>NC_087352.1:70094788-75467288 GCF_030014295.1 Loxodonta africana | reverse complement strand
TTCAGTTTTTTAAAAGCCTGTGTCTTGATTATGGATATAGTACATGAAAGTGGGGATGGTGACTGAGCTTTGCTCCTTGAAGGGAAAGATGACCCATAGGAGAAATTCAAATGTCATTTCATTTAGTGATGAGCATTGATTACTCGCATAATTTGATGGTCAGGTAGGAGCATGGCTGATGGATTTGTTGTCCATGCTTTCCTACTTCAGACATTTTTCAGCAATCGAACTTAAAAAAAAAAAAGTTGCCACTGAGTGGACTCTGATTCATGGCAGCCCCATGTGTGTCAGAGTAGAATGTGCTCCACAGGGATTTGAAAAGCTAATTTTCAGGAAGTAGTTCTACAAGCCTTTCTTCCACAGTGCCCCTGAGTGGACTCAGACTTCCAATCTTTCTGTTAGAAGCAGAGCATTTTAACCATTTGTACCAACCGGGGACTTCAATCAAACTTTATCTCTTTGTATATCTGAGATGTTTGGGTCTATATATAGAAACACACACTATATTGTAAATATATAGACAGCCAAATGGAACAAAGTAAATCTCAATTTTAACTTGGTATGATGAATCCAACTACTCTAAGTTTTGCTTTAATAACTAGTTAATTACCATTTATATACGAGATTTCAAACAACAGGCGAGTTTGCATTCTGTTAATTTTAAATAAGGAGCCTCTCGGTGGTATAAACTGTTAAGTAGTCAACTACTAACTGAAAGGCTGGTGGTCCGAAGCCACCCGGAGACACCTCAGAAAACAGGCCTGGTGGCCTGCTTCTGAAAGGTCACAGCCCAGAAAACCCTCTGCAGCAGTTTTACTCTGCACACATGGGATCACCATGAGTCAGAATCGACTTCAAGGGAACTAACAACAACCGTTTTAAATTAGCATTAGGATTCCATTCTGGATGCGTATGAGTATTTCTGCAGCGCTCAAAAAGAGTCCACGTGTTGAATTGGTAGATGTTTCTTCTATGTTGTGTTTTCAATCTTGATTTGGGAAGTAAAAACTTTTTCACAGTGAAAATCCAATCTAATGTCAAACCAAGCTCTGAAAAAAGTAAGCACGCTTTTGAATCAATCAAATCGGAAATAAGAACGTTTCTATTACTGTGGGTGTTTGTATGAAGTTTTGTACATAGTTACCTTTTCAAAGTTACTGCTCATTAATTTTCACCAACTTTTCTTTAGCTTCTTTCAAACTTCATAACACAGCTATTATATCTAGTAATATCATTTGCTGATTGATACCCAAGAGAAAGATATTTTATTTTTTGTCTTTAAATTAGGGTCTAGTTCTGTTGTGGAGCCCTGGTGGCACAGACGGTAAGAGCTACGGCTGCTAACCAGAAGGCTGGCAGTTTGAAATCACCATCGGCTCCCTGGAAACCCTGCGGCACAGTTCTACTCTGTCCTATAGGGTTGCTATGAGTCAGAATTGACTTGATGGCAACGGGTTTGGTTTTGGTTTGATTTAGTTCTACATTAGTTAACAATCAATATCATTAGCTATTTGAAATAAGTCATTAACATGTATATAGGAGTTTAAAAAAGTCTAGGTAATAGTAACCAAATATTGATCAGAAAAAAATGAAACCAGACTGAACTTCCCTTAAGCCCTTCACTTTTTTTGGGAAACATTTTTCTGGAGTGTTCTTAGGAAGATCCCAGGTGCTATGAGGGAAAAGTAGAAGAAGGTGGAGCTCCTCAGCAGTATTCAGATGTGCTACCAGTTGCCATCAAGTCCATTCTGACTCATATTGACCCTACAGGACAGAGTAGACTGCCCCATAGGGTTTCCCTTACATACTTAGGACATGTTATTAGAGAGGACATTATGCTCAGTAAAGTAGAGGGTCAGTGAAAAAGAGGAAGACCCTCAAAGAGATGGATTGACACAGTGGCTGCAGCAACGGGCTCAAGCATAACAACAATTGTGAGAGTCGTGCAGGACCAGACAGTGTTTTGTTCTGTTGTACGTAGTGCCCCTATGAGTTGGAACTGACTCGATGGCACCTAACAACAACAATCTTTACAGGAGTAGATTGTCAGGTCTTTTCTCCCGCAGAACCGAGAGTGGGTTGGAACTACTGACCTTTCAGTTAGCAGCTGAGCTCTTAACCACTGCACCACCCAGGCTTCTTGCTCAAATGTGCTAGATAATCAATAATAACTTTGAGGGGCAAAGAATGACATTTAAAAGGACACAGCGAGGCACAAAGACATTTCTCAGACCTAATAGAACTTCTGCAGCTTAAAGATTTTTTTTTCTTTTTTTTTTCACTCTGAAAGACACTCACAGAGTTGCTTTAGACGTCGCAGTCCCAAGGGCAAGACAGAACTTAAGACTGTAGATCTGTAATGTGACGTGCAGTTAATGCTCTATGAGCCGTTTGCCAGAAAAGAGTTCAGTGGTCATCAGTTAAAACATTGTGATGATAATTTCAATTACTAGCTAATTTCTAGACTTGAGAATATACTTTATTTTTTATCTTTCAAGTATGATCGCATTCCTTCCTGAGTCCTCGTATTAGCTGAGAGTGAAAGCCTTTGGCACTTGACTATTCCACAGGAACATTCTGCTGGAAGAAAGCAGTAAGTGTAGGGAACGTTTCAGCAGGAGAACCATTTTTCAGGCATGTGGTTTGGAAGGAAGGGTCCATTTTTAAAAGGGATAAACTGGCAAGTTAGCTGCCCTAATTGGAGACCTGGTGGCACAGAGGTTAAGAGTTTGGCTGCCAATCAAAAGGTCAGCAGTTCGAATCCACCAGCTGCTCCTTGGAAACCCTATGGGGCAGTTCTACTCTGTCCTATAGGGTCGCTATGAGTTGGAGTCGACTCGATGGCAATAGGCTTTGTTTTTTTTTTTTTTTTTTTAATTGCATTAGGTTTTCTCACATTCCAAGAAGTAATCACTGAGGTGACTTTTTAAACTGATGCAGTCAAGTTAAAAACAGGCCCTTTCAAAGAAATCCACAAGGCACTGTATTTCATCTCATCAATCCTTTAGACCAGAGTGGCACCAGCCTGTGTCAACAGTAATGCAATAGGCAGGACAGATAACGGTAGAGGTCTGGAAGGTTAGGTCAAGCTACTGACCTCAAATTAAAATACAGCACAGTCCAAAGAATTTCATGTAAATAGAAAGATGAAAGGACACATTATCCCTGCTCTGTGTGTTGCTTTGGTGTGATCAAATTATTAGGCTTACTTTAGAAAAAAGGCCAACTCTACTAATTAATGTCTCTCCGAGAAACTAGTAAAGTGAACAGCATAGAAAACAAACAAAACAATCCAAACTCATTGTCATCGAGTCAATTCTGACTCAAAGCGACCCTATAGGACAGAATAAAACTGCCCTGTAGGGTTTCCAAGGAGTGGCTGGTGGTTTCAAACTGCCGACCTTTTGACTGGCAGCCAAACTTGGGTTTGGTTAGCAGCTGAGCTCTTAACCACTGTGCCACCAGGCTCCAGCATATAGTAAGTCCTTAATAAATTCTAGGAGTCCCTGGGTAGCACAAACAGTTAAGTGCTCAACTACGTGTAACCAAAAGGTTGACGATTCAAACCCACTCACATGCACCTCAAAAGAAATGCATGGCACCCTGCTTCCAAAAGGTCAGTCTTGAAAACCCTGTGGAGCACAGTCCTACTCTGACACACGTGGAGTCAGTGGGAGTCAAAATCAACTCAGTGGCAACTGGTTTGGTTTTTTTTGGAATTAATGTTTCTCCAAGAAACTCCAAAGTGAACTGTATATTAAACAAAACAAAACAAAGCAAAAAAGTAAACTACAGATAGAAAAAAAAAAAAATTTTTTTTTTTTTAAATTCTTGGTGGCGGTGATCAGAGCCGATCCACTCAAAACAGGTAGATTTCTGTTCCAATCACCGTCCCAAGCAGTTGACTTTATAGAGAGAACATGAGAGACATTTGGGGATCAGTTCAGCAGCTATAGTGATCTAGGTTCCTTAAAATAGCTGTTTGAAAAATGTTTGCCCTGGAGTTTCGGAAGAGTAAGTTGTTAGGGATATTCAGCCAGAATACCGATAGCAGGGTGATCCACAAGAGCTGTTTCCTGGTACATTTCTTGCTTTTTTGAATACCTCCACATGTATCTTGGGATTCACTTTAGACCCAGCTAAACAAGTCGGCACAGAGCTTGACAAACATACCGCTTTCAGATCAATCTTCCCAGCTCTCTAAGAGAGGTGTAATCACTGTAGATCTTTTTTTTGCAGTTGATTTATATTGTAATTAAGGCAGAGTAGAAGCACACACAAGGCCAAAAGTGGAAAAGTAGCACACATTTTTCATGGAAAGTTTTTTCCCCCATAAGTCAGAGCACAAGGGAGCATCAGGGAAAAAAAAAATGTGAACCACTATTCATGCTCACTGATATGATATGGGAGAATGCTAAGTCATCTGTGTTTTCTGTTTAAATGTATATATTTCAGTTGATTAAAAAAAGTACATGGTGAATTGATCTTGCAGCTTATAAAAGCAATATTTCAGCTTCGGTGTTCTTTATTCTTTTTTTTTTTAATCAAATTATCTCCCAGAGCATTTTTGACTGAAGTTTATTAACAAGACAATGCAGCTATTAACGCTTTGCAGTGCACTCTTGCAAAGTGAAGTAAGAGACATGACTTTTCCTATGCATACTGATCATACCTTCCGAAGGTCTAAAAGAACTCAAGCTTGCATAGCTGAGTGGTTTTGAAGAAAGAAAATTGTTACTTTGTCTTTTTTTAGGCAATGTTATTAGATTTTTGGCAAGGGAGCATTCATAAGAAACATTATATTGCTAGATTTTAACAGATATTTCAAGTATTATCAGATTTCCAAAAAAGGAAGTTAGAAATTCAGGTAAACCAAAGCCAATGCAGCCCTTTGTGCTGGGGGTGGGGCTATTAGAAGGACGATCATGACCTTGAGGTGGAGAAGCAGGCTGCCTTCAGAAAATGTGGTGTAATGAAGGAGGCAAGTAGTCCCATCTTTGTGAATGAAGTAGGCAAGTAGTCTCATCTTTGGCAACACACCAGATGAAGAAAATGATGCTTTTAAATTTGCATTTAACATAGTAATAGTTAAAAAAAAAAAAAAGAGGACTATTTATCCTAAACCAACACATTTAAGGAAGGAAAGTATTTCCAGAGTCAGTTAGTAAAAAAAAAAAAATTCCATGAGAGTCTAACACTGAACAAATGATGATGTTCTGTGAGCTTGCTAGACTCCTAAAAAAAAAAAAAAAAAGAATCTGTGGATTCTTCTGGAAACTAAGCCTTCTCTACCTAGAATCCAATTTGTGTAGTGATCTGTTCTAAAATTTTTCCTGTAAATAAAATTTGGTACTACTTCATTATTTTCTATTCAAATATTTATGGCTAAATAATTAGCATAAACTGAATCTATTGAGACCACACAAGGATATATTCTGGAAAAACTGTACTAGTGTGAAGAAAAATAATTAGGTTAAAATGAGATCTTATTTTTAGGTTTCAAACCTCATGTGGACTTTCTGGAAACCCCGACAGTGCAGTGGTTAAGAGCTATGGCTGTTAACCAAAAGGTTGGCAGTTCAAATCAACCAGGTGCTCCTTGGAACCTGAATGGGGCAGTTTTGCTCTATCCTATGGGATTGTTATGAGTTGGAATTTACGGCAATGGCTTTGGTTTTTTTTTGGATGGGCCTTCTGAGTTACCTTTTCCCATTCATATATTCCCTCAAAATCATTTATTTGCTTCTACAATATCTAAGGCATTGCCCCACGTACAATGGCAGGTACTGAAGCCCAAAGTGGAAAAAAAAAAAAAATAGCACATATTGTTCACGACTATTTCCCGCCACCTCTCCGTAAGTCAGCACAAAACATGGTTCGTCCTTAAGGAATGTGGAAATAACTACGCTATCACAATAGAGAATGCTATAGGACCTCAGAAGGGTGGTGGTTTTGAGGAAATATCACTTTCGGCCGAAGGTTCTGGGAAACCTCATTAAGAGATACCCTGTAAGGTGGGCCTTGAAAGCTGAGGCAGGAGACAGAAAAACATGGGATCTACTCAGGGAATGTTTAACAGGTAAGTGTTCTTCAGGGTACTAGATAATAAAACTGAAATCTTAAATAGGACCTATTTACTGAGGGCCTTAAATGCCATATTAAAGCATTTAGACTTTATTCAGAGGGAAGTACAGGAACCACTGAAGATTTGAGAACAAGGACATGGCACTTTCAAAGCTAAATTAGTGATGGGAGTATAAGCTTCACATGGGTAGCATATGTGCTTTATCTTGTATCTTACACACTAACACAGTGAGGAACACATGTGGTCTTTGATAAAAACTTACTGATTTATTTATAGGTGAAATTTGCACACACTCAGCAATAAGCACAAACGAGTGCTGGAGACTCAGGAAATTATTATATAATAAATAGTATTTTGAAAGAGTTCTAGGCTATAGATACTAGGGATTTACTTTTTGGAGGCTATATACTACATGGAGACTGAGTGGCACAGTGATTAAGAGCTCGGCTGCTAACCAAAAGGTTGGCGGTTCGAATCACCAGCTCCTTGGAAAACTTGTGGGGAGTTCTACTCTGTCCTATAGGGTCTCTATGAGTCTGAATCCACTCGTCAGCAAAAGTTTTTTTTGTTTGTTTGTTTATATATGACCTACAAATGAATGAGACCTGGGTTCAATTTTTGGCCAATATATCTCATGCACAAGAATCACCCTGCGCTGCTAGTGGAGTCTTGCATAGTTGCTATGATGCTTAAGAGGTTTCAGTAGAGCTTTCAGACTAAAATAGACTAGGAAGAAAGGCCTGGTGATCCACTTCCAAAAATCGGCCAATGAAAATGTATGGATCTCAAAGGTTCAGTGTCCCCAAAATTACAGGTTTCTTTAGAATAAAATATGTTAATTAACCAGTGATTTGCTGGCATTTTTTAAAGTTAGGACACTCAACTCTCTTCTTTCCTTCCATTGCTACTTCACTCCCTCCAATATTCCTTTCTTTCTCATCTATTTCCTAAACAGTTATTATGTTCAAGGCATTGCGGCTCCAGATAGTTTTATTTGTAACATTTTTAGTCTTCAAACATGCCTGTATAGGGCAAAGGGGCTACAGAACCCATGAGTGCACAGAGCAGTAAATATCCTTGCTATAATTTGTTCTAGCAACTACACTGAAAGTATAAAGAAGGGAACAGTCAATTCTACACTAATGACCAAAGACCAGACGAGTTGTGGAATGATATCAAGGACTTCATACATGAACAAAGCAAGAAGTCATTAAAAAGACAGGAAAGAAAGAAAAGATCAAAATGAATGTCAGGAGAGACTCAAACTTGCTTTTGAAGGTTGAACCTCTAAAGCAAAAGGAAGAATTGATGAAATAAAAGAGCTGAACAGAAGATTCAAAGGGCAACTTGAGAAGACAAAGTATTATGATGACATGTACAAAGATTTGGAGATAGAAAACCAAAAGGGAAGACCACACTTGGCATTTCTCAAGCTGAAAGAACTGAAGAAAAAATTCAAGCCTCGAGTTACAATATTGCAGGATCCTATGGGCAAAATCTTGAACGAAGCAGGAGGCTTCAAAAAAAGATGGAAAAAATACACAAGAGTCACTATACCGAAAAGAACTGGTCAATGTTCAACCATTTTAGGAGGTAGCATATTTTCAAGAACCGATGGTACTGAATGCATTGGCAAAAAACAAGGCTCCGGGAATTGACTGAATACAAACTGAGATGTTTCAACAAATGGATGCAGCACTGGAAGTGCTTACTTGTCTATGCCAAGAAATTTGGAAGACAGCTACCTGGCCAACCAACTGGAGGAGATGCATATTTATGCTTATTCCCAAGAAAAGTGATCCAACCGATTTCAGAAATTATAGAACAATATCATTAATATCACATGCAAGCAAAATTTTGCTGAAGATCATTCAAAAGCAGCTGCAGCAATATATCTGGCAACTTGCCAGAAATTCAAGCCGGATACAGAAGAGGACGTGGAACCAGGGACATCATTGCTGATGTCAGATGAATCCTGGCTGAAAGCAAAGAATACCAGAAAGATGTTTACCTGTGTTTTATTGGCTATGCAAAGGCATTCGACTATGTGGACCATAATAAATTATGGATAACATTGTGAAGAATGCCAATTCCAGAACACTTAATTGTGCCCCTGAGGAGCCTATACACAGACCAAGAGGCGGTTGTTTCAGCAGAACAAGGTGATACCGCATGGTTTAAAGTCACGACAGGTGTGCTCCAGGGTTGTATCCTTTCACCACACTTATTCAATCTCTATGCTGAGCAAATAGTCTGAAAAGCTGGACTATATGAAGAAGAACAGGGCATTAGGATTGAAGGAAGACTCATTAACAGTCCACAATATGCGGATAATACAACCTTGCTTGCTGAAAATGAAGAGGACTTGAAGCACTCACTGATGAAGATCAAAGACCACAGCCTTCAGTATGGATTACACCTCAGCATAAAGAAAACAAAAATCCTCACAACTGGACCAATGAGCAACATCATGATAAACAGAGAAAAGATTGAAGTTGTCAAGGATTTCATTTTACTTGGATCGACAATCAACACCCACGGAAGCAGCAGTCAAGAAATCAAACAACACATTGCACTGGGCAAAAAAAAAATCTGCTGCAAAAGACCTCATTAAAGTGTTGAAAAGCAAAGCTGTCACCTTGAAGGCTAAAGTGCACCCAACCCAAGCCATGGTGTTTTCAGTTGCCTCATATGCGCGCGAAAGCTGGACGATGAATAAGGAAGACTGAAGAAGAATCGACACCTTTGAATTGTGGTGTTCGCGAAGAATAGTGTATGTACCATGGACTGCCAAAAGAACGAACAAATCTGTCTTGGAAGAAGTACTGTCAGAATGCTCTTAGAAGCAAGGATGGCGAGAGTTTGTCTCACATACTTTGGACATGTTGTCAGGAAGGATCAGTTCCTGGAGAAGGACCTCATGCTTGGTAAAGTACAGAGACAATGAAAAATAGGGAGACCCTCAACAAGATGGATTGATACAGTAGCTGCAACAATGGCCTCAAGCATAAAAGCGATTTTAAGGATGGGGCAGGACCGGGCAGTGTTTCATTCTGTTGTACATAGCGTCACTATTAGTTGGATCTGACTCCACGGCACCGAACAACAACAACCAGAGGAAGAACTGTGGTTTTCTGCAGATGGCAAAGCTTAACGTAGGAGGTGGCTGCAGATTGTTGTTGGGTTGTTCTTCCTAGCAGAGGAAGAAGGCACAAGTTGTGAATGAAATGGAGATTTGTCAGAACTTTGGGTGGTTCCATTCAGGTTGGTTATAGAATGTGAGGAAAGAGTGGCTGGAGATAACAGTTGGAAAAGTATACAGAAAGCAGAAGATTTTCTGTTGTATGTGATGGGAACTCATTGATGGGCTGGTTTTAAAGGAGCACTGTGACATACAGTAGTTTGTATTTCAATATAATGTGGCTATGACATACAACTTCATTTTGGTAAGCAACAATAGTACTTATATATTCCACTCTGAAGATTATATTTTTTTCCCTAATGTGTTTTTAAAACTCTTGTTTCTGAACCACTCTCAGTGCCAACTTTCTAGCTATGTCATAAAATTTCTTGTTTCCAATTTGAAATAAGAACTGTATTAATCAAATTGATCATTCATCATTCGCATCCTGAATTTGTTTCGATTGTTCCAAACATCTCAACCACATTGAAATGAAAGAGACTTGCCATCACTGTATTTGCTTGCAAGTATGTGCTGCAGGTTTTAAAGTGGGTTCCAAAGGTGATAATAGCAATGCAGGTATAATTAGACTGTGGAGCAGTTCCTCACAGTGACCAGGTACTGATTTGCTTATATATGGATTAGAATGTTTAGCAGTCATGTTACTTAATAATCTCTTAACAGTTTTCTGAAATACACAATTTGCGATTATGATGATAGTCCCCAAGTTTGAAACTTTAATTAATCAATTATTCTAGTTTATTTTTTGGTTGACTAAAGTTTGACTTGGAAAATAAGCTTATTGAAATCAATTTAGCCTTGCATTTTAATTTGTTTCATATAAAAAACCAAAACCCGTTGCAGTTGAGTTGATTCTGACTCACAGTGACCCTATAGGACAGAGTAGAACTGCCCCATAGGGTTTCCAAAGAACATCTGATGGATTCCAACTGCCAACTTTTTGGTTAGCAGCCGTAGCACTTAACCACTTGAACCAGGGTTTCCACTTGTTCCATATAGAAGCTTTATATTTTCTACATATCGAATTTCAACAATTTTTAAATTCAGGTATTTCATGTCAGCATGGATTTCTGCTTTCGCAAAAACGTGATCTGGAAAAGACCACATGGAATAAAGTACCAAAATCTTTAAATTATTTCAAATGAATTATTTGCCAGGAAATGATCTAAATCTAAATGAGCACACATTCTAGAATTTTTAAAAATTTGGCATATCTTGATTCAACTCTACATTAGCTTAATTACCGTAGTTTTATAGGCCTTAAAGTCAGGCATTGTAAGACCTCCAACTTTGTTCTTCCTTTACAAAGTTGTTAAAGCTATTCTACATCATTTGCATTTCCTTATGGATTTTAAAGTCAGCTAGCCAATTTCTATGAAAAATCCTCCTGTGATTTTGATTGGGATTGTGTTGGATTTTTAGATCAATATGCGTAGAACCGACATGTTAACATTATTGAGTCTTCTGACCCAGAAACCAGGGGCATCTCTTTCTTTCTTTAGGACTTCTTTAATTTCTCTCAGCAATGTTTTATAGTTTTCAATATACCGGTCTTGCACTGAAGTATTAGTTATGTTTTTATGATATTGTAAGGACATTGTTTTCTTAATTTCAGTATCCAATTATTGCTAGTGTCTAGAAATATGTTTTGCATATTGATGTTGTATTATACAACCTCACTATGTCTACTTACTATGTTTATTAGCTTTTTGGTTAGATCTTATCGAATTTTCTACATAAACGATCGTATCTTCTGTCAATAAAGACCATCTTATTTCCTCCTTTCCAAAATGGATACATTTTTCCCCCTTTTCTTGCATCATTACACTGGCTGGAACATACAAGACAATGTTGAATAGGAGTCTAACTTGTAATACTATATCCCTTCATGTATAATCTAAAACCATTCAGTAATATACTTCTCTTTCACCTCAGTCTTCTTGATGAAATGCCCTTTCTCTGTGCTCTCTGAGCATCCTGTGACTGCTGTTTTCACTGTCCTGCCATTGCCACATGGATGATGGTCTGTTGCCCGATGCTATGAGCTACAGGCCTGGGTGTTATTATATGAGGATTTTCAGGCTGTCTGGTAGGAACAGGCAGTTTTCCTGGCTCTGTATAACAACCAGATATGATTACTACCAGTATTTTGAATGAATTTTCTATGGCCTTAGGTAGTTTCTTTAGAAGCATGAATTGTCCAGGGAGTTACTCAAGGGGGACCTCTGAAAACTCCAGGGTTCTCTCTGCACGTCTCTCGTCTCTAGTACCCTGTTCTGTAAACTCAAGCTGCCGTATTTTCCTTGGACTTTCAGCTTCACCTCTTGAACTCACAAAGTCTGCCATGCTTTGCCTTGATTCATGTGCCGTAGTCTGTAATCTCTCTCAAGGCAGCAAGTTGGACAACTGTAAGATTCATCTTGTTTGTTCCATGTCTTTCTAGGATCACTGTCATTCATTGCTTGATTCTCAATAACTCGAAAACTGTTGTTTTATGTATTTTGTTTGGCTTTTGGTTGTTTCAGGCAGGACAGTAAATGCAATCTCCATTATTTCAATTGGATGGAAGTGGCGGTCTCATTTGATTTAGTGTATTTTGATGTCTTCTAGTTTAAAGTAGTTATAAGTACCCCCAGAAGTCGGGTGATAAGGAGGTGTGTGGCCCCACTGTGGGACCCCTCAGCCCTCAACTGAAGTTTAGAAACAGAACCAATTTAACAGGTAAGGTTGGATTTTAGGAAAAAATTTTCACTAATAATTCTGGGAGAATGTTGCAGGCATACCACTTGAAGGTGAAACATTAAAAAGTAAAAACAGAAAATAAATAAAATTTAAAAAGTAAAAATTAATCCATCCTCCTTAGGAATTGTTATAGTTAACACAGAGTTTTAGAATTCTATAACTAATGTCTTTCTCCGTGATTTTAATTACCAGCAACATGCTGATGACTCCTAAGTCTGTTCTTTCTAGCGCAGGGGTCTCTCCTGAGTTCAAGACCCATCACCTAGTATACATCTCTCTAGGCTCTCCATTATCTAAAGAACCTCAATTTAGTTCCATTTCAAAATTGAAATCAACTCCATCTCAGCTACTGTTTGTTCTTCCTTTTCTTCTGGATTACTTACTGTGGCATTCTTATGCCGTTGTGAATTTGTATATAATTTTGTATTCCACTAGGATAACTTTCCTATACTCAGCCCCTGGAAAACGCCTCCTTGTTCCCAGGAATTCATATAAGTCTTGGTACATGCATTGATTTAATTAACTTTTGAATAGTCCTATGCCTTTCTCAAAATTTTTATGAATTCCTGGGACACTTATGTTCTCACTATTTCTCTAGCTATAATAAAGCTCTATTCTCTACTGAACTGGTTCCACTTTGTGGATCATTTTGCAATACTATGTGCCTCACCATGTCAACTCAGCCACGGAACTCATCTGCTTTCCTTGATTTCCACTGGAGCATTTTGTGGATGATGTCAGAAGTGATTAAAGGTTGAGATATATGAAGGGGAGTTATATCTTCACAATACAGAGTACGTATTTGACATCTTTGCTCTCAAACTGTCCCTTAGGTATCTCTGTCAACTTGGGGTACAACCTTTCGCTATATTGCTCCATTGCCTCACTCCATCCCATAGGAATTCTCTACTATTTCTCCAGACACGACAATTCGGTGATCAACTGTGAAAGTCTTGTGCATTGCTCTGTCTTTGCTTAGAGAAAATTCAGTGCTAACTCTTGTGATAATTTCCTCCATTCCTTAAATTCAGAAAACTTGAAAGTGTGTTAGAAGTCACTGCAATTTTTAAGTTATTATTGATATTATGATGAAAATATATGACAAACTTTGTCATCTAAAAGAGAAAATAATTTATTTATTTAAAACTTTTGGAAAACTGTTCCCTTTAAAAGGGCATGATAAATGAATGAAAGCAAAATTCAGAGTTGAAAAATAAGCAATTGATGAACATGAAAATGTAATTCAGCTTTATTATTTTGTGACTTGATTCCCTCACAAGTGAAAATTCAAATGAAAATCCAACTAAAATGTTGCTGCACGTGGTGAATGAGGCCAGTATTCATTAGTTTATTCAAAGATATGTGATGGGACAACAGTACTAAAATAGAAAAACAGTTATATTGTGTACATTATCTGAAGAAAACTAGAAAGGCTTCTTAATTAAGGAATGTTCCATGGGTGTTATGGATTGAGTTGTGTCCCCCCAAAATGTGTATCAATTTGACTAGGCCATGATTCTCAGTATTGTGTGGTTGTCCACCAGTTTGTGATCTGATATGATTATTCTATGTGTTGTAAATCCTAACCTCTATGATGTTAATGAGTAAGGATTACAGGCAGTTATGCTAACGAGGGAGGATTCAATCTACAGGATTAAGATATATCTTGTCAACCTCTTTTGAGATATGAAAGAGACAAGCAAGCAGAGAGGAGTGGGACCTCATACCAACCAGAAAGAAGGGCTGGGAATGGAGCGTGTCCTTTGGGCCTGGAGTCCCTACACTGAGAAGCTCCTAGACCAGATTGTTGACAAGGACCTTCCCTTAGAACTGATAGAGAGAGAAAGCCTTCCCCTGGAGCTGGCACCCTGAATTCAGACTTCTAGTCTCTTAGACCACAAGAGAAAAAATATCTCTTTGTTAAAACCATCCACTTGTAGTATTTCTGTTAGAGCAGCACTAGATAACTAAGACAATGGGTTTCATGCATGTTAGAAAGATAACTGGAACCACTTTGCATAAGATTACAAAGCCTATCTGCCACGTGTATAGCTGATTTTAATAAAACAGATCTGTAACCTGTTTAATAAGAAGCGGAAATTTAAGAGTTGCTGCAAAATTTACAGGAAAAGAGCTGAAGTCTCTAAGCACATATTTTCACGTAACTTGGATTTAGTGGTATTGAAGTTCCTGTACAAATAAAATAACTTGAAAATGCCCTCAAAATGATATATCAAGTCTTTAAATAACATTTTGAAGATGCATAAAGATTATCTTATAAATTGAAAATTTACAAAAAATTCCATGATTGGCATCTTATAAATAATCGAATTTATATGAAGTAGCAACTATTAAAAACTGTATTTCTTGGTTTCAACTTGCAGTCTTCATCAATGACTTATAACAAGACAAATTTTTTAAATACTATTTAAAAGACTTCACATTTTTAAAGGAAGCTTGTGTAGTGTCACTGGGACAAACCAGCTTTCACTAAAAAAAATTAGAAATTTCTGTTACTGGAATGAAATTTTTCTGCTATTACCACAAGTGTCTAAATGAATCACTTTCTGAATTGTTGCCAGAATATAATGGTTCCGTAGTCACTGTAAGATGTCCAACTCTTGTACCTAAAAGCAGCTCTTAATGAAATGATTTACTGTATGTTGTTGTTTTTAATGCTTATTTTTGCTTTAGCACCTTTCTAAAGCAAGCACACTTCTTTTTATTTATAGATTTTTGCTGTTTCTACTACAAGGTTATCTCCCTAAGCACTACAGCTTTGTTTATCACAAGGAAAAAAACAGTCTGCGAAACTAGATTTATTAATACAGCCCATAGCAGTTTTTTCACAATCTATTCTTAGGTTTAATCTTTTTTATTTGGTTAATACCTGTGCCAACCAATATTTGAAGGCAATTTGCTGGTATAGAATCTTACTGAAATTATTCTGCCTTGTGGGATAATCTGGAGGTATCATGAGACTATATCCTGTTACTATAAATTTAACAGTTTAACTGACAATACTCAATATTTTCTGCTTCTCTCACTTAATTTAGCTGGTTAAGCCACAATGGTAATGAGCTTTAGCTCAAAGCTACAGGTTTCATCTCTTCAAGCAGCAAATCATATTTCTTATAAAGGAAAAAAACATGTTGAGTCTATAGACCTCATCAATACATTCAACCATTTTTCTTGCAAATATAACCTGTGTGTGCCTTAACCTTGGTGAACTGTAGACCACATTAGTTAATAATAATATAGGACAGACCATTTAAATTACTCATTCCTGAACTTAAACCTTTCTTACTCAAAAAACAACTGCTCAACTGGCCCAACTTAAAAATGATGGAAAGAACATGCCTTTAAAAATGTGCTAAAGAGCACTATTTAGCTCATACGCACCTAGATCTTTTCCCCTTTTCTTCTCTTGTAAAACAATGCAGTGACATAGTTTTATACCGTTAATTTTTTCAGCCTCGCAATTCTTTTTTCAATGGACTCCTTTATTTTGGCTCTCTGAATTTTTCCTATTGTGTATTTACTGATACTTAATAAATTGAACCAGAACTTTCTTTACATTCAAATTCCTAGAAACGTTGATTCATAAGCTTCCTTTTACATATATCTCATGACTTTCTAGTCTTGTACTATTTCTAAAATTTTTCTAAATTTCTAAGGGTAGACTGGAACCAGAAAAATTCATACACAGGAGAATGTCCAAATATTATTTTTAAAAGTAAATTGTCTTTTTTAAAAAAGGTACCTGCCTTTAAAAAAGTATTTAAAAATTACCTGCCTTAAAAAAAAAAAAAGGCCTCCGGGGCATATCTTGTTAAAAAAAAAAAAAAAAACAAGAAACTCTTCGAGTATGGGTAAACTGGGTCTAATATTGCTCCTAACACTACCCTGGTTCATTTGTTAATTAATTAAATATGAGCTTTTTTCTGGATATCATCTTAGGTAATCCTTTGGTAAAACTGCACATTTTGCACATTTTATTCATCAAACATTTATAGAGAATCTATTAAAATGCATGCCCTCTAAGCCCTCTGAAGGGCATAATGCTGAATAAGTCATGAGCCCTGCCCACAAAGATTTTACAGACTTCTGAAGAAGATATGCATATATTGTATATACATGTCATATGCATATATATATGCATTTTGTATATATTTGATATATATGTATTTTACATTGTATTGGCACTACAGGGACTATAAAGCTGAACTTAAGCATTTTCCAGCATCTCAATCCGGGAAAAGAAGTCCGGCTGTTACGTGTTAATACAAAAATTACCATGAGAGTGGTGTGAAAAACAACAGAGGCAGGAAGGATATTCTGACTATTTATGAGAAAAGTGAGTTGAGGGTAAGCAGTGAGATTTGGGAGACGGTGATGGAGATGACTTCAAAGGAACAGAGACCAGTATCAGAGGGTGCCTAGGTGAAAAGAGACATAGCTGCCTGGCTCTCCATGGTATCCCTGTCATCCAATTCAGTAGCTGTTCGAAAGAAAGTTTGTTTAACAAAAGGAAAGGAAGAATGAGTGGCGGAGGACAGTGCTTTGTTGAATTCCCAAACCAGAATTCACGGAAAGTTAAAAGAGATGCTTAGGTGAGAAACCACCTGTCACGTCCAATTAAGGAAAAGTCTTGTCACATGCACTCCTTTATTATCTCTCAAATACTTTCTATACCCGGTGACATTACTATCAGCCACTAGCTGTCTGAACTGAATTACTGCAAAACCAAACCCACTGCCCTCCAGTCGATTCCGACTCATAGTGACCCCATAGGGTTTCCCAGGCTGTAAATATGGAAGCAGACTGCCACAGCTTTCTCCCAGGAGCCGCTGGTGGTTTTGAAACACTGACCCTTCTGGTTAGCAGTAGATTACTTGAATCAACCTCCCAAACTCCAGTGACGAAAATTCTATTCCATTCCCTTCTATTCCCCACCAACCTTCTACTGAGAAGTCTTTCTAATGTCACTCTATTTACACCCACTCCCCCTGTCTGGATAAAGTCCAAGCTTCTTTTTATGGTACATAAAGAAAGGCCTTCAAGACGTGGCTCCTGCTTATTTCTCTACAGCCATCTGTAGCTATAGCCCAGTTGCACGTTATGGGTGTCATATATATTTTCCTAGATCTTTGCTGTGCCTCAGCATTTTGGGATTTTTAGAAATAACCTGTCTGTAACTTGGTAAACTCATTATCTATTTCACTTCGTCCTTATAATTTTTGTCATTGAAATTTGCTCATCGGTTTCTGTTCACATTTTCTTAATGTTTCATAATCTCTTTTGGTCAACAGGAGTTTATGTAAATTTTCATTACCTCAAGGTCCTCAGTAATAGGTGCTACTTAACTACAAATATAGTCTCTATTCTCTTTTCTAATAAAAGGCTGATATTACCATCTTTCCCCAAGCATCTTTCTTTTATTCATTTACTAGCCATCAAGGATTTCATTCTTTCTTCATTTGCTAGACTGTCTATTTTCTCTCCTGGCGTATATAAAACACTATTTTATTTGTCTATATCTAGTACATTGTTTCCCGTCTGTTTTGCCTGAAAAGTGACAGGTATATTCTTGCACTTTTCTGCTTTTTAATTTCTACAAACAAAAAACAAAAAAAACTTTCTACAAATGTTTTTAAACGAGAAAGATCAATAGCTGATTTTTCAGAAGTAGAACACCAGGTCTTTTCTCCAAGGTGTCACTGGATTGTCTTAAACTGTACACCTTTTGATTAGTGTCCAAATGTGTTGACCATTTAAACACTCAGGAACTATGGACACAGAACAGCTTCTTTGGAATAAAGCCAGAAGTGTGGAAGAGGATTTTAAAGGCTCAGATGCTGGCCATCCATATATTTCTCGTCATGCATCATATTTACATGTACATATAAGTTTAAATGCATTTTAGTGGATTTTAATGTTTCTTGAAAACTTTAAACTAATTATGCAAATTTTTACATAACCAAAAAGTACAGCATGTTTTATGTCATATAGATTTAAGTCTGGACAATATGTCATATCCTATAACACAGTTTTCCAGTCACTAAGCTTAACAGATGCCGTGATTGGGGCATGTGCTCCCAATAAGATGCAAAATCAAATCTACAAACTTCACGTTTATTTCAGAAAAATCGTTTTACCTCTTTTCATCTCTAAAAATAAAACAACTACATTCATTGCTCTAAATAAGTGGCCTGGGGAAGTCTTTAAGAAAAATAACCATACAGTGTATAGCAAGATGCTAACATTCCAGGCAAATAACAGATTTGCAAATAACTAAATGAAAACATGCCCTAGTTGCACTCCACCATTGAAAGAGACATAGATGAAGAACGCACGAGCTCTTGGCTGCAGTTGAAGATATTGATATTCAACATTTAAAACTTTTTTCTCACAGTTTTTGTTAAATAATACTTTAATTTTTCTACTATCTCTTGGTCTCCTCTTCTTTTCCCTTGGATGGATGACATGCTTCTTCAGCTGAACCTAGGTATTTTCTAAGGTACTTGTTTTTGTTCCTCTGATTTTTTTCTTTTAACGCTCTCAAGGTTCACCTACTTTCATAGCTTCATAGTCTGACCACAAAGCCTGTTGATACAGCCCTTCTTGGTTGTGTGCCAACCTGTACTTCATTTGCTCAGAGGATAGCTCTACATGGATTTCTCTGTTTCATTGAGCTATGTATAACCTAAATGGGACTCCTCATTTTCCCTTTAAGTAGGGACCCTACCAATTCTCTTTTCTTATTATTTTTGCTCTCTCTAAGTGCACAGATTACAGTCTTTGTTGTTGTTTGTTCACCTCTTTTCAACCATTGAGTCCATCATTATGCCTCCAAATGTCTACCATCTTCCTATTCTCCATTCCTTTGCTGCCATTCTAGTACAGGATCTAATAATTGTGGAGTTAATTCTTTTTTTTATTATTATTATTTAATAGTAACTTCTCCTCAGATCCAGACCCCAAATATTTTCATTGAAAATCTAGCCTACATAAGTTATCTTTTTAAGATGCCACTTGTAAATTATAAGTTTCTTAAAATAGCTATACACTATTAACTACATTATGAGCTCAGCTGATAACCAAAAGGTCAGCAGTTCAAATTCACCAGCTGCTCCTTGAAAACCCCATGGAGCAATTCTACCCTGTCCTATAGAGTCGCTATCTGAGTCAGAATCAACTCAAGGGTAGTGGGTTTGGTTTTGGTATTAGGTACATGCCCTGGTGGCACAGTGGTTAAGTGCTTGGATGCTAATCGAAAGCCGCTCCATGGCAGAAAAATGTGGCAGTCTGTTTCCATAAAGATTACAGCCTTGGAAACTCTATGGGGCAGTTCTACTCTGTCCTACAGGGTTGCTAAGAGTTGTAACTGACTTGCTGGCAGGTTTGGTTTTGGTTTATTAACTACATGTAGTCTATGAGCCTTTTCCTAACTTCCAATGTCTTTCACAATAAATCACAATATATGTGTATGAACATACGTCTGTCTCTCTGTCTCTATCTATCTAGTTAGCTATTGCTCTAATTCCAGTCATGAGCTCTCTGCAGCAGCACATTCCATCAGGCACAGTCTGGACTGGAAGTCGGAAAACCCAAGGTCTAAACCTGGCTCTGCCATATGCAAGCTGTGTCACAGGGGATGGTTCACATGAGCTCTTCGAGAGTTAATTTATCTTTAAAATGGACCTAATAAAATCTTCCTTCACAGAATTATTTGTGAAGATTAAATTAAAGTAAACACAAATTGAAAAGTTAAAATGCTGTAGAAACATGAGTTAATGCAGTATAGCTGGAACTCACCATCTACGGCATAAAGCTGGCTGTATAGACACAGTGCCAAATCAAGCAGTTGCCGATGAGTCAGCTCCAACTCACGGCAACCCCACATGTGTCAGAGTAGAACTGTGCTCCACAGTGTTTTAAATGACTCAGTTGTTGAATGTACAACGGCAGGCCTTTCTTCCAAGGCACCTCTGTGTGGACTTGCACCATACACGTCTTGGTTAGTAGCCAAATGGGTTAACCATTTGCACCACCCAGGAACTAAAGATACTGCACACCTTCCTCTATTTCTTAATGAAAAGTTTTGTAATACCGTTTACACGGCATCATGAGACAAACCCACTGCCATCAAGTCGATTCCGACTCATAGCGACTCTATAGGCCACAGTAAAACTGCCCCGTACAGTTTCCAAGCACTGCCTGGAGGATTCGAACTGCTGACTTTTTGATTAACAGCCATAGCACTTAACCACTACGCCACCAGGGTTTCCATCATGAGATGAGTAACTCCTTACTCATAATGTTTGGAAGTGTTTCTCCTATGTTAACATTTATAAAGCAAAGCAAAGATAAGGGGAGGGGGCAAGGAAAAGCTTTTCCGTAAGATCGTTGTTGTTTAGAACCTATCAGGATAAGTATTTCTAAAGAAGGATGGAAAGCTAAAAGAGAAGAGATGGAATAAGAATAAGTAGCAGTTTCGATACTGTAAAGATAGCATTTTATAATCCAGCCTCAGCCCTCGATTTTGACTTTTGAGTGAATCAGCTGGCTGAGAACTTTTTGATCCAAAACAGGGAAAGATGCCAGCTGGCAACTCTAGAGGCTAAATGCAGAGATCCTCCCAGGTCTATAAAAAGATTTTAATAAGAAACATGCATTTAATTTATTACAGAAGAAGCAAGGAAAGATCTGATCATGCAGTCTTTGCTAGAAATTGTATGTCTGAAGTTCTACGAGATGAACATTTTGATGTATATCAGGAAGTTTGATTTCATGCTTTCATCACTGCACTGCAGATGTTTTTGTTTGCTTTTTGCATCCAAAGGGGAGGGTGATGTGGACTCTGGAAAATGAAACAGCATTGTTCAAACCAGCATCAGCAACATCTACAGGCATTTGTATCTGGGGAGGTGTAGATCAGGGGCAAGGAATGAGGAATCTGACTGTATTGAAGTCTGATTTGTGAATACTGGGGAATCTTAAACTCATCATAATATAATTTTAGCATACTTACTTAATACCTCAAATCAATTTTAACACTAGTATATTAAAATACTGGATGGAATATAACAGGTTTTTTTTTTTTTATAAGAAATATGTCCAATGAAGTAAGTCAGGACATAGAAGAATGCTGCACATTTCATAATTTTATACTAAGCAGTCAAGGGTTCGTTCTGGTAGGTCATTTGATTCTCTGCAGGTAGTGATGGCTGCCTTTGAAGAGTGTACCCTGAGTCACATGGTACCCAAATGAAATGCGATTATCTTTGTGGGTAGCATCGTATGATTTGGAACAAGTCTTTAGGTCTAATATAAAGATCCTTCAAATAAATCATTCAGCTAAGCTTCTGTGGCCCCAAACTCCTAATTTAAAAATGTTGATAAATGAAGTACCTCTTTAGTTAATAAATGAAGTATCTCTTTAGTTATCCTTTGTCAGCAACATTCATTTTAATGGAAAGTGAGTTTACAGGGTTACATGATTGAACTACTGAGCCAAGTCAGTGTTGGCAAATGATGGGCTAAATTATTGATGTTACACACTAATGAATTCTGATGAGAAATAAAACACAGACATTACGTTTCAAGTGGTTCATAATTATTTTTGTACTTTAAAAGCAATTTTATTCTTTTTCCAAATCATACTGGTTCTGTAAAACAAAAACATAGTTAGTGATTATACTAAAATTATTGAGTTTGTGGCAAAAAAAAAAATGGTCTGGCAAGTTTTCATTTCTGTGAAGATAATTTTATTCACACTAGGTTCCTGATTTCTTTATATACTTCTGGGAAAAGATAATTAAATTAATGTCTAAATTTTAAAACCAGTGTCTTTAAATAAGATAATCTGCTTTGCAACCATGGTTAGCATTTCAATAGATGCATTTATAATTTTTGATATATCTATCAACACATTTACTGGAGCTGGATTGAAATGCCGTAATTAATTTAGGTAATGACAAATACAGATAGGGGCTTCCATGAAGCAGCTTTGTTTGGGTAATGAATTTATCTTCAAATGTGTGATACAGCATGAGGTGTGTACTATGAAATGATAGATGTTTGATAAAGTCAGAGCCTGGTGGCAATAATTAAAGCAAATTCATATTCAGTTAAGGTACACAGAGGTCTATACATCTCTGTAATGTGGTGACAATGTCCTTTAATATTTTCTCCCAGACTGAGATCTTAATTGTATAGGCCTGTGACCTTCCTTCCTTGCTTAGGGTTGATTTCTAGTGGAGTGATTCAATCTGGCTCAATCATGGCTCAATCTGGAGACAACAGAACTAGTTCTTAACTAAGAGGGGTTGGAGGTAGAAATCACAGTGGATGAGGTGCCAATCCAAAGATTCATCACTTGCTGGATGTGAGTCTTTGTCCAAGTCTCTCAATTTCTCTACAACTCAGTTAGCTCATCCCCACAAGGGGGTAACAAGTTTTTCTCTCCTGTCAGGGAGGGTTATATACTTAGCAAATCTCGAAACTGAAACTTGCTATGCAAATATAAGGTGAATGTTTTTCCTATGTTTTCCTCAATTATAGTTCATTTTAGAACAGTTCAATCAGAATTAGTTTGGAAATTATTCCGTTAACCAACTGAGAGACATGCAGGGGAAAGGAATGGAAGAATTTTCAAATCGACGGTTGGTCAACATGACAATTTTTTTCCACTTACACTAATCTGTGTAGGCCATGGGGGAATGAAAACTCAAAAAGTAGAACTTTTCCATCATGTTGGACTAGAGTTTGATATTTAGTGCAGCATACTTGGGTTCTCACATGGTGTGTGCTTTATATTTAAAAAAAAAAAAGGAACTTGTTCATCTTAACTCCGTGATACTCCATTCCCACAATAAGGTATACTGAGTACTTTTCTGTTTTTCCATCTTTGTGGTTTTCTATTTATATTTATAGACTTGGCACCAGTTTTGAATAACAAGCCTACTTCGAATTTCACTCTTTTCTGTATTTTCTTTTAAAATTTTATCCCAATGTTTCCCTCTTGTTATAACTACACTGTTCATTGTTTTACAGTCTTGATACTTTACGATGAAAAATCATGTGTCTGAGGTAATCTCACATCAAAGCAGCATCATTACATAATAATGATGCTAAGTTGTATGAAAAATACCTACCGGATATGCTCCATTAGTCACTAATTTCAAACTTAAAGTTCTGTCTTTGAAAAACTCCTCTCCCCCACACCATTGACATGGCTCCTCTACTTGAAAAATGTACTGCCAGCAAAAAGTGAATTTTAAATAATAAAAATATCAGCGTTTTTTTTTAAATCTGGGAAAAACCAGAATATATGAAAATTTACATTTTTCTACATACCAATCAAAATAAGCTTATTTTATTTAAAAATCAAAATGAAGAATGCATTCTAGCACGGTATTTAACAGAAGAAAGACAGTAGATAATTAATTATAAATGCAATTTAATATTAACCTCTTGAAGCTACATTGTATTATTATATGTATGAAATTAATGTATCTCTACCTTAGACATTAATCTTTGAGTTGAGATTTTCCATTACCTTCAAATTGAAGGGAGATTGGTGATGCACTGGTACCATTGTTACCCATAGGTACCCATGAATTTTGTCAGAGGCGGCCTTCCAGATATTTGAAAAGATGAGTCAGAAGTAACAAACAGAAAACATAGAATTTGCAGTAAAGGTTAAGGATGAGGGTGAGAGGAAGCAGGAAATAGGAGTATAGAATCTAGGAAAAATAAGGAACTCAAACACTCTCAAAGGGATAATTTGGAAGCAAAGTCGAGAAATGAAAAGAATAACGTAGACTTGGTCATATTAACAGTCAAGAAGAACTTCATTTATTTCAGCATCTTTATAAGGATATTCCTAGATGCCATCCTAGGTTCTATGCTAAATGCTAAGTCAGGTGCTAATTAAGCCATTGGGCTACTCTGTAAGTTGGGCCCACTGAAGCTCGGGCACTGATCTCTTCTCTGACCTTATTTTTGTATTATTCTCTACCCTAGCTACTATGCACCACCCATACAGGCCTTCTAACTCCACTCTAAGGACACTATTCAGTTTTATGCCCCTCGAATTGTCAGTTCCTTCATGTGGGGTTATTCTTGTATGAAGTTTCTGAATTCTGTTCAAAATATTTTCTAATTTCACCTATGATTCATTCTTTGATGCAAATGATATTTAGAAGTGTGTGATGTAATTAGCAAATATTTGGGGATTTTCCAAATATCATTTAATTACTGAATTTGAATATAATTCCATTGTGGTCACAAAACATATTCTTCATGATTTTGGCTCTTTAAAAATTATTGACACTTGAAAGGCGGAGCCAAGATGGTGGAATAGACAGATGCTTCCGTCGAGCCCTCTTTACAACAAAGACCCCCAAAAAACAAGTGAAACGAGTATATTTGTGACAAGCTAGGAGCCCTGAGCATCAAAGGCAAGCTTAGACAATGAACTGAGGGGCAGGGGAAGAAGAGGCTGTTTAGAAGCGGAGAGAAGTTACCGGCCTTGAATCGTGGGGAGCCCTCAGGCACCATTCCCGAGCAGCGGCAGTGGCACAGTGGCAGGCTGGTACTAGCGTTGGGCCACAGTTTCCTCAGGGAGAAACAGCCAGCCACACAGCCCACTCACACCTCTGGAACCTGAGGAGAAGGGCGTTCTTGGCAAAAGCTAAGTACTTGCGTATATTTTCCCACGCCGCACCCCCTCCCCCGGCCGGCTTCAGTGGCTGAATCCCTGGGCCTGACATAGACCCTGGTGAGCAACTAGAGCCATCCTCCTGGCCTTGGGGAAGGAAAAAATTTGCAACTGGGGGGAAAAGATAATTTGCTAGCTCCATTAACTGGGAGAATTCAGGACATAAGCGGCTCCTGTCCAGGCATAAACCATCCATGGACCTTGAGCACCTTGCCCTTCTGTATGGACCTGTGTGGGTCTATTTCGGGAGAATAGGCCCTTGTTGGCAAACTCCAACCATTTCAGTTGTGCGGTGGAGGGGTGGGTGTTTGACATTTGACATTGCTTTGGCTATTAAACAAGGTCCTCACCTACCCACAACAGGGACCTAAGGACTGGTAGCTCCACTCAGGTCACCCAGCCACTTGCGACAGACGTCCAAAGATAACTGGTACCTCTCAGTCCTTACAAGAAAAACTTTGGGTGTCCATGGTCCCTCTGCAGAACCCACCCACCTGCACGCTCTAGGGAACAAAGATGCATTTTCCTCAGAGACGCTTGGGGGTCAGTTCTCAGCCCCCTGCCTTGTTCAGAGTGTGACCCCCTGCTGCAATCAAAAAAAAAATCAGATACCGGTATATATGCCAATCACCCCTGCCCCTCTAAGACTGTAAGACAGAGCCTCTACCACACAGTTGATAACAGCTACCTGGAAACCTGAGCTGAATTCATACAAGAAAACTGAATGGACTCCTAGACTAATATACCTGATAACAGCTCTAGCCAGCTGGGGACAGGACACCAGAGCTCCAAAGGTGAAAATAATCAAGCTAGCTCACTCAAGCAACCCATAGGGGTATACCAAAACAAAACAAAACAAAGCAAGAAGCTACGACACAGTAAGCAAACATAAACTAATGCAATAACCTATAGATGGCTCAGAGACAACAGTCAATATCAAGTCACATAAAGAAACAGGCCATGATCACCTCAACAGGCTCTCAAAACAAAGAATCCAGGGATCTTTTAGATGAAAGTGCATTCCTGGAATTACCAGATGCAGAATACAAAAGTTTAATATACAGACCCTTTCCAGACATCAGGAAGGAAATGAGGCAATACGCAGAACAAGCCAAGGAACACACAGATAAAGCAACTGAAGAAATTAGAAAGATTATTCAGGAACACAATGAAAAGCTTAATAAGCTGGAAAAATCCATAGACAGCAATCAGAAATTCAGAAGATTAACACTAACATTACAGAATTAGATAACTCAATAGGAAGTCAGAGGAGCAGAATTGAGCAAGTAGAAGTGAGAATTTCTGAACTTGAAGAGAAATCACTTGGCACTAATATATTTGAAGAAAAATCAGAGAAAAGAATTAAAAAAAATGAAGAAACCTTAAGAATCATGTGGGACTCGATCAAGAGAAATAACCTACGAGTGTTTGGAGTACCAGAATAGGGAGGGATAACAGAAAATACGGAGAAAATTGTTGAGGATTTGTTGGCAGAAAACTTCCCTGATATTGGGAAAGATGAGAAGATATCTATCCAAGATGCTCATCAAACTCCACATAAAGTAGATCTTAAAAGAAAGTCACCAAGACATATTATAATCAAGCTTGTCACAACCAAAGATAAAGAGATAATTATAAGAGCAGCGAGGGCTAAAAGTCACCTAGAAAGGGGAGCCAGTAAGAATAAGCTCGGACTACTCGGCAGAAACCATGCAGGAAAGAAGGCAGTGGGATGACATATTTAAAAAATTGAAGGAAAAAAATTGCCTGCCAAGAATCACATATCCATCAAAACTCTCTCTTAAATATGAAGGTGAAATTAAGACATTTCCAGATAAACCCAAGTTGAGGGAATTCATAAAAACCAAACCAAAACTACAAGAAATACTAAAAGGAGTTCTTTGGTTAGAAAACCCAAGACTAGAACACTGGGCAGAGCAATGAGAAGTCAACCCAGACAGGAAAATCCAAAAAAAAAAACAAAGCAAGATTTAAAAAGAAAAGAAAAGCCCAACACAGGGTAATGGCAATGTTATTATATAAAAGAAGACAACATTAAAATAATAAAGAGGGACTAAGAAATGTAATCATACACCTTCCATATGGAGAGGAAAATATGGCGATACAGAGAAATAAAAGATAGTTTTAAATTTAGAAACATAGGGGTAAATAATAAGGTAACCACAAAGAAGAGAAACTATCCTACTCATCAAAATAAAATACAAGGGAAAAATACAGACTCAGCAGAAACAAAATCAACAACAACAAATATGAGGAAAGGACAATATATAAAGAAACTCTACTCAGCACATAAAATCAAGTGGGAAAAAGAAACTGTCAACACACAAAAAAAGACATCAAAATGTTAGCACTAAATTCATACCTATCCATAATTACCCCAAATGTAAATGGACTAAATGCACCAATAAAGAGACAGAGAGTGGCAGAATGGATGAAAAAACAAGATCCATCTATATGCTGCCTATGAGAGACACATCTTAGACTTAGAGACACAAACAAACTAAAACTCAAAGGATGGAAAAAATATATCAAGCAAACAACAATCAAAAAAGAGCAGGAGTAGCAATATTAATTTCTGACAAAATAGACTTTAAAGTTAAATCCATCAGAAAGGATAAGGAAGGACACTATATAATGGTTAAAGGGAGAATACACCAAGAAGATATAACCATATTAAATATTTATGCACTCAATACCAGGGCTGCAAGGTACATAAAACAAACTCTATCACCACTGAAAAGTGAGATAGACAGCTCCACAATAACAGTAGGCGACTTCAACACACCACTTTCGGTGAAGGACAGGACATCCAGAAAGAAGCTCAATAAAGACACGGAAGATCTAAATGCCACAATCAACCAACTTGACCCTGTAGACATATACAGAACACTCCACCCAACAGCAAGCAAGTATACTTTCTTTTCTAGTGCACCTGGAACATTCTCTAGAATAGACCACATACTAGGTCATAAACCAAGCCCTAGCAGATTCCAAAACATTGAAATATTGCAAAGCATCTTCTCTGACCATAAGGCCATAAAAGTGGAAATCAATAACAGGAAAAGCAGGGAAAAGAAATCAAACACTTGGAAACTGAACAATACCCTGCTCAAAAAAGACTGCATTATAGAAGACATTAAGGATGGAACAAAGAAATTCAGAGAATCCAATGAGAATGAAAACACTTCCTATTAGAACCTTTGGGACACAGCAAAAGCGGTGCTCAAAGGCCAATTTATACCAATAAATGCACACATTCAAAAAGAAGAAAGGGCCAAAATCAGAGAACTATCCCTACAACTTGAACAAATAGAAAGAGAGCAACAAAAGAAACCCACAGGCACCAGAAGGAAGCAAATAATAAACATTAGAGCTGAGCTAAATGAAATAGAAAACAGAAAAACAATTGAAAGAATTAACAAGACCAAAAGCTGGTTTTTTGAAAAAATCAACAAAATTGATAAACCACTGGCCAAACTGACAAAAGAAAAATAGGAGAGGAAGCAAATAACCCGAATAAGAAATGAGAGGGGCGATATTACAACAGACCCAACTGAAATTAAAAGAATCACATCAGATTACTATGAAAAACTATACTCAAACGAATTTGAAAACCTAGAAGAAATGGATGAATTCCTAGAAAGACACTACCTACCTAATCTAACACAAATAGAGGTAGAACAACTAAACAGACCCATAACAAAAGAAGAGATTGAAAAGGTAATCAAAAAACTCCCAACAAAAAAAAGCCCTGGTCTGGACGGCTTCACTGCAGAGTTCTACCAAACTTTCAGAGAAGAGTTAACACCACTACTACTAAAGGTATTTCAGAGCATAGAAAAGGAGGGAATACTACCAAACTCATTCTATGAAGCCACCATATCCCTGATACCAAAACCGGGTAAAGACACCACAAGAAAAGAAAATTATAGACCTATATCCCTCATGAATGTAGATGCAAAAATCCTCAACAAACTTCTAGCTAATAGAATTCAACAACATATCAAAAAAATAATTCACCATGACCAAGTGGGATTCATACCCGCTATGCAGGGATGGTTCAACATTAGAAAAACAATTAATGTAATCCACCACATAAATAAAACAAAAGATAAGAATCACATGATTTTATCAATTGATGCAGAAAAGGCATTTGGCAAAGTTCAACACTCATTCATGAGAAAAACACTCAGCAAAATAGGAATAGAAGGAAAATTTCTCAACATAATAAAGGCTATTTATACAAAGCCAACAGCCAACATAACCCTAAATGGAGAGAGCCTGAAAACATCCCCACTGAGATTGGGAACCAGACAAGGCTGCCCTTTATCACCACTCTTATTCAACATTGTGCTGGAAGTCCTAGCCAGAGCAATTAGGCTAGATGAAGAAACAAAGGGCAACCAGATTGGCAAGGAAGAAGCAAAAGTATCTCTATTTGCAGATGACATGATCTCATACACAGAAAACTGTAAGGAATCCTCCAGAAAACTACTGAAACTTATAGAAGAGTTCAGCAGGGTATCGGGATACAAGATAAACATACAAAAATCACTTGGATTCCTCTACACCAACAAAAAGAACATCGAAGAGGAAATCACCAAATCAATGCCATTTGCAGTAGCCCCCAAGAAGATAAAATACTTAGGAATAAATCTTACCAGAGATGTAAAAGATTTACACAAAGAAAACTACAGTACACTTCTGCAAGAAATCGAAAGAGACTTACATGAGTGGAAGAACATACCTTGTTCATGGATAGGAAGACTCAACATTATAAAAATGTCTATTCTACCAAAAGGCATCTATACATTTAATGCAATTCCAATCCAAATCCCAAGGACATTCTTTAATGAGATAGAGAAACAAATCACCAATTTCATATGGGAGGGAAAGAGGCCCCGGATAAATAAGGCATTACTGAAAAAGAAGAACAAAGTGGGAGGCTTTACTTTACCTGATTTTAGAACCTATTATACCACCACAGTAGTCAAAACAGCCTGGTATTGGTACAACAACAGATACATGGATCAATGGAACAGAATTGAGAATCCAGACATAAATCCATCTGTATATGAGCAATTGACATTTGACAAAGGCCCCAAAACAGTTAAATGGGGAAAAGACAGTCTTTTTAACAAATGGTGCTGGCATAACTGGATATCCATATGCAAAAAAAATGAAACAAGACCCATACCTCACTCCATGCACAAAAACAAGCTCAAAATGGATCAAAGACCTAAATATAAAATCTAAAACGATATAGATCATGGAAGAAAAAATAGGGACAACGTTAGGAGCCCTAATACATGGCATAAACAGTATACAAAACATTATTAAGAATGCAGAAGAAAAACTAGATAACTGGGAGCTCCTAAAAATCAAACACCTATGCTCATCCAAAGGCTTCACCAAAAGAGTAAAAAGATTACACACAGACTGCGAAAAAGTTTTTAGCTATGACATTTCCGATCTGTCTGATCTCTAAAATCTACATGATACTGCAAAAACTCAACTGCAAAAAGACAAATAACCCAATTAAAAAATGGGCAGAAGATATGAATAGATACTTCACTGAAGAAGACATTCAGGTAGCTAACAGATACATGAGGAAATGTTCACGATCATTAGCCATTAGAGAAATGCAGATCAAAACTACAATGAGAATTCATCTCACTCCAAAAAAAAAAAAAAAAAATTTTTAAAGGCTGGCATTAATCCAAAAATCACAAAAGAATAAATGTTGGAGAGGCTGTGGAAAGATTGGAACACTTCTACACTGCTGGTGGGAATGTCAAATGGTACAACCACTTTGGAAATCGAGTTGGCGCTTCCTTAAAAAGCTAGAAATAGAACTACCATACGACCCAGCAATCCCACTCCTTGGAATATATCCTAGAGGAATAAGAGCCTTTACATGAACAGATACATGCACACCCATGTTTATTGCAGCCCTGTTTACAATAGCAAAAAGATGGAAGCAACCAAGGTGCCCATCAACAGATGAATGGATAAATAAATTATGGTATATTCACACAATGGAATATTACGCATCGATAAAGAACAGTGAGGAATCTGTGAAACATTTCATAACATGGAGGAACCTGGAAGGCATTATGCTGAGTGAAATTAGTTGCAAAAGGACAAATATTGTATAAGACCACTATTACAAGAATTTGAGAAATAGTTTAAACTGAGAAGAAAACATTCTTTTGTGGTTACGAGAGAGGGGAGGGAGGGAGTGTGGGAAAGGGCCATTCACTAATTAGATAAAAAAAAAAAATAGTAGATAAGAACTACTGTAGGTGAAGGGAAAGACAGCACACAATACAGGGGAGGTCAGCACAATTGGACTAAACCAAAAGCAAGGAAGTTTCTGAATAAACTGAATGCTTCGAAGGACAGCATAGCAGGGGCAGGGGTCTAGGGACCATGGTTTTAGGGGACATCTAAGTCAATTGGCATAATAAAATCTATGAAGAAAACATTCCGCATCCCACTTTGAAGAGTGGTTTCTGGGGTCTTAAACGCTAGCAAGCCGCCATCTGAGATGCCTCAATGTGTCTCAACCTACCTGGATCAAAGGGGAATGAAGAACACCAAGGACACAAGGTGATTACAAGCCCAAGAGACAGAAAGGGCCACATGAACCAGAGACTACATCAGCCTGAGACCAGAAGAACTAGAAGGTGCCTGGCTACAACCAATGAGTGCCCTGAGAGGGAACACAACAGAGAACCCCTGAGGGAGCAGGAGAGCGGTGAGTTGCAGACCCCAAATTCCCATAAGACCAGACTTAATGGTCTGACGGAGACTGGAAGGACCCCGGTGGTCGTGGCCCCCAGACCTTCTGTTGGCCCAGGACAGGAAAAATTCCTGAAGCCAACTCTTCAGACATGGATTGGACTGGACAATGGGTTGGAGAGGGATGCTGGTGAGGAGTGAGCTTCTTGGATCAGGTGGATCCTTGACACTATGTTGGCATCTCCTGCCTGGAGGCGAGATGAGAGGGTGGAGGGGGTTAGAAGCTGATGAAAAGGGCAGGAAAAGAGAGAGTGGAGGGAGAGAGCGGGCTGTCTCATTAGGGGGTGAGTAATTGGGAGTGTGTAGCAAGGTGTATATGGGTTTTTGTGTGAGAGACTGACTTGATTTGTAAACTTTCACTTAAAGCACAATAAAAATTAGTAAAAAAAAAAAAAAGAGACTTGTTCTATGACCCCGCATATGTTTGTGAATGTATCATATGCAGTTTTAAGTAATGTATATTTAGCTCTTGTTGGGTGGAAGAATACAAAACAAGGTCAGAGATGTGATGAGGGCTGTATCTACAATGGGTCCAACTTAAGGAGTTACCTGTCTTTCTGTAAATATCAAGTAGGTCAAACTGGTTGATAGTGTTGTTCAAGTACTCCATATTCTTATTGATTTTCTGTCTGTGTGTTCCATAAATTTCTGAGAGGAGTATTAAAATCTCCAACTATAATTATACCCTTTGTACTTTAAGTTTTCTCAATTTTTGCTTTATGTATTTTGAAAATCTCTTATTAGATGCGTATATGTTTAGGTTTGTTATATGTGCTTGATGAACTGACCCTTTCTCATTATGAAATGATCCCCTTTATCCCTGGTAATACTTCTGGTTGTGAAGTTTAATTTGATATTAATATAACCTTTCCAGCTGCATATGTTTAGCATTGATGGTGCACCATTTTCCATTTTTTTATTTTCAGTCTGTCAGTCTCTTCATATTTAAAGCGTACTGCTTATAGACATATAAAAATGAGTCTTGTATGTATACGTAATGTGGCATAGCTGTTTTTTAATTGGGGGTTGTTAGTCCATTTATTTTTAATATAACTTTTAATAGGGTTGAATTTAGGTCTGCAGATTTTCTTCTGATTAGTTTCATTTTTTTTGTTGTTTATTTTTGCTTTTCTTCTTCCATCTTCTTTTGGGTTAATCAAACACATTTATTATTCTATTTAAATTATTCTATTAGCTTTTTATTTGGAGCCCTGGTGGCACAGTGGTTAAGAGCTTGGCTGTTAACCAAAAGATCGGCAGTTTGAATCCACCAGCCGCTCCTTGGAAACCCTGTGGGGCAGTTCTACTCTGACCTATAGGGACGCCAGGAGTTGGAACTGACTTGACAGCACATAACAACAACATTGGCTTTATTTCTTTTTATTTTTTAAGTAGGGATTACTGTATCATCCTTCGCTTAATCATCCCAAAGAGTCAAAATCATGCCACTTTACATTAAATTTAAGAGATTTTTAACAGAATAATTCTATTCCCTCCCCATCTTTTATGTAATTGTTCTCATGTGTTTTGTATTTACATATATTAGAAATCTTACAAACAAAATGTTTTTTTTTTTTTTCTTGTATTAAAAGTCATTGTCTTTTCAATAAATTAAGAATAAAGAGTCTTTTATATTTGCCTGTATATTTGTCATATCTGGTCTCTTCCTTTTCCTCCAAGTTTTTTTCTGGTGTCATTTTCCTTCAACTTGAAGTACTTTCTTTAGTATTTCTTATAATTGCTAATGACCAATTCTCTCCATTTTTGCACATATGAAAATATCTTTATTTCATCTTTTTTTTTAGAAATATTTGTGCTGGGTAGAAAATTTCCTCCTCCCTCCTTTTCTTTCAGCAGTTTAAAGATACTCTACATCTTCCAGCCTCCACAGTTTCTGATGAGAAATCAGAGGTAATATTTCCTTTTCTCTGTCTGCTTTTAAGATTGTCTCCTTACCTTGATTTTCTGGCGTTTACTACAATGTACCTAATTATGATTTTTATGTATATGTCTTATGTGGGGTTCTCTGAGTTTTTTGGATGTGTAATTTATGTTTTGTACCAAATTCAGAAAAATTTTAGCCATTATATCTCAAAATAACTCCAATTGCACATATGATAAAAAAATTTGCCCTACAGGTCACTGAAGCTCTGTTTATTTATTTATTTTTAATGCCTTCTCTCTGTTTTTTAGATTGGATGTTTTCTATTCGTATGTCTTCAATTTCACCGACTCCCTCCCCTCCACCCCCACCTTTTTTGGCCACTTCCAATAGTCTGTTAAGCCCATCTAGTAAATTATTTACTCTGGTATTATTTTTTTAGTTCCAGGTTATTAGTTTAGTTCTTTTTAAAACAGTTATTTCTCAGTTGAAATTCCTCAGTAGGTTCTCACCTTTTCCTTTGTTTGAGCACCTTTATAATGGCTTTTTAAACGTCGTTGTCTTCTAAACACAACACTGAGTCATTTTATGGATTGCTTATACCAAACGCTATTTCTCCTGTTTCTAGTAATTTTTGGTTGCAGCCCTGGTGGCACAGTGGTTAAGAGCTCAGCTGCTAACCAAAAGGTCACCAGTTCAAATCCACCAGCTGCTCCTTGGAAACCCTATTGGGCAGTTCTACTCTGACCTATAGGGTTGTGATGAGTCAAAATTGACTTGACGACAGTGGGTTTGATTTTTTTTTTATATAATAAACATTATGGATGATACGTAGTAGAGCTTTTGGATTCTGATATTCTTCAGTAAAGTGTAGATCTCTTTTTCTAGTAGAGAATTAAATTATTGTCTCACCACCTTATACCTGTGGAGGCTTGTCTTTACGCTTTCTTAAAGTTAGTGTGTTTTGGCTTTATACTTGGTTTTAGGGCTGATCCCTTTTTCCTGGGATATAGTCTTTACGCCTAAGGGATGGCCCTTTTGTGGTTTAAGCAGAAAATATGAAGTGTTTATCAAGATACTCTTTAACTCGTCAGGACTCAAACTTGGATTCTCCTGCAGCGAGCAGCAGATAAAATCTCTCTTCATCTTCCTGCCTTACAGTGGCTGCTGTTTACTGGGCTCCTTGGTCTGTTTCTGCTATTGGGAAGTCAGGGTTCAGTCTAAGATATAATAAGCACAGTTTATATACAGATTCTGATGTTCCTACATCCCCTTACTCCTTCCTGCTATTACCCATGCTCACTTTGGCAGCTCCAAACTTCTTCCTTTAATACCTCAAGCCGATAAGGCTGTGTGTTCCTTCTTGAGTTTTAACTGCTGTGTCACCCATACGGGGAAAAAATTGTATAAATGTCTGTCTTGACAAGTCTGGTTTTTATCTTTCAAAGACATAATGTCCTCCAATCTATGCATGGTTTTAGTTGCTCTCTACTGCCTTCAAGTAGTTTTTTGTTTGTTTTTAAGTTTGCTCAGAGTTTAACTTTGTAATCTACAGGAGGGTTAGTTTGATACAAGCTTCTCTATCGGAATTCTCAACTGCATATATCCTTGTTTTATAAGATGTGACAAATGTTCTAAGGACTTATACACAACCCTGCTTTATGATATTTAGTAAAACACTATTTCAAGGCTTGTGGACTTCACCAGCATGCCTTATAGTTCGTTGGAACCTGTCAGTTTGCCACTACAGCAAATGAGGTGATGTAAATGGCAACTTTGTGATCTTAAAATGTTTAACGAGTTTGTCCAGGTACTAAATGTCCTCCCCAGGTATACCTTATAAATCTGCCTGGTATGTGAACATTGGTAGTTTATCTTGAGATACCCAACACACTACAAAATTTTATTTTAAATTATATATTTTATCACTATGTTTTGGTTAATTTATTAAGTCTATATATATATATATATATATATATATATATATATATATACTGTCCATTATAGTAGCCACTAGTCACATGTGGCTCTTGAGTACTTAATATGTGACTAGTCTGAATTGAGATGGGCCGTAAGTGTAAAATACACTGGATTTCAAAGACATAATACAAAAAAGAATGTAAACTCTGTCAATTCTTTTTTTATATATTGATTACATGCTAAAATAATATTTTTGATATATTGATTTAAATAAAATATATTGCTAAAATTAATTTCACTGTTTTCTCATTCTTCTTTGATCATGGCTACTAGAAAATTTAAAATCATATAAGAGCTCACATTATACTTATATCAGGCAGCACCAGTAATTTGGTGTCAGGTATATTTTGCCATATATGTCGGATAGACATATTTTCCCTTTTGCAACACTGGCTTAAAAATATCATGCCAAAAGTATATCCATTATATCATTTTCACATAAATTTTAGTAGTTAAATATTCCATTATATCTCAAGGAAGCTCCAATTCTGGATTCTGTGGCTGAAAAATTTAAGCCTTGATTTTCTTTTCCATAAAATAAGGGTAAGTGTAACAATAGTGAACTCCAGGGTTGTCATGAGAATTAGAAATAAATAAGAACTTAGAACAGAGCTAGATACTTTAGAACAGGTGTTCAATACTATTGAATTTAAAAATTTATGAAATTTGAAGTACTTTTACTTAAGCACCATGTCTGCTATCAGTAAAATGGTATTGCAAGCATTGCTAATATCTAAGGATTTTTTTTCCTCTTAGTTTCCAGCAGTCATACTAATGCAGATAAGTCCTAACAAAATGTCAGAAAGGGTGCAATATTTCATTCTCCATGGTATTCCATATTTTGTATTCAATAAAATTTGCTGAAGACATCTTTTTTGTGTATGTCAAATTGTAATTATTTTTGAAATGAGCTAAGATTGTGAATACCACCCACATTATTACACCTAATTCTCACAGTGACCCTTGGGTAGGTGTACTCATTCTTCTAGAACTTTCTGTGGATTTTTGTACAAAATTGTAAAAATTTTTGTACATTTCTGTATAATTTTTGTAGACAATTGTACAGTTATCCTATGTGTAACTATAGAAAATATATAAGATAGAAGTATAGGATGATGTATGTATTTATTTTGATATAAGTAAAGTCATTTGCTTATGATACTATTCTGAAAGATTTTCTGCCTTTTAAATACTTCTTTAAGATTACTTCTTGGCTGTACAGAACGTTCCTCCTCGTTCTTTTTAACTTCTCCTTATTCTGACATATTTGCAATGTACTTTTGTTTATCCCTTCTTAAACTGATGAACATTTTAGACTGCCTCCAGTTTTTCAGTACCACAAGTAATACTGTTATGGACAAACTTAGGACACCCTTCTTTGAAGATATGTGGGAACGTTTTTCTAGTGTAAAATTGCGCAATATTGGTACATTGTACAACATTTTTAAATGCAGCAGTTAGGAAATCAAATGACATATGCATTGGGTGAATCTGCTGCAAAGGACCTCTTGAAAGTGTTAAAAAGGAAAGATATCACTTTGAGAACTAGGGTGTGTGCCTGACCCAAGCTATGGCATTTTCAATAGCCTCATATGCATGCAAAATCTGGATAATGAATAAGGAAGACTGAGGAAGAATTGGTGAATCAGAATTATGGTATTGGTGAAGAATACTGAACATACCATGGACTGCCAGAAGAATGAACAATTCTGTCTTGGAGGAAGTACATCTAGAATGCTCCTTAGAAGCAAGGATGGCGAGACTTTGTTTCACATACTTTGAACATGTTATCAGGAGGGACTAATCCCTGGAAAAGGACATCATGCTTTGTAAAGTAGAGGGTCAGCGAAAAAGAGAAAGACCCTCAATGAGATGGACTGATACGGTGCCTGTAACCAGGAGTTTAAACATAACAATGATTATGAGGATGGCACAGAACCTGGCAGAGTTTCGTTCTGTGTGTGGTACATGAAGAAAACAAAAGGTCATTAAAAAAACAGGAAAGAAAAGACCAAAATGGATGTCAGAAGAGACCCTGAAAATTGTTCTTGAACGTAGAGTAGCTAAAGTGAATGGAAGAAATATGGTTATATCTTCTTGGTGTATTGTCCCTTTAACCATTATATAGTGTCCTTCCTTATTCTTTCTGATGGATTTAACTTTAAAGTCTATTTTGTCAGAAATTAATATTGCCACTCCCGCTCTTTTTTGATTGTTGATTGCTTGATATATTTTTTTCCATCCTTCGAGCTTTAGGTTGTTTGTGTCTCTAAGTCTAAGATGTGTCTCTCATAGGCAGCATATAGATGGACCTGGCTTTTTAATCCATTCTGCCACTCTCTGTCTCTTTATTGGTGCATTTAGTCCATTTACCTATCATTTTGATGTCTTTTTTTGTGTGTTGACAGTTTCTTTTTCCCACTTGATTTTATGTGCTGAGTAGATATTCTTTATATATTGTCCTTCCCTCATATTTGTTGTTGATTTCAATTTTGCTGAGTCTGTATTTTTCCCTTGTGTTTTATTTTGATGAGTAGGATAGTTTCTCTTCTTTGTGATTACCATATTAATTACCCCATTTTTCTAAATTTAAAACTAACTTTTATTTCTTTGTATCGCCGTATCTTCCTCTCCATATGGAAGGTGTATGATTACATTTCTTAGTCCCTCTTTATTATTTTAATGTTGTCTTCTTTTATATAATAACATCGCCGTTTTACCCTGTGTTGGGCTTTATTTATTTATTTTAATCTTGCTTTGTTTTTTTGGATTTCCCTGTCTGGGTTGACTTCTGGTTGCTCTGCCCAGTGTTCTAGTCTTGGGTTGATACCTGATATTATTGATTTTCTAACCAAAGAACTCCTTTTAGTATTTCTTGTAGTTTTGGTTTGGTTTTTATGAATTCCCTCAACTTGTGTTTATCTGGAAATGTCCTAATTTCACCTTCATATTTAACAGACAGTTTTGATGGATACGTGATTCTTGGCAGGCAATTTTTTTCCTTCAATTTTTTAAATATGTCATCCCATTGCCTTCTTGCCTGCATGTTTTCTGCCAAGTAGTCCGAGCTTATTCTTATTGGCTCTCCTTTGTAGCTGACTTTTTGTTTATCCCTCGCTGCTCTTATAATTGTCTCTTTATCTTTGGTTTTGGCAAGCTTGATTATAATATGTCTTGGTGACTTTCTTTTAAGATCTACTTTATGTGGAGTTTGATGAGCATCTTGGATAGATATCTTCTCATCTTTCCCAATATCAGGGAAGTTTTCTGCCAACAAATCCTCAACAATTTTCTCCGTATTTTCTGTTATCCCTCCCTATTCTGGTACTCCAAACACTCGTAGGTTATTTCTCTTGATCGAGTCCCACATGATTCTTAAGGTTTCTTCATTTTTTTTAATTCTTTTCTCTGATTTTTCTTCAAATATATTAGTGCCAAGTGATTTATCTTCGACTTCAGAAATTCTAGCATCTACTTGCTCAATTCTGCTCTTCTAACTTTCTGTGGAGTTATCTAATTCTGTAATTTTATTGTTAATCTTCTGAATTTCTGATTGCTGTCTGTCTATGGATTTTTCCAGCTTATTAAACTTTTCATTATGTTCCTGAATAATCCTTCTAATTTCTTCAGTTGCTTTATCTGTGTGTTCCTTGGCTTGTTCTGCGTATTGCCTCATTTCCTTCCTGATGTCTGGAAAGGGTCTGTATATTAAACTTTTGTATTCTGCATCTGGTAATTCCAGGAATGCACTTTCATCTAAAAGATCCCTGGATTCTTTGTTTTGAGAGCCTGTTGAGGTGATCATGGCCTGTTTCTTTATGTGACTTGATATTGACTGTTGTCTCTGAGCCATCTATAGGTTATTGTATTAGTTTATGTTTGCTTACTGTGTCGTAGCTGCTTGCTTTGTTTTGTTTTGGTATACCCCTATGGGTTGCTTGAGTGAGCTAGCTTGATTATTTTCACCTTTGGAGCTCTGGTGTCCTGTCCCCAGCTGGCTAGAGCTGTTATCAGGTATATTAGTCTAGGAGTCCATTCAGTTTTCTTGTATGAATTCAGCTCAGGTTTCCAGGTAGCTGTTATCAAGTGTGTGATAGAGGCTCTGTCCCACAGTCTTAGAGGGCCTGGGGTGATTAGCGTATATACCGGTATCTGATTCCAGTGGGTGGTCACACTCTGAACAAGGCAGGGGGCTGAGAACCGACCCCAAGTGTCTCTGAGGAAAACATGTCTCTGTTCCCTAGGTTGTGCTGGGGGTTGGGTTCTGCAGAGGGACCATGGGCACCCAAAGTTTTTCTTGTAAGGACTGGGAGGTGCCAGTTATCCTCGGACCCCTGTCGCAGGTGGCTGGGTGACCTGGGTGGAGCTACCAGCCCTTAGGTCCCTGTTGTGGGTAGGTGAGGACCTTGTTTAACAGCCAAAACAATGTCAAATGTCAAACACCCACCTCTCCACTGCACAGCTGAAATGGTTGGAGTTTGCCAACAAGGGCGAATTCTCCCGAAATAGGCCCACACAGGTCCATACAGAAGGGCAAGGTACTCAAGGTCCACGGACGGTTTATGCCTGGACAGGAGCCGCTTCTGTCCTGAGCTCTCCCAGTTAATAGAGCTAGCAAATTATCTTTTCCCCCCAGTTGCAAATTTTTTCTTTCCCCAAGGCCAGGAGGATGGTTCTAGGTGCTTACCAGGGTCTACCTCAGGCCCAGGGATTCAGCCGCTGAAGCCGCCTTGGGGGTGGGGGTGACGCGGTAAAATATATGCAAGTACTTAGCTTTTGGCAAGAGCATGCCGTTCTGCTCAGGTTCCGGAGGTGTGAGTGGGCTGTGTGGCTGGCTGCTTCTCCCTGAGGAAACTGGGGCCGAAGGCTAGTACCAGCCCGCCACTGCCGCAGCTGCTGCTCTGGAAATGGTTCCTGAGGGCTCCCTGAGATTCAGGTCCGGCAACTCCTCTCCGCTTCTGAATGGCCTCTTCCTCCCCCTGCCCCTCAGTTCATTGTCTAAGCTTGCCTTTGATGCTCAGGGCTCCTAGCTTGTCACAAATATACTCATTTCACTTGTGTTTTGGGGGGGTCTTTGTTGTAAAGAGGCCTCAAGGGAAGCATCTGTCTATTCCACCATCTAGGCTCCACTCCTCTATCCTCAAGTACAGTTCTTGAAACATGACAAGAACTCAAGAATATTTATTGAATTAAGGACTTGATTTACCAAGGTTGGTGCCTATAATTCTCTAATAAACAAAAGCATTCACTGGGTGCTTTTTCAGAAATTTTTGTAGCATGGAAATAATATGTTTAATCATTTAGTATATACACCCATAAACACACAATGCAATAGCCCAATTTTCTATATTTAGATGAGAAATGTGCAAATGAAAGTAAGCCCAAAACACCGTAGGACAAAAGCCTAAAATTGGTTAGTAATGTGATTTTTTTTTTAAATCTGAGCTACGTGATTTTATTAAAGACAGAAGAAGTTATGGAAAATACATGTATCTTTGACATTTAAGATAGAATTATATCTAGAGATATTATGCTTGAGGAATGACATTGTGCTGTTGTTATGTACTGCGGAGCCATTCCAGCTCATAGGGACCTTATTGAACAGAGTGGAATTGCCCCATAGGATTTCCTAGGCTGAAATCTTTATGAAAGCAGATCACCAGGTCTTTTCTCTCACAGAGTGCTCATGGGTTCAAACCACCAACCTTTCAGTTAGCATCTGAGCACCTAACCTTTGCACCACCAGGGCTACTTGAGGAATAGCATTAAGTTGCTAAATCTTACTGTTTAACTCTAGGTAGAAATAGAAAAGGTACTTAGATATAGTTGCCAATAATTTAAGAATAACCACTGGAAGCCTATAAATAGGATTTGTCACTCCTAAATTACTAGAGAGAAAAAAGTACCATTAAATATTTGAATAATTCAAAGTGCAGGAAGGAGGACAGGAAGAGCATAAAAAATGCTAAGTTTTTGTTTGTTGGGTGTCGAGTCATTCCAACTTATAGGGCCCCTATAGAACAGAGTACAACTGCCTTATAATATTTTGAAGGCTGAAATCTTCATGAGAATAGATTGCCAGGACTTTTTCTCCCATGAAGGCAATTGGTGGATTCGAGCCTCCAGCCTTTAGGTTAGCAGCCAAGCATTTAACCATTGCGCCATCAGGGCTTCTAAATGTTAAGTAGAATGTACGAAACAAGTAAGAGTTTCAAGTACTGAAGGAGAAAGGACAAAACTATCATTTTTTTTAAATATGGTTTTCTCTTAGAAAATATAGGAAAAATTAATTGAGAAACTATTAGAATTAATAAGACAGTTACTTAAATGGCAACTTGAAGTATAAAGTTCCTAAAAACAAAAAAAAATTCATTCAATTCTCTTGGAGAAAGTTAACTAAATAATACTGAAAAGACATATGCAAAGACCTAAATAAAAGTAAACATATGTCATTTTTGTGGATAAGAAGATCATATAGGTAAGTTGCCAAGTCAAAAAAAAAAGTTTTTTAAAAAATCTAGACATTCAATACAATCATACTCAAAATTTAAGCAAAGTATTTTGAAGAAACTTGAGAAAGTGGGTCTAAATACATTTAGAAGATAAAAATCCACATGGATTTTTTGAGAAAGAAGGGATTTTGTTGTGTTGGAGTGGGAAACATGCCACTGAATAGTAATATACATCAAAAAACTATGCATATTAATTATATTAAAATAGTATAATACCGATGAAGGAAGAAAAAATAGGTCTGTAAAACAGAATAGAGAGGAAGTCTGCAAACTTTTTTCCATAAAGGGTCAGATCGTAGTATTTTTAGCTTTGCAACCCATATAGTCTCTGTTACAACTACTCAGCTCTGTCTTGTGTTAGGAAAGAAGACAATATGTAATGAACGGATGTGATTGTGTTTCAATAAAGCTTTTTTTAAAAAGAGGCAGTAGACCCAATGCTGATCACTGGAATAGAGATTCCAGGAAAAGCACTACAAATATTTAGAATTTAGAATATAATGGGTGGGGAATATTCAATTGTATATTGGTGAGGGTGGACTATTTACTTACCATCTATTTAAGGGATAAGAGTAAGTACCCAAAACATACAAAATAAAGTGGAGATAGATTATAGAATAAGCATTCCAAAAATCTATAATATATTGTTAAAAATATACAGAATATTGTGTAGTGTCGAGGTAGGAAAGCCCTTCTTAAATGAAGAAATAAAAAGCATTAAGGAAAATATTGTTCAATGTGACTACCTAAAAATAAAAACTTTTAATGATGAAACATAATAAAAAATCTAAAAACTACTGAGGAAAAAGTTGCAGTATTTATAATACAATTAATACAAAAATATGTAAGCATTTCTTTAAACCGATGAGAAATAATACAATCCAAAAAGAAAATAAGCAAATTTCAGGATAAGACACATTGTTAAAAAACATATGAAAAAATTCCCTGTATCAGAAGCAGTCAAGAAAAAACACATTAATATCGTAAAAAAACACCTTCTTTTCAGCCATCCTGCTGGTACATATTTTAAAAGATCAGTAATAATTAGTGGTAGTAAAGTGTAAAGAAATGCAAACTCTCATATTCTGTTGAGGACAATGTTACCCTGTTGTTTTTAGGTACCATCAATTCTGTTCCAACTCATAGAGACCCCGATGTACCACAGAACGAAACTCTGCCAAGTTCTTTGCCATCCTCATAATCACTGTTATGTTTAAACTCCTGGTTAGAGCCACCGTATCAGTCCATCTCATTGAGGGTCTTTCTCTTTTTCGCTGACCCTCTACTTTACCAAGCATGATGTCCTTTTCCAGGGATTAGTCCCTCCTGATAACATGTTCAAAGTATGTGAAACAAAGTCTCGCCATCCTTGCTTCTAAGGAGCATTCTAGATGTACTTCCTCCAAGACAGAATTGTTCATTCTTCTGGCAGTCCACGGTATATTCAGTATTCTTTGCCAACACCATAATTCAAAGGGGTCAATTCTTCTTCGATCTTCCTTATTCATTGTCCAGCTTTCACACACATGCCAAGTGATCGAAAATGCCACGACTTGGGTCAAGAGCACAGTAGTCCTCAAAGTGACATCTTTGCTTTTCAACATTTTAAAGAGGTCTTTTGCAGCAGATTCGCCCAATGCAATACGTCGTCTGATTCTTTGATTGCTGCTTCAGTGAGCATTGATTGTGGATCCAAGTAAAACGAAGTCTTTGACAACTTCAATATTTTCTCCATTTGCATTACTGTTGTTTATTGGTCCAGTTGTGAGGATTTTTTTTTTTTTCTCTAAGATGAGGTGCAATTCATACTGAAAGCTGTAGTCTTTGATCTTCACCAGTTAAGGGCTTCAAGCCCTCTTCACTTTCAGCGAGCAAGGTTGTGTCATCTGCATATGGGAGGTTGTTAATAAGTCTTCCTCCAAACCTGATACCACATTCTTCTTCATATAGTCCAGCTTCTGGGATTATTTGCTCAGTATTTATACAGATTGAGTAAGTATGGTGAAATGATAAAACCCTCATGCATGCCTTTCCTGACTTTAAACTACTCAGTATCCCCTTGTTCTGTTGGAAAGACTACCTCTTGGTCTATGTACAGGTTCCTCAAGAGCACAGTTACATGTTCGGGAATTCCCTTTCTTCACAATGTTATCCATAATTTGTTATGATCCACACAGTCGAATGCCTTTGCATAGTCAATAAAACACAGGTAAACATCTTCCTGATATTCTCTGCTTTTAGCCAGGATCAATTTGACATCAGCAATGATATCCCTCATTACATATCCTCTTCTGAATCCAGACTGAATCTCTGGTGGTTCCTTGTTGGTGTACAGCTACAATCATTTTTGAATGATCTTCAGCAAAATTTTACTTGCATGTGATACTGATATTGCTTAATAATTCTCACATTCTATTGGATCACCTTTGTTTCGAATGGGCACAAATATGGACCTCTTCTAGTTGATTGGCCAGATGGGTATCTTCCAAATTTCTTGGCATAGACAAGCGATTGCTTCCAGTGTTGCATCCGTTTGTTGAAATGTCTTAGTTTGTATTCCATCAATTCCTGGAGCCTTGTTTTTCACCAATGCCTTCAGTGCTGCTTGGACTTTTTCCTTCAATACCCTTGGTTCTTGATCATATGCTACCTCCTGAAATGGTTGAATGTTCACCAATTCTTTTCGGTGCAATGACTGTTTGTATTCCTTCCATCTTCTTTTGATGCTTTCTGTGTTGTTTAAAAATAATTTGTGTGTGTGTGTGTGTTGTTTATATTTTCCCCATAGAATCCTTCAACATTGTAATTTGAGGCTTGTTTTTTTTCTTTAGCTCTTTCAGCTTGAGAAATACTGAGCCTATTCTTCCCTTTTGGTTTTCCAACTCCAGCTTTTTGCACATTTCATTTTAATACTTCACTTTCTCTTCTCAAGTTGCCCTTTAAAATCTTCTGTTAAGCTCTTTTACTTCATCATTTCTTCCATTCACTTTAGCTACTCTACATTCAAGAGCAATTTTCAGGGTCTCTTCTGACATTCATTTTGGTCTTTTCTTTCCTGTCTTTTTAATGACCTTTTGTTTTCTTCATGTATGATGTTCTTGATGTCTTTCCACAATTCTTGAAATGGACTCTAAATTTAGGCAGGATATACTCAAGGTCATACTTCGGCTCTTGTGGACTTGTTCTAATTTTCTTCAGTTTCAACCTGAACTTGCATATGAGCAACTGACGATCTGTCCCATAGTTGGCCCTGGCTTGTTCTGACTGCTGATATTGAGCTTCTCTATCATCTCTTTCCACAGATCTAATCGAGTTGATTCCTGCATATTCCATCTAGCGAGGTTCATGTGTATAGTCACCATTGATGTTGTTGAAAAAGGTATTTGCAATGAATAAGTTGTTGATTTTGAAAAATTCCATCATTCGATCTCCAGCCTTGTTTCTATCACCAAAGCCATATGTTTCAATTACTGACCCTTCTTTGTTTCCAACTTTGGCATTCTAATCACCAGTAATTATCAATGCATCTTGATTAAATGTTTGATCAATTTCGGGTGGCAGAAGTTGGTAAAAATCTTCAATTTCTCCATCCTTGGCCTTAGGGGTTGGTGCATAAATTTGAGTAATAGTTGCATTAACTGGTCTGTCTTCCTTCTAGACAGAAATAGGTTTAAATTATTTAGGCTCAGCAGTCATTTTTCGCTGTAAATTCATGAAAATTGTGGTTTTAAAGAGCATGTGTAATTGCTGATACATGTATTACATATTTTAATACAACACGGTGGTGTGTATTTTCTTTTTGTGGGGCAGAGGTCATGTTTATTCATATTGTAGCACTTGGAATAATAAAACAGTAATTTGAGAAAAATTTAAGTAGTTAGTAATAGTCTTCATACAGTTAGTGAAGGTCTTCTAAAATACATCAGAGTCTTAAAATGAAAAAAATTGCATCCACTTAAAGGTTGTACAGAGAAAAAAAGCAAAATTGCACAGGCATTGCAATTTGGGAACAGCAATCTAGTCTCAAATCGCATATTTTTCAAATAAACTCATATTTAAATCTCCTTAGGAGGATAAGCCTCTGGCAAAAGAGGGGAAAGAAAGAGTTAAATAAAACAAATATAAGAATGTCAATCCCACCGAAGTAGGTTTTGTATAAAAGTGGCACAAGGTAATATTGGCAATATCTTTTAAACAGATGAATGACATCACCTGCAAAGCCTGAAGATTTTGAACATATATATTTATTCCAAATGTATTTATAAAAAAGAAAAAAGTCTGTTCTGAGGTTTGTGGGAAATAAGTTGAATCTCCCTTTTCCCCCATAGTATGCATGGTACATATGTTAACTTACTGAATTCATCCTTCATGCAATTCCAGTTTATTAAAGAGGTTAAGAATTTATAAAACTCTGATGGGATATGGTTTTAATGCTTCATCACACTACCCATCATTTGCTTTTCAATCTAGATCAGAATGATCTTTCCCACTTCCCTGCAATCACCTACCTGCACAGCTAATATTTTCTGAATACTCTCTTGAGAGTCTGTCTGGAACTTGGCCAGCCTCATCTGGCTGGAGAGGGCCACCAATTTGAAGTGTGTCTCCCATACCTTGTGTATCCTTCTTTGCAGCTGACAGAACTAAAGGGAAGAGGGAGGAGGGAAAAACACAAGTCAGAGTAGGAAAGGAAATTAATGGCAGTGTTCAAGAAGAATGATGGAGGGAAATATAGAAAGCAGTCAATAGCCCATTCTGCACTGTACGGACCTGACAGGAATTTCACAGTCTCTTGATTTTTCAGTCCACTCATGTGCATTCATCAGAAACCAGTCACATCTGGCTGCCAGGATGGGGGGTTAATTTTCTCTAAATGCCTCAGCAGTTTTGTTCTAGCTGAGGCAAACTCTGTGACTGCAAAGCTGATGAGTAAAATATTTCTACTTCACCCAGTTTAACTCTAAACCGATAGCCTCGGGACATATTGAACCTTTCTTAAAAAAATAATCTTTTGAAGCTTTTTTGAATGGCACGTCGGGTCAAGCCAAAGTTTAAAATGCAACTTTAAGACATTGATGGACACCATTGCTTCTTTTTTTCCTCATAAAAGCTTAGCATTGCTTGGCAATGTGTGCTTTAGAGCATGACAAAACAAAAGAGAATTAACTTAGCCATCAACTGCTGAGGGAGAACAATAGCAGGGAAGAAATTTCCAGCTAGAACTGCCTATTAATCTACCTCCCTCTGACCATGTGATGTGGAAACATCTCACTGCACTCAAGTACAGGGGATGTAGTGCTTACAAGTGACATGTTTAATACTGGATCTGCCCAGAAACAGAAAGACTTCTCCTACGAGGCATTCTATACATACTTTGGCGAAATTAATAAAACAATCGAACAAAATTAACAGTGGAGGTTTTTGCAAAAGTAACATACATTTGAATAGTTTCCATAGCCACGCCATGCAGAATCGTTTTAATTAGATTGTTTTTAAAAGAATAGACTTCAGAAAAATTAATGATAAAAACAATACTCCAAAAAAAAAAAAAAAAAAGTTTACATATAGTATATTCTGACTACTGAAAACTCCTAAAGTTTTTGGTAGTTGGTAATGTGGATAATTGCTTCTGTCAATTCCTTTTTAGTATATTTTGCAGAAAAAACATAAAAGGTAAAAAAAAAATTCTTATTTCTAACTATGTTCCATTTATTAATCTGAGTAGCCATTACATGGTTGTGTCAATAAAAAAAACTCACCAAACAACACATGTGTGATTTGTGGACTTTTTGTGAGTATATTTCAATAAAGTAGTTTACTTAAAAATTCTATTTTAAATACCTGGTAATAAAGCAGTTTACTTAAAAATTCTATTTTAAACACCTGTTATTGCATGTGAATTGTTTATCATCATTACCTCCATTACATATTGCAATAAAAACAAACAAACAAAAACCATTGCCATTGAGACATATCCGACTCATAGCAACCTTACAGGACAGAGTAGAACTGCCCCATAGGGTTCCTAAGGAGCAGCTGATGGATTCAAACTGCTGACCTTTTGGTTAGCAGCCAAACACTTAACCACTGCTCCACCAGGGCTCCGTATAGTGCAATAAGCCATGCATATATAGATACTCTTGTATTTATGTTGGTTTACAGAAAAATAAAGCCTTCATTCTTGGTTATTTTAGAAAGAAAACATAACCTTGAAAACCATGGATATGCCAGCTTAGTAAATTCTGAAATATATCACTCAGAATTAATTCATGGGCATTTCAGATAATTTAGGTTACTGAAATAAAGATTAAGAGCACTTTTTGGAATTATCTCGATCTTTAAATAAAATTTTTTTCTGTAGTATGAGCCAAATCTGACAGTCAAAGGGGCGGGGGAGGGGAGGAGATATGTTGTATCTTGGTAAATCTGAAAAAATGTAGCCTATTAAGCACGTTCAAGAGAGATGAAGGTTCATGTTGAAGCTGTATTTATTGTGATAGAGGCTGTCGAAGGGGATAGATGTTAGGGGCCAGGAGATGATACAGTTAGTGTTGGCCCTACAGTATTTAATATATGCGGCAGTTATTTAAATTACATTTTTTTTTTTAAATTGTACTTTAGATGAAGGTTTACAGAGCAAATTATTTTCTCATTAAACAATTAATACACATGTTGTTTTGTAACATTAGTGGCTAACCCCATTACATGTCAACACTCTCCTCTTCTCGATCTTGGGTTTCCCATTACAGTTTTTGTGTTCCCTATTGCCTTCTTGTCCTTGCCCCTGGGCTGGTGTACCCATTTAGTTTTGCTTTGTTTTGTGGGCCTGTCTAATCTTTGCTGAAAGGTGAACCTCGGGAGTGACCTCAGTACTGAGTTAAAAGGGTGTCCAGGTGCCGTATTCTCGGGGTTTCCCTAGTCTCCGTCAGACCAGTAAGTCTGGTCTTTTTTTGTGAGTTAGAATTTTGTTCTGCTTTTTCCCTAGCTCTGTCTGAGACCTTTTACTGTGATCCCTGTCACAGCGGTCGGTGGTGGTAGGCTGGCACCATCTAGTTGTGCTTGACTCAGTCTGGTGGAGGGTGTGGTAGTTGTGGTTCATTAGTACTGTGGACTAATATTTTCCTTGTATCATTGGTTTTCTTCATTCTCCTTTGCTCCAGGCAGGGTGGGACTAGTGAAGTATCTAGATGACCGCTTGCAAGCTTTTAAGACCCCAGATGCTACTCACCAAAGTAGGATGTAGAACATATTCTTTATAAACTACGTTACGCCAGTTGAGCTAGATGTTCCCCGAAGACCATGGTCCCCAAAGCCCTTGGCCAGCAATTCAGACTCTTAGAGAGTTTGCATGTGTCTATGAAGCTCCCACGACCTTGCTTTGGTCAAGTTGTGCTTGCTTGCCCCAGTATTGTGTACTGTCTTACCCTTCACCAAAGTTATCACTTACGTATTGTCTAGTTAGTGTTTTTCTCTCTCCATTCCTCCCCTTCTTAGTAACCTCAGAAGATTGTTTCTTTCTGTAAGTAAACCTTTCCATGAGTTTTAATAAGTAGCAGTCTTATACAGTATCTGCCCTTTTGTAATTGACTTTATTTCACTCAAAGTAATTCCCTCCAGATGCATCCATGTTGTGAGATGTTTCAGAGATTCATCTTTATTGTTGCATAGTATTTCATTGTGGGTATGTACCACAGTTTGTTTATCCATTCATCTGTTGATGGGCACTTAGGTTGTTTCCATCTTTTTGCTATTGTGAATAATGTTGCAATGAACATGGGTGTGCATATGTCTATTCGTGTGATGAGTCTTACCTCTCTAGGATATGTTCCTAGGAGTGGGATTACTGAGTCATATGGTATTTCTATGTCTAGCTTTTTAAGGAAGTGCCATAATATTTTCCAAAATAGTTGTACCATTTAAATTCCCACCGGAAGTGCATAAGAGGTCCAAGTTCCCCACAGCATCTCCAACATTTGTTATTTCCTGTTTTTTTTTTTTTTTTTAATTTGTACCAGTAATGTTGGGGTGAGATGGTATCTCATTGCAGTTTTGATTTGCATTTCTCTAATGGCTACTGATGGTGATCATTTTCTGATGTGTCTGTTAGTCACCTGAATGTCTTCTTTGGTGAAGTTTCTGTTCATATCCTTTGCCCAGTTTTAAATGGCTATTTGTCTTTTTGTTGTAGAGGTGTTGGATTTTCCTATAGATTTTAGAAATTAGAACTTTGTTGGATTTGTCATAGCCAATTTTTTTTTTTCCAAGCCTGTAGGCTCTTTTTTTCACTCTTTTTGTGAAGTCTTTTGATGAGCAAAAGTGTTTAATTTTTAGAAGATTCCAGTTATGTTATCTTCTGGTGTTTTTATATTGTTAGTTAAGGTTTGTATGCTATTTAGGCTGTGTATTAGGGCCTCTAGCATTGACGTTATCTTTTCTTCTATGATCTTTATAGTTTTTCTTTTTATATTTAGGTCTTTGATCCACTTTGGATTAGTTTTTGTGTCTGGTGTGAGGTATGGGTCCTGTTTCATTTTTTTACAGATGGACATCCAGTTTTGCCAGCATCATTTGTTAAAAAACTGTCTTTTCCTCATTTAATGGACATTGGGCCTTTGTCAAAGATCAGGTGACCGTAGATGGATGGATTTATATCTGGGCTTTCAATTCTGTTCCATTGGTCAATGTGGCTGTCATTGTACCAGTAGCAGGCTATTCTGACAACCATAGCTGTATAGTAGGTTCTGAGGTCAGGTAGTATGAGTCCACATACTTTATTCTTTTTCTCCAGTAATGCTTTTGTGGGAATGCTTTACTTACCTGGAGCCTCTTTCCTTTCCATATAAAGTTAATGTTTATTTTTTCCATCTTGTTAAATAATGCTGTTGGTATTTGGGTTGGGATTGCATTGTATGTGTAGATCGCTTTGGGTAGAATTGACATTTTCACAATGTTGTGTCCAGCTATATATGAGCATGTTATGTTTTTTCATTTATGTAGGTCTCATTTGGTTTCTTGCACTAGTGTTTTGTAGCTTTCTTTGTATAGGTCTTTTACATTCCTGGTTAGATTTATTCCTAAGTGTTTTATTTTATTATGGGTTATTATAAATGGTATTGTTTTCCTAATTTCCTTTTTGTTGTTCTCTTTATTGGTGTATAGGATTTCAACTGATATTTGTATGTTTATCTTGTATCCTGCTATTCTGTGAATCTTTCTATTAGTTTCAGTAGTTTTCCTGTGGAGTCCTTTGGGTTCTCTATGTATAGCATCCCCCACGTGTCTGTCAGTTAGTCGTACTGTGGGGGCTAGTGTGTTGCTGTGATGCTGGAAGCTATGGCACCAGTATTCAGATACCAGCAGGATCACCCATGGAGGACAGGTTTCAGCTGAGCTTCCAGACTAAGACAGACTAGGAAGAAGGACCCAGCAGTCTACTTCTGAAAAGCATTAGCCAGTGAAAACCTTATGAATAGCAGCGGAACATTGTCTGATATAGTGCTGGAAGATGAGCCCCCCAGGTTGGAAGGCACTCAAAAGATGACTGGGGAAGAGCTGCCTCCTTAAAGTAGAGTTGACCTTAATGACGTGGATGGAGTAAAGCTTTCGGGACCTTCAATTGCTGATGTGGCACAACTCAAAATGAGAAGAAACAGCTGCAAACATCCATTAATAATCAGAACCTAGATGTACGAAGTATGAATCTAGGAAAATTGGAAATTGTCAAAAATGAAATGGAACGCATAAACATTGATATCCTAGGCATTAGTGAGCTGAAACGGACTGGCATTGGCCATTTTGAATCAGACAATCATATAGTCTACTATGCTGGGAATGACAACTTGAAGAGGACTGGTGTTCCATTCATCGTCAAAAAGAACGTTTCAAGATCTATCCTGAAGTACAACGCTGTCAGTGATAGGATAATGTCCATATGCCTACAAGGAAGACCAGTTAATATGACTATTATTCAAATTTACGCACCAAACACTAGGGCCAAAGTTGAAGAAATAGAAGATTTTTATCAGCTGCTACAGTCTGAAATTGATTCAACATGCAGTCGAGATGCATTGATAATTACTGGCAATTGGAATGCGAAAGTTGGAAACAAAGAAAAAGGATCAATAGTTGGAAAACATGGCCTTGGTGATAGAAACAATGCCTGATTGAATGATAGAATTTTGCAAGACCAATGAGTTCTTCATTGCAAATACATTCTTTCACCAACATAAACAGTAACTATACACATGGACCTCGCCAGATGGAACACACAGAAATCAAATTACCTATATCTGTGGAAAGAGACAATGGAAAAGCTCAATATCATCAGTCAGAACAAGGTTAGGGGCCGACTGTGGAATAGACCAAGCCCACGAGAGCAAAAATATGACCTTGAGTATATCCCACTTGAATTTAGAGACCATCTCAAGAACAGATTTGATGCATTGAACACTAGTAATCAAAGACCAGATGAGTTGTGGAATGACATCAAGGACATCAACCATGAAGAAAGCAAGAGGTCATTGAAAAGACAGGAAAGAAAGAAAAGACCAAGATGGATGTCAGAGGAGACTCTGAAACTTGCTCTTGAGCATTGAGCAGCTAAAGCAAAAGGAAGAATTGATGAAGTAAAAGAGCTGAACAGAAGATTTCAAAGGGCGGCTCGAGAAGACAAAGTAAAGTATTATAATGACATGTGCGAAGAGCTGGAGATGGAAAACCAAAAGGGAAGAACACACTTGGTGTTTCTCAAGCTGAAAGAACTAAAGAAAAAATTCAAGCCTCGAGTTGCAATAGTGAAGGATTCCATTGGGAAAATATTACACGACGCAGGAAGCATCAAAAGAAGATGGAAGGAATACACAGAGTCATTATCCCAAAAAGAATTAGTCGATGTTCAACCATTTCAAGAGGTGGTATATGATCAGGAACCGATGGTACTGAAGGAAGAAGTCCAAGCTGCTCTGAAGGCATTGGTGAAAAACAAGGATCCAGGTATTGATGGAATATTAATTGAGATGTTTCAACAAACAGATGCAGCACTGGAGGTGCTCACTCGTCTATTCCAAGAAATATGGAAGATGGCTTCTTGGCCAACTGACTGGAAGAGATCCATATTTATGCCTATTCCCAAGAAAGGTGATCCAACCAAATGTGGAAATTGTAGAATAATATCATTAATATCACACACAAGTAAAATTTTGCTGAAGATCATTCAAAAATGGCTACAGCAGAATATTGACTGGGAACTGCCAGAAATTCAGGCCGGTTTCAGAAGAGGACATGGAACCAGGGATATCATTGCTGATGTCAAATGGATCCTGGCTGAAAGCAGAGAATACCAGAAGGATGTTTACCTGTGTTTTATTGACTATGCAAAGGCATTCGACTGTGTGGATCATAACAAACTATGGATAACACTGCGAACAATGGGAACTCCAGAACACTTAATCGTGCTCATGAGGAACCTTTACATAGATCAAGAGAGAGTTGTTCGGACAGAACAAGGGGATACTGATGGGTTTAAAGTCAAGAAAGGTGTGCGTCAGGGTTGTATTCTTTCACCATACTCATTCAATCTGTATGCTGAGGAAATAATCGGAGAAGCTGGACTATATGAAGAAGAACAGGGCATCAGGATTGGAGGAAGACTCATTAACAATCTGCTTTATGCAGATGACACAACCTTGCTTGCTGAAAGTGAAGAGGACTTGAAGCACTTACTAATGAAGATCAAAGACCACAGCCTTCAGTATGGATTACATCTCAACATAAAGAAAACAAAAGTCCTCACAACTGGACCAATGAGCAACAACATGATAAATGGAGAAAAGATTGAAGTTGTCAAGGATTTCATTTTACTTGCATCCACAATCAACAGCCATGGAAGCAGCAGTCAAGAAATCAAAAGACGCATTGCACTGGGCAAATTTGCTGCAAAGGACCTCTTCGAAGTGTTGAAGAGCAAAGATGTCACCCTGAAGACTAAGGTGCGCCTGACCCAAGCCATGTTATTTTCAATCACATCATATGCATGTGAAAGCTGGACAATGAATAAGGAAGACCAAAGAAGAGTTGATGCCTTTGAATTGTGGTGTTGGCGAAGAATATCGAATATACAGTGGACTGCCAAAAGAACGAACAAATCTGTCTTGGAAGAAGTGCAGCCAGAATGCTCCTTTGAGGCAAGGATGGTGAGACCGTGCCTTACATACTTTAGACATGTTGTCAGGAGGGATGAGTCCCTGGAGAAGGACATCATGCTTGGCAGAGTACAGGGTCAGCAGAAAAGAGGAAGACCCTCAACGAGGTGGACTGATACAGTGGTTGCAACAATGAGCTCAAGCATAACAACAATTGTAAGGATGGCGCAGAACCAGGCAGTGTTTCGTTCTGTTGTGCATAGATAGGGTCACTATGAGTCAGAACCGACTCAATGGCACCTAACAACAACAACAACATGTATAGTATCATATCATCCACAAATAGGGATAGTTTTACTTCTTCCTTACCAATTTGGATGCCCTTTATTTCTTTTTCTTGCCTTATTGCTCTAGCTAAGACAAATGGACTCGGTGGCACTGGGTGGGTAAGACTTCCAGCACCATGTCAAACAGGAGTGGTGATAAAGAGCATCCTGTCTTGTTCCTGTTATCAGGGGGAATGATTTCTCTCCATTAAGAATGATGTTGGCTGTTGGTTTTGCATAGATGCCCTTTATTATGTCGAGGAATTTCCCTTCCATATCTATTTTACTGAAGTTTTTATCAGGAAAGGGTGTTGAACTTTACATACCTTTTCTGCATCAATTGAGACGACCACATGATTCTTTTCTTTTGTTTTATTTAGGTGGTGGATTACATTGATTGATTTCCTAATGTTAACCATCCTTGCATATTTGGTATGAGTTCCACTCGGTCGTGGTGTAGTATTTTGTTGATATGGTGCTGAATTCTCTTGACTAGAATTTTTTTTGAGAATTTTTATTACTGTATTCATAAAGAGACATTGGTATGTAATTTTCTTTCTTTTTTGGTGTGTGGTGTCTTTGTTTTGTTGGTGTCAGGTTATGCTGGCTTCATAGAATGAATTCAGAAGTATCCCTTCCTTTTCTATGTTCTGAAATAGTTTGAGTGCAAGCTGTTCTCTGAATGCGTGGTAGAATTCTCCAGCGAAGCCATCTGGGTCAGGGCTTTTTTTTGTTGTTAGGAGGTTTTTTTTTTTTTTATTACTTTATCATTCTCTTCTCTTGTTATAGGTCTGTTCAGATTTTCAACCACAGTTTGTATTAGTTTAGGTAGGTAGTATGTTTCTAGAAATTCGTCCATTTCCTCTAGGTTTTTGAATTTGTTGGAGTATAGTACTCTGTTATGATCTTTTCCATTTCACTTGGGTCTATGGTAATGTCCCCCATCCATATTTGGGTTATATGCATCCTCTTCTGTTTTTCTTTTGTCAATTTGGCCAGCAGTTTGTCAAATTTGTTGATCCTTTCAAAGAATCAATTTTTGGTTTTGTTGATTCTTTCTATTGTTTTTCTATTCTCTATTTCATTTATTTCTGCTCTGATCTTTTATTATTTCCTTTCTTCTGGTGACTGTGGGCTTCTTTTGCTGTTCTGTCTCTATTTGTTTGAGTTGTGTAGCTAATGTTTTGATTTTGTCCCTTTCTTCTTTTTTGACGTGTGCATCTATTTCTATAAATTGACTCCTGAGCACTGCCTTTGCTATGTCCCAAAGGTTTTGGTATGATGCATTTTCAATCTCCTTTGATTCTAGGAATTTTTTGATTCTATCTTTGATTTCTTCTATTACCCAGTGGTTTTAAAGTAGGGTGTTATTCAGTTTCTAAGTATTTGATTTTTTTTCCTTGCTCTTCCAGTTATAAATTTCTACTTTGATAGTGTTGTGATCAGAGAAGAAGCTTTGTATTATCTCAGTGTTTTGGATTTGGTTGAGGGTTGCTCTGTGGCCTAAGATGTGTTCTATTCTGGAGAATATTTCACATGTGTTGGAAAAGAATTTGTACTTTAATGCTGTTGGGTGGAGTGTTCTATATATGTCTGTGAGGTCCAGTTGATTGATTGTGGCCTTTAGATCTTCTGTATCTTTGCTGAATTTCTTTCTAGATGATCTGGCCTCTACCAAGAGTGGTGTGTTGAAGTCTCTTACTATTATCGTGGAACTGTCAATTTCTTTTTTCAGTGCTGTTAGAGTTTTATGCATTTTGGAGCCCTGTTATTTGGTGTGTAGATGTTTATTATGGTTATGTCTTCATGATGGATTGTCCCTTTAATCATTATATAATGTCCTTCCTTGTCTTTTACAGTGGGTTTTGTTTTAAAGGTCTATTTTATCTGAGATTAATATTACCACTCTTGCTCTTTTTTGGTTGCTGTTTGACATAGTTTTTTCTGTCTTTAGATTTTTAATATATTTACATCTTTGTTTCTAAGGTGTGTCTCTTGGAAACAGCATATTGATGGGTCTTTTTTTTTTTTTTTCTATCCATTCTGTTACACTCTCTTTCTTTATTGGGTGCATTAAAGCCATTTATGTTCAGCATGATCATTGATAGGTGTGAGTTTATTGCTGTCATTTTGTAGTGCTTTTTTTGTGGTGCTGATATTTTTTTTGTTCTTCCTCTTCTGTGCTGAATTCCTTTTGTTTGTGGATTTTTTTGTTCATTTATTTCATTTTGTAGGTTTTGTGTTATACTGAGAATTTGTTTTTATTCTTTATTTTGATGAATAGGTTTGTTAACTTTCTTTGTGGTTATCTTTAAATATAGCATTATCTTCCTAACTTTAAACCAGTCTTTTATTACTTGGTATTACCTTGACTTCCTTTCCATTTGAAAGTTCTATACCTACATCATTTATTCCTTCTTTTATTGTTCTGATGTTGTTGTCATTTTCAGATTGACCTTTTTCTGGTTCCCTGTTGTATGTCTTTTAGTTTTGTTTTAGTCTTGAGAGTTCACTATCTTTGTTGGTATCTCACTGATGCTGTCTTGTGTCCTAGATTCAGGCTCTTGTCTGATGTTATTGGTTTTTTAACTAAAAAAAAAAAAAAAGGACTCCCCTTAATAATTCTTGTAAGTTTGGTTTTTACATATTCCCTTAATTTCTTTTTATCTGGAAATGTTCTAATTTTTCCATCATATTTGAGCAAGAGTTTTGCAAGATATATTTTTCTTGGTTAGCAGTTTTTTCTTTCAAGGTTTTATCTGTCATCCCATTGCCTTCTTGCTTGCATGGTTTCTGCCAAGTAATCAGAGCTTATTCTTATTGTTTCCCCTTTGTTTGTGACTTCTTGTTTTTCTCAAGCTGCTCGCAGGATAATTCCTTTGTCCTTTGTTTTAGCTAGTGTGATTATGATATGTCTTGGTGATTTTCTTTTGGGAGTCTATTCTATATCACTTCATTGAATTTCTTGAATGGTTGGCTTTGTTTTTCATGATATTAGGGCAAGTTTTCTGTCAGCAAATCTGCAGTGATTATCTCTGTTTTTTCCATTTTTGGTCTGTTCTGGAAATCTGATCACATGAAAATTTTTGCTTTTAATTGTATCCCACATCATTCTCAGGATTTCTTCATTCTTCTTAATTCTTTTTTTCTGATTTTTCCTCAAAGTGGTATCCAAGGATTTGTCTTCAATTTTGATGATCATGTCTTCCATTGTCTCAAATTTTCTCCTAAAACCTTCTATTGCACCATTGTTTTCTGAAATCTTGTTTATCTTTTGAATTTCTAATTGCTGTTTTTGTATGATTCCTGGTTGTTATTTTGATGTTTTCTTCCTGTATTGTTTTCCTGAATTATTCCATTGCTTTGTCTGTATTCTCCCTGATTTTGTCTGCATTTTCCATGATGTTCTCTATTTTTCTTTATTTTTGTCCTTCCTTCATCTCTTGAAGAACCCTAACTATTAGAATTTCGAATTTCCTATCAGGTAGTTGCAGTGTCTTTCCTTCTATCAGAAGGTCATCTGGTGTTTTATTTTGGTTGTTTTCTGAAGCCATTTTGTTCTGTTTTTTTTTTTTTTTTTTTTTTTTTTTTAATATGTTTTGATATTGTCTGCTGTCTGTGGGACATTCAGAAATTATTTTCTTCATTTATTGCTTGTAAATTTGTTTTGTCTGGCTTTTTTGTTTTATTAGTTATGTCAGGGCAGATGGGCTGGGTTTGTTTTGTTGCTTGGTTGCTTGTGGGCACAATACGTCTCACCATCTTGTCCAGGTGGGCATGACTGGTCACTCAGCTATGATGCAGCAGGACAAGTCCAGCCAAGGTGGATGGGTGGGGATGGGTAGTTTGCGGCATGAACTGAAGCATGGCCAGGAGGTAGTGCAGGGTGGAGCCCAGGGGACTGTGTCAGCACTACTTGAGGGCATGGTGCTCAGCGCAGTGCAGATAGGTAGGAGGAAATGGAGAGGATGTGATGTGTGGAGCTAAATGGATGAGTGACAGAAGAGAAAGAAGAGAGAGCAACAAAAGCAAAAAAAGAAAAGAAAAATGAAGGAAAAAACCAAAAAAGAATACCAGAGACAATGGCGGCATGGTAGGATTTGGTGGGTGGGGGCAGGGCATACCTGGGGAGGCTGTGTGCTGGTGGCTGTCTAGCCAAGCAGTGCACATGGCTTGTTGAGAAGGGGTGTGGGTGGCTAACAGGTCTAAGTGGGTGGGAAAAGGAAAGGAAAGAGGTGAAAGAGAAGGTAGAAATCAACAACAAAAAAATCAAAATAAAAAAACACAAAACAAATAAATAAATGTGGTGATGGGGGAGCTAGCTGTTGGGGGCAGGGCAGAATTGGGGTGGAGTCAAGCTGTTGCCTTTCTCACCCTGTGGCACAGCACAGCCCATCTGGAAGGTGCAGAGGCAGCGTAGGGCCTAGATGGGAGGGAGAAGGGAAAGAAAAAAGAAAAATAAAAAATATGGTGCTGAGGGAGCCGGCCTATGGGGGAAGTGCAGACCTGGGGAGGCCCTGTGCCAAAGGATCTCTAACCATGTGGTACAGCACAGACCACCAAGAAGGGGGGGGGGTGGTACATGAAACTAGGTGGGTGGGAGAAAGGAAGGGAAGAAGGGAGAAAGAGAGAAGAAATAACAGCAAAAAAAGAAAATAAAAACAAACAACCAATAAATAAAAGACACTGAGGGAGCAGGTTGCTGACAGTGGCACAGACTTGGGGAGGCCACGAGCCAGTGACTCTCCAGTCACATGGTGCAGTACAGCCCCTCAAGAAGGGGCAGGGACAGTGCACAGAGCTAGGTGGGTGGTAGAAAGGAATGAAAGGAAAGGAGAGAGGGAGAAGAAACAGAAAGAAAGAAAAAAAGAAACAACAACAAAAATATGGTGCTGAGCAAGCTGGTTGGAGGGGTTAGTGCAGACCCTTGGAGGCTGTGTGTTGGTGGCTCCCCAGCCAAGTGGTGCAGCAAGGCCCATCAAGAAAGGGTGGGGATGGCATGTGGGGCCAGGTGGAATGGATAAAGGAAAGGAAGGAAGGAATAGAGAGAGAAGAAATGAAGAGGAAAAAAAGAAAAAAATATGGTGCTGAAGGAACAAGGTGTTGGGGGTGGCCCTGACCTGGGGATGCTGTGTGCCAGTGGCTCTCTAGCTGAGTGGTGCAACACTGCCTGTTGAGAAGTGGCAGGAACATCTCACGGGGCTAGGTGGGCTGAAGAAAAGAAAGGAAGGAATGGAGAGAGAGAGAAGAAACTGGAAAAGGAAAGAAAAAAAAAAAGGGTGCTGAGGAAGCCTGTCAGAGGGTTACGGAGTGGACCCAGGGAAGCTGTTCACCAGGGGCTCTCTACCAGAGTAGTGTGGCACTGCCTTCCAGGAAGGGGTGGGGATGTCATTCAGGGTTTGGTGGGAGGGAGAAAGGAAAGGAAGGAAGGAAGAGAATAAACTGGAAAAAATAATAAAATAAAAAATGACACTGAGGAAGCTTGCTGGCAGGGGCAGTGCAGACCAGGGGTGGCTGTGGACTGGTGACTTTCTAGCCCAGCAGAATGGCACAGGCCATCAAGAAGGGGAGGGTAAAGCACACTGTGGCTAGCTGGGTGGGAGGAAGGAAAGGAAAGAAGGTAGAGAGACAGAAGCAGCATAAAAAAGCCAAACAAACAAAAAAGCAACAAAATCTAGAAAACAAACCAAAAAATAATGGTGTTTAAGTGGCCAACCAGTCAGGGTAAGTGGACCCAAGTGGCGGTGAGCTGGTGTGTCTCTGGCCGAGTGATCATGTCCCATTGGAAAGTGGTAGAGTCTGTGTAGAGGGAAAAAGAAGTGGTGGTGGGAAAGTGTGTATCCCTGGTTACCGGGTGCTCTGTCTCCTGTTGGTAGCTCCAAGAAGTTGCCTTCCCATACTCTCTGTTTGCATTCCTTGGTCACTGCAGTCCAAGATGGCAAATCTGTGCAGAGTTAGCTGGTAGAGGACCTCCAGTCCATAGCTTTCCTCATTCTCTGTTCTTTGTCAATTTCTTATACCCTTCAGTGCTTGATTGAGTTCTTTATTCCTTCTTTTGATGCTAAGGCTTCCAGGATGGATGTTTGTATCTGTTTTACTTAGTTTTTTGAGTATTTGCTACAGAAGGATAGCATGGTGCTTCTGTCTATAGCACCATTGCTGGCTCTGTCCTGATTTAAATTATCTTAATTAAATTTTATTAAAAAATGAAATGCATAATAGGCCTATATTTAAATTAGAAAGTTTTTAAATCTGAAATTGTGAACAAGGATAAACAAGCTAATATTTTGTGACATCCGTCAATTTGTTCTGCTGTGGAGGCTTGCATGTTGCTGTGATTCTGGAATCTATGCCACTGGTATTCAAATACCAGCAGGATAACCCATGGTGGACAGGTCTCAGCTGAGCTTCCAGACTAAGACAGACTAGGAAGGACCTGGTGGTCTACTTCTGAAAAAAATTAGCCAATGAAAACCTTATAAATATCAGCAGAATGTTGTCTGATACAGTGCCAGAAGATGAGCATGTCAGGTTGGAAGGCACTCAAAATATGACCTGGGAAAAAAACACCACCTCAAAGTAGAGTCAACCTTAATGATGTGGGTGGAGACAAGCTTTTGCAACCTTCATTTGCTGATGTGGCATGACTCAAAGTGAGAAGAAACAACAGGAAATACCCATTAATAATAAGAACGTGAAGTGTACAAAGTATGAATCTAGCAAAATTGGAAATTGTCAAAAACGAAATGGAACACATAAACATTGATACTGTAGGTGTTAATGAACTGAAGGGGGCCAACATTGGCATTTTAACCAGACAATCATATGGCCTATTATGTTGGGCTTGATAATTTGAAGAGGAATGGCATTGCATTCATTGTCAAAAAGATTTCAAGATCTATCCTGAAGTATGACACCGTAAGTGATAGGATAATATCCACACACCTACAAGGACAACAAGTGAATATGACTACTATTCAAATTTATGTACTAACCACAAAGGCCAAAGATGAAGAAACTGAAGATTTTTACCAACTTCTGCAGTTTGAAATTGATCAGACATATAATCGAGATTGCATTGATAATTACTGGTGATTGGAATGTGAAAGCTGGAAACAAAAAAGAAGTATCAGTAGTTGGAAAATATGTCCTTAGTGATAGAAATGATACCAGAGATTGCATGATAGAATTTTGCAAGACCAACGACTTCTTCATTACAATCGCATTTTTTCAATGACATAAACGCCAACCATACAGGTGGACCTCACCAGATGGAATACACAGATATCAAATAGATTTACATTTGTGGAAAGAAAGGTTGGAAAAGTTCAATATCATCGGTCAGAACAAAGCCAGGGACAACTGTGGAACAGACATTCAATTGCCCATATGCAAATTCAAGTAGTAACTGAAGAAAACTAAATCAAGTACACGAGAGCCAAAATACAACCCTGGATATGGAAAAGCCAAAGCCAGTGCCGTTGAGTCGATTCCAACTCTATCCCACCTGAATTTAGAGACCATCTCAAGAATAGATTTGAGGCATTAAACACTAATTTCTGAAGACCCAACAAGTTGTGGAATGACATCAAGGGCAGCATACATGAAGAAAACAAGGGGTCAGTAAAAAGACAGAGAAGAAAGAAAAGACCAAAATAGATGTCAAGAGAGACTCCAAAACTTATTCTTGAATGTTAAGTAGCTAAAGTGAACAGAAGACATGATGAAGTAAAAGACCTGAGCAGAAGATTTCAAAGAGAAACTCAAGAAGACAAAGTAAAGTATTATAATGAAATGTGCAAAGACTTGGAGTTATAAAAACCAAAAAAGAAGAACACATTCAGCATTTCTTAAGCTGAAAGAATTGAAGAAAAAAATCTAAGACTCGAGTTACAATATTGAAGTATTTTATGGTATTGTATGATGCAGTAAGCATCAAAAGAAGATTGAAGAAACATGCAGAGTGACTGTACCAAAAAGAATTGATTGACATTCAACCATTTAAGGAGATATTGTATGATCAAGAACCAATGGTACTGAACAAAGAAGTCCAAGCTGAAGGCATTGGTGAAAAACAAGGCTCCAGGAATTGACGGAATACCAACTGAGATGTTTCAAATGGATGCAGCACTGGAAATACTCACTCATCTATGCCAAGAAATTTGGAAGACAGCTACCTGGCCAACCGACTGAAAGAGATCCATATTTATGCCTATTCCCAAGAAAGGTGATCAATGTGGAAATTATCAAACAATATCATTAATATCACATGCAAACGAAATTTTGCTGATGATCATTCAAAAGCAGCTGCAGCAGTATGTTGACAGAGAACTGCCAGAAACACAAGCCGGATTCAGAAGAGGACGTGGAACAAGGGATATCATTGCTGATGTCAGATGCCTGAAAGAAGAAAATACCAGAAAGACGTTTACCTCTGTTTTATTGGCTATGCAAATGCATTCAACTGTGTGGATCATAACAAATTATAGATAACATTGCAAAGAATGGAAATTCCAGAACACTTAATTGTGCTGTGGAGGAACCTGTGCATAGACCATGAGGCTGTCTTCAAACAGAATAAGGGGATACTGTGTGATTTAAATTCAGGAAAGGTGTGCGTGAGGGTTGTAGCCTTTCACCATACTTATTCATTTTGTACGCTGAGCCAAACCGAGAAGTTGGACTATATGAAAAAGAACGGGACACCAGGATTGGAGGAAGATTCATTAAGGACCTGCATTATGCAGATGACACAGCCTTGCTTGCTGAAAGTGAAGAGGACTTCAAACACTTGCTGATGAATATCAAAGATTACAACATTCACTATGTATTGCACCTCAACGTAAAGAAAACAAAAATCCTCACAACTGGACCAGTAAACAACATCATGATAAATGGAGAAAAGACTGAAGTTGTCAAGGATTTAATTTTACTTGAATCCACAACCAATGCCCATGCAAGCAGCAGTCAAGAAATGAAATGATGTATTGCATTGGGCAAATCTGCTATAAAATACTTCTTTAAAGTGTTAAAAAGCAAAGATGTTACTTTAAGGACTAAGGTGCCCCTGACGTGGTGTTTTCAGTTGTCTCATATGCATGCGAAAACTGGAAAATGAATAAGGAAGACCTAGTAAGGATGGATGCCTTTCAATTACGGAGTTGGCAAAGAATATTGAATATACCATGGACTGCCAGAAGAACAAACAAAGGTGTTTTGGTAGGAGTACAGCCAGAATGTTTCTTAAAAGCAAGAATGGTGAGACTTCATCTTATGTACTTTGATCACGTTACCAGGAGATCAGTCCCTGGAGAAGGACATCATGCTTGGTAAAGTACAGGGTCAGTGGAAAAGAGGAAGACCCTCAACAAGATGAACTGACACAGTGGCTTCAACAACGTGCTCAAGCATAACAATGATTTTGAGGGTGGCGCAGGACCAGGCAGAGTTTCGTTCTATTTTATATAGGGTTACTATGAGTTGGAGCCAACTTGACAGCACCTAACAATGACAACAGACTTCAATGGCAGCCCTGGTGGCACAGTGGTTAAGAGCCTGGCTGTTAGCCAAAAGGTACACAGTTTGAATCCACCACCCGCTCCTTGGAAACCCTACGGGGAAGTTCTACTGTCTTAGAAGGTTGCTATGAATCAGAATTGACTCTATGGCAATGGGTATACTCTATAAGCAAAGATGCTTTCCTGATAATTTTAGTTTATAACCAAGTAAAATATCCTCCACCTCTGCTCCCATTCTTGCCCTTTGAAAAAACAAAATCTCCATTCAATAGGTCACATTTTAATATAAAACCAAATATCAAATAACACAATTTTTAAAATACATATAAACTATGAAGTTATTCTCAAGAATATTTCTAATGATTATTTTTCTTCCCTTATTGAAGGTTTATTTTTCTTGTTTGTTACCATCAGGTCAATTCCAACTCATGTGACTCCACGTGTGCAGAGTAAAACTGCTCCTTAGGGTTACCAAGGCTGACATCTTTCAGAAGCAGGTTGCCAGGCCTGTTTTCCAATGTGCCTCTATTTGAACTGCCAACATTTTGGCTAGTGCTTAATCATTTGAGCCACTCAGGGAGCTTAAAAAAAAAAAAAAAAAAAAAGGCAACAGCAATGGGTTTGGCCCCTTCAGCGCCATTTTTCTTTTTTTGTTATTTATTTATCTTTTTGGCGTTTTTTGTTGTTGTTGCTCCTGTCTCTCTTCCTTCCTTCCTTTCTTTTCTCCTGCCCACTTAATCACTGTGCCACTAGGGTTCCATTGTAGAGTATATTATCTCTGAAATTATACATGGAAACCTATTCTGACATACGTATTATTATATAGTTCTTTACGTACTGACTCAATATATTGTAGTCTGAGGTGAACATTCTGCATGAAGAGGATACCCACTTCTGTTTAGTTGATTTCAGCTCATAGTGATCCTATAGGACAGAGTAGAATTGTCCCACATGGTTTCCAAGGAATGGCATCTGGATCTGAACTGCTGACCTTTTGGTTAGCAGTCTGAGCTCTTAACCATTGTACCACCAGGGTTCCATGCGTGAAGAACATATATCCCTATAAATTAATACAATACGCCAAACGAAGCTATTTTCCTCACAAAGATATATATTCTGGTGGCATCTGTCAGCTATTATAGACACGTTAGTTAATTTGAACAGGTTAGTTAATAGTATGATTACATTCACTGTGGGCTTGTTGAGGTAGCTTCTCTTTTTAACCCCAATTTACAGCTGAGAAAACTGCATTAAAGAGGTTAACTTGCTTTAAGTTATATAGGTCTGCCTGATTTAAAGTTCATATTCTTAGCCATGATGCCATAATACTGATTAGGTTCTAGTGGCTTTTCTCCTTCTCCCTCTGATATTTTACCAGTTACTTCTGCATCAAGGTTGGCCCTAAGGACTGCTTAGAAATACCCAAGGGTTCTGTGGATTTTGGTCACAGGGCCTTCAGGAAAGCAGAGTGTAATGCAAAATGAACATCTCTCTATTCCTGTTAGGTTTTAATAGGAAATGCATAATAAAATCTTATTCACATATCAGATGTGTCCAAATCGTTGTTGGCTTCAGACTTTACTCAATTATTGCAATTTGGAATTTTCAAGGCAAAACCAAATGGAAGCTTACCCTGTATAGAAATTGAATGATAGATTATTGGGTTAATAAAAGTTCACAGTAGTAAACCAGAAATAACTGATTTTAAAAGAATGGCTGTGGGATAGACTCATCTTGGTCTCGTTTAATGAAATCACATATCTCAATGAAATGTCACTTATAGCAAAATGCTACTTTAATTTTTTGGAGAGTTCTTCCTGTTTCAATGGTATGGATATTTGGTGTTAACTTAGCTCTCCAAAGATCCCAATTCCCCCGAAATAGTGGGACACTTGAAACTACCTCCTGAATATACAACAGTGAATTGACTCAATGGCAATGGGTTTGGTTTTTGTCAAAGGAAATAAGAAATTAATACTATGGTATCCACAAATATAACAAAAGGTGATTTTTACAACAGGGAACTCTTCAACAGGTGTAACCAAAGAAAACTGGATGGCAATGTTTTCCACATCCACATCTTGAATGATGAGAAGCAGTTCTATGCAGTAGTTTATTTTATTCAGTTGTCTGCATTCAAGCTTGAAGCAGACAAAAAGTGCTTAAGTTTTTCCAAATATGGGTGTTAACTGAAGCTGCTTAAATAGAGAAGTTCCTGAAAAACTACTCGGGAAAGAGTAATATCTCAAAAAGGAGTATTTTTTTTGGAAAATATATAGCTAAGACCACTGGAAAAAGAAGTACCAAAGGGAAAAACTGAAAGAGTTCTTAAAGAGAAAAGAATAACCAGCATCCTATAAAAGTGTCCCTTACACAAACACATATATTAAGGACAAGAAAACGATCAACAATAATGTACAAGATAAAATATTTTAAATACTTTAAAGGGTGGTTTATTTACTCTGGGAATTGGCCACTGTTACGGTTTGAATTTTTTCACCTCAAAATGTGTGTTGTAAATCCTAGCTTCTATGCCTGTGGTTATGATCTCATTTGGGAATGGGTTGTCTTTGTGAATGAGACAGGATTAGCATAGGGTGTATCTTGAGCCAATCTCTTTTGAAAAATAAAGTAAATTAAACAAGAAATCTAGAAAAGCAGAGATGGGGTAAGATAGATGCCAAGACAGGTGGAGATCTCCAAGGAACCAGGAAGCAAAAGCTGAAGAAACAAGGACTTTTCTCCAGATCTTACAGAGAAAGACAGCCTTGCCCTTAAGCTGGTGCTCTGAATTCAGACTTCTAGCCTCTTAAACTGTGAGGAAATTTATTTCTGTTTGTCAAAGCCATCCACTGGTGCTATTTCCATTATAGTGGCACTAGATAACTAAGACAATCACAATGAAAATTATTTTGGGAAAATGGTTAAAAAAAAAAAAATTTTTTTTTTGATTAATATAAAGTCCAATCGTAAGGTGCCAAGAGACAATGACTATTCAATATTTATTAAAATAAGCTCAACTAAAGTGAATTGGTAAAATTGTAGTGGCAAAAGTGAAGATGTGAATAAGAATTTTTACTAATTAATGAAAACTCAGGGATAATAAACCAAGTAAATGGAAGAGAAACAAAAACATGTAACAGGAAAACTAAAGAAAGAGAGTTATGTTGTGAATGGAAAAGTCCTTCAGGTGAAGCAGAATCTAGGTTGGAAAACCAAAGGAGCTGGAATGTTTTTGAACCTTAATTAACCCAGGGTTTCTGGAATGAAACACATTAATGATTACATTGTTGAAATGCAATCATTTACCTCTGAAATGATTATATTCCTGCCCTCCCTTTCAAATTTTTAGGAAAGGTGGGGGATATGAGGAAGGAAGTGGTAGGAAAGAGAAAAGACAGTGAGAAACACAAAGATACTGGATGGGAGAATAGCACAAGCATGTCAGAGGACTTGGCATGTACTTGGAAGTAAGAATGTAGAATTAGTTCAAACCCACCCAGAGGTGGCTCAGAAGACAGGCCTGGCAATCTGCTTCCAAAAGGTCACAGCCTTGAAAACCCTATGGAGAAGCTCTGCTCTGCACAAATGGGGTTACCATGAGTTGGAATTGATTTGACAGCAACTAACAACAACATCAGATTAACTAAGTTGCTGTTTAGCCCCATACCAACATTAAAAGACTTTTGAAAGAGAATGGATATATTCTCATACATGACTAAGGAGGCGCATATTAGAACAAGAAAAAGGTCCATTTGATAAAACCCAAAACCACCCACTGCCATCGAGTCGATTCCGACTCATAGCAACCTTGTAGAACAGAGTAGAACCGCCTTATAGAGTTTCCAAGGAGTGCCTCGCGGATTTGAACAGCCAACCTCTTGGTTAGTAGCTGTAGCACTTAACCACTATGCCATCATGGCTTCCATTTGATAAAAGGATCTTTAATTCCATTTCCCTCAATTTTGTATATTGTTAGCTATTACTTGCCATCGTGTTGGGTCTGACTCACAGTGACCCTGGGTACAACAGAACAAAAGATTGCCTCATCTCAACTTTGTATATGAAAGTGTAAATCAGGCCATTCAACTATTTAGCATTAATATTATAAAGCATTTACAACACATGAAACCTACAATCATGGGTTTAAATTTGTATTATTATACTCTTGTTATAAATGTAAAAAAAATCACAATATGCTAAGAATAAAACAGTAGTAATTTTTTTTTATTTGATATTTCAACTACAGATCTCAAGAACATTAGGGCTAACCATAACCAAAATGGAAACCCTGGTGGCAGAGTAGTTAAGAGTTCAGCTGCTAACCAAAAGGTCAGCAGTTTGAGTCCACCAGGTGCTTCTTAGAAACCCTATGGGCAGTTCTACTCTGTCCTATAGGGTCACTATGAGTTGGAATCAACTCAAAGGCAATGGGTATAGCCAAAATTAACACCAAATATATTGCCCCCACACCAGTGTTAGCCCTGAAATCAGAAATTTCAAAGCACCACCTTCCCATGTGTATTCTTGGAGCATCCAATTGTCTCATTTACATTGGAACTAACAAGACTCAGGAATAAAGTAAGGCCATGGTTGCCCAGCCCAACATGGATGTTTGGGACACATCACGAAGGAGGTAAGCTAGAAAAGAGTTGAAGCTTTTATGTTACTTGCTGTTGGAAAGAAAAAATGTTCAAAGGTGTACTTTTAAAAATATAGGTTCTCAAATTATTTGATAATTATCTCTTTAAGAGATGAAGCAGAATTCTTCTTCCTTTGAATGTGGACTGGACTTAGTGATTCTCTTTGAAACAGTAAACTATGGTCTAAGTTATATAGGGTGTCACATCCATGGGCACAGAATGGAGGAATCATAGATTCCGTCTTGGGCTCTCTTTCATCATTTGCTCTGGAGGAAGCCAGCTCCTAGGTCATGCAGGTAGCTCTATGGAGAGGCCACGTGGTAAGAAACTGAAGCTTTTTTTTTTTTTTTTTGCCAAAAGCCACATTAAGTTACTTGGAAGTAGATTTTCTAACCTCTTGAAAGGACTACAACCCTGGCTAAAGATTTGACTGAAATCTTGTGAGAGGCCCTGAGGAGCCCCCAGATTACTGACCTGGAGTTACTTTGTGAGAAAAATAAATGTTTGTTGGTTTAAGCTGCAAAGTGTGGGGACAATTTGTAATGCAGCAATAGCTAACTAATATAACAGGTTCTCAACTCCTTTCTCTCTTCTCTCTTTGCCTAGCAGGGAAATAATCCACCATTTCTATGATCTTCATGGGAAGTAAAAATGCTTTTCCAATTCATTGTTTAGCTTAAGACTGAAACTGAGAACCGCTGATTAGTAATACAATGTTAATGAATAAATACTCACTGACTGATGAAATATATAGTCTGTAACACCCAGAAACCCATGATTTTAATCGAAGACAGTGTGAAAGTGTGATAATATAATTGTTTCAGAAATTTAAGAATGATACATTATTTTCCAGGCATGGACCAGCAATGTGAATCTGCCTCCAAAAAAGGAGGGTGCGGAGAGACCCAAGAAAGAGGCAAGCAACTCCAGGGTGGCAGCAGAGGAGTTCATTAGGGACACTTAGAGATGAGGCAAGTCCTGGGCAGCTGCAGGACCACAGCAGATCTCTGCGCTGCACGGTGGGAGGACAGAGGTTTTATAATGGTGGTGGACAATGTGGCTCTATGCCAGGGGCTTACATAAGAATGGAAACTATAGTGAACTGGTGGATCACATGAGGCAGCTCATGTTCAGCCTTGCAAAACTTGTTTCCCCTTCAGTCCACCCCTCCTCTTCCCTGCAAGCCCAACCACCCCCCCCACTCAGGCCAGCTCTTACATTTTTCTCTCTTGTGTGGACAAGAAACCCCGTTTCCTCCTTGCTGGGAACAGATACAGAGCGGGGTTGGCTGGGTGCTATATGGTGCCCATGCATGCGCAAGAGACAGAGAAAGTTACTGTGTGCCCAGAACAGGGGGAAGACTTCTCTGATAAGGAGAAGGAACTGGAAGAGAGAAGGCGAACCAATTCCCAGCCTCTTTATCAGAGAAATGCTCTGGGCCCAAGGCCTTCGCTTAGGCAACCTGGATGGGAGACAAAGGGGTAGACCATTTGTCTCAACAATTATCAAGAAATATTTTCACATAATACATTTGTATATTAAAGAAAAGAATAATGATCCTAATATGTACAAAAAAGAATTTGATACGAATCGATACTTATGATGAAAAAATTATCTTGGCACACTAGGCATAGGAACAGAAGGAAACCTCTCTAACCTGATAAAAGGGTATAAACTAAAAACTTCCAATAAATATCATACTAAATAGAGACACTTTAGAAAAAATATTCCTGAATGTCAGGAAAAACAAAATAGGGATATCAGGAATCAATATCTCTATTCAAAATTGTACTGCAGATCTTAAAAATGAACATATAAAGAAAAAAGAGAGGTAGAAGAATTAGAAAGAACACCTACATGAAAAACTCAAAAGGCTCTATAAACCAACAATTGGAGGAAATGAGAATTGAGAAATTTTACTACTTGCAAGATACACATTAAAAAAATCAACAACACTTTTATAAGTCTCTAAAAATATAGGTTTGAATCCATCAAAGAATTTACAGGATTTTATAGAGAAACGAAAAAAAAAGTTTTTTGAAAAATATAAATAACTGAGTAAATAAAGAGATAAGTGCATTCATATGTGGGAAAAAAATATAATAGAGATGTCAGTTTTCTCCAAAGTAGTCAACAGTCTCATAAGGTTTCCTGGAACTCGATCTAAGATTCATATGGGAGAACAAAGGGCTAGGGATAGTTATGACAACTGTGAAATACAAAAGCAAGTTTGGAGGACTTCACATGCAATATATAAAGGTTACATTAAAGCTGTAAGAACTAAGATAATACTGGCTTTGGGAGAGAAAAACAGATCATTTGATCAGAAAAGAAACCTGAGTAACAGGCACATGCATATAAAATATAGAAATCTGAACACACGACAACATTACAAATCAGTTGATAAAAGGACAGCATAAATGGCTATACCTATACAACATAAAACGAAATTAAATCCATAACTTACAACCTACACTAAGATAAAAGCAAGGTAGGTTAAGATGAGAAAATTAATCTTCAACATTTTTACAAGAAAATATGGCAGAACAGCTTTGTGACCTTAAGGAAGGAAAGAACTTTTTAAACAAAACATTACAATAATAAATTCTAATGAAAAGAATTAACAGTATTGAAATAAAAAAATTAAAAAGTTTAAACAGAATAAGCAGGCAATCCACAAATTTAGAGAAGATCTTAACACTTATAGTTGACGAGGATTGGTTTCTTGAACGTATAAAGAATCCCTGTAAATCAATAAGAAAAATACAAGTGATACACCAGAAAAATGGGTAAATGATACAAATAGGCAATTGACAGAAAAGGAAAACTATCTGGCCCATAAACATTTGAAAAGATGTCCTATCTCAATATTAGAACAAAAATAAACACATTTCACATTCATTGGATAGGCAAATATTAAAAAAAAAAAATCTGTCCATACCAATTATTGGTCAAGATGTGGAAAAATTTGAACTCATGTACTGTTTTTGGAGTGTAAATTGACACAGAGACTTTTATCACTACATGCTGAAGTTGAGGAGTCCCTGGCTGCTGCAAATGGTCAAGTGCCGGACTGTTAACTGAGAGGCTGGCAGTTCAAATCCACCCAGAGGTGCTTTGGAAGTAAGGCTTGGTGATCTGCTTACGGAAGGTCACAGCCTTGAAAAGCCTGTGGTGATGTGTACAGTTCTACTCTGCACGCATGGGGTTACCATGAGTCGGAACCAACACCTTGTTAATTAACAACAAAAACAACCTTGAAGTTGAAAATGTGCTTATCCTTTGACTCAGCAATTACCTTTGAAGCTACATACTCTAGAGCAGTCTTTCTGAAAATGTGGTTCCCAGACCAGCACGATCAGTTTCGCCTCAGAACTTGGTAGGAAGGCAGTCCTTCAGACTCATTGAATCACAAATTCTGGGGCACAGAAATCTGAGTTTTAGGAAGTCCTCTAGGTGATTCTGATACATGGAGAAGACTGAGCGGCACTGCTCCACAAACTGCCCTGATACGTTCCCAAGGAAACATACAAAATGATGTGCATTACAGCGTTGCTTCCCATGGAAAAAATTTGGAAACAATGTAATGGTCTTTCACATGAATAACAAAAAAATACGTTGTACTATGTTTCTGTATCAAACTCTAGCATTAAAAATAAAAATACACTAAAATTGCAAGTGATCTGTATAACATTTATATAACATTAAGCAATAAAAAATAATACTTTATAGTTTTAATTGATTCCTATCTCTATACCGATGGTATTAAAAACATGAATGATGGTAAACACTACAAGAACACTAGGGGTTAACTCTGAGAAAGGAGGGGAATAATATTTGAAAGAGGGATACAGAGAGTTCTGAGTGTATCTACACTGTTTCAAAGATCCAAAGCAAATACAGCAAAATATAAAGATATACAAAGCTTGGAAAAGTAAACCATATCATCAAGTTTATCATAAAATGTATTTACTTATAATTTACACATGAAAACTTACTGTAACTTTAAATGTTTCGTTTAAAAAAAACTTAGAAGCAGCTGATATCGCTAAAAGAAAGACATCCTCCACATTTTGTGATACGGGGTTATTTACTTTTAGAGAATTTATTATAATCTTTCTTAAAAATCTTTTTACACTTGGCTATCTGCTAAGACATATTTCTGTTATGTATCCACTGAATATGCTGCCTATAAAAAAGAAATGTCGAAAATATTAAAAGGGTTTAATATTAATAGGAACTACTATTTTCAGTGCTTCATAAAATGCCTGAAAATTCTGGTATTCCCCCCTCACCTCTCCCTCACACAGTAAAATTTTGGGGTAGTACCTTCATAATTAATTTCATACTAAATTGAAGATTGACATATTTAACATACATATTTCCATGAGAATTTGAATTTGGTTAATATTAGGTGAGAATTGGCGATGCATCAGTTTGAAAGAGCCTGAGACTATGTAAACTGATTAATTGAGCTTTGGAGAAAGTTGTTTAGAATCTGAAATTTAGTCCTTAGACTACAATTAATTCTGTTTTTATGATTTAGATTTTTTTACATTATCAAATCATAATACTAAATCCCTAATAAGAATTATGACAACTTTTTTTTAAACCTGGAATATGTTGATATAATAAAAACACTTTGCTAAGTCAAAGTTTTAAAGCGCAACCATAGAATGAAGATATTAAAAATATAATAATCCAAATAAACAGAAACTTCTGCAAGCTTATCCATACACTGAACATTACTGTTTTAAAATATTAATAGACTAATGTACTTTTTCCTTAAAAAAAAACCCTTAAGTCATTTTTGTGAATTATAGAACATAAATATCATTGCATCTATGCATTAGATAAAATTAAATCATTTCTAGAGACATATGGTGCCAAAAATTAACTCCCCATAGCACATCATTTAACTGGCTTCTGCAATTTAAGAACCCTGGAAAAAAAGGAAGGAAGCATCTCAAGGAAATGAGAAGTGTCCTTGTAATGAATTTCCGCTTATAAGAATCAGACATCACAACAGTCTTTTTAATTAAAATACAAATACCATATGTATAGTTATCTGAGAATGAACTATAAATTGTTTTGCCAGAAAACAAAGACCAGCCAATTCCGAAAACGCAGAAGCCCCTTAGAATACAAAGGTAATACAAACTGGCAGGGTGGGTAGTTCAGTCAAAGGGCTTTCTCTATGAATAATGATTTGACCATTTCAGGGTTCACGGAAACACACCAGGCTGAAGGTTTGATTACGTATGACAAGTTTTTAACAAAAACTCATTTATACTTTGGAGTAAAAAAAAAAAATCTTCATGCAAAACTGAATAGTAGTTTAAAAGCACACATACATTTTCTGACAACACACACACAAAAATCCATTATATACAAAACTCAAAGAGGAAATTAACAGAATTACTGCAACAAACAACCTTCATCCATATAGCAACATGTACGACAATCGTGAGAGGTGGTGGAGCAATCCCAAATTCTTGAAGTAAAAACACCTCCTAGTACACTGGGGTGGGAACAGGAGTAGATAGGTGGTGGCCTTGATGTGTGACAATTGTTGGAGGTTACAGGATTTCTGAAGGAGGAACCTGTGTATGCATGGATTAATCCATCAGAGGTATCCGAAAAATTGAAATTTCATCTGATAGTCCTGCTAGTGAGCTTGGAAATCTCATAGGTGACAACCCTGCAACCTAAGAGTAGGAATATCATGAAGACTATTTACTTTGGGAGAAAAAGAAAACAGTTCCAACAATCTAGTCGCATTGCCTATCTATGAATGTAGTCAAACAAATACACAAACTATAGAAGCAGCTCTAAGAATTATGTATATTTGACAAAGGCGAGAAAAACATGCTGTTTTCTGCAGATTTGCATTTTTACCTTAGGTAATCCAATGAAAACCATATTTAAAGCTTTCACAGTATATGATAAAGGCTGCATGGAAAAACAACAACAGTATCTCCCCATAGGAATATATTGTAGATAGGTGAGAGTAGATAATAAACACTTGCAGTCATTCATTTGCACCAGGATCTGAAAATTCTGATTATAATTCTGACCTGCTTGTTAGAAGGTTTCACATACAGAAAGCATACTGCCTGTCTCAATTTCTGACAGATAAATACCACTGATAAGCGAAGATATGTGTATGCAATTTTAATTCACCAGAGGGATGTGAAGTGCAGCAACAAGGCAAATAGCATAAGCTTTATCGGTTCTGTTTATTGTAATAACCCAAACAATGGCAATTACAAACTATCCACAGATCTTTGGCCCGACAGGAATGACAGATGTACAAAATGCAGTTAAGACTGATCTTTTTATAGTATTCAGTTACCAAGCTACACAGGTACAATATGCAAACCTCAGAAGTAATGAGATATTCCTTCATTATCAAATCCGTTCCACAGACTGATGTTGAATGTCACATAGCTCAGATCTGGAAATCTCCTTTGTCAACTGCTTAGATATATTAAAAAAAATAAAACTCACATACACACCCAGGCCCGGAGCTGACTTTTAAGAAAATGACTAAAAGACCACTCTATTACTCTAATTATATAAAGGATAATACATTTCAAAATTATTTGGACCTCTGCTAATACATAAAAACTCTGATAGATAAGAGAAAAATACTCGATCCATGACAGACACTACTAATCGTTGCAGTACATAGGTAAAGATAAACTCTACCCTTTTATGTGAATATACAAATGTGTATCCTTTGTATACTTTATAATTATAATACATACAATGAATTATATAACAAATATTGTTGTTAGATGTCTTCGAGTAGTTTCTGACTCACAGCGACCCTAGATACAACAGAACGAAACACTGCCTGGTCTAGTGCCATCCTCAAAATCGCTGTCATGCTTGAGCCCATTGTTGCAGCTACTGTGTCAATCCATTTCATTGAGGGTCTCCCTTTCTTTGCTGACCCTCTACCAAGCACGATGTCCTTCCCCAGGAACTGATCCCTCCTGATAACATGTCCAAAGTATGTGAGACATAGTCTCACTATCCTTGCTTCTAAAGAGCATTATGGTTGTACTTCTTCCAGGGTGGATTTGATTATTCTTTTGGCAGTCCATGGCGTATTCGATGTTCTTTTTCAACACCTCAGTCAAAGGTGTCAATTCTTCTGTCTTCCTTATTCATTGTCCAGCTTTAGTTATACATATGAGGTGACTGAGAACACCATAACTTAGGTCAGGTGCTCCTTAGTCTTGAAGGTGACATCTTTGCTTTGCAATACTTCAAAGAGGTCTTTTGCAGCAGATTTGCCTAGTGCAATGCATCTTTTGATTTCTTGACTGCTGCTTCCATGGCTGTTGATTGTGGATCCAAGGAAAATGTAATCCTTGACAACATCAATCTTTTCTCTGTTTATCAAGATGTTGCTTATTGGTCTACTTGTGAGGATTTTTGTTTTCCTTATGTTGAGGTGTAATCTGTACTAAAGACTGTGGTCTTTGATCTTCATCAGTAAATGCTTAGAGTCCTCTTCACTTTCAGCAAGCAAGGTTGTGTCATCTGCATAATGCAGGTTGTTAATGAGTCTTCCTCCAGTCCTGATGCCCTGTTCTTCTTCATATAGTTCAGCTTCTTGGATTATTCGCTCAGCATACAGATTGAATAGGTATGGTGAAAGAATACAACCCTGATGCATACCTTTCCTGTCTTTAAATCACACAGTATCCCTTTGTTCTGTTGGAACGACTGCCTCTTGCTCTATGTACAGTTTCTTCACGAGTACAATTAAGTGTTCTGGAATTCCCATTCTTCGCAGTGTTATCCATAGTTTGTTATGATCCACACAGTCGAATGCCTTTGCAAAGTCAATAATACACAGGTAAATATCTTTCTGGTATTCTCTGCTTTAAGCCAGGATCCACCAGACATCAGCAATGATATCCCTGGTTCCACACCCTCTATGGATCTGGCTTGAATTTCTGGCAGTTCCCTGTTGATATACTGCTGCAGCCGCTTTTGAATGATCTTCAGCAAAATTGTACCTGCATGTGATATTAACAGTATTGTTTGATAATTTCCACATTCAGTTGGATCACCTTTCTTGGGAATAGGCATAAATACAGATCTCTTCCAGTTAGTTGGCCAGGTCTTCCAAATTTCTGGGCAGAGATGAGTGAGCACTTCCAGTGTTGCATCTGTTTGTTGAAACATCTCAATGGTATTCCATCAATTCCTGGAGCCTTGTTTTTTCGCCAGTGCCTTCCAGTGCATCTTGGACTTCTTCCTTCAGTACCATTGGTTCCTAATCATATGCTACCTCCTGAAATGGTTGAAAATCGATGAATTCTTTTTGGTATAGTGACTCTGTGTAGTCCTTCATCTAGCAAGGTTCACTTGCGTTGTCGCCACTTATGTTGGTGAAAAAAATGTTTGCAATGAAGAAGTCGTTGGTCTTGCAAAATTCTATCATGCGACTTCTGGCTTCGTTTCTATCACCAAGGACATATTTTCCAACTACTAATCCTTCTTTGTTTCCAGCTTTTGAATTCCCATCACTGGTAATTATCAATGCATCCTGATTGCATGTTAGATCAATTTCAGATGTATAACAGATAATAAATATATAATCTAATATTTTTACATATTTTATAGTAAAGCTGCAAAACTCACAGGCTTATTCATTTCACAAATATGTCATTCTAGAATAAAATTACTACATTCTGATTGATAATTGATAAAACACACAAATGTAATAGTTTAGATACTCTGTTTACTTAAATTACTAAATTACATATGCAAATTGCATGAAGAATTAAACAGAAGTATTTTATTCTAAAATTATTGTTCTTTGATGTTAAGAATAAAACAATTAAAAATTTTATAACAGAAATTGTCTTCATATGAAAAATTAAGCATTGCTAAAATGAATAATTGTTAAAGGAAAAAAAAAAAACAAGAAAAGCTCTTAAAAACAGAATTACATGAAGGCCAAAAAAAATGAAGGTTAACCCTAGTTCCAAAGGACGTGCTCTGCTCCTGGCACTGCTTTCTTGGTAGTATGACGTTCCCAAACTCTCTGCTTGTTTCCTTTCCCTTTTATCTCTTGTAGGGTAAAAGGTGGTGCAGGCCACACCCCAGGGAAATTCCTTTTATATTGGATCAGGGATGTGACCTGAGCAAGGGTAATATGTCCCACCCTAATCCTTTTTAATCACAGGCAGAGATAATGACTTAAAACACATAAGAAAATCACAAAATGAAGGACAACCACACAATACTGGGAATCATGGCCTAACCAAGTTGATACATATTTCTGGGGGACACAACTCAATCCATGACAGTTATCTATAATATATATTTACAGTTTTCTGAGACTCACTTGTTTTAATGCAAAGGAATCAAGGGATACTTTTTAAAAATCACATTTGCCTAAACTTAATTCACAATAAAAAGCATTATATCAAAAATAATTAATTATAGAGTTCACTGGTTTATTTCAAAGTAGTAAGAAGATTTATATTTATATTTTTTAGCCATCAAAAATTTCATTATAAATACCTCCAGAATGTTTACTTCTTTTACACACAAACATAAATATTTCTTGATATTATTTATTTTAAACTGTTTGTAAAAATGCAACTTCAGGTGAAAAGAACATTTGTGGATATGTGCATGGAATAGGGAAGAACCTGAGAACAGAAAGAAAATGAGTCTACAGCTATAAGATATCAGGGGTCAGAAAAGTATGAACTCCATTTAAAATGCAAAAGTCTTATGACTCTTTTCTTGTTTTAGCTTTTTGATACTTATCTAGAATTGCCCTGGGGCTAGAAGGACTGCAAACTATGAAAAAAAAAATGACAAAAAGTACAAATTGTCATGCATGTTAAATATTTACTAATCTGTTTGTTGGCTTGAACCAAAGTACATAATTGAATCCAAGTTACAAAAAATAATACCAAAGAAATATAGTAATAAAACAATCACTAATCCTGTTCTTTCAGGATACTATACAAAGCAAATTTCGGGATACTCAAGGAATCTGAAAAGAATGTTGGGGGCAATGATTAATGTAAATGCAATAATATTAACTCCTAGTAAGGAAACAACAGATGCTTGCCCCACTTTTGGAAGTTTCTGGTGGTAGTAAAGGAGTGTTTGAAAACTAAAGTAGATCTAGGTAGGTACTAACATGCCATGTAAAAAAATACTTCTGGGTAAATCAGTATTATCTGAGCCTTAATTGCCTCCTCTAAGAAACCAGTGTAATGATACTAAACTGGACAGTCAATAGGGTGTATGTGCACCTGGCATTCCCAGTTCTTCCAATCAAATTGAAAGTCTCTTGTCTCTTCTTCTTTCATTTCTTCAGCTCCCTTTACTCTTCAAACTCCTACTACTACCACTCCACTGAATGGCTCTAGCAAAGATCACCTGCAGTATCTGACATGGTTAAACCCTTTCTACTTCTTGAAAGTCTTTCTTTTTTTGGTTGAATTCTTGGTTTCCTGCTATTGCTCTATACTTCTTTTACAGTCTCCTTTGCTGGCCACAAAACAGAACAAAAAAAAACAATTGCCATGAGTAGACTCTAACTCATGGTGACCCTATGTGCTCCAGAGTAAAACTGTGCTCCATAGGGTTTTCAATGGCTGATTTTTCGGAAGTAGATCACTAGGCCTTTCTTCTGAGGTGGCCTTGGGTGGACTAAAACTTCTAACATTTTGGATAGCAGCCAAGCGTGTTAACTGTTTGCACCACCTAGGGGCTCTTTCACTAAATGCGTTGTTGATAGTTGCCGTCAAGTCTATTCTGACTTACGACAACTCCATGTGTGCAGAGTAGAAGTGTTCCACAAGGTTTTCAAGACGGCCTTTTGGAAGCAGATCACCAGGCCTATCTCTGAGGTACCTCTGGGTGGGTTTGAACTGCCAACTTTTTGGTTAGTAATCCAATGATTAACCATTTGTGCCACTAAACATAGGTGATTCCTAATATTCTGCCCTTTATAGTCTTCTATCTACTGCCCGAGTGATCTCATGTGCTTCCATAATTTTAACTACTGCCAAAACAGTGATGTCCCCCAAACTTTATCCTCAATGCAGGTTAAGCTCGGCTGGCCTTTATCATTAGCTACTGAAAACTTTTCCCTATCTACCCATCAGAACCTCAAGGTCAAAGCCCAAAGATACATCCACTGAGTCCAGGAACCCAGGCATCCTATCTGCTTCTCTTCATGTGATTCAGAATGAGATACCAACACTCACTTATTCACCGAAGCCAAAAACCTTGGAGCTGCACTCATTTCCTTTACTCTCATCTCTCATTACCTACTTAATCACTTAAAATAAACAAAGAAACCTTTTACCATCAAGTTGATTCCAACTATAGCAACCGTATAGGACAGAGTAGAACTTCCGCATAAGGTTTCCAAGAATCCGCTGGTGGATTTGAATTGCCAGCCTTTTGGTGAACAGCCAAGCTCTTGGCCACTGTGCCACCAGGGCTCCATTCAGTCACTGCTGTTGTTGTTGTTGTTAGGTGCCATCGAGTCTCTTCTGAGTCATAGCAACCCCACAGGACAGAGCAGAACTTCTCCATAGAGTTTCCAAGGAGAGCTGGTAGATTTGAACTGCTGACCTTTTGGTTAGCAGTTGAGCTGTTAACCTCTGTGTCACCAGGGCTTCATTCAGTCACCACATTCCATCAGTTCTAGCTTTTCAGTATATTTCTACTTGATCCCTTTCTCCCTCAGCACCATTGATTACTACTGCTATTAGAAAAGTTAATCTTTTATTTATTCACTAATTTTATAGTATAAAAATAGCATAAATAAAATTAATGAATGATTAAGGCTAAAATGCTAGATTGTCTAATAGTATTAGGAATCAAGTGCTTTGAGAGTCTGGTGATACACCAACTGAGACCAGAGGTGAGGGAGATGCCTTATTAGTGAAGATCAGGCTTATGCAATAATTTTGAAGAAATAGAAGCATTTTCAAAGTTCTAGAAACTGTGTACATTACTTTTAAGTGGAGGCTCTGAAAAATGCAGAGTAAAGTAGAGCTAAGCATTATTTGTAAAGAGCTGGCAGGTATTCACAGAAATAATTTAAAATTTTAAACTCTGAAAGGCATTTTGTTTCCCAAGGTAGTTTAAGCAGTTCTCTATCTAGTCTATTTGTTGAACTTAACAAACATTTTCTCTTAGTTAGTATAGATATTGCTATACAGCTATATGCTGTTGTCAGTTGCCATTAAGTCAGTTCCAACTCATGACAACTAACAACAGCATATAGCTGTATAGACTATATAGCAATATCTATACTAACAGAAGGAAACATTAACAGAAGGAAACATTGCCTGATCCTGTGCCATCTTCATGATCATTGGTATGTTTTAATCAATTGTTGTGGCCATTATGTAGTGCTTTCCAACCTAAGGGGCTCATCTTCCAGCACCATATTAGATAATATTCTGTTGTGATCCATAAGGTTTTCATTGGCTAATTTTCAGAAGTAGGTCTTTCTTCCTTGTCTGTCTTAGTCTGGAAGTTCTGCCAAAACCTCTCCACCATATGTGACCCTGCTAGTGTTTCAGATACTGGTGGCATGGCTTCCAGCATCATAGCAACATTCAAGCCACCGCAGTACAACAAACTGACAGATGGATGATGGATATAGCTATATAGTCAGTCTATATTTACTTATTACAAATTTCAAATTAATGTCATAAGAACGAATGAGTTCTTACTATATTTAGACACAGATATATACGTGGATATTTGCTGACAACCAATAGTATGTTATAGCACATAAATCCTATATTATTCCCATTATAGGAGAAGACAATGTGATATTATTATTCATTCATAAGTCAGATCTTTGTGGAGAAACTGCTCGGTGTCGGAGTTGTGCTAGATACCATGGATCCTGTGGGTCTGCCGGGTTCTACTTTCAATATGGCTCAGAGACACATAGAAGATCAATGTAAAAAAAAAAAAAAGTAGAAGATAAATGGACTACTGGATCTTAGACCACAGGATCTTAGAGAAGGAGTCCTTAATGACGCCTGTGAATTTGGGAGGATTCCTGACAGAGATGATGTGGAATCTGAGTTCAGTAGGAGTTAATCAGATGCAGCAAGTGTCAGGTGGGACAGTTGCCCAAGGCTCTTTAGCTGGTAAGAGGTAAAACTTGAACCTATATTGTCTTCTCACTAAATAAATTTTATATTTATAGCTGGAAATCTCAATTGACACAGTTTATTAAATTTTGGAGCAAAACCAAGGGCCTTTCAAAGTTAATTTGTGAGAAAATTTGAAGGAGGGTTGTTACTAGCATAGATTTCACTTTATTCTCACTTGTACCAAGTAGAATAAACACAACCCAGACTCATAAGTTTACCGGAGAGAAAAAAAGACTGAAAAAACTTTGGTGACTTTAAAGGAAAATTGACCTAGTCCATCACTGGGCAGGGATTTTCTTATTATTTTTTGAATTCAATTAATCAATTAATTTTTTTAATGGAGTCTCTCTCTAAATTTATTCCCATTTTAAAATTCCCAATTTTAGTGCCAAATTTTGTTTAAGACACTATTCAACTTGGAGGGTAACACTTGAGTAAGAAAACAGTCATTAATATTAGTAATACTAAATTAAGCTGCATTAACATAATGCGGAAGAAAATGTTGTCTCAGTAGAGATCAGGGCCTTCCCAGAGGGAGTGGCATACTAGCAGAGCCTGGATAGTTTGGAAAGACTGAGGGAGAAGAAGAATTGAAAGCACAAAATTAGGCCAAGTGAAGGCAGAGCTTGAGACCTCATGGAAAGGGACAAGGCTGGCAAGAAGTAGCAGCTAAAGTCAGAATGAACATTGCAAAACAGAGGTAAGGTGGGAATAAGTGAATAATACAAAGCTCACTGAACTTTGAGATATAGAAGATGTGCCACTCTTGTCAACTTATGCTTGATCTTGTGTCTATATAATACCAGTGTACAGTCAAGGAAAACCTTCTAAAACTTAAGCTCCAATGGATGGACAGAATAACAAATGTTTGTGATATGTACTAGGTAGGTATCTTCTCGTGTGTGAACAAAACAGAGAAAAAAAGGGTGTGTCATGTGGCTGTGAAAAAGTGTTTTCTTTCTTTAAAAAAATATAAAAGCAAAAATCAAAACTAATTTTCTCTGATATTGGGAATGGTGGGTCTTCCACTTATAGAAATTATCTTTTGACAATTGTATACCCAAAATAGTAATTGCTATCATATTATTCACCGGCTAATGCTTTTTAGAAGTAGACTGTCAGGTCCTTCTTCCTAGTCTGTCTTAGTCTGGAAGCTCAGCTGAAACCTGTCCTCCATGAGTAACACTGCTGGTATCTGAATACCAGTGGCGTAGCTTCCAGCGTCATAGCAACACACAAACCCCCACAGTACAACAAACTGACAGACATGATTTCAGAAGAGGACATGGAACAAGGGATATCACTGCTGATGTCAAATGGATCCTGGCTGAAAGCAGAGAATACCAGAAGGATGTTTACCTGTGTTTTATTGACTATGCAAAGGCATTCGACTGTGTGGATCATAACAAACTATGGATAACACTGCGAACAATGGGAACTCCAGAACACTTAATCGTGCTCATGAGGAACCTTTACATAGATCAAGAGGCAGTTGTTCGGACAGAACAAGGGGATACTGATTGGTTTAAAGTCAAGAAAGATGTGCGTCAGGGTTGTATTCTTTCACCATACCTATTCAATCCGTATGCTGAGCAGATAATATATGAAGAAGAACAGGGCATCAGGATTGGAGGAAGACTCATTAACAACCTGCGTTATGCAGATGACACAACCTTGCTTGCTGAAAGTGAAGAGGACTTGAAGCCCTTACTAATGAAGATCAAAGACCACAGCCTTCAGTATGAACTGCACCTCAACAAAAAGAAAACAAAAATCCTCACAACTGGACCAATGAGCAACATCATCATAAACGGAGAAAAGACTGAAGTTGTCAAGGATTTCATTTTACTTGGATCCACAATCAACAGCCATAGAAGCAGCAGTCAAGAAATCAAAAGATGCATTGCATTGGGTAAATCTGCTTCAAAGGACCTCTTCAAAGTGTTGAAGAGCGAAGACGTCACCCTGAAGACTAAGGTGCTCCTGAACCAAGCTGTGGTATTTTGAATCACATCATACGCACGTGAAAGCTGGACAATGAATAAGGAAGACCGAAGAGGAGTTGACGCCTTTCAATTGTGGCGTTGGTGAAGAATATTGAATATACAGTGGACTGCCAAAAGAACGAACAAGTCTGTCTTGGAGGAAGTGCGGCCAGAATGCTCCTTAAAGGCAAGGATGGCGAGAGTGCGTCGTACATACTTTGGACATGTTGTCAGGAGGGATCAGTCCCTGGAGAAGGACACCATGCTTGGCAGAGTACAGGGTCAGCAGAAAAGAGGAAGACCCTCAATGAGGTGGATTGACACAGTGGCTGCAACAATGGGCTCAAGCATAACAACGATTGTAAGGGTGGCACAGGACCGGGCAGTGTTTCGTTCTGTTGTGCATAGGGTCCCTACTAGTCGGAACCGACTGGACGGCACCAAACAACATCATATTATTCCTGTACAAATCAGATTTTAATGTTTCTCTGTGCTTCCAAAAATAAAAATCTATATGAGTTCAATTCTGTTAATACTGCTAAAGTGCAACAAAGTTATATATGAATTTGAGTTCATGACTCTGTTAAAAAAAATTACAATTTATTTGATCTATAAGCGCCATTATAATGGGTGGATAATTGCTTAATCCCTTTAAGTGTAGACTTTGGAAGCATAAAATTACTAGCTAAAATATTGCAATGGATAGCCAGATCTAAAATTTAAAAAATATTTTTGAAGTCATACACTGTTGTGACTTCCATTTGGGCTTAGTAGGAAGAATGTAAGAAACCTTGGGCACGATTAAATCTGAGAGATTATTCCAGATATTTTAGATTTAACATAAGTGATACCCATTCTAAATATTGAAAGTTATTTTGCATCTTAGCATTGTCTCTAATAACTATAGCCACATTTTAGATGGATTATTGTTTTGGAAGTTTTTTTAACCTAACTAATTTCTTCCATACATTTTGAGGATAGGTAAAATATAAATTTAAAAATATGAAAAAGAGTAAGAGTTCATTAGGCATTTTCTGAAGAGTAATTAAAAAAAAAATCTTCATATAAATATTTTCATTGCATCAATGGGTATAAATCACATAGGGAAAATTCCCGAGGGAGGAGACAGAGGAAATCATGACTGAAACCCAAGCAGTGAGTAGTTACCAATGCCAGAGGTCAGGAGGATGATCTCTGGACTCAGTCTCCCTGACTAAGCCTAGGATGGAGGTCAAGCCTCTAAAATCCATAGTTTGCCTTTTGTATCTCAGGGGGAAACTATTAGATGCAGAAACCAGTGCGAGTTCTCTCTGGAGGAAAGCAGTCTTAAATCAGGACACAGGTTTTATAGTGATGAAGGTTTATGAGGTCCTAATGAAAGATAACTAAATACATGCAGTAGAAACAATAAGATTTATAAGAATAAATGAAAAAAAAGAAAAACAATTATGTATGGACCTCAAAGACTTCTGATACCACATACAGAAAATGAAATAAGCAACTATATATGAAATGTTTAAGAAAACAAAAGATGGAATTGCATAAGATAGTGGATAATATCTGCAAATGTCTGGGAGAAAATAAATGGCAGCATATACATACAGGCCCTGAAAAAGTATTGTTTCAGAAAAAAGGGTAACAAAAAGGCATTTGAGATAAATTGAAATTGAGAGTTTTATCTCCTACGTACCTATTAGAAGATATATAATTCAGGGAGAAGGAAAATGATTTCAGAGAGATCTAAGTTGCAGGAAGGAATGATAACAACCAAAAAAAAAGGTAAACATGTAGATAAAGGTAAACAAACTTGATCTGTACAAAATAATAATAATATAAACAGAGTATATGACCTCTGAATTAAATGAGGGAAAAAATGGAATAAGAGAAAAAAACTCACTCGTTGTAAAAAGGAAAGTGTGTAGAAGAAGGAAGGAGAGTAATAGCAGGACAAACAGAAAGTAAAAAATGCTAAATGACAGAAACAGGAATATGTGATGGATTACAGTAATCATGTACGATTTAAGCTCATCAGTTAAGACAGAATATTGGATTTTCAAAAGCCTGCCTACATACCATTTACAAGAAACATTCTAAAATCTAAAGACACAGAAGGTTGAAACTAAATAATCAAAACTAATATATTAGGCAGACACTAGCTCAATGAAATCTCGGGTATATTAATCTCTGGCAAGAGAGACTTTAAGAAAAATTGCCTTCTTAATATAGAGATTGACAATATATCCAAAGACACAAAAGTTTAATTTACCAGAAAGATATATCAATTAAACACCTGTATGAAACTAATAAAACTAATGAATTCAGAAAAGAAATCAACAAATAAATCAACATAATTGTCAATTTTGGTCAATCAAAAATTAAAAAGTATATTGAAGATTAACAGACTTGATGTGAGATAATTAACAAGCATGATATAACTAAAAAAAAGTTAGACGAATAACAGAATGACTTCACCAAAAAAAATGGGAAAAAAATTTAATGAAATGGAAAGCAAATATATGGTACAATTCACAAATGCACAGAAAGCTGTTAGGAAAGACCAATAAACTATACAAATTTCTGCCAGGATTAACCCAATAAGATAGAAAGAAAGTAAAAACGAGTAACATTTGCAATGAAGAAAAGAAACAATACTTATAAACGGTAAAAATTAATAATGTTAAGTTAATACTATGAGTAATCTTATGCTTTAAATGTATTATTTAAAATGAGATAAAATGAACAAAGTCCTAATAAGTAGAACTTAAAAAAAAAACTGATTCAAGATAAAATAGAAAGCCTCAACAGTCTTATAATTATTAAAGAAATTGTATCAGCAATTAAGAATTATCCCTACACAGAAATCACCCAGCTGTGAAAGTTTTATAGGAGAGTTTTTCCAAAATTTAAAGATGCAGTTTTTTCCAGTCTTATACAAACTCGTTTAGAAAAGAGGAAAAGAGGGAATATTCCCCAACTCATTCTATAAGACCAGCATAACATTGAAACTAATATCAGATAATACAGAAGCAGTAAAAGACAGGAAAATTAGAAATCAATTCTATTCATAAACTTGTATGCAAAATGTTAAATAAAACTTTGTAAAATTAATACGGCAATGTATAAAACAGTAATTAATCCATGACCATGTTGGGTTTGTCCTAGAATGCAAGGATTGTTAGAAAATCTACGCAAGCATTTCACCCACTACATTAAACCAATGAAGGAGAGATACTATATGAGAGTTTTACTGGGTGGAGGAAAGGCATTTGAAAATACTCAGGACCTGTTTGTGAAAACAACAACAACAAAATCATTATCTTGTTTCTGTATCAGGGTTTGGCAAACCTTATATAGAAAGGACCAGATAGTAAATATTTAATCTTTGTGGCTTAAAAGTCTCTATCATAATTACTTAAATCAGTCAATTCAGCATGAAAGCAGTCAGGGACACTGTGTAAAACAAAGAGTATGGCTGTATTCCAACAAAAAATTACTTATGGGCACTGGAATTTGAAATTCATATAATTAAAATTCAAGAAATGTCATTAGTCCGCTGATTTTTTCAACTATTTGAAAATATCAAAACTATTGTAATGGATGTACCAAAGGAAGTGGCAGGCCAGATATAGCCAGTAGGCTGTAATTTGTTGAATCTTATAATACAAAATTGCATTGAAGGACCTAACCAATGCAGCAAAACAAGGGGGAAAATCTTTCTCTCCCTCTATTTATCAAAGAAAAACCATCATTGATTATCTATACAGAAAACTGTAACAGATAAAAAAAAAAATAACTTATAAGAAATAATAAAAGACTTTTGAATACCATACCAATGGATAGGGAGACTTATGTCATAATAATGTCAATTCTTCTAAAATTAATCTATAAATATAATTCAATTCTCTTCACCAGAGCTTTTTTGGGAAACAGAAAAAGAAAAAAAAAAACCGACTATAACTTTTTTTTGGAAAAGCAAATATCAAAAATTATTGAAGGCATTCTAGAAAAAGAAGTTGGGGAAGATTTGCATGGCAATATATAATTTTTTTTTTTACAAATTTAGCAATTAAATCAGTACTTTTGGCACAGAGATAGACATATTAGTCAATATAACAAAATAGAGAGCCAAGAAATCCACACATAAATTGTCACAACAGAGTTGACAGATCAATGTGTAAAGGACACACTCATAAATGGGACCATTGATTCAGAATGTGAGAGCAAAAATTGGAGCCAATCCTTACACTATGTGTAAAAATCAATTCTAGATGTATTAAAGACTTAAATGTGAAAGGCAAATTTTAAAATATGTAGAAGATATAAGAAAATAAGGGAAAAATTTATGAATTATGTTTCATCATAGTTTGATAAAAAAACACCAAAAACACATAAAAATTAAGAAAGATCAGGCACAATTGGGAGAAGATATTTGCCACATCATAAACGACAAAAGATTAGCATATATGATAAACCTGTGTATCACAGATATGGATAAGCAATACTAATATAAAAAATCAAAAAGAAAATAAAAGTCATAAAAGTCAATACTAATATAGACAAAAGACAATTCCTCATAAGAAAACACACAAATAGCTTATTAGTAATTTGGAAAATACCAGTTAATAACATAATAAGATAGTCTTATTATGATCATCACTTGTTGAGCCTTTGCTATATGCCAGTTAGTATTCAGATACACTTTTCTCACAATGACTTAGTTATTCCAAGATAAAAAGGTCCTATTATTATCATTTTACAGGTTAGAAAAAGGATTCTTAATGAGATTAAATAACTTACTATGGGATGGTAAAGCCTAGACTCAAAGCCAAGTCTGTCTGACTTCAAATCTAGTATTTTTAACTGTTACACTCAGTAAATATTGGTCGAATGAACCGAACAGTTAATTTATGTGTGTATTGTATGTTTATAAGTTTTCAGGGCACGAGATAGACAGTGATGAACAAAAGAGGCATGGACAACCATACCTAGTGGACTTTACAATCTTGGGGGAAATGGGACTTCACAAACAAAAACATCACCAGTTGTGATTTGTGCCATGAAAGAAAAGAACACAGTGCTATAAGACTTAGGAGAAGGAGTAAGGGTGGTAGCAGGAGTGGAGCAAGTAGCTTCATGTAGGCTTGGAAATTTTTTTCTTTGCAAAATTGTTAATAAGTCCCTCTAATTTTGATACTCTCTATTTTATTTGTCAAACATTGTCCCTCCTTCCAAGTTTCCCATCGTGCTTGCCCTGGCCCTTTGCACCGTCATGCTTTTCGCCTTTTCCTAACTTAGTTCTTCAAAGCCTATGTATACAAGCCTTTAATCTCTTCTACTTCCAACAAAGGTTTTTCTGTTTGGCCCACTTTTGCCTGCATCTTCACCTCCAGATACATCTGTACATGAACTAGGTAGTCCAATTAACCAGAGCTCCCAATGCTCCGTAAGAATTTTATGTTACTTTCCCCAGGCATTTAAACAAGACATCTACATATCTACATATTGCCTTGCCCAAAGGAGTTGGTTTAATGATGAAAATTTTAGATACTATATTGTTTGTGGAAAGAAATGACCTTCTCAAATCACATCCCCAAAGTGGCTACATATGCTGTGTATTCAACATGTAGGCAGTTCTAGTCCTTAGAATAAATGAAAGTGTAATAGTTGAACCAATTTTATCATATATTCTGTCATGTTAGCATAAGTACTATAACAACTTGTCAAATCAAACAATTGTTTCTCTCTTTTTTTTTCTTTCACTTTTAATAAATGAGCTTCATGGAAATCTAGTCACTCCTGTTCTTTTGACAGCTTGTTTTGCTCATTACATGATATGTGGGATTATCAAATCAGTAAGATCTCACTCTTTCTAAAATAGATTATAAAATGAGGTAAACCTTCTGAATTTTTCTAAATACAAGTTTCAAGTCAAACTTCATAATTTAAAACATGGAAGCTGACACACGAAACTATTCAGGATCATTCCTAAAACACTGTTCAAAGGGATTCAAAAGATGCTTCAGGAGAAAGCAAAAGAAGAAAAAGCAGAGAAAGAAAATTCAGAAGGTGATGGCTATGAGAATTTTTAAGCCTAAAATGAAATGAGGAGAGAAAAGACAATGAAAAAATGAGGATACTTTTGCGGAGGAAGGAAGAAAGAGGTATTATTTAAAAACATAAATAAATAAATGAAAACAACCAAGATATTACCTTTCCTCCTTGGAAACTCTATGGGGCAGTTCTACTCTGTTCTATAGGGTCGCTATGAGTTGGAATTGACTCAACTGCAGTGGGTTTGGTTTTTTTGTTTTCTAATGGGTGTATGTAAAGCAGAAAACTGGAGAATGGTGACCTTTAACTGTGATGTTTTGTGATGCAAAGACAGGTACTAGCTTATCTCAGGTGACTGTAGTTGGTCGTACATCTGCCTTCTCTGCTAGACCATGAGCTCCTTGAAGGCAGGGTCCCTGTGATATTCATCTTGGTATTTGCTGTACCTCATTCAGGGTCAGGTGAATGGCAAGTCCTCAACAAATAACATTTGAATGGCTTACTTAATAAATACAAGGCCTTTAACGAGTGTCCAGAAAGCTGGGCTCTGTTCACTTCAATTAAAACAAATCATACATTATAAAATTTTATTAGCTATTATGCCTGTTGAACCAATACCACAGGTTAACTTTGTACAACCCAGTCCTGTATACTGCAGTAGAGATTACTACTCTAGGGAGAAGCCTTTCCAGAGGCATTTCCTTGCCCCAGGCAGAAAGAAAATACTTCCTCCTCCATGCCCCCATACAGTCCTAACAATATCACTAATAAAGTACTTTTCACATTGAATTGTAAGTCATTTTTTTTTTTTTTAAACATGAAAGTTTTGCAGGTAGGTTCTGAGTATAATGAACTAAAGATCTCTGTTTCCTGTTGTAGCATTATTGCTTAGCACCATAGTAGAGATTCAACATTTACTGAATGAGGTAAGAGAAAGTATATGTGGTAGGCTGAATAATGCTCCCCACCCAATATCTGTTCTTGTCCTAACCCACAGTACTATATAGCCTTACATGGTAAAAGGGACTTTGCAGATATGATTAAGGGTCTTGAGATGGGGAGATGTTTCTGGATTATCGAGGTAAGCCCAATGTAAACACAAAGGTCTTAGGTTTTATAAGAGTAGACAGGAAGGAGATGTGATCATACTATGCTGATGTTATTGTGAGGCAGGGGGCATGGACCAAGGAATGCAGGCAGCCTCTAGAAGCTAGAAAAGGCAAGGAAACAGATTCTTTTCTCAAAACTCCAGAAGAAATCAGCCCTGTCTACAGTTTAACATTAACTCACTGAGACTGATTTTGTACTTCTGACCTCCAAAATTGTGAGATAATAAATTTGTGTTGTTTTAAGCCATTTAGCCTTCATTATTTCTGTAACTAGGAAGTATATATACCCCTAAAAGACATGGAATGAGTAGTTAGACAATACAATTTTCCACTTAATTTTAAGGAGACACAGTCTTCACTGACCCTTAAATAGTTTTACTTACCCTTAATTAAGTATGGACTCTTGGTGGTGCAGTGGTTAAACACTCGGCTGCTAACCAACAGGTCAGCAGTTCAAATCCACCAGCTGTTCCTTGGAAACCTTATGGGGCAGTTCTACTCTGTCCTATAGGGTTGCTATGAGTCGGAATTGGCTCGATGGCAATGGGTTTAATTAAATAAATTTACTGATCACCTATTACTTAAAAAAACCCATATTAAGAGGAATGAATGGGAGAGACAACACTGTATGAGACATAATACTTATGCATCTAAAACAGAGTGGAATCTACAAAGGCCTGTAATGTGCACATAAAAATACGACCAGTGTCAATCACAACAGGACAAATATTGTATGAAACCAATGCTATAAGAACTCAAAAAAAAGGTTTACGCATAGAAAAAAATATTCTTTGATGGTTACGAGGGTGGGCAGGTAGGGGAGGCAAAATCACTAACTAGATAGTATACAAGTGTCAACTTTGGTGAAGGGAAAGACAACAGACAATGTAAGTGAAGTCAGTACAACCTGACCAAGGCAAAGGCATAGAAGTTTCCAATACACAACCAAACACCTCAAGGGACCAAGATGCTGGGGGTGTGGGGGGGTGGGGGCCATAGTCTCAGGGGACATCTAGGTCAATTGGCTTAACATAGCTCATAAAGAAAATGTACTATGTCCTACTTTGATGAGTAGCATTTGGGGTTTTAAAAGCTTGGAAGCAGCCGTCTAAGATACATCTATTGGTCCCATCTCATCCAGAGCAAAGGTGAATGAAGAAAACCAAACACACAGGGAACGTATTAGCCCAAAGGACTAAGGACCACATGAACCAGAGACTCCAACAGCCTGAGTCCAGAAGAACTACATGGTGCCCAGCTACCACCACCGACCGCTCTGACAAGGATTACAAAAGAGAGGCCCAAACAGAGTGGGAGAAAAAAGTAGAACAAAATTCAAATTCACACAAAAAAAGACCAGACTTACTGGTGTGACACAGATTGAAGGAACCTGTGAGACTATGGCCCCCTCACACTCTGCTAACTCAGAACTGAAACCATTCCCAAAGTCCACTTGTCAGACAAAGATTAGACAGGCCCACAAAACAAACAATACCACACATAAGGAAGATGTTTCTTAGTTCAATTAGATATATGAGACCAATGGGCAACTCCTGCCTAAAAGCAAGACGGGAAGTCAAGAAAGGACAGGAACTGGAAGAATGGACACAGGGAACCGAGGGTGGAAAGAGGAGAGTGCGCTGTCACATTGTGGGGATTGCAAACAATGTCATAAAAAAATTGTGTATAAATTTTTGAATGAGTAACTTGAGCCGTAAACTTCCACCTAAAAGCAAAATAAATTAAAAAAAATTCCCATCCTTTGTAAAAGGATAATACATATGTATGATATATATATAATATATATATAACCTATAATATATAACCAGCAACCTAAAACAGTATTTGCTAAATATCAGGTGACTTCTACAGAAAGAGTTAGAGGATTTCAAAATAGACTGTTATCACCCTAGTTGCCATGGTCCAGGAAAGGTTCCCGGAGGAAGAAAGAAAGGAAGAGCATCTTCTGAGGTCGGGGGAGAACCAAAGGTCATTTTAGTAAGAGGGCATGACATGAACAAAGAAAACTGGCCTACAGGAACTGTTTTGGGTTTCAGTGAGCAATACGGCCTGATTAAAGCACAAGATAGGGAAATATGGGGGTGGGGTGGGGGGAGAAACCAGAAAGCACAGGGTGCTGAATACCAGGTGCAGGGGTTAGAACTTCACCCTGTAGTTAGAGTCTTTATTTCTCTGATGGAGAGTTTCTTTGATAGCCAAGTGGTTTGTGACTACTAACTGTAAAGTTGGTATTTAGAATTCACCCAGCTGTGCCTCGGAAGAAAGGCCTGGTAATCTACCTCCATGAGATTGCAGCCAGCAGCCATTGAAAATCCTATGGAGGACAGCTCTAATCTAACACACGTTAGTTGGAATCAATTTGACAGCAAGGTGTTTTTACTATATGTAGACCAATTCTTCTCTCTCAAAACGATTCAATTTCCTATAGTATTTTTGATTACTAGTCCTGGTGGCACAGTGGTTAAGAGCTCCACTGCTAACCAAAAGGTTGGCAGTTTAAATCCACCAGCCGCTCCTTAGAAACCCTATAGGGCAGTTCTACTCTCTTATAGGATCTCTGTGAGTCGGAATAGACTTGACAGCAACAGGTTTTTTTTTTTTTTTTTTAGCAACATTATGCATCCCCTTACTGAGGGTGACCCAGAGTAACTTCAGAGTTACCCGTGAGTCTTTTCTCCTTCCTCATTCATACCTATTCAATTGGCTATTAAATCTCTTAACTTCTTACTCCTAAATATGCGTGGATTCCATTCTTCTTCTCTAAACCTGTTGCCATTGTTTTATTTTTGGTCCTCAACTTATTTTTACTGAGCTATTTCACAAAACAAGTAGTTAGAAACACAGAAAAAAAGACCAGGGTAATGCAGAGACAAAAATGAAGCTACAAAAAAAGAAAAAGAAAATTAAAGGGTAAGAAATTTATGCTGCAAATTTTCATCACCTAGAAAAGTAAATTTAACCCTTTGTTCAGCTTCTTCTCTGGGCAATCAGTATATGAATTTGGACTTATATCATGAAACGCAAATTGTACTTCACATTGATACGAAGATATCTAGTTTCCAGTAATTCTGTATCCGCAATTTTATGTAATGAAATTCAAAGGGAAAATAGAAGTTGACACACAGTAGTTCTTCTATACTGAACAGAAAAGTTTCTAAGATTAAAACTGACCCAGAATAATCCTTAAGTTTGTTGTTTTGGGCAACAGAGCTTAGGAGTTAATAAGCTAAAAGAACAAAACACAACACAAACCCGTTGCCATAGAGTCTATTCCGACTCATAGCGACCCGGTAAGACAGAGTAGGACCGCTCCACCGGGTTTCCTCCGACCGGCTGATGGATTTGAACTGTTGGACCTTTTTTGGTTAGCAGACTAGCTCTTAACCACTTGGGCACCGGGGCTCCTGGGAGTTAGTAAGGTAGATAAATAGGCTCGACCTTAAGTGCCAATTTTAATTGATTATGGCCACCTGAAGCGTTGAGTTTAGAAGGTTGTGGAGGCGCAGTCTGTGCAAAGCAAAAGAGATCGGTGATGACTTTCCATGTCTGCCATGGGTGTGAAAGGGAGAAAGATTAGTAATAAGAATGGATTCTAGGTTCTCGTGATTATAATATCAAGCGGTATTCCAAGGTGTCTAAGCCATGGTTTAATTTCAACAGGGTGCAGTTTTTTTGTTTAATGGCTTACTTAAAAACACTCAGTGTTTTCTTAGCCATTTGATGACAGCAGCTAAGTTATGCCAATATTTTCAGCTAAGAGTTGACAATGACTCTTCATTCTCTCCCTTAGGTGCTGTGCTGGACTAGCCGTTGTACAAAGAGAATTTTATGGAAGCAGTCCTGGGACTGCATTAGGTGAATCCACGGGTAGCTCTGCATTTCAAATAAATGAGATTGCTCATCAGTGGAAGGAGGCACTCATGGTACATGATTAAAACAAAGAATCAGGCTTTAACTATGTGGTAGAAGTTGTATCTTTTTATGGAGCTCTCCTTTTTTTGTTGTTGTTAGGTGCTGTCAAGTCAGATCTGACTCATAGTGACCCTACATACAACAGAACCAAACGCTGCCTGGTCCTGCACCATCCTCACAACCCTTGCTATGTTTGAGCCCATTGTTGCAACTACTGTGTCAACCCATCTCCTTGAGGATCTTCTTCTTTTTCGCTGACTCTGTACTTTACCAAGCATGATAGCCTTCTCCAGGGCCTGGTCCCTCCTGATAACACGTCCAATGTACATGAGACGAAGTCTCACCATCCTCGAGTCTAAGGAGCGTTTTGGCTTTGCTTCTTCCAAGACAGGTTTGTTTCTTCTTATGGCAGTCCATGGTATATTCAATATTCTTCGCCAACACCATAACTCGAAGGGATCAATTCTTCTTCAGTCTTCCTTAGTCATTGTCCAACTTTCATGTGCTTCTCCATTTTATAGAAAAGCAACTGTTATTTAAGTGTGTGGAGTGGTTTTCTAGTCCTGAATATGATTCCTCAAAAAGTGATTTAAAAATATGATTACATATTAAATCAATTGTTTTGTTTCTAAAAAAGATGATTTTGTGAGAAGATGCCCTAGGAAAAAAATGGTAATATAGAATATTATTTCATCAACTGATTTACATTAGATTTATTAAAGAAAACAATACTGGAGGCTTAAATGAGGACCATAAATATATAAAATATACAGTTGTGCATTGTGATATTTTTATAGGGCTAGCTTTTTTTGGTTTTAGCGAAGTTGCCTCTATTTCTAAGTTAAAGATATTAATTGAATTTATGAATGCTTCTGGCAATATTCCTTTTAATCAGTACAAATTGCTATGTTTCTTCAGGAAAAAAAAAAAGCGGGAAAATACTTTTAGACTTGCCATATTCCACAAAAGCATGTTGCATTATATAGTTTTTGTTGTAAGTCAATTAAATTATCAAAGCAATGAGATTAATTGCTGACTAATTAGACAAGCACCACAGTTCTTTAAGAAAGACATTTTAGGACAGTACATTCGAGAAAAACCCATGACCTGGAGTCAGGACCCTATTGTACCACTTTGGAGTTATCATATACATGCTTATAAAACTCAAGAAAATAAGATACAAAGCCTTAAAATTAAAAATAAAAATCAGCTACATTGACAGATATATGACAAATGTTTATAAAAAAAAAAAATCAGTGGGCTTTCCTTTACAGCAGCAGTAGCTAAAGTAAAAACATATTAGAAAAAAACAAGTTCACAATCATAAAAACAACATGAAAGCTGATGACTATCACAAAATATCAGAAATATAAAATCCTGGGAATGATGTCAACACAAAAAGTTCTAGGAAACAAGATCTATAGTAATGAAGTTATAAAGCCATGCAGGTACATACATATTTAAAATAAATAGAAAGCTGTACCCTATTCCTGGATAGAAAATACAGCGTGGTCATTGGAGGTATTGACTCTGGAATAAGACTGCTTTTGTTTAAACTGTGACTCCAGCTCTCGTTGTCATTGTGATATTGGACAAGCAAATTAACCTCACTGCTTCCCCTTTGTTTTCTCGTCTTTTCTCCTCATGTTTAATCAGAGATTTAACTCAATCGTAAATTAAATATCAATGGAACTTTTTCATGTGTGCTGGCGGATATTTAACAGTTACATTAAACTTTATTAAGAATATTAAAGAGGTAAAAGAGCAAAGAATGCCTATTTCTGGTATATTTTTGATGCAAGGCACAATAAATTCGGAGATGCTGTAAATGAGATATGACAAGACATACTAAAGAAAAATAGCTAAAAGCTGGAATTTGCAAAAGGATTAACAGGCAGACAGATGAATCTGAATTGGTGACTGTGAAATAAATATAATACTACTAATATCTAAGATTGATTGAGCTGTTAATATTGCCAGACATTGTCTTAAGCACTCTATAAGTATTATTTTCTTTAATCCTCTCAACAAACGAGTTTGCTACTATTTTTTTCCTATGTGATACAGGAAGAAACTTAAGCACAGAGATATTAAGTAATCTTGATCAAGGTCACTGAGTTAGGAATAGTATGCAAGGATTTATTGTAAGTTAAAGAAAGCCGAACACGTCAGCAATGATTGAGAAAACTGGAAAACGGGAAATATAAATTATATCCTCAGTTTGTAACATACATATTCCAAATAATATTTCATTTTATGGGAAAATGCTCAATGTATAATGTTATGTGAATAAGGTAGGATATAAAACCTCAAGTATAATATGCTTTCAAACTGGTGAAATATGGATTAAAGAGTTAAATACAAACAGTTAAACCAGAGGAACCAGAAGCAAACCTAGGTGGATTTTTAATTGATCATGGGATGGGCAAGTATTTCCTAAACATAAAACAATGACAAAAATCATAAAGAAAAATCTGGAAGTACTTGGCTGTAAGGAAAACTTAAAATATGGAATTAAAAAAAGGCAAAATTTGAAGATAGAAAAGATCTAAAGCAAAAAAAGTGGAAAACTTTTATAAATCAATAAGAAAAAAAGACTACTACCTCGGCAGAAAAAATGAGCGAAGAGCTGGAACACATTAGAGATGAATTAGTACAAATGTTAAAGTTATAGAATACCCAATGTTATCTAAATCAAAGAAATAAGAAGTGAAAATGAAATGATAGCGCTCAACTCCCCCCCTTATTGCAATTTACAAATATTTAGAAGCACAATCAAAAGATTTTCTCCTTAATTTTCATTTTAAATTCTTAGCCCTGAGAGCTCATCTGAGATTTCCTCAGTGGATTAGCCAACTCTAGTTACTCTGTGTGTGTGTTTGGAGAAGGAGGGGAGTGAGGGAAAGCATCTAAGGAAGGTTACAGACAGTAGTTTCAAATAATCTTTTAATGAGAAGCTGATAGGAAAAAAACTAATAATTTCATTCATTGTTATACTATTCAAAATAAATAGAATTGAGCATATCCTACAACTCGAATTTTGCTTTTCAAAGAGAATCTAATGATTTTTTTTTAATGACTTCTGCCAGTAGTGAAAATTTGGAATACCTCAAACAAGAACTGAATTTGTCATTGTTAGGTGCCATCAAGTCGCTTCCGACTCACAGCCACCATATGTACAAGTGAACAAAACACTGCCTGGTGCTGCATCATCCTACAATCTGTCAGTTTGTCAGAGTGTGGTGGCTTGCATGTTGCTGTGACACTGGATGCTTTGCCGCCAGTATTTCAAATACCAGCGGGGTCATCGTTAGTGGACAGGCTTCAGCAGAGCTTCCAGATTAAGACAGACTAGGAAGAAGGACCTGGCAGTTTACCTCTGAAAAAACTGGCCAGGGAAAACTTTATGAATAGAAGCACCCAATATAAATATGCTAAATTCCCAACCAATTTGGCTGCCTTTCACTGGAGTTTGGATGGAAGAATGAAATACTTTTTTTTAATAGAAGGTTATGTTTAAGAAGGGGCGATATACATGCACATTCTCTTTCCATTTGAGATTAATTTCAATCTGATTGTTGTTGTTGTTGTGTGCCGGCAAGTTGATTCCAACTCATAGTGACCTTAGAGGACAGAGTAGAACTGCCCCATAGGGTTTCCCAGGCTGACAGAAAGGAGCCCTGGTGGCGCAGTGGTTAAAGCACTTCACTGCTAACTGAAAGGTCTGCAGTTCAAACCCACCAGCTGCTCCATGGGAGAAAGACATGACCACCTGCCTACTTCATTAAAGATTTATAGTCTTTACAACTCAACTGCAATGGTTGGTTGGAATCTTTAGGGAAGCAGACGACCACGTCTTTCTGCAGCAGAGCTGCTGGTAGGTTCAAACTGCTAATGTTTCGGTTAGCAGACAAGCGCTTAATCACGGCGCCACCAGAGCTCCTTTCAATCTAATTACCAGTTATCATGTACAAAGATCTGTGAGATTTAGTATGCATTCAACAGGTTAACTGGATTAACATATTTTTAGGCCAAAAATCATCTTTAGGACAAAACTGACTGTTGATGATCACTTAGCCATTGTAACAGGCTAACTTGTTTAAGACTGGATTTGCTTTGGTTTGTTTTCTCACCTCGGATTGTTTATTCAGAGGTATTGTTTCATGAGGAAGAATTTCCTAATGCGTCGTCAGTGCTTTAGGCAAGCTAATTTACCTACAAGGTCACAGTCCATTGTAGAAGAATATACAAATACTAATAAATGTTGTTCTTTGGTGGCAATTACGACAACTTTAAATTCTCAAACTGATTTTTTTCTGAACTTAACCTTAAAACTGGAACTATTTGCTTCATGTTTAGACATTATATAAACAATAATAGTCATAACAGTTTACATTTAGTGATTTTTATAACTGTTCTATAGATTCATTTCCTCAACACTTTCTGTACCACTACTGTAGCAGAATTCTAAGATGGTCCCCAGTGGGTCACACCCTTCTATAGTCGTTTCCCTTCAGTGTGGGCAGAACCTGTGACGTGCTCTAGCCAACATGGTTGTTATTGGCTATTCTTGAGTCAGCCCCTGACTCATAGTGACCCCATGCACAACAGGATTGGATCGTTGTGATCCTTAAGATTTCCACTGGCTCATTTCTCACAGTAGGTCTCCAGGCCTTTCTTCCTAGTCTATCTTAGTGTGGAAAGTCCACTGAAACGTTTTCAGCATCATTACGACTGTGAGCTTTCACTGACAGATAGGCAGTGGCTATGCATGAGGTGCATTGGCCATGAATCAACCTGAGTTTCCCGTACAGAATGTGAGAATTCTTCCACTGAACTACCACTGCCCACTTCTTTTAACCAATAGGGTATGGCAAAGTGATGGGATGTCACTCATGTGATAATGTTAGGTTATATGCTTACAGCAGACAGGAGGGAGAGATTCTCTTGCTGGCCTTGAAGAAGTAAATGCCATTTTGTGAGATGGCAGTGATAGGGCTGCATGTGAAGGAACCACAGGGGCCTCTGGGAGCTGAGAGCAGCCCCTGGTTGACAGCCATTAAGAAAATGGAACCTAAGTCCTACAGTTGCAAAGAACTAAATTCTGCCAACAACACATGACCTTAAAAGGAGACTCTGAACACCTAAAAGGAATACAAACTGCAGCCTTCTGAGACCCTGAGCTAAACTGTGTCCATACTCCTCATCTATGGAAACTGTGAGTTAATCAATTAGCTTAAGTTGCTAAGCTACAACTTAAGTAGTCTTAAATTGCTAAGTTTCTGGTAACTTTTTACATAGCAATAGAAAACTAGTAGAAATGCTAACACAAAAACTATTACAAACTATTCTTGTAGGTGCAAAGAAGCAATTCATACATGGAAGTCATGTAAATGTCCCATGTTCACAGACTTAAAATGAATTTGTATCATTTTCAACCCAACAGGAAGACCTGTGACATCCCCATGGCATAACAAAAGATAACACTTGTAATCGTAAGAGTTGTTCTTGGGATGCTATGGTCAAAATTTGGCAACCTATAAAATAAATAATACATACATTAAAATTTAATTTTTTACATATGATTATATGAGTTAAAAATGACTCATCTGGCTTAGGAAAAAAAACTGGTTCAAGATTTATTTTCCACAGGTGATCTTGTAAATGGAAACTTCACACTAAAGTTTATATATTCAGTGTGTTCTGTGGTCAGCCTCACTGTCATAGCTAAATAAAACCCTTCTGTCTAAGAGCAGAAACTCAAGATCAAGGAAATGGGCACAAGTCGTCCTCATCCAGTGACTCAAATTATACTGATTGTCATATTACTGGCAAGATAGGAGCTGATGGTAGATACTGGATTGTGAACAAGAGAAGTTCTAGGACTGAGCCCTGAATTATAATACAAAAAAGATAAAAAAAGCCTTTGGGAACCACTATCTTTGTACTCTATTTAGAACAATTGATTGGTTCAACTAAGGCCAATTGATTGGTTATAACTAACTCAACTTTAACAACGGCTGAGTTTCTCACAACTAACTACTACATCTTTGAAAATTTTATGAGGATGGGAAATAAAATGTAAACTTTATGCAATAGAGTCCATAATGGTAAATATTTAAATGGTGATATTACATTTGCATGCTAACAAATGGTTTACAATTTGTGTTCTATTGATCTTCTGGCTAGTGATTACGCTGGCTTCTAGTTTCTTGTACTCATGTTCCCAACCTTGATTGTAAAGTTGTCTTTTAAACATCTTAATGGAATGGTTACAAGTGAATCAATGGACAAAAGCAGGATTAAAGATTATTTGGTTTTATTTTACTTGAGAAAACTTGAGGCTCAATGACACTAAAGTATACACACCAATCACTAGAAATAGGGTTCAGGTTTTCTAATTCCTGTGTCAATACTCCTTCCATAATGATGAATGTACACATATATAAAGGTTAATGGTGGCACAGACCATTTGCACCACTCAGGGGGCATATATATATATGCATGTGTGTATACATATATATATAATTCTGCTAAAACTGCTATTATATATTAAGGTTGCCATTGACTTCTCTATCCACAACTGATCTCATGCTAATGATTTTAAACATCATCTATATGTGGAGTACCCCCAAATGAATATCCCCAGCAAGATTGTTTCCCCTGAACTCCAGACATGCGTATCGACAGCCTACCTGACATCTCCACTTGGATGTTTCAAATGCATTTTGAATAATACACATTCAAATTGAGCTCCTGATACTTCCCACCAAGCCTGCATCTTCTGCAGCCTCCCCACTGTCCATTTTCCTAGTTGCTCACAGGCAAACCACCTTGGTGTTGTCTTTACTCCTCTATTTTTTTACTTCCTTTATCTGCTCATCAGTAAATCCTATTTGCTTTACCTTTAAAATATATTCAGAATTTGACCACTTCTCTCTGCCACCATAGATGCCACCTTGATCCAAGCCACCATCATCCCTTGTTTGTATTACTAAAATAGCCTCTCAGCTGCTATCCTTGAGCCCTGTTAGTCTGTTCTGATCTCTGCAGACATACTGATCCAGTACAACTGTCATTTGCATTTTGTTACTTTTCTGTTCAGAATCCTCAATGGTTTTTCATCCTTTTCTGAGGAAAATCCAATGGCTTGCAAGGCTCTAACTAATACGGCTCCTCATTATTGTTGTTGCTGTGTGCCAGCAAGTCAAATCTGACTCACAGTAACCCTATATAACAGGGTAGAACTGCCCCATAGGATTTTCTAGGCTGTAATTTTTATAGCAGCAGATTGCCAAGTCTTTCCTCCCTGGTCGGTTCAAACCACTGACCTTTAGGTTAGCAGCTGAGTGCTTAACCATTGAGCCACTAGGGGTCCTTATGGCTTCCTATTAACCTCTCTGTTTTTCTCCTTCTATTTCTCTTCTTCACACTGGACTTGTGCTCCTTTTTCTTCCAGATAATGCTCTCTTCTTGGTGACTTTGCACATGATATATTGCTGTAACACTCTGCCCCAAAATATCCACATGGCCAGTTCTCTCAATTCCTTCATCATTTTACTGAAAAGAACCCTTCTCAGTGAATTCTTCCCTGACTGCCCTATCTAGAATTCTACACCTCCCATCCAACATTTTCTGTCTCCATTCTTGATACTTTTCCTAACAAGCTATGTATTTTATTTATCTTACTCACTCTCTGGTTTTTTTTTTTTTTTTACTCTCTGTGTCCCCTACGAGGACAGGAATGTTTATTTTGTTCACTGTTTTATCTCTAACATCTACTAGAGTGTGTCCACCTAGTATATCCTCAATAAAGTTTTGAAAAAGTGAATGAAAGATGGTGCCTCATATTCATCAGTTGTAAGATTTATATTTTGAATTTATATTTTTAAGGAGTGAAAATAAACTTCAGAAAATTGATGTATACCCTATCTCATGATCTCTTTCAGAACCATTGACAGGAATTTCAAGTTAGCTCCCTGAGTGAAGAAATCTCTCCCACAAAACAATTAATTTTATGACCTTGGCCTCATTAACAATGTATTCTAATCATCTAAGTTAAACGGCTCCTACCTCACACTAGCCAAGGATTTTTTTTTTTTTTTTTTAATGCTGTCGATACTGGAAGAAAATACCCAGGGTCTTGGAATGTCCTGTGAAAGTATAAGAGAGTTCTAAAAGGTAGAGTATAATTTTAATAGGCACATAAAATTCAGTTTTGTATTTTTTATTTTATTATTATTTGCTTGCTTTTAAGTTTTTTCTTTCATTCCTTTTACTTCTCTCTTCCATTGTGGAAGCACCATTTCATAATAGGCTACTGATCAGACCTGTTATTCTAATGGTGGGATCCCAAAGGAAAACATGTTTCAGATGTAAGTATTCCCCTCAGATTCCCTGGCGGTCATGGAAAGCAGGAGAAATTCTTGATGTATGAAGTCACTGTCACCATTGTCAAAGTACTGCAGTGTGGGAAATGAACCACAAATAAAATCAAAGGGTATTTCTTCCATAGCATCAGAATATTAGTGCACGAACAACAGTCTTTTTCATTAAATATTTCAGATCAAATCTTAACTTTTAAATGTCCCCAAACACATCTCAGAGAGGCTGTTGAGGTACGCAAGGTAGCTAATTATTGGCACACTTGTAAACAGTATTATATGAGAAATTAAAGACTCTCCATCAAAGTACAAAACTTAATTTAGTTTTGGGTAAATGAAATTCTGTATAGATCCAACTTAACATCCATAACAAATGGCACCGTAAATGTAGTTCTCTCTCCTTTATTCTAAAATACTAATTTTAAGGTATGCATTTTTTTTTTTTTTTCCTGTAAGGGCTTCTTAAGCCTAAATTAAATCACCAAAAGGCTCAATAAAGTAATATTAAAATTGAACTGAAATCCACGAGAGCAAGACAATTTGGAGGTAGGTTAAAATTCCTTTCCTGCTCTTCAACCTTAAATCAGACTGCTGTGTTAAGGTGTTGTAATGATCTAAGACAGTGTGTCATCTTTCATGCCAGGCAGCATATGTTATAATTCCTGAGTTGGAGAACAGCTAGTCCCCCAAATTATTATTTTAACCACATAGTCCTTCTCAGTTTAGATTTAGGTCAGGCACCAAAAGTTACTCTATAATCTTAGGAATGAATAGCATAACCCTCAGTTCAGAGAATAACTGTCAAAACTTCACATCCAGAAATGCATTATAGGAAACACTGAAAATTAAAAGAAGATTTTTGAGTATTGCTTAATACAAGGGAGTGAATGCATTCAGCTCAGTAAACAGCACTTTTCTATAAGTGTCTCAAACGTGGCAAAACAGCCACAGACAGTCCCAATATAAGTTGCAAAATCAAACATTCAGGCATGAAAAGTCTTTTTCTTAAGTTGTTTTCAAGCTTCATCCTTTTTTCTGCAATAACTAAAGCAAAGCCACAGTAGCTGCAGCCATTTGCATCTAAGGCAGAGATGTTTTGCTTTGGTGATATAGTTAATGAGTCTAAAAATATTCAGTATAATAATTCTGTCAAAGCCCCCACAGTCTCCTCAATGAGCGGAAGCCTGCAGGATTCCAACGGGGAGCCGAGTAATGAGCTCTCAGCATTCGCTCCCACACCGTCCAGGCGAAATATACTAGGGCCTCTATGGTTCCACATCATTAGCAACATGAAACAAAGACACATGCTTGACTTTAATAAGTGACTAAAGTTGCTGGCTTACTAGTCTGTTACCGCATGTAAACTCTGTTTCAGTATTTCCAAACAGCTCCTTGCAAAGAGAAAGCAGGGAAAGCTTTGGCAAACAGAGTCAGGTTTAATTTAATGTGGCAAATGATTGAGCAGAAAAGGGGAAAAAAAGGACACAGGAAGTGATGGGTTTGTGACACCAAGTCTCCCGGGCTCGCTGCAGACTGCGGTCTCGCTGTTGGAGATGATGGTTACGGTGGGCTGCAGTGATCGGGCTATAGGCATATGTGACTGAGTTTTAGTTGATATTCTTGCAAGACAGGAAGTGAACAAGCTCATTTCCCACTGGGAAAGTTCCAGACATGATTAACTTGGGCATGACCAAGTAGGTCAATGATATGACAATGAATTTCTAGCACAATAATTAAGTGGGGAAATTTGTGTGATTTGTTCTTCTTGTTCTGCACGTACCCATAATGCATTAGCATGGATTCATTTAGCTTCTTCCCTTAGGTGAAATCACAAAGCTAAAATTCAAGGGAGTGAGGGCTCCATTTGAATACATAGAAGTTATTTCCGTAAACAACATTATATTTTTCTGCATTTTATTTTCAGCATGTGCTTTGGCATGCCAGTATTGAAGAAGGGATCTGAAATCTATCTCTACATGCATACTAATTGCTTTGAGGGTGATATTCACATCTAATATCAGGTCTTACTGATATCAATCACTAGGGTAAAGGAAGAATTATTGGAGAAGATGAAACAGGTAAAAATAAATGCTTAGCTGTGGAATATTAGGAGTGAATATACTTCACACTGACATGATTTCCACCAGTTATTAAGATATTTTGTTTTCTTCAAATAAAAATATATATATAGCCCCTAAATCTTAGCACTGGAGGAGTACTCATCAATCATGAATTCTGATATCCCATTCCTTGCAGTGTTCATTGTTCAGGGGTTCAAAAAAAAAAAAGAAAAAAATTCTTTTCTTAAGAGTAATAATTTAGACAAGAGGGTGTTCATTCTCTAGTTTTACATAATTGAGCCTTGGGACCTAAATGTGGGTGGTTTACATTGTCTTCTTTTAATTTTATATATATATTTTTTTGTCTGTGATCAAGATCATCCACTCCTGATCCTATCATTTGACTTGTGAACATATCCCCCACGATTTTACGATGACACATATACTAAGAATGCCTTTAGCAAATAGAGATAAAAATGACAAAGTCCAGCAGCAACCCAACGGAAACACCAAAGCTTACATTAAACCATTAATCGACATTCTTTTGTTATTATGGTTATACAACTATCTTGTCCACAAAGATACCATCAGTTACTTTTTTATTTTGCAAAAATCAGTATATACTATAAAAGGCAGTTTGAGTAAACTTATTAATAAGAGAGCCAAAGGAAATTTGACATCATTTGGCATAACTTATTTTTAGGGAATCGATTTTTTGTATTTCAGGAACACATTTGGATTACTTTTCTGAGGTCTAGTTTCTTCACTTTTAGAAAATGAGACTAATTTCTCAACTTCAGTTTTTGACATTTCTTCTACTCACTCCTCATCTCACCTGTAACTGGCGTTTTGTTCTTTGATCACATGGACACATTCTTTTAGGGCCCAGCAGTGTTTTGCTGGGTCTGGATACTATTGGTCATCTCAGGATACTGGGGTTCTCTTGTTACTATTTACTTTACTTTTTCCAAGTTTATGATTAATCTTTGTGGTGAAGAAGATAGAAACAAAATAAAATTCCCTCGGTTTTTACTTATTTGTCTTTGTCTTGGCTCTCTCAAAGTGGTGGGGTCACGGGACACAGCAATGCATTGTTTAAAGCAGATCTGCTTTAACAGTAAAATTGCTACACTAGCACATATAATTTTATCACCAAAGGAAATGCATGGGCCTTATACTACATTTTAAATTATAACATGTTTCTAAATTAAAAGATGAGTCATTTCTTGCTGTAACTGAAAAAAATGACATTATTTGATCCCCATCAGCATGGGATCAGAATGTGTACTTTGAACAAGACAACCAAATTTAGAAGTGTAGACACACATAAAAGACAAGCAATCTCAGTTGTGTCAATATTGCACTTTCCCAAGACACATACAGGAAAGAATATAATTATGCATGCAAAGATTTCAGAGAGCTTGAGAATGACATAATCACTCCTATTTACACATGTGTTCCTACAATAAGGTCATACTGGATAAAAGAGCAAGATTTAAAGTCCGTGTTTGCAGAGAAGTTCTGAAATAGAGAAGTTTGGATTCTGAAAAAATGTTTGGTGGCACAGTGGTTAAAGTGCTGGGCTGCTAACCAAAAGGTCGGTGGTTCAAACCCACCAGCTACTCTGAGGGAGAAAGATGTGGCAGTCAGCTTCCATAAAGATTTACAGCTTTGGAAACACTATGGGGCAGTTCTACTCAGTCCTATAGGATCGCTATGAGTTGGAATCAACTTCATGACAAGGGTTTGGTTTTGGTGGTGAAAGCAAAGAGAACATTGATAAAAATTGTCAAAATGAACTTTTACAGGTCTCTGGAAATTAATGAAAGGCATGCAGCAATGTAAGGGAGCGCTCACTCAAGGAAAATGGCTTAATATCTTTAAGTACAGCAAGCTTTGTGGCATTTTAACTTGCCCTATCCCCATTCAGCCACTCCTTAGAAACCCTATGGGGCAGTTCTACTCTGTCTTATAGAGTTGATATGAGTCCGAATCAACTCGACTCCAACAGGATGATTCCCACTCGCCTCTCTCCAGTTCCTCACTAACAGAAAAGCAACAGTCTTGGAACTACAGTAACTGTGAAATCCAGAACTTTAGCAGATACCGGAGGCAGCAGAATGGGTTTGGAACCCCATTCCCACCCCCCAAAAAACTCCACCCAACAGAATTGTAAATATTTGATCTGTCTGGAAACTCTCTGAAAAAGTCTCATACTCAGAACTTGTTTTTATTTGACCTGACTCAGCTTACTCAGTCTGAGAGAACATATTCCCAGGCCATTTATCTAAAACAATTAGTAGCAATTGTTTAACATCACAGTAGCCTTAGCAATGATATCAGTTGGGGCTATCAAGAAGATGACCAATACACTTAAAAGGAAAAACTAGGAAATTAAATGTCTATAAGTCTTTGAAAATCTCTGGCATATTCCTGGGAATCTAGAAGGTCACATCTATGTACAGGGCTGTCCACATGCCCAGGAAAGACACAAGAAGAACCCAATCTCTCTAAGACGGTACACAGTACTAGAGAAGCCAGCACAACTTGTACAAGGCAAAGTCATGGAAGCTCCATAGATAAACCCAAACTCCCTACTGAATTGCTGGGCTGAGGGCTGTGGGGACCATGGTCTTGAGGAACATCTAGCTCAACTGACATAACATAATTCGTAAAGAATATGTTCTGCATTCTACTTTGGCGAGTAGCATCTGGGGTCTTAAAAGTATGTGAGTGGCCATCTGAGATACAACACTGGTCTCACCCCTTCGGGAGGAAGGGAGAATGAAGAAAACTAAAGATAGAAGGGAAAGATTAGTCCAAAGGACTAATGGACCACATCTACCACGGCCTCCACTAGACTGAGTCCAGTACAACTAGATGGTGCCCAGCTACCACCCCAGGCTGCTCTGACAGGAATCACAATAGAGGGTCCCAGACAGAGCTGGAGAAAAATGGAGAACAAAATTCTAACTCACAAAAAAGACCAGATTTACTGGCCTGACAGAGACTGGAGAAACCCCGAGAATATGGCCACCGGACACGTTTCCAGCTCAGTAAAGAAGTCACTCCCAAGGTTCACCCTTCATCCAAAGATTAGACAAGCCCATAATACAAAACGAGACTAAAGGCGCACACCAGCCCAGGGGCAACGACTAGAAGGCAGGAGGGGACAGGAAAGCCGGTAAAAGGGAATCCAGCATCAAGAAGGGAGAGTATTGACATGCTGTGGGGTTCTTAACCAATGTCATAACACAATACATGTACTAACCATTTAATGAGAAAGTAGTTTGTTCTGTAAAACTTCATCTAAATTAACAACAAAAAAAAGATTAAAAAAAAAAAAAGGACTCAATCTCTCAACTTTGCCTGGCCTTGAGGCTCCAAAAAAGCAGAAAGTGAAATAAGGAAGAGCTGTAAACTGCCAGATTATTAAATGTGTGTACACACACACACACCTTGGCAAGGTTGGGAGACTTACTGGTTAAAGGCGTTTAAGGAAATCTGACAACTCATTGGTTATCTCAGCACAGACTTTAGTGGCTGCACATGACATACATACAGACTACACAGAATTAGTCCAAGAAACTTATTAACAAACAGGAACAATGACAACAACAACCACAACAAAGAGCAACAATAAACATTGGGAAGATGGAAGTGACTTCCAGAGTTGTCATATCCAAACCCATTGCTGTTGAGTCGATTCCAAATCATAGTGATCCTATAGGACAGAGTAGAACTGCCCCATAGTTTCCAAGTCTGTAACCTTTTATGAAAGCAGACTGCCACATCTTTCTCCTGCGGAGCAGTGGGTAGCTTTGAACCACTGACTTTTTGCTTAGCAGTCAAGAGCTCCTGTTTTCAACAAGAAAATTATGACATGTAGAAAACAAAAACAAAATAAAACAAACAAATAACAGGAAAAATATGGCCTGTAGAGATAGCGCAAGTGAGAGGAAGAGAATGCAGCCAATTCGATAGAGAGAAAAAAACAAACAAACGAAAAAAAACAAGGAAGCCAGAATGGTTTACTGGGCAAGAATTTTGAATCACTCATAATAAATACACTTAAAGAACCAAGAGAAACCATATGTAAAGAATTCAAGAGAAGTATGAGTATTCCACTATACAGAGACTGTAAATAAACAGAAAAATTATGAAAAAAAGAACCAAATAGAAATTGTGGAGTTGAAAAGTATAATAACAGAAGTAAAAAATTTGCTAGAAAGGCTCAATAACAGATTTGAGCTGGCCTAAGAAAAAAAATCAGCAAACTTGGAAATAGGTCAATTGCAATTATCCTATCTGAAGAATAGAAAGAAAAAAAGAATGAAGAAAACTGAGCAGAGCTAATGGGTACAGGGTTTCTTTTTGAGGTGATAAAAATGTGCAAATTTAGAGAGGGGTGATGGTTGCAAATCTACACAAATATATTTTAAAAACCCTGAATTGTACTAAAGGGGCAAATTTCATGATATTTGAATTATATTTCATTATTGTTGTTATAAAAAAGTCTTTGAGGGCAGAAATTGAATTTATCTTGCTTCCACTGTGCCTGGAAATAGGCATTTAATAGGTACTTTTTGAATTAATAGGGAGTGAATGAATGGATGGATTCTAAATACCAAATGTTGACAGAATGTTGGCGGGTGGTATGCATGTAATTTAGACAAAGAAAGGTGGAGGTAGAGGTGGAGGTAGAGGTGGGGGTGGGGGTGAAGTTGGGGGCGGAGGTGGGGGTGGAGGTGGAGGTGAAGGGAAAGACTGTCAAGGATGCTCTATCAATAGCCTACATAGCAAGGTGAGTGGTTAAGAGGAACACTATAAATTATTTTAGGTAAATATCCCTAACATGTTGAAGGACAACATATTAGGTTACCATAGAGAAAACTCAACTGAAGAAGAGATTTTTCTTTTCCTAGGTTTTCCAAGACAATTTTGATTGGTAATTTAGTTTCTATGTGACCCCATAACTGGGAGACAGTCAACTTGGACAGATGATTCTTGTAATAGAAGATGTACTTCTTCCCAACCCTTATATAACGCATATTTCCTTCTACTGATTAATAAGTGAAAGAAAAAGAAATTACCGAATGCTTACACTGTGTTCACTGTGTTCAGCACTGTGACAGATGTCTTGCTTCTATTATCTAATTATCTCAACAGCTCTATGTGGTATTACTTTCCTCCATGTTACAAAAAAATAAATTGAGACTCCAAGTTGATTTATCTTCCCAAATGTTAGATAAAACCCAGACACACAGTTTTAACTCCTCTGTGTGACATCAAAACTCATGGAGTCTTTTTGTAATACTATAGCTCAGTGGTAAAAATTAATCCAATATAAGTATGAAAATCATGAATCAACGTCCAGGGGCCTGGAGGCTCTGATAATTACGCCAACGTATTTCACGATCCTCCTGAGTGATCACACTCTTATTATCTGGTGTTTCCAATCTACCACTCTCCACAGAAGCTGTGTTTTTCCCACTTTAATAAAAAATTATAGTGATACAAAGAAATCAAAATAATGTAACTTACATTGAACAAGAAACACTTTTTCCTTATATGGTGTAGGATTTCAGAAAAATAACCCAGTCAAAGTGTAAACATTATTGAGATCCATATATCACTCTTTTTAGTCTGTTAGGGTAGCACTACTTGTGAATACTATGAACAACTGATTCCCTTTAAATACAAATAACTGATTTCCTTTAAATACAGACAAGATTTGTATTTGTGACACTAATTTTCCATTTCAATTTGGTTAAATTACCAAACTTAGCACAGTGGTTACGCTTGGCTGCTAACCAAAAGATTGTTAGTTTGAATCTAACAGCCACTCTGACGGAGAAGGGCATGGCACTCTGCTTCCATAAAGATTTACAGCCTTGGAAACCCTATGGGACAGTTCTACTCTGTCCTCAAGCGTTGCTGTGAGTTGGCACTGACCTGATGGCAGTGGGTTTGAGTTTTTTTAAAGCACTTGTTAATATATGTGGTGTTTTGTGGGTTTTTTTCTTTCTTTTTTTAAGCAAGTATTAATCACAATGGGATCTTAACTGTTGGGGAGGTTTTCTTCCTTGATTTTATAAATCAGAAAAGGTTGAATATTAAAATCACATACTGAGTTTTTCCCACTGTTAACAGCACTTTATTAGGGAACTTGTCAAATGAAACCTAATTCATTCCTGCCACAGATGCACTTTATGTTGTATAAACTATGTTTATGAAACCCTTGTGTGCACTGCTACTATTTTAAAATGACGTATGTCTGAGTGTCAAGTGACACCAGGACAATGCACGTCGTGGGAAGAAATGGAATGTGATGAATGTACACCATGTGAAGAAATAGGATTTGAGCAAGTTCAGCGTACATGTTCATGAGGCGCCAATGCAATGGCAGGCAGTGTAGTGATGACTTCACCATTCCTCACGGAGAATTCCCTCTTGCTTTCATTCGTTTTCAATCAAATTGCTTGAAAGTATACCTTAGCTCTGACTTGACCTTCACACTGTCTCATTGCACATTTATTCTTCAACCTGTTACAACTGCTCTTGTGAAAATCCCTGGTGACTTTTAGATTGTCTGAGAGAATGAATTGCAAAAAGACCTGCACTAAAAGAATTATCACAGGGCCCTTCAGGCAGATGGAAACATGGAAATGCAAAAATAGAGAGAGAATGAATCTCGAAGGTATATTGGTGAGCACATTGATGACTATAAATCAATACTGACTGTACAAAATAATAATAGAGTCTTGTGGATTTCAAACAAGCAATTGAAATGTATTGCAAAACTATAGAAAAGGAGTGGAGAACGAACGATTTTAAATGATTCTAAGGTTCTAGAATGTTTGGGGAAGTAGTATTTGACTGTAAAAATCAAGGATGCTTATTATAATCTCAAGGGTAATAATAAAAAGAATAATACGAGAATGAATGATAAATTATTAGGGAGGGGGATAGAATAATGAAACTATTTTACTATTCCAAAAAAGGAAGAAAAGAAATATAAAAGCCATATTTAAAACGTTAGTCAAATAGATGAGCCAATAATGGTATGGTGGATGTAAACAAACTATAACAATAGTTACAACAAATTTAAAAATATAAACCATTGATTGTAATTAGAATATTAAGATTTTCAGATTTGATTAAAAGAAAGATTTTATGCTGTTTACAAGAGACAAATCTGAAAAACAATAAAATAAAAAGTTTAAAATAAGAGCATCAAAAACATACCATAAAAATCACCAAAATATAGCTGGTATAACAATAATAAGATCAAATTTAACTTGATTTTTAAAAGTTTTTCCAGAGACTAGCAAGACATTTTATATTGATAAAGCAAACTAGGAAGATAGACCAATTCCAATTCTCTCTGCACCTAATCATATATCATCAAAATATGTTAACAAAAAGTGATCACATGAAAAAGAACAAACAGAACAGAAATAATGAGAATGAGAATGTTCATGTATTGAGGAGACTGTAACCAAAGTCACTGAACAATTTGTGTAGAAATTGTTACATGAGAATGTAAACTGCTGTATAAACCTTCACCAAAAATATAATACTATTTTTAAAAATGATCATATGACAGACCTTTAAGGAAGTTTTACCAAATTCTAAAAGACTGAAAATATCCAGAGTATGATCCCTGATCTTAATGGAATCAAGCTAGAAATCAATAACAAGATAACTAGTAAAATAACCTCCAAATATTTTGACATTAAGCAACAGATTTCCAAAGCATAAATAATCAAAAACAAACAACAAAAAAGGTAAAAAAAAAAAAAAAACAAAACTCAAGGTAAATTAGAAAATATTTAGAAATCTATATTAGTGAAGATATATAACATATTTAAATGCGCACAATTGGTTTTTGAATATCTACCTTGTGCCCTGCCACCATGCTGAACTTACTTATTAATTCTAAATTTGTTGGTGGGTTCCTTAGGATTTTGTATATAAAATTATGTTATCTGCCAATAGAAGTAATTTTACTTCTGCCTTTCAAATTTGGTAGCCCCGTATTTTATTTTCTTGCTTAATTGACCTGTTAGAAATTCAAGTACAAGTGGTGTGAATGGACATCCTTGTTTTGTTCCTGATGTCAGGGGGAAAGCATTCAGTGTTTCACCGTTAAGTACCTTATTAGCTGTGGTTTTAAAAGGACATCCACTTGATTTGTCATATTTTTCATGATTCCTATAAAATTAAATTTATTACGTGTACTTACATGTAGTATATATAAATGCATATATAAATAAAATAATACTTTTAAAAAGAAAATACTTGCAACTCTTTATTTCTTGTGTTTAAATGTTATTCATGTTTTCTTTAATTAGTATTAAAAATATATTCAACCATTATTTAGTGTGTCACGATTTGCCAGACCTTGTGCTAGGTGCAGTGTATATGTAGCGAAGAAGACATGGCCCTGTCACCCAGAATATCTACAGACACATATTACAGTTCATGGTTGTAAGCACCCCAAACACAGTATGTGCATATGTCAGGGAGAGGAAAAAAACAAAACAAAACAAAACAAAACAAAAAACCAATCTTGTTGTCATCAAGTCGATTCCGACGCATAGCGACCTTATAGGACAGAGTAGAACTTCCTCATAGGGTTTCAAGGAGTAGCTGGTGGATTTGAAATGCCAACCTTTTGGTTAGCAGCCAAATTCTTAACCACCGCACCACCAGGGCTCCGGCAAGAGGAAAAGAATCCAGGAAAACTTTATGAAGGAGATTATATTTGCATCAAGGCTCAAAGGATAAGTGGAAATATAGAATTCTGATTGTGAGAGAGGCCTCCCTAGAGAAAAGGCAACATGGACAAAAGCCCAGAGGGGGAAAACAGCATGATATATAAAGAGAACTACACACAATTCAGTAGTGCTGGCAAAAAGTGTAAAGACAGGGAATGGCTTAAGACAAAGATGGGGAATCTGGCAGGGGACAGAGTGTTGAGAGGGTTTAAATTTTGGAGAGCTTTTGAAGAGCATTCAATCACTATGAGGAGGAAAGTTTTGAAAAAAGACAAGATTAAACACAGGGAGGTAAAATAAGGAGCTGTTGGGGAAACAGATAAAATAATGAGCATGATCTGGGACAGTGATAATAGTAGTAGAGAGGAGGCAATAGATTCAAAACTTGTTTAACACATAAATTATCAGGATTTGAAAGTGTACCTAGGAGTAGCTGACAGGTAAGTGGATGATGATAAGAAGATCTTCATTGCGCTAACTGGGTCAGTGATTTAAAAAGAAAAGAAAAGAGAAACAAAATAGTTTTTGTGGAGTTGACTCCGACTCATGGTGGCTCCATGTGTGTCCCCGTGCTCCACAGCATTTTCAGAAGTGGATAGACAAATTTGGAGATGTTCAGTCGTCACTCAGATATAAGATTCTGAATTCAGGGCAGAAACCTGGTGTGGATAAAGGCTTGAGGGTCATTAGTACATATGTAAATGCATCATGAAAGTGATAAGACCACCCAAAAACAGCCCTTAGTGTAAAGAAAAAAAAATTTTTTTTTTTTTTTTTTTTGTGTAAAGAGAGCAAGTGAAATAGTCAATGTTTGAGTGGAAAAAGAAGAGTCTTTGCATAGAAGACTGAGAGCAACACTTGCAATGGTCAAGAGTGAACCAAGATGCAGTAGTTCTTTGGGAGCCAAGAGGGTGTTGGTGTAGCAATTAACAGCATCATAAACCCACACATACGGATTTATCAAATATGACAGAAAAATCTTTAAAGATAGTGAATGGCGCAGTGGTTAAGAGCTCTGCTGCTAACCAAAATTTTGACAGTTTGAATCCACCAGCCACTCCTTGGAAACTCTAAGGTCAGTTCTACTCTGTTCTGAAGGGTCACTGTGAGTCAAAATTGACTCTACAGCAATGGTTTTTCTTTTTTTGGATACTTATTAAAAATAATTTCTTGAAAATTATTTTATTGACCAAAAATACTGGGGAATTAACAGAACTTTTCTGAATGGGACAAAAATCAAACTCATGTATTTTACTGGTTATTACATTCTCACATCCTTTTTATTGAGAAATTGAGACAGCAGGTGGTATACTGGTATACCTCTTAATCATTTTCTCTAGTAATTTTCCTCAAAAAAGGAAATTCTGAAAGCACATTTAGCAAAACTTTTGTTCAGAAAAACTTCATCCATTTGCCTTAGGTCTTTGTTTATTCTTTAGTTCACAATAATAGAATTGGTGTTTTGTTATTTTTCTACATTTTTTTTTTTTAACTACTAAAGACTCCTTTCTTACAATGTTGGTTTCTTCCCTCCTTGACAATATAAAATTATGAACTTAATCTCAGTGGTTCAGCCCAGGGGCGTGGATGAGTCTTCTTCATCCTCAGGTAGTTTGTGAAAACATGTAAACTCTCTTGGACAAATAAATCTTTGCCTCCCTTTGTCCTTTCATGGAACCATATTAGGAACAAACAGTACAGTTATATTTTAAGCTGGTTTAGTAATGTTTAAGTTGAATTTTTAAATATTCTAGAGCAAAATAAGGCTAGCCCTTTCATGAAATATGAGTGATCATTAGAAATTATAAGCTCTACTTTATTTTTAAAAAAGATATAGGGCAATTATTTAAAGTAGGATAGGGATGAAAGCAGGAGGCAGAAGCAAAAGATTATTGCCATCATAAAGATTATTTCTATTGGAATGTCATAATTGAAGACAGGGACCTATGCTATGTGCTTAATAATTTAAATTTCCTCTCATTTCTGATCACTGGAGAGCCACTGGGTACTTTGCCTTTATTTCAAACTGCTCAGAAATTAGAATTGTCCAGAAACATAGATCACTGTTTTCTCAAGAAAAACGTGACCATATTAAGGGCCCTAGAGCTAGCTAGCAAAGTAAAAGCAGGTGATATTACCAGAGCAAACAATTAAAGACATTTTATTTCTAAAAGTTCTATTTTTATGCCAAGCCCTAAAACACTGGAGATTCAACATGTTTACATTAATTAGAGTTTGTAGAATAAGGCATAAGTAAGAATACCATGGGTAAGTAATAACTGATCAAAAGCATATAAATGTATTCAATAAGTTTGGAGTTAGACTACAAAATGGTGATTATATCATAAAAGTTTAAGACCTGTAATGATATCTTTAGTTTTCTCTTGTATCTATCTTTTAAATATTGGTCTTTATTTCTTGATTTTGACTTTTTTTCTTTATTTATTGATTTTATCACCTTTCGAAGTGTTAGGCCAATGAATTACATGCTTGTATTTAAAATAGGAAGCAGATTTTAGCTTCTACTTCTGAATTGATGCCTTCTGATGTATTTCAAGAGACCTTTTTTTTCTGATGTAGCATAGATAAAATCTAGAATGGCACATTTTTAGGTGATATTTTATTCCCCCAGGAGGTAATGAAGTTCTCCAAAAGTCTTTTCTACTACCTTTAACAAACAATGAGAACAAGAGCCAGAGCAATAAGGAACTGGAGTTTGTCCAAAGCTTGGGACATGGGAAGTGGGAAAGCTTAAGATTCTCTAAGGAGAGCTGCTAGTAAAATCAGTGATATCAACAAACTGAGTCTTAAGACAAAGTAAAGGCAAAAAAAGGTAGTCTGTGATTTTTGCCTATTTCTGGATTACGGGAGAGGCTGCACACCTTTTTCTGGGGGGGCGACATTTCTTAATTCTCATTTCATATCAAGGAACTCTTATCAATTAAGTTTAAGCAGTGAGATCACAATGCCAAACACAGGGCATTAATAGAAGGAAAGTCAGTCAAAACATCATATTTAGATTGCCAAAACTTAGATTTTAGAACTGAAATATACACAACATAGAAAATATACACAAGATAGAAAGGGTATAGTAGCATAGTAAAATATGTTAAGAAATAAAGTTCAAAATCACAAAGATGACCAATCAAAAAGAGGATGAATAAAAGGACCTAAAAATAAAACAAATGAAACTTCTAGAGATGGAACATACAATTTCTGAAATAAAAACCTAATAAAAATTATAGTAGGTTAATGAGTCATATGGAGAGATATGCAGGGTTAGGTGAGCAAACAAATCACACATATCTCATTCCTCCAATGTAACTGGAGTCAGAGAGAGCGCGAATCCCCATGATTAGAGAAGAATATCTCCAAAGACCATATGGTAGCTCTGAATTACAAAGCAGAGTATTAGAGAGTGACTGTACAGAAAAGTGCTTCAGGGTTTGAGTGATGGCCCAATTCAGATACCATCAATTAGTGATGATAAGTTAAAGAAAAGGGCCCAGTCTAGTGGGAAATACTTACAGAAGATCTGAGATCTCATGGTTCAAATACTAGCTACTAAATATGTGGGACCTGAAGTATCAGTTTGGGAAAGACACCATTTTAGTAGGGAAGAAGTCACCTTGGATGGAAGATGCATCCCTTGGCGGAGTGGGGGAAAAGAAAAAATGGCTGAAGATAATGACCTCAATGAAACAAAGTAGTATCAAAGATTTATAAGATAGATTAAAAAAATTGGGCACCTTTTAAAAATAAACTTTTCCTTACTTTATCCTCAGAACAGAGAGTAATTAAATTTAGACACCAGGAACGCCACTAACTTGTCTTTTTCTCCCTCCCCATCCCATACGATCACCTGCTATTACTGGTCTAGAAAAACATAACACCTTTAAACATCATAATAATCAACAACAAACCAACATTCATACAAAGTTACTATAAGAAGGAACAACAGAAAATGAAACTAAATATTTGACAGAAAAAAGAAAATAAACAAAAATTTTCATGAATGTGAAGCAGGAACAAATTGAAAACAATACTCCAATTTAGGTTCAATGTAATTAAATGATAAATTACATACGTGAAAAACTCAAAACAAAAAAGGAGAAATAAGAGGAAGGTGTAAAATACAACCTGAGAGAATTCAGGTAAAAATATTGAAAAATGAGAAGAAATCATCTCAGAAAAAGATGCTAAAATACAAAGTGACCAAAATTACAATAAGGGATATACAAGGTAGAAATAAGCAAAGCCAATAAAATTAAACTACAGTGAGGAAGCAAAAGAAATCTGAAAGAAAGTGATAGCTATAGAAGGCAGGCAAAGAAGATAGAATACACATATAATTGGAGTCTCTGAAGATTAAAAATCAAACCAATTGAACAAAACTAAAATGTAAAACTCTGGCTCAATATTACTTTCCTGAAATAAAAGAATATCAGGAACTCTATCTAGAAAAATCACACTATATATATATCTGGAAGAAGACACCCAAAATGATCATCTTCTAGACATATTTCAGTAAAACTATTAAACCAGTAAATTCCTCAATAGTAACGTTTAAAGCAGTAAAACAACAGAGAAATTTTTTTTTTTTAGTTTACTCAAGAGCAGAAAATATGAGTCAAGGAATTACCAAGCCAAGCTTTCCTTCTAATATCAAATCTATATGTGCAAGAACTATATGTGCAGAAGACAGCACATGCCAAGCTCTTCCTGAGGAACATGCCAGAGGATGGGTTTCATCTGTCTTGGAAATAACCGGGAAACTTTCACGAAGACAACAATAATGAACATTGAATATATATGATTGTAGAACTAAGATAAAAGTAAGAATAAGGATGGATGAATAGTCTGAAAATATTATGTGCTCTAAAGAGTCGAAATGACACAATTTAAAAAATGGGATTCAAAGAGAGAGATGTGAAAAGTTTGATATTCTTAATGATTGTTTCATTGATAATAGATATGAATAAAAGGATATCATTTAAAATTGCTAAATTGAATAGTAGAAGTCCAAGTAAGATAAAAGAGGACTAAGAACATTATGCAACAATATTAGTAGAAAGATCACTACTATAAAAAACAAAAACAAAAAAATTTCCTAAATAACAAAATAAGAATAAAATAAAATCAAAGAATAGAAACTACATTTTGAAAGACAGTATATTTAGCTACATAAAATGACAAAATAACTTAGAAGAGCTACAAATAACCTCTCAATCATATAAGAAATGTACAGTCTTAGCTTACCTTCTAAAAAAAAGATTTTCATATTAACTTACAAATGAAAGGGAAGCTAACTCTCGATATATAAAGGAAATATGCTTAAAGCAAAGTCACAAAAGCTAAAAGGGATGGACATTGCAAACAGAAAGAAAGCTGGAGTTTCAGTTTTGATATTTGGAAGTTAGAATTTGCACCAAAAAGCATTAAAGGATATAAAGAAGCACACTTTATAAAGCTAGAGGCTATACACCAAAAGGATATATAACCTTTATTATTATCTTAGCACCAAATAACAGTAATTTTTATTAAGCTTAAACCATGGACAAGATGCAAGAAGAATTATACAGAGTTAATATAAAAGCTTTTTACATTACTTCCTCAGTCCAAGACAGGACGAGTGGATAAAAAATAAATAAGACCTAAACAACATAATAAAGATGTAACTAGAAGTTAACAAGTTAGAAAACTACTAAACTAAGAACAGAACTAATAAATTAGAAAACTGATTCTTTGGAGGTAATCACCAAAATTGATAAATAACCAGTCTAAAAAAAAATAGTAAAAAATATAGAAATCATATGTACACAAAATATGAAGTGACAAAGGGATCAAAAACAAAGGAGGAAATAAATTCATAAGGCTATTTTGAAAGTTATATGCAAATAGACTTGAAAATCTAGATGAAATGGGTAGTTTTTCGAAACTATAAATTTACTAAAACTGAATAGTAGAAAAACTGAATAGAGACTGAAAATTTAAAAAGAACCAGTTCCATATAAGAAAACTACAATGAATTTAAAGCCGGCCACCCAAGAAAGTTGGATGATAGAATGACAATTAAATTAAACCGGGTGCCAGATAATCCTAAAGTGGCTTACTTGCTCTTTTCAAAAAAAGAAAAAGCAGACAAACTTCCAAATCTCTTTATAAAGTGAATGTAATATTAATAAAAAAAAACCAAACCCTCTGCCATCCAGTCGATTCTGACTCATAGTGACCCTACAGGACAGAGTAGAGCTGCCCGTAGAGTTTCCACGGAGAGCGTGGCGGGTTCCAACTGCTGACCTCCTGGTTAGCAGCCACAGCACTTAACCACTACGCCACCAGGGTTTCTGTAATATTAATTTTTTATCTATTAAGAATTAAAATATAATATTAATAGATAAAAATTGAAGATTGGCCGAAATAGAAAAGAATAATCATATCTATGCATATTAATGAAAAATATTATATAATGTGTTTGAAATAAAATCTAATAGGTTGTTAAAAATAACTTATCATGAACAAGTGAAGTTTATTTTTGGAATTTAAAGATGATTCGAGATTAGTAAAACCACTAATATTATTCGATATGTTAATATACCGAAGGAGAGAAACAATATGATCACTTTCATAGATTCTAAAAAGGCATAAAACAATAACAAACCACCAGGTGCTGTTGAGTCGGTTCTGACTAACGCAGCCCCATGTGTGTCCACACAGAACTGTGTTCCACAGGGTTTTTGATGGCTGAGTTTTTGGAAGTAGATCTCCAGGACTTTCTTCCGAGACACCTCTGAGGTGGCTCAAACCCCCAAATCTTTTTTTGTTAGCAGCCTGGAGCTTTAACTGTTTGCACTACCAGGGACTTCTGCAACAATTCTTAGTCATCTAGTATCACCACAACAGCAATAAAACAGAAATACCACAAATAGATGGCTCTAACAAAGAGAAATTTATTTTCTCACAGTCTAGTAGGTTACAAGTCCAAATTCAGGGCGTCAGCTCCAGAGGAAGGTCCTTGTCCTTGGTCTTCCCCTGGTCAAGGAGATTCTCAGGCGCAGGGGCCCCATGTTCAAAGGATATGCTCTGCTCCCGGGGCTGCTTTTTTGGTGGCGTGAGGTCTCCAACTCTCTCCTTGCTTCCCTTTCCTTTTATCTCTTGAGAGATAAAGGTGGTGCAGGCCACACCCCAGGCAAACTCCCTTTACCTTGGATCAGGGAAGTGACCTGAGTAAGGCTGGTGTTACAATCCCACTCTAATCCTCCTTAGCATAAAATAACAATCACAAAATGGAGGACTACCACGCAATACTGGGAATCATGGCCTAACCAAGTTGACACATATTTCTGGGGGACTCATTTCAATCCATGACAAATACCCATCACTAATTTAAAAAAAAATAATAAAATAAGAATTTATAAATATTTCCTTAACTTGATAAAATCTATGCCTCATCCTCAAAGCCAGAATCTCACTTAATGGGGAAAGTGGAATTCATTCCTACTCGTCAGAGATAAGGCACCCAAAGAGATCAGACTTGAGGAAATAATTAGATAAAATTTTAGATAGAATGTTGATAGAAATGTGAAAGGAAGAGGTTAAACCTACTTGTAAATTATGTGAGATTATATAAAGACAACCCAAAACTCAATGAAAAAACTGAATACAAAAAAACAAGAGAATTCAGGAAGATATCAGTATAAATTTAGCATACAAAAAAATCCATAGCCTTCATAGTCAAATATTGTTAGGAGTTGCAATACAAAAGAAAATACCAATTACAAGAGCAACAAAGAAAAACAAAAAACTTAAAAATAACACTTTGAAGACAAGTACACCATCTATATGACAAAAATTTTAAAACACAACTGAAAGACAAGAGCAAATAGTAAAAATGGAAAGACACCTTATATTTTTTGAGTTTGTTGTTGTTACTGTTGTTAGGTGCCGTCAAGTCACTTCCTACTCAGAACCCTACATACAGCAGAACGAAACTCTGCAGTCTTGTGCCATTCTCACAATCATTATTATGCTTGAGCCCATCATTGCAGACATTGTGTCAATCCATCTTGTTGAGAGTCTTCTTTTTCGATGGCCTTCTACTTTATGAAGCATGATGTCCTTCTCCAGGGACTGATCCCTCCTGATGACAGGTCCAAATATGTGAGATGTAGTCTCATCATCCTTGCTTCCAAGGAGCATTCTGGGTGTACTTATTCCAAGACAGATTTATTCATTCTTTTGGCAGTCCATGGTATACTCAATGCTCTTCACCAACACCATAATTCAAAGCTGTCAATTCTTCTTCGATCTTCCTTATTCATCATCCAGGTTTTACATGCATATGAGGAGACTGACGACACCATGGCTTGGGTAAGATGCACCTTATTCTTCAAGGTGACATCTTTGCTTTTCAACACTTTAAAGAAGTCTTTCGCAGCACATTTACCCAAATGCAATATAGCATTTGATTTCTTGACTGTTGCTTCTATGGGTATTGATTGTGGATCCAAGTAAATTGAAACCCTTGACAACTCAGGCTTTTCTCCGTTTATCATGATGTTGGTTATTGGCCCAGTTGTGAGGATTTATTTATTCTTTTTTATGCTCAGGCATAATCCATACTGAAAGCTGTAGTCTTTGATCTTCATCAGTAAGTGCTTCAATTCTTCTTCACTTTCAGCAAACAAGGTTGTGTCATCTCTATAACGCAGGTTGCTAAGGAGTCTTTCTCCAGTCCTGATGCCCCGTTCTTCTTCTTATAGTTCAGCTTCTCAGATTATTTGCTCAGCATACGGATTGAATAAGTATGGTGAAAAGATACAAACTTGATTCACACCTTTCCTGACTTTAAGTCATGCAATATCCCCTTGTTCTGTTGGAACGATTGCCTCTTGATCTATGTACAGACTCCTCATGAGCACAGCTAAGTGTTCTGAAATTCTCATTCTTCAAAATGTTATCCATAATTGATTATGATCCCACACAGTCAAATGCCTTTGCATAGTTAATAAAACACATGTAAATGTCTTTCTGGTATTCTCTGCTTTCAGTAGGAATCAGTCTGACATCAGCATTGATATCCCTCATTCCATGTCCTCTTCTGAATCCAGCTTGAATTTCTGGCAGTTCTCTGTGGATATACTGCTGTAGCTGCTTTTGAATGATCTTCAGCAAAATTTTACTTGCCTGTGATATTAATGATATTGTTTGATAATTTCCGCATTTGGCTGGATCACCTTTCTTGGAAATAGGCATAAATATGGATCTCTTCCAGTTGGTTGGGTAGGCAGCTGTCTTTCAAATTTTTTGGCATAGACGAGTGAGCACTTACAGTGCTGCATCCATTTATTGAAACATCCCAATTGGTATTCCATCAATTCCTGGAGCCTTTTTTTTCACCAATGCTTTCAGTGCATCTTGGACTTCCTCCTTCAGTACCACCAGTTCCTGATCATATGCTACCTCCTGAAATGGTTGAAGGCCCAACAATTCTTTTTGGCATAATGACTCGGTGTATTCCTTCTATTTTCTTTTGATGCTCCCTGCATCGTTTAATATATTTCCCACAGAACCCTTCAATAATGTAAGTTGAGGCTTGAATTTTTTCTTCAGTTCTTTCAGGTTGAGAAATGCTGAAAGTGTTCTTCCCTTTTGGTTTTCTAACTCCAGGTCTTTGCACATGTCCTTACAATACTTTACTTTGTCTTCTCGAGCTGCCCTTTAAAATCTTCTGTTCAGCTCTTTGACTACATCATTTCTTCCTTTTGTTTTAGCTACTCAACATTCAAGAGCAAGTCTCTTCTGACACCCATTTTGGTCTTTTCTTTCTTTCCTGTCTTTTTAATGACCTCTTGCTTTCTTCATGTATGAAGTCCTTGATATCATTCCACAACTTGTCTGGTTTTTGGCCATTAGTGTTCAACATGTCAAATCTATTCTTGAGATGATCTCTAAACTCAGGTGGGATATATTCAAGGTTGTACTTTGGCTCTTGTGGGCTTGTTCTAATTTTCTTCAGTTTCAACTTGAACTTGCACATAAGCAACTGATGGCCTGTTCTGCAGTCAGCCTCTGACCTTGTTCTGACTGATGATATTGAGCTTTTCCATCGTCTCTTTCCACAGATATAGTCAATTCAATTCCTGTGTACTCCATCTGGTGAGGTCTGTGTGTATAGTCACTGTTTATGTTGGTGAAAAAAGGTATTTGCAATGACTAAGCTGGTCTTGCAAAATCCTATCATGCGATCCTGCATTATTTCTGTCACCGAGACCATGTTTTCCAACTTCATTTCCAACTTTCACATTCCAGTCACCAGTAATTATCAATGCATCCGATAGCATGTTCAATCAATTTCAGACTACAGAAGTTGGTAAAAATCTTCAGTTTCTTCATCGTTGGCCTTAGTGGTTGATGCGTAAAATTGAATAACAGTCGTATTAACTGGTCTTCCTTCCATATGGATATTATCCTACCACTGATGGCATTGTACTTCAGAATAGATCTTGAAATGTTCGTTTTGATGATGAATGTAATAGCATTCCTCTTCAAGGTATCATTCCCTGGATAGTAGACCATATGATTTTCTGATTCAAAATGGACACTACCAGTCCATTTCAGCTCACTGATGCCTAGGATATCGATCTTCAAGTGTTCTATCTCATTTTTGACAACTTCCAATTTTTCTAGATCCTTGGTTCATACATTCCACATTCTGGTTATTAATGGATGTTTATAGCTGTTTCTTCTCATTTTGAGTCATGCCACATCAGCAAATGTAGGTCCCGAAAGTTTGACTCCATCCAAGTCATTAAGGTCAACTCTACTTTGAAGAGGCAGCTCTTCCCCAGTCATACTTTGAGTGCCTTCCAACCTGAGGGTCTTATCGTCCAGCACTATTTTAGCTGAAACCTGTCTGCCATGGGTGACCCTGCTGGCACTTGAATACTAGTGGCATAGTTTCCAGCATCACAGCAACACGCAAGCCCCACAGTATGACAAACTGACAGACGTGTGGGGGTATTTTTGTGTATGATGGTTCAATATCATAAATGTTTCAACTCTCCTCAGTTAAAATATGAATTTAATGTAATTTGAGTGAAAAATATCAAATCTATTTCTGAAGTTACTGAAGTAGATTCTAGAATTCATATGGAAGAAAGAACAAGCAAAAGTAACTTACAATAAAAAATAACAAAGAGAAGATCTAGTACTATCAGAGGTTTTAACATATTATAAACTATAGTTAAGATTATCAATTATTGGCACTTAAAAAGAAAAAATCAATGGGAAAGAATAAGAAGTCCATAAATAGGCTCAAGTACACATAGATAACTAGTATGATATTTAAAAAGTATATATAAATCATATATACATATGTATATATATAAAGGTGTGGTCTACTCTATATTAAAGAGACAAAAGAGAAAAAAATGCAATGTTAAAAAATAACAGCCATAGAAGACATTTTGGGGACAACTGGGAATATATGACTGGATGGGCTGGGTATTAGATGATATTAGGAAATTGTTTTTAATTTTTCTAGGTGTGATAATGTTTTTAGGCAAATATCATTATTTTTACAATATGCATTCTGAAACATGATATCTGCAACTTGCATTCAAATAATTCAACAAAAAGTAGATTCAGAAAATGTGGCAAATTGTTAGTAATTTTTGAATCAAAGACAATAGTGTACATTTGCTGTTCTATTATTTCAACTTTTCTGTCCATTTAAAAAGGCAAAAAAATGAAAAGACCCTACCCTTAATCAGTTTTTCCATCACTGTAAACCGGTTGCACAGCTGATTAATGTAATTGCTGACAATAAGTTGTACACCTGTAAAATTTTGAATTGGCAAAAGTTGTGGGATAGATATATTTACAAAGATGGAAAAAAAAAAGTGTAGCTGCTGAAAATGATTATGCATAACCAAATACCTCACGGGATTTGATTCCTTGGTTTGTAGATTCCAGGTCATGGTATCATGAGACATCCCAGTTAATTGGCCTAATACTGTGTTTAGTGCTTCTATTCTACTTCCTAATTCATTGTGTAGTGTCTGGGGTCTTAAACGCTTGCAAGAAGCCATCCAAGGTACTGCAGTTAGTCTCTATTAGCCTGGAGCAAAAGAGGAAGAAGGAGAGTCAGGAATAGGTGGAAGAAATGAAATACTTGGCTAATTGTCTTTATGAACAACTGCCCCCTTTGCCATGAGCTGGATGGTGCTCATCTACCATTACTAAATATTTTGATAAAAGATTCTATTGAAGAATTCTGCTCAAAAGTGGGAAAATGCAGGACAGAATTTCAAATTCTCGTGGAATCCAGATTTTCAGGGCCATGGAGGTTAGATGAACCCCTGAAACTATTGACCTGAGATAATATTTAAACCTTAAATTTTCAACCAAAAATATTCCTTGATGTTTTCTTAAAACCAAACAATAGTTTAGATTAACTCGTAAAGAATGTCTGCCTTGAGCACTCTGCTCTATTAAGATTGACCTATATAGGATCAAACTGACCACAGCAACTCCAAAGATTAGGTAGGAATCTTAAGGGGCAGTGAGTTTATGTTAACGGGGGAAGGACAACTCCGAAAAGGAGGATGAAAATGGTTGCACACTTGAAAAATGTAATCAATGTCATTGAATTGTACATGAAAAAAATTGCTGAATTTGTGTATGTTCCTCTGTGTATATTTGCAAGAACAACAAAAATAAAATAAATTATAAAAAAGCAAAGGATTCATTTTCTAAAAATTATGAACTATTTTATGGAAGACTGTATGCATGTATTTCTATCTACAGACATTTCAATATTGTGAATAAACGTATATATATACACAATTGTTTGTATATACTTTCACATACATTTATATATGCTTACGACAATAAATTGTTATAAATTAAAAAAATGAAAAGACTATGCTGGTAATTTTCTATAGTTAATTAAAAAACATGATCCACAGATCCCAGAGAGAGACTAATAATGGCCAGATAAGAAACAGCTTACGTAGTACTACCTGGAATCTGCTTTCGTTAGTGAAAAGACACGTTTATATTTCACAAAGCATAAAAATATAAATTAAAAGAAAGCAAACAGAAAATGATTAAAGCACTAACACAGAGTTCTCAATTTTACATAAAAAATTCATTTGTAGAAAATACTGGATGAATATTGCAATGTTTAATAGAAAAACAATACAATCGAGTTATAAATATGTGTGTGTAGATATTAATCTTGTTTCAAAACAAGGTATACAAACGAGTATAAATAGCACTTACAGTTATGTATAAAGATAAAGTAATAAATAGATATTTTCTAGTTCAGTAAACTACATTCTCCGAAAAATAAAAAAAGGTAACTGTTCACATAGTCACACTATACAGAGACTAAAATTCTACTAAAAGTTATTATAGACTAATATGTTTAGCCTGACAACCAGCAGCAGCCTAGAAAAATTGTGAAGGGCATGAAGTCTGGCACCAGACTGCCTGGGTTGGGATCTTGGCTTTACCACTCACTATGTGACACTGGGCACTTTATTATTTATTACTATGTTTCTCTGAAAAAGGGCATTTATATTACTGCTACTAAAAAGATTAAATGAATTGATACCTGTAATGTGGTTAGAAAGGTATGGGGCACATTTTAAGTCCTACTTTGGCATTTGGAAATAAAACAACATATTTGAGTCTTTGCCTTTCTCCAGCTTTTAATACTAATTAGCTATTTTAGATCCTAAAATCGGGATAATTTAATTGCCAAGATGTACTCAAAAATGGCTGCACTAATCAGTATACTTTTCTTTCCCACACCCAGAAAATATTCCCCAGCAGTAACCATACACCTGGAATCAGATTTAAAAAGAGATTATAGCATAACACCAAGGCACAGACTTTAGGGCAATTATGTATATATGAGTATTTAAAGGCAAATTATAAAATCACGTCACACTCACTACACTTTATCCTTACAAAGTTTTTCTGTAAAGATATTTTAGTTTAATTCAACATTTAACAATCAAAATCAGGTGGAACTAGATCATGTCTACAAAAAAGGCGATTGATATCCTAGAAAAAGGTGACGAATAACTTTTTGCAAAATAAAATTACATTTAAAATTTTGGTAGAGTAGTTAAGAGCTTGGAAACTGGGTGTAGGATTTTCCAGCACTGAATGATATAATCTATGTGTTATTGACCTGATGGCAATAAACCAAAACTAAACCAGTTGCCTTTGAACTAATTTCTACTCAAGGGGACCTGATGTGTATAGAATATAACTGCACTCCATAAGGTGTTCAAAACTGTGACCTTTCAGAAGCAGATCACCAGGCCTTTTTTCTGAGGCACTTCTGAATGGGTTCAAGCCACCAACCTTTTGGCTAGTAGTCAAGTGCCAAACTGATTATGGCACCCAGGAACTCCTTGCAGATATTATTTTGTATAGCCACACCGTGTCTCTAGTATTGAGCATAGCGCTGAACATGTAGTAGGTACCCAATAAATATTTGTGAATAAACAATTTAAAGAGTTATTGAATTTCTGCTTTGCCAGGCCCTGTGCAGGGTGCTTGGGAAACAAATGATACGTTCAATTATCTCTCTGCCCAGGAGTCTCCATGAGAAATTTAGAGTCTAAACTCATGAAAATCTGTACCTAAAGTTTACTCTGAATATCTCTGGCTTTAATCTGTATGGATTTCTGAAGAATCTTGCTAGAGCAAGTCTATCATAACAAACATCCTTACACTACAGCAATACGCAACATCATGGTATATGTGGAAAATACTGAAATTGTCAAGGATTTCGTTTTACTTGGGTCCACAATCAACACCCATGGAAACAGCAGTCAAGAAATCAAACGACGTATTGCATTGGGTAAATCTGCTACAAAAGGCCTCTTTAAAGTGTTAAAAAGCAAAGATGTCACTTTGAGGACTAAGGTGTGCCTGATCCAAAGCACTGTATTTTCAATTGCCTCATCTGCATACAAAAGCTGGACAGCGAATAAGTAAGGTCAAAGAAGAAATGACGCATTTGAACTATGGTTTTGGCTAAGGATATTGAATATACCATGGACTGCCAGAAGAATGAACAAATCTGTCTTGGAAGAAGTACATCCAGAATGCTCCTTAGAAGCTAGGATGGCAAGACTTCATCTCCCGTACTTTGGACATGTTATCAGGTGGGATCATTCTCTGGAGAAGGACATCTTGCTTGGTAAAGTAGAGGGTCAGTGAAAAAGAGGAAGGCCCTCAATGAGATGCATTGACACAGTGGCTGCAACAATGGGCTCAAGCATAACAATGATTATGACGATGGCGCAGGACCAGGCATCTGTTCCGTTATATATAGAGTCACTGTGAGTCAAAAGCCACTCGACAGCACTTAACAACAACAAAATATTTCAGTCTTCTCATATCCCCTTGAAAAAGCACATGCATGACTTCAATTTAGAGAACACAGACATCACAGGTGTAACCTGGGAGTTACCAGTTTTCTAAATGAAAGGCATTTGATATGATATATGTAGTTGGATGATGTTAGCTTTTGCCAATAATAATAAATGTGTATATATTAACAAAAAACTGAATCAGGAGGTAAGACTTGATTTCTATCTGATATGTCAAAGGAATGACCTGTTATTTTATAATATGCTTGCTTCAAGGCCTAAAAATGTTGTTTCTTCTCCCCATACCTAGAAAGTTTTATTAACTTGGCCAAGGACACAAAACTCTGATTTGGCAGAGCTATGGTTTGAATACTGAGCACTCACACCCTTTTAAAACCATTTTTAAATTCTGGGTCTTGGTAGTTGTTATGGATTGAACGGTGTCCCCAAAAATGATTATGTTGAAGTCTTAATCCTCTGCACCTGTGAACATGACTTTGTTTGGCAATAGGGTCTTTGAAGATGTTATCAGTTAACATGAGGTCATACAAAGTAGGGTGGGTCCTGATGCAATCTTCTATAAAGTAAAAGACATAGAGGGACAGACAGAGGCAGGATGGCTGTGTGACAACATAATTATGCTGCAGCTGCAAGCCAAGGAGAAGCCAAGAAGCCTGGAGAGACAAGAAAGGATTTTCCCCTAGAGCCTTGGAAGATATTGTGTCCCTGACACCCTGAAATTACTCAAACTACTGTATTTTTAACACAGATAATGCATGCCTTCTACATTTGTTTGCCAATCATACCCTCCTTCTGTGAGGTATTTTCATAAGTGCTGCTATGCCAATTTATTTTTACATGTTGCTGTAAAAAAAAAAAAAAAAGATTCTCATGCTTTGAAATACCTCGAGGGGGAGGGTGTGGTTGGCAAACAAACATAGAAGGTACACATTATGTGCATAAAAATATGCTACTAGCCTCCAGAAATGGGAGACAACACATTTCTGTTGTTATAAGCCACCCTATTTGTGACACTTGCTTATGGTAGACCTAGGAAACCCAATACAGTAACCCCAACTCATTTTTGAGGACCTGGAGAAAGGTAAATTGTCTTGACCTATTATTTGAATATAAAATAAGTGCAGCATGACGTATTTATCAAAAATGAAACCCTTTACTAGATAGCAGTCCATCTATAAGCAAAATGTTGTTGTTATCTGACGTTGAGTCTGTTCCGACTCATAGCGACGCTATGCACAACAGAATGAAACACTGCCCAGTGCTGTGTCATCCTTACAATCGTTTTTATGCCCATTGTTGCATAACAATGGACACTGTCAGTCTGCCTCATTGAGGATATTCCTCTCTTCTGCTGACCCTGTACTCTGCCAAGCATGATGTCCTTCTCCAGGGATTAATCCCTCCTGACAAGATGTCCAAAGTATGTAAGACACAGTCTCACCATCCTTGCTTCTAAGGACCATTCTGGTTGTACTTCTTCCAAGACAGATTTACTCATTCTTTTGGAAGTATACTCAATATTCTTCACCAACACCATAATTCAAAGGTATCAATTCTTCTTTGATCTTCCTTATTCATCATCCACTTTTGCATGCATATGAGGCAATTGAAAACACCATGGCTTGGGTCAGGCACACCTTAGTCTTCAAGGTGACATCTTTGCTTTTCAACGCTTTAAAGAGGTAGCTTGGAGCAGATTTGCCCAATGCAATGCGTCCGTTATTTCTTGACTGCTCCTTCCATGGGGCTATTCATAAAGTTTTCACTGGCTAATTCTTTTCAGAAGTAGACTGCTGGGTCCTCCTTCCTAGTCTGTTTTAGTGTGGAAGCTCAGCTGAAACCTGTCCTCCATGGACCCTGCTGGTATCTGAATACTGGTGGCATAGCTTCCAGCATCATAGCAACATGCAAGATGCACAGCACAACAAACTGACAGGCAGTGGGGTTATAAGCAAAAAGATACAGTAATTTCAGACCTTAAATGATACCATTTTAACATTTACAATATTTTTGAAGGAAAAATTAAGTGTTTTCAATTTATGACAATGTTACAATCTAGTTCAATGAGAAATGAAATGATCTGTTTGCTAGTGAATAGCTATTCATATCTAATTCTAAGTTAATTTAAACTTTTACTACTAAAGATAAGACTATAAATATAGAAGTGCTTATACAACTAATATTTGAGCTGAATTTCACAAAGTAAACGACTCCTCGCTTTAACTCAGCTTTGGCATTTACTGAGTAGAGTTAAAACATTGTATTAGAAATGGAATCAAGCTATCTTTGAGTGCAATTTTCTTTTTTTTTTTTGGCAATTCCAAGCAATATGGTAATATTTTTTGGTAAGTACCACATACTGGCATGCATAACTAGCTTCTGTTTTTATGCTACTATAAAAAAAAAAAATCAACTGAAAAAGCAAAAATGTCACAGCTTATCGTACTCCAGTTGCTCTAGTCAGCAAAACAGAGCAGAATTGTGAGAGGAAAAAAATACAAACAGCACAGTAAAGAAAAAGTGAGTTCAAATCCCAGGCTTGTGATGTCCCAGAGCAGATATTAACTGTTCTTGTTTCTCTAAATTCATTCCTTTCTTTCCATAGTTTCTGTGTCTCATAGCTTTAACCAATATGTTACCAAGTGGCAGCCTGTGTTGTGGGAGTTTTGTTTCTGTGATACGTCTGCATTTTACCGGTTATGTTTGTTAAGAAGTATGAAACTCTTGGTTTCACAAATGATGTCTCTAATTTTATATATTTTAAGGGGCAAAATATTCTTTATGGATGAAACTTTGTCTGTTAATCCATCTGCCAACAAATTCCTTTTTTCTGGCCAAATATTGCTTAGGGCCTTCAAGTGTTTCCTCATCTGTGAAATGAAAAGAGGTACTTCCAACCTAAAATTGCCTGATCTTCATGTCCCCCTGTAAGTTCAAAAATATTTCTACAGAGTTATACACTAGAGTGCGAAAACAACGTACTGTGGATACATTCTTAGGTTCCTTTGACTCTCCATAGTGAAGGCCTAATGACGAGCTGGGTTTTGCTGCTTTTCAGTATTCATAAAATCCTCTAAGTCAACTGATCTGTCCTCAGGAAAAATACTTCTTTTGATTATTAGCTATCAATTTGGTTTTTATAGAAAAGTAACTTCTACCCTTCTAAACATAAAAGATCAACTTTGGAAGTCAAAGTTTATAAGAATTGAATACACATGCTGCCAACATACTGAAACAAGTAATAGCTAGTGATAACTATACTGTACGATGGTAGAATAGCCTAGAGGTTTCTAGAAACAGAGACTCTGGCACTATATTAATTTCTTTGCATTATGAAATGGGGGCATTCCTGAAGTTTCTGGTAAGTCAAGCTCACATATTTATGAAATGAACCACGATATAAAAATATTTATAATGCTTCCTTAAAAAGCTAGAAATAGAACTACCATACGATCCAGCAATCCCACTCCTTGGAATATATCCTAGAGAAATAAGAGTCTTTACACAAACAGATATATGCACACCCATGCTTATTGCAGCACTGTTTACAATAGCAAAAAGATGGAAGCAACCAAGGTGCCCATCAACAGGTAAATAAATAAATAAATAATGGTATATTCACACAATGGAATACTACGCATTGATAAAGAACAGTGAGGAATCTGTGAAACATTTCATAACATGGAGGAACCTGGAAGGCATTATGCTGAGTGAAATTAGTCACAAAAGGACAAATATTATATAAGTCCACTATTATAAGAACTTGAGAAATAGTTTAAACTGAGAAGAAAACATTCTTTTGTGGTTACCAGAGGAGGGAGGGAGGGTGGGAGAGGCGTATTCACTAATTAGATGGTAGATAAGAACTGCTTTAGGTGAAGGGAAAGTCAACACACAATACAGGGGAGGTTAGCACAACTGGACTAACCAGAAGCAAAGAAGTTTTCTGAATAAACTGAATGCTTCGAAGGCCAGTGTAGCAGGGGCAGGGGTTTGGGGACCACATGTTCAGGGGACATCTAAGACAATTGGCATAATAAAATCTATTAAGAAAACATTCTGCATCCCACCTTGAAGAGTGGCGTCTGGGGTCTTAAAAGCTAGCAAGCAGCCATCTGAGATGCATCAATTGGTCTCAACCCACCTGGATTAAATGAGAATGAAGAGCACCAAGGACACAAGGTAATTACGAGCCCAAGAGACAGAAAGGGCCACATGAACCAGAGAGTACATCATCCTGAGACCAGAAGAACCAGATGGTGCCTGGCTACAACCAATGACTGCCCTGACAGGGAACACAACAGAGAACCCCTGAGGGAGCAGGAAGACAGTGGGATGCAGACCCCAAATTCTCAAAGACCAGACTTAATGGTCTGATTGAGACGGGAAGGACCCCGGCCAGAAGGCAGCAGGGGCAGGGGTTTGGGGACCACATGTTCAGGGGACATCTAAGTCAGGTCCCCAAACCCCTGCCCCTGCTACCTTCTGGCCGGGGTCCTTCCTGTCTCAATCAGACCAGAAAGTCATGGCCCCCGGACCTTCTGTTGGCCCAGGAGAGGAACCATTCCTGAAGCCAACTCTTCAGACATGGATTGGACTGGACAATGGGTTGGAGAGGGATGCTGGTGAGGAGTGAGCTTCTTGGATCAGGTGGACACTTGACACTATGTTGGCATCTCCTGCCTGGAGGGTAGATGAGATGGTAGAGGGGGTTAGAAGCTGGCGAAATGGACACGAAAAGAGAGAGTGGAAGGAGAGAGTGGGCTGTCTCATTAGAGGGAGAGTAATTGGGAGTATGTAGCAAGGTGCATATAACTTTTTATATGAGGGACTTGATTTGTATGCTTTCACTTAAAGCACAATAAAAATTATTAAAAAAATATTTATTATGCAGATAGCAATTTTCCAACTGATTTGCTTCATAACCGTTTTTATTTACAGGTAGCTTTAGACACCCTAGTGGTGCAGTGGTTAAGTGCTATTGCTACTAACCAAAAGGTCGGCAGTTCAAATCCGCCAGGTGCTCCTTGGAAACTGTATGGGGCAGGGCTACTCTGTCCTATAGGGTAGCTATGAGCTGGAATCGACTTGACAGCAACAGGTTTTTTCTTTTTTTTGGTTTAGACACAAAAGAATTCTGGAGGCTTTAAAGCAAACCATTGTGTAACAAATCTGTGTGTGTGTGTGCTAAATCCTGACTTTGTGAATTATTACTGTTGTCTATTTGTATCTCAGAGGATATAATCCAGTAAATATTTAATGATGGCTTCAGTTTTGTCAAGGGAGAAGAGTGGGGGATATGTTATGGTAAAGAGTGAGAACTAAAAATAATACATCATAATTTATAATTTCAAACATGTTTTTTCCATGCTTTATATATAGTCACATTTTCTTTCAGTGCCAAAGGCATTTTCAAAAATGTTGTAAAAATCTCTAAGCCACACTTAGCAAATGACTCCCAACCCATCCATACTCCACCATGAGAATGACAACCTGATCAATTTAATCACTCTGACATATTTTTCAGAGGTCAAAACTTTAATAACATGGAGTCCTAATAAACTGACAAGAAAGGAATTATTTGAGTAAGTACAGCTTACCATAAACTTAATGGTACTTTCAAACTGAGACAAAAAATTTGAAGAAAAAAGAAATGCAAAGTTTGTTGTTGTTGTTGTTAGGTGCCATCGAGTTGGTTCTGACTCATAGCGACCCTATCCACAACAGAACAAAACACTGCCTGGTCTTGCGCCATCCTTACAATCGTCGTTTTGCTTGAGCTTATTGTTACAACCACTGTGTCAGTCCACCTTGTTGAGGGTCTTCCTCTCTTCTGCTGACCCTGTACTTTGCCAAGCATGACGTCCTTCCCCAGCGACTGATCCCTCCTGACAACATGTCCAATGTAAGACGCAGTCTCGCCATCCTTGCTTCTAAGGAGCATTCTGGTTCTAATTCTTCCAAGACAGATCTGTTCCTTCTTTTGGCAGTCCGTGGTATATTCAATATTCAATAGTCTTCGCCAACACCACAATTCAAAGGCATCAATTCTTCTTTGGCCTTCCTTATTCATTGTCCAGCTTTCACATGCATGTGATGCGATTGAAAATACCATGGCTTGGGTCAGGCACACCTTAGTCTTCAAGGTGACATCTTTGATTTTCAAGCTTATTATTTTTAACTTAAACATAGATGTAGCACACGCTGTGTTGTTGTTCGGTGCCATCGAGGTGATTTTTGACTCATAGCAATATTGTAATAGTGACAGAGTAGAATGGCCCCATAGGTTTCCAAAGAGCAACTGGTGGATTTGAACTGCCAATCTTTGGTTAGTAGCCTTAGCAAAATAGCCAGATCTTATTTCCAAGGAGACACCGGGTGGATTCAAACTGCCAGCCTTTTGGTTAGCAGCTGAGAGCTTAACTGCTGTGCCACCGGGGCTCCGTAGCACACTCTTTACTACAGGATAATCAAAGAACAATCAAAAAGCACCTAATTCTGTTCATTCTCAACAGAAACTATTTCCTGACGGGCTTTTAAAAATTATTATAAGAATCAAACTAAGATTATATGTTGTATTTTTTTTTTTTTTTTTGTATATTTTGTTTAGTTTTTAATGGAATCAATCCTCTGTGGGAGCATAAACATTTTACTCACTGTAGTTTTTCAGAGAAAAATATCTGGGTTCATTTTCTCATAAGTTTGTTATATTTTCCATGGTATACTTAATTTTGGGGTTAAATGGCAAAATGGTGCTGAATATTAATTTTATGATAGAAATGTTCTGGGATTTGAAATAAGTTACAAATAGGTTTTTCACTAATCTGTTAAATGGTTTTGAAAGAGAAATAGTAGACATCATTTTCATATGACAGATAATAAAATTACTATCCCTAGATATTAAGAAATAAATTGAGGCATGCAGTGGTCAGGACTATGCAGACAATTAAAATGGGGCCCCAGATAATATGAAGGGAATAAGTAATAGGGTGGGGTAGGCAAGGAAAACAAAAGCATTTTGCAATACGGAGTTAAAATGGAGGCCTACATAAGTCAACACAGTTTATACTCTGATAAACTGTTCTGATATATACTTAGTAACCTTGTTGATTAAGGAGCTAATGTCTCTCCTGAAACAATATGTCTCATTATTAGAGAGTAATAAGGCACTTGGTGGATACGTTCATTGATGTATGAACTCACCAGAATGGCCATCAGGAGAGCCCTGGGATTTCTTTTCCTCTATGCAGACCTAACTTGTGGTGCACGTGTAAGATACATAAGAAGATTTCTAAAATCTCAGCCCACTTAAGTGCAAAGACTTCAGTAGCTTGGCCATTAATGATTACCATTGCTTTTATCCCTCACGTTCATTATTACATTCAAAGTCAGTTAAAAGGTAGATAAATATTAACACTGGATAAACATCATCCCATGAATGAAACAATACAGGATGGCAAATATCCCTGACCAGGGTGGTAAACTCTTCTGACTTAATGAGATTCTAACAATAAGTACTTCAAAGAGTCCTTCTTATAGAGGCAGGAAGAATAAAGCCACTTGTGAAAGTCGTCTTGCCACTTTTCTATAAATCCAAGCGGAGCAGTGACAAGAAGATTCAGAAAAATGCTTCCACAGCAACAACTGGGATGGACGCTGTGTTGTAATAATTTGGATACACTTGACTAATGCAGTTATTTGCAATGAAGTTGGCTCAGTGCCCAAAGCAGGGAACAAACAAATACAGCTTGACAATTGTTTCCGTGCCTTCCAAAAGAGCCAGCAAGATTTGTGCTCAGTCCAGGGGGGTCAGTGGTCACTGCTGTGAACTCCGGTCATCCACACTACCTCAGCTATGTTGTTAAAACAGTCTTTGTTAAATTCACCAATGTGCTTTATGTAAAAATGCTGGTGAGGCGTGAGTGTTTTTAATCAAATTAGTATGCAACATAAGGCAGCTGTGTATTCAAATGGGTTTTTTAGCAATTTCGTTGTTTTCCTTATAATAACAGGAAAGAACATTTTGATTTTGAAGGTGACAGAGGCAATATTACCAGAATTAAACAATCTGAATTAGCTTTTTCATGAAATGTAATATGTTTTATGCTTTTAGATGGAGTGCTCCAGTGCTTTCAGATGAGCCTTCCACTGTCACAGTCAATGGCCAGGAACAGAATAAGCTCTGGAGGTAGGATTATCCTCAAATTTAATTTTTTTTTTTTTTAGAAGAAGAAGCTAATGGCAAATGTTTCTAGCAAACTTTAGGTTCATCTATGTTATAGCTAGAGAACCAAAACAGGATATTAAAAGAAAAGTATAAAATTAGTAAACAAAGTTTGACATTTTGCTTATCCTATGAATTTTTTTTTATGAATTTGATGCTGAAAATGAATATAATCCCTAAAATCAAACACAGCAGGCATGTCAGACAAAAGCTTCAAAATTGCATTTCTTTGTCAATTTAGGGAAATTCAGAAATATAGTAGGGTTTTTTTTAAGAGGGTAGCAAGATTACAGATTTTTACTGTAGAATGTTTGCAACCAATACTGATTAAACATTCCAAAAGAGGCTCTTTTTGTTATTTATATGAGTCAGTACTCAAAAGGGCAGCATTAGGAGTCCAATCATACAACTTTACAGACAGATAAGTCTTCTTCATATTGGTCAGGAGGAAAGAAATGTCCAGAACAGGATAGAAACACATATGTAGTCTTGAATGAATATTTAAAACTCTTGAATAGCTCCTACAGAGACATTTCTTAGTATCCATGGTTAGTCTGTATGATTTTGAAAATGACAAAGAAGTTTCTGTGCTAACCTCTCGAATGCTAGTTGTTTCATCAATCTCTTGGGAAGCAATTATCTTCTGACCATCTTAGCAACTAGAGCTGTCTGTCATTAACAAGCATTTTTGTAGAAAGTGATACTGATGATAAAATCATTTTGAAGTTCCTGGTAAATCATTTCTTCAGCTTCCTAGAAAGGTTATCTTAAAGCCCTAGACGATGCATATATAGGAACTTTACGTTCTAAGGTTAGACAAAAGACTGATTAATGTCAATGACTGCAACACAGCCTAGGGGTCATGTGATCTAGTTCAAAACGAATAATGCCAGCCTAATTTTTTTTAATAGAATAGTAAGTGCATGCACTGGGGACCATGTAGATACTCTACAAATATTAGCAAGAGCAATGTGACTAAAGCAAGCTGCTAGTGTTTTGGATGAGAGGGTTTTAAAGCCATCTGGTATCTGGACATCAGCCTGAAAATCACAGGCTTCGATCCATCAGATAATCCGTCCACACGGTCTAGATACTGAGATGGCTTTCCCCACGGATTTGTTCCATTATCCCAAGTCAGTCCCTGTAACCTGTGGAAAGGTCTAATGCCACCTAGATAATAGTAAAGAAACATTTATTTCATTCATGGGACATATGATTCATATGGCTGGGGCCTCCATACCAAATGAAAGAAACAGAGACTGAAACTATAGAATAAAAAAGGTAATAACCATATTTTCTTGTTTATAAAAATTAAAATCAATTAGAATATGTTTAGTTGTGTGCCTTGCAAAAATAGGAGATAACCCCCAAAAGAGAGTTCCCAGGGATAAAAATAATATTCAAGGGAAAATTTTAAAGTCAATAAACACTGGCATATATAAGATGTTGACTTGATGGCACCCAAATACAACAGAGAGAAAAGACTCTGGTATATAAAATAATAAATATATACAATCTTTATCATGCAATTATGAAAACATGGTTTTAAACTAAAACACAAGTTATAATAAACCATCTATGCTCTAAAACTTAAAATAGTATGTCAGGATGACTCCCTTAGAGCTAGATGCATTCAGAGAGGATGCCGATGTCTTCCTTGCCCTCCAGATGCATGCATTCCTTTCCATAGTTATTACTTACTTCAGCTTTTCCCCCCGAAACAGGCCTTCTTGAACTGAATGTATTTTTCACTGAATATTCTCATGACTTGTGTCTTCAAATCAAATATAATAAACAACCACTGAATACATTGTGTGTAATAAAAAAGTCCAATCTTATCTTTCACTCCCTGTGCATTGTGAGTGTTCTCTACTGCTTAATATTGAAAAACTTCTGCCTAAATTAGGAGGGAAAGACCTCGTCTTCTAATTACCTGAAATTTCTCCTGGTACCAATTTATGAGTGTTTTTTTTACTATACAGATAGGTTTCCCATAAGAACTCAATGATAAATGGAAAAACAATTAATGGCCTCCTTCAGCACACATGCTCGTCTACTTACTACATGATTTCGAAATGTCAATACTCCCGTCGCCTGGCTTCTCTGTTCTTCTAGGTGGAGGGGGAAGAGATGAGTCAGTTCAGTCACAATCATCAAGCCAGCATTTATTAAACACCACATGTTTGCAGGGAAGAGAGCAAGTAAAAGTAATTCTTGCTCTCTGAATTTTATAGTCCAAAACACATGCAAGGACTTTCTTAGCTTTCTGCTTGAACTAGACTTTAAAAATTATTGCAGGCTATAGTTTGATTCCACCCTAGTACTTAAACTCTTTAATCAGCTTGTCTCTGAGATGGCCATCAAATGTTGTTTCTAGTTTATGGCTTGCGATTGGCAAATTAGCTCCCTACTTACCAATTAGGGTTCATGGCAAACATTTTGCTAAATGTGACAGAGGCATAAAATCCTCCCCATTAAAAAATAACTTTATATCCTTCCATTAAAGGGAAAGGAATCAGGCAAAATGAGAGAGAATCAGAATAAAGTGAAAAGTAAAAAATTAACTGAAATGAGAGGATTAGAAACCCATCAGAGTTTTGATAAGGAGGAACCAACATAGATTCAGAGACTCAAAATATTTAGAAGTTGGAGTATCTAATTTCATCCTAATCTGAGGAAGAAAGTGAGAGAGTCAGACACAGGAGGTTGTAATCTCAGTAGTCAGGAGAGATACATCATTGATGGAGGCTAGACATAGGATAAAGTAAAAGGCCGTGGGCTGTGAATGGAGATAAGCCCAGTGTTGTGAAGGAAATCTCAAGAGACACAACTTTAAAATAGAACAAAGAAACAAAAACAAAGAACTAGGGCTTAATGAACAAATTCTATGCTTAAAGGGTTTCAATATAGTCGTGGGTCCTACCCAGTTTAGTTGTAATTAATTAATTAGATGTGATAATACATGTACAATGCTTAGAAGAAGACCTGGAACATAGTTTTAGAATTATCATTAATTGTCCCACAAAAATAATTCAAAAGGGAAATCAAACAAATGCAATTCTAGACTTTTAGCTCTACCTTGGCTCCATATTTTTAGCTCTACCTTTGACATTTCACTGTAGTCCAATTTGGAATTGATAACTGCTTACTGTATATTGGAGCCCTGGTGGCATAGTGGTTAAGAACTCGGCTACTAACCAAAAGGTCAGCAGTTCAAATCCACCAGCCGCTCCTTGGAAAGCGTATGGGGGCAGTTCTGCTCTGTCCTATAGGGTTGCTATGAGTTGGAACTGGCTAGATGGCAATGGGTTTTTGCTTTTACTATATATTACCACTTCCTCAGACTCAGCACATCCAAACAAGAACACATTATTTTCTCTCTGAAAACTGCTCCTAAGCTATACGACCTATCGCGGCAATTTTCACTGAAATTTATATAATCACTCGGACCAAGGATATTTTTATGCCTCTGACACAATGGTAAATGTAGAAAAAAGTCATCCAACTTTGCTGAATGAGTGCCAGACCTCACCTTCAACAAGTCACTAAATCCTCTTGTTGTTACCTTCTGAACATTTCTTACAATTTATAATCTTTGCATTCTTCACCCTGCTAATGTGTCAGTATAGCTTGTCATCACATTTAATCTGTTATATTTCACTACTTCCTAAGTAGACTTTCTGCCTCCACCCCAAAGCTTCCAGATCCATCCACACTGCTTCAAGGATGACCTTTCTAAAATATAAATTTGGTCATGCTGTGGTCAGGCTTAACTATTTCAATGGTTTCCCATTGCTTGGGGGATAAAATTCAAGCCTGTTAGTCTGAGCATGAAAGATTCTTCCTGATGAGCGAGGCCTTACTTAACTCTGAAGTCTCTGATCAACTCTCTTATCCTCCATCTCTCTACGATACTACCTGTACCTCCTTCTAATAATTATGGGTATCTTCCTTGGTGTGATGGTTAAGATTGTGTGTCCACTTGGCTGGGCCATAATTCTCAGTGTCTATATGTGATCACTCCCATGATGGAATCTGCTGTGAGTAGCCAATCAGTTGAAGGGAAGTTTCCTTGGGGTGTGGCCTGCATCCGAATATAAGCAGATGTTCTGGCTCTTTGCTCACTCTGGATCCTGCGGCTGCCTCCTGTTCATCTGGCCTCCGGTTCTTGGGACTTCGGCTATCAGCTTATCTGCCGATCTTGAGATCTGTCAATTTTCACAGCCTGCGAGCAGAAGCTCTGCCCTTCAACCTGCCGATCTTGTGTTCCCCAGCCCCTGTGGCTACCTGAATCGAGAGAAGACTCTTTCTTGATCCACGGACTCGGGACATTTCAACCTCTACAATCTCATGAGCTGCTTCCTTGATGTAAATCTCTCTATATATACATTTATATGCTTTACTGGTTTTGCTTTTCTAGAGAACCCAGCCTAAGACACTTGGGCTAAATATTTCCCCACATTTTGGTCTAAGTTTATGCATTTTCCTTTTCTGAAGTGTGTCTGTCACCTATTATATCCACCTTCAGGATTCATTCCAGGAACCTAATTTTCTGTGAAGTTTGGGCTGAGTTATTAAGAGTTTCAAATTTCTATAATTTCTTAAAGTAACTTCTTAAAAGTTTTATTATGGACATAAGTCATGACAGCATTACTGGTAAAAGAAGCCAGCTAAACATAAGGTTCTGGTTGATAAATGCCATTTTAAGGAAAGAAGTTTATTGTTGCTAATAAATTTAGCAAGTTTTGAACTTTCATGTAATACTCTATTGAAAACACTTGCCAAAAAGCTTTTGTAATGTCTTTCAGGGAAGTTCCCTTGCTAAGGGTGCTAAGTAATCTCCTTCAAGATACAGACATTGTCTTGTCTTTGAATTTCCACTGCCTAGCTTTTTTTTTTAGCTTAGTTTACTCAAGCATGATCAGTGAATCACTAAATAAACTATTTTATGTGAACTCCCAACCCTGTAAAAGGTTTGCATGAAATATATCTTATTTTTGTTTTTAGCTTTAGTTTTCTGCAATACCCTACTTCTTCATTTCTAAAGTAGCTTGGGAACATGGGCTCAGTCATAATTTTTTCGACATTGGTGCATGCTAAATTTGATGTTTAAGAAAAAAACATTGTTATGTTGAAGTACACTTTAATACTTCTTTAATGTGAAGTTTGTTAATTTGAAATCTCTTTGAGAAAATGTATAGGGGAAGTATCACAAAAATGGAATATTCCTCAAAAAATAGGTTTGTTCTACTTTAATATGAACTGGCAAAATAACACTGCCACCAAGAACAAAGCAAAAAACAACAAGCAAAAACAAAATACTTCCCTTATTAAATCTATAACCAAATGATATAAAGATGGCCTATTCTATTACACATCCTATTTTCTGTTTACTTCAAGTATTTATTCCAAAGAATACCTGATACTTTGTTAAAATCCAGATGAATTGTATGTCATAAAATCTAGAAAAAAAATATGCACTTATTCAACATGTTTTCCAGTTCATTAAAGCATGCAAATCTTTCAGCTGTTACCAGGCTTACTTCAGTTTTAATGACATGGTTATCCTTTTTAAGTTACACTTTTAAAATTCATTTCTATGGTATTATGTTTAACTTTTTTCACTTATTTCCTTTTTAACCCCAAACTAGACAGATTCTTGAATTGTAATTTTTTTTTGTACTAAAATATGGACATTAAGAAAATGGATCCACGTAAATGGATTAATTTAATGATTGTATAGCCAGTTCATTATGTTCAGATATTATAATGTTCTTCCCTCATTGGAATAAAATATAACGTAGTAAAGTAAGTACTCTGCCAAGTTTATATTTTCTGAATAATAAATAACCTATAAATTTTATTTGAAGTTTACTAATGAACCTGTAAAATTTTGCTTGATCACTTTTTTCCCCCTGTTGGAAGGAAGTGAAGGAGGGACTCTGAAAATGTTTGATATTTTACTAAATTATTTGAAAACTCTAAGGTATATCATACATTCTCAATTTAATCATTTATTCTACCTCCATAAAGAAATCCTTTGTATCTGTAAATGATTTTTTTGGATGATACATAATTTTTAGATTGCCAATCCACCCACTGCTGTCGAGTAGAACTGCCCCATAGCATTTTCAAGGCTGTGATCTTTACAGAAGCAGACTGCCACATCTTTCTCTCACAGAGTGGCTGGTGGGTTCAAATCACCTACCTTTCAGTTAGCAGCTGAGAACTTTAACCACCGTGCCACCAGGGCTCCTTAAATTGTCTATACCACTAACAAATTCTTTTTCAGATATTTAAGATTTGACATGGTAGAAATTTATAGAGGACTATACTTGAATATTATGCGTTGGTTTAATGGACTCTCTGATTCAAATCAGTTATCAGTGGGGGATTTTATTCCAATCTTCCCTGAACTAGTAATTCAGAGACAATATCAAAAGGTATGGCGATCACTTTGGGAACATTTTTAGTGTAAAGGCAAATGGATTTACCTTGATTTGATTGTTATTACTATGAAATAATTACCACCACTATGAAATAATTAGCTGAGAAAATAATAGAGTAGATATAAATCTTAGAGCATGTGATAATGAGGTGATAAAAATGATTTGAATGTCAAGAAAGATAAAGAAAAGTTCACTAGCAGGTAACTTAAGTGTGTACCCTGCCAATAACATTTCATTTTTCTCGTCCCTTTACCTAACACATTAAAAAAAAAAAAACATTAGATACTTTAAAATGAAGTCAGGAAGATTAAGACAAAGGCCTTTGGGAATATACATACTAGCCAGTTTAAGGTACTGGCAAGAAAGCTAGTAAGAAACATAACCTGGCTATGCATTAAGAATGGCAAAGGACAAAACTGGTTCAACTAAAAAATCTACATGGCATTAAAGATAAGGGGAAAGTGCTTCAAATTTAAATTAATTCTGATCACTAAAGACAAATGCAAAAAAATATGGCACAAATTCACAGAGATGCATTACAAAGATAGAACAGAAATTATTATCAACAGAGCACCATAAATATGGAAATAAATCTTCGAATCAATTAGGGAAGAGGATTAGAAAACAAAAAAGCTATACTGAAAGACAGGAAGGAAAAAGAGTATGTGCCCCATCAATATCTGTTTAATTATAGTGAATTATTGGAGGACGAAGTTCATACAGTGAACAGCAAAGAGGCTGGAGTTAAATGACTTCTTCCCCATTGCGTTTCAGAAAAAAGTAGTTGTGAGCTGTTGATCAAAGTGCTTTAGCCACGGTAGAAGGATGGACATCTGAAGAGAATGGGTTAGCTGTATAGACACTTAGGCAAAAAAGAGCCATTTATGTATAAAATTAATAGGAAAAACAGCTGTCTGTATTAAAATTAAGAAGAAATGTTTGAAAGATCATAAGCATTCCTTGAAATGAAAATAGTTTGGAAAAGGCAAAACATTTATGTATCTTTAAAGAGGGGAAATTATCTGACTTGGTTATCTGCTAACCTAGGAAGATAGCAGAACAAGTAATCAATCAAATTTTAATCACATGGAGGAGTATGGTTACTGTGAACCACCAACACGGTTTTCTGAATATCAAATCATGCCAGACCCATTTAATCTTGTTCTGTGATGGCGTTACAGGCCACAGAGACAAGGAAAAATGGTAGAGATGATCCATCTTATTTTTAGGAGGTCTTGGAGTTTGCTCCTTGTCACATTTTCATTGACAAACTTGGGAAAATACGACCTTACTCACATTATTTTTAGGTGCATGGATGCACAACATGCTTGAATATTCGACCAAAGAACAATTGAAGTTTCAATTTCAAGTTGCACTAATATCTAGATGTAGCTCCCAGGCACTGGTCCTGGGGACCACCTAGTCAACTACTTTCAGTTGGTAATTATAAATCTACTTATTCAGGAAAAGTTGGAGATAAAAATTGAAAATATAAAATAATATAAACACACAAAACAGATACTTGGAAGACATGGGTCTTATCAGAATATTAATGAAAATTTGGTGCTATTGTGAAAATTACCACCTCTCCACAGGAAATTCTTAAAGCAAGTATGATGTTCAAGTACATGAAAAAACATTATTTTGCCTTATCTTTGTCTTAGTTAATCACCACTAAGATAACTGTTTCCAGTTTTAGTCCCAATCCCATACTTTTTAATGAATTCAGAGACAGAACTTGGTTTTTTTATTTGTGCTTTTCAAATATTCTGTATTACGTATATATTACTTTTGCAATTAGGGGACTCAAGCTACTTTTAAAAACATGGTTAAAAAGTAAACAAACACAAATAATTTGGAGAAAATATAGAGGGTATCCTCCTCACCAGTGTTTCAGGCAATAAAATAAATTGAAGACGGAGCCCACAAGGAAATATTTCACAAAATGAGTTGGGCTATTAAGCTGATGGTCAACAAATATTTAATGACAGTATACTATGTATTGGAAACCCTGGTGGCGTAGTGGTTAAGTGCTACGGCTATAACCAAGAGGTTGGCAGTTCTAACCCACCAGGAACTCCTTGGAAACTCTATAGGGCAGCTCTGCTCTGTCCTATAGGGTTGCTATGAGTTGGAATTGACTCGATGGCAGTGGGTTTGGTTTTGGTTTTTTTTATACTATGTATTTTTTTTTTTTTTAATTAGCTGCTGTGCTAGGCTATCACATATATCTTCTCACATAATACTCACAGTACCCTGTACAGTGAAGGAGGAAAGAATATTGGACAAAAAAGGCTGGTTGAATGACTTTCCCAAGGTCTTATTCAGATCCTGGGTTCACACAAATCTGTATGGACTCCAGGCTGTCTAACTGAAAGTAGATTAAAATGTGTCTTCATTACTTCTTAAGTGTATTGTGTGGCATCATCAGAGAAAAATAAAATCATTTTTACATGTATGTATACAAGGGTGGATGCGATAAGGGTTTTGGCTGCTCTTTCTGTCAAAATTGATTCAGATTTTCATGTACAGTCCACCTTGTTCATGTGCTAATGTAGAACAATTCCTATCAAGGACACTTTCCATTAAGACTTTGTGAATATTGCTAAGGATCTCATGACAAGGACTGAGACTACATTCTTTAATGAGAGCTATAAAAATTTTAAATAACCAAAACAAATGAATTACAGTAAAAAGGATTCACAGTGGGACCTGTTGATACATGGAATATTGTTGTTACGGATTTCTCTGGTTCTTCTTCTAGGTGTGCCATCTTTTTAAAAGCCATTGACAGCTACTGTAGGATACTCACTTCTTGTTTTATGGCCTTATTAATTTCATATTTTAAATGTAAAATAATTATATTTTCATATGATGAAATAATAAATGGTGATTATAAAAATAAAAAAATAAGGGAATTAAAAAAACAATGAAAATCAACAGCCTGAGTATTGCTAACTTTTGGAATATCAATTTTTAGATAAATAGATGGATAGATAGACAGAAATGTGATAAAATCTCATACGTAGGATAATAAGTAGAAATCATACATTACATACTGAATTATAGCTTGATTTTTCACTTAAATATGTACCATGCCTAGTTATGTCATTATTTTAAAAGGCTGTATAATATTCCATTGTATACCAATTTTTCATATACTTAATTCCATATTGTTGTATGTTAAATATGCCTGTATTTTCCCTTTTTATAAACAGTACTAAAACCAACATCATTATGCATACATCTTTGTAGATTATTCATATTATTCTCATAAATTTCTAGAGGTAGACATGCTGTATCAGTGAATTTGTGTGACTATTTGGTCAGGTATCATGCCAGGAATATTCACCTAGTCTTCAAAAAAAAAAAAATGCCAGTCACTTTTCTAGATGTTAGAGTTATGGCTGTGAATAAGATAATAAGTTTATGCAGCTTACATTCAGTTGGCAGAAACAGACAATGAACACAAGATAAAATATAAAAGTAATAAATTCTATAAGAAAATAAAAAAGGTGACGTGATAGTGGGCAGCTGACAGACAACTTTAGATTAGGGTGTTTGGGCAGGCTGCTCTGAGGAGGGAACTTTGAATCAGAGGGCTGAATGATAACAATGAACCAGGTATGGAAATTTGGGGGAAAATGAACATTGAGAAAGATCTGAAAGTTCAAGGTCCTTACACTGGGAATGAGCCTGGTCAAGGATCAAAACCTGGTTGTTATAACTGATGTCACTAATTTGTACACCCATAAAAAGTCGAATTGGCAAAGGTTGATGGTATGTATTTTTACAACAACAACAAAGAGTAGCTGCTGAGGCTGCTTTTATACAACCAAACATCTCATGGGATTTCATTTCTTGGTTTGGAGGTTTAAGGTAATGGCTTCACGGGACATCCCAGTTAATTGGCCTAATATTTTTAGTACCTCTGTTCTACCACTTAGTTTACTGAGTAGTGAGTGCTTCGCCTCTTAAAAGCTTGCAAGTGGCCATCCAGGTACAACAATTTGTCTCTACTCACCTGGAGCAATAGAGGAAGAAGGAGAGCCAAGAATTGGAGGAGGAAATTGAATATATATCTGCTTTCCTCTATGAACAACTGCCTCCTCTGCCTTGAGGCCAGAAGAACTGTATGGTGCCCAGTTATCATTACTGAATGTTTTGATCAAAGATGCTACAGAAGAATCTTGATCAAAAGGGGAGAAAATGAAACTAGAATTTAAAATTCTCACAGAATCCATAATTTCTGGAGCCATGGAGGCTGGCTGAACCCTTGAAACTATTGCCCTCAGATTATCTTTAAACCTTAAACCAAAAATATTTCCTGAAGTCTTCTTTAAACCAAACAATAGTTTAGCTTAATTAGTAAGGACTGTCTACTTTGAGCTTGTGCGCTTTCAAAGATTTGCCTATATGAGATCAAACTGACAACAGCAACACTAAAGGTTAGATAGGAAGCGTAGTGGGCAGTGAGTTTATGTCAATGGGGGAGGAATAATTTGGAAAGGAAAGGTGAGAATGGTTGTACAACTTCCAGAATGTAATCAATGTCACTGAATTGTACATGTAGAAATTGTGGAACTGCTGTATGTTTTGCTGTGTGTATTTTCAACAATAATAAAAGAACAAGAACAACAAAAACCTGGGCTTTTGTGGGTAGACCATAGTGAGGTGAGTAAGAGCATAACATGAGGGAGAAAGAGACCAGATTACGTAGAGTCTGGGAAGCCAGGGCAAAAAGTGTGGATTTTATTCAGAATGTGGTGGTAAGTCACTGAACGATTTTAAATTTTAATTTAATTGTAATATAAATATATTAAAATGCATAATCATACAAATATAGCTCAATGAGTTATTTGCAAACTGAACACATCCACCCAGCCCCCAGATCAGGAAAGTAAACACTGCCAACGTTTGCAAAGCCCACTTTAGGCCCTCTTCCAGTCGCTAGTTCCCACCAAGGGTAACTCCCATCCTAACTTCTGACAGAATAGATTAATTGTTCCTGTTCATATGGACAAATAATCATACACCATGAACCCTCTTTGGCTTCTTTTTTTTTGGTTTTTGCTTTGAATTATGTTTGTGAGATTTATTTGTATTTATGAATTTACCTGAATAAAGGATTTAGATTTAAAAAAGTGTAGGGATCCCACCACTAAGCACTGGGGTACTCCAACATTTGGAAGTTGAAGAGAATAAGGGGAGCTAGCATAATAAATACGGAGTATCCAACGCAATGGGAAGAAAGCTAAGAGAGTGTGGTGTCGTGGTCAAGGGAAAAAGTGCTTTAAGAAGGTGAATAATTAACTGTGATGAAATATTGTTGAGATATTGAGCTAGGTGAGACCAGATATACTACTGGATTTGATATCATGGAAGCCATTGAGAAGAGGTGCTTCAGAGGAAAAGATAATGGGAAGTGATGAAGCCTGCAAATGTACACAAATCTTTGCAAAATTTTTAACAAAACATGAAGCCTTGGCTCTAAGGTATTTGGAATCAAAGAGGATTTTTGAAATGGTAAATACTATAGTATGTTTGTTTGCTGACGGGAATAATTCAATGGAGAGGGAAAATGTTATGACATGGAAAGATGGGGAAATTGCATCAGTGATGACTACGAGAAGGTAAAAGGTGATGAAACCTAGAACACAAGTGAGGTATTACCTATATCACAGGTACTTCATCAATTTGAACAGGTAGAATGGCAGCAACTATGGAACAGATGCAGGTAGGTTGTTGGATTTGGTGACAAAAAGATGAGAGTTCTTTTTTTCTATGACTGCCTAATTTCCCACATGCTCCCCTACCGACTCTGTGTATAATAAATCTCATTGATCTTTTTAGAACAGAGTTGAAATTTTTTATTTTGTTTTAATTTGTGATTTTTATGATTTTAGTGAGGTAGAAAAATTTCTTCTATGCTTATTGGACTTTTGAGTTTTTAAATTGCTAACTATTTGTTTACTTGGAAATGCCATTCATTCTCATCATATAAATAATAACTTCCTAAATACAGCATTCTTGGGTGCCTTAATTTGTCCTTCAAAGCTATGCAGATAGTTCCACTATCTTCTGTATAAAACGTGGTAGATGGTACGTCTGAAGTCAGTGTGCTATTTCCCTTCTGTAGGTACTACGTTTCTCCTATATGGATGATTACTGAAATTCTTTCTTTATTCTTGAAATTCAAAATTTTCACCAGGTTATGTCTGAGGGTTGATTGCCTTTATTTAATTTTGCTTTTCAATTTAAACTCTACTGCTCAAAGTTTGTTCTCCTATTTTATATGAATATTTCTTTTTTTGTATAATCTGCTTTCTTCTTCAGAAATTTCTGCGTGGTGGATCTCTGCTGTCTATCTTCAGTACCTAACAGTTTTTTACTCATAACTTTTAACTCTTTGTGTATTAGTTTTCTATCACTGCTGCAACAAATTACCACAAGTTTAGTGGCCTAAATGACACAAATTTGTTTTTTTACAGTCTGGAAAAGGTCTCACTGAGTGAGACTGCTATTGGCAGGGATGTGTTCCTTTCCAGGAACTCTAGAGGAGAGTTTGTTTCCTTGCTTTTTCCAGCTTCTTAAAAAAAATTATAATAATTTTATTTATTTTTTTTAGTTTTCTTAGCTCATGGGTCCCTTACTCCATCTTCAAAACTAGTAATGTTGCATCTCTTTGTCCTTTCTTGGGTAGTCACATCTCTTTTTGATTGGCTTCATCTGCTAAAGATTAATTTAATTACTTTTAAGGACTCATATGATTAGAATAAGGTCACTGGATAATCCAGGATAATCCTCCCATCTCAAGGTCCTTAACTTTAATCACGTCTTTGAAGTCCCTCGTGCCCTATAAGGTAACATATTCACAGGTTCTAGGGATTAGAACACGTATGTCTTTTGGGTGGGGGATTATTCTGTTTACCACAAACGGTTTTCTCTTTCATTCTAGAAAAATTTCCCAAGCCATTCTCTCATACTTCTTGTTTGTTTTTGTATTTTTTTTCCTCCACTGATGCTACTGTTTACTCCTTCTATAACCATTTTAAATTCTTCAATAACATTGTTTTCTTAAATTCCTCCTAACTTCTTTCAACTAAAGCTCTGTTATAATCTCAAATGATTGCCTTTTTGTGCATTCTTCATTTCTTGTTTCCTGGAGTTGCTTAATTTCCTTTAATTTCTAATTTTTCTTTCATATTTTCTGTGTGAAGTTTCAAAATCTGCTCTGCATCACTCTTTTGCACACTATATTCATTTTTCTTTCTTCTTTGATGGAGAATTTCAATATACAATTCATTTACTTCTGCATAGACTCCATCCACTTCTCTTTGAATGGGGGGCGAGGTCAATCATGCCAGTGATTTTTCCCAAATAATATAAGAGGATTCTTTTGAGTTCCCTCTCTGTTTATACGGGCAAACTTTAAGATCTACACTAAAAACTTAAGCAGATGACTTGGGGATAATAAATTCTGTCACTCAAAAGTCTAAAGTTCGTGTGAAAAACACTGAGACCTTGAACAGGAACATTCAAGGAAATTTGTTTATGGGTTTTTTCTCTCCCATTTATTGAATACATGCTACAAGGTGCCAACTTCAGTTAGGGAATATCCTTTCACACTATCTTGTACTTGATTGGAACCCTATGTTGAGGTGAATTGGCCAACTTGGTGAGACATCGTATTTGAGAAAAACCCCAAGACGAGCTGGATTTTTATTTAGGATGGCCCTATGGCTTTCTCTCCTACAAGGATGCTATTCAGCTGCTCATGCCTTGCTGCAACAGTAATTTCAAACGGACCGCCCACAGATAGCCATGGTCCACTTCACCTCCAGACGTCACTTCTCCAGATAAGAAAGGTCCCATTCAAGCTTGTGGACACTGCACTCAAGAAGCTGCTCAGGTCTCCTTTAGATTCCTCCTTGAACCTACAGCCAGCCTGCTTCTGGTATAGGAGGCTAAGGGAGGGGGGATCTATGTAATTGATCCTTTTGCTTATTGCAATATTTTAGTTTTTTTAGAAATGGGGCTTCTATTTATCAGCACCTAATATATTTCTTTGGGGCCCTGATGGCACAGTGGTTAAGAGCTTGGCTGCTAACCAGGGGGTCGGCAGTTCAAATCTACCAGACTTCCTTGGAAATCCTATGGGGCAGTTCCACTCTGTCCAATATAGGATGACAATGAGTCGGAATCTACTCGATGGCAACTTTTTTTTTTTTTGTATATTTCTTCATTTCCATTTCCAATATGTATTGTCTTTGACAGAAATTCTCCTGTCTGTTTGTGTGATATATTTGTCTGCAGCCCATCATTTCAGCATAGATTGTTACATTATTATTTCCTGGCACCTATTTTTTTTTTTTACTTCCCTTTGTCTATTCTAATCAGTTATTGCTGTGCGTGTGTGTGTGTGCGTGTGTGTGTGTGTGTTTAACCCTAGTCATGTACCATATTTCCCAGAGTCTCAACCTTGCTGTTGCTATCATCTAATTTTCACAGAAACCTTTGCTTCCCTCTATATTCTCTGCTAAATTCTGCTTGCAACTACTACTCTTCCTCTCTTTTAACTTGTGTACTCTGTGCCTTCATTCTTCCTGGTTTACACTGCAATTTCTGTAGGATCAAGACCCTTTGCCCTGGCAAATACATGTTCTGAGCTCTGAGACTACGGCAGGTGAATTTTAAAGGCCCTTTAATGGGAAAACTACTTTTTCTGCTTGTATCCCTGACCCCCGATCTGAAAAGTAACTGCTCTACCACCTTCTGTGTAACACCATAAAATCTTCTTCCTCAAACAGTATTGCATTATTATTGTTAGCTGCCATCAAGTTGGCCCCCAACTCACAGCAACCTATACACAATGGGGCCAGACCACTGTGATCCACTGGGTGATTTTCTGAAGTAGATCACTAGGCCTGTCATCTATTACATTATCAAAAAAAAAAAAAAAAAAAAAAAACCTTTTGCCATTGAGTCGATTCCAATCCATAGTGACCCTATAGGACAGAGTAGAACTGCCCCATAGGGTAGTTTCCAAGGAGCGGCTGGTGGATTTGAACTGCCGACCTTTTGGTTTGCAGCCATAGCTCTTAACCACTGCACAGCCCAGGCTCTTTATTAAGAAAAAAAAAAGTTTTTTTTTTTTTAGATATTGCTTAATCAAGTCATGTCCAATTCACATGTGTTACAAAGTATTTATAATTAAAATACTTTTGCATTTATCCCAAGAGATACAATATTCACAATATTTGGATAAGAGTTTGGGTATGGTAGAGATAATGAAAATAAGAGGACTTGTGGAATAGCAGAACATCCACGGGCATGAATCCTAGGGGCTCAGGTTTGAATCCCAGCACTGGCTCTCACTTACAAGTAAAAAAAAGCCCAAAACCAAAAACAAACCCATTGCTGTTGATTCCGACTCACAGTGACCCTACAGGAAAGAGCAGAACTGCCCCACAGGGTTTCCAGGGAGTGGCTGGCAGATTCGAACTGCCAATCTTTTGGTTGGGAGCTGAACACTTGGCCACTGTGCCACCAGGGCTCCCGTTTACAGGTAAAAAAAAAAAAAAAAAAGTTTGGTCTAAATACACAACAAAGGACCTCAGTTTCAGAAGAATAAATGAGAATATCCCCAGCTGTTTCATACTGTTTTTATAATTAAATAATAGTGATAGAGTAATAATAATAATGTTATCATAACTGACTGAGCATTTATGATGTGGTAGGTGCAGTTCTGAACGTTTTGCACGTGTCGCAATTGCCTAGGACGGTGACCACCAGATAGGCGGCACGTGATTGATAGTAACTATTTTTTATTTTCTCTTATTTGCTGCAGTGAAGAAATGCCGAAATGAAAGTATACTGCAATGAAGAGAGAGATAGCTGCAAAGATTTAGGAAGAAAGGAATAACAAGACATCCTGTAGAAGGGAGAAGAAACTAATACATTGCAGGGGGAAGAAGGGAAACAAGCCAAAGGCCTCCCACAGCAAAGCCACATTCAGTGAACGAGACTGAGCAGCAGGTAGTGCCCAGGGTGAGGACAGGAGAACATGTTTTGTTGTAAAGTACTTTGTAGGTTTATTCAGCCAGACTATCGCACCATGTCTAAGCTTTTATTTTCACGTGATTTTTTATAGTTTTGTTCATTTTAGAATTGTTTCAACCGTATTAATAGTAAGAACTGGGAAATGTTATCATGAAGTCATACGTAGTGTTGTGTTGACTGTTTTTTATCTCCTTTTTAGTTTTCTCAGTTACTGACACAATATTGCAGCCAAACATATGTAGGGTCAATTCATGCTGAATAGTTATTAGAAACCATGATAACAAAAGTCATTACACTGCAGTTCAGTTTTGACAGTAAAATTTCTGCAACATTATCACAAATCCTCATGCATTAGTGCAATGATCCTTACTACAGTTTCATATTAGAATCAAAAGATTGCTGTAGCATGCTTGATACAAAAAGTCGAGCAAGCCAAATTCTTTTCTGCTTTTATAGATAATATTTTTTGCTCTTTTTCTATGTACATCATGCAGACAGTAGCTTTGTTTTATATACTTTTCTCAATAGCCTATGAATGCCATTGCTTATCTCTTTCTTTAAAATAAGGATTTTTCCTTGAAAAAAATCCACACAGCTCTGATTGCCAGCACCAAAGGAAACAATTTGAAAATGATTTTTTATCTTATACAACCTCACCAAATTCTAAACACTACGTTATTCACTGCATTATTATCTTTCCTCTTCTCAGATAATGTGATATTTGTGTGTATATGCGTTATCAGTGAAATACTTCAAAAACGATTTTATATCTGACCCAACCTCACAAAATTCTAAACAGTATGTAATTCACTGCATTATCATTTTTCCTTTTCTCAGATATTGTGTTAGTGGTGTGTGTTATGTGTTCTCATCAGTGATTTACTATGATGGAATAGTACAAGATTTACAAAAGAATATTTGTTGTAAGTTTTTTGAATTAGCTTGATAGGAAAGCTGTGAAAGTTATCCTTCAGATGTCAAAATAAAAATGTTTTTAATGTCTACAACTTTTTTTCATAGTCACTTGAAAACAAACTCTTAAAGGGTTGGACTTTACAAGTAAACTGCTTACATTTCCTGAGATGATGTTAGTTTACTCAATGTCTACTTAAGGAAACAAAAATATAATTTGTGAACTGTTGCCTAGTAAATGAGTTGAGACACCTCCAAAAACTGAGTAACTTCTTCTTTTTTAGTTCAGGGACCAGGTTTACACAGGTACACACAGACTATGGATAATTAGAGAACATTTCACTTTATGCAAAACATGTTCTGTGGGGATAAATAAAATCCTGCTTAGTTGAGTCCTAATTGAAACAATTGTGGGGCTATGTTATCAGAGCCATTCATGTAGTAAGAATCCTTGGAAAGTACAAATAATCATCCCCAAATTATTTGATGTGTTTTATATTGGATATTCTTAAATTTGAACACACATATTAACATATTACTATAACTTAGCTAAAAGTTCATTCCATCTCATGGGTAAAGGAGAGAAAAGCAATGACTTAAGTCGTTTAATCATTGCATTGTTTATTGACTATAATAATTATTTTGTTTGAACTAATCTGTTTTCGTTAAGTCACTGTTGGTTAACATAAAGTGGCAATATTGCAAGTTATTTCAATTTTGCAAAATCTTTCTCTGGGTTTCTTAACACAGGGTGATCAAATCCTTCCTATAAGTATTCGCTTTGCCATGGTACAGAATCTCTGAAATAATATACAAATAGTGACGATAAGAATATCATTTTTCGGTCCCGTTCTCTATTTATATATATATACTTATATAAATATAAATAGAGTATATATATATATTTATATACTAAACAATCTGCTAAGTATGTTGAAATATCAATTTTATTTAAATTCTACATGAGTGAAAAGATGTCAGTAAAGAAAGACTGAAAATTTTTAATGGCACTCTTAGTAATTTAAATGCTACAAAGACTGACTCCAGCTGGTTTATAATCACTTTGTTTTACTAAAAAATAAAAAAAAAAAACAAGAAGATGTCAATATCAATGAGAAAGTATTAAACTTCCTGAGCAAGTATTAAATGTTTATTGTACTTCTAAACTTGCGCTAGAAGACTATTAAAGTTTTAATGTTAAAAATGTCTTCTTGGAGTCTACAATATCTAGGCAATGATAAGACTGAACATATGAAACAAGGAGAGAACTACTCGAAACAGTAGAATGATTAACTCTTCTGGTTTATAACAAAAAATAGAGCTAAAATATACATGACAACCAGGTGCCATCAAGTTGACTCTGACTTATGACCACCACATGTGTGTCAGACAGAGTAAATTTGTGCTCCATAGGGTTTTCAGTGGGTGATATTTCAAAAGCAGATCACCAGGCCTTTTCTCTGAGGTACCTCTGGGTGGACTCAAACCACCAATCTGTCAGTTAACAGCTGAGTGTGTTAACTATTTCCATCACCCCCCAAAAAAAAATCACCCAGGGACTCCAAAATATATGCAGTGCTTACTACATACCAAGCACTGTTCTTAGCACTTTACATACATTAATTGTCAGGAAATCTTGTACTATTCTCATTTTCCACACAAGGTAAATGACTTGCTCAAGACAAGTTAGCAAGTAACGACACATTAAACCCACTGCTGTCAAGTCAATTCCGACTTATAGTAACCCTATACCAAAACCAAACCAAACCCCGTGCCGTTGAGTCGATTCCGACTCGTAGCGACCCTATAGGACAGAGTAGAACCGCCCCACAGAGTTTCCAAGGAGCACCTGGTGGATTTGAACTGCTGAGACTTTGGTTAGCAGCCCTAGCACTTAACCACTACACCACCAGGGTTTCCAGTAACCCTACAGGACAGAGTAAGCTGCCCCATAAGGTTCCCAAGGAGCAGCTGGTAGATTTGAACTGCCTACCTCTTGGTTAACAGCCTAGCTCTTTAATCACTGTACCACCGGGACAGCAGGATTCAAATCCAGGCAGTTTGACTGCACTTTAAACATTATTGCCTATTTTATAGCCAAATCTTTGCTGAAAAACCATTTGTGCACATTTGGCAACGCTCCCTAAAATAGGGGCGCAGGCTATATACGTATATTGTTCAACTTTTTTCCCCGGAGATCATTTCACAGTACAGTTTCACCAGCAGTGAATGTGCCCATTTCAGGGCTTCCTTGCAAAAATTAGTTATCATTGTTTTAAAAAATTGAGCTAATCCGGTGGCTGCTGTATTGTTTTAATTTATATTTCTTTGATTACTCCTAAGGATGCTACCCATTTTTATTTATCAACTGCTTTGAATTTCTTTTAATATTTGCTTAAGACTGGACATGCCAAGACAATACCTGGTTGAATACTTTTTTTCATATTTCTTCTAGAGAAGTCATCTTTTAAGTAATTTACAACAGCGCTCCATATTAAAAGTATTAACCCCTTAGTTGCCCTAGATGTTGAAAATATCTTCCCATATTGTTATCTGTCTTTAAATTTTGCTTATGGAATTTTTAAACTTACACTTTAGTTTTCATGTCAGCAAATCTATAGATTAATTATTTTAAGGCTTTGCATTGTGTTGATAAAAAATTTTCCCCATTCCAAGGTCAAATAAATATTCAACTACATTTTATGTATATATTTAATTCTTTAATACATTTGTTTTTCTTGGCATGGTCCAAGATAAGTTGTATTTGTTCTTTTCCAAAAATACGCAGCATGCCCTGCTCCACTGTGAAAAAACGTGTCCCCATTTATTCACATTTCCACATTTTTATGTAACAAATTCCTTTGTACTTTACCACCCTTTTCTAGACTTTCCACCTAATACCACTGAACTTTCAGTCATTTCTGTAACACGTTATAGCTAATTGTAGCTTTATTATTTTTTTTCAGAACAAGTTAGAAAGTAACCTGCTCTCATAATTTTTTCCCTAATTTTCTTATCTCTTTTCATGTTTCAGTATAGAATTCTTTTACAGGCAGTCCCCAGATTACAAACGAGTTCTGTTCCTAAATCTATCTTTAAATCAAATTTGTACGTAAGTCCGAACAGTTAGGTACGGTTCCTATCTAACACAGGTTAGTTAAATGTTTAAATTAGTGTACCTTTCCATGCATAAAAAACATTAAAGAAACATATCCAGATACACTAAAACATCTTTAACATAATAATACAGTAATAATAATGTTTTGATGCCTGTCAAAAAGTAGCAACCATTTACTATTATGAGCCATTGTATATTCCTCAAATTTTTAATATAATAGGTTTTACAGGGTTGGTTTCTAACTGTACTTAAGTCAGATGTTCATAGCCCAGGACTGCCCGTATTAGGTTACAAAAAGTATTCTTTTTATTTGTTTAGAATCGCTTTAAAAATTGTGATGTGAAGATGCCAGTTCTCATCAAATTAATATATTGAGTTCTGGCATGGCATGTGTTGTCTTTATTATCTGTAAAAATTTTCAGATTTCTTCATGTCCGTTCTAATAATACATTTTGTGTTGTTATTTCTAGGAAATATTTGGTGGTTGTAGCTATCGTGAATGGGATCTCTTTTTTAAGTAGATATGTTTTAAGTCAAGTTTGCTAGTACAAGGTTTGGATACAACTCACCCTAACCTACGTGTCATCGAAAACTATATCCTTCATGCCTTCTCATATATATGTAGATATACGATTTTCTATGTTATAGCCTTCTGCAGCTTTACCTGGCCAATTAGGTGTATGTCCATTGCTGCATTCCTTACATTATTTTGGTGTTTTCCTGATTACCATATTGTCACTATTACCCTACACTTCTGCCTTCTCACATGATTCATCACATATTCCCAGGTTGCATCAACTATTTAATACCAATTAAGAGTTAGAATTGACTCAATGGCAGTGGGATTGGTTTGGGTTTAGTATAGATGATTTGGGGCCCTGGTAGGTGCAGTGGTTACGAGCTTGGCTGCTAACCAAAAGGCCGGCAGTTCAAATCCACCAGCCACTCCTTGGAAACCCTGTGGGGCAGTTTTACTCTGTTCTGTAGGGTCACCACGTGTTCGACTCAACAGCAATGGGTTTGGTACAGATGATTTGTTACGAGAAATCAGAAACCTATATTTAGCTAAGAAACAAAACAAAACCAGTAGCCACAGAGTCAGCTCCCACTCTCGGTGACCCCACTTGATTCAGAATAGAACTGTACATAGTTTTCAGTGGCTGTGACCTATTGGAAGTAGAATGCCAAATTTGTCTTTCGAGGAACCTCTGGATGTATTCGAACCACTAACTTTTCAGTTTGTAGCTGAGTGCTCAACGGTAGTACCACCCAAGGATGCTTATATTTAGCTAAAGGATAATAATATTAACAGACACATCTTCCGTATTTAGAATAAACAGTTTGTGAAAAGTGTGCTAGATGCTTTATATTAAATACATATATTTATGCTTCTCAAGGTTGTTGAGAAGATTAAATAAGATTGCATACAAAATAGTTAGGATCCCTGGTGATGCAGTGGTTAAGTGTTTGGCTACTAACTGAAAAGTCGACAGTTTGAACCCACCAGCTGCTCTGCAGGAGAAAGATGTGGCAGTCTGTTTCTGTAAAGATTTACAGTCTTGGAAACCCTATGGGGCAGTTCTACTCTGTCCTATAGGAGTTCTACATCAGCAGGTTTGGTTTTTGGGGTATAAAATAGTTAGGATAGTGCCTAGTAGTGTTTCATAAATGTTAATTATTGCTATAATTTACAGCAGTCCTGCTAGCGAGATATTCCCATTTTTCGGAGGCCCAGGGAGATTAAATAAATCATCCACAGAGACTAAAAAGAGCCCTGGGGGCACAATAGTTAAGCGTTTGACTGCTAACCAAAAGGTTAGTGGTTTGCACTCATCCGCAGCTCCATGGGAGAGAAGACCTGATGATCTGCTCCTTATAAAGACTGCAGCCTAGAAAACTCTATAGGGGCAGTTATACTCTGTCACATGGAGTTTCTAAGAGTCAGAATTGACTGGACACCACCTAACAACAGCAGAGATAGTAATGGCTGAAGTGATTTCAAAATCAGATCTGCCAGACTTCAGAGCCCTTTCAAATACTCCGCTCCACCTTCAATAAATCTCTGAAGAAAGGGTAAGTGACATACATAAAATACGTAAAAAACCCAAAAAAAATCCACATGTGAATATACTATACATTTACTTTAATAAGTTATTACAGCTTTGTAGATTTGGGGAAAGATGGTTACAAAAGCAGCTTTTTTTTCATATGTTTATGTCATTGTGATGCAAAGGGGGTAGTTCAGCAACTGAAAAATCCTTACACTGGCCCTCCCATAGAATTGCAAATCATCTGCAGTTTTAAGTTATGCATTAGCCAAGCCTAAGTAGAAAATACACCTTATTATCATAGGAGGGGCATACGATAAACTTTTCACTAGTTTTATTGTAATTTTTAAGAAATGGTTTCTGAATGATAGCAACAGAATTTCTTTCTTTGATAGTAGCACTATGGCCTTAAAAAACAAAAATCAGAGTTCTGAATCTCTATGGATTCCAGGGAACATAACCTATTTATCTGAAAATAGTCTAGTAGAGAACCACAGATAAAAAGCCCAAAACTCGATTCTGACTCACAGCAACCCTATAGGACAGAGTGGAACTCCCCCAGAGGATTTCCAAGGAGTGGCTGGTGGGTTCCAACTGCCAGCCTTTTTGGTTAGCAGTCAAATGCTTAACCACTGCACCACCAGGGCTCCATGTATATGTGTGATTTTTAATTAATTTGAGTGTCTTTGATACACCAAGGATCTCCTCACACTCCATAAACCACTTTTAAGATGTCGCTAACATCAAAAAGCTGTGCACTGCTACACAACTCCACCAGATCTCAAAATTGCATAAAGACACACAAGTCTCCAGGTCACTCAAAACTGATAGAAGATTGAAGAACTGGTTTGCATCAAGCCAAGTTTATCTCTCTAAAGTATTAGCCAGAAATACATTCTTAGTTTTTGGTGCATCCCTCTAGGATTTGGACGATGGAAGGAAGATCCATTAGGATAAAGTAATAGACCACCAGCTGTCCACTTATATCTCCGGTATTAGAAAAACTCTCAGAAGTCTCCTGAGAGAGCTCTTCAGGGAAGGGATAGTGGGAGTTTAATGCAAGCTTGTCATTCTATTAAGTGTGCTAATTCTTTTAGAGCAATGTGTGTGTGTGTGTGTGTCCTAAGAACAGAGGCAAAACGTGTGTGTGTATGTGTGTGTGTGTATTTGTGTGTGGGTGGATGTGTGTTCTAAGAGACAGAGGCAGAAATACTGACAGGGACTTTAAATAGCTATTGTAAGCAAAAAAAAAAAAAAAGAAATTTATGGTTTTCTTAGCAAAGAAATGTATTTCTATGTACACTGAAAGAAGCACAAATTCACCTCCTAAAGCAGAATTTTAATATATGCAAGATAACAAGTAATATGTAACACTTAAAAAATGAAAACTGAAACAACTTTCCCATTTCTCTAGGGAAAGAATTTTGTCTATTGCTACAATTAAGTTTGACTCAATCAATCTAATGTGAGCATTAGAGGACAGCATGTTTTAAAATAGATGGAAGAGAGAGTAGAAAACATCCTAATCTAATCTATAGATGATACAAGTTTTTGAGAATGTAGGATGGAACTTTGTCCAAGGAGAACTAGGCAACACAGGTTAAATAGCACAGATTCTTTCCCTGGTAAAGTAAAGAGATGATGCAGTAGAGCTCTGATCCTATGCTGTATTCTAGGAAAGAATCCAATGGAATCTGAGATCACAATCTTCAACATGGTAGCAGGGATGAGGTAGCATAATCCTGTGTCCTCTGTTGTATCTTTGTGCATACTATGGGCACTTAAATATTTATTTTGAATAATCAAATGAATGAATGAAGAGTGTTTGAATTCTTGGAGCTCCAGAAGTGTCCCCTGCCGACGTTGCTGGGTCTTAGCGACCCCATGTGAAAACAAAAGTTTGAAAGCACTGGGATTTGGAGTAGGCAAGGGTTAAGCTTTACAAGTGGTTTCAAAAAAGAATTAAAATTTATGTTACCAGTTTGTAAGGGATCTTGTTTTCAGACAACACATCAAAATTTGCAGGCTTTATTAACTTACCTTTCTTTGCAGGTTTGAGGAGCAACAACTTGAGATGGCATTTAAACCAAATGCATGGTGATTTTATTAACATATTTATAGATTTTTTTAACAGAAAATGTATATATATTTGAAAGCTTTTATGAAAATGTCTATATCACATTGAAGAAAAATCTGTTTTTCAGATTTTCTTCATTCATTTATAGTGTTATTTTTAATTTTGAGGTCTGAAAGCTTTTAGATTGGATTCTATTTGATCATTACCCATGAACAGGGCAAATAAAAAAATCTGCACAATTGCTTGTGTCTTTCTGATTTTTGAAGGGGCACACTTCTGTTGCGCCAGACATAAAAAGTACAGGAAAGCATCAGAAAACACATGCAAATACAGCACACAAGATTTCAGCACCCAGAGAGGAGTTCTGTAACATTCTAACATCTGAGTATTCTGCATACAAAATTGTGTTAAGAAATGAAACATTATTTCTTATTTTTAATTTTTTTTTAGTCTTCACTTAGGCCTTCTTTGCAATATTCTTGGCCTAAAAATACAGAGAGCGAAAGTACATAATTTGTGAGGATAGAACAATACTCCCAAGGAAGCGCAATAATTAGAATATGAGTATTCACCACACCAAAAGGAATGCAGGTTTAGAAGCAATGAAATTAGTCTAAAATAGGAAAATGATACAGGAAATTCCTAGGAGTGAGATCCATTTCATCCGACAAGGAAATCTGGCAAAGAGAGCAGAGGTTGAACAGAGCTTTGGAGTGCCCCAAATAAAACTGGTAAGAACCTGCATATATCGGAAATCCTGCAATATCAAGGAAATGGACTAAAATATTAAAGTGTTTTCTCATTTTTGATGGCCAAATTCCAGCCTGTAAGCAGTGCATTGGACGCTAATGACATACGATTTCTCACTGACAGATTTAACAGCATCAATAAGGCCTTTCTGTCCACTGCAGCAAATTGATCCTACATGACACTGACAAGGGCAGCCTGCACTTAATGACCTCCAGCGCTGAAGGATGGAAAGGAAAAATGGTTGGAAGTACAAATAAATCTTTGAAAGTTTCCCTGAAACAGGTGTGCTAAAAATGATTCGTCTGAGGGATCGCAAACATAAACCTTATCTCCAAGCATGACCCATTGTCTGTCTGTTCACAGCAGCGTCTCACTCCTTGTATCTCACACCGAGATTGGCTTTAATTCCAAAAATGAGATCAAGGCACTTTTGTCCTTACATTTATGCTATGGAAATACTATGTTAGGGCTTTCTTTTAAAGGCCTGAGTTCTTCACTATTTATGCAAGTATCCAATATATTTGTCATTTGTGACCAAAGGATTCTGTACAGATTGGTAACAAGTGCACAGGAAATTTATTTTTCTTTCCCCCTGATTAGAAAAGGAAATACAGTATAGCCATTGATTATTTTCTCCTCCTCAATTATTGGCAACAGATAGAACATGTTTAACCTCAATAACAATGTCAAATGCATGAGGTGGTTTGTACAAATACTCCACGGATACATTGATGAACTCCATTGATCCTGGTATGCTATGAGGACACCAAGATTTTAGCAACTCTTGCCCCAAAACACTTATTTCTTGATTTACATTCATCTTGCCACTATTTCAATGGAAGTGTTTGAGAAAAAATACATTCTTCTCTCCCCAATATATAAGAAGCTTGAACTCTTATGAGGATGGATGGATGGGAAACCTAGGGAAGCTGACAAGCAGCATACCAGATGAATGTGGTAGTTATAGCTGCGTAAACCAGTTGCCCTGGAGTTGTCTCTGATTCATGGTGACCCCAGGTGTGACGGAGTAGAACTATGCTAAAAAAGGGTTTTCACTGGCTGATTGTTTTTGGAAATAGATTGCCAGGCCTTTCTTCTGAGGCATCTTTCAGAGGACTTGAACCTCCAGTCTTCCTGTTAGCAGCCAAGAGTATTAACCGTTTGTACCGCCCAGGGACTCCACAGTGGCACAGCATCCCTTTATTTTCAAAGTAATTTATTATGGATGTTTCTTTTGTATTCCTTATTAATTACCCTATGAAGTAAATCTTGTTTAACAGATGGGAAAACTGAGGTCAGAAAGGGTAAGTGACTCGCCAAGATCACTGAACTAATAACTGGGAGAGCTCGCATTCAAATTCTGGCCTTCTGCATTCCCAATATTCCAGAGTAATCAGGGAGTCCCCAGGTAGTGCAAACAATTAACATGTTCAGCTGCTAACTGAAAGGTTAGAGGTTCCAGTCCACCCGGAGGCACCTCAGAAGAAAGGCCTGGAGATCTACTTCTGAAAAATCAATCATCAAAAACCTTATCAAGCACAGTCCTACTCTTACACACATGGGGTAGCCGTGAGTCAGGATCAACTCCACGGGAACTGTACAACGGAGGATAGGTGCAGTACTAGAATTCTGAACTACTAATTTACAGTACAACAGTACGTATGATACCAGGAGGAGAAAGGATCAGTTAGTAGTCTACTGATTCTTATGGCTAGGTGAATTATTAAAAAATAGTCATTCCTCTATTTGCTGAAATTTGAATCCTGGAGGAGAAACAAAAATTTAAAGGAAAATGATTTTTCTTGTCACCGAGTACCTGGAGAAGAACAGATAGGAAGTGGCTGTATCTTAACATTCTAGAAATGGCAATTCCTCTTCCATCTTTATTTGTGGCATATGTTTGCTTTACTTTTCACTTTTACCATTACACAGATTTTACAAAAATATCCTCAGAATTCCCAGTGATTTCCAGTAACCAGAGGGGTCAGATATTTCCCCAATTTTCTAATTACTTCCGTTATATAATAAGAAAGTAGAAACAAAATTTGGAACCCATACATCCAGAGGAGATTTGGAGGCCTATCCTGGGAAGTCATCTATGCTTAGAATTAAAATTTATGATAATATATTTAAATCTACAAACCACAAAAAATTGGTATTCTAGGTCAAAATGATTCAAACAGTAATTAGTAGGGAATAGTAGACTAAAAATTAAGTCTTTCATTTCTCAAATATCTTTTTAAAATTCCATTTCAAAAGGCTGACAAGAATATAAAAGGAAATGTTACAAGAAGAAAACATGCTATTTGGTGTCAGGTTAGTTCAACCCTCAGAGATTGGAGACCCCACTATTGACCACTACTTCTTTTTCATTTATGTCAAGTAAACAATTATTTAAAAACAAGCAAACAAAATGAGAAAACGCACACACACACACACACAATACCTGTGCTTTATCTCTAATTGAAGCATCGAGTGATAATAACCGTCTATCGAATAGACTGAAATATTTCTCCTTTTCTGCTAAGAAATGATCCTGTATCTTCTGATACTCTTGAGCCAAGCGCAGATTTTCTTCCAGGGAATCAGCTTGTGTTTTCTAGAAAATAAATGTATATTTTAGTTAAAATTACTTTGTTGGAGTTTTGACACCATCTTTGGAATTATCTAAAAGTGGTCCATTACGTACTACAGCAAAATAGCAAAACCACCAAAAAATGTTTTCCTTGATACAAATACCTTCCTTGGATTTATAAAAAAAAAATTTTTTTTTCTTGATGCAGGGCTTTTTGTTTTTGTTGTTGTTGTTCTTCTTCTTTTTCCTTTTTTTTAATATTGGTGTGTGACTCCTAAGAGTCTAGCTGACTTTGCTCCACCTCTTTCCACTGACGTTTCCCAGATATCCCTCTACAATGTCTTAGGAAGTTGCTAGCCTTGGAAGCCTGCACTAAGCAGCCCAGGAGACTCCTTTCAGTTTCACAGTTTCCCTGCACCCTCTGGCTCAAACAGGTAGAGGCTCAAATAAGAGCTTAGAACTCAGTCTCCATAATATTCTGAGAGTGGGCACTCACAGAAAACACTTCGAACATAGAGGAGGGAAGAGTAAAAGGCAAAGAGCAGAGGATTCAACATTTAGAAGCACCCAGAGCCATTATTTGTTATTCACATATTTTAGTCATATTAAAGGTTAAATTTACTTCTGTGAGCAGCTGAGAGCTTTATATATGTCATATATATGTCACATTGAATACAAACATCTTAGAAAACAACTTCACAACATTACCCATTGGCAAATTGGTGGTCACAGATAAATTTAAATGAGAGGTATGAATTTCAGTTAGAGGTAGGTTTAGTTGCTGATTCCTTTTGTATTTCTAGCAAAGAAAATTTTTGTATTTCTTGCTTCAAAAAATATGGAATTTATTATTTATAATAGCAAAAAAGGTTTCAAAACATATAAGTGCAATTAATGTTTATGATTAAGTAACTAGATATTAAAATAATCATTTTGAAGCAATTAAATTTTTTTTTCAATGAAAATTGCCTTCACATCAAACTTTTGGCATATGTTGTTAAAAAATAGTATTAAAGGTTTGATGTTAAAAAGTAGATTGTGATATGAGAAAATACATATATAGCGTATATATATTTCTGTATTTACACACTTGAAGATTTACTAAGGTCAACATATATATTTCTCATGAAAGCCTGGTATCTATATTGATCCCTAATGATTAATACTACCTCAAAGGTATTCTTCAAAAAGCCAGAATCATGAGCTGGGAATCATTTCAAATGTCCTTGTCCTAATTCTGGCATAATAACTTAAGACTTTAGAAACTTCCATGTAGTAAATTTGCCACTAATCACATAGATCTCTTGATAAAAGGACCACATATCTATGGATATTTTTCTTAAATAATGATACCTCTTAAATAATGGCTACAGTTCTTTTTGATATCTTAAAAATCCAGCCCTCAAGTGATTGACTTGGAACATTCATAAATGTTCCCCTGGAGATGGGAGAAGGGATTATTTGGAGCATATGTGTTTAACGTAAGCACAGTGCTGATACCTGAGATATCCTACTTCTCAGGTACTTTTCCTTCAAGCCCTAGGCATCTACTATAAAAATTTAATTGGAGAGCAGTGTGACAAAAGCTGTGGAATTTGCATTAAACCTACTTAATGGAACTTAATTGGGGGTATATTTGGTAATTTATGTTTTGCTCGATGTATAGTATGCAGTTTTCTTCCCAAATGCATACACTTTCAGTTTCCGGATGGAACCAGTTCTCACCACTTTTGTATGTCATAATTAGAGTAGATACCAAGAAATCGAACTGACTAGTTATACCAATGAATCTTCAAATACATTGTTACATCAGTTATCATATTTTACATTATCACTTCCCAGTAATGAATGTGTAGAAGGATTTACCAATTCACTACCTATTCCTGAAAGTCAGTGACCTTCAGATGTGCAGCGAAGTTTCAGTTTTTTAATTTTAAATACTAGTGTTCTTCTGCTGACATTGAAAAATTTTTTATGTCTAACTGTGGTTCCACCTCACAACTCTGACTCATTTAATTTTAGCCAATAGTATTATCACATGCAAATGAAACAAAGGTGGAATGATAATATTGGTGCCAATACATCCGGGGGAAATAATGCTACCACTACCAGAAGCTGAACAGCTCATAAAAGGATAGCAGTAGAAGACATAAGGTAAAAGACATTTAATAAGACTACAAAATTGGGGAGTGGGAGGTTGAACAGAAAGAAAGAAAAAAACTAAGAAGAGAAGTAAAATGACTTTCAAGAGCTTTTAAATTCAAAGTCAGCGGAATCTTATCAGTAGAATCTTCCTATGTAAGGTCTTGGCTAAATGTGAACTCGCAAAGTATTTTTTGGATCTGAAGTCATTAAAGAAAAATTTGACTGCAATTCATATAGATTAAACTAGTTTCACTCAGTAGACACACAATATTATTTCATTCATTAATTTGTTCATTCATTTATTTATTCAACACTTTTTATGCCAGGTTCTGAGATATAATAGTGAGCCTCAAGGAGCTTACAGTCTAGGTGCATTCTCAGACAACATTTATTAAAATGAAAGAATAACTGCACAGAATACCAGTTAGGAATTGTATATATTTAGCACTTCAGAACCACATGTTTTATTTTTCCATTTCTATGAAATAAACTGTTGGTAATATAGCCACCATTATAATAATGAATTACATTCATTTATACGACCTGATTACTTGAGAGGTGAAGATCTTAAAAGAGTACATAAAGAGAATTCACACAATATGTTTTTGCCCTGAACAATTTTCTAGGGATATACTAGTTTGTCTAGGATTAAAGAAAAAAAAAAAAATTAGCTGGGGTTATTTACATGGGGTGCATCGTTGACTTTTACAAGCTATGTGAACCCCTTGAAAGTGTACACAGCATTTTTCTTGGGTTACATAAGTAGCCTGTAATCTCAAAAGTGTTGAGGAACCATTGCTAAAGAAAGACCTAGTTTCTTTCTCTGTCAATAAGAAACACCAAAAAATTAAAGTGGTTGACATCCAAACATACCCAAACAGTATTTCTCCATTTGTTTTACTTGACCTTTCTTAGTCTATGTCATGGATTTCATCTGGGCCTTTCCTCTATTTTCAGTGTATCTTTCTCATTTCTTCTCTTCACTTTTTCCCTCCCACTGTGTAAGTGGGAAATAGGAAATTCCAGTCAGAGAACTGGGCCCTTTTTGGACAAAAATATAGAGCATATATTGTCTACTTATGTTTCACTTTGTGATATATGGAACCCTGGTGGCATAGTGGTTAAGAGCTTAGCTGGCTAACCAAAAGGTCAGCAGTTTGAGTCCACCAGCCACTCCTTGAAAATCCTATGGGACAGATCTACTCTGTCCTATAGGATCGTTGTGAGTCGGAATTGACTCGATGGCAACGAGCTGTTTTGTTTTGTTTGTGTGTGATATATAGTCAAGAACTTGGGAATAAGGCTGAATTTGAATATTAACTGATGAATTACACATCTAATAGATAAGAACTAAAAAGTACACAACCACCTTAATGAGAAAGATACTACACAGGACAGCAAACCTTGGTTGGTACTGAACTTAAGGTATTAATATAGTCAAAAAAATAATATGACACACCAAAAGAAGGTAGTAAGCAATGAAAGCAAAAACCAAAAGCCAAGGATAAAAACATAGCCAATGCCTACCAACAGTTAGGATTCCTCTGGGACCAAAAACTAGAACTCTCTAGTTCTGGGAGATATTCCACCTGAGTCTAGAAATGATTTCATTGGGCTATAGTAGTCGGATGTTAATAAGAATTAGAGTAAGAGTAGTAGCTGACATTACAACCAGGAACTGTTCCAAGAAGTCAGAATTTACCGATTTAATCCTCATTGCAATTGTTGGAAGGTGTTATATTTTTATCATTTTACAGATAAAAAGAAGACAAAGCACAGAAAGTGAGGTGAGGTAAAATGTACTTTCCAAAAATGGCAACAGTAAATTTTCAGCCTTACCTCTTCTTCCTAATCCTTGCCACTCCCTATCAAGAAGTGGAGTCTATTTCTTCTTCCCTCAAACCTGGTTAGACTTATGGCTTCTCTGGGTAATATGGCAGAAATTATGCTAAATGACATGCCAGAATACTTTATAAAAAATATACACAGCTTCTTCCTAGTTTTCTCTTTTGAAACCCAGTTACCATGTTGTGAGGAATCCAGGTCACATGGAGGCCACATGTAGGTGTTCCAGTGAACAGCCCAAGCTTAGGTCTTGGTCAACAGCATGCATCAACTGCCAGATGTTTGAGTGAATGAGACTTCAGACAATTACAGCCACAGTCACAAGCTTTCCAGCTGATGGTCCAGAAAGAGTGAAATGAGACAAGCAACCCCTGCTATGCCTTGCCCAAATTCCTGATACATAGAATCATGAGCATCAGGAGTAATTGTTTTATGCCATGAAGTTTTGGGGTAGTTACGTGACTAGAGCAAGTGACTAGTAAGTGGATGAACTGAGCTTTGCACTTGGGTGGACTGACTCCAGATTCCACACTCTTAATCATCGGATGTACTTCCTTCATAAACAAGAGCCAGCACTCTTAAACACTATGCAGTGCTGTCTTCATAAAACCTAAAGACATTAAACAATCGAATCAAGTAACCAACTTCCCTTGTTCCGAGTTCATCTCCACCAAGTACCTGTCTTATCATAACCTGGCTAACACACAGCTTGCTGACAGAGAGAATGATATGCTAAAGTAAATGAGAATCTGATCCGTTTGGAAGCTACTTTTCATTTTAAGTCAATATATGGGCATCCTGGTGATACATAATCAGATACCTGTGTTTTTTGATCTACATGAGTCCATATTCCATGATTTGATAAGGCCTGATGGCACAGTGGCTAAGAGCTTGGCTGCTAACCAAAAGGTTGGCAGTTCGAATCCACCAGCCACTCTTTGGAAACCCTATGGGGCAGCTCTACCCTGTCCTATAGAGTTGCTATGAGCCGGAATCAACTCAACGGTATTGAGTTTCGCGGATGTGTTCACTGGCAAGACCTAATGCTGGCTCTTCAAAGTTGAGGCCTGTACAATTCTGAACTGTGGTTAACGCAACAGAGTATGCTACCACTGCGGCCTCAGGAGGTTCAGCTAGTGGAGACACTTACCCTGGAGAAAGCGTACATCCATTTGAGCTGTGTTTTTGTTGTTGTTTGTTTTTAAGAGGGGCCTAATGCAAAAGGCAATTACAAGAGAAAAAAACTTGATTCACATTCTAGAGAGGTGGTTATAATTAAAATATTTGTACTGTACCTATGTGTACAGAAAACCTACATAGACATTTACAAATAACTTATTGTTAATAAATTAGTCATGGTGTCTTTGACTAAACTGATGGTAATATGTCATCTATACCACCAGTTCCTCTTAACACAGACATTTTGATCCAGTTCTCCAGCCAGAGGAGCTAGGTTCAATCTTCTTTCAATTACTTTTTGTAAGAGAGTTGTCATCTTTTGACACAGTTCTAATTTTACCTCTCCTGCCCTGATGTAATTATCTATTATCTATTGCTAAGACAGTTATAATTATATGTCTTAGGTCATTTTTTCTGATGATCTGCCTGTCATCTTCTGATTCTTGGTTTTTAATAGTTAACTGCAGACAACTCCTTGATTCTTGCATCTTTCCAGGGCTCTGCTGACTGTTACTGCCATACTCACATTCTTACAGAGTTTAGTCCCATGGTTGGAAAGAACTGACCTCGTGCCAAAGCACCAGGAAAAAAAAAAAAAAAAAGGTTAAATTGCTGGTATTTACTGATAGTTTTTACTTCAGAGCGTCCTCATGTGTGGCTTTTCATTCATTTGGTTATTTGTTCACTTGTTAGGAAACCCTCAGTAAATTTACTCTATAGGTCCAACTCTATTGTTAACCTGGGGATAAAGATAAAGCTAAGATGACCTCTGTCCACAGTGATTACAGTGTACTCTGGGAGAAGGTAGAAGTGTCAGCTAGTCTATTCAGGGCACAGTGGAGTAGATTGTGTAGAATAGGGAAGCAAGGTCAGAAAAAGCTTCATAAAAGAAAAAATCAGTGACTTGAAATTTAGAAGAGCCATTTATTTGGCAGAGATCAAAGCTGCCCTGGCACATAGGTCAGTAGATATTTGAACAAAACTTGGAAAAGTCAGAGCCAAGAGAAATATTTTCTTTTCACTTTTAGAACTCAGATTATTATTACCTATGACTTGTGAGATAGACTTTCAGAGGTGATGTTAAATTTTCTGTTATGTTGCTAACCTTAAAATATTACTAATTCCATAAACAATGAAATGTACTCACATATTTGGTATACTACTGATAGATGGCACTGTAAAGACTGTTTAGTTCCAAGCACTAACATCTCAGTAACATGTAATTCTGTACACATGCCCATGCCCTGCATCGTCAATACTATACCATTAAATCCCCACCGTCCTCACATGTGCCTTTAATGCATCTCTGCCAGCTTAGGGCATTGTATTGGTACTTTTTCATGCAGTGATGCTTTGATGTCATTAAAGCAGGCATCAGCATTAAGACTGCTTACGATGGGGAGGGAACAAACTTGAGAAAAAAACAAGACATGGGGGATCTTGAAAGCTGTTGTCTCAAAATCACTCCCATTGATTTATGGGCATTAGTGTGGTGGACACAAATGTTTGACATACATGCCAATTCTCTCACAATATGGTGGACATGGAGAAAACAGTATACTTATTGGGTGCATCACCTACTGAGTGCATAGATGCATCATCACATTGTTGCTTACTTAAAATCTATACACCAGTTATTACGGAAAGCAAGCATTCTCCCCAGTGTCTCCAAGAAGCGAGTCTGTAAGAATATGCGCCGATATCCTGGAGCCTCAGAGGACCAAATAACTGTTTGAAATAACTGTTTGAAAGTTAAAACAGTTAGCTTTCCCAGGATTCACTTCCTTGTCTGTGCTGCCATGGGAACCAGCCTCTTGCCCAGAGTGGATTCTCTGATAATTAGTCTTAAAAGAATATTCCTGATTTTTAAATGAACAAATCAGTTCTCTGCATCGAAGTTGTTAACATGCTCCAAACTTTACATATTATTGTCCTTGGCAAAATGTTCTCTATTCACTCATTTATTCACAAATACTTACTGAACAGCTAGTATACATAAAGCACTATGGAGAACACTGTGAGAGACCAAACAGCACCTTTAAGGCCCTCTGGGATGAAAGATTGTCCTCGTCAAAGAGTCCAGGGGAATACTCTCTTTGGACACCTCACCCCGGCATCCGTATATACGACTACACCACACATAGGACACTTTATCTTAACTCCCTGATGAAACCAAAAAAACTAAACCCATTGCCGTTGAGCTGATTCCCATTCCTAGCAACCCTATAGGTCAGAGTAGAACTGATGAGGCTACAAATCTAGCTGTGATGTTCATTTACTCATACAGTTTACCAATGGCTGCTATGGTATTGGCTGTTAGAATTCAAAAGATATCCAATGAGAATTTATGAATACTTAGCATTAACTCTGCTGCTGCTTCTTTTTTTTTTTTTTGTCTCTGCTCATTCTGCATATTTGACAAAGCATTACTGATATCAGCATGAAAAATTACGCAATTTCAGGTAAGGAGGAGCTTGAAATCTATGGAATTGAGAAAATCTCAAAGCCGACTATATTATAATGTATTGTAATACATTATATATACATGAAGAAGGATAAAAGATAAATCCTGCCAATGATAGTGTTTTCATGAGAGCTCAGTTCCAGTTAAAGTGATGAGCTAAATTTCAAGGAGATGTCAGTTTTGTAACAGAGTTCTGAAAATATTTCCGTATATGAGGCTTTGCATATATTCTCAGCAGTGAAAACCTAGCTCAGCAATAAATATTAAAATACATCTAATTAATGGGAGTCTGCGGTCAAGAAATGGAACTTTTACCTCCATGTTGACTGTAGTATGCCTCCTACACCCCTTTCGTGACCCATGGGACACATATCTCCCACATACATTTTTCGCCTCAGGGGTTTACTGGGAAGTTGCTTTCCCACTGAGAGTGGGTGCTGCCAGCAGGCAGACGCTGTATAACTGTCTGAAACAGAAGAAGCTGTTGTGTGTTGCATATTACTCTTTTTATAGGGTATTGTATGAGTGGTGCTGAATCACTGAATTTTTGGTAGGAAAATATGAACTTTGATAAAAATTATTTGGGGACACACATGTCCCTCTGGACACTAAGGGTAGGATTGGCAGTATGAGGCAAGAAACAAAATCCATATTACCTACCAAAAATTCTGACACTCTCAATGATTCAGCATGCACTCTATTAATGAAAAAATATTACAGCAACAAAAAATTAGAAGCAAAAATAATTGGATCTTGAAAGGGATATCTACTCAAGTGGCATGTACAAATGCCACTTACATTAGCTATTAAATTTCTACTTGATCCTTTTTTTCCAGTAAATCATATCCAATCAAAGCATTTGTTGTAGCCAAAGAAACAAATTACACAATGAGAAAAAGAGTAAAACTCAGTGTCACCTAATCTGTATTTCCAGGGGATTTCTCCAATTTAAAATACCTGACTTAAATGGTTACATTAAAATATGTGATGTCTTAGAATAATCCCTGACATAGGGCATATTCTCAGTAAGTGACTGTCGCAGTGATAAGTCTCTTAAATTTATTTATTTTAAAATAAACGTGTAATTTTAGCCCTAACTATATTTTTGAGTTTCATAGCTTTCCTCTAGTATTGTTGAAGATTGTTAAATAGAAACACATCTTATGTTATTTCCTTGTTAAACATTTCTATGTTATTTCCTTGTCAAACATTTCTATGCATTATTATAATTTAATTACATTTCAATTTGCCAATATTTTAAAACATATTTAAAAAAATCTGCTACTCTTTTCACTGTATCATGTGAAAGCCTTAACAACAATTTCCTCTTCATGCACACCCCCTGATTTGAATAGTTTAGGATTTAGAAAGGTTTCCTATTTACTCACATTTTAATGACATACATTTCTACTTCACTGGCGGCAAAGGCTGATCAGTCACAGAAAGGTCAGTTAACACTAAATAGACCCTTTCTTTATGTAATTACAAAGAATAATATCTTTGTGCTGATGGCACTGCACATCGAGTGGGTGATGCAGAGAAATAATGTGCTGCCTTGTTGGCCCATGGGATACAGATTCCAATACAATAACCGGAACTGATTCTAATTATGCAGCTTTAAAAGGTCATCAGCAAAAAGAGTTAAGGAATTATCAACTAGGTTTATCATAAAGTAATAATGTGCTACATAAATGAAGAAAGTATAAGAATAGTACCTAGAAAGTTCATTAGAAATGAGAGAGAAACTGATCTAACAGTTTCCAGGCTATATATGTGGGGTAAATTAAGTAAACTATTCTAAAAATTAAAATCTGTTGTTTCATAAATGTTCAACTTTAAAAATATTTCCAATGTAATGCCATTTTCATGGTCACATCCATGTTGTATCAGAATTTAAAATTTCTTCTAAAAATTCTTTTTGTTGTAAAATAATGCATTCTGGTTATATTACATATACGAATAATTGAGAGGGGCATGAAGTAGAAAATTATAACTCCTCTTCATAACCACTGTCATTCTCACAGTTCAGAGATGGGGTTAAAAATTTGGTACAAGACCAAGGTTCCTTCCATATGAAGGCAGCAGCATATTAAGGCTGGAGTCCCCCTCTGATTTCAGCCCAATACCCTTTATGGGGTCCACCTCTTCCTAATCTTGTACATGAATCTTAAGAATCCAGACTGATATTTGTGAATGTCCTAATTTTTTAATGTACTAGAGGATTACATTCAACCTTCAAAATAAACTGGATGCCCACAGAGAAAAGAGTCTTTTGAAATGAAAAAATATATGTATATATGCATATATATACATATATACATGTATATATATGCATGTATGGAAACCCTGGTGGCTTAGTGGTTAAGTGCTAGGGCTGCTAACCAAGAGGTCAGCAGTTCAAATCCGCCCGGCACTCCTTGGAAACTCTATGGGGCAGTTCTACCCTGTACTATAGGGTCACTATGAGTTGGAATCGACTCGATGGCAGAGGGTTTGGTTTTGGTTTTATATGCATACATATATACACATATATAAAAATATATGTATATACACATATATGCCTCAGTATCTTTTCCATGGTAATGCAGAAGACATTAGGCCTATTGTCACCGAAGTGCAAAGTATGAAAGGCACAGTAAATAATTTGCAGTCCAATAAAGTATTTTTATTTATTATTTATTTTATTGTAGTTTAGATGAAGGTTTACAGAACAAACTAGCTTCTTATTAAACAGTTAGTACACATATTGTTTTATGACATTTGGTTAACAACCCCAGGACATATCAACACTCTCCCTTCTGGACCTTGGGTTTCCTATTTCCAGCAGTCCAGTCCCCTCTTTCCTTCTAGCCTTTGCCCCTAGGCTGGTGTGCTCCTTTAGTCTTGTTTTGTTTTATGGGCCTGTCTAACCTTTGGCTGAAGGGTGAACCTCAGGAGTGACTTCATTACTGAGCTAAAAGTTGTCCAGGGGCCATACTCTCAAGGTTTCTCCAGTCTTAGTCAGGCCAGTAAGTCTGATCTTTTTTCATGAGTTAGAATTTTGTTCTACAATTTTCTCCATCTCTGTCCAGGACCTCTGTTGGGATCCCTGTCAGTCAGTGGTGGTAGCTGGTACCATCTAGTTGTACTGGACTCAGTCTGGTGGAGGTTGTGGTAGTTGTGGTCCATTAGTCCTTTGGACTAATCTTTCCCTTCTATCTTTAGTTTTCCTCATTCTCCCTTGCTCCTGAAGGGGTGAGAGTAGTGGGGTATCTTAGATAGCCACTTAGAAGCTTTTAAGATCCCAGATACTACTCACCAAAGTAGAAGGTAGAACATTTTCTTTATAAACTATGTTATGCCAATTGAGCTAGATGTTCCCTGAGACCATGGTCCCCACAGCTCCCATCCCAGTAATTCGATCCCTCAGGGAGTTTGGATGTGTCTATGGAGCTTCCAGCAACATGGATAGATCTTGATTGGATAAGATGGAAACAGAATGATAAGGGGGAGGGGGATGAAATAAATTTAAAAGTTAACATTTTGAGGATATGTAAATCCTGAGGTGGGGCAAACAGTTAATGCACTTGGCTACTAACTGAAAGGTTGGCAGTTAAAGTCCACTGATAGGTGCCTCAGAAGAAGGATCTGGTGATCCACTGTTTTTTACACAAATAACCATCACCTTCTGTATTTGTTTGCCAACTGCTCACTCGCCTGTGAGGGTGCAGTTGGCAAACAAATACAGAAGGTCTGGGTTATTTGTGTAAAAATAACCTGGTACTTCCAAAAAAATCAGTCATTGAAAACCCTATGAAGTACAGCTTTCCTCTGACACACAGAAGGTCACCATGATATGAGTTGGATTTGACTCAATGGCAACTGGTCAGTTATGTTTTATAAAGTCAGCAATGATGCTGTTCTCCCTTATAATGCTTAGGTGGATGGCTTTCTAGTTCTTTATGTTTTTTCCAGGGGCTTACTAAAAGCACCTAGTAAACAAACGAAAAAATCTATTGCCGTTGAGTTGATTCAGACAGAGAGTGACCCTATAGGACAGAGTAAAACCTCATGGGGTATCCAAATAGAGCTGCCCATAGGGTTTCCAAGGCTGTAAAGTTTTTTTTTTTTTTTTATTGTGCTTTAAGTGAAAGTTTACAAATCAAGTCAGTCTCTCATACAAAACCTTATATACACTTTGCTTTTTATAAACTCCTAGTTGCTCTCCCCACAATGAGGCAGTACACTCCTTCACTCCACCCTCTGTTTCCATGTCTATTCGGCCAGCTTCTGTCCCCCTCGGCCCTCACATCTCCCCTCTAGACAGGAGCTGCCCAGATAGTCTCATGCATCCACTTGATCCAAGAAGCCCACTCCTCACCAGTATCATTTTCTGTCTTGTAGTCCAGTCCAATCCCCATCTGAAGAGTTGGGTTTGAGAATGGTTCCTGTCTTGGGATAACAAAAGGCCTGGGGACCATGACCTCCAGGATCCCTCTGGTCTCAGTCAGACCATTATGTCTGGTCTTTTTATTAGAATTTGGGGTTTGCATCCCACTGCTCTCCTGTTCCTTCAGGGATTCTCTGTTTTGCTCCCTGTTGTGGCAGTCATCGGTTGTAGCTGGACACCATCTAGTTCTTCTGGTCTTAGGCTGATGTAGTCTCTGGTCTATTTGGCCCTTTCTGTCTCTTGGGCTTATACTTACCTTGTATCTTTCGTGATCTTCATTCTCATTTGCTCCAGGTGGGTTGAGACCAATTGTTGCATCTTAGATGAATGTTTGCTAGCATTTAAGACTCCAGACGCCGCTCTCCAAAATGGTATGCATAATGTTTTCTTACTAGTTTTTATTATGCCAATTGACCTCGATGTCCCCTGAAACCATGATCCTCAAACCCCCACCCCTGCTACTCTGGCCTTCGAAGTGTTTAGTTTATTCAGGAAACTTCTTTGCTTTTGGTTTAGTCCAGTTGTGCTGACCTTGCCTGTATTGTGTGTTGTCCATCCCTTCGCCTAAATTAGTTTTTGTCTACTATCTAATTAGTGAATCGCCCTCTCCCTGCCTCTCTCTCTCCCCCCTCTCATAACCATCAAACAATATTTTCTTCTCTGTTTAAACTATTTCTTGAGTTATTTTAATAGTGGTCTCATACAATATTTGTCCTTTTGCAACTGACTAATTTCACTCAGCATAATGCCTTCAAGAGTCCTCCATGTTATGAAATGTTTCACAGGCTCATCTTTGTTCTTTATCAATGAGTAGTATTCTATTGTGTGAACATACCATAATTTATTTATCCATTCATCCATTGATGGGCACCTTGGTTGCTTCCATCTTTTTGCTGTTGTAAACAGTGCTGCAATGAACATGGGTGTGCATATATCTGTTCGTGTGACAGCTCTTATTTCTCTAGGATATATGCCAAGGAGTCGGATTGCTGGATCATATGGTAGCTCTATTTCTAGCTTTTTAAGGAATCACCAAATCGATTTCCAAAGTGGTTGTACCATATTACATTCCCACCAGCAGTGTATAAGTAATGTTCCAGTCTCTCCACAGCCTCTCCAACATTTATTATTCTATGTTTTTTGGATTAATGCCAGCCTTGTTGGAGTGAGATGGAATCTCATTGCAGTTTTGATCTGCATTTCTCTAATGGCTAATGATCGTGAGCATTTCCTCGTGTATCTGTTAGCTACCTGAATGTCTTCTTTAGTGAAGTGCCTGTTCATATCATTTGCCCATTGTTTAATTGGGTTATTTGTCTTTTTGTTGTCAAGTTTTTGCAGTAACACGTAGATTTTAGATCAGAGATGTCATAGCTAAAAACTTTTTCCCAATCTGTAGGTAATCTTTTTACTCTTTTGGTGGAGTCTTTGGATGAGCATAGATGTTTGACTTTTAGGAGCCCCCAGTTATCTAGTTTCTCTTTTGCTGTTTTTTCAGTTCTAGTAATGTTTTGTATACTGTTTATGCCATGTATTGGGCTCCTAGCATTGTTCCTATTTTTTCTTCCATGAACTTTATCATTTTAGACTTTATATTTAGGTCTTGGATCCATTTTGAGGAGGCTGTAAATCTTTATGAAAGCAGATGGCCACATCTTTCTCCTACAGGGTGGCTGCTGGGTTTGAACCACTGACTTTTCAGTTAGCAGCCAAGTACTTTAACCACTGTGCAACCAGGTCTCTTCAGCCCCTAGTAATGTAAACCAAATACAAAACAACTCTAGAAACAAAGGCTGCAATGACACGTTCCCATGGGCCACTACCATGAGATTTATCCAGCCTATCAAAAACTAGCCAAGGCCAGAATAAATGGAGGCTTTAAGAAATACATTAGTATTTTTATCAAATTCATGGTTATTTACCTCTATACCTTTTTTTCCTCTTCTAATCTTTGCTTTCCTTCAACTTCTTTCTTTCCTTTGTCTTCCTCCTTACTATCTTTGCCAAGCATGAACCATTTAACTGTCTAAGGTCCTTTTATCACACTTCCCTTCTGAAGACATTGTGTTCTTTTCTCATCATTTCCTCAACTCCCTACTCTTTCCAAGTCATTTCTTTCTTCTCCCTTTATGGTATAGAAATAGAAGTGTGGTGTCGAAGAGTTAAAAAAAAAAAAAAAAAAGTTTGGGAAGTTTGAATGACCCGTTTATATTTTTCTGCAAAATAGGAGTTCATGAAAATCTAATGGAAGAAGTGAAAGGAGTAGAGAAGGAGGCACATATTATACAATATATGGTTGTCTTCTTTTTGATGTTGGCCAGATGTTAATTTGAATAGTGGTAGTAACAACTTATGAAACTGAAAAACTATTGGTTTACTGGGAGAGGCTGCTTAAAGACGTTTTATACTTCTCTGTCAATGTGCTATTTCAGCCCAGCAGGGGACTACGAGAGTGTTAGTGTAATAAGTTTGCAAAAGTAAATAGAGTTCAATGATTAATAAAGGCAGTTGTATTCTTATGCACACACAGATGCATATAAATAGTATTTTTATATTTTTTAACATATTGACACATATGGAGAACCAGAGAGTCAAAAAAGGAAGAGCAAACAGGGATCTCTCTAGGACGGATGCAGGACACAAAAGCAACAAAACTGGTGTTTATAAGGTATTTGTTATTGGGAAGTGATTCCTAATTGATTGAGAGTAAATACTGCTTGGTAGTATTGGTATGTGGTGAAATGTGTTAAGATTAGCATTCTCAGGTTTTCGTGGGAGACTAGCACTGGATGAGGCAATAATCAAACAAAAAAAAAACCAAACCCGTTGCCATCAGTCAATTCCGACTCATAGCAACCCTATAGGACAGAGTAGAACTGCCCTATAGGGTTTCCAAGGAGTGGCTGGTGGATTTGAACTTCTGACCTTTTGGTTAGCAGCCGTAGCTCTAAATCACTCAGTACTATAAAACTGCATTATGTATATCTTTGTCTCTGCAACCACCATGTTTTATAATAGTTAATATTTGTACTAAGCTCCCCATTTTGTGTCTTACTAATTTTTGCCCCAGTGCTTGCTACGTAGTAGGTTCTTGGTAAACATTACTGAATGAGTGAATAGATGATTGAAATTGCATAATACTTATGCCTGCTTGAACACAGGGATGCGTGCACAATGGAAATGAGTGGATTTAACACTGATGATTTTTATTTTTTTTTAAGTATCTACTTTAGTCCAATAGCACTATTAAATAAGTGGATTTTTCAGAGTAATATACATGGCTGGTATTTTATCTGTATTTTTTTTTTCTGTAGAGAAACATTTCACAATTCATTTTTGCAACCTAAAAACATAGGAATCTATCCATTTACATTTTGACTGAGAAAAATAATAAGGTTTCCAGTTCTTTAAATCCTAGTTTGCAAAAGCATTTCACTGTATAATCTCTCTGTGTTCTATTCCAGTTTACTTGTAGGTTTTCCTTGGAAGACTAACAGAAATCTAAACTGCCTGCTTTGCTGCCTTTATACACTTTGCTAAGCTGTGTTCTCACAACTCGGGAGATTAAAATTAAAAAAAAAATAGTAAGACAGTTTCACATGAAATAACTATAGTTGATTTTTAAAAATTACCAAAGATCTTCATGGTTGCAGGTGAATATGAACACTTTAAGAAAACTGAAAATAGTAAATAAGAATACGAAAGTGCATTCAAATGATTTGATTCCAAATATTTTTGAAAAAAAATCATAAACTTCCTGCATATGCTAATAAGTTAAATATGAAAAAGCAATATATATCTCAAACTGAAAAAATAGATACTGTGCTGTCTTCAAATGAGAGAGGCAGTGCTACTCAGTTTCAGAGCATCCACCCTTTCCGTGTCCTAGGTCATCACAGATGCTATTCCCTTCCTGTCTTGGTAATCTAGTGCTGCTACAACAGAAATACCACAAGTGGATGGCTTTATCAAACAGGAATTTGTTCTCTCACAATCTAGGAGGCCAGAAGTCCGAAATCAGGGTGGCAGCTCCAGGGGAAGGCCTTCTCCCTCTGTCAGTCCTGGGGGAAGGTCCCCATCATTAATCTTTCCCTGGTCTAGGAGCTTCTCAGCACAGGAACCCCAGATCGAAATGACATACTCCACTCTGGCACTTCTCTCCCGGTGGCATGAGGTCCCTCTCTGTTGGCTTCTCTTTTCAGTATCTCAAAAGAGACGGACTCAAGGTACAACTCAATCCTGTAGCTTGAGTCCTGCCTCATTAGCATAACTGCCTCCAATTCTGCCTCCTTGACATCATAGATGTTAGGATTTACAACACGTGGGATAATCACATCAGACCACGACACGGTGGACAACCACACAATACTGGGAAACACGGCCTAGTCAAATTGACACATATTTTGGCGGCACACAATTTAATCCATGACACCCTTCTCTTTCAATTTTTCCAAAAAAAGAAAGTGAGAGGGAGGGAAGAAGAAATGGAGGGAGGAAGAAAAGCCAGCTCCCTAACATTAAATGTAACATCCACTCCAGAAATCTTCAGTGTCACCGAATTTTTACCTTTCTGTAATCTCGGAGTAATGATGGGCCTGAAATCAGCCTTCACGTAAAAACCTGTTCACATGCAGTCAGGCCCTGAAATTTAGACCTACCCAAATTGAGCAACTCTTAAAAGCTTGATTATGAATTAGAGGATTCATGGAATCTATCTGAAGTCTATGTAGACCATCTATTTAATGATCAAGTTAGCCCTTTTGAAGGTGTGTTCTTGGGGGTTCTCAATGGATGACTCTGAGCCCTAAGCCTGGGAACCTGTGACTATGTTAATTTACATTGCAAAAGGAGCTTTGAAGATGTAATTAAAGTTACAGATTATGAGATGAGGGGATTTGTCTGGAATATCTGAGTTGGACCATCTAATCACATGAGTGCTTAGAAGTAGAGAGTCTTTCCCAGCTGAAGTTTAGAGCTTCATGGGAACCTATAGGAGAGATTTGACTCAGGAGAGATTTAAAGCCTGAGAGTGACTGGAGCACTCCCACCTCCTGCTCACCCCCTACCCTCACTCTTTACTGACTTTGAAAACAAAGGAAGGGGAGCGAGAGTCAAGGAATGCAGGCAGCTTCTAGAAGCTCAGGATGGCCCTCAGCTGACAGCCCGCAAGAAAACAGGGGCCTAGTTGTTTAACCAACAGCAAGGAATTGAAATCTGCCCACAACCTAAATAAGTAAGGAAACAGAGGCTTCCCTAGAGCCTCAGGAAAGGCACATAGCCCTGCCAACAGCTTGATTTTTAACTCAGCCAGACTTGTGTCAGACTTCTGAAAGTACCCTAAGAAAATAACTCTGTGCTGTTTTAAGCCTCTAATTTTGTGATAATTTGTTATGGCAGCAATATAAAACTAATATTGACCCAGGTAGAGTTGATACTAGATATATAAAAATTCATAAGATATCGCATAGGAACTGACAATTTCATGGTGGAAATTCAAGCATGGCACCTTCTTCTCAAAAAATGTATTAATACATTTTTAAAAAACTATTCAATAAATGATTCATTTATTTTGTATGTAGTTTTGACTTACTAATTGTTCTTGAAGTGACTTACAGCATGCCAGAAACCACTGTAAAACCAATTGTAACACGATATAGACTCTGCCCTGATCGCCTAACTAAATTTCTGTTTATGTTAACTGTTACCGGTAGAGTCAACCACCATCTCTACTTTGACGCAAGTTTATTTGTTCACGTGATAATATCCTGATTATATTTTAAAGGTCTGTTTTTTAAAAAGTGAGAAAATGTTGACAGTCCCATGTTTCTACACTATGATTAAATATAAACTTAAGAAGTATGTTATGAACTTCCTAATCTGTTAAGTACAAAATCTCTCTAGTTAATAACTTTCAAATGATTAACCTGTTTGCTGATTAGTTGACTAGGCAAGTGGTTTTGAGAAAAGCATTTGTAATTTTTGAAAAGTTCTGTTTGAGTTGGTAAGAATTCCACCTAGAATTAAAAAATTAATGTTAGAGACATTATTTGTACTAAGGAAATTATGAAAACAAACAAAACAAAAAAGAGCAAATTAACAGAACATCCCTGCCTGCTGCCAAAGCCTTGCTTTTGCCTTCTGTGGCTTCTCTGGGGTCTGTTCTGCACATTTATTTCTGAGCCGTCAGTTGTGTGGTAATGGCAGAGTAACGTGCTCGTTCTTCATTAAAGTGGCAGCCAGAGGTAGTTGCTACAAGAGTCAAGTATGGCAATTGATACAATACCCACATTATAGCTTCTGACAGGCTAGGAAATTGTTGGGTGAATGATTTTTTAAACTTTCAGTAATAATAACTGTTACAAGCATACATATAAACAGATAGATTGCTGGGTTTCTATATATACATAATACAAGGAGAATAAACTTGTCAAAATTGCACAAACAACTGAATAGTAAACTATGTTTGAAGAAATTTTATTTTACTCTTTCAAATCCAGGAAATATGTCCAATAAAAAAAAAATATGCACCTTTATTTCCTTAAAGAAAACACAAAATATTTGCAATTTGTAAATATTCTGTATAAAATGCTGTGGCGAATGTGTTTTTTAAAAATTATTCTTTAAAATTTATAATAATTTCATTTTTTAAACTTTTCTATTGAGGTACAACATACATACTTAATTTTCCAAACCAAAAAAGCAAATCCGTTGCGGTTGAGTCGATTCCAACTCATGGCGGCTCTATAAGACAGAGTAGAACTGCCGCATAGGGTTTCCAAGGAGCAGCTGGTGACTTTGAACTGACAACCTTAATCGCTGCACCACCATAGTTTTTTATAAATAATACACCTACGTGCATTTAGATGAAAATACAGACAACTGCCTGTCTTAGTTACCTAGTGCTGCTATAGCAGAAATACCACAAGTGGATGGCTTTAACAAAAAGAAATTTATTCTCTCACACTTAAAGGGGGCTAGAATTCCGAATTCAGGGCACAGGCTCCAGGGGAAGGCTTTCTTTCTCCGTCGGCTCAGGGGGAAGGTCTTTGTCATCAATCTTCATCGGGTCTGGGAAATTTCCAGCGCAGAGACTCTGGGTCTGAAGGACATACTCCAATCCTGGTTCTTCTTCTTTGGTGGTAATGCGGTCCCCCTCTCTATGCTCTGTTCTCCTTCCTTTTTACTCGTGTAAGATAAAAGGTGATGGACACCACACCCCAGGGAAATCTCCTTACATTTGACTAGGGTTGTGGCCTGAGTAAGGGTGTTGTACCCCACCCTAATCCTCTTTAATAAAACCTAATCTTGCCTCATTAACCACAGGCAGAGATCGGGATTTACAACACAGAGGAAAATAACATCAGAGCACAAAATGCTGGACAACCATACAATATGGTGAATCATGTCCTAGCCAAGTTGACATATATTTTTGAGGAACATAGTTCAAGCCGCGACACTACCATTGCCCCAGAAGCTTCCCTCATGCCTATTCCCAGGTCGTAACAAACCACACACCCCTGCCACCAACTCCCAGTTTTGCTTGTGTTTGATCTTTGAATAGTCATGTGGTCTTATAATCCCATGGTATGTGTTCTTTTGAGTCTGTCGTCTTTTACTTAATATTAAGTCAGTGAAATTATATGGAAACAATTCATTTATAATCATTGCTATATGTTACTCTATTGTATGAAGAAACTACAATTTATCACGTTTCTATTGATAAATAGAAGCCTGAGTAGCAAAAGTGATTTGCTAACCTAAAGGCTGCCAATCTGAATGCGCCCAGTTGCTCCAAGGGAAAAAGTCCTGGCGAACCACTTCTGTAAAGATTATAGCCAAGAAAACCCTATGGAGCAATCCTATTCTGTGACACATGGGGTTGCCATGGGTCAGGGGCCAACCCCACAGCAATGAACAACAACTGTTGATGGGTTATTTTAAGGAGCTATTGTGACTAAAGAGCCCTTGTGGTGCAATAATTAAAGGCATCAACTGCTAACCAAAAGGTCGGTGGTTCGAGACCACCAGCGGCTCTGCAGGAGAAAGATGTGGCAGTCGGCTTCCTGGCAGTCGGCTTCAGTAGAGATTTACAGCTTTGGCAACCCCATGGGGTTGTTATGAGTCAGAATTGATGGCTTTGAATTTTGTGTGTTTTTGTGTGTGTGTGTGTGTGTGTGAATAAGGCTGCTATTAACACTCTGTTCAAAACATTAACATATTTTGGCGCACATGTACACTATTTCTTTGTATCTAGAAGTTGAATTACTGGTTTATCACATATGTGCATGTTCAGCTCTAGTAGGCAGTGTCAACATTTACAAAATGGTACCAAGTTACCTTCCCTTCTGAAATGTTTGAGCATTCTTTCTTGTTGAATATTCTTTCCTATATTTTAAAATTTTAGCCATTTAGAAAAGTGTGCAGAGATATGCCATCATAGCTTTAGTTTGCATTTCTCTGATCACATTCAGTGCCATTTTATATGCTTATTGGACATTGGATAGCACCATTTGTGAAATGATTTTCAAGCAATTTGCCAATTTTTCGTAATAAGTTGTCTGTTTTTGTTTTACTATTTTGATATTAATGAGGGTACTTTGCAGGGTATATGTATTACAAGTTTTTTTTTTTTTTCCTGTCCTGTGGCTGGTCTTTTTGTTCTCTTAACGATGTCTCTTGATGAATAGATGCTCTTAATTTTAAAAGAGCTTATGAACTTTTTCTTTCATAGTTAGTACTTGTGCCCTGTTTAAAACATCTCTGGCAATCTCGAAATGAAGCAGATATTCTCATATGTTTTTATCTAAAAGCTTTCTTTAACTTTCACATTCAGATCTATAATATAGGTGGAATTGGTTTTTGCAGATGTGAAGTAGAAGGAATTTAGATATCCAATTGAGTATATGTAATTTATTGATTCAGTGCTATCTGTCATCTACCAGTTGCCATTGAGTGGATTCTGACCCATGGCAAACCCATGTGTGTCAGAGTAGAACTGTGCCCCACAGAGTTTTCAATGGCTAATCTTTAGAAGTAGATTGTCAGCCCTTTCTTTTGAGGAGCCTTTGGACGGATTTGAACCTCCAACTTTTCAGTGAGCACCCAAGCATATTAACCATTTACACCACCTACTGACTCCATTTGTCATCTACTACATCCTTTTACACTGTATTTTGGTATCATTTTCTTGTAAACCAGGAGGCCATGTTTACATTTGGGTACGTTTCTAAAATCTGTATTTTGTCTTTCTTGTCTCTTATTTGTCCTTGCACCAGTGCTGCACCATTTTAAATACTGTAGCTTCGTACTAAGTCTAGACACCTGCCAGTATAAGTTCTCCAACTTTGTCCTATTTTATTTTCACAATACTTGGCTGTTTGTGTTTCTTTACACGTTTTAGAATGAATGCATCAATTTCCAAGAATTCTGTTTGAGTTTTTATTAGGATCCCATTACTTCTATAAATCGACTTGGGAGTATTCACATCTTTATAATATCAAATTTTCAATTCACAAACTTGGTAGATCATTCTATTGTTTAGAACTTCTTTGATTTCTCTCAGTGACGCCTTTTGGTTTTTCTGCGAAGACTTACACATCTTTTGTTAGATACGTTCCATAGGCATTTTGATGTGTAGGTATTCTATTATAAATAGTTTCCCTTCTTAAAATTTAAAATTTTATTTTCTAATTATTTGTGGCTAGTGTGTAGAAATTTATTAGATTTTTGTTTATTTTAAGCTGATTAACTTTCCCAAGTTCACTTACTATTCCTAGTGTGTAGAAATTTATTAGATTTTTGTTTATTTTAAGCTGATTAACTTTCCCAAGTTCACTTACTATTCCTAGTAGTTTATCTGTAGTCCTTTGGATTTTCTGTGTACAAAATGTTTGCTTTAAATAATGACAGCTTTTAAGCTATCTTTCATTATATTGAGCAAGTTCTTAATACAATTTCTGTTTTTAATTGGCTGAGAGTTATCATGAATGTCTTTTGAATTTCACCAGAGGCTTTTTCTTTACCTGTTGAGATAATTATTTGATCTTTTTCTTCCTTTTACTGTTACACGCAATTAATTGTATTTATTGTATTTATTTTTAAGGCTGGAAACTGCTTTGATTTTTTTGGTAGGTGAAACATTCCTCTTCCTAATTTGTATGTTATTAATTACACTTCACATTCTATTTCCCGCCATGGATTGCAGAAAAATAAACATTTAAACACAATAAATATGAGGACAGTAGTCACGTGTAATGGGAATAATAGGTCTCAAGATCTTTTGTGTCCTACTGGCATGTTACTTTATTCTCCATTCATAAGGATAATAACATCTGCCCCATCTAACTAGCATGCTGGTTATAAAGATAAAACGACTGAGTAGAAGTGGTATATGGTAAACTATAAACAAAGATTGTTAATATTAAGCTCAAATTGTAAATTATTATAATATAGTTCATTATTATTTAATAAAATAGTAATGAAATATATAATTTGAACCTTTTCCCCCCAGTACTTTTATTTTATTGAACAATAAATAAGAGCTGAGTTTGTTTATTGATTTTTTTTCCCCAAAGCTATTCAAAGCACTAACACTGCCCAATGAGAATGGTTCAAATTTACCATACTGTTATTTGAAACATAACAAAGTATTTATTCTTTTATAAACTCATTGTAGGTATTATATCAAGATTTAAGATGGATAATAAGCATCAATTACTTCTTACATTATGCTAAGAAAAAAAACACACACACTCTTTTTATATGGTTCTAGCATAAACATAGTTTCCTAAAATTAACCTAAGCAAGCTATGTTAGATAGATCAGTATGAGCACAGTCGGATCTGTATTTGGAGCCCTAGTGGCACAGTGGTTAGGAGCTCAGCTGCTAACCAAAAGGTCGGCAGTTTGAATACACCAGCTGCTTTTGGGAAACCCTGTGGGTTCTACAGTCCTAGAGGGTCGCTATGAGTCGAAACTGACTCCTTGTCAATGTTTTTTTTTTTGTCAATCTATATCCAGAGTTTTCCCTATAGAGCAAATAGACTGCTTCTCACCTTGTTAGATAAAGTCATGTTTTAAATATTTTCTTATTTTTAACCCTTGAGCTACAGAAGAAAAAAATTGATAGAAAATTCAAAATAGGGGCTAATCATGTCCAATGTAAACCTGCTAATGAGAATCAAAAGTTGCATTCTTCTGAAAAATTCCATACACATTATTTTTAAGGTGTTCTTTCCCTTTTGTTTCCCAGCTGTATCACTTTTTATTCCTTTCTTAGACAGGCGGATGATGGATTCCCAGAGATAGATGATGTTTTCCTGAGAGAGAAAGTGGCCAGCTCAGCAGTAGAAGAGCGGCCATGGCAGAGTCACACCGGCTATCCCTGCAAGTTTCACTATGTTAGCTTTCATAGCCACTTAGTTTTAATGTCGGGTTCATCATAGGAATTGGGGGAACAAGATCAGCACTTGGGCTCCAAACATCTTCCCTATTATTATCGCTCCATTTGTTTTAGTGATTATTCTGTACCCTACCACTCATACTTACGGTCAGGACCAACAGAGGATGAGGGGGGAATCCCTGCATTTTCCACGCAGGGGAAACAGGAAAATCAAAAGAAGCCTATGCTGATTAAAAGGCACGCCTATAAATGAAATGAGTGTCAACTGCAGGCCTAAGTTATCTGGGATGAACATCCAGGATTTCTGGTCATAAAAAAACAAGGGTATCCTTATTATCATTATTTAATGATAATCATTATTTAGTGACTTTGATGATCGACTTCACCTTATGAGAAAATTCCTTAAAACTCAACTTTACCCAATCATTAAAAAAAAAAAAGTTTTTTTCCCCCCCGTGGAATATCAAACAACAAAAGAAAACATATGTTCAAATGTTCAATCAAGATTAAAAGTCTGCTGAGGGGGGCTGCACTGAATTAAAATATAACTGTTTTCCTGAACATTTAAAAAAGATATCTTATGTTTTTGTGCACATCGGATTATTTTGTGAAAGTTATCTGTTTAAAGAAAACAACTTTTTTTAAATTGTACTTTAGATGAAGATTTACAGAATAAATGAGCTTCTCATTAAATAGTTAGGACCCATATGGTTTCATAACATTGTTTAACAACCCCACAACATGTCAACACTCTCCCTTCTCAACCTTGGGTTCCCCATTACCAGCTTTCCTGTCCCCTCCTGCCTTCTAGTCCTTGCCCCTGGGCTGGTGTGCCCCTTTAGTCTCCTTCTGTTTTATGGGCTTGTCTAATCTTTGGCTGAAGGGTGAACTTCAGGAATGACTTCATTACTGAGCTAATAGGGTGTCTGGGAGCCATACTCTTGGGGTTTCTCCAGTCTCTGTCAGGCAAGTTAAGTCTGTTTTTTTTTTTGTGTGTGTGTGTGTGTGTGAGTTAGAACTTTATTCTACATTTTTTCTCCAGCTCTGTCTGGGACCCTCTGTTGTGATTCCTGTCACAGCAGTCAGTGGTGATAGCCAGGCATCATCTAGTTGTACTGGACTGAGTATGGTGGAGGCTGTGGTAGTTGTGGTCCATTAGTCTTTTGGACTAATCTTTCTCTTGTATCTTTAGTTTTCTTCACTCTCCCTTGCTCTCAAAGGGGTGAGACCAGTGGAGTACCTTAGATGGCCACTCATAGGCTTTTAAGACCCCAAATGCTACTCACCAAAGTATAGAGTGTAGAACATTTTCTTTATAAAACTATGTTATGCCAATTGAGCTAGATGTTCTCTGAGACCATGGTCCTCACAGCCCTCAGCCCAGCAATTCAGTCCCTCAGGAAGTTTGGATGTGTCTGTGGAGCTTCTATGACCTTGCTTTGTACAAGTTGTGGCTGGCTTCCCTAGTATTGTGTACTGTCTTACCCCTCACCGAAGTTACGACTTACCTATTGTCTATTTAGTATTTTTCCATCTCCACCCCTCCCTTCCCTAGTAACCATCAAAAATCTTTTCTTTTTGTGTGTAAACCTTTCCGCGAGTTTTTACAGTAGTGGTAACATACAATATTTGTCCTTTCGTGGTTCACTTATTTCACTCAGCATAATGCCCTCCAGATTCATCCGTGAGAAAATAACTCCTGATATGCTAAAACACATTTACTTTTGTTTTTTTTGTTGGACTCCGATTTTGTTGCAAAAGGTTGAAAGACTTGTAAGTGGCATGACATTCCCTAAATGTTAGAATAACCTGGGGTAAAAATTATAAATAAATAATAACTCTTAAAGTAATAAAATAATTTGGAAGATATTAGCTATCTTACACTAGTCACAACTACTGACGAGATCTTACCCAGATGAAATTTGTTACCTTGAAATTCAACATCTTGACAAAGTCTTCATCACTAATTAAAATAATAGCAGTGGAAGAGCATCTGCAATTACTCTGTTTAGGATAAAATTACAAGGCTTATAAATCTCAAAGCTTCAGGGCATAAACTGATCACCAGCTGGGGTGAAAAAGAAATGTCTACCTATTGTGTAGTTTTGCAAAATTAAGTACGTTGTATGTTTTGCTCTCAGAAACATCTGGCACAGGCTATTAGTTAAGAGGCTATTGGACTGCACGCAAAGGACGCTACTTGGCTAAGTTATAGAAATTTTGTGGTTCCACATATATAAAAAATGTAAAGTTCAGGGGTATGCTAAAGGAATGCTGAATTCTTCGTCTTAATGTCATTGGTTCAAATTCTTCCCAGGCTAGTGATCATAGACCATTACCGATGTCAGGTAGAAAAGGAGAAACTCAAAAAAAGTTCAAATTCCGGTGTCAGTCCAGGTGGCATAAAACAAAGCCAACATCATAATGGACCATATTTGGTAGTTTCCAAAGGGGAAAAATAAAAATAGAGTGTTCATAGATTTTGATTGGGGAAGATTGACAAAGAAGAGAAATGATGTTCTATGAAAGCTCCCCTTCTACCCAACTGTACTGTTCAAATGAAGAGGCCAATTAACTTATAGGCCAGTCAGGGTAGATGGAAATCCCCATGAGGAAAGGACTGGAAGATCCCTTCTATCTTTTATTAGGTGGGGTAAGGAGAAAGAAGAGGGCAGATTTGAGATAATGACTACATCACAGGATTCTGCATCTTCCCTGGGAATGTTGCCCAGGAGGGACTCTGGTGCCCCAGGCCACCTTGTTAAATCTCAAGACTATTGGGGGATGGTAGGAGGCTTGGAGGCTAGAAGCCAGGCTTACCCAGTATACTCTCCTTTCCTTAGTCAAATGACTTGGGACCTTAAGTGACAAGGTCCCCAGTAAGTAAGAAGGAGAACATTGCAATGGAGATTGGACATTTTGAAATTGAAAACAGTTAATAACCACTTAGTAGTTATTAACTAGTTATTGTTTAATGGTTAATTACTGATATTTACCAGTCTGTCCCTAAATTAAAGGAGCCTTCAGAAATTCCAAAAACACAATATGAGACAAATAGTTCTTTTTCATGTTCAGCTGTCTTCTATTATATTCCTGAATCACAAACTTGAAACAATATAGGCCAATGGGAACAGGGTTGACTTTTTTTTTTAATTTAAATTTGGTTTAAATGCCTTTAGGGTATTATCTTTCCAATTCGCCCCAGTCCCTGATACTTCTATTGACTAAGTACTAGCCTTTCAATAGCTTGTTATTGCACTCTTGGCCTACAAAAGTATTAAGGTTTACAAGCATCATTACAAAGTATCATTTTTCAATATAGTTCTAACTATATGTTTGCTTTATTGAAACAAACTAAATCCATTTTTTGGTTATAGAGCTTTTTTGTAAGAGAATCCTATGATAATGTCAGTTCTAAGCTTTTTTTTCCATTAGAAATAATAGTGATACCAAGTTTTAAAGCTCTTATTTTTCAAACTCTGATTATCCTAATGTTCTCTGAAAAACTTTCAAGATCTTGACATTTTTCTAAGCCATACAGCCTACAATAGAATGCTCACTAAAACAATAGTACGTATTTTTATGCAAACAATGTGCTCCTTCTATGTTCTTTTGCCAAACACGCCTTTCCCCCATCCCGCATCCCCTAACCTTCCCAAGATATTTTCATAAACTCAGCTATGCCAATTTGTTTTTTACATTTTGCTGTAAAAAAAAAAAATTTAGCATAGCATGCTTACAGAAATACCTGGGGAGGGGGGCGCAATTGGCAAACAAACATAGAAGGTGTGCGTTGTTTGCTTAAAAATATGTTAGTCACTCAAAAAAGATTTTATTTCTTTCCATACGTCTTCTCATAAAGCTACATTTGTGTGTTTTGGCTGTTATTTTTCTTTTCTATGTCAGCACTACGTTGCAGATGATCAGTTTATAGTTCATTATAGACCCCAAATGGGTTTCTGCTGCACTTTTGTGCAGGAGAAAGGGGTCAGTGGTTCTGTATCAGCCCGGGTACATTTTCATTTTCTTCTGAAAGGAATCTGCTAAGAGGTATTCTTCAGGATAACTGCATTCTAAGTAATCAGACTATAGGTGATGACTGTACTACTGAGACTGAGATGAATTCAAATACTCTTAAGGAGTTTATTTTGTCTAAATTAATGTTAATTGAAATTTGAGATAGGTTTTTAACTCAAAAGTTTTTAAGTTGATGTTACCACAAGACTTTCCTAAGATTTCTGATAGAGTTACTTTTCAAGGAATTGCCACATTTACATTTGTCTTTACTGTGGCTATTAGGATCTGTGAGTAATTTGCCTAAGGTCAACCATGCATACTCTCAAGTCAGGGGGTGTCTGCAAAGCTGAGCTACCACATAAGTACAGAAGTGGGTTTATCTTTCTAATCCTCAAGTTACTTCAGGGGCTTCTAGGAAATTTTGGAAATTAGGGTGACAAGTGTGGTGGCCAAACCTACCCCAGCCTAGTGCTCCTTTGAACATCTCCTCTGAAAGGAGAACTAATGATCCAAAGACTAGTGGAAAAGTCAAAGGTAGGGATGATGTGAACGAATCTTGTAGACGCAAATATGTGGACAGTTAAGGGAGTGGTTCTGTATTAGTTCTGTACTGCTGTGTAACAAATACCGCAAATTTAGCATCCTGCAACACTCATTTACCATCTCACAGTTCTGTGAATCAGTTCAGGCATGGCTTAGCTGGATTCTCTTCTCAGTGTCTCAGACTTACGGTGTCTGCTGGACTGAGTTTGCATCTTGTAAGTCAACTGGGGAAATAGCCACTTTCCAGCTCCCTTAGGTTGTTGGAACAACTTATTTCCTTGTGGTTGCATGACTAAACTCCCCATTTTCTTGATGGCTGTCAGTGAGGCATTGCTCAGGTCCTTAGCAAGTGGTCCCTGCCATCTTCAAACCAGCAACGGAGAATCACATGTCAAAACCCCTTTCTCACTTTGAATATCTTTTTCCAGAAAAAAGCCCAGGTCCCTTTTAAGGGATCACTTAATTAGGCCAGGCTCACGCAGGATAACCTCCTTTCCTTAAAATCAAATGATTTGGGACCTTAATTACATCTTTAAAATTCCTTCACAGTAGCACCTAGACTAGTGTTTAATTGAATAACTGGGAGAAAGTATGTGTATATCAGGTGGTGGGAAGCTTGGGTCAATCAGAAAAACAGGAATCAATAGGCACACATACATACACCCAGATTTGTCTGTCTGTCTACCTATCTATGATTTATTACAAGTAATTGCTCATATAATTGCTGGGGATGGTTAAACAAATCCAAAATGTATAGTCGGGAAGGAAGATCATAGGCAAGCTAGATAGCACAGACATGAGCTGAAACTGTTATCCACAGGTGGAATTCCTTCTCTTTCCCAGCCTAGGCCTATGGTCTCATGGGGAGTTCCTTCTGACCAGTTGATGGAAGAAAAAAAAAAGAAAAAAACAGGCCTATTTTACAGACAAGTCTGCACAGCATATAGGCACCACCTGAAAGTGAACAAGTACAGCACTATAGCCCTTTCTAGGAGAGCTGTGAAGGACAGTGGCAAAGGGAAATTCTCCCAGTGGGCGTAACTTCCTTTGAACAGTGTATCTAGTTGTTCATTTTGTCTAGAAGGAGAAATGGCCAGAGGTTTGAGTCTATATCAATTCATGGGCTGTGGTCAGTGATTTGACCGGATAATCATAAATTTGGAAGTAATATGATTGGAAAATAGGTGACAAGGAAGCCTGGGGAAGAGGTATGTGATAGAACTCTTCGAATGGCACAGAATGTGAAGATATTTGTGTCCATTATTCACCAACTGTTCACCTAATGATGACCTAATTAGAAGAGTATTTTAAAAATCAGTTGGATAGAATGATAAGTTCAGTGTCTTAGAAATTAGCCTCTTTCCCCAGCCACTCTTGCCATTGTCCAATGGACTCATGAACAAAGTGGCCATGGTGATCATGGAGATTGTGCATGGGCTCAGCAACACTGACCTTCATTCACCAAGGCTGGCCTGGCTGCAATCATTGCAGAGTGCTCAATCTGTCGACAGCGTAGACCAACACCAAGTTCCTTATAGGGCACTATTCCCCATGGTGATCAGCAACATACTTGGTAAGAGGTTGATTACACTGGACTGCTTCCATCATGGAAGGTTCAGTGCTTTGTAAGGAATAGACACTACTCTGGATATAAATTTGCCTTCTCTGCTCCCAAATGAAGTCCCAGGCTGGTACAGATGGTTGTGTGCTCAGCTGCTAACCAAAAGGTTAAAGTAACTAGTCATGGTCTTTTCCTGGTGGGGTGATCCAACCCTTTACTTCTAAAGGATATGGGTCATTCACTCTTGACTGAATTAGTTTTTTATTGACTTAATCACAGGACATGGGAGTACCAAAAGATGGCCTAGAGGATCTCCCGTATTTCAGACATACTTTGGATTATTCTCATTGTATAGTAGCAGCTCAACTTCCCTTTGGTAGTCAGGATCAATCACCCCAGGCAGTATAGCAATCCTCTTCTGACATTTGTAGATTTACAGGTGTCTTATCCATTTGTCATGGTATTTTGCACACCATTGCTTCTGACCAAGGAACTCACTTCAAAGCAAATGAAATGCAGCAAGGAGTCCATGCTCACGCAATTCACTGGTCTTTACATGTTCCCCATCATCCTGAAACAGTCACTTGGTATAACAGTGGAATTGCCTTTTTGAAGACTTAGTTTTGGAACCAACTAGGCAGCAATTTTGCAGGGTTGGACTACTGTCTTATAGGATGTGGTTTCTGCTCTAAATCACCATCCAATATATGGTGCTGTTTCTCTTATAGCCAGGATTCAGAGGTCCGGGAATCAAGTGATAGAAATGGGAGTCCCTCCACTCACTGCAACCCCTAGTGATCTACTAACAAAGTTTTTGCTTTCCATCCCCACAAACTTAGGTAGTGCTGGTCTAGAGGCCTCAGGTTCAATGTGAGGAATCTTCTACCTGTGCACATAGCACTGATTCCATTGAACTAGAAGTTCAGACTGCCAACTGGCCACTTTGGGTTCCTCATATCTCTGAATCAATAGGCAAAGGTGGATTTTACCATATTGGTTGGGGTAACTGATTCTGCCTACCAAGGGGGAATGGGTAGCTACTATATAATGGGACTGAGGAATAAGTATGTCTGGGATACAGGAGATCCTCTAGGGTATCTCTTCGTACTCCCATGTTCTATCATTAATTTAAAAACTATAACAGCCCTATTGATGCAGTACTATTTATGGTCCACATCCTTCAGAAGTGAAAGTTTGGGCCAACCTTCCTCACCAGGCAAAAAATTATGACCAGCAGGGGTGCTTGATGAGGGCAAAAGGAATATGGAATGGGTAGAGGAAGAAGACAATTATAAATACTACCTACAACCAAGTGATCCATTGCAGTGAAGACTGTAATAATCATGTGTATGCATTCCTTATTTTAACATGACTTTTTTTAATGTTTATAGATACATTAATCAAGTATTTTTGTTTTCTTGCCTTTCTTATCCTCTAATCATTTAACATGACAGATAACTTACATGTCAGCATTTAAGTTACAGGATATCAAGGAGAAGATTGAACATTACCTCTTTGTATTCTTTTTTTTTTTTTTTTTCTAGAGAAGGAATTAGCATATTTTCAATTGTATGGGGAATAGTTTTATCCTGTTAGATGAAGTATGCCTTTGTTTTTGTTTTTATTTGGTGATTAAGTTTGGTTTAAGGAGATGTGTGTGGGTACCAAGTTGATAAGGAATGAACTATGATGCGTTTTTTGATATGTCAACTTCTCTAGGCTACATTCCCCAGTTATTCAATCAAACCCTAATCTAGATGTTGTTGTGAAGGTATTTTGCAAATGTAATTTTTAAGTAGCTGATTTTAAGTAAGGGAAATTATCTCTATATAATTTGAGGGGGTCTGATTTAGTCAGTTGGAAGGCCTTAAAAGAAAAGCTGATTTTTTTTTAATTGTGTTTTTTAAATGAATGTTTACAAATCAAGTCAGTCTCTCATACAAAAATTTATACACCCTTGCTGTATACTCCTAGTTGCTCCCCCCCTAATGAGACAGCACACTCCTTCTCTCCACCCTGTTATTTCCCTGTCTATTCAGCCAGCTTCTGTTACCCGCTGCCTTCTCATCTCCCCTCCAGACAGGAGCTGCCCACATAGTCTGTGTCTACTTGATTCAAGAAGCTCACACCTCATCAGTATCATTTTCTATCCTATGGTCCAGTTCAATCCCTGTCTGAAGAGTTGGCTTTGGGAATGGTTCCTATTTTGGGATAACAGAAGGTCTCAGGACCATGACCTCTGGGGTCCGTCTAGTCTCAGTCAGGCCATTAAGTCTGGTCTTTTTGAGGTCTGCTTTTCACTGCTCTCCTGCTTCTTCAGGGATTCTCTGTTGTGTTCCCTGTCAGGGCAGTCATTGGTTGTAGCTGGGCATCATCTAGTTCTTGTGACCTCAGGCTGATGTAGTCTTTGATTTATGTGGCCCTTTCTGTCTCCTGGACTCAGGATTACCTTGTGTCTTTGGTGTTGTTCATTCTCTCAAGGCTGATGTTTTGCAGAGAGGAAGGGAAGGAGGGAGAGGAGGAGAGGAAGAGAGACAGAGACAGAAAGAAGAAATTCTGCCTGTGTGTATCAGCTTTGGTTTCTGTTCATGGGTTCTGGTCTTTCCAATATCTTCCCTTCCTGCCTGCCCTACTTACCCAGTCCCCACAATAGGGTAAGCCACTTCCTTGCAGTTCATAAATACATGCATACACGCACATACATTTAGAAAGATAGATGGTAGATACATATGAATATAAAGATAGAAATGGAGTCCCCTGGGTGATGCAATCGTTAATGTGCTCAGCTGCTAACAGAAGGGTTGGAAGTCTGAGACCACGCAGATGTGCCTCAAAAGAAAGGCCTCGTGATCTGCTTCCAAAAAAATCAGACACTGAAAACTTTATGGCGGACAATTCTAATCTGACACACACGTGGTTGTCGTGAGTCAGGGACCACTTGACAGCAACTGAAACTGGAACATAGATGATGTAGATATACAGATATAGATATCCTACTGGTTCTCCTTCTGTAATTGAGCCCTGACTAATATAGGGCACATCTTAGAATTCTGTCTACCGCAGCTCTTCTGGAATGTAGCAAGATATTGTAGAAATCACCAAAATCTGAATTGGAAGATCTGGGCTGAAGCTAGGCTCTACCACTAAAAGCATAGTCACCCTGGGAAAATCACTTAACTTCTCTAACTTCGCTTGTCTCTTCTGAATTTCAAGAACCCACATTGCAGAGTTGTGAGCATCAGATTAGAAAAAATAAATACAAAAGTAACCGGTGTACTTTAAAGTACTATATAAATTTTGCTATTTTTGCTAAAAGTGCCTGCATTGTTTGTGTTAACCTGTTTGCTGGGGAGGATTGAAATGGAAGTTGACTTGGATTTGGAAGAGGTCTCTGCCACAGTCATGGGTGGCTCAGGAATGCTTTATAATGATTAACTGCTGCTCTGGGATTTGGAATGAGTTGGAATTGACTTGACGGCAATGGGGTTATGGGGATTTGGAATATCACCAGAGACTCTGATACCTAACCTTGTGGGTAGACAAAAGTTACAGCAACCTTGAAATTGTGTAGTATTTTCATGTTTTTATTATATTTCATTTTTGTTTTGCCTTCATAGCATGCATGATGCTATGTTTCCAAAACGAGATCATCCATGTTAAGGCAAGAGCATAGAAAGAAATAAAAACCTTTCATGTTCCCACTGCCTAGAGAAGCTACACAAAGAAAACTTTCCTTTCTTCTGTATTTAAGATCATATTCATCTAAGGAATTAAAAACAAACAGCCATGGACAATAAATGAGCAATAATGCAACTAGCTTTGAATTCTGTTTCCAGACTTAACTCATTTCTAGAGTCTGTTCTTGACCCAGAGGATTTGAATATACCCACTCTAAGTAACTGGCATTTGCTTGACTCCTTAACAATTCTCGTTATCTTATTATTCTGAGGTCATTTTTAGGTGGCTTTATGAGCTTCTTTAAGGTGAGTCTTGAGGTTCTATGAAACAGTCCTTCAAACAATCTATCGCAGGCTTAATTAAAGTTCTCATAGGCATGATCTGTGGCAATAACTTTCATTTTAGATTAACTGGAACACAAGGAACTAAACAGCTTATGTCAAAGTTTGAGTTTAGCATGAGATGCTCTGTCTTCTTGAACTGGTATCCCAGTTCCTAATAACTTAGCTGTAAATGCGCATGGTATCACTTTGATGTTAAACATTATTTTAGGTTTAGCTCCTAATTTTCACCTTTATCACCATCGACACTTGGAAGCCTCAAGTAAGCACGTCATTGTAATTTATATTAAGTCCTTATTTTGATTACCAGAACAAAACTTTCCAAATCATTAGCAGACTTATGGCCAGGAAGTGTTATCCTTTTAATTGATACATCTGTGTGGAGTTTTACCTCAAAATTTTTGCTAACAGATAGAATCCTCTGGAAAAAATATTGTATTTTTCAAAAATTTGAATGAAATATGCTGTGGAAAAAAGCACATTGTTTTCTTAAAGGTATTAAGGCACTGCTGACCAGGACAAGGACTTGGCAATTCATCTCCTATTTTGGAATGTGTGAATAATTTGGAAATTGTTGAATTATGACACAGTACAGGATCTTATGCAGAAGACAGATGTCAGTGCCCATGATGCAGGATTTCTGATAAACCTGACAAAAAGACCCACGACCTAGAAACAAAATGACAGGGCCCCAAGGGCATTCCATGTCTGACCAAAGACATGAAGAATAGACTCTCTAGACTCTGCCCCAAGTCCACAGCCCTCGAACGGCTCTCTTACACCACTTGTAGAAAACAACAAACATCCCGCTTTAATGACTATCTTTGAAAAGAAGTTATATCATAACACTCTAAATGTTATATTTCTGATAGATATTTTCACTTTTTTTTGGTTACTGTGTTTACCAAAAATATGGATTCCTAAAACAATTTGGAGTGCCATTTAATTCTGTAAAACATTTAACTCTATAAAACAATTCGGCACATAGGAACTTGATGTACCTTGTTTAAATCACTCCCAATCCAAATAAGACCTAGTTATGTTTTTTTTTATGCTTATACCGTCTGGGGTTCAAGATGTGCTTAGTAAAATCGGCTTTTTGATTTTATCAAAGTTACAGTAAAATACATAATTTCAAAAAATATAAGCATAAAAATGCTACAGTTTAACAGTGTATAATCAATTAATTGACAATAAGATTCATTCTGACGGCAATCTTATTTGCTTAGGTATACCAAGACCTGAAGCCCTGGTGGTGGCCCAGTGGTTAAGAGCTACGACTGCTATCCAAAGGGTCAGCAGATCGAATCCACCAGCTGCTCCTTGGAAACCCTATGGGGCAGTTCTACCCTGTCCTATAGGTTTGCTGTGAGCTGGAATTGACTTGATGACATTGGGGGTGGGACCAAGAACTACTAGATGAAGAGCTAAGATACTTAAAATCATTTTCACAAGTTCTGAGGGTGATAAGGTCTTCATTAGATGATTGAAACACTCTAAATAGGGCATGCTTTTAGGATTCCTTCAAATATGTACGTCAAATCCAAGTTTACCACCGAATGGCAAACTTCCTTACTGTAAAAACCAGCATACTCTTACCTCATTAGTTAAAAGATTAAGAAATAAAAGAAGAAAAAATAGCAAAAGGAGGAAAAAGAACAAAGGGTAGAGATTTTCAAAAACAACACAAAAGAAACTTTCTGAAGACTCATTCATTAAAAATGGAAAAGACCAATTTCCTTCAGACAAGGCAACAGTTTGGAATCTCAGACTTTCTTCACTCTTATCAAATGAAAACATGTCAGCAATTCTTGTGCGTAGTTATAGTTAGTGTCAAATGCTATCAAATTTGAGTTGAGACTTCTCGCCAGTTTGGGAGCTAAGGGAATATATTATCTCAGCCCACAAAGGGTTTCATTAAAAGGCTGAAGGAAATGGAAATCCAACACCGGTTAAGGGAATCAGCAAATAAATTACAAAAACTGTCCATTTGCCTGTCCCTTTTAATCTTAATGTCGTATTCAAACTATTGGGCATGTAACTGAATATCTCAACTGTACCTGAAGAAATAATGGAGCGTGTCTCTGCAGTAAAACAGAACGGCACTAAACTGATGAGTTTAACCCAGCAGAAAGAGCGGCTGTAAACATGACAAATGCCTGCTATTGATTTCAGGTTTAATTACTCTGTGCAGCACTGACAAAGCCCATCAGATGTTGTTGTGAAGTGTAAATGGAACGGACTACACTTCACTGCCCATAGGAAACTGATGGTGTCTGCAGTTTGCATTGTTTACTTTATCCTCCGTAAACTTCAGCCTTGATCAAATTAACAAGTGCTACTAACCTCCAACAAACTACAATGCACTATGGTTTTACAGCAACAGCCTTGGAACAACAGTTTGGCAGTGTCTCACTGATAACAAATGTCAGTCTAATGGCTGCTGATGAACCCTTTAGCCCAGGATCTGCAGGTCCTGAACTCTGGGGTTATAGAGGTCTTCTTTGCTCATGTCTGGTGTGTAAGAGAAGGAAAAAAGTGAGTTCTTTACACTGCTCATTACTGTGGTGCCAATAAATAGTAGATACCATACAGTCTTTCCCGAAGGGATCCTGAGTTATTTCGTTTCTGATTTCCAGTATGGTTTTTCAAGAACGTTTGTCAGTAATTATAACTAACTTTAGGTTAATTGCTTTCTAGACTTTTCCTTCATCTTTTCAGATATATAAATTGTTTATATCGTCTTTCTCCTTCAATCCAACTTTTTTCTAGCAGTGGTTTACTGAAGGATATTTCTGAAACTAATGAGAATCCATTAAAAAAATAGCACTTGCAAAAGAGTGAACATTTTTCCTTAAATGGGAGGTTACTTAATTGACCTATTATTTACTTTTCTGCCCAAAGAATGTATCAGAATTTTATTTTATCATCAAAATACCAATAGAGTGTACTGGATGTTTACGTATACAAGGCATCATGCAAACAAGTAAAACAATGGAGTGAGGATATTTGTAAGGATTTACATTGTGCTCAGGATCGGCCAGAGTCAGGAGAAGACTTCTAAGACACCCTCCTCAGCATCTCCTCGGTTCATTCTGCGCGGGCAGCTGGACCTGCTTACCTCCACCTGCACAAATTAGCTTGATAATATATTGTCAGGTGTTTTTGGTTTTCTTCCCCCTCCTCTTCTTGGCAATGCCTATCAGAATGGTGGGTACATATTTCCCAGTTTATATTCCCAGGCTGGCTAGTCTATTTCTCATGCTACATTCGTAATGTACAGAATCACTGCAATCCTCACATTTTGTCCTGGACCTTGCATGATATAACATGCTTGGGACCTGACCAAAACCAGAAGTTACTACATAGAAGGGATATTTAAAATGATAGGTAATGCAACATTGGATACTAATAAAGCGAAACTTTTAATAACTACTGGGTTTCTAGAACAAGAAAGAAAATATAAGCATCAGCTACTGAACTAATTTTAAAGGATAAAAAAACGAACTAATTTTAAAGGATAGTATAACAATAATAAGAGAATGTTGGCCACCCCCTTAGAAAATACCTAGATAATCCCATCTTTACCTGATCATGTCGCAAAAACTTAAATGTTGCAAAATGTGTTTTTTAAAATGTCTTTTTGTGTACCTAAGTTTAAGAAAACTGCAGGGTTCACTCACTTATTTGAAAATATTTATCGTGTGTCTCCTCTAGCTGCTAGGTGCTGAGTGGTGAAGAAAATCGATCTTACCTCTAAAAAAAAAAAATAGTGGGGGAAAAAAGTAAAATGTGGAAAGAATTCTATAGTCAGTCCAGTGTTGCAATGGGTGTTACAGAGGAAAGATTAAGAGAGCGGAAACCTATCTTAGACTCAGAGACTGGGGAAGCTTCTCTAAACGGCATTGAAGATGGCTGCTGAGTAGGTTCTGCCCAGCAGAGGGAAGCGTATGCACAAAAGCTCTGAGGCGAGAGCTTGATGCGTTTGAGAAGCTAAGAGAAACCATATGCGCCTGGAATTAAGTGAACCAGATGAATACTAGCGTAAGACCTGGATGGGGAGGTGGAGAGTGGCTGGGTCATACGGGCCGTGTTAAGAATTTTAGATTCCATGTATTAGAAGCCTGGGGGAACACTGAGGTATGTTGAGCACTAAGGACGAGATCGGAGTTTTAAAATTTTTCTGCTTAACTTCATGCTGACTGCTTTGTAAGAAATAACTCCAGACCAACAGGAGACAAGCAGGAATAAAGCACCCAATCAGGTGACGAATGCAATAGTTCAAGCAAATGATGACGGTGGCTTGGATTGGGTGGTGGCTGCAGAGATGGATGGACTCAGGATAGTGAGGACAGGAAATCAGAGTGTCTGGAAAATAAACTCATGGACCAGGCATTGTTTAGTTCACTAATGTTCCTGACATAGGTATATTTTTTAGTAGATCACCACACCTTTCTTCCTAGTCTACCTTTGTCTTATATATTTTATGCACTTACACAACACACTGAAGTTGATGTTGCTTATATTTCTTTACCTCTACATGTTGAAATTTTCCATTTCAGTTATTTTTAAAATAATGCTTCTGACTGTCATTAATCTGATTCTCTGTGGACTCCTTATATATTAGCAACAATTATTCTTATAGCAACACCAAAAATGGCAACATATCTAAGTAAAAAAAAGTAGAGACAGAAATTCTGGATTCGTTAAAATTATCCTGTTTGTTAATTTTCTGGATTTCATTCTCAAAGGCCAAACCCCCGAAATGGCTTGATATTTTTAACTGATTATTTTACATCTTTCACAGTAGAGAGAAAAATTGAAAACTCTGTTGCTGTCTAGAAATTTAGTAGTCATGGTTAAGGGGAGACATCTCAAATCACCCTACCTGCTTTAAGTATTGTTTAAACTGCTCTCTGGGCATGGGCTGTAGGTATAGGACAAGGAGGAGAAGAAGATGCCCAGAGAGACATCCTGAGGCCAAGTGGAGTAGCTAAAAGGAATTTTTAAAAGGTGCCTACCAGCCTCCAACCCATCACCCATCTGTTAGGTTGTCATACTGTGGTGGCTTGTGTGTTGCTATGAAGCTAGAAGCTATACCATGGGTATTTCAAATACCAACAGGGTTATCCATGGTGGACAGGTTTCAGTGGAGCTTCCAGACTCAGACATAGGAAGAAAGGCTAGGTGATCTACTTCTGAAAATTAGACAGTAAAAACCCTATGGATCACCACAGAATATTGTCTGATACAGTGCTGGAAGATGAGCTGTCTAGGTTGGAAAGCATTCAAAATTTATGATGGAGACAACAATGGACTTGAGCATAACAATGACTGTGAAGACGGCACAGGACTGAGCAACATTTCGTTCTGATGTACGTGGGGTTGCCATAAGTCAGAACCAACGCCACGGCAATTAACAACAATGCTGCCTACAACATGGGTGAAAAGAGGGCCTCTGTGAATGCCAAACCGATTCAGACTGATTAAAACTTCCAGGCCTGTAGTTTAGCTCTTGTTAAGTCTGTCCCTAGGTCTGATGATTAAAGGACAATTTCCCACTTCCTTTTGAAAACCATTCTTATTAATTTACCACATTCAGTTCCTACAAAAACAACATCTCTACATTCTGAAATCGTTGATCTTCGGCATTTGAAATAAGAAAAAATAAATATGATTACAAAAATAGTGAAATCATATGATCCACTTTATAACTTCATGATGCTCTCTAATTAACCAGTAATTATATATAAACTGATTCATATATCAGAGATCCAAATATCTCCATTGGGAAAATTTAAAAGAACTGAGGGCAGAATTATATGATCCTTTGTCGGAAACCTAGAAGAGCTTTACCCGAGAAGTAAAATATTCTTAATTGAAACATCCAATCTTTCCCTCAAAAATACCACACACCTACTAAGTACAAGACCCCAAACTAGGCAGACGGTAGCGCATCAGGGCACAGGAAGAAATCACTCCAGGAGCTGGTCCTCAAGCAGCTTATTAAGAATAGTGGGCGTGTTAATTTAAAATTGTTCTTTTATTTAATTCTTTGATCTAAAATCACTGAATCAAGATGTCTATCACCGTGATCGAATAGCAGGTGAAGTCTTGAACACAGCTTTGGGAGCCATGATGTCCCTGAAGGGAGAAAGCGGTGACTAACATTTTGCTCTGCGCCAGGGACTGAATCACATAATCTGTCACTGTCCAAATACAATTTTCTTTTTTCGTAAATGAGTCCGTCACAAACCTCTGATTGCGCCATTTCAAATGCAAATAATTCTGTTCCAACTGCCTCTTTACATTAGCTAAATGAAGTCATCAGTAACCAAAATTGGAGAAAATCTTAACACAACTGCCGTAAACAACTTTTAAAGTTTTATATCCCTTAAGAACGAAACCGTTATGAGATAGTTAAGATTCATTAGAGATACCCATCCCTGATATGACTCATATTCAAAAACAATAATACTTTCCCCCCCATAACCAATAGTGGCCAGAACAAATTATAATCAAAGATAGATTTCTTGGAGGGTGATGATACCATTAGATTTAAGGAATTAAAAATACATGAAACTTTTGAGTTAATGAACAGGGTCCTTAACTGCTCATTTAATTCAAGCAGCTGTTTGTTAATGCCTTAAGCAGTGTCATAAACTGTGAAAATACTGTTGAGTGCAAGACACTACTTAATGCTATAAAGCAACACATGCTCTAATATTAAAAGGATTTAATGGGATTAATAGAGAATAAAACATTAACTCCCTATTATGATGTTTTAGAACCCAAGGGCAAATTCTGGCTAAAAAGGACTCTGGTTCTAAAACCACAAAAAAAGTAAACTCCAGCACTGTACAGCAAATCATGGCAATTTTATGCCCTTGAAAAAACGTGGAACCCTGATAAGATCACATCTGTTCCAATCACACACTGGATAAAATCACTGTTTACTAAAGTCCTAAATAACTAAAAATGTGGAACCCCAACAGGATCCCATCTGTTAATGTTACAACTTGGATATGGTCCCATTAGAAAAATTCCATAAAATAACGTTCCAGCATAAAATAGGGTAGACTTTGGATTCCATCTCTTCAATTTAGTCTACAGGACTTACATAATGATTCTGTACCAATACGCCATTATGTCATCTGCAGTGTGTTTTCTTCTGGGTATTGGCTACTGGAGATCAAAACTGATTTTGAAACAACAAATTTCAAAATCCTTTCCCATGAATTTCAAGAATTTTCGTCAATTTTCTGCTTATTGTGGCATTCCCTACATTGCAGTGTAGATTTTTTTCACAGTAAACACTGCCTAGTACATTTCATAATGTGAAATTTATGATAATGTCCTTTTTATATATTTTAGCTATTTACAAGTACATCAAGAATTTCGATTCTGGATTAAATAAATGATTTCACAACTCACGGCAAAATGCGTTCATACTTAATATCCTTTTGGCAGTGTCATATTTAATACTACAGCATATTGTATTTTTACCCAAATAACGCATACCTCCTACATTTGTCAATTGTGCCCTCCCCTGCCATGAGGTATTTTTATAAGTGCCGTTATGCCAGTCTTTTTTTAATGCTGTTGTAAAAAAAATTAGCATAGTGTGCTTACAAAAGTACCTTGCTGGGGTGGGGGAGGGCATGGTTGGCAAACAAACGTGTGCATTATTGGCATTAAAGTACGGGTGCTGATTTCATTTAAGATTGATTCTAAACATTCAGATAGTTGTCAACCTAAATTAAAAAAAAAAAAACCTAAATATACAGTCATTATTGAAGAATAAGGATACCAACAAAAAAACCCAGTGCCGACAAGGATAGGTGGATTAAAAAAAAAAGTTAAAATAGTTTTGGTAAGGTTAGTGAGATTAAATAATTTTACATGTCTACACAAATACAGCAGACTGTAATTTGGGGGATATACTCTATCTTTTAATCATTGTAATATGCTATTTTTCTTAGAATGCTATGAAAGTGGAACTTTTTATATTTTTGTTATAAAAAGACATTTTAAAACATTGCTACCATTTTATTGCAATCTTATTATATGCCTGGCACTGTGCTAAATCATTATAAATATGGTTTAATTTAAACCTCACGAGAAAATCCATAAATACATAGTACTGATACACCCATTTTACAGATGATAAAACTGAGACTTAGAGCAGTAAAGGAAAATTTTAAGAACATTTAGTTAGGATATGATACAGAGCTCAAGTTGGGGCAATATAGCATATTGGATATAATTAAGGGTAATAAAAATTCACGTGTTTATTAATAACCATGGCTGGGATCGAGGTGAACATTTTAGTTTAGTCGCTTCTAAAAAATTCTACTTGCAAGAAATATATTAACTTGCTTCATATTATATATGTAGAGGCCCTAGGCAGGCTAATAATTTGGTCCTCATTCAATGCATTTTCTAGATGAATTGTGTGCTTCCTTTTATTGGACAAAAAGGACTTATACAATTCATCAAAATTTCCCTTTTCCCTGGTTGCCAGAAAATCAGAAGTTAAATTTGTTTAAATATGTATTCTACATTGATTTGGCTGGGATGAAGAATGTATCAATAAGGCTTTGTTTGCACTACAGCATGCCATATATCCTTTGATGAGAGCAAGAAGAAATTAAAATTTGTCTGTTATATAAGGAGTTGAGTGTGGCGCTCTAGGTTAATGAGAGCCATATTTCCAAATTATCCCATTGATGTTTTATTGAATGGCATTTTAATGATAGACTTAATGATGATTAATTTTCTATCTGAAAATATTCAAGAGAAAGTTATAAAGGTCATTTAAATTATCAATTACTGTAGGTACTCTCAACTTCATTCCTGTTTTAAATCAGTCTTCTATAATGCAAGACAGTTAAATTATATTTTAAAAATTTGCTGAAAAATAACTTCATTAAAAAAAAAGATTCTATTGAAAAATATTTGAGGATTTAGTAGTTATGAAACCATCAAAAGAAACAATGAAAAAACTATGTCTAAAAAGGATTATAAGTTACAGAATTCTGAGCAATGAAACTAGTAACTTCAAAATTAAAGTGGGATATTATTCTTTCATGGAAGAAGAATAATTTTATTTGAAGTATATCCTTGACTTTCATATAGGCTAATATTATTATCTTAAAGTATAAATATAACAATTTCCAAAATAATAATTAAAGACATAGTTCTCTATCTTAAACGATATACTTAGCCATGTGTTTAATTTCTCACAGAATTTAAGCATCGGGAAAATATGACTGCATTGAACGATTATTTTGGAAAAATGAATATGAACTTGGTAGTCAAACTTTCACTAGCTGCAAGAACTTGGAGGAGATACTTAACTTCATTGAGCTTCAGTTTCCATAACTATAAATGAGAATATAACATGAAACCACATCTGATTGAACGATGTAGTCATGACAAACCACTAAATACGCTGCCTGGCCCCAGTCAGGCCCTTTAAAGTACTAATTTCCTCTCTTTATACTTCTAGATACATCTGTACTTCCTTCTTTGGACAAAAGAGAGTTACACAATTCATTGCCTTTTCTTTTTTGTCAAGGTCGCCATAAAATCCAAACCTAAAATTATTTTTATGTGCTACTTATATCACTAGAATGTTTTTCTCCTTTTTGGAATTGATTTCTGGTCTTTTGAAAAACGATTATATTAACAGCTTCCTCTCATCTATGCTCTATGTATCAATTGTCTGATGGGTTATGAAAATGCGAGGTGAGGTTATAGATGCGTAAATCAACTATAATTTTTATTCAATTATTCTGCTATACATTGTTTTCTGTGGAGACGTCTCTGAAATTTAAAAAAGGAGGAAAATTTAAAATGAAATTAATTTGCCATACATCCATTTGAAATGTGTGCATAATTTCTAAACATGTATTTGACACAAAGGAATATACTATACTTACTGTAATCCAGGGGAAGGGATGCACTCTCGAAAGCAAGTTCATTGGTCTTTTATTAGCTAACACTTCTTTTTATTGACAAAAACCTATTTCTTAAGGTGTCTTTTCTTTTGGTTAATTAAACATTTATCAGGTATTTTTACAGAAAATTTGGCTTCAAATGATTAAAACATTTTAAAAAATCTGCACATATAAAATTATTCATCATTTAAATGATTATAATCTATTAAGAGTTAAATCAAAAAAATAATCAAAGTGGATCAGTATTTATTTAACACCAGCATTCACGGGGAAAAAAGTGAGTTTTTCTTTCAGTTTGAAAACTGTACTTTTGTAGCAATACATAGTATCTCTTTTCTCTTTATCGTTAAGAACAGCAAACACATTTTTTTTCCTAAATAGTGTTAATAATATACCATTAACAGGGTAATTCCACAAATAAAGCTACAAATAGTATGTAAACAGTGGTGGCTTTCTGGAAAAAAAAATGCTTTTATAGTTACTGTCCTGTTTCTTTCATTACCAATTGTAATTTGTAATGATGATATAGAAATGCAAGCAAAATGAAAATAAGAAAGAAAACTTTGAAACACATCTCAATTCCCTAACCCTAAAACTTGTTAAAGGCATTCTAATTTCCCAAAGCTAAAGAGACAATTGTATACAAGATTCTATTTTAAGTCTAACCTTATTAAAAAAATAAAAACAACATTAAAGAAACCTATTCTCCATTTGGAGCAAGTGGAATTTATGTTAGTAACTCCAATTAACTCTAATGGGAGTTATATGAATAAATCTCACAAGCACTGAGAAGAAGAAAAGAGTTTTGCTATTATAGGGAATTCAAGGGAGCCAAGGTATGATTTCATGTTAACTGTTGAAATGTCATTGAAAACATGTGTGAAAATTAGTCAATAAGCAAAAAAAAAAAAAAAACCTTTACATTTTGATGCAATACATTTTTATGTCATCATAGAATTACATGTATGGACAATTGCTATCCTTTTAATAAAAATTTTAAAGAAGTTTAATATTTTTTTCTGATTCAAGTGAATTTAAAAAAGAAGCCAGGTTTATGAAAAAAATGAAAATTTGATTACACCTGAATCTTAGTATCCTATAAGTTTTGCAGAAATAGAGGAATAGATTTTCTATTACAAACATACCTATCTCTTAGAGTCTGCTATGAGACATGTTTTAACTTTTCTTCTAAATTGAAAAGGTCAACAAGCATGTGAAGTATTTATTATTATTTTACAAATTTTAAATACTGCAGTGAGTTACTAATGGAGAACCTACAAATAATGTGCCTGAATTGCTCAGGTCAGCTCTGAGGATGCCTACCTCAGTCTTCTGACACCTATTACTATGCTCCGAGAAGCCACACTGCATACATCCTTTCAATACGTGCCTATTAATGAATGGCAGTTTTTAAAACAGTGATTAAAAGCTTGTATTTTGGGTTGGTGCAACGGTTGAAAGCACTCAGCTGCTAACTGAAAAGCTGGTGGTTCAAGTCCACCCAGAAGTACCTCACAAGAGAAGCCTGAAGACCTACTTCCGAAATATCAGTCATTGAAAAACCTACGGAGCACAGTTCAACTCTGACACATGTAGGGTCATTATGAGTTGGAATCGGCTTGACAGCCAACAACAATCCTTAATTACGTCAAATTTTTGAGTTTTCTTATAATGATCAGAAGACATTAATTCAATTTTACTTTGAATAAAAAATAAGTACATGTCATCTAATGAAAAATATCACTAGCTTCAAAATTTTCAGATATACTTCTGAAAAACAGACCTTGCTCACATGATACAGGCAAAGATGAAAATGATTAAGTGGGCTGAGCTAGTTATGATTTTGCCTCCATTAGATGCTTGTTAGACTTAAGCCAACCAAGTCTGTACCTGACAGAAAAAGAACAAAATTAACGAACAGGTAGGAAATGCTAGAAATTCATGGATAAATGTTTACATTTGAAATATAAATTAGGGATTTTATAATAATTTTTTTGGTTTCTAAGAATAGAAGAAGGAGTCCTGGCAGCACAGTGGTTAAGTGCTCAGTTGCTAACTGAAAGGTTGACGGCTAGAACCCACCCAGAGGCTCCACGGGAGAAAAGACCTGGTGATCTCTCTCATAAAGATTACAGTCACCTGGTGTCGCTATGAATCAAAATCAACTCTATGGCATCTAATAGCAACAACAAGAAAGAAGCCTTTTAGAATATGCAAATCTATTGTTTCTATTTCTTCACCTTACATCTATGTTTTTAGGAAAATAAGCTCACAGAGTGCCTTTTGTATGTTTTTGGAAAGTTCATGTCAATAGAGATCCATCTGAGTTAGGATGATTGAGGCATCTTGTTTCTGTCTCCGGCCTATTTCGATATGTGCCTATTTACAAACAGCAGTTTTGAAAACAGTGATTACACGTCTGCATCTTTAATTACCCCCAATTTTTTGAGACTTCTTTTAAAATAATGATCAGAAAACATTAATACAATTGAGAAAAATTAATAGTAGCTACAAAATGATAGCTACTGAAACATGTAATTTATTCTATCCACACTCTAATGGATATATTTTCATAGCTCAGTTTTCAGAAAACGGCCACTGTCTTCAAAACAACGCTTATGTTTTCAAATTCTGTATTAGACACGACCAAAGTGACCTTCTTTTCCCCTCCCTTTTCTTCCTCCCTTCTTCCCTTCCTCAAATATTGATTAAGCAATTCCATGTTAACTATTCAGGATAAAAAATGTACATAAGAAAAATTGAGTTTTATTACATAAGTTCCTCTTTCATTAGCAAAAAAGAAGATACTATCAAATTCACCAGCCACTGCTTGGAAACCCTATGTGGCAGTTCAACTCTGTCCTGTAGGGTCACTATGAGTTGGAATTGACTAGAAGGCAATGGGTTTGTTTGTTTGGTTTGGTTTATCATGCTCAGACCAATTTAATCTTGTGGAGCCAAAACAAAGGGCAAGTGCTCATTTTCACAAAGGAACAAAAGGTATTATCCATTTCTGAAGTTCACAATTTGTATAGTCCCAACCCGGTATTTCATAAGAACCAAAAGCGAATTGTTATCCCAATAAAACTTTATATTAAAAGATGGAAAGGCATTTCAGGAAAAAAGAAAGTGACCATGCATTTTTTATTATTAGAATATTTATCAATCTGGCCTGGAATGGTAAATATTGAAGTGACAAACCCTGTCTAAATAATATAAAAATATAAATTGAAGTTAAGATGAAGGGAAAGATATTTGAAATATTCATTCATTTCTTCACTAAATATAAAAAAATGCCTCTTAGTTTTTTGCTGCAGCAAAAGTTAACCCCCAAAAAGGCAAATCCCATCCATAACACCAAATTTCAAGGTTTTGTTTTCATGAAAAAATCAGTAGTCAAGGTGCTGGTAAATAAATATGTAAAGCTGAGTAAGATCAATTGCACAGCATACATAAAATACTTTCATATTTTACAATAAAGGATAAAAATATAAATTAAAAATAGCTTGTCTGGACTTTTAAATATCATGGAGAATATATCAAAAATCTATCTGATCTAGCACTAGATAAAAAAAAAAATCTACCCTGGATTTTGCCGATGCAAAATTATAAATTATAAAATTACACAGAATTTAGACAATTAAAAGAAAAAAATGCAAAGTGATAACCTCCTATAAGTGATCTAGGCCAATTCTTTAATGTGACACTTTAGATTTTATGGTGTCTTTTTTCGATATGCATATCTTTGAGTGCTTGGCAATTTCACCATTGCTCCTGGATGAGCCCATTTTGAACTGTGTGTGATTTGTGTTTTGAATTTCCTGATTCTGACCATTTGCGGAGATTCCATCTAGCTTACTAACGGGAGAGTATGGCTCTGATCATAGCATTTACCCTGTGTAATAGACTGGCTCTTGGTCTGCCCTATTAGCTTTCTCACACTCCTCCTAACAAACCACGACCCTTGTCTACAAGGGTAGGTTTGTGAACCAGATGCAATTAATTTCAGTTGCCTAGCCCTGGTGGCACAGTGGTTAAGAGCTCAAGGCTGCTAACCAAAAGGCTGGCAGTTCAAATCCAACCAGGCACTCCTTGGAAACCTTATGGGGCAGTTCTACTCTGCCCTATAGGGTCACTATGAGTCGGAACTGACTCCATGGCAATGGGTTAATGGGTTTATTTCATAGTAAAATTGAAATTTCCTTATGGAATTCATGTATTATTCCTGTATAAATGATCAAAAAAATATTTAGCAAACAAGATTCATAATAGATTCAGAGAACTTACCATGAGGAAGAGAAAATCTGATTTTTGGTTGTCATTTTTTTTTTTTTTTTTGTAGGAGAGGAAGGTCGAGGCAGTCTGACCCTGGGAGTGTGGGCAGACAGAGGGGAAATGACTGTATGAGCTTAAACCAATGGAGCTGATAAACCAGAGAACTCAACCATTCACAGCCTGCCTACTGTGGTCTGGAACCTTTGTAACTGGACTTAAAATGGTGGAGAGACATGTCCTCTTTCTCTCCATGCATCTTGCTACTACAAAACTAGCACAACATCAGACTAGGAGTAATGGCAACTGTCTTGATCAGCACAGAGGTGGAAAATGTCTACCTTCGACTTCTAGACCACTCATTTCCCACAGAGATATTGTGAGGCAACAGAAGCTTCAGAGAGCCCTTCAGGGGACCAATCAGCCTTCTAATTTTCTCTCTGTGGGGTAAGAATAACTAAAGATGATCTCTTAGCTTCAACAGTAAGCCTTTGGGAATGGAGGTGGTGGGGGACCCAGTGTTGGATTCAGCAATAGAGCAGAAGGGACCCCTAGGGACAGAAGAATGAATAATATATGTGTGGCTTGCAGGATAAAGGCTTAAGGCCATTTAATTTGACTATTAAAAGAAATGCAACCTTGGTTTGGAAACAAGACACATTGTTTAATTAGCTCAATTTAAACAGTTCAACTTCAGTAAAAGTTAATTTTATATTTTTTCTTTAGTGCCATCCTACCTCTTTAAGTAAATTCTGCTGCAAAAGACCTTTTTAAAGTGTTAAAAAACAAAGATGTCACTTTAAGGACTAAGGTGTACCTGACCTATGCCATGGTGTTTTCAGTCGCCTCATATGCATGCAAAAGCTGGGCAATGAATGAGGGAGACCAGGAAGAACTGACAGTTTTGAATTATGGTGTTGGTGAAGAATATTGAATGTACCATGGACTGCCAAAAGAACGAACAAATCCGTCTTGGAAGAAGTACAGCCAGAGTGCTCCTTTGAAGCAAGGCTGGTGAGACTTCATCTCACATACTTTGGACATGTTATCAGGAGGAATCAGTCCCTGGAGAAGGATAGCATGCTTGGTAAAGTAGACAGTCAGCGAAAAAGAGGAAGACCCTCAATGAGATGGACTGACACAGTGGCTACAACAATGGGCTCAAGCATAATAACCATCATGAGGATTGCGTTTGTTTCATTCTGTTGCACACAGGGTAACTATGAGTTGGAACTGACTTGACAGCACCTAACAACAACTTCTCTAAAAGTAATCTAATCTCAATAAACTTGAAGACAAATATGTTATTAAGGAATGGTTTTGCCCTCTCTTTCACATAAATTATTGTTGAACAGCCAAGAAGCAAACGAGAAAATCTGACCAATCTATAAAAACAAAAACTACACATGTGATTATTCATTAATTTAAAATACATTGAGCGACTATTATGTACCTTTTTTTTTAATCTTTCGGCATTGAGGTCACAGCAGTGAGAAAATAGACAATATCCTTGATCTCATATCTATGTACATATAATTTAAGAGTAATTAAAGTATATTTAAACAAGTATAATTAAAGGAACATAATTTTGCTTGGTGCCAATTTGAATTAGAAAGAAAGATAGAGCTAGAGAGAATGAGAACGAGAGCCAGAGAAAGGGAGAAGGAGACAAAGGACACCAATTTTGAAGTTTGAAACGTCCCTACTTCTGTTCCAGTACAAAAATGATGAAATAAATTAAAATGTTACGCTCTCAAATGGAATAGATTTCATTAATTCAATCAGTTGATTTGCAAGCGTTCACTGAGCATCTATTATGTGGTGTCATTGTCATGTGTATGCACACCTTTTAAAGCAAACAATACATTGGGTTTCTACAGTTTAAACAGATCTCATAAAGTACAATGTAAGGTAAAACGAATGATTTTATAATGAATCAAATCTAAAAGGACTCCACTTAGATTAATATAAATTCTAATGTAAACTTCCATTTTAGAATTTGTGCAACCGACGATATTATAAATTCCTACTGTTATTTCTTCCATTCTTTGAAGAGAACCTACGTATACAAAGATACAAAATCTTTTCATCTTTTAACCAGGTAACTTTGTTTTACATTCTATTTATACTTCATAAATCCATTATAAGCCCATTGGAAAAGCAATTATTTTCAGGCATCGACTAATTTACTAGACTTCTTTCTCAACGGATACACGGTTTCTACTTTAGACAACCAATTTCCATAGCAAATCAGGTGGATTTAGTTTCTGCATCCCTGTTTATACATAAGCTAAATTAAGAATGTTGTCATCATAGATGTAGCTACTGGCCAAATAGAAGGTGCAAGACTTGGGAGTCACAATCACATGGGCAATTAGTGGCAGCCATGAGCAGAGCACAGGTCTCCTGCATTTTCCTTCAAGGCTCCTTCCCTTACAGACGGCTACAGTTGAACAACTCTGTAATTCAACAGTGTAATGGAAAGTGGGCAAGGTGAATACTCAGAACCGTTTGCTCTTTTGCGGAAGTCACTTTATCTCAAGGTATTTGAAGTTGCACATCTATAATATGGGGATAATAACACCTAGCCTGGTCTCACAGGAGTTCAGATAGGAGCTTTTATGTGAAAGGTATAAATGTATTGTTATTTAGATTAACCAAATATTATCAGTAAATGTGAAGCCTTGATAAATAAATGTTATGCTCTGCTCTGCTAGTACTCGAAACTTCCAGGAGGTACCTACTTGCTGAAGATAAGCTATTCAGTTCTTTGAGTGCCTTTTACTCACTCTGCTTATCTCCATCTACATGAAAAAATACAGACAAGCTCCTTATTTATTTTGCAAAAGTGCAAATAGAACCTATGTTTTCTCTGCATTAAAAAGATTTTGAGGATTTATTTTAAACTTAATAAGAGTAAGAATGATGTGAAAAGTTTGATAGAGTTATCCACACCACATTAGCTGTGAAGTGATATAAAAAGTCTCACAGTGAATTACTGGATGTGATATTCATGTATATCTATATACATGTGCATTTATGTGTGTGTGTACCCTGGTGGCGGAGTGGTTAAGAGATCAGCTGCTAACCAAAAGGTTCGCCGTTCAAATTCACTAGCCGCTCCTTGGAAACTCTATGGGTCAATTCTACTCTGTCTTTAGGCTTTCTATGAGTTGGAATCAACTCGATGGCAATGGGTTTGGCTATAATATATATATATATGTATATATAATATTCAGTATAGAGCTACTATACTGAAAAAAAAATAAAACTTTCAATGTAATATAGTCATTATATTTATGATAAAATAAACATTTTATATTTAATATTCACAAATTCTCATTCATTTTTATCATTTTTTCTCCCATTGACTCCATAGAACATATACTTAGATATTTAAATGAAAAATTTAAATTTGTGTAATCATAATATCAATACATTGTTGGTAATTTCTTCAATCTATTTACTTTCGTAAGATTATTGAAATCATATAAAAAAAGCAAACCCTGAGTAAAAAATATGAGCAGAAAACAAGAGTGAAAAACATAAGCCTAGTGAAAAACTAAACATATTAAGTATTTACAGGTATAAGAAAACCATAGAATTCTACAAAACATCTTCCTGAAAGTTACATAGTCTATATAAAGATAAAAATCAGCTTTAAAGAGTTTATAAAAACTAAGGAGTTTTAAGGAGTCCTGGTAACACAGCAGTTAAAGCAATAGGCTGCTAACTGAAAGGTCAGTGATTCAAAGCCACCAGTGGCTCTGTGGCAGAAAGATGTGGCAGTCTGCTTCCGTAGAGATTTATAGCCTTGGAAACCCTATGGGTTCGCTCTGAGTCAGAATCGACGCAACGGCAGTGGGTTTGGGTTTTTTTTGTGTGTGTGTGTACTAATAATGGTTGATAATCCTTTTAACAGTTAATGATAACATAGTATAAAGCTTCAGATTACTGCATTTTAAGTATAGCAACAAGAATATAAAAAAGGAGTTAGTAGATATTTACATAAAAATAACCATCACCGCTCTGTGAAGGGTGGATTATAGGAGTTGGCACAAGTGGAAACGGTCTAGGGCTGCAGTAGAAGACAGGTGCTTGGATTAACAAAATGTGATAGTGGTTATCTGTTGTGAATAAAGAAATATTCACTGCATTACAAGTGCATAAGTTTTAAATAATTGTCATTTTCTGTGTTTTTTAAAAAAATTTAATTGATATATTTTAAAAATGCAGGCATTATCATGTTAGGGCTTTTGAAATTTCTTTAAGTTAAAAAAGGGCACCTTAGCCTCAGAAACCACTGGTATAGCTAGGTTCCAGTGGGTCAGTCAGCCTGTATCCAGGAAGAAGGTGACACCTATAAGCCTCAGTTTACCTGCCCTTTCCCTAGCGCCTACTTCAACAATACAAGTAAGACATGTACCCTATCAGGGGGAGATAGTGCATGAACTCAAAAGAAAAATGTAGTGTATGATTAGGGACCCCATTAGTAGCACAGGTGGTAGCTGCTCTAGAAACTAACATTATAAAAAAAAAAAAAAAAAACATTATAAGTAGTCTTTATTTATTGCCTACTCTATGTCAAACGAGGAGCCCTGGTGGCACACCAGTTAAGTGCTCAGCTGCTAACCAAAAGATTGGTGGTTTGAATCCACCCAGCGGATCCTTGGGAGAAAGACCTGGCAATTTGCTCCCATAAAGATGACAACGTAGAAAACCCTATGGAGCAGTTCTACTCTGTCACGACGAGGTTGCTATGAATTGAAAACCGACTCATGGCACCTAACAACAACATATGTCAAGTGCCATGTTAGGGGAATTATTTGATTCACACCTTAGTATTGCCCAAATTTGAAAGATTAGAAATCTAGGATTCATGAAAGTTAAATAACTTTCGAAAGTTTATGAAACTAATGAATGTCATGACCCAAACCCAGTTTTGTCGGACTCTAAAGCTTCTCTTTCGGTCATTACATTACATCACTTTTCAGTGGAAAGAGTAGTTTCTTTGAGGTGTTATGTTCAGGGAAGTCTTGCCTAGGAGATAGTATTTGATTTGGACCTTGAAGAGTTAGGACTTTTAGAGACAAAAGGAAGGCAGGCCATTGAACAAAGGGGAACATTGTAAGTAATGGAAAGTGTGAAGGCACAATAAAGCGGCCAGCATGGAATAATATATTTTCTTTGGGGTAGGTGACAGAGACTGGCTACTTACAGCTAGGTGTTACCATGTAACTATGTTCTGGCCATTAAGATGCCATTTGGAATGGTACAAGCCAATTCCAGATCTATCCCCAAAACACCTTGTACAAAGTCCTACACATCCCTTTATTCTTCCATGGGGTGATACGATGCAGAGCAGACCAAGGCTTTGCGGAACGGCAAACCCATACACTAAAAGGAGCCTGGGTCCCTCAAAGATCATAGCAAGGTTGCTCACGGATCAAGGCTATCCACACTGGACTTTTTAAGCAAGAAATGAGCTTTTTTTACATTAAGCTCTAAGATTTGGGACATTTGTTACCACATTTAAAGGTATTTACCCTAAATTATACAGAGTGGAAAGCTCATCTGGGGGAGATATTTCAAAAAATGGTGTTATACTAATAGAATGATGGTAAGTATTTCTCTAGGAAAAGTAAACATTTAACCATTTATTTTATATTAATTTTTGCAAACATGGAAACCCTCCAGAACAGTAAAATAGGATATTTAAATAGAAGACCTTCTTTTCCCCTTACCCTCTGAGCTCATACAAGGTGTTAAAAAAAAAAAAAAAAAAGGTGTTACAGGGCGCTATATATAAAATATTAAGGTATCCATGTTTTGAACAAATACGTAATATGTTTACCACATAAAACCGAATCAAGACGTCACTCTCCTTATTAAAACATTACTTTATTCCTCCAGGGTCCACAACAAGCACAACACAGAGAAAAAGAACTCAGCGTTCAGATTAGAGAGAGACGAGGAGTATTGTCAAAAGAATGAAACAGCTGTGTAGAAACCATTTTCCTAGTTAAGAAACAAAGCAGGCAGCAGCCATTGTGCAGAGCTTATTGGGCAAAACCAGTCTTCACAATAATATATTTTAAGTGAATTTGAAAATGAGGATAAATACAGAGGTTGGGACCATAAAACTAGAAAGTAACCTTTCAGATAAGGTAAGTGTGGAAGAAGAATTGCCTTGAACACACATCACAACACCTAGAAGCAGAAGACCAGAGATGAAAACCAAAGCCTGTTTTCACGTTACATTTGGCTACCTGTTCTCACCACATCCTGAGTCAGGAGGAACCGGAAGGCTGTGATAAGTCAAAGACTCTCCTCTGTTGTATCTATATATTTTTATTAGAAATAAATTATGGTTAAATAAATATTATGAAAAATTCATAATGCTTTCATTCCCCAAATGAAAGACTTAACATAGCTCCAGACTTGCTCCAATAAACTCCAGTAAATTTTCATTGTTTTCGTAATGTCCCTGGTTAAATAGTGTTCCCCAATGTTATTATATAGAGATATCTGAAGTGGGTAGACCTCATGTGTCTACAGAAGAGGTGATAGTTTCAAGCATATTGCAAAACTAGGTTTTAGTAAAATAGCAGCTTTTATGGAATTTTGTCTTAAAAGTGTCATTCTGTCCTGAATTCCCATATTTGTGCATAAAACTATAAAACCAAATGATTTCACCTGTTTATCAGAATTTCTCTCATCCTTACATTCTTTACAAAGAAAAGTTTATCACAGATTTTTAACCGGGAGATTCTTTCTGAAAATGTGTAAGCTTAGATCTTATAATAAGACCAGCAGAAAGGATGTCCAGTTAAAAATGTTTCTGAGGTATTTTTACTGATTGAAATAAATATCGACGTCCTGTACACAATATCTTTTCTATAAGTTTAAACCAAACCATTCTGGTTGCTGTCGAGTCGATCCCGACTCATAGTGACCCTATAGGACAGAGTAGAATTGCCGCATAGAGTTTCCAAGTAGCATCTGGTGGATTTGAACCACTGACCTTTTGGTTAGCAGCCGTAGCTCTAAGCCACTAAACAACCAGAGTTTCAGTTTACTAAATTACATTTATTCTTTCATTTTTGTAGTTGTTGATATATAACAAACTGATAGATGACCATATTTTATAGACAATATTTTTTTCCTACCAAAGTATTGAAGACACTCTATTAAATAGAGTCTTATTCAATAAGATGGGGAATTCAAGTTGCTCTCCAACTACCCGCAAGCATCCTGAAAGTTAAATAGCTTGTTTCTCCCCAAATGAAAGACTTAACTAAAATAAGCAGTATGAACAATCTCCAACTGTGAACTAATTAAAGACAATTCCCTTTCAAGGTTTCTTCACTAGATGTCATTTGTGATTTTATTTTGCTTTCCTTAAATTCGTCCTATTTTACATGCCATTCTTTCTAAGATTTATCCTTAAATGGCACAATATTTTAATACTGGAAGTCATTGACATTCTAAATGAGTTGTACTTAAATTAATATTAAGGTATTTACAAATTATGATGCAAGTAAGAAAGGTATTATAATACTATGAAGCTAATAACAGCATCTTGACTCAATGAATAGGTAACATTCTCCTTTTTCACGTCTATTGTCCTTGTGTCCAGAAGAGGCAGAACTAAGTGACCATAACTAAATCCTGAAAACTATATGCTTTATTCCCTTCATAATCACAACTCTTTCTGTCCCACTTCCGCTTACGTTGCCCAATTTCCAATGTTGAAAAGGTTGGGGGAAAGTTTTTAAACTATTTTAGGGAAAAAAAAATCTAATTTAAAATCATATCAGGTTTCAAAACATCTAAAGAGTAGGAAAACCAACAGGGTAAAAGTAATGTCTGAAGAAATGTAATGAAAAGACTTAAGGAAAAAAAATGAGAACTCAGCAAAAAAAAAAAGGGCTAATTCTCCTACAATAGCAGTGCTATGCACTATCCACCTGGGCTATTAACCAAGATCATCTATGATCACTTGCTAATAAATTTCTCTCATAGGCTAATAATGATTTAGAATTTAGAAGCCAGGCACTGCGCATGCACTATTTTACATATAATATTCATAGCAATCCCTTGAGTTAAATGCTGTATTTATCTCTATTTTTGTAGAACAGGATGTCATACAGCCAGTAAAAACTTGAAAGGTACAGGTCTGATACCCAAAGTTACATACTAAACAACTATCACCTCTCATTGTTTTCTCTCTGAATAACATCCAAACTCTTCAGCCTAGCGTTCAAAGAGTTTCCTTATTTTGACTGTCGAGACTAGCAATTTTATCTTTAGCCATCTTGAACTTAATTTCAAATGTCTAACTATCCATGATTTGATTTTAAAAATAAAAAGTTTGGACCAATGTTTCCAGGATGTTTGAATTAGACTGCTTTATGGTCTCTACAGTCTTTGCCATCTAGTTCTTATCTACCAATCAAAAACTATTTCTCATGGTTCCATTCATAAACTTCTGTTATTTCCAAATTGTTTTTATTCATTATTTAAAAACTTCTGGTTTTTTAAAATAATAATTAACAAAATGAGCTCATACTATTTCCCAGGTTTGGGTCAGGAACATTCATATTTACAGCTTATCCCCACTAATTCCTCAACTTGTGCCTTATTCATATGGCCCCCTTGCTGAGAAGATCCTTTCCTCTTCAGTTGTAGGTATGACACAGTGTTTATAGCACACTTGAAATGTCATCCAGTTCATCTAAAAGTTCAGTGTTGACTCAGCAGTCTGCATACGTTTTGGAATTATAATAACGTTTATGAGAGATACTGACTGCTTACCAAATATGTGTGAGCTGCCCCACACTTCTCAGCTCCATTACAGTATGAAGGGCCATGTGTCTAGTTCTGACCAATGGGTCATGAAGAGAAGAAACATGAATTACTTCGAGGCGAAGATATTTAATAGATGATGTGTGACCCTCTAGCTTTCTCTTCCACTGCCAAGGAGACCATGAAGGACTCTGGTGGAGCAGGAGATGGAAACGGATTGGAACCGTTTATTATTTTGTGAAGTAAGCTGCATGGACAGTCACAGACACCCAGTGGACTTCACATGAGTTAGAAATAGATACCTGTAGTCTTAAACAACTGAGATTTTTATACAAATAACGCATACCTTCTGTGTTTGTTTGCCAGCCGTGCCCTCCCCCCACCCAGGTATTTTTGAAAGCACAGCTATGCCAAATTTTTTAACATGTTGCTGTAAAAAAAATAGTATAGTGCGCTTAGAAAAATACCTTGGGCGGGGGAGAGGGGAGGCCACCATAGAACGTAGAAGGTACACACTATTTCCGTAAAAATATGGTACTCAATAACAGTTTTCTTAATATCCTAATCTATCCTGATAAACACTAGGCACTGTCATAAGACATGGCTTACTGCTGTTAAAACCAAAAAATGAAACTAAACCAAAATATATGGCACCCTGGTGGCACAGTGGTTAAGCATCTGGCTGCTAACCGAAAGGTCAGCAGTTCGAATCCACCAGGTGCTCCTTGGAAACCCTATGGAGGCAGTCCTACTCTGTCCTATAGGGTCACTATGTGTTGGAATCAACTAGACAGCAACAGGTTTGGGTTTGGTTTGGTTTTTATGATGGAGACTAGAAAGATCATGATGTAAGAAAATAACACAATATTTGATAATGCTGTTGCCTATGAAAACTTGCAATGTCAACCATGTGTGCAATGAGCTCCAGGGAAGTTCTAAGTTGGAAAATGGTACTTTAGAAGTGTGTGCTGGTTGCTACTTGGCTACATTTAGCCCAGGATTACAAGAAAGAAGTAATTTCGGAAAAAAAAATTCAATCTGCAAGCAGAAATTTGGGCAAAATCAAGGAATTATAGATTCTAAACATTAAGAGATAAAATTAGAAAGAGCCCTTGAGAGACAAAGCATGTTAAAACAGCCTTGAGGGGAAAGAACAGATTAAGAGAGTAGCCTCTTCACCCATTTTAAAACCTATCACCCATGAAGATGCCTCAGGGAAAAGGTGAAACTAAAATGAGACTTTCTTCTGGGTGTGACAGTCTCAAGACAGCAGACCTCTTTAAATCTAGAGGGGTATGGGAAGTGAAAACAAATAAAGATGTGAGAATGGCTCAAACAGAACTATCAGTTTGTTTCCTGGCAAATAAGCTGACCCGTAGCAAGAGATGGAAAGCTTATTGGGCTTTTGAGAGCCACATTGAAAAAGAATCAAATAAAATCGACGAAGTCTGTGATTATCTGAGCCTTACCGATCTTGGGCTTCCAATTCCTTAGACAAGATCTTAACTAAGAAAGCGATGCAGCCCCAATGAGGGCATTTGCCACAAATGCCACTTAGGATATGGCTAAAAGACATATGGCTAAAAGACACTTAGGATACCACTAAGAGACTGCTTCTGGTAATGTCAGAGTAGCTTCTTGTGGATAACAATTATAATCTCTGGATGCAATATGAAAACCAAGTATTTTAAGGCACTATTGGGTTCTGGGTATAGAGTAACCAACAGTAGACAGAAACTCTTCAAAGAAGGAAACAGAATGAGGAGAGGTCCTTGTTGACACAAATTTTTCTTGATACAGGGTTGGTAGAATTTAGTCAGAAAACCACAGCCTTACTGGCTTGAGTTGCCAAAAAGAGTTCAGGGCTCACAGGGTAGCTGAATATTTAAGGAGAAAATCCAAGGAATAAAGGAGACACAGAAAGGGAAGCTGCAAAATCCCTCAAATTAAATATACTTCAAATTTGTGGCTTACCCTTGTCTTAGGCTGGGTTCTCTAGAGAAACACATCTATCTATGTGTCTATCTATAAACCCATTGCCGTCAAGTTGATTTTGACTCATAGCGATCCTGTAGGACAGAGTAGAACTGCCCCATAGAGTTTCCAAGGATCGCCTGGCGGATTCAAACTGCTGACCTTTTGGTTAGCAGCCGTAGCACTTAACCACTATGCTTAATCAGGTTTCCACATATATATAGTGTGTATATAAATAAACAAACAAATAAATATATGTATATATATATATGGAAACTCTGGTGGCATAGTGGTTAAGTGCTACGCCTGCTAACCAAAAGGTCAGCAGTTTGAATCTGCCAGGCGATCCTTGGAAACTCTATGGGGCAGTTGTACTCTGTCCTACAAGATCGCTATGAGTCGAAATCGACCTAACAGCAATGGGTTTGGTTTTGGTTTTGGTTTTATATATATATATATATAAAGAGAGAGAGAGAGAGAGAGAGAGGTTTATCTCAAGGAAATGGTTCACGCTGTTGTGGAGGCTGACAAGTCCCAAAGTCTGTGGGTCAGCTATGGGCTGGAGGCTTCTCCTGACTTACACGGCTGCAAGGGCTGATTAACCCAGAATTGTTAGGTCCGACAGCAGACTACTGGCTCACAGGGCTGTGGAAGTCAATGAATCCCAAAGGCGGAAGTCAGTGAATCCCAAAGTCAGCAGATCAGATGACAGGCTCCTGGCTCACAGGGCTGTGGATCTGGCAAATTCCAAAGTTGGCAGATCAGACAACAGGTTGTTGACTCAAGTCCCAAGAACCAGAGGTCACATGATGACAAGCCAGAGGCAGAATCAAGAGCAAGCCAGAGAGCTTTGCCAGAACATCCATATATATACTGGGTACAGGCCACAACCCTAGAAAAACTCCTCTTACAACTGATTTGTCTGATCACATCAGATCACATCATGAAGGTGAGTACATTATATCACAAAATGGAGGATGATTACATAATACTGAGAATCACGACCTAGCCAAGTTGGCACATAACATTAACTATCACCCCTGAAATGTGCATGTGCAAATTGTCCAGAGGAAAGCCATAACTGGTGGGCTGAAAGAGCAGCCAGGTATTATGGTTGCTGCAGAGGACCAAACCCACTGCCATCGAGTCGATTCCGACTCATAGTGACCCTATAGGACAGGGTAGAACTGCCCAATAGAGTTTCCATGGAGCACCTGGCGGATTTGAACTGCCGACCTCTTGGTTAGCAGCCGTAGAACTTAACCACTACGCCACCAGGGTTTCCACCACAGAGGACAGTGTTTGAAATTTGAGTCCTACCTAATTAGAGGGGCTTAGTAAAAAACACCAGATTTTTCCTTGAACCCTGGAAGAACCATGACTTAGGAGTGAAATACGTCAAAGGACTGATATTTTTCCCTACAACTAATGACAAAACCAAAAGAAATTCACCCTTAAAAAGTGCAAATCTGAATCTCCACAAGTTCAAAATGATTGGGAAGTAAATTAATTGCCTGGCAAACCAAAGCCAAAACATTTAAGAGAAAGGTAAGACTATTCAGAACCTGAACAATATCCAGCAAACAATCAAAAATTGAATCCACAGAAAAATGTGACTCAAAGGTAAGATAAAAGTTAGTCAATAGAAATAGACTCCGCAATGACTTGAGTGATGACATTTCAGAGAGGAACTTCAAGCAGCTATTATAAATATGTTCAAGGAATTGAGGAAAAAATGAAAATAATGAAGAAATGGGAAATTGGTATAACTATATTAATATCAGTCAAAGTAAGGATTAAGACAAGGAGTATTAATAGTGATAATGAAGGACATTTGATAAAGATAAATGGGTAATGCATCAGGGTGATAGAACAATACAAATGCGTATGAATTTATAACAGAGCTTCAACACATACGAAGCAAAAACTGACTGAAAAAGATAAGGTAAATATAGAAGTCTACATTCATAGTTGGGGATTTGGAGATTTAAATACTTCTCTATTTGTAATTGATAAAATAAGTTGACAAAAAAAATCAATAAGTGTGTAAAGGTTTTACATTAATCACAATCATTTTGAGCTCATTGACATTTATAGAACACAATATCCAACAACCCCAACAAATATGTTCTTTCCAAATGCACATGGGACTTCCTCCACAATAGACAATGTGTTATAGTACAAGTCTCAGTAAATTAAAAAAAAAGAAATTGTATGGAGTATGTTGTCTGCCGTTCACAGTATTAATTAGAAACCAATTTTTATTAAGGTATCTAGAAAATTTTCAAGTATCCGTGAATTAAACAAAGCACTTCTTAATATGCTATAAATCAAAATGATATCACATGAAAAATTTGAAAACATTTAGATCATAATGAAAGTAAAAAGTTATTTCAAAATTTGTATGATATAGATAAAGCCGTGATTACACACTAATTTATAGTATTGCATGCTTGTATCAGAAAAAAAAAAAATTAAGTTCAACAACCTAAATTTTTGCCTTAAGAAGCTAGAAAAAAGAGCAATTTAACCTGAAGCAGGTAGAAGAAAGAAAATAATAAAGATAAGAGCAGAAATCAATCAGATTGAAAACGGAAAAACATTAGGGTCAAAATTAGGTTCTTTGAAAAGATTAATAAAATTGGCAAATTCTTGGCAATAACAATAAAGAAAGAGAAACAGTAACAACAACAAAAAAAAAACCACCAATATCAAAAATGAAAGGACGAATATCGCTATATAAACTATAGAACTAAAAGAAAAAAAAAAAAGAGAAAGACTGCTAACAAAACTTTATGCTAAAAAATTCCACAAATGAATTCAATAAGCAAAATCCCTGAGACAATTTACCAAAACAGACACAAGACAAAATAGAAAATCTAAATAACCTTACACCTATTAAGAAAATTGAAAATGTCATCAAAAACCTTCCCAGAAAAGAAATTCTGGGCTCTGAAAGTGTCAATGGCAAATTCTATCAAGCACTTAATGAAGAAAACATCTAAAATCTAACAGCTAAAAATAAATCTAGATATAATTTTGGACTACACACATTAATACAATTTGCTTTATTCTGGCTAATTGAAATATATTTTGATCAGCTTAGATTTTCTAATTTATATGTTTACTTTTTTACATTAGCCCCTTTTGACTATTAAAGAGAAGGAATCAATCAGTAATAAATATATAAAAACACCTTATATATATTATTTCATCCAGTTCTCAAAACAGCCCTATGAAGTACATACTATTATTTTATTAACTTTACAGATGCAGCAACTCAACTGTACAGAGTTTTGAAATATTACCTTAAGGCATACAATGATAGGTGGATGGGCGAGCCAGGATTCCGATTCAGGGCTCCCTGACACCTATCCTGTAGACTATCACCAGCACCATGTACTTTCATTTTAGAAAGATGGTGATCATTGAAAACGTCACACTTTTCATTTCCTTTATAATACTTAACATGTCAGAACAATCACCACTTTAGGGATAATAGAACTAAGAAAAATAGATTTTTTAATTCTAAATTCTTTTTTAAAAAATTTATTTTGAGGTTGTTAAGATATACAGAGCAACACATACACCAATTCAACAGTTACTACATGTACAATTCCATGATATTTATTACATTCTTTGAGTCAGGCAACCATTCTCACTCTCCTTTTCTGAGTTGTGCCTCCTCCATTAACATAAACTCAGTGCCCCCTAAGGTTCACACCTAATCTTTCAAGTTGCTATTGTTAGTTTGATCCCATATAAAAGATACCATATTTTACCCAAATAACTTGCACGTTCTATGTTTGTTTCCCAACCGTGCCCTCCCCTCCAAGGTATTTTCATAGGCACCACTATGTCAATTTCTTTTACAGCATAGGGGTGCTTATGAAAATACCCTATGAAGGTGGGCGCAGTTGGCAAACAAATGTAGAAAGCATAGATTAATTTGTGTAAAAATATGGTATGTTCCTAAAAGAGTATAATGTTCAAGGCAGATATTTTTTATGAGTTAAGCTAAACTATTGTTTTGTTTTAGGAAGACTTCAGGGGACATTTTTGGTTTAAGGTTTAAAGATTCTCTCAGGGCAACAGTTTCAGGGGTTCACTCAGCGTCCATGGCTCCAGAAATTCTGGAGTTCATGAGAATTTGAAATTCTGATCTGCAATTTCCCCCTTTTGATCTGGATTCTTCTATAGAATCTTTGATCAAAATGTTCAGTAATGGTAGCTGGGCATCGTCCAGTTATTCTGGTCTCATGGCAAAGGAGGTAGTCATTCATGGAAGTAAGCAGCCACATATCCCGTATCCTCTCCCTATTCCTGGCTGTCTGTCTTCCTCTGTTATTGCTGGTGAATTCTAACTTCTTTTATTTTTAAAACAGTCTTAATCTTACCAAGACACATTTTAATCATAGATAACATACTTTTCCTCAAACAGAGAACAACTGCAAGATGTGCACATCGGCACACTAAAGATCATTTCAAAGCATTTTGTCGAAAAATTAGGTTGTATTTGAGGAAAATAATACAATAAAATTTTCAAAAACACATTTAAAGAAAATTTTAAAGCCCGAGTAGAAAGACTCTTTAATGTGTATTTGGCTTATACCTTATCTATATTAGAAAGAGAATTTGAGAGAGATTGTAATAAAACATATAATACAAATCACTAAAAATAAAACCAAAAGATCAAAATAAAGCAAAGTGATTAACAACCACCTCTTACTTCCTCTGAACCCTCTTTCTTCTCCCACTCCTCAAAAGGAATAAAGGAACACAACAGATATAGTAGACATCAGAAATGAGTTAATCACTGAAATTAGGTATAGGATTCATTCTAAGTTCCCAGAAATAAAGATAAAAATATAACATTAGGTTGCAAAATTTTATTTACCAATAAGTAGAATTCAATTTTACTTAGCTTAAATGTCAAATTATGAAAGTCTTCCCTGAAGATCCTGTGTACGTATACCCTCCCTACTTATCTCTGTTTCTCCTTTTTCCTTATTCCCATATCTATGTCGATATTTATTTACATGTTTATTGAATGTATCTCCTGCCTCCAGGGCTCTATAAGCTCTATGAGAGCAAAGAATGTACCTGTTTTTTTGTTGTTTTTTTTTTTACCCTTGTATACAAGTGTCGAAGCCTTGGTGACATAGTGGTTAAGTGCTTGGCTGCTAACCGAAAGTCCTGTGGTTTGAATCCACCAAACACTCTGTGGGAGAAAGATGTGGCAGTCTGCTCCCGTAAAGTTTTATAGCCTTGGTTACTATGGGACAGTTCTACTTTGTCCTATAAGATCGCTCTGAGTAGAATTCAACTTAATGGCAACGGGTTTTGGTTTATATAAGTGTCTAGTACCCTGACTGGTCCTTAATAGGCACTTGATAAATGTTGAATAAATAATGAGTACGTATGAGAAATAAAATAACCTTGATGTATAAATAAGAGCCACTATATGGAATCGACTCGAGGGCACTGGGGTTGGGGTTATATGGCATAGTCAACAAGATCTTCAATCAGAATTCTGCAAATTAATGACATACATAATTACATATATATATACATGTACACACACACACATAAATGTAGAACTGAAAGCTAAAGGTATAATGTTGTTGTGTGCCATCGAGAAGATTATGACTCATAGTGACCCTAAATGACAAAGTAGAACTGCTCCGTAGGGGTTCCTTGGCTGTAAGCTTTGTGGGAGTAGATTGCCAGCTCTTTTCTCCTGTGGAGCCACTGGTGGGTTCCAACCGCTGACCTTTCCGTTAGTAGATGTGCACTTAACCATTGAACCATCAGGGCTCCTTTCAAAGGTATAATATTACATCACAATTTTTCAGTAAGAAGTAATCTAGAAAATTCTAGGTACATTGCTTTTTGGTGGTCTAATTTAAGAAAAAAAAATAAAGAAAACAAATATTTAGTGTCCTTTAACCTGAGTCTCTCAAGTATTAAATGTTTCAAGCATGTGGGAGACACTCCATGACTGACTTCTCTTATAGGAATCTGAAGAAAGGGTTATCAGTATCATGGGTTAAGGGTGAAGAGAAGGACAGAACTAGTATTCCCATTAGGGCCAGAAGCAGAAACTAGTAGACCCAGACATGGAAAGAATGCAGAAGTACAAAGTTCCCCATGTACTGGGGGGAATTCATGGTGTTTAACTGATTGGAAAAGTTGATGATCCATGCTTACTTGTACAAAAAATGAGGCATTTAAAATGAATTTTATTAGGAACTATTCCTTTCTAAAATAGAGGAATTCTACTTTTAAAAAGCTCATAAAATTTCAAAAGAAATCTTTATTTAGTAAAAGAACAAGTGACTGTGGTTGTTATTAGAGATACAGAGCCCCTAGAAGTATTTATTAGGTATTGTCAACTAAAAAAATAATCTGTAGTACCTGTGCAAACATGACCAAAAGGGGGTAAAAAAATCTCAGGTAGCAAAATGAATGCATCTTGAAGCAAAGATGTACTGCTAACTACCCTGTTTGTGACCTTAATCCTGCTTCGCCACTTCTGGATTGTTCCGTAACATCCCTAAAAGTCAATTCTTTTTTAACAAGACCTCTTATTCCCTCAATTTCTCTATCATATTTGTGCACCTCTGCACCCCCCTCCAAAGACAAAACAAATTAGAGAATTATTTGGGGTGGTGAAATTAGGGTTGGAAGATTCTGGGGGGCAAGGTCTCGACTAGAGGCATTTCTGATCTTGCTTTCTAAAAGAAGAACCAGAAATAGGAATAGACTAGACACGATGTCCTAGATGTTTCTGCTCCTACCAGGGTATCTACTAACAGGTTGACAACAAAATTACCTAGACTTGGCTCACAAAATCTAATATCAGGAAGAAAAAAAAAAATGTGGTGAACATTTTATCCCTATGTTTGTCCTAGAAAGGAAGAGGATAAGATAAAACTTTCCTTCCAACATACATTGGGTTCCCAACAGTCTACGTAATTTTTTTTTTTAACATTGGTTTCAGAAACCAACATGATGGCCAGGTATATGTCTCTGGTTTTAAATATGTCTAGAAATGCTCTTTTCTTTATTATAAATTTTCTCACTTAATTTTATTATCAATTTTCAACTAGGTGAAACAAAAGCATGTTCCAAAGAGAACCAGAATGTGTTTTTTTTTTTTTCCTCTCAGGCACATTTTTAAAGTCTATGGTCGACCTTCCAAACTAAACCAAGAAATATTTTTGCCTTTGACTTTCCAGTCAGACATACTGAAAAACGTGAATTAACTGCCTGTTAGTTTCCTAGAGACAAGCAATTACATTGTTTGCATCTAGAAGTATTTTAAGTGAAGTACTTTTTTTTTTTTTACTAATAAAACCAACTAAATCTCCCCAGGCCTGAGCAGTTACCAGGCTCTATGCTTTCTACCACCTTGCTTTGTAATGGACTAATATGGTTTTGTTCTCATCCAAATAGTTTGGGGTGGTGTAAAATACAGACTAAAAATACTAGAAAACACTGAGTGTCTTTTATGTCACTTTCACTATTATGAAACATTCACACAATTCCTTTTCATTTTATAAAAACAATCCAATGCTGATGTTAAAAAAAAAAAAAAATACACGGACATAGTCACTCTAACTCCTTGACTGGCCTCAGCACAAAACCTGTCTGGGACCAGTATACTATTCCTGTTCTTGAGTCATTAGTCTGACTTTCAATGGCATCCTATATTGATTTTAAGATCTTGCTTATGGCTTTTCAGGCATTTCATGGTTTAAATATTCTATACCTTTCAGATTGATTACTTCTATATTATCTGTCACTTTTTTTATTGTCAGAGCTGGGGCTGCTTTCTGCTCTGTTGTCACAAATGGATTCCCATGAGGCTAACACTTTTCATGCATCTTGCCAGCAGAAATTGCTACTTCTTGAAGGAAGTAATTCTGAGCCTCTTACAGCTTTATAACACAGAGGTGTAATATCTTTTCCACTGGATTCAGAGTGCTCACTTACCTGAGAGTTTGTTCTGAGAGTAACTAAAATGATTCTGGAGAAGCTTTGTAAACACTGGCTGTATTTGCTTCCTGATATTATTGAGTGTTGCTTTTATCTACCCTTTCCTATCAGTATGTCAAACAAGCAGCTGTATTTTCTGTAATTCAATAACTTTTTAAATTGCTTTCTCATCACTGATCTCAAGACTTCTCTAATATTAGTGTGCTTTTCCCAAAGTGGATGAATACATATTTTCATGACGTAGTTCAATTTGACAAGATTCCCAAACTTACTGGTTGCCAATCTTATTGTTATGTTTTCCTTCTTCCCTACAAAAATTATGAAAATGCTGGTAGCCCCAGAATTTCCTCAGCAAATGTCTGCCTTCAGTCTATAGCAGTCCAACACTGGTTGTTAAATGTGAATTTTATATTTTCTACTTTATTTACAAAAAATCTCATTTTGGTTACTACATTTCCATAAAAATGTCCTAAGACAATTGAAACTTAAACTTAATGGATTTTAAAATAGGGTTTAATTTATGAATATAAGAAATTAACTAATATTTCATAAACAATAAACTTTGTATTTTTATAAAAGTACTAGGCTGAGTGATATTTTAGTGCCCAATATTATCATTTCATAAATTAAATGTCACTGTCCCTACTAATTAAATTCTGTAGTTTCAGAAAAACACAAAATGTTGGATCCAAAGTGTCTTTCAAGACCATCTAGTCCAAATTCTTTATTTCAAACATAAATAATGACTTTTTAAGGTCAAGTGAAAGGAGTTGCCATTGTGTCTTACTCAAAGACCAGCGTGTTTTATCTACACCATACTGTTTGCCTCAGATTTTTTCCAAGTTATTGTCAGAGTGATGTCAAGAAATTGGAAGAAAAGCTGGAAAACAAACTTGTATTTATGGAAGTCCCAGTCTTACATCCATTTAAACAGTAGCTTAGTTACTGAAAGTACACCATTTGAATGTAGTAGATTTATGGAATAACCTGTTAGTATTTACTTTTTTGTGACTGGATGAGGATAGTTAATTGTCACATGATCATTTTTAACAATTAGTATGCATAGAAGTAACTCGCATTTTCATAATAACATAGTTCTTCTGAATCACCTGTAGATTCTGCTACCTGGAATGAGGGAGGCCACATGCCTAATTTATGACGGGTTACAGTTATACATGTTGTGGGCCACAAGTACTCTGTGGGCTGTGTAATGAAGGGCAAAAGTTTAAAAACTGATTATAATAATAAATAATTTGCCAGGTGTTTTCACTTCTGTTGTTGAGCATGCGTTCTAATTTCTGGTTAGAAAATTTGGGAGAGGAAAATAAAGTGAAATGCCCATCACGGCCTAATGCCGTTTTACCGAGCATGATCATATTTGTTTCCAATTGCTGCTATAACAAACTACAACAAACTTAGTGGCTTAAAACAATATAAATTTATTCTTTTACAGCCCTGAAGGTCAGAAATCTCAAATAAATATTGTTCCCAGCTGTCATCAAGTCAGCTTTGACACACTGGTGACCTTATGCCTAACAGCATGAAATATTGCCTGGCTCTGCGCCACCCTCACAACTGTTGGCATGTACGAGCCCACTGTTGCAGGCAGGCACTGTGTTAATCCATCACATGGAGGGTATCTCTGATCTTCACAGACCCTCTACCAAACATGACATGCTCTTCTAGAGATTGTTCTTTCCTGATTGTTTCCAAAGTAAGCAAAATGAAGTCTCGCCATCCTTGCTTTTAAGGAGCATCCTGGCTATACTTCCTCCAAGACAATTGTTCCTTCTTCTGGCAGTCCATGGTATATTCAATATTCTTTGCCAACACCACAATTCAAATTCTTCAATTCTTCTTTGATCTTCCGTTTTCATTGTCCAGATTTCACACACATATGAGCAATTGGAAAGACCAGGCACACGTTAGTCATCAAATTGACTTCTTAAAGTCAGGAAAGGTGTGCGCCAGGGTTGTATTCTTTCACCACACCTATTCAATCTGTGTGCTGACCAAATAATCCGAGACGCTGGATTACATGAAGAAGAACAGGGCATCAGGATTGGAGGAAGACTCATTAACAACCTGCGTTATGCAGATGACACGACCTTGCTTGCTGAAAGTGAAGAGGACTTGAAACATTTACTAATGAAGATCAAAGATCACAGCCTTCAGTATGGATTGCACCTCAACATAAAGAAAACAGAAATCCTCACAACTGCACCAATGAGCAACATCATGATAAACAGAGAAAAAACTGAAGTTGTCAACTTGGATCCACAATCAACAGCCATGGAAGCAGCAGTCAAGAAATCAAAAGACGCATTGCATTAGGTGAATCTGCTGTGAAAGACCTCTTTAAAGTGTTGAAGAGCAAAGATGTCACCTTGGAGACTAAGGTGTGCCTGACCCAAGCCACGGTATTTTCAATCACATCATATGCATGTAAAAGCTGGACAATGAATAAGGAAGACAGAAGAAGAATTGACGCCTTTGAATTGTGGTGCTGGTGAAGAATATTGAATATACCATGGACTGCCAGAAGAAGGAACAAATCTGTCTTGAAAGAAGTACAACCAGAATGCTCCTTAGAAGCAAGGATGGCGAGACTGTGTCTTACATACTTTGGACATGTTGTCAGGAGGGATCAGTCCCTGGAGAAGGACATCATGCTTGGCAGAGTACAGTGTCAGTGGAAAAGAGAAAGACCCTCAACAAGATGGACTGACACAGTGGCTGCAACAATGAGCTCAAGCATAACAACGATTTTAAGGATGGCTCAAGACTGGGCAGTGTTTCGTTCTGTTGTGCATAGGGTCACTACGAGTCGGAACTGACTTGATGGCACCTAACAACAACAACTTTTTAAGACATTATAGAGGTATTGTTGAAAAACAAGGCTCTAGGAATTGATGGAATATTAGTTGAGATGTTTCAACAAATGGATGCAGCACTGCAAGTGCTCACTCATCTATGCCAAGAAATTTGGAAGATAGCTATCTGGCGAACCAACTGGAAGAAATCCATATGCCTATTCCCAAAAAAGGTGATCCACCCAAATATTGAAATTATTGAACAATATCATCAATACCACACACAAGTAAAATTTTGCTAAAGATCATCCAAAAATGGCTGCAGCAGTATAACACAGGGGACTGCCAGAAATTCAGGTCAGGTTCAGAAGAGGACATGGAACCAGGGATATCATTGCTGATGTCAGATGGATCCTGGCTGAAAGCAGAGAATACCAGAAGGATGTTTACCTGTGTTTTATTGACTATGCAAAGGCATTTGACTGTGCGGATCATAACAAATTATGGATAACATTGCAAAGAATGGGAATTCCAGAACACTTAATTGTGCTCATGAGAAACTTACACATAGAACAAGAGGCAGTTGTTCAGACAGAACAAGGGGATACTGACTGGTTTAAAGTCAGGAAAGGTGTACATCAGGGTTGTATCTTATCCTTTCACCATACCTATTCAATCTGTATGCTGAGCAAATAATCTGAGAAGCTGGATTATATGAAGCAGAACGGGGAATCGAGATTGGAGGAAGACTTATTAACCTGCATTATGCAGATGACACAACCTTACTTGCTGAAAGTGAAGAGGACTTGAAGCACTTACTGATGAAGATCAAAGACTATAGCCTTCAGTATGGATTATACCTCAACATAAAGAAAACAAAAATCCTCACAACTGGACCAATAAGCTACATCATGATAAATGGAGAAAAGGCTAAAGTTGTCAAGGATTTCATTTTACTTGGATACATAATCTACACCCATGGAAGCAGCAGTCAAGATTTGCATTAGGCAAATCTGCTGCAAAGGACCTCTTTAAAGCATTGAAAAGCAAAGATGTCACCTTGAAGACTAAGGTGCACCTGACCCAAGCCATGGTAATTTGAATTGTATCATATGCATGTGAAAGCTGGACAATGAGTAAGGAAGACTGAAGAAGAACTGACACCTTTGAATTGTGGATGGCGAAGAATATTGAATATACCATGGACTGCCAAAAAACGAACAAATCTGTCTTGGAAAAAGTACAATCAGAATGCTCCTTAGAAGCAAGGATGGTGAGACTGCGTCTTACCTACTTTGAACATGTTGTCAGGAGGGATCAGTCCATGGAGAAGGACATGATGGTTGAAAGTACAGCGTCAGCAGAAAAGAGGAAGACCCTCAATGAGATGGACTGACACAGTGGCTGCAACAATGGGCTCAAGCATAACGATCGTGAGCATGTCGTAGGACTGGGCAGTGTTTCGTTTTGTGGTACACAGGGTCACTATAAGCCAGAATCGACTTTACTGCACCTAACATCAACAACCACAAATCAAGGTTGTTGTTGTGTGCCATTGAGTTGATTCCAACTTAGAGCAGTCCCAAAGATATGCATATGCTTTGGCTCTCAACCTTGCCTTGAACAGGTAAACTTTCATTGTTTAAATCTTTGGTTAATAATCTCTTTTCTTAATGGTCCCCTTAATCACAGAACTTAGGTCAGTGACGAAGTTATTTATCTCAACTCCCTGTCCATTTGGAAAGCAAGGCTCTTTTATTCTGGTCTCAGGATTCATTTCCTGGTTGAAGGTCAAAATCACTTGCTCACAGCACAAAATCTTATTTAGCACTTCTAGAGCCTACTCCTGCCAAAGAAACTTCTTGGATCAGATTTTTATCTTTTATAAGGAGTCTGAGTCCTCACCGACTATTCTGGGTTTTTGGAACTTGTATGTCATTTCTCAAGCTTCTGTAATTAATCTCACATACTTTGGACACGTTATCAGGAGGGATCAGTCCCTGGAGGACATCGTGCTTGGTAAAGTAGAGGGTCAGTGAAAAAGAGGAGGACCCTCAATGAGATGGATTGACACAGTGACTGCAACAATGGGCTCAAGCATAATAACGACCGTGAGGATGGTGCAGGACCAAGCAGTGCCTCTTTCTATTTCCTATTCATGTAATCCGTGCTTTCTAAATCCCCGTTAATTTGGCTCGTCATTATACTTTCCATAAAATTGCCCTTGCTAATTTTACATTTTCTAGAAAGCCACATTCCAAAACAGAAAAAAAAAAGGGTCACAGTGTCCCCAAAATAAATAACTTTGGAGAAAAAACTGTCTTCCTAAGCAAAACTCTCAAAAATAACATTTCTAAAACCAAAAGATAGACCAACTCTTCTAGCTCTGATCAGATAGGCTCTATACTACAAGTTACTGAGAGACTTAAGAGAATAGGGAATAGAAAGAAGAATAGAATTCAAGGAAAAAAGAATCGTAGAGTTTAATGATCAAGAACTATAGACCCTGGGAGAGCAAAATTTATTAAGGAAAGCTTTTAGATCTTGGGAAGCCCCTTCTTTAAAGGCATACAAAGCATTTTATCCATTCCTTGTGTCCAACTTCTACTCCCTACTTCTTAGGCTATCACATGGGCACTGGGACTAATGAAAACTACCTGTGTGGAGGGATACAGAATACGGTGACACATCTGGTTGGGATTTAGCTTTTCACATTAAAAGTCTATAATCTGTTCTATAATTTGCCATCTTTTCATATGATGTAGATTCAGCATTGGGTTCTCACTGGGCTCTTTGTAACTGGAATTGCTCTAAAATTTTCCTATGGGCAGGAGTTGACGGGAATCTTTTTCCCATTTTATTTTCTAAAGATTCACCAGAAATAATACTTTGCCAAACCTTACTTGTAATAAGCAACAATCTGAACTATGAATCTAGTATAAAAAAATACCTTCAATGTGAGTTTTTAATAAAGCCTTTGCCATATTAAATTTTCAGAAGTCAAGAGTTAAAATATATAAAAATATATATTTGTCAGTCCATGACTAAGCTGGAATACATGTACTCCATTCACATTGTTCTAAGCACTAGCAAACTGGTTTCAATAGATGCTTTGTCCTATTCCTAAAGCAATAATGATAATGACATAATAATAATAACAGAGAAAACAGAGAATCACTGACCTATTATATAAGGTGGGTTCAGCATTTACTTTTTCTTATAAAATTATGATGTATACACTTGCTTATTATCTGTTACTAAAAATTCAAGTACTTGATAAAAAGGAGAAAAAAGTCAACTGCTTTGGATGATCAGATTTCATATACAATAAATCAATTCTTCTATTTAATACTCCTTTTTTTTTCAAGAATTTTGACTCTCATGAGTTTCTGTAGTTATTCCCTAACAAAATAATTTGCATTTGCTATGAAAATAGATAATATTGACTGGCCATGCACATGTGGAACTAAAACTAACCATTTAAACTAAAAGGTACTAAAGAAACAAAATCCTTGTTTAGTGTCAAGATTTTTGTTTCACCTAGTTTTAGTTAAATCTAAAAGAGGGTTACTATGCAGCAATCATTTTCCGAACCTTATTGCATGAAAACAATTACATCTACGCAGAATGAAGTGTGAAAACCTCTTAGAAATAATAAGGAGGTAAGACCATGTTCCTGTGTAACTCAGTTCAATACAAGGCTGATTCTTGCCCCACACCATTAATACCTGCCTTTGTCAGTTTAGAAAAAAATCTAAGGGTAGGGTTGCACAGCCTATTATTGTAATCGCTGTCAATAAGTTGTACACCTATAAGAGTTGAACTGGCAAAAGTTATGATAGATTTACCAAAAAAAAAAAAAAAAAAGTAGCTGCTTAGGCTGCTTATGTAAAACCAAAAAAACAAATAAATAAAAGTACGTACTTAAAAAAATGATCTAAACTGAATTTCCTGCATGATTGAAATTTGTCTAAGCTAATTGTTTGAAACTTTTTTTTTAGGATCCATTAACACTCTTAAAAATTATGAAAGAACCCAAAGAGCTTTCAAGTAGGTAGTTATATCTGCCAGTGTTTACCCTATTAGAAATAAAAACTGAGAAATTTAAAAAAGAAACACATTAATTCATTAAAAGTAGAAATTATAATTGTTTTTCAGAAAAATAACTATTTTCTATAACAAAACATTGGTGAGAAGAGTGGCACTGTTTTACATTTTTTTCAAATCTCTTGCATGATTGGCTTAATAAAAGATTAATTTTCATGTCTGCTTCCACATTCAGTCGGTTGGTTATAATAAATGGAGAAAATCCAGCCTTACACATATAGCTGAAAATGAGAAGGGTATTTTCCTAAACTTTTTGGATAATTGTGGATATTCTGCTTTGATAAAACAAACACAATAGTATGTCAAAATTCAACAAGTGGTAGTTTCTTAAATGTTATTTGCAATATGTACTCTCAAGCAATATGAATAAACATTTCATACCTGTTTACATTAAAATCCATTGGCTACAACATGCATTGGTCATTCAGGAAATATTAATTCACTGAATTATAAAGATTTTCCAAATGTTCACATGTTCATTATTTAAAAAATCACCGATATCACCACCAATCTCACGAGAAAAGTCTTTAAATACAGGAAAGTATCAAGGTCACAGTGGCATATGTAAGCTTTGCCAGAATTTTAATTTTTGCTTGAAAGCTAAAATTTTATTGGCAACAAATACTATGACTTGGTTTCTTTGAAGTGACAGGTTCACTTTGTTCATTTTCAAGAAAATGTATGCAGATAGCTGAGTGCAAATAACTACAGTTTGTCAATTGTTCTTTCAAGTAAAAATGATGTTCCATTAAACGAGTGGCTAGTTCAATTCACAAGTCCAGCAATCACACAGGTGCTTTTCCTGGAGCCAGCCATCACACTTGGGTGTGCAGCAGAAGTACTTTATGGGTCCTTTCCATTTCATCACACAGAACACTAAAAGACACGTGCCTGAAGGTTGAGATTTAATAAAATTAATCTTTACTACATTATCAAGTAAATTCTTAATTAAAAGTGGCCATGCAAGTGCTTGGCAGTGAAGAACACAGTGTTGACTAGGGTTGTTGATGCCATAACCTGGATTCTTACTAAAGCACCAGTACTTCTAGCAGCCATTGTTTTCGCACAATCGAGGCAATGCCAACAAAGTGAAAAAGACAGATATTGTCATATTATTATGAAAGTAGTTTTGACCTTGCAGCCTTTCCCTCAAAGGGTCTTAAGGACACCCATAGGCTTATGGACCACACTTTTGAGACATTAAGCAAATAGAAAAATAATAATAATTGCTAAGAAGTTAGAAATTTTTTTTCAAACTGAAAAACTTCAGAGTTTTCTTAGCGTGTTTGACTAAGATGATATAAAATCTAATTAAACAAGTTATTAAAAATAAATGTTAGACGAAACAAAAAAAAAAAAACCACACCCACTGCCATCGAGTCGATTCCAACTCATAGTGACCCTACACAACAGAGTAGAACTGCTTCTTACGGTTTCCAAGGAGTGCCTGGTGGATTCGAACTGCCAACCTTTTGGTTAGCAGCTGTAGCTCTTAACCACTAGGCCACATAAGATGTTAATAGTAGGAGAAATGGTGTGTAGGGTGGAGAAGAGTATATGAAAAATCTATACTTTTTACACAATTTTTTTGTACACCTAATAGTGCTCTAAAAAAATAGTCTATTAAAAATAAATATTTTTAAAAACCTACAACACGGAACTAAAATAGTTAAGCGTTGGTATCAGAAGCAAGAACATCAGAACTATGAGTTAGTGATACCGTCTATCACACTGACTGACATGTAAGGTGATAAACGTTGTTTTGTTCTTTCACCTGAACTTTGGAATAATGTCTTAAAACTGGTCAAAGTTAAAATACAGAACTTTGATATGACATAAAAATGATTACTCATTAGTTTGTAAAAGTTCTGATCTGACAGAATTTTTTTCAGATCCAAAGCTTTCTGATAAACGCAGAAAGTAAAATAATCCCTGCTAAAATACTGTATACAATTCTGTTATTCAAATGTTTAGGTAGTGCTTATCAGATTTCTCAGCTTACCATCCAGGTGTGGTTTTTGACAACAGTCTTTTCGCGTATTTGGAGTACACGGTTATCTTACATTTTAAGGGTAAAATGGCTACTTCCGACCGGATGGGAAGGCGGTGGCCATTGCACGATAGGTTGAAGCATTTAATCGAACTACTGCATCAAAACCATCGGACCATTTGGCCTACATGCCTCAAACGGTGGGTAAGTTAAGGAAACTGGCAAAGGGACCACACTCTCTTTAGCTAGTCAACTTTCCTCCTCCATCAGGCATTAAAAACTAAGTAAAATGTGCATTCAAATCACACCTGTTTCAGTTTCTCAAAAGTGCAATTTCAGCTAATTTAACAATTCATTCCTCTTAGGGATACATTTTACTGGGAGATTTAAGCTAGTGAGATCAGCCTGAGTAAATCATGCAGTTAACTGATTTTTGATAATAGAAAAATTTGGCTGGTTGCAAATGCTTACAGACTGTGGGAGTGCAGGATATGGCTGGGGCACTAGAAAGGAGTCTGCTTCTATAACCAGGAGGCAAAAGCCCAAGTCTCCTGTCACTAACTTCAACTGTCATTCTCTAACTAGCTACCCTTTGTCTATTACTCAAAAACAAGAATTATAAAGTTGACAGAAATAATAAATCCAGGGTTACACTGAAATATATTATGCAGAGAGCTGATTGAATATAACCAGCTTTTATATTCCTTCTGTCAAATTCCAACTGTTAGTTTAAAATTCATATAAAACTGGCATTTGTTTGAGAGGCTGGATAGCCTTGTGCAGTTTCCTGTCTACAGTGTAATTTTTTTTTAAGCTTTAGAAGAGCTACACAATGCTCTGTCTCTGTAATATGGGTACGCATAGTCACAGGATCACTTTAGGAAACAAAAACTAATATTACCACTTTCAATTCAATCGTCAAATGGAATCTGGTTTTCTTTGGAGGTTTAGGAAATACCAGCTCTATACATTACTGCATAAAGATAATATTCACCACCACCTTTAAATACAAAGCAAGAATTTTCTGAGTCTCTGCAGCCACATAAACCAACTGATCTTTCTTCCCCCAAACAAATAGCCACCATGAAATTCATGAAGTATGAAGATGGCTTGTTTTGTGGGACACCCCAGGCATTTGTTTTGTGAGGTGTCTCCTCTACCTTTTCAGAAGTTGAGGAGAGATGTTAAAAAGTTTTTCAGGGAAATGCCCTTCGGCAGATACACTCACAGCCTGGGCATAAAGCATATGATTTCTGGAGGGCTCCCTGAATCCCCGGTCACGTGTGCTAGGTCTTTGTTTGTCAAATATTGAAACAGTTAACAAAAAAGGTTGTGAAACCTTTGAGTAGAAACATCTCTGGTTCTGATTCCAGGCGGATGTGTCTTCTCTGGAATGCATTTTAGTTTCTTATTATTAATAGTCACAAAATGAAATAATTATTCTGGAAAGTGTAATTTAAAATCTATAGCCACAGCTTTTGAAATATTTGGGTCTTGCGTATACAACATAAATATTAACAATGATATTCATTATTCCAGAAATTCTACAACTCTTCAGATTGTGCCAAGTATTGGTTACCATAAAAATAACAAGCACTGTGAAGAATAAAAATTACATATTAAAATCATAGATAGAATGTTAAGCTATGCAAATATAAATTGACAAGAAATGGATAAAAATATCCATATTGTGACCAAAAGTGATATCAAAAATTTTATATCACAGAAACCAAGCTTATTATATCTCAGGTTTTTCCTTCATGGAAGTAGATTTCGTATTTCTCGGCTTGGCAAGCAATTAAATGGATATTTCCAGTTTTATTAATGATGTATTGTGTTGCTTTGACCATTATTATGATAACTTCATGCGTCTTATCCTGGCATATTACTTTCCAGAAAAAAAGTTAGTGATTTTCCTTTATATTACAGTTTTTTATGTGTCACTGTTCCATACTAGACTATAACTGAAGGCAGGACTCTTTCTCACTCATATTTTTACTACAATATTTTGCATACTTTAGAATCTACCTCTTATTCTTTCCCTTTTTCCTGCTCCATCGTTCCTTTCTTACCTCTTTTATACCGCCCTCTTGCTTGAGATAGAATTCAAATCTATTTACAAATGTAAACACAAATAGAAAAATACATTGAAAATACCCAAGTTTAAAAAAAAAAAGAAGAAAAGATAAGCAAGACTGAAGCATAAAATAGGACTTACAGTAAAACCTGCAAAAGCCGGAATCTGTGTAAGGCCAAAATCTGTGAGAGAAGGAAATATTTTCCAGTAATAGTGAGAATAGCCAATTCTTTGAGTTCCAGCTCTCATAGGTTTCACTATATAACTTCCTGAAAGCAAATCACAAATATAAGTCTAAGCTTTCTTACAGACACTATTAACAGGGAAACCTGTTCAATTCTCTGCCCTAGAGTTCAAATACACAGAAATCTGCAGGAGAAGTACTATTCACTCTCCCTGATACTTATATCTGACAGAAATTTCTGGTCCTAAAATAGATATTATGGATTTCATGAACAACATCCTCTTTATGGTGAACACAACACTGAGTTTCATCAGGGCCATTTCTTAGAGTGACCCTTGAGGTAGTAATTCTATGAAGAAGAGATAAATATATGGTGAGGAACAGCTCTCTGTTGGTCTGACTTAATTCAAGAAGAGATTTTATATTATCTAAAAGAATGGATTACTGAGTAGCAACTGTGACCCAAGATTTTTTCTTTTAGTCAAGGTTTTGTTGCTATGGATCAGCAATGAGTTTGGGTTTGTATTTCTGACAACACCTGGAATTGCCTGTGCTGTTAATGACAGAGGAACCAAGCACCTCAGTACCTGGTTATTCTGGGTTTAAAGTTGACATTCTCTTGTGAAAAATGAGGAGATGAATTACCTGTCTCCAAGCAGAGTGCGAGGAGCCCTGGGCACAGTGGTTAAAGCACTCGGCTGCTAACCGAAAGGCAGGTAGTTTGAACCCACCAGCTGCTCTGTTGGAGAAAGTTGTGGCAATCTGCTTCTGTAAAGATGTACAGCCTTTGAAACCCTGCGGGGCAGTTCTACTCTGTCCTAGGGTCGCTATGAGCAGGAATTGACTCAATGGCAGTGGATTTTTTTTTAAACAGAGTAGAGCTGAGGAATTATTCCCAAGGTAGGGTCAAAATTTACTCAGTATCCCTAGTGCCTAGGGTAATGGCTGACAATGAATTTGTTATACTATCAACTTTATTTTTAATATTCAAACTATCTCAACTCATCCATGCAATCATTCTTTCTCCCTTTAAAACCAAAGAACCTGATTATTATTAATATAATTGATTTTTATTTATATACCTGTCCTTGGACTCTGAGCTGTTCGTATTTATGTACGTAGTTGATAAACATCTTTTGTGCCTGGAGTATTCATCATTCAGTTTTGACTCAAATAACCTTAAAATATATATATTATATTTTTACATTATAAATTATATATATATTTAAGTATATAAAATAAATTAGTAAAAATATATGTAAAGGCAATTTCAATAAAAATGAATAAGCGTAAATAAATATAAATGTTTTATATTTATAGTTATATTTTTTGAAATATATAAAAATGCTTTCTCCTAACCAGTAAAACTTGCTAGGGGTATTTCACCTTTTAAACTCTCATGGCTTTTCTACACTAAGAAAAACTCATATATTTGATGGTTTAAACAGGCTTTTACTCTATCATCCTCATAATCTTTCAACTTACTTTATCATCCTCATAATCTTTCAACTGCTATTTATGTTTCTGTCTCTAGAATATCCAAGGATTTTAGGGGAGTATTTTGAAATTTATTCTTTTGAAGTGTATACCACATATATGAATTATGGTATTGGCAAAGAATATTAAATATACCATGGGCTGCCAGAAGAAGGAACAAATCTGTCTTGGAAGAAGTACAGCCAGAATGCTCCTGAGAAGTGAAGATGGTCGGACTATATCTCACACACTTCGGACATGTTATCAGGAGGCACTAGTCCCTGGAGAAAGACACCATGCTTGGTAAGGTAGATTATCAACGAAAAAGAGAAGACCCTCAACGAGATGGACTACTAACACAGTGGCTGGCTGCAACAATGGGCTCAAACATAGCAATGATTGTGAGGATGGCACAGGACAAGCAGTGTTTCCTTCTGTTGTAAATAGAGTCACTATGAGTTGGAACCAACTCAATGGCACCTAACAACAACATTCTATTTTGGAACCTACCTTAAAAGTTACATTTTGCTTCATCATTTATATCTTATTTCTCTCAAAATTGTTGAGTTTTTTTTGTTGTTTTCTATGAAAGATGCATAACTCTTCTTTAGCTTTAACTTTAAAAGGAATTTAAACATTTTAAATGTTTCCCTCAGATATGTTTTAGTCTTTCTACCTCCTCATCAAATGATCCAAGATCATTAATATCTTGCACATGTCCTTCCTGTATCATAATTTTACACTTCTTCAGAGAATGTCAAATTAAGCTTCTTTTAATTGTTACTATGTACAATCTTGTTCATATCTACTGTTTGAAATAAAATCTTTTCAATATACCTGTCTTCAGTTTTAGATAAGCTTCTATTGCTTGCTATTTTTCCTGTCCTACAAACTACGTAGGTTTTTTTGTTTTTGTTTTTTAATGAGTAATGCTATTATGTCCTTTCTCAAAAGTTTCAAAAAAATACGTGTGCCGTGGCTTTAAATAGCCACCGAATGAGCTCTAAAAAGAAGAGACGATTCCATCTGTTTCAAACTTCCTCCCTTAGGAGACTTGTTCTGCTTTTTCTCCTAAAGTTGGAGCAATTTTAGAGTTCCCTGCATAGACAGTCTCATTATTTTTAACTCTTCCTTCAGTCTGATCCTGAATTTTAATAAAAACGTAAAGGTGTTCTTTCCCTTCATCTTCTGCAATATCTTTGCCTACCTCTAGTGGTAGCTTCTGCCATGCCTATTCTCCCATTTACTTCTTACATTGATTAGGACACTTGATACTATGCGCACTTCTCTCATAAGCACGTATTAGGTTAGTTTTGAACCTTCTCCTCACACCGTGTAGCATTTTGCAGTAGTATCATTAGGGAGGTGCGGGGAGTGTGAACCACACCAGGTGACACTGTTAGAGGTGGTGACACCAAAATGACTGTCTACAAAATTTTTGTGCAGTGTTTAAGCAGAAATTTATTATTTTTTGTAAAAATATTCCTGTAGTTAGTTATAACAACAACATTTTTCGTAACCCCAGCTTACATGTATCAGTGTACCCACAAGGCTAAAACTCTATGCTAATTTATTTTTGAACCTTCTAATGCACTCCGGTCAGAGCTGTCCTTATTACCCAGTTACAATGATGCTTTGAATCACATGGTTTCATCTGCACACACTAGAAGCACACACTGTTGTTTTCGTTGCTGCCAGTGTTTTTATAGTTGCTGCTGTTGTCAAATTTTCTGTATTTTAAATACAATATTGTGGCTATTAGCATTTGTGAACCTATATCATAACTTTTTTGAGAATGAAGTAGTAAATAAAGGAAAAGATAGAGCAATATATGGGAATTACAATTTACGAGTAACATTAGTACAAAAACTATTGCTAAGGATTCTGTACGGGAGGAGGTCCATGGTGGGTGGAGACACCAGGAGTTACCGCACTGGGTGACACCAACCCTAGTGACGCCACTGGCATTTTGCTTTTATTCTGAAGCTTGACAGTCAAGTTAAAGACTGGAATAAAAGAGATAATCTTTGAAAAGTGCTTAGCATGGCCTTCTGAGAAAGGGAGAGTATACTTCACTTTTGTCAAATAATAATATTGAGATTCAGAGAAGTTAACTTAATTGTCCAAGATTCCACAAAGTCACAGAGCAGAGATTTGAAATTATCCAGTTTGACTGCAGAGCCTGGGCTCCTGAATACTGTGTTATTGTACCTCACAAGGAGTATAAACGAAGACAGTGTGGGAGGTTTGGAATAGTCACTGAAGAAACTAAGTTAGGAGGCTGACCAAAGACAGGTCATAATATCAGGCAGTTCTGAGGGCCCAGCCCAGGAAACAGCTGAGGGTACCATAAGGTTTTAAAAGTTTTAAGGTTTTAAAAGGAAGGAAAGTAACTCTCAAATCCATTTCATTCTTGTATGCTTTACCCACATTATATAAAAATGGATATTTTCTTAAATATATAAAAATGGATATTTATTTTCTTGAAAGGTCCTAAGTTTCTTATACTATCTTATACTATCTTAATCCTCCCAGTAGTAGGAGTAACTTTAAATTATTCTTTTTTCTTTATATTAACCAAGAATTCATTTCCCGCCCCCCCCCCCCCCGCCCCGTCCCCACACACACACCTTTGCTTATGTCTCAAGTAGAACGGCAGCATCGATACAGAATTCAAGTCTTAGAACATTTGACGGTCAAAGTCTTCGTCCTTTGGGCAATCAGCCTACATGAAAATATCCCCCCAGGTTTGCTTGAGCATTTATTTCTTTTTATTTTTTTCTTCAGATAAAGTTATTATTGTAGAATTTTAATCATGGAATTTAATTAAAGACTCCAAACAATACTTCCATTCATCTATTTTTGAGCTTTGTAAAGACACAGAGCTTTGCAATGTTCTTCTATCTGAAACCTCTGAGCAAAGGCTATTGAAGCACCTTTATGATCTACAATGTTCTCTGGTCTTAAACTCTCCCAATGTAGCTACTTCATGGCCAGAGAGAGACCTTTACTTCCAAGTTCTAGGCAGAAGTTTAAAGTAAGTGACTTCCATAGTGCTACCCCTATCTTTATTGGCCATCACCCACCTTGGTCACTTCTATTTTCTGTTTCTACCTGTCTTAGTCATCTGTTAAAGCATCTAGTGATTAGCTTTAACAGGGAGAAATTTATTTTCTCACAGCCTAGTAGTTTAAAAGTCCAAATTCAGGGCATTCGCTCCAGGAGAAGGCTTTCTCTCTCTGTTGGCTCTAAAGGAAGGTCTTTCTCATCAATCTTCCCCTGGACTAGCAGCTTCTCTGCACAGGAACCCTCAGTCCAAAGGACACACTCTCCTACTGTGCTTCTTTCTTGGTGGTAATGAGGTCCCCCACTCTCTGCTCACTTCCCTTTTCTTTTATCTCTTGTAAGATAAAAGGTGATGCAGGCCATACTCCCAGAAAACTCCTTTCACATTGGTTCAGGGATGTGACCTGAGCAATGGTGTTATATCCTACCCTAATCTTCTTTAAAATAATCTAATCTGGCTTCATTAACCACAGGCAGAGATTAGGATTTATAACGTATAGGAAAAGTATATCAATCCCAACATAGAGTGCAACCACACAATACTGAGAATCATGGCCTAACCAAGTTGACACATATTTTGGGGGGACACAATTCAATCCATGACACTATCCATAGTCTCATTGATTGCATTCTTTGCATCTTCACCTGCCTTCCTCTCCAACATTTACCTGTGTCTTTCTGCAATAATTCCTGTTCCTTGATTAACTCTCCACTTCTTTATACTCTTCACAGAACATTACACTTATTTGTTGTCTTAACTCAAACCTGTATTTCCACTCAGTACACCTCTGTAGTAAGGGAGAGAAAGGCATTTTTTATGGCCTTTCATTGTCCTTTCCCCACTAGTCTTCCTCTTGTCCCCTATGAAACACACTTAAAGATCATGCCATCCTGTTAACCCTTCTTTGGCTCTTAAATTATTGGCACTTTTCTGCTCTCACTGAGGACTTTATCTGCTGGCTAATCATCTTCCTTACAACTCAAATACCAAAATTATCTCCGATAATTTCAACATTCATGGAGATAATTCATTCAACACTCTACCTCAGAGTGAAATAGATGGATAGACAGGGAGATAGATAGATGTCATCAAGTCGACTCAATTCTTCGTGACACTATGCACAACAGAACAAAATGTTGTGTGGTCCTGCATCATCCTTACAATTGCTGCATGTTTTGGTTCATCATTGTGACCATTGTGCCAATCCATCCCATGAAGGACTTTGCTCACCCTCATCGGCCCTTCACTTCACCAAACATGATGTCCTCCTCCAGGAATTGATCACTTCTGATGATGTGTCCAAAGCAAGTGAGTCAGACAATGTTCTGTTGCGATCCATAAGGTTCTCATTGGCTAATTTTCAGAAGTAGATTACCGGGCCTTTCTTCCTAGTTTGTCTTAGTCTGGAAGCTTTGCTGAAACCTGTCCACCATGGTTGAGTCTGTGGATATTTGAAATACTGGTGGCATAGCTCCCAGAATTATAGTAATACCCAAGCTGCCACAGTATGATAAACCAACAGACTGATGGCAGCAGAGTGCTTCACCTTCCTGAAAAACCATATCCCCGATCTGTAACCACCTAAACTCACTGGCACATTCTAAACTCTTACTGCCTAAGTATGTTCCATTTCTGAAATTTTAAACCACATTTTCCTATTTTGTAACTATCCTTTTTTTTTTCTCTCTCTCTCTCTCTCTCTTCTTTACAATGTGGTATAGTCGCTGGTCTTATGGAGAAAGCTGCTTTCTGAATTTCAACAGGTAAATAAACATCTTAACTCCTGCGCCTGCGCTATAGGCTTACGACTTCTTTCACAGCCATTTACCATCTCTCTCACTGGAAGGCACGCCCCTTCCATTCTCTGGCCACGTCATGTCCTCTAATACTTTTGCACTTCCATTTTGCCACTTACTAACAAGCTTCTTTTACTTCACTAGCAAGCTGTTTTATTTATTTTCCTTCCTAGCTTCCTTACACACCAAGAATACCATTTTAATTACCTATTTTCTGTCAATAAAATTGTTTCTTCTGATTTGTGTTCAGGCTTCATATAACCTAAAAAAATTCAGTTCCCAAACCAACAAAACAATAAGAGTTTTCTTTGAAATTTGAGCTGCTAAGTGCTACAGGGGAAAGTTGAACGAAGCCAGCTGCTACCATGACAAATTCATGTTCTACAACCAAATGTATTTTCTCAATATTTCCCTTATGTCCTTGGTCAGCTTCATTTCTACTTCAACTTTTTCAACATTGAACCTCTTCAATAAACCTCTGGCTTCACTCTATCTGATTTTTGTTTAAGGATCTAACTCACCCAATTAAAAAATTTATCTGCTTTCACCCTCATCTTCCTCTCTCATATCTCTTCTATCCAAGGATAGTGCTTCCATTTTAGAGCTCTGTATGTCCCAATTCCATTCTGCATACATGGGGACTTTGCTTCATGAAACATCTTTGCTCTTATACAAAACTTTGACATTTCCTTTGCTGTAAGCTTTTTGTCCTCAGCAAATAAACATGCTCAAATGTTCCCAGCTTAAAAGAATAAAGAAAATCTTCCCTTTACCCTATGTCCATTTCTGTCTACTAATTTCCCACTCCCCCATGTGTCTGTCACTTCGTCGTACTGTGGGGGCTTGTGTGTTGCTGTGATGCTGGAAGCTATGCCACCAGTATTCAAATACCAGCAGGGTCACCATGGTCGACAGGTTTCAGCTGAGCTTCTAGACTAAGACAGACTAGGAAGAAGCACCCGGTAGTCTACTTCTGAAAAGAATTAGCCAGTGAAAACCTCATGAATAGCACCAGAATGCTGCCCAAAGAATGAACAAATCTGTTTTGGAAGAAGTACAACCAGAATGCTCCTTGGAAGCAAGGATGGCAAGACTGCATCTCACATACATTGGACATGTTGTCAGGAGCTATCAGTCCTCTGGAGAAGGACATCATGCTTGGTAGAGAATCAGAGAAAAAGAGGAAGTCCCTCAGCGAGGTGGATTGACACAGGGGCTTCAACAGTGGGCTCAAGCATAACAATTGTGAGGACGGTGCAGGACCAGGCAGTGTTTTGTTCTATCGTACGTAGGGCTGCTATGAGTCAGAACCGACTTGACGGCATCTAACAACAACAACAATTTGCCACTTTCTGACATAATTTATGCTTTTAAAAGAATAATATATACGGAATTTTTCTTTCTTATTTTCTGGTTTCTCTTCAGCCCACTGAAATCTGGCTTCTGCCTCTTTCAATGTACTGAGTTTCTTAAATTGCTGTGATGTATTAATTATCTCTAACTTCTTTTACTTCACTAAGGTATTTGGAATGTTTGATCACTCCTCTTTTTTATAATTTTATTGTGTTTTCGACTCGAAGGCACTGGGTTTTGGGGTTTTATTGTGTTTTAGGTGAAAATTTACAGCACAAATTAGTTTCTCACTCAAAAATGTATACAGAAATTGTTTTGGACGTTGATTGAAATCCCCACAATGTGTCAGCACTCTCCCCCTTTCTTTTTCCACCTGGGGTTCTCTGTGTCCATTCATCCAGTTTTCCTGTCCCTTTTTGCCTTCTTGTCTTTGCTTTTGGACAGGTGTTGCCCATTTGGTCTCGTATACTTGATTGAACTAAGAAGCATGTTCCTCACCTGTGTTATTGCTTGTTTTATACCCATGTCCCATCTTTGGCTGAAACGTGGACTTCAGGAGTGGCTTCAGTTCTGATTTAGCAGGGTGTCTAGGGGCCATAGTTTCAGGGGTTCCTCCAGTCTCTGTCAGACCAGTAAGTCTGGTCTTTTCTTGTGTGTGTGAATTTGAATTTTGTTGTACTTTTTCTCCTGCTCTGTCTGAGACCCTCTATTGTGATCCTTTTCAGAGCAGTCATTAGGGGTAGCCAGGCACCATCTAGTTCTTCTGGGCTCAGGCTGGTGGAGGCTGTTGTTCATGTGGCCCATTAGTCCTTTGAACTAATATTTTCCTTGTGTCTTTGGTTTTCTTCATTCCTCTTTGCTCTGAATGTGATGGGACCAATAAAGGTATCTTAGCTTATCTGGCCACTAGCAAACTTGATCATTCCTCTTTTTGCTGAAAACATTTTTTAAGTTTTTTTTACTTTTATATTACTTGATTTTTACTTTTTTTCTTATCACTTTGGCCATACCTTCTCATACAGTCTTCTGTACCCCCTCATGAAGTATTAGTGTTCCCTAAATTGCTCCAAATCCTGAGCCACCTGCTGCACCTCTTGCCCTACTATCCCTTTGATATGTCAGTAACTCCATACTCAAATGCTTCCCAAAACCCCAGCACAATCTTTGCTGCTAGGACCACAAGCCATATATCAACATCTTTCACCTCCATCTGGATGGCACAGTGACTCAAGTTCAATATTTTCAAAACTGAAGTCATGATCACCTCTTCCCTCAAACTTGCTTTTCCTCTTTCTTTGCTTGCTTAGCAAAAGGCACTGCCAATACCCAGTGCCACAGAAACCTGTGATTTATTCTGATCTCCTCTTTCTCACTGATCCTGCATCCAATTATTGACTGAGGTTCCACCAAGAGCCATGGATTTTTCCTACAAAATGTCTCTCTCCCCTCTTCTTCATCCCCATTCTCACTGTCTCCCTTGATATCTTTATCACATCATGACTGGTTTACTAGAAAAACCTTCTATCTTGTATTCATGCCTCCAAACTTTTTCCTACCACGATTCAGTCTTCACACTGCTGCCCGAGATACCCCTTTATAAAGGTGAAAGCTATTGTACTTATTAGCACTTTAATGGCTTCCTTTTTTTTTTTCCGGGAAAATGTTCAAAGTTCACAGCCATTTCCAGCTCTTGTCCTTGATAGCCTTCCACCCCACGACCATATACACTTTTCACTTTTGCTGACCTGATTTATTCAGGAATACTTTGTGTTTTCAATTGTGCTGTTTCTTTCTGTCAAGAAAAACTATCCAACTTTCTATCATGCTCTGTTTCTACATGTCTAGTTCCTACTTATTCTGAAAAATATGGATCAAAATTTACATCAGAGTCATCTGTGGGGAAACTCTCCATGATTCCCTATTTTGTTATAGAGGCCTCTTCTTCTTCTGGAATTGATCAGTATTCACCACACTCATGACACTATATATATTAGTTTTTCTTATTCTATTTTTCTGTCTGCACTGTAAGCTCAATGAAGCCAGAGGCATAATCCTAACATTTTTATATCTAAGTTTCACCACAGTTCCTGGCATGATGGTGAAACTTGAATATGAAATGTTGTTCATTTAACAAGTTACGGTACATACACACAATGGTACAATAGTAATGCAATAATAAGGAACAATGATGAACCCCTGAAACATCTCACAACATGGATGAAACTGGAGGGCATTATGCTGAATGTAATAAGTCAGTCATGAAAGGACAAATATTGTATGAGACCACTATTATAAAAACTCAAGGAAAGGTTTACACACAGAGAAAAATAATCTTTGATGCTGACGAGGGAGTGGAGGGGTAGGGAAGAGAAACCACGAACTAGATAAACTAAAAAACCAAACTTATTGCCGTCAAGTCAATTCCAACTCATAGCGACCCTATAGGATACAGAAGAACTGCCCCATGTGGTTTCCAAGAAGCGCCTGGTAGATTTGAACTGCCAACCTTTTGGTTAGCAGCCATAGCTCTTAACCACTATGCCACCAGGGTTTCCCACTAACTAGATAGTAGACAAGTATTACCTCTGGTGAAGGGAAAGACGACATGCAATACAGGGGGAGTCAGCACAACTTGACCAAGACAAAGTCACAGACGCTTCATAGGCATATCCAAACACCTACAGGGGCAGAGGTACTGGGGCTGAGGGCTAGGGACCATAGTCTCGAGGGACATTTAGTTTAATGTCATAGCATAGTTCATAAAGTAAATGTTCTACATCCTACTTTGGTGAGTAGCATCTGTGGTCTTAATAGTTTGTGAGCAGCCATCTAAAATACAGTTATTGGTCTCATCCCATATGGAGCAAAGGAAAGCGAAAAAAAACCAAAGACACAAGGAAAATATTAGTCCAAAGGACTAATGGACCACACGAACCACAGTCTCCACCAGCCTGAGCTGAGAAGAACCAGATGGTGCCCAGATACCACCACCAAATGCTCTGACAGAGATCACAATAGAGGGTCCTGGATATAGCAGGAGAAAAATGTAGAACAAAATTCAAATTTACAAAAAAAAGACCAGACTTACTGGTCTAACAGAGACTGGAGGAACCCCTGAGACTGTGGCCCCTGGACATCCTGATAACTCAGAGCTGAAACCACTCCTGAAGTCCACATTTCAGTCAAAGATTAGATAGGCCTATAAAACAAATAATACACACCTGAGGAACATGCTTCTTAGTTCAATCAAGTATACAAGAACAAATGGGCAACACCTGCCCAAAGGCAAAGACAAAAAAGGCAAAAAGGGACAGAAAAACTGGGTGAATGGACACGGGGAACCTGGGGTGGAAAGGGGGAGAGTGCTGACACATTGTGGGGATTGCAACCTATGTCACAAAATAATTCGTGTATGAATTTTTGAATGAGAAACTAATTTGCTCTGTAAACTTTCACCTAAAACATGATAAATTTTTTTTAAAACAGCCATTCAAGAGATGTTAATAAATGAATTACTTGATGCACTACTGAAATCCTCAGTAAAATAAAACATTGTTTTGGGGAATATATAACACCATGAAAAATGAGCTGCTGCTACATGAAAAAAAGTAAAACTTAAGTACACAATCATCATAGCTTTGTAAAGACATAGGTGTAAAGAGGGAAAAACATGAAAATTTATCCAAATATTAATGATCAGTGACTGGCTTCGTTGATGACTTTTCTTTAATTTTTTCAGAATATTTTTTTGTAAATTGTTTTATTAAATAGCCTTAATTCAAATAATAATAAGTAAGCTATGCTTTGTCTTCATGTTGACTTTATATTTGATCAGAATTCACATCTAGGTCATTCTTTGTCTTCTTTTCTTTTCTAGTCTCTGGCAAAACGCAATGGAAGGAAATCCCAAGTATGGTTTAGAGAAACAGCAAGGTAGTCTTTATACCCCCAAAAGTTTTCAACATAGAGGTACAGAGCAAGGTTTACCAATCAAATTGTTTATGCAAATAACAGCATCTAGATTGGCTTGTAACTAAGTGCAGTGGAAACTTTCACCTCTGATGAGCCAAGCAGATAGCGTATGCAAATCACAGAGCTGCATAATAGCTTTTTCTGGACCTCTAACTTCAGTTTCCTTTCAGAATATTAGTTTTAACACTGCTAGTCTACAAACTTCATGGACATTAGCTGGACAGATTTTTTGTTTGTTAGTTTTTTCTGGCAGAGTTTTTCAGAATATAAGCAATAAATATGTTACATGCCAATATCTGTTTATTATAACATCAAATTATAAGATTTATAGACATTTGCTTAGAAGCTCAAATTAAAGCAGGGAATTATTTCTTTTCTCTTAGACTATGTCTCGAGTGACTGCTTATGCCAAGAATTTAGGAATATGACTTCAAAAATAAATTTACATTAAAACTTTATTAAAGGTGTCCATCATTTATTTTACCTTAAAACATTAAATTTTCCTATTGAATTTTGAAAATTAGCAAAACCTTTTATATATCATTTATTGTGTTGATTTGATACCAGTGGTCTAGATATAAAAAGTTTACTCCCTATCATACACAGATATCTTATTTTTCCTACTCATATATAACAAGAGATTCTTTCATTTTCATTTATCCTCAAACAAATGCTTATCTGTTAACTGAATTATGACTATTAGTGATTTTTCACTATTAACTCAATAGAGCAGAAATTTTGGTACATTTCATCAGGTTAATTATAATGCATCATAATAACTAAAAAGCTATACAAATAATAAAATATAACCCACTGCATCATACCAAGTTTCTCAAAGAGAGCTTGGGAAAAAGTAGATTTACAATCACATTTTTGTTTGCCCATTGTTTTGTTACAATTTTTGTTAAAGTCCACTACGGTTATTATCCAGAGTAATAGATTTCAATCTCAGATATGTACCATAGAATATGACTTATTTCAACACTTCCTTATATATCAGTTGTATGAGCTAAATTTTTAGTAATCTTAAGCATGCATGTAATCATAACACGGTACATGCAATTTTCATATGATTTACATTGACGTGCAAAGTTCATTTGCAAATTTCCCTTAACTGTATGAAACAAAGGGTAAAAACTTTAACATATTGTTTAAATTGTGACAGTACAGTGGGATAATTTCCTTCTACTCTTGGCCAGTGCCACTTGTCTACGACAATAGCTTGCTATCAAATTTAAGACCCTTATACAGGAGGTTAACGCGAGGTAGGAGCCCTATTCAGTGTTATGGCTTAAGGGCATAATGTCACAATTTGGTGCATCCTCTAATGATTTTTTTTTCCTAAAGGCAGCTTACAGCTTAGACCTAGTTCAGCGAATTTCCTTGTAAGGTCCTTGGAAGATTGGAGGAAAAAAAGTACAATTGACTGCGTGGCCAAATTTCTGTTCATGCCTGCTTACTGATTTTTGTTCATTTCACAAATAAACAAGGCATGAATACATCAACCCACAAACCATAAACAATAAAGAACTTCATCCTGTAAGTTTGCTACGGCCAGCAGTTTGTGACTGAATCTGCTATTTGTCATAAGATAAATGATAAAGTGATTGCCATTTGTCACTGAATATACAAGAGAAGTGCTCAGCTGTGAACCACTCAAATGCAGACAACAGTAAATATTGCCCTTCTTATTACCAACTTCCTTTAAAAGGGCCCCTGAAAACTATGAAAATAAAAGCACTTTAGTGTTTGGGGTAACAATTCCTATTCTTTTAACCTAAGAAGAGAAAACCTAGAATAAGTGCTAAACATTAGAATTTTCAGTTAAAAACCTTGCATTTATTGTAACCTGGAATGCATGCAAACACCGGCCATCTTTTATTCAGAAAGGTGTTTTATAAAGTTGGGCACTGAATTTAATTTATATGTATTGTTCCCATTTTTGTACTGTTCAGTGGTTTTTAATACAAACTTTTTTATGTTTCTGGGAATCACTGGTGCTTGACGGCTTTCAACTATATTAATAGAGGTGATAACAGTGCCCATACATTAATATAGTCTGTGTTTTATCTAAACTTTGATTGAATTTAGGGAGTACCTAAATTCTGGGCTGCTAGACTTGCTGCCAACGACATGAACTTTATTAATTTCTTTGAAAGCCTACCCAACAACAAAATAGTAAAAACATAAAATGCAAATAACACATCAAGAAAAAAAAAAATGACTGCTGATGAAATCCCTAAGCTACAATATGCTTTAGTGGCAAACACCACATCAACTCGTTAGGAAACATTATAATTACAGCACCTTATACTACAATCAAAATGTTCAAAATCTGAAGCTTGCATATAAAATAAGTAGAAAAACTCACAAAACTTTGGGGTTGGTGTCATTGTGGCTTGCAAGAAAAAGGCAAAAATGCAAAAGAGCTGACACATATTGTTTGAGATTTTAAAAAAATGTAACTTCCAGTTTTATCATGGAATATAGCATATTTCACAAGAGAACTCAGATTAAATAACACATAACTTGAAATATCTTTACACCATTAGACACAGTTCCTTCAAGATTAAGGTTGAAATATACTGGTGGGGAAATGTAGGGAAGTCTACCCTTTATAGTATCTTTAAATCCAGGCTGAATAACAAGTATAAAAATAAGTCTTTGGTAGCAGATATTTTCAGAAGCCATTCTTTTAAATTCAAATGATTGTAATTTTTATCAAGTACTACAAGAAGATTAAATGTTTGAACATTCCAATTATAAATGTCTTTTTCACTGTAGCTCAATATAGAAAAAAGTCAAACTCTTTATTCAAAAGGTATTTGAAATAGTATCTTAAAAAAGTATTTTAAAGTGCTTAAAATACACTTAAAAATAGGACTGATTATACTGTGTTCTGAAGCCTACTAGAAACCTTTCAAATCTCTGATGCTAGGAATTGAGATTTCTTGACATAGGCTAATACGTGTGTACTGGTGCGCTGAGGGACGCAATGGTTAGGTAGGTCAAAGGAATATCCATAAGGACTCTCACTATAACTGTCAACATTAACACATCAGGTTAATTTTATAAATATTTGCTTAGTTATTGCTCTACTTTACATTACTGTGGTGTGTAGAAAAAGTATAACTCAAAAATCATTAAATATAATTGTTAATTTCTGTACATTAAAACGTAAAATTATTAACACTTGTGGTAGAACCATGTTTGAATCACAAACATGTACCAAAGTCTGTTCAAATAGTATATTTTCAATATGGACCTTTGCTTTAATGATCAATTGTTAAGGAAGAGAGGCTATTGTTTTTTAAACTCTAATAAATACAAAACTCTATAAATTTCTGTTTTCATTACATCACACAGATACTTATTTCTCATTTCTTCTCTAGAGAATTCATTCCTCCGTTTATTTCTGCATTATCTACTAGACACTTTATTTTCCTATCTTGATAAATCTATTTTTTAATGGATTAGGTTATTTCACTGATATATGCATTTTATTGCCTTAACAGCATTCAAAATATTGTTTCAGGGACTTTTTTTTTTTGTACACAAACAGAAAAAGGAAAGGCTGACTTTTAGGCTTTTGACAGGAGTCTTGTATAAGTGGAAGACTTTTAATTCTCAAATTGTTTCACTTCAATAACTCTTTTAAAGTTGTTGCGCCAAGATGCCTGGCGGATTAAGCTCCATTGCCTTTTCTTGTTTTGAACTAATGTATTCTTGATCACCGTTTAATGAAACTATATACCACATGGAGATTTCACATTAGATAAGCCATGTGAAACCCTCATCAGACAAGTAGCTCTGGCTGGTGGTAATCCTTCAGATGAAAATTTCAGACTAGCAGGTTTTCCAATTTAAATGAGCCCCTTTAACTATAAAAAATTGGCACGGTATGATTGCTAAAAATTATTTTTAAATTTTTATGTTGCCAAAGTGCCCTGGTGGCTGTGAAAAACAGAAATACTGCCGTAAATACAGAAAACATTAACTGGTCACTGAGGGGATCCAATTTACAACCCATAGAGACAACTCACACAGCTCACTGACACTGGCGCTACTGGGTTTGTGATAGGGCCTTCAGCTCTGCTCCCCCCACACAGATGCAAAGCTCGCCTTAAATATGCAATTAAATAGATTTATTCTACAAGTTTCTCTAGTCAGTGGTTATTACTCACTCTTACTTCACTGCACTCTGATCTATAGAATTTTCATGATGTGTTCAGGTAGCCTTTAGGAAGCAACAGAACTTGTTATGAATTTTGGATGAAAAATTACTTTTGGGGGACTAATATGTGCTATTTAATTTTTTACTAAAATGATTCTGATGTTAAAAGACTTATCTGTTCACTATGTCTTTTTTATTCCAGCCAAGAAATACTGAATCTATTTATAGTTCTATAGCTTGAATTATAACTAGTAAAAAAAAAAAACTAGTAGAAATAGTTTATTCTCCAGCTTAGGTTTGATTTGTAGATTTGGAATTCCAACAAAAAAGAAAAAGAATATATTTAGATTTGTTTTCTGCGTGCATTATATTTTGCTTTAGTCTGTCAAAAATATGAATGATTTGTGCATAATCACAGGATATGTCAAAAGCTCTCTTTTGAACATAGATCAAGTTAGTAGGTATCAGCTTAAAAAGAGTGTTGATGATATATTCACTTGGGAATACCACTGCCATCTAATTATGAGATATATTAAAAAGTTGTTTTGCAGAGTAAAAGGAAGAGTGTTAAGATGCAAAGAAAGGAATGACTACTTACAAGGAACCGAAACTTATGACTAAATGTGTCAAATCTCTGTACTCTAAATATGAGGAATAACCAATGAGGTCAATAGTTCTACACAAGCCACGAAGGTAGGACAAGAGACTGGTTAAGAAGTCAATCCATATATATCCATTACCACCATTAATTATGAAATACACTTATCAGAAAACGAAGGACCCAGTAAATTTAAAACAGAAAGTTGCTGCAGCCAGAGGAGTTTGATTTTACCCTTCCTCAAATACTAGACTATCTGTGGGGGAAAATTCCACTACGCAGACTCAGAATGATAAACAGGATTCTGTTTTATGAACCAATGGTTTCCAATATTGACGAACTAGATATGATCACAGTGTGTTTTTTTTTAATAGGGAAATAACTTAAAGTTTAATCAACAAATGATGGAAAAATACGTACAGTCATTAGCGTCAAGTGTCACAAATAAAAAATCAAGAAGCAGAGTGGCCATCATTCAGGTTTACTTAACCTACTCACAGTTACTTAATGAAATCAGGTCACCATGGTGTTACTGCCTCTTGTAACTAGTTGCACTCAAGCGAAGCAGAATAGAAAGGTCAATTTGCATCCATACGAGACAGCAAAGACCCAGACAAAGATCTGGATGCAGCCTTCTCTCCTTAAAGTATGACAACAGTAAACACTATAAAGTTACTCACCAAATCTCCTGGCTAAATGTGCAGGGTGTGTGACTCCCTAGCCCCCTCCTTGCCAGAATGGTGCACTGCAGCTTGAAGAAATAATTTGGGGGGGGGGGAGGCGGGGCTGGTGGTTGGGAAAGGGTGATGTGCTCATCCTCCATCACAATTACTGCAGGGAAGGGGAGGCTGGGAAATACAAAAGGAAAACTCGCAAAGATGAAGGAGCTGAGAAAACTCCAATCTCTTTCCAGAGTAAGCAGTGTGACAGGGGAAGTCTTGCTTTAAAGAACAAATAAGTAAAGAAGCTTCCATGACAAACGAGGGACTGCAGGGAAGAGATATGGGTGAAAGGGGTAAGAGTACATTGTCAGAATTGCTTTAATCTTTGAAAAACATGAAAAAAAGCATGCCAAAATACTATGCCCCCGTATGTATTCTTTTTTGTAGTATCTGGTTTATATTATCTACAGTAGTATAGTCTGGGGAGAAATAAATCATCTCCCTCAGAATTTTTTTTTAAAAAGAAAACTCTTTGAAAGTAACAATACAGCCAAAAATTGGTTTTTACAGAGGGATATCACCGTGAACAAATGTTGAAAAAAATCACTATAAATTTTTCTGACTAGGAGAAATTTTACATATATTTACTAAGAGGAGGAGTTCTGAATTGGTAATGAATTAATTTAAGCAAATCCTGAAAATCCCAGGGAGAAGAGAGAGAGAACCTACTAGACTTTCTATTGTGAATCTTAAAGTTGATCTTACATAGAAATTATCATCTTAAAACACCTATGGATCAGTAGTTCTCAACTTTGTTCTCTTGCCCTGATGGTTTACCAGAATGATTATTCTTGGAAGGAGAGAGTGGATACAAAAAACAAAAGGAAGGAGAGAGTAGGTATAGTTTGAAAGAAAAACGCCACCATCACTACCGCCACCACCAACAACTATAAAAACCTCTTGAGGTTTATACTGTTCATCTTTGATCTTCCACAGTGATATTTTCTTTCATCCATTGAGGTATGCATCTAACAAGATTTTATTGATTGCCTAATATATCCCAAGTACTGCAGATAGTACAGGTTAAACACATCTGTTGTGGTTGACAAGGCCTATTTCAAAATGCTCAGTCCTCATGTTCATATGTCAAAAAACCAAACATTCAGCATTTCCCATTCAAAATGTTTAGAATTGCACATAACCTGCCTTTCTGACTGGAAATGACCCTGATTCTCAATCCAACGAGATTCCTTATACAAAGTAAATGAGCAGATATATATATATATATATATATATATATATTGGTTGGATATCTTAATCTTAAATGGCACTTATTATTCTAACAATCATTAATGGTGACAGCCAATACCAGATCTCCTTCTTTACCTACTGTCCAAAAGTAGCTAAAATCATCAACCACGGCAAGTTTGTTAGCAGTTGGAGAAACCATTTTCTTACACATGTGGACTGATCAGTAATAACCAAAACATGGTCAAAGACTACACTTTTTTTAGAGGCAATGTTCCAATTTTGCAAAAATTCTAAGACAGAAACAAAGACATAGTGGATTATTCAAGTAAGTCCAGTGTAATCATCCGTTGCCGTTGAGTTGATTCCGACTTATAGCAACCCTATAGGACAGAGTAGAACTGCCCCAGAGAGGGTCCAAGGAGCACCTGGTGGATTCAAACTGCCAACCTTTTGGTTAGTCGCTGTGGCACTTAACCACTATGCCACCAGGGTTTCCAATATAATCACATAATCCCTTAAAAGCAAGAAGGCAACAGAAGAGGAAAGCAGAAGGTATGAGACAGAAGGGGAGGTTAGAGAAATTCCAAGAGTGAAAAGGATTCAACCCACCTGCTGGTTCTGAGATGCAGGAGAATCTGTATGAGGGCCAGAGAGAAGCCTCTGGGATAGCCAGCAACTAAACAGAGACTTCAGTCTTAACATTGCAAGGAAATGCATTCGGCTAACAACTTGAACGAGCTTAGTGGGGGACACTCCCCCAGAGGCTCCAGTACAGAATGCAGCCCTACTCACACCTTGATTTCAGCAGAGCCCATCAGACTTCTGACCTACAGAACTGTGAGATAATAATCATATTGTTTTAAGTAAATTAGTTTGTGGTAACTTATCATGGAGGCAATAGAAAACTAATACAACGGTTCAGGTATTAAGGGGTAGAAATAAGAGAAATGTTTTTTCCAGGAAATACAGTAATGGTTCTACTGAACTGGAAGTTGAGATAGCCATCTGATTACTTTGGGCTCCTCATGCAGTGAAACAACAGGCAAGGAATGGGGATACTGTATTGGCCAGGGTGATCGATCCTGACTCTAAAAAGAAAATTGAGTCTCTACTACACAAGCTGAGTAAAGAGGAATATGTTCGGAATGCAGGAGTTTCTCTGGGGCATCACGTTGTACTTCCATGCTCTGTGATAAAAGTAAATGGGAAATGACGACAACCATATAAAGGCAGGATGGCTAATGGCACGAGCCTTATAGACGTGAAAATTTGTGTGTCATTCCAATAGACAAGGAACCACAAGATGAGGTACTTGCTGAGGGCAAAGAGTATAAGTAGAAGAATGAAATTGTAAATACCAGCTACTACCATGTAAGCAGTTCCCAAAACAAGGATTACAGTAATTATGAGTATTTTTCTTTGTTTTGATATGAATATGCTTGCAGATTATACATGTATATTCATATTTCTACATATCTATATGTGTAATCCTTTTTCTTCTCCATGCCATTCCCTTACTATTTGATATAAGATGTATTAATAGTGATAAACTCATATCTTGGTATTTAAATCGTAGGCTAGCCAATGTTACTTAGATAAATTTATAAGACAATATGGACTTGGTGTATTCTGTTTTGGGAAGATGATTGACGTGTTTTTCTTTGTGTTGGCAATCAGAAGCATGATTTAGAATTGACTTTATTTGGAAGTTAAGTGTACTTTTAAAGGTATACATGGATGTCACACTTACAAGGGGTAGACTGTACAGAATTACTTAGATGTCTTCTTGGTAAAGTTGGGAACTACATTTCCAAGAAACCGCTTCACTATATGGTTCCAGGCAAGGGAGGATTAACCAGTAAGCAAGGTATGCACAGGCTTACCATAAGCAAAGTTAAGATGATCTGGCTTCCTACCAAAAAATTCCAGAGATGGAAAAAAACGTTACAGATTGTCTGCTCCACTTTCATACTGGAGCATTTAAGTACAGTTAGGGAAAATCTCTCATATGTGCAGATTGATGTCCTCCAAAAATACCTGCTCTCCTACATCAGATGGAACCTCAGTGGTTCCCTTCCTTCACTGATCAATCCTTTCACTTGTGCTTGGTGATTCCTCTCTCATTATCTCCAATGAATACACCCATAGCTAGCAACATGCTCAGTCCTTCCACCCAAACCCACTTTGACCCTCACTCAGAAATTTGCTTCTCGTTTCTTCCAGACTATTTCAATATTTTAAGACATAATATTCAAATATCTTAGGCATGATTATTTTAGGCATTAAATCACTCTCAAACTCACAACTTACTCTACCATTCTGCTTTATGCTCCACTTTGCTTTTCTATTTCTTACAGGTCTCTAAGAAATCGGTGTTACCACCTCCTTCACTCACTTCCCCAGACTGGGTTGTATGCTCCTCTAATAATTCATTTTCTCTCTCTCTCACTCTATGTATGTGTGTGAAAAAAATATATATATGTATACTTGTTAGATTTATATTTCTTGCATATTTCTTGTATTTTTGTATACAAATACAAATATACAAAATTGTACATTTATTGTATATTTCTGCATCTGTTTTCCCTAACAGGTGATGAATTCATTGGCGGAAGAGTCTACATTTGAATGATATAGTGCCTAGTGCATGTTAGAGTCCCCTGTGTGGCACAGGTCGTTTGCACTTGACTACCAACTTAAAGGTTGGCAGCCCAAACCCATCCAGCAGTACTATGGAAGAAAGGCCTAAAGATCTGTTTCCATAAAAGATCACAGCCTTGAAACCCTACAGGGCAGTTCTACTCTGTAACACATGGGTTCATCATGAGTTGAAATTGACTTGATGGCAAAGAGTTTGGGTTTTTTAATGCATAGCAGAGGCTCAACGAATGTTTGTTACAACTGTTTGTTTAGGATATTTTGACTGAAAAACCTGTCCTATATATTTTATAGGAAGCAGTCAATGATAATTATTTTCTTTCAACTTTGAATTGATTTTCCAGTATTACAGAATAATTAGTTCTCTGTTTTATATACAAAGAGTGTTAGGTTCAGATAAGGCAATGTGAGTCTTTTCTCAGGAACTTATGAATGGCAGGAATGATACCAAATATGTAGTGTTACAGACACACTCTATTGTTGGAAACCTTGTTGGCCTAGTGGTTAAGAGCCACAGCTGCTAATCAGAGGTCTGCAGTTCAAATCCACCAGGCGCTCCTTGGAAGCTCCATGGCGCTGTTCTACTCTGGGTGGCTATGCGTCAGAGTCTCCTTGCTGGCAGCGGGTTTGGTTTGGCTATTTCGTTTCTATTATTACTTGGAAATTTCACTTAGTGGTTGGCTTTTTAACAGAGATGCATTGAAGAAGTTTAATATGCACAGGGAGTCCAAAATTTAAAAAAATTTTAATCTCCACATTTTCATTGGATATATATGCCTCAATTCCTCTATTTCTGATTAGTAACTAAATGAAATATTTTGAGTAATAATATGAGATAAACTAAGAAAAAACCCATTGCTGTCAAATTGATTCTGACTCATAGCAAATGAAATGAGATAGAGGCAAGCTAAATTGCTGTTGTTGTTGTTAGGTGCCATCAGATTGGTTCTAACGCATAGCGACCCTATGTACAACAGAACGAAACATTGCCCAGTCCTGGGTCATCCTCACAATGGTTGTTATGCTTGAGCCCATCTTTGCAGCCACTGTGTCAATCCATCTCGTTGAGGGTCCTCCTCTTTTTCGCTGATCATCTACCTTACCAAGCATGATGTCATTCTCCAGGGGCTAATCCTCCTGATAACATGTCCAAAGTATGTGAGATGTAGTCTTGCCATCTTTGCTTCTAAGGAGCATTCTGGTTGTACTTCTTCCAAGACAGATTTTTTCATTCTTTTTGACGGTCTATGGTATATTCAATATTCTTCTGAAATACCACAATTCAAAAGAGTCAGTTCTTCAGGCTTCCTTATTCATTGTCCAGCTTTTGCATGCATATGAGGCGATTGAAAACTCCATGGCTTGGGTCAGGCGCACCTTAGTCTTCAAGATGACATCACTTCTTTCTTTTTTTTTTTTAAATAATTTTTATTATGCTTTAAGTTAAAGTTTACAAATCAAGTCAGTCTGTCACATATAAATATACACCTTACTACATACTCCCATTTACTCTCCCCCTAATAAGTCAGCCCGCTCCCTCCTTCCAGTCTCTCCTTTCGTGACTGTTTTGCCAGTTTCTAACCCTCTCTACCCTCCCATCTCCCCTCCAGACAGGAGATGCCAATACAGTCTCAAGTGTCCACCTGATACAAGTAGCTCACTCTTCATCAGCATCTCTCTCCATCCCATTGTCCAGTCCCTTCCATATCGGATGAGTTGTCTACGAGAATGGTTCCTGTCCTGGGCCAACAGAAGGTTTGGGGACCATGACCGCTGGGATTCTTCTAGTCTCAGTCAGACCATTAAGTCTGGTCTTTTTATGAGAATTTGGGGTCTGCATCCTACTGTTCTCCTGATCCCTCAGGGGTTCTCTGTTGTGCTCCCTGTCAGGGCAGTCATTGGTTGTGGCCGGGCACCATCTAGTTCTTCTGGTCTCAGGATGATGTAAGTCTCTAGTTCATGTGGCCCTTTCTGTCTCTTGGGCTCATAGTTATCATGTGACCTTGGTGTTTTTCATTCTCCTTTGATCCAGGTGGGTTGAGACCAATTGATGCATCTTAGATGGCCGCTTGTTAGCATTTAAGACCCCAGACGCCACACTTCAAAGTGGGATGCAGAATGTTTTCATAATAGAGTTTATTATGCCAATTGACTTAGAAGTCCCCTTAAGCCATAGTCCCCAAACCCTTCCCTTGCTCTGCTGACCTTTGAAGCATTCAGTTTATCCCGGAAACTTCTTTGCTTTTGGTCCAGTCCAGTTGAGCTGACCTTCCGTGTACTGAGTATTGTCCTTCCCTTCACCTAAAGTAGTTCTTATCTACTAACTAATCAGTAAATAACCTCTCCCACCCTCTCTCCCTCCCTCCCTTGTAACCACAAAAGAATGTGTTCTTCTCAGTTTATACTATTTCTCAAGAACTTACAATAGTGGTCTTACACGGTATTTGTCCTTTTGCATCTGAGTAATTTCACTCAGTATAATGCCTTCCAGGTTCCTCCATGTTATGAAATGTTTCACAGATTCATCACTGTTCTTTATCAATGCGTAGTATTCCACTGTGTGAATATACCATAATTTATTTAACCATTCATCCGTTGATGGACACCTTGGTTGCTTCCAGCTTTTTGCTATTGTAAGCAGTGCTACAATAAACATGGGTGTGCATATATCTGATCGTGTAAAGGCTCTTATTTCTCTAGGGTATATTCTGAGAAGTGGGATTTCTGGGTTGTATGGTAGTTCTATTTCTAACTTTTTAAGAAAATGCCAGATAGATTTCCAAAGTGGTTGTACCATTTGACATTCCCACCAGCAGTGTATGAGAGTTCCAATCTCTCCGCAGCCTCTCCAACATTTATTATTTTGTGTTTTTTGGATTAATGCCAGCCTTGTTGGAGTGAGATGGAATCTCATCGTAGTTTTAATTTGCATTTCTCTAATGGCTAGTGATCGAGAGCATTTTCTGATGTGTCTGTTAGCAGCCTGAATAACTTCTTTAGTGAAGTGCGTGTTCATATCCTTTGCCCACTTTTTGATTGGGTTGTTTGTCTTTTTGTGGTTGAGTTTTAACAGAATCATATAGATTTTAGAGATCAGGCCCTGGTCAGAGATGTCATAGCTGAAAATTTTTTCCCAATCTGTAGGTGGTCTTTTTACTCTTTTGGTGAAGTCTTTAGATGAGCATAGGTGTTTGATTTTTAGGAGCTCCCAGTTATCTGGTTTCTCTTTGTCATTTTTAGTAATGTTTTGTATTCTGTTTATGCCTTTTATTAGGGCGCCTAACGTTGTCCCTATTTTTTTTTCCATAATCTTTATCGTTTTAGTCTTTATGTTAAGGTCTTTGATCCACTTGGAGTTAGTTTTTGTGCATGGTGTGAGGTATGGGTCCTGTTTAATTTTTTTGCAAATGGATATCCAGTTATGCCAGCACCATTTGTTAAAAAGATTATCTTTTCCCCCAGTTAACTGACACTGGGCCTTTGTCAAATAGCAGCTGCTCATAAGTGGATGGATTTATATCTGGGTTCTCAATTCTGTTCCATTGGTCTATGAGCCTGTTGTTGAACCAGTACCAGACTGTTTTGACTACTGTGGCTGTATAATACGTTCTAAAATCAGGTAGAGTGAGGCCTCCCACTTTCTTCTTTTTCAGTAATGCTTTACTTATCCGGGGCTCTTTCCCTTCCATACAAAGTTGGTGATTTGTTTCTCCGTCACTTTAAAAAATGTCATTGGAATTTGGATCGGAAGTGCATTGTATGTATAGATGGCTTCTGGTAGGATAGACATTTTTACTATGTTGTCTTCCTATCCATGAGCAAGGTATGTTTTTCCACTTATGTAGGTCCCTTTTAGTTTCTTGTACTAGTACTTTGTAGTTTTCTTTGTATAGGTCTTTTACATCTTTGGTAAGATTTATTTCTAAGTATTTTATCTCCTTGGGGGCTACTGTGAATGGTATTGATTTGGTGATTTCCTCTTCGATGTTCTTTTTGTTGATGTAGAGGAATCCAAGTGATTTTTGTATTTTTATCTTGTAACCTGAGACTCTGCCGAACTCTTCTATTAGTTTCAGTAGCTTTCTGGAGGATTCCTTAGGGTTTTCTGTGTATAAGATCATGTCGTTTGCAAACAGAGATAATTTTACTTCTTCCTTGCCCATCCGGATGCCCTTTATTTCTTTGTCTAGCCTAATTGCTCTGGCTAGGACCTCTAGCACAATATTGAATAAGAGCGGTGATAAAGGGCATCCTTGTCTGGTTCCCATTCTCAAGAGAAATGCTTTCAGGCTCTCTCCCTTTAGAATGATGTTGGCTGTTGGTTTTGGCTTTGTATAAAAATTAGGTTGAGGAATTTTCCTTCAATTCCTATTTTGTTGAGAGTTTTTATCATGAATGGGTGTTGGGCTTTGTAAAATGCCTTTTCTGCATCATTTTATAAGATCATGTGGTTTTTGTCTTTTTTTTAATTTATATGGTGGATTACATTAATGGTTTTTCTAATATTAAACCAATCTTGCATACCTGGTATAAATCCCACTTGGACGTGGTGGACTACTTTTTTGATATGTTGTTGAATTCTGTTGGCTAGAATTTTGTTGGGGATTTTTGCATCTACGTTCATGAGGGATATAGGTCTGTAATTTTCTTTTTTTTGTGGTGTCTTTACCTGGTTTTGGTATCAGGGGTATGGTGGCTTCATAGAATGAGTTGGGTAGTATTCCATCATTTTCTATGCTTTGAAGTACCTTTAGTAGTAGTGGTGTCAACTCTTCTCTGAAAGTTTGGTAGAACTCTGCAGTGAAGCCGTCCGGGCCAGGGCTTTTTTTTGTTGGGAATTTTTTGATTACCTTTACAATCTCTTTTTTTTTTATGGGTCTATTTACAATCTCTTTTTTTTGTTGTTGTTATGGGTCTATTTAGTTGTTCCACTTCTGATTGTGTTAGTTTAGGTAGGTAGTGTTTTTCTAGGAATTCATCCATTTCTTCTAGGTTTGCAAATTCGTTAGAGATCAATTTTTTGTAATAATCTGATATGATTGTTTTAATTTCAGTTGGGTCTGTTGTGATGTGGCCCATCTCGTTTTTTATTCAGGTTATTTGTTTCCTGTATTTCTTTAGTCAGTCTGGCCAATGGTTTATCAATTGTGTTAATTTTTTCAAAGAACCAGCTTTTGGCCTTGTTAATTCTTTCAATTGTTTTTCTGTTCTCTAATTCATTTAGTTCAGCTCTAATTTTTATTATTCGTTTTCTTCTGGTGCCTGATGGATTCTTTTGTTGCTCGCTTTTATTTGTTCAAGTTGTAGGGACATGTCTCTGATTTTGGCTCTTTCTTCTTTATGTATGTGTGCATTTATCGATATAAATTGACCTCTCAGCAGTAGTTGTGCTGTGTCCCAGAGGTTTTGATAGGAAGTGTTTTCATTCTCGTTGCATTCTATGAACTTGTTTATTCCCTCCTTAATGTCTTCTATAATCCAGTCTTTTTTGAGCAGGGTATTGTTCAGTTTCCAAGTATTTGATTTCTTTTCCCTGATTTTTCTCTTATAGATTTCTACTTTTATGGCCTTGTGGTCTGAGAAGATGCTTTGTAATATTTCGATGTTTTGGATTCTGCAAAGGTTTGCTTTATGACCTAATATGTGAACTATTCTAGAGAATGTTCCATGTGCGCTAGGAAAAAAGTATACTTTGCAGCTGTTGGGTGGAGTGTTCTGTATAGGTCTATGAGGTCAAGTTGGTTCATTGTAGCAATTAGGTCTTCCGTGTCTCTATTGAGCTTCTTACTGGAAGTCCTATCCTTCTCCAAAAGTGGTGTGTTGAAGTCTGCTACTACAATTGTGGAGGTGTCTATCTCACTTTTCAGTTCTGTTAAAGTTTGTTTTATGTATCTTGCAGCCCTGTCACTGGGTGCATAAATATTTAATACGGTTACATCTCCCTGGTCAATTGTCCCTTTAATCATTATGTAGTGTCCTTCTTTATCCTTTGTGGTGGATTTAAATTTGAAGTCTATTTTGTCAGAAATTAATATTGCTACTCCTGCTCTTTTTTGCTTGTTGTTTGCTTGATATATTTCTTTCCATTCTTTGAGTTTTAGATTGTTTGTGTCTCTAAGTCTAAGGTGTGTCTCTTGTAGGCAGCATATAGACGGATCGTGTTTCTTTATCCAGTCTGAGACTCTCTGTCTCTTTATTGGTGCATTTAGTCCATTTACATTCAGTGTAATTATAGATAAGTATGTGTTTAGTGTTGTCATTTTGATGCCTTTTTATGTGTGTTGTTGACAATTTCATTTTTCCACTTACTTTTTTGTGCTGAGACGTTTTTCTTTGTAAATTGTGTGTTCCTCATTTTCATAGTAGTCGAATTTATGTTTGCTGAGTCGTTACGGTTTCTTGGTTTTTATTTTGAGTTATGGAATTGTTAGACCTCTTTGTGGTTACCTTAATATTTACCCCTATTTTTCTAAGTAAAAACCTAACTTGTATTGTCCTATATCACCTTGTTTTCCTCTCCATATGGCAGTTCTGTGCCTCCTGTATTTAGTCCCTCTTTTTGATTATTGTGATCTTTTACATATTGACTTCAATGACTCCCTGTTTTGAGCATTTTATTCTTTTTAAAATTAATCGTAATTTGTTTTTGTGATTTCCTTATTTGAGATAATATCAGGATTTTCTGTTCTGTGACCTTGTGTTGTGTTGTTATCTGATGTTATTGATTTTCTGATCAATTTCCTTTAGTATTGTGGCTTTGGTTTGGTTTTTGCAAATTCTCTAAGCTTGTGTTTATCTGTAAATGTCTGAATTTCGCCTTCATATTTGAGAGAGAGTTTGGCTGGATAAATGGTCCTTGGCTAGCAGTTTTTCTCTTTCAGTGCTCTATATATGTCATCCCATTGCCTTCTTGACTGCATAGTTTCTGCTGAGTAGTCTGAGCTTATTCTTATTGATTCTCCTTTGTAGGAGACCTTTCTTTTATCCCTGGCTGCTTTTAAAATTTTCTCTTTATCTTTGGTTTTGGTAAGTTTGATGATAATATGTCTTGGTGATTTTCTTTTTGGATCAATCTTATATGGGGTTCGATGAGCATCTTGGATAGATATCCTTTCGTCTTTCATGATGTCAGGGAAGTTTTCTGCCAACAGATCTTCAACTATTCTCTCTGTGTTTTCTGTTATCTCTCCCTGTTCTGGGACTCCAATCACGTGCAAGTTATTCTTCTTGATACAGTCCCACATGATTCTTAGGGTTTCTTCAATTTTTTTTTTTAATTCTTTTATCTGATATTTCTTCAATTATATTGGTGTCAATTGCCTTATCCTCCACCTCCCCCACTCTGCATTGCAGTTGCTCGATTCGGCTCCTCTGACTTCCTATTGAGTTGTCTAATTCTGTAATTTTACTGTTAATCTTTTGGATTTCTGAATGCTGTCTCTCTTTGGATTGTTGCAGCTTATTAATTTTTCCACTATGTTCTTGAATAATCTTTTTGATTTCTTCAACTGCTTTATCAGTGTGTTCCTTGGCTTTTTCTGTAGATTGCCGTATTTCATTTATGAGGTCATCCCTGATGTCTTGAAGCATTCTGTATATTAGTTTTTTATATTCTGAATCTGGCAATTCCAGGATTGTACCTTCATTTGGGAAAGATTTAATCTTTAATTTGGGGAGTTGTAGAAGCAATCATGGTCTGCTTCTTTACATGGCTTGATATTGACTGCTGTCTCCGAGACATCTGTAAGATATTTTAGTGATTTATTTTATATTTGCTCACTGAGTCTTATCTTGTTTTGTTTTCTTTCAATATACATAAATGGGCTACTAGATTGTGCTGTCTTAATTGTTGTAGCCCTTGAATCACTTATGTCCTGTTACCAGCTGGTTCAGGCTGTTACCAGATATAGAGCCTAAGAGTCCATTCGCTATTCTTGAGTAGAATCTGATTTTGGGTCACCAAGTGTGTGGAGTAGACTGTCACCTATTCACTTAGAGGAGTAGTGGTGATAGTTGTGTGCACCAGATTCTAGTAGCAGCAGGGGGTCACATTCCGGGGGGGCAGGATGCTGACAGGCTTCCCCCAAGTGCCAGTGAGGTAGGTGTGTCTCTATTCCTAAAGCACTTTGGTGGGTGGGCTCTGTAGCTGTACCTTAGGCACCCAATGCAAGTACCTCTACGGATTGGTAGGTGTCACCATCCTTAGACCACTAAGGCAGGAGGCTAGGTGGTCTGGGAGGAGCTTCAGCCCTCAGTTCCCCATTGTGGGTCAGTGAGGGCTCTGTTTAATAGGTAGAGATATCAGACCTGGGAAACTTGTCTTTCCAGTAATCCACTAAAACAATTACAGTCAGATCCCTATCAGAATTGCCTTCGCATTATAATAGCCACCTTGTTCCCTGTAGGGATGAAAGCCCAAGAGTGTGGATCTCATACACTTGGCTGGAGCTGGTTCTGTATTTTTAGTCCAATTTTGGGAAGTCAGGGAAGGATTCTTGGTCCCTGGGTTTTTTGTAGCTACTTTTTTTTTTTTTTTCCTCTCAGGCCAGGAGAATGGGTCAGGAAAAAACAAAACAAAGAAACCATCCAAAACAAACCACAGAGCACTTCACTCCCTGGCCCAGGAAATTCCAATGTTAATGAAGCCGCCTGGGAAGGGGAGGGGAGGGATCAGATAGCTAGGAGAGAGTAGCACCCAGAAATATAGACAAAGTTACTTGTCTTGCTTGGTGAGGACTGTTTTATCTGAGATTCCTGAGGGGCGTGTAGCCTGTGTGTGTTGGCTGGGTCGAGATTGCCCCCGAAGGTCAGGCCCATGTCCTGTGCATGCGCTGTCTCAGAAGCCGTGGTCAGTTCCTCCGCTCCCATTCCAAAGCCCAGCGCCAAGTTTCCCTGGCTGGGATGGCGCACTCCAGACTCCAAAACCAGTCGCTGCCTCCCGGTGACTTCTCCTCCTGTCAGCTGCATCGCTGCGCTGCCTGCGTGCACTGGCTGGGCTTCCCCCGAGGTCACTTCTGGTGGCTAGGGCTGCGTCCTGTGTTTGCGCTGTCTCAGGATGCTGTGCTCAGCTCCCCTGTGCCCAGTCTAAAGCTTGGCACCAAGGTTTTCTGACTGGGATGCTGGATCTAGGCTCCGAAAACAGTCACTGCTTCTCCGTGGTTGCTCGTTCTCTCGTTAGCTGCGTCAGTGTGCAGCCTGCTTGTGCTGGCTGAGTCTCTACAGAGGTTACCTCAGGGGGCTAGGGGTTAGGGCTGTGTCCCGTGCCTGCCCCGCCTCAGCAAGCCACTATCAGCCCCGCCACTCGGCACCAGGGATCTGCAAGGGCTCAAGGCTGTGGAGCGGGTTGCAGGTTCCAGAAGTTGTCGCTGGTTCAGGGCTCAGCTTTTTGCACACCTGTCACTTAGGTCAACTCTTTAGATCTGCGTTTGATGGTCAGGGTACGTAGATTGTCATGTATGTGATCCATTCACTTGTTTTTCCGAGTCTTTGTTGCAAGAGGGATCCGAGGTAGCGTCTACCTAGTCATCAATCTTGGCCCCTGACATCACTGCTTTTTAACACTAAATTTCCATAGCCAGGGAAAAAAGTAGAGTGAGATAAATACCTATACTTAAGCAAAAATTATTTTGAGTAACTGTATATAATCAGCGGGAGAAAGGTGCAGCAGTCTGCTTCTATAGAGATTTACAACCTTTGAAACCCTAGGGGTCAGTTCTACTCTATCCTATACCCATTGCCGTCAAGTCGATTCTGACTCATAGTGATCCTATAGGACAGAGTAGAATTACCCCACAGAGTTTCCAAGGAGCACCTGGTGAATTCGAACTGCCAATCTTTTGGTTGACAGCTGTAGCACTTAACCACTATGCCACCAGGGTTATAGGGTCGCTATAAGTTGGAATCGACTCGACAGTAATGGGCTTAGTTTTTTTATGGGCATATAATCATTCGTGGAGCCCTGGTGGTGAGAGCTCAGCTGGTAATCAAAAGGTCAGCAGTTCAAATCTACCAGCTGCTCCTTTGAAACCCTATGGGGCAGTACTACTCTGTCCGTAGGGTTGCTATGCATCAGAACTGACTTGATGGCACCTAACAACAACAACAATCATTTCACTAATTTAGCTAATAAAAACTATCTTAAAAATTTCCAAAGGTAACTGAGAATTTATTAATATCTTTAAAATATGGTAAGATAGCAAGTGCTTTTTTATATGACAGAAACTGGCAAATGCAAAGATAAAGGCAGGTTCCTACTCTAAATGGGGGTAGACAGAAATGTGTCCAAAACCAGAGAGCTGACATGGAAAATTGAGGCAGATTATGAACGCAAATTTTGATTCAATGTAAAGGAATAAAAAAAGAGGAAACAAGTATTTTTTTAGTGTTCCAAATGTGAGGAATTAGTAGACAAAATAGGAATAAGGAAGAAAAAGGTGCCATAGGGCTGAGGCAAAGATACGCTTTCCCAGAGCTTCACTGGGATCCCTCCAGTACGATCGCACTCACTCTGTATTTATGTTCACTCCTTTTGTAGTGTTCTCTATCCCGTTTCTTACGGGTAATGTGTATACTTGTTCAACTGAAGCCTAAAACAATGCCTGTTACATGATAGTCACTCAAATGTTTTTGTGCTTGATGGCATGAATTTTTATGTATGATATGCACGATGACAATGTTTAAAATATTTTCAAACTTTATTTCAGTAAGTACATATATCTTGGTGATTTCAATTTAAAACATATAATAAAAGTCTAAAAGAACTCAAATTTCCTCTGTGGAATAGCATCAGTAAAACTATAGTAGTTTCCACTGGGGATGGACAGAGGGATAATTATGAGTTTCTCATCTGAAAGTCAGTATGATCTTAGATTAAATAATTTCTTAGCTCGCTGGACTATGTTTCTGTCTATTAGACAGTCTTATAGTAGTAAGTTTCACTACCTTGATCTGTGCCTACTTCCCCTTTCCCCTACTGGAAAGGTAAACCAAAAAAAAACCAAGCCCATTACCATCGAGTCGATTCTGACTCATAGTGACCCTATAGGACAGAGTAAAATTACCCCATAGGGTTTCCAAGTCATGGCTGGTGGATTCGAAATGCTACCATTTTTTTGGTTAGAGGCCACAGCTCGCTGTAGCTCTTAACCATTGTGCCACCAGGACTCTACTAGAAAGGTAAGATCTATGTAATCTGACATATTTGTCCGTGCCCTCTTGAGTCTGGATGTGGGCAAGGATTCATGTTTCAAGATGTCAAGTAAAGTCTGGATCCTTTTTCAGTACTAATAGGTACAGTTCCACCACATGCCAAGATTGCAAAAGCTAAGCATAAAATGCCTTTAAATTGAATGTGCAAATTTATGATACTAAGTTCTCTTAACACATCACTTCTGATAGTATCCTCTCCCTAACACACACAACCTGCCTCCCATCACACAGATACTGTTTATGATATAATGGTAGGGGACTGAAATTGTGAGATTTTTGCATTCTGTGTGCCTCAGTGAAAGGTTTCTCGTGAATCTAAGCCTCGTTTACTAATGGACATTTTGAGAAGGGCTTGATATATTGTTTGTATTTCAATATCAGGAAGACACTATTTCTCAAGTTATTGTAACCTTGATTTGGGCTTGAATTTCCCTTGATCTATCCTAGTACCCAAAGAACAATGACCATTGTAAGGGTACCCAGGCACTGGTGGCAAATGGTAATGATATCCTTTTGCTTTGCTATTTACTGTGGCTTTCAGGATATTTTGTGAGGTGGAGGGTACTAGACAGGGCACCCATTATAAACCCAGATGTGCAACTTGATAGCTGAGTGATTATGGGAAAGTCTTATTTAATGATTCTAAGTTTCAGTTCCCCAACTGCAACTATACAATTAGAAAAATGAAGCCTCTGCTGCCTTTCACAGAGGATTGCCTTATCAATAAAATAATCCTTTTACTTGAACCCCAAAAGAGCAATTTAGAGTTTCCAAAAGTCAAATAAAAATATCCTTTATCTTGCAGCTGTTTCATTTCAGAATATAACTCTAATCTAAACTTAGGGGAAACAATGCAGAAACTTGAGTCAAAGCTAAAAATATTTTTGACTAATTTTTTTTGGCTTTGTACATTCATTGTCTTTTTCCATAAAGTATGTTTCGCATTATAAAAATCAACAAAGGTTATCGAAAAACATTTTCATTATTTTATATAGTACTGAAAATGAACATGACACTGTACAATAGTTTATAGATTCCATTTCCTTTCTCTTTATAGCCTATTTCATTTTCTCTCAAACTGTTATTATTATCATGGCACCCAAACTTGAGATACGCAGCTCCCTCAGGAGGTCAGGTATACACATCCTGTATAAGCAAATAAATCAGACAGTGGGAGGGCTACTTGGGTAATGCTAACCACACTCCCCACAGGACACTGTGCAAGTCGCATTGTGATACTTGTCAGGGCATCAGGGCCAGATTCAAAAATCCTAACTTTAACAGGCACTTTTACCTACTAAAGAAAGCCGCTGATAACTCACGAAAGGCAGTGTGAGCTCATTCTCTCTCTGTTGTGTTCTCTCTCTCTCTCCCTCTCTCTCATAACTCTATCTCTCTCGCTTTCTTTCCTGAGAAGCTTAGAGAAACAAACAAGAAACTCTTGACAACTTAAAGTAATTTCCTGGCTCTGGTGGGGAACTTTGGGCTAAAATCTATGCTTATGAACATTATAACTCTGTACTTATTTCATTTATGCAACATTAAACTCGTTTCTCGGAAAACTAGACAAAGTGACCTTCCTGAAGGTAGAAATTCAAGTAAAATTCATACAATTTAAAGGAATATGGACTATGGACAAGACCATTTTAATTGTATGTACAACAAATATTAAAAAAAAAAAGTTTGTGCTATTCAACACTGCTTAATCCATTTTAAGAGCCCTGGTGGAGCAGTGATCAAGAGCTACCGCTGCTAACCAAAAAGTCAGCAGCTTGACTCCACCAGCCACTACTTAGAAGCCCTATAAAGGGCAGTTCTACTCTGTCCTATAGGGTCACTATGAGTTGGAATTGACTCAACGGCAGTGGGTTTGGTTTTTGGTTTTGGTGGAGCAGTGGTTAAGCACTTTGCAGCTAACCGAAAGGTCCGAAGTTGGAACCCACCAGCCGCTCCATCAGAGAAAGATGCGGCAGTCTGCTTTCATAAAGATTACGGCCTTGGAAACCCTATGGGGCAGTTCTACTCTGTCCTATAAGATCGCTATTAGTTGGAATAGACTCGATGGCAGTGGGTTTTTGGTTTTTAGCCTATTTTATAAGTGGTAAATTTTTAAAAATTCGTGATTGTGGACGCTGATCTAATTAGTTCATATGTTTAATAACTTATAGAATGTAATTCTGGTAATGCCTTTACTAATGGTATAAGTGAAGCAATGTCTTATCAAGTATTGTTGGTCCCAGTAATTTATTTTCTCTCTTCAAAATTTTTCCCACTAAGTAGAGGAAAATGACAATATTTATGTTTTTACTTTCCCTCTCTTCCTTTGATTCTGTCTTTGGTTAGCAACACCAATTAAAATGATGCTTATGTTTTTCTCTTCTCTGGGAGGCTCATATGTTTCTCAGAGGCTGGGGTTATTTTTTATTCAAACAACCCTCTGCATCTAGAATAATGTACGTTATATAGTGGGAACTCAATGTACACTTATTAATTGGCCTAAACTTTGAAATTGCTCATTGGTAAACAAGCTCAGATGCATGTTCAGCCTTATCCCAGAATACTGGATACAACTGTTTGCATTAACCAACTCTGGGTCTGAATTAGAAAATACTAATATCTCAAGACCCCATATGGCTAGTTTCATTTAGCCATTATTCTTCCGTGCTTACAGATAAATACTCCTGGTTTTCATATTTATTAAATAGTGCAATACTCTGCTATCCTCTCACCCTAATTGCACTGACATGTAATGATTACCTGGTCATTTTTCTAAAGTAAGGGAAGATTTTGGCCCATGGGGCTCTAACTTCTCTTCCTGTCTATTCTTTGTTCCACCATCATTCTGTTTAACTTCAATATCTATGTGGATGACCTATTCAACATTTTAATCTTAGAGTTTATGGACTTACTCAAATCTAGCTAACTTCAATTCCATGCCACATTAACCATTCATACCCATGGACGCCCTTCTGACTTTGTTATCATCTGAAATGGCACCATTTTTGGAGTTTTAAACTCCTATACCTCACTTACTGACTACAACCTCTGAGCTTTTTTCTTCCTCTATTTTTACTACCTTTTCTATCTCATCATCACCCATCTAGGGTTATGTCTTGAACTTTCTTCTCAGTCTTCCCTGCAAAATTGCAGATTTCCTGAAGCCTCTGATACAACCCATATGCTTATAGTTTCCAAAATCATATTGCCACTCCAGCTTTTGATCCTGAGTTCTAGATTTTTACATTCCATTGGGCACTGAACTCCAAGGATCTCCTCCAATGGCTTCTCAAATTTGATGATATCTAACTTCAACCCTACTCCTCAATCTATGCTTCTATTTTTGCATCCTGACACCACTAGCCATTCTGTTGTCAAAGTTAGAAGCCTGACATATATTTGGGGAATTCCTCTCACTATGTGTATTCCAATGACCACCAAGCTCTTTCTATATTAACTCATAAAAAAAAAACAGGAATTCATCCTTTCATTTCACCAGGGCATCACCATTCACCACTAAATTATTTGCCTTCAATATCACTCCCAGCCAAAGTGTTACACATAATCAATGATGGCCAACCATTTTCTTGTCATGGAATACAGAGAAAAACACTTCATCACACTGGGTAATGGGACAAGGTTCTTTGATGGCAGAAGCTTTTAAACCCAGTCTCCAGCTGTCTTAGGCCACTTTCCACAACTCTAAGTGCTTACGGGACAAATGTCTCAGCCCATTTGTGGCTCATTAGCACCACACCAGTGGCTCACAGCAGACCAATGGAAGTCTCTGCTAATTATAGTGAGGTAATAGCTGTGGCTGCTAACCAAAGGTTTGCAGTTCAAATCCACCAGCCACTCTGGAAACCCTATGGAGCAATTCTATTCTGTCCTATAGGGTTGCTATGAGTCGGAATCAACTCCAGGGCAACCAGTTTGGTTTAGTTTATTTATTTATTCATTTTTAATGCATCTCTGTTACTTTTTTGGTCAAGGACTAATAACCTAAAATCCGAACTCCTTAGTGAGCCATTCAGAGACTCCATGATATGTCTTCTACCTGTATGTATGGCCTTACCTTCTGACTCTCCTCCCTGTAACCATTCTCCAGACATAATAAACTACCTGCAGTTCTCTAAATGCACTCTGATTTTTTGCACCTGTATGCCTTTCTATCCATTGTTTTCTCTGCCAGAAGTATTCTTTTCTTGGTTAGCTGGTTACCACCTTCCAAGACTTAGTTCTGTCATTATCACCTTAGCAAGCCTACTCAGATTTCCTTCAAGTCCTTCTTCCTGGGTTCCCAGAGCCTTCTCTGTGTAAGTTAGCCAAAGTACTTGTTGCAACTTTATTTTAATTTGCTTTTACCTGTTTCTTTCACCATTGCACAGGTAGGATGATTGAGAGCAGGTATTGCCTTTCATTTAACAATCTCAGAATCTCATAAGATTCTGGCACTCAGTATGTAATTTCAAAATGAATGAATGAATGGATGGATGATTTAATTAATTAATTGAAAGTGAACAAGGAACAGTGTCCTTTATCCTTACCAAATTAAACTGAATTATCACCTTCATCCTTTCACTTCTTTTAGGAGTTGCGTCACTTCATTTAGCAAATGCTGAGTCCTATATGTTGCAATGGACTCTGGAAGTACACACATGGATGAGGTATTAATTTCTCCCTCAAAGTATCGCCAGTTAGAATGGAACCAAATATATAAGTGAAATTGAATTATGCACATAGAACACAGTACCCACTGCCGTCAAGACACAGTAGCTCTCTCAATTCTGTTTCTTCTTTGCTGGCAAATATACCTGGGATTTGCAGTGTGTTAATAAAAATTGTTACCTTAATTCATGTCTTGTGGTTAGCAGTAATAGTCAACAATTTAATATCTGTATTTGTTTTTGTGAACTGAATTTTCATAATTTCTGAAATAGCTTTTTTAATTTATAGGACTTTTAATAAATTAAGGATATTAAGACATTGTCACATATTTTATAATTTTTATTTTTCTAATGAGTCATTTTTCTTTTTTTTGCCTTGGGTTTTGTCTTTATCTCAACTTACGTAGTAAATTACATCTGCATTCCCCTTTCTGATCCCTGCTTTTGACGTTATACCTATTAACTCTTTCTACAATCCAAGATTTACATGTTGTTAGTGGGCACCATCAAGTTGGTTCTGAATGAACACTGTCCATTCCTGCACCATTCTCACACTTCTTGGTATGCTTGAGCCCACTGTTGCATTTCCACAGTCAACAAAACACAGGAAAACATCTTTCTCGTATTCTCTGCTTTCAGTCAAGATCCATATGACATCAGCAATGATATCCTCATTCCACATCTTCTTTTAAATCGAGCTTAACTTTCTGGCAGTTCCTGTCAATGTACTGCTGCAACCACTTTTGAATGGTCTTCAGCAAAATCTTACTTGCATGTGATATTAATGGTATTGTTCAATAATTTCCAATTCTGTTGGACCACTTTTCTTTGGAATGGGCACAACTCCCTCATACCTTTCAAGACTCCACTTAGATGTACCCCTTCCAGTGATGTCTATATACTGAGTCAGGGGAAGTTAACTACTATAACAAACAATAACAAACAACCTCAAAATCTCAGTGGCTCCTCTGAAAGTGAAAGAATTTCTCTTTTTGTCACAAGTCAGGGTAGGTTCATGTAGTAACTCTACTTGATGCAGTCATTCAGAGATGGCACAAAAATTCATAAGAAAAGGGCAAGATAAACCTGTGACTAGAATGAAAAGGGAGTTAGTTTAAACAAGAATGGTTCTATTTAGATAAATTCCAAATAAAGAAGTTAAAGTATTATGCATGCTTGATTTTCTAAAAAGCAGAACCAACAGTGCCCCAAAAAATCCATTACTAATGTGAAGGACATCATACATGAAGAAAGCAAGAGGTCACTGAAAAGACAGGGAAAAAAAGAAAAGACCAAGATGGATGTCAGAGGAGAATCTGAAACTTGCTCTCAAATGTCGAGCAGCTAAAGCAAAAGGAAGAAATGATGAACAGAAGATTTCAAAGGACAGCTCAAGAAGACAAAGTAAAGTATTATAATGACATGTGCAAAAACCAAAAGGGAAGAACACGTTCAGCATTTCTCAAGCTGAAAGAACTGAGGAAAAAATTCAAGCCTCAAGATGCAACAGCAAAGGATTCTATAGGGAAAATATTAAATGATGTAGGAAGCATCAAAAGAAGACAGAAGGAATACACAGAGTCATTATACCAAAAAGAATTAGTTGATGTTCAACTATTTCAAGAGGTGGCATATGATCAGGAACCGATGGTGCTGAAGTAAGAAGTCCAAGCTGCTCTGAAGGCATTGGTGAAAAACAAGGCTCCAGGAATTGGCAGAATATCAACTGAAATGTTTCAACAAACAGATGCAGCACTGCAAGTGCTCACTCGTCTATGCCAAGAAATTTGAAGCCAGCTACCTGGCCAAATGATTGGAAGAGATTCATATTTATGCCTATTCCCAAGAAAGGTGATCCAATAGAATGTGGAAATCGTTGAATAATATCATTAATATCACATGCAAGCAAAATTTTGCTGAAGATCATTCAAAAATGGCTGCAGCAGTATATCAACAGGGAACTGCCAAAAATTCAGGCCAGAGTCAGAAAAGGATGTGGAACCAGGGATATCATTACTGATGTCAGATGGATCCTGGCTGAAAGCAGAGAATACCAGAAAGATGTTCACCTGTGTTTTATTGACTATGCAAAGGCATTTGACTGTGTGAATCATAACAAATTATGGATAACATTGCAAAGAATGGGAATTCCAGAACACTTAATTGTGCTCATGAGGAACCTGTACATGGACCAAGAGGCAGTTGTTCGGACAGAACAAGGGGATACTGAGTGGTTTAAAGTCAGGAAAGGTGTGCATCAGGATTGTATCCTTTCACCATACCTATTCAATCTGTATGCTGAGCAAAAAATCCAAAAAGCTGGACTATATGAAGAATGGGGCATCAGGATTGGAGGAAGACTCATTAAAGACCTGTGTTATGCAGATGATACAGCCTTGCTTGCTGAAAGTGAAGAGGACTTGAAGCACTTACTGATGAAGATCAAAGATCACAGCCTTCAGTACGGATTACATCTCAACATAAAGAAAACAAAAACCCTCAGAACTGGACTAATAAACCACATCATGATAAATGGAGAAAAGATTGAAGTTGTCAAGGATTTCATTTTACTTGGATCCACAATCAACACCCATGGAAGCAGCAGTCAAGAAATCAAAAGATGCACTGGGCAAATCTGCTGCAGAAAAACCTCTCTAGAGGGTTGAAAAGCAAAGATGTCACCTTGAAGACAAAGGTGCCCCTGACCCAAGCCATGGTATTTTCAATCGCATCATATGCATGTGAAAGCTGGACAATGAATAAGGAAGACTGAAGAAGAATTGACACCTTTGAATTGTGGTGTTGGTGAAGAATATTGAATATACCATAAACTTCCAAAAGAATGAACAAATCTGTCTTGTAAGAAGTACAGCCAGAATGCTCCTTAGAAGCAAGGATGGCGTGACTGCTTCATATATACTTTGGACATGTTGTCGAGAGGGATCAGTTCCTAGAGAAGGACATCATGGTTGGTAAAGTATAGGGTAAGAGACAAAGAGGAAGACCCTCAACGAGATGGACTGCCACAGCGGCTACAACAATGGGCTCAAACATATCAAAGATTGTAAGGACGGCACAAGACCAGACAGTGTTTCCTTCTGTTGTACATAGGGTAGCTATGAGTTGGAATCAACTTGATGGCACCTAACAACAACAACAGCAATGTGAAGGACAAAATTGAAAAGCTCTCTAAGTATAAAGAAGAAAACAAACAAAAAAGATTTTAATGAGATAGGAAACAAACAAACAAATAACAAAATGTAACCCAGGAATAGTATTAAGTTAAAAAAATCAAAGCAAATGTAATAGAAATTATTATGAAAGATATAAACAGAAGAAAAATTTCACCAACTTGAATTTAAAAACAATACCACAAACCTGAGTTTGAAGATGTAAGTACCTTACCTTGCTTTGAGCAAAATTATTGAAAAATGATTGTGACACATAGAGGCAACATTATTTGAATATCTGAAGTGAATGAAAAATCAAATTTCATGAGTGAAAAGTCACCTTTAGAAACAACAAAATAATTCTAGCTTTATATTGCCTCTCAGCCAAACTAAAAACCAGTGAACAAACTAACAAAATCTCTGCAGTTTTGTGGCAAAATCTCTACAGGGGAAAATAATGACGACAATGACAACGGTAAAAACAAAACAAGATACATACTTATTAATGTGCCAAAAATGCTTCTAAGTGTTCATATTAACACATTTAACCCTCTTAACAAGTCTGTAAGGCAGATGTTATAATTAACTCCTTTTACAGATAAGGATTGGAGATGGCGGCTAAGAAATTTATACACATCCATGTTGTTTACAAGTGAAGGAACCTCAGAAAATATCCTAGTCACAATTGCCTCCTGGGAAAAAAAAATATGTGAGAATATAGCATAACTAACTAAGAGAAGCATTAATATCAAGATTCCTTAAATGGGAGTGGTCATACCATAAACTACCGTTGACAAATATGAAAATCCATTAAATACATAGAATATGGTTACAAAATTAAATAAAAACGCTGAACAATTTCTGGAAGCGTCCATTTATGTGGTACAAATAAAAATGGCATGGTAATAATGGAAAACCAATGATTCTTAGCACAATTAACCAAGGCCAGGAAGCAAGGAGGTAGGAAGGGCATGAGAAGAAAAAAGGCCAGATTTCTCGTATTGTTGGGATAAGGCAGAAATTATTTATGACCTTGATAATTAATGCAAAAATTGATTTGAGTCCATTTAGTTTAAACACTGATAGAAGAAAAAGTAGAATGTCTCTATTGTATGCCATTAAAAGCAAAAAAATCAAATCACAAGAGTAAATATCCCCCCCCCCAAAAAAAACTGATAAAAGCAGAAAGGCAGTATCAACATAGAAAAGCATTAGCAAAATGACAGAAACAAGAACCAACGAAATAATATAAACGTATTAAATTACCAAATTAGAATGGGTTGAAAAAGCAAAATCATTCTAAATATTGCTATATAAAATTTACAGAAGGTACATCCTAAAATTTATCCAAAATTGTGGAAAATAGAATGTAAAAATTAAATTAGCCCAATACACAGAAAAGTAGAAGTTGAAAATATTAAATTTACTACATGGATGAAAACTGGCACTTTATAAAAAATTATAATAAAAATGGTCATTTAGTAATTATGATACCATATACACTGAATAACATGGCCTATAATATATATATATACACAAACCAAAACTCACAGAATTCATTTGAGTGTTCCCACTAAATGCCACTAATATGCCACTACAGCCTAGGGAAGATCAAGTAGACATAAACATATGAATGTTGATGATGTGAACGAACTTCATTAATACATTTATTCAATAATTATCTATTGAGCAAAAAAGTGCAGTGGCCTTATTTGGTTATCACATGCAAAGTAAACACAGACAATTTAAAAGAAATTTAAACAACACCCACCAAACTGCTCCCTACTAGCTGGAGATGAAAAAGTCTAAATAATGAACTCTTAAATATTTATTGTCCTTTTTTTTTTTTTTTTTACTCAAAAAGAATTTTTCCTCAGAAAGAATTTAGGCAGCTAAGTTTCCTAAATTGTGATTGGGTCAATGTTCAAGTAAAAACATTAAATTAAAACACTATATATTAAACCAAAAAAAACCAAACCCAGTGCCGTCGAGTCGATTCCGACTCATAGCGACCCTATAGGACAGAGTAGAACCGCCCCATAGAGTTTCCAAGGAGTGCCTGGCAGATATATATTAAAACTTCCAAAATTGCATTCTGAGAATACGTGACAATATTAAAAGTTTATTTTTAATTATTAAAGGAGAAAGAATAAACTGAAGTATTTTAAGTCAATGCAAGTTTACAAAAGAGAAAAAGAAAAGCAAACTATGAAAATCAAAGGTAAAAATAAAGAAAAAAAGATAAAATTAATAAATAAAAAGTAAATATAATTAATCTTCATAAGTAAATCAGGGTTTGGGGTGTTTGGAAAAACACTAGAAGGCAACCCTTTGGCACGGCTAATCAAGGGAAAAAAAATTTGAAAGCTTAATGCACACACACAAAAAAGGAGAACTGCAAGAGAGGAGATAAAGAAAAATTATGCTTTATATAGCTTCATGATAAATTTGAAAACCTTGTTAAAATGATATATAATAGTAAAAAATAGTTTTCCAATAACAAGTTAAAAATGAGAAAAAATTAATCATGCAAAGCCAAAAAAGAAAGAAATACATTGAATAAATTGTTAAAACACTTCCCATTCAGAAAAGAACCAGGTTCAGATAATGTGTGTTGGGGGACAATTTGCCATGATGTTTCTATACTTCTATTCACAGCTTTTATTCGGGGCTACCTTTTCAAGGATGAATGTATAGCAGACATTACGTCTCTCTCCAGGTCAAAGGTTGGACGAATTTGCTAGCAGCTCCACTTATAAAACCGGGAATTTCTTAAATTCAGGGTTCATCAGCTGTTATAAAAGTCCACTGTGTATGTAGCATGCACCTGGCCTGCTTCCCTTTACCCCATGAGACTTTGGGGGTAAGGGGAACCACTGGAAAAAGGAAGCTCGCGCTGCTATGTAGTGAGTAATAAAGCTCTTTGTCGCTCACCTAGGAATCCAGTGTTTCTGGCCAGCATTTGTGAAACTATGTGCGGCTGGCTAACTTGTTAGCTTGCAAGTAGGATAAAATCTCAGTCCCTTCACAGATCTTGATAGTATCTTGGAAGAATTTTCTCAAACCTTTAAAGAACTGAAATGCCTCATGAGGTTTAATAGAGGAAAAATAGCAGAAGGGCCTTCTATTTCATTCTAAAATTCTCCTAAATCTCTGATAGCAATGCCATTAACAATGTACAAAATAGAAGAGCTACAGACCAATTAAAAAAAAAAAAGGCAAACTATTACTATCCAGTCAATTCTCACTCTTGGCAACCACATGTGTGTCAGGGTAGAACAGCTTTCCATAGGGTTTTCAAGGCTGTGACATTTCAGAAGCTGATCACCAGACCTTTCTTTCAAGACACCTCTGGGTGGTTTTGAACCACCAACCTTTTGGTTAGAAGCTGAGCACTTAATGGAGCACTTAACCATTTGTGCCACCCAGCGATTCCAACAGACTAATAAAAACCAAAGACCAAACCTGTTGTTATCTGGTCAATTCAGACTCACAGCGACCATACAGAACAGAGTAGAACTGCCCTCATAGGGTTTCCAGGGCTATAAATCTTTAGGAAACCAACTACCACATCTTTCTTCCAAAATGGCTGGGTTTGAACTGCCGGCCTTTTGGGTAGCAGCCAAGCGCTTAACCACTGCACCACCAGGACTCCCTAACAGACCAGTAAATATTCTAAATTAAATGGTAACAAAGTGATTCCAATAATGTATCAAAATTTTAATAAGCCATAACCAATTAAGGTACATTTAATAATGAGATTTGATATTCTGAAACTCATAAGTGATTATCTTAATTGATCAAAACAGAAAACTCATACTTTTATGTAGTTATTCTGCAATAGGGAGTGGCATTCAAAAAGTGATAACCCTATGGGAAATTAATGTTGCCTGGAAAATCAAAATATCTAAAGTCTGTTCACAGAGCAGTATCACAACTATATAGGAAAAAACACCAGTTTAGAAGAGCTAAAATGGAACTACAGCCAATGATTTGCAATAGATGTTTCCAGGTAATTTTTTTAAGCTAAAAATGGTGGCTACTAAAAAAAAAAAAAAAATTTTTTTTTAGTTACCAGTACAAAAAAAAAGCCTATTGAAAATTTATCTACAGTGCTTTAACACTGTATCAGCATTAATTATGGGCTGTATCGGCACAGTGCAACATGAAGCGAGAGAGAAATGTAAGCTTCCTCCTTGCTTAATGGATCATGCTGTAAGCAAACATTCAAAATAAATTTATATTTGGGATTCACCTATCCTCGTGTCCATCCTTCTCCTGTTACTCTTCCCTGATTTTAAGCTATTATGCTCATTGCAGCACAGGATCTGTGCAAACACTGAAGTGTTAGTGTTTTCTGATTCAAACTCAGCAGTCTTTTCTCACCAACACTCAGATTAACTTTCATTCCTTGGAAAGTTATAGATTTCAACAAGTAACTTTTAAAAATGAGTGATTTTTTAATTCACATTAAAACCAAAAAACTCATTGCCATTGAGTCAATTCCAATTCATAGCAATCATATAGGACAGAGTAGAGCTGCCCCATAGGATTTCCAAGGAGCAGCTGGTGAATTCCAACTGCCGACCTTTTGGTTAGTTGCCAAATGCTTAACCACTGTGCCACCAGGGTGCAATTAATTGGTGATTAATAGCCTATTAGAAGAATTTGTTGAAAGAAATGTAATTATAAAAACCATGTTCCTATTGTTTTATTTCATGTTGTTAAGAAAAATCTCTTTGGTGACAGGAAGGTTATCATTAAGGCAATTTTAACCTGGGAGATTCATTGGTCATTTCCAGGTTTTTCACATATTCATTTCCATTATTTAAACCACAGAATCTATGACATTTTTATTCAGAATCTCTAATATATCAGGGTAGTGATCCAGAGGCACAACTTATTATTGTTTGTAATTGGAGTGTTTGTCACTATTTCATGTCTGTTTTTCACATCTTCTATTTCCCTGGAGATCACCTTGTTAAAATTGAGGCTATGGTTTTGGTCAGTCCAACGTTGAGTGCTTTGAACACAGCAGTACTCATGTACTCAGAAAATAATTGTGTGAATGAAGAAATGATGAGTGACCTATGGTGGGGTAAGTTTTAAAATTATAATAATCTTTAAAATTATCTGAGAGATTAAATTTGTTTCTGATTTTCACTATTCTAGTACCTGGCTGTCCAATGAAGCAATGAGTCACTGCCTCTATATTAAGCTAAGAATTTTCCACATGAAAGGGTCAAGAAATGATTTAATAGCCAGATTTGGAACTGCTATAGCCAGAAAAGAGGCATTGCCTGAGAAGGTAAAATATGGGGCAAACTAAAAATCAATAAACTATGCAAACTATTGGCAGATTATCTCTGCCAAAATGCAACCTAGAAAGTCTTCTTTTGTCTCTCCACAATCTAGTGCAGTTCATTGTACCCTGCTCAAATCACAACCTAAATTTAAGGGAGCAGAGCAAGACTACAGAAATAACACACAAACAAAAGGCACTGACACAGAAAAGAGTGAGACTTCTGAAGACATAGCAGATTTAAAATGCCTTACGCTCCAGCTTTGCATGATCATTCCAGAAGCAAAGGGGAAGAGCAGTAGCTAGAACTATAGCACTTTAACTGATGAACATGTTGTACTAAAAGTCTGAAATATAAGCAATTGCATTTGTAAATTCCAGGCAGTAAAAATACCATCACACTAAAACAAACAAACAAACTACCATTTGAAGAGACATGCCTGAAGCAACAGAGGAAAAAGGAGAGTCACGAATAGGAGGAGGATATTGACTGTGTGGTTAATTGCTTCTATGAAAAACTGCCTCCCTTGCCATGAGACCAGAAGAGCTGGGTGGTGCCCAGCTACCATTACTGAACATTTTGATCAAAGATTCTATAGAGTCCTGAGCGAAAGGAGGAAAATGCAGAACAGAACTTCAAATTCTCAAGTACTCCAGGATTTCTGGAGCCATGGAGGCTGGATGAACCCCTAAAACTATTGCTCTGAAATAATATTTAAACCTTAAACCAAAAATTATCCCCTGAAGTCTTCTTGAAACCAAACAATAGTATAGCTCAACTAGCTCAATTTAGATCAAAACGCCTGCCTTGAGCATTGTGCTCTTTCATGATCTATCTGTACAGGATCAAATTGACAACAGCAACACAAAAGACTAGATAGGAAACTTAGGGGGCAGTGAGTTTATGTTAATGGAGGAGGAATGACTCAGAGCAACTCAAAAAATGTAATCACTGTCACTGAATTGTACATGTAGAAACTGTTGAATTGGTGTATGCTGTGCTGTGTACAACTCAACAAAAAAAAATAAAAAATTTAAAATTAAAAAAATAAAGATACATGATAAGGGGGAGGGGGAGCCAAGATGGCAGAATAGACAGATGCTTCCAGCAAGCCCTCTTACAACAAAGACCCGAAAAAACAAGTGAAATGAATATACTTATGACAAGCTAGGAGCCCTGAACATCAAAGGTAAGCTTACAAAACAAACTGAGGGGCAGGGGAGGAAGAGACAGTTCAGAAGTGGAGAGGAGTTACCAGGCCTGAATCACTGGAAGCCCTCAAGCACCATTCCCGGAAGCAGCAGTGGTGGGCTGCTACTAGCATTCAGCTGCAGTTCCCTCAGGGAAAAGCAGCCAGCCACACAGCCTACTCACACCTCCGAAAGCAGAGAAGAATGGCCCTCTTGGCAAAAGCTAAGTATTTGCATATACTGTACCGCACTTCCCCCCCACCCCCGCCCGCCCGCCACCGCTCCCAAGCCAGCTTCAGTGGCTGACTTCATTGGGCCTGAGACAGGACCCGTTGAGCACCTAGAGACATCCTCCTGGCCTTGGAGAATGAATAAATTTGCAATTGGAGGAAAAGATAATTTTCCTGCTCTACTAACCAGGGGAGCTTAGGACAGAGACAGCTCCTGTCCAGGCATAATTGGTCCGTGGACTTTGAGTACTTTTACCCTCTGCATGGACCTGTGTGGGCCTATTTCAGGAGAATAGGCCCTTGTTGGCAGACTCCAACCATTTCAGCTGTGCGGCGTAGAGGTGGGTGTTTCATGTTTGACATTGCTTTGCCTATTAAAAAGGGTCCTCACCTACCCACATCAGGGGCTTAAGGACTGGTGGCTCCACTCAGGTCACCCAGCCACCTGTGACAGGGGTCCATGGATAACTGGTACCTCACACTCCTTAGAACCAAAAATATTGGGTGCCCATGGTCCATCTGCAGAACCCACCCACCTGTACACTCTAGGGAACAGGGACACGCTTTCCTCAGAGACATGTGGAGGATGATTCTCAGCCCCCTGCCTTGTTCAGAGTGTGACCCCCTCCTGCAACCAGATTCCGGTACCTACACCAATCACTCCTGCCCTCTAAGACTATAGGACAGAGCCTGTACCACACACATCAGCTACCTAGACACCTGAGCTGAATTCATACAAGAAAAGTGAATGGACTCCTAGACTGATATACCTGATAACAGCTCAAGCCATCTGGCGACAGGACATCAGAGCTCCAAAGGTGAAAATAATTAAGCTAGCTCACTCAAGCAACCCATTTGGCCATATCAAAACAAAACAAAGCAAGAAGCTACAACACAGTAAGCAAACATAAAATGAACTAATACAATACCTTATACATGGGTCTGAGACAACAGTCAATATCAAGTCATATAAAGAAACAGACCATGATAACCTCAACAAGCTCTCAAAACAATCAAGGAATCTTCTAGATGAAAGTGCATTCCTGGAATTACCAGAGGCAGAATATAAAAGATTAATATACAGAACCTTTCAAGACACCAGGAAGGAAATGAGACAATACTCAGAACAAGCCAAGGAATACACAGATAAAGCAATTGAAGAAATTAAAAAGATAATCCAGGAACATAATGAAAAATTTAATAAGCTGAAAAATCCATAGACAGCAATCAGGTTTTCAGAAGATTAACAATAAAATTACAGAAGTACAGTACTCAATAGAAAGAAGAGCAGAATTAAGCAAGTAGAAGACAGATTTTATGAATTTGAAGATAAAGCACTTGGCACCAATATATTTGAAGAAAAATCAGATAGAAAAATTAAGAAACCTTAAAAATCATGTGGGACTCTATCAAGAGAAATAACCTACGAGTGATTGGAGTACCAGAACAGGGAGGGATAACAGAAAATACAGAGAAAATTGTTGACTTGTTGGCAGAAAAATTCCCTGATATAGTGAAAGATGAGAAGATATCTATCCAAGATGCTCATCAAATTCCACGTAAGGTAGATTTTAAAAGAAAGTCACCAAGATATATTATAATCAAACTCGCCAAAACCAAAGATAAAGAGAGAATTTTAAGAGCAGCTGGGGATAAAGAAAAAGTCATCTACAAAGGAGAGTCAATAAGAATAATCTTGGACTACTCAGCAGAAAGCATGCAAGCAAGAAGGCAATGGCATGACTTATATAAAAAAACTGAAGGAAAAAAACTGCCAGCCAAGAATCTTATATCCAGCAAAACTGTCTCTCAAATATGAAGGTGAAATTAGGACAATTCCAGATAAACAGTTTAGGGAATTCGTAAAAACCAAACCAAAACTACAACAAATACAAAAGGGAGTTCTTTGGTTAGAAAATCAGTAATATCAGCTATCGACCCAAGACTAGAATTAGAGCAATCAGGAGTCAACCCAGACAGGGAAATCACAAAAATAAATCAAGATTAAAAAAATGCTCAAAACAGGGAAACAGTGATGTTATTATGTAAAAGAAGACAACATTAAAACAAAAAAGAGGGACTACGAAAAGTAGTCATAGATCATCCATATAAAAAGGAAGACAAGGTGATACAAAGAAATAAAAGTTAGGTTTAACTTTAGAAAAATACGGGCAAATAATAAGGCAACCATAAGGAAGATAAGCTGTCCTACACATCAAAATAAAATACAAGAAAAAAATAGAGACTCGGCAGAAACAAAATCAACAACAACAAATATGAGGAAAGGAAGATATATAAAGATAATCTACTCAGCACGTAAAATTAAGTGGGAAAAGAAACTGTCAACAACACACAAAAAAAGACATTAAAATGACAGCCCTAAATTCATACCTATCCATAACTGTGCTGAATGTAAATGGACTAAATGCACCAATAAAGAGACAAAGAGTGGCAGAATGGACTGAAAAACAAGATCTGTCTACATGCTGCCTACAAGAGACGCACCTTAGACTTATAGACAAAAACAAATGAAAACTCAAAAGATGGAAAAAATACATCAAGCAATCAACAATCAAAAAAAAAGCAAGAGTGGCAATATTAATTTCTGACAAAATAGACTTTAAAGTTAAATCCATCATAAAGGATAAGGAGAACAGTGTATAACGATTAAAGGGACAATATACCAAGAAGATTTAACCATATTAAATATTTATGCACCCAACGACAGGGCTGCAAGATACATAAAACAAACTCTATCAGCATTGAAAAGTGACATAAACAGCTTTACAATAATAATAGTAGAAGACTTCAACACATCACTTTCAGTGAAGGACAGGACATCCAGAAAGAAGCTCAATAAAGACACGGAAGATCTAAATGCCACAATAAACCAAATTGACCTCATAGATATATACAGAACACTGCACTCAACAGCAGCCAAGTATACTTTCATTTCTAGTGCACAAGTACATTCTCTAGAATAGACCACATATTAGGTCATAAAGCAAGCCTTTAGCAGAATCCAAAACACTGAAATATTACAAAGCATCTTCTCTGACCATAAGGCCATAAAAGTGGAAATCAATAATGGAAAGAGCAGGGAAAAGAAATCAAACATTTAGAAACTGAACAATACCCTGCTCAAAAAAGACTGGATTATAGAAGACATTAAGGATGGAATAAAGAAATTCATAGAATCCAATGAGAACGAAAACACTTCCTTTCAGAACTTTTGGGACACAGCGAAAGAAGTGCTCAGATGTCAATTTATATCAATAACTACACACATTCAAAAAGAAGAAAGGGCCAAAATCAAAGAATTATCCCTACAACTTGAACAAATGGAAAGAGAGAACAAAAAAAACCCTCAGACACCAGAAGAAAACAAATAATAAAAATTAGAGCAGAACTAAATGAAATAGAAAACAGAAAAACAATTGAAAGAATTAATGAGACCAAAAGCTGGTTCTTTGAAAAAATCAACAAAGTTGATAAACCGTTGGCCAAACTGACAAAAGAAAAACAGAGGAAGCAAATAACCCGAATGAGAAATGAGATGGGCGCTATTACAACAGACCCAACTGAAATTAAAAGAATCATATCAGATTACTAGGAAAAATTGTACTCTAACAAATTTGAAAACCTAGAAGAAATGGATGAATTCCTAGAAAAACACTACCTACCTAAACTAACACAATCAGAAGTAGAACAACTAAATAGACCCATAACAAAAGAAGAAATTGAAAAGGTAATCAAAAAACTCCCAACAAAAAAAAGCCCTGGCCCAGACGGCTTCACTACAGAGTTCTACCAAACTTTCAGAGAAGAGTTAACACCACTACTACTAAAGGTATTTCAAAGCATAGAAAATGATGGAATACTACCTAACTCATTCTATAAAGCCACCATCTCCCTGATACCAAAACCAGGTAAAGACACCACAAAAAAAGAAAATTACAGACCTATCTCCCTCATGAATGTCCCTTATGAATGTAGATGCAAAAATCCTCAACAAAACTCTAGCCAATAGAATTCAACAACATATCAAAAAAATAATTTACCATGACCAAGTGGGATTTTAAGTGGGATTCATACCCAGTATGCAGGCATGGTTCAACATTAGGAAAACAATTAATGTAATCCATCATATAAATTTAAAAAATCACATGATTTTATCAATTGATGCAGAAAAGGCATTTGACAAAGTTCAACACCCATTCATAATAAAAACTCTCAGCAAAATAGGGATAGAAGGAAAATTCCTCAACATAATAAAGGGCATTTACACAAAGCCAACAGCCAACATCACCCTAAATGGAGAGAACCTGAAAGCATTTCCCTTGAGATCAGGAACCAGAAAAGGATGCCCTTTATCACCACTCTTATTCAACATTGTGCTGGAGGTCCTAGCCAGAGCAATCTGGCTAGATAAAGAAATAAAGGGCATCCAGATTGCCAAGGAAGAAGTAAAAGTATTTCTATTTGCAGATGACATGATCTTATACACAGAAAACCCTAAGGAATCCTCCAGAAAACTACTGAAACTAATAGAAGAGTTCAGCGGAGTATCGGTATTTAAGATAAACATACAAAAATCACTTGGATTCCTCTACACCAACAAAAAGAACTTCGAAGTGGAAATCACCAAATCAATACCATTTACAGTAGCCCCCAAGAAGATAAAATACTTAGGAATAAATATTACCAGAGATGTAAAAGACTTATACACAGAAAACTACAAAACACTTCTGCAAGAAATCAAAAGAGACCTACGTAAGTGGAAAAACATACCTTGCTCATGGATAGGAAGACTTAACATTATAAAAATGTCTATTTTACCAAAAGCCATCTATAGATTTAATGCAATTCCGATCCAAATTCCAATGACATTTTTTAATGAGATGGAGAAACAAATCACCAACTTCATATGGAAGGGAAAGAGGCCCTGGATACGTAAAGCATTACTGAAAAAGGACAAAGTGAGAGACCTCACTCTACCTGATTTTAGAACCTGTTATACCGCCACAGTAGTCAAAACAGCCTGGGACTAGTACAACGACAGATACCTGGACCAATGGAACAGAATTGAGAATCCAGACATAAATCCATCCACATACGAGCAGTTGATATTTGACAAAGGCCCCGAAGCAGTTAAATGGGGAAAAGACAGTCTTTTTAACAAATAGTGCTGGCATAACTGGATATCCATCTGCAAAAAAAATGAAACAAGACCCATACCTCACTCCATGCACAAAAACGAGCTCAAAATGGATCAAAGACCTAAATACAAAATCTAAAATGATAAAGATCATGGAAGAAAAAATAGGGACAATGTTAGGAGCCCTAATACATGGCATGAACAGTAAACTAAACATTACTAACAATGCAGAAGAAAAACTAGATAAATGGGAGCTCCTAAAAATCAAACCGCTATGCTCATCCAAAGACTTCACCAAAAGAGTCAAAAGGCTACCTACAGACTGGGAAAAAGTTTTTAGCTGTGACATTTCCAATCAGCGTCTGATCTCTAAAAATCTATATGATGCTGCAAAAACTCAACTACAAAAAGACAAATAACCCAATTAAAAAATGGGCAAAAGATATGAACAGACACTTCACTAAAGAAGACATTCAGGTAGCTAACAGATACCTGAGGAAATGCTCATGATCATTAGCCATTAGAGAAATGCAAATCAACACTACAATGAGATTCCATCTCAGTCCAAGAAGGCTGGCATTAATCCAAAAAACACAAAATAATAAATGCTGGAGAGGTTGTGGAGAGTATGGAACACTTATACGCTGCTGGTGGGAATATAAAATAGTACAACCACTTTGGAAATCAATTTGGCGCTTCCTGAGAAAGCTAGAAGTAGAACTATCACAGGATCCAGCAATCCCACTCCTTGGAATATATCCTAGAGAAATAAGAGCCTTTACACGGACAGATATATCCACACCTATATTCATTGCAGCACTGTTTACAATAGCAAAAAGATGGAAGCAACCAAGTGTCCATCAATGGAGGAATGGATAAATAAATTATGGTATATTCACACAATGGAATACTATGAATCTTTAAAGAGCAGTGATGAATCTGTGAAACATTTCATAACATGGAGGAATCTGGAAGGCATTATGCTGAGTGAAATTAGTTGCAAAAGGACAAATATTGTACAAGACCACTATTATAAGAACTGGAGAAATAGTTTAAACAGAGAAGAAAATATTCTTTGATGGTTATGAGAAGGGGGAGGCAGGGGGGTGGGAGGAGGGTATTTACTAATTAGATAGTAGATAAGAACTACTTTAGGTGAAGGGAAAGACAACACACGATACAGGCGAGGTCAGCACAACTGGACTAAACCAAAAGCAAAGAAGTTTCCTGAATAAACTGAATGCTTTGAAGGCCAGCATACCAGGGGCGGGGGTTTGGGGACCTCGGTTTCAGGGGACATCTAAGTCAATTGGCATAATAAAATCTATTAAGAAAACATTCTGCATCCCACTTTGGAGAGTGGCGTCTGGGGTCTTAAATGCTAGCAAGCAGCCATCTAAGATGCATCAATTGGTGTTAACCCACCTGGACCAAAGGAGAATGAAGAACACCAAGGACACAAGGTAATTATGAGCCCAAGAGACAGAAAGGGCCACATAAACCAGAGACTACATCAGCCTGAGAACAGGAGAGGTAGATGGTGCCCAGCTACAACCGATGACTGCCCTGACAGGGAACACAACAGAGAACCCCTGAGGGAGAGGAGAGCAGTGGGATGCAGGCCCTAAATTCCCATAAAAAGACCAGACTTAATGGTCTGACTGAGACTAGAAGGACCCCAATGGCCATGGCCCCCAGACCTTCTATTGTCCCAGGACAGGAACCATTCCCAAAGCCAACTCTTCAGACAGGGATTGGACTAGGCAATAGGATGGAGAGGGATGCTGGTGAGGAGTGAGCTTCTTGGATCAGGTGGACACGTGAGACTATGTTGCCATCTTCTGCCTGAAGGGGAGATGAGGGGTTAGAGTGGGTTAGAAGCTGAAAAAATAGACAGTAAAAGAGAGAGTGGAGGGAGGGAGTGGGCTGCCTCGTTACAGTGAGAGCAATTGGGAGGATGTACAAAAAAAAAAAAAAAATTTTTTTTTTAGCAAGGTGTATATAAGTTTTTGTGTGAGAGACTGACGATTTGTAAACTTTCACTTGAAGCACAATAAAAATTAAAAAAAAGATACATGATAAAAAATTGTTTACTGAGGAGAGATTGGATTTAACTTTGGAATCGTATGGTATTTGAAGTTTGTGTATATTTTATCTCAAATTCTTTATAAACTATTCGTATTTTTTAAATTCTCTGGGGTGTTTTCTCTTATTCTCCATTAATTCTACTGCGGTTTTTATAGTCTTTTACTAAGCAATCACTCCCAATTATCCATAATTGTGATCAATTATTTTGTCCAGGAAGGATACCCCAAATTAGTAACATCAGTTTTATGATTTCTTAATAAGACATTTCTTTCCAAGAATGCGTTATATTATATGTGCATTTACAAACATTTATTTTCTCCGATTTCTAAATAGGGATGAGAAAAGGTTTGCTATCAGGAATCACATTGTCTTTCCACTATTTAATCACCAATATTGGATATTATCCTTAGATAGATAGCATATCAGTTACTGAATCCTGCATGGGTAGACCATGCTTCTAGTCTATATAAGGTGAATGCATGACAAAGAGCTATCCAAGCAAATGTAAGAGACAATTTCAGACAAATCAGGGTAATTTGAGAAGTTTTATTGAGGTATGTAACAGTCTTTAATTCCTAGAAAGCAATAGAGAATTTAGAGATTCAGCTTCTACATACAGCATGAGTGGTCACTGAAGTATCAGGCTGGTACAGTATGGAACCAAAAAACAAACAAACAAACTTGTTGCAGTGGAGTCAATTCTGACTCATAGAGACCTTACAGGATAAGAGTAAAACTGCCCCATACGGTTTCCAAGGAGCGCCTGGTGGATTTGAATTGCCAACCTTTTGGTTAGCAGCCGAACCCTTAACCACAGTATGGAAAGTATCCCTGAAATGCTACTGCTTTCAAGGATTGTCATCCATGTGGCCAGGCATGTTGTCGAAAAAGCATTCATTCATTCGACCAGTATTTACTGAGTGCCTGCCCAGGGTCAGGCATCATTCTGAGCTTTAAGATACAGAGAAGAATGAGAATTCTCTGTCCTAATAGAGAACACTCCATAGCAGGAGGAGGGCACACAATAAACACGGTAAAATAAATGAACAAAAGCGGTTCAGATAGAGATTAATGCTTAAAAAAAAAAAAAAGAAAAGAAACCATGTGATGGGTTCAAACGCTTGGGGTGGGTACACTTCAAGATGGGATGGCAAGAACAGACTCTCTGATGCAAAGAAATACAAATCTCAATTATTTAGAAGTTGGTTATACAGAATTTTTTATTGATCTCTCTCCTGCTGACCATATCTTGCCATTCACTAATTATTATTGTTCCATTAAAGTGCCGAAATGCCAGTCAATACATGATTATTGAGATCTCACTGTGTTCTCTGCACCAGCGTGATTGGTAAAATGTGGCTGGATTCAAACAACTAATTCTACTGCTGGGATAAAATACGAGGTGGGGAATCATGCTTAAGTGAGTAAATAATTTAAGCCTTCTCATTTTGAGGGGTGTACATTCACACCTCACATACCTGAGACTCACTCAGCCATCAGTCCTAAGAACTCCTCCAAGAGGAAGCATCACTTATTGCCACTAGATGGCGCCAATCATTTTCATATTTTCAGATACATGTATATTTCTATGTCATGATCACACTTAAAATGGAAGAATGTTACTTGGCACCATTATAAACAAAAATATTTCTCTTTAATTTTATTAATAATTTTCTTACAGGAGGGGATCACAGCAAAACCATTAAGGATGGTATGTTCAGTCATTCATATACTTGTTCATTCAACATACATTTGTTTCAAATTATTTTTCTTTTTTATCTAATAGCACTGTCTTTGAGTATGTAAAAATGGCAGAAATTTGAATAGCTTATAATCGAACATATATACCAAAGCCAAAGAATAGTTGATAAAAACGATGATGATGACATTCCCAGAAACCCAGTGCCGTCGATGACATTACATGTATCTTTAAAAGTCTGCAGGAAATAATTTTAAGAAACTACAGGAGCATTTTTTGATTTTTAGGAGAAATTTCTCATTATATCTCTCAAAAATTAAGCAATATTTCTAAATATATTGGAATCCTATGGTATAATTATTCATTGCAATTACATGTAACAAAAACTATTAAAAACGTAAAATGGAATAGGAATCATTGAACTAAAATGCATATCATTTATTTTTTATATAATAAGTTTAATATTTATAGCTTTATAAAACTTGATTAATAACAATTCATATCTAAAAAGACACATTATCATACGGTTCTTGTTTCTGCTAGCAAATTTTCAGTGCAATTAAAACATTATGTAAATTTTTCTAGAGAAAAAGAACATGATACATTCCCATTTCTTAAAAAAAACACGGCTGGTAAGAATTTAAAGTATGCTTATTCTGAAACAAAAATACAGCTAGTCTCGTATCTTCCATTAAAAAACATTAAAAAGACCATAGGATAAATGTAACCTGCATCTTTAAATCAGCATATTTCAAAATAAAATACAGCACAATATTAAAATAGGAGTGCATATAGAATGCATTGAAAATATAATATGCTGTATGAAAATATTATCATTACTTAGAAGGAAAAATGCAAAGTTACATGTTTATTGTGCTAACACATTTATTTTTAAAAATCTGGACATCTTTGCTCCTTCTGGATGAAAACTGAGTGCCTCGAACTAGCTGCTAATTGGATGTTCACTATATTGCTCTCATTTTAAAACAGTCCAGAAATGATACTCACTTTAATTTCTCCCAGAGTTTTTTGCCGCATGGAAAGGAGCACTCGAAACCTCTCTTCTTCCTCATGGACTCTCTCCTGACAGGCTCTTTTCTCACTGTCGAGCTGATCAAACACAGCTTGCGCATGTTCTTTTTTAAATCTTATACCTACAAATTTATCCCTATGAAGAAAAAATTGCATTTGCTACTAATCAATTCAATAAACATATTTAATAAAATAAAATATGTTTAAAATACATTTTAAAAGACCCGTTATTGAAAAACATTAGAGCTGAAGGGCCTTGGAAGTTTCCTAGCCCCTTGCCGAGGCCTACTTCCGTATACCATCCGACCAAACCAGTCGCTGTGGAGTCTATCCCAATTCACGGCGAACCCACGTTTCCAGAGTACACCTTTGCTCTGTAGGGTTTTCATGGCTGCGACCTTTCAGAAACAGATCTCCAGGACTTTCTTCCAAGGCTTGTCTGGATGGGTTTGAACCACCAACCTTTCTGTTACCACCTAAGTGCTTAACTGTTTTGCAGCACTCTGAGTGCACGTAGCTACATCTAACTGGTCCAGGTGGAAGAAAATCTATGGAGAAATTTAGTGGATTCTCTTGGTTGCCCACCCACCATGCTTCTGTTCTCATTCCAACAGAACCTCATGTGACTCCGGGGATACATTCTAATGAGGTTAAAGCCAGTCAACTCATGGTTAATTGTCAGGGGTGAGCACATGTATTAAGACGACTCCATAAGGTGAAGGGGAAGGGCCTATTCTATGTAGAAGAAGTTCACATCCACTAAACGTGAACAAGATGTCATGCTTCAGATTGCTGACAACAGCCAAAGGGGAGAGAGAAGAGAGAATAATCCCTAGCGTTGAGCTGCAGAATCAGCCAACCCTGAAGCTTTCCTCCCCATGGGCTTCCTACTCCATAAGATGATACATTTCCCTGTTGTTTAAGATGGCATCCGAATGTGTGTGTGTTTGTGTATTTTTATTTGCAGCCAAATTCATCTTGATACAAAGGCAAAGTGACAATTTTTATGGTAAAATTGGTAGTTATAAAAGAGGCAATACTGGTAGCAAAAGCATCGCAAAGTAATTAAAATAATACTAGCAAAAATAAGCCTGCTTAAAAAAAGTTTCCACAGTTGAGCAGCAACTCAGAATCCAGAATGAGCAGAGCCACAAAAGTTCAGTACAGTCTTATGTTACCCATATTGGCTTTCATCTCTGCTGGTACAGAAAATTGAATCATTTGCACAGTTAGCTACAGAGGAAGCAGAACTAATAGTTTTTAAGGAGCTAAAATATTAAAATGCCTTGAATGTATTATCTCATCTAATACAACAACAACAACCCTGTGAAATAATGATTATTTCAGTCATTTACGGATGACGAACCTAAACTCCAGTAGAGTTAAGCAGCTTGTACAAGCAAAAATAGTACCTGAGTGAACCAGAATTCAAATCCAGTTTATCTTGCTCTAAACCCCCTGTTTTTCCACTTTATCATGCTTACCAACAACATCCAGAATTCTTATGTGATGTCCTGTCTAAGTATTCACTAATAGTGACACTGTGGAGCATAAGGAATCAATGAAATTCGCACAGGGAAAGACTAGTAAAGCTTTACTGGTTCCTGCAAGCAAACATCACTCTCAATATATCTTGACCACATCTACTTTGTTCTCTACACAAAATATTTTGAGGTCACTTTATATTCTATATAGCATATTATACATTCCATATACTCTATATGTATATTTTATGTGTCTACATGCATGAAAATAATATTTTCATTCTCATAGTAATTAAAAGAAGAACTCTGAAATCTTATGGGTCTGGGTTTGAATGCTTCCACTTTCTAGTTAAGAAACAGTTGGGCAAATTAAATGAGAAGCAGGGTAGCTTTGATTGCTATCATTTTTTAACATCATATCTTAATTATGTTGCATATACAAGGTTTATCTCTCTGAAAAGATTTTCAGACACTTGCCGCACGTTTCCCACTGGCCATTTCTTTATCCTTCTTGGTTCTTGGTGCTAGACACCCTATGGGTTCTTCATTAATAATTATTAACTTGATATGGTCATCTACTGATAATACTAATAGGTTATTGTCTTAGTTATCTAGTGCTGCCATAGCAGAAATGCCACAAGTGGATGGCCTTAACAAAGAGAAATTTATTTTCTCACAGTGTAGTAGGTTACAAGTCCAAATTCAGTGCGTCAGCTCCAGGGGAAGGCTTTCTCTCTCTGTTGGCTCTGGAGGAAGGTCCCTGTCCTCAATCTTCCCTTCATCGAGGAGCTTCTCAGGTGCAAGGGACCCTGTGTCCAAAGGATGCTCTCTGCTCCTTGTGCTGCTTTCTTGGTGGTGTGAGGTCTCCAACTCTCTGCTTGCTTCCCTTTCCTTTTATCTTTTGAGAGATACAAGCTGGTGCAGGCCACACCCCAGGGGAACTCCCTTTACCTTGGATCAGAGAGGTGACCTGAGTAACGGCCTAATCCTCTCAACATAAAATTACAATCACAAAATGGAGAACAACCACACCATACTGGGAATCATGGCCTAACCAAGTCGATACACACATTTTTGAGGGGACATAATTCAATCTATGACAGTTATTTATAATACAATTTATCTGCAATAATCTTCTTTTCCAGTGTTAGATCAAGGAGTCAGTACGCACAATTGAAAGAGCATACACTTTAAAATAGGATGGACCTAAGTTAGAGTTAGCCCTGGTGGTCCAGCAGTTAGAGAGCTTGGCGGCTAACCAAAAGGTCAGCAGTTCAAACCCACCACCTGCTCTTGGAAACCCCATGGGGCAGTTCTGCTCTGTCCTATAGGGTCGCTATGAGTCGGAATTGACTGGACCGCAACTTTTTTTTTTTTTAAGCTTAACTTGGAGTTAGCTCTACCATAATTAGCTGTGCCATCTTAAGGCAACCACTGAATCTGTCTGATTATCTTTTTTCTTAGCCAAAACCCAATAACCCACTGCCGTCGAGTCGATTCTGACTCATAGCAACCCTATAGAACAAAGTAGAACTGCCCCACAGAGTTTCCAAGGAGCACCTGGCAGATTTGAACTGCTGACCTCTTGGTTAGCAGCCGTAGCACTTAACCACTACGCCACCAGGGTTTCCTTTTTCTTAGCACACATATGGAAAATAGTACTGTACAACTTAAGAATTTGTTGTGAGAATTAAATGAGATAAAGTACACAGATTGCCTAGCAAAGTATCTGGCACATTAGGAAATCAATCAATGGTAACTCTAAATAATACCTGATGTTGTCCATCATCACTGTTAATACAGTTGTAAATAATACTATAATATCAGTTTATTCTTTATCTCCTTCCGTGTGGGAAGGCAGAGTTTTTTCAAGTTTAGAGAGGGGATTGACTCATTGGGATGTGGTCACCACTCTTGCCTGCTGAGCAATACAACCCAGCCATGGTATGGAGTAAAACATTAGATTTGAAATGGTAAGAATTCCTCTTGAAGAAAAATTTCCATCAGTTCCCAAATTAGGTCTGATAAATTTAGTACAAATTACATAATTTCAAGTTTATACCTTTCAGCCCAAAAACATTCTTACAGATTTCAAATAATGTGGATAAATATCTCTCACAGTAGTAAATGGCTTTTTCCCTTGTTTTCTACAGCATATAATGAATACAGTCTGTTTTAGACAATGGTAAATAATCTTTTTGGAAATAAGTTTTCACCCTAAGGTGATAGCTAAACAAATCCTTGTTGAATGTATTGGCTTGAACCCATTAATCTATAAGGTATCAGGCTGAGCATAACTGTTTTTGGGTTTGTTTGTTTTGCTTTGTTTTGACACTTTATCTGTCACGAGCTGACATTTTGCTAATGTTTTTGTTAGCCTTCTATATTTAAATCAAACTATCATTCCTAAATAGGGCTGATGCACACTTCTTATTAGTTCTCCCAGCCCTGTTCTCAATGTATTATAATATAGGAAATAAGAACTTAGAGGAGTAAAGGAAGAGTAAGCAAATTCTAAGCAGGAGTCTACAGAATGTGCTATGAGCCCTAGATCATGATCATTCTCCCAGGGACCTTACTAACTCTTCTCTGGTATGCCCCAGGCTGGGGAGATTACTGGATAAGTGGCTTTTGAAGATGACAAATGTACATACATTACATAAGGTTTTATAGAAGATCTATTTCTAAACTCTTTATACCTCAAAACTGTTATCCAAAAAGGTTGGGTGAAAACCCATAAATTATTAAACATGGCACAAAAATGATAAATACTGAAATTAATTAAAAACATCATTATTATCATAAAGAATAAACATTCACACACTTGGAGAAAGCAAAACATCCCCAGTTATTCAAAGAATAACAAACCCAGTAATGAAGAAAAAAAAACAATGACTATGCTTTTGTTAATCAAATATCCTATGTATATTTCACATAACATTATGATAGAAAATATGGAGCATTTTAAGAATAGCTTTTAAATGTGGAAACTTAATCTTATCTCCTTTATGAAAAATATATTAGATATACTTAGTATTTTGAAAAAATTCAAGTACTTACTTTAAAACATCAAGTATCTCATCAAAATGTTTCTTTTCCTGTTCTTTTAATATTAATTCCTCACTCAATTTGCTTGTTTTGGTTTGAAAAACAGACGTTTTACTCTTTGTCTCATGTATTTCTTTAAAAATTGTTGAGCGTTTTTCCTGAAAAAAAAAAAAATATTGTACAGATGTTTTATTTTAAATACTTGGATTTTCAAATTCTTTCATTTTAGGTACACAATTATGTTGGCCTTGTAAACAATTAAAATTCAGCTTAACCAGTAAAGAATGTCTACCTTGAGCACTGTGCTCTTTTAAGATCTATCTATATGGGATCAAACTGACAACAGCAACATAAAACATCAGGTAAGAAACTTAGGGGGCAGCGTGTTTCTGTTAATGGGAAAGGAACAACTAGGAAAAGGAAGGCGAAAATGGTTGCACAACTCAGAGTGTAATCAAACTCCAGAATTGGTGTACATTCTGGTGTGTATATTCTCAACAACAAAAAAAATAAAATAAATTATATATTAAAAAAGAAGTTAGGTTTCAACAAGAAATAAAAACTATGCCAATCAAAAAAGTACATAGGACCTTCTTTTCAAGATAAGTAACAACCTAGCTTTATATTCTCTTCTCCCCTGCTACATCTGATGTGATTTTCGAAAAGATGGGCTCAAACTATTTATTCATTCTCTCTCTGTCTCTGTCTCTCCTTCACAAACTTGCCTGACCCACATAGACATATATGCATAGCTTAAAGGCATGTACTTTCAAGATGCAAACACGTTTTAGCTGTTTTTCAAACGTGTACATAGGCAGCAGGCAAGGATACATATTGTTTTGATCTTTCATATAAAAAGAGTCAACATTTAATACCAGCACAAGTCCTCCAAAGCTGGCCTGTGCGATTCCAGAGGGAATTGCATCTATTTTTACATGATCCCTTCACGACCGTTGGAGTTTATATTGACGGACTGACGGACTGACTGGCTTTGACTAACCCAATGTTGTTTCCCACATCTATCATAGCTTGTGATTAGTGCTTTTCACCCAACTGATTCCACAGGACCCCATGGCTTTCATTTCTCCTATTTTCCTCCATTTCTCCTCTACAGATTCCTATTTTTCTCTAGTAGGCTGGCTAATCTTTTATATTTTTTCTCTCATAAAAAATCTACTTTTTGTCCAAAATTTTGAACATTGGGTATTGTATTTGAATGTCAAAATCCTCTCTGTTTTCTTTCCTTTTTCTGGACGTCCTGGACTTTTCTACTAATGAGGTGTTGGGTTTTTTGTTTTGTTTTGTTTTGCTTTAAAAAAAAAAATACTGTGTTTTTGGTGAAGGTTTAAACAGCAGTTGCGGCTCCCATTCAAGAATTTCTACACAAGTCTTTCAGGCACAGGTGCCCTGCTTGCTGGCTATGCTGACATGCATTCAATTCCACAAACATACAGCATTATCTCATGATCTCTTTGTTTTGTAAAGTGTCTATTTCTAAAATGCCCTTACCTCATTTTTTTATCAGGTTAGTAAATACACAATAATAGCAACTTTAAAAAAAAAATACTTCCATTGTCAATATTTCATTAGGTTTTTTGTGAATATTACTCAATTCTCCACAGCACCATGGAGGGTTAGTTTTCAGTTCCATTTAATAGGTTAAGTCTCCTTAGACATCACCTCCCCTGGAAAGCCCTCCCTGATTCCTACAGTTCAATTGTGATCCTCTCACATCTCACTGCCCTGCCATCATGGCTCTGTTTACAATGCGTTAATGCTGCCAGTTGAAGGCTTTTTGAGTAAACCAACTCCTTTCATTCCTCCATCTCCAGCAACTTTCAATAATGTCTAACACGTTGTAAGTGTTCAATAGTAACTGAAAAGACAAATTAATTTGAAGGGCAAACTAAAGAAGATTAGCTTCTCTGGCACTCCAACTCCTAGTACTTTCTATAACATCAAACACAAAACAAGCATTCAGCTATATTTTTCAGTGGAATTTGTTTATGTGTATAGATATACTACATTTGGCAATTGTCAGTTAATATTTTTGGCTTTCGACTGCAGTGTTGGACACATATGTTTTATCTGTTGTGCCACACGTCGCAAGTCATTTGTTATTAATTACAGCACTATGCTGAGTAATAAGAGCTGACATGAAAGTTTTGTCCCTGATTTTATTGAAACTATGTCTAAGGTTTTATCATTCAATGTAATGTTTGTTGGAACATACTGTATTTTATTTCTAAACATTTAAGAATATTTTTTAATCATGACTGTGTATAGAATTGCATCAGATATTTTAGGCTAATTTCCTTTTTTTATGTAAATGTAGTGAGATACACTAGTGAGTTTTTTAATGTAGAATCATTTTCATGTTCTTCAAAGGAATCTTATTTTGTATAGCATACTCTTTTTTAGCACATTGTTCGCTAATATATTAAGATCTTACCATTTATGATTGGAAGTGAGATTACCTACAGATTTTTTGGTGATACTATTTTTCAGTTATGGTTTCAGGGTTATAAAATCACTACAGAGTTAACCATAGAAGTTATATCCATGCTGACTACATTGTGCAACTGACTCATAGGTCAGCCTGTAAATTATTTGGACTTGTTTTGTTTTTAGTGGTACAGTTTGAATAAATTCAATTCCTTCTGCAATTATTGACCTATTCCTATTACGTTTTTTTCCTTGATCCAATTTCATCCCGTGTTCTATAAATATATTAACTTAATTTAGATTTTCAACAAATTACTATACAAAAATAGTATTTTTAATTCACTACTAATATGAAGTTGTGTATCTTTTATTCATTTCCATGGCTGTTAATATTTATTTTCTCTTTTTTTCTTAATAGATAGGCCAAATATTTTTAGTTTTTCTTGCCAGAATTATTTAGTTGTAATGTCAAAGAATTCTCTTAGCCCATCCCATAAATTTTGCTATAGAGTTTATACTTACTGGTCATTTACAAATAAATGATAATTGTATTATAATTAATCTTTAACACAGAAGCAAATAAATAATGAAAATATGACTTTTAAAAATTTTCCCAGTAGTGTATATGTGTGTGTATATATACATGTTTGTTTGTTTGTTTGTTTGTTGCTATATTTTTTTCTTAATGATTTCTAATGTTACTGCACTTTGGTGAATAAAAGTAACTTCGATGATATGACAAGTACAATGCGATGGTTAAGACTTCAGTGCCAGACCATGTGGGTCGGAATCCCAACTCCACCATTAACGAGTTGTGTGAACCTGTACAAGGTCATTAAAACACTCACATCAGATTCCTCATGTATAGAATAGAGCTAATGTTAGCACACTCTTCATAGCATTATCATGAAGACAAAAAGAGAATATGTGCGAGCACTCAGAACAGTGCCGGGCACATAGAAAATATGCAACAAATGTCAGCTATCGTTACCATTGTTGTTGCTATTATCATTCTTATTTTTCTTCTGTGACATTTGTTGGGATTTCTTTTGTGGCCTAGTACAGGGGCATTTTTTTTTTTTTTAATGATATAATGACAACTCTCTTTCGTAGCCCAAATCCTATTGATTCGACCTTTAAAATATATCCAGAGAATGGCAAGTTAATGGCAATGTGAACTGGCTCCACTCCCCCATGTCCAGTGAATCTTTTAAGATAGAATATCAGACAGGAGGATTTTCAGGGGGAAAAAAATATTTCTGAATGGGGAAAACTCCCGGAAGCCCTTTGAAACATGGCCATTTGTTCATGCTGCCTACACACCTGTTTGGATTTCAGATATTAACATATGTTTCACTCTGTATATTGGCCCATCTAACAGAAACATGGTACTCTCTAGTCCACTACAAATCCTGACTCCTACTAGGTAGGAAAGACAAAGCGGGGGGAAGTGGGGAAGGTTAAACAATTACTGAGTGTTACAAGGTACTGATTTGCACCAAATACTATATTAAGTGGGAGCCCTGGTTGTGCAGGTTTAAAGCATTCAGCTCAACTGAAAGGTCTCGGTTGGAATCCACCAGGCACTCCTGGGGTGAAAGATATGGCAGTCTGCTTCTATAAAGATTACAGCCCTGGAAACCCAATGGGGCAGTTCCTAGTCTGTCCAATATGGTCGCTGTTAGAATCGATTTGACGGCAGTGGGTTTGGTTTGGTTTGTTTTTCTACTACATCAAGCATTATATTTGAATTGTGCCTTTTATGATTCACAATAGCACCGCAAAATTGTTAATATTGTATAGATTTTATAAGAGAAAAATCGGAAATTCAGAGAGGTTAAACATATAGCCCAAGATTATACAACTAGTAAGGGTGAAGACAGGTAGAAAGTAGATTTCTCTGACTCCAAAGCCTTTACTATTTTCTCGCTACCATAACTATCTCATGAACTTTGCCATTGCTGCTGGAAGAATTCACGTGAAGTATCAGTAAACATAGTGAAAAAAAAAGAAAAGAAAAACCATTGCTGTGATTTGATTCCGATTCATAGCGAGCATGTAGGGCAGAGTAGAACTGCCCCATAGCATTTCTGAGGAGCGGCTGGTGGGTTCAAACTGCTGACCTTTTGGTTAGCAGCCCTAGCTCTTAACTACTGTGCCAGTATACATAGTAAAAACAAAACAAAAAAAACTCTGACTCATAGTGACCCTTTAGAACAGAGTAGAACTGCCCCACAGGATTTCCAAGGATCTGCTGGTGGACAGCCGACCTCTTAACCAGTGCACCACCAGAGCTCCAGTATACATAGTAGGTAAGAGCATACATGAGTTTTGAGATTGGATACAAAGGGGTTCTTGCCACATGTGAAATTAATTAACCTCTCTAAACCTCAACTCTCTAATTGGTATAAATGGAATAGTAAAAGTAGTTGTCATGGATTGAATTATGTCCCCCCAAAATATGTGTCAACTTGGTTAGGCCATGATTCCCAGTATTATGTATTTGCCCTCCATTTTGCAGTTCATATAATTTTCCTATGTGTTGTAAATCCTAATCTCTGCCTGTGATTAATGAGGCAAGACTGGAGTGTGTTGAAGAGGATTAGGGTGGGATGTAACACCCCTGCTCAGGTCACATCCCTGATCCAATGTACAGGGAGTTTCCCTGGGGTGTGGCCGGCACCACCTTTTACCTTACAAGAGATAAAAGGAAAGAGAAGCGAGCAAAGAGTTGGGGAACCTCATGCCATCAAGAAAGTATTGCACTGAGAAGCTCCTTGACCAAGGGAAGATTGCTGACAACGACCTTCCTCCAGAGCCAACAGAGAGAGAAAGCCTTCCCCTGGCGCTGACACGCTGAATTTGGACTTCTAGCCTACTAGACTTTGAGAGAATAAACTTCCGTTTGTTGAAGCCAACCACTTGTGGTATTCTGTTACAGCAGCATTAGATGACTAAGGCAGTAGTACTTCACACAATTTCTGTGAAACTTCAGTGAGATAATCTGAGCCATGTGTTCAGCATTTGTCGGCACAATTAAATCCCTCAATAAATGATGTTGATAATGACAATGATGATAGGAGGTAAATGACCAGGCTTATACCAATAGCATTGCTTGAACATGTCATCCATGCTGGGACAAGAATTTTCTTTCTTTTCTGCTCTGAATGACCCAGTCATGTTTTACAGCTGGAACAACTGCATCTATCATTTACTACTCCTAATTCCCAAAACCTAGTCTGTGTTCCTTCTGAGACGTATTACTACCAAGGATAATTTCTTGGACATACTTGAATCTAATTACACTCTTGCTTATTTTTTCAGATAAATCCACTAACCCTTAGGTATCACACAGAGGCAAAGATGTTGCTCATTATAGAGTCTTATCTGCCCCAAATAAATCCCACGGCAACCCTGGAATTCAGCCATTTCCTTTTTTTCTCAGAGCGCATTAGGTCCACTCTCTATGCTCATCCACACACACTCTGAATCACCATTGTCAGAGAAGGTGCTCACTCCTTTACCTGGAGGTATCGAGTCAATTCCAACTCATAGCAACCCTAAAGGACAGAGTACAACTGCCCTATAGGGTTTCCAAGGAGAGGCTGGTGGATTCGAACAGCCAATCTTTTGGTTAGCATCTGAGCTCTTAACCACTGCACCACCAGAACTCCCAGTTGATATATAAACCAAGAAAATCCAAAACCCATTGCCACTGAGTCGATTCCAACTCATAGGGACCCTACAGGACAGAGTAGAACTGCCTCATAGAGTTTCCAAGGAAAACCTGGTGGATTTGAACTGCCAACATTTTGGTTAGCAGCCGTAGCTCTTAACCACTACGCCACCAGGGTTCCCAGTTGATATATACCCAAAATAGCAATCCTATAGTTGATATATAGTAGGCTCTAAATTCATGCATAATAAGACCAAAATATTACAGTATGAGTGCTCTCATGCTTCTCCCTCTATTGGCTAAAGAAGATGTCGACTCTGCCAGTTAAGTTTAGGTTATAAACTACGTTCTCCACTAGAGAAGGTAAGTTTTGCCTTTGTTGGTCTGGTATTTTAAAGTATCCTTACTGCAGAGTTGGGAAAATAGGGGAAGAGTAAGAGACGGAGAAAAGGCAAATGGGAAGGGTGAATTTTCAGGAAATTTATGGAAGAGAGGCACTTAGTTCACACCGTGAGAACACTGAGGGAAAGAAGAAAGAGGTACATAGGAGACATTGCTTGGGGGTGATGAGGAAGTCACAGTAATTCAAATCATTTACTAACCTTCAAGAAATGGGAATAAAAATGGAAATCTTTTAAAATTACTTTTCACCCCTTGAGTTGTACTTCTCAAAGAGATATCTCTGTATGAACTGTGACTCCAATAATACAATTTAGGAACATTATCCTCCACACAATTTTCATGAAAATAAAAGATAATGGAGCTGTTTTTCCTAGTGAAATACAGTATCATTTTACTGCATAGAGTCAATGCTTTATTCTACCTGATCAACTAAATAAAGACTATGTATAAGAGGTCAGTAGTAAGATAAATGGAAAAAAATTCACTTTAATTGGCTGAATGAAGATGCTTTCTGAGAACAAAATCTTACTATTAGCTAGCTTAAAACTTTAAAGAGTTAAATGTACATATTTTGAAATTTCAAGAGTTATGTAAATTTTTTTAAATCAAATTTTTGTCTTTTTTGAATGTTAAACTATATTGTCATATTATCTGATACAATACTAAAATGAATATAATTATGGTATGATAATGAGTTAATGTGCTGTATCTTAAAAGAATATTCTTGCTAGTTTATAAGGACATTTATGTAAAATGTGATATTTAGTAATTTTAAAATGTTATTTCTTTGTGGTTTAAACAATAGATATATGTCATCCTTTAATAAAAAGATTCTATCCATTGAATGGAAATCCTGGTGGTGTAGTGATTAAGAGCTATGGCTACTAACCAAAAGGTCGGCAGTTCAAATCCACCAGACGCTCCTCGGAAACCCTATGGAGCAGTTCTACTCTGTCCTATAGGGTCGCTATGAGTCAGAATCGACTCGGTGGCAATGGGTTTTGGGTTTTTAGCCATTGAATAAAAGTGTAATCATGCTATTTTTATTAAGTTCAACTTCAACTTCTTTTTCTTCTTACATTCCTTCCTCCTTCCCTCCTTCCCTTTCTCCCTCCTTTCTCTCCTTCCTCCTTTCCTCTCTTCTTTCTTTCCTCCCTCCCTCCTTCTCTTCCTCCCTCCTTTCTCTTCTTCCTCCTTCCCTCTCTTCCTTCCTTTTTTTTCTTTCCTCCCTCCCTCCTTTCCTTCCTTCCCGCTTTCTTCCTTCCTTTTTTCTTCATTTGTCCTTTAAAGCCCTAAGCAATAGGAGTCAGCATGGCAATTGCAGAAAGCAATAGACTTCACCATGACCGTAATATCAGTTTTACTTTGTATTGTATCTTGACTCAGGACTATGCTCATGGCAAACTAGACCAATAGAAAAGACATTTTAAGAGAGAGAGAAGACAGAGACTGCGTGTGTGGGGGGATGTATGTGTATATGCAGAACCAATTAGAAATGAGAGGCATTCACCTAAAACTAAGTTTGCTTGAGTTATTTTTTTTAACATAAAGAAATTGAAAATTATTTTCTAATATTCTATCTCTTACCTCTGTTTGTATTAGTGCCTCCCGGGTTTTCTTCCCCTTCATTTTCAATTTTTTCTTTGTCCTGTCCACATTTCTTTTAACATTTTTTTTCTTCTCAATTATATCATTAATTATCTGGAAGATATTCAGATATTAAGACAGGCAGCACTTAAAATTCAATTATCTTGGTTTAGGACAAATAGTACTCATATGACTTTTTTTATATTAACAATGTATTTTTTTTTTTTGGTTATAAAGGAAAAGAATCACCACACATGTGGATTTCAAAAACATAGTATGATATCTGAAATCCCAATATTCTGTTTGAATCATATTGAGTCCAATCAATTTTGTTAGGTAAAAAAAAACTAATAAACTCACATAGAAAGTATAAATTCCCATCACAATGTTTACAATATTTAACCAAAATTAAAACTCTTAACTGCAAATTGTCAGCAATAAATATTAAAAAGTGTGTATAAACTCATTCTTTCTAAAAGTTTACACTAAATTCATTAGCTATGGAATAGAATAAAAACAAAAATGATTACTGGAGTATAAGAAGATATAAAACAATAAAAAAAATTATAAAATAAGGGGAAATAAACGTCATTAATCTTTTCTGGAGTTCATTATCACGCTTAGACAATTACACTAAGGCTTTTGCTGCAATTAATAAATTTCCCTCATTAATGTAAGGGGGAGCTGTTAGTAACATTTATCCCACTAGGTGTTAGTACTGGTTATATACTTATTACATGAGCACTAGGATAGCCTTTAGAAGTCCCAAATAGAGTAGAATATCCAGAATTCGTCGTTTCCAAGCTTTATGACCTTGTGCAAGTTGCTTAACCTGTTTAGGACCAAATTTTCTTCAAGCCTATGGTACAGATAAACAGATTAACTCCTTCCTGACTATTTCATAGGAAGATTTTGAAGATCAAAATAAAAGTTGGTAATAGGGATGCTTCATATCTTTTAAGTGAAGGAACGATTTATATCATTAAAATCTCTTAATATGAAACTACATCATCATTTGCAGAGGGACACACACACACACACACACAAACCCCATTGCCAAAAAGGTCCAAATCAATACATATATGTCCTTGTTGCTGCTAAGGACAAGAATGTATAACACTTACCACACCCTCTAGTTCTTAAAAAGACTAATGACATGACAGATACATATTTTTCTACGAGTTTTTTCTTTGGGAAGGGCTAGTAATATCAGTTACTGCCATAAACTTGTTGTTTTGTAAATATGTAACTCCTGTGTGCTGTATTTTTCACCTTAGCTGTCTTAACTTCATCTAAATGCATCAAAATTTTACCATGAAAATGTCGAGATACATTGTATTTTGTATTTGGGCAAAAACTACTTCAGCATTTAATTAACAAACAGTGAAGACTGAATAAATTTTACCATGGGGGGCAGTCACACCAAATAAGCCACTAAGCACCTATTTGAAAACTGCTTTTCCTGCGTATGCTCTGGTAGACTGTGGGATTCTAGATAACAGCATTAAAGGGTCTGGCCGTATAGTTTCACTGTGCATAAGTTCCTATGACCCCGAAATAGTTACTTAGCTTGCCCATGCTTTTATTTGAAATCATAATTTTCCAAAGAAGAATTTGAAATCACATACTTGATTTGCTGACCTAAATATTCCTGTGAGTTAGCATGCGGATTCATTTATAAATGCCTACTTCAGAATGTTGCTGATGGATGTTTCTGATTCTGATGGCCTCTTCTTCTAGTTCAGTCAATGGCTCCTCCAATTGCGCCAATGCCAGGGCGTAGAGTATTTTCTTTCCTACAAGATCCTTCCTCTCCTGTGTCTGGACTTCTTGAATATAATATATTTTTTTCTGCCAGTAAAGATAATCAGTCATTCAGTAATTCATTACCTAAACATTTATGGAGCCCCTATATTTTTTATATTGCGGCGGTCAGTGACCTTGGCTATTATTTGAAAAGCAAAAGATAGATATCACCATAAAAAAGCAACGGGCAAAAATGGTGTGTATTTAAACAGCACATAAAAAAAAAAAAAAAGCACATAGTTATTATTAAAAGACATGAGAGAAAAAAATAAAGAGAAAATAAAAATCAAACATCCTTATGTGAGTACTGGAGAACAATAAGGTTGGAGAATATATACACAGCATATACTGCAAAACATGTAATTCTTGCAAAGGAAGGTCATACAGAATCAATGAACAGGAGGCTAATAGCAAATTGTTAAGCAAAAAAAGAAAAGCTTGGTTGACTATGGGATTATTGAGTGTGTATGGATAGAAATAAATTAGTAAATTTGATATATTCAAACATGTAGAAGCAGAGTAACACTACTTCCATATGTTTGAAATTATCAAATTTTCCAATAGAAGTGACAAATGTTTTGTTTACTTCAAAGAGGCCCAGAGGTGCAGATGATGTCACATAATTTTAAAAACACTATTTTGAACTGTTTTGTCTCCCGATTTTACTTTTCTTATAATAATAATTTCAAGTATGTATATGCTCGTTGTTTTGGCGTTCCATCGAGTCGATTCCAACACATATGGCCCCTTGTGACAGAGTAGAAACACCCTGTTGGGTGTCCTAGGCTGTAATCTTTATGGAAGCAGATTGCCAGGTCTTTCTCACACTGCTGCTGGAAGGAGAGACATGCTAGAGACATGCCTGGGATCAGAGAAGCCCAACCTGTGTTTGTAAAGGATACGAAAAACCCAACCAAACCCAGTGCCGTCAAGTCAATTCCAACTCATAGCGACCCTAGAGGACGGAGTAGAAGTGCCCTGTAGAGTTTCCAAGGAGCACCTAGCAGATTCGAACTGCTGACCTTTTAGTTAGCAGCCGTAGCACTTAACCACTATGCCACCAGGGATAGGCAGTAATAAATTGAGAACCAAAAAATTAAGAAGATTAATTTTTCTAGCTACCATGCTTTCATTTCAAACACTTTATAAAGAAATATCTCATAGCATATTTTCTTTCAGGGTTAAATAAAGAAATTCAAGTGAAAGACACTAAAAGTAAAGAAAACATAACATCATCACAAAGCAAAGAGTTAGACACTTAGGAATAAGATCTTACTAGACTGGCAGAAATTCCCATTAAGCCACAAAATGAGATATGTGTATGGGAGGTCAGTTTCTTTATGCATGAGCACACACTTCTCGTTGTACACAGAGGGCAACTGTCATCAGCTAAGGAAAGAAAACTGCTGGCTTGCAAAGCAAGTAGTGAAAAGATGCCTCATTACAGGCAAATTTAAAATGCTAAGTAAAAGGCAAATTAAAGGAAGAATAAAATATTGAAACTAATTGAGTATTACCTGAATCTGTATTGCAGTAGCCACTTCATTTCGAATGAGTTTTTTCAAGTAATCTTCTCTACCCTATATATTATCAAATTAAAAAAAAAAGGGGGGGTTTATTTGCAGTTAGAAAACATTTAAAGACAATTGCTAATACACATTTTATACGTGCTCAAATAAAGAGTAAAATATTCATTATAAATTGAGTATTATAAAATAGGGGTGGGGAATCTATTATTTGAGGCAAAGAATTTAAGTGATAAAAGATCAGAAAGTAGAAAACAGAATTTCTGTTCAATTTAGTTTGTACTTTATAGTCCTGAACTAAATAAATAAATAAGCATAAAGGAAAAACTAGACAGTCGTTGATTCCTGTTTTTAAAATCTATCAGATTGTAAAATATTATTTTCCAGAATGAACACATTGAACTTTGAAAACAAGATAGATATAACTCGAGCATTGGTTTATAAAATGTGATAAGATACTCTATTTGGCTACAACAATTCATTCATTCATTCCTTTATAATTAACACTTGAAAGTTAATGGGCAAAAATATTTGGAAAAATCTTCATTCTGTTTCTAGGATAAATAATCTTAAACTGTTCATAGCTGTGCTTTAAATTATCACACTAAGTCAGAATTGGAAATAGTTCCTAAGGTACTTCCTGTTTTAGAATTATACCTTACGTCTTGGAATCCCTTACTTGAGAGTAGTTGGCTTGGGTATAGGCCATCCTCCAAGTTCCAAAGAGATGTATAGATTTCCAAGGAGGAATAGTAGAGGTTTAGCAACCTCTCTGTTAAATCTTTGATGACTTAATACCTTCATCATATGCCAGCATCTATGCAATATAAGGGTTCAAGTCTGTAAGTTTCTCTCCCAACTCTTCCTCTTCTCTATTGCAACCCATCAAAATTATGCTTTCCAGAAGCAAACAACTCAAAAACAGAAAACAGAATGTTGTCTGGTCCTGCACCATATTGTGCCCATAAATGAATTCAAGTCATTTCACTTAGATAAATTAATATTGTACAAAAAAAGAGCTTGTGAATGTAAAGCTAAAACACTGTGGACAGTGTATGAAAAATCGTAATAAAATAGACAAAGAATTTGAAGCTCCAACAGGTACACCCTCATATTACATTGAAGAGGAAGAAAAAGAGTCCGTTTAGAAAACTGTGTCTATACAAAACCAAATCAACCTCTTCCCAGTGGACAAATCTGCACACTCCATAGGGGGAAAAAAATCTGGAGCTTCTCTGGGGTCTGTTTCCTACCATGCTGCCAAACCTCTGCGACTCAGAAAGCAAGGTCAAAGGATCAGTCATCAGAAGAGAAGAGACCTGTCACTGGCTGGGCTGCCAATTTCACACTAACATGTCCATGCTCACTATCACAAATTAGGTAACAGGGAGTGCTTCCAAACACATGCTCAAAGCCTTCCTATGGTACCAAGTCTTTTTACCGAAAATATGCTTGGTCCATCACAGCCCCTGGAAAAATACCAAGAAGCTGCACGCTTCCTACGAGAACTACTTGTCTACAAAGGTCTTCAAAACACCCTACAGTGCACCAAAGACTGGCACTGAGTGAAGTCTGACAGTCAAAGGTCTTAGGCCATGGGGCGCAACATTTGAGTGAGAGGATTCATTGTCTTTCCACCCTATTGTCAAACATCGTGTTCCTTATAAAGCAGAGTCTGAGATGGAGTTTAATGTGTACGTTATTTTTTAAGGTATGCACTTGGGATGAACTCCTGCAGGGAGGGGGAAGGAAGCAGGACTGGGCAGAGATGAGCTCAAGCTGTGATGCAGCCCCAGCAACAACCTCAGTCAATCCCACAGAGTGCTGGGGCAAGAATGGACCTTCAGCTACGTGCCAAGTTGGACCACGGTGGCAAGGCTATACTCTTATGTTCATCGGTCACTCGATGTGAGTTGACCCAGGAAGGGGAATGAGCTTCAGCAAAGTGCCTTAGGTGAGGCAATCCCTTAAGGTGAATCTAGGCAGTTCTGTCTACCAAATGAAGCCCCCTTAATGATAATGCCACTATTATTACTACTTATAAAAAAAAAATGATGGTTAAAATATATTACATGTTTACTATGAAGAATGGTCTTGTCTCAACGTCACTATGAAATTGTCGTTATTGTTCCCTTTTGCAGATGGGAAAACTGAAACACACGGGTTACATAAATTGCCCAAATACACAAAGCTAGTACCTGATGGAACCAGGATGCTAATCCACAGATCTACTGAGAGCTCAGGGATTTAACGCTATTGATTTAGCATCTCAGTGGCCCCTAGATTCCTAGGACCCTGCAATGTGAAAAGGGATATTTCTTGAATAGCCTCTGACTCTCACGTGCCCTTCTCCTTCCACAGCCTACCTGTTTGTCCATGAGGCTTCCCATCAGCTGGGATACCTCTTTTAATTCCGTAACTCAGCAGCCTACGTAAGACATTGAGGACCAGATGGAGGTTTTGTGTTAAAGAGGTGCCAATCTGCCAGTGATGCCAAGGTTGGCTCTGAAATGGATTCTGCTGGAAAAAACTGGGAAGATGTTCCATTTTAACTGTGCAACATGAGTTATGTGGCTGCTGGGAACAGAACCAGGATTAAAATGGATACAAATTACCAGCAGGTAGGCTTAACACAAGAATTACAGTGTGATCTGCTTAGTGAAATAATGATGGCACCATCACTGAAAATGCTCAAAAAGAGGCTGAAGAATGACAAAGAGTTACAGTAGGTGTAGAAAGCTTCCCTGATTTAAAAAGTGACATTTTGAGAATTTTTTCTATCCCAGGCACTTTGTTAGAATGTTTTATATATACAGGCAGCCCTGGCTTTTATAAGATACCAGTTCCTGGTTGGTGTATACGGTCAACATGCTCAGCTGCTAACCAAGGAAGTTCAAGGGCGCCCAGAAGCACCTCAGAAGAAAGGCCTGGCAATCTACTTCTGAAAAATCAACCATTGAAAATCCTATGGAGAACAGTTCTATTATGACACATATTGAGTCTCCATTAGTTAGGATTGATTTGGCAGCAAAATCCCCCCCCCACCCCCAGTGGTCACTGAAACTCATGCATATTGAAACTGCAAAAGGAAGACACACCTCAGATACGCACATTTCAGTTAATATGGTCCTGTGCCAAGGGAGGATTGTCTGTGTCCATACGTATGTGTGATTGACCCATTTGGTGACATAGTTACTATTAGTCACACTCAAAGACAAGAGTACTGATGTCATCGAGGTCAGACAATTTGTCACACAACTAAGAGTCAAACAAGTGAGAGAATTCTGGACTGCCTGATACTGCAACCTGGATACATCCTCCAGGGCTTTAAAGTAAGATTCCTCCGCTGACCTCAGATTTAATACTGTGCCTGGCACATAATAATTGCTGAATAAATAATTTGGTGAATAAATACATTAGTGAATAGCAAATAGTTTTTGATCTTTAGATTGGGAGATTACCGTATAAAAGTTTAAGGTTCTTTACTATAATCTATATCTTTTTCCTCAATAATTTACTTAAATTATTTTCCACAGTTTATATATACTTTTTCAACTTTATATAATGTGGAAACCCTGGTGGCGTAGTGGTTAAGAGCTACAGCTGCTAACTAAAAGGTTGGCAGTTTGAATCTACCAGGCGCTCCTTGGAAACCCTATGGGGCAGTTCTACCTGCCCTATAGGGTCACTATGTGTCAGAACTGACTTTATGGTCATGGGTTTGGTTTTTGTATACTGTAAAACTCAGGGCCCTTTAAAATGCCATGATCACATAGGTTCTCATTCTGAAATAGCATCTTGAGGATGGATTATATAACAAAGTCTACGGGAGGTTCCCCTGAGATGTGGGGGAATGGGAAGGGTGGTGGAAAAGACAGGAGAGCAGGTCTCTGCCCTTCAGAGATTATAATAACTACAAACTGAAGGAAGTAGCCTTCTTAAGGAGCACTGCCGGCAGCCCTTCTGCATCAGGCCTTTAAAATCACCACTTTACAGCGGTTCCAACAACTAAAAATGCAGAATGGAATTCCAAATCCTCATGGGCTCCAGACTTCCTGGAGCCATGAAAGTGGGTTGAACCCCTGAAGCTATTGCTCTGAGATAATCTTTAAACTGTAAATCAAAAATATCCCCTGAAGTCTTCTTAAAAGCAAATGATAGCTTAGCTTAACTAGTAAAAATGTCTACCTCAAACATTATGCTCTTTTAAGAACTATCTATGTGGGATCAAATTGACAACATCAACCAAAAAGATCAGATGAGGACCTTAGGGAGCAATAAATTTATGTTGATGGGGGAGGAACAACAGAAAAGGAGAGTGAGAATGGTTCCACAACTCAAAGAATGTAATCAATGTCACTGAATGGTATATGTAGAAAAAAAAATCATCGATAAATGCTAAGTCTATTGGGAAAATTTTGTTAGAAAGAGATTTGTACAATCTTAAAATATCACTCCATTGATTACTTATTAATCACAACGCGGAAATTACAATGGATAAATCTGTTGGCCATAAATTTAACCAAATGATCAAACCCAACATCACTAGTAATGAGGCAAACATATACTATGTGCATTTTCATGAGTTTCATTGAGGACACAAGATTACAACTATGTAATATCCCTGCCCAAAGTGTTTAACTTGAATCCAATGGCTCAGCCTCTAATCTAAAGGTCAGAGGTTTGAGTCCACCGCCAGGTGCCTCAGTAGAAAGGCCTGGTGATCTACTTCCCAACAACGAGCCATTGAAAACCCCACGGAGCACGTTTTTCTGTGACACACACAGGGCAGCCGTGAGCCAGAGTCCACTCGGCAGCAACTGGTTTCACCGAACTGCAAACAAACCAAAACATAAACCCGTATTGAGGGAAACTCTTCAAAATAACTGGACTAGACTTTAAAAATGTCAATGTAATGAAAGAAAAAAAAAAAAAAAACACAAGGAACTCCTCAAGATTAAAGGAGCCTCAAAAGTTATAACAGATAAATGCAACACCTGATTACACAGGTGAACTAGAAAAATCTGCTGATCGACTGTATCTTTGCGCCGCTTATCTAACGACTGCCTCTCAATTCCGAACCCACACTTCGCCGCTCTGATTTGTGATACTAAAGCCGGGTCCAGTAAGCAGTGCTGTGTTGTCAGGCTTTACCAACAGAGGGCGGTAGAGAGGCATACGATGTCCCAAGCGAGAGAAGGGGGCTACACATCCCTGTTGGGGTGGCCTTTTCTCCTTCCTCCTGCGGCACTGCTGTCGGCAGATGTGGGGGAAACCGATGACACTTGCCCCCCAGGGAGTTTCTCTGCCCAGAAACTCCGTTTCTCCTCCGTCAAGTTTCTGCCGGAGCTTGGCAGCTTCCTGTTTACAGGTAAGCGGGCTCCAGCAACGGACTTCTCCCCTGTTCCCGGAGACACAGCATGCTCTTGCCAACAAGGTCTGCCTCTGTTTCGCTCCTTCTTTGGGTACGTTCCTTCAGCCCTAGAGTAAGTGACTACTCTCCATCGTTTGCTACTTCTGTAATCCTCAAAGCCGACCCCACTGCGGTGGACTCAGTTCAGACTGTTGCAACCCTGTAGGACCAGGAGAACTGCCCGCATAGGGTTTCCAAGGTGGTAAATCTTTGCAGAAGCAGATTGCCACATCTTTCTTCCGTAGAGCGGCTGGTGGGTTCAAACCATTGACCTTTCGGTCAGCAGCCCAGGGCTTAACCGCTGCACCAGTGGGGCTCGGTAATCTTTAGATCAGGGGTGGGCGGATTTTTCCTGAGGGGCCAGGCAGGAAATGTTTTAGGCTTTGCGGGCCATATGGTTTCTGTCACAACTACTCAATTCTGGTTTTGGAGAACAGGAATAAAAGAGATCAACACATCACTTTGAAGAGCTTGAAAGAAGCCTCTGAGGCTGCAAGAGTCCACAGGAAAATATAGTCACCTTTGACCCGCTGCCTAGTTTTACCAGCTAGAAGCCAGCAGGTGGCAGCAGAGAGCTGTTGTACTGGAAGAGACGCCTGCACTGGGACAAAAGACAGAAGAGGACGGAAGAATCAATGCTGTGTCCGGAAACCCATGTTCAAATCGGAAAGGTGAGGAAACCCTAAAGATAAACAGATCTAAGCTCAGAATCAAGGAAATCGCATCAGTTCGGTTTCCAGTGACAGAAGAGGCACTAAGGAAAATTCGGAGAAATCACATTACGTAAGGTCTGAGATGAGGATTAAAGACGGACCTTAAAACAGTCAAAATTAAAAAGCACAGTTTGGAAATTGTACAAGTAAATGTGGGCTGGGCAGATTTAGTGAGGCAGGCCGCTCTCTGGCAGTGCACTGTTAGGGCACTTTTGGGTGCCAGTGACCCCCCCCCCAAAAAAAAGTCCAGGTGGCGCCCAGCCTGGTCCTATCTCAAAATAAATACCAAAATGCTTTTTATCTTTATTTTTTTATGATGGCATATACATATATATATACACACACGCATATACGTTTTCTATATAAAAATTCTAAAATCACACAAAAAAATTAAATTGAAATAACCTGAACCCTCAAACCCAGAGATATGCATTGTGACTTTTTTGATGTATCTCATTTATGTTCTCATTTCCTTTGGGATTATGTGGTTTTTTAAATTTTGTGGTTTTCACTTTACACTTAATATTATACTCAGAGAAGTTTATCAGGGACATGTCATTCACTTTTCATGTTTTATTATAAAATGTTTCATATCTTCATAACATATATGTGAAGTATAAATGATAATATAAATAATAATAATAACATGGTCACATGATAACTAAGAGCCCAAGAGACAGAAAGGGCCACATGAACCAGAGACTTACATCATCTTGAGACCAGAAGAACTAGTTGGTGCCTGGCCACAACTGATGACTGCCCTGACAGGGAGCACAACAGAGAACTACTGAGGGAGCAGGAGATAAGTGGGATGCAGACCCCAAATTCTCACAAAAAGACCACACTTAATGGTCTAACTGAGACTAGAGGAATCCCGGCGGTCATGGTCCCCAAACCTTCTGTTGGCCCAGGACAGGAACCATCCCCAAAGACAACTCATCAGACATGAAAGGGACTGGACAGTGGGTAGGAGAGAGATGCTGATGAAGAGTGAGCTATTTGTATCAGGTGGACACTTGAGACTGTGTTGGCATCTCCTGTCTGGAGGGGGGATGGGAGGATAGAGAGAGTTGGAAGCTGGCAAGATTGTCACGAAAGGAGAGACTGGAAGGGCTGACTCATTAGGGGGAAAGCAAGTGGGAGTACGGAGTAAGGTGTATATGAACTTGTGTGTGACAGTTTGACTTGATTTGTAAACGTTCACTTGAAGCTCAATAAAAGTTAATAAAAAAAATAGTAATAATAACATGAACACCCAAGTACACACACCAACCAGCTTCAGAAAGAGAATAATTCACCCATTTTAAGTGCACTGTTTGATGAGTTTTTTCAATTGCTGTATAACACCTCCACAGTCAAGGTACAGAACATTTTCATCACCCCACAAAGTCCCTATGAGTCGAAGTTGACTCGATGGCAATGGGTTTGGGTTTTTACTAAGTCCCTAGTTCTTCTTTGCACTCAATTACTTCTTTGGATACTCAGCACCAGGCAACCACCGATCTGCTTTCTTTCAGTATTATTTTGCCTTTCATGAGATTTCATATCGATGGAATCCTACAATACACTCTGTAGCCTTCCTGTGTTTGCCATTTTTCAGTTAGCCTGATGTTTCTGAGATTAAGCTACATTGTTGCATGTATCATTATTTTGTTCCTTGTTATCAGTGAGTAGTAATTCATTATGGTTTTGAGTTTCCCTGATGAGTAGTGATCGTGAGCATCTTTTCATGTGCATATTAGACATTGTATGTCTTCTTCTATGAAGTGGCTTTTCAAATCTTTTGTCCTTTTTTATTGTTTTATTTTTTTCCTATTATTATTGAATTGTTGGATTTTTAATATCCTGGATTCAAGCCTTTATCAGCTAAATCTTTTGCAAATATTTTCTCCCAACCTGTGGCTCCTCTTTTCATTTTCTTTATGTTTCAGGCCTTTTGTATCCTGTTCAGAATTGTCTTCTCTGTTTTCTTATAGAAGTTTAATAGTTTTATCTCCTCCATTTAGTTACATGATGTATTTCAAGTTACTGCCTGTATATGCTGTGAGATGAAGGTAAAGATTCATTGTTTATTTATTTCAGATATCCAGTAGTCCAAGCACGATGGGTTGGAGATATTATCTTTTCTCCACAAAATTGCATTTGCACCTTGTCCCTCTATGTGTGGGTCTATTTCTGGACTCTCTATTCTGTTCCATTGATATAGCTAAGTCTATCCTTACATCAAAACCACACTGTTTTCATTACTGTAGCATTATATTAAGACTGAAAATCATGTATGTAAGCCCTTCAGACTTGTTCTTTTGTTTAGTTGTTTGGTTGATTGGTTGTTTGGCTGGCTGGCCTGGCTGGCCGGCTGGGCTGGCTGGGTTGGGTGGGTTGGGTGGGTTGGGTGGCTTGCCTGACTGGCTTGGCTGGGCTGGCTGGGTTGGGTGGGTTGGGTGTGTTGGGTGGCTTGGCTGGGCTGGCTCGGTTGGGTGGGCTGGGTGGGTTGGCTGGCTTGGCTGGCTTGGCTGGGTTGGGTGCCTTGGCTGGGTTGGGTGGCTTGGCTGGGTTGGGTGGCTTGGCTGGCTTGGCTGGGTTGGGTGGCTTGGGTGGCTTGGCTGGGTTGGGTGGCTTGGCTGGCTTGGCTGGGTTGGGTGGGTTGGGTGGCTTGGCTGGGTTGGGTGGGTTGGGTGCCTTGGCTGGGTTGGGTGGCTTGGCTGGGTTGGGTGCCTTGGCTGGGTTGGGTGCATTGGGTGGGTTGGGTGGCTTGGCTGGGTTGGGTGGCTTGGGTGGCTTGGCTGGGTTGGCTGGGTTGGGTGGCATGGGTGGCTTGGCTAGGTTGGCTGGGTTGGGTGGCTTGGCTGGGTTGGGTGGCTTGGCTGGGTTGGGTGGGTTCGATGGCTTGGCTGGGTTGGGTGGCTTGGCTGGCTGGCTTGGCTGGGCTGGCTGGGTTGAGTGGGTTGGGTGGCTTGGCTGGCTTGGCTGGGCTGGCTGTGTTGGGTGGGTTGGTTGGCTTGGCTGGCTTGGCTGGGTTGGGTGGCTTGGCTGAGTTGGGTGGCTTGGCTGGCTTGGCTGGGTTGGGTGGGTTCGGTGGCTTGGCTGGGTTGGGTGGGTTGGGTGGCTTGGCTGGCTTGGCTGGGTTGGGTGGCTTGGCTGGGTTGGGTGGGTTGGGTTGCTTGGCTGGGTTGGGCGGCTTGGCTGGGTTGGGCGGCTTGGCTCGGTTGGGTGGCTTGGCTGGGTTAGCTGGATTGGGTGGGTTGGCTGGGTTGGGTGGGTTGGGTGTATTGGGTGGGTTGGATGGCTTGGCTGGGTTGGGTGGGTTGGCTGGGTTGGGTGGGTTGGGTAGCTTGGCTGGGTTGGGTGGCTTGGCTGGGTTGGGTGGCTTGGGTGGCTTGGCTGGGTTGGGTGGGTTGCGTGAGTTGGGTGGGTTGGTGGGTTGGCTGGTTTTCTAAAGCATTTTGGCTATCCCAAGTCTCTTGCCTTTTTATTTAAATTTTAGAATAAGTTTGAAAATTTCTTCATAACATTTTGCAAGGATTTTGAGTGGGACTGCATTTAATTTATAGATCAGTTGGGGAACAGTTGCAAGATAACAATACTGAGTCTTCTGATCTACAAAAATGACAAGTCTTTCCATTTATTTAAAGTCGTCTTCAATTTCTCTCAGCAACAGTTTGTTAGTTTGACTGTGTGGGTCATACAAATACTTTAAGTTTATTAGTCACATGGAATACATTTTTGTACTATCGTAATGGAGTTTTTATTTTTCCCATTTAATTTTTTGTGCTGAGTGGTTTATCTTTATATATTGTCTTTTCCTCTTATTTGTTGTTCTTGATTTTGTGTCTGCTGAGTCTCTATTTTTTCCTTGTGTTTTATTTTGATGAGTAGGATAGTTAATTCTCCTTTGTGGTTACCTTCATATTTACCTCTGTTTTTCTAAGTTTAAACCTAAGCTTTATGTTTTTATAATGCCTTGTCTTCCTCTCCGTTTGAAAGATCTATGACTGCATTTCATAGTCCCTCTTTCTTGTTTTAATGTTGTCTTCTTTTACATAGTAACATCACCCTTTCCCTCTTTTGAGCGTTTTTTTTATCTTGTTTTATTTTTGCGATTTCCCTGTCTGGGTTGACTTCTGATTGCTCTGTCCAGTGTTCTAGTCTTGGGTTGATACCTGATATTATTGATTTTCTAATCAAAGAACACCCTTTAGTATTTCTTGTAGTTTTGGTTTGGTTTTTACAAATTCTCTAAGCTTCTGTTTATCTGGCGATGTCCTAATTTCACCTTCATATTTGAGAGACAGTTTTGCTGGATATATGATTCTTGGCTGGCAATTTTTTTTCCTTCAATGGTTTATATAAGTCATCCCATTGCCTTCTTGCCTGCATTGTTTCTGCCGAGTAGTCTGAGCTTATTCTTACTGACTCTCCTTTGTAGGTAACTTTTTGTTTATCCCTAGCTGCTCTTAAAATTCTCTCTTTATCTTTGATTTTGGCAAGTTTGATTATGTCTTGGTGACTTTCTTTTGAGATCTACCTTATGTGGAGTTCGATGAGCATCTTGGATAGATATCTTCCTCATCCTTCACTATATCTGGGAGTTTTCTGCCAACAAATCTTCAACAATTCTTTTTATTTTCTGTTATCCCTCCCTGTTCTGGTACTCCAACCACTCATAGGTTATTTCTCTTGATAGAGTCCCACATGATTCTTAAGGTTTCTACATTTTTTTTAAATTCTTGTATCTGGTTTTTCTTCAAATATATTGGTGCCAAGTGCTTTATTTTCAAGCTCACCAATTCTGCCTTCCACTTGCTCAATTCTACTCCTCTGACTTTTTACTGAGTTGACTAATTCTGTAATTTTATTATTAATCTTCGAATTTCTGATTGCTGTCTCTCTATGGATTCCTGCAATTTATTAAATTTTTCATTATGTTCTTGAATAACCTTTATAATTTCTTCAACTGTTTTATCTGTGTGTTCCTTGGCTTGTTCTGCGTATTGCCTGAACTCCTTGCTGATGTCTTGAAGGGTTCTGTATATTAATCTTCTGTATTCTGCATCTGGTAATTCCAGGAAGGCACTTTCATCTAGAAGATTCCTTGATTCTTTGTTTTGAGAGCTTGTTGAAACGATCATGGTCTGTTTCTTTATGTGATTTGATATTGACTGTTGTCTCCAAGCCATCTATAAGTTATTGTATTAGTTTATTTTGTTTGTTTACTGTATCCTAGCTTCTTGCTTGTTTTGTTTTGATATGTCCAAATGGGTTGCTTGAGTGAGCTGGCTTGATTATTTTTCCCTTTGAAGCTCTGACTTCCTGTCACCAGATGATTAGAGGTATTATCAGGTGTATCAGTCTAGAAGTCCATTCACTTTTCTTGTATTGATTCAGTTCAGGTGTCCAGGTAGCTGGTCATCAAGTGTGGTACAGGCTCTGTCCTACAGTCTTAGAGAGGCAGGGGTGATTGGTGTAGGTACCAGTATCTGATTGCAGCAGGGGGTCATGCTCTGAACAAGGCAGGGGCCTGAGAACTGTCCCCCAAGTGACTCTGAAGAAAGCATGCCCCTCTTCCCTGGAGCATACAGGTGGGTGGTTCTACAGACAGACCATGGGCCCCCAATACTTTTGGTTGCAAGGACTAAAAAAAAAAACAGGAGGTACCAATTATCCTTGGACCCCTGTTGCAGGTGGCTGGGTGACCTGAGTGGAGCCACCAGTCCTTAGGCCCCTGATGTGGGTAGGTGAGCACTGTGTTTAATAGGCAAAGTGGTGTCAATCTTCAAACACCCACCTTTCCACTGCACAGCTGAAACAGTTGCAGTCTGTGAACAAGGGTGTATTCTCATGAAATAGGCCCACACAGGTCCATGCAGGGGGGAAAGGTATTCAAAGTCCATGGACCATTTATGCCTGGACAGGAGCTGCTTCTGTCCAGAGCTCCCCAGGTTAGTGGAGTTGGCAATTATCTTTTCCCCCAATTGCAAATTTATTCCTTCTCCAAGGCCAGGAAAATGGCTCCAGGTGCTCAATAGGGCCTATCTCAGGCCTAGGGAAATCAACAGTCTTTGAAGCTGGCTAGGGGGCAGGGGACACCATAAAATATACGCAAGTACTTAGTTTTTGCCAAGAGCGCCATTCTTCTCTGGTTCCAGAGGTGTGAGTAGGCTGTGTGGCTGGCTGCTTCTCCCTGAGGAAACTCTGGCCGAACGTTACTACTAGCCCACCACAGCAGCTCCTGGGAATGGTGCCTGAGGGATCCCAGCAATTCAGGTCCGGCAACTCCTCTCCTATTCTGAACCGACTCTCCCACCCCTTGCCACTCAGTCCAATTTCTAACTTTGCCTTTGATGCTCAGGGCTCCTAGCTTGTCATAAATATAATCATCTCACTTGTTTTCTTGGGTCTTTGTTGTAAGAGGGATTGCCAGAATAGTCTAGCTATTCCGCCATCTTGGCCCTGCCTCTCTGTAATGGAGTTTTTAAATTTCACTTTGCAACTGTTCACTGCTTATATAAAGAATACAATTGATTTTTTAAATTGACCTTTTATTCTGCCATCTGCTAAATCCATTAGTTCTTGCAGCTTTTTTTTTGTAGATTTCATAGAAGAAAATGTTTTATATACAGTATTATTTATCACATAAATGTATGACGTTATCTCTTATTTAAGAGATAAGAAACCTAGGCTCATAAAAGTTAATAAATATTCTCAATAAATACAGAGCAAATAATTAGCACACTCAAGATTCAAAAAAAAAGAACTACAGAGTCCATGCTCTTTTAAGTAAACTACATTTTCCTTGGAAAAAGAAAGTGAAAAATAGCAACAAAGCTCAGAGAGTTAAGTGGAAATAACAGAAAGCAAATTTAGCATCTCATTTCTGGAAAGCAAAGCTCTAACCCAGTAAAATGGGGGAGAAAATTATGGTTCCCACAGTGTTTACAGCAAGTCAAATAAAGTTTATTTTGTCCTCAAATGTGTTGCAGTATCATGATCCATGAATGTTCGATGCTTTAATTCTATCATAGTTTCAACTTTATTTACTCCCTCTAATATATGTCAGAAAAATAAACTTTCTTGATATTTGACTAAGGGCATATCCAGCAACCATTTGAAGGGCTTAAATCCCAACATCTTCACACTATTTCTGCTTTACTTGTCCTACTACCCTTTTCCCCCTGGGCAACCATTTACCACTAATGTGGATGTTCCAGAGATTACAGTTACGGGCTTCTTTTTCTAGTTCACTCAATCCTGGCAGATTATTCTCCCACAGAAAAGGTAGGGAAGAATCTTACTAAATAAAAAAAACCAATGAAACAAAAGTTAAAAAAATACAGCATCAATGTTGTAAACATAGAACAAAGAGTGGGATAAAGAAGAGTGGTTATCCTAGAAGTTTAAAATGTAAATGATTCTGAGCTTCTGCACTCCTTAAACCAGAAGGAAAAAAGAAAGTTTAAGAGAGTGCCTAATCATTAAGTAAAGATGAAAGCATTTTATCAAGAAAGACTAAAGTTTACCTTAGTCCTGAAATCTCAGATAAACCAGTGGCATAGGTTTCTTGATCACCTTGAACAATAAGCTCCCTCAGTAGTTTAAAAGATGGTCAAAATTTGGCCATTAATTTTGGCAACGTTTGTTAAAAACCAAGGTTGTCGTATAAACTCATAGTTCAATAAAAGCTATTTTACACAGAGCAAGAGTAATACGCTCTAAGAGCTGACTAAATATAAGCATGGATCCTTAAGAGTCAAAATGATCAAAATGAATGAATAATTATCATGTCTATTTTATAACTTTTAAATACAGTCATTCTCATCTGTAACTGTGATAGACACTGTATGGCATAAAAATCAACCTTTGGTTTATGAGAACCATTTAGCTCTGTTGATTGATCTAGAAAGGCTCGAATTAGGCCTGTAGCAGGAGAAATCACCCTCTCCAAGAAAGCTTTCTGGAAGATTATGTCTTTTATTTTATATAGATAAACTGTCTATCAACCTTGTTTCAGGAGTAAACAAATAGGATTTGTAGGCGGGGCCAAGGTTTTTCTCAAAAGATAAGTTTGAGACTAGTAAAATATTTGAAAAAATACTCAAAGTCATAGGCCTCTGACTGTTAAAGTGAAGGATGAGATTACTGATGCCAGAACATTCTAACATTTTCCTAGTATTAAAAATGGCTCCTTAATATGATTATACTGGAGTGTTAAGCTTGACTGAATCTTTGTTAGTGTTACATAAATGAGCCAAGGATGGCTTCTAGGTATTGGCCCCAACTCATTTATTTTGTCATAACAAGTTGAGGCCTGTTAGCCTAAAACATCCACCAGCAACAAACTCAAACTTCTATACATTCAATTGTTTTTAAAATAGCCCATACAAGCAGATTTTTAGCCATGTAGAGCCTACCTTCTTTGCCCATCTGATGAAACTGCACTCAACGTTTGCTAGCCATAATAAAATAAACCCTGTAGTTACGAAGACTCCAAATCACTGCTGCTCCTCAGACCTCTCTGACCCAGAGACTCTCCACCTTGCTGCTTGAGGGACATCACCTGGGCACATAAGTCCACCCCCCTCCCTTTCAGCACATCTTTTGCACTCTTCCTCTTCTGGTGACTCTGCTTGCTTATGAAAGGTCTCCTGCTATAGGGGACTGCCCCCTGAATGCAATCTCTTGGCTCGAAATTCATATCTCATTGTGCAATGCTGCCATCTCATGATGGCATCTTTTTCCTTCATCAGCCCAGTTCTCCCTTAAAATTCATTACAAGTGGCAACAAGGATAGAAGACAATGTTGTGGTGTTGATCAGGAAAAAAGATATGTGATCCATCTGGTCAATAGGGCAATCAATTGGCAAAATGATCCTAGATAGCCTCAAGTGGATGGGACTCAAAATTCAGAATGACTCCATGTCAGCTTGGCAAGTCATTCCTCCTTTTTGCAGCAATCTGTATTTTTTTGTGGTCTCCCTGTGCCTCGTTGTTGTTAGTTGCCATCAAGTACGCTCTGACTCCCGGTACCACTATGTATAACAGAACAAAATGTTGCCCAGTCCTGGGCCATCTTTCATGATCATTGGTACGTTTGAGTCAAAATGTTGTGCCTCATTTGCCTGGCCAAATCACAGCGTCTGTGTATGGAGTGAACCTACACCATTGGAACTGACTTTTAGGATCAGAAGCACTGAGCTGTCCAGGCGGGAAGTCAACCTACACTCCTAAGTCCCCTATTAGGAAAGTGCTGGATATTGTAAGACCTGTGGGCCTGAATACAAAAAGGGGAGGAATGCATGCTTCTGGTCCAAGGGTGGGGTGCTCCCAGCCCCATAATGGGCTATAGCAGGATGGGCTCCCCACAGCTGAGTTGGTGATACGGGCTATTCCAAGATGAAAGGACACCCGCACTCCTGGGGACTCCTACCACAGGCGAGCGATCTGAGAAGACGCATGCAGTCTCGTAAGTGCGGTTGGAGGAGGAGCCTTTGCAAGCAGCTAGCATGCCTTTGTTGCTATGCATTCTCATCTACTGCTGTAGACACAGTATCATTCTGTCCCCTCCCCTGAGGGATATCGAGACCTCAAACTCTCAAGTCAAGCCAGCTTAAGTGTTTCTTAAAGCAATTAAAGGTAAGGAGGTTCCTATGCTGCCCCTCTTGGGATACTGAAGGCCAGTTTTCTACTGAGGAGCTGCTCCAATCGACAAGACACATGTTGGGACTTGCTCCCAGCTGCTTCTCTCCAGGGCATCACCAGAGAAGAGGCAGAAGTTTAACTCCCAGGGGAGAAGGGACAGAGGGGAGGATCCTGGGAGACAGATGGGAATTCCCTAGAGGAGGAGGCAGCTTAGTCTCACCACAATAATGATTGGGATATTTTATCCTCTGCTTGCCACCAACCATAAACAAAATGATAAAAACAGAGAAAACAAAAGGGCAGGGCCAAAAAAGAGAGTCCAGTTCTCTGTTGGAGGAGGAAACCCCATCCTCCTTCTCACCCTGAGGCCCAATATTTCTTTAAGGCCTTTGCCCAGGAAATAAATGTGAAAGGGACTGCCTAACTCTATAGAAGGAAACTCTGGTGGCATAGTGGTTAAGAGCTACAGCTGCTAACCAAAAGGTTGGCAGTTCAAATCCACCAGGCACTTGGAAGCCCTATGGGGCAGTTCTACTCTGTCCTACAGGGTCACTATGAGTCAGAATCGACTTGACGGCAATGGGTTTAGTTTTGTTTTTTAAACTATATAGAATGTATTTGGCAGGGAGAACAGCCACCTAACAAGGGCTGAAATGAGACAATTAGGTGTCTCTGCTAAAAGGCCCTGAACAACTGGTACAGAAAGTGGGTATGACCCACAGAGGAGGTCCACACATACCTTGTTAATGTGGATCTTTATGGCTGGAAGACTGCCCACCCTACCATAGGCTTCATAATGGCCCAAGCAAATTGCCAACCAAAAACACTAGCAAGAGCCAAAGATTGCCTCTGTCAGCTAGGGATGTTGGTTTGGAGGGACCTTAGCAGGCAACAGATAGTCCGCAGCATTATAATTCAGCAAGTACGGAGGAGCCTGAATTGAGTCCTGAGTCCACACAACAGTGTCTCAGGGCAGCTCCTCACAAATACAGGTCCTCTTCACAGGCAACAACGACTAATGCTAAAAACAATTCAAGGGGGCACACCAAACCCAAAACCAAACCCAGTGCCATCGAGTCGATTCCGACTCATAGCGACCCTACAGGACAGGGTAGAACTGCTCCCATAGAGTTTCCAAGGAGCGCCTGGCAGATTCAAACTGCTGACCCTTTGGTTAGCAGCCATAGCACTTAACCACTACACCGCCAGGGTTTCCATATGCCCTGAATTTAAAAAATCGTGAAAGACAAACTTAGCTCAAGTGTTGCCTTGTTAATCCTGCTAACAGTGCTCCACCTGGCCTAAACCAAAATTACTATCAAGAGCAAGGCAGCTGTCCTCATAAGCCAAACAGAGCACCTACAGCCAGGTCCTTGTTTAAGTGCCAACCCAGAGATGAACAAAAGAGGTTATGCTGGACGCAAAGGGACAAACCCCGCATTGCTGACAAGTTGATTCCAACTCATAGCGATCCTGTAGGACAGAGTAGAACTGCCCTGTAGGGTTTCCAAGGTGCCAACATGGCTCCTTTCCTAAAAGACAACCCCTCGCCGCCCCCTCCAAAAAAAGCCTATTGTTGTTGATTTGATTCAGACTCTTATCAACTCTATAGGACAGAGTAGGACAGCCCCATAGGGTTTCCAAGAAGCAGCTGGTAGATTTGAACTGCCTATCTTTCGGTTAGCAGCCAAACACTTAACCACTGCACCACCAGGGTCTCCCAAGAGACAAAGAGGTCTCAAATCAGATGATCCCTGGAAAATCAGTGGAGCAATTCCAAAGCTTACTAGGGTTACATTACAATGTAAGGCAGGCTTCTCCCTCAGAAACAACCTCACATCCCCCACCCACTCCTTACCTTTGTGTCTGCCCCTGATCACTGTCAGTGGAAGGGACCACCCTCCCTGCCCCAGAAAATCAGGTGGGACTTTTCAGACAGACTATCACCCTTTTTCCACATTATTTTCAAGTCTGAACAACATCGGCTGGCTCTTTTGGGAAGCAACACCCGGCTATCCCTAATCCCAGGAAGCACTCATATCTTAAAGGTACCCATCCAGGAGGTAACCACTTTGGAAGAAGGACTAATCAAAGAGGTAATTACCTGCTTAATTATTAAAATTGGCCTCATTTTGCTAAAAGATGCTTCTGTCCTATTTGTCCCCCTTTTACCACTATTGAAATGGACTTCTTCAATCAACAGGGAACCTCAGGAAACAAGCCTAAGTCTTTTATGTTGTTGGTGGGCAATGCCTGGTGGAAACCAATTAACCGTGCCGTACCAGAAAGGGTAGTAAATACACCACAGCACATGCTAACGCAAGGCATTGACGGACAAAAACCTGTCATAGCTGACTTAGTTAAGAAAACAAGTATCGAGCCCTACTATCTCACCTTTCAATTCCCCAGTGTGACCTGTGCTTAAAGCCACTAATGAGCAGAGGATAACTATAGACTAGAATTAGAAAAAGCTGTTCACTTTATTAGAACACCTCTACCAGATAACATCACCTTAATTGATGACATTCAGAATAGCATAGGTAAATAGTTTGGAGTTTCTGACTTGGTTAGCATATTCTATTCAACGAAAATAAAATCATCCACAATTCATCTTCCATTTGAAGGTCAACAGCACACCTTTCCCCAGTTGCCTAACTCAAACCAAACCAAACCCATTGCCATTGAGTCAATTCCAACTTATAGCAACCCTGGGAACAGAGCAGAACTGCCCCATAGGGTTTTAAGGCTGTACTCTTTACTGAAGTAGACTGCCACATCTTTCTTCCATGGAGCAGCTGGCAGGTTCAAACCATTGACCTTTTGGTTAGCAGTTGAGTGCTTAACCACTACACCACCAGGGCTCCTCCAGCTGCTTAAGTAAGTAGCCCTGCAACTGAATATGGGTTTTCCAGACAGAATCTAGACACCTACCCCACACTTCCAACAGAAGCTCCTCACCGGACCTGCCAAAACTCTGCCTCACGGGCCATAACAACAATGAATAAACACCTTGCTGAGAGGCACCTGGCAGTTGTCCCACATAAGGTACAAGACCCATCCAAGTCTATTAAATTTTGAGGCTACATTTGGAACACAGAAGAGCAAATTATCGTCAGTTCGGTAAAAGACATGCTCCTAGCGCTCCAATCTGCCTCATCACTAACAGAAGCCCAACACCTGATAGGAATGTTTGACTTCTGGTACCAATACATCCCCCACCTCCATTACTTGCTGGCCCCTATCTATCAAGTCACACATAAATCTTCCCTGATCCAAATCCCTGTCAATGAGGGTGTGACTCAGGTAATGGAAGCAATTAGGTCTAAAGAATTAAATGTAGGTTATGACATCTATGGGGAAAGCATGTGAATGATACCAAGGATATTCCTGTCAATGAAAACACATTGTAAAGTGGCCACGTAAGTAAATGGTGATTTCTTCATTGACCCCTCGCTCTTTTCTATTCAGGCTGGGACTTTGGAGAGAGGTGATTGTCTTCTGAATTATCAGAAGGAGAGTTTGTTTGTTTTTTAATTATCATCCCTTAAATCAAAATCTAACCAAGAAAAACACAAAGATACATAACCTTGAATTTTCTTCTCACTTCCGCAATGCTCCCTTCCAATTCATCTGTTTTAAATTTGGTGAGGTGGAAAACAGCACCGACGTGGTAAGCTTCCTTGTATAGCTGTTTAAGCAATTCATTATTTTTTGCCTTCAGTCTCAACAAAGTTTGGATTTCAGACTCATGTTCTGCTTTTTTCTTTATACTATAAAAATAAAGCAGAAAGACTGATATGATTATTCAAAAGTGACAAATGTATTTAATAATGATAAAAAAGCAGTAAGATCATATTTTTTGTTGCCAAAAACACAAAATAGCCAGATACGTAACTAAACCTTGAATGCACAGAATGGTTACCCCAATTGTCAGGCTGTGCCCAAGCTCAGAAAGTTAAGAACAGTAAGAAAGATATGGGGAACCTTGGTGCTTAGCATTTAGAACATTCTGTCTTCCATTTCACCTCTCTCTTGGACCTCCACAAAGGCGTTGTTACTGGAGAACCCTTGACATGAAGAGTTAGACTAAAGCCAAAGCATGCACTAGAGAAGGGATTCTCAATCTCAGTATAATCAGCATTGTTGCTGTTGTTCGGTGCCGTCAAGTTGATTCTGACTCATAGTGGCCCTTTGTACCACAGGACTAAACACTGCCCAGTCCTGCATCATCCTCACAATCATTGTAACGCTTGAGCTCATTGTTGCAGCCACTGTGTCAATCCATCTCGTGAGGCTCTTCCTCTTTTTCACTGACCCTCTACTTTACCAAGCATGATGTCAGCATTATGCATCAAATAATTCTTTGTTGTAAGGGCTAGCATGTGCATTGTAAGATGTTCAGCTGCATCCCTGGCCTCTCTCCACAAAATGCCAGTAGCATTGTCTCAGTTGTGATAATCAGAATGTCTCCAGGCAAAACTTTACCTCCAGAAATTCTCATGTAAGTGGTCTGGGGTAAAGCCCCTGCATTTTATTCCACATTTTTTAAACACCTAGGTGATTCTAATATGCAACCACGATGACAACTATCCATATTGACTTGAGAAGTGTTTCTCAAGCTTGAGTGTGTTTAAGAGTTAAGGGGAGACTTCTTTAAATCACAGCTTCCTAGGCCGCACCCTCAGGACAGGACTCAGTAGATGTGGGATGGGCCTGAGAATGCAGTCTAACAGGCCCCTGGTGATGTTGATGCCTGGCTACAGACCTTACCTGGAGTAACACTGCTCATGGGGGTATAAAATAAACAAACAAAAAAACCCATTGCCCTCGAGTCGATTCTGACTCATAGAGACCTTGTAGGATACTCACAGGATTTCCAAGGAGTGACTGGTGGCTTCAAACTGCCAACCTTTTGATTAGCAGCCTAACTCTTAACCACTGGGCCACCAGGGCTCCTAAGGGAGTATAATTAGAGTGAACACGCAATGTACGGCAATGTACAGTTGTGTTTTACTTGAGCCACATTCAGCTGCTAGAATTTTGGTGTAGATTAGCTAGCTGAAGAATTTAGTTCAATGATAGGGCTTTTCAAGTTATGGAAGCAAGGTATCGAAAGTTCTTTAAATTGGTGATTATTTTGACTGAATATAACTATGTTCTGTAAGAAAGGAAGACAAGCCTAGAAAGTGGGATAGACAAACGTCGAAGTACCATAGATTGGTCATCTTAAAATGTCAGAGGGTGAATGCTTAAAATTGAGACCAGGAGGGACTCCATTATTGGAAATGACAAGATCTAGGGTAAAACTCTAGAAGAAGGTGACAGGAAATATACTGCTGGGAACATCGAGGTCTAAGAACTCAGAGTCCCAGTTGGTGCACAGACTCAATACATATCCGATTCAGGTGTCAAGTAAAGGGAGAAGGAGACCCTAGGTGGTGAAAATGGTTAATGCTCTAAGTTACTAACCAAAAGGTCAGCGGGAAGAATCCTCCCAGAAGTGCCTCAGAAGAAAGGCTTGGCGATCTCCTTTCAAAAGCTCACAGCCATTAAAAGCCCTATGTGCAGTTCTACTCTGAAACACACGGGGTCACCATGAGTCAGAGTCAACTCCAGGACGTCTGGCTTGGTTTGGCAGAGGGAAAAAAAGGAATGGGAACAGAGATTTCTTTGCGATATTTTAATTCATTAAAAAACTTCTGAAGTAAGTATGAGTGAGTAGTTAATTTTGATTGATGCATAAACAGTTTTTCAATGTGTTGCTCCTTCTGTTTTTCTTTTTTAATATTTGAAAAATTAAAAGCATAAAATTCAAATAGTTCAAAAATATACATTCAACTTGCTGTGAAATGCTGAGAATATTCTATATTCCTGTGAAATAGCTCAAATTAATAGGCTGGTAAGATACAGCTAAACAGGTATGAAAAACACAGTACCCTGTGGATTCATTCTAAGTAGTCCAGATTATTTCACAACTTCAATAATATTCTAATTTTTATCTGTACAAATAAATCATCATCTTGTTAACTCTTGACAAACACATTTTATAAAATATACCGGTACATCTTTATGGTGTTCAATAGCTTTTTTGCTCATTTCCCTTGATTATACAACCCCATCTTTGGATCACTGAAGTTACAATGGCATTGTCTTGCTTGAGGTACATCAGAGCATTAGAAGTAATATTCAGAATATTTTACAGAGCTTCAATGTAAGAAAATGTCTATACTGAAATTCATGCCACACAGTTAACTTCAAACAAACTAAATCCAAATTAATCAATTTCAAATAATCTTAAACGAGTTCATTTTCCTTGCCTGCCTATCATGTGAATAAGCAATCAAGTGAAATTATTTGCTCAAATCAAATCTCAAATATAAAGAGTCCATTTCAATGGGTGGTGGCTGATTTAAAAGACAAAGTTACCAAATTATGCACTGCTACTATAAGGTAAACAATCATATATCATTATCATCACCAAAAGGTCTAGTATGTGTTTGTGTGCACAGAGCACTGAACAAAGTCTGTTAACAAACATAACGTCTATCTTTTAATGCTGCCAAATTTAAGGTGAACTACATATGAACAACACATCATATATTGAAGCAACTTACGTAAATAGTATAACAGGGAATGGGGTCCAAAGTTGAGATGGTGTTCTAGCAGAATCTTAGTGTATATAACAGTCCCAGTTTGGGGAAGTAACGTGGGTATATTCACTAGACTTATGAGCATCAACGATTTGCTTTTCTAATTTTTTTTTTTTTTGATGTATGGAAAAAGAAAACTGGGACTAAATGAAAGGTGTTTCAGGTAAATGGTGGAATATAAAAGAAGAAATATTGGCAAGACAAAGAAGAGCAGTTAGGCACTTGACTAGTACCTGAAAGGTTGGCAGTTTGAACCCAGCCATAGGCACCTTGGAAGACAGGCCTGGAAATCTCCTTCTGAAAGGTCACAACCTTGAAAATCCTACGGAGTAGTTCTACTCTGCACACATGGGGTCGCCAAGAGTAGGAATTGACTCAAAGGCAACTAACAATAACAACAAAAGAAGAGCAGACCTCTTTTGAGAAAAACAATGGATATGGCCAATGTAGGGAAGGAGAAACAAGTACCGCAATAAGCCTTTTGACATTTTCTGAAGAAACCAAGACATGTCTAACTGAGGAGGAGAGGTAGCATTGTTAAGTGAAAAGAACAGTAAATTTTGGAGTCAGATAGATCTGTATTCAAATCCTCACTGCTCCTTATGTAATTGCGGAGTGGTTTCAAACACAATTTCCTTATCTGCAAACTGGCTTAATGTCTGCCATTCAGGTTGTTACATAGATTAAATTGTTTTTAATTAAGGATAATATATACAAAGTACTTTCCCACACTGAATAACACATACAAATGATTCAATGGTTTTTGTTAATTGAAAAAGTGTATAACAACAGCATGTATCTTGATTATCGTGATAACTGATTTATCGAGATGGAAGAAAAAGAGAAAAAAATGAAAGATACAAAAAAAAAAATTAAATAACCATTGATGATGCTCTGGAGTGGAAATAGAGTTAGGGACATCACAGGTAGACGTGACCCTGGAACACATAACAGCTATACTGCAGCAAAGAAGAAACTAAGGATACAAAAACTTTTATATTAAGCTCTCATTAATTCATATATTATTTATTTAACACCTACTGAGAAAAAGGAGCCTTGATTAAGTGCTATGCCTGCTAACCAAAAGGTCAGCAGTTCGAATCCACCAGCCACTCCTTGGAAACGCTATGGAGCAGTTCTACCCTGTCCTGTAGGGTCACTACGAATCAGAATCGGCTCTTCAGCAATAGGTTTGGTTTGGTTTATTGGAAGAAAACACAATGCCTATAAGCAAGATGGAGCCCTGGTGACTCAGTGGTTAAGAGCTTGGCTGCTAACCAAAAGATCAGCAGTTTGAATCCTCCATCCACTCCTTGGAAACCCTATGGGGCAGTTCTTCACTGTTCTATAGGGTCTCTGTGAGTCAGAATCAACTTGACAGCAAGGGGCTTGGTTTGGTGTAAGCAAGGTATTCAGCCTAAAGGGAGCAACAAATAAGCAAATCACCATGTAACTGTACACAGTATGATAAGTGTTAGAAAAGAAGTAAATGCAGGCACAAACGATTAGCTGAATGGATACTTGCTGAGCATTGATTACATGTCAAGCACTGTACTGGGATCGGGGTGATTAGGATACAAAGATGAATTACATGATTGGAACAGAAAAGGGACTTAAAACAACAGTTCCTAAATTATACTCTCAAGAAGGAAAAAAAGACAAGATAAACAGATTTCCATGCAATAATAATGGACGAAGCAGCAGAACACTACACTGGTTTGGGAATAATCAGTTGCCATCCAGTTGATTCCAATTTATGGCAACCGCCAACCTTTTGGTTAGCAGCTGAGTGTATTAACCATTTGCACTACCCAGGAACTCTGGTTTGGGAATAAAAACCAAACCAAACCAAACCCGTTGCCATTGAGTCAATTCTGACTCATAGCGGCCCTATGTTGTTGTTGCTAGGTGCCATTGAGTCAATTCCGACTCACAGCAACCCTTAGTACAACAGAATGAAACACTGCCCGGTCCTGCGTCATGCTCACAATCATTGTTATGCTTGAGTCCGTTGTTGAAGCCACTGCATCAGTCCATCTCACTGAGGCTCTTACTCTTTTTCACTGACCCTCTACTTTACCAAGCATGATGTCCTTCTCCAGGGACTGATCCCTCCTGATAATATGTCCAAAGCATGTGAGACGTAGTCTCGCCATCCTTGTTCCTAAGGAGCATTCTGGTTTTACTTCTTCCAAGACAGGTTTGTTCGTTCTTTTGGCATACCATGGTATATTCAATGTTCTTTGCCAAATACCACAATTCAAAGGGGTCAATTCTTCTTTGGTTTCCCTATTTGTCCTCCAGCGTTTGCATGCATATGAGGCAACTGAAAACACCATGGCTTGGGTCAGGTACACCTTAGTCTTCAAGGTGATATCATTTGCAGCAGATTTGCCCAATGCAATGCATCTTTTGATTTCTTGACTGCTGCTTCCATGGGTGTTGATTGTGGATCCGAGTAAAGTGAAATCCTTGACAACTTCAATCTTTTCTCCATTTATCATTATGTTGCCTATTGGGCCAATTGTGAGAATTTTTGTTTTGTTTATGTTGAAATGTAATCCATACCGAAGGCATCAGTAAGTACTTCAAGTCCTTTTCACTTTCAGCAAGCAAGGTTGTGTCATCTGCATAACGCAGGCTGTTACTGAGTCTTCCTCCGATCCTTGATGCCCCGTTCTTCTTCACAGAGTCCAGCTTCTCAGATTATTTGCTCAGCATACAGACTGAATAGGTGTGGTGAAAGGCTACAATCCTGACACACACCTTTCCTAACTTTATACCATGCAGTTTCCCCTTGTTCTGTTCAAATGATTGCCTCTTAATCTATGTATAGGTTCATCATAAGCACAATTAAGTGTTCTGGAACTCTCATTCTTGGCAATATTATCCATAATTTGTTATGATCCACACAGTCAAATGCCTTTGCATAGTCAGTAAAACACAGGTACACATTTTTGTGGTATTCTCTGCTTTCAGCCCGGGGCCATCTGACTTCGACAATGATATCGCCAGTTCTGTGTCCTCTTCTGAATCTGGCTTGAGTTTCTGGCAGTTCCTTGTCAATACACTGCTGCTGCTGCTGCTTTTGAATGATCTTCAGCAAAATTTTACTAGTGTGAGATATTAATGATATTGTTCAATAATTTCCACATTCAGTTGGATCACCTTCTTCAGAATAGGCAAAAATATGGATCTCTTCTAGTCAGTTGGCCAGGTAGCTGTCTTCCAAATTTCTTGGCATAGACTAGTGAGCATATCCAGTGCTGCATCTGTTTGTTGAAACATCTCAATTGGTGTTCTGTCAGTTCCTGCAGCTTTGATTTTCACCAATTCCTTCAGTGCAGCCTGGACTTCTTCCTTCAGTACAATTGGTTCTTGATCATACACTACCTCCTGAAATAGTTGAACGTCGACCAATTCTTTTTGATAGTGATCCTATACCCAAAAAACCAAACCCACTGCCGTCGAGTCGATTCCGACTCATAGCGACCCTACAGGACAGAATAGAACTGCCCCATAGAGTTTCCAAGGAGCACCTCACAGATTTGAACTGCTGACCTCTTGGTTAGCAGCCATAGCACTTAACCACTATGCCGCCAGGGTTTCCTATAAGGTAGAAAAATTACCAAAAGTGAAAGCTTCTAGGAATACATGGTATTGGAGCTGTTGTAATAATGACCAAGTAATCATATTTAAAAAAAAAAATTTTTTTGAAGAGCATTCCAGTCAGAGAAACACCAGAGACCAAGAACTGAAGCTTAAAACAATATGAGTTTGAAGACCTAATCATTTTAATAGGCCTAAAATAGAAAACCCACGAAAGAAAGTGATAAGAGATGAAGCTGAAGTTTTGCAGTTGACAGATTACAATGTCTAATCTACCACCCTGGGAACCTAGACTTTATCCTATAGCTGGTAGACAGCTTTTGAAACATTTAAACCTAGGAAATCAAATGACTAACTCTTCAATCTAGTGTAGTAGATTGTGCTGATGACATTGTATATGCTGGATCTGAGGGCTCAAAATTGGAGTGAAGTAGACAAGTCTCATGAACCAAGAAATTCCTGTGATAGAGTATAGAGCAAAGGTATAAATGGGCTGTGTTAGGACTCAGAACTATTTTGTGAGGGTGACAGGCAGAGATAAATTCCTAGAAGGAAGAGCTTCAAAGAGTTAAAGGGAGAACCAAGAAAGTAGCATCATGAATCTCAAAAAGGGATAGCATCAAAGAAGGACTAGACACAAATGTTTGGATTACATGTAGAAAAACAATCCCATAACAAGACTAAATAATATCTAATGGACTCAAGAAGGAAGGACAATCAACTCATAGAGACCCTATAGGACAGAGTAGAACGGCCCCATAGGGTTTCCAAAGAGCTCCTGGTGGATATGAACTGCTGACCTTTTGGTTAGCAGCCTAGCAGCCGTAGCTCTCTACCACTGTGACACCAGAGGTCCCTTTTAAACTTAGTACGATAAATTTTGAGAGCATGGTAGACTGCTATGTGTCAAAAATAACCATCAAGGAAGTGGATAAGCAAATATACTAATTAATGGAAAATTTAAATGAGAATAGAAAGGAAAATACTGTGTGATTGTTAGAGTGTCAAATAAAGACAAGGGCAAGGCTTTCATTTTGGGCTGGAAGAGGCCTAATAATGTCTAGGTTGTTCTTGATGCTAGTTGTCTTCAAGTCAATTCCAGCTCATGGTGACTCAGAGTAGAACTGCTCCATAGGGTTCAGGCCTGTCTTCTGAGGCACCTCTGGGTGGGTTGAAACCACCCACCTTTCGGCTAGTACTCAAGCACTTAACCATTTGCCCCACCCAGGGTTCCAATAATGTCTACAGACTGAAGAAAAAAGGTAACGAATAGAGTGGTATGAATAAAACTATGTCCTGCCAGGCAAGGAGAGGTTGAGACCAAGTGCATAGACAAGGCATTAGCCTTGAACAGGAGTACCATTTACCCCTTGAATATAAAGAGGCGGAAAAGCTGTTTGCAGATGCCTTCACTGTAGAAAATGTTTGACTAAAAATACGTCATGTCTTTCATTCCTCCTTTCAATATGAGTAAGCTATAGTATAAATAAAGTTGTTTTTTTCCCCCCTGAGTGTATCTTCCTCAGAACTCACTGTGATACCTGAATCTGAGAGTTCATTCTTTAAAGAATTATGAACTGTTATCTGTCATTATCTGTCATTATCTTTTAGAATATTGCTTTTCTCATTCTCCCCTTTTTCATTTTACTCTTTACATCTCTTAAAATTTCTCCTATTTTATTTACCTGTGCTGGATTCTGGGTTTTTTATGTTTATGTTTTTTAAGTACACTGATTCTTTCTCAGCTGTCTCTGTTATTTTATTAATAGAATTTTTAATTAAAAATAATCAAGTATTAATTTTTACAAGTCTTGGTGGATTCTTTTTCAAATCTGCCTGAACTTTTTGATAGTGTTCTACATATTTATTTTGTTCTCTTTAATCATTTTAAATTCACTTAGGTAGATTGAATTTAAAAATTCTATTATATGATTAGGAAACCCTGGTGGTGTAGTGGTTAAGTGCTATGGCTGCTAACCAAAGAGTCGGCAGTTCAAATCCGCTAGGCACTCCTTGGAAACTCTACGGGGCAGTTCTACTCTGTCCTATATGGTCGCTATGAGTCGGAATTGACGCAATGGCACTGGGTTTGGTTTTTGGTATAATATGATTAAGGAGCCCTGGTGAGGCAGTGGTTAAAGCTACTGACACTAACTGAAAGGTTGGCGGTTCGAAACCACCAGCCACTCCTCGGTACTACTGCTTCTGTAGAGATTTATAGCCTTGAGTCAAAACAGACTCAACAGCAGTGGGTTTATTATATGATTGTATCTAATAATTTTATTACTTGAAATTCTTTAGGAGTAAATATTTTGCTGGTTATTTCTGATAACTCTTCTGCATGAATTTTTCTCATGTGTCTTATACTTTGTGAACTCATCCTTAAAAGCCTTAATCTCTGTCATGGATTGAATCATGTCCCCAAAAATATGTATATCAATTTGGCTATGCCATGATTCCCAGTATTGTGCAACTGTCCATCGTTTTGTCATCTGATGTGATTTTCCTATGTGTTGTAAATCATTTATCTATGATGTTAATGAGATGGATTATTGGCAGTTATGTTGATGAGATCTACAAGTTTAGATTTTGTCTCATGTCAATCTCTTTTGAGATATAAAAGAGACAAGTGAGCAGAGAGACATGGGGACTTCATACCACCAAGAAAGCAGCGCCAGGAGCTCAGCACCTCTATTGGACCTGGGGTTCCTGCATGGAGAAGTTCTTAGTCCAGGGAATGATTGATAAGAAGGACCTTCCTCCAGAGCCAACAGAGGGAGAAAGCCTTCCTCTGGAGCTGACAACCTGAATTTGGACCTCTAGCCTACTAGACTGTGAGAAAATAAATTTCTCTTTGTTAAAACCATCCACTTGTGGTATTTCTGGTGTAGCAGCACTAGATGACTAAGACACTCTTTCTGTGGGAATCTTGTGTGACCTCTGTCTGGAGTTTAATTCTTTCTGGAGCTCATTTGAGCAGAGTAGGATCACTTTTTTATGATAATTTCTTGGTTAGGGCCTTCCAAGATCACACAGATAGTGTAAATCAAAACATCAAACCTATGTGAAAAGAGGCCAGACTGGAATGTTCTTTTTTTTCCTCCCCCAGATCCCAGTTCTTGTCTCTGCCTTTGCTTATGGGTGTAGTTTTTCTGGTCCATCATTCCAAATATCCTTACTTTATCCAGCACCTTCACTTGCACAAGTTCATGGCCCATGGATGAAAACTTCATTCCCTTCTTCACGAAGTTCAGGAAGACCACTCAAGTATTTTCAGGCCAGCCAAAGATCAGCAGGGAATTCAGCATGTAACTGTTCAGTTACCTTTTATCATCAGCCCCTAGGCATTTACCCAGCTGTAAGCACAGCGCTGCATCTAAGAGATGCGCGTCCTATACATGTTTCCATATACAGGACATTTGTGTTTTGTCACAAAAGAGTTCACACATTTTTTGTTATCTATATTGCACAAAATGTAAATTCTCATCACTTTTCTATGTACACTCTTTTTTCTGACACCAGCCTGTCTGATGATTTAATTTTATGACTCCAAATTTGTGTCTGGTACCCTCTTCATCCCTGGGCTCTAAAGCTTTCCCATCTATCAAAAAGTCCTGCTGGCACACCCTCCAACATAGATCTGAAGATCAGCTATTTCTTACTATTTCTACTACAAAAACCCTGGTCTATGTCAATATTGTTATAATTTTTCTGAACTACCAAAATAACCTAACTTCTTATATGCCCACCCTTCATTAAGCAATCCAAGTTATCTTTCTAAAATGTAAGATTTTATAAATGATTGAAGTCCATACGTCTTTTCACGGTCTGCTTACAGCCTTGAAAGATCTGAGCCCTGTCTGCCTTGCCAAAATTGTCTCTCTGAATTGCCCCACTCAAACACAATTTCCAGAAGCACTAAGCTCCTTTATGTTTTTAAAACACAGAATTTTTACCCATCTGAAACTTTTTGCACTTTCTATTCCTTCTGTTTGGAATGCTCTTGCCCAGGCCTGCTCATGGCTGACACCTCTTCTTCATTCAAGTCTCAGCTCCAATGTTACCTTCTTAGAGAGAAGCATGCCTTGATCGCCCTTGCTAAAGCAGAGCCCCAATTCTCCCCCACTCCAGTGGCTTTCTACCTCATTATCTCCTTCACAAAAGTATCAGTAACTGAACTTTAAAAAAATATGCAATATATATAATTTAGGTTTAAATATGTATTTATGTCTATTACTATTATCTTCTGGTAAACTTATCCACAGCACTTAAAGTAGTGCTAAGGACAGAGCAGACAGTCAGGTCAAGCACACACACACATTTGCTTTTACGTCTAAGTTTTCTTTAAATATATACATTACAGATAAAGCTAGTCATTAGTATAAAGCTGTAATATTAATCAGCCATAATTATAAAGTTATAAAATTGCTATTTAGAGGTATATTTTGCAAAAAGTAAAAATAAACAGGAAGCTAGTTCTTAGACTAATCACCAAATGATTAAAAAAACTATTAATATTCATATTATTTATAATATAAATATCAACATTTATAGTGTAGTAATAAAAAAACAAACCTGTTGCCACTGAGTCAATTCCGACTCTTATCGACCCTATAGAACAGAGTAGAACTGTGCCACAGGGTTTCTAAGGAGCTGCTGGTGAATTCCAACCGCCTACCTTTTGGTTAACAGCCAAACGCTTAACCACTGTGCCACCAGGGCTCCATTAATAGGGTGGTACAAACAGTAAACACGCTTTATTACTATACAAAAGTTTGTTGGTTTGAATTCACCCAGAACTGCCTTGGCAGAAAGACTTGGCGATCTACTTCCAAAAGATCACAGCCTTGAAAACCTGGTGGAGTGCAGTTCTATTCTGACACACGTGGGGTTCCCATGAGTTGGGGTCAACTCAGTGGCAACTGGTTAATGTAATGTGACATGTTATACCGTACTACAAAGGAGTATTTCTATAAAAAATATTATTAGACAAACAGTCTTGTACACCAATAATATGTCAGGCACCAGTTTAGTCCTTCAGCATCCAAAAATGAGAGGAAAATATGCACAGGTCTTATTTGCATATAGTTGTAAGCGAGTGGGAGTATAGTCACGGAAAAAAAAAAAACAACTGCATATTTCCTCTTTTTTAAATTCATATGTAAGATTACCACTAAGATCATATTATTCCTAAGAGGAAAAATAATTCAATAAAATCTGAGACTCTCATAGAAGGCAAACTACACATAGGAATACATATAAATGACTGCAAAAAAAAAAAAAAAACAGATAATCATAGTCATAATGGCTAAAATCAAATGCAGTTCCAGAACCTCCTGATAGCTGAAGCCTTTCCTTCCTCCATTATAACACTTACTAGGCTCCTAAGAAAGTACAGCTTCTTTAAGAAGTATTTGTTTACTTAAAGGCTTATTGAAGACAGACTTTCCCTTATATCGCAATGAAACTTTAACACCTGCTTTAATGTCTGCATATAATATGAAGTCAATAAAAGATTGATAAATAATTGAATCTATTTAATTGTGACATAATTAACAATCTTATGTAATTTAATGTCTGTTTTAAAATAAAATATTACTGAAGTACAACTTTTGTTTTTTTACAACTTTTATACAGAAGAGTATGCAAATAAGAAATACCCATTGCTGTCAAGTCGATTTCGACTCATATTGACCCTATAACGACAGCTCAATAAATGTATCAGCACTGCTCTCATTCAGATAAAGCAATTGAACACTGCCAGCAGAAGCAACTAGCTGTGCTCTCCCAGCCTCCCAGAGGAAATACAGTCTCGACCTCTATCACCATGATAAAGTTTTGTCTGTTTTTGAACAGGATCACATAGTATAAACTTTTATTTTGTCTTGTTTTGCTCAATATTATGTTTGTGAGATTCATCTATGTTGTTGTAGGCAGCTGGGCATTCTTATTGCTGCACAGTATTACTTCATATCGATGTATTATGTTTTGCTTATTCATTCTACTAATGACGTTCATTTAAGTATTTTCCAGTTTGTGGCTGTTAAAATCGTGCTACTATGAACATTCTTGTAACTGATTTTTGATGTACATGTATATGAGTTACTGTTGCCTATACACCTGGGAACAGAATATATTATATTTAACTCTTTAGTAGATAGTGCTAAAATATTTTTCAACATTGTTGTACAAGATTCCACTCCCACTGGCAGTGTATGAAAGCATTCCAGTTGCTCCACCATCCTGGCCAATATCTAAGGTATTAATATCTTTGCATTCTAGCCATTCTGACGGCTGTGTAGTGGTATCTCATTGGTGTTTTAATTTATGTTTCCTCAGTAACTAGAACTGATTATTGTACATTTGGACATCCTCTTCTGTGAGGTGACACTTCAATTCTTTTGCCCTATTTTATTGGATTTTTTTTTATAATGTCTTTTGATGAACACAAGTTATGAACTTTACTGTATAGTATTTTTACACAGATAACACGCACCTTCTACATTTCTTTGCCAATCACTCCCTCCATTTATTCATTTTCAAAATATATTTCAAGCATATTTAGTGTTTTATTCATAGACGGTTCCTATTTCCTTTTTCTTTGTTTTTTTTAATTGCATTTGATTTCATTTTGTAAAGTATGAGATTTTTCCCTTACATTTTCTAAGTTGATATTAGTGCTTCATAAGAAAAAAAAATTATGATATTCCTTTCTATTTCATGACCAACTAAACTGTTTAGGTTTAGTGGAGAGATTCTATAGAGACCATTGATTATATTTCTTGATTCTGTTCCATCAGGTATTGGGGAAACTTCATTATACTGTTACATGAGTTGGTGTTATAACATAGCCACAAAATTTCTACTTGACAAAATTTCCAAAATGAATATGAGGTGAAAGTAGCATTATTTGCATAAAAATACAGTAGTCTAACTCATCATTTTTTTTTATGATGATATTTTTGTTTTGTTAAAGAAAATGTTGCTTTATTCATGTTCATGAAGATATTTTCCTGTTTCCTGTTAAATTTTTTTTTAATTTTCACATTTACATCTACACTTTATTAAAAAATGGATTTTTGTACATTGTGAAAAAAGGTATGGTTAAAGATTTAGTTTTTCTATAGAGCTAATAGAAAGACCATTCATTTTCCACTGCACTGCAGGGCACATTTATCACAAATCAAGTGATCTATATGCGTCAGTCTGATTCTGGACTCTCTACTTAATTCCACTGGTCTATTTAAAAAAAAAAAAAAAAAAAATTTTTTTTTTTATTTTTTTATTATCCTAGCACCAATTCCAAGTCATCTTATACATTAAACTTTATCATAAGTTTAGACAAGTAAAAAGCTTAGTTCTTCTATACCATTTTAAATATTTTGCTTCTTTGATTTTCCATATATATTTTAGAATAAGCTTTTCAGTTTATACATACACATATACACACATGCAAACACAAGCTTTGTTGAATTTTGTTTGCGATTTCATGAATCTATAGAGCAATTCGAGGAAAACAGGCAACTTTGCAATATTGAATGTTTCAACCCATGGTCAATGGATTGTCCCCCCAGATTTAGATATTTTTATAATTTTTTCTTAATAATACTTTGCAGTTTTTTGTGTAGAGGTATTACACATCGCCTTATTTTAATCCTTGAAATTTGATGCTTTGAAATCATTTAGTAAGTGGTATCTTTTAAATTTTTTAAAATTTCTAATTGATTTTAATTGATTGCTGTTAGTATCAAGTGATATGTTTCAATTACCTGGCTGCATACACTTTGGCCAATACCACAGAGTTTAAAAATTACATATCTTTTTCATATATATGTATTTTTAAATATATCATAGAACTAGTTATTCCTATGAATTATTATTTTAAAATTACCGTGGCTACTTTCACATGATATTCATTTTATTAAATTATAAATAATATTACATTAGGAATTTAGTTATAACCACAATAAAGATTTTAGTTTATCTGGTAAGAATTTGACATTTTTCACATCATTAGGTCATATTCAACATTTTGATAAGTCCCTCCATGTATTCATTTTTAAAATATATTTCAATCATATTCGGTGCTTTATTCATATTGGGTTCTTATTTCCTTTTTTTTTAAAGTTTTATTTGGGTTTCATTTTGCAAAGAATGACATTTTTCCTTCACATTTTCTAAGTTGATATTAGTGGTTTCAAAGTGGTTTATATGAGGGAAAAAAAAACAATCTTCCTATTTCATGACCAACCAAACTGTTTAGGTTAGTGGAGAGAGTCTACAGAGACCATTGATTATATTTCTTGATTCTGCTCCATCAGGTACTGCGAAAACTTCATTATACCCTTATATGACCTGGTGTTATATCCCACAAAATTTCTACTTGACAAAATTTCTGATTTCTAAGAAATAGAGGAAAGCACAGACAAGATTATCACCATCTAACCTGTATCCTGATAAAAATGCTATTTTAATGTCAAGTCTACTATTTGGGGGTTGTTATTATTGGACTTAATGTATCAAGCATATCTGAACATTCACTAAATGTCAGTTGAACTGAAGTCAGATTAAATTTTAAAAGATGAGAAGAGGGGGAAAATTCTGCATCCGAATTTAGAAAGGCAGGTTTCAAGTTCCAATTCTGCTACTTAGTATCTGTTGGACTTCATAAAAGTCACTTTGCTACCTTGAACCTCAAGTTCCTTATTTCTTTCTTCCCTGGACATCCATAAGAAAAATTTCGGAAAAGTAAAAACCAAAAGAATACGTATAAAAATTCAGCCTCACTAGAAATCAAAGAAACGGAATTCAAAACAATATTGAGACTACATTTTTTTTTCATTTATCAAGTTAGAAGAGACTTTTTAATAACTACTGTATTTTTATGCAAATAGCATGCATCTTCTACGCTTGCTTGCCAACCGTGCCCTCCCCCCCACCTGTGAGGTATTTTCATAAGCACACTATGCTCATTTGTTTTTGCAGCAATATGTAAAAAAAACAAAAATTGGCATAACAGCACTTATGAAAATACCTCACAGGGTGAGGGCACAGCTGGCAAATAAACAGAAGGCATGCATTATTTGGGTAAAAATATGGTACAGGATTCAATGTTACACAGGTGCATGAGAGGAAAAGCTCGTGTATTGCTCAGCCGCAGTAAATGGTACAGTCTTTCTGTGAAGTAGTTTTTAGACATGTATTAGGAGTTTTAAAAATACTACAGCAAATCCATTTCCATAAATCTATTTTAAATTTTAAAATGTCATGATGCCAAGAATGATTTCTGAACAACAAAGTCACTACAGCATTATCTATAACAAGTGGTAAAAATAAAAACAACCCAAATATACAAATTAGAGTAATTATTACATAAATCATGGTTCGACCATACAGAGGTCGTGATTAGACAATATGTCCCAAGTACTAAACGCCACTGAATTGTTCACTTCAAAACGGTTAATCTTATATCATGTGGAACTCACCTCAATAAAACAAAATTAACCTAATTCCATTCAAGGAAAAACAAAAAACCTGTTTGGCATTATGAAGAATAAAAAAATATATTTAGTAGGTAAAACATTTCTTGTTGATGTTTGTTGAATATGCAAGTTGAGATAGAAGGAGGATCAAGAAAACTTACAGATTTCATAGCTAGAAAACTAGTTTAATAGTTTGGGGAAAGGATTAGGAGCAAACTGAAGAAAACCATGAGCTTGAATAGAGATATTTTAAGTTTAATGTGTCTTAGAGTTTAAAAGCATATGTCAAACAGGGGGTGAGGAGAGTGAGTAGAAAAATCCTTATAAGATCTTTTTTTTTTCACTATTATGATTTTCCTAAAAGGGTTCAGAGTGAACAAAGAGCCAAATTTGAAATAGAGTCAACATTTAAGCTAACTGTAAAACAAAAATGTCACCATATCATCACAAGGACACAAATTGGAGAGGTTTATTATATTTAACATATTAGATATGCTATATAAGAATAAAAATTCCATTTGCAGAATTACCTTTCATTGATACGATCTATTAAGAGTTCAATATCCATCTCAACTTTTTTATTTTCTTCCAACAATTGATCATACGCTTTTGAAATATCTGAAAAATCTTTTGAAACATTAGAAAGCTCAATGTCCCATGTAGTTTTCTTCAAAGAAGAAAAGAAAGAAAGAATCATTTATACATGTTTATCTGTATTTTTGTTTGTTTTTCCAGAAGGGATAAAAAGAGATAATAATGAAATTATTTTTAGTTGCATGAGCTGATATTTGGGAACAGGGAATGAAGCTCTAGTAAGTAAGCAGGGTAAGGACAACTTACCGTGGCATAAAAAGTATTGAGTGCATCTATATATTCCTTTTCATAACTTTTTCTCTTCCAGGTTAGTTGATCATAAAATCTTTTTAACTCCTCTAACTAGGAAAAAAAAAAAAAAGTAAAATAAATGAATTGTGGTGTTTTCTCTCCTTCTATAAAGTGAGAAATTTATTACATTTGACTTTATGCAGTAACCATAACTTAAAATTTATTAAAATAGTTTTAAATAATATCATAAGCTGTTTCCATTATGAAAACTATGCCTATTTCTGAATAAAACATACCAAATCAAGTGTTCAAGTGAATACATCATGATAAAATAGAATGTAATTTAGTTATGTAAGAATTTATAAACTTTACAAAATTCTAAACCGTAATTGATCATATGTTTCTGTTGAGTCAATTTCGACTCATAGTGATCCTACAGGACAGAGTAGAACTGCCCCCATAGGGTTTCCAAGGAGCTGCTGGTAGATTTGAACCGCCGACCTTTTGGTTAGCAGGTAAGCTCTTAACCACTACACCACTAGTGCTTCTAATTCATCATATCATCAGTTTATAAGTAGAAAATAACATGAATGTGACAACACTCTACAAAACAGCCATTTGATAAGTTCAGGACCAAATTTCCATAATATTTTAACTAATACAAGAATAGACTACTCAAATATAATACAACCAACCAAAGGCAAATATAAAAATAAATCATGAAATACTGCTTGTAAATTCAAGGAACTCAGGAATGAAATCAGATTATCTTTTATTACCAGTATTATAGTATGGAAGAAAAAAAAAAAAAAGAAAATCATCACTAACTTTAAATATTATTGAAAATCTAGGGAAACATAAGATTCTATTTAAAACTATAAACAAGGATTTTGGTAAAATGGCTAGATATAAGCATAATGAAATTAACAGCTATTGTTTATTAAACTAATCTGTTAAAAACAAATACAGGAACAATTCTTTAACAATATTGTCAAAATATAAAATATTTTGAAATAAGTTCAACAAAAATAGGGAGGATCTATTTTTTTTTTTATTCAACCCTGTCATGGATTGAATTGTGTCACCCCAAAATATGTCAACTTATCTGGGCCATGATTCTCAGTATTATGTGATTGTCCACCATTTTATGTGATCTTCCTATATGTTGTAAATCCTATCACTATGATGTAATAAGATGGATTAGTGGCACTTATATTGATGAGGTCTACAAGATTATGAGACAGGCAAGAGATCAGGCTGGCTATAATTAAACAAACTCTGACTCAGTATTCTTGGAATCTAAACCTAAGTGCAGACCACCACTTTTACTTTACATACTTTTACTGCTGGCACTTGAGCACTACTTGTGACTAACAAACTAGGTGCTTAGGCAAGATAAGGGGCCGTATTTCCTATCCCTACATGCTTGACCAGCTATAAACTGATAACCCTCCTGAGTTGTTTTTCAAGTCCCCCACCAGGTGCAGAGGACGCACAGTAAAAATCAAGGTAACCTATGAATGACCTTCCATATGAGATAATCATGGACAAAAATCCCTTGCTGGGACTCGAATCAGGATCCAGAGACATCATGCATGTGCAACAACCCAGAATAAGTCCTGTTTGACATCCCAGCAGCCTTTGTGACAGACTACATCTTAGTTCCAGCAACCTCTGTGAGGAAATCCATCATGAATTCCAACTGTGTGCGCATTTGATTTTCATTATCACTCCCCTTCTCCTAGAAATCTCTACCATCTAATGAATAAAGATAATGTCTTTTATTTTTTTTTATAAGCCCTAAGAAATCCTTCGTTCAGAGAGAGACTGGAGGCTAGCAAAGGTGAAAATCCCTCTCCATCTCTCCCTCATGAGCGTTTTCCTAATAAACTTTTGTTCATGTGGAACCTCTGAGCCTCTTCTGGTCATTCTTGGTCAGAAGAAGGTAAGAACCTAAGGAGGGCTTAGTCCTGAGCTGGGAAGCCGTGTCCTGTAACAATTAGGTAGTGTCTTAAGCCAATCTCTCTTAAGATATAAAAGACAGAAACGAGCAGAGAAACATGGGGACCTCATATCACCAAGAAAGCAGTGCTGGGAGCAAAGCGTGTCTTTTGGACCCTGAGTTTCCTGCACTGAAATGCTCCCAGACCAAGGGAAGACTGATGATGAGGACCTTCCTCAAGAGCCAATGGAGAGAGAAGGTCTTCCCTGGATCTGGCGCCCTGAATTCGGACTTCAGGCTTACTGGTCTGTGAGAGAATAAACTTCTCTTTGTTAAAGCCATCCACTTGTGGTATTTCTGTTATAGCAGCACTAGATAACTAAGACAAACCCCAATATAAACTTCTATTAAAATGCACAAATCAAGACCCATAATATGAAAAGAGTAATATGAAAAACTTAATCTCATGTAATATCAGTTCTTCCCAATTCTTTTTTGACAGACAAAATCAAGTTTAATGGAAGAAAAAGATATGTGGGAGTAGACAAGAGAGATACAGAAAATACAAATGTTGGAAACATGCTACCAAATATCAAAACATCCTATAATACCATTGTATCAAAGCAGTATTTATTTTGGGTATTGTAATAGATAAAGGTCAGGGGAAAAACTAGAGCCCAGAAACAGATCCAAATGAATATTTTTAAAAATGATAATCAGAACTGAGTGGGAAAAGAATGGGTTTAATTTAACTAAGGGGCTGGAATAATCTGGTATCTATTTGTTTAAAAAAAAAAAGTGGTGTCTACTTAACATAATAATAAAAATAAATTTCAGAGATGTAAAAGATAGCACAAAACAGGACAAATGATTAGAGAAATTTATATGAGTTTGTATATTCTTTGTATAAGAAGAACGTCACCTTCCCAATTAAACCATAAAACCTAGTGCTGAAAAATGGAATCTTTCCCCCTAACAGCTAGAAATAAAAACTCAGGATATCGATTCTCACCACTTTTCTTCATCATTGTATTTTAGGTTGTAGCTAGGGCAATTCCCCTAGAACCTAAAATACAATGATGAAGAAAAGTGGTGAGAATCGATATCCTGAGTTTTTATTTCTAGCTGTTAGGGGAAACCCGGGTGGCGTAGTGGTCAAGTGCTACAGCTGCTAACCAGAGGGTCGGCAGTTTGAATCTGCCAGGCGCTCCTTGGAAACTCTGTGGGGCAGTTCTACCCTGTCCTATAGGGTCGCTATGAGTCAGAATCGACTCGACGGCACTGGGTAGCCAGGGCAATTAGGCAAGGGAAAGAAATAAAAGGCATCCATATAGGAAAAAAAGAAGTAAAGTCATCTGTATTTAGAGATGAAAAGATTTTGAATATAGAAAATTCTAAGAAATTCATTGTTGTGTTGGTTGCTGTCAAATCATCTCCTACTCGTGGTGATCCCATGTATAACAGAATGAAACGTTGCTGGTCCTTCATGAACTTTGGTATATTTGAATCCATTGTTGTGGACATTGTGTCAGTTCATCTCTCCTTGAAGATTTCTCTTGCCTTCATTAGCCCTCCACTTTACTAACATAATGTCCTTCTCCAGCAATCAGTCCCTCCTGATGACACGCCCAAAATAAGCAAGTCAAAGTCTCAGACAATATTCTGTGATTCATAATGTTTTCATTGGCTAATTTCTGGAGGTAAATTACCATGTCTTTCTTCCTAGACTATCTTCATCTAAGCTACGCTGAAGCCTATCTACCATGGGTGACTGTGCTGGTATTTGAAATACCACTGGCATAGTTTCCAGCATCACAGCAACACACAAAACATGACAGTATGACAAACTGACAGATGAACTGTGGAATGATGGAAGAAATCCATACATGCATACAAAAACCACTAGGGTTAATGAACACGCTCAGCAATTTTTCAGAGTAAAAACTAGCAATGAACAATTGGTTGTTTCTACATATTAGCAAAAAAAAACACCTGAAATGAAATTAAGAAAACAATTCCATTTACAATAGCATCAAAAAGAATAAAATGCCCAGGAATAAAACTTTCCTAAAGTGCAAGACTTGTACACTAAAAACTACAATACATAGTTGAAAGAAACTAAAGAGGTCTAAATAAATGGAAAGACATCCCATGTTCATGGATTAGAAGAATTGAATATTGTTAAGGTGATACTACTCCTTAATTAATCTGCAGATTCAATGCAATCCCTATAAAAATTCCAGCTTCTTTCTTCGTAGAAATTGACAAGCTGACTCTAAAATTCATATGGAAACTCAGGACCTAGAATAGTCAAAATACCTTGACAGAGAAGAAAGTTGGAGGAGTCACACTTCAAAACCCACTACAAAAGCTACAGTAATCAAAGCATTGTAGTACTAGCATAGGGTGCTGTTGTTGCATATTGCTGATGTTGTTAGTTATCTAAATAAATAAATAAATAAATAACAAACCCATTGCAATGGAGTCGATTCCGACTCATAGTGACCTTATAGGACAGAGTAGAACTGCCCCATAGGATTTCCAAGGGTGGCGGGTGGATTCAAACTGCTGACCTTTTAGTTAGCAGCCATAATAACACTTAACCACTGCGTCACCAGGGTTTCCTGTTAGTTGTCAATGGGATAGAATTGAGAGTTCAGAAATAAAACCATAATACATCTATGGTTGACTGATTTTCAACAAGCGTGCCTAGACAATTCAATGGTGAAAAAATAGTCTTTTCAAAAAATGCTGCTGGGAATTCTGGATATCGACATGTCAAAAATGAATTTGAACCCCTACTTTACACCATATACAAAAATTAACTCAAGGGAGGGGGGCCAAGATGGCTGACTAGGTAGACGCTACCTCGGATCCTCTTGCAACAAAGACTTGGAAAAACAAGTGAATCGATCACATACATGACAATCTATGAACCCTGACCAATAAACACAGATTTAAAGAGTTGACCTGAGTGACAGAGACGGAGAACGAACAACTATGGGGAAGCAGAGACTGTTTTCAGAGCCTGGAGCCAGCGTCCCAGTCAGGTAACCTTGGCGCTGGGCTTAGGACTGGGTGCAGGGGAGCGGAACACAACATCCTGTGATGGTGCAAACACGGGGCACAGCCCCACCCCCACGAACTGTCCTCGGGAGGGGGCCCAGCACGTCTGTGCGGGCGGCGCGGCAATGCGGCTGGCGGGAGGAGAAATTCCTGGGAGGCAGCAACTGGTTTTGGAGCTGGGTGTGCAGCATCCCAAAAGGAGAACCTTGGTGCGGGGCTTTGGACTGGGCACAGGGGAGCTGAGCACCACATCCTGTGACGGTGCAAACATGGGGCACAGCCCTACCCCTCTGAACTGACCCCGGGAGGGGGCCCAGCCAGTTTGCGTAGGCGGCACGGCAACGCGGCTGGTGGGAGGAGAAGTCCCCGGGAGACAGCGATTGTTTTTGGAGCCGGGAGTGCAGCGTCCCAGCTGGGGAACCTTGACGCTGGGCTTTGGACTGGCAGCGGAGGAACTGACCGCAGCTTCTACGGGCCTGACCCTCGGGGGCAATCTCTAACCAGCCAGCACACATAGGCAACAGGCCCCTCGGGAATCTCAGATAAAATAGTCATCCCAAGCAAGATAAGTAACTTTGTCTATATTCCGGGGTGCTACTCTCTCCTGTTTTTCTGAACCCTCCCCTCCCCTTCCCAGGCGGCTTCATTAACATTGGAATTTCCTGAGCCAGAGGGAGAACTGCTCCGTGGTATTTCTTTTCCCTTTTTTTTTGGTCTTTTCCTAACCCATTCTTATGGCCTGAGAGAAGCAACCACAAAAAACCCAGGGGCCAAAAATCCTTCCCTAATTGGACTAAAAACACAGAACCTGCTCAAGCAGCATATGTGATCCACAGTCTCTGGCTTTCACCCCTACAGGGAACAAGGTGGCTATTATAATGCAAAGGCATTTCTGATAGGGATCTGACTACATTTTTTTTTTTAGCGAATTTACTGGAAAGGCAAGTTTCCCAGGTCTGTTATCTCTGCATATTCAACAGAGCCCTCACTGACCCACAACAGGGAACTGAGGGCTGAAGCTACCCCCAGACCACCTAGCCTTCTGCCTTAGGGGTCTAAGGAGGGTGACACCTACCAATCTGTAGAGGTATTTGCATTGGGGGCCTAAGGTACAGCTGCAGAGCCCACCCACCAAGGTGCTTTAGGAATAGAGACACACCTACCTCACTGACACTTGGGGGAAGCCTGTCAGCATCCTGTCCCCCTTGGAGTGTGAACCCCAGCTGCTACTAGAATCTGGTACACACAACTATCACCACTACTTCTCAAGGTGGATAGGTGATAGGGTACATCACACACTTGATGACCCAAAATCAGATTCTACTCAAGAATAGTGAATGGACTCAGGCATATATATCTGGTAACAGCCCAAACCAGCTGGTAATAGGTCATAAGTAAGTCAAGGGCTACAACAATCAAGACAGCACAATCTAGTAACCCATTCACGTATATTGAAAGGAAACAAAACAAGATAAGACTCAGTAAGCAAATATAGAATAAATCACTACAATATCTTAGTGATGGCTCTGAGACAGCAGTCGATATCAAACCACATAAAGAAGCAGACCATGATTGCTTCTACAACCCCACAAACAAAAGAATCAAAATCTTTCCCAAATGAAGATACAATCCTGGAATTATCAGATATAGAATATAAAAACCTAATTTGCAGAATGCTTCAAGACATCAGGGATGACCTCAGAAATGAAATAAGGCAGTCTGCAGAAAAAGCCAAGGAACACACTAATAAAACAGTTGAAGAACTCAAAAAGATTATTCAAGAACATAGTGGAAAAATTAATAAGTTGCAAGAATCCATAGACAGAGAGCATTCAGAAATCCAAAAGATTAACAATAAAATTACAGAATTAGACAATGCAATAGGAAGTCAGAGGAGCAGACTCAAGCAATTAGAATGCAGAGTGAGACATCTGGAGGACCAGGGAATAACACCAACATAGCTGAAAAAAAATCAGACAAAAGAATTAAAAAAAAAAAATGAAGAAACCCTAAGAATCATGTGGGACTCTATCAAGAAGGATAACTTGTGTGTGATTGGAGTCCCAGAACAGGGATGGGTAACAGAAAACACAGAGAGAACAGTTGAAGATCTGCTGACAGAAAACTTCCCTGACATCATGAAAGACGAAAGGATATCTATCCAAGATGCTCATCGAACCCCATATAAGATTGATCCAAAAAGAAAAACACCAAGACATACTATCATCAAACTTGCCAAAACCAAAGATAAAGAGAAAATTTTAAAAGCAGCCAGGGATAAAAGAAAGGTCTCCTACAAGGAAGAATCAATAAGAATAAGTTCAGACTACTCAGCAGAAACCATGCAGTCAAGAAGGCAATGGGATGACATATATAGAGCACTGAAGGAGAAAAACTGCCAGCCAAGGATCATATATCCAGCAAAACTCTCTCTGAAATATGAAGGCGAAATTCAGACATTTACAGATAAACACAAGCTTAGAGAATTTGCAAAAACCAAATCAAAGCTACAAGAAATACTAAAGGAAATTGTTTGGTCAGAAAACCAATAATATCAGATACCAGCACAACACAAGGTCACAGAACAGAACATCCTGATATCAACTCAAATAGGGAAATCACAAAAACAAATTAAGATTAATTAAAAAAAAATGCTCAAAACAGGAAATCAGTGAAGTCAATATGTAAAAGATCACAATAATCAAAAAGAGGTACTAAATACAGGTGGCATAGAACTGCCATATGGAGAGGGATACATGGCGATATAGGACAATACAAGTTAGGTTTTTACTTAGAAAAATAGGGGTAAATATCAAGGTAACCACAAAGAGGTATAACAACTCCATAACTCAAAATAAAAGCCAAGAAAAATGTAACGACTTAGCAAACATAAAGTCAAATACTATGAAAATGAGGAACACACAATTTACAAAGAAAAACGTCTCAGCACAAAAAAGTAAGTGGAAAAATGAAACAACACACATAAAAAGGCATCAAAATGACAACACTAAACACATACATATCTATAATTACACTGAATGTAAATGGACTAAATGCACCAATAAAGAGACAGAGAGTCTCAGACTGGATAAAGAAACACGATCCATCTATATGCTGCCTACAAGAGACACACCTTAGACTTAGAGACACAAACAATCTAAAACTCAAAGGATGGAAAAAAATATATCAAGCAAACAATAAGCAAAAAAGAGCAGGAGTAGCAATATTAATTTCTGACAAAATAGACTTTAAACTTAAAACCACCACAAAGGATAAAGAAGGACACTACATAATGATAAAACGGACAATTGACCAGGAAGATATAGCCATATTAAATATGTATGCACCCAATGACAGGGCTGCAAGATACATAAATCAAATTTTAACAGAACTGAAAAGTGAGATAGACACCTCCACAATTATAGTAGCAGACTTCAACACACCACTTTCGGAGAAGGACAGGACATTCAGTAAGAAGCTCAATAGAGACACAGAAGACCTAATTACAACAATCAACCAACTTGACCTCATAGACTTATACAGAACTCTCCACCCAACTGCTACAAAGTATACTTTTTTTTCTAGCGCACATGGAACATTCTCTAGAATAGACCACATGTTAGGTCATAAAACAAACCTTTGCAGAATCCAAAACATCAAAATATTACAAAGCATCTTCTCAGACCACAAGGCCATAAAAGTGGAAATCAATAACAGAAAAATTAGGGAAAAGAAATCAAATACTTGGAAACTGAACAATACCCTCCTGAAGAAAGACTGGGTTATAGAAGACATTAAGGAGGGAAAAAAGAAATTCATAGAATGCAACGAGAATGAAAACACTTCCTATCAAAACCTCTGGGACACAGCAAAAGCAGTGCTCAGAGGCCAATTTATATCGATAAATGCACACATACAAAAAGAAGAAAGAGCCAAAATCAGAGAACTGTCCCGACAACTTGAACAAATAGAAAGGGAGCAACAAAAGAATCCATCAGGCACCAGAAGAAAACAAATAATAAAAATTAGAACTGAACTAAATGAATTAAAACAGAAAAACAATTGAAAGAATTAACAAAGCCAAAAGCTGGTTCTTTGAAAAAATTAACAAAATTGATAAACCATTGGCCAGACTGACTGAAGAAATACAGGAAAGGAAACAAATAACTCGAATAAGAAAGGAGATGGGCCACATGACAACAGACCCAACTGAAATTAAAAGAATCATATCAGATTATTACGAAAACTTGTACTCTAACAAATTTGCAAACCTAGAAGGAATGTATGAATTCCTGGAAAAACACTACCTACCTAAACTAACACAATCAGAAGTAGAACAACTAAACAGACCCATAACAAAAAAAGAGATTGAAACGGTAATCAAAAAACTCCCCCCCCCCCAAAAAAAAGCCCTGGCCCGGATGGCTTTACTGCAGAGTTGTACCAAACTTTCAGAGAAGAGTTAACACCACTACTACTAAAGGTATTTCAAAGCATAGAAAATGACGGAATACTACCTAACTCATTCTATGAACCCTCCATTTCCCTGATACCAAAACCAGGTAAAGACACCACAAAAAAAGACAATTACAGACCTATATCCCTCATGAACGTAGATGAAAAAATCCTCAACAAAATTCTAGCCAACAGAATTTAACAACATATCAAAAAATTAATCCACCATGACCAAGTGGGATTTATACCAGGTATACAAGGCCAGTTTAATATTAGAAAAACCATTAATGTAATCCACCATATAAATAAAACAAAAGACAAAAACCACATGATCTTATCAATTGATGCAGAAAAGGCATTTGACAAAGTCCAACACCCATTTATGCTAAAAACTCTCACCAAAATAGGAATTGAAGGAAAACTCCTCAACATAATAAAGGGCATCTATACAAAGCCAACAGCCAACATCACTCTAAAAGGAGAGAGCCTGAAAGCATTTCCCTTGAGAACAGGAAGCAGACAAGGATGCCCTTTATCACCACTCTTATTCAACATCGTGCTAGAAGTCCTAGCCAGGACAATTAGGCTAGACAAAGAAATAAAAGGCATCCGGATTGGCAAGGAGGAAGTAAAATTATCTCTATTTGCAGATGACATGATCTTATACACAGAAAACCCTAAGGAATCCTCCAGAAAACTACTGAAACGAATAGAAGAGTTTGGCAGAGTCTCAGGTTATAAAATAAACATACAAAAATCACTTGGATTCCTCTACATCAACAAAAAGAACATCGAAGAGGAAATCACCAAATCAATACCATTCACACTAGCCCCCAAGAAGATAAAATACTTAGGAATAAATCTTACCAAGGATGTAAAAGACCTATACAAAGAAAACTACAAAGCTCTACTACAAGAAATTCAAAAGGACCTACTTAAGTGGAAAAACATACCTTGCTCATGGACAGGAAAACTTAACATAGTAACAATATCTATTCTACCAAAAGCCATCTATACATACAATGCACTTCTGATCCAAATTCCAATGACATTTTTTAATGTGATGGAGAAACAAATCACCAACTTCATATGGAAGGGAAAGAAGCCTCGGATAAGCAAAGCATTACAGAAAAAGAAGAAAGTGGGAGGCCTCACTCTACCTGATTTCAGAACCTATTATACAACCACAGTAGTCAAAACAGACACATAGACCAATGAAACAGAATTGAGAACCCAGATATAAATCCATCCACATATGAGCAGCTGATATTTGACAAAGGCCCAGTGTCAGTTAATTGGGGAAAAGATAGTCTTTTTAACAAATGGTGCTGGCATAACTGGATATCCATTTGCAAAAAAATGAAACAGGACCCATACCTCACACCATGCACAAAAACTAACTCCAAGTGGATCAAAGACCTAAACATAAAGACTAAAACGATAAAGATCATAGAAGAAAAAAATAGGGACAACGTTAGGAGCCCTAATACAAGGCATAAACAGAATATAAAACATTACCAAAAATGACGAAGAGAAACCAGATAACTGGGAGCTCCTAAAAATCAAACACCTATGCTCATCTAAAGACTTCACCGGAAGAGTAAAAAGACCACCTACAGACTGGGAAAGAATTTTCAGCTATGACATCTCTGACCAGCGCCTGATCTCTAAAATCTACATGATTCTGTCAAAACTCAACCACAAAAAGACAAACAACCCAATCAAGAAGTGGGCAAAGGATATGAACACACACTTCACTAAAGAAGATATTCAGGCAGCTAACAGATACATAAGAAAATGCTCTTGATCATTAGCCATTAGAGAAATGCAAATTGAAACTACGATGAGATTCCATCTCACTCCAACAAGGCTGACATTAATTCAAAAAACACAAAATGATAAATGTTGGAGAGGCTGCGGAGAGATTGGAACTCTTATACACTGCTGGTGGGAATGTCAAATGGTACAACCACTTTGGAAATCTATCTGGCGTTTTCTTAAAAAGTTAGAAATAGAACTACCATACAACCCAGAAATCCCACTCCTCGGAATATACCCTAGAGAAATAAGAGCCTTCACACAAACAGATATATGCATACCCATGTTTATTGCAGCTCTGTTTACAATAGCAAAAAGCTGGAAGCAACCAAGGTGTCCATCAACGGATGAATGGTTAAATAAATTGTGGTATATTCACACGATGGAATACTACGCATCGATAAAGAACAGTGACGAATCTGTGAAACATTTGATAACATGGAGGAAACTGGAAGGCATTATGCTGAGCGAAATCAGTCAGAGGCAAAAGGACAAATATTGTATAAGACCACTATTATAAGATCTTGAGAAATAGTATAAACTGAGAAGAACACATACTTTTGTGGTTACGGAGGGGGGAGGAGGGAGGGTGGGAGAGGGTTTTTTACTGATTAGTTAGTAGATAAGAACTGCTTTAGGTGAAGGGAAGGACAGTACTCAATACATGGAAGGTCAGCTCAGTTGGACTGGACCAAAAGCAATGAAGTTTCTGGGATAAACTGAATGCTTCAAAGGTCAGCGGAGCAAGGGCGGGGGTTTGGGGACCATGGTTTAAGGGGACTTCTAAGTCAATTGGCAAAATAATTCTATTATGAAATCATTCTGCATCCCACTTTGAAATGTGGCATCTGGGGTCTTAAATGCTAACAAGCGGCCATCTAAGATGCATCAGTTGGTCTCAACCTACCTGGATCAAAGGAGAATGAAGAACACCAAGGTCACACGATAACTATGAGCCCAATAGACAGAAAGGGCCACATGAACCAGAGACTTACATCATCCTGAGACCAGAAGAACTAGTTGGTGCCTGGCCACAACTGATGACTGCCCTGACAGGGAGCACAACAGAGAACCCCTGAGGGAGCAGGAGATCAGTGGGATGTGGACCCCAAATTCTCACAAAAAGACCATATTTAATGGTCTGACTGAGACTAGAGGAATCCCGGCGGTCATGGTCCCCAAACATTCTGTTGGCCCAGGACAGGAACCATCCCTGAAGACAACTCATCAGACATGAACAGGACTGGTCAGTGGGTAGGAGAGAGATGCTGATGAAGAGTGAGCTATTGTATCAGGTGGACACTTGAGACTGTGTTGGCATCTCCCGTCTGGAGCGGGGATGGGAGGATAGAGAGAGTTGGAAGCTGGCAAAATTGTCACGAAAGACTGGAAGGGCTGACTCATTGGGGGAGAGCAAGTGGGAGTACGGAGTAAGGTGTATATAAACTTATATGTGACAGTTTGATTTGATTTGTAAATGTTCACTTGAAGCTCAATAAAAGTTAATTAAAAAAAAAATTAACTCAAAATGGATCAAAGACCTAGATGTAAGAACTAAATCTTATAAGAAAACTATTGGTGTAAATCTTGGTGACTTTGGATTAGGCAATAGTTTCTTAGATATGACACCTAGAGCACTGGTAACCAAAGATAAAATTGTTAAATTTAAGTCCTTAAAAATTAAAAAATTTTTATCCCTAAAAAACACTACTAAGAAAATCAAAAGATGCTCCACAGAATGGGAGAAAATATTTTCAAATCATACTTGTAATAAGGGTCTAGTACCTGGAATCCGGAAACCCTGGTGGCGTAGTGGTTAAGTGCTATGGCTGCTAACCACTGGGTTGGCAGTTCAAATTTGCCAGGCGCTCCTTGGAAACTCTATGGGGCAGTTCAACTCTGTCCTATAGGGTCACTAGGAGTCGGGATTGACTCGATGGCACTGGGTTTGGTTTTGGTTTTTTACCTGGAATCCACAAAGTACTCTTAAAACTCAATGATGTGCAATAAAAAAAAAACTAATTAAAAATGGGCAAAAAAAAAAAAATAGACATTTACCAAAGAAGGTATATAAATGGAAACGCTGGTGGCGCAATGGTCAAGTGCTAGGGCTGCTAACCAAGAGTTCAGCAGTTCGAATCCGCCAGGAGCTCGTTGGAAACTCTATGGGGCAGTTCTACTCTGTCCTATAGGGTCACTATGAGTCGGAATCGACTCGATGGCAGTGGGTTTGGTTTTTGGAAGGATATAAAAAGATGCTCAATACCATTAGTTATTAAACCCACTGCCGTCCAGTCAATTCCAACTCATAGCGACCCTATAGGACAGAGTAGAACTTCACCATAGAGTTTCCAAGAAGCGCCTGGCGGATTCGAACTGCCGACCTCTTGGTTAGCACCCATAACACTTAAGCACTACACCAACAGGGTTTTCCCCATTAGTTATTAGGGAGATATAAATCAAAACCACAATATTTCTTCACACACATGAGGATAGCTGTAATAATAATTAAAAAAAAAAAACAGAAAATACCAATTGTGATTGAGAAGGTGGAGAATGTGTAACTCATACATTGCTGGTGTAAATGTAAGATGTTGCAGCTATTTTAGAAAACAGTTTCGCAGTTCCTCAAAATGTTAAAGATAGAATTATCATATAACCCAGCAGTTCCACTCCTGGGTGTATAACAAGAATAATGAAAACATACATTCAGAAAAACTTGCACCCAAATGTTCATAGCAACATTATTCATAATAGCCAAAAAGTGGAAGCATCCCAAAAGTCCATTAACGAATGGATAAACAAAGTGTGTGTATATCCATAAGAAAAAATCCATACAATGGAATAATATTTAGCCATAAAAAGCAATAAAGTTCTGATACCTACTACAGCATGGATGAACTTCAAAAATACGGTAAGTGAAAGAAGCCAGACATAAAGGACCACACATTGTATGATTCCATTTATATTAAATGTTCAGAAAAGACAAATTCATAGACAGAAAAATTGTTTGTTGCTAGAGAATGGGGAGAGGAGAGAATGGGGAGTGACTGCTAATAGGTACAGTACAGTGGCTGATCCTAAAGTTCCTTAAAGGTTTTGCTATTCTGATACCTTGAAAGGCTCAGAGCAAGGAAATAATCTTCACTCAATTAAATTTTATGAGGCCAGAAAGGATGAAGACAAGATGACCTCTTAGAGAACCTGACCAGCTAAGATAGGTATCTGCAGCAGACATGAATGGCTTATACCTGACCAACCTCACCCTGAGGATTCTTCCCTACTGAAGGACTAATTGTTAATGACTGTTTTGGACTGGTAAAATGATTGGGAGGGGGATGTTATCCTCCAAGTATGAAAGGGCAAATGGCTAGAAGAGCCAGAGGATGGCCTGTAGTACGGTCAATTACTTAATATGGCCCTTCTAGCCATGCATGGTATTGTAAAAAAAAAAAAAAGGTCTTGTAACTCCCACAAAATGTTTGGGTGGGATTATGCAAATAAGGTGCTTGTGGACCACCAAGGGGATTGGACAGCTTGCTGCTAACACAATTAAGGTGTATGGAACCCTAACAAGGGAATTGGTCAGTTTTACCAACCTACTAGGCTTAAAATGCACCATTCCAGACCAGGGAAGGAGGGACCTCACTACCATCAGAAAACAAACAGCCAGGGGCATAACGTGCCCTTTGGACCTGAGGTCCCTGTGCTGAGAATCTCCTAGACCCAGAAGATGGTATTAAAAAGTGAGAAGCAGTGGCAGTGAAATGGTGGCAGCAGAACCACAAGACTAGTCAAAAATGGCACAGTGGGCTTCGCAGAGCAAGGCAGCTACAGTGGCTATGCTGACCCATGGAGTGAGAGAGCTGAGTGCCTTTGGGCCAAGGCTTCCTGGCAGAGTGTGGTGCCTATAGGCACTTTCAGTGGAGCTAAAGAGCTATGTAACACTTGCCCAAGCAGTTCAGAGGCCAGGCCAGGCCAGGCTGAGGGCCGCAGGGCCGAGGGGCTGAGGTGCCGAGGGGCAAGAAAGAGGCCTGCCTGCGGGCACAGCCAAAAAGTTGTCCTGACTGAAGAACTGTATTCTGAGTCACTCTTGATCCTGAATTTTAACCTATTACTTCCCTAATAAACCCCATAACTGTGAGTAAAGTCTGTGATTTCTGTGTGGCCATTGCAATGAATTATCGAACCCAGCAGAGAAGTAGAGAGTGCCATGGGAGGGGCAGCTGGTGTCAGAACTGGTAAAAAGGTTGGAGGGTGAAGCTATGTTTGACCTCCATTTCATAGGAATCAGCCTTGGGATGATATTGATCTTGATTCCCTCTCCTCCCTCCTGTGAAGTTAGATGAGGTCTGACACCACCAGACCATTTTTACAGTGGTACAGGATTTCTTTCTGGAACGATTAAAATGTTATAGAATTAGATAGTAGTTACGGTTACACAACCTTAAAAATACACTAAAAAACCCACTAAACTGTACACAAAAATAAAAGGCCAGTATTTCCTAAGAGTCTCAAGATTAATGACAGAAACAAATATCTCAATGAGACATCATTTTTAAACCATTTCAGAAACTTCTTTATTATTTTAGTCATATTCACATACTACTTATACCATAATTTACTCAAAAATTTTCTTTAGATCAACTTACTTAAATAATTATGTTAAAAAGAAACTATTACAGTGTAAGTTAAAATCTAGTATCAAATGTCATATAGAGAAAGTAACTATGAATAAAATGAAAACAATTTTATGAAATTAACAGTTGAAATTATATACAAGTAGTCATAAACCTAGTCAATATACCAAAATAAATGCTAAATATAATTCTCTTAGAAGAAGTAAAAAGTTTATGATCAGTAATTAATGTTTAGAGCAATGTTATAACTTTAAGACAAGAGATTCAATGAATTATAAAATGATTTGGTACCTAATCCCACGCATTTACTGGTACTCATAAAGACTACGTATATTTAATGATTTACCCTTTTAAATATTAGGCTTGATTTCTAATCCAAATGAAAATAAATTTGTATAAGATATTGTCTCAAGAAACCTTTGAAATGTTTTTCAGAAGGTTCTTCAGAAACTGTCAAAGAATTTTGCATGGCAGCAAAGTGATGTATAAATTTTCTTACTATCATCCTTTCTATTGCATCTGAAAAATAACCATGAAAAAATTGTTGACCAAAACTTTTAGATAGTTCCACATATTTTGAATATATTCTTCAGATAAAGTTGTAACAACTACATTAAGACGAAAAGAAATATTCAGCCCAACATGGTGAATGGATATATTTTATGGCATCGGTTTTGTTGATTTTAGTTTTTCACTTAACGTGGACTATTTATTTAAGATTTCTATTAGGATCGTTTCAGATTTCTAGGTGAGAAAATATGTTTGTAAAATATCCTAATTTTGCATGCCATTCCCAATCATAAAAGTCACCTAGAAGCCTGGATTTTTCACTCAGGAACACTTAAGTCATGCTTTTTGCAAATTGTGTAGAGAATGAGGAATTTTCAGGAAAGTCAGTATGAAAAATAACTGTTGGCCATCCATTTACAAAGCTGGAAAATATATGAGAATTCAGTGGTTTTCACAAATATGATGAACAATTTTAACAACTTCATGAAGTACTTCTATTACAGTATCTGCATCTCCGTGTGTAATGGCTTCTCTATAAACACAACAGTGAGCGGATCTGGCTTTTTCCTCAATTATTTGAATACGTGGAACAAGCTCTCTTCTTCTGACTGGCTATGTCATCAGCATCATCTGTGCTTAATCCAAACATGGATTCCAGAATATGCTGTTATTTCTTCAGAGTCACCAATAAATAAAATTTCCTTATTTGCACACAATTAGCAAAGACTTTATTAGTTTGCAGTGAATTATACCAATTTGTTGTATTAAACCCAATTTGTTGTATTAGGAACAATAATTACTTTTTCACATTTTGGTAATATCTATAAGTCAAAGATGAATTGTGCTGTTTGACATAGGCACTTAATGAAAGATTTTGTTTGCAATATCCCTGAATCTCACTGTTGGCTTTCTTTGATAGTAGGCTTGATATATGTCTCGGTAACTGCTTCAGTAGGTCTGGGCTCTGAAATTAAATATGTTAAAAAGACAATTCTAAAGCTTTGGCATTTTCATTCTATGTCACTCTGCACATAACTTTCCATTAGAATTATCTTTCACTTTGTTTTAAAATTTTGATGGGCCTTGTGAAGTAATTTTTGTGCTTCAAAATGACACTTGAGTTTGCATTATTTAATACTAGACATTAGTGTTAGTATTATTTAACACTAGACATTAGCACACATAATGAAATAATTTCATTTTCCTCATCAGTTCATAAAATTCAAATAAATTTGATTATTTTCACACTAATTTTTTTTTTTCTCTGCAGCTTGAACTTTTACTACATCAATAAAGGGTTGCTTTTTTTTTTTTTTTTTTTAATGTAATACCCAATACTTCAATTTGGTCTTTATACTGAGAAGACATGTGACTGATCCCATCACATTCCCACTAGTAATGACTTTTACAGCGTTCACCACTACACTTAAAATCTTCATTTTAAAACACTTATTCACCGTGGTAGAAATCAGAGATAGGCCTAATACTAGTTTATTGTTGTATGTAATTATACAGCTTTCACATGCCAAACCACTGCCAATCTCTAAAAGTGGGATTTCCAATGAGTTGACACTGGAAAGAATAAAATATAAACAGGAAAATTCATGTTTGAGAATAAAAATTAATGATCTTTACCACCAAAGTTTGATGAGTGTTTGTGGAAGACTCAGTAAATAAAGATATGAAACATTCGTAAGCGTACCTTAAAAGTGCCGCACGTGTAATTCTTGTAATCTGCAATTTTTGAGTAAGTACTATTACCTTAGCAATAAAATCTGTGAAATCATTGGTATTACGTGTTAATTGCTTTCCTGATATCAATGATAATAAATACATAATTTTGAAAACATTAATCACTGGAATATCTAAAATTATATAGTATTCTAATCATATAATATACTATGAATGGAAATCCTGGTGGTGTAGTGGTTAAGAGCTACAGCTGCTAAGCAAAAGGTCCCCAGGTCGAATCCACTAGGTGCTCCTTGGAAACCATATGGGGCAATTCTAATCTGTCCTATAGGGTTGCTATAAGCCGGAATCGACTTGACAGCAACGGGTTTTTGATATACCATGAATAGTAACCTCTGTAATTAAAAAAATAAAGAAGTTTAAAGGGCCAATAAAGTGGAAACACAAATAAACACTACTAGGCAGGAAAAAAAAAAAATACAATCCTTGTCAGCCAGGAATTAGGTTGACATAGTTTAAAAATATCTACAGTGCTGAGAAAAATTAATCAGATATTCTTAATGCTCATCATATGCACAATATATCCATACATTACATATAAAACTTTTGGAAATATTTCGGTAACATCTTTTTTGAAAAATACACTTAACTCTGATACAACGTTCCAACTTTTGGAAAATCTATCCCATAGAAAGAAAGTTAAAAAATCAAACCCGTTGCCACTGAGTCTATTTCGACTTGTGGCAGCCCCATGTGTTACAGAGTAGAACTCCCAAATAGAAGAACTATAGGGCTTTCTTGGCTATAATCTTTACAAAAACAGAATGCCAAGCCCTTCTTCTGCAGGGTTCAAACTGCCAATCTTTAGGTTAATTACCAACAGCAAACTGTCTATGCCATTCAGGATTTTTATATAAAAGCAACATGTATTTATTGTAATATTGTTTGTAGAGGCTAATAATGGTATTCAACCTGAATTCATTCAAAATTTGTGGTGAATAAAGTGTAATGGCTCAATAAACCTTCTTTACAATCTCCTTCTAATGTGCTTTCTATGCATCAAAGGCTATGAAAGAAAAAGAAAAGAAAGAAGGGAGGGAGGAAGGAAAGGAGGGAGGGAGGAAGGGAAGAAGGTTTCAGTTTCTAGTCTTACTTTCTGAAAGGATTCATGATGTAAATATGTTTGAACCAATAGGATGTAGTCATGCTTAACATGGAATATGGATCTGAGGTAAAGAGTATCTTCCTGAATTTTGGTTTAGTTTTGTTTGTTTTCTTTCTGCTGGAAGTAAGGTCATGGAGACAGAAATATTTTGTAGCTCAGATTTAGTGTCCATTTAACAACAGTGGATGTTGTGATTCAACTGTGGCACCAGCAGCAGTGGCCCAGACCCCACCAGTTTCTTGATCCTAGAGAAGGAATAGGCTCAAGACCCATGTTCTTGAAGTCAAGAGTTCCAGGGACATTCTCAGATGCGTTAGCTTCTTTGTTGGGCAATTCTGGAAAACGTCCCCAGAAGTCTAGCCCAGAGCTCTCTATATCAGCTTTCCAATGTAGGAAACGGAGGGATACCTGTTTCCTACATTGCATCCTGACTGATATGATGGCACAATATTTGTTAACTATAAAAAGGGTGTACTGGATTTATGTCTAATAACATGGAGATAGTTCCAAAATGTATTTTTAAGTGAAAGAACAAGATTAATAAACGTGTTTACAAGACAAATCTATTTTCATAAATATAAAACAGCAAAAACAAATCATATGAATGTATTTAATATCGCATATATTTATAGAAACAGAAAAATATATGCAAGATGACACACTATGCTGGTAAAAAAAAAAGTAGCATTGGTTATTTCACGATTTTTTGAAAGACTAAGAAGAAAAGCAAACCTATCATGAAACTAGGAGAGAAAGAGATAAAATACATGGTGAAAATAAATTGAATCTCAATAACTATCTTATCCCATAAAAAAGAAAGAAATTCAGATGGATTGTGAACATAAATGTGAAAAGTAAAACATAAAGCTTATATGTGATAAAAGAGAAGAATATTTTAAGAGATTTAAAGTACCAAGGATTTATTAAAACAGAAAAAGAATGAACCATGAAGAAAAATATTATAAATTGTACTACATTTAAGTAAGAAAAGAAGCCCTGGTGGTGCAGTGGTTAATCAATGGCAACAGGTTTATAAGTAAGTACAATTGGGAATGAAGTAACACACAGTGGCAGACGAGGAAGCCCTAGAGGTTCATCCCACCACTAAAACAACTGTATTGGAAAGAGCAATTGTACCTAACTGTAACCCTGGAACCCGATTAAACACCAGAATCAACCAAGGTAGTGCTTGATTAAGGAACAAGCTGGTGATATTTCCTAGGCCACTGACTTACTGAAGAGGTAACAGAATTGGAACATACACTTCGCAAAAATTAGCTTGGATAAGTCACTAAACAAACATTTGATTGCATCCTCCATTAAGCAACAACTCCCTGAGGAGTGGGAGATTCTTATATTTTTTTATTTTTGTTTTTTTTTTTTTCGTGGAGTACAAGGAAATATCCTTTGAAACATCAGTTAGACACAGACTCTGGAACAGAGTCCTATGTAGCCACACATGTTTTGGAACACAGCCTTTGAAAAATTGTTAGGAGAGGTTATTGAGCAGATGGACTATTAGAGCCTTCAATATTAAAAAAAAAAAAAAATTGCAATCCCTGGGGAAAGGGAAGAATCTGAGTTCCAGAGTTAGCATGTTATAATAGTCATATGTCCCAGTTTCAACATTAACAACAAAAAAAAATCATAAGGCATAAATAAAAACTGATGGCCCAATCAAAAGAATAATATGAAGAGAGAAACTATCCCTATAAAAGCATGGATAATGGACAGATTACAAGACTTTAAAACAATATTAAATATGCTCAAAGAAATAGAAGAGAAATTGGAAATGAATTAAAAAGTCAGGTAAATGATACAGAAACAAAATGAACATTTCAATAAAGAGACAGAAACTATAAAAAAGAAATATTGGAGCTGAAAAATACAGTGACTAAAATAAAAAGTTCAGTGTAGGAACTCAACAGCAGATTTGAGCCAGCAGAATAAAAAATCAGCAAACTAGAAAATGAGGAAATCAAAATTTTTTAGTCTGAAGAGTTCAGGAGAAAATAAAATGAAAACTGAGCAAAGCTAATGAAACTGTTGGTCACTAACAAGTAAACCAATGTATGCATCATGGGAATCCCAGAAGCAGAAGAGAGAAAGAGAGAGACAGGAAGAATATTATAATAAATTACAGGGAAAAAAAAACTTTCCAGATCTGATGAAGGACTTCACAAATCCAGAAACTCAAAGAACTCCAAGTAGAATAAAGCCAAAGAGATGCACACTGAGACAAATTATAATCAAACTCTTGAAAACCAAAGATAGGAAAATACTGACAGCAGCCAGAGAGAAGCAAATTGTCACATACACGGGATCTTTAATAAGATCAAGTGCCAATTTCTCTTCAGAAACATTGGTGACCAGAAGGCGGTGGGAGGGAAAAATGGCAAGTTATTACTTGAGGAGGAGTCCATAAATGGCACGAATGGTTAAGCACTTACCTACTGACAGGCTGGTGGTTTGAATCCACCCAGAGGTGTCCTGGATGAAAGGTTCGACAATCTGCTTCCAAAAGATAACAGCCATTGAAGACCTTATGGAGCACAGTTCTACTCTGACACACATGGGGTCACTATGAGTCAAATCAACCCAATGGCAACTGTTGTGGTTTATTACTGAAGGAATATAGTGAGTTTCCATTAAAGGTGATTTAAAAAAAAAAAAAAAATTTAGGAAAGGATAGCGGTGATGGTTTGCACATTGTTAATGTAATTAATGTCACTGAATTTTACACGTAAAAATGGTTGAAATGGCAAATATTTGTTATGTATATCTCACCACAATAAAAATGTAAAGTAAAAAGAAAAAAGGCTATCACTAAAAATGGGAAACCCTGGTGGCATAGTGGTTAAGTGCTATGGCTGCTAACCAAAAGGTCGGCAGTTTGAATCTGCCAGGCACTTCTTGGAAACTTTTTGGGGCAGTTCTACTCTGTCCTATAGGGTCGCTATGAGTCGGGATCAATGGCAGTGGGTTTGTTTTTTTGGTTTTTTATCATTAAAAATAAACACATAAAAGCTAATATCAAATGCTGGTGTTAATCTTGATCTAAAAAAAAAAAAATCTTGATCTAGAACTCGATAAATCCAAAAACAAACCTATTACTGTCGAGTTGGTGGTTTGAACTTACCAGCCACTCTACAGGAGGAAGATGTGGCAGTCTGCTTCCGTAAAGATTACAACCCTGGAAACAGCATAGAGCAGTTCTACTCTGTTCTATAGGGTCACCACGAGTCAGAATCGACTCAGCAGCAATGGGTTTGTGTTTGGGTTATAGCAACACCCCACTTCTAGTAGCAAAACTGGAAATAGTTTCCTATTGCTGCCGTATTTTTCAGATCTCTTATTTTTTGCCCTCGATCAGGTATGGAAAATTCTGATTTAAAGGGCTCACGTGACTACATTGATCCATGCAGATAATCCAGAATAATCTTATTTTAAGGTGAGCTATTTGTAGCCTTTGTTGCATCTGCCGAATTCCTTTTGCCATATTACATATTCATCGCATGACTCCAGGAGGGAGGTCGTGGGGACAAAATTCTGCCTCCTGCACTTGCACTACTGCCAGATAATATAGAAGGATAACACTCACAAAAGCATCATGGGTAGTTTCATCTAAACACAGGAAACCAAAAGCATACAAAATAATTCTGGTATCTTTATTACAGTGGAAGTTACTTTTCTTAGCTCTGTATTTCACTCAAACCAACTAGAGCATTTCCAAAATCTATCTCTTTTACAATATAGGCAATGTTTTCTTAACACAAAATCATGGAGTTTTTGTTCTAAGGGACAAGTCAATTTAATAATAAATTACATTGAGGAAAAGAACGCTCTATATGCAAACAATGTAATAATGAAAAGTCACTGTGTAATTTCAGTTACTTTTAACATGATGCCCAAAACTTCTTTTAGATTCAAAGAAACAATGCTAATACCATCAACTTCTAAAGTTATAAAATTAGGTAAAGAGTAAAAACAGTACAAACCTAGCTCTTAAATTACCAACTAGTTACCAAACCAGTTCCAGGAGACAATTGGACAAGTAAGTCTCTTATCCTATTAACTAATAAATTTCATTTCCATTAATTGAAATACTGTCATTTAAAATGAATTTAGAAGGGCAAAGTTAAAGTTTAAGAATTTTGGAAATGTGAAAAGGCAAATACTTTAAGCCTCAGCAGGAAATAAGACAACTCCACCTGAGCTTCTGGTAGGAAAGCATAATTTCACTTTCATTATTTTTACATCAAAATATTATATGGTTAGAATGATTATTGTGTTAATATTAATTTTGGGGGAATTTTTACCACAACTTTGCTTATAATACTTAAACATGGAGACCATCCTCAATGTCCAGTAACAGAGGTCTAAGAAACTCTCAGAGAGACTTGGTGGCACAGTGGTTAAGTGCTTGGGTTTCAACAGAAAGGTCAACAGTCTGCTTCCATAAAGATTCCAGCCTTGGAAACACTGTGGGGCAGCTAGCTCTGTCCCATAGGATTGCTGTGAGTCTGAATTTACTCGACGGCAATGGATTAAGGCACATGCAGAGGTCCCTGGGTGGTACAAACAGTTTGTGCTTGGCTACTAACCTAAAGGTTGGCGGTTCAAACCCATCCAGCAGCACCATGGAAAAAAGTCTTGGAGATCTACTTTCATAAAGATTACAGCCAAGAAAACCTTAGGGAACTCAGTTCTACTCTGTAACACGAGTCTCTATGAGTCAGAACTGACTCAATGGCAATGAGTAAAAAAACTCTTAAGCCATTAAAATTATATTTTAAAATATAAGACGATACTGAAGTATGTTTTTATATAGTATAAAAAATGCTACAGATTACTGTATTCATGTCATAATATAATTTTTCTAAATATATTATGAGGCCTGTGTTAAGAACAAACTGTTGGCAGTGGTTAAATTTGTGTGATGAGATCTAGATTGAGTATTGTCTAAACTTTGAGAAATGAATATTAAGTATTTGTGCCATTCAAAAAGTGCCTTAAATAATTTTAGATCATAGTTTGTGTAATGAATCAGATTTTATGAGAGTGATAAGGAAGACGATAAGATTCGTTAATAGCAATTATAGCGGAGCGTGGCAGTGAAATCCTTATTAGAATGATCTTAAGTGAGAATAGAAGGAGAAGAATCAACGACAGTGCACACAGACAATCCTTTCAAGGAGTTTTGCCACAAAGTGTAATAAGAAATGTAACTCCGGTTTTGGGGGAAAGAATAAAAACAAACAAACACACACACACACACACACAGAAAAAAGGAAACTAACATTAAGCATTCAAAACAGGTGAGAGAAAAGAAAAAAGAAACAGAAAAAGTCTAAAGAAACTAAAAGTTAAAAAAAAAAAAAAAGATGAGGAAATGTAGTTATTGGATATATCCAAGAGCTATCTCAATTTTTTTTATAAGGAATTCTGTTTTTTTTTAATAATTTTTATTGTGCTTTAAGTGAAAGTTTACAAATCAAGTCAGTCTGTCACATATAAGCTTACATACACCTTACTCCATACTCCCACTTACTCTCCCCCTAGTGAGTCCCTCCTTCCAGTCTCGCCTTTCCTGACGCTTTTGCCAGTTTCTAACCCTCTCTACCCTCCTATCTCCCCTCCAGACAGGAGATGCCAACACAGTCTCAAGTGTCCACCTGATACAAGTAGCTCACTCTTCATCAGCATCTCTCTCCAACCCATTGTCCAGTCCCTTCCACGTCTGATAAGTTGTCTTCGGGGATGGTTCCTGTCCTAGGCCAACAGAAGGTTTGGGGACCATGACTGCCGGGATTCTTCTAATCTCAGTCAGACCTTTAAGTATGGTCTTTTAATGAGAATTTGGGGTCTGCATCCCACTGTTCTCCTGCTCCCTCAGGGGTTCTCTGTTGTGCTCTCTGTCAGGGAAGTCATCAGTTGTGGCCGGGCACCATCTAGTTCTTCTGGTCTCAGGACGATGTAAGTCTTTGGTTCATGTGGCCCTTTCTGCCTCTCCGGCTCATAGTTATCATGTGACCTTGGTGTTCTTCATTCTCCTTTGATCGGGGTGGGTTGAGACCAACTGATGCATCTTAGATGGCCGCTTGTTAGCATTTAAAACCCCAGATGCCACATTTCAAAGTGGGATGCAGAATGTTTTCACAATAGAATTATTTTGCCAATTGACATAGAAGTCCCCTTAAGCCAAAGTCCCCAAACCCCCTCCCTTGCTCCGCTGACCCTCGAAGCATTCAGTTTATCCTGAAAACTTCTTTGCTTTTGGTCCAGTCCAGTTGAGCTTCCATGTATTGAGTATTGTCCTTCCCTTCACCTAAAGTAGTTCTTATCTACTAACTAATCAGTAAATGACCTCTCCCACCCTCCCTCCCTCCCCTCCTCGTAACCACAAAAGTATGTGTTCTCCTCAGTTTATACTATTTCTCAAGATCTTATAATAGTGGTCTTATACAATATTTGTCCTTTTGCCTCTGACTAATTTCACTCAGCATAATGCCTTCCAGGTTCCTCCACATTATGAAATGTTTCACAGATTCGTCACTGTTCTTTATCGATGCATAGTATTCAATTGTGTGAATATACCATAATTTACTTAACCATTCATCCGTTGATGGACACCTTGGTTGCTTCCAGCTTTTTGCTATTGTAAACAGAGCTGCAATAAACATGGGTGTGCATATATCTGATCATGTAAACGCTTTTATTTCTCTAGCGTATATTCCGAAGAGTGGGATTTCTGGGTTGTATGGTAGTTCTATTTCTAACTTTTTAAGAAAACGCCAGATAGATTTCCAAAGTGGTTGTACCATTTGACATTCCCACCAGCAGTGTATAAGAGTTCCAATCTTTCCGCAGCCTCTCCAACATTCATTATTTTGTGTTTTTTGGATTAATGTCAGCCTTGTTGGAGTGAGATGGAATCTCATCGTAGTTTTAATTTGCATTTCTCTAATGGCTAATGATCAAGAGCATTTTCTCATGTATCTGTTAGCTGCCTGAATATCTTCTTTAGTGAAGTGCGTGTTCATATCCTTTGCCCACTTCTTGATTGGGTTGTTTGTCTTTTTGTGGTTGAGTTTTGACAGAATCATATAGATTTTAGAGATCAAGCGCTGGTCGGAGATGTCATAGCTGAAAATTCTTTCCCAGTCTGTAGGTGGTCTTTTTACTCTTTTGGTGAAGTCTTTAGATGAGCATAGGTGTTTGATTTTTAGGAGCTCCCAGTTATCTGGTTTCTCTTCGTCATTTTTGGTAATGTTTTATATTCTGTTTATGCCTTGTATTAGGGCTCCTAACGTTGTCCCTATTTTTTCTTCCATGATCTTTATCATTTTAGTCTTTATGTTTAGGTCTTTGATCCACTTGGAGTTAGTTTTTGTGCATGGTGTGAGGTATGGGTCCTGTTTCATTTTTTTGCAAATGGATATCCAGTTATGCCAGCACCATTTGTTAAAAAGGCTATCTTTTCCCCAATTAACTGACACTGGGCCTTTGTCAAATATCAGCTGCTCATATGTGGATGGATTTATATCTGGGTTCTCAATTCTGTTCCGTTGGTCTGTGTGCCTGTTGTTGTACCAGTACCAGGCTGTTTTGACTACTGTGGCTGTGTAATATGTTCTAAAATCAGGTAGAGTGAGGCCTCCCACTTTCTTCTTCTTTTTCAGTAATGCTTTACTTATCCGGGGCTTCTTTCCCTTCCATACAAAGTTGGTGATTTGTTTCCCCATGACATTAAAAAATGTCATTGGAATTTGGATTGGAAGTGCATTGTATATATAGATGGCTTTTGGTAGAATAGACATTTTTACTATCTTAAGTCTTCCTGTCCATGAGCAAGGTATGTTTTTCCACTTAAGTATGTCCTTTTGAATTTCTTGTAGTAGAGCTTTGTAGTTTTTTTTTTGTATAGGTCTTTTACATCCTTGGTAAGATTTATTCCTAAGTATTTTATCTTCCTGGGGGCTAGTGTGAATGGTATTGATTTGGTGATTTCCTCTTCGATGTTCTTTTTGTTGATGTTGAGGAATCCAAGTGATTTTTGTATGTTTATTTTATAACCTGAGACTCTGCCAAACTCTTCTATTCGTTTCAGTAGTTTTCTGGAGGATTCCTTAGGGTTTTCTGTGTATAAGATCATGTCATCTGCAAATAGAGATAATTTTACTTCCTTCTTGCCAATCCGGATGCCCTTTATTTCTTTGTCTAGCCTAATTGCTCTGGCTAGGACCTCTAGCACAATATTGAATAAGAGTGGTGATAAAGGGCATCCTTGTCTGGTTCCTGTTCTCAAGGGAAATGCTTTCAGGTTCTCTCCATTTAGGGTGATGTTGGCTGTTGGCTTTCTATAGATGCCCTTTATTATGTTGAGGAATTTTCCTTCAAGTCCTATTTTGGTAAGAGTTTTTATCATAAATGGGTGTTGGACTTTGTCAAATGCCTTTTCTGCATCAATTGATAAGATCATGTGGGTTTTGTCTTTTGTTTTATTTATATGGTGGATTACATTAATGGTTTTTCTAATATTAAACCAACCTTGCATACCTGGTATAAATCCCACTTGGTTGTGGTGGATTATTTTTTTTGATATGTTGTTGAATTGTATTGGCCAGAATTTTGTTGAGGATTTTTGCATCTATGTTCATGAGAGATATAGGTCTGTAATTTTCTTTTTTTGTGGTGTCTTTACCTGGTTTTGGTATCAGGGATATAGTGGCTTCATAGAATGAGTTAGGTAGTATTCCATCATTCTCTATACTTTGAAATACCTTTAGTAGTAGTGGTGTTAACTCTTCTCTGACAATTTAGAACTCTGCAGTGAAGCCGTCCGGGCCAGGGCTTTTTTTGTTGGAAGTTTTTTGATTACCTTTTCAATCTCTTTTTTTGTTATGGGTCTATTTAGTTGTTCTACTTCTGATTGTGTTAGTTTAGGTAGGTAGTGTTTTTCTAGGAATTCATCCATATCTTCTAGGTTTGCAAATTTGTTAGAGTACAATTTTTCGTAATAATCTGATATGAACCTTTTAATTTCAGTTGGATCTGTTGTGATGTGGCCCATCTCATTTCTTATTCGGGTTATTTGTTTCCTTTCCTGTATTTCTTCAGTCAGTCTGGCCAATGGTTTATCAATTTTGTTAATTTTTCAAAGAACCAGCTTTTGGCTTTGTTAATTCTTTCAATTGTTTTTCTGTTCTCTAATTCATTTAGTTCAGCTCTAATTTTTACTATTTGTTTTCTTCTGGTGCCTGACGGGTTCTTTTGTTGCTCACTTTCTATTTGTTCAAGTTGTAAGGACAGTTCTCAGATTTTGGCTCTTTCTTCTTTATGTATGTGTGCATTTATCGATATAAATTGGCCTCTGAGCACTGCTTTTGCTGTGTCCCAGAGGTTTTGATAGGAAGTATTTTCATTCTCGTTGCATTCTATGAATTTCTTTTTTCCCTCCTTAATGTCTTGTATAACCCAGTCTTTTTTGAGCAGGGTATTGTTCAATTTCCAAGTATTTGATTTCTTTTCCCCGAGTTTTCTGTTATTGATTTCCACTTTTATGGCCTTGTGGTCTGAGAAGATGCTTTGTAATATTGCAATGTTTTGGATTCTGCAAAGGTTTGTTTTATGACCTAATATGTGGTCTATTCTAGAGAATGTTCCATGTGCACTAGGAAAAAAAAAATACACTTTGCGGCTCTTGGGTGGAGTGTTCTGTATAAGTCTATGAGGTCAAGTTGGTTGATTGTAGCAATTAGGTCTTCCATGTCTCTATTGAGCTTCTTACTGGATGTCCTGTCCTTTTCCAAAAGTGGTGTGTTGAAGTCTGCTACTATAATTGTGGAGGTGTCTATCTCACTTTTCAGTTCTGTTAAAGTTTGTTTTATGTATCTTGCAGCCCTGTCATTGGGTGCATACATATTTAATATGGTTATATCTTCCTGGTCTATTGTCCCTTTAATCATTATATAGTGTCCTTCTTTATCCTTTGTGGTGGATTAAACTTTAAAGTCTATTTTGTCAGAAATTAATATTGCTACTACTGCTCTTTTTTGCTTGTTGTTTGCTTGATATATTTTTCCCATCCTTTGAGTTTTAGTTTGTTTGTGTCTCTAAGTCTAAGGTGCGTCTCTTGTAGGCTGCATATAGATGGATCGTGTTTCTTTATCCAGTCTGAGACTCTCTGTCTCTTTATTGGTGCATTTAGTCCATTTACATTCAGCGTAATTATAGATAAGTATGTGTTTAGTGTTGTCATTTTGATGCCTTTTTGTGTGTATTGTTAACAATTTCATTTTTCCACTTACTTTTTGTGCTGAGACGTTTTTCATTGTAAATTGTGTGTTCCTTATTTTCATAGTAGTTGAATTTATGTTTGCTGAGTCATTACATTTTTCTTGATTTTTATTTTGAGTTATGGAGTTGTTATACCTCTTTGTGGTTACCTTAATATTTACCCCTATTTTTCTATGTAAAAACCTAACTTGTATTGTGCTATATCGTCTTGTTTCCCTCTCCATATGACAGTTCTATGCCTTCTGTATTTAGTCCCTCTTTTTGATTATTGTGATCTTTTACATATTGACTTCAATGATTCCCTGTTTTGAGCTTTTTTTTCTTTTTAAAATTAATCCTAATTTGTTTTTGTGATTTCCCTATTTGAGTTGATATCAGGACATTCTGTTCTGTGACCTTGTGTTGTGCTGGTATCTGATATTATTGATTTTCTGACCAAACAATTTCCTTTAGTATTTCTTGTAGCTTTGGTTTGGTTTTTGCAAATTCTCTAAGCTTGTGTTTATCTGTAAATGTTTTAATTTCACCTTCATATTTGAGAGAGAGTTTTGATCCTTGGCTGGCAGTTTTTCTCCTTCAGTGCTCTATATATATCATCCCATTGCCTTCTTGACTGCATGGTTTCTGCTGAGTAGTCTGAACTTATTGATTCTCCTTTGTAGGAGACCTTTCTTTTATCCCTGGCTGCTTTTAAAATTTTCTCTTTATCTTTGGTTTTGGCAAGTTTGATGATAATATGTCTTGGTGTTTTTCTTTTTGGATCAATCTTATATGGGGTTCGATGAGCATCTTGGATAGATATCCTTTTGTCTTTCATGATGTCAGGGAAGTTTTCTGTCAGCAGATCTTCAACTATTCTCTCTGTGTTTTCTGTTATCCCTCCCTGTTCTGGGACTCCAATCACACGGAAGTTATTCTTCTTGATAGAGTCCCACATGATTCTTAGGGTTTCTTCATTTTTTTTTTTTTAATTCTTTTATCTGATCTTTTTTCAGCTATCTTAGTGTCAACTCCCTTGTCCTCCAGGTCCCCCACTCTGCATTCTAATTGCTCGAGTCTGCTCCTCTGACTTCCTATTGAGTTGTCTAATTCTGTAATTTTACTGTTAATCTTTTGGATTTCTGAATGCTGTCTCTCTATGGATTCTTGCAGCTTATTAATTTTTCCACTACGTTCTTGAAAATCTTTTTGATTTCCTGAACTGCTTTATCAGTGTATTCCTTGGCTTTTTCTGTAGATTGCCTTATTTCATTTTTGAGGTCATCCCTGATGTCTTGAAGCATTCTGTAAATTAGTTTTTTTATATTCTGCATCTGGCAATTCCAGGATTGTATCTTCATTTGGGAAAGGTTTTGATTCTTCAGTCTGGGGAGTTGTAGAAGCAATCATGGTCTGCTTCTTTATGTGGTTTGATATTGACTGCTGTCTCTGTGCCATCTATAAGATATTGTAGTGATTTATTTTATATTTGCTCACTGAGTCTTATCTTGTTTTGTTTTCTTTCAATATACGTGGATGGGGTACTAGACTGTGCTGTCTTGATTGTTGTAGCCCTTGACTCACTTATGTCCTCTTACCAGCTGATTTGGGCCATTACCAGATATATAAGCCTAAGAGTTCATTCACTATTCTTGAGTAGAATCTGATTTTGGGTCATCAACTGTGTGCTGCAGACTGTCACCTATCCACCTAGAGGAGTAGTGGTGATAGTTGTGTGCACCAGATTCTAGTAGCAGCAGGGGTCACACTCCAGTGGTGGCAGGATGCTGACAGGCTTCCCCCAAGTGCCAGTGAGGTAGGTGTGTCTCTATTCCTAAAGCACTTTGGTGGGTGGGCTCTGCAGCTGTAACTTAGGCACCCAATGCATGTACCTCTACAGATTGGTAGGCATCACCATCCTTAGAGGCCTAAGGCAGGAGGCTAGGTGGTCTGGGGGGAGCTTCAGCCCTCAGTTCCCCATTGTGGGTCAGTGAGGGCTCTGTTTAATAGGTAGAGATATCAGACCTGGGAAACTTGTCTTTCCAGTAATCCGCTAAAACAATTACAGTCAGATCCCTATCAGAATTGCCTTTGTATTATAATAGCCACCTTGTTCCCTGTAGGGATGAAAGCCCAAGAGTGTGGATCTCATATGCTTGGCTGGAGCTTGTTCTGTATTTTTAGTCCAATTAGGGAAGGATTTTTGGTCCCTGGGTTTTTTGTAGCTGCTTCTCTCTGGCCAGGAGAACGGGTTTGGAAAAGACCAAAAAAGAAAGAAAAACTGCAGAGCACTTCACTCTCTGGCTCAGGAAATTCCAATGTTAATAAAGCTGTCTAGGAAGGGGAGGGGAGGGATCAGATACATAGGAGAGAGTAGCACCCCAGAATATAGACAAAGTAACTTATCTTGTTTGGTGATGACTGTTTTATCTGAGATTCCCGAGGGGTGTGTAGCCTGTGTGCATTGGCTGGGTCAAGATTGCCCCTGGGGGTCAGGACCGTGTCCTGTGCTTGTGCTGTCTCAGAAGCTGTGGTCAGTTCCTCTGCTTCTAGTCCAAAGCCCAGTGCCAGTTTCCCCGGCTGGGACACCACACTCCAGGCTCCAAAATCAGTCACTGCCTCCTGGTGACTTCTCCTCCTGTCAGTCGCGTCACTGCGCTGTCTGTGTGCACTGGGTGGGCTTCCTCCGAGGTCACTTCTGGGGGTTAGGGCTGCCTCCTGTGTTTGTGCCGTCTCAGGATGCCGTGCTCAGCTCCCCTGCGCCCTGTCCAAAGCCCGGCGCCAAAGTTTTCTGACTGGGACACTGACTCCAGGCTCCGGAAGCAGTTGTTGCTTCCCCGTGGTTGTTCGTTCTCAGTCTCTGTCACACAGGTCAACTGTTTAGATCTGTGTTTGATGGTTACGGCTCGTAGATTGTCATGTATGTGACCGATTCACTTGTTTTTCCGAGTCTTTGTTGCAAGAGGGATCCGAGGTAGCTTCTACCTAGTCAGCCATCTTGGCCCCACCTCAGGAATTCACTATCTCAATTTTTAAAAATTCAATTAAAATTTTAAAAATCTAATTTAAAAAGTGAAAATAATATGTATAATGAGAGAGAAGACATAAACAAAATTTGTAAAAGAGCACTCTATATAATATGAAAATACATCTGAAAACCTTAATCCATTTGGATTATTTTCTAGGCCATTAAAAAATTACAAATTAGCCGCAAGAAGAAATATATAGCCTGATAATACTAATAACATGATGAAATAAATTAATAGTTCATGAAAAGGAAAGCAATAATTCAAACAATGGGGGAAGAAAAAAAAAACCACCAAAGTTAAATTTTCACCAACATGTTCTATCAAATTTTCAAGGATAAGTCATTAAGTCTATATTAACTTCTCCAGGTAATAAGAAAAGAAGAAATGCTTCACAATCCATTTAATGAAGCTAGCATATTCCTGGTAACAAAATCTATCAAATATAGCTAAAATTAAGAACACTGGAATACAAAATCACTTATGAATATGGATGCAATATCCTAAATACTTGCAAATCAAACTCAGCAGTAAATTAAAAGAACAATAAACCATAACCAGAGTTCATCCCAAGCATTTTAAAATGATTTACTACTTAGAAAACTATTAATATAATACATCATTTCAATAGGTCAAATGAGAAACTCTTTAAAATCATCTGCACAGATGCTCAAAAAACACTTTCTATACGTCGACATCTACTTCTAATAAACAGTTTTTGTACCCCGACTATATTAAAAATTATTTAGCATGATAATGAGCATACATTTGAAATTAATATCTAGATAACAATTAAAAGCTTCTTTAAAATAAAGGAAAAGACAATGAAGCCTATTTTTACATTATTTAACATTTCATTTATATGCCACACAATAAAATATTAGTAATATTTTAATATTATAAAAATCAATCCCTTAATAAGGGATTCATATCTTATCATTAAAAGCATTAGCAATATATAGTTTATATATGTTATCTCATTTTATCCATGTAATGTGTATGAAGAGTACACAATAAAACATAGTCTAAAAACTTGGGTTGTATGGCTCCACCACTTAGCTTTGGGTCCATGAGAAAATAGCTCAATCTCTTTAGGCTTGTTTCTTATTTGACAAATTGATAGTAATAATTATTGGCTTATCTACTTCTCGATAATAATATTTCTTAATCTGAAAGATTTTGAAGCAAAAATACAAATCAAAGAGTAAAGCTGGATGGATGTTTTGTGATATTTGGATTTATACCATTTTTTTAGTACGCAGACCAGTTAGTAGCAAATATTACCTTTCTGCTAACACAAACAACTTTCAAAAATTATGAAATGCCAGCTTATATGCAAAAGGGATCTACCAATCTACAGTCTTTAATTACAATCTGAATTATAAAAAAAGAAGCATGCCTATCTCATTGTTTAACGAAATACAAAAATAAAAAACATTTCCAAATCTTTAAAAAGTCATGTTTTATTGTCTTATATTCTTATATGACTGGATAAAATAAAATGTAGATGGCTGCTTTTATTGCACAGGAAATTAAGAGTCTTAGACAATAAAACTACTTTCTAAAAATATATTGCCAAACGATACAAGAAGATACAAATTACACGTAAGAAAACATCTGCTTTAAATTAAAAAAAAATTTCATCTTCATTTTATTTTTTAAGTACTCAACCAATTTCAAAATATTTTCAGGGTAACAAAAGCTGTTGTAGAAATGTTTGTAGAGGGAAAATGTGTTTTCCTAGATGCGATGACTGCATAATTTAAAGTGTATGTTAATAAGTTAAAGACTATATTGGAAGCATGATGCATCTTGAAATTAAAAAAAAAAAAAGGTTAGGTTGTATGTGCAATTAGGCAGCACAAATCTTTTATTCTTCTCTTGAACTAAAAATTTCAATTGCATACCAAAAAATAATGCATGGAAATCATGCACATCATTGCTTTTAATTGAGTGCTTAACATGCTCTCTTCGAAAACGTAGCTTAAAGATTTTTGTAATAGCAAAATACAAAAAAAAAAAATTAATATATATACAAACTTCATCATGTTCTCATCTTCCCTAGAAAGCACGGTAGTCCCCTAAATTATCTCTACTATTGAAAATTATTTCTAACCTTATAAGCATATCTACAATGCCTCATCAAAAATAAGATCTTACTATTACGTCAAATTAAGGAAGGCCAGACCTGCTATTTTAGAAATGACCAAAGAAGTTTAAAAAGTGATTGTTTCTACATTCATTGAATGAACTTTTCTTTCTTCAAAAATATTTCATTAACTGTGATATTTTTGCAGATGACAAGTTTCAGCATAGTTAATAAATTGAGGTCATAACTATTTGATAACACTACAAAATATTTTCAAAATTTTAATAGTTATTCTATCCCTGGTGCTTAGAGTGACTTTCAATGACTACTATATATTTTAGAAAGCGACATGCATTCCTCTATATCATCAAAATTACTCGAATATCTATACTTCACCAAGTTCCTTCTGGACTCAAAAGATATAACTGTTTATCCTTTTTTCTTCCTTTCTTCTTTCCCCCATTTCTCCCTTCTTTCCTCTCTCTTCCTCTTCCTCTCTTTCATAAATTCTTTGATTCACTCATTCATTTAAAAATCATTTACTGAGTATCTAAAATGGGACTGGTACTATGGAAGCTACCCAAAGGTATAACATAAAATGCAATGCAATTCCCAACAACAACCAAAAAATATCTGTTGTTATTATGAAGTGCTGTCTAATCATTTCTGACTCATAGTGGCCCCATGTACAACAGAATGAAACACTACCCAGTTTTGCACCATCCTCACAATCATTGCTATGTTTGAGCACACTATTGAAGCCACTGTGTCAATCCATCTCATTGAGGGCCTTCCTCTTTTTCACTGACTCTCTGCTTTACCAAACATGATGTCCCTCTCCAGGAACTGATCCCTCGTGATAACATGTCCAAAGTAAGTGAGACAAAGTCTCACCATCCTCATTTCTAGGAAGCATTCTGGCTGTACTTCTTCCAAGACAGATTTGTTTGTCTTCTGGCAGTCCATAGTATTTTCAGTATTCTTCACCAACACCATAATTCAAAGGCATCAATTCTTCTTCATTCTTTCTCATTCATTGTCCAGCTTTTGCATGTATATAAGGCACCTGAAAACACCATGGCTTGGGTCAGGCACACCTTACTCCTTCAGGTGACCTCTTTGCTTTTTGACACTGGAAAGAGGTCTTTTGCAGCAGATTTGCTTGATGCAATATGTTGTTTGATTTGTTGACTGCTGCTTCTTCCGTGGGCATTGATTACGGATCCAAGTAAAATAAAATCCTTGACAACTTCAATATTTTCTCCGCTTATCATGATGTTGCTGTTTATCATTTTTATTATAATTGATTGCACAACTATGCATATAGGCATATATGTGTATGGCTATGACTCTGTGGGTACATATGTGTACACAGATAGACATATCTATAGGCATATGTGCATACAGGTATGCATTCATATATATAATAAACCACTAGGGTACATAGGTACAGATTCTTCTTAAACCAAAAAAGTAAACTCACTGCTGTTGAGTCAGGTCTGACTCATAGCAACCCTACTTCTTAGAGGCAACCAAATATTCACGAGAAAATTCAGTTGGCATAATAATAGTTCAAAAAGTGTATGTTCTACATTCCAATGTGGTGAGTAGTGTCTGAGGTCCTAAAAGCTTGCAAGCAGCCATCTAAAATACGACTATTGGTGTCTACTTCTTTGGAACAAAAGAGAAGGAAGGCAAGCAAAGAATCAGAGAAGAAAGTAGTCTACAGGACAAATAGTATACATGAACCATGGCCTTGTCTACCCTGAGGCCAGAAGAGCTAGAAGGTGCCCAGTTACCACTACTGACCGTTATGATCAGGGCCACTATACATGGAACCTAATAAAATGAGAGACAAATGTGGAACAGAACTCAAATTCTTAAAAAGTCCAGACTTACTGGACCAGTACTGACTAGAGGACTCCCAGAGACTATCACCCTGAGATACCCTTTAAACCTTAAACCGAAATTCTCTCTTGAGGTCACCTTTTAACTAAACAACAGATTGGCGCATAAAATAAAAGATGTCACCTGTAAGTAATAAGCTCCTTTAAAAAAAACATCTATATGAGACCAAATGGTCAAAAATTACTCTAAAACAAAGATGAGAAGGTAAGGGGCCAGCGAAACTAGAATGTTGGAAATGGTACAACCATTATGGAATGAAAGAAAATGATGACACATTGTGAAAAATGTAACCAATGAGTAATTTGTGTAGAAATTGTTAAATAGGAACCTAATTGGCAGTGTAAACTTTCACTTTAAATGCAACAAAATGTTAATTTGTTAAAAAAATCTTACCATTTACAATAAAATTAAAAAAAAAAAACACCTTACCATCTAGAAAGAAGTAGATAAGTAATCACTGATTTCAATAGAATGCTATTAAGTACGAGTATAGAGGTGAACACAGGGTGAGTTAGGCTTCAAAGCAGATGGAAGAAAGTGAGGACAGTTTCACCAGGATTTTCCTTCTTCTAACTTGAGGTTGAAAATAAGATTTTACCAGACGATGGTGAGGTTGAGGGAATGAGCAATGTCAAATTTGACTTTAAAATTAGAGAAAATGGTATTGATGAAGAGTTGGAAGAAAGAAAGCACAAGGCACGTTCTGTGTCAAGTAGTTCCATTTGGTTAGCGTATAGAGTTAGAGGGAAAGGGGTATCAAGAGAGGCTACACAGACAAGTAAGGACGAATCAGAGAGAGCCTTGTATTACTATCTAGGATCAGTTTCCTTCCACTCATAGATCCCATCATATCCCCTCCAGCACTTCAGTCTAGTGCTTTTTTATTTTAGTGTTTTTAGTTCAGTGTTTTTAGTCCTGCCTATTTCTGGATACTTCTTTATTTTTGGCTGAGTTCTGGGCTCTATCCCCTATATAGTGGTGTAAATCACTTGCCTATTAACTCTGGTGCATATTGCCTACATTATAGGAATGAGGATAAAACCAAGGCATTTTCAGAGAAACAAAATTCTGAGAATCTACTGTGACTTGAATCTCATCAGAGAAGCTTGTAAGATATATACTTTAGTAACACAAAAGAAAATAATCCCAGTAGGAAGGTTGGATAAACAAGGAGAATTTTGTGCAAAATGTTAAACTAGGGATAAAAATACAGAAACATTTATTACATAAACAAAATAGCTAATGTATAGGTAGTAAGAAGAAAGACGGGGTCCTGGTGGTGCATTTGTTAAGAGCTTGGCTGCTAACCAAAAGGTCAGCAATTCAAATCCACCAGCAGCTCCTTTGAAACCCTATGGGGCAGTTCTACTCTGTCCTAAAGGGTTGCTATGGGTTGGAATCAACTGAACGGCAATGGTTTTGGTTTTTGATTTGGTTAATAAAAAAAGATAGGCATAAAATGATGCGAAAAAAGAGTATGTGAGGAAATGATGCTAAGGTTCTTGAACTGTTCAGGGAGAAGGTCAAGATATTGATTATGCTTCAGATATAGTAAGTGAAATGTGTATTCCAAAAGTTCCAGGAATAGTGTATTACAATTCTACACATTCTAAACTTATTTTCATCTAAACACATGGTTTTGAATTATATACAGGGAAAAAACTGAAACTTAGAAAAAAGTAATGGAGAAGTCTACTATCATATGGAGACTTTTTAACATAGTTCTCAAAATAATTGATAAGTTAGTCAGAAAATAAATCAGAAATAAAAAAAAGACTAATACAATTTGCACAATTGACTAAAGGAACCTATTTAGAATTGTTTTCTCAAAAGCAGAGAAAACGTTGTCATTCCAGATGGATATTTATGCAATTGCCTATATATCAGGACAAATTAAGTCTTAACAAATCTTAAACAACTTCTATTACATGAGACCACCTTTATAAACAAATCAGTTACATTAAAAATCAATTCTAAAAAGATTACCTTAAAATTCTATGAAGAGGGAAAGGTTAATTTGTCCAAGATTGATCACAGCCTAATTTTGCAAACAAAGTTTGCTTTCTATAAGGTTCAAAGGAAATTGGTTAAGGCCCAATTTTGAAAGAATACCTAGATAAATGGAATGATAGATCATGTTTACAGTTAGAAAGTCCTAGCATAAAGATTTTATTTCTCTGCCAAATCATCCATCAGTAAATGCAATTCCAATAAAATTCCAACAAAATTTCTGAAAGAACTGAACAAAACAGTGTCAAAATTTATACAGAAGGATAAGAACCAACAATAGCCTAAAATTCCTAAGGAATTATAACATTTTGTGTTCTCCATTATAGATAATCAAGACTCATTACAGAAGTTTAAAAACGTGGACATGGAGTATTAAGGTGAAGATGGTTAAGTAGAACAAACAGAGAAAAAAGGCAATGAAAAAAGAGATCCACATAAATATGGAAGCTTGCTCTGTGACAGAGACAACAGTGAATATTAATATATAAAGAAGAAACACATCAATACATTTTATTGTAACAGTTTATTTTCTGTATAAGGAGAAATGTAATCCGTGATACACTTCATATCATACTCATACATAAATTTCATACTGACTGATCACTTAAATATGAAAAGCAAAATTAAAAACATTTAAAATAAAGGGAGAATTTCTTTTTATTACTTTGTATTAGAAAAATATTCTTAAACCAGTTCAGGAAAGGACAAAGCTCAACAAAAAATATTTATAACCTTTACTACATTAAAACTGAAATTTCTTGTCATCAGAAGTTACAATAAAGAAATGTAACCTCTTGCCGTAAAGTCATTTCTGACTCATAGTGACCCTATACGTCTGAGTAGAACTGTTCCATAGGGTTTCTAAGGAGAAGCTGGTGGATTCAAACTGCTGATCTTTTGATTATCAGCCACCACGGCTCCAAAGAAATGAAAAGACTGGGAGAAAATATTTTTAACATATGTAATTGATAAAGATTTAGTATCCATAATATACAACAAATTCTTACAAATCAATTAAAAAGATAAGCAACCACCCAGCACGTTGTTGTTGTTAGGTGCTGTAGAGTTGGTTCCGACTCCTAGCAATGCTATGCACAACAGAAGGAAACACTGCCCGGTCCTGAGCCATCCTTACCATTGCTGCTATGCTTGAGCTCATTGTTGCAGCCACTGTGTCAATCCACCTCGTTGAGGGTCTTCCTCTTTTCCACTGACCCTGTACTCTGCCAAGCATGATGTCCTTCTTCAGGGACTGATCCCTCCTGACAACATGTCTGAAGTATGTAACACACAGTCTCACCATCTTTACCTCTAAGGAGCATTCTGGCCGCACTTCTAAGACAGATTTGTTCGTTCTTTTGGCAGTCCACAGCGTATTCAATGTTCTTCGCCAACACCACAATTCCAAGGCGTCAACTTTTCTTCTGTCTTCCTTATTCATTGTCCAGCTTTCACATACATATGATGTGATTGAAAATACCATGGCTTCGGTCAGGCTCACCTTAGTCTTCAAGGTGACATCTTTCCTCTTCAACACTTTGAAGAGGTCCTTTGCAGTAGATTTGCCCAATGCAATGCATCTTTTGATTTCTTGACTGCTGCTTCCATGGCTGTTGATTGTAGATCCAAGTAAAATGAAATCCTTGACAACTCCAATCTTTTCTCCGTTTATCATGATGTTGCTCATTGGTCCAGTTGTGAGGATTTTTGTTTTCTTTATGTTGAGGAGTAATCCATACTGAAGGCTGTGGTCTTTGATCTTCATTAGTAAGTGCTTCAAGTCCTCCTCACTTTCAGCAAGCAAGGTTGTGTCATCTGCATAACGCAGGTTGTTAATGAGTCTTCCTCCAATCCTGATGACCCGTTCTTCTTTGTATAGTCCAGCTTCTCGGATTATTTGTTCAGCATACAGATTAAATAGGTATGCTGAAAGAATACAACCCTGATGCACACCTTTCCTGACTATAAACCACTCAGTATCCCCTTGTTCTGTCCCAACAACTGCCTCTTGATCTTTGTAAAGGTTTCTCATAAGCACAACTAAGTGTTCTGGAATTCCCATTCTTCGCAGTGTTATCCATAGTTTGTTATGGTCCACACAGCCTTTGCAAAGTCAGTAAAACACAGGTAAACATCCTTCTGGTATTCTCTGCTTTCAGCCAGGATCCATCTGACATTAGCAATGATATCCCTGGTTCCATGTCCTCTTCTGAAATCGGCCTGAATTTCTGGCAGTTCCCTGTCGATGTACTGCTGCAGCCGTTTTTGAATGATCTTCAGCAAAATTTTGCTTGCATGTGATATTAATGATATTTTTCTATAATTTCCACATTCGGTTGGATTATCTTTCTTGGGAATAAGCATAAATATGGATCTCTTCTAGTCAGTTGGCCAGGAAGCTGTCTTCCATATTTCTTGGCACCCAACATATGGGGGGAGAAAAAACATGAGTGGCTTTTTCATAAAAAAGAAAATACAAAGGACCCCCAGAAAAAACATTAAAATATGCTCAGTCCTTTCTACTCTGTCTTAAAGGGTCGCTATGAGTCAGAATCGACTCAATGGCAGTGGGAGTGGTGGGTCCTTTCACCAAAAAAGAGTGCCTACAGACTGGGAAAATTTTTTTTGCTATGAGAAATGTGACAAAGGTCTAATTTCTAAAATCTATAGGAATATATCCAGCACCTCTATAACAAAAAGACAATTAATCCAGTTAAAAAATGGGCAAAGGATATGAACAGACACTTCACCAAAGTAGACATTCAGGCTGCTAACAGACACATGAGGAAATTGCTCTTGATCAACGGCCATTAGAGAAATGCAAATCAAAACCACAATGAGATACCATCTCACCCTGACATTACTGGCACAAATCAAAAAACAGAAGATAACAAATGTTGGAGAGGCTGCAGGGAAATTGGAACTCTTATTTATGCACTACTGATGGGAATGCAAAATGGTACAACCATTTTGGAAAACAATATGGCTGTTCCTTAAAAAGCTAGAAATAAAATTACCATATGATCTAGCAATCCTACTCCTAGGAATATATCCTAGAGAAATAAGAGCCGTCACCACAAACAGACATATGCACACCCGTGTTCACTATAGTGTTGTTCACAGTAGCAAAAAGGTGGAAACAACCTAGATGCCCATCAACAGATGAATGGATAAACAAACTATGGTACATACACACAATGGAATACTACTCAAGTATAAAGAACAATGATGAATCTGTGAAACATTTCCCAACATGGATGAATCTGGAGGGCATCATGCTGAGTGAAGTATGTCAATCACAAAAAGACAAACACTGTATGAGACCACTATAATAAAAACTCATGAAAAGGTTCATAAACAGAATGAAAAAATCTTTGATGGTTACTAGGGAGGGGAGGGGGTAGGGAAAAACGCTAACTAGACAACAGATAGCCAGTAACTTCAGTGAAGGGTAGGACAGTACACAATACAGGGGAAGTCAGCACAACTTGACCAAGGCAAGGTCATGGGAGCTTCATAGACATATCCAAACTCCTCAGGGCCTGAATTACTAAGCTGAGGGCTGAACCATGGACTTGGGGGACATCTAGCTTAATTGGCAAAACGATAGTTTATAAAGAAAATGTTTTATATCCTAAAAAAAAAAAAAAATTTTTTTTTTTTTTTTGGTGAGTAGCATCTGGGGTCTTAAAAGCTTGTGATTGGCCATCTAAGGTACTCCACTTGTCCTACCCTGTCTGGAGCAAGGGAGAAGGAAGAAAACCGAAGACACAAGGTAAAGATTAGTCCAAGGACTAATGGACCACAACTACCGCAGCCTTCACCAGACTGAGTCCAGCACAACTAGATGGTGTATGGCTACCACGACTGACTGCTTTGAGAGGGATCACAATAGAGGGTCCTAAACAGAGATGGAGAAAAAGGTAGAACAAAATTCTAATTCACAAAAAAAAAAAGATCCAACTTACTGGTCTGACAGAGACTGGAGAAACCTCAAGAGTATGACCCCTGGACACCGTTTTAACTCAGTGCTGAAGTTCACCCTTCAGCCAAAGATTAGACAGGCCCATAAGAAAAAAAGAGACTAAAAGGGCGCACCAGCCCAGGGGCAGGGGCAAGAAGGCAGGAGGGGACAGGAAAGCTGGTAATGGGGAGCCTGAGGTCAAGAAGGAGAGAGCGTTGACAAGTTGAAGGATTAGCAAGCTATATCACAAAACGATATGTGTATTAACTGTCTAATGAGAAATTAATTTGCTCTGCAAACCTTCGTCTATAGTACAATTAGAAAATATGCTCAGTTCTATTAATAATTATAAGTTAATAAAAAGTCATAATGAGATACAATTAAAGAGACATAATAAAAAGTGACAAAAGAACACTTTTTTAATACTAGGTGGGAAGTGTAAATTGGAACAGGAATGTGTATATTATTTCCTTTTAGTATATTATTATTTCCATATACTATTGTTTCCTTTTACTAGCTTAATGAGATGTGGCAGAAATGGAAAGCAGGAAAGATGAAGCATAGGAGAAAGTCAGACAGATATGAAGAATGAAAAGGACTCCACCCACCATTGCCAGTTTTAAGGATGAAGGGAGCCATTAGCCAGGGTTTGTAGGCAGCTTCTAGAAGCTGAGAATCCCCACACTCCACCGGTCATCTGACAGCCAGCAAGGAAACAAGGACTTCAGTTCTATAACCACAAGCAATAACTGAACGCTGCCAGTAACCTGAATGAGTCTGAAAGCAGATTCATTCCCCAAATGTCCTGAAAGGAACACAGGCCTGCTGATAACTTGATTTTGGTCTTCTGAGACTTGGAGGAGAGGAACCAGCTGAGCCATGCTATGCCCTGATTTCTGACCCAGAGACACTTTGAAACAGTAAATGGCTGTTGTTTTAAGCTGCTAAATCTGTGGTAATTTTTTATGATAGCAATAGAAAAGTACTAACACAGAAAATTAGTTAACTGCTATTTAATTATTGAAGATAAAATTTCACATTCAGGGCTTATAACTAAAGTATTTTTTTTTTAGATATGAAAAAACTCACCCTTCTTGATAAAGTCGCTAACTCATTTGTTGACGACTTTGTTTCCTTCAGTGCTTCAGTCACTGCCTCTTCATTCTCCACAATATTCAAGTTAACATTTTCTATAGATGTGGAGTAGTGAACATACAGACTATTAAGTTTATCTATCTCTTTCCTAAGAGAAAAACACAATTGATTTTGTCCTCTTTGAAAAGACAACTATATTTAAATTAGTTTCTGACTTAACAGTATGAATCAATGGAATTTATCTATCCCTAAAATTTCTTCCATCCCAGGGCAATTCCGATTCCTGCAAAGTACCAGGAGATCCCAGGTGGCACAAATAGTTAAGTGATCAACTAGCCAATGGGTTGGCATTTCAAACCCACCCAGCGGTGCCTCAAAAGACAGGCTTGATTCACTGGTTCCTAAAGGTCACAGCCTTGAAAACCCCAGGAAGCAATTCTACTCTACACATATGGGGTTGCTATGAGTGGGAATAGACTCGATTGCAACTAACAACCACTTAGAAATGAATTAAACAGAAAAAAAAAATTCACCAGTAGTATTTATGTTTCCAAGGGAAAGGAATTAAGGGGGAAAAAAAAGTGGTGTGTAAATGATTAGAAGTTGGTGTGCAACACAAACTGCGTTTTGATTTGACTTTAAGTAAGAGACTTAAGCACCTCTGATTCAGAGACTGGGTGGGAAAGGGATGGAAAGGTAGAAAAAAGGAGACAAGAGGTAGAGGTGAAAAGGCCAGGCTCCTAGTTATTATAACCTTAATTTAGGGTTGGGTCTCCCCCACAGTGTTAGAGATAAAATGGAGGAAACTAGAAATAAACAAGTAACTGACAAGGAGTTCTTTGATCCTGCGTGACCCTCCGCAAAAGATCTGTGAGCCACATAGTTCTTTATCTTACCTGGGAGGCAGAACACACATTCCAAATATAACAGTGTCTTTACATAAAAGTGTTTGAGTTTAATGTCAGAAAAAAAGCACAAAGAATATCGTAAAATTGTCATTTTCATAAAATATCAGTAATTAATACAAATAATCCCAATTTTTTTAAGACATCATGAATGAAAAGAGAAATAGACCAGGAGGTTTATTTGCAACTCATATAGGACAAAAGAGTTAATCGTTTATATGCAATCAACGCCTACAAATCAATAAGGAATAAAAAATATTAACCAATAGACAAATGAGCAGACAATACAAATAAGCAATTCACAAGAAGTGTCAATGGCCTATAAACATATGGCATGCTTATCGAATTGGCGCAGGTTCCCATGCACCAACTCTGATGCCAAAGGTAAGGGCGAATGAAATTTAAAGACACACCCTGACTACAGAAATGAAAATTAAACCAACAAGTAACTAGGCAGAAACAAAAATGACTGACCACAAAGGGAGACATCATCATATGGATGGAATTTGAAGCTGAGATTTTCCCAAGTGATCTCATTCAATGAAGATTAGTATCTTAATTCAGTGCTGGGGTGGAGACAGAGATGAGTGGAGGACACACTATAGAAGCAGAAATGAAGAAGCATGGTGGTATTCTGGCCATACCGTCTGCATCACCCAGGGACTCCTGGAGTTTATGCACACACGTATATTTACATGTGTATGAAATATATTTTTTAAATGTATATAAACTTGGTGATAAGATATACAGGTAATTTCTTTTCTCTTTATCTGAAATTTTTGTATAGGAATAAATATTATATTTTAAATTAATATTTTGTTTAAAAAAGAAACATTATTAAATGCTGTAAGTACCATTTGTGAATAATTCTTACTTGTAGACATCCAGACTTGCTTCATCACGTTTAAGATCTTTATCCATTTCAGCCTTAATTTCTTCAGCCTTCCGTTTGGCATTTTCACAGTTTTCTTTAGCTTCTTCAAGTTCTTCATGGACACGTTTGTACAGTTCCATTATCTAGAAAAAAAAAAAAATTCTTGCTAATAGGTGCACTTAATAGCTAATTATAAAGAATCAGAAAAGAGAAAGAAAAATCTAGGGTGGTGTCTTAGTTATTTGGTGCTGCCATAATAGAAATACCTACCATAAGTGGGTGGCTTTAATGGACAGAAATTTATTTTCTCAGTTTAGGAGGCTAGAAGTCCAAATTCAGGGCACCAGCTCTAGGGGAAGGCTTCCTCTCTCTGATGGCTCCAGAGAAAGATTCTTGTCTCTTTTCAGCTTCACCTCCTAGGTTCCTTGGCAGTCTTCAAGCGGCATGGCATCTGTCTTCCCCCATGTGTGCTTCATTGTTTTTGTGCCTGATCTGCTCTGTTTATATCTCAGAAGTGATAAGGCCATATCATTGTACCTTACACTAATATGTGTACCCTACACTGATATGGCCTCATTAACCTAACAAAGAAAACTCTATACCCAATTGGGATTACATCCACACGTAGAGGGGTTGGGATTTACAACACATACTCTTGGGGGACAAAAATTCAATCCATTTTGATTTAGATTAAATGTTTTTTACACACAGTTTCTTCGATATTTAGTCTATTGCTTAGCATAACGGAGTTTTAGGTTTTCTATACCTGACAGGAATCATTGCTGGTTTAATCATTATTAAAGTTATTAAGAAAATAAAATGACTTCAATATCCAAATTAACAAGTCCAAAATAATTTATCTTTTCATTCACAACCTCCTGTTACATTTCATAATTTTTATTGCTTTAATAATAATTTATTACAGAAAAATGAGAAAATTCAGAGGAACAAAGAATTTTAAAAAATATTAAAATTTTAATTTTTACTAAATAACAAATATCATAAATATTTGTCCCTCTCCCTCCATCTCTCCTTCCTCTGTCTGTCTGCCTATCTACCTACCTACCTACCTACCTATCTGTCCATCCATCAGTCTGTCCATCACTGCATCATATTTACATAACATTTCCTCATATCACACATTACTCATTGCTCAACTTATCGTCAACTGTATGAACATTCTGCGCAACTTGGTATGAACAAAATTATGATGGACACATAGATATTACTGTGATGAGGAATCTATAGGAAAACCACACATTCTGTAGGTAAACTGCACATCCTTAACTATTTTCTTCAAGTACATTCTTAAAGAAAATTTGCTGAGATAGAAATGAATAAAGTATATATTTTTTTGTTTCTTTTTAAGATTTCAATTCTTTTGGGTATGTCCCTAGATGTGGAAATGCTAGGTCATATGGTAACTTTATGTTAAACTTTTTGGAAAAACTGCCAAACTGGTTCCCACAGTGACTGAACAATTTTACATTCCTACCACAAGAGTCTCAATTTCTCCACATCCTCACCAACACATTTATTTTGTTGTTGTTGTTAGCCGCCATCAAGTTAGCCCCTGACTCATGGTGACCTCATGAACAAAATGCTGCTGGTCCTGAGTAATCCCCGTGATTGGTTGCATACTGGACCATTGTGATTCAGAGGGTTTACTTTGGTTGATTTTCAGGAGTAGATTGCCAGGCCTTCATAACTAGTCATCTTAGTCTGAAATCTTCGCTGAAATCTGTTCAGCATCATAGCAACAAGCAAGCCTCTGCAAACCTCCACTAAGAGATGGTTGTTGGCTGCATTTTATATAATACATATTATATAAAAAATAATAGATTTTTGCCTGTTGAGCATGTGTTCTGAAATGAGATGCCTTGGCCAGGAATCAAACCCATATCTCATGGATGCAAGGTGAGAATTCTATCACTGAAGCACCAATACCACCTACAGCGATCCTTAACCCACTACCGTTGAGTCTATTCCAACTCACAACGATTCTATGGGACAGAGCAGAACTGCCCCATGGAGTTTCCAAGGCTGTAAATCTTCATGGAAGCAGAATGCCACATCTTTCTCCCACTGAGTGGCTGGTGGGTTCAAACCAACAACCTTTCAGTTAGCAGCCAAGTGCTCAACCACTGAGCAAACAGGGCTCGTTAAAGTGATCCTAGGGGGTGTGAAATGGCACCCCATGGCCGTTTGGATTTGCATTTCCCTAATAATGACTAAAGATGTTGAACATGTTTTCATGTGCTTGTTGACCATTTGTCTATGTTCTATACAGGAATGTCTGTTCAAGTACTCTGCTCATATTATAATTGGGTTATTTGTTTTTTTGTTGTTGAGTTGTACAAATTCTTTATATAGTCTGAATACTAGACCCTTATCAAATATATAAATTATAATATTTTCTCCCACTCAGCAAATTGTCTTCACACATTCTAGATGTTTTTTGATGTGCAAAAGTTTTCAATTTTGATGAAGTCCATTTGTCTAGTTTTTCCTTTGTTGCTTGTGCTTTTGTTGTCCTAAGAATACATTGCCAAATCCAGAGTTTTGAAGATCTTCCCAATGTTTTGTTCTACGAATTTTATGGTTTTCACACTTACATTTAGATCCATTCAATTCCATTGGTCTACATATCTATCCTTCTGCCAGTACCACATTGTTTTGATTATTTTAGCTTTTTAATAAGTTTTTGAAATTGAAAAGTGTGATCTTCCAACTTTGTCCATTTTCAAGGCTGTTTTGACTATCTGAGGTCCCTTACAATAGCATATAACCTGTACCTGTTTCCATCAAGTAGATTCCGACTCATAGCAACCCTATAGACAGAGTAGAACTGCCCCAAAGGGTTTCCAAGGAGCACTTGGTGGATTTGAACTGCTGACCTTTTGGTTAGCAGCCATAGCTCTTAACCACTACACCACCAAGGTTACCATATAGATTTTAGATAGGCTTTTCCACTCCCGTAAAAAAAAAAAAGCCACTGGAATTTTGATAGGGATTGAACTGAATCTATAGGTTGCTTTCAGTTTATTGCCATTTTAACAATGTTAATATCCCATTAACATGGACTATCTTTCCATTAATTTATGTGCTCTTTATTTGAACAGTGTACAGATTTTTCACCTTTTTGGTTAAATTTATTCTTAAGTATCTCATTCTTCTAATGCTATTGTAAGTGGAATCATTTTATTAATTTTAATTTTGTATTATTCCTTGATAGTGAATAAAAATATAATAGATTTTTGTCTGTTGAGCATGTGTCCTGAAACATTCATTTATTAGCTCTAATAGACTATTCTGTGGAGTGTCTATATATTAGATTATGCCCTCTGCAAATAGAGATAAATTCTTCCTGTCTAATTCAGATGCCTTTTGTTTCTTTTCTTTGCCTAATTACTCTGTCTAGAACTCTCAGTATAATGCTGAATATAAGTGGTAAAAGTAGGCATCCTTCCCTTGTTTATGATCTTAAGGGGAATGCTTTCATTCTTTTACCATTGTGCATAGCTGTGGGTTTATTCATAAGTGCCCTCATCATGTAGAGGAAATTCCCTTCTATTCCCAGTTTATTGAGTGTTTATAATGAAAGGATGCTGAAGTAAGTTTTTTTTTTTTTAAATTATTCTATTTTTATTGTTGTTGAGAATATACATAGCAGATCATACTCCAATTCAACAATTTCTGCATTTACAATTCAGTGACATTAATTACATTCTTTGAGCTGTTCAACTGTTCTCACTCTTCTTTTCCAAGTTGTTCTTCCCTGATTAACATAAACTCACTGCACTCTAAATTGCCTATCTAATCTTTCAACCTGCTGTTTTCAATTTGATCTCATATGCATAGATCTTAAAAGAGCTCAATGTTTAAGGCAAACATTCCTTACTAGTTTAAACTATTGTTTAGTTTTCAGAAGGCTTCAGGGGATGTTTTTTAAGGTTTAAAGATTATCTCAGGGCAATAGTTTCAGAGGTTCACCCAGCCTCCATGGCCCAGAAAATCTGTATTCCATGAGAATTTGAATATTTTTCTGTATTTTTCTCCCTTTTGATCAGAATTCTTTTATAGAATCTTTGATCAAAACATTCAGTAATGGTACCAGGTACCATCTAGTTCTTCTCAACTCATGGCAAAGGGGATATCTGTTCATGGGGGCAATTAGCTTCACATTCAATTTCCTTTTCCTGTTTCTGATTCTCTTTCTTCCTCTGTTGCTCCAGACAAATAAAGACTAACTATTGTACCTTGGATGGCCACTTGCAAACTTTTAAGATGCCAGACACTATACAATTAACTAAGAGGTAAAACAGAAGCACTAAACACAATATTAGGCCAATTAACTGGGATGTCCGATGAAACCATGATTCTAAACCTCCAAACCAAGGAACCAAATTTCATGATGTACTGGATTGTACATAAGCAGCCTCAGCAGCTACTCTTTTTGTTGTAGTTGCTGGAAATACATCCATCACACAATTTTTGCCAGTTCAGCTTTTTACAGGTACACAACTTACTGACATCAATTACATTAATTGCCTGTGCAACCCTACCCTTAATGAATCCAATTTTGTCCACTATTGTAAACCAAAACTCAGTACTCCAAAGCAATAATTCCTCCCCACCTTTCTTTTGGAATTTACATGATAATGTGTTTTTATTTTTCCTTTTCTCTATTAATGTGGTGCCTTACACTGATTAATTTTCATATGTTGAAGTTCTCTTATATTCCTGGGATAAATTTCACTTGGTCATAATATATAATGATCTTAATGCTCTGCAGGATTCAGGTTGTTAATATTTTATTGGGATTTTTGCATCTCTATTCATAAAAGATATTGACCTAGAGATTTCTTTTCATGTGGTATCGTATCTTGCTTTGATATCAGGATGATCCTGGTCTCATAAAATGAGTAAGGAAGTGTCTCCTCCTCTTTGGTTTTTTGGAAAAGTTTGTGAAAGATTGGTGTTTATTCCTTTTTAAATGTTTGGTAGAATTCACCAGTGAAGCCAGCTGATCCTGGACTTATGACAGAAATACCACAGGTGGGTTAGTGATAACAAACAGAAATTTATTTTCTCACAGTTTAGGGGGCTTTGTTGTTGTTGTTAGGCACCATCGAATCTGTTTCAAGTCATAGCAACAAAATGTACAACAGAACAAAACACTGCCTGGTCCTGCACCATCTTCACAATTGTTGTTATCCTTGAGCCTATGGTTGCAGCCACTGTGTCAATTCATCTCATTGCGGGTCTCCTTCTATCTTGCTGACCCTCTACTTTACTAAGGATGATGTCCTTCAAGAGGGACTCATCCCTCCTTACAACACGTTCAAAATAAATAAGACAAAGTCTTGCCATCCTCATTTGTAAGGAGTATTCTGGCTGTACTGCTTCCAAGACAGATTTATTTGTTCTTCTGGCTGTCCATGTTATATTCAATATTCTTCACCAACACCATAATTCAACAACATCAATTCTTCTTCAGCTTCCTTATTCATTCTCCAGGTTTTGCATGCATATGAGGTGACTGAAAATAGCATGGCTTGGTTCAGGCACACCTTAGTCATCAAAGTAACAGCTTTTCAACACTTTAAAGAGGTATTTTGCAGCACTTTTGCTCAATGTAATACTTAGTTTGATTTCTTGACTGCTGCTTCCATGGGCGTCGACTGTGGATCCAAGTAAAATGAAATCCTTTATAACTTCAATATTTTCTCCATTTATCATCATGCTGTTTATTGGTTCAGTTGTGAGGATTTCTGTTGTGTTTATGTTGGGGTGTAATCCATACCGAAGGCTGTAATTCTTTGATCTTCATCAGTAAGTACTTCAAGTTCACTTAGCTTTCATCAAGCAAGGTTGTGTTATCCGCGTATTGCAGGTTGTTATTGAGTCTTCCTCCAATTCCAATTCTGATGCTGCATTCCTCTTCGTATAGTACAGCTTCTTGAATTATTTGCTTGGCATACAGATTGAATAAGTATGGTGAAATGATACATTCATCATGCACATCTTTTCTGATTTTAAACCACGCAGTATCCCTTGTTCTGTTCAAACAGCTGCCTCTTTGTTTTTGACACATTCTGCATAAGCACAATTAAAACCAAAAACAAAACAAACAAACAAACAAACAAACCCATTGCCGATTACGACTATGACTCATAGGACAGAGCAGACCTGCCCCATAGAGTTTCCAAGGAGCATCTGGTGGATTTGAACTGCTGACCTTCTGGTTAGCAGCATGTAGCTCTTAGCCACTACACCACCAGGGTTTCCAAGTACAATTATGTGTTCTGGAATTCCCATTCTTCCCAATGTTATCCATAATTTCTTATGATTCACACAGTTGAATGTCTTTGCATAGTCAATAAAACACAGGTAAACATCTTTCTGGTATTCTCTGCTTTAAGCCAACATCCATCTGACATCAGCAATGATATCCCTTGTTCCATGTCCTCTTCTTAATCCAGCTTGAATTTCTGGCAGTTCTCTGTTGTTGTACTGCTGCAAACATTTTTGAATGATTGTCAGCAAAATTTTACTTGCATGTGATATTAATGTCATTGTTTGATAATTTCCACACTCTGTTGGACCACTTTTCTTTGGAATGGGCACAGATATGGATCGCTTTCCTTCAGCTGGCCAGGTAACTGTCTTCAAATTTCTAGGCATAGGTAAGTGAGCACTTCCAGTGCTGCATCCATTGGTTGAAACATCTCAACTGGTATTCCGTCAATTCCTGGATGGAATTTTCACCAATGCCTTCAGTGCAGCTTAGACTTATTCCTTCAGTACCATCAGTTCTTGATCATATGCTACTTCCTGAAATGGTTGAACATCGACCAATTCCTTTTGGTATAGTGACTCTATGTATTTCTTCCATCTTCTTTTGGTGCCTCCTGCGTCGTTCAATATTTCCCCCATGTTGTAGTTGTTGTTAGGTGCCATCAAGTCAGTTCCAACTCATAGTCACCCTGTGTATAACAAAACACTGCCCGGTCCTGTGCCATCTTCACAATTGTTATGCTTGAGCTCACTGGTGCAGCCACTGTGTCAATCTATCTCGTTGAGGGTCTTCCTCTTTTTTGCTGACTCTCACTTTACCAAATATAATGTCCTTCTCCAGGGACTGATCCCTCCTGATAATATGTCCAAAGTATGTGAGATGTAGCCTTGTCATCCTTGCTTCTAATGAACATTCTGACTGTACTTCTTTCAAGACAGATTTGTTCATTCTTTTGGCACTCCATGGTATGTTTAATATTCTTCGCCGACACCATAATTTAAAGGCATCAATTCTTCTTCATCCTTCCTTTTTCATTGTACAGCTTTCACATGCATATGAGGTGATTGAAAACGCGATGGCTTGGGTCAGGCACATTTTAGTCTTCAAGGTGACATCTTTGCTTTTCGATGCTTTAAAGAGGTCTTTTGCAGCAGATTTGCCCAATGCAATGCATTCTTTGATTTCTTGACTGTTGCTTCCATGGGTGTTGATTGTGGATCCAGGTAAAATGAAATCCTTGACAACTTCAATCTTTTCTCCATTTATAATGACGTTACTTACTGGTCCTGCTGTAAGGATTTTTGCTTTCTTTAAATTGAAGTGTAATCCATACTGAAGTCTGTAGTTTTTGCCCAGAGAATCTGTCAATATTGAAATTCATATCTTGAATGCTTTCTTCAGTTCTTTCAGCTTGAGAAGTGCCGAGTGTGTTCTCCCTTTTGGTTTTTTAACTCCAGATCTTTGCACGTTTCATTATAATGCTTTACTTTGTCTTCTCAAGCTGTTCTTTGAAATCTGTTCAGCTCTCTTCATTATTTGTTCCATTCCCTTTAGCTGCTCCATGTTCAAGAGGAAGTTTCAGAGTCTCTTCTGACATACATTTTGGCCTTTTCTTCTCTTTTTAATGAACTTTTTCTTTCTTCATATATGGTGTACTTGATGTCATCCCATAACTTATCTGGTCTTTGGACATTTAGTGTTCAATCGGTCAAATCTTTTCTTGAATTGGTCTCTAAATTCAGGTGGAATATTCTCAAGGTCATATTTTGGCTCTCATGGATTTACTCAAATTTTCTTCAGCTTCAACTTCAACTTGTATATGAGCAATTGATGGTCTGTTCCACAGTCAACCCCTGGCCTTTTCTGACTGATGATACTGAGCTTCTCATAGTCTCTTTCCACAGAGGTAGTCAACTTGATTCCTGTATATTCCATCCAGTGATGTTCATGTGAGTAGTAACCATTTATGTCACGGAAAAAATGTATTTGTAATGAATAAGTTGTTGGTCTTGCAAAATTCTATCATGAGATATCCATCATCGTTTCTATCACCAAGGCCATATTTTCCAACTACTGATCCTTCTTTGTTTCCAGCTTTCACATGCCAATCACCAGTAATTAGTAATGCATCTTGATTGTATGTTTGATCAATTGCAGACTGCAGAAGTTGGTAAAAAATCTTCAGTTTCTTCATCTTTGGCCTTAGTGGTTGGTCCATAAATTTGAATAATAATCCTATTAACTAGTCTTCCTTGTAGGCATATGGATATTTTCCTACCACTGACAGAGTTGTACTTCAAGATAGCTCTTGAAATGTTCTTTTTGACTATGAAAGCTACACCATTCCTCTTCAATTTGTCTTTCCTGAAATAGTAGACCATATGATTGTCCGACTCAAAATGGCCAATACCAGTCCATTTCAGCTCACTAATGCCTAGGATATTGATTTTTATGCATTCTAAATTCAAAACACTGGCTCTAAGGGAAGGCTTTCTCTCTGTGTTGGCTAGGGGAACATCCTTTTCTCTTTTTAGCTTCTATTCCTGGGCTCCCTGGTGATCTTCATGTGACATGGCATGTAACTTCCCCTATCTCTGCTTGCTTCTCTGGGCCTATCTGCTATTTTTATACCTCAAACGTGATTGGCTTTAAAACACACTCTATACTGATATGGTCTCTTAACAAGGAAAACCCATTCCCAAATTAGATTATAACTACAGGTATAGGTGTTCAGGTTTATAACACACATTTTGGGGGGACACAATTCAATCCATAACAGTAGGGTTGTTTTTATAATAATTCAATAACTTTACTTGTTATAGGTCTGTTCAGATTTGAGTAAGTCTAGGTAGTGTCTTTAGTTTTATAATTTCTCTGAGAAATAAATAGCAGGTCAATTTTTAACTTTTAAATATATAAAACAAATCAAACCAAACCCAGTGCCGTCGAGTCAATTCTGACTCATAGCGATCCTATAGGACAGAGTAGAACTGCCCCACAGATTTCCCAAGGAGAGCCTGGCAGATTTGAACTGCCGACCCTTTGGTTAGCAGCCATTGCACTTAACCACTACGCCACCAGGGTTTCTTTTAAATATATATTCACTTCTTATGATTGAAATGTTTTTGCATAACTATGTAACACTCTGTGAAATGCATATCCATTTCTTTATTAATTTACCTCAAATTTTTTTAAATAACATTCCTTCAGAGCTTCAAGTTCCTGGTTCCGCTTTGAGTCCAGTAGAGGGCCATGCTCACTCATGTAGTCTATGTCTGCTTGAACCTTTGCATTAGCTTCTTCTAACTTTGCCTTCTGCTCTTCAAAACATTCTAGTTGATGAACTTTATCTGTAAGATGCCATCGTAATTCTATAATATCTCTCATATATGTCTCATGTTCTAGTAACATAATAATAAAAACAAAAGAATACCAGATTTTAAGGCATAATCATCCAGAAGGAAATGTTTACTTGATAATAACTAAATGAACTACTTTAGTTTCAGAAATAACTTTTCTATGGGTTTTACTAAATCTAAAATAGGAGTTACTTTAATATTGCACTGTAAAATATGTTGTTTTCTTCAATCATCATGAAAAAGATTAAAATACACATTTTAGAAGTTAACAGTTATTTTAGTATAAATCCTGTTTATTACAATCAATGTATATAAAACATTGCTACGTATACCCATTGCCTTTGAGTCCATTCTGACTCATGGTGGCCCCGTGCATTACAGAATAAAACTACTGCATAGGATTTTCTTGGCTGTAATCTTTACAGAAGTAAATCACCATGCTTTTCTTTTGTCGTGCCACTGGGTGGGTTTGAACCACCAACCATTAGGTTAATAGTGGAGCTCAAACTGTTTACACCACCCTGGGGCCTTGGGTTATGTATATCTACTCTATTCCATATAACTGCTCTGAAGTGAGAAAAATTGCAAGAGTACAGGCCTTCCAAAACCACTCAGGAGTAAAAAGATGAAATATGAGTTACAAATATCAAAATGGAAAAGACAAAAACGAGTATTTCCTAAAGAAACAGTTTTATATCAAAATACACAAAAGAACCAACTGAAAAATATTGCAAATGATAAGGTAGCTCATGCAAAATTCATAAACAAAATAAACATTTTTCTAGATAAATATGGAATATGCTGAGAACAGAATAATCTCACTCACAAAAGGAAAAATAAAATACAAAGTAAATGCATAAATCTGGTAATAAACCTAACTTGAACATGCAAGACCTATAGGAAGAAGACGAAAAAATGCTATCAAAGAACACAAAGTGGGTTTAGTAACTGTATAAAAATGGTTTTTTCTATATGAAAATATTTGAATTTTAAACATGGAAAAATTCCCTCAATTAATTTATAAATTTAATTAAATCCCAATCAATGGACCAACATAATTTCAGAAAGATAAATATGTTTTCTTATATTAATCAAGCTTTTATGGTTAAATCAACCTTGCATTCTAGAAATAAAACTAGGTTGGCTATGGCTATCATCCTTATAAATTTCTTGATGTGATTTTTCTAATGTTTTCACGTAGGAATTTTTTGTATTTATATTTACAACTTAGGTCTGTAATTTTCCATTATTTTGTACTGTCCTTGTCTAACTTTGGCTTATAGTAGCTTCATATACCATTTAGAGAGTTCTTTTTTATTTTTTTTCCTCTGGAAATTCGTGCAAGTTTAAAGTTGCAAATAAAGCCCTATTGCCCTAATATGTATTCGACCATTTATTTGGGGGAAAAAGATTTTTAGTTGAGTCAAACTCTTTCTTTTAAAGATCATATGAATATTTTAGTTAACTATTTATTCAATTTATTTTGTTTCTATGAATTTATCTACTTCATCAATGTTTCAATAACATTGTAAGGAATTTGTCCTAATGTCTTCATTATTATTAATCACTGCTATATCTGTATTTATATCCCATCTTCATTCCTAATCTGGTTTATTTACACATTCTCTCTGTGTTTTTTTATTAATCTTGTCATTGGTTTTTAATTATTCTCTTTTTAATGAGCCAGAATTTAGCTTTGCATCTCTCCCACATTACATATTTCTTCATTATTTTATCACATTGTTATTGCTTTTCTCCTTTTTTCTTCGTATGTATTTTCTTAAATTCTGAAGTCATATATTTAGATAATTATGAGTCTCTCTTTTTTCATGTAGCAAAAGCTATTGCTTTCTCTTTAAGGAACAATTTAGCTTTTTCTCACACATACGAAGATAATTTTAGTGGTAATTTTTAAATAATAATTTTTTAATGTGTACAATAAGCACCATCACTTTATTACTTTATGTCTTCACTAATTAGTAACATTTTTGTTTAAAGAGTCAACTATCTTGTTAAATATCACCATTATAGCTCTATCAGCAATATATGCATTTTATCTTCTCAGTCTATACTCCATGTCTTTAAATTTTTTATTCATATTTTCCTTCTTTTTGTGTTGCTGGGATGCATTCCAGGTAATTTCCTTAAATTTTAAGTTAATATTTTCTTTTCTCTACTGAGTCTAAGAAATCATTTAACCAACATTGAGTTGTTCATTTCAAGTAGTACATTTATCATTTCTCATAGGTCTTTTTTTTTCTTTTTACCATTTTTGTTTTATTTAATTTTGCTTTCTTAAAAAAATTTATAATAATTTCTTAGTCCTTGCTTTTATTTCCAAGTCTCTCTTTTTATTTGTTGAAAGATGTAAGAATATCTACTTTATAATGTTAAGTGTAACTTAATATCTGAAAGCTTTAGTAAGATTCTGTTGTCTCTACTGATCCCACTCACTGAAACTGGATCTTTGTGTGTTTTAATAGATTTGATATCAAGCTACTCTTTTTCTTGAAATTTTATCCAAGGGAATTCCTTAGTGCCTACATTAAAGTTTTGGTTTTCCAGAGAAAATTTTCCTCTGCTGTTGCCAGAAGCCTGCCTTTACATACTATCAACCCATGAAACATTTCAATGACATTCTCCACCTCACAATTTCAGACCACACAGGCAGCAGAAATTTTGAGTCACAGGTCCATTTTATATCAGTTCATTAAGAATGCTCAGAGAACACTGCTTTGTTGTTGCTGTTGTTATTGTTACTGCTTGTTTGTTTTTCCCTCCACTGACAAAATGAAGCAAGAATATTTCTTCGTTGTTCAATCTGAGGGATCAGTTTATTTATCACTCCCTCTTATGCTGAGGGTATATTCTCAGCTTTACGTGATGGGTTTGTAATTTGACTTGTTACTTTTGGTGAGTCTTAGTCTTTTTGTCTCTAGTCACCTGTACCCAAGAGATGTACTAAATGGTGACCCAAGAACATCAAGGTTTGGGGAATTGATTCAAGGTTAAATGTGACATTGATGCCTCCTTATCGTCAAAAATTACTATTTCAAAACTGGAATATTGACCTCTTTGCATTTACTTTCTTGACAGACTGTTGGGGTATTTTTTTTTTTTAAATGAAAATGTATGATCAAAACCTGACACAGGTTGAAAAACAAACTTTGATATAATTGATTCCTTAATTGAAATCATAGTTGGAGATGTCAATACTCCCCTTTCAGCAATTGAAAGAACAAATACAAAATCATATATAGAGGACTTGAACAGCACTACCAGCCAATTTGACCTAACTAATATTCATAGAACACCCCACCCAAAGCAGAACACATATGATTTTCAAACACACACAAAACATTCCCCAGGATAAAAGATATGCTAGGCATTTTTAAAAGTCTAAATAGAGACTTCTGGCCAACATGGTGCCATAGACAGAAGCACCACACCATCCTTCCACAGTGAAGACCCAAAAAACTAAGTAAAACAGAGACAAACGTCATTCCTGGAATCTGAAGTGTCAAATGAAGAGATAAAGAACTCAGCCAAGCACCAAATGAAATAAGAAACTGACAGAGGACAGAAAGTGAGAAGAAGAGATACATGCTGAAGGCCCCATCAGGTAATGCAGCATGGATCCATCATCTTGGACTCCTGTCAGGGATCGGCAGACAGGGAGCACGGGAAAGCAGCTTCATGGAACTCCCAGCAGAAGACAGAGCACCTGGTAACCAGCAATACATGCTTTCCTACCCCCCATCCTCTCCTCACTGCTCTACCTCTGACCTTGCTGGCTGGCTGCAGTGGTTTGGCCAACCAGGAAGTGCAGTGTCCATGCCACCTGGATTCTCCCCACCCACACTGGAGATTGGACAGGAAGTATGAGAAAGAAGGTTCACGAAGTTCCCAGCAGGAGACAGAGCACCTGGTAACGCGCAATATACGCTTTCCTAACTCCTCTTCCCCCTCCTTCGGCCTCCTCTGCTTCCCGCCAGCTGCAGTCTCTTGATTGGGAGGCAACCGCTTTGGCCTCAGGCTGCTTGGATTCGTCCTGCCCACACTGGCCAGGCTCCTGAGCTGGTGTTGGTTCTTTCTGTCTCTTTTGGTTTCTTCTGTCCCTCCTACCACCTCCCCCTTCTTTCTCTGGAACACCTGGCTCCGTGTGCCATCTTTGCTTCTTCTTGAAAGGCTGTGAAGCCAAGCCCAACTGGGGAACCACTCCCCTGACCTGTGACACCATGCTGGTAGGAGCCCTGGGGCTTTTTTTTTTTTTTCCCTTGTTTTGCTTTGTTCTGTTTTGTTTCGCTTTGTTTGTTTTCTTTTTCTTTTTGCAGCTTGGGAGCGCCTTCTATCCAGCTGCACTGCACAGCTTAGTCCACTCCCCCAATCTGCTCAGCGGGTAGGTGGGATCCCTGGGAGCATTTCTTTCCTTTTTTTTCCCCTCTTTCTCTCTCTCTCTTTTTTTTTTCTCTTTTCTTTTTCCCTTTCTGTCTTTCTCCATTTCTCAGTTCTCATCTCTCAACACTTATCTTCTTGTCTTGTCTCCTGAATACCTGGTGCTGTGTGACATCTATACCTCCTCTAGCCAGGCTATACTGTGCAGCCTGGGAGCCACTTCCCCAGTCTTAGCAGCCCCACTGGTGGGACTCTGGGACTCCTGGGGGTTTTTCTTTTCTTTTGTTCTTTTCCAAATTCTTACCTAGTTACTTTTTCTTTCTTTTTCCCTTTTTCTTTCTTTCTCTTTTTTTTCCTTTTTGCTTTTCTCCATTTCTCAGTTTTTTATCTATCCACTCTGATGGCAAGGTCCTTTAGCACTCTTTTTTTCTTTATTAGTTTGCTTGTTTGTTTTTGACTCCTATTTCTCTCTCCTCTCTCTCCTCTTTCTTATACCCCTATTAGCTCCACACATCACAACCTCCCCCCTCTTTCTTGCCTACCTGCAATGTGCACTGAGCATCATACCTCTGGGCAGCACAGGCACAGCCTACTGGAACCTGCCCAGCACTGATTCCTGGCCTGTCCTTTTGGCCTTACTACGTGCCACAAATAACCCATCTCGGCCCCTTCCCTTCAGCTGGATCTGCCCTGCTGCACCATAGCAGTCTGGCCCTGCCCATTGGACAAGGAGGTGAAAAGCACCATGACTAGAGACGTGCAAACAACAAAGAACACACAGCCTGCCTGCTCAGACATAACCAAAAAAAAAAAAAAAAAAGCAGGATGAAACAAACAAATCTGCAGTCAAGAAATGAAGAAAATAGAAGTCTAAGTCATTTTAATATAATTGAAACCATTCAAAGAATATATTCATAGCCCACAATATATAATTAGAAAGGAATAACAGAAAGAAATGTGTGAAAATCCCAAAATACTTGCAGATTAAACAGAAACTTCAAAATGAACAACAGGTCAACAAGAAATCACAAGGAAACTGGAGAATATTTTGTACTAAATAAGAATGAACTTACTACGTATAAAAATTTATGAAACGCAACTACTGCAGTTCTTAGAGTTCATAGTCTTTAAATGTCTATTGCAGTGGTTAAGAGCTATGGCTGATAACCAAAAGGTTGGCAGTTTGAATCCACCAGCCACTCCTTGGAAATCTCATGTTGCTGTTCTACTCTGTCCTATACTGTCTCTATAAATAGGAATCGATGTGACAGCAATGGGTTTGGTTTTTGGTATACTAGAAAAGAAGGAAGATATCAAGTAAATAATATAATCTTACACTTCATGGGACTAGGCATAAAAAAAGGCATAGAAGGTTAAATTTTTACCAAATCAAGCAGAACAAAGAAAATCAGGAAAGAATGGTATTAAAGCAGAAAAACAATAGAGAAAATCAATAAAAGTAAAAGTTGACTCTTTGAGAAGTTCAAATAAACTGACAAACCTTTAACTAGACTGACCAAGAATAAAAGAGAAATCACAAATTACCAGTCAGGGATGAAAAAGGTGCCATCACTACTGCCACTAAAAAAAAAAAAAAAAATTTTTTTTTTTTTTTTTTACTGCCCCTACAGAAATTAAAATAATTAAAAGGGAATACTTATGTCAATAAACTAGATAGCAAAAAATTAATTGGACAAACTCCTAGGAAGATACAATTATCAAAACTGAAGCAAGAAATAGAAAGTCAGAATAGACTTAAAACAAGTTAAAAAATTAAATTTGTTAATAAAAATTTGCTCATAGTTTTGAACTTCAACAGCTTGGATAGAAAACTTAATAGTTGGTCCCTGGGTAGAAAAAAAAATAACTACACAGGAAAAAAAAAAACAAACCCTCAAACTTAAAACTTATAAAGACTTAGAGATCAAAACTCAAGCTAAAACATTAATATAATAATTGATCTATAACCACTCAAAATCTTAGGATCCTAATAGAAAACAAAAGGCAATCAAAGGCTCAGTGGACTCCTATATTAAAAAATCACAGATGAATAAGAGATCATGATAAAATAGTAGACTCTATACTAAAAACAACTCAGTATCTGGGAGAGTCAGCAAAAGCAAGATGTGACAGATCAGATTACTGCTCACTACCTTCCCTCTTAGGACAGAGATACTGCCTAGTCATGTGTATTCTTGGTTGGTCATATTGCTTATTTTGGCCAAAGGTTGTGGGAAGAAGTGAAAATGTACCAGTTTCAAGCCATCACCTTGAGAGGCATCCTATGTTTTCTATTCACCACATGTACTCCTGGAATTTGCCAAAAGAAAAGTGTGACTCTGGGAAACTGCTAACCAAGGAGGTTAAGAGAAATACAAAGCAGAACACCACACACAGCATTGAGCCAAGCCCACTGGATTTGAATCACCCCATGAGTGGGAGAAAAAAAAGAGCTTATTATTGTAAGTCACTGAGTTCCATGGTGATATGTTATAAAGTATCATTGCAACAATAGCTGACTAATTCACAAGACAAAAAAACAAACAAAAAAATTAAAAGATATAGCGTCCTACTTAAGTACTGAGCTATTCCTCCATAGTAGATGTACTTTGGTGACCATTTATATAGAACACAATTATCTAATGATACCAAAAACCAAACCAAACCTAGTGCCGTAGAGTCAATTCCAACTTATAGCGACCCTACAGGACAGAGTGGAACTGCCCCATAGAGTTTCCAAGGAGCGCCTGGTAGATTTGAACTGCTGACCCTTTGATTAGCAGCCATAGCACTTAACCACTATGCCACCAGGGTTTCCCATCTAATGATACTTTAGATAAATATTCTGTCCTTTTGAAAGGTCAACCCCAAAACTCTCTCTAAGACTTCCTTTTACCAATCTCTCCAAGTTCCTGATCTACCATGCAATTAGAATGCACTGACAATTACTGAAGAATGGAATGCAAAAGTTGGAAACAAAGAAGAAGAAGGATAGGTAGTTAGAAAGTATGGCCTTGGTGATAGAAATGATGCCAGAGATTGCATGATAGAATTTTGCAAGACCAACAACTTCTTCATCGCAAATACCTTTTTTCAGCAACATAAATGGCGATTATATATGTGGACCTTACCGGATGGAATACACAGTAATCAAATCGACTACATGTGTGGGAAAGGACCATGGGAAAGCTCCATATCATCAGTCAGAACAAGGCCAGGAGCCAGTTGTGGAACAGACCATCAATTGCTCATATGCAACGAAACTAAAGAAAATTAGAGCAAGTCAATAAGAGCCAAATTACAACCTTCAGTAAATCCCACCCGAATTTAGAGATCATCTCAAGAATAGATTTGACACATCAAATACCAATGACTGAAGACTAAATGTGTTGTGGAATGACGTCAAAGACATTATACATGAAAAAGCAAGAGGTCATTAAAAAGACAGGAAAGAAAGGAAAGACCAAAATGGATGTCAGAAGAGACTCTGAAACTTGCTCTTGAACGTCGAGTAGCTAAAGCGAAAGGAAGAAATGATGAAATAAAAGAGCTGAACAGAAGATTTCAAAGAGGGGTTCGAGAAGACAAAGTATTATAATGATATGTGCAAAGATCTGTAGGTGGAAAACCAAAAGGGTAGAACACTCCGCATTTCTCAAGCTGAAAGAACTGAAGAAAAAAATTCAAGACTTGAGTTGCAATATTGAAGGATTCTATTTTTTTTTTTTAATGGGGAAAACATTAAACAACTCAGGACGCATCAAAAGAAGATGGAAAGAATACACAGAGTCACTGTACCAAAAAGAATTGGTCGACTTTCAACTATTTTAGGAAGTACCATATAAGCAGGAACCAACAGTAGTGAAGGAAGAAGTCCTAGCTGCATTGAAGGCACTGGCGAAAAACAAGGCTCCAGGAATTGACAGAATACCAACTGAGATGTTTCAACAAAGGAATGCAGTGATGAAGTACTCACTCATCTATGCCAAGAAATTTGGAAGACAGCTACCTGGCCAACTGACTGGAAGAGATCTATATTTAGTGCTATTCCCAAGAAAGCTGATCCCACCGAATATGGAAATTATCAAACAATATCATTAATATCACATGGAAGTAAAATTTAGCTGAAGATCATTCAAAAGCGGCTGCAGCAGTATATCTTCAGGGACCTGCCAGAAATTCAGGCTGGACTCAGAAGAGGGCATGAAACCAGGGATATCATTGCTGATGTCAGATGGATCCTGGCTGAAAGCAGAGAATACCAGAAGGATGTTTACCTGTGTTTTATTGACTATGCTAAGGCATTTGACTGTATGGATCAAAACAAACTATGGATAACATTGCAAAGAATAGGAATTCCAGAACACTTAATTGTGCTCCTGAGGAACCTGTTCATAGATCAAGAGGCAGTGGTTCGAAAAGAATAAATGGATACTGCATCGTTTAAAGTCAGGAAAGGTGTGTGTCAAGGTTGTATCCTTTCACCATATCTATTCAGTCTGTATGCTGAGCAAATAATCTGAGAATCTAGACTATATGAAGAAGAACAGGGCATCAGAATTTGAGGAAGACTCATTAACAACCTGCCATGTGCAGATGACACAACCTTGGTTGCCAAAAGTGAAGAGGACTTGAAGCACTTACGGATGAAGATCAAAGACTATAGGTTTCAGTATGGATTACAGTTCAACATAAAGAAAACAAAAATTCTCACAACTGGATCAATAAGCAACATCATGATAAACAGAGAAAAGATTGAAGTTGTCGAGGATTTCATTGTACTTGGATTCACAATCAACACCCATGGAAGCAGCAGTCAAGAAATCAAAAGACATTGCATTCGGCAAATCTGCTGCAAAGGACCTCTTTAAAGTGTTGAAAAGCAAAGATGTCACCTTGAAGACTAAGGGGTGACTGACCCAAGCCATGGTGTTTTCAATTGCCTCCTATGCATGTGAAAGCTGGATGATGAATAAGGAAGACTGAAGAAGAATTGACATCTTTGAATTGTGGTGCTGGCAAAGAATATTGAATATATCATGGATTGCCAAAAGAACGAACAAATCTGTCTTGGAAGAATGGTCCTTAGAAGCAAGGATGGCAACACTGCGTCTCACATGCTTTGGTCTTGTTTTAGAAGGGATCAGTCCCTGGAGAAGGATACCATGCTTGGTAAAGTAGAGGGTCAGCAGAAAAGAGGAAGACCCTCAATGAGATGGATTGACATGGTGGCTGCAACAATGGGCTTAAGCATAACAATGATTGTGATGATAGTGCATCATTATTGTACACAGGGTCGCTATGAGTCGGAACGGACTCGATAGCACCTAACAACAACAACAACAACAAGATGCCAAGGGCTGTCATATTCATAAGGAAGTGTGGTCAGCTTACGGAGGCCAGGTAGAGAGAGGGGGCCAGGAGTGTAATACTCCAACCTCACTCTTCTCCATGACTCCCTCTCCCCATGACCCCTTGACAGGTGAATACCACTGGTTCAACTCAGCAGGAAGAAAGAGTGGAAAAGATGCAGCCTATTATAAATCAGTGTCCTGGGCCACAAAACAGGGAACCCAAGGGGAGTAAATGGATCTGGAGGAGTAAGCAGAAGATATCTAGAAAAGAAGTAAATTTCTTTAGATTCCTTAACTTAATGAAATGTGATCTAAGTCTACAGCACACATCATACTTAATGTAAAGCTGCTAAGGAGTTTACAAGTTCTTCCCATCATGTATCCTAGAGACTTAGAGAATCTAAAACCTATGAAAATATATCTTTCTATACTTTGTAAACCAATTTATAAAATTTATAGATTACATCCAAAATATTATAAAGTTGGCACATTCCTGAAAGCATATTATCTTTCATGAATGTGTTATGAATAAAAGGCACTGAAGAAATACATAGTAATAATGAACACAAGTTTCAATACATGTGTTAGCTACTTAAATAGAATAAGGCAAAGTGACACAAATTTCTTTTTTTTAAATAGATCTGAAACAATACTGAATAAAAGGCAACTCATACCATAAATGATCACCAATGACGAGGATTTATTCCATCACTTAAAGGGCATTTATTAGGTACACATATATCTCAATTTAATTTTATTTCAGTAATTCCTTAGGTAGAGCTCCTTTCGGCCCAAAATTACAGTATCTAAATATTCTTAGAAAGGATATATGAAGTTTTACACAAATTGATGAACAAAAATTTAAACAAAACAAACCTTCAACTTTGAGTTCTCTAATACTAATAAGGCAATGTCTCCAAAACAATTAGGAAAAATGGCAGATGACTCCCTGTGGATGTGAGTATGAGTTAGATAGAAATGTCAAGAATCGGTTGGGATCCAGAAGTTTCCAGGATGCCTATTCTAATCCTACTATAGCCTCAGTTGTCTCTAAAACCTCAATATATATGTATGTATAGAATTTATGAAATTATCTATGCTTTTTTTAAATTTATTAATATTAATGTAAAGCACTATTCAAAAATAGAATGAAAAAAAGAATGAAATTTTAAAATATAAATAAAACTTTTGATATTTTCTTACAATTTCCTAGAATGTGTACACCTCACTTTGGGACTACAGTTTTAGAACATCATATAACATAAAAAAGGGGTTTATGGGTTCAGAACGTTTGACACGTAATTTAGATTTAATGACTACTGTCCCAGAGTAATAATTAATTACTTTTTCTTTTCAAAGGTGTCTTGATTTAAATGATACATTATATGGGAACCCTAATATAATCCAGTAAAGAAGCATGTGAACCCTGAATTAGAAATTTTATGCTACGAAAGGGTAAAAACCTTTCAGCCTCAAGCAGACTCAGGTAATCAGGCTTGTTTTGTAAGGCACTATGTTTGGAGAATAAAAAATTCAGTGCCTTCAGATGGCTTAATAGATCACAACAGGTCCCTCACTCTGAGGTCTAAAAGACTGTTTCCTTCTTAAACATATGTTACCTGCAGGACTCTTTGAAATAGTTTAGGTTTCAGGCCATGCTAGAAGTTGCCGAGGCAAATTTGCTGTTCAATTTTCACAAGCAGATGCACGAAATTCCTAAGTTAACACTTAGAGCTGTTGCGTTTTCTTAGATTTAAAGATGTGGCTAATGAAACCAACTGGCAATAAATTTAAGTTTCTAATAGCTCAGATATTACAGCCATTATACAAAACATGTGCCAAGTGTTTGCATGCCAAAAAATCCATGTAATTTCCAACAAAGCCAGGATGCCAGCAGGTCCAGGTTTACACAGCACGGTCCCAGTTTATCTGTTATGAGCCCAGAATTATTACCGGTGTCTCCCAAACATGCCCGGGCTTGGATGTTAAATAATATGGTCCCCCTAAACAGAACAGAAGTGGTATTGTATTCAGGGGTGCAATTGGTTATCCATGCTTCTCCAATCCATTAGGAAGCAAATATGAAAAACCCTTATTGTTACCTTTCTGCACAGCGGAGGGGAGTTCTTGAAGTCTCCAGATTGACCAAGAATCAATTTTCATCTTGATCTTTTTCCTTCTCAATTTTTGTTGTCTTAAAGCCTCTTCAGCTTCTGCACGGTCGGTTTCTAGGCTTTTAATGAGATGGATGGCTTCTGACAGCAATGTTCCCATTTCCTGCTTTATTTCTGGACATTTTTCATCTTAAAATAGGAATATGTATTCACATTTGTTAGTGACTCAGCCTATAATCTGGGTGGTGGGAACATGGGTGTTAGTTGTACCACTAGTCTTTTAAATATTTCTATATTTAATATTAAATATTGGGTAAATATAAATGCATTTCTATCAGCCCAATATTTAATAAGAGAATTTTAGAAAAGAGAATCAGCCTTTTAAAGACAGTTTTATTATAATACAATCATAACATTGATTATAACCTTTGAAGGCATATTTCTAAATGAGTATTTTATAAAATAATTAGAATAGCTAAATATAAACCTATGCCTTCATTAAAAAAAAAAAAACCCCACTGCTGTCGAGTCAATTCTGACTCATAGCAACCCTATAAGACAGAGTAGAACTGCCCCATAGAGTTTCCAAGGAGTGCCTGGTGGATTTGAACTGCATACCTTCATAAATAATATTATTTCATATCAAGGAAAAAAAAAATGTCCTGTTCACAAGCTGAATTATTGAGTTTTATTTTTAAATAGTACCTGTGTTTCCTTCCATTATATGAGAAAAGTAAATCATAATGATCACATCAACTAAATATTGAAAATTTTCAGACTGTTCCTAGAAATAAGACTTTATATTCTTCAGTCTTATCAGATAATAACTTCTCTACTTAGCTTTGCCAGGAATTCGTCATTTCCAAATTCTATTTATTTGTTTGTAATATAAATTAACTCTTTTAATGAGCTTCAGTTGTGATTCCTGGTTTACAGCTCTGGAATGATACGGTTTCATGTTAACAAAAATTTTAATGTGGGTATTCTTTCATCTATTTATGCAAGAAATGCATATAGAGTTTATTATGTTCTAGAAAATGTGCTCAGTCTTGGAGGTAGATCAGTAAGCAAGAAAGATATGGGTCTCACCCTTGTGAGATTTATGCCTATTGCCAGTGTCTTTGCCAAAAATGACGTGACAAGAATACATAAACAAAAAATGTCAGGTAAGGCAAGACCCTCAGAGAACTGAACCCAGTGCCTTCGAGTCAATTCGATTCCGACTCATAGCGACTGGAGAAAAAAATAGTAAAACTGTATCAAGAATAAAGACAACTAATAAACTTTTTGCATTTGTTTTGGTTTTAGACGATAAAGACAATGGTGTTCTGCTAGAAAGGAGCATTACATAATGATGGCAGGATAGCTATAGGGACAAGCTCAGAGGCCACAGCCTCCACTTCTAATCCAGTGAGCTTGTCAAAGAAATTCAGCATGCTGACTGCAAAGAATTCTTGCGAAACAAATTTCCCCATTTTAATGCATGGAAATTATCTTTCTGTGGACTGCTCCTTTATTTGGTCTCTTCAAGTCTACTGTCTTCTTTTGTCACATTCTACCACACGCTGGACACTTTACGTTGTTAATTATTTGTTTTTATACATCCTCTAATAACATTCTGGAATAAATGCAGGTATGAATAACTTGTGGTGACTCTAAAACATTCCATTTAACATCTCTTTCAAGTTGTTTTGTTGGTGTGTTTTTCGTTGTTTTTTAGACTACCACATGGATTAGCTCCACTATTTGAGCTACTGAGTGAGCAGCTGCCTGCAATTTTTTAAACATAAGTGTTTAATTACAATATATTCCCCTCATCCTGCTATATCCTGTGTTTTTGACCCAAATGTGCATGCTTATAATCATAATTTCAGTTAGTTTTTTACTGTTAGCTCATCAAGATTATTTTGAACTGTGCGACTATCCATATATTAACTTCTTGTCTCAGCATTTATCATGTAAAAACTTAATAAGTAATAACCGAGGTTTTCATTTCCCTTATAGACGTAAATATGAAAAAGGGAAACAGTAACAACTGAGCCTGCTATAAATGACGGCTTTGAATAACAAAATAACATTTTTTCCTTCAAAAGAAATCCCTCATTTTTGAGATACCTTTCTCTAAAATTGTTTACCAAAACTTTTTTGTGACAGTACCACTGAGGGGATAAGAGCTGTTTAATATAATCCAAAGAATATATTCAAATACATAGATGTAATGCTAACACACATACAACACCAGTAAGTAAAGTATTTTACATTTTGTAAGTTGTGACAATAATACGACAACTTATATATAAACTAGCATTTTGATGTGCAGTATGGCAGCCACAAGCCACACGTGACTATATTTAAATTTAAGTTCATTAAAGTTAAATAAAACTTAAAAATTCAGTTCCTTAGTCTCATTAACCAACATTTCACATGTTCAACAGCTGTGTGTGCTAATAGCTTCTCTGTTGAGACTGTCTAAATATAGGCCATTTCAATTATCACAGAAATTTGGACTGGAGAGAACTGAACTAGATCTGATATATAATACCATTAATAGATACTTGTTGAATGAATGTTTAATAAATTATATAGGGGCTTGTTTCTCTATTATACACTCAGAAGAATGGTAAACATCATAAACATGGTTATAGTAAAGATTAGAAATACATTCAATGAAAAACCACTGATCTTTTAAATACTGTTATATTTATGTCTAATTTATTTATGTGTAATTATTTATATATAATGTATTTATGTTCCTCAGTAAATGTGAGGAACAACTTTACCTCCCTCTTCTGTTTTGATCTTTTGCTCTGGGGCAGCAACACTTCTTGTACTCCAATCTTCTTCCGTCATTCCTTTTATGGAAGAAGCTATACTCCTATATAATGTGAAAGAAGCAATCAATTGGTAAGGGAGGGCTGTACTAAAAATTAATAAAACAAATTTTAGGTGATGTTCTTATACTGAATTTTAAATATTTATGGTGACACTGTGCACATTAGTCCTCCACATAGGAGATTAGTATAGTGATGTTTTAATAGGTAATGAATGGGCTTTACACTTAATGGTAAATTCATATTAACTTAAATTTTATTACAAATGACCTGAAAATTTGAAGAGATAATAAAGCAGTATTTTTTTTCCTTACTTTTTTAAAAAGAAATTGGTCTTTCCCAGGATGAGTGTTGCTGTCAGAAAGAGGATATTTCTGGAGAACAATGTGGATGACACATTTCTCTGATTTCAGGTTAACAGGGTCCGAGGAACCCATATAAATTACAAGGAGTAAAAATACCATTTCAGATTTGATGCTGGTTTTCAATAACTGTTTAGAAAATATCCAAATTAAACTGTTATTTCCTTTCAGAAGTTCCTCTCTAGCTGAAGTTTTATATGCTGAGTAATGAAATATTTCTTATTATTATTATCTCTCTGGTCCTATTCTAGAATCCCAGACTAACCTTCACAGTATTTGAAAGCAGGTACTTTTCTTTTAATTAGATACAAGTATCAACAACAAACCAGAGTTTATTTTTTTAATTTTTATAAAACCATTATACCTTATTTATTAAATGTGTATTGCAAATTTAAGAAAATTGTATGCATACCAAAAATAAAAAGAACATAAAATTGTCCATACTCATTTACTCTTTCCATAGATACTATAGAACATGATCTTCTAGTGGTATTTTTTTGTAAAATTAAAGCCATAATATTTTGCATCCTGCTTTAGTCACATAATATTACTTTCTGTGTATTTGATTCTGGGTGTATTTGATTACCATTAAATATTTTCAATGGCTACATAGTATTTGATCTTACTGGTGTTCCACTATTTATTTAGGAAAGCTTTGTTATTCTTAAGTAAGGAAAAGAGTCATTATATTTTCTTCCTAAAGTTTTAATTTTCATTTTGAAAACATTTTTCGTTGAATAATATGATGTAATGTTTCCTGTTTGTTTGCTGTTTTAAAAAAAGAGTTAAATATCATTCCAGCATGATTCACTTATTAAATAATTCTTTCCCCATTGACTTGTAATGCAAATTACATGATATACTAAATTACTTAATTAGGTCTGTATTTGTGTTTTCTCTTCTGAGATCTACTCACTTAGTTCTTAAACCAGAATAATTCTCTTATATTTTTAAAGATAATTTTAATATTTGATGTAGAAAATCCTACTTTCAGTCTAATGTTCCTTTTAAAAGGAAAACTATGTTCTAGAGAAGACTATCAATAACTTCAACATGAAAAACAAACAATAAAAGAAGCAGGAAAGGTCCTTACCATTCTTCATGAGCCGTTTCAAACTGTCAAAATAAAATGTTTCAGTACAAATCAGTTTATAAGCATCACAAAAAACAACAGGTAAACTTGATTTACGCATAAACTCACTGACAATATCGGCAATAGTGTATTTCACCTACCCTATTATATTTTTGTCAAATTAAACTCTGTGGTTTTCCAAATAGGATATATTTCTCCTACCTATTGATATTCTGTTATGATTGCTCCCACCTATTTATTCTGTTCTTTCATCTCTGTGTTTCTAAATCTTCCTGCTTCATCAACCAAAAAAAAAAAAAACCAAACCTGCTGCCATCAAGTCAATTCCAACTCATAGCTATCCTATAGGACAGAGTAGAACTGCCCCACAGAGTTTCCAAGGAGCACCTGGCGGGTTTGAACTCCCAGCCTTTAAATTAACAGCCATAGCACTTAACCACTACACCGCCAGGGTTTCTGCCTTATCAATAGTTTAAATGCTGCTTCTTCGCAAAAGACTTTTCACATCATCAGACATGCATGACAGCCCGTTGAATTTTTTTTTTTTCAAATTGCGGTAAATGTATATGTAACAAAACATTTGCCATTTTCACCATCTTCACATGTACAATTCAGTGACATTCATTGTGTTTATCATGTTGTGCAACCATCATCATTGCTTGTTTCCCGTTTTTTTTTTAAATCACACTTAACAGAAGCTCAGTGTCCCCATGCAATGAGTCCCTCCTTCCTGCTTCTGTGCCCTCCCCTCCCTCCCATAACCATTGATAAACTTAGGTTTGTATTTATACACATATTCTAGATATTTCACATAAGTAGAATTATACACTATCTGTCCTTTTGTGACTGACTTATTTCAGTCAGCAAGATGCTTTCAAGGTTCATCCACGTTGTAAAATGTATCAGGACTTCATTCCTCTTTATGACAGCGTAATAATACACTGCATGTATGTACCACGTTTTGTTTATCCATTCATCTGTTGGTGGGCATTTAGGTTGTTTCCATCTTTTGGCTATTGTGAATAGTGCTGTGATGAACACTGGTCATCTTCTGAATTTTAACGTATTACAAAGAATGTTAAGCACAAATTACGTGGGATTTCACAGATATTTCGTTTCCTATAGCATTATTTCCCCTCTGTACTATAAACTCCTTGGTGGGACTGTGTTGTCACAGTATGTTAGGCTGCAGGAGGTGGCATAAATTACCAACAACACAGGGCTACACAGTCAGAATGCCATAGCTTCCACAGATGCAGTCCAATTCAAGATGTTAGATTGAGCCTATATGATGACTTCCTTTCCATTCCCAAATCCGACTAAAATGTCTAGAAAAAATAGGTGTATATATACCAAATCATGAAACAGAAAACAACAAAATCACTGGAACCAATACTTTAGGAGAGCTCCCCAGAAATAGAAAGCAGTCAGATTAGATAGTGAAAACAGAGCAAAGAAAAGCGCAACTCAGAACAGACAAAATGGAGTCTACTTCAGGGTAGGAAAGAAGCTTCTCTGTGGAGTTCCTAAGGACTTCCCAGTATGGGGGGAATAAGCAGGTAATAAAGTAAACAATCAAAGGGCCACCTGTGGATGATATGGGGCAGTCTTGCTACTTCCCATGCCCAGAATACAAAATAAAGGCTGAGAAATTGCCTTCTAGTCCCTGCCATGAGAATAGCTCTCTAACTGCACTGGGGATCTGCCTAAGATAAAAGCTATAGAGAGAAACAAAACAGAGGCCAGGTAACTAGAAGAATTTCACCACTGGCACAAACAGGTGTATGAGGGAAAATACAGGCAGATTCATCCAGGAGTGAAATATTTTAAGGTACTACAATAAACTGTAAATAAGTTAAAAGACTAAGACAAGCAGAATGAAAACATTTGTCATCAATGTAAAAGGCAAGAGATTGCTATCAATACTTCTATAAATATATAAAAAGCAACAAGCATCCCAAAAGAAAAATTAGAAACAGTATACAAACAACAATTAAAAGAAAATTAAATTTAAGTGACCCAATAGAATACGATGCTCTGTTTACATGCATTAATTGACTTCTGTATCTATGCATTTAGCTATCAGTGGTTAAGAACTCAGCAGCTAACCAAAAGGTGAGCAGTTTTCCAATCCACCAGCTGCTCCTTGGAAACCCTATGGAGCAGTTCTACTCTGTCCTATAGGGTCACTATAAGTCGGAATCGACTCGACAGCAATGGGTTTTTATCTACATGCACACAAAATTACATACACATATACACAGATATATGAATGCACAATATATATACACACTACACATGTAACAAAACCACTATTCAACATCACAATATTGATCAATTTGCCCCTTTCTCCATTACCTCCTACTTAGAACCCTCCTTTAAGCAAGTTTTGGTATTTGCTAAGCTGCTGGAGTTTTTTTTTTTTTAATTGTGCTTTAGTTGAAAGTTTACAGAGCAAATTAGTTTCATTAAACAATACACATATTGTTTTGTGACACTGGTTGCCAACCCCGTGATGTGTCAACACTCTCTCCTTCTTGACCTCAGTTTCCCCATTTCCATTCATCCTGTTGTCCTGTCCCCTCATGCCATCTCAGCCTTGCCCCTGGGCTGATGTGCCAATTTAGTCTCACATATATGGTTGAGCTACTTGTTTTGTTTTATAATCCTGCCTAATCTTTGGCTAAAGGGTGATACTCAGGACTGACTTTAGTACTGAGTTAAAAGGGTGTCCAGAGATTGTATTCTCAAGGTTTTGCCAGTCTCTGTCAGACCAGTAAGTCTGGCCTTTTTTGTGCATGTGAGTTTGAATTTTGTTCTACATTTTTCACCAGCTGTGTCCGGGACCCTCTATTGTAATCCCTGTCAGTGCAGGCAGTGGTGGTAGCCAGGCACCATCTAGTTGTGATGGACAGAATTTTCTTGTACTAAAACTCTGAAAGAGACTAAACTCTTCTATCTTAATTGTTATTAACTATTAAGGTAAGAGCTCTGGTAGTGCAGTGGTTAAGAGCTCAGCTGCTAACTAAAAGCTTGACAGTTGGATTCTACCAGCCACTCCTTGGAAACCCTATGGGCTGTTCTACTCTGTCCTACAAGGTTGCTATGAGTTGGAATCAACTCGGCGGCAACAGGTTTGGTTTATGAGTTTATTAATGTAATTATTATAATTAAGCTTAGAATTTTACTTATTTTCATAAATATTTTAGGTATCAAGAATATTTTATTATAATTTCTAATATAATTAATTATAACCAACAAACCACAAAATTTCACGCATTTGTTTTTCAGAACAGCAAAAAGAAAAAGAGAAGGGAAGAAAAACTAGGTCCACGCTGGACTTAGTTTTAGAAACTGTCATATTTTTAAAGGAGATGAAACACTTCATTTACTTAAAGCTCTAAACCACATTGCTGACAAACTCCTTCTTGATGCATCTAACATTTTCATCGACACTTCTTTTTTAACACTATATTGTTTTTGGAAATTGTTACCAAATTTTTAAAATGTTACAAATACTATCTTTGGGACAAGGAAGTTACTTAAAAAATCTTCTATCTTCCACACTAAATATTAAGGGAAAAAATGAACTTTATATTAGAAATCTCTTTTTGTATCATAATGCATTTTATAAATATGGAGTACTAATACCAGATACTATTTCCTACAATTGTAACCTATTATCCTAAGGAAAGAATACGTGAACCCTTAAATTTACAGTCAATTTAGGGTAATATATAGAAAAAAAATAAAAAATTAAAAAATAAAAATAAATAAATATATATATATATTTTTTATAGCTATCCCGGAAACCCTGGTGGCATAGTAAGTAAGTACTACAGCTGCTAACCAAAAGGTCAGCAGTTCAAATCCACCAGGCACTCCTTGGAAACTCTATGGGGCAGTTATACTCTGACCTATAGGGTTGCTATGAGTCAGAATTGACTCAATGGCAACAGATTTGGTCTGGTTTTGGATATAGCTATCCCATTCAAAAGTATAAATCATCTTGAAAACATAGGAATATCATGACATATGCCAAATTTAAGAATTTTTAGGGATGACAAGTATATCCTTTCCATGTTTTAAAAATCAACTGGCCCACTGGCAGATGAATGGGCAAACAAAATACGGTATATAAATGTAATGGAATATTATCCAGCCACAAAAAGGAATGAAGTTCTAATGCACACTATGACATGGATAAACCTTAAAAACATTATGCTAACTGAAATAAGTCAGAGACAAAGGACAAATATTGTGTGATATCACTTATATGAGCTATCTAGAATAAGCAAATGCATAGAGACAGAAAGTAGATTAATGGTTACTATGACTAGAACTCCCTATGCATCTGTCAGTTTGTGGTACTGTGGTGGGTAGTGTGTTCCTGTTATGTTGGAGGCTATGCCACTGGTATTTCAAACACCAACAGGGTCACCCAAGGTGGACAGATTTCAGTGTAGCTTCCAGACTAAGAGAGACTAGGAAGAAGGACCTGGCAGTCAATTTCAGAAAAAAATGGCCAATGAAAACCTTATGAATAGCAGCAGAACACTGTCTGATATAGTGCTGACAGATTAGCCCCTCAGGATGGAAGGCACTCAAAATACAACTGGGGAAGTGGTGCCTCCTCAATGTGGCTTCGACCTTAATGATATGGATGGATTAAGGCTTTTGGGACCTTCATTTGCTGAGGTGGCATGACTCCAAATGAGAAGAAACAGCTGCAAACATCCACTAATAATTAGAACGTGGAATGCATGAAGTATGAATCTAGGAAAATCGGAAGTCATCAAAAATGAAATGGAATGCATAAAATCAATATCTTATGGATTAGTGGGCTGAAATGGACTGGTATTGGGAATTCTGAATCAGACAATCATGTGGCCCACTATGCCTAGAATGACAAATTGAAGAGGACTGGTGTCAAACTCATCATCAAAAGAGTAGTTCAAGATCTACCATGAAGGACAACACTGTAGTGATAGGATAATATCCATATGCCTACAAGGAAGACCAGTTAATATGACCATTATTCAAATTCACACACCAAATGCTAATGCCAAAGATGAGGAAATTGAAGATTTTTACCAGCTCTTGCAGTTTGAAATTGATCAAACATGCAACAAGATGCATTGATAATTACTGGTGATGGGAATGTGAAAGTTGAAAACAAAGAAGAAGGATTAGTAATGGAAAATATGACCTTGGTGATAGAAATGACACTGGAGATCGCATGATAGAATTTACAAGACCAATGACTTCTTCATTGCAAATACCTTTTTTCAACAACATAAATGGCAACTATACGTGTAGACCTCACTAAATAGAATACACAGGAATTAAACTGACTACATCTGTGGAAAGAGACAATGGAAAAGTTCAGTATCATCAGTCAGAATAAGGCCAGAGGCTGACTACAGAACAGATCATCAATTGCTCTTATGCAAGTTCAAGTTGAAGCTGAAGAAAACTAAAGCAAGTCCATGAGAGACAAAATATGACTTTGAGTATTTCCCACCTGAATTTAGAGACCATCTCAAGAATAGAATTGATGCATTGAAAACTAATGACTGAAGACCAGATGAGCTGTGGAATGATATCAAGGACATCATACATGAAGAAAGTAAGAGATCATTAAAAAGACAGGGAAGAAAGAAAAGACCAAAATGGATGTCACAAAAGACTCTGGAACTTGCTCTTGAACGTCCAGAAGCTAAAGCAAACGGAAGAAATGATGAAGTTAAAGAGCCGAACAGAAGATTTCAAAGGGAGGTTCGAGAAGAAAAAGTAAAGTATTATAATGAAAGGTGCAAAGACCTAGAATTAGAAAACCAAAAATCAGCATTTCTCAAGCTGAAAGAACTGAAGAGAAAATTCAAGCCTTGAGCTACAATACTGAAGGATACTGTAGTGAGAATGTTGAACAATGTGGGAAGCATCAAATGGTAGAAGGTATACACAAAATCACTGTACCAAAAAGAACTGGTCCACATTCAGTTATTTCAGGAGGTACCATATGATCAAGAACTGATGGTACTGGAAGAAGAAATCTAAGATGCACTGAAAGGAATGGCATAAAACAAGTCTCAGGAATTTACAAAACACCAACTGAGATGTTTCAACAAATGGATGCAGCACTGGAGGTGCTCATTCATCTGTGTCAAGAAAGTTGAAAGACAGCTTCCTGGACAACTAATTGAAAGAGGTCCATATTTGTGCCCATTTCAAAGAAAGGTGATCAAACAGAATGTGGGAATTATCGAACAATATGATTAATATCACATGCAAGTAAAATCTAGCTGAAGATAATTCAAAAAGAGTTGCAGCACTATATCGACTGGAACTGCCAGAAATTCAGGCTAGATTCAGAAGCGGACATGGAACAAGGGATATCGTTCCTGATGTCAGACAAATCTTGGCCGAAAGCAGAGGATACCATAAAGATGTTTATCTGTGTTGTATTGACTATGGACAGACATTCAACTTTGTGGACCATAACAAATTATGGATAACACTGGGAAGAATGGGAATTCCAGAACACATAATTGTGCTCATAAGGAACCTGTACATAGACAAAGAGACAGTCATTCAAATGGGATACTGAGTGGTTTAAAATCAGGAAAGGTGTGTGTCAGGGTTGCATCATTTCATCATATTTATTCAATATGTATGCAGGGCAAGTAATCCAAGAACCTGGACTACATGAAGTAGAAGGCAGCATCAGATTAGGAGGAAGACTCGTTAACAACCTGCCATATGCAGACGACACAATCTTGCTTTCTGAAAGTGAAGAGGATTTGAACCACTTACTGATGAAGACCAAAGACCACAGCCTTCAGTATGGATTGCATATCAACATAAATAAAACAAATTCCTCACAACTGGACCAATAAGCAACATCACAATAGATAGAGAAAAGATTGAAGTTGTCAAGGATTTCATTTTACTTGAATCCACAATCAATGCCCATGGAAGCAGCAGTCAGGAAATCAAATAACATATTGCATTGCGCAAAGGTGCTGTAAAAGATCTCTTTAAAGTGTTAAAAAGCAAAAATGTCACTTTGAGGACTCAGGTGAGCCTGACTCAAGCCATCGTATTTTCAATCGCCTCCTATGCATGCTAAAGCTGGACAGTGAATTCGGAAGACTGAACAATTGATGCCTTTGAAGTATGGTGTTGGTGAAGAATATTGAATATGCCATGCGCTTCCAGAAGAACAAACAAATCTGTTTTTGAAGAAGTACAGCCAGAATGCTCCTTAGGAGCAAGGATGGTAAGACTTCATCTCATGTACTCTGGACATGTTACCAGAAGGGACAAGTCCCTGGAGGAGGACATAATGCTTGGTAAAGTAGAGGGTCAACAAATAAGAGGAAGACCCTCAACAAGACGGACTGACACAGTGGCTGAACAATGAGCTCAAGCATAAAAATGATTGTGAGGATGGCACAGGACCAGGCAATGTCTCGTTCTGTTGTACATGGGATCACTATGAGTTGGAACCAAATCGATGGCACATAACAACATCAACATGGCTAGAATTATCAAGTTAAAAGGCAATTTATCTATGCTCTCTCAACACACACACAACATACAATAGTGATAAAGGGCCTGGACGATTACAATAGACACTCCCATTCAAAAAAGAAAAGATAAATGTCTATAACAATCATGTCGATTCTGACTCATGGAGAACCCCATGTGTTGCAGAGTAGAACTGTTCCATAAAATTTTCATGGCTGTGATCTTTCAGAAGCAGATTGCCAGGCCTTTCTTCTGAGGTGTCTCTGTGGGTTTGAACTGCCAACCTTTCAGTTAGTAGCTGAGCACTTAACCATTTATGACTTTCATAGCAAATCACTTAAAAAAAAAATCACTACTCAGTAGTAATTGTGAAATCGAGATTATGACCCACTAATCCAGGAGCAAATAATGTTTCTTCATTAGAATCCAGTTCTGCTCCATGGGTATGGTTCTCTAATTCATCACTCAACTCTTGGTTCCTCCCTCTGAGCTGCTGGCTTTGCCCTTAAGATATTTTCCCTGTTTTCATAAAGAAAAATCACGTTTCTAGCAAACTTGATTTCTCAGCCTGTATTTTGATACTCAACGAACCACCGCTTTTCATTTTAAACTGCTTCAGTCCCTTTTCATTCAAGCAGCCAGTCCTTTTTTTCAAGACAGCTCTACTAAAAACATTGTAAATCTTGCATGAATCTTACTGTAGTTCACTCCTTGCCCCAAAAGTTAGTCGTAATTCTTTCTGAGATTGACCTCTCTCTATTTTGAGTCTGTGACACTACTGTGAAACAAAACCCTTAAGATTCTTAGGAGGTCTTTGTCTAGTCTAGAGTATCTATCAGGCAGCACCTTAAATCTTAACGATGTCTTAACAAAGGGTCTTATAGCCACAACCTTGATTTGCTCTTTACTATATGGACATTTCTTACTTTGAAAATCTGGCTGCCTGAAGACACTTGAGAGAAAAAACAAAAGAATTTAAGGAGCTGCCTATTCTTAAATGCTCACTAGGCAGTTAAGAAGGTGTGGTTCTCCTACAGCAACCTTACATGCCCAAAGTAGAGAAGATGCATATCAAAAAGAATATGAATGTGGCTTTGGGGCCATGGAGTGAAGCCCAATAAGACTCACATGAAATCCCTAAAGTTTTTAAGAGAATTGTACCAACTTGGACTAAAAAACAAGAGGCAATTTAAAATGCAAAGATGCATTTGATCTCACAATTTATTATGTGTAGGAAGAAGTTTGAGAAAGCTACTGAGATACAGGCATTAGGAAAGAAAAGGACCTCTTAGACATAAGAGCAAAGAGTAGAATAAAGAGCCAACAAAAACGTTATATTAAGAAGTTACTCCCAAGAACAGAATTGGTCCCTGCTAGTCCTAAAAAAAAAAAAAATTTTTTTTTTTTTGGCCTAGATTACTAGTCCCAGTTTACCTGATACCACGTACCCTGACAAATTTAAGAATTTTGTGGATTAGTGAAACACATGTATCTTTCATCTTCTATTTTAAACAAGGTTGTCTATTGTGATTATCCTTCCCTCCTTCACCACTGCATACTAAGTATGTAAGAACAGTAATTAACTTGTCATGTTAGTTCACAGAATTCTGGATCAAAAAAAGCTGTACCTAAGGTATTTCTTCCGTGTCCAGATCTGTTGCAGAACATGGGATCATGGACCTCAAGCACGATAGATACCATAATTAAATAAAACTCTGAGGGAAGAGATGACTATAGTTTTCAGGAGGCAAGGCTGTTAATCATGTTGCCAATGGACTGACTATGACAGATTGCTAAATAAATGGACTCCAATGAACCTCAACATAAAGAAAACAAAAATCCTCACAACAGGACCAATAAGCAACATTATGATAAATGGAGAAAATATTGAAGTTGTCAAAGATTTCATTTTACTTAGATCCACAATCAACATTCATGGACGTAACAGTCAATCAAACAAAGTATTGCATTGAGGAAATCTGCTCCAAAAGACCTCTTTTAAGTGTAAAAAAGCAAAGATTCACTTTGAGGACCATGGTGCACCTGACCCAAGCCATGGTATTTTCAATGGCCTCATATTCATGCGAAAGCTGGACAATGAATAAGGAAGACCAAAGAATTGATGCCTTTTAATTATGGTGTTGGTGAAGAGTATTAAATATACCATGGACTTCCAGAAAAATGAACAAATCTGTCTTGGGAGAAATACAGCCAAAATGCTCCTTAGAAGCGAGGATGGCAAGACTTCCTCTCATTTACTTTGGACACATTTTCAAGAGGGACCAATCCCTGGAGAAGGACATCATGCTTGGTGAAGTAGATAAATGAAAAAGAGAAAGACTCTCAGTGAAATGGGTTGACACAGTGGCTGCAAAAATGGGCCCAAACACAGCAATGATTGTGAGATTGGCGCAGAACCAGACAACGTTTTGTAGTGTTGTGCGCGGGGTTGCTAACTGACTCAATGGCACCTAACAACAATAACAACAATGAACCATGCCTTCTGGCATCCACACCTTGTCTGATACTCTCCCACAGTAATGATGGACTTGACTAAGTGATTTGATTTGGCCAATGGGACTTCAGAAAACATGATACAAGCAAACTTTTGTTAAGCATTTGCCACTGGGGGCTTGTTCTCTCAGAATACTTTCAGCCAGCCACCAGGCATGTGACTGAGGCTATCATTATCATTTATTCTGAGTTGAGTTACCAGATGTGTGCAACCACATGACTGGCTGCAGGCAGGAACCAGCATAATTGCCGAGCAGAATCTAGAACACATTTCTGAATGGTGACCAAATAAATGGTTGTCATTTTAGCTACAAAATTTTGGAATCTGTGTGTGTACGTGTGTATGCATGACAGTGTGTGTGTGTGTGTGTGTAGCAATACATAAGTGAGAAAAAACAAGTTAATAATTACATTGCTGGAAGTGTTTTCAGTAGTATAATGGGGAGAAAATTCAGATTGCAGTGACTAAATAAGTAATTGTGAGGTGAGGAATTGAAAATACTAAATTTAGACATAGACAATCCTGCTCAGATGAAATGGGGAAGAAAGGGACACACCTACAGGTATTTATGGAATAAATAAATTTTTCTTGAAAATAGGAGAAATATCAGTATTCTTAAATGATGATGAGAGTGAGTTCAGGGTTAAGGATCCTGAGAAGACACAAGGGTGGAGCATGTTCCTAGCGAAAGCAGAAGACAGAACACAGGTCAGGGGAGCAGCCATATGTAGGAGGAGGAAATTTTCCAGTGGAGGACAAAAGCATTAATGGTTTTTTTGGAATTTAATGGTGTTCATAGGTGAGACAGTAGAATTCTGAGGCATTTCTGTTATTAGAGCTCCTATTTTCTTTAGAAAGTAAGGGGTGAATACGCAGTGAGGTGACAGATTCAGAGGCTTGAACAAAAAAAAATGAAAAAGATGGGAGTGGCCACTGTTGAAGAATAGAAAGAGTTCTTGTTGACAAACAGGAAAATTTCAGAGCACTCTTAAAGAACTTGTTGAGGTTAGAGGCCATGAAGGCATAATAATATCAATTTTAAATTATTGTATAATGCTCTCCAGCACATTTTAGCAACCCAAGTGGTGGAGTCGAGATGGCAGGCACCAGAGAGGTCCAGAGTTGGCATCTTGTCAGACTATAACATTAGGAAAAAGAAATAAAGGACCAAATACACTAATTGGTGAGTACTTTAAGAGATGAATAACTAGGCAGAAAATAAAAGCAAATGGGATGCAGTAGATATGTCAGGGTTAAAAATGTTGATAGGTTTTTTTTAAAAAGCACAATAGAATGAACAGAGCGAAAGACTTCAAAGTATCAGAGACTTAGTAAAGCGAGTCAGATATTAAATGTCAGGTTTCAGAGTTAATACAGATGTGAAATGGAGTAAGTACAGTCAAGTTTTCTAATTTGAATTATAAGCATTTTACATTCATACTTTTTGGTCCCCATAGTTGACACACCGTCAGGGACAGATAACATAAAACAGCCGTGAAGAACATGTGCTTAGGTCTCAGACATGCTTGGTCTGGCTGTTGGCTCTGCCACTGATTGTGTGATCTTGGGAAAAAATCAACCTCCCAAATCATTCCGAATCAATCACAGAAGTCTGTAATTGGGAATAACGGTGGTTTATACCTCACAGGATTTGGTAAGGATTCAATAAAAGTATGCATACTAAGTGCTTAATACAGTAATCACTTGATAAATATTAGCTTCATTGTAACTGCTGTTCATAATAATACTATTGTTTTTGTACATAGATTCTTAATATTTTAAAGAATGGTTTCTAAGTACTTTTTCTCTAAGCCATTCTTTTAAATCATACTAGCATCCTAATGACTTGTACTGATTAAATGAAAAGGAAAATTTCAATTCAGTAGAGATCATACCAAATTAAATAAAACTTATCTATAGCCTAGGCAGATTAAGAGAACAAAAACAAGGAGGAGGAAAAAGAAAGCAAATTCTTTTAATTGCATGAGAAGTTATCCAGGTGATTATTTCCATCATCCGCCAATGTTTTCTCATTCTTTGCAAAATAAAACAGGGAAAACTTTCATAGGAATTCTTCTGTGAAGACTTGTCCTTCCAAATTTCAAAATTACAATTAAACTGCTATGAGTGGATGGACAGGCTTATAGCAAACACATCTCTGCTATTCATGGCCTCCATGGTGTTCATTCTGACTATAATATATATATATATAAAATTATTGTTGTTGTTGTGTGACTGACGTTGAGTCACATTCCACACATAGTGATCCAGTGTGACAGGGTAGAACGGTCCCATAGGGTTTCCCAGCCTGTAATCTTAACGGGAGCAGATCACCAGGTTTTTCTTCCCACAGAGTGGCTGGTGGATTAGAAAGGCTGACTTTTGGATTCGCAGCCAAGTGCTTAACCATTATGATGGGCAAGTGAATTGAAACAGTTGCTCTAAAACAGATCGATCTTCCACTCATGAAATGTATTTGATACACAAAGTGATGCCAGCTTTACAGTTATTTACAAAACTTTACCTAATAAAAGGTTAATTTTATCCCACTTAAAAATAAGAAAGTATCAGTCCAAAACACCAATGTATGAAGAACAGACCACCTGTGGAATGACTTCAAAGACATCATAGATGAAGAAAGCAAAAGGTCATTAAAAAAGACGAGAAAGAATGAAAAGACCAAAATGGATGTCAGAAGAGACTCTGAAACTTGCCCTTGAGCATAGAGTAGCTAACATGAATAGAAGAAATGATGAAGTAAAACAGCTGCAAAGAAGATTTCAAAGAGCAGCTTGAGATGACAAAGTATAATGAAATGTGCAAAGATCTGGAGTTAGAAAATCAAAAGGGAAGAATATGCTCCAGCATTTTTCAAGCTGAAAGAACTGAAGAAAAAATTCAAGCCTCAAGTTGCAATATCAAGGATTCAACTGAGATATTTCAACAAACAGATGCAATGCTGGTGGTTTTTACTCATCTCTGAGTAAAATTTTATTTAATTATGGTATCTATCGTGCTTGAGGTCCATGATCCCATGTTCTGCAACAGATCTGGACACGGAAGAAATACCTTAGGTACAGCTTTTTTTGATCCAGAATTCTGTGAACTAACATGACAAGTTAATTACTGTTCTTACATACTTAGTATGCAGTGGTGAAGGAGGGAAGGATAATCACAATAGACAACCTTGTTTAAAATAGAAGATGAAAGATACATGTGTTTCACTAATTCCACCAAAATTTGGAAGACAGCCTCCTGGCCAACCAACTGGAAGAGATTCATATATGTGCCCATTCCAAAGAAAGGTGATCTAATAGAGTGCAGAAATTATTGAACTATATCATTAATATCACACTCAAGTAAAATTTTGCTGAAGATAATTCAAAAACGATTGCAGCAGTATATTGACAGGGAGCTGTCAGAAATTCAAGCCAGATTTAGAAGAGGATGTGGAATGAAGGATATCATTGCTGATGTCAGATGGATACTGGCTGAAAGCAGAGAATACCAGAAGGATGTTTACCTGTGTTTTATTGACTATGGAAAGGCTTTTGACTGTGTGGATCATAATAACTATGGATAATGTTGCAAAGAATGGGAATTCCAGAAAACTTAATTGTGCTCATACGAAACCTGTACACAGACCAAGAGGCAGTCATTGGAAAAGAACAAGGGAATACTGCATGGTTTAAAATCAGAAAAGATATGTGTCAGGGTTGTATCCTTTCACCATATTAATTAATTTTTTTTTTATATGCTCAGCAAATAATCCCAGAAACTGGGCTATATGAAGAACATGGCATCAGGATTGGTGGAACTCATTAACAGCCTTCAATATGCAGATAACACAACCTTGCTTGCTGAGAGTGAAGAGGACTTGAAGCACTTACTGATGAAGACCAAAGACTACAGCATTCACTATGGATTACACCTCAACATAAGGAAAACAAAAATCCTCACAACTGGACTAATAAGCAACACTATGATAAATGGAGAAAAGATTAAAGTTGTCAACGACTTCATCTTATCTAGATTCACAATCAACACCCATGGACGCAGCAGCTAAGAAATCAAAGGATGTATTGCATTGCGCAAATCTGGTGTAAAAAAAACCTCTTTAAAGTGCTGAAAAGCAAAGATGTCACTTTGAGGGCTAGGGTGCACCTGACCCATGCCTCATATGCATGCAAACGTTGGACTAGGAATAGAGAAGACTGAAGAAGAATTGATGCCTTTGAATTACGGTATTGGTGGAGAATGCTGAACACACCATGAACTGCCAGAGGAATGAACAAGTCTGTCCTGGAAGAAGTACAGCCAGAATGCTCCCTGGAAGTGAGAATGGTGAGACTTCATCTCAAGTACTTTGGACATGTTATCACAAGGGACCAGTCCCTAGAGGAGGACATCAAGCTTACTTAGTAAGGTAGAGAGTCAGCCAAAAAGAGGAAGACCCTCAACGAGATGGATTGACACAGTAGCTGCAACACTGGGCTCAAACACAGCAACAATTATGAGGATGGTGCAGGATCAGGCAGTGTTTCACTCTGCTGTACATAGGGTCATAATTAGTCGAAACCAACTCCACAGCACCTAACAACAATCGTCCCAAAAAGAAACTCTCGGAAACCACTAATCTGCTTTCTGTGTAGATTTGCCTATTCTGGACATTTCCCATAAATGGAATCATACAATATGTGTACTTTTGCAATTACGGTGATGGTTGTGCAACTCTCTAAATACATTAAAAATCAATGCACTGTGCACTTTAAATGGGTGAACTTTATGGTACGTAAATTAGCTCAATAAAACTATTAAAACACATACACAACAAACCTTTTGGAGAGAAACACAAAGAACAATTTTGTCAAAAGTGAAAATGCTGCAAATTAAAAGAAGAGGGAAAATAGCTGGCGTTTCATCCTCACTGACCTTCACCATGCCCCAATCCCACCATAAATGCACACTTTCCATCCCCGGGAAAACTCAACTTCAGTTGGGGGAAACATCACTGTGGATTAAACAAAGTCGTGTCAAGAGCATTATCTCTCTCAGCTCTTTTCTAATTTGGGGGCCTTAGCAGGAGTGGGACAACGTATCTTGTTCAACCATGTTGTAAGTGCAAGACAACACTCCAAATATGCATGGTGCACAGGCTGGGCCAGGTTTCTAGACAGCCAGGAGGCCATTTAAAAAAGGACAGTAGAAATCATATCAAATTTAGTAACTAATATGGATTGCTCCATAAACATCATGTCCTTCACACCAGAGTCTGAACACACATTAGCACATGGAAAGCACCTTTTATTGTAAGAATCAGACAGCATATGCCAGGAAAAGTTCCATCAGGAGCAGTCCTCCTCAAAAACTGTCTGGGCAGAGATGACGACTGTTCCTTGCATACCCCATTTTGCGCCGTATATAAGGGGCTTAAATGGGATCCTACCTACTGCTGGTCTCCCCCTGGTCAGGTAGGTTCACTTAGGTGAACCGTAAACTTAATTAAGCTATGTGTGCCCCACCTGTGCCATAGCCGAGGCAAATAAGAAAACTTCTGCTATTTTATGCTCCCAGTCTAAATGACTAATTGTATGTTTTTAACCCTGCTACAAGCATCCTACTGCATCATGCCCCCTGAGTTCCTGGAGGGGGGGATGTTAGCCCAGAATTATATCTTTTTAATCTTGCTAATAAACATCATGCCTCAGTGGGGGTGTTTTGTTCTGAGGCCTAACAATGCCAGCAGGGAGAGGAAGTGAGAAAACCATGGCCAAATGGCTTGTCCAAAGGATTTGTTCCTCACAGCAGGAGGAGTTTAAATAAACCTGTGCTTGGGCAAACACACCCTTCTGTTTTGTGGGCTGCCAGGCTTTTACTGAACCAGCCTGTCCTCATTATTGCACCAGCCTTTTCCAACAAATGAGGAAATAAAAAGATAAGATTTGGGGAATTTTGAGGGGTTATTAAACCAATTGCCTGCTTTGACTTCTAGCCTTAAAATTCAGAGGAATTCACACAATCTGCAACTCAGGGTAAGAATTCCTTTGTGCAACTCATGACTGGGATTACCACAGAATCTGGGGCAAAGGCTGTAGCTGGTAATCACCAAATCCACCTTGTTTTACATTCTGCACATATAAACCCCTGGGACCTGGTGAAGGTGTAGGCACTATTGTTCCTAGCACCAGACAGGTAGCAGACAGTGCCTGATGTTGTAGGTGATAAATGAATAAATGCTGATACAAATTGGGAATGTTATATCTCCTTTCAGTGGTACAGCTGAGAGTTATTGTTGGGTAAAATGTTTTTTAAGATTTCTTGAGAAAAAATATCTTCTTTGAATTTCTTTCATATGTTCCAGAATTATTAAAATGCACAAAGACACACTCATTACAAAAATTGGTATTTTCTGCCAAATAACTACTCGTTTTAAGTATTTCTTACACAGCTTTATATGAAACTAAGTTTTCTGCTTATGTTGACTAATTTTGAATTATGATCTATAGGAATAACAATGCATAACTTTTCAATAAAGATCCATATGTATCTACGTGTTTGGAAATAATACATACTGTTAATTTTTATTAAAAAAAATCATGAACTATCTTTTAAAGATCTCTTTTCAGTAATTTTTGCTTAATTTTCCTTAATATTTTTGAGGAAAGGCTGTCAATACAAGGTTGTCTAATTAATATTACCAAAAATTCATTTTTCCAGAGAACAACAGGAAGTTTGGTTGTTTGGTTTTTTGTTTGTTTTTTTCTTTTCCTCATTGTGGTAGGCTACTCAGGAAAAAAAATTTTTTTCATCTTTCAAGAAGATAACTGGCTACCAGTTCATTCTCAGAATGTTAATTAAAATGTAGATAGCTACTTGTCCAATCAATAATTACAGTAGCCCAAACAAAAACTATAGCAGCCTAAACAAAAACTATAGCATAAGAAACTTGAATAGGTATACTCTATGTACCTGGTAATCTACTTCTAAAAAAATAGGCTAGCTAAAACCTTGTGAATAGCAGCCAAACACTGATATACTGCTGGAAGATAAGCCCCTCAGGTTGGAAAAAAAAAAAGGTTGGAAGGCACTCAAAATATACTGGAGAAGACCTGCTTCCTCAAAGAAGAGTCGACCTTATTGACATGGATGGAGTAAAGCTTTTGGGGGCCTTAATTTGCTGATGTGGCAAGACTTGAAATGAGAAGAAATAGCTGCAAACATCCATTAATAATCAAAACGTGTGGTAGTACGATTGATTACTTTTGCGTATGGCCTTTCTAACCATGGTCTTGTAACTCCTACCCGGGTGATTGAGTGGGACTGTAAGATAAGTTAATTGCGGCCCACCAAGAGGATTGGTCAGTTGCCTTAAAAAACTGTTTTGCCTTAAAAGGAGCCAATTCCAGAGCAAAGAGGAGAATCCCAGCACCACCAAGAAAGAACAGCCAGGAGCCAGCATGTCCTCTGGACCTGCAATCCCTGTACTGAGAAGTTCCTGGACCCAGGAGGCAGAGAGTAAGCTGTAATCTTAAAGACAGTGAGAAGTGGTGGCAGGAGAGGCCTGACAGCAGAGACCCAGCAGCAGGAGATGGCATGATGGGATTCCCAACCCGTAGAGAGAGAGAGCTGAGTGCCTTTGGGCAGAGACTGAGGGTTAGGGAGAGGTACACCTGCAAGAATGGCTGGGAAGAGGCTGTCCTGATGGAAGAGCTGTATCCTGAGTGTTCCTGAGCCTGAATTGTAACTGTTAATTTCCTAATAAACCCCGTAATCATGAGTATGATCTGAGTTCTGTGTAGCCATTGCAATGAATTATCAAACCCAGCAGAGAGGTAGAGAGTGCTGTGCAAGGGATGGCTGGTGTCAGAATTAGTAAGGATGGTGAAGAGGGGAAGTTTGTCTGGCCTCCACCTCATGGGAGTCAGCCTTATGCTGTTGATCTTGGTTCTCTTTCCCCTTGTGTGGCTGGAGGAAGTCAGACACTCCCCCATGCCATTTTTTACAGTTGGTGTCAGAAGGAGGATTCTTTGCAATGGTTCCAGGCTCATGGAACTTTGTAAGAGAAAGAAAGAAAAGGATTGGGAGGTGAAGCTTTTGATTCCTAGATGGTTACTTTGGTTGATGTTATCTGCAATGGCTGAAAAGCTGTACCTGGAATGGCCTAGGGCCAAAGCCAAGCCAGATAAGCAGGATGACTGATAGGACAACAGGGTCATCTTGTTCCACTCAGTAATAGGCCCAAGGCCATGTGCATATGAATAAGAAGGTAGTTAAGGTGTAGAGAAGACTAAACTGAAATGTTTTAAAAGAGTTATGTGTTTAGGATTATGTCTTTATCCATGTACTATGAATATTGAATGTTTCTCCTATCTAGTGTTGTAAAGCAGACCTAAATGTATGGTAGAAATGAATACTGGATATTATAGATTACAGACAGCATGTAACCCTGCCTTCAGCCAGTACTTGATTGGATATGCTGAAAGGGGAACTAGTATTTGACTGAGGGAAACACAGGCTATTTGAATGCAGTAGCTCTGTGAATACAGCAAACGCCTTAGGTAGAAAACCTGAGCCCCATCCACATTTTTTTTTCACAATGTGGAACGTACAAAGTATGACTCCAAGGAAACTGGAAGTCTTCAAAAATGAAATGGAACCCATAAAGATCAATATACTAGGCATTAGTGAGCTGAAATGGACTGGTGTTGGCCATTTTGAATCAGACAATCATGTGGTCTACTATGCTAGGAATAACAAATTGAAAAGGAATGGCTTCACATTCATTGTCAAAAAGAATAACTCAAGATCTGTCCTGAAATGCAACACTGTCAGTGATAGGGTAATATCCACATGCCTACAAGGAAGACGAGTTAATACAGCTATTATTCAAATTTACACACCAACCACTAGTGCTAAAGATGAAGAAACTGAAGATTTTTATCAACTTCTGCAGTCTGAAATTGATCAAACATGCAATGAAGATGCATTGATAATGAATGGTGTTTGGAATGCAAAAAATAGAAATGAAGAAGGACTGGTAGTTGGAAAATATGGCCCTGATGACAGAAATGATGCCAGAGACCACATGATAGAATTTTAAAAGATCAATGACTTATTCATTTTTTTCAACAACATACCTTTTATCAACAACATAAATGGTGACTATACATGTGGACCTCACCGGAGGAAAACACAGGAATTAAATTGATTACATCTGTGGAAAGAAATGAAGCAGAAGCTCAATATCATCAGCCAGAACAGGCCAGTGGCTGACTGCAGAACAGACCTTCGATTGCTCATATGCAAGGTTAAGTTGAAGCTGAAGAAAATTAAAACAAGTCCATGAGAGCCAAAGTACAATCTTGAGTAACCCACCTGAATTTAGAGACCATTTCAAGAAAAGATTTGACATGTAAAACAGTAATGACCGAAGACCAGACAAGTTGTGGGATAACATCAAGGACATCATATATGAAGAAAGCAAAAAATCATGAAAAGACCGGAAAGAAGGAAAAGACCAAAATGGATATCAGAAGAAACTCTCAAACTTGCACTTGAATGTAGAGCAGCTAAAGTGAATGGAAGAAATGAAGAAGTAAAAGAGATGAACAGAAGATTTCAAAGGGTGGATCGAAAAGACAAAGTATTATCGTAACATGTGCAAAGACCTGGAGTTCGAACACCAAAAAGAAAAAATGCTTCTGGTATTTCTAAAGCTGAAAGAACTGAAGAAAAAATTCAAGCCTCAAGTTGCAATTTTGAAGGATTCTACGGGCAAAATATTGAATGATGAAGGAAACATCAAAAGAAGATGGAAGGAATACACAGACCATTTCAGGAGGTAGTATATGATCAAGAACTGATGGTACTGAAGAAAGAAGTCCAAGTTTCACTGAAGCTGGAAAAAAGGCTCCAGGAATTGAGGGAATACAAATTGAGATGTTTCAACAAACGGATGTAACCGTGAAGTGCTCATTTGTCTATACCAAGAAATTTGGAATCAGTTACTAGCCAACCCACTGGAAGAGATCCATATTTGTGCCAATTACAAAGAAAGATGATCCAACAAAATGCAGAAATTATCTAACAATATCATTAATATAACACTCAAGTAAAATTTTGCTGAAGATAATTCAAAAGTGTTGCAGCGGTACATTGACAGGGAACTGACAGAAATTCAAGCCAGATTCAGAAGAGGACCTGAAACGAGGGCTATCTTTGCTGATGTCATATGAATCTTGGCTGATAGCAGAGAATACCAGAAAGATGTTTACCTGTGTTTTGGTGACTGTGAAAAGGCATTCCACTGTGTGGATCATAACAATTATGGATAACATTGCAAAGAATGGCAATTCCAGAACACTTAATTGTGCTCATGCGGAACCTGTACGTAGACCAAGAGACAGTCATTTGAGGAGAATAAGGGGATATTGTGTGGTTTAAAATCAGGAAAGGTGTGTGTCAGGGTTGTATCCTTTCATCATATTTATTCAATCTGTATGCTTAGCATATAATCCAAGAAGCTGGACTATATGAAGAAAGAGGCAACAGGATTAGAGGAAGACTCATTAATACTCTGTGATATGCAGATGATACAACCTTGCTTGCTGAAAGTGAAGAGGACTAGAAGCACTTACGATGAAGATCGAAGGCTACAGCCTTCAGTATGGATTACACCTCAACATAAAAAAAAAAAATCCTCACAACTTGACCAGTGAGCAACATCATGATAAAAGGAGAAAATATTGAAGTTGTCAAGGATTTCATTTTACTTGGATCCTTAATCAATAACCATGGAAGTAACAGTCAACAAATCAAACAACGTACTACATTAGGAAAATCTGCTGCAAAAAGACCTCTTTAAAGTGTTGAAAAGCAAAGATGTCACTTTGAGGTCTAAGGTATGCTTGAACAACGTCACAATATTTTTAATTGTCTCATACGCATGTGAAAGCTAGACAATGAATAAGGAAGACCAAGGAAGAATTGATGCATTTGAATTATGGTATTGGTAAAGAATATTCAATACACCGTGGACTGCCAGAGGAAGCCACAAATCTGTCTAGGAAGAAGTACATCCAGAGAGCTACTTGGAAGTAGTGAGACTTTGTTTCATGTATTTTGGACACGTTATCGGGAGGGACCATCCCTGGAGAAGGAAATCATGCTTGGTAAAGTAGACGGTTAGAAAAAAAGGGAAGACCTTCGATGAGATGGACTGACACAGTGGTGCAAAAACGGACTGAAACATGGCAATGATTGTGAGGATGGCGCAGACCTGGGAAAGTTTCATTCTATTATTGTACATAGGGTCCCTATGAGTTGAAACTGGCTTAACACCACCTAAAAACAATTTACTAGTTCAACACTAGCAAACCTAGCTACCATATACACAGTTATAATAAAACAAAATAAAATAAGGTTTTATAAAATTTAGAAAGTAAACAAATTTTCGAAATTAAAAAAAAAAAAAAAAAAAAGACCCTCAGTGCAAGATCCGAAACCACAAACTATTTAGAAGAAAACATAGAGGTGATGTTTCGGGACCTAATTTTTAACAATGGATTCTTAGATACAACACCAAAACCATGAACAACAAAAGTCAAAATAGATAAATGGTATCTTATCAAAATCAAAAACACTTGTTCATCAAAGGACACTATCAAGAAAGTGAAGAGACAACCTGTAAATAGGGAGAAATATTGTTGGAACCCATATATTGCATAAGGGTCTAACAGCCAGAATGTATAAGGAACTCTCACAACTTAACAGCAAAAAGACAAACAACCCAATCAAAATAAATGAATAAATAAAAATGGGCAAAAGACTTGAATAGACAATTTACCAAAGAAGAGATTCAAATGGCAACTAAGCACATGAAAAGATGCTTGACCTCATTAATCATTAGGTAAATACAAATCAAACCACAGTGAGATATCATTTCACACCCGGTAGGATGGCTATGATTAAAAACACCATAAACAAAAGGTGTTGGCAAAAATATGGAGAAATTGGAATCCTCACCCATTGTTGGTGGGATTGTAAAATAACACAGCAGCTGTGAAAAAGAGTTTGGTGGGTCCTCAAAAATTTAAGCATAGAATTACCATGTGATTCAGCAATTCCACTCCTAGGTATATACCCAAAAGAATTAAAAGGAGGAATGAAAACAGGTACTTGTACACCAAGTTCACTGCAGCACTATCCACAATAGTCAAAAGGTAGAAAAGCCAAAATATCCATTAACAGACTAATGGAAAGACAAAATGTAATACATACATACGTACAATGGAAGATTACTTAGCCATAAAGAGAAATTTAGTCCTGATACATGCTACAACATGGATAAACTTTGAAAACATTGTGCCAAGTGAAAAAAGTCAGTCACAAAAGGACAAAAATTGTATGATTCCATTTATATGAAATAAAGAACAGCAAGTATACAGAAATCAAAATTTATTAGTGATTACCAGATACGGGTAGGGGAACACAATGCTTAGAGGACGCTGAGCTTCTGTTAAGGGTGATGGAAAAAATTTGGGAATGCTTAATGGTAATGGCTGAACAACACGAACGTAATTAAAGTCACTGAACTCTACATGCGAAGATTGCTGAGATGGGAAATGTTTTGTTATCTGTATATTTACCACAATTAAAAATAAAAAATTGTTAGCATTTGCTTCATAATAAATCACCTTTCATATAAAGTTTATATATATGTATAACATATATATGCACACATAAACGTATTATATATACTTACCTCTAAACACATTACTTATCATTATTGCTGTTTTTGTTAGAAGCTTGTTTATTTCACATGGTTGTTTTGAATAAGTTCAGTGCTGTGAAAACACCAACTAACTCTCTATGTAAATGGGAATTAAGGCCTCTCCGAGGCCAGAACCTCCCTGTGCCCTTCGATCACACTACCCGCCACCAAACCCACTGCCACCGAGTCGATTCCGACTCATAGCGATCCTACAGGACAGAGTAGAACTGCCCCATAGAGTTAAATGGCCTTTGTAGTCAGATGGAACTGAGTTCATTTCCAACCCTGGGGCTTACTATCTGTGTTATAATGCGCAACTTATCTGACTTTTCTAAGACTTAGAATTCTCACTGGTAAAGTAGGATTGTTGTAAAGAAGAAATACAAAAATACCTATTTGTCAAATGCCTAGAAAACAGCAGATGTTCAGTAAAGGTAACTCTTACTGTACTGGTGGATAAGTACTTCAGATGCATCTAGAAAACAAAAGTTCTGCTTCAGGCCTTCGCTTGTTCTTCCATTCTACAGACATTTATTGAGTGCCCTCCACGTTTCGAATGAGCCCTGGATGAACAGTGGTTAGAGCACTCGGTGCTAACTGAAAAATCAGTGGTTTGAATCCATCAGCCAGTCCGCTGGACAAAGATGTGACAGGCAGTCTGCTTCTGTAAAGATTACAACCTTGGAAACCCTACAGGGCAGTTCTACTTTGTCCTATAGGTTTGCTATCAGTTGGAATTGACAGCAACAGAGTTTTCTTATTTTTATTTTTAACTATGCATCAAAGGATTCTTGGTGGAGCAATGGTTAAGCGCTGGGCTGTTAACCTAAAGTTCGCAGTGTGAACCCACCTAATGGCTCCGCCTACGAGACGGGCTATCTGCTTCTGTAAATCCTAGGAAACCTTATGGTGTAGATCTATTCTGTTACATGGGGTTGCTTTGAGTCAAAATTGACTCAGCACACTATGTATCAGGCACTGAGTCTGTTATTCAGTCGGCTCATTTACATAATACATTTCCACGAGAGAGGCTATTTTAGCAGCTTTCCTGAAGTGAAACTGTGAAATAGCTTATATTGTAAATTATTTTATCTAAGGCCATCTTTTCACTGGTCCATTATCCATAATGCACAGAAGTTTATCAACTGCTAATTTGTCAAGTGGGATTGTAGAAAGAACAAGAACATGGACTTCGATAACAAACAGAAGCGTGTCTGAATCCCAGTCCTGCTTTACAACCTTGAACAAATTACTAAATTATTTTATTTTTTCCCTCATCTATTTACCAATTAGATATAATCACTTATGATTATACTCAATGGTGCTTATATTCAACTATAATTGTGTGAGGTCTAAGTGAAATAAAGTAATATAGTATGATGTCTAACTTACATTAGGTTCTAATAAATGATAGCTGCTTTCATTATTTATAAAAATACCCACGAATCTACCTTCATCACTTTTAACAACATGCCTAATTGTTGCAATTGTTACTTAAAAAATATAAAGTGTACAGCATGCCATATCAATGGATATTAATTCTCTTCTCTCTACCTACTTAACATACCATTCAAGGCCTGGGACATCATCAGTCCTGTGACCTTAAAGCATTTTTCTTGAAGGGATATTCTGATCTGGGGAAACACAGAGCTAATATAATAATAACATAGAACGATATCAATAATGTTATAGAAATAACAATAGCAAATAAATATTGAGTGCATATGATATGCTAGCTATCCTTCTAATGTGGTATCAGTATGTCCATTCCCATGTAAGGTCATAGAACATGTGGCTATAAAGCCTGCGATCTTAATAAGTGTGCTCTAAATGCCACTCAAAGGAGATGACACCTGGACCAAGAGTTGTGAGTGACTCATCAGAACACTCTTAGAGCTATGTGCTATAGCAGTGGTGAAGGGAGAGAAATAGGCCTGTGAGCATTAGTTGTTCAGAAACATCATTTTAATAAAAGCTATGAGAAGTTTTTATCATTACTAAACCATCTTTTGAGAAAATAACCAGAAGTGACAGTGATTTCAAGATGGAACGCCCTTCAGAATAACAAAGGAAAACTTCAACAGGTTAAAAAGACAAAGCGAGAATCATTATACTGTCTTTCAATAGGCCTATTAAGTATTTCTTTAGAACAAAATAAGTCATTAAAAAGGGCACAGTGTCCTTTTATACATCAATTTACTCATCTAATCATCTAATCAGTTTAGTGTCCCAAAAAGGATGTAAATACTATTTAATTTACTAGTCAAGTTGGCTTATGGAAATTACTACTTAGCATGATTGCCTCTGGATAAAGAACAAGCAGGTAGGGAAAAAACCTATTTAATAAGGTCATTTCACCCTTCTGGAGTGAGACCATCAAAAACATGGCTAGATTTGTAAATTAAGGAATTTAGCAAAGGAAAAGTACTCTAGTTATCATTCAAAAATAAAAATCATTCCTTGGGTTCTTTAAAAAAGTCTTACAGACCCCATAGAGCCAACAACAATGTTAACATTTTAAATAAGCTACTCACCTGTTTCAAATACTCCTGTATTTTAGATTCCACATCTTGAATGTGTGAAATCATTTTGTTGACACATGGTGCTGGGATGTTTACTACAGAACAGCTGTGACGACGACATGGGTACCCAAAGTAAATGCCTTTATCCTCCCCTGAGGATACAGAAGACAAAGAAAGTTAGTTTTATACAGAGTAGCAACCCTCAGTGTTCAGGATATGCAAGAAATATTTTGCTTTGTTAGTACTAGTACTATTAAAGTACCTTCAATAAATGTATTATAGGTTAAATAAATATATCAATGAATTATAGAACAAACCCTCAAGAAACTGAAAAGCTAAAACCAAATATTATTGATGACTTCATAATGTAACAAATAAAAATGAGCCCAAAAAGCCTGAAGAAAACCTCATGTAAAGAATAATGTATTACACAGCATCAAGAAATGAGTGTTTAAAAAATAAAGAAAAAAGGCAGAAAACCAGCTATACAGTCTGTTCCCAAATAGATTCTGAATAACTTAAAAATAACTTTGAAATATATTTTAAATACTCCCTTCAAAGAGGTTCCACATCTTCCAATGTAAATAATATGTAACCACTCATGCATTGAAGAAGTTCTTCCTTAAATCTAGTTTCTCTTGCTGAAAAAGAATCGAAGCAAGTCTCCTTCATCCTTATAATAACCTCATTTTCTACCTTCCATTTCGGAAAATTGGAGTCTCATGCGAGGAGTGATTGATGTTCTCACTACAGCATTCAAGCTGTACTCATCATAAAATCCACTCAGTCCGATGTGCCTCAGTGACTCTAATCCTGGCAAGTCCCGAATTGACTGAAGGTTGCAGAAGTACAGCAAAGTTGTCCATGAAACTCCACCAAAGTGCTTACTTGCAGTCCTTTTGACTCTAAAAACTCTTTTGGGCCGGATTATACTTACATTCAGGGATCTTAAATGGAAGCACAAAATAGGCTCAGTGCCTCAATGAGAACAGTGTGATGTCCTCATTCCAGTCGACCTTGAGGAACAGAGAAGGAATGATGTTGCCTCGAGACTCTGCCTTTTGTTTCAAGGCCAACTCATAGAGATGGCAAATGCTTTAGGTGTCTTCACTTAAACTGCAATGTTTTAGTATGGTTAAGTGAAGCCTAGTAATAGCCTCACAAAAAAAAAAAAATGATAAAAGTGTTAATTCTATTCCATGTATGTGTATGTATGTGTGTATCACATTTTTTGAGCCCATCATGGAGTTCAGCACTTCTGATGCCACAATGTATTTAATCCTCATAACAATCTTACAAAATAGGATTATTATCCCAATTTCAGAGATTAGGAATCCAAGGCTTAGAGAAGTTACATAACTTCTCCAAGTTCACAAAGCTGGTAGGCGGGAAAGCTGGGACTAGTATAAACTGTACTATGAAGATCTTTTTACATTTAAAAATACAGCAAAATGAAGACAAACAGGGATAAAGTTACGTTTTAGAACATCTTGTTTTTATATATCACTTGCTTTCAAATTTTGAATCCTCCTTCACGATACCAGAGTTGATATTCTAAAGCTTTTTTAGTATGCCTTAATCATACTCTGAACACATATATACTCCTTATGACTACGCTGTGCATGCTATATTCCATCTTTCCTCTTTAGTTCACACACACATACCGTATTTTACGCAAATAATGCATGCCTTTTTTTTTTCTACGTTTGTTTGACAACTGCACCTTCCTCCTGCAAAGTATTACCATAAGTGCACTATGCTAATTTTTCTTACAGCAAAATGTAAAAACTACTGGCATAGTCGCATTCATGAAAATACCTTGCAGAGGCAGGGTCCAGTTGGTAAACAAATGTAGGAGGCATGCGTTATTTGCATAAAAATATGCTATATATTTTCATCTCTGTAATCATTGAAGGTCCAAAGAACAAGTTGGTGAAAATAACATACTGATCTTCTATACAAATACGTTAATAAGGATATGTTGCCCTTCCCTTTAAAAATAAGGTTTTGATACACATTTAACAACAAAGCCATTGCCCTCATACTAAAAACATTTGTCTTAGTTCATTAAACACGGGAAAAACAAGAATGGTAATGACTCATTTAACGTTTTTCTTGTATGTGGTACGCTCAGCCTATTTTGTAAATACTAATTAATTTTCATAGCACTCTTATGGGTTAGAATTAACATTTTACATATGGTAAAGTAGGGAAAATGAAATACTGTGAAGTTAAAATTTGCATTAAAAGTCTGTAAAAGACATGGAATCATGGTATCCGCACAAGATAGAGTCAGAATTCAGGACTTCTGATTACTGACTTGCTTTTATTCCAAATGCATGTATGGTATAAATTAACACTTTCCTTTCCATTTCTTTTTAATTTTACCTAGTTCAAACAGCATGATGTAATCAAAAGACTGCTGAAGAAGGTGTCCATGTTCATTCTTTTTTTTTTTTGAAACTGGTTGGGCATCTTTGGCTAAAATTACTCAGTCTCTAAATCTCAGATTTCTCATTTAATAAATAAATGGGTTGATAGGATGTTATCTAAGGTCTTTTTCACGAAAGTTCCATGACACAACAAATCAATGGTTTTAGACAAACATAAATTGATGGAGCTTCTCTTTGTGAAGCCTATGCACAAATGGCCAAGGGGAGTATTTCAAGAATAAGCTCAGGTTGGACTCTCATTCTCTGTGAACTCCCCCTCCCCAGCCCCAGCTCCCTTGCCCAGAATCCATGCATAAATTCAAGATTCTCCTGACTCTTGGCCAGAGTTGACGGTTGCTAAAAAGCTGCAACATGGAATATCCATTTGGGGAAAAACAGGGACTAGCTTTTTGTGTGGGCAAATGAGATAGAAATATTGTGTTTGTAAACTGTCCACTTCCCCTGCTCGGTCATTTTTATCCTTGCATAATTATTGATCCAGTTCCAAAAAATTAAGTTTGTTACAAAATCCCTCTTTTCTTCTGCGTTTAATATGTGCTTCCTTTAAACACATCACCTCAGTTCTTGTATCACCACTTCACTGGAACTCAGTAATCTTAGAAAAAATTTATCTGTATATAAGTTTATTTTTTACATTCAGATATGCCTTTTAACATCTTTTTATTGAAAATCTTGAATGTTAGTGCTCTTGAGTTTAGAAATAATTTCTCACCAATACAAAACCTTTGTTACCATGAACAGAAAAACACCTTTAAACTTTTATGGAAAACAAAGCTCCCTTTGGTTTTTGTTACACATTTTTAAAAAAACCTTTCATCAACACTAATGTTATTTTATCTCCATTGGACCTTATACCTTACATTGTTGGAGACAGTCATCACTGAATATGTAAAAAAAAAAAAAAAAAATGTATAAACTCTCAGAGTTGAAGGTGACCAAAGACTGCTTGTGCCTCAACCCCATTCAGTGTATAAATGCCCCTGTTCTGTTTGCTTACCTCCATTCTCTTCAGTCTCTTCATAATCTTTTTGGCATTGCTACGGCACACTTATCGGTTTCTCCATCTATCTCTCTCATGAACTTTTGCATTTTTATGAAGCAAAGCTATTTAGTTTCTTAAAATAACTATTGGATGATTGAATGCATATATTCTTCTTTTTTTTTTTTTTTTTTGGCATGGTGTAACCTGGCTTCTGTTCTACTTTATGGAAACTGTATTCTTAAACCCATTAACCAGTCTTCACACTACCATCTGTGAAGGAGTAACTCTTATGGAACTAGTCCTCCAGTTATAAAGAACTCTAAAACTACAAAAAGCTTAAGAGACAATGATTTTCAGACATTGAAAAACAGGCCCTGCAAGACTGTGATTCCTGAGAGATGGGAAATTCATGAGGTTGAGTATCATGATGGCCCACCCCTCTGCCAAGGGACAATTTCCCAACTACAACATAGAGATTTGGGTAAATAGCAGAGCATGCCAGTCCTGCTGAGCTGAGGAGGCAAACATCAGTGTTGTAGGCAGCAGGAGGAGGTAAGATTTTCAGAGCAGAAACTAGAGAGGGTTGTGCAGAGAATAACCTATTGCTGTCAATTCAATTTTGACTCAGCAAACCCTACAGCACAGAGAACTGCCCCATAGGGCTTCCAAGGCTGTAATCTTTAGGCAAGCAGACTGCCACATCTTTCTCCCATGGAGCGGCTGGGGAGTTTAAACTGCTGACCTTTTAGTTAGTAGCCGAGTGCTTAAGTGCAGAGAATGGATTCTAGAAAGCCATGTGAGAGTGCCCTTGGAATCTGTAGGTAAGAGCTAGACCGCATCTGTGGAAGGCAAAATTACGTGAAGGTTAACAGAGCAGATTCTACAGTACTGAGAAAGGAACTTTGCTACTAGAGGTTGAATAATGTTATGGAAAGAGTATTGCTGAGGGATGAAGAGACCTTCAATTTCCAGCACTGACAGAAAGGAGAAACCTTGTTAACACCTTAATAATCCTGACCTTAAGCTGAAACACTAGAAGGTTAGCATCTTAAGACTAAGACGTAAAGTTAAAACCTCTGTAGATACACTCTTAAAAATATAAAACCAAGCTACAATATAATATGCAGAGGAGATAGAATTTGGAGGATTTTTTTCCCAGCCAAATTAGGGAGGATTGGGAAATAGCCTGTGTTTTTTTAAACACCTGCACTAATAAAGCATAAAACCAAGCCTATACAAGTTTAAGTAGATCAGATGGAAGTGGAGATGCCTGGAGGAAGAACTAATTCCCTTCGGAGAAAGATAACAGAATCCAAAGCCTCTACCATGTATACCCAAAATCTCCAGTATTTAATCATACAAAAAAATAATAAAATGTGTTTCAATAGTCTAGAAAAAAAGTCTACAGAAACCGAGCCCAACATAATTCAGAAGTTGGATTTAACAGAAAAGGTATTAAAGTAGTAATTTAAATAGATCCTAGAAGGTAAGGAAAAAATATGTTGAGTGAAGATACGGATTTAATATGTGAACAGGTATTAAATCTCAATAGAAAAAAAATGGTAACCAAATTGAAATTCTAGAACTGAAAGTACATAATTAAAATTTTTAAAAAATTAATGGTTGGGCTTAGCAACAAATTAGATATGGCAGAGTAAAGAGTAAGTGAACATGCTGATGGATTTATAGAAATTATCCAATGTGAAAATAGAAAAAAATTAGAGAAAAATAACAAATCCTTAAGTAACTGTGGGGCAAATTCAAACAGTCTAACATATGTCCCTTTGAAGTTTTGAAACGAGAAGTGAGTAAAAATGAGACTAAAGAATATTTATGAAAATAATAGTCAAAAAATCAGAATTTAATGAAAAACAACAACTTACATATCCAAAAACCTCAGAACCCCCCGCCCCCCGCCAACAAGAAAAGTATAAAGAGAACCAAGTCTAGGCATGTTGTGGACTGAACTGTGTTCTCTCAAAATATGTATTGAAGTTCTGGCCCCTGTACCTGTGGATGGAAATGTCCTGTTTGGAAATTGGATTTTTCTTTTGTCATGCTAATTAGGTCATACAAGAGTAGGGTAAGTCCTGAATCTAATCACTTCTGAGTTTTAAAAAAAGCAGAATAACCACAGAGACACATACACAGGGAAAAGACAGACGCCATGTGAGGAACTATCTACAAGCAAAGAAACCCCAAGGACTACTGGCAGGCACCAGAAACTAGGAGAGAGGCCCACAAAAAGAATCAATATGGCCAAGACCCTGATATGGCTTTTATCCTCCAGAACTCTAAGAAAATAAAGTCCTATCCTTCAAAGCCATCCACTTGTGGCTTTTTTTGTTGTTGTTCTTAAAGCAACACTAGATAACTAAGACAAAGCATAAAAAAAAAAAAAAGCATACGACAGTTAAATTGCTGAATAATAAAGAGATAGTCTTAAGAGCAGTCAGAGACCAAAAAGACAATATATACAGGAGATATGGTTATGAATAACTACTAAATTTCTCTTCAGAAACAATACAGACCAGTATATACTAGAAAAACATCTTTAAAGTGAAGAAAGAAGGGAAGAAAGGAGGGAGGGAGGGAGAAACAGCAAAAGAGGGTAGAATGGAGGGAGGAAGGGAAGAAAGGAAGGGAAGGAGAAAAGAGGAGAGGAAGAAAAAAAGAAAATGCAACTATAAATCCAGAATTTTAAATCCAGTGAAAATATGAGGGTGAAATAAAGACATTTTCAGATAAACAAAATTTGATAGGAGTCACTGACAAAAATTATGAAGCAAAAAAGACCATACTAAAGATCAAACAAAACTGTAGTCAGAATGAGAGATCTTAGCACTCTACTCACAATAAAATATACAAAGAATTCAGAGAATATGTAGAAAAGCTAAATAAAACTATGAACAAACTTGATATAATTTATACTTATAGACCACTACACTGTAAAAACTACAACATACACATTCTTTCCAAGGGCACATGAAATATTTATCAATATAGAACACACACTAGGCTATAAAATAAGTTAACAATAAATATATATAAAAAACCGAAGTCTTACAAAGCATGTTTTCTGAAGACAAGATAATAAAATTAGAACCAAGTAACAATAACATACCTAGAAAATCTCCAAAAATTATAAAATTTCAAATATAATGATAATAAAAGGGACAACATAGTAAAATATTTGTAAATGGCAGCATGACAAGTCAATGAGATAAGGGTGGTGGTTGTTAGGTGCCTGTTGAGTTGGTTCCAACTCAAAGGGACCCTATGTACACCAGAATGAAACATTGCCCGGTCCTGTGCCATCTTCACTATCGTTGGTATGCTTGAGGCCATTGTTGCAGCCACTGTGTCAATCCATCTCTCCGAGGGTCTTCCTCTTTTTCACTGACCCTCTACTTTACCAAGCATAATGTCCTTTTCCAAGGACTGATCCCTCCTGATAACATGTCCAAAGTACGTGAAATGTAGTTTTGCCATCATTGCTTCTAAAGAGCATACTGCATGTACTTCTTCCAACACAGATTGTTTGTTCTTTTCGCAGTAAATGGAATATTCAATATCCTTCCCAAACATTGCAATCTGAAGGCATCAGTTCTTCTTCAGTCTTCTTTATTCATCATCCTGGTTTCACATGCATAAGAGGCAATTGAAAACACCACAGTTTGGGTCACGCGCACCTTAGTCTTCAAGGTGGCATCTTTGCTTTTCAATACTTTAAAGAAGTCTTTTGCAGCAGATTTGCTCAGTGCAATGCTTCTTTTGATTTCCTGACTGCTGCTTCCATGGGTATTGATTGTGGATCCAAGTAAAATGAAATCCTCGACAACTTTAATCTTTTCTCCACTGATCATGATGTTTTGTATTAGTCCATTTGTGAGGATTTTTCTTTATGTTGAGGTGTAATCCATACTGAAGGCTGTGGTCTTTGATCTTCATCAGTAAGTGCTTCAAGTCCTCTTCACTTTCAGCAAGCAATGTTGTGTCATCTGCATAACGCAGGTTGTTAATGAGTCTTCCTCCTATCCTTTTGCCCCATTCTTCTTCATATAGTCCAGTTTCTCAGATTATTTGCTCAGCATACAGACTGAATAGGTAAAATAAAAGATACAACCCTGACGCACACCTTTCCTGACTTTAAACCATGCAGTACCCTCCCCCCGCCCCATTCTGTTTGAATAAATCCCTCTATATACAGGTTCCTTATGAGCATAATTAAGTGTCCTGGAACTCCCATTCTTCGCAAAGTTATACATAATTTGTTATGATCCACACAGACGAATGCCTTTGCATAGTCAGTAAGACACAGGTAGGTAAACATCTTTCTGGTATTCTCTGCTTTCAGCCAGGATCCATCTGACATCAACAATGACATAACTGGTTCCCCGTCCTCTTCCGAATCCTACTTGAATTTCTGGCAGTTCCGTGTTTATGTACTGCTGCAGCCATTTTTGAATGATCTTCAGCAAAATTTTACTTGTGTGTGATATTAATGATATTATTTGATAATTTCCATATTCAACTGGATGATCTTTCTTGTAAATAGGCATAGAAATGCATCCCTTCCAGTCAGTTAGCCAGGTAGCTGTCTTTCAAATTTCTTGGCAAAGACGAGTGAGTATTTCCAATGCTTCATCCATGTGTTGAAACATCTCAATTGATACTCCATCAATTCCTAGAGCCTTGTTTTTCACCAATGCCTTTAGCGCAACTTGGACTCCTGCCTTCAGTACCATTTGTTCTTGATCATATCGTACCTCAGGAATGGTTGAACATCAACCAATTCTTTTTGGTATAGTGACTCTGTGTATTTCTTCCATCTTTTGATGTTTCCTACATTGTTTATTATTTTCCCAGTAGAATCCTTCAATATTGCAACTCAAGGCTTGAATTTTTCCTTCAATTCTTTTAGCTTGAGAAATGCTGAGTATGTTGTTCCCTTTTGGCTTTCTATCTCCAGCTCTTTGCACATGTCATTATACTTTGTCTTCTCCATCTGCCCTTTGAAATCTCCTGTTCCATCGTTTTACTTCATCATTGTTGCAATTTGCTTTAGCTACTTGACATTCAAGAGCAAGCTTCAGAGTCTCTTCTGACATCCATATTAGTCTTTCTGTCTATTTAAAGTCCGCTTGCTTTCTTCATGTATGATGTCCTTGATGTCATTCCACACGTCTGGTCTCCAGTCATAGTGTTCAAGGTGTCAAATCTATTCTTGAGATAGTGTCTTTAAATTCAGGTGGGATATACACAAGGCCGTATTTTGGCTCTTGTGGACTTGCTCTAATTTTCTTCACTTTCAACTTGAACTTGCATATGAATAGTTGATGGTCTGTTCCACAGTTGGTCCCTGGCCTTGTTCTAACAGATGATATTGAGCTTTTCCATTGTCTCTTTCCACAGATGTAGTCGATTTTATTCCTACGTATTCCTTCTGGTGAGGTCTAATTGTATAGTCACCATTTATGTTACTGAGAAATAACATAACAATGAAGTCATTGGTCATTGGTCTTGCAAAATTCTATCATGTGATCTCTGGCATCATTTCTATCACCAAGGCCATATTTTCCAAATACCGTTCCTTCTTCTCTGTTTCCAACTTTAACATTCCAATCACTAGTAATTATCAATGAATCCTTATTACATGTTAGATCAATTTCAGACTGCAGAAGTTGGCAAGAATCTTCAATTTCTTCACCTTTGGCCTTAGTGGTTAGTGGGTAAATTTGAATAATAGTCATATTAACTGGTCTTCCTCATAGGCATATGGATATTATCCTATCCCTGACAGCTGTTGTACTTCAGGATAGATCTTGAAATATTCTTTTTGGCAATGAATGCAATGCCATTCCTCTTCAAGCTGTCATTACTAGAATAGTAGATCATATGACTATCCAATTCAAAATGGCCAATACCAGTCCATTTCAGTTCACTAATGCCTAGGATATTGATGTTCATCGTTTTTGACAATTTGCACATTCCATGTTCCAATTATTCATGGGTGTTTGCAGCTGTTTCTTCTTACTTGGAGTCTTTCCACAACCACAAATGCAGGTCCCAAAAGCTTGACTCCATCCACTTCATTAAGTTCAACTCTACTTTGAGGAGGCATGTCTTTTCCAGTCATCTTTTGAATGCCTTCCAACCTGAGGGGCTTATCTTCCAGCACTATATCAGACAATGTTCCACTGCTATTCATAAATTCTTTTCAGTAGTAGACTGCCAGGTCCTTCTTCCTAGTCTGTCTTTGTCTGGAAGCCCAGCTGAAACCTATCCACCGTGGATGACCCTGCTGGTATTTGAATACTAGTGGCATAGCTTCCAACATCACAGCAACATGCAAGCCCCCACAGTATGACAAAGTGACAGGCACATTGGGGGAGATAAGGGTAGTTTTTCAATAAATAATGCTGAAAAAACTGATTATGTAAATGCAGAAAAAAATGAATCATGACCTCTTATTTTAGTCATCTAGTGCTGCTATAACAGAAATACTACAAGTGGATAGCTCCAACAAAGAGAAATTTATTCTCTCACAGTATAGTAGGCTACAGGTCCAAATTCAGGGCATCAGTTCTAGGGGAAGGCTTTCTCTGTTGGCTCTGGAGGAAGGTCCTTGTCATCAATCTTCCCCTGGACTAGGAGCTTCTCCATGTAGGAACCCCAGGTCCAAACAATACACTCTGCTCCTGGCACTGCTTTCTTGGTGGTATGAGGTCTCCCAACTCTGCTTGCTTCCCTTTCTTTTTATCTCTTGTAAGATAAAAGGTGGTGCAGGTCACACTCCAGGGAAGCTCCCTTTATACTAGATTAGGGATGTGACCTTAGTGAGAGCATGTCAATTCTACCCTAATCCTATTTAACACAAAATTACAATCACAAAATGGAGGACAACCACACAGTACTGGGAATCATGCCCTAACCAAGTTGACATGTATTTTGGGGAGGCGCAATTTAATCCACGACACCTCCATCTCACTCTATACACCAAGTTAATTCAAAATGAAACATAGACCTAAATATAAATCTAAAAATTAAACTTTTATAAGAACACAAAGGAGAAATTCTTTGTATCCTTGGGTAGCAAATATGCCTTAGACAGGAAACAAAAAGCAATAAACATTAAAGATAATAAATTATACTTAAACAAAACCAAAACATTAAGTCTTCAAAAATATATCATTACAATAAAAGAATACCCATGAGCAAGACGTCAGAGTAAGCAGCTCCATGCTCCTGTATCCCACAGAAGCATCAAAAATCAAGAAGAAACTGTGAGAACCAACTTTTCAGAACTCTGGGAAACAGTTAAATATTTATAGCACCAAGCAAAAGCAAAATCAATAAAAAGCCAACTACAAAATAGTAGAAAATTTTGTGGCTGTTTAACTTACCTGTGCCCTACCCATTCCCCAGCTCTGTGACCAGCTTGCACTCCTGTGATAAATTCTACTTGATCATACTGCAGTAGAAAACCAAAAAAAAAAAAAAAAAAAACCTATTGCTGTCGATTTGATTCTAACTCATAGTGACCCTATAGGACAGGGTAGAACTGCCCCACAGAGTTTCCAAGGAGTGCCTGGTGGGTTCTAACTGCAGATCTTTTGGTTAGCAGCCATAGCTCTTAACCACTACATCACCAGGGTTTCCTTACTGGAGTAGGGTGGGTCTTAATCCCTTCTTGTGGTATTTTGTGAAAGGGGAGAAAAAACACGGATACAGTGACATACAGGTGCAAGGCCCCATGTGAAGATGCATATACAAGCAGCAAAAGAACACCAAGGGTTGTCTGCAGCACTGAACAGTTCTTCTTTCAGAGCCCTCAGAAGGAATCAACACGGTTGAATCCCTGATTTGGACTTCCAGTCTTCAATATTTTGAGACAATAATTGTCTGTTCTTCAAAGCCACCCACATGTGATATTTTGTTATAGCAGCCCTAGGAAACTAAGGCATATAAAGACAACGATCCACCCAACAACAGAAAAATATATATTCTTCTCAAGTGCACATGGGAAGATTCTCTAGGATAGATCATATTTTAGCCCACAAAACAAGTCTCAATAAATTTCAAAGATTGAAACTATACAAATTATGTGCTCTGATGACAGTGGAATGAATATAGAAATCAATAACAGAAAGAACTCTGGAAAATCCACAATATTTAGAAATTAAGTAACAATCTATTAGCCCATCAGTGTGTGAAAGAAGAAATCACAAGGAAAATTAGAAAAAATTTTAAGACAAAAGTTTGAGACAAAATACTTTTTCACAAATACTTCGTGAAAACTCAGTACACCCACTCCTCACTCATTGACATGGTTAGGTTCTAAAGACCAGGTCATTATGTAAAAATAGGCACTACATGAAAATGGAGGATGGCCACATCAGATTACAAAACGGAAGATGGCTATATCATTACATAACTGCCAAATTACATTACATATGTCATGGACTGAATTGTGTCCCCACAAAATATGTGTATCAATTTGGCTAGGCCATGATTCCCGTTATTGTGTGATTTTCCATTATTTTGTCATATGATTTCCCTATGTGTTATAAATTCTTTCTTTATGATGTTGATGAGATGGGATTAGTAGCAGTTATGTTAATGAGGCAGGACTTAATCTACAAGATTGGAGTGTGTCTTGAGCTAATCTCTTTTGAGATATACAGAGAGAAGCAAGCAGAGAACATGGGGACCACACACCACCAAAAAACAAGAGCCAGGATAATAGTGTGTCCTTCAGACCTGGGGTCCCTGCACTGAGAAGCTCCTTAACCAGGGGAAGATTGATGACAAGGACTTTCCTCCAGAGCCAACAGAGAGAGAAAGCCTTCCCCTGGTGCTGACACCCTGAATTTGGACTTGTAGACTACTAGACTGTGAGAAAATAAATATTTCTTTGTTAAAGTCATCCACTTGTGGTATGTCTGTTATAGCAGCACTAGATAACTAAGACAACACAACTGCCAAACCACTGAGAATCATGGCCCAGCCAAGATGACACATAACCTTAATCATTACATCATATCTCGCCTGACACCTCGGTATTTGTTACTGCCCGATGCATGCTGTTAATGTGCAAAATAGTCAGATAGTAGATTTTTTACTATTGTTGTAAATGCAAAATGTTGCATAACAAGATAGTTGATAAGTGAGGAGTAGGTGTATATCAAAACTTATGGGATAGTGTTCAGAGGGCAAGTCATAGCTTTAAAACACTACATTAATAAAAGAAGATCTCGGAGGCGGGGCCAAGATGGCGGACTAGGTGGACGCTACCGCGGATCCCTCTTGCAACAAAGACTCGGAAAAACAAGTGAATCGATCACATACATAACAATCTACGAACTCTGAACAACAAACACAGACTTAGAGACGGAGAACGAACAAATACGGGCAGACAGCGATCGTTTTCAGAACTAGGAGCCAGCGTACCAGGCAGGTGACCTTCGGAGCCCGAGCTGGGGCAGAGCCCAGGGGGGCAGACAGCACAGACAAGGGGACCAGTCCTACCCCCCCGAACCCATCCCAGGAGGGAGTCTAGCTGGTTGGCGCGGGCGGCAGAGCGGCGCAGCCGGTGGGAGAAGCACCTGGGAGGCAGTGACTGATCTTGGAGCGGGGAGAGCAGCGTCCCAGCTGGGGAGCCATCCCGCCAGGAGTTTGGCGGGAATCGGGCGTGGCGCGAGCGTGGGGATCAGCTATATTTCCCTAAAGCGACCCCAGGGGGGCCCATACGTTCGTGCGGGGGACGCCCACCCAGTTCGCGCCCACGGCGTGGCGCACCAGAGGGAGAAATCACCGGGAGGAAGTGACAGGTCTTGGAGTGGGGAGAGCAGCGTCCAAGCCGGGGAGCCGTCCCGCTGGGATATTGGCAAGAGCGGGCGGGGTGTGAGCGCGGTGATCAGTTATATTCCCCTGAATTGACCCAGGGGGTGGGCCCACCTGGTCATGCAGGTGACTCCCACCCAGTTCACGCGAGCGGGCGGCGCACCGGAGAGAGAAGTCCCCGGGAGGAAGTGACTGGTCTTGGAGCAGGGAGAGCAGCATCCCAGCCGGGAGCCGTCCTGCTGGGACTTTGGCGTGCACGGGCGGGGCATGAGTGCGGGGTCCAGTTATATTCCTCTGAATAGACCCTGGGGGCGGGCCCAGCCGTTCGTGCAGGAGACGCCCACCCAGTTTGCGCAAGCGGAGCGACGCACCGAAGGGAGAAGTCCCCGGGAGGAAGTGACTGGTCTCGGAGCAGGGAGAGCAGCGTCCCAGCCGGGGAGCCATCCCACCGGGATTTTGGCAGACGGGGGCGGAGCGTGAACGCGGGGATCAGCTCTATATTCTGTGGTGCTACATTCCTAGCTCTCTGATCCCTCCCCCACCCTCCCCAGGTGGCTCCATTAACATCCGAATACCCTGAGCCAGAGGGAGAATTCAGATAGGGATCTGACTGCATTTTTTGTTTAGCTGATTACCTGGAAAATTTAGTTTCCCAGTGATGGCTCAGAGACAGCAGTCCATATCAAACCACATAAAGAAACAGACCATGACAGCTTCTCCAACCCCCCCAAACAAAAGAATCAAAATCTTTCCCAAATGAAGATACAATCCTGGAATTATCAGATACAGAATATAAAAAACTAATTTACAGAATGCTTCAAGACATCACAAACGAAATTAGGATAACTGCAGAAAAAGCCAAGGAACACACTGATAAAACTGTTGAAGAACTCAAAAAGATTATTCAAGAACATAGTGGAAAAATTAATAAGTTGCAAGAATCCATAGAGAGACAGCATGTAGAAATCCAAAAGATTAACAATAAAATTACAGAATTAGACAACGCAAGAGAAAGTCAGAGGAGCAGACTCGAGCAATTAGAATGTAGACTGGGACTTCTGGAGGACCAGGGAATCAACACCAACATAGCTGAAAAAAAATCAGATAAAAGAATTTAAAAAAATGAAGAAACCCTAAAAATCATGTGGGACTCTATCAAGAAGGATAACTTGCGAGTGATTGGAGTCCCAGAACAGGGAGGGGGGATAGAAAACACAGAGAAAATAGTTGAAGAACTCCTGACACAAAACTTCCCTGACATCATGAAAGACGAAAGGATATCTGTCCAAGATGCTCATCGAACCCCATTTAAGATTGATCCCAAAAGAAAAAAACCAAGGCATATTATCATCAAACTTGCCAAAACCAAAGAAAAACAGAAAATTTTAAAAGCAGCCAGGGAGAAAAGAAAGGTTTCCTTCAAGGGAGGATCAATAAGAATAAGTTCAGACTACTCAGCAGAAACCATGCAGGCAAGAAGGGAATGGGACGACGTATACAGAACACTGAAGGAGAAAAACTGCCAACCAAGAATCATATATCCAGCAAAACTCTCTCTGAAATATGAAGGAGAAATTAAGATATTTACAGATAAACACAAGTTTAGAGAATTTGCAAAAACTAAACCAAGACTGCAAGAAATGCTAAAGGAGATTGTTTGGCCTGATGACCAATAATATCAGGTACCAGCACAATACAAGGTCACAAAACAGAACGTCCTGATATCAACGCAACTCAAACAGGGAAAGCACAAAAACAAACAAATTAAGATTAATTCTAAAAAATAAATAAATAAACAAAATAATACACATAACAGGAAATCATGGAAATCAATAGATAAATGATCACAATAATCAAAAAGAGGGACTAAATACAGGAGGCATTGAACTGCCAGATGGAGAGTGATACAAGGTGATATAGAACGATACAAGTTAGGTTTTTACTTAGAGAAATAGGGGTAAATAATAAGGTAACCACAAAAAGGAATATCAATTCCATAACTCAAGAAAAAAGTGAAGAAAAATGTAACGACTCAACAAACATAAAGTTAAACATTATGAAAATGAGGATCTCACAATCTAATAAGAAAAACATCTCAGCACAAAAAAGTATGTGGAAAAATGAAATGGCCAACAACACACATGAAAAGGCATCAAAATGACAGCACTAAAAACTTATTTATCTATAATTACGTTGAATGTAAATGGACAAAATGCACCAATAAAGAGACAGAGAGTCACGGACTGGATGAAGAAACACGATACATCTATATGCTGCCTACAAGAGACACACCATAGACTTAGAGACACAAACAAACTAAAACTCAAAGGATGGAAAAAAATATATCAAGCAAACAATAAGCAAAAAAGAAGAGGAGTAGCGATATTAATTTCTGACAAAACAGACTTTAGACTTAAATCCGCCACAAAGGATAAAGAAGGACACTATATAATGATAAAAGGGACAATTGATCAGGAAGACATAACCATATTAAATATTTATGCACCCAATGACAGGGCTGCAAGATACATAAATCAAATTTTAACAGAATTGAACAGTGAGATAGACACCTCCACATTTATAGTAGGAGACTTCAACACACCACTTTTGGAGAAGGACAGGACATCCAGTAAGAAGCTCAATAGAGACACGGAAGACCTACTTACAACAATCAACCAACTTGACCTCATAGACTTATACAGAACTCTCCACCCGACTGCTGCAAAATACACTTTTTTTTCTAGTGCACATGGAACATTCTCTAGAATAGACCACATATTAGGTCACAAAACAAATCTTTGCAGAATCCAAAACATCGAAATATTACAAAGCATCTTCTCAGACCACAAGGCAATGAAGCTAGAAATCAATAACAGAAAAACTAGGGAAAAGAAATCAAATACTTGGAAACTGAACAATACCCTCCTGAAAAAAGACTGGGTTATAGAAGACATCAAGGAGGGAATAAGGAAATTCATAGAAAGCAACGAGAATGAAAATACTTCCTATCAAAACCTCTGGGACACAGCAAAAAAAGTGCTCAGAGGCCAATTTATATCGATCAATGCACACATACAAAAAGAAGAAAGAGCCAAAATCAGAGAACTGTCCCTACAACTTGAACAAATAGAAAGTGAGCAACAAAAGAACCCATCAGGCACAAGAAGAAAACAAATAATAAAAATTAGAGCTGAACTAAATGAATTAGAGAACAGAAAAACAATTGAAAGAATTAACAAAGCCAAAAGCTGGTTCTTTGAAAAAATCAACAAAATTGATAAACCATTGGCTAGACTGACTAAAGAAATACAGGAAAGGAAACAAATAACCCGAATAAGAAACGAGAAGGACCACATCTCAACAGAGCCAAATGAAATTAAAAGAATCATTTCAGATTACTACGGAAAATTGTACTCTAACAAATTTGAAAACCTAGAAGAAATGGATAAATTCTTGGAAAAATACTACCTACCTAAACTAACACATTCAGAAGTAGAAGAACTAAATAGACCCATAACAAAAAAAGATTGAAACGGTAATCAAAAAACTTCCAACAAAAAAAAAGTCCTGGCCCAGACGGCTTCACTGCAGAGTTCTACCAAACCTTCAGAGAAGACTTAACACCACTACTACTGAAGGTATTTCAAAGCACAGAAAAAGACAGAATACTACCCAACTCATTCTATGAAGCTACCATCTCCCTGATACCAAAACCAGGTAAAGACATTACAAAAAGAAAATTTTAGACCTATATCCCTCATGAACATTGATGCAAAAATCCTCAACAAAATTCTAGCCAATAGAATCCAACAACACATCAAAAAAATAATTCACCCTGATCAAGTGGGATTTATACCAGGTATGCAAGGCTGGTTTAATATCAGAAAAACCATTAATGTAATCCATCACATAAATAAAACCAAAGATAAAAACCACATGATCTTATCAATAGATGCAAAAAAGGCATTTGACAAAGTTCAACACCCATTTATGATAAAAACTCTTACCAAAATAGGAATTGAAGGAAAATTCCTCAACATAATAAAGGGCATCTATGCAAAGCCAACAGCCAATATCACTCTAAATGGAGAGAACCTGAAAGCATTTCCCTTGAGAACGGGAACCAGACAAGGATGCCCTTTATCACCGCTCTTATTCAACATCGTACTTGAAGTCCTAGCCAGGACAATTAGGCTAGACAAAGAAATAAAGGGTATCCAGATTGGTAAGGAGGAAGTAAAGCTATCACTATTTGCAGATGACATGATCGTATAAATGGAAAACCCTAAGGAATCCTCCAGAAAACTACTGAAACTAATAGAAGAGTTTGGAAGAGTCTCAGGTTATAAAATAAACATACAAAAATCACTTGGATTCCTCTACATCAACAAAAAGAACATCGAAGAGGAAATAACCAAATCAATACCATTCACAGTAGCCCCCAAGAAGATAAAATACTTCGGAATAAATCTTACCAAGGATGTAAAAGACCTATACAAAGAAAACTATAAAACTCTGCTACAAGAAATTCAAAAGGACATACTTAAGTGGAAAAACATACCCTGCTCATGGATAGGAAGACTTAACATAGTAAAAATGTCTATTCTACCAAAAGCCATCTATACATATAACGCACTTCTGATCCAAATTCCAATGTCATATTTCAAGTGGATAGAGAAACAAATCACCAATTTCATATGGAAGGGAAAGAACCCCCGGATAAGCAAAACATTACTGAAAAAGAAGAAGAAAGTGGGAGGCCTCACTCTACCTGATTTCAGAACCTATTATACAGCTACAGTAGTCAAAACAGCCTAGTACTGGTACAACAGGCACATAGACCAATGGAACAGAATTGAGAACCCAGAGATAAATCCATCCACATATGAGCAGCTGATATTTGACAAAGGACCAGTGTCAGTTAATTGGGGAAAAGATAGTCTTTTTAACAAATGGTGCTGGCATAACTGGATATCCATTTGCAAAAGAATGAAACAGGACCCATACCTCACACCGTGCACAAAAACTAACTCCAAGTGGATCAAAGACCTAAACATAAAGACTAAAACGATAAAGATCATGGAAGAAAAAATTGGGACAACCCTAGGAGCCCTAATACAGGGCATAAACAGAATACAAAACATTACCGAAAATGATGAAGAGAAACCAGATAACTGGGATCTCCTAAAAATCAAACACCTATGCTCATCTAAAGACTTCACCAAAAGAGTAAAAAGACCACCTAAAGACTGGGAAAGAATATTCAGCTATGACACCTCAGACCAGCGCCTGATCTCTAAAATCTACATGATTCTGTCAAAACTCAACCACAAAAAGACAAACAACCCAATCAAGAAGTGGGCAAAGGATATGAACACACATTTCACTAAAGAAGATATTCAGGCAGCCAACAGATACATGAGAAAATGCTCTCGATCATTAGCCATTAGAGAAATGCAAATTAAAACTACGATGAGATTCCATCTCACACCAACTAGACTGGCATTAATCCAAAAAACACAAAATAATAAATGTTGGAGAGGCTGCAGAGAGATTGGAACTCTCATACACTGCTGGTGGGAATGTCAAATGGTACAACCACTTTGGAAATCTATCTGGCGTTATCTTAAACAGTTAGAAATACAACTACCATACAACCCAGAAATCCCACTCCTCGGAATATACCCTAGAGATACAAGAGCCTTCACACAAACAGATATATGCACACCCATGTTTATTGCAGCTCTGTTTACAATAGCAAAAAGCTGGAAGCAACCAAGATGTCTGTCAACGGAAGAATGGGTAAATAAATTGTGGTATATCCACACAATGGAATACTACGCATCGATAAAGAACAGTGACGAATCTCTGAAACATTTCATAACATGGAGGAATCTGGAAGGCATTATGCTGAGCGAAATGAGTCAGAGGCAAAAGGACAAATATTGTATAAGACCACTATTATAAGATCTTGAGAAATAGAAAAAATGGAGAAGAACACATACTTTTGTGGTTACAAAGCGGGGAGGGAGGGAGGGAGGGAGAGGGTTTTTTATCGATCAATCAGTAGATAAGAACTGCTTTGGGTGAAGGGAAAGACAACACTCAATACAAGGAAGGTCAGCCTAATTGGACTGGACTAAAAGCAAAGAGGTTTCCGGGATAAAATGAAAGCTTCAAAGGTCAGCGGAGCAGGGGCTGGGGTCTGGGGAACATGGTTTGAGGGGATTTCTAAGTCAATGGGCAAAATAATTCTATTATGAAAACATTCTGCATCCCACTTTGAATTGTGGCGCCTGGGGTCCTAAATGCCAACAAACGGCCATCTAAGATACATCAATTGGTCTCAACCCACCTAGAGCAAGGGCAAAGGAAGAACACCAAGGTCCTGACAACTAAGAACCCAAGAGACAGAAAGGGACACTTGAACCAGAGACCTACATTATCCTGAGACCAGAAGAACTAGTTGGTGCCCGGCCACAATCGATGTCTGCCCTGTTAGGGAGCACAACAGACAGCTCCTGAGCGAGCAGGAGACCAATGGGATACAGACCCCAAATTCTCATAAAAAGACCATACCTAATGGTATGATTGCGACTAGAGGAATCCCAGATACAATGCTCCCCAGAACTTCTGATGGCACAGGACAGGAAACATCCCCAAAGACAACTCATCAGGCATGAAAAGGACTTGTCAGCGGAGGGGAGAGAGATGCTGATGAAGAGTGAGCTAATTAAATCAGGTGGACACTTGAGAGTGTGTTGGCAACTCTTGACTGGAGGGGGGATGGGAAGATAGAGAGAGAGGGAAGATGGCAAAATTGGCATGAAACGAGAGACTGTAAGGGCTGACTCAATAGGGGGAGAGCAAGTGGGAAAAGGGAGTAAGATGTATGTAAACCTACATGTGACAGACTGATTGGAATGGTAAATGTTCACTTGAAGCTTAATAAAAATTAATTAAAAAAAAAAAAAGAAGATCTCAAATCTATAGCCTAACTTATACATAGAGCAACTAGAAAAAGAGCAAACTAACCCCAAAGCTACACAAAGAAAGGAAATAATAAAGATTAGAGTGGAGATAAATGAAACAGAGAAGAGAAAAACAATAATCAATGAAACCAAAAACTGGTTGCGTGAAAAGTTAAATAAAATCAACAAACTTTTAATTAAACTAACAAAAAAAGAGAAAAGATGCAAATAACTAAAATCAGAAATGAAAGTAGGGACATTACTACCAATTCGACAGAAATAAAAACGTTTATAAGAGAATACTTTGAACAATGTACACTAAAATTTAGATAGCCTAATGAAACAGGAAAATTCCTAAAAGCACATAATTCTGCTTAACTAACTCCTGTAAAAATAGAAAATCTCAACAGACTTATAACAAGTAAAGAGATTGGATCAGTAACTTAAAAAAGCAAAACAAAAACCTCCTATCAAAGAAAGGACTGGATGGCTTCACTGGTAAATTCTACTGAACATTTACAGAAGAATTAACACTAATCCTCTCAAATGCTTAAAAAAAATAAAAGAGGAAGAAACAGTTCCAAACTCATTTTATGAGGCAAATATTACCCATGCATAAAAGCCAGATAAAGACATCACGAGAAAAGAAAACTACAGGCCAATATCCCTTATAAATATAGATACAAAAATCTTCAACAAAATACTGACAAATCAAATCTAATAGCATATTAAAGGGATTATATACCATGACCAAGTGTGATTTATCCCAGGAATGTAAGGGTGGTTCCCACATAAGAATATCAATCAATATAATATACCACACTAATAGAACAAAGGGAAAAAAAATATCTCAATTGATGGAGAAAAGGCATTTGACAAAATCTAACACCCTTTCATGATAAAAGTACTCAAAAAACTAGTAATATAAGTGAATTTTCTCAATATGATAAAGGGCATGTAAGAACAATCCACAGCTAACATCATACTCAATGGAGAAAAACTGAAAGTTTCCCTTCCAAGGTTAGGAACAAGACAAAGATATTCACTTTCACCACTGTTATTTAATTTTATACCAGAAATTCAAGCCAGAACAATTAGGCAAGAAGAAGAAATAAAAAGCATCTACACAGGAAAGGAAGAAACAACACAATCTCTATTTATAAATGACAGGATCCTATATAGAGAAAAATCCCAAACAATCTAATAAAACTTCTATAGCTAATAAAGAAATTCATCAAAATTGCAGGGTGCAAGATCAACACACAAAAATCAGTTATGTTTACTACACAGTAATGAACAACCTGAAAAGGAAATTAAGAAAACAATTAAATTTACAGTAGCATCTAAAATACCTAGGGATACATTTAACCAAGGAGGTGAAAGACTTACACACTGAAACCTATTAAACACCGATAAAAGAAATCAAAGACCTAAATAAATGGAAGACAATTTAGAGGTTCCTCATGTCTAAGAGTAAGAACACTCATCCTGTTAAAATAAAAGCAAAGAGATTTATTGAGGGCAATACAATTCACAAATTGGGGAAACACAGGGCAGAGAGGAATCTACCACGTACCCCTAAGTATGGAGAGAGAGATATGCTTTTCCAGGGAGGAGGAGGAAGGGGAGTGTGTGATGGTCACAAGGTCGGTATGTCATCAGCAACAACCATCTTCCTGGAGCATCTTGAGTAAACTCATTCTCCTACAGTCACATTTCTGACCCCTACCCTTACTTCCTTAAAGCTCCTAAACCACATTCCTGGCCTCTACTGTCATTTATTTAAGAGTGGCTTGGGGCAAGAGGCCAGTTGAACAAGATGAGCAATAGGGGGCTAGGGTCTTTAACAACCAGCCAAAGGCCCATGGCCACATGCATATGAATGGGAAGAAATCAAGGTTAAATACTCAGAAATGCAGAAGGAGGAGCTTGGAACAAAATGGGCTTTTGACTCTAACCTCATGTCAGCCATTTTATTATGCCCATTGCCTTAGTCTTAGAGGTTTGCTATCACATTCTACCCTTTTGTTCAAGCCTCCACTAAGGAGCATTGAACACCCAAAATGGAGTTATCTTTATTCTGCAAGGACTTCTTGGGTATGCTGCAAGCAGCCCAGGTACTGAGAGTAGCAGACCTTAAGGTCGTTGGACTAATTTTCTTCTTCACTCACCTTGCCATATCGACAGGCTTCATTTTCCGGGCAAGCTGACTTTCATTAGTGTCAGTACTGTAAACAGGGCCAAATTTGGAGGAAAATCTTGGCAATCAAAAATGCTAACTCAAGGTGTGAAATCAGTTAGTCAGTTTCTCCTGTAAGTTTTGTTTCTTCTAAATACATGATTCTTAGCATAGAGAGTGGAGTTACATATATTAGATGAACATTTCATGGCACATTTGATTATACATTCAATGATTATTATAATGATTAAGATAATTATTCCACTTCGTAATAGTGAGTGTAACCAAAAACTAACACCTTCTGGCAACCAATCAAAAGCATAATTGTGACAAATGGATTCAAGTATTAACTTCATCTTGGATGGCCACATGCAAGGCTTTAAGTCCCCAGGTGCTACATTACGAACTGGAAGATAGAACATTATTTGGCCGGTTGACTGAAATGGTCCACAAACCACGGCCCTAGGCCTTTAAACAAAGGAAACAAGTTCCATGAGGTATTTGTTTCTATATAGACAGCATCAGTAATTGTTTTTCATGTGCCTCAGTAGCAGATACATTCCAGAAAACCTCAGACTGCATGTTATTAATATAAAAACAGCAATGTTCATCTACTAAGGCACAAACTCCTCCATGTAAAACTTAACAGGAAATCTAATCCTTTTCTATTTGTAAAATCATAGCTCGAATTTTACGTACTTCTGTAGTTATGGTCTTCATAACTTTGCCAAGTTTATCAATGGAAACTTCAAATTCAAGAGTTATAATATCTGAACCTATTTAAAGTCTGATGATTTCCTCTCATGCAAGAACCAACTATTTTAGGAACTAATAGCACTATGCTGACTATAAACTATTCTAGGAAACCCTGGTGGCATACTGGTTAAGAGCTATGGATGCTAACCAAAAGGTCAGCAGTTCAAACCCACCAGGCGGCTCCTTGGAAACCCTATGGGGCAGTGCTACTCTGTTCTATAGGGTCACTGTGAGTTGGAATTAACTCAACGGCAATGACTATGTGGTCTTCTGTCTTGTTTTGTTCTGAGAGTTTGCCCCTGGTCTGAAGAGTGGTGTCTGAGTTTCTCTCTTGTATCATGTTGAAGGCCATGTCTGGTGTTTTTCATAGGGCTGTCTAAAATCTCAGTTCTTTTCTTTTCCAAGAAAAACTACTTTTTGCACCCATGCGTTCAGTAGCTACTCTGAGAAGCCATAGGGTTTCCAAGGAGCACCTGGTGAATTCAAACTGCTGACCTTTTCATTAGCAGCTGTAGCTCTTAACCACTACACAACTAGGGTTTCCAGAAACCAGATGTACCAGCTCAAAGATGAGGCTCAAACAATACTACATAACATAAACAACTCAGTTTCTTAAAATGTATATAGCAATTCTTTGGTAAGATTGACTCAGCTCAGCAGAAAAACAGGTTCTAGATAAAACTTAACTTGCCAGAGTGTCAGATGGAGGGATCTCAGGCCCTTCAACAACCCTAAGCACCAAACAAAACTTCCCCAAGGAGGACAGAAAATACAATACAAATGGGACCTCATTTTCCCAAAGTGGAAGGAAAAAAAGACAGAGCAGATGGGAACTCATCTTCCCAAAGTGATCACTGAAATTCCTAATTACTTCTAATATATTCAGTTTACAGTGCTTTTTGAACATGAAGAACAAACCAGTGTCCTGGTAGGGTGAAATCCAAGCTCCTTCATCAAGATTGTTCAGAATAGGTTGTAACCGTTGCCTCCCAGAGTCAAATAAAATTCCTAGCAGGGCTGGGAACAGCTTCCCAGTCCAGATAATTTAGAGTGAAGTCTATTCAAAAATATGAAGTTGAAAGCTATTTCAGCTCCAGACCCTGTTAGATTTAAGACCAAGTGTTCAGGAAAATTTGAACCTTTGGCCCAATCTATTTTCTAGGAGAAACTTTGGGGATAGAATCTTTGAGTTAGTTCTGGGCCAGAGGCATTGGCTTTTAGAGCTAATGACCCTTTTGGGTGTTTGCAGACAGTCTTTTCCATTCATCCCCAAACCTTTCTCGGTTCTACTAGCAAATTTATTAATTGATAGAGGTCTGGTGAACCAGGTTTGTATATTTCCATCAGAATTCTAAATTCCTCAGTGAACTTTTGAGGGTTTTCACGAGGGTTAGAAAATTCCTTCACACTTATGCAGAGTTGTACTTTAGACTAAAGAGTGAAGTAAACCTGTGGAGGTTTATTAGTTTCCTCTGGGTATCTTATTTTAAAAGGCATTTTTGGGACCACATCAGTAAATGGTTTTTCTAGCTGTTTTTTAGCAAGTTCCTTGAAGGTAGAAATGGATTAAGAAAGGGTATTAGTAGAGGAGTAAGGAGGTAGAGAAGAATATAGAGTCAGCTGACAGAAGCAGAAGGAAGGAGGGTAGGAGAAATAGGGGCAGGCACCTGACATTGCATATCCTTTAGTTGTTTGGTCAATTTAAAAATGCTACCCTGCACAGAGGCAGTTTTCCAAAAATACGCAGGTACAAGGACTGAAGTGCTTGTTCATACAAGTGGCCGGGGGTGTCCAAGGGTGACCCTACTGAGTTCTTAGAACTGGCATTCCTCTTTCTACTACAAGAGTTAATTCACACATGCTACTGAAACCTGATGTGCACCAAAACCTAATGGTGTGCTTAGATATGAAATGAGTACTCAAAAGAAAGCAAAGAGCTCAAGTTGAATGGGCTGAAACCTTTGGTCATTCCAAAGTCAAACTAGAATCTGAACAGACCTGGAAGTATAGTAGTAACAACGCTACCAGACTTAATCTGTCAACAAACTTGTCAAAATGTCTAGAATGTAAACTGGAAATGAAAGTAAAAGGCAAAGTCCTACAATAAACCTCAAAGAGCATCAAAACAAGAAGTAGAGCTTGCTTCGAGAGGCTTTTTACCTGGGACAGCTGCCGGGAATCCATGGAGACAGAGGGGTTCAAGGGGCCTGCACTGGATGTCCCTGGGGCTGCTGAAGATAATACGCCTTCAAATCACATATACCTGACACAAGGAATGTCTAGGAGTAAGAATGCTCACTCTGTTAATGTAAAAGCAAAGATATTTATTGAGGATAATACAATTCATGAATTGGGGAAACACAGGACAGAGAGGAATCTACCAAGTGTCCCCAAGCATACAGGGAGAGATTTGCTTTTATAGTAAGGACGGGGAAGGGGAGTATGTGATGACCGCATGGTCACAGGGTCACAAGATGGGTATATCAAAGATACTTGTTCCTGGCAGCATCGTTCACAATAGCTAAAAAGGTGGTAATAACACAAGTCTCCATCAACATATGACAAGATAAAGCAAAGTGGTATGTACATACGACAGAATATTACTCAGCCATAAAAAAAGAATAAAGTAGCCGATACATGCTACAACATGGATGAATCCTGAAAACATTATGCTAAGTGAAACAAGCCAGACATAAAGGGAAAATATTGCATGATTCCAGTTATATGAAATATCTAGAATAGGTAAATTCATGGAGCTGGAAAATAGATTAGATGTTACCAGAGGCTGTCAGGAGGGGGAAATGAGGAATTAATGCTTAATGAGTATAGATTTCTGTTTGAGGAGATAAAAACTGTTGAAAATAGATAGTGGTGATTGTTGTACAACATTGTTTATGTAAGCAAAGCCACAGAACTGTACCCTTTAAACTGGTTAAAATGGAAAAAAAGTAATAAATATGACACCACTTTTTAAAATGATAAGGGAGACTTGCAGAAGGAGCTCCCAGATTTCAGGGATCCAATACGTTTCAAGCACTGGGAGTGGTGAAAGCACAGAGTGGACACTCAGAAACTATCAGGCAAACAAAAGAATCACGAGAGAATAAATTTTGGGGTCTCTCCCCACCAAGCTGTTTGGGTTTAAATATTTGGCCTATGTCAAGGTCAGCAAGCCAGGGGAAGAGTCTGAAAGGACCAAGCCTGTTTCCAAATCCACTGTCTCTAAAACTAAACTCATTTTCATTCTACTCAACCACTTTTTCCTTCTAGCTTCTGTTCCTGTTATTAAAATTTACAATAGTTACAGCATCTTTCAATCCTCTTTTCATTTCAATCCCTATATCTAGTCAGTCACCAAATCCTAATGATTCCTTTCTAATGTCTCTTTAATCATTATCATCATATCCTTTGAGATGGCACAGTGGTTAAGAGCTATAGCTGCTAACACAAAAGTCAGCAGTTCAAATCTACTAGCTGCTCCTTGGATACCCTGTGGGGCAGTTGTACTCTGTCCTATAGGGTCACTATGAGTTGAAATCGACTCAATGGCAACGGGGTTTTTTGTTTTGTTTTTTAAATCATAGCTCAGGCTCTTATTACCTTAAACCTGGAGTATGGTAATAAGGTAATGTTTCAATATTTCTCCTTAGAATCAAGTAATCCTACATAGCACACCCAGACTCATCCTTCCAAGCAAAGGTTTTGGTTATATGAAATATATATATGATCAATGCTTTAGAACTAAAGTTCACACTCTTGAGCCTGAAATTCAAGATGTTTCTTAATGCAACCTCAATTTATTTCCTAGCTTTAGTTCACCCAACTATTTTCATACGTCTGAATCCTCCATATGTTAAAGTCAAGGTCATCTATTTTCCCATATTTGTTATTCCATCATTGTTATTTGACACATTCTTTTCTGCTTGCCTAAAATTCCCTACTTACTCTTCTTTTCATGTACAAATGCACCTTTTAAATTTCAGTTCAAATCTCCCCTCATCCTTTAATATTTCTCATAACGCTTGGAGACCATACAAATTGGCCTTTCTCAAAACACTGAAGACACTTCTTGTCTATGGCATCAATTCGACTTGAACTGCCTTCTGTCATCTCTGCTGTTATTCTATATAGCCATTCTTTCCCTGTTGTGTTGTACTAATTGTTATATATTTTATTTGGCCAGCAAGATTACATACTCTTTATAAGGATCATTTCTTAAATATCTCTGTACCCTAATACCACATGGATATCACAGTGTCTCAAATTAATTGTGTCATAATTCAACCACTGACAGTTCAAAAATCTGTCCAAAACTAACTATCGCTAATAAACTACAACACGGAATCTTAAAATTTTATTCAAGATTTTTATCAGACAATAATAGATAAAAGAGAATGATAACTTGTTCCATTGTTATTTTGTCAGTGTGAAAATTCCCTGAGCAGAAATTTCCCCAAGATGAAAATATCTTGATAAATGTAAAGAATTCTCCACCGGAATGATCTGAGAAGAAACATGGATGAACCCATATGGATGAAATCTGTAAATTTCTTCATCTCTTTCTACCTCTTTCTACATATGGTGTCAGAAATACTTTAAGAGATCATGTTTAATCAGTTCTCACTGAACAATATTTACTTCTGGAATTCAAACCACAGAAACATTAGCTCTTCTTCTTTCTTCTAAGATACACATCCTCACTGAGCTGGTAAGGTTCTATCCAGCACCTGCCAGTTCTGGCACGGGGGGATAAATATGTTTATTTTAAAAACTTATAGATTCATGAGATTGTATAATGACTCTTATAGGCTAAAATTGTACATTAACACTATGTTATTAAATATATAAATTACAGTATTATATTAGTATTATTTATCTTTAATATGTGAACTATTAATGATATTCAGGACTTCTTCCTTAATATAAAATAGATTATAAAACAAAAAACAAACCCATTGCCATTGAGTCGATTCCGACTCATAGTGACCCTATAGGACAGAGTAGAACTGCCCTATAGTGTTTCCAAGGAGCACCTGGCAGATTCGAACTGCTGACCTTTTGGTTAGCAAATGTTGCACTTAACCACTACACCACCAGGGTTTCCAAAATAGATTATGGACCTCATAAACTCAAAGTAAAAAAAAAAACTCAAAAGTGAATATAAATACAGCTACGGAGGCTATTATACAATTTATGTTTAGTCCTCACCTTCAGTACTTGTTATTTTATTTTCACGAAAAAGCTCCACAGCTTTCTCAGGTGCACCAAATAAAACCAACGCTTGTGATGTAGCATTGTCTTTTAAAAAGAAAGCAAACATTTAAGTTAGTAATTAATATATATTTCAAAAATAAGCAAAACAACGTGCAAAACCATGTTGTGAAAATAATGTCCTTGAAAAAATTACTATAATACAAATATTAACCCACACGTTTTTTTTTTTTTCAATCAAAAGAATAAATCATTATGTGCTGACATAGAAAATAGTCAAGATACAGGCAGTCCCCAGGTTAGAGATGGATCCATTCCTGACTGCGTCTTTAAGTTGTTAAATCTAATTTGTAGGTAAATCAGAACAGGTGTATACAGTTCTTATTTAGCCTTATTTTAGTGAAAGAAAAAGCTAGAAGCCTTTTCAATGATTTAAAAAGCTGCACATGGAGCATGTGAAGGTAATTGCGATGAAAAATTTGTTGCAAGTAGGGGCTGGTTCGATTGTTTCAAAGTGAAGGCAAATTTAAATAACATTAAAGGGCAAGTACAAGTTGTCCCTTAAATGGAACTTTCATAACCTGGGGACTGCCTATATACTGTTGAGTGAAGAACAGCAAGGCAGAGATTTGTATGTAAATTTTGTCATCATTTGTGTTTTTGAAAAAAGAATATTATAGGTTTATAGATAGATATTTGTGGATGAATATGAAATTTCTAGATCCAGAAACTGGTAGAATGGGTGACCTTTGGCAAGAGAAAATGTAGAGACACGGGCAATTACATATTTCATTTCACAGTCTGTGAAATATTTCTAAAATTCTCAAACATAAGAGTATATTATTACATGTTTGGCAGCTTCTTATAAAGTGAAATATATCTACTTTGTAATGCAGCAATTCCACTCCTGTTTTAACCCAAGAGAAATAAAATCTACAGGTCAAAAAAAAATTTGTCCACAAAAGAACACTTATAACAGCTTTATTCATAAGACCTTAACCTGGAAACAAATTATATGTCATCAGTAGAAAAACAGATTTTAAAAAATATTATATAGTCATACATTAGTTTATTGTGAGCAGTAAAAAGAAAATCAGCTACTAATACATGCAGTAACATAGATGAATCTCAATTCACCATAGATTCTGTATAATTCCACTCACATGATATTCAATAAAAAACAAAACTAAACTCTGGTGATGGAAATGAAAACAGTGGCTGCCTATACTGGGTGAGGAACTTTCCTGGGTGATTGAAATATTCTCTATCTTGAATGAATTGGTGGTTAGTTACATGGGTATGCATATTTATCAAGTGCATACACTGTTTTTTAGTTTTGTTTTCAAATTACACTATGAAAGAAAAGGTTACCTTTGAATCAGATTAGACAGAAATTCCTAAAACATGCTCTAAATCTTAATAAACTCAATCCCCATAGTCAGTCCCCTAGCAAGTGCTTGGGGACTACGCAATACAATAATTTTGTGGGATATTAAAAATATTAAAAGAAAAGGGTTTCTATCATTAAATCCTTGTGCAAGTTAGATAACAACATAAGAAACACAAGACTAATTGAAAGTATAGCTAAGAGACAAACCTTTTAAAAGATGAATTAAAGGAAGGAAAGTGAAAAAGTATAAATAAAACAAAACAAAAAAAATAAAATTTGGTACAGTACAGACTGATAAGTAATCAGAAAGTTTAAAGGAGGTTAATTCATCTATAATTTCAAACCTTCATGCCAATCTTGCCCTATGTTGATCGAGTTCCTGTATCAGTAGGCAACCAATCAAATCAATGTTACAATTTTCTCAGGTGTACCTACAGATACTACTTTATACCTATGAGCAAATTTATATATGTACTTCTGTTGCCGTCAAGTTAATTCTGACTCATAGTAACCCTATAGGACAAAGTAGAACTGCCCCATAGGGTTTCCAAGGCTGTAACAGAAGCAGACTGCCACATCTTCCTCCCCCAGAGTGGCTGGTGGGTTCAAATTGCCAACTTTTCAGTTAACAGCTGAGCGCTTAACCACTGCACCACCAGGACTCCTTTTACGTATACATACATATGTATATATATAGACACACGTATACACATTTATGCATATACCACATACATTAAAAAAAAAAACCTGTTGCAGTCGAGTCGATTCCAACTCATAGTGACCCTATGGGACAGAGTAGAACTGCCCCATAGAGTTTTCAAGGAGGACCTGGTGAATTCGAACTGCCAACGTTCTAGTTAGCAGCCGTAGCACTTAACCACTACGCCAACAGCATTTCTACCACATACCACATAAACCAAAAAAAAATACCACATACTTAGGTATAACCAAACAAAAAAACCGATTGCAGCTGAGTCATTGACTCCGACTCATAGGGACCCTTATACAACACAAAGGAAGTGCAGCAGTGGGCAGCCCGTGGAATTCACTGGTCTTACTACCGTCCCCATCATCCTGAAGCAACTGTCCTGATAGAATGACCATCAATTTCCTCGTATGCATGTGAAAGCTGGACAATGATTAAGGAAGACTGAAGAAGAATTGACACCTTTGAATTATAGTGTTGGCAAGGAATATTGAATATAGCAGTTCTACCCTGTCCTATAGGGTCGCTATGAGTCGGAATCGACTCGATGGCACTGGGTTTTTTATGGACTGCCAGAAAAATGAACAAGTCTGTCTTGGAAGAAGTACAGCCAGGGTGCTCTTTGGAAGTGAGGATGGCGAGACTTCATCTCACTTACTTTGGACATGTTGTCAGGAGGGACTAGTCCCTGGAGAAGGACATCATGCTTTGTAAAGTGGAGGGTTAGCAAAAAAGAGGAAAACCCTCAACGAAATGGACTGACACTGTGGCTACAACAATAGGAGCAAGCATAACAACGATCATGAGGATGTAGCAGGATCAAGTAGTGGTTCGTTTTGTCATACATAGGGTCACTATGAGTCAGAATCGACTCGACAGCACCTAACAATAACAGGAACAACAAATCTATATATGTATATAAATGCTTTTATATATATAAAATATATGTATTTACTATATATATATAAAAGCATTTATATACACATGTAAATTGGTTTTGCTTGTCTAGACAACCCAGCCTAAGACATGGTTTTAAGCACATATATTGCATATGTTTATATCTATTCTCAGGTCATAGCAAACCCTTCTTTATCCATTTTTAAAACCATATTTCATCAGCTGTTAAATCAGTATTTTTTCACATAGTAAGATTAGTAAAATTAGGATGTATCTTAAAATTAAAGGTTGACAACCCAATCAAGAAGTGGGCAAAGAATATGAACACACACTTCACTAAAGAAGATATTCAGGCAGCTAACAGATACATGAGAAAATGCTCTTGATCATTAGCCATTAGAGAAATGCAAATTAAAACCATGATGAGATTCCATCTCACTCCAACAAGGCTGGCATTAATCCAAAAAACACAAAATAATAAATGTTGGAGAGGCTGCGGAGAGATTGGAACTCTTATATACTGCTGGTGGGATTGTAAAATGGTACAACCACTTTGGAAATCTATCTGGCGTTACCTTAAACAGTTAGAAATAGAACTACCATACAACCCAGAAATCCCACTCCTCGGAATATACCCTAGAGATACAAGAGCCTTCACACAAACAGATACATGCACACCCATGTTTATTGCAGCTCTGTTTACAATAGGAAAAAGCTGGAAGCAACCAAGTGTCCATCAACGGATGAATGGTTAAATAAATTGTGGTATATTCACACAATGGAATACTACGCATCGATAAAGAACAGTGACGAATCTCTGAAACATTTCATAACATGGAGGAATCTGGAAGGCATTATGCTGAGCGAAATTAGTCAGAGGCAAAAGGACAAATATTGTATAAGACCACTATTATAAGATCTTGAGAAATAGTATAAACTGAGAAGAACACATTCTTTTGTGGTTACGGGGGCGGGGGGAGGGTGGGAGAGGGTTTTTTACTGATTAATTAGTAGATAAGAACTGCTTTAGGTGAAGGGAAGGACAATACTCAATACATGGAAGGTCAGCTCAACTGGACGGGACCAAAAGCAAAGAAGTTTCCGGGATAAAATGAATGCTTCAAAGGTCAGCGGAGCAAGGGCGGGGGTTTGGGGACCATGGTTTAAGGGGACTTCTAAGTCAATTGGCAAAATAATTCTATTATGAAAACATTCTGCATCCCACTTTGAAATGTGGCGTCTGGGGTCTTAAATGCTAACAAGCAGCCATCTAAGATGCATCAATTGGTTTCAACCCACCTGGAGCAAAGGAGAATGAAGAACACCAAGGTCACACGACAACTAAGAGCCCAAGAGACAGAAAGGCCACATGAACCAGAGACCTATATCATCCTGAGACCAGAAGAACTAGTTGGTGCCCGGCCACAATCGATGACTGCCCTGACAGGGAGCACGACAGAGAACCCCTGAGGGAGCAGGAGATCAGTGGGATGCAGACCCCAAATTCTCATAAAAAGACCATACTTAATGGTCTGACTGAGACTAGAGGAATCCCGGTGATCATGGTCCCCAAACCTTCTGTTGGCACAGGACAGGAACCATCCCCGAAGACAACTCATCAGACATGAAAGGGACTGGACAGTGGGTAGGTGAGAGATGCTGATGAAGAGTGAGCTAATGATATCAGGTGGACACTTGAGACTGTGTTGGCATCTCCTGTCTGGAGGGGGGATGGGAGGATAGAGAGAGTTGGAAGCTGGCAAAATTGTCACAAAAGGAGAGACTGGAAGGGCTGACTCATTAGGGGGAGAGCAAGTGGGAGTACGGAGTAAGGTGTATATAAACTTATATGTGACAGTCTGACTTGATTTGTAAACGTTCACTTGAAGCTCAATAAAAGTTAATAAAAAAAAAATTAAAGGTTGATCATAGTTTAACCGGTAGTTTTTATTTCTTAGTGGTTTATAAAAATAAAGTGAATTTCACAATTGAAATCATCTTACATTTTGTAAAATATCAGTTGTATAACATCCTATTGTAGGAATATATCATAATTTATTAAACCAATGAAAATAGGACATCTCAATAATAAGATGAACTACTATTTTAAACATCTAAATGACAAATTATTTCAACACATCAGTTCGTTTAATGCTTATAACAACACATTTTAATTTCCATTTTACACATGAGTAAAATGTGGTTCAGAAACGTCGTGAACAAAACAGGGCTCATTAAATTAGTTATTGATGGAACTAAGATTCAAACTTTTTATGTAGTTCCAAAGTATTTTCAACTACACCAACTCTTGCACACAGCTATACACAAAACATATGGTTATATAAATATACAAAGAAAATGGGTTACATGTTCAAATAATTCATGGTTTAAAGAGGTATCTTTATTGCAAGACTTTTCAATATGCTAACATTCATCAAAAAAAACCTCCAGGAAACAAAAATTATATAGAACTTATTAGTTTTACTTTATCTCACAATCATTTAAGTGTATCTTGGAATTTATATTCAGCAGGACACTTTTTGAGAAATACTGTCCTAAAGCACATTATCTCCTAAAGGTGAGACAAAGTAGAATTGAGAATGGGATTAAATTGTAAAACGTTATAAGCCAGAAAAATTTCTCTCATCATAAGAATATGATTCAACATAAAGTAATAGGGTAAAGAAATGTCCATTTCTTGGAATGGCAGGCTAGGTTTTTCAGGTACATTTTCCTACTGAAAACAACAAAAAAGTCTCTCTGTGTGTGTATATATATATGCATGTGTGTATATATGTACACATATATATACACACACATACACATATAATGCATAAAATATATAACAAATATTTTATATAACCTCTTTAAAAGAAGGAAAGAGCTGACAAGATAGTTAGAAATTTAGAAGCTACTAGGACAAAATCTCAAGGAGAGTAGGAACCTAGAGATGTACTTGAAGCACCATAGCATTAAAGTGTTATTCGCCCAGATGTCATTTGCAATTCCAGGGTAACTAGTCTTTGGGTTTGATGACATCTTAGTTCAGAAAAATAACAAGCCAAAACTTAGTCTCTTGCGGTTGTTAACCAGGAGTCTATAGATAGAATTAAAGTGATCCATGAACTTTGATGAGAAAAATGTTAACCTTATTTTCAAAATAATTCCGTAATACTTATAAAGCATTTAAAAATACGCTTCTCAGTCAGAGACTATAAACTTCACCAGGTTTCAAAGGGATATGGCACATGAAAAAGAAAAAAAAAAAATACACCCCTTAATTCCTAGCTATATTGTAAAATTCCACATTCGGTTGGTTCAAATTCAACCGAATGTGGAAATTATAGAACAATATCATTAATATCACATGCAAGCAAAATTTTGCTGAAGATATTCAAAAACAGCTGCAGTAGTACATCAATGGGGAACTGCCAGAAATTCAGGCCGGTTTCAGAAGAGGATGTGGAACCAGGGATATCACTGCTGCTGTCAGATGGATCCTGGCTGAAAGCAGAGAATACCAGAAGGATGTTTACCTGTGTTTTATCGACTATGCAAAGGCATTCGACTGTGTGGATCATAACAAATTATGGATAACGTTACAAAGAATGGGAATTCCAGAACACTTAATTGTGCTCATGAGGAACCTTTACATAGATCAAGAGGCAGTTGTTCGGACAGAACAAGGGGATACTGATTGGTTTAAAGTCATGAAAGGTGTGCATCAGGGTTGTATTCTTTCACCATACCTATTCGATCTGTATGGTGAGCAAATAATATGAGAAGCTGGACTATATGAAGAAGAACAGTGCATCAGGATTGGAGAAAGGCTCATTAACAACCTGCGTTATGCAGATGACACAACCTTGTCAACATAAAGGAAACAAAAATCCTCACAACTGGACCAATGAGCAACATCATCATAAATAGAGAAAAGATTGAAGTTGTCAAGGGTTTCATTTTACTTGGATCCATAATCAACAGCCATGAAAGTGGCAGTCAAGAAATCAAAAGACGCATTGCACTGGGTAAATCTGCTGCAGAGGACCTCTTTAAAGTGTCGAAGAGCAAATGAGTCACCTTGAAGACTAAGGTGCACCTGACCCAAGCCATGGTATTTTCAATCGCATCATATGCACGTGAAAGCTGGGCAATGAATAAGGGAGACCGAAGAAGAATTGACGCCTTTAAATTGTGGTGTTGGCGAAGAATATTGAATATACCATGGATTGCCAAAAGAACGAACATATCCATGTCAGAAGTACAGCCAGAATGCTCCTTAGAGGCAAGGATGGCCGGACTGTGTCGTACATACTTTGGACATGTTGTCAGGAGGGATCAGTCCCTGGAGAAGGATATCATGCTTGGCAGAGTACTGGGTCAGTGGAAAAGAGGAAGACCCTCAGTGAGGTGGATTGACACAGTGGCTGCAACAATGAGCTCAAGCATAATAACAATTGTAAGGATGGCTCAAGACCGGAAAGTGTTTCTTTCTGTTGTGCATAGGGTCGCTATGAGTTGGAACCGACTCGATGGCACCTAACAACAACAACATTGTAAAATTCATGTTAAGTCTGGAAAGCAAAGGGCTACAGCCTCATAGTAAGTGTAAACCAGAAGTATTCCCAACCGAACAACCTCTATCAGCATTCAAGGAATTTTAGGGAAATTATGCTGAGTGGGCTAATGAAAAGAAAAAAAAAAAAAACTTATTGTTGAAATATCAAGATTTTGGTATCCAATTTGCAGATTCAATTTTCATCATTGGGTGGTCCATGAAACACCTAGACATGAATTTAGTTTATGGTTGTAACACACTGATGGAGCTCTAGATTCCTAGCAAAAGTGAAAAAAAAAAAAAAGTATTCTGGAAGAAGTCATGTGTATCTTAAGCTTCATGGAAAGCTCACAAATAAATTTTCAAGGACAATAAGCAGTACAAAGTCAGAAGTAAGAATATACAAAAGTAAAGGCTAGTACAAGTGAGAGCTAACAAAAATCAGAAATAGTAGAAAGAATTCCACAATGACTTCAGATATTAGGATTATCAACAACAGATGAAAAAACAAAGATCCTTACAATACTTAATAAACTAAAACACAAGTTAGAGAACATGCATAGGAAATTGGACACAATGAAAAAAGAAACCGATCTTGTAGAAATAAAAAATTCAACAACCAAAATTAAAATGTAATTAAATGAGCATAATGGCTGATTGAAGAAAGCTGAAGACACAATCAGTAATTTGAAAGGTAATTTGGAATAAATTAAACAGAAATCAGCTCAGAAAAAAAAAAGGAAATCATGAAAGAAACATTAAGATATACATTATGATATAATTAAAATTTTAAAAATATGATCAATCGCTGTCTTACATGAAGAGGATAAAGAGAAAGTGCTACAGTAAAATTAACAGCTGAAATTTTCGAATGTACGAAAGGCATCAATTTGTAGACTCATGAAGACCAGTAAATTCCTAAACTGATTCCCATCCAGACATACCATATTAAAACAATAGATAATAAAGACAAAATAAAGCATAAAAGCATCTAGAGAAAATTAAAATATAAATATAGGTATGTAAAGTAGTTTACCTTCACCCACAAAAAGACTAGAAATAAGAAGATACTGAATAATATTATTGAATATTATCAATTTGGTGATAGAATCTAAGAACCAATCTAGACTTGTATACCCAATAAAAATATCTTTAAGAGCATGGAACCAAGCTACTCTCAGAAAAACTAAGCTTGAAAGAGTTTGACAGAGTGGTATCACACTGAAAGAAACTCTAAAGGTTATACTTAAAGCAGAAAGAAAGTTAAACCAGAAAGCGAATCTGCAAAGTGCAACAGAAATAAAGAACAAACAAAGTAGTAAATGCATGGACACAAGCAATAATGTATATGAACAAAACATCAATAATAACGATGTCTTGTGGGTTTAATAAAAAATTAAAATGCACAAAAAATTTATAAGTTGTAAAAGGAGGTAAAAACCCAGTGCCGTCAAGTTGATTCCGACTCATAGCGACCCTAAAGGGCAGGGTAGAACTGCCCCATAGAGTTTCCAAGGAGCACCTGGCGGATTCAAACTGTCAACCCTTTGGTTAGCAGCCGTAGCACTTAACCACTATGCCACCAGGGTTTCCAAAGGTGAAACTAGTCAAGTGCGGTTATGGGTGGGAGACAATGCTAAACAGTTTAACAATAACCCACAACCCTCGGACCAACTGTAGCAGGAAGAAAATCATAAAGATAATAAACCAATGAAATAAAAAAACAAAATATAATCAATAAAGCCAAACACTGTTTCTTGAAAAGAATTAAATTAACAAAACTCTGGTGAGAACAATCTTCAAAATTAGACACGAAGTGTAAATAACTAGCATAGGGTAAGAAGAAATAGAGGAATATGTACATTCGTGAAAAAAAGCTTTTTAATTATAATTTTGTCATTAAATTTAAAGATTTTGACACATGCAAATTATTACTACAATATAACAAAACCAACACAAGAGGAGATAGTAATTAAGTAATTCTACAACCTTTAACCCCACGTGTCTGTCAGTTTGTCGTACTGTGGGGGCTCATGTGTTGCTGTGATGCTGGAAGCTATGCCACTGGTATTCAGATACCAGCAGGGTCACCCATGGCGGACAGGTTTCAATTGAGCTTCCAGACTAAGGCTAGGAAGAAGGACCCGGCAGTCTACTTCTGAAAAGCATTAGCCAGTGAAAACCTTACGAATAGCAGCGGAACACTGTCTGATACAGTGCCGGAAGATGAGCCCCCCAGGTTGGAAGGCACTCAAAAGAAGACTGGGGAAGAGCTGCCTCCTCAAAGTAGTTGACCTTAATGACATGGATGGGGTAAAGCTTTCAGGACCTTAATTTGCTGATGTGGCACACCTCAAAATGAGAAGAAACAGCTGCAGGCATCCATTAATAATCAAAATTGCTGCTCTTCATAAAGTTTTCACTGGCTAATTCTTTTCTTTTTTTTAATTCTTTTCAGAAGTAGACCACCAGGTCCTTCCTCCTAGTCTGTCTTAGTCTGGAAGCTCTGCTGAAACTTGTCCGCCATGGGCGACCCTGCTGGTATCTGAATACCGGTGGCACAGCTTCCAGCATCGCTGCAACACGCAAGCCCTCACAGTAGGACAAACTGACAGACACATGGGGGAATTTACATTATAGAATTAATTTATAACATGATACACATTTTCTTTTAAAAAAAAGTTACGATCATACTCATTAATAGAACATTATAAACACAAGGATGCTTGAAATTATTCAAAGTATAATGTTTTTAAACAAAATAAACACATGACAGAAATTAAAGATTAAATTTACATAGGTTTGGGATACTTTCATTTGTCCTTTCTCAAGCCTTCTCTCTCAGAACCCTCACTCTGAAATACTTTCCACCTATAAAAAATAGAACAAAACAAAATATTTGCCTCCTGAGTGACGTATCCTGCCCTTTGCTGCACCAGTCATGACTGCGGCGGCGGGGGGGGGGAGGGGGGGGCGGGGGGCAGGGGGAGAGCATCAGGGAAAGCAGGGACAGGCTAAATTACATAAAAAAGGACTGAGGAAGTAGATGGAAGCGAGAGCAAAGTTCGGATGGAATTTCTCTGCAAAGAAGTCTGACTCAGAACCAAGAAATTTGGGAAGCCACTTTGACAGATGACATTTTGGAATAATTAACAATTTTACATGACGCTTTCAGTATGGTTCCTTTGTTCAAGGCTTTCAAGAGAGCCTTGATAAAACTTTATTTTCCAAAGTTATGTTATGCATGGATTTTTGTTTATAATCCAACAGTAGGCTAAGATTGCCCTTGTGATACAAGCCAGTTTTATTTGGAGTACACTTTGGAGAAAAAATATATATATATACATATGCATATAGAGAGAGAGAAATAAATAAAATTATCTACAGATAGCGTAACTGGATTTCTAGAAAATCTCTAGCTATAAATCCAAAATGATTGGAGGAAGTTTAGAAAAGAAGCTACATAAATAATCTATCATGGGAGGATAATAAATAAAAAATAACAAAAAACAGTATTATCAGCATTGACAAATATAACAAAAAGTTATTTCATTACAATTACAAAACTATAAATTATGTAGGAAGAATTTTTTTAAATTATATCTAATTTTTAAAATTTTGGGGATGCTGAAAAATATTACTGAAACATAAAAAAATGTTTAAACAAACAAGAACATAAATTATATTCCCAATTAGGAAGATGGACTATGTAAAATATCTATTTTTTCCAAGTTAATTTATAACCAATACAAAAATAGCAAGAGTATTTTATTTGGAACTCAAAATTATTTTAAAATTTTTTAAGTGAGCAATACTATTTTTAAAAATCTGAAAATGATGGCAAACACATGCATTTATTTGGTGTGTGGATGTGACCTAGCCCTATAAAATATTTAAATATATCAAATAATCTAAGGAAATAATTAAAAGACTGTTTCAAGGAACAAAAGTAGATCAATAAAGAGATAAGAAACAGTTTCCAGTCTATACAACACTAGACATGTGATAAATAAAATTGCAAAGTAAAAACTAAAACAATTTTAATAAATATTTCAGATAACTCAAAAAGCTTTTAAAAAATTCTTTTTATTTAGGCTATAGAATCAGAGCTTGCAAAATTCTGAGATTTGGCCTGATAGTTAAATTAACATATAGTACTCAGAGACAGAATATACCAAAGTCCAATGCAGATAATGCTTTACCCCATATTCTTGATATCAGTTCTGATATTTGATTCCTTCAACATAGCATATGTTTTACGAGGGCACAAACGTATCTATTTTATAGCCGCTGTATATTTGACACCTACCAAAGGTGTTAGCACATATTCATTGAAGGAATGAGAGTATAAACGAAAGAATAAGGATACAAATTTCAGTGAAATAATGATCACACTAAAAATGGTTTCATTATAGAGCTGCCTCTGAAACAGACCTTTAAACAGAGTGATTCAAATAAATCGATGCTCTCAAGTGTTTCTGCCTGGGTGATTAACTGGTACTGCTATATGAAAATTCCAATAGCATGTGCCCATTAAGAGCACTCTACCAGTAAATCAATATATCAAAGTAAATTCCTGATGGGTTAAATAATTTAAAAATTAAAAATATTAATTATTAGAAAAATTAAGATGTATACAACTTGAATCATAAAAAAAAAAATACATGACTTAAATTTAATAATTTAATGATATATGAAAAAGGATCATTTTTATCAACTTTGTATCAAGACAAACTCAGAGTTTGGAAAATATTTTCACTAAAAATGGAACAAAGAGAAATAATATATACAGGTTTCATTTATATTGGTTAAAAGCCTTCAAGATTCACAGATGCATCTTCAGAAAGTTCATACGAGAGAAATAAAAAGATTAAATGAACACATGGAAATTATTTATATACTCTCTGGTAATAAAAATGCAAATTAGAAATCTTAAAAGTCATTTTAGATTTGATCAATTAGTTATTTAATAATGATAAAATAAAATCTGAAATGTGGCAATATCGATACAATCACACAATGATATTTTGGTACATTTTTGCAAAACACTACAGAATGTATATAAAGGGACATGCAAATATTCATAGCCTATGTCCTAGAAATTGCACTCTGAATACTTATCCTGAAATCAAAACTAATGAAAGGCAAAATTTAAACACAGATTTCAGAAAAAAAATGGTGAAGTAAGGAACTCCAAAAATCCGCCCCTCTATAAAAGCAAAAAAAAAAAAAAAGCCAAAATTGTCAAAATCAACTCTTTCATAACTCTGAAAATGTACTAAAGGCCTCTAGCAACCCCAAGAGCATTTATTCAAGAAAAACAGCTGAATTTTGGTAAGAACAGTGAGCTGCATGGCATTTTAACTTACCCTAGTCCTTTTTTAGTCCCATCTCCAGCTGAGTGATTGACTTGACAAATAATATCCCACATTTCTAACACCAGAAGGAGCAGAATACAGCTGGGACTCACTTGAGGCCTCAATACTAAAAATTGTCATTATCAGACCTATCTGGTGGTTCCCTGGAAGACTCAGTTACTAGGCTGTGTATGATGAGAAAAGACCTGAAAAGGCGCCTGTCTCTAACCTAAGGCTGACCTTGAGACACTGCACAAGCTGGAAGTAAAAGCTAAGGCACAGGTTTTCACAGCTATCTGGCTCAGTGTTCAAGGCATACACCAACACACACACACACAGAGACATACAGCAAAGCTTGGGAGGTGTTTAAGGTAATCTCTGTCCCATCATTGTTGTTGGCTGCAGTCAAGTTGGCTCCGGCTCATGGAGACCTTATGCATGATAGAAGGAAACATTGCCCGACCTGTGCCATCTTCATGATCATTGGTATGTTTGAGTCTATTGTTAGGGCTATTATGCCAATCCATCTTACTCATGGTCTCCCTTGTTTGTGCTGGCCCTGTACTTCACCAAACATGATGTCTTCCTCTAGTGATTGATCCCTCCTAATGATGCGTCCAAAGCAAATGAGTTGGACAATGTTCTGTTGTGATCCATAAGGTTTTCACTGGCTAATTTTCAGAGTAGATCACCAGTCTTTTCTTCATAGTCTGTCTTTGTCTGGAAGCTCTGCTGAAACTTGTGCACCATGGTGACCCTGCTGGTATTTGAAATACTAGTGGCATCACTTCTTCGCTGACAGCGACATGCAAGCCACCGCATTAGGACAAATTGATAAGTGGGAGGTGAACACATCAGGGTTAAAAAAAAAAAACAAGTAGAGACATCATATGTTAATCTGCACCAGAGAACATCCAGTGAGGCCAGAAAGGACTTGGAGAGCTGCAGTGGTGGTCCCAGAACTCTCCCTGCTTCATCTGTATTTGAAAACATCCTGTATTCTTAAAATTGTTAGTAAAGCTAGATGCTGGGTGAGATCTCAAAGGAGCCTGATTTGAACAATTTAATCCTGTGTGTTATATCTATGGTATGTTAAGGAAATTTATAAACAAGAAAAAATGCTGAATACTAGTGATAAAAGCACGCAACTTAAGGATAAGGGGAAAACAAAACCATGGAAAATAGAAGAAGGAGAAGTAAGAAAATAACAAATAAACCTTGAAAGAATCAAAAATTACTTTTTTAAAAATGTTAATACAAATAAATAAAAGAGAAAACATACCAACAAAATATTATGAATGTAAAGGAGAATAACTAGATTTAGAGAGGTATAAAAGGTAAAGGATATTATTAACAATGTACTAATACATTTAAATTTTAAATAAATGTTTAAATTTCCAAAAATATAATAATAATTATAACTGGCCAAAAGCAAATTATGAATAAATAGAAAACCTGAACAGTCCTATAATCAATATATAATATGAATCAATAGTTTACTATCCACAAATATTAAGAGATAGATTCAGCCAAACATTCAAAAAATAATTAAAATACTATATCATTATTTTTCAGAGAATAGAGAATAAAAAAATACTCTCCAGTTTGATTCTGAAGTTATAAAAAATCTTAATATCAAAACCAGACAAGAACAATACACATAAGAAAATTTAGAGTACGATGTTACTCAGGATCATGGATGCAAAAAGCCTAAAAATATATAAATAACAAACCAAATCCAGCTATATATTAAAAGGTAATCAAACAAAATAAGTAAAGTATATCCCAGGAATGTAAAGTTTGTTGAGCAATCAAAAATTCATTTACATTTAAGGATTAAAGAAGAAAAGCAGCACAGGGGCATTTCAATAGATGTAGAGAAAGAATTGATAAAATTCAAAATATATTCACAATTTAAACACTCACAGTAAATTAAGAGGAATAATCTGTTTCAAAAAATACAATCATAATTAATGGTGAAATATTAAAAGCCTTATTTTAAAAATCAGAAACATTTTCATCACTTCCATTCAACAGTGTACTTATTAAATAACTTAGATCAAGCAATAGAAAAGGAAAAATAGATAAAATTGTAATGGGAAGAAAGTCACAGAATTGTTTATTTTGTAAATAATCAAAAAAATTAGTGTATTAATAAAACTGTATAAATTTTGAGAGATATATGATCTAATACAATACATACGCATTTATGCATATGTATATATGGGAACCCTGGTGGCGTAGTGGCTAAGTGCTACAGCTGCTAACCAAAGGGTCAGCAGTTCAAATCCGCCAGGTGCCCCGTGGAAACTCTCTGGGGCAGTTCACTCTGTCCTATAGGGTCGCTATGAGTCGGAATCGACTCGACAGCACTGGGTTTGGTTTTTTTGGTTTTTGTATGTATATACATATGTTGTTGTTAGGTGCTGTCAAGTCAGTTCTAACTCACGGTGACCCTATGTACAACAGGACGAAACACTGCCCGGTCCTGTGCCATCCTCACAATCGTTGTTATGCTTAACCCCATTGTTGCAACCACAGTGTGAATAAAGATAGATGAGGGTCATCCTCTTTTTCTATGACCCTCTACTCTACCAAGCACCATGTCCTTCTCTAAGGACTGGTCCCTCCTGATAACGTGTCCAAAATATATGAGACGAAGTCTCACCGTACTGGCTTCTAATGAGCATTCTGGCTGTACTTCTTCCAAGGCAGATTTGTTTGTTCTTCTGGCAGTCCATGGTATATTGACTTCTTGACTGCTGCTTCCATGGGAGTTGACTGTGGATCCAAGTAAAATGAAATCCTTGACAACTTCAATCTTTTCTTCATTTATCATGATGTTGCTTACTGGTCTAGTTGTAAGGATTTTTGTTTTCTTAATGTTGACATGCAATACATACTGAAGGCTGTAGTCTTTGATCTTCATCAGTAAGGGCTTCAAGTCCTCTTCACTTCCAGCAAGCAAGGCTGTGTCATCTGCATATCACAGGTGGTCAATGAGTCTTCCTCCAATCCTGATGCTTGGTTCTTCTTCATATAGTCCAGCTTCTCAGTTTATTTGCTCAGCTTACAGATTTAATAAGTACGGTGAAAGGATACAACTGTGACACACACCATTTGTGACTTTAAACCATGCAGTATCCCCTTGTTCTGTTCAAATGATTCTGGAATTCTCAGTCTCCTCAACGCTATCCATAATTTCTTATGATCCACACAGTCGAATGCCTTTGCATAGCTAATAAAACAAAGGTAAACATCTATCTCATATTCTCTCTTTCAGCCAAGATCCATCTGACATCAGCAGTGATATCCCTCATTTCAGGTCCTCTTCTGAATCCAGCTTGATTTTCTGACAGGTTCCTATCTATGTCCCACTGCAACTGCTTTTGAATGACCTTCAGCAAAATTTTACTTGTGTGTGAAATTAATGATATTACTTGATTATTTCTGCATTCTGTTGAATCACCTCTCTTTGGAACGGGCATAGATATGGATTTCTCCCAGTTCATTGGCCAGGTAACTCTTTGCCAAATTTCTTGGCATAGACAAGTGACCACGTCCACTGCTGCATCCATTTGTGGAAACATCTCAATTGGTATTCTGTCAATTCCTGGATTCTTGTTCTTCTCCAATGCCTTCAGTGTAGCTTTGGTTTCTTTCTTCAACACTATTGGTTCATGATCATCTGCTACCTCCAGAAATGGCTGAAAGTCAGCCAATTTGTTTTAGTACAGTGACTCTGTGTATTCCTTCTATCTTCTTTTGATGCTTCCCAAGTTGTTCAATATTTTGCCCCTAGAATCCTTCAGTATTGCCACTGGAGGCTTGAATTTTTTCTTCAGTTCTTTCAGCTTGAGAAGTGCCAAGCATGTCCTTCTCTTTTGGTTTTCTAACTCTAGATCTTTGCACACTTTGTTGAAATACTCGATTTTGTTTTCTTGAGCCACCCTTTGAAATCTTTTGTTCAGCTCTTTCAGTTTATCATTTCTTCTATTCACTTTAACTGCTCTACATTCAAGAGTAAGTTTCAGAGTCTCTTCTGACATCAATTTTGGTCTTTTCTTTCCTTCCGGTCTTTTTAATGACTTTCTGCTTTCTTCGTGTATGATGTCCTTGATGTCATCCTATAAGTCAACTGGTCTTCGTTCATTAGTGTTTAATTCATCAAATCTATTCTTGAACTTGCATATGAAAAATTGATTGTTTCACAGTGGGCCTGTGGCCTTATTCTGATTGAAGATATTAGGCTTCTCCATCATACCTTTGCACACACGTACTTGATTCAATTCCTGTGTATTCTATCTGGCAAGGTCCATATGTTATAGTCACCGTTTATGTTGTTGAAAAAACATATTTGCAATGAATATGTCTGTGGTCTTGCAAAATTTTATCATGCAGTATCCAGCATTATTTCTATCACCGAGGCCATATTTTCCAACTGTATATATAATGCAAACAACTAAATGTGATTTGAAAAAGGTGAAAGAACACAAGATTCTATTTATTAAGCTCAGTTGTGAGTGCATAGAGATTCAATTCTAATAGCATTGCTTATACTTTATATATATGTTATAGTTTACATTCAGAAAATACTTCCTATTTTAAAATACAAAGATTGTATTCTCTAAAAAAGATAATACTGTCTTTGCCTGTTATATATGGAAAAGTACATTTTATGACAAAGATACATTATGACAAACTTAATGACTAGAAAAAAGATAACAAGATTGATATTTTAATACAAATAAATAAGCGATGCTTCCATGAAACGCAGTTATGCCTTTAGTGAAAATATTGTGTGAACATCAAAACATTAAAGGTGGTAAGTTTATAAAAAGGTACTACTCAGTTTAACAGAAATTATTACAGTAAAACTTATGAAAGCCAGAATCTGTGTAAGGTGGAAACCTGCCAGAGAAAGAAAACTCAAATATTTTCCACTAATAGAGAGTGATAGAAAAGTAGTAAGACTGCACCCTGCCAAAGGTGGAAAACTTTTGAGCCCTGGAAATACAAGGCAGTCCCACTGAGTGCCGGCTCTCACAGGTTTCACTGTATTGGAAACAGAGTTCAAAATTTGTAAACATGAGTCATCTGAAAATACTGTTTGTCAGCATGCTGAAGGTATGGCTATGACTGTACAGAACTAGAAAAAGTTCAGTGATTTGCTTTATTGTGTATTTCAGTTGATAGTACAAAATTCATTATCATCCAGTTAGTTACATTTACTTTTACTATAAGAGAATTTTTATGTAACCAAAGCACTTCCATGATAATTGACACAACATGAAGAAAGGATTTACTATGCTTATTAGGTTGATTACAGTCTAGTAAAAAAAAAAAAAAATTTTTTTTCTTACCAGACTATAATCAACCTAATAACGTTAGTAAATATCACCTCACACTGTTTTATTGTGATGGTCAGAGTTATTGGCAAACCTTTTCAAGTGTGGGTACATGAAGTTCAGTACAGCATTCAGCAAAGATCGCTTTGGACTTAAGTTTAAAATATGTCAAGACACAGTGATAAACACTGAGGTCTGATAAATTCCTATGGCTTGAACACAGACACTTCACTGCTTTGCTTGATGAGCTGACTATTCTCTGTAGTGGCTGGGCATAGAGGATAGAGAGCTTTGTAACGGTGTGATGCCAAAGAGATGGAAGTCCACTTTAACTGATAATCACTATTTACGCCAGCATTTCAGATACTGTTTTTAATGTCATTTAAATACAAATATCCTAAACTTGCTAACCAAGCACATTTCAAAAGAGAATTAATTAACTTATGTTATTTTCCAAAGAGTTAGCCAACCAAATATATTTTCCTTTCTTATACATTATCACAGAACACTTAACATTCCACTGATTCGTGTGATACGTGTTTTATCTAACTGAGTATAACCCTCCACTGCATAGACTGAAAGTGGGTGACCCGGGTCATGTTTAATACGGTTAAGTTTCTCCTGATGTAGTACTATAGCAGCCCTGGTGGCACAGTGGTTAAGAGCTATGGCTGCTAACCAAAACACTGTCAATTTGAATCTATCAGCTGCTTCTTGGAAATCCTATGGGGCAGTTATACTCTGTCCTATAGGGTCACTATGAGTCCAGAATCGACTTGACAGCAACGGGTTTGGGTTTTTCATGCACCATAACACAAGAGCTTTGCTTGAAGACGAGCCTAGATGGGTTACTTTCTGTTTCAGTACAAAATAAATAGACTTCGTCATGTTGTTCAAAGGAGAATTACCAGCTGGGTTCTCCAAATTTTTGGAACAACCTATTAATCTTTTTAATTAACATTTTTGGAAATAAGACTCTATGAAAATAAAATAATATTATTTTTTCAATTTGTATTGATAAAGTGAATAAAGAGCTAAAAATCTCAGTTGTTAAAATATTGAGAATAAATGTGATGTTGGAGTACTAAAATTCTACCTAAGACTGGTAATCTTACATACAATCCACTTTGCAATGGTCTTATCCATAATTCAAAATACAATTGTGGTAATTTGATTGCAGTAATTGCCCCCAAATCCCCTCTTCTCAGTAACTTTGCAGCATCTCACATCAAGAGGTGGAGTCTAATTCCTTAGCCATTGAATCTAGGCTGGTCCTGTGTCTTTCTTTGGTCAGCAATATGTGGCAGAAATGATAGTCAGTCCTGAGGCTTGGCCTTCAGAAGTTTGTGATCCTGTTCTCTCTCTTGAAACCCTGCCAATGCATTAGAATAAGTTCATACTAGCCTGCTGGAGTAGAAGCGACAATATGGTATAGAGTCTTCAGCCCAGTTTTCCTAGCCAGGGCTGTAAGCATGTGAAAGAGTCCAGCCAAAATGAACAAGATCGTTAACGGTGCATAGTTAACCTGTGGCTTACCGCAGATGCATGTTGACATCCATACTGAGCCCAGCTGAGATCAGCAGAATCACCCAGCTAACTCATGAACAAGTGAGCTGAAATAAATGTTTATCATGTTGTATGCCCCTGTGTTTTTGTGATTGGTTGTTACATAGAATCAGTGACCAAGGAATAACTGATATAAAGACTACCGACTGTTCCTAGTTAAAGAACTCAAGGCTAAATTCTATACCAGGGATTGGAAAACTTTTTCTATAAGAGAACAGATAGTAAAAAAAAAAAAAAAAAAAAATTAGACTGCGTGGGTCACACTTGTTCTCTGTTGTATATTCTTCTTTTTTAATTTTTCTTTTTAAAACTATTTACAATTATAGAAAATATTCCTAGTCCTTATGCTGTACTAAAAAGGTTGCTGCTTGGATTTGGCCCATGGGCCCTAGTTTTCTAGCCCCCGTTCTGAATCATGCAAAAACATGACCTTGCTATATTGATGCAGAAAAAATGTTGTCAGGGCTCAGGATGCAAATCAGTGAGCAGAGTAATAACATAAAATATAATACATTCTATGAAGCCAGCATAACCCTGATACCAAAGTCAGGCAAAGACACCACTAAAAAAGAAAATTACACACCAATATTCCTCATTGAAATAGACAAAAAATTCTAGCCAATACAATTCAACAGCATATTAAGAAAATAATACATATTAAGAAAGTGCTACATCAAGTGATATTCATACCAGGGATGCAAGGATGATTCAACATGAAAAAAATCAATCAACATAATTCACCACATAAATAAAACAAAGTAAAAGAATCACATGATCATCTCAATCAATGCAGAAAAGGCATTTGATAAAATCCAACAGCCTTTCCTGATAAAAACTCTCAGTAAAATAGGAATAGAAGGAAAATTCCTCAACATAATTAAGGGCACATATATAAAACCAAGAGCTAACATTATTCTCAATGAGAGAGACTGAAACCATTCCCCTTGAGAACAAGGACCAGACAAGGATGCCGTTTATCACACTCTTATTCAATATTGTACTGGAAGTCCTAGCTAGAGCAATAAAGCAAGAAAGGGAAATACAGAGCATCCAAATTAGTAAGGAAGAAGTAAAACTATTCCTGTTTGCAGATGACATGATTCTACACATATAAAAGCCCAGAAACTCCATAAGAAAGTTACTGGAACTAACAGAATGATTCAGCAAAGTGGCAAGATACAAGATCAACATACAAAAATCGATTGGATTCCTCTACACTAACAAAGAGAACTCTGAAAAGGAAATCAGGAAAACAACACCATTTACAATAGCCCTCAAAAGGGTAAAATACTAAGGAATAAATCTAACTAGGATATAAAAGACATACAAAGAAAACTACAAAACACTACTGCAAGAAACCAAAAGAGACCTACATAAATGGAAAAGCACATCATACTCAAGGACAGGAAGATTTAACATTGTTAAAATGTCAGTGCTACCCAGAGCAATCTGAAGATATAATGCAATCCCGATTCAAATTCCAACAACATTCTTTAAGGAAATGGAAAAACTAATCTCCAACTTTATATGGAAAGGAAAGAGGCTCAGATAGCTAAACCATTATTGAAGAAAAAGAATAAAGTAGGAGACCTCACACTTACCAATCTGAGAACCTACTGAATAGTCACGATAGTCAAAACAGCCTGGTATTTGTACAATGTCAGACACATAGACCAATAGAATAGAATTGAGAATACAGAAATAAATCCATCCAGGTATGGAAGGCTGGTCTTCTACAAAGGGTTAAAGTCTATTGCATGGGGAAGAGATAGTCTCTTTAACAAATGGTGTTGGCAAAACTGGATATCCATTTGCAGAAAAATGAAACAGGATCCATACCTCACACCATACACAAAAACTAACTCAAAATGGATCAAAGACCTAAATGTTAAACCTAAAACTATAAAGTTCATGGAAGAACTCATAGAAATGACATTAGGGGTCCTAATTTATGGCATAAATAGACTACCAAACATAACTAAAATTGCACAAACAGCAGAAGATAAATAGATAACTGGAACCCCCTAAAAATTAAATACTTATGCTCATCAAGACTTCACCAAAGTGTAAAAAAAGAATGTACAAACTGGGGAAAAAATAATTGGCTAAGACATATCTGACAAGGATCTAATCTCTAAAATTTATAGAAAATTTCAATACCTCAAAAACAAAAAGACAAGTAATCCAATTAAAAAAATGGGCAAATGACATGAACAGACACTTCACCAAAGAAGACATTCAGGCAGTTAACAAACACAGGAAGAGATGGCTCATGATCATTAGCCATTAAAACCAAAAAAACAAACCCATTGCTGTTGAGTCAATTCTGACATAGTGACCATATAGGGCAGAGTAGAACTGCCCTACAGAGTTTCCAAGAAGCGCCTGGTGGATTAGAACTCCCGACCTTTTGGTTAGCAGCTGTAGCTCTTAATCACTACGCCACCAGGGTTTCCCATTAGCCATTAGAGAGACGCAAATCAAAACTACAATGAGATATATCACCTCACCCAGCAATAATGGCACTGATCAAAAAAAAGAAAAAAAAACAGAAAACAACAAATGCTGGCGAGGTGTGGGAGATTGAAACTTTTACGCACTGCTGGTGCAAGTACTATGAGAAATGGTATGGCACTTCCTTAAAAAGCTAGAAATACCTATGATCCAGCAACCCCTAGGTATATATTCTAAAGAAGAGCTGTGATATGAATAGACATATGCACACTCATGTTTACTGCAGCATTATTCACAATAGCAAAAAGATCAAAACAAACTAAGTGCCCCTCAACAGATAACTGGATAAAAAAATTGTGGTACATACATCCAAGGGAATACTACACAATGATAAAGAATAATGAAGAATCCACAAAACATCTCACAACATGGATGAAATTGGAAGACATTACCCTGAGTGAAATAAGTCAGTCACAAAAGGACAAATGTTGTATGAGACTATTATAAAAAGTCAAGAATAGGTTTGCACACAGAAAGAAACATTCTTTGATGGTTACCGACGATGGAAGGGGAAGGGAGGGAGAATCATTAAATGATAGACATGAGTTAATTCTGGTGAAGGGAAAGGCAATACACAATATGGGGGAAGTCAGCACAACATGACCAAGGCAAAGAAAGACACTGAGAGGTATGCAAGAACAAAGAACAACAATGGTAAATACGCTTCAAAGCCCTGGTGGTGTATTGGTTAAGGGCTCAGGTGCTAACCAAAAACTCGGCAGTTTGAATCCACCGCACTCCTTGGAAACCGTATGCGGCAGTCCTACTCTGTCCTGTAGGGTCACTATGAGTTGGAATTGACTCGACAGCAGGGGGTTTAGTTTTTAGTTTTTATCATAAACACAGTAACATACACAATCCTGCAACAACAGTAATAACAAATGATAATTTGTGAATGGATACATAGGTAGATATGTATGCTAAATAGGTATGGGAGGTCATATGGGAATATACTCATTGTGCATGTATAAGTATGGTTATGGATGTTTCTACATACATATTTGTATGTGTTGCATGTATATTCATAATATATAAGAGAGCACATAAGGGGCATAGTTATGGAAACTTCTTAGACATAACCAAACACCTCATGAGACTGAGCTACTGGGCTTGAAGGCCAAGGACCATTGTCTCAGGGGACATATAGGGCAATTGGCATAGCACAGCTCATAGAACACTACATCATATTTTGGTGAATAGCATCTGTGATCTTAAAAGTTTGCAAGCGGCCATCTAAGATACAACTATTGATCTCTTCCCATCTGGAGCAAAGGAGAGTAAAGAAAACCAAAAACTCAAGGGAGCAATTAGTCCAATGAACTAACAGCCCACATGAACCACAGCCTCCTCTAGCCTGAGAACAGAAGAATTCACGATGCCTGGCTACTACTACCAACAACTCTGACCAGGATCAAAATAGAAGGTCCTGGTTAGAATGCATGAAAAATATAGAGCAAAATTCAAATTCATAAAAAAGGCCAGGCTTACTGTCTGATAGAGACCAAAGGAACCCTTGAGACTACTGCCCTAAGACACCCTTCTAACTTGGAACTGAAGCCACTCCCAAAGGCCACCTTTCATCCAAATAACAGACAGGCCTACAAAATAAACAATAGCACTCCTGAGGAACGTGCTCCTTAGAATAATCAACTATATAAGACCAAAAGTGAAACATCTGCCCAAAAGCAAAGATGAGAAGGCAGGGATGGGCAGAGAAAATGGACAAATGGAAACTGGGAACCCAGGGTAGGAATGGAAGAGTGTGGAAACATTGCAGCGATTGCAACCAATGTCACGAAACAATGTGTGTATAAATTATTGAATGGAAAACTGATTAGCTGTGTAAACTTTTACTTAAAGCACAATAAAATGTTTTTTAAAAAGGTGAAAAAGAAATAAAAACTTTCTGAAATAAACAAAACTTTATTCCAGCCTTGGAAATTCTGTGGGGCAATTCTACTTTGTCCTGTAGGGTTACTATGAGTGAGAATCAACTCTACGGCATTGCATAAATGATACTACATGCTTGACTTTTCTTCTTCACATTTCAGAGAATGAGAACATAATTCTTCCAAAAAAATCTTAGGCTGATCTCGGAAGAAAGACCCCTAAAATAATCTAACAATAAACTTTTCTATTTAAAAAAAAGTAACACACAATTAAAAATAGTATTATATAAATTTGTGTGTGTGTGTGTGTGTGTGTGCTTATGGTGAGCAGCCCTGGTTGCACAATGATTAAGAACTTGGCTGCTAACTTAAAGGTTTGTGGTTAGAACCCACCAAGGAGCTTTGAGGGAGAAAGACCTGGCGATCTGCTCCCTTAAAGATTAAAAAGATTAGAGCCTAGGAAACCCTATAGGGCAGTTCTGCTCTGTCACACAAGGTTACTAGGAGTTGAAATGGACTCGATGGCATCTAAGAACATTTTCGATGGTGTGCTGGTAAAAGTTTAAGAACCAGCTGTCCAGTGATAGTGAATACTACTACCCTGGTTGATTTCAAGCTATCAATAAAGTAGAGATGGAGAGAAGAGCTGTGTACAATCAGCTCTCATAAGTCAGTAAAAGCTGACTCCAGCACTCCACTGTTGTACCGCCTACCTATTGTACTGCCTATACTGTAGTTAAATAATTGAAAAAGAAATTAATTATAATCCTGGAACTTGGTTTTCCTTAAAACAACTTGCTTCTTTCACATACCTCATCTTCCTGGCCCCAGTAAGTCTGGTTTTGTGACCTCTGATCTTGGAAAAGGCTACCGTCTTTGTGGAGCCCTGGTGTCACAGTGGTTAAGAGCTCGGCTGCTAACCAAAAGGTCAGCAGTTCGAATCCACCAGCTGCTCCTTGGAAACTCTATGGGGCAGTTCTCCTCCTATAAGGTCGCTATGAGTCAGAATCGACTCCACGGCAACAGGTTTGGTTTGGTTTTTATGCACTGGTTTCAAAGAAAATCATTAAAGAATAAACTTACCTTTCTTGGTTTGATTATCTCTAGTGGGAAATGAAGGCATTTTCTTATTTTCAGGCTGGTCACCAACAGTATTTTGAAACCTAATTAGAAAGAAAAATATTTAAATAGCATTAATCAAAATTTGTTTATATTTTAGAGTCACACAGAGGTAGAGAGAAAAGTATAATGAACCTCCATGTGCCCGTCAACCAATCTGAACAATTATCAGCTTATGGCCTATCTGATTCACTATATTCTCATCCATTTCCCTTCCTGAATTTTGGTGAAGCAAGTATCAGGCATAATATTATTGTATTCATAAATATTTCAAGAATTCTTTGAATATAACCATAATACCAATCATATTATTAACACAATTAATAATAATTTCTTAATATCACTAAATATTCATTTAATGCTTATATTTCCTTCATTACCTCATTTTTTTGTTTGTTTTTTAGTAAAGCTTTTTTGAGTAATACAAACAGGGTCTGCACATAGCATTTAGCTGCTATGTCTCTTAATTATCTTTTAATCTGTAAGTTCATCTTTTTCATTTTCTTTTGTCTCTGCAATTCATGTATGTAGAGGACTAATATTTTGTCTGCTAGAGTTTTCAACATTGCTGACAGCCTCTCTGTGCTGCATTTAACATATTCACCTGTTCCCGGGACTTCTTATAAATTGGTACTTATTAGAAATTTAAATTGCCGAATGTTGTCATTGCTAGGTGTCACTGAGTCAGTGTAACAGAGTAGAACTGCCCCCACAGAGTTTCCTAGGCTGTAATCTCTATGGGAGCAGATCGCCAGGTCTTTCTCCCAAGGAGCGACTGGGTGGGTTTGAACTGCCAACCTTTCAGTTAGCAGCCAAGTGTAATTGCTGAACAGAGAGACACAATTCTACATACACAGATATATTAACTGTCTCTTTTAATTTATATAACACCTCTGGGAGGGAAGTCAGTTTAGCACTTCACAGCTAACCAAAAAATTGGAGGTTCAAGTCCACCCAGAGGCATCTCGGAAGAAAAGGCTAGCAATCTACTTCCGAAAAATCAGCATTGAAAACCCTACGGGGCATAGTTCTACCCTGACACACGTGGAATCATCACGTTGGGGTTAACTCGATGACAACTGGTTTGTTATAAGAACAGACACATGTGACATTCTATTTCCTTTTCTTTCAATTCTCTTCAAAGATAGTCAAATACAAATCACTGAAGATTAGTATTAAATTGATTAGATACCTAACAGAGCGCTATGGTGAAGATACAGTTCAGTATGTTGATTGAGGTGGTGGTTATAGGACGCTACAAATGTGATAAAATTCATAGAGCTATGCACACACACAAATGAGCACGTATAATACTGTTGACATCTTTCTATGGTTTATATCAATGTCAGTTTCATGGTTTTGATACTGTGCTATACTTATGTATGATGTTAATATTAGAGGATTCTGGGTGAAGAGTGCACAGCACCAGCCTGTACATTTCTTTACAACTTCCTGTGAATCTATAATTATTTCAAAATAAAAAGTTAAAAATAAATAAATAAGGTCATAACAGGAAAAAATGATGACTAGAAAATCCTCATATTTTTGAAATTAAGAAATGCACTATAAATAACCTAGGGGTAAAATAATATATCATAATAAAAAAAAATTTTGAACAATGATCATAAACATAAACATGTCACAACATTTGGGATACAACCAGAGCAGTAATTAGAGGAAGTATGTAGTCCTCTTTGAGAAAGTGACATTTGACTGTAATGAAATGAGAAAATGTTCCATAAAAAGACCTTTGGGAAGAGTTTTCCACACAGGGTGAAGAAAGATGCAGAGGCCCTAAGGCAGAAATGACCTTAGAGTGGCCCAGAAACAAGGAGACCAGTGGAACTCAATCAGTTGGAAGGGGTGGAGAGCAGAGAGGGTGAAAGTTTGTTCAATAAATGTATTTTGAAATGCTTAATGTAATTAATAACCAGGGAAATTAAATTCACACATGATGAGATTCCATTTTACATCCATCAGGCTGGGAAAAGTTAAAAGTTACATTACCTCAAGTTTTGCCAATGATGTGGGGTAAAGAGCTACTCTTGTAAATGGATGACATGAATATAAATTCATACAGCTCATCAATGGGGTAATTTGAAGGTATCTTAGCAAATATAAAATGCATATATCCTTAGATTTTGGCAATTCTAAGTATCTATCTGTTTTATTCACCTCCTATTTACCACATTGGTGAAGGAGGAATTCCCACCCTAGGGTTGTGGGGATGACTTAACACACGACACCCAACACTGGTCAGATGATATCCACAGAAGTTTCTTAATCACATTTACTCACAGCTCCAGGGGAAGACACTGCACACCACTGAGGGCCACATGCGGATTGCACAAGGAACACAGTGGACAACCAGGGGCTATGGGAAGCAACCTTTGTAGTATCAAGAGGGTGGGGTGCTCCCTGGTACCCAAGAAAGCAAGTGATTAGGTTGTTTAAATAATTCCACAGACTGGCAGGAAACTGAAACCTGTTACTCAGGGATAATTGGGAATTTTGACTGGCCCCTTTGACAAGGATGGTTTTTTGTCTAGGGGCTCTTACCCATGGGAGCAGAGTGGGGAATATGTGGTTAGGCCATTCAAGGCCTTCTGGGTACACCAGACGTAAAGATAGCACATAATAGCGCACCTTGGTTTTTAGGTCTTATACTGTCTAATAGAAATACTCTTACATGGAAAGATGTATGTATAATTATGGTAGCATTATTTATAATAACAAAAAGTTAGATAAAAACATAAATGTCTATCAGTAAGAAAATTATTAAATAAATTACAACACAATGGATATCATGAAGAGTTTAAAATGGGGAGAAGTACACCAACATAGTTTTTTGGGAGGTGAAAGTTTTTCAAGACATTTTTCTAAGCAAAAAAAAAAAAAAAGACAGAAATTTTAGTATAATAGGTGTCATATTACACATATACACATATATAAGTGAATGCATAGAAAAGTTTTATGAATGGATACACACCGTATTTTCAACAATGGCCACCTCAGAATAAATTTGACTGCCAGGATGGGCATGCCAGATTAAAGCTGGCTTTCACTTTTTACTTCATTTACTTCTATATTTCTCTAATTTTTAACAGGGGACATGTATGAGTGGTCACAATCAAAAAGTACATGTATAAATAAATGATTAAAATATATATTTTCAAAAGGACTCTACAATCTAAAGATCATAAATGATTATCCATTCTAGAGCCAGTCCTAATGCAAAAGTGTAAATTAATAACAAGTCTGTAGTAGCATTTCAGCTGACGTTCACCCAAAGCATTCTATCATCCTGAGCCTGATCTCTCTATCCTGGAACCCTCAGGCTGCCCCCATCACTGTGCCAGGCTAACTTGTTAACTTGCTAGTAGGGTAAAATCTCAAATTCTTCACAATTCTTGACAGAGAATCATTTGTTAAATTTATATGAATTTTGCAAGCCAGTTAGCATCATGTTTGTAATCTGAAATGGGTCAATGGTGAGTGTGTTTACACCATGGAAATTAGCGGATGCCACAAATGAGTTTTGTTTTTTGGTTTTGGTTTGTTTTGTTGTTGTTGTTGTTAAACATTTATCAGTACATAATTGCCAGAGAAAAATTCCTGAAAAGGTAGGCCATGAGCTGCATCATAAGGTAAAATGTAAGCCTACTGCGAGGAGAGGACGAAAGAACTGCAGCCATGATGACTGATCTGGACAAAGTTATCAAAGTTGGGATGGGTTCACTCAGAGAACAATGAATAGATAATTTGGTTCTGGAAACAGCTTATGAGGAGGAATAGAGAGTGCTAAGGATGGAGTGGTAGATGGGAAAAAATACTAATCTCAGGCTAAAAAAGTTTAGACATCAATAATTGCAAACCTTCTTATATTTTCTTAAGCTCTCTATTCCCAACTTCTCCCCTCACTCTGAAATATATCAGCTCCTACTTCCGAGAGGAAATAGAAGGAACCAGACTTAAATATCTAGCTCACCATCACCAACCCCATAAACCAAAGACATTTGTACACTTCTGTGCCCCTTCCGCTCTCTGTCAATACAGGGTTTCCCTCTCTGGTCTGTTAGAGAAGGGTACATCAAGGTACTTGAGCAAGAGAAGTTACAAGAAAGGAATAATAATATTAAAAATAAGTATACACTGCTGATTCCATTTAGTGAGTACCTGCTCCGAGCCAAGTACTTTCCTTTTATGAACTATCATTTTCACGACAATTCTGCAATGTGGTTTTTCTTATGTCCATTTTACAGATGAGGAAACTGAGGCACAGAAAATTAAATAACTGGCCCCAAAACATACCACTACAGTAAGAAAGATAGAGTTCAAACACATATATCTGCCTAAGCCCTAAGTACCTGCTCTTCCCACTACGCAATACTGCCTTTTATGGTAGCATTGGATGGTGTTTTGGGTTGAATTTTAACCCCCAAAAATGTGTTTTGGAGTCCCAACTCTCTCTACCTGTGGATGTAATCCTACATACAGGTAGTCCCCAATTTAAGACAGGGTTCCATTCCGACGACTCATCGTAAATTGGTTCTAATATAAGTCAAATATCTCTTTTTTTTCATTACTAACGCCTTTTATTATCAGTATCTTTATAAATTCAACCTTTGAACATTTCAAATCAACATCTGAGAATGATATCAGCAACTTACAAGCCATAACACCATATGTAATACATATTGCTAATGATATAATACATATTGCTAATATACAAAAAAAGAGGTGTGTAAGTATGATTCCTCATAATTCAAAAATATGTTGTAAGTGGGACTATCAGTATTTGGAAAAAGGGTTTCTTTGTTACATTAAGGGGGCTATATCAGTGTAGGGTCTGTCCTAAACCTAACCACTTTAGAGTAACATAAGGAGCAGCACAGAGAAGCAAGCACAAACTAGGTTACAGAAGCACACGTGAGAATTGCCTAGGAAGTGAGGCACACCAAGGCTATAGAGGCTGACACACAAGATCTTCCCCCAGAGACAAAAGAGAGACAGCATTCCCCTATAGCCAGTGCCCTGAATTCAGATTTCTAGCTTCCTAAACTGTGAGAAAATAAAATTCTGTTCTTTAAACCACTCACTTACGATACGTGTGTTATAGCAGCACTACAAAACTAATACAGAAGGTATAAAAGCACAAATAACTGTACCGAAGTGTAACTTAATTTGGGTCACCCATTATCCAAATTCACAAATAATATCAAAGCCAATAGAGTTAGGCAACTTAGAAAAATGACCCCCATCACCCACAAAAATTAAAGCCTTAAAGCAATAATGGTAAGTACCATATACTCTTCTAAAACCTAATGTGTTGTTGTTGTTGTCAGGTGACATCGAGTTGGTTCCGACTCATAGTGACCCTACACACAACAGAACCAACCACTGCCTGGTCCTGGGCCATCCTCACAAAACATTATTAGTTGTCTGTGTTTATAGATTTTATTTTTGTAAGAAGTTGTTTCTTTTTATCTAAGTTATTTTTAATGGCTTTGATACAATCTATCATACTAGATACTTTTCCTGTTCTTTTATATCATCATGAATATATTAAGCAACTTCAGTCTATTTTAAATCATTTCATTACCCATGTTACCCTTACACTTTCTTTATAGTAAATGGTGCAAACATACTGATAGCCTTGCAGTGATTGTGAAAATCATATTTGTTTACTTAACACTGGTTTTCTCATCTATAATTGAACTGTTGTACGTTATCCTAACCTAAATGTGGAGTACTGGTGGCACAGTGGTTAAGAGCTTGGCTGCTAACCAAAAGGTTGGCAGTTTGAATCCACCAGCTGCTTCTTGGAAACCCTGTGGGGCAGTTCTACTCTGTCCTATAGGGTCGATATGAGTCAGAATCAACTTCACGGCAATGGGTTTGGGTATCCGCCATCTGTCCAAAAAAAAAAAAAAAAAAGCAAGTATTCAGCATTCTCTCTGCCTCTGGCTTCAGATTCTATTTTCATACTCATTTCAGTTTTCTTTCTACAGCCTGACTTCACACATGTTTCAGAAAACATGGTTCCTGACATTACCTGAGTTTTACATTGCAGGCTTTATCCATCAAGAAAAAAAGGTATTGAGACACTTATCTCAGATGTGATTCCAGTTTTCTCTGGGAGGATTTTATTTAGCCTTACTTGTGCCAGGTGCCTATATTTGACCCAATCATTTGTGGCTTAAGGTCAAGATACTATTATTGAACTGGCTTGGGTCCACTGTCCATTCCTGGCCACACTATGGACAAGGGTGAGGTCTCTGTCTACTGGTATTGCTAGTCTAGTAAGGAGGCCCTCACAATAATGTTGGGGATGGTTGGGTGGGAGAGAGGGTAGGGAAGTAATTCTAAGTCAACACTCCTAGAAGCTCTATTCTAAAAATGTCAGCCAAACTAACATGTAGTAGGTCTACACCAAAAGGAAGAATATTCTGACTATCATGGATAGGGTATTTCTGCTGGTACTTAGAGCTTTTCAACAGTGAACAAAGCGGTGTTGTGAGGCAGCAAGCATCATATCATGAGAAATGGTTAAGGAGAAGCTACAAAATCATTTATTAAGCATGATATAGAAAGAACCCATGAAATGTGTAGGAGACTAGACTGAATTACTTTCTAAAATACTTTCCCATTTCAGTGCTCTACAATATTTGATTTTATTCTGCCATTCATTCATCAATTTAGTTTTTATCTTGCTTATGTCACTGTGCTACTTGTTGAGGGCACAAAGATGAATAAGATGTAATCGATGCCCCCAATGTAGTCACCAATTTAATTATACATTTTTAGTAATTCCAAGGAATTTTAATACAGGACCTAGAAGTTACATGTCCAGGGGACAATAAAAGCATTTCTGCCACCCCTTGCCTCTTTAATGTACCATCTGTCATCAAAATAAACCTTAAAGTTCCATCCTGTCATTCCTTTGCACATTCTTTGCCTTTTCTTAAGTCCTTATCTAACGTAAAATCTCCTTTTACTTCTAATCCTACAACAAATTTACTCACTCCTTCTCCCTGTACTTTCTCATCAGTTCATTAGCATACTGCACTTCTTACATTGTCTCTTAATTGTGTCATTGTGTGTTTTTCCCACTGAATTATGAAATCTGAGAGGACAAGGGTTTTAAAGCGATAGGTTGCTAATGGTGGCGTCGTGGTTAAAAGCTACGGCTGCTAACCAAAGGGTTGGCAGTTCAAATACACCAGGCACTCCTTGGAAACTCTATGGGGCAGTTCTATGCTGTCCTATAGGGTCGCTATGAGTTGGAATCGACTCGACGGCACTGGGTTTGGCTTTTTTGGTTTTTAGGTTGCTAATCAATCAAAAGGTGGCAGTCTACTTCTGTAGATTTCAGCCTTGGAAACTCTGTGGGGCAGTTCTCCTTTGTCCTATGGGGTTCCTATGAGTTGGGATTGACTCAACAGCAATGAGTTTGTTTTTTATTTTTGTACCATCAAAGCCCAACAGAGTAAGCGATCAAAAATTTTTTCAATTATAGTAAATAAGAATGGGAAAACTGGAAAAATTTGCAATACAGAAAATCAAAGTTTGAGTTATTTTTTACAAAACAAAGGAAAATAATCTATATTTACACATATTAACAACGAGCTTTAAAGACTGTTAAGATTTGTTAATAAAGTGAGGCAACATAACATTTCCTTAAACATAGAAAACATTCATGTTTACAATAAGGTATAGGTCAATATTCCAATCACATATTTTGAGGAAAGTGTCCAAATTTTCAATATGGAATTATTATGACCCTTTCACGGCAACCAATTCTTAAATTATTTCTAAAAACAACGAAGAAAATATGTATGTCAAATACAGCACAAACAATAAAAACAGACAGTAATACTGAGTATACATTTAACAAATACTGACTTTCATTTTTGCAGAAGTTCCAAATTTTTAAAAAAGCTATTTTAGAAAATTATTAATATGACACAACACTAATAGAAGACAAAAATAAATCCTACCTTGAAAGTTGCTTTCACAAAGGACATATATTTTTTCTAATCTTTTCCTTTTTCATTATAAAATAATTGTTTTGTGACAACTCTGAAGATATTGCAAAACAGAACAGAAATTCATGAAAAGGCAAAGCATTGTACATCCTTACTGTATACAGCAATAATAATTTCTGTTATACATCTTTAAACTTTATTCCTATGATTCCTAATTTATTTTTCTTTGATGAAGTTCCATTGACTTTATATTATGTCTGTATTACAACCAATGGATTAGAGTTGAATTCAATATTACATTTCATGGTTATACTAAACTGCCAACCACATCTTCAGAAGATTAAATGTCATCTTTCTCATACAAATCAAATTAGAACTGAGTCAGTTTTTACACATATATTCATGAAGATATCTCATATTGTATTCAGAATTTCTCTGAATAAAGATGAGCTTTTCACTTTCTGGTAGTTACTTGAGATTTAAAGAATGACAAGTAATTCAAATCAGCTTTCATGATGTTAAATTATTTCATAGGTCAATATCATGTATTAAATTATTTCACCTCTGAGTCATATCAAACAATTTTACAGTGAGCATACTGAGAAACATTTACATTTGCTTACAAAATGTATTTATATTATTCCTGTTAAATCACTGATCTAAAATATATACCAACAAATCCTTGTAGATTTACAGTTTCAAAATTCTTATGAAAAAATAATTTGTTAATTAAAAATACTATGTCATTTTACTACTAGATAGCCCTTGCTCCTAAGGAAATGTGCCTTTTATTTTATTTTTATTTTTTACAATGTCGGTAAGTACTTGCTTGGTACTTCTGCCTACTTCTGCTAGATATTTTAGCAAAATAAGAAAATTATAAGAAATGACCCCTAACCTCCATGAAGTTTCTATTTATTTTAAGATATTAGTAAATCATGAAATGTCTAGAGAGTCATGACCCAAGAAAAACAAAAATGATAGCTTGCACATAAGACATACCATGTATTCATCTACTTTTCACAGGGATATATGATGTAGGTACCGTTATTGGCCCCATTTTACAAAGCAGACCCTGAAACACTGAGAGGTTAAGCAACTTGCCAGGGTCCTGCAAAGCCAGATTAAAGCCCTAGAGTTTGTTACCCAGGGGCTTCTATAAACCAAAACTAAACTCGTTGCCGTCGAGTTGACTCTAACTCATAGTGACCCTACAGGACAGAGTAGAACTGCCCCACAGGGTTTCCAAGGAAGGCTAGTGGATTCAAACCTCTGACCCTTTGGTTAACAGCCAAGCTCACTCGTATACTCTCACTCAAATAGAGACCTGGGAAGTATTAGAGCCTGTGTTTCTAGGGTCAAACAAAAGTAAGATTTGAAACCTTTAATGTGTTACTGGTTTGCAGTAATTCTTTAAAATGGTAATAAAATGTGTAGTACTTTACAATAAATTTTAAAAACATAAGCCTGGTTTGAATGTAATCAGGTAAGATGGTTACAAAGCAGAGGATATGTTTGATGCTGTAGGATTAGTATCAAAATTAAATAGATTAAAAGCCTAAATTTAAAAGATTCAAAAAAAAAAAAAACCCTAGAGAGAACTGCTTATATGAGAAAGGCCTGTTTGAGCTTAACACCAAATCTACAAAAAGATTTAGAAATATGATTCCATAAAAATTCAAAGATATTCAACTATAGAAAGATCATTCAAATCAGAAAGAGGCACTTAAAATGTGTGAAACAAGGAGTTTTTGGTTTAATATATAAATAGAAAAAGCTGATAAGAAAAATAAAAAGAAATATATAACTGGAAAAGATGGATAAAGGATTTGGGGCTAGCAAGTCATACGGAAACACACACTCTTCAAATTAATATAGGGAAAGAGCTCAGTCTTCAGTAATCAATAACGAAACCTTTTTACAGAAATTATTACAGGAAACTAGAGGAGGAAAAATCTCATCATATACAAATATAGTAAACAAAAAACCAAACCCATTGCCATCGAGCTGATTCCGACTCATAGGACAGAGTAGAACTGCCCCATGGGATTTCTAAGGAGCACCTGGTGGATTCCAACTGTTGATCTTTTGGTTAGCAGCCGTAGCTCTTAACCACTATGCCACCAGGGTTTCCAGAAATAGCAGAGAGAGCAGAGACATGTAAACTACAAAATAATGACATATAAAGCAGTAACGTATTCATGTTGTGAATGGAGATATCACTTGGATCCTATTGGGGAGAGAAAATAATATATAACATAAACATGGTCCTCTGACAAAAGAAACAATAAAATTCAAAAAAAAGGGGGTTATCTCTCTTAATTCAGGGAACCAGCATTAATGAAATGGAAAATGTAATGAAAAATTACTTTTACCTGGGAATTATTTTTACTTAAGTAACTATGTTGTAAATTATTTATCTTCACTAATCATTAAAACTAGAGGATATGAAATACTTGGAACCCAGGGAACCAAAGAACAACTTGTTAACAAAAGGGAACCTAAGCTTCAAATTGCTTTAGAGGTAGATTGTATGTGCTGTGTTTTTTAACCATTCCGTGTAAAAACGTAAGCAACTTCTTGCTGTAAAATTATTTTCTCTACCAACTAAAATGTAAACTTTGTGTTCTTCAACTTTTTTTCCCTAAATTTTATTATGTTGTTGTTGTTGAGGATATATACCGTGAAACATACACCAATTCAACAGTTTCTACATGTACGATTTAGTGACATTGATTACATTCTTCGAGTTGTGCAATGATTCTTAGCCTTTTTTTCTATTATTTTTATTATGGAATCTTAGATGATGGTTTACAGAACAAACTAGCTTCTCCTTAAACAGTACACATATTGTTTTATGACATTGGTTAACAACCCCAGGACATGTCAACACACTCCCTTCTCAACCTTGGATTCCCTATTGCCAGCTTTCCTGTCCCTCCTGCCTTCTAATCCTTGCCCCTGGGCTGGTGTGCCCCTTAAGTATCATTTTGTTTTATTGGCCTGTCTAATCTTTGGAGGAAGGGTTGACCTCAAGAGTGACCTCGTTACTGAGCTAAAAGGGTGTCCGAGGGCCATACTCTCAGGATTTCTCCAGGTTCTGTCAGGCCAGTAAATATGGTTTTTTTTTTTGTGAGTTAAAATTTTGTTCTACATTTTTCTCCAGCTCTGTCCAGGACACTCTACTGTGATCCATGTTGGAGCAGTCAGCGGTGGTAGCCAGGCACCACAGAGTTGTACTGGACTCAGTCTGGTGGAGGCCGCGGTAGTCGTGGTCCATTAGTCCTTTGGACTAATCTTCCCCTTGTATCTTTAGTTTTCTTCATTTTCCCTTGCACCCAAATGGGTGAGACCAGTAGGGTATCTTAGATGGCCACTCACAAGCTTTTAAGACCCCAGATGCTACTCACGAAAGTAGAATGTAGAACATCTTCTTTATAAACAATGTTATGCCAATTGAGCTAGATGTTCCCGAGACCATGGTCCCCACAGCCCTCAACCCAGCAATTCAGTCTCTCAGGGTGTTTGGATGTGTCTATGGAGCTTCCATGACCTTGCCTTGTACAAGTTGTGCTAGTTTCGCCAGTATTGTGTACTGTCTTACCCTTCCTCAAAGTTACGACTTATCTATTGTCTACTTGGTGTTTTTCCACCTCACCTCTCCCCTCCCTCATAACCATCAAAGATTGTTTCTTTTGTGTGTAAACTTTTTATGAATTTTTATAGTAGTGGTCTCACAACAGTTGTCCTTTTGTGATTGCCTTATTTCACTCAGCACACTGCCCTCCAGATTCATCCATGTTGTGAGGTGCTTCACATATTCATCATTGTTCTTTATCATTGTGTATGGTCCATATGTACCATAGTTTGTTTGTCCTTTCATCTGTTGATGGGCATCTAGGTTGTTTCTATCTTTTTGCTATTGTGAACAATGCTGCAGTGAACATGGGTGTGTATATGTCTATTCATGTGACAACTCTTATTTCTCTAGGATATATTCCTAGGAGTGGGGTTACTAGATCATATGGTATTTCTATTTCTAGCTTTTTAAGGAAGCGCCATATCATTTTCCAAAATGGTTTTATCACTTTGCATTCCCACCAGCAGTGCATAAGACTTCCAATCTCCCTACAGCCTCTCTGACATATGTTATTTTCTGTTTTTTTTTATTCATGTCAGTAATGCCAGGGTGAGATAGTATCTCATTGTGGTTTTGATTTGCATTTCTCTAATGGCTTTTTTTTTTTTAATGGCTAGTGATTGTGAGCATTTCCTCATGAGTCTGTTAGACGCTTGAATGTCTTCTTCAATGAAGTGTCTGTTCATTTCCTTTGCCATTTTTTAATTGGATTATTTGTCTTTTTGTTGTAGAGGTGTTGGATTTTCCTATAGATTTTAGAGATTAGACCTTTGTCTAACTTGTAATAGCCAAAAATTTTTCCCAGTATGGAGTTTCTCCTTTTACTCTTTTGGTGAAGTCTTTTGATGAGCATGTTTAATTTTTAGAAGATCCCAGTTATCTACCTTATTTTTTGGAGTTTGTGTGTTGTTAGGTATGGTTTGTTTCACGTTAATGTTGTGTATTAGGGCCTCTAGTGTTGATCCTATTTACAGTTTTTGGCTTTATATTTAGGTCTTTGATCCATTTTGAATTAGTTTTTCTGTATGGTGTGAGGTATGGGTCCTGTTTCATTTTTTTTGCTAGACATTCAGTTTTATAGGCATCATTTGTTTAAAAGACAGTCTTTTCCCCACTTGATGGACTTTGGGCCCTGTGTGTTCTTCAACATTTTTGATATATGTTTGATAATTTTGAGACATAATAATGTACAGCTACTATCAAAGATAATATCAGTTTATAAATTGAATTTATTTTAACCACTTTAGGTATGTTTGCCCTTACAAAGAATTCTCTGCCAAAAAGCTCAGCCTTTTATTTTTTTCAAAACTAAAAAAATGCGAGAATATCTTTACTTGAATAAAATAAAAGCCGGCTTCTGATAACTTCTAAACTTAAACACAATGAATGTATTATGGAGTTTATTCACTCCTAGACAATATTTTTTTTTTGTATCAATGTATAATAGTTCATCAGCAGTAAGTACAATATTAAATACAAAATGAAGCTTGTTCATTAAATATTATTTTATAACTATTTTGAATCATATTTTGGAATTGTGACAGAGACAATGTTACGTGTTCATCACATCATTTCTTCCTCGCGGGCATGCAGGAAAACCGTATTTGCCAACTTGCCTTGAACACAAATTCAGAACTCTGTAACTTGACTTCTGGCCAATGAAATGTGGAGAACACCTTGTCCTTAAAAACAATTCATTTTCTCCTTCAGCCCTCTGTTCCTTTCCATGATAACCTTGGAAGCCATGTTGTCCAGACCGTATGGTTACAATGGGAGAAGCCGGACCCCTGGACCGCCACTTAGAAAAAAACCTTTCAAGGAAAGCTCTTTTATCCCTATCACTGTGACATCATCAAAATAGAGACCTTTGTTTTGTTAAGCTGCTATGATTTTGAAATTTTTACATAGTATTATAGCCCAACCTATTCCAATAGAAAGTTGCACTATTAAATTAACTGAACAAAAAAATTGATCAGTAGTTTAAAAAACATAATTTTTTCAAAATAGAAAAGAGCAATAATTATGGAAATAATGATTCATTAACCTCAAAACGGAAACCCTGGTGGCGTAGTGTTTAAGTGCTACGGCTGCTAACCAAAGGGCTGGCAGCTCGAATCCATCAGGCGCTCCTTGGAAACTCTACAGTGCAGTTCTACTCTGTCCTATAGGGTCACTATGAGTCGGAATCGACTCAACGGCACTGGGTTGGTTTTTTTCTTTTTTTTTTTTTTTAACCTCAAAACCAAAACAATCAAGTTCACAGAAAGTGAAACATAAACCATACAAAATCACATTGGTGATTAAGTTCCAGTACAGCTCCAGCAATTTACTTTCAGAATATCATCATTTACCACGCTAATATATTTTTACTTTAATTTATAAAGTGAAGGGTTATTTAGAAGTGTGATAAACATTTTGTTTTTAAAAGCAGTTTGCTTTTAAAGCATATTTTAGGTAAATAATCGTTCTCAACAGCTTCCGAAGAGTAGAGATATACCTTACGCCAAACGATTTCACTATGTTCTCAAGGTATTCAGTTTCCATGCTCTACGACTATATCGTTAAATGTATAACCACTTGTACTTGGGAAAGGTCTATGTTGAAAGCTAAGAAAGCTCTCCTGAGTAGGAAGCATTTACACATTTCTCTGAGATATCTGAATGACAGAAGTTCTCAATTATGGATATAATGATTTCTATAATTTTATATTTGAATAGAATAACATGATTTTTCCAAGAAACAAGTTCATATAGCATTATTTCCCATTTTATTATTTGCAAATTCACTGTCTTCTAGTCAATTCTGACTCATAACAACCCTATAGAACAGAGTAGAACTGCCTCATAGGGTTTCCAAGGCTGTAAATCTTTACAGAAGCAGACTGCCACTTCTTTCTCCTGCAGAGCTATTGATAGGTTCAAAGCACCAACCTTTCGGTTAGCAGCCAAGCACTTTAACCACTGCTCCACCAGAGCTCCATTATTTACATACTACCCATATAATTTTGCTATGTTCATATACTTCCTAGTCTATTGAGTCAACTTACACTAATTCACATTTTAATATGTATACAACATAAAAGGTTCTCTGCTAGTCATATTTTTGCTACATATTAAAATGAACATATAGCCATTGTAATAAAAATTATCATATATGAATATTATAATAAAGGATGGTTAGATTCCAGGTGATCAATACTCCCCAAAACATACTATATTTATTAAAATATTATTATATATGATAAATCTATTAAAGTATTAATTTTTGTTGTTCTCACCATATGTTCCCCCAATCCATCTACTCCCATTTTGATCTGGTAACAAGACTCTGTAGTTCTTTGTCTCAAGGTTTTTGGCCAGGAGAATAGCAGTAGTCTGAAGCCTCTATGATCTTTAGTTCACGGGGTGCCCTGAAGAAGAATGGTGGATCAGTGAGGTCAGTAGAAATATTCCCCAAGGCCTGGTAAGAGAGGAAGTCTGTGAGTCCGAGACGGCTATGGTAGCAGCCAGGTATGACCAGGCCTCAGGGTGAATGGCTGCTGAGAGAGGCTGTATCACCGGCATGTGAACTCCCAACCAGCACTCACCCTCCCATACCCTGGGGGGATCATCAAGGCAGCAGAGATGTGTAATCTAAGAGGTCTATGAAAAGTCTGGTGGCCAACTCATAGTAGAACAGATAAACATGGCGGGAGTGTGCTCTGGTACATCGAAAGACCCCAGAAATTTGGCACAACTAGTTTGGTTGGATGTGGAGAAGGACACAAGGTGATGCCAAGACTGACTGAAATTAAATTATCCACTGAACTGGTGAGATGGGGACACAGAGTTGGAAGTCGGTTGATTTAAAGAAAATGTTAAGATGTAGTATTGATTACACAACTGAGTTTCTGGATTAAGATCCATGTCTGCTACACCAGAAACATATATTGCTAACAGAACCCAACCACCTTTTAGTAGAGGTTTTCTAAGGGAACTATAAAATCAAAACCAAGCCTGTTACTGTCGAATTAATTCTGATTCATGGCGACCCTATGTATTACAGAGTAGAACTGCTCCATAGGGTTTTCTTGGCTGTAATCTATAGAAGTAGATCACCACATATTTCTTCCGTGGTGCTGCTGGGTAGGTTTGAACTGCCAAACTTTAGGTTAGTGGTTGAGTACAAACTGTTTGCACCACCCAGAGACCTAAAGGAACTATAAGTTTCACTTTAGTATGACAGTAATGTATTTCTCCAGCCCAAGTTTCAGAATTAAGCCCTCCTGACCTTGTCCCATAAACACACAGACACAAAGTCCCACCAATACTTCAAGGTGCACAAACTAATAAAGGCTCTTTCTCCTAATTTTATACACTCTAGGTCTCCCAGCAACAACAAAAAAAAAAAACTCCCTTTCAAGAAACATTCTTTAGAGGAACACCTCTAGTAACCCTAGGGAAGGACTGAAGCCAGAAATGGAGGAAGCATTATCTCCACGCTATGTCCATATATGGATCATTCATGACACTTAGTAAGGGAAACTATACAAAATATTCTATAAAATTACATGTCTGTGATCACTGATTTAATGACTTTTTAAAAAAGTGTCAACAAGCAGCTGCCTTGAATCTTTCAAATTTATTGTCTATTAAAAAACTAAATATTGACAACTCAGTTACATTGATTAATGTGGTATTATGGTAAATAAAATATGACCTTCTTAGAGGTTTATCTGTTGCCTTTTTAGGAAACACTCTGATATTATCACCTATTCAGAGGTTATAGTTGAGTAATGAAAAAAATTATTCAGTGTTAACATTAGGCTAGAAATTTTGACAATACTCACCAAGATCTGTTGATTGTGTAATGCAACAGTCTTCATTCTGCTGGTCATTTTTATAAACCTCATAGGGTTTAAAGGTTGGACAACCTCAGGGAAATCCTGAGTTTTCCCACAAAGGATATTACTAAAATTACCTACGGCTGATTTTTCCATTACAGAGAGATCTCTCTATATTGGCATGGAGTCTCCAGAGTATATCAGATTTTTATTCATCCTGATTCCCTAAATGATCTTCCGTGAAATGGGAACTACTGAATTAATACAAAGCGTATGTTGCTAAATAGGAAAGAATTCTAGTTCATGTGAGCTACCAAGGTAAAATTTAATAAAAATGGAATGACTAACTCTCCCTTAGATATGACCTCAGCAAAAGGTTATGTTTTTTGTTTGTTTTGTTTTGTTTTTCTTTTTCCTAGAAGTCTTCAAACACTAAATTGAAAACAGGTAGTTCAGTGCTGTCACCCCCCTGTCACCAACTATACACTCGCTGTCCCTCTTTTTTCATTTTTTACCAGAGCCCAGTATGACATCTAAAAGGAAGTAATATAGGAGACTGAAAATAATAAGAAAGCAAAGAATAAGGTGAAGTTTGCCAACGAAGCTTTATTTCCCTCTGACTACAGCTTTAAGCTATTAGTTGAGAAAATTTAATAAAATACTGAGGTTTCCTATTACATGTCTCATTCTAAACAATAATGTAGCTTAATAGCTTCCCACTCCATGATTGGTAAATTATTCAAGAGTAGTTATGCCAATTTTTTAATGGAAAAGGTATACTTTTCTATACATTTTTAAAAAGAAAATCAAAATGAATGCTAATCTGGGGTTATCATTATGCCACAGTGGGGGGAAAAAAAAAGTAAGTAATACTTTCATTGATTATTCTATTTTTGAAAGACTTTTAGGTATAACCATTTAAAAAAAAAATAACCATTTTAAAAAAAACATTTAGATGTTCTTCAATTCCTATGATTTAGAAAAGATCTCTTTACAAGCAATATATAGTTTATTTTTCTAGGAATTGTACAATTTCGAATATTAAATGATTTAAATTATTATTTTTCCCCTTTAACAATTTTTATACAAATTGTTCTGGGCCTTTGGTTACAACTTTCACAATGCGTCAGCGTTCTCATTATTTCCATTCTGTTTGTTCTCTTTCCATTGATATAGTTTCCCTTCCCCTCCTTGCCTTCTCATTTTTGCTTTTGGGTAACTTTTTACCATTTGGTCTCATACAGTCAATTGCTTAAGGGAGCACATTACTCATGGGTGATATTGTTATTTTATAAGCCAATCTATTATTTGGCTTAAAGGAGATCTGCAGAAACAGCTTCAATTCCAAGTTCAAAGGGTGTTTTAGGGCGATAATCTCAGGGGTTCCTCTAGTCTTTATTGGTCCAGTTGGCCTGGCCTTTTTCTAGGAATTTGAGTTTTGTTCTACATTTTTCTCCCATTCTATTCGGGACTTTCTATCATGTCCCTGGTCAGAATGGTCGGTAGTGGTAGGTGGGGACCATCTAGTTCTTCCAGACTCAGGTCTGAAGAGGCTGTGGTTCATGTGGACTATTAGTCCCATGGACTAGTTTCTTCTTTGAGCCTTGACTTCCTCCGTACTCTTTTGCTCCACATCTTACGTGGCCACTCACAAGCTTTTAAGGCCCCAGACATTACTCACCAAATTTGGATGTAGAACATTATCTCTGAGCTATGTTACGACAATTGACTAAGCTATCCCCCGAGACTATGGTCCCAAGCCCCTGTCACCCAGTAAATTAGTCCTGCAAGTTGTTTGGGTATGTCTAGGAAACCTCCGTAACTGTGCCTTCTATGTGGTTTGTTATATATGTGGCTATTTATGCAGCACACACAAACGTGTGTATACATGTGCCTACAGATACACCTATAAATGATTTAAACTGTTAATGTTCAATATAGAAATAAAAATCAATCCAATAGTATAGCCAGTGAGAAATATTCAATTACACTGGAAAATTAACCTTTCCACTAATTTGCTATTGTTCTTAAATTGTCAGTTAACAGAAACAGCTTTTGTTTGCTGCAAAACAAACCAAAGATATAAATAAAAATAAATAATAAAAACCCCCAGTAAGAAATCTATGCTTAGTGAAATAACAGACAAATAGAGTGCAAATGTGTAGCCATCTGGAGAATAAGAAAATCAAAAGTAATAAAGAGCATTAGGAATTTATTACAAAGAAATTATGCCAAGAGCTTCTGATAGCAGCTTTCTATGGAAATATTCAAATTAATGGGTAAAGAAATACGCTATATGCTACATATTTGGACCCTATTGGTATAATTTTATACATGATCTCATGGCATAATATTTGCTAACTAATCTAAATTAGTTTGGCTATAAACGCTGTCATACTGATTGAAAATTTGCTAGCATACCCCAAACAGGCAGTTAGAGTGAATGACACAAATTGAGTTATCTAGAGCCAGAGGGGTATGATATTGGGTCATCTTTGACACTATAGTACAGAATTCAAAGAAATTAATAAATCTGAAAGCAATTGAGATATCATGCAGATACAAAAATGAGGGGAGCAGGAGGGAAGAAATAATGAAATCTAAATAGGTCAAAGAAACAAGTAAAAGTTCATTATCACCATGCTTCAGGGGAGTACACAGTAGGATTTGAAATAGCTCCTATCTTCATCACAAGTATCATTTTGACAATACCATACCCATTTGTTACTTCAAAATCTAGATATGAGAAGAGGAAGAGAAAAAAAAATGATTTAAAATATTCTTTCCCACTGTCTTAATCAACACTTTAAAAATATCACCCAAATTTCAATATTTCAGAAATCAAATTCCATTACCAGTTGGCATTTCCTGCTGCATCTTAGAATGTAAAAACTATATGTTTTATTTCTCTTTGAATCCACAGTGCCTGGCAAGCACTGGGTGGTCAGAAGTATTTCTTAAATAGATTTACTGAACTCTGAGAAAGATCTCCAGAATTTGAGTTTGAAATAGTGATGACAAATGAGCAGAAAACATTTTTTAGTTTATTCAATTTCAAAGTTAATTAAATATGAAAAAGGCAATTTTTTAGGGTGGTACAGCCCTATACCATAATCACTAAAAAAAAAAAACCAAAAAACTAAACCCACTGCCATTGAGTCAATTCCGACTCATAGCGACCCTATAGGACAAAGTAGAACTGCCCCCATAGGGTTCCCAAGGGGTGCCTGGTGGTTTTGAACTGTGGACCTTTTGGTTAGTAGCTGTAGTTCTCAATCATTATGCCACCGGGGTTCCCCCATGACCACTAGCCATATTTAAACCTAAATTTAGATATTTAAATAAATCAAGACATTTTAAAAAATTAAATACAAAAATAACAAATTCAATTCCTTGAATGTACTTGGCCACTTTCAAGTACTCAACAGCCACATGTAGCTAGTGGCTACTGTATTATAGAATATTTCCATGATTGCAGAAAAGTCTTTTGGACAATGCTGTTCTAGAGCATGTGAGCAACACATTGTCATTTTCCCTAATTATTTTCCAAGCTCTATATTAATTTATTCATTCAAAAACGTACATTGAATATACATTATATGTGAGATACTGAAAATACAAAAATAAATGAGGTCCAATAGAACGACATTAGTGAACAGACATTCACAATACAAAAACATGGGTAAGTGCTACATCGTGGAAGGCTTATGGGAGGGATGCGTAACTACAGGCAAAAAGCAATCAAAAAGAAAACTGCTGAAGACATCAAGGTAAACATTTTTAAATTAAGCCAGAGGAAGTAGGAATGGAGAGGAGGAGAAAGAGCCAAGTGGTATTAAGAGGCAGAAATAGCATGATTTGTGAGCATTTGGATGCGCTGAGTAACAAGAGAAGGAAGAACATAGAATAACTCCCAAGTTTCTGTCATGGAAGAATGAATAAATGGTTCTGCCACTGGGTTCTACACTGGGTCTATATGAGGAGGAACACATAGAGGATAGAGGATAGGTGACCAGCTTAACTTTACATACAGCAGCTTTTTAATGGTGATGATATGTTTGTCCAGTATTCATGAGAAAGTTCAAGACTAGAGACAGAGTTTTGGGAAATATCAGCGCAGAGCTGGTATTTGGATGGGATCACACAACAACAGCAGCAGCAACAGCAAAGGCATATTGATGATAAAAAGCCAAGAAAAATTAACATTAAAAATTTCTAGAAAGACTGCAGGAAAAACAGAGGTGAATGGATCATAGAAGCCAAGGGAAAGGAGTTTCAAGAAGGAAACACCTGCCTCAAGAGCTTCAAAAAAGTCACGCAGGATTAAAAAATAAATAAATAATATATATATATACATATACGAGGTTAAAAAATAAATATCTATTTATTTATTTTGAAATGGATATATATAGAAAAAATATATATACATCCATTTAATTTGGCAACAGGTGATGGTAACCTTAACACAACCATTTCTCTTAACTGAAGGCGATAAAATTTAGGTAGCAAGAAGGCCTAAAAAGAATGAGAGGGGAAGAACCAAAGACATAAACAGACCACTCTTTCCAGAAATTGAGAGGATACAGGGTGGAAAGAGCTAAACATAAAATGAGATATAGATTCAACAGAGGATATTTAGTTGTTTGCTGCTTTCAATGTGGGAAAAATTTGAGCATTTAATATAAAACTTGTTCTGTTCATAGGTTATGCATATCATGGGTTCATCTCAGGTGGTCTGGATTGATTACATCTTATCTCCAGAGCTACTGACCCTTGGCCAACACTGTGAGATGCAGTAGCTAAAGATAAATGATGCTCTATAACCATGGGTCTGTGAGTTGTTTCAGAGAAGGATGTATCAGCCTGCCAGCACTGTTTAGTAATAATAATTGGATTAATAATTGCACCTAATTTCAGTGGAGCCGGTGGAGGGGGCAGGGCTGTTCCCAACAATAAAGGCTGATCACATAGAATGTATAAGAGATCTCCACCATGAGTGGATTTGGGCTATTGAGGTGCTTCAGCTGCATACCAGTCATTACAGACCTGGAGACCAAGAGCACTTGTGAGGCCCAGAGTGGGGAGAACAAGGCAACCCATGCCTGAGATCTCTGGATCCTTTTCAATATGTACCTTTCTTTTGTTCTTGCTGTGCTATATCCTTTGCCTGTAATAAAGCTGTTATGAGAGTATAAATTGAGTAAACTGATGTCCTTAAGCACTGGAACACTTAAGATGATTAAGGTGTATTTAACACAACCTGACATAACTTTACTAGCAAAAGTACTCAACTTTTTCAGCTGTCACAAGTATAATTTCTCAGCTCAACAATTTTGATTCCTGGGGATAGTTATTTTTTTTCTCTAGAAAAAGATAATAATAATAAAATCCCATTTGCTATTAGTTGCCTTCCAGTCGATTATGACTCATGGAAACTCCATGTGTGCCCAGTAGAACTGCTCCCTAGGTTTTCAAAACTGTGACCTTTCAGAAGCGGATCACCAGGTCTATCTTCCCAAGGTACCTCTGGGTGGGTCGAACCACAAACTTTTCTGCTTATAGTCAAGTGCTTAACCAAGTACACCATCCAGGGACTCCTAAGTCCCATTTACACAAAATAAATTTTTTTAATAGAAAATAATTTGCTCTAGTTTGTCTATGAAATATCTTACTAACCATCAGATAGGAATATTCAGATAACTAATTTTCCATATAAAGTATTTGACTAGTGCCCATGAAGATAAGCAATCCATTTCAGGTACTCAGGTGCTCTTTGTGATGATCTTTCAACTTTTTTCCAACCACTTTGTCTCCCCTCCACCTTTGCTACCTGATTTAACATCCCTGGGCATCTGAAAGTACATTCATTTTATTGGTTTGTGGTTAAATGTAAAGTTTTACTAGCATGCTAAGGAATCTTGAGCTTTCAGTTTCAACAGAAAGGTTTTTTAATTTCCTCTGTTCACACAAAGAACCTACAAGTACTCTGAAAAAGAGGTCAGAAAGCAGGATTTATAGATAGATCCAAACTAAGGTGAAATAGAGTGACATAATTTTTTTTTTAATGGTGAAAACAGAAGCTTATCAGGCAGTTTAATAGTGTCAAAGGTGGGATTAAATTCCAGGTGAGCCCTTTACTAGCTTGGGAAGGGTAATTAATGTATTTGAGCTTCAGTTTTCTTCTCTAGAAAATGGCGGAAATAATAATACTTCATAGTGTTATTGTGAAGTAAGATAATGGATGTAAACTGTTTAGTCCAGTGACCAGCATATAGCAAGAGCTTAGTAAATGGTAGTGATTTAAATTCAGTGAACTAGGGCTCATTAACAAGTTATATATTCGTGAATAGATTACTTAACCTACCCAAATTTCTCTATATCTCAGTTCCTAAAATGAGGGTAAATTACCTAACTGAAATTTACCTAACTGAACTTGGATGAACACTGGGAGGCCAAATATACAGACAATGACCAGGCCATATATGACGGTAGAACTCTGACCCACAACCCTGACAGCAACCAGCCCCAGAAGCCAAAGCACAACCACTGTAGCAATTAGCCCAGTATGGTCAGGACTTGGTCAGCAACTGACACCTTACCTGAATTTCCCATCCTCTGCTTCCAACTCAGGATCAACCAATGAATGACAAGTATCCTCCCCAAGACAATGACAAAAGCAGTTTCGTTAGTGTCCTAGAAATACCACAATGGATGGCTTCAACAAAGAGAAATTTATTCTTTCACGGTCTAGTAGGCTACAAGGTCAAATTCAGGGTATCAGCTCCAGGGGGAGGCTCTCTCTTTCTGTTGGCTCTGAAGGAAGGTCCTTCTCATCAATCTTCCCTTGGACTAGGAGCTTCTCTGAGCAGGAACCCCAGGTCCAAAGGATACACTCTGCTCCTGGTGCTGCTTTCTTGGTGGTATAGGTCCCCCCTCTCTGCTCACTTTCCTTTCCTTTTATCTCTTATAAGATAAAAGGTAGTACAGGCCATACCCCAGGGAAGCTCCCATTACATTGGATCAGGGATGTGACCTTAGTAAGGGTGTTACAATCCCACCCCAATCCTCTTTAACATAATCTAATCTTGCTTCATTAACCACAAACAGAGATTAGAATTTACAATAATAGGAAAATTACAAACACAGAATGGAGAACAACCACACAATACTGTGAATCATGGCCTAATCGAGTTGACACATATTTTGGGGGGACACAATTCAATCCATGACAGCCTACCTCCACTTTCCTCATGCCAACAACCTCCAATCAGAGCATACCTGAAGCTTTCTCTTTTTTCACCACCTTTGAGTTTCTGTGGATATAGTCCCTGCAAATACAATGCACTTACTTTGCAAATGAAATTGTAACTACTCTGCACACCAGGCGGACTATATCTTGATATTCCAGATGACTCCTCTCTAATCAAGTTCGGTCTGCTCTGGATATACCTTTGTCTTCCTTATATTTGATTCATACCTCAGATAAAGATCTTCATAGCCCACGTGCCATTCTGTGGGCTAAAACTTCTACTGACAGAGGAAAAATAACTGGAGCAAAGACTATTAAAGTCCGGATTTGCTGTTGAGTGCAGCTGAGTCAATTCGGACTCACAGAGAACCTACAGAGTACAACTTCCCCATACAGTTTCCAAGCCTGTAATCTTTCTTCCCTCAGAGTGGCTGGTGGGTTCAAACAGCCAACCTTTTGGTTAGCAGCTGAGCACTCAACCACTGCACCACCAGGGCTCCTTAATATCCATGTAGATCCTAGCAAACCATTACCTAAACTTCTCCAGTATGTCTCGAAGCCAGAACCAAAGAAATGGCTCAAACCCAAAGATCAAGGCCTTACATCCAAAGATCTTCTCATTCTACACTAGTCCTTGTAATACACCCATCCTTTAAGTAAAGAAAACAAATGATTGAGGATACTGGTTTGTTCAAGACCTCAGGGCCACCAACAAAATAATTATCCCTCAATAACTGCAGCTTCCCTAAATATTGATCCCGGCTTCCAACTCAAGACCAACCAGAGAAAGCCAAACCAATCACTGAGGATGCCCTGCTTCTAGTTAGCCCACCTCTAGTTTCCTCCTGACAACAACCTCCATATTTGAGTCTTCCCCCTTTCTCAGTAGAAAGCTTTCCCACTCCCTTGCCTGCCTTTGAAAACACAAGTAATAATGGCTGACATCCTTGCTGTAGCCAGCTCTGACTAAATAGCCTCTGCCCATTCTCATTTGGGTAATCATCATTTCCACAGCATTGTAACTAATTTAAAAATGTAATATCAATTTTAAAATGTTACATATATTTTATTAGTATTATTACTGTGCAGAAAACAGATATGATGACATCATGGCTATTAAGGCTCACCCATACAACCATCTGCTTATGGACATAAGGCACCAGGCACATAATCCAAATGCTTATAAAATGATCAATCCAGTTCTCTCCCTACATCATTCCCAAAACACTTATTCTTCAACTACGTTGACTATTCCAGCTGCTTGATCACTCTGTGTTATAGAAACAAGTCAAAAACAGTCTCTGCAACTCATCAGACATGAAAGGGACTGGACAGTGGGTAGGTGAGAGATGCTGATGAAGAGTGAGCTAATTATATCAAGTGGTCACTTGAGACTGTGTTGGCATCTCCTGTCTGGAGGGGGGATGGGAGGATAGAGAGAGCTGGAAGCTGGCAAAATTGTCACGAAAGGAGAGACTGGAAGGGCTGACTCATTAGGGGGAGAGCAAGTGGGAGCACGGAGTAAGGTGTATATAAACTTATATGTGACAGTCTGACTTGATTTGTAAACGTTCACTTGAAGCTCAATAAAAGTTAATTAAAAAAAACAGTCTCTGTGTATTGGCCACAGGTTGTTTACTTCTTCATAGCAAGCTGAGGCCCATTAATGCAAAAAGCCCACTGGTACCAAATTCAAATTTATACACATTTAGTTGTTTTAAAAATAGCCAAAATAAGCATATTTTTAAGCCACTTAGGGCCTGTCTGTTTCACATGCCCTGTGAAAATGCACCAACATCTGCTAATCCTAAAAAAAAAAAAATTAATCCTAGGTAAGATAAAACCCTGTAGTTTTAAGAGCCCAAAAGTGCCCTAATGGCACAGTGGTTAAGCACTCAAATGCTAACCAAAAGGTTGGTGGTTCGAATCTATCAGCTGCTCCAGGGAAGAAGGATGTAGCAGTCTGCTTCTGAAAAGATTCCAAACCAAAAACCAAACCTGTTGCCATCTAGTTGATTCCGACTCACAGTGACCCTATAGGACACAGTAGAACCGCTCCATAGGGTTTCCAAGGCTGTAATCTTTATGGAAGCAGTCCACCACATCTCTCTTTCACAGAGAGGTTGGTGGGTTGGAACTGCCAACCATTCAACTTAGTAGCTTAGCGCTTAATTAACTACTGTGCCCTCATGGTTCCTTCCCCACTTTGATGGAGGAGGTTGTCATCCAAACACACATAAGCTCCCGCTTCCCTGGGGGCCTTCATGCCCTTCTCACCTTCTGGTGGCTCCCTGCACCACTTCCCTCTGGAAGACCTCTTGTGTTGGGGGACCACCCTTCACATGCAGCTATTAATGCTTCAGTCCCAATAAATATCTGGTGTAGTGCTATCTCAGGGCCATATCTCTTTTCTTGATCAGCCCCAAATTCTCTCAAATCCACTACACTCCACTTTACCCTCTTTATCATATATCATTTTCCTTTCCATTTTGTCTGGACTCCAGCATTTTAAGAATTTTCTAGCCAATATCCTCATTAGCCTTCAGTTCCATATGCCTATATAAACTCAAGGTAGACAAATATTATTTTTATTTTTTTCCCAGAAACTCTCCTTCCTTTGAAACAAATAGGGCCCTTCTTTTGAGAAATTGTTCTCCCACTCCATCATATGGTTCAACAAAATGCTACCAATAACATATCGTCATTCCCAACATGAACGCTCTAAGGACAGGCAGATGAACAAACTGGGGCCAAGGAGAGTACTTCCCAGGGCTTTTTCTTTTTTTTTTTCCTGAATATTCTTCTTAGATGCAAGCTTGATAATTTTTGAGTCTGGAGGTTTTGGAAGTGATGGTGGTAGCCTGGTGGGACAAGCCAGTGTGAGAATGAAGTCTATATCCAAAGTGAAGACTAAAGAAGAGTGTATGCAAATATGACTCACCGCTATGGAGAAATGAAAATGAGTCTGAGGTTAGGGCAGAGAAGAGAAGGCTGGCTTGTGAAAGAGAGCTCTGACACTCACCAACAAAATGGAACCAAACCCAGGGACAATGGGTAAACCAACATTCCAATTCAAATTTTTGGCAGTTCTGGAAATTAGCCAGATATGGTTCATAATAAAGCCTTAAAAATACAACAATAAAATGAGAAGCATTGCATACTCAAGATAGAAATGCACTCTTGTTGTTAGTTGCTTTGAGTTGATTCCAACTCATGGTGACCCCATGTGTGCAGAGTAGGGCTGCTCCATAGGGTCTCCAAGGCTGTCATCTTTTGGAAGCCGATTGCCGGGCCTGTCTTCCCAGGTGCCTCTGGGTGCGTCCAAACCTCCAACTTTTCAGCTAGTAGTCAAGCACATAACCATTTGTGCCACACAGGGACTCCTAGAAATGCGCTAGCTTCACATAAATGTCTAGATAATAATTCAACATCAACAAAGTAGAGGGTCAGTGGAAAAGAGGAAGGCCCTCACCGAGATGGATTGACACAGTGGCTGCAACAATGGGTAAGGATTGCGAGGATGGCGTGGACTGGGCAGTGTTTCCTTCTGTGATACACAGGGTCGCTATGAGTCAGAACCAACTCAATGGCACCTAACAACAGCAATAACCAAAAGAGCTAAAAATCCTTAATAATGTTGGATGTGTCTTGCAATTAACCATTCGTCTCTGACTTTTTAAATTTGGTAAGTGGTATCCTAAACCTATTGGCCCAGCAGGACCAATTAAAAAAAGACTCTATCTATACAATGCCAAGGTGTCTTAAAAAAGCTACATATGGGTCAAAATGCCCAGAGAAAAAGACTAGACAATCCAGAGATAATGATAACCTAATGAGAGTGAGAAGCTACCAAGTCAATACATGAGTATTTACTGAGCAGCTGGTGACTGCAGAGAAAGAAACAACAGAAAATGCTTTCAACTGGGAGTCAGGAGACCCAAAGTCTCCTAGGTCTGAAGCCTGCTAATTCTCTGACGTTGGTCAAGTCACTTCTCTGCTCCGAGCCTCACCTTCCTCATCTGTGGACCGGAGGCATTTGAATGGATCGTCTCCTGTGGGGTTTCATAGAGCAAAAAAAAAAAAAAAGAGCATTGCCGTGGAGTCGATTCCAACTCATAGTAACCCTATAGGACAGAGTAGAGCTGCCCCATAGGGTTTCTATGGAGAGCCTGGTGGAGTCAAACCACCAACCTTTTGGTTAGCAGAGGAACTCGTTACCACTACACCACCAGGGTTTCTGGAGCAAATAAAGAAGCACAGAAGTCCCAGCCTCCCCCCTAGTAAAATTGCTCAGTATTTGAGTTGACTTGAAAAATGAAATATCAAAAGAAGACATAAAGAACAATCGAAACGAATAATACATGAGCCACCACAAGGCGGCCTTATAAGCAAAACAAATGGTAGAAATAATCATTTAAGAAGGATAATAAGGTCCTAGGATGCAGCTGTAGACAACGTGAAGTACAGCTGGGCGGCCAGTGGAGGGAGACTTTCCGTCCCTTCTCCAGCCGTTGGGATTTTTCTCAAACTCGAGGAGAGCGAGCCCCTCGGAAAGAGCGACTAACAGGGATAATGAACACGAATGGAGTATAACCTGGCCGGGGCGGTCCCGGGTGCAGGGGTCAGGGTGCTGCAGGCGGGCGGTCAGGGAGTGGGCGCCGCCCACTGCACCGCGGTCCCAACGCGACTCACCGGCTCTTCGCGTCTCCTTGCGCAGGCCCCGCTTGCCCACCCGCTTTGTCCGCAGCGGCGGCGGCCGACGCCGGAGTCCGTTACCCGGTGTCCAGGCAACCGCGACGGCGGCGACGTGGGGAGCAGGGCCGCGGCCAGCCGGGCCTCCCTGCTCGCGCTGTCTGGGGCTCCCGGGGCTCAGGGCCGGCCCAGCCGCCTTCACTGCGTTTCCACTCAGGCCTGAGCGTCTGGGGCTCCGCGTTCCAGGCCTTCGCCCGCCCGCACGGCCGCCTCTCAGCTCCTTTTCCTTTCTTTTCTGCCCACATTGCCCCGCCAGACTCCTCATTTTCCTCATTATCAGCGAGAGAAAGGGTAGGAACAAGTCAAGCCAGGTTCTTACCGCTGTAAGATTAGAATAAAACAGAAGCACAGACTTTATTAAGCAGGAAAACAGCAGGAGTCTCAAAATGAGATTTCTGAGGTTGTAAATATCCTACGATCATTATCACTTGCTCTCTTTGGTTGACCCTTAGGACGATACAAGGAGAAAGATAAACGTGACAAAGTTCAGTTTGGTTTTGTTGTTGATTCTAAGGTGGCTTTAGTATTGAGAAACCTGAACAAACAGGGAAGAAAGGAAAACTTTTCTTTGAGGTTGGGGGTTGGAGTGGGGCAAGTGATGAATTCAAACCCTTTGTCCAAGGGTCTGTATCTGATATAAACAACTTCTGGAGCATTGGCCAGCCTCCTCACAAAAATGTTAAGTAGAGACCAGACTTAACGGTCTGACTGAGACTTGAGGAACCAGAAGACATGGCCTCCGGCTCTCAGGTAACCCAGAACTAAAATCATTCTCAAAGCCAGCTCTTCAGACAAAGATTAGACTGGACTATAAGACATAGAACGGTACTTGCGGAGAGTGTGCTTCTTAGTTCAAGTAGATAAAAAAAAAAAATTTTTTTTTTTTTTTACGTGAGACTAAATGGGCAGCTCCTGCCCCCAGGTAAGATGAGAAAGCAGAAAGGTACAGGAGCTGGCTGAATGGACCTGGAAATCTTGTGTGAAAAGGAGGAGTGTGCTGACATAGGGATAGCAACTAGGGTCACATAACAATGTGTGTATAAATTTTTGTATGAGAAACTAACTTGAGCTGTAAACTTATATTTAAAGCACAATTAAAAAAAAATACTAGGTGGCACAAAATATATTATCTAAACTTTGCTCTTCAATGAATATACACTGTGTTCCAAAGTAGGCTTCTGAGAAAGACAGTTGGGCCTTACTATTCTCAGCAACTGCCTTCTTATGTGAAAACAAGCACTGGAGGAAACTGAATGTGGTTAAAAACATGGGACCAGGATAAAGATTAGCACTCTGACCCAGACAGATGATATTTGTAGGCAGCACTGGCAATGGACAGCTGCCAGCACAGGTTAAATCTATTACCTTAAGGGACAGTTCAGTTAGTAATCCTTTCTAATGGGAAGAAATGGAAATCAGCAAGGCCATAACCTGGAATAAGATCCTTTCAGCCAAAGAAGAAAAAGAGAAAGCAATGATAGGCAAAGCGGAGAAAGGTCTTAATCTTAATATATGCAGAAGGAAAGCTGTATTTTTAATTAGAAAATAGTTTCCAGAATGCACTGTCCCCTCTTCCATCTACCTCCATTCATTATTTAAATTTGATTGGTTAGCAATACAATGTTAAATTATAAACCAAATGAATCATTTGTATACCAGCAAATATATATTCATAAGAGTTCAAAATATCTGAATGAGTATATTAAAACAATGCATGGCTCTTTCTCGTAAAACAAAACCTTACCTACAAGCAACGTCATTCTTGACAACTTTCTCTTAATAAATTAGAACTTACTGATTGCAATTACTATATGATAGGCAGAATTCTAAAATGCCTACCTATGTGGTAGGCAGAATTCTAAGATGGCCCTCAAGATCCCTACTTATTGGTGTGCACACCTTGCATAATCCTCAGGACTGTGAATATGATGAATTGTGCTCCCATGCTTAGTTTATGTTACACAGTTGACTTTAAAAAGAGAAATTAGGGTGAGTCTGACCTAAGGCACTGGACTCCTCCTGGAGTCAGAAATTCGAAACATCAGAAGGAGTTGATGCAAGGGAGATTCTTCACCATCAGCTTTGAAGATGGAGGGGGCCACTGGGGAGGCAATGTGGGTAGTTACTAATGTCCGTCATTGAAAATGGACTGAGCTGACAGCCAGTAACAAAACAGGGACTTCAGTCCTACGACCACCGGTCACTACATTCTGCCAACAACCTGAATGAACTTGGAAGAGGACACTGAGCTCCAGATGAGAATACGTGCAGCAAACCCCTTGATTTCAGCCTTGTGCGACCCTGAGCAGACAACCCAGTAGACCTCACCCATACTTCAGATCTACAGAATATGAGCTAATAAATGAATGTTGTTTTACACTGCTACATTTGTGATAATTTGTTATGCAGCAACATAAAACTAATACACCTATTAACTTACTTCAAATACACAAAAATGGAAAATTTTATATAGATACAGGGGTGACTCAAGAAACCCAGTGCAGGATTATAGCTGAACTCGGATAGGATGGGATTCATATGCACAAAGTCACCAGAATTCTGGATCTCATCTTTGACCCTCTCTATGTATCTGCAGCCCTGCTTTCTCCTTGCCTCAGGCTACACATCTGACAGAAGAGCTGGACTCTAATTAAATTGACTTATCTAGGTCCAAATCCCATGCCTCAGTCCAGGAAAACTCATTGGCTCAGTAGTGCACATGGACAGAATCATAAAGTATCGATTGAGTATCCCTTCCTGTTTGAGAAAGGCAATCAAAGGTGTCCTCAGGAATTGAGCAGACACTTCAGAAGGTGCCACTATATTCCATATGACATACAAAAAGAGGCTGCCATACAGCCCTCTATTCAGACCCAGAAGGATCTGGCAAAATTGCTAAGTAATTACATAGAATCACAAACAAACAAAAACTTCACCTCCTTCTCACTTTCATTATAAACAATATGGTAGAATCTAAAAAACTACCACTGAAAATTGTCCAGAAATATTAAATCAAATGTAATAAACATTTTTAAATGTATCACTGAGTGCCTGAGTGCTCAAGAAAGTAAGGGAAGTTACCAAAAGCAAAAAACAGAGACTAAGCTAAAATTCAGACTTAGGTGTTAAAAAGAATTCTGAGTCTCATCTTAGGGTTAACAAAGGAATTCTGTTTAAATGGTCATGTGATGTGTGAACAGGGGATGAGACTTGGAGCCTAAGTATGGTGAAGAAAAATACACATCCTCGATAAGAGTGTAGACACTGTCTTAGTCATCCAGTGCTTCTATAACAGAGATACCACAAGTGGTTGGCTTTAACAAAGAGAAGTTTATTCTCTCACAGTCCAGTAGGCTAGAAGTCTGAATTCAGGGTGCCAGCTCCAGGGTAAGGCTTTCTCTCTTTGACAGTTCTGGAGGAATGTCCTTGTCATCAGTCTTCCCTTGGTTTGGGGGCATCTCAGTGCAGGAATCTCAGGTCTAAAGGGTGCACTGTGCTTCTGGCGCTGCTTTCTTGCTGGTATGAGGTCCCCATGTCTCTCTGATTGCTTCTCTCTTTTATATCTCAAAAAGATTGGCTTAAGACACTAAGCTTGTATATCACATCAATATAACTGCCACTAATCCATCTCATTTGGTCATAGTGATAGGATTTACAACACATACGGAAATCACATAAAATGGTGGACAATCACATAGTACTGGGACTCATGGCCCAGCTAAGTTGACAGATACTTTGGGGGGACACAATTCAATCCATGACAAAAAAAAAAAAGAAACCCAATGCCGTAGAATTGATTCAGACTCATAGCAACCGTATAGAACAGAATAGAGCTGCCCCAAAGAGTTTCCAAAGAGCGCCTGGCAGATTCAGACTGCCGACCCGTTGGTTAGTGGCTGTAGCACTTAACTACTACACTACCAATCCATGACAGACACAAAAAATTCACCCATTAGTTTGGAGAAACTGCAGGAAATCTTACTGGTCAGAAAAAAGGTTCCTCTGGGAATCTGAAATTCCAGACCTGCTATCACCCAAGTTAGAGATTCAAATTTACTGCATAAAAAGTGACCCCAGGCTATTAGCACTCCTTGGGCATCTAGCGGAAGCAAACTCAAAACCTGTCTGAAGGGACATATCCTAAACCCAATCTGCCTGTAATTCCCACAGATATCGCCTTAATTATAACCAAAAATCAAAATTACAAAACTCATGAAAAAGGAAACATTGGGGAATGGCAACAGATAAAACCAAACGGCAGAATTAGAACATGAGGTATCTCTGATAACAGATTTAAAGGACAAAGATTATAACAGGTTTTGAATTATGAATGCTAAAAAGGAGAAAATGAAAAAGAAGACCATATGACACCATCGAAAATGCCAGACTGATGTGAAAAGAAACCAGTGGAATTTCTGGGGGGGAATCTAGCTATTGTAATAACAACAAAAAATCAAATGAAAGGGTTAAATAGCACTTAAGACACAAGTGCAAAGAAATTAATCAAACAGAAGATCCAAAATATAAGAAAATTATCTAGAAGGCAGGACAGAGTGAAAGATATCAAATACATAAAAAAGAAGTTAGAAAATGTAGCATGTACGATGAAAAGGTACGACTAACTCTAATAAGATTAACAGGAAGACCAGAGGGAATTGGAAAGAGGCAAAGTTGAATATTTAATGCCAGTACATTTTTAAAAGTGATGAATAATATTAAACCACAATAGAGAAAACATGAATCTAAATTAAGATAAAACCCATTGCCGTCTAGTCAGCATAGTAGACACATAGGACAGAGTAGTACTGCCCCATAGGGTCTCCAAGGAGAGGCTACTAGATTCAAACTGCCAACCTTTTGGTTAGCAGCCAAGCTCTTAACCACTGCACAACCAAAATTAAATCAACACTAGATCTATTCTCATAAAAGAATACAATAGAAAAGACAATTTTTTTTATTTTATTTTAATCTTGGTGAAAAAATACACAAACATATTTCTATTCAGTTTCTACAGGTACAGTTCAATAACATTGGCTACATTCTTCACACAGTGTCACTTTTTCTCACTATCTCTAACCGCACCTGGGGATCTAAAGGAATAAAAGCAAAATTTTTTTTTTAATAATTTTTATTGTGCTTTAAGTGAAAGTTTACAAATCAAGTCAGTCTGTCACATATAAGCTTATGTACACCTTACTACATACTCCCATTTACTCTCCCCCTAATGAGTCAGCCCGCTCCCTCCTTCTAGTCTCTCCTTTCGTGACCGTTTTGCCAGTTTCTAACCCTCTCTACCCTCCCGTCTCCCCTCTAGACAGGAGATGCCAATACAGTCTCAAGTGTCCACCTGATACAAGTAGCTCACTCTTCATCGGCATCTCTCTCCATCCCATTGTCCAGTCCCTTCCATGTCTGATGAGTTGTCTTCGGGAATGGTTCCTATCCTGGGCCAACAGAAGGTTTGGGGACCATGACCACCGGGATTCTTCTAGACTCAGTCAGATCTTTAAATCTGGTCTTTTAATGAGAATTTCGGGTCTGCATCCCACTGTTCTCCTGCTCCCTCAGGGGTTCTCTGTTGCGCTCCCTGTCAGGGCAGTCATCGGTTGTGGCTGGGCACCATCTAGTTCTCTTGGTCTCAGGATGATGTAAGTCTCTAGTTCATGTGGCCCTTTCTGTCTCGTGGTCTCATAATTATCGTGTGACCTTGGTGCTCTTCATTCTCCTTTGATCCAGGTGGGTTGAGACCAATTGATGCCTCTTAGATGGCTGCTTGTTAGCATTTAAGACCCCAGACGCCACATTTCAAAGTGGGATGCAGAATGTTTTCATAATAGGATTTGTTTTGCCAATTGACTTAGAAGTCCCCTGAAGCCATAGTCCCCAAACCCCTGACCTTGCTCCGCTGACCTTCGAAGCACTCAGTTTATCCTGGAAGCTTCTTTGCTTTTGGTCCAGTCCAGTTGAGCTGACCTTCCCTGTATTGAGTATTGTCCTTCCCTTCACCTAAAGTAGTTCTTATCTACTTACTAATCAGTAAATAACCCTCTCCCACCCTCCCTTCCTCCCCGCTTCGTAACCACAAAAGAATGTGTTCTTCTCAGTTTATACTATTTCTCAAGATCTTATAATAGTGGTCTTATACAATATTTGTCCTTTTGCATTTGACTAATTTCACTCAGCATAAAGCCTTCCAGGTTCCTCCATGTTATGAAATGTTTCACAGATTCCTCACTGTTCATTATCGATGCGTAGTATTCCATTGTGTGAATATACCACAATTTATTTAACCATTCATCCGTTGATGGACACCTTGGTTGCTTCCAGCTTTTTGCTATTGTAAACAGAGCTGCAATAAACATGGGTGTGCATATATCTGTTTGCGTGAAGGCTCTTATTTCTCTAGGGTATATTCCGAGGAGTGGGATTTCCAGGTTGTATGGTAGTTCTATTTCTAACTTTTTAAGAAAACGCCAGATAGATTTCCAAAGTGGTTGTACCATTTTACATTCCCTCCAGCAGTGTATAAGAGTTCCAATTTCTCCACAGCCTCTCCAACATTTATTATTTTGTGTTTTTTTGGATTAATGCCAGCCTTGTTGGAGTGAAATGGAATCTCATCGTAGTTTCAATTTGCATTTCTCTAATGGCTAATGATCAAGAGCATTTTCTCATGTATCCGTTAGATGCCTGAATATCTTCTTTAGTGAAGTGTGTGTTCATATCCTTTGCCCACTTTTTGATTGGGTTGTTTGTCTTTTTGTGGTTGAGTTTTAACAGAATCATATAGGTTTTAGAGATCAGGCGCTGGTCGGAGATGTCATAGCTGAAAATTTTTTCCCAGTCTGTAGGTGGTCTTTTTACTCTTTTGGTGAAGTCTTTAGATGAGCATAGGTGTTTGATTTTTAGGAGCTCCCAGTTATCTGGTTTCTCTTCGTGTTTTTCGTAATGTTTTGTATTCTGTTTATGCCTTGTATTAGGGCTCTTAAGGTTGTCCCTATTTTTTCTTCCATGATCTTTATCGTTTTAGTCCTTATGTTTAGGTCTTTGATCTACTTGGAGTTAGTTTTCATGCATGGTGTGAGGTATGGGTCCTGTTTCATTTTTTTGCAAATGGATATCCAGTTATGCCAGCACCATTTGTTAAAAAGATTATCTTTTCCCCAATTAACTTACACTGGGCCTTTGTCAAATATCAGCTGCTCATATGTGGATGGATTTATATCTGGGTTCTCAATTCTGTTCCATTGGTCTATGTGCCTGTTGTTGTACCAGTACTAGGCTGTTTTGACTACTGTGGCTGTATAATAGGTTCTAAAATCAGGTAGAGTGAGGCCTCCCACTTTCTTCTTCTTTCTCAGTAATGCTTTACTTAACTGGGGCTTCTTTCCCTTCCATATGAAGTTGGTGATTTGTTGCTCCATTACATTAAAAAATGACATTGGAATTTGGATCGGAAGTGCATTGTATGTATAGATGGCTTTTGGTACAATAGACATTTTTACTATGTTAAGTCTTCCTATCCATAAGCAAGGTATGTTTTTCCACTTATGTAGGTCCCTTTCAGTTTCTTGCAGTAGTACTTTGTAGTTTGCTTTGTATAGGTCTTTTATATCTTTGGTAAGGTTTATTCCTAAGTATTTTATCTTCTTGGGGGCTACTGTGAATGGTATTGATTTGGTGATTTCCTCTTCGATGTTCTTTTTGTTGATGTAAAGGAATCCAAGTGATTTTTGTATATTTATCTTGTAACTTGAGACTCTGCCAAACTCTTCTATTAGTTTCAGTAGTTTTCTGGAGGATTCCTTAGGGTTTTCTGTGTATAAGACCATGTCGTCTGCAAATAGAGATAATTTTACTTCTTCCTTGCCAATCTGGATGCCCTTTATTTCTTTGTCTAGCCTAATTGCTCTGGCTAGGACCTGTAGCACAATGTTGAATAAGAGCGATGATAAAGGGCATCCTTGTCTGGTTCCCGTTCTCAAGGGAAATGCTTTCAGGCTCTCGCCATTTAGAATGATGTTGGCTGTTCAGATGCGCTTTATTATGTTGAGGAATTTTTCTTCAATTCCTATTTTGCTGAGAGTTTTTATCATGAATGGATGTTGGACTTTGTCAAATGCCTTTTCTGCATCAATTGATAAGATCATGTGGTTTTTGTCTTTTGTTTTATTTATATGGTGGATTACATGAATGGTTTTTCTAATATTAAACCAATCTTGCATACCTAGTATAAATCCCACTTGGTCGTGGTGGATTATTTTTTTGATATGTTGTTGAATTCTTTTGGCCAGAATTTTGTTGAGGATTTTTGCATCTATGTTCATGAGGGATATAGGTCTGTAATTTTCTTTTTTTATGGTGTCTTTACCTGGTTTTGGTATCAGGGATATGGTGGCTTCATAGAATGACTTAGATAGTATTGCATCATTTTCTATGCTTTGAAATACCTTTAGTGATAGTGGTGTTAACTCTTCTCTGAAAGTTTGGTAGAACTCTGCAGTGAAGCCGTCTGGGCCAGGGCTTTTATTTGTTGGAAGTTTTTTGATTACCTTTTCAATCTCTTTTTTTATTATGGGTCTATTTAGTTGTTCTACTCCTGATTGTGTTAGTTTAGGTAGGTAGTGTTTTTCTAGGAATGCATCCATTTCTTCCAGGTTTGCAAATTTGTTAGAGTACAATTTTTCGTAATAATCTGATATGAATCTTTTAATCTCAGTTGGGTCTGTTGTGATATGGCCCATCTCATTTCTTATTCGGGTTATTTGTTTCCTTTCCTGTATTTCTTTAGTCAGTCTGGTCAATGGTTTATCAATTTTGTTAATTTTTTTAAAGAACCAGCTTTTGACTTTGTTAATTCTTTCAGTTGTTTTTCTGTTCTCTAATTCATTTAGTTTAGCTCTAATTTTTATTATTTGTTTTCTTTTGGTACCTGATGGATTCTTTTGTTGCTTACTTTCTATTTGTTCAAGTTGTAGGGACAGTTCTCTGATTTTGGCTGTTCCTTCTTTATGTATGTGTGCATTTATCGATATAAATTGACCTCTGAGCACTGCTTTTGCTGTGTCCCAGAGGTTTTGATAGGAAGTGTTTTCATTCTCATTGCATTCTATGAAATTCTTTATTCCCTCCTTAATGTCTTCTGTAACCCAGTCTTTTTTGAGAGGGTATTGTTCAGTTTCCAAGTATTTGATTTCTTTTCCCTGATTTTTCTGTTATTGATTTCCACTTTTATGGCCTTGTGGTCTGAGAAGATGCTTTCTAATATTTCGATGTTTTGGATTCTGCAAAGGTTTGTTTTATGACCTAATATGTGGTCTATTCTAGAGAATGTTCCATGTGCACTAGAAAAAAAAGTATACTTTGCAGCAGTTGGGTGGAGTGTTCTGTATAAGTCAATGAGGTCAAGTTGGTTGATTGTAGCAATTAGGTCTTCCGTGTCTCTATTGAGCTTCTTACTGGAAGTCTTATCCTTCTCCAAAAGTGGTGTGTTGAAGTCTGCTACTATAATTGTGGAGGTGTCTATCTCACTTTTCAGTTCTGTTAAAGTTTGTTTTATGTATCTTGCAGCCCTGTCATTGGGTGCATAAGTATTTAATATGGTTATATCTTCCTGGTCAATTGTCCCTTTGATCATTATGTAGTGTCCTTTTTTATCCTTTGTGGTGGATTTAACTTTAAAGTCTATTTTGTCAGAAATTAATATTGCTACTCCTCTTCTTTTTTGCTTGCTGTTTCCTTGATATATTTTTTCCATCCTTTGAGTTTTAGTTTGTTTGTGTCTCTAAGTCTAAGGTGTGTCTCTTGTAGACAGCATATAGACAGATCGTGTTTCTTTATCCAGTCTGAGACTCTCTGTCTCTTTATTGGTGCATTTAGTCCTTTTACATTCAGCATAATTATAGATAAGTATGTGTTTAGTGCTGTCATTTTGATACCTTTATGTGTGTGTTGTTGACTATTTCATTTTTCCACTTGCTTTTTTGTGCTGAGATGTTTTTCTTTGTAAATTGTGTGTTCCTCATTTTCGTAGTAGTCGAATTTATGTTTGCTGAGTCATTGTGTTTTTCCTTGTTTTTATTTTGAGTTATGGAATTGTTAGACCTCTTTGTGGTTACCTTAATATTTCCCCCTATTTTTCTAAGTAAAAAACTAACTTGTATCGTCCTATATTGCCTTGTTTTCCTCTCCATATGGCAGTTCTATGTCTCCTGTATTTAGTTCCTCTTTTTGATTATTGTGATATTTTACATAATGACTTCAATGATTCCCTATTTTGAGCATTTTTTTTTTAATTAATCTTAATTTGTTTTTGTGATTTCCCTATTTGAGTTGATATCAGGATCTTCTGTTCTGTGACCTTGTGTTGTGTTGGTATCTGATATTATTGATTTTTTGACCAATTTCCTTTAGTATTTCTTGTAGCTTTGGTTTGGTTTTTGCAAATTCTCTAAGCTTGTGTTTATCTGTAAATGTTTTAACTTCACCTTCATGTTTGAGAGAGAGTTTTGCTGGATATATTATCCTTGGCTGTCAGTTTTTCTCCTTCAGTGCTCTATATATGTCATCCCATTGCCTTCTTGACTGCATGGTTTCTGCTGAGTAGTCTGAACTTATTCTTATTGATTCTCCTTTGAAGGAGACCTTTCTTTTATCCCTGGCTGCTTTTAAAATTTTCTCTTTATCTTTGGTTTTGGCAAGTTTGATGATAATATGTCTTGGTGATTTTCTTTTTGGATCAATCTTATATGGGGTTCGATGAACATCTTGGATAGATATGCTTTCATCTTTCATGATGTCTGGGAACTTTTCTGCCAACAGATCTTCAACTATTCTCTCTGTATTTTCTGTTATCCCTCCCTGTTCTGGAACTCCAGTCACACACAAGTTCTTCTTCTTGATAGAGTCCCACATGATTCTTAGGGTTTCTTCATTTTTTTTAGTTCTTTTATCTGATTTTTCTTCAACTATATATTTTTTTTATATTAGTGTCAATTGCCTTATCCTCCATCTCCCCCACTCTGCATTCCAATTCCTCGAGTCTGCTCCTCTGACTTCCTATTGCATTGTCTAATTCTGTACTTTTACTGTTAATCTTTTCGTTTTCTGAATGCTGTCTCTCTACGGATTCTTGCAGTTTATTGATTTTTCTACTATGTTCTTGAATAATCTTCTTGATTTCTTCAACTGCTTTATCAGTGTGTTCCTTGGCTTTTTCTGTAGATTGGCTTATTTCATTTCTGAGGTCATCCCTAATGTCTTGAAGCATTCTGTAAATTAGTTTTTTATATTCTGCATCTGGCAATTCCAGGATTGTATCTTCATTTGGGAAAGATTTTGATTCTTTAATTTGGGGAGTTGTAGAAGCAATCATGGTCTGCTTCTTTATGTGGTTTGATATCGACTGCTGTCTCCGAGCCATCTATAAGATATTGTAATGATTTATTTTATATTTGCTCACTGAACCTTATCTTGTTTTGTTTTCTTTCAGTATATGTAGATGGGCTACTAGATTGTGCTGTCTTGATTGTTGTAGCCTTTGACTCACTTATGTCCTATTACCAGCTGGTTTGCGCCATTACCAGATATATAAGCCTGAGAGTCCATTCACTATTCTTGAGTAGAATCTGATTTTGGGTCACCAAGTGTGTGGTGTAGACTGTCACCTATTCACTTAGAGGAGTAGTGGTGATAGTTGTGTGCACCAGATTCTAGTAGCAGCAGGGGGTCACACTCCGGGGTGGCAGGGTGCTGACAGGCTTCCCCCAAGTGCCAGTGAGGTAGGTGTGTTTCTAATCCTAAAGCACTTTGGTGGGTGGGCTCTGCAGCTGTACCTTAGGCACCCAATGCATGTACCTCTACAGACTGGTAGGTGTCACTATCCTCAGACCCCTATGGCAGGAAGCTAGGTGGTTTGGGTGGAGCTTCAGCCCTCAGTTCCCCGTTGTGGGTCAGTGAGGGCTCTGTTTAATAGGTAGAAATATCAGACCTGGGAAACTTGTCTTTCCAGTAATCTGCTAAAACAATTACAGTCAGATCACTATCAGAATTGCGTTTGCATTATAATAGCCACCTTGTTCCCTGTAGGGATGAAGGCCCAAGAGTGTGGATGTCATATGCTTGGCTGGAGCTGGTTCTTTATTTTTAGTCCAATTTCAGGAATTCAGGAAAGGATTTTTGGTCCCTGGGTTTTTTTGTAGCTGCTTCTCTCAGGCCAGGAGAATGGGTTAGGAAAAGACCAAAAAAAAAAAAGAAGAAAAGAAAAGAAACCACAGAGCACTTCACTCTCTGGCCCAGGAAATTCCAATGTTAAAGAAGCCGCCTGGGAAGGGGAGGGGAGGGGTCAGATATATAGGAGAAAGTAGCACCCAGGGATATAGACAAGGTTACTTATCTTGCTTGGTGATGACTGTTTTATCTGAGATTCCCGAGGGGCGTGTAGCCTGTGTGCACTGGCTGGGTCGAGATTGCCCCAGAGGGTCAGGCCCGCATCCTGTGCTTGTGCTGTCTCAGAAGTCGTGGTCAGTTCCTCCACTCCCAGTCCAAAGCCCAGCGCAAAGGTTCTTCGGCTGGGACGCCGCACTCCAGACTCCAAAACCAGTCATTGCCGCCCAGTGACCTCTCCTCCCGTCAGCCGCGTTGCTGTGCTGCCTGTGTGCACTGGATGGGCTTCCCCTGAGGTCTCTTCAGGTGACTAGGGCTGCGTCCTGTGTTTGCGCCATCTCAGGATGCTGTGCTCAGCTCCCCTGCGTCCAGTCCAAAGCCCGGCGCCAAGGTTTTCTGACTGGGACGCTGGCTGCAGGCTCCAAAAACAGTCGCTGCTTCCCTGTGGTTGCTCATTCTCTCATTAGCCATGTCAGTGTGCAGCCTGCTTGCAATGGCTGAGTCTCTGTCACTCAGGTCAACTCTTTAGATCTGTGTTTGATGGTCAGGGTTCATAGATTGTCATGTATGTGATCGATTCACTTGTTTTTCGGAGTCTTTGTTGCAAGAGGGATCCGAGGTAGCTTCTACCTAGTCAGTCGTCTTGGCCCTGCCTCCAGAAAAGACAATTTTATTAGCAAATAGAAAAGACAAATTTTCTACCAAGGTAGACCAACTGAAATAGCAGTTATTTCTATAGCAACAATAAAAGAGAAAGCATGGAATAATATATTAACAGTACAGAGAGGAAATAATAACCTAAATAAAATTATTTTCCTTGCAAAACTATAATTCAAGTATAATATAGCAAAATAAACATTTTCAAAGAGCAGTAAAAAAAATAAGTTTACATTAGAAGTTATTTAGAAAGAAGGGAAATAGTGAGTAAAGATAACAGAAAGATATTTGCTGAAATCTAGACAGGCTTTGGTTATATGAAAGTACTTCAACCATCCACTTGTCTTCTGGTTGTTCTTGGTTTTCTCTTCCCAATCATTCTCTCTCCACTCAGTCCTTAAGGACTGTCCACGCTATTTTAATATACCTCCTGACAGTCTTAGAGCTTTTCAAGAATTAGATTTCCAAGAAGAGTGTTCTAGGCTCTTTTTAAACTTATACCCAAATTACTTAAAGTCACTTTTAAGATAATTAAATGCCTACCATACTTGCCATAGAGAATTAGCTGAATTTTCCTATTTATTTATAATGATGTTTTATTAAGATGGACTAGAAGGGCCCTCTGTAGATAATTGGAACTGGTATATATAATTATATCTGAAAGAGTGGCATGATATCAATTTTTATAAATTAAAAATTATTGTCTTTGGAAGACAGTCTCAAAAATTCAATTTGCTTACATCAAATTACTTCATACAGCAACTTAATTCATTTTTGTATTGTCAGTAATTCATACTGATGTACCACAAGAAAATAGACGTTCCAAAAGATATTTACTAATGTTTTCTGTAATGACATATGATTTAAAATATTTCTAGATCAGAATTATTTTGCCTGCCATCAGTGATGTAAAATTTGGGAGTTTAATCCTAAATTTTTCACGTGCTAAAGATTACCATTACAGTTTTCTAAAGTAAATCTTAAATGAGTCTAGATGCTAAATGTTTCCACAGATAACCCTCTGGTCACCTCTGTGAGTAAGGGTGTGGTTGGTTATTTATCTAGGCAAGCTCCCTTCTGTTTGCTTCATAAAATATCACTCATCCCATCTGTTACAAAGCAAATTGATCTGCTCTCAATCCATACACTTGTAGAATACCTACAATCCAAGACTTCATCAAAGATAAAACCTCAAATCTCTCTGGGCAGCTTTATCAAAAGCTTGCCCAACAAATTCTAACATTCTTTACTGAAACGGAAAAACTAATCACTAACTTTATATGGAAAGGAAAGGGGACCCGAATCCCCGGAGAAAAATTGAAGAAGAACAAAGTAGGAGATTTCACACTACCTGATTTCAAAACATACGATACAGCCACAATAATCAAAACAACCTGGTACTAGTTCAATGACAGACACATAGACCATTGTAATAGAATTGAGAACCCAGAAGTAAATCCATACTAGATTTTCAACAAGGGTTCAAAGTCCATTCAATGCAGAAGAAACAGTCTCGTTAACAAGTGGTACTGGCAAAACTGGAAACCTGGTGGCATAATTGTTAAGTGCTATGGCTGCTAACCAAAGGGTTGTCAGTTCGAATCTACCAGGTGCTCCTTGGAAACTCTATGGGGCAGTTCTTCTCTGTCCTATAGGGTCGCTATGAGTTGGAATAAACTCAATGGCACTGGGTTTGGTTGTTTTTTTGGGGGGGGGTTACTGGCAAAACTGGATATCCATTTGCAGAAACATGAAATAGGACCCATATACAAAAAAATACAGTCACACCTTACACAAAAACTAACTCAAAATGGATCAAAGACTAAAATGTTGAAGTTAAAACTATAGACTTACCTCAGAGATATTGTGGGTTTGGCTCCAGACCACCCCAATAAAGAAAATATCACAATAAAGCGAGTCACACAAAATTTGTCATTTCCTAGCACATATAAAAGTTATCTTTACACTATACTGTAGTCTACTAAGTGTGCAATAGCATTATGTCTAAAAAAACAAAGTACATACCTTAATTAAAAAATACTTTATTGCTAAAAAATGCAAACCATCATCTGAGTCTTCGGCGAGTTGTAGTCTTTTTGCTGGTGGAGGGTCTTGCCTTGATGTTGATGGAGCCAAATGATCAGGGTGGTGGTTGCTAAAGGCTGGGGTGGCTGTGGCAATTCCTTAAAGTAAGATAACAGTGAAGTTTGCCACATCGATTGGCTCTTCCTCTCACAAATGATTTCTCTGTAGCATGTGGTGCTGTTTGATAGCATTTTACCCACAGTAGGACTTCTTTCAAAATTGGGGTCAATGCTCTCAAACCTTGCTGCCGCTTTATCAACTAAGTTTACGTAGTATGCTAAATCTTTTGTTATCACTTCAACAACGTTCACAGCATCTTCACCTGGAGTAGATTCCATCTCAAGAAACCACTTTCCTAGCGCATCCATAGAAAGCAACTCCTCATCCATTCAAATTTTATCATGATATTGCAGCAATTCAGTCACATCTTCAGACTCCCCTTCTAATTCTAGTTCTCTTGCTATTTCCACCATATTTGCAGTTACTTCCTCCACTAAATTCTTGAACCCCTCAAAGTCATCCATGAGGGTTGGAATCAATTTCTTCCAAACTTTTGTTAATGTTGATATTTTGATCTCCTCCCATGAATCACTAATGTCCTTAATGGCATCTAGAATGATGAATCCTTTCCAGAAGGGTTTCAATTTGCTTTTCCCGGATCCATCGAGGAATCACTATCTATGGCAGCTATAGAATTACAAAACTTATTTCTTCAATAATAACACTCAAAAGCCAAAATTACTCCTTGATCCATGGTCTGCAGAATTGATGTTATATTAACAGGCATGAAAACAACATTAATCTTTTACATCTTCATCAGAGCTCTTCAGTGACCAGGTACATTGTCAATGAGAAGTAATATTTCAAAAAGAATATTTGTTTCTGAACAGTAGATCTCAACAGTGGACTTAAAATATTCGGTAAACTATGTTGTAAACAGATACGTTGTCATCCATGCTTTATTGTTCCATTTATAGAGCGTACCAAAAGAAAACCAAACCCACTGCCGTCGAGTTAATTCTGACTCATAGTGACCCCATAGGACAGAGTAGAACTGCCCCACAGAGTTTCCAAGGAGCACCAGGTGCTCCTTTATACAGCATAGGCAGAGTACATTTAGCATAATTCTTAAGTACTCTAGAATTTTCAGAATGGTGAATGAACATCGTCGGCTTCAGCTTAAAGTCACCAGCTGTACAGACAGTCCTGGACAGAGCAGGAAAAAAATGTAGAACAAAATTCAAATTCACAAAACAAGGCCAGACTTACTGGTCTGACAGAGACTGGAGAAACCCCAAGAGTATGGACACCGGACACCTTTTTAACTCAATACTGAAGTGATTCCTGAGGTTCACCCTTCAGCCAAAGATTAGACAGGCCCATAAAACAAACAATAATACACATAGCTCAACCAAGTATATGAGACTAAATGGGCACGCTAGCCTAGGAGCAAGGACGAGAAGACAGGAGGGGCCAGGAAAGCTGGACAAGTGAAAATGGAGAACTTAAGGTTGAGAAGGTCAGAGTGTTGACATGCCACGGGGTTGGCAACAATGTCCCAAAACAATATATATATTAATTTTTTAATGAGAAACTAATTTGCTCTGTAAATCTTCATCTAAAGCACAATTTAAAAAAAAAATTTTTTAAACCAAAATGAATAAAGTCACCAGCTGCATTAGCCCCTAACAAAAGGGTCAGCTTGTCCTTTGAAGCTTTGAAGCCAGGCATTGACTTCTCCTCTCTAGCTATGAAAGTCCTAGGTAGCATCTTCTTCCAATATAAGGTTGTTTTGTTTACACTGGGAATCTATTGTTTAGCGTAGCCACCTTCGTCACTTACCTCAGCTAGACCTTCTGGATAACTTGCTGCTGCTTCTGCGTTAGCACTTTTTGCTTCATCTTGCACTTTTATGCGATGGAGGTGGCTTCTTTCCTAAAACCTCATGAACCAACCTCTGGTAACTTCAAACTTTTCTTCTGCAGCTTCCTCACCTCTCTCAGCCTTCACAGATAACTGAAAAGAATTAAGGCCTTGCTCTGGATTAGGTTTTGGCTTAAGAGAATGTTGTGGCTGGTTTCATCTTCTATCCAGACCACTAAAACTTTCTCCCTATCAGCAATAAGTCTATTTTTGCTTTCTTATTATTTGTGTATTCACTGCAGTAGCACATTTAATTTCCTTCAAGAACTTTTCCTTTGCCTTCACAACTAGGCTAACTGTTTGGCACAAGAGACTAGCTTTTGGCCTAGCTCAGCTTTTGAAACACCTTCCTCACTAAGCTTAATTATTTCTAGCTTTTGATTTAAAGTGAGAGACATACGACTCTTTCTCTCACTTGAACACTTAGAGGCCATTGTAGGGTTATTGGGGCCCTGGTGGTGCAGAGGTTAAGAGCTCAGTTGCTAATCAGAAGGTTGACAGTTCAAATCTACCAGCTGCTCCTTGGAAACCCTATGGGGCAGTTCTACTATGTACAATGGGGTAGCCACGAGTTGGAATCAACTCAATGGAAACGAGTTTGATTTTTTCGTTTGGTAGGGTTATTAACTGGCCTAATTTCAATATTTTCATGTCTCAAGGAATAGGGAAGCCTGAGGAGAGGGAGAGAGATAGGGGAACGGCTGGTCAGTGGAGCAGTCAGAACACATACAACATTTATCAAGTTTGCTGTCTTGTATGGATGCAGTTCGTGGCACCCCAAAGCAATTAAAATAGTAACATCAAAGATCACTGATCACAGATCACCATAACAGATATAATAATAACGAGAAAGTTTGATTATTGCTAATTTATTGTGAGAAATTAGTCAGAACAAGATAAAAATAAATCAACAGTGAATATGAAGGGAATGCTCAATGAAGATGCAGCCTATGAAATTCATGTCATTGACAAGCTATCAGTATCAAAACCTAAAGGATTTGGGGGAACCTTAGTTTCTATTCTCTAAGACAATATTGTCCATAGCACTGTCAGAGCACATTTGGATATTGTCCATAAAATAACATTGACTAAAGTCCTAGTGGCACAGTGGCTAAGAGCTACGGCTCCTAACCAAAAGGTCAGCAGTTTGAATCCACCTGCCTCTCCTTGGAAACTCTATGGGGCAGTTCTACTCTGTCCTATAGGGTCACTTTGAGTCAGAATCAACTCGACAGAAACAGACTTGGTTTTGGTTTGTTTAAAGCTGAATATAGGGTCCTAGAATCGATCCTGATATTAGAAAGTAGCAGACTCTCAGCCTACTAAAGACATAGTCCCCATACTTACAACCTCTCATGAAAACAGATATAAATGCTATAGTAAAGAATCATTCACTGTTTTGGCTTACTGTTTATTTTAGAATCTGGGAAGCAAAAAAAGGTCTGTAATTTAAAGACTATTCCCTGCCTCCAAATTTGGGAAAAATAAGGGATACTCTTCTCAAATCTCTCAGAGTTAGGTTGTTTGGCAGCCTTGATAATAAAGCTATTGCCTAAGAGTACATTTTCTAAAAGATGAACAGTGTATATTAAGTTATTTGAAAACATACTGTGGGTTTCTGTGCTAGAAGAATAGTTCTAAATATATTAAAATCATTCCAAACTATAATCTATCCCATTTTGTATAATACTAATACTAGAATTTTTCTGTACTAAACAACCATGTGCCCACTCTACTTATTCTTCAAGATTACAATAAGTCTTCAAGTATCACATTATATAGGAAATGTTTTACCTGTGAATATATGAACCAAGATGTTCTACAGTAAAGCTGTCCCAGTGGTTTCAATTCCTATGTCCTCTCTCTCCTGCCTCTGCTTTCCACCCACTCCAAACTTGGCCCTGCACCTCCATGTCCAACATCGCCCCATAGAAGTCTTTCTAGCTCAAGGAATATGCTAATAGGACAGAAAATTTCAAGACTGCTCTAATCCTGTTCAGTAAGGGCCAAAACTTTAATTCCCACCAGTGGTTACAAATGGGAAATAAGAGCTCATTGTTCCACCTGACACATGAAGAATAAGGAAGATAAATAAGGGACTAAAGAAAATAAGTTGCAAAAATCACAATACTGAAAGCAACAAATTACTCAAGAGATTAAATGTTTACGTCACCTAGTATTGATCCTTCAACTATCTCACTGGAACATACGTAAAAGTTGCAGCTAACAAATACGTGTATTCACTAGGAGTCTGGTGGCTCAGTGGTTAAGTGCTGGGTTGCTACCTGTAAGGTCGGTGGCTAAAACCCACCAGCTGCTCTGTGGGAGAAAGAAGTGATAGTCTGCTTCCATAAAGGTTCACAGCCTTGGAAACCTTATGGGGCAGTTCTATTCTGTCCTGTAAAGTTGCTATAAGTCGGAATCGACAGGACGGCATCTTTTTTTCTTTTTGTATTTAATTAAATTTTCCAGATTTAAACATCTAGCACTCCAACTATGCCACAGAGCTTTAATTTATTGTCTTGAAATTATTAATGACAACATTTAACATCCTAAGGCAATTTTTTATAGTTGAAATAATTCTAGCAGTTATGTTTAAGTTATTAGCCTTGGCTTGTAGCTGAATATATTAGCTCATACAATTACTTTCACACTTAGATTTAAAATGTGTTGTTTTTATATGTAGTAGAAAATGGGAAACTATTTTCTCAAAGTAGCTTGGATCAAAAATAATTTGTGGTAAAAGTAATTACTACATGAGGAAACTGTTCATTCATCCAATATTTACTGAACACTTTGTGCCAAATATTTTTATTGAAGTGATCAAAAATTTTTGTACTGATGGAGCTTAGATTCTAGTGTGGCAGACAGACACTTAACTCATATACACAAGAGTATACATGTCAGCTTCTGAGAAGAAAATTAGAAGAGGATGAGGGAGAGTAATGAAGGAGAGTGTTATTTTAGATGTGTTGCTTAGGAAGGATTCTGGGGAAGGTGCCATTTGAAGAGAGACTTGAATGGCGTGAGGGAGCAAGTCATGAGGCTACCTGTGAAAAAGTGTCATTGTTTAGGGGAACTATAAATGTCAAGGACCATGGACAGGAGGATATGGGTGCTCCTACCATTTTTATGTATTAATCCTGGAGATGCACCACGTATCTGTCAGTTTTTCGTACTATGGTGGCTTGCATGTTGCTGTGATACTGGAAGGTTTGCCATCAGGATTTCAAATACCAGCAGAGCTTTCAGACTAAGACAGGCTAGAAAGGACCTGGTGGTCTACTTTGGAAAAAATTGACCAGTGAAAACCTTATTATTAACAGCAGATTATGGTCTGATATAAACCAAAAAAAACCAAACCCATTGCCACTGAGTCAATTCCAACTCATAGTGACCCTATAGTGCCGGAAAATGAGCCCCTCAGATTGGAAAGCACTCAAAACACAACTACGGAAGTGCTTCTTCCTCAAATTAGAGTTGGTATTAATGACGTGGATGGAGTAAACCTTTCGGGACTTTCATTTGCTAATGCGGCTTGACCCAAAATGAGAAGAAACAGCTGCAAATATCCATTAATATTTGGGAAGTGGAATATATGAAGTATTAATCTAGGAAAATTGGAAGTTGTCAAAAATGAAATGGAATGCATAAACATCAATATCCTAGGCATTAGTGAGCTGAAATGGACCGGTATTGGCCATTTTGAATCGAACAATCATGTGTTATACTGTGCTGGGAATGACAAATTGAAGAGGAATGGCATCTCATTCATCATCAAAAAGAACATTTCAAGATCAATCCTGAAGTACAATGCTGTCAGTGATAGGATAATATTCACACCCCTACAAGGAAGACCAGTTAATATGACTATTATTCAAATTTATGCACCAAACACTGAGGCCAAAGATGAAGAAATTGAAGATTTTTACCAACTTCTGCGGTCTGAAATTGATCAAACATGCAATCAAGATGCATTGATAATTATTAGTGATTGGAATGTGAAAATCAGAAACAAAGAAGAAGGATCAGTAATTGGAAAAGATGGCCTTGGTCATAGAAACAATGACAGAGAGCTCATGATACAATTTTGCAAGACCAATGACTTCTTCATTGCAAATACCTTTTTTTAATAATGTAAATGGCAGCTATACATGTGGAACTCACCAGATGGACTACACAGGAATCAAATCAACTACAATGATGGAGGAGCTCAATGTCGTCATTCAGAAAAAGGCCAGGGGCTGACTGCAGAACAGATGGTTAATTGCTTATAACTAAATTCAAGTTGAAGCTGAAGAAAGTTAGAGCAAGTCCACAAGAGCCAAAACACAACAGTAAGTATATCCCTCCAGAAGTTAGAGACCATCTCAAGAATAGATTAGACAAATTGAACACTAATGACCGAAGGCCAGATAAGTTGTGAAATGACTTCATACATGAAGAAAGCAAGAGGTCATTAAAAAGGCAGGAAAGAAAGAAAAGACCAAAATGAATGTCAGAAGAGACTCTGAAACTTGCTCTTGAACATAGAGTAGATAAAGTGAAGAGGAAGAAATGAAGTAAAAGAGCTGAACCTAAGATTTCAAAGGGCAGCTCAAGAAGACAAATTAAAGTATTATAATGAAATGTGCAAAGACCTGGATTTAGAAAACCAAAAGGGAAGAACACATTTCTCATTTCTCAAGCTGAAATAACTGAAGGAAAAATTCAAGCCTCGAGTTCCAATATTGAAGAATTCTATGAGAAAATATTGAACGATCCAGGAAGCATCAAAAGAAGATGCAAGGAATACACAGAGTCACTGTACCAAAAAGGATTGGTTGACACTCAACCATTTCAGGAGGTAGCATATGATCAAGAACCGATGGTACTGAAGGAAGGAGTCCAAGTTGCACTGAAGTAATTGGTCAACAATAAAGAATTGACAGAATACCAGTCGAGATCTTTCAACAAACGGAGGCAACACTGGAGGTGCTCACTTGCCTATGCCAAGAAATTAGGAGGAAATTTGCCTGGCCTAGCCAACTGACTGGAAGAGATCCATATTTGTGCCCATTCTGAAGAAAGGCAAAGCAACAGAAAGCAGAAATTACCGAGCAGTATCATTAATATCACACACAAGTAAAATAATACTGAAAAGCATTCAAAAGTGGTTTCAGCAGTATATCCATGAGGAACTGCCAGAAATTCAAGCCAGATTCAGAAAAGGCTGTGGAATGAGGGATATCATTGATGATTTCAGGTGGACCATGGCTGAAAACAAAGAATACCAGAGAGATTTTTACCTGTGTTTTATTTGACTATGCAAAGGCATTTGACTGCGGATCCTAACAAATTATGGATAACACTGCAAAGAATGGAAATTCTAGAACACTTAGAAGTGCTCATGAAGAACCTGTACATATACCAAGAGGCAGTCATTTGAACAGAAAAAGGGGATATTGCCTAGTTTAAAATCAGGAAAGATGTGCATCAGGGTCGTATCCTTTCACCATACTTATTCAATCTGTATGCTGAGCAAATAATCTGAGAACATGGATTGTATGAAGAAGAATGTATCATCAGGATTAGAGGAAGAGTTATTAACAAACTGCAATATGCAGATGCTACAACCTTGCTTGTTGAAAGTGAAGAGAACTTGAAGCACTTATTAACTAAGATCAAAGACCACAGCCCTAAGTACGGATTGCACCTCAACAAAAGAAAACAAAAATCCTCACAACTGAACCAATAATAACCATGACAAACAAAGAAAAGATTGAAGTTGTCAATGACGTCATTTTACTTGGATCCACAATCAGTGTTCATAGAAGCAGCAGTCAAGGAATCCAACGATGTATTACATTGGACAAATCTGCTGCAAAAGACCTCTTTAAAGTGTTGAAAAGCAAAAATGTCACTCTGAGGACTAAGGTGTACCTGACCTCAGCCATGGTATTTCCAATCACCTCACGTGCATGTGAAAACTGGACAATGAATAAGGAAGACTTTGAATATGGTGTTGGTGAAGAATACTGAATATACCACAGACTGCCAGAAGAAAGAACAAATCTGTCTTGGAAAAAGTACAGACTGAATGCTTCTTGGAAATGAGGATGGTGAGACTTCATCTCACATGCTTCGGATATGTGAGATGGGTCAGGAAAAAGAGGAAGGCCCTCAATAAGATGGACTGACACAGTGGCTACAATGATGGGCTCAAACTTAACAATGATTGTGTGGATGGCACAGGACTGGGTAGTATTTTGTTCTGTTGTATGTAGTCTCGCTATGAGTCGGAACCGACTTGATGGCATCTGACAACAGCATCCTGGGATGGAAGGTGAAACCGCTTTCTGCAAAAATATGTACTAAAATTAATCGGGGGTAAAGGGCAACATAAAATTAAGTGCAGATCACAAAAACTCTTTATAGTTTTGGGACCAGAGAACATAAACAGGTATTGGTACTATCAGTTGGATCACCCAGGCAGGTAGCTAAGTGTGACAGGAGGCTATCACAGCAGACATTGAAAATGCACAAAAGCAACAGGTTGTAAAATGGTTAACAAAGTTTAATATCAGAACAGGGCTGGCAAGAGTGGAGACAATGCAAAAGGAAATGAAGCTCTAAGTGTATGGGAGCACTTAGATCCTGCCTTAAGTGACATAGGAGGCAGTGCAGTTCAACCCACATAGGCTATACACCTCTCTGGTTAGGGGATACTTGACCAACGGCCTTGTTTTTTCTTAGAGCAACTTCTTACTCTCAGTGTAGTAGCTGAACTAGGGCTTCTCATTTTCCTGCTGCAGTAGATAAAATTCTTCTCCTGCTATTTTGACTCCTTTTGCTCAGGAAAAAAAAAAAATCACATATAAACTCAATGCAACTTTGCACTATACTAACAACATTATCAAATAAAAGCTAATTTGCAGTGGTGAAACGTGTGTTGTAGAGAAAACACAAAACTTGGTGTGTTTTAGGAATCAAAATTAGGGCAGTGTATCTAAAGGTTGGTGAGTGGACAAGAGTGCTGAAAATAACATCGAATAAGTAGCCAGGACTAAATTCTATAGATTTTAGATAAGACAGCCAGGGCCAAATTATACAGGCCTCAGCTGGGACTTTGAATTTTATTCTAAGTGTGACATGAAGCAATCGGAAGGTTATCAGCAGGGGAATAATAAGCTGTCTTCCATTTAAAAAGTAACACTCTGGCAGTTGTGCGGATAAGAAGCTCTCTGGGTCAAGAAAAGAAAACTAAAAATGAGTTAAAGGCTGTCCAGGTGAGAGATTATGGTGGATTAAACATCCCCGAGCCATGGCCATGGGAATAAATGGTCAGGTTGTGATTATAATTTTAAAGATAGAGCCAAGAGAATTTCCTGATGGATTTGATGTGGGGCGTAAGAGAAAGAGAGGAATCAAGGATGACTACAAGTTTTTTGCTTGATCCAATTAAGTATGGGTGTTATTTCACTGAGATGGGAGACACAGGGCTCAGGAAGGAATTAATACTCCCGTTTTGGCTTATTTAGGTTGAAATATCTAACAGAAATCTATCGAAGAGAGGATGTAGAGTTTCAAATTTAAGAGAAAGTTTGGGGTAGAACTATATTTCATGTCATCAAGAGCACACAGATTGTAGATGCAAGCAAGTCAAAGTAAAAAATCAGGGTAATGATGCATGATATATTTACACAATTCAAGGTTATAATAAAAGAGAAAAATTAAAACATACACAGCTGGCCTCACAAACAGGCTAGATATCCTGAGGAGATTAAATAGAACATAGATGCAAAATGGTGCCAGGGCTAGAAGTTGTGGACTTCTTGGTCTCCAGAACCCAACAGGAAATTCAGTGGTATTGAATAATGATTGAGTGTTCTTCAAGAGTCACTGACCAGGCTAGGTTACTTCTGGAACTCTTTGCCTATACATTATCCGATTTATGAGCAAGTACTGAAAATAAAAGCTGTTAACCACTGGTTGGGTCTATGGCTCTGTTCTTATAGAGGGCAAGAGAACATAGGTAATCATGACCGTTTGACCAGGAATAAGCTAAGTTGCCTTCTGGATCAGCACTCTCTTTGAGATGTTTCCAATATTACATGGAGCATGAAATCTGAAGTACCAATAAAAGGCTTACGTTAGATAGCTGTATCTCTGCTAAACTTCTAGGAGAGAAAAAAGGAAGAGATTGTGTGATTACAGAGTTCAAAAGACAAATCTGCAAATCAAAATTCTAAAACACATAAGGAAATCTAACAATTAGAAAGACAGATGACATAAAAAATAGAATGACTTGGACAAAATAGTTCAAATAAGTATATTTAGAATCCTAAATGGTACTCAACAAATATCTATGAAATGCCTATTCAGTGCCTAACACAATTCTAGGTGCTGCGGATACAGCAAAAAAATAAGACAGACAAATACTATTATCCTCATGAAGTTTAAAGGAATTATATCCATAAAAATATACAATAAACTCTGAAATAGGTTAAGGAGAAATGATTCATAAATAGTCTGTATGAGTTCAATTAAAATCTTAGAAATGAGAAGATAATGGTAAAACATTTTTTAAATGCAAAACATGAATAAACTCTAGGCTGGGGGTTTGAAGGGAATCAATAAATTGGAAAGCCAAGAACATATAAGAAATGGAACATCATTAAAAATATGAAGAATTAGTTAAAAGATATACGGAAAATAATTGTTTTAACACACTTATATAGTAGGAGCTCTAGAACAGGGGTCAGCAAATATTTTTTGTAAAGAACCAGAAAGTAATCATTTCAGGTTTTGCAGGTCAGACAGTTTCCATTGCAACTACTCAGTTCTGCCATTGTAGTACAAAAGTAGCCACAGATAACACATAAACACATAGATGTGGCTGTGCTCCAATAAAGACAGGCTCTAGGACTGTTTGGCCCATGGGCTTAGTTTGCCGGCTTCTGCTCTAGAAGAAAACAGAGAAATTAGTAGAGAAGCAATATTTTAAGAGGGAAAAGCAAAAAAATTTCCAGTAATAAGAAAATTCACTAGTATCCCATTCAAAAGGACTTTCTGAGAACTAAGGAATAATAGAAATACCTCTACACATAGATACATTTAAAGTATAACTGCAAAATATCAAAAATAAAGAGAAAAATCTTAAAAACATGCAGAGGAAAAAAAACGGATAACTTATACTAAAGAACAATAATTATACCCACAGCCAATTTCTTATCAGCTCAATCATGGCAGGTGAAAATGGAATAGTATGCAAATTATCAACCTAAACTTTCATACCCTACTAATTATGATTCTAGAAGGAAGTCAAAATAAATCATGTTATGATGAAAATGATTAAGAAAGTTTACCACTATCACACACATTAACATTTTTAAAACACGAACTTCAAGAAGAAAATCCAATAGAATGAAAGAATGAGATAAAAGTAACTGATATGTACACATACATATACATACAGAGAGAGAGAGATTCAATTGTTTAATCATATTTTATTATTACTTAAAAAATAATAATAATAATTGCTTCATTTTGTTTTTTAGAAAAACATAAAATTCCATGCAGAGGAAACAGAAACAAAACAAGATCGGTGGGCACTGCTCATGAAACAAGCAGGTCATATTAACTTCTATATCTCTTTGGGAAGTGAATTAGAGATATCAAATAGTGCAGAAAAGTGCTAACATAGCAGGCCTGAGACTATTTCCTTAGAAAGGCCAGCTTGCAAGTTTGGCCTTGGCTTATGTCTGAGAACTAACATTTCAGAAGAATTTTCACCATTCCCAAAATGACAAGGTGGTTCATCATGCCTAAGATATTTGCAAAAACAATGTGGTTTATGCTGAACATCAGTTTTCCTTCTGGGAATTTTAGTCTGATCTAAGGTGCTTATGTGACCAGCCCCCAGTAAAAGTCCTGGGCACTGAGTCTTCAATGAGATTCCCTGGTAGACAGTATTTCACACATGTTGTCATAGCTCACTGATGGAGAAAATCCTGTGTGTCTCCAATGGGAGAAGTCTCTTGGAAGCTTGTGCCTTGTATCCTCCAGACTTCACCCAAGGTCTTTTTCCTTTGCTGATTTGTATCCTTTCTCTCTAATATATCAAAGCCATGGGTATGAGTCTATGTTGAGTCCCATGAGTCCTCTTAGTGAATCATTGAAACTGAAGGTGGTCTTGGTGACCCCCAACACACAAATGAATTTGTATATTTTAAGAAACATTTATAGATAAGTATTTGTTAAAAGTATATCACCTTAGGGACTCTTGCTTCCAGCCATAATGGCCTAACTACTAAAATTCTTGCCCTCCAGCAGAAACAACTATACACTGAACAAAATATAGGAGGGATTTATCTTTTGGGATATTACAAAGCAGGCAAAGCAAGACCATGACCTATGAGAGAAGGGAAAATTGTGAGGTGAGTTGCATATTTGCCGAGCTCTCTGCCGAGATCTTTCCCTACTGTGTCACAAGGAGGTGAAGCTCAAGCATAGCTTCATTGATTTGAGAAGTCAGAAATTGTTTGAGGCTGCTGAAACAATTAAATTTGTGGACCAAGGGAGCAGAAACCAGAGAGCTGCATGGAGGAGGCAGAAGTCTGTGTGTTGGTTCATCGAAGGTCCTGAGTGAAGAACTATGCTGTGCACATTAAGTGAAAGACTCCAGTAGACCTAGCTGAGAGCAGTTTCTTGGACTAAGAGCTGAGTTGAAACACCAGAGACATACAGTGCTTGAATTTCAACTTAGCCAGAGTTGAGAGACCTTACTGAACCTTAAGTATTCATTGGAGCAAGCAAAAAGTCCACACGTTAGTATTAAGAACCATAACCTAACACAGAGTTCAGGAGATGACCCAGTTGTTGGAATTAGTAGGCAATGACTTTAAAGTAGCTAGTTATAAATAAGATAAATGTTTAAAAGTTTTAATGAGTGAGCAGATGGTGAATCTCAATCGAGAGCTGAAAACTTTATTAAAAAGTAGAAATTCCATAACCAAAACATTTGCTATTTGAAATTAAAATCTCAGATAGGCTTAATAGCAAAACAGAAACTGCAGAAGTTAGGACTAGTGAACTTGAAGACAGATCCATATAAATATTTCAATATGAAAAATAGGCAAAAGATTGAAGAAAAAAGTTCACGGAGACTTAGTCACCTGTAGGACAATATCAGCTGGTTTAATATATATGCAGTCGAAGTCACAGAGGAAGAGAAGGCAGACCTGGATAGAAAAAATAATAAAAGAAATCATGGCCATAAATTTGCAAAATTTGGTGAGCAATATCAATTACACATCTAACGAACTGAGCAAACCCTGTTGTTGTTGTTAGGTGCCATCTAGTCAGTTCCGACTCACAGCAACCCTACGTACAACAGAACAAAACACTGTCCTGTCCTGCACTGTCCTCACAATTGTTGCTATGTTTGAGCCCACTGCTGCAGCCACTGTGTCAATCCATCTCATTAAGGATCTTCCTCTTTTCCACTGACCCTCTACCTTACCAAGCATTATGTCTTTCCCCAGGGACTGGTCCCTCCTGATAACATATCCAAAGTAAGTGAGACTAAGTCTTGACATTCTTGCTTCTAAGGAGTGCTTTGGCTGTACTTTTTCCAAGACAGATTTGTTTATTCTTCTGGCAGTCCATGGCACATTCAATATTCTTCAACAACATGAAAATTCAAAGACATAAATTCTTCTTTGGTCTCCGTTATTCACTGTCCAGCTTTCACATGCACATGAGGAGATTGAAAATACCACAGCTTGGGTTAGGATCACCTTAGACCTCAAAGTGACATCTTTGCTTTTCAACAGTTCGAAGAGGTCTTTTGCAGCAGAATCGCCCAATGTAATACATCATTTGATTTCTTGACTGCCGCTCCCATGGGTGTTGATTGCAGACCCAAGCAAAATGAAATCCTTGACAATTTCAATCTTTTCTTTATTTATCATGACATTGTTTATTGGTCCAGTTGTGAAGATTTTTTTTTTCTGTATGTTGAGGTATAATCCATACTGAAGGTCGTAGTCTTCAATCTTCATCAATAAGTGCCTCAAGTCCTCTTCACTTTCAGTAAGCAAGGTTGTATCATTTGCATATTGCAGGTTGTTAATGAGTCTTCTTCCAATCCTGATGCCAAGTTCTTCACATAGTCCCTCTTCTTTAGGCAGGGTAAAGAAACAACCTAGGTACATGAGAGTCAAACTTGTAAAGAACAAAGAGAAATTTTAAAAGCAGCTAGAGAACAAAATGATTTATCAAATAGCAGGAAAAAAATGAGGCTAAATCAGACTAGCTTCTCATCAGAAATAAAGAAGTGCAGGATAAAATTGAATGTCATCTATAAAATACTGAAAGAAAAAAAAAACTGTCATACAGAATTCAATACGCAACAAAACTATCCTTCTAAAACATGGTTAAAATAAAGACAATTTTAGAAAAACAAGTTTGATAGAATTTGCCATCAGATGAACTTCATCAGAAAACATGTTAAGAAAATTCTTCACACTTAAAGGAAATGATACTAGATGGAAAAAAGAATCTAAAGGAAACCAGAAATGATAAATAATTAAGTAGATGTAAAAAACTTTTTTTTCCTTTTCTTAATTTCTTTAAAAAGAAAAACTGACATTTAAAGCAAATATAATAACATCTTACTGTGTGGGAAAAGGACTTGAATAGACATTTCACCAAAGAAGATATACAAATGACCAGTAAGTACATGAAAAGATATTCAAAGTCATTAGTCATTCAGACCACCAAAGCCATTGCCATCAAATAAATTCTCACTGATTGCAACCTGCTAGGACAAAGTAGAACTGCCCCCTAGAGCTTCCTAGGCTGTAATCGTCACCAAAGCAGAGTGCCACATTTTTCTCCCCCAGAGCCACTAGTGGGTTCCGATCGCTAACATTTTGTTTAACAGTCAAGCATTTCACCACTGTGCCACCGTGGTTCCTGTTCCATTAGTCATCAAAACTAGGGGAAGATTGATGACAAGAATCTTCCCACAGAACCTACAGAGAGAGAAAGCCTTCCCCTGGAGCTGGCATCCTGAATTTGGACTTCTTCCTAAACTGTGAGAGATTAAATTTCTCTTTGTTAAAGCCACTGACTTGTGGTATTTCTGTTATAGCAGCACTAGGTAACTAAGATACCAGCAATTCAACTCCTAGGTTTATGTCCAAAAGACTTGAAAGCAGGAGTCAGATATTTGTACACCAATGTTCATTGCAGCATGCTTCACAATAGCCAAAAAAGTAGAAAAAACCCAAGTTTCCATCAATAGATGAATGGCTAAACAAAATGTGGTATATCCATATAGTGAACTATTACTCAGCATTAAAGAGAAATAAAATTCTGATACATGCTACAGCATGGGTGAATTTTGAAAACATTATGCTGAGTAAAGTAAGTCAGACACGAAAGAACAAATATTGTATGACCATACTTATATGAAACATCTAATAGGCAAATGCATAGAGACCAAAATTTATTAGTGGTTACCAGGGTGAGTGGGAGGGGGAAATGGAGAGTTATTACTTAAGTGGTACTGAGTTTCTGTAGCCAATAGTGAAAATCTTTTGGAAATAGGTAGTGGGGATGGCTACAAAACATGGTGAACATAATTAATGTCATTGCATTGCACACATAAAATGGTAGAAATGACAAATGTTTTGTTATATATATTTTATCACAGTAAAAAATTCAGTGGATAATTATTTCATGACACATGAAAGTTATATGAAATTCAAATTCTACTTCCATAAATAAAGTTTTATTGGAACACACACACACAAAGAGAATATACTGTATGATTCCATTTACATGAAGTAACAGCAACACTAATCTATGGTTATAGAAATCAGATCAGTGGTTATCTGATGTTGTTGAGGATGACTAGAAGGGGACACAAAGAAGCTCTCTGAGATTATGTAGATGATTCATATCTTGATTGTTGTTTATTAAAGTTTATTAAAACTATGTGTACACTTAAGATGTATGCATTTAAATGTACATAAATCGTCCTTAATTAGAAGGAAAGGTTTCTAAAGTGAGTTAGGCTACTGTCTTTCTTCTTACTTCTTCTAAATAATTTGAATCAGTTTGGAAAAGTGCATTGGTAAAACTATGTGAGCATGATTTCTTTTTAGGATTAGGAATTTTGACAAAACAATTTAAATTTGTGCTTGTTTTTGGTCCATACAGATTTACTGTTTTTCTTTTGCAGTTAATTTACTCCATTATCTCTAAATTTTTGCCTGAAAATTCTTCATTTTTTTTTAATACTCATTGCCATCAAGTCAATTCCGACTCATAGTGACCCTATACAACAGAGTAGAACTGTCTCATAGGGTTTCCAAAGAGCAGCTGGTGGGTTCAAACGATCAGGTTTTTGGTCAGCAGCTGAGCTCTTATCCACTATGCCACCACAGCTCCTTTTTTTTTTTTTTTTTTTTTGATAGAGACACCTAAATAAACATGTTTTTATATTTAAAAGAAATGAGTCTCTACTGTATTTAATATGTCTCCATTTTGGTGCCAAATATTGTTTATGTTTGACTTTTCTATATTGTTTTTCTTCTGTTAGGACCAGCCTTTTGATCTTCTTCATTCTCTCTGTTGTTTCATTACTTCCTGCTCTTACCTTTATTGAGTCCTTCCTTTCTTTTTTTAAGACATGCTAGTGTTTGGTTTGTTTTCTTGTTTCCTTAGTTAAACAATTAATATATATTGAATCAGTTGCTACGGAATGATTCCATTCAAGACTACCATTAGGTACTAGTAATAAGTGTTGAAGGAGCCCTGATGACACAATGGTTAAGCACTCAGCTGCTAACCAAAAGGTTGCAGCTCAACCCCACTGAGTTTCTCTGCAGGAGAAAAGACCTGGAGATCTGATCCTATACAGCCTAGGAAACCCTATAGGGCAGTTCTACTCTGTCATATAGGGTCATGATGAGCTGGAATCAATGCAACTGCACACAACAGCAACAACGTGTATGGGAGGTACATGGAAATTCCAGAAAGAGGGATTACTTACCAATATAACAGACCGTGAATACTCAGTGCCACAAAAGACATCATTCTGAGTTCACAAGGTTGAGATACTTGTGGACCCTAAGCAATAAGGACTTAGCCAGGGACGAACCAGAAAAACTATAGGGTGGAAGCAAGGGACTAGTGGATGAACTCTGATAGTTCCCAAGTGTTGATCACCAGCCAGTCTCAAATGATAAGGAGGAACCAGCATGGGAGAAAGGCCTGCAGCTGGCTAATGGGGAAGTTAGTACATAAAAAGGTGCCATCCTTTCAACTACATTTTCTGTATAATTTCTTGGTCTCACACTAAAGCCTCAGTATTATATTTTACTCTACTTTATTGTACATTTCCTCCTCCTATAGTATCTGCAGGCTCTGTCAAACTAAATTCCAAACTCTGATTTCCTCCACAAACGCTTAAACTGAATACATTTAAAAAACACACAAATCATCGAATAATCTTCTTCAAATCTCATATTCCTCCACTTTCTTTTGCAAGTAATAGAAACTAATATTCATAGTACCTACAGGTCAAGACCTTGGATTCACATTTAAAGATTCCCCCAAAATTCAGAGTCAAAAAGATGCAGAGCCATATTTAAAGACCTCTTGCTCCACCACTGCCACCCGACTCTGCTCAGCAGCCAATCTGTTGCCAAGTCATGTAGATGCCATTCTGTACCCCATAGTTTTGACAGATTAACGTTCCTAAAGCACAGCTCTAACCACATCATTTTCCTGCTCCCAAACCACTCTTCGCCTAGTGGCACATTACTTTAATTGAACAGGAGCATGAAAAAATAAATAGTCTCATATACTAAATTTATAATCCTAAATATAGCAATGGCAGTAATGTCGCAAGAACCCTGAATCATCACGGCACTGAAGGTTCAGGAAAGCATTGTGTGCTATTAGGCCGCTAATGAAGAGCAGTAGATAAATTCAGTTACAACCTGAAATGGCAGAAGTATAAGTAATGACAGCCTAGGGAATATGTAAACAGTCAAGTTTGCCCCCGACAAACTTGGGTTTCTATTTGTAAATTCTCAATATCGTCAAAGATATATCTAAATCGTGTTTGTGTGTGTGTGTGTGTGTGTGTGTGGAGAGAGAGAGAGAGAATTTCATTTATTTTGGGTAATCTATTTTGCCCACAGCAATGTTCATTGGCAGAAATACTTGATTTACAAGGACAAAGCATATATCACCTAGCAAATTCATTTGGGATAAAAGGGTTGCTCTATCTATAATAAACACATTACATCAGCTGAACTATAATATATATTTTTAATACTATACTCGTAAAGTTGGCGTACATTAGTGTTCCATGTTAAATAAAAGAAAAGGAAAAGGAAACGCAGAAAAAGCTACATATCCACTGAATTTTTGGAATAATAGAAGTCTCTTTAAGAGCAAACCATATTTGCATTAGTGCTGCTTCAAGTCATTGTTTTCATCGTCAGCTGAGCACCCTACACTGCTCAACAACTATTTTACTTCTTCCTTTTTAGCTCCCTTTCTCATTCTTACCACCACTACTCACCTCAAGCTCTTTACATAACTTGTAACCCCTTAACCACCTTACTAATCATTGAAGAAGTAAAGTGAGACTTCCAGCACAAACATCCTGAAATTTCTGCCATTCTTCCTCCAGAAAATTACATACACTGCATTCATCATCCTCTTCCTTCCTATACATGAGAATGACATAGTCTGTCTATTCCAGATCAATTCCTGTACTTGTGTTTTTCTTTTATTTTTATAAGTTTATTCTTACGGAAAATGTAATACCTACATATGTTAAAATAAGTTTTTAAAACTAAACTATAAAAATAACATCAGTGAAAAAAACAAATCTTACACCAGCTCCTTAGTGCCCAACCTTCAAGAAATTTAATAACTTTTTTACACAAATAGGGGACTACTGTTTACCTTTTGCGCCCTTTCTGATCCAATATGCTCACTTCTTCCTGTATCTTCAGGCTGTGTTTTACATGCCCACCCATAACTTCCTTTACTTGCACCTTAAATTTTTACATTCTCCAGTTTCCCATTATCATTATTCCCAAACTACACACTTTCACAGAATATATACATTATCTTGATTTTAACTACCGTCTGTTGTTTGACATTTACAAACTTTTACCTTTCAGAAACTTAAAGCTTGCTTACAATTAACAAATCCAGCTCTTGCTGGATATGTCCACTTACGTTGTTGCTATTTTTGTTAGGTGCCATCAAGTCAGTTCTGACTCATAGTGACCTTATGTATAACATAATGAAACATTGCCGGACCTGTGCCATCCTCATCATCTTTGCTGTTTGAGCCCATTGCTGCAGCCATTATGACAATCCATCTCATTGAAGTTCTTCCTCTTTTTCGTTGACCCTCTACTTTACCAAGCATGATCTCCTTCTCCAGTGATTGATTGGTCCCTCCTGATGATACATCCAACGTAAGGGAGACAAAGTCTTACCATCCTCAGTTCTAAGGAGCATTCTGGCTGTACTTCCTCCAAGGCAGATTTGTTTGTTCTTCAAGAAGTTCATGGTATATTCGATATTCTTCGCCTATATCACCATTTGAATGTGTCAATTCTTCTTCTATCTACCTTTCTCATTGTTTAGATTTTGCACGCATCTGAGGCAATTGAAAATACTATGGCTTGTATCAGGGTACACCTTAGTCATCAAAGTGGCGTTTTTGCTTTTTAAGATTTTAAAAAGGGCTTTTGCTGCAAATTTGCCCAATGCAATATGCCATTTAATTTCTTGACTGCTGCTTCCATGGACAGTGACCGTGGATTCAAAAAGAATGAAGTCCTATACAACTTCACTTTCTTCGCCATTTACCATGGTGTTGTTTATTGGTCCTGATGTAAGAATTTTTATTTTCTTTATTACATTCAGGTGTAATCCATACTGAAGGCCTTTTATCTTCATCAGTAAGTATTTCAAGTCATCTTCACTTTCAGCAAGCAAGGTTGTTTTATCAATTGCCTATTGCAGGTCGTTGGTGAGTCTTCCTCCAATCCTGATGCCATGTTTTTCTTCATATAGCCCAGCTTCTTGGATTTTTGTTCCGCATATAGATTTAAAGAATAAGATAAAAGAATACAACCCCGTCCACACCTTTTCCAATTTTAAACCATGCAGTATTCCCTTGTTCTGTTTGAACACCACCTCAGGGCCCACTTATACCTAAAATTTTAAACTGCCAAAACTGAAATTTTCTTTAGAAAATACCTTAGTCACAGGTTGTTGCTACCTGGTTTGGTGATTTTGGTATTATAGTCTCCTCCTTCCACTGGTCCCAAATAAGTACGCTTCCATTTTACTCGTGCCTGGCCATTTCTACCACTACCCATATGTCAGTTGCCATACATGTTGCTATGATGCTGGATGCTATGCCACAAGTATTTCAAATACCATGAAGGTCACCCATGGTGGATATATTTCAACAGAGCATCCAGACTAAGGCAAACTAGAAGGAAAGGCCTGGTGGAAATTAGTTAATGAAAACCCTGTGGATCACAACAGGTTATTATCCAATATATGTCAGAAGAGGAGCTGCCCAGGTTGAAAGGCACTCAAAATACATAGTACCTACAACAATGGACTTGAGCATATCAATAACATGAAGATGGCATAAGACCAGACTTCATTTTTTTCTGCTCTACATGGGTTAGCCATGATTCAGAGCTGACTCAACAGCAACAACAATGACAAGTCATTTCCAAGTATCCACAAACACGATCTTTTCTAAACACATTCAGTCAATAAACCTGAATAATTTTGTCTTTCACATTCAGGCCATTATATCTATCTATCATATTCTTTTGCTTAATATCCATTGACTAGGTACCCTTTAGAAATCTAGGATTTAGTAGGAAGGTAATACCTTAATCCTAATTTTTGCTTCTTGTTGTTTTTGTTAGTTGAATTCAGTCGATTCTGACTCATGGCGACCCCATGTGCTTAAGATCCCAATTTAAAATCCTGCTATAGCTGAGGCTTTGCTGCCTCTGGTTGTATCAGTTTCAACCTGGAATAGAAAAGTTGTTTTCTCCAACATTTAAGATTCAGGAATCTTAAAATTCAACTTTTAAAAAGCTACATTTTCTACCCTTTCTGCTTTTACACAGACTACCTCTCATCTGAGTTTACCTGTCTCTTGTAAGACATTGCTAAAAATTATTAAGAGATAACCATCACCTGGGAATCTTTTGAATTTTTCCACAAATGAGGCATAATAAGCTTCACTGAGCACAAAGTTTATTTGATTTTTTAAAAAAGGATAGAGGGTGGGCAATAACAGAGCAGGCCCAGCAACAACACCAGAAGTCTTGGGATTTCCAGACGTAACTTTTGGTTTTCAGACATTCCTCTCTCAGGACATGCATCCCATGAGAGACAAGACAATGTGGATGGAACAACCTAAGCTAAGAGAAGCCATCAGCTCTGGGATACTTTCTTCCTGGTGAGTCACATGACTAGCTAGTTACACCATCCCTCCAAGTGTTCTTGATTATCTAGTAGCATAGGCTCCTCAGCTGTGCTGCATTAGTCCCAATTCTTTGGGGCAGCTTTATCTCATCAATAACCAGAAAAAAAAAACCAAACCCATTGCCATCGAGTAGATTCTGACTCATAGCTACCCTATAGGACAGAGTAGAACTGCCCCCGTAGAATTTCCAAGGAGTGCCTGGTGGATTCAAACTGCCAACATTTTGGTTAGCAGCCATAGCACTTAACCGCTATGCCACCAGGGTTTCCATCTCATCGATAACAGTGATTATTTATTTATTTTCTTAGTTCATGTCTTTTATTAGCCCATATGCAATTACATGTCTCCTGGTTTGTTGAAGCAATAGATCTGGCAACACTTGCTATACTAACGTTTATCGAAGTGTCTGGCCATAAAAACTCCAGCACCACATTCATCTGAAGGGCGCTCCCAACAAAGGTCTGAAGGGCGCTCCCAACAAAGGTAACTGAATTTTCCATTCTCGTCCATCTTGTAGTATTTTAGGTCAGCCAGCTTAACCTTCTTTTTCTTATGCTTATTCTTCTTGGGATTAGTGTAAGAAATCTTCTTTTTCTTAGCACCACCACAAAGTCTCAACACAAGATGAAGCATGGATTCTTTTTTGAATGTTGTAGTCAGACAAGGTAGGTCCATCTTCCAGTTGCTTGCCAGCAAAGGTTAGACTCTGATCAGGAGGAATTTCTTCCTCATCCTGGATCTTGGCCTTTATATTTTCTATTGGATCCAAGGGTTCAATCTCCAGAGTGATGGTCTTCCCTTTTAGGGTTTTTATGAAAATCTGCATCTTGGCCATGGTTCCACCACAGATGACCAATATGAAAGAGCAGATACCATTGATTATTACTCAATCTCAATGAGGAAGAAAAAAAAGCTTTTTTGAATATATAGCATTTGACCAACTTCTCATTTACCTTGGATCCAGTATAGGTAATCTACTACCAGTTCCTTGAGTTAGTGTTGCAAGAGAATTCACCAAGGACCAAATCATCAGATGAAGCTTGAGAAAAGGCTACAGAGCCAGCCATTAACTTTTCTCTTCCACCGTTTCTCTTAACTCTCTAGTCCAGGTTAGTCCACAGTCCACGTCCTGGTTACAGCAAGCAACACTATAATTCACTAGTCAATGCACTTAAGAGAGATCACAAATTTTTACCTTGAAAAACTTAAGTCTGCTCTGCTCACTTCCCTGTCACCTCCAATCACCTAACATCATATTTTAGGGTCTGTTATTTGCTATTCCAAGAATCAGTTCTTACTGGGTAAATTTGCTTCCAACTGCAAATAAGAAAATGCCCAAATTACAGTGTGCAATAAAAAGAATGGATAATTGTTCTTGCTGAACAATAGTCTGGACATAAGAGTATGCTGCAATTGGTTCAGCTGCTCAGTCATACCACTAATGCCCTATGTGCAGACTCTTTTCATTCAACTACGCATAACAATTTGGCTTACTTAAGAATTAGTGTCATTGCATTCATACTCAAGGCAGGAAAAACAGGGAAGGGACATTGCCCATGACTTCTGTCCTTTTTTCAGCAAAACATAAATTTTTCAATGAGCCCAAGCATATTTCATTGAATATCATTGAAGAAAAAATTAGCATTAGTGTTTAGAATCTCCATTTTTAGAAGGCTAAGGAAAAGTGGTGTTTGTAAAGGTATTGGTTAACTAATCAGCAGTATTTGCCACAGCACAAGGTCTCTAAAATTAATATCATTATTAGAGATTTCTCTGTCTTAGGCTGGGTTTTGGAGAGAACCAAAACTATATATAAGTAAGAGAAAGGGGGGGATTTATCTCAAGGAAATGGCTCTTGCAGTTGTGAGGCTAACAAGTCCCAAAGTCCATCCATAGGTCAGGTGTCAGCTGGAGGCATCTCTTGACTCAAGTGGTTGCAGGAGCTGACAAACCCAGAATCAGCAGGTCAGACAGCAGGCTTCTGGCTCACAGAGCTGCAGAAGCCTGCAAATCCCATAGTCGGTAGGTCAGAGGACTGGCTGCGAGCTCAGAGGGCTGTAGCGCTGGTGAATCCCAAATAAATTGGGTCAAGACAAGCTGCAGAATTGGAGGTCAGGTGATGATGAGCTGGAAACAGGATCCTGAGCAAGCAAACAAGCTTTACAGAGTGTCCATATACATACTGTGTTCAGGCGACACCCCAGAAGAAATTTTCCTCACAGTTGATTGACTGATTACATCGGATTACGTTAAGGAGATGATTACATTATATTACTTATGGGAGATCACAAAACGGAGAGACGTTATAACAGATCACAAAATGGATTATAATTATATAATACTGAGAATCATGACCTAGCCAAGTTGGTACATAACTAAAATACTATCTAACAATGTATGACAACTTGTTGGCCTCACCCTCAGTCTACCTGCTAATAATTATAAACCTCCTTCAGGTGTCTAAATTAGCAAAAACAAATGTAGGTATGTGGAACAGTACTAAAATTGTATAAACTAGAATGTTAAATTGAACTTTATCTCTGAGTGATATCATTACGGTCAGTTTTTTTCTTTATTCTGTGTGCTTTTTGTGCACTTACCGAGTTTTCTACCATGAAAAATATTACTATTGAAATGCATCTTTTTATAGAATTGTATAGTTTCGTGTATAAATTGTGTAAATGTCAAGAAGTCATTACATGTATATATATATAGAGAGAGAGAGAGGGCCCTGGGGGCACAGATATTAAGCATTTGGCTGCTAACCAAAAGGTCAGCAGTTCAAATCCACCAGCCACTCCTTGGAAACCCTATGGGGCAGTTACACTCTGATCTATAGGATCACTATGAGTCAGAATCAACGTGAAAGCAATGTTTTTTTTTTTTTTTTTAAATACATGTATAGAGAGAGATTGAATGAGAAACTAGTTCTCTTTATATATGTTTACAGAGTATACATATATATTATACATATGTACGTATACAGAGTTTATATGTATATATGTATATATACGGAAACCCTGGTGGCGTAGTGGTTAAGTGCTACGGCTGCTAACCCAGAGGGTCAGCAGTTCAAATCTGCCAGGTGCTCCTTGGAAACACTATGGGGCTGTTCTACTCTGTCCTATAGGGTCGCTATGAGTGGGAATCGACTCGACGGCACTGGGTTTGGTTTTTTTGGTATGTATATATACATATAAAAAAATACATATATAGACAGGAAAATCATTTTTCACTAAATGTATATTAATATCTATAAATAAAAAATATATCTCTCTAAATATACATATTTATGTATATATCTCAATTTTCTCAGCACGATTACAACTTGAAATTCTAATTTAAGAATTTCTGTTCTTTATTAAAACTAAAATCAATTCTCATGCCCCAGATTTTATTTCTATGGTTAATAAAATTCAGAATATATGAAAGACACTGACACCCCTTTATGTGAGCTAAGATTTGGTATGGGTAATAAAAAAATTTACTAGAAGTTAGACTGCAGATATATAAATATGATAAATGAGAGAGGTATGTGCACCTAAGACTGGGCGGGAAGTAGTTCTAGAAGGGGAGAGGGAGTGTGATCGTTAAGGATGTATGTCACCTTGGCTGGGCCATGATTCTCAGTGGTTTGGCAGTTATACTGTAGTTTGGCAGTCGTATGATGACGTGTCAGTTTGTCGTACTGTGGGGGCTTGTGTGTTACTGTGCTGCTGGAAGCTATGCCACCTGTATTCAGATACGAGCACGGTCACCCATGAAGGACAGGTTTCAGCTGAGCTTCCAGACTAAGACAGACTAGGAAGAAGGACCCAGCAGTCTACATCTGAAAAGCATTAGCCAGTGAAAACCTTATGAATAGCAGCAGAACATTGCCTGATATACTGCTGGAAGATGAACCCCCCAGGTTGGAAGGCACTCAAAAGATGACTGGGGAAGAGCTGCCTTCTCAAAGTAGAGTCGACCTTAATGATGTGGATGAAGTAAAGCTTTCGGGACCTTCATTTGCTGATGCTGCACGACTCAAAATGAGAAGAAACAGCTGCAAACATCCATTAATAGTCGGGACCTGGAATGTACGAAGTATGAATCTAGGAAAATTGGAAATCATCAAAAATGAAATGGAACGCATAAACATCGATATCCTAGGCATTAGTGACCTGAAACGGACTGGCATTGGCCATTTTGAATCGGGCAATCGTATAGTCTACTATGCTGGGAATGACAACTCAAAGAGGAATGGTATTGCATTCGTTGTCAAAAAGAACATTTCAAGATCTATCCTGAAGCACAACGATGTCAGTGATAGGACAATAGCCATACAGCTACAAGGAGGACCAGTTAATACGACTATTATTCAAATTTAAACACCAACCACTAGGGCTAAAGATGAAGAAATAGAAGATTTTTATTAGCTGCTGCAGTCTGAAGTTGATCGAACATGCAATCAAGATGCATTGATAATTACTGGCGATCGGAATGCAAAAGTTGGGAACAAAGAAGGACCAGTAGTTGGAAAATATGGCCTTGGTGATAGAAACAATGCCAGAGATCGAAAGATAGAATTTTGCAAGACCAACAACTTCTTCTTTGCAAAAACCTTCTTTCACCAACATAAATGGTGACCATACATACACAGGGACCTCGCCAGATAGAACACACAGAAATCAAATTGACTACATCTGTGGAAAGAGATGATGGAAAAGCTCAATATCATCAGTCAGAACAAGGCCAGGGGCTGACTGTGGAACAGACCAGCAATTGCTCATATGCAAGTTCAAGTTGAAACTGAAGGAAATCAGAGCAAGTCTACGAGAGCCAAAATATGACCATGAGTTTATCCCACCTGAATTTAGAGACCATCTCAAGAATAGATTTCACGCATTGAACACTAGCGACCGAAGACCGGATGAGTTGTGGAATGACAAGGACATCATACATGAAGAAAGCAAGAGGTCACTGAGAAGACAGGAAAGAAAGAAAAGACCAAGATGGATGTCAGAGGAGACTCTGAAACTTGCTCTTGAGCGTCGAGTGGCAAAAGCAAAAGGAAAAACTGATGAAGTAAAAGAACTGAACAGAAGATTTCAAAGGGCCTCTTGAGAAGACAAAGTATTATAATTACATGTGCAAAGGGTTGGAGATGGAAAACCAAAAAGGAAGAACATGCTCGGCATTTCTCAAGCTGAAGGAACTGAAGAAAAAATTCAAACCTCAAGTTGCAATAGTGAAGGATTCCATGGGGAAAATATTAAACGATGCAGGAAGCATCAAAAGAAGATGGAAGGAATACACAGAGTCATTATACCAAAAAGAATTAGTTGATATTCAACCATTTCAAGAGATGGCATATGGTCAGGAACCTATGGTACTGAAGGAAGAAGTCCAAGCTGCTCTGAAGGCACTGGCAAAAAACAAGGCTCCAGGAATTGATGGAATATCAATTGAGATGTTTCAACAAACAGATGCAGCGCTGGAGGTACTCACTCGTCTATGCCAGGAAATATGGAAGACAGCTTCCTGGCCAACTGACTGGAAGAGATCCATATTTATGCCTTTTCCCAAGAAGGGTGATCCAACCGAATGTGGAAATTATAGAACAATATCATTCATATCACCTGCAAGCAAAACTCTGCTGAAGATCATTCAAAAACAGCTGCAGCAGTATATCAACAGGGAACTGCCAGAAATTCAGGCTGGTTTCAGAAGAGGACATGGAACCAGGGATATCATTGCTGATGTCAGATGGATCCTGGCTGAAAGCAGAGAATACCAGAAGGATGTTTACCTGTGTTTTATTGACTATGCAAAGGCATTCAACTGTCTGGATCATAACAAACTATGCATAACACTGCAAAGATTGGGAATTCCAGAACACGTAATTGTGCTCATGAGGAACCTTTACGTAGATCAAGAAGCAGTTGTTTGGACAGAACAAGGGGATACTGATTGGTTTAAAGTCAGGAAAGGTGTGCGTCAGGGTTGTATTCTTTCACCGTACCTATTTAATCTGTATGCTGAACAAATAATACGAGAAGCTGGACTATATGAAGAAGAACAGGGCATCAGGATTGGAGGAAGACTCATTAACAACCTGCGTTATGCAGATGACACAACCTTGCTTGCTGAAAGTGAAGAGGACTTGAAGCACTTACTAATGAAGATCAAAGACCACAGCCTCAGTATGGATTACACCTCAACATAAAGAAAACAAAAATCTTCACAATTGGACCAATGAGCAACATCATGATAAATGGAGAAAAGGTTGAAGTTGTCAACGATTTCATTTTACTTGGATCCACAATCAACAGCCGTGGAAGCAGCAGTCAGGAAATCAAAAGACACATTACATTGGGTAAATCTGCTGCAAAGGACCTCTTCAAAGTGTTGAAGAGCAAAGATGTCACCCTGAAGACTAAGGTGCGCCTGACCCAAGCCATGTTATTTTCAATCACATCATATGCATGTGAAAGCTGGACAATGAATAAGGAAGACTGAAGAAGAGTTGACGCCTTTGAATTGTGGTGTTGGCGAAGTATATTGAATATACCGTGGACTGCCAAAAGAAGGAACAAATCTGTCTTGGAAGAAGTGCAGCCAGAATGCTCCTTAGAAGGAAGGATGGCGAGACTGCATCTTACATACTTTGGACATGTTGTCAGGAGGGATCAGTCCCTGGAGAAGGACATCATGCTTGGCAGAGTACGGGGTCAGCAGAAAAGAGGAAGACCCTCAATGAGGTGGATTGACACAGTGGCTGCAACAATGAGCTCAAGCATAACAACAATTTTAAGGATGGCGCAGGACTTGGCAGTATTTCGTTCTGTTGTGCATAGGGTCGCTATGAGTAGGAACTGACTGGACGGCACCTAACAACAACAACAACATGATGACGTGATCACTTCCGTGATGAGGTTTTATATGATGTGATCATTTCCATTATGGGATCTGCTGTGAGTAGCCAATCAGTTGAAAGGGAGTTTCCTAGGGAGTGTGGCCTGCTTCAAATATAGGTGGACTTTCTGCCAAGGCTCCTGGGCTTTTGCTTGCTCTGGATCCTGCAGCTGGCTCCTGTTCGTCTAACCTCCAATTCTTGGCACTTCGGCTAGCAGCTTACCTGCCATTTTTTCTTCCAATTTTGTGATTCATCTGTCTTTTGGGATTTGTTGGTCTTTGCAACCTGTGAGCAAGAGCCCTGCCGTCTGACCTGTGGATCTTGGGATCGCCAGCCCTTGTGGCTATGTGAATCAGAAGAAGCTTCCAGCTTGACCAATGTACTGGGGACATTCTAGCCTCTACGGCTGTGTGACCATTTCCTTGATACAAATCTCTCTATATGTACATTTACATGCTTTATTGGTTTTGCTTCTTTTTGAATGAAAAATCGTACCTATCATAAAGGTGCCCTTTTAGGTGTATTGGAGAGAATATAATCTGGAAGATGGGTTTGGGAACATGGATGCAGATATGAAAATGCACAGACGATTTGGTGATGTACAACTGAGAAGTTCAGTTTTCCGAGTTTTCCTCCCTTCCATTCCTCTCTGTGTATTGAAGATGTTTTAGAACCCTGGAAGAACGCTTATGCTCCATACACCCATTTTCCATGTTTCAGGTTTTTTGTTTGTTTTTTAGTTGTTTTTTTTTTTTTAATTACTATTGGCTACTTACAGTATGGGTCTGGGTTTGTACTTACAGTGTGATACTGTCAATCTCATACCACCAATGACAACATGGCAAGTTATTTGGCTATTTCAACTTCTCATTGCCTATGTGAAGCTCTAAGGAAGGCTCTAAAAAGGTGCCTTATAATTAAATTAGGCCCCCACTAGAAAGATCTCGCCGTGTTGAAATCATAAAGCATAGTTATCTAACCATTGCTAGTCTTTTTGGTGTTTCATAGATTCTAAGAAAGGGCTGGCAAAAACAATTGTGGGCTTTATTGTAATCTTGCTCTGAGCTGTACGAGGGTTAAATATGCAGTTGTTGTGTAGCAATATGGTGACACCTGAACCCAAGGTCAGCTGCATCTCCAAGAGACTGAAGAGAGACTCCAGAACCAGAAATCATGACATATGGATTATTGGGGAGCTTACTTAAGGGACAGTCATCCCAAGGCAGTGGCTTGACCAGTTTAGCACTCCTCAACCTCCTAGCAGGGGACACAAGCTTATATACCATTCCAGCTGGGGCTAAGGCTCATTTTTTTTCTTCTCAAGTCCTTGGGCAGTCAGCGTTCCCAGGGACTTCGTGTCCAGGCCTAGATGTTTTCCTTCTTGTTGCTAAGGTGTTCCTTGGCCTTTGCCGCCAGCCCAGTCACACTGCTCCTGGCCTTGTACCTTAGCCCAGGTCCATCCCAAGTTCATCCCCAGCACACTTCGGGGAAGAGCAAACCTGATGCCATTAGGAGGGGCTGCATATAGCTGAATGGCATTGCCCTACAGCAGTAAAATGAGGTTGTATTCAAAATGGATTGTGGACTCCAGAGCATTTCCTAGTGCGTTGATTCTCAAAATGAGGTCCTAAGACCAGCAACATCAGCTTCTCCTGGACCTAGTTAGAAATAGAAGTTCTCAGAATCTATTCTAGACCTGCTGACTTGGAAACTCTGGGGGTGGGGATGAGTAATCTTTACTTTAATAAGTCCTCCCTCCCCCAGGTGATTCTGATTCTTGCTAAGGTTTCAGAATCACTGTGTACTGTTGCATACTGATTCTCAGTAGTTTTTTTCCCCCCTGTTTTCCTTCATTATTGCTATGTCCTGCATGTCTGCAGGCTGGACTCAGCCAAACACCATGCTTACTTTCAGCTACTCTTGCAAAGAAACAAGTTGAAACCTCTTTAAGTTAGGGTAAAAGAACTTCTCAATGTGTCTGTGCTAGATTAATCAAGGCTAGCTCTTTGTCTCCGCTTCTTAAAACTACTAAGAAACTCTAAGTACTTTATCAACACTGAATTGGTTTTTTAATTGAGATGTTCCCTCTATGGAGTACAAAAACCTTCTTTAAAAAGTAAGTGAAGGGAAGCGGGGCCAAGATGGCGGACTAGGTGGATGCTACCGCGGATCCCTCTTGCAACAAAGACTTGGAAAAACAAGTGAATCGATCACATACATAACAATCTACGAACTCTGAACAACAAACACAGATTTAGAGACGGAGAACGAACAAATATGGGGAGACAGCTATTGTTTTCAGAGCCAGGAGCCAGCGTACCAGTCAGGTGACCTTCGGAGCCCGATTTGGGGCAGAGCCCAGGGGGGCAGACAGCACAGACAAGGGGCCCAGCCCTAGCCCCCGAACTCATCTTGGGAGGGAGCCCAGCCAGTTGGCGCACGCGGCGTGGCGGCGCAGCCGGTGGGAGAAGTCCCCGGGAAGCAGTGACTGGTCTTGGAGCGGGGAGAGCAGAGTCCCAGCTGGGGAGCCGTCCCGCTGGGATTTTGGCGGGTGCGGGCGGGGCATGAACGCAGGGATCAGCTACATTCCCCTGAATTGACCCCGGGGCGGTCCTAACCGGTTCGCGCAGGCCCAGCCAGTTCTCGCGGGCGGCGTGGCAGAGCAGCCGGTGGAAGAAGTCCCCGGGAGGCAGTGGCTGGTCTTGGAGCGGGGAGAGCGGTGTCCCAGCTGGGACGCGCAGTTGCGGCCCAGGCGCAGGGAGCTGCTCCGCTATCCTGAGCTGACCCGGGGGGTGAGCCCACCTGGTTCGCGGGAGCAGCGCATGACGGGGCTGGTGGGACGGGGAGTCCCCCGGAGGCAGAGACTGATTTTGGAGTCGGGAGCGCACCGTCCCAGTAGGGGAGCCTTAACCTTGGGGGTAGTGCTGACAGCGGAGGATCTGACTGTGATGCCAGTGGTCCAGACCCCCCGGGAGACAATCTCCACACAGCCAGTACATATAGGCGACGTGCCCTGCAGAAATCTCAGATATAAGAGTCATTCCAAGTAAGACAAACAACTCTGGCTATATTCTGAGGTGCTACACTCCTAGCTCTCTGATCCCTCCCCCACCCTCCGCAGGCGGCTCCATTAACATCCAAATAGCCTGAGCCAGAGGGAGAACTCTGATAGGGATCTGATTGCATTTTTTTTTTAGGGGATTTTCTGGAAAAACTAGTTTCCCAGTGATGGCTCCAAGACAGCAGTCCATATCAAACCACATAAAACAGCAGACCATGACAGCTTCTCCAACCCCCCAAACAAAAGAACCAAAATCTTTCCCAAATGAAGATACAATCCTGGAATTATCAGATACAGAATATAAAAAACTAATTTACAGAATGCTTAAAGATATCACAAATGAAATTAGGATAAATGCAGAAAAAGCCAAGGAACATACTGATAAAACTGTTGAAGAACTCAAAAAGATTATTCAAGAACATAGTGGAAAAATTAATAAGTTGCAAGAATCCATAGAGAGACAGCATGTAGAAATCCAAAAGATTAACAATAAAATTACAGAATTAGACAACGCAATAGGAAGTCAGAGGAGCAGACTCGAGCAATTAGAATGTAGACTGGGACATCTGGAGGACCAGGGAATCAACACCAACATAGCTGAAAAAAAATCAGATCAAAGAATTAAAAAAAATGAAGAAACCCTAAGAATCATGTGGGACTCTATCAAGAAGGACAACTTGCGAGTGATTGGAGTCCCAGAACACGGAGGGGGGACAGAAAACACAGAGAAAATAGTTGAAGAACTCCTGACACAAAACTTCCCTGACATCATGAAAGACGAAAGCATATCTATCCAAGATGCTCATCGAACCCCATTTAAGATTGATCCAAAAAGAAAAACACCAAGACATATCATCATCAAACTCGCCAAAACCAAAGATAAACAGAAAATTTTAAAAGCAGCCAGGGAGAAAAGAAAGGTTTCCTTCAAGGGAGAATCAATAAGAATAAGTTCAGACTACTCAGCAGAAACCATGCAGGCAAGAAGGGAATGGAACGACGTATACAGAGCACTGAAGGAGAAAAACTGCCAACCAAGGATCATATATCCAGCAAAACTCTCTCTGAAATATGAAGGAGAAATTAAGATATTTTCAGATAAACACAAGTTTAGAGAATTTGCAAAAACCAAACCAAGGCTACAAGAAATGCTAAAGGATATTGTTTGGTCAGATGACCAATAATATCAGGTACCAGCACAATACAAGGTCACAAAACAGAACGTCCTGATATCAACTCAAATAGGGAAAGCACGAAAACAAACAAATTAAGACTAATTCTAAAAAATAAATAAACAAAATAATACACATAACAGGGAATCATAGAAATCAATAGGTAAAAGATCACAATAATCAAAAAGAGGGACTAAATATAGGAGGCATTGAACTGCCAGATGGAGAGTGATACAAGGCGATATAGAACGATACAAGTTAGGTTTTTACTTAGAAAAATAGGGGTAAAAAATAAGGTAACCACAAAAAGGAATATCAATTCCATAACTCAAGAAAAAAGCCAAGAAAAACGTAACGAATCAACTAACATAAAGTTAAACATTATGAAAATGAGGATCTCACAATCTACTAAGAAAAACATCTCAGCACAAAAAAGTATGTGGAAAAATGAAATGGCCAACAACACACATGAAAAGGCATCAAAATGACAGCACTAAAAACTTATTTATCTATAATTATGCTGAGTGTAAATGGACTAAATGCACCAATAAAGAGACAGAGAGTCACAGACTGGATAAAGAAACACGATCCATCTATATGCTGCCTACAAGAGACACACCTTAGACTTAGAGACACAAACAAACTAAAACTCAAAGGATGGAAAAAAATATATCAAGCAAACAATAAGCAAAAAAGAAGAGGAGTAGCAACATTAATTTCTGACAAAATAGACTTTAGACTTAAATCCACCACAAAGGATAAAGAAGGACACTATATAATGATAAAAGGGACAATTGATCAGGAAGACATAACCATATTAAATATTTATGCACCCAATGACAGGGCTGCAAGATACATAAATCAAATTTTAACAGAATTGAAAAGTGAGATAGACACCTCCACATTTATAGTAGGAGACTTCAACACACCACTTTCGGAGAAGGACAGGACATCCAGTAAGAAGCTCAACAGAGACACGGAAGACCTACTTACAACAATCAACCAACTTGACCTCATTGACTTATACAGAACTCTCCACCCAACCGCTGCAAAATATACTTTTTTTTCTAGTGCACATGGAACATTCTCTAGAATAGACCACATACTAGGTCATAAAACAATTCTTTGCAGAGTCCAAAACATCTAAATATTACAAAGCATCTTCTCAGACCACAAGGCAATGAAACTAGAAATCAATAACAGAAAAACTAGGGAAAAGAAATCAAATACTTGGAAACTGAACAATACCCTCCTGAAAAAAGACTGGGTTATAGAAGACATCAAGGAGGGAATAAGGAAATTCATAGAATGCAACGAGAATGAAAATACTTCCTATCAAAACCTCTGGGACACAGCAAAAGCAGTGCTCAGAGGCCAATTTATATTGATAAATGCACACATACAAAAAGAAGAAAGAGCCAAAATCAGAGAACTGTCCCTACAACTTGAACAAATAGAAAGTGAGCAACAAAAGAACCCATCAGGCACCAGAAGAAAACAAATAATAAAAATTAGAGCTGAACTAAATGAATTAGAGAACAGAAAAACAATTGAAAGAATTGCCAAAGCCAAAAGCTGGTTCTTTGAAAAAATCAACAAAATTGATAAACCATTGGCTAGACTGACTAAAGAAATACAGAAAAGGAAACAAATAGCCCGAATAAGAAACGAGAAGGACCACATCACAACAGAGCCAAATGAAATTAAAAGAATCATTTCAGATTACTACGAAAAATTGTACTCTAACAAATTTGAAAACCTAGAAGAAATGGATGAATTCTTGGAAAAACACTACCTACCTAAACTAACACATTCAGAAGTAGAACAACTAAATAGACCCATAACAAAAAAAGAGATTGAAACGGTAATCAAAAAACTTCCAACAAAAAAAAGTCCTGGCCCAGACGGCTTCACTGCAGAGTTCTACCAAACCTTCAGAGAAGACTTAACACCACTACTACTGAAGGTATTTCAAAGCATAGAAAAAGACGGAATACTACCCAACTCATTCTATGAAGCTACCATCTCCCTGATACCAAAACCAGGTAAAGACATTACAAAAAAAGAAAATTTTAGACCTATATCCCTCATGAACATAGATGCAAAAATCCTCAACAAAATTCTAGCCAATAGAATCCAACAACACATCAAAAAAATAATTCACCCTGATCAAGTGGAATTTATACCAGGTATGCAAGGCTGGTTTAATATCAGAAAAACCATTAATGCAATCCATCACATAAATAAAACAAAAGATAAAAACCACATGATCTTATCAATAGATGCAGAAAAGGCATTTGACAAAGTTCAACACCCATTTATGATAAAAACTCTCAGCAAAATAGGAATTGAAGGAAAATTCCTCAACATGATAAAGGGCATCTATGCAAAGCCAACAGCCAATATCACTCTAAATAGAGAGAACCTGAAAGCACTTCCCTTGAGAACGGGAACCAGACAAGGACGCCCTTTATCACCGCTCTTATTCAACATCGTACTTGAAGTCCTAGCCAGGGCAATTAGGCTAGACAAAGAAATAAAGGGTATCCGGATTGGCAAGGAGGAAGTAAAGCTATCACTATTTGCAGATGACATGATCGTATACATGGAAAACCCTAAGGAATCCTCCAGAAAACTACTGAAACTAATAGAAGAGTTTGGCAGAGTCTCAGGTTATAAAATAAACATACAAAAATCACTTGGATTCCTCTACATCAACAAAAAGAACACCGAAGAGGAAATAACCAAATCAATACCTTTCACAGTAGCCCCCAAGAAGATAAAATACTTAGGAATAAATCTTATCAAGGATGTAAAAGACCTATACAAAGAAAACTACAAAGCTCTACTACAAGAAATTCAAAAGGACATACTTAAGTGGAAAAACATACCCTGCTCATGGATAGGAAGACTTAACGTAGTAACAATGTCTATTCTACCAAAAGCCATCTATACATATAACGCACTTCCGATCCAAATTCCAATGTCATATTTTAAGGAGATAGAGAAACAAATCACCAATTTCATATGGAAGGGAAAGAACCCCTGGATAAGCAAAGCATTACTGAAAAAGAAGAAGAAAGTGGGAGGCCTCACTCTACCTGATTTCAGAACCTATTATACAGCTACAGTAGTCAAAACAGCCTGGTACTGGTACAACAACAGGCACATAGACCAATGGAACAGAATTGAGAACCCAGATATAAATCCATCCATGTATGAGCAGCTGATATTTGACAAAGGACCAGTGTCAGTTAATTGGGGAAAAGATAGTCTTTTTAACAAATGGTGCTGGCATAACTGGATATCCATTTGCAAAAGAATGAAACAGGACCCATACCTCACACCATGCACAAAAACTAACTCCAAGTGGATCAAAGACCTAAACATAAAGACTAAAACGATAAAGATCATGGAAGAAAAAATAAGGACAACCCTAGGAGCCCTAGTATAGGGCATAAACAGAATACAAAACATTACCAAAAATGATGAAGAGAAACCAGATAACTGGGAGCTCCTAAAAATCAAACACCTATGCTCATCTAAAGACTTCACCAAAAGAGTAAAAAGACCACCTACAGACTGGGAAAGAATATTCAGCTATGACATCTCAGACCAGCGCCTGATCTCTAAAATCTACATGATTCTGTCAAAACTCAACCACAAAAAGACAAACAACCCAATCAAGAAGTGGGCAAAGGATATGAACACACATTTCACTAAAGAAGATGTTCAGACAGCCAACAGATACATGAGAAAATGCTCCCAATCATTAGCCATTAGAGAAATGCAAATTAAAACTATGATGAGATTCCATCTCACACCAACTAGACTGGCATTAATCCAAAAAACACAAAATAATAAATGTTGGAGAGGCTGCAGAGAGATTGGAACTCTCATACACTGCTGGTGGGAATGTAAAATGGTACAACCACTTTGGAAATCCATCTGGCGTTATCTTAAACAGTTAGAAATAGAACTACCATACAACCCAGAAATCCCACTCCTCGGAATATACCCTAGAGATACAAGAGCCTTCACACAAACAGACATATGCACACCCATGTTTATTGCAGCTCTGTTTACAATAGCAAAAAGCTGGAAGCAACCAAGGTGTCCGTCGACGGATGAATGGATAAATAAATTGTGGTATATTCACACAATGGAATACTACACATCAATAAAGAACAGTGACGAATCTGTGAAACATTTCATAACATGGAGGAATCTGGAAGGCATCATGCTGAACGAAATGAGTCAGAGGCAAAAGGACAAATATTGAATAAGACCACATTATAAGATCTTGAGAAATAGAAAAAACGGAGAAGAACACATACTTTTGTGGTTACGAAGGGGGGAGGGAGGGAGGGAGTGAGAGGGTTTTTTATTGATCAATCAGTAGATAAGAACTGCTTTGGGTGAAGGGAAAGACAACACTCAATACAAGGAAGGTCAGCACAATTGGACTGGACTAAAAGCAAAGAGGTTTCCAGGATAAAATGAATGCTTCAAAGGTCAGCGGAGCAGGGGCGGGGGTCTGGGGAACATGGTTTGAGGGGACTTCTAAGTCAATTGGCAAAATAATTCTATTATGAAAACATTCTGCATCCCACTTTGAAATGAGGCGTCTGGGGTCCTAAATGCTAACAAGCGGCCATCTAAGATACATCAATTGGTCTCAACCCACCTGGAGCAAAGGAAAATGAAGAACACCAAGGTCACACGACAACTAAGAACCCAAGAGACAGAAAGGGCCACATGAACCAGAGACCTACATCATCCTGAGACCAGAAGAACTAGTTGGTGCCTGGCCAGAGTCGATGACTGCCCTGTCAGGGAGCACAACAGAGAACTCCTGAGGGAGCAGGAGATCAGTGGGATGCAGACCCCAAATTCTCATAAAAAGACCATTACTTAATGGTCTGACTGCGACTAGAGGAATCCCGGCGGCCGTCATCCCCAGATCTTTTGTTGGCACAGGACAGGAACCATCCCCGAAGACAACTCATCAGACACGAAAGGGACTGGTCAGCGAGGGGGAGAGAGATGCTGATGACGAGTGAGCTAATTAAATCAGGTGGACGCTGGAGAGTGTGTTGGCAACTCTTGACTGGAGGGGGGATGGGAAGATAGAGAGAGAGGGAAGATGGCAAAAATGGCACGAAACAAGATACTGAAAGGGCTGACTCAATAGGGGGAGAGCAAGTGGGAGAAACTTACATGTGACAGACTGATTGGATTTGTAAATGTTCACTTGAAGCTTAATAAAAGTTAATTAAAAAAAAAAAGTAAGTGAAGACATACGATAACGTATATATCTTTTCATGAATTTCCCAAATACCCATCTATTATGGATTGAATTATGGCCCCAAAAAATATGTATTGTAAATCCTAACCTGTATGCCTGTGGTTATAATCCCATTTGGGAATGAGGTGTCTTTGTTATGTGAATGAGGCAGGATTATTGTAGGATGTATCTTGCAGTCAATCTGTTGAGACATAAAAAGATTAAACAAGCCAGCAGAGATGGAGGAAGAGAGATGCCAAGCCACATGAAGATTGCCCAGGTACAGAAACCCAAAGAGACAAAGGCCTTCCTTTATAGCCCACAGAGATAGAAAGCCTTCCCCTGGAACCAGCTCCCTGAATTTGGACTTCTAGCCCCCTGAACCGTGCAAAAATAAATTTCTCCTTGTTAAAGCCACGCATTTATGGAGTTTCTTTTACAGCAGCATTTAGATAACTAAGACAGGGAGTAAGAAATTTTTCCCAGAGGAATGATGTCTGATGTGATGCTTAGAATTATTTATTAAGCAAAATTCATGCTAGGGCCACTATAATAAATAGAACTTTCTATATTCTAAATTAGAAATCTCTAATATATCATATTTTAAAAATCCATCTTAGAAAGATCCCACTTGTATAGCACTTCCAGTTTCTATCCACATAGGTACTAACGTCTTAGCACCTTACGACCAGTATGAGCTCATGAATAAATCCATTTGTGAACCTTATGCTTTTCTACTTTTTATTATGCCAAAACATAAAAATATTTCAGTCTTAGATTCCTAATTTTAGGTATAATTACCAAATTTGTTGACATGTAGTGATTAAATTGTTCTCTTTAATTTTACTTTGAAAAATTGATACTATAATTTGGTCTCAATTAAGATCTCAATTTATTCAGATAGCATTTAATTAGAAGGATGACAAAGAACTGCAGGCTATCTTCTCTGCATCAACAACAACAAAAAAAAATGTGTTTTACAGCAAAATTACAAAGGCACTGCCTGGGTTACAAAGAAAAGCTTCCAAATTTAGTGTAGAAAATATTATTTTGTAGATTATTTGTTTAATTTTCTCTTAACTTCCTATTCATATATTGAATAATAAATTCAGAATGTAAAATATGTTCTGAGATGGAACATACAGAGCCTAATTAACTTATTAAAAGATTTCACTAGGGAAAATGAATGATTGTGTCAGAGGTAAGCATTTTTACTCTAGGTTACTGCTCTTTTGCCTGAATTCTACAGATGATTGCAAAGGTATCTCAGATGGGCTTAGATTTGCACCAACAGAACGTTTTTACGGGAGAAAAGAAGAAAATACTCAAAATGTCAGAGAACTCTGGTGTTTAACCTCTGGATGATGGCTTGACTAAGTCACAAGGAAAAGGGCACCACAGAAAAAGCTTATCAGAAGCTATAAACTGTCAAGATAAATCTTAGAATGTGGTTGACACCTTTACCCATCTGTCTAAATTACTTGTAAATGCTTTTGTAGGTAAATAGTGACCTCGATAAATTAGATCTTGGAAAAAATATACATTGTGGGATTTTTTCTCTTAAACAGCAATTTGCATAATAACACAAATATGACCTATTTAAAAAGGAACGTATTACTAAGTAGAGGAAGTCCATATGTCAAATAAATTATCCAAAAACATTTAGTTAAAAAGAAAATTTGCGAAATATCCTTATTAACTCCTGATGAAGCATTTTCTATTTTCATTTTCTTTTTCATGTAGGGTTGAAGATTTAGAAAAAGGAATACATCTTTGATATAAACTTGTCCTGTGGAATATTTGGGAGATACTTATACTAAAATACCACTCACTGTTTACCTGAAATTCAAATTTAACTGAGTATTTTTTATTTTATCTCCCATTTTCAGATAGTAAAATAAATAAATAAACTCCTTCATTTTGGATATACAGTACTTAAAATTTTAAGAAATAGAATACAACACACATTATCTTCACTTGTATTTTTATTCCTTAATAGTGTTTGTTTTTATCATCCAGATGAACTAACATGTATATATCTATGGAAATTAAGAGTTTAAATGATCAAAAATTTTCTTCTAACACTGTTGGATGTATTTTCACACTAGTACCTGTGATGAATTCAACATAAGTATCATTCATTGTAATGCAAATGTCTACTCTTTATTAAAACAGTGTATTGGCTTTCTAAAATATAAGCAGTAATTCAGACATCAAGGTTTTTGGTGAATAAGAGTATTGAAAGGCTATTCAGCTAAGGTGTGGCAAGAAGGAAATTCTGCAATACTGAATTCAAAAATCGCCACCTGGGAGTCAGCTCCAGGGTAACCTCAGAAGTACAGTTCTATACCAGAATATCTTCTATTTGGAGAAGCTGGGAAGTATAAGTTCATTCTGTACTGTCTAGTGTCTAGGCTACTCTAAGATTTGGGTCTTCTATTTTGTTTGTGAATAGGAATAAATACCATACAATAGTCCTAGATCAGACCTACTGTGCTAGACGAACCAATTCTGTGCCAATGTTAAATTTTGGATCTAATCCAGGTTACATGTCATACTCAAGTCTTCTAGCTCCTGGAGGCTCTCTGTAGAAAATGTGATGTTGTCACAATAAAATCATGTAAAGTAATTTGACATAATATATAAACATTTTGACATGCTTTGTAGAATAATGGTATGACAACACAAGATTAACCGAAGAATGTAACTAATTAATCTTTCATTGTCACACACATAAACATGCAAATAACCTTGATTAGCTTAGCTAGCCCACTTAGCGCATATTATAGAAACTCAAACAGAATAAATACTATTAATGAATTACAACAACCCTTAGGATATAGCATAATATACCTCATACATAGCATTATTTTTTGACTAACTGGGCAAAAATTCTTTACCAGCTGTTGTGGACTGAATTGTGTCCCCCCAAAATATCTGTTTATTTGGCTACGTCGTGATTTCCTTGTATGACGGTCTACCATTTTATCATCTGATGCGATTTCCCTGTGTGTCGTAAATCTCATCACTGTGGTGTAATAAGGTGGATTAGTGGCAGTTACGTTGATGATATCTACAAGATTAGATAATGTCTCAAACCAATCTCTCTTGAGATATAAAAAAGAGAAGTGAACAGAGAGACAGGGGAACCTCATACCACCAAGAAAGCAGTGCTAGGAGCAGAACGTGTCATTTGGACCTGAGGTTCCTGCACTGAGAAGCTCCCAGACCAAGGGAAGACTAATGACAAGGACATTCCTCCAGAGATGACAGAGAGAGAAAGCTTTCCCCTGGAGCCAGAGCCCTGAATTTGGACCTCTAGCCTACTGGACTGTGATAGAACGAACTTCTTTTTGTTAAAGCCATCGACTTGCGGTATGTTATAGCAGCACTAGATGACTAAGACACCAGGGAAGCACAGTATACTCGTAATGGAAACTTTTCCAAAACATGCACGCCAGGGTCCCACCCTTGATTTTCTGTCTTAGTAGATATGGAGTGAACAGAAGACATCAGTGAAAGCTTTCTGAAGTGAATATGGTATCCTTACCCGGTTGAGAATTGGTTTTTTCCCTAGCTCTCTCTATGTGAGTATAGAAACTCTAAATTGTTTCCCATTGACAGGTATGATTTAAAAAATGTATCATTGTTGCTTTATTTTGTGGTTCTAAGGAAACTCAGGGTAGACAGTGTTAAGTCAGAGTCTTGTATTTTTTTTTCTTATTATTTTGTATTTCACACTGAGTGGTGAACTCCAATGAGAGCTTTTAAAGATGTGAATTCTGTAAACTAAGATGAAGTTACTTGAGACCTATTCCAAAAACAAGAGTACCTGGTAATCTTTATGCTATAAATAAAAACTAGAGAGCTGCAGTTTTTGCCACCTAAATCTAATTGAGAAGTAGGAGATCTAATAGAGATATGAAAACACTTTAGAATCAGAAAGAAATGTTTGAAAGCTGGACAATGAATAAGGAAGACCGAAGAATTGACACCTTTGAATTGTGGTGTTGTTGAAAATACCATGGACTAACAAAAGAACGAACAAATCTGTCTTGGAGGAAGTGCAACCAGAACGCTCCTTAGAAGCAAGGATAGCGAGACTGCATCTTACATACTTTGGACATGTTGTCAGGAGGAATCAGTCTCTGAAGAAGGGCATCATGCTGGGCAAAGTACACCATCAGTGGAAAAGAGGAAGACCCTCGGCAAGGTTGATTGACACAGTGGCTGCAACAATGAGCTCAAGCATAACAACAATTGTAAGGATGGCGCAGGACCGGGCAGTGTTTTGTTCTGTTGTGCAAAGGGTTGCTATGAGTCAGAACTGACTCGATGGCACCTAAAAACAACAACAACATAATTTGAAAGAAATTTGTGGCCTTTTTTTTTTTTTTAATGTGTGGTTCTCTAACCATAAATTCTATATCCTTCCCACTTGCAAAATATGTTCACCTCCATCAAGAACGCTCAAATGTCTCACCCTGTTATGGCATCAACCTCAAAGTTCAGGATCCCAGGGTCTTCATTATATCTAGATACGGCTCCTTGGATGTGGCTCTTGATCTAGAGACCTGTGAAATTACAAATACAAGCTATCTGTCCAACCAACAACCAACCCACTGCCGTCGAGTCGATTTTGACTCATAGCAACCCTATAGACCCAAAATCAATAGTGAGATAGAGATAGGATAACCACAACACAGACCCTTTCAAAAAGGGAGTGATGGGGGGGCACTATGCAGACCTTGGTTTATAACAATCCTGAAATCCAGCTGAACAAATGTTGCAAGGTCCTCTTAGTCTGAGGTCAAGAAATGTGATTGGATTAGAGCTTGGTTATGCTCCCTGGGGGTGGCTCGCTAGTGTATTTTTCTGCTTGTGTCTTGGTTTTGCCCTCTGTACTCTTGACTCAGCCCTTTGAAATGTCTTTCCTTTTCCGTAAGAATTGGTCTCTGTTTGCATCCGAGTAGTTTCATAGCCTGCTTCCTGCTTGTGAAATGTTGGAGGCCCAGAAACATTTTTGAATTTGAGCAATCTAAATTCATTTTAATCCAAGTTGGTAGCCTTCTTGCTAGTTAATCTCTTAAAACAACATTGTGGCCTTTCTGTGTATTAGATTATTTTCAGATTAAATTTCCCTCAATTACACAAAAGCCATACCCACAGTTCTTTTCAAGACAAGCTTCAGGTATCTTTAAAAGGTAGGTTTTAAATTATCTTTCTAATGTAATAAGGTAATTGATCTAATCAGATTTTCTCCTTGGGTCTATTTTTTTAATCAGCTTTATTGAAGTATAACTTACATACAATATAATGCACTCCCTATTTGCCCTGTTAATGGACTGAGTACATGCTGCACTGGGAGAAAGCCCTCTGGCAGAGAGAGGCTTTGGCACCTGAGGAAAGCAAAGCATTTTCCTGTTGAGGGGATATGGACCAGGCTCCTCTTCTGCCACTAGTCCCTGAGCTTGAATCAGGTTCAGGAAAAACAAAGTCTCATCCAGATCTCACAGCATGAAGTAAACTAATAGACTATGCCACATTCCCAAACTTGTGATATTTCTCCAAAAAATGGTTAAGAAAGAGGGAGTTTAGGAACGACATGGACTTGTTTCTTCCTGCTTCTCCATGCTACCAAAACAAACAAACAACAAACCCATGGCCGTAGAGGCAATTCCGACTCACAGCGTCCTCCATGCCAGGCATACTGGAAATAACACAAAAAGTAACCAAAGGAGAACTCTGAAGGGTATAAAGAAGAAGACAAACTGCTTAGAGACCCCCGGACTTTAAGGAACAAAACAGAGGGTATTACAATGCTTCGCCCAGCAGAAGAAGCCAAGCCAGGTCCTGCATTTCCTGGTCCGCATTTTTAATGCAGTAACAGAAGTTGGCCCATATATGCTTATTCCTCCCAAGGCTAAACCACCAGGCAAGTCCAACAGCACTTATAAAGGGGGATCAGGAGCAGTGCTGACAATAAGCAGACAGAAAGAGTGCTCCTTTTCGCCTGAAATTATCCTCCCCCACTAAGAGACACTGGGTGGCTACGCAACACTGGAAAGAGTGATACCACCACAAGCACCTGGCCAGGAAGTGCTCTTCATCTTTCACAGGCAGGAAGTCCCATCACAGTAAGTGCCAGCCCAGGAAGGACTCTCCTTCCTAAATGGTCCTGGAAATACTCTCCATTAACAAGAGATATTGGTGCAGCAGTGACGGTGGAGGGGATGAAGCAAGGGAGATCCCACCCCAACAAGCATCCAGCCTGGGAAGTGCTCACCCCAGTGGGCAGAGACTCCCTTCTGCCACCTAGAGGCACCAGGCAGCCTAGTCCGGGGAAACTCCTACTCCCTCAGGCAGAGACCAGTCGGAGACCTGCCAACACCAGATAAACCAAGTCAACTAAAACAACATGTCAAAGGCTCTGAAAATTAAATTGTCGTTAGAATTACTGCCAAAAAAAAATTAGTACCAGACCTATATAGTAAACTTAAAGAGGGTGACTGCTGCTAATATACCGGATGTAAATGGACCTCAGAGCCTCCTAACATGATAGTCAAAATGTCCAGAATACAATAAAAACATCATCTATCATACCAAGACCCAGGAAAGTCACAACTTGACTGAGAAAATGCAACCAATGAATGCCAACACTCAGATGAACAAGATGACGGAATTATCTAACATGGATTTTAAAGTGGCCATTATAAAAATGCTTCAACAAGCAATTGCAAATTCTCATGAAGTAAAGGAAAAAAGAGAAAATCTAAACAAAGAAATGGAAGTTACCAAAAAAAAAAGAAATTATAGAATTGAAAAATACAATAACAGAAGTAAAAAAAAAAAAAAAAAACTGCAGGATGGGTACATTAGAGATGACAGTGGATAGAATCAGTGAGCCTGAGATAGGTGAATAGAATTTACCCAATCTGAAGCAATAGAGAAAAAATGAACAGAGCTTCAGCTACCTGACAGACAATAACATAATACCTAACATTTGTACCATTGGAGTTCCAGAAAGACAGGAGAAGGAGAGTGAGACTAAAAGAATATTCAAAAACACAATGGCTGAAAACTTCCCAAATTTGCCAGTAGACATAATACAAATTTAAGAAGCTGGGTAAACTGCAAACAAGGCAAACCCAAAGAAATCCACATCGAAACACATCACAAACTTCTAAAGGCTAAAGACAAAGACAAAATCTTTACCAAAGAAAAACATATCACCTATAGGAGTACAAGGAGTCCCGGTGGAGCAGTGCTTAAGCGTTCAGCTGGGAACCAAAAGGTTCAAGGTTCGAACCCACCAGCCGCTCTGTGTTAGAAAGATGTAGCATTCTGCTTCCATAAAGATTTATAGACTTGGAAACCCTGTAGGCCAGTTGTACTCTGTCATATAGGGTCACTATAAGTAGAATCAACTTCATGGCAATGGGTATAGGAGAATGACAGCAAATTTCTCATCTAAAACCATGGAGACCAGAAGTAGCACAACATTTGTCAAACACTGAACATAACTGTCAACCTATGTTTTATTTACAACCCTGAATTTCATGTCCAGGACAGAAAGGAAAAAATAGAGAAACTCTTGGGTAAAAGAAAACTAAAAGAATTTGTCACTAACAGATATATCCTTAAAGAATGTCCAAATGAAGATCTTCAAAAAGAAAGAAAACAATAAGGGAGGGAATCTTGAGCATCAGGAAGGAAGAATGAACAATGGAAATGTATTCTGATATTCAAGACAATGATATTTGAAAGTCAGGAAGACTGTTGTTGTCGTTAGGTGCCGTCGAGTTGGTTCCGACTCATAGTAACCTTGTGCACAACAGAACGAAACACTGCCGGATCCTGTGCTACCCTTACAATCGTTGTTATGCTTGAGCTCATTGTTGCAGCCACTGTGTCAATCCACCTCGTTGAGGGTCTTCCTCTTTTCCGCTGACCCTGTACTCTGCCAAGCATGATGTCCTTCTCCAGGGACTGATCCCTCCTGACAACATGTCCAAAGTATGTAAGATGCAGTCTCGCCAACCTTGCCTCTAAGGAGCATTCTGGCCGCACTTCTTCCAAGACAGATTTGTTCGTTCTTTTGGCAGTCCATGGTATATTCAATGCTCTTCGCCAACACCACAATTCAAAGGCATAAACTCTTCTTCGGTCTTCTTTATTCATTGTCCAGCTTTCACATGCATATGATGTGATTGAAAATACCATGGCTTGGGTCAGGCGCACCTTAGTCTTCAGGGTGACATCTTTGCTCTTTAACACTTTGAAGAGGTCCTTTGCAGCAGATTTACCCAATGCAATGTGTCTTTTGATTTCTTGACTGCTGCTTCCATGGCTGTTGATTGTGGATCCAAGTAAAATGAAATCCTTGACAGCTTCAGTCTTTTCTCCGTTTATCACAATGTGGCTCATTGGTCCAATTGTGAGGATTTTTGTTTTCTTTATGTTGAGGTGTAATCCATACTGAAGGCTGTGGTCTTTGATCTGCATTAGTAAGTGCTTCAAGTCCTCTTCACTTTCAGCAAGCAAGGTTGTGTCATCTGCATAATGCAGGTTGTTAATGAGTCTTCCTCCAAACCTGATGCCCTGTTCTTCTTCATATAGTCCAGCTTCTCGTATTATTTGTTCAGCATACAGATTAAATAGAAATGATGAAAGAATACAACCCTGACGCACACCTTTCCTGACTTTAAACCAATCGGTATCCCCTTGTTCTGTCCAAACAACTGCTTCTTGATCTGTGTAAAGGTTCCTCACGAGCACAACTGAGTGTTCTGGAATTCCCATTCTTCGCGATGGTATCCATAGCTTATGATCCACACAGTCAAATGCCTTTACATAGTCCATAAAACACAGGTAAACATCCTTCTGGTATTCTCTGCTTTCAGCCAGGATCCATCTGACATCAGCAATGATATCCCTGGTTCCATGTCCTCTTCCGAAACCAGCCTGAATTTCTGGAAGTTCCCTGTTGATATACTGCTGCAGCCGTTTTTGCATGATCTTCAGCAAAATTTTGCTTGCGTGTGATATTAATGATATTGTTCTATAATTTCCACATTCAGTTGGATCACCTTTCTTGAGAATAGGCATAAATATGGATCTCTTCCAGTCAGTTGGCCAGGAAGCTGTCTTCCATATTTCTCAGCATAGATGTGTGAGCACCTCCAGTTCTGCATCTGTTTGCTGAAACATCTCAATTGATATTCCATCAATTCCTGGAGCCTTGTTTTTCGCCAATGCCTTCAGAGCAGCTTGGACTTCTTCCTTCAGTACCATTGGTTCCTGATCATATGCCATCTCTTGAAATGGTTGAATATCGACTAATTCTTTTTGGTATAATGACTCTGTGTATTCCTTCCATCTTCTTTTGATGCTTCCTGCATCTTTTAATATTTTCCCCATGGAATCCTTCACTACTGCGAGTCGAGGCTTGAATTTTTTCTTTAGTTCTTTCAGCTTGAGAAACATCGAGCGTGTTCTTACCTTTTGGTTTTCCATCTCCAGCACTTTGCACATGTCATTATAATACTTTATTGTGTCTTCTCTAGAGGCCCTTTGAAATCTTCTGTTCAGTTCTTTTATTTCAACAATTCTTCCTTTTGCTTTAGCTGCTCGACGCTTGAGAGCAAGTTTCAGAGTCTCCTCTGACATCCATCTTGGTCTTTTCTTTCTTTCCTGTCTTTTCAATGACCTCTTGCTTTCTTCATGTATGATATCCTTGATGTCATTCCTCAACTCGTCTGGTCTTTGGTCGCTAATGTTCAATGTGTCAAATATATTCTTGAGATGGTCTCTAAATTCAGGTGGCATATACTCAAGGTCATATTTTGGCTCTCATGGGCTTGCTCTGATTTTCTTCAGTTTTAGCTTGAACTTGCATATGAGCAATTGATGGTCTGTTCCACAGTCGGCCCCAGCCTTGTTCTGACTGATGATATTGAGCTTTTCCATCGTCTTTTTCCACAGATGCAGTCAATTTGATTTCTGTGTGTTCCATCTGGTGAGGTCCATGTGTATAGTCACCGTTTATGTTGGTGAAAGAAGGTATTTGCAATGAAGAAGTTGTTGGTCTTGCAAAATTCTATCATTCGATCTCTGGCATTGTTTCTATCACCAAGGCCATATTTTCCAACTACTGATCCTTCTTTGTTTCCAACTTTCACATTCCAATTGCCAGTAATTATCAGTGCATCTTGATTGCATGTCCAATCAATTTCAGACTGCAGCAGCTGATAAAAATCTTCTATTTCTCCATCTTTAGCCCTAGTGGTTGGTGTTTAAATTTGAATAGTGGTTGTATTAATGTGTATGTCAGTTTGTTGTATTGTGGGGGCTTGTGTGTCGCTGTGATGCTGGAAGCTATGCCACCTGTATTCAGATACGAGCATGGTCACCCATGGAGGACAGGTTTCAGCTGAGCTTCCAGACTAAGACAGACTAGGAAGAAGGACCCAGCAGACTACTTCTGAAAAGCATTAGCCAGTGAAAACCTTATGAATAGCAGCAGAACATTGTCTGATATAGTGCTGGAAGGTTAGCCCCCCAGGTTGGAAGGCACTCAAAAGATGACTGGGGAAGAGCTGCCTTCTCAAAGTAGAGTCGACCTTAATGATGTAGATGGAGTAAAGCTTTCGGGACCTTCATTTGCTGATGTTGCACGACTCAAAATGAGAAGAAACAGCTGCAAACATCCATTAATAGTCGGGACCTGGAATGTACGAAGTATGAATCTAGGAAAATTGGAAATCATCAAAAATGAAATGGAACGCATAAACATCGATATCCTAGGCATTAGTGAGCTGAAATGGACTGGTATTGGTCATTTTGAATCAGACAATCATATAGTCTACTATGCTGGGAATGACAACTCAAAGAGGAATGGTGTTGCATTCATTGTCAAAAAGAACGTTTCAAGATCTATCCTGAAGTACAACTCTGTCAGTGATAGGATAACATCCATACAGCTACAAGGACCAGTTAATAAGACTATTATTCAAATTTATGCACCAACCGCTAGGGCCAAAGATGAAGAAATAGAAGTAGTCAGGAAGATAAATGTATCTAAATGGAAGTAAGGTTTCCATCCTTCACTCAAAGTAGTTGTGGGAGAGTATGGCAAGTGGGAGGTGAGTGAGCCTATAAAAAAGTATTTTTGTGGCTTTAGAGCTGTCCTGCATCTTTGTGTATTGGTGTATATACAGATGCACAGGTGTGATGAAAATTACATAGATCAAAATATAAACATACATACACACAAATGAATAAAAGCAAAGCTGTGGGAATTTGAATGAGATTTGTGAATTAGGTCAATGTCATTCTTATTGTGATATTATACTACAGTTTTGCATGATTTTACCATTAGAGGAAAGTGTGTAAAGGATACATGAAATTTCTGAATTATTTATATAACTGTATGTGATCTACATTTATTTCAAAATCATAATTTTAATTAAAGAATAATCACCCAGCCCTGACCCTAAAAATTTTATAAATACTCTTCCATAGTTTTCTCCATCTTAGATACTGTTAAGGGTGTTAAGACAATGTTTTCCTTGCTGTATTAACTTTAATAAACTCAGTTCTGCCTGATTTTTAAAAAAGCAAGAGAAAAGAAATTAAGAAGAAAGGGGGAGTCATTGATACATCGTACATTCCCAACTTTCTGGAAACTTCTCAAATTCTCACTAAATTATTTCCGTATTTTCTACTAGCCACCGGCCACAAGGAAGCCGTCACATGTTCAATTATGTAAAAGTTTGTATATGGCTCTGTGGTTAAGCATTTGGTTGTTAACCAAAAGGTCAGCAGTTCAAATCCACTAGCCACTCCTTGGAAACCCTATTGGGCAGTTCTAGTAATTGACTCAATGGCAACAGGTAATCATCCCAGAACCTCTGTTCAACCTCAGGGCTTTTAGGATAACTGGGACTGGCTTTTGACTGCTCTTGTTAACAGTCGAGATTTCTTTCTTTCCTTTTTTGCTTTAACAAACAGAAATTTATTTTCTCACAGTTTAAAAGTCCACAAGTTCTAGGGGAAGGGAAGGTTTTATCTCTCTGTAGACTCTAGGGAAAAATTTTTATCTCTTTCAGCTTGTCTTCTGTGGTTCCTTGGTGATCTCCACATGGCATCAATCTTTCCCCATATGTGCTTCCTTGCTTCTGTGCTTAACATGCTACTTTTTTTTCCACTTTTTTAAAAAATTTAATCTTATTTTTGGTGAAAATATATGCAGCAAAACTCACTCCCATTCCACAGATTCTAGACATAATGATCAGTGACATTGGTTACATTGGTTACAGTGTCACCATCCTCATTCTTTCCATTGTAGTTGTTTCACTTCCATTTACTTAATTAAAGTGAGACTTTTTGATTATCAAAACAATATTTCTTTGAACCTCCTCACGTAAAAAATATTTGGCCTTATACTTACACATAAAACTTCAAGAACCACCCTTAATAATGAAAATCATGTGGTATAGAGTCACCAAAGGTACAGATTTAACTACTCAAGGCAACATAGAGTCTAGAATAATGTATAAAATATATTTGTTTAGTTTTGCTTTATTCTGTCCTTTTCAAGTCATAGTCCAGCTTCTTAACATGTGAAGGTTCTTAAAGCCAGGGTTGTGGTCTGTGCATGAGACCATCTCTCTTTCTTAGACCCTAGACAGCAGCCCCATTCACTTTGGAACCCTTGTTCTTTTCGTCCTTTGGTCCCTATGTCTCTTTACCATCTTTGCTTTCCCCTGTTGGGAAACACAATTTGAATAGTGGGCCACAAGCCTCAGAGGAGCTTTTGCTTTGAAAGTAATGCATCTACTAGACATTTTACAGTGTGAAGATGGGCTCCTTCCCGTCTATCTTTTTGTTATCATTCTGAATAGCTTCTCAGGTGTTCTTTGTCTTGACAAAGAGGTGATGTTGTCATAGCCAGAAAATCAAGTAAATAAATATAAATTCTTATAACTAAGTACATACGTAGGTTTATCTATTATATATAATCTACATTTAGCTGAAGAATATTTCATCATATCAAACATGAGGTACTTCCCACTCTCTTACTAGAAACTTAATGTGATCAGAACTATGAAATCAAATGACATATTGCATTGGGCAAATCTCCTACAAAAGATCTCCTTAAAGTGTTAAGAAACAAGGATGTCACTTTGAGGGCTAATGTACGCCTGATCCAAGCCATGGTATTTTCAATCACCTCATATGCCCGAGGAAGCCGGAAAATGAATAAGGAAGATCAAAGAAGAATTGATATATTTTAATTACGACGTTGGCAAAGAATATTGAATATACCATAGACTGTCAAATTAACTAACGAATCTGTCTTGGAAGAAGTACAGCCAGAATGCTCCTTAGAAATGAGGATGGCGAGACTCCATCTTGCTTACTTTGGACATGTTATCAGAAAGGACCAGTCCCTGGAGAAGAACATCATGCTTGGCAAAGTAGAAGGTCAGAGAAAAAGAGGAAGACCCTCAGGGAGATGGACTGACACAGTGGCTGCAACAATGGGCTCAAGCAGAGCAACATTTGTGAGGATAGCGCAGGACTGGGAGGTGTTACATTCTGTTGTACAGGGAGTTGCCATGAGTTAGAACCAACATGGCAGAACATAACAACAACAATAACTTCTTAAGCAAATGAATAAAACTTCGGATTTTACAAAAATATATATATATGAAGAAAAATAATAAATAACGATCACCAAAGATAAATATAGCCCTATGAATTTTATATACAAAGTGTAGTAGAAAAGAAGCAAGTAGTAACATGGTTATATTGATCTTACGTTCTTATAAAAATCTGTATGGAGATCTTATATAGAACAAGTTAAAACAAAGCCTGTGATACAGGAAATAAGATTGAGTGTTGCTCCAATATGAGAGAATTGTTACCGTTTAAGTCCCACAGAAGTGTGCTTATAGCTTTTTAATAGTAACAATGGTAACTGCCACACAGTAAACAAGTTATAAAGACAGAGTGAACTCAAGCAATACTCAAATTCAAAGCAAGCTCTTTTCAACAGGCAGCAGGGGAAGAGCTCAGCTGGGGAATCAGGCTGGCCTGAGTTTGAATCTAGCTTGGCTACAGGCTATGTGATCCTGGTCATGTTATATATAACCGTTCATCACCTCAGGTTCCCTATATGGAAAATGCAGTAATAATATTATTCTCTTGTAGGACTGGGAAACCCTGGTGGAGTAGTGGTTAAGTGCTACAGCTGCTAACCAAGAGTTCAGCAGTTCGAATCTGCCAGGCGCTCCTTGGAAACTCTACGGGGCAGTCCTACTCTGTTCTATAGGGTCGCTATGAGTTGGAATCAACTCGACGACAGTGGGTTTGGTTTTTTTGGGTTTTTTGTAGGGCTGTAAGCAATACATGGTTTAATATATGCAAAGTAATTAATACAACTCCTAGCAAATCAAAGTATTTCACAAATATTTACTCATATGCTTACTGATTTTTATTTTCTTTCCTTCTCCCTAGTCCTCTCCTTTCCTTCTAATATAATTACTAACATTTTAGGTATAGCTTTCCCCTTCCTTTCATTTGTCTCCATAAACTCTGATCTGCCAACATTACTGGCACCAGCACAGGGTGGCAAATCCCAATCTGAGCAGGTCCTGAGGTAGCTGGAGGCTGTAATCCCCAGACAAGTCAACATGTTCCCATTAGACCATTGCCAACCAGCACAGTGTTTACACAGCTGACAAACCAGACCCTACAACCAATGAAACCGACCAACATAACTCAGAGATATCAATTGCCTAACATGGGATAGATCCAGTACATGGTATTGTACCTTTGAAATTCCTGCCCCATTCCCACCCTCCCCCCCGCCGCCTCCAAACCTCATGTCAAGAGTTTACCTGACTCTGTACTGCATGGAGTTCCTTGCTTGGCAGGAAATTTTTTCCACTCAGTGCTCAATCTTTAGTTTCTAATAATCTTTATTTTTTCTTTAATAATGTGTTTAATTATAGTAGATTCTTGATTCATTAAATATATTAGATTTACTTTTCTCCTTGAAGTTGTATTAGTTTTGTATTGCTGCTGCAACAAGCTACCACAAATTCAGTGGCTTAAAACAACAGAAATTTATTCACTTACAATTCTCAAGGTCAGAAGTTTGAAATCAGTATAATTGGGCTAAGGTCAAAATGCCAGCAGAGCTGGTTCCTTCTGGAAGCTCTAAGGAAAGAAGCCATTTCTTTGCCTTTTTTGAGCTTCTAGTGGCCGCCTGTACTTCTTGTTTTGTGAACTCTTTCTTCATCTTCAAAATGCATCACTCCAGTCTCTGCTTCCATCACCATGTTGCCTTCTCCTCTGACTGATTCTGACTTCTCCTGTGTCCCTGTTATAAGGACCATTGTGATTACATTGGAACCACCCAGATAATCCAGGATAATCTTCCCACCTCAAGAGCCTGGATTTAATTAAATCTGCAAAGTGCCTTTTGCTATATAAAGTAACACAGGTTCCAGAGATTCAGACATGGACATATTTAGGAGATTCTTATTCAGCCTACCTCAAAGGGGCTTCAGCTAAGAGACAAAGGAAAGAAGGAAGGAATGAAAGTGAGAAAACAATAATGGAGGTTTTGCATCATGTGGACGACAGCAAATCCTACACAGCTCTTCTTTGCTGAAGTGCAGGAAGACCTGGCAGAAGAAGTAACCAATCATCATAGCCAAATGAATTTCACGTTTTAAAGCTTAAATGTGACTGGCTGACATAAAATGAGAAAAGGGGAGAAAGTATAAGAGGCACCACAAATATCAAGCTGTTCAATTTGAGAAGCACCACAATCAAGAACAGTGTAAATTACTTAAGAGAAGAATTTTAAAAAGTCCCCACTGCAGAGATTCAGACAAGAGGGAAACATAACAAATCACTGTTCTATTGTAGCTCAAGTGAAATCATGAAGAGGACAGCCCTTCTTTCAATCCTTTTCCTATCTATTCTCACAAACATCCGTCGGTTATAACCCTGATTGAGCATATTGGACAGTTTAGTGGAGGAGAGTGCCACCATCTGCTTGATTTCAGCAATAGCAAATCCTATGAGACGTTACAGGAGGAAGATCCTGTTATACTGTTCTCCAGCTACATCAATGCTGGGCTGTTTCATAACAGTCTATCTTAAGAGACATGGAGGGATATAATAGCAGTGCATAGATTCATGTTCTAAGAATAATCTCCTTATGAAAGGTTCATTTCTTCCTATGTGTGGTCAGGCAAAGAAAAATGTCAAAGTCAGCAAAAATAATTAAAGCATCACGATTACTCACTGTAAGTTCTTACGAAAAATTATTTTTGTTAAACTTGACTTTGAATAGAGTGGCAGTGTTAATTATTCATAATATGTAGATATTTGATCTGCGCTAACTTGCCATATTATTAAATTAATCATGAATATGGATTTGTGAAACATTTTCATCATACCCCATGATTTACAGAGGCTCTGGCAAATGCCTGTGATGTAGTCTTTCATTAACATTGCTGAACTAAATGCATTTTCAAGAAAGCAGTCTTTAAAAAACCATGAGATGTAAGCAAAAAAAAACTAAACTGAATTTTAACTTGGAAATTTGTTTAATAAGGATTATGAGAGAAATATTCATGAAGCACAAAATGAGAAGGTTATTATTCAAAGAAAATGGAAAGAGCTTCTATTTTTGTATACAGACAAATGCCAAGAAATGGGGGAAAAAAGCTCTTTGAAAAGGGAAGTAAAACTGCTTTGTATTTTTTATTTCAGTATAAGCAATTGTTTTACTGTTAGAAAGTTAAGAGGGTTATTCTCACTCAATGCAAGTAATAGTCACATTTGTTTATAGAATGAAAGCAGAAATAGGGTAGTTAGAATTCATACACACTCACTGCTACAAATTTCAGTTAATATGATTTGAAAAATGGACAAGAATAAATAATTAGAACATATACTAAAGGAAGTCACTCTGTTTTAAAGCATTTGGCTTAGATAACATGTCATTCATGTAAATTTCATTTATTTCCAGGAGCCAAAAAGAAACGATGGGGACAAAACAGAGATGACATTTTTTCCAAATATTTTCCTGAAGAAAATCCAAATGTGTACAAGTTTTACATCCTTGCTTTTTTCATTTCTCAGTGTAGCATTTACCCAGTACCCATGCTGGGAATAATTACTAGATGAGGTATTTTGTTAGGTGCTACTCAGTGAGATCACGCAGTGCCCCATGGGAAGCCATTTCCTCTTCGTCACCCTTAAGCAAAACAATGTACTACATTAAACTGGAATGTTGCAAGTGCTCTCTCTCATCGCCCAGAGACCCAAGTCCCAATATCTCTTCATCCCTTCCGCTACTCAGGAAAGACCATGAGCTCAGGAACTTTCCTGATGGCTCTTCCTAAATCCAGCATTTATATATTTGTCCCATTTTCTCAGGGTCTTCCTATGTCACTGGCTAGTTAACTGGGAAGATTAATTCCAGCTGTGAGGTGGTAATGACAGAAAATGCCATGCTTGTTAAATTGCAGTCTGGGCTGGGAGGGCAGCCAAAGCCACAGGACAAATAGGCAGCATTAGCACTGAATTTAAGCTTCCTCAGAATACTTTCATATACATAATCATAATGTTCGCCTCAGAAAAACCTTGTTAGAGACTATGGTATATCGCCTTCTTGAAAATCTGAATTCAGATTCTATCACCCAAAATATAATCCATTGATATTTTACATTGAAATGTTAGCGTGTTCAAAAGCCTAGAACCAAATACTATTTTTAAGAAATCATAGAATTATTATTTAATATAAAATACTTATTTTTAAAAGGAGGTCTTTATATGACGAGGTACCTATATACTGGGGGGAGGGGGAAAAAGGTTTGTTTCTTCTAAGAATATGAGGGATCATTGTGGAATTTTATCCTATATTAAGCCATCAGTTTCATAATAAATTAAAATCTCAGTCAGAACAAAAAAAAAGCTAGAAAAATAATGTTCAATGAAGATGAACAAATAATTATAAAGTAGACTAATTTCTATCTCGCATATATGTTTGGCAGAATGACTGTGCTCCAACAGCACAGTTATTATAAAGTTTTGTGGAAAAAAATCAACAACTAACTTCTACCTACATTCCAATGAAAAAAGACATAAGATCCAAACATGGGCAGTTTGGTGCTGTCTTAATAGTCCATTCAATCACAGCATGGCTCATTAAGTAGATTGGGCCAAGTTAAGATGGACTTAGAAATTGAATCAACTGAAAAACAGCTGATCAGTTGGTATGGTTGGGCACAGCCTTAGTGTTCAGAATAATTTTCCCAGGCTTTTACTGGACTGTTTCATTTAACAGGACTTTACTAATTCAAATATATGAGAATTGTACTAAGACTCAAATTTTGTAATTATCTACCAGGAAAGGATTTGCTAAGCAAATTGACAGATGAAGAAGATCCAAGGAACGTTTGATCTGTTTGTGTTTTCAAATACTTTAGTAGCAACCAGTTGTACTAACGCAATTAATGTGCTCATTACAGATGTGTCATTATTCCATTCCTTAGAACAGAGTCAGCAAGGCCTCAGTTTGGCAGGGCTTTTCGCTTAGGAACTGAATGAACTTGGAAATAAAAGTGCATTAAAAAAAAAAAACAAGAAAGACTCCGATTTCCAATGGCTCATTATTTCCCAGATTCAGATATGCTGCTCATGAAATTCACCCTGTGAAACACAACAGCTGCCTAGCATAAAGCTCTGTTGCAAAATAATTTATGAGACAGGTGTTTCTCCTACTTCTTTCTTTCCTCAGCCTCATCATAAAAGCAAAGGCTCATACAATCTATAAATCAAATATTTTACCAATTCCCTAATTGATTAAAATGTACCAAGCTTTTCTATGTAAGGGGAAATTTGGTCTACAGAATAATTGAAAATGATAAATTATTGATTTTCAGTGTTAAACCCAAATCAGAAGCAGCAGAGAAGAAAGAAGAATCCAAGGGTTGCTTTGTTTCTCTTTTTTTAATTACTGACTGTCACTCCTCTATTTACGGTTTTTGGGCAGTCTATGTGGTTTTCTTCCAATTGTATGGCATTTTATTCCAGAAGCCATATTCACAATGCCAACTTCCATAGGACCCGGGTGCTTAGTAGTAACGGATGTAGAGGAGCAACTAACATTACCATTATGGTGACATAACTTTGCAGTGTCTTCCCTCTGCAGTAATAGTTCTACTTCAGTACCTATTCTCCTTCATATTCGCCCAAATTTATTAAAGATAATGAAGGAAAATACTTAGAAAAGTAGGGAAAGGTGGCAGGGAGGAAAGATGGAAAAGAGAGATTTTGGTATTTTTGGTATTATAATGGGCACCTGAGAGGCACCTGCAGAGAAACCAAATAATATGTTACGTTGGGGAGAGGAGGGGTTCATGACAGGAAGGAAGCACAGGGAGACTTCTGGGGTACTGGTAATGTCTTGTTTCTTGATCTGCTTACTGGTTACATACATAGGCTCAATTTGAAACAATTCACCAAACCTTACATATATATGAACTTTTCACTGTGTGTATTATATTTCACTACAATATTTTAAAATAAAACTTGTGCTACAGGGGAGCACATATTATCTTCCATCTGTTTTAAGCTTACCTGGATGAAATGACCTTGAGGGTGATTAAGTTCCTCGATTAACTTCATAGTCAGATATGATCTTTTCTTATCAGAAGAAAAGATAGCACCAAGTTGCTAAGCTCACATTTCAGTTAGGGCTGTAGCTCTTTAATAACTTAATGGCCTTAAATAAGGGAACTTTACCTCCCCCAAGTCTTAGTTTTCTATTTGGGAAAATGTTACAGGATCATTTAATGACAAGTTAATTCTTATCTTGTTCTCACTGCTGTAGGATGGACGGCCAGTCTCATGGTTTCTAGGCTTCCTTGCTCCAGAATTAATGAACTACCTTCTTTAGGCTTCAAGATCTATCCTGAACTCTCCCTTACCCGCCTCCACCCCAAATGGTCTTTGTTTGAAAGAACCAAACTGGTCTTTATTTGAAAGAAAGCTTCAATTTCAGAAGAGTTGGCTGGTAGGATGGAAGCCAGTGCGTTTTGAGGAAGAGGGAAAAATGAGACAGTTGGTATCTGCGTCTTAAGCGGGTAGAGGAGTAGCAGATTCTGTGATCGGCTGAATTCTGGTTATACTCTTTAACTACTTGCTGTCAACTTGACTCTGACTCATAGTGACCCCCACATGTCTTAAAATAAAACTGTGTTCCATAGGGATTTCAGTGGCTGTTTTTTTTTCAGAAGTAAATCTCTCCAGGCCTTTTTTGCAAGGTGTCTCTTCGGTGGACTTTAACCTCCAATCTTTCAGTTAGCAGCCAAGCATGTTAACCATTTGCACCACTCAGGAACTCCAGGTCACATTCTTTGTTCTCAATAAACAGCAAAATTTCCATGGGCCTGTCTGCAATATCCATGGTAGCTGAGAGAATTTTTGCAACCTCAGCCCTACTGATACACTTGGCTGGATAAGTCTTTGTTGTCAGGAGCTGTCCTGTACATTGTAGGATGTTTAGTAGCATCTTTTGCCTCTACCCATTAGATGCCATTTGTACCTCCCCAAGTTGTGACAGGGAGCCCTGGCGGTGCAACGATTAAGAGCTCAGCTGCTAACCAAAACATCAGTAGTTCAAATCCACCAGCCCATCCTTGGAAACCTGTGGGGCAGCTCTACACTGTCCTACAGGATCGCTATGAATTGGAATCAATGGCAACAGGTTTGAGTTTTTTTTTTTTTTTTAGTGAGCTGTGACAACTAAGAATGTCTCCCAATATTGCCAAATGTCATCTGGTAGCCAAATCTCCACTCCCCTCTTTGAGAACTGTGGGCTTAGAGCAAAGTGCTAGATGCTGAATTTGGCACAGAGGGAATAGAAGAAATAACTATCAGGAACTACAAAGCTACCTGCCTTTGAGTGGGCCTCTAAAATTGAAAATGAGCATATAAAAAGGTCCCCCTACAGACTAAGTAAAATCTAGCTTCTCTAGATTGTGTAAACCTAAAACTCATCTACAAACCAAGGGTATGATTGAGAATATATTTTCATATGCCCTGGCAGGAGGATTAAGACAGATTCGATTTGACGTACCACACTAAAGAAACGTAATGCTTCTTTTATGTAAGTGTCATATTTGTACCTGTTACATGTGTTAAAAGAAAAATGATCAAGCTTCCTAGTACACAGCAAACAACTAATAAATGTTAAATGTGTTATTATCACCTCTACTTTATAGATGAGTTAAATGAGTCACAGAGAAGCTAAACAACCTGTCCAAGAACCAGGCCTAAATAATAAACAAAATGGGGACCAAAACAAATGTCTCCTAGTGTCTTTACGTAACACTTTTGGCAATATTAATGGTTGCTCTTTGTTGGAGTGGCTAGGAAGTACCACTTTATCTTTTCCCAGTTTAACGCAGAAAATATGGACACCGATTCTTTCCCTAATACCCTTTTTCACTCATTGCAGGTGGTCGTAACGTTTTGCATTCCCACCAGCAAAGCGTGAGAGATCCAGTTACTCTACATCCTCACCAACACATGGTGTCATCACTATTTTTTACTTTGCTTTTCTGATAAGTGTGTACTGGTAGCTCACTGTGGTTTTAATCTGCATTTCTCTAGAGGCTAATGATGTTGAACATCTTCATGTCCTTATTTTCCTTTTGTATACTCTGTTCGGTGAAATTCAGTTCAAGTGTTTTGCCCATCTTCTAATTTGATTTACTTTTTAAAAATGTTAACATTTGAGAGTTCTTTATGTATTCTAGATATAGGTCCTTTATTGGATTTGTGATTTGCAAATATTTTCTCCTACCGTGTGGCTTGTTTTTTTTTATCCTCTTAACAGAGTCTTTCACTGAGAAAAAAGATTTAATTTTGATGAGGTCCAGTTTAACAACATTTTTTTTTATGGATCATGCTTTTTGGTGTCAAGTCTAAGAACTCTCTGCCAGATGGCACAGAAAGGACCTCCAACAAGCCTCTCCTGAAAGCACTAGAAAATTGTTTAAATCAACTTTTTCAGAACTCTGGAAATTAACCAAAGATATTCACCAATCAGAGAGTGTTTATTCAAGAAAATTGATTGGCTTTTGGTAAGAACAGTGAATGTTGCGCTGTTTCTATTTTTCATAGCTCTGTGGCCCTCTCACCAGCTTTGTGGTAGCCTTGAAAACTAATAGCCCCACAGAATCATGGTGAAAATCAGCAGCCTAGCAGCCTCTGGAGGGGAAAGAACAGGTCTGATCTCATCAGAAGCCCAATTCCCAGATAATTTTCAATTTGACAAAACTTTACCTAGACTAACCAAAAGAGAAATAGAAGAGTGCAGGAAGGTAGGGGATGAAAACTCCAAAATTACTAAAATGAGGAATGGAATGAAAGATGGGATTTTACTACCAACATTACATAAACAAAAAGAATGATAAGAAAATAGTATAAACAGATGTATATCTACAGGTTTGATAATTTATAACAAAATTGATTAATTTATAAACCCCTAAAAACCCATTGCTGTTGAGTCAATTCTGACTCATAGCGGCCCTACAGGACAGAGTAGAACTGCCCCATAGAGTTTCCAAGGAGCACCTGGTGGATTCAAACTGCTGACCTCTTGGTTAGCAGCCATAGCTCTTAACCACTACACCACCAGGGTTTCCAGATAAATTTATAGAAGACATAAACTACTAAAACTGACTCTGGAAGAAATATGAATCTGAATAGACCTATAATAAGTAAAGGAATTGAATTAGCAATTAAAAAAAATTTCCATAAATGAAAGTAAAGACCAGATCTATACAGCTTCACTGGTGAATTCTACCAAATATCTAAAGAAGAGTTAACATCAATCTTTTACAATCTCTTCCAATAAACAGGAGAGAATACTTTCCAACACGTTGTGTGAAGTAAGTAAAAACCAGACAAGACATCACAAGAAAGATGATGTGCAGTACTAGCATAAAGATAGACATATGGATCAATGGAATAGAAGTGAGGGTCCTGAAAAAAATTCCCAATTTGATGGAGAGGGAATGGTCTTTTCAAACTACAGATCAAAATCCCTAAAGAGTACAATCCAAAAAAATGTTTTAAATCCTATCAAAATGAATTCAGCAACAAATAAAAAGGATTACACAATGGCCAAGTAGCATTTATCCCAGCAAGGAAAGGTTGGTTTGACATACTAAAATAAATATAATGCACCATATTAATATAATAAAGGACAAAAAAAAAAAAAGATCATCTCATTAAGTGCCAAAAAGAAGTTTGAAAAAATACAGGACATTTTCATGATAAAAACACCCAAAAACTAGAAATAAGAGGGAATTTTCTCAAACTGATAAAGGTGTATATGAAAAACCCATAGCTGACATCATACTTCAAGGAAAAAGACTAACAGCTTTGCCCCAAATATCATGTCTGCTCTCACCACTTCTATTCAACATTGTACTGGAGGCTTTAACCAGGGAAATTAAGTCATAAAAGGAAATAAAAAGCATTCATAATGGGAAGGAAGAAGCAAAACTACCTACATTTAAAAATGGCATGATCTTATATATAGAAATCCTAAGTAATACACACACACACACACACATACATAGACTATTAGCACTACTAAACAAGTGCAGCAAGGTTGCAGCACACAAGGTCAGTATTAAAAAGCAAATGTATTTCAATACACTAGCAATGAACAATCTGAAAAATGAAATAAAGAAGATAATTCCATTCATGATAGCATCAAAGGAATAAAATACTTAGGGATAAATTCAACAAAAGAAGTACAAGACTTCTACACTAAAAACTAAAAGTGTCATTAAAAGAAATCAAAGAAGACCTAAATAAATGAAACAAAATCCCATGTTCATATATTGGAACTCTGAATATTATTTAGGTGGTAATACTCCTTAAACTGATGTACGGATTCAATAATCCCTGGAAAAATCCCAGGTGCCTATTTTTTTTTTTTTGGCAAAACTTTACTAGCTTATCTTAAAATTCATATAGAAATGCAAGGCACTCAAAATAGCTGAAACAATCTTGAAAAGAAAAACAAAATTTTAGTATCTATACTTCCTAATTCCAAAATTAGTTAGAAATCTACAACAATCAAAACTATATGGTTGTACAAGTATAATGCAATCCCAATCCAAATACCAACAGCATTCATTAACAAGATGGAAAAACTAATCACCAACATATATGGACAGGAAAGAGGTCCCAAACAAGCAAAGCATTATTGAAGAAAAAGACTAAAGTAGGAGACCTCACACTAACTGATCTCAGAACCTACTCTACAGCCATGGTAGTCCAAACAGCCTCATACCAGTACAATGGCGACACATAGACCAATGGAACAGAATTGAGGACCCAGATATAAATATGTCCGGGTTTGGTTTGGTTTTGGTTTACCTATGGTCAGCTGATCTTTGACAAAGGACCAAATCCCATTAAATGGAGAAAAGACAGTCCTTTTAACAAATGGTGCTGGCAAAACTGGAGGTTCATCTGTAAAAAATGAAACAGGATTTATACCTTACACCATACACAAAAACAAAAACTAACTGAAAATGGATCAAAAACCTAAATATAAAACATAAATCAATAAAGATCATGTGAGAAAAAATAGGGACAATGCTAGGGGGCCCTAATACATGTCATAAATACAATACAAACCATAACTAACAATCCACGAACACCAGAAAATAAACTAAATAACTGGAAACTCCTAAAAATTAAACCCTTAGGCTCATGAGAAGACTTCATCAAAAGAGAACCTACAGACTGTGAAAAAATATTTGGCTATGACATATCTGACAAGGGTCTAACCTCTAAAATTCATAGAGTACTTTAGAACCTCAACAACAAAAAGACAAATAATCCAATTTAAAAATGAGCAAGGGATAGGAACAGACACTTCACCAAAGAAAACGTTCAGGCAGCTAACAGACACATGAGGAAATCCTCATGATCATTAGGCATTAGAGAAATGCAAATCAAAACTACAATGAGATACCATCTCACCTCGACATGACTGGCACAAATAAAAAAAAAAGAGAGAAAACAACAAAAGTTGGAGAGGTTGTGGGGAGATTGAAACTCTTATGCACTGCTGGTAGGAATGTAAAACAGTACAACCACTATGGAAAATGATATGGTGCCTTCTTAAAAAGCTAGAGATAGAAATACCATACCATCCAGCAATCCCACTGCTAGGCATATATCCTAGAGAAATAACAGTCATCACATGAATAGACATATGCACACCTCTGTTCATTGCAGCGTTGCTCAAAATATTAAAAAGGTGGAACAACCTAGATGTCCATCAACAGATGAATGGACACACATCTTACATACACACAATGGAATACTATGCAATGATAAAGACCAATGATGACTCCAGATGATAAGCTAGAAAACTGGGATCTTCTAAAAATTAAACACTTATGCTCATCAAAAGACTTCACCAAAAGAGTAAAAAGAGAACCAAAGACTGGGAAAAAATTAAAAATTGGCTATGACAAATCTCACAAATGTTTAATCTCTAAAATCTGCAGGAAAATCCAATACCTGTACAACAAAAAGACAAATAATCCAACTAAAAAATGGGCAAAGGATATGAATAGACACTTCATCAAAGGAGACATTCAAGTGGCTAATGGACACATGAGGAAATGTTTGCCATCACCAGCCTTTAGAGAAATGCAAATCAAAATTACAATGAGATACCATCTCACCCTGACATTACTGGCACAAATCAAAAAAAAGAAAATAACAAACGTTGGAGAGGCTGTGGAGAGATTGAAACACTAAATGCTAATGGAACAAAAAATAGTACAACCATTTTTGAAAACGATATGGTGCTTCCTTAAAAAGCTAGAAATAGAAATACCATATGATCCAGCAAACCCACTCCTAGGAATATATCCTAGAGAAATAAGAGCCGTCACACTAATAGACATATGTATACCCATTTTTTATATATTTTTTTATACCCATGTTCATTGCAATATTGTTCACTACAGTAAAAAGATGGAGGCAGCCTAGATGCCAATCAATATGTGAATGGATAAACAAACTATAGTACATACTCACAGTGGAATACTAAGGAACAATAAAGAACAATGATGAATCTGTGAAGCATCTCACAACATGGATGAATCTGGAGGGCATTATGCTGAGTGAAATAAGTTAACCACAAAAGGACAAATATTGTTTGAGACCACTACTGTGAAAACTCATGAAAAGGTTTACACACAAAAAGAAATGATCTTTGATGGTTACGAGGGGGCGGGGGATGGAAAAACACTAAATAGACAATAGATAAGTAGAGGCATAGTGGTTAAGTGCTACGGCTGCTAACCAAAAGGTCAGCAGTTTGAATCCACCAGGCACTCCTTGGAAACTCTATGGGGTAGTTCTATTCGGACATATAGGGTCACTCTGAGTCAGAATTGACTAGGTGGCAATGGGTTTGAGTTTTGGGGGGTTTAAATATCAACTTTAGTAAAGGGTAAGACACCACACAATTCTGGGCAAGCCAGTACAACTTGTTCAAGGCAAGGCCATGGAAGCTCCATAGACACATCCAAACTCCCTGAGGGGCCGAATTACTGGGCTGACGGCTGTGGGGACCATGGTCTTGGGGAACATCTAGCTCAATTGGAATAACATAGTTTAAAAAGAAAATTTCTACATTCTACTTTGGTGAGTAGCCTCTGCGGTCTTAAAAGACTGTAAGCAGCCATCTGAGATTCTCCACTGGTCTCGCCCCATTTGGAGCAAGGGAAAATGAAGAAAACCAAAGACACAAGGTAAAGATTAATCCAAAGGACTACTGACCACAAGTGCTACAGCCTCCACCAGATTGAGTCCAGTGCAACTATATATTGCCTGGCTACCACCACCAACTGCTCTGACTGTGATCACAATAGAGGGTCCAGACAGGGCTGGAGAAAAATGTAGAACAAAATTCTAACTCACACACACACACACAAAAAAAAAAAAGACCAGACTTACTGGTCCAACAGAGCCTGGAGAAACCCCAAGAGTATGGCTCCTGGACACCCTTTTAGCTAGGTAATGAAGTCACTCCTGAGGTTCACCCTTCAGCCAAAGATTAGACAGGCCCATAAAACAAAATAAGACTAAATGGGCATGCCTGCCCATGGGCAAGGGTGAGAATGCAGGAGGGAACAGGAAAGTTGATAATAGGGAACCCAGGGTTGAGAAGGGGAGAGTGTTGATATGTCGTGGGTTGGCAACCAATGTCATAAAAACAATATGGGTACTAATTGTTTAATGAGAAGCTAGCTTGTTCTGTAAACCTTCCTCTAAAGTACAATTTAAAAAAAGAGAGAGAGAGAAAAAAACAATGATGAATCTGTGAAACATCTCACAACATGGATGAATCTGAAGGGCATTATGCTGAGTGAAATAAGTCAATAACAGAAGGACAAATATTGTAGGAGATCACTATTATAAAAACTCAAGAAAAGGTCTACATGAAGAATAAAAAATCTTTGATGGTTATGAGGGAGGGGAGGGATGGGGAAGAAAAATCGCCAACTAGATAGTAGACAAGTGTTAACTTTGGTGAAGGGAAAGACACACAATATAGGACAAGTCAGCACAACTTGACCAAGGCAAAGTCATAGACGCTTCCTAGACACATCCAAACACCTTGAGGAACTGAATTGCTGTAGCTGAGGGCTAAGGATCATGGTCTCAGGGGACATCAATGTCAATTGGCACAACATAGTTCATAAAGAAAATGTTCTACATCCTACTTTGGTGAGTACAGTCTGAGGTCTTAAAAGCTTACGAGTGGCTATCTAAAATACATCTATTGGTCCCATCACGTTCAGAGCAAAGGAGAAAGAAGAAAATCAAAGATACAAGGAAAACACTGGTCCAAAGGACTAATGGACCACATGAACCACAGCCTCCACCAGCCCAGAAGAGCTAGATGGTGCCAGGCTTCCACCATCGACCGCTCTAACAGAGATCACAATAGAGAGTGCTGGACAGAGCAGAAGAAAAATATAGAACAAAATTCAAATCCACAAATGAAAAAAAAAAAGACCAGACATACTGATCTGACCGAGACTGTGGGTACTTCCAAGACTATGGCCCCGGGACACTCTGCCATGTCAGAACTGAAGCCAATTTTGAAGTCCACCTTTCAGCCAAAGATTAGACAGGCCTATAAAACAAACAATAACACATGTGAGGAACATACTTCTTAGTTAAATCAAGAATACAAGACCAAATAGGCAACACCTGCCCAAAAGCAAAGATGAGAAGGCAGAAAGAGACAGAAAAACTGGACAAATGGACATGAAGAACCCAGGGTGGAAAGGGAAGGGGGGACAGTGCTGACACATTTTGGGGATTGTAACCAATGTCACAAAGAAAGTTTTTTGAATGAAAAACTAATTTGCAATTTAAACTTTCATTTAAAACACAATAAAAGTAAAACAAAGAAAACTATTTGGTTATAGCATAGTTTGAAATAGAATTGCGTTCTGAAGAAAATTCTTACATTATGGTCAACTGATTTTTCAACAAAAACTCAAAGACGATTTAATAGGGAGAGAATGATCTTTTGACAAATGGTGTTGGAACCACTGGATATCTACATGCAAAAGAATAAAGTTGAATACTTATCTCACACCATATACAAATATTAACTTAAAATATTCAATAACCTGTAAAGCTCATAAAAGAAAACATACAGTAAATCTTCATATTCTTGGACCACTGTTGTTGTTGTTGTTAGGTGCTGTTGAGTCAGTTCAGACTCATAGCAACCCCATGCACAACAGAACAAAACACTGCCCAGTCCTGCATCGTCCTCACAATTGTTGCTATGGTTGAGCGCACTTTTGCAGCCACTCGTTGAGGGTTGTCTTAGGCTGGGTTCTCTACAGAAGCAAAACCATTAAAGCATATAAATATATAGAGAGAGATTTATATCAAGGAAACAGCTCACGCGATTGTTGGGGTTGGAAAGTCTCAAGTCCTTGTATCAGGATAGAGTCCTTTCCCAATTCACAGAGCCTCAGAAGCTGGTGAACCCAAGATAAGCAGGTCAGAGAGCAGAGCTCCCTCTCACAGGCTGTGATGGTCACAGAATCCTCAAGGTCGGCAGACAAAACCCCAAGCTTTGTGGGGCTGGCGATCCCAAGATAGGCAGGTTGGGAGCAGGGATCTTGCTTACAGGCCGTGAAGATCAGCGAATCCCAAGGTGGACAGGTAAGCTAGCTCAAGTCCCAAGAACAAGAGGTCAGACAAGAGACAGCTGCTGAATCCAGAACAAGCCAACAATAAGGTGAGCAGGAAGGAAGTAGGTGGCAGAAGGCAGGGACATGAAGGCTGAGGGGGCGGTGAGCCACCACAGGCTCTGCCCCCACCAGTACCACTCAGCAGATTCCATCATGGGGGTGATCACATATTAAATTTTGACAGGGAAGCGATCACAACATTATACAACTGCCAAAACACTGAGAACCGTGGCCCAGCCAAGTTGGCGCACAATCTCAACCATCACAAAGGTCTTCCTTTTTTTCCACTGACCTTCTACTTTACCAAGCATGATGTCCTTCTCCAGGGACTGATCCCTCCTGATAACATGTCCAAAGTATGAGACGTACGTAGTCTCATCATCCTTGCTTCTAAGGAGCATTCTGGATGTACTTCTTCCAAGACAGATTTGTTCATTATTTTGGTGGTCCATGTTATATTCGATATTCTTCACCCATGCCACAATTCAAAGGTATCAATTCTTCTTTGGTCTTCCTTATTCAATGTCTAGCTTTCATATGCATATAAGGCAACTGAAAACACCACAGCTTGGGTCAGGTACACCTTAGCCCTCCAGTTGACACCTTTGCTTTTCAACACTTTAAAGAGGTCTTTTGCAGCTGATTCGCTAAATGCAATGAGTATTTTCATTCCTTGACTGCTTCTTCCATGGGTGTTGATTGGGGACCCAAGTAAAATGAAAACATTGACAACCTCAATCTTTTCTCCATTTATCATGATGTTGCTTATTGGTTCAAATGTGAGGGTTTTTGTTTTCTTTATGTTAAGGTGTAATCCGTACTGAAGGCTGTGATCTTTGATCTTTATCAGCAAGTGCTTCAAGTCCTCTTCAACTTCAGCAAGCAAGGTTGTGTCATCTGAATAACCCAGGTTATTAATGAGTCTTCCTCTAATCCTGATGCCCCGTTCTTCATATAGTCCAGCTTCTTAGATTATTTGCTTAGCATGCAGACTGAATAAGTAAGGTGAGAGGAGACCACCCTGATGCATACCTTTCCTGACTTTAAACCACGAAATATCCCCATGTTCCATTTGAATGACTGCTTCTCAATCCATGTACAGATTCCTCATGAGCACAATTAAGGGTTCCAGAATTCTTATTCTCCGCAATGTTATCCATAACTTGTTAAGATCAACTGTTGAATGCCTTTGCATAGTCAATAAACATGGGTAAACATCCTTCTGGTATTCTTTGCTTTCAGCCAGGATCCATCTGACATCAACAATGATATCCCTGGTTCCATGTCAACTTCTAAATCCCACTTGAATTTCTGGCAGTTCCCTGTTGATACACTGCTGCAGCCATTTCTGAATGATCTTCAGCAAAATTTTGCTTGCATGTGATATTAATGGTATTGTTCGATAATTTCCGCATTTGGTTGTATCACCTTTCTTGAGAATAGGGATAAATATGGACCTCTTCCAGTCAGTTGGCCAGGTAGCTGTCTTCCAGATTTCTTGGCATAGGTGAGTGAGCACTTCCAGTGCTACATCTGTTTGTTGAAACATCTCAATTGGTATTCCGTCAATTCCTGGAGCCTTGTTTTTTGCCAATGACTTCAGTGCAGCTTAGACTTCTTACTTCAGGGCCATCGGTTCCTGATCATATGTTACCTCCTGAAATGGTTGGACGTCGACCAATTCTTTTTGGTATAGTGACTCTGTGTATTCCTTCCATCTTCTTTTGATGCTTCCTGTGTCATTTAATATTTCCTCCATGGACTCTCAGTATTGCAACTCGAGGCTTGAATTTTTTCTTCAGTTCTTTCAGCTTCAGAAATGCTGAGCATGTTCTTCCTTTTTGGTTTTCTATCTCCAGGCCTTTGCACCTGTCATCGTAATACTTTGTCTTCTCGAGATGTCCTTTGAAAATCTCCTGTTCAGCTCTTTTACTTCATCATTTTTTCCTTTTGCTTTAGCTACTTGACATTCAATAGCAAGTTTCAGAGTCTCTTCTGACGTCCATTTTAGTCTTTTCTTTCTCTCCTGTCTTTTTAATGATGTTTTGCTTTCTTCATGTATGATGTCCTTGATGTCATTCCACAACTCATCTGGCTTTCAGTCATTAGGGTTCAAGGCATCAAATCTATTCTTCAGATGGTCTCTAAATTCAGGTGGGATACACTCATGGTCATACTTTGGCTCTTGTTTTCTTGATCTAATTTTCTTCAGTTTCAACTTGAACTTGCGTATGAGCAATTGATGGTCTGTTCCACAGTCAGCCCTTGGCCATGTTCTGACTGATGATATTGAGCTTTTTCATCATCTCTTTTCACAGATATAGTCGATTTGATTCCTATGTATTCCATCTGGAGGTCTACGTGTATAGTTGCCATTTCTGTCAGCGAAAAAGGTATTTGCAATGAAGAAGTCGTTGGTCTTGCAAAATTCTATCATGCAATCTCCAGCATCATTTCCATTACCAAGGCCATTATTTCCCAACTACTGATCCTTCTTCTTTGCTTCCAACTTTTAAATTCCAATCACCTGTAATTATCAGTGCATCCTAATTGCATGTTATATCCATTTCAGACTGCAGAAGTTGGTAAAAATCTTCAATTTCTTCACCTTTAGCCTTAGTGGTTGGTGCATAAATTTGAATAATGGTTGTATTAACTGGTCTTCCGTGTAGGCATATGGATATTATTCTAAGACTAAGAGCTGATGTACCTCAGGATCGATCCTGAAATATTCTTTTTCACAATGAATGCAACGCCATTCCTCTTCAAGATTTCATTCCTGGCATAGTAGACTATATGATTGTCCAATTCAAACGGGCAGTACCAGTCCATTTCAGCTCACTAATGCCTAGGATATCAATCTTTTTGTGTTCCATTTCATTTCATAGGATTTACAATTTTCCCAGACTCATACTTTGTACATTCCACATTCCAATTATTAATGGATGTTTGCAGCTGTTTCTTCTCATTTTGAGTCATGCTACATCAGCAAATGAAGGCCCCAAAGGCTTGGCTCCATCCATGTCATTAAGGTCAATTCTACTTTGAAGAGGCAGCTCTTTCCCAGTCATCTTTGAGTGCCTTTCAACCTGAGGGGCTCATCTTCTGGCACTATATCAGACAATGTTCTCCTGTTATAAGACTTTCACTGGCTAATTCTTTTCAGAGGTAGTCTGCTGGGTCCTTCTTCCTAGTCTGTCTTAGTCTAGAAGCTCAGCTGAAACCTGTCCATCGTGGATGTCCCTGCTGGTATTTAAATACTGGTGGCATAGCTTCCAGTATCACAACAACACACAAGCTCCCACAGTAAGACAAATTGACAGACGCATGGGGGATTCTTGGATTAGGTAATGTTTCCTAGATATGACACCGAAGCAAAAGCAAAAAAAAAAAAAAAATCAGATAAATTGAACTTCCTCAAAATTTAAAACTTTTGTGCTGCATATGACACCTTCAGGAAAGTGAAAGGACAAACCACAGAATGGAGATAATATTTGCAAACCATAAACTGAATAATGCTCTTGCAGCCAGAATACAGAGAGAGCACTTACAACTCAATAATAAAAAGACAAATAAACCAGTTTAAAAATGTGCAAAGGATTTGAATAGATAGTTCTCCAAAGAAAAGATGAAAATGGACAATAAGTACAAGAAGATGCTCAAATGCATTTGTCATTAGGGAAACACAAATCAAAATGACAATGAAATATCACTTCACACCTAATAAAAAAAAACAGTTGCCATAGAGTCCCTACTGAATAGAGTGTAACTGCTCCATAAGGTTTTCAAGGCTGTAATCTTTGTGGAAGCCAACTGTCACATCTTCATCCCCCAGAGGGACTGGTGGGTTTGAACTGCCAATCTTTAGGTTGGCAGCCAAATGCTTAACCATTGCACCACCAAGGCACCTTTCACACCTACTAGGATGGCTGTAATAAAAAAGACCGAAAATAACAAGCGTTGGTAAGGATATGGTAAAATTAGGACTCTTGTACATTGCTGATGGAAAAGTAATATGTCGTACCCACTTTGACAATTCTTTAAAGTGTTATCAATCAATAGAGTTACCGTGTTGTGGTGGTGGTGGTGGTTGTTAGGTGCTGGTGAGTTGGTTCTGACTCAAAGGGACCCTAAGTACAGCATAACCAAATGCTGCCTGGTCCTGTACCACCACAATTGTTGCTATGTTAGAGCCCATTGTTGCAGCCACTATGTCAATCCATCTCACTGAGGATCTTCCTCTTTTTCGATGGCACTCTACTTTACGAAGCATGATGTCCTTCTTCAGGGACTGGTCCCTTCTGATGACATATCCAAAATAAGTGACACAAAGTCACGCCATCCTCGCTTCTAAGGAGCATTCTGGCTGTACTTCTTCCAAGACAGATTTGTTCGTTCTTCTAGCAGTCCAGGGTATTTTCAATATCCTTCTGCAACACTGTAATTGAAAGGCTTCAATTCCTCTTCAGTCTTCCTTATTCATTATCCTGCTTTTGCATGCATATGAGGCAATTGAAAATACCATGGCTTAGGTCAGGTCCACCTTAGTTCTCAAAGTGACATCTTTGTTTTTTAGGTCTTTAAAGAAGTCTTTTGCAGCAGATTTGCTCAATGCAATATGTCATTTGATTTGTTGACTGCTGTTTCCAGGGGCATTGATTGTGAACCAGGGTTACCATATAACCCAGCAATTACATTCTAGATATATACCAAAGAGAAGTGAAAATATTTATCTATAAAAAAGCTTTTATGCAAATGTTCCTCACAGAATTATTTGTAATAACCAAACAGTAGAAACAGCCCAAATGCCTATCAATTGATGAATAGATAAAATATGAATCCTTACAATAGAATATTATTCAGCCATCAAAGGAATGAAATATTGATAGATTCTACAACATGAATGAATCTGTAAAATCTTATGCCAAGTGAAAGAAAGTAGATATAAAGGTCTCATATCGCATGATTCTATTTTTATGAAATGTCCAGAATAGGAAAATCCATAGTGACAAAAACAGATTAGTGGTTGCCACGGGATGGGGTCGGGGGTTGGGAAGTATCAGTTTATTTAGGGGGTAAAGGGAATGTTCTGGAAATAAGTGACAGTTATAATTACACAACATTGTGAATATAGTAAAACAAGCTAAATTGAACACTTTAAATGGGTGAATTTTATGGTATACAAATAACATATCAAGAAAAAAAAGTACCCTTTGCCTATCCTAGGTCCTAAAGATTTGTTCCTGTGTTTTTTTTTTATTATTAGAGGTTTTATGTTTTACGTTTAAGTGCTTGATCAATTTCGAGTTAATTTTCCAGTAAGTTGTAAGGTTTATGTTGAGGTTTATTTATTTATTTATTGGGATTAATGTCCAATTCCTCCACCATCATTTACTGAGGTAATTAAGATGAAGGCCTGGTTATTCAGACCGTTCTTAGAGTCAGTTGAGCTGATGCTTTCCCTTTGTTTTAATTAGGCTGGCTTCTCCAGTTGCGTTCCCAATACCCAAATTCTCACATATCTGCCTTTTCAATGTAGTCCCTATTGGAACTGGGGGTGGTGAGTAGCTGTGTTTTCGGATCATTTAGTTTACCTATGTATTTAACTCAGTCAGGACCTTAAAATCCAATCACCACCAAGGCACTTTTCACACCTACTAGGATGGCTGTAATAAAAAATACAGAAAATAACAAGTGTTGGTAAGGATATGGTGAAATTAGGACACTTGTACATTGCTGGTGGAAAAGTAATATGTTGTAGCCACTTTGACAATTCTTTAAAATGTTATCCATAGAGTTACCATGTTGTGGTGGTGGTGGTGGTGGTGGTTTCAACCCATTTTTCAACCCATTTTTCATTTCTGTTTTCTTCATGTGAAGAGTGAAAGATTGTTGGGTTAATGAATTAATTTTTATTTGGGGCTCTTTTAGATTGACATGTCCCACTAGCCCACAATATCTTTAAGGCTCAGTGATGTCTCATCCCTGCAAGGTCTCTCCCTCTAAGGCGCATAGGTTCCCTTTTGCCAAGCTCAAACCAAGCGCCTACCCCCAGCTATATAATCTGCCTGAGCTCTCTGCTCACCTGTGAAGGGTTTGTTTCTCACCTGTACATGGCTGTTGCTGTTGTTGTTACCATGAGCACAAAATTATATCACACTCATTCTACATCCTAATCAAAAGCAAAGCCTCAATTTACGTCCTATCTTTTTGTTTTATAACGTATTTAAGCTCTACATTTATCTCTGAGTTGCGACATCCCGGGGTGTTAATATTTGGACATTTATCTCTCATTTAGTTCTAACTATTAATGGTTTCCATTTTGATGTTCTTTTTAACCCATGACTTTTTTTTCCAGGTTCATTGGAGAGTATTGCTACTGGGTAAAGCATTTTGGCTTTCTTTTTGTTGTCTATTTTACATTTATTGCATTTTGGTTAAGACATATAACTCATAGGTTGTCTCTACTCTTTTGAAAATTTGTTTAGGCCTATTAGGAACCTAATATACAATTACTCTTGCCTTTTAAAATTCTTAAATGTTTGAAAAATCTATAGTATCTATTTTGTGTGCAAATAATTCTGTAAGTATCTATCCATTAGGCCTAACTCATTATATATGATACCTAAAACTTCTGTAGTTTTATTTACATCATGTCTATTATTCAGGTATAAATATTTTAAAATAAATATAACTGGATCTGTCATGTTTTTATTAAATTTTATCAGCTTTAGTTGTACATCTTTTACAGTTATTTTGTAATATTATTTTGAGAAGGGTTTCTTTTATAAATATATACATATGCATGTATGTATACATAGATACATGTATGTACGTATATATATGATGTTGTTGTACGTCATCAAGTCCATTCTGGCTCATATGGACTATATATTTATATATATGTGTGTGTGTATATATATATATTCAACACCTTTAATGCTTTGTGCTTTGTATTGACTGCTGTTAATAGAGTTAAATAATTTCCTTTTTTTTTTCATTTAATGGAATCTTTTTTGCCCCCTATTTCTTTATTTTCCATCTTCCAGTGTCACTTCGTTTTAGGTATGTGTCTCATAAATAAAAGATTGCTGAATATTTTTAACACAATCTGAGAGCTATGATACATTAGCCAATTTAGATTTATTGTTATTGTTAATTCATTTGAACTGAATCCTGCCATCTGATTTTGTGTTTCATATTTATGATGCTCTCTTTTTTTCTTTTTTAAAAGATTACATTTTCCTTGTTCCACTTAATTTTCCATAGGTGTAGGAGTTTTATAGTCTATTTCCAGAATAATGACTTGCATTGCATTTTTAATACACATGCAGGATTGGATTTTTAGTAACATCTAGGTTTAATCTGTTCTCAGTCTCACTCACATACTTAACCCCACCATCTTGAAGCCAGATGTCTTTCCCAGATATCTGAGATTATACTTTGCTGAACTTTTGGGGAAGATACATTTTATTCATTTGTCAGCAATCATTTATGCCTTTAAAATTTTTCTTCTCTGACTCAGCATTTCAGCTCCCAACGCTTCGCTGAGTTCTTACTTTGATTCTGGGCCTAAAGAAAATTGTGAAGAAATAAGAAGGAAATTTCCTACCATCCTAGTCGGGTAGGGACTTGGAGCCAAAATTATGGCAAGTAAAAAGAAGAAAAGAAAGTATCAAGTGTGACCTGTTTCGCACACAAATTTTTTGGATTAAAATAATTGTTTGCTACATACTTAAAATTCAGCAGGGAAATGTTTCAAGGCAAATGTATCTAGCTTGTATATTGAATACAAGGATGACAGTGAAACATCCCTAAAAGTCTAAGAAGTAACCCAAAACTCATAGATTCAAGATATATGCTGAGACATACTGGGTATCTACTATGAACTGTGCTATGGTTTTTTGTACAGAAGTAAACAAAACAGACATGCCCTGAAGACTTTAAACAAACACTCAAATAAATACATTTGTATTAGGATTCTTTAAAAGAGATAAAATGCTTCGGTTTTTGTTTTCTCTTTCCCATAGAGGAAGATGCCAAACCACAAACCACTGCAGGAATTCCTTTTCATCCCTAAAGGGTATGTGTAGGGATCCCCAGAAGAAATTTGTCATTTACCAATTTGGTTGCCTGGGAAAAGTTAAAACAATTAGACCTTTTTGTTTTAAGTGTTGAAAAGGAAAAGCTGTCTAGCTTCTAAGGAGTGGATTTTTCATGATGGAATGTTAACATAGGATATAACTGTACATTCTTCAGCTACCCCCTATCTCCACAACAAATGTGTTCTCACCCAGGCATACTTCGCCTAGACATTGTGCACACCTAGGCAAAAATTACTAGGTGTAAATCCTTTGGACATGTTTAGACTGAAAAACTTCGAAATGAATGGTTGAAAACAGAGTGAATGCAACTGTATTTAGAGAGTGTCAAATCAGCAAATCAGGGAAACATTAAATGGTGACAGGTGGCCCATGCCTTACATTGATAAAAAGATCTGCTTAGGATTATGAAAAGTTGTGAAAACAGGAATTATGTATTTGTTGACATGAACGATTAATTAAACTAATGCCATTAGCAAATAATTAAACCAGGAAAATGAAAGTCAAGTCCATTAATCATTTTAAATTAATTATGACAATGATGTTAGGAAAAATTTTGCATTGGTATTTGTATGAACATTTTAGAAAAGAATATGTGCATATCAGAGACTTTAAAGCAGAAGCTCTCAAAATTTAATAAGAATAAGAATCTTCTTGGCAGAGAGGCTTGTTAAAAAAATAAATCATTGGATTCCACCCCTATAAATTTAAACTCATTAGTTGTAAAAGAGGGAATCAGGATTTAACACCCCGTCTCCCCCGCCACCACACACATACACACATATACACACAAAGTCATTCTGATGTAGGTGATTTGATAGATAACATTTTAACAAAATTAACCTAGAAGTAAAACACTGACAAAATAAGAATTGTTATATTACACCTGGGTGGCCTACATGGTTAAGTGCTTGACTACTAGCAGAAAGGCTGGCAATTTAATCCACCCCAGAGGTGCCTGGAGATCTGCTTCCAAAAAGTCACAGCCTTGAAAACCCTATGGAGCAGTTGTGCTCTGCACATATGGGGTCGCCATGAGTTGGAATCTACTCAGTGGCCACAACAATATTATCTATTATGAGTTAGCATTTGTTTGAATAATTTCTTTACTTTATATCTATTTTACTTTAAAAGGGTGATTTCATTGTCAGGTAATGAGATTTTATTAACTATAGATAGTAATAGAAGTAAATCTATAAACTAATGAAATTTTTAGAAAAAAATTAACAATTAATTTAAGGAGTTCTAGTAAGTTGCTGAAATAATATGAGAGTTGGCTTGCTTCTCTCTAACAACAACCACAGAGAAACTCAGTAGGGAAATCATCATGAAAGAAGAAAAGTGTAAAAAGCCTTTGGGCTAACAAGGGGGATTCTCTTGAAATTGTATGTTAGGGGCAGGATTCATTCCAAACTTTAGCCAGGACAGGAGGTGTCTAGGGTTATGGTGAGAGGGAAAAGTGGAAAAAGGGTAGTCTGCTTTTGCTTCACCACTAACTCCCCCCACCCTAATTGCTCTGGTATAATGATTGCCTATCGTCACAGCACAGTTGATACAGAATTCTGTATCTGTAGAGGTCTGCAGAAGGAAAATTAGAGGCAGCTCTTGCCAGGAAAACAGTAAGAGCTTTGGGTCATCAAATTAGATAAAGAAACAAAAATGGAGAATAATGGAGCTTCAATATATGTCATATTTGCTGAATTTTAAAGCTATGTAGGAGGGGAAACAAATTAGCTAAAATGAAAGCCAGACCTGAATTTTATGAAATCTCAGGGAACAAAGACCTTTCAGGAGAAGGGGCTTTCAATGAATATACCAGGACTAGAGAACTAATAGGCTAAGGCCAGCTATACCATGGGGCGCATTTTACTGACTTGGGTGGGGGTGTTAGGGACTGAGAATCTTGCTTGACTGGATGGAGGGTCACTGTAGGGAATGCTGAGCTTTTATCCAGCATGTGGGATTAGAGAAGCAAAAGCAGAAAACAGTGTTGCCTCAAACACAGGACTGGTTCCTCTTTAAACATTTATATAATTCTAAAGCTGTTCAGTGCAAAACATTAACATATTAAGTCAAAAATCTCTAAAAGAATCACATAATTTTATGTCACCCTGTGGTGCTGAGAAGATAGACTCAATAGCAGGAGGTGCCCCCAATAAATACAAGTATACAGTCACTGGAAAGCCCTAGAATGCTAGGATCTAGTGACAGGACACACTAGAGGTACACTGAGCCTTATTAGAATGTCAACCAAGCACCCCATCCCATCCGCCTAGCAAAAAAAAGTAATAAATACTCTCAGGGGTGGGATAATATCATCTGAAAGATTCAATAAAAATTAATAGGTATGCCAAAAGACAGGAAAATATCACCAAAGTCAAGGGGGAAAAACAGGCAAGAATAAAAGAATCACAGGCAATCCAGATATTGGAGCTAGCAGACAAAGGCATTAAAATAATTATGTGCAATAAATCCAGGAGAATAGAGGAAAATATGTAGAAAATACATGAAAATATGAAGTTTCACCAGAGAATTAGATTACACAAGAAAAATATATAATTGAAATTCTAGAACTAAAAATATAATATTTGAAATTAGGAATACAAATAGGTTTAACTGAAGCTTAGAAACAACAGGAGACAGGGTTAGTAAACTGAAGAATAGATCAATGGAAACCCAAACTAAAGCACAAAGAGAGGTCTATCAATTGTATAACAGGAGTCCCAGGAGAAAAGGAGAGAGAGAATGGAGCAGAATCAATATCTGAACATAAATAGCTGAGCATCTCCAGAAAGCTCTAAGAACCGCTATAAGGATAAATAAAAAGATAACCTATTTTAGGTATGTGTCATAAAACTGCTGGATAGCAAAGACAAAAAAAGAAAAAATTCCTAAAAGCAGCGAGAGGAGAAAAAGACACATTATCGTCAAAAGAGAAGTAGGACTGACGATGGAAGCTGGAAGACAACGGGATGACATAAAGGATTGAGAAGAACTGTCAACCTAGAATTCTAAAAGTATCCTTCAGTATACCTTATGATGGTAAAATAAAGAGGTTTTCAGATGAACAGAAACCAAGAGAATTTGTTGCCTGCTCACCTGAACTAAAATAGAAATCAATAAAAATTCTAGAGCTCCGCCATGTAAAGAGCTTGAAAGTTATCCATCTTATCCTTCCAACAAGAAAAATGCTGAATGTACGGAAAGTCAGTGACTTTGCTTGGACTTATCAGAAAATTGATGTCAAGTAAAAACATTCTATGAGATAAGAGGACTAAAAGAAAGCTGATGTAGATAAACTACTTTTAGAAAATTATACTAAAAATAAACCAGGGCTTCAAACTGGTTAGAACTAGTTCAGTCTTGGCCGATAAAGCAAAACTAGAACAGACCTTAATTTTTTACAATTGAGTGATCCGGATAATAGCCACAATGGGAAGTAAGCGTTTTCAGGGGCCTGATGGGTGAGACTGGATTATTTGGCAGCAACTGTGGAGAGCAGTTGGCCGCCATCTTTACTGGGACAAAGCTGTTTCTGAATCTGCACAAAATCTGATCAGGAACAGATTTGGTTGCTATCCAATGCGTATGTTGCCCTTGTTTTCTAAGACAGAGATTAGGTTTCTAGCAGGGCTTTGACCCATAATTTTTTCTGCTCCAGTTATCATTCTGGTTCACCCAATTTTTTAAATTTCGAGTCTGCCCAGTTTCGCTTCCTAGGCTATGACTGAACCTGGAAAATTCAGTTCGAAGCCCAGAAATAAACTAAAATACACAAAACGTGATATGCCCTACTATCTACCCAGGGTTTTGCCTGGAGATATTTCTGAGCTGCCACCCAGGAAAGAGGAACCAAAGCAAGGACAGGTAGTCCTACTTAGTGGAGGAGAGAGATCAGAATTTCAGAAGGCAGGGGAAGTTGAAATTTGGAATACAATTTGTAACAAAAAGGAGGGAATCATGCAGAAAGAAGGCTCCAGAAATCTTGAAGACTATTCAAGGAATTACCTAGGAGATGTAAGCTGAACATTCCACAGATTTTACACAAAGAGGGAAACCATCACATTCCAACCAGTTGGAATAGAGAACCTGTGTTGAACACCAGAAGCATTCAGAAGGGACCCTGCCAGGGTCATGCATTAATATAGGGCTAAACTAGCTCCACACTAATGGCTCCTATAAATATAACCAAAAAAATTTTTTAAACAAGCTTCTAATGAAAATTAGAAAATCTGAATAGTCCTATGTTTCTAAAAAAGTAGAACTCGAGGAATAAAAAGTGCCAACCATAAGTGGGAATGTGATGAATTGCACTGTATTAAAAATAAAAAATACTTTTCATCAAAAAATATACTACATGAGAATGAAAAGGCAGCACACAGAGATGGAGGTGACATTTGTAGTACATGTGTCCGGCAAAGGACAAGTATCCAAAATATATAAAGAACATCTACAAATCAATAAGAAAAAGACATCCGACCCAATACAAAAATGGCTCAAAGACTTAAACATTTTACCAAATAGGATATCTAAATGGCCTATAAGCATATGAAAGGTTACTTGTCTTCATTAGGCATCAGAGAATTACAAATTAAACATACAGTGAGGTCCCACTACATACCCAACAGAAAGGCCTAGGTGAAAAATACAAAAAATATCAACTATCAAATGTTGATAAGGATATGAAGCAACTAGAACTCTCATACACACTCAGGAAAACAGTTTGGCAGTATTACTAGAGCTGAACATATGTACGCCCTATAACCCAACAAGGAGCCCTGATAGCACAATGGTTAAGCACTCAGCTGCTAAATGTCTGCAGTTCAAACCCACCAGCCACTTTGCAGGAGAAAAGACCTGGCAATCTTCTCCCATAAAGATTATAGCCTAGGAAACCTTATGGGGCAATTCTACTCTGTCATATAGAGTCGCTATGAGTCAGAATTGACTTGACGGCATACAACAACAACAACATGACTCAACAGTTCCATTCCTAGGTTTATACTTGAAAGAAGTTTGTTCTCCTGTTCACTAAAGGTCATATAGAAGAATGTTCATCACAGTATGATTTGTAATAGTCCCAGCTGGAAAGTACCCAAATCCTATCAACAACAAAAAAAAAAGATAACTAAATTGTAGTATACTCACAGTGGAATATTATACAGCAATGAAAATGAATGGACCACAACTATCTACAAGAATATGGATGACTCTCACAAACATGATATTGTGCAGATGAAGCCAGACACAAAAGAGTGCATGTTGTAAGGTTCCACTTATATAAAGTTTAAAGACAGACACAAGTAATTCATGGTGCTAAAAGCTAGGATAATGATTATCCTTGGGGTTACCTGGAAGGAGGCCTAAGGGTGTGCTCTAGGGTGCTGGTAATGCTCTATTTGTTGATGTAGGTAGCCATCGCACACGTATGTTCCCTTTGTAAAAATTCATCAAGTTATACACTGATGATTTATACACTTTTCTTATACTCGTTACACTTCAACAAAAGGTATATATATATATATATATATATATATATATATATATAAAAGGCTAGTCCTCATTCGAAGCAAAAAAAAAAAAGTAGAATTCATAAGTAAAACTCTTTCACAAGAAGACTCCATCCCAGATGGCTTCAACGGTACATTCTATCAAACACTTAATAAGAAATAATACCATTCCTACACAAAATTTTTCAGAAAATAGAGAAAAGAAGACCAGCTCACTTTATGAGGCAGCATTAACTGATAACAAAATCAGAAAAACGTATTACCAAAAAACGGAAAGAGATGGGGGGGGCAGTTATTTTATGAGGCAGCATTACCCTGATACCAAAACCAGAAAAACATGTTACCAAGAAATAAAAATAATAGAGGAAGGGGAACGACTCATGAGGCAGCATTACACTGATACCAAAAGCAGGGAAAAAATTACAAAAAAAAATCATGAGCCAATATTTCTTCTATTTTGAAGATGCAAGAAGATAAACTGTAATGTAGATTTATGATGACTTCATTAATATTGAAAGGACATTTCCCAAAAAATGTATTTTCGATTGTCTCTTTGTTATATATTCAGAGATTTGAGGCCCCTGAAAAATAGATTCTTGATGGGCTTCCGTGAAAGCAGAAGGTCACATGGAGAATCAACATTATTTTGGGAAATGACAAAAGGAAGTTGGGCTTAGGAAATAGATGTCCTGAAAAATGTTGGTACATCCGAGGTACTAATTTCCTAATCCTAAACTGGACTGCTAGTAATGCTGACCAAGTATCTTTACTGTTGCCTGCATGGGGTTCAGGATCCTTCAGAAAGGAAATCTAGTCCTAGGACTATTTTGCTCTGTTTCGCCATTTACATGAGAATTCTGTTCCCCTTCTGCCTAGAAGTTCGTCTAGAGAAAGTACTTTCTTAGAGAACAATTTTAACAAAAAGAAAAATAGTTTTTGTCATTTTTGAAAGCACACAAAAATACTATGTTGCTAGACTGCTGCAGCAACTGCCTTAAATAAATGTTTTAAGCATTGTGTTTATCGTAATTCCTCAAGGATAAAGAAGTAGAACTTTACTGTTCAGTATTTTTATATTTGCCTGCTAATAAATATTTAATTAGGACAGAATTAGTCTGAAAAGTGCTTTTATTACAATCTAGAAGAAAGTTTGTGGGGAGAACCCTCTAAGCTCTCACTTACCTCAGATTGTATATAGGGTCACTATGAGTTGGAAATCAACTCAACGGTAAAGGGTTTTTTTTTTTTTTTTTTTAAACAAGCTCGGGTCAGCTTACTTGACAATAACCCCTTAAAATAAGGAGTAACAAATCTTGCTTCTTACTCTTTTCTTTTTTCTCTCTTGTCTTCCTTCCCTTCTCTTTCCATAACCATAAATATTCCAACATATGAATATAGATATCCCAACGTGTTTGATTCCCAATGACTAGGTTCTTACTAATTTTTCAGCCTGTCAACAATTGCCTAAATATATCATTTTGAAATTTTTTACCTAGAGCACTTCTTACTGCAATACTGCAATGGCCTAAAAATGTACCAATATTTCTAAATAACTTAAAAATACTTAAGCAACAGTAGAACCCATTTACTAACGTTTATTAATTATTTTGACTTTTCAATACCTCACGCATAGTGTTTCTACTCCCTCTTTAAGTAGAAATCAAGAAAGTTTATTTTACATAAAAACACACACCACATATTTTTCTTCTTTGAAACTGCAACCTGAGCTGCCAGCAGAAGTTCCTCTGGGGTTTTAAAAACATCAATCACTCACAGCTGGCGAGAAGGTACGTTCTTTAGCTACAAGAAGAATAAGCTTCGTCACTTCTGAAGGCACACAAAAAGTTAAATTTAAGAAATTGCAATAAATAGATTTTCATTTTCTTTGTTTGAAGAGAAAAAAAAGAGAGTAGGCAGTGATTAAGCACGTATTTAAGCCCTTCACATCCCAGTACGGCTCAGGACTCTAAAGAGTGAACTGGGGTCATAGCCACTGGGCAGGCTGAGCGTGGGGACCCTGCTTGTGCAATTTTTTCAAGATGTAACAATGCTAAGACAACAGTATTTTATTTTACCTACTTCTTCAAAAGGTATTCTGGCCTCAAGCTAGAATCTTAACAGAAAAGGAAAATCTAAAATTTCAGGTGAAAGCATGGCCTTTTACTTAGTTTACAAATTGTGGGTTTTGACGGGCTCTTTTTGTTTGTTTGTTTTGTTTTGTTTTAACCTCTCACTTGACCTAGATTGTTACTCACAGACATAACGAACACACAGAGATAATTTCAAAATCTCCATTGTAATTTTCCCTTGAAACATTTCAGTTGCGATTCTTAGTTCATGAAGTAGAACATGGTAGTGAATTAATTGTATCGTCTTTGCATTTTAAAGGAAAATATAATCTTTTAGAAAAGGGATAATTATTTGACATATCTAATGAAGCTCCATTCATAGTAACTTTGTACCAGTATTTTAAATGGGATAATTCCCTTCCCCGTCACCATCACAATATTTTGATCAAAATGGACAGGAATCAAGGGGATACTTTTAGTCAATGAAGACAAATGTAAAAATGTACTATTTAATAAAGCTTCTCATTTTTTATTGGTTCATATATTTAAAGGCAACTACTGTGATATATACAATTGAGTTATCGCTCTTTTAAAAGCTTATAAGTCTGTGTACAAATACGCATTCAACTATGGCTAAAACATAAAATAATAATTTGATAATTAAGATTTAATTTCACCCAAAGAATGTTTTAAATAAACCACAGAGTTTCCCTCAGAAAATCTACCAACCTTAGAAGCAAAGAAGACACTGCATTCCTTTTGTAGTTTTAACTAGCTTCTATGTCTGAAAAAGGGAAAAAATATATTACCAATTGTGAAGATAACTAATGTTAATAAAATCATTGAAAGGCCCATTCTGATATGTATTCCATAAATACAAATGTATTCTAATAAGAACTCAGGTACAGTTTGAAAGAACAGCTTGAGGCTTTCATGTCTTTATTGTAGATGTTTGCACGTGTTTGTTGTCTTGTGCTATTCTGATGGGCTCCACTCTTTGAAATTATTCGGCTTATCCAGAATATATTAGACAGAATTATCTTTAAAATTCAGATTTGCTATTATTGATGTTACTTATTTAAAGAGTGCACTTTTTCTGTTAACGTAAAAATGTGTATGGACTGGATGGAAAAAAAAAATAGCCTGATGATGAGCTGGGAAACCAGTGGGGAAGGGTAGGAGGAACAGTGAAAGCGTTAATGAAAGAAAGCATCAATTCAGTGTCTGTGGGAACTGACGCTGGGCACTTCGTTTTTAACCCTTGTGGATAACTTGCCAGGTAATTATCATCTTCCAGTTTTTACAAATGAGGGAACTGGGGATCAAGTAGATTAGGTAACTTGCCCCAGATAAGTTAATAAATGTGGATCTGGCATGGTGAAGCCTATGAGAGGACTAATGAAAATGTTCTGGTCCTTCTGATAGGATGAGATGTAGTCACGACATTATCCAATAAAAACAGTGAAGTGGACAAAGTTTTGATTTAGTGTCCTAAGGTTCTTTAATCCTTCGTTTCCTATACTGTGCTCCAAATGCCCACATACCCACTCCTATGCCCACTCCAACAGCCATCAGTGATACCTTCCCAGGCTCTCCCATTTCTTCCTGCCCTGTCTGTTGTCATTGGTTTATTGAATTGTTCGTTCATTCATGCACACTTTGCAACCCATGGAGGCTATACCTGAGAACTAATATGAACATTATCCCTGCCTTCATGGAGCTACAGTCTAATAGGATCTGAGAAAAACCTTATGGAGATACTCTAATCGCACATACAATACATATTTAAATTACGATTACCATTCATTCTGCCAACCTCCATTCTTGATCCCAATCAGTATTATTGCTCAGGAAAGAGTCTAAAACTTCAAAGTTTTAACTTGATCCCTGTGTCTAACCCCATGAGTCAAACATTTTATCCGGCCACCTTCTCACAAGATATCTCACTAATATCAACCAAAAGATGGTAGCGGTAGGATGTGGGGCACATCAGAAGACCTCTCCCAAGCCCCTGTAGTCATGTAATTAAGGAGCCTTTGCTTATTCATTTGTCCAGCACTGAAAATAGCCTTTAGAGTGAGTGAATAAAAGCAGTACTAATCAATGGAGCAAAAGTAGATGGTAAGACAGGGAGCAAAGGCCTTGAGATCGGAGGGTGCCTGTTTGAGGAATAGCAAAGAGACTGGTGTGGTTAGAGGAGAAGCAAGTAAAAGAGAGGTAGGCTATACTATCAGGGAGGTAATAGGGGGTTGGGTATGGAACCTAGGGACTTACTGAGACAAGGAACAGAGGGGCCTACAAATCTGCAAACGAAGTAAAAAGGAATGCACCAGTATGCAGAAACAAAGCCATTCCTCAGAACAGTGGGACAGAGTGTCTAAAAACAGCCCCCAAACTTCTTGAAAGTTGCCTTTCAGAAACAGCTGGAGAAAACCAGACCCAGGGACACATGCAGAACATCCACCTGTGACTGCTGTGTGACCTTCCACCAGGGGCAGTGAGGGGCTGCAGCCCCAGCCAGGGAATTGAACCTGGGGAGAGAGAGACTGCATAGGTGTGACACCCCATAAGTCCTGCTACCAATCCCAGAGGCCTCCAGAACATCAGCCATTTTGGAAAGCTGCTGTGCTCACACTTAGTTAATATATCCCCACCTGCATCTATGAATAAACATGAATGTTTTCCCACCCAAGAACTTAAAAACCCAGGCCCATCTTTTGTTCTGTGAGACGGGGGTATGTGTTGCTCTACGCCCTCCTCATCTCCGCTTGCAAGCCTCTTCAACAAAGCTCTGCTCATGTGGAAAACTCTACGTGTCTTACCTGCTCATTCTTGACCAGTGAGAGGCAAGAACCTTAGTCTGGTAACAATTTCACCTCTGCAAATGATTGGTCAGGGTTGGAAGAAAAGGAAGAATTAGAGAGTGCTTAGAGAGGCAACATGAGCTGCGTGCTGTCTTCTTGCACGACTGTTAGCCTCTTGAGAGAGGAACTGGGCCTTAGTTATTACATATCAACATATTGTCTGGTATAAAAAGGAGGGAAGAAACCTATTGTGTTGGCCTAACCTGACCTTACTGTTAAACAACGGTGATAATTTACAGGCAAGCTGATAAGTGCATATAACCCCATGCTTTCTGGCTACCACAGTAAGGGTAACTTGAGAGATTTGCTTGTGGCTTTCAACTATCTGACCTCTTTTCTGTGAAAGTCACAGAGTCGATGTGTTATCCAACACTAAGTTTTTTTTAGCTAAGGACTCAACAGTGTAGCATGAGAGTCCAGCGTTGTGTATATTTCATCAAACACGTGACTGGTGCTGGACTCTCCAAGCTTTTTAACCTGATGCCATCTAACCTTACCTATGTCCAGCTGGATACCGTGCACTTAAGTCAGGCTGCCTCCACTCAGAGATGCACTATCCTGCTGGAAGTAATCCTTTAGGTATACTCCCTATTCCAACAGCTGCCTCTGTTTCCCTGTTCAAACCAGTGTACCCCTCATCTCTGGTCTTTTGACTTGGCTCCCTGTATCCAACCCTGTGGTCAAACGCTACCCAGGACAGAGTTCAGTTCTTATTATTGGACTTTAGCACTTGTTAGATCAGGGCTTAAACCCTTCAGTTCTTCCTGCTCTTGGTTGCTTGGGATAAACATAATGCGTAACCCAACTCCTGATCCTGGATTTTCAGCCAGTGTGACCCGGTGCCTTGCTCAGGTCTACCCTTACAAAAAAAAAAAAAATGTAAATTCTCACCTGCCGTAGGATTTCCTGCCTATGTGGATGAACATCTTGAATCTTGAATTTTGCTTGGATCCTATTGTTCTTCTTCACCATGGATTAAGTTCATCTCTGCCTTTGGACTCAAAGTCTCACTTTCTCATCTTGCTCCTATGTTTATCGCCTTAGGTTTTGCTTGAACTGTTAGGGCTTCTAGGACAACAGGTGTTAGGTTTTTCTAAGTCAGAGATTTCTCACTAACACAGAATCCTCCTGCTTTTACGGTCTCTGCTTTGACACCTTATAGAAGCATCTGGAAAACCAGGGTAACTCTCAGCTTGAGTCAGTTGCCCAGTCAAAGTATGTTTGGCCAGTAGAATTGACTGTATCCAAGAGTTTCAGGCTTCCCTGATCTGACAAGAATTGTTTGGGAAAACTTCAAAATCATCTTTAGATTATCCTCCAGATCTTGAAGACTCAACCCAATCCTCCCAGGAGAAACATAGCAAAAGATGCAGAGCAGGTTTCCCCATTTTAGAAGAATACACATATGAGGCTTTAGCTCTAGAAAGTGATTGACTACTATAGGGAAAATAGAAGTCCTACACTGTCTCTTTCTTCAGATAATATCTTATGATTCTCAGACTTAAAAAGTACAAGACAAAAGTAGGTGATGCTTGGCTACCGCTTCTGAACATTCTGATCAAGCATACAATAGATAAATCCTGATAAAAAGGGAAAAAAATGGTAAAACAGAACCTCAAATTCTTAAAGAATCCAGACTTACTGGGCCTATTGAGGCTGGAGGAGTCCCCAAGACTAGGGCCCTGAGTTGCTATTCAAACATTCAGTTGAAACTATCCCCTGAAGTTACCTTTAAACTAAATAACAGTTTAGCCCAGAGTAAAGACTGTCACCCTCGAGTATCGTGCTTAAAAAAAAAAAAAAAAATTATGTAAGACCAAAGGGTCAACTGTGATTTTAAAGCATAGATGAAAATGTTGGGAGGGGGGCAGGAGGTTTAAGTAAATGAAATGAAACAAATAGAACAGAAAAAAATGAGAATGTTGATACAATGTGAAGAATGTAATCAGCATCACTGATCGTTATATCTAGAAACTGGAATGGGAGTAGGTTTTGCTGTGTATGTTTTGACCAAAATAAAATTAAATTAAAAAGTATATGGCAGAAATGGTGACAAGAACTCATTTTCTTCATGACTACCTGTATTGTAAAGTTGAATGTTGGCCTTAAAATCTCTGCACATATTTGTTATCACTTGTCTCTCTCCAGAAGTACAGGAAATGGAAAAGAATTGACTTAATGCAGCTGATATTTATTTCAATGAAAAACCCAAACCAAACCCGTTGCCATCAAGTTGATTCCGACTCATAGGTACCCTACAGGACAGAGTAGAACTGCCCCATAAGGTTTCTAAGGCTGTCATCTTTATGGAAGCAGACTGCCATGTCTTTCTCCCACTGAGCTGCTGGTGGGTTTGAACTGCCGAACTTTTTCAGTTAGTAGCCAAGCTTTTAACCACTGCACCACCAGGGCTCCTTCAACTTCAATGAGGCTAATACAAATTTATCAAGATGCAAAAAATATTTTCTAGTTCCGGAATGCAGTAGGGCCAAGGTATCTGAATACTTATTACCTTAAGTACGTCAATGAAGACATACTTAAAAAAATAAATAAATGCAACTAAATTTATTCAAGGGTATTTTTTTGTTTTGAATTGCAGAATATCATTGTACCAGGGTGCAAGTTGCCATTTCTTCAAAATCTATCTACTTATATCTTTCTTGCCTAAAGGAAATGTTATGTATCTTTCCCAATTGAATAAATGCATATTGAGTTGTGTTTACAGAAGAATAGAAGAACATTTGGGCAGGAACAAAAAGAGGGTACTCAAGGGCACTGGTGACTTTCTGACCTGGGATTTACGGCCTCCCCTTGATGTGTAGACAGTTGTACACGTAAATCTTTGTGAACTGAGAAGTCAATCTATTCCCTAGGCTCTGTTAGGTGGGGGAAAGAGAGTTTAGCAAGAACAGATGTGGCCATTCGCTCAGTTACCAAATGAAAACAAGTAATTGCCATGGCAACTGGAAAATAACGTGCAGGGCACAAACTGACCTCTAAGACTCAGAGCGCTTTATACTATAAGAATGACATGTATATATATATATCCACACACACACACACATACACTTGCCTGTGACATAGAGTTCCTTCTTGTGTGAGAGTATGGCAATTGTAAAACAATTATTATTTTTCTTTCTCCACCTAATACCCTTCGATCCAACATGGAATATACTGGTAAGAACGCATAGTTATTGATGTCAGAGCCACAAAGCATACTATTAAGAGACATAACTAAATGGTGAACTATCACAAAAAAATGAAAGGACTCCTACTTACAAACAGCTCAAGGAATAAAAAGCTCAGATTGTGTCTGAGAGCATTTCAGCTGCCCTTTAAAACAGTTGCAACTGACCTAAAGCTGTATTCCTAGGTACCTAATTTTTTTTTTTTTTTTAAATCCCAGTGCCAGTCACAGGTTTATGGGGTTCAAAAAATAACACAACTCAATGAATCAATTGATTGCTGTAACTAATGGATCTGTATGCATAACGAGGATGTTCTAAACGTACAAGAAATCAAGCATCTACTATGTTTAGTAGTTTTCCAGTTACAGGAATTTGTTGTAAGCATATGTCTCAAACAGGATAATTATAGTATAATTATTCTGTGGTTAACATTCTCTGCTTTGTGAATAATATCCAAGAGTAAACTTTCGCATGTGGAAATCTTGGATTTATTCAACACTTAGTAGAGAAATTCTCCGAATGTGAGGAGAGTTTTCTGGGAGCCGAAACTGGTAAAACTTCTGAAAGTGAGATTCGTTTCCGTTTGGTTTCCCTGCCACCTGCCGAGTGGAGCCTACAGGAAGAGCAGCATGTGGGCTTAGCGTGCACACTGCCTGACTCCTTCACTCACCAGCTGAAAGGGTCTAATTTAACTGTTGTGTCCCTACCTTCTGACATTTTAAAGAAAATTGGCGTTATCTGAAATTAGGAGTCTGTGCAGTGTCACTCATTTCAATAAAGAAAGGTAACATGAGAGTTAGGAACACCATTAACTTCAATACTAAAAAGTGAAATACTTCTATTTGCTCCTGGAGCTGCTTTGATTGTGGTTTAATGGAAATCGCCCTGAATTAGGAATAAACAGACATGCTTCTAGTGGCGTGTCCACCATTGATAGGCAGTCTTGGTTACAACATGCTCTGGACTTTAGTTCTGTGATGCATAAAGTGAAAAAAGAAATTATCTTCAAGGCGTCTTTCAGCTGTCAAAGGTAGCAACTTTATGAATCTGGTCTTTAATCAGTAACATATAGTTTCATATCCTTTAAGAATTCAAAGCTCACTGATGTAACTCTTCAGAGAAGCATAATAATGACAATGTATTCCCAGTAAGGTCATTCCTTCAAACAAATTTTTCCTAAACACTAAAATATTCATTTTCAACCTGAATGTCAAATTGGGACTATAGGTCAAGAAGAAAAATTGAAACAAGGACTAGTGATACTATACTTTAATGGTCAATCATAAGAGACATTTCAAGCCATATTTTAGATAATTAAAAACACATTGTATATATAAAACACTATAATCAAAGTTAAAACATAAGCAGCATATTAGAAGACATTTGCAACGTAGTAAGCAAAGATTTTGCAACCAGAACATATAAAGAATTCCTGCTGATAACAACAAAACATGAACAAAGGATTTGAATAGATAACTCACAAAAGAGAAAGTCTGAGTATTAGAAAAAGAGCAACTAATGCTGTAGCAAGATATCATCTCACGCTTACTAAGTTGACAAATGTCTGATGTCATTATGTACTGGTTAGTGAGTGAGGGGATATAAACTCTCACTCACTGCTGGTGGGAATGTACATTGGTACAATCACTTTGACCAGCACATTAGTGGATTTTAGCAAGATTGAAAATATGCATACTCTATGGCCCAACAAATTTTAAGATACTCTAAAAAAAAAAAAAAGAAAACCTGCTGCCATAGAGTTGATTCTGACTCACAGTGACCCTATAGGACAGAGTAGAACTGCCCCACAGAGTTTCCAAGGAGCACCTGGTGGATTCAAACCGCCAACCTCCTGGTCAGCAGCCGTAGCACTTAACCACTATGCCACCAGGGTTTCCATACCTATTCTAGAGGGCAAATGTCTCCCACATAGCCGTAAAGAGACATATACAAAGTTTTCACTGCAAAATTGCTTATAAAAAATTCCATCAATAAGGGACTGGATGAACAAAATACAGATTATTTACAGAATAGAATTGAATAGCAAATAAAGTGGCGCAGTGGCTAAGAGCTATAGCTGCTAACCAAAAGGTCAGCAGTTTGAATCCACCAGCCACTCCTTGGAAACTCTATGGGGCAGTTCTACTCCGTCCTATAGGGTCACTATAAGTCAGAATTGACTTGATGGCAACGGGTTTGGTTTTTCGGTTTACACGTTGGCATGGATAAAATTTTTAGAAAGCAACTACAGAACGATTGAATAGTACAATATCATTTATACAAAATTTTAAACCACCCATAAATTGTATTTTACTTATGAATGCATATATTCCTATGTGAAAATGTAAAATAAGGAATGATCGAATTTAGATAAAATTCATGATAATGAAGAGTGGAAGGGACGGGGATGGTGGGTAGTGCAAATTTTAACTGATCTATATTTTTTCTTTTATTAAATTTTATGAAATAAGACAAAATATTTAAAAAATATTAGTATTTATTAGTTCTAGTATGCACATATAGTTGTTTATGTGTACTTTTCTCTTTTCAATTTTTCTAAATATAATTTTTTTAAATACATGCTTTGTAAGCATGCTTAAATACTTAAAACCTTCAAAGTCAGCATAAACATACTTCAAAAACATGTTTCATTTTATCAGTCATAGTATCTACAACTAAATTTTTATATATTTGTGGAAACTCTTGCTATTTTCTGACTATACACATAACAGCAAAAACTAAAATGAAACACATACAGCATCTTTTAATTTAATATAGGATATGACAATGTGACTCATCAAATTTGACAAGAATTAAGTATAATCTGGGCTGATAAAGCAGAAGGAGTGCTAAGGAAGTATTTTAGAATTCTTATCCCCACTGACCTGGGACAGAAGCTGTAAGGAAAATCTTCCACATATTTGCACATTAGAAGAGCCCCTACAAAATGAATCAGCAAAGAATTAGTGATCTGAAAATCAGTATTTCATAGTTTATAGCATTCCAAATGTAAAGACCTGACGACCTACAATTTCGCTTACCATAACTGGAAGACTCGAAGATAAAGAAATTTTTAAAGCATTAAAAATCACCAGTGAGGGAGATGGAAGATTTCACTGATGAATCCGTGTAATATATGAGCACAGTCCTTTTCGTAAATACCCAGAAAAAGGAAGAGTAAAGCTAAGTTCTGTGAACTTAAAGTACAACCCAAAAGAATCTCTAGGCATGTTTGGCATTTCCATTGTCTGAGAAAAAGTAGAGAAAAATGTTGTGACCCAGGGTAGGGTATTCCAATTGTAAAGGGGTGCTGCAAATTACAGCATTTCCTAGATGGTAAGCCCTTCAAAGGAAACCCTGGTGGTGTAGTGGTTAAGTGCTATGGCTGCTAACCAAAGGGTCAGCAGTTCGAATCTGCCAGGCTCTCCTTGGAAACTCTATGAGGCAGTTCTATCCTGTCGTATAGGGTCGCTATAAGTCGGAATCGACTCAACGCCACTGGGTTTGGTTTTTTTTTTTTTTTTTTTGAAGCCCTTCAAATGATCTGAATAATGTCTTTCCAAGAAGCAAATAAAGAGAAATCTCCAATTTGTTAAGAAAGATAAACAAAATGATAGTGGGGGTAGAAGCCCATTCAAGGATATTTTTAAAGCTTTCTAGCTTTGAGAAGTTACCCTCAATAAGTCATAAACAATTAAGCAAGAGGGAGTGGTGGGGAACCACCGCAGATCTAGTTCTCAATAGAGCCAAGTTTTTTCAGAAACAATAATCTCATTATTTTTAATGTTGGTAGGTGTTTCCCTGAACAGGATTAGTCCATTTATAACAAATATACTTTTCTGTGAAGGAGCCTGTTTTCAAATACACATCTTAAAAGATTAAACATAAGGTTTCCATAAATTGAGCCAACCAAGACATAACAAAATGACGAGGATCAAACCAGGAGAGTGAAAAGGCTTGGAACAAAAGGTAAAGAGGGGGGAAAAATTAAGTTGGGATAAAAAAGAGAGAAGTGTCTTTGGGAAAGAGTTCAAGCAGGAGAGAAAGAAGTAAAAGTATCTGGGGAATAGAGAAAAGAGAAAAGGCCATGTAGACCTGAATTTTGGTTGACTTTATAAATAATTGAGAAAAGCAACTTCTCTTAAATGGCTGCAGCTAATAATATTCAGGAAGAGCCAAATCTTCAGGTAATCATACTTACAGCAAAACAATTTCCTCCAAATTAATTGTCAAATGCCTGGGAGTTAGCAAGTTATACCACATTCTGAAGAGACCGAAAGAGAGAATGTAGTGCAATGAATTGTTTTTATATGTCCTTTCCAGTCATGGTCTTGTAACTCTAACAAATTGACTGCCTGGGCCACAGTCTTGCAAGGGATTGGTCCATTTACTTGAGAATTCACCCAGCAGAATTGAGCCCCTGTAGTCCAGCTTTCTTTTTTTTTCTAGTCGAGCTAGGGTTTTTGTTGGTTTTGCCATCCTACTAGACTTATGTAAAAGGCCAGCCCCGCAGAGATTGGGGAGACCTCACTACCATCATGAAGAGTCTGGAGAGGAGTGTGTCCTTTGGACTCAGGGTCCCTGCACTAATAACGTCCTTGACCCAGAAAAGAGAGCTATCCCACTGAAGAGGGAGGCGTCACTGTGATGGGCTTGTTGGCTCACAGAGAAAGAGCTAAGCACCCTCAGGCAGGAGGCTTGCAGGAGACGCTGGGTACCTGTAGACAAGCCTAGCAGACCTCAGAGAGCTGTAACAATTGTCCAAGCAAGGCAGAGGCTTGCATGTGCATTCCTTGTGGCTGCGAAAAATTTGAGGCACAGCCTGACTGTATGTGCAATGCAGATTGAAAGACCCTCTCAGTCGATTTCACCATTTGTTTTAGGACTTAAAACTTTATCCTAAATAGACCTCTCACCAGAAATGGATTACCCAATAAACAAGGTAAATACATGCTTAGGGCAACAACAAAACGGGCACCAGTTGTCCAAAGCAAAGACCCATAGAGGCCAAGCAGTCAGGACACAAGGAAAAGCAAGTGCCACAGTGAAACGGAACTGGCAGGGCACTAAATGAAATTGATAACAGCTCCAGTGTGTGAGAATGTGCCGGCTAGACATAAAGTTCATGCAGGGTCACAAGGGCCCAGAAGCACAAGCTTGTTTAAGCTACGAGGTCCCTACCACTTCAACACCTTTGCTGATGTCTGTCTCCTATCATCCCCTCCCATGTAATTTGATACTCCTTATCTCAGTGGGTCCCTTGGAAGTAAACTATATCTTACAACTATATCTAAACAAGAGGTAGGGGGTGAGCTGTTGAGTTTAACTCTTGCTACTTTCACCCAGTGTGCAACTGGATCCAACATGAGTGGCAACCAGACAAGGACAGATTATATTAATAGATAACAAATATCTGATCCATTTTAAGAGAACCATCTTGTACATCCGTATCTGCTGATGCAGCAAATCCAGCCAGGAGGGCCAGCAATGTTCTCTGCCACGCTACTAACACGAAGGTACGCTCCTGTGTACATCCTGGTAAACAACCAATGGGAACTCCAGTCCCAGCTGACGGACAAGCTGGGGAACTAGAGTAAATCGATCGTTGTAATGAGCACAATCAAATTACTTTTTAACTGTATAGACTTTACCTACAGAGCTATGTCCTAAGTTTTGTAAACAATAAACTTTAACTTTAAAATAGGCTTGGCATATATACATATGCAGTCTAGCATACATTTAATATAATACTAACATGGGTAATAATTTAATACTAACAAGAAAATGTCCAAAAAATACTGAACTATTAATATTTATCTAACACAAAAAGTTTTAATTTCTGTATCAAGTTAGCTTCATTTTTTATTGTCTGTTGCATAGGAGATAGTGTTTGATATTACTCTGTGCTAATAAATGAGGCAGTAGGCACATTAAGTGTACACAAAATTCAATACTTTTTATTGTTCAAAATATGTCCCTGATTTGCAACAATGGGTGTGTTTTTAAATGTGTCTTCCAAGAAAGCAACAAAGGTCACTTATCAGAACATTACACTTATATTTTATCAGAATCTTTACATACCTCCCGTGTAAGGAAAGTGAACAATTCCCAAGGAAATAAATTAAATGAATATTTAGATAGTAAAAGTTACATAAATATATTTTATTTTCCATTTCTCTTCAAACTGACTTTCTTTTAAGGTATTGATTGATAGTGTTATGACTTGCAAAACAAACTAGAAGTGGTGCTATCGTTACATCAATTATGTACTTATCTCCAAATACAGGAGTCTAACAATTCCACAGAGAAATAAAATGTACATTTTGTACAGCATAACAACTATATTTTCCTTTTCATTTTTGGACCAATCAGGTATAATATCACATTCAGTTCTCTCTCATCAACCACATAAAAACACACCAAAAGCCAAAGAAAAAAACCAAACCCGTTGCAGGCAAATAGATTCTGATTCATAGCCCCCTATAGGACGAGTAGAACTGCCCTATATAGTTTCCAAGGAGTACCTGGTGTATTCCAAGTGCTGACCTTTTGATTAGCAGCTGTACCTCTTAACCACTACGCCACCAGCGTTTCCATTAAGGAAGTAGTGACTCTATAGGATGGAGTAGAACTGCCCCATAAAGTTTCCAAGGAGCACCTGGTGGAGTTGACGGCCGACCTTTTGGTTAGCAGCCCATAGCTCTTAGCCACTACACCACCAGGGTTACCATCAGGGAAGTAAACCCACCACAGCTGTCTGGTCAATTCCGACTCGTAGCAACCCTATAGGACAAAGTAAAACTGACCCATAGAGTTTCCAAGGAGCACTGGTGGATTTGAACTGCCGACCTCTTGGTTAGCAACTATAGCACTTAACCACTACCGCCAGGGTTTCCTTTAGGGAAGTAGCAGGTTACAATTCAGGATCAAAAATGACTCACGATACAGCTCTTCAGTCAGGACAGCCTCTTCTAAGCTGTGCCCACAGACAGGCCTCTCTCTAGCCCATGGCTCCGTGGCCAGGCCTCTGTCCTGCTAGCGAAAATGTTACAAAGCTCTTTAGGTCCACCGATTAAGTGTACAGAGGCACCCCATTCTGCCAGTAAGCCTTGGCTAGAAGGAGCTCAGCTCTCTCTCTGTCAGTCAGCAAGCCTATCTCCACCAACATGTGCCCAGAGGCACTCCACTCCACCGGCAAGCCTCCTGCCCAAAGGCACTCAACTTTCTCACTCCATGGGCCAGGAAGCTCACCACTCTGTCTCTTATAGTTCTGGATCTGTTGCTTCTGCTGCTGCCATTTCCCTGTTGCTGCTTCTTACCATCTTGTCTTCAGTGTTACAGCTTTCTTTCTCTGGCTCCTAGGAGGGTCTCAGTGCAGGGATCCTGTGGCCAAAGGATGTGCTCCACTCCTGCCTCTTCTTCTTGGTGGTAGTTAGGCCCCCCTCTGCTCTGGGACTGGCTCTCTTTTAAGCCTAGTGCGATGGCAAAACTGATCAATCCCCTAGACAGAGTTCCATATACTTTATTTGCATGGTCCCATCCCCAGAGGAGTGCCATGCACATTATTCATATTATTAGCAAGATATCCAGTCCCCTTGATGGGTCACAAGTACCTTATTTTTATAGCCCCTCCAATCTTTTGGTGGGAGTTACAAGACCATGGGTAGAAAGGCCATACAAAAGTGATCTGTCTCACCATACCTTGCATTTGTATCATGCTCTTTGTGATCACTCTGGCCCCCATCGGGTATCAGCAGCATCTAATGAACTGTGAAGACACAGCGTAAATGGATAGAAAGTGAGTGTGCAAGTTTTTAAGTAATATTTCAAGATGAAAAACACTCATGGAGATCTGAAAAGGGCTTGCCAACAAACATGGTACAACAAATGAAACTATTTTTTACTGCCTTGTAAGTACTATTTCTTTTGGCTTAGACCTGAAGAATAAAATTACATGTTTCAAACCAATTTTTTTCTTACTAATTTTCAAATGTAAATTTTTGTGTTAACGTCCGAATTCAAATGTAAATTTTATTTTATAAATTTCCCTAGTTTTATAAATTTTATTTATTTTCAGTTATTCAAATTTATTTGCTAGGGTACAATCAAATTTAAAAAGTGACATAATTTTATACCCAGGTAAAATGAAATGGCAACAACTAAGTGGAGGGCAAAAATAAAAGCTCACAGAAAATAAAAAGAAAAGAATTTGCCACTCCCTAAAAACAATTCCAAAACTAACTTCCTTTTTAAAACATAATGTATCAGAAGAGACTTCTTCCATTGAACACTGAAGTTTAATAGGTGCAAATCCTTGTGCTAATACCGCTAGTGCTGAAATTAATAATTGCAATATGAGTATGGCAGAATTTGTTCCAAATTCTGCATTCATTCATTGCTGTAGTAAAAAAAAATTGACAATGGTGTAGAAAGTGAAACTATTTTAGAATCAGAAATTGTCACATCTGCAGACCCCATAAATAACAGGACTACAGATCCTGTGCTGTCGCATAATTTTTCTTCTAATAATGTAAATTATTGGACTGAAAAACGGCGGAGTGATTGTCAACATCACAGTAGACCATTTGAAGACTCATGTCAAAAGTTCCTCATCGCTTCAAAGGCCAGCGTAGCAGGGGTAGGGGTTTGGGGACCATGGTTTCAGGGGACATCTAAGTCAATTGGCATAATAAAATCTATTAAGAAAACATTCTGCATCTCACTTTGGAGAGTGGCGTCTAGGGTCTTAAATGCTAGCAAGCAGCCATCTCAGATGCATCAATGGGTCTCAACCCACTTGGAGCAAAGGAGAATGAAGAACACCAAAGACACAAGGTAATTATGAGCCCAAAAGACCACATAAAGAGAAAGGGTCACATAAACTAGAGACTACATCAGCCTGAGACCAGAAGAACTAGATGGGGCCTGGCTACAACTGTTGACTGCCCTGACAGAGAACACAACAGAGAACCCCTGAGGAAGCAGGAGAACAGTGGGATGCAGACCCCAAATTCTTGTAAAAAGGCCAGACTTAATGGTCCAACTGAGACTAGAAGGACCCCAGAGATCATGGTCCCCAGGCCTTCTGTTAGCCCAAGACAGGAACCATTCCCAAAGCCAACTCTTCAGACAGGAATTAGACTAGACTATGAGATAGAAACCAAAGGTGAGTATGGGATAGAAAACGATACTGGTGAAGAGTGAGCTCCTTGGATCAAGTAGACACATGAGGCTATGTGGGTAACTCCTGTCTGGAGAAGAGATGAGAGGGCAGAAGGGGTCAGAAGCTGACTGAATGGACATGAAAATAGAGAGTGGAGGGAAGGAATGTGCTGTCTCATTACAGGGAGAGCAACTAGGAGTGTATACGAAGGTGTGTATAAGTTTTTGTATGAGAGACTGACTTGGTTTGTAAACTTTCACTTAAAGGACAATAAAAATTAAAAAAAAAAAAAAAAAGTTGTTTGTGGTAAACAAACAAAGTCTTGTAGCCTGAATATACTTCTAGGGTGCAAAGCTTATGGTGAAAATTATGAGAGGGAGTGGTTACTGTGTTCCTCATCAGTTGGCTCTGCTTATTGTTTTGTTTACAAAATATTCAATCCTAAAACATTTAATTCTTGATTTGCTATGGATGGATTTAGCAGTTGGCACAACTTGAATATGACTGATAAACATGAAAACAGTTCAATTCACAGAGACTGTATGTTGTCATATTTAAACCAAAGACATGGTTTTGGCTTAACTCATGAACCTGAAACACAAATTAATGAAGAATTTCAGTATTAGAAAGCTGTTTTACAACACACTGTTGCTGTCATTATAATAATTGCTGAACATCTACTACCTTTTCAAGGATGAAATGAAGTGTTTGGATTCACACAAAATGGAAATTTTGGGGGTCTACTTGAACTTGAACTTGTTGCTCAGTTTGATCCATTTTTAGCAGAACACATCTCCAAATATGGTAATACAGGAAAGAGCAACCCATTGTATATGTCTAAAACAATGTGCAAAGACTTAATAAACTTAATAAGTGATAAAGTTTGATCAACTATTTTCAGTGAAATAAGTATAGCTTGATATTTCAGCTTATCCATGGATTCCACCGCTGAGCTTTCTTATATAGGTCAACTAAGTATTGTTTTAAGATAGGTATCTCCAGTAGATGGAAAACCTGTCAAGTGATTTATCACATCTACGGGCTCAAATGGTCATTCAGGGGAAGAAATTGCAAATCAAGTTCTTTAGTATTTATGTGAAGTTTGCAACATTGATTTTTCTAAGTACAGAGGTCAATCCTACGACAGTATTGCCAATATGTCATGGCATTATAAAGGTATGCAACAGGAAATTTTAGAACATAATGATGAATATGCTATTTTCATACCATGTGCTGTGCATTCACTTAATCTTGTAGGATGTAGCACAGTAGATTGTTGTCTGGAAACAGCAGATTCTTTTTTCTACAGTTCAGTTACTCTACAGTATTTTTGCCACCTCTCCTTACTGATGCGCAGTTCTTAAAACATATTTAGGCAATGTGTAGCTGTAGCAACAGGTGCGATCATGGAATCACACACTCAGATTCTAGATGCCTTAGAAAATATTTCTGAAAATGAGACGAAGGAGATACCAAAAAGGAAGCTGAAAACATTACCAACAAAATGCAAACACTAGAATATGTATTTATGTTGGTTATGTGGAATAATGTATTACAGCATTTTCATCAGAGGAGTCAAGCGCTCCAAGATTCGGAAGTAAATTTAAAGACATGTACAGATCTCTACCAGTTATTAACAGGGTATTTACACAATTTAAGAGAATATTTTGAAAACACAACAACAACAAAAAATACTGCCAAACACTGATTATCAAGCAGTTCAGCATCGCAGAAGCAGCAGAAACAAGTAAATGACAGAAGTGCTCCAGAAGTACTGAGTGCCAGAGGGAAATTTCACACACCACATACTATACCATCATTGACACGCTTGAATCTTGAATTGAATACAAGGACAAAAGTGCATGAAATTCTTTCAAATAGATGTTATTTCGATGTACCTGATGAAAACGCATGAAGGCATCCAAGATATTAGTGCAGAATTATCCCAATGACTTAAATACAAACCTTTATGGAGAAGTGTCATGATTTCATTCTTACATGAGAAGTAAGCTTATGGATTCAGAAAGACTAATTTTACTCATGTAGGCATGTATGATTCCATAAAAGAAGATAAAATACAATGCATGTTTCCTAATACCGAAATTGCTTTATGTGTATTCCTAACTTTCGTGATCACAAACTGCACAATAGTGTGCTCATTTTCGTCCCTAAAGAGATTCAAAAACCCTCAGCATACGACAATGACTAAATTCATTATCCTTATTATGTACGGAAGTAGATGTTGTTCAGCAGATTAGTTGTGATGAAATCATTGAAGAATTTGCAACGGCAAAAAATAGAAAGAAATGTTTTTAATTATATATAACATGTTAGAGATAAAAGGTCTATCTAAAAATAAATTATAGTAATTTGCTATATCTCTTTTCTGCCCATTAAATTTTCCTTTATGAAATTGTTTCATTTTTTCATTTATAATTATGGCGGTTATTACCAAACTATCATCAAAATGGACGTATGAGCCATTTAAAGCAAAATCGGTAAAAGCCAATTTTTCATTGTGGGAGATGAACAGAATTTTACATTAATTGTCGAACAACTAAGTTCACTCACTCATTTCCTTTGTTGTAGAATACATGAAATGTTCTTTTTGTAGAAAATGTGGTATAGAGTAAAAATCTTAGTACCCCACATTCACTAAAAATTTTATAATCGGTTCATCTCATTCCACTAAATGGCATACACCACTTTTGTGTTCAGTTGCTAATATTATAGTCACATTTAAAAAGAAGTTACACACGCGTATACGTATATATATAACTCACATATCTCATTCAAATGCATGAGTAAACAGAAGAAGGGGCATCACAGATTATTAGCCCTCACATGCCTTAATCTGTCTCTTCCTCTCACATAAAAATGTTAAACCAAGGTCTCAAGCAAAAACTGCTAGAAGATTCCGCTCACTCTCTATTACCTATAAAACAAATATCTCTCTAACGTCTCTAAAATCCAGATCTACTTGTGTTATACTTACAGTTACATGTAATTTAAGTGGGCAGAAGCCTTAGAGGATTCAGGTAAATTTTTCTCAACAGAATGAGTTTATTCTGGAAGTGCTCATAGTAAGTTAATAGCTAAAAGATAGATGACATTTGAATATTTTGAGTAACACAGGAAAATACAGCAGGATTTTAAAAGTCCTTCCAGATACAGAAAGAATATCAAGAAAAAATTTGACTATATCTATTTCCAAAATTTGATCCAACACACAAAAAAAATAAGTCCTTCTCCTTGGAATATCATTGTTCTAGGACAGTGATTTTTAAACTTTATCAAGCATCAGCATCAACTGGACAGCTTGGTGACACAGATTCCTGGGTCCAACCCCTAGGGTTTCTTATTCAGCAGGTGTTGGGTAGGGCCCAAGAATCTGTTTCCTTGTGATGCTACCGTTGCTGCTCCGGAGACCTCCCTTTGAAATCCACTGATCTAGGAGATACACATAAACATGGCCAATTTTGTTTAGAAATTCTAAGAATTTTACATAGGTATTTTAACAGAACTTTGGCTTTTCTCTGTTTCCAGCCTTCTGCTTTTTGGTGATGGTGGTAAGTGCTGCTAGGCGACATGTAGGCAGAAAGCACTATAATATCAGAAGAGTAGTTTCCCTTCGTTAAGGATAGACCCCAATATTTCAATAACCAACAGCCCCAGGAGTCAAGGGTGTATTTTCTTAGAGCAGATTTATTCACCAGACCCTCAAGGACAGCTTCACCAGAAGCCTATTACGAATTGCCTTTGATTATCATCTCCTGCCACTATCCAGGCACAGCAGTGAGTTTTTAAGGTGGATATGTGAGTTCGAGGGGGATAGTTCTAGTTCACACATTCTAGTTAAAATTTAGAAACAATATGCCAGATTGCTCTAATGTTAGTTGTAGGAAAACATGTTGAAAATGTTAACCCCAGGGAACAATCTAATTTAATCACGAGCCACTTATTGATCTATGTGAAGCGAAAGGTAAAGAAACATGAGACCTCAAAAGTGGATGTCAAGTGGGGAAGCAGTTAGAGGTTTATAACATCAAACCTATACTTCAAATGCTTGCCCTTAAGACGTGTGTTAGCTACTTGTGTAAGAGTCCTTCTTCTAGCTAGATTGTAGCCTCCTGAATAACAGAGGGTATGTTTTACTTGTCTTGATATTTCACCATGGTTATAATTAAGATTTGGTTTTGAGAGAGAAATACTATTTGTAGAATACAAGCAAGGGCTCTTTTTCTCATTCAAATTCAGAAAGTACAGATTACTTTGGGGCTCTATTGGCAATCATATTTTCTGTGGCACAATGCTGACCAAGTTCTTAGCGGACTCATTACTTCGGAGTTCCATCTTTGGAAGTTTTCTGGTTGAGCGGTTGGCAGTATTCATTGCTACATTTTTCCATACCCCCAGGTCTTAAGCTAGTTAAGAATTAGGTGAAAATACCAAGTGACTCAGGTATAATACAAAAGCTAACTTCAGTTTCTAGATCCAAAAGTATATACACAACCACCCTTCTCCAAATGATACTCTCAGACCCTTGGAAATTACTGGTGACTTCCAACCATTGATGTCCTGGATCTGGCTCATACTGGCTCACAAGTGAACATCTTGTGATCATCTCCTCCCAAATCTGTATCCAGTGGTACCAAGTGTGTAGTCTGAAATCTGACAGAATGAGAAGATTGACAGAAGAGAATTGGCAAAGCCTGCAAATCAGGACTTCTGTTTTTCTGGAGAGCCAACTGGTAAACATTTACCAGCACATGACCGCTTCCAACACAGCACCAAAGTATAGCATGTATTTGTGGCAAGTCAACAAGTTTCTGGATTGATTGTCCAGAATCTGTCACTGTTTCTTATCAATATTCAAAAAAGTTCATAATATTTGGTGAAAGTCCATATGCACTCCAATTAGTGCAAGTTGAAGCCTACCAAAGTAGAACACTCTAAGAAACAGGAAGAAAACACTCCCAGATCATTTGCAGTTTCCACAAAGGGCTGGTAGACTATCTAAATTAAAGAGGCAACTACCAGATGTTTGTTTTATGCACATTAACTGTTCAAAAACCAAAGCCATTGCCATCAAGTCGATTCTGACTCATATTGACCCTATAGGACATAGTAGAACTACGCCATAGAAGTTTCCAAGGAGCACCTGGTAGATTTGAACTGCCAACCTTTTGGTTAGCAGCCATAGCACTTTACTTCTTCATGACCAGGCTTTCCTTTATGCATACAGCAATAATTTATCTCCAGGTCATTGGATGGATAAACTTTATTTTATATAGAAAGACTTTATTTTACAGAGAAAACTTCGGGGCAATACCAGCAATATGATCTAAAGCCATTTCACCTCCCAGGCTTTCAGACTTTAAAAACAGAAAAAAAAAAAAAATTCCTTGTTTGGTTACCTCAAAAGTTTGTAGTGAATAGAATCAAAAGAGATAATGCATGTGAAAGTATTACATAAATTTGCAAATATTTACCAGGAAAGACATTTCTTAGAAGTAAGAAAGAGGGTCATGCAATTCCTCTGAACCGTAACTCACATTGTGAAAATAACATGTATTCCTATAAGTAATACAGATCAAAATACAGCTTTTTTTTTTTTTTTCACTTTAGGATACTATTTGGGCATATCCATTATTATTAAGGTTGCTATGCAACAGTGAATACTATTCACATGTGATTTAAAGAAAAGTAGTTAAATCATCCTGGATCAAAATAGCGCTAAAAATTAAATTCATCAATCTAATATTCAGGGAAATTAATGATAGCAGTTTACATTTCCATTTGAAGTATTTCAAAATACTTTGTAAACAGTAAATTACCTACACCTTACAGTATTTATTGGGTTTATTCTCTTCCAACTTGCCTCATTTAATGAAATAAGCCACTTACTTAACTTCCCAGTGCACTTTATTAAATTAACTCTAAAATGTCTTGTTAGAGGTAATTTAGCCAAGAAAAAGCTCAATATTGTATTCATTAACATCCATTTAGTCACAGACTAATCCAGAACACATACTAGACCTGCAAAGACAAAGCAGTGAATTGATCAGGGGATGAGACAGAGAAATTGGTTTTTAAACCTCAAATCACCTTGCCAATTAGCATAAAATCAGAATTGGTACACGACTTTTGCAAGTATCTCCTCAGATTCTCAGTTCAATTTGCCAAAAGACAATTTTGTCTAAGGCTCAGCGTTCTAAATTTGCTGTTATTGTGTGCCATGGAGTCCATTCTGACCCATAGCAGCCTTGAAGAACAGAGTAGAACTGCCCCATAGGGTTTCCTAGGCTGTAATCCTTATGGGAGCAGATCGCCAGGTCTTCTTTCCAGCAGAGGTTGCCTGATGGATTCTAACCACTGACCATTTGGTTAGCAGCCCAGCACTTAACCATTGTGCCACCAGAGCTCCTAATTCTGAATTTACCACAATTGTAACTCAATAAAGCAAACAAAAAAAAAGGAAACCCATTGCCATTAAGTCAATTTCAACTCATAGTGACCATATACGACAGAGTAGAACTGCCTACAGGATTTTCAAGGCTGTAATCTTTAAGGGAGGAGACTGCCACATCTTTTTTTTTCTAATTGTGCTTTAAGTTGAAGTTTACAGTTCAAATTAGTTTCTCATACAAAAATTTATGCACACATTGTTATGTGACCCTAGTTGCTCTTCCTATAATGTGACAGCACTCTCCTCATTTCCACCCTGTATTTTCCGTGTCCATTCAACCATCTCCTGTCCCTTTCTGCCTTCTCATCTCACCTCCAGACAGGAGCTAGCCATTTAGTCTCAGGTATCTACTTGAGCTAAGAAGAACACTCTTCACAAGTATCATTTCATGTCTCATAAAACCAAAAACCCATTGCCTTCGAGTCGATTCTGACTCATAACGACCCTACAGGACAGAGTAGAACTGCCCCATAGGGTTTCCAAGGAGCACCTGGTGGATTTGAACTGCCGACCTTTTGGTTAGCAGCTGTACCACTTCACCACTTCACCACCAGGGTTTCCTCATATGTCTTATCCAGTCTAATCTTTGAAGAGTTGGCTTCTGGAATTGTTTTAGTTTTGGGCTAACAGAGAGTCTGGGGGGCATATCTTCTGGAAGACTGCCGCATCATTCTCCCACAGAGCAGCTGTTGGATTTGAACTACTGACCTTTTGATTAGCAGCCTAGCACTTAACCACTGTGTTAACAGGGCTGCTTATGTAACACAAACAATGGTCCAATGTAATTCAAATACTAGAAATGTATGTTTTCTTTAAAACTACCAGATGGATGATTCTATGTGAAAGACATAATTATTCCATGAAGTTTCAGAAATGAATAACTTAATACTTCTAATTCAAAACTGTCACTAGAAAGTCATCGACAGTTCCTTATATATGACCTCTTTAGGTGTACTGTAAACTGTAAATATTTTTTTCAATTTTTCACTTGTCTATAGACTTGCCTTGCGGTGCTTTTGCCATACAAAAGTCTTGCTTTTTTAAAAAATATAGTAGAATTTATAATCTTTTAATATTACATCTGGATTTTGAGTTATATTCAGAAAGGCTTTTTTATGCTCAGGTTGAGAAACTTACACATTTCTTTTTAGTACTTGTATGTTACTTTCTTTTTTTTGCTATCTTTATTTGGTTTAATTATCAATATTAACATTTATATATATATATATACACATACCCACACGTGTATATATATTATATATTTTTTGTTTATATATATACATATATACAAAAAAAAAAACCATTGCCATTGAGTTGATACTGACTCAAAGCAACCCTATAGTATAGAGTAGAATGCCCCCATAGGGTTTCCAAGGAGCACCTGGTGGATTTGAACTGCCAATGTTTTGGTTAGCAGTTAACTCTTAACCACTATTTTCTCATCATAGTCTACATATGTTGAAACTTTACCACTTCAAGGCAAGTGTAGAAATTTTACCTCCCTTTATGCCCCCTTATCCTATCCCATTTATAATAAATTGTCTTAAATATTACCCTACATACATTGAGAACCACATTAGACAGTGTAACAATTTTTGCTGCAACCATAAAAATAATTTAGAAACTCAAGAAGAGGCAATTCTATTTACCCATACATTTGTTTACTATGTTTTTTCCTCCTTCCAATAGTTTAAGATTCCTTTTTTGTATTATTTCTTTTCTGTTCAGAGAACTTTCTTTAGCAGTTCATTTAGGGTAGGTCTACTGGTAACAAATTCTCTTAGTTTTTTAAAACTAAGAATGTCTTGATTTTTCCATGGATTTTTGCTGGATATGGGGTTCTGGCTTAATATTCTTTTTTTTTTTTTTAGCATTTTAAAAACATGTGTCACTTTCTTCTGCCTCCACGGTTTTCGACAGGAGATATGCTGTGCAAATTGTTGTTCCCTAATACGTAATGATTCAATTCTCTGGCTGTTCTCAAGATACTTTTTCTGTGTTTTTAGTTTTCAAAAGTTTGACTACTATGTGTTTTAGCATGAATATCTTTAGACTTGGGGCTCACACAAATTACTTAAATCTTTAGATTTATGTCTTTTGCTAAATTTAGGAAGTTTTCAGTCATTATTTAAGTACTTTTTAGACCTGCCCTCTTTCTTCTCTCCTCCTGGAATTCCTATAGCCTGAGTATTAGACCTTTTGTTACAGTCTCACATGCCCTGAGGCTCTGTTTATCTTTTTTCAGTCTATTTTCTCTCTGTTTTTCAGATTTTTATTGTTCCATCATCCAGTTCACTGATTCTTTCCTCTGTCCATTCCATTCATCTCTTGAGCCTATCCTTTTAATTTTTTTAATTTTATTTATGTATATTTTAGTTTTAAAACTTCCATTTGGTTCTTATTTATATCTTCTATTTCTTTGCTTTCTATTTTTTCATTTGTTCCCAATGTGTTTATAATTGCTTGTTGGAACATATTTATGAGAGTTGCTTTAAAATCATTGCCAGATATTTCTGACATGTGCGTCATCTCAATATTGGCATCTGTTGATTGTCTTTTCTTAATCAAGTTGCAATTTTCCTGGGTCTTATTCTTCCTAAATCTGCAGTCCCCAGGACTACCCTTTTTATTTCACAACTGGTTCAGTGTGAGTCTAGATACTTTTAAAAATGTAACCACTTGAATTATATACACTTGTTCTTTCGTTCATCAATATTGAGACTTTAAAAGTAATAATAGTTTCCACTTATTAATCACTTAATGTATGTCAAACTGTGTTAAGCACTTTAAAGATAATGTACTTAATCTTCCAGGCAAACCTATGAGGTAGGAATAAGCACCCTCATTTTACATTTAAAGAAACTGAGGTGCGCAATGATTTTATGAACTCCTCAGTTCACACAGGCAGTAAAGGGCAGAACTGGGTTCCAAACATAGGTCAGAATCTAAAGTCTTTTTTATCCCGTGGCTCCAGTTAGTGCCTTTACAAGACCATAATCTGGTAGGTGACAAGCATATAAACTAATTTGACTGTCAAAATGAGTGTGAAGCTTAACTGAGTTGGTAGCTTTCACCATATTGCTTTGCAGTGGCTTACAGGTATTCTAAAAATCTTACAAGACATTAGTGCATTTATCTTCCATATTGTAGCCTAATCTCTTCCTTGACTCTTTTTCTCACATACTGCAGGCAGAATCCCCTTCCAATTCAGAGCCAAACCTGACGGAGAAAAGAGCATAGCCTCTATCACAACGTCCAACAAGTCTTAGAATATTCAAACTCATATCTAAGATCTAATGGCCTCCCATGACTACTATGTGAACCAAATCCAAATTAGATATGCCAGGACAAGTCCCACATGCACATTTGGTTCCTGATTTCAGCATGCTCTATCTCATTACTGGAGCCCTGGTAGTAAAGTGGTTAAGCATTTTGCTCCTAACCAAAAGGTCAACATTTCGAATCCACTAGCCGCTCCTTAAAAACCTTATGGGGGAGGCGGGGCCAAGATGGCGGACTAGATAGACGCTACCTCGGATCCCTCTTGCAACAAAGACTCGGAAAAACAAGTGAATTGATCACATACATAACAATCTACAAACCCTGAACTACACAGATTTAGAGACGGAAAACGAACAAATATGGGGAAGCAGCAATTGTTTTCAGAGCCTGGAGCCAGCGTCCCAGTCAGGTAACCTTGGCGCCCGATTTAGGGCAGGGCCCAGGGGAGCTGACTGGGCAAACAAGGGGCGCAGCCCTACCCCCCTGAACTCACCCCGGGAGGGGGCGTAGCCTGTCTGCGCGGGTGGCGTGGCAATGCAGTCGGTGGGAGAAGTCCCCGGGAGGCAGTGACTGGTCTTGGAGCTGGGAGTACAGCATCCCAGCTGGGGAATATTACCGCCGGCATTTGACTGAGTGCTGTCACGGCACAAGCACGGGGAGCTGCTCCATTCCCCTGAACTAACCCCAGGAGGGGGCCCATCCAGTTCTCGGAGGTGGCGCGGTGACACGGCTGGCGGGACGAGAAGTCCCCGGGAGGCAACGACTGATTTTGGAGTCGGGAGCACACCGTCCCAGCAGGGGAACCTTGACGCTGGGCGTGGGACTGGCAGCGGAGGATCTGACCGCAGCTTCAGTGGGCCAGATCCCTGGGGGCAATCTCCACACACCCAGCACACATAGGCGACACGCCCCTCGGGAATCGCAGATAAAATAGTCATTCCAAGCAAGACAAGCAACTCTGGCTATATTCTGAGGGACTTTTTTTTTTTTACTCTCCTATCTCTCTGATCCCTCCCCCACCCTCCCCAGGCAGCTTCATTAACATTGGAATTTCCTGAGCCAGAGGGAGAACGGCCCCGGCTCCGCAGCCACTTTGCTTTTCCCCCTTTTATTTTTCTTTTGGTCTTTTCCTAACCCACTCTTTCGGCCTGAGAGAAGGAACCAAAAAAAAAAAAAAAAAAAAAAAACCCAGGGACCAAAAATCCACCACTAATTGGACTAAAAACACAGAACCAGCTACAGCCAAGCATATACGATCCAAATCTCAGAACTTCATTCTTACACGGAATAAGGTGGCGGTTATAATCCAAAGGCAGTTCGGGTAGGGATCTGACTGCATTTTTTTTTAGCGGATTTTCCAGAAAAACTAGTTTCCCAGTGATGGCTCGGAGACAGCAGTCCATATCAAGCCACATAAAGAAGCAGACCATGACAGCTTCTACAACCCCCCAAACAAAAAAATCAAAATCTTTCCCAAATGAAGATACAATCCTGGAATTATCAGATACAGAATATAAAAAACTAATTTACAGAATGCTTCAAGACAGCAGAAACGAAATAAGGCAAACTGCAGAAAAAGCCAAGGAACACACTGATCAAACTGTTGAAGAACTCAAAAAGATTATTCAAGAACATAGTGGAAAAATTAATAAGTTGCAAGAATCCATAGAGAGACAGCATGTAGAAATCCAAAAGATTAACAATAAAATCACAGAATTAGACAACGCACTAGGAACTCAGAGGAGCAGACTCGAGCAATTAGAATGCAGACTGGGACACCTGGAGGACCAGGGAATTAACACCAACATAGCCGAAAAAAAATCAGATAAAAGAATTTAAAAAAATGAGGAAACCCTAAGAATCATGTGGGACTCTATCAAGAAGGATAACTTGCATGTGACTGGAGTATCAGAACAGGGAGGGAAGACAGAAAATACAGAGAAAATAGTTGAAGATCTCCTGACACAAAACTTCCCTGACATCATGAAAGACGAAAGGATATCTATCCAAGATGCTCATCGAACCCCATTTAAGATTGATCCAAAAAGAAAAACACCAAGACATATTATCATCAAACTCACCAAAACCAAAGATAAACAGAAAATTTTAAAAGCAGCCAGGGAGAAAAGAAAGGTTTCCTTCAAGGGAGAATCAGTAAGAATATGTTCTGATTACTCAGCAGAAACCATGCAGGCAAGAAGGGAATGGGACCACATATACAGAACACTGAAGGAGAAAAACTGCCAGCCAAGGATCATATACCCAGCAAAACTCTCTCTGAAATATGAAGGCGAAATTAAGATATTTACAGATAAACACAAGTTTAGAGAATTTGCAAAAACCAAACCAAAGCTATAAGAAATACTGAAGCATATTATTTGGTCAGAAAACCAATAATATCAGATACCAGCACAACACAAGGTCACAAAACAGAACGTCCTGATATCAACTCAAATAGGGAAATCACAAAAACAAATTAAGATTAATTTAAAAAAAAATGCTCAAAACAGGGAATCAGTGAAGTCAATATGTAAAAGATCACAATAATTAAAAAGAGGGACTAAATACAGGTGGCACAGAACTGCCATATGGAGAGTGATACAAGGCGATATAGAACGATACAAGTTAGGTTTTTACTTAGAAAAATGGGGGTAGATAATAAGGTAACCACAAAGAGGTATAACGACTCCATAACTCAAGATAAGAGCCAAGAAAAACGTAACGACTCAACAAACATAAAGTCAAACACTACGAATATGAGGATCTCACAATTTACTAAGAAAATCGTCTCAGCACAAAAAAGTAAGTGGAAAAATAAAATGGTCAACAACACACATAAAAAGGCATCAAAATGACAACACTAAACACTTTTATCTATAATTACGCTGAATGTAAATGGACTAAATGCACCAATAAAGAGACAGAGAGTCACAGACTGGATAAAGAAACACGATCCGTCTATATGCTGCCTACAAGAGACACACCTTAGACTTAGAGACACAAACAAACTAAAACTCAAAGGATGGAAAAAAATATATCAAGCAAACAATAAGCAAAAAAGGAGTAGCAACATTAATTTCTGACAAAATAGACTTTAGACTTAAATCCACCACAAAGGGTAAAGAAGGACACTACATAATGGTAAAAGGGACAATTGATCAGGAAGATATAACCATATTAAATATTTATGCACCCAATGACAGGGCTGCAAGATACATAAATCAAATTTTAACAGAACTGAAAAGTGAGATAGACACCTCCACAATTATAGTAGGAGACTTCAACACACCACTTTCAGAGAAGGACAGGACATCCAGTAAGAAGTTCAATAGAGACACGGAAGACCTAATTACAACAATCAACCAACTTGACCTCATTGCCTTATACAGAACTCTCCACCCAACTGCTGCAAAGTATACTTTTTTTTCTAGTGCACATGGAACATTCTCTAAAATAGACCACATATTAGGTCATAAAACAAACCTTTGCAGAATCCAAAACATCAAAATATTACAAAGCATCTTCTCAGACCACAAGGCAATGAAACTAGAAATCAATAACAGAAAAACTAGGGAAAAGAAATCAAATACTTGGAAACTGAACAATACCCTCCTGAAAAAAGACTGGGTTATAGAAGACATCAAGGAGGGAATAAGGAAATTCATAGAATGCAACGAGAATGAAAATACTTCCTATCAAAACCTCTGGGACACAGCAAAAGCAGTGCTCAGAGGCCAATTTATATCGATAAATGCACACATACAAAAAGAAGAAAGAGCCAAAATCAGAGAACTGTCCCTACAACTCGAACAAACAGAAAGTGAGCAACAAAAGAATCCATCAGACACCAGAAGAAAACAAATAATAAAAATTAGAGCTGAACTAAATGAATTAGAGAACAGAAAAACAATTGTAAGAATTAACAAAGACAAAAGCTGGTTCTTTGAAAAAATTAACAAAATTGATAAACCATTGGCTAGACTGACTAAAGAAATACAGGAAAGGAAACAAATAACCCGAGTAAGAAATGAGAAGGACCACATCAAAACAGAACCAACTGAAATTAAAAGAATCATTTCGGATTACTACGAAAAATTGTACTCTAACAAATTTGAAAACCTAGAAGAAATGGATGAATTCCTGGAAAAACACTACCTACCTAAACTAACACATTCAGAAGTAGAACAACTAAATAGACCCATAACAAAAAAAGAGATTGAATCGGTAATCAAAAAACTCCCAACAAAAAAAAAGCCCGGGCCCGGACAGCTTCCCTGCAGAGTTCTACCAAACTTTCAGAGAAGAGTTAACACCACTACTACTGAAGGTATTTCAAAGCATAGAAAAGGACGGAATACTACCCAACTCATTCTATGAAGCCACCATCTCCCTGACACCAAAACCAGGTAAAGACGTTACAAAAAAAGAAAATTACAGACCTATATCCCTCATGAACATAGATGCAAAAATCCTCAACAAAATTCTAGCCAATAGAATTCAACAACATATCAAAAAAATAATTCACCACGATCAAGTGGGATTTATACCAGGTATGCAAGGCTGGTTTAATATCAGAAAAACCATTAATGCAATCCACCACATAAATAAAACAAAAGACAAAAACCACATGATCTTATCAATTGATGCAGAAAAGGCATTTGACAAAGTCCAACACCCATTTATGATAAAAACTCTCAGCAAAATAGGAATTGAAGGAAAATTCCTCAACATAATAAAGGGCATCTATGCAAAGCCAACAGCCAGCATCACTCTAAATGGAGAGAACCTGAAAGCATTTCCCTTGAGAACGGGAACCAGATAAGGATGCCCTTTATCACCGCTCTTATTCAACATCGTGCTAGAAGTCCTAGCCAGGGCAATTAGGCTAGACAAAGAAATAAAAGGCAACCGGTTTGGCAAGGAGGAAGTAAAATTATCTCTATTTGCAGATGACATGATCTTATACACAGAAAACCCTAAGGAATCCTCCAGAAAACTACTGAAACGAATAGAAGAGTTTGGCAGAGTCTCAGGCTATAAAATAAACATACAAAAATCACTTGGATTCCTCTACATCAACAAAAAGAACACCGAAGAGGAAATAACCAAATCAATACCTTTCACAGTAGCCCCCAAGAAGATAAAATACTTAGGAATAAATCTTACCAAGGATGTAAAAGACCTATACAAAGAAAACTACAAAGCTCTACTACAAGAAATTCAAAAGGACATACTTAAGTGGAAAAACATACCTTGCTCATGGATAGGAAGACTTAACATAGTAATAATGTCTATTCTACCAAAAGCCATCTATACATATAACTCACTTCCGATCCAAATTCCAATGTCATTTTTTAAGGAGATAGAGAAACAAATCACCAATTTCATATGGAAGGGAAAGAAGCCTCGGAGAAGCAGAGCATTACTGAAAAAGAAGAAGAAAGTGGGAGGCCTCACTCTATCTGATTTCAGAACCTATTATACAGCCACAGTAGTCAAAACAGCCTGGTACTGGTACAACAACAGGCACATAGACCAATGGAACAGAATTGAGAACCCAGATATAAATCCATCCATGTATGAGCAGCTGATATTTGACAAAGGCCCAATGTCAGTTAATTGGGGAAAAGGTAGTCTTTTTAAGAAATGGTGCTGGCATAACTGGATATCCATTTGCAAAAAAATGAAACAGGACCCATACCTCACACCATGCACAAAAACTAACTCCAAGTGGATCAAAGACCTAAACATAAAGACTAAAACGATAAAGATCATGGAAGAAAAAATAGGGACAACCCTAGGAGCCCTAATACAAGGCATAAACAGAATACAAAACATTACCAAAAATGATGAAGAGAAACCAGATAACTGGGAGCTCCTAAAAATCAAACACCTATGCTCATCTAAAGACTTCACCAAAAGAGTAAAAAGACCACCTACAGACTGGGAAAGAATATTCAGCTATGACATCTCCGACCAGCGCCTGATCTCTAAAATCTACATGATTCTGTCAAAACTCAACCACAAAAAGACAAACAACCCAATCAAGAAGTGGGCAAAGGATATGAACACACACTTCACTAAAGAAGATATTCAGGCAGCTAACAGATACATGAGAAAATGCTCTTGATCATTAGCCATTAGAGAAATGCAGATTAAAATTACGATGAGATTCCATCTCACTCCAACAAGGCTGGCATTAATCCAAAAAACACAAAATAATAAATGTTGGAGAGGCTGCGGAGAGATTGGAACTCTCATACACTGCTGGTGGGAATGTCAAATGGTACAACCACTTTGGAAATGTATCTGGCGTTATCTTAAACAGTTAGAAATAGAACTACCATATAACCCAGAAATCCCACTCCTCAGAATATACCCCAGAGAAACAAGACCCTTCACACAAACAGATATATGCACACCCATGTTTATTGCAGCTCTGTTTACAATAGCAAAAAGCTGGAAGCAACCAAGGTGTCCATCTATGGATGAATGGGTAAATAAATTGTGGTATATTCACACAATGGAATACTATGCATCGATAAAGAACAGTGACGAATCTGTGAAACATTTCATAACATGGAGGAACCTGGAAGGCATTATGCTGAGCGAAATGAGTCAGAGGCAAAAGGACAAATATTGTATAAGACCACTATTATAAGATCTTGAGAAATAGTGTAAACTGAGAAGAACACATACTTTTGTGGTTACGAGGGGGGGAGGGAGGAAGGGAGGGAGGGAGAGGGTTTTTTCCTGATTAATTAGCTGAAAAGAACTGCTTTGGGTGAAGGGAAGGACAACACTCAATACATGCAAGGTCAGCTCAACTGGACTGGACTGGACCAAAAGCAAAGAAGTTTCCAGGATAAACTGAATACTTCAAAGGTCAGCGGAGCAAGGGCGGGGGTTTGGGAACCATGGTTTAAGGGGACTTCTAAGTCAATTGGCAAAATAATTCTATTATGAAAACATTCTGCATCCCACTTTGAAATGTGGCGTCTGGGGTCTTAAATGCTAACAAGCGGCCATCTAAGATGCAACAGTTGGTCTCAACCCACCTGGAGCAAAGGAGAATGAAGAACACCAAGGTCACACGACAACTAAGAGCCCAAGAGACAGAGAGGGCCACATGAACCAGAGACCTACATTATCCTGAGACCAGAAGATCTTGTTGGTGCCCGGCCACAATTGATGACTGCCCTGACAGGGAGCACAACAGAGAACACCTGAGGGAGCAGGAGATCAGTGGGATGCAGATCCCAAATTCTCATAAAAAGACCATACTTAGTGGTCTGGATGTGACTAGAGGAATCCCGGCGGTCATGGTCCCCAAACCTTCTGTTGGCACAGGACGGGAACCATCCCCGAAGACAATTCATCAGACAGGGACTGGACAGTGGGTGGGAGAGAGATGCTGATGAAGAGTGAGCTAATGATATCAGGTGGACACTTGAGACTGTGTTGGCATCTCCTGTCTGGAGGGGGGATGGGAGGATAGAGAGAGTTGGAGGCTGCCAAAGTTTTCACGAAAGGAGAGACTGGAAGGGCTGACTCATTAGGGGGAGAGCAAGTGGGAGTAAGGAGTAAGATGTATATTAACTTATATGTGACAGACTGACTTGATTTGTAAACGTTCACTTGAAGCTCAACAAAAGTTAATAAAAAAAAAAAAAACCTTATGGGGCAGTTCTACTCTGTCCTATAGGGTGGCTATGAATCAGAATAGGCTTGACGGCAATGGGCAACAGGCTTTGATGGGGACCTTACACTCCTGTTCTTTCTTGCCAGACTACCTTCCCAAGGTGCTGGATCTGCTAGGTTCCTGTTACTTCTGGGAAGATCTGAAAAGATTCATTCCTTAACCTTCACCGAGGTTAAGCCTTCCTGAAATAGATGTTGTTCAAGGCATATTGCATCTCATGCTAATGAAGACTGCCTGAATCACACTCAAGTCTGAAATACCCTTTAGATCTGTGGTCTTCCCAAAAGGGATGCACATAGTGAAAAAAAAATTAGATTGAACATATTCATAATTTAAAAATTAGAAAAACTGATACTTTCCTGTTATTTAATACATACAGCAATACTGATATACATGTCATGAAGAGAAAAAAAAAAAAAACCCTTTGCCATCCAGTCGATTTTGACCCATAGCAACCCTATAGGACAGAGTAGAACTGCCCCATAGGGTTTCCAAGTAGCACCTGGTGGCTTTCAACTGCCGATCTTTTGATTAGCAGTGGTAGCACTTAACCACTATGCCACCAGGGTTTCCAAGAGAAAGTGAGGTATTCGAAAAGAGAATAAAAGAAGTTATACAACATGAAAGACCTAATAATGATCCTTTAATTCACTGGCATCCTGGTGGCACAGTGTTTAAGAGATCAGCTGCTAACCAAAACATCAGCAGTTTGAATCCACCAGCCACTCCTTGGAAACCATATGGGGCAGTTCTACTCTGTCCTGTAGGGTCGCTATGAGTCGCACTTGACGGCAATGGGGAAATTCATCATTCAATTTCAAGTCATTCAGTGTATTGTAAAGTAATGGATATGTGGAATATATTATCTTAAATGTTAAAATCTTTAGAACACTTGTACAGAAATCAGGAGTGACCATGAAACCTTTTGTATTATACAGGAATTTGAAGATTATTCAATAATGAAGTAGTTAAAAGAGTCATTGTGCTTAAAGATGTTACGCCTTTTTTTTTTCTTTAAGAAAAAGACTTTTGTTCCAACTTCACAGATCTTGGTTGAGATAATATGTGGCTGTCAGAATTATGTTATTTAGAAGACATGAAAAAATAGAAAATAAAACTCAGTTGTTAAGGCAAAAATACCATTTTAGCAATAATTGAGAAAATAACTGCTTATTCAAAAGAAGCTCATAGAATAAAAGAGAACTCTGAAAATGGGTGTTTGAAAATGTTACTATCATTATGTGATTTTTGTTACTGAAATTATAAGTATTTCAACTCTAAAGAAAAGATTTTCATATTTGAGTACATAAAAAAGACTTGGAAACAGAACTTTTTAGCCTGTTAATCTTCCAAATGAAGAATTTCAGAATTTATTTTTAATCAATTTGTTAAAATTATTAAAATCTAAACTCAAAAATTAGCTTGCTAAAAGAGCTCATTGGCATTGGGGAAGAAGGAAATACATTAGCTTAATTGCAACAAAAACCTTTGTGTCATTGATGAATATGGCTTAGAAAATATGTACCGAGATTTAGTAAGTACAGCCGATGAAATCTTTCTTCCACTGGTTGTATATATCTTTGTTATATATATACATATATATATATTCTCTTTAATTGTAGTAAAAATATACATAAGAAAACATATGTCATCTCAATAATTTCTGCATGTACAATTCAGAGACATTGCATTCTTCAGGTTGTGCAACTATTCTTGCAATCTTTTTTCAAATCATTTCACCACCATTAACATAAATTCAGCTTTCCCTAAGAAAAAATTCCCCCACATTCCTTCTCTCCCACCCCTGGTAACCACTAATTGTCTATAAATTCTATAAAATTTGCTTATTGCATATAAATGAGATCTTACTGTATTTATCATTTTGCAACTGACTTATTTTGTTCAGCATGTTGTTTTTAAGGGTCATCCATGTATTTCGTTGTGTGTATATACCACAGTTTTTTTATTCATTCATCTGTTGATGGACATTTTGGTTGTTTCCTCCTTTTGGCTATTGTGAAAAATGCATCAGTGAACACTGGTTATCTTTCTACAACCTTATCCAGTCATGATATGAGTGGGTGGTGCAAATGGTTAAGCACTCATAACTAGCTGAAAGATTGGAGGCTCAGACTCATCCAGAGGTGCCTCAGAAGGCAGGCCTAACAATCTGCTTGCAAAAGGTCATGCCCTTGAAAATCCTACAGAGTAATCAGAATAATTCTACTCTGCACACACGGGGCTGCCATGAGTTGAAAAATATTCAATGGCAACTAACAATAACTATATGTATACCTACATGTATATGTACATATCTTTGGAAGGTGTCATGGATTGAATTGTGTCCCCCAAAAATATGTGTCAACTTTGCTAGGCCACGATTCTCAGGATTTTGTGGTTGTCCTCCATTTTGTGATCTGATGTAATTTTCCTATGTGTTGTAAATCCTAACTTCTATGATATTAATGAGGCATGATTAGAGGCAGTTATGTTAATGGGCAGGATACAATCTGCTGAATTAGATTGTATCTTGAGTCAATCTCTTTTGAGATATAAAAGAGAGAAGCAAGCAGAGAAACAAGGGGACCTCATTACCACCAAGCAAGAAGAGCCAAGATTGGAGCACATCCTTTGGACCTCAGGTCCCTGTGCTGAGACACTCCTAGACCACAAGAAGATTGATGACAAGGACCTTCACCCAGAGCCAACAGAGAGAGAAATCCTTCCCCTGGAGCTGTCACCCCGAATTCAGACTTCTGGCCTCCTAAAATGTGAGGGAATAAATTTCTGTTTGCTAAAGCCATGCAGTTGTGGTATTTCTGTTATAGCAGCACTAGATAACCAAGACAAAAGGTTTGTACTTAGAAAAAGAAGTTATAAAGCCACTTCCTTCTATAGCCTTTCTGACAGCAATTAACTACTCTCCAGTACTCCATACTAGCATGAACAGGAGACAATAAACGAGCTACTTGCCACAATCTCAAAAACCTATGACTAGGAAGTGGGGCCAAATGACAGAATAGTCAGATGCTTCCTGTGGTCTCTCTTACAACAAACACCTGAAAAAACAAGAGAATTGATTACATATGACAAGCTAGGAGCCCTGAACATCAAAGGCAAAGTTGAGGAATTGGACTGAGCGGCAGGGGGAGGAAGAAACCATTCAGAAGCAATGAGGAGTTGCCAGACATGACCTGGTGTGAACCGGCACCCCACAGGCTGATTCTGCTGCTGCTGTGAGCATGGTAAGGGAAGCAGAGGCATCCAAGATGCATTTTCCACATCAAGTGAGGCCCAAAGGTGGTAAATCTGCTCAGTCCTCCAGAAAAAGCAAGAAGTGGCCCTCAACTGGCAAATGATAAGTACCTTCATTTAACCTACCATAATAGAAACATACCCCTTTAGAAAAAACCTCCATCCCACTTACCTACTCCCTTCCCTCTCTGCACTGAGTCCCAGCCAGTTGCATGGCCTGGACCAAAAGAAGAACCCTGCGCTTGTCCTGAGCCATTCTCCTGGCCTTGGAGAGGGAACAAATTAATGAACAGGGAAAAAATAGTCTCCCAGCTTCCCTAAACTGGGAACTCAGGGTAGAAATGGCTCCTTTGCCTAGACACCAGCATAAGGAGTCCTCAGACTTTGAATGCCTTTCACCTCTGCATAGATCTGTGTGGGGCCATTTCAATAGCATAGGCCCTCAATAGCACAGTACAACAGGGTATATACCTAAAGTCTAACTTCAACTGTTTCAGCTACATGGTGGAGAGGCAGGTTCCTGTCATTTGACACCACTCTGCCTATTAAGAAGGGTCCTCACCTACCCATATCATAGGCCTGAGGACTGGTGGTTCCACCCATGACACCTAGCCACCCACAACAGGGGCCCAAGGATAAGTAGTGCCTCCCAGTTCTTACAGCCAACAGTATTGGGTGCCCATAGCCTGGATACGAAACCCACCCACCTATATGCTCTAGGCAACAGGAATATGTTTTTCTCACAGGCACTCAGGGATAGTTGTTAGCCCCCTGCCTTGCTCAGCACATAACCCCCTACTGCACCCAGATAGCTGTGCCTACACCAATCACCCCTGCTTGTCTAGGACTGTAGGTGAGAGCCTGAGCCACACACTTATTGACTATCTGGACACGTAAGCTGAATCCACACAGGAAAAGTGAACGGACCCCTGGGTTCACATGCCTAGTAACAGCTCTAACCACCTAGTGACAGGACATTATAGTGACAGGACATTAGAGCTTCGAAGGCCCTGATAATCAAACTAGCTCACTCAAGCAGCCTATTTGGGCATATCAAAACAAAATGAAACAAGAAGCTAGGACACAGCAAGCAAACATAAAATACATAAATACAATAGCTTATTGATGGCTAAGAGACAACAGTTGGTATCAAATCACATAAGGAGGCAAACCACAATGGTTTCAGCAACCTCCCAAAACAAAGACTCAAAAAATATTCCAGATGAAGAGAATTTCCTGGAATTACCAGAGGTAGAATACAAAAGATTAATATACAGAACTCTTCAAGAGATCCAGGATATCAGGCAAAACGCGGAACAAGCCAGGGAACACAAAGAATTAACCAAAGCATTAGAGGAACTTAAACAGATTAGACAAAAGCATAATGACAAATTTAATAGGCTTCGAGAATCCATAGAGAGACAGCAAACAGAAATCCAGAAGATTAATAATAAGAACAAGCTTGGACTACTCGGCAGAAACCATGCAAGCAAGAAGGCAATGGGCTGACATATATAAAGCCTTGAAGGAAAAAAAAATTGCCAGCCAAGAATTATATGTCCAGCAATACTGTCTCTCAAATATGATGGTGAAATTAGGACATTTCCAGAAAAACAGAAGTTTAGGGAATTTGCAAAAACCAAACCAAAACTACAAAAAATACTAAAGGGAGTCCTCTGGTCAGAAAGTCAATAACATCAGATAACAACCCAAAACTAGAACACAGGACAGAGGAACCAGATATCAACCAAGAAAGGGAAATCACAAAATAAAATCAAAGCTAAAACACTCAAAGCAGGGAAACAGAGATGTCATCATGTAAAAGATGACAACATTAAAATGAAAAAGAGGAACTAAAAAATGTAGTCATAGACCTTTCATATGGAGAGGAAGTCAAGGCAATATCAAGAAATAAAAGACTGGTTTGAACTTAGAGAAATAGGGGTAAAAAAAGATATTAAAATGACAACACTAAACTCATACCTATCAATAATTACTCTGAATGTAAATGGACTGAATGTACCAATAAAGAGACAGAGAGTGGCAGAATGGATAAAAACCACAATCTGTCCATATGCTTCCTACAAGAGACACACCTTACACTTAAAGATACAAACAAACTAAAATTCAAAGGATGGAAAAATATATATTGACCAAACAACAGTCAAAAAAGAGGAGTGGCAATATTAATTTCTGACAAAATAGACTTTATGGTAAAATCCACCACAAAGGATAAGGAAGGACACTACATAATGATTAAAGGGGGACATAATCATAATAAATATTTATACACTCCATGACAGGGTTCCAAAATACATTAAAAAAAAAAAAAAAAACTCTGAGAGAATTGAAAAGGTAGATAGACAGCTCCACAATACTAGTAGTAGGCTTCACCACACCACTTTTGGTGAAGGAAAGAACATCCAGAAAGAAGCTCAATGAGGACACGGAAGATCTAAATGCCACAATCAACCAACCTGACCTCATAGACATATGCAGAACACTCCACCCAACAGCAGCCAAGTACACTTTCTCTTCTGATGCACATGGAACAGTCTCTGGAATAGGCCACATATTAGGCCATAAAGCAAGCCCTAACCGAATCAAAAACATCGAAATATTACAAAGCATCTTTTCTGACCATAAAGCCATAAGAGTAGAAATCAATGACAGAAAAAGCAAGGGAAAAAAAATCAAACACATAGGAACTGAACTACATCTTGCTCAAAAACTATTGGGTTGTAGAAGAAATTAAGGACAGAATAAAGAAATTCCTAGAGTCAAATGAAAATGAAAATACATCCTACCCAAACCTTTGGGACACAGCAAAAGCAGTGCTCAGAGGTCAATTCATAGCAACAAATGCACACCTCCAAAAAGAAGAAAGGGCAAAAATCAAAGAATTAACCCAAGAACTTGAACAAATAGAAAGAGACCAGCAAAAGAAAATCTTGGGCACAAGAACAAAGCAGATAATAAAAATTAGAGCAGAATTTAGTGAAATAGAGAATAGAAAAGCAATCAAAAGACTTAACAAGACCAAAAGCTGGTTCTTTGAAAAGATCAATAAAACCTATAAACCATTGGTCAAACTCACAAAAGAAAACCAGGAGAGGAAGCAAATAACCTGAATAAGAAATGAGATGGGCAACATCACAACAGACTCAACTGAAATTAAAAGAATCATAACTGAATGCTATGAAAAATTGTACCCTAACAAATTTGAAAACCTAGAGGAAATGGACAAATTTCTAGAAACACACGATCTACCTGAACTAACACAAACAGAGGTCGAACAACTAAATAAACCTATAACAAAAGAGATTGAAAAGGTAATTTAAAAACTTCCAACAAAGAAAAGCCCTGGCCCCGACAGCTTCACTGGAGGATTCTACCAAGCTTCCAGAGAAGAGTTAACATCTCTACTACTAAAGGTATTTCAGAGCATAGAAAAGGATGGAATACCCCCAAACTCATTCTATGAAGCCAGCATAACCCTGATATGAAAACCAGGTAAAGGCACCACAGTAAAAGAAAATTGCAGGCCAATATCCCTCATGAACTTAGACGTAAAAATCCTCAACAAAATTCTGGCCAGTAGAATTCAACAACATATCAAAAAAATAATTCACCATGACCAAGTGGAATTCATACCAGGTATGCAGGGATGGTTCAATGTTAGAAGAAAAAAATCAATGTAATCCACCACATAAATAAAACAAAAGACAAGAACCACATAATCCTATCAACTGATGCAGAAAAGGCATTTGACAAAGTCCAACACACATTCATGATAAAAACTATCAGTCAAATAGGAATAGAAGGAAAATTCCTCAATACAATAAAGATTTATACAAAGCCAACAGCCAACATCGTCCTAAGTGGAGAGAGTCTGAAAGCATTCCCCTTGAGAAAAGGCACCAGACATGGATGCCCTTTATCACCACTCTTATTAAACATTGTGCTGGAGATCCTACCCAGAGCAATTAGGCTAGAAAAAGAAATAAAGAGCATTCAGAGTGGTAAGGAAGAAGTAAAACTATCTCTATTTGCAGATGACATGATCTTATACACAGAAAACCCTAAAGAATCCACAAGGAAGCTACTAAAACTAATAGAATTCAGCAGAGTACCAGCATACGAGATAAACACACAAAAAAAGATAAACATACAAAAATGAGTTGGATTCCTTTACACCAACATTGAAGAGGAAATCACCAAATCAATACCATTTACAATAGCCACCAAGAAGATAAAATACTTAGGAGTAAATCTAACCAGGAATGCAAAACACCTACACAATGAAAACTACAAGACACTACTGCAAGAAACCAAAAGAGACCTACGTAAGTGGAAAAATATATCTTGCTCATGGATAGGAAGGCTTAACATTGTAAAAATGTCTATTCTACTAAAAGACATCTATAGATACAATGCAATTCTGATCCAAATTCCAATGACATTTTTTAATGAGGTGGAGAAACAAATCACCAACATCATTTGGAAAGGGAAGAGGCCCCAGATAAGAAAAGCGTTAATGAAGAAGAACAAAGTTGGAGGCCTCACAGTACCTGATTTTAGAACCTATTACACCGCCACAGTAGTCAAAACAGCCTGGTACTAGTACAACAACAGATACATATACCAATGGAACAAAATTGAGAATACAGACATAAATCCATCCACCTATGAGCAGCTGATATTTGACAAAGACCCAAAATCTGTTAAATGGGGAAAAGACAGCCTCTTTAACAAAAGGTGCTGCCATAACAGGATATCCATCTGCAAAAAAAAGAAACAAGACCCATACCTCACACCATCCACAAAAACTAACTCAAAATGGATCGAAGACCTAAATATAAAATGATAAGGATCGTGGAAGAAAAAATAGGGACAATGCTAGGAGTCCTAATACATGGTATAAACAGTACACAAAACATTACTAACAATGCACAAACACCAGAAGAGAAACTAGATAACTTGGAGCTCCTAAAAGTCAAACACTTATGCTCGTCCAAAGACTTTACCAAAAGAGTAAAAAGATTACCTACAGACTGGGAAAAAAAAATTTGGCTACGACAGATCCAATCAGCGTCTGATCGCTAAAATCTACATGATACTGCAAAAACTCAACAACAAAAAGACAAATAACCCAATTAAAAAATGGGCAAAGGATATGAACATGCACTTTACCCAAGAAGACATTCAGGTGACTAACAGATACATGAGAAAATGCTCACGATCATTAGCCATTAGAGAATGCAAATCAAAACTAAGATGAGATTCCATCTCACTCCAACAAGGCTGGCATTAATCCAAAAAACACAAAATAATAAATGTTGGAGAGGCTGCGGAGAAATTGGAACTCTTATACACTGCTGGTGGGAATGTAAAATGGTACAACCACTTTGGAAATGTATCTGGCGTTTTCTTAAAAAGTTAGAAATAGAACTACCATACAACCCAGAAATCCCACTCCTCAGAATATACCCTAGAGAAATAAGAGCCTTTACACAAACAGATATATGCACACCCATGTTTATTGCAGCTCTGTTTACAATAGCAAAAAGCTGGAAGCAACCAAGGTGTCCATCAACGGATAAATGGTTAAATAAATTGTGGTATATTCACACAATGGAATACTACGCACCGATAAAGAACAGTGAGGAATCTGTGAAACATTTCATAACATGGAGGAACCTGGAAGGCATTATGCTGAGTGAAATTAGTCAGAGGCAAAAGGACAAATACTGCATAAGACCACTATTATAAGATCTTGAGAAATAGTATAAACTGGGAAGAACACATACTTTTGTGGTTACGAGGCGGGGAGGGAGGGTGGGAGAGGGTTATTTACTGATTAGTTAGTAGATAAGAACTACTTTAGGTGAAGGGAAGGACAATACTCAACACAGGGAAGGTCAGCTCAACTGGACTGGACCAAAAGCAAAGAAGTTTCCAGGATAAAGTGAATGCTTCAAAGGTCAGCAGAGCAAGGGCAGGGGTCTGGGGACTATGGCTTAAGGGGACTTCTAAGTCAATTGGCAAAATAATTCTATTATGAAAACATTCTGCAACCCACTTTGAAATGTGGCGTCTGGGGTCTTAAATGCTAACAAGTGGCCATCTAAGATGCATCAATTGGTCTCAACCCACCTGAATCAAAGGAGAATGAAGAACATCAAGGTCACATGACAACTAAGAGCCCAAGAGACAGAAAGGGCCACATGAACCAGAGACTTACATCATCCTGAGACCAGAAGAACTAGATGGTGCCTGGCCACAACCAATGACTGCCCTCACAGGGAGCACAACACAGAACCCCTGAGGGAGCAGGAGATCAGTGGGATGCAGACCCCAAATTCTCATAAAAAGTCCAGACTTAATGGTCTGACTGAGACTAGAGGAATCCCAGTGGTCGTGGTCCCCAAACCTTCTGTTGGCCCAGGACAAGAACCATTCCCAAAGACAACTCATCAGACATGAAAGGGACTGGACAATGGGTAGGAGACAGATGCTGATGAAAAGTGAGCTACTTGTATCAGGTGGACACTTAAGACTGTGTTGGCATCTTCTGTCCGGAGGGGGGATGGGAGGGTAGAGAGGGTTAGAAACTGGCAAAATTGTCACGAAAGGAGAGACTGGAAGGGCTGACTCATTAGGGGAAGAGTAAGTGGGAGTATGGAGTAAGGTGTATATAAGCTTATATGTGACTGACTGACTTGATTTGTAAACATTCACTTAAAGCTCAATAAAAATTATTTTAAAAAAATGGGCAAAGGATATGAACATGCACTTTATCCAAGAAGACAGTCAGGCGACTAACAGATACATGAGGAAATGTTCATGATCGTTAGCCATTAGAGAATGCAAATCAAAACTACAATGAGATTCCATCTCACCCCAACAAGGCTGGCATTAATCCAAAAAACACAAAATAATAAAATGTTGGAGAGGTTGTGGAGAGACTGTAACACTTATACACTGCTTGTGGGAATGTAAAATGGTACAACCACTTTGGAAATCGATTTGGAGCTTCCTTAAAAAGGTAGAAATAGAACTACACCATGATCCAGCAATCCCACTCCTTGGAATATATCCTAGAGAAATAAGAGCCTTCACATGAACAGATATATGCACACCCATGTTCATTGCAGTACTATTTGCAATAGCAAAAAGGTGGAAACAACCAAGGTGCCCATCAAAGGATGAATGGATAAACAAATTATGGTATATTCACACAATAGAACACTACACAATAATAAAGAACAATGAATCCGTGAAACGTCTCATAGCCTGGATGAATCTGGAAGGCACTATGCTGAGTGAAATTAGTCAATCGCAAAAGGACAAATATTGTATGCGGCCACAATTATAAGAATTCAAGAAAAGGTTTAAACATAGAAGAAAACATTCTTTGATGGTTATGAGGGTGGGGAGGGAGGGAAGAAGAGGGGTATTCACTAATTAGATGGTAAACAAGAATTATTTTAGGTGAAGGGAAGGACAACACATAATACAGGGGAAGTCAGCATAACTGGACTAATCCAAAAACAGAGATGTTTCCTGAGTACAACCAAAGACTTCGAGGGACAGAGAGGCAGGGGTGGGGGTCTGGGGACCATGGTTTCAGGGGACATCTAGGTCAACTGGCATAACAAAATGTATTAAGAAAACGTTCTGCATCCCACTTTGGTAAGTGGCTTCTAGAGTCTTAAACGCTAGCAAGCAGCCATCTAAGATGCATCAATTGGTCTCAACCCATCTGTAGCAAAGGAGAAAGAAGAACACCAAAGACACAAGGAAAATATGAGCCCAGGAGACAGAAAGGGCCACATAAACCAGGGACTCCATCAGCCTAAGACCAGAAGTAGATGGTGTCTGGCTATCACCAACGACTGCCCTGACAGGGAACACAACAGAGAATTCCTGATGGGGCAAAGTGGAATGCAGACTTCAAATTCTAGTATAAAGAGCAGACTTAATGGTCTGAGACTGGAGGGACCCCAGAGGTCATGGCTCCCAGACTCTCTGTTAGCCCAAAATTAAAACCATTCTCAAAGTCAACAGTTCAGACAAAGATTAGACTGGACTATAAGATATAAAATGGTACTGGTGAGGAGTGCGCTTCTTAGCTCAAGTAGACACATGAGATTATGTGGGCATCTCCTGTCTGGAGGCACGATGAGAAGGCAGAGGGGGACAGGACCTGGTTGAATGGACAAAGGAAATACAGGGTGGAGAGAAGGAATGTGTTGTCACATTGGAGGGAGAGCAACTAGGGTCACATAACAATGTGTGTGTGAGTTTTTGCATGAGAAACTGACTTGATTTGTAAACTTTCACTTAAAACACAATAAAAAAACCTATAGCTAAAGCTATGTACACATAAAGAAACACATATGCACAAAATGTAAACATAATGATATATTAACAACTGTTGAAAATGGGTAGAGAATATATGTGTGCACATTCTTTCAAATTTTGGAATTGTTTAAACATTTCATGGTAAAAAGTTTGAAGAATAAAACTCTTTATCCATACGTCTAAAAACTCCATTGAGCGCAATTCTGCTCTGATATACATGGAGTCGCCAAGAGTCAAAATTAACTCAACAGCAACTGATTTTGTATGAAAGAATAGAATTTTTCAATACTGATGTATTTCCTAATTATAACTTCTATTTAATAATGGATGTCAAAAGAGACTCTCAATGTTGCTGTTGAATGTAGAGTAGTAAAGTGAAAAGAAATGCTGAAGTAAAAGCGCTGAACAGAAGGTTTTAAAAGGCAGCTCAAGAAACAAAGTAAAGTATCATAATAACATGCGCAAAGACGTAGAGATAGAAAACCAAAAGGGAAGAACACACTTGACATTTCTCAAGCTGAAGGAACTGAAAAAAAAAAAAAAATTCTAGCCTCAAGTTGCAATATTGAAGGACTGTACGGGGAAAATACTAAACTACTCAGGAAACATCAAAAGAAGAGGAAAGAAATACACAAAGTCACTGTACTAAAAAGAATTGGTTGACATTCAACTATTTCTGGAGGTATCACAACAGTACTGAAGGAAGAGGTTCAAGCTGCACTGAAGTCATTGGTGAAAAAAAAGCCTCCAGAAATTGACAGAATACCAACTGACATTTTTCAACAAATGAATGCAGTGCTGAAAGCCCTCACTCACCTATGCTAAGAGATACGGAGAACAGCTTCCTGGCCAACTGACTGGAAGAGATCCATATTCGTACCCATTCCAAAGAAAGGTCATCCAACAGAACGTGGAAATTATTAAACAATATCAATCTCACACACAAGTAAAATTTTGCTGAAGATCATTCAAAAGTGGTTTGTAGCAGTACATCCACAGGGAACTGCCGGAAATTCAAGCCAAATTCAGAAGACTTGGAACCAGGGATATCATTGCTGATGTCAGATGGATCATGGCTGAAAGCAGAGAATACTAGAAAGATGTTTACCTGTGTTTTATTGACTATGCAAAGGCATTTGAGTGTGTGGATCATAACAAATTTTGGATAACATTGCAAAGATTGGGAATTTCAGAACGCTTAAATGTGCCTGTAAAGAAGCTGTACATAGATCAAGAGGCAGTTGTTCAAAGAGAACAAGGCGATACTGCACGGTTTAAAGTCAAGAAAGGTGTTTTTCAGGTTGTATCATTTCACCATACTTATCCAATCTGTATGCTAAGCAAATAACCCAAGAAGCTGGACTATCTGAAGAAGAATGGGGCATCAGGATGGGAGAAAGACTCATTTAACGACCTGCATTATGGAGATGTTAGATCCTTGCTTGCTGAAAGTGAAGAGGACTTGGAGCACTTACTGATGAAGATCACAGACTATAGCCATCAGTATGGGTTACACCTCAACATAAAGAAAACAAAAATCTTCACAACTGGACCAATAAGCAACATCATGATAAACGGAGAAAAGACTGAAGTTGTCAAGGATTTCATTTTACTTGGATCCACAATCAACACGTATGGAAGCAGCAGTCAAGAAATCAAAAAATTGCTTCGCATTGGGCAAATCTGCTGCAAAGGACCTTTTTAAAATGTTAAAAAGCACTTTAAGAACTAAGGTTGGCCTGACCCAAGCCATGGTGTTTTCAATTGTCTCATATGCATGTGAAAGCTGGACAACGAATAAAGAAGATCAAAGAAGAATTGATGCCTTTGAATTATGGTGTTGGCGAAGAATATTGAATATACCATGGATCGCCAGAAGAAGGAAAAAATCTGTCTTGGAAGAACAGCCAGAATGCTCATTAGAAGCAAGAATGGAAAGACTTTGTCTCACATACTTTGGATATGTTATCAGGAGGGATCAGTCCCTGATGAAGGACATCACGTTTGGTAGAGGGTCTCCGAAAAAGAGGAAGACCCTCAGTGAGATGGATTGACACAGTGGCTGCAACAATGGGCTTATGAATAATTACTTATTGTGAGGATGGCACAGGACCAGGCAGTGTTTTGTTCTGTTGTACACAGTGTCGCTGTGAGTTAGAACCAACTTGACGCACCTAACAACAACAATTCAATAAGCAACTACTGGACTTCTGATATATGAAGACACTTATTTAAAAAGCAATTTTCATGATATTTGCCTTAATTTTCTGCTGCAAATTGGCTCATGTATATACCATCTCTAGCTTCAACTACAGCTGGAGTGGAACCTTTACTGAGTAAAAAACGTCAAAAGAAATATTTTCCTATAAAACTGTTCTAATACACCAGCTATTCTTACACAGGATTTGTTCTTGGCAGAATACATTCTACAGCTGCTATTTATATTCATTGCATTTTAATATTTTCTTTATCAATTTGTAAACAGGAGGCCAGATGAAAACTCTAGAGGCTTGATGTTGCCTGAAAAGAAGGTGATGAATACTCTTCACCATGGGAACCACACAGAAGACAAAAATATACACAAATTTCCAAAACAGCCTTCCAGGTCTTCAATGGCATTAAAGTCGAATTTTGAATTTTGGTCCCCCTGCCCCTGCATATGTATAAACAGAAAATAGAAACTGTTTTCAATAAAGGAGGCTTCCATCTATGGATCAAAGGATTTCGATGACATGATAATAACTGCTAGGATGGAGCTTGGGCAGTTTGTGATGATTTTGGAATCTCGACATTGAAGTTCTGTTATAAAATATTAATGGAAGGGCTGACAAGCAAACAAAATTATAAAGGTGTACATCTCACAGGTGCAATATTTGGTGACATTGATGTGGACCCTGAAGTGAGTTTTATGAATGCGCAGCTATGGATGTACCTACTATTATCTTTGTGTTGTTTATGCAATGAAGAGATGCAACATTTTCAGAAATAGACATCATTTAACAGATTTCATTACTGTGGGGCGGGACAGAGTTGGGCTTCTGTTGTTTTCACTTGCCTTTAATTCTCATTCATTGCTGGAGAAAATGCAAAATGGTAACCTTGGAAGAAAGTATGGCAATTTTTTGAAAAGCTAAAAATAGTCTTACCATATAACCTAGTAATTACACCCTTAGGTATTCATCCAAATAAGCTAAAAAAAAGTATGTCCACACAAAAACCAAATATTGACAGCAGCTTATTCATAACCACCAAAAACTGGAGTCAACCAAGATGTCCTTCAAAAGACGAATGAGCAAACAAACTGTGGTATGTCCATATGATGGAATACTATGCAGCACTAAAAACAAATAAAGTACCAAGGCAGAAAAAGACATGGATGAATCTTAAATGCATATTGTTAAGTGAAAGAAACCAGTCTGAATAGACTATATACGTATTGTGTGATCCCAATTAAATAACATTCTGGAAAAGGCAAACCTATTAAGGTAGCAAACAGATCACTGGTTGCTAAGGGTTCAGGGTAGGGGGAGTGTTGAATACTTGTGGGACAGGGAATTTTTTAGAGCAGAGAAATCTTTCCGCATGATATTGTAATGATAGATATAGGACATTATAAAATGGCAAAAGAGAATGAAGAATGTGAAAAAAGAATCTAGATTCAAATGTATGAAATAATGTCACTGAAAAGGGTAGGTGAAAATTGCTGACATAAGTAAATTTGGAAATGAGTGGCATTTGTAAGACTAAATTCAAAAGAAATATACAATAGCATTATGACCTAGTTGTTAAAGTCCACCCCCCACCCCCCACCATGGGGTTGTTACTGTTGTGCTGTTGAGTCAATTCCTACTCACAGCAACATTATAAGACAGAATAGAAATGCCCCATAGGGTTTCCTAGGCTGTAATCTTTATGGGAGCAGATCACCAGGTCTTTTTACCCATTGAGTGGCTGGTGGGTTTGAGTTGTTTACCTTTTGGTTACCAGGCAATCACTTTAACCATTGCACCACCAGAGCTACTTCCTATGAAAGTACTAGTTAACAATATTGGTATAATGTCTTAGGCTGGGTTCTCTAGAGAAGCAAAACCAGTAAAGTGTGTGAATACATATATAGAAAGATTTATATCAAGGAAATGTCTCACACAGTTGTAGAGGTTGGAACACCCCCAATCCATGGGTCAGGCTGGAGGCTTCTCCTGATTGACGTAGCCACAGGGACTGGCAAATGAAAGATCAGCAGGTCAGACAGCAGAGCTCTTGCTCACAGACTGCCAAATTCGATGAATCTCAAGATCAGCAAGCAAGCTGCTAGCTCAAGTCCGAAAAACCAGAAATCAGGTGAACAGGAGCCAGCTGCAGGATTCAGAGCAAGCAAAACCCCATGAACCTTGCCAGAAAGTCCACTTACAGTTGATGCAAGCCACACCCCCAAGGAAAATCTCTTTCCGCTGATTGGCTACTCACAGCAGATCCCATCGTGGCGATGATCACATTATATCAAATCTTATCACGGAAGTGATCACCTCGACATAAGACTGTCAAAACTACATCACAACTGCCAAACTACTGACAATCATGGCCCAGCCAAGTTGACGCACAACCTTAAAAATCACAGTCTGCCCCTTGTTAGCTTGGCACCTGTATAAATCTCCTTTAACCATACATAATCTCTGAATAAAGACAATTATAGTCATACTTGAGCCTAACATGATACAACGAACACGCATACAACTGAATATATGCTAACCGTGTTTTTTTTGTTTACATCTTATATTTTATAAGTGAAGGAAACAAAAATATTTTATGTACATATATAAGGCAGAAATGCTCATAACAATTATAGTTATCATTTCTGCAACTGGTCACGTAGTCGTAACCAGTATTCGAAATTACCTTCTTCTACCACCCACTCTGTATTCTCTTTGCCCTCAGCAATCACTTAAGCTGGTCATGGTTCTTTGCCTGGTGGGTTGACCCAAAAGTTCATTCCTGAAGGATCTGAGCCATTAGTAGTCATGTCAGAATTGGGTTGCTGTAGTTTTCCCTTGACTTTAATCACAGGGCGTGGTAATACTAAAAGACACCCTAAGGGATTACCTTCACTCCAGACATACTCTTCTTTACCTCCATTAAGTAATGTCAATCTGACTTCCCCTTAGTAATCAGGATCAATCACACCAGTCAATATGGTAATTTCCTTCTTCTTTTGTTGATCCAGAAGCACAAGGAGCCCAAAGTGGCCAGGTGGCATTCTTAGCTTCCAGTTCAATGGAATCAGTGATGTGTTTCCGGGTGGCAGCACTCCTCCTTTTGGAACTAAGACTTCTAGTCCCACAGAGCATAGGGCTGCAGGGACAGGAAGCAAAAATTTTGTGAGTGAATCATTAACGGTAATAGTGAGTGGAGCCACTCCCATTTCCACTCCTTGAGTCCTGGCCACATGAATCCTGGCTATGGGAGATACAGCACCATATATTGAATTCTGGTTTACAGCATATAGAGCCTCCTGGAGAACATTGCCTCAACCCTGCAAGGTATTACCACCTAGCTGGCATCATAATTGTGTCTTTAGAAGGCCATTCCATTATTCTATAAAGCCAGCTGCTTCAGGAAGATGAGGAACTTGGTAAGATCAGTGAATTCCGTGAGCATGGGTCCACTGCCACACTTCGTTTGCTGTGCGGTGAGTCCCTTAATCTGAGGTGATGCTGTGTGGGATATCATGATGGTGGAAAAGGCATCCCATAAACCCACGGATGGTAGTTTTGGCAGAAGCATTGCATGCAGGGAAGGCAAATCCATATCCAGAGTAAGCATCTATTCTAGTAAGAACAAAACACTGCACTTTCCATGATGGAAGTGGTTCAATGCAATCAACTTGTCACCAGGTTGCTAGCTGATCACCTCAAGGGATGGTACCATACTGGGGGCTCAGGATTGGTCTCTGCTGCTGGCAGATTCAGCACTCAGCACTGGCTGTAGCCAAGTCAGCCTTGGTGAGTAGAAGCCCATGTTGCTGACCCCATGCATAACCTCCATTCCTGCCATCATGGCCACTTTGTTCCTGAGCCCATTGAGCAATGACAGGAGTGGCTGGGGAAAGAGAATGACTAGTTTCCACAGAATGCATCATCCTATCCACTTGACTGTTAAAATCCTCCTCTGTTGAGGTCATCCTTTGGTGAGCATTCACATGGGACACAAGTCTTTCACTTCTTTGGTTCATTCAGAGAGGTCTATCCACATTCCTCTTGCCGATAGCTCCTTGTGTCCAATTTTCCAATCATATTCCTTCCAAGTCCCTGACCATCCATCCAAACCATTGGCCACAGCCCATGAATCAGTATACAATCACACATCTGGCCATTTCTCATTCCAAGAAAAGTGAACAACCAGGTGCATTTCTCAAGGTTCTGCCCATTGGGAGGATCTCCCTTCACCATTGTCCTTCATGGAAGTCCCAGAAAGGGGCTGTCGTGCTGCTGCTGTCCACTTCTGAGTGGTGCCTGCATATTGTGCAGAACCATCTGTAAACCAGGCATGAGTTTTCTCTTCCTCAGTCAATTGATCACAAGGAACACCCCATGAGGCCATAGGTACAGACTGGGAGATAGAAGGTCAGTGACAAAAGTGGAGACCATGGGCATTTGGGCCACTTCCTCATGTGATTTACTTGTGCCTTTGGGTTCTGCTAGGGCTCAATCTCATATATACCACTTCCATTTAATGATGGAGTGCCGTTGTGCATGTCCAACTTTATGGCTTTGTGGGTCAGACAACACCCAGTTCATAATGGGTAGCTCGGGCTGCATAGTGACTTGGTGTCCCATGGTTAAGCATTCAGTCTCTACTAAGGCCCAGTAACAAGCCAAAATCTGTTTCTCAAAAGGAGAGTAGTTATCTGCAGAGAATGGCAGGCCTTTGCTCCAAAATCCTAAGGGTCTGTGCTGTGATTCACCAATACAGGCCTGCCAAAGATTCCAAGCAGCATCTCTATCTGTCACTGATACTTCAAGTACCACTGGATTAGCAGGATCAAATGGCCCTAGTGGCAGAACAGCTTGCATGGCAGCCTGAACCTGTGCAGAGGGTTCTCTTGTTCTAGGCTCCACTCAAAACTAGCAGCTTTTTGAGTGACTTGATAAATAGGCCCGAGTAGCACACCCAAAATCCAAAGAGACCCACTAGGCAATGTGCCTCCTCTTCAGCTGTGGGAGAGGCCAGATGCAATAACTTACCCTTCATTTTGGAAGGAATATATCAAAATGCCCCACACCACTGGACCCCTAGAAATGTCACTGAGGTGGAAAGTGGCTGAATTTTTATGGGATTAATTTCCCACCCTCTAGCATGAAAATGTTTTACCAATAAGTCCAGAGTTATTGACAGCTCTTCCTTACCAGGTCCAATCAGCATAATGTCATCAACGTAATGGGCCAGTGTGATGTCTTGTGGAAGGGAAAGGTGATCAAAGTCCCTGCAGACTAAATTATGACATGGAGCTCTGAGGTAGGATGCTAAAGGTATATTGCTGGCCTTAACAGCTGAAGGCAAACTGCTTTTGGTTTTCCTTTGAAACTGGAATTGAGAAAAAGGCATTGGCCAGACCAATAGCTGCATAGCAGGTACCAGGAGATGTATTACTTTGCTCAAGCAATGAAACCACATCTGGAACAGCAGCTGCAATTGGAATCACCACCTTGTTAAGTTTCGATAATCCACTGTCATTGTCCAAGATCCATCTGTTTTTTGCACAGGCCAGATAGGCGAGTTGAATGTGGATGCAGTGGGAATCAGCCCTCCTTCATCCTTCAAGTCCTTGATAGTGGCTCTAATCTCTGCTATACCTCCAGGAAAGCAGTATTGCTTTTAGTTTACTATTTTCTTAGGTAGGGTCAGTTCTAGTGGCTTCCACTTGGCTTTTTCTACCATAATAGCCCTTACTCCACATGTCTGGTATGCAATGTGGTGGTTCCTCCTGTTGCTGAATATATCTATTCCAAATATGCATTCTGGAAGTGGGGAAATCATTACAGGATTTGCTTAGGGACCAAGTGGACTTACTGTGAGATGGATACAAGCTAAGATTCCATTAATACTTCACCTCCATATGCTGCCAGTCTGACTGGTGGGTCACAGTGATGTTTTGGGTCTCTTGGCATTAGTGTCAGTTCAGAGCCAGTATCCAGTAATCCCTGAAAAGTCTGATTATTTCCTTGACCCCAGTGAACACTCTTGTAAAAGGCTGTACACCTCTTTGGGGAAGGCTGGGAGAAAAACTAACAGTATAAGTTTTTGGCAGTGTTTTGGAGTCCTATCTCAATAAGACTCAGTCTCCCCTTCATTCAAGGTGCTGTGGGTGTATAAACTTGCTCAAGTCTGAACTGATTGAGAGGCTATGACTAGATTCTAGAAGTTCAAGTATGACTGCTGTTTAGTTGACCTAGAATTCTTTTGCTTTTATAGATAAAGTAAATATTTAGTAGATGTCCTATCTATTTCACTCCTAGGGACACCATGACTAAGTAGCCAATGCCATAAGTCCATACTAGTCAGACTATTCTGATTACTGCTTTGACTCTGTTGTCCCTTATGGTAATCATGCCCATCTTGTCTTTGTTGATTTAACGCTTTGTAATTAGGTGTCTTAATTCAGTTAGGGTAGTTTCCACAGTCAGTTCTGACTTTCCCAAAATAGAAATCACAGCAGTCTTCAAGGATGCTGGGCTTCCTTCACAAATTTGTTTCTCACCATTACGGTAAAAGGTGTGTTCTCTGGGTACTCTATGTGTGGATCTGTGAGTCTAACCTGATAAATGCACTCTAGCATGCCTATTTCCCTAAGCCTTTGGATACCTTTTACAGTATACCAAGGCAGGTCTGGTATTTCAACTGGATTTAGTGTAGGCCACCATGTAATTCGCGCTTCAGCAACCCAACCAAATAAACTATTATATTCTTTCCTAACCTCCTGAGCTGAAACATTGAATGAAGGATCTGTGCTTAGTGGGCCCAAAACAATAAACTCAGGCTGATCCATCTTTATGTTCCTTGTATCATTATCCCACACATTTAATAGCCATCCCCACACATATTCCCCAGTTTTCTGTTTGTATATATTAGAAAAGTCAAGCAGCTCTGCTGGGGTGTAGTGTACCTCCTCCTGGGTCACATCTTGTACTTCACCTTTTGGAGCTTGCTGGGGCTAAAGTCTATTCATAGATCCAGAAGCCAAAATTTGTGGTAGGGATGTGTTTTGAGAACATTTACATTGTCTTGTAAGCCATCTGCCTCAGGCAATTCCCCAGACAATGGCTCAGGCAAAGGATATTTAGACACAGCTGGGTTAATCTCATTAGATGAGGATGGAGGGGCTAATGGTTTTACTGTGGAGGGTGGCTTAGCAGACAAACATGGAGTAATCTCTTTAGAAGGGATTGAGAGGGCTAGATCTGTTGGCAGGAGTAAGCCATTGGAATTTAGGGGCTCAGTGTACCCAGCTTCCTAATTATCTGCCCATATGTCCACATCCCAAGTTTCAGGATTCCATTTCTTCCCTATCAATGCCCCCACTTTAACTTCAGACACCACTCGAGGTTGGAAATTGAGTTGGTGCTGTAATTCAGCCATTCCTATGGTAAGATTCTGGGTTTGGTCTTTGGCAATATCAGCTCTGTTACTACAAGAAATAGGGCTTTCTTTCAAAGCACAAGTGGAAACTTTGTGGTCATTTATGTGATGCTTGAGCTTTGACTTTGAAGAACTGAGTTTGCTTCTTTCTTTCACTATTTTGTTCAGTGAAAGTAGGACCAACCAACCAGTTTCCTTATGGTTCTCATTATGACAAAATTGTAGAAAGATATCAAACATACAGTCACCAAGAATCTCTCCTTTCACCAGTACCTGATCTATTGGTGGTGATATTTTGCATATTTCTAGTGCCACCTCATGCCATGGATTAGCAGTGCCCTCTTTACTACTGGCAGCAGAGTCATCAACATCTTTAAGACTAACCAGACTTGAGAACCAACTTAGAAAGCCCATCTTTAAAATTTTATGTTTCTAGAACTACTTTCATTACCAAATGTCTTAGGCTAGGTTCTCTAGAGAATCAAAACCAGTAAAGTGTATAAGTTTGCATAGTGAGAGATTTTTATCAAGGAAATGGCTAACATGGTTGTAGATGCTGAAACATCTCCAGTCTGTGGGTCAGGCTGAAGGCTTCTGACGCATATAGCTGCAGGGGCTGGTGAACCCAAGATCAGCAGGTCAGACAGCAGGGCTTTTGCTCACAGGCTGCAAAGACCAACAAATCCCAGAAAAACGATGAATCCCAAGATATGCAGGCAAGATGGCAGGTAAGCTGCTAGCTTGAGGTCAGATATACAGGAGCCAGCTGCAGAATCCAGAGTGAGCACAAGCCTACTAGCCTTGCCAGAAAGCCCACCTTTATTCAATGTAGGCCACACTCCCAAGGAAACTCCCTTTCAACTGATTGGCTATTCACAGCAGATCCCATCATGGAGGTGATCACATTATATCAAATCTCATCATGGAAGTGATCACTTCATCATACGACTGCCAAACTACATCATTACTGCCAAACCACTGAGAATCATGGCTCAGTCAAGTTGGCACACAACCGTAACCATCACATATAGTTATGCATTTATACTGATAAAAAAAAAAAGAAAAATCTTTTTTTTTTTTTTAACAATTAAATAGATGGCAGATGCTGGAAGCCAGGTTTCTCACTGTTGTAGTGGGGGGTTATAAATAAGCAAGAAGAAGAGACTAAAATGATTTACTGTGTAACGAATTAGAGCTGAAGACATCACATATGAATTCATGTTTCTTTTAATACCAAAAAATAACCAAGCCAAATCCGTTACTGCCAAGTCGATTCTGACTCATAGTAATCCTACTGGACAGAGGAGAACTTCCCCATAGGGTTTCCAGGGAGTGACTGGTGAATTTGAACTGGTGACCTTTCAGTTAGCAGCCAAGCTGTTAACCACTGCATCACCAGGTCTTCAATATAAATACCAAAAACACTCGTTACCATTGAGTCAATTCCAACTCATAGTGATCCCATTGGACAGAGTAGAACGGACCCATAGTGTTTCCAAGGAGTGGCTGGTGGATTCAAATTGCCAACTTTTTGGTCAACAATATAGATACAGATAGGTACATTTAGAAATATTTATAAATATGTGTATATGTACGTCAGCTAGTATTCATATTTATTTGCTCTGTCAGCTGAGAGGGCTAGAAATAACATCTAAGTCGCAAGAATCCCACCTAGCACCCAGATTTTGATGTCTAATACACTTCTCCAATAAAAGGAACCCTGACTCTTTGGAAAAATGACTGATTCTAGGACCAGAGCAGGAAATATAAAAGATTAGCCTGGAGCATCTTGTAGTGCCAGAGGTGCTAAAAAATTAAACAACAAAAACACAAAACACAATAGTGAGGGTATGTCAAAAGGACACTGCAGCATTCTGAAATACTCTTTAGTGGCCAAAAACGGAAAAATTTGCACAAGAAAATAAATAAAGTAGTATTAGATAACCTAATGTATAAGTATTCAAAAGAGGCCATTATAATTGGAGATTTTAATGCTCCTTTCTCAGTAATTGATGGAATAAATGACAGAAAAATAATAATAGGGAAGATTTGGACAACACTGTCAACCAACTGGACCTAACTAACATATATAGAACACTACGCACAACAAAACACACATTCTTTTCAAGCATACATGGAATATTCATCAATATAGATGATGACCATAAAATAAATCTTGATAAATTTAACAGGAATGAAACAGTACATGGTCTTCAAGCTCAAAAGAATTACAATAGTATAAGTAGCAGAAGCAAATTTGTATAATCCCCAAATATCTGAAATTTAAAGTGAATACTTCTAAGTAACTCATGAGCCAAAAAAGAAATCATAAGAGAAACTAGAAAATATCTTGACTTAAATTATCATGGGACACCCTGGTGGCAGAGTGGTTAAGTGCTGTGGGTGCTAACCAAAAGTTCAGCAGTTCATATCCACAAGGTGCTCCTTGGAAACTCTGTGGGGCACTTCTAGTCTGTCCTACAGGGTTACTATGAGTCAGAATCAACTCAACAGCAACGGGTTTTTAAATTATCATGAATACATAACATATAAAAATTTGGGGGAGGCAGCAAAAATAGTGGTTAGAAGGATGTTTAAAGTTTTAAACATTTTATCATAAAGAAAGAAAAATCAAAATAAATCTAAGGTTCCACATCAAGAAGCTAGAAATAGGAAAACAAACCAAAACTGAAGTATGTAAAAGGAGTGAAAAAACAAATATCGAAGGGAAAAAATATCAGTGGAATATAAAATAGAAAAACAACAGGAAAAATCAGTGAAAAAAAAAATTATTTCCTTTAGGAGGTTAACAAAATTGATAAACCTATAAAAAAAAATTTTTTTTATAGACTGATTATGAAGACACAAATTTCCAAAAGCAGAAATGAAAGAGTCGATATTACTAAAACCCTACAGAAATTAAAAGAATTAGAAGAGAATATTATAAAGAAATATATGCCATCAAATTATATACTTAAGAGGAAATAGACAAAGCCCTGGGAAGACACAAATTATCAAAGCTAACTTAAGAAGAAATAGAAAGTCTGAATAGGCTGATAAGAGAAGGAGAAAGAGAAAGAAATTGAATAAGCCATTTATAATCTTTAAACAAAGAAAACCTCATGGTAAGATGGTTTCACTGGTTAATTCTATTAATTCTATCAATTATTAAAGAAGAAATATTACAAATCAAAAATAGTGAAAGTCAAAATATTTCCCAACACATTCTCTGAGACCAGTACAACCAATAGCAAAGCCAGACAAAGACATTATAAGAAACAAAAACTACAGGCCAATATCCCTTAGGAATCTAAATGAGAAAATAATTAACAGAATATTAGCAACTGAATTAAGCAAGATACAAAAGGATTACATAGCATGACAAAGTGGGATTTTGCCCAGGAGTGTAAAGTTGATTTAATATGCAAAAATCAATTAATATAATACACCATATATGTTATGAGTTGAATTGTTTCCCAAAAACATATATTGAAGTCCTAATCTCTGATACCTGTGAATGTTACCTTATTTGGAAATAGCACTCTTGTAGATGTAATTAATTATGTTACATCATATCATACTGGAGGAGGGTGGGCCCTAATCCAATATGATTGGTGTCCATATAAAAGGAGAAGAGACATAGACACAAAAGTAACAGGGCCATCTGAAGACAAGAGGCAGAAATTGGGATTATGCTGTACCAAACAAAGGAATACCTGGAACTACCAGAATCTGAAAGAGAGGATGGAGGAATCTTTCTTAAGAGTTTTCAGTAAGAGGACGGCCCTGCTGACACCCTAAATCTGTACTTCTAGCTTCCAGTACTGTTAAGAGAATCTCTGTTTCTTTAAGCCACCCAGTTTCTGGTAATTTATTGCCGCAGCCCCAGGAAAGTAATACTACATCATATTAACATAATTAATATGGTGCTTTACAGTAATAGAACAAAGGACAAAACCCAAAAGATTATGTTAATGCATGTCAAAACATTTGATAATATCCAAAATATATTCATGATAAAAAAAATTCTCACAAATTAGGAACAGAAGTGGACTTTCCTAATATGGTAAAGGGCATCAAAGTCAGTAGCATGTAGTGCTTGCTTTGTTAGCAGAAAAGAAAATTGTCTGCTCTTACCACATCTATCCAACACTGTACTGGAAGCTCAAACCACTGTAATAAGACAAAAAACAAATAAACACAACAAAACCAACAAAAAAAAACCCTAAATTTACACCAAATGGGAAAAAATTAGTAGAACTACCTATTCACATGATATGACTTTTATGTCAAAAATTCTACAAAGAAAAACCAAAGAGAACTAAGTTTAGAGTGATTGTAAGAAATAATATCAGCATGCAATAAACAATTGTATTTCTATACACTAACAAAGAAAAATCTGAAAATGAGTTTAAGAAAACAATTCCATTCACATTAGCATCAAAGAAATAAAACACCTAGGGACATTTTTTAAAGTGTAAGACCTATACGCTAAAAAGTACAAATGTTTCTGAAAGTAATTTAAAAAGACATAAACCAATGAAGAAATTTAAGTTCATGGATTGGAAACCTCCGTATTTTAAAGATAAAAATTATTTCGAAATATCTATAAAGTCAATGCAATACCTCCCTAAATATCAGCACCCATTTTGTTGTTATTGTCGTTACAGAAACTGATAAGCTGATCCCAACATAATGTTGAAATTTAAGGGACCTTGAACAGTTGAATCAACTCTTAAAAAAGGAGAACAAATTGGAGATCTTACACTACCTGATTTCGAAATTTATGATAATATTACAATACTCAAAACAATGGTATTGGTATAACCAAAAAAAAAAAAAAAACCATCGCTTTCAAGTTGATTCTGACTCACAGCGAACCTATATGAGAGAATAGAACTGCCCTAAAGGGTTTCCAAGCTGTAATCTTTATGGAAGCAGACTTTTTCAGTGGAGCAGCAGGTGGGTCTGAATAGCATACCTTTCCATTAGCACCTGAGTGCTTAACTACTGAACCACTAGGGTTTCTTACTATTGGCATAAGTTGGTGTGAGGACAAACAGACAGACACATACACACATACAAATATAACCTTGGAGCCCTGGTGGCACAGTTGTTAAGAGTTCGGCTGCTATCCAAAAGTTTGGCAGTTTGAATCCATGAGCCACTCCTTGGAAACCCAATGGGGCAGTTCTACTTTGTCCTATATGGTTGGTATGAGTTAGAATCAACTGGGCAGCAAAAATGAGCATAAAATTAACTAATTATGTGCTCAGTTTTCTGAACTCTCTACTAGGTTGAACTGATATATATCAGTCCAGAAAAATGATCATATAATTACAGTCAATTATGCCAAGACAACTTGATGGGAGAAAGAATATTCTTTTCAACAAATGGTGCTGGAACAATGGAGTATTAACATGCCATACACAGTAAACTGGGGCGTTTACTTCACGCCACACATAAAAACTAGCTCAAAATTGATAATATACCTAAATTTAAGGGCTGAAATTAGAAAATTACTAGGAGAAAACATAATACTTGCGACCTTAGGTGAGACGAAAGTTTCTTAGATATGACAATATAAACACATTCCATAAAGGAAAAAGATTGATAAATTGGGTTTCATAAAAATTAATTTTTTTTTTCTTGAACAGTTATCATTAAGAAAATAAAGAGATAAGTCACTGACTAGGAGAAAATATTTGTAAATCATGTATCTGATAAAAAGAACTTGTATGGAGGCAGGGCCAAGATGGCGGAGTAGTCAGGTGCTTCTGGTGATCCCTCTTACAACAAGGACTGGAAAAAACAAGTGAAATGATTGTATTTATGACAACGTAGGATCCCTGAAGATCAAAGGCAAAGTTAGAAAACAGACTGAGCGGTAGGGGAACGGAGAGATGGTTCAGAAGCAAAGAGGTGTTGCTGGACCTGAATTGCTGGAACCCTCAGGCACCATTCCCTGGAGCGACCGCAGTTGGGCTGGCGGTAGTGCTCCAGAGGCAGTTTCCTCAGGGACAGGCAGTGAGCCACACAGCCTACTCACACCCCCAGAACTATGGAAGAACAGCACTCTTGGCAAAATCTAAGTACTTTACATTTATTTTATCATATGCCCATCCCCTAAGCCGGCTTCAGTGGCTGTCAATTTCCCTGGGCCTCAGACAGGCTCAGCTGCACACCCTGAGTCATTCTCCTGGCCTTGGAGAAGAAATAAATTCACAACTGGGGTAAAAGATAATCTGCCAGCTCCACTAAGCTGGGGAGCTCAGGACAGAAGCATCTCCTGGCAAGGTATAAATGGTCTGTGGACTTTGAATACCTTTCACCTCTGCATGGACCTGTGTGGGCCCGTTTCAGGAGAATAGGTCCTTGTTGGTAGACTGTAACTGTTTCAGCTGTGCGGTGGAGAGGTGGGTGTTTGATGTTTCACACTGCTTTGCCTATTAAACAGGGTCCTTGCCTACCCACATGAGAGGCCTAAGGACTGGTGGCTCCACCCACGTCACATAGCCACCTGAGACAGGGGTCCAAGGATAACTGGTACCTCCCAGTCCTACAACCAAAAGCATTGGGTACCCATGGTCCATCTGCCGAACCCACCCACATTTTCACTCTAGGGAACAGGGATATGCTTTATTCACAGATACTCAGGGGACGGTTGTCAGCCCCCTGCCTTGTTCAGGGCATGACCCCCTGCTGCAACCAGATACCTGTACCTCTAAGACTGTAGGATGGGGTCTGTACCACACACTTGATGAACAACTACCTGGACACCTGAGCTGAATCCATACAAGAAAAGTGAATGGACTCCTAGGCTTGTATACCCAGTAACAGCTCTAGCCATCTGGTGACAGGATGTTACAGCTTCAAAGATGAAAGCAATCATGCTAGCTCACTTAAGTAGCCAATTTGGGCATAGCAAAACAAAACAAAGCAAGAAGCCAGGATACAGTAAGCAAATATAAAATAAACTAATACAATAGGCTTGGAAACAACAGTCAATATCAAATCACATAAAGAAGCAGACCATGATTGCTTCAACAAGCTCTCAAAACAAAAAATCAAAGAATCTTCTGGATGAAGGTGCCTTCCTGGAATTACTAGATGCAGAATACAAAAGATTAATATACAGAACTCTTCAAGACATCAGGAACGAGATCAGGCAGGAGATCAGGCAAAATGAAGAACAAGCCCAGGAACACACAGATAAAGCAGTTGAAGAAATTAAAAAGGTTATTCAAGAACAGAATGACAAATTTAATAAGCTGTAAGAATCCATAGACAGCAATCAGGAATTCAGAAGATTAACAATAAAATTACAGAATTAGACAACTCAATAGAAAGAGGAGCAGAATTGAAGTGGAAGGCAGAATTACTGAGACTGAAGATAAAACACTTGGCACCAATATATTCGAAGAAAAATCAGAAAAAAAAATTTTTAAATGAAGAAAACCTAAGAATCATATGGGATTCTATCAAGAGAAATAACCTACGAGTGATTGGAGTACCAGAACAGGGAAGGATGACAGAAAATACAGAGAGAATTATTGAAGATTTGTTGGCAGAAAGCCTCTCCGATACCATGAAAAATGAGAAGATATCTATCCAAGATGCTCATCAAACTCCACATAAGGTAGATCTCAAAAGAAAGTCATCAAGACTTGCCAAAACCAAAGATAAACAGAGAATTTTAAGAGCGGCTAGGGGTAAACAAAAAGTCACCTACAAAGAAGAGACAATAAGAATAAGCTCAGACTATTTGGCAGAAACCATGCAGCCATGAAGGCAATGGGTTGACTTATATGAAGTATTGAAGGAAAAAAGTTGCCAGCCAAGAGTCATATATCCAGCAAAACTGTCTCTCAAATATGAAGGTGAAATTAGGACATTCCCAGATAAACAGAAGTTCAGGGAATTCATAAAAACCAAACCAAAACTACAAGAAACACTAAAGACGGCTCTCTGCTAGAAAATCAATAATAGCAGATATCAACCCAGGACTAGAACACAGAACAGAGCAACCAGATGTCAACCCAGATAGGGAAATCACAAAAATAAATCAAGATAAAAAAATGCTCAAAACAGGGAAACAATCATGTTATTATGTAAAAGAAGACAACATTAAAATAATAAAGAGGGACTAAGAAATATAGTCATAGATCTTTCATAGGGAGAGGAAGTCAAGGCAATATAAAGAAATAAAAGTTAGGTTTAAAGTAAGAAAAATAGGGGTAAATATTAAGGTAACCACAAAGGAGACTAACAACCCTACTTATCAAAATAAAATACAAGAAAAAAATAAAGACTCAGCAGAAACAAAATCGACAAGAATGAATAAGACAAAAAGACAATATATAAACTACTCAGCACAAAAATTAAGTGGGAAAAAGAAACCGTCAACAACGCACAAAAAAAAGACATCACAATGACAGCACTAAACTCATGCTCATAATTACACTGAATGTAAATGGACTAAATGCACCAATAAAGAGACAAAAAGTGGCAGAATGGATAAAAAACACAATCCATCTATATGCTGTCTATAAGAGACATATCTTAGAGGCACAAACTAAAACTCAAAGGATGGAAAAGAATATATCAAGCAAACAACAATAAAAAATGAGCAGGAGTGGCAATATTAATTTCTGACAAAATAGACTTGAAAGTTAAATCCTCCAAAAAAGATAAGGAAGGACACCATGAAATGATTAAAGGGACAATATACCAGAAGGATATAACCATATTAAATATTTATGCACCCAATGATAGGGCTGCAAGATACATAAACAAACTATCAACATTGAAAAGTGAGATAGGCAGCTTCACAATAATAGGAGACTTCAACACACCACTTTCCGTGAAGGACACAACATCCAGAAAGAAGCTCAATAAAGACATGGAAGATCTAAATGCCACAATCAACCAACTTGACCTCATAGACATATACATAACACTCCACTCAACAGCAGCCAAGTATACTTTCTTTTCTAGTGCACATGGAACATTCTCTAGGCTTGACCACATATTAGATCATAAAGCAAGCCTTAGCAGAATCCAAAACATTGAAATATTAAAAGCATCTTCTCTGATCATAAAGCCATAAAAGTAGAAATAAATAACAGAAAAAGCACAGAAAAGAAACCAAACACTTGGAAACTGAACAATACCTTGCTCAGAAACGAATGGATTATAGAAGACATTAAGGATGGAATAAAGAAATTCATAGAATCCAATGAGAACGAAAACACTTCCTATTTATAATAGCCCCAAATTGAAAACAATCCAAATATCCTTGAATTGGTAAATGAATAAACAAAATGTTATATATTTTTACAGTGTAATACTTCTCAGAAATAAAAAGAAACTAATGATACCTGCAACAAAATGGACAAACCTAAAATGTGTTAAATGTAAGAAGGCAGACACAAAAGACTACATGTGGTGGGATTCTACGTACAAGAAATTTGTAGAAAAGGCAAAACTGCAGAGACAGAAATGAAATTATCAGGTGCTGGCCCTGGAGATGGAATGAGTTTTGGCTTCGAATAGGTATAAGGACAATTTTTAAGATGATTAAAGATTTCTAGAGTAGATTAAGTTGATGGCTATACAACTATATGCATTTACAAAAATAAAACCATTAAACTGTACGGTTATATTGGGTACATTTGTGGTATACAGGTTATACCTCAATAAAACTGATACAAGTTTAATAACACATAGTTCTGAAAAACGGTGAAAAAATTAATAAACAGCCTTTCATATATTATAGAAATTACATTTGCTGTCAAAAATCCACACACACAAAAATAAAAATAACTACAATTCCAGATGCCTTCAGAAGCGAATTCTACTTAATATTTTAGAAAGAAATATTAGCCCAACAAAAATTCTTATAGCATTTCAGCATAAAAAGGAGAAACTTTTTCCAACTCTTTTTATAAGGCCACTAATACCATGCTATTAAGACATTTCAAAGATAGTAAAAGGAAATAAAATAAAAAACCAATGTTCCTCATGAGCAGAGACAAAAATCGATAACAAAATATTATAAAAATGAATCCAGCAACATAAGAAATACAATAAAAAAGATCAAGTGGATTTTATTGTAGAAATGCAAGGTCGGTACTCAGAGAATAATAGAGAAAAATGTTAGGATCATCTCAATAGATGCAGAAAAGCATTTGATAAAATTTACAACACATTCGTGAAAAAAAGAAAGAGCTTACTAGAAAAAGAAAAGCACTTTTTCAATAGAAAAAAAAAAGGGATCTGCAAAAAGCATACAGCTAACATCACATTTAAGTGAAACATGAACCTCTTTACTCCAAGGTCTGGGACTGGGTAAGTGTGGTCACTCCCACCGCTTGGATTCAGAACAGTTCCAGAGGTCCTACCGAGAGCATCAAGCAAAAATAAACAAATAAAAGGCATTAAATCAGAATGCAAGTATAACTGCTATGATTTGTAGGCCACATAATTGTATGTATAGAAACCCTACTTGAATCTATAAAATTCCAGTAAGTGGATTTAGCAAGGTCACAGTATATGAGATGAATATTGAAAAATAATTTGATTTCTATATATTATCAACAAATAATTCAAAAATAAAATTAAAATACTATACACAATAGCATAAAAGCAACAAAACTTGGGAATAAGTATAACAAAACACGTACAAGGGCTCTACATGGAAAAACTTTAACACATTGCTGAGAGGAATTAATTACAGAAGTTCCTTCAAAAGGATAGATATGCCAATTTTATGGATATACCAATTTCGATATTGTTAATATAGTCTTTTTTTACGACTCGATGGCACCACTTTTTTTTTTTTTTAAATTGATCTATAGATGTAATGCAATCCTTACCAAAACTGCTGGTTCTTCAATTCATGTGGACATGCAAAGGACCTAGAAAAGCCATACTGAACTTGACAAAGAGCAAGAAAGTTTCAGGATTTACATTATCGGATTCAATACTGGCCATAAAGCTATAATAATTAAGACAGTGTGTTGCTGGTATAAAAATAGCCAAATAGGTAAACAGAACAGAATATAAGGGCCAAAAATAGACCCACACATATCTGGTCAACTGATATTTGAGCCTGGTGCCAAGTCAATTCAATAGGTTAAAAAATATATTTTTAGTAAATTATTCTGAAATATCTGGATAGTTGTATGGAAAAAAATTAATTCCGACCTCTATATATCCTATACACAAAAAATAATTAGAGTTAGATTGTAGACATAACTGTAAAACCCAGACCTTAATACTTCTAGAAGAAAAGATGGAAGAATATCTTCTTGAACTTGCAGTAAGCAACAATTTCTTGGACAATACCCAAAAGGCCACAACCATTTAAAAAAAAAAAATCTTAGGTTGAATTGGTGCCGTGAGACACAATTACAAAATGAAGACAAGCTACAGGTGGGGCAAAAAATTAGTGCAGTCACAGGCCAGAAAGAGCCCTGGTGGCACAAGGGTTAAAGTGCTCAGCTGCTAACTGTAAGGTCAGTGGTTTGAACCCACCAGTTGCTCATCCATAAAGATTACCCAAAAAACCCTCTACTCTGTCTTATAAGATTGCTATGAGCTGGAATCAACTCCATGGCAATGGCTAACAGGTCAACTCTTCTATGGTGATTAAAGTTGAAAAGTGGGAGGTGGGGAATTGAGTGGAAATTAAATGAAGAAATATTTTGGAAATGGTCTGTATCTTGTTTTGGATGGTGGTTACTGTAGTGTGTACAATTATCCAAAGTCATAGAATTGAACGCTTGAGAGCTGTCCATTCTATTATATGTCAGTTATACCTCGAGTGAAAAAGAATAGAAACGAAAAACTTTTTTTTTTTAACTTCACCAAAGCAAAATTCCTTTCCTTCATAGAGAACTCAGCAATAAGCTCACAATAGAAAGGGGAAGGGATTCTTTTTATGAAATGGAAATTAACTAAATAAATATGGGTTAAAAACAAAAACCAAACCCACTGCTGTCGAGTCGATTCCGACTTCAAGCGACCCTATAGACAGAGTAGAACTGCCCCATAGAGTTTCCAAGGAGCACCTGGTGGATTCGAACTGCTGGCCTCTTGGTTACCAGCCATAGCACTTAACTACTACGCCACCAGGGTTTCCTTAAACATGGGTTAGGCAGATTTAATTACCTCTTAGCCCAAAAAAAAAGAAGGGGGTAAATGGTTTCCAGAGAAAAGAATTTTCTACTTAAAAAAAATATGCATCAAAATTCTTACCAGCAACTCAATCCAGGTATTGTTAAAAAGCATGATTCATTATTTTGACATCTAAATGTCATAACTATCTTTGATCCTTCTCCTTGGGGATACATTGCTCAAATGTGATAGAATGGTAGAAAGTCAGGGGAAGGGAGTGAGAGCTAGAATCCCTTCTGGGTGTTTCCATTCTCACACGAAAGGTAAATATGCTTACCCCTACACTTACCCTCATTGAGGTTATAAAAAATCCTGGACAGATTTCAAATACTGCAGAGTCATTGTTTCCTTTTCTGAATTTTGGTCCTGCTGCCTTTCCTTATTCCTAGATAGGTCTCAGAGTGGGACTGGGAGAGGCACTTTCTGTACCTCCCCACTTCTTTTCTCTCCTCACATAAGCCCCTGCACAATTGGATGGTATTTCCGTGGCCACAAAGGACTCCTAAGAGATCTCCCAGTTATTCCTGCTATTTGGCTGATCAATCATGTCAGCCCACTGCTACTGGAAGTGTGTTGCTTAAGATGAGCAGCCTTGTCCTCTGCAATAAAACTCAACAGGAAAGCAATAAGAATTCTTCAGTTACAAAAGGAGCCCTATCTTCCATCACTTCAACCCATCCTTGTAAAAGTTACAGAGTGACCTTATATCTATCTTTGAGCTTTGGGGGCTGTGCATTGTTCTGAGAGGAAATTCCAATACTAGATTAGTGCTTACACTGTAAACTTTATATGCTTCAATGTACAACTTGAAACAGCACGTAGGTGGAAAAATTACCGGAATACAGTGCTTATGAGTGATTCCTCTAAAGCATTTTTTTGGGGGAAGGTGGGATCTCAATCACAATCCATTTTGGTAGGTATGGAAACTGAGGCAAGCTGACTATCAGTGACATGGCCTAGATTCCTCTGAGGTACAGGGTCTGAGACAACTGTAATCAGAATTTTAGTCTTCTCCTTTGTGAATTAACAACAGTCTTTCCACACTACAGATGAATTTAACAGCATGTAATTTTGCTTCTTATCCATTAAATGTGGGAAAGAATTAGAGTTTACCTAGAGAAATCTAATTTGTACTTTTGAAAACAAGCAAAAAGCTGTTAGACTGCAATGTTGTTATTTGGATCACATTACATATGCATAAGAAGATAGTATCAAGCAAAGCTTTATTTACATTTCCTAAGTGGGTTTTTTTTTTTTTTTTTCTCATTTTGTATGAACTAATGAGTGGTGCTTTTCGGGGATATGTGTATCCCTCTTTGTGTAATGGATTAAGCGTGAGTCGTGTTAAACACTAGGCCATAAATCAGACTGTGCTCTCTATGGCTAATTAAGGGTTTAAAGAGGGAAAAGGTAAATTCTTGAATGAAGGGCTCTACTCAGAAGCAGAGTTTGTTATTGCACAAAGGAAGTAGAGAGATAAAGGGAAAAAAGGGAGCAATTAAAGAAAGTGAAAAAGAGGAGAACTCTGAAAATATCTTAGCCACTTTTTTTCTACTTCTTGATCTTTAGATTTAAGAGTATTTTAGCTGCTAAGTATTTTTCAGCCAGTGCATTGAAATGTAGTAACAGTACAAATTGACTACAGAATTAAAAATGAGTCCCCCAGATCTCTAATTAAAAAAAACAAACTACGCATTGACAATGTAAATAAAATCAGCTACAGAAATGTTATGGAGAAAGCAAAGTCAGCAATTTTTTTTTCTTTTTAGCTACATGTATCTCCCTAGTTAGAGTACATTGGAAACTTAAAATACTAAGATGTTGTCGATTTCAAGTAAAAAACAAAATAATAGTAAACCTTCTCATTTCCTAGTTGAAGAATTGCCACAATGTTAGATCAAATTAGTCTCACATAATCTTATTGAAACACAGTTTATATTCCTGGAGTGCCCCTAATGTTTATACACTTAGTATCAACTGGCTTTAGACGGATATATTGAGAGACACGACAAGTGTGTTATGTCGGATATATGGGATTAGAAAAGGAGAGAGAAGGTCAAAATTTATTAGGCCCTAGGAGCATTACTCAGTAAGATCTGAATATACATAATTAACAACACTGATTTTTGGCTTTATTATACTTCACTTTATATCACTCACGAACTGCTCTGTGAAATATAGGAGAAAAGAAAAAAAATTGCCACTAAGTGGAAAAAAATGAAATACATCTTGGTTTACTGGAACGTTATGGTATTCACAATAAGCAAACCCAAACCCATTGCCGTGGAGATGATTCCAACTCATGGTGACCTTCTAGGACACCGTAGAACAGCCCTATGGCATTTCCAAGGCTTAATCTTTACAGAAGCAGACTGCCACACCTTTCTCCCTCAGAGTGGCTGGTGGGTTCAAACCACTGACTTTTTGGTTAGCAGCCAAGTGCTTAACCACTGTACCACCAGGGCTCATTGACGTATTCACAACAAAAGGGGTTCAATTTACAAATTTTCAAAATAATTTCTTTAGATTTATTTGGCCAGGATTAAGACATATCATTTAATACTGGAAATTCAGTGATTTTGGCAGTGGACAAAGGACACAAGGTGACCACCTTCATGGCATTTCCAACCTAGTTAGATCCTAATTGATCATTAGGTAACAATACTTAGGAAAAATAAGATTATTTGTAGAATTCAGAGATGTCTAGTTTATGCGTAATGAATGCATTTGAGAAATAAAACTCATGTTGCATGTTTACTGAGGCCGCCTGAGAACCCTTTCATCTTTCCAGCAAAACCTGCCTCCATCTTCTGTCCTCATTTTTTATGACTCCCCCTCCCACCCCACCTCCCATTTCTGTTTTGTCCTGTATCTGCTGGTGGGTGTGTGTGGGGACGGGGGGCAAAAAGATTTCCATTCATTCCAGACTTCTTCATAAAATGGATGTGTAGGATGGTAGCTGTGTATGTAAAGGGTTTCAATGTTGAAAGCAATTCTAGCCTCTTATTCTTGCCTGAAACACCTAAACTTTCCCATATGTGGTCTTTGATTAGGATTCATGGTGAAGCCTTGTATACCCTGACACAACAACCTCTGTCCCCAAATTCTTAAGACTCTCTACTCTTGTTATTGGAATCTCACGTTAGGTTCTACCCTTTTCCAGTGCACTATCAGTCTATTTGAAGTCCCTGGGTGGTGCAAATGTCAACATGCTCCACTGCTAATGGAAAGGTTGGTAGTTCGAATATACCCAGAAGTGCCTTGGAAGAAACGCCTGACAATATACTTCTGAAAACTCAGCCATTGAAAACCCTATGGAGCACAGGTCTACTCTGACACACATAGGGCTGCCATGAGTTGGAATAGGCTCAAGCAACTTGTTTGGTTCTTTGGTATCACCTCTATTTAATATTATATAAATTGACCTTTTTTTTACTGTTCGGGTTGGATCTGTTTTGAGCGTTTATCAATTGTTAAATATGTTCTAATATAAAAAAATAACATCGCGAAAGATGAAAATGCTGAAAGTTAGGAGGAGAGACAAGCAAAGCATGATTTTGAGTTGTTGAATTCAGAATTTAAAGCAGGAATAGAAATGACCAAAGCAGGAGAATGCACAGCACGTGCTGTTACCTGCCCTTCGAGCTCTGAACTATCTTCGTTGCTGCATTATTGGGATAAAGGTCTTAGCAAAGGAAGGCTTTATAAGGCAGTTTTAACTGTTTCTCTCTTCTCACTTAAGGGGTGGATTTTTAAAATACTTGTGGTCATATAAGAAATTTAAGAGAACATTTGCAGCCTTGGTAGGTATCTGTTAAATATTTTTCTAGTTCTTAATTGTCTTAACTGACTTGCTCTGCATTTGTGTTTGGGAATGCATCCCTCCATTCCCCCAAATTCGAATGTACAGATCCTGCCCAACCTTCAAATCCCATTTCAAAGGACATCTCTTCCTTAAAGTTTTCTTTAATCACTCCAGCAGAGAGTTATTTTTCTTATTACTTTTCATATAAATTTCTTAGCCCATTTATTATTAAGTTTATCACTTTCTACCCCAATTCAAAAAGATATTCATGCAATTTACTAAGCTATAAAATATCTGTATTTGATTCATATATTCATCCATACCCCATCATCTCAGATGCACAAACATTTATTGAGACAATGAGTGAGTCCTAAGGAAAAGCCTGGCTGAATGCACGTAGGTAAATGCTGAAGAAAGGAATATAACAAAAACAAAGGCTCTCTCAAATGGTGGCCTACCTCCATCTGGTGCTCTGTGAGACATGCATTATTTTGTTACAGAATATTAACCAAGTCTTCAGCCGGCCTTATAGGTTATGGATTACTTATAGCCAAGTACACAAAACAAGGGTAGGATCCAAGAGTCAGTTCACTGTCAGAGAATGGGTGCATAAATGATTGTGAAGTTTTGTTGTCGTTGTTTTGGGTTTTATCATCAATTTACATCTGCCTAAGTGGTTTTAAGTGGGATGACGTATTTTCTCTTCTTTAATAATCACAACTTGGACTTCCTGTGAAGCAACTGAATAGGTATGTTTTCTTTTAGCTGGTTCTAAAACTTCTTATTAAGCACTATTTCACAGAAAATAATAAATTACATGTTATGGCCTGATTGCTTAAAATAGGTATTTCTGCAGAGAGGGAAAAACATTAGAGGGGGAATGCTTTGAATATATCAGTTACTTTAGATATAAAGGAAATTCTTGAAAATAAAAGCAGATGTGAACGTGATTTGATTTTAATACATTTGAAATGTAAAGTAAAAATATAATACACCTGGATAGAGTTATGCAAATTGCAGGGGTAAAATTTTCCCCTAGGGATAACTTCAGTTTGTTCTCTCAATCCATTAAAAAAAGTGGAGATAATCTTTTGATATTCATTAAACTGATGCATAGATTTTTCTTGTTCTAATGAATTAATAAAACAAATATTTCTAAAGAATTAGCATAAACAGCTCTTTATGATTATGAACTGCCTCTACTTCATTTTTGAGAATCAAACATTTTTATTCAGTCGTTTGACAGGGCTCTCAAAGGAATCACCTTACTCTAATGTTTCTCATTCTTAGACATAAATCTTTTCATTAGTTGTGGGTGTTCATTTCTTAGACACAGTATTTATTTTTAAGTACTGCAGTATGGAATAGTAGAAACAACGTGGGATTAGAGTCAAAAGACTTGGGTTCAGTTCTGAAAACTGATTTGACAAGAGACCTTAGATGCAATGTAATGTTTTTAAGCTTTATGTTCTCATTTGTTCAGCAGCGGGAAATATGTAGGTTTAACTGCGTCGTTTGGAAGGTCAAATGAGATAATACATTTAAAAGAAAAACTCGAAGCAATATTTATATACTATTATGATTATATTCAGAAAGAACTTTAGATAAACATCCAATCTGTCACTTTTTTTAGAGGCTCAAGAAAAATACACACATAATTAATGTGTGGGTCATGGAGTCATTTCTTTCTTTGCTTAACAATAACTTTATTGACCTAAACAATTCATCAATGATCCAAGAGGCTGGAAAGGTTACAATAAACTTTTAGACCTTAGTACATTTTTTATAGTCCGGTAATAAGATTAACAACCCAACTCTTTATGCATCCCAAACGTAGCAATTATAAAATGACGCAAAAAAAAATTATTTACAAGCGATAGCTGCGCAGTTGTTTACATACGCATCAAGCTTTACGCTATAGAATGATATATTATTTTAAAATAATTAGGACTACGGTATGGCATTGCATTAATCATCCATGGCTACAGTTGCTTCGTCTAGCATTATTTAAGCTGCTATAGGTGGCTCAACGTTGCGTCCAGTTTTACGTTCATTATTAGTTCTGTATCAGAAGAGGCTGGTTCTATACCCTTTAAACAAGGCTCTGGGAATCCAGCGAGGCAAGCAGAAACAGGGTTAGGAGTCCAGCAGAGGGGAGTAGTGCGGAGTTTGTGAGTTAAGTAAATGAGTGTGTGAGTGCGAGAGAGAAAGAGTGAGTGAGAGAGGGAGCGCGAGAGAGCAGTGCAGAGGCGTTGAGTTGCGGTGCGGACTCGTCCACAAGTTCCAAAGGCCACCGCGTCCGCGCTTTCGGCCCGAGCCGGGCCGGGGGCGCACGGCCTGCACTGAGGGGCAGCGCCCGGTGGATTTGGGGGGCGGGGTGGACGGACAGGGGTCTCGCTAGGGCTTCAGGGCGTGGCTGGAGGGGGGGGCGCGCGGCGAGTGTGCGCGCGGGAGGGCCAGTGTGAGCGCGGCGAGTGTGAGCGCGGCGAGTGTGCGGCCGCGTCGCCATTCCCCGTGACGTCAGAGTGTATTGTTGTGAGCGGGGCCGAGCGGAGCATCCCCGGAGCTGTCACCGCGGCGGCGGCGGCGGCGCAGCGCGAGCCCCGCGCGAGCGAGCTCGGCCGGCACCGCCCCCGCCCCCGTCCCCACCGCCCCCACCCCCGCCCCCACCCCCGCCCCCGGCCCGCCCGCCGCGCGTCGCCGCCGCCGCCCGCGCGCCCCCACCCACCCCACCCCCTCGCTCCATCCCTCCCACCGCCGCCGCCGCCGCCGCCCGCGCGCCTCCCCCCGCGGAGCGAGTGCGGGTCACCGGGTCACTGGGTCATTGTCTCCGCGCCCGAACCCCGAGCACCCCGTGGAATCCCCCACGTCATCATCAGAACCATCAATGAGATGCAAACATGAAAGACAAGAGGAAGAAGAAGGACCGCACCTGGGCCGAGGCTGCCCGCCTGGTACGTACCGCCCCCCGCCCGCCGCCCGCCGCCCGCGCGTCCCGCCGGCCCCGCGCTCGCCCCGCGCCGGCCCGGGCGGCCGAGACGGCCACTTCCAGCCGAGCCGCCGCCCGCTCGCTCTCCGGGCTCCTGCTCTTTGTTATTCTGCCGGAGTGGGCTCGCCCAGGGCCCCCGTGTGTGCGTGCGCGCGCGGAGGGGCGCCGCGATTATCTCGGGGAGCCCCACGCCCGCGACCGCCCGGGACACTTCTCCCGGCGCTCGCTCCCGGGGCTCGGCTGCGCCTTCTCCACGGGCGAAGCTCGGAGCGCTCGGCCCTGCTCTCCTTCCCTCTCTGCCGCTCCGGAGACCTTTGTGTGGCAATTACCACTCCCTCCCGGCCCCTCCACCCCCCGGAATTTCATCAATAACACTCTGTGCACGGTCTGTGTGTATGTTCGGCGTTTGTGAGTTCATACATTTTACACGTGCCATGTACGGTGTGTGTCCGACGCAGACTTGTGGGGCGTGTGCATGTGGGCTAGGTCGTTGCGTGTCTGTGTGCCGTGTCATGTGCATTATGTATGCACACACCGATACGTACGTGCATGTTTTGTGTGGATCCAGTTCGTTGGTGTTGTAGGTATTGTGCTCTGCTCGATGTTTGTGTGTACATTCTGTGCACGTGTGTGCGATTTGTGAGTGTGTGTCAGTGTGTATGTGTGTGTTTGGTGAAGTTGGGTCAGTATCATTTGTAGTGGGAGATTATTAAGAGTGGACAGCTAGGTGTGTTTTACTGCTGGATTCCTGGGCGGTGTTACTTGGCAGCTTTTCCTTTTCTTTAACCTTTCGGAGCTTACGTTTTAATCATCGGAAGAATGTCTCTATAGAAATGCTGGTTGGCAGAGGGGCGGCGGCGCCTTTGGTTTAATTCATGTGTATATGTTTTTCTTCTTTTAAAGGACAGCTGTAAAAGGATTTTTTTTTTTGGAAAGGATATTTTTGTACAGTGTGTCTCAGGGGAATGCCGGGCATTGCATTTGAAGCTGAGCCTTTCAGGGCTTCGGCTGCATAAATTAAATATTTATTCACCAACTTACTGTCTGTTATAAATTGACCAAAAGAAATTAGACTGCATGCAGGAGGGGAGAAAAAAGTCCCCAGGACGTGTTTTTGGGTTGACTTTGTAAAGATTGTTTTACTATAGCAGTGTTCATTTTTAAAGCTTTTGGGTACGTTGTGGAGAACATTTGTCAAAAGTAATTATCTGAGTTTGGTTGAAGGGCCTTGCTGGTACGTCTCTGGATTCTAGCAAAGGCTTTTAGATAATTGGCCCTATTGCCTGGCTAGGAAGTGACAAAAGTCCTTTTTAATTGTAATCTAGTTATTGCTAGCCGGAGCGTCCAGGCCCTTTTACTCCATCTCTTAATTTTGTAGTGCGGTATGTGTTATCATTTCTCCCTTTCTCTGTGGCGGTGTTAATCACTAAATCAGTCTCTGTGGATGAATGGGCAGGTGGTAGTCACTCTCTAATGAACTGCATCTGGGAGAGAAAATTTAGTTCATGGGGAAGATGTGAGAAAAGTGTTAAGTAGATGCCACGTTAATGCTATCACTGAGTTTTTACTAGAGGATAGTACATTACTTATTGTTTCCTCGGCCATTAATTCAGAATTGCGTGAGGGTGTGCAAGGCTCCTGAAAATGCATTATTCAGGTTTCCTGGAGCGACAATCAGGTATTATTATAGAGCTTCAGTGTATGTATTTTAAATAAGTGAACAATGAGTTGACTTATAAATATTTTAAAATAATGATTCTTGAATTAGCCATATCTGCCTGCAGAGAATTATTTAATAAATAACATTATTCTCATGGAATTTAAGGCTAGTCATTTGTATTCAATCATTATGTTACTATTCTTGAAAAGTACTGTGCTTTGTTCTGTTCTAATCATAACATGTCTGCATTGATACATCTTGAAATTTATAAGTCGTAGTTTTTTATTAGAAGTTGACTTTTTCTCTTGCGAAGTTCATTGATGGGAAAAAACACACTAGGAGTCATCAACACAAAAGAATTAATGATAGACCAGATGTCTCTATTTTATCCAGACATATTGAACTAGTAGTTATGGTAATTTTTCAATTTGGTTCGAGGTATTTTTCCCCTGGTGGTTGTACAAATGTGTACGTGTTCAAAATGTGACAGTTGAAATAAAATACTGAATAAAATAGTGAGTAATTGTACTACAAATACCTTTTTCAGAAATTGGTGATTTGTTAAAGCGGCCTGATCATTCTAAACTTATTTTGTGAAAAAAGAGATCCAACTGGATAGTAGTGACTTTGTGTTTTCCTTATGACTATGTGAATGCATATGGACTTAAAAACATCTTCCAAACTTACACAACAAAATATTTTTGTAATTGATAGTATTAATTTTTATTCAATGAAAAAGGAGTTTTTTTTTTTTAAGCATTTCTGTGATAGAAATACTGTCATTTCATATTTTACAGTGCCCCTGTTGATTTTTGTTGTTGTTGTTAGGACTTTTAGCCTTTCATCCACCTATGTTCAACTAGGTTTCTGATTAAAACGTACAGCTTAGTATGTGGTTGTTGCAATATATGAACCAAAAAGAGTACCCAATTTAACATTAAGAATAACCTTCCAATTATTACAAAATGTATAAGGTCTGCATATCTACACCCTGTCCTGGAGTGTGTATGTGTGTGTAAGTGTGTGTGGTTTTCTTGAAAGAGAGAACATCAGGAGCAGAGGAAATGCAAAATTGATTTTTTGAACTGTGACCTAAAGCTTATGTTTAAATGAGCTTTGCATCCATTTTTAAAGAAATGTGGAAGAGCAATTCTTTGTGGAGTAACTAAGAACTTCCAGTAAGCAAGAGAATTTTTGTTTCCTTTCTTTGTGAGAAAAGTATATAGTTTCCAAATCTGTAAACTCTGAGTGGTAACTCCAGGGATTTTGTTTTAGTTACAGACACATTTCCCTCATGGAAATGTATAGTGCTTGCATGTAGTGGGTTTGCTCAGCTTATGAAAGAGGGAATGATAATAAAATTTCCATGTATTTTGAGAAATGCAATGATCATTAGCAGGCTGCCATTTAAACACAGTAATACCACATCTTTTTTTTCTTCTTTTTGCTTTCTGCCCTGCATCCCATAAACCCCATTGCTGTCGAGTGGATTCCGACTCAGAGCGACCCTGCCCTGCATCAGTTGCAGAAATTTCAGCCCTTGGCCTCCTCCCCTCCCCCACGGCCTTCTGCAGTTGTGGTTGTTACTTTGCGCATTGCCATTTAATATGGAGTCTGCTCCCAAACCAGATGCATTTTCATCTGCTCTTCTAAGGTTCTGGAGTCTCAGAGGATCCCACAATCACGTGAAAGTGTCTTCTGTCTTAATATTTATAGACCACAAGAAGAATAAAAATCAAAACCATAACTCATGTCGAGCTGGGGCTTTGACTTTAATCCTTCTGACTTTTATCTCAAGTCTTCAGTCTGTTACTATAAATACAGTTTAAACCATTGTGAAAGGATCTTCTTGCTTCTTTGTAAAAAATGGGGATTTGACAGGACTTTGTTTTACGGCACTAAGGGGTTTCTTTGTTACCGGCTTAACACAGACCATACTGTTATTTATATATTTATTCTAGGTTAATTTTTTTTTTTTGACATGCAAAAATGTTGTTGCTTTCAAAAGTGCTTTTTGATAGTTTCATCACTTTGTTCTACAGGGAATGCTGCTTTTAAGATAATGGTTCATTGTATTAATTTGTTCCCTGAGTTCTCTTCTGTTTGCTTTATTCTTTACAATCTTTGTTTAGTCTCAGTGGCACCTGAAAATAAATCTTAACAATCTTCAGTAGCTGTGTGCTTGGTAACAGGGCTGATTTATTTGCTCGTAGTTTAGATACATTTACACAGATAATGAATATCAGTTTTGTTTTGTTTTTTCCTGGTAGTTCAAGGTGACCTTTGGCGGAGTGGGGGGGTAGGAACATATATTTTTTAAATGGCAAAGTTTCTTTTTTGTTGGGAGAAAACAGGCGCATGTTCTTTTATGCCACAGCAGGGTTACTGAAGGCTTTAAGTAAATCAAAATTTGCAAATCATATTTATTAAAAATTAAGCAAGGGGATTTATTAATTAAAGGAAATCTGTGTGAGTCTTTTGCACAATAAAGAACCTTTTGCATAATGCATTACATTCTAAATAAACTGTTAGGGTTTCGTAAAATAAGGTTAAATGTTATTAGTAGCTATTAAGAGGGAAAACAATTCATAATCGCTAATTTGCTGGCTGCCTTGCCTTTTGTGTTTAGAAATCGTTCAGGAATGATGAGCGTTTAGGGGTGGGGATTGGTGCAGCTTTTGGCATTTTCTCAGTGTGCTAGTGGTGATTGGATTGTGGGCTGGGATCGGGCAAATTTAGACTTGTGATTTGGGGGAAGGCCCCAAAAGTACACATGAGCATAATTGTGACAGTGCTTACTGGTTCACAAGCCTGGCTAATGTATTTGTGCAAATAGAGTTTTATTATCAAAACACTTAAATTTCAGTTGAAGTAATTCAGCTGTTTTCTGTGATCAACACATAGCATCATACCTTTATGCTTTCGGATATAGAACCTGAACTGTCATTTTGCAATTTGAAAGATAGGAAAGAGTTTAGCAATCTCTATGGCTATTTGGAAAAAAGAAAAAAAAAAAAAAAAGAGTTTAAGATGGGAAAAAAATGTGTTTGAAATGAGAAGTTGTGAACTTACACCTAATGTTTAGGTTGTTAATTTTTTATATCCTGCCGACATGAAAGGGGAGTTTTAAGACTTCTTTCTTAAGTCTTTCTCTTTTTCTTTGACAAATTCTTTGGTAGCAGATGATTTCTCAGATGTCAGAAATGGACTGTCTTCTTGGTGCACTGTGGCTTTTAGACTTGTGGACTTAAACCTGTAGATGGGATTTCACCATAGAAAAGCTAACTCATAAAGTAATTCCATTTAATGATTTAATAGTCTCAACACTTCACTGAACCGCATTGGAGATGTGAAATACGGTCCCTAACTATTTTGAGGGCTACTTCATATGAGGTTCAGATGTTGGGAGGATACAAAGATGTACTGTACCCCTCCTCAAAGGAGAGTAGAGTTCGTTAGAGGAGGTAAGGAACACGGGAAGATGCCTAGACAAATGCCATCTGTAGATGTCACATGAAGGATCAAACAGGTGGCAGCTTACAGATTTACGGAAGGGAGAAGCTGCGTGGTGGTAAGTGGTAATTGTGGAAGGCTTAATGGATTAGACCAAATTTGGTTTGGCCTTGAAATATGAGTAAGATTAAACAGGTGACAAAAGGAGACCCTTCCAAGAAGAGTGGGCTGCATGGGTGAAGGTGCAGTATCAGGCAAGAGAATGGGTTCAGGGTAGAATGGGCAGATAAGTAGAACCATCAGAAGATTTAGGGGAGTGGGCACTGCAACGAAATTGAAGATTAGGTTGTGACCAGATTGGGGAGGGTTTTGAAAGTCATTTGAAGCTGATTGGACCTTGGAACTTGTAGCATGGGGATAATGGGATAGGTGGTAGTAGTAAGGAAATTGAAAAACAAAAACTGGCAAAACAAAATGAAGAGCCCTTGTAATGTATGTTTTGTACAGTGATAGAGCAAGGCAACACCAGTGATCTGGGAGTGTCTCTCAGTGCTTCCAGTACTTGGTGCTAAAGGCTCTGAAAGCAAAATTGATGTTAGAAGCACTTTTTATTTTAAATAATACCACTGTATTCAATCCCACGTCCTCTACCAAATGAGGCTAAGTAAAAATCGGTAAATATATGTATTACATTTGTAGAAGACATATACAGAAGAGGGCCCTGGTGGTGCAGTGGTTAAGAACTTGGTTGCTAATCAAAAGGTCAGCAGTTCGAATCCACCAGACCCTCCTTGGAAACTCTACGGGACAGTTCTACTGTGTCCTGTAGCGTTGCTATGAGTCAGAACTGACTAGATGGCAATGGTTTTTTTTTTATATACAGAACAGTCCATTTGTTCCTTGTAATACTCTCTCGAGATCAGCAAGTCAGCTATGATTATCTCAGTAACTCTGCCTCCGGTATGATTTAATGACTCGCCCAATATCATCAGCCTACCTAAGGAGCAGGCCTGGGACTTAGCCTGATTCCACAGGATCATTTCTTTATGCTGTGCTTCCCTTCTGATTTTTTTCTAAAACAAGAAGGGCATTTTAAGCGATGTGTGTTTAACTGATTTGTTGCAGTGAAGCATAGCGAGGATCTGAGCCTGTAACAGATGTGTCCCCTGCCTTTCAGATTGCTTGCTTTTACTTCTCCTTTTTTTCTATCAAAAATTCTGCATGAAGTTATTTTTATTAAAAAATTGTTTTTAATTTCTAGTTTTTCCCCAAAGGTTGTGCATATTGGATCCCGTCTCCTTCCTGATAGGGCCGGGAGGCCGGCGTCTGTATAGAACCACTTTCAGCTATTTGCCTGCACTGAGTGACTTGATTGTTCTGCTTTTGTCCCAGCACAGTCGGTAGCTGCTGAAATCTAGCCCTGATTGAAACTTTCCATGAAGAGCTCTTGGGGAACAAATAAAAACATTCTATGATTAGCCACGTTGTTTTCATTATTAAACAAATCTACATAAAGGGGTAGCAATTAACAGCTTTATCAGCTTGAATTTAGACATCTACCTCTCCCCTTGCCTCAATATTCCCACTCGAAGTGGTAACAATTAACTGTTGCTGGTTTTAATGTCAGCAGCTGACAGCACTAAATTGGGACTAGGCGCTTCCCTGGGTTGATTGACATATAGCCCTCTGACACATTCTTCTGTCGTTTTAAGGCACATTCATGCCCTGCGGTTAGAGCCAAAGGGCTTGTCAGAACACTGACTTTAATAGCCTGAAATATATAACTTAAATGACGCCCAAGACCTTAGCTTTGGTGGGACTTTTAGAACCTGAGGAATTCTCCAAGGCAGTGCAGTTTATACTTAGTGGACAAGCTTAGAAATTGTAAGATTTTTCTAAGTATATAGATGAGTAATTTATGGCACAATTAATTACTGTGGGCTTATTTTGCGTCTTAGAGTAAATTAGCCCGGGATATACTAGAAGGTGGTTTTGGAGAAAATATTTTCCCAGTGACAGTTCAAATCATTCCAAACTTGGAATTCATTTTTGGCAAGTGTTTCATTCTTTAGTCATGCAACAGTTGATTCCTGAATACATTATTTGTGTCTTAAAGAAGGAATAGGGTGGACTCTTGTCACCTTATTCGGAATACAGGCGAGATTTCCGAGATTTCGTTGACTGTAATCTATTGCCAAAATCCACCGCTGTTGAGTTGATTGTGACTTACAGTGACCCTGTAGGATAGAATAGGACTGCCCCAGAGGGTTTCCAAGGCTGTAATGTTTATGGAGGAAACCCAGGTGGCATAGTGGCTAAGTGCTTCAGCTGCTAAGCAAAAGGTGAGCAGTTTGAATCCACCAGGTACTTTTTGGAAACTCTATGAGGCAGTTCTACTCTGTCCTTATAGAGTTGCTATGAGTCAGAATCGAGTCGAGGGCAATGGGTTTGGTTTTTTTTTTTTTAATTTTTGCTGGAGCAGACTGACACATCTTTCTCCTGCGGAGCGGCTGGTGGGTTTGAACCACCAACTTTTTGGTTAGCAGCTGAATGCTTAGCCACTGTGCCATCAGGGCTCTCTCTAATGTATTAAAAAACCTCCTTAATATTTTCGAGGAATTAGACACTGGAATTGGGTCTTTGGGCTTATTTTCCTACCAGTCATAGATGATTTAGGAGATAGTATTGGAGCCATTATTCCCTGTCCTTGAGCGTAGAGAATGACCCAGCTGCAGCACACATACTTTACACTCTTAACTTTTTCTGTTAGCATTTAGTGAATAGAAGATTTGTTGGACCAATGAAGACCCTCTTGACTGTCCTTACTGAAACCTGTACCAATGTTCATTAAGAAAGACAATTCAAAATGCAGAGTCAAATGATTTAGCAGTTTCTCGCCTATCTGTGAAAACGTGAAGCTTTCAATGGTTTTGCCCATTGTGAGTATGTACTGATGATACTGTAATGTTCCTCGGACTCTGGCAGACGCGGCTCTGGCAGCATGCTTGTCTGTTTCCTACTTTTGCCTCTCTGAATATATGCCAAATAAAACCTTTCTTCTGCTTTACTAAACTTTGTGGTGTTTCTACCCTAGAACATAGAGAAGACATGATATGGTGAGGCTGTTGTTTATTTGTCTGTTTTTTTTTTTTTTTAATGCCAAAAATAAGTGAATGCGTATGTGATTTGTACATAATACCAAAACCTTGTTGACATGACCACAGAACTAAGTAGAGGGAAGTTTCTCAGCTCCTGGGCCATTAGGACATTTTATGACTTTGTTACTGGGTGGAAACCCCAGGTTTTTGCTATTGGCTGATTAACGAGAGCTAGAGATGGGAGAATAGGAAAGGACACCTTTTTTTCATTGTACAAGGGAAGGAGTCAGTCGGAGCTTCTGCTACCAAGTCTGCTCGCCAAGGGTGGGCAGACAAGTTACTTTTAAAGGCGCTTACACATAGGGAGTTCATACAAGTGATATCAGCAACATTCTTGATTATACTACGCAGGTGTGGTGGGGTTTACATATAACCTCCATGCAAAAGCAAGATCCAGAATTTGAGGGGGAAGCCCAGCAAAGGAAATGATTTTTCAGTAGAACAGTGTAGGGGAGGAAGCCAGGTAAAGAATACGACACGGCCGGGGTCTGTCTCACTCTTTCCATTTTTTTTGGACATTGGTCATTCAAGACTCATGTCCATTTTGAATTATAGCTCAGCTTGGAATTGTTTGGCATGTGTTCCAGGAGGGACAGATATTGGACCTCGGTCTTTCATTGCGTCTACTGACCTTTTGTTGATTTATAACTATTTACTAAATTGGAAACCCTGGTTGTGTAGTGATTAAGTGCTACGGCTGCTAACCAAATGGTTGGCAGTTCGAATCCATCAGGCACTCCTTGGAAACTGTATGGGGCAGTTCTGCTCTGTCTTATAGGGTTACTATGAGTCGAAATCAACTTGACGGCAGCGGGTTTGATTTGATTTGGTTTATTTACTAAGTATTAAAAGAAAAAGGGTGGCTCGTACGCCTTGTTTATGTGCGTGTCTCCCTAAAATATTCTCTCTTTTTTTCTTTTCAGGTTGTCTTAGCTATTGTCTTTATACCTCAGGGCCCAGTTGATGTGTTTTTACGAGTCTTTGTGAGTCCACCTCCAGCTGGGTCACATTTCTTTATGCTCAAGGACAGGAAATAATGGCTCCAGTATTATCTCCTAAATCATTCTTTTCTTTTGATCAGATATTGGCGATATTAATACGTGGACTTAGTCAAGCCCTTGGATGGCAGCCATGGCAGGCTCTTTAAATTCACGGTGCTGCTTTTCCACTGACTATCATCTGGTTCTTCACCAGGTTCTTAAGAGAACATTCCCACCAATTGCATTGCCAAAGTGAGCAGACTCAATATACATCAACATTTTAGCCTGAGGCTTTTTTACGTGTATAAGACAATTGAAGATAGGTTTTATTTATCAGGATGCAGACTAAGAGTATTACTATCTCTTACAGTAGTGATCTAGCCTGTGCACTTATTCCTGATGGTCACCAACCAAATAAATCTGGTGTTCGTAAGGTGTTACAGTGTGTAACCAAGTAGCTTGCAGTCTAATTCTGTGTATATCCTGTTCTACTTCTCTTGTGTTATTTATCCAGATGCAACAAGAGGTATTTGCTATAGCACAGACTATACTTCCTTGGGCTAATAAAAAAATCAGACACTATTTTGTTATCTCATGTCACCTTGGGTAATGAGGTCAGAGGTTACTGTTGTGTTTTTATCTCATTAGCAACTTCATCTGTTATTTCTCCCATAATGATTGACAAATTTCTTAAAGATTTCTCCGATTCAGCTATACCATAACTAGGAATTAAAGCTATCAACCATACCCTGAGTGTTGGGCCAAAGGTAGGTTTCTTTTTGACTCTCGTTTTATAATTTGTAACAATTTAACATTAGCTTTTCAATATTTGCTAGCATCATTACTGCAATAGCTAAAGGTAATCTTAAAATTCTCAAAGTGTGTCGCCCATGTATTGACCAGGAATCAAAACAAGAGATTGCCTATGTAAACTCAACAGGCAGTGGAAAGGACTAGAGGAAACAGAAGGTATAGAAAAATTCATATGTGACAACCAGGTTTTCGTTAGAAAGTACATGATTAACAAGATAATGTAGGATGCACCTCTCCTGTTAGCGGTCTTTAGTTAATCAGTTTAAAACACGCTAAGTGTTCTTCTCCAGGGCAAGCTGCCCCTTCTTGGTTTACCTATTAACACGAGTCATTTTCTCAGAAGTAAAAGTGTCACAAAACTGTTCCTAGGAGAGAACATCTAATTCAAGCCTTACAATATCTAAACCCAGTAGTTAAATAATTTAGGAGAAAGGAAAATGGTTTCTTATATCCAGAAAGTAGGACTTTAAAACATCAGCAGTATTCCCACATTAAACCCATAGTTTTCTTTTGTTTGTTTGTTTCTGTTTTGTTTACTCAGTCTTAGGTAGTTGACTTCTGTTCCACATGATTCTGGATCAGCCACAGTCCTCGAACCTGTCAGCTTCTGCATAGAAGTTCTGGAAATTTTATTCAGTCTAGTAACAGTCCTTTTCACAAGTCCAATATAGTCCATCTTTTTGTTCAGATATTTTGGTCGAAAGTTTTCAGCAAATCAGCAAAGTAAAAACTTATCTGCAGATGACAAAACTTAACATGGCCATGATTAATTTATAAAAAGAATACTCTAATAGTGAAAGACCTGATAGAAATTAATTACAAGCACAATATAAAGGCCAAATAAAATCAGTTAAAAAAAAAAAAAACTTTAAATAACAATATTTCTAAATATAACCATGACTATTTTTAAAGAGCTGCAGATTATAATACATAATCTGAAGACATGATACCATATAGTCAGGATATACTAAGGATGTACCAAGATTACCAAATCTTTAAATACCTGAATAGTAAAGAAACAAACAAAAACTTCATAGGTAAATGATGTGAATACGCCAGTCAAACCATTGGCTTTGATAAAGTTTCAACCAAGCTAGCAATTAAGAAAAAATAGTAAAATTATGGCATAATATTATGTGTTTGCTGTCTATTAGGCAAAAACACAAGAGGAAATAGTAACATATAAATTTTAACCCAAAGAGAATCAGGTGTTTCTAGGTGTTTCTCTTGATTCTGACAACAAGTTTCAAATTATATGAAATTTATTAAGTAAAACTTCTACCACATTTTCTTTATAACTTTTTTTTTTTTTGTGTGTGTGGCTTTCCATGAAGTTTCAAAGTTGTCAGGAGTTTATTATAGGTGACTGAGAAACAGTAAGTTATTTAACCAAAAATCTCAAAGGTAAAAACCTTAGCTTTTTTTTCCTTTTCTCCTAAAGACATGTGGCTTGGCTTTCAACTCAGGAATCTTATTATGATGAGAGACTGAACCTTTGTCTTCGAGGCAGATAACACAAAGGAAAAAAATCCTTAAACTCAGAAATCAAAGAAAATTTTGTCATTTTAACTGTAAGAAACCCAATTCTTTGTTTTATATTTTACTTTAAAGCTCCTAAAAATCTCATAAATTAAATCACTAAATGTTAGTTAGATAAAACTTTTGACTATATCAAAAAAATTTCTTTTTATTAAACCTCTTAAACATTGTCTTTGTTGCATATCTCTTATAGCACATGCTTTTAAAGTGGCAAAAGTGAACATACTCTTTAGCAGACATATGTGTGTGTGTCTACACACACACACACACATTCTTTTGCTTGTGGTGTAAAAAACAGAAGTATGTAAACTTAAATTATGACAAGTATCTGTTAACTCAATTTAACATCAATGTTACCTAAAAGGACTTAGAAATTATTTTAAGCCTGTATACCATAAAACATAACTGTTAATAAAGATTTTATCAACTGGCTTTGGAAATCACAAAGTCTCTCTCACCTGACGAATTCATTGATATGGATATACCCTTAAGTATCTGACTAGGGTTGGGAACATTTTTCCAGTCCATTTCAGCTATGTCTCATTATGATTTCAATTTTTTTTTTTTTTTTTTGCTTCTTAAAGTTCCCCTACAATAGAAAGAACTTGTTTACAGTTCTTTTATGATTAGGATCCACCCAATTTTTGATAACTATGGTAAGCCTAGATCCATCTGACATCAGCAGTGATAGCCCTGGTTCCACGTCCTCTTCTGAACCTGGCCTGAATTTCTGGCAGTTCCCTGTTGATATACTGCTACAGCCGCTTTTGAATGATCTTCAGCAAAATTTTGCTTCTGTGTGATATTAATGATATTGTTCAATAATTTCCACATGCAGTTGGATTACCTTTCTTGGGAATAGGCATAAATGTGGATCTCTTCCAGTTGGTTGGCCAGGTAGTTCTCTTCCAAATTTCTTGGCATAGATGAGTGAGCACTTCCAGCACTGCATCTGTTTGTTGAAACATCTCAATTGATATTCTGTTAATTCCTGGAAACTTGTTTTTCGCCAGTGCCCTCAGAGCAGCTTGGATTTCCTCAGCACCATTGATTCCTGATCATATGCTACCTCTTTTGAAATGGTTGAATGTCCACTAATTCTTTTTGGTATAAAGACTTTTTGTATTTCTTCCATCTTCTTTTGATGCTTCCTGTATTGTTTAATATTTTCCCCATAGAATCCGTCAATATTGCAACTCAAGGCTTGATTTTTTTCTTCAGTTCTTTTAGCTTCAGAGATGCTGAGTGTGTTCTTCCCTTTTGGTTTTCTATCTCCAGCTCTTTGCACATGTCGTGATAATATTTTACTTTGTCCTCTCAGGACGCCCTTGGAAATCTTCTGTTCAGTTCTTTCATCATTTCTTTTGCTTTAGCTACTCAACATTTGAGAGCAAGTTTCAGAGTCTCCTCTGACATCCCTCTTGGTCTTTTCTTTCTTTCCTGTCTTTTCAGTGACCTCTTGCTTCGTTCATGTGTGATGTCCGTGGTGTCATTCCACAACTCGTCTGGTCTTCAGTCTTTAATGTTCAATGTGTCATATTGCTGGCTGAAAGCAATGCCAGAAGGATATTTACCTGTGTTTTGTTGACTATGCAAAGGCATTCAACTGTGTGGATCTTAAATTATGGATAACATTGCGAAGAATAGGAATTCCAGAACACTTAATTGTGTTCATAAGGAGCCTGTACATAGATCAAGAGGCGGTTGTTTGGCCAGAACAAGGGGATACTGATTGGTTTAAAGTCAGAAAAGGTGTGCATCAGGGTTGTATCCTTTCACCATACCTATTTGATCTGTATGCTGAGCAAATAATCAGAGAAGCTGGAGTATATGAAGAAGAACGGGGCGTCAGGATTGGAGGAAGACTCATTAACAACCTGCATTATGCAGATGGCACAACCTTCCTTCCTGAAAGTGAAGAGGACTTGAAGTGCTTACGGATGAAGATCAAAGCCCACAGCCTTCACTGTAGATTTATACCCCAACATAAAGAAAACAAAAATCCTCACAACTGGCCCAATAAGCCACCATGATAAACGGAGAAGATTGAAATTGTCAAGGATTTCATTTTACTTGGATCTACAATCAACAACCATGGAAGCAGCAGTCAAGAAATCAAAAGACACATTGTATTGGGTGAATCTGCTGCAAAGGACCTCTTTAAAGTTTTGAAAAGCAAAGATGTCACCTTGAAGGCTAAGGCGTGCCTGACACAAGCCATGGTATTTTCATTCGTATCGTATGCATGTGCAAGCTGGACAATGAATAAGGAAGATCGAAGAATTGACACCTTTGAGTTGTGTTGGGGAAGAATATTGAATATACCACGGACTTCCAGAAGAAGGAACAAATCTGTCTTGGAAGAAGTGCAACCAGAATGCTTCTTAGAGGCAAGGATGGCGAGACTGCGTCTTACATACTGTGGATGTGTCGTCAGGAGGGATCAGTTCCTGGAGAAGGACATCATACTTGGTAAAGTACAGGGTCAGTGGAAAAGAGGAAAAACCTCAATGAGATGGATTGACACAGTGGCTACAACACTGGGCTCAAGCATAACAACGATTAGAAGGATGGCAAAGGACTGGGCAGTGTTTCATTCTGTGGTACGTAGGGTTGCTATGAGTCGGAAGTGACTCGAGGGCACCTAACAACAACAACAACATAGTAAGCCTACTTTGAAGCTGTATGATCTTGGAGACCGGTTGCCCCACCCTCCCTATTTTTAACTCATGGTAGAAAACAAGATTAAGCCATTCCAGTTCTTTTACGTATGTTGAAATTGATCTAGGCATTTTGAAAGCCCATCTACCCAATAAATACCAAAGCTCTTTAGCAGTTTTATAAATGAATCCATCAGTTTTTGACCAGCGAGACTGGGGGCTGGGGGAGGGGGGCCTGATTTTGCCACACCCTTACTCTCTTGACTCATGGAAGACAAGATTGGGTCATGGCAATTCATTTACATATGTTTAAATTGGCCTAGGTATTTTGAAAGGCTATCTACCTAGTAAATACTGAAGGTCTTTAGCAATTTTGTAAATGAATCCATCAATTCTTGGCTAGCCCTTTTTTGACTCCCTTCCTCCCCGCCCCCCGCCCAGGTTTTTCCTATGTCTGTTTTTTTACCCACTCTGGAACTACTAGTTGAAGACAAAATTATTTTTTTTCCTTAAATAAAACACGTTTTATGTAATATCTAGCTTAAGTTATTTAGAAAGGTTTTGCTTTTAAGATTGACTTAAACATAAAGTTTTTCAATGTAGTTACTAAAAATCTAAATCGTAAGATAGTCAGAAGACAGTTTTTCTTGCATGAGGAAAGAACTGAGGTTCTAAGACAGCCTTAAAAAAAACAGCAGTTCTCAGCCATAGCCTCCAACCTGATGATATGAGACAGAAACTTAGACTCAACGCTCTAAACCAGAAGCATGCTCTCAGAACAAAATGAGACAGAAAGACCATAAAACTCACCGAACAATACCACCCAAAACAAGAATATGGGGATTCTAGTTTCTTAAAGTGTATATAGCAATTTTGGGTAAGATCGCCTCAATTCAATGGAAATAACAGGTTTTAGATAGAACTTTTAACTGCCAGAATGTCAGATGGAGGATTATTGTGATTCTTGATTGAGAAACTATATCATAGAACAAGTATGGAGCTACCACTTCTCCCTGTGAATTTTATAAACCAGGTCAGGAGCTGCCACTTCTCCCTGCAGATTGCTTAACACAGGTCAGGAGCTGCCTCTCCCTGAGAATTTGGCAAAACAAAGTACTGTTTTCTAGGTTTTCTCTGAGCCACAAAAAGAAGCTTAACGAGGAGTGCTGTGGAGTTTGGACAGTGTTGCCCCTTAGATCAACGTGTTGCTTTGTTGTGCAGGAGTTTACTTGTGGGCAGCAGGCAGTCTAGTACTCTAGCCTGTCTCACGACCACCTTGTCCTGTCACGGGAGTCTTTAATGCTCATGATGAGGGCCAGCAACCACCCTAATGGCTTTTACTGGCTGACGTGTACCCAAATTTTTATATGGCTTAGAGCTCTTTGAAAATAGAATTATCTCTTCAATGTTTCAGACACCTGAATCTGGACCTAAACTGCAGTTCACCGAGAGTTACTAGATATCACTCTTAAACTAACAAACAAGCAAAAATCTAAGATTCTCCTTTATCAGACAACTAGATTTTCAAACAAATATGCCAAACAAAACTTAAGAAAACATGAGGAAAAGGACAAAAAGAACAAGCAAAGGCTAGTTTCCAGAGAGCACTCACCCCATCGATGTCGAGGGGATGTGGAGTTTGAATGCTTTGGTCCAGAAGATAGGACCTCTCTTTTTGTCAGCTTCTGCTCTGCAGCTCAGGCCTTGAGGTCAACTGGATTCATGGTTTTAGAATCTGTGCAACAGCCGCACCACTAACTCTTGTAGGGTGAAAACACAAAGTTTAGTAAAGCAAAAAGAAAAGTTTTATTCGACATACATTTAAAAAGGCAAAAGTGGGAAAGGGACAGGCATGCCATGTCTTTCCGAGTCTCTGTTCCCAGTTCTTAAGGATGCATCTTAGTGGGCTGCATTGCGGGATCCCTTCAACATTTCCCATTCTCTGGATACATGCACTTAAAAACTCACACAAGCTAATCAGGGGCACCAACTTAACAGGATCCTGAGCCTTTTATGCCCTCAGCAGTCAATTCCTCCTGCTGCTTGGGACTCTTCTAAGGCCTTACCCTGAAATTACCCTGTTATTTACTAAATATCCTCAGATTCCTAACGCCCTCCATGGTCAATTTCTCCCGCTTCTTGGGACTCTTCTAAGGCCTTACCTAGGCACTTACCAAACAACCCAGGCAGGTTTCCTGTCTCTCACAGAGCCATTGGTTCGGTCCCAGAGGACATTGACCTTCAGAGCTGCTCCAAGGTCTCCAGGAGAAATCCTCTGGTGGTGCCAGGCATCGGGGCTTGTCTGCTTTCCGATTCACCTCAGGAACCAAGCAGATGGCTCCTGGCTGGCTCACCAGAAGTGTTACTGGGTGGAAACCCCAGGTTTTAGCTCGGCATGGCTCGTACTGGCCAATAAATGAGAGAATTAGGTGAGAGAACAGGAAAGACACCTTTATTTCGTTGTCCTAGGAAAGGAGTCAGTTGGAGCTGCTGCTGCCAAGACTGCTTGCCAAGGACGGGCAGGCAAGTTACTTTTGAAGGGGTGTAGATGTAGGGGGAGTTCATACAAGTTATATCAGCAACATTCTTAATCATGCTATGCAGGTGCAATGGGGTTTACATATAACCTCCAAGCAGAAGCAGGATTTAAATGCAAAGCTGGGGTGGGAGGGGAGCCCAGCAAAGGAAAGGGGTTTTCAGTACAACAGTGTAGGGGAGGAAGCCAGGTAAAGTATACAGTACTGTGGGGGCTCTGTCTCAACTCTCAAGTTTCCTGCCTCACTCACTCAGCTATCTATTATTTTAAAAAAGTATTAAAAAAAAATCCCCTTCCTTTAAAAACTGTGCTGTCATATCATAAAAACTTGCAACCAGAAGTTTTCTTAGTGTTCTTCCAAATCCTTTCTGTTTAGTTCAATTAAGTAAAAAAAAAAAAAAAAAAAATTAAGCTTCTTTGAGAACTGTCCTTGTTCTCTTCCAATCACTCTTCTTACTCTTCCCAGTTCACTTTAGGGTCCTCTTCTCCTTTTACTTATCTCTCTATGTTGATATTGGTCAGGATTCTGTCCATTCCCCTCCATTTTATTCTCACTGTCCCCTTCTCCTTGGGCAATTTCACCCATCCCAATGGTAGTTCTCCTATGATGAGGACTTCTTTCTGATCTTCCCCCAACTTTCAGACTTAGGTTAATAATTCTTATTGTTTATGTACTATAGATATTTCAAATGAAATTATCCAGTCCAGTTAAACATTCATCGGAAACCTCCCACTAATGAGTCATGCATTGGGCACACCAGGAAGAATGTGACAGCATTCCTGCCTAGGAGGGACTTATCTATGTGTACTTAAACCCTTGGTGTATATGGAAAGTGGTCAGTTTTGTCTCCTAAATGTAGCTTAAATGTAGCCCTCCTTTTTATTTGCTACAGTTTATCAAGTTCTAATCTTCCAACTAGTTTTGTCTCTAATCTCTTTTCCAAATTTTGCTTACTGATATTATCATTCTAAAAAACAGATCTGATCTTATTTAGGCATTTCTCTGCTTATAAACTTTCTGATTACCTTTATTTTTCCTGTAATGTAGTTCCATTTTAATTTTTTTAAATACATAATTTTCAAAATTACATAATTAAAAAATGGAAAATTATATAATTATAATAAAAATAGCTAACATTTTGTGCTAAATGCTTTACTTCAGGAGCCAGTGAACATTTTCCTGACTTTCCAACATCTTAGCTGCTGGCCAGAGCTCCGAGATCTCAGTCTGTGCCTGTTTTTATTTGTCGTTCTTTGCCATTTTGCTCTGCCCTCTGTGATTATCTTTAAGTTGAAGTCTAACTGGCCATGGGACCCACTGACCCATTGCCACTGAGTCAGACTCAAAGTGACCCTGTAGGACAGAGTAGAACTGCCCCACCGGGTTTCCAAGGCTGTAAATCTTCACAGAATCAGATTGCCATATCTTTCTCCTGTGGAATGGCTGGTGGGGTTCGAATCACTGATGTTTTGGTTGGCTGCCATGTGTTTAACTACTGCATCACCAGGGCTCCTTGGTCATGGGAAGCCTTTTTAAATATAGGCAACACTTTTTTTTTTTTTTTTTAAAGTGGTCTGTGATTGTTTTCCCTAACAATATGCAGAATTTATCATGCTCTGCTCATTATGAACCACACCAGCCCTCCCATCTTGCAGCTATTTTTTTATATTCTTAAATTTATTTTATATTCTCTTTAAACACAAAAACTAATTGCTATTAACAGTAATTAATGTTTATCAACATATTTTATCAACTATGCTTAACTTTATTTCTTGTATAACACTCCCCTTTTTTTCTAAATTACCTTCAACAACTTTTTTTAAAGTGACAATCTGTAAAATAAACACTTTAGTCATTGTATGTCTAAGATGGCTTTGTTTTTCCCTCACCTTTTTAAAAATCCTTTTTATGGAACTTTTTATTTTGAGATAATTTTGGCTTCACATGCAGTTATAAGATTTAAATAAGAAAATTTTAAAAGGTCCACAGATAGCCACATCCTCCCCCGCCCCAAATCCTTCCTAAACTTATAAATTAAATCTGAGCACAGTCAAGGCTGGCTTACAAAAGGGATCAAAAATAGCCCTTAGAAGCATTATTCCCCAAACACGTGGATTACAGTTCAAAAAGAGATATCTTCACAAAACTGAGCACGGCTTTCATTAAAAAAAAAAAAAAAAAAAACCTGAATACAACCAAACACTTCAAGGGACAGTGCAGCAGGGGCGGGGGTCCGGGGACCATGGTTTCAGGGAACATCTAGGTCAATTGGCATAACAAAGTTTATTAAGAAAATATTCTGCATCCCACTTTGGTGAGTGGTGCCTGGGGTCTTAAAAGCTAGCAAGCATCTGTCTAAGACGCATCAATTGGCCCCAGCCCACCTGAAGCAAAGGAGAATGAAGAACACCAGGGGTACAAGGAAAATATGAACCCAAGAGACAAAAAGGGCCACATAAACCAGAGATTCCTTTAGCATAAGACCAGAAGAACTAGATGGTGCCTGGTACCACTAATGACTGTCCTGACAGGGAACTCAACAGAGAGTGCCTGATGGAGCAGGAGAAAAGTGGGGTGCAGAACTCAAATTCACTGGAGGGACCCCAGAAGACATGGCCCCCAGACTCTCTGTTAGCCCAAAACTAAAACCACTCCTGAAGGCAACTCTTCAAAAATGAGACTGAACTATAAGATATAAAATGATACTTGTGAAGAGTGTGCTTCTTAGCGCAAGTAGATACATGAGACTAAGTGGTCAGCTCCTGTCCAGAGGTGAGATGAGAAGGCAGAAAGGGACAGAAGCTGGTTGAATGCACATAGGAAATACAGGATGCAAAGGAGAAGTGTGCTGTTACGTTATAGGGAGAACAACTAGGGTCACGTAACAATGTGTGTATAAGTTTTTGTATGAGAAACTAACTTGAACTGTAAACTTTCATTTAAAGCACACACACAAAAATAACGTTAAAAAAGAGAGAGAAACTTAGTAGGAAAAAACAGATCCTATCTTGCTCTCACCTTTGAATCGCAATTGGAATTATAATTTAGCTGGTTATAAAAATCTAGGTTGGCAGTTTTTTTATCCTCAGTATTTTGGAATTGTTTCTTCATTGTATTCACGCAATGTGATGTGGCATCGACTGTGAGCTTAGTTCTTTTGGGGGTACAGGTTTCCCCTGCTATCCAAAAGTAGAGCATTCCTATGAGACCTTTCGATAGCCAAAATGGCATAAAACAGAAGCAATTGCCATGAATTTATATGGAAAAAATTTTTAAGCATTCCAGACTCAAAAAAAACCTACCAAATCATACCAAATAACACATAAACCTAAAATAACACTAACATGTAGTAAAACCTGAGATGCTGAGCATAGTTTCTGGGGAAGGAGCTTGGTGATGCCACTCTTACTCTTCGGGGTATGCACTCCTTTAATGGCTTGCTATAAAGCAATGAACGCTATTTCCGTAAAAGCAAAAATCCTCTTTGGATATCTTTCAGTTGGTGAAAACAGGTACTAATGTAGGTCTTCCGTAAAAGCGAAGTTGTATAAGGCAAACTTTCGAAAAGTGGGGATACCTGTAATATCCTTTTTGTATCTGGCAGTTGTTATTTTAATGTTGTGTCTTAGATGTTTGCAAGTGGATTTGGATTTATTTATTCTGCTTAGTATTTAGAGTATACTTAATTGTTGCCTTTTTTTATGCTCTGAAAATTTTAATCATGTTGTGGTACAGAACTTACTTATTGCATTGTATCCTCACTAGACCATGAATTCTTTGAAGTCTTCTAAGAGTACACTCAGCATCTAGTACATCTAGCATATCACATTTATGGGTTGGAATGATTTCAGAATCGTGGTAAAGAGACTCCCCTGATACTGAACTGGATGCAGAGATGAATGTGTTGACTATCAGTCAGGATTCTTGCAAGTAACAGAAAATGCTCTGGCTAATTTAAGTAGAAAATGAGTTTTTTGGAGGTTATAAAGTAATTCGTATAATCATCAGGAAGGCTGTGAAGTCCCAGCCTTGGAAAATAGGTATCCGTGGAAACTGGACCGCAAAAATACACAGACGAGGTCATGGTAGAATAGTTGGGACATTACTGTGGGCAACACAGTCGCCACTAATGGTCAACACTGTGACTGACTCAGTGCTGACATAGGATGCTGCTATTACTGCCAATGTTTTTATCTGCTCTGTTTCTCAAATTCCTAGGCAGAACCATCTCATTGGCAGACTCTACATCCCAGATTTCCACCTTAGCTGTTAGGAAGTGATGGGAAGGTGAATATGGCCCTTTCAATTCCTGTAGTAGAAACATCTGTATTTGCATTTTTCATAGCAATAATAAATCCAACAAGACTTCCCACCTCCTTCTTCCAGCAGTTCTTCTCCATCTTTCATTTCTCAGTGAAAACTACCACCATCCACAGTTGTTCAAGCTGGAAACATTCTCGGCGTCTTAATGCCTTCTTCTGTTTTCCTCCTTCTATTCAGTAAATCACTGAGTCCTGCCAATTTTATCTGCTTGTCTTCAGATCTTCAAATCCTTATTATTCAGTCCTGTACTTCTATTTCAACTATCATATATCTTAACTCAGGTTATATAGGAATTGAGAAACAGTATAGATCAGGGATGGACCTAAAAGTTAGATAAATTTGTGTTTGAGTCCCAGTTCTTCCACTTACTATGTGTTTGAGCTTGGAGGAGTTATTATCTCCCAATCTTTGTTTCTTTGTCTAATAAGAAAGAATAATAGTAGCATCTGCCTTGGAGGGTGGTTGGAAGAGTTAAACAAGATAATGCATATAATGTACCTCGTATAGTGTGTGTCATTATAAGATGCCAGTTAATGATCTTTCTCCCAAATTTCAGACTTATAGTAACAATAGTTATTTGTTAATATAAATCTGAAACAATTCTTGTAGCTTCCATCTTCTTGTCAAGTTGTTGCCACAGCTTTATGACTGGTCTTGCTGACTCTAGACCTGCCTCGACACAGGATCATTCTCCTTATTGCATCCATAACCACTTATTTAAAGATCAGTGGTTATGGTACCCTCTGGCATCCATCTTAGTCTCAGCAGGAAGCAGAAGGAATATTCTTAAAGGAGTGATTGAAGAAAGTTAGGGCAAAGTAAAAAGAGAACAAGGGATAATGAGGCATTTCAGGGATAGCAACAGCAGGAAGCTGTTACCTCCCTTAAACTTGATGGTCCAGAAGGGCAGGAAATGGTCACTGCAGTGATGTGGGCTGAGATTGTAGGGGAAGGCTATCTGACAGAAACTGTGGCCCTAAGTAGTGGAACATAGTCACTACTAGCCCTTACCCTTGCTGTGGGGGACCCATGGAAATCAATACTCTCATTCCTCTTTGCTTCCATTCTCTCATCTCTAGTTGGTGTCTCCTCTAGGCTGAACCCATTCAGAAGCCAGAGGACATTGAGGAAATTCATAGACTCAGCTTCCTGGGGCACAGCGCTGGGGGGAGAAGGTAGAGAGTGAATCTGGAAGAGCTAATGGAAAGTATCCAGAATATTTATTTTTTCAAATCTTTTAATCGCTTCCCTTTACTCTAAGAGTACAGCCCCTACTTGTTTCAAAACACTTTAAATATGTCTCCTGGCTGCTTGTCTCATTGTCTGATTCTCCTGCCCCTGGTATTCTGAACTCCAGCCCCACAAAGCACTGTTAGATCTTTGATTTGAACTGATCACATTGTTCCACGTTTTACCTGGACTTTGTACATGTTCTTCTTTCTGTTGGTAAAATCCTCTCTCCTCACCTTTAGTTTTCTTTTTATCTGGTAAATTCCTAGGCCACCTTCAGATTTCAGCTTCCTTTTTGAAGCTTTTGGATGCTCCTAAAGTACTTTGTGACTTTTGTTGTGACCATATATTATAATTTGTTGTTCACTTCCTTGTCTAATTAAGTTGGTGCCTATTATAGTTGAGTTGAAGATGATTTCTAAGGGAGCTGTAAGAACCAAGCAAGGTTTCAAAACTTTTCAACAGATATGTAGAAATGGAGAGCAGCTTCTCCCTAAAACGTATGTCCTCTTGATTAATTTCTGTGTCACTGCTAAATTGTATAATTCTGAGAATGGATCACATTTTCCAAGAATGAATTAAATGGTTTTTGAAAGTTTCTATCTACTTTCAGCCCTCTTGTGGCACCTTTTATTTCTTTGGGATAATAATTTAATAGAATAATAATATATCATAACTAATAATACTGGAAAAAAGTCTGTTCCTCCTATTAATGTGTTGGTTCCCATGTGAATGAAATAAGATACACAGCTTGACCTTTGGGAAATGGGGGAGAGGGGGAAGAGGTCTTTAAGTCCCAAATGAAATTCTTCTCTGTAAATTTCAAGTTATGCAGTGTAGTAGAAATTCAGCAACCTGAAAGTAATATTTTTATATGTTGGATTTTAATGAGGCACACTGATCTATCAAATCTTCCAAAGAATTATCTAGTACACTGATTTACAACACAGACTGGAACTGTTTGCAAAGTAGATAATCTCCCCTTACACATGTAAGTAAAATATTCATAAGCTTGGTTCATAGCCTCCCTCTCTTGAGAGAGCAGGGATCTGATGTAATGATAGGATAGTATCAGTTATTATAGAAACGCTACTGTTACTGGAGTACAGTACTACCTTTATCACTAGTGAATAGTAATGGCTAATAAAAGCTAACACTTAATGGGTACTTACATGCTTACCATTACACTAAACTTGTTATATGCATTATAACAATCCTGAGAGCAAACCTAGGAAATGTATTGTAATATTACCCTCATTTTTCAAAAGAAGAAATTGAGATTTAGAGAGTCTCTTTGTTGAGTTTCTTTCAGTTGCAAGTGACATAAATTTAACTCAAGCCAATTTAAGCAGAAAGACTCACATAACTGAGAAATCCAAGGGCCAACCACAGTTGTTGAATGTATGTAGGGAGGTATAAAATGTCATCATGGTATTTGCTTTCTCTTTTGTTTTTGTCTTTGATGTTTTTCCTCGACTTTATATTGCAGGAAGGGTTGTAACTATGTCTTGGGCAAGGTGGTTACTGGCACCACTGACCTTCATCCTTCAAGCTTAGCCACACCAGTATAAAGAGAATGTCTCTTAAAAAAAAAAAAAGTCAATCTCAGGGAAGACTCCAACTCCATTTGGTCCTCTTGGCTGCTATGCCGATCCCTCCACACTGGGTCAGGGAACATGGTTGATTCCCACACGACGATCACATGGAACAGGTGAAAATTTCCTTAAAGCGCCAATAGAGGCAGATGGAAAATATGCTGGGAAAACAAATAAGTATCATCACCTTTGCTACTGAGAGGGTGAATTAACTTGCTTAGCTGTTAAGTGGAGGAACAATGATTTAAATCCATGTCTGCCCAATTTTAGTTTTTTTTTTTAGGCCTTTAGCTGTACCAATGTAGGTACTTTCTCATTCATTCTTTCTGGTATTATTTTTATGATATTTGTTTTGCATTAGAAAAAAGGGAGTGATTGTAAAAATGCTAAAGATTTCTTTGGTTCTTTTTTCACTGAAACCTACTTCCCTGATTTAGAGGCTAGATGTTGCCATGGATAGTTTGTGTTCTATTTTCCCCACAGACCAGCTTTTTTAGTTATGTATGTGAATATGAATAACCTGTATGTAATATTTATAACATAGGTTAACACAATTCAGGATCCGAGTACTATTTAGGATTTAACTCACTACAATATATATATCTGGATGAAGCCCCCAAGTACTTTCTGGGTGTAAGTAAAATTTTTTATTCATTATCTAAAATGGCAGTTTTCTTCATAGAATTGGCCATGGCCCTTTGCAAATGTTAGCAAAAGAGAGCCAAGTTTCTTTATAGAGCAAATCCTCACTCATCCTTCTAAAAATTGAGATAAAGTCAGCACCAGATAATGACTCCTTATTTCATGTAGAATTCTATGGACATCATGGTTTTATTGCTATAATCTCTTGTTTATTCATCTAACAACCCTTCTACTCTGCTAGAGCCTAAATGGAACAAAGATGGTGCTGCAGAAGATTTCTTTTTCCCTTTCTTTCTTATTCTCCTCAATCTTGTGGAAATCTAGTCATACCTTTTCAATTTGGGTGGAGGTGGATGGTACCGAGAGTTGATGTTTATTCATGGCCTACCCTGGGCAAAGGCCTACTGTATATAAAGGGACAAACACATTTGGCCTGTATCCACCTGGATCTTTAATGAAGGAATGAGAAAGAGAAATAAAGGCACTGTTAAACAAGTATTATCTCGTTATTCTCATCCTTTCTCCAATTTTTACGTGTCTGTCTTGTCACTCTGTAGCTAATGCTACCTTCACAAACAAAGTTCCAGTAACGAAATAGGAGTAGATGGACTGTCAAAAAGAAAAAAAAAAAAAATCAGTGGATAAATGCATAAATTGCATTTCCTTTTATTCACCTAATGCTTCTGCTTTGTTTCTGAATTCACTATTTACTGAGCTCAACTTCCTGGTGGGAAATGCGAGATTTATGAAAGTTAAACACATTTTTTCATTTGTTAAAAGCTACAGTGGAGAATGAGGCTCCTTTATTAGTCCAGTCTACACCCTAAACTCAGTCCATCTTTTCATGAAATTTTATCTTTTCTTCTCATGGTGGTGGGTAATAGGGGTAGGTAGTTTTAGGGCAAGAAGAAACTCTAAGCACATAAAAGGTATCATTCTGAAGAATGGATGAGGAAAAAAGAAACAGTAGGACTTTAATAAAATTTATTGTTTTGTTATTTTTTTTTTCTTGATGTGTGTGTGGTACACGCATGCATATATCTTTAATGGTGTTGGGTAGAACCTCCAGGGGAAAAAAATCATCCACTATGTTAAAGAATTCTTTCTCTGTCTTTAATACATGGACAACTAGATATTCCTGTACAGTCAGCAAGTTGGTGGATGGATGGTTACTTCATTTCTTCTCCTTAGGATTGTACTTCTTTGCCACCTTGAAGTTAGGCATGACTATGTGGGTTGTTTTCTTATCTCTGGCCTTAAACTTTTAATACCAGTGTGTGATTTACTATATTTCCTTGTTGTGTTGATCACAGAAATAGGTGTCAAGATAGAGGCTGAACATCTGATCGACCTTGTTCTTGGTTGGCATGTAGATGTGAGTGACAAATAAGCATTTGTTCTAACCCACTGAGATTTTAGGTTTAGTTTGGACTGTTGTATATCCCAGCCTGTCCTGACAGATGTAGTTCTTATAGCAAAGCAGGTGTTTTCATTCTAGGATACTTTTTTTTTTGTTTATGAGACACTAAATATATGATTACTTGCTTAGTGAGTCTGGTAAAACAAACAAGGCTAAGTTTTCTTTTTATCTCCATTACATTAAAAATCGATTTGTAAAATATTCCTCTGCGGAATTTATGCTTTGGAATGAAAGTTAAACACATGAGAATGGGGCTCCTTTTTAATTAGTTCAGTCTGCACTCTAAACCCAATCCATCTTTACATGAAGTTTTATCTTTTATTCTTTTGATACTGAGTAGCAGTAACAGGCAGTTTTAGGATGAGAAGAATTCTAAGCATATAAAAGGTGTGATTCCAAAGAATGAATGATGGAAAAACAAATAGTAGTACTCTAATAAAATTTGTTTTGTTATGATAGTAACAATAAACAAGTGTGAATTTTCATTAGAAAGAAAATTCCCTTGTATTCCATCTTAAAATAATTCCATTTATATTTTTGATTATGTAATGGTTGCTTTTCCTCCAGTCTCTCTACTGTGGAGGACAGTTTTCTAACTAGAAAGCGCCGATGAACAATTATGGTTAATGAAGAATCAGGTTCCGAGATAGAAAAAGGGCACCTGGACGTTTTAAATGAGTTCAAGTTACCGAGTCCAGACAAATTGTGCTTCATTAAAAAGGTATGGCCAGATTTCCACACCATTGAGAAGAGGAAAGCAAACAGTGTAACAGTATCCCTTTCGCTCTCATTTTTTGTTCTGCTTATGGACGTGCTGGTAGAGAGAAAACCCCCCACTAATGGATTATATTTCCCAGTCTGTCTGAGAGATTCCTGTCTATATTTCCCTTCCATTGAAGGCTCAGTTGCCCTCGGGCTGATTCCCACCAGTTTCCACCCTTCTCTAGATGCAGTATATAGAAACTCCTGACAGCTGACGGGCTCCCCGTTGAGTCCTACCCCTTCATGTAGGGGAAGAAAAAAAAAGGAAAAACTTGAAAGCCTGCATACATTCATACCACAAGAAATGTGTTGAACATATGCATCTTAAATCAGATGAACAAGGTCTCTCCAACCCTTAACTCACCAGTATGCGACCATATCTGTTCCATGCTATGAAGCAAAAGCTCAAAACTATGTTTCCTAGAATTTTCTAGGAACTCCTTTCTACAATAGGTAATAGAGTTGTAACTGTACAACCCCTTACATGTTACATTTTGTATATATTATATATATCTTATTATGGCTTAATTTAGCTGCAGAAGACATTGATTTTCACAGTGAATTCCTTATCTTGAAAGCTTCGGGCCCTTAAACGGGAGTATAGCCACTTACTATAATTATTACAGACAAGGCCACCTCTGAATTCCTAGTATCACAAAACAGAACCTCATCTTCCTGTTTTAATTTGCGATAATATGGGGCTGCTGTGTTTTACATTTATATTCTTTTTGCACCTGGATACATAGAGATTATCCAGATGTTTGCTCTCCTTTGTGTTCTCTATACCTGATGGCAGGTGTAGTTATCTCTTAAAGCTGAATGTCAGGGTCCTTAACAGCACTCTCAAAGCTTTTCCAATAGGTAGCTAGCACTGGCAGGGTTTATTCCTTGTGGGCCTAGTGTCTACTGCATGTAGTTGGGTGAATCTAAGAGAAAAACATCTGGCCTAATTTATCTTCAGGTGTAATTTAATCATGCGGAATGGCAACCTTTGGGAAAAATATATGACTTTTTGTTACATGCTAATTTAGAGGTAGTTAATAGGTAACTCTTACAATGTATTTGTTTGAAAGGGATGGATTTTTGATCACATCAGAAATAATCGTTTTTCTTCATTTTAACACTTAATATGGTATAATGATCTCCGAGCTACATTGTTTGCAGAACTCTACTGGTAAAATCACGAGTAAGAAAGGCTAGAAAGCAACAGGGACTATGTGATTTCATAAAGAATCTTTTGTTGGCAAAGGGAAGTTTTAATACTCTATTGCCTCTTTAAAGAGACTCAGCCTGTATTTCATATCAACAAATATTGGCTGATTGAAACCAGTTCTGTTTGCTTTGTGCCCTGACAAATATGGCTTTCATTCCTCTAGCATGTAGTTCAAGAAATAGGACTAGGAAGGGCAGTAGGATGGAAAGGGTTGTAATACTTGGCTAATATTAAAATGGGTAGCACGCACTTCAAATAGGGTATAAAAGTAATTACCAGAAGAACTTAACATAAATTTTGATGCAGTTATTTTAATTGTATCGTGATTACTTGAGTATAGTAAATTCGGGTGGGAGATCTTTGACTTGGTTTTAATATAAACCTTTATAGTAGATTTTTACATATGACTTCAATTATAAAGAAGGACGCACACATCACATAAATCTATTGGCTTTTTTGTAGAAGGTCTCTGGTCATATCTCTAAAATCCTAGTATGCCTCCTTCATAGTTTTAAAATGATAGCCCTCTTTTTGAAGACTGGGACTCAGGAATTCCTTCAGCTATTACTCACTAGAGTTCTAGGTGAAGACCTTTTACTACTAGAATTATTTATAGCTTTGCCTGGTGGGTCTCTAATGTTGCAAAATTGTTTAATATTTTAGGTATTGCCTCTGGGTGGGTCAAAGTGTATATTTAATAAAGGGGTAACACTCTATCAAAATGTTAATTCATTGAGAATTTGGGTTACTAGTGATGAAGAAGTAGATTTTAGCGATTGCTATTCTTTTTTCATCTTTTAAAGAGGTTAGACAAAATTAACATCTGACTTAGAAGCATTTATTATTTATTTTGTACTCTTTACATTCTATGAAAGGAGACAACTGTGGGCTTAATAATGAGAATAATAAACACATATTGGTCATGAACGTTTGGTTAAAAAACCAAACAAACCAAACCAATTCGTGTTGCATTGATTCCAACTCATGGCGACCCCATGTGTTTCAGAGTAGAACTGTGCTCCATAGGGTTTTCAATGACCGTGATCTTTCAGAGGTAGAATGCCAGGCTTTTCTTTTGAGGTGCCTTTGACCAGTGACTAAAACTCAACTCTAATCAATTTAGTGAAAAGGAGAGTTTTTTTGGAAGATGGGTATATTTTAAGCCCATATAGGAAAATAACAGGTTTTCAGTAACACCTGGATAGAAGGAGTGAATGTATCCAGGACTCTCTCGGTACAGGAGCCTTGCTTTCTGAGTTTGGCTTCTTCCACATGCCTAGTAACCTGGCTTCCAGCAAATCTGAAGGTCTCATCCCATGGTCCTATCACCAGAAAGCAACTGAGATTTGTTTTCTTGAGTTTAAGGAGTATGTATCCTGGGGTAGATCCATGATTGGCCCTCTTTGTATGCCCCACCCCTGCCACCCTTCCACCTCATTGCTAGTGGGCAACTCTGCACCATCTACAAGAATATAGCAGCTCCCATTCAATCAAAAAGGGAAAGGGTATTTTTCAGAAGAAAGGAATAGGGAGTTGTACACAGAGAGCAGTAAATTCAGAATATCAATACTTTGTTGTTATTTGCTCATCTTGCTTTCATTCATTAGGTAAGTTTTTATTAAACACCTATCATGTGCCAGGCACTGGAGATACATGTTGTTGTGCGCCATCAAGTTGATTCTGACTCATAGCAACCCTACGGGACAGAGTAGAAATGCCCCACAGGGTTTCCTAGGCTGTAATCTTGATGGGAGCAGATCGCCAGGTCTTTCTCCCATGGAGCTGCTGGTAGGTTATAACCACCAACCTATTGCTTAGCAGCCAAGCGCTTAACCATTGCGCCACCAGTAGTGAACAACAGCAACAAAAATCCGTGAAGATCAGTATTTTCCTAGAGTCTGAATTAGAATACCATGACTGGAAATAGGATAGGCAGGGGTCTTTTCTGTGTAGCTAGATTAGCATGTTAAATGAATATGAAAGGAGACGTGGCTTAGTCCTTTTTTGTTTCTTAAATCCATTTCTAAGGAAATTAATTTGTTTGCCACCCTCTCCTCCCCCATTGTAAACCAGAGAATAAGTGTTTCCAGAGAGGGCGATGAACCTCCTGAGAGAGTTTTATTGTATTTCATTTTGGTGGATGTGTGTGCTTGGTAAATATTTGTTAAATCAATGAATTATCAAGGAGGTGATACTGTTGTCTAACGGTAGTAGGAGAAATGGCTTATTACTACCTGTGACAAAACAACATCATTGTCTTTGTCATTCTTCAACATTTAAGTGGTCAGAATCAAATAATTCCATGTAACAAGGCATTTTATACGATTATCTGAAGATGTATTTCACAACTAATTCCTTCTGGCAGATAAATCTGAATGCTATGTCAGTTAAGTCTAATCTGTGAGAATAACGTTGAAGAATTTTCCTGAGTGATTGAATGATGAGTCATCTTTGCTTTAGAAAAAATTCAGTCTACCTCTATATTTTTTTCTACTGTACTTTACAGCATGGGGTATATTAGTTTGAGTACTCATTTTTGTTTTGGAACTCATTTTTAAATCAGTGAATAAAGACTGGAATTTTTTTCTTTTTTTTTTGTTGTTGCTGTTGAGTCGATTCCGACCCATAGTAACCCTATAGGACAGGGTAGAACTGCCCCAAGGGGTGACTGGTGGATTTGAACTGCTGAACTCTTAACCACCGGGGCCCCAATTAAAGATTATATAATGGTAATCTATGCATAAATTGTATAAATTATATATTGTTGTTGTGTGCCATAGAGTTGATTCCCACTCATAGCAACCCTGTAGGACAGGGTAGAACTGCTCCCCATAGGGTTTCCCAGACTGAAATCTTTACGGGAGCAGATTGCCAGGTTTCTTCTCTCACAGAGCCACTGGTGATCTTTTGGGTAGCAGTTGAGTGCTGAAAAATGGCGCCACCAGGGCTCCTTTATAAACTATTATAACATACGTTATATAAGTATGTAATTTAAAGGTTGTTTTAGTCATGGAAACACTGGTGGCGTAGCAGTTAACTGCTGTGGCTGCTAACCAAAGGGTCGACAGTTTGAATCCACCAGGCACTCCTTGGAAACTCTATGGGGCAGTTCTACTCTCTCCTGTAGGGTCACTATGAGTCGGAATTGATGGCACTGGGTTTGGTTTTGTTTTTAGTCACCTAGTGCTGCCATAACAGAAATACCACAAGTGGATGGCTTTAACAGAGAAATTTATTTTCTCACAGTCTGGGAGGTTACAAGTCCAAATTCGTGGCGTCAGCTCCATGGGAAGGCTTTCTGTTGGCTCTGGGGGAAGGTCTTTGTCCTCGATCTTCCCATGGTCAAGGAGCTTCTCAGGCACAGAGAACCCAGGTCCAAAGGATATGCTCTGCCACTGGTGCTTCTTTCTTGGTGGTATGAGGTCCCCCACTGTCTGCTAGCTTTCCTTTCTTTTATCTCTTGAGAGATAAAAGATGGTGCAGGCCACAGCCCAGGGAAACTCCCTTTACCTTGAATCAGGGAGGTGACCTCGGTAAGGGTGGTGTTACAATCCCCTGCTAATCCTTTTAACCACAGGCAAAGATTATGATTTATAATACATAGGAAAATCACAAAATGGAGGACATCACACGTGGCCTAACCAAGCTGATAGATTTTTCAGGGGACATAATTCAATCCATGACAGTTGTGAAAGTAATTTGTGCTTCTAAATACAAAAATATAAAAAAAAAAAATTTCCTATTTCAGCCTTTGTTTTTCTGTCACACTCCAGTGTAACAATTGTTAACTGTTTGAATATTTTTATGTGGTCTGAATGTGTGGGGAGGATTTGGAGTGTGTCCATATGTACATCACATTCAATTTCACACATGTTCCTTCTGAACATACTGTTCTTTAGTTTGCTTATTTTTTTGCCTAGTTCACCATGGACCATATTTTTTGGATCCCTGGTGGCGTAGTGGTTAAGAGATTGTCTGCTAACCAAAACGTCAGCAGTTTGAATCCACTAGGCGCTCCTTGGAAACCCTGTGGGTGGGGCAGTTCTACTCTGTCCTGTAGGGTCACTATCAGTAAGAATCAATTCAACAGCAATGAGTTTGGTTTTGGATGTATATTTTATGGTATGTGTGTGCCTCATTTATTTAACTACCGCCTTCTCAGTCTGTGTATCGCGTGTGTATGTGTGTCTGTGTATGTGTGCATTTTTTTTTTTTTTAATTTTAGGATTTACAGAATATTTTGATACTGCTTCAGCAAACATGCAGAATGAGCTATGGATTTCTGTAAAATAAATACTTAAAGGTAGACTGGTTTCAACATATGGGACTTACCTACCTTTTACATTTAGATCACTACTACTAACCCATTGCCATCGAGTTGATTCTGACTTGTAGCAATCCTATAGGGTTTCTGAGGCTGTAAATCTTTATGGAAGCAGACTGCCATACCTTTCACCCACAGAGCCGCTGGTGGTTTCAAATTGCTGACCTCCCTGTTACCAGTCGATTGCTTTACCCACTACACCACCAAGGTTCCTTACATTTAGATAGTACAGTCCAATTACCTTCAAGTAAGTTTGTACAGTTGGTACTGTGATGGTGAATCATTTGGAGTTTGAGGGCATGAGTTCGAATCCTGGCTTCGCTGCTTATTTGGGAACAACTTGGTATATGCCTCGGTTATCTCATCTACAGAGAAAATAATACCTACCTCAGGTAAATTTTGAGGATTAAATGTATTAACATAAGTCACGTTCTTAGAACAGTGCCTGGCATATTTATTTTGCAAAATTCTTTCTAGCATTATGTAAGTATTAACCCGTTGCTATCAAGTTGATTCCGATTCATAGTGACTCTGTAGGGCAGAGGAGAACTGCCCCATAGAGTTTAGGTATTATTTTTATAATTACCATGAGCACTCTGTAAGGATTCCTGAAGTCTGGAAATTTTGACTCTCAATTAATCACTGCTTCAGATGGTTATCCAGAGAAGAATGCAGACTTTGACCAGTGATACCCTTGTTTTGGAAAGGGATTCAGCCGCCCATACCTGGAGAAAAATATACACTAAGCACCTTAGTTTTCATAATGTAGTGCTAATCCTGCCACCTGAAAATCTGGTTTTCGGAGTTGTTATACACACAGGGTCACCGTGAGTTGGGATCGACTTGATGGCAACTAGCAACAACATGTGTATCCATAGTTAATAGTAAAATGTAAAAGTACTCCAAGTTGCTGTTAGACTGTAACCCAATTAGAGTGTAATATTGATTAATTATAGTGGAGCTTGGGGAGATTATTTACTTGAATTATTTTACCTAATATTCTCTATTATACCTATTCCTCATTGACCTACTATCTCATTATCCAACATTTCACATTTATGACAATAGTAAAAATCTGTCTGATTATTTTGCACATTAACGACATACGTCTGGCAGTAACGAACACTGAGGTGCAAGCTGAGAGTATTGCTGGCTGTGGTGGTAAGGTTATGGGTCATCTTGGCTGGGCCATGATTCTCAGTGGCTTGGCAGTTATGTAATGATGTAATTTGGCAGTTATGTAATGATGTAGTCATCCTCCATTTTGTGATCCGAATGTGGTCATCCTCTATTTTCACATAACGTTGATTTTTGCATAACGACCTTGTCTTTGTAACCTAACCATGTAGATAAGCGAGGAGTAGGTGTATATTTTGGAAACCCAGGTGGCGCAGTGGTTAAAAGCTAAGGCTGCTAACCAAAAGGTTGGCAGTTCGAATCTACCAGGTGCTCCTTGGAAACTCTATGGGGCAGTTCTCCTCCATCCTATAGGGTTGCTATGAGTCGGAATTGACTCGACAGCAGTGGGTTTTTTTTTTAGGTGTATGTTTTTGTGTTATGTTTAGATTTTTATGGGAGGTTAAACAGCAAGATATATGTTTTTGTGTTTGCTTTGTTATCTCTCATTGAGGATATTGTCCATCACCACCAAATGCCTCTATATAAAGCTCCTATATGAGACAGTTGTCTTAGAGCTTTCAAATAGGAGATCCTTTATCTCTTTTGGCAAACTAATGGAAGCTAAGTGACTAATGTTGACCTCTACATTTTAACTTGCATGAAATTAGGACAGTGTTCTGGATCAGAGTCGCAGCAAGTTTATCATCAGGCATGATTTCTCATTTTTGAAACATTTCATTGTATTTATCTCTTTGAAACCAGTGCAGATTTCTTTTAAAGAGGCATGATAAGGAAAGTGACACAGAGAAGCTGTATCTACTGTGTCTTAGATGGGATAAGAAATAATGAAATATGAGCCTGATGACTGGACACTGAGTGAATTTGCAGATATGAGGAAGCACTGCTGATAACCATAGGAAGAGTTACAGTGAACAGGAGAATAACAGAAAACTACAGGTGGACAATTGTCCAGACTGCCTGGGTGGAAATCTTGAGTCTTTCACTTTCTAGTTGTGTAGCTCTGGCCATGTTAAATTAACTTGTCTGTGCTGGATTTTTGGTGCCTTAGTCACCTCATCGGTCATGTATGAAATGACTGCAGTAGGAACCCCTACGTGATACGAGTTGTTGCTACTAGAATTAAGTGAGTTTATCTGCATATTAGAATAATGCTTGATGCAGAGTAACTGCTATGTAAGTGGTTGCTATTGTTATTATTTTTTAAAAAAGGCAAGAGAAAAACTTCAAAATCCCAAACTATTGAGTTTTATCTCAGCTCTCAGCAAAATTCTAGAGTGGATTATTAAACAGATGTCTATGAGCATTTAGAAATGGAAGTAGTGATCCCTGGAAGGTATTACGGATTCTCTGAGTTAATCCATTCCAAACTACATTAAGTTATTTTCAATAGGATTATTAGACTTATGTATCAGGTGGATGCTTTTGTTGGAGCTAAATTTCAGCCAGTAATTTGACATAAGTCTATTGTGAAAGTCTTTCAGAAGTGATGGACAATTATGAACTGGGCAAATAGTGTAATTAAATGAATTTGTAGCAGATTGAACTATCAGCAAAAGTATATTGATTGACTAGTCAGTATGAATCTGAAAGGAGGTCCCAGTGGCAGCCACAGTGCTTTGTTTTCCACTGCCTTGTTCAGCTCTGTCATGAATAACTTGGAGGAGTACATCAAAATCGTGCTTGTCAGATGTGTGAATATCACATAATAAAAAGGGAAACTGAGCAGCTGGACAACAGAATAATGATTCGAAGAGAACTTTATAAGCTTGATCAAATAGCCTGCAGCTAAAAAGATGAAATTTACCTGGGATAAGTGTTTTTCAAATTCGTGATGCCACAAAGTTTAGCTGTTACCTTGGATAATTAGATATTTGGTACCCATAAGATTTCAGAGGCTGCAAAAACAGACTGAAAGAAACACTAGTGCGTTATATAGAGATACGTTTATGTCTGGCAGGTTTGCAAAATAGAACACGGAATACGTATGTGATTTCAGAAGCAAACTTTGAAAGGTCTGGAAATTTTAGTTGACAGCATGAGTTGGCAGATAAAGAGTGAGTGTCCTATTAACCTGTTGCTGTTGAGTCGTTTCTGACTCACAGTGACCCTATAGGACAGACTAGAACTGCCCCACAGGGTTTCCAAGGCTGTAAATCTTTATGGAAGTGGACTGCCACATCATTCTCTTGTAGAGTGGCTGATGGGTTGGAAGTGCCAACCTTTTGGTTAGCAGCTGAATCCTTAACCACTGACTCACCAGGACACCTTGAGTGTCATATTAGGTTTTATTAATGTATTAAAAAACCAATCAGTTGCTATTGAGTTGATTCCAACTCACAGTGACCCTGTGTGTTGCAGAGTAGAACTGCTTATAAGGTTTTCAATGGCTGTGATGTTTTAGAAGCAGATCAACAGGCCTTTCTTCTGAGGTGCCTCTGAGAAGATTCGAACTGCCAACCTTTTGGTTAGCAGCTGAATGCTCCAACTTTTTGCACCACCTGGGAACTCCTAAGGTAATTACAGGAGATAGTAAAATGAAGGTGATATTTTTACTATATTGTGCTTTGATCAAAGTACATTTAGAATACTTATCAATGTCATTTAGCTCATTTATGCTAATGAATGTAGTTCTTAAAGACATGTACTTTAAAAGGGATGTTGGCAAACACAAGAATATTCAGAGAAGGGGGATTTGGATGGGAGAATGTCTTCAAGCTATTATATGTGAGAATTGATGAGAAAAAACTGAGGCTCTGTCAAAGCAAACGTTTTCAAACATGTGACAACATATCATGTGAATAAATTACATGATCTCATTTTGTAAATTCATAACAGTTACCTTTTAAGCCTACACGTTAGGAAAAGTGCTTGTAATTTAATTGCAAATAATTGTTACATTCAAAGGCAAAATCTAGGACTGGGTGGTGGAAATGATAGGAAAGCAGAATTTTTACTTGGTGCCGGGAGAAAGAAAACCAAAACTTTCTCATACTTATACTTATTAGGCTCTGAATACAATAGGGTGCTTGTGTGTTTCTGTGGCAGAAGGAATTCTTTGCTTTTCATTATTACTTTTTAAAGCAAGTTTCACATATATCATTGTTTAAGTAATTGTTACTCTTTTTTTACCCCATTTTTAAAACAGTGTATACATTCTAGGTATCTTTTACTTTTTGCTTTCTTCTGTGGGGCGGGGGGGAAAGAATGAATTGTTTCCAAGATCATAAATTATTTGAGGTAAAGATGAGTTTCCAGAATCCTAGAGGAAATTAGTATTCACCTTTCAGTTGCATAGATTTTTATCTGCAAGTTCAGGTAATGACCATTCTGTTTGAAACTTTTACTTCATTACCCATTGCCGTTAAGTGGATTCTGACTCATAGTGACCCTATAGAATGGAATAGAGCTGCCCCATAAAATTCCAACACTGTATATCTTTACGGAAGCAAACTGCCACATCTTTCTCTCACAGAGCGACTGATGGGTTCAAACCACCAGCCTTTTGGTTAGCAGTCAAGCACTGTAACCGCTGTGCCACCAGGTCTCCTTTGAAACTGTTCTAGGACTCATAAATCCATGTCTTTACTCTCAGCTGTGCTCAGCTTTTATGATTTTGGGCAACTAAAATAATTTTGCTGTAGGGCAGAATTTCCTTCTGACGAATATTCTATGATATTATATGTCATGGTTGTAGTGGTATCACTAGGTTGGTGTCACTCAGTGCAGTAACTCATGGTGTGACCCCCCCATAGGCCTCCTCCCACTGCAGAACATACAGAATCTTTAGTAACGTTTTTTGTACTAATGTTAATTGTAAATCGTAATTCCTGTATATTACTCCTTCTTTTCCATTGATTACTACTCCATTCTCAAAAAAGTTGTTGATAGAGGTTCACCAATACTAATTACCACAATACTGTAGCTAAACAACAGAAACTTTGACAAAATCAGTGACTAACAACACCAGCAGCAACAAAAACAACGGCCCATGCTTGTAGTATGTGCAGACGAACCCACGGGATTCAAAGTGTCTTTGTCATTGTAATTGGGCAATAATGACGGCTCAAGGTTCAAAAAGTAATTTAACTTTGTGGGTATATTGATACATGGAAGCTGGGCTTACAAAGATTTTCGTTGTTATAAGTGATTACAGGGATATTTTTATAAAAAACAATTTCTGCTGAAACACTGCATAAAAATTTTATAGACAGTCATTCTGGTGTCACCTCCCTCTGACAGTGTCACTCAGCACAGTCCGCAACCCTTTAGGGATGCCACTGTATAGTTGCTTGTAAGTTTTTATTTAAGTATGCGTTGTTGGAAGTAAGTTGCTACTGTTATATGCTGTTTTGTACTTGATTTGTTACACAAGTGTAACACCCTAATTTGTCCCTGTACTGTGCTGTTCCTCCTAAGTATGCCGTATTGTATAATCCCTCTTGTTAAGCACAGAGCAGAAGACTCTTAGATGGTGAAACTAGGGTACTGGGTGTGCAGGTTTACCTATGAACCCACGGTGAATAATTTTGGCTGTGGTCAGGTGATGAGGGATGGGACTATGGGGCTAACTCTGGTGTAGTTTACTCAGGGAAACTCAGAGAGACCACACCTGATCTCTGTTCTTTGCTTATAGCTCTCCTCTTTGTAGTGACAAGATTCATATGTTTTCTAGGCTGTCAAAGGGGTCTTTTTTTTTTTTTTCCAGCCAATAGTATTAAAAAAAAACTTTTTTTTTCTTTTCTTTCTTTCTTTATTTTAGCTAGTGTTTATTAGCTCACATTATAGTAGGCAGTTGTTTGGCACATTAGAATAAGTGCTTTACATTCATTATCTCATTTACTCTTCACAGCACTTCTGGGAATAAGAAGGAAAAGAAATTAAGACTCAAAGAGGTGAAATAGCTAAGGTCAGAAAGCCAGCAAAGGGGAGGGGAGTCCTGGTTCATCGGACTCCAAAGTTCATAATCTTCATGATTTTGCTATAAAAAATGGCAAATTTAGAGCAACACAAAACATCTCCCCGAAATAACTTGGTCTTTATATATTGAAACCTGCTTAGTAGTGCTATAAACTGGGGATATAAACCTGAACAAAAAGGTGAAGGTCATCAGTCTTGTGACATGTGCAGTGTAGCAGGGAGAATATCATTAAACAGGTAACACTAATTAATGACAATTATGACAGATGCTACAAAGGAAAAGTACAGTTTAAAGCATTCTCTGAGCGTTCAAGGAGACATCGACTTGTTCTTAAGGGAGAGATTGCTAAGTGGGGCTTATGAGGTAGATTTTGTGTTTCTGTGAAACCCCTGTGCTCGTGATGAGAAGGAGTTTAACTTAATAGAGCAAACCTCAGTGGCAAATGGGCTAGTCCTGTCACTTCTTAGCTGTGAGACCTCAGGGCTATTATCTTCTTAGAAGCTGCTTACTTCTGTGCAAAGGAGGGTGGATTCTCAGGGCTATTATAGCGACACTTTCTGAGTACTAAGTCACACATTCATGATACTACAACAGCATATAATTTCCCCATAAAATGCGTTCAAGTAGAATGGAAAATTGTAAGTATCCTCTTTAAACCCTTAACTAGTAATCATGTATGCTAGGTGTGGAGAATAACCTTACAGAACTGTGGATACTGGGCTGTCACTTTTTTTACATGATTTTTTTTTCCTTGTCTGAATACTATCAGTGATCCAAATTCATTTTTCAGCAAAATGACATGGACCTTTGAGGTTTCTCAAGAATAGTAGAAATAGGGCATGTTAGTGTTTAAATTCAGAGTCCATTGTGATATATGGAAAGCCCCTAGAGAAGGATTAGCATAGAAGAGTTTTTAGTAAGTTTTTAGTAAGTATTAGCTACTCTTATTATGTTTAAACATTGTCATCATCAATATTATATTTAAACATTGTCATCATCAATATAATCATGTATACGAATCCTGTTCTACTTACTAGCTTTATGGCCTTGGATCAATTACTTCACTTCTGTGCATCTCTGAGAAAGATAATACTACCTCCTCCATGCAGTTCAAGGAAAGCGGGTGGTGTAATGTTATGCACTTGGCTGCTAAATGGAAGGTTGGTAATTGGAATCCACCCAGCAGCTCTGCGGGAGAAAGACCTGGTGATCTGCTCCGCCTAGAAAACCCTATGGGGGTAGTCCTGCTTTGTCACATTGGGTCACCATGAGTCAGAATCGACTTGACAGCACACAACAAGAACTATGCATTTTACTAAGCTGTTGTAAGGATCACATGAAATAATGTGTGCTGTATGAAACAAACCAAAAAACCAAACCTGTTGCCCTTGAGTTTATTTCACCTCATAGTGACCCTATGGATAGGGCAGAGTAGAACTGCCCTATAGGGCTTTTAAGGCTGTAATCTTTATAAAAGCAGCCTGCCACATCTTTCTGCCATGGACAAGCTGGTGGGTTTGAACTGCTGACCTTTTTGGTTAGCAGCTAAATGCTTAACCATTGTACTACCAGGGCTCCTTTGCTGTACGAAAGTACTCCACAATCGTGGAGTGGTATATAATTGCTTATGACTGTTACAACCCCAGAATCATTTACCTAGGACATGAGATCTTAAACAGCTGAACATTTTCTGAACTGCCAGTAAGTATTAAGAGAAGAGACACAGAAATCTTAGAAAAAGCAAGAGAGCCTGGGCATTGATAGCCATTTAGGATTCCACAAATGTAAACATGTTTTGTTGAAATAATTCCTAAATTGTGCAGATCTTTTTAAGTTGCAATCAAATTAGGCAGATCTCTTAGAAAGTTTTACTTGGAGCCTGAAGGACCAAGATTTTAACTTTTAAATGAACACTGGTCTAATGTGTTTATCATAGCGATACTTAAAATAACTTTTCTGTTTGAAAGGAACCAAGGAAATCTTGAGTAAGCCTTAAAATGTTTGCGGTGCAAGTATTCTTGGACCAGAAAAGTGCTTAAAGTCTAAACCTGAAACAGAAAAATGCATTCTTAACATGGCTATTGTTGTCAGTTGCCTTCAAGTCATAGTGACCTCATGTGACAGAGTAGAACTGCCCCCTAGGGTTTTCTTGGCATTAATCTTTACAGAGGCAGATTTCCAGGTCTTTTTGTCCTGCAGAGCTGCTGGGTGGGTTTGAACCACCAACCTTTTGTTTAGCAGCTGAGGGCTCCTTAGCATGACTAACCTGCTGCCATCAAGGTGGTTACTATTCATAGTGGCTGTGTAGGACAGAGAGAATGGCCCCATAGGGTTTCCAAGGCTGTAATGTTTATGGAACAAGACTGCCACATCTGTCTCCCATGAAGCTTGGCTAGTACCCCTCCATAATTTGGCACCCGATCTATCTCCCTCTGTTTATCTATGTTGCTGTGCTTCATTACAGGTTTTTTTCTTTACTTTTTTTCCTACTGGAGCAAATGAACGTCTGGGGAAGGTGCTTTCTGGGATGAGACTGTCTTGAGATAGATTCTTATATAGTCAGTCACATAAGTAAAGAAGGTGATCCCAGTGGTGTATTTGCCCATTCTGTGCATCTGTTCACATCCTCTGAAAAAAATAGATGAGAATCTATTTCAGGGAGGTATCCATTGCTAGGAACGTAGTAGATTGTACATATCCTTTTTGGAGTCATAGAGATCCCCGCTTTTGGAGAGCAATGTTGAACTCGAAACCTCTGAGTAGCAACACAGAAGAAAGTAGATGAGAATTGAAAAGACTTTAGTTCATGAGACAGAATCATGAGACCAAGACCCAAGTCTGAGAGAGTGAAGTGGAATCAGAAATATAGCTTCAACACAGGAGAACCATTTGTTTTAAAAAGACAGAAAAGGCATTTTGTGTAAAGATCGAACACTTTTGACAGACAGATTTGTGTGTAAGACGCTGTGATATCTGGCCAGTGGTTTCTAATTTCAATCTTCTCTTAGCAGTGCTAGCTTTAATAATCCTAGTGATGGATATTCCTTGGGAAACTCGGCAGTTTTAAGGGTCTGTTTTTGAGGAAATAAATTATAAAGCAGCTCAAATTTTCAGCAAAAAAGTCTTTTTGAAATGGACTAGAAAGGATGAATATTTAGCCAATGAAAATAATGTAAGAAAGAGAAAATTTGGGGCTCTTGAAATGGAGACACAATTCCCACTATTTGCAAAGAATATAATTATGTACCTCAACCAAAAAATTCTGTTAGAACTATTAAGAATTCAGTCAGCTGTTCATGTAGATAATAGTTATTGTAAATCAATGGCTTTCATATGTATTAGTGATAAAATGTGAGTGTTATGTGAAAAATCCATTCATAGTTGCAACTGAAAATATAAAGCACTTAATAAAAAGCTTATTATAGGTTATAAAAGAAAACTTAAACAAATAGAACAATGAGTATACATTCTTTCAAAATGTAATTAGATTTTTCATTCAATTTCAGTCTAAATTTCATCTGGGAAAATAAAGAAGCGAATAATTAAAAATTTAAGAAGGAGCAATGAGAGGAGTGTCCTGTCCAAATATTGAAGTATATTGCAGTGTGTCAGCAAATAAAACAGTGGTGTTGCCACAGCAATTGTCTAAAAGATCAGTGGAACCTAGTAGGACCCCTGGGAGAGTCTCAAGGACAGTGGCTTTCAGTTTATTCCTGTGATCCTGAAGGTTCCCAGAAGTGCCTTTAGTCATCGTAGAGAGTAAGTATAGGGGGCCCTGACTCTCTTATCTCCACCTCAGCATGACCAGCTCTGCTTTTGTGTGTTTTATATATTGGTTTCATGTTCAAGAAGATTTCATTGCCCTAATATTAATATATGGTGAGGGTGCCTCTCTCACCAAGTGTGGCTTATGAAACAAATTTTGTTGGGGAAGACTTGGCTTGATAATTGGAGGTGGGGCTTAAGTTAGTGCTTTACTTTGGTACAAAAAGATAAATTCCAAATGAATTAAGAGATAAGATGTGAAAGTACTTGAAAAAATATTGATAGATATTTATGTGCTCCTTGTTGTTGATTTCGTTTGTATTGTTGATTTGTGACTTAGGAGACCCCCGTGTGTTAGAGTAGAACTGCTCCATTGAGTTTTCTTGGCTGCACTCTTTATGGAAGCAGATTGCCAGGCCAGTTTCTTCTGTAGTGCTGCTGGATGAGTTAGAACTGCCAACTTTTTGGCTACCAGCTGAGTGTAAACTGTTTGCACCATCTAAAAAAAAAAAAGGCACCATCTAGGAACCTCTTTATGTGCTCTTTGGTTAAAAGGAATTTCTAAACATAAAAGCAGTAGAAGCCACAACGAAATAAGCCGATGAAGTTGCTTATGTGAAAATAGAAAACTTTGCCTAAAAAATCCCAAACATAACGAACAAGGAGTAAATGTCTAAATTGTGAGTATTAGAAACAATGAGTATTATTCTTGGTATGTAAAGAGCGTTTTACATATTATTAAGAAAAACAAATATCCCATATATCATATCCCTTATGATACTCATATGGAAGGAAAAGTCTTTAGCCTCATTAGTATTTACAGAAGTATAATTAAAATACCAGTGAAATTTATTTGACCTATTAAATTGGCAAATGTTACAAAATGGTAATGCTTAATACTGCCAAGTATATGTGGTGAGAGAGGCAGATTCAGTCTCTCCTGGCAAGAGTGTAAGTTGTTAAAATCTTCCTGGAAACAGTTGGCACTGTATCAAGAGATATGACAAGGTTCACATATTTTGATTCACAATAATAATATTCTAAGAATATTGCATTCACTATATTCTTTGCAAATGAATTTTAATTAATCAAAATTTTAATTAAACAATATAAATGCCAATCTTCAGTGAAGTGTTAATTAAAAAAAAAAGAAACAAACCATTTGCCGTGGAGTCCACTTAACTCTTGGCACCCACAAGTGTGTCAGACTAAAGCAGTGACTCCACAGGGTTTTCAGTGTCTGATTTTTCAGACGTACATTGCTAGAGCTTTCTTCCAAGGCACCTCGGGGCGTGTGTGGTTAGCAGAGAGTGCATTAACCGTTTGCAGAAGTGTTAATTACGATCTCCTTTTTGAAGAACTCAAATTACATGGAGAGAAGTAAAGACACTTGACAATATATACATATATGTAAAATAATCATCGTTAGATTCAAACTAGTATGTATGAACGAAAAAAGCTACAAGGGGAACAAAAACAGTGACAGTAGTTACCTGTTGACTGTAGGCTACTGGGTGTATTTTGTATTTTGTTTTCTTCTATGTAGGTATGAATTTACATTTTTCCAATTTTTGTTGCCAGAAAACAAGGCTGTTTTAAATAATTATTATCCATGGTAAACTTTAAAATTAGGTTTCCTATCTTGTCACAATTGTTGTTATTTCTGCCCAAGCCAATTTGAACCTGTATCGATTATGTGAAATATTTATTGGCCGTGTTTCTATAAAATCTTTATCACGATAGTGTTAAAGATTGTGAATAATCTTGCTCTTTCTTGCTGTGTTGTGTCCTTGACCCCAGTTTCTAAAGAGGTAGGTACAATGTGGAAAACAAAAGGAGAAAGCTGTTAGATTCAAAACAAATATTATATTACTATGGATATGTATCCAAATACCATTTGTATTTGATAATGTGAAGGAGGGTAGTCCAGAAAGTGTAACTTTGTAGGACAGATGAAACCCTAACACCTCATGGTCAAGAGATTGTTGGAGCAGTGGACAGTTAGTTGTTCAATCTAATATTTAAGCCTGATAGCTTAGGTTGTCATTTTACTCTGAATGTGGCTTCTTCCTACTGTAGTTTTTTTTAGAGTATGGCTGCCTTGTGAGTCTGATTCATGTCTGCCGTGTGTCACATTATTTTGATGATATCAATGTTTTGTTCTGTGAAGGTAATTTCCTCCTATCTTTTGTTCTGTTAATGTTCCCGCAGCTAGTTCAGTGAAGCTTGTTCCCACATAGGAACTTCTTCTGTCTCCTTTCTCTGTCTTGCAGGAACTGAGGGTGCTTCTGGTGTTTTATGTGGCTTCATCATTTCTTTCTTGCCTCTCATCCACTTCATGATGTAATTCTTGGCACTTTTACTTCCTTTGTAGAGTAGGATGTGATGTCATAGAGAAGGGGACAGGGCTATCCAAATTCTCTCAATTGCTGGGAGGAGCTGCCCAGGTGTGCTGAGGGGCCTGTACTCAGGAAGAGAAACAGGGAATCCTCCACAGTGAGTAACCCCACTTTCCAGTGCACCCAAATTTCTGTTAAAACATTGACCAGTACAGTGGAGTTTCCTCTTCGGCCCTTTCTGGGTTTAATCAGTTTGCCCTTTGGGCACTCCCAGTTCAGCTCAATGTTCCTCCTTTCTCTCCCTTCTCTGTTTCCCCCCTTTCTATCCTGTGCCTCGCCCCTTTAGTTCCCGTTTCCTTGCTTGCTTACTTGTGTGTGTCTGTGTTTGTTGACCTTCTGCCCATATCTTATATCAGAGATCATTCGTGTTCCCAGTATGGCCTCTCATTTGGGGTGATGCCTCCCCTGTGTGTAGTCCATGTGACCACAGCATCCCCTTTCAGTAATTCATAATTACGCATTGTTCTACTTACAGTTCTTATTTTAAAAATTCTGTCAGCTTTTTTGTTTTCATATCTATTTCTTTTCCCTTTTTCTCTGTGATCTAATCTTTTCCCCTTTTCAGCTCTATTATTCAGTTTTCTTATTGCCTCTTTCCCCCCCAATATTTTTGCAGTTCATTCCTCTTCCCCGTACAGCTATGCCTGTGTTTATTTTTCTCCCTTTCCCAGTTGTTAGTTCAGCTCTCCGATGTTCTCATCTGTGAGAACCATTTTCCTTCTTCCCTACTGATATAATATTGTGATACTCTCTCCTCTTACCTCTCCCAGATCTTTCTAGTGTGGCTCATATTTCTGTATTCTTTAAAGAACTGACCAACTACCATGAATGGGGTAATCAGGACTGGGAAAAAAAAAATGGGGAAATTACTTGGGAAACAGCAAGGGGAGAGCATGAAAGCCATCCTAACAGGAAAGGGGGCAGACTGTGTGTAACTCATTGGAGGACCTAGATGGGCAGAGCCTTTGCTAGTGAAGCAGTTGAAATTTGGCCATTGGCAGTAGGCGAGATCACAGAGCTATTTTGAACAGATTTGGAAGCCTTTTTAATTTTTAGTTTTTAGGGTGGCCTTCTTAATTCTTAATAACAATGACCCTTATTGTCTATAATCATAGATTAGAATCTGTAGGATCTTTAAGTTGCATGGGGCCATGACTTGTACATGAAGCTCCTATACATCTTAAAGTAGGTGTCATCTACCCGTGGAGAGGAGGCCATTGTGAGGATGTGTGTAGACTTGGTTCTTGAACCGAGACGTGGTCCCTGTAGTCCAAGTTGGTGAGCAGTGTGGGAACTGCTACTTACTGCTCTCACTACATGTAATTAAATCCCTAGATAAATAAAGGAACTTGATTTCCTGGGCTGATGGTCTAATGCCTATGAGAATTATCAACTCTATCCCATGTATTCCCCGAACCTTTGTTTAAAAAACTCCTCCTTCCCAAAAAGATAAGTAGGGCAGAAGGGGAGAGAAGGAAAATGAGACTCAGTTCGTAAAACTGAGACGGGCTGAATGGGAAGAGGAAGGAGTTTACTTGAATTTAATTAAAAGGCAAAGGAAAGGAAACTGAGCTGAACTGGAAAACACACTGTGATGAGATACAGGGGCTTCTTTCAACATTTTGTCCATGACTTTTTTTTTCCTTATATACTTTTTAAGTATAAAAGAGGTTGATCATAATGTGAATCTGGTTGAGATTATTATTTCTGACCAGCCCTTTGTTTCCTGCTATTGGTAGTATTCAGGCTCCATGTTTCCAAGGTTCTGGAAACGTAGGAAACATTTTACAACCTATAAACATATCCACCAAAAAAATTAGCATTTTTTTTAATGTAGGAAATTATATTTATTTACTTACTTGGTTTCTTTAGGTTTCACATTTCTTTTTTTTTTTTTTGATGTGTGTGCCTTTCTGACATTTTTTGAAGAATGGCCCCTATATGTTGCAGACATTGCCATAAATGTCCAGAAAACGTTTGCATTCTTCTTTTGGACACCTGAGCTGTGTGATGGGACCTCGTTCTGACAGAACAGCTCATTCTGTTTTAAAATTTTAAGCACATTGCATGAGTCACACATTTTCATGTTGTATGATTTCTTGCAATAATCTCGGAATCTTATGTTTATTTTTATTTTTTAGGCACTAGAAAAACACCCCAACTCACCAATGACAGCAAAGCAGATCTTGGAAGTCATTCAGAAAGAAGGATTAAAAGAAACAAGGTCAGTATTCATAGTTAAAAATTTTTATGTTTTCACTGATTGATAATTGCCAGTAGTTGCAAAGCAATAGATGTATCTAGATTTTGATATTGTAGTTGATTTTGTATTAAGTAACTGCCTGACAGTCCTTTTGTGATTGTCAAAGATCTGGATGACCCAGGATTTCCTTGGAACTGCCTGTTAGCTTAATAAATTGCATTAGATGGATTAATAGAGAATGCACTTTGTGAACAAAGAGCGGCACTGTATGGCCTGGCCCCTCACTGGCATTATTCCTATTTCTCTTTCTCATAAGAGAAGGTTGTGTTTCTGAATATGAGTCGTGAAAGGGGAGCACTTTCACAGGCTTGATAGATAGATCGCAAGATGTAAAAATGAGCTCCCTCTGATAAAATTCGAAGTGCCAATGAATGCAGGTGAACATTGAGTGCTCTTATATTTAGAATGTTCTCCTTGGAGTATCATTTATCAGCTGTTAGTTCTTTTTTTAAAGCAGCTTTATTGAGAAATGATTCACATACCATGAAAGTCACTCTTTGAGTACACAATCCAGTGGTTTTTAGTTTATTCATAAAATTATGCAATCATCACCACTATCTAAATTCAGAACATTTTTATCACCTCAAAAAAAAAAAAAAAAAAAGAAACCCGTTCCTATTCACAGTTACCCCCATTTCCCTTCCCCTGAGCCCCTGGCAACTGCTAGTCCACTTTCTGTCTCTATGGATTTGCCTATTCTGGGCATTTCATATGAACAGAATTATGTCAGAGTGGCCTTATTGACTGGCTTTTTTTCACTTAGCCTAATTTTTCATGGTTCTTCCACATTGTGGGGCCCTGGTGGCACAGTGGTTAAGAGCTCAGCTAGTAACCAAAAGGTCGGCAGTTTGAATCCACCAGCTGCTCCCTGGAAATCCTATGGGGCAGTTTTACTCTGTCCTACAGGGCCACTATGAGTTGAAATTGACTCAGCAGCGATGGGTTTGCTTTTTTTTTTTTTCCCCTCCCCATGTTGTAAAATGCATCAGCACTTCATTCCTTTCTATGGCCAAATGATATTCCATTGTATGAATATACCAGATTTGGTTTATCCATGAAGATCCTTTATTTTTCTTTATTTATTTTAGTTCTGGCTATAACCACCAATATAGACGATATAGATGATATTTGGTATAAAAAAAAAAGGATTTCGTAGGTTAAAATAACCACAGGGTTGTCATATATGCATAAAATCAGCAGGAGATTGTTCACCTGGAAACCATTGAGCATTCAATAGTTACAACTTGGTGAAAAGCTGAACCCACTGAGCTACACTGTGAATGTTTTGCCTGATCCTGATATGGTACTACAGAGAGAAGTGAATATCCTCCTGAGGCTGACTTCCTATAAAATGCCCTATAGTAACGTTGACCTCTAGTTGTTTAAAATGTATCCTTTAATGTTAGATAGGTGAGTGTCACAATCTAGTGGGGCATAGGACATCTATACTCAAATGTCCATCTCTGTTTTGGTGGTGGTTTTCTGCCTGTTCTGTAGAAATAGCTTGAGCTCTTGTAAGTCCACTGGGTTTGCAATAATTGTACCCACACAAAGTGGAGGGAACAGTAGGAAGGGAAGGTGCTGACGGTAGCTAACTCCGTTAGAAGAGATCCTTTTCTTACAAAGCCAGATGTTGGGGTGAGGAGTTAGAGAACAAAATGGGGAGACTTGGAAATTAATTTTCTCCTTGCTTCCTGTTAAAAGCCCTGAAAGTATTTATGCCGTTTAGAAAGCATTGGAAATGTTTGCACTATGGCCAAAAGAAAAGAGGGGTAAGAATCTAAGGATATCAATTCCTGTCAAGTATAGGCTTTGTGCCAGAGCAATCTGCCAACACAGACATAAAAAGCATCTCCTAGAAGCAGATATTTGAAATTTGTCCATTAAGATATTCTTCTCCAGCAACCATTGTCACAAAACAATTTGTGTATTAACTGTTTAATGAGAAATTAATTTGCTCTGTAAACTTTCACTTAAAACACAATTAAAAAAAAAAGATATTCTTCTCCACAGGAGGGACGATGCTGCTGTTGGTTGTTAGAGACCTTGAGATACAACATTTCTGCACCGTGGCACTGAACAACATTTTAATTACACTTATTACTGTAACAGCATTATTTCATATTTTTTCAGAATGCTGGTCTGCCTAGTATGGTGTATTAAGGGTCTTTATGCATACATGGTTAACAAACAGCAAAACAAAACAACCAGCTTCTTTAAAGAGTAATTAAAGAACATTAAAATAAGAACTATAATGTCCTGTTCATCTAAATAGCTTCTAGGTGGTGCACCCTCTTTGTACTCGGCTACTAACCAAAAGTTTGGTGGTTCCAACCCACACATAGCACCACGCAGAAAGACCTGGCGATCTGCTTCTCTGTACAGATTACAGCCAAGAAAACCCTGGGGAGCTCAGTCCTACTCAGTAACACGTGGGGTCGCCATGAGTAAGAATCAGCCTGATAGTAATGGATATTCCTCTAAATGCACACTCCCCTTACCCCTCCCACCCCAGTCATCATCGTATCCTCCTGTAAAGGAAGAACGGATTTGTTGTTACAAATACTGATGAACCAGTGTACTGATACTGAAAGCAACTGCAAGGAATTCACAAGATGAAAGCAAAGGAAAAAGGCAAAGAAAGAGAACATGGTTCTATTTAAGTTCTATTCTGTGAAATCAGCTCTGCGCTGTCAGATGACTACACATTTTATGTTCTCATTTCTTTTCATTCTATTTCTGTAAATCTCATCTCTCCTGTCAATCTGTGACCTGCTCCTTATGTCTGGTTTATCTGTGTCTATTTTTTTTTTTATTCTTCCCCTTTTGTTTTCTAGCTTATTAGAATCACCTCTAAAATAAAAATATATAGATTCTGAATGAATTTTTGAGACTTTGCCATAAGCTTTACATGTTATTTTAGAGCTTAGATTCTGACATTTAGTTTGCCTACTTAGTGTAATGTTTTGGCCCCTTCCAAGTTCTCAGGCGTTTTCCAAATATTTAAGGTAGCTGAAGAAATGAAGTGTAACTATATGTATTTTTCTTAAGTAATGTTAAGCATAGCTGATAAATTTCCAGGCATTTATTAATGATGTCTTTATTTAATAAGTGCAGGTTTGTGATATGCCTGATTCAATACAGGGAAGTAATTGTGATTGTTACTTATGTGGCCGTAGCCCTCTGGTGGTCTGCTTTATGGATGAGAGGCAGATATTTTCAGTCTCCGCCAAAACGGTTCACCACTCTACCTAGCATTTCTAGAAGAGAGAAGATTGGGTCTTTATCCATCATCCTTCCAACCTGGACTTCAGTAAGGCTACATGTTTCAAGTACTCTGGGGTACTTCATTCTCTGTGTACCAGGCCAGGCTTCTCAAAGCATTGACCTGGCTGTATTGTCATGGTATCCTTGAATGTCTTCCATTCTGGTCTTTAAGGGCAGAGCTCTTTAAGGGCAGGTTGGCTCACACTGTCGGTGCTAAGCAGCGACTCAATAAGCATGTGTTGACTAGATGGTCATCATTCCCAAGATGCTAGTCTGCTGACGCTTAGTGATGACTTTTATTTGCAATCAGAGTTAGAAGCTTCTTTTTAATCTTAACACATTGTTTGTCATCCTAGTCAATAGTTTTTTTTTTTAATCAAAAGGAATGTAACAATTTTGTGGGGATCCTGATAGTCTCTAGCAGATTGACTGTGAACAAGTATGGCTGTTCTGCTGTTGCTTGTTTTCAGACACTAAGAACCTCTGGTTTAAACATATAAATTGCAATAAAAAATACACAGGTAATTTAGGTCAAGCTGATGTGGATATTTGAATGTGTTTAGTACCTGGGATATTTTACTGGCTGAGATGAAATTCTTGACATTTTATGCTATCTTTTCCTGTTTTCAAGTAACGTGCTTTATTAAATATTTTTCATTGCGGACATGATAAAAAGAGGAGAACTTTCTTACATTTTTTTTGTATCTTTTTCATATTTTTGATGTAATGTGTTAGTGTATGATGAAATTCTATTTGGACAAGCCAGACCGAAATAAGTACTTTCCATGTGCTCTTTCAAACGAGATACGGAAACCCTGGTGGCATAGTGATGAAGAGCTATGGCTGCTAACCAAAAGGTCAATGGTGCAAATCCACCACGTGTTCCTTGGAAACTCTGTGGGGCAGTTCTGCTCTGTTCTGTAGGGTTGCTATGAGTCAGAATTGACTCGAAGGCAATGGATTTTTTGGTTTTATATGAATATTAATGTTACCAGAAGAACATGTGGATTTTGTTGAACAAAATAATAATATGATCACGGCATGATTCTTTTGTCCTAAAACTTTTTTTTTTTTTTAGATGAAAATACATTTGGTAACTTTTACTTCCCTTCTCTATAATAGGATAGAAGATTTTATCAGCATAATTCTGGTCTGATACACCTGTATACTTGCTTTACTGATTCTTAGTATTTACAGGCTTTTGTTACTTTGTGCTTAAGGATTGTCAGTGAGTGATCAGACATAGCTGTTTCGAATGCATCTAGATGATTAAAATCTTATAATCAATGAAGTAATTATGTTGCTTGTATAAAAAAAACAAAACCCATTGCCGTCAAGTTGATTCCAACTCATAGTGACCCTATAGGACAGAGTAGAACTGCCCCATAGAGTTTCCAAGGTGTGGCTGGTGGGTTCGAACTGTTGACCCTTTGGTTAGCAGCCGAGCTCTTAACTGCTGCGCTACCAGGGTTCCTTGCTTGGATAGAGGGGAATAAAGTGTGAATATCCCAGTTTACTACTTTTTTGGATGGATAGTTGATATTCCTGTTTGGAGTACTTAGCTAAACGTTCCTGCTTCCTCAGGTAGTTAAGGTACTCCTGTAGAATATGATCTTGTCTGCAGAAATTAAAAAAATATGTACATAGAAAAAGAGAAGGAACTCTAGTTACCAGGTTGCTTTGGATGATTTTGGGGGTGGTTCTGATTTTTTTTTTTTTTTTTGATTTGCTTATTCAGAAGTTATTTCTTTACAGAGAGAACTGAGGGACCTTTGATGCCTGAGAATGTGTTTTTCTCTACTCATGCAATTTTTAATGAAAGTGATGCTTCCAAAGAAATGTATGCTCTGTTATAGGGGACCTATCCAGGGCCTGCAAGATCCTGGAGTGAGGCTTGTATCACTTACCTAGTGAGAGCAAAGCGACCATCCATCAGCAGAGTGAGGGATAATTTTCTATGTGCTGAGCTTTATTATGACAAGATCCCTGTTGTTAATGTAGCATGAACTCTCATATAGTATTTATATTCTTTAATGATAGGTAAATAGCTTTCTAATGGGGGTGAGATGGTCATAAAATAGAAAAACAGACAACATGAAGCAAAAACAAAACACCTTTGTTGGGTTGGAGGCAACCCAACCAGCCAAACAATATTTATGAGGCACATTTTTGCAATGCTATAGATGCCTTTAGTTTACAAAAATCTATATTAGCTTTCATCAATTATTTACAGAGCAGCAGACTATAATTATGTGTCACAGTAGGGAAATTGTAAAAGTTCTATAAAAAATCTCTGTTGTGTTTACTGTTACTAAAAATATGGGCATGTTTTTGATTTTGCAGTGTGGAATGTGCAGTGACAACCTTAGATTTTGCAATTATTCTGGTTTCAATGGGGAAATTTTTATTCCCACTGAGAATTCATAGAATAAATTTGCTTTTAGCTACTTGTCTTAAGGCTTCTTTATGTTTTCTCTTTTGCAACCTCTGTTATGATATGCTGAAATTAGGATCTCCACTTCGTACTGTGGTTTATTAAAGATGTTGTATTTTGCTAGGAGGATAAAATGTCAGAAAATTCTATTACCGTCTATAGTGACAAACAATAAAATTTCTTGGCGTTTCTCTTGGTAAGATTTACGTTTCTAATTAGTGCTGTAGGAGATGATTCTTTCTTGCTGCTGAAATGTTTTGTCTACAGATAAGAAACAGATAATTTCTATTGCAAAATCAATTCTTATCTCCAGACTCCATGTTGCTATCCTTCCTTTCATACTGAAATGGTGGTCTAGTTTGTTTGTGTTGGGCCATTTTAGAACTACAGTGTTCTCTCACGGCGTCAACTCTGCCATTTGTTACATCTAGTTCTCTTATTGGGTGAATGGCGTGCAAGGTCAGCTACTAACAGAGGGATGTATGTGACGACGATGTTACTAAATAGGAGCACAGGGCAATCTGCATACATCTGTGTGTGTATACAGTTGTGTGTGTGAGTGTGTGTAAGTAAGCCTCTAGGATAATCTAGCTCTTAGTTGACATGAAAACTGTACCTGTCATCATTACTCAGACTAGAGATTCAGCCAGAGTCATTCTTTATTCTCTTCTCCCAGACTTCCATGGCCAGTCAGTTCCTAGGTAGTGTTAGTTCTGTGCCCTAAGTAGTTCTTTCCTTCTTGGTATCCCCTACTCTCCGCCATTCTTCAAACGCTTACCTCTTTGTACCCCGATTATTGTACTGTCTCCTTATCTCGTCTTTTCTTTCCACCAGTCTCCCACTTTTCAAATCCATTTATTTCCTCAAACAACCATTGTCATTTATAGCAGCATTTCTTCGTGATAGTCCATGCTATTCCAAAGAACATATTCTACCTAGCAAGTTATGAATCGAAAGTTACTGTCTGCTGGATGTTTTGTGATAATTAGATGAAATCAAGTACGATACTTTTTTCTAGTTACATGGTAGCTGGAAAATGCATGATACCCTGATAAATGTAGGGTCTATGAGATGAGTGATGAAAGTATACATTACACCTTGCAGTTGGATAAGATTGTGATAGATATTTCTCATTGGTCATTTTTTTAAAATATTCATTTGGTATCCTTCAAATACGATACAATATTCATTTAAAATTTTGTCATTATTGTATGTTTTTTGTCCATAATTAGTTTTATAGTTTTAAAATCAATGGTATAAAACTTGTTAAATAAGAAGTCATAATTTGTACATGCATGTGACTAACTGTTTAAAAATGACTTTATAATATGGTATTTGAAAATATAATGATCTAACATAAGGCTTTTTTTTTTTACTTAAAATTCTTTTTTTTCCTTTCATAGTGATAAAATGATTACAATAATTCTTGATAAAGGTGGCAAGATTATATATTACTGTGGAAACATTTCCTGAGCTAAAAAATAATTATGGGAAACATTGCCCTACAAGGTCAGGTCCCGACTCCATAGTGCAACACCAGACAACGCTGACTTCAGACAGCTTTGAAGTCTCCATTGCCAAGCATATGATATTGCAGCCACAGTTGAGCACTTTCCTTTCCCTGTTTCTCTCATTATCTTATCATGTTTTGCAAAATAGAAATGGAGCCCCACAAGGCATGCATGAAGTCTGTATTGGGTTGTGTGTATGTACACGTGCACACACATGCAATTGCGTGCTTCTGGTAGTTCTCACATTGTTCTTTAAGAGGTCGTACAGTTCCGTTGCTGGGTGGGAAAGAGGCACTCTTCAGACAGAATGCCTCAGAGTAATGTAATAAGTTCGGGACATAGCTCTTGCCAGTTCCCAGATAGAAGCCATATTAATAGTGATTTAGGATTTGGAACTTAACATTTCTAGAATTCATGGCGTGCCATAACAACATTTCTGGAATTTTGAATATCTGATTCATCTTGGAAGGTGTTCATAACAATATGCTTAACAAAGTACTATTGTACTTCTGTTTTCACATATTTTTTAATGTTATTCCTAACATGTAAATTAATGGAATACTTGGTTTAATAAATTTCATGTCCAAGGATAATGTGTATGCTCACGTAACATAAAGTGATTTGAATTTTATTTGAAGCCTTTGGTAAAAATATAGCTGTGGTGACTGCATATAACCCTCAAGGCATCAACATCCACTTAGGTATTCAATTATAGCTACGAAATTGTCGTTGCTTAATACGTCTTTTCATTCTGTCAGGCTTTCTCCATTCTTCCAGATAATTGAACAAAAATGGTAATTTGGGTGATTTTATCTTTCTCAAGATCTAGGTATAATTTATTCCCGAAACACTGGGCACTCTGTAAATATTTCAATGCAGAAATAGAACCAGAAATGGATATAAAATTACATTGTTTCTGAGCCTTTCTAAGTTATCAGATGCAGGTGAAAATCTCTGGGGAGGAAGAAGCATTTAACTGGGGTGATTTTATTTAATTTTTTCTAAGTGGTGCTTTTCTCTTCGTTTTCATTTTGTTGCTTGTGCTGTTAATTGCTGTATGCCTAAATGATTTTCGTTTTGCTTCGTTGTTTTGAACTGACAACATAATTCAAATGCAAAACAGTTGATATGCTGACATGGAGACTTCTTTTTATAGTTGATTTGTTTTCAGGAGGAATAAAAATTAGGATATTTTGTTGAGCCAGGTTTTCTAGAAGTTACAACATATAATTCCTAAGAATAAATCTTAATTCTTTTGGTATAACTAAAGGACTTCTGTCCTGTTCCTTCCCCGCCCACCCACACAAAATCAAATAGAAAATCCATGACTGGAATTCCATCTGAAATTCAGGTGATTATTCTATTGACTCTTTTGTTTGTTTGCTTTGCCTGTTTTAAGTTAAGGCCTGTGGACCTGTATATATGGTATCAGCTCTCTTTTCAGTCTGTTAAGAGTCATCCTGGGCAGTACTCAGGTGTGTATGTACACTGCTATGCTAGGTGCTTACTAGCCAAATTAGAGGACATCAGAGAGAAATTAAAGTTTAGAGAGAGAGAGATAGCATAACATGAAGTTAATAAATTAAATACCTATTGAGTACCTACTTTGTGTTTACTATCTTAGGTCCTGGGGGCTTGGTAGAAACGTTAAGGCATATACTCATTCCACAAACATTTATTGAGCCTATACTATGTTCTCAGACTGTAGAAGGTGCTGGGGTTAATATTGATGAATACAATGTAGTCCCTGCTTTTGAGGATTTGACAGTATGGTTCCAGGACATTCTTCTCTCCCACTAATACACAGTGCCATTTGATTAGGTCTTTTAACCTCTGCTCTGTGAAGCATGTCTTAAATCTAGTACAAAATTATTTTCTTTTTTAAATTTAGGAATTTCTAAAATTTCTCTTGAATTCTTCATAAAATATATGATATTCCAACATGTCAAGAAGTATTGTCTTTCAGTTATAAATATAAGCTCATTAAGGTGTGGAACTGACCTTTTTGTATCCATCGGTTTGCTTGGTGTGTTGAGATACCATGTTTTATGTACTGTCAAGCAAATTAATAGATACAAAGATATGAGTAGGGCCTTGATGATGAAAAGAATACCTGACCTTTATTGAGCATTTACTTATACTAGAAGGTCCTTGGGTGGCCTACATGAAAACAAAAATACAACAACTTCGAGGTGGATAGGTATTACTATATTTCACATTTTATAGATAAAGAAACTGAGGCAGATGATATTAAGTAACTTGAGAAAGGTCATCCAGCTAGCAAATAGCAAGCCTTGGATTTGTGGTCTAACTCACAGCCTAATTGCTCTTAACCTTCTTAAACACATGTAGCTCCAGCCTAATAAAATTGTGAGCAAAAAAACATGTGGGTTATAAGATTCTCTTAAACACTCCCCCACCCCTTAGAGGTAGGGAAGCAGCTTTCCTGGCTAAGTGTTGTGTCATATATACTCAGATCAAAATCTCACCTGCAGATAGGTGTGTTGAGACTCTTTCCAGTTTATAGCTTAATTGTAAATAGGTTGAAGGATGAAAGAAACATTTCTGTAACCATCTAGATTTGGAAGAGTCAAAACCTTAGAAGAAGTTTAACTGCTACGCTTGTCAAAGGTAAGAATAACTTTACTTTGAGTGAAGGACTGTCCTAATGGACAGCAGAAAGACATACTTTAAATGTAATTTCTTACTGTTTGTTTAGAGGACAATGTTGGGAGCGAGGGAAGCATACTGTGGGTTATGGGAGAACTAAGGACTTCATAGGACTGTCACCATTTTATTGTTGACTTTGACGTTATAGATTGAAATTCTCATTCCTTGGGAGCGCTGCTAAACTGGGACAAAATGTAGCTAATCCAAAAGGCAATTTTGGAGGGTGACAGTTACAACAATTGTAGAAGCAGCTTGTTGAAAATAGATGAGATTGTCTAAACCATGTTTAGGTGGGGCAGTCAATTTGACAGCAGTGGGTTTGGGTTTGGGTTTGGGTTTAGCGGGAGGCTGTTTTGACCATTGTCCTGTGTTACAGAGATGTATCTAGGGAAAGAAAAGCCCCAATGAATGTGAGTATAGTTATAACTGTGGAAGCAGCATCTCTGCATCTTCTAGGAAATTTTCTAGAGCGGAGAATAATCAGAGACGATTTACTATTGTGTGTAATCTGTATCAGGATGACTCTCCACGTCCTGCCATCCAGCCATTGTACTCCTACTAGGACATCTAAAAACACCTCTCTTTCCTTACTGTGATTTTTTTATTTTTACAAAAGACATATATATATATATATATATATATATATCTAAAACACTGCCAGGCAGAGAATGTTCTCCTTCAGGCTGCTGCAGCTAGCCTGAATTCGTGGTTTAGCTCTCCTCTAACATGTCTGTGTGAAATACAACAGTTTGTACAATGATTATTATTGAATTTGTTGCTTAATTTGTGTTTATTGAAGGTGACCTACTAGCTACTAGGTATAGAAAAATGGCATTCATGAAGATCTGTTGAAACAGGGTGTTGCTACTGGGAGAGTCTAACCAAAACCAAGCAAACCCAGTGCTGTCGAGTCGTTTCCGACTCATAGCGACCCTACAGGACAGAGTAGAACTGCCCCCTAGAGTTTCCAAGGAGTGCCTGGCAGGTTCGAACTGCCAACCCATTGGCTTGCAGCCATAGCTCTTAACCACTACACCACCAGGGTTTCCTGGGAGAGTCTAAAGAATGGCTCAAATCTTAAATTCGTAAGCGTTAGGGTTAGCAAGGATCATTTTGGAATCCTTACCACGCCTGCCCCAAGTAGGAAAGTACTGAATCAGGTACACAGCAAGTACTATTTGGAATTACTTAAAATAGTTTATACCTCTCATTTTTTTCTACAATCTTAATATTAACTTGATTTTTCAAATTATGTCTATTTTTAATTTGTTATTCTTAGACACTATTGTTTTGAGTCAAACCAAAAACCAAATCCCGTGCCGTCGAGTCAATTCCGACTCATAGCGACCCTATAGGACGGAGTAGAACTGCCCTGTAGAGTTTCCAAGGAGCGCCTAGTGGATTTGAAATGCCGACCCTTTTGGTTAGCAGCGGTAGTGGCACTTAACCACTACGCCACCAGGGCTTCCTTTGTTTTGAGTCAGCCAATTATAATTTTTAATTTTCAAAGTTTTATAAATTGGTTTGTATAGCAGGTACAGCAACATAGTCCTCTCTCTTCTTATGTGAAATCGATTGTGAAATAGTCTCTGAAGCATTTTGAGTAACTTGGAGCAGATAAATATCTACCATTTTAAATCTAGTCTCCTCCTCATTCAACTTCCAACCATCTGGTTATCCAAGCAATTGCTACTGTTTATTAGACGTGTGCCTTTGTGATAGGAGAATAGTGGACTGAGTAATTTGTAATAATTCGTAATAGCGGAGGAGTTACATCCTTTGGTGAAGAGAAGGTCAGGACTGATTTCCATAAGGAGCCATTTATAGTTGTCATTACCATTCCAACTTTAAACCATGCTTTTGAGGATTGGTCTGAGGGCAAGCTTTCTTTTCAAAACTGAAGACATTCTACTACGTTAAGATGTGATCGGCATTTAACTCAGAACTATAACATTTTGTTTCTGGTAAGAGCCTTGTAGATCATATAATCGTAAACTTTTATTTTACAGGTCAGTGAACTAAGACTTAGAAAAGGTGGCTGAGTTGTCCACAGTAATAGAGCCAATGAACATTTGACTCATCTTTAAACTTAGAAGAGGGTGATCATTTCAGAATTTGAGAAGAATATGCACAAGCCTGGAATGTGAGCAGAAGCCAGACCACATAAAGAAAATAAGATAAATGTTCTTTGCTGAGCTACTATTAGAAGGGACATGTCTTTCAGTTGTTTTTCCTGACGTGATGGTTTTCATTGATCCAGTCACCCTCCATTACCTGATTTTATTTGCCTCCAATAGCACATATTTGTAAACCTGTTGACAGGTGTTAAGGGGTGCAGGAGAGATTTTACTGAAAGCTGTGCTTCAAGTGGTGATTTACAGTCCTTGAACTTGGTCTCATTGGCTCCTTGTTGCCATCAAGACTTTGCCCAAAGGAGAACTAGGAGGAGAATAGGGGAAAGGCTGTGGGCTTCCTTTCCTGCTTCTCTGTGCTGATACAGAGAGCCAGTGTGCTCACCAAGGCACAGCACAGGCAATGACAGTCTCACAGGAGTAGATGGTTTTCTGGAGTAGCCTTATCCGAGCTGCACTTTGGTATGCATGTAATGAGAGGATAAGGTGGATGAAGAGAGAGAGGAGATCGGCCTGCAGACCATTGGGTGCGGAGAGTGCGTTGTGCATCGGTTGTTCTCTTCTCTGATTTCCCCACTGATCTTTTCCAGCCTTCTCTGTTCCTTCATTTACAATGTGATCTCATTTTTATGTTTACCCATTAAATTTTTTCTTCTCTATAAAAAATAAAATGAATAGCAATTAAATATTCAAATGTAATCACTCTGTGATAAGAAATTGTGGCCTGAAAAGTCCAATGGGGAATTGAAACACTGTCAAGTAATGTGAACCTACAACAAAAGTCTAGTTTTCATTTATTGATTCTTTTTCTGACATGAATAACTCATTTGAATTTTCTTTATAATCAGATCTTTAGCATATCAATGCAGCATGTGTTATATGTAATGATTATTTTGCTGATAAAATGAGGTTAAAGCTGAATACTGTTTGGAGCTATCAAATTGTTTTTGTAATGAATTCATAATGTGCTGTCTTATCCTTCATTTGTTAAATGATAATATTGATTTCTGCTCTTTCTATGGCCTAGGGTGATTGTATAGATTAAATTTTAAAAATGAATTTGAAAGCCTATTACATCCACATGTTGTTTATTTTATTAAAGACTTTAAAATTAATTTAAATGTTTTCAGATTATTTTTCTTGGTCTTTGAGAATTGAGATCCAAAAAATTACCTTTGATTTTTATTTATATTAGAACATACCCTATTATAGCAGCTAGTGTTTAATTTCTTAGTGTATAATGTTGGCAGGTATCATGGAGACCTAAAATAAGTGAGTTCATTTTTCATGTTACAGTCTGAAGGTAGATAGCCCAGGAGTGATAAGATAGCTTTGTTCCACCAGGCCATCCATGGAGCCCAGGGTCTGTCTGTCTTGTTGCTCTGCCATCCTTAGAATTTTGTTGTCATTCTCCTCGTCTAAGATGGTTTGCCACCAGATCTACATCCCAAGCAGCAGGTGGAAGAAGTGACACACTCAGTCTCTTTAAAGATGTGTTCTGGAAGTTGAGTCCATTACTTCTCCTCGTGTCCAAGTGGCCAGATACATAGTTATATTATCCAAAAGGGAAACTGGGGAATATAATCTTTATTGTAGGAGGCATGTTCCCAGGTAAAATGTGATGGGATATTAACCGTAGGGGAGAGTAGATATTGGTGAACAACTACCAGCCTCTCCCATATTTTTGGCTGGATCCGTGGTGACGCAGTGGTCAAGAGCTCGACTGCTAACCAAAAGGTCGGCAGTTTGAATCCACCAGCCGCTCCTTGGAAACCGTATGGGACAGTTCTACTTTGTCCTGTAGGGTCGCTATGAGTCAGAATCGACTCGACAGCAATGAGTTTGGTTTGTACGCTTGCACTCGATTCAGGTTAAATATATATTATCATTTTTAATATTAAAAAAATTGCCTGTATTCTTACTTTGATGTACATGTTCCATATATTTTCAGGGCTCTGTGATGCTGCTCAGCCTGTAATGACAATCACCGTTTCTTACCCTCCATCCCCACTTTCAAGGCCCAATTCACATTTTACATACTGTCTTTTCAGTGGAGCATTTAACTCCTTCAGCTTCAGTTCATCATTTTATCCTTGTTGTTCCGTGGTATTTGTAACATAATGTGTATGTTCCTTTGTTGTAGTATCTAATAAACTCTCAAACTTTCTCTTGTTGTAATAAGACTGCAATTTCCTTAATGATAGAGTTCATGTCTCATTGATCCTTCTCTTCCCCATGGTGCCCTTCACATAATAGGCTCTCGATATTTTCTGATTGAGCGGGTAGAAATTTGAATTCTAGCTGTATTTCTGCTTCTAACGTAATGTGTTGTCCTGGATAAGTCACTCAGACGTTTTGTCTTTCCTTTCCAGTAAAATGGAGAAACTTGCAGTTTTTTATCTACATCATAAGGCTGTTATAAAGATAACATAACTTGGAAAACACTCTATCAATTGTAAAATATTTGATTTATGAGATTTCCCTGTTTTCTGCTTTATTAGGAATTTGGGAAAAGTTAATCAAGAGTGAATGAGTTATTAAGTCACATTTTTATGCTGATATTTCACAGTAGTATTTTGGCAGATGAACTTGTTCGTGTTTCAGGAAGAAATACAAAATAGTAATTTTTTTTGTCGATAATTGCAAGTTAGAAAAGGGATTCTAGTTATTCTTAATTCAGTTTTTTTTTTTTTTTTGATGAAGCAGAGCCTGCATTGTTTTTAATATTATTTTTATGCTATTGGGAGTGTTGGGTATTTGCCACAAAAAGAATAAGTAAATGATTTTTCATTAAAGGGGATGCTTTTTTAGGATTTTATTTATAACTCAGAAGGTGTATTTCTCTTTGACCTCCTGAATGTATACCGTTGAAATAATTTCTGCTCTGCTTTCCCACCCCGCAAACTTGTATGTGTTGCCGTGTACTATCTTGACAGTATCCTCTGCTAATTATCTAATTGGCCTGTTTTTTGGAGCAAAGAAGTATTTTAAAATTGTGCATACTAATACTGAATTTATTTGGCATTCAATTATAAAGCTCCAGTATGCAAAATGAAATTTTGGAGAACAGATCTTAGTGAATAAAACCTCTTTGCTTTCTCTTATGAGGTCTGTGTTTAAACACTCAGGAAACTTTTCAAAAATCTGTGTCATCGTTTGTGTGCTTCCGTCAGTGAGATTCTTACACTTTTGGCTTGTTTAATATTTACCGAATGCTCTTAATATTTTTTTTTTTTTTTCTTAATATGTTAGGAGTTTTCCATTATACTGAAATAGTTTTTCTGCCTGTTAAACTAAGTCTAGGAGGATATGTATTTCAGTTGTGAGTACTGACCTGATTTCCAAGATTCTTGTAAATCATATATATGCGGATGCCTTACCTTCTGTTGGTTGTTACCATCACTGGTACCATGATACCTATTTGTCATATAAGTAGCAGACTGTCACCTCCCCCGGTAAGCTTTCTCCAAAGTTCTCAGACAGAAATACGGTTTCTTCCTTTGTATTCCCAGGGAGATTTTTAGCATACTATTATCACAGTTCTTTTTGTTTACATTGTCTTTTCTCCTAACTAAATGATACATTCCAAAATGGCTAATGACATCTCTTATGCATGTTTGTATATTCTGTGTAGTTCCTGGATCGTAGTGGCCATCTCAGTAAATGTTTATTTGATTGAGCATGTTTAACTTAAGACATTTTTAGCCAACATTCATGTAAGGGATGGTTTGAGAAGAGCCTGGTACTTAATCGACCATGGTCAGATTCTCAGGTATATAACAGAAGGTCAATATGTCAAACACAAGGACCTAAAATTTCAGGAGGAAAATAACTATGTTTTGTTAAGCACCAAGTGAGCTCTAAGTTTGAACTAAGCAACCAAGTGGTCTTTCCCTTTCCCTGTAATATTTTCTGAGTTCTTTGCCTATGTGAGTCATTCATTTCTTACATTATCCTTTGTGAGAAACATGTCACCTTTTTATGAGATGCAGTAAAGTCAGTGGAGAATGTCTAGAAAAAAAAAATATTATCTTTGCTATAAATCTTGGGCCCAAATCTGTCGAAATGGCTTATAGATATTTGGCATCAGCACCATAGTTGACTTGGGAATCGAAGGATATACTTGAGTGGATAGGGGAGGCAGTGAACCTAATAGACACGTCCAGGTTTTCAAAATGGATCAAACATACAAAGATGGGATGGGCCTGACCAGTAGAACAAGTGAAATGGAGATGAGAAAACAATTCTGTTGGTTTTAGATGGAATCATATGTGATGAACAGTCACGTAGATAGCCACTTGCTGGATGCTAATAATAATTTAGGGTAAGTACATAGAAAATGCTGCCTGATTTAACCTATTTGATTTTATTTTCTATACATTCTGGAAATAGAGTAACTTGGTAAAATATTGTGTGGTGTGATTGCAAGTAAGTTTTAGTTTTTAGTATTAGTTGAGGAGAAAGGAGCAAACAAAAAGGAAATACAGTCTTTAATTTTTATGCTGTAATAAGGGATGCAGGAAAATAAAAAAGGCAGTCAGTTCAGTCCCTGGGTTACGAAGGAGATCCATTCCTGAGTGTATCTTGTAAGAATTTGTAGGTAAGTCAGAACAGGTACACACGGTTCTGTGCAAGAGTAAACCCTGGTGGCATAGTGGTTAAGTGCTATGGCTGCTAACCAAAGGGTCGCCAGTTCGAATCCACCAGGAGCTCCTTGAAAACTTTATGGGGCAGTTCTACTCTGTCCTATAGGGTCACTACGAGTCGGAATTGACTTGATGGCACTGGGTTTGGTTTTTGGTTGGTTAGTGCAAGAAAAGCCTCCAATCCTTTTCAGTGATTCAAAACCTGCACTGCAGCAAGTGAAGGTGATTGTGATGAAGAATTCCTTGGGAGTAGAGGTTGGTTCAAAGATTTCAAAGTGAGAACAAATTTACATAACGTTAAAGGGCAAGTACTGGTTGTTTATAAGTCCTGAGTCAGGCGTTTGTAACCTAGGGACTGCCTGTAGTGACTTGTCTAATTAAACTTTGAACACTCTGTGTAATGTCTATCACTTTGCTTCTAAAAAGCCAGTTAAAAAGCAAGAAGGAAAACTGATATTTTTAAATTGGTTTGAATATTTCTTGCTCTTTAACGTATAATAGGTGTAGGGGCTCCCACTGATCATATTTCATTGTTCTTACCATTTGAAAGTGTCATTCATTGAAAGGGTCCTGGCCCTGTCTCCATGATAAGCCAGTGCTCAGCCTAGAGCTCTTTGATCATTAGAGTCTGGTAATGCAATCCAGGTGGTGGTAGTTAGGACGATGAAAGTGGTGTCCACACAGTGGATTCTGGGGGAGGCAGGGCATGTTTCATCATATCAAGTAGAGCTTCAAGGGTTAATCGACAATTGCTTTTCCACCTCCTAAAAAAAAAAAGGTGTCTTTGAGAAATATCAGAATAGCCTGATCTTGCACACGAAGTTTAGAGCTTCTGGCATTGTTTTTCCAACTCCTGAAAAAGACAAGGCTGTTTTTTTTTTTTTTTTTTTTTTTAATATCAGAATAGTTTGATCCTGTATGCCAAGTTTAGAAGATTAGCTTTAGCAACCAATATTGTGTTTTTCTCTCTTCCCTTCAGGACAAACTATGTTTCATTTGGGACCGCCTCAACTACCTTACCAGGCAGGACCAGTCTTAATATGCCTTAAGTTTACCTTCTACTATTGAAAGGATCTCTCCTTGATGTTTCATACTTTCACCTTGAGAAGGCAATATGTGTAGGATGGATTGAGCAGCTGTAAATAAATATAACAAAGTAGCAGAGTGGTTTGTGGGAGTTTTACTATATATATACACATATATAATATTTTCCAGTCTGGTTTCAGACCCCGGCGTGGCTTGGAGACAGCGTTGGTGTGTATGAAGGCTCTTCCTCGAATGAAGGATTTGGGACAACTTTCCATGATGATTATATTAGAGCCTCAGCTGCTTTCGTGTTGGTCATGAGGTGATGCTGAACCGAATGCTTGAACTAGCAGGAGTGGCTGGGATTGCATTGGAGTGGTTCCGTTCATTCCTTCCGGGTAGGTACCAGCTAGTGGCAATGGGTGAAAATACATTGAGGGCCTTCCCATATGGAACCCCATAGTAGTCAATCATTCCCCTGTTCATGCTTAGTGGGCACAAGAGGACAATTGGACACCTGAAGGCCAGGCAGTGTGATTCGAATGACTGTGTAGGAGGGTATGAGAGTGATTCCCAGAATGATGTTGCTGACATTCGTTATTCCGTTTTGTCAGTGTGCCAGTGCAGACTGGAACCAAAACTGAGAAAGTTTAACTCTGACTTGTTGGAAAGTGAAAATTCGGGAGTCCCTTGTGTGCTTTCTGATTTCTGTGTCTGAATTATCGTTTGTGTAAACTGTGGCCATATTTTGACCACAGATTTATCTAAACATGAAAATCCCATTGCAGTGTTAGATAGAAATGTTGTGTTTTCCTTCCTGGTATATATCCAGAGCCTTCTTCCCTGTGAGCATTGACTGCATGTCCATGATCTTTCTGGCTGAAGCTGTAGTTTGCTTTGTTCACCCTTTAGTGTGGGCCTTTTTCAAGCAAAGTAGCCTGACTACATTAATAAATATTCTTCAAGGTGATGACTGATCGTTCCCAGTGAATGATTTGTTTTATCCTCACTGAAAGCACTTCATTATTCTATTTTATTAAGATTGAAATTGGGTTGTACTTTTAAGGAATTCTGCAGCCTAAATACTGCCTCTTCTTAAATTATTCAAACATTTTCAGTTTTTGCAGGGAATATGCTAGTGTTTCTTTAATTTTGATCACGTTCCTTAGAAATTTGGTGCATCCTCTTGGTTGTTATTCATTTATATATTAGTCCAGTTATTTTTCTTCGGGGAAATAAAAAGCTTGCTGAGTGTTGGGCATGGAAGAAGTTTATTAGGTCTAAGAGAGAATTCAGCTAAAGAAATGAAAAGCATATACACAGATGCATGTGCCTGTAAATATCATTGGAACTGTCTGTTGAATGTTATTTTGGCAAAAGGGCAGGGAACTAACATTTAAGTAGCAACTGGTCAGTGTCAGGCATTGAGCCAAATAGTTTCTATTTTTTTTTTAATAACTCCTTTAATATCACAGTAACATTGAGAAATAAATGCTATTTTTTCACTTTACAGATGAGGAAATGGATACTTATAGAAGTTAGATATCTTGCCTGACTTCACACAATTACAAGTAGGAGATTTGGCATCTGAGCTTGTGTCTGGCTCATTACAAAGCTCAGTCTTCATTGCAATTGGCCACAGACAAATGTTAGCCTAGAAGTTTTTTGGGGCTCCCCAAAGAGAAAAAAGAAAAAAGGCCTATGAATGAGGCATGAACAAACTAAGGAGAAAAGGGAGAGGCATAGGCACGTACTCGAATAATGTTTGTTTTGAAAATTTCAAGAGTTTAAGACAGTTTGACAAGCCAAGTGACAAAAGAAACAAATTTAGGATCTTCAAATGTTCATCATTTGAGGGATGAACAGGTGTTTAGAATTTCAGTTTTATCTCTTGCTGTGACATTTGTTCACAATTTGTTCTGAAAATGAAGTAATGATTCCACACATTGAAACCTAGGTAACTATAAGGAACAGTGCATTTAAGTTGATCAGTTAGTAGTTATCCAAGGATAGCATTTGAAGACAAATACCAGGTGTTTACTACTTATAAAAGCTTTAAAAAAATTTTTTTTCTATTTTTAATACGTACAAGTTTTCCTATGTGGAACCTCAATTTACTTACCACTGCTTTTCATGTATAACAGGAGCCTTGGTGGTGCAGTGGTTAAAGCACTCTTCTTTAACCATAAAAGTCAGCGGTTTGAACCCACCAGCTGCTCCATGAAAAAGAGATGTTGTAGCCTGCTTCTGTAAAGATTTATAGCCTTGGAAACCCGATGGGGCAGTTCTACTCTATCCTATAGGGTTGCCATGAGTAGGAATCGACTCAGTGGCAGTGGACTTGGTTTTTGAGTTTTCATGTATAACATGATACTTGTGATGTGATGAATTCTTGTGTCCTGGTAAAGTAGTAATTTTTCTGGGTTTCTGTAAATAGTTGTTTTAATCTGACTGGATAAAGTACAGATCAGTATTATCAGTTAGCATATATAGTATTCCTTGGATATTACTTGTATTATTCTTCTTATATTGATGAGTAGCTGTCTTGCAGCACCACAATAGATTCATTTCAGGCATAGCCAGAGAGAACAGGGTTTCTGTGCTCATAAACTGACTTTTAGCAATAGAAAGGTACTATGGCATACATTAATGTTGTCATTGTTATCCTAACACAGTGTGCTGTTACTATGTTAGCAGTACCTTAGGAAACAAATCAAGAAAAAAAGAGGTAAAGCTCTTTAACTATAATGATTTTCAACTTTAGCGCTATCTTTTATCCACTAGCAGCTAATGAAGTAACATTCATAATTGAGAACACCTTAAGCTTTCTTGTGTTAGCGTAAGTGAAATATTGATTTCATGGAAGTAGGTGGCAGGTGCATCGAGGAACTATTTCCTGAAAGCTTAAGTGGCAATATGAAACCACAGGAATATTAATTCAAGTTAAATGAGTGGGTTGGAGTTGTGCTTACTTAAATAAGATGTTTGCCAAATGGACAGCTGCCATGATTTTTCAAGTTTTGTTTTTTGAACATTGAAAAATGAACGAAGGCAGAAGAACGTTTCTCCTGTCACTACGTAAACATAGCTTGTTCTCTATAATTTAAAAAAAAAAAAATTAGTAACTTTTAAATCAGTTACCAATTAGTTATTTGGTTAAATAGGGCCCCAGGTTTAAAATAATTTTCTTAAACTATTCCCTTGGCTCACCAGTTACTTTCCTTTCCACCGAGATTGCATTTATGTATTGTTCTCCCTATTTGTTACTGGAGTTGTTCTCTGGAGAATCTTTGTGTACCTGCTTGGAACATTGATATTACTGTAAAGTAATGTACAGGAAATCTTGTTTTGTCTAAAGATGCATTTCTACCCAGGGGTCATCAGAATGTGCATTTTTTTCCTAAGGAGGATGTTTATGTCTCTAAAATAGAAGTAATGCACATATAATCTCTTAGTAGCATTATTTTTAGAATTTATTAATATGTATGTGTATATAATTTTATAATTTTCAAAAACTATTAGCCTGAAACATTATTATTCACACTCTTAACATTTGCATTGGTCTTAGCCATCCTTAGCCTGACTTTAGTGTCTTCACCGTATGAAAGAGTCTTAATATTGGCTTGTAGCAACTGTAGGCATTTCTGTAATCCCTGCCCCCAGTGTCAGAATCTCATGAATCATATTTCCCTGAGGATGAGATTAAAACAAGAACTAGGCGTATTAAATTTCTTTTTAGCCTAGTGCTGGATCTTATATATATTTTTAAGTGTCTCATGCTAAGTTTGGGGAAGAAGTATACAAAAATTCCCAGGTCTATTTATACATTATTTCTGAAAGCGTATTGTTCCCTTAAGAGTTCCTACCATGAATTTCGGCATTTTGGAAATTGATGATTGTTTCTTTCTAATCATTATATCTGAATTTTGCAGATGTATTTCATACCATTCCAAATAACTGATCGAATTACACATAACATTTTATAGCAGAAAACTATAAAGTATCTTTATATGGAAACACTTCCAATCTAAGTAGAAGAGCACCATTAAATGACTTAACTTGAGAATATAAATGGACAGAGAAAGAGGAGAAGGAGGGGGAAGGAGAGAGGAAAGCTAAATTAAATTGACGTTTCTCCCGGGGTAGGAATGCTAACCTTAACAGCAGTGATTGGTTTAGTTATTTTTAAATATCCCCTTTATCAAACATTTAAAGCTAAAATTTTTTCCCATAGCCAGCAAAACTCTGAGGAGTGAAATTCTTTTGACGTTCTGCTGATCAAGGAGATTCAGATGCATTGGACCAGAATCTTTTGCAGAGAAGGGAAAGGAGGATGAATCAGAAATAAAATAATGGACAAGGGAACTCTGCCTTTTTTTTTTTTCTTTCTGTACCATACAAAGCCATTAAAAAATGATAAATGTTTAATGACCATGCACTGTTCTAATTTCTTTTTATGTTGAGGAAGATAGAATATAAATGTACAAAACCCTGGAATTTTCCATATAAAAAGTTACAGTGTTGGAAAAAAATTAGAAAAAATTCAAATGTTTAAATCCACATTGGACAGGGAAATGACTTTTCATAGTTCGAAGCTGTAAAATAAATCAAAAAGGAAAAGATGGATGTAATTGATCACATAAAATTTGACATATCTGCATATAAAAAAACAAAACATTAAGTGACAGTCAGTTCATGGAGAAAATATTTTTAGCTAATTTGCTAAGAGGTATTCTATAAGAGAGAGAGAAAAAACAGCTAAAAAATGTTGATCTGAGCAGCATCATGGTTAAAGAGACATGAACAGAGGAGCTCCAAAGCATAAAACTAAAGAGTAAACAAGTATGTGGAAAGCCATCGAAATGCACATTTAAAGCAGCCATTGGGATTGTTTTTTTGTTGTTGTTTAGTTTACCTGTTAATCAGTCCACGCATTTTACCCTGACTCCAAATAATGTTTTCTGCGTATGTACCAGTGGTGAGAGTGTAAACCCAAACAACTCGTTTGAAAAGCCATTATTTGTAAAAAGTCATTAATAATTTCTATCTTGTGGCTTAATAATGCCGCTTCTGAAAACCTATCTTAAGAAAGTGTTATTGATATAAGAAGAAAGTATTAGATGCACTAAGGTATTCATATCAGTGTTACTTCAGTTATAAATAAAAGACATAATTTTGAGTCCTCTCTGATGAAATCAGTGGTTTTCAAACTTGGCTGCACGTTCAGATTATTTGGAGACATTTAAGAAAATGCTCACACCTGGCTCCCGGCCTGAGTATTTTCTTTAATAGGTGTAGAATTGGCCCCAGACACTTGTATTTTTTTTTAATTCCCCCAGTAATTCTAATATACAGTTTGGTAGAATACCACTGAGTTCAAACAAGTTGATAGACTATTTTTACTTATTAGATATGAAAATTAGAGGGTTTTGTGGTAGTATGGAAAAGGGTGAAAAAGAAATATTAAGTAAATATTGTGAGTCAACATTTATGCAGATTGTTCTTATCCACACCAGAAAAATAGGCTCAGTGAAAATTTACAAAATCCTCAGAGTTTTTTTTAAGGAGTTAGGATTTTTGGTGACTTTTTTTTTTTTTTTCTCAATTGTCACATATTAAGTAACGTTCTTGCATTATATTACTGTGTAAAAGAAAATATACTTAGTAGAAGGAGGGTTCCTGCTGGGAAGATCCTCTAGCTCAGTATATTCGTAGGCCTATGGATATAGAGATTTATTCTGACTTCTAAAACAGTCACATACTGAAATTAGTGTCATACCTCCTAATATTTCAGTGGAATCCTTCACAGGATTCTTTTCTTTCCTTTTTTTTTTTTGCAATCTCAGGAATATTTTCTTATATAATTTTCTAACTTTTGGAATATAATAAGATCAACTCAGTCATTTTTCTCTTATTACTCTCCAGTTATGTCGACTGTTTTAAGTGCCGTCAATATGTTGATGATTCCCCAGTGTTTATTTTCAGCCTTAGCATTAGCTTTGTGATATGTGTATGTCTGCATTTTGAATGCATACCTTTAAATTAGTAAATCCAAAACTAAATTCACCACCTTTTTCTGCAAATTACCACTCCTTCAATTTCACCTTCTTAATTAATTACACCACCATTCACCTCCAGCCCCTGGAGCCATCCTAAGCTCCTTTTTCTTCCTTATCTCATGCATATAATCAGTTTGCAAGTTCTGCTGGTATTTTTCTTCCTATGTATTTCTGAATGCCTCTCCATATCTCTGCCCCTTCCATCCTTTCTCTGGTGAGACCCTCATCATCTACTCTGTAGACCAAAAGGGTCAGGTTCTAATTGATCTGTCTTCTTCTAGGTGTGTTTTGTTGTAAACCTATACCCATGCTAGCGTTATGACAAGGTCAGGTTCCCTTTGCATTGCCCTGGGGCGCTCCATCATCTCCTGGGTGAAGTAAGTTTAACATATTTGCTGGGCGTTTCAACCCCTCTGTGATATGGAACATACCTCCCCTGTGGACTCTTCTCCCTGCCCTCCTCTACCTTCCACTCACTGCTCTGGGAATACCAAATAACCGTGTTCCTGCATGCCACAATCAGTTCTGTCCATCTGTTGACCTTTTCATGCTACTTCCTGTACCCGGAATGGCCTTTTCACCTCTATCCCTTTATTGGATTGGCAAAAATTATAAAAATTACTGTTATCTATTATTGATTGTTGTTGTTAGCTACTATCACGTTGACCCCTGACTCATGGCGACTCATGTGTTACAGAGTAGAACTGCTCCATAGGGTTTTCTTGGCTGTGATCTTTACAGAAGCAGATCATCAGGTCTGTCTTTCGTGAAGCCACTGAGTGAGTTTGAACTGCCAGTCTTTAGATTGGTAGCTGATGGCAAACCATGTGTGCCACCCAGGCTCCTAGGGTGAGGCATATAAGTGCTGTCATGGGAAGGTAATTTGGAAGTAGCTATTAAATTTTAAAAACATCTCTTCAACCCCCAAAATCTATTTTTTAGAATCTATCCTAGATTTTTCATTCAATTGTATTGTTTGCTTGCATAAACATGTTTAAACATTAATATAGTTGAATCATGGGGAGAACCTGGTAGAATTAGAGAGAAGCCAAATTGTGAATAAAAGAACAAAATCAGCAACACCCTTTTTTTTTCTACTTTGAAATTTTCGTAAATACAGCCAAGTATGCATATGCCAGCAAACACCAGCTAGTTGTGAACATGTTGTCACAGTTGCGTAAGATTTTTTTAAAGTAAAGTCTAGCAGAAAAACCTGAAGCTCCCTTGATTTCCATCTCTTTCTTTTCAGAGGCAACCAGTGACATGAATTTGCTTTGTATTATCGTAGCTCAGAATTTTATACTTTTAATGTGAATATAAAGATACATAGGTGAAAGTATATCTGTGTCTATAGCTACAACCTATCGATGTACATTTAGCTTAGTTACAATTTTTTTTTTTTTTTTTAATTAACAAGCAATGTCTCTGTGAATGTGTGTGTTTTCCTAGGAGCCATACCAAAAAGTGGAATTGCTGATCTGTAGAACTTGTGGATTTTTTTTTCCCTTCACTAGATATTACCAAATGTCTTTCTAAGCTGGTGGTATCAAATTATATCCTCACTAAAGTATTTCGTAGTTTCTGTTTCTGGATGTTCTCATTAATACTTGATGTTTTCAGGTTTCAAATTTTGTTCTCTGTAACTTTTGAAATGTTGGCTTATCAACAAGCCTTTGAACATTTTCTGCATGTTCTGGCAGGGTCCTTCGGAGGGAACATGAAGAAGAGTAAGAAAGTTGGAGTCCTCAAGGCCCTAGCTGCCATCTAGCCGTGTGGTGGTAGACTATATAGAAGTAAACAGTACAATATGTAGAATAGGTTCTAATGCCTACATAGGTTCAGAGAAGGTGTAAGTAGTTTTTAGGAGGTGAAGGGGATCTTGACAAATGAGTAGTAAGAGAGTAGAATAGAGTGCATTGAGGATTAAGAGAGCATGAGGCTTGCAATGCGGTTCGAATGAATAGTAAGCCAATAGTCAAACCATTGCACATTGCCCCTAAAACCTTAACCTGAAAACAATTAGTACAACCTTAAAGCATATCTATTTTAAACTCATGATTTTACAGATGAGGAAATTGATGTCTAGGAAAAGGGAGTCAGCTCAGACAAGTCACCTGACCTATTAGTCAAGTGACAAAAGTAAAAATGGGGGATTTATGGACTTACTTAACATGGACGTCCAGCGGGTTGATCTGCAACATGATTACGTAGTTAATCCAGAAGTTCAAGTGATACCATTTTTTTTTTCTCTTTCCGTGTTTTACTCTGCTTTCCTCTGGCTAGCCTTATTCTCAGCAGGCTCCGTCCTTATGGAGGCAGAGATGGGCACCAGCAGCTCGAATCTCTTTTTCATTTCTTTATTATTATTACAATTAATGTTTCTACTGAAAATAGCTTTTTCTCTTTCTCTTTATTTCAATACTATAAATTCCCCCAAAAGATACTGAAATGCCCACCATTTGACCAATCAGCATGACCAAGGAGATAGGGGAACCTGGCTAGCCTGGATGAGAAACTCATCCCTGGTGAGGAAGTCAGGACCATTTCATTGATGGCTACTCTGGAGTTCATAGTGACTAAGGAAGAGAGTTCCTAAAAGAAAGACGTGCAGAACCTGCAGATACAAGATGGCCACTGCAGCCTGTTGGGCATGTGGAATGTTTTACAGACATGATTGTATTCATGATTTTAAAAAGAATATTACCCAGTGCTGTCGAGTATTAGTCATGTTCATTGCAGTTGCCTTCTGTCCACAAATCTGTGATGGTAACAACTTTTAAAACTGATTAAATTCATTTCAACGAGCGTCTTTTGAGCAAGTACATGGGCATAGGTTGTCAGATAATTCGAAGATCAATAAGATGTGCTTCTATCCCTTTGAAGTTTCCAGACTTGCTGAATGCAATAAGGGCTAGAAAGATACATAACAGTTTTGATGAAAAGAAACCATGAACGATATGCAAAGCGCTGAGATTGTTCTAAAGGAAGGGAGAAATCCTAGGATCACAAAATTCATTTTGAGTGGCAAAATGGAGCACAGCAGGGCCGAGAGGCAGTTCCAGGCAGAGTGTTTTCATAAGCGCAGAAGCACAGAGATGGGAAGCCACGGAAGGACTGTGATTTATTGATTTGGATTGGATTTTAGGGGAGTCTGAAAGTTAGAGAAGATGAGGTAGATCTCAGGTGAATTGCAGAGGGCCCTGAATTCCAGCCAAAGCACTTTGTGCTTCTGTTGGTAGGGGGTGGAACCACTGATTTAAAAAAAAGCTTGTGTATGGTATGGCCTGGGTAAAATTGTTTTCTGTTTAAGGAAAATTGCTCTATTACCAACATGTAGGCTAAATTAGAGCAGAGAGGCATTGAAGGCAGAACAGTAGCTGTAGAATTTTCCTCTTGTGAAACGGAGGTTGGATTAGGATGTGAGGAAATAAAAATGTAAATTAAAAGATGAACTTCGTTGAGGCTTTGTGGTGGCAGAATCATGGGACTAGTGTGAGAAACGTTTCTGTCTTGGGTGATGAGGAGGAGTATAGTACCCATTGTTGAGAGAAATGGGGACTCAGGAAACAGATGTGCATGGAGGGAACTGAATAAGAAGATTTTTTATGTTGGGTGTATCATCTCTTAGGTAGTAATATATTGCAAATATGTAGTATTTGCAATTATGTATGAATATTATTTATAATGTACTATTATTACAAACCCCCACATGTCTGTCAGTTTGTTGTACTGTGGGGGCTTGCACGTTGCTGTGATGCTGGAAGCTATGCCACTAGTATTCAAATACCAGCAGGGTCACTCATGGCAGACATGTTTCAGCCGAGCTTCCAGACCTAGACTAGGAAGAAGGACCTGGCAGTCTACTTCTGAAAAGAATTAGCCAGCGAGAATCTTATGATTAGCAGCAGAGCATTGTCTGATATACTACTGGAAGATGAGCTCCTCAGGATGGAAGACACTCAAAATACAACTGGGGAATAGCTGCCTCCTCAAAGTAGAGTCGACCTTAATGATGTGGATGGAGTCAAGCTTTCGGGACCTTCATTTGCAAATGTGGCAAGACTCAAGATGAGAAGAAGCAGCTGCAAACATCCATTAATAATCAGAATGTGGAATGTATAAAGTATAAATCTAAGAAAATTGGAAATCATCAAAAAAGAAATGGAAGACATAAACGTCGATATGCTAGGCATTAGTGAGCTGAAATGGACTGGTATTGGCCATTTTGAGTCACACAATCATATGGTCTATTATGCCGAGAATGACAAATTGAAGAGGAATGATGTTGCATTCATCATCAAAAAGAACATTTCAAGATCTATCCTGAAGTGCAACGCTGTCAGTGATAGGATAATATCCATATGCCTACAAGGAGGACCAGTTAATATGACTATTATTCAAATTTATGCACCAGCAGTAAGACCAGGGATGAAGAAATTGTAGATTTTACCAACTTCTGCAGTTGGAAATTGATCGAACACACAATCAGGATGCATTGATAATTACTGGTGATTGGAATGCGAAAGTTAGAAACAAAGAAGAAGGATTGGTAGTTGGAAAATAAGGCCTTAGTGATAGAAATGATGCTGGAGATTGCATAGTAGAATTTTGCAAGACCAACGATGACTTCTTTACAAATACCTTTTTTTCACCAACATAAACGATGATTATATACATGGACCTCAGCAGATGGAACACATAGGAATCAAATCCACTACATCTGTGGAAAGAGACAATGGAAAAGCTCAATATCATCAGTCAGAACAAGGCCAGGGGCCAACGGTGGAACAGACTATCAATTACTTATGTGCAAGTTCACTTTGAAACTGAAGAAAAATAGATCAAGTTGATGAGAGCCAAAGTCTGACCTTGAGTATATCCCACCTAAATTTAGATACCATCTCAAGAATAGATTTGACACATTGAACACTAATGACTGAAGACCAGACAAGTTGTGGAATGATATCAGGGACATCATACATGAAGAAAGCAAGATGTCATTAAAAAGACAAAAAAAAGACCAAAATAGATGTTAGAAGAGACTCTGAAAGTTGCCCTCAAATGTCAGGTAGCTAAAGCAAAAGGAAGAAATGATGAAATCAAAGGGAAGCTCGTGAAGACAGAGTAAAGTATTATAATAACGTGCAAAGACCTGGAGGTGGAAAACCAAAAGGGAAGAACATGCTCGGTATTTCTCAAGCTGAAAATATTGAAGAAAAAATTCAAGCCTCGAGTTGCAATATTGTAGGATTTTATGGGGAAAATATTAAACGACACAGGAAGCATAAAAAGAAGATGGAAGGAATACACAGAGTCACTATACCAAAATGAATTGGTTGACGTTCAGCCATTTCAGGAGGTAGCATATGATCAGGAACCGATGGTACCGAAGGAAGAAGTCCAAGGTGCGATGAAGGCATTGGCAAAAAAACAAGGCCCCAGGAATTGACGGAATACCAACTGAGATGTTTCAACAAACGGGTGCAATGCTGGAAGTGCTCACTTGTCTATGCCAAGAAATTTGGAAGACAGCTGTGTGGCCAGCCGACTGGAAGAAATCCATATTTATGAAGCCTATTTTTTTATTCTTAAGAAAGGTGATCCAGCTGAATGCAGCAATTATCAAACAATATCATTAATATCTCACACAAGTAAAATTTTGCTGAAGATCATTCCAAAGTGGCTGCAGCAGTATATCAACAGGGAACTGCCAGAAATTCAAGCTGGATTCAGAAGAGGACATGGAACCAGGGATATCATTGCTGATGTCAGATGGATCCTGGCTGAAAGCAGAGAATACCAGAAAGATGTTTACCTGTGTTTTATTGACTATGCTAAGGCATTGAACTGTGTGGGTCATAATAAATTATGGATAACATTGAGAAGAATGGGAATTGTGGAACACTTAATTGTGCTCATGAGAAACCTGTACATAGATCAAGAGGCAGTCATTCGAACAGAACAAGGGGATACTGTGTGTTTTAAAGTCAGGAAAGGTGTGTGTCATGGTTGTATCCTTTCACCATACCTATTCAGTCTTTATGCTGAGCAAATAATCAGAGAAATTGGACTATATGAAGAAGAATGGGGTATCAGGATTGGAGGAAGAGTCATTAACAGCCTGTGTTATGCAGATGACACAACCTTGCTTGCTGAAAGTGAAGAGAACTTGAAGCACTTACTGATGAAGATCAAGGACCACAGCCTTCAGTATGGATTACACCTCAACATAAAGGAAACAAAAATCCTCACAACTGGACCAGTAAGCAACATCATGATAAACTGAGAAAACATTGAAGTTGTCAAGGATTTTGTTTTACTTGGATCCACAGTCAACACCCATGGAAGTATAGCAGTCAAGAAATCAAAAGGTGCATTGTACTGGGCAAATCTGCTGCAAAAGATTTCTTTAATGTGTTGAAAAGCAAAGTTGTCACCTTGAAGACTAAGGTGCTCCTGACCCAAGCCATGGTGCTTGGTAAAGTAGAGGGCCAGCAGAAAAAAGGAGGATCGTCAACAAGATGGACTGACACAGTGGCTGCAACAATGGGCTCAAGCATAATAAAGATAGTGAGGATGATGCAGGACCAGGCAGTGTTTCGTTCTGTTGTACGTAGTGTTGCTATGCGTGGGAACTAACTCAACAGCACCTAACAACAGCAGCTATTACAAAACCATTTAAAGTTCCTAGGTACAATTTTCAATTTTTTGAATTTACATGTGGAAACACAATCATCACACTTACGTTTTTTTTTTTTTTTAACTGAAAAACATATTTTACAAACCTTTAAAATATTTTCTTTTTTTTGGCATTTGTCTAATGAAATTAAACATTCCTGGGAGAGATGACTGGTAGGTACGTTTTTATAATGATCCCAATGATACGAATATGGTGTAGTTGTGTTTCCCCAAGCCTACTTCTTTGAAAACTACAGTAGGAGATGTTAGTAACTATTATGGTGAGGGGGATTCCTTTGTTATTTATGTTTGGGAAAAACTGAGCTTAAGCAATGCAGTAAATGTATGTTCAATGAATGGAATGTGTTATTCTTTATTAATCTGATTCTACAAAGAGCCATCTCAGTTATGGATATGAGTTCTCTACCATTTTCCTTCAAAGTTCTTTCATCCCTAGTTTTCATGGATAGCATTACTTGAGGAAGATAGGAGCATCTTGTACAGCCTAATTCTTTATTACACTAGAAGTCCACCCTGGGGAAGGCACGGCTCTGGGCAGTGTTGACTGGAGATTGGGCCATCCACCCTACCATTTGGTAGTTTCTGGCGGTTCTTTATGTGCTAACTTTTTTTGTTTCTCAGCAGTGCTGTTTTTTCTTAGCAGCCAAGGTAAATTAAATGGAGGAGGTAACTCTATGGAGATAGAATGTGAGATTGTGAAAAGGGATTGGCTTTGGAATCAGATTGGAGTTTGTATTCTAGCTCTGTCACTTAGTTGTTGTCTGACTTGGTTCTTAACCTCTGAGCCTTAGTCACGTGTGAAACTGGGAATCATGTTTATATTTTATGTTGACTGTAAGGAATGTGGATAATAGTTGTGAGAGTGTCCAGGCACAATAAAACCTAAAACCAAACCGAATGCAACCCACTGCCATCAAGTCGATTCTGACTCATAGCGACCCTGTAGGACAGAGTAGAACTGCCCTGTAAGGTTTCCCAGGCTGTAATCTTTATGAAAGCAGACTGTCACATCTTTCTCTCGCAGAGCGACAGGTGGGTTTGAACCACCAACCTTTCGGTTAGCAGCCGAGCACTTTAGCCACCGCACCACCAGGCACAATATATGTGCTCAATAAATGGTAACTATAATAAGAATATTATTATCAGTTTTCTCTCTCTACCCTTACTGAATATGTTATTACTTATTTTCAGTATCATTCACATGTGGAAGACATAGAAGAGAGTTGTATACATGCCCACATCTTTACTTCCTTTTGCTAATGAGGGGAAAATGAAATTAGATGTTAAACAAAATCTTACCTGAACCAGTCCTTTAAACAAGTGATGTAATATTAATTTCTTCCCCTTGTCATCCTTCATACTTCTAGATGTTGGTTACTTTTAATGGTAGCGGTAGTATTAAAAAAAACAAAAAACAAAAAACTCACATTTTTTTGAACACTTACACATGCCAGACACAGTTCTAAGTGCTTTACGTGTATTAGCCTAGTTATCTTCAGAATAATCTTCTCTGAAATAGTGACTTTTATTACTCACATTTTACAGTTGAGAAACTTGAGACCTGGAGAGGTGAAGTTGAAGTCACTCAGCTGGTAAATGGCCTAGCCTGCAGTTAATCCAGGCTGACTGGTTTACTCATTACTGCCCACCGCCTTACTCATTGTGCTCTGCTGCCTTTCTGACATAGCAGTGGCACTGTGGTCTGGTGTGACACGTGTGACTGTGGAGGAAAAATTGCCAGTATCTAGCTATAGATGTGGCATGTTCTTTAGTGGGTGTATATAATCAAAGATAAGCACCTCGCCCCATATTTCAGTTGGAGGTCTTTAAAAATTATAACATCGATGCTGTATATGCTTTTGTTTATACTTGTGTAGGGCGATTTCTTAATTTCCGTAAATTGTTGCGTGCCATTGAGTCGATTCTGACCCATCGTGACCCAATGTGACAGAGTAGAACTGCCCCCTACACTTGCCATGGCTGTAATCTTTATGGGAGCAGACCGCCATATCTTTCTCCCACAGAGCATCTGGTGGGTTTGAACTGCTGATTTTTTGATTAGCAGCCGAGCATTTAACCATTGCACCATCAGGGCCCCTGACTTTCCTCATAGACCCTTTTTAAAAATAATACTAAGTAGTCTTTTATGCTTGTTTTAGTGACTTGGAATTTTTGCCTCCTAAAACTAAAGGTCAGTCTAGTGGGCCATGTCTCTGTGAATCACTATAGGCTGTCTAGTGTACCTTGGTAGTCTCTGTAAAGTACATAAAAGATCCAAGTTCAAATGTCTGTTTATATTTCAAGAAGAATATCTTTTTATATTGTTCAAACCAATCAGAGCTACATGTTAAGGTTTGGAGTCTGAAATTGTTCCTAAACAGCAGAGTTAAAAATTGCACAATTTATGCCACTTGACAGCTATTTCTTGCCTCAGTATCCCCACCTGATAGAAGAGGGCCAAGAGTACATTTCTAATTTTACACCAGAAACATGCTGAATGTTAAAAGTCACAGATATTCTTCACCTAGAAATTTGCGGACTATCTTCCCTTTATATATGGTCTGTCTCTTATTTGTGTTGATTAGTTATTCCTACTTCTTTTTATGTTCCTAAAGTCTAATCTTTGTTATTTCTCATATGTCAGTGGTCATTAAAAGCTTCCATTAGTGATCTTCTTAGAGGCGCTATGAAGTTTGAGATGCTGTTTTTCTTGAATATCCAATTTCAGGGTTGCTGTAGGTCACTTTTATGGCTACTATTTTATGGCCTGGGATTATTCAGATGACATATAAAGGACTCCAGTTTTTAAGGTTTTATTTTCAGTCATTTTAGGGAGTTCCTGGCTACCAGTAATATTTCTCAAGAATAAGAAGTTAGTTTGGCCTTGATTTCCAAGGTAGCTTTGAATCATCTACGTTTCTGATGTACCACCTGATGTACACTGTGTCCCTAGGTGTGTTTGCCTCATCCTCATTCACGGGTAAAAGTATAGCAGACTTCTCCACTGGTAGGGATATGACCATTAAACACCTAAAGGACATAAATCCAAGGGCACATTTTTTTAAAACTTTTTTGTCAAGTGTAGCATATGTAGATTTTAGTATACAAATCCTAAGTGAATCGGTTTTCACATGGTGAATACAAAGATCCAGTGTCAAGAACAGAAACATTACCTGCACCCCAGAGGCCTATGTAATTTTCTCTTAAAAATATATTCTTTATAATAATTGAGATGCTTTCTCCAAGCTATCAATAACGGAAATATTTAAAAGGTCCTGTTATTAATTTTTTTCTTTTGAATGGATAGTGAATATATAATCGTTTCTATTAATAGCACCTAGCACAGTAACTGTTTAATAATGGTTCTTAATAATTGCTTTTGAATTGTTGAGTTTTTGGGCCTGTGTAGCGCAAGATTAATTTTTTTACGTCACCGTATTTGGAAAATGAACTTTAAAAATATTTTCAGGAAATAGCTTTCATTGAATAATTATATTAAGTAAGAGATAATAAGATGAAATAGTTTAAGATTTGGATTACTTAAATGTTGTCTTGTTAAGCTTTATTATTTTGTAGACAAAGAACCAGAGGCCCACCGTTATGATATTTTCTTTGTCATGTCCACCAATTTTCTACCAATTGCATTCTCCAGGTATTTTTCCTGGTTTTTGAAATTACTGAAATGGATAGGCCATCCATTTTCTTCACTGAACATTCCCTATTAGTAAAATTTTATGTGTTCCATCAACAATTTGATGAGATACAGCAATGGTTTTTCTGTATTTCACACAGCACTGGGGTTCTGCAGAGCGTCTCGGGGGGTTCTTTGATGTCTAGACAGTTTAAATTATGCCTGCACCCTGCCTCCAAATTCCACCCCGTTCTGCTTCAGGGGTTGCGGGAAATGAAAACAAACCAGAAGGGTTCCACAACTCTACCATCTATGGGGAAATACGAAAAGTAGAATAAGCTGTATATCTATCCTGGCAGGTGTAAAAGGGTCAAATTATAGGGAATTGAAGAAAGAAAAGAGTTGGGGAAGGCAGAAACAAATATTGTCCTGCTTATTAAATAATATGTGAACGCACGTATGTCAGGAACAAAATGAAAACAGTATAGACGTATTAGGGAAGAGAGTAGAAATCCCCTTTACCCTAACCCCCCAGTTCTTTTCTCCTCGCCTCCCCACTGGTAACCAAATCTAGCAGTTTGATGTGTTTCAGCATATTGTCCTATTTTGAAATGGTAAGATGCAGAATTGTGTTTTTAATCAGAAAACTAACTTCCTTCTTTTCTTTTCTTTGTTTCTCTTTTATAAATCGGAATGTTGCGGTTCTTTCGATTCATCTTGTTAGAAAGTAAGTAACTTGAAATTACAAAGTTTTTTTGTTGTTAAAACATTGATATGCTGTTGCTGCATATACGTTGTTATAAAATGTTTAACTCTGTGATTCTGTCTGAGCTGATTAATCCTGGCAGTAACTGTAAAAAAAAAAAATTAAAAATAATAAACGTTATATAGGTGTTCATTCTAAGAACACAGACTTTTAAAACATATCGTCTTTCATACTCACAGTTAATCACTGTTTTGGATAAATAGCTGTTCCTTAAAACAGGCCCAGTGGGGCACTTAGGAACTCTAGTTTTTCTGAATGTAAAAATCATAGAAGTTAATTCAGACATACATTTCTTTAGGGAAAGCTGTCCAAATTTTCTGTATTTTTTGGAGTTGGGAGAGAATAAGAGCAACGAGTAACTAATATGAAAGGTTTTTTTAAAATACATTTTCCTTGTCTATTCTGCATTGAATAAATAATTTACCTTTTAATAATTATTTAATTCTTCTGATGCTAATGCTTTCTCATTTTTAAATAAAATGGAAGGTACTGTTTTGATTTGTTTTTTTCATGTGAAGAAATGCAAGTGATATGCTTAAAACGAAGTGACTAGTCAAGGAGTGATTTGAGTTGTAAATTTGACATCCAAATGCCAATTATTTTCACATTCCTCTAAATGTGAATGTTGTATGGTTTTAAAATAAAACAAATTTCATATGTCTTTTTTGGGAAAGATTTGGGAACATTACAGTAGTCGGTAAGACTTTTGAAAATATATTGTCATGTGATTGTGAATTGCACATTTTCATATATTTTCAAAGTAAATCTTCAGTATACTGAGTTAATAAACAGTATAGTTAAATAATATATTCATGTTAAATGAGCTTATTTGTATGAAACTAGGTGCTTATCACATATGTTTGCAGCAAGCATAGCAGTAAATTGGCTACCTAATAGCCAGTTTATCTTCTACAATTACCTTCAGTTTGCTGTACCTTAGAAAAAAGAAACAAAAAACCTTAGAAAGCAAATGTAAATTATAGTGACTTTAAATAATGCTTCTTTAGTAATTTTTAGTTTTCTTTAAGTCTGTATTATTCTTTAATGGTTTAAATCTGAGTTCTTAGAATTATGGTTATTAGACCTTATGAGTCAAGAATATGTGTGCGGTTTGGTGTGAGGTGGACAATGTTAGTAAGTCTACGTTGTGTCATTTTAATGTATTGAATTTTTATCTCATGTAGCGTTATCATCTTCTCGCCACATCCCTGCGGAAAGCCTACGTGTCTGACAAAAAAAAAAACAGTTACACTAAATTAAAACTCCACAAATCTGGCATAATCATCACAAGCTTCAAATTGTCTATGCTTTTGTATAAAGTAAAATGACAAAAAATATATTTTATAGCATACAATATCATATGTATGGCACTATTTTTCTGGAATCTCTTTGCAGAGAGACATTTCTGAGGAGATGCGTGTATTTTACTCTATACGTATGCTTGGGCCCACTTAAATAAGAGCAGAAAAATCTTTTATGAGGGATAATAATGAAATGAGGTCTGTAAGCTTGTAGGAGCTTCTGAGGAAAGATACAACATAAACACACCACACTGTTACCATTGTACTTTAGTTTTATAGCTGCATTGTGTTACGACCAAACTTCTATTAGGTCTCTTGTTTCCTGTCAGACCCAATGGAATCATATTTATGTGTCGGCACAGAGCGATTGCTTCCTAAAATAATAAAGAATGTTCCTATTATTATAGTTCTTATAAACTTTTATGACCATGATGTCTTCTGGCAACTCAGCGAATCTGACTTTTTCATCGAACTGGTGATTTTCCATGGAGCATTTTTTATTGTAAGAAAGCGATTCAATAATCTCGGTTTTTAGAAAACTTTTAATGTCATAACAGAATAATAATTTTTTATCCTAGAAATTGAACCTTTAAAAGTATAATAGCCTAAAGGCTCTCTTACCTCAGAATGTGTTGTGTTAAAGATGCAGAACCCCTAAGATGCATGTGGGGTGGGGCTGAGGCTTCTAATCAATATTGGTTTGACCAATCATTGATCTTTTCGCATATTAGGGAGTGAAACGTATATGGAAACAGTGTAATTAAGTGAAAGCGATAATTCTAGCTCTTTAAAAATACCAATTTGCAAACAAAACACAAAAAAGAGTGTAAAGTCTACCACAGGGTACATAAACATTGCTTTCATAAACATCTTCTGAAATGTATGAATACATTTCAATAATGTTTCTGTATATGTATGTTGATTTTTTAATCATTAATTTAATGCTGCTTGATTTAATTTTGAAAAAAAAAACTGGTGATTTAATCGTTCAGTCAGTTGCATCTTTGCTACAGAACATAATTATTAGCTGGGCTCCATTCCCAAACACATATTTATTAATTTGACATATCTAACTGAGAAAAAGACTCACTGTAGAAGCTGTATCAGAGACACAAACACAGACATAGATTCTCATCTGGCCATGTGAGAAATGCACTGTTGAAAGTAACTTAAATACTTGTAATTTCAAATCAGTTCTTCCCTGGTTTCTTACTATTCTTTTGTTGCTTTTCAACCTATAGGATAAAGCTGTCCTTGAACTTGGTTTTTTTTTTTTTTTTGATCATTCAAGTGCAGCCATCAAGTTGTAATACTTAGAAAACTGAGGCTTCATGATGTTATTTGTAAAATAATACCACATAAATGTTGGGCTTTGGTTTCTTTAAAATATAGTGTTGATTGCTTTATGAATAAAAGCATAATTTTAATTCAGGAGACTTTTTGCCTGAAGCCTGTAAGACAGATGCATCTGATTAACTTTGGCGAAACTATACTGGCCCTTTATTGTAATGTAGATGTTTTCTGGGTTGGGAGGATATTTTAAAAAGGCATGCAAGAGGGTTTTTTTTTTTTTTTTTTTTTTTTTATAAAAGAGACTTAGGAGAACAGTTTTGCCTCAGCAGCTCCATCGCAGACTGCTTCATCTTTGCACACTTTTATTTTCTAGTGGAACCTCTCCATTAGCCTGTCTGAATGCAATGCTTCACACTAACACTCGAATAGGGGATGGAACATTCTTCAAAATCCCTGGAAAGTCAGGCCTCTATGCTCTCAAAGTAAGTTGGATTGTTCTACATATTATGTCTGTTAAGTTATTACTATATTTCATGCATTTTTTTTTAGACATGTGACAGTAAACACAAATTTGGGTGAAAGGTAGATGAATGACCCCATATGCCTTTTAAATGTTTTCATATGTCTTAAAAATGATTTCATATTAAGAATAAACAATGACATTTTTCTTTAAGGAAAACATATCTGTGGTCCACTTTAACATATGGTAATGGAAAATAGTTGTGGCTTCCTTAAAATTCTTGATTTTTGAAAATTTTCATGGAGGAATGCCGTGGATGGATCATCAGCCAGGAGTTTGAGATGATCACATTTGTTATAAGTTATTTGACTTAATGACCATCAGTTGATACACAGGTTTTATACCTATATGGCTTCCTGTCTTTTTGTACAAATAAGAGAGTTATTCCTTCTGCTTGAAAACTTGCTGGTTGAAATCAAGTATTCAATTTTAAAACAAGCAGTGACCTCAAGTAAGTTTTACAAATAGCACATACATGTTGTATGAGAAGAACAGAGAAATATATATATATATAAAAAACTTCAGATAACTGAGGCTTAATTATTTTAGTAGAATTTAGTTTTTCTGTTTTTATAAAATTCTTATTCCATCTGGAATTGGAAATGCCATCTGAAATGGAAAATTCCAGAAAAGGACAAAAGCTCATTATCTACAAATGGTTGCATAGATTCGAACAAGTGAAACCATTATATTATTTCTTATAGTTTTTTTTTAAACTTAATAAATGATGGATTATATTTAAAATTCATTCATTTTCTTTGAGAAGTTTTTTTTTTTTTTGATGCCAGAAGTTATACCTGGCAACGAACCAGGGATTCTTCCTCAGCTACTAAGCATCTGGCTCTTGTCCCTGTGTGTATTTCAGAAAATAACACGTTAAATAAAAAAAAAAATAAAAGGACTTTCATTATTTCAGTTGCTTTTTGTAGTTACTTGGGTGTTTCATATACTTCTTAAAACTCTGAGTTATTAAGACATTTTCTTACATAAGGAAGAATGTAGAATTGAAGAAATGGCAACAACATATGTCAAAAGGAAACCTTTGTACAAATTTTAAAAGAGTTTCCAAAAAATCAGCAATAACAATGTTATTTTCTCAGTTTGCCCCCTTCCCAGGAGTGATTTCCATTAAAAAGTAAATTATTACTGAAAATCCAAATCAAAAATATGAGAATACTTCAAGAGTCCGAAAGTATTTTGAATGTCTTCAGTTGCTGATATATCACCGTAAATTATCTTTTTTTTTTTTTTTTAATAGAAAGAGGAGTCGTCATGCCCAGCTGATGGAACATTGGATTTAGGCTGTGAGTCTGAATTAGATGGCACAGAAATGGCTGAGGCAAATGCTAATGGAGAGGAAAACGGAGGTAGTTGTGATGAATTTCAAGATATAAAGTCCTGTTCTCTTAAAACTTATATAGAATTCTAATAATTCACTAATTGAATTCCCTACTACTTAGGTAGATTTATTTTCGAACGATTTGGATTAAAAGTTAGCACCTAAGATAAGTAGACAGTTCCTTGCTTTTTGTTTTGTTTTTTATAGCATGCATCTCCCTGGATAATTTTCTTGTGTGTTGCTAGGATCAGTGTATTTTTCCTACAAGCTGAAAGGGTAATCACTGGTATCTAGTGGTGTTATTATGTGGTGATTGAGGATACTGGTGTTTTATTTCTGATTAGGTTCTGATTTTTCCTGTGATCATAAGTACTTTTATAATAGCTTTCTTCTTTGGTTTGTCATTTATAAATTAATCTTAGTGCTATCATTCCTCACAGTGAAATAGGGCCAAACAAGACATATTCTTGTTAAACACTTTTGAAAATTAAATGACCCTTTTCACAGTTCTAAAGGAGTCATATCCTACCTCTGAATTCTTTCCATGTTAATTCATTTTTATGATTCTAAAGACAATGACATTGTGATTCTGTTGGTGTATGTCATTTATGCATTGTAATTTTGCAGGTCTTTGTATCACAAAGTGGCTCTACCTTTTTCCACTGTATAGAAATTCCATAAATAGATCCGGATCATGATTTGAGAGGAAGAATGAGTTCTTAAAGCCCCTATCAGTAGACTCATAAAAAAATAAAAACATGGAGTCGATTCTTACTCATAGTGACTCTGTAGGACAGAGTAGAACTGCCTCATAGTGTTTCCAAGGCTGTAAATCCTTATGGGAGCAGACTGTCACATCTTCCTCCTGTGGAGCAGCTGGTGGGTTTGAACCACCGACCTGCAGGTTAGCAGCTGAGCACCTAGTGCTGCACCACCAGGCTTCCTAGTAGACTCATAAACCAAACCAAACCAAACGCACAGCTGTCAATTTGATTCCGACTCACAGAGACCCTATAGGACAGAGTAGAACTGCCCCACGTGGTTTCTAAGGAGCACCTGGTGGATTCGAACTGCTAACCTTTTGATTAGCAGCCTTAGCTTTTAACCACTATGCCATCAGGATTTCCAAGTAGACTCATAGAAATATATAAATTATCTTCAAACACACAAGCCTTCAAGGATGCTTGCAGAAATAATCATATTCCATAATAGCCCAAAGCCATTCATTTTATTAATGGTCATAGGAATCCCTTTGTATTCTGTATCATGCTGAGTGGACTCCCCTGCCCTTTAAACTGATATGCTTTCTGATGGGCCCCGTGAGACTGGTATTGCTTCAGTTCCTACTGATCTGTAGCAGAGGTTGTGAATGTAACACAGGAAACAGATTCTTGTAGTAAAACGACTGCAGACTGCTGCTTTGTCTACCAAGTTTTAACTAACTTTCATTTATTTTACTTGATGTCGCTATTCCTGGACTCTTTCAAAATGCAAACCCCCCATTGTTATGTTAGTGTTGAGAACCATGAGCAGTCCTCGTGGCTAGGGAGAGAACAAGAATGATGCATGGCAACTTCCTGTTGTCTAGAAGGTCTTGTCAATGGGCATACCCTTCTTCTTCGGTAAGGTGAAGGAGAATCTTACTGGGATCATTTCTGTCATTTTAATATCTGCTCGCATGAGCACTTTCTCTCTCTCTCCCTCTTCTCTTTTTTGTCTCAACATATATATTTAATTTTTACTATGTGTCTGTTCAAGACATTGTATTTACATCTGTAAAAAACAGAAACAAGCCTCTCGTGGAGTTTATGCTTTTTGAGAGAGACGGACAGTAGCGATATAAATAGGAAATATTTTGTTAAGGTCCCTGGGTGGTGTAAACACTTTCCTCTCAGCTGCTAACCTAAAGGTTGGTGGTTTGAATCCACCCAGCCATGCTGTGGAAGAAAGGCCTGGCAATCTACTTCCATAAGATTACAGCCCCCCAGAAAACCCTATGAAGCACAGTTCTACTTTTAAAACACATGGATTTGCCATGAGTTGAACTGATTTGATGGCAGTGAATTTTGGTTTACAGCCTAGTAAGTGGTGGAAAGTGATATTGGACAAAATAAATTAAATAGAGGGGTTACAAGAGGAGGAGAGGGGTCCATTTGACAGAAGACCCAAGGGAAGTGAGGGAAGAGATATTTAAGGGTGGAGAGTTCAGGTAGAGGGAACAGCAAATACAAAAGTCTTGAGGCAGGAGAGTGCTTGGAATGTTCCCAAAATAGCAAGAGGCCAGTGTGGCTGGGAAGCTGGAGGGAGCAAGGGAGAAGCACCATAAGATACAAAGTCATGGTAGTGATAGGGGCTAGAATGTGTAGTACCTTAATAGCAACTTTTGATTCGAGTAAGATGTTCAACAGTTATAGGGTTTTGGGCTAAAGATACATAGTGATATGGCTTATATTTCAGCAGGATTATTGAAGACAAGAAAAGTAGGGAAATAAGTACAAAAACAGGGAGACCAGTTAAGAAGCTATTGCCATAATCTAGGTGAGAGGTGTGATGGTGAATTGAATCAAGAAAGTAGTAGTGGAGGTGGTAAGAAGTTACTGGATTCTGGATATATTTGAAGGTAGATCTAACAGGATTTGCTGGCAGATGAATGGAAATATGAGATGAAGAAAGTAAGGATGACTCCAAAGTTGGATTGTGTGCAAGTAGAAAAATTGCCATTAGCTTACGTAGAAAAATTTGCAAAAGAAGCAGTGTAAGGTAGGGGGTTGTTAATCAGGAGCTCAGTTTTGGGCAGATTAAATATGAGACTGCTTTTCAACATTGGGGTGGGTATGTTAAGTAATTAGAGTTATCTTTTTTTTTCTCTGAAGTTCAGAAGAAAGACCTTGCTGGTGATATACATTTGGAAGTTGCCAGTTGATAGATGGCATTTAAAGACGTAAAACTGGTTGGGATTACTAAGGATGTGAAGGCAAATAGAAGAGACAAGGCTGAGTCCAGAGACACTTCAATATTAAGAGGTTGGATCACATGTAGGAATCAGCAAATGAGACAGGAAATGAATGAACAGAACAAATTGTTTTCTGTCTTCCTGGTGACGCAGTGATTAAGAGCTTAGCTACTAACCAAAAGGTCAGCAGTTTGAATCTACCAGGCGCTCCTTGGAAACCCTGTGGGGCAGTTCTACTCTGTCCTATAGCATCACTATGAATCGGAATCGACTCAATGGCAATGGGTTGGAAGCCAAGAGAATAAAGTGTTTCTGGGGAAGGAGTAATTCAAATGTGTCAAAGTTTTTGACATGTCAAGTTGTGATGGGGACTAAAGAAGTTACAACTGAACTTTAAGCTGATTGTGGGGGTGAATGAAGACATGATTGAGAGGTAGTATAAAGTATGGGGTTTCCTTGGGGTTGAAGGAGGGTTTAATTTCGTACTCTAGAGGAAGTGAGTTAGAAGGGTAGGTGATGTGAGCATCGGATGTATGAAATTGAGTTTTGAGTAAGACTAGGTTTAAGTCTGCCACGAATGGTTAGGCAGCATGTGCCCTCTTCAGAGTTGCCTGGTTGAAGAGGAAGGGGATGAAATTTAGGAGGTAAAAAGCAGCAGCCTTCAGTTTGCCCAGCCTAGTGCCATATCATGGGACTTGCTCTACCTGAAGGAAAGATTGCTTTTTTCTTATACACACAAAGATGTTGTAAAGGCTGGTGGTGGCCCTGGACTAAAATATTAGGGAATCATCTGCATGGATATTGGAACAGACAATTATGGTAGAACTAGCATTAAATGAGAGTGATGCTTAAGAGCTAAAATACTCAAAAAATGAAGAAGGGTAGTAACTCAGGAGTTAGCGATGATGATGTTGTTAGGTCCCCTTGAGTCAGTTCCGACCCTATATACGACGGAACAAAACACTGCCTGGTCCTGTGCCATCCTCACAATCACTGCTGTGTTTGAGCCCATTGTTGCAGCCGCTGTGTCAGTTCATCTGGTTGAGGGTCCTCCTCTTTTTCGCTGACCCTCTGCTTTACCAAGCATGCTGTCCTTCTCCACGGATTGTTCCCTTCTGATAACATGTCCAAAGTACATGAGACAAAATCTCACCATCCTTTCCTCCAAGGAAGCAGATAAGTATAATAAGGAGGGTTATTGGTAGTAAAGTCTAATGACATGAGATATAGTGCTGGAAACATCTGGGGAGCAGGAAGGGAGAATGATCTGGAAGCAACAATGAGAATAGGAGCCCTAGTGGTGCAATGGTTAGGTGATCGACTGTTAACTGAAAGATTGATGGTTCGAACCCATCAGTAGGTCTGAAGGAGAAAAGACCAGGCAGTTTGCTTCTTTAAAGATTATAGCTTAGGAGACCCTATGGGCAGTTCTATCTGTCCACAGGGTTGCTGTGAGTCATAGTCAACTCAACAACACACAACAACAATGATTTCACATCCAGGCACTGTGGTGTAAGAGAGGTGGGAAAGGAAAAGGCCATTACCTGAGTGTGAGGGCTTCGGGGAAATCAGTGTCCGTAAGAGACAGCCAGATTTGTAGATCAAGATGGGAAGAGAATGTTCAGATGAAAGATGGAGGATATGGGAGGTCTGGGTAATGACTAACTTCAAATTCCAGAAGGAACAGTGAAAGGGTTTTAGTAGGTGGGAGGGGTGGGGATCCGGTGGAGAGTACTCATCCCATAATTAAACCAGAGCAGGGCTCCCTTAATTTGAACTGTGATTGAGTACTTCACAAAACAACCCATAACCACATGTATTCAGCTAATGTGACCAAAACTAAATTTCCTGGTCTCTCCTTTGAAGCATTAGGGAAATTGCTTTGGGGCATCACTGGAAGAATAGCAAATAGCTTATTTCCTTGAGTATTCCTCAACTTGCCCACTTTGCATCTTACAGCAAACCATAATTGCTTCTTGTAGGACAAGTGTGTTTCCTCCCGTTTAAGTGTGTATCCTACTCCTGTCTCAGTGTACAACCTGTCAGTTTCACCTTAGAATTTATTTCCAAACCTAGATCTCTAACATGTATTGAGTGCTTACAGTGCTTAGCCTTCGTAAGCTGTTTATGTGCACATTCTTTAATCTTCCTGGCATTTCTGTAAGATAGGCCATATTCATGTTGGTGTTAGGTGCCAGTTCTGCCTCTAGTGACCTCATGTAACAGAGTAGAGCTGCCCTATAGGGTTTTCTTGGCTGTAATCTTAATGGAAAGGAGACCTGGTGGCACATTGGTTAAGTGCTTGGCTGTGAACCAAGAGGTTGGCAGTTCGAGCCCACCAGTTGCTCCTCGGAAGAAAGATGTGACGGTGTGCTTCCTAAAAGATTAGAACTTTGGAAACTCTGTGGGGCAGTTCTGCTTTGTCCTACAGAGTTGTTATGAGTGAGAATAGACTCGACGGCAACAGGTTTGGTTTGGGGTTTGAATTGTAATGGAGGCGGATTGCCAGGTCTTTGTCCTGCGGAGCCACTGAGTAGGTTTGAACCTCCAACCTTTCAATTAGCAGCTGAGCACTTAACCATTTGTGCCACTGGGGCTCCTTGATAATATTTATTGACTTGATTATTATTATTTTTCACAGTGAGAAAACTGAAACTTAGGTTAATTGTCCCAGCCAAGTTGCAAGCCCAGTGTGACTGATGCGAAAGGCCATACTCTAACCACTTGGATATTCAGCCAGGAACCAAAGGGAACAATTATTAGCGAGTAGTCACTGATACAGTTTGCCCTGCCAACGTTTGTCCAAATCTGATTATATACACTTGAGCATTTGGGGAGCCTTTGGCTTATCCGAATTCAAGAGTGTGATAACACATGATTTCTTGCAAATCAGTAGTAAATTCCACAAAACTGAACTGGATTAGGCAATTTCCTTGCTTACTATACTTTCCAATATGAAGTTGAACCAGAAGTTAGACTGAATACATTCCATGCTTCTTTTTAGCTGTACAAATATACCTTGGAAATGGAAAATCTGCTCCAAGAGCAGAGGTTAGGTTGCAGGGGAGGACTAGAGTGAGAGAGAGAAGGGGCCTGAAGGGAAGGCAGAGGGAGGGGGGGAGGGAAATGAGAGTGAAGGAGAAAGGGAGAGAGAGGAAAAGAAAGGGAACCCACCATCTGTTTTTCTGTCTTTATTCCCCTTGCCCTCTCCCATTCCTCCTTTAGGATGAAAGAGTAAGAGTATTGAGGTGAATAAACATAAGTTGGTAAGACACCCCTTGAGGCAATCAGAAGAGCGAGCTTCTGCTACCGTAGAGTTATTTCAAATTAGTAAAGATTAGTTGACATTTGCTGCACCATTAAAAGAGGGGAAGCAGAGAAGAATTTGAGAAGAAAGCACTTTACAAAAACTATCAATAAAGAAATTAAGCTTCTACTCTGCAGTGCTTGATCACAGTGAGTAGCACTTGAGACCTCAGGCAGAGCTAAGATAATGACAGTCCTTTTCTTAGAATTGGTGGGCCAGGGAAACAGATTCTTTTTATAATGGGAGATACTTTGTCAAAATATATATATTTTAAGTTTTGTTGAAAATTTTTACAATGTGGAAACATGGTATATTATAGAATTTCCACGACACAAAATCTATGGTTATATATTATATTTATATAACTCCTAAATAGTTTCTTAATAAGAATTCGAGTCTATAGACTTGAGAAAGTACACTGTTCAGATTCTACAAGCCGAGCTCTAGAGATCAAAGTGTGATTTAGGTGAATCACATGATACATCTGTGTTGACAACCCATGACCATTTATGCCAATATAAGCATACATCTGTGTCACCCAAAGAAAATATCTTGAATTTTATGGGCTATTTTAGGCAGAGATTTATGTGTCTGTGTGTGTTTGACTTGCTTTTTGAGCATAATACATTGGTATATCATAAATCTGCTTACACATATTAAGTTGTGACTTACAATGCACTGCTAGTCTGTGAAACTATATGTGTTTTATTTGAAATGATATCATTAGTTTACAGTCTTTACCCTCTGTTTATACGTTGTTATTAACAAGAAAAAAATGAGTTTTTCTTTTTGTAGTCCTAATATATTTCATGTGTAAAGTCAACAGCAACCATCTTACTTACTTTTTAATATGAAGAAACTGGAGAATGTACAGTTTTCACTCACAGAGATCAAAAAAGGTTCTGCTTGTTATTAACCCTAATGTCTTTCAGGGAGGAGGTGGAGCTTTAGCGGGGGAATTAGTATTTTAAAAGTCTCTGTTTAGGAAAAAAATAGAACATGTAGCCTGTTTTAGTCTTTAGATCTCTGGGTAAATAATGATTCCAATATTTTATATGGTCTTCTTTCATTATTCTTTACGGCCAGTTTTATAAGTTGGTTTCTGATTCTGTTATTCTTGGCAAAGTTGTATTAACTTAATAAAACATTATTCAGCTCACTCTTTGTATTTGTTGGCTCAGAAGCCACAGTTTGAGGGATCTTTTTTCCAGAAGTAAAGAGAGCTTGAAGGTGGCCTGAAGTGTGTGGCTAGCTCTCTGCTGAGACATCAGTTAACATACAAATGAGCAGCATCCTAGAGAAAGTGAGGCACGCTCTAATGAGGCTGAAAGTAGTGCTTTGGTTCAGGCACCGTCAGGTGGCAGTCACGCTGATGGCACTTTTACACAGTGGGAGGGGAAAGGAAGAGATTTTGGGGAGTTCAGTGGTAGAACTTCCATGAGAGAGACAGGGGCTTGATTTCCAGCCAGGGTCCTTCCTGCAGAACTGCTGCAGTGGAAGCTTGCATGTGGCTATGATGCCAAGCAGATTGCAGTGGAGCTTCCAGACCAAGACAGACTAGGAAGCAATGCTTGACAATCTACTTCGGAAAATCAGCTAGTGAAAACCATACAGATCACAATGGTCTGATACCATGGGGATGACACAGGACTGGACAACATTTTGTTGTCTATGGGGTTACCATGAGTGGGAGCCAACTTGATGGCAGCTAACAACAAAAACAACAGAGGAAATGATAATAAGGGCCATTGTGGAGTTGGGAAGGTGGTATTTTAAGTAACTTTTGAATATGGTGCCAACCTGTTTTCTCTCTCCTCATAATATATTGTTGTTGTCAGGTGCTGTTGAGTCAGGTCTGACTCACAGTGACCCTGTGTACAACAGAACGAAACACTGCCGGGTCCTACGCCATGCTCACAGTCATTGTTATGCTTGAGCCCATTGGTGCAGCCAGTGTGTCAGTCCATCTTGTTGAGGGTATTCCTCTTTTTTCCTGGCCCTCTACTTTACCAAGTGTGATGTCCTTCTCCAGGGACTGGTCCCTCCTGATAACATGTCTAAAGTATGTGAGATGTAGTCTCGCCATCCTGGCTTCTAAGGAGCTTTCTGGTTGTAATTTTTACGAGACAGATTTGTTTGTTCTTTTGGCAGCCCTTGGTATATTCAATATTGTGTGCCAACACCACAGTTCAAAGGCTTCAGTTCTTCTTCAGTCTTCCTTATTCATTGTCCAGCTTTCTCATGTATATGAGGCGATTGAAAACACCATGGCTTGGGTCAGGCGCACATTAGTCTTCAAGGTGACATTTTTGCTTTTCAATACTTTAAAGAGGTCTCTTGCAGCAGATTTGCCCAATGTGATGTGTCTTTTGATTTCTTTTAATATTTATTGTGCTTTAAGTGAAAGTTTATAAATCAAGTCAGTCTCTCACAAAAAACTTAAATACACTTTGCTACATACTCCCAATTGCTCTCCCCGTAATGAGACAGCCCGCTCCCTCCCTCCACTCTCTCTTTTTGTGTCCACGCTACCAGCTTCTAACCCTGTCTACCCTGTCATCTCTCCTCCAGACAGGAAATGCCAACAGTCTCAAGTGTCCACCTGATCCAAGAAGCTCACTCCTCACCAGCATCCCTCTCCATCCCATTGTCTAGTCCAATCCCTGTCTGAAGAGTTGGCTTTGGGAATGGTTCTTGCCCTGGGCCAGCAGAAGGTCTGAGGGCCATGACCACTGGGGTCCTTCTAGTCTCAGTCAGACCATTAAGTCTGGTGTTTTTATGGGAGTTTGGGGTGTGCATCCCACTGCTCTCCTGCTCTGTCAGGGGTTCTCTCTTGTGTTCCCATCAGGGCAGTCATCGGTTGTAGCCAGGCACCATCTAGTTCTTCTGGTCTCAGGCTGATGTAGTCTCTGGTTCATGTGGCTCTTTCTGCCTCTTGGGCTCATAATTACCTTGTGTCTTTGGTGTTCTTCATTCTCCTTTGGTCCAGGTGGGTTGAGACCAGTTGATGCATCTTAGATGGCCGCTTGCTAGCGTTAGAGACCCCAGACGCCACTCTCCAAAGTGGGTTTCAGAATGTTTTCTTAGTAGATTTTATTATGCCAATTGACTTAGATGTCCCCTGAAACCATGGTCCCCAAACCCCTGCCCCTGCTACGCTGGCCTTCGAAGCCTTCAGTTTATTCAGGAAACTTTTTTTGCTTTTGGTTTAGTCCAGTTGTGCTGACCTCACCTGTATTGTGTGTTGTCTATCCCATCACCTAGAGTAGTTCTTATCTACTATCTAATTAGTGAATACCCCTCTCCCACCCTCCCTCCCTCCCCCCTCCTGTAACCGTCAAAGAATATTTTCTTCTCTGTTTAAACTGATCTTTGAGTTCTTGTAATAGTAGTCTTATACAATATGTCCTTTTGCAACTAATTTTACTCAGTATAATGCCTTCCAGATTCTTCCATGTTATAAAATGTTTCACAGATTTCTGACTGTTCTTTATCGATGTGTAGTTTTCCATTGTGTGAATATACCATAATTTATCTGTTCATCTGTTGATGGGCATCTTGGTTGCTTCCATCTTTTTGCTGTTGCAAACACTGCTGCAGTGAACATGGGTGTGCATATATCTGTTCATGTAAAGGCTCTTATTTCTCTAGGATATATTCCAAGGAGTGGGATTGCTGGATTGTATGGTAGTTCTATTTCTAGCTTTTTAAGGACGTGCCATATCAATCTCCAAAGTGGTTTTACCATTTTACGTGCCCATCAGCAGTGTAGAAGTGTTCCAATCTCACCACAGCCTCTCCAACATTTATTTTGTGTTTTTTGGATTAATGCCAGCCTTGTTGCCGTGAAATGGAGTCTCATTGTAGTTTTGATTTGCATTCCTTTAATGGCTAATGATCGTGAGCATTTCCTCATGTATCTGTTAGCTACCTGAATGTCTTCTTAGTGAATTGTCTGTTCATATCTTTTGCCCGTTTTTTAATTGGGTTATTTGTCTTTTTGTTGTTCAGTTTTTGCAATATCATGTAGACTTTAGAGATCAGCCACTAATCAGAAATATCATAGCTAAAAACTTTTTCCCAGTCTGTAGGTAATCTTTTTACTCTTTTGGTGAAGCCTTTGGATGGTCATAGGTGTTTGATTTTTAGGAGCTCCCAGTTACCTACTTTTTTTTTTCTGTACTGTTAGTAACATTTTGTATACTGTTTATGCCATGTATTAGGGCTTCTAACGTTGTCCCTATGTTTTCTTCCATGATGTTTATCATTTTAGATTCTATATTTAGGTCTTTCATCCATTTTGAGTTGGTTTTTGTGTATGGTGTGCAGTATGGGTCTTGTTTCTTTTTTTTTTGCAGATGGATATCCAGTTATGCTAGCACCATTTGTTAAAAAAAAACTGAGTTTTCCCCCATTTAACTGCTTTGGGGCCTTTGTCAAGTATCAGCTGCTCTTATGTGAATGGATTTATGTCTGGATTCTCAATTCTGCTCCATTGGCCTACGTATCTGTTGTACCAGCACCAGGCTGTTTTGACTACTGTGGCGATATCTTTTGATTTCTTGATTGCTGTTTCCATGGATGTTGATTGTGGATCCAAGTAAAATGAGATCCTTGACATCAGTCTTTTCCCTGTTTATCATGATGTTGCTTAATCGTTCAGCTGTGAGGATTTTTGTTTCCTTTATGTTGAGGTGTAACCCATACCGAAGGCTGTGGTCTTTGAGCTTCATCAGTAAGTGCCTCAAGTCCTCCTCACTTTCAGCAAGCAAGGTTATGGCATCTGCATATCACAGGTTATTAATGAGTCTTTCTCCAATCCTGATGCCCCATTCTTCTTCATATAGTTCAGCTTCTCTGATTATTTGTTCAGAATACAGATTGTATAAGTATGGTGAAAGGATACAATCCTGACGCATAACTTTTCCTGACTAAACCACACAGTATCCCTTTGTTCTGTTCAAGCAGCTGCTTCTTGATCTATGTACAGGTTCCTCATGAGCACAGTGAAGTGTTCTGGAATTATGATTCTTTACAATGTTATCCATAATTTGTTATGATACACACAGTTGAATGCCTTTGCATAGTCAGTAAGACATAGGATAATATCTTTCTGGTATTCTGTGCTTTCAGCCAGGATCCATCTGATATCAGCAATGATATCCATGGTTCTATGTTCTCTTCCGAATCTGGGTTGAATTTCTGGCAGTTCCCTGTGGATATAGTGCTGCAGTCATGTATATACTCGTCTCGTTTTGCTGGAGGTTTTCAGTAGGTTGCCTGTGAATACTCCAGTGTGATTTTACATAGCATGGTGTGTGTGTCTATATTTGTGTTCAGGAGGATGAGGATTTATGAAGGTATTTACAGGTTTCTGAGTGTTCACGGAGGAAGACAAGACAGCATGATTAATCCTTGCCTGACATTCATTCCTAAGAATCTTGCAGGTGAAGAAAAGGAATTATTTCAGTGTCTGTATCAGGTTCCCTCATTTTCTTGGATTAAACTTTCTTTTTTTTGTCTTTCATCCAACATATCCATTTTACTTAATGGCTTTGTTATTTCATGGACACCTGCTCTTCCTTGGTGGCCTAGAGAAACTTAAGTATGTGTAAATTATGTTGTTTTAGCTACACATGGAAGAAATACTGAAGAATGAGAACACTCTTCACAGTCAGAAGTGACCATTGGCAGGATATAAAACTTCCTCTGCCCACTCTTTCTCATTCTTTTTTCTTTCTTCCCAGCCTACAGGTTTTACTGTTTATGAGAAGTAGAAGGGACTTCAAAAGATCGTGCAGCCCTGGATCTTCTCTCGCACCATTATTTTACTTAAATCAGTCAATTCAGTTAGACATTAATTCTAATAGTAGATGTCCAGTGGGCTAGGAATCTCACAGTCTCCCTTATATTTGTCCCTGGGTATTTTGTTAACCTTTATAGTCACAAATTTTTTCCTTATGCTGAAATCTTTTATACTTTAAATTAAAACTAGTTTCCTGTTTTTTTTTTTTTTTTTTTAACTTTCCAGTGATGGAGAACAGCTGGGCACCATCTACATACCACCCCCTTCATCGGCACTTCTCCAAATGGCTTATCCCAGCCCTTTCAAACATTACTTATAGATACTATTTTCCATTTCTTTCTTCCGTTAGGGGCCTCTTTTTCTTACATATTTCCCCTTGAACTGTGAACTTTGTTCTTTTACAAATGGATTTTGGTCAGTTTTAACAACCTGGAGTCATGGAGGAAGAGTAAGTTTTCTTTTTAAGCACAGATAATGCTGTGAGAGAAATCATTAATAACGTGGAGATAAAGATTAGAAGGAGAATATGATCTCACAGTAAAAACAAATGCCCACTTAAATAAAAACAAAAATTAAAGGTATTTCCCCAATTACTCATCTTAACTAGCTAATTTTTAAAAAATTGATTTATGTAGTTTTTGATTCATACATAGAAACAAAACACACATGCTGTTAAAAAAAAAAAAAAGTCTCTTTTCATTGATAATCCCTTCTCTGCCTTCTCTCTAAGGAGATAACTGTATGTCCATTTCCCAAATAATTAGGTGCCTTCCCTAGCTTTCCTTTACAGTAGAATTGGTATTTTACATGTTGAAGTATAAAGTAATTGATAGTGATACCTATGAGTGAATGAGGCACTTTCCCGTGACCTGTGCCAACCTTTCATTGCTATTCTTCCTGTCCTCTTTCTTCTATTTCTCACTTTCTAGGTCATTTGCTTAATTCTCAGGCAGATGTTTCAGGAACCTGATGCAGCTTAGCAGATCACAGATGTTGTGTCAGTTTAAAGGAAATATCCTCTACTGTGTTTACCCCCCACACAAACATCATGTTTTCAGATGCTACCCTCCATAACTCTGAGAGAAATTCTTGTTGGTTCTATGGTAGGTGGGGTTAAAGGCTGTTACCTACAGGGTATACTTTCTCCTCCAAATCTACTTATTTCTGGTTTGAGTTTCTCTTTTCTGGTTTTGTTTTGAAGGATTATCTTTATGTTTATCTAGAAATGTTAATATGACTATATTGCCCTGTTCGATGAATTGAGTGCTTGTAGGAAGAATTTTTAGAGCTATAACTTCAGTGTATAAAGTTTTCCTCCTAATTACCTATGGAGCTTCAGTGGCTTGTTCATTGCAAACAGAAGTGTTTGTGAAATATTATTGGTGGGCATTGCAGTGAAGTTGGGGTATGTCCAACTCTCTGGTATCAGACGAGTACCATCTGTAGCATATGATACCAGCCACCAAAATTGTTAAAAAAGTGTCTTGCGTGATTTCATTTTATAGGCACATGTTCTTGCTTAAATGTATTGCTAATGTAAATAATCATCTGGTTCACCAATTCCTGTTGGTTTATTCTTTTGTTTTTGCATGCCACTTTTTCGGAGTAGGGTGAGGATCTCAGAGAAATAAGCAAGCTTTTCTTGGTCTGAACAACTGGGATGGGTTAACTACATGCATTTCTACTTAATATTTTAAGGAAATAATAGCTCTCTTGCTTCTTAAGGATCTTTAGTTGCTAAAATTTTATATCTTTTCTGCAAACATTTGGGCTAATGAAGAAGATTATAAAATGTAGTAGCAGTTTCAGTTATATAAATTGTTAGGTATGTTAGGCATAGAAGTTATTGTTCTAAATATTTTTAAAAGACTATCAATACTTTTACTGTTTAGATTCTTCATTGAAAATTGTTATTTCCATTATTACATTGCTGGTGTTGCTCTCTCTAGTATTTCTGTGAGCTAGTATCTCTGGCCTTTCTGGCATCTCATACCTTTTGAATGCTCTCTTTGAAGGCAACAAAGAAAATTGTTGAAACTCAAATACTATGTATTTATCTTAGAAAAGGAGTGTTTTGAGAGAGGGCAGCTCTCCTTAATCTGGATAAAAAAGGATTAAGAAATTGTCTTTTCTGTGAAAGAACTGACATTTAGGAGAGATTGAGTTGGGGTCAGATGTGTTTCCTGTACTTCTTTAAGTCATTTTTTTTTTTTTTAACCATTCTTGGCATGTATTTTGTTGTGTATATTCAGAACATCTGATAGAAAAAAAATTTCAAATATAAATACTACATATAATAACACATTATAATTCAAACTTATAACTTCTAATTGTCTATGTATTGATTGCTCAAAACAAATTTTAGTTATCATTGCTAGGTTTTCATGGACTTCATTTTCCTCAGGTAGAGCTAATGGGTCCATACCATTGTTCTTTGAAAATATGTTTTAAACCTTATGTACTCAAAATCAAGCCTTGAGTCTTGGTGTTTTTCTCCAGCACCATATACGGTGCTTGATGTGAAGAAAGGTGCTCAGTAAACGTTGTATGTGTGGGTGAATGATTAATAAATAAATAAGCTTCGCCTAAGACCAAGCCCTCTTTTAAAATCCTGTTGAATGATAGCAGTGAGCCAATGTAAGCCCCAATATACTACCTACAATTTGATTAATTTTTTTTCATAAAAATGTTATTGAGCCTATAGCTTGCGTCAGGATTATCTTTACAGAAAACTAATGTGATTTGAGAGCATCTAGTTTGATTGTTCACAAAATTGAAAAGAGAGGTTGGAGCGAGAACTGATAGTAATGAAATTGGTCAAAGAATGCTCCACTCCCTGTCTTTATTAGACCTTCAAACGCTAATGCCCTCAGATAGCCCGTTGCTTATTGTGTGGTCCAATGGGACTTAGTGTAATTAATAGTAGGAAATATCTGTATTGCAGTGATTATACAGTGCCCAGATTCTGGCCTGCGTTGTGGCTCTGCCCCCATATAACTCCTACAATTTTCTATTAGCATTCTGATTGCTTGGCTTTAATTCTCTTTGTTTTTCTTTCACTGTGGAAAGCCACCAAGCTGTAACTTTCCTCTAAAAATAAAACAGTACCCAAGGTATTCATAAGGTTTTCAGTGGCTAATGGTTTTCAGAAGTAGACTGCCGGGTCCTTCTTCCTAGTCTATCTTAGTCTGGAAGCTCAGCTGAAACCTGCCCTCTGTGGGTGACCATGCTGGTATCTGAATACCGGTGGCATAGCTTCCAGCTTCACAGCAACATGCAAGCCTCCACAGTACGACAAACTGACAGACACCCAAGGTAAGTGTATTTGTAGTTAGTGGTAGGTCCTGCAGCTTCCCACTGACTTGCAAAGGAAGGCTTTGTGGTTTGGCTTCCATATTTTTTTGTAATTGTCATTAGGATAATAAATAAATAAAGAAGGCTTCTGTTTTCAAATTTTAATAAAAAAAGAATTTTCACTTTTTATGTATGCTTTTTCATAATACAAACTGCTTTGCTGACATCCTCTTTGATGTTTTCTTGTTAAAAACAATAATTGAAAATTAACTTTAAAAATAGCTATTTTAAGTAAATTAATGAAAATTAAGTCCAGCAATTTAGTTTAATAATCACTTATAGGAGGATCCCTGGTGGTGCAGTGGTTAAAGCGATTGACTGCTAACCCAAAGGTGGGCCCAGTGGCTCTCCATGAGAAAGATGTGGCAGTTGGCTTCTGTAGAGATTCACAGCCTTGGAAGCCCCATGGGGTCGCTATGAGTCGCAATCAATGGCAGTGGGTGGGAATCATTATAGACCACTGTTCTGTGTCTGTTTCTGTGAGGGGCTGAGCCTCTGGCTACTGAGGCAGACATAGCACCAGTATTACAGGGACAGTCAGGAATCACGTGCTGTGTTCCAAGGAAGCATGGGTGGGGATGAGCACCTCTACCTCAGAGGCTGGGATAATCTTTGGGCAAGCTGTTTGAGTTTGCTCTCAGTATGAGCTTTCCAGGCAGAAAGGTGGGGACGGGTATTTGGAAGAGGGAGAATCAGAACAAGTGCAACAGATACAGCAAATATGTGTGTTCAGGAAACGCCACAGAAACTAGACTGACTAGGTTAGATGGTATGAGTAGGGGAGGTGGCCAAGATATAAAACGAGAGACAGAGAGAGAGATACAGAATCAAGCTTGCATCCTGATTTTTTCCCTTGTGTCTTTGATTAAAGGCCACAACCATATTCGGGTTGCCATCTTGTATACCTGCCAGTGGATTAGTAATTACATTCGGAGGGAATACCATCCATATCTTTGCTCCAGTACTCAACTTTAAAAATAAAACTCTATCCTTCATTTTTTAGTTTAGTTACATTTCAGGTTGAATGGTGAATGGAAAAGAGAGAGAGGAGTAACTTGAAGAATTTTGAGAAAAGAGACTGAGCTCCACAAAGTCTTGCTGGAACACAGCCACCAGTTTCCCTAGCCTTCAAGGCTGTCTCATGGTTATTTATAATTCTCTACCATTGTTTGCCGCCAGGCTTCTAAATAGAATATTTTGGGGTAGGGGTTTAGGAGTGGGGGTGAGGGGTAGAGGAATAGCAAATACCAAGAATCCCACTAAACTGTTTAAAACCATGGGATTAGCTTTGAGTATGTTTTTGGATTGCCTAACATCTGGCAGCCAAGCAAAATGTTAATGGATTTCCTCACCTTTTAAAAAAAAGTTGAATGATAAAAGTTTCATGGAGAACTGGTCCTCTCATTTTAGTGTTCTCATCTTCAGTTTGTCCGTCTACACAAAGGGTAGGCAGTCTTGTGGGGTTTCTAGGTCTGAAGTACTGGCATGAGTTTTGTGATTATGCCAGCACATGGCTAGAGAAAATAGCTTCCATTGTGTACTGCATGCCAAGAAGATCTCACTTCCTAAGCTGCATGTCGGAGTTTGATATTTATTGGCTAAAACATCTGTCCCAATTTTTCAGTCTCCTGGCTTCTGTTGTAATTTTACATACAGGGGATTTTCCCTGATCCTTTTTTTTATCATTAATTTTTGTTTGGCTTCTATTTCAGAGGCCAGACTCAGTCCCCTAGGTAAATATTCAGGCAACTGTTTCAAATGAGCCCTGCATTATTTATTTATCACATCTATTATTAAGAGAGCTACAAGAATAAGTAAAAGTAAAAACTGTGTGTTTTGTCCGAATACAAATCTGCATGGCCTTGCACAGTCTGTCTACTCAGTAAGTGAATGTTTTCAGATTCAGCCATCCACAGGCTACGTATATGGCCAACGAGTAAATGAAATGACTCCTCTACACATATTAAGAGCCCATATATGTCAGCCCTTAAAGTATACGTGTATTATTATTGTGTGCCGTCAAGCTGATTTCACCTCATAGCGACCCTGTATGAGAGACTGGAGCTGCCCCATATGGTTTCCTAGGCTGTAAGCTTGGTCTTCTCTCCAGAGGAGCCACTGGTGGGTTTGAACTGCCGGACTTTCGGTTAGTAGCTGAGCACTTTTAACTACTGCACCACCAGGCCTCCTTGAAAACAAAAAAAAAACCATATTTACACACAGGCACACACACACACACACACTCTGATTTGAGTCCGTTACGTACGTGACCTGCCCATTTTCTAAAAAATTTTTATTGTATTTTAAGTGAAAGTTTACAAATCAAGTCAGTCTCTCACACAAAAACTTACATACACCTTGCTACATACTCCCAATTGATCTCCCCCTAATGAGACAGCGTGCTCTCTCCCTCCACTCTCTCTTTTCCTGTCCATTTTGCGAGCTTCTAACCCCCTCAACCCACTCATCTCCCCTCTAGGGAGGAGATGCCAGCATTGTCTCAAGTGTCCACCTGATCCAAGAAGCTCACCCCTCCCCAGCATCCCACTCCAACCCATTGCCCAGTCCAATCCCTGTCTGAAGAGTTGGCTTTAGGAATGGTTCCTGTCCTGGGCCAACAGAAGGTCTGGGGGCCATGACCACGGGGGTCCTTCTAGTATCAGACCATTAAGTCTGGTCTTTTATGGGAATTTGTGGTCAGTATCCCACTGCTCTCTGCTCCTTCAGAGGTTCTCTCTGTGTTCCCTGTCAGGGCAGTCATCAGTTGTAGCCAGCCCCATGTAGCTCTTCTGGTCTCAGGCTATGTAGTTTCTGGTTTATGTGGCTCTTTCTGTCTCGTGGGCTCATTATTACCTTATGTCTTTGGTGTTCCTCTTTCCCCTTTGGTCCACGTGGGTTGAGACCAATTGATGCACCTTAGATGGCCACTTCCTAGCGTTTAAGACCCCAGACGCCTCTCTCCAAGGTGGGATGCAGAATGTTTTCTCAATAGATTTTATTATGCCAGTTGACTTAGATGTCCCCGAAACCATGGTCCCCAAACCCCCGCCCTTGCTACAATGGCCTTCCAAGCTTTCAGTTTATTCTGGAAACTTCTTTGCTTTTGGTTTAGTCCAGTTGTGCTGACCTCGCCTGTATTGTGTGTTGTCTATCCCATCACCTAAAGTAGTTCTTATCTACTATCTAGTCAATGAATATCCCTCTCCCACTCTCCCCCCTCCACATAACCATCAAAGAATATTTTCTTCTCTGTTTAAACTATTTCTTGAGTTCTTATAATAGTAGTCTTATACAATATGTCCTTTTGCAACTGACTAATTCACTCAGCATAATGCCTTCCAGATTCCTCCATGTTATGAAATGTTTCACGGATTCATGACTGTTCTTTATCGATGCGTAGTATTCCATTGTATGAATATACCATAATTTATTTATCCGTTCATCCGTTGAAGGGCACCTTAGTTGCTTCCCTCTTTTTGCTATTGTAAACAGTGCTGCAGTGAACATGGGTGTGCATATATCTGTTCGTGTAGAGGCTCTTATTTCTCTAGGATATACTCCAGAGAGCGGGATTGCTGGATCGTATGGTAGTTCTATTTCTAGCTTTTTAAGGAAGCGCCAAATCGATTTCCAAAGTGGTTGTACCATTTTACATTTCCACCAGCAGTGTATAAGTATTCCAGTCTCACCACAGCCTCTCCAACATTTATTATTTTGTGTTTTTTGGATTAATGCCAGCCTTGTTGGAGTGAGATGGAATCTCATTGTAGTTTTGATTTGCATTTCTCTAATGGTTTTTTTTTTTTTTTAATGGCTAATGATCGTGAGCATTTCCTCATGTATCTGTTAGCTACTTGAATGTCGTCTTTAGTGAAGTGTCTGTTCATATCTTTGGCCCATTTTTTAATTGGATTATTTGTCTTTCTGTAGTTGAGGTTTTGCAGTATCATGTATATTTTAGAGATTAGGTGCTGATTGGATATGTTATAGCTAAAAACTTTTTCCCAATCTGTAGGTAATCTTTTTACTCTTTTGGTGAAGTCTTTGGATGAGCATAGGTGTTTGATTTTTAGGAGCTCCCAGTTATCTAGTTTTTCTTCTGCATTGTTAGTAATAATTTATATACTGTTTATGCCATGTATTAGGGCTCCTAACATTGCCCCTATTTTTTCTTCCATGATCTTTATCATTTTAGATTTTATACTTAGGTCTTTGATGCATTTTGAGCTCGTTTTTGTGCATGGAGTGAGGTATGGGTCTTGTTTCATTTTTTTTGCAGATGGATATCCAGTTATGGCAGCACTGTTTGTTAAAAAGACTGTCTTTTCCCCATTTACCTGTTTTGGGGCCTTTGTCAAATATCAGCTGCTCATATGCGGTTGGGTTTATTTCTGGATTCTCAATTCTGTTCCATTAGTCTATGTATCTGTTGTTGTACCGGTACTAGGCTGTTTTGACTACTGTGGCAGAATAATAGGTTCTAAAGTCAGGTAGAGTAAGGCCTCCCACTTTGTTCTTCTTTTTCAGTAATGCTTTACTTATCCGGGGCCTCTTTCCCTTTCATATAAAGTTGGTGATTTGTTTCTCCATCTCATTAAAGAATGTCGTTGGAATTTGGATCGGAATTACATTAAATGTATAGATCGCTTTTGGTAGAATAGCCATTTTTATAATGTTAAGTCTTCTATCCATGAGCAAGGTATGTTTTTCCACTTAGGTAGGTCTCTCTTGGTGTATTGTAGTTTTCTTTGTATAAGTCTTTCACATCTCTGGTAAGATTTATTCCTAAGTATTTTATCTTGGTAAAAAAAATCCTGGTGGCTACTGTAAATGTTATTGATTTGGTGATTTCCTCTTCGATGTTCTTTTTGTTGGTGTAGAGGAATCCAACTGATTTTGTGTGTTTATCTTGTATCCCGATACTCTGCTGAACTCTTCTATTAGTTTCAGCAGTTTTCTTGAGGATTCCTTAGGGTTTCCTGTGTATAAAATCATGTCATTTGTAAATAGAGATAATTTTACTTTTTCCTTGTCAGTCTGGATGCCCTTTATTTCTTTGTCTAGCCTAATTGCTCTGGCTAGGACCTCCAGCAGAATGTTGAATAAGAGCGGTGATAAAGGGCATCCTTGTCTGGTTCCGGATCTCAAGGGGAATGCTTTCAGGCACTCTCCCTTTAGGATGATGTTGGCTGCTGGCTTTGTATAAATGTCCTTTATTATGTTGAGGAATTTTCCTTCTATTCCTATTTTGCTGAGAGTTTTTATCATGAATGCGTGTTGAACTTTGTCAAATGCCTTTCCTACATCAATTGAGAAAATCAGGTGATTCTTGTCTTTTGTTTTATTTATGTGATGGATTACATTAATTGTTTTTCTAATGTCGAACCATCCCTGCATACCAAAACCAAACCCAGTGCCATCAAGTCGATTCTGACTCATAGCGACCCTATAAGACAGAATAGAGCTGTCCCATAGAGTTTCCAAAGAGTGCCTGGCGGATTCGAACTGCCGACCCTTTGGTTAGCAGCCGTAGCACTTAACCACTACACCACCAGGGTTTCCCATCCCTACATACCTGGTATGAATCCCACTTGGTCATGGCAAATTATTTTTTTGATATGTTATTGAATTCTATTGGCCAGAATTTTGTTGAGGATTTTTGCATCTAAGTTCATGAGGGATATAAGTTTGTAATTTTCTTTTTTTTGTGGTATCTTTATCTGGTTTTAGTATCAGGGATATGGTGGCTTCACAGAATGAGTTTGGTAGTATTCTATCCTTTTCTGTGCTCTGAAATGCCTTTAGTAGTAGTGGTGTGAACTCTTCTCTGAAAGCTAGTTAGAACTCTGCAGTGAAGCCCTCCAGGCCAGGGTCTTTTTTTTTGTTGGGAGTTTTTTGATTACCTTTTCAATCTCTTCTTTTGTTATGGGTCTATTTAGTTGTTCTGCCGCTGATTGTGTTAGTTTAGGTAGGTAGTGTGTTTCTACGAATAGTAATCTGATATGATTATTTTAATTTCAGTTGAGTCTGTTGTAATATCGACCATCTCATTTCTTATTCAGGTTATTTGCTTCCTTTCCTGTTTTTCTTTTGTCAGTGCCAGTGGTTTATCAATTTTGTTGATTTTTTCAAAGGACCAGCTTTTGGTCTTGTTCTTTCAATTGTTTTTCTGTTTTCTATTTCATTTAGTTCTGCTCTAATTTTTATTATTTGTTACCTTCTGGTGCCTGAGGGTTTCTTGTGTTGCTCTCTATTTGTTCAAGTTGTAGGGATAACTCTTTGATTTTGGCCCTTTCTTCTTTTTGTACATGTGCATTTATTGATATAAATTGGCCTCTGAGCACTGCTTTCGCTGTGTCTCGAAGGTTCTGATAGGAAGTGCTTTCATTCTCATTGGTTTCTATGAATATCTTTATTCCATCCTTAATGTCTTCTATAATCCAGTTTTTTTTTGAGCAGGGTATTGTTCAGTTTCCAAGCGTTTGATGTCTTTTTCCATTATTGATTTCCGCTTGTATGGCCGTATGGTCAGAGAAGATGCTTTGTAATATTTCAGTGTTTTGGATTCTGCTAAGGCTTGCTTCATGACCTAATATGTGGTCTATTCTAGAGAATGTTCTACGTGCACTAGAAAAGAAAGTATACTTGGTTGCTGTTGGGTGGAGTGTTCTGTATATGTCTGTGAGGTCAAGTTGGTTGATTGTGGCTTTTAGATCTTCCGTATCTTTACTGAGCTTCTTTCTGAATGTCCTGTCCTTCACTGAAAGTGGTATGTTGAAGTCTCCTAGTATTATTGTGGAGCTATCTCACTTTTCATTGCTGATAGAGTTTGTTTTATGTATCTTGCAGCCCTCTCATTGGGTGCATAAATATTTAATATGGTTGCATCTTCTTGGTATATTATCCCATTAATCATTATGTAGTGTCCTTCCTTATCCTTTATGATGGATTTAACTTTGAAGTCTGTTTTGTCAGAAATTAATATTGCCACTCCTGCTCTTTTTTGATTTTTGTTTGCTTGATATATTTTTTTCCATCCTGTTCATTTTACTTTGTTTGTTTCTCTAAGTCTACGGTGTATCTCCTGTAGGCAGCATATAGATAGATCGTGTTTTTTAATCCATTCTGCCACTCTCTGTCTCTTTATTGATGCATTTAGTATATTTACAATTCAGTGTAATTATGGATAGGTATGAATTTAGTGCTATCATTTTGATGTCTTTTTTTGTGTGTTGTTGACAGTTTCTTTTTCCCACTTAATTTTATGTGCTGAGTAGATTATATATTGTCCTTTCCTCATATTCATTGTTATTGATTTTGTTTCTGCTGAGTCTCTATTTTTTTCTTGTATTTTATTTTGATAAGTAGGATAGTTTGTCTCCATTGTGGTTACCTTATTATTTACCCCTATTTCTCTAAATTTAAACCTAACTTTTATTTCTTTGTATTGCCATATCTTCCTCTCCATATGGAAGATCTGACTACATTTCTTAGTCCCTCTTTATTGTTTTAATGTTGTCTTCTTTTATATAATAACATAGCTGTTACTCTGTTTTTAGCTTTTTTTTTTTTCTAATTATTTTTTAGTCTTCCTTTGTTTTTTTGATTTCCCTGTCTGGGTTGACTTCTGATTGCTCTGCCCAGTGTTCTAGTCTTGAGTTCATACCTGATATTGTTGATTTTCTAACCAAAGAACTCCCTTTAGTATTTCTTGTAGTTTTGGCTTGGTTTTTACGAATTCACTAAACTTCTGTTATCTGGAAATGTCCTAATTTCACCTTCATATTTAAGAGACAGTTTTGCTGGATATATGATTCTTGGCTGGGAATTTTTCAAATAAGTCATCCTATTGCCTTCTTGCCTGCGTGGTTTCTGCCGAGTAGTCCGACTTTATTCTTATTGTCTCTCCTTTGTAGGTGACTTTTCGTTTATCCCTAGCTGCTCTTAGAATTCTCTCTTTATCTGTGGTTTTGGCAAGTTTGATTATAATATGTCTTGGTGCCTTTCTTTTAAGATCTACCTTATGTGGAGTTCGATGACCATCTTGGATAGATATCTTCTCATCTTTCGCGATAGGGAAGTTTTCTGCCAGCAAATCTTCAACAATTCTTTGTATATTTTCTGTTATCACTCCCTGTTCTGGTACTCCAATCACTCGTAGGTTATTTCTCTTGAGAGAATCCCACATGATTCTTAAGATTTCTTCATTTTTTTAAAATCTTTTATCTGATTTTTCTTCAAATATATTAGTGCCAAGTGATTTATCTTCGAGTTCAGAAATTCTAGCTTCTACTTGCTCAGTTCTGGTCCTCTGACTTTCTATTGAGTTGTCCACTTCTGTAATTTTATTGTTAATCTTCTGAATTTCTCATTGCTGTCTATGGATTTTTCCAGCTTATTAAATTATTCATTATGTTAATGAATAATCTTTTTAATTTCTTCAATTGCTTTATCTCTGTGTTCCTTGGCTTGTTCTGCATATTGCCTCATTTCCTTCCTGATGTCTTGAAAAAAAAAAAAAAATTTTTTTTTTTTTGAAGGGGTCTGTATATTAATCTTTTGTATTCTGGCTCTGCTAATTCCAGGAATGCACTTTCATCTAGAAGATCCCTGGATTCTTTGTTTTGAGAGCTTGTTGAGGCAATCATGGTCTGTTTCTTTAAGTGACTTGATATTGACTGTTGTCTCCGAGCCATCTGTAAGTTATTGTATTAGTTTATCCTTGCTTACTGTGTCATAACTTCTTGTTTTGTTTTGATATACCCAGATGGGATGCTTGAGTGAGCTAGCTTGATTATTTTCACCTTTGGAGCTCTGATGTCCTGTCCCCAGATGGCTAGAGCTGTTATCAGGTATATCAGTCTAGGAATCCATTCACTTTTCTTACATGAATTCAACTCAGGTTTCCAGGTAGCTGATCATCAAGTGTGTGGTACAGGCTCTGTCCTGCAGTCTTATAGGGGCAGGGGTGATTGGTGTATGTACCAGTATCTGATTGCAGCAGGGGGTCATGCTCTGAACAAGCAGAGGGCTGAGAACTGACACCCAAGTGTCTCTGAGTAAAGCGCGCCCTTGTTCCCTAGAGCGTGCAGGTGGGTGGGTCCTGCAGACGGACCACGGACACCCAGTGTTTTTAGTTGTAAGGACTGGGAGGTACCAGTTATCCTTGGACCCCTGTCACAGGTGGCTGGGTGACTTTAGTGGAGCTACCAGTCCTTAGGCTCCTGATGTGGTAGGTGAAACCCAGAGGACCCTGTTTAATAGGCAAAGCAATGTCAGACATCAAACATCCACCTCTCCACCGTACAGGCGAAACGGTTGAAGTCTGCCAACAAGGGCCTATTCTCCTGAAATAGGCCCACACAGATCCATTCAGAAGGGAAAGGTGCTCAAAGTCCACAGACCATTTATTCCTGGACAGGAGCTGCATCAGTCCTGAGCTCCCCCAGTTAGTGGAGCCGGCATATTATCTTTTCCCCAAAATGCAAATTTTTTCCTTCTCCAAGGCTGGGAGGATGGCTCTAGGCACTCAATAGAGCCTATCTCAGGCCTAGGGAATTCAGCTGCTGAAGCCGGGTTGGGGGTGGGGGGGTGTGGTAAAATATACGCATGTATTTAGCTTTTACTGAGAGCACCGTTCTTCTCTGGTTCCGGAGATGTGAGTAGGCTGTGTGGCTGGCTGCTTCTCTCTGAGGAAACTGTGGTTGAATGCTAGTACCAGCCCGCCACCACAGCTGCTTCCAGAATGTTGCCTGAGGGCGCCCCATGATTCAGGTCTGGTAACTCCTTTCCGCTTTTAAACAGTCTCTTTCTTTCCCTGCCCCTCAGTTCGTCTTCTAAGCTTTCCTTCGATGCTCAGTACCCCTAGCTTGTTATAAATATGCTCGTTTCACTTGTTTTTTTGGGTCTTTGTTGTAAAGAGGGCTTGCCGGAAGCGTCTGTCTGTTCCACCATCTTGGCTCCGTCTCCCCATTTTTTTTCTTGATTTTTCCCAAAAAAAAATTAAGTTCTTTTTTTTTTTTTCCTGGAAACAATTGTTACTAGGTTTTATTTTCTGCTGTTATTGTTGTTAGTGCTGTTGAGTCCGTTGCTACTCATATACCAGCCCCATGTACAACAGAATGAAACACTGTCATTCTCACAGTTGTTGCTATGTTTGATTTAGTTGTTGCTATGTTTGATTTAGTTGTTGCAGCCATTGTGTCAGTCCATCTCCTTGAGGGTCTTCCTCTCTTCCACTGACCCTCTGTTTTGCCAAGCATGTTGTCCTGCTCCAGGGTTTGGTCTCTCTGATAACATGTCCAAAGAACATGAGACAAAGTCTAATCATCCTCACTTCTTAGGAGCATTCTTCTAAGACAGATTTATTTACTCTTCTGGCAGTCCACAGTATATTCAGTATTCTTCACCAACACCATACTTCAGTGTCATCAATTTTTCTTTGGTCTTCCTTATTCATTGCTCAGCTTTCACATGCCTGTGAGGTAATTGAAAATACCATGGCTTGTTAAGGTCACCTTAGTCCTCAAAGTGACATCCTTGCTTTTTAACACTTTAAAGAGGTCTTTTGCAGCAGATTTTCCCAGTGCAGTGAGTCATTTGATTTTTTGACTGCTGCTTACATGGGCATTGATTGTGGATCCAGGTAAAATGAAATCTGTTTATCGTGATGTTGCTTATTGGTCCAGTTGTTAATATTTTTGTTTTCTTTATATTAATGTGCAAACCCATAGTGAAAGCTGTAGTCTGTGGTCTTCATCAGTAAATGCTTCAAGTCCTCTTTGCTTTTAGCAAGCAAGGTTGTATCATCTGTGTATCCAGGTTGTTAATGAATCTTCCTTCAACCCTGATGCCCTGTTCTTCTTCATGTAGTCCAGCTTCTCCGATTGTCATTTGTTGAAAATATACACAGCAAATCATATACAGATTCAACAATTTCTACATGTTCAATTAAGTGACATTGATTATATTCAAGTTGTGCAACCATTCTTACCCTCCTTTTCCCAATTGTTCTTCTTCATTAACATAAACTCACTCACCCCCGCCCCAGCTTCCTATCTAACCTTTCAAGTTGCTGTTGTCCGTTTGATCTCATATAGATAGTCCTTTAAAAGAACACAATGCTCAAGGTAGGCATTCTTTACTAATTAAGCTAAACTGTCGATTGGTTGAAGGAGCCCTGGTGACACAGTGGTTAAAGTGCTTGGCTGCTAACTCAAAGGTTGGTGGTTCAAATCTACCAGCCGCTTCACAGGAGAAAGATGTGGCAGTCTGCTTCCATAAAGATTACAGCCTTTGAAACCCTATAGGGGTTCAGCTCTGTCCTGTAGGGTCCCTATGGGTTGGAATTGACTAGACAGCAATGCATTTGGGTTTTTTTGGGGAGGGGATTTATTGTTTGGTTTAAAGAAGACTTCAGGGAATATTTTTTGGTTTAAGGTTTAAAGATTATCTCAGGGCAAAATTTTGGGGGTTCATCCAGCCTCAGTATTACGTTTTACTTTTCTTTAAGGTTCTATATTTATTTCATCAAAAATGAATAACTAGGGAAAAAATAGTTTGACAGGAGAAACAAGAATCAGGACCAAGTTTTAGAAAACGGGTTTGGGGAGGAAAACGACTACCAGTGCGGGAATTCTCATGATGCTTCAGTTCGGTCCAAGATAGGTTATAAGATAAAGCAAACAGTGTGGGATTAGAGGAGAATCAATCATTTTGGAAGAAACTTCATAGTATTTCCTGTTGCTGTTTCAATTCCATTATCCTGCCGTCCCTCTGAAATTCTGGGCTCTAAATGGAACAGAATCTTTCTTTTGGAAACAGCATATGTATGTTATGTGAGTGAATCACTATCCAAACAGTGCAATAATGAATTTAACCCAAAATATGCAGCATATGTGCTGATATTGAAATAGGTGTCATTGTGTCCTTAGGTGTCTTGGATCAGAAATAGAGGGAGTTGTGAGCTAGATAGCTTATCCTCAGCAAGGACAGCTGATTATGTTCTGCTGGCTGCAGCAACAGAATATTTGAGGGAAGTAAGGCCTTAATTGCATATACACTGATCCATGATTTGCTGTGATTTGGTCTTGCTGCACTGAAGTTTACCTTTGAAAGACTTAGCAATAAAAGCATGTCCTAAGCAAATGCTGGCAGTAAGTTTGAATTTTAATGTCCAGTATACAGAAGCTTTCTCATCTTTTCCATAAATTCCTCAAAGTCCGTGAAGTACATTTGGTTCTCCTTTTTTTAAACTATCAGTAAGTTTCCAATTTTCTAGGTAGAAATACTACTCTAAGAATCTGAAAGTAGTAAAACACATTTGCCAATGAACACTTTACTTTTCAGGCTGGGCTTTCATTACATCCATTTAGATATATTCAGTTGGGAATTTATATCCTGCCTGCCACCTCTCTCTCATCTCCCCAGTTTGTCACACTTTGGAGGGACATTGAAACACTGAGAAGGTCATCTATGTAATCCGTATAAAAAATAGGTTTATCTTTGGAATATAAGCTGGTGATTATTTCTAGTATTTCTTGGTAAGTAAATCTGAATAAGGTGTTACAGATTACTGATCATTTCCAGGAGAGCAGCTTAGGAGCCATATTTTATGCAAGCAGTGTTATAAAATGTATCTTTACTAGAACATTTAGACTGTCTTAAGGAAAAGTGTCATATTGTGTCAACTTGAAAAAAGTCACCTAATATTTAATTCAAGGATTTTATCCATTGGCAGATCCTTTTGCATTTCAACCAGAGTGGTTCCTGGGCCCATCCCTCTCATCAACAATTCTCAGTTATTTCATTTTAGGTTCCAAGTGATTTGTTCCCCTGACTTTATTAGTGTCCTGAATCAGTAACTCCAGCATGATACAACCAAATTAAACTTCTTTCAACATTGAATTTTCTGCATCTGTTCTTAGCTTTTGAGGTCAGATATGTAAGTGGAAAAATCATGGGCTCTAGAGCTAGACCAGCCTAGCCTTGGAGCCCAACTCTGCTGTCTCATTGCTTATATGAACACTGGCAAGTGACTTGGCCTTTCTGAGTTTTCTTTCTTTAATATGGAGATAATACCTTTCTGCCTTGCAAGGAAGCTGCCAGGATTAAATGAGATCCCATATGTAAAACACCTGGTGTTAGTAACTGACATTTTTTTTCCCCAAAATTTGTTCATTTCACTTCCTGATTACTTTCTGTATAAAACAATACTTGATTAACTCTCTTTTCTCAACATTCTCTTTCATAAGTCGTATTTTCATTTCCAGGCAAATGTGTGCTTGAGTCTCTCAAAAGCCACTCAAGTGCTCTCACCATTGCGCATGTGCATATTTCTCCCTTTTGAGTAACTTTTTACCCCTTTGCATTCCTTTACAACCTAAGTGAGCATCCTCGCGGGTTGCTGTTGCTTGGAAAGTTTTCTTGAATTAGCATTAACCTGGTGTCCTTAAAAAGTCATATTTTATGCTTCTACCATACGTTTTCAAGTTATTTTCTTCCACCTAAATTCTTTGTGCCTCCTGTCTTTTACATAAGCCTCTGCTGTACCACTAACCCTGCTTTCTTACTTTGATTTTCCCAGTAACTCCTTTTCCCCTACTGCATCCATGCCACTTCTAAAATCACTTCAGAGTTAAACCCAGTCTCTCAGGTGGAACGTGAGAGGAGGACCAATTGAAGAGCTCTTGCTCCAACATGGGTTTCCTAGAGCAGAGTGTCTGTGGGCTCCTAAGTTACCCATGACAAATCTCCTGAAAAGCAGCCTTTTTCAGAGAAAATGTCCTTATCTAGTATAGGCAACAGGGAGGCCCAACTCTGGTAAATGGGCCAGTGGCATTATAATCTGCAGATGGTACTATTGAAAATAATTGTCTTGAATGGACAACTAGCATCTTGGATTCATTTTTCCTTCTTCTTGCTATGTGACTCGGTCCATAAAGAAATGGATAAATGTGCGACAGTAGGTCATGGATTCTGTAGAGGCAAGGCTGTTAAATAAAGAGTTTTAACCTGTGGGGCGGGGTAAATTGAAAACGGTTTCATTAGTTTAGTGTTATTTCTGCAAAATACTATGCATTCTCCAGTCTCCATATTCAGATTCAGATAGTATCTATTGACGCCCAACTTTTGGACCACATATTGAGCTTTTTTTTTTTTTTTTTTAAATGTTCACACAGTAGTCCTATGACATAGAAATTATCATCAATTAGTGAATGAGGAGAGGGACACTTAGAGAGGTTAAATGTCTTGTAACTGGGGCTAGACGGTCGTTAAATGATCCTCTCGCTTCCAATCTAGATACTCTTCTCTTTGCTGAGCTATTTTGCTTTATTTTAAGGATCCATTTTCGATTAGAGAAAAGCTCCAAGTGAGTTAATTATAGTGGATATAAAAAAAGGAATTCAAATTAGTAATATCGTTATCTTCTCTCTGTTTCTAGTTTGTGCAAAGCAGGTAACTGATGAAGCGTCTTCCACTCGAGATTCAAGCCTTACTAACACAGCAGTGCAAAGCAAGTTAGTGTCTTCCTTTCAGCAACACACCAAAAAGGCTCTTAAGCAGGTAAGATAGCTGGCATTTGTTCTTTGTCCCTCAGTTCTACCGGCTTAAGGTAATAGGAGTTCTGCTGATCAAGTAAAATGGAAAACAAACCTACCAATCGGAAAACAGAGAGATCCTAGATTAAACTGCTTCCATAACATTCAATACAATAATTTTAATCTGTGCTAAAATCTAGGAGAGGCGTGCTGAGAACTTTGATGTACAATTAAAGAGGGAAAATGTGCTTGGAAACATTAATATTTATATGAAGTTTTCTTTATGATTTATAGCAAATATATTGGGTCATAAATGCACTGTGTATTTTGAAAGCAGTAACGTTTTTATTTGTGGTCTCATCTTTATCTGATAGTTGCTGCAAAAAAATAAATGGATAGTTTCTTATTACTGAGATGAACCAAGTTGCAAATAGTAATTATGACTTACTTGTATCTAAAATGGAAACCCTGGTGGTGGTGTAGTGGGTAAGTACTATGGCTGCTAACCAAAAGGCTGGCAGTTTGAATCTACCAGGTGCTCCTTGGAAACTCTATGGGGGCAGTTCTACTCTGTCCTGTAGGGTCACTATGGGTCGGAATTAACTTGATGGCAATGGGTTTTGCTTTTGGGTTTTGTATCTAAAATATTCAGCAGTGAGTGTCACTTGGTGCTGAATGGCAGTTAACTTTTCAGTAGTATCCAGTTATTACATAAGCAGTCTCAACATGGGTGGTCTTGCACTGAGATGGGGTGGGAGGTAATAGTTACCAGCTTGGGCCCTAAGCTCTAACATTCCGGTTGTCCTTGAGTCAATTTTGACTTACGGCGACCCAGTATGCATCACAGTAGAACTGTGATTCATAGGGTTTTCAATGCTATTGGTTATTGGAATTGCAGCAGTTGTATTAAATGGGATTATATTGAAGGTAATACCAGTATTTCAACCTACATAGGTCAAATACTCTTTGGTGAACTTAGTATTTATATCACTGCATTTGTGAAATGTTTTACACATCAGAGAACAAAACTGAATTCAGTGTTTAGATCCCTTTTTAACTGATGAAATAAAGGATGGATGATGATAGGGAAGCCTGGGCAAAGGCTCATTCAGGCGGCAGATAGGATGCAGCTAATAAAATACTAAACAGGATAGAATGAAATACACGAAAGTGGACACTTGTAACTGTGGAATCCAAGAAACACAGTGTGCTCAGAAATGAAACGCGAAATGTCTGAAAAGCAGTAATTTAGAAAATATGTGCACTGTGAAATCTTGCTGAATCTGAAAGCAAAGATAAAGATTCAAATTGCTATATTGTTATGTCTCATTATTTTTTACTTTCTTATTTTTAGTTTCTGATCATTTGAACATTGTTTATGATTAAGAAAATCAGCACAACTTCAAGTTAGGGTTTTCTTCTTGTGTTGCGGAATGCGTGTTCATGGGAGTGCTCCTGGTTTGCTTAAGATCTAAGTAGTGTTTGAAGAAACTGCTTTACTTCCTGTATGCTTTGTCATGTCTTGAGTTATTTATTCATATCTCAAAACTCCCTACTTTATAACCAAAGAGAAAATTAGTACCTAGGAGATGGCTCAATATATGGCAGATGTGTTGACATTTGATTAATAACCAAATTCATATTGGAAATACATGTAGAAGAAAAGCTACTCACGCAGAATTTTGCCTAGATTCCCTGTAATTGCTGAATTTCTTCAGGCAGCATTTCAAAAATTGACTGACTATGCAGCATTCTAAATTGTAGCAGCCTCAGCAGATCTGCAGCTCTCTTTTCTTTTGGACAGTTGAATGGCTAGGACTATGTAGAATTCTTTGTACTTGTACTATATACATACGCATGTATGTGTGTTCTGTGTATTTTAATACATCTTTGTGTATGTTCATACATGGAAAAATAATAATTTCATGAACCTAAAGTTCTAGGCCAGTTGGATGACTAATAATATTAGCTGATATTTACATGTTCTGTGTTCTAGGCACAACACTGCATTTTACATGTGATAGGACATTTAATCATCATATAAAGCCTTTAAATATGTACTATTTTTCCCATTAGTTTCCCATAAGGAAAACTAAGACCCATATATTAAATAAATGAGGTTAAATAGCGTGTGCAAGATCACCCAGAGTAAATCTTAGAGAGGATATTTGAACCCAGTGTCATAATTTCAGATTCTGTCCTCTTACTAATACTGTCTTTCAACATATGATATGTACTATAATAGGTCAATTTTGACATCACCCAGGGAAATTCGTAAACTTGTATAGCTAAAGGAAAACAATACAGGGTAGCCAGTAAGAGTACTATTTCTTGTCTATTCGACCCAAAGCGATCTACACATACAATGCAATCCCGATCCAAATACCAGTGACTTTTTTTTAATGAGATGGAGAAACAAATCACCATCTTCATATGGAAGGGAGAGGCCCTGGATAAGTAAAGCATTACTGAAAAAGAAGAACAAAGTGGGAGGCCTAACTGTACCTGCTTTTAGAACCTATTATACTGCCATAGTAGTCAAAACAGCCCGGTACTGGTATAACACCAGATACATAGACCAGTGGAACAGAATTGAGAATCCAGACATAAATCCGTTCACATATGAGCAGCTGATATTTGACAAAGGCCCAAAGTCTGTTAAATGGGGAAAAGACAGTCTTTTCAACAAATGGTGCTGGCATAACTGGATATCTATCTGCAAAAAAATGATACAAGACCCATTTCTTATACCATGCACAAAAACCAACTCAAAATGAATCAAAGACTTAAATATAAAATCTAAAATGATAAAGATCATGGAAGAAAAAATAGGGGCAACATTAAAAGCCCTAATACATGGCATAAACAGTATACAGAACGTTACTTACATTGTACAAACAGCAGAAGAGAAATTAGATAACTGGGAGCTCCTAAAAGTCAAACATCTATGCTCATCCAAAGACTTCACCAAAATGGTAAAAACATTACCTACAGATTGAGAAAAAGTTTTTAGCCATGACATTTCCAGTCAGTATCTGATCTCTGAAATTAACAACAAAAAGACAAATAACCCGATTAGAAAATGGGCAAAGGATATGAATAGGCACTTTACCAAAGAAGACATTCAAGCTGCTAACAGATACATGAGGAAATGCTCACAATCATTAACTATTAGAGAAATGCAAATCAAAACTACAATGAGATTCCATCTCGCTCCAACAAGGCTGGCATTAACCAAAAAAAACACAAAATAATAAATGTTGGAGAGGTTGTGGAGAGATTGGAACACTTACACCCTGCTGGTGGGAATGTAAAATGGTACTTTGGAAATTAATTTGGTGCTTCCTTAAAAGCTAGAAATAGAATTACCGTACGAACCAGTAATTCCACTCCTTAGAATATATCCTAGAGAAATAAGAGCCTTTACACAGATATATGCACACCCATGTTCATTGCAGCACTGTTTACAATAGCAAAATTTGGAAGCAACCAAGGTACCCATCAACAGATGAATGGATAAATTATGGTATATTCACACAATGGAATACTATACAATGATTAAGAACAACGATGAATCTGTGAAACATTTCATAACATGGAGGAATCTGGAAGGCATTATGCTGAATGAAATTAGTCAGTTGCAAAAGGACAAATATTGTATGAAACCACTATTATAAGAGCTCAAGAAATAGTTTAAACAGAGAAGAAAATATTCTTTGATGGTTACGAGGCTGGGGAGGGAGGGAGAGGGTAATAGACAAAAAATTTTTTAGGTGAAGGCAAGGGCAACACATACCATAGGGTTAGTCAGTACAACTGGACGAAACCAAAAGCAGAGCAATTTCCTCAATACAACCAAAAGCTTCGAAGGCCAGAGTAGCAGGGATGGGGTCTGGGGACCATGGTTTCAGGGGACATCTAGGTCAATTGGCATAACAAAATGTATTAAGAAAACAGTCTGCATTACACTTTGGTGAGAGGCGTCTGGGGTCTTAAATGCTAGCAGGCAGCCATCTAAGGTGCATAAATTGGTCTCAGTCCACCTGGAGCAAAGGAGAATGAAGAACACCAAAGACACAAGGTAAATACGACCTCAAGAGACAGAAAGGATCACATAAACCAGAGAGTCCATCAGCCTGAGACCCAAAGAACTAGATGGTGCCCGACTACCACTGATGACTGCCCTGCCAGGGAACACAACAGAGAATCCCTGATGGAGCAGGAGAATAGTGGGATGCAGATCTTAAATTCTCATAAAAAGACCAGGCTTCATGGTCTGACTGAGACCAGAGGGACCCTTATGGTCATGGTCCCCAGACCCTTTGATAGCCCAAGATTGGAACCATTCCCGATACCAACTCTACAGACAGGGATTGGCCATGAGACACATGAGACTACGCGGGCGACTCCTGTCTGGTGGCAAGATGAGAAGGAAGAGAGGGACAGGAGCAGGTTCATTGGACATGTGGACACGGGGAATACAGGGTGGAGAGGAGAAATGTACTGTCTCGTTAAGGAGAGAGCAGTTGGGAGCGCACGGCAGGGTGCGTATGGCTTTTTGTATGAGAGACTAACTTGATTTGTAAACTTTCACCTAAAGCACAATGAATAAATTAAAAAAAAAAAAAACTATTTCTGAACACAGACCATTTACTTTCAGTAGCAGCACATATTAATGGCACACAAAAATATTAGCTGTTATATATTCTGGGTCAATAGCGCTTTAGTAGTCCAGGTATTCACTGGCCAGTGTAGATTCTTAGAAAGAAGTAGGTGTAAAAAAGGGGGGTGAGGGGAGCAAACCAATAGCTTTATAATCATCAGCATAGTAAAAAATAATTAGAAACAAACTTCCATACAAAATAAGACAGACATAATTTGCGAGATCCGAAGCCCGGTCCCTACCCGACCCTCATCCTACAGCATGTTGCTGTGGAATGGGGATTCTTTAACTTCCCAGCGCTGTTGCTTGCACTGTAATTATAGGCTGGGCAGTATGGAAGCTATAATACCACTTGGCTATTGACATAGGATATTTTCATTGCCCCCACATTTTTGGGTCTCTCTTGCCTTGTAATCCTCAAAATGGTAATATCGTATGTTGTGTATAGCTGCTTGAATAATGTTATTTCTGTAGTGTTTTAAAAAATTCTTTTATACGTAATAAGCATATTCAGATGCCTCTGGAGAGTCACAGATTGCTGATTATTACCTTGTTATCTGTCTTCTTTCTGCTTTGTTATTTTAGTTGTAACGAACCCAAGAGTATAAAATGATTAGATCTTGAATTTTGAAAAAGAATGATTAAGAAAGATTAAATTTTGGTTTGAACAGCAGAGTAAAATGAAAGATTAAAGAAAGATGAATTCTTTTACAATGAGAAATAGCAGAGCCTTGCTGTGTTGTTTCTGTTGGTTTATTTGGATCCTTCGTTTTTATTTAGGGTGGTAGAATTTATTTATAAAGTAGCAGATCTTTTTGTCTCTTGATGTGGCAAAGCAGATGCGTTCTTGCCATTTCGCTTTAACTTTGTATGTTTGACCAGTACTGTGAAATTCCAAAGGTTAAGTTGCATGATAGCAGTTTCTGAACACGGGCGTTGACATTTAACGTACTAGCAACAATACAAATTGCTGGCACCGGACGCAGCCAGCTGTTTCATATGTATGTATTTCTAATTATTTAAGTTTTTGCATTCACAGCATGTGATATTTTCACTTTTTTAGTGATGGACTTATTTCACTCAGTGCTTCCTTAAGTTGCATCACTGGTGTTTTTAAAATAAAGCAGACATTACTTGTTGATGCAAATTCCATGTTAGCACAAAAGCCTCTCATTTTGCGTTTTATTTTTCCATTAGGGTAGAAATGAGAACCATCTTATATTTTTAGAGGTATTTGACAAGCTGGAAACCCTGGCGGCTTAGTGGTTAAGCGCTACAGCTGCTAGCCAAAGGGTTGGCAGTTCGAATCCGCCAGGTGCTCCTTGGAAACTCCGTGGGGCAGTTCTACTCTGTCCTGTAGGGTCGCTATGAGTCGGAATCGACTCGACGGCACTGGGTTTGGTCTTTTTGGTTTTTTATTCGACAAGCTTTCTGTTTAAAAAAGAGAATGTTTATCTAAAGGTTCTTCTCTATATTACAAGGGAATATATCTCTAGAGAAAAACATATCTCTTTTGACTTCTTCCTTTTCGCTTAAAGCCAGCATTGTAATTGATGTGAGTATATGGTCTTCAATTTTCCTAGACTGTTTTAGTTCTGTTTGTTTGCTTTACAAAGTAAGTGTCTTCCCAGTTTTAAGCCTGGAAATTTCTTTCAGAGAGAACAGTTCCTGGAAGTATTACACTTGGTACATTCAATTGTGCTTCTCCTTACTGATGCCATGTCGTTGTTGTTGTTAGGTGCCATCGAGTCGGTTCTGATTCATAGCTACCCTGTGTACCACAGAACGACACACTGCTGGATCCTGCGCCATCCTTATAATCATTGTTATGCTTGAGTCCATCGTTGCAGCTGCTGTGTCAGTCCATCTCGTTCAGCGTCGTCCTCTTTTTCGCTGATCCCATACTTTACTAAGCATGATGTCCTTCTCCAGGGACTGATCCCTCCTGACAACATGTCCAAAAGTATGTAAGACGGTCTTGCCATCCTTGCTTCTAAGGAGCATTCTGGGGTTGTACTTTCTCCAAGACAGATTTGTTCCTTCTTTTGGTAGTCCATGGTATATTCAGTATTCTTTGCCAACACAATTCAAAGGCATCAATTCTTCTTCCATCTTCCTTATACATTGTCCAGCTTTCACATGCATAGATGTGATTGAAAATACCATGGCTTGGGTCAGGTGCACCTTAGTCTTCAAGGTGTCATCTTTACTTTCAACACTTTAAAGAGGTCCTCTGCAGCAGATTTGCCCAGTGCAGTGCGTATTTTGAGTTCTTGACTGCTGCTTCCACGGGTGTTGATTATGGATCCAAGTAAAATGAAATCCTTGACAACTTCAGTCTTTTCTCTGTTTATCATGATGTTGCTTATTGGTCCAGTTGTGAAGATTTTTGTTTTATGTTGAGGTGTAACCCATACTGAAGGCTGTGGTCTTTGATCTTCATCAGTAAGTGCTTCAAGTCCTCTTCACTTTCAGCAAGCAAGGTTGTGTTATCTGCATAATGCAGGCTGTTGATGAGCCTTCCTCCAATCTTGATGCCCTTTTCTTTTTCATATAGTCCAGCTTCTTGGATTATTTGCTCCGCATAGAGATTGAAAAGGTACAACCCTGATACATACCTTTCCTGACTTTAAACCACGCAGTATCCCCTTGTTCTGTCTGAACAACTGCCTCTTGATCCATGTACAGGTTCCTTATGAGCATGTTTTGTCATACTGTGGGAGCTTGCATGTTGCTGTGATGCTGGAAGCTATGCCATCGATATTCAGATACCAGCAGGGTCACCCATGGAGGACAGGTTTCAGCTGAGTTTCCAGACTAAGACAGACTAGGAAGAAGGACTCGGCAGTTTACTTCTGAAAAGAATTAGCCAGGGAAAACCTCATGAATAGCAGTGGAACGGATGCCATAGATATTGAAATTGTACTGGGTGGTGTAGGCACAAGAACATTGCACATGAGACCAGCTTGAAGGTACAGTCCTTCATAGTAGACTGCATTTGTGCTCACCACCTGCTCATTTATTTCAGTGGTATTGCTTCTTTCTGGGTTGAAATTTACAGGATCTAAAGTTGTTCTTTTTTTTTAAAAAATTTTTCAGCAACAGGGTTCACAATAGAGGGTCCTGGACAGAGCTGGAGAAAAATGGAGAATAGAATTCTAACTCGAAAGACTAGACTTGCTGGCCTGACAGACTGGAGAAACGCTGAGAGTGTGGCCCCTGGACACCCTTTCAGCTCAGTAATGAAGTCACTCCTGAGGTTCACTATTCAGCCAAAGATTAGACAGGTCCATGAAACAAAATGCGCCTAAAGGGGTATACCAGCCCTGGGGTAAGGACTAGAAGGCAGGAGGAAACAGGAAAGCTGGTAATAGGGAACCCAGGGTTGAGAAGGGAGAGTGCTGACATGTTGTGGGGTTCTTAACCAGTGTCATAAAACAGTATGTGTACTGTTTAACGAGAAACTAGTTTATTGTGTAAACCTTCATCTAAAGTATAAGAAAAAAACTAGACAGTTGGTACGTTTTTATTAAAAAGTAAATTTTACCCATATCTTTGTTTGAATAGTATATGCACATAGCTGTATGTAATTTGAATAAACATACAAATAGTAAAAAATAAAGTTTTGTTCAGTATGATCTTCCATTAGCATTCCAAGGTATAATTTAAGTTTGAGACAGTCGAAGGTGGCTCATTGATATCATCCCGCCACAAAAAAGCAATGAATGTAGACTATGTAGTGAGACTGCTTATATAACATTGATGTCAAAATAAAACCGTATTATAAATGAATCAACAGAGGGCCATGACTAGCTAATTAAGTCCCATTGTACAGAATAGAAAAAGGTGCCCCCAAGCATTGCGACGAAATAGAACACCCCCCTCTTTCAGGATACGCTTGTGCAGAGCACAGTTTATACAGCTATCTAAAGTGGTCCTCCTAATCCTATTTTCTTAATCCGTTACATGGATTTATATTTTCTAGGCTGTGAGGTACCGAAACTTAGATCATTACATGTTAAATTGCAGTTAATGTCTCTTATATTTGTAGCATGTTATGGGATTTATGGGATAGGCATTTTCTGAGTCTCTTGGAGCTTCAGCTAAAGCTCCAAGGTGAGAATGAGGGAATACAAATATCCCCCCATTGTGACGATGGATGCCAAACACAGGCCTGAACGACTTACTAAGCGGAGCCCAGGTTGGCCCACTGACCATCCCCAACAGCCTCTATAGAGAAAATCACTCAAAATTCTTAGAGGGAGGATGAACTGAAGAATGATATGAGTGAATGGAGCTATGGTGCATCCCCTCCATCTTGGGGTAAGGAGATGCTTCCCTTCACCCCCCAGTCCATGTTAGAGGAAGGCTTAGAGGGAAACACTCATGAGTGTGGGATTTTTACTAGGAAGGTAAAAAAAAAAAAAAAAAAAAAAATTGGTATCTTGCTCACTGTTAGAAGGCTTTTCCAGCTTAAATATAAATAAATAAATGTATACATATATGCACATGTATATATAAACCCCTCCCCGCCAAAAAACCAAACCTGTTGCCGTCAAGTTGATTCTGACTCATAGTGACCCTATAGGACAGAGTAGAACTGCTCCATAGAGTTTCCAAGGAGTGCCTGGTGGATTCAAACTGGTGGCCTTTTGGTTTGCAGCCATAACCCCTAACCACTGTGCCCCCAGGGTTTCCGTATACATATATATGTGTGTATATGTGTGTGTGTGTGTATATATATATATGTATATATAGGAAATAAATACTTTGCATTTATGTAATTGGAGAGGTTATAGAGACCTGGGGAAGTCTGCAGGCAGAGAGCTGTCCATAATGGCTGGGGAGAAAAAAGAAGGTGTCAATCTGTACTTTGCGGGACAAGGATGCTGTGTGTGTTTGTGGCCCCCTAGGCACTGCAGTTAGCTGAGCAAGAGGGGTTTTTAAAGACCTCGCCTAAGAAGGCTGCCTTCTTGTGTGAGAGGAGCCCAAGTATGTAGAGCCTTAGCTGAGGGGAGTCCTGGAGGTCAGCCTTAGGGAAGGATGCCACTTCAAAGTGCTCTCCACTAAGGCCTCTGAGGTATCAACTAATGTCCCCCATGGAAAGTTAGCAGTTTGGATGGGAAAGGGGGAAAATAATGACATTATAGGGTATAATACAAGGTAATTAGCTCCATGGGAAGGGGGATGGAGAATATGGTAGGAAAAGTAATATGTGAACAACGGTTTGAGGTACATGAGAAAATGAACTTTTCAGCTGAGGGAAGAGGGTGCCAGGCATAGGAGATAGCTAATGCAAAGGCTCTGAGACAAAAGTGTACCTAAGAGTTTCAGGAAGAGACATTTCAAAATGCTCTGAACTCTTCAGGAACTTGTCCAAGATGTAGAATGCAGACTATCACAGGCAGTGGATCCATATAAATATTTTCTGAATAGATGTATAAAAGCAAACAGTAGTCAGTGGTCGGAAGACGCCCTTTACTTTCTTTTTGCTGTGTGTCTTTTTGCATCTTTGGTCCAAAGTGTTAGTGTTGTAAGTTCAGGATAGTTGGGAAGGGACTGGGGTGGTAGGGCAGCCTTTTCATTGACCGTAAGTCTCCTGTCCCTGTTAAACCCTTGGCAGTGGTTTTGGGGAATTCTTCTCCATCTCTATCATGTTCCTCATCCTTTTTCTGAGCCACTCTAGCCGTGCTTTTTGTCCCTAGAGCCAACAAAGTACTGGTTCTTTCACTGACAGGGAACCCCGCAATCTTCACGTGGCTGGGTTCTTCTTTTTCTTTAGGTCTCATCTTGATAGTTGCCTCCCAAAAGAGGCCTTTTCGACTTCCCAATCAAAGTTGGTTCCCCTTGCCTCAGTTTCTCTGTCTCATCGTGCTGGTTTCTGTTTTTATAGCACTCGCCTGTGTGAAATTATCATGTTTATTTTGTGTGTTTGTCAGTCCCTCAGTAAAATGTAAGATAATTAAAACAAAAACTTTGTTGTGTTTCTGCTGCAGATTAGTACTGCTTACACATAACTTATCCAGCATTACTCAGCTGGTTAGTGGAGTCGTTTCCTGACGGTACAACCTCATCCTTAACGATTCCACCACACAGTCCTTGAGGTGGCTCTGCAGCAGCCCCCATTTCTCTACAATTCAGCTCATTAAAAGAGAGGAATTTCAGCACCTATATTGGGAGGAGAGGAAACCCTGGTGGCGAAGTGGTTGGGTGCTATGGCTGCTAACGAAAGGGTTGGCAGTTCGAATCCTCCAGGTGCTCCTTGGAAACTCTATGGGGCAGTTCTACTCTGTCCTATAGGGTCGCTATGAGTCAGAATCGACTCGATGGCACTGAGTTTGGTTTTGGTTTGGTTATTGGGAGGAGATGTGGGGAAACGTGTTTAGTAGTCGTCACAGTGGTGCCTTCAGGCTAAATTTGGTTCAAAGTCATCTTTGTTTAAAAACAGGAAAATTCACCTAAAAACCCATATTTGTTGCTTCTGCTTCTTTTGAGTAGCAGTTGCCCCCTTGGATGGGGTAGGTGCTTTCCTACTCGCTTCAGTCTCCCTAGCCTCTTACCTCTGCCCTTAACCCTAGCCTGCCTGCCCCAAAGGCTATTTCACATTTTTCAGGGAATTGTGAGAAGACACACAGCACATGTTTGAGTGGTTGACGTGCATAGAGTTGTAGAAACATAGCTATGTAATGCCCTCCCCCCAAAAAATGAGCTAGCCCTACCATGAGGGAGCAGGAATCGGTGTACAGCCTGTCTTATTATGGGTACGATAAATGCCAGAGAACTTCTCTTGTTTGGAGCCAAACTACCCCAGGCATCTCAACTGAGTCAACATTGCTTTTTTTCCCCTCCTTCAGCTTTCTGATCTGCTTGTAGAGTGTCCAGAGTCAAATAAATCCTGATTTCTGGAAAGTGACTTGCAATCTTTAAGGCAGCCACAGGCAGCCTAAAATGACTGTGAATGTAGGATATGCGTTTGAGCTATCCCTGTAGCCTTTCTGATAGTCAGTACTCTGTAGAGTTTGTAGAAATTTAGAAGATAGCTAGCTGGCCAACTGACTAGAAAAGACCCGCATTTGTACCCTTTCCAAAGAGAAGTAATCCAGCAGAATGCAGGGATTATGGAACAATATCCTTAATATCACACACAAGTAAAATTTTGCTAAAGATCATTCAGAAGCAGTTGCAGCAGCAGATAGATAGGAACTGCCAGAAATTCAAGCCAGATTCAGAAGAGGACACGGAACCAGGGGTATCACTGCTGATGTTAGGTGAATCCTGGCTGAAAGCAGAAAATACCAGAAAGATGTTTACCTGTGTTTTATTGACCAGGTAAAGGCATTCAACTGTGTGGATCATAACAAATTATGGATAACATTGTGAAGAATGGGAATTCCAGAACACTTAATCGTGCTCCTGTGGAACCTGCACATAGACCAAGAGGCAGCCATTTGAACAGAACAAGGGGATACTGTGTGGTTTAAAATCAGAAAAGGTGTGTGTCAGGATCGTATTCTTTCATCGCATTTATTCAATCTGTATGCTGAGCAAATAATCCTAGAAGCTGGACTATAGGAAGAAAGTGACATCAGGATTGGAGGAAGACTCATTAACAACCTGAAATATGCGGATGATGCAGCCTTGCTTGCTGAAAGTGAAGAGGACTTGAAGCACTTACTGATGAAGATCAAAGACTACGGCCTTCAGTATGGATTACACAGAAACAAAAGAAAACAAAAATCCTCACAACTGGACCAATAAGCAGAGATCAGTAACAGAGAAAAGACGAAGTTGTCAAGGGTTTCATTTTATTGGGATCCATAATCAACACCCATGAAAGGAGTAGTTAAGAAATCAAATGACATATTACATTGGGCAATCTGCTGCAAAAGACCACTTTAAAGTGTTAAAAACAAAGATGTCACTTTGAGGACTAAGGTGTGCCTGACCCAAGCTGTGGTATTTTCAATCACCTCATATGCATGGAAAAACTGGACTATGAATAAGGAAGAAGGAAGAATTGATGCCTTTGAATTATGGTGTTGGCAAAGAATATTGAATATACCACGGACTGCCAGAAGAATGAACAAATCTGTCTTGGAAGAAGTACAGCCAGGATGCTCCTTAAAACGAAAGGATGGCGAGACTTCATCTCACATACTTTGGACATGTTATCAGAAGGTTTAGTCCCTGGCGAAGGACGTTATGCTTGGTAAAGTAGAGGGTCAGCAAAAGAGAGGAAGACCCTCAACAACATGGATTTACACAGGGGCTGCAGTGATGGGCTTAAGCATAGCAACAGTTGTGAGGATGACCCAGGAATGGGCAGTGTTTCCTTGTGTTGTACAAAGGGTTGCTTTGAATCAGAATGGCTGGATGGCACCTAACAACAACAGAGCTTACCTAATAGTCTGTTGCTTTACTAATATAATTAGTGGCATAGTAAGCAAAGACTTTTCAGTTTGTGGTCAACTACTAACCTAAAGGTTGGTGATTTGAACCCATCCAGCAGCACCATAGAAGAAAGGCCTGGAGATCTACTTTTGTGAAGTTTACAGCCAAGAAAACGCTATGGAATAGTTCTATTCTGTAATGCATAAAATCAGCATGAGTTGGAATCCACTCAACAGCTTTGGGTCTGTTTTAGCCCCAAGAAATTGTTTGAAGCTAAACATAATGCTTGCTTCAATTTTCTGAATAACTATGAAGTACATAGAAAATTTCATTAAATAAGGCTCAGTATTAATTAGCATTCCTTTACTCCTGCCTTGACTCCATCTTTACTCTTTAAAATTAAGAAGAGCTATGATTTTTTAGACTTAAAGCTGCATTGAGACTGTGGAAACCCCCTAAACTAATGCCTGGAAATAATCTTTGAATGGAAACTATCCCATGAAGCCCTCGTTAAATAACAGTTTAGCCCAGTTAATAAAAACAATTTGCCCTAAGCATAGTACTCTTATAAAGAGTTGTATATGTGAGCTTAATCTGACGACAGTTAATCTAATGCACAGCTAAGTACTTTAAGGGGCAGAGAACCTAAATTAACGGTGATGAAACAATATGGGTAGAGAAAGTGAGAATGATGACACAGTGTGACGTACGTAATAAATGTTACTGAATTGTTCATGTGGAGATTTTGAATGGATGTGTATATTGCCACCAAAATAAATATTTTAAAAATAGCTCTGGGTTTTTATTATCCTTATTATCATTATGTTATTCTGGTCATGCTTTTTCTTTTTTTCTGTCTGACTACGGGTTTTTCTGATTCTGTGTTAATGCAAGTCCCCTCAGCTCTAGAAATTGAGGTCAGAGTTTCTGCTGCTCATTATTTCATGGCCTTTCGAGTCCAGCTTCTAGGGCTCTAGTTTATTTCTTCTTTTTTTGTTGGTTTTTTCTAAAATATTCCCTCATACACACACATATGAAATGAAGATTAAAACATGCCTAATTATATTGCCAAGGGGAGTAGTTGACATCTATGATGTATAAAAACCAAAAAAACCAAACCCAGTGCCGTCGAGTCGATTCTGACTCATAGCCACCCTATAGGTCAGAGTAGAACTGCCCCATAGAGTTTTCAAGGAGCGCCTGGCGGATTCAAACTGCAGACCCTTTGGTTAGCAGTCGTAGCACTTAACCACTATGCCACCAGGATTTCCCTGTGATGTACAGACTCCTAAAAATTGATCAATCTTTGTACAGGCTTTATTGTTTTGGAAGCCCTACAGAGTGGACCAGGATGAACTGAAGTGTAGTTAAAAGGGCTGTGTTGTCTCATTTTGTTTTACTGTTGGATTTTTAGGTTAATGCCTATGAAGTGCTTTGAGTTCTAACACCAAGCCAGAGAGATTTATGCAATTATGTACACTCCTTGAAGAAAGAAAGAGTAAATGTCTTAAATATTTTATAGCACACAAGATCTCATTAAATAAATTAATGTAAGTGGACTAAAGGTGAGGAGGAGGACGATCCTATTCATCATTGTATCTCCTGTCTCATGATAGCACCTGGCACTTCATAAATGCTCAATAAATGTAAGAATCGGAGGGACAATGTCTTGTGTTATCATTAACAACTCTATCACTTGTAATAGATTTCCCAAGCCATTTACTTTCACTTGTGGTTTCAAGTCTCATCTCAGTATGTCCACTCTCATTTCAATGGCATTTAATTTTTCACTTCTGTCATCATTTGATTTGCTAAGTCTCATGATCAACAAGTTGGACATAGAGTGAATACCCTTCCCAAATAAAATGGCATTGTTTCTGACAGCAAGGGGATATGTAGTCGGTGCAGTATTTCAGGAGATCCTGACAACTATTGGTCGAAGAACATCAAATCAAGTAACCGGGATGCTGTAAATTTGATAGAAACCAGGAATAAAAGGGTTTGAGACGGTCTGCGGCCAGCCTTTTAACCTTTTGAGGACTTTTAGCATTCCTGCCACTTTGAGTTTAATGGCTGTTCAGTCTCGTGTGCTTAAGACCCTTTTTATTACAGGTGATTTTCTGTGTAAAGCGATCAGCTAGATAAGCTGTATTTCAAAACTTTTAAATGCCTTTTATTACATTATCATCACTGTGCTTGATTCATTTATGAAACACAAAGTAGTCCCATTTGGAGAGATTGTCTTATCGATATTTTCCGGGATTTGCCGGAATGCTGTCATGTTCGTGTTCTGAAGGTTAATGCCCAAAGTCAAGCAGACAGAAGCCAAGTGCTGCAAGGTTTCCAAGATTAGGACTGATTCCCTTCACAGAAATAAATGATTCCTGCCATGTTCAGTGATTTTGTGCAGTACTCCCCACGGCTGAGTGAGTGCATCAGTACTGTAGTCGGTGCGTGCTGTACAGACTGATGACACCCGGTATTAACTTGACTGACTGAGCAGTGCACTGGAGAGGACGCACCTGCGAGAGAAGTGCAGACACGTATATTTTTATCCTGGTTTTGAAACATTTATTTTACATTTATTTTACTTGGGAGTCAGAGTTTCAAAGTCCACGGGCTATCAAGTCAGGCTGCCAAGGTAGAACAAAACCGTTCAGCGCTGCTTTGTTGTCAAAATTGGGCCGAAAGTGGCCCCAGTTTGATACCCTTTGCCAAAGCCTGATTTTATGCTTTTGAGGGAAAATGACAGGAAGGTGACTATTAAGAATCCTGACAATTAGTGGCTTTGTGGAATTGAAGTCTCTTAAGAGGTTCTGGGTGAAGCTGGGCAAATAGATCATTTAATGGAATTATAAGAAATCATTTTGGTCATATATATATGTTATATTTTATTATCATGTTTTGTAGGCTTTGAGGCAGCAGCAGAAAAGAAGAAATGGAGTCTCAATGATGGTAAACAAGACTGTTCCTCGTGTTGTTTTGACACCATTAAAGGTGTCTGATGAACAGTCAGATTCGCCTTCAGGTAAAGAGCTAAAATATTGTGTGCTTGGCCAGTTTCTTCCCTAAGGAGATTTCCTTACTGAGAGAGATATTATTATTTACGTATTTATTTTTCTCCTGAAACTGAGTAATAGTTCCACTTGAGGTTTGGCTTAATTTTTTTTTTTTTTTCATCCCTTTGACTATTTTAGGAATTCAGAAACACAGATGATTCCCCTCCACCAGCTCGCTCATCATCAAATGACTTTATTTGCTAATGTCAGTAGGTGTAAGAAAACGTGTAGTAATGCTAGGTGGATTTTTGTTGTTGTTGCTTCTGCTTTTGTCTGAACGTTGAACTTTAATGGTAGACCACATGCAGATGTGGAATGCCATCTGACACTTTCTTCCCTGAGTGTGAATGTGTTCCTCAGTACTCTGCTGCCAAATCAGGAATCTTTTATTAGTTTTTGTGTTCTGGCAACGTTCTCACCTCAGTGCAGCCCTGACCTTTTCTCCTAATTTACCTTCTGTCACTTTATCAGCTAGACACCACTCTATTCATTATAGATCGCTGTTTGCATTTTCTGTTCATACTTTAACATAAAGTTATTTGTAAAGGTACGATTGCTCCCTCTCCTCGAGCTTCCCTTTTTCCTTCCTTGTTCTTTCTCTGTCTTGCATTGTCTCTAAGTGGTATCATACTGTTAAGGCTTATTCGTGTATTTTTTTTTTTTTTTTTTTAAACAAAAGATCTGGCTGTATTTCTTTTCAAAGCTATCAGATCCATGAACGTATTTTTTACTCCACTGTTAGGCCATCTGCTCTTGCTTTTTGTTCTGCTCGATTGATTTATTGGTCTTTTCTCTTTATATCCCATAGGGGAATCAGATTGTAGCCAAAGGTGGTATATTCACTCTTAGAAAAGGAGATTAGATCTATGATTTTAAAAACAATTTTAGATTTTTCTTTTCAAGGACAGGAAGAGGAAGATAATGACATAATAACCATTTCCTTTTTTAGGATCCGAATCTAAAAATGGTGAAGCAGACAGTTCAGATAAAGAAATGAAACATGGGCAAAAATCTCCCACTGGAAAACAAACAAGTCAGCACTTAAAACGATTAAAAAAGTCTGGTTTAGGTGAGTGTTCAATAGACTATGACTTTTTATGTTTTGGAGATTTATATTTTTTCAAATGAAACTACAGAAAATTTCCAGAAGGTTTTTCTTATTAGATAAACAAGGAAGTAAAAATCTTTCCAATTTGTCTAAAATCAATAAGGATGCTAAAGAAATACTATAGTTAAAATTGTATTGTATTGAGCTTATTAGTAAATGTGTGAGTGATGCTGAAGAGATTTAAAATGATATAAATATTCAAATATCTGCTAAGTCATGATTCTATTTAATCACAGCCCAAGGTTTTGTCTCTGCTACTGGGTTTTACTTCATTGCAACACATCGTATTGGGAAAAAGACAACTTTCATGAAGGGTCCATTGAACTGGAGAGTATATTGTCATTGGGTTTTGTTTCAGTAACAGTGGTCTGCCTTGCATTTGGTCTTTGCTGCTTGAAATATTCAGTAGTGCCTGTCTAAAAAATGGTATAAAATTGCTGAAAAGTGTGAGAGACACAGCCTAGGAATATTGCAAGTCAGCACCAAGTTTTCTTCTGAAGTCTTCCTTCCTGGTAACTTTTCATGTGGAATCCAACAGCAGCATTTAGAGAAAAAGGAGCATGTGAACTAAAAAGGAAAATAATAAATAAACATATTCTGCTCTGAACATTATAATTCTAGACCATCCCTGCCTTGTTGAATGACCTGGACCTAATAGCTTCATTTCTCTTTCTTAGTTACTTCACCTGTGAACAGGGGTAATGATAATGACCTGGATCACTTTAATATCTTGTAAAATGATTTGTAGAAACTATAATTTTATTGACCGGAACTTTGTTACTGGTTCTGCTACTTACTTTCTTGGCAACTTAGGATAGTTCTTATTTACAGAGTTTATCTGTTTGTAAATAACTAAGCAAAATTGTAATCCATTAGTTTTTCCACAAAGATTTATTGATTGCCTACCATATACTAGGGATTTTGGTAAATACTAGGAATATAACTTAACAATTAAAAAGCCCTTGTTTAGGATATTTAAACCCTTAGAGAAAAGATTCTAGAAAGCAGAGTTCATTTTTGTTGTAAATTCTTTAAACGTAGCATTAGTTCCAAGTTCAAATATTTGTATAGCTGTCTTGCCCATTATGTGTTTGTGTAACTGCACTTACATATACACTAACATGGTTTTTCCTAATCCTGTCAGTGTTGTAACTACATTAAGGTGAGCAGCTTCTGTAATAGAAAACTACAAAGGGAGAGTTATCTGTAAAGAATACACTTTTTAAAAAAGCCCAAAAACAAAACAAAAAAACTATCACATTATGACCCTCCAAGTAATTTAAAGGTTAGAGACTTTCAGTTAAAAACAGCCTGCTACCAGAGGCCTGGGGACCGTGGTTTCAGGGGACATCGAGGTCAATGGCATAACAAAATGTATTAAGAAAATGTTCTAACATCCCACTTGGATGAGAGGCATCTAGAGTATTCAGTGCTAGCAAGCAGCCACCTAAGGTGCATCAACTGGTCTCAACCCACCTAGAGCAAAGTAGAATGAGGAACACCAAAGACATGGTAACGATGAGCCCAAGAAACAGAAAGGGCCACATAAACCAGAGACTCCATCAGCCTGAGACCAGAAGAACTAGATGGTGCCTGGTTACCACCCATCACTACCCTGACAGGGAACACAACAGAAAATCCCCGATGGAGCAGAACAGTGGGATGCAGATCTCAAATTCTCATAAAAACACCAGACTTAATGGTCTGACTGAGACTAGAGGGACCCTGGAGGTCATGGTCCCTGGACCCTTTGTTAACCCAAGAGTGGAACCATTCTCGAAGCCAACTCTTCAGGCAGGGATTGGACTGGATTGTAAAACAGAAAATGATACTGGTGAGGAGTGAGCTTCCTGACTCAAGGAGACACGTGAGACTGTGTCGGCAGCTCCTGTCTGGAGGTGAGATGAGAAGGCAGAGGAGTACAGGAGCTGGTTGAATGGACACGGGGAATACAGGGTGGAGAGGAGGAATGCGCTGTCTCATTAAGGGGAGAGCAGCTAGGAGTATATGGCAAGGTGTGTGTAACTATTTATATGAGAGACTGACTTGATTTGTAAGGTTTCACTTAAAACACAATTAAAAAAAAAATGGCCTGCTGCCACCCTCAGTAAAGTCAAAACCGTATGCAGAGTTTAAGAAATTCAAGGCACAGATTGGTGGTGGGTGCTGTCAAGTCAGTTTTTGATTTGTGGTGACCCCATGTGACAAAGTAGAACTTCCGTATAGAGTTTTCTCGGCTGTAATCTTGACAGGGTATGGAGCTCTGCTGACGTGGTGATTAACTCAGCTGTTAACCAAAAAGTCGACACTTCAAATCCACCAGACACTCCTTGGAAACCCTATGGGGAGTTCTACCCTGTCCTGTAGGGTCACTCTGAGTCAGCATTGACTCAACAGCAAGCAGGTTTGATTTTGGTTTAAATCTTCACAGGAACAGCTTGCCAGGACTTTCTCCTGTGGAACTGCTACTTGGGGTCAAACCACCAACTTTTCCATTAGCAGCTGAGTGCTTAACTGTTGGGACAGAAGGTCTCACCATTTATTAACTTAGCTAATTTAAGGTCTGAAAACCCACAAAGGTATACTATGGTAGCAGGATTCTCCCAGGTACTTCAGATTATCAGTCAGGGTTTCTTGAATTCCAGTCATTGTTTCCTGGATGCTCATGCTCAAGTAAGTAGTTACAGAATCAGAACCTTTTTTTTTTTTTTAATTGGGAGTCAACTGAATATATAAAGGTGATATGCAGATCTGCTCTTAGGAAATCTTGTATGCCACTAAGTATATGTTAAAAACTGTGCTCTGTCAAAAGTACTTCAGCTGACTTGTTAGCAAATTAAAATGGTAATAAAGGAGACCACTGTGTTCTTTTCAATCTGCTTAGTTTTAGACTACCAAGTAGTTGAAATAATGAAGCTATTTTAATGGAGGAATGGAGCTTAATAGTATTTACTGTCCATATGTAATACAATGGCCTAGATAGTTTGACATAAGTTGTCTCATTTAATCCTTTTGTTAATTATGTGCAGTCAAATGATTTCCATTTTACAGCTGAAGAAACTGAGGCCCACAAGGTTTAAGGAGTTTGCCCAAAATACGTAGTGCTTAAGTGCTACAGCTGCTAACCAAAAGTCGGCAGTTCGAATCCACCAGGCGCTCCTTGGAAACTCTATGGGGCAGTTCTACTTTGTCCTGTAGGGTGGCTATGAGTCAGAATCGACTTGACAGCAACATTTTTTTTTTTTTTAAGGTACAAGCCAAGGCATATCCAGCCCCAAAGCCTAAACCATTAATTATGTATATGGCTTGAATGTCAAGTCATCTAGCCTGTGTTTTAGGCCTGTAGGCACCACCAGGAGCTACATATTGCATTATATGACATGATGAGTCCATCACTGGTGTTAAAATGCAGGTACACTAGTTACACATGGAAGGAGCACTTATAACTATTAAGATTGACTGGTTGATCCTGTCTAAATCAAACAGGAAGAGAAAGAAATTGGGATTTAAAATTAGTCAGTTAAGGTAAATATCTGTCAAAAATAAATGGAAGGTGATTACTGGGAAGGAACTGTGACTAGCCTAGCAACCAACAGAGTGGAATGGCTTATTTTGTGCAAATGAAGTCAGTAGTTATTAAACCTCTCTTATATACCCAGCCCTATAAAAATGAAGGAATCCCTGGTGGCGTAGTGGTTAAGTGCTGCGGCTGTGAACCAAAAGGTCAGCAGTTCAAATCTACCAAGCGCTCCTTGGAAGCTCTGTGGGGCAGTTCTACTCTATCCTATAGAGTCGCTATGAGTCGGAATCAACTCAGCGGCACACGGCAACAAATGATATTAGGAGTCCTGGGTGGTGTAGACAATTAATGCGCTTGACTGTTAACAGAAAGGTTGGAGGTTTCAGTCTACCCGAAGGTGTCTTGGAAGAAAGGACTGGTGATCTATTTCTGAAAGATCAGCCATCGAAAACCTGCAGAGCACAGTTCTACTCTGACACATATAAAGTTGCCATGAGTCAGAGTCAATTCGAGGGCAACAGGTTTATGACTTTAGGAACCTTACAGAATAGAAGATTCTATGTGCTGTGAAGCATTTTGGAATCAGAATAATATTTAGTTAAGTTGCTAACTCCTTGGGAACAGTAGTTCCATTTTTGTAGTCCTCACAGCGCCCATTACATCCCTCCTGTTTGGTAGGTGCTAGATGCATTTTTGAATGAATTACTTTTAAGTAACAGAGCGGGCTAGGAAGTTTGTCAGGATAAGTGAGTTAGTGTAGTAGTGCAGCTACTTACATCTGTTTGTATAAAAATGATCCTTTGCTTTTTGGGACAGTCATTCTTTGTGAACAGATGTTTAGCTACAGATCCAGTGCAGAGAAAGTTGATCCCACCCCTGTGCCCCTTAGGGTTGTTATAATTTGAAATGGACTCAACAGAAACAGGTTTTTTGTTTTGGTTTTTTTGTGTCTTGAAATGTAATGAGTATAGCCTAAGGCACAATGGATCCCACTGTGTTTCCCAGAGGACTCTACAATAATGGACACACCATAGACTTCCTCAGAGTCCTTCATATGCTCTTCTTCCCTGGAGAGGGTTAGGGGAATACAATAATAGGCAAGTAGGTAGGTAGGTAGGTAGGTAGATAGACAGATGATAGAGAGTCCAGGCATGGACCGATAACTTGAAATTTGCCTGCAAAATTGAAGGGTGCTTAGAGACAAAAGAAAGAGGCAGGCAACTTCAGTGTTGTGTCAAAGGAGTTTTATTATTAGGGAGATTTACATACTGAGGCAGTGGTCCCCAGTGACAGGAGGACCAAGGCAGATCCAGATCTCCGTACCCAGCAGTGGGGGGTGGGGGGAGAGGGGGGCAGAGGTTTTATAGTGGTCAGGGACAAAGGTGTCTTCAAGCCAGAGAGTTATATAAGACTGCCTCAGCAAGGTCACATAACAGAGGTTTGGAAAACAGCAGTGAACTAACAGAGAGCGTGAGAGCAGCCATGTTCAGCCTTGCAGAGTCTGTTTTCCCCTTCAGGTGGATGGATGGATGATACATGTTTGGGTGGATGGATGGATAGATAGATGGATAGATATATAATTTAAATATCCCTCAGCCATTCTAGTTCTGATGGTAATCTTGAAATTCTTAAGAGAAATATATCACTAAGCATGGAAATCTACTGCTTTTGTGGTTTTTTGTTTTATTTTGTTTGTATGTAGGTTTTCTCTTATTTTGATCTTGTTTCTTTGCTCTTGGCCAGTGTTATGGATGAAAACTATGAGAAAATTCCTCTGAGTAGCTTTCTGTTTGACATTGGTAATATGGGACACATGAATACAAGTTAAAAAAAAAATAGATCTTGGTAGTATTTCTCTGATGATATAAAAAACAAGCGAAATAAAAACCTTGCAGGTCCCTTTCCCATTTCTAAATCATGCGTGGTGGAAACTACTGTTCTGATATAAAACAAGCGCTAGCAATATGTACAAGGTCTCTTTTATTATCACAGGTTTTGAAAATTATTATAACAGTAAATACTAGACTACCAAATAACCAAAGAAAAAAACCCAAATCTATTGTTGTTGAGCCAATTCCAACTCATAGCAACCCTACAGGACAGGGTAGAACTGCCCCAGAGGGTTTCCAAGGAGTGGCTGGTGGATTTGAACTGCTGACCTTTTGGTTAGCAGCCAGGCTGTTAATCACTACACTGCCTGGGCTCCACCAAGTAACCAGGCAGCAGAAACTGCTACCGGGGATGAAGGGTAGGTGCTAGCTGTAAATGAGGTTTGAAGTATGTGTTTTTCTTGCCTAATCAATTGTCTTAATACCCTTTCTGCTTGTCTTAGCAAAGGATGAGAGACATTTAAGATCTCCCCCATGAAGTTTTCTGAAGGAAACCTTAGTGCATTATCATCTCACCATTTTCAGAACACTTAGAACATCTATTGTGAACTTAAAAAAAAAAAATTGTTTAATGATAAATACTGTCTTATCAACTTGTTTTGTATTCCTTAATTTCTCACACTCTCCATTGCTGAAATGTATGTTCTTTGAATTCAGGGCCTTTGACCTAAGCCAGTTTTTAATTGTATGTCTTCCTACCCAATCGCAGAGTAGGAGTTTAAAAAGTGCTCGCTAAACAAACCTAAGCTACTAATGGAAGAAAGGGGTTCTAATAAATGCCTTAATAGAGACCAACTTCTGGGATTCGTTCCAATATATTCTATTTGGTTTAATCTTTTTGTAGTGGAGAATTACGACTTTGTTGGTTTTATAAAATGTTTCATGTTCCTTAAATAAATTAATGCAGAAGAATAAAAATAAAATTTGAATAACTTCAAATCCTATCATTGAAAAATTATCTGCAGTGTTCTATAAACATTATTTGGCATCTCTTAGTGTGTATCTATAGCCAGAGGTCATTTTAGAAAAATCGTATCATACCATTTTAATTAAAAGTACTAAATTAAATTAAGTTTAGGTTAAATAATAAAGAATAGAAGTAAAACCAAAAAAAAAAAAAACCAAATTCTTAACCAAAGGATATTCTTATTTCTAAAAGTTCTCTCTAAAAATATGAAAAACTGAAATCGAAGTGATTATCTTTTTAACTGTTCATTTCAGTTGGACAGCATGTTATCAAAGATGGCAAAATAAAGTCACTGACACTCCCTCCTACTCCATGTTTTTTTTTAGTTATATTATTTTTTTTAAAACATTTAGCTTGATAACATTTACATTCTGTTTTACAACCAAATCCCCATGGTTCTTTAACCCTGGTACTATATTTTAGTGGATGTAACGCTCCCCAGTAGGCTTTTTACAGTCTCTCTGTTCTTGAAGACTATGCTGACTCATGTCTTAGATGACTAGATTTTGTCCTCTGATATAGTTGTTCCTTTACACTTTGCTCTTTGAGAGCTGATTTTTCTTCTCAGGGCTCTATTTCAGAATTATTCTTTTCTAACTTCTTTGAGACCCTGAAGGCCTCTTTCTGTCATTCTTTGGGCTGTTTGCCTTGTAGCAAAAGGCCCTGGTCTTCCTGTTGCACGTGCCTCCTTCCCCTTGTTGAGTGGGTGTCGTCTCTGTCTGTACACATGTTGTACATAAATCCTTTGTGGGTTCCTTTCTAGGAAATTGAAGTCGTTCAGCCCACAGGCTACCTACCAATCAACAAGTACTCCAGAGTCTGCAGCCTTTACTCAGAATGGTGGCTTTAGAGCTCCCTGTGGTCAAAATAATAGAGAATTTCCCTGACACTAATGGGATACATTTCCCCAATTTTTATCATTCGGCCAACCTAGTGCATTGTTAGATACCATAGACTTTTACTGTGGTAATTTGGATTGTTGCTTCCCCACCAGCCTTTGTCCTACCTCAGCTACCATAGACTCTGTCTGCTAAACATGTGGGTATTAGACACTAAAATGACTGCGTCTTTTCTTCCTCTGGGTACTTCAGGGAGATGAGGAACCAGCTTTAATAAGATAAGACAATCAGATATAATCGGATTGTTCTTAAGCCAGTTAAGAGTACCTGTGTAAAGATAATTAAAATAGAATTAAACATCCTGTGTGGCAACAAATTTATCTTTGTTCCAGGATTATAAAATGTGTTTTTGCTTAAGTGGACATCTTTTAAATAGATCTTTGGGCCTTGTCATAGAGACTATGTGCTTCTTTTGAGGTTTCTTCTCTTCTATGATATTCTTAAGGATCTTGAACCATTTTAAATGGCAACCAGCAGCATACGTCCTACATCTTAAATTGCTTATTGTATATGTTTCAAAAGTTTCACATTTTTCTCAATTCCCCAGTACTCCTCCCAGTGGGAATCAGTCTAGTCAATGACCTCTACTCCTTTATAGAAGACTATTTAGGCCATATAACAAGAACTGAGTAAATTCCTTTCCTTTATTTTTTTTAACATTTCTCTGTCCCTCTTTTGCCTTTTCCTCCATTGCTGAGAAAAGAATTTTCTTCCTGATCCTTTCTCTACAGTCTAATATTTTTTAAATTGTGAACTACTAACTCAAGCATGTGGAAAAATGTATCAAACAGACACCTATACACACATCTCCTTGATTTAACAAATGTTAGGAGTGTGCCTGATTTACCCTTTTTTTTTTCAATATAGATAGTACATTTGTTCTTTTTTCTATGCGAAGAATGGCTGATAAATTTCCTTTCTCATACTATCCTTGTGTGTCCTTATTTTGGAATAAAGATTATATTAACATCATAAAGTTAATTGAAAGCTTTCTTTTCTGATTCTTTGGAATATGTAAAAAATTAAATGATGCAAGAGTTCTTTGATGTATTGATAAAATTTATCTCTACAGCTATTTATAATTTGTACTTACTATGTATGGGGGAAATTTTTTGCCTGTTGGTTCATTTTTTAAAAAAATTTTACAAGTCTGTTTAAGTTTTCTAATTTTAAGTTAAATTTAGAAATTTGTGAAATTAAAATAATTCAGTTTATCTTCAAAGATATTGGCAAAAATCATATTATTATGTAAAATGCTTTTTAAAACCTATTTTTAATTAGAATTTGATCTGCTTGTAAAATGTATACTTTATCTAATATTATATTCCCACCTTTTATTCCTATTCATATTTGTTTATGCCAACAAATCTATTTGATTAGACTAATTGAAAAACAAAACAAAAAAGACGGGTTTGGTATTTTTGGTCTTGTTCTTTTCTACTTCATGAATCTCTGCTCATGTTTTTATACTTTTTTGTCTTTCTGAAATTATTCAGTTATTCATTTATTAACTTCTTGATTTATACAATTAACTTTGATTTATACAATTACCCTTTAAAATTTCAATCTCTTCCCAGTCTCTAATATGTATAATTTAGATAAGTAATTTGTCTGTAAAACCAGTTGAGCTCCATTTTACACATTTTATTATTGTCATTTAGAATCCAGATATTTTATAATTTCCATTGCAAATTTTTTTCTTTGATTTGTGAAGTACTTAGATGTATGCTTTTGAATATCCAAATATATAATGGGAATATGAGTTTAGGAATTGTTATTTTTGTGTTAACTGGTATCTGATTTTATTTCTTCGTGGGCAAAGAACAGGGGAGTTTATATCATTCTCCAATATTTGTTGAAATTCACTGGTCAATTTTTTTTTTTTCTTAATGTTCCTTGAATGCTGACAAAGAAATTGCTTTCTCTAATGGTTTGGTACACAGCCTTGTGTTAAATTCATTGGTTCAAGACTGATTATTGAGATTTTATAGTCCTCTGTATTCTGAAGACAATTTTTTGCTTTATCTGTCAGTTTCTGATAAAAGTATGTTAATACTTTCTACTGTGAGAAACTGTGCAATGTCAGTTTCTCTTTTTAATTCTCTTAATTTTGTGTATAATTTTGAGGCTGTGTTGTTTAAAAAGATACAAGTTCAAGGTTATTTTATCTTTCCAGCGAATTATCTTTACACACTTAAGGAATGATCTTTCTCATCTCCAGTAATTTTTTTTTTTTACTTCTATCTCTTTTGTCTGATGTTAATATTACAGCATTTCTTTTTTGTAGCTTTGAATTTCTGTTTCATCTCTTCATTTCCATCCTTTCCATATGATTCTTATTTTAAGTGTGTCTCTTATAGGCAACTCATAACTGGTTCTTGTTAATTTTTCTTATATGAAAATCCATTTATCTTTATTGTAATTGTTGGACTTAATTTTACTTTAGTTTTCATTTTTTTTCTGTATTTCCACCTTCCATTTGATTGATTAGGTTTCCTTCCATCCATTTATTTGGAAGTTAAAAGTGTTTTTCTTTTTTCCCCCAATGGCTACCTATAGAGTTTTAACAAAGTTAAGAACGAATCCATATCTCTATCTTATTCTCAAACAACACCAGGGTTTTCTAGTGCTCTAATTTCAATCATACCTTTCCATCTTGGGCAAATCTCCTGTAAAATGCCTCTTTAAAGTGTTAAAAAGTAAGGATGTCACTTTGAAGACTAAAGTGCACCTGACTCAAGCCATGGTATTTTCAGTTGCCTCGTATGCATGCAAAAGCTGGACAATGAATAGGTAAGACCGAAGAAGAATTGATGCTTTTGAATTACAGTGTTGGTGAAGAATGTTGACTATACCATGGACTGCCAGAAGAACAAACAGATCTGTCTCGGAAGAAATACAACCAGAATGCTCCCTAGAAACAAGGATGGTGAGACTTTGTCTCACGTTCTTTGGACATGTTATCAGGAGGCAGCAGTCCTCGGCGAAGGAGTTCATGCTTGGGAAAGTACAGGGTCATCAAAAAAAGAGGAAGACCCTCAGTGATGGATTGACACAGTTGCTGTAACAGTGAGCTCGTACACAGCAACGATTGTGAGGATCAGGACCGAGCAGGGTTTCGTTCAGTTGTACTTAGGACTGCTAAGAGTTAGAGCTGACTCGATGGCACCTAACAAAAAGAACAACAGCTTCCCATTTTGCATGAAATTATTGTCTAATATTTTATTTCTTATTTGTTTTAACCCCAATTAGTCATTATAATATTTTTTACAGGCAGTGTTTGGAGTTACTCATGTCTATTTACCATTGATTTCTTGCAACCCACTCATTCGTTTTCTGATTTAACTTCTTTATTTGTTAAAAACATCCACTAGTGGTTATTTCAGCAAAACTTTTTAAGGAACAGACTTTCAATTTGAAATACTGAAAATGTTCTTATATCATTGTCATTTTTGAGTGACATAGTTATGAAATTCTAGATTTACACTTATTTTCCTTGGGCCCTTTGAAAATATTCTGTTGTCTTCCATTATCTTTTTGCTGATAAGGTTTCTGTAATTCTTATTGTTATCCCATAGGAGGTAATGTATGTTTAAAAAGATTTTAAGATAGTATTTTTACTTTTTGGTGTTTTAAGATTTCCATATACCAGATGTAGGAATTGTATAAGATATGGTATTTTGCTGTGTCTTAGGAATTATATATTTTTTCAATTATAAAAAAAAAATTCCAACCATTAGTTCTTCAAATATTTCATTCCTGGCATCCTCTGTGCTTTTTTGGTTCAGAAAATCAGAATGTATTCTATATTCTGATTGCTTGTTATATTTCTCTTAATTTTTTCTTTATCCTATTTTCTGACTTTTTAATGCTATTTATTTATCTTTTTATATACCTGTTTGTTTATTTTATAACCAAAGAACTAATATTGATACATTATCATTAACTAAAGTGCATGGTTTACATTAGGGTTCATTCTTGGTGTTGCACGGTTCTATGAGTTTTGACAAATGGAAAAAGTCATGTATCCGCCATTGCAGTATCACACAGAATTATTTTATTGTCCTTAAAATGCCCTGTTCCTTACCTCTTCACCTCCCTTACTCCTTCCCTGGACCCCTGGCAATCACTGATCTTTTTGCTGTCTCTCTAGTCTTTTCCAGAATGTCATATAGTTGAAATCGTATAGTACCCAGATTTTCAGAATGGCGGCTTTCACTTAGCAATATGCATTTAAGGCTCTTTCATGTCTTTTTGTGGCTTGTTAGCTTTTTTCTTTATATCACTGAATAATAATATTCCATTATATGGATTTACCAGTGTTTGTTTACTCATTCACCTATTAAAGGTCATTTTGGTTGCTTCTAACTACCGGCTATTAATGAATAAAGCTGCTGTAAACATTTGCATGCAGGTTTTTTTTTTTTTTTTTTTGTGGACATAAGTCTTGAACTCATTTGGGTAAATGTCTCAGAAGTACCATATTGTTACACAAATAACACTCGCCTTTTATGTTTGTTTGCCAGTTGCACTCCCCCCCCTCCGCCCGCCCCGAGGTATTTTGAAAAGTACGCTATGTTAATTTTTTTATGGCAACACGTAAAAAAAAAATAGGCATAGCGGCAGTTATAAAAATACCTCATCGGGGGAGAGTGCAGTTGGCAAACAAACGTAGAAGGCACATGTTACTTGTGTAAAAATGCAGTAATTGCTGGATCATATGGTAAGGCTATGTTTATCTTTGTATGAAACTGTCAGTCTGTTTTCCAAAATGGCTATACCATTCTGCACCCCACCAGCAGTGAATTAAGCTTCCTGTTGCTCCACGTCCTCGCCAGCGTTTGGCATTGTCAGTGTTTTGGATTTTAGCCATTCTAATAGGTGTGTAGTGGTATCTTGTCTTAATCATTTTTCACACTGAATTTTACATATTTTCCTTGACTTTAAATAAGGAGCCCTGGTGGCATGGTGGTAAAGCGCTTGATTGCTAACTGTAAGGTTGGTGGTTCAAATTCACCAGCTGCTCCACGGGAGAAAGATGTGGCAGTCTGCTTCCATAAAGATTACAGCCTTGGAAAGCCTATGGAGCAGTTCTGCCCTGTCCTGTAGAGTCACTGTGAGTCAGAATAGACTCGATGGCAGTGGGTTTTTTTGTTTGTTTATTTTTTGGTTTCATATTTTATTTACTCGAAATTTCTTCTGTTGTATTTATTGAATTTTTTTTTAAGATTTATAAACAGTAAATTTTTTCATCTAGCTGTCTAGCTTTGTTTCAAATCTGCCTCTTATTTTTTTCATAATGTCCTGTTTTTTTCCATAATGGTGTTTATTCTTTCTTTTGTTTTTAACAATCCAAAATTGAGATCAGCAAACTTTTTATGTCCAGGGCCAGAGAAGAGATATTTTAGACTTTGTTGGCTGTGTGATTTGTCACAACTGTTCAGCTCTGTAGTGTAGTGCAAGAGCAAACATAGTCAGTGTGTAAACAATTGAGCATGTCTGTGCTCCAGCAAAACTTCATTTACCAAAATAGGTATTGGGCTGGATTTAGTTCATAAGGCACAATTTACTGGTCACTGATTTAACGCATACACTGTTATAATCTCATTCAAATGATTCTCCTAGCTCAAGTAACTAAGAGTAACAGTTCTGTTTGTATCAGCTCACTGTCCGTTATAGCAGATTATTTTCTTGTGTGTCATAGTTTTGAGTTGTGAATATACATACAGCCTTTTGTTGGAGGCCAGTGTGCCTTGAGTTGTGGAATTATCCTTGAGAACATATTTGCACTTCAGACCTTACAGGTAAACTTTATATTATCACCCTCAGAAACATGCTGAATGAAAATCTTCCAGTGCTTAGCGCTCTGCCTGGCACATGGGAGGCGCACAGTTCTTATTGCTATCATTTATGCTTATTAAAATTAGCAGCACTCTTCTTGTTGTTGTCATCAATCCTAGAATCTACCTAAGGTGCAGTTGTTAGAGTTTGTGCTTTCAAAGTTTTTAAAACTCTAATTAATTGAAAGATTATAATTAAAGTACTTCTTTATCTGGACCTGGTGCTAGGTTGGATTAAAATATAGAATGAAGGGTACATGATGAAAATTGAAGCTCACTAAGGCAAGACAAAAACATAATGAAAGCTTTGGAGATTTCCATTTTGAAATATTTAAAAGGGGTAGAATTAAATGTATTATTGAACTTGTATGTGTATTGTGTTTTGTTTCCCCAACCTATGGTAAATTCATACTTTTTGCTTCTTTCTTACAGGACACTTGAAATGGACCAAAGCTGAGGACATTGACATAGAAACCCCAGGATCTATTCTTGTCAACACTAACTTGAGAGCATTAATAAATAAACATACGTTTGCTTCCTTACCTCAGCATTTCCAACAATACCTCCTGCTTTTGCTTCCAGAAGTAGACAGACAGGTAAGTGGAAGTTTTAAACATTTGGTATCAATTACTACTTATATTACCATGATGTGTCAGGGCCGTTTTGGAAGATGACTGATGGATGGACCGTTTGTAATAATGTAGTATATTTATGTAATTTATTTATGTATATATTTGCTGCCATCAACGGTTTCTTTGTTTAATCTGCCAAAACAGAACCATTTTTTAGTCTCAGTAATGAGTCGACTCAAATTTTAAATTATGGTGTCAAGTGAAAACAACAGACCTACTCACATTGGGACGGGAAAACAAAGAAATCAGACATTCCATTATCAAATAAATCTTTGAAGTAGCTGCTCCTTTGCCCGGAGGGAATATTGGAGTGCAGCCATAAAAAAGCCAGGGTTTCTAAGAAATTATGTAAATGTTTTTATTCTCAACTCTTTCCAAAAAGCATTTAAAATTTATGTTTCCAGTTGCCTTCTGAGAGTCTATCATCATGAATAAGATTGCCTATAAATAATCACCTTTTATCTTTTTTTTCTAGTGTAACTGGAAATGCTTTGAGTTATAAGTATATTTTTGAAAAGCTTCCAAAATAAGGAAATACAAATACAGGCCCATAATAGCAGGCATCAATCATGCCAAACTGTTTCCTTAGAAAATAAAAGGAAAAAAAAATTTAATCACATAAACTTTTATTAAGTTCTACAAAAATTATTAAATGGCATCTAGGAAAACTTCCTTCTGATTCTTATTTCAATAAATGTTGACAGTTATAGTTTCCAGTTGGTGAACATAATACATGTGCGTTTATGAATTTGCATTTCAAAGTGATACCTACATCCATGAATTAAAGTGGCCAAGATTGAATCAATATTTCCAGATTACTTTGAATAAGTTTTTTTAGCTTCTTCTTTGATTCTGTTTTCTACTAACTTAACCACCTCTTAACATAGTTAAAATAAGATGAGCAGCATTTTGCTACCATTCTTATGTATCTCTTTGGTGGTAATTATTGTTCCTATGTAGAAAAAGATTATTTTGATTTGGGGTACATTTTGTTTAACAGGGAGTTTACCTTCGCTCAACAAAAATTTGTTAAGCATTTACTATGAAAATGGCATGTTCTAGGTGCTTTGGGATAATAGACAGTCCATGCTTGTTAAATGTTTATTGAAAGAATGACTAAATGTTCTCTGTTTTGGACACATAAACTATATTTGTAAATAACCAAACAACGAAGTAGAAATGATTAAGGTAAGGGGGGAAAAGCACAAAGTATATTGATCTTTCATTAATCAGAAGCGAAAAATCAGAGACGAATTTAATCCTTGAATTGGACCTTGAGATATAAAAGGACGGGAATTTGAATAAAAAGGATGGGAAAGTACTAAGTGAAAGTTCAAAAGATACAAAAAAACAAAAGTTAATATAGTGGAAGTCTAGCTTGTTGGAAGAACAGTACAAATGAATCTGGAAAAACAGATTGGAACCAGATTTTGGAAGACTCCTTGAGTATGAGGCTGAAGTATCTGAGCAGTGTCTCCCTGTGTCTGCAATGCAAAGTCATTGAGGGCTTTTGAGTAGAACAAAATGTAATAACAGCATGGCTTTTGAAGAAGATTATTCTGGCAGTACTGAATGCTAATGTTAGGGATGGGAAGCATGAAAGGGGAAGGAATAGTTAGAAAGCAGTTTTAGTTGTTCCAAGAGACATAATGAGGGCTTGAATTTGGGGAATAGCATTGAAATCCAAGAGGAGGAGGATAATGCAATCATCGTCGTCATCAGGATGCAGTTTTACATTTTGAAAAATAGCATTTGAAGCGAGGTATAGGGAGAAGCCAGTGATGACTCTCAAGTTTCAAGCTTGTATGACTGAGAATATGATTGAGTCATTACAAAAGAAACTTTTTTTGCAGCGCTGATTTATTTGCTTACACGTTTTCTCCACTTCAACATCTGCGTAGTTTATCTGTTTACAACCCTACCTCCAGCTCCTGGGAAATGGTTTGGCATACACGAAGTGTTCAATGAACCATTTTTGAATGAAGAAATTACAGATTGTCCTAGGTTTAGTCAAATGCTTCAGGGGCCAGAGTCTAAATTCAATATATTATTCAGCCTGTAGGAGTTTTTGTTACTCAGTTCTTTCTAGTCACAGTGAGAAATAAAAATGAATAAGGTACAATAAAACCAAACCAAACCCATTGCCGTGGAGTCAGTTAGGAATCATAGCGACCGTGTAAGACATAGTGACCCTGTAACTGCCCCGTAGAGTTTCCAGAGCACACCTGGTGGATTTGAACTGCTGACTTTTTAGTTAGCAGCTGTAACACTTAACCTCTATGCCACCAGGGTTTCCATGGCTCAACACTTGTCATCAAATAACATATAGTCCATTGAGAAATTATTTATTTAGTCAAAATATTTATTGAGCATCTATTGTATGCTACATATTTTGCTGCATACAGAGGTTACAAGGATGAATCTAGTGGAAGAATAGCAGGCAAGTAGAAGAGAAAAACCACCTTTACACTGAGATATATACATGATGCTCAGTACTGTGAAAAAAGTTTAATAACCAGAAATCTGTGCCAAATTTAGTATAAGACCAGGAGGAGTCCCATAAATGGTCAATAGAAGTATAAAGAGAGCCCTGCAAAGACATAGAAGGTGAAGAAATTTAATCTGAAAGTAGCATTGGAGAATATGGTAGAAGGATAGTTAAGTTGGACCTTGAAAGGCTGGTAGGTGTTTCATAAGTAGAGCTAAGGGAAAGTAAATTTTACATAGTGAGAGTATATCATTTACAAAGACTTGTTGGTTGTTGTATTCCAGAATGTTCAGTAGTGCAGAATGATTGGAGCATCTTAAAAGGGAAAATTAGTGGAATACTGTGCTGAAGGGGAATATGGTTGACAACTTTGATGACCTGGTTGCAGGCTAAGCTCTTTGAACTTTTTTTTTTTAAATCAGAGGTTATCATAAATTATTTTTCAAATGAGAAATAGCATGCATAAAATAACAAATAGTTTAATGACTGGACATAGAGGAGGGGAAGAGAATCCAAAGGATAAACAAAATTCGTTCTCGTAGGAAGTAGTAGCCCTGGGAATGATGGATTGGATAGGCAGAGAGATAACACTCAGGGAGACTGGTTAAGAGACAACTGCAGTAGTTGAGATATTCCATAGGATCTGACCTTAGGTACTGGCCTTGGATATGAAAAGAATGAATTCCGGACATATTTTCAACCCAGAATGAGTAGGCATAAATGACAGATTGCCTGTGGGGTGAGGTTGTTAGAGGTCTAGAACGCAACTAGAGATTTTATCTAGGGTGACTTCTCAGAACAGAGAGGCCCTGTGGGCCTGTCAGCACATGATAACAAGAAAGTTAGAGCTTCATCTCTGTGCCCTGTTCAAGGTGGGCTCAAAATTCTTACCTTGCTGAATGGAGCAGGCGAGTTGATTCAGCAGACAACCAAAACGGCTGCTACTTCAACCCAGTTTATCAATATCAAACTAGGGATAAAAATCACTGTTTCCTGGGCCGAGACAAGGAAAGAAGGCATGGAAGCGTGAATCTGATTACACAGATTTTTTTGAGTCAGAGGGAAATATCGCAATTACATCAAACACCCAAGAATTACACATGTACAAAAGTTTGTATATTTAGCCAAAATTTCAAGCTTCCAGCTTCCTTGTTTTTCTCTCTTTTTTTTTTTTTTTCAATACCCTCAGGCTTCTGCCTAAATTTCTCCCCTGAAGCAGCCCTTCAAGGCCTCTTACTCTGGACCCATAATTACCTGCAGTTCATTCCATTATCACATCCTTACAACATGAGAATCCCAGTTTCTCATTTTTCTTACCAGTGCCAACTGTCATTAAGCCAACCTCTCTGGCTGTTTTGTTTCTGTACATTTGTACTTTTGGTTCTGTGTTTTTTTTACCGGACTGTTTATCTTAGATTGAATTTTTACTTCTTCCTAGCTGTGTTTATAACATTGTCACATCTAGCTTGGTATTTAATTTTACTCCCCTTCACATACTATGGAAACCCTGGTGGCGTAGTGGTTAAGTGCTACGGCTGTTAACCAAAAAGATCGGCAATTCAAATCCACCAGGCGCTCCTTGGAAACCCAGTGGGGCAGTTCTGCCCTGTCCTATAGGGTCGCTATGAGTCAGAATTGACTCGATGGCAGTGGGGTTTTTTTTTTTTTTTATTTTCACACGTTATACTGTAAGTAACAAAAAATCCAACTCAAAGTGATTTAAATATAAAGGGGATTTATTGGCTCAGATAACTAGAAGTATCGAGGCTAGGGTAGGCTTCTGATTATTAAGCCTGGGATTCAGTTATTATCAACCCACCCACTGCTGTCAAATCCATTCTGACTCACAGCAACCCTATAGGACAGAGTAGAACTGCTCCATAGGGTTTCCAGGAAGCAACTGGTGGATTCAAACTGCCGACCTTTTGGTTGGCAGCTGAATGCTTAACTACAGCACCACCAGAAAAAAAAAAAAAAAAAAGTTATTATCAAGGACCTATTTAATTATTATTTATCGATTAATTTTTAAAACTTTTCTGTTGGAATTGGCTTTATTCTAAAACAGAGGCCCTTTGTGATAGGATGGGTACCTAAACCAAATAAGGGTGCTTGCCTCTTGGTTCACATGCATGGGGAAAGTACATCTATCCCAGTATTTCAAGCAAAAGGCACAAGATTTACACTGACTATTACTTAGGTCATATGGCCATTTCTTAAACAATGACTTTAGTAAAGGGAATGGGGTATGCAAATTAGCCTAAACCAATGAGACCTACCCTTGGAGCTTAAGAGTGCGCCCACCATCCCCTGAAGTAAACGGTAGGTTGTGGTAGAGGTCAGGGATACTTTTAAAATGTGAGTTTTAGGAAGTTTGTTTAGGGGATGTGACATGGGGAGGGGTATGGGAAAGGTTGCTTGGTAGGCAACCAACAGTGCCCACTGAAGTGGGGTATGTAATGAGTTTGTATTTGTCACATTGAGTTGAGAAATTTTTTCTTTATGAAGAGTCTGGAAAATGGTTATATATTCAGGTTTTGAGACCGGAGAAGACAGGATTAGGGATAAAATATACAAAGATTATTGTCTCAGCTGTGAGATCTGATGAGATTAGGAGACATGACAGTTGTCCCAGAGGAAAACATGTATTTGTGAGTGAAGGTAGATAAGAAGATGGATAGGAAAGAGGAAATAGAAAATATCAAATTCCTGAGTGGTTGTCAATATGGAGATCACCTACAGGCAGCAGTGTCAGATGGACATTAGGAGGTCCTTGGGGAATGAATAGGGTGTCTTCTCCTCTGTCCCTAAGACCCACCACCCTACAACCTTCTTTGCTCTGTTTTGATCTCCAGGAGGCTAAACCATTTATGGACTACCATATCAGGAGGGCTTGTACCTTCTGTTTTTTATTTTAATTTTTTTTTTAATTAAATAATCAATGACTTTTAGAAAACTTGAAGATACGACGGAGAATAAGTTTCCAGCCTGATAAGAACCCGTGCCAATATATTGTGATTTTAAGGGTATATGTTCTCATACATAACCACAATGCAGCCAGTCAAAATCAGGAAATTACTAGCTATCATTATTACCATGTGATTCTCAGGCCTTATTCTGTTTATCCAGTTGTCCCAATGATGTCATTTTTTAGCAAGAAGATCCAGGACAGAATCTGCTGTTGCAATTAGGTAGTCTCCATTCTAGAACAGTTCTTCAGTCTTCCCTTGATTTGCATGGTCTTGATACTTCTGAAGATTATAAGCCAATTTGTGATGTTTGCTTGTGATGAGATTCCAAGTATGTACCTTTGGGAGGAATACCGTAAATGATCCTGTGTTCTCCGTATAGTAGATAGTACATAATTTTTGTTGTTGTTTTTCACATATGGTTTTGTGACATTGGTTGCAGTCACCACCATGTGACAGCATACTACGCCTTTCCACCCTGGGTTTCTTGTGTCCGTTCAACCAGTTCCTGCCCCTTCTTGTCTTCTCATCCTGCTTTTGGGCAGGAGCTGCCCATTTGGTCTCGTATATTTGATTGAACTAAGAAGCATGTTCCTCAAGTGTATTATTTTTTTGTTTTATAGTCCTGTCTAATCTTTGTCTGAAGAGTAGGCTTCACGAGTGGTTTCAGTTCTGGGTTAACAGGGCATCTGGGGGCCATAGTTCTGGGGGTTCCCTCAGTCTCTGACAGAACATTAAGTATGGTCTTTTTATGTGAATTTGAATTCTTTTCTACATTTTTCTCCAGCTCTGTCCAGGACTCTCTGATAGTACATAATTTTGATTTGTTACGATACTGATATTGATGTTCACTTAATTGAGATATATCTGCCACCTTGTCTACTGTAAAGTTCCTCCTCTCCTGTTTGTAATTGAATAGTATTTTGAGAGGAAGTACTTTTAATCCTTGTAAATATTCTATCCTTCCTTAAACTTTCTCAATTTATTAATTTATATTTGCATGGATTCATTGTTTCCCATTATCTCAATAGGTTACTCTTACTGTCTTTGTTTTGATGCTCAGTTGTCCACATTTGGCCAGTGGGAGCCCCTTCAAGCTGGTTCCTTGTCCTTTGACATTTCTCCATCATTCTTTGAATGCTTCCTTCCTTTTAAACACATCAAGGTGTTCCAGTGTCATCTTGTACCTTTCCTACTCCAGCCCTGGAATTAGCTCTTTCTCCAAGGAGCTCTCTAGCTCCCTTTAGTCGAGAAAGATATTTAGAAATCAAGATTGGGTAAGAGGTGTGTTCTTTCTTATTAGTGTGTTGCTGCTCGCAGATCTAGGACACCTCTCCTGCCTCTGTGTCATGGGAACAAGGAACATTGTCTAGAAGAGAGTACATGAGCCTATTCACAATATATAAACACAGTGGAATTTATATCTCTCTTCATTTCTGTATCTCTCTAATATATTGTAAGCCATCAGTTCACATCTTTGTTACCTTGAAGACTAAGGTATGCCTGACCCAAACCATGGTGTTTTCAATCATATGCATGTGAAAGCTGGATGATGAATAAGGAAGGTGGAAGAAGAATTGATGGCTTTGAATTGTGTTTGTGTTGGCAAAGAATATTGAACAAATCTGTCGAAAGAAGTACAGCCAGAATGCTCCTTAGAAGCAAGGATGGCGAGACTACGTCTCACATACTTTGGACATGTTATCAGGAGAAACCAGTCCCTAGAGAAAGACATCATGCTTGGTAAAGTAGAGGGTCATCAAAAAAGAGGAAGACTCTCAATGAGATGGATTGACACAGTGGCTGTAACAACGGACTCAAGGATTGTGAGGATGGCATAGGACTGGGCAGTGTTTTGTTCTGTTGTACCTAGGGTCTCTTTGAGTTGAAACTGACTTGATGGCACCTAACAACAACATCAGTTCACACTGATTACTCCAATCTTAATCCAGCACTCCAGGGTTCATTCTAGTTTTTTATCCTTTCTGTAGTTGTCAGTCACTTCTCTGATAGTAAGAAACCCAGCTACTATCATCCTTAATTTATCTAAATATTTGGTCAACCCCTTGTAGGTAGCCAGTCTTCTATTTTGACTCTTAAGCCTTCCAATATGGATGGTCTCTTCTCTCCACTCAGGCTCTGACTCGCAGTGACATGCCCCCCTCACCCACCCTTACTTGAGCTCTGACATTGCACACCAGGCCACTCCTCTGTGTGATGCATCCCTTGCCGTGCTCTGACTCTGCAACTCCTCATGAGGCCTCCCCTCCACACGGATGCCTGCCGCACCCCACTGGGCTCTGATCCTGCTTTGGGCCCTCATGGTTCCCTCTGCCTCCTCTCTAACACGGGTCTACATTGCTCTAAGCTTAGGCCTGGCTTATTCAGGAGGGAGAAGGAAAGACCCTCAGGCTTCTGATTGGGTTCAGCTAAAGGGGAGCCCCAGCAGGGATTAGAGGGAGGAAAAGGGGTGTGAATTGCTCCTGCCCTGTGTGGTCAGCACAGGCTACATCCACTGACAAGCTTCTGTCAGAATATCCTCTTCTCGAGGTCCTCTCTCTGTCCGAATTCTGGTAAGCCCTTCCTCCCTCACCCTTCAGGTCAAATATCCATCTTCCATTATTAGCTCAGTTTACTGTACTGCCCTCTGTGGTTTCCCTACACCCCGACAATACTTTTATATATAGTCACTTTATTCTACTCTTAGGAGCTCTGGTGGCACAGTGGTTAAATTGCTCAACTGCTAACCAAAAGGTCAGCTGTTCAAAACCTCCAGCGGCTCTGCAGGAGAAAGATGTGGCAGTCTGCTTCTGTGAAGATTTACAGCCTTGGAAACTCAATAAGGTCACTGTGAGTCGGAACCGACTCGATGGCAATGGGTTTTTTGGAATCTGCTTTCTTCAAATGATCCTAACTTGAATGAGCCATCTGTCCCTGCTAGGACTCCTGACTGACAGACTTATTGAGAAAGTTGAATGATATCGATGTAGGCACATTCTAGTGGGTTGAGGAAAGAATAGTGTCTTACTTCCCTAATGCTGCTATAACAGAAATACCACAAGTATTTAACAAGTAGAAATTTTGTTTTCTCATAGTTAAAGAGGCTAGAAGTCCAAATTCAGGGCACTGGCTCTAAGGGAAGGCTCTCTGTGTCCCCTCTGGGGGAAAATCCTGTCTCTCAGCTTCTCTCCTGGGTTCCTTGGTGATCTCCGGGTGGCACCAATCTTTCTCTATGTGCTTCCTTCTTCTCTGCCTGGTCTGCTCTTTCTGTACCTCAAAAGTGATTGCCTTAAGACATACCCTACACTGATATGACCTCATTAACATAATAAAGAAAAACCATATTCCCAAATAGATTATTATTATTCCACAATTATAGGGGTTAGGATTTATAAACATATTTTGGGAGGTCCCAATTCAATCCATAACAAATGGGAAATCAGAATATGTAATTAATTCATTCATTCCATCAACATTTATTTAATGTCCATTCTGTGCCAAACTCAGCTAAGCAGTGATGATACAAGAATGAATGAGCCCAGCTCTTAGCTGAGGGAGGTAATGTCCTAAAGGGCAGAGAGATGTAAAAATCTGTAGTTACGGAACTATGCCATGGTGGTAGTATGTGCATAGTGCTGTGGAGCAGTTGTTAAGACCTCGGCTGCTAACCAAAAGATTGGTAGTTCAAATCCAACAGCTGCTCCTTAGAAACCATACGGGACAGTTCTAATATGTCCTGTAGGGTCACTATGAGTTGGAATCGACTCTACAGCAATGGATCTGGTTTCGGGTTTTGGGGAGAACTTAGAGAAGGTAATTATATTCCATCTGTAGGTTTTTTTTTTCTGTAGGAGAGAGGGTGTCAAAGATAAGATGTCATTGGAACTGAGTATTGGAAAATCCAGGGAGTTTACCAGATAAATGTGACAGGCATTCCAAGCATAGGAAACCAAATGTGCCAATAATAATGTTGGTAACTTAAAATACTAAACCTTTTGCAAATGTTATAGTTATCCTTTTAATAAAAGAAAAAAAAAACTGATTGCCTTCAAGTCAGTTCTGACTCGTGGTGACCCATGTGTTGAGTAGAGCTGCACTCCATGGCGTTTTCAACAGCTGTGGTCTTTCAGAAGGAGATCACCAGGTCTTTCTTCCGAGGCGCCTCTGGGTAGATTCAAACCAGCAATCTTTCGGTTGGTAGTTGAGCACTTAACTGTTTGTGCCACCCAGGGACTCTACTCCTTACAATAACTCTCCAAAAAGTCAGTATTATTTACCTCACTAAAAGGTGTGGAATTGAGGATCAGGAAGAGAAAAAGACTGACTTAACTTCTTCCAAGTAAAAACATGGAAGCTAGAATTTGAACACAGATTTGACTGACTCCAAGATCGTGCTGTTTCCCCCGCATGATATTCCTATCCCAGAGACACAAAGGCAGAGAGGGACATGATGTCTATCAACAAACAATGGGGTGGCTGGAATGAAGGATGAGTAAGTTGAGGCTAGAAATGCAGGTTGGAACAAGCAGAATGAAAAGGTCTCTAATGTCACATACACAATGTAGAACTTACCATGAGTTTACATTTGGAGCATGACATGCCAAGATTTATATTTTAGAAGGAAAACTCTAGTGAAAGAGTGAAACATGAATTGGGGAGGGAGATCCCCTCACTCTTCTCCTTGCTGTGGTTTAGCCACACCATCCTCCTTTCTGTCCCTCAAACTCTTAGCCTCTGCACTTGCTCAAGCTCTTCCAGGAATGCTTTTCTGGCAGCTTCTGGCATGGCCAGCTCGTTTCCATCCACCAGGTCTCAGTGTCATCTCCCCATAGAGGCTTTTCTTGCTTCCCCTCCCATCTAAAGTATCCTCCTTAGGTTCTTCTCTGTCCTGTGTTTTATTTATCTCTTTCCCAGTACTTATCATGGTCTGTAATTCATTTGTTTATGTATTTGTCTTCCTCATGAGATTAAACACTCCAGGACAGTGGCTTTTTTCCTCCTACTCATTGTGCCTGGCACATAGTAAGTTGCTCAGTGAATGTTTCCTGAATAAATAATGAATATATAGGCTGGGCGGTCAGTTATAAGGCTAATACAGCAGGCCTGATCAACACAATAGGTTTAGCCGAAGCCAGTATAGAATGGAAAGGAATGACCTAAATCATGAGACATTTTGGGAATAAAATCATCAGGAGTTGGTAATTGAGTTTTGGGGAGGGGAAATTGAATACAGCTTTTAGACAGTAAGTGTTTATTGCACATATGAGAATAGCAAAGGATTGGTAATTTTTTTTCAAGCCAGAAATATACTTAAGCATGTTTTTGGCCTAAAAATAAGGGAACAGTGGATGGGAAAAAATGAACATAGAAGAGAGAGGGTATGATTTATTGCCCAAAGTTTTGGAACAGATGTGAAGGGATGAACTATGTTAGAGAGACTTGTTAAAGAAAAAATGTACTGATTTCTGAGACCGGACGGAAGTGAGAAAGAACGGGGTGAAGAAGTAATGAAATGTGAAAAGCGTAGTGGGAAGCGAAAGGTTTTCAGCTGGATGGTGATGTCCTCTGCTTGAAGGCCAGAGGACTAGGGTTTCAGGAGAATAAAAAGGCTTTGGAAAGCAGCTGTATGGACTATGATAGGAATTTAACCTGAGGGAACAGTAGTTGCTGAGCAGCATTGGGGGGCCCATGGGGGGTTAAGTGACGGTGGACGAAGTTAGTCTATGCTTTATTTTTCACCCCAAACCAAACAAAAAAACCCATTGGTGTAGAGTTGATTTTGACTCATAGCAACCCTCTAGGACACAGTAGAACTCTCCTGTAGGGTTTCCAAGGAGTGGTTGGTGGATTCGAACTGCTGACCTTTTGTTTAGCAGCTGTAGCTCTCAACCACTGTGCCACCAAGGCTCCTTTTTTTTTTTCCACCCCAGCAATGTAAATATTTGAACATTTAGCTTGGTAACAAATGTATAATACGTTGAATTTTGCATGAGTTGGATATTTATAAAGGCTCAAATCGAAGGAGTTGAGAGACGTTAGAGGACTTGGGGAAGTGCTTGTTGGAGTGGATGATTATGGGGGCTGGAGAGGGAGGAAAGTAAGGTCAGAGGGGGTGATGTGAGGGGAGGTTTCGGAGAGAGGAAAAGGCGTTTAAAGGAAAAAGGTTTGCTGATGAATGGAGCGTCGTAGAATCTCAGAATAACACACTTGAGATACAATCAGGATTAGGTAAAGATATGGATCAAAAGTCATCTCCTTCGCCACAGTATTTTGGGTCAGAGAACAAAGAAAGACTCCAGGGGTTCAGAGCAGCATTGGTCAGTGCTAGGGAGTAGGTAGAGCAATAGATAGGTGGTTCTTCATTCAGTTCACGTAGGAGAATATTGGCTTAATTCAGTGCTCCGGTTTGTAGCCAGACATGCCTTTGCGTACCGCTCTGCTCTCTGCAAGATGTACTTGGAGAATTTTTAGAACCTCCTAGATTATACATAGCAAATCTCTCCTTTCTTTAGAATTTGTAATTTATAAGCTGTGTCTACGTAGAACAATTCTGTGACCTTTTTAAAATAGATGGCAGCTGGCGGTATAAATGTCAGCTAAAGTGGAGTCATATTTAGGTTTTTATTACATTTTCAAATTGAAGCTAACTGATGAATAGGTTGTTGCCACTTCTGTCATCTGTATCATTTTTTAGTGATGCTCATCCCTGCCTCCGTGGGTGGTATCAGGGCTCGCAGGACCATCTCTCCAAATACTTAGAGTACCGTCCCCCAACTGCTTTTAAATAAATTAGGCTTATTATTTTTTGGTCCCACTGGTCATTAGAGCATTTCAACTCATTCTTACTAATCTCCCAGTTTTGTTGTGCATTTGTAACTGTGTGTCTGTGGTCTGTTGAATGACTAGCCCCTGAAGGATATGTACTGTGCAGGCTCTTTAAAACCTCATCTGGCTTTGTGCTCTTCAGGTTTTTGCACTGACTGGCAATAATGCACATACTCGTAACTGTGGCGAATGTCATTAAACTAAAATGGAACATTTACACAGTCTCTTTTGTGGGGGAATTTTGGACTAGGAAAATGAATGTGCATGTCAGACATTTTACAGCACATGAGAATGTGATTTATTGATTTCTGATGGCTCTGTTGGCATCAGTGTATATATTTAAAGAAGTCACGCAGCCTTTATAAATGCAAATGGGAAAGGGCTTTCCATCTTTTTTCCTCCATGGAAATAGCTTATTCATTTGCAATAACTCAGGGCCTCTTAGAGATTGCTCTATGTACTGTATATATTGATTTAAAAATTACACTGATATTTTATTCCACACATAACGTATATAATGAAATGTCAATTTACCTAACGTTTTAAAATTTACCTAATTTTATAAAAATTCAAAAGTATTAAAGATACGAAAAATACTTGTATCTTAAGCTTGTAGGTAAAAGTAAGTAGGTATTTGAGTGGTAATTATTTTAATGGAACTGACACTTTGGCTTTTTCCCTGCTTCTGAAGGCGTATCCTAAAGTACTTAGGAAATCCAATATTCCTTCTTGACAAAGCCACTTACTGGTGACAGTGAATCACGCATGGTCAAAGAGTTCCTTGCAGACCATGCCCGGATCTTTCCATTCTTGCTATTTGGGCTTTATGCTTGTGGAGGGAATTGATTTTATCTATATGCTAGTCATTTCTTAGATAACTGAATACCAAAAAAAAAAAAACAACCCATTGCCATCAAATCCTGTTTATTAGTATATGGTTCATTGTATGTGAAATAATGTATAGACTAGATTGAATTACAGATTTACAAGAAATTGCATGTTAATAGACAATCCAACAAACAGACTAATTTCAGTTCCATGTGTATGATGGTTAATAGAGAAGTGTACCATTCTGGGCATTAAACTACTTTCCTCCTCCTTTAAGTAGGGCACTGAGAGGCACCCTCATGACCCAAAATGATATCTTTATGTATTACCAATGGCCATTAGCATATCAGATCATGAAATATTTAATGTTTATCACCTGATATTTACATAATTACCTTTTTATTAACTTATCTAATTTATAGAATACACACTCACACAGATACACATAATATATTTAACTGCCAGTTTATATGGGAATGGAGAATAAGAAACTTCAGCCTTACTGTAAGGAGCCCTGGTGGCACAGTGGTTAAGTACTCAGCTGCTAAGACCTGACAATCTGCTACCATAAAGATTACAGCCTGTGAAACCCATTGGGGCAGTTCTACTCTGTCCTATAGGGTCGCTATGAGTTGGAGTTAACTCCACAGCACACAACAACAATAACAACCTTACTTTATCATAAAAATGGGAAGGGGACAGTACGAGCGTTTGAGAAAGGGAATTCATGCATGTGGTATATTGCACATTTATTAAAATGCCTGTCATTTTGATAAGCAACATTCTAAGGCCATCATCACCATGGACCACGATGAACAGGTGTCATTTAGAGACCCATCCCTAAATTTGAGTCAAGGGAAAAGAAGAAAATTGATTTCATATATAATATCACCTTTCAAATGCCTTTTTCAAATGCCTAGTAGTGATTAAATCCCATGCAAAAATATAGTTAACGAAGAAAATACTTTGGTTCCATTTGTAAAATTGATTAAAGACCATTGTAAAAGAATAAGGAATCAACTGTAAGCTTGATATAAACTGCGTAATAATTGGTTAAGTACTCGACTGCTAACTGAAAGGTTGGTGGCTCAAACCCACCCAGTGGCTCTGTGAGAAAAAGACCTGGCAATCTGCTTCCTTACAGATTGAAAAAAAAAAGTTTTTTTTTTTTTTTTTTTTAAAGATTACAGCCAGGAAAACCCTATGGAGCAGTTTTACTCGTCACATGAGGCTACTATGAGTCAAAATTGACTCCAGGGCACCCAACCCCAAAAACTGAACCTTTGGGTTAAGTATGCATATTTATGAGTCTGAATCGACCCTACGGCACTGGGCATGCATATTTAACCTCTTTGACTGCTTTCTGAATTACCATTAAAATGACATTGACTTTATTTCATGATTATATTTCTTTATCAGTCTGGGGAATTAGGGAAAGAATGCCATCCAGATGCCAGAAATTTCTGCGGCATACAATGGAGGTGAGATTACGATTGAGGAAAAAGATGACCAGTATGAGAGTGGAATGAAAACTCTGTGTGGTCTAACAGGAAGGGAATATAATTTTACCCTGGACAAAATCAGCTCTGAGTGGTAGGGGCCAGAGACAAGGGTGGAGCAGTCAGGAGGAGCAAATCTCAATACTGCTCTTGCTTTCTGAGAATGTTCACCAGGATTTAGTCTCTGCAACGGCACCATCTCACTACAGAAAATGGCAACTCGCAGTATAAATGTCAACTAAAGTGGAATGACATGCTTAGATTTATATTTTAGAAGGAAAACTCTAGTGAAGGAGTGAGACATGGATCGGAGCAGGAGATACCCTCACTCTCCTCCTTGCTGGGGTTTAGCCACACTGCCCTCCTTTCTGTTCCTCAAACTTCAACTGTTCCTGTCTCTTAGCCTCTGCACTTGTTTAAGGTCTTCCAGGAATGCTTTTCTGGCAGCTTTTGGCATACATTCTATGTGTTGCCTTATGTCCTTGGTCCAAACACTAGTTGTTCTGCTAGCTAAAAGGAAGCCCAGCCTTAGTTTAGTTTAAGATGTCACTAAAATATGGGTAAGACATTTTTTGCTCAAGAATCAGTCCCCATTCCTCAAAAGTACTGAACCTTGACTCTGGCCAGCATCAACTGAGATAAACAGGCACCTTCTCCTAATCCCTTTGTCTGAGCCTGAAAAACGTGTACAAAGTCCAGGAAGATTTTTAACAGAAACCATCTCAATTTCTAATACTCATCCAATATCTACTGACCTCTCCCTCTTCGGATGAGAAGACAGAGATGAGTGACTAGACAACGGAAAGATTTGACAGGTCAGAAAAGGACCCAGCGTGACATTTCAGAGAATGAACCCCACCTTGTGTTAGTGAAACAGAATAAAAATAACTTCAGGCAATAACTGTTGGTTTTACGGTGGGTCATGCAGTATGCTAGACGTTAGGGATATTATGTTAGATGAGATTGCCATGATTTCTGCCTTCACTGAGCTTCCAGTCTACCAAGAGAAACAACACAGGAAGTAGTGCATGTGCATGGAGCTCCCTGGGAATATAAATTTGGAGAAAAGGGGAAAAGCTTGCGAGCAGCAACATGAGTGAGTGTCGCGGCTGGAAAGGGAAATGACTGCGGGATTAAAGCAGGGATTTATGTTTTCTCTTTGATTTGTTCTGAAGGTTGAAAAGCCTTGAACATGTTGGTATCTTGATGAAGAGAAACAGTAAATAAAGAAATGTTGAAGATACTGAAGAGACAGTCCCTCATACAGCCAGGTCCCTGTAAAGGTAGCCAGAATTGGTGAAGGGTCAGGCAAGCTCAAGAACTTTTCCAGAACAAGATGAAAAGATTAAATTGATCACAGAAAGAAAGAGGCAAGAAGATTCAGCAGATTTAAAATGTGTATATATGTATGAGTACTGGTGGCGCAGTGGTTAAAAGCTACAGTTGCTAACCAAACGGCAGTTCGGATTCACTAGCCACTCCTTGGAAATCCTTTGGAGCAGTTCTCCTCTGTCCTATAGGGTCACTATGAGTTGGAATCAACTCAAAGACAATGGGTTTGGTTTTTTTGGTTGTGTATATATATATGTGTGTATGTATATGAAAGAAAAAGAACAGAGACAGATAAATAATTTTCTTTCAGCATAAAAAAAAAAAGATCTATGTGTTTATATCAGAAAAGATCATTGTATACCAGGCAATGTTAATGTTAAGAAAATCACATCACTATATCGTGAAAATCTTGAACTTCAGTTACACACACACACACACACACACACACACACACACACAAGAAGCCCTGGTGGCGAAGTGGTTAAGCGCTTGGCTGCTAACTGAAAGGTCTGAGGTTCAAACTGGCAGTCTTGCTCCTGTAAAGTTTACAGCCTAGGAGATCCTATGGGGCAGTTCTACTCTGTCGTATAGGGTCACTATGAGTCAGATTCAACTCAACAACATACAACAACTACATGTATATATACACACACGCGTACATATGTATGCACATATGGAGTCCTCAGTGATGCAAACCATTAACATGCTCAGCTACTAACCGAAAGGTTGGAGGTTCAAGTCCACTCAGAGGCACCTCGAGGAAAAGTCATGATCTACTTCTGAAAAATCAGTCATTGAAAACCTGTGCCAGAAGATAGTGACGCAGTGTGTACATAATGGGGTGTGAATTAAAGAAGAAAGGAAGCAGTGAATAAAGGCATGTCTTTTAAGAGATGTGGCTATAAAATAGCATAGTTATAGGGGTAACAGGAACAACTTAACTTTAGAAGGAAGGTGGATTTTGTTTGACTTGTTTTTTCATGTGGGAAAAGATTTAGTATGTTTAGAGGTCAAAAGGTTAGAGGTCCCTTTGAGAGGGAGGAGTTAAATGATCAAGATAAAAAGGGAAATCTATAGTTTATTATAGTGAGCTGTGATCCAAAAAGGCAAGGGTTTGGCAGGAAGCCATGAAAGCACTGGAGGAGAGATTGTCCTTAGAAAGCAAGCAGAGAACCTCTTTAGAGAAACTGGAGGGAGAATGGATAAAGAAGTTGTGTTTAAAGAATGGGTAAAGAACATGGATTTGAAGTTTGGTAGTAGAAAGTCTAGGAATTTCCTGTCTGATTACCACAGGTTTTTTTTTGTTTTTTCTTTAGGGAAGTATCGATGTCAAGGTCATTACTGGCAGTGAGGGATTTGAAATAGTTACTGAAGAGTGAGAACGTGTGTTCACTGACAGGAGCATGGTAGGCTAGTTGGAGAGTGATAAGGGCCTTTAAGTTGAAAAATTAATTTTCAAACCTGTCTGCTTAACAGTGAATTTTTCCAAAAGTGCTGGCTTTAAAATAGTAAGGTACAACATGGATTGAACTTTTGTCATATGAGTGTATTCAGACAAAGGGAAGGCAAATATCTTATGAATGTGATGGACCAGGAGAGAAACAATGGACTCAGGGAAAATAAAAGAATGAGTAGACAGCAGGTCCTAATTAGTTCAAGAATAATCATAGAAGGAGTGTGTAAACAAATAAGCTGGTTGGAAGGAGGTGGGTCAGAGAGCATAATGCATAATTAAAAAGTATAGTGATAGAACAGTTTGGGGTATTTTTGCCAGTTTATTCATTGTCCTTTGACTTTTTTTTTCTTAATTAGTTCTACAGAAAATTTGAGTTTTTTTTTTAATGGTTTTGTGTTTTCTGTCTAGCTGAAGAGTATATTCCCTATACCAGTGTTATGCAAATATGCTCCAAAATCAACTTCTCATTTTTTTGTACTTTTAATTTTTTTATGTTGACATTTTATAAACTTATTTATTTTTAGTATAGAATTTAATGGCTTTCACATTCACAAAATTGTGCAAACATTGCCATAATTAAGTTTAGAAACTTTTTGTCACTCCAAAAAGAAATTCCATACCAATGAACAGCCAGTCCCATTTTCCCTCAGTCCTCCAGCCTTAAAAAAAATAGGCCCTGTTTTTCTTAACTTAAACATAGTTTCCTTTAGCCCTTTGAGCATATTTATAATGGCTTTTTTTGAAGTCCTTGTCAATTAAATCTGACTCCCAGATCATCTCATAGGCAGCTTATTTGCCTGTTTTTCTTTTTTTAATGGGTTACTCTTTCTTGTTCCTCTGCTTCTCTCTCTCTTTTTTAAACTAGACGTTTTAAGTTATATATTGTAGGAAATTCTGATGCTGATTTTATTCTATAGGGTTTGTTCTTTTTGTTTGCTTAATTGTTTTAGAGACTTGGGTGGATTAATTTAGTGAAGTCTGTTTTCCCTGCAGTGTGAAGCCTCTAAGGTTGCTCGTCAGAAGGCTCAGGCTTAGCTCTGTGCACAACCACTCTGATTCTCTCTTGTCGCTTTCCCTGATCTCTCTTAAACTATCTGCTTCCTTTGGTATTACATCCAGCCCTTAAACCCTACTGCCCACTGCCGTCGAGTCGATTCCAACTCGTAGCGACCCTATAGGACAGGGGTAGAACTGCCCCATAGAGTTTCCAAGGAGCACCTGGCGGATTCAAACTCCTGACCTCTTGGTTAGCAGCTATAGCACTTAACCACTACAGCACCAGGGTTTGCTACCTGACCTCTCTGTTGTTTTTAAGGATTCCCTAGGGCACAAATTGCACCACGGTCTGATTCGATTAATTTTTAACCCATTGCAAGATTTGTTTTGAGGCAAGCCTTTTAGATTTGTTCTGATGCAAGGAGGAATCTTAGTTGTCTGTTTCTTTGGTTCTCTCTATAAGCTAACTGAGCTGTGGATTAGCTTGTTTTTCTCATGTAGCTACCAGCCTCCTCTTAATTGCCTACCACCAAAATCTCCATTGTTTTCAAGAGAGCCCTAGGCTTGAACTTTCCTACAGTCTGTTTCAAATTAAAAAAGAAGGAAAAAAAAAGTTGGCGTCAAGTCAATTCTGATTCATGGCAACCCCATGTGCTTCATAGGGCTTTCAGTGGCAGACTTTTCAGAAGTAGATCACCAAGCCTTTCTTCCAAGGCATCTCTGGGTAGCTTAAACGTTTTGGTTAACAGTTGAATGTTAAATGTTTGCACTACCCAGGGACTCCTTTCCAAATAAAGTCAGTTACTTTTGGGAGACTGTCACAGGTTCTCTTTAGAGAACAGAGGTTGTTCTGTACCACTTATCCCCTGGGCAAAATCTCTGAGCCACGATCTGGAGCTGGGGGTAGGAGACATTGCTGCTTTAGGAATAGGACATTGGATGGGGAGGCAGCCTCTGGCCTTCTGAGCTCGCCTCTCCTGGCGTGGAGCCTCCTGCTACTAGCAGGCTGGAGTGAGGGCATTTAGGGTTCCAGCATTCTCATTCTGCTGCCTCTGGGGTAGAGCCACTGCCTTACGAGTGGTCACTGGTGTAAAAAATGTAAATTGCTTAGAGAAACACCAAGAATTAATGTAACAGAATATATTGTGACTAGATATGAGTCAAATTGGGTAGGGTCAAGGAGAATGTATCAGGAAAGCACTCTGAAGAGGGGACTGTGAAAGCAGGTTGTATAGGTCATTGTTACGTTAATTAATCAAGACATAGCACCAGAATACAGGGCAGGTTACAGAAACAGTCAATAAAGACATGCCATGCATTCTAAAACAGCTTCTAGTCAGACCTTGGAGCTCCTGCTTCTGGAAGCTGGCTACACATAGATACTTTTCCAAAAGAAGCCGATGCCTAAAGCCACAGGGTCTCCATTAAGCTGCTTACTGAGCTATTGCTTGACTTGAAAGTGACTCTAGGGAACCAGTTCCTTCAAAGTTCAAAAGGACACCTACCAGCAGATAGCCTGGGCAGGTCACCCCAATTCTAGGAACCCAGACATCTAGATTCCAGGAGAATCAAAACAGTTTTGTCACTGGGTAGAATAAAGGAATCCCTGACCTCTTGGCTTCACTCACCAGGAACTGAGCCACTGAAACTCAGAGCTGGTGGGTATAGGAATCGCTGTTGACCTTTCCCTCCCAGTGAGAGAATGTATCCCTTGATGAGGAGCTGAGGGGAGAGTGAGCCCCCTCTTCTTGGCCAAGCCATCTGGGGTAAAGCTCTCTTGATGCTGAGCTGCGAGTAAGTGGGTTGGGACTTAAGTGCCACAGACGCTTGCAATTGCCACAAAGATTTAGAAGATGATTCGAATAAATGAATAAATGTTTCATGATTTGCTATATGCCCTTAGAATAATTTCCAGAGACTTTAGATGGGGGGAGGGGGAGGATGGCTGTTGTTTTTGGTTTTTTAAAATAAGTTTCACCATTATGGTTGTTTCGCTGGGGAACAGGTACAGAGATCTCTTCATACTGCCATTCCGAAAGTGGCATTCCACTACTTTTATAAATAGTAATACATATTGGTTTCAATTTGTCTTTGCTAGATTACCAAGGATACCAAAGCCATTTTATATTAAATAAACCACCCTTTTCCCAAAAGTGACATATTAATAATGCATGGAATTTTCAATACATGCTATAATGAAGTAGGTACTCAATAAATATTATTTTTAATTAAGATCAGATTAACATCTTATTTCTATGAGTAAAAGCATCCAAAAAAACTGCTTTATAGTCTTTCGATTACATTTTACATTCAAATTTCCAATACAAAAGTTGCAGTTTTGCTTAGCTTTTTTTATGTTACAGAAGCTTGTAAAGAGAGAATTATCGAACCTTTATTTTAGCTTTATTTTTCATAATTTTGATGGATTTTATTTGTATATGCTTTGAAAAATGGAATAATTAATATACACTAAGTTTTCAATGGTGACAGTAAAACTGCATTGTCCATTCATAAACATTGTAAACCTAGTTTTATGTACACCCACTCCTCACTTATGGACACGGTTAGGTTCCAAAGACCAGGTCGTTTTCGTTATGCGAAAATCTGCCTTATGCAAGAGTCCACTGTTAATCCTTGTGGACTGGAGTATGGCCAGGTGATGGTGGCCCCTGCTGCTCCAGAGCTGGTGGGGAACCTTTACCATCACTACAACCCCTGTGGGCTCGTGGTGGTGCAGAAGGCGTTGTGAGGAGGGGGTCTTGCCTCTCCATCTCCTCATTCTGCCAGCCCTGGAGAGGGCCTCGGCAACGGGCAGCTCCCGGGTCTGTAGGCAGGTGAGGCCTGGCTACCTGGAACCAGGAAGGCAGCGGAGGTGGCAGAGAAGCCTTTTTGGGAGAAGAGACTTTTGAGCCCCACCTGCCGGATTCCTACACCCTTGTTCCCGCTGCCCTACCAGGGTGATAGGAACTGCCGCTGGCTAGTGTGCCTAGCTCCTGGTTAATGTGCAAAATAGTAGATTTTTTACTATTGTCATAAATGTGAAATGTTGGGTAACAAGATAGTAAGTGAGGAGTAGGTGTATTTTTCTTTGATAGGCACTGGGGATAAGATAAATGAGTAATTATTGTGCTGTATTCAAGGATTTTACAATCTAGGAGGAGTGAGGTATGTAATTTTAGAAAATAGTGTGATGTGTTCTAAAATAGAAGTATAGCATTAATGTGGGTGTTCAGAGGTGATAATGATACTTAGAATCTTTGTTTCATTTATTTTTCTTGCCTACAATAATTTTTCATCAAGCATTTACAGATTTGTTTTTTATTGATGTTTCCGAGTCAAATTTTTAGGTATTTAAATCTGATATTTTGTACATTTGTACTTAGAAGTATCACTAAATAAATGGTGACTAAAAGAAAGGCTGTTTGATGGAAAGTTGAGGACTGCTTTCAAGTGGTTCAAATTACCCACTTTCTTTAATCTCATTTTGGGATATTTTCCAGAATGTTACTTTTTGTATGCTGTGTTCTCATTTAAATTATTCATCTAATGCCTTATCCGTTCAGAGATTCCATTGAGAGGAAAAGGAGGAAGCCAGAAAAAATATGTTCAACAGGATCGAATAGCTATTATTTATACACAGGTATTATTGAATATGTTTGATAGTTTAGCTGTATTGATTAGGTTAATATATTAATATACATTTAATATGCATTTGATATATTAAGAAATAAGTAAGATTTGTATTTTCTAGATACTTAAAAATATGCATGCATGAATTTTAGATTATGAAAAGACAAAATAATTTTAATGCAATAATGAAGCTAAGATTTATTGTGTTCTTAATATGTACTAAGAGTCTATTTCATTGGAGAAGAAAAAGTATTGGGATACTGTCTCAGCAGCTTGACAGAAAAGTTTCCAAAAATTGAAGATACACCGCAGCTTTTCTTATTTAACTGAAAATATTTTCCCTGTACTAAATGAGCATGACAATTTTATTAAATGAAAAAATAGGGTCAATTAATTATCATATGCTTTTACTTTATATAAAATAAGCCATATTCAGTAGCAAAATCAACTTTGAACTCTTAACATCTGCCAAACTACAGATAATTGCAGAAAATATGAGACCTACATTATTTTAAACAAGTCATGAAAATTGCATTGGCCATTTCTGATTTTATCAATGCTAGGTTCCCTCGGTCACCACATTTATCTTTCTTGCTACCCCGTAGTTCACCTGTTGATTAAAATGAGCGAGTAATGGGAGGAAAAAAACAATTATTCCTTTATTTTTACATAAAAGTTTTGTTGAAGTGTAACTTGCAAACAGATAAGTGCCCAAATGATAGTTGAATTGGAAAAAGAAACAAAAAGCAAACCATTGCTGTCAGGTGGAATTCTGACTCGGAGCAGTCCTATAGGACAGAGTAGAACTGCCCCACAGGGTTTCCAAGGGTGTCATCTTTATGGAGTAGACCGTCATATCTTTCTCCTTTCAGTTAGCAGCCAAGAGCTTAACCAGTGTGCCACCAGGGCTCCTTGATAGTTGTTTAGCCTGATGAATTTTTAAAAAGGGAACACACCCATGTAACTGGTGTAGAGATTGAAAAAGAGAACAAACTGATCTAGCACTTCAGAAAACTCTCCTTGCCCTCATCTGTTAATGCTCACACAAAGGTGACCACTATCCTGACCTTTATCACCATCAGTTAGTTCTGTCTGTTTTTTAACATTATATAAATGGCATCGGTCAGTATATATTCTGTTTCATTTAGTTTAATATTGTGTTTGTAAGCTGGATCCATTTCGTTGTATGTTGTTGTTAGTTGCCATGTAGTCAATTCCAACTCATGGCAACCCCATGTGTTACAGAGTAGAACTACTTCATAGGGTTTTCTTAGCTATAATCTTAACAGAAGCAGATCACCCAACCTTTTCTTCAAGGGTACTGCTGGGTGGGTTTGAACCACCAACCTGTAGGTGAGCAGTCACGTGCAAACTGTTGGTGCTACCGAGGGACCTGTCATTGTGTGCAGAAGTAAATAATTCTCATTGCTGCGGCTTTACTCTATTCAAGACATTTGAGTTGTTTCCCATTTGGGACTATTTTGAGTGGCACAGGTGCCCTACTGGTGTACTGGTTAAGAGCTGTGGATGGTTAACCAAAAGATTAGCAGTTCAAATCCACCATCTACTCCTTGGAAACCCTATGGGGCAGTTCTGCTCTGTCCTGTAGGGTCTCTATGAGTCGGAAATCGACTTGACAGCGATGTGTTTGGTTTTTGGTTAGGCTGTGAGCATTTTGGTGTCTGTCATTTGATTCATCTAAGTACAAAATTCTTTAGGATATATGACTAGGAGTCAAATTGCTGGATCATTGAGTGTGTATATATTCAGCTTTATTAGATAGTGTTTAACAGCCTCGCGATGTGGTTCCACCAGCAGTATGGGAGCATTCACGGTATTCCATGTTGTTACCAGTACTGGATATTGTAAGTCTTTATAATTTTACATTGTGATTTATAATTTATATTTCTCCAATGACTCATGAGGTAGAATAACTGCATTTTATAAATTTTTGAGTATTTGTATATCCACTATTATGAATTTCCAGTTCAAGTCATTAGTCCATTTTTTTTAATTGGGTCAGCTATTGATGGTGATTATTCTTAATAAATTCATGATAAGAGTCCTTTGTTAAATATATTGCTAATATCTTCTCTCACATTGTGACTTAACATTTTGACTCTCTCAACTGTCTCTGATGATAAGCAGAATTACTTAATTTTAATGTAGCCCAATTTGTTGAGTTTTTTTTTAAAAGCCTTTTTGTGTCATGATTAAAGATATCCTTATGATGTTTTCTGTGTTTTTTCTCTAAGATGTATTCCTTTGTATTGCAAATTTAGATCTACAAGCCACTTGGAGTTGAATTGGAGCATGTTATGAAATAGAGATTGTTACATTTGTGTTATATGGACATCCAACTTGCTGAACATACTTTATAAAATAGGCCTTCATTTCCCCCAGTGTCACGTTATCAAAAAACAAGTGACTAAGTTATATGTGGTTCTAATTATAGACAATGTATTCTTTCCCATTGGTCTTTTTGTCTGTCCTTGCACCAAAACCATGCTATCTTGATTATTGGTAGCTTGATATCTAGTAGCGGAAATCCACCAACTTTGTTCTTTTTCTTTGTCTATCAGTGACCCTTTTCATTTTCATATATATTTTAAAATCATTGTATCAATTTCCATAAAAATACATGGATTTTGATTAGATAATGCGCCTAATCAATATAGTAATTTAGAGAAAATTGAAACTTTTACCACAATGAATATTCCCATCCATTAATACAATTAACACAGCATACCCTCCCATTTATTTAGGCCATCTTAAATTTCCCTCAATGTTTCTTATTTCCCGTAAGAAAAGTCTTGTACATCTTTCAAAGAATTTGTTCCTGTGTATTTGCTGCAATTCTAAATTGCTTCTTTTTTTGTTAGTGACATAGAAATCTGTTTTTGTATATTGGTATTTTTCCAGTGCGTAGATTCTTTTGGATCTTCTGATTCTATGTCTTTAGTATAAATAATGTAATGTTATATTGCCTATAATAAGCAGAGCTTTAATCTTTTATATTACTTATACCTTCTTTGCCTTACTGCACTAGATAATATCTTCAGTTCAGTGTTGAGTAGAAATAGTTATACCTGGCATCCTGATCTTATTTCCAATCGCAGGGGTAAAGACTTTGCTATTTTATTTTTATGCAGCCTGCTTACTTTTATTATTACATTAAGTTTCATTCTATTCCTATCTTTGTGAGTTTTAATCACAGTGTTATTTTCTACATCTATTAAGATGATGTCGTGGATTGAATTGTGTCCCCCCAAAATGTGTGTCACCTTGGCTAGTCTATGATTCCCAGTATTGTGTGAATGATTGTCTACCGTTTTGTCATCTGATGTGATTTTCCTATGTGTTGTAAATCCTGCCTCTATGATATTAATGAGGTGGGATTAGTGGCAGTTATGTTAATGAGGACTCAATCAATCTACAAGATAAGGTTGTATCTTAAGTCAATCTCTTTTGAGATATAAAAGAGAGAAGCAAGCAGAGAGACAGAGGGACCTCATACCACCAAGAAACAAGAGCCAGGAGAATAGCATGTGCTTTGGACCCATGGTTCCTCTGCTGAAAAGCTCCTTAACCAGGGAAAATTGATGACAAGGACCATCCCCCAGAGCTGACAGAGAGAGAAAGCCTTCCCTTGGAGCTGGCGCCTTGGATTTAGACTTCTAGTCTCCTAGACTGTAAGAGAATAAATTTCTCTTTGTTAAAGCCATCCACTTGTGGTACTTCTGTTATAGCAGCATTAGATCACTAAACAGAATTTGGTACCGAGAGTGAGGTGCTGCTCTAACAGATATTTAAAATGTGGACATGATTTTGAAACTGAATGAGTAGAGGTTGGAAGACTTTTAAAGCACAAAAAAAAAAAAAAAAAAATAGTAAAGTAAAAGCCTAGGTTGCCTTGAAGAGATTATTGGTGGAATTATGGACATCAGAGAGAGTTCTGGTGAGGACTCAGAAGGAAGTGAAGAGTGCTGTACACTGAAGATGGCACGGATGGCAAGAAGCAGCAGCAGAGCAATGGCGGCAGCAGAGCCAGGAGACCAGCGTGAGACAGCACTGGAGCCGACCCATGGAGTGAGAGAGCTGAGTGCCTTTGCACAGGAGGCTTCCTGATGGAGTGACACCACTTTAGGCGCTTATCAGTGGAGCTAGGCTTGCTGACCCATGGAGCAAGAGAGCTGAGTGCCTTCTGGCCGACGTTTACTGGCAGAGGGGCATGCCACAGCACTTAGTGGTAGAGCTAAAGAGCTTTGAAACACTTGCCCCAGCAGGGCAGATGCAGGCAGCAAGGCCTGAATGGCCAAGAGGAACCAGGAAACAGAAGTTGAAGAAACAAGGAACACACGAAGCAGAGCTACCTGTCTCAAAGAGTGGGTAGGGCTACAACCTTTGGGGTCCCAAAATGTGGAGTTGCCACTCAGATGGACTGGGAGAATGGGGACGTCATACACCCAAGAAAGCAGCACTGGGATCAGAGCATGTCTTTTGGACCCAGGATTCCTGCACTGAGAAGTTCCTAGATCAGGGGAAAATTGATGACAAGGACCATGCCCCAGAACCAACGGAGAGAGCCTTCACCTGGAGCTGGTACCCTGAATGTGGATTTCTAGCCTCCTAGACAGTGAGAGAATAAATTTCTCTTTGTTAAAGCCATTCACTTGTGGTATTACTGCTATAGTTGCACTAGATAACTAAGGTGATTATTTTCTCCTTTACTATATTAACATGGTAAATACCATCAATTGCTTTTCAGGTATTCAGCTTTGCATTCCTAGAATAACCTTAAATAGACACATGCATACATATAATTGCAATTTGCTAATAATTTGTTTAGGATTTTTACATTTATAATCAAGGAAGTGATTGATCTGGAATATTCCTTTCATGTAATGTCCTTGTCCAACTGGCTTCTTATTGGTTGGGAAATAGTCTGTTCACTAGAGGAGTTTGTACAAGATTTGTATTATTTCTTTTCAAATCATTTAGAAAAATTCACTTGTATAGCATGTAGACCTAGAGATCTTTTTCTGGAAAGGATTCAATTTCTTTAATAGATATAGAACTTTAGATATCTTCTTTCTCAAATTAAGTAAGTTTTTGTAAATTTTGTCATTTTGAGATTTAAAAAAATGTAACCTTGGATACATTACACATATTGAAAGTGTACAAGTTGATTAATTTTGACATATATGTATATATATACACTCATGAAACCATTACCACAATCAAGATAATGAGCATATCCATCACCCCAGTTCCCTTTTACCCTTCTGACATCTATATAATATTGAGTCTTCCAGTTCATAAACATTGCATGCATATCCATTTACTTAGATTTTATTTAAATTTTTTTTTTTATGTATTTTAAAAGTTTTGAAGTCTTATAGTTTTCAGTGTGGAGCAGGGATTCTCAGCCTTAGTACTAATAACACTTTGTACCAGATAATTATTTGTTGCTGGGGGTTAGGGGCATGCTGTCCTATGCCTTGTAGGATGTTGGTCAGCATCCCTGACCTCTACCTAATAAATGTCAGATGTCAATAGCACCAGCCCCAAAGTCATAAGAATCAAAAAAGTTTTCTAGATATTGCAGGATGTCCTATGGGGAACACAATCATTCAAGGTTGACAGGTTCAGAACCCCTGGTATAGAGGTTTCACATATCTTTCAATGAAATTTGTTCCAAGATAATTTTCATGTTATTGTATATAGTATATTACTGAAATTTTATTTTATATTTGTTGCTGGCATTTAGCAATTAAGTTGATTTTTGTATATTGGCTTTCTGATCCAACAATTTTGCTAAAGTTACTTGTTAATTTTCTCTTTTTTTTTCTTTTATTTGAAGTCAATTTAGGGAACTGGATGAAAGACTTGAGCTGGCACTTCAAAAAGTATGATGTCCAAATGACTAACATGAACACATGTTCAGCCTCATTAGTCAGAAAAAAGCAAACAAAACCACAGTGTAGTACAGCTACATAACCAAGAGGATGGCTAGTATTACAGTCAAAAAATCAAACACAGAAGCAATAACAAACATTGGTGAGGAAGTGAAACAAATGAATCTGTATATTGGTAGGAGTATACAACCATTTGGAAAAATGGTTTGACGATATTTATTAACTTTAACCCAGCATGTGAACTCCTACATTTCCAATTTCAGTGGAAATCATGCATATATTCACCAAAACACATGAGCAAAAAATGTTTATAGTCTTACCATTCACAATAGCCCAAACCTGGAAGCTACCAAAATACCCATCAACAGCAGAATGGATAAATAAACTGCCATATAATAAGACTCCAGTGTTTTGAGTTTACCTCATTGAGATTGAACAAACTACATCTACACACAACACGGATGAATCTCACAAACATGTTGAGTATAAGTATAAAAAAATACGTACGGTATAATTCCATCTCTATAAAGGTCAAAAACAACCCAAATCTATGATGTTAAATTACCCTTGGGGATTAATACTTTGGAGTGCTGTTAATGTTCTGTTTCTTAATCTGGATGTTGATAGCATGAGAGTGTTCAGTTTGTGAAAATTAATCAAGCAGCATGCTTGTGATTTGTTCACTTTCAATATGTATGCTCCACTTCAGTAAAAAGTTGCAAAAAAAAAAAGAAAATGACTACTTGTCTACCTATAATTTGGCTCTACAATAGGGAGTCTAGTCTGCCGTACATGCAGCTTGAGTTATGTGGTCTCTTCCTTTCCTGCCATCACTTCCTAATCACTTCCACTCCCACCCACCGCCCCCCAACCCCTTAGCACATGAGGTATTAGTTAGTAGGTTTGACTTTAAAGCCTAGTCATAGCCACTGATGTAGACCAAGTGTGTTATTATTTTCCCCACTTGTACTTTGTTTCATTGGCACCTCACCAAAGTCAGCTAGGAAATTGTAATTAGTCAAAGTTTCAGTTTAAAAAATTGTGGCCACAATTAAAATGTATTGACTAGAAAGCATTGATTATAATTTTTTTTTTATTTGAGTTTTCTCTTTCAGTTGATCATAGTTGAACTTACATGAGCTTCCGTAAATATGTTCCAAGACACGAAAAGTAGGCCATCTATCTCTATAGTTAACTTTGAAAATAAGATTAATTACAACCAAGAGAAATGCTCCTTGAATTTTTGTCCTCGATATGAAAAAAAAAACCAAACCCACTGCCGTCAAGTCAATTCCGACTCATAGCGACCCTATAGGACAGAGTAGAACTGCCCCATAGTTTCCAAGGAGTGCCTGGCGGATTTGAACTGCCGACCCATTGGTTAGCAGCTGTAGCACTTATCTACTATGCCCCCAGGGTGACTGTCTAATTTAGGATTCCTTACTTATTTAAATAAAAAAGAAAGGGAAATCTCTTGTTATTGGTGAACAACTTAACAGATTGCATTTTCTCTTGTATTCCTTTTAAGCATCTGAAAAGTCTGTGATCAAATTATTGCCTGTAGCCATACAGTGAAATATCTAGATTTTTATACCACCTACCATATTGGATTCAAACTGCCAAACTTTTGGTTAGCAGCTATAGCATTTAACTACTACGTCATCAGGTTTCCATATTGAATGTTTGATTCTAGTTCTTTACTAAATATATGAGAGGTTTTGTTTTGTTTGACTGTTTTGGGGAAAATTTATTTTAGAATGCCTTTATCTTATATAATGTTTAAAATTTTTATGATAAAAAATAAATATCAAACACTCTGATGTTCTATCATCCATATCCAAGTATTATTTTCTCTAATGTTTTTCAAATGCTGTCCTTTTTTCATTCTGCCAGATTTATTGTTTCATTTAGATTTTCTGTTTAGTTTTCTGTGTTTTAGCCTAACGGAGCAGTTTTGTCATCTTAGAATGAATAGAGATATTACAGTTTTTCTAGAATTGATTTCTAAATGAACTAAATTATATTTTACTTTGTAAACAAATGTTTGTATTTGTTTTATTGCATGTTTTATTTCATGTCTGTGTTCCTTTTGGGGAAATCAGTATTTTTTTTTTTTTTTCTAGTGGTGATGGCATTCCCATTTGCTCTTCTTTTTCCCTTTGTATACAAATGTGATGAATGTGCTTCTCATTTAATTTTTTTTTAATTTGATTTTGTGCCATATGCTTCAAACTCATTTTCAAAATATACTTGATCTTCTCCTAAAACTGGACTTGGCTTCTTTCCTCCAGTTGTTTACGATATTTATGTAATTGCATTCTATTCCTGATGAAGAGGTAAGAATGGTGTCGTGGCTGTATGAATTCCCAAATGACTAATTGTTAACTTCTCAGTATATAGTTATTATTTAATTAAAATGGAAACATTTTTCAGTTATTATGATAATGAATTGTGTCACTGGTAACTGATTTTTAAACAGCTTAGAATTTTAAAACCCAGGCCTCCCTTTTATAATTTGAATAAAATTAGATAACTGACTTGATTGTTTGCCCGAAGATCATATGTGTCCTGTGAGTGAGAGCATATGGCGTGATTAGATAGCTTTCTGTGGAGGGGGAGGGAACTGTGGGTATCCCTTGCAGAGGCTGGCCATGCAGCTCTTCCTTCTCCAGGAATTCCTCTCATGGCTCACACATTTTGGGGGCTAGTCACTCATATATCCCACAACAACACAGAACTTCTGTCAAAAAGATTAAAATTCTGCACATTCCTGCTGTTTCTGGAGGAAACAGTGTCACAGTCATAAAATATACAGTTCTTTTTTTCTTATATTTTTATACGATAGGGACTCAATTAATTAGTTCCGCATACCCTTCTGGTTTCTAGTTTACTGACAAATATTTCTTTAGGTATTATTTTTTTTCTTGTGGAAATGATAGCTTCAAAGGGAACATACATTACATCTTTGGGCAAAAATTTGAGAACTGTGGATGATCAGACAGTTGCTCTTATTTTGCTAAAATTCCTCGTAGTCTTTTGTAAGTGTATTTGCTGATAGTGGTTATTTATAAAATACGATTTTTTTGATATTTGTTTTCCACCTCACATATTTATTGTAAGATACATTCTCTTTAAAAATCCACCCTTTATTAATGACAGAAAGAATATCGATGATGGTATTTTTAGTGATTTCTCTCATTTAAAAAACAGTTGTGTCACCCTCTTACAGTTTTAGAATGTAAATGATTGTTGCTCCTGGTATTTATGTTGACATACTTAAATAGTCTTCGACATTCATTAAGATTACTTGTTGGCAAGCCTGAAAATAAAGATATGAGATACGAAAGATTTTAGGTTACAGAGGAAGGAGCCAGTCATTTCCTCATTCTTTTATATTTTATCTGTAGATTACAATCCTGCTTGACAAAAAGAGCTTTCTTGTGACTGCTCTAAAACAGAAGCTCCTCTGCTGTCTTTTAAGCCAGTTTTCCTAAGAGGCTTTTAGCTACAACAAAGAAGCCCCGGTGGCATAATGGTTAAGTGCTTGGCTGCTAACCGAAAGGCTGGCTGTTTGAACCCACCCAGTGGCTCAGCGGTAGAAAAGACTTGGTGATCTGCTCCTGTAAAGACCACACCCTAGGAAACCCTATGGGGCAGTTCTAGTCTGTTACATTGGGTCACTATGAGTCAAAATCAACTTGACAGCACCCAATAACAACAAGTTATGATAATTTGTAGCCTGAGTCTGCAGAAAGGCTTCAGGGGTCCATGAAGTTCCTGAAATTTCATGTGGCATTTTCCTTGTATGCATTTATATGTGTGTGTGTGTGTGTATTTGTTTATTTACTTCCAGGATATATTAGTCAAGGTAAAGGTTATGTTGCTGTAACAAAGAATCCCAAAAAGGGTAATTACATGCTAGCAGTTTTTCTTTCATATAACAGTCCACCAGTAGTCCACAATGACCATGGTCCTAGGTGATTAGGCAGTTTGCCCCTTGGGGTTGTAAAGCACCTAAGTTTCTTGTGTCTTCTTGTCCTATCTGCTGCCAGGGTGTTGTCCTCATTACCAGTGGCTGAAGCTGAATTATCCATGTTCTATCTCGAGGACAGTGCAGGGCAAGTAATGCATATGCTGCATGCATCACCTTTATTCACATCACTTTGTTGAGAACTTAGTTACATGGCCACACCTGACCACAGGAGGGTTTGGGAAATATCGTCTCTGATCCTGCTCAAACGTAGAGGAGGTGGTTGTTACTCTACAAAAATGAAGGTGAGAATGGATACTGGAAGGCAGCCTTCTGTCACACACAGAGAAGACCCATAGTTTTCTTTAGATACAGAAAAGGCACTGCAACCCCAAGGTATTTGAAACCATTGATGTAGAGTGAAAATTCTCTTTTTTTTTTTTCCTTTTTTATTCTTTAAGTGAAAATTTACAATTCAAGCTAGCTTCTCATACAAAAATTTATATACACGTTGTTATGTGACCCTAGTTGCTTTCCCTGTAATATGACCGAACACTCCTCCTTTCCACCCTGGATTTTCCGTGTCCATTCAACCAGCTCCTGTCCCCCTCTGCTTTCTCATCTTGCCTCTGGACAGGAGCTGCCCATTTAGTCTCATGTATATCTACTTGAGCTTAAGAAGCACACTCCTCACAAACATCATTTTATGTCTTATCGTTCAGTCTAATCTTTGAATAGTTGGCTTCAGGAATGGTTTTAGTTTTGGGCTATCACAGAGTCTGGGGACCATGTCTTCAGGGGTCCCTCCAGTTTCAATCAGACCATTAAGTTTGGTCTTTTTACTAGAATTTGAGTTCAGTACCCCACTTTCCTCCTCCATCACGGACTCTCTGTTGTGTTTCCTGTCAGGGCAGTCACTGGTAGTAGTCGGGCACCGTCTAGTTCTTCTGGTCTCAAGCTGATGGAGCTTCTAGTTTATATGGCCCTTTCTGTCTCTCAGGCTCATATTTTTCTTGTGTTTTTGGTATTCTTCATTCTCCTTTGCTCCAGGTGGGAGCAATAACCATTTTTTAAAAGGTATGTTTTGTAAAGCCTTCTTTGTTGTCATAAAATTTTGAAGTTACAGAAAATGTGACTTTTCTGCATATGTATTTTTAAAATGTATAAATAATATACCATGATTATAGTGTGCAAGAAAAAGAAAAGAAACTAGTAATAAAGCAGTTTGTGATTCAGTGTATAAATGGTCAGACATGAACATGTGTGAAGGTTTAACGGAGAGTAGGGTAACGGCACTTATTCATAGACCCACTGTGAGTGCCATCAGTGGGAGAATGGTACAATAGTAGATTGTCCATAGAATGTTTTGGTGTCAACATCAGTAGTGCAATTTTCCATAAATGACATTCGTAAAAGTTCTGAACACAATATATTGCAGTATTCTCTCAAAATACAGGTGAAGTGCATTCCTAGAAAGAAAACTCACTATAAAATTGAGTATTGAAACCCATGCCAACATATGGTGTTATAGTCTAGTCTTGGGTCATCATAAGCGGGTACTTTACTACCATGCCTGTCCGTTGAACCCTTTGTAAGGCATGGGGATATCGGTCAGTTCCCCACTATATGACTGTGAATATTGCAAAGCCTCTCCATCTTTCATCTTTGCCCACTAAAGGCCAGGAATGCCCACATAATTGTGAAACCCCTCCCTCAACATACACACATAACACACACACATTTCAAGTAGCATTTTTTATTTTCAGAATGTTCTTCCCTGGAAATTATCATTGCCTTTTGCTCTTTCAGGTCTTCAGTGGTAACCCTGTATTCACACTCACTCTTGTCCGTTGTGTCTCCTCAGTGTCTGTCCAAATGTTTTAGTAAAGCACGAGTTCAAGGCTGCAAATTACATTCAGTGTAGGCAGATCACAGGCACATGGAATCCTATCACTCAATGAACTTGTCAGCACCTACTTTATTCCAAACTCCTTGTTACCCTGTTTTCATTAACTGTCACTTCTTTTGGCCTTAACCTTACCTTTGGAATCACTTACTTTTTTTCCCCCTTGGCTTTACCTATATTGTAGAACATTGGGGCTGGAGAAGACATTAGAGGTCTCTCTTTTAATCATTGCATTTTATAAACCTTTTAAATGAGTTTCATATGGTCACAGTAACTTGCCCAGGGCCATATGGTTAGCTCCAACTCCAAAGCAGACCAAGGGTATTTCTCGTTGGTTCCCTATTTCCTGTTTTATTTCAACCAAGTTTCCCCCAACTTGGCTTTGGAGATCACATTAGTTTCCTGAGATGGTGGGATTCTCTAGACTCATGGTGTACATATGCCCTCGCTCTTTTCTGATCTTCCTTCTCTGTATGTGGCTCGTGATGAATTCATTCTATAAGAAGGACCTGTATCTACTCTATTGCTGTTTGCTTCAGTTTACTTGTTAGTGTTGCCTTGAATCTGTCTTTTGGTAGGAATCTTTTCAAATTCTTTGTCCATTTTTTTTTTTTTGAGGACTGGTTTAGTTAAAATTTATGATGAGTAAAGTTACTTAACTGGGAACAAGTAGAATGCACTGCTTTGAAGTACACAGAAAGTGATGAATGTGAAGAGTCTTCCACCTGGCAGGAGGTTCCCCCTTCCTTCACCACAGCCCCATCAGTAAGTGACATGGAACTGTGACATGAAGGTCAAATAAAGTTTCAGGATTTTACTTTACTTTATATTTTACTTTCTTCCTGCATCCCAAATAATCATTACCCTGGGGTTGAGTGCCATGTTGGAGGCCACGGTAGTCTTACACTAGTCCCCAGAACTAGTTTGTGTAGGTGTGTGTGTTTTATTTAAATTCAGAGTCCGACTGACATTCCTGAGACTTGCTAAGCTCTATATATCATAAGCAGACATTTTACTTGCATGCATGTCCGTTGCGCGCTTTGTAGGGTATCTTAGTTATCTAGTGCAGCTATAACAGAAATACCACAAGTAGATAGCTTTAACAGACAGAAGCTTATTCTCACACGTCTAAAAAAACACCAGTTGCCATCAAGTCAATTCCAACTTATAGCGATCCTATAGGACAGAGTAGAACTGCTGCACGGAGTTTACGAAGAGCACTTGGTGGATTTGAAATGCCAGCCTTTTGATTAGCAGATGTAGCTCTTAACCACTGCACAATCACAGTTTCCTCTTACAGTCTAAGACGCTGGAAGTCTGAGTTAGGAATGCCAGTTCCTGGGGAAGGCTTTCTTTCTTTGTCAGCTCTGGAGGAAAGCCAGGAAGCTTTTCCGCACAGGAACCCTGGGTCCAAAGGATGAGCTGTGCCCTGGCACTGCTTTCTTGGTGGCATGAGGTGCCCATATCTCTAATCACTGCTCTCTTTTATATCTCAAGAGATTGATTTAGAACACAACCTAATCTTGTAGATTGATTCCTGCCTTATTAACATAACTGCTGCTAATCCCACCTCATTAACATAAAGGTAGAATTTGCAACACATAGGAAAATTACATGAGATGACCAAGTGGTGGACAGTCACACAATACTGGGAATCCTGGACTAGCCAAGTTGACACACATCTTTTGGGTGGACACAGTTCAATACATAACATAAGGATAGGGGATATGGGTCAATTCCCCACTGTGTGACTGTGAATATTGCAAGGCCTCTGGTCTCTCAGAGTACTTGTCTGTTATTCACTTTCTCAACTAGCAAGTTCTTTAAAAACTCGGCAAATTCATTCACAGCACTCTAAAACCAATCTGGAGCGTAAAGCTCCACCAAGTACAGTAACATATTAAAAATACAGAGTATGCCTATACATTCTGCCCTAGTATTATCTCTTTGCTTGTCACATTAGCCTTTTAAAATGCCATTTATCCATTTATCACATTCAACTTAAATCTGTCAAGCCACGGAAAGAAGGGTGATTTTGCTGTAGGGAGTGGGCCCAGCACTTAACTGGAAAACCCTTAATGCCTGAGACATCATCTTTGTGTGGCTAATATTTTTTGCCATTAGTGATGATGTTTCTGTTTCTATTTTTAGCTTTAGGAAGGATAATGTTTTTTCTTCTTATTTACCAAGTAGTTACAGAAAACCCACGGATTTTAGAGCTCTTATTATTTATCATCTTTTTATATTTTATATATATTGGGGTACATACGGTTTTAATTAATGAAACTATTGAAACATAGGTAAAGAGACAAGTGGCAGGTACTAAAGGCGAAGGGGATGGAATGCGGTTATTATATCAGAAACCCCTCAAGTGAAGGCCCTGCCTTTGAGCACACGGTTGATTCAGAGATTGCTGAGGACAAAGGCTAAAGGCAAATGCTGAGAGTTACATAGACCTCAGTCTTTAGTAAAAGGAATCACTGGTGTGTATGTAAGAAATAGTAAACATTTGAGTAATGTTTCAATGGCAATTTTGTACAAATGGCGAGGGCAGTGTGTTCAGAAAGGACATTTCTTATCCTTGCTTTTAACAATAGGTTGAAGAAAGAGAAGACTTTTTTTTTTTTCAACCTATTGTTAATTTTGAGAGTACATTAAATTGGGCTTTATGAAGATGTGTCTATTCAGGGTTAGAGTAATAAAGTAGATTGTAGGTCTATAATTTTCTAGTACTCTGACTTGCTATAGTTTACATACCATAAGGCAACATTTCCTACAGTGAACAGAATCCGTAGAACAACAGTCCCACAGATGATTCTATGGAGAGCAGTGTTCTGAGCTTCCAGGCTTTGGGGAAATACTGTACTCATTTGCATAGTAAAGGCTCCAGAAAGTATGCAGTGAAGAAAACTCTTGAACTTTGTGTAAACAATGTTTCTCAAATTTAAATTGTCATAAAATCCTTTATTTCCCTCGAAGCAGCTCATGGATTACTATCATAGAATGTATTTTGGGAGTAATATTTTGGAAGAAAATAAGGAAGTCAAAGAACGAAGGTTTGGCATGTCACTAATCTGTGACATGTTGTTCTCATTTGTTAGGTGCTGTTGAGATCCTTCTGATTCATAGCGACCGTGTATACAACAGAACGAAACACTGCACCATCGTCACAGTAGTTGCTGTGTTTGAGCCCATTGTTGCAGCCACTGTGTCAATCCTTCCTCTTTTTTGCTGACCCTCTGCTTTACCAAGCATGATGTCTTCTCCAGGGAATGGTCCCTCCTGATAATATGTCCAAAGTATGATAGATGAAGTCTTGCCATACTCCCTTCTGAGGAGCATTCTGGCTATCCTTCTTCCAAGACAGATTTGTTCCAGCAGTCCAAGTTATATTCAGTATTCTTCACCGACACCATAAATCAAAGGCATTGATTCTTCATCGGCCTTCCTTATTCATTGTCAAGCTTTTGCATGTATATGAAGCGATTGAAAATACCATGGCTTGAGTCAGGTGCACCTTAGTGTTCAGAGCGACATCTTTTCTTTTTAACACTTTAAAGAGGTCTCTTTCAGCACATTTGTCCAATGCAATGTGTCATTTGATTTCTTGGCTACTGCTTCCATGTGCGTTGATTGTGGATCCAAGTAAAATGGAATCCTTGATAACTTCAGTATTTATTCCATTTGTCATGATGTTACCTACAGATCCATTTGTGAGGATTTTTGTTTTCTTTATATCGAGGTGTAACCCATAGTGAAGGCGGTAGTCTTTGATCTTCATTAGGAACTGTCATCATTAGGAACTGTCATCTGCCTATCCCAAGTTGTTAATGAGTTTTTTTCCAGTCTTGATTCATCTTCATATAGTCCATCTTCTCAGATTATTTGCCCAGCATACAGATTGAATAAGTATGGTGAAAGGATACAACCCTGACACATACCTCTCCTGATTTTAAACCATACAGTATCGCCTTGTTCTGTTCGAATGATTATCTCTTGGTCTATGTATAGGTTCCACATAAGCACAATTAAGTGTTCTGGAATTCTCATTATTCCCAATGTTATCCATAATTTGTTACGATCCACACAGTTGAATGCCTTTGCATAGTCAGTAAAACAGAGGTAAACATCTTTTTGGTATTCTCTGCTTTCAGCCAAGATCCATGTGACATCATCAGTTGATAGCCCTCATTCTGTGTGCTCTTCTGAATCCAGCTTGAATTTCTGGCAGTTCCCTGTAAATGTACTTGAGCAAATTTTACTTGTGTGATTAAGAGCTTGGCTGCTAACCAAAAGGTCTGCAGATCCAATCCACCAGTTGCTTCTTGGAAACCCTATGGGGCAGTTGATGGCAATGGCACTTTGTGTGTGTGTGTGTGTGTGACGTTAATGATATCGTTTGATAATTTCTGCATTCTGTTAGATCACCTTTTTTCAGAATGGATACAAACATCTCAGTTGGTATTCTGTCAGTTCGTAGACCCTTGTTTTTCACCAATGCCTTCAGTGCAGCTTGGACTTCTTCCTTAAGTACCATCCATCAATTCTTGATCATATGCTACCTCCTGAAATGGTTGACCATTGGCCAATTCTTTTTGTTGCTATGACTTTTTGTATTCATTTCATATTCTTTCGTTGCTTCCTGCATTGTTCATTATTTTGCACATAGAATCCTTCAAGTATTGCAACTTGAGGCTTGAATTTTTTCTTCAGTTCTTTCAGCTTGAGAAATGCTGAGCGTGTTCGTCCCTTTTGGTTTTCTAACTCCAGGTCTTTGCACATTTCATTATAATACTTTACTTTGTCTTCTCGCACTGCCTTTTGAAATCTTCTGTTCAGCTCTTTACTTCATCATTCCTTCTGTTCACTTTACCTGCTCTACATTTAAGAGCAAGCTTCAGAGTCTCTCCTGACATCCATTTTGACCTTCTTTTCCTTTCCTGACTTTTTAATGACCCCTTGCTTTCTTCATCTATGATGTCCTTGATGTCCTTCCATGACTCTTCGCGTCTTTGGTCATTAGTGTTCAATGCATCAAATCTGGTCTTGAGGTGGTCTCTAAATTCAGGTGGGATATACTCAGGGTTGTACTTTGGCTCTCATGGACTTGTTTTAATTTTTTTCGTCAGCTTCAACTTGAACTTGCATATGAGCAATTGATGATCTGTTCTGCAGTTAGCCTTGGCCTTGTTCTAATGATGATATTGAGTTTTTCCATCGTCTTTTTACACAGATGTAGACAATTTGATTCCTGTGTATTCCATCAGGTGAGGTTCATGTGTGTAGTCACCATTTATGTTGTTGAAAAAAAGTATTTGCAATGAGTAAATCGTTGGTTTTGCAAAATTCTGTCATGTGATCTCTCGCATGGTTTCTTTCACCAAGGCCATATTTCTAACTACTGATTCTTCTTCTTCATTTCCAACTTTCACATTCCAGTAACCAGCAGTTATGAATGCATCTTCATTACATGTTTGATTATCAGTTTCAGGCTGTAGAAGTTGGAAATATTCTTCAATTTATTCATCTTTGACATTAGTGATTGGTGGATAAACTTGAGTAATAGTCGTAATAACTAGGCTTCTTTGTAGATATATGGATATTATCCTATCATTGACAGCACTGTACTTTAGGATAGATCTTGAAACATTCTTTTTGCAATGAATGCAGCTCAGTTCCTCTTCAATCTGTCATTCCCAGCATAGTGCAGTACCTGATTGTCTGATTGAAAATGGCCAATACCAGCCCTTTTCAGCTCACTAATGCCTAGGATATTGATCTTAAAGCATTCTATGTCATTTTTGACAACCTCCAGTTTTCTTAGATCTATACTTTATACAATCCACATTCCAATTATTAATGGATGTTTGCCTCTATTTCTTCACATTTTGAGTCATGCCACATCAGCAAATGAAAGTCCTGAAAGCTTTACTCTATCAACATCGTTAAGGTAGACTCTGCTGTGAGGAGGCAGCTCTTCCCCAGTAGTATTTTGAGTGCCTTCCAACCTGAGAAGGAACTCTGGCTGTGCAGTGGTTAAGCGCTTGGCTGCTAACCAAAAGGTCAGTGTTTCAAACCCACCACCCCCTCCACAAGAGAAAGTTGTGGCAGTCTGCTTCTGTAAAGATGACAGCCTGGAAACCTTGCTGAGTAAGTTCTACTCTGTTGTACAGGATTGCTGTGTGTAAGAATCGACTCCACAGCAGTGAATTTGGTATTTTGGGGGGCTTGTCTTCCAGCACTGTATCAGACAGTGTTCCATTGCTATTCATAAGGTTTTCACTGTCCAGTTTTTTCAGAAGTAAATTGCCAGATCCTTCTTTCCAGTCTGTCTTAGTCTAGAAGCTCCGCCGAAACCTGTCCACCGTAGGGGACCCTGCTGGGATTTGAAATACTGTTGGCATGGCTTCCTATGTCACAGCAACACACAAGCCACCACAGTATGACAAAATGACAGATGAGGGGTCAGACCTGTGACATAGGCATGGCAAATATCAGCTGACAGGCATGCTCTATTACTAATGAAAAGAGACTTATGTGTTTTATGATTTTAATCTAGGTGCTTCTTGTAGGTGTAATTTAGGTAGTATGTTTGGCATTCTTTTATGGAAATTTAGGGGTTGATTAAGAGTCTTATCTTTACAAAATCCTACCTTGTAGTGTGCTGTAAATTGAACTACTGACTTGTTATTAGTTTATAATCCAACTTCCTTGTGGCCTTTGATTTTCTTGCAAATGGAATTTCCTTCTCCAGTGAGTTGCACCTTATCTTCAAATTGTTAATAGATTACTAAGTGTAATACTTTTTGATTTTACTACTGTAGCCTTGCTCAGGATATATGAAATAGAGATATGCTAGGGAAAAAAAACAAAACAAAACAAAACAGAGTTTTAAGTCATGGGGGTGGAGGGCGCTAAACAGGCATTAACCTCTGTTCTCTTTCTATACGTTTCCGGTGTGTCTTTGTTGTTCCTGTTAAGATATGTCTTACTATACTTCAAAGTCATCCCTTTCTCCCAAACAGGGAAGAGATGACTACCTTATTTTTACAGAAATTATGCATGCATTCTACCTTTGTAAGAATGCTATGCTAATTTTACAGCCCCTCCCCCCACAAAATTGGCATAGCATGCTTAGGAAAATACCTGAAGAGAGGGTATGGTTGGCAGACAGTTCTACAACAGATACATTATTTGCATAAAAATATGGTAATTGGTTATCCTATGTCATAGAATATCTGTTTGGGACGGCTTTGGCTTTGATTTCTAGAGCAGTCAACGATGGTCTAGGTAGTAGGACTGATTTTGCTCAAGATCCAGGGACTGATTTGATTTCTCAGAAGAGAGGAATAATGGTCAGGTGATGAGTCAACGCTAAGGCATCAGAGTTTACCCAATACATAGACTCTTCAGCTGTGATACCTAGTTTCCAAGCAGTTGTTATTGTTGTTATATGCCGTATAGTTGGTTCCAACTCATAGTGACCCTATAGGACAGAGTAGAACTGCCCCATAGGGTTTCCAAGGAGTGACTGGTGAATTCAAACTGCCAATTTTTTGATTAGCAGCCAAGCTTTTAAACATTGAGCCGCCAGGGCTCCTCAAAGCAGCTAGTCTCTTCCAGTTTTTGCTTCTTAGATTATCATGGTATCTGTTTTCAGGTGCTGTAAACTTAAGAGAACATGTTTGAGAACTCTGAGGTTTAAAAGATCACAAACTGAATAGTCAGTAAATGATTGTTAGTAATTTTATACATTAATCTTTTAAAATTACACTCCTTTTTAATATTGCTAGGTAATTTTTGGCACTGGGTTAATATTATTGCTAGGTAGTTTGGTTCTTTCCATTTATTGTTTCTAATTCATAAAACAACCTTGCATGTGAAGGGTGTTTGCTTTCTCCATTTGCACAATGAGATGAACAGAGGCTCAAAGTTATTAAGAAACTGGAGCATCTTCAGACAGCTGCAAAGATGCAGAGCTGGGATTAGCAGCCCAATTTCCTAAATCTAAATCCAGACCTCTTTCCACTGTGACATGTTGGGTTACTTATGCAAGGAGAGAATGCCAGGGAATGTTTTGCATATGTCAGAGAAGTCAGATTTTTTTCCCCTTAGAGGATAGTAGGTGAACTGGGGTGCATGTAAAATTTAAATTATACCAGTGCACTTCTATTTTTTGCTTTGCCCCCAGCTGATTGATTTAATTTGAAGAGATACATTGTCCACACTTTGGAATGTTGTGTTGCAGGAACATGGCTGTAATATCCCCTAAGCTAAAGCAGAAATCTAGTGTATGTTTTCTTTTTCTCTTTGTTATTCTACATCAAAGACAGTAATTAAAAGTAGCTCCTGCTATCTGTATGTTCCTCATAAAATCACTTGTTTATATGCCCTCACAAAAGTATATTTTGAGTACTCTCATTAAAAAACAATATTCCGCTGCTATTCATAAGGTTTTCATTGGTTAATGCTTTTCAGAAGTAGACTGCTGGGTCCTTCTTCCTGGTCTGTCTTAGTCTGGAAGCTCAGCTGAAACCTGTCCTCCATGGGTGACTCTGCTGGTGTCTGAATACCGGTGACATAGCTTCCAGCATCACAGCAGCACTCAAGCCCCCACTGTATGACAAACTGACAGAACAAATCTATCCTGGAAGAAGTACAACCAGAATGCTCCTTAGAAGCAAGGATGATGAGGCTGGGTCTTACATATTTTGGACATGTTTTCGGGAGGGATCAGTCCCTGGAGAAGAACATCATGCTTGGCAAAGTACAGGGTCAGTGGAAAAGAGGAAGACCCTCAACAAGATGGATTGATACAGTGGCTGCAACAGTGGGCTCAAGCATAACAATTGTGAGGATGGCACAGGACCAGGCAGTGTTGCGTTCTGTCGTGCATAGGGTCGCTATGAGTCAGAACCAACTCAATGGCACCTAACAACAACAACAACATTAAAAACCTTGAGAGAGTAACAAGGATATGTCAAATAGTCATACAGTTAATGCACAACAGAGTAGTTGCTTGAACAGTGTTTAAGCACCTACTCTGTTACATTTTGCAAATCCCTGCCTTCATGGAGATTACAGACTTCCCTTTTCAGTTGTCTTAATAATCCGTCTTCTCTGATAATACTGTTTGGAGTCTTATTTTCTCTCTTATTCCCTAGACGGATGACAGACACATACACATACGCACACACACAGAGTCATGACCCACAGCAAAAAATTCTGTCTCAGCTGATACAGGCGAAGCAATCAAGTGATTTTTCTTCATCGCCCCTGTATTAATTTCCTATGCCGTGTAGCAAATTACCACAGATTTAGTGACTTAAAACAACAGAAATGTGTTTTCTCAAAGTTTCTGTAGGCTTTGTATAAGTCTGGGCATAGTTAGCCAGGTCTTCTGCTCAGGGCCTTTTTACAAGGCTGAAATCAAAGTGTTATCTGGCTGGCTGCAGTCTCATCTGTAGCCTGGGGTCCACTTCTGAGCCTGGGGTCCACTTCTGAGCTCATTCAGGTTGCTGATAGTATTCAGTTCCTTACAGCCAATGGCCTGAAGCCCTCAGCTCCTGGAGGCCCAAGTTCACAACCTGGTTGTTTTTCAAGGCCAGCAGGAAAACGTCTCTGCTCCAGTGGGTTAAAATGGAGCCTTGTGTAACATATCAAAATCAACAGAATGGTATCCCATCTCTTTTGCCCTGTGTTGTTGGCTAGAAGCAAGTCACATGTTCCTCCCATACTCAAGGGGAGAGAATTATACAATGGTGTGATTCACCGAGGTACCTTAGGGTGTCTGTCACACCTCCTACCATATAGTAATAATTATTACTCCAGCTAAACTTCTTGAGAACTTTTCTCTAAACCAGCATTATCCAAAGAATTTTATATGTGTTAATTCACTTAATCCTTACAAAAACTCTATGAAGTAAATAGTTTGGTATTCATAGTTTTTAAATGATGAAACTGAAGCATGGAGAGGTGGATTCTTAGCTAAGAATATCTATCAAAAAAAAAGTAAGCGACAACAACAACAAGAAATCTTGATGCCAAACCTTCTCACTCCATGTTCCTTTTTAACAAGGTTTTTGACTTCCCTTTTCAGAACTTGGGGGCTTCTCTGTGTGTATTCACCAGATTTCACTACTGCCATCCTCCATATACATTCCTGCTTAGAAACACACACCTCTGAGAATTCTTCCTGCATGCACATACACCCAGAATATTCTCTTATTATACATTTATCTTTTCCTTCAGTGACCTTAACACAATTTGTAATTACAACTTTATAAGGCAGGAACCATGTCTTTGTTGTTTCTTGTATTCCCACACCCTGGCACTTAAATATTTTGAATTGAAGATGGATGCTTGCATGTTAATTAAAGAAAGCCACCTGGTATAATGGAAAAAGTATCATTTCATTTTAGGAGGTCAAATCCTGCTTCACCACTTACCTACCTTCAGGGTTGTTGTAGGTGCTAAATTAACGCAGTTATTAGTTATTGATAATAGTTATTATTGACTAATAAGTAGACTGGAGCCATTGTTAAACTTGGAAGAGGAGGAAACAGGTACCTTCAGGCATAAGTATTAACAAGCAACAACGGGAAAATTAAAGGCGTACTGGTACCCAGACTTGGGAGTTCACATAGTATCCTTTCCTGCTCCAGCTACTTACCATCCTATTTTAAAGGACAGTTGTATTCTTTTCTCTACCGTAGGTGCTTGTGGCAGCAGAAGCTATCCATTTCACAGTTCTTGGCACATAGTAGGTGCTTATGAGATGTTTGTTAAAGGAATGACTGATAGGTAGTTACTGAAACACAGCTGTTCAGCATATTACAAGTAGAAAGAGTGATTGATTGATTTATTCCATTATAAAAAAAAAATCCATTATAGCATAAACTTATTTTATCTATACAAGAATATAAGCTTGAATTTCACTAAATAAAGTATCAGTAATCTGTTTCATGGTTGAGTACATTGGAAGTTTGCTTCCCCAGGCCCTGGAGAGAGACCATTGATTAAACTACAATTATAAGAGAGCTTGTACGACCTACACACGTGCTCATATTTGCTAAAACTAGTTCAAATGTTATTCCTGTGCCTTTGGGTCATTTTGAAAAGATCACTTCTCATTGAGGCCTATCAGATTGTCCCCATGTGTGTGCTTAGGGGCTGTCCACAAATTTGTAATGAAGTAATGAATGATGAACATCAAAACACATTTCTCTAATTTTGGTGAAGCTGACGAAAGCTTCATTTGCCAGTGAATTTATTTTTGCCTTTAGATGTCTTTATTTAATTTATTCTCACCTATTTCACCACAGGCTATATGTCTTCTAAGTAGGCTGCTGAAGCACCTGAGAAGTTAAAGCACTTTGACACAATTCCTCCTTATGACATTGGAAAACAGGATGATTCTTAGGAAAAGTGACAGAATGTAAAAATGTAGAAAAATGTCATTGGAAAATGATTATTGCTTTTAATAATACTGTATGAAAGCTTAAGGGAAATCCCATGTAAGTACACTAGTTGAAACTCAATAATTTAAATCTTTTGGGAATCAGTATTAGGGTCCTCTTTCATTTTTCGTAGTTTTCTAGTATTATATACATCCCTCAAAAATGGTTTACCTGATGGAATTTGCTGACATCCATAACAGCAGTTATGAGAAAATCTTCCTTTTTTCTCATTGCCAGAGAATTTTCCCCCTGTAATTAGGGCCTGAGAAGTTTCTGGCAAATATGTCTTGCTCTAGGAGATGGCTTTTCCAGTGTTTGATTGAACATGTCTTCTGCAGACTTAGAAGCTTGGGCAGGTTGTCTGATAGAAGAGAGAATAGTTTTTTTTATCTATCTTTGTATCTATCTGAATAAACAGATGATTGGTAGATGAGATAGACATGCGTACACACATATATGTGTGTGTATATATTTTTTTCATGAGGATAATCAGTTCCCACAGTATTAGTTATCTTAATGCCATTTTATAATCTTCTGCAGTTTTCAAATCCCTTTGAAGTTTGAATATTCAGATTTCTCATTTAATAATTAAATGTTGCTATGTACTTCTCTTGCTCTCTCCTCTGCTAGAGGAATTTCATTCTAATTGAAAATTACAGCTAGAATCAGCCTGAATTTGGTAAAACTTCCATCTCCCCAACCCTCCATGCTGAACAGCCAGCCTACTGTGTGATTTCTTCCCTAGCACTCAGCAGCGATCACAAAAGCAGTAAAGAATAAGAAAGGGAATCAGCTCAAAAGAAAGGCTTTTATTTTAAAATCAACTGATAAACTCTGTCATCACAATGAAGACACAAAAAGCCTTCCTCTTTCCTTACCTCTCAATCTAGATATTGATTTTATTCTGGTAATAGTTTCTTTCTGCGATTTCCCTTGATGTTCAGTTTAACTTGATTCCATGCATATTTTTTAAAATTGGATGCAGGGAGGATGAAAACTTTTTTTTCTACCACCATATAACTCCAAATGGCCTTGATTACAATTGACAATCTCCTATTTTAAACAAAGCTGTTACATATACTAACATTTCTATATATAGAGATAGAGATATATAGATACAGACATTAATCATCCAATAAGGCAACTTCACGCAGTGAGCTTTGAACTAGAGGTTGTTTAGGCCTATAGATCCAAGCTTGTTACATCATCCTGTTAGCTTTTTGTTTCATTTCTTTATTTGGAGTATTTGATTTTTACATTCCGTTGAAAATTATCCCTTGTCCAGACCTTAGACATTTTTGTTCATTTGTTCCACAGGGATTGAGGATGTAGCGGGTGCAAGTCATTTTGCCAGGTGCATCTCATTTGACTGCTTTTGGCAATGATACTGTCACAACTTTTAATGCATTGCTTCCCAGACTCTATTGGGAAGAACACTTGCTCCCTGAGATACTGATCATATCTTGATGAGAGGATTACAAGGTAAAAAAGTGTGGGAAATACCACATAGTAATCTATTCTTAGAGATTTAATATAAACTCTAACATGAGTGAACACCCAACAGTAAAAAAAAATCTATTTAACCAACTTGGTAAATACAGGCTATATTTATTAGATGGAAAAATCAGTTTGCTTTAAGATGGATTACTTACTAAAATTAAAATTGCCAATTAAGATACCTATTTTGCAGTGTACAACTTGGGAAATATTATCTTAATGCAATTTTGGAAATAACTTTCAAAAATTATTTTCAGAATTGTTTTTAGTATACAATTGATTCTGTTTGTTTTACTGATGCCATTTCTCTCGGTGATGTTCTTTCATTTTTATACCTAATTTCATGCTTAAAGGATATTTTTCCTTAGGGATAAAAATTGGGCATACTTGTAGAACCTCCTAGATCATCTGATTCATACTAAATGGTAAGGTAAAAAATGAAAAATCACCTTGTAGAGTGAATGAGCACCCAAAATTTAATTCACATTAGGGTGTAGAACACAAGCCCTGGATTCTTGACCATGCAGTGTGTAAGTTGGTCAGTGGTTACAGCTTATAGTTTATATTCTCATTACTCTTTTGCTGTTGTATTAGACTCTGAGTTGATCTCCCACTGTCTACGTTGTCCTTGCTCCAAAGACTCTTTGTGGTTTAATTCCAAATGGCTTGATAGGTTATTAATAACATACCCAATACAGATCATCCTGTTGAAGCACTTCCTTCCCTTGCATCTGTGGTGCCCCTTGCTCTGATTTTCTTCCCACCTGTGGTTGCTTTCGCGAAGTCTTCCTAACAAGATCTACTTCTGCCCACTCCTGTGTTGGTGTTCCTCAAGGCTCTGCTTTAAGCTGTCTTCTTTTGTGATAAATTCTCCTTGGGTGTTCTCAAATATCACACGTGGATGGCTTTAACAGAGATAGATTTATTCTTAGTCTAGAAGTCCAATTTTGGGGTGCCAGCTCCAGAGGGATGCTTTCTCTCTTTGTTGACTCTGGGGAAAGATACTTGTCATCAATTTTTCCCTGGTCTAGAAGCTTTACAGTGCAGAGACCCCAGCTCCGAAGGACGGGTGCTCCTGGCTCTTCTTGCTCAGTGGTAATGAGGTCCCACTGTCTCTCTGCTAGCTTCTCTCTTTCATATCTCAAAAGAGATTAACTCAAGATACAACCTAATCTGAGCCCTGCCGTGTTAACATAACTGCCTCTAATGCTGCCTCATTAACATCATAAAGGTAGGATTTTCAACACAGGAAAATCATATCAGATGACAGAATGATGGACAACCGTACAATACTGGGAATCATGGCCTAGCCAAGTTGACACACATTTTTGCGGGACATAATTCAATCCATAACAATATCCATGTCTTCAACTGTACTATTGAGTTTCTTGCTACTATTCTTACCTGTCAGTTAGGTATCTTTACTTGAATGCTCTCAAGAAACCCTTACATCAACATATATAGAATAAAACTCATCATCTCCTTGTTCTGAATACTTCTCCTTGTACCTTTTCCTGTCCTGATGTCTGGTAACAGTATCTGCTCAGTTATCCAAGCTGTGTTCCTGGAAATTATCTCTCACACCTTTGTCTCATTCACCCCCAAACCTGTGTTCACTCCACCTCATCAATTCTGGTTACTCTCCATTTCTTGAATGTACTCCCTCTTCTTTATTTACTCCCATTACCTGAACAGTCTTAGATCAGATTTTCATCATTTTTTCCCCCGGCTTTCTCTTGATTCTTCCTGATGGGAGTCCCTGCCTCTTACCTGGCTTATGTCCGGGGTATCTCTGCGGTACATCCAGAATGATACAGCTGAGACATCTACTTAGAACTATAATTAGCATCTCAACCTGAATTGGTTCAAAACCAAACTTTCCTCCTCCCATAGTCTCCTCCATTGTAATAAATAGTAATTTCATGTTTTTGTCAAGATCAAATATCATTAGTGTCATCCTTGCCTACTCTCTTTCTCTCATACCACACATCCAGTTCATCATCAGATAATATTAGCGCAACCTTCAGAATGTAATCAGAGCTCAACCATCTCTCACTGCGTCTGGTACTGTCACCAAAGTCCAGAAGACCATCATCTTTTTCCCGGAATATTGCCATAACTTTAGCATCTAGCAAGTTATTGCCGTAACATATTAGTGTTTTCTAAGATGATGCTGTCCAATATAGTAGCTACTAGCCATATGTGGCTGTTGGGCATTTGACATATAGATAGTCTGAATTGAGATGTGCTATAGAAAGACACACTGGATATTGAAGGGTGGTGTATAAAAGGAATATAAAATATCTCATTAATAATGTTTCATGTAGGTTACATGTTAAAATGACTTTTTAGATATGTTGAGTTAAATAAAATGTATTTTTTAGCATTAACTTTTTTTTTTTTTGCATTTTAATGTGGTTACTAGAAAAAGTAAAACCTCTTATGTAGCTCACATTTATATTGCTGTTCGACTACACTGCTCTGAAGTCTTTCCCGGACATAGCAGTCCGAGCTATCCTGCTGCACTGCCAGATCTTACCAGTCCTCAGGCCAGAATCCTCCAAAGGCTTCCCAGCATATTCAGGGCAAAATCCAGGCTTTACAGAGGCCCCCAAGACCCAGCGTGATCCTGTCACCTCGTCTTCTGTTCCTCCCACTCTTTGACTGCTGTCCAGCTCTTAGGCCCTCCTTGCAAGCCTGTACCTCAGGGCCTTTGCATTTACTATTCCCTTCTCTTAGCATGTTTCCCTCCAGATAGCTGTGTAGTTTGCTTCCTCACTTCTTTCAGGTGTCTGCTTAATCTGCTTAGGTGTCCCTTATTAATAGTAAGTATCAGGCCCATTCCGAATAACCTACCACCAGTCTGCTTACCTGCACATTCAACATGAATCTTTTCGTCAAGTTTTGGCTTTACTTTGAATTGCTCCCTTTGTCTATAGAATGAAATCCAAATTGCTTAGTATATCTAGAGCCCCCGTTGTTATTTAACTGCTTTCCAACTCTCCAGCACACTTTTCTCACTATTCCTTTCTGCAGCCCACGTACCAAGCATTCTGAATCACTCCCAAGAAACACAAAATAAGAAAAAGGTGATAAAGAATACAATAGAACTTTAAAGGGTTATTACTAAATGTAGATATATTCTTGTACTGAATTAATATCATAGAAACTTCAAACTTTGGATGGTGTGCAAGTACCAACCAAGCTTATTTAACCCTTTGAATTCCACTGACATCCATCCCATAAAATTTACGCTAATATAATCAGTACCAAAGGTAAATGATATACCTATTGATAAAGAGTTTAAAGCTTTATCAAGGGTTTTCTGTATGAATACATTTTCTTAGTAATATTTATTTCCCTTTGAGTCCCATTAAGAAAACAATCCTTATGATTAGGGTTTTTCTCCTCTCAATTATAGAGGAAGCATAAGCCATCAATAATTTAGTTAAGACACTTTATAATAAAAGAGTTAGGGGATTTGGGGAATGAGCATTTCTACTGTGGCCAATCAAAACAGGAATTGATAGCTCAGCAATAAATACATAAATAAATAAACCTTTCAGAAATATTTATTGTTCTAGCTCATTAAAATGTTAGCTCTTTTGGACAGTATTTCTTAAAGGCCATAAAATTAACGGTGTATTTTACAACGATTTTATTGGCATGCATTTCCTAAGCCGAATTTAGCGCTAGTGTTTAATTATGCTGTCTCATATGGGCTGGGAATCTGGCAAAAAATATTATTTTTCTGTTTTAAAAGAAAAGCATTTTCCTCCAGGGTTAGCTTCTATATTTTTTAATGTGTTTATGTCATAGTGCCAGGCATTTTCATGCCCTAAAATCATCAGAATCTGTCAGAGTTAATCTAGATCTGGTGTTTCTTTGTGTCTTAAAATTATGCTGAAATTTCAATTAATAACTAATCATGCCCCTGGCCTGGCAGAATACACAAAATTAAAATCCTGCGTATTATTCTTCCCACTTCAACTGTTTATTTGACTAGTTACTGGAGTTAAATGTTAAATCTTTCACTATACAAAGCAAGTACAGTGCAATAAACATTTATGGAGTATCTGCAGTGTCCTGGGCACTGCATGGACTGTAGAAATTTCTAAGACACTGCACAAATCCTCAAATGTAGAATAATTCTAACCTTTCACACTGTGCCTTCTATAACTGAGCTCCGTAGTAAACAAATTCCTTTGCCTCTTCGGAGAACTTGCCTTACACTTAACCAAAAAACCAAACCTGTTGCTGTTGAGTTGATTCCAACTCATAGTGACCCTGTAGGACAGAGTGGAACTGCCTCATAGGGTTTCTATGGAGCAGCTGGTGGATTTGAACTGCTGACCTTTTGGTTAGCAGCCAACCTCTTAAGCACTGCACCAGCAGGACTCCATAGGCAACACTTAAATATGTGCCTTCCAATTACTAGTTCTCGTTAAAACCTATATGCAAAAAGAATGCCTCTTTCCTTTTAGTCTTCTAAGTGAAGTTGCTTTCCTATGAATGTTCCTGAAGTATAATGACAGACATTGGATTTGCAGATAAATTTCAGACTTCCATCATTCAGATGGGACTGTCTTTTCCTTATTTCCTTTGTCTTTGCTAGCCCTCCTTGATGACAGTCGTTGAAGACTAGTACTCAAAGGTCTACCATCTTTTCCATCCACTTCACCTCCCAGTTTCATCCTGAGCAATTTTAGTGTTTCCTAAAATGCTCTTCCAGTGCTTTTACCTCCTCAACCCTGAGGACCTTCACCCAGTTGTATTTCAAATTTGCATTTATTTTATAATTTCTTCCTGAAATATTCCAGTACTTTTGCGGGTAATGTCTCTGTATTGATTTTTTCTTCCCCAGTCTGTCCTTTATGCAGCTATCATAATCATTTTTTTAAACATAAATTTTTCTAGCCTTTTCCCATGGTTAAAAATTCTTAGTGGTTTCTGATTACCTAGAGCAGTGCTTTCCAACTTTTTCCCATCATAGCACACATTGAAAAAGATAAGTAATGCTGGGGTAAGTTGTAGGGGGAACGTTAGTAGAGCCACTAACCTGGAGCCTCTTTTCAGTTTAAGCCCTGGTGGTGTAGTGGTTAAGAGCTGCAGCTGCTAACCAAAAGGTCAGTGGTTCAAATCCACCAGACACTCCTTGAAAACCCTACAGGAGTTGGAATCAACTTGACGGCAATAGATTTTTTTGGCTTGTTTTTCAGGACTCATGTTCACCTTATGACACATTCACTGGTCTACTCCTTGTACAGGATAAAGCCCAAACTGCCTAGCTTTGGTATCTTATTTAGGATCCTCTCCCTCCCCTTACCACTTTTCTCCGAAACAGAGCCTGAAAATAAGAATTTGAGTGTAGGTAGACTGAAAGCAGAAGCCAGGGATTAGATGATGTAAGATTTGGGGGGGAAACTTCTGGGCAACTGGGGCTAAATTCTACTGAAGACCCTCTGAGAAATTGTGTAGCATGAACCACAGAATTGCACCTCAGAAGGCTCACAGGAGGGTGAGGCATTTATCCACAGACCTTTATCTTTCATGCATGGGTTGTGAGTTGCCCCCAAGACCAAACTCTTTGCATTTCCAGGCCGCAGTCACATGACCCCTCAAAGACCTTCGTGCTTCTGAGAAACTTCTAAAGTGTTCTATGCTTGTGCAACACAAGTGCATTGTGCTGTTTACCCTATCTGCTCTGTTCTCATATGGGCTACGTGATACGGAACAGAGCATCTCACATGTCTGGTACAGTTTACCTTTTCTACCACTCAGATCCTGTTGTACCTCATATGAAGTCCACTCGGTTGCTAACTCTTAAAGGGGTGGATGGTCACCATATCTTGGGGAAATAGATAACGATGACTTATAACAGGGGGTTAATGGACCAGCTACTGGCTCCACTAATCTCGAGCTGGCCTTAAGGTGGTGATTGAGGTTCCTTATTTCCCTCCATCTGAAACTCATTTCTGATTTTTCTCATCCTTGGCCAGCACTTGTGCTGGTTTGCCTGCTGGAGTGACCCAGACTTTTCATCACTAAGGGGCCTGAGCCCTTGGCTTCTTTTCCCTTACAGGCCATCGTTGCCGCAATCTATATTCACTGTTAACACCAGGCATGGAAGCATAAGAGATGCCCTCGTGAATCCTGAACATTCCCAACATCCTACGCTCTATCCCCATGATGTAGCAGCAATTCTGTTTCCCCACGATCATTACCACTGAACATCCCACCCGTCTAGTTAACTCCTCTCTTTGCTTGCTGGTCTACCAACATGAGGAGTGCCAAGTAATGAGGCAGAACTTTACTTACGATATGTCCCCTAATGCAGTGGATCTCAACTGGGGAGAATTTTACCCCCAAGGGGACATTTGGCAGTGTTTGGAGATATTTTTAGTTGTCACATCTGGGAAGGGGGTTGCTATTTGGTATTGAGTGGGTGGGGGTCAGGGATGCTGTTAAACACCCTCTTGTGCATAAGACATGCCCTCACAACAAAGAATTATCTGGCCACAACTGTGCCATGATTGAGAAACCCTGCCCTTGTAGAAGTGATTCCCCCATCCGAAACCTGGACTTTTAGTGCCACAGAGCCTGCAGTGGTGGGGAAAAGAAGCACAGTGTGAAAGTCACTGGGAACAAAGGTTCATTCATCCTACCGGCTGATTCCCAGACCCATGCATTGTAGCCACTGAGGACATAGCACCATATATCATCCTTCGGTTGAGTGCATCCTGAGGATCGTGTCCTAGAGTTGTCTCATCAAAGCATGGGAAGACTGGAACATTTATCCATTCACATCTTGGAACTGTGTAAGCCCTTAAGGTGAGACACTGGCGTGGTGCATATAACTACACCACAGCTGTGCTCAGGTCAGGTGGGCAGAAAGGATATACAAGGCCCAGAAACATCTGTTATATATAAAATATGTGTAGGGTATAAGGGCAGGGGCTTTTTCTTTATTGCCACAGTATTGCCAGCACCCATACAAGTACATATGAGTGACTTAAAAACCTGTTGACTAAAGGTGAAATAACTGTGAGGGAATAAACAATCATTCAGTGAATGGCACCTGGTCTGGAAATTTCTAGGTGTATTGAGTATTTGCATGGTCACCAGTATCTTCTTAGATGATGAAACTCAGCATCCCAAATCTGTGCGCTCCCCGTAGATGACATGATACCCACATTAGCGTACCTCACATCGTCTTCAATGTCTTCCTTTTTTTTGGTTTGACTGGCCATTATCCAGTTCAGAGTAGCTTGTATAGTATCCCCTCCTCCTTTTTTTTCCTTTTCCTAACAGCTTCATTAACATTTTTCTTAATTGTTATTGCGCTTTAAGTGAAAGTTTACAAACAAGTCAGTCTCTCATACAAAAATTTACATACACCTTGCTATATTTTTTTGCTATATACTCCTAGTTGCTCTCCCCCTAATGAGACAGCACACTCCTTCCTCCACTCTGTATTTTCGTGTCCATTCAGCCAGTCTCTGACCCCCTCTGCCCTCTCATCTCCCCTCCAGAGAGGAGCTGCCCGCATAGTCTCATGTGTTTACTTGATCCAAGAAACACACTCCTCATCAGTATCATTTTCTGTCTTATAGTCCAGTCCAATACCTGTCTGAAGAGTTGGCTTTTGGAATGGTTCCAGTCTTGGGCCAACAGAAGGTCTAGGGACCATGACCTCTGGGATCCCTCTGGTCTCAGTCAGACCATTAAGTCTGGACTTTTAATGAGAATTTGGGGTCTGCATCCCACTACTCTCCTGCTCCCTCAGGGGTTCTCTGTTGTGTTCCTGTCAGGGCAGTCATCGATTGTAGCCAGGCCCCACCTAGTTCTGGTCTCAGGCTGATGTAGTCTCTGGTTTATGTGGCCCTTTTTGTCTCTTGGGCTCATAATTACCTTGTGTCTTTGGTGTTCTTCATTCTCCTTTGCTCCAAGTGGGTTGAGACCAACTGATGCATCTTAGATGGCCGCTTGCTAGCATTTAAGACCCCAGACGCCACTCTCCAAAGTGGAATGCAGAATGTTTTCTTAATAGATTTTATTAAGCCAGGTGACCTAGATGTCCCATGAAACCCTGGTCCCCAGACCCCTGCCCCTGCTACGCTGGCCTACGAAGCATTCAGTTTATTCAGGAAACTCCTTTGCTTTTGGTTTAGTCCAGTTGTGCTGACCCGTCCTGTATTGCATGTTGTCTTTTCCTTCACCTAAAATGGTTCTTGTCTGCTATCTAATTAGCGAATACCCCTCTTCCTCCCTCCCTCCCTACTCTCGTAACCATCAAAGAATATTTTCTTCTCTGTTTAAACTATTTCTCGAGTTCTTATAACAGTGGTCTCATACAATATTTGCCCTTTTGCAACTGACTAATTTCACTCAGCATAATGCCTTCCAGATTCCTCCATGTTATGAAATGTTTCATGGATTCATTATTTTCCTGTATCGATGCGTAGTATTCCATTGTGTGACTATACCATAATTTATCCATTCATCTGTTGATGGGCACCTTGGTTGCTTCCATTTTTTTGCTATTGTAAACAGTGCTGCAATGAATATTCCCTTTTAGATTCAATATTCTCCCTCATTCCTCAGTAATGGCATTCACAAAAACTTGGAGTTAAATTTGAAAAGAGGGCTATCATTTCAGTGGGTGAATATGGAATGTAGAGCAGATTGTAAATGGGTAGAAATGTGAGAGTAAGAAATCTCTTGATTGTGTTTTCAGGGAACCATTAGTGTCTTAGTTATCCAGTGCTGCTCTAACAGAAAAACCACAAGTATGTGGCTTTAAAGAACCAAAATTTATTTTCTCACATTTTAGGAGGCTGAAACTCTGAATTCAGAGTGCTGGCCATAGGGGGAGGTGCTCTGTGTCAACTCTGGGTGACGGTTTTGTCTCAGCTTTCATAGCCCTGGCATTCCTCAATTCCTTAGCGGTCCTTGCGTGTGCTTCTGTCTTTCCCAGTTTGTGTTTGCTTCTGTGTCTAATCTGCATTTTTATGACTCAGAAGTGATTAGGACTTACCCTGCGCTGGTATGACCTCATTCACAAAACAAAGAAATTCCTATCCCAAAAGGGGATTACAGCCTCTGGTATAGGGTTTAGGATTCCAACTCTTATTTGGGGGGACATGGTGTAGTCCGTAACATTGAGTAACTAGAGCTTAGGATATCTGAAGTATGTATGTGGGAGTAAGAGAAAATCTTTGAAAATTCCAGGCCCTTCAGTACCAGACTCAGGCATCCTCACTTATTTGTGAATTGTCTAGTTACTGATACTTTATGATGTCCTCCCTTTATAATGAAGTTCATGTTCTCCGACAGTATACTATATGATTTATTCCCTAATCATAATCTCTAGTCCAAATCCTGTCAGCCTCTCATGACTTTGCCACCTCTACTTCCTATATCAACTTCTTCTAACCACTTGAGTCCTCCTTGATCTCTTCCCCCAGCTTTTCGTTTTTGCACCTCTCATTCTCTCAGTTCCAACCTACTCACCTAATCCTTGGTTTTGTTGAACTTTTTGTGTTTTATCTTCACTGCCCAGCTAGATAGGAAGCCAGTCAAGGGCAACAATCTGTTTCTTTCTGTTCTCTACCTCAGCAAGCAAAATGCATGCACACAGAGGATGCATTAGTTACACAATAATGTAAATTTGCACAATACACACAGAATTACTTAATGATGTTAAGTAAATAATTTTAATGATAATTAAATAATTAAAAACATCCATTTGACGATGTCTATCTGAGTCTTTTCCATATATGAGTTTTTAAAAATTACGTTTGAGGGCAAACGTTAGCATGAATATTTAACACTGTTGTGTACTTCGGTATTTGTGCACCCAAAGAGAGTGTGAAGAGCAGAAGAGGGGTATGTATATCAGTGTAGTATAATGTTTTAATGTGTTTCCAAACTTCTTGTTGTCTAAACCTCAGACAGAAGAATCTGAGCGATGAAATGGAATTTCGTTAGCTTTCGCAGACTTTGAAGAAAATTTAATTTAAAAAATCTAAAAGTTTAAATATATATATATATAAATTTTTAATTCATCATCACGTTGTTGTTAGTTGCCATTGGGTTGATTCTGACTCAAGGCAACCCCAGGTATGTAGAGCAGAAGTGCTCCAAAGGGTTTTCAAGGCTTTGACCTTTCAGAAGCAGATCACCAGGCTTGTCTTCCAAGGTGCCTCTGGGTGGGTTGGAACTGCCAACATTTCTGGGTTGGGTTATCACTAGATTATCACTTTAGACATACTGAAATGATAAAGATATAAAACGTTTCTGATTAAATCACTTTGGTTTATTACACTCACTACCAATAGTGGGAATAGCTCATACATATTTCCGTCAGCTTGACTTGTTTTGTCATTGTAATAGTCACTGTAAGTGACTCAGGTTTCATACTAGGAGATTCATAGTTTGTTGGATTACTTCCCTGCCTTCCCTTCTACCCCAAACTTCCTGTCTTATCACACACCGACCACTCAGTTTTTGCTTCTTCCAAGTGTACTTTTGCCCTGAATTGTTCCTGATAACATCTTGGTTTTGTCGGCTTATTTTCTAGATGGGAAGTGATGGGATTTTACGCCTCAGTACTTCAGCTCTAAATAATGAATTCTTCGCCTATGCAGCACAAGGGTGGAAACAGCGGCTGGCAGAAGGTAAATTTCTATCTTCTATTATTATTTGACATATTTGAGCACAAATACTGTACTGAGCTTTACACCTTTCTTTGATTTCAAATTATTTTTCCCCTGAAGTTTTAATTCAGTGAAACCTTAAATCCTATTCCAAATGACTTCATTAGTTCTTTTGTTATACTTGGCAGTTTTGATGTCATGTGGATATATTTGAAGGGTGACATTATCTGGGATTTAATTAAAAAAATTGATATAGCAAGATTTTCTTTGTAATGGTAATTTAAATTACAGTGTTTGATCTATTATGTAATTTCTCAAGTGTTCTGGAGCCTAAAGAAACTTCTGTTAATAAATCTGTCCCCCAAAGCCACAACTTCACCTTATCCTGCCTTTAGTCACCAAGTTTCTTGAAAGATTAAAAAGTATTGAAAGTACTCCATGCTAAGTATAAAGGGTACACCATGCTACCACAGTTTTACCCCCTATCCGCTCCCCAGATTGTTCCAGTCTAGTGTGGTCTCACGATCCAAAACTGAAATATCCCTCCTAGAGAATCTTTCTAATGGCTGAGTCCATTTTCCTCTTCTCAGTCCTTACATTCCATATTTCTTCTCCAGTATCACATTTGGTTTTACTTCATCCAGCTTGAAACCATCTACCCTTAGACATTCATAATGTCTTCTAAATTGTTTGCTGCCGCTACGTTTCTGACAGCCCTTTCTCAAGTTTTGTCAGGAATCTTCTGATGGTAAATGTTGATGTCCCCAGCATTCTCTTCTCTGCCATTTTCTTTTGCAGTTATACATATTCTCTGAACAGTCTCATTCACCACCTTGGTTTCAGCTATCCTTCATGTGCCAGAAACTTTGAAATCTGGCTTTAACCTCTTCTCCATGCTGTATTTACAAATGCCTACTCATATCAGGCACCTTAAAACCAAAATGCCCAGTATAAAACTCACTATCTTCCCTTTGGAATCAGTGGTGGCATAGTGCTCAAGTGCTCTGGTCAGCATTTCGAGTCCTCCAGGTGCTCCTCAGAAACTCTATGGGGCAGCTCTACTCTGTCATATAGGGTTGCTATGAGTCAGAATCGATTCGAAGGCAGTGGGTTTGGTTTTGGTGTCTTCCCTTCCATATCTACTCTCCCTCTGCTTTGTCATTCTATTAAAGTCCCCACTGTCCTCGCAGTTCCTCAGTTTGAAACCTTGATGTTATTGTTAATCTTTCACTTCAAGTCTATGTGGCCATGAGGTGTTAATTGTGCCACGAATCCGACTCATTTTCCATATTGCTACTGCTACCAGTCTGATCATAACCTCCCATCTCTCATCTGTATTGTTCAATGGCCTCATAGCTGGAGTCCTCCAATATCTTCACCCTGTTGTCAGACCTATTTTTCTGAGCTATTTACCTAACCATATTCTTCCCTCAGCAAAAGCCACCATTACCCCCTCTACCTCCTATAGAAAAAAATTCAGAACTCTCTGTGGAACATGCGTTGGGGAATGGGTCTCAGCCTACCTTTCCCATTTCATCTCATACCCTATATTCTACTCACAGCTGACCACTCAAAAGAACATAATATACATATCCTTATCTCTGTGCCTTATCATTTAAATACTTTACGAAAGCCTGATCATCCTTCAAAAGCTAGTTCAAGAATCAGCTCCTATATGTGATCCTCCTAAATCTGCTTAGGCAGAATTAAGTTCTTTACCTTCTATACTTTCACTAAATTGGTTGCTATGGCCTGTACAGGGCTTTTGAGATTTTATTGTAGTCAGCCCTGCTAATGGCTAATGCACTTGGCTGTAAACCAAAAGGTTGCAGGTTCAGGTTCATACAGAGGCACCTCAGAAGAAAGGCCTGGCAATCTACTTCTGAAAAATCAGCCATTGAAAGCTCTATGGAGCACAGTTCTACTCTGACACACATGGCCCCTATGAGTTGGAATTAGCTCAGTGCTAACTGGTTAAGTGTGCCTTTTCTCCCACCAGACCTATCTTCTTGAGGACAGTGAATATACAGTTTTTTACTTGCAGCTCCTAGTACTCAGTGCCTTTGCTGACTATTAGAGAGTCCATCTATAACTAAATGACTTTGAGTGATGTTGATGAAAAGAGAAGTTGTAGAAACATTATCAGTATTCATCATTTCTTCAACGGCCACAAAAGTTGAGTCAAATTAGTTACATGTTATTCTTTAATTGGAAAAAAAAAATGTGACTACTTTTACTCAATATATTAGCATTTTCTTTCTAGGAGAGTTTACCCCAGAAATGCAGTTGCGAATAAGGCAAGAAATTGAGAAGGAAAAGAAAACAGAACCTTGGAAAGAAAAATTCTTTGAAAGATTTTATGGAGAAAAGTAAGTACTAGACCATTTTTTCTCATTTCTTTTAGAAGGAAATGAAAATGCAATTCTCTGCTTCACACAGGACACTCATATGCTGTAAAACTTAATAAACCTGTGATAAAAGGCAATAGTCCCTCCGTGTAAGAAATTGTGGATAAAATTATAGTGGCATATCAGCACTTAAATTAAAAAAAAAAAAAAATACATTTTCAAAGGGTTTATAACTTGCCCATAAAAATTCATTTTGGACTGAAAATAGCACGTGAAATGCTGTAGAAGTCAATTTTGGTTTTTGTAAGTAAATTTTAGTGAAATTTTCCTGTTTCTTAATCCGAGCATTTTCATTAGTGAATACTTCCAAGATAAGTAGCTTTAGGCACACCTTTTACCTTCACTTTTTTCAGAAAATGTTGATTGTGCATGTACGTTTTAATCAGTGTTAAGTCTTTGCTTTTGGGAGAGCCTGGGGTTTTATTCCTGTATCCGCCTTTTCTTCAGGTGTAACATGTTTTAATATATTATTTTTATTAGTGTGGGTATATGTGCGTTTCCTTTTTAAGTTAATACCAACTGCACGTAAGTGTGGTAGTGACTGAATCAGACTGAAAGTAACTTTACCTTTGCTTTGTGGTTAGCAGAGACACACTCTGCTTAGGCAGAAATAGAGTCTCACAGACAGTCAGATTCAAGAAAGGAGGGGTTTAATGACCTTAGCTTTAGATTCTCTTACTTAGTAGGGAAATTTGTGTTTTAATGCCTACATTACACAATTAGTGTTTGAGAGTTGTTGTTTTGCATAAAGACACTCAAGTGTTTGTGGGTAACAAAATCTGTGCTACTTGAACTAATTCCACAGAATTTCCCCTGTAAATGGAGAAAAACATGCCAGAAGGAGTCTCACATGAGAGCTCCTCATGAAAAAGAATCAGATGACTGACAGACTATTTATGCAGAGTAGGCTAGCTTTTGGTGAATTGTCCTCAATAGCACCACTCTCAAGCACGGGCTTGTCTTTAATGGCTGTCCCAAGACCCCTGCATACACATAAATAAATACAAGTGATTGATCTTGTCTTTAAATATCGTTACTAGTGGTATTACCCAAGCCTGCCTTCATCAAAATCCTCATTGGAGCTTTGAAAAATACATACAGATATCTGAAGCCTATCCCAAACATGCTGACTGAAAATCTCTAGGAATTGAAGCTAGGCATGTGTATTTGTGGAACTTTCCAGGTCCTGCTGAGGCCCAGCAGGATTAGAAATCCTGGAAGACACCTTGACGACACTCAGGAGCACTCCCTCTCCTTTTGTCTGTGAAATGGAACATTGGAAGCACTCTTTTCAGTAACGGCAGAAGCATAACTGAGTTACGTCCAGAGCATATAGGTCCTTAACTTTTGTTGAGTGATGGACCTGTTCCTTTATTAATTCAACAATATTTATCCAACATCTCCATGACAGACACTGCTCTAGATGCTGGAGGTACAGTTTTCTGTAGGTCTTCCAAGGCTCTGCTGTCAGGGAGCCTACATTCTAGGCACCATACGTTACAGAGAACTTTCCTTCATTCAACAAATAATTATTGAGCATACTCTGTCTCTGATATATTTCTAATGGCTTTGCAAATATTATTTCATTTAATCCTCCCAACAGTCCTGTACAGTAGATATCATTATTCTTATTGAAAAAAAAAAAAAAAGATTAGGACACTGAGGTACAGTGAAGCTAAGTAATCTATCCAGGTTTACACAGTGAAACCAAGTAACTTGCTCAGGTTCTTAATCCTGCAAATCCTTCTCAGAAAAATCGTTCTCTCCTTTCTCTCTCTCTGTATGTCTCTCTCTCTCACATGGACACGCACACATATGCACACACATACATGCACATATACTGTCTTTTTTGCATGAAATTTGAGGGCTTAACAGACTCCCATGATATCAGGGTAAAGGCTCCTGCCCTGGAGTAAACTATGAGTCAGCATGGTTCCCTACTACCATCACCATGCTCTGAATACGAAAAGGCCTTCTACTTGATTCTTTTCTTGTTCTAGTTGATCGATATAGTTTCTTTCCCCTTACATCACTGACCTTCTCTCTTGTCCTTTTCTATCTCTGGTTAATTTTGGGTGACAGATGAATTTTGGACATTTCAAATGCCTTTTGGGTTTTGTTTTCATTTCAAAGCCCTTTGGGTTTTGTTATTCCTTGATTAACGGCATTCCCCTGATGTGTGAGGGTGTTTTCTTTGCGTCCAACAACTTCAGTTATGACACCATATGCCTTTCATTGTTCTAAGTTTTTCCAAGAGTGTTGTTGCTATTTGTTTGAGATTTTTATTATTGCTTTTATTGGTTTAGTCTGCTTATGATATAGTATTGCTCTGTATTCTTTTTAGTTACTGAGAGATTACCCATGTATATGCTAACTCAGCACTGAACTGTTCATTTGAGGTCTAGATTTCTGGAGCTCAGGTTTTCCTTTGTGTGGCGTGTGGTGTTCTGTGAGTATCTTCCTTCTATGCTTTAAAAAGCCGTCTTAAATCACTTTTCCCATGAAAATAATAAAATGTTGACATGGGCATATTTTATAGTGTTTTACACGTACTATGTAAGTAATAATATCCTTATCCATACATATCTTTAATAATAGCCTTATTAGTGAACCAGCAGCACTTTAGCCAACAGTGATCCTTGATACTAGGCTAAGTTATTAAGAATCTCCACTTGACTTAACCCCAAGGGACTTTATTTCTAGCTGAGTATTCTTCTTTAAATTTATCTGTAAATTTTTGTTCTTCTCTGTACAGTATAATTAACAACTCTAGTGTAGTTTGAACTCATCTTGAGGTAACTTAAACGAAAAAGACTAATGAAGGCGGTATCTTCTGTGGTTTCAGAATCTCTTGAATTTTAGTAAAGAAGGCTGTGATCAAATATCCAAATAGTGTTATTCAATTTTATTTCCCTCTCATTTTGAAGATTTTGTTCAAGTGAAAAATAAAAGTAAATATCACTAGATATTTCCTGCATCATTGCCATTATAGCTAAATTTCTTCATTTAAGTATATTTCTTTCCCTGGAAATGTTCTCTTTTCTGCTTCTTTTTCTCATAGCCTGTGCTTAATTTAACTTCATTGAGAATAACATATTTCTCTACCATCTGATGCTGAAGATGTAATTTAGTACAAAGGAAAATATTCATTTACAATAGCCTGGATTCGTAACTCTGATTAGCTTTGCCTTACGACCTGAACATTAGGGTGGATTATGTCTTGATATATGTGTGTATATATATGGAAACCCTGGTGGCATAGTGGTTACGTGGCTGCTAACCAAAGGGTTGGCAGTCCAAATCCGCCAGGCGCTCCTTGGAAACTCTACGGGGCAGTTCTACTCTGTCTTATAGGGTCACTATGAGTCAGAATTGACTCGACAGCACTGTGTTTGGTTTGGTTTTGGTATATATATATATATTTCTGTCATCTTGTATGAAATATCTTCATAGTTAGAAATCTACGTGAAATAATTTAAAAGTCTTGCCTCACTCCCACAAAGCTAAATTGGTAAAATCAACTTTGATGACCCCAAATATGTTTTTATTCTTTAGTGCAATTTTTGTCTTAAGTTAGACACTCAGATGTTAAAAATAAGGTGATTGAGTAGTATCTCTCAGATTGGTTTAAAAGATCTTAATCTTTGGAAGTCATTTCAATATCAGAATTTTATAACACATTCATTTTCTATCAATCTTGGTCAATTTGCATCCTCTAAACACCATATAAATTTCTGTTATAAGGATCTTTCTACTTTTTTGACTTTTATGAAATTTTAGATCTTATACATTCTTTTGCTTTTTTGTCTATATTTTTTAAATATTTATAGTATGTAACTTGCCATTTATGGAATGTTCCCATGCTAGCATTTAGTTTCTTGACACCAACAAAAGCAAACGCAGAAAGTTTGGCTTGTTTAGTCAATTTAAAGTAATTTTACTTGTTCCTCTTATTATCACTTGATAAGGCTCATATTTCCTTGCTTACACAATAAAAAATCTTTTCCTTTTTATTGGTTATAATTGTAAAAGCAGTGGAGGAATTAAATCATAAACTAGTCTCAATAAACATGCTACTTCAAACCCACTTAGTGATTATAAAATGAATGAGATGCATTCATTCTATTGAAGGCCATATTTGTGAGTGGTTCAAGTTGTGCTTTTCATGATTCGTGATTGAGCCATCACTTAATATCTCTAATTTTGTCCAGGTTGGGCATGTCGAGAGAGGAATCTGGGAAGCTCGCTTCCGGACCAAACAACGATGGAGCTGAAAGCAGTTCCTCAGGTGGGACCTCTGGTCTCTCAGGCTCTTCTGCACAGACACCCTCGGAAGAGCATCAGCTGAAAAGCCTGCTTTCCCCAGAGCCTGGTTTCTGTGCCACACTTTGTCCTATGGTAGAGATTCCGGTGAAAGATGTAATGGCGGATTCTGAATCAGAGGATATCTTGATCCCTGAAGAATCTGTGATTCAGGAGGAAATTGCAGAAGAGGTGGAGACTAGTATCTGTGAATGCCAGGATGAAAATCACAGGACAATACCTGAATTTTCTGAGGAGTCTGAAAGTACAAACAACTCCCATGAAGAGTCCCAAATCTTACCTCCTGAAGATAACTTGGAATCCTGTGTTATGATGAATGATGTTTTAGAAACTTTGCCGCATATTGAAATTAAGGTGGAAGAGAAACCAGAATCTCCCCAGGAAGAAATGTCAGTTGTTATTGATCAGGTAGAAATCTGCGACTCTCTTGTACCTTCCACTTCATCTGTGACTCACTTCAGAGACATAGAACCTAAGGAGCCAGAAACTGCAATAGAGACCAATACTTCAGAAATACAAACAGGGTCATCTTCTTTAGAAGGGCAATTTCCAAATGAAGGAACTGCGGTAGATATGGAACTACAGAGTGATCCTGATGAACAGCTTTCTGAAAATGCTGGCATATCTGATACTTCCTTGTCTTCTGAGAGCCCAGAAGGAGCCTGTCCCAGCCTGACATCCCCAGGTGGGGAGACCCAATCCACTTCAGAAGGATCATGTACTCCAGCCTCCCTCGAGACAGCATTTTGTTCTGAGGTGTCCAGCACTGAAAATACAGATACGTGTAATCAGAGAAAGCCCACTGATGAAAACCTCCATGCATCTTTGATGTCAGAAATATCTCCAATATCCACTTCACCGGAGATATCAGAAGCATCTCTTATGTCCAGCTTGCCTTTAACGTCAGAAGCATCCCCAGTATCCAACTTACCTCTGACATCAGAGACATCACCGATGTCTGATTTACCTTTGACATCAGAACCTTCTTCAGTGTCGTCCATGCTTCTCACATCTGAGACCACATTTGTATCCAGTTTGCCACTTCCTGCAGAAACCTCTCCAATTTCTAATTCTTCCCTGAGCGAAAGAATGGTGCATCAACAAAGAAAGTCACCTTCCATGTCTGAAGAACCACTCTCCACACAGAGAGATGAAGTTTCTGTCCCAGCCAAACCCTTGGGAGAGAGCCTTCTTTCTCAGCAGAAGACTCTATCACATTCTCCTGAACCTGTCAAAATGGGTTCTTCTTCCATTGCTCCTGAAGCGTTTCCACTTGAAGAATTGCACAATAAGACCCTGAATCAGCAGCCTTGTAAATCATATGCCGAAACTGAGAAGCCCTACCCTCCTATCCCAGAACTTCCTTCTCCAGATATGATAAAAGCTACAAGTCATAGTGTCCTGCAAAGAACAGAAAAGAAAGGAGTGTCCTCACCATTGGAATTATCTGTCTTTTCTGAAGAGGCAGAGAGTAAAGGAAGTGAGCTTCCATCAGCTAAATTACAGGACAAGCCATATCCTTCGTCAGTGGATAAGACTTCGTTTTCAGAAGGCCCTAGAAATAGAACACATAAGCAAGGAAGCATGCAGAATCGATTGGAGACCTCACATACTTCCAAGTCATCAGAGCCCTCCATGTCACCCGACGGGACAAGAAATGAAAGTAGAGAGTCAGAAATATCAAAAAGGAAAACTGCAGAGCAGCACAGCTTTGGAATCTGTAAGGAAAAGAGGGCTAGGATAGAAGATGATCAGTCAACCCGTAACGTATCATCTAGCAGCCCACCTGAGAAAGAACAGCCTCCAAGAGAGGAGCCCAGGGTTCCACCTCTCAAGGTATGGCATTAAGAAAAGTGTGATTTGATAGATAGGTTTTTCCTAGTCAATGTGATTGTTTTATGTGATTAAGTACTTAATTTTTCAATATTAAAGTAGTTTTCATCCAGGTTTTATATATATAGATGTAGATATATATATATAAAGTCAGTTTATATATAATCCTACCATTATGCAGCCTAATATTAAATGATCTTTTTAAGACTGTGCATTGAACTCATATGAGAAGATCAGATATGTATATATGTTTAGACATCAGTGATTAAGGACTAAGATTTGGGGAGAGGACACTAGAGTCTTGAGGAGCTTTCAGGACACTGAGACACTGGGGATTCCAAAGTTTAGGACAGAAACCTACATAAACTCAGGGAAACTGGAAAGATAACTCAGTATCTTATAAAAGTTCAGCGGGACTAGGGAAAGAAATAGTCAAAAGTCAGAGGCTTGCACTAGAGACATGAAGGTACATATCATTCATTCATTATCCAACAAGCAGTGAACACCACTGTTGCCTAGCAGAGAGGACCTGGCTTAGAGCAGGACCTCATTAATAATTCTTGAATAAACCAATGAAATTGCTTTGCAAACCCTGAGGGAAAATGCTGTAGACGTATAAATATACAAATCCTGTCATTGTATTCCCAAGATAGTAAAGAGGTCTTTAACTTCACAAAAATATTAAATCCCTGTAGATAGATATTCCAATTTATATACTTAAAGTTGATTTCAGGTAGATTTTAACTCTTGGAAAACACACCTTTTCTGTAAATTGGCTCTGCCTAAGTGAATTCAAAATTAAGGTTAATTAAAGAGAATCCCTCAGTTTAGTATTTTGAGAAATCCTACCCATTAGGATTTCCAGTCCCTGGAGAAGGACATCATGTGTGGTAAGGTGGATGGTTAGCGAAAAAGAGGAAAGCCCTCAATGAGATGGATTGACACAGTGGCTGCAACAGTGGGCTCAAGCATAGCAAAGATGGTGAAGATGGTGCAGGACTGGGCAGTGTTTTGTTCTGTTGTTTACGTGGGTTGCTCTGAGTCTGAACCCACTTGATGCACCTAACAACAACAGTTAATTTGCATACATGTGATGCTTTTATCTAAGTCCACTTATTTTGTTCTAAAATAAAAATTGGTTATTCCGTTATAGTATTGGTCTAGGAGCCTAAATGTATTCAACCTATTTTCTTACTCTCTTTCGCTAATTTGGCTATGCTCTGAAATCTACTTTTTGTAGGTGTCTCCTGAACTCTACAAGATAGACTTGTAAGAGTATGGTCATAGTTATTCTACTTAATAAAACACTCCCTGCTGAATAAAGATCTAAAAGATGAACATTAAACTTCAACCAAAAACCTACTATGCATTCTAATTTCTGAAGCAATGGAAAGAAAAATATAAATCTGTTTTTTATAAGAAATATTTTTAAATACACCAGCCTAATTTTTCTATGTCAAAAGCCTATTTTCAAAGTTACATGCATTTTATTTAAAGATAGACGATAGATAGATGGGTAGTTGGGTAGGTGAGTGAGAAGGTAGGTAGGTGAGAGAGAGACTATAGGTATATTTGATGGTTGCTTGGCTTTTAAGTTCTTGCTTAAATATATCCAGTTTTAAGTTTTTTAATTGTTTTTAACTTTTTAGACTAAGGAAAATATTTAACAGGGAAAAGCGAATCCTTCTCACTAAATTCATCTTTTCTTAGAAGGCTTTGGGTTAGAAGAGAGACTTTACAAGCAGTTTGAAAATGAGAACTGGGTTAGCTCAGGAAGATAATTACATCTGTCAGACTCTCCAAGCATAATTCTAAATTGATGTGATCCTATAATGTGTGTCAGGTGACGATAATGTAAATATTCATGTGTTAAGAAGAGAAGATATAAGCTCTGTAGTGAAAGCTTTTCCTAGGGGGAGAAAAGAAATCGTAGTACATGTAAACAGCACTGAATTGAGTTACATGACCCCAGGGGAGACGACTATATACACTCAAGTGTTTTTAACTGTCAAGTGAGAGGTTTTAATCAGATCCCTTCCAGCTCTACAAATCTATGGCTCTAAGAATGTTGTTAGTGACTAAAGCGTCACAGCTCTGGGACCTGATTTTCATTGTTGGGTCTCATGAGTTTGGTCATGAGTTTTATAACCGTGACTCTATGGGTGTCTTCATTTGCATGAGTAGGTAACAGTGTGGGTTGTGTCATTGAGCTAATTCATCAAGTTGTGGATTATCAGTGCCAGAAGAAACTGGACAACCCATACTCTCTTAGGGACAGAACCCTTATTTTTATGAAAACTTAATGGTAAAATCCTTTTGGGAATCCAAGCACTCTCACAAATATAGTCTCATTTCATCTTTATAACAGCTCTGTGAAGGAAATAGACCAGAAAAGTTTTATTTTACAGCTGAGTTTACGAACTTTTACTGTGTACTTATTATAAAGGTGTAGGGCAGTGTGTGAGGTGGTGTGGGAATACACAAAAACCATACAGTCCCTGGCCCAGTGTGGTGCTAGGAGAAACTGAGGTACACAGTTCTTTGAGAAGGATCACAAAGCTCCTTTGTGTAAATCCAGGATGAGAATTCTAGCTGCCTGACTTCTTGGCCAGGGCTTTTTTCTTTGGACCAAACTAAGGTAAAACTCAAGTCGAGTTAAGGCCCCACCCCAACGTTTCAAGCCAGCAAGAACAATAATTTAAAAACTGTCTTTTTAAAACAGCTCACATCATTTTAGGAAGCATTCACTTTGTTTGCTTTTATATAGGCATTAAAAGGGTTCTTCATTTCCCTGCCAAAAGAAGTCACCGGTTGAAGTTTTTATAGATTAAAAACAGAGATTAAAAACTTAATTTTCACATCCGTGCTACATTTATTGTTGCTTTATACCCTAAAAGCTCCTTCGGGGACATACGGGTAGTTCGTTCCACAGTATTAGCAAATGCAGCCAGTCCTTGCCCTTGCATTAGCACGTTCTACACGCCTCCTTTGTAATTGCATACGAAACACTTCATGTTTTCGTTCTCCCCTTCCTTTAGATCCAGCTTTCCAAAATTGGACCACCTTTTATTATCAAGAGCCAACCCATCTCTAAACCAGAGTCCCGAGCATCCACTAGCACATCCATGAGTGGTGGGAGGAACACGGGAGCCAGGACCCTCGCAGATATCAAGGCCCGTGCCCAGCAAGCAAGGGCTCAGCGAGAGGCTGCTGCTGCCGCCGCTGTAGCCGCTGCCGCAAGCATCGTCTCTGGAGCCATGGGGAGCCCAGGAGAAGGTGGAAAAGCAAGAACTCTGGCACATATCAAAGAGCAGACAAAGGCTAAGCTCTTCGCCAAGCATCAAGCCCGAGCCCACCTCTTCCAGACCACTAAAGAGGCTCGGTTGCCCCAGCTCAGCTCCAAGGAAGGGCTTCCAAACTTAGAAGTCTCTTCTACTCCAGAACCAAAAATTGAAGGTTCAACTGGTGTCATTATTGTTAATCCAAACTGCAGATCTCCCAACAACAAGTCAGTGCACCTCCGGGAGACCACCACTGTATTACAGCAGTCTCTTAACCCACCTAAAGCTCCAGAAACTGCCACTGACTCATCTGTGCATAGTTCTGACGACAATATACCTGTGTCACATTTATCTGAGAAAATTGTTTCATCTACCTCTTCTGAAAATAGCAGTGTGCCCATGCTTTTTAATAAAAACTCTGTCCCCGTGTCTGTCTGCAGCACTGCTATGTCGGGAACAATTAAAGAACATCCCTTTGTGGGTTCTGTCGATAAATCCTCTGTTTTAATGTCTGTTGACAGCGCAAACACTACCATTTCTGCTTGTAATATAAGCATGTTAAAAACCATCCAGGCAGCTGACACTCCATGCATAGCCATTATACCAAAATGTGTTGAAAATGCTCCCATTCCAGCCGCTACGGAGAGCTCAAGCATATCGAGCTCTGTGGATGAAAAGCAGTTGCTGATATCGAGCAGCAGTGCTAGTAGCTTAGTCTCCAGTCCATACACCTCTGTGCCAACTCCCTCTCTTGGAAATAATTTGCCAAACCATCTCTCCACTAGCTCTGTCTTGATTCCCCCAACAGGAATTAACAACCGATTTCCTTCTGAGAAGATAGCCATACCTGGGAGTGAAGACCAGGCCACCATATCCATGGGTACCACTGTGAGAGCGGCCCTCAGCTGCAGTGACTCTGTCGCAGTCACAGACTCTCTGGTTGCACGCCCACCCATTGCAATGTTTACTGGGAACATGTTCACGATAAACTCTTATGATAATCCTCCCAAGTTAAGTGCTGAAAGCTTGGACAAAAATGCAGGGCCTCAAACCAGAGCAGATAATTCTGGAAAACCTCAGCAACCACCAGGGGGCTTTGCACCACCAACCATTAACAGATCAATCCCGTGTAAAGTCATCGTGGACCACAGCACCACTCTGACCTCCAGTTTGTCTCTGACTGTCTCCATTGAAGGTGCAGAAGCCAGCTTGAACCTCCAGAGCAGGTCAGTGAGGACAGAGGCACCCATACAACCCATGGCATGTCCCCAGGTGTCAGTTATTAGTAGGCCCGAGCCAGTTGCAAATGAAAGCATAGATCATGGTTCCAGTTTCATTGCTGCCTCTGCAGCAAAACAAGACTGTAAAGCCTTGCAGGCCACCTGCACAAGTCTCCAAGAATTACCCCTTGTTGTCCCAGACAAATTGAATGAGGTGCCTGTGCCTAGTCGTAGCTTTCCTGAGCAGACATGTGGCCCAGCTACTTTCAAAAGTGAAGCAGACACAACCTGTAGCAATCAGTATAACCCAGGCAACCGGATTTGCTGGAATGATGATGGAATGAGGAACACGGGACAGCCTCTGGTTAGCCACTCGGGTTCAAGTAAACAGAAAGAATATCTAGAACAGAGCTGTCCAAAGACTATCAAAACCGAACACGCCAGCTACTCCCACGTGCCAGAACTTCACACCAGGAATCTTATAACAAATGTCACACTCCCTGTAAAATCCGAACCTCATGAAGTGGACAAGGGCTTTAGAATGGACACTGAAGACTTTCCTGGACCTGAGCTGCCACCTCCAGTGACAGAGGTAACCTCTGGTGTGCAGCAAACACAGAACACAAAGGCTTCCAGCTCCAGCTCCAGCTCCAGCTCCATGGAAGAGGCAATTTCCTTGGCTACAGACACCCTGAAAAGGGTTCCTAGCACAGGGAGCACAAGCTGCCGTCTGTCATCCGTGGAGGCTAACAATCCGCTGGTGACACAGTTACTACAGGGCAACCTGCCTTTGGAAAAAGTGTTGCCGCAGCCCAGACTGGGAGCCAAGCTCGAAATTAACAGGCTTCCTTTGCCTCTTCAAACTACCTCAGTGGGTAAAACAGCACCAGAGAGGAACATTGTGGAAATGCCATCCAGCTCTCCAAATCCAGATGGTAAGGGCTACTTGGCGGGAACTCTTGCACCACTCCAGATGAGAAAGCGAGAAAACCACCCCAAAAAGAGGGTGGCCAGGACTGTTGGGGAACACGCTCAAATCAAATGTGAACCAGGGAAGCTGTTGGTGGACCCAGATGTGAAAGGGGTGCCTTGTGTCATAAACTCCAGCATGAACCAGCTAGGACACAGCCAGCCATTTAAACAAGAGTGGCTCAACAAGCACTCGGCGCAAAACCGAATTGCCCACAGCCCTGAGGTCAAACAGCAGAAGCGGCTGCTCCCCTCCTGTAGCTTCCAGCAGAACCTATTTCATGTTGACAAGAATGGCAGCTTCCACCCTGAAGCTGCTACCTCACACAGACAGCAGTTTTACCAAATGCCTATGGCTGCAAGGGGCCCCATGCCTACTGCAGCCCTGTTACAGGCCTCTTCCAAGACCCCGGCGGGCTGCAGTGCGTTTGCCTTCAACAGGCATCTTGAACAGAAGGGATTGGGAGAGGTCGGTGTTTCTTCAGCACCTCACCAGCTAAGGTTAGCCAACATGTTATCTCCCAGCATACCCATCAAAGAAGGCGATGACGTGGGGGGCGCTGCACACGCAATGCCAAACAAAGCACTCGTGCATCCCCCACCCCCGCCACCTCCCCCTCCCCCTCCCCCTCCCCCCCTGGCTCTACCCCCACCGCCCCCACCACCACCTCCACTACCTCCACCTCTTCCTAATGCAGAAGTCTTGGCCGATCAAAAACAGCCACCAGTTACCATGGAAACCACTAAAAGACTTAGTTGGCCACAGTCTGCAGGCATATGTAGCAATATCAAATCGGAACCTCTTTCTTTTGAGGAAGGCTTAAGCAGCAGCTGCGAACTGGGCATGAAACAAGTTTCCTATGACCAGAATGAAATGAAAGAACAGTTGAAAGCATTTGCTCTAAAAAATGCAGATTTCTCTTCCTATTTGCTTTCTGAGCCGCAAAAGCCTTTTACCCAATTAACTGCTCAGAAAATGCAGGTGCAGCAACAGCAGCAGCTCTGTGGAAATTACCCCACAATACACTTTGGTAGCACGAGCTTCAAAAGGGCAGCATCAGCAATTGAAAAGTCCATTGGGATTTTGGGAAGTGGCGCCAATCCTGCCACGGGCCTGCCTGGTCAGAACACTCAGATGCCTGTCCAGAACTTTGCCGACAGCAACAACGCCGAGGAGTTGGAACTGAAATGCTCTTGCCGGCTGAAAGCCATGATTGTGTGCAGAGGCTGTGGGGCCTTCTGCCATGACGACTGCATAGGGCCTTCAAAACTCTGTGTAGCTTGCCTGGTTGTACGATAAGAGCTAAGTTAAGTGAAAGATGCAGTATCCCTTTTGACCACGGAAAAGCCAAGCGGCATCAGCAACAACAAATTGAATAACTTGGTGTTTTATTTCATGCTAATTTATTTTAGTTTGTAGCATGTTCTCTTTGCTCCATGGGATTATTGTTCTCTTGCATTCCTTGTAGAGGGGAGGGTGCATCCCAACCGAATGGTTCAGCAGCATGCCTTTTACAAATTCAGTTGCCGTTCCCCAGCTTCCGGAAGTTTCGGACCATGTGTATACAGGTCACTGCCCAACAGGTCACTGCCCAATTCCTTTTTTTTTTTTTTTTGCCTAGGTGTAGGTAGATGCCCTTGGGTGGTGTAAATGGTTAATACGTTCGGCTGCTAACCAAAAAGTTGAGGTTCGAGTCCACCCAGAAGTGCCTCCATGGCAACTGGTTGGTGGTTGTAGCCAGGAAAAGGAAAATTTTACTTTATAATAACCAGAAATGCTGATGTAGAAAGACAATGGTCAAAGTGATCGAAGGTGATTTTGCAGTCTTCTATAGATTAGCTGTTACAGCAAGAGTTGTCACAATGGACTCTCCCGGACCTGCCTTTACCACCCTGATTAAATTCTCCTTGGAAAGGGGAATCTGATTTAAATGTATGATTCCTTGTGTTTACTCATATCATAGAAGATGATACATTAAAGGAGGTATATTATTGAAACCCACTGTCATTATTTTTCTTCCCTCTGCTGTTACAGACTGTGACAGAATATCTGGCTCTGCCCTGGGTTTTTGTATGTGCAGTGTAGTAAAGTGTGTCTTAGACTTGAAATTGTAACGTGGGCCTCAAGTCCAGTCATCCGGTTCTGGCCCTTTATCACCTGATAATGTAAGATCGTTGGCCAATGGAGAGTGGTAGGCCCATATGCTTTTAAGAGCAATTGTGAAAAAGAAATGCCTAAAATGAAAAACAAACAAATAAAATGCTATATATGCAAGAAATATATAAATAGGCTGGTAATGTAAATATTAGACCATTTTGTTCATTCTGATATAATTACTAGATATTAAAATTTGGAGGGAGGTTACTGTAGCCCTTTTTTGATGACACCAGTGTGTTCTGGCCTTTGTAGAGGTTGGCCACCTCTTTTTCACAGTGTCATTGATGATAAAAGGGACTACAGAAGGCTAAAGTGTTGACCTTCTTTTGAACACTTTTTTTCTCATGATTTATGGTCTATATAAATATATTTGACTCTGAAAATAGCCCTCATTTTAATAATTGTTCTCGGAATTGCTTATTTTATTTTTTTCCTCAGGTCCGTTCAATGCATTCTTCATATTCAGGGGGAGTTGGAACTGCTTTTGAAAAAGGGATACTGCATCTTACAACTATCGTCAGTGTTTATCCAGTAAAGCCCGAGTGTTGAGTATTTTAGCGACTTTCCATATACTTTGGCCACCATCAGCCGGAAACCAGCTGTAGTTCAGGAGGCCCTGTTCCCTAAAGCAAGTTCAAAAGCACATGCACACTGTGGGAAGATGAAAGAAAACAAAAAACATGCCCTTTTAACTTCAGATTACAGAGCACAAAACATGGATTGCCATTAACCCATTGATTGATTGTGGCCGTGGAATAAAAACAAAAGCATGGAGGAAAATCATTTTTGTTCCAGGGTAAGAAATGACAGGTATTTTCACATGGGATCATCTTGATCAATGTAAACTTTTCAACATTCACTTAAAATGTCTTAAAGATTAACTGGAATGAGCAGAAATTACATTCCTGCGGGGTGGGGGGAAGAAACGTGATTTTTTTTTTTTTTTTTATAATCTATGGTATGTGTTTTTCTCCATATTTATTGTGATGTTGCCAAATTTCTTTAGGTGATGGAGACGTCATTTTTAGTAACAAATTGCTGATACTAAAAGATAACTTTATCTTTAAAGAAAGGAAAAGGCTTGCCTCCATGGCCCAAATTCGGTGCTTCAGTACTGCCAGTTCTGTTTTTCACGTTAAAATGAACCAAAAAAAAAAAAAAATTGCCACTGAGAAAATTAGCAATGCACTTAACCAACCCTTCCAGAAGAATTCAGAATAAATTCCAGCAATCCTTAGTTAACTCAGCGTGCCAGGTTGTATTGAGGAGGCATCCCTATTGGTGTCTTTATGGTCGGCGTGGCTCTGGTGTTACCTTGATTCAGAAGACAATGCTCTGGTCTCACGGTACGGCACCCGTGAAATGTAGACACTCATATGCCAATTACTTCCAAATTCAGCCACCACTGTATTAGTGTCAGATACTGTCTACACCTGCAGGACTGAGAAATATCACACCAGTAACTGACGTGGCGTTGAAAGAGACTGCAGCCTACAAAAACCACCGTACCGTGTGTGAGGTACAATTGAGGCCGATGTGGTACTGAGTTCATTATCAGCAACTGCCTGCACGTTGCTTACTAGGGATGAAGAAAAGTGTCCTTCCATATGTTTTGATTTTTTACACGATAGAGTTAGAGACTCAGCTGGTGGTAGCTCATGGATTCTGTCACTTAAGACTGAAGAGAGCATTCTAGTAAAAGCAGTTTTTCTGTGCTCTTGCTCTTTTTTGTCTTAGTTCAGGTTCCTGGTGTCCTCATATCGTTTAATTATTAAAAACAATATCTTTGGGCTAAAAAAATCAGTGAGAAGGAAGAAAATAGATCGAGAAGTAAAATGTGGGTCAAATATTCTGTAGGTATGCATTTAATATACAAAAACCAGTATGTCTGAATTAGGCTAGTAAGATGCCTCGTTTCCCGATTTCCACAGGTGTCTGCTTATGTGCAAATGGAGTGACTATGTTATCTACTACATGGTTAGTGTGGTGTAGTGTGCGGATTTTAGTATGTGCATTGTCCTGGCTATTGGACCCAATTATATCCCTGTCAGGACTAGGACTTGCACATGTAACATGGGTTTTTTTTTTTTTTTGAGTCTCAAAAGATGTATTTCCCTAAGTAGCACTTTTGAAGAAGAGGAAGGAAAAAACTGCAATTCCCCAATCTCTTCCTCTGTGATATGCATATGCCTGAGGTGTACAAAGACATATTTAGGTAGTTCATGGCCATGTTAATAAGAACTTTCTGATGCAAATTCATTTTCAAAATGAAAATACATCCTTTCCCTTCCCAAAGTGAGAACAGCAGAAATGTTGGTAAACTGAGCACCACAGTTTTATATAATGTTTCCCTGCTAAGGTCTAGGTTAAGGAAAAAGAACAAAACAAAACTTGAAAACCTCTGAGGTTGAGCCTTGTTGCTATAAAGACTTTGTAGCGGTGTGTGTTTCTGGAATGAGCTACAGAAGGTTTGGTTGATTTCTGGACCTCGGGTATTCTCATTCAGTTCAAAAGAATCATACAAAAACAAACGAGTTGGTGCATATGGTGCTTTATAATGCAGTCGAGTGAGAATTCCATGATGCCGCAGCCCCGTTTTCTTTACAGTCGCACAGTTTCAAAAGAGGAAGTTACTGTGATCTCTGTTTTCCCAGTTGCTCCGTGGTATATACGGTGAAGCCCTGAGACGCTTGAAACCAGCTTTAGGGTTGCATCATCTCTAGGCCTTGCACCATGTTAGCTGCCCAGTGGGAATCCCCCCACTGCAGGGGCAGAGCCCAGAGTCACTGTCCGTCTGTGTTTCCAGAGATCAATGTGAAGAGCCTTAGACAAGGAACTCATCAGACTGTCAGGGGCCGAAGTAGCCAAAATGTCACTGAATTTAAAAATCCTGTCTTCAGTCCTCATGCTCTGTCACTGTAAAAAAAAAAAAAAAGAACAAAAAGTGTTTTTACTATAATTTAAAGGAGCTGCTTTTTTATAGCACATACTATTTCGCTTTGTATTATATTTGATAGTTGCAGAATAATTTAGACTGTAGGAAAACTTCATTGTATTTGACTGTTCAAGAATGTTTCAAAGAAAGTGCTTTACTTGGTTGCCATCATTTTCTTGTACTGCTGTATTTTTTCCCCCTGCTTCATGGAAACCTAATCTAATTCATATTTTCAGTAGAGTTTTGTTTTATTGTGTCTATGGATTTTTTTTTTTTTTTGGTCAGTATTCTGAATGTTTACATCTGTTTGACGTTAGCCATTTAATGCCTTTTTTTTAAAGGCGGTATTACTCCTACAGTTTTACAACAGCGAAATGTGAAATCAACCCACACATAACACGCATGACAAACACAGATTGGGGGTGAAGGCCCTGAACGTACACAGACATTCTGTATCAGCATACAGAAAAGTAAAACCCTCCTTCAGTCCTCTACCAAAGAATATATTATTCCCACAGGAAAAACTCAGAAAAGGTGTGTAAAACCCTCAGAAGGGGGAGCAGTTGATTCTGTCAGACTGCTACAATTTCATACTGTTATGCTTGCTTTGATACCTGACTAAATGTGACTGAGTGCAACAAGCATTTTAAAAATTTTTAGACAGTGTTTTGTTTAGAATTCAGGGATCATGCATTCTTTAATGGTGCTGTTTGTTTTTTATTTCTTTTCTACAAAGGAAAAAAAAAAGTGTTGCCTACGAAAGTGACTGCTCACGATACCATAAGTTAAATGAAACGTCGTCTCTTCATGTTTCTCTGTTTTTCCCTTTCTCAAAGTAACAATTTGGGTTTCAATATTAAAATATTCAGAAGAAAATAAAGAAATGAAACATGAAATCATTGTCATTTTTAAATTTTTTGATGAATGAGGTTGTATATATACATAAATACAGCAATAGGAAGAAAAAAAAACCCCGTTGCCATCGAGTTGATTCTAACTCATAGTTACCATACAGGACAGAGTAGAACTGACCCCTAGGGATTCCAAGAAGTGGCTGGTGGAGTTGAACTGCCAACCTTTTGGTTAGCAGCTGAGCTCTTCACCACCGCACCACCAGGGCCCCATAGATAGTATAATGTACTATTATTACATTGAAATTTTTAAGAAAAAAAATGACAGGAAACAGTATATGGTTAAATTTACCTACTATTCCTTTTGGTATGGTAAATTGTCAACTTAGCAGTTAGAACTTTTTAAAACAGTAAAAATTATAACTGAACCCATTGGAATTAACTGTGCTCTGCTTACCATTTAAAAATATACTTGGAACTTTTTGTTTTTGTGAGTATCTTGTTAATTCTTTGTACAAAAAGCTTTCAGATCAGACACATTGTTGCTATGATATTTTATCTTTTTCAAAATGAATAGTATAGAGAATGATTTTTTAAAAGAATTGCTTGGTTTGATTTTTTTTATCCTACATTAAACATTATGGCTAGAGTTATTTGAATAAAATACTGCCAACCGTTAGAACCAAATTGCTTCAGTTACATTTACATAGGTTAAAGATATATGCATATATTTCAGTGAGATGAATCTGAAAGCATTGAACATAGGACTATTAACCCGGATTCAACTGTGTTTTTTATCTACATGGAAAATGTTTACATGTGTTCATCCACCAGATGGCGAAAGAGGATGTTTACTTTCAGAGAGGAACGTTAGAAAACACACAAACCATAGGCTTCTTCTACCTACAAAAACTATTTTTAATTGATGTAATACCTATTCCTATATTAAAAAGTCGATATTACAGAGACTAGAACAAAAATTGGTAATGCCCTGGTATAAATTGCAATGTTGGCTATTAATTTTTTTAAAGGACATGACATTGCCCCTGACAATTCATATTATTCAATACGGTTCAGATAGGATAACAAAAAATTAGTTCTGTCATGCAAGTTGCAGGTATGGACTGAAGTCAGGGAACTTACAAATGACTCATCCAGTACTTTGGAGTAATTAGAGCTTTTCATGCTGTTGCTTGATCACAGGAAGGAAACATTTTAGTCATTGGGGAAAATGAAAAAGCAGAGAAGAGGCAGTCAACAGATAACACCAGGATATATAGTGCCGGAGATAAACTTCACTTGTACCCTTATCTGTTCAAGCAAAGCCTGTTTGCCTGTGTAAGTGAATCCTACTGTTCCTGTAATTCCAGATGGTAACTGGGAGCAGAAATGATAGCTGTTAGCACACTTTGTAGCACCTGGTGACCTACGCTGTACTATTACTGCGCCCCAGCTGTGGGAACATGACTTTGAGTTATGTACATTCCTGTTCAGTATCTGACTCGCCATCTTGTCCCTATAGGACAAAGTCATTTTTTTTCACTTCCTACTTTTAAACATTTGTCTTAAAGTCATCTGACAACTAGTGTTTTAAGTATTTTAATAAGGAGCTATTTGAAGGTATTTTGAAGTATTAAGAAATTTACTTATAAACTTGTTAGTTGCCGGTGAGTCAGCTGTGACTCCTAGCGACCCTAGATTTAAAAAAGTGACACGTTGCCTGGGTCCTACCTCATTTTCACAATCACTGCTGTGTTTGAGTCCATCATTGCAATCACAGTGTTAATTCATTTCATGGAGGATTTCCCTCACTTTCACTGACTTAACCAAAGAAATGATTCCCAGCGCTATACCATCTTCACAATTGTTATGTTTGAGCCCATTGTTGCAGTTACCATGTCAATTCATCTCATGGAGGGTTTCTCTCATTTTCACTGACTTAAACAAACATGATGTCCTTTTCTAGAGATTGATCTTTCCTGATGACGTGTCCAAAGTAAGCAAGAGTCTCCATTCTTGCTTCTAAGGAGCATTCTGCTGTATTTCCTCGAATACTAACTTGTTCCTTATAAGCTTAGGGTTAGTGAAAAACTATTTCCCTGTTTCCAAGAAGAGATGCTTTTTGACTTACCTTTCTAGCTGAGATTGTGTCATCTCACTGAATATCTGCAGAGTTCACTCCTTGACATTCATTACTTTAAGGTGAATCTGGTGACTGGGCACTCTCTGTGCCAAGATTCATCCAACATTCAATGAGCAAACAGTATTTTGATCACTACCTTTCTGCCAGCTGCTTTTCAATGAAGGATACAACGTTTTACCGATGCCTTGATTCTTTAAGGAAAATGGAATTATAAGCCATTTCTTTAGTGTGTTGTTGTTTAGCACTGCACCATGAAACATCATTATAAAATGGATGGAATTTTCTCAGAAAGCGCCATTCACACGTACCTTCTCAGGAAACATCCTCTTTTCCAGTATAGATTGTGGACTGCGGGGGGGAGGGGGGGCGGATAGGGAGTGGAATAATTGACACAATAAGAGTTTTGGAAAGATAGATAAGCCTCCTTTGAAGTAAGTCTTAATTTCATGACCATTTCATTCAAGCCCAGAGTCAAAATATTTAGGCAATGTAGTATAAGAAACAAAATGCTTTTCTGCATTGGTGACTGGGGAAATTCTACTTTCTCATTTAAAATGGAAAAAATACAAAGACTGCCTTGTAGGGAGAATGGTTTGTCACCAAATTTGGATGCGCTGGAGAAAACAGCACAGATGGTCGAGCTTGCTTTAGGACTGTGGTTTCGTGCCTGGCATGATTGACCAGAGAAGGTAAACCAGCCTCTGTACATTCCATGTGGCTTTCACTATTGTAGCAGTAGCTGGTAATGTGCGTTAACATCCTTGTTGCTAGACCTTCTCGGGAAAACCAAGGTTATTTTCTAGCTAAATCAGAGATTATTTTTCCCATACTTTTATATTCAGATTAGCTAGGGGATGCTAAAAACAAAAAAAAAGAAAAAAAATCTTAAAAGCTTACTAAAATATGAGACTTCTTGATTTACAGCTCTTTGCCCCGGACCTAGTAAATCATTTATTTTGTTGTTTTAAGTGAATAGCAAATGAATTAATCAGGGAGGAACAACTAGGCTTTGCAACTGGCTATTCTTACATATGATCATGCATCATAATGTTTTCACAGGGAACATTTCTGTTTGTTTTATGGCTGTGACCATAGACATTTAAAATCTACTTCAGCACATTGATTTGACCTGATCTTATGGTTTTCAGTTGGCTTCTATAAATATTACCAAGAATGAATGATAACTTTAATAATGAGAAATTTGATTTCCTGACCCATAGTTCGTCAAATAGATTTATGCAAATCTGCAGAGGTTAGTTTCTGCATGGGCAGCAAATATCTCCCTGAACTGCGTAGAATACAGATTTCTGTGTTCCTTCTTCAACACTCCCTGCGTTACATTTTATAGTTAAGGACAAACCAAAATGAAACCCATTGCCATCAAGTTGATTCCTACTCATAGTGACACTACGGGACAGTAGAACTGCCCCATAGGGTTTCCTAGTCCATAATCTTTACAGGAATAGACTACCACATGTTTCTTCCACAGAGAAGCTGGTGGGTTCCAACTGCCAACCTTTCGGTTAGCAGCTGAGCACTTAACCCCTGCACCACCAGGGCCCCTTGATAGCTATAGATAGCTACCATTTATGTATAGTGAGTCTTGTGTGTGTCACCGGGAAGAAGTCAACTGAAGAGCAGCTATAATGTCATGTTTGTTTTGGTTTCTGTAGCACCTCCCATCATGCATCACAGGATAGTCCATTCATACATACAACAGATGTTTATATTGTCAGCTTCCACTGTGCCAGGCTGTGTCTTGGGTACTATGGGTACAGCAATGAACAAATTGTCAAAAATCCCCGAGTTTTTAGTCTAGTGGAGGGAGACGAGTAATAAGATAAATACATAACATAGAATATGTTTGAAAGTGGTAAGTGCTATGGAGGGAAATAACAGCATAGTAAAGCATAAATATCAGGATGTGGAAGTTGTAAATGTATATACGGTACCCAGGAAAGGTCTCACTGAGAAAGTGACATTTAAGTAAAGACTTGAAAAACATTAGAAGATGAGGGATCTGCCAAACGGACATCTGCTGGAGGAGACTTTTGGGGAGAGGCGACACAAATATAAAGCCCTGGGACTTAGGATAATGTAGTGTACATACTTAGTATAGTGTGGTTGATAATTTACAAAATTATCTCTAATTCTCAGAATGGCCTTCTCAGAAGCTTTGGCTCTTACAGATGGCAAAATAATGAGCCTACTAAGTCTTCCATTTTCCATGGCTCCTACATGACTCATGGAGTTGGCTGTTTTCAAAGCCTCAACTTGAAACAGAAGTATAACTTTTCCAATGAATGATTAAAATCAATGATTTTCCCTGATCCATGTTATTAGACTCTCAATAAAAAGTCATATTACTTATTCACCAAACAAGATATTAAAAGTCCTCTTCTAGAGCCTTGGAAGCTCTGAAACCACCTCTGAGAGCTAATAAGGGGGCATGATCCCCATTTTCATTAAGGAAATAAAGAGTCAGGTGTATTAAGTAAACTGGAAAGGACTGTCTCCAAAGGCCATTCTCTTATAAACCATGAAGTTCTATGTAAATGTCAGTTCTAGGTAAATTTACAACTACTCATGACTAGAAAGAAACCCTGGTGGTGTAGTGGTTAAATGCTACAGCTGCTAACCAAAGGGTCGGCAGTTCAAATCTGCCAGGCGCTCCTAGGAAACTCTACGGGGCAGTTCTACTCTGTCTTATAAGGTTGCTATGAGTTGGAATTGATGGCACTGGGTTTGATTATTTTGGTCATGACTAGAATGGGGCTGTGGCAGAGAAATTAATTCTGGAGCAGAGTCATCCTCTCTGCCTCAGCCCACTTCTAGTCACGAGTAGTTGTAAATTTTATGGAAATTGTCAGCAGGGATATATTTTTTGTCTGTTTTTTGCTTGAGTATTTCATTACGTTTTCTAAAACCTCGGAACAATGTATGCACCACTATATGAGCTGTAGTTGACAATGCCAGCATCTAAAAATGCAAAAACTAAACACCAAGCTAAAAAACAGAATCAAAAGATCATATAAATTTAAGGTTTGCCTCTCAATAAACTCTATGATGAATGACAGCATCAGCTGTGAAATATGTCCTTGCCATTTTTAAGTAGCATGAGGAAGAGACAAACCAGTAACCGTACACTAACTCTCTAATCGAACTTGAAAGAAACTTCACCTGCCTACCAATACCTATACCTTTCTGCTGACAGCCTCGCAGTGTTCCAGAGTTAAATGAGCACAGGTGGTAGAATCCGAAAGACTTGTCTCAATTCAGATTGCGACATTTACAGACAATGTAGCCTGGGTTCACTTATTTAACTCATATGACCACCTGAGCTTATCCATAAAAATGGAGTCACAGATGACCTAGCAGGATTGATGTGAGGGACAGCAACAGTACGTGTAAACTGCTTAGCGTAATGTTTGTTGCAATTATACTCACAATTAATGATCTTTAGAGTCCCTGGGTGGTGAAAACCACCCTCTTAGCTCCTAACTGAGAGGTTGGAGGTTTGAGTCCACTCAGCGGTGCCTTGGAAAGAAGGCCTGGTAATCCACTTTCAAAAACGTAGCCATTGAAAACTCTATTATGCACAGTTCTATTCTGACTCACATGGGGCTGCCGTGAGTCTTAGTTCATTTGATGGCAGATGGCAGCTAGTTAGTATTCAAAGAGGCATGTGTCCAAACCTTCATTTTAAAATTGGAAATGGACTCTTTATAATCGCCAGTATTCCCTTGACATAACCTTAGGTATGTCTTCATTTCCAGTTAATAAAGCAAGTAGGCCAAACAAAATGTAAATGTTTTTCCAAGTTTGTACATTTCTTTTTAAAGTCATTGTGGAAGTCCTCTAATTATATAGCTTTATTCAGAGTACCAATGGTTTTGAGACTTCAGTGAGCATTGGAATAATTCAGGTGGTTCATTAAAATGCAGGTTTCTGGGCCTCACCCTTGTGATTCTAATTCACAGTACTCCAAGTAATTCTGGTCAAAAAGTTCTGATCGAAAACCTAAAAACACAGTGCACCAGAGTTTCTCTCTTTATAAAACATTAGTTTACCATTTAACATTGGGAGGCTGAAAACTATCATCTACCTAGTTTCCAAAATTAGTAACAGTTGTCTATATGATAGAATTTTGCAAGACCAATAACTCCTTCACTGCAAATACCTTTTTTCACCAACATAAACAGTGACTATACACGTGGACCTCACCAGATGGAAACACAGGAATCAAACTGACTACATCTGTGGAAAGAGATGATGGAAAAGCTCGATATCATCAGTCAGAAGAAATCCAGGGGCCGACTGTAGAAGAGACCACCAACTGCTCATATGCAAAGTCAGGTTGAAGTTGAAGAAAATTGGAAATCCAAGAGAGCCAAATTATGACCTTTAGTATATCTCACCTGAATTTAGAGACCATCCCAAGAATAGATTTGATGCGTTGGACACTAATGACCGGAGACCAGACAAGTTGTGGAATGACATCAACGACATCATACATGAAGAAAGCAAAAAGTCATTAAAAAGACAGGAAAGAAAGACCAAAATGGATGTCAGAAAAGACTCTGAAACTTGCTCTCGAACGTAGAGTAGCTAAGGCAAAAGGAAGAAATGATGAAATAAAAGAGCTGAACAGAAGATTTCAAAAGACGGCTTGAGGAGACGAAGTTATTATAAAGACATGTGCAAAGACCTGGAATTAGAAAACCAACAGGGAAGAACACAGCATTTCTCCAGCTGAAAGAACTGAAGAAAAAATTCAAGCCTTGAGTTGCAATATTGAAGGATTCTATGGGGAAAATATTAAACTATGCAGGAAGCATCAAAAGAAGATGGGAGGAATACACAGAGTCACTGTACTAAAAAGAATTGGTTGACATTCAACCATTTCAGGAGGTAGCATACGATTAAGAACCAGTGGTACTGAAGGAAGAAGTTCAAGCTGCACTGAAGGCACTGGCGGAAAACAAGGCTCCAAAAATTGATAGAATACTAACAGATGTTTCAACAAATGGATGCAGCACTGGAAGTGCTCACTTGTCTATGCCAAGAAATTTGGAAGACAGCTACCTGGCCAACCAGCTGGAAGAAGTCCATATTTGTGCCCATTCCAAAGAAAGGGGATTCAACCGCGTGTGGAAATTATGGAACAATACCATTAATACCAAACACAAGTAAAATTTTGCTGAAGATCATTCAAAAGTGTTTGTATCAATAGGAAACTTCTAGAAATTCAAGCCGGATTCAGAAAAGCATATAGAGCAAGGGATATCATTGTTAATGACAGATGGATCCTGGCTGAAAGCAGAGAATATCAGAAAGATGTTTACTTGTGTTTTATTGACTGTGCAAAGGCATTCGACTGTGTGGATCATAACAAATTATGGATAATATTATGAAGAATGGGAATTCCAGAACATTTAATTGTGCTAATGAGAAACCTGTACATAGACCAAGAGGCAGTCATTTAAACAGAACAAGGGAATACTGCATGGTTTAAAATCAGGAAAGGTGTGTGTCAGGGTTGTATCGTTTCACCATTCTTATTCAATCTGTATGCTGAGCAAATAATCTGAGAAGCTGAACTATATGAAGAAGAATGTGGCGTCAGGATTGGAGGAAGGTTCATTAATGACCTGCTATATGCAAGTGACACAACTTTGCTTGCTGAAAGTGAAGAGGACTTGAAACACTTGCTGATGAAGATCAAAGATTAAAACCTTCAGTATGTACTACACCTTAGTGTAAGAACACAAAAATCCTCACAACTGGACCAATAAGCAACATTATGATAAATGGACAAAATATTGAAGTTGTCAAGGATTTCTTTTGCCTTGGATCCACAAACAACACCCATGAAACCAGCAGTCAAGAAATCAAAAGATGCATTGCACTGGGCAAATGTGCTGCAAAAGACCTCTTTAAAGTGTTAAAAAACAAAGATGTCACATTAAGGACTAAGATGCGCCTGACCCAAACCATGGTGTTTTCAATAGCCTCATAGGCATGCAAAATCTGGTCGAAGAATAAAGAAGACCAAAGAAGAATTGATGCCTTTAGGTGTTGGCAAAGAATAGTGACTATACCATGGACTGCTAGAACAAATAATTGTGTCTTGGAAGAAGTACAGTCGGAATGCTGCTTAGAAGCAAGAATGGCAAGACTTCATCTCACATACTTTGGACAAGCTATCAGGCGGGACCAGTCCCTGGAGAAGGACATTATGCTAGGTAAATTAGAGGGTCAACAAGAAAGAGTAAGACCCTTGACGAGATGGATTGACACAGTGGCTGCAACAATGGGCTCAAGCATAACAAGAATTGCGAATTACACAGGGTTGCTATTTGTCGGAACCAACTAGACCGCACCCAACAACAATGTAAGAGTAAATATTACAAAAAAGTCATAAATATTTAACAAAAGGAAATTAGTTACACAAATTAGTTTAGCCATATGAGGGAATTTTATGCAACCACTAAGTATAATCTTGTAAAAAATATTTAATCACATGGAGAAATAATTTGTTCTCTATTAAGTGAAAAAAAAAAAAAACACTTTAAAATGACCTTATTTGACTGAAAAAAACAAAACTATGCAGGTAGCCCCGAGTTATGACACATTCCTGTTATGATGAACCCTGCTTATGACTTTTTTTGTTGTTGTTGATGTTATCATTCTCAGATGTTCACTGATAGATGTTCAATGTTATGATTTACTATTCAAAACAAAGCTCTATAGCAGGCTATGGAACCTAAAAAAAAAGAAAAAAGAAGAAAGAAATTTGACTTATGTCAGAAATGGCTTATGACAGAGTCATCAGAATGGAACCCTGTTATAAATTGGGGACTACCTGTACTTTAAAGAAGACTAAGCCTATATAATGGGAAATAACTATCAATGATTATTTCTGGTTTTGAAGACTTTGAGTAATTTTATTTTTTTCTATGTCTTTTCTGAATTCTCCAACATTTTTTCTCTGAATATGTATGACCTGTTAGCAGATTTTTAAAGCTATTAAAAATAATAGCAACTTTTAATTATTAGGAAAATAACTTATGGCAATCTACAAAGTCATCCTGAGTAATGTTAAAATGTTATAATAATTTCATAAAATAGTAAGGTCTATTGTTTTAAAATGTTTATTTTCTTATAGTTGAATATGCTGATTTACATTATAGAGATAAGTTAGATGAATGTTATTTATCAAAAAGGATTTTGCTGAAAATTATGCTGTCTTTTAGTATTCTGAAACAATAAGAGATGGGATAAAATAAGAAAGTATATTCATGCAGTATATTTTATCAAATTTCTGCTGCCACCCAGTGGCTGCCCAATCTGTTTTACATGTATTGTTCACCTAGCTAATTGATCAGTAAAGTTGCTCTTGAAAAGCACGTCATTGGTAGACAAAAATCAGCCTGCTCCAAAGAAGCAATGATTTTCCAGCTCTAGGAATGGCTAGTTAAATATATCAAGTCATAAGAAAAAATCCTTCAATGGAATAGCACTAAGATGTTTTGGGTCCACATGAGTGAACCTGACAACACCGTTTGTTTTTTCTACAACTTCTAGAATCTTTTTCTTGCTTTGACAGATCGCTTCATAAACTAATGCTCCATGAGTCCTGTTCAAAGGACAGTTGCCATACATCAGCAATCATTGACAAACACCTGCTGGCTGAATTGGATCCAGTCACCTTTAACCCTCAGTGAAGAGAAAAACAGAGGAGAAGGCCAAATTACACGTGGCCCTCCCCCAGCACCAGCAAGAGAGGGCAGTCAGTCACAGTTCAGCAGGGCAGGGCTGGACAAGAAAGGACCAGCAGGTCTGCTAGTAGCTGAGAAAGGTCCCCAGAGTATGATTTAAATGAAAGCAAGGAGGAAAAATATATATATATCTAAACAAGTTCCAATTCCAGTGCAAAAAAAGGTTAGAAAGCAACCTCATCTAGCAAACCAAATGAGAAATGTAAAGAAAATCAAACATGTAAATCAGTGTTTTCATGGGTTTATGAAAGCCTTGAGATACGAACGCAGAGGTACCCACCAAAATACTATTATTTGTTACATGAAGAGGGTGGGATAAAAAACCAAAAACAACACAACTTTTTTTCTTCACATACCTCTCTGGTTTTTGAATTGGTGGGAGAAAGACCTGGCAATCTGCTTTCATAAATATTAGAACCAAGAAAACCCTATAAGGCAGTTCTACTCTGTCACATGGAATCACTATGAGTAGGAATCGACTTGACAGCACCTAATAACAACAACCATATAGCAGGCATACAAAACAACAACAAATATAGTTTTTTAAAGACCTATAAAATATTTATTGTGAAATAGAAAGGGAGCTATAGGAGGCACTGGTCTAGTAGCTCCAGCTTGCATTTCTCTGGGCAGGAGGAAAGAAAAAAAAAATTCTGGAATAATCTTCAGGGTTGTAAAAAGGTCACTTTCCCCAAAGGAGAGAGGAATGTAAGAAAGGGTAGAGGTTGAGATGCCTTAACACACAGCAAGGCAATTTGGAGCCCAAACAGCAACCAGGTTCAAACAAATGTAAAATGGAGGTATCTACTGATTGAAAACGCAATTCACAAAGTTGAAGCCGATACCAAATCAAGTTTTTGAAAGGGCAATGTCAAAAAGTAATTTAGGAGCTAAAGGAAAATAAATAAAAAGAAACGCTGGTATGGTGTAATAGCAAATTTCAAATCCTGACTGAGCCACAGTGACCTACAATGGTTGCTATATGAAGCAGAGCAGATTGGGAAACCATTTAGTTAATTGTGTAAATCATACTCATGACGGTGCCTACCAGTAATTAATTCTAAAGGAAGGAGGTGGGCTCTGGAGGACTTGGAGAGTGGGACAAGGAAAGGCCAGTTATAAAGCCTTGGGTCTCAGGGGTTTTCATTTCTGCATGAGTCTTTTTGGGGGGGCCAGTCTGTCACTTTAAAAAAAAAAAAAAAGAGGAATAGGCATGATGTTCATTTGATTCTATCATCATCGCCTCCACTCTTTATACCTCCCCTAGGGCTCTTGGCTTTGGGACACCCTTTTGGTTTGGCTTGTTACTGTCAGGTTTTGACTTTGAAAAGCTGTGACCTCAAAGGCAAATGACAACCTGGTTTTTGTTTTTGTAATGATTTTTCTCTTCTTGGAGAATTAGATCCTTACAAACGTAAAAGAGGTAAACTTTTGTCTGCTGTCTATTGACCAATTTACAAAATGTGTGATTTATATTGTGTTATATTAAGCATGGAAACCCTGGTGGTGTAGTGGTTAAGTGCTACGGCTGCTAACCAAAAGGTCGGCAATTCGAATCCGCCAGGCGCTCTTTGGAAGCTCTACGGGCCAGTTCTACTCTGTCCTATAGGGTCGCTAGGAGTCGGAATCGACTCGAGGGCAGTAGATTTTTTTGGTTTTCTGGTTTATATTAAGCATATGTAAAATAACTTGGTCTCTGAGCTGTTTAAAATGAATTAATAAAAATTTGTCTTTATAGTTTCAGAATAGTAACAGTTGATATAAATTTATATTACTGAGGAAACTATCAATGATGAGTAAACAATACATCACAATACATTAAAACTAATTAAAGTGTTTATTCATCTGTTTTTATAAGATTGAGTAGTTGCTGACAACCTGCATACAATAGACTTCCCCACCCGGCTTTCCCTCTTCCCCTCATCCTGCTTTATTTTTCTCTGTACAGTTATCATTGTTAAAGATAAACCTTGAAGAATGGCTTGGGGTAACAATAGAAGCTCGGTGATTAGTTAGATAACAAATATATGGTGTTTTTATATGTTTCTGATCTTAAAGTCAGCTCCAATATGAGAAAGGAAGAAGGAAGGACTATTTTCAAACACAAATTATCTTCAAATACTACTGAAATCCATTTGAGATTTAACAGACACGATTGCTTAATATGGAGCCCTGATGGCGTAGTGGTTAAGAGCTCGACTGCTAACCAAAAGGTTGGCAGTTCAAATCCACCAGCTGCTCCTTGGAAACCCTAAGGGGCAATTCTACTCTGTCCTATAGGGTGGCTATGAATCAGAATCAACTCAAAGTGTAATACTTAATACACTTTGAGGACTAAGGTGCTCCTAACCCAAGCCATGATATTTTCAATCGCCTCGTATGCATGCAAAAGCTAGACAACGAATAAAGAAGATTGAAGAAGAATTGATGTGTTTTAATTAGGGTGTTGGTGAAGAATGTTGAATATACCATGGATTTCCAGAAGAATGAACAAATCTGTCTTAGAAGAAGTACAACCAGGGTGCTCCTTGGAAGTGAGGAGGTGAGACTTCGGCTCACATACTTTGGATATGTTATCAGGAGGGACCAGTCCCTAGAGAAGGACATCACGCTTGGTACAGTAGAGGGTCATCGAAAAACAGGAAGACCCTCAATGAGATGGATCGATGCAGTGGCTGCAACAATGAGTGCAAGCATAACAACCATTATGAGGATGGTGCAGGACCAGGAAGTGTTTCGTTCTGTCACACACAGGGTTGCTATGTGTTGGAACTGACTGGACAGCACCTAACAACAGGAACAACAACATTATTTAATATAGATAGATATAGATATTCTCAGCGATATTCTTATTTAACTTTGTAAGCAAATAAATTTTGGCGTTGTCTCCTTAAACCCCTAAATCTCGTTTTCATTTTTAGTTCCTATCCAGTGATTTTATACCTGTAATCAGTTGTATCAGTCTACAGCAATGGTCCTTAAGTATTAGCGTGCGAAGAATCAACTTGGATGCTTGTTGAAAGTGGAGATCCTGGGTCTCTGACTTCAGAAGCAGTATATCAGAAATAGGACTCAAGAATCTACATTTATGTTAGGCAACTTAGTTGTTACTGATATGTGTACCAATCATTGTTTGGTAGATTCTGACTCATAATGACCCCATGTGTGCAGAGTAGAATTGCACCCCATTGTTGCCTCTGGGTAGGTTTGAACCACCAACCTTTCAGTTAATTGAGTGCTTAACCATCTGTGCTATCCAGGGACTGTAGCCTATAGATTTAGAGAATGCAATGGTCATCTACCATTGCTATGTCCTGGCATTTAGTGTAAGTCTAGTAACATTTTAAGAATTTAATAATTCCTGAAGAAGAGGGGGCAGCAAAACTATATGAACACCTCTGGTAGGAGACCTTGCATTAAGGGGAAGAACTTGCTGGGTTTGCAGGAAGACATATGGGCTGGAACTTTGTAAACACATGGTGATGAACACAGTTCACAGTTTTGCACATGGGGAAATGCTATTTCTCCTTTTTAACTTCTTTTTATTTTAGTGTCAGCTCCACGGTTTCTGTCTCCTCCATTTTAGTTTTTAATTTATTTGACTGTTCTCCACATAGGCTATTTGAATAGGGTAAAAAAAAAAAAGTTTTGACAAATTAAAATCCACTCTATGAATTTTTCTGTTTTAATAATTATTTTCTTTTAGCTTTTTTGCTGAAGAGCATTTCAATTGAAAAAGAAAATGTGTACTTCTGGTTAAAATAAAGTGTCTTAGCTTTTTTTTCCAACTTTTAATCAGCCCTTACGCTGAATCAACTCGACTTATGTAATCAATTACTTCTTGTTGTAGACACTGGAAGTATGTGTTTCTTAAAAGGAAAGTTGCATTATTGAATAAGTTTGTTGTTGTTATATGCTGTCAAGTCGGTTCTGACTCACAGCGACCCTATGTACAACAGAACAAAACACTGCCCAGTCCTGTGCCATCTGCACAATCATTGCTATGTTTGAGCCCATTGTTGCAGTCACTGTGTCAATCTATCTCTACTATCTCTACTTAACCAGACATGGTGTCCTTCTCCAGGTATACATTATTCTAGATATTTTGTATGGTATTTGTTTATATACATGTAGAATCATATGTTACAAATTTAATATGAAATTAAATTTATGGTACTTCATCCACAGTGTTAATATTGTTGTATTTTTAATATCCTTCAGTTAACTTTTGAATATACAAATGGAACACACAGCTAATTGCTGAGCGGGATTTTGGCTAATTGTGTAAGACTTGCCTTCATGAATTCTTTTACTAATATACAAGTGAACAATGTGAAGTTTTGTTTTCTCTGCTTTTCCTACTCACGGTTTGGAAATAAGTACTGAATAAGTCAGAATTTGAAAAGAAGATACTTCGGATGTTGCATAGTTAGCTGTTGCAAGGTTGAAAATTGTTGTAAAATGAAATATTTATATTTTTCTCATCCTCTAGATTATGAAATACAGACAAACCATAACAAATAAGACTACACATGAGGCCTTTAAGCTTTTGATCCACATCGACTGTGAAGACGCTGGACAAAACTTATAAAAGACATAGCAATAGAGATTATTTTGACGTGAATAATTGAGTTCACTTTGTCTTGTTTCTTCCCTAAGTGTGAATCTCTGAACCATGACAGAAATGGACTTGATTCACTGTATACTTTGCAGATTCGGTGTCCACGCCATAGCTGCTGCATCATCCTCCTGAAATACGTTGCTTGGTTTTCTCGAGCTCTCTGAAATTTACTGTTTCACATATTCAACTAGTATGCCGTAAGCATAACGTAGCTTGTGTGAAAGAAGAGAGTGTGTTTTATTTTCGGTAAACTTCCCACCACACTTTTGACAGGTTAAGTGAAAACGACTTGGACTTCAGAGTCTGAGATCCAGGGTTTGGGTCATAGCTCTGCCAACAGTAGCTGTGTGATTTTTAATTCTCTGATTCTTAATTTCCTTGGCGAGGTTAACAGGAGACCTAATATACATATACTATGACACAGTGGCTGCAACAATGGGCTCAAGCATAACAACAATTGTGAGAATGGCACAGGACTGGGCAGCTTTTTGTTCTGTTGTACATAGGGTAGCTGTGAGTCAAAACCGACTCGACAGCACCTAAAAACAACAGTTACATGTGCAAAGAAAGTGTATCATCTTTATGTTCTAGCTGGGGATAGAATGAGAGGAATTCAGAAATTAAATTTAGTCAAATCTGGTAAATTTAGTCTGATTCAATAATCTAAAGTTTTTTTTTTTTTTTTAAGCTAACACCCTCCTTTATATAATAGGTCTTTTTTTTTTTTTTTAATATACAACAGTTGTAGATTTACAGAGTAATGGAGAAATGGCAATACAAAGTCAATAGGGTGTTGTTCTGTTTCTGGTTTATTTTGTTGTTATCTTAGCAGGTATATGAATTGAATTCCTTCAATCAGGAGAGAAAGGTGTTGAAGATACCAGGGAGTGATAAAATATTGAAAGGACAAGGAACTGGAGAAAATGGTATAGAAGTAGATTGAGAATACTGGACTTTGAAGTGACTCAACCTAAAGGAAAGAAGTTTGAAAAAGGAAAGAAGTTAAGATGACCACAAATGTAGACAGATTGCTAGGCTGGAGAGGAATCAGTCAATTCACTCTTGGTGGGAGAAACATGGTTTGGTGAGAGGAAGAAGGCTGGACATTGAATGCATGTGTAAATTTTGTATAAATCTTACTAGGTGAAGATTCTCTATTAAAATATTTAATTAGAAATGCTGCTGAACCAAGGCAGGACCCAAACCTCTGAAGCTTTGTGTCCTCAAAGATACTCAGAATTAAATCCTTTTATCTGGATTGTCAGGCAGAAATATAAAAACAAGTCACAATATTGACTTTCCTTCTGACTAACCTGCTAATGCTATTTTAGAAGGAGTGAGAAAAATCACATTAAGCTGGGGAGTTCTTTGTCCACCTCTTTGCCCTTTTTTTTTTTGCCCATTGCTCCCTGGGTTGTATTTTATCACCTGTTTACCTGCATGTCTCTTCCACTAAGGGGCAGAGTGGTATTGTGGAAAAATCCTAGGCTTTGGAGCTATAGAGATGTGGGCTGCATCTTACCCTTTTCATTTAGTAGCTGAATGTCCTTGGGCAAATTACTTGATGTCTCTGAGCTTCAGTATCCTCGTTTATAAACCATGGTTTACAATCTTGCCTCATAGATTTGGTGTATGACACAAATAAGATAACTCCAAATATTGGCCAGTGCTTGGAACTCAGTAGGGCTCTGTCAGTGTCAGTTCTTTTTGTAAACTAAGAACTCCTAAATGGTGAGAAGTGTCTTAGTCTCTGGTTACCTACTTCTTAGCACAGTTCTGGACATACACACACATACATTTAGTAAATGTTAGTGGATTGGTTGAATGAACAAATCCATGAATTAAGGAAATTCTGTAGCAGTGACTATAATTGAAAAGAAAATCTTTAACAATATGTAACTGATTTGTTTAGAAAACTCTTTAGTCAGAGGTATTTCAGGATCCTAACCTCCCTGCTTATACTTAGCACAGTACTATGGTATATATGGTAACATTGTGCTAAACATACCTTTGATACCTAATAAAAAATAACTTAGTCCATTTTGTTTCTTTTATACTTTTAGCATATTCTCTGGTAGAGTAGCCAATGGACAGTGTAATATGAAGAATAAAAGCAAAAAGATGAAGTGTGTAAGTATATCCTTGAATAACTCAGAGTGAACTCTATGCCTGTCTCTTTTCCTTGTAATTTTTCTCATTATGAGCTTTCCTCCCTAGGCTACTGATTAAACCTAAAAACTTACATCTATAAATATGATATAAAGTTCTCTGCTTCATTTTAAAAGTTCCCCCAAGTTGCATTTCTATACGCCAGCAATGAGAGATACCACATGGCTCAGCAATTCCACTCCTAGGTATATACCCGAAGACTTGAGAGCAGAGACTCAGAGACTTGTATACCAATGTTCATTGCAGGACTACTTACAATAGCCAGAAGACGGAAGCAACCTAAGTGCCCATCAACAGACGAATTGATAAACAAAATGTGATACATACATACAATGGAATACTGCTCAACTGGTAGGAGAAATGAAGACATTATGCTAGGTGAAATAGGTTAACCACAAAAGGACAAATATTGTATGACTTATGTAAAAAGACAAGGCAAATGTATAGAGAACAAAATTTATTAGTAGTTGCCAAGGGTGGGAGGGAGGGGAAAAGGGGGTTAACAGTGATGGAAATATCACATTGAATAAGGGTAGGATTGCACAACCAATTATTATAATTGCTGTCAATAAGTTGTATACCTGTAAAAACTTGAATTGGCAAAAGTTGTGTGATAGATATATTTATAACAACAACAACAAAAAAGGAGTGTCTGCTGAGGCTGCTTACAGACAGTCAAACACCTCAGGGGGTTTATTTCTTGGTTTGGAGGTTTAGGATGATGGTTTCATGGGACATCCCAGTCAGTTGGCTGAATAACGTGTTTAATGCTTCTATTCTACATCCTAGTTTGTGGTGTAGTGCCTGAGGTCTTAGAAACCTGCAAGCAGCCATCCAAGTCACAACAACTGATCTGTCTTCACCTGGAACAACAGAGGAAGAAGGAGAGTCAGGAATAGGAGGAGGAAAGGGAAGGTATGGTTAATTGCCCCCATGAACAACCACCTCCTTTATCATGAGACCAGAAGAACTGGATGGTGACTGACTACCATTACTGAATATTTTGATCAAAGGTTCTATAGAAGAATCCAGATCAAAAGGGGGAAAATGTAGAACAGAATTAAATATTCTCATAGATTCCCTACTTCCTGGAGCCATGAAGGGTGGATAAACCCCTGAAACTATTGTCCTGAGATAATCTTTAAACCTTAAACCAAAAATTCCCTGAAATCTTCTTGAAACCAAACAATAGTTTAGCTTAACTAGTAAAAAATATTCTGCCTTGAGCATTACACTTTTTTAAGAACTATTGATATGAGATCAAATTGACAACAACAACTTCAAAGATAAGATAGAAACCTTACGGAGCAGTGAATTTATGTTAATGGAGGAGCAATAACTCAGAAAAGGAGAATGAAAATGGCTGCACAACTCAATGTAATCAGTGTCACTAAATGGTAAATGTAGAAACTATTGAATTGGTATATGTTTTGCTGTGTATATTCTCAACAAAATAAGTAAAATAAATGAAAAAAAAAAAAGTTCTCCCAAACACTGTAAGAGTAATACAGGGATCACAAAGGAATCTGGTCAAAATCTAGCTTGATTAAAAGCCCCCACTCCTGGGGTATCACAAAGCAGGTGAGCAAGGAGGGATGCAAGCTAAATAAGGAACCTGAGCTCTAGCGATTGCAGAGAACAAACTGGTCTTTTTAAAGTATCTCATTTTATCCTCATAACAACAGTGAAACATAGCCATTGTTCCTATGCCTACTTTACACTCTCAAAGAAGTTACACAAGGCCGTTACATGGCCAAGCTGGGACTCATCACCACATATGGCTAACAAAGCTTCTGTTCTTTCCACTGCACTTTACTAAAGCATTTTGATGGTGTATGAAATATTTTAGAAAACGAACACTTTGGAAAAGAAAGCTTAATTTCAGGCTTATGAGTAATGACTAATGCATTTCTATGAAAAATTACTAGGTAGCAAACATCATGGCCTTGGTGCAGATCTGGGCAGCGATTCATTTCATTGTACTTGAGGTCATCATGAGTCAGAGGCTCAACTAGAAGGCAGTAAACAACAACAGAAAGCATGAATACTGAGCTATTAAATCGAATATGATAGCTTCATTTATTTTTCCTTGAACTTTCAATATTGCCTTTTTATCTATTAGAGTCTATATTTTACAGCTTAGAAATCCTCCTTTTAGGTATATTTAAAGACACAAGAATATGAAATGCAGCAAAAAAAAAAATGGAACAACATAAATGACTATCATAGAGGACAGTGAACATAAATTGTGGTTAGCCAGCACTGAAGAACTGGTCTGTCAGCTTGTCATACTATGGTGCTTGCACGTTGCTATGATGATGAAAACTATGCTACTAGTATTTCAAATGCCAGCAGTAACACCCAAGGTGGACAGGTTTCAGCAGAGCTTCCAGACTAAGACAGACTAAGAAGAAGAACCTGGTAATCTACATTTGGAAAAAAATTGGCCAGTGAAAACCGCATGGATAGCAGCAGAACACTGTCTGATATAGTGCCAGAAGATGAGCCACTCAGGTTGAAGACACTCAAAACACAAAAGGCACTCAGGATACAACTGGGGATCAGATACCTCCTCAAAGTAGAGCCAACTTTAATGACTTTGATGGAGTCAATCTTTCAGGACCTTCCTTTGTTGATTGGCTTGACTCAAAATGAAAAGAAACAGCTACAAACATCCTTTAGTAATCGGAATGTGAAATGTACGAAGTATGAATCAAGAAAAATTGGGAGTTGTCAAAAATGAAATGGAATACTTAAAGATTGATATTCTAGGCATTAGTGAGCTGAAGTGGACTGGTACTGGCCATTTTCAATCAAATAATCATATGGTCCATTATGCCTAGAATGGCAAATTGAAGAGGGACAGTATCACATGCATCATCAGAAAGAACATTTCAAGACCTACCCTGGAGAATAACGCTGTCAGTTACAGGATAATATCCACATGCCTACAAGATTGACCAGTTAATACAGCTGTCATTCAAATTTATGCACCAGCTACTAAGATCAAAAATGAAGAATCTGAAGATTTTTACCAGCTTCTACAGTCTGAGATTGATCCCCTCATGCAATCAAGATGCATTGATAGTTACTAGTGATTGGAATGGGAAAGTGGGAAACAAAGAGGGATCAGTAGTAGGAACATATGGCCTTGGTGATAGAAATAACACCAGAGATTGCATGATAGAATTTTGCAATATCAATGACTTATTCATTAGAAATACTTTTTTGCAACAACAGAGACAGTGACTATAAAAATGAACGTGGTCAAGTGGAATACACAGGAGCCAAATCGACTACATCTGTGGAAAGAGACAATGGAAAAGCTCAATATCACCAGTTAGAACAAGGTCAGGGCCAACTACAAAACTTCATATGCAAGCTGAAGTTGAAGCTGAAGAAAATTAAAACTAGTTCATGAGAGCCAAAGTATGACCTTGAGTATATCCCACCTGAATTTAAAGACAATCTCCAGAATATATCTGATGCACTAACACAAATGATCGAAGAACAGATGAGTTGTGGGTTGACATAAAGGACATCATACATGAAGAAAGCAAAAGTTCATTAAAAAGAAAGGAAAGAAAGAAAAGACCAAAGTGAATGTCAGAAGAGACTCTGAAACTTGCTTTTGAATGTAGCTAAAGTGAACGGAAGAAACGATGAAGTAAAAGAGTTATACAGAAGATTTTAGAAGGTGGCTATAGAAGACAAATATTATAATGAAATGTGCAAAGACCTGGAGTTAAAAAACCAACAGAAAAGAACACACTTGGCATTTCTCAAGCTGAAAAAACTGAAGAAAAAATCTAAGCCTCGAGTTGCATTATTGAAGGATTCTATGGGTAAAATGTTGCACAATGCAGAAAGCCTCACAAGAAGATGGAAGGAATACAGAGAGTCACTGTACCAAACCACTTGGTCAATGGTCAGCCATTTCAGGAGGTGGCATATGGTCAAGAACCAGTGGTACTGAAGGAAGAAGTCCAAGATGCCCTGAAGGCACTGGTGAAAAACAAGGCTCCAGGAATCGACAGAATACCAATTGAGATGTTTCAACAAATGGATGCAGCACTGGAAGCCCTCACTTGTCTATGCCAAGAAATTTAGAAGAGAGCTACCAGGCCAACCAACAGGAAGAGATCTGTATTTGTGCTCATTCCAAAGAAAGGTGATCCAATGGAATGCAAAAATTATTGAACTATATCATTAATACCACATGCAAGGAAAATTTTGCTTAAGACAATTCAAAAACAGCTGTAGCTGTACATGGCCTGAGAACTGCCAGAAATTCAAGCCAGATTCAGAAGAGGATGTGGAACAAGGATATCATTGCTGATGTCAGATGGATCCTGGCTGAAAGCAGAGAACACCAGAAGGATGTTTAGTTGTGTTTTGTTGACTATGCAAAGGCATTCAACTGTGTGGATCATAACAAATTATGGATAACATTACGAAGAATGGAAATTCCAGAACACTTAATTGTGCTCATGAGGAATCTGTATGTAGAATAAGAGGCAGTTGTTCAAATAGAACAAAGGGATACTGTGTGGTTTAAAATCAGGAAAGGTGTGTGTCAAGGTTGTATCCTTTCACCATACTTATTCAATCTGTAAGCTGAGCAAATAATCCAAAAAAACTGGACTATATGAAGAAGAACATGGCATCGGGATTGGAGGAAGACTCATTCATAACCTGTAATACGCAGATGACACAACCTGGCTTACTGAAAGCGAAGAGTACTTGAAGCACTTACTGACGAAGATCAAAGACTACAGCTTTCAGTGTGGATTATACCTCAACATAAGAAAATAAAAATCCTCACAACTGAACCAATTAGCAACATCATAATAAATGGAGAAAATATTGAAGTTGTCAAGGATTTCATTTTATTTGGATCCACAATCAATGCCCATGAAAGCAGCAGTCAAGAAATCAAAGGACACATTGCTTTGGGCAAATCTGCTGCAAAAGACGTCTTTAAAGTGTTATGAAGCAAAGATGGCACTTTGAGGACTAAGGCATCGCTGACCCAAGCCATGGTATTTGCATGTGAAAATGGACAATGAATATGGAAGGCAGAAGAAGGATTGATGCCTTTGAATTATGGTGTTGGTGAAGAATATTGAATATACCATGGGCTGCAAGAAGAAAGAGCAAATCTTTCTTGGAAGAAGCACAGCCAGACTGCTCCTTAGAAGTGAAGATGATGAGACTTCATGTCACATACTTTGGACATGTCATTAGGAGGGATCGGTCCCTGGAGAAAGACATCACGCTCGGTAAAGTAGAGGGTCAGTGAAAAAGAGGGTTGCTATGAGTCTGAACCTATCCAACGGCACCTAATGACAACACAGCTCCAAGGATTTCTCTGTAGCAATTGAAAAGGACAAGGTAGACCTAAACATCTTTATCCAGAAAGATGTTTGTGAGCAAAGCAAGTTATAGAGCGATCTGTGTTGTATTCGCTTATTTTGTGACTAAACACGTAAGTGTGGTTATGTGTTCCTTTGGTTGCATAAGTGTAACCACAGCAAAAGAATCCAGTGGGAAAATGTCTTCAATTATATTCACCAAAATTTTAACAGTGATTACCTTTTATGTCTGAAATTGAAGAGGATGAGTGGTAATTTTACCCTTTAATATAAATACTTAAAACAGAAGTGAAAGGATTAGATGATTTTAATAGATTTTTATTTGAAAGTTAATTTTATTAACTTCATTATTTGACCCTTATCTTAATAAGGCATTTCTCTGTACTTAGGCAGGGAGACTCAGTATCTATAGGCTGTAATCTTGAGTAATGGATTTTTTAATATGGGACTAATTTTCAATTCAGTAGTAGTTTCAAATCTTGTTAGGATATAGAAAAATGTGGAAGATCCTCACTAACACTGAAACAACAGAAAATCGCCAGGTACAAAAAAGGTGTACTATTTTTAAAGCCAACTATGACCTGTGGGTACAAAGAAATCTGTAAAGAACTAAACCCCTTTTCTACATGAGAGAGGGCCAGCAGATGTATTCATACATGGGACCATTGTCTGAGGGTGCAGGCAGGGCAGGTAGAGGAACAAGGCTGGATGGTATTTGCCTGGACAAGGAGAAGTCAGCCACATCTTTACAAGCCTGTGTGCGGGCATGTCGTATTTCAATTTGGAGTGGCTGCAAAAGCAAAGACCATTCCTTCTGTCAAGTACGTTTTCTACACAGAAATTTAGGGCTGCAAAGCAGAAAGAAATCTCAAATTCTTGTAATCTCAATATCCGCAGCCCTGAGATGTGCATTCCCACAATCTTGAATTCTCGTGGCCTCACAACTCATGATTTCAGTGTGCAGTTTAGAGGTCTACCAGTCTTACGCTTTGGTCCCAGAATGCTAACTCAGGGAGAGGACTAATTCAACTTCAAAACATGTGAAACCAGTGATGAACTGAGTCACAACCGAACTCCAGCCCAAGTCCACTTCTGAGGAGATCACATCTGTGACAGTGCAAGAAGTTGGAGTGAAGAGCAAACAGGGATTCCTTAAACTCCTGGTGCTCTAATGTCAAAGGTCGGCTAGAGGAATTACAGCCAAAATGTCACCGAAATCCAGCTTAACATCTGATTGGCTCAAGCTAAATTGCTTCTCATCCTACTTCATCGTAGTTGCTTATTATGTTATACTATATATTTTTTTGTATTGTAGTATGTTTTTTTTTAGTATACTATACTAGATTTTTCATAAGGTTTTCACTGGCTAATGCTTTTCAGAAGTAGACTGCTGGGTCCTTCTTCCTAGTCTGTCTTAGTCTGGAAGCTCAGCTGAAACCTGGCCTCCATGGGTGACCCTGCTGGTATCTGAATACTGGTGGCATAGCTTCCAGCATCACAGCGACACACAAGCCCCCACAGTATGACAAACTGACAGATACGTGGGGGCTGATTGGTTTAAAGTCAGGAAAGGTGTGCATGAGGGTTGTATTCTTTCACCATACCTATTTAATCTGTATGCTGAACAAATAATACGAGAAGCTGGACTATATGAAGAAGAACGGGGCATCAAGATTTTAGGAAGACTCATTAACAACCTGAGTTATGCAGATGACACAACCTTGATTGCTGAAAGTGAAGAGGACTTGAAGCACTTACTACTGAAGATCAAAGACCACAGCCTTCAGTATGGATTACACGTCAACATAAAGAAAACAAAAATCCTCACAACTGATCCAATGAGCAACATCATGATAAATGGAGAAAAGATTGAAGTTGTCAAGGATTTCATTTTACTTGGATCCACAATCAATAGCTGTGGAAGCAGCAGTCATTGCATTGCATTGGGCAAATCAGCTGCAAAGGACCTCTTCAAAGTGTTGAAGAGCAAAGATGTCACCCTGAAGACTAAGGTGCCCCTGACCCAAGCCATGGTATTTTCAATCACATCATATGCATGTGAAAGCTGGACAATGAATAAGGGAGACCGAAGAAGAGTTGACACCTTTGAATTGTGCTGTTGGCGAAGAATACTGACTATACCAAGGACTGCCAAAAGAACGAACAAACCTGTCTTGGAAGAAATGCGGCCAGAATGCTCCTTAGAGGCAAGGATGGTGAGACTGCATCTTACATACTTTGGACATGTTGTCAGGAGGGATCAGTCCCTGGAGAAGGACATCATGCTTGGCAGAGTACAGGGTCAGTGGAAAAGAGGAAGACCCTCAACGAGGTGGATTGACACAGTGGCTGCAACAATGAGCTCAAACATAACAATGATTGTAAGGACGGCTCAGGACCGGGCAGTGTTTTGTTCTGTTGTGCATAGGGTCGCTATGAGTCAGAACCGACTCGACGGCACCTAACAACAACAACATACTAGATTATACTATACTATACTATGCTACGCTATACTATATCATATCATATATCATATCATATTATATAGTGTTATGTCATGTCATGTTATATTATAATAAATTAGACACACTGTCCAACATAATAATATATAAAAAGAATAAAAAGTCATTCAAAATAGCAGAACAACCCATAGTTAAGAATTGAAATCAGTCATAAAATGCAAATACACATATGATACAGATGTAGGAATTGTCAAACAAGAACTTACAAAAAGCTGTAATAAATATGTTGAAGAATATACAGAAAAGCATCGATGCAATGACTTAAGAGATGGAGAATTTCAAGAAATAATTTGAAGCCACAAAAAGGACCAATAGGGAAATGAAGAACTGATAAATAGCATCTAAAAAGAATATTTGGCATAACAAAATTTATTGGAGGGGAATAACACCAGGCTGGAAAGAAGAAAGGATCGTTGAAATTGAAATCAGGTTGATAGAAATCATCACATGGAAGCAAAGAGAGAAACAAAGATTGAAATAGGAGAACACAGCCTCAGTGGGATAATATCAAACACTTTAATGTTCATATATATGGAATGCAAGGAAAAGGGAAGAGAATTAAAGAGAAAAAAAGTGGGAAAAATATTGTATAAAAATTCCTAGATTTTATTTAAAAATAAAACAGTGACTCTCTTATTCAAGACAAGTAAAAAACAAACAAGATCCGCTTGCTACTCATAGTGCTGAAAATCAACGTGGCCAAAGGAAAAATATCACAATACGTTCAGGAGAACAACAATGAGAATGAGATCTGTAATCTTGCCAGAAACAATGGAGGCCAGAGACAATGTAATAACATTTTTTAAGTGCCAAAATTAAAAAAGAAAACATAAACTGTGAACTTAAATACTGTACATATCAGACTACCTGTTTCTTCTTGGCATGGAGAAAGCTAGAGAGAACCTTGTAGCCATTCTTAAAACAAAACCGACAAAAACAGCTAGCTGAACTGCAAATTCAGCTTCTCTTAACCCATCAGAGGTGATGTTCCAGGGCAACCAACTAACTGGAAATCCATGAAAAGACAAGTGCCTGTTAAAAGAGACGGGTCACAGGCACTTGCTTACATGAGGCAGACATAGCCAGACTCCTGTAAGGAGGCAGTGGATATTGCTAACAAATTTCGTAAGGTGAAGTGTGAGCTAGAGAAAGGATATTGAACCCCCAGGGGGCAAAGATGTAAGGAGAATTTGTACACACTCACAGGCTCTTCTTCACGGACCTCACTGAGCGCTCATAAAAAAGATCCGCAAAAGCCTGAGAAAACGTCCCTCATGATACAGGCCTAGAACATGGTACAGGCCTCATAGAACAAGAGATGCTGCAAGAAAGACATGACTTCCTACCCAGGTCCTTCTCTCCCATCTACTCTACTGAACCAAAACTTTAAATGGCAGGGGAGAGGGCAGAAGATGCTGATACTCTTAGGACACAGGTAAAAAACTTTTTACCTGGAGAAGAAAACAAAAATACTTCTATCCTGGCAAATGAACTATGCTGGGCCCAGAATTACAGCTGAAGGAGAGACAAGGGCTTTGAGAAGGCCACACCCATAACACCAAGAGTCAGTGTTTTTCTAAGAATGAGAATTAATGTAAACAACAGAATATGCCCCAAGCCCTTCCCTGACCATCATGATGGTTTTGGCTATTCTAGACGGCACTGGGTCACTGGGGTTAGTTCCTTTGCTTTCCTATATAAATTTTAGCATCCACTTATCAATATTTATTAAAAAAAAAAAAAAAAAAGCCTGCTGGGATTTTGAATGGGACCTCACTGAATCTATAGATAAATTTAGTGAGAATTTACATCTAAACAAGATAAATATTCCATCTCTCTCCATTGATTTAGGTCTTCCTTGATGGCTCTCATCAGCATTTTATAGTTTTCAGCATAGAGATTTTACACATATTTTGTTAGATTTGCACCTAAGTATTAAATTTTTGGAGCTACTGTAAATGGTCAATAAAAAACAACTGCTGTCAATTATGACTCCTGGCGACCACCAGTGTGTCAGAGTAGACCTGTGATCCATAGGGTTTTCAATGGCAGATCATTAGGTTTTTCTTCCAAGATGTCTCTGGGTAGACTCGAACCTCCAATCTTATCGTTAGCGCCTGAGCACTTAACCTTTTGCATCGCCTGGGGACTCTTTGTAAATGGCACTTTCTTTCAAATTCCAATTGATCATTGCAAATTTCTATAGAAATGTAATTGATTTATATGTATTGAACTTATATCCTATAACCTTGATAAACTCACTTTTAGTTGTAGAAGTGTTTTGTAGATTCCTTTAGGAAGCCATTTACTTGTAGGTGCCTGGCTGGGGGCACTCTGCTGCGAAACCATCTGTGGGGGCTTCAGGGGATGCTCTTGGCTGCTGGATGCTGAAGAAGCCACGTCTGCTGCAGGAACCTGGAGGGAGCAGCACGCTGATGAAACACCCCTTCTTTCTATACTCCTTTCTACACAGTCCTTTACTGACTAAGCTTAACATCATGTTAGCTGTCAAAGGAGAAATATTTCAGAACCATGTCCATTACTGCAAAAAAGGCAATGAAGGGTGGATTTGGAGGTAAGAGGCAATACATTGATAACTGGCACAGTGTACCCCACTGGTTAGCTGGCTTCCATACACACCCTTCTGAATACATTTGCACTTCCATACAACAATGAAACAACTCTATATTTCCACCTATAAGGTCCAGCTATGCTTTTTAGAAGTAAAGAAGTACTTACTCTCATCCCAAAACAGGGATGCACAGTCCTAACAATCAATGTATTCCAACCCTTGCTATTTCATTACTCTTCAAATTCTATCACAGTACAATGGAATATTCTGTTGCCTAAAAACTAAATTGTAAAGTTAACTTCCAATGATCTGTATATAAATTAAAAATAGTTATCTTTGCAAGACAACATATGTAACTAATATACTTTATACAGTATTAAATCTTAAAAATTTATATTATGTAATGTAAAGTAGTCCTTGGGTGGCACAAATGGCTAAGCACTAGACTACTAGCCAAAAGGTTGGTGGTTCAAGCCCACCCAGAAGCACCTTGAAAGACAACCGTGGCAATCTGCTCCCAGAAAGATCACAGCATTGAAAACTCTATGGAGCAGTTCTACTCTGCACACATGAGGTCACCGTGAGTCAGAATTGACTCAATGGCAACTAACAACTACAACAAACATAACAAACACACACGTACATGAATATACATATATTTCCAATATAAAAGAGATACGTTTTGGGACATTCCTATTTGTATTTACCAAAGTTGTTGTTGTTGATTGCCATCGAGTCAGTTCAACTCATGGCAACCTTATGCATAACAGAATAAAAGGTGGCCAGTCCTGTGCCATCTTCATGATCATCTGAATGCCTAAGTCCATTGTTGCAGGTATGTCTCAATCCACCTCATTGAAGTTATCCCTTTTTTCCATTGGCCTTCTTCCTTACCAAACATGATGTCCTTTTCTAGAGATTGGTCTTTCCTATGACTGTCTCTCCAGCACCTTCTTACTGACAAAATTTAACATTGCTTCAGCTGGCAAAGGGAAAAGTATTTATAGAGCTCTGTTGTATTATCACAGCACAAGCAACAAAGGTTGGACTTGGAGAGTCGATAAATTGACTGGCACAGGGGCAAATGCAAATGTACTGTTTTAAGACTCTTATTTTGTATACAAAGTAGTAGTATCTTCCATGACAGTGGTCTGTGATAGTTTCCTCTCCTGGTTACTCGGAACACTAGCCTTTCTCTATTTGAGACCCTTTGATAACCTGACCTGGAGTAAATGTCCTGTAATCCCTAGTTCATCCACAAAAATAAACAAACACACCAAAGAAGTATAGCTAATAAGCAAAAAAGGACATAAAACGGAATCATAAAAGTGCTCAATTAACACAAAGACAGCAAAACAGGGAATTTATAAAAATTATAACCAACAATATACCAATATACTTGACATCTTAAATAAAAAATGTAATCCAAAAATATTTGCATTCAAATGCTCATAGCATCCTTCTTCATAGCAGCCAAAAAACTAGGAACAGCCAAAATATTGTAGAATGGGTAAATAATTTATGGTATATTAATACAATGGAGAAGTAGTCAGCAAAACAATGAATGAAATACTGATACGCACACCCACATGGATGAAGCTTGCAAAGATGTTGAACAAAAGTAGCCTGACAAAAGAATGTGTATTCCATGCTTCCATTTATATGAACTTGTTGTTCTTGCTGTTAGGTACCATTGGTTCCTGCTCATAGTAACTTTACGTACAACAGAATGAAGTACTACCCAGTCCTGTGCCATCATCACACTCATTGCTGTTTGAGCCCATTGTTCCAGCCACTATGTCAATCCATCTCATTGAGGGTCTTCCTCTTTTTTCTTGACCCTCTACCTTACCAAACATGACGTCCTTCTCCAGAGACTGGTCCCTTCTGATAACACGTCCAAAGTACATAAGACAAAGTCTCCCTACCTTCGCTTCCAAGGAGCACTCTGGCTGTACTTCTTCCAAGACAGACTTGTTCATCCTTCTGGCAGTCCATGGTGTATTCAATATTCGCTAACACCATAACTCAAAGGCATGAATTCTTCTTTGGCCTTCCTTATTCACTGCCCAGTTTTCACATGCATATGAGGTTATTGAGAATACCATGGCTTGAATCAAGTGTACCTTAGTCCTCAAAGTGATGTCTTTGCTTTTCAGCAGTTTAAAGAGGTCTTTGGCAGCATATTTACCCAATGCAATGCATACATTTGATTTCTTGACAGCTACTTCCATGGATGTTGGTTGTGGACCCAAGTAAAATGAAATCCTTGACAACTTCAATATTTTCTCCATTTATAATGATATTACTTATTGGTCCAGTTGTGAGGATTTTTATTTATTTTATGTCTCCACGTAATCCACACTGAATGCTGTAATCTTTGATCTTCATCATTAAGTGCTTCAAGTCCTCTTCACTTTCAGCAAGTAAGACTGTGTCACCTGCATATAGCAGGTTGTAAGGAGTCTTCCTCTAATCCTGATGCCATCTTCTTCATATAATCCAGTTTCTCAGATTATTTGCTCCATATACAGATTGAATAAAATGGTGAAAGGAAACGACCCTGACACACAACTTTCTTGACTTTAAACCACACAGAATCTCCTCATCCTGTTAGAATGACTGCCTCTTGGTCTATGTACAGGTTCCTCATGACCACAATTATGTGTTCTGGAATTCCCATTCTTTGCAGTATTATCTATAATTTGTTATGACCCACACAGTTGAATGCCTTTGCATAGACAATAAAACACAGGTAACATCTTGCTGGTATTCTTGGCTTTCAACCAAGATCCATCTGACATCAGCAGTGATATCCCTTGTTCCACGTACTCTCTGGATCCAGCTTGAGTTTTTGGCAGTTCCATGTCAATGTACTGCTACAACTCCTTTGGAATGATCGTTAGCAAAATTTTACTTGTGTGTGATATCAATGATATTGTTTGATAATTTCCACATTCTGTTGCATCACTTTTCTTCAGAATTGGCACAAATGTGGATCTCTTCCAGTTGGTTGGCCAAGTAGCTGTTTCCCAAATTTTTTTTTTGCATAGATGAATGGGCACCTCCAGCGCTGTATCTGCTTGTTGAAACATCTCAGTTGGTATTCTGTCAATTCCTAGAGCCTTGTCTGTCGCCATTCCCTTCAGTGTAGCTTGGACTTCTTTCTTTAGTGACATTGGTTCTTGATCATACACTACTTCCTGAAATAGTTGAATGTGGACCAATTCTTTTTGGTACACTGATTCTGTATATTCCTTCCATCTTCTTTTGATGATTCCCATGTCGTTCAACATTTTCACTGTAGAATCTTTCAATATTGCTACTCAAGGCTTGAATTTTTTCTTCAGTTATTTCAGCTTAAGAAATGCCAAACGTGTTCTCCCCTTTGGGTTTTCTAATTCCAGGTCTTTGCACATTTCATTATAATACTTTACTTTGTCTTCTCAAGCCACCATTTGAAATCTTCTGTTCTACTTTTTTGTTTCCTCATTTCTTCCATTCACTTTAGCTACTCTACATTGAAGAGCAAGGTGCAGAGTTTCTTCTGACATTCATTTTGGTCTTTTCTTTCTTTCCCATCTTTTTAATGATCTTTTGCTTTCTTCATCGATGACATACTTCTTGTCATCCCACAACTCGTCTGGTCTTCAACCATTAGTGTTCAACGAATCAAATTTGTTCTTGAGATGGTCCCTAAATTCAGGTGAGATATACTCAAGTTTGTATTTTGGCTCTCATGGACTTGTTTTAATTTTCTTCAGCTTCAGCTTGAACTTGCATACAAGCAATTAATGGTCTGTTCTATAGTCAGCCCCTGGCCTTGTTCTGACTGATGGTATTGACCTTCTCCATTGTCTCTTTCCACAGATGTAATTGATTTGATTCCTGTGTATTCCATCGGGTGAGGTCCATGTATATAGTCACTATTTAGGTAGTTGAAAAAGGGTATTTCCAATGAATAAATTGTTTGTCTTTCAAAGTACTATCATGTGGTTTCTGGCATTGTTTCTGCCACCAAAGCCATATTTTCCAACTATAGGTTCTTCTTCTTTGTTTCCAACTTTCACATTCTAATCACTAGTAATTATCAATGTATTTTGATTGAATGTTTGACCAGTTTCAGACTGCAGAAGTTGGTAAAAATCATCATCTTCATCTTCTGCATTAGTGGTTGGTGCATAAATTTGAATATAATTGTATTAACTGGTCTTCCTCATAGGTTTATGTATGTTATCTTATCAATGACAGCATTGTACTTCAGGATAGATATTGAAATATTCATTTTGACAATCAATTTTTCATTCCCAGCATGGTAGACCATATGATTATCTGATTTAAAATGGCTAATACCAGTACATTTCTGCTCTCTAATGCTTAGGATGTTGATCTTTATGCGTTCTTTTTCATTCTTGACAACTTCCAATTTTCTTAGATTCATACTTCATGCATTCCACTTTCTGATTACTTATGGATGTTTGCAGCTGTTTCTTCACATTTTGAGTCAAGCCACATCAGCAACTGAAGATCCCAAAAGCTTTGCTCCATCCATGTCATTAAGGTTCACTCTACTTTGAGAAGGCAGCTCTTCCCCAGTTGTATTTTGAGTGCCTTCCAATCTGAGGTGCTTATCTTCTGGCACTATATCAGACAATGTTCCACTGCTATTCATAAGGTTTTCATTGGCCAATTTTTTCAGAAGTAGGCCACTGGGTCCTTCTTTCTAGTCTGTCTTAGTCTGGAAGCGCCACTGAAACCTGTCCACCACAGGTGATATTGCTGATATTTGAGATACTGATGGCATAGCTTCCAACATAACAGCAACAACAGGACACCAAACTATGAGAAAATAAATATCAGCTTGCTTTGCCTTTGTATAGATGAAGAGTCTGAAGCTCAAGAAGACCAAATAAAGTTCTCAGATTTACATACCAAGATGTAAAAACTCTTGAATTCTGTTTTATCCTAATGTTTTCCCTGACATATTTTTAAGGAAAATTAGATTGCATTGCATGATTCTATTTATGTACTTCAAATAATCCTCTGCAACAAATCCTGCTACTGTTTCAGAAAAAGCCCTAGAATTAGGTTTGGCCTGGGTCGTAGCCTGTTGTTGGTTATATATAGATTCAGAAGATAACAGAAAGCCCTTCGTTTTTTTACCTACTTAGGAGATGTTTGAATGATACAGCAGCACTGTATTGATACTCACAGACACCTCAAATGTTTAATCACGCTAGATGCTTTTTTAACCAACTTACTTCTCATTAAAAACTAATTATTAACATAGGCAAAAAATAAAAGGGACATTATATAAAATAGAATCAGATATTTTAGTGCTTATTAACTCCAAGGACTCCTAAATCCTAATAGATTCCAGACCACAACACTTACCTTTTCTTTAGATCTTACATACCTTTTTTCCTTTTAATGTTGCTGCAGACCTTATAACAGAAAAAAGAGTAAGAAAAGCCATTAGAGTGATTTTTCACTGTGTGTTTATTTGCTTGTTTTTTACTCTCCATTTATTTAATTTATAGATTCTTGGATAAAGCCATCTAATTGTTTTTTGGATGTTCAACAAGCTGTTTTTGATGTGCCCCTAGAGACCTCCCCATTAATTTCTAGGTGCATTTCTCTCAGTTTGTACACAACTAGCCTTGTAGTGGTTAGAATGACCCCAGAGACGGCAAAAGTGAAGTTTTAGATTTTTATCTGTATGCTTCATTTATTATGTATATAACTTGCATGTTACTTTATTTTAAATATTTGAATATATGTGTTTGATATAGCAAATCGATCTGCTGCTTCAAACATGATATAGGAACAAATAGTTACGTTGATTTAATAACAAATTTGGGGAGTTGTTACATAATTCTCAGAAATGTTACGGCAGAAAAACAAATATATTTTGATTCTGCTGAAACGTTCTCCCAAATCAATAGTAATAGATAATTAATTTATCTCATTGGAAAAATTCCTCAACCTCAGACTAAATCACAATTGTATTTTTCTTTTCAATCAAAATAGCATAAACAAGCCATAGGCAAAACACTCTTCTGTATTTAGGATCCGAAACAGACATTTGACCATTTGCCTTTAGGCCTATCCAATCTTTTTTCTACTGGGTAGAATTTTCCAAAGTTAAACTCTGCATGTTCTAGTATATGTTTGCCCATGGTTCACAGTAACTCCTTTTTTCTTTCCCTCTTTTTCAAGGCTCAGCTTATGTTAGTGTATTTTTCTTTGTTGAAAATATACTATCTCTTGGAGTAACCAAAGTCCTTTGCTTTGCCATTTTTAGAAAACAACCAAGTCACAAGGGGTCTTGTTTTGGGGATTAAACTACGTACACATAAATGCATACCCAATCCCAATTCATTGGCATCTGCTGCCTTTGAGGATATCAAGTGATTTGGTCTATGAATTAGCCTCATGTAACTTGTCTTCCCCCCGTAAAAGTTGTGTATGTTTTTTTGATCAAACCCAATGTTTCACCCACTAAGAGAGCTTCTACAGTTTGTAAAAGTTGTGAATAGGGAGGAAAATTTTCACAAATGCCTTGGGGTTGTATTTCTCCATTATCCTTTGTTTCCTCCATTTTTGTGGCCTGTATTCTCTAAAGCCCAAACTGTGTTTCTTACAGAGCTTTGGAACAGATCTTGCTAAAAATCTCAGTATAGTGTGCGTATGTGAAGGGCGAGAGAGCCAGAGGTAACCTGACTTCATTCTTGTTTTAGATGCAAGATACTGACTGGCCTGCTTTCACTTCACATCGAGGGGATAGCCGTACAAAGGCGCAAAACAGTGAGAATTACATCGTTTGAGAAACCCAGCAGGAGCAGTTGTATATAGATGTATTTTGATGCATCTTCTCATTTTTTTGATCATGAAGACTGAAAGCTTGTGTCTTTGATTGGTCAGTAGCAGAATGTTCTTTTGCCCCACTCCCATCCTCCATGCTGGACCTCTGAAGAGGTATTGTTGATATCAGAAAATGGGAAATTACAGCTAAGGCATTTTTCCCCATTACTTCAAAAGACGGTAGAGGAGGTAAGGGGGACTATCTAGAAGACACTGGCCATAAGACGAATTTAATTACTCAGATTTTCATGTTGGGAGGCTGAATTAAATACCCTCAAGAGACAACTGGGGGAAAACATCACATATCCAAGAGAAAGAAGTAATGCTGATAGGCTGCTACTGATCCATTAGGGCAGGCTGCCTGAGTTACCTTGGTGTCACCTGATTGGCCGATAGTAAGGTCAGGCTTTTGTTCCAGCAGGTGCAAAACCTGTTGTTTACTTAACAATGGTGGCAGCAGGTGCTGTGGCTGCTTGGGCAGCTTCAAAACAATTAAACAGGGTGCTGTTTATTAGAAGGTTGCCAGGTGCTGGCTGCCCTGTGGGCTGTGATGGGGGGGGCAAAATTTCATGGAAACACCTGCCAGCCTCCAAGACTGACCTGTGCTAACTGGTTATTATGTACATAGCTTTTAATCTTTTGTAAGTTTTAGCTGACAGAGCAGGAAGCATAGCTACAGCTCCCTCTGTCAGGGGCTGAAGAGATATGCTATGTAAGCACTTTCTTGCTTGCTGCTATTGATGGCATATTTTGGATATTATAAGGATTTTATGACTCTGCATTCATCAGCTATATTTGTGGAGCATGGAAAACTCCTCAGATAGGAAAAAAATGAGTTATTATCTAGAGATATAACATGTTCACTGTTATTTATCAATTTCCAAACTGATTTCTAAGACAATAAATGGTATCAGACAACTCTCTCCCTTTGCTAAAAAGCCCCTCACTATTTGTCCCTTTAGTTAACGGTCTTCTTCTTTTTTTAAGAGTTAACATGGGAAAAAAACTTTAATGCTCATATTAGAATTAAATAAGTGAAAAGAATCACCACAGCTTTTGGGTTTTATTTGTTTGTTTTTTTGGAGCATATGTGTGATTTGGGGCCTTTGGTTTCCTTTCCAGAAACAGTGCAAAACTCTCTATGGGAAAAAAAGAAGTCTAGAGATTTTCCAAAGAATAGATCACAGCTTTTTTCTCTTTGGCACCATAATCCCAGATGAACTCAAGAGATATATAGACCTCCTTTGAAAATATGCTTGGCAGGCCTTAACCATCTGCCAGGAAAAAAAGATTCTCCCATCAATTTTAGAGTTGTGGAAACTCAATAATTCAACAAAGAGGTCTAACAATACCACCTTAAAAAACCAAAAACCAAACCCGTTACTGTCGAGTCGTTTCTGACTCATAGCAACACTATCATCGTCAGATAATGATGACCCCCTTAGAACTATCCTTTTATTTCTAGCTTTCTATTGAAAAGTTGCCTGATACTCTGCCCATAGACAAGGGAGACATGAAGACCTAACGGTTTGAAATATTTGATGTGTATCTTCAACCTACCCCTCAGGCACCCCTTTCTTTAAATTTCTTTTTCACTTTTAAAAACTGCCCCCGCTCCCCGAAAGAAACTAATGAACTTAGTCATACTAAACCATTAATGACTGCTATAATTTTTTTTTTTTTTTTTTTTTTTGCTTATAACACATTTTGGTATCTGTCCACAGAATAAGGAGCCATGGTGGTACAGTGGTTAATGTGCTCAGCTACTAACCAAAAGGTCGGCAGTTTGAACCCACCAGCAACGCCACGGGAGAAAGATGTGACAGTCTGCTCCCATAAAGCTTTACAGCCTTGCTACACGTTGAACAAAGATGTGATTTGAATCCCAGTTTGGCTACTTGCCAACTAAATTGTTAAGCATTTAAGGCCTTTATTACCTCATCTGGAAAAATGGAGATAATGATATCCACACCTTCAATAGAAGGTTATTGAGGGAATTTCAATTAAATGACAGTATGTGAAAACAATGTTTCCCTGCTGGTCATAAAGTTTTCACTAGCCAGTTTTTTTTGTTGTTTTTTTTTTCAGAAGTACACTGCCAGTTCTTTCTTTCTAATCTGTCTTAGTCTGGAAGCTTCACTGAAACCCGTTCACCATGAGTGACCCTTCAGATATTTGAAATACATGTGACATAGCTTCCATCATCACAGCAGCATGCAAGCCACCACAGTATGAAAAACTAACAGACGCATGGGACGAGGTGTTTCAACAAACAGATGCAGCACTGGAGGTACTCACTCATCTATGTCAAGAAATTTGGAAGACAAATTCCTGGCCAACCTACTGGAAGAGAGCCATATTTGTCCCCATTCCAAAAATCTAAAGGTGATCCAATGGAATGCAGGAGTTATTGAACAATATCATTAACATTATGCACAAGTAAAATTTTGCTGAAGAGAATCCAAAAGCGGTTGCATCAGTACATTGACAAGAAACTGCCAGAAGTTCAAGCTGGATTCAGAAAAGGATGTGGAACCAGGGATATCACTGCTGATGTCAGATGGCTTTTGGCTGAAAGCAGAGAACACCAGAAAGACGTTTACCTGTGTTTTATTGACTATGCAAAGGCATTTGACTATATGGATCATAACAAATTATGGATATTACTGCAAAGAATAGGAATTTCAGAACACCTAATTGTGTTCATGAGGAACCTGTACATAGATCAAGAGGCAGTTGTTTGAACAGAACAAGGGGATACTGAGTGGTTTAAAATCAGGAAAAGTGTGCGTCGAGGTTATATTCTTTCACCATACTTATTCAATCTGTATGCTGAGCAAATAGTCCGAGAAGCTGGGCTACATGAAGAGGAATGGGGCATCAGGATTGAAGAAAGATTCATTTACAACCTGAGATACAGATGACACAATCTAGCTTGCTGAAATCAAAGAAGACTTGCAGATCAAAGACTACAGCTTTCAGGATGGATTACACCTTAACATAAAAAGAAAAAAAAAAAATTCTCACAACTGGACCAATAAGCAACATCATAATTAATGGAAAAAATATTGAAGTTGTCAAAGATTTCATTTTACTGGGATTCACAGTCAACAGCCACGAAAACAGCAGTCAGGAAATTAAATGACGTATTGCATTGGGCAATCTGCTGCAAAAGACCTCTTTGAAGTGTTAAAAAGCAAAGATGTCTGTTTGAGGGCTAAGGTGTGCCTGACGAAAGCCATGGTATCTTCAGTTACCTCGTATGAGTGTGAAATCTGGAAAACGAATAAGGAAGACCGAAGAAGAATTGACGCCTTTGAATTATGGTGTTGGTGAAGAATACTGAATATACTACAGACTGCTAGAAGAACAAACAAGTCTGTTTCGGAAGAAGTACAGCCAGAGTACTCCTTGAAAGCAAGGAGGCGAGCCTTTGTCTCATGTATTTTGGACACATTATCAGGAGGACCCATTCCTGGAGAAGGACATTATACATGATAAAGTAGACGGTCAGCAAAAAAGAGGAAGATCCTTGATGAGATGGATTGACACAGTGGCTGCAACAATGGGCTCAGGCATAACAACGATTGTGAGGATGGCACAGAACGTGGCAGTGTTTCTTTCTGTTGCACATGGGTTGGCTATGAGTCAGAACCAACTCGATGGCACCTAACAACAGCAACAATGCCAATGCGAGAACACCCAGAAGTGAGTACAGAAGTGAAGTGTTACAGGACTTGTGATTGCTTTCTTTACTTAAATCCAAATCTCGTTGAAGTTTCTTCAGTAGACATAAAGTTCATTATCAGAGCACCCTTGATGGTTTATATTTACTGAGGTGGAAACTGGCCACATCTTGGCATTTATAATTATGTGGGACCACTCAGTGTATGATTTATTACTTTCTATGGAAAAGGTTTCATGTGAAAAGAGTTCTTGATGCTCTCCCCCTCCCCCCATCCTTCAAGGAAGTAGTTTATAAGCTCGTGAAACTCAAAGTTAGTTTTATTAAGTATATTAAGATTCATGTAACCTTTGACTTCTCATTTTATCTGGCAAAAACCTTCATGAATGTTCACCATTGTGATTAAGGTAGCATTTACAAACTGTCACAGAATAATCCAGAGGTTATTATTCCCGAGGGGGAAAAATGTGCCACCATTTCCAAGTTTCTGCTAAGAATTTAAATTGCCTCCATTAAAAATTCCTTTAAATCATGTTGAGAAGCTGATTTTTTAAATCAAGAAAAGCACCAGGTGGCAAATGTACATTTTATATAAAATAGAACTGACCTTTTGCAGTTGCTGGCCATAGGAAGAGAAAGGTAAAATGGATGTGGAATAAAAGCAGATAGGATTTACACCGGAAAAGATAATTATCTCCTATGACAGTCCAAAGATATATTCCACTGTAAATCACTATAAGACATTAATATTATCAAATAGAGATGTGGGACAGTTGATCTTATGGCAAAAGCAGAGGGTGTTTGTTTTACAAGAAAGCACACAGCAGGACAAAGCTTATGTCTAGGTAGGATCCAAGAGGAAAACAGAGTAGTGAGCTATGTGGTGAATAAAAGGTTTTAATATATACAGTACATATGTCAGATATATACATGGAAATACGGAAAAACATACTTAGAAAACTCTTATATTTATGAATACTAGAAATAAAGTCAATTCTTCGGTCTTCCTTATCCATCATCCAACTTCCCCATGCATATAAGGAATTGACGCCTTTGAATTGTGGTGTTGGGTAAGAATATTGAATATACCATGGAATACTTGGTGGCATAGTGGTTAAGAGCTATGGCTGTTAACTAAAATGTCAGCAGTTCAAATCCACCAGGCACTCCTTGGAAACCCTATGGGCAGTTCTACTCTGTCCTTTAGGGTTTCTATGAGTCAAAATCTACTTGACAGCAATGGGTTTGGCTTTTTTGGTTTGCCAAAAGAATGAACAAGTCTGTCTTGGAAGAAGTGCAACCAGAATGATCCTTAGAAGCAAGGATGGTAAGACTATGTCTCACATACTTTTGACATGTTATCAGGAGGAATCAGCTCCTTGAGAAGGGCATCATGCTTGGTAAAGTAGAGGGTCAGCAAAAAAGAGGAAGACTCTCAACAAGATAGATTGATACAGTGGCGGCAACAATGGGCTCAAGTGTAACAAGGATTGTGAGGGTGGCACAGGACTGGACAGTGTTTCATTCTGTTGCACATAGGGTTACTATGGGTTGGAACTGACTCAGCGGCACCTAACAACAACAAGAAATAAAGGGAAAATATTCTTTGTTTACCTTAGGTTTTAGAAACAATCAACGATGTGGGTTCGACGTGTGTTTGCTTTTGATGTTTACATTACCTTTTTTTCTTTTTTCTTTACTGGCATCAACTGCAGTAAACAAGGATGTTATTGTTGTCAGGTGCTGTTGAGTTTATTCTGACTCATAGCGACCCTATGTGACAGTGTAGAGCTGCCCATAGGTTTTTTTTTTTTAATATTTTATTGTATTTTGGTTGAAAGTCTACACAGCAAATTAGGTTTTCATTTAACAAATTCTATACATATTGCTCAGTGACATTAATTACATTTTTCACTATGTGTCAGCATTCTCATTATTTCCATTCTGGTTGTTCTATTTCCATTAATCTAGCTTCCCATTGCCCCTCTTACCTTCTCATCTTTGGTCTAGGGTAAATGTTTACTGTTTTAGTTATATAGTTATTTAGAGAGGCATAATACTTACAGGTGATGTTATTTATCTTATGAGTTAATCTGTCATTTGGCTGAAAGGTAACTTCCAGGAGTGATTTGAGTTCCAAGTTTAAAGGATGTCCCAAGGCAATAGCCTTAGGGGTTCCTCTAGTCTCTATCAGTCCAGTAAGTCTGACATTTTGGGGGAATTTGAGTTGTGTTCTACATTTTTTTTCTCCAGGACCACCTATCTTGTCCCTGGTTGGAATAGTCGGTAGTGGTAGCTGAGCACCATCTAGTTCTGGTCTCAATGTAGGTGAGGCCGTGGTTCATGTAGACTGTTAGTCCTGTAGACTAGTTTCTTATTTGAGTCTTTCCTTCTTTCTCTTTTGCTCTGGACTATTAAAAAAAAAAAAAAAACCTATTGCTGTCGAGTCGATTCTGACTCACAGTGACCCTATAGGACAGAGTAGAACTACCCCATAGAGTTTCCAAGGAGTGCCTGGCAGATTCTAACTGCTGACCTTTTGGTTAGCAGCTGTAGCACTTAACCACTATACCACCAGGGTTTCCTCTGGACAATTAGAGACCAATATTTCTATCTTAGTTGTCTGCTTGCAAGTTTTTAAGACCCCAGACACTGCTTACCCAACTAGTAAGTAGAGCATTATCTTTATGAACTATATTGTGACAGTTGACCAAGATGCCCCACAAGACTATAGTCCTAAGCCCTCAAACCCAGTAAACCAATTCCACAAGTTGTTTCCTTATGTCTAGGAAGTATCTGGAACTGTGCTCCCTTTGTGCTTTATTTTATGTATGTATATATATATATACAGATATGACTATACATGCACATCCCTATACATATATATGCATACATATCTGTATATGTAACCACACAGATATTTTTTAGTTGTTATTACTGTTCCCGTCGGGTTTTCTTGGCTGTAATCTTTATGGAACTAGATTGCCAGGACTTCCTCCAGTGGAGCTGCTGGGTGGGTTTGAACCACCAGCCTTTCAGTTAGAAGCTGAGCTTGCTTATCTGTTGTGCCACCAGGGTTCCTTATACAAAGATAGTGACTGTGAATTGGATACTACCATATACATTATGTTACTAGGATATTAAAAGCAGTAATAGTGAGATTGAAAGGGAAGACTTGAGCCAAACTGCCTGTCTTTGATTCCTTGCACTTTCAGATGTGTGCTGTGGGCATTACTTACTTTCCCTGTTTCTCAATTTCATCTTTAGTAAAACGAGGTGAATAATAGATTATACTTCATAGAGTTATTGAAAAGATTAAATACATAATACATGTAAAGTATTTAAAATAGAGCCTGGCTCTCAATAAAAAAACAATAATTGCTAATTATTTTTATTAGCTAAGTGGATTAGATTATACTTTTGTTTTCTTTTAACAGGTACTTTTCTTTGAGGAAGAAATGATTGCAACAAAAATACACAACAAACAGTCCTATTCTTCTCCTCATTCTTTCTGACCCCCCAACCAGGCTACTTTTTTTAGATAAAAAATGTGGAAACTTCATGTTGCAAATGTACAATCTTTAAATGTGTTCTCCTAATGTAGTATTCAATGAAGATGAAATCTGAATTTATATTAGAATATGAATGGATTTTTCATGTCAGGTAGTCAATAAAAAATGAAATGAGTGTTGGGAAAAGTAATTATCATAGTAAAAAGAATGACATTAATGATTAAAGACATGTGGGAATGGGTGAAAAATAACAGCTAATTAGAGTAGACATATTACTTCATTATAAAGAAATCATCATCCCAGTTAACTTAAATAGTTTTGATTTACAGAAGAAAGAGTTCATTAAAATTGTGTCAACAAGCACATAGAGGGTGATTTTGTGTATGACTGTCAAAGAACCAAGGCTTTGTGTTGAAATAGCACTGTAATCTGCTAGAGGCACTGTTATATTTTATTTGTAATCTATAGGAGAAAACTACACTCAGAGGTTAGAGTGTTCTTCTGATGAATAGAATTGCCCATATGATTTATTTTTTGATACACTAGGCTGGCCAGTTTATTTTCAACTGAAATTAAAATTCTCCACTTCCCTTGACAAATAGATATTAATTAAATTTTTATGCTTGTGTATTTAAGGGACACACTTTCTTGTCTGTTTGCACGCCTCATAAGTTTTTGTTAAAAACTGGACATTTTGAAAATCATAATATGGCTTCTCTAGCATTAAGACATTAAGATTCTTCCCCCTCTCCAGGTTTTTTACACCTAGTTACTTGCTGTAGTTGTCATTGTCTATCTGTCATTGTCTATTAATTTTGTGAAGTCTGTTTTTTTTTTTATGTGTGGCCATTGAAGGCTCTGTTCTGTTAGCTTAGTGGTCAGCCAGTCATTTAACAGATCTTTAAATGTCTGGAACCAAAAAAAAAACAAAAAAAACTCTCTTTGCTTTTGGGCTCTGAATGTGTGTGTTTGGGAGCATCTTCAACGTTCAGTTAGGCAGTGTACAACTCTGCCTTAGCCTTCGCTTCCTGCTTGTGCAGAGCTTACAGTTCAGCCAGAGGTGACAGCTTATGGTTTTTTTTAGTTCCTTTCTGAGTATGCCCCCAGCCCTGGCCATGTGTGTGGTCTTATATATTCCCAGGAGTATATGGAAGTTTTTCAAAGCTCTTATTCCAAAAGGCCTCCCCAGCCTTTCATCCCAAGCTTTTTGGCTAGTTTGTTGTTTGCCCCAACATTAATCCTTACCCCGAGCAGCAGCGGAGACTGAAACATTTGCCTTTAAATGTTTTTGACAAACGCCCCCTGGGTAGCTAGGAGAGTACAGAGTTAGAATAAAGAAAGGCAACAGCTTTAAGCTGTTCCTTCAAGGAGCATTCAGGCAGGTCAAAACAAACAACCATGATTATTTGAGCATGAAGCCTGTTCTTCCCCCTACAGTTCTAGATACGTGTACTGGGAATTCAAACTGTTGTCATCAAGGCCACCACTGAGCAGAAGTCTGAGATTTGGGGTCACGGTAAATTAAAATACTACAAAGCTTTCTTACTGAGTTTTAGATTTTTTTTCCCCCGTGATTAAATAATCCACTGGTTGCAGTAAGCTTTTTTTTTTTTTTTTTGAAAAAGAAAAGAATTACTTTGGTAAAATATATTTCACCTAAAATTTGCCATTTTAATAGTACAATTCAGTGGCATTAATTACATTCACAATGTTGTGCCACCATCATTGTGTATGTACACGTCTGTCTATCCACATTGCACATGCAGACAGGCTGTGCCTCACACATCCAGGCAGTCATTAGACTGCTAGGGATAAGGCATGTTCACCCACTGGCATCAACAATTCCATGGATGCTACATTCATCTGTGATCAAGCTGGACACACAAGACATACAGTGATCAAGCTGGACACACAAGATACACAGTATTGGCAAAGTGAAAGCCATTGCTATTATTTACAGAAAACGAACACTTAAATAACAACAAATTCCCAAAGGAGAAACATTTACCCTTCCCCGAATTACCCATGCCCATTGTTGTGTCTCTGGGCAGGCATGCCATAGCTCAGGCCAGATGCTGCGTACTTGTCACCACTGCCTCCAGCTACCACCATACAGCTCACGGGACCTGCATGGCCCCTGAGGCTTCTGCTCTGCTACTGGGCCTTGTTGAGCCTTGCTACTGCCCGAAGGACCCCTGAAGGATCTCCTGAACCTCTGTCAGTAGGCCCTTCTAAGCCCCTGCTGCCAGCTCCTGACACACTACTCACACCTGCAGAGTTCTGTTACCATGCTACTTGGGCCCCCCCGCTGACCAGCAGGGAAGGTGTGTAACCTCTGCACAAGGCACACTCAGGCCTTTCTCGCCCTGCACAAGCAAGTGTTACAGCCCTTTTAATTTTAGCTCTGCCGGCAAGCTTTCTGACTGAAGGTACTCAGCTCTCACTCCATGATCCAGGCAGGCCCACCGCCACTGTCTCTCACCATCTTAATCATTTGTTCTTTCTTCTAGATTTAGGAGGTTTCAGCACAGGGACCCTGGGTCCTTGGTGCAAAAGATGCGCTCCACTCCAGACTCTTATTTCTGACGGTAGTGACATCCCCCTCAACCTCTGTGGGATTAGCCCAAGTCTACCAAGTGGCGAAAATGACCAATCCTTTTGGTAGGCTGCAGTCACCTTATAAAAACAAAAAACAAACAAACAAAAAAACCCACTGCCATTGTATAGGCATAGTAAAATGTCCAATCCCTGCAAGAGTTTGACACACGTTATTTTTATAGTCCAAGTCAGTCATTTTGTGGGAGCTATGAAAAAAAAAAAAATAGCAATTCACTGCACCACAATCTCCATAACCTATTTCTAAAATGTTTCCTCACCCCAATCAAAAACTCTGTGCCCATTAAGCAATAACTTCCCATTCCCCATTCCCCCAGCCCAGTAATCTATTTCTATCCTAATTAATCCACCTATTCTAGATATTTCATATAAGTGGAATTATACAATATTTGCCTTTTTGAGTCTCGCTTATTTTACTCCGTATAATGTTTTCAAGGTTCATCCATGTTGTAGCATGTCTCAGAACTTCATTGATCTTTAGGGCTGAATAATATTCCATTGTATGTGTATACCACATTTTATCTTTCCAGCCTTCTGTTGATGGACACTTGAGTTGTTTCTACATTTTGGCTATTGTCAATAATGCTGCAGTGAATATTGGTGTACAAATTTCTGAGTCCTACTTTTAATTCTTTTGTGTATATACCCAGGAGTGGAATTTCTGAATCATACGGTAATTCTCTGTTTAATTTTTTGAGAGACCACCAAACTGTTTTCCAAAGTAGCTGTGTCATTGTACATTTCCACCAGCAATAATATGTTATCATATATTACCATTTATCATATGTTACTGGATTAGAGTGGCTCATATTTTATTAAGGAAATTTGGGGGTATCATCATGAAGAATATTGGTCTTTAATTTTTCTTTTTTCCAGTTTTTGATAGCGTGGATATTCTGGTCTCATAAAATAATTTGAAATATATCTCTTTCTATATTTCTGAAAGATTTTGTTTAAGTGTGATACTATTTCCTCTTTGAGTGTTTGTTAGAATTCACCAGTGCAGTCATCTGGGCCTGAAACTTTTTAAAGATTCAATATAGCTGATCAATAAGTTGTTCAGATGTTCAAGTTTGTTCAGATTGTTGCTGACATGTTCAGTTTCTTCTTCTTGAGTTTGATAATTGTGTCTTTCAGAGAATCTGAACATTTCATCTAAAAAGAGTTTATTTGGGAAAACAAACTTATTTACATTTTTCATTTAATGTATTTTTAAGGATCTTTAATATTGTCTCATTTTCATTCCCTATTTGGGTAATTTGTGTTTTCTGTATTTCTTATTAATCTTTTTAAGGCTTTATCAACTTTATTAATTAAATAAAACATTTGAATTTACTTTCTCTTATTGTTTGTTTTATTGATTTTCACTCTTGGGTTTATTATCTCCTTCCTTGTATATACGTGAGGTTAAATTGGTGCTGTTTCTCTAGTTTTATTTATTTTTTTTCTATGTAAAAGCTTAGATAATTATGTTACTCACTTTTAATAAAATATTTAATGTGTGTCTCTTATAAACTGTATATTTTTGGCCATGCTATTTTATTCTGTTTGACAATCTGTGCTATAACCAGAGTATTTAATCTTTTACATGTAATGCAACAATTGATATTGCTAGATTTGTACTGAATTTAAATTTTCTCTCAGGGTTAGGTCTGTCTCTCTGGAAGGAACTCTTTCCAGACACATCTGAGACTCTACAGGGCTTAGTCCACTGTTAGATCCTCCTGTTTTATTGCATGTTTTTTTTTTTTTTTTAATTATTCATTCATTTACTTATTTATTTACTCATATATCTATTTATTTATTTTTATAGCAGATACCACTAGAAACCTTCTACCATTCCCCCCCCCCCCACCCCCGTCAGGCCCACTGCTCTCAATAAGGGCATGCTTCTCATTTAACTGGGGGGGGTAGGCACTTCTGGAGATTCTGGATTTTGTTTCCTCAGACTTGTCCATGTTTTTCCCCCCTCTGATATAGCTTCTTCGCCATTGACCACTATAATTTGATAGAATAGTTCTAAGAAACTCCCCACAAATCCCTGGACCACGCATTGTCCTCCTATTTCCCTTCGATATTAGGATAAAAACCCTAGTCAATACAGTGTATGCCTGTTTTTTCCGTGTATAAAGATCCCAAAGTGACTAGGGAAATCTCTGCTTCCAGATTAGAAGCAGTCCCGGGGTTATAAACATATCACAGACAACTCGTATTGAAGAATGCACTGCCATAAAACCTATTATTTTAAGTTTGAGTTAAATGCATACAATGGTTCATAATAATAAACACATGCACTACTTCGTGACTCTCATGAAAACACTGTGCCGTTTGGAAGTGTTTCCTAAGCATTTTATATGCCCAGAAATGTAAAATATATACTATGTACTGAGACAAACATTTAACTAACTGATGCTAAATAAGAACCATATGTAACTGTTTCAACTTACCTACGAATCCGATTTAACGACGAAGTTAAGAATGGATCTCTTTCCTAACGCGGGACGGCCAGTATCAGATCCATAGTGATATTAGCTGGAGAAAACTCACTGAGCAAAGGTCATGGGGATAAGAAACAAAACATCATCAAGTGGATTATTAGGTACAATAGTGAAAGAACCCCCTTTCGTGTCCCACCTTTTGGTTTCTGAACACTATGTTCTGGCTGTGAGGGAAATGGCACCATATTTTGGCCCCTATTAAAGCATGTGCTAACTTTTGTAAAACAGGATGACAGCCTCATGGGGTGTTCCCTTCTATGTACCATCACTCCTGGGCATTCTTTAAAGCATTCCTACTCACCAACTGCTTCTGGATGACACACCTTTTACCCATGGTAAGACAAATGAAATCTGAGGTGATTGCATTGCCAGATTTCTTTTGCCATAAAAACATTCCAAGGGCAAAGATGATGTTGTATGGAATACATGAGGTATTCGGTCATTCCAGGTACAGTGGTTTGGCAGAAGCATGTTGGAAAGGGAAGGCAAATCCATGTCCCGAATTCATATCTGTTCTCCTGAGGGATGCAACCACCACTAGAAATGTTGCAAGGCAGGGGAAAATAACCTGAACTTTCTCTCCTTCCACCTCTAAATCTCCTACTGTACCCCACATTAGCCATGCCCGCATGAAAGCCAGAAATGAAGGGACCCCATTCTGCACAAAGCAAGGGGAAAATGGTTCAGGAGGGGCTGAGAATGGAGAATAATCAAACGCAGTCACATTCTTATACTCTTCTGCCTGCAGCAATGGTGTATGATGCATTCCGAACCTACTATTCAGTCTCTAGTACTGCACTGGGGCCAGCAGAACGATTATTTCAAAAAGGAGAAGGGCTGGGGCTTCCTGGGTATAAATTGCAGACCAGGCAAACCATGGAAGACAAACACTTTTTGAGTGATTGTTCTTCCAAACTGTTAACAAGCATATGGCCAACTTGTGCTGGCAATAAGAAACCAAAATAGATGCTTCATGGAAAAGAGAAGCTATCATGGGTCCAGTACGGTTATTGACACTTGTTGCCTCTCTCAGAATAACCAAGTGCTAGAAGGCAAGTGATTATAGTGAATGAAAACGTATTCTCTTCACAATCAAATGAAATGAGATGGGCCCAAAGCCAGAGAATATTCTTTGATTGGGCTTTTACTTTATTGCCCTAAATTTAGCCAGCTGGATTTTGTTATGTATCATCCTATTCAATTTTTGAAATGGAGGCTTTGGCATTTATCATAACATCTCCTTTTCATTGCAGAGATATCATAAGGCTCTATAATTACCATCACAGAAAGCAGTCTTTTTGATACAATGTACTTAGCATATAGTGAAGCCCCAAATTAGATTGTTGTTAATGGGTTGCCCAGGCTGAATCCAGACGTAAAAATTTTGGAGACTTGATGGGAGAAAGTGGGAAAAACTGTCATTTACAAGTTGTCAGCAATTCTCCTCTTTTCTAGAGGTTGAAGTTCCAACTCACTTTCGGGGTAGGTTTTTCATCTGTGTTAAAGAAGCTCCCAGAATTAGCCCTTTAGTTGCCCAAATACAAAGCATCTATCTACACACTGTGGGACAAAATATAGTTTCCTGCACAACCTTAGTATAACTGTTATAGGTTTAATTTTGGAAATATAACATTTATATATCTTCGTGCTTAAGCCGGGGGATAAAATATTTTTAGGGTTTATAAATCAAGCCCAGAATTTCCCTGACCTCTCAGAAATTTTTAGGTTGGTTTCTAAAACTTTGTTTTGAAATAATTTTAGGCTTAGAGAAAAGTCGCAAAGATAGTATAGAGAATTCCCACACATCCTTCACCCAGTTTTCCCTGATGCTAATATCTTATCTAACCATAGTACAAATATCAAAACTAAGAAATTTACATTGATACAATACTATTAACTAAATTGCAGACTTTATTTGGATTCACCAGTTTCTTCACCAATATCCTTGTTCTGTTCCAGTATCTAATCCAGGGCCTCACATTGCATTTAGTTGTTATGAATCCTTCGTTTTCTTCAATCCGTGACAGTTTCTCGGTTTTCTCCCTCTGTAGAATGTCCCTCAATACGAGTTTGTGTGATGTCATCCCATGACTGGGTTGAAGTTATACATCTATGGCCAGAAAACCACAGAGATGTAACCAATGTTGCAACCCAGGTTACCAGGTGTAACATGTTTTCCCGGCCCCCACATAGATCCTGACATAAGCCTGGCATCGTGCAGATAGGTGGGAGCATTGAAAACAGTGGAAGGCTGCACCCTAACCACAGGCAAGAACAGTCTTGGGAAGGGCCCATCTTCAGAGACTACAGCCGCACTGTCTTCCAAAGAGTGCTGGAGCCTGGGAGAATGTGGTGAATAACCCAGCGTGTGGGTCACTATTTAATCTATCTTCCCTGATAGTGAAATTTTTTTTAAAAAAGGTATTTTTTTTTTTTAATTATTGAGAGAGAGAGATTCAGTCGTAGAAATATTGCTCTTCTAAGACTGTCAATTCTTTGAAAAATGCTGAATTTTTCAGTATGGCAAATGTGAGCTTAACTGACCCTAAGCTGAAGCACCCCTGCGCCCCCCAGGTGAGTAGATGAACCCTGCGCCAGAGGAGGCCAGTTTATGCTCCATGCCTGGAGGCAGACACAAGAGCCACAAGGCCTAGCCCTGAGCGTTGAAGGGGGAGAGGCTATATATAAAAACGTAAGAAACTGTTTTCACCAAACTCTCTCTGGCATAGTGTTGCTTTAGATCCCAGTAGACACAGCACAAGAGGGAATCGAGGGGCTGCCCAGCTCTCTGACTGTATGTGTAATGTCATGTGGGTTTGGGACACTGAAGAAGGAAAGGAAAGAGGTGCACGCTCAGAGTTCTGATCTTTGGGTCAGCAGAACCAGCCCCTGAGCATGAGCGTGGTACTCTTAGGAAGCTTGTAGACAGCTAGCACGACAAGACTGGGGATGAACAATGGGGAGCTGTGTGATATCCTTGGTGCTCCCATAAATAAGCGAGGGGTCCAGGCGGTGTCAGCGAGGTCAGTATTGACTCAGCATTGATCTTAATAGGGCCTTTCACATGCACAGGCTGGTGAGGGCTGGTGAAGCCTGGGCTATACATGTGCTGATGGTGCCGCAAAAGTTGAATGCTAAGCTGCTAACCAAAAGGTTGGTAGTTCTGAACCCACCCAGGGGCTCCACAGGAAAAAGACCTGGTGATCTGCTTCTGTAAAGATTGTTGTTATGTTGAACCCATCCCAACTCCATGAAGACCCTGTGGGAAAAATTTCTACTTTGTTCCATGGAGTCACCATCAGTCAGAATTGACTCAAGTCACCCAACAACAACAGTGTTAGAACCTTGCTCTCGACTCAGAGAGCCCGTTTCAAAAATGTTGTTTTTTTTTGTTTGTTTTTTCAATGGATGTAAAAAGTCAGGCTCAGGAATTAACTGACTGAAGAACGTTTTGGTAGTTTCCATTTTAAATAAAAAAAATATCAGCAACAACAACAAAATCCCACCTCATCAATTATGGACCACTTTTACCTGAGGTGGAGCCCTAGTGGCGTAGTGGTTAAGAACTATGGCTGCCAACCAAAAAGTTGGCAGTTCAAATCCACCAGCTGCTCCCTGGAAACCCTGTGGGGCAGTTCTACTCTTTCCTGTGAGTCAGAATTGGCTGGACGACAACAAGCTTGGTTTGGTTTTTTTTTTTTACATGAGGCATGTTTCAGTGACCTCTCATTTTCCACAGTAATTTTCTGTACCTCAGATCCTCATATGCAAAGCTTTTTGCTCTATCACAGCAGCATCATCCTCTGTACGGTACTGTAGTAAAATTGTTGTGCAGGGCATATGACCTCATACGATTTCTACAGGCCAAGCCAAAATAGAGTCTAATGACTTCATTGAAGAAAGAGTCAAAAGTAAAGCTGTCATTACTCAGTGTCTTGTGTAATTACAGGGAACAGAAAAACGATTGGCAACATAAATATCAGAGGCATGAATGTTTTGTTTTTCCTTTTCCAATCTGAACTCATCCCAGTGAGAGAGCTTATAACGAAAGCCCCACATCCAAATATTCACACGTCAGGAAGAAAAACCCCCTTCCCTGCTGCTTTCCTAATAGCGCGTATCCACAGCCAGTGATTGCCCGTTAGCCCGAGCCCGCCTGTTCTCAGATGGCTGCCTTCACAGCTGATGGTTGTCTGGGTTGACAGGAAGCAGCTGTTAGCCTCTTCTTAGCCCTATCCCACCCCCTTTCCCCCTCAATACTCAAAGAAGTCCAAGTTCCTCGTCTGGGTGGATAAACTGAAGGGTTTTGAGTCCAAATAGAGGGAAAGAAAACATCAGTTGCTATACTTTAAAAAGCTGGTTCATCATAAGAGCAGGTTTCCACAGGTGAGGCAAACAAATTTCCACCAGACAGGGTGACCGAGGGCTGGGATGGCCGCTTTCATCCTGTGGCTTCCTTTCTGTTAGAAATAACAACATCAGTCATGCCTGGAACATGAGTAAAGCCAAAAATATCCACTATCTGTGAGATTTGATATTAAACTTACCGGTTATCAGTTACTTACAGTAATGGATGGATGACAAAAATAGGAAAATTTTAATAGTGAAACATGATCAGTAATAATAATCTAGTGCCAGTTGCCACTGAGTTGGTTCTGACCCATGACGACCCGATATGTGTCAGAGCAGAGCTGTGCTCCGCAGGGTTTTCAATGGCTGAGTTTCGGGAAGCCAGTCACTAGGGTTTTCTTCTGAGGCACATCTGGGTATACTTGAACCTCCAACATTTTGGTTAGCAGCCAAGAGCATTAACTCTTTGTACCACCCAGGGATTCCAGTAATAATAATGGTAATGGTAAATGTTTCCTGAATGTTAATCAGTGCCAAGGATGTATTCAGTCAGGCATTCACAGTCCTTAATGTTAGGGTCACTAAGGGTCAGAATTGACTTGACGGCAATACTTCTGGAAATAATTTAATGTCAACCTACCTTTTCATCCTCATGACCTCGTCATATTCCGTTCTCCCCAGCTACATCCCCGCCTCTCCTCCAGTGCTCTATCTGTACTATCTATCTCTCTCATTCCCTCACTGCTCAACATTTTCTGGACTTCATACTTTATGTCCTCTCCTTGTTGTTTTCTCTTTTTTATTTGTTTGTTAAAATATTTTCATATATCAAGAACCATTTCACATGACCGTTGACGGTGAAACTTTTTACTAGCCAGTCAGAATTACATTCTTTCTCCTGTGTTCACCTACTGCATTTGTTTATGTTTCTGCCTTATTATTTATCACTCTTTTCCTTACACTAGAGTTTCTTATTGTGGCAGAGAGTGCTACCCAATATCCAGTGTCGGGGGTGCATTAATCAGTAAGTAAGGTACACATGGGCTTACTTGTGTTTACTTGCTGATCTGTAGAGTGCAATTTCACCTGGGTCTCACTACATCTTTGATATGGTGAAAAACAGGTGAACTTGTGCACTACAGAGTAGGAAGTAAGCACAAGTAAGCCCATGCATACCTTGCTTATTGGGTAATCTGTTCCTGTCCAGTGTCATCCTCTCCCTCAGTATTGAAACATTTGCTTTATTTCTATTTCCCAACTACTATCTCAGCTTTGTGGCTGATTTTGGTCAGAAGAAAATAAGCGGAATTGGTATGTAAATGGTCTAGAAAATGTCATAAAAGGAAGTGTTACTTTTTCATCTTTTTTCTTTCTTATTGCTGTTCAGAATTTTTAGCTGCAATGGCTGGAATAGGAGTAGCCATTTTGGGCTATGAGGAGAAAGAAGCCTGTGATTTTAATTATTTTGGGGCTACTGTAGTTTTTTGGAGTACTTATATTTATGAGGATATAATACATTTGTATCTTAGAATTAGGAAGAGAGCCCAGTAAACTCTACAAGTATTTAAAAAAAACTCATCTATTAATGACATTTTACATACAAACAATAAAGAACTTTTAATAAACCCAAGGGAGCTGGAGGTAACCTGGCCTCAATTTTTATCATTCTTTTTGAAATGTAGGATACTTAATTTCTCTTTGTCCCCGACTAACAGTCCTAATAGCCATTTCCAGAAATAGAAAATGTTTACTGATCATTCCATTAATGTTTTTGAGTAATGTGGAAATGTTTACTGTGGCTAAGAAAAGACCTTTTTTTGTAAACTAAAATACACAATATTCATTCCAAGTTTATTGAATGAAAAAAAAAAAGTGTAAAGATCCATCAAAAGCTGTAGGGGAACCTACAGAGTTTTTGTAATTGAGGAGCTTTGTAAATAACCATCAGCTTAAGACAAGTATTGGAACAAATGATGGTTTCCAATAGATTCCAACTCGACAATTATATGTTTCTGTGAAATAACAACAAGTATAAACCACATCACAATAATAATCCTCGTTATTTTGCTAGCAATTAATTAATGCTTTTCAAAGAGTGACAAGTACTATAATGACTATGTGACATAAGAAAACTATATCAGGAGATGACAAAGCCATAGTGACATTATTGCTCCCTTAGTGTGGTTCAAAGACAATGAAGCAACCACAAAAATAACTTCATCAGTGATTAGAAGGATAAAGTCACTTGATTCACTCTTACGATAGCTGTAACTTATTCTACTAATATTTCTCAGGAATATACTTAGAACTATATAGATTTATTTATTTGTTTTTATCTTACTTTAAAAGATTTTAAGGAAGCATAAAAAACATACATGGAGTATAACAACAACAAAAAAAACAAAACCATTGCCATTGAGTTGATTCCAGTGTATAGCAACCCTATAGGACAGAGGACAGCTGCCCCCCATAGGGTTTCCAAGGAGTTGCTGGTGGATTCAAACAGCTGACTGTTTGGTTATCAGCCTAGAGCAACAGAAAACAAAAGGAAAAGGGAAAATTAGAATTTAAGTAAGATGAATTTAGGATAGTAGCTTAGTGCTTAAAATGCATACCATAAAGTGCTTTCTGGGGAACTACGCGAAGAGACAAATATGGTGAGTTACATGATTTAGATAGAGCATCTGTGATTTAAATTAAAACCAATTGCTATGAAAAGCAATATTATGTCTGATACTGAGAGCTCACACCCACAGATGCTCATAGAGAAGGCACTTTTTTTTTTCTTGGCTATGATCTTTCGTGTGTGTTTTAAGTGAAAGTTTACAAATCTAGTCAGTCTCTCATACAAAAATTTATATACACCTTGCTATGTACTCCTAGTTGCTCTCCCCCTGATGAGACAGCACACTCTTCTCCACCCTGTATTCCCATGTCCATCCAGCCAGCTTCTGTTCCCCTCTGCCTTCTCATCTCCCCTCCAGACAGGACTTGCCCACATAGTCTTTTGTGTCTACTTGATCCAAGAAGCTCATTCCTCACCAGTATCATTTTCTATTTTATAGTCGAGTCCAATCCCTGTCTGAAGAGTTGGCTTTGGGAATGGTTCCAGTCTTGGGCTAACAGAAGGTCTGGGGACCATGATCTCTGGGGTCCCTCTAAGTCTCAGTCAGACCATTAAGTCTGGTCTTTTTATGAGAATTTGAGGTCTGCATCCCACTGCTCTCCTGCTCCATCAGGGATTCATTTGTACTCCCTGTCAAGGCAGTCATCACTTGTAGCCAAGCACCATCTAGTTCTTCTGGTCTCAGGCTGATGTAGTCTCTGATTTATGTGGCCCTTTCTGTCTCTTGGGCTCATAATTACCTTGTGTCTTTGGTGTTCTTCATTCCCCTTTGCTCCAGGTGGGTTGAGACCAATTTATGCATCTTAGATGGCTACTTGCTACCATTTAAGACCCCAGACAGAGAGGGCACTTTTTAATGTAAAGAACAAAGTATTAAATAATATCATGAGAGTAAATGCAGTAAAGAATTCCACAGGGCTATTCCAAATTGTGACTCATCAAATTTTAAATTCAGAATCACTGAGTATACAATTTGAGTGAAATATATGTTAGTAAAATTAAATTAAATTAAATCTGTATGCTGACTTCAAGAGACTGGAAAAAGTACATAGCCAGCCTTGGAGACCCAGCAACATCATATGCCATATGAAGCTTTCCCGAGCAATCCCAGCTGGATCAGCCCCTCAGGTTTTCCATAGCACTTTGTACCTACCAGGTAGTCTGCTGTGTAATATATCTTCTCTTTCCTACTCGATTTCAGGTTCTTTGAGGAAAAGGAACACAATTAAATGTATCTGTTAATCTTCCAAAGCATCTCAATTAGTGCCTTGTCCAAAGTAGCCTCTCAGTAAACGTTCATCTTAGATAAAATGTATTTGTATCCTAAAACTTTGAGGTAGCTTTCAGTAAGGACCATATAATAATTAAAAAACCAAACTCACTGCCACTGAGTCCATTCCCCAATTCATAGCGACCCTACAAAAAAAATTTTTTTTTTTTTTTTTAATAGGACAGAGTAAAACTGCCCCATAGGGTTTCCAAGACTGTAGTGTTTACGGAAGCAGACTGCCACATCTTTTTCCTGTGGAGCGGCTGGTGGGTTCAAATTGCCAACCTTTTGGTTAGCAGCTGAGTGCTTTAACCACTGTACTACCAGGGCTCCTTAACATAATAATGGTATAAAGGAAATAGAAAACCAAAATTACATAAGGTATGAGAAGAAACAGAAATATCAGGACCAAAAAGGAAAAGAACATAACTAGGCAAGCCACAGGGCCAGCAAAGTTTCTTTTATTGGGCCTTAGTCCTGTTTTTGAGTTTCTTGGCCACCAAGGAAAAAGAGAGACATAATTAGTTACAAAGGTTTTGATATCAAATAGAAGAAAACATGGAATGTATTTCAGTGGAAGCAAGACTTTCCTAGTATTAAATCATAAACATAAGCATATCACTCATGGGCCACCATGCATTCTCCAAAGGGCAACTTCTTGTGTCATTGTCTTAAAATTAAGGGGCAGCATTAGAGGCACAGACATTTTGCTTCATGATGTTGTACCTTAGCCCAGGGTTAAAGTACTGGAAGATACCTCGGTTAACCTGTCTCTTAGTCTGCCTTGCTCATATATCAAGTGTTTTAGACAAGATTTTGGAAGTGTCTGATTGAAATCAGTGGACAATTGGCTCCTTTAGCCAATGTTTAAAAAGATGTAGTGCAATTATTGATAAAAGAGAAAGTCCTATGTCCACCGAAGCCAGAATGCTAGTGTGTAGGATGGTATTCTCATCTGGATGAGAACAAGTTTTGGGTTAGGGATGGCTGGCTTTATCTCCACATAAACACGAGGTTTGGAATGGTGAGTGGTGGGAATGGAAGAGACGAATCTGGCTAGAAAAAAGAAATCAAGGCCAGATGTAATTAGTTTTGTTATCTGTAAAAGACACTTAGTATCTTACAAGCCACGCATTTAAAAAACCAGGGACTATATTTAGGGAGCCCTGGTGGTGTAGTAGTTGAGAGCTCAGCTGCTAACCACAAAGTTGGCAGTTCAAATCCACCAGCTGCTCCTTGGAAACCCTATGGGGCAGTTCTACTCTGTCCTATATGGTCACTATGAGTCGTAATTGATTCTACACCACCTAACAACAACATATTTATATGTGTATACATTGGCATGTAGTCCATTAATTTATAGTGAAAGAGAGAAACTGAGCTAAACATGAGTTCATCAAAGTAATATAAATATGAATATACACATGCTGCCTCCAATTTTCAGAAGTTCGATTTTTTGCAGAAATGTAGCTTAGATAGCCTTTAAGGATACTTTCCTGCACAGAATGCCAGATGGTGAGAGAGCTTTAAATAGAGAGTTAATTATTAAATGGCTCATGCTTTTTGAATAGATTGACAGACATAAAAGATTTTTTTCCCCCCAAACATGCCCTATATATAGGCATTTTTATTTTGTTTCGTTTTTTGGCATCACATGGGTAGGCAACTTGTGCTTCCTCTGTTTGACTATTTATTTTCCAAGTATAAAGGAAAAGGAAAAAAAGCAGCAAGAGTATGCAATTTACTCTAGCAAAAGAGAAATTTTGTTTCCAGATGAAAGCTTATGTGCTTTTTGGCTAGTTACTGTTTGTAGTTACTCTACCTTCCAGTAGGCGTCAGGATACAGCAATCTGTGAGTTCACACACTGTTAAGGGTTAAATGAGAAGCAATCACACGCACATTTGGAGTTACCGTTTGGGTAATTAAAGAGCTGTATTTTTTTCTTTTTTCTTAGTGAATATGACCCTGCTTAATTCTTTCAAGTTCCCAAAAGAGAGATTCTGATAATTTGCAAACTACTGTATGGTGGCAAATCAACACCTAGCCCAGTTTTCCTTCAGGATACCTTTCTGCTTGCATAGATTTCAAGAAAGGATTTTCCATTGTTGGTAAATGAGTGAACAGACATTTACTGTTGGCTAAAGTATATTCAAATGTTGTATTTTGGGACAAGACAATATAAATGCTGTTATTAACTAGGAGTGAGACGCTCAACCCATACTTACTGACAGTAACATTTGTGCCAGGCACACACATTCAGGTTGTGGGTTGCAGAAATGAATGGAACAAAAGTCCTGCCTGCAAGGAGCTTGCATTCTGCTGGAAGGAGACAAAAGATCCACATATAAATTAGAAACTAAATGAAATGATACTAGGTACTCTTGATTGCTGGAAAGAAAACAAAATACCTGAGAGTAGAAGGGTAGCCAGGTGATCAGGAAGGCCTCTTTGGGAACTAAAAGGCAGCCCCCATATTATATTCATGGGCTGTTGGGGACTGAGAATGACTTTTCTCACTAAATATGTAACCCGATGATTGCATCCCTAGGGCAACTCATGAAATACGTAGAGTCAGTGTTCTAGCTGTGATACCAGCAGTTTGTTTTAGGTACATCTCTTGACCGTTCTGACTTTTCCCTCACATACAACATCATGATCATAATACAACCAGCAAAGTTGTGGACAGCATTAAAGATAATTTAGGAAAGGGGCATAGTAGAGTGTCTGGCACACTGTGGCAATAGTAGAAATAGCAATATCTATAGTCTTCTACAATGGTGCTTGGCAAACATTTTTTTTGGAGGCCCAGAGAGTAGATATTTTTGTCTTTGCAGGACACATTGTCTCTGTTACAGCTATTCAACCCGACTATTACAGTAGATATACGGAGCCCTGGTGGTGAGGTAGTTAAGAGCTACCACTGCTAACCAAAAGGTTGGCAGTTCAAATTCACCAGCCACTCCTTGGAAACCCTATGGGGCAGTTTTATTCTGTCCTAAAGGGTCACTATGAGTCGGAATCAATTTAATGACAATGGGTTTGGTTTTTTAATTTTATTTTTTGTTATAGCTCAAAAGCAGCCATTGACAACACATAAATGAATAACTGTGGCTGTGTTCTAATAAAATTTTATTTACAAAACAGTGAGAGCAGACCACATTTGTTCTGCTGACCATAGTTTGATGATCCCTGTACAGTCATAAGTGTATTGCTGAGCTAGAATTGACTCGATGGCAACTAACAACAGTAATAACTATTGATAAAAGTAACAATAATACTATTACAGAGCCAAGTCACCAAAAATAGCCACGATTTGCTACCACATATCCAATAAGGGTCCAATCTCAAAAATCTACAAGACACTGCAACACCTCAACAACAAAAAGACAAATAACCCAATTAAAAAATGAATAAAGGATATGAACAGACACTTCACCAAAGAAGACATTCAGGTGGAAATGAGGAAATGCTCATGATCATTAGCCATTAGAGAAATGCAAATCAAACTACAACGAGATACCATCTCATCCCAACAAGGCTGGCACTAATCCAAAAAGCACAAAATAATAAATGTTAGAGAGGTTGTGGGGAGACTGTAACACTTATACACTGCTTATGGGAATGTAAAATGGTACAACCACTTTGGAAATCGATTTGGAGCTTCCTTAAAAAGCTAGAAATAGAAGTACCGTATGATCCAGCAATCCTGCTCCTTGGAATATATCCTAGAGAAATAAGAGCCCTCACACGAATAGATATATGCACAACCATGTTCATTGCAGCACTGTTCACAATAGCAAAAGGATGGCAGCAACCTAAACATCAACAGATCAATGGATAAACAGATGAATGGGTAAAGAGATTATGGTATATTCACACAATGTAATACTACACTACTATAAAAGAACAATGATGAATCTGTGAAACATCTCATGACATAGATTATGTTGGAAGGCATTATGCTGAGTGAAATTAGTCACAAAAGGACAAATATTGTATGAGACTACTATTATAAGAAGTCAAGAAAAGGTATAAACACAGAAGAAAACATTCATCGATGGTTACAAGGCTAGTGGGGGAGGGAGAGGGGAATTCACTAACTATATAGTAGACAAGAACCATCTTAGGTGACGAGAAGGACAACATACAATACAGGGGAAGTCAGCACAACTAAGAAGTTTCCTGAACACAACCAAACACTTTGAAGGACAGAGTAGCAGGGGCTGGGTCTGGGGACCATGGTTACCGGGGGACATCTAGGTCAATTGGTATAACAAAGTTTATTAAGAAAATGATCTGCATCCCACTTTGGTAAGAGGCGTCTGGGGTCTTAAAAGCTTTTGAACAGCCATCTAAGGTGCATCAATTGGTCCCAACCCACTTGGAGCAAAGGAGAGTGAAGAACACCAAAGACACAAGGAAAATATTAGCCCAAGAGACAAAAGGGCCACATAAACCAGAGACTCCATCAGCCTGAGACCAGAAGAACTAGATGGTGTCCCTCTACCACCAATGACCTCCCTGACGGGGAGCACAACAGAAAGTCCCTGACGAAGCAGTAGAAAAGCGTGGAGCAGAACTCAAATTCACATAAAAAGACCAGACTTAATGGTCTGACTGAGACTGGAGGAACTCCTGAAACCATGGTCCCAGACCCTCTGTTAACCCAGAACTAATACCATTCCCGAAACCCACTCTTCAGACAAAGATTAGACTGGACTGTAAAACATAAAATAATACTCTTGAAGAGTGTGCTTCTTTGTTCAGCCAGATACACAAGACCAAAAGGGTGGCTCCTGTCCTAAGGCAGATGAGAAGGCAGGAAGGGACAGGAGTTGTTTCAAAGGACACGGAAAACCAGAGGTGTAAAGGAGTGTGTTGTCACATAGGGATTGCAACTAGTGTCACATAACAATATACGTATAAACTTTTGTATGAGAAATTAACTTGAGCTGTAAACTTTCACCTAAAGCATACACACACACACACACACACACACACAAATACCTACAATTCTGTGATAAAAAGCATTCAGTGAGCTTTCTCAATGTGACAAAAACATGTCTCTACCCTATTGGAGACTTAGAGGGTCTCTGTGAGTCAGAAGGGAACTCTGGTGGTGTAGTGGTTAAGTGCTACGGCTGCTAACCAAAAGGTCGGCAGCTCTTTGGAAGCCGTATAGGGTAGTTCTACTCTGTCCTATAGGGTGGCTATGCATTGGAATCGACTCCGCAGCAACGTTTTTATTTTTTAATGAATCGGAATCTTCTCGACGGCAATGGGTACCGTTTTCAAGAGAGAGGGACATTCCCAACTACACAGCCGTTCTGCCAATCCGTATCTTTTCCTACTACAAACCAGAAGGGATCTATGGCCTGGGGCCAGGCTTCTGTTGGGGCAGAAGCTGCTAAGGGATTGAGTGGAGTCTGTAGGGTGAGAGATGAGGGGATGTACTTGTGAGAGGAGTAGGAGTCATCTTCAGAGCTTCTCAACAGCAGAACTTTCTACAGATATTTCTCAGCCCTGGGCTCTCAGGCTTTCACTTTATTTTCCTTCAAACATGCTCACTTTTTGGTACATCTTTTCCATTTCTCAGGTCTAGGGTAGAGGTTCTTAAATTACCAAGTAGCATCAGAATCACCTGGCAGGGTTACTAAAAATGCCAGATTTCTGTGTTCTAACTACAACCCCTCTATCCCTTGCCTCCATTCTGATCCAAATACAGCTATGGTATTTGGTTCAGAATACTTTTGGTACTTTTTTTTTTTTTTGGTTTATTATTTTTAACAAAAGGCCCCTAGGTGGCACAAATGGTTTGTGTTCAACTGCTAACCTAAAAGTTGGCAGTTCATACCCACCCAGTGGTGCCATGGAAGAGAAATCTGGTGATCTTCTTCCGTAAAGATTATAGCCAAGAAAAACCCTATGGAGCAGTTCTACTCTCTTATACGTAAGGCCACGATGAATCAGATTTGACTCGGTGGCAACTAACGACAACAACATTTTTAACAAATACCACCCCAGGTTATTCTGCTGACACTTTCTGAGAAATACTGCTCTGGAATAAAGAACTGTTTGGGGTCAGAGAGGTATGGAATGGCAGGAAGTGAAGGAGCAGAAAAGCAGTCTTTCTTCTCTCTTCTTTCTCACCCCTCACCAGGCAATTCTGCTACCATAAAGACGCCTCTCATTGCTTTCACTAGTAATTTTGGAACCCAGGGAAACTCCACTGGAGAACTGGGGGTTATGAGAGGGAAATGGGGAAAAACAGAAGTGAAGGCACAAAGGAGGGTGTCCTGGTGGGCTGTATTGCCTTAATTTTACCCTGTTGGCTTGGCCCCGTCTTTGGAGACTGGCCCAGCGTTAGGTGCTACCTATTCTTTGTGACTGGAGAGGCAGGGGAGTTGTTTTTTGCCAATCATGAGAGGAAGCTTAAACATTTCCACAATTAAAATATACATGTGTTGCACACTTCCATTCTGCAGTGTTCCTCCAAAGAGAAGATGAACCAAAAAAATTAGTCAAAACGCATTTTTGAATTAGAGAATTGAAAGGGACTAGGAATTTGGCATATGTGTTTCTGTTTATAGGAGTCCCAAAGCAAAAAAAAAAAAAGCTGCTATCGAATCAATAGCAACCCTGTAAGTCAGAGAACTGCCCATAGGGTTTCCAAGGAATGGCTGGTAGATTTGAACCGCTGATCTTTTGGTTAGCAGCCAAGCTCTTAGCCACTGCACCACCAGGGGTCCATAACAGAAAGGTTGGTGATTTGAACCAATCAAGTGGTGCCAAGAAAGTAAGGCCTGGCAATCTACTTCTGTAAAATTATTGCCATTGAAAGCCCTCTGTGGTGAGTCTGAGTTGACTCAACAGCAACGGGTTTGGTTTGAAATTTTTCCTGTGTTTATATTTAGTTCATTTTATTTTCAAACCATAAGTCAAGAATACGTAAACCTGAGGATTTTTCACTCATGTGAAATTGTTCGATAGATAAGATGGCGTAGTGGCTAAGATTCTGCCACTTTTTAGCTGAATAATGTTAGAAAAACTCATGTTACCTTTCCGTGCGTTAGTTTTCTTTCTTACCTGTAAAATGAGGATACTTGTACCTCCTTCGCGAAGGGGTGAGAATTTGTACCTGTTAGAAAAGTGCTGGCACATGGTAAATGGTCAAGGAATTCTAGGGATTATGGATCAGGGCGTCGTATTTTTATACAGGTATCTGGTTCTGCAAAAAATGCAGTGAATCCTGCACTGCTTGTACTTGTTCAGTTAAAAAGAGCTGAATTTCTTTACTGCTTTGGTAGGAGCGCCTCAGAGAAACATGGAATGCATTGAACAGGTATTAACGATGAAGTGGCCAGAATCGTGGGTTCTGAGGAAGGGCTACAATGATTAAATCAAACCTCTACCCCTCTCTAAAGAGCCCTGGTGGTACAATGGTTAAGCACTTGGCTGCCGACTTAAAGGTAGGTGTTTGGAACCCACCAGATGCTCGAAGGAGAAAAGACCTGGGGGTCTGTTCCCCTAAAGATTCCCCTTTGACAAAATTAGGATAATAATAATAATATATGCATCACTGAATTCTTGCTAGGATTAAGAAAAGTAACATGTAAAGTACTCAGTTCCTGCAGAATAGTAGGAGCTCAAAAAGTACTAGCCATTGGCATTGTTTCAAAATAAAGGGAAGAGAGGAAGGGAAAGGGGTGTGAAGGGAATCCCACAGCAGAGCAGGGAGAGGGAGGGGAGTGCGCATGAGCAATGTGATGTTTTCTGTATGCAAAAGATGTGGGTTAAGGGCCGGTCTGCATCACAGTCTTACAGAATTAGGAAAAAAAAAAAAAATTTACACGGGGTTTAAATGTGGATTGGAACCTTATGTATTACCCCATTTCCCCCCAAATATTCCTTTATCCAATTACCAAATAACTGTGCCCAAAATGGAGTGAATGAACATTGAAAATTAGGTCTGGCTTGAGTGTGCCTTATTTTATGACTGTTGCTTTTAGGGTACACGAAGTCCCAACAGGGACCTTGTATAAGCAACTTGTGGAACAACGATGACTATTACTCTTCTGCCCTGGAGTGCAAGGTAGAGCTGAGAAGTATGTTCCCTATCAAATGCTGGGACAAGCTGCTGCTTTTTCAGTCCTCATTTGGTAATACTGGTCTGGCAAGAATTGTTCTCATTTCTAAAATTAAACTGCATTGCTGAGCTTAGAATGGAAGTGCAAAATAGAATAACACCCTGGGATTTCTAAACTCTACTTAGTATGTGCCTCAAAACCCTATTTTCATATTTACTGCTATGTTTATATTTGTGAAGGGGCTTCTTCTCATTTTACACGTGAAAAAGCAGATCTAGCCCAGTGGCTGTCAGCATAGGTCCTGGAGCCAGGATACTCACTAAAGGCCCACAGATCCTTCCTGAGCATGTATTTCTTTTCTGTCTGAATCTCCCACCTCTGATCCAGGGCAGCATGGGGTTCTGCAGGGTAGAGACACTTTATACACTCTGGTTGAACGACTTTCCTAATGAATTTTTATGGAAAAAAAAAATCTACATGCAAAGGAGGAAAGAAGATCAAACTATATCTTGGTTTAAGTTTCCCAGCTTATAAATGTGTAAAGCAATGAGTATTATAAATTAGCAGAAAACCATAGATAATGCATGTTTGTAACGTATTAAAACAAATAACAAGTAACTTTTGGAAGTCCAGTGAGAAACAAGGGTGGGAGATGCAGGGCACAGGATTCCAACAAAAGACCTGGTTTCTTTTTTTTTTCATTGTGCTGTTTTGTGACATTGGTTGCAAGCCCCACGACGTGACATCACATCCTCCTTTTCACCCCGGGGTTCCCTGTGTCCATTTATCTGCTTTCTGTCCCTCTCTGCCTTCTCTTCCCACTTTTGGACAGGAGCAACCCTTTTGGTCTCTTACGGTTGATTGAACTAAGAAGCACTTTCTTCACGTGTATTACTGTTGTCTGAAATGTGGGCTTTGGGAATGGTTTCAGTACTGGGTTAACAGTGAGTCCAGGGGCCATAGCTTCCGGGGTTCCTCCAGTGTCTGGCAGACCATTAAATCTGGAGAAGACCTGGTTTCTTGTCTGGGACTATTAGAGTCTCTAACTCTGAACTTCAGTTAGTGAAAGGCATTAGAATACCCTCTGTCCTGACTACAGAGCTATGTAGCATGGATCAAATAAATTAATGCATATGGAACTGCTTTCTGGATAATAAAGCTCTCCCAGTTATCCACTGAAAGTTACGTTTTTAAACATAACCATTACGTGCTAGTACTTACTTATTGAGAATACCTGCTTTGTTTCTTATATTCAGCTTCATATTTAGAAACCCTGGTGGCGTAGTCATTAAGTGCTATGGCTGCTAACTAAAGGGTCAGCAGTTCAAATCCTCCAGGCGCTCCTTGGAAACTACAGGACAGTTCTATTCTGTCCTATAGGATCGCTATGAGCTGGAATAGACTTGTCGGCAGTGGGATTTTTAGAAAGGGGCTTGATGAAGTCATGAAGGGGGAGATAAAAGATTGTATAATGTTACCCTGCCAAGCCGAGCTGTGCTTTCCTTTCTGAGCATTCATGACTGTCTGTATACTTAGAATTCATCCCAAATGTCAGCAGAGTTGGCCTTTTCTGTCACAACACCAGCACCAGTGTTTAGGCTGATGAGGAAAAACGTTGCTGGCCGGAAGGTCAGGGGTTCGCTGAGTAAGGGGCCCACACTGTACACAGGTTTTGCTTTACATGTGGACAAATCCCAAATTCACAAACGTCTTTTCCATTTCCAGCTGTTTTCTTTTTTCCTCCAGGCATTGACTTTACCCACTCTGTACACAAGGTCAGAAAGATGGTCCCACTGTGATCAAGAAAACCTTCAGTCACTGCCCTGGGGCCTGAGAGCAGGTGAAGGGAGTCCTCTGGATTCTCAGAGTGCTGGATGGAAGCCAACCCAACCAGGTCCACTCACAAGTGTACAGGGAGGGGAAAGATACCCATCCTGAAAATAGCTTTGGGAAGAACCGCAGACCAATTAAGTCCTGTGGGGAGAAGGCTGTAAGAAAGAAATCCTATCCAGACATGCTCACAAGGCACCAGTCAGGAGTTAGATTCCCTGTTCAATTTTAAACTCACATGTAGCAATCTGAATTTGACCTTTGGCGTTGGCAGTATCTATAGCCGTGCTGAATAATAATGAAGGGAAGGGGAATAATAGATTTAGGAGTAGTACAGCCACATCGTCAGATTCCTGCTGGTCTAAGACCCAGCACTACTTCACTGTCAGCATAGAATACATAGAACACAAGCAGTACATCAACGGTCACACTGCCACACACCCCTAAAAAGGAAATGCACATCCCATGGAGAATTTTAATTTTGCCAGAAAAAAAGTCATGAAATTGCAGTCCCATTGCCAAACAAGTCCCTATCCAATGGCAGCCCCCTAAAGAAACTTTTCTTTTACCCAATCTTCTTAGGAGCCACACTTTCTACTTGGTGTATAAGGCATGTGTCCTGTGTTTCTATAGAGCAGTCTAAAATGTGTGTAATAATAGACTTTTCTGGTTTGAGGAGCCTTTTAAGAAAGGTATCCTGTAATTAAAGTTTTGTTGTAAGGTGACATTGGTATAATTTAGGGTTGTCAAATAAGGTAAAAATGTGCTTCCCTGGTTTCATAGTTTATTTTAGCAAGCAAAGCATTTATTGTAGAAAATGTTTTATTGGGAGATGTTTTATTTCAAATGTAGTTTTTTACTTTTATGTACTCATCTTTCATGTCTGCCTTCCTTTGTTCTGTTTTTTGCTGTTACTACCCTACTACCCACTGCTGTTGAGTTAATTCTGACTCATGGTGACCCTCTAGGATAGAGTAGAGCTGCCCTATAGGGTTTCCAAGGCTGTAATCTTTTTTTTTTTTTTTAAATTTTACTTTAGATGAAGGTTTACAGAACAAACTAGCTTCTCATTAAATAGTAAACATATTGTTTTTTATGACATTGGTTAACAACCCCACAACATGTCAACACTCTCCCTTCTCAACCTTGGGTTCCCCATTAACAGCTTTCTTGTCCCCTCTTGCCTTCTAGTCCTTGCCCCTGGGCTGGTGTGCCCCTTTAGTCTCATTTTGTTTTATGGACCTGTCTAATCTTTGGCTGAAGGGTGAGCCTTGGGAGTGACTTCGTTACTGAGCTAAAAGGGTGTCCGTGGACCATACTCTCAGGTTTCTCCAGCGTCTGTCAGGCCAATGAGTCTGGTCTTTTTTTGTGAGTTGGAATTTTGTTCTACATTTTTCTCTGGCTCTGTCTGGGACCCGCTATTATGATTCCTGTCAGAGCAGTCAGTGGTGGTAGCCAGGCACAATCTAGTTGTACTGGACTGAGTCTGGTGGAGGCTGTGGTAGATGTGGTCCATTAGTCCTTTGGACTAATCTTTCCCTTGTATCTTTAGCTTTCTTCATTTTTCATTGCTCCCAAAGGGGTAAGACCAGTGGAGTATCTTAGATGGTCATTCAAAGGCTTTTAAGACCCCAGACGCTACTCACCAAACTAGAATGTAGAACATTTTATTTATAAACTATGTTATGACCAAGGCTACAGTCTTTTTTGTGTGTGTGCTTTAAGTGAAAGTTTACAAGCCAAGTCAGTCTCTCATACAAAAATTTATATACGCCTTGCTATATACTCCTAATTGCTCTTCCCCTAATGAGGCAGCCCACTCCTTCTTTCCACTCTCTCTTTTCGTGTCCATTCACCAGCTTCTAACCCCCTCTGCCTTCTCATCTTCCCTCCAGATAGGAGATGTCAACATAGTCTCAAGTGTTTACTTGATCCAAGAAAGCTCATTCTTCACCAGCGTCTTGTTCTACCCCATTGTCCATTCCAATCCCTGTCTGAAGAGTTGGCTTTGGGAATGGTTCCTGTACTGGGCTAACAGAAGGTCTGGGGGCCATGACCACGGGGGTCCTTCTAGTCTCAGTCAGACCATTAAGTCTGGTCATTTTACGAGAATTTGGGGTCTGCATCCTACTGCTCTCCTGCTCCCTCAGGGTTCTCTGTTGTGTTCCCTGTTAGGGCAGTCATCAGCTGTAGCTGGGGACCATCTAGTTCTTCTGGTCTCAGGCCCAAGGCTACAATTTTTACAGAAACAGACTGCCACATCTTTCTTCGGTGGAGCAGCTGGTGGGTTCGAACTGCTGACGTTTTGGTAAGCAGTTGAGCACCTAATCTTTGCGCCACTAAGGCTCCTTCTCATTACTGTTGGTTGTATGTAAAAGTGCCGGGCTGTTTCTTCACATTTTATTCAAAGGGTTGTTGTTAGGTGCTGTCCAGTCGGTTCTGACTCATAGCAACCCTATGCACAACAGAACGAAACACTGCCCCAGTCCTGCGCCATCCTTACAATCATTGTTGTGCTTCAGCTCATTGTTGCAGCCACTGTGTCAATCCACCTCGTTGAGGGTCTTCCTCTTTTCCGCTGACCCTGTACTCTGCCAAGCATGATGTCCTTCTCCAGGGACTGATCCCTCCTGACAACATGTCCAAAGTATGTAAGACGCAGTCTCACCATCCTTGCCTCTAAGGAGCATTCTGGTTGTACTTCTTCTAAGACAGATTTGTTCATTCTTTTGGCAGTCCATGGTATATTCAATATTCTTCGCCAACACCACAATTCAAAGGCGTCAACTCTTCTTTGGTCTTCTTTATTCATTGTCCAGCTTTCACATGCATATGATGTGATTGAAAATACCATGGCTTGGGTCCGGGGCACCTTAGTCTTCAGGGTGACATCTTTGCTCTTTAACACTTTGAAGAGGTCCTTTGCAGCAGATTTACCCAGTGCAATGCATCTTTTGACTTCTTGACTGCTGCTTCCATGGCTGTTGATTGTGGATCCAAGTAAAATGAAATCCTTGACAACATCAATCTTTTCTCCGTTTATCATGTTGTTGCTCATTGGTCCAGTTGTGAGGATTTTTGTTTTCTTTATGTTGAGGTGTAACCCATACTGAAGGCTGTGGTCTTCGATCTTCATTAGTAAGTGCTTCAAGTGTAAGTGACAAGGACTTGAAATATAAGGGACATGCTTTTTTTCTATTTGTCCTAATACCAAACCAAACCAAACCTGCTGCTGTCATGTCGATTCCAACTCCTAATACAGTAGGATGAAAGTCTTCTTAACATTCCTTTCCCCCTAACAACTTTTCTCTCCAGACCTGCAGCTTGAGGGTTGGGTATTTGAGTTCTTTTCCTTTTTCCTTTGTCTGGGCATGGAGAGCAGAGACTTGGGAGGTTTTGCTGGACATAATGATTGGGGCAGCTGTTTCTCTAATCTTCTCTTCTGTAATGTCATTTGTAGTCCTGTTCCAGGATTCACTCCTTTTAGGCAGGACTGTATGCTATTCGTATTGCCACCCAAAAAAACCAAACCCGTTACTATCGAGTCAATTCTGACTCATAACGACCCTATTCGTATTAGGAGATGGGAATTACTTGTTGCTGTTTTCCGAATGGCCAACATAGTTTATCCCTTTAAGTAAAAAACACAATTCACTATTACAAATATCTTAACAACTATCATTTCCTAAAACAAACATGCATTGTCTCAAGATTACACGTCAGCAGTCTTTGGAAAATAACTATTAGAACAAAATTACGAATATTACAGGAAATTTCTTTGCTCTTTTAAGTAAACACAGAGAGAATTGTTTGATAACAAAATACAAAAGAAGTATGCTTAAAAATTGTGAAAATGGAATGTAAATATTGTTCAACCTTTTGTGTTATCTTCCTAATCCAAAGAGTAATGAGTAACCCAACGTTTTAAATTCTCAAAGGTGTTTAAGCCAGTAATTCCCCAATTTAGGGTAGACCCTTACGAAGTTTGCTTTTGACAGAGCCAAGAAGGCCCAAATATCCATTTCTCTTTTCCCCAGGAGCTTTGCCTATTGCCCTCCCAGTCAGAAGAGAAATAAAATAAGACAAGTGAAACTCATGAGTTTTGGCCACTGTGTTGCCAGGGGTGGGGAGATAGGTCAAGAGAGAACAGAAGAAATAAGACAGAACAAGAGGAGGGGATTGGGGGCAGAAATCTGTTTATTATTGTAGAAAATTTGCCCTGGGTATCACTATCTTCCTACCATTACTCTTCAGGCTTTCTTTCTCCATCAGAGCCCTGGCAAACAAAATGTCAAGTCCTGACAATGTTTCTATTTCTGGAGAATCACTGTGATGGCAGTAGGGACTTGTATTGATCAAGGATTTAACACATATATTTTCCTGGTGAGCCTCTCACCCTTCATTCTCCCAAATTAAGGGGTTAATAATGGTTTTTGGAATTCTCTTCTACTCCTCTGTCTTTCCTTAGATCTGTTTCCTAAGGAAGATATCACACATCAACACATGACATTTTCTGACTTTCCCTGGTTCCCACTTTTTAATGATTGTAACACTCATTCCTTCCCAGTTAGTATGCTGCTCATGTAATAACTTCTGTTGGTTTCTATTGTGGAGGGTTTTATTTGCTTTACTTTTGGTGATCGAAGGAAGGTCCTATCATCCAACATGACTTCACCTTCTTACCCCAGAAGTTCCTGCTCAGATGCATCATAGAGTCATCACAGGAGCCAACACACATTTAAAACACGTCAGTACATCTTCACCCTCTACAGGACCCAGCCCCAACTTAGCGAGGCGTGTAAGACTGTGTATGAATTGGGTCCTTTATTCCTCTCCAGGGATCTCTTTTCATTTTCTTCTCAAACTCTACCCACAAGCAACACTAACCTTGAGTAACTGCACACATCATGTTGTTACACACCTCCTCTGTACCTTTTCTTTCTGCAGTTTTAACATCCCTTCATCGATACATCTCTCTTCTTGCTATTCTCCCCAAACACACATACAACACACACAACTTTGCCAGATATTCCTCTAGCTCCAGTCTTTGTGAACAATTGCTCGACAGGCCACCCCCCAAGGCAGGGTCCGTGGCCATGTCTGCCCTCTCTGGCATGTGTCTATTATTACATGTTGCATTGTGACGCTTTATCCTTTTGTATTTAAATGATCCATACCTCTCTTCTTCTCCTCCACTAGGTGTGACTCCTTGAAACAGGAATAATACTTTTTTTGTGTTACAGCACAATGCCTAGCAGATATTTGGTTAAAAAAAATACACTTCTGTTAAACGAATGAAAATTAAAACAAATGAGCTAAGATGCCTACTTACTCCTTGAGGTTTGGTTGATGGCAGACCTCGAAATCCTTCCACTACTAGTAAGAGAGCTTAGACTAAATAACCTACTGTGGAATCTCTGGCCTCTAGTTCTGTCACTGAAGTGGATTGCCTTTCATAGGTAGAATTGGAGACATGTCTCATGGGCAGCCCGATCTAATCTACTCACCACTAAAAAATAGGAGAATTCAAAAACTTTCAAGGGAAAAAAAACTGGTGCCAATCCCACACTTTAAGTAATATCATTTATTGATGTGGTTGTTTTTATCTTATGGAATTAAAAATTATCCTAACAATTATCTTTGATCTTTGCATTCAGCTGATGGCCTTTGTGTTTTCTTTGGTCATCTAATACCATCTATTATCAAGTATGTATTTGAATTGTTCAGGAAAAATAAAATGCCACTGGTAATTACCATTAGAAGTTTTATCACTGTGGTTGGATTGCTTACAGAATTTAATCAAACTTTAGCTCCTCCTGTATTCTTTCTGGCCTAGTGAGTTGGACCCTTCTCAAACTTACCTCAGGGAATTTCTCAGGCAGAAACACCTTCTAAGAAATCACAACGGCGAAAAGGACCCAGAGGTATTAGTTTTCTTTCTCTTGAAACATTTAGCTGTACTTTTGCCGTATTTGTTTGTTTATTATATTTAATTTGAATGTGAGGCACTCAGGAGACATGCCATTAACATAATTTCCAAAGGACCATAACTTTATAACAGAGATGATGGTGCAAATACAATTATTTTAAAAAAATGCATGTTCTCCTGATTTAAGACCTTTCCTATGAGTGAATGGCCAAAGAACCACTGAGCGCAGAGAGGCATCAAAAGAAAAAAAGAAAATTAAATTAAGGTACCATAGTAGCAGAATAATAACCCCTCAAATATGTCCATGTCCTAATCACCGGAACCTCTGAATATGTTTTGTTACATGGCAAGGGAGATTTAAGGTTGCAGATGGAATTAAGGTTGTTAATCGGCTGATCCTAATATAAAGAGATTATCCTGTATTATCAAGGTGGGAACAATATAATCACGAGGTTCCTTAAATGCTGAAGAGGGAGGCAGAAGAGAAGCTCAGAGTCAAAGAGAGATGCTACTGCGGGATGCTACACTGCTGGCTTTGAAGATAAGAGCAAGGGACCAGCATCCAAGAAAAGGAGGTGGCGGTCTTTAGAAGCTGGAAAAGGCAAGGAAATGAATCGCATCCCCCCAACCTCCAGGCCTCCATAAAAGAACACAGTCATGTGGACACCTTGCTTTTAGCCTAGTGAGACTTTCAGTCTACAGGACTGTAAGATACAAATTTGTGTTCTTTGTGGTAATTTGTTATAGCAGGAATAGAAATCTAGTACAGGTATATTCATGCAATGGAATACTATACAGTTATTAAAAAAATAATATTTAAGAAGAAGAACAATGTGGAAAATATTCATAGTGAGCCCTGATGGTACAGTGGTTAAGAGCTATGGCTGTTAACCAAAAGGTCAGCAGTTCAAATGTACCAACCGCTCCTTGGAAACGCTCTGGGCCAGTTCTACTCTGTCCTATAGGGTCACTGCAAGTCAGAATCAACTCGACGGCAACAGGTATACTGTCAGGTTAAAAAAGCAGATGATGAAACACTATATACAGTAAAAATCAAACAGAAAAATGTTTATATACATGTTTAGATAAAATCTGGAAAGATATACTATAAAATGCTGTTTGAAGTTTATATTCTGTATCTTAGTCAGGTGAATAGCATCTATGGTCTTAAAAGTTTGCAGGTGGTCACCTAAGATACAACTATTGGTTTCTACTCATCTGGAGCAAAAGAGAAAGAAGGAAACAAAAGACTCAAAGAAGAAACTGTTGTAGAGGATTAATAGCCCATGCAAACCATGGCCTCATCTATCCTGAGACACAAGAGATGGTTCTGGACAGAATGAGAGAAAAATGGAGAACAGAACTCAAAATCTTTAAAAAAAGGCCGGATTTATTGGACTGAGACACCCTTGAAACCTGGAGGTCACCTTTCAGTTAAATAACAGATCAGCTCATAAAATAAACAACATCTGTGAGTATTGTGTGCTTCAAATAAATAAATAACTAAATGATACCAAATGGTCAACATTTACCCTAAAGCAAAGATGAGACAGTAAGAGGGGTGGTAGGGAAGCTAGATTAGTGGAAACAGAACAACCAGAATGAAATTAATGAGAATGTTGACATACTGTGAAAAATACAACAAATGTCACTAAACAATATGGATAGAAATTTTTAAATTGGAACCCAATTTGCTGTGTAAACTTTCACCAAAAACACAATAAAATATTATTAAAAAGTTAACAAATACAATGTTGATCGCAGTTCTTCCTAGATGCTAGGATTTATTTTTCCCCTTCTTTCTTTTCCTGTATTTTCCCAAATTTCTTTTGTAATAAGAAAAAAAAAAATTGAATGCTCAACATGATTAACCATAAAACTGTGGGCAGGTTACTCTCCTAGTAGCATCGTCTCCTTATAATATCTTTTTCTTTTAAAGAAAGTAGATGAACTATATATAATCAGTACAGTATGCTTCTGGAAATTAGCCTGTGCTCAATCACTAATGTACTAAATTTCTGTGTCCCAAACAATTTAATAGACGATATGTTGGTGTCTATCTGCTTTATTTTAGGATTTTTTTTCCCCTATGAAATATGGTTCAAAACCCAGGTCATTTGATATTGGAAAATATTTTTGATGCACAAAAGTTAATTTTCAAATGGTATTTGTGTTCACTACAGCAGCATTAATTACAATACCAGGATAGCATCTGTATAGTGCCTAAGATTAAAAGCTCAGGTGAATGAACTTACCTTTTTGAGTTCAGTGGCATAAGCCCTTTTATCTTTCCTTACAGGATTCAGTGCTGGCACCTTTGTTGTTAAAAGCTCATTGCTTTCCCCTCATGCTTCATGTATTTGATTTGCTTTAGTGGTAGATTTTATCATTGATCTTTATGTTTGTGGAGCCCTGATGGCACAGTGGGTAAGCATTCAGCTGCTAACCAAAAGGTTGGTAGTTCTAATCCACCAGCCACTCCTTGAAAGCCCTATAGGGCAGTTCTATTCTGTCTTATAGGGTTGCTATGAGTCAGAACTGACTCAATGGCACCATTTAATATTTGTAGAGAACATAAAATAAAGGAAATTAAACCTCTATATTGTTGTGTGCTGTCTAGTGTATGCCAACTCATAGCGACCCTGCAGGGCAGAGCAGAACTGCCCCATAGGATTTCCAAGGAGGAGCTGGTGGATTTGAACTGCCAACCTTTTAGTTAGCAGCCAGAGCACTTAACCACTACACTACCAGGGTTCCAAGCTTCTATAGCAGGATAAAATTTTCAGTACTTAGCCAAATGCTTTATTTGATACATCATGTGCATTTCTAAATAAAGATTATTTATCTGCACAAATAAAACTGCTAAAATTTAGTATAAAGGCCTGGTTCCAAGTCACAGTGCAGAATGTAATTATTCAGTACCTGTAATTAACAGAACACTACAGTGACCAGCAGAGTGGGCTCTGGCATCAGGTGAGCCTGGATTCAAATGATGTCTTTAGCTCTCCCTATCTCCATGATCTTGGCAAGATGCTTTCTCTTTTCCAGCTTCCTTTGTAAGTTGGAGAGTGACTATACCAATCTCCAGAAGCCCTGGTGGCTCAGTAGTTAAGCACTCAGCTACTAACCAAAAGGTTGGTTCAAACCCACCCAGTGGCTCTATAGGAGAAAAACTTGGAGGTCTGCTTCCATAAAGATCACAGTTTAGGAAACCCCATGGGGCAATTCTGCTCTGTCTTATGGGGTCCTAGGAGTCAAGAATCGACTGGACGGTGCACAACAATACCAATCTCCTAGGGTTGTTGTGAGAAGTAAAGGAAACAAAACGTCACCCTTTATGTAAGTAATCAGTAAATATTGGGATATCGGCTATCTTAACAACTGAATGCCTTTTCTACTGAGAATTGCTATTTGAGCAAAGTACTAAGAAATGTCTGAACTATGCATTTTAAGAAAATTCATTGACTGCTTGTACTTGTATATGCTGTGGCTGTTTCCAGGCATGTTTTCTTATTAAGTGAATAAAATAGTATGTTTGTGACAAGACACTGGTGGTGTAGGGATAGCTAACTGGCTGGTGACAGAAACCTCTACTTGATCTCTGTGTTTATGATGGCTTTCTATCACCTCATTTGAATGACAGTATGAACCTACATGCTGTTTTTCCTAAAGGCTTTATAAAGCAGACTTGACCTTTTCACTCTTCTGTGACAGCATGTAAAAAAGGACCAGGCTGTTTTCAGGTGCAAGTCATGAAGAAAAAGGAAACCAAAATGATATTGCATTTTGGCCTCTTCGCTCTCCTAGGGAAATGATGGGAGCACCAGTACCCTCATTCCTTTGGGAAAACACACAAAAAGTAGGAGACACTGGGGGAATGTACACCTTCGAGGGTAGGTTCGGGAGTTATAATTAAAGGGGAAAATGAACTGCAAACCAGGGTACTTTACTGGAAATTACCTTCTCTACCCCACTTGTTTCAGAGCCATTATTAAGGACTTTTGGTGTATATGATAAACTCAAACCTGGGTGTGATTTTTTGAAGTAAAAACCATGCCAAAGCCTTCAGTACCATTATACCAAAACCCAAAGTATAAAACAGGCATGTGTTTCTCTCAAGATGCTAACTGAGTAGGGACTAAAAGAACCAGGTTAATACTGCAAAGATGAGGAATAAAATATGTTAAATTAATTCTTAAATCATATTTAAATAATAAAATTAAGTATCTTTAGCTTGCTAACTTCCTTTAGCCATTATTTGAACAAATTCTTTATTAGGACTGAATGTTGAGACTCCAGGGGACCCTGGGATCTTCTTGAGAAATAAGCCGGAACTGTCAATTTAAGCTAAAATAAGTACAAAACGAAATTTCAGTTTTTAAAAGTAAACTGCGAAAAATTAAGTACTATATCATTTAGAAAGTTTGTAAGCTGTCACAATCACTGTTTTAACACAGAAATCTGTTTATTTAAACCAAACAAAACAGAGAAAATTATACCAGCCCTCAATTTTTGAATTTTCATTTAAATAAGCAAACTCTAAGTCCACACCTTAAAAGGTGTTTGTGCATCTATGTATTTCCAAAATACTCATATTTCAATAAATTTTCACATTATATTCACCAACAGTATCACAAAAGTTCTTTTTTTTGTTTGTTTTTGCTTTTTGTTTACAGAACTGTAAGGAACAGTAATTCTAGAAACACTAGAAGAAAAAAGCATAGCAATGTCCACAGTTACAAGAAAAAGTGCACATTACTTGGTCACAATCACAGTTATTACTTGAAAAACTATATGTAATAAGTAGTAAGAAATAGCACGGATGCCTTAAACTCATTGTCAAAAATGGAATGACATAAATTTTACATGAAATAAGGCAAATTCAGAAATGCACAAGGAGTTGGTAATCCAACGAAAGCTAAACAACAGAAAAAGAGTACAAGAAGCATGAACTAAAGTACTTCTCCCTAAATATTTTAAAAATAGGCTTGCCTCAGTGCACAAAGAAAACACCATTCATGTGTGTTCAACACTAGAAAATAAGAAAGGAGGGCAGAGTATGGGGAGCAGGAGGGAACAGTTCATGGTAAGTTTGCAGCTGCATCCGCTGAGAGTTCTTTACATCATTGTTTTACCTAGAAACTGGAAATTATACAAATCATATCAAGAGAGGTAACGGTCTTTTTGGAAACTATTTCTGAAGGAAAGAAATGAAAACTACACACAAGAGTGCAAATTTTCAGATTGTCATTTGCAACCTCTTAATATTCAGTCATCTACATCCAGTGGCTGCTAGAGAGATGGCTGTAAGACAGCAGCGGCAATCAGGAGCGAGCAGCTGTGATCTTTCAACGATATGTCTTTTTTAATATTAAAAAATTCTGTGATGAAAACTGCTTATGGTAAAGCTGCAGTGTTGAGTGGGATGTTTTGAGATCAGCATGAGTACAGAAATGCAGGCTTCTCTTGGAAATCGTTCCTGATGTAACGGTTTAAAGAACGTAGGCAAGGGTTCTCCAGCATTAAGTGGTATTTTTGTAGAAAGAATTTGGAAAGAGGAGAAGGCAAAGCTATATGGAAAAGGTACTTACAGTAGTTTCTCAAAACAGTTTTCTTTAGGACCTATGAAAAAGTTACCAAAGTAAAAATGACAATTTTGAATGAAAAACAAGTTTTCTTTTTATAAAAATTATGTATTTTTTTTTTTTAAATACAAGATCCCTTTAATTGTTGTTACATCCTGTGGCAACAGGAAATGTGGCTTTTTTTTTTTTTTTTTTTTTTTTGCCAGTTACTGCAGCTTCCAAGTCCAATGAGTCAGTAGCGAATTCCACTAATATTGCACTTGGATCTCGAACTTTTTTAAAAAATATACCACAAGCTTCTTCTGTTTTATCCTTGGATTAAGAATAAACAGCCTTTTTTGACCCCAGTATTTATGCTGACATATTAAAACAAAAAGCAATAGGCTGGATATGTTAAAGTATCTCAAGTACTTCAGAGGCCAGAGTTCCTTTGAAGCACCTTAACACATCACTTTATGGATCAAGGACAATGTGGCATAATGGAAGGATTTCTCTTAAAAGACTGTGCAGTAAGACCAGAGGCATCTCTGCTGGGAAATCAAAACGTCATTAGTGGAAACTGCAAATTTTGACCTCAGTGAATATGGTCGTCATCTGACTCAGTTCTGTTGTAAAATAAGATTTTCCAGTTCATCTGCAGAACGCAATAAAAATGCAGCTGATTCTCGATACCCGGCAACGAGCTGTCTCACGGCATTGATTTCAGTTGGACTCAACTGGGGTCTGGAGCTTGAACTGCTGGACGATCCTGAGCTAGCTGCCAACTGCCTCTTCATGCTGAGATCAGTGGGTCCTGGAAAAAATAGTCAGAGAATTAGACACGAACAATATTTGTTCTAGCACCACGAATGGTAAGCACACGCAATAAATTACCATTAAATTAATTCGTGTACTCTTTCATGTAATATCTTTGACCAAATACATTTTCCTCAGAAAGAATAAAGAGCAACATACTACTAAAAGGGTGTCCAGCAATTTCTATCAGACTCTTATTATGGAGAAATGGTGAGAACAGAGGATCACCTAGGTGGGTCAAACAGTTAAACACTAGCAGAAAGGTTGGTGGTTCAAACTCACTCAGGGGCACCTTGGAAGACGGGGCTGGCAATCTGCTTCTGAAAGGTCAAAGCCTGAAAACTCTAGGAGAACAGTTATACTCTGACATGCAGGGGTTGCCGTGAGTCGGAATTGACTCAATGGCAACTAACAACAGTGAAAACAGTAAACTTGTCTCAAAATGAGCTTTTTAGAAAATCGATTTTAAATCTACCTTTGCACGTGTCGTAGAAGCTTTCCCAAGGTAAAAGGGAATTACAAACACTTTTCATTTACTGCATTCAGTAACTGATATTTTAGACCCCATCAATTCAAAAAACCCTAAACAGTTTTTTGGCTGCAGAAATGGGCTCATGCATGACAGTGACTGTGAGGATTGTGCAGGACTGGGCAGCATTTCCTTCTGTTGGACATAGGGTCGGTATGAGTCAGAATTGACTCGACAGCTCCTAACAACAATAATTATTAAATCTAGACTAATAAATTCACTTAAAATGCTTTATAAAACATTACTAAGCACATAACTAAATCTGATATATTAAAAATAAATTAGTGGTTCTATAACTTGAAAGCATTTAATAGATTTTCCTTAAACATATTGCAGCCTTTCAGAAAACAGTATTCATTTGGTGAACTAAAATAAAGGATGCTATTTCATCCTTCTATTTCTCCTTGGGGCATGATGAAGTCAGGTCAAGACCCAACTCTCTTCCACCAATTCCCCTAAAGAGAGAAGAAGCTTTATGTCTGTCAACTGAGAGGCAGATGTCCCATGAGATGGAAATAGCTTCACTTGGAATTTAATTTAGAGGAGAGACAGGACTCGCATACTAGAACTCTGACATCTGAGATGAACTTATGGCCACTTCTGTAGTGGCCTTTCAAAGCTTTGATTTTCCAGCAGCAGTTAGCTTCTGTTTGTTCTGTTAGTTATAAACCCATGATACCGACGTGGTAAGTTGAAAGAGATAGTGATGTCACGCTTGCAAACAAAAATTACTGAAAAAGCGTTCAAGTAAATCATTAACAGTGGCTAGTTTATTTGGAAAGTTCTGAGTGGGAAGAAGAAAGCATCATGACATAACAGGGGTTCTGGTCTCTGAACATACCCACTTTAAACTTTATGTTCTTTGCTTCATGTTTAAGAAGCCTAGTAACAGATGTAATCTTTACAAAACATATTTATATTCAGAGGCTTTTCCTCTTAGCTATGTAGATACTTAGTGTCTGATTGATTTATTACCATTGTTTCATTAGAAGGTGTAACTTCTTGTGATAGTTTTCCTGCCAAGCCTAATTGCTGACAGACATCCTTAAGCGGACTTGAGAAAAGGGTGGGCAAGGGCCCCAGTTATTTTGGGGGTGAGGGGACTGTGACTTTATTCCCTACCTCTTGTTCCAGGGTACAAGATTCCAAACCAAGATATGGCTCTCACTTTCTTTCAGACTGTTATTAAAAAAAAAAAAAAAAGTTGCTGCCGAGTTGATTCAGACTCATGGCTACCCCATGTGTGTCAGAATAAACCTGTGCTCCACAGGGTTTTCAATGGTTGATGTTTTGGAAGTAGATTGCTAGGCCTTTCTTCTGAGGTGCCTCTGGGTGGACTTAAACTTCCAGCCTTTTGGCTATCAGCTGAGCATGTTAACCAATTGCACCACTGTTATTAGGGCAGACAAACTCTAGAGAGCTCAGCGCTATATCAAGAAGCCACTCATACCTCTGTTACTTTTATTCTTCCAGAAGAAGGTTGACTTCTTTGTCGTGATTCCTCATAGAGTTACAGGATCAGGATTGAGTACACATAAATAAAAATTACAAGAAATCTTTTTTGCTGAGGGTTTATTATTCAAAACTTCAATTTACAAGGTTGGGTAAAAACCAAACCCAGTGCCCTCAAGTCGATTCCAACTCATAGCAACTGTATACAATAGAGTAGAACTGTCCCCATACAGTTTCCAAGGAGTGCCTGGCAGATTTGAACTGCCATCCCTTTGGTTAGCAGCCAAAGCATTTAACCACTACACCACCAGGGTTTCCAAGGTTGGGTAGGCAAATAAAAAATAATAAAAAAAAAACTCTCATAAATGGGCAAGTAGGGTTAGTTAACTAGGGACTACTTAAATAGACCTCCCTGTTTGTAGTTAGAATGCATGTCAACTATAAAGTAAAATTTCAAATTTTATAAAGATATTGAATTTAAAGATGTCCAGGAAAATATTCCTGGGGACTTGCTGAAATCACAGACAAGGGCCGCTGAGAAGTGTGGTCTTGGAAGTGCTAGACCAGTTGATAAGAATGATGACACAATAGATGCTTTAAGAGAAAATGATTTGAGTATTAAAGGTTAAGGCAAACATTCAGGAAACTTCATGAAGCCATTTTTATATAAGTAGCTACATTTTTACCGAAATGATACAGATCTACTGCAAGATCATTCTGGAAAGTTAAATAAAATGTATTTCATGTTAACATACAACAGTGTTTAAAAAATTAAGCCCAGCCAAAACCAACCCTTGATTCATTTTTTTTATCCTCAGAAGCTTTGAGTACACATTTCAATTATAACTAAATTTCACTTGAATGAAAATGTATATTTATAATTTTTCATTTTTATTTTGCAAGTTAAAGTATCGATTGAATACTTTTCCCTTATTTATAGTGCATTTTTGTTCCCTATTTTAAGCAGATTCACTTTTATGGTCTTATTATGACCATTATTATCTTCAGGTAATAGTGCCCTCATATAGGACAAAGTTTGATTTTCTTTTTAACAGTGAGAATTATCTTTTTAAAGACTGTGATAATCATTTTCATTTATCAAAAATTATACATAGGACAAGAGTGCAAGGCCTTGGAGAACAGGAAGCTTTTGTGCTGCGTTTACCATGTCATTCTCAGTATGAGAACTCTGTGTGATGGCACAAAGTAAAGCTCAATAAATACTTGTGGAATAACTGAATGAGTTGTATAGTTCCAGACACTTTCTGCAGCCAACTTTAAAGAAATGGAGAATGACTGATGCCATTAATAACATTCAACTGTGGTTCAAAGAAAATGAGTTAGAAGTAGAACACAACAGATTTAATGTAACTTTTTTTATATATAAGTAAGGAGCCCTGGTGGTGAAGTGGTTAAGAACTCGGCTGCTAACCAGAAGGTCTGCAGTTCCAATCCACCAGTCGCTCCTTGGAAACCCTATGGTGCAGACCTACTCTGTCCTATAGGGTTGCTATGAGTTAGAATTGACTTGACGGCGAGCAGCTTTGGTTTTTTTGGTTTTATATAAATAAAGTTACTTCTAATATATGGGAAAGTCATCATCCAAAATTATAAAAACAATAATCTAAGTAGAATTAATTACTGTAATTATAGTAATTCCTATGTGAGTTGTTTGCTGAAAAAGAGATCAATAGTTATTGTCCACTTCCTAAATAAACACATTTACTTCACCTCAAATATTACAGTGAGTCTTTGGGCATAAAACCAGTCCCAACTGCTTACTACCTTCTCCTGTCTTCCCTTCTTCACTTAGTATTTCCACTTCCAGAGAAAAGACTCTGAACTATTTGGAGAACTGGCAACTGATTTAACAATTTTAAATAAGGGAGTGACATTCTTAGATTCATGCTTTATAACAGGAGTTTGCAATTTTAAATTATGAGTGGCATTTTTAGGTTTATGCATTAAAACAGGGGCTGGCAAACTTTTTATATAAAGGGCCCAGTTGTAAATATGGCGTTGCCGGCCAAGACGTGAAATTGAAGATATTATGTAGGTAGTTACATAAAAACAGAGAAAATATATTTTCAAAAAAATTTTGATAAATTAAAAATAGAACAATTGAGTACCTTGTCTCTCTTTTTTTTTGGAACACAGGTCTTTTAATGAGATTAAAATTCTTTTTTTGAGGAAAATAACATTTTGCTTAACTGAGGTTCAAGATTAGTGTTCCCTATCATCAAAATCAATTGCAAACATTGCTGTGCTACTGATATTTCATGTGTTTCATCTTTGAAAATGTCTTTTAACACAGATACTTCCAAATACTGATATTAGTCCATAACATATGATTTTAATGGAATATAGTCATCTCTTGGAATGCATTTAAAATTTTTTGTTAGATTCTTCTCTTGATATTTGCCTTTTAGAGTGCCAATATATTGCAGATTAACTACTTCTGATTGAAAATGAGCTGGAAGCTTCTTAATTGAACAGTTAAATGGATTTTGAAGCATGGAAATTTACTTCATACTTTCATCAAGGTCTGAAAATCACTGTTGGGCCTATAGTGTGTGCTCATGAAATATATCTACTGTAAATTTTTTGTGGGAATGATCTCACTTCTTGTTTTAGCTTTTGACAGTACAAGAAGTTTATAAAGCAATTTCTCACTACTTGTTATTCAAACAATATTGATCATCATCAAAATGGCTTTACCAGCATAAACTTCACATATAAGCACCTTTTTGTCTTGTAATTTCAGATTCAATTCATTAAGAAACATCAATTCTGTCACAAAAGCCATTCGATGTTTAATAATAGTGGTGAAGGCAATTTTTTGTTCAGAAAAATTTCAATCTCAGCCTTGACCTGAAAACAATCATCATAAAGCTTTACCACTAAGCCACTGAACTGCTGCATAGTAGGGAAAATCAGAATACTCAGATTATATTTCCAACAAAATTTCACAGAACCTGTAATAGTTAAATCAACGAACAAAAGTGAAACTTACTATTGATGTTACTGGTTCAATAATACATGATAGATTTAAATGTTTTTCACAAAGTATCTGCTGATGAGTGTTATAAGAAACACACATAAAATTTATATTTTCACAAATTTTATAAATTTGTCCAACTAAGTCTCTATTCCACACATATTTTTACCTTCCTCAGTTGTAACACATCTTAGAAGATTCTACTTCAGGTTGTACTGAACCAGTGTTTTCTCAATTTAGAAAATATTTTCAGGTATAGCTACTCCATGCATATTATTCACAGAGGCTAATTCTTCAGTCACTTCAAACTCGGCCTTAACACCTTGAATAAATAACAACACCTGGAAAGTATCAGTAACATCTCTCAACTTATCAAGAAGCAAGGAAAATCATTTGCTTTTTTTTGTTTGTTTGTTTACAAACATTTTATTAAGCATTTGGAATCTGTCCTTCAACCAATCTTAAGTGGAACATAATTTGCAAAATAGATAGGAAGAAAGATGCCCAAGGTGGAAACCACAGGGAGTTGGGAATCACACCCATTCCCCTCTCCCCAGACTCCTGAGATAATTCCTAGGAGTCTTGGGGCTCCAGAAATATGGATGAGAACCTAGTTCTGCTTCTTGTCCTGGTAAATGTAGTTCAAGGATATCCTGTAAAAGAAAACAAAAGCAAACAAAGCCTCTATTTAATCCCATATTATGCAAAAGGACTTTGGTTATTTTTATCAAGCATAATATCTCCTTTCACAAAAAAATCCTTGGCTTGTTCACACAAAACCTCATTTGAGTTGTCTATTGTCTTATGAGTGTGTTAAATTCACATACATAAACTGCTTGATGAGGCAGCTTTATTTATTATTCTATAATAATAATACAGAAAACAAAATTATTCAGTGCTTCCATGGGCAGTTATGGTTAGGTTCAAATACTGTAGGGAATATAGTAATAAAAAAGACACCACCGCCACCAAGCATCTTAGTTATCTAGTGCTAACTACAACAGAAATACACAAGTGGATGGCTTTAACAAATGGAAATTTTTTCTCTTACAGTCTAGGAGGTTAGAAGTCCGAATTCAGGGTGCCAGCTCCAGGGGAAGGCTTTCTCTCTTTGTCAGTTCTGGAGGAAGGTCCTTGTCATCAATCTTTCCCTAGTCTAGGAGCTTCTCAGTGCAGGGACCCCAAGGCCAAATGATGCACTCTGTTCCTGGGGAGGAACCTCATTACCACTAAGTAACAAAAGCTAGGACGGACCATTTCCTCTGGACTTGGGGTCCCTGTGCTGAGAAGTTCCTAGACCAAGGGAAGATTGATGGCAATGACCTTCCCCCAGAGCTAAAAGAGAGAGAAAGACCTCCCCAGGAGCTGGCATCCTGAATTCGGACTTCTAGCCTCTTAGGCTGTAATAGAATAAATTTCTGTTAAAGCCATCCACTTGTGGTATTTCTGTCATAGCAGCGCTAGATTACTAAGACACCAAGCAATTTGCACTCTCTCTTTTTTTTTTTTCAATCATTGTTACTCTCTTTTCTTTTCCCAAGTTAGACACATTTTACTCCATTTACTTGCATCAAACTAAACCGAGAGAGTTCCAGCATTTCTTCTTTTCCTTTTATTTTTTTAAATATTTACTGTGCTTTAGGTGGAAGTTTACAAAGCAAATTAGTTTCCCATTCAACAACTCATATACAAATTTGTTCTGTGACATTGGTTTCTATCCCTGTAATGTGTCAACACTCTTCCCATTTCCACCCTGCCTTTCCCATTTCCACCCTGCCCTTCCCATTTCTATCCCTCCAGTTTACCTGCCTCTCTTTGCATTCTCATCTTTGCTTTTGGGCAAATGTTGCCTGTTTGGTCTAGTTTATTGTTCTAAGAAGCACCTTCTTCATGGGTGTTATTGTTTATTTTATGGACCAATCTGTTATTTGGCTGAAAGGTGACCTCTGGAAGTGGCTTCAGTTCCAGTTTGAAAGGGTGCCTTAGGGCAATAGTTTCTGAAGTTTCCCTAGTCTCTATCAGCCCAGTAAGTTTCATGTTTTTTATGAAGTTGAGTTTTGATCTACATTTTTCACCCATTCTAACCAGGGCCTTCTATGTGTCCCTGGTCAGAGTGGTCAGTAGTAGTAGCCAGGCACCATCTAGTTCTTCTGGTCTCAGGCTAGAGGAGGCTGTGGTCTGTGTAGGCTGTTGGTCTTTTGGAGTAATTTCTTCCCTGAGTCTTTGGTTTCCTTTACTCTCCTTTGCTCTAGATGGGAAGAGACTAATAGTTGTACCTTAGATGGCTGCTTGCAAGCTTTAAGACTTCACACACTACTCACAAAACTGCGATATGAACAATATCTTTATGAACTATGTTATGTCATTCAAGCTAGATGTTCCCTGAGACTAGGCCATTAGCTTTCAAGCCCAGTAACTGAGTCCCACCAGGTGTTTGGATATGAGGTTTACATAACTGTGCTCCCATATGCTCTATTATATATGTGAATATACAGGTAGCACATACAAATATGCATATATCATTACCTACAACTATACCCACATATGCACCCACACTCCCTCCCACATCTATATAGCATACACATCTACCTATGTAACCACTCACATATTTTAGTTTGTTATTCCTGTTGTTGCAGAATTGTATATTGTATAGTCATTTTTGTAGTTGTCCTTTATTTTTGCATACCTCTCAATGTCTTCATTTGCCTTTACCATGTTGTGCTGATTTCCCTATACTGTGTATTGCCTTTCTCTTCACCAGAACTAACATGCGTCTACTATCTAGTAAGTGATTCTCCCTCTCATTCCCTCCCATCCCTGGTAACCATCAAAGAATGCTGCTTTCTATGAGTAAGCCTATTCTTAATCTTTTATAAAAGTGGCATCATATAGTATTTGACCTTTTGTGATTGACTTATTTCACTCAGCATAATGTCCTCCAGATTCATCAGTGTTATATTTCACAGACTCATCATTATTCTTTATTGTTTTGTAGTATTCCACTGTATGTACGCACCACAATTTGTTTATCCATTCATCCACTGATGGACACTTAGGTTGTTTATATCTTTTTGCTATTGTGAATAATGCTCCAATGAATATGGACATGCATATGTCTATTCATGTCACTGCTCTTATTTCTCTAGGATAAATATCTAATAGTGGGATTGCTGGATCATATGGTGTTTCTATTTCTAACCTTTTGAGGAAGTGCCATACTGTTTTTCATAGTGGTTGTACCATTTTACAATTCCACCAGCAGTGTATAAGAGTTTCAATCTCCTCACAACCATGCCAGCATTTGTTGTTTTCTGTTTTTTTGATCAGTGCCATTTTTGCTGAGATGAGATGGTATGTCATTGTAGTTTTGGTTTACATCTCTCCAATGACTAATGAGTGAGGGCATCTCTTCATGTGCTTGTTAGCCACCTGAATGTCTTCTTTGTTGAGTGTCTGTTCATGTCCTTCACCCATTTTTTGATTGGACTGTTTGTCTTTTTGTTGTTGAGGTGTTGAAGTTTTTTATACATATTAGAGATTAGACCCTTTTCAGATATGTTGTTGACAAAACTTTTTTCCCAGTCTGTGGGTTCTCTTTTTACTCTTTTGGTGAAGTCTTTCAGTGAGTTAAGTATTTCATTTTCAGGAGGTCCCAGTTATCTAGTTTATCTTCTGTATTTTGTGCATTTTTTGATAGCTATATTTTTCTAGTTTATTTATGCCATAAATTAGGAACCATGTTTGTCCCTATGTTATCTTACAGGAACTTCATAGTTTTTGGTTTAATATTTAGGTCTTTGATCCATTTTGAGTTAGCTTTTGTATATGGATCCTGTTTCATTTTTCTGCAAATGGATATCCAGTTTTGCCAACACCATTTGTTAAAGAGACTAATTCTTCCTCACTGAATGGACTTTGACACTTTGTGGAAGCTCAGCTGTCCATAGCTGGATGGATTTATTTCTAGATTCTCAATTCCATTCCATTGGTCTATGTGTCTGTCATTATATCAGTACTAGGCTGTTTTGACCACCGTTTGAGATTGGGGAGTGTGAGGCCTCCTACTTTGTTCTTCTTTGATAATGCTTTGGCTATTGGGGGTTCTTTCCTTTCCATATAAAGTTAGAGATTAGTGTTTCCATTTCATTAAAGAATGTTGTTAGGATTTGAATTGGTATTGTGTTATATCTATAGATCACTTTGGGTAGTGTTGATATTTTCACAATGTTAAATCTTCCAATCCATATGCATGGTATGTTTTTTCATTTATGTAGGTCTTTTTTGGTTTTTTGCAGTAGTGTTTTGTAGTTTTCTTTGTATAATTCTTTTACATCCCTGGTTAGATTTATTCCTAGATATTTTATCCTTTTGGGGGCTTTTGTAAATGGTATTGTTTTCTTGATTTCATTTTCAGTGTTCTCCTTGTTAGTGTAGAGGAACTCAATTTTGTATGTTGATCTAGTACTCTGTCACTTTGCTGAACCCTTGTATTAGTTCCAGTTTTTTGTGGATTCTCTGAAATTTTCTATATTTAGGATCATGTCATCTGGTAATACGAATAGTTTTACTTTCTCCTTGCCAATTTGGATGCCTTTATTTCTTGCTTTATTGCTCTGGCTAGGACTTCCAGTACAATATTGAATAGGAGTGGTGATAATGGGCATCCTTGTCTAGTTCCCATTCTCAAGGGGACTTTCAATCCCTCTCCATTGAGAATAATGTTGGCTGTTGGTTTTGTATTTATGTGCTTAATTATGTTGAGGAATTTCCCTTCTACTTCTATTTTACTGAGAGTTCTTATTAGGAAAGGATGTTGGATTTTATCAAATGACTTTTCTACATTGATTGCAATGGCCATGTGTTTATTTTCCTTTATTTTATTCATATGGCGAATTATATTGATTGATCATTTGCCTTGTTTTTAATTGACTATTGATATTGCCAATATCCCCATTTCCTCAGATGTTGAAGAAATGGTTATTACCAAAAGGCTAATAATACTTTAAAATTTTACTTTTCAGAACACATTTCATCAGCTGCTTTAATCAAACATAATTTAATAAACTCACCAAAAGTAAGTTACTTTCCTTGCTTGGCTAATAAATGAGACAACTAGAAACTTACTTTGGTTGCAGTCTCATTTTCCTTTTTTATTTTTGTGATATTTTTAAAATAAAAATATTTTCATTATTTTTGTAATCACAACAAAAGTATTTTGTTATGGCGTTTTATTACTACTTTCCACAAAGAGTGAAAAAACATTAACTATAATTCATCAGTATCTTGGCTAATGTATATAAAGTATCTAGCACAATGACAAGGTTATAGCTGATACTCCATAAATATTAATTCCCTTCACCTGATGGCTGAATATGTGTCACTAGGTAAAGATATACTAAATATCACACTAAAATACACATTACTGGAGTCAACATGCTAAAGAGTTGCATTTATATTCACAAGTATGCTTAGACTGTAATTTGCCTTTTGAATACTGTCCTTGAGCTTGGCTGCTTTCCCTTTTTTTCTCCTTATTTTCGAGCTGTTTGTCCAAAATAAAGATTATTTAGTCCTTGAAGTTTTAGTAAAAGGCATCTGTAAAACCATATGGACCTGTTATTTTTTAAAGGACAGTTTTTTATAATACTTATTCAATTTATTTAATGCTATAGGTTTATTCTGGAGAGGTGGGGCCAAGATGTCAGAGTAGTCAGATGCTTCCAGTGATCCCTCTTACAACAAAGATCAGAAAAAACAAGTGAAATGATTATATTGCTGACAAGCTAGGAGCCCTGAATATCAAAGGCAAAGCTAGGAAATCAGGCTGAGTGGCATGGGGAGGGAGAGGCGGTTCATAAGTGGCGAGGAGTTGCCAGACCTGACTTGGTGGGAACCAGCGCCCCTCAGACATGACCCCCTGGAGCGGTGGGGCTGGCAGTAGGGTTCAGGACGCAGTTTCCTCAGGGACAGACAGTGAGCCACACAATCTACTCACACCTCTGGACCCAGAGAAGAACAGTGCTCTCGGCAAAAGCTAAGTACTTGTGTTTATTTTACTGTGCCCCCAGCCCCCAAGCCAGCTTCAGTGGCTGTCGATTTCTTTGGGACTGAAATAGGGCCTTCTGAGTACTCGGAGCCATCCTCCTGGCCTTGGAGAAGGAATAAATTAACAATTGGGGGAAAAATAATCTGTTAGCTCCACTAAGCTGGGGAGCTCAGGACAGAAGCAGCTCCTGTCCAGGCTCAACAGTCCATGGACTTTGAATATCTTTCACCCCTGCATGGACCTGTGTGGGCTCATTTCAGGAGATTAGGCCCTTGTTGGCAGACTGTGTGTATGTGCTTGAGATCTGACTTCAACTGTGCAGTGAAGAGATGGGTTTTTGATGTTTGACCCCACTTTGCCTATTAAACAGCTCTTCACCTACCCACATGAAGGGCCTGAGGACTGGTGGCTCCACCCACATCACCTAGCCACCTGCAACAGGGGTGCAAGGATAAGTGATACCTCCCAGTCCTGACAGCCAAAAACACTGGGTGCCCTTGATCCGGCTGCAGAACCCACCCACCTGTGCACTCTAGGGAACTGGGGCATGCTTTCCTCATAGACACTTGGGGGATGGTTGTCAGTCCCCTGCCTTGTTCAGAGAGTGACTCCCATGCTGCAACCAGATACCTGTGCCTACACCAATCACCTCTGCCCCTCTAAGACTGTAGGACAGAGCCTGTACCACACACTTGATGACCAATAACCTGGACCCCTGAGCGGAATCCATATAAGAAAAGTGAATGGACTCCTAGGCTCATATACCTGGTAACAGCTCTAGCCATCTGGTGACAGGACATTAGAGCTTCAAAGGTGCAAAAAAATCAAGCTAGCTCACCCAAGCAGCCTATTTGGGCGTATCAAAACAAAACAAAACAAAGCAAGAAGCTAAGATACAGTAAGCAAACATAAAATAAATTAATACAATAATATATAGATGGCTCAGAGACAACAATCAATGTCAAATCATATAAAGAAACAGACCATAATTGCTTCAACAAGCTCTCAAAACAAAGAATCAAAGAATCTTCCAGATGAAGAAGTATTCCTGGAATTACCAGATGTAGAATACAAAAGATTAATATACAGATCTCTTCAAGAGATCAGGAAGGAGACCAGGCAAAACACAGAACAAGCCAAGGAACACACAGAAAGTGGTTGAAGAAATTAAAAAAGTTATTCAAGAACATAACGAAAAATTTAATAGGCTGCAAGAATCCATAGAGAGACAGCAATCAGAAATTCAAAAGATTAACAAAATTTACAGAATTAGACAACTCTATATATTTTTTTTATATAAAGTCAGAGGAGCAAAATTGAGGAAATGGAAGGCAGAATTAGTGAGATTGAAGATAAAACACTCAGCACCAAAATAGTCGAAGAAAAAGCAGATAAAAGAATTTAAAAAAAATGAAGAAACCCTAAGAATCACGTGGGACTCTATCAAGAGAAATAACCCACAAGTGACTGGAGCGCCAGAAAAGGGAGGGATAATGCTATACATTTATTTCATCTCTATCAATATTGGTCAATGATATTTTTCTAAAACATAATCCAGTATCTCTAAATCTTCAAGTATACTGGCATAAAGGTGTTAATATTTTATTGTAATATTTTATCTTCTGTTTTTTTTCATTCCTCTAAATTTATCTTGCCAGATATTTTGTCTTTTTAAAAGTTTCAGCATTTGAATTTTTTTGATAGTCTCCATTGCGTCTATGTTTTCTATTTTAATTAACTTTACTTATTTTCTTCTGTTGTCTTTGACTTTTTTTCCATTCTATTTCTGGCTCATTAATTTTCTTTTTCTAATATGTGTGCCAAAATACCACTTTAGTTTCATCCCACAATTTTAATATGTAGTGTTTTCAGTTTTATTAATTATAAATGTTTCTGAACACAATGCCATCAGTATGTTAATGTTTCTTTGGTTGTTGCCATTACTTTAGGTGGTCAATTTGTCTGAAAGAATGTGTATTATAAGATAGTTGGGGACATGGTATTAGATAAAATTTTAATTATTTTTATTCAAATCCAGATTTTAATTTTTTTCTATACTTACATTAAAAATCTATGACTATGATTATGAATGTATAAATTTTCCTTGTGATTTTGTTAGTTTTTTTGTTTGTTTATTAATTATAAGGCTATGTTATCAGGTGTGCATATCTTCTAGACAATTACAACTTTCTGGTGAACTGTTCTCTTCATCATTACGTAATGAATCTTTTATGTCCAATGCTCCTGTCTTAAATTCTATTTTGATTTATTAGAATTTTCTTGATATATCTTTTTTTCATCAATTCCTTTCTATACTTCTGGCATGATTATGCTTTGTGTTATTCTTGTCTATCAGAATACTACATTTTATTTATGCATCTGCCTGACAATCTGTCCTTTAACTGGCAATTGTTAATGGATTACAACACAACATGACATGTGATGTTAATATAAGGCCTGGATCACTCCCTTGTCAGGGAATTTACCCTTTGATTAAGAGAGAAATTCAGATGCTATAGTTCAGTGAGAACTATTTGACTCCTCTGTAACTGTAAGCCTAATTAGATTGTGCTTTCAAATATTAAATCCTCTTGACTTCATCAAATTTGTCCTTCTCTACTTAATAAAGACAGATAAATCAACATTAAGTAATCACAGAATAGGGTATTTATCAATAAAGGATCAAACAAGGTGCTAAGATACATGTTCTACAGATACACAGAAAGCAAGATATATATCACTGTCAAGGCCAAGTAGCTGTTTAATGCATTATGCAAGAGAGTCAAGAGGAGCATATGGACTCCTCTCCAGCCCCCCCCCAACACAAATGTATGTCTAGCAAAACTAGGAATCAAACACTGACAGCAATTACAGATTGAATTGGGTCTCCATCATAATATATTCCTGGAATGATTTGAAGGCAATTTTGACTTTTTACTTCTTTAGAGTTTAATTTTAGTGGAAGACTATAAAAATCAATCTCCCACCAAATTACCAAAAAAAAAGGACATAATTGTCCCAAGACAAGTTTAGCTTAGTCTTTAAATACTTCAAGATGCAAATCTCCTAGAACTGCCTTTAAAATTTGGTCAATTAACTTTAAATGCCTGCTTTGAAACAACTTCACCAGGTCTTCCTGATTCATCTTTTTCCCATTGTCTTGATCCATTTATGTTTTATTTCATTATCCTAAGTTTACCTTGTTAAAATTTAAAAATTACAACAAAAACAGCAGTTGAACATCTCAGCATTTTGGTTCTCATCCCAACAAGTTTCCTCGAACAGTTAATTGAAGAGACACAGTCATTTCCCAATTCTGTCTTCCTTTTCTTTCCTCTACTTGCATTTGCTAATTCCTGATACTCAGCTCTGTAAACTGTCTTAGTTTATTCAGTGTATGGCCGTTCTACCTGACCTTCGAATTCAATACTTGGTAGAGACGTGACTGACAAATCTTCTGAAAAACCTAGGATAACCTAAAGAGTGACTCACTCTTCCAGAAGTTTCAGAAAGCTGTAAGGAAAAGGACTCTCATTTCTGTCTCCTGGTTATCTTTGGCTTATGGGAAAAGAGACAAATATTGCACGAGAGAGAAAAGAGCTACTTTTAACATCTGTTGAACGAAATATACTACATGACAGCATAATAATTTGTTGTACTTATTTTTATATTTATTTATTGTATGCAAACATATACATTTTTCTGAGTGACAGGAAGTAATTCCTAAAACCAGAAAGCCACACAGAAAAAATCGTTCATAGTTTTACAGAGAGCCTATATGGTCAAAAATATCACAATTGCTTCAACCATTTGAGTTCTGCCTTTTCTGTCCACTATTAAGATCTTAACTTTCCAGGGATTTTAAAGGATCAGTAAGAATTGTAGTAAACTAGGGGCGTGATATGATGAAAATCTCCAGAACACCCTCAGGAAAAACTGGATAATTTTTTTTTCAATTGCATTTTTGACTATTCTTAAGGGGAAAAACATCAATAACCCACGATTTTTAAATGCCAGTTTTAAAATGCACCTATTGATGTGTATATAGTCATTCTACCTCCAGAAATATTTGAAGAAGCTTAAAGTCATAAATTAAATGGTAGCTCTGTGTTAACTCACTGTAGGACTCCAGAAAATAAATAATAAAACTCTAATGAATTTGGACTTCACAGGCTTCATCTCCTAATGACGAAATTTCATTTAATATGTACATAAAGAGATGCAAAACACAGTGGTAAAATCATAAGATTAGTAAATTGTAAAGAGCTACAGCTGCTAACCAGAAGGTCTGCAGTTCAAATCCACGAGGCACTCCTTTGAAACCCTATGGGGGCAGTTCTACTCTGTTTTGTAGGGTCGCTGTGACTTGTAATTGACTCAACGGCAACAGGTTTGGTATTTTGGTTTTACAGGTGGCTAATAATAGTGGAATTCATATTTATAAGATACAGCATATTTAAAAGGTTCCATATTTATATTTACAAATATAGAATTTATATCTCTATATTATATATTTATAGGGCAAAGTACAAGTGAGATTCTTTAATCTAATCTATGTGTTTTATGTGTGTTTAAAATTGTCAGAGGCTTTTCTGTTTTATTTTCTTCCAAAAGATCTTAATTTTTAAAAACATATTTTAAGGAGATATTTCAATGGTATATATACAAGGTAATTTTAACATATTATTTTGCACCGAGGGATAAGAATGGTGTGGGTAGATCCTACTAGTTCTGGAGCATCCATTTTGTCCTGCCACATCTTTTTCCAGCAGAGGAGCTGGTAGGTTAGAGGCACTAACCTTCCAGTAAGCAGCTGGGTGCTTAACCGCTCTGCCACCAGGGATCCTTCATTTTGACCTTAAAAAAAAAAAAAAAAACCTATTGCCGTCGAGTCAATTCTGACTCCTAAGGACCCTGTTTTGCCCTTAGAATCTAATCACTTAAGGTTAAGAAGAGGAAAACAAACTCTAATTTTGTGAAAGAATAAATGAGAGAAGTCTAGCAAATAGCAGACTATGGATTAAATTAACTATTGAATCATCGAACTGAAGTGAATGTCAGCAAATGGGGCTCTTCTCATCTTTAAGAATGTCCACATTCAATTCACAATTATTCAAAACTATGAAGGGAACCATGGCTCATGTGAAGCACAGAATATTTATCCTCAAAAAAATTCTCCTTACTGTACCATTAGAGTATAATAACTTTGAGGTTAACAAGAAGAAAAACAAATTTTTTAACAGAGTTTTGAGAAGGAGTATTTGGAGAGTCCATGTGCCTGCCTTCCCTGATGGTTTGTTATCAATATTTACTTTGCTTCTTCAAACATCAAGGGATTTTTTAGAAGTTAAGCATAATCGTTTTATGAACCTAGACAAACTATTTTCTTACATGTGAAGGAATACAGGTTTGATGGATTTTCATAGAGGGAAGTTCTCTACTGCCATTTCTTCACCTTTGATATTAATTGGCTTAGAGCACATATGGATATTTTGCAGAAAATAGAAGAAATCAGGGGAACAGACCAGCGTTGGACGAAGTCATGGGAGGAGAATGACCCAAGGAGAATGACATAAAAGAGGTGAGTATATTACACACACACACACATGCACACAAATGTCTGCTTTGAAGCAACACGCCAAAAATAAATATAGTATGGCCTTCGTCAGAATTATGGCCATTTAAATTGTGTCCCTGATATGTTTGCAGGAACAAGGTGTTAATAAAACATGCTTACCCCAAGAATACTGACCCAAAGGACAATAAAGAGGGATCAATTTATATTGCCAGAAGTAGTTAAGAACCAAAAAAAAAAAAAAAGTCCTAAATTTAGAGTACTGTACAAATTAATTAGGTAAATCAGAGCACTCAAGGGAATTCTATTCTCTAATGGATTTAAATTACCGGAAACACTTTTTTTTTCTCCCTCTAGCCATTTAGATATTGGTCAGAGTGTCAGTCACCACATTCATTTAATTTTTTATTCATTAATTAGTTCTGATTTTAAATGAGTGGACCAAGTAGCAACTCATGAGACAAATCTTGAACTGTGTGGGTTCACATTCAAATGTATGCACTTCCACTACCCCACCCCAGTGCCATCGAGTAGATTCCAACTCAGAGCGACCCTATAGGACAGAGTAGAATTGCCCCATAGAGTGTCTAAGGAGCGCCTGGCGGATTCAAACTGCTGATCCTTTGGTTAGCAGCCGTAGCACTTAACCACTATGCCACCAGGCACTTCCACTAGTTCTAGCAATGTACATGGGTGAGAGGAGGGCTTTCAGAACACACATTTTTATGTTAATCAAGACCCAACATAAAACCTTGTGCCTGAAACCCTGAAATCTTGTGCCTTGAAACAAAAGGAAATATTAGCATTGAAATTATAATCATGCTTGACATCAGAAATTGTATTTTTAACATAAGACAAAACAAAAAATTAGGCTCATTTGGCATTCTCACCCTCCTAGAGTGATTCAGGCAGACAGCAGAGCTAGGAAAACAACTGGAGCCTATTTTGGGAAGGTCCATCAGTGCCAGAGCCCAGGCATCTTAGTTACCTAGTACAGCTATAACAGAAATACCATAAATGGGTAGCTTGAAAGAACAGAAATTTATCTTCTCACAGTTCCAGAGGCAAAAGTCCAAATTCAGAGCATGAACCTCAAGGGAGGTCCAACAAGTCAGTAGCCTTTGGAGTTTCTGAGAGTTCCTGGGTGCTCCTAGGCATTCTTTGGTGTCTGTCTCTTGCCCCCGCCCCCACCCCATGTGTGTCTTTGTGTCTATACTGCTTTTTTAATAACTCAGAAGTAATTAGGTTTAGGACACACCCTTTGCTGGTACAGTGTATTAACAGAACAAAAGAAAATCCTGATTTTCAAAAACTGTGTCATATTTATAAAAAAAAAAAAACCAGTCACTTTTTTTTTTTTTTTATAGTTACCCAAAAAACCACTGCCATCGTATAGTTACAGGGCTTGAGATTTCCATATATATTTTAGGGTAACATAGTTCAATTCACAATTCAACCCCATAAGGCAAAAAACCATGACCATCCGTGGTGCTTGCTGAGGGCAAAGGGAATGTGGAATGGGTAGTAGAAGAAAGTAGCTGTAAATAACAGCTAAAACCACGTCTCCAGTTGCAGAAATGAAGGCTGTCATTTTTATGAGTGTTTACTCATTGTTTTCTTATGAATATGTTTGTGCGTGTGTGTATGATATCCTTGTTTTATTCCATCACTTATTGTAAAACATAAGGTGTATTAGCACCCTCTCTGGAAAAAGGTTTAGTGTGTTTTTTGTTGTACACAGGACAGTCATATCATGTTAAGCAGAAGTATAACTTTGTTACTATCTTTATTTGGAGATTACATATAGTATAAGGAGATGTGTACAGGTGAAAAGTTGAAAAGGGGTGGAATGTGATGGTTGATTTTGTGTGCCAACTTGACTAGACTATCATGCCCAGTTGTTTGATAAAACACTAATCGCTATTTTGAAGAAACTACATGTGCTTAAATCAGTTGCCCTTAAGTAACGCTGATTACCTTCCATAATGTGGGTCAGCTTTAATCAGTCAGTTTAAGGCCTTAAGAGCAAACATGGAGTTTTCCTAAGGTGTATTCTACCCTAGATTATAAACAGACATTTTGCCAGAACACTCTTATTCTTCACTCTTCCCGTCACCTGACCTATAGATTTTGCCATGCAAGTTTGCAGGAGTCTCCAGCCTATCACCTGACTTAATGAATTTTGGACTTGCCAGCCCTTCACAAACACCTGAGCCAATTCCTTGAAATAAATCCATCTCTTCTCTCTTTCCCTGTTGTTGTTAGTTGGCGTCAAGTCAATTCCAACTCATGGCAACCCCATGTGTTACAGAGCAGAATTGATCCATAGAGTTTTCTTGTCTATAATTTTTTACAGAAGCAGATTGCCAAGACTTTTCCTCCCTGGCATTGCTGGGTGGGTTTGAACTACTAACCTTTAGGTTAGCAGTGGAGCATAAACCATTTGTACCACCTAGGGATCTCTCTCTCTCTCTCTTTATATCTATCTATCTAGATACATATATATCTATATAAGAATATAGATATATAGATATTTACATAGTTGGATATTTGGAATAAATTTCTTTATTCAATATATATAAAAAACTAGATATAAACAGATACCACTAGTTCTGTTTCTCTAGAGAACCCCAACTAAGTCACCAGGCAAGGTGAATGTAGAAAATGGCTCTTTCCAATTCCATATAGACAGTCAGGTCTCCGACTTCCTAGAAAAGCAGAACATCCTTAACTCCTCAGAACTTCTTCCTGAGTGACAGAGGGCTGGTGAGGCCAGGAAAGCTTGTTTGTTTAGATAGATCCCCAGAGGATATGACGAAGTTCAAAGGAGATTGTGTAAGTCACACAACCGAGCCAGGCATATGAACTGATGTCATCTGGAAAGCTCCTGACCTGTATACCAGTAGACTCACGAAGAAGGGTCCCAGAACACTAATGAAGTCTCATTCCCCGCCTTCAGTGAGTAGGGACAATACAACATTCTCAGGAGGATGTTAAGAATACCTAGGGATCCATTTTACTGTACAGCAGAGTAGGCTTTTTGAGGAAGTAGCTGACAGAGAAGTATGATTAATATTGAACTGTAAAACCAATTATATGCACTGGGTAAAAAAGCACTGGGTAGTCCAGGGAAAACACAGAGCCACTCACCTCCCTGTTCAGAGCCCTTTCTCGGAGGTTTTCTGACCTACAGAAACCTGGTGAAAGATTTGGGGGCTTAGTCAGATAAACTCAAAGCTGGTTCATTGTATTTTGCAAGTAATTCATATAATTTTCTCTCAATGCTCCAGCAAATGCTTAGGATAATTTCCTATCATTAAAATTTACAAATAAGCATCATCTCTTTATATCTATATATACCACGATACATGTTTGTGTAAGTAACTCACAGTCTCACTTTACCTCTAGGTTATTATCATTGTATACACGGAAAAGCTGGAAAAGTAGAGTGAACTCAATGCCAAAATGTGGTCACACTTCAGATATCTTGTGTTTGTATAATGTTTAGTGAAAGCAAGTCCAATTTCAAGTTCTGTCACAATTAATTCCTATTTTAATTTGTTTTGTTTGTAGTTGTAAAGTATCAGAGACTATGCCAAAGAGGTTTTAAAGCTATTTTACAACTTTTATAGGAATTAGCTTTATTCAGAACCCCAAAATAACAGAGTTACTTAAAAGCTGAGAAGTCATCCATGGATCCATTTAGTATTCACTAAGCGCTCTTCTTAGTCAGTCACCTACTGACACTGGTGATATGATAGAAAAAAAAAAAAGTCACTTTCCCTGCCTTGAAAATGTGTCCAGTCTAGCACAAAAAGAGCACATAACAAAAGGTTAAATAATAAGACACACAACTAGGGTATTGTGGAAATATGTAAGACGAGAACTTAACAGCCAGTGAATAAATGAGGCAACCAGAAAAAGGCATCATATAGAATACAGTAGCTTATAGGAGTCTGGTGCTGGGGAGCACATTTCGAGACAAGAAAACCCCAGAGACAGACATTAGAATGTGTGAGGACGAAGAATTAATTTTTGAACAATTAAATATGAGACATTGTGGGATATATAGATCAAGCTATGATGGGCAACTGGATATAAAATCTGAAGTGCATGAAGAAAAACAGGATAGATACACAGATTTGAAAGTAATCTGTAGTTGAAACCCTAAGACCTAGTGAGCTTTTTGCTTGAGTAGGATGCAGAAAAAGATGATTAAAGGGACAGGACAGGATGCTAAGGGAAGAGCATGGGTAGAGAAAGAAAATCCCAGGGAGGCAGGAGGGGAAGAAATATCTGATGAATAAAAGGTAATATGAAAGTATATTAATCTTGGAAGTCAAGAAGGTGGACATTTCATGGCTCTAATCATCAACAGATTTCAACTCAAGAAGTCTGGTAAGATAATGCCACTCCCCCCCACCCACATCTTTAGTTTGTCAATAAGTGGAATTGCTGATAAATTTATGCAAAACGGTGAGTGAGAAGTCAGGGTACAGTGGATTGAAGAACAAAAGAAAGTAAGAAGTGGAGACAGTGAATAGAGGCACTCCTTTGAAAATTTCCAATGAGAAATGATGTTTCAGAATGCTGAGGCCTGGGGACAGCACCACCCACAAAGCCAGGCAGACCACTATGAATCAGCTCTAGGGTGATGGTGAACATTATGGCCAAACTTCCTTGGACTCATGATCTAAATCGTCTTTATAGCCAACAATCCTGAACGTTAGTGAGGAACAAAAGAGAAAATGGATGTGAAAGGTTTAGGCGAACTAGAAATTGCCATACAAATGTTAGTTATTATGGTTGTTATTACTACAATTTGATCTTGTTAGATTCTGGTCTGTACCTCAGCCCATTTTATATCAGAGTTGAAAAGCAAATTGAAAAGCCTTCCCAATGGACTTTGTAGAGAGGAAACATAAGTACTTAACTTACACATTATGCATATAATTTAGACTCAAGAGATCAAATGGATAACTGCAGTGAACACAATTGCCATCTTTAGACAGCTCAATGTGAACTTCCTGATGGAAAGAAAGCATTCCAAAGTTCTATGTAATTGGATGTGATAATATGGGCGTGTTGGCTGCTTGCTTTCTTCTCATTTCAGTTGGATACTTGGAATAAATTTCTGTATTCAAATTGTAACTGCTGTCATTTTGATAACACTCCAACTTGAAACATTTGGATTGTTGGGTGTAGACCTTTGCCAGCTTGAAACAAATGGAGGTTGGCTAATGAAGGATTCAAGGGCACCCTGGCACAGCAGCAGCAGACAGAATCTTTCCTTGCTATGAAGTTTCCAATATGGGAAGGTTTTCCAATTGTTCTTGCATTCAAAATGAAGCAGAGAATTCAGGGACTTATAAAACTCTTCGTAATTGCTATAGACATGTGTACTGATGAGTGGACAGGAGCCTTCCTCTTTTGCCTACAGAATGCTCAAAGATAATCCCAATGTGTGTGCATGTGTATGTGTGTGTTAAATTTAATTTTCTTCTTGCTTCTGGTTCCTTTGTTTTTTTTTTTTCTAAGATAAACCCTCCATCCCTGCCATCCGATACACATAAATAACTCTTTTGAACTTCTTTTTTTGACTTTTGACACCAAATGTTCTATTGTTTTTAATAAAATTTGTTCATTCATTAAACTAATATGATTGAGCACTTACTATACAACCCAAAAAAAAAACTCATTGCCGTCGAGTCGATTCCAACTCATAGCGACCCTATAGGACAGAGTAGAACTGCCCCCATAGAGTTTCCAAAGAGCTCCTGGTGGATTTGAACTGCCGATCTTTTGGTTAGCAGCCGTTGCACTTAACCACTATGCCACCAGGGTTTCTGACTTACTATATATCTGAGCTTATCCATGGTGCTGAAAGAATGAACAAGACAGAGTTTCTGCTTTCAAAGAGTGCAAATCAATATAGGGAAAATATCTGTAAAAGTGTCACAATTCAGTGACATAAGTTCTACAGTAAGGGCACACATAGAGGAGTGATTAAACATCCCAAAGATGAGATAGACAGGTTTCACAGAAATAGCGTTTAATTAGCTTTAAAGAGTGGATAGGATTTTGACTTCTAGACAAGATGAGAAAGAATTATTTCGTCTTTCTTTTTAACTTGTAAGTTTGTTGAGGTCATTGATTCTGACCTTTGCCAGAACAAAGAAGCTTAGTTTTCCCTATATGAGTGGGAATTGACTCAATGGCAATGAGTTTGGTTTGGGGTTATAGTACCTATTACAGTGATTTGAATATATATATATATAAAAACTTGCCATCGAGTCAATTCCAACTCGTAGTGACACTATAGGACAAAGTAGGACTGCCCTATAGGGTTTCCAAGGCAATATAATCTTTATGGGAGCAGACTGCCACATCTTCCTCCCGAGGAGAGGGTGGTGGGTTCAAACTACCTATCTTTTGGTTAGCCGAGCGCTTAACCACTGTACGACCAGGGCATGCTGAATCGAATGTGGGGATCTAAAAATATTTGTTACCTTAAATCCAAATGCTGTTAAGGTATCCTTTTTCATTCTCCTGCCTTCGTGTTCTCCTTGAACCAGGCACAATCTGCAGGATTCATGTTCTTGTTACACTCATCTTAAAGGTTCTGTAAAGGCCCTATTGCCTTCTATCTCCCCCTCCTCCACCACCTATACTGCCAATCTGTATTACATTTCCCAGTTTCTCCAGTTAATGGTTTGACAACTCCAGGAATTGTTTTCATTTGCTTTATAAATTAAGTCAGAATTATAACTAATTCAACTTGGTCTCTTCGAAGTGCCTCCTCCCTTCCACACTTTACAGAAGATCTGTACAAATCCTAAAATGCGGAAATCTCAAACTTAGATGGACCTGTGGTGTTCGCCATCACGTATGATGTTGGCACCTCATAGAATGCTAATCTTCTGCTATGTCCTTCGCAGTTGTCATGATTTATGTATATGTATGCAGTTTCTTTTTCTACAGATCCAGATTTGCTACAGCGAGTCACTGTTTTAATGCCTTAAAGATGAAGAAATAAGCTAAAGATAATACTATTTTAAGAAATCAGAACACTTGGAGCTCCTGGAAGTTATAAAGAAAACCTCTAAATAATGGAAATTGTGGGCTTAATCAATCCAATTGTCCTTCTGTGATTAAGACAAACAAAAATTAAACAAAAAACAGCAATAGACAATATCAGTGGAGGAAACAAGGCCAGTGGAAGGAAAAAAAAAAAAGGTATTTAGAGCTCTCTCACAACATGGAGTCCCTAGGTGGTACAAACAGTTAACATGCTTGCCTATTAACTGAAAGGTTAGGGTTTTGAGTCCACCCAGGGGAGCCCTGGTGATTTCCCTCGAAAAAATCAGCCACTGAAAACCTTACTGAGCACAGTTCTACCCTGGGGTAGAACATATGGGGTTGCCATGGTCAGAATCCACTTGAAGGCAATTGGGTTTTTTGAATCTCTGGGTGGTGTAAATGGCTAATGTGCTCAGTTGCCAGCAGAAAGGTTGGGCGTTTGAGTTCACCTAGAGGTGACTCTCTTCAGATCATCATACAATTGCTGTTTGGGTACACTATTACAATGCCATTTTACGTAAATAATATGAAAGACACTGCAGGTGATTACGGACTATTTCATATTATCTACATAAAATGAGAATGCTGTAAGCCTAAAAGGCCAGGTTACTCTAAGGCAACCTTCAGTCAAAAGAATGTTATTGCCTTTACAGAGTTAAACATTTTCAGCAATTAAACCCAAAACCCAACCCAGTGCCGTCCAGTCGATTCTGACTCATAGCGACCCTATAGGTTTCAGCAATTTGGCTGTCATACATGTTGACTTTTTGGGTATTTAGTTAATGTGTCCTTCGATAATTTGATAATTTCAGCAATTAGGAGGCAAATTTTCAAAGGCTACATTAACTAAATACCCAAAAAGTCAACATGTATGACAGCCAAAATTTATTGAAATGTAAGTATGATCAAAATGAATAAAATTTTCTGAAATCATCTAAAATTTAATAGAAAGAGTTGAACCTGGTTTTGTGTACACTTTCTTTATTTGGTGTAGAGTTGATTTCTGAGAATTTTAGAGCTACTCTTCTGAAATGTAACGTAAGGTCAAAATATAACCTGAAAACTGGAAAGTAATATAAAAAATACAGGTGGATTTCCTTTACATTCCTAGCCTACAATTTAGAAATAGTTATCTAGACCTGATTTCTGTATATTCAACTTTCTACTTTTCATCTGCAAATGAAAGTCTGACAGACTTCTGAAACGTATTTGATCAAAAATTAAACTCAAATTTCTCTCCCCAATTTGTTACTATATAGTTTTATTATCATCTTAATAACCCCCACACCCAGTGCCGTTGAATCGATTAATAAATACCACTAAAACCAAACCAAACCTGTTGCTGTCTCATTGATTCTGACTCATAGCAACCCTATAAGACAGAGTAGAACTGCCCCATAGGGTTTCCAAGAGTGGCCAGTGGATTCAAACTGCTGGCCTTTTGATTAGCAGCCAAACTCTTAACCACTGCACCACTAGGGCTCCTCTATAATAAATCCCACTACCATCTACTAATTGCTCAAGTCGGAAGCCATCTTTGCTTATTCCTCTTGCCTTCCTTAACGTCCGTTCTGTCACCAAATTCTGTCAATGTTAAGTGTGAATTCTGTATTGAATCTGCACATAAGACCTGTAGTCTAGTCCAAGCCATCATTATTTCTCATCCAGACTAGTGCAATAATCTTCTAACTGTGATACCTGATTCCATTTTACCAATTTCCAACCCATTAACTCACAGATGCCAGACTAAACTTCTTAAAATGTAAGTCAGAATAGTTTATTACTCGAGTCAAAACTCTTCAATGAATTTCCAATATATTTAGGACAAAACAAAATGAAGCAAGACTCCAACCACTTAATCATGACTTCTTGGTTTCAAATGGATAGAATTACCAATTTTAAAGTGCTTAACCCAAAGGAGAAGACCTGGAAAATTTATTGAACCACAGTACACTCTTGCCTAGTCTCAGAGTGGAGGTCACGTCTGGCACAAATGTATCCAGGGATCCCAATCCTATTGGCAAAGCTCTATATTTTCCTCTACCCCTAGTTTCTGCTTTCATCTGCATGTCTACATTCTTAGACCAGCACTCTCCATGTGGCATCAAAAGGGCCACTGGCATCTCAGTAAGTACATTTTGCCAGCTTAGCAACTCCAGTGACAAGAGTAAGTTTTTCCAAATAGCAGTGGAAGAATAGTTTGAAACAAGATTTTGATTGGTCTGGCTTAGGTGTGTCATGAAATGTTAGATTTTGCATTATCTTTAAGCTTTTTCCTGAGTCACAATTTTAGTTCCATTTAAAATAACTCTTCACAAGAAAATGGTTTTAGATGTGTTTGATAAGATACAAGAGTATTTAATACAGGTAGGTTTATTTATAACAAGAACAGCAAGGTCTTGATCTTCAGGTTCATTATTGGTAAGTAAAATCAATTCCCTATGACATGGTTGTCAACTTTTAAGAGAACAAAGTTTTTTGTAACATTCTAACACAGAAAGTTTTTGAAAGCAAGTGTTCATGGTCTCAAGATTACAAGGCAAGAATCTTTGGAACTATTCCGACAAATTTTAATTATTTTAGGAAAGTATTTTGTGCCTCAAATATGAATAAACAATAGACATCAGACTGAAATTCAACTTTATGATGAGATACTGATTATGGATTTAATTTACATTTTAGGGTAATGTGATTAGATATATTTGCTATCTTTTTCTTTGTCCTACCAAAACAAAGGTGAAAGATCGATTCACTGCTTTGCACTCTCATTTGCACTCCTGTCATTCATCTTCTCTGGAGGCTCTCTCAAAGTTCTGCTAGTTGAAAAGTACAGCCTCCAGTTTCAACTTGAATGTTAATAAAGGCTGAATCAAAGACGTTGGGCTTGTCTTTTTTTTTTTTTTTTAATCTGTATTAGTGTGTAAATACGTACACTTAATCAGTGTCATCAAGCTATGGATCTGACATGCTAAGCTTGGATGATGTTCCTACCTGCATGCTTGGTAGGGCATGGGGAGGAAGTCAAACTCAACCAAACAATAATTAATGGGTTAACCACAGTAAAGGGATGTGTTATCAGTAGAAGTAGAAAAGGAGGAAGAACAGGGCAACATTAGATGTTAGATCTGAACTACACATGCCTTATCAGGGCTATCAAGCCCTATCCTCACCTACCACTTCAACATCAATTTCTACCTCTCCCCTCTGCACTCACTGACGACCAGCTGCAGTTGTCTTCTTTCATTATTTTTAAATGCTAAGTTATTCTTTATAATATTATCTTTCTTCCCAATTCACGTAGCATCTCCTTCTCAACCATTACTCAGTTTAAATTTTCCTCCCTCAGAAAGGACTTCCCTCCCTTCCTCCCACAATCTAGCTTAAATCATCTTATTCGACTATCTCTTAATGCCTTTTCATTTATTTATCCAATATATATATTTTTAACTACAGAAGTAATATTAGGCAAAATACGTGGTTTCTACATTGTTAGACTTAGAATACATTGTGTGTATCTATATCGATACCTAACCAAAACCAAACCTGTTGCTGTCATAGAACTGCTCCACAGGGTTTCCATGGAGTGGCTGGTAGATTCAAACACCCGACCCTTAACCACTGTGCCACCAGGGCTATAGCTTTCTGTATCATCATCAGGATGCTGTGCTATGAGAACGTACAACTACATCTGATCAAGACTTGGGGTTCTGGATTCAAAGGATGAATGGTAAATTAGGGAAGATGGGAAGGAAAACAAATCAAAGCAAACTTCAGGTGGGTGGGCCTTGAAGCATGAAGTGCTAGATGATGTCATTTTCCTAAGCACAATGATTGCCCAAAGAAGGGCTTTGGAAAGTGAAGTAAAACAACTGGGCATATTCCCAGTGTTTTAAAGGTAAATGATTTCCTACAGTATACATTCATTTGACACTAACATTACTTGTAATTTTCTCCAAAATATAAGAAATACAAAAAGCCCACCAACCTTGATTCAAATTTTTAATTTAAATTGACCTTTGTTTCCAGGGATTCTCAATGGAAAGAGAAAAAAACAAAATATACATCATGCATTCCCGCTGACACTACTGACTCAAACAGAAGATCATGGAGTTTTTGCTTAAACTCATTGATTTTATATCTTTTTCTACTTTGCCCCCGCTGAAAACTCGAGTTCTCATTGACACCGACATACTTAAAAATTTTCTTTAAACCACATTACTCAGACTGCAATCTCAACATAACAGAATGATTACAGAAAGTAATTTGAGATCCTTTCATAGGATTACATGCTTGTGAAGTTAAATTATGATTTTTAAAATCCCTTGGAAAAGTTTCTCTCTGTGGGGCTATGCTAGGAACTCATTAAACAATTAAAGCTCATTTGCATCATTCTGCTTTCAATGTTAGGGATTTTAAAAATCAGTTTGTTTCATAACTATGGAAATATGTACATGGTTCCAAAGTTAAATTTGCAAGACCAAGTATAATAACAAATATATATATATGTATATATATATGTATATATATATGTATATATATATATATTAGTGTATAAAAATATTTCTCTTTACTTTTTAAAGCTACATGCTACTCTATTGTTTGGATGCACTATAAATTCAGTCAGTCCTCTATTCCTAAACACTTTTATTGTTAACCCTTTTGAGCATTTATAAATACCACTGCAATAAATAGCCTTGTGCATATATCATTTTGTATTTCTGCTAGCATATCTTGGAGACAGATTCCTAGCAAAGAAATTGCTGGGTTAAATGGTAAATGCATATTTAATTTTGCAAGATACTTTTCAAATTCTCCTATGAAGGGATTGCATCTCTTTGCATTTCCACAAGAAATGCATCAGAGCACTTGTTTCCCCACAGCCTTGTCAAAAAATACTCTGTTAAACATTTGGATTTTTGCTAATCTGATGTGCAGACAATGAATTTCTCTTATTATGAATGAGCGAAGATAAGCAGCTTTTCATATATTTGAGGGACATTTTCATTGCCTTTTCTGGGAATTGTGTGTTCATATTTCTATCCTGTGTTTTAAATATAGTTTTTGGTTAAGCTTCCTCTCTTTTTAGAAGTTCTTCATGGATTGTACTATTAAACCTTTGTAATAGGGTTTGCTGATCATTTTTCCAGCATTTCATTTCCTTTTAACTTTGTCCCTGGTGCATTCTTGTCATGCAAAAGTTGTGCATATGTGGTTAAATTTGTCTTTTTTTCCCTTCATCATGTTTGGACATTAAGTATAGTGAGAAAAGTTTTTTCTACAATACGCTTATAAAGAACTTACTCATATTTTCTGCCTTTCAATTCTATTAAAAAACCCACTGCTGTTGAGTCGATTCCGACTCATGGCGACCCTATAGAACAGAGTAGAACGGCCCCATAGAGTTTCCAAGAAGCGCCTGGAGGATTTGAACTGCCGACCTCTTGGTTAGCAGCTGTAGCGCTTAACCACTACACCACCAGGGTTTCCTTCAACTTCACGTATGGTTACATTTTTTGCATTTTACATTTATACCTTTAGCTCATTTGGAATTCATCCTGGCTCCGGCATACCACTCACTGCTAAGAAAGCATGCCATTGTCTGAGACAAGCCATTGGTTGGAGAGTCATTGGGTTGCTTCCATGTGTTGTTTCCTATTGTATGTTTTTAGTTACAATACTTGTGATTGTTTCATCAAGTCCATAAAGTTTCTGGTGCCTCAACTTTCCAAATCCAAATCTTCTTTAAACATTGAGAAAAAAGTGTTATTATTTTTGATGAATAGTAAATAACAGCTTCGGGGGCAGAACGTGTCACTCTTTGGGAAAAAAAAAGCTATGCTTCTAGTTGAAACTTTGTTAAGTATTAAAATAGCTATCCTTCAGGTGTATAATAGTGCTTCTACTTTCAAAAAGAGCAACAAAATAGGTTATCTATTATGCTTTAAATCGTCTTGTTTTTTAGCAGACTGGCACTGGCAATTACTTATAACAGTATATCCACTTTCTCCTTTCAGATTTAGAAAATGTATCACTCCCAAATAAACACAAAAACAGAATCCATATAAAGACTCACCACTACTGGCAGCATCATTCAGATTTAGCAGTCCCCCTCCTAGCCCTCTGTAACTATGGTAACTGTAGGTCCCGTTTCCATTGATGTACAACACCTCCTGTGAGCCTGAAACAGTTGATGTCGAGTAAGCGGCCTGGGCTGCCTCTGGCTTACACTGTTTGTCAGCTGGAGCAGACTCGTCCTGCAATGACAGACAGCATTCCGTTATCAAATCACCATGCTACTTCACCTTGAACAGGTTTTATCTTATTGCTACCTACATTTCTGCATTGGGTAAGAAAAAATATATAACCAACATCAAGCAAGCAATATGCACCTTTTCTACAACTTTGCTGAAAACTGAAAACAGGAAGCAAAGTAACAATGTGGGACAGGCTGGAGATGGTGCAATTTACAATTGCCAACTGAATTTAAAGCTATGTGAAGAGAAATTACAATGGAAGTCAAAGGAACATTTGCAAATGTTTGGGTTTTTTAAACCATCTTGTACAACTGCCTGCCTGCCTGCCTGCCCGCCTGCCTGCCTCCCTCTCTCCCTCCCTCCCTCCCTTCTTTCTTCATTCCCTCCCTCCCTCCCTCACTCCCTTCTTTCTTCACTCCCTCATTCCCTCTCCCGTCCCTCCTCCTTTATTTCCTCCCTTCCTTCCTCCTTTCCTAATAAAAAACAATTAAATTTTTTTTTTCTTAATAGCAACATTTATTGAGTGCCTTACTCTGTGGTAAAGGAACTCTGGTGACGCAAATAGTTGAGCACTTGGTTCCTAACCGAAAGGTTGAAATTTGTACCCATCAGTGTCTCTGTGGGAGAAAGACCTGGCAATCTGCTTCTGTAAAGATTACAGCCAAGAAAACTCTATGAAGCAGTTCTACTCTGTCACACAGAGTTGCTATAAGTCAAAATCGACTTGATGGTACCTAACAACAACTCCATGGTAGGCCCATGACATGGATCACGATAGTCTGACCAGGGCCTGGATAAACCCAGGCCTTTTTTTTTTTTTTTTTTTGAGCTGCAGTAGTGTCTAAAGAATTTGCTTCCAAATCTTCTAATCATGTCAAGTTGTAAGGAAATAAAAATTAAAATTGGGAACGAGTTGTATACATTAACAGTAGTCAAAAAGATAGAAGAAACTCTCCTTTTCGTTGTGAATTTATAGTCTAAAATACATACAATATATATGACTCCACTTGCCTACTGCATTCTTCATCTTTTTTAATAGTTTCCTTTTTAAAAAAAAATATTTTTATTGTATTTTTGGTAAAAGTGTCCACAGCAAAACAGGGTCCCATTCAACAATTTCTACCCATAATGTTCAGTCACCTTGGTTACACTCTTCAGTGTGTGTCAACATTCTCATTATTTACATTCTAGTTGTTTCCTTTTTAAAAAATAAAAAAAAACTCGTCTTTTCTAATTGTTTATCTTTTTAATAATGAGTTGTAAACAAAATTCTAATGGATTCTTAGGAATCTTTTTGTCATAATCATAAGTAGTTTGCATTTAAGTTCAGAGTGCAAGTTTAAGGGAACAAATAACTTGCAAATGCATATTTCGCGGAGCCCTGGGGGCATAGTGGTCAAGGGCTTGGCTGTTTACTAAAAGGTCAGCAGTTTGACTCCAACAGCTGGAAATCCTATGGGGCAGTTCTATTCTGTCCTACAGGGTCACTATAAGTCAGAATTGACTTGACGGCAATGCGTTTGGTTTGAAGTGCTAAAAGAAAAAAAAAAATGTAGAATATGTCAGCTGTATGAACCCAGTAGTATTGTTATATTGAGAAATATTATCATCTTTCTAATAGCAGAAGCATTGTCATGACTACCAGCATCACATAGTTATAATTTTGCTATCTTCCCTCCAATTTATTCAACTCTGACCATTATACTCAGCTGTCAACCTTAGGCACATGATCTCTGTACTTTTACCTTTTCATTTCTAGGAAAGTAAGGTTGTAAAATAAACAGAAAACTTTCTCAGAGTCAACTAAACTGCAAATAAGAAAAGGAAGGACATTAAAAGGAAAACATTGTAAAACAAAATATAATTGAAATTTAATATAAGTGTATTTTCCTGAGTATTGCCTTTTTTGAAAATAACAAAAAAGATGTATCTGAGCTATATGTAATACAAACCCGGACTGACTTAAAATGCTTTATGAACTAGAACATCTGACTCTAATTCCTTCTTACCATGTAAACCTTAGAAACCCTGGGAGATTAAATTACCCCAGAATAACAATTTTACTGGAAGAAACTGCATTAAAGCAAGGATCCAGATGTAATCAAATTTTCCTGGTATTACTAGCTGTACTATTTAGATTGGGAAGTCAGCAAGTTCCAGGGCTTTTTTTGTTTTGCTTCTTTTCTTTTTTAATTCTAGAAATTACTTTCTGCTAGCATCAAGGTAGAAAATATGTGAAGAAAGGTGAGCTTGAAAGTATAGTTCTCTACAAAAGAAGATACTAAGCCTTTACCAATTTTGCAGCTATTGAGGACTTTTTCAAAACATTCTATTAGATTTCTATTAGCTACATAGGCAAACAGGACATGTGTTTTCTTTTGTGCTCCTGATTACAGATTGCAAAGAAGCTTGAATGATCAAGGTATTGAAGATGATGTTTCTGGAAATCTTTTACTTCTAGAAGTGTGTGCCTTAATAAATAAGTCTGAGCTAAATATTCATACGAATTACAGTCCTACTGTGAACCAACGTTATTGATCAAGCAGTCTTAGTGGTACAGAAACATGGCAGCTATTAGAGTCTATAACAATCTTTTACAGAGCATTTTACAGTGACAGGGTGAATGGAAATCATCAAACCAATTATGACTACACCTCATTCATATCCATCAGTCTTCTATAAAGATGCAATGCATATATATATAATATACATATATCTAGATATCCATATGTAAACCCTGGTGGCGTAGTGGTTAAGTGCTACGGCTGCTAACCAAAAGATCGGCAGTTCAAATCCACCAGGCGCTCCTTGGAAACTCTATGGGGCAGTTCTACTCTGTCCTATAGGGTCGCTATGAGTCAGAATCAACTCGACGGCACTGGGTTTGGTTTTTGGGCTTTTTATACCCACTGCTGTCAAGTCCATTCTGACTCATAGTGACCCTACAGGGCAGAGTAGAACTGCCCCATAAAATTTCCAAGGAGCGGCTGTTGGATTTGAATTGCTGATATTTTGATTAGCAGCCGAGCTCATAACCACTGTGCCACCAGGGCTCCATATATATATATATGTATATCCATCTTAGCTTGCATCATATATATGTTTGTGTGTGTATGAATGTATGTATGTATTGTTGGTTGCCATCTAGCCAATTCTGACTTTTGACAATTCCATGTGTGCAGAGTAGAACTGTTCCATAGGGTTTTCAAGGCTATGACTTTTCAGAAGCATGTTACCAGGCTGTCTTCTGAGGCACCTCTTGGTGGGTTCAAATCGTCAACCTTTCAGCTAGTGGTCATTTGCACCACCCATGAATTTGCCATATATATATATTTTTCCTCCATAATAGAGTACAGAAATATATATTCATTCAGTGCCTATCAACAGATGAATGGATAAACAAAAATGTGGTATATACATACAATGGAATACTACTCAGCCAGTAGGAGAAATGAAATCTTGATACATGCTGTAGTATGGATGGAACTTGAAGGCATTGTGCTGAGCAAAATAAGCCAACTACAAAAGGACAAATATTGTATGATCTCACTTATATGAAAAGACAAAAAAAACGAAACCAAACCCGCTGCCGTCGAGTCGATTCCAACTCATAGGGACCCTATAGAACAGCGTAGAGCTGCCCCATAGAGTTTCCAAGGAGTGCCTGGCGGATTTGAACTGCCGACCTCTTGATTAGCAGCTATAGTACTTAACCACTACGCCACCAGGGTTTCCATGAAAAGACAAGAAAAGTCAAATGCATAGAGACCAAAGTTTATTAGTGGTTACCAAGGGTGGGAGGGAGGTGAGAAAGAGAGGTTGACGGTGATGGAAAAATCACGTTGATCAAGGGTAGAATTGCACAGCAGATTGTCATAATTTTTGTCCATAAATTGTATACCTGCAAAAAGTTGAATTGGCAAAAGTTGTGTGATAGATGTATTTACAATGACCAAGAAAAATTAATAAATAAAATAAAAGAATAGCTGCTGATGCTGCTTATGTACAACGAAACATCTCATGGGATTTGGTTCCTTGGTTTGGAAGTTTAGGGTCATAGTTTCATGGCACATCCCCGTTAACTGTGCTAATAACGCATCTAGTGCTTCTGTTCTACCTTCTCGTTCATTACGTAGTGCCTGGGGTCTTAAAAGCTTGCAAGCGGCCATCCAAGGCACAATGATTAGTCTCTATTCACCTGGATCGATGGAGTACAAAGAAGAGTCAGGAATAGGAGGAATATATGGGATATGTGGCTTATTGCCTCCATGAACAACTGCCTCCTTTGCCATGAGACCAGAAGAACGGGATGGTGTCTGGCTATCATTACTAAACATTTCGATCAAAGATTCCATAGAAGAATCCTAATCAAAAGGGGAAAAATGTACAACAGAATTTCAAATCCTCATGGACTCAGGCTTTCTGGAGCCGTGGAGGATGGATAAACCCCTGAAACTATTGCCCTGAGATAAATCTTTAAACCTTAAACTAAAAATATATACGCTGAAGTCTTGAAATCAGACAATAGTTCAGCTTAACTGGTAAAAAAAGGTCTGCCTTGAGCATTATGCTCTTTTAAGAGCTATCTATATGGTATCAGATAGACAATAGCAGCTTGGAAGATTAGATTGGAACCTCAGGGGGCAGTGAGTTTATGTTAATGAGGGAGGAATAACTCAGAAAAGGAGGGCGAGAATGGTTGCACAACTCAGAGAATGGAATCAATGTCACTAAATTGTACAAGTAGTAACAGTTGAATTGATGTATGTTTTGCTATGTATATTCGCAACAACAACAAAATAAAGTTTAGAAAAAAATAAAAAAGACAAAGGAATACCAAGAGATTGATAGATGAACCTGTGATGTTCACATGGATTAATTTTGTCCATGCATACCGCTTCTATTTCCTTAAGTGTTGGATTTCAAATTGCTCTCCATGGAAGCCCAACGCTTCTCGGAAATTTCTGTCTTTCTGCAGGGCAGGGGCAAGCTTTGGTGCTGTGTCCTTCCTCTTTCACCTTAACCTTATCCTCAGAAAGTGACTACATCTAAAGCGTTTTGAAAACCACTGGGCTGTGAAGTACTCTTTCTGTAAAGACATGTAACCATTGAAACCCTGAAAGCAGACACAGTTTTGTGTACTTCTAAGCAATTTTGAGGTCCTTGTCAAAGGGCTGGCCTCAAAGAGTTTCCCCAATAGTATATTTAACCTCCCATTGTTTACACTGAAAATAACTTGGGCAACATAAAAAACTTGAGTTTCTAATTTTGGAAAATTGGCAGCTATTCTGAAACATACACACCTATTTTTCTGTGTTTGGAAAATGATAATAAAATACACTTACAGGAGAAGAGTTTCTTATTGACGAGTAAAAAGGGAGAAGGGAGAAGGCATTGGCTCTACGATATTTTCTCTTTGCTTCTTTGTATGGTTTTTTTTTTTTATTAAATTTTTTATTAAATGCACTATTTTTTAAACTTGCCTCAGTCTTTCATTAATAACTGTTATTCCAAGCCACAGTAAATGCATTGAACAGGCAGATAATTAATTCCACTAATAATCAAAACAGGCCTTGTAGGGATTCATTTGTACTCAAACACAGATTTGCATTATTAATGTCTTTGGCAGTCCACTATATGTTGCAAAATACACCATATAAAAATCTCAATAAAGCCAGGTCTGCAGTCTCTTTTGGGTAGAAGTTTAATATATATTTAATTCATATATCTATCTTGAAAAATGATTACCATTAGTTTCAAAGGATAGTTTTTAATGTCCATAAAAACTAAATAGCCCCTGGGGTCACATTTTATCTCTGTAAGCAACTTTTAAAAATCATTAGTGCCAAAGTTCTCAAAGCCAACAGCTTGCCCCCTGGGTGTTTATGAAAACTATTTTCAGTAAAATGATAACATTAGTATGCCGCAAGGCTTTCATATCTAGGCACTGAAATAAACTTTATTCATCCAAAAAGAGAAAAGAATTCCTATCTCAGATGTCAAGACATATGTTTCAAAGTATTATTTTTTTTTAATTTGATAAAAAATAAGATAGCATCAATTATTGAATGGTCCTCAAAGGTGCCCTAGATAATTCAATGAATTATTTTGATCCAAATTTCTTTGATTAAAAATAAAGATTTGGGAAAACACTTATGTGATTTCCATAATTAAAAAAAATTAATAAACATATCTTTGCTGTATACAAACATTCTTATTTCATAAATATGAGCTTATGATAGGGTGGGCAATTACTCACAGGTCGAGGGGAAGATTGGTACTGGTTTGGAAGAACTTTCTATGCCTAGCTTGAGTGACATACTGAGAAACTGGCTTGCACTCCTTCGTACACTCTTGATAGAATCTGGACAAAGAGTAACTTATCTGTACCTGGGCCACACAGACTGAATTCCTATTTACTATTGATGCCTAAGAAATCCTTTACTGAGTACATTTAATAGACATGTTTTTTTCAATGAAATTTGATTAATTTCACTTAACTTTCTGGGAATCAAACCAAAACCAAACCAAACTTGTTGCTGTAGAGTTGATAGCGGCCCTATAGGACAGAGTACTGCCCCACAGGGTTTCCGAGGACTGGATGGTGGATTGGAACTGCTGGCCTTTCGGTTAACAGCCCAGCTCTTAACCATTGCACCACCACAGTTCTTTTTGGGAATACCAAAAACAAAAAAACGGAGCCATGGTGGTGCAGTGGTTACATGGCCAGCTATGGCTGCTAATCGAAAAATGGTGGGCAATTCTTTTTTAAATAAGTGGCATGGACAATGTTACATTGCTTTTTATCATATCTTTCATGAATCCCACTTTTCCTAAGACTTTATCTCTTTATGTTTTCATTATAAAGTCATTATATTTTCTCTGCCTGTAAGGATGATCAGAAAACTCCCATAAAATTTACTACTGGGTTCAATAACATAGACACTTGGTTTCTATTTGCCTTTTACCTTACATCGTTAGGCACCCTGGAGTTTGCAAAGCCTTTTCAGGTCAATATCTCATTACACTTTTAGACCATCATGTGAAGTGGTCAAGGCATGGTACTACTGATTCAGCTTTTTAAGGTACACAACCTTGTATAGATTCCAAAACTGTTCACCACTGCAAAATGGTAAAGATGTGGGTAATTCAGGACTCAAGATTTGCCTGAATTTTCTACAAGATTATGACTGGATTCTCCTGTCTGTATATGTCCTTTGTAATCTACATGAAGGAAGCATTTTTACTTCAGTTACTGCTCTAAATTTCTCCTTTGCCCTATTAGTACAGATCAGCGAGAGAGTGCAATTTATTTCATGTATACACTCCTGGAAAACATTTGTATCTTCTAAAAGCTTCTCTTTTTCCATTTGATAATGAGTGTTCCAGAACTAAGTACATTGCTAAGAGTTGCCAGGGAAATTCACAAAAAACCTGAGAGAACCAGGGCTCTCATTTAAAATGCTCTCCTGCCAAGATAAAACTGTCTGCACTTACAGTGTTTGTGCTTACTACTTGAGAGAAGGAGAGATGATTTCTAATGTCATCAAAATACACACACACACACACACACACACACACACTTCCTCTCATACACAATAATACTCAGGAAGTAATTTCTTTCACATAGTTAGGAGCATTCTGTATAGTCTCCTCCACTTGCTGGCCACACAAATGATTAGGATGTCTACAAAGAACTTTCTTCTTTGCAAAGATGCTCACATATGCATTAAGACAGACAATAAGGAAAGCCTATTTGACTAAATCAAGGTAACCTAATAAGAGTTGATAGAACAAAGACACAGAACGGAGTTTGTATCTGACTTGAGATAGGGTCAATTCCCCAAGATCACAAGATAGCTCTGTTACCCAGAGTTTTATCAAAGATGTTGAATAAAGGAATATTAATTTAATAAACTTCCGTTGTATCAATATTTATACACACACACACTCACATGACACTCTTACACTAGGACTTTATGAACGGTAAAGGTTTGAGAATCACTTGTTTAAAGAATAATGCAAGATAAATATGATAGCAATACTCCTAACCCAATGCATATGGATATATTACTGGCAAAAAGCAACCAAGTACGGTGCAGAGTCATCTACTCTGAAATTCTTGCTGAGGGCCATAAAATTTGATGATTAAAGGTGAAAATACAGATATGGCATTTTAAATTGCAGGCTCAAGTGTCACACTTTGCCATTTAGCTATTAATCAAAAAATCAAATTAAAAAAATAAGTTTTTTTCTCTCGATTGCTACTATTCAATTTGGATTTCCTTTGTTATAACCAAAATGAAAATTTTAAAGTGATGTTCCTTTAAGTTTCAAAAATCTGATTGCAGATATAATTTAGTCACTAATTTCATCCATGTATCTCTCAATTTTAATAAAACAGTGCAAAGCGGTATCTTTAAAATTAATTTTTGATGCATTTTAGGAATAAGAAATACTTTCTCCTAATCATATATTTCCCTTTTCCTAATTTTTTTCTTTCATCTATTTATTTTTCTACATCTACATTTATATCAGCTCAAAACATCTTTGAAACTAACCTTTTATTCAAAACTGAGCTCTATTGATTAAAAAAAAATTTTTTCATATTTTTTATTAATCCTCTTTAGATTAGACACAATATTATATTTTGATAAGACAGTTGGATTATTCTAACTGGTGATCTCATCACAGGCATGCTTTCAGTTATTGCCTATATACTGGTCACCTATATCCTGATCACTCCCAAATTCTCACCTCCAGCCTCAGCCTGCCCTCTGAGGCCCATACCTAGATTTCCTATTATTTAGTTATCCCAAATTTAACTCTTTGAAATTAAACTGTTTTCTCTTTCCTCCAGATTGTACTTGGCAAAAAAAAAAAAAAAAAAAAAAATTTTTTTTAACAACATTTGTTCTATCTCTAACGTTTCCTGTCCTGGTTAATATATGATGTCATTCACGTCTAACTTGCTTTTGTTTTTTTTTTCCTTCTCTTCCACCTGTACTTCCCTAAGTCATTCCCCAGTCTTCTCAGCTCCATCTTGGAAATCACCCTCATAGTTAACCATCTGAGTAACCTCACTGGAAATGCATAACTTCAGAACCTTGTAATCTCTCATTTGGACTATCGTGATAACCCCCTGGCCAGTGCTTTCTCCTCCAAATCATTGCCCACATATCTCCTCGAGTTTATCTTCTAAATCACTTATGTTGATCCATCCTTAAAAACCTTTGAAATTTCTCTTTGCCTGGAGTGCAAAGCCCAAAAGTCCCACCATCCAAGGCTCTGCCCAGTGTGAGAACAATCTTGCTAGTTCCATTTTCTATCACTTCTCTCATGCACTCTATACTCTAGAGTCATACCTTAAACTGCAAGAAATCTTGCCAGTGTCAGAAAATTCTGAGCTACCTTTCTCCTTTCTATAAAGTCTCTCATAATTATTGCAGGGTTATTGTATCATCTTCTGAAGTTTTTTTTTAATTTAGTTGTTTATCTTATTTCCCAAATTTTAATATATATAATGTCAAATAGCTAATTTTCCTTAAAAGTTTTTAATGCTTCTTTTTAACTTTTTTATGTAAAATCAAGAGTGTTATGTAAATAAAGCAACATCAGACAAATCTTTCATCAAAAGTAAGCAGAAAAAAGGTATTTTCGTTTTTACAACCTTACTAACCCAATATAAACTCCAGGTTAACAGAAATATTTTTCTCCCTAATTCACTAACCTATCCTCCAGACACCTTGATATATATATATATAAAAAAAAAAAGCAGGGTATATTTATCAGAAATTGTTTTATCTCTTTTTCTGTACGCAATTATCTTTCTTTAGGGGAAAAAAAGGCAAAACGAAGAGTAAAAAGTATCCTAGGAGAAAACAAAGACTTCAATTGTATACAAATTAGTTCTTTAGTTCTCAGGTTGCTAGAAATTAAAAGACCTTGAACAAAATATGCTACTGAAGATGGATGGGGGAGGTGGGGAGGGGGGAAAAGCTAAAAAGAGTGCCAAGACAATGAGATTCCAACAAATAGAATTTTGTCCCAAAGTAAGCACATGAACATGATATTTATAGTAGAAACTATTAGCTATATAGTAGAATATTAGAGCTGGGATCAAAATTCAGAACAAATATATTTAATGATAAACTTTAAGAAGCACAATGGATATGAATTAATAGGTTGTTTTGTTTTGTTTTTGGGTTTAAGTATTTAAAACAAAAACCAAACCCACTGCCAAATCATAGTGACCCTATAGGACAACGTAGAACTGCCCCATAGGGTTTCCATGGGGTAACTGGTGGATTTGAGCTGCTGAACTTTGGGTTGGCAGCCAAGTTCCTAACCACTACACCACCAGGGCTCCATTGGCTACTACATAGAATCTTATTAACAGGGTGAATAGTTACTGGTTGTCTAAGATATGATGTTGGGCAAGGCAGAAGATGCATTAATTTTATTTGCGATTCAATCAAATATTGATATATATATATATATAAAGGGTCTTTATAAAGGGATTTAATTCATTTCTGATAATTAATTTTACTTCAGTAATAAGGGTGTACATTTATTTTATTCTGTGTACTTTGTTGTTGTTAGGTGTCATCGAGTTGGTTCAAACTCACAGCGACCCTACGCAACAGAACTAATCCTTGCCCCATCCCGCACCATCCTCACAATTGTTATGCTTGAGCCCATTGTTGCAGTCACTGTGTCAATCCGTCTCATTGAGGGCATTCCTCTTAAACGCTAACCCTCTACTTTACTGGGGGTAATTTCCTTCTCCAGGGACTGATACCTTCTGATAACACGTCCAAAGTACGTGAGACAAAGTTTCCCCATCCTTGCCTCTAAGGAGCATCCTGGCTATGTGTATGTGTGTGTTTTCTAAGTAATACATATATATATTTTTATAAATATATGTAAGTGTTTAAATAGTAGCTTTAATCGTCATTTTAAGTATACGATAGGGGAAATACATGCTTTAATTAAATATACATCATACCAGTGATGCTGGCAAGGTTGAAAGTTACCTCTAATGTTGATAGCAATAAAAACTATTACACACACACACACACACACACACACACACACATATATATATATATATAATAGATTGGAAACCCTGGTGGCATAGTGCTATGGCTGCTAGCCAAAAAGGTCAGCAGTTCGAATCCACCAGACGCTCCTTGGAAACTCTATGGTGCAGTTCTGCTCTGCCCTATAGGGTCGCTATGAGTCAGAACTGACTTGATGGCAACAGTTGTAACAGATATTTGATACATAAAGAACCAAAAACCAAACCCACTGCCGTCATAGCAACCCTGTAGGACAGATTAAAACTGCCCCATAGGGTTTCCAAGGAGCAGCTGGTGAATTTGAACTGCCAACCTTCTGGTTAGCAGCCTGAGCTCTTAACCACTGTGCCACCAGGGCTCCAATACATAAAAGGGTTTTACAAAGGGATTTAATTCATTTCTGGTAATTAACAATTCTATTCTGGTAATAAGGCTACACATTAACTTTATTCTATGTGTAATAACATTGTATGCTATTGGTCAATGTTAACATAAACCTACAGGTGTTAATACAAGCAGCCCTAGTGGCACAACGGTTAAGTGCTCAGCTGCTAACCAACAGGCTGGTGGTTGTGACCCACCCAGCGGTACCATGGGAGAAAGACCTGACAATCTGCTCTTGTAAAGATTACAGCCTAGGAAACCCTACGGGGCAATTCTACTCTGTCACATGGGGTCGCTATAAGTTGGAATCAACTCGAGGGCACCCAACAACAGGTGTTCATACTATCTTTACTGTAACATTTTAGTAAAAATCAGATGACAATAATACCTGCCCCTTTAAAAGATAAATTAAGACAAACAAACTGACTTTCTTTTCATTTCTGTGGGTATGAGCTTTCCAAGAGTAAAGATTAAGCCACAAATTATGTTAAAACCGTGGTTTCATTTAGTGTCCCAAGTGGCCATGTATGCATATGTCAACAAAACTCAGACCAAGGGCTTTAAAAGTACCCACTTTGATCTTATTTATCATAAAAGTCAATTACCCACATCCCTCTAAGTACGGTCTTAGAAGTTTTCAGTACTGGCTTAAGAAAATTAAGCTCTACTGGAAAGCAGAGATTTAAAAAATACAATTAAAATTTTACAAAAACCTTGGCATGGAGAAAATGGTCTATTTTCCTCTTTTCACATTTTTTCAGCAGATAAAACACCTTGGCTAGTACGTTATTTCAACATTGATGTTGGGAGGTACTCACAGATTGTTTTAAAATGAGAGGTGTGGTGAAGCAGTTCAATGAGCAGAATGAAGAACGTATCCCTTCCTAATGTCACTCTACACAATGGATTTACTCATAACTACTTTTGATGAACATTATGTTCAATCACATACTAAACATAAGTCCAGCTAGATTGTATATCTTACAATTGAGATCTTAATTCCTGCACATCGGACTAAAACTTTATAGGCTATTATTGAATTTAAACTGGGTATAAAAGTTACCCATCCGTTTTGATATTCCAAGTATATTAATTATAAAATAGTCAAACCAAGGTAATTAGAAAAGCCATCAGTATGATGAGGTCTGAATCACTAAGTGCGGATCTTTTCATATTAATGTGAAATTAAATTTTAAAGGGAACATGCATGAGACAACACAAAATGATCTAAAAATAAATAATCTAGTAGTGAATTTAAAATACATTGTTTAAGCCTTAATGTGTGGCGGTGTTGTGTGTATATATATGTAATATACTATGATCTTTGTTAATGTTCCTTTCCTTCTTTATACTGCTACTTCTGTTACTTACAACTTAGTCATGTAAAGTGTCCTGGTTTGCCACATATGTAAATTACTATGTGTTAGACTTACAGCAAGAAGATAAACGTCACTGTTCATATCTTTCCTCATACATCGGATACAATGTTTATAACTTTATTACCATTTATGATGAGAATCTAATTCGCAATTCAAGAAGATGTTAATTTTTTAGGAGTTCCCTACTACGTCTCAAAAACGTACACATAAAAACCCATTCATGTTCTTGAACAGTACATGTATTTGGAGAGTAGTGGTTTTATCTCTCAAAATATTGAGCCATACTTCCACACTTTATGATGAATTTTTGTAGAAACAGTATAACTAAGCTTCCCTTTTCCTTACATTTTTGTCATCTATGAGTCTTCTACTTGGTCTGCACAATTTCCCTGTATGACCTCATCCACGTGTATGATTTCATCTACTGACTCTATGGCAAGAACCTCTAAATCTAAACCTGTAATTCAGACCTCTTCTCTAAGTCCACATTTTCAAATACCTACAGGAAATAAGTACCTACATGCTCAACTCAGTATTTCCGAAATTGTGTAGTTTATCTTCTCATGCTCTCAACTCTTCAGTCATAATAAGCTGTGCCTCCTGCATTCTTGATCTTGATTAATGATGCCATCTTCTATCCAGTCTCCTAAGTTAGAGACCTGTGTCATATTCAATGACCCTTTCTTTATCATCTTATATCTGCAACTCAGCACAGTCTTATAAATTCTACTTTTATTTATGAAAGAATACTTTAAACAATGTTCTGTTGAATGCCTACTATTTACTAAGCAAGGTGCCAGGGTTATAGCAGCAGATAAAACAGACAAGGTTTCTGCCTTCAGGGGACGTACATCCTAAGGGTATGTGGGGAAAACGGGCAGGAAGAAAAGGAAACATATAAAATATAAAAATAATTCCAGAGAGTGATGACCATAAATAGTGAAATAAAATAGAGTAATACAAAAGAATGATTGAGAGACGAATATCCAAGAGGGAAGGCCTTCCTGAGAAAAACACATAAGACAAAAATTGAGTAAGAAAAAAGGGCAATCACGAGAAGACACAGGGAGTGAGACAGATGAGTATATTAACATAATGCTGCACACGTGGGAGATGGCAAGAAACGGAGATGTGCAGAAGGAGGGGATGACCAAACAATATACAAAGTCAACAGTAATAGGACCCAAAACAATATCATCACAGGCTGGTATTTTACAACATGGATTTAACAGGGATAAATGTAAAGACTTACACTAAGTCTAAAATATTAACTATATACTCAAAGTGAGGAAGAAATGTTTTAATCAGTTGCTCAATAAATATTTTAATAACTTTTATGTAATCATTCCTCTACCTGTTTTTCAGGGGTGCTAGAACCCTGGTGGCACAGTAGTTAAGAGCTTGGTTGCTAACCAAAAGGTCGACAGTTTGAATCCCCCAGCCACTCCTTGGAAATCCTATGGGGCAGTTCTACTCTGTCGTATGGGGTTGCTATGAGTCAAAATCAACTCAACGGAAGTGAGTTTGTTTGTTTGTTTGTTTTAATGTTAAGATAGACACATTGGGTCCCAACATTAACACCTCTGAAAAAAAAACTACAAGTATAATTAAATAAAACTGTTATTAAAATATTTATTGAGTACATAATAGGTGCAACACACTTCAACTGTAGTGAGTGATAGACAGAATGTCTGCTTCCAGTGAGCTTACACGGTAGAAGGCAAACAGACTATTATGCAATTCACTATTTAACTATAACTGATTTAAGTATAACAAAATAGAGCAATCGATGCTATGAACTCATAACGGGGGACCTGGCGGCAGTTCAAATCCACCAGGAGCTCCTTGGAAACCCTTCATGGCAATTCTCCTCTGTCCTGTAGGGTCACTATAAGTCAGAATCAACTCGACGGCAATGGGTTTGGTTTGGTTTGGATGTATAGATGAATTAGACAAAAATTATAATGTCACTTTAGACTGTATCCATAAACTATACAGTTCCTGGAATAAAAATATTTATTGAACATTTACTATATGCAAGACACTGTGCTAATGGACTGTCATGTTATCCTAATCTGCATAAAGCACCCATGAATTAGATACCATTAAACTCTCATTTTAAAGATTAAAAACACTGAGGCTCGAAGGGCTGCTTAAGTAACTCCTCCAACATCACGCACCTCTAAGAACTGAGATCTAAACTCGGGAACTCAAACTCCAGAGTTGCAGGCTTAACCACTGCGCTATACTGAGCAAGTCAAAACCTTCTTGGGTGTCACACTATAAGAGAGACAGTAAATTTTTCCAGGTAAGAAAAATCAGGTTGCTGGATGATCTCAAAACCTTATAATGCAGTTGAAAGAACTGAATGTGTTTTAATGACAGAAGAGATGGAGTGATATTCTTTCAACATTTATTTATCCAGTGTCTCCTGTATATTTTGTACTGTTCCAGAGAAGTAAACAAATATGGACAAAAGCTCTGCTCTTTGGGGCTTATATTCTAATGAGGAAGGCAAACAAAAAACAATATATAGGATAGCGGCTAATACTAAAAGGAAAAAAAAATACTAAAGCATAGAAGGGGATATGAAATGTTGGAGGAAGGGGATGGAATGATAGATGGCGTGGCCAGGGAAGACCTCACCGAAGAGGTGAATTTGAATAAAAATCTGCAGGAAGTAAATGAGCTAGTTATGTACACACTGTTGAGAAAAAGCATTCTAGGCAGAAAGAACTTCAAGTTCACGGGACCTGGGACAAGACTGTGCCTGCTGTATCAAGAAACAGAAAGCCAGTGTGGCAGGAGAGCATAGGAGAGGAGGTGAGAGACACATCATGGAGCCAGCTGATGATACAGAGCCTTTTAGGACCTAGCAAGGACCTTGGCTTTTACGCTTAGTGGGATGAAAACCACCGGAAGGTTTTTGGCAAGGAGTGACATAAATTGACATGTTTTTTACAGTCTTATTCTGGCTGCATATAAAGAATAGACTAAATAAGGAACAGGGGCAAGAGAAGGAGGACTTACCAAGAGACTACAGTAAAAACTCAGGTGAGAGATGGTGGTGGCTGGAAAATGAAAAGTCAGTGGAAGTGCTGGGAGGTGACTGATTCTGAATACATTCTAGGGTAGTGCCAAAAGGATTTCCTGACAGATTGGATGTGGGATGTGAGAGGAAGGGAGGGGTCAGGATGACACCAAGTTTCTTGGCCAAACTGCAAGAATGTAGTTGCCACGTGCTAGCTGGTTTGGAGGCGATATCCTGAGATCCGTTTTGGACACGTTAAGTTTACTGAACCTAATTTACACCCAAAAGGACATACTGAGGAAGGAGTCAGCTATACGGATCTGGAGTCCAGGAAGGAGTCCCAGCTGGAGATACAAATCTGTGAATCGTCACATTATGTCGTTGTTTAGTTGCCACTGAGTTGGCTCCCACTCATGGCCACCTACCTTATATACAACACAACAAAATGTTGCCCAGTCCTGCACCATCTTTTGGCATGTTGATTGGTGGCATGTTTGAGTCCATTGTCGTGGCCACTGTGTACTGCCTTCCATCCTAGGGGGTTCATCTTCCAGCACTACACTGGACAGTATTCTGTTGTGACCCATAGGGTTTTCCTTAGTTAATTTTCAGAAGTAGATGACCAGGCCTTTCTTACTAGTCTATCTTAGTCTGTAAGCTCTGCTGAAACCTTTTCTATATGGGAGAAGCTGCTGGTATTTGAAATACTGGTGGCATAGCTTCCAGCAGCATAGCAACATGCAAGCCACCACAGAATGACAAACCGATGGATGGTGGCATCAAATAATCGATGGTATTTAAAGCTGTGGGATTATAGTAAAAAGAGAAGAAATCCAAGGGATGGACCAAGGACTGGACCATTCTAGCATTTACAGTTAGAGGACAAGGAACTAGCCAAAGACACTGAGAGGGAGCTCCAAGAAATTAGGAGAAAAATGAGCGTGTTGTCCTAGAAATCAATTGCAGCACATTTCTCAAGAAGGACAGAATGATAAACTGTGCCAAATACTCCCTATACCTCAAGTAAGATGAGGACTGAGAAATGATCATTGGATTTAGAAATGGGGAAGTCATCAGCGACCTTGAGGAGAATAACTTTGGAGGAAGGTTGGGTGCAGAAACATGACTGGGTTTGAGACAGAATAGGAGAGAAGTAGGTGACAGCCAGTTGAGACAACTCTTTCAAGGACTTCTGCTGTAAAAGGAAGGCAAAACATGGGAGCTGGAGGGAAGACAGAGTTTCCCCCCACCCTTTTTTTTTTTTTTTTTCTGGAGAAGTGAGAGAAGTAGCATTTATGTGTTCTGATCAGTGGAAGAATCAGTGTAATGGGAAAAAGTGATGTTTGAGGGGAAAAACCAGGGAGCATTGCTGGAACCGAATTCTTGAGTGGGTGAGATGTGACATGCAGGTAGAGGGTCGCTCTGCTAGGAGCATGAAGAGTTTGTCTGTAATAACAGAAGAGAAGGTAAAATATATAAGACAGAAGAATTTGTTAACATATATGAGGGCGTGTCAAATGAAAGCGAGGATACGCATTTCATATCACAAAATAGCACAGAACTCTGACAAAAGGATAACGTTTACAGGACAATAGAATTGGGCTCAGAGAAATTAAGAACTTTTAATAAAGGGTGTATGAAAGTAGCATGGTTCTCACTGAAAAGTAATGAGCTCTCTTTTTGGGGGAATTGGAGAAGAAAGCCCAATTCTATTGACTCTTAACTCTGCATTGTGTACTGGGTTAGATGTTATGCATACATGATCTTGCTTCGTCCTCATAAAAATTAGGAGGTAAGGATGATACCCAAATTGCTGAGGAGGAAACATACTCATATGAGTTGAGTAATATTTTCCAGTGTTACCCAACAGGGAGCACATCTGCAGAGGAGTGGAGACGATGTCTAAGACCTTTCCTCTATATCACAGTCTTTAATACAAAGGAGTGGCTACACTTTAAAGGGTAAGGATGCAGTAGAGTTAGCTCATTTTAAGGGAGAGTGTGAGGCCATTAAGTAAAACTTTCAATCTCTTGAAATTCTATGCTCCTCTTTTCAAGTGAGCAAAAGTCAATCTGGGTCTCCTGCCCTATTCCAAGCTCCGGAATGACCCCTCAGTTTGATGAGTTGTAAGTTACTGGTTGCAACTACACCTCCAAACTCTAGGAAACCATTCTCTCTGTTTCTCCTTTTCTCTTTTATTCATGTTCTCCTTCCTCTAGTTGCACCACTTGCTACCCTCAGACCCCATAAACAACCCTCTTTTCTCCACTGCCCACTTCCAAGAGATGAAATACTCCTTGAAGAATGAACTGGGCTCTCTTGATAGTTTTATCCCTCCAAAGAATAGGGTCTTCACACCAAACCCGTCGCCATGAGGCTGAGTCTGACTCATGGTGACACCATCTGTATCGAAATAGAACTGTGCTCCGTAGGGTTTTCAGCTGCTTATTTTTCAGAAGTAGATCATCAGACCTTTCTACCGAGGGGCCTCTGTGTGGACTCAACCTCTAAACTTTTGGTTAGCTGCTGAGAGTTAACCATTTCACCAGCCATGGACTCTGAGCCTGTACACAGTAAGCACTTAATATTTATTAAATTGAAGATTACAAGCAGGTAGCTCTTCTCCATCAGGCTTCAGGGCTGCAATGCCAGCCTTTGTCTATCGGGGACTAGCAGCAGCTCACCAGGGAGCTACCCTGATCAGCGTTACTCAGTCCAACACTGCTGGGAACTCTTTTGTGTTGTCATTGTTAGGTGCTGTTGAGTTGGTTCAGACTCAGCAACCCTACAAGACAGAGTAGAACTGTCCCATACAATTTCCAAAGAGCAGCTGGTGGATTGGAACTGCCGACCTTTTGGTTAGCAGCTGAGATCTTAACCACTGCGCCACCAGGGCTCTGTTATAGGTGCCTGGAATAGGAGGAAGGAAACCGCTATTCAAAGCAGATCTTACCCACTCAGAGTACCACACACATATAAATTAACTTGGTTAGACAATTAGGATGCAAAAGGCAAAACAGAAAAAATGACTAGCTACATAGTTTTAATATCCAATGTTATTTATCTGAATATATAACAGTATCATAGAACTGAGAAATTTTTCAAATTAAAAAATTCTGTTTTCTTATTTGCACTCCTAAAAAACTGACTATAACGAATGCTAAATATTAAAATTCTTTAGGCATGCCTAATCCCTAAGAATATCTACTTTTAGGTGTATCTTCAGATTTTCCTTGGAAAAAATACAAAGTTGTTCTCCAATCTTTGAAAGTTGCTAACTGCCCCAAACTGTAGCTTCAAGTACAAACATTCAGTGATTGCGGATGGGTTGTTTTTATTCAAAAATAGCCTTTTAAAATGAAATGAAGTGAAGTGAAAAATCACGGCACTGCACAGGATATGCCTCCATGAATTCAGCATTATCTTTACTTCAAAACTTCCCTTTGATGGGATTTGTTTTGTTTGTTTTAACTCAGGCCCAGTGCAGGAGGCTGGATTGGCTGATAAGCAGTTTTTTCATTTCAGTCAAAATCAGAAAGATGATTAGTGAGTTTTCATTTCCAGAAGCTTAAATTATGCAAATGCATGATAACTTTCTTTCCCTCTCCTTTGCCTTGTCTGGGCCCTTGTAAAGGAAATGATAGGCCTGTGGTCCTGTAGCTACATCACTAATGGAGTATGTGTAAGAACGTTCCATTTCTCCTCAGCCGCTCATCCCAGAGTTGCAGTGAAATGCTGACTGACCCCTTCACAGTCTTTTTGTCCTTGTGTGGCTGAGTGGACAAAGGGGCACAGTTGTATCTGTTACATTAATAGGGTTACATTAATCTTTGTAAAGCACTTTGAAGAATGTAGAATAAAATGCTGTATACATAGAGTGTATAACGAAAAACAAATATGCCCATCTTCAATTCTATAGAAGGCTAATTTAAACATAATGACCTCATTCTAAGATGTGTACCTCTTGGGATTGCTTACTGAAAGCCGCATTTTTCTGACTGGGCTCATTCACTCCTGCTTCAACTTCTTTATACCTGTTGCCGTCGAGTCGATTCTGACTCATAGCGACACTACAGGACAGAATAGAAGTGCCCCGTCGGGTTTTCAAGGAGCGCCTGGTGGATTTGAACTGCCAACCTTTTGGTTAGCAGCCATAGCTCTTAACCACTGCTTTATAAGTGGTTCATAAGCTGTGAGCTTTCAGGATGCTTCGCCCCAGGCATTCTTCATTTGAAATGATTTTCATTTTTTGCTTTATAAATGTCATATAACTCTAGTTTAGGGACGCTGGTTCCATTTTTAAACTAAACATATCTTTGCAGGAACCAAATATAAATAATGTGTTTACTTGTTTTAGGATCCAGAGGCTTATCTCCCCTCTCAATTTCCCAGGAATGACAGGCAGCTCAGCTGAAACTGAACACTGACAGACTCATGCCAACAAGATAAAAAAATAATCTCTGGGCAATTGTTTCTTGTTTTCATGTTTCAAGTTGTTTATGAGAAATCATGCAAAAATTGGGGATTTTTAAAAGGAAATAAACCTTAATTCAGTGGTTAGGGGTAGTTAAGGACACATTCATAATTCAGCCTGTGTTGCCTTATGTACCCCTTCCTACATTTATGTATTCTTACTGATACATGTATTATTTATAACATAGCAAGTATCGTCTTATCCTTTCAAGGGTAAAACCACATATTCTTCCATGCTAAAATAGAGGAAAAAGAAGTGTCTTATTTAAATAACTTTCTTATTCCTATTGCTTTAAAAGAATTTTCTCGCCTACTATAGAAATGTATAAAGCAGGTAATATCTGTGCTTTCATCTAATTGAGGTGGGTAAGACATATGAAGGTTATCTTATTTCTCATCCTAATTATTTTTTTCAAAGGATTAGCAAAGCTTTCATTTTTTAAGTTAAAATGTTGCATATGCCTGGGTGATAAAAGATCTGGCTAATACAGGGTGAATCAAAAGTCTGGATGGCAAACTCAGCAGCCTCTAGGGGCCAGGCAAGTTATATAAATGAGTGAAGACTTCTGGCTCTATAGGACAATAGGAAGTTGTAAGGAAAGTAGTAAATTCAATGGTACGGGCCCCTTTCAAAAGCCTTCAAATGGAAAGATTTCATAGCAATATCCAGGCCAAATAAAACATTTCTGCAGAGGCTACCCATTTGCCACCCCTGCTATATATTCTTTTGAGATTTATATACATATATAATATACACTATATATAGTACACACACATACACACTATATAAACCAGTATATATACGTATAGTTACATAGTACACATACACTATACATATAATTTTTTTACTGTACTGAAAATAAGTCAATGGATTTTTATTTTAATTTTTTTAGAATACTGGAGCAGTGCTTTTCCAGACTTGTTGAAGCAAGTCATTTGTTACAGTGCGATGGTATATTGAATTATTCCTAGAAATACTTTTAGGATCGAATGAGTGTGAGTCATCTTTGACTTGGATCATGTAGCCGTAAATACAGCCCAGCCCCAGGTTTCTCGCCTGTGCTTCATGAAGAGGGACTCCTGAGTGACTGGACACAAAGGTACCTGCTTCATTTACTTCACACCTGAGGTCATCCGGGGAGAGGAGCTATGCACAAGGGCCCTGATATTAACAAGGGTTTCCTGACAGAGCTGTGGGCTCTTTCGTCCTCCTGAGTGGGGAGCTCAGGTAGGGGATGAAGGATGCCAGGCAGCCCTGATGTTTGTCCCCTCAGCCTTGCACAGGGGTGAAGCAAGCTGTGAGTGCACTCGCCTTCATGCTAAGAGACATAGTTTTTAATGAGTTTTTAAGAACCTACCTTTAAGGACCTTAAGAAGACACCATAATTAATAAATCACTGCCACATTTTCTACAGTGCTTTCATATTTCAGAGGAAAGCAACAGGTAAACAAAGAAACAAAAGACAAAAAATAATATAGGTTAATATTAGCTTGATTTTAGAACAGGAGATATACCTTTAAAGGTTTTTCAGCCCTTCATGACTAATGAATGGACAGTAGCACTCATGAATAATTGGTTTCCTCCTCATCATTAGGAGGCACTTATTAGCTACCTAATCATAGGTGGCCGCGATTAGGGGATACGGACAGAATAGGTATACGTGAACCACTGGGCTCTGTAAGAGCTTTGGCTCTAAAGCAGAAAAAAGCATTTTCAATCCTGAGAGTATTTCCACCTTATACCTAATGTTTGTTATTATGACAACTAAATCTATATAGTATTCTCATCATATGCTTAATATTTATTATCAATACAACTAAATAAAATAATTAGGAAAAAGATTGATAACTTTTTTTTAAAGAACAAATTTTGTGTGTGTGCGTGCCTGTATATGTGTGAAGCACTCACTACCTGTTTTTGCAGTGACGTCATAATGAGGTATATATGTATATATTTTCCACATTCACGGGACAGCAAAGGTTCTTTTTATTTATTAGGGCTAATATTCACTTTCTTCCTTTTTAATTCCACTTCCAATGTTTATACTCTTTAGATGTATCGGCAATTTCAGATGACTAGCATTTCTTCATATTTTGAGATAAAATTTCATCTTATGTAAGAGTTTATCTGTGGTCTGCACAGAAAGAGACCAGCCTCCTGATGTTAAAATTCATGAAATTTAAAATACATAAATAAACGAGTAGATATATCAGCTATACCTCAAAATCTTAAATGAATAAAATTCAAAGATATTAAAAACATGCTTTTATTCCATGTAAATAGACTGGGCTCGAAGCTATTTATTTATTTTGCATTTGTAGATACACACTGAATTCTGTGCCTTCCATACTTCTGTTGGTAAATTCTTATTAGTTATAATAAATTCTTAGTAGTTTTAATTCATGTGCATAGCGTCATACACACATTCTTCAAAAAAAAAAAAATAAGATACAAAAACTTGTGTTATCACACCATAATGAACATAGCTTTTCCTTGGACTTCCAGAATTTGTCCTCCTTTCTTTTGATAGCTTTACCTGATTTTTCTCTCCCACTATCATTCCATATGTTTTGCAGAGCTGACTCCACTCTGGCCCCAAACTGAGCCTGTGACCTATACACACTCTATTTCCCTGGCCTCAGCAACTGCATTAGGGATGAATGTGTAATTCAATCATAGTCAAGGGGGAAGATGGATGGCTGGCGCTGCTGCAGCCATATTGCTACCACGAAGGCTAACCCATCTGAGAACAGAAACAACAAAGATGGAGCAGAGCTAAGGCATCTCCAAGAGAGGTCCTGTTGACATTAATAAGACACTCAGTCAACCACATATAACCCTGCCCAACCACTGGAAGTTTTCATTTAACTGAGCTAATAAATTCCCTTTTTGCTTAAACCATTTTATTACTAAATTTTCTAACAATTTTAAAATAAGAGATGCCAATGTGCTACATCTCCCAATCCTGGACACCGCCCTCCTTCCGTAGCTTTCAATCATCGTTGAGTGCCCCATCACTCTCTCCTAGTACACCTCTAAATTTAAAATAAAAATAAAGTTAAGCCTTGTTGGAAGTTTCATTGATTACCCAATGAACGAAATGTTTTTAAAATTATCTGATGTAAGTTATTTCTAATAAAACAGTTAGACTTTCCGCCTCTAAATGCGCACTCATTGGGTACTTTCATATCTAGCACTTAGTCTTTCAAGCTGCAGACTGTACTACTGAGACTTACTCAGTTGTATCTCAATGACTTAAAAAAGCAAATGTTCTTGAACTTTTTCCAGGACAAATAACAGAGGAGAGCATTCCCCCTAAGATATAGTATATGTAATCAGATCAGATAGACCCTAAATTTTTATGCTATTGAAGTGAATATATTTTATGTTTTTAAATATGTTTTCTTTGGCCCTGGTGGCACAGAGGTTAAGAGCTCGGTTGCTAGCCAAAAGGTTGGCAGTTCGAATCCATCAGCTGCTCCTCGGACATCCTATGGGGCAGTTCTACTCTGTCCTATAGGGTCAATAGGGGTCGGAATCAGTGACGGCAACAGATTAATTATAATAATAAACTAAATCTTTAATGTTTACCTATTCTTGGGTCCAGTCAAATTGTGTTTTCAAGGCTTTTGGGAAACTCCCTGCATTTACCACCTGATTCATTCCTAACTCTCCCAGTTCACAGTCTTGATTCTTGATGTATTCAATTTCATGTATTATATATCCATTCTTTTGTAATTTCCGAAATGCTGGTTTGAAATTACTATAGAGCCAATATATTATATTAGTCTTCTTCAAGCTTTAAGCAGAAATAAAATATTACTATCCAGATGGTATTTCCCTTTTTACTTAGTAACAGCATCATTTTTATTTTCATCAGCTCTATAAGAAAATACAAATAATTAAATGTAAAATTTATGACAACTCAAAAGAAACGGGAAGCTTAGGGTGGTGGAATAATTTGGAAAAGGACAGCAAAAACGGTAGCATAACTTGAAGAACATAAGCAATGTCGCTGAAATTGCTGATACATAGAAATTGTTGATATCGTGTATCTTTGGCTGTGTATACTTTCACCAAAATAAAACAATTAACTTAAAAAAAGTACATTTTGTCAATTGCTCCTAAGACTGGAAGTACATATTGACTGGGGAAAAAAAAATACCCTCATGGGTTTGGGTGTATTAATGTGTTTTTGTCTTCCTTTTCTGATGCTTATTGCATAACTCCCTAAGGTCATAGTTTAGAATATACTTAGAAATTCCATAAGGTCATGATTTAAAGCATACAAGTTCTCTTTGATCATACCAATTACTAAGGTATTTACTCTTCTTTTTGTTTGTTTAGGCAGAATCATCTTAGACTATCATATATCTTATCATTGGAATACAAATCATTTTTGTTTTGCTAAAAATTGTGCATTTATGAGCAGTTTTGTGAGTGTTTAAAGATTATGCATCATTAATCATTATAACTGATTATAGAACATGATTTTATGATAATCTGTATCTTAGCGCCTCCATTAGGACTTCCGTTTTGGCAGGACACATTCACATTAATGTCAAACTTAGCCTACTAAAACAGAAGCAATATTTTAAAAACACAAATGACTACCCCAGTAATGATCCCAAAGCCTTTGTTGCATATTGACAGATAGCTTCTCCTTTATGTGTATATAATGTATTTGCATATCTGTACAACTTTTTAGGTAAAACTTTAAATAGCTATCTTTTGTGTAAGACAGAGAAAAAAGTGCACACATTTATTTGTGAATAAGCAAAGAGTAAAGATCAAAATTATTTATTTGCTTAGTATAGGCACAGCTCACATAGTTTTTAAAAAAGAAAAAGCTACATCCAGTTTATAACATCTAAACCTTTCTTTTGTGAACATCAATATTTAAAATGTCTCCTCTCCAAGGAACAATACCCTAGATACATGGTATATAGGTATGATGAATGGTGTGGCAAATTGTCTAAAGACATATAATTACCATTGCTTTTAAACATAGATTTCTTAAGAAATGAATATTTAAAAATTAGATAAGACTCAAATGAAGAAGAAAGTTGGTCACCACTAAGAAACAGGAAGGATGTACATACTTGTATATTAATGTTCAAATGTATTGCATTTAGGGTAGAACTCCCCCCCAGAGCCTGCTGTAACACTTGTATCAAGCTGCTGTATTCAGCCTGCTGCTATGACAACTATCCAGGGGCAAATGTCAGGTCAGCTCCCAGTATCTGTGTCTCAGGTGTAATTGCTTTGTCCGAAACCTAATAGCTGCCTTCTTTTTCTCACTGAACAGTGAAAAGCAACAGTGCCCCAAGAACTAAACGTGGAGATAGTCTTCACCTGTCTGCTCCCAGCATACACTCTTGGTTCCTATCATATTGTATGTGTGATTTTTCGCATTTTGGCCCTGATGTTGTGTTGACTAGGATGCCAGACAACATTCTAAATTGCAGCATTTGTTCTAATGAGTACCTCTCTGATTTGCCACATTTTACTATTTGCAGGCTTGAGCTTTCCTATTGCGTTAGCAGGCATCTCATTAGAAGGCTCTCTCCGTCCCTAAAATTGAACTTTCATGGAAAAGCTATTACATCAAGCCCACATATGGGTGTTTATTAAGAGTCTACTCTCTTTCCAACATATAACTTTGTTCCTTTGGACAGGAAAGTGATAAAAAGCCAAGGCTGTTTTTTAATCTTATAGAGTGATAAAAATTGTAGAGTCAAACAATATTCCAAGAGACATCTGGAGGCCATTACAATGTTTTCATTGTTAGCTGCCCATCAAACTGGCCCCCTACTCATGGCCTATGCACAGTAGAATGGAATGCTGCTTGTTCCCGTGCCATTACCATGATCGGTTGTGAATCAGACTGTTGTGATCCGTGCGGCTTTCATTAGCTGAGTTTCAGAAGTAGATCATCAGGCCTCTCTTCCCAGTCTGTCTTAGTCTGGAAGCTCCACTGAAACCTGTCCATCATCAGAGCAACAAGCAAGCATCCACCAACAGACAGGTGGTAGCTGTGCTTGAGGTTCATTGGCTGGGAATCAAACCCATGTCTTCCACACAGAATGAGAATACTGCCACGGGACTACCCTGCCTACATACATATATTTTTCCCTAGGATAGACTTTGCTGGATCACATCCTGCCCATCTTCTGTTCCTTAGCCCCTATGCCAGGAGCTACAGATCTAATGCAAGGATTAGTAACCAAACCCAGTTCTAAAGTTTAACTTATGGTCAGTAGGCTTCTGTCATGAAATGAAGATGCACTGATTATATTTTAGAAATATTTCCACTAAAAATGAAAATACGATAATTTTTAAAGAGGGCTAATTCTCAGCTACCTACAATACTTAGCTATGCAGAAACATCCATCTCCCAAGGCACTGGTTCAGTGAGGAATCAACTGTGTGTTTCTTGAGACCAGTGGTCTCATATTTACCAATGAGTCATGTCAAACATCATAAATCTCTGTCTTTAGGAAGCATAGCCCAATTTGTCTAGTTATCATATTAACTAACTTCATAATTTATTCGTGACTATGGCCCAATTTCCCCAATACACATAATATTGCTTCACAGTAACTAATGGGTTTTAAAGTGGGAAGATTAAAGAGAAAAGACAGGGCAAAGGATGAACAAATTATGAGAAATAAATTATAAAAATGAATATATGTGGCATACACCAAACATGCCAGACTCTTCATTTATATGCTAAGCCTAAAAATAATTAGTTTTTAAATAAATAGTATTAACAAAGATGTTGTTTTCATGGAGAACTCAGCAAACGGTATGTTTCCCTGACTTTGGCAACAGAAACTGCCTTAACATATCACGCCAAATTTCTTTGTCTGGATTCAAACCAACTATTCATATCCTGCCATTTATTCACTTGTAATTAATAACATTGTAATTTATTTAATTAACTCGTAATTGTGGGTAACATTGAAAAAATTGGAATTCCAGAATACTTAATGGTGCTCATGCGGAACCTGTACATAGACCCGGAGGTAGTTGTTTGAACAGAACAAGGGGATACTGCATGGTTTAAAATCAGGAAAGGTGTGTGTCAGGGTTGAATACTTTCAACATATTTCTTCAATCTGTATGCTAAGCAAATAATCCAAGAAGCTGAGCTATATGAAAAAGAACGCTGCATCAGGATTGGAGGAAGACTCACTAACTGTGATACGCACATGACAATTTTCTTGCTGAAAATGAAGAGGACTTGAAGTGCTTATTGATAAAGATCAAAGACTACAGCCTTCAGTATGGATTCCACCTTAACATAAAGAAAACAAAAATCCTCACAACTAGACCAATAAAGAACATCATGATAAATGGAGAAAACATTGAAGTTGTCAAGAATTTCATTTTACTTGGATTCACAATCAATGCTCATGGAAGCAGCAGACAAGAAACCAAACGACATATTGCATTGGGCATTACCTACTGCAAAGGACCTCTTAAAAGTGTTAAAAAAGCAAAGATGTCACACTGAGGACTAAGGTGCGCCTGACCCAAGACACGATATTTTCAATCGCTTCAGATGCATGTGAAAGCTGGACAATGAATAAAGAGACTGAAGAAGAATTGATGCATTTGGATTATGGTGTTGGTGAAGAATGTTGAAAATATCACGGGCTGCCAGAAGACAAACAAATGTGTCTTGGAAGAAGTACAGCCAGAATGCTTCTTACAAGCTAGGATGGCCAGACTTGATCTCACATATTTTGGACATGTTATCAGGAGAGATCAGTCCCTGGAAAAAAAAAAAACAAAACATCCTGCTTGGTAAAGTGGAGGGTCAGCAAAAAGGAGGAAGATTCTCAAAGAGATGGACTGACACAGTGGCTGCAACAATGGGCTCAAATATACCAATGACTTTTTTTTTTTTTTATGAGGATGGCACAGGATCTGGCAGTGTTTCATTCTGTTGTATATGGGGTCGCTATGAGTTGGAACCCACTTAATGGCACCTAACAACAACAACACTTAATAACATTTAAGCCAAAGATATACCTAAAAAAAAATAACAAAACAAAAATCACCATTTACTCTACTGGAAGAATTCTCAATAAGACCAGAAAACCATATAGTAAAGGAGAATGAGTGATGGAAAAACAGTAAGGCAGAAATTATAGCTTGTTTCTCAGGTTAACAAAGAAACCTTCTCAGTTTCAGACTTCTCATCCATAAAAAAGGGAAAATATTTGACCTACATGCCTTAGAGTACTATTAAAGAACCAATAAAATTATGTATTGTACATCACTATTCAGACATAAATTAATATATTGTTATAAAAGGAAAATAAGTACAGTAAGGAAAAATTTTAAAAAGAAGTGACCTCATCTCAACTTTTAAAAAAGCAAAATGCATTAGTTGATGAAAATTGTAATGTCAGTTGTGGAGACATCATCAAAAGCAGGCTCTAAGATGAAGATTAGTCATCTTTGTATATAGTTACATTAGCTTAAAATATAGGAATACATTAAACTTTGATTCCCAATTAGCTGAGCTAATGTAGTGGAATGCAAGAGTAAGCATTCTCAAATCACTGTTAGCTTAGAAGTACTCTGTAACCATATGATTATTTTGTAACAGATTAATCTTCATAGCTACTTTTCAATTAGGGTAAAATGTAAATATTGTTGCATTTTTATAGCAGATCTGATATGATAGGTCATAGGGAAAGTCAGTCCTTGCTGTATCAGGACCTCATCTTTACCGTAGTCTCATCTATACACTGTTGTCCATAAATGTTTTCTGTGTGATAAAAATATACATAACACCAAAAAAAAAAAAAAAACCATTGCCGTCGAGTCAATTCCAACTCATAGCCACCCTATAGGACCGAATAGAACTGCCCACAGGGTTTCCAAGGAGCAGCTGGTGGATTCAAACTGCCGACTTTCTGATTAGCAGCCAAATGCTTGCCCACCAGGGCTCCGTATATAACACAGCATTTGCCAGTTCAACAGTTTTTTACATGAACTATTCGTTGACATCGATAACCTTCATCATGTTGTGCAACCATTGCCAGTATCCCTTGACAAATTTTCCATCACCATTAGTGGTTGCTCCATGCTTCCTAAACAATTCCCTCCCCCTTCCCTGCTGCCCCTGGTAACCACTAATAAACTTTGAAGTCCTTAGACTTTGAAGCTTCTTAACAATTTGACATGTCGCTCTTCTTCACCAGCTCTCTCTACAATGTACTTAAAGTACAGATGATTTATTTGGGCATGTAAGATCCCTGCACAATCATGACCAGTCCCCTTCTCCTTCATTTCTTCCCAGGAATCCCAGCGTTCCCTCACAGGAGATCCGCTGTCTTTAATACTGAAGGCTCCAATGTTAGGAAATAATCCATATGTCTAGAATACCATTGTCTAACTTTTCTGCCTGTAAAATCTCCTTCATTCCTTAAGGTCCAGCTCAAATAGCATCTCCCCTAGGAAGCCCTCTCAGTTTCTCCCCGTCAGAGTCAGCAACTCTCTTTTCTGGACTCTTTTCTGTCTGATCACTCCCTTATAATGATATTTCTCATGCTAAATTCACCTATCTTTAATAGAATATGAACTTCTTGAGTTAAGATATTATGTCTTATCTATCTGTAAAGTGGGAATGATTATACTTGCTCAAAAGCCATATTATAAGAATTAAATAATATAGTATATGCAAAAAAAAAAAATCCATTGCCATCAAGTCAATGCTGACTCACAGCAACCCTATAGGACAGAGTAGAACTGCCCCATAGTGTTCCCAAGGAGCAGCTGGTGGATTCAAACTGCCAACCTTTCGGTTAGCAGCCATAGCACTCAACCACTGCACCACCAGGGCTCCATTGTAAAAGCACCATGTAAATTCGAGTCATTCCAGCACTTGGTAAAACTCCCTCCCTACTTGTTCTGTAACCTCTGTAATGAGCAAAATCTCTGCCACACAGTAACTTAGACATATATGTATTTGCTAAATGAAACAACTGTTTTAGGTTCTAATTGTTGAAGCAGTGGTCTCTTATTAATTACAGTCCTTGCATATAGAGATACATAAAATATTTAGAGAAATACCTAGGGTAGTTAAAAAATCATGGAAAAAAAAAGTTTAAAGCTTTTGCCTTCAAAAAGTTACCTTGTCAGAAATCAAATTGGAATTAACTCACATTTTAAGTTCAGCCACAATCTTAGCTAACGCTAATGCTAATATAAATTCTTAAAGCAATTATTTTGCTCACAAAAATACGAACAAAATCCAAGTCAAATATCCTTCTGTACAGAGTAAGTACAAAATTTCGGTATAAGAATTCTAACCGTGTTAAACATGCATTATAGTTATCCATACATGATACTTTACAAATCTAAAACATTTTGATAGGTATTTTTGCTTTTCCTTAGTGTTTTGTTTATAAAATTTATACATGCTTACCAAAATATAATGGAACAGATATAATATTCCATATTTTCATTATTTAAAAATAGAATTATAACCATTTCCAGGTCTTTCTAGCCTAGTAGAGGGATGATGGTAGATTTTTGGTAACGAGAAGGTTTGCAATTAAGTCTCTTGAGACTGGGTTGCTAGTTTGCCTACAATTTAGTGCTCATGAATTTAAGGCTGTGATTCAATATCTACGTGTGCTATCTTTTTCCCATGTAGGAAAAACTTCTGTTCCTTTGGGAGACGATGCTTTACTAAACACTCCCAATGATCCGAGAGACCACGGGACCACAAAGACGGTCAGTATAAACCGGAGTTGTAGCTGCTGCGTCCTCATTGATCTGATGTGTGGGTGCGAGCATCTCATGGCTTTATCCTACTGCTGTAGTAGCCCCATGTTTACACATAAAATGCGTATCATTTTATTATATATTAACCTAGCTACTAGAAAAAAAATGTATATTTATATTAAAATTAAGACATTATATACATGTTTATATTTAAATGGAAACCCTGGTGGCGTAGTGGTTAAGTGCTACGGCTGCTAACCAAGAGGTCAGCAGTTGGACTCCACCAGGTGCTCCTTTGAAACTCTATGGGGCAGTTCTACTCTGTCCTATAGGGTCGCTAGAAGTCAGAATCAACTCGACGGCAATGGGTTTATATATTTAAATTGTATGCATAGATAAAGTATATTAACTATAACTTGCATTCGGGATCTAAAAGTGGAAAATTTCAAAGTACTATAAAAAAAGATGTGTTTTCTGGGGTTAGAAACTAATGGTTTAGATTTAAAGGTTCCTATGTATGGAAACCCTGGTGGTATAGTGATTAAGTGTTACAGCTGCCAACCAAGAGGCTGGCAGTTCAAATCTGCCAGGCGCTCCTTGGAAACTCTATGGGGCAGTTCTACTTTGCCCTGTAGGGTTGCTATGAGTTGGAATCAACTCGATGGCACTGGGGTTTTTACATATTAAAGGAAGCTTTTAATACGCATATGCTTATAAAACAAGTTAAATTTTTTATATCATAGCAATAGGGTAGAAATTAATTCATAGCAATAGGGCAGAAATTAAGGGCATGGATTTTATGTATATTAAGAGCTTTAAATACCTTCTTATATTTTGACCCAGTAATTTCACTTCTCGTAATTTGCCCTAGAGAAATAATCACCAAGGCATCCTTTTCCCATGCCATTTATGCTAGAAAAAGTGGAATCAACATACAATAATCTCTGGGAAGCCTACACGATGTAGTATTAAGCAGCTTTTTAAAATAATGTTTAGAAGATCATATGTACAAAGGCAGGATACAATGAGAATGTCACACTGTTTTGTTTAAAAAAAAGTTTGGCATAGAAAAAAATACTAGAAAGAATTATACTATGATGGAATTCCTAGTAAATTTTATTTCTTCTTTAAAAATTTCTTTATTTCCCAAGTTATCAAAAATAAGCCTGTACGACTCAAAAGGTCTAAAATGTAACAATAAATATATTTATAAAAGCACAGTGATTATAACAAAGAGTGACTCCATCACTGAGCTCAATTCAGGTCTTGGGAAAGTTACTTAACTGCACTAAGCCTCAGGATCCACTCTATCAAAATCAGGGGGATTACCAAAAACAGGCTTGTAAAACATCCTGCACAGCGCTGCATGCTAATATTTCCGCCATTGCTCTTCTTCTTAATATTATTATTAATGAGGAAAACAAGGCCCATTACAGTAAACTGACTTGCTGAAGTACAGTCTGTCTACCTCAAAAAGTTTAAAATTGTACATGTTACCCAGGAAATAGAACATATTCCAAGAACCACCCTAGATGGGACTTCATTCTTCTTACATGGTATATTTTCACCTTTGGACAAAAGGGCCATGACAAAACATAAGTTGAAAGACTCAAAGTTATAGGCTTTCTCGAAAATTTTATATATTAAAAAGGAAACTGCTAGGAATAGAGTGAAAAGCTGAGGATGGGTGAGGATAGGGGCAAGGGGATGGAGCCTGAAGACCACAGAAATAGGTTGCAAGACATATCTCAGGTACTACCCCAAAGTTTAAATTTAAGATAAAAGTCAATTGAAAAATGTTGCTTTAAAAAAAAAAAAAAAGAGGTTGCTTTAAGTTATGTGTTTGTTAAAGTTTGTAAATGTTACCAAAAAGACACAAAACTACAGAATGACAGATGAAAGGCTGCCTGTCTCAAAAAAGTTTGTCCTACATCACTACATTTTCAACTTTTGTACCTAAAATTACATTTATTTTGGTATTATGCTCACTTGTTATTACCCTAAGAGGGCAAAGAAAAACCATGAAGAAATAGAGGCTACAACGAATTCACCACTATGGAGGAAAAAACAGTGGCAAGGAACTATGGGCTTACTAAATATTTTTAGGTCCTGGACAAAATAGATTTATTCTGGCTTACCAGCAATCATTACTTTTTTAACTTAACAATATATCAGTTTTCAGTACTTTTTTCTACTTCCACACCTTTTATTATGTCATAATGAGCTACACTACATGCCATGCCCCCCCAACTATGCTCTTTTCAATAAAGTCAAATTTGTCACATCACAGCCTACCATTGATTTCCCATCAGTCCTTAAAATGTAACCCGTAGCTGTTGAGTCGATTCAACTCATAGCAACTCTATAGGACAGAGTAGAACTGCTCCATAGAGATTCCAAGGAACAGCTGGTGGATTTCAACTGCCAACTTTGTGGTTGGCAGCCGAACTCTCAACCATTGTACCACCAGGGCTCTGTCCTCAAAACCCAAACCAAACCCAAACACATTGCTGTTGAGTTGATTCTGACTCATAGCAACCCTAAATGACAGAGTAGAACTGCCCCATAGGGTTCCCAAGGAGCAGCTGGTGGATTTAAACTGCTGACCTTTTGGTTAGCACCCAAGCTCTTTAACCACTACGCTACCAGGGCTCGCTGCAAAACCCATCACTCAGCACTCAAGCCAATTTCTTCTTCATGAGGGCAGTGTCTGCCGTGCTGCCACTGGGGAAGACAAGCCCCTGACCACTGGTTTTATGTAGTCCCCTCTGTGGAACTACAAACTCACTTAACTGGAACAGCTGGGGAGAGAGAAATGAAACCGAAGAAACCCTCACATTATTTTGAAATGTTCTCTGTTAATCAGGTAGCAGGCCTAGGAACAAAACGTATATCATCCCTCTCAAATAGCAAAAAGGGTACACCGAAGGGAAATAAACCACCAACCAGTGGCTGGTTCTAACCTCTCTTACTTTCTGACTCTGTCTCTTTCGTTGAATGAATTGTGATGAAGAACAGTGAGATATTGTTTTTAAATTGATAAAAGATGAGATGATATTGAAATAAAGATACAGAAAAAAACAAAACTTTGAGCTATATCATTAAATGACAAAAATGAAGTCTGACTTTGTCCGTCTTTTCTGAATTTTCAAAGTGAGGCTGAATTTCCTAGATAACAATAACAAGTCCAGATTTCCAAGTTATAAGAAAAGGAATGCTGAGTATACTTTCTAGTTCAGCAGGGAGTAACCTCATTTCTGTGAAATGTGATCCCTGATGAAGCAGTTGGCACCTGTCCTTGCCACTGGCTTGCTCCAGGGCTGAGGCTGCATAACAACAAGGCTCCCCTGGACCGTGATACAAGGTGGACACATGAAATAAAGTATTTGACACATCCGCAAAACCTTTCATGTTCCTATCTCAAAAAAAAAAAAAAAAAGGAGTGCTATAAAACCCAATTAAGTCATAAAGCTTCATAAACTCTGAAGGGCATACATAACAATAGCTCTACATGTGGCTACCCTCTGGCAGCAGGCAGTCAGATGTGTGTCTTACCAGAACCCAGCTTTTCAACTGTCCACTTTGTGAACTTTCATGCACCCACAGAAAATTAGGGGCACAAATGAAGATACTCTGAGTCACTGGCCATTTCTAAGAATTGGGAGTAGGGATAAAAATGCACATGAAAAAGGATGGTAAACCCAGTGCCGTCATTGCCAAAACCCAAAAGAACTCTGGCTGTGTCTACTTAGGCAAAAAGCATTTAGATCCAATTAAGGAAGAGTTCCTTCCACTCCATTCCATGCTTTGCTGGGAAGTCAGACCACTTGGTGATGGCCTTTGCGTGGCATACCAAATGAAATCCATAACATTCAGGGTAAGAGGAAAGCTTAGCTATTTTTGAAATATTAATTATAAACACTAAATCAGAGTGCCCGGAGCATAATCAGTTCCCCAGATGAAGTAAAGAACTTTGGGAAGTTTGTAACCTTTTTCAGACTAATATCCAGACAAAAATTTCCTACTTGGAGTAACTTGCCTACTGGGGAACCTGGTTTGCTAGTTAAGGTACAGTGCAAAATCTTTGTGAATAAAACAGATAATTTTCCAGCAAAACAACACACTCTCAGAAATACTGTGACCAGAGTCAGAGACGATATGAGTCCTAAGAGTTTGTTCCAGGACATGTAATTCCTCTGGGAACATAATCATTGAAAAGGCAAGATAAGGAAAGATCTCAAGTGTCACCCTCACATAATGAAAGCTCTTGCCCTGACTTGCTCACGTACTGGGCAACTCCAGCTTCTGGAAGCCTCAGTTTCCTCATATGTAAAGTAGAGTAATAATACCTTACCGTCATGTTGCTGCTGGGAATGGTAAACGAAAAAACATTTGTAAAGTGCCTAATAGGTTTCCAATCAATCATACAATATATTATTATTATTTCTTCATTGTTGTTAAGTGCCATCAATCCAACTCCTAGCGACCCTTTAGGACAGATTAGAACTGCCCCATGGGGTTTCCTAGGCTGTAATCTGTGGCAGCGGGTCACCAGGTCTCTTCTCCCAAAGAGCGGCTGGTGGGTTTGAACCACGACCTTTTGGTTAGCAGCTGAGCGCGTAACAATTATGCAGCCAAGACTCCTTTTCATTTTTTTTTCTTTATCCCGCATAAATCCCAAACCTCCTAAACTCTTTTAGCCCCTAGAAAGCCATTCCTATGTAGGGGTGATAATGGGCATCCCCTATTACCAGGTGACAGAGCTTTGCCACAAATGACCACTGTTTATGAGGCACGAAAAAATAAGAAAGCAGTTAATAGCAGAAGTAGGGTCAAGGATCGTTGGTCCCCCAACTCATCCAGTCCCTACCCTGAGGGCAGTAGGGAGGACAGTATTAGGGAGTCCTTCTCCCCATTATTGCTAAGCTTTTTCTTCAATGGGAAATTGAAGGAAGCAAATCTGGGCTCAACTTAAAATACTTCAAAACGATTATGGCTTTAACAGTAGTACAGGGATATATCTATCACTAGATGTGGTGATTTTCCTAGCACTAGAGAGATTTTAGTTTTTTTTTAGAGAGATTCTAGCAGACACTGAATTTAGTATACCTTTAGCATATATAAATATAAAAATATACAATATATGAGATACACTATGCTTTAATTTGCATCTCATTAAATCCTCGTAATAACTCTATAAATTTGGCATTTGATATTTGTATCCTGCATTTAACAGATTTGACTGATAATGATTAAGTGATTGGATCAATTATAATGGCATTACCAGCTTTGAGGGATATTGCACAGAGTGATACTGTAGGTAGCCCATAACATGAATCAGTTATACTATGACTGACCCTATAAATTACCGGTACAGTGCAGGAATATTCTAGAGTGTATTGTAGACTACTCATACAAAACCCGAGGCCGTCGAGTCAATTCCGACTTAAAGCGACCGTATAGAACATTGTAGAACTGCTCCACAGGGTTTCCAAGGAGCAGCTGGTGAATTCAAACTGCCAACCTTTCAGTTAGCAGCCAGACACTTAACCACTGGTGCCATCAGGGCTCTGGCTAAATGACCAACAGCAGAGCCCTTTCAATCTCCCAGGATTCTCCTATCCCAATTTCTAGAATTATTTTTTTCTCTAATGGACTTTTAGTTTCATCCCAAAACTCCTATATCTAATATAGCATCATTACTACTTCTTTCCAGTTTTACCGATACCAGTTTAGTGATGAAAACCTAGGATATCACTCAAAATCTTCTCTTCTCAGCGAAATTTATTGATATTTACTATATGCCAGGCAAAATACTAAGTTCATAACATGAGTCTGTCATTTAATTCTCATAACAACACTATAGGATTAGTACTGTTATTCTTGTTGTCTTGCATACAATGAGACAGAAGCACAGAGAGCTGAAATGGTTGTTGAAGATCACACAACTAGTAAGGTTAGAGCTGAGAATCAACTCCAAAATGTGCAGTTTTAATCACTATACTACATGGTATTGCATACAATGGTATAATTCATCTAAAGTAAAATAAATTTTATAGTTATCCTAATGATATAAGCCTCAACAAAGGACATATATATGTGAATAAATAATGGTGGCAAATAATGATCAGCAAATTCAAAAATTGGCATTTTTATATACTTTTTATCCCAGGCTAATGCTGTATTTTTATTTAACTAAGGGCTTCATTTTCTTAATTGTTTAGAGTTATTAGCATATGGCATTTTCACAATGGATGTGTAAAACTAAAAGCTGGTGCCATTCCAAAACATTTTGAAATTTGTAAGCCCAGAATGGAAAAAGGTGGTTGGGTGGCGCAAATGGTTAAAGGTTAGCGGAAAGGTTAGTGGTCTGAAGCCTCCCAGAGGGGCCTCAGATGATAGGCCTGGCCATCTGCTTCCAAAAGACCCCAGACTTAAAAAGCCCACGGAGCGCAGTTCTACAATGCACACATGGGGCCCCCAGGAGTCAGAATCGACTCAACAGCAACTAACAACACAACGACAAAGAATAGAACATTTTTTCTTTTCCCTTTGGATCCCCAAATCGGCATAAGTCAATTACTCTCCACTCGTCCGAACCTCAGTGAGAAATAGGAAGCACCTCATTTGTTGAAAAAATAATTAAGAAATCAGGAGACAGCATACTTTATGTATAACATATTATAATGTAGTTCTTTATTATGGCAAATTAAGAAAGGGGTAGAGAGAAAAAGAAAACAGAGAAAGAAAGACATTCAATAGATGAGAGGGGAGACAGAAAAATATGGATTAACCAAGTGAAAGACTAAATGAAACACCACTGAACCAAATAAATGAAATAGCAGTGAAGAAAACACAAAAAATACACCCAACCACACCACACAGATAGATACCTTTAAAAAACAGAAAGATGATACCTAATAAGTGATTAAATAATGAAGAAGGCTTGCCTACACATGGAATTCCATAATGTTATATCTCCATTTAACTGGGTGGGTATATCTCCATTTTAAGGCTTTTGAGACTTCCAAAGACATGTTATGTTTTCACCACTCCCAGCTTCATCTACTGGCATTTGGCAGTAGACCAGTAGAAATTAGAGAGAGGTTCAATTTCATTCAAAATTAATAGGATTGGTCAATCATTATCATAAATGACTAGGTAAATTTACAAAATTGTTTCAAACAATCAGAACCTTTTATTTAAATAAATGATCAGCCTTTAAACTGGATATTAAGCATAATTATAAGTTATTAATTTTACAATTGCCCATTTGTCATTTTTTTGATCTTCATTGATCACAAGATCATGAATTTTTCAAATTCAAATTCCTATACTAAAGGCACAAAAATGACATCCGAGTGTTCTTTAAATCCACTTCAGAATTTTTGCTCTTCTGCATAAATTAACTTAAATTAATTGTAATTGCTATAGCTGGTACACATCAGACTCTAAGATTCCTTGGTACCTGTTGTCTGTCCAGGCGCATCCGCTTGGCGGCATTTCTACTCTCGCTCTCACAGGCTGAAGCCAAGATACTCTCTGCAACTGCTGAAGTAAGGTGGGAAGGAATAGGTCGAGACTAAAAAAGAAGAGAAAAAAACATGAAAAAATGATTAACAGTATCATTAACGGACCAATGCTATTCTCAGAAGAGCTCACAGGACCACCACCACTTGTGGGAGTATCCATTCATTTCAACTGAACTTACTTCAATAGAGGAAGGAAATGGAAATTGTAAAATGAAAAATGAAAACTAGTTAGAGGTTACAGCTGTAGTCGCTACAAAAATCCATCATTCACCCCACAACTCTGTTAAGTATTTAGTCTTGGCCATTAAGCTGGAGTTTGAACAGGCAGTGGATTTTGCAAATAAAACAAAACCATTAATCATTTTATGACATATGACAGTGCTTTTTTAAACTTCAACACAAGAAAACAAAAACAAGTGACAGGGCCAAGACGTAACTGTAGAAAGCAACAGACACTCAGACCATGTCAGAAAGTTCTAAATGAAATATTATGAATATTTACAGTGTAAGTTGTGAGGTAACTGATGTGACTAAAATGCTTTAAAAAAAAAAGGTAACTGCTTTATCAAACTAAGAACTCTCAGTTCTAAGACAATTTTGAAACACCAAAAGTTTAATGTTTTAGATGTGAAGTGTGTGTGTGTTTGTGTGTGTCGTATGTGCATTTGCCTGTGTCTGAGCCTGGGCGGTGCAAACAAATGTTTTGTTCCTTTTTCTAAAATATCAGTTAATATTATTAGTTCAATAGGTACATATTAGAATCCATCTTCGATGTAGCCCACATGGAAATTAATTAATCCTCCAACTAAGCTCTAATTAACTACAAATTGTTTGCGACTCTCCATATCATTTGTGATAATCATACAAAAGTTTTCTATTATTTCTGCCATAATGACATGCAAAATCATCTAACTGATACATGAAGCACCTAATGACATTGAGCATTTTTTAATTAAGAGAAGCAAATGAAGATTAAAAGTGACATGAAAATTAAATGAGATGAGTTAGCAAAATGATACGAAATTGCAAAATCAAAGTACCTTTTGGGAAGCTAGCATACATGTAGTGGCATTGCCACCTTATAGGTTTATTCAAAGTCTCTGTCCAAAATATGAACGAATGTTATTTATTAGAAACCTCAAAACTAATAGAGATCTTTAAATATTTTTTGTAGATGAACTGGAACATTCTTTTACTGTACCTAATTCATTTTGCTAACTCTGACATGTAAAACAAAATCAAAATGTGCTTTTGCAAGTTCAAATGATATTTATGTCTGAAACAATATCCTAGGCCAGCTAAGTACAGACTAGGGTGCTTTCACAGACACTCCTCAGTGGAATTTTTGTAGCACAGAGAGACAGATGCTGACGCTGCGTCAACTAGGAAGCAATTTCTGCAACTGCCTCAGCAGACTTCCTCACTGCTTTCACCTCTAAAGCAGTCTCCGGAAGCAAAAAACGTAGTTAATGTATAGGGTACAGTCCTCACCTGTTAACCCTGTGAGATGTCTGAAATGAGGGTTACACAGCTTTGACAATAAAGCAACTCTACTCATCTCTTGGACCCCTGGTGGCACAATGGTTAAGAGCTTGGCTGTTAACCAGGAAGTCAGCAGTTCGAATTCACCAGCTGCTCCTTAGAAGTCCTATTAGGCAGTTCTACTCTTTCCTACAGAGTCACTATGAGTTGGAATCGGCTTGATGGCAACGGGTATGGTGTTTGGCTTTACTCATCTCTTGGAGACTATCAGGATATTTGAAATGTTATTTTTGTAAAAGAAAAAGAAGAAAGAGGTCAGGGAGGTGGCAAGGGAAAATGCAAGAGGAGGATGCGAGAAGGAAATTAGATAGGTAGGACTGTGCTTTGGGAACAGAGAAGAGGATCAAATGAGCTAAACCTAAAAAAAAAAAAGTAATAAAGATGTAAATATAATTTCAAAATTCATGTTACTCCTTTATTTCATTTTCTACTTCACCAATATAAATAGGTAGCCTAGTTCAGAACAAAATATTAAGCTACAAAATAGATGTCTCATTAAAATGTGGTCACAGCATGCTTCAAAATTATAATCTATAAAAAAATAAATTTTTTTTTTTTTTTTTTTGAAATTAGGTACACATTGACATCTGTTACGGACTAAATTGTATTCTTCAAAATTTATGTGGAAGACCTAACCCCCAGTATCTGTGAAGATGACCTTGTTTGGAAAAAGGGTCTTTAAAGATGTTATCAGTGAGTGAAGTTAACATGAGGTCATATCAGAGTAGGGTGGGTCCTAATGCAATCTTAGTGAGGTCCTGTAAAAGAGACACAGAGACACAGACAGAGGGAAGGTGGCCATGTGACAAGGAAGTTATGATGCAGCTGCAAGAACGCCTGAGGCTACCAGAAGCTGGGAAACCCTGGTGGCGTAGTGGTTAAGAGCTACATCTACTAACCTAAAGGTCAGCAATTCGAATCCACAGGCGCTCCTTGGAAACTCTATGGGGCAGTTCTACTCTGTCCTACAGGGTCGCTATGAGTTGGAATCAACTTGACTGCAACGGGTTTGGTTTTTTTTTTTTTTTTACCAGACGTTGGAAGAGACAGACAGGCTTTTCCCCAAGAGCCTTGGAGAGAACATGGCCCTGCCAACACCCCGAATTTGGACTAATGGACTCCAGAATTGTGGAACAATAAATTTCTATTCTTATAAGCCACTCGGTTTGTAAGAATTTGTCATGGCAGGCCTAGGAAACTAATATAGTTTCTGGTACAGGGAAGTGGGGTGCTGATGTAACAAATACCTAGAAATGTGGAGTGGTTTTGGAATTGGGTAATGGGTAGAGACTAGAAGAGTTTTGAGGTACTTCACAGGAAAAGCTTAGATTACCTTGAAGAGACTGTTAGTAGAATTATGGACATTAAAGGCAATTCTGGTGAAGGCTAAAAAAGGAAGTGAGTAGAACTGAAGAGAAATTTCTGTTGTATTAGAGAGTACATATATTGTCATGAACAGAATGTTGCTAGAAATGTGGACACTAAATGTGCTTCTCGTGAGGCTTTAAAAGTGAATGATGAACATGTTATTGTACACTGGATTTCCTTGCTGTAAAGTAGCAAAGAACTTGCCTGAATTATGTTAGAATGTTTTGTGGAAAGAAGACTTTGTAAGTGCTAAACTTGGTATTTAGATAAGGAGATTTCTAGACAAAATGTGGAAGATGCAATCTGGTTTCTCCGTTTTGCTTATAGTAAAATGTGGGAAGAAAGATAAATTGAGGAATGAACTGGGCAAAAAGAGATAGAACTTAAAAATTTGGAAAATCTTAGCCTATCCATGTTGTAAAAATGGAGGAAGCATGCTCCAGAGAGAACATCAGCAGCAGGCTGGACAACTCTTTGCTAAAGATATTATGTGGTGACTTATGGAATCATCAACCATCTCTGCAGAAATGCTGCCAGCTTAAACTGAAAGGGCCAAAGACAGGATAAAATGAAAGAAGGCTGTTGGACTGCTGGGATTCTACAGGCAGGAAACTAACTAATGGAACTTTTTGGTTATGAGTATCTTCTACACTTTCTCCTCACTTATTGATATGGTTAGGTTCCAAAGACCAGGTCATTATGTGAAGCTGGTGATATGTGAAAATAGAGGGTGACCACATCAGGTCACAAAGGTGGAGAATGACTACATCATTACATAACTGCCAAATTATATCATTACATAACTGCTAAACCACTGAGAATCATGGCCCAGCCAAGTTGACACATAACCTTAACCATCGCAGCCAGCATTACTCTTGCCTTGCAACTTGGTGTTCATTACTGCCACACATATGTTGTAAATGCATGGAATAGTTGGACGGCAGATTTTTTCCTATCATTGTAAATGCAAAATGTCAGGTAATGAGATAGTCAAAAAGTGAGGAGGTATACTGTCCTTCAAGAAAAGGTAACAGTAGCCCAAGGGGCAGGGACACTGCCTCCTTGGTTCCAGAGGGCAGGGTCACCTCCTTGATTCCCAGGGGTGGGGCCATTACCCTGGTAGGTCAGGAGAATAAGCCTACCACCCAGGTGGGCCCAGAAGGTGGATTATTATTCAGAGGACTTGAAATTTAGTGGAATTTGCTCTGTGGTGTTTCAGACTTGCTTGGAACCCGTTACTCCTTTTCTTTCTCCAATTTCTCCGTTTAGGCAGGGTAATGTCAATCCTATGCCTGTTCCACCATTGTATTTTGGAAGCAGATAACATATATTTTAGATTTCACAGGTCCGTAGATATTTTGTCCAAGAATGAAACATACACAGAGTCTCACCCATACTTTATTTAGATCATTCATTTAGAAGATGAGATTTTAGACTTAGAGTTGATGCTGGAATATGTTAAGACTTTTGGGGATGGTGGGATGGGGTGAATGTATTTTTAATGTGGGAAGGACATGAATTGAATTGCATTCCCAAGTTGTATTCACCAAAATTCACGGTGATGTACTAACCCCAGATACTTGTTTGTTAGCGTGATTTTGTTTGGAAACAGGGCCTTTGAATATGTTAGCAGTGGAGTCATATTGTAGTATGATGTCTACAGAATGGTGGACCATAAAATAGGGCAAGAGACACGGTAAGGCAGGCAGAGGGAAGAAGGCATGTGATGATGGCGTTACATAGCAGCTACAAGCCGAGGAACACCTGGGGCTTCCAGAAGCTGGGAGAGACTAGAAAAGATCTTTCCTAAGAGACTTTGGAGAGAACATGGCCCTGTTGGCATCCTCAATTTGTACTACTAACTTCCAGGACTATGAGATGATAAATTCCTGTCTCATATGTCACCCAATTTGTGGTTATGGCAGGCCTAGAAATTAATAAAACATCCATCTCAATTGAGTTAATTTTTTAATGGAAATGTGTTATAGGGAAAATGGGAAGCATTAGAACATTCCATTGCAAAAGAAGAAAAAATATTTATTTGATTGTAGTTAGCATTATTCAATGGGAGAGAGAGCCCACACCTTTATAAGACTACATTATTAGACCATTTATCTGGTTCCAGGGGCTGAATTAACAAAATGTAGATATAATATCAGCAGCCTCCTTTTTCTTGATTCAATTGTTTATAGCCACATAGGATTCAGAAAGACATATTTCTGTTCTTCATTACCTCTATTTTCCTTTCTTTATCAGGTATCTCCATTCCAAGTTAAAACAAAAACCCACTGTTGTTGAGTTGATTCCAACTCATAGCGACCTTATAGGACAGAGTAGAACTGCCCCATAGGGTTTTCAAGGAGCCAGCTGGTGGATTTGAACTGCTGACCTTTTGGTTAGCAGTCAATCTCTTAACCATTGAGCAACCAGGGTTCCACATTCCAAGTTAGGTGTATATAAAGCTACGGAATTTTATTAAGCTGATTAAATCATAGTAAAATAAGTTCCTTAAACACATAAAAGTTTGTTGAACGGAGAGACGACATTGTAAAATATCCCTTTAATTAAAGTTATTTAGTAGAATTCCAGAACCCTGGTGGCACAGTGTTTAAGAGCTTGGCTGCTAACCAAAAGGTCATCAGTACAAATCCATCAGTCACTCTTTGGAAACCCTATTGGGCAGTTCTTCTCTGTCCTATAGGGTCGCTATGAGTCAGAATCAACCTGACAGCAATGGGTTTGAGTTTTGTTTGGGGGTAGCATTTCTTTTCAAATTAATTTTTAATTTGTAAAACAAAGTGGGAAACTACTTTTACTAGAACAATAAAAAGTGCTATGCATGAAAATTTATGTAATTTCCTTCTTGGACGGAAGGGGAAAGCTAGGGAGAGTTGGGTCTTCCTGAAATGTTTTAAATTGGTCTTCTCTGAAACTAGGATCATATCCTTGTTAAGTAAAACTAGATTTTTTTTTTTTATTAACTTTTATTGAGCTTCAAGTGAACGTTTACAATTCAAGTCAAACTGTCACATATAAGTTTATATACACCTTACTCCGTACTCCCACTTGCTCTCCCCCTAATGAGTCAACCCTTCCAGTCTCTCCTTTTGTGACAATTTTGCCAGCTTCCAACTCTCTCTGTCCTCCCATCCCCCCTCCAGACAGGAGATGCCAACACAGTCTCAAGTGTCCACCTGATATAATTAGCTCACTCTTCATCAGCATCTCTCTCCTACCCACTGTCCAGTCCCTTTCATGTCTGATGAGTTGTCTTCGGGAATGGTTCCTGTCCTGTGCCAACAGAAGGTTTGGGGACCATGACCGCTGGGATTCCTCTAGTCTCAGTCAGACCATTAAGTCTTGTCTTTTTATGAGAATTTGGGGTCTGCATCCCATTGATCTCCTGCTCCCTCAGGTGTTCTCTGTTGTGCTCCCTGTCAGGGCAGTCATCGGTTGTGGCCGAGCACCAACTAGTTCTTCTGTAAAACTAGATTTTTAAAAAGTCACTTGATAACTTAAGATTTCAAGATTTTGCCAAAAAAAAAAAAAAAAATCAACATTAAAATAAAGCAATTATATACTCTTTCCTATTGAGTGGGATAAAAGTAGATGGAAAGATAAAGGATTCAATATTACTGGTAGCTAAATAGTATAATTTTGAAAATAGAGTTGTTCTCGGTTTGTATAGAACCATAATTTGATAACTGGCCATAGAAATCATTCAGTCCAAATTTCTCCTTTAAGGTTTAAACAGAAACCCAGATAGAGTAAGTAATTTGCCAAAGGACAAATAAAGCTAGACCTAGAATCCACGTTTCCTGTCTCCCAATACTTAGTTTTTTCTCTCTCCTATATTCTGTTGTATGCCTAGTACTTTTACATAATTTATCATTAAGAAAATAAAATATTCTAGAAAACATCCTTACATATAAACTGGTGTGCTCAACCAAAAGTGACAGACCTGAGATAGCCCTTTCCATGTTCGTGTTATAATCCCAATAACTGACTCTTGCTCATTGTAGAGATGGGCAGAATGAATGAATAAAATCTGTATTACAGTTTAAGAAATATATATTCATTTTTCAAAGAATTTTACTGTACCACAAATACATAATAAAACATATATCTCCAAATAAAAATCCTGTGCTATCCTAATTTAATTTTTGGATGAATATTAATAACAGTTAACTTGTTTTTTAACTTGTATTGAGTGCTTAGGATGTGTAGGATTTAGTCGGCCAAACAACCCTAAGAGAAAAGGACTTAGACTACTCATATTTTACAGAACAAAAAATTGAAGTTTGGAGGCTTAATATAACTTGCCCAAGATCACACAGCTAAGTATGTGGAAACAGCTGGTTGAAACCTCAGCCTGAGGATAAATTGGGAATTATTCTCATCTTACAACGAAGTCCTCACAGAGGTTAAATGAAGCTAGAGCCCTTAAATACTACACATTCTGGTGCAGAGGTGTCCACTTAAAGCCAATCCCATTTTGCACTTAAGCAAAGAATATATTAAAACCAAACAAAGCAAACCCGTTGTTGTCAAGTCGATTCTGACTCATAGCGACTGCAATATGTTGACACAAGTCAATTTCGACTCATAGCGACCCTATAGGACAGAGTAGAACTGCCCCATAGGGTTTCCAAGGAGTGCCTGGTGGGCTTGAACTGCTGATGTTTTGGTTAGCAGCCGTAGCTCTTAACGACTAGGCCACCAGGGTTTCCAAGGAAACACTGAAATATGTTACCAAAACCAAACCTAGTGCCGTCGAGTTGATTCTGGCTCATAGCGACCCTATAGAGGACGCCTTAAAATGATACTTCTCTTAAAGTGATTTAAATACTCCCAGTATATTTTCCTATTATTTTTTAAAACTCTTTGTCATTAACAGCACAAAAACAAACTGTAACTGTCTAAGTTTTGCCACAAGTTCTGAACTTATGTGTTCTAAATTCATGAAATTTTTAATGCTGGAGCAGCTAGAAATTCTAAGAAATGACTGTACGTGAAAAACAATAAAGCTGAGTTTCATGTTCAAAATGAGAATTCAGGAGCCAGGCAGAGTTCATTCTCACCTGTGAGGCAATCCCACTAAAAATCTGTTTGGTTCTAATATTGATGAGCCAATAATGCCAGCCAATGCTCCCAAGCACACACAGAGCTTAATTATGCTGTGCCTGGTTGTAAGGTATTAAATATGAAAGTCTCTTGCCTGTTTTTTATTTGTACATTTTTGTTTGTTAGTTTGTTTTTCCCCACGATTTGACTTTTGCCTATTTTACAGATGAAAGGTGCTTGTACCAAGATGCTGAGAAGGAAATTAATCAATTTTCCTCTTTATAAAAGCAATTTTATCATAGAAAAATTTTAACTATTTTTAGCATGGGTTCTGTGAATCATCTTCTCCTGCACTCTCATTTCTCACTACATTTGAAAGTAGACAGCTTATTCCAACATCACTGCTTTGCAGTCTTCCTGGCAGATAATTAGCAGACTATAACCCTGGTGGCATAGCGGTTAAGTGCTACAGACGCTAACTAAAAGGTCAGCAGTTCAAATCCACCAGGTACTCCTTGGAAACTATGGGGCAGTTCTACTCTGTCCTACAGGGTCGCTATGAGTTGGAATTGACTCGACAGCAACGGGATTAAGGGCCAGTCATGGATTCCACCAGGGAAGAGTGTGAAGACTTCCTCTTACCTCAGTTAAGAGTGGCCATGTGATAACACAAGAATATTTTGACCAAAAAAAAAAAAATCAAATGCAAAGGATTTTATAATTTATTTTTAAAAAGCACTTCTTCTGTTCGAAAATAGCTTCAGTAAATATACCATTTGGTATCACTTTTAGAAGATTTTAAAATAATGATTTACAAATTTATATGGTCAGACACTTCACATTGGGAAGATTTGCTACCTATTTCTTTCCTTGGATATATGGTAATACTAACCACCCCCCACTAATCGCCTGCTCATAACTAACTGTCAGTTGGGATCTGAGTTGATCTTCCCCCAACACTGTTTTTATGGTAACAATTATGTACGTTCAAATCAGTAGTGGTTGTATCATTAAACAGATGGCTAAACTGCCACACAAGGCCTCTGGGGTTTAAAAAGTCACATTTTAATTGGGGGCTTCAGATGTGATTGCTGCTGGCACAACATAAATGTGTGTTTTCTTATACATGCATGCAAAACTTATCACCACACTGAAAAACTATCTTATTTCTGGGAAAATTATAAACCAGACAACTTTGAAGTACTCTGAACTTTTGCTGTACAGTTGGGATGCTGCAGATTTTTGACAATTAGAAGAAAGTAAAAAACTAAATAAATACATAACTCAAGAATGTAAATTTCTGCCCATTCATTAACGTGGCCATGAGCTCCGTAGACTCTAGTGCTTAAGTATGGGCTCAATCAAGTATTAAACGAGGCCAGATTGGGAGCAACTGTGACATCTACTCCAGATTGTAAGTAGAATGAGCTCTTTCAAGATAATTAAAGTAAATGAATAGTCAGGGTTTAGCTAGAGTCCTAAATTAACCAGGTGGCTTCATTCATCATTGTAAACACGAATGGAATACAGGGACAGTTTAGCAACTGTGTTAGACTAATCTGGATATTTTTCTGTAGGCAGCTACTTGTGTGACAGTTTTTGTTATTTAATCCATGTCTTAGCTAGTTATGCTGCCAGATATTATTATTTCTATTTTTATAAATGAGGAAACTGAAGTTCAGCCAGTAAGTTATAAATAGGAAAAATAATCACCACATCATGGGGTAGTTGTTAGAATTCCATGAAATAATGTACATAAAGCCCCTCGAAACATTTATTTATTCCACAAATACATTTAATGGATACTTTCTATATGTTCAGGAAACCCCGGTGGCATAGTGGTTAAGAGCTACGGCTGCTACCCAAAAGATCAGCAGTTCAAATTCACCAGGCACTCCTTGGAAACCCTATGGGGCAGTTCTACTCTGTCCTATGGGGTCACTAGGAGTCGTGATCGACTCGACGGCAGAGGGTTTTTTTTGTTTGTTTGTTTTCTATATGTCAGGAACTATGCCAAGCCCAGGGATAGAGACATAAATAATATCGGTACTCTTCCTGACATTACAGAGTTAGCTTTACAAGTACAGTGTTTAGCACATATAGTAGACATGCGATGAAGTTACGTTAATTTCAGAACTTTTTATCTGCAATTCTGAACTCCTAACGTTGCATAAACCGAAGAAATTTTTCAAAAATGTGGGGCAAACATAGTTGGCAGCAAAAACTGATTTGGATTTTTATAGTCTTTATCCTATTTCCTGTAACTATTCATATACTTTCCTGCAGAAATAGCAATATTTTTGTATATGGGATACTTCCCTAATCCCTCTTGTGGGTAGTATGCAATATACAGAATATGTACTCTATTACATTTGCAAAATCTGCAAAGCTTGAATTCTGACACACATATGATCCAAGATTTCAGATACGGTTGTGAATAAGGATTAAAATTGTTATTCATCTGCTGCTCCCCCAGTCCACATGGTTTTGGTGACAATGATAAAGGAAGCGCCTCACTGATCTGACCCTGTGACATAACTTAGTCCTGGACAATCACTCATAGGAACTCATTGCTTGGTCCAGTGATAGAGCCAAGAGATGGACATAGGATTCAAACAGGGCCAAAATCTTTTTTGTCAGAACTGAGACCTGAGACTGGAAGGGAGCTTTTGGATTATGAGTTTTACGAATAGAAGCTCAGAGCTGCTGATGGCAACATTTCCCACTAGGTAGCAAGGACCTGCCTGAGATGCTAACCAAAACACAAGAGAAGCATAGTTATGAAATGGGAAGGTGGCAAGCCCTGACTTTCGAGTGCACAGATCCAGCTGTGTGTGAACCCTTGGACTTACCAGTTACTTGAGAAAATTCTCTTAACTAATCCAAAAGGTGCGTAAAATGCTTTTTTGACAAAAATAGAATAGGAGCTAATTGGCCTTCATCTAGGCTTTGATTATAAAATATTTCATCTTTTCATTAATGGTCCATGCTTTAGACTTAATTTTAGAACATTATTGGCCTTTAATAATGATATTTCACAGATGCATGTGAAATTAATATCTTGTAGTTGATACTTAGAGACCTGGCTTAGATTAATACCAACTGGCAAAACCTCTGAGCAAGACACAAGATAAACTTATCAACTAAAATAACCTGTTTTTATTTTTAACTTCCCAAACCCAAACCAAACCCAGAGCTGTCGGGTCGATTCTGACACACAGCAACCACACAGGGTTTCCAAGGCTATAAATCTCCATGGAAGTAGGCTGCCACATCTTTCTCCCACAGAGCCCCTGGTGGTTTCCAACTGCTGACTTTTCAGTTAGCAGTCGATCACTTTAACCACTGTGCCACCAGGGCTCCTTATTTTTGACTAAGTGACCCTTTATTTTAATCTCTACTAGGAAACATCTTTTAATTCTGAAAATAAGTGATTATATATACCTATAATTGTTATGGATTGTGGCATCTTTTTCCTTAATAGTTTACTTATGAAGCCTAAAACTATACACCATTTCAATTCATGTAATTAATATCACTGCCTATTTGTACCAATTGGAAACTAGAAAAGAATATTAAAAATGAATGTTTCAAGAGTTAAGAGAATTAAAATTAAATATTATACTTAACTGTCTTCTTTAGGGGAAAAGAAGTCTCCTTAAAGGGTTAAATGTATCAGTCTAGAATTTTAGTTAGCAGTAGCTTTTAAAATTGGAATGTAAATTGTTAGATACTGCGTGTCTTAGTTATCTAGTGCTTCTGTAACAGAAATACCAAAGGTGGGTGGCTTTAACAAACAAATTTATTTTCTCACAGTTTAGGAGGCTAGAAGTAGAAATTCAGAGCTCTGGCTCTAGGCAAAGGCTTTCTTTCTCTGAAGGTTCTGTCTCTTTTGAGTTTCTGCTCCTGGGCAATCTTCACATGCTTTGCATCTCTCCTTTCCTTGCTAGCCTGCATTTAATCTCTTTTATATCTCAAAAGAGATTGACTCAAGATACACCCTACACTAATCATGCTTTATTAACGTAACAAAGACAACCCATACCCCAAATGGGATTATAACCACAGGAATAGAGGTTAGGATTTACAACATATATTTCTGGGGAACATAATTCAATCCATAACCTTCCACCTTTTGGCCCCCCAAAATTTATGTCCTTGCCATACATAAAATGCATACACCCCATCACATCATCCCAAAAGTCTTAAAATAACTCCAAGTCCAAAATCCCATCTTCTGAATCGCCTAAATAAAATATGGGTGAGACTTTAGGTGTATTCCATCCTGAGGCAAAATTCCTCTTCATCTGTGAACCTGTGAAATCTAGAATACAAGCTATCTGTTTCCAAAGCACAATGGTGGAACAGGCACAAGGTAGACATTTCCATTACATGTGGGAGAAACTGAAGGGAAAGAAGGAATAACAGCCACCAAGCAAGTCCAAAACTCAGCAGAACCAATTATAACCACTCTCAAAACTTGCAAATAATCCTCTGTTCTCTGAGACCATCTAAGCAATGGCCCTGCCCTCCAGACTCTGGGTGTTGGCCTGCCCTCTAGATTCTGGGTAGAGGCCCCTCAGCCTTGGATTTCAGCTCTGCCTTCCAGGCCATCTGGAATAGCAACTCTGCTCCCTCGGCTTTAGGTGATCCTATTCCCCTAGTCCATCTGAGTGGCGACCCTACCACCTCAGCCTTGGCAGACCCTGTTCTTCTGCCCCTTCGGCATGGCAGTCCCACTCTTTCAGTTTTGGGTGGCAGCACCATCCCTCTGGTACACCTTAACAGCAGCCCTGCACTCTGGAACCAAGCTGGCGAAGATCCGACTCTTTGAAATATAGGAGGCTGTGGCCCCACTCTTTGAAACCAAGAAGGCCCTGCTTTTCGTGCTCCTTCCAACAGTTCTGCTGATCTCAGAGGCACTCCAGGGATGGTCCTTTACTTTTCTTGGAAGGCAACAGATGTAGCTTATTTGGCCTGTTTCCTGCCTGTAGAATTCCAAGAAGCAGTGTTCTTTTTTTTTCATTCTTTCTCTGACCCCTTCAGTCTAAGCTGATGGATTTTCTGCTGTGATAGTTGGTCAGATCCATCAGTCACAGGCTTAATCTTTTTAACAAAAGATTGTGTAGCCACGTCCTAGATGAACATTCTAGGGCACGTGTCCTTCGTTTGTACAACAGAATTTTCCTAATCTTTAAGTTCTGTTTTCATTTTGTGCAGTTCATTTTTAAGTCCATCTCTTTCCTCTCACATTTTACCATAAGCAGCAAGGAGAAACCATATGGCCCCTTTAAAATCTTGCTTAGAAATCTCATCAGCCACACGTTCAAGTTCATCACTTACAAGTTCTACCGTCTACCAAACATTTAAACATAATTCTGACAAGTTCTTTGCCCCTGCATGAAATGCATCACCCTTCTTCCATCGTCCATTCACATGTTCATCATTTTCTTTTAAAGCCCCACCAGAAGCACATTTAACATCCACATTTGTAGCAACATTCCATTAATGGTGCCATATATATTCTCTAAGATGATAGAGATTTTCTCTATAGCTCTCCTCACTTCCTTCTGAGCCCTCACCAGAATTGCCTTTGACATCCATATTTCTATAAACAGTCTCTTCAAGGCAATCTAGGCTTTAATTATTAAAAAAAATCTCTTCAAGGCAATCTAGGCTTTAATTATTAGCCACCTTAAATCTCTTCCAACCTCAACCCATTATTCAATTCCAAAACCACTTCCACTTTTTAGGTATTTGTTACAGCAGCAATCCTACACCTCCATTCCAAATTCTGTCTTAGTCATCTAGTGCTGCTATAACAGAAACACCACAAGTGGATGGCTTTAACAAACAAATTCATTTTCTCACAGTCTAGGAAGCTAGAGTCCGAATTTAGGGCACTGGCTCTAGGGGAAGGCTTTCTCTCTCTGTTGGCTCTGGAGGAAGGTCCTTGTCTCTTTTGAGCTTCTCCACCTGGGTAATCTTCACGTGCTTGGCATCTCTCTTCCCCTGTCTCTCCTTGCTGGCTTGCCTTTAATCTCTTTTATATCTCAAAGAGATTGACTCAAGATACCTACACTAATCCTGTCTCATTATCATAACAAAGACAACCTATTACCATATTCGATTATAATCACAAGCACAGAGGTTAGGATTTACAACACATATTTTTGGGTGACATAATTTAATCCACAACACTGTGAAACATGTAGCTGACTAGAAAAAAAAAAAATTTTTTTTTTGGACTAGCACATAATAAAAATTAATTTTTCTCCCAGCTAGTTTCCATCACAAAGTAGCACATTAGTAAATGTCTATTCATTCACTCATTCAATAATTTCAATTCAATTCAATTGAATATGTACTAAACAGCTTTTATGAGCAACTAAGTGTACTATGTAAGATACTGTGGGTGATACGAAGATGAACAAGTTAAAGAAACATAGGACTCAAGGAACATAACTTCCTAACAGGGAACTAAGACCAATGTATAAATAATTGTAATATAAGACAAGAAAAACTACAAAATATGTACCACAAAGTACAACTTGGACACAGAAGAAAAAGAGACCGTGGCTGCTCTTAGTTAGGAGTGAGGTTTAATGGATAAAGACGTATTTGATTGAGTCGTGCAAATATTTCAACAGATTGGGACCAGGAGAAAGGGTTTCCTAGTAAAAGGAACCCTGGAATTCAAATACAGGCTAAATTGCATTTTTTCACGTTCCTCAGATGAGTCGGGTGCTGTGCTAGTAGGAGTTTTTACAATTGTTACTTCAACTGTTTTTGGTTTTCATGCATAACATAAGTGCTATCGTTTACATTTTTTTCCTCATGAGAAAACTTAAGCTCAAGGATACAAGGTCCACAAGTAACAACTGGTAAAGCAAGAATAAGAACCAAGATCCACTGACTATAAAATCAGGGTGCTTTTCTTCAGGTTTGCCCACCAGTGCGGCTTATTTTTCATTGTTTCCTTCTGAGTTCAGTTTCCTTCTTTCTAGAGTACATTTTAGAAGCCCTGGTGGCACAGAGGGAAGCGCTGGGCTGCCAACCAGAATGGTGGTGGTGAAACCCACCCAGCTGCTCCATGAGACAAAAGATCTGCGGATGTACTCCCGTAAAGATTACAGCCTAGGAAACGTTAATGGGGCAGTTCTACTCTGTCCTATAGGGTCACTATGAGTTGGAGCACACAACAACAACAACAAGTACATGTTCATTTGTCCAGAGACAGTCTGAGAGTGCTAACCTCAGCAGCTGACTGAAGTGTCTCTTTCAACCGCACTCTGGTTATAGAGATTAGCTGGGCATTGATTTACAGATTACAAGTTGTCGTGGTGGTTGTTATTTGCCGTCAAGTCCGACTCGAGGAGACCCTAGGTGTGCAGAGTAGAACTGCTCCATAGGGTTTTCAAGGCTGTGACCTTTCAGAAGTAGATTACCAGGCCTTACTTCCAAGGTGCCTCTAAGTGAGTTCAAACCACCACTGGCCTCTCGGCTAGTAATCAGCATGTAACCTTTTGCACAACCCAGGGACTCCTGATTAAAAGTAGTTTTCCCTGAAAGTTTTGAAGGCTTTTCTATTAGTCCTTTGAGGACTGTTTTCTGACATCTGTTGTTACGGGGATAAGAACTGTGTTCAGTTTAACTGTTTTTCCACTTAAATAATCTGCTGTTTCTCCTTGGCAACATTTAAAAATTCCTTGTGGTTTTATTATGAGGTACCCAGGCATTAGTTATTGTAAGTTTTTTGTTGTTCTTGTTTTTTTTTTTTTTTTTTTTTAATTTATACTACTGAGTTCTGGTCTATTTTTTTATTCTTAGGATTCATGGTTTAATCTGTTCTGGAAAATTCACAGTCATCATCTCTTTGAATGTTGTCTCTTCCTCATTCTCTTAGATCTATCCTCTGGAGTGCCTACTAGATCTATATTTAGTTATTATGTTATCTGTATTTCTTAACTTCTTTCTTGTATTTTCCATCTCTTTTTTCTTTCTGAGGGTAATTTCCATAGCTCTATCAACTTGTTTTGTTTTTTATCAACTTGATAGCACCCAACAACAACCTGGTCTAGTTTACCAATTTTCTTTTTGGCTGAATCGTATTTTCTATTTAACCCATCTATCTAGCAAGGTGGTGGTACAGTGGTTAAGAGCTATGGCTGCTAACCAAAAGGTGGGCAGTTCGAATCCACCAGCTGCTCTTTGGTAACCGTATGGGGCAGTTCTATTCTAGCCTATAAGGTCCCTATGAGTCGGAATCAACTCAACGGCAATGAGTTTGGTTTTCTTTTTTCTTTGGGGAGGGGGGAGGTTAGTAAGGTTTTAATTTCATTGTTTATATTGCCTATAATTTTTGCTTCTGGAGTTGTTTCATAACGGAGAAGTAACTCTTCCACAGTCCCAGCTTTATATACAGTTCTCAATCCATGCTCCTTCTTGATCATGAACCAAAAACCATGTCTCCTGAACTTGAGTGGGCATTCAGATCCCATCCCTGATACGTTTGGGCCTGCACTCACTTTTTCTACCTTCCTAGGTTGTTTATCTACCCAATTAAGGGCTTACATTCTGGCTATGAGTTTTCTACTCATTTCTGATGCCTGGGAATATCCTTTTCTTTCTTTTGAGCTCATCTAGCTATTTAAAAACTTATTATCTTTTATCCAGCGTTTTTAAATGTTTGCAGTGGGATGATGGACAGGGTAGGAGTTGGGATTCCACGAAGTTCAGGCCAAAACCAAGAGATTTCAATGACAAGTAATGTTGACTGTTTACAGTCTAATTACTTTTCAATTTTTATATATTTAGTAAATAATGGGAAATAGTACCAATAATTTTTGAACCAAAAAAAATTAGTGGGCCAAGACAGAATGTATTGAGACTAGGAGTAGGAGTTCCATTTGATGGCTTAATGTGTAAAGGAAAATAACTTAATGTGTTAGAGGAAAGGATACAGAAAAGCCAGGTTATATACTATGTTTTATATGCATTATCATATATAATAACTCACAGCCCCCTCCATTAGAGAAATGAAGACTTACAAATCTCATATAACTTGTTCAGGACTTGAGCTAAGCCAAAAATTGAACCTAGGCCTCTTAGCTTCCAAAGGCCATACTCTAAAATATTACAGTAAGGAATTTAGAATTTCATCTGAGATACTAAGAATTTGAAAATATCAAAATCAGAATTTAGGATGACTACTCCAGGAACAAAGCAGATTTACTATAAAGCCAATAAAGCTTAGGTTTCAGGGTACCTCAACTGGATGGGCCTCCTGAGTGCTGAGGATTCCTGCAAGTTATAATTATTCTAGGTAAGAAAGGGAAGCCAGATTGAAATCAGAAGCATTTATATGTAAGTATGTCTAGAAATTGCCTAAAAAGGTATTAGAAGAAAAAGGTCTGAATTTAAAGACTCCAGGGTTGGTTTTTTGTCTGTTGTTTTGTCTTGTGTGTACGGTATACATGATATCTTTTCTAACTATAAATACATGTTCATCTTTCTACTTACTAATTTTTTGCTTATAATTTTGCATTGCCTTTGCTTTAATAAAAGGGTCTAAATATTATAAGCTCCAAGCTCCAAGCTCTATGGAGTATAAGATGGAAGTAGAGAGCTGATTTGGAAGAATTATGTCAAGAGTATAGACATGAGGTATAAAAGACTAGTATAAAATATAGTAGCTGCTATTGGAAATTATTGAACTGATTTAGGAAACAGAACAAAGGAAGAAAAAGCTGAATCCAAGGACTGGTAAGATACAAGCTGCACATGTGAAAAAGAGTCAAAGTTCATTCTAAGTGAGCAAGGGTGTATGACAATAAAAACCAAAAAAAAAAAAAAAAAATATGGTATCAGGGAAGCTGAGAATTGAAAATATGGTCTGATCCCTTCTACTTTAGGCTGAATTAGACATACACGGGCAAATGGTGTCATTAATCAAATGCCTCCCAAAATATACTATTTCCCTAAACATTAAAGATGAATTTTCTTGCAATTTCCTAATTACTTAATTACTTGTTTTTAATTTTATAGCTCACGTTTTTTCCTACCCGATTAACCAAGGAAATATGTCCATCAAGATGAAATAAAAAAAAGAAAATCGGGAGATTGGAAAAACTTTGGTCGGAACTTTCTGGCAATCGGGCACAAAAATGAACATATCAGTGACAGTTCTCCCATTGAGCTGAGGTGAAAGCACTCTATTTCCTCAGGAGAAGCAAAAATTTTTCCTTGCATCAAATTCTAAAAGTAGCTTCTGAAATGAAGTCTTTCATACTGGACATTTAGTAGCCTAATGGATAATGTCCTTGGAAAATTTTTACAAAACATTGCATGAGACTCATTTCTTCAAATAAAATAGTCTATCTCAATAATATTAAAAAACAGCTAAGTGTAAGTAAGTAATTTTTTAGAAGTCTGAGTATTGAATTAAAAGATCTAGCCTACTTGTTCTGAGTTGATACTGTAGCAAAATTAGAGATGCAAGAGAAATGATGGGTTAATGTCTATTGGACTATCTTCCTTTTATGTTCATTTGAGTTTTATAGAAATAAATGTGAACATATGAAGCATGGTGAAAAGAGTTCCAACAATGCAAACTCAGGAAACAAACAGAACTCATATCACATAATGCATATACTCAGGATATGGGCCACCCTCACCTTATGCATAAAGCTTTGCTCTTAGGGTCTTATCTCTTATAGGTGCTTATTGAATTTAAGATCAGCATGCCTTGGAGAAATTAATTTCTTTTCTGGAACAATTAACAAATACTGCTCAGAGAAGTACCCGGAGAAACCTGAGAGTCAAAGGCTCACAACAGAATTACTAAGCAACTTGGAATATTTGCCTAAGGATTGATTTAAACATACTGGGTTCTTAAAATTTAACGAAAGCTCAGTATTCTCGACCATTTTGATTAGATTTCTTTTTCATAAAATACGTCTTTTTATCTTCAACACTAAGGATTTTATGATTTATGATGATTGGTATCTTAGTCATCTAGTGCTGCTATAACAGAAGTACCACAAGTGGATGGCTTTAACAAACAGAAATTTATTCTCTCACAGTCTAGGAGGCTAGGATTCCAAACTCAAGGTGTCTGCTCCAGTGGAAGGCTTTCTTCCTGTGTCAGCTCTGGTCCTTGTCATTAATCTTCCCCTGGTCTAGGAACTCAGTACAGGGACCCCAAGTCCAAAGGACACACTCTACTCCTGGCTCTTCTTGCTTGGTGGTAACGAGGTCCCTCACTTCTCTGTTTGATTCACTCATCTATATCTCAAAACAGACTGACTCAAGAAACAACCTAATCCTGTAGACTGAGTCCTGCCTCATCAACATAACTGCCTCCAATCCTGCCTTATCAACATCATAGAGGTTAGCATTTACAACACATAGTACAGTCACATCAGATCACAAAATACTGGACAACCACATAATACTGGGAATCATAACCTAGCCAAGCTGACACACATTTTGGGGGGACAAAATTCAACCCATAACTTTCCACCCTTTGGCCCACAAAAATTCATGTCCTTGCCACATGTAAAACACTTTCACCACATCATATCATCCCCAAAGTCTTAGATCAACTCCAAGTCCAAATTCCATCCTGGGGCAAAATTCTTCTTCATCTGTGAAATCTAGAATACAAGTTATCTGCTTCCAAAGTACAATGGTGGACTAGGCACCAGGTAGACATTTTCATTACGAATGGAAGAAACTGGAGGGAAAGAAGGGATAATAGGCACCAAGCAAATCAGCAGAACACATTATATTAGCTCTAAAGCCTTGAAAATAATCCTCTGTTTTCTAAGACCATTTAGACAATGGCCCTGCCCTCCAGACTCCGGGTGTTGGCCACACTCTCCAGATTCTAAGTGGTGGCTGCTCGGCTCTTGGCTTCAGCTCCACCTTTCAGCTCCAGTGGGACTGCAACTCTGGTCCTTTGCATTTAGATGGTCCCATCCTCCTAGTCTGGCTGAGTGGCAACACTACATCTGCAGTACCAGCAGGCCCCATTCTTCTGCCCCTTCTGCATGAAAGCCCCACTCCCTCAGCTTTGAGCAGCAGATCTGGCCTCATCCCACTGGCACTTGTGAATGGCAGTGCCACGCTCCAGAACCAAGTTGGTGAAGAGCTGACTCTTTGAAACCTAGGAGGTTGTGGCCCCACCCTCTGAGACCCAGTAGGCCGTGGTTCCACCACTCGAGAGCCCAGAGATTGTGACTCCAACCTTTGAGACCGAGGCAGCTCTGCTTCCTGTGTTCCTTGTCTCTTCAGCTTCAGTTTCCTGGTTGCTTGGCCTTTCAGCCCTTTAGGCCTCCTGGGCTGACTCAGCATCTTCCCTGCTCAGGCAAGTGTTCCTAAGCTCTTTAGCTCCTCCAATAAGCGCCTGGAGGTACCCCACTCCACCAGCAGAATACAAACCTCAGCCGGAAGGCACTCGGCAATCTTGATCCATGAGTCAGCAAGCCTAGCTCCACCGATAAGTACCCAGAGGCACTCAGTTCTCTTGCTCCATGGGTTGGCTCCTGTACCATCTCACTCTGGTCTCCCGGTTCTGTTACTGCCATTTCTCTGCTGCTGCTTCTCACCATTTGTGCTCTCTGGCGTTAAAACTCTCCTCACTTCCTTTTGAGGCCTCACCAGTATTGTCTTTGATGTCCATAATTCCATAATTCCAACAGTCTCTTCAAGGAAATCTAGGCTTTTACTGTTAAAAAAAAAAACAACTAAACCTGTTCTTATTGAGTCAATGCTGACTTATCATGACCCTACAGGACAGAATAGAACTGCCCCACTGGGTTTCCAAGGAGCAGCTAGTGGATTCAGACTGCTGGCCTTTAGGTTAGCAGCTGAGCTCTTAACCGCGGCACCACCAGGGCTCCAGGCTTCTACTATTAGGCACTTTAAAACTCTACTGGCCTCTATCTGTTAGAACAGCACCCCACTCTTGGAACCAAATTCTGTCTCAGTTATCTAGTGCTGCTATAACAGAAATACCACAATTAGATGGCTTTAACAAACAGAAATTTATGTTCTCACAGTCTAGGAGGCTAGAAGTCCAAACTTGGGGTGCCAGCTCTAGGGGAAGGCTTTCTCTCTCTGTCAGCTTTGGGGAAGGTCCTTGTCATCAATCGTCCCTTGGTATAGGAGCTTTTCAGCATGGGGACCCTAAGTCCAAAGGATGTGCTCAGCTTCTTCTTCTTCTTCCGGTAATAAGGTCCCTCTCCTCTCTGCTTGATTCGCACTTCTATATCTCAAAAGAGATTTACTCAAGATACAACCTAATCCTATATATTGTATCTTGAGTAACTGCCTCCAATCCTGCCTCATCAACATCATAGAGATTAGGATTTACAACACATAGGATAATCACATCAGATCACAAAATAATGGACAACCACATAATACTGGAAATCATGGCCTAGCAAAGTTGACACATATTTTTGGGGGACACAATTCAATCCATTACAATTGGTAACAGTGAACTGGTGAAAATGTGTAGAAAAGCATCACAATATTTTTGTTCTATGTAATGCATGATAGAGTCTATTTGGAAAAAAGACAAGAAATTTTGGCTATTTAAGCATACAAGATCTGCAGGGTCTGGATAACTCTATTGAAATAAGAATATATAATTACATATTCTAATGTCTGTATGCATTCAGTGAAGAATTAAAAATATATGCATTGAAATTTAAATTCTCTAGGGAAAGTGTAGATTTAACATGAACAGATTTTGTATTAACAGCTGCAGAAAATTAGTCATAGTGAATGCTAAGTTTCTCAAGTATTGCACCAATACATGTTGTGATACACCACTTCTATAGGAATAACTCTTTGACTTTCTTAATCAAATCGGTAGCAAACATATAGTTCAATATTTTATATATACTGTACTTAGCTTCTAGCTTAGAGACTCTAAATAGTCCACAAGAGCTAAGTTCTTAGTCCTTAGTCCACAAGAGCTAAGCTTATTGACTGCTGCTTTTATATTATGATATAGAATCACCTACATTAAAAACTTGTTTAGGCTGCTTTGTTGACTTGTTAAGTGTTTCCTAATAACAAGCATTTACAAACAACCACATACTGAAGATGATAGATTTTGTCAATGTCCTCTTTCACAAAACATGAGAAGAAAAGATTTTTGTTTGTTTAATTTTTGTTTAATGTTTAAATTTTTAAAAATTGTCAATTTTATCATAAATAAATTTTTAAAATTATGTGAGTGAAGGACATTTTTGTATAATATTTAATTATAATTTTTATCTGTGCGAATCATGCCTTTTCGTATCTGCCGTAGGTAAGAATTAACATTCAAAATGGCACACAATCCTCCTTCACACTCCATAGCGGTGAAGCAATACATAAAACAAATCAAATTTCCAAATGTCAGTTAGATGGTAGATTTGTTATTTGCAGTAATACATTACTGAGGAATGTATAAAATAAAAATTGGCTAAACTATGATGTCAATTTTCATCCATGTCGTTCATTTAACATCGAATTATATAAGACTTTGCATTATTGCTTAAGCATTTCACTTCGTACAGCTCGTCTCCTCAACACATCTTGAAGATCTGGGAACTGTTCTATTTTCCTAATGAACAAGTTAGACATGTCTTAATATATCTCAGGACTTTATGTAATTTTATGCATAATATATATCTGCTGAGTAAATAAACAAATCAACGAATGAATGAAAATTATTCAAAGTTAATTACTGTATCATTTCTATACAACATATTTTCTTCAAGACTAGTTTGTAAAACTCCTTAACTTTGTATTCGTCAACTTTTTTGTCCTTCCCTATACATTTTTTTTTTTTTTTATACATACCAGACACCTAGTGGCGCACTGGTTAAGAGACAGGCTGCTAACCAAAAGGTCAGCAGTTCGAATCCACCAGCTCCTCCTCGGAAACCCTATGGGCAGTTCTACTCTGTCCTATAGGGTCGCTATGAGTCAGTATCGACTCAAAGGCAATGAGTTTTGGGTTCCATAAATACCAAAAGGCTATTTCAATAGATGCCTAATATTGCATATTAAAGGGAAGAAAAATAATAAAAACAGTACTTAATATAAAAGTTTTAAATATCCCTTAGAAAGTTTAAGAATTCTTCAAGAAAACATTTTTCTCTTAAAGAATGATTGATATAAATTTTATAACATGAAAAATGAAACACTTTTTACCAATGAAAAGGGTCTCTAAATAACATTAAAAGATTAGGAAAAAAAGTAGCAATGTCAGATACTGGTAAAAACAAGAATCTTGATGCATGATATTATTATCCTTATTGTTTTTGAAAAAGGAAAATATATATAGTGCCTCATATTCTGAATGAGATATACTTAGCTGGAATTATACTTTACTTTCTAAGTGATCCTGACCTGAGGCTTTTACACCTATTTAGATATTATTTTGTCATCTGTCTCCTATTGTGCAGGTAAAAAAAAAGAGAAAACCCTTGTGAATCTTTAAGTAATTCAGTATGGAGAAAACAGCTTTGTTTTCTTCTAGCAATCTTCGTTCTCTTTTACATATACCAATTCTATTGCCATCATTTAGTTTAATCAGGTACAGCTATGCCATTTTTATTTTAAAATGCTTTATGTAAGACAAACTCCAACTCCAATGTAATTATCCTCAAAAGAAAGCAAAAAATTAAATGCAGTTTTCTGCAACTGTAAATACAATTGACTAAATAATATTTGACAGGCAGTTAATATTTTCAGAGTTAAGGTTTACTGACTGCTTAAGAGCGTGGCGGCTAACCAAAAGGTCAGCAGTTCAAATCCATCAGCTGCTCCTTGGAAGCCCTGTGGGGCGGTTCTACTCTGTCCTATAGGGTTGCTAGGAGTCGGAATCGACTTGATGGCAACGGGTTTTTGGTTACCGTGTGTAAGGAATGACTTTCACAGATTTCCTTTGATAACATAATTCTCATAGCTCTATAAATCAGGAGTTATTATCATTTCCAGAGGAGGAACCTGAAACAAAGTCAATTAAAGTAATTTGCTCTGGTCACACAGCCAGAAAGTGGCAGATACGGAACTTGAAACTAAGTTCTCTGGGCCAGAGCCTATGTGTGTAACCACCTGGGAAGACTCGCCTCTCTTTCAAGAACAGTCATTTCTCCTTTAAAAAATATCAAAGACATTTTTATAAGCCAAGGCTTTGTAGAAAAACTGATAATAGACAGTGAATCTGTCACTTTTGTCATTCATTTCACAGGATTTTACATTTGCGAAATTATTTCTCATATATGACCTACTCCTTCAAACCTCTCTAAACTACCCCAACTCTTATTCTCATCACCCCCTCCCCAATAAATTAGAGGGCACAGATGACAAACACTAAGAACCTTGGCTTTGATGGAGCCTTCTTAAGATAAGCGTAGAAAGAGAGGTTTCAGAAAATTTCTAATACATTTCTGTTCACATGCATAAAAAACATAAGTGAAAAAAACATACATCCTCAATGCATGCACTATTTCTAGATATAACAATTAGAACAAAGTGAAGTAGAATGAAGTTCAGAAAACATGGATATCTAATACCCACCCAAGAAAGTAATCTAACGTCAGCATAATCTAATCCGTCTACAAAGCCCAGCTGAATATAAAGCTCGTGTTACCACCCACAAGCACACAAATAAACGGACCCCATACAACACAGCATTATTTTTCCTATGAGGATATTCATTCCCTGATCTTTATTTTCTAGGCTTGCTGTTTGTTAACCATTGGTATGAAAATATTACGACTTAGATGGATTCATCCATTTCCTTTCATTCCAGAGAAAGCCATTCTCACTTGTCATCTTCAGCAACAACTCATATTTCAGTCCAACACTTGATTAAACTCAGATCCACTTAAGTAGCACGGAGAGAAAGCAAACATGAAAGAGATGCTAGTTCTCATTGTGTTTTTTTTTTTTTGGTCATATGACCCTCATTTTCCATAACATGGTACCATGTGGGCCTGTGAGCACTGGTCTCACAAAGTATTCCTATTAAATAAACAAAGGGAATAAATAGTTCAGTAAGATGAAAAGGGGGAAAAAACAAACGAGCAAACAAAAACCCCTTTAACCTGACGTTATGAAAAAAATCAAAAAAAAGACACTAAGATGAAAAAAAAAAATAGCGTCATGGTTTACATGTGGGATTTTGATGGAATCTAGGGCTGTGTTTTAATTCAAAACTCACCATCTCAAAACCACTTCTTTTCATCCGCCTGCAGGACTTGAGGTAAGTACGTATACGTTTTCTGGCACGCTCTTGATACTCAGGGAATTGTCGCCTGCATGAGTCAATGATAGCCTGGATCTTTTCTTTGGGCTGCTTAGAGATTGGGACCATTCGGTCCAAGTTTTCATCTACAAACAGCCTGACAAACATCTGTTGGCAAGAGGGAGACAGAGGAGAAGGGTTTGGAGGGCTGCTCTCTTCTGTTCCTAACTTCCTGTCTTGATTATCGATAGGAAAATACTCTTTTCTGGTTTATGCACTGGAGTACTTTGCAATGGAAAGCCAGGAATTTTAAGCAAACACTCTTTAAAGACTTTCTAAAGGGCTGGATAAAAATTAGAAAGGAGAGAGAAAGACAGACAAACAGACAGAAAATAATAGAATATTGTGTAGAAAAATAATCAGGAAATAACAGTAGACTGTGACAATCAAGCACCCCATAAAATTCTCTATTAATGATAAATAGGACTGCTACAGTGCTACACTACACAGTGTTCTAAACTCTGGAAACAAACAATCGACTCTTGTCATGCATAATTAGATAAGCTGGAAAAGCAAAAAAACAGAACAAAACAAAACAAAAACAAACTGATGACGGGCGTACTCTTCCGATGGATAAGCTGAGGCCCCCTTCATCCACTAGATAAACATGCATACTCACACAACACAACTCCAGTTTTCAGCTCACATTGGGCTTTAAAATTCTAAACAAAACACAGCAATTCTGGTGTCTGGTTGGCAAAGAGTGTTTCATGTACTTTTTAAATCCTTCTGTAAATTAAACAAACATGTCTCTAAAATAATCCACATTTACCAACAAGCAACAACATGAAAGTGAAGTGGCAAAAATGAAACCACACTGGGAGTGTGGAAGGACTCACATTAAAAGCTTTCAGCCGCTCAGCTTCCACTCCGTCTGTCTCGTTCACTTTCTCAGAATCCTCATGGTCGTCATGGTCGTCTTCGTCCTCATCTCCCCTGTTCAGTGACAGGTCCTCAGCACCTCTGTCTACACTCTCGTTTTTGCCCGAGTCGTAGCTTGAGTAACTATGCGCGGGCGACTGAAAAGAAAGGCGCGATTTAGGCATTAAGTTTTCCGCCCCGTATTACAAATTTTGTGCTTTGTTTTTAACTTCGACTGTTTCTCACATATCTTGTTTAAATGAGTTGGTAACTCTAGAGCTGTGGCTATTCTAATTAAATCAAAGTTCATTAAAGTTAAATTAAAAATGCATTTCCTCAGTCACGCTTGGTTACATTTCAAGTGCTCCATAGCCATAGGTAACATTTCTGTCATTGCAGAAAGTTCTATTGCACGTCACTGTTATAGAGGAATGACTGTCTCCATTTAAAATCTATATTCTAAAAAAAGTCAAAGCCGTTATCAACTTTGCAAGAGAATCATACAATCACATATTGTAGGAAATGGAAATCACATCAGAGCTTAGTCACTTTAGCTGTATTACTATTCTAAAAACAGATGAGAAAACTGAAGAATAGATATTTGTATTAACTTGCCCAGTAAGTACTGTACAATAAATTATTGATATTACAGTGTTTAAAAATGTTAATAAGACAATATGCTTTAAAATCTCTATAAATTGCCTATGAGTCTTAAAAATGGCCTCTGATTTTGGTTTAGAAGAAAAGAGAAAAAATTAGGTTTTATCCTAATCACTGTTTAGTTCCTCCATATTCCAACACTATACAGCGGACATGCTGAATTTAAAGCACGAACACTTAAATGAGTAACAGTGGCATGTATTCCAATATAAAAATCATTAGTTGTAAAATCTAAAGAAAAAAAATCATTTTTAAATATAAGCAGTCATTTCAAATGTAAACTGGCCTTTTTAATGGTCTAGATGGCAGAATGCAACAATATATAAGTATATAACAATAATGTATAAGTATATATATATACTTATTCATATATATGTCTATGTACACTTACTATATATATATATATATATGTAGGACATCTCAATAAAAAGTTAACTTGATTCTTTTTCCTTTTGAGATTACAAATATTCAAAATAATTCTCCCTGGGACACTTAGGGCTAATTTCAGAGTGAGTTTGGGAGAAGTGAGCTAGAAGTAAAGGAAATCCAAGAACATGGTGTGATATGGAGCTTGACTCAGCAGTGTGTAGCACAGTAATAAGCTATTTTACACAACCCTTTTGGGACCATCTCAATGGCCAACAATCATCACAGCATATTCTAGATGCTTTTGAAAAGATAAACTAAGATGTAGGAGAGCTTAAAGAGAAATGGTCTATACTTAATTTAATTGTGTAAAATGTAGTTTCTGAGATCTCAAATACCATAAAGCAAATAATGAAGAAAAGCAGGGGCAAAGGAAATGAGCACTTCAACCACTGTATGTATATTGGTTTCCTGTGAGGAGGTATTGTCCTCCTTATTCTACCGATGAGGAAACAGTTTCAGAAAGGCTAGATAACTTCCTCTCATCTAGATAACGTTATAACTAGTATTTATATACCTAGTTCTGTCTTGAGCTAAAAGAGGTGGGGAAAAAAGTTTTTTTTTTTTTTTTTACTCAGATTACATATTACATGTGCGTGTGTGTGTATAACTGAAAGAACATAAAATATTTGTTGGTTTAAAACCTGTTGCCATCGATTCCAACCCATAGAGACCCTATAGGGCAGAATAGAACTGCCCCATAGGGTTTCAAGAGAGCAGCTGGTGGATTTGAACTGCTGACCTTTTCGTTAGCAGCCGAACTCTTCATCACTGTGCCATCAGGGCTCCTTGTTGGTTTATGTATATGTTAATATGAATCCAGTAATAAATATATTAATATAATAATAAATATACTATTCTACCTAAAGAAATTGGATGTATTATCTGGTAAATCATCTTACAAAAGAGTAACCCTCGATTTATAAATCTTGGCTAATAATAAGCATTCTCACTTGCTCTAAAATCCCCTAGTATAATGTTTTTAATGAATTTCTTATTGCTTCACACAATTTTGCTTGTTTCTATTGGGTAAATTAGAGGAAAGATATCCTACTCTATAATCAAATGAAGAAAAACTAAGTTGTCTTAAACAAGAAACATCTATAGGAAGAAATGGCAATGAACTCTTTTTTCAACTGTAGGAATGAATGTATTTTGGAATATGATATATTTGATTTAGGAATAAAATATATTTAAGAGAATAAGCTTGTAAGGAACAACTTTAAGACCAACATGAAGAGCAGCAGTGATTTCTAAAAACTCTTGCTCCAACCCTCAAATATCTATTTCAATGTCAGTCACTTTTTCCTTCAACAAACCCTCAATGAATATTATTATACATCTGGCTCTGTGATAAGGTACTGTGCCATAGGGCATTATCTGTTCAGCAATTATTTACTGAGTACCTATGACGTGTCAGGTACTCTTCCAAGTCTTTTACATACATTGTTCATTTCATTTTTAACTAACTAGTTAAGTAACTTTCCCAAAGTCACATAGCTAGGAAAAGAAGTCAGGATTTTAACCCCTGTAGTCTGGCTCTATTCTGTGCTCTCTCTCTGCTGCTCATCTGTCAGTTTATCATGTCATGGTGGCTTGCATGTTACTATGATGCAGGAAGCAATGTCAACAGTAGTTCAAATACCAGCAGGGTCACCCATGGTGGACAGGCTTCAGTAGAGCTTCCAAACTAAGGCAGACTAGGAAGAAAGGTCCAGCAATCTACATCCAAAGATAAGCTTATGAAAACCCTAACGATCACAATAGAATACTGTGTGATACAGTGCTGGAAGATGAACCCTCTAGGTTGGAAGGCACTCAAATTACACAGTGGCTGTAACAATGGACTTGAGTGTACCAACGATCATGAAGACAACACAGGTCTGGCAAGGTTTTGTTCTACTGCACATGGTGTGAGTCACCATGAGTCAGAGCCGACTCTATGGCAACTAGCAACAATAATGCTGTCTCAAAAGGATACCTACCGGGACGTTTTAATGTAATATTAGAAGGAATTAATTCCTAAGACTCTATTTTTTGGCACCAACTTTTAAAAGACAAGTACCTTTGAGATGAGACATATCAAACCCATGCCATTATTTATCATCTATCTCTGAATTTGCTTTTCAGATATTAAGTCAGCACATCCTTTGTTAATCTAATGGAGAACATGTGCTTTGTTTGGGTTGGAGGTTATTTAATAATGTATTCACGTGGTATGTTAAAATTTACATGGAACTTTCCCATCCTCATAGCTGAATGTCACAGCAGGACTGAGAGTGACCTTAATATATTCCTATTATATTTGATTTAACTAGTATTCAGCAAGTTTAACTGACTGGGCTAACCTCAGACACTAAGAAAGGTGGTAGAGCTAGAAGGTTAAGTAAAGGCTATCCATTCATCACTGGATAGAACTATTAGGGGTTCGAGAGTAGGAGGCCATTGGAGCTAGCAGAAACAATGAGAATGTTGGGTTTCTGAATCAGAGTAGATTCCAAAACGAGAAAAATAAATGCATAAAGGAGGATGAATGCTGACAAAGACAATTTTCACAAACACTGATAATGTGTCTGAGGCCAATAATGGGCCCTACCATATCTCTTACTTTTTTGTTGGTTCAGCATCTTTTCCTTCCATAAACCGCCTGTCTCTACCAGGTGAAACAGCTAAGCCTATGGGCCCAATCTTCCCTACTCAAGGCATCCATGCCTCAACTTTGCCTCTAGAGAGAGGGCTTGCCTGAAACTGAAATCCAGTTGAATCCATAGAGCTGAGCAGCATAAAAGAGTCCCAGTGATAGCCTTTGGACATCTAGATCCAATTGAAATCAGCTATTATACCATTCACTTCTATGATACCATACATTCCTATCTTCTTTTTTTTTTCACTTGAATTTGAGTTGGGTTTCAGTCACTTGCAATTGAGTCTTGAGTGGTACAGATATCAACCATTACAAAGCAACATTAACAACTCAGGTTTCATACACAATAACTCAGATACAAAGATTGCCTCAATTAAATGGAGAATCATATCTCTGTAAACAGGAGAACCAAACCAAACCCACTGCCATGGAGTCAGTTCTGACTCATAGCGACCCCATAGGACTTCCAAGGCTGTAAATCTCTATGGAAGCAGACCATCATATCTTTCTCCCGCTGGTGGTTTCGAACCACTGACCTTTTGGGTTAGCAGTCGATGGCTTTAACCACTGTGCCACTGGGGCTCTTTGTAAACAGCAGAAGCTACCCTCAAATCTTTCAACAAGTAAAGTGCTTTTGAATAATCTTTAGAATGGGAAATTTTAAATTGGCATAATTCAAAAGGGCATCTTTGCAATGATAATATATGGGTAGCTTGTTTTAAGGAAAACACTAACATAACTATTTAACCAGAGGAGGGATAATCTAACTAGAAGAGATCACTGCAAATTAACAGTGAAATGAAGTTTTAAAACTACCTTATTTTTATAGTTCAGATAATTAACAATGTAAAATTACCTAATAGTCCATGGGTTTGAAAAGTATACTATAAACAATATATTTTTAAACTGCAATGTGCAATATTTGAAAAAAAATGTTATAATACAATTACCTGGATGCAAATACGCCAGGCTAATTCATTATTTCTACACACCACGTAAGAGACACAGTCTGATCACCCACTGTACACTGAACTACTTGGAGTCACAAAGGATTTGTAGCCCTTGGACATTCAAGGTAAAGATAGTCCAATCTCTACGAACTGAGAAAATCCAGGACCTAGACCTAAAGGATGATCAGTGTTTTCAGAATAACTGCTTTTTGCTCTCATAATATAAATTGAACTTTCTTATAACTCTGAACTCTGCTTCTCAGCCTGTAGTGTCATTTTCTTGCCGCTCCCATTGCTAAAGATCTTTTAAGACCAATCATACTAAGTTTAATATCTGCAGATTCTCGCTTCCTACCTCAGTTCACTTCAATCTTTTCTGAAACTGGGAACTCTTTTTTTTTATTTTTTATTAACTTTTATTGAGCTTCAAGTGAACGTTTACAATTCAAGTCAGTCTGTCACATATAAGTTTACATACATCTGACTCCGTACTCCCACTTGCTCTCCCCCTAATGAGTCAGCCCTTCCAGTCTCTCCTTTCGTGACAATTTTGCCAGCTTCCCACTCTCTCTATCCTCCCATCCCCCCTCCAGACAGGAGATGCCAACACAGTCTCAAGTGTCCACCTGATATTATTAGCTCACTCTTCATCAGCATCTCTCTCCCACCCACTGTCCAGTCCCTTTCATGTCTGATGAATTGTCTTCGGGGTTGGTTCCCGTCCTGTGCCAACAGAAGGTTTGGGGACCATGGCCGCCGGGATTCCTCTAGTCTCAGTCAGACCATTAAGTATGGTCTTTTTATGAGAATTTGGGGTGTGCATCCCACTGATCTCCTGCTCCCTCAGGGGTTCTCTGTTGTGCTCCCTGTCAGGGCACCAACTAGTTCTTCTGGTCTCATGATGATGTAGGTCTCTGGTTCATGTGGCCCTTTCTGTCTCTTGGGCTCTTAGTTGTCGTGTGGCCTTGGTGTTCTTCATTTTCCTTTGCTCCAGGTGGGTTGAGACCAATTGCTGCATCTTAGATGGCCGCTTGTTAGCATTTAAGACCCCAGACGCCACATTTCAAAGTGGGATGCAGAATGATTTCATAATAGAATTATTTTGCCAATTGACTTAGAAGTCCCCTCAAACCATGTTCCCCAGACCCCCGCCCTTGCTCCGCTGACCTTTGAAGCATTCATTTTATCCCGGAAACTTCCTTGCTTTTGGTCCAGTCCAATTGAGCTGACCTTCCATGTATTGAGTGTTGTCTTTCCCTTCACCTAAAGCAGTTCTTATCTATTGATTAATCAATAAAAAACCCTCTCCCACCCTCCCTCCCTCCCCCCCTCGTAACCACAAAAGTATGTGTTCTTCTCAGGTTTACTATTTCTCAAGATCTTATAATAGTGGTCTTATACAATATTTGTCCTTTTGCCTCTGACTCATTTCACTCAGCATAATGCCTTCCAGGTTCCTCCATGTTATGAAATGTTTCAGAGATTCGTCACTGTTCTTTATCGATGCGTAGTATTCCATTGTGTGAATATACCACAATTTATTTACCCATTCATCCGTTGATGGACACCTTGGTTGCTTCCAACTTTTTGCTATTGTAAACAGAGCTGCAATAAACATGGGTGTGCATGTATCTGTTTGTATGAAGGCTCTTGTATCTCTAGGGTATATTCCTAGGAGTGGGATTTCTGGGTTGTATGGTAGTTCTATTTCTAACTGTTTAAGATAACGCCAGATAGATTTCCAAAGTGGTTGTACCATTTTACATTCCCACCAGCAGTGTATGAGAGTTCCAATCTCTCCGCAGCCTCTCCAACATTTATTATTTTGTGTTTTTTGGATTAATGCCAGCCTTGCTGGTGTGAGATGGAATCTCATCGTAGTTTTAATTTGCATTTCTCTAATGGCTAATGATCGGGAGCATTTTCTCATGTATCTGTTGGCTGCCTGAATATCTTCTTTAGTGAAATGTGTGTTCATATCCTTTGCCCACTTCTTGATTGGGTTGTTTGTCTTTTTGTGGTTGAGTTTTGACAGAATCATGTAGATTTTAGAGATCAGGCGCTGGTCGGAGATGTCATAGCTGACAATTCTTTCCCAGTCTGTAGGGGGTCTTTTTACTCTTTTGGAGAAGTCTTTAGATGAGCATAGGTGTTTGATTTTTAGGAGCTCCCAGTTATCGGGTTTCTCTTCATCATTTTTGGTAATGTTTTGTATTCTGTTTATACCTTGTATTAGGGCTCCTAGGGTTGTCCCAATTTTTTCTTCCATGATCTTTATCGTTTTAGTCTTTATGTTTAGGTCTTTGATCCACTTGGAGTTAGTTTTTGTGCATGGTATGAGGTATGGGTCCTGTTTCATTTTTTTGCAAAGGGATATCCAGTTATGCCATCACCATTTGTTAAAAAGGCTATCTTTTCCCCAGTTAATTGACACTGGTCCTTTGTCAAATATCAGCTGCTCATACGTGGATGGATCTATGTCTGGGTTCTCAATTCTGTTCCATTGGTCTATGTGTCTGTTGTTGTACCAATACCAGGCTGTTTTGACTACTGTGGCTGTATAATAGGTTCTGAAGTCAGGTAAGGTGAGGCCTCCCGCTTTCCTCTTATTTTTCAGTAGTGCTTTGCTTATCCCGGGGTTCTTTCCCTTCCATATGAAATTGGTGATTTGTTTCTCTATCCCCTTAAAATATGACATTGGAATTTGGATCGGAAGTGCGTTAAATGTATAGATGGCTTTTGGTAGAATAGACATTTTTACTATGTTAAGTCTTCCTATCCATGAGCAGGGTATGTTTTTCCACTTAAGTATGTCCTTTTGAATTTCTTGTAGTAGAGCTTTGTAGTTTTCTTTGTATAGGTCTTTTACATCCTTGGTAAGATTTATTCCTAAGTATCTTATCTTCTTGGGGGCTACTGTGAATGGTATTGATTTGGTTATTCCCTCTTCGGTGTTCTTTTTGTTGATGTAGAGGAATCCAAGTGATTTTTGTATGTTTATTTTATAACCTGAGACTCTTCTAAACTCTTCTATTAGTTTCAGTAGTTTTCTGGAGGATTCCTTAGGGTTTTCTGTGTATATAATCATGTCATCTGCAAATAGTGATAACTTTACTTCTTCCTTGCCAATCTGGATACCTTTTATGTCTTTGTCTAGCCTAATTGCCCTGGCTAAGACTTCCAACACGATGTTGAATAAGAGCGGTGATAAAGGGCATCCTTGTCTGGTTCCTGTTCTCAAGGGAAATGCTTTCAGGTTCTCTCCATTTAGAGTGATATTGGCTGTTGGCTTTGCATAGATGCCTTTATTATGTTGAGGAATTTTCCTTCAATTCCTATTTTGGTAAGAGTTTTTATCATAAATGGGTGTTGGACTTTGTCAAATGCCTTTTCTGCATCAATTGATAAGATCATGTGGTTTTTGTCTTTTGTTTTATTTATGTGATGGATTACATTAATGGTTTTTCTGATATTAAACCAGCCTTGCATACCTGGTATAAATCCCACTTGATCAGGGTGAATTATTTTTTTGATGTGTTGTTGGATTCTATTGGCTAGAATTTTGTTGAGGATTTTTGCATCAATGTTCATGAGGGATATAGGTCTATAATTTTCTTTTTTTGTAATGTCTTTACCTGGTTTTGGTATCAGGGAGATGGTAGCTTCATAGAATGAGTTGGGTAGTATTCCGTCATTTTCTATGCTTTGGAATACCTTTAGTAGTAGTGGTGTTAACTCTTCTCTGAAAGTTTGGTAGAACTCTGCAGTGAAGCCGTCCGGGCCAGGGCTTTTTTTTTGGGGGGTTTTTTGATTACCGTTTCAATCTCTTTTTTTGTTATGGGTCTATTTAGTTGTTCTACTTCTGAATGTGTTAGTTTAGGTAGGTAGTGTTTTTCCAGGAATTCATCCGTTTCTTCTAGGTTTTCAAATTTGTTAGAGTACAATTTTTCATAATAATCTGAAATGATTCTTTTAATTTCATTTGGTTTTGTTGTGATGTGGTCCTTCTCATTTCTTATTCGGGTTATTTGTTTCCTTTCCTGTATTTCTTTAGTCAGTCTAGCCAATGGTTTATCAATTTTGTTAATTTTTTCAAAGAACCAGCTTTTGGCTTTGTTAATTCTTTCAATTGTTTTTCTGTTCTCTAATTCATTTAGTTCAGCTCTAATTTTTATTATTTGTTTTCTTCTGGTGCCTGATGGATTCTTTTGTTGCTCACTTTCTATTTGTTCAAGTTGTAGGGACAGTTCTCTGATTTTGGCTCTTTCTTCTTTTTGTATGTGTGCATTTATTGATATAAATTGGCCTCTGAGCACTGCTTTTGCTGTGTCCCAGAGGTTTTGATAGGAAGTATTTTCATTCTCGTTGCTTTCTATGAATTTCCTTATTCCCTCCTTAATGTCTTCTATAACCCAGTCTTTTTTCAGAAGGGTGTTGTTCATTTTCCAAGTATTTGATTTCTTTTCCCTAGTTTTTCTGTTATTGATCTCTAGTTTTATTGCCTTGTGATCTGAGAAGATGCTTTGTAATATTTCGATGTTTTGGACTCTGCAAAGGTTTGTTTTATGACCTAATATGTGGTCTATTCTACAGAATGTTCCATGTGCGCTAGAAAAAAAAGTATACTTTGCAGCAGTTGGGTGGAGAGTTCTGTATAAGTCAATGAGGTCAAATTGGTTGATTGTTGTAATTAGATCTTCCGTGTCTCTGTTGAGCTTCTTACTGGATGTCCTGTCCTTCTCCGAAAGTGGTGTGTTGAAGTCTCCTACTATAATTGTGGAGGTATCTATCTCGCTTTTCAATTCTGTTAAAATTTGATTTATGTATCTTGCAGCCCTGTCATTGGGTGCGTAAATATTTAATATGGTTATGTCTTCCTGATCAATTGTCCCTTTTATCATTATATAGTGTCCTTCTTTATCCTTTGTGGTGGATTTAAGTCTAAAGTCTATTTTGTCAGAAATTAATATTGCTACTCCTCTTCTTTTTTGCTTATTGTTTGCTTGATATATTTTTTTCCATCCTTTGAGTTTTAGTTTGTTTGTGTCTCTAAGTCTAAGGTGTGTCTCTTGTAGGCAGCATATAGATGGATCGTGTTTCTTTATCCAGTCTGTGACTCTCTGTCTCTTTATTGGTGCATTTAGTCCATTTACATTCAGGGTAATTATAGATAAATAAGTTTTTAGTGCTGTCATTTTGATGCCTTTTTATGTGTGTTGTTGACAATTTCATTTTTCCACATACTTTTTTGTGCTGAGGCGTTTTTCTTAGTAAATTGTGAGATCCTCATTTTCATAGTGCTTGACTTTATGTTAGTTGAGTCGTTACGTTTTTCTTGGTTTTTATCTTGAGTTATAGAGTTCTTATACCTTTTTGTGGTTACCTTATTATTTACCCCTATTTTTCTAAGTAAAAACCTAACTTGTATTGTTCTATATCGCCTTGTATCACTCTCCATATGGCAGTTCAATGCCTCCTGTATTTAGTCCCTCTTTTTGATTATTGTGATCTTTTACCTATTGACTTCCATGATTCCCTGTTATGTGTACTTTTTTTTTTAATTAATCTTAATTTGTTTTTGTGATTTCCCTATTTGAGTTGATATCAGGACGTTCTGTTTTGTGACCTTGTGTTGTGCTGATATCTGATATTATTGGTTCTCTGACCAAACAATATCCTTTAGTATTTCTTGTAGCTTTGGTTTGGTTTTTGCAAATTCTCTAAACTTGTGTTTGTCTGTAAATATCTTAATTTCGCCTTCATATTTCAGAGAGAGTTTTGCTGGATATATGATCCTTGGCTGGCAGTTTTTCTCCTTCAGTGTTCTGTATATGTGGTCCCATTCCCTTCTTGCCTGCATGGTTTCTGCTGAGTAATCAGAACATATTCTTACTGATTCTCCCTTGAAGGAAACCTTTCTTTTCTCCCTGGCTGCTTTTAAAATTTTCTGTTTATCTTTGGTTTTGGTGAGTTTGATGATAATATGTCTTGGTGTTTTTCTTTTTGGATCAATCTTAAATGGGGTTCGATGAGCATCTTGGATAGATATCCTTTCGTCTTTCATAATGTCAGGGAAGTTTTCTTTCAGGAGTTCTTCAACTATTTTCTCTGTGTTTTCTGTTCCCCCTCCCTGTTCTGGGACTCCAGTCACCCTCAGGTTATCCTTCTTGATAGAGTCCCACATAATTCTTAGGGTTTCTTCATTTTTTTTAATTCTTTTATCTGATTTTTTTTTCAGCTATGTTGGTGTCGATTCCCTGGTCCTCCAGATGTCCCAGACTGCATTCTAATTGCTCGAGTCTGCTCCTCTGAGTTCCTAGTGCGTTGTCTAATTCTGTAATTTTATTGTTAATCTTTTGGATTTCTACATGTTGTCTCTCTATGGATTCTTGCAACTTATTAGTTTTTCCAGTATGTTCTTAAATAATCTTTTTGAGTTCTTCAACAGTTTTGTCAGTGTGTTCCTTGGCTTTTTCTGCAGTTATCCTAATTTCATTTGTGATATCATTAAGCATTCTGTAAATTAGTTTTTTATATTCTGTATCTGATAATTCCAAGATTGTATCTTCATTTGGGAAAGATTTTGATTCTTTTGTTTGGGGGGTTGGAGAAGCTGTCATGGTCTGCTTCTTTAAGTGGTTTGATATGGATTTTTGTCTCTGAGCCATCACTGGGAAACTAGTTTTTCCAGAAAATCCGCTAAAAAAAAAATGCAGTCAGATCCCTATCAGAGTTCTCCCTCTGGCTCAGGCTATTCAGATGTTAATGGAGCCGCCTGGGGAGGGTGGGGGAGGGAACAGAGAGATAGGAGAGTAGCACCTCAGAATATAGCCAGAGTTGCTTGTCTTGCTTGGAATGACTATTATATCTGAGACTCCTGCGGGGCGTGTCGCCTACGTGTGCTGGCTGTGTGGAGATTGCCCGGGGGGGGGTCTGGCCCGCTGGAGTCACGGTCAGATCCTCCGCTTCCAGCCCCACGCCCAGCGTCAAGGCTCCCCTACTGGGACGGTGCACTCTCGACTCCAAAATCAGTCACTGCCTCCCGGGGACTTCTCATCCCTCTAGCCACGTGGTCGTGCCGCCTCCGAGAACCAGTTGGGCCTCCTCCCGGGGTTAGTTCAGATGGGTGGAGCAGGTCCCCATGCTTGTGCCGTGACTGAGTGTTCCGGCTGGGACGCTGTTCTCCCCGCTCCAATACCAGTCGCTGCCTCCCAGGGACTTCTCCTACCAGCTGCGTTCCACGCCGCCCGCGCGACCCGGCTGGTCCCCTTCCCGGGGTTAGTTCAGGGGGGTGGAGCAACTCTCCGTGTTTATGCCGTACCTGCGTCCAGTCCAAATCCCTGTGGGACGGTTCCCCGGCTAGGACGCTGCTCTTTCTGCTCCAAGACCAGTCACTGCCTCCCGGGGACTTCTCCTACCGGCTGCGTCCCACGCCGCCCATGGAACCGGCTGGTCCCCCTCCCGGGGTAAGTTCAGGGGGGTGGAGCCGCTCTCTGTGCTTGTGCCGTACCTGACTGGTACGCTGGCTCCAGGCTCTGGAAACAATCGCTGCTTCCCCGTATTAGTTCGTTCTCCATCTCTAAATCTGTGTTTGTTGTTCAGGGTTCGTAGATTGTTATGTATGTGATCGATTCACTTGTTTTTCCGTGTCTTTGTTGTAAGAGGGATCCGAGGTAGCGTCTGCCTAGTCCGCCATCTTGGCTCCGCCTCCGAGTTAATTTTTAAATTGCCATTTTTAAAAATTTCCTACCAGTTACTTTTGCAAACACTATTCATCACCTGAATCTACTGAGAAATTTTAGCATCATCAAAAATGTTAGGAGTAGGAGTCCCTGAGTGGTACAAACAGGTATGCACTAACTGAAAGGTTGGAAGTTCAAATCCACCCAGAGGCATCTTGGAAGAAAGGCCTGGCAATCTACTTCTGAAAGACAACAGCCATTGAAAACCGTACGGAGGCAGTTTTACTGTGAAACAGGGGGGTCACCACAAGAAGAAATCGATTCGTGGTAACTAGAACTGATAAAAATATCAATAATAAAAGTGTGATGACAAAATATGATCCTGATATGATAAAAATAAAGCATACAGCACCACCTAAAAAGCAAACGTGGCCCCCCAAATTGACCCTGAATCTAATCAAGCCTCAATCTAGAGGCAGTGGTTCTTAAACTGTGGCTGCAAGACCAGCGTTATCAGCACATCCTGGGAGCTTGTTAGAAATAAAAATTCTCAGGCCCCACCACAGACCAACCGAATCAGATGCTCTGGGTTAGTGCCCAGCAACCTGTCTGAACAAGCCTTCCAGGTAATCGTGACAAACTCTCAAGTTTGAGAACCACTAGTGTGAGAGCCACTAGTCTGGAGCTAACTTCCCTTCATATTGGTATTTCAGATAAAAGAACAAGATAAATAATGCAACAGAAATCAAACACACAATCCAGAATATGTAACATTCTATAGGACAATTGACCCAGGTTCTGCAATAAGTTAGTGCTACAGAAAAAAAAGGTGGCACATATTAAAAGAGACTTAAAAGACGTAAAAAAAAAAAAAAAAGAAAAAGAACATGCACCTTGTTTGTATCATGATTCAAATAAACCAAAGACAAAAAGGTACTTTTGAGAAAATTGGCATTATTTAATTATGATGGGGGTAATTAGATGATAACATGGAATTATTGATTGTGTTGGATGTAATAAGCCAGCTTTTGGTTAAGTAAATATTTATGTAAGGTAATGTCCACACTTGTTAGATAGACAGGATGAGGTATGAAGGAGTGAATAGGACGTCTGAGATTTGCTTTAAAATAGTAAAGGAAAAAAAAAAAAGTGAAAAAATAAGTGTGGGAAAATCTTAACTGCTGAAACTGGATGATGGGTATTAGCGGGTCTTTGTATCATACTCTCTACTTTTGAGCACATTTTAAACTTTCAAAGTAAAAAGAGTGAAACTCTATGAATGCCATGAGTGGCTTCGGCTCCCCTCATTATGACTTTCTACCAAGACATTCATTTATTCAACAACATTTAAAGAGCATTTACTTCATACCAAGGAGGCCTGGTGGCCCAATGGTTAACGTGCTTGGCTGCTAACCGAAAGGTCAGTGGTTCGAACCCACCAGCAGGTCCGAGGGAGAAAGCTGTGGCAGTCTACATCTGTAAAAATTACAGCCTTGGAAACTCGATGGTTTCCAACTTCTTCCACTCTGTCCTGCAGGATAATTCTACAACAACTTTTTTTTTTTTTTTTTTAACTTCATGCCCGGCATTGCCCTAGGTTTACAGAAATGAACAGATCCAAATTATGGGTTGCCTAAGCTTATAAAATTTGGGGGGGAGGGGAGGCTCACTTGAAAAATTGCATACAAAAGTGAATATTTATTTAAAATGAGAAAAATCACAATAAATTACAAAATTTTTAAAAAGCTGATAAATACCACAAACATGACAAAATACAGAAAAGTTATATTTCCTAAATCGATTAACTCCCTGGTCCATCTCTATATTACATCTTGATTTCGACACTTCTTGGTCCTATGTTCTTGCATTACCTCTTCATATGACATGAAACTTGTAACAGTATATTCTATAGAGCTAATAGACAAATAATTCAGTCTTCAGGCAGTCTAATCGGAATGTATTTTTTATTGTTGAGAGTTTAGAAGTCTTCTTTGCTCTTCAAATTAATTATTGGTAATATCATGCACATTGTCAGGTTATTTTCAGTTTGGGGAAACCTTTAATCAAGTTCCTTTCATGTCTGAGTGGTAACGTTTCAGGGCGTTTCAAGTTTTCCTTAATTAATTTGTCACCCATGTCTTCATTAAAGTGACATTTATAAGTTTCACGCTTTCTTCATTGATAGATGTATTTTCTGCCAAATCCAGCAGGAAACTCAGTCTTATCCCAATGTGTTTATATGATTCATTTCTCTTCATTAATTGGATTATTTCTTTCTCCTTAAGAAATACTGCCTTTGGTATGATCTGATTTTTCTTATTGCAGGTCACTCCTCAATGTCAGAATAATGCCTATTGATTTCATTTTTCATCTTCATTGATTTGTCATATTCCATTAATGTTTTATCTGAATTTTTCCTCAATTCTTTATTAAATAAATATAAAGATGAAAAACTAATACATCCTTCATTTGTTTCCAACTTAAGAGCCTGTTGTATCTCCATTGTTTTATCCAAAAGACCTAAAGCATCTTCCTAAATTGTAGTTGAAAAATTATTATCCAGTGTGTGACGGTATCTCTATAAATTACTTACAAATGCATGTGAATCTATAATTATCTCAAAACAAACATTTAATTAAAATGTCATAATCCGGCTATATCAAAGTCCTTGAATTATTTTTTAGCGCCTCGTTTGTGTTTACTTCTCGTCTTTGAAAATATATTTTTGAGTGCTTAAAATATTTTTGTTTACGTATTTCAAGGCACAGATAGCTTTACAATGAGTAGACTTTTCCTACACTTAGACTTTTTTAAAGAAGTAAACTTGAGTGTTTAAAACATTCCATCTACAAACAAAACTGAGAAAACATAGAACTTGCAAAATTCCTAAGTAATCCATAACTTCAGGTGCTATAAACCACAAAAAACCAAACCCATTGCCGTCGACTTGATTCTGACTCACAGCGACCCTACAGAAGCAGCTTTTTTCTCCAATGAGATTAAGAGAAGGCGCTTCATGTGGCCTACATCTACATTCTAATTAGTGCTTTAAATGAGGACTTTGTCCTCACTGTTCACAGCAGCTGTGTTAAGGAAAGACTGACCAGCAATGTGCTCAATCCCAGTTTACAGACTGACCAGGAATATACTCAATCCCAGTTTATAATTATCCAGAAATGGTTTTATGGTTTGAATAAAGATAAAGGTAATAGCTTTTGGTTGACAAAAAAAAAAGTGAAAAATTATAATAGTAATGCACAAAAACTGTGAACTGATCAGTTTGTCACATTGGCAGAGAGCACAACATAGAGAGAGGTATGTGGTATCTGGTTCACTGACTTACCATTTTATACATATTTCTCATTATTTAGTCGATTCTGACTCACAGTGCCCCTATAGGACAGAGCAGAACCGCCCCATTGGGTTTCCAAGGAGTGCTGATGAATTTGAACTACTGACCTTTTGGTTAGCAGCCGAGCTCTTAACCACTGGGTGACCAGGGCTCCAGAATCACCCACAAGACTGGTTAAAATATAGTTTGCTGAACTCCATTCAATCATTTTGGGCTAGCCCTCCAGAATTTCGATTTCTAACAAATTCTCAGATGATGCAATGCTGCAATTCTGGGGATCAGACTTTGAAAACGGCTGCAGCAGTATATCAACAGGGAACTGCCAGAAAGTCAGGCAGGTTTCAGAAGAAGATGTGGAACCAGGGATATCATTGCTGATGTCAGATGGATCCTGGCTGAAAGCAGTGAATACCAGAAAGAAGTTTACCTGTGTTTTATTGACTATGCAAAGGCATTTGACTGTGTGGATCATAACAAATTATGGATAACATTGCAAAGAATGCAAATTCCAGAACTCTTAATTGTGCTCATGAAGAACCTTTACATAGATCAAGAGGCAGTTGTTCGGACAGAACAAGGGGATACCGATTGGTTTAAAGTCAGGAGAGGTGTGCATCAGCGTTGTATTCTTTCACCATACTTCTTCAATCTGTATGCTGAGCAAATAATATGAGAAGCTGGACTATATGAAGAAGAACTGGGCATCAGGATAGGAGGAAGACTCATTAACAACCTGCGTGATACAGATGACACAACCTTGCTTGCTGAAAATGAAAAGGACTTGAAGCACTTACTAAAGAAGATCAAAGACCACAGCCTTCAGTATGGATTGCGCCTCAACATAAAGAAAACAAAAATCCTCACAAATGGACCAATGAGCAATATCATGATAAACAGAGAAAATATTGAAGTTGCCAAGGATTTCATTTTACTTGGATCCACAATCAACAGCCATGGAAGCAGCAGTCAAGAAGTCAAAAAACGCATTGCATTGGGCAAATCTGCTGCAAAGGACCTCTTCAAAGGGTCGAAGAGCAAAGATGTTACCCTGAAGACTAAGGTGCCCCTGACCCAAGCCATGGTATTTTCAATCACATCATATGCATGTGAAAGCTGGACAATGAATAATGAAGACCGAAGAAGAATTGACGCCTTTGAATTGTGGTGTTGGTGAAGAATATTGAATATACCATGGACTGCCAAAAAAACGAACAAATCTGTCTTAGAAGAAGTACAGCCAGAATACTTCTTAGAAGCAAGGATGGTGAGACTGCATCTTACATACTTTGGACATGTTGTCAGGAAGGATCAGTTCCTGGAGAAAGGCATCATGCTTGGCAGAGTACAGGGTCAGCAGAAAAGAGGAAGACCCTCAACGAGGCGGATTGACACAGTGGCTGCAGCAATGAGCTCAAGCATAACAACGATTGTAAGGATGGCGCAGGACCAGGCAGTGTTTCGTTCTGTTGTGCATAGGGTCGCTATGAGTCAGAACTGGCTCGACAGCACCTAACAACAACATATGTGATTTAAATGTAATTCAAATCACTGTAGCCATTTTGAGCTCAATGGAATCGTCATGACCTTTGAGAATTTTCAATACTATATTCATCTACTCTAAAAATCCAGTTACGTAATGTCTGTCTTGTTCAAAATAGTTTACAAACAAAGCAATATATGTGAGATTTGGTTTGGAAATAAACAGGCCAGTATCTCATATCAGTTTAAGACTTCTTTTTCATTTTTCCCTAAAATATGCTTGGAAATATTATCTCCTCTCCCCCCATCGTATTTCCATTTGAATCTCTGTAAGTAATATTGAATCAAGATTTTGAAAAAAAGCAACACTTTTTTTTATTAAACAGTATTGAATGAAATTAGTTCATCCTGAAAACCCTAGGGAGCAGTTCTACTTTGCACACATGGGGTTGCTAGGAGGTGGAATCGACTCCACAGGAACTAATAACAACAACAGGCCAGAGTGAGATATCACGATGATTAATAAAAGTCAGAATAAAACTGCTGCAAGCATTTGTATGTGTTCTGTTGACTCAACAAATAATTGTGGGTTTTTTTACTATTACTTTCATTTTCTTACTTGATAATTTTGACCATGAAAAGTTTTAATTTCTTAAAATATAGAGGGTTTGACATTTTGAAACTTCTGCCAGCCTTTTACTTTTTACTTTTGGCTTCTTCTAGGATGACTCCTTTACTTATATATGAATTTAGGTCTGAAAAAATATATCAAATTAATCTGAAAATATTTTTAAACCATTGCTATGTTATTTTGTAATATATAACAGTATGTGAATATTATCTTTATACCATATATATTGAGTTACTGATGAATAGATATACAAGTTTTATTTTTCTTCAAGCCATTTGGCTGTATCAGTGGCATTTTGCATGTTATTTTTTTCTGGAATGCCAGACCTCATCCGGACAAGGTACATCAGGATAGGTAGGACGAAACTTCATAGGTTAGATGCATAAAACATGTGACCTTTGTAGTCCTGCTACAGGCTTATGTCATGCAAACAAAAGAATTCAAATAAAATCGAATTCGTGGGATTCCTGTAAAAAAGGAAAAATGTGTGCTTATTGAGTATATTTTTCAAAGAGGAGAATGGTAGTTTTCATTCGGAATCCGTAAGAAAAGAATCTTCCACTTATTATTTTACATATATGATGATTAGAAGAATGTTCTATGTTCTAAATGGTGGCTGCATACAGTTCAATTTTTGTTTCTCCTATGACCATTTCCCACATACTTCTGGTGCCAGGAACCATAGCATATGTTTGCATCAGAACCTCTGGCCCTGAGCATCTTTGTGACATGATGCTAGGCCTGTGGCAGGATTATTCCTGAAAGTTCTTCATACACTGGCCCAGTGAGTTGTGGCTCTAATGCACACAGAAGTAATGGCGACCCTCTCCTTTTGTCCTTTGTTTTATATAAGGTTTTGGATGCAATAAATTTACAGATTAGCTTATCTGTTACAAGGGATCGTGATGAAATGAGAAGAAAAATGGAAATTATTCAAAGGTCCTGGACTTGGAACCGGTGGCAATAACACCAAAATTTTGAGTTAACTTCTTTTTGTAGGGGAAAGGCACATTTTCAGTTAATTTTTTTTTTTTAAATATGAATCGAGAGCCTTGATGGCACAGCAGTTAAGAGCTCGAATCCACCAGCTGCTCTTCGGAAACCTTATGGGGAAGTTCTACTCTGTCCTATATGGTGACTATGAGTCAGAATCGACTCCACAGCAATGGGTTTTAGTGAGAGTTGAGGAACCCTGGTGGGACAATGGTTAAGTGCTCAGCTGCTAGCCAAAAGGCTGGTATTCAAATCCACTGACCATTCCCTAAAAACCCTATGAGGCAGTTCTACTCCGTCCTATAGAGTCACTATGTGTCAGAATCGACTAGACGGCAACAGGTTTGGTTTTGGTTTATATATAAAGGGAGAAAGAGAGAAATTTATATCAACGAAATGGCTCCCGTGGTTGTAGAGGATGGAAAGTTCCAAGTCTGTGGGTCAGGTGCCAGGCTAGAGGCTTCTCTTGACTCACGTAGCTGCAGGAGCTGTTGAATCCAAGATGGGCAGGTCAGATGACAGACTGCCAGCTCATGGGCTGTGGAGCCTGGTGGATCCAAGATTGACAGGCAAGACAGCAGGTTGCTAGCTCGAGTCCCAAGAGCTGGAGGTCACATGATGACTAGCCGAATGCAGAATCCAGAGCAGAGCAAAAGCCAGCAAGCTTTGCCAGAAAGTCCATACATATTGGATGCAGGCCACACCCCCAAGGAAATTTCCTTTCAACTAATTGGCTGCTCATAGCAGATTTCATCATGAAAGTGATTACACGATATCAGATCTCATCTTGGATGTGATTACATCATTATGTAACTGGCAAACTACATCGCAGCTGCCAAACCACTGAGAATCATGGCCCAGACAAGTTCACACACCACCTTAACCATCATAGTCCACCCCTTGCCAACTTGGCACCTGTACACATCTCCTTAAGCCTTGTATAATCTCTAAATAAAGACAAGTATAAAGTCATGTTTGTGCCTAACGTGATACAACTAACACACATACAAACAAAAATGCACTAGCCCTGTTTACATCTTAAGTTTTATAAGTGAAGAAAACAAAAATATTTGATGCACACATACAAGGAAGAAACGCTCGTAACAACTACAGTCCTCATTTCTTCAACTGGTCATGTGGTCATAGCTGGTCTTTAGAACTACCTTCTTCTACCACCCATTCCATACTCCTTTTACCTTCAGCAAGCACCTCAGTAAATATGGCAACTCCCTTCTTTGCCTGTTGATCCAGAGGCATGAGGAGCCCAAAATGCCTGGGTGGCATTCTTAACTTCCAGTTCAATGGAATCAGTGATGTGTCTCCAGGTGGGAGCACTCCTCCTTTTGGAACTAAAACGTCTAGACCCACAGAGCATAGGGTCACAGATACAGGAAGCAAAAATTTTGTAAGTGGGTCACTAGGAGTAATAGTGTGTGGTGTCACACACCTTGATTACTGGACCCATGAATCCTGGCTATAAAGAAACAGCACCATATATTTGATGCTTGTTTAGAGCATATACAGCCTCCTGAAGAACATTGCCCCAAGCCTGCAAAGTATTGTCCCCCAGCTGATGCTGTAATTGTGTCTTCAGAAGGCCATTCCATCATTCCGTAAAGCCAGTTGCTTCAGGATGATGGGGAACATGGTAAGACCAGTGTAATGTATGAGCACAGGCCCACTGCCACACTTCCTTTGCTGTAAAGTGCATCCCTTGATCAAGGCAATGTTCTGTGGGATACCATGACGGTGGATGAGACATTCTGTAAGCATGCGGATAGTAGTTTTGGCAGAAGCATTGCATGCAGGGAAGGGAAATCCATATCCAGAGTAAGTGCCTATTCCAGTAAGGACAAAACACTGAGGTTTCCATGATGGAAGTGGTCCAATGTAACCAACCTACTAACGAGTTGCTAGCTGATCACCTTGAGGAGTGATGTCATTCAAGGACTCAGTGTTGATCTCTGTTGCTGGCAGATTGGGCACTCAGCAGTGGCTGGAGGCAAGTTGGCCTTGGTGAGTGGAAGTCCATGTTGCTGAGCCGATGCATAACCTCCATCCCTGTCAATGACCACTTTGTTCGTGAGCCCTTTGGGCAATGACAGGAGTGGCTGGGGGAGGAGGATGACTGGTTTCTACAGAAAGTGTCATCCTCTCCATTCATTGTTAAAATCCTCCTCTGCTGAGGTCACCCTTTGGTGAGCATTCACATGAGACACAAATGTCTTCACTTCTTTGGCCCATTCAGAGACATCTATCTACATACGTCTTCCCCATACTTCCTTGTCTCCAATCATGTCCCTTCCAAGTCCCTGGCCCTTCAGCCAAACCATCGACCAGAGCCCATGAATCAGTATATAATCACACATCTGGCCATTTCTCCTTCAAAGAAAAGTGAACAACCAGGTGCACTGCTCCAAGTTCTGCTCATTGAGAGGACTTCCCTTCCCCACTGTCTTTCAGGGAGATCCCAGAAAGGGGGTGTAGTGCTGCCACTGTCCACTTTGAAGTGGTGCCTGCATATCATGCAGAAACATTTTTTTTTTTAATTTTTATTAAGCTTCAAGTGAACATTTACCATTCCAATCAGTCTGTCACATGAGGTTTGCATACATCTTACTCCCTTCTCCCACTTGCTCTCCTCCTATTGAGTCAGCCCTTACAGTCTCTCGTTTCATGCCAATTTTGCCATCTTCCCTCTCTCTCTATCTTCCCATCCCCCCTCCAGTCAAGAGTTGCCAACACACTCTCCAGTGTCCACCTGATTTAATTAGCTCACTCTTCATCAGCATCTCTCTCCCCCCTACTGACCAGTCCTTTTCATGCCTGATGATTTGTCTTCGGGGATGGTTCCTGTCCTGTGCCATCAGAAGTTCTAGGGAGCATTGTCTCTGGGATTCCTCTAGTCGCAATCATACCATTAGGTATGGTCTTTTCATGAGAATTTGGGGTCTGCATCCCATTGGTCTCCTGCTCCCTCAGGAGTTGTCTGTTGTGCTCTCTGACAGGGCAGACATCGATTGTGGCCGGGCACCAACTAATTCTTCTGGCCTCAGGATAATGTAGGTCTCTGGTTCATGTGGCCCTTTCTGTCTCTTGGGTTCTTAGTTGTCATGTGACCTTGGTGTTCTTCCTTTGCCTTTGCTCCAGGTGGGTTGAGACCAATTGCTGCATCTTAGATGGCCACTTGTTGGCATTTAGGACCCCAGGCGCCACAATTCAAAGTGGGATGCAGAGTGTTTTCATAATAGAATTATTTTGCCCATTGACTTAGAAGTCCCCTCAAACCAAGTTCCCCAGACCCCAGCCCCTGCTCTGCTGACCTTTGAAGCTTTCATTTTATCCTGGAAACCTCTTTGCTTTTAATCCAGTCCAATTAGGCTGACCTTCCTTGTATTGAGTGTTGTCTTTCCCTTCACCCAAAGCAGTTCTTATCTACTGATTGATCAATAAAAAGCCCTCTCCCTCCCTCCCTCCCTCCCCCCTTTGTAACCACAAAAGTATGTGTTCTTCTCCGTTTTTTCTATTTCTCAAGATCTGATAATAGTGGTCCTATACAATATTTGTCCTTTTGCAACTGACTCATTTCGCTCAGCATAATGCCTTCCAGATTCCTCCATGTTATGAAATGTTTCAGAGATTCGTCACTGTTCTTTATCGATGCGTAGTATTCCATTGTGTGAATATACCACAATTTATTTACCCATTCATCCATTGACGGACATCTTGGTTGCTTCCAGCTTTTTGCTATTGTAAACAGAGCTGCAATAAACATGGGTGTGCATATATCTGTTTGTGTGAAGGCTCTTGTATCTCTAGGGTATATTCCGAGGAGTGGGATTTCTGGGTTGTATGGTAGTTCTATTTCTAACTGTTTAAGATAACGCCAGGTGGATTTCCAAAGTGGTTGTACCATTTTACAATCCCACCAGCAGTGTATGAGAGTTCCAATCTCTCCGCAGCCTCTCCAACATTTATTATTTTGTGTTTTTTGGATTAATGCCAGCCTTGCTGGTGTGAGATGGAATCTCATCGTAGTTTTAATTTGCATTTCTCTAATGGCTAATGATCGAGAGCATTTTCTCATGTATCTGTTGGCTGCTTGAATATCTTTTTTAGTGAAATGTGTGTTCATATCCTTTGCCCACTTCTTGATTGGGTTGTTTGTCTTTTTGTGGTTGAATTTTGACAGAATCATGTAGATTTTAGAGATCAGGCGCTGGTCTGAGATGTCATAGCTGACAATTCTTTCCCAGTCTGTAGGTGGTCTTTTTACTCTTTCGGTGAAGTCTTTAGATGAGCATAGGTGTTTGATTTTTAGGAGCTCCCAGTTATCGGGTTTCTCTTCATCATTTTTGGTAATGTTTTGTATTCTGTTTATGCCCTGTATTAGGGCTCCTAGGGTTGTCCCAATTTTTTCTTCCATGATCTTTATCGTTTTAGTCTTTATGTTTAGGTCTTTGATCCACTTGGAGTTAGTTTTTGTGCATGGTGTGAGGTATGGGTCCTGTTTCATTCTTTTGCAAATGGATATCCAGGTATGCCAGCACCATTTGTTAAAAAGACTATTATTTCCCCAATTGACTGACACTGGTCCTTTGTCAAATGTCAGCTGCTCATACGTGGATGGATTTATATCTGGGTTCTCAATTCTGTTCCATTAGTCTATGTGCCTGTTGTTGTACCAGTACCAGGCTGTTTTGACTACTGTAGCTATATAATAGGTTCTGAAATCAGGTAGGGTGAGGCCTCCCACTTTCTTCTTCTTTTTCAGTAATGTTTTGCTTATCCGGGGGTTCTTTCCCTTCCATATGAAATTAGTGATTTGTTTCTCTATCCCTTTAAAGTATGACATTGGTATTTGGATTGGAAGTGCGTTATATGTATAAATGGCTTTTGGTAGAATAGACATTTTTACTATGTTAAGTCTTCCTATCCATGAGCAGGGTATGTTTTTCCACTTAAGTATGTCCTTTTGAATTTCCTGTAGCAGAGTTTTATAGTTTTCTTTGTATAGGTCTTTTACATCCTTGGTAAGATTTATTCCGAAGTATTTTATCTTCTTGGGGGCTACTGTGAATGGTATTGATTTGGTTATTTCCTCTTTGGTGTTCTTTTTGTTGATGTAGAGGAATCCAAGTGATTTTTGTATGTTTATTTTATAACCTGAGACTCTTCCAAACTCTTCTATTAGTTTCAGTAGTTTTTTGGAGGATTCCTTAGGGTTTTCCGTGTATACGATCATGTCATCTGCAAATAGTGATAGCTTTACTTCCTCCTTACCAATCTGGATACCCTTTATTTCTTTGTCTAGCCTAATTGCCCTGGCTAGGACTTCACGTATGATGTTGAATAAGAGTGGTGATAAAGGGCATCCTTGTCTGGTTCCCGTTCTCAAGAGAAATGCTTTCAGGTTCTCTCCATTTAGAGTGATATTGGCTGTTGGCTTTGCATAGATGCCCTTTATTATGTTGAGGAATTTTCCTTCAATTCCTATTTTGGTAAGAGTTTTTATCATAAATGGGTCTCGAACTTTGTCAAACACCTTTTCTGCATCTATTGATAAGATCATGTGGTTTTTATCTTTTGTTTTATTTATGTGATGGATTACATTAATGGTTTTTCTGATATTAAACCAGCCTTGCATACCTGGTATAAATCCCACTTGATCAGGGTGAATTATTTTTTTGACGTGTTGTTGGATTCTATTGGCTAGAATTTTGTTGAGGATTTTTGCATCTATGTTCATGAGGGATATAGGTCTAAAATTTTCTTTTTTTGTAATGTCTTTATCTGGTTTTGGTATCAGGGAGATGGTAGCTTCATAGAATGAGCTGGGTAGTATTCCGTCTTTTTCTATGCTTTGAAATACCTTCAGTAGTGATGGTGTTAAGTCTTCTCTGAAGGTTTGGTAGAACTCTACAGTGAAGCCGTCTGGGCCAGGACTTTTTTTTGTTGGAAGTTTTTTGATTACCGTTTCAATCTCTTTTTTTGTTATGGGTCTATTTAGTTGTTCTACTTCTGAATGTGTTAGTTTAGGTAGGTAGTATTGTTCCAAGAATTTATCCATTTCTTCTAGGTTTTCAAATTTATTAGAGTACAATTTTCCGTAGTAATCTGAAATGATTCTTTTAATTTCATTTGGCTCTGTTGTGGTGTGGTCCTTCTCGTTTCTTATTCGGGTTATTTGTTTCCTTTCCTGTTTTTTTTAGTCAGTCTAGCCAATGGTTTATCAATTTTGTTAATTTTTTCAAAGAACCAGCTTTTGGCTTTGTTAATTCTTTCAATTATTTTTCTGTTCTCTAATTCATTTAGTTCAGCTCTAATTTTTATTATTTGTTTTCTTCTGGTGCCTGATGGGTTCTTTTGTTGCTCACTTTCTATTTGTTCAAGTTGTCAGGACAGTTCTCTGATTTTGGCTCTTTCTTCTTTTTGTATGTGTGCATTTATCGATACAAATTGGCCTCTGAGCACTGCTTTTGCTGTGTCCCAGAGGTTTTGATAGGAAGTATTTTCAATCTCGTTGCTTTCTAAGAATTTCCTTATTCCCTCCTTGATGTCTTCTATAACCCAGTCTTTTTTCAGGAGGGTATTGTTCATTTTCCAAGTATTTGATTTCTTTTCCCTAGTTTTTCTGTTATTGATTTCTAGCTTCATTGCCTTGTGGTCTGAGAAGATGCTTTGTAATATTTCGATGTTTTGGATTCTGCAAAGATTTGTTTTGTGACCTAATATGTGGTCTATTCTAGAGAATGTTCCATGTGCACTAGAAAAAAAAGTATATTTTGCAGCAGTTGGGTGGAGAGTTCTGTATAAGTCAATGAGGTCAATTTGGTTGATTGTTGTAAGTAGGTCTTCTGTGTCTCTATTGAGCTTCTTACTGGATGTCCTGTCCTTCTCCGAAAGTGGTGTGTTGAGATCTCCTACTATAAATGTGGAGGTGTCTATCTCACTTTTCAATTCTGTTAAAATTTGATTTATGTATCTTGCAGCCCTGTCATTGGGTGCGTAAATATTTAATATGGTTATGTCTTCCTGATCAATTGTCCTTTTTGTCATTATATAGTGTCCTTCTTTATCCTTTGTGGTGGATTTAAGTCTAAAGTCTATTTTGTCAGAAATTAATATTGCTACTCCTCTTCTTTTTTGCTTATTGTTTGCTTGATATATTTTTTTCCATCCTTTGAGTTTTAGTTTGTTTGTGTCTCTAAGTCTAAGGTGTGTCTCTTGTAGGCAGCATATAGATGGATCGTGTTTCTTTATCCACTCCGTGACTCTCTGTCTCTTTATTGGTGCATTTAGTCCATTTCCATTCAGCGTAATTATAGATAAATAAGTTTTTAGTGCTGTCATTTTGATGCCTTTTCATGTGTGTTGTTGGCCATTTCATTTTTCCACATGCTTTTTTGTGCTGAGACGTTTTTCTTAGTAGCTTGTGAGGTCCTCATTTTCGTAATGTTTAACTTTGTGTTTGTTGAGTCGTTACGTTTTTCTTGGCTTTTTTCTTGAGTTATGGAATTGATATTCCCTTTTGTGGTTACCTTATTATTTACCCCTATTTTTCTAAGTAAAAACCTAACTTGTATCCTTCTATATCGCCTTGTATCACTCTCCATCTGGCAGTTCAAGGCTTCCTATATTTAGTCCCTCTTTTTGATTATTGTGATCGTTTATCTATTGATTTCCATGATTTCCTGTTACGTGTATTATTTTGTTTATTTATTTATTTTTTAGAATTAGTCTTAATTTGTTTGTTTTTGTGCTTTCCCTATTTGAGTTGCGGTGATATCAGGACGTTCTGTTTTGTGACCTTGTATTGTGCTGGTACCTGATATTATTGGTCATCAGGCCAAACAATCTCCTTTAGCATTTCTTGCAGTCTTGGTTTAGTTTTTGCAAATTCTCTAAACTTGTGTTTATCTGTAAATATCTTAATTTCTCCTTCATATTTCAGAGAGAGTTTTACTCGATATGTGATCCTTGGTTGGCAGTTTTTCTCCTTCAGTGTTCTGTATACGTCGTCCCATTCCCTTCTTGCCTGCATGGTTTCTGCTGAGTAGTCTGAACTTATTCTTATTGATTCTCCCTTGAAGGAAACCTTTCTTTTCTCCCCGGCTGCTTTTAAAATTTTCTGTTTGTCTTTGGTTTTGGCAAGTTTGATGATAATATGTCTTGGTGTTTTTCTTTTTGGATCAATCTTAAATGGGGTTCAATGAGCATCTTGGATAGATATCCTTTTGTCTTTCATGATGTCAGGGAAGTTTTGTGTCAGGAGTTCTTCAACTATTTTCTCTGTGTTTTCTGTCCCCCCTCCCTGTTCTGGGACTCCAATCACTCGCAAGTTATCCTTCTTGATAGAGTCCCACATGATTCTTAGGGTTTCTTCATTTTTTTTAATTCTTTTATCTGATTTTTTTTCAGCTATGTTGGTGTTGTTTCCCTGGCCCTCCGGAAGTCCCAGTCTACATTCTAATTGCTCGAGTCTGCTCCTCTGGCTTTCTATTGCGTTGTCAAATTCTGTAATTTTATTGTTAATCTTTTGGATTTCTACATGCTGTCTCTCTATGGATTCTTGCAACTTATTAATTTTTCCACTATGTTCTTGAATAATCTTTTTGAGTTCTTCAACAGTTTTATCAGTGTGTTCCTTGGCTTTTTCTGCATTTATCCTAATTTCATTTGTGATATCTTTAAGCATTCTGTAAATTAGTTTTTTATATTCTGTATCTGATAATTCCAGGATTGTATCTTCATTTGGGAAAGATTTTGATTCTTTTGTTTGGGGGGTTGGAGAAGCTGTCATGGTCTGTTTCTTTATGTGGTTTGATATGGACTGCTGTCTCCGAGCCATCACTGGGAAACTAGATTTTCCAGGTAATCAGCTTAAAAAAAATGCATTCAGATCCCTATCTGAATTCTCCCTCTGGCTCCAGGTATTCGGATGTTAATGGAGCCGCCTGGGGAGGGTGGGGGAGGGATCAGAGAGCTAGGAGTGTAGCACCACAGAATATAGAGCTGAACACCGCGTTTACGCTCCGCCCCCGTCTGCCAAAATCCGGGCGGGACGGGTCCCTGGCTGGGACGCTGCTTTCCCCTCTCCGAGACCAGTCACTTCCTCCCGGGGACTTCTCCCTCTGGTGCACGGCACTGCTCGTGCGAACTGGGTAGGCGTTGCCTGCACGAGCGGGTGGGCCCGCCCCCAGGGTCTATTCAGGCGAATATACTTGGACCCTGCGGTCACGCCCCACTGCGAGTTCGCCCAAATCCCAGCGGGACGACTCCCGGCTGGGACACTGCTTTCCCCGCTTCGGGACCAGTCACTTCCTCCCGGGGACTTCCACTTCCTGAGCGCCGCACCGCACGCGCGAATTGGGTGGGCGTCACCCGCACGACCAGGTGGGCCCGCCCCCTGGGTCAATTCAGGGTAATAAAATTGGACCCCACACTCACGCCCCGCCCGCGCGCCTGCTGAAATCCCAGCGGGAGAGCACCCTGGCTGGGACGCTGCTTTCCCTGCTCCGAGACCAGTCACTTCCTCCCGGGGACTTCTCCCTCCGGCGCGCTGCGCCACACGCGCTGACTGGGTGTGCGTCCCCCCGCACGAACATGTGGGCCCGGCCCCGGGGTCACTTTAGGGAAATATAGCTGACCCCCCCCCGCTCGCGCCCCGCCTGCTTCCCACCAAACTCCCAGCGGGATGGCTCCCCGGCTGGCATGCTGTTCTCCCCACTCCCAGATCAGTCACTGCCTCCCGGGTGTTTCTCCCTCCAGCTGCGCTGCTACGCAGCCTGCGCCAACCAGCTAGACTTCCTCCCAGGATGGTTTCGGGGGGGAAGGGCTGGGCCCCCCTTCTGTGCCGTCTGCCCCCCTGGGCTCTGCCCCAGATTGGGCTCTGAAGGTCACCTGTCTGGTACGCTGGCTCCTAGTTCTGAAAACGGTCGCAGTCTGCCCTTATTTGTTCGTTTTCCATCTCTAAGTCTGTGCTTGTTGTTCAGAGTTCGTAGATTGTTATGTATGTGATCAATTCCCTTGTTTTTCCTAGTCTTTGCTGCAAGAGGGATCCGCGGTGGCGTCCACCTAGTCCGCCATGTTGGCCCCGCCCCCCCAGAATCATTTTTAAACCAGGCACGAGTTTTCTCTTCCTCAGGAAATTGATCATAAGGAACACCCCATGAAGCCATGGGTACAGACTGGGAGACAGAATGTGACAGGAGTGGAGACCAGGAACACTTGGGCCATTTCATCATGCAACATGCCAGAAGTGGGGTGCTGCTCTAAGAGATACCTAAAATGTGGAAGTGGTTTTAGAATTGGATAATGGGTAGAGGCTGAAAAAGTTTTAAAGGGCCTAATAGTATAGTAAAGCCTAGGTTGCCTTGAAAAGACTGTTGGTGGAATTATGGACATCAGACAATTCTGCTGAGGGCTCAGAAGGAAGTGAAGAGAGCTGTAACACTAGAGACACTGCAGACTGTGAGATGCAGAGGCAAAGAAACACAGCAGCAGAACCCGGAGATTGGCATGAGACGGCGTGGGGGCTGATCCACAGAGCAAGAGGACTGAGTGCCTTTGAGCCTAGGCTTACTGGCAGAGTGGTGTGCCTCTGGGCACTTATCAGTGGAGCTAAAGAGATCTGTAACACTTGCCACAGCAGGGCAGAGGCTGGGCCAGCCCAAGATGCTCAAGAGGCCCAAGAGGCTGAGGGGCCAAGAAGCCAAGTAACCAGGAAGCAGAAGCTGAAGAGATGAGGAGCAAAAGTAGCAGAGCTACCTCCGCTCAAAAGGTGGAACCACGGCACACTGGGTCTCAAAGGGTAGAGTCAGAGCCTCCTAGGTTCTAAAGAGTCAGATCGTCACTAACTTGGTTCTGGACTGTGGGGCTGCTGTTCACAAGTGCAAGGGGAATGGGGCCAGATCCACTGCCAAAAGCTGAGGTAGTGGGGTTGCCACGCCCAATGTGCAGAAGAACAAGGTCTTCTGGGGCTGAGGGGATGAGGTCACCACTCATTGGACTAGGAGAATGGGGCCACCCAAAGCTAAGAGAGCAGAGTTCCTGTCCCAATGGGCCTGGAAGGCACAGCTGAAGCCCAAGGCTGAGAGGCCTCCACCCAGAATCCAGAGAGCATGGCCAACACCCAGTATCTAGAGAGCAGGGCCATTGCCTAGATGGTTTCAAAGAACAGGATTATTTTCAAAACTTGAGAGCTAAATTGTTCTGCTGGGTTTTGGACTTGCTTGATGCCTGTTATCCCTTCTTTCCCTCCAATTTCTCCTCTTTGTAATGGAAATTTTGGGGGGCCACAGGGTGGAATGTTATGGGTTGAATTGTGTTCCCCCCAAAATATATGTCAACTTGGCTAGGCCATGATTTCCAGTATTGTATGGTTGCCCTCCATTTTGTGATCTGATGTAATTATCCTATGTATTGTAAATTCTACCTCTATGATGTTAATAAGGCAGGATTAGAGGATGTTAATGAGGCAGGACACAATCTACATGCCTAGGTTGTATCTTGAGTTAATTTCTTTTGAGAAACAAAAGAGATTAAACAGGTGAGGGGTGATCAGAGAGAACTCCTATTATCAAGAAAGAAGATTCAAGAGTAGAGTTCATCCTTTGGACACAGAGTCCCTGTGCTGAGAAAATTCTAGATCCAGGGGAATATTGATGACAAGGGTCTTCCCCCAGAGCCGACAGAGACAGAAAGCCTTCCCCTGGAGCTGGTGCCCTGAATTCAGACTTCTAGCCTCCTAGACTATGAGAGAATAAGCTTCTGTTTCTTAGAGCCACCCACCTGTGGCATTTCTGTAATTGCAGCACTAGATAACTAAAACAAGGTGCAATTGCCAGAATTCAAAGTTTAGTATTTCCATCAGGTACTTCTGATTTGGGGCTTAGTTTTTGGCTATGAAATTTCTAAGCTTTCTCCACTTCTCCCAAAGACTGCTTCATATAATCCTTTTTTTTTTTTTTTTTTTTTTGCTGATATTAGCCAGTTGTTGGCAACTAAAATCCCTGAATGCTACAATGAAACTTTTTTTATGAGAACATTTGATGGGGGGGGGGGACATGATATTTTTAGCCCACAGATTAAACCATTAATAGTACACTACAAGTTATAAAAACAAACTTTTGTAGAAAGACAGTACAATTATGAGATGAAAAATATTTCCTTCCGTTTTCCTTAACTCTGATTAACTATTGCCTGTGAGTTTTCACAGCTCTTACTTCCTTCCTTACATTTCTGTGGGGTTATTGAAAGGCTGTCAGTGAAAAAATTAATAGCCGCAAGGAAGGAAAAAAGTCATCATGTCAAGTATCCGTCACTTTTCTCTCAGTTTAAGTAGGGTTCCTCTTTAGTTGGTACGGTTTGGGTACCACTTTTAGATGTTGGAGCAGAGATAGAGAGGATAGAGCTGTCACTTCTGCTCTTTTAAACATATATACACATCCTGATGAATATATAATTTATAAATACAGAAAGTCCGTTTATGAGAAGCAGTTCTTTGAGGATGGCAGGCCTCAGAGACATGGTGCAATCATAGAGAGAGATTCAACACCAAACAGAGAAGAAAAGAAGTACTCTTAGATATTAACACACATTTCAAGGCGGAAGAGAAGAGAGACACAGGTCAGGCTACATAAACTTTTTTACAGGGCACAGGGCAGGGAGGAGATTATACACTGTCCTCATAAAACAGGTTTGGAACAATTGATTCATGTGACTGTCTCATGACACTTATACCTAGTGTGTCAAATGGTTACTGAAGTTTTTCTACCTGAGAAAAAATTGCTCCCTCATTCTGTAGATTCCATTTAGGGATAAAAACCATAAGTCAGAAGCAATGCGTTCTATTTGAAGTTTCTACCTACTTCGATGTGAAAGAATTGCTCCTGAGAGAGTGTGATACACACTCAAACCAATTTGTCAAGTCTTTTATTTTTATTATACAAATGATGACAGAAATATGGGCTAGGAGTGACATTTATGGTTTCTTTCAACCCCAAGCTTCTGTGATTACAGCAGTTTTAAGAGGCAGAATCCAACAAGTGTATGTTCTTGAAGCTTCTAGAGGCAGATGTTGTCAGGGACACTGGTTTTACCTTTTATTGCAAGGTTAGAATATACCGTTGTTAGAGAAGTCCTGTGACTCAGTAAGTAACAGTATTAATCCCTGATTTAACTCTTCTTATAAAAGTTTTCACACAGAATGATTTTACAGTTATTGACCTATCATCCTCAAGTAGACATCCCCAAATGGAAAAATTTATCTTCTAATATCTCAGTTTAGTTTCTACAACTAAAATAACAAAAGACAAATATAGGCCTCAAATCTCATAATGTCTATTGTAAATAGTGATTAGATTTCGTTAATGTACTTTTAGAAAGATGAAAAATGTTATGTATACTGATTATGTATTTTTCTCAAACCTTGAATTTACCATCGTTTTCATTATCTCATTTGTCTATAGATTACATCTTTCTTTCTAAATCTGAGTTGAAGGTAAACCTTGAAAGTGAATTGAACTCCCAATCATTCATTCTGTCATCAAAAATTCAAATGATTATATTATAGTGGTTTTGAGACACTATGAATGTATTTATTCAGCAAGGAGTGGGGTAAATAAATATTTCAGTAATATTCAGGAATAAGTTTACCAGCCTATAATTCAGACATTAAAAACACAATTGATGCTTTACAGGTGGATTTGCCAGTCCTGGTATCTATTTTTACAACGCTCTTAACTTGTAGATTGAATATTTAATCTTGTTTCATTTGCCTTATTCTTAAAAATAATTCTAGTAGTAAATGATAACAACAACATCATCAGTAACAACAACAATAATAATATCACTTACGTTGTGCTTATTATGTTCTATATTTAATACCTTACCCATACCCATTTCCTAGTTCATCCTCCCAAGGAGCCCTTAACATAGATACTATTATTACACCCATTTTACTGGTGAGAAAAGTGAAGGACAGAGAGATTAAGTGGCTAACCCAAGGCTTCACAGCTAGTAAATGGTGGAATTGGGATTTGAACACATGCATTCTGGCTTTAATGCCCACCTTCCTCCTTTAAAACCACTAGGTTATAGAATACAATATTTCATATAATCTCTGATTTGAGATTTATTATTGTGATAATATGTGCTAGTCATAAATCGACCCTTAAATTCTATGTTCATGTCCTTATTGGAAATCCTGGTGGCATAGTGGTTAAGAGCTCAGCTGCTAATCAACAGGTCAGAAGTTCGGATCCACCAAGCACTCCTTGGAAACCCTATGGGGTAGTTCTAATCTTTTCTTATAAGGTTGCAATGAGTAGGCAACTACTCAACAGCAACAAGTTTGGTTTTTATGGTTTATCAGTTGGTTGTACTGTGGTGACTTATACGTTGCTATGATGCTGAAGCTATGCCACTGGCATTTCAAAGTCACCCATGGTGGACAGATTTCAGCAAAGCTACCACACTAAGATAGGCTAGGAAGAAAGGCCCGGTGATCTACTTCTGAAAATTAGCCAATGAAAGCCCTGTAGATCACAATGAAGGTTGCCCGATATAGTGCTGGAAGACAAGCCTCCTAGGTTGGAAGACATTCAAACATGTAGTGGCTGCGAAATAAACTCAAGCATACCAGCAATAGAGCAGATGGGGCAGGACCAGGCAACATTTTGTTCTGTTGTACATGGGGTCACCGGGAGTAGGAGCCAACTCAATGGCAACTAAGAATAACAATAATCACAATTTATTTCTCATTCAGGTGAAGTCAAAAGTGGGTTTCCCTGACAGGCATGTGGCTTCATATGTGGTAATTCAGGAAGTCGGGCTCCTTCCACCTTAGGGAAATCTAGAGCCTCGGAGTCCCTCTGCCTTCAGCCAGCAGAAGAGGAAAGAGAGACCAAGCATGGAAAGTATCTATGGGCCAGTCGGGAACTGGTGCTGGTCCATTCACCTTCTGCTGCACAGAACTCATAGGGCACCACACCTGCAGAAAGGCTTAGAAATGCTATACAGCTGTTTACCCCGGAAGAAGAGAAAACTCGGTTGGTGAGCAGCTGGCCAGTCCCTGCCACGCCAGCCTCGGCCTACCTTCCTAGCAAAGACTCTACCCATACTTTCTCTCTTGAAAACGAATTTTTATTCAGCTGTATCTCTCTCTTTCAAGAGACTCCTTATGCATATACTGAAGTGAAAGATACCAATACAGGCAAAGGCTATTCGAAAGGTAGAGCAGGGTTGAAAAAAGTCACCAAACTCTGTTCAAAGAAAGACTGTGTCTGTTAAGAGAAACATCCAGACCATGTGGCATTCTACTGTCAGTCTGGTCTCCATTGGTGATTCATCTTCTCCTCCATGGCAAAGGTTTATCTGCCAAATCCCCATTTTATTATCTGTTCTCAGTACAAGAAATCAAACTTCTCCGAGGGCAAAAATTACAAATGCGTACATTACCGCTACATGGTAAGCACATAAAATACTCTTGGTTTGTTAATTAAATATTAATTAAATGTACCCTGTAAAAACTTTGTGACAGGGATATTGTTGTTAATTGCTGTCTAGGATTCCCGGTGATCCCATGTGTGCAGCAGAGTAGAACTGATCCATGAAGTTTCAAAGGCTGTGACCTTTCGGAAGCAGATTGGCAGGCCTGTGGGTTCAAACTGCCAACCTTTCAGCTAGTAGTCAATTGCTTAACAGCTGGTGCCACCCAGGGACTCTGTGAAAGGGATATAAAAAGTGCTTAATAAAAGCTTGTGATTTCTTGTTGGACCATATTGTTTTTTAATTGCGAAGAGGAAAAGAGAGAATCCAAAAACAGAATTTAAATTAAATGAAGACAGAGACATAAACCTGTTTTCCTCTGATACTTCCTTTTGAAGGTAGATATGTAGGAAATGGTAGGTCGCAGAGCAATGCTCTTTGATCCAGTTTTCACTCTGGTAATCCTTATATAAAGCAGCCCTGGTGGCACCGTGATTAAGAGCTCAACTGTTAACGGAAAGCTTGGCAGTTTGATTGAACCCACCAGCAGCTCTGCTGAAGAAAGATGTGGCAATCTGTTTCCAAAAGTATTTACAGCCTTGGAAATCCTATGGGGCAGTTCTACTCTGTCCTAGAGGGTCACTACGAGTGGGAAATAATTCCATGGCAACAATTTTTTTTTGGAATCTTTATATATAGAGTCCCTGAGTGGCATAAAGGGTTAAGCCCTCTAGTACTAGCCAGAAGGCTGGACGTTTGAATACACTCAAGGGCACCTTGGAAAACAGGCCTAGCGATCTGCTTCTGAAAGATCACAGCCTTGGAAAACCCTATAGAGCAGCTCTACTCTGCAACACGTAGGGTTGCTGAGTATACTGGATGGTTGCTAGGCATCTATCAGACAGCAATTAACAACAACAACAACAATCCTTATAGGTCACCTTACCCTGGGAAGAATCATACAGGTGAATATACTTCTGGAGAGACAACGTATACATTAGGCTTGCATAGACATAAACTCCTGGGTTTAAAGTGTGCCAGTGTTCCAAGGCTGGTCAGTGCTATCATGAAACACACACACACACACACACACACACACACACACAAACCTTGGCAATTTCTATTCCTTTTCAATTTTGGAGAAAATGCAATTTTGCCTCAAGGTTTTGCAAATTGCTAGCATTTGACCAAAGGCTGTCTTTAACTAAAGCAATTCAATTCTCAGCTCTGCTGTTTGCTCTCTGTGTGACCCTGAATGATTTACTTAACCTCTCCAATCTTAGGTTCCTAATTAAAAACCTGAGGATAATAATGGGACCTACCTGGAAGGATTACAATTCAGAAGGAATGAGACAGTGTTTAAGAACAAAAGCTGCTTGAGAATTATTTCCCAAAGAGGGAAACGTTTTTATGTAATACATGAAGCTGGTAACAAAGGTGAGGGCTATGATACGATTACATATTTTAAAGGGCAGCACATTTTTTAAATCCCTGAGAAAGAAGAGTTATCCCTAAATTTTACCCCAGCCATAAAACCTCACCAGCTGCCTTTATATCAATTCTGACTCACGGCAACTACATGTGTCGCAGAGTTTTCACGGCCGTGATCTTTTGGAAGCAAATCACCAGGCCTTTCTTCAGAGGTGCCTCTGAGTGGGCTGAAGTCGCCAACCTTTTAGTTAACAGCTGAGAATGTAAGCATTTTGTGCCACCCAGGGATTCTTGTAAAACCACACGAGATCCTTTTTGAGAGTGATGTTTTTGACAGCTGGGGAACTCAGGCTTTTGAAAGTGTTTGCTGAGTCAGTACATACCCCCTGAACTATGGTGACAGTTAAACCCCCACAGGCACAAAGTTGTGAGTGCATAAATATCATACATTCCTGTAAGCTTGTGCTATAGCTAAATATTTTGATTACTCAACTTTTAGTAATTTGTGTGTATATTAAAATGCTCTTCACATGTTGGAAGGATAAAGCTTTCATGGCTATCACATAGCTTACCAATGGTTTATTACTGGATGTTATACCTGACCCTCAAAGATCTCCTTGAAGACATTCCAATTTATTTTCTCTCTGGAGCAATATCAGAAAACCCTTACACCTTAGTTTCCCTTAATAATTTTTTTTTTATTATTATAAAGAAACACACTAAATGATACAATAGTGGGTGAAATAAAATGCAATCAAGCTTTTCAGTTTTGCAGCAAAGGCTGTACGTTCAACAGGTTTTAGACAGAGGAGATAATACAGAAGTTCTAAGCACAGTCAACCTTTGGTGTGTGTTGGGAAAGATGTAAACTATTCAGAAATAGATTTTTTTTTTTAAATGAAAACAAAATTCTGACTTCCTTTCTCCCTCTAAATTGCCACATCATCATAGATTGAGCACATAGCCAAATATCCAAGGGCTGTTGTCCACTTGGAAACCCTGGTGGCATAGTGGTTAAGTGCTATGGCTGCTAACCAAGAGATTGGCAGTTTGAATCTGCCAGGCGGTCCTTGGAAACTCTATGGGGCTACCCTGTCCTATAGGGTCGCTATAAGTCAGAATCGACTCAACGGCAGTGAGTTTGGTTTTGGGGTTGTCCACTTAAGAAGCCCTGGTGATGCAGTGGTTAAGCGCTCGGCTGCTAACTGAAAGGTTGGTGGCTTGAACCCACGGAAGATGTGGCAGCCTGCTTCCATAAAGATTACAGCCTTGGAAACCCTGTGGGGCAGTTCTGCTCTGACCTATAGGGCTGCTATGCGTCAGAATCGACTCGATGGCACACAACAATAGCAACAACATTATCCACTTTCATTTTATAGCTAAAGAAATCACAATATAAGTGTATAGCTGAAGAAATAATGAATGGAATTAGTTATAAACTCCTGATCAACTAACCACATTCCAACCCTTTATTCTTAAGCTTAAATAAAAACTTGAAATAACCTTTTACTTGTGTTCAGCTGTAAGTATAGCACAAAATCCGCTACACTCACTTTTTTATCAGTGTGAAAAGGAAGCTTGTTAAAATGGCAATGGTAGCTATTCAATATATTTCTTTAAGCATCTATTAATGATCTTTTAGTAATTCAGGGGGCAAATTTGTTGCATGGTTTTATCTTACCACTGGCAGGAACTGTGAGCCAAAGTATAATGTAAAGCAGGATTAGATGAAACGGAATAGCCTAAACAACATTCTGTTAAGTAAAGAACTAAATCATGTACTTGATTTAAAAAAAAAAAAAAAAACAGGTTTTAAAAGGCAAATTGAGTTTTGAAACTCAGAATTAACAACTAAGTTAATGATTTCCATTGAATAGATGCCTCCAGCATCAGAATTAGAGACGCAATCCTTCAGCAATCAAATTAAAGATTGAGCCTAATTTCTCCTGTTAGGCTCTCCCTGTTCTGAGAGGGAAGTTTCAAGGGAAAATCATTATTGGTGCAGCTACTGTACTGCAGCAGTTAGGGACTACACTGCATGGCACCGCTCTGAAACAGTTAATACCTCCCCGTAAACCTCCAAAGTTCCCACCTCGTAGCATTTTATAATGTAACTCATGTACAGTATTAGGGGTACCAGACATTGTTATTTAGAAAGTAAAAGCTCATTTTTAGGCTGAGATGGAATACTTTCCATCGTTATTCAACAAGAGTATTCACCTTTTCAGCTTGTTTAGTGAAGATTAAACTGTTTTTTTTTTTTTTTTAATCTGTTGACTGTTAACAACAGTCTATAGAATACCCAAAACCCATTGTTGTCAGGTCGTTTCTGACTCATAGTGACCCTATAGGAAAGAGCAGAACTGCCCCATACTGTTTCCAAGGAGCTCCTGGTGGATTCGAACTGCAGATCTTTTGGTTAGCAGCCGTAGCTCTTAACCACTATAACACCAGGGCTTCCATCTTTAGAACAGCCTATTATTAATTTATAGAAACTTAGTATAAGGCACCAAATTATTCCGCAGCTTTGGTTACATCACATGTAAAGTGATTTTACCATAGTATTAACACCTTAGTAAACCCTAATGGTGCAGTGGTTATATAGCTATGACTGCTAACCAAAAGGTTAGCAGTTCGAATCCACCAGGCTCTCCTTGGAAACCCTACAGGGCAGTTCTACTCTGTCCTATAAGGTTGCTATGAATAGGAATGGACTCATAGGCAATGGGTTTGGTTTTGGTTTTATTAACATCATAAAGGAGCCCTGGAGGTGGAATCGTTAATTGCTTGCCTGATAACCAAAAGGTTAGCAGTTGGAACCCACCCAGAGGCTCTGCAGGAGAAAAGACTCAGTGATCTGCTCCTGTAAATATTACAGGCATGGAGCATTAGCCATGGATCTTGACAGCTGGTTTGTCAGCACTAGAAGTAACCACCACTTGGCACTAGGAACCTCCCATGGCTCTAGACGTCTCTTATCTGTCAAACTGTCAGGATATGTATCAGGGCCTCATAACAATAAAATATTATGAGCAATTTACCCCCATAAATTTGATGACTTAGGTAAAAAGGACAAACTATTCGAAAGACACAAACCACTTAATCTCACTCAAGAAAAAAAGCCCAAATAGTCGTGTATCTACTAAATGCATTGAATTTATAGTTAAGAACTTGCCATTTAAGAAAACTTTAGGCACAGATGATTTGACTGGTGACTTATACCAAACATTTAAGGAAACAATAATATCAACTCTATATAACCTCATCCAGAAAGCAGAAGAGGAGCAAAACCTCTCAACCCATTTTACAAGGTCAGCATTGCCGTCATGCCAAAAACAGACAAAGCAACTACAAAAAAGGAAAACTATAGGCCAGTATTCCCCATGAATACATGTGTGAAAATCCTCAACAAGATAATAGCTGATCAAATCAAACACTAGCAAATAACAGTGAGTTTAGTACATAAAAATTGTATTATATTATGGCTGTGGATTTACTATGAGAATGCAAGGTTGTATCAATATTCAAAAATCACACAATGCAATTCACTTAATCAACAGACTAAAGACGAAAAACTGTATGATTGTCTCAATAATTGCAAAAAAAATGTGACTAAATTCAACATCCATTCATGATAAAAACTCTGAGCACACTAAGAATATAAGGGAGCCTTCTCAATCTAGGTAAAAAAATATCTACAAAGCCACAGTTAACATCAGAGTTAAGGGTGAGAGAGTGAGTGCTTTCCCTGCATTATCAGAAATATGGCAAGGAAAGATGTTCACTCTCATCACTTGTATTTAACATCATGCTGGAGGTCACGGCTGGTATAATAAGTCATATAAGTTAGAAGGAAATAGTACCATCTCTCTTTGGAGACATGATTGTCTATGTAGAAAATCCCAAAGAATCTACAATCAACCTAGTAAGTGAATTTAGCAAAGACAGAGTTTCCAAAGTCAATTTAAAAAAATCCATCAATTGTTTTCCTATATACTAGCAACAAACAACTGGAAATTAAGTCTAAAAAATAATATTCATGATAACACAGAATATTTAAAAAATCATACAGCGATGGAAAAATCTATAGTGTGTATGGATTTAAAGACTTAATATTAAGGTGTCAATACTCCACAAATGGCTATACAGATAGAACACAATCCCAACTAAAATCTCAGGGAATTTTTTTAATAGAAATTGGCAAGTTGATTTTAAAATTAATGGAGGATCTAGAATAGACCAAATTATTTTGAAAAAGAACAAAGTTAGAGGAATTACACTACTTTATTTTAAGATTACAATAAAACTACAGTAATAAAGACCGTGTGGTATTGGTGAAAGGATAGACACACAGATCAATGGAAGAGAATAGAGAATCTAGAAATAAATACATACACACACACAAACATGGTCAACTGATTTTCTACAAAGTGCCGAGACAAATCAATGGAGCAAGGATAGTCTTTAAAAAAAAAAAAAAAAGGTGCTGAAATTGGACATTGACGTGAAAAAGTGAACCTCTACTTATACTTTGCACAAAATCTTTGTGATTTTGACTTAGGCAAATATTCCTTAGCTACACCACCAAAAGCGTAATCCATGAAGAAAAAAATGATAAACCAGGTTTCATGATAATTTAAAACGTCTGATCTTTGAAAAACACGGCTAATACAATGAAAAGTGAAGCCACAAACTGGAAGAAAATATTTGCAAAACACACATCTGATAGGAACTAGTGTCCAGCATATGTAAAACCAAACCAAACCGCATTGCTGTTGATTTGATTTTGACTCATAGCAACCCTATAGAACAGAGTAGAGCTGCCCCATAGAGTCTTCAAGGAGTGCCTGGTGGATTCAGACTGCTGACCTTTTGGTTGGCAGCCATAGCACTTAACCATTACGCCACCAGGGTTTCCATGAATACAGTACTAGTGATATTAAATAGATTTGCTGGAATTCATCATTCCATCTTAGTAAGATGAGTAATTATGAACCAACTGGATAGGAAAAAATATTACAAATTTATACTACACAATGACTTTAAACAAGACAATGAAGACAGCGTTTTCTGGAAGCCAAACCAATAGATAAATCACTTTTAATACATTATCCATTAGTAGGATTTTGAACAGTTATTACATGTAATCAGGAAAAAGAGGCATTTTCGCACATCATGAGTGACCCAGCAAAGAGCTACTTAGAATATTAACCTAACCTTATTATAGTATTTATTTTCTGTAGGGACAGAGATGGTAGATGACATTGTCGTGCTTGGTAGATGACATTGTCGTGCTCAGTACGCTTCAGTGATTGAAGCCATATTTTTTAAAAACCCAAACAAAACAAGACCCTTAGGGAACTACTAACCAAAAAACCTAACCTACTGTAGTTGAGTCTATTCTGACTCATAGCGACCCTACAGGACGGAGTAGAATTGTCCAATAGTGTTTCCAAGGAGCGGCTGGTAGATTTGAACTGCTGACCTTTAGGTTAGCAGCCGAGCTCTTAACCACTTTGCCACCAGGTCTAAGGCAGTACAATAATTCATCCTTAATAACTAATGAGTTAGTAAAACTGTTAGAATAGCACCTAGAACATAGAAGCACTATATAAGTGCTTGATAAATAAAATTAAAATAGCTACCATAGCTGTGTTAAGGATACTTCTTTATCAATACCTCACTATGGCCTCTGGCACAGTTACAAAATGTGATACAGCATCTGCAATGTCTAATGGGTTAGCTGTAACAACTTCAGTAACTTTTTCCTCCCACTCAAAACAGTATGTACATGAGTTAGTTCTTTTGTGTGCCAATATTTACTGAGCACTTACTATGTGCCAGGCACTGTTCTAGGGGATATAGCAGCAAATTAAAACACACGTTTCTACTCTCAGGAGAGACTATCTTCTACTAGGACAGAAAGATAATAAACAAAAGGACAATTAACCAAGATAATTTCAGACATTGGTACACGTTAATAAAAACAATCAAACTGGGTATTGTAACAGGGAATCCTTGGAAGGGACATGGAATTTTTTTTTTTCTTTTCTTTTCTTTAACAAGGTCATCAGGGAAGTAATCTCTGGGGAGGTAATTTCTGATTAGAGACCTGAATGATGAAGACCTAGCTGAGTGGCTCTCAACCCAGGGCAATTTTGTTTCCTGGGAAATATTCGGTAATGTCTGGAGACATTTTTGGTCATCACAGTTGGGAGAGGGGAGGGCTACTGTTAGCTGGTGGATAGAGACCAGGGATGCAGCTAAAATACCCCATAGTGCATCGGATGGCCTCCCACAGAAATACGCAGTACCTGGTGCATCTTTCACAGAGCTTATCCTCACCTGCCTTTTGGATCCTCCTGTTGTGTCCTCTACAACTACCCGTTCGATGGCAAACACTCTCTGTGGCATCTAAACCTTTGCAGAAGAAGCTTCTTCTTTATTCTCACCGTATCTGCAACCTGGCCCTCTTCTGAGACCTCTGCCTTACTTGTGATTTTGTCAATTTCTACTTCGCATTCATTCAAGTCCTACATATCACCAAGGCCTAGCCATTAGGCTGCTATACCTCTAGATCCACATTACCCCTTCCCTCCATTTATTCTTCTACTGTTTTCTGAAAACAATTCTTCTTTTGAAGCCTGTATTGTCCAATATAACCCCTGCTCCCTCCTCCTTTGTCATTTTATGAATGTCATCATAATGCCTATTATTTACTTACCCTATTCAGAGAAGGCTTTAAAATCTGCCCCACAGTATTCTTTTCTACTGTGAATTCCATCACTGTCCTGAGTTACTTCAGTGTCCTTAAAGGTGACCCATTTATCTACCTGGTCTCATAATTCTTTGTACTACTCAATTCAAATGACTTACATTTTTATATTATTTCAGGACCTCACACCCAAGATCATATTCCCAGATGTTGCCATCAAAAGGAAATACACCAATTGCCATCAAGTCCATTCCAACTTATAGCAGCTCTATGTGTATCAGAGTAGAACTGTGCTTCATGGGGTTTTCATGGAGGTATTTCCTCCAAGGTGCCTCTGGGTGCATTGAAACCATCAATCTTTTGGTTAGTAGTCAAGTACTTAACTGTTTGCACTACCCAGTTTTGTAAATGTATATACAAATACAATAATGCTTCACATTTCTTGGGAATCTCATATAAAAAGCCACCTGATGAAGGGAAGGACAATACTCAATACATGGAAGGTCAGCTCAACCGGACTGGACCAAAAGCAAAGAAATTTCCGGGATAAACTGAATGCTTCAAAGGTCAGCGGAGCAAGGGCGGGGGTTTGGGGACCATGGTTTAAGGGGACTTCTAAGTCAATTGGCAAAATAATTCTATTATGAAAACATTCTGCATCCCACTTTGAAATGTGGCGTCTGGGGTCTTAAATGCTAACAAGCGGCCATCTAAGATGCATCAATTGGTCTCAACCCACCTGGATCAAAGGAGAATGAAGAACACCAAGGTCACACGACAACTAAGAGCCGAAGAGACAGAAAGGGCCACATGAACCAGAGACCTACATCATCCTGAGACCAGAAGAACTAGTTGGTGCCCGGCCACAACCGATGACTGCCCTAACAGGGAGCACAACAGAGAACCCCTGAGGGAACAGGAGATCAGTGGGATACAGACCCCAAATTCTCATAAAAAGACCATACTTAATGGTCTGACTGAGACTAGAGGAATCCTGGCGGTCATGGTCCCCAAACCTTCTGTTGGCCCAGGACAGGAACCATTCCCGAAGACAACTCATCAGACATGGAAGGGACTGGACAATGGGTTGGAGAGAGATGCTGATGAACAGTGAGCTACTTGTATCAGGTGGATACTTGAGACTGTGTTGGCATCTCCTGTCTGGAGGGGAGATAGGAGGGTAGAGAGGGTTAGAAACTGGCAAAATTGTCACAAAAGGAGAGACTGAAAGGGCTGACTCATTGGGGGAGAGTAAGTGGGAGTATGGAGTAAGGTGTATATAAACTTACATGTGACAGTTTGACTTGATCTGTAAACGTTCACTTGAAGCTCAATAAAAGTTAAAAAAAAAAAAAGCCACCTGAGTGAAACTTTCGTCATAAATTAATGTGTGTTTGTATTTCAAATTGGAATTTGCTTCAAAAAGTAACAGTGGAAATAATAAATATTAACTAAATGGTTTTATTTCTATTATTTAACAACCACTCCTTTGCCAATCAATAAACTATATAGTGTGCTTAGGTTCTCTGGAATAGAATTACACATCCTATCTTATTATTTCTAAATTGAAACCGTAACACAAAATTTTTATTGACAACTATAGGTGGTGATGAGTTAGTATTTTTTTTTTTGTGGAGGCATGGATGGGTGCAAGATAAATGAATTGATGCAGCAGTAGAATTCCCATTAACTGATTACTCTAGAAGTCCTGGTGGCACAGTGGTTAAAAGCTTGGCTACTAACCAAAAGGTCAGCAGCCTGAACCCACCAGCCGCTCCTTGGGAACCCTATGGGGCAGTTCTACTCTGTCCTACAGGGCCACTATGAGTCGGAATGGACTCCATGGCGACAGGTTTAGTTGTTTTTGGTTTAATTACTCTAGCTCTGTGATGTTGGATACAATAGCCACTAGTGACATACATCTATTTAAATTTAAATAAATTAAAATTAAGTACAATAAAAAAAAATTAGTTCCTCAGTCACATTTCACATGCTCAACAGCCACATATGGCTGGTGGCTGCCATATTGAACAGTGCAGAACTTTTCCATCATTACAGAAAGTTCAACTAAAGAGTGCTAGTTTAGGTAACCCAAGTTCTACAGTATGGATGGGTAGGACTCTATGGAGACACAAAATAAGACAAAATTAAGCCTTAGGTTTTTATGCTTTTGATACATCTTCAAGTATAGTTAATAAAATCATTTTTGCAAAATGAGTGGTGTCATCTTTAATCGTAAACAGGCAGATACCTGTGAGCTTTTTATGGAAAACACTTGACATTACAGATTCAGAGGTTAATTCTCCCATCAGTGTATGCATAAATCTTCTATAAATGTTAACAGGAGAATGTTAATCACAGATACTCTGAGATCCACACGAGAATAGTTTCTGCATTATGGAAATCTATTTTCTCTCTATTCTGATCTACTTAACCTGATATTGTACTTATCATCTGCATAACTTTAAGTTCTGGTTTACAATTAAATAAAACCCTTTTTAATGTTTTAACCCACAATCTATATTCCTTTTATAATCTAAAATTTGGGGTGGTATAGTATAAGTTGAGACATCTTTCTAAAATTGTATCTAACAGTTTAATTCCCTTTAAACTCTGATTTAGTAACTTATTTTCTTTCTTTATAAATGAATATGATTATCCATATGAAATCTTCCCCATAGGAAGTGATGTTCTTTCACTATACAATGGGATCCACTAAAGTGATGGGGGAAAATGTTACCTTTCTCAAAGTTCGTTTTGGACCTAGCTATCTGTGTTCCATCTGTATTTGAGCTTGGTCATACATAAGCTTTAATCTAAGAGATATGATGTTAACTCATCTTGTTGCCCAAACCTGTTGCCATTGAGTCAACTCTGACTCATATTGACCCTATAGGATGAGTAAACCTGCCCTATAGGATTTTTAAGTCTGTAATCTTTATAGAAGCAAACTGCCACATGTTTCTCCCATGGCATGGCTGGTGGGTTTGAACAGCTGACCTTTCAGTTAACAGTTGAGTGCTTAACCATTGTGTCACCAGGGCACCTTCTAATAACTCATAAGAATATAAAAATAATTTATTTCAAAATAAATTAAAAATAAAACTATAAAGAGACATAAGGAAGAGGGGAAGTTTAGCTCAATAGTCAGGTGCCTTTTTTTCAGAAAAATTAGGGGACTTTTAACTAAAAAAAAAAAATCTCTGTGCACTGAGGTGGAATGTAGCGCTCAAGACGTGTTTTTTCTTCTTTTTTCTTTTCCTTCAGCAAAATAATACCAAAAAAATTAAACTAGTGTTCCTTTTGTTTTTACACTACAGTCTCCTTTCTTTCAGACTTTTATCTTCATTTCTGTGATCATACTCTTGTAGGTGTACTGAGTTTCCTTTGCATATGCACATGGAAAAAATAATATATATTCCTCATGATAGGTCTTCTTCTATAACATCAGATCTTAAATGGTCCTGACAGTCTCTCACAATTACTTGCTTTCCATCTCCATTGGCCACCCCCTTTCACATTGAATAAGGGTAGGGTTGCATGGCCGATTACTGTAATTGCTGTCAATAAGTTGTTTACATGTAAAAAGTTGAATTGGCAAAAGTTCATAGACATATTTATTTAAAAAAAAAAAAAAAGAAGAGTAGCAGCTGAGTCTGCTTGTGTACAACCAAAATCCTCATGGGATTTGGCTCCTTGCTTTGAGCTTTAGGGTCTTGGTTTCATGAACAGCCCAGTTAACTGGCCTAATAATATGTTTAGTGCTTCTGTTCTAAATCCAAGTTTGTTGTATAGTGCTTGGGGTCTTAAAAGCTTACCAGGGGTCATCCGAGACATGACAATTGGTCTCTAGTCACCTGGAGCAACAGAGGAAGAAGGAGTCGGGAGGAGGAGGAGGATATGAGAGTTAGGAATAGGAGGAGCATATGGAATGTGTGGCTGATTGCCTCCATGAACAAATGCTTCCATTGCCATGAGACCAGAAGAACTGGATGGTGCCTGGCTACCATTACTGAACATTTTGATCAAAGATTCCATAGAAGAATCCTGATCAAAAGGTGGAAAATGCAGAACAGAATTTCAAATTCTTATGGACTGAGACTTTCTGAGGCCATGGGAGCTGGATGAAGTCCTGAAACTACTGCCCTGAGATAATCTCTAAACCTTAAACAAAAAATATCCCCTGAAGTCTTCCTAAAACCAAACAATAATTCTAGCTTAACTAGCAAAAAACGTCTGCCTTCAGCATTATGCTTTTTTAAGAATTATCTGTACGGGATCAAAGTGACAACCACAACTTGAAAGATTAGGATAAGAATCTTAGTGGGCAGTAACTTTATGTTAATGGGGGAGGAACAACTCAGAAAAGGAGGGTGAGAATAGATGCACAACCGAAAGAATGTAATCAATGTCACTGAATTGTACATGTAGAAGCTGTTGAATTGGTGTATGTTTTGTTGTGTATATTCTCAATGATAACAACAACAATGGATTACTTGCTTTCATCTACCAAGAGTAGACAGGCCAGATTGGCTTCTTTCGTGGTAGCACAAAAAGCTTAATGGATCTTCTCTCCGGCAAAACTGGTGGAAATTATATAAAGCAACAGTTTACTGTCTTTAGTCATTGTTTGAAAGTCTTTAGTCATTGTTCGAAAGTCTTTAGTCATTGTTCGAAGGGCATATGGCCCAAATAATTGAAACACACCAACCAATCTACCCAGAAAACTCAACATACTCCAAGCAGGATAAATGCAGAGAGCTCCACAAGCAGAAACTTCACAGTAAAAATGCTGAAAACCAAAGAAAAGGTGAAAATCTTGAAGGCAGCAAAAGTAAAATGGCTCATCCCTTACAGGAAAAATACATCAAGAACAACATCTGACTTCTCAGAAACCCATGAGGGGTAGAAGGCAGTGGGGTAACATTCAAACTGCTTGGAAAAAACCTGTTAACCAAGGACAGTATATGCATAAAAACTATCTTTCAAAAATGAAGGCAAAATAAAGACATTCCCAAATAAAGATTAAGAGAATTTTTTTGCCAGGAGACCTGCCTTGCCCAAAATACCGAAGAGTGCCATTCAGCCTGAAGGCAAGTGATCCCAGATAGTAATTGAAATCCGTATGAAAAAACAAAGAGCACCAATAAAGGCAATTATGTAATAATAAAACCAACAACAACAACAACAAACTCATTGTTGTCAAGTCAATTTGGACTCATAGCGACCCTAAAGAATGGAGTAGAACCACCCTATAGGGTTTCCATAACATGCCTGCTGGATTCGAACTGCCTACCTTCTTAACCACTGTGAAACTAGGGCTCCATGTAACAATAAAAAAGACAGTATAAATGAATATTTCTTCTCTTATTTAAAAAGCAACTGTATAAAACAATATATATGAAATGTATTGTTGGGCCTATAATGTATAGACATGTAATGCATTTGCCAATAATAGCACAGAGGAGGTGGGTTGGAGCAAAGCTGCTTTGGACTAAGAAAATAACTCCACAGGAGCAAATAAATCTACAGAAATAAATGAAGAGAACTAGAAATGATAAATAAGAAAGTTAATTAAAGAAAAACTATAAATATATAGTTGCTTTTTTTTTCCTTTCTTCTTGCAAATTCTTGAAAAGTCATAAAATTATGTAAAGTAATAATTTAACAATAGATTATTGGGTTTATAATATCTATACAAGGATCCCTGGTGGCACAGTGGTTAAAGTGCTTGGCTGCTAATCAGAAGGCTGGCAGTTAGAACTCACCACTTCTCCACGGGAGAAAGATGTGGCGGTCTGCTTCCATAAAGATTTACAGCCTTGGAAACTCTATGGGGCAGTTCTACTCTGTCCTATAGGGTTGATAAGAGTCAGGATTGACTCAAGGGCAACAGGACTTTTCTTTTTTTAATAATAGGTAATTTAAGTGGATAAGCCCTCCATTGGTTGATTTGTTCATTTTTAAGAAAGATTCAGAATATGCTAAATATTCTTTCTTTTTTAGTATAACATATAATCACAAGAGATTTTACATTTTTATCTTGAATATGACACACTAAGAAATATAAACCAATGAAATGTCTTTTACCTAGTCAATTCTGAGTGTGTACATAATGAGTTCATTGACTAGTATTATTATGGATCCGTTATTAAAGGTAAATAAAATTTTTTTTTTTTTAACATACTGATAATTTTCATGAGTGTGATGGGGTAGATGTACCTGTGTGGGCTGAGACTAAGTGTTCCAGAAGACAGGCGATGCTGATAATTTTGAGCCAAGCAGGGTTAGCTCAGTGACATGGACTGAACTGTTTTCCCTCAAAATATCTGTCAACTCTGCTAGGTCATGATTCCCAGTATTGTATGATTGTCTACCAATTTGTTATCAGATGTGATTTCCCTATGTGTTGTAAATCCTATCACTACGATGTAATGAGATAGATTACTGGCAGTTATATTTATGAGATCTACCAGATTAGATAGCATCTTAAGCCAGTCTCTTTTGAGATATAAAAGAGAGACACGGGGACCTCATACCAGCAGGAAAGCAGTGCTGGGAGCAGAGTGCGTCCTTTGGACCTGAGGTCCCCGCACTGAGATGGTCCCAGACCAAGGGAAGACTGATGACAAGGACCTTCCTTCAGAGATGACAGAGAGAGAAAGCCTTCCCCTGGAGCCAGAGCCCTGAATTTGGACTTCTAGTTTACTGGACTGTGAAAGAATAAACTTCTCTTTGTTAAAGCCATCCACTTGTGGTATTTCTGTTACAGCTCTAGATGACTAAGACACTCAGGGATGGCAAATGCCACGCCTTCCACCACTTCCCTACCACATGCTCAGGATACATCTTCTAACTGATAATTTCTCCTATGGAGCCTGGGCATAATGTATTAGCAGGCCAGGCATCTGGAACAAAGATGGAAACTATTTACCTTCCCTAGGATTAAGGTTTTTCAATTGTTCTACCCATGTGGAATTTGTGTAAAGTACATAATATATTCTGCCATGATCTCAACACTGCACTGGGTACACTGAATTCAACTACGAACAAAACAGTTTCCTGCTGTCCATGTATTTATATTCTAGTCATGATCAAGTCAGAAGATAATAGTCCATGTGGGCTTTTATGCTAGTCTTTTTTTCCATAATTAACCTTCCTTAAACTTTGGCAAAATTACTGTTGAACATATCTGTCTCAGTCTTGATAAAAGAAAATAGGGAGAGATGGGTTACCACTATTGGATCAAAGTCTCAAAGTCCCTAGCTTGTTCTTGAGACCTGGTGATGGTTTCCAAATTAAATCAAAGAACCCCAAGGGAATAAAACTCAAAACAGTTAAGTTTTATTCACTGATAATATGTGTTTCTTCTCACAGAAAGGGCAAGATCTGTATCTTCCTTCACAGGCAGGGGTTATCTAAAATGCCTCAGTGTCAGAAAACTCCTCTGAAGACTTAATATTAATTTCTATTTTCTCTACTCAGAAAGAGTGACAATGCTGTCATAACAAAGAGGTTCTTAAAATTCAACACTATTACTTTGAGATATACGGTTATTTAATACTGAATTTATTTCCTATATTAAGGAGTATCAACCTGAATATGGAAAATCTAACTAAAAATACAATGGGGGTTCAGGGTTTGAACTCTGAAATTTGAGCTTTGCACAGAATGTTGCTATTGTTAGGTGCCTTTGAGTCAGTTCTGACTTATAGTGACCCTGTGTCCAACAGAAGGAAACAATGTCCGGTCCTGCGCCATCCCAACAACATTGCTATGCTTGAGCCCATTGCTTCAGCCACTGTGTCAATCCATCTCATGGAGTGTCTTCCTCTTTTTCACTGACCATCTACTTTACCAAGCATGATGTCTTTCTCCAGGGACTGATCCCTCCTGATAACATTTCCAAAGTATACAAGACAAAGTTTCACCATCCTCACTTCTAAGGATCATTCTGGCTGTACTTCTTCCAAGTCAGCTTTGTTCATTCTGGCAGTGCATGGAATACTCAATATTCTTCGCCAGCACCATAATTCAAGTGCATCAATTCTTCTTCTGTCTTCCTTTTTCACCGTCCAGCTTTCAAATGCATATGAGGCAACTGGAAATACCATGCCTTAGGTCAGGCACACCTTAGTTCTCACAGTGACATCTTTGCTTTTTAATACTTTAAAGAGGTCTTTGGCAGCAGATGTACCCAATAGAAAAAAAAAAAAAAAGAAAGAAAGAAATAATTTGATTTCTTGACTGCTGCTTCCATGGGCATTAATCTTGGATCCAAGTAAAATGAAATCATTGACAACTTCAATCTTTTCTCCGTTTATCACGATGTTGCTTATTGATCCAGCTGTTTTTTGTTTTCTTTCTGTTGAGGTGATCCATACTGAAAGCTATAGTCTTTCATTTTCATCAATAAATGCGTCAAGTCCTCTTAGCTTTCAGCAACCAAGGTTGTGTCATCTGTATATCATAAGTTTTTAATGAGTCTTTCCCCAATCCTGATATCTCATTCTTCTCCACAGAGTCCAGCTTCTCAAATTATTTGCTCAGCATACAGACTGAATAAGTATGGCGAAATGATACAACCCTAATACACACCTTTCCGATTTTAAACCACTCAGTATCCCCTTGTTTTGTTCGAATGGCTGTTCCCTGGTCTATGTACAGATTCCTCATGAGCACAATTAAGTGTTCTGGAATTCCCATTCTTTGCAATGTTATCCATAATTTGTTATGATTCACACAGTAAAATAAAACACAGGCAAACAACTTTCTGGAATTCTCTGCTTTCAGACAAGACCCATCTAACATCAGCAACAACATCCCCTGTTCTATGTCCTCTTCTGAGCCTGGCTTGAACTTCTGGCAGTTCCCTGTTGATGTACTGCTGCAACTAGTGCAAATACTAATTTTATTTTATTTTTTTGAATTTTATTGTGCTTTAGGTGAAAGTTTACAGTGCAAATTAGTTTTCATTCAAAAATTTTATACACAAATTGTTCTGTGACTTTGGTTTCAATCTCCACAATGTGTCAGCACTTTCCCCCTTACCCATTCCACCCTGAGTTCTCCGTGTCAATTCGTCCAGTTTTCCCGTCCTTCCCTGCCTTCTCATCTTTTCTTTTGGGCAGATGTTGCCTATTTGGTCTCACATACTTGATTGAACTAAGAAGCACTTTCCTCGTGTGTGTTATTATTTGTTTTATAAGCCTGTCTAATCTTTGGCTGAAAGGTGGACTTAGGGAGTGGCTTCAATTCTAAATTAGCAGGGTGTCTGGAGGCCATAGTCTTGGGGGTTCCTTCAGTCTCTGTCAGACCAGTAAGTCTGGTCATTTTTTGTGAATACGAATTTTGTTCTACATTTTTCTCCCACTCTGTTGTGATCCCTGTCAGAGTGGTCGATGGTAGTGGCCAGGCACTATCTAGTTCTTCTGGGCTCAAGCTGGTGGACACTGTGGTTCATGTGGTCCACTAGTCCTCTGGACTAATATTTTCCTTATATATTTGGTTTTCTTCATTCTCCTTTGCTCCAGACAGAATGGGATCAATAGACGTATCTTAGATGACCGCTCACAAGCTTTTAAGACCCCAGATGCTACTCACCAAAGTAGGATGTAGAACTTTTTCTTTATTAACTATGTTGTGCCAAGTGACCTAGATGTCCACTGTGACTATGGTCCCCAGCCCTTAGCCCTAGTAACTCCATCCCTCAGAGTGTTTGGATGTGTCTAGGAAGCTTCTATGACTATGCCTTGGTCAAGTTGTGCTGACTTCCCCTATATTGTTTGTTGTCTTTCCCTTCACCAAAGTTAACACTTGTCTACTACATAGTTAGTGGTTTCCCCTCCCCATCCCTCCCTGCTTTTGAATTATCTTCAGCATAATTTTACTTGTGTGTGATATTGATGACATTGTTTGATAATTTCCAAATTCTGTTGGATCATCTTTCTGTGGAATGGGTACAAATGTGGATCCCCTCAAGTCGTTAGACCAGGTAGCTGTCTTGCAAATTTCTTAGCATGGATGAGTGAGCTCTTCCAGAGTTGCATCCATTTGTTGAAACATCTCAACTGATATTCGGTCAATTCCTGCAGCCTTGTTTTTTGCCAATGTCTTCAGTGCAGTTTGGGCTTCTTCCTTCAATACCATTGGTTCTTGATTATATACTACCTCATGAAATCAACCAAATCTTTTTGGTACAGTAACTCTGTGTACTCCCTCCATCTTCTTTAGTGCTTCCTGTGTCAATATTTTTCCCATAGAATCCTCTGATAGTGTAACTTGAGGCTTGAATTTTTCCTTCAGCTCTTTCAGCTTGAGAAATGTTGAGTGTGTTCTTCCCTTTTGGTTTTCTAACTCCAGTTCTTTGCACATGTCATCATAATTCTTTGTCTTCTCGAGATGCCCTTTAAAATCTTCTGTTCAGCTCTTTTACTTCTTAATTTATTCCATTCGCTTTTGCTACTGTGTGTTCAAGAGCAAGTTTCAGAGTCTTCTGATATTCATTTTGATCTTTTCCTTCATTCCTGTCTTTTTTTTTTAATAATTTTTATTGAGCTTTAAGTGAATGTTTACAAATCAAGTCAGTCTCTCACATATAAGCTTATATACACCTTACTCCATACTCCCACTTACTCTCCCCCAATGAGTCAGCCCTTTCAGTCTCTCCTTTCATGACAATTTTGCCAGTTTCTAACCCTCTCTACCCTCCTATCTCCCCTCCAGACAGGAGATGCCAACACAGTCTCAAGTATCCACCTGATACAAGTAGCTCACTCTTCGTCAGCATCTCTCTCCAACCCATTGTCCAGTCCCTTCCACATCTGATGAATTGTCTTCGGGAATGGTTCCTGTCCTGGGCCAACAGAAGGTTTGGGGACCATGACTGCTGGGATTCCTCTAGTCTCAGTCAGACCATTAAGTATGGTCTTTTTATGAGAATTTGGGGTCTGTATCCCACTGATCTCCTGTTCCCTCAGGGGTTCTCTGTTGTGCTCCCTGTTAGGGCAGTCATCGGTTGTGGCCGGGCACCATCTAGTTCTTCTGGTCTCGGGATAATATACTCTCTGGTTCATGTGGCCCTTTCTGTCTCTTGGGCTCATAGTTATCGTGTGACCTTGGTGTTCTTCATTCTCTTTTGATCCAGGTGGGTTGAGACCAATTGATGCATCTTAGATGGCCGCTTGTTAGCATTTAAGACCCCAGACGCCACATTTCAATGTGGGATGCAGAATGTTTTCATAAGAGAATTATTTTGCCAATTGACTTAGAAGTCTCCTTAAGCCATAGTCCCCAAACCCCCATCCTTGCTCTGCTGACCTTTGAAGCATTCAGTTTATCCCAGAAACTTCTTTGCTTTTGGTCCAGTCCGGTTGAGCTGACCTTCCCTGTATTGAGTATTGTCCTTTCCTTCACCCAAAGTAGTTCTTATCTACTAACTAATCAGTAAATAACCCTCTCCCACCCTCCGTCCCCACTCTCCTAACCACAAAAGTATGTGTTCTTCTCAGTTTATACTATTTCTCAAGATCTTATAATAGTGGTCTTATACAATATTTGTCCTTTTGCCTCTGACTAATCTCACTCAGCATAATGCCTTCCAGGTTCCTCCAAGTTATGAAATGTTTCACAGGTTCGTCACTGTTCTTTATCAATGTCTAGTATTCCATTGTGTGAATATACCACAGTTTATTTAACCATTCATCCGTTGATGGACACCTTGGTTGCTTCCAGCTTTTTGCTATTGTAAACAGAGCTGCAATAAACATGGGTGTGCATATATCTGTTCGTGTAAAGGCTCTTATTTCTCTAGGGTATATTCTGAGGAGTGGGATTTCTGGGTTGTATGGTAGTTCTATTTCTAACTTTTTAAGAAAACACCAGATAGATTTCCAGAGTGGTTGTACCATTTGACATTCCCACCAGCAGTGTATAAGAGTTCCAATCTCTCCACAGCCTCTCCAACATTTATTATTTTGTATTTTTTGGATTAATGCCAGCCTTGTTGGAGTGAGATGGAATCTCATCATAGTTTTAATTTGCATTTCTCTAATGGCTAATGATCGAGAGCATTTTCTCATGTATCTGTTAGCTGCCTGAATATCTTCTTTAGTGAAGTGCGTGTTCATATCCTTTGCCCACTTTTTGATTGGGTTGTTTGTCTATTTGTGGTTGATTTTTAACAGAATCATATAGATTTTAGAGATAAGGCACTAGTTGGAGATGTCATAGCTGAATATTTTTTCCCAGTCTATAGGTGTTCTTTTTACTCTTTTGGTGAAGTCTTTAGATGAGCATAGGTGTTTGATTTTTAGGAGCTCCCAGTTATCTGGTTTCTCTTTGTCATTTTTTGTAATGTTTTGTATTCTGTTTATGCCTTGTATTAGGGCTCTTAACGTTGTCCCTATTTTTTCTTCCATGATCTTTATTGTTTTAGTCTTTATGTTTAGGTCTTTGATCCACTTGGAGTTAGTTTTTGTGCATGGTGTGAGGTATGGGTCCTGTTTCATTTTTTTGCAAATGGATATCCAGTTATGCCAGCACCATTTGTTAAAAAGACTATCTTTTCCCCAATTAACTGACACTGGGGCTTTGTCAAATATCAGCTGCTCATATGTTGATAGATTTATACCTGGGTTCTCAACTCTGTTCCATTGGTCTATGTGCCTGCTGTTGTACCAGTACCAGGCTATTTGACTACTGTGGCTGTATAATATGTTCTAAAATCAGGTAGAGTGAGGCCTCCCACTTTCTTCTTCTTTTTCAGTAATGCTTTACTTACCCGGGGCTTCTTTCCCTTCCATGTGAAGTTGGTGATTTGTTTCTCCATCACATTAAAAAATGTCATTGGAATTTGGATCGAAAGTGCATTTTATGTATAGACGGCTTTTGGTAGAATAGACATTTTTACTATGTTAAGTCTTCCTATCCATGAGCAAGGTATGTTTTTCCACTTAAGTAGGTTCTTTTTAGTTTCTTGTAGTAGTACTTTGTAGTTTTCTTTGTATAGGTCTTTTACATCTTTGGTAAGATTTATTCCTAAGTATTTTATCTTCTTGGGGGGCTACTGTGAATGGTATTGATTTGGTGATTTCCTCTTCGATGTTCTTTTTGTTGATGTAGAGGAATCCAAGTGATTTCTGTATGTTTATCTTATAACCTGAGACTCTGCCAAACTCTTCTATTAGTTTCAGTAGTTTTCTGGAGGATTCCTTAGGGTTTTCTGTGTATAAGATCATGTCATCTGCAAATAGAGATAATTTTACTTCCTCCTTGCCAGTCTGGATGCCCTTTATTTCTTTGTCTAGCCTAATTGCTCTGGCTAGGACCTCTAGCACAATGTTGAATAAGAGCGGTGATAAAGGGCATCCTTGTCTGGTTTCTGTTCTCAAGGGAAATTCTTTCAGGCTCTCTCCATTTAGAGTGATGTTGGCTGCTGGCTTTGTATAAAAAAACGCCCTTTATTATGTTGAGGAATTTTCCTTCAATTCCTATTTTGCTGAGTTTTTAACATAAGTGGGTGTTGGACTTTGTCCAATGCCTTTTCTGCATCAAGTGATGAGATCATGTGGTTTTTGTCTTTTGTGTTACTTATATGGTGGATTACATTAAGGGTTTTTCTGCTATTAAACCAGCCTTGCATACCTGGTATAAATCCCACTTGGTTGTGGTGGATTATTTTTTTGATATGTTGTTGAATTCTGTTGGCTAGAAATTTGTTGAGGATTTTTGCATCTATGTTCATGAGGGATATAGGTCTAAAATTTTCTTTTTTTGTGGTGTCTTTACCTGGTTTTGGTATCAGGGATATGGTGGCTTCATAGAATGAGTTAGATATTATTCCGTCATTTTCTATGCTTTGAAATACCTTTAGTAGTAGTGGTGTTAACTCTTCTCTGAAAGTTTGGTAGAACTCTGCAGTAAAGCCGTCCAGGCCAGGGCTTTTTTTTGTTGGGAGTTTTTTGATTACCATTTCAATCTCTTTTTTTGTTATGTGTCTATTTAGTTGTTCTACTTCTGATTGTGTTAGTTTAGGTAGGTAGTGTTTTTCTAGGAATTCATCCATTTCTTCTAGGTTTTCAAATTTGTTAGAGTACAATTTTTCATAATAATCTGATATGATTATTTTAATTTCAGTTGGGTCTGTTGTGATGTGGTCCATCTCGTTTCTTATTTGGGTTATTTGTTTCCTTTCCTGTATTTCTTTAGTCAGTCTGGACAATGGTTTATCAATTTTGTTAATTTTTTCAAAGAACCAGCTTTTGGCTTTGTTAATTCTTTCAATTGTTTTTCTGTTCTCTAATTCATTTAGTTCAGCTCTAATTTTTATTATTTGTTTTCTTCTGGTGCCTGATGGATTCTTTTGTTGCTCGCTTTCTATTTGTTCAAGTTGTAGGGACAGTTCTCTGTTTTTGTCTCTTTCTTCTTTACGTATGTGTACATTTATCGATATAAATTGACCTCTGAGCACTGCTTTTGCTGTGTCCCAGAGGTTTTGATAGGAAGTGTTTTCATTCTCATTGCATTCTATGAATTTCTTTATTCCCTCCTTAATGTCTTCTATAACCCAGTCTTTTTTGAGCAGGGTATTGTTCAGTTTCCAAGTATTTGATTTCTTTTCCCTAATTTTTCTGTTATTGATTTCCACTTTTATGGCCTTGTGATCTGAGAAGATGCTTTGTAATATTTCGATGTTTTGGATTCTGCAAAGGTTTGTTTTATGACCTAATATGTGGTCTATTCTAGAGAATGTTTCATGTGCACTAGAAAAAAAAAGTATACTTTGTAGCAGTTGGGTGGAGTGTTCTGTATAAGTCTATGAGGTCAAGTTGGTTGATTGTAGCAATTAAGTCTTCCGTGTCTCTACTGAGCTTCTTACTGGAAGTCCTGTCCTTCTCCGAAAGTGGTGTGTTGAAGTCTCCTACTATAATTGTGGAGGTGTCTATCTCACTTTTCAGTTCTGTTAGTTTGTTTTATACATCTTGCAGCCCTGTCATTGGGTGCATAAATATTTAATATGGTTATATCTTCCTGGTCAATTGTCCCTTTAATCATTATGTAGAGGCCTTCTTTATCCTTTGTGGTAGATTTAACTTTAAAGTCTATTTTGTCAGAAATTAATATTGCTACTCTTGCTCTTTTTTGCTTATTGTTTGCTTGATACATTTTTTTCCATCCTTTGAGTTTTAGTTTGTTCATGTCTCTAAGTCTAAGGTATGTCTCTTGTAGGCAGCATATAGACGGATCGTGTTTCTTTATCCAGTCCGAGACTCTCTGTCTCTTTATTGGTGCATTTAGTCCATTTACTTTCAGCGTTATTATAGATAAGTATGTGTTTAGTGCTGTCATTTTGATGCCTTTTTATGTCTGTTGTTGACTATTTCATTTTTCCACTTACTTTTTTGTGCTGAGATGTTTTTCTTTGTAAATTGTGTGTTCCTCATTTTCATAGTATTTGACTTTATGTTTGCTGAGTCGTTATGTTTTTCTTGGTTTTTATTTTGAGTTATGGAATTGTTATACCTCTTTGCGGTTACCTTAATATTTACTCCTAGTTTTCTAAGTAAAAACCTAACTTGTATTGTCTTATAACGCCTTGTATCCCTCTCCATATGGCAGTTCTATGCTACCTGTATTTAGTCCCTCTTTTTGATTATTGTGATCTTTTACATATTGACTTCAATGATTCCCTGTTTTGAGCGTTTTTTTCTTTTTAAAATTAATCTTAATTTGTTTTTGTGATTTCCCTATTTGAGTTAATATCAGGATGTTCTGTTCTGTGACCTTGTGTTGTGCTGGTATCTGATATTATTGATTTTCTGACCAATTTCCTTTAGTATTTCTTGTAGCATTGGTTTGGTTTTTGCAAATTCTCTAAGTTTGTGTTTATCTGTAAATGTTTTAATTTTGCCTTCATAGTTGAGAGAGAGTTTTGCTGGATAAATGATCCTTGGCTGTCAGTTTTTCTCCTTCAGTGCTCTATATATGTCATCCCATTGCCTTCTTGACTGCATGGTTTCTGCTGAGTAGTCTGAACTTATTCTTATTGATTCTCCCTTGTAGGAGACCTTTCTTTTATCCGTGGCTGCTTTTAAAATTTTCTCTTTATCTTTGGTTTTGGCAAGTTTGATGATAATATGTCTTGGTGATTTTCTTTTTGAATCAATCTTAAATGGGGTTCAATGAGCATCTTGGATAGATATCCTTTTGTCTTTCATGATGTCAGGGAAGTTTTCTGCCAACAGATCTTCAACTATTCTCTTTGAGTTTTCTGTTATCCCTCCCTGTTCTGGGACTCCAATCACATGCGAGTTATTCTTCTTGATAAAGTCTCACATGATTCTTAGGGTTTCTTCATTTTTTTTAATTCTTTTATCTGATTTATTTCCAGCTATATTGGTGTAAATTCTCTGGCTTTCCAGATCCCCCACCCTGCATTCCAATTGCTTAAGTCTGCTCCTCTGACTTCCTATTTCGTTGTCTAATTCTGTAATTTTATTGTTAATCTTTTGGATTTCTGAATGCTGTCTCTCTATGGATTCTTGCCACTTATTAATTTTTCCACTATGTTCTTGAATAATCTTTTTGGGTTCTTCAACTGCTTTATCAGTGTGTTCCTTGGCTTTTTCTGTAGATTGCCTTATTTCATTTCTGAGGTCATCCTGATGTCTTGAAGCATTCTGTAAATTAGTTTTTTATATTCTGCATCTGGCAATTCCAGGATCGTATCTTCATTTGGGAAAGATTTTGATTCTTTAGTTTGGGGAGTTGTAGAAGCAATCATGGTCTGCTTCTTGATGTGGTTTGATATCGACTGCTGTCTCCAAGCCATCTCTAAGATATTGTAGTGATTTATTCTATATTTGCTCACTGAGTCTTATCCTGTTTTGTTTTCTTTCAATATACGTAGATGGGCTACTAGATTGCACTGTCTTGATTGTTGTAGCCCTTGAACCACTTATGTCCTCTTACCAGCTGGTTTGGGCTGTTACCAGAAATATAAGCCTAAGAGTCCATTCACTATTCTTGGGTAGAATCTGATTTTGGGTCATCAAGTGTGTGGTGCAGACTGTCACCTATCCACCTAGAGAAGTAGTGGTGATAGTTGTGTGCACCAGATTCTAGTAGCAGCAGGGTTTCACACTCCGGGGGGGCAGGATGCTGACAGGCTTCCCCCAAGTGCCAGTGAGGTAGGTGTGTCTCTATTCCTAAAGCACTTTGGTGGGTGGGCTCTGCAGCTGTACCTTAGGCCCCCAATGCAAGTACCTCTACAGACTGGCAGGTGTTACCCTCCTTAGACCCCTAAGGCAGGAGGCTATGTGGTCTGGGGGGAACTTCAGCCCTCAGTTCCCTGTTGTGGGTCAGTGAGGGCTCTGTTGAATAAGCAGAGATATCAGACCTGGGAAACTTGTCTTTCCAGTAATCTGCAAAAACAATTACAGTCAGATCCCTATCAGAAATGCCTTTGCATTATAATAGCCACCTTTTCCCTGTAGGCATGAACGCCCAAGACTGTGAATCACATATGTTTGGCTGGAGCTGGTTCTATGTTTTTAGTCCAATTAGGGAAGGATTTTTGGTCCCTGGGTTTTTTGTTGCTGCGTCTCTCAGGTCAGGGGAATGGGTTAGGAAAAGACCAAAAAACAAAAAAAGAAAGAAAGAAAGAAAAGAAAAACCGCAGAGCACTTCACTCTCTGGCTCAGGAAATTCCAATGTTAATGAACCCACCTGGGAAGGGGAGGGGGGTTCAGATAAATAGGAGAGAGTAAAAAACCCATAGACAAAGTTACTTATCTTGCTTGGGATGACTGTTTTATCTGAGATTCCTGAGGGGTGCTTCGACTGTGTGTGCTGATTGGGTAGAGATTGCCCTCAAGGGTCAGGCCCATGTCCCGTGCTTGTGTTGTCTCAGAAGCCGTGGTCAGTTCCTCTGCTCCCAGTCCAAAGCCCAGCACCAAGGTTCCCCAGCTGGGACGCCGCACTCCAGGCTCCAAAACCAGTCGCTGCCTCCCGGTGACTTCTCCTCCTGTCAGCTGCGTTGCTGCGCTGCCTGCATGCACTGGCTGGGCTTCCCCCGAGGTCACTTCTGGGGGCTAGGGCTGTGTCCCATGTTTGTGCCGTCTCAGGATGCTGTGCTCAGCTCCCCTGCGCCCAGTCCAAAGCCCGGCGCCAAGATTTCCTGACTGGGATGCTGGCTCCAGGCTCCGAAAACAGTCGCTGCTTCCCCATGGTTGTTCGTTCTCAGTCTCTGTCACTCAGGTCAACTCTTTAGATCTGTGTTTGATGGTCAGAGTTCGTAGATTGTCATGTATATGATCGATTCACTTGTTTTTCCGAGTCTTTGTTGTAAAAGGGATCCAAGGTAGCTTCTACCTAGTCAGCCATCTTGGCCCCCTCATTCCTGTCTTTTTAATGACCTTTTTCTTTCTTCAAGTTTGAGGTCCTTGATGTCATTCCACAACTCATCTAGTGTTCAGTCATTAGTGTTCAATGCATCAAATCTATTCCTGAGATGGTCTCTAAATTCAAGGACGATATACTCAAGGTCATACTTTGGCTTTATTAGGCTTGTTTTTAATATTTTTCAGCTTCAACTTGAACTTGTATATGAACAATTGATAGTCTGTCCTGCAGTTGGCCCCAGTGTTATTCCAACTGGTGATGTTGAGCATGTCCATCATCTCTTTCTACAGACGTAGTCTATTTGATTCCTGTGTATTCCATCCATGTGTAGTCGTTGTTTATGTTGTTGAGAAAATGTATTTGCAATGAAGAAGTCATTGGTCTTACAAAATTCTATCATGCTATCTCTGGCGTCATTTGTATCACCAAGTCCATATTTTCCAACTACTTCTCCTTCTTTGTTTCCAACTTGCACATTCTAATCACCAGTAATTACCAATGCATCTTGATTGCATGTTCGATCAATTTCAGACTGCAGAAGTTGGTAAAAATCTTCAATTTCTTCATTTTTGGCATTAGTGGTTGGTGTGCAAATTTTAATAACAGTCATATTAACTGTGCTTCCTTGTATGCATATGGATATTATCCTATTACTAGCAGTCTTGTACTTCAGGATGGATCTTGAAATGCTCTTTCTGTCTCTGAATGAAATGCCATTCCTCTTCAATTTGTTATCCCCAGTTTGGTAGACCATATGACTGTCCAATTTAAAATGGCCAATACCAATCCATTTCAGCTTACTAATGCCTAGGATGCTGATCTTTATGCATTCCATTTTATTTTTGACAACTGCCAATTTTTCTAGATTCATACTTCATACATTACACATTCTGATTATTAATGAATGTTTGGAGCTGTTTATTCTCATTTTGAGTCATGCCACATCAGCAAATGAAAATCTCTGAAGCTTTACTCCATCCACGTCATTAAGGTTGACCCTACTTTGAGGAGGCACTCTTCCCCCAGTTGTGTTTTGAATGCCTTGCAATCTGAGGGGCTCATCCCTGGCACTATTGCCAGACAATGTTTCCCTGCTATTCACAAGGTTTTCACTGGCCAATGTTTTAAGAAGTAGATCACTAGGTTCTTTTCCCTAGTCTACCTTAGTCTGGAAGCTCCACTGAAACCTGTCCACCATGGGTGACACTGCTGGTATTTGAAATACTGGTGACCTAGCTTTCAGCATCACAGCAACACACAAGCCAGCACAGCACAGTTCTTTCAGAATAGCAATAATAATCTAAATCTTAAGGAGAAATAAATTGTTACATTTTATAAATTAGGACAATGTATTTTGATGTACATCATCAATCACATCATAAATATCAACAGTTATAATCCAATTATTCCTGGTTATCATAAGGTAGGTGACTCAAAAAGTTTAACTATTTTTAGTATATACTGTGGCACAATTTAATAAAATTTTTCTTTACTTGAATTCTTCCTAAATATACCTGAGAAGATTAACAACCCCAAGCACTACTTCTTTAGTACTGCAGATGATGCTAAATTTCCCAATCTATGTACATTCCTTCTACCAAATAATTCTAAACTACCTAATTGCCCTCATCCTTTTTTCTTCTCATACCTACTATACTAGATAAATACAGTATACCCTTTACCACCTTCCAGCTAGTGTAACTAATTTACCAAAAACTTATTAGGCATTGTGTTTAATGCTAGTGGCTCAAAAATAGATAATATATGCCAAGATATGTTTCTGCTCTGGTCAAGTACATGCTACAAACATGTAAACAAATATGCCAGTAACATAATGTAAATGGCATAATAGAATTAATACTGGGTTTTTTAGTGAATAATATTCACTGCACAAAGACTTCACACGCCTAAGCCAATTCTTTAAAATGGATAGATGTGCACCAAGTCAAAGGTGTATGTGTGTATGTGTGTGTGCGTGGTGTGGTGTGTGTGTTGGGGGAAAGTTTAGATGGGGTTAAGGAAGCTGAAACTTCCCAGGTAGAGGAAGAACATGTTCAAAGACAGTATTTCTAAATGTCTGGATTCCAAGTTTCATCATGGAGAGAGTTAAGGGCTAAGGTTGAAATTACAGTATAACATATAGATATTGGAATTAGGAGGAGTAGAGGGTGACATGGGAGCATGAACTAGGAGAGGGAAATATCCCTAATCTGAGGTTTCAGAACAGCTTTGTGTGAGAAGTGCTCTCTACACAGAGACCTCTCCACACAGAGATTTGCACTAGCATCCGTCCAGGTCCCTGTGCTAGAAACCAGCCCATCAAAATGCTTTGCTTAGATCATTTCAAAGGCATTTGAAATGGTCTCCCTAACCCTACCTTGGCTCATCCAGTTCCAGACTCCACGGTCTAAAACAATCCCCAAAAGGAAAATCTTTTCACATCACCACCCTGCTTAATGACTTCTCATAGTGACATTGTCCAAATTTTACATATATTTTTACAAGGATTTTTGGATATGGCTCTGCTTACTTTTCAGACTCATCTTTGCCTATATCTCCCCCATACCCCAAACTCCTGTTGTACTGAAATTTTTTCTTTTCCTCAAATATGCCATGTTTTCTCTTGCCTCCAAGTCTTTCCTCTGCCTACAACCAGTGCTTTAGCACAGAAGGCCAGGCTTCTCTTTCATGAAATTCTCACTCATTCTTCAGTTCCTTCATGTCTTAGTGCTATAACAGAAATACCACAAGTGGATGGCTTTAACAAAGAGAAATATATTTTTCATAGCATAGAAGGCTAGGAGTCTGAATTCAGGGTGCCAGGGGAAGCCTTTCTCTCTCTGCTGGCTCTGGGGGAAGGTCCTTGTCATCAATCTTCCCTTGGTCTAGGAGCTTCTCAGTGCAGGGATCCCAGGTTCAAAGGATGTGCTTACCTCTTGATTCTTCATTCTTGGTGGAATGAGGTCCCCTTGTCTCTCTGCTCACTTCTCTCTTTTATATCTCAAAGAGATTGGCTTAAGACACAACCTAATCTTGCGGATTGAGTCCTGTCTCATTAACATACCTGCTTCTAATCCTGCCTTATTAATATCATGGAGGTAGGATTTACAACATAGAGGCAAATCACATCAGATGGCAAAATGGTGGACAGTCACACAATACTGGGACTCATGGCCTAGCCAAGTTGACACATAACTTTGTGGGGATACAATTCAATCTGTAGCACCTACTTAGATGTAATTTCTTCTGCAAAGGAAGCCTTGACTCCCCAAATCCAACTCAGTGCCTCTCCTAGTGTTCCTACTGCACTGTGTTCTTCTATTCAGACCCAACTTAAAATTCTAACGAACAGTCCTTCCCAACCAGACTAACGCCTCTGAGGTGCAGAGACCACATCTGTCTTCATCCTCGCATTTTTAGCTGCCAACAGAGTACTTGGTTTGTGGGAGGAACTCAGTATTTATTTGCGAGATGATAGATAAAATGTAAAATATTCAGGATTAGAATTGTAAGATTAAACAAAAGCCTCCAATGTAAATGCGAAATAAGAGCTTCCAGTATTCATAAAATTAAGTCCCCATTTACTTTCTCACTTATGAAAGGTATTACATGACTTGGGATCACTTTGGATTAATTAAAGCTTTATTGGATTATTTAACTAAAAATGTCTAAAATGATCACGCTTCATATTTAAGATAAAAATTTGGGACCATTCCTTCCTAAAGTAGACATCCTTTCATTATGTTTTTTTCAAAGCTTGCATTAAATACTTTGGTAGTATACATTATCCCCATTTTTCAAAAATGAGAGTGCTAATAAAACTCATTCATGGTCATTCTCTGTGTCTGTATATAATAATAATTTTGCAGGAGGTGTAGACATAATTTTATTTTACATTTGGCTTTTTGCATTTACTCAACAATTTAATTTGGAAATCCACCCTTTCTGTGAGCTTCTTGAGGGCAAGTATTAAAGGACATGATTATGTTTTGGTCTTATATTTTCCAGTGCTCTGAAATGTTTTCATGCAGGTATGTTTCCTAGTGCATATCTTTATCATTTCACATAGTTTATTATATGTCAGTATCTATTTATGTAACTGCCTTACTCACTGGACTGGGCTTTTTAGAGCAGAGACCACATTTAATTCATTTTTGCACCCTCGGTGCACACATAATAGGTCCTCAATAAGTGGATGAAATAAAGTTTTCCATATTAGTTTTGCAAATTTAATCAGATTAACCACTTTGGTGATTAGAAGACTGTGATGGTTAAGATTGTGTGCCAACTTGGCAGGGCCATGATTCTCAGTGTTTTAGCAATCATATAATATTGTGACCACTTCCCTGTTAAAATTTGATACATGATCACCTCATGATGAGATCTGCTGAGAGCAGCTAATCAGTTGAAAGGGAGTTTCCTTGGGCCTGTGGTCTGCATCGAGTGTGGGCAGACATTCAGGCAGGGCTCAGATCTGGATCCTGCAGCTGGCTCCTGTTTATCTGACCTCCAGTACTTGGCACTTGAGCTGGCAGCTTACCTGCAGTCTTGCCTGCTGATCTTGGGATTTGTTGATCTTCACAGCCTGTGAGCAACAGCCCTGCTCTCTGACCTGATGATCTTGGGTTCACCAGCCCCTGTGGCTACGTGAATCAGGAGAAGCCTCTTTCCTGACCCATGGACTTGGGATATTACAGCCTCTACAACCACGTGAGCCATTTTCTTGATATAAATCTCTCTCTCTCTATACATTTATATACTTTACAGGTTTTTATTCTCCAGAGAACCCAGCCTAAACAAAGACCATACTATTTGGCTTTCTAAAATGCAAATGAATACCATCTTCCATCTGCTGAAAAATCCTTTTCATGTTCCTTCTTCCCTATAAGATAAAATCTTCAGCATAATAGGAGACCCTTGATCTGGCTCCTGCCTCATCTCTTCTCACTCTTGCCTCTTTTCTGGTCCTGAGCATGCCTCACTGACCATCGTTACCATATGCTCGTGTTAAAATATTACCTTAAGCTTATATTTCATTTTTATAATCATTCAGGTACTATAACCAAATATAATAATAATAAAATATGTAAATCCAACAAAACTATACATGCCTTTTCTAAGTAAACTGTGCATTGATTCATGTCACAATTCTTTCGGATCTGCCTTCGATTCTCACCACTCAACTAAAACGGCTCTCTGGAAGGCCTCCAGGGACATCCAATTCAATGGCTCCTATTGCTTTTCTTTCTCTTCCATCTCCTTTTGCAGCCTTCAAAATGACCCATTGCCACTCTTGTGCACGCTGGGACTGGATGTGCCATTTTTGTTGTATTCTCTGGCTCTGTCAGCTTCCTTTCTGAACTTCTTCACTGTTGTCCCTCCTTCTATTGCAGAGAGACAACAGAGTAAGGCTCAGGCCCCTCCCCTGGTGCCTTCTGTTGACATTGCAGATGACCGACCAGTCTTTCTCCTCACTGTCGGGTTCAAAAATCTGCTTCTCTGGCACCTGAAACTTCATAAGATCAAAACTGAGGCTGCCCGTGTTCCTGCCCTCATACTGCTTCCTTGGAAGGCTCTCTCCATTTTCCATATCCCCCATCCTCAAACTATTCTGTAGAGTGCTGACAGGTCATCCTACGCAAGCCTCATTCTCAATGCGTCACCCTCCTGCTCATATCTTGGCCTGGCCCTCTGGCAGATGTCTCCCTTGACTCGCCTTCACATACCCCTTTGTCTTTCCAAACCCCACGGTTATTTGCTCCCATAATACTTTGGTGCTTTCCTGCTTTCGAGACTTTTTTCTGGCCCTTTCTTCTCACCTCCTCAAAATTCTCTTGTCAAAATCTTGCTTTCCTTTCTTTCTTTTTTAAATATATATAACAAAACATTTGTCATTTCAATATTTTTTAGACATATTAATCATGCTGTACAACCATCACCACCGTTTCCACCCTCCTTATTTTGGGGGATCATTTAAACACTTTTTGTTTCAAGAACCCTTCTTCAATCCCCTGCTTTGTGTTCTTGCAGAACGTTTTTGCACCTAAGGATTAACACTCGTTTCTTTTTCCTTTTATTTTCACTTATGTGGGAGCTCCTTCAGAAACATTTCTACGCCTATGCGGGATCTGAGTAACATTTGATGAGTTGAAAAATTCGGACCCAGAGATAATTTCCCCAAGTAATACGAATACCATTGCATTATTTCAGCATTATAAAAGCATTTCTGATGAGAAGGTTAATACCACAAATAAAGTCTCAGTTAATGAAAATGTAGAAATAAACATCAGAGGCTAATTTTGGTTTTTAAATACTAACGTTCAAACATCAAAGTAAAATCAATAAAAGTGCCTTTAATTTTCTTTGTATGAATGTGAAGGAGAATATCCTTCAGACAAGCCAGTTGGCCATGGTTTTCTCCATTCCTCTCCCTGCTGGCATCTTTAAGCCTTGGAACTGTGCCCCCTACCCCACCCCACTCCCCAGGCCTGATGTTTGTTAGCAAGGTTAAAAAGATACAATTCTGGGCTAACCTCCCTCCTTTCCAAGGGAGTCAGGGGATCATGAGGCAGTAGGACTTTAGCAGGGTTAAAAAGATACAATTAGTCACTTAGACTGGGGGCATAAAATAGCTAGGAGAGGAAGTTTTCTTAGTCTCCTCAGCTATTGTATGAGTGGAGCACACATAGCATAAGCTTACTAAGTGTACCTACCTGGTCAGAGGGAGACCAGCAGTAGGTAGGGTCCCATTTAAGCCCCTCATCCACGGCTCAAAGTGGGGTGTGCAAGGAAGTATTGTCATCTTTTCCCAGATAGCTTTTGAGGGAGGACTGCTCATTATGGAACTTTTCCAGTTATACGCTGTCTGAATTTTGTAAGTAATAAAAGCTACTTTCTATGTGCTAATGCGTTCAGGCTCTGATGGGAAGGATGTGATGTTTATAGAGCAATTGATATTAATTATTGGTGCCCTTTTTTTCTGATGGTCTTCTGGCTATCCAGAAATCAGGTACAGCCTGTGAGTACTACACAAATTAGGGGTGTTGTCTTACAGTTATGGCATGGTTGAGCAGGCCATGTTGTCCTACAATGAAGTGGGCGCATTGTCATTTGAAAGTCACAGCACAAGACCTCATAAATACCCAAATACCTGCTTTACCAGCCTTCTATGATGCTACCCTCCTCCACCACTGTTAGAATTTCAGTTCTCCGTCCCAGAAAGCAAAAATTGTATGCAGGTAGTCCCCAACTTACGATGTACCTGAGTTTTGATGAACCACACTTAAACCACCTGGGCTTTTTTTCTTTGAACATCTTATTGTTAGTAATATGTACTGCACACAATGTTACAGCATATAATTTGCTAATGTTACCATTCTCAGATCCTCACTGACAGATGTTTATATGTAATGTTCCCAACCCACAAAGACAAATAAAAATCAGATTTATAAAGATACCGATAATAAAAGGCAGTAATAACAAAAATTACAAAAAAAATAAGGTATTCAACTTACATCAGAACCAACGTATGATAGAGTCATCCAAATATAACCCTGTCATAAATTGGGGACTACCTGTACATATTACTTGGAATAGGAGAGGCTCATATTCCAAATTAAGGTCAAATTCAGCTGCATAAGTGGGGAGTTCAAAGAATCCAGGCAACAACATGAGAAAACTTCTGTTAGGGGAAAGTGAATGGCAAAAGATAAATACAACCCTACCACATCACTGTTTTTGTTCATTCAGCAAATGCTTTCAAAGGTATAAATCACTTCAGTTTGTGATGTCAGATACCGAGGACGGTAAGATTCACCCTTACCCCATCGCATCCATCTTGTCCTCATGGGTCTTTCCCTCTAAAGTTCAAAAGCAAGAGTTTCTTTCTTTCTTTTTTTTTTTGCTGAAGTGACTGCCATACTGTTATGAAGGAAGTGATACTTGAATTGGACAGACTCCAGCAGGGTCAGGGAAGATTTTAGCAAGCAGAAATTGCCAGTTATCCTATGACCTATTTCTGTAAGTGCATTTTATATACTCACAGAAATAAATAGGTCCTAGAATAAATCCCTATAGAATACCTCTGGGAATTTATTACAACTTCCAGATTCCTGGGTAATAGATGTAACTAGAAGGAAATGAGGAAAGGAGAAGTAAAAAAAAAGGGATAAAAACAAGGAAAGTAGTATTTGTTAGCTTAAATAAATATACTTCTCCAAGTTATCAATCTCAGTAAGTAATGTGCAGTCTATTAAAATGGATATTCAACTTTTCAAAGGTATTTATTAATTAATATCATTTTGCAAGATTTAGTTAAGCCCCAAATTTTGGAATCAATAACCACCAACACCACCACCTCATATTATAAGTACACAAACTCCATTTGAGTACTTATTATATGAGGAAAGCACATGATCTCATTTAAGCTTCACAGTCGCCCACAGATTAAGTATTATTATCTACATTTTATTGATGCAGTATCCAGGTACAAAAGGTAAAGTCTTGCCCAAAGTCACACATGTGTTCACTTGCCTTCAGGTGCTAAGTTAGGTTTCCTGATCAGGGAATGACTATAAGCCATAGCACCTTGAGTGTCTCAGCATCAAGCCAACTTTGTTGCTGCTCATGTTCAGGCCACACACCGTAATCACATGAGATTTAATCTATTGTTTGAAATTGACTTTAGATTCAAATGATTTGGGGTTTAAATCCAAATTCTGGCAGTTCTTAGCACAGCAAAGTTTGTGGTTCCTTCAGGTCTTGGTTTTCCCATCTGTTTAAAGTGGGAATAATAATAATAGAGCCTAATTTCACTGGACTATTGTGAAGATTACATGAGCTCATTCTTAGAATAGTGCTTGGCACATAGTAAGGACTCAATAAACGTCACCTTTCATTACTATTTCTTGGGATTAAGTCTCTGACTTATCTTTTTTTTTTTTTAACCTTGTCATCTAAGTTATCCTCTTAACACCAAGGCTCAGAGATCTCCATATCAAAAGTATAAAAACAAAAACAAAACTAACAATGAAGATATAGATAATTGCTTTTAGGTACATACTTTAAGACTTATCAAATATTTACTACTAATAATAAGCTATGTATACTCAAACCATGGCCTAATCTACCCTGAGACCAGAAGAATTAGATGGTACCCAGCTACCACTATTGATCATTCTAATCAAGGTGGCAATAGATGCACCCTGACAGAATGGTGAAAAACGTGGAACAGAACCTCAAACTCCTAAAAAAAAAAAAAAAAACAGGCCAACTGGGCTAGTTAAGACTGGAAGACTCCCCTAGACTGTTGCCCTGAGATACTATTCAAACCTTCAACTGAAATTAACCCTTGAGGTCACCTTGAAGCTATATTAACAAATTGGCTGAAAAACTAGTGACCACCGCCCATAAGTACAATCCTTTAAAAAATCACCTACATGAGACGAATAAGAACTTGGCTGCTAACTGAAAGGCTGGCAGTTCAAATCCACCAGCTGCTCCTTAGAAACCCTATGGGGCAGATCTACTCTGTCATATAGGGTCAATATGAGTCAGAATTGACTCGATAACAATGGGTTGGGTTTTGGTTTATATGAAACCAAACAGTCAGCAATTACTTTAAAACAAAGATGAGAATGTAAGGGATCAGGGAAACTAGTTCAATGGAAACAGAACAGCCAGAATGAAAATTATATGAGAGTGCTCATGCATTGTGAAGAACGTAACTAATCTCACTGAACAACTTGTGTGGAAATTGTTGAATGGGAACATAAACTGCTTTGTAAACCTTCTCCAAAAACGCAATAAACTATTATTTGAAAAAAAGCAATATAGAACATAATACAGAGAAAAATTAGAATGTATAGCTCTTTGACTCTGGTATTAAAGTATTTTCTCAGGCATACTGTATTTTTACATAAATAACATGGAACTTCTACATTTGTTTGCCAAACACACACTCTGTCTGTGAGGTGTTTTTATAAGTGTGCTATGCTAATTTTTTTTACAGCAATGTGTAAAAAAAATTAACCTAATGGCACTTATGAAAATAGCTATGGGGAGAGGGCGAGGTTGGCAAACAAACGTAGAAGGTGCGCATTATTTACGTGAAAACACATAAATTTTTCTTCTTTTCCCCAATTTGGGTCAATATTAAGTGTTTCAAGGAGTCCTGATAATACCATTTGTTTTCAATCATTTACTAACATGTCTACGTCTGAACTTCAACTATACTTCTGTCCTCTCAGAGCTCCTCTACAATTCTTAAGACACCTAAAGAACAGGTTGATAATTTTAACCATTTGACCACATTCCAAATGAAAGGACACAAATGCAAAACAAACAAACAAAAATAAAACAAAAACCACAAATAAAAAACAATAAAAATGAAGACATACAAAATAAAGCTTCCATGTCATTTTGAACTACTGATGAAATATCAAATAAAGAAAAGATAGCAATGGGTAAGTTTTCTTTGTTCTGCATGTTCATCAAAGACACAACCCATAACTCTAACCAGACTACTCATGAATTCATAGCACTGATTGCTGGAAGGGCCAGTTGAGATTTTGTACTGATCCACTTTAACTTTTATATGCTTAAAAAGGAACTGGAAGTGCTTACTTCACTATGTGTGGGGAATTAGAATCAACTACAGCTTGTACATTTCAGGGTATAAATTATAGAAAACTCTCATCTTCTCCATTCTCCTAAAATAAATGTGAGATAACCAGATTATGAACTCACACAGGTCTGGAGTAGGCATAGTAAGGCACTCATAAATGATGACTCTGACCTCCCTTTTCCTGTAATAATATATAAGAAATATGAGCATATTTAATGGTAAGATGGCTACAGAATAAATGAAAAGGACACTGATTTGTGAGTTAGGAGCCACTTCGGTGAGTCTGCTTCTTCATTTGTAAAGTGAAGGAGTTTCTGATTTTTAAAATTATATAATTCTATAAAAGAGTCTATTTTACTTATACAGAACACTCCACTCAACAGCTGTAAAGTATACTTTTTTTTCCAGTGCACATGGAACATTCTCTAGATCACATATTAGGTCATAAAACAAACCTTTGCAGAATCCAAAACATCAAAATATTACAAAGCATCTTCTCAGACCACAAGACCATAAAAGTGAAATCAATAACAGAAAAATCAGGGAAAAGAAATCAAATACTTGGAAACTGAACAATACCCTGCTCAAAAAAGACTGGGTTATAGAAGACATTAAGGAGGGAATAAAGAAATTCATAGAATGCAATGAGAATGAAAACACTTCCTATCAAAACCTCTGGGACACAGCAAAAGCAGTGCTCAGAGGTCAATTTATATCGATAAATGTACACATACGTAAAGAAGAAAGAGACAAAAACAGAGAACTGTCCCTACAACTTGAACAAATAGAAAGCGAGCAACAAAAGAATCCATCAGGCACCAGAAGAAAACAAATAATAAAAATTAGAGCTGAACTAAATGAATTAGAGAACAGAAAAACAATTGAAAGAATTAACAAAGCCAAAGGCTGGTTCTTTGAAAAAATTAACAAACTTGAAAAACCACTGGCCAGACTGACTAAAGAAATGCACAAAAGGAGACAACTCAAATAAAAAATGAGATGGGCCATATCAGAACAGACCCAACTGAAATTAAATGAATCATATCAGATTATAACAAAAAATTGTACTCTAACAAATTTGCAAACATAGAAGAAATGGATGAATTCCTACAAAAACATTACATACCTAAACTAACACAATCAGAAGTAGAACAACTAAATAGACACATAACAAAAAAAAGGAGATTGAAAAGGTAATCAAAAAACTCCCAACAAAAAAAGCCCTGGCCTGGATGGTTTCACTGCAGAGTTCTACCAAACTTTCAGAGAAGAGTTAACACCACTACTATTAAAGGTATTTCAAAGCATAGAAAATGATGGAATACTACCAAACTCATTCTATGAAGCCAGCATATCCCTGATACCAAAACCAGGTAAAGACGCCATAAAAAAAGAAAATTACAGACCTATATCCCTCATGAACATAGATGCAAAAATCCTCAACAAAATTCTAGCCAATAGAATTCAACAACATATCAAAAAAATAATCCACCACAATCAAGTGGGATTTATACCAGGTATGCAAGGTTGGTTCAATATTAGAAAAACCATTAATGTAATCCACCATATAAATAAAACAAAAGACAAAAACCACATGATCTTATCAATTGATGCAGAAAAGGCATTTGACAGAATCCGACACCCATTCATGATAAAAACTCTCAGTAAAATAGGAATTGAAGGAAAATTCCTCAACATAATAAAGGGCATCTATACAAAGCCAACAGCCAACATCACTCTAAATGGACAGAGCCTGAAAGCATTTTCCTTGAGAACGGGAACCAGACAAGGATGCCCTTTATCACCGCTCTTATTCAACATTGTTCTAGAGGTCCTAGTCAGAGCAATTAGGCTAGACAAAGAAATAAAAGGCATCTGGATTGGCAAGGAAGAAGTAAAATTATCTCTATTTGTGGATGACATGATCTTATACACAGAAAACCCTAAGGAATCCTCCAGAAAACTACTGAAACTAATAGAAGAGTTCGGCAGAGTTTCAGGTTACAAGGTTGAACATACAAAAATCACTTGAATTCCTCTACATCAACAAAAAGAACATCGAAGAGGAAATCACCAAATCAATACCATTCACAGTAGCCCCCAAGAAGATAAAATACTTAGGAATAAATCTTACCAACGATGTAAAAGACCTATACAAAGAAAACTACAAAGGACTAGTGCAAGAAACTAAAAGGGACCTACATAAGCGGAAAAACATACCTTGCTCATGGATAGGAAGACTTAATATAGGAAAAATGTCTATTCTACCAAAAGCCATCTATATATACAATGCGCTTCAGATCCAAATTCCAACAACATTTTTTAATGTGATGGACATTTTCCAACTTCATATGGAAGGGAAAGAAGCCCCGGATAAGTAAAGCATTACTGAAAAAGAAGAATAAAGTGGGAGGCCTCACTCTGCCTGATTTTAGAACCTATTATACAGCCACAGTAGTCAAAACAGCCTGGTACTGGTACAATAACAGGCACATAGATCAATGGAACAGAATTGAGAACCCAGATATAAATCCATCAACATATGAGCAGCTGATATTTAAGAAAGCCCCAGTGTCAGTTAATTGGGGAAAAGATAGTCTTTTTAACAAATGGTGCTGGCATAACTGGATATCCATTTGCAAAAAAATAAAACAGGACCCATACCTCACACCAAGCACAAAAACTAACTCCAAGTGGATCAAAGACCTAAACATAAAGACTAAAACGATAAAGATCATGGAAGAAAAAATAGGGACAACCTTAGGAGCCCTAATACAAGGCATAAACAGAATACAAAACATTACAAAAAATGACAAAGAGAAACCAGATAACTGGGAACTCCTAAAAATCAAACACCTATGCTCATCTAAAGACTTCACCAAAAGAGTAAAAAGACCATCTGCAGATTGGGAAACAATTTCCAGCTATGACATCTCTGACCAGTGCCTGATCGCTAAAATCTATATGATTCTGTTAAAACTCAACCACAAAAAGACAAATAACCCAATCAAAAAGTGGGCAAAGGATATGAACACGCACTTCACTAAAGAAGATATTCAGGCAGCTAACAGATACAGGAGAAAATGCTTTCGATCATTAGCCATTAGAGAAATGCAAATTAAAACTACGGTGAGATTCCATCTCGCTCCAGCAAGGCTGGCATTAATCCAAAAAACACAAAATAATAAATGTTGGAGAGGCTGTGGAGAGATTGGAACTCTTATACACTGCTGTTGGGAATGTCAAATGGTGCAACCACTTTGGAAATCTATCTGGCATTTCCTTAAAAAGTTAGAAATAGAACTACCATAAAAAAAAAAAATCCCACTCCTCGGAATATATCCTAGAGAAATATGAGCCTTTACACGAACAGATATATGCACACCCATGTTTAGTGCAGCACTGTTTACAATAGTAAAAAGATGGAAGCAACCAAGGTGTCCATCAACAGATGAATGGATAAATAAATTATGGTATATTCACACAATGGAATACTATGCATCGATAAAGAACAGTGACGAATCTGTGAAACATTTCATAACATGGAGGAACCTGGAAGGCATTATGCTGAGTGAAATTAGTCAGAGGCAAAAGGACAAGTATTGTATAAGACCACTATTATAAGATCTTGAGAAATAGTTTAAACTGAGAAGAACACATTCTTTTATGGTTACGAAGAGGGGTGGGAGAGGGTTATTTACTGATTAGATAGTAGATAAGAACTACTTTAGGTGAAGGAAAGGACAATACTCAATACAGGGAAGGTCAGCTCAACTGGACTGGACCAAAAGCAAAGAAGTTTCCTCAATAAACTGAATGCTTCGAAGGTCAGCAGAGCAAGGGCGGGGGTTTGGGGACTATGGCTTCAGGAGACATCTAAGTCAATTGCCAAAACAAATTCTATTAAGAAAACATTCTGCATCCCACTTTGAAGTGTGGTGTCTGGGGTCTTAAATGCTAACAAGCAGCCATCTAAGATGCATCAATTGGTCTCAACCCACCTGGATCAAAGGAGAATGAAGAACACCAAGGTCACAAGGTAATTACGAGCCCAAGAGACAGAAAGGGCCACGTGAACCAGAGACTATATTATCCTGAGACCAGAATAACTACATGGTGCCCGGCCACAAACGATGACTTCCCTGACAGGGAACACAACAGAGAATCCCTGAGGGAGCAGGAGAACAGTGGGATGCAGACCTGAAATTCTCATAAAAAGACCAGACTTAATGGACTGACTGAGACTAGAAGGACCCCAGTGGTCATGGCCCCCAAGCCTTCTGTAGGCTCAGGACAGGAACCATTCCCCAAGGCAACTCATCAGACATGGATTGGACTGGACAATGTGTTGGAGAAAGATGCTGATGAGGAGTGAGCTACTTGTATCAGGTGGACACTTGAGACTGTGTTGGCATCTCCTGTCTAGAGGGGAGATGGGAAGGTAGAGGGGGTTAGAAACTGGCAAAACAGTCATGAAAGGACAGACTGGAAGGAGGGAGGGGGCTGACTTATTAGGGGGAGAGTAAATGGTAGTATGTAGTAAGGTGTATATAAGTTTATATGTGAGAGACTGACTTGATTTTTAAACTTTCACTTAAAGCACAATAAAAATTATTAAAAAAAAAAGTTCAATAAGGGTAGCTGGGCAACAAAAAATAAAAAAAAAAAAGAATCTATTTTACAATCCCTAAGCAAGGTGGGAGCTTCCACACTCAGACAAACTAGCATAAAAGACTGGATGGTCTACTTTCGAAAATTAGCCAATGAAAACCCTATGGATCACTACACAGTATTAACCGATGCCGGAAAATGAGCCCCTGGGTTGAAAGGCTACAATGGACTTGAGCATACCAACTATCCTGAAGATGACACAGGAGCAGGCAATGTTTTGTTCTTTTATACATGAAGTCACCATAAGTTGGAGCTGACTGGATGACAACTAACAACAAAAACAAGCAAGGTGGGTCTTCTTTCCATGAAAGTCTTATATACATTTAAATTTAGATTGCAAATATGGTAAAACAAAAGAACAACAAAAGAAACAAATCCTGTGGCGATGAGTGGATTCTGACTCATAGCGACCCTACAAAATAGTGTAGGACCGCCCCATCAGGTTTCCAAGGCTGTAATCTTTACAGAAGCAGACTTCCAGATCTTCCTTCCCAAAAGTAGCTGGTAGATTCAAACCGCTGACCTTTTGACCTTTCAGTTAACAGCCAACCATTTAACCACTTCACCATCAGGGTTCTTTTTTTTTTTATAGACACCATAAAAAGCAATCAATCAGATTATATTATACCCTTCTTGAACATCTTTCAATTAAAAAAAAAATCTACCAAGAACATAAGGAAAAAACATTTCCAATAATTAGCAGAACTGAAGTCCATATAACTTGTAAGAATAAAATGCACTGTTCATATATATGTGTGTGTATTTGTATGTGTGTATATACACTCTCCCTTCCTCCCTCTACACATGTAATATGTATATCTAACATATATATTATGTATATGTAAAACACACGAAGACGCTATTTTAAATTGGTAGTTAAAATGTCAATTTAAAATTTAATCCAGGGGGTTTGTAAAGACCCACTCTAACTCAATTACACATGTGTTTACATTTATCCACTAAAGCAGTGAATAGATGTTTTGCAGGCATGTTTTTCCAATAGAGATATCTATACTACGTTTATTTAAAAAAAAAAATTATATAGAAAAGCAAACCAAATATTAGTACGAGAAATGCCACTACAAGTACTTGGCCTTTGTCAAGGAACTATTGACTAACCACAGTAGATGCTGTGCCTCTTGCATAGCTTGCCAGTCACAGTCACTGTAGAGTCTGTAGAAATGACTAGTCCTATATACCATCAGCCAATGCAGTGTAAAGGAAAGCACATGGGATGCAGATTCATGAGACCTGGCTTTAATACTAGGCTCTATCACTTAACTAATCATATAACTAATGTCAGTTAAATCATTTAACATCCACAAGACAATTTCCTTATGTTTAAATAATGCTGATAATGCTAATCACATTGGGTTGGTTTGAGTTATGAATCTGAAAGCATTATATAAATGCTCATCCTTATTAGAATTGATACAGCATTCCAATATCAGCACTTTATACATGATTTATATAACCTTTATATCTTATATGGAGCCCCGATGGTGCAGTGGTTAAGAGCTCAACTACCAGCCAAAAGGTCAGCGGTTCGAATCCACTAGATGCTCCTTGGAAATGCTATGCGGCAGTACTACACTGTCCTATAGGCTTGTTATGAGTTGGAATCGCAACAGCAATGGTTTTCTTTTGGTTTTTATATCTTATATATCCTTCATATATGCTGTGGCTGTTAGCATTGTTCACACCCTCCACAAGCTATCCAATCAAACACCCAATTCTGCCCATTTAACCTTATAAATATTTCTTAAACCTATGCTCTCCTCTCCAGCCCACTGTCACCACATTAACGCAGGCCCTCGGTGCATTCCTCTTCCCTTCTCACGACACTTAAGGCCATCCTGTAATAAATCTGCCGGATTGATCTACCTCAAACACAATCTTAACACGCTATTTCCTTATTCAACATTCTTCAGTGATTCCACGTCAACTATAGAGTCAATTCCAAGCTTTAAAAAAAGGCGTTCAAAGCCTACCCTAGCCTGGCATCCTGCACTACCTCTCCAGACCTCTCTTTCATTATCTCCTTCCGCAGTATTTTTAATCCTTATCTCCATACTTCTGTTCATCTAATTCTGTCTGGATGGAACTCCTTGCTCCCCATCAAGTGACTATCTCCTACATAACCATTAAGAATTAACTCAGGAACCTCCCAAGGCATGGTTAGTAAGCCCAGAAGGCACTCCGATGTATACAGCAATTTCCATATTATGACCCACTTATTTATGTGTCTGTATGTCTAGTCAGGATTTGAGTTTAGTGGCTGAGCCTCTTTTTTTTTTTTTTTTTAATTCTTTGTCCTCCTAACACCTAAGACAGTACCTAATACACTAGGTGTATTTGTTAAATATGTACTGTTGTTTCTACTCTGCACAAGAACAAGGCCAAAATCTCTATATAACAACAGGAACCCAGATATTGCAAATCATCAAACTGAAACAATAAGGAGCTGGAATACCGACGTAACAAACACCAAGATAATATAGTTCCAAAAACCAACCCATTGGTTTTAGCTCTTAAAAGGCAATTTCATTACACCTAAATCCTTAAAAGGGATATTTTAACAGCCTCACTGCTTCCATTAATCATATGAAAATGAGATTATGTAGCAATTATTAGTGGTAATTATGATTGATATTTTTATAAACTTTAATTTGAATGGTAATATTCATTTTGGTAAAAATTTAAAGAAGAAATAAATTGAAGAAACATATGAAGCATATTGGAAAAAAATTACTATTTACACAGAGTTTAAATTGAGCGGTTTTTGGAACTCAGCCAAAAACCAAATATGCAGTAATCACGGTGACACATTAACCCTCACACAATAATCACCTTATACCATTGTTATCATTTGGAATGTCATTCTTTTGGGAGATTGATTTAGAATGTTTTAGCATATTAAGTAACAATGCTGCTGAGTCACAAATACTAAAAGAAAAAGAGAAAACTAAAAAGAAAAAAAAATCAATGATACAGTGTTTCTAAGTTATTAATTTCTACCCACTAGTGTTTTAACCCCCACCTGTCTGTCAGTTTGTCTTACTTTAGGGATTTGCCTGTTGCTGTGATGCTGGAAGCTATGCCAGTGGTATTTAGATACCATCAGGGTCACCCATGGAGGACAGGTTTCAGCTGAGCTTCCTGACCAAGACAGACTAGGAAGAAGGACCCAGAAGTCTACTTCTAAAAAGCCTTAGCCAGTGAAAACCTCATGAATAGCAGTGGAACATTGTCTGATATAGTGCCAGAAGATGAGCCCCCCAAGTTGGAATGTACTCAAAAGACGACTGGGGAAGAGCTGCCTCCTCAAAGTAGAGTTGGCCTGAATGACGTGGACAGAGTAAAGCTTTCGGGACCTTCATTTGCTGATGTGACATGACTCAAAATGAGAAGAAACAGCTGCAAACATCCATTAATAATCGGAGCCTGGAATGTACGAAGTATGAATCTAGGAAAATTGGAAATCATCAAAAATGAAATGCATAAACATCGATATCCTAGGCATTAGTGAGCTGAAATGGACGGGTATTGGCCATTTTGAATCAGACAGTCATTTAGTCTACTATGCTGGGAATGACAACTTGAAGAGGAAGGGTGTTGCATTCATCATCAAAAGGAACATTTCAAGATCTATGCTGAAGTACAACGCTGTCAGTGATAGAATAATATCCATACTCCTACAAGAAAGACCAGTTAATACGAATGTTATTCAAATTTACACACCAATCACTAAGGCCAAAGATGAAGTAATTGAAGATTTTTATCAGCTTCTGCAGGCTGAAATTGATTGAACATGCAATGAGGATGAATTTATAATTACTGGTGATTGGAATGCAAAAGTTGGAAACAAGAAGGACTGGTAATTGGAAAATATGGCCTTGGTGACAGAAACAATGCCAGAGATCGAAAGAATTTTGCAAGATCTATGACTTCTTTATTGCAAATACCTTTTTTCACCAACATAAATGGTGACTATACACAAGGACCTTGCCAGATGGAACACACAGGAATCAAATCGACTACATCTGTGGAAAGAGACGGTGGAGAAACTCAGTATCATCAGTCAGAACAAGGCCAGGGATCAACTGTGCAACAGACCATTGATTGCTCATATGCAAGCTCAAGCTGAAACTGAAGAAAATCAGAGCAAGTCCACGAGAGCCAAAATACAACCTTGAGTATATCCCACTTGAATTTAGAGACCATCTCAAGAATAGATTTGATGCATTGAACACTAATGACCGAAGACCAGACGAGTTGTGGAATGACATCAAGGACATCATACATGAAGAAAGCAAGAAGTCATTGAAAAGACAGGAAAGAAAGAAAAGACCAAGATGGATGTCAGAGCAGACTCTGAAACTTGCTCTTGAATGTCGAGCAGCTAAAGCAAAAGGAAGAAATGATGAAGTAAAAGAACTGAACAGAAGATTTCAAAGGGAAGCTCGAGAAGACAAAGTATTATAATGATATGTGCAAATAGCTGGAGATAGAAAATCAAAAAGGAAGAACACTGCGATGTTTCTTGAGCTGAAAGAACTGAAGAAAAAAATTCAAGCCTCGAGCTGCAATAGTAAAGGATTCTATGGGAAAAATAATAAATGACGCAGGAAGCATCAAAAGAAGATGGAAGGAATACACAGAGTCATGTATACCAAAAAGAATTAGTCAATGTTCAACCATTTCAAGAGGTAGCATATGATCAGGAACTGATGGTACTGAAGGAAGAAGTACAAGCTGCTCCAAAGGGATTGGCAAAAAACAAGGCTCCAGGAGTTGATGGAATATCAATTGAAATGTTTTAACAAACGGATGCAGCACTGGAAGTGCTTACTCATTTTGCCAAGAAATATGGAAGACAGCTTCCTGGCCAACTGACTGGAAGAGATCTATATTTATGCCTATTCCCAAGAAAGGTGATCCAACTGAATGTGGAAATTATAGAACAATATCATTAATATCACATGCAAGCAAAATTCTGCTGAAGATCATTCAAAAACGGCTGCAGCAGTATTTCAACAGGGAACTGCCAGAAATTCAGGCCAGTTTCAGAAGAGGATGTGGAACCAGGGATATCATTGCTGATGTCAGATGGATCCTGGCTGAAAGCAGAGAATATCAGAAGGATGTTTACCTGTGTTTTATTGACTATGCATAGGCATTTGACTGTGTGGATCATAACAAATCATGGATAACATTAAGAAGAATGGGAATTCTGGGATACTTAATTGTGCTCATGAGGAACCTTTACATAGATCAAGAGGCAGTTGTTCGGACAGAACAAGGGGATACTGAGTGGCTTAAAGTCAGGAAAGGTGTGCATCAGGGTTGTATTCTTTCACCATACCTATTCAATCTGTATGCTGAGCAAATAATCTAAGAAGCTGGACTATATGAAGAAGAACAGGGCGTCAGGATTGGAGGAAGACTCATTAACAACCTGTGTTATGCAGATGACACAATCTTGCTTGCTGAAAGTGAAGAGCACTTGAAGCATTTACTAAGGAAGATCAAAGACCACAGCCTTCAGCATGGATTACACCTCGGCATAAAGAAAACAAAAATCCTCACAACTGGACCAATAAGCAACAACATGATAAACGGAGAAAATATTGAAGTTGCCAAGGATTTCATTTTACTTGGATCCACAATCAACAGCCATGGAAGCAGCAGTCAAGAAATCAAAAGACACATTGCATTGGGAAAATCTGCTGCAAAGGACCTCTTTAAAGTGTTGAAAAGCAAAGATGTCACCCTGAAGACAAGGTGCACCTGACCCAAGCCATGGCATTGTCAATCGCATCATATGCATGTGAAAGCTGGACAATGAATAAGGAAGACCAAAGAAGAATTGGTGCTTTTGAACTGTGATGCTGGCGAAGAATATTGAATATACCATGGACTGCCAAAAGAACAAACAAATCTGTCTTGGAAGAAGTACAACCAGAATGCTCCTTAGAAGCAAGGATGGTGAGGCTGCATCTTACATGCTTTGGACATGTTGTCAGAAGGGATCAGTCCCTGGAGAAGGAGATCATGCTTGGTAAAATACAAGGTCAACAGAAAAGAGGAAGACCCTCAATGAGGTGGATTGACACAGCGGCTGCAACAATGAGCTCAAGCATAACAAGGATTTTAAGGATGGCGCAGGACCAGTCAGTATTTCGTTCTGTTGTGCATAGGGTCACTATGAGTTGGAACCAACTTAACGGCACCTAACAATATTGTTTTAGAGGTTCTTTTTTTTTCTGTTCTCATTAATAATTTAGAAACATGTCTATACCCTGATTTGTCTTTTCATGGTCTTTTTTCTTCTTCTAAGTAAAATAACTAGTCCCCTTAACATATTCTCATGAGTCTTGCTTTCTAAGCTCTTCATCATCATTTCTATTCTCTCCTGAGCTCTAGTCTTACTAGTTTTCCTCTAAAAATGTGGCCATCTGAAAGTAGAAAAAAACTATCACCTAAACACTTTCAAGCAATATATTTAGTCTTTAGATTGGTTGATATGATTCCTCACTAATTTACTGGGTGAATTTACATAATAGTAAGCAATCAGTAAATGGCATAGTCCAGCTCAGCTATTCTTTTTAGCTTTCTATTCACTATTCATTTTTTCAAAGTGCTTTATAATCTTTTTTGTTTGATATTACTTATAATAAAACTGTAAGAGAGTTCAATATTAAACTCACAGTAATCTAAGCTTCTCAGAAAATCTATATAATTTAGCTTTTATATTCCTCCAAGGAAGAACAGAGGCTGGTCTCAAAAATACTAACAGGAAAAAAAATGGTAGCAGTGTTATTTTATAAAGTTGCACAGCAGTGATAGAATATTTCTAAGGACTTTACAAAAGATAGCACTAACTGACCAATGGTCAAAGTGTGGTGGGTGCTAAATCTTTAGTAGGAAGTTCATCTGATAGCCTTGGGGCAAATCAAGTCTTGATCCAAAGCCACCAGCAGACCAAGTGCACTCTACATAAAGATTCAGAATGCAAAAAAAAAATTAAAAAATTCCAGATTGTCTCCTTCACAATTACAATGACTCAGCTTTCCCATCTTTACCTCTACAATTGTGATCAATCCAGTTTCCCACTAATTATTCTAATTCTTCTTCTGCTGTGTGTTTTGAACGCAGATCTTAACATTAATTTCCCTAACCTTAGTCCAAGATTAGGCTTATGTCACCTTTCCTCAAAACCAAAACCAAACTCATTGCTGCCCAGTCGATTTCAACTCACAGTGACCCCACAGGGCAGAGCAGAACTGCCCCATAGAATTTCCAACACTGTAATTTTCATGGAAGCAGACTGCCACATTTTTCTCCTGTGGAGTGGCTGGTGGGTTTGAACCACCAGCCTTTTTGTTAACAGTTGGACACTTAACCACTGTGCAACCAGGGCCTCTCACCTACTGATAATTTAACCACTTGCACCAATTTGGAAAACCCTGGTGGCATAGTGGTTAAAAGCAACGGCTGCTAACCAAAAGGTCAGCAGTTCAAATCTACCAGGTGCTCTTTGGAAGCCCTATGGGGCAGTTCTACTCTAGCCTCCTATAGTTCTACCCTCCTATAGGGTCACTATGAGTCAGAATCAACTTGACAGCAATGGGTTTGGTTTGGTTTGGTTTTATACCAATTTGAAATGCCCAACACTTTGGCTTCTGAGATCTCTCTTTCCTGGTATCATCCTTTTTATCTGGCTGCCTTGGTTTTATCCTAGGGTGGTTCTCCCTCCACAAATTCCTTTTCTGCCATGAGTTTCTCATGGGTTGATATTCTGAAGGATAATATATTCTGACTCTCTTCTCTCCGCAAATGATGTTAGTAACAGCTTCAAGCAAATCCTCTATTCTGATGCCTTTCAAATGTCTATCTCTTCAATCTTCTTTCTAAGCTGACACATATACCCGCAATGGGAATTATACATCTCCAATGGGTATTGCATAGACACTATAACCCTCACATGTCAAAATCCATTTCTCCTTCAAATGTTTCTTATTTTGAATCTCAGTAAATGGAACCATCTACTTAGGCAACCAAGCCAAAAATCTTGAAGTCATCCTAGAGTTTTCTTCTCTACTTTACTTCTCACATTCAATAAACCTTTATCCATTTCTTCAAAAACGTTTATTGAGAAACTGCTATGTACCAGATATACAGCCAGGTGCCAGACATACTGTAGTAAGCAAGGTAGTCATCATCTTTGTACCCTAATGGAATACAGAGAGATAAAGAGGCTATTCATATTGTAGTGGATATGAGAGACGCCCCGGAGTTTGGCGGTGTATAACCTGTGAGGCTGTATATAGTGGTTATATTGTGACACTGCAAATATAATGTCCAAAAAAAAGTAACATTTTCAATATTTTTTTACAATGTCTCTGCTTCCATTCCTACTGTTATTTACTTGATTCCAACTGTCATCATTATTCTTCTGATTGCCATAAAGCTCTCTAGCCAGTTTTCTTTCCCCCCCTTTTCTAGTTTCTATCTTACTCATCCACCACAATGTTGTCAGAATCTTTCTAAAATTCCAAGCTAGATACAACCTTATCATGCTAAATTCTACCTATAGGATAAAAACCAAAGTTCTTAAAATGGCCTAAAAAGCTTTTCTTGATGGAGCCCCTTTACCCCTTATTCCTCCAAACCTCTTCTCTGCTGTGGCCATGCCAAGCTCATTGCAAGTCTCCCTACCAGGCATGTTCTGTCGTGACTCTATGCCTCAAGACATACTTAAATTTCTATCATGAATAATCCTCCCCATATGAATAACTCCTGCTTACCCTTCCATACTCAAGCCTGGCATCAAGCTGTCTGTAAAGTCTCCCTTAAGAAGCATTATAGCCCCTTGGGTGCCCCATCTCTGTTCTCTCATTTTACTCTGCACGTTACTTATGAAATCAGATTGTGATCACAAGTTTAAATCTTTCTCTCCTGCTAGACTAAGAGCTTTGAAGGGTGGAGGCCCTCCTTTGCCCATTTCCATATTTTTGAGTACTACCACAGTACCTTGACTGTAAGAGTCTCTTAGTAAATATCTGGTGAATAATTAATTGGGGGCAAATAGTCAGTCTTGCATAATTATGTCATTCATGTACTAAACTTTATGAAGTCATACCCAGCTCAGAATGGACAATGGGTCCCTAGCCTATAAAACCAAGTCATCTTCCTATCTGCATTCCAGCTCTTCCATGCCTGACATAAGCTCACAACTGAAAAACTATAATCTTACATTTCCTTCAAAGTTCATTTCAAGATCCATTTGCTCTAGGAAGCCCTCTTGGACTATTCCTGCACTGGGACTATTATTTTCTTTGAACTGTTAATGTTTTAACACAGGGATGGCTATTTGCCTATACTTTCCCTAAGAAACTTTTGTATGAATATGTATCCTCTTTTCCAAACTGTACCAAGGGCCTTCTGAACAAAGACTGTCCCCTTTTTGTGTTGTCTCTGGCCCCTAACACTTCACTGCGATTGTGACAGGTATTTAACATGCCCTTAAAGAAGGAATAAAAACAGTGCTTCAGCAGATTCTGTTCCCAACACTTGCTTCCAAAACTGCTCTAACAAATTTAATTATTTTCCATCTTCATCTTTGTTGATTTCTCAGTGCCCACCAGAGCTGACTACACTCTTCTAATTTTTCTTCTGCCTTTCTAACTACTCCTCAATCTCTGCGCAAGCTGCTCTTCCCTTATCAGTACCACCAATCGCCTTTGAGTCAGTTCTGACTCACGGCAACGCCAAGTGTGTCAGAGTAGAACTGTGCTCCACAGGGTTTTCAATGGCTCATTTTTTGAAAGCAGATGGGAAGGCCTTTCTTTCAAGGCACCTCTGGGTGGACCTGAACCATCAACCTTCTGGTTAGCACCGAAGTATGTTAACTATTTGCACCTGCCAGAGACTGCCTCTTCCTTTATCAAATCAATAAATATTCAGTGCCTCAGGGGCATCACCTTCTCTAGGCCCATGTCCCATTTTACCTCTTACATTTAGCCCAAACCATCTGTACTTTCAGAACTCCGTTATAACAGAGGTAGAAAAGTAACTTCATTTCATTTATTGTGCCCAAGAATGTGTTCTATTGACTATTGTTACTGTGATAATAGTGAACAAGAGTTTAAAGAGGAGAAGAGCGTACCACTGAATCAAATTAGAAGATTCAATGGGTACATAGAATAAAAAGGACATTTCTTGATTTTGTTTAAGCTGGATAATGGCAGGGTTATGTGGCAGGGAGGAAAACTTAAGGGTTAATTTGTTCTGTAAAATATTACACAGTGATTCAGATCACGTTAGAGAACATACAATCATTCGTGTTTCTATGGTGTGGCTTTAGGCCATGGAAGAGGCTATCTGTGCACTTACCACAGCGGAAGCTGCAGCAGCCTCCCTCAGGCAGAAGCGCTTAAGCCTCCGATAATGTCTAGTGATTTGCTTAAAAGAGGATAAAACGACACACCCTCAGGCAAGGCAGAAGATTTAAATAGAGGCAATTTAGTAAACGGAGTGCCTCAGCAAATTCAGAAATTAATCCAGATTAAGACATTTTGCTTTTAGGATTTCTGTCAAAAGACCAGTTCTACTCCCTCCTCCCATGTAATTTAGAGGTGGGGGTGGGGGAAGGGAGTAAAAATGTATATTCCATAAACTTCATGTGCTCAAAAATTACAGAGCAAAGTTACCAGCATGTATTTTCAAAACAAGTAGAAATGTAAGCTTTTTTTTTTTTAAATAAATTAATTGGAGTGAGGGTACTGTACTCATTCTAATATAAATAATCTAGAAATTTAGAGCATTATGTCTGAAACATGTTTCTGTTGTATAATACAGTTAATGATAAATTACTCCTTCAAGTAGTTATTTAATCCACCAGTTTCATCAAGAACATTGACACAACTCTCCAATGTACACGGAGTCAATTACTGACTGATGTCCCCAGATCTCTAAAGCACACTCAAGAACTTAATTGAAACTTTATTGCTACATACACCTACCCAATCTAGGAGAAACTAGATAGTGATCTTTTTATAGTTCAAAATTTGCGTGCTGAGACCTAAACGTTCATATCTGAGTTCAACAAATTCCCAGAGAGAGATCCAGGGAAGATTATATTAATGAGAAACTCAATTCCAGTAATTCTGTGTACAAAAACACACTGATGGGTTTGTCTGAGGGATGGCCTAATTAGCTCACTATTAACCCAGAATTTATTCTGCTGTATAGAAACACAGTAGCCATGGTTATAAGTCTCTTGGTAATGTATTATTGGGAATTGTTTAAAATATTTTTATTAATAATAATCTTCATCTCATATATAAATATGTATTTCTTTGTGACCTTCAGGTCCAACTCAAAATCTCTGGAAATTGTGATAGGCCCTCACCTTGCTTCCATTTTCTCTGGCCTCTCGTTCCATCTTGACGTCAGAAACTAGAAGGTTCTTATATTTGTTTTTTCCATTACTGCTGTGATCCTCTATTCTGTATTCCGAAGTCAGCTGCGCTGAGAGGGGACTGTCACTCAGGTTCAGTGGCTGCTCTTCCTGCTCCAGCCCAGTTTTACCTTCGCTGTTGGAGTCTCCCATCTCCCTGCCGTGTGCTCCCCCTGAAGCAACAGAACCGTGCCCCAGAGTCTCATTGCCGTTAAAGCTTTCTGCAGCAGAATCATCTGTTGGAAAGAAAAATGTGTATTTTTATTTTGATTATTATGACTCTTCAGTTTCTACTTCAACTAGCATTTCTTGAGCTACTATTAAAAAATTAAGGGCTTGAAATTCTGCTATGTAATCTTACATGCAATATGTAATTTAACCTTTGGAATAAACTTGGGAAGCAGATTTTTAATCTCACCAGCCAATTTATGCGCAAGAAGAAGTGAAATAAGATAAGAAGGTACAATAGAAGAAACTTTTCAATCACAAATGCAATCTCAAAGAAAAGGCGATTTGAACAACAAAGAGAAAAATGTAATTGTTTTGTTTTTCCATTAAAAACATCCACATTTGGTAAAAACGCTGTACAAGCTTTATGAAGAATGATTGAGTAATGTGTCTCCAAAACATTAAAACCAAAACCAAACTCATGGCCATCAAGTTGATTCCAACTCATAGCGACCCTACAGGACAGAGCAGAGCTGCCCCGCAGGGTTTCCAAGGAGCGCCTGGTGGATTCGAACTGCCGACCTTTCGATTAGCAGCTGGACTCTTAACACTATGCCACCAGGGTTTCCTAAAAACATTAAAAGTGCTCATAAACTTTGCTCCAGTCATTCTACTTCTGGGACTTTTAAGCATAAGAAGTTGAATCTTTACATGTATCTCTGTGCAGGTAAAAAGACATTTATCTCAGTGTCGTTTCAAACAGCAAAAAAATGGAAATGACATAAATTACCAAAAACATTGGCTTAATAAGAGTTAGAATGGTTAGGATATTATGTAGTCATTCAATATCCTAAAGATATAGGGAAATGTGAATCATAAAATATTTAATGGAAAAAGCTAGCTACAAAACAGAGTGCCCAATACACCCCCAATTTTGTAAAAAGAAAACATATAGACACAGAGGAACAAGGCTGAAAAGATACAGTCCAAAATGTTACTAGTGATTTACTTTTGAGTATGTGGTAATGGGGAGCCCTGGTGACACAGTGGTTAAGAGCTCGGCTGCTAACCCAAAAGGTGGCACTTCAAATCCACCAGCCGCTCCTTGGAAACCCCATGGGACAGTTCTACTCTGTCCTATAGGCTCACTCTCAGTTAAAACGGACTCAACGGCAACAGGTTTGTTTGGTTTTGGGGAGGGTCGCTATGAGTCAGAATCGACTCAGTGACAACAGGTTTGGATTTTTGTTTTGGAGGTGCTGAGGAGTCCCTGGGTGGCACAAATGGTTAGCACACTTGGCTGCCAATATTTCTAAATAGTCTAGTCTGAATTAACTTTGATGAGTGTGCCAACGGTTCTTTCAGAGGAGCCCTGGTGGAGTAGGTAGTGATTAGGAGCTACAGCTGCTAACCAAAAGGTTGGCAGTTTAAGTCCACCAGCCGCTCCTTAACAACCCTATGAAGCAGTTCTACTCTGTCCTATAGGATCACTATGAGCTGGAATCGACTTGATGGCAACGGTTTTGATTTGGTTTTTGGTGAGGTAATGGATTTTTTAATATTCTTAATTATCTACAACTAATACATACTATTTTTATAATAACAAAAAATGAAATAATGGTAGAAAAATAACCAAAATAAGGAAGAACGAGAAACAGAATTAATATTCTTGGCTTTAAAATAAATAATAATCTTGTTAGAAGGAAGTATCTCAATGATAACTCACAGAAAGCAAGAAACAAAGTTTACATAAAACAGAATTATGATTTTTTTAATTTCGTCTTTATTTACATGAGAAGGATTTTTTAAATTAATTTCAAAGGATTATGATGATGGTGTGGTGGTTAAGAGGTACGGCTGCTAACCAAAAGCTCAACAGTTCGAATCCACCAGGCGCGTCTTGGAAACTCTATGGGACAGTTCTATGCTGTCCTATAGAGTCACTGTGAGTTGGATCGACTCTATGGCAATGGGTTTGTGTTTTTTGTTTTTGTTTTTATAATGGACAAAGGTCTTAAATTGTTTCCTTTAGCTAAGGCTTTTCTTGAAACCATTTATAAATGTGAGTGAACAGGAGTAATTTTATTCAATACTTATGATTTTTTGTTTGATTTCTGAATAGTCTCAGTATGCTTTATTTTTGTGGAGTGCAATGAAATATTTAATGCCTTCTAATCAATTAATCAATTAAATCCATGGAAATAATATTTAAATTCTGAAGGAAGTAATGTAACTCATTTGTCTACTTATTCATTTATTCAACAAACATTTATTGAGTGCCTACTCTGGAGTCAACAGGGTTAAATATGTGGCCCATAGAAATTCTGCCTTCCAGGAGTTCACGGTTAATTAAAAGAAACAGAAAACCCAAACCCAGTGCCATCTAGTCGATTCCGACTCAGAGTAGACATTCAATTAAAATGCAGAGTGAAAAGACTGTGATCCAGCACGTGTGACAAAGACATCACAAAAGGCTTCCTAGGGTAGGTTATATATGAGCTAAGGTCTAAAAGACGGGTAAGCCTTAACTACATAAGTCTTAACTACGTGAAGTTGGGGAACAGCATTCCTAACAGAGAGCCTACCATGTGCAAAGTCACGGACCAAAAAATATGCAGGACAAGTGAGATGAGGGCTCTAATGCCATAAGATTAGAGGGTTGAGTGCAAAAGAGAGAAGGAAGAAAATAAATCTAGGCAGGGAAGGCTCGTTACCTCTGAGTCTATAGGGTCGCTATGAGTTGAAACCTACTCAATGGCACCTAACAACAACAACAACAACAGGCAGGGAAGAATAGGGTAGGTTCAGAAGTATTGTGAATGTCACAGAGCTTGTATTTTAGCTTCTAGAGCAAGTACAAGCAATTTTAATTTGTGGTGGGAAGTATGATGGGATTTTTGTATTGTAAAGAAGTCACACTGACAATCATGAGAATGAGATGAAAAGAGAACAAGATGGAAGTTGGGGAGACCAGTTAAGCAATCTAGAAGTCCTCTAATCCAGAGGTTTCAAAAGCTTAAACTAAAGCAACAATGGTGCAGAAAAGGAAAGGCAGGAACGCCTAGAAAAGTAGTAAGGGTATAGAACCGGTATGTGATGACTAATTTCATGTGCCAACTTGGCTAGGTAGGCTAGAGCGAACAGTTGTTTGGCCAAATACTAGTCTAGACTCTGTTATGAAGTAGTACTATGATCAGGTGGCCTTAAGTAAAACAGATTACCCTCCATGATGTGAGTGGGCCTCATCCAATCAGTTGAAGACCTTAAGTGCAAAAAGGGAGTTTTCCTAGGGAGTATATTGCCTCTAGATTATAAACAGACATCTGAGCCAGAATCAACTCAACAGCAACAGGTAGACATCTTGCCTAAACTCCACTCTTCTTTTCCAGTTGCCTGGCCTAAGTATTTGGGGACATAAGCCTACAGGAATCTCCAGCCTGTCGCGTGACCTATAGATTTTGGATTTGCCAGGCTCCATAATCCACGTGAGCCAATTCTTTAAATCAGTTTCTGTCTCTCTCCCTCTCTCTTACTATTGTGTTTCTTTAGAGAACCATGACTAAGGCAAGGCAGGACTGGCAATGGTCAAATGAAATGTGGGGACAAGGAATAGGTAAGGGTCCAGGAGGAAACCCAGTTCTCTCTTTCCAGGAAAAAATGAAAACAACGTGCGTTAAGTTTAATTTTCAGTAAAATAGCATTTTTAATTAATTTTCCAAAACACTATTCTGGAAAACCATTAAAATGTGTTCATAAAGCAAAATTGCACTAGTAAATCACTCTTTTTACGTGCCCATTCAAGAACCCCTCCATGGGGAGAGAAAACACACACAGGAGATTTTAGGAAACTGGCTACAAATAATATGGCATAGGACTTTTCATAGCTAGTATTTTGAGAAATCAAAGGTCTTCTTGTAGCAATTAAATATCTAGGATTTTTGAAATGCCCAAGTAGGGTAATGGTTTGTATATAATTGGGAGAATTGCATATTCTTTTACAGCAATTCAAATCTTATGCTAAAGTATGAAAGATCATTTTTGAATTATTTAAATTATCTTTCCAAGAAAGTTCAAAGACAAAGATAATAGATATATTCAAGTCCAATTATTTAATTCACAAAAAAGTGATTAAATATTTGTGTACTAGAATCCTTTAAAACAAAAGTTTACTAAACGCTTCATGTAAAGTAAGCTTTATCAATATGTTAAAGCTATAAATAACCCTAAAGATATAAAAACCCTAAAGATATACTACATTTTAAAGTCTCCATTAAAAAAAACCTAGTGCTGTATAATATAAATCCAATTTCTATTAATTAAAAATTGAACATGTTATGTTATTTCTTTAAACTGAAATTATCATACGTAATTAACATACATATATATATTTTTTAATCTAGTGAATAGTGTACAATTTATTCCTTTTTCAGGTAAGATTAAACATTGTCAATTATCTGGGCAAACTTTAATAAATGTCATGTGTTTATAATTTTAACATAAAACAAATGATAAAGAAGAAATTATTTTTAGACTGAGTAGTTCACTCCAGATGTTACCAAGGTAACCAAATTCAACAGCTTTACATATTTCATTTCTGAGTAAATCAGTACATTTTATGAAGAACAATTGAATGATTTACTCATTTGTATTTTTTATCAAATATATATCCACATCTTTTGTAATTCACATGGTAAAAGAATAAGTTATGTCACAAAGTACCATTATTTTATAAATAAAAATTTAAAACAAAGTTTTCAATGTCTATATTATGAATATGCAATACAAAACAAGGAACAGACATTAAACTAAGGACAAATTAACAATTAAATATTGTCTCATTTCGTGTAACCATGCGGACGGTTTTTATTCTCTCTTCCTTAAGGATATTTTTTCAGAGTTGAAAATCACAAATCCCAGGCTCCTGATTATCATAACCAATTCACACCAGTTTGTCATTTTTAAGCAGAAACCTGCTTCCTTACCCAACATAGTTTGCTCCATCCTGAGTGGCTGCTGCTGTGTGGGTCCTGGGCTGCAGGGCTTTAAACCAGGTGAAGTGTCTAGGTCTGTGGGTATGGCCTTCAGGCCCAGAGCTGTGGTGCTTCTCTCAAGATTTCAGCCTGGGTACCATAGCGTTTGAACCAAAGACTGTATTTAAGTCCCAAGGGAAAACAGTACCTGAAGCTTTGGAAAATAAGAATGCCCAGGGTACCTAGCAACAGAGGAGAATGTGGACTGTGATGACAGGGTTGTGTGGAACCCAGTGACATCAGGAGGGCAGTTGGACGTTTGGGTTTAATTTGCTCTGTGGTTAGTGTTGATGAGACAAATTTTGTGTTGTGGAGAGGGCCATCTAAGCTAGTAGTCTGAGTGAGGCTCTTGTCTGTAAGGTCTAGTAACACAAAAAATTGCACACTATTCATTTTCTTCTTTCTCTTTCCTATGTCCCATTCTTTTTTCCAATCGGTAGAGACCCTAAAAACACCATTTGTTTAATTATTTTTAATGTCTCACCAGCATTTTGTACTAAGGCAGTTTCATCAGCAACAAATTCTCTACAAAGAGAATTAAACCATAAGAGTAAACACGTATGTGTTTAGATAGACAGATTTAAGTATATAGATAGATTTAAGTGACAACAACAACAACAAATATGTACCTGAGATCGCTTGGCTGCCAAATGAAAGGTTGGAGGTTCAAGCCCAACTAGAGGTATCTCAGAAGAAAGACCTGGCAATCTACTTCCAAAAAATCAGCCACTAAAACCCTATGGAGCATATCTCTACTCTGACACACATGGGGTCAACATGAGTCAGAATCGGTTCAACAGCAATTTTTTTTTTTTTTTTTAGTATATAGATAGATTTACGTATGTATTTTTGTATGTGCATGTGTGTGTGTGTACACACATACATGCAAACAGATGTGATGTATATATATATATATATATATATATATTTGAAATCTCCCAAAGCACCTGACCTACTTTCTTATTCAGTTACTCTCAGTAGCTCTTCATCATGGCCTTTAGGCCAGGTGCCTTAGGCAAAATGAGTAAGGAAAAAAATGTATCATCCTTATTTCAAAATTTATACTTGGAGGTTTAGTCTTAAAATCCAGGTCAGATGCTCATAGCACCCAAAAAGATTTCTATCATTTTCCCCAAAATGTACCATAATCTTCCCCCGCATCATTGATGCCTCCTAAGAAAATTTTCCATAAGACTAACTTTTAAATTCAAAACATAGATGTAAATAACCTTGTTCCAAACAATAGTATGTCAATATCATAAAAAGTAGAACACAGTAATAATAACTTAAAAAAACCAAAACACTTAAAATTCTATTTGCGATGTAAAGAACGTAGTCCAAATCCTCTCTATCACTCCTGACCTCTGCTCTCTGCCTTCTCCTAGAGACCTTATAGGGCAGAGTAGAAACGCCCCATAAGGGTTCCAGGCTACAGTCTTTTATGGAAGCAGACTGCCACATTTTTCTTCTGTGGAGCGGCTGGTGGCTTTGAACGGCCAACCTTTTGACTAACAGCCCAGCACTTTAACCACCGTGCCACCAGGGCTCCTGTTCCTAGCCATTAAAAAAAAAAACAAAAAAAAACCCAGTGCTGTCAAGTCACTTCCAACTCATAATGACCCCACAGGACAGAGTAGGCCTGGTGGATTCAAACTGCCAACCTTTTGGTTAGCAGTCATAGCTCTTAACTACTGCCCCACCAGGGCTCCATAAAAATGAAAGTTTATCCATTAATGGACTATACTTACCTCTTCCACCCAAGCTACCTCTACAACATGAAGCAGGTTATATAGTTTAAGCTGATAGTTTTCAGTACCTCCCCAAGCCCTGTTTCTGCCCTCAGGCCAACTCCCTGACTCATTCCTGCCTTCGTGGTTCTTTGGTCTGCCTGTCTTTGCAAACTGGAAATTCTTCTTACTCATTGTTATCATTTCCCTTTTTCAAATCCTCCTGGTGTCCTACCCATTCTTTGACTTTCTATTTTACTTCCTCTCTAACGTATTTAACATTTAATCACACAGTCTCGTTTTGTCTTTTATCTTTTGCCATCTTATAGTCAAAAACTCCATCTCTTGACTTAACAAAAATTCTGCACTTCCAAGTCCTTAATACCACAAACAACTGGGGAAAGAGAAATCATCAAAAACGCAGTCTCCCACTTTTGTTTGTATTTGCAAATTATAATCCGGATTTTGTGCTTTTTAGTAATGTTATCTTGAACATGTACAAAAGAATCGTGGAAAGTCTTGAAGTTAAAACATTCACATTAAGATGAAGTTTTTATTAGTGACACTAATGTAAGTAAATACATATGTATGCTACATATATACACGTATGACTACAGCAAAAAAGTTAAAAAAATTACTTTTAAAACAATAAAACTATTATGCTATGGGTGAGATAATAACAATAAGCAGCTCAATTGTTCACCACAGTATTTCTATAGAAGGGTAGTCCTATTAACCCTTGTCTGGTAGCACCCAATTGAGCCGTTGCTAAAAGGTGTTTAATTTAAGGACACAGGTGGAAATCCTGCTGGCGAGTGGTTAAGTGCTACGGCTGCTAACCATAAGGGCTGGCAGTTCAAATCTACCAGGCGGTCCTTGGAAACTCTATGGAGCAGTACTTGTAGGGTTACTATGAGTCAGAATCAACTTGACCTCGACGAGTTTGGTTTTTGGTTTGGTAGAGGAGGTACACAGATAATGTGGATGTATTTAAATTCTAAAAGTAATTCTGAGCTATCAATGAGATGGCAATGTATAATCTTTATACACAGAATTAAAAAAAAAATTTAACCATATACTTATGTGCAAGATATTTTTCTTGGAAATATGAATCTAAAAATGGACTCCATGTAGAAATTGTTCTTGAACTCAGACTATAACAGAAGGTTACAATATGAGGTAAAAACAGAGAGTTTTATTTGAGATATAATGCATAAACAAGGTTCTTCACAGGAAGAAAAGTCACCCACAAGTCACTGGAGATGAGGACAGTATCAGAGAAGACCTTTTACAAGAGATGGAATTTGAAAAGCTGAAATGTATGTTATGATTGAAATGAGGGTGGACGTTATTCCAGGTCAGGAAAGCACACGAGAAAAATTCCTAAAGAGCTGGAAGAGTCCAGGGAACTGAGTACATTTCACATACAAAGGTGAAAAACCATATGTTTTAGAAGGTATGGATACGGCAAGGGGTTTGGTTTTGTTCTGGGGGGGGGCTTTTTTTTTTTTTGGTGGACATTTTACCGTGCATTCGTTTTTTTCTGAATCACTTATAAAATCAGCAAATGTTCTTCTAGGGTAGCTACTTGGAAAAGCCCACTGATTATGTGAGTCTAGTCTGAGAAAATTCTATTTATTTGTTTCCTACTTCTAAGCGATTGTCAACTGACCCATATAACATAACTTCTCCTCCGCCCCAATTCCAAGATGATTCATGTTTAAAAATGGTCATCAATGCAGTAACTTGTCAGCGGCTTCTTAAACGACTAAGTAAATTATAAAATTACTACTTTCATGCTTACCCACTAGCTGGTTTAGACTTTTAAATAACTTGATATTTTACAGAAAATAATAAGCATAAACATTTTTAATATTTTTACAATTAATTGGAAAATATCCATGACTCCTTTTTTTTGACAAAGTCACAGTTACTATGAATATTATAGTGTTTTACTGGCTACATTCATAAGAGAGGGAAACATGAAATTTCAGTTAGAAGTACATGTAAGTGAAAATAATACATACCTGTATATGTATGAATATGATGTGTGTGTGTACGCATTTTCCCAAGTCATGGCCCTCTGATCTATCCATGAACTTCAGGATAAGTGTCCTTGAACTAACTGTTCCACTTATCTTAAATTGTACCATTATAATTATAAATGTCAGATTTTAAATCTTTATCTTCAACACTGATTTTCTAGGTTTCAATGGAGCTTTGGTTAGCCCATTTTCTCAACTTACAATACCTTGTCATCCTGTGAGTTCTAAACTCCACATATTTAATTTATCAACTAGACTGTGAGCTCCCAGAAGGTAGATGTTTTATAGCTTATTTTTCACTGTGCCTCTCTATAGAACCCAGCTTAGTGCTTTACATAAAGTTGACATTCATATATGCACATATGTATATGATGATTAATCAACAATTGATAAATAAGGCAAATGTAATGAAAAGACAGGAAAGAAAGAAAAGACCAAGATGGACGTCAGAGGAGACTCTGAAACTTGCTCTTAAGCGTCGAGCAGCTAAAGCAAAAGCAAGAATTGATGAAGTAAAAGAACCGAACAGAAGATTTCAAAAGGCCTCTCGAGAAGACAAAGTAAAGTATTATAATGACATGTGCAAACAGCTGGAGTTGGAAAACCAAAAGGGAAGAACATGCTCGGTGTTTCTCAAGCAGAAAGAACTGAAGAAAAAATTCAAGCCTCGAGTTGCAATACTGAAGGATTCCATGGGGAAAATATTGAACGACGCAGGAAGCATCAAAAGAAGATGGAAGGAATAAAAAGAATTAGTCGATATTCAACCATTTCAAGAGGTGGCATATGATTAGGAACCGATGGTACTGAAGGAAGAAGTCCAAGCTGCTCTGAAGGCATTGGTGAAAAACAAGGCTCCAGGAATTGATGGACTATCAACTGAGATGTTTCAACAAACAGATGCAGTGCTGGAAGTGCTCACTCGTCTATGCCAAGAAATATGGAAGACAGCTTCCTGGCCAACTGACTGGAAGAGATCCATATTTATGCCTATTCCCAAGAAAGGTGAGCCAATCAAATGTGGAAATTATAGAACAATATCATTAATATCACACACAAGCAAAATTTTGCTGAAGATCATTTAGAAGTGGCTACAGCAGTATATTGACAGGGAACTGCCAGAAATTCAGGCCGGTTTCAGAAGAGGATGTGGAACCAGGGATATCATTGCTGATGTCAGATGGATCCTGGCTGAAAGCAGAGAATACCAGAAGGATGTTTACCTGTGTTTTATTGACTATGCAAAAGCATTTGACTGTGTGGATCATAACAAACTATGGATAACACTGCAAAGAATGGGAATTCCAGAATACTTAATTGTGCTCATGATGAACCTTTACATAGATCAAGAGGCAGTTGTTCGGACAGAACAAGGGGATACTGATTGGTTTAGGGTCAGGAAAGGTCTGCGTCAGGGTTGTATTCTTTCACCACACCTATTTAATCTGTATACTAAATAATCTGCGAAGCTGGAATATATAAAGAAGAACAGGGTATCAGGATTGGAGGAAGATTCATTAACAACCTGCGTTATGCAGATGACACAACCTTGTTTGCTGAAAGTGAAGAGGACTTGAGGCACTTACTGGTGAAGATCAAAGACCACAGCGTTCAGTATGGATTATACCTCAACATAAAACAAAAATCCTCACAACTGGACCAATGAGCAACATCATGATATATGGAGCAAAGATTGAAGTTGTCAAGGATTTCATTTTACTTGGATCCACAATCAACAGCCATGCAAGCAGCAGTCACGAAATCAAAAGACTCATTGCATTGGGCAAATCTATTGCAAAGGACCTCTTCAAAGTGCTGAAGAGCAAAGATGTCACCCTGAAGACTAAGGTGTGCCTGACCCAAGCCATGGTATTTTCAATCGCATCATATGCATGTGAAAGCTGAACAATGAATAAGGAAGACCGAAGAAGAGTTGACGCCTTTGAATTGTGGTATTGGCGAAGAATTTTGAATATACCATGGACTGCCAAAAGAATGAACAAACCTGTCTTGGAAGAAGTGTGGCCAGAATGCTCCTTAGAGGCAAGGATGGCAAGACTGCGTCTTACATACTTTGGACACGTTGTCAGGCGGGATCAGTCCCTGGAGAAGGACGTCATGCTTGGCAGAGTACAGGGTCAGTGGAAAAGAGGAAGACCCTCAATGAGGTGGATTGACACAGTGGCTGCAACAATGAGCTCAAGCATAACAACGATTTTAAGGATGGTGCAGGACCGGGTAGTGTTTCATTCTGTTGTGCATAGGGTCGCTATGAGTTGGAGCCGACCTGATGGCACCTAACAACAACAACGTCAACGACAATATGATGCATTAGTTTGTGTAAGGAATTCTTATATTGGTAACTCACTCATGAAGCTATTTAATGCAACAATTTAAAACAAAACAATTAATACATGTTTTTTTTCTGTCTCAGATAGCAAGCTGTATGTAAAATGATAAAATCTCAGGTGAAATTTTTTAAATTAATTTTTTGTTGTTCTTGTTGAGAATATACACAGCAAAACATACACCAATTCAACAGTTTCTACATTTACAATTAATTCTGTGACATTGATTACATTCCTCAAGTTGTACAACCATTCTCATCCCCCTTTTCTGAATCATTCCTCCCCCACTAACATGAACTCACTGCCCTCTAAGGTGCCTATCTAATTTTTCCAGTTGCTGTTGTCACTTTGATCCCATACAGATAGTTCTTAAAAAAGCATAATTCTCAAGGCAGACTTTTTTTTTACTAGTTATGCTAGACCATTATTTGGTTTTAAAAAGACTTCAGGGGATATTTTTGGTTTAAGGTTTAAAGATTATCTCAGGGCAATAGTTTCAGGGGTTCACCCAGACTCCATGGAGTCCATGAGAATTTGAAATTTTGATCTGCATTTTCCCCCTTTTGATCAGGATTCTTCTATAGAATTTTTATCAAAATGTGCTGTAATGTTAGCTGGACACGATCCAGTTCTTCTGGTTTCCTGGTGAAGGAGTCCGTTGTTCATGGTGGCAATTAGCCACACATTCCATTTCCTCCTACTATTCCTGACTTTCCTTCATCCTCTATTGCTCCAGGTGAATAAACACCATTTGTTGTGCCTTGGATGGCTGCTTGCAAGCATTTAAGACCCCAGGCACCATGCAACAAACTAAGAAGTAGAACAGAAGCATTAGACAAGTTATTAGGACAATTATCTGGGATGTCCCATGAAACCATGACCCTAAACCTCCAAACCAAGGAACCAAAACCCCGTGAGATTGATTGGACATAAGCAGCCTGACCAGCTATTCCCCACCTCCCCTGCCTTTTTTTTGTTATTGTTGTAAATATTTCTACCACACATCTTTTCCCAATTCAACTTTTTACAGGTGTACAACTTATTCACAGCACTTAAAATAATTGGCTGTGCAAACCCATTAATCAAAGTGATTTTTCCATCATCAAAAACTGAAACTCAGTACTCCATAAGCAATAACCCCTTTTTCCCTCCTTCCTCCCACCCCTGGTAGCCACTAATAACCTTTGGTCTGTATACATTTGCCTTTTCTTGTCTTTTTATATAAGTGAGGTGTCATGGATTGAATTGTGTACCCCCAAAACGTGTGTCAACTTGGGTGAGCCATGATTCCCAGTATTGTGTCACTGTCCACGATTTTGTTATTTGATGTGATTATCCTATGTGTTGAAAATCCTAACCTCTATGATGTTAGTCAAGAGGCAGTTCTACTCTGTCCTATAGGGTCGCTATGAGTCGGAATAGACTCGACGGCACTGGTTTTTTGTTTTTTATGATGTTAATAAGGCAGGGTTAGAGGCAATTATATTAATGAGGCAGGGCTCAATTTGTAATATTAGGTTGTGTTTTAAGCCAATCTCTTTTGACATATAAAAGACAGAAGCAAGAAGAGAGACATGGGGACCTTCAATCACTAAGAAAGCAGAACCAGGAGTTGTGCACATCCTTTGGATCCAGGGTCCTAGGGCTGAGATGCTCCTAGACTAGGGAAGCCTGATGACGAGGACCTTCCCCCAGAGTTGACAAGAAAGAGAAAGCCTTCCCTGGAACTGGCATGCTGAATTCAGACTTCTAGCCTCCCAAATTGTGAGAGAATAAGTTTCTCTTTGTTAAAGGCATCCACTTGTTGTATTTCTGTTATAGCAGCACTAGATAACTAAGACATGAGGTCATACAATATTTGTCCTTTTTTAAATATTTTCTTGCTTTTTAGGTGAAAGTTTACACAGAAAATTAGGCTGTCATTGAACAATTTTTATACAAATTGTTCCATGACATTGGTTACAATTTCTACAATTTGTCAGCATGCTCATTATTTCCATTCTGTTTGTTCTGTCTCTAGCTTTCCTTCCCCTCCTTGCCTTCTCATCTTTGTTTTTAGGTAAATATTGATTGTTTGGTCTCATATAGTTGATTGTTTAAGGCAGCACATTACTCACAGGTAATATTGTTTATTTTATAAGCCAATCTATTATTTGGCTGAAAGGTGACCTTCAGGAGTAGCTTCAGTGCCAAGTTGAAAAGGTATCTCAGGGTGATGGCCTTGGCAATTCCTTTAGGCTCTATCGGTCCAGTAGGCCTGGCCTTTTTAGAAATTTGAATTTTGTTCTAAATTTGTCTCCGATTCTATCTGGGACCTCTTATTGTGTCCCTGGCCAGATGGTCAGTAGTGGTATCTAGTTCTTCTGTCTCAGTTTAAAAGAGGGCGATTAGCGCTGTGAACTAGTTCCTTCTTTGCGTCTTTGGTTTCCTTCATTCTCTTTTGCTCCAAATGAGTAGAGGCCAGTAGTTGTATCTTAGATGGCCACTCGAAAGCTTTTAAGACCCCAGATGCTACTTACCACCTAGGGTGCAGAACATAATCTTTGCAAACTGTGTTATGTCTATTGGCTATTTTTTTCCATGAGTCCTAAGCCTTTTAACCCAATAAACCAATCCTGCAACTTGATTGGATATGGCCAGGAAGTCTCCATAAACTGTGCCCCCAATGTGCTTTATTATACATATGGATATATACTATATTTTTATGCAAACAATGCACATCTTCTACATTTGTTTACCATCTGTGCTCTCCCCCTTCGAGGTACTTTTGTAAGTGCCACTACGCCAAAAATAGTGGCAATTAAAAAATATCTCCTGGGGGAAGGCATGGTTGGCAAACAAACGTAGAAGGAGCATGTTATTTACATAAAATAACATATGCAGCATGCACAGACACGTATCTACACATGGCTATAGATATACCTATACATGCATGCGCATGTACTCACATATGCCTTCCCAAACACATGTATGCATACATATCTACATATGTAACTACACACATATTTTCGATTGTCACTACTGCTGTTGCAAAATTATATCGTTATAGCATTTCCAACTTGACCAAGGTAAACGAAAACACTAAGAAGTACACAAGAAAAAAGGACAATTTTGGTAAATGCTATATCAACCAAAAAAAAAAAAAAAAAAAAACCGTTTGGTATAGCATTTACCAAAATTGTCCTTTTTTCTTGTGTACTTCTTAGTGTTTTCATTTACCTTGGTCAAGTTGCAGAGGCTTCACCTATATTTGGTATTTCCTTTGCCATCCCCCCAAATAACAAGTGTCTACAATCTAGAAAATGATTACCCTCCCTCCCCTTCCATCTGGTACCATCAAGGAATGTCGCTTTCTGTGTGTATATCTATTCTTGACTTTTTATAATACTGGGATCATACCATATTTGTCGTTTTGTGATTGAATTATTTCACTCAGCATAATGTCTTGTGAAATTTAAAGACAATCTAAAACAATCATCTTATAGCAATTCAGTGTTTTCCAAAAAAACTGGCAGCTAACCACAGGAGAGATATTTCTCAGGAAACACATTAAGTGGACAATAGAAATTAAAAAAAAAGGTATTTTAAATTATTATTAAATCAATCTATTAGTAAATGATATAATTTATTGAAGAAATGGAACAAGGATTTATTGTGAATTATCCCAAACTGGTAACTACATTAAATGAACAAAATGTCACAGATTTGGGGTAAGTCATTCTAAAAAGGAACATTCTAATTGAACTAAAAATTAATATGATCCAAAGGAGGTTGCCCTAAATTGGCATTTAGCCAAACAACAAATCAAGAGGCTTTTTTTGCCTTGCTGATAATAAATTGGAAAACACTTTATTCTGAAAAGCTGGAAGAGGATTTAAAAAAAGAAGACTCAATTGTAACAAGCTTATGTTTGAAACAAGTGTCACAGAGCTAGGTAATACCTCGGCAATCTTCAAAGTTTTCCTTGTAGCAAACACTGTTCCGGTGGCTGGCACCAAAATTCTGCTCTCTGGGATGCCTTACCACACAGTGGTAGGTCACTAGCAGCCATATTTCTATTCTGTCAATTACCCATTCTGATAGCCTATTTTGGATCCTGGTTCCTTCACTTACTTGACAATATCAGCTGTCATTCTGGCTAACGCATTTTTCTGAGCTCCTGTCCAATCATATCACAAGAAGAAACTTACTTTCACCTATGAGAAGCAGCAATATACCTTCACTGTCATGTTACAGCATTATAATTGCTCTCCGGTTCTACATCAGAATCTAGCTCACAGGGACTTTAACTGACACACATCATCATGGTTTCACATACTGATGAAACCATGCTAAAAGCCAGGGAAGCAAAGACTGTAGAGTTTTGTCTGCCTTGCTAAGATCAATAATGATAAGCAATAGAAGGTAACTCTAAAATATAGGGATCTGCCTCCACAGGGAGGGGTAAGCTAGTGCTGAAAAGCATACCTACATACCATCTCCAAAGTGAAGGATAAATTCTCAAAACTTTTCCTTTCTACCTCTAAGAAGGCAATAAATCACCTAGTAGACTTCATCTGGTCTAGACTCTAGTAATTCTGTTCTGTCACTTGACTCTCATGAAGATAGTGTAGATAGATGGTACTCTAGGCATCTGTAGCAGACAGGATTGTGCATGGATCAAGAGTAAGCTCCAACAGAAAATCCAGTACAACCAGGGTTTTAGAGTAAGGCCCTGCACTCTTCTTTGGGTAATTCTGCCTTTTGAGAACAGCTCCTGACTATTCAGTTGGCCACCATGAACTGAGCACCATATGATCCATTAACCCAGATATTTAGATTCACTTGAAGCCCTTCTTCATCAAGTACAAGTCCTATATGTAGAAATGTGTCTGTTAGGCCTCCGAAGGTATGAGCAGGTTGCTCCAAACCTACCACACACTCTTCCTTTTTTAATCTCTATCTACTGTCTTGAAAAAAATACTTTATGAAGAACAGTTTGAGAATGAAAGATGTCAGCCTGGTTTCCATGACTCTGAGAATCTCTGCAATGTCACTTTCATGAGTAGGTCCAACTAGAGAAGGAAAATCTACTAAATAGCTAGCTAGGACTGTGTGCAGTAAATCTTATATACTCTTCTTAGAACAAAAGACAGTCTGAGGTTTATTGTTTTTACACCATTCATTTAGCAGGAGCCCTCACGGTACAGTATCAAGAGCTATGGCTGCTAACCAAAGGGTTGGCAGTTTGAATCCACCAGCCACTCCATGGAAGCCCTATAGGGCAGTTCTACTCTGTCCCATAGGGTCACTATAAGTTGGAATTGACTTGATGGCAACAGGTTTGATTTTTTGTTTTGTTTTGTTTTGGTATATGGTACATGACAATTGAAAAAACCTCAGTTTGGAGGATTTTTAATGGATGCTCCAGGGACGCTGATATTGATTAATCTTTCCGAGTAAGCCAAAGGCTTGAAAATATTCATGCCTATGTCAATGCCCATGAAAAATCCACCACTGTAGCTGATGCTCTTACTAATCGGGAATACAATGTGACTTTTCCTATGGGTATCAATCATCCTACCTGCCGAAACCAGGATTGCTCACAGCGATCATGAATAGAGTGGCAGTCAAGATAGGAGTGGAGGATATAAATGGATAGGAACTGTGTGCTTCATTCACCAGGCTGATCTGAGTGCTGAGCTTGCCAACAATAATGCCTAATCTCAATATCCTGAAAAAGTACATAATATTGAGAAGATTGCCAGCCTCTCTGTGGCAGAACAATCATTTTAGGTGCCTTTGGTTGTAAAGGGGATAGTGACTTGTCCTCAACAGAATAGACAGTTACTCCTGATCTGGTTTTGCATTTCATGCCCATTCTTCCACCAACACCAACACCTACGAACCTCAGAATGTTTTATAGACTACCATTGTTTTCCCCCATAACATTGATTTTAATCAAAGAAATCACATCATAGTAAAAGAAGTAATTGGAAAATTTCTCTTGGAGTTATTGCTTTTATTATCTACTTCATTATTGAGAAACTACTGACCTTATAAAATAATGGAGTGACCTATTAAACACTCAGCAACAGTGCTACTGGGAGAGAGTAGCTGAGCCTGAAGGGCTGCATTCAGGATGTGAAATATATTCTAAATCAGCTACTGATATTTGGGCTGCTTTTCTCTTAGCCACAATATCAGTCTGGAAAACAAAGAATTTCCAGAGACGGAAGTAGTACTTTTCACAATTCTCCCCTACAATGGTAGGCTCTGCTGGCCTGGAGGAAAGACATCTTCAACAAATGAGATAAACAAGTGATCATTTCATGCCACACAGGCCCATAAGGGAATAGATAAAAAGGAGAGCTCTGTGTTGGCTGAGATTATTGGTCCTGACTATTGCACAAAATGGGCTGGGAAGAGGACCTTCAGGGAGCAATTAGAGTATTTATCATTCTACTCTGCAGAAAACAAATTATTGTGAGGCCAGTCCTTGTAGGCAGAGACCACAAGATCTCATTTCCTGACATGACCACCATCCTGGCAAAGTTCCCTGGGGGCACAGTGGTTAAGTGCTCAGCTGTAACCAGAAGGTCTGCAGTTTGAACCCACCAGTAGCTCCACGGGAGAAAGATGTGGCAACCTGCTTCCGTAAAGATTTACAGCTTTGGAAACCCTACATGGCAGCTCTACCTTGTCCTTTAGGGTCTCTAATCAACTCAACAGTGATTGTTTTTTTTTTTTTTTTTTTAGTTAAAAAAAAAAAATGGAATGTGTGGTGGAGTCAGTCAGTCGTAACTACTAGCTATGGCTTTGAAAACAGATGTACAAACTAGGAGTGTAATCTTTATGTCGATTTCTTTGTTTACTACCAAGTGTCTTAAGATTAAAAACTTATTTCTCTTTTCCTTAAGTATTATTAAGTACAAAGGTTCTGGTAGTTGAGGTAAATATACTAATTAGTCTATTAATTGCATAATTTCAATTTTTACAGAACTATAAGAGAAATAAACACCACCTGGTGGTCTTGATCTTGGAAAAGCGTAGCTCTTTGACATCACCTCTGGGTGTAATACTACATATGACTTAGATAGAGTTTGCTTTGGGGAAAAATCGGGGTGTTTGTGGTTTATGTGTAATAGGCACTAAGTATTCAGTGGAAGCATCTTTGGGTGTTTGAGAAGGTTGTGTGATGTGTGTATGTGTGTAGGTATGTGTATCTGTTAATAGCCAAGTGATGGCATACACTAAGCACTCATGGAGTTGGCAACTTAGTGCAATTTCCCCTCCTAAAACATGAGTGTAGGTCCTAGTAGGCAATATCTCTTTCTACCTTGGCCAAATTTGGAGCTAAGAGTCAGAGGAAAAAAAGAAAAAGAAATTATTAGAATTAGGCCTTCTTATGTTAATACATCTGGAAAGAAAGTATAAAAATTACTGTTACTCAGGATCCCATCATTTCTCTACTTCTTATGTTTCCAAAAAATTAGGTGATCAACTCCTCCATAGATTTTGTGAGATATTCCAGTACCCCTCAAATAGATTCCCATTTTTAAATTGTTTTTGCCTAATGAACTAAAGAGCTTTTTTTTTTTTTTTTTAATTTGAAAAAGCAGCTTCAACTAATGCATAATATTTGTTTCACTTTGGAGAAACTGGGGAACAAAAATGTTAAGTGACATGAGTACATTCAGTTAAAAAAATGTAATTGACATGTTGAAGGGACTAGAAACCATGTGATAAAATACATTCAAAAACTAAACCAAACCAAACCCATTGCCATGGAGCCGATTCCGACTCACAGTGACCCTACAGATCAGAGTAGAACTGCCCCATAGGGTTTCCAAGGCTGTAACCTTTATGGAAGCAGACTGCCACATCTTTTTCCCAAAGAGTGGCTGGTGAATTCAAACTGCTGGCCTTTCAGTTAGCAGCCGAGCACTTAACCACTACATTACCAGGGCTCTCTAGTCAAAGAACTGAAAAAAAAAAAAAAAAACTAAGGGATGCTAAACCTCAGGAAGAGAATACTTCAGGAATGATGGGGATATAATTAAATATTTAAGTTTTTGTGTATTTTTATTACCTGTTAGGAGTACAGAAGATTAAAGACCAGAAGTTATACAGAGTCAGATTATTATGCAACATATAAGAAACCATTCTAACAAAAGCATCAAAAGATCAGATAAGTTTCTCTATCTCCAAATGTGTTTAAGTATGAAATGTAAGATCATGCAGGGCAGGTTTAAGTTTTTATTCATTTATCAATCATTTTTTGGCACATGGTAAATATTTAATAACCATTGGTTGAATTGGAACCCTAGTGGTGCAATGGTTAAAAGTTCGGCTGCTAACCAAAAGGTCGGCAGTTCAAATCCACCAGCTGCTCCTTGAAATGCTATGGGGAAGTTCTGCTCTGTCCTATAGGGTCGCTGTGAGTTGAAATTGACTGGATTGCAATGGGTTTGGTTTGGTTTCGGGTATTTGCTGAATTGAAAATCACAATAGCACCTTACAATCACACAGCTAGTTATTTCTGTTTGAGAAATAGACTATGAGTCTTCTGGTGTCCATATCTATGTTTGTCATGGATTGAATTGTGCCCCCCCAAAATATCTGTCAACTTGGCTAAGTCATGATTCCCGGTATTAGATCATTGTCTAGCATTTTGTCATCTGATGTGATTTCCCTGTGTTGTAAATCTCATCACTACAACGTAATGAGATGGATAAGTGGCAGTTATATTAATGGGATCTACAAGATTAGGTAGTGTCTTAAGCCAACCTCTTTTGAGATATAAAAGAGAGAAGAGAGCAGAGAGACATGGGGACCTCGTACCACCAAGAAAACAGCGCCCGGAGCAGAGCATGTCCTTTGGACCTGAGGTTCCTGCTCTGAGATGCTCCCAGACAAAGGGAAGACTGGTGACAAGGACCTTCTTCCAGAGCCCACAGAAAGAGAAAGGCTTCCCCTGGAGCCGGTGCCCTGAATTTGGACTTCTAGCCTACTGGACTATGAGTGAATAAACTTCTCTTTATTAAAGCCATCCACTTGTGGTATTTCTGTTATAGCTGCACTAGATGACTAAGACAATGTTCTTGAACTAATTACTGTATGTATTACTACATTGGAGCCCTAGTGACGTAGTGGTTAAGAGTTGGCTGCTAACCAAAAGATTAGCAGTACAAATCCACCAGCTGCTCCTTGGAAGCCCTATGGGGTAGTTCTACGCTGTCCTATAGGGTGGTTATGAGTCAGAATCCACTCTACTACATTAGTAACTGTGGTAGGAATAATTCTAAAATGTCTCCTCAAAATTCAACACCCTCATTCCCAGAACCTGTAAATATATGTGTAGCCCTACTGTGATTATGTTACGTAATATGGAACAGTTGGTATTCGATAGGGAGATAATTTGAGTGAGCATGATCTAATCACATGAACCCTTAAAAGCCCAAAGCTTTCTTTGGTTATTGGTACCAGAGGAGGTCAGAGAGATTTGAAGCACAGAGCTTTTTCAACTTGCCATAGTTGGCTCAAAATTGAAAGGAGACACTTAAGAAGGAATGCAAGCAGTCACAAGGAGCTGAGAGAGGCTCCTAGCCTCTCTAGCACTTCTGGTCTCAGGCTGGTGGAGTTACTGATTTATGTGGACCTTTAGTCTTTTGGACAGCCGGTGTTTTTATAGTCCCTGATTTTGTAAAATTTTCTAATGTTTCAGCTTCTGTATTGCGTTAATTAGTGTTTGTAAACCTATAGCCTATACCAATAATTTTATTGAGAATGAAGTAGTAATTAAAGGAAAAGAAGGAGTGATATATGATATACAGGAAATACAATTTATGAGTAACATTAGAACAGAAAACATTACTAAGGATTCTGTATGGTCTGGTACAGGAGGAAGTCCATGCAAGGGGGTGACACCATGAGTTAGTGCCCTGGGTGACACCAACCCTAGTGATGCCACTGCCTAATAAACTGTAAAAAATCCTGTTTGTCACTGTGTTTTATATTGTCCTGTAACAATTACTACAAATTTAACAGCTTAAAACAGCATCCATATATTAGCTCACAGTTCTGTAGGTCAAAAGTCCAGGCAAACTTGACTGGGTTCTATGATCAGGGTATCACAAGGCCACAATCAAGATGTTGACCTGGTTACAGTATTATATGAAAGCTCTGGGAAAGAATCCATTTCCAAGTTTATTCAAGTTGTTGACAGAATTTAGTTCTTTGTGGTTGTAGAGAGGAGCCCTGGTGGTACAGTGGTTAAGCACTCGGCTGTGAACTAAAAGGTCAGTAGTTCGAACCCACCAGCCCCTCTGCAGGAGAAAGATGTAGCAGTCTACTTCCATAAAGATTCCAACCTTGGAAACCCTATGGGGCAGTTCAGCCCAGTTCTATAGGGTGGCTGTGAATCAGTACCTACTGAATGCCCACGGTTTGGTTTTTTGTGGTTGTAGGACTGAGTTTCTTTTTCCTTGCTGGCTACCATCAATGACCACCGTGACAGGGAACACAACAGGGAGTCTGAGACGAAGCAGGAGAAAAGTCCGAAGCAAAACTCAAATTCACATAAAAAGACCAGACATATAATGGTCTGACAGACTGGAGGAACACCCGAAACTATGGCCTCCAGACACTCTGTTAGCCCAGAACTAAAACCATTCCCAGAAGCCCACACTTTAGACAAAGATTTGACAGGACTATATGACAAAAAATAATACATGTGAGAAGTGTGCTTCTTAGTTCAATCAGATTAAAAAAAAAAAATCAGATACACGAGGCCAAATGGATGGCTTCTGTCGAGGCAGGATGAGGAGGCAGGAAGGGACAAGAACTGGTTAAATGGACACAGGGACCACAGGGTGGAAAGGAGGAGTGTGCTGTCACATTGTGGGGATTGCACACAAATGTCACAAAACAATATGTGTATAAATTTTTGTATGAGAAATTAACTTGAGCTGTAAAGTTTCACGTAAAGCACACACACACAAAGCTGCAAATAAAACAACAGAACATGATTGTACCACATGCAGACAAAACCACGTGATTTGAAGCATCATTGTAATTGAATAATAATGACCCAAGCACTTAAAAAAAAAAAAAAAACTGTTGCTGTCAAGTCAATTCTGACTCATAACTATTTTATAGGACAGAGTAGAATTGCCCCATAGGGTTTCCGAGGAGCTGGAGCAATTAGAAGGTTAAAAAAAGAAAATTAGTATAGAGTTTTAGTCTTGTAGGTATATTGATACATGCAAGCCAGGCTTATGAAAAAAAATGTTTTTGTTGTTATAACTAACTACAGGAATATTTTTATAGACAGTCATTTTGGTGTCATCACGTCTGACAGTCACCTGGTGTAGCGTGTACCCCCCCAAGCCCTCCTGGTGATGGTGACACCACTGTGTTGGGATAGGTAATAACCACTCAGAATTATTCAAGTATATTTGAAATGCTAGGTGTGAGTCAGTGGTTCTCAAATTTTAATGTGCTTCAGAATCCCCTGAAATGATTGTTAAATATACAGATCCACTTGGGTGCTAAAACCTTCATTTCATTTATCTTGGTCGGGACGAGGGAATCCAGAAACATTTCTCATATAAGAGCTCTGGGGTTACGTGTGAGAAATTAATGGAGATAATATCCAACAGCCTGCCAGTTGAATAAGTCATTGTGAGAAGCAACTGTGGATGCCATGAGAACTAAATATGGGTGATAGGCTTCAAATTTGGGTTCAGTAAGACTGAATTTGAGGATTTCTTAATCTCATTTTATAAATCCCCATAAAATTTCAGGAAAAAAAAAAGTCAGCAAGACAAATACTCTATCCCTTGATTAAATTTTTTGTTTTTATTTATTTATTTTAATAATTTTTATTGTGCTTTAAGTGAAAGTTTACAAATCAAGTCAGTTTGTCACATATAAACTTATATACACCTTACTCCACACTCCCACTTACTCTCCCCCTCCTTGATTAAATTTAATAAACAGAAAGCAATTACTGACAGAGTGGTCCCTTTTTAAAAAAAACTCATAAAAGGATATGATTTTGCCTGAAAACTCATTGCCATCCAGTCAATTCCAACTCACAGCAACCCTACAGGACAGAGTAGAAGTGCCCACATAGTTTCCAAGGAGTGCTTGGTGGCTTCGGACTGCCAAACTCTGGGTTAGCAGATGTAGCTCTTAACCACTACACCACCAGGGTTTCAAATTTTGTCTGAAGAGGTAAAGTAAATGTATAACTGAAGAGCTAAAGGCCTTCTCAGGCAGGAGGATCATCTTGATTAACAAATTCTTGGGGGAAAAAAGCCCTTTTCCAGGGTCAAGTGTATGTCAACAAAATCAATAATCTTTACCCTCCTTATATAGCACAGCTGCCTACTGTCTCTCTGCTCACAAGCAGCAAAATCACTATTTTACTCACATAGAAGGTAAAGAGGATCACCCAAGGAAGAATTGTCAAAATTTTGAAAGTTTGTTCTCTGGGCCCTTCACATTCTCTTTCCACTCTTCATGGCAAATCCTCTAACTATTTGTGTGCACTCAAGTTCCCTCAAAGTCATTTTGATTGAGTGATTATCCTTTGACTGAAATTACCTCACAGAAAAATGTTACTTCAACCAGGCACTTGTAATTTAAACCTTTTATCTCTAGCTGTGGAATGAAAGGCTTTTTCTCTTGGTATTTGCCATTAGCAAGCAGGTGGAGAAATATATTGAGTTTTGAGAGTGTATGTAGAAGGAGTAATTTTGCAATCACATTAAAAAAAAAAAAATCCACTGCTGTCATGTTGATTCTGACTCATAGTGGCCCTATCTATGGGACAGAGTAGAACAGTCCATCAGGTTTCCAAGGCTATAAATCTTTATGGAAGCAGAATGCCACATCTTTCTCCCACAGAACAGCTAGTGGGTTCAACCGTTGACCTCCTGGTTAACAGCCAAGCACTTTACAGTCACATTCCCACCCACCACCCACTGCCGTCGAGTCGACAGTCACATTCAACACAAACAACAACCACATTAGACATATTTAATTCCAAGGTTTTTAGAGTAAATTGGAGATGAATGGGAGTCCCTGAGTGGTACAAATGGTTAACACACTTGACTGCTAACCAAAAGGTTGGAGGTTTGTGTTCACTCTAAGATGCCTTGGAAGACACGCCTGGGATCTATTTCTGAAAAATCAGCCATTGAAAACTCTGTGGAGTACAGTTTTATTCTGACACACACGGGGTCACTACGAGTCAGGATCTACTCTATGGCAACTGGTTTTAGAGATGAATGATTGGAATGCATAGTCCATGATGTTTTCTCCTAAATCTTCCCCCTCCTCTGGAAAAAGTTCCTCTCCTTATTGTAGCAGGTAAGCTAGGACTACTCAATGAAGAAGCCAAAAGTCTCATCCCCAAAATTCTGAGATGATGAGAAGCCTGAGTCACCAAGCTCCTCTTGGATTTGTAGAAAAAGGAAATCCTAAATCAGTATTCTGAAAGGCTCCCCAACACACCTTCTGAGTCAGTCCCCTCCTTTATGTTATGCACTGGTCATTTGCTCGTTGTTCTCTGATCCACTCCTCTCTCTTCCTTTGCAAACTTCATTTCCCAGTTTCCTTTGATTAGATCTTTATAACTCAGTTTGGTCAATGGGAGACAGCAGCAGAAGACCGAGCATGAGAGAAAGAGAAGACGCCTGGGTATTCTTCCACACACACCCCCTCTCTGATTCAGGTGATCACTCAGTCATCTGAATCTATTGGCTGCATCTATTCCATGGTCCTAGTTCCTGCAAAGAAACCCTGGTGGCATAGTGAAGTGCTATGGCTGCTAACCAAAAGGTTGGCAGTTTGAATCCACCAGGTGTTCCTTGGAAACTCTATGGGGCAGTTCTACTCTGTTCTGGAGGGTAGTTATGCTTTCCTGAAGGGAAACATCTTCTGTGAAACCAGTTCCCACTGGGTGGCTCCTGGGTTCTAATAACATCAACTCTTCCCTTGCTCTAGTTCCAGCTCTAGTTGAAGGAGGGGCTTACTTCTACTATTAATTCCGGGGTTGCTTCACTATCCCCCAATTAGCTTTTTAGCTCTTCCAACAGCATTGTAAATAGTGCCCTGTATTAATTTTTTCTAATGGACAACACAGCATGGATTCCATTTTCCAGCTTGGACCCTGACTCATACAACTTACCAGCCTTTAGCCTACTCATACTGGCCTCAAGACTTCTGTTCTCTAGCATCTCTGATTTTATTTTAGTCAATATATACATTTTTTCTTCATAATGTCAATTCTTCATTTGGCATCAAAGATATTTTTCACCAAGCTTCTTTATTATTTCTGTCTCTGGAGTTGAAATTTGTCACCATCAGTAATGATGGTATTAATAACTTACTGGTCATCTTAAAGAACTGTAAGTCAATAAAACTTTTGCTGGCAAATTACAAAGCATTATTATTAAGGTATTTTCCAAAGCACTAGTATCTTTCTGACCAAGACCAAAGCATTCTGAGTTATTTAAACAAAGGAGCTATAACAGATTCATCTGAATTTCTAAAGATTTTAATTGTACGGATCATTTTGGTAGTCGTTGCCTTTAACATATTCATAAATAGTCCTGTGAATAAGGCAGCACTATCAGTTTCCTCATTTTAAACAGCTTGATGAAGTTACAATGAAGTTAAAGAACTCACTTAAGTCACATCAACACATCAAGGATCACATCATCAAAATTAAGGGAGATTGAATTAGAAATACAGAATCTTAGTCCTCACATCAGACCTACTAAATCAGAATCTGTAGTTTAGCCAAAACTCATACATGATAACATTTGAGAAGCTCAAACTACTAACTTGGTTAGTAGTTACAGCAATAGTAGAAGTCATAAGTGAGCGTTGGGGTGGAGAGGTCACAGGCAAATCCAGCAGAGGAAGCCAGAGTGGAGAGACAGATGGAAACGGAGAAGAGCCATATAATTAGAGGGACTGTGTGCCCGGTTTGCGTGGCACAGGCTTGGTGCACAATTATTCTCACAGGGTAAGTATCAATTGTGCCCTCTTTGACTCCCAGATATGGGCTGGTTTGGACAATAATCTATATGATAACCCTACCTATAACTCAGTGAGGTGAGAGTTAATTCTCGGCATGGCTGTCCTACACTTCCTAGTCTTGGGTTCCTTTAAATCACTGTTTCCCTTACTGTGATGCATCATTCTTATGAAAACTGACACTTTCCTTCTACCCTCTTTATTTGAAGTAACTGAAGAAAAAAAAAAAACTACTGCTTAATTAGTGCAGTAGTGCCAGTCTCAGTGCTGGGTACTCTAATGCATTATATCTAATCCTCAAAGCAGAGTCATTGGGTGGTGCAAATGGTTTATACACTCAGCTGCTCACCAAAAGGTTGAAGGACCAAGTATGCCCAAGCCACCTCAGAAGAAAGACCTGGTTATCTACCTCCAAAACATATGCCATCAAAAACCCTATGGAGCACAGTTCTACTCTCACACACATGGGGTCGCCAAAAATTGGAATCGACTGGATGGCAACTGATTAATCTTCAAAGCGGGCCCAGGGAGTCTAATGTCACAGAGGTATATTCTGGGATCCTAACTGGATGACTTGCCCCAAGCCCTACAGGTGCCAAAGACAAAGCACAGATACAACAGGGCTGACCCCACAGTCTGTTTGTCTTCTACACCACATGCCTCTCTAGGAGATGATCTCATGTCTCCGATTCTTCTGGTGACACTGCAAGCAGCAGCCATGGGAAAAATCCATGCCGTTACATGGCCATCTCTGAAGGCATAGAACCTCTTTCTGTTTCTGTGACACTACCATCCATCTCTCTATTTTTCTGAAAAAATTGATGCTTTGTAGATATGGCTTGAGTGTTGTTTTGTGCATTATAAAAAGCTAAGACACAAAATATTTATTTTTACTCTACTGAAATAATTTTTTTCCCCAAAATCTGCCTTTTTTTAAAATAACTGTCAGGGTACACGAACCAATTTGCAACTGTAGGTACAGTGACAAAACAACCTAAAATAAATTGAACCATAAAGTTTCACATTTATTCTTGTACAACTCACTTCAGCTGTTATTTACTACCAGTATGAGGAATGCGAAGTGTACTATGGCTGAGTGACTCCTGCCATGGAAAATCGATTGTTTCCTCATTCTTGTAATAAGAGTCCTATCCCAAAAGCAAATCGAAGCCATGCTCTAAAGAAAATGATAGTCTGCCTCCATTTTCTGTCTTTTAGAAAAAAGAACCATGGCAATGGCATTTGTTATTCTTAAAAAAACAAAAATTTTTGAATTTCACCTGCTACATGCTTCGTTTTGGTATGTTCTATTTTTTAAAGGATGCATGTAAGAACACGCATTCTAAGGTAGCACGTGCCCAGGTTAAAGATTTACAGAATGCTGAGTTCCAATTCTCTTATTACTTTTACTTATTTTTTCTTTAGGGGATAGGGAGCCGGAAAAGGAGCAGGGGTACAGTGGGGAGCGTGGCACAATGCTTGCCACATAATAGGGGCTCAATAAGTACTAAAAAAATTGGTCAATAGATGGGTGAAAGGAAGGGAAGGAGGAGGCAGGAATGAAGGAATAGGGATGTAGGCACATACTCTTAGGTAATCAGACAGGGCATATACTACTCTTAAAATTTAGAATATTAGAATATCTGTGCCCTTGTTCGCTATGATGGATATTAAGATAATTATTTATTACATTGCATAGATTAAGTTTCTTAGACATATAAGTCAGAATAAGTAAAAAAAAGTACAAAATTAATGGGGGACAGTAGAGAAAACAAGTCATAGCAAAGGAAAGGAGGAATGGGGAGGAGAGAAGAATGGGTGAGGAGGGGCAGAAAAGGGCACACAGGAGAGGGAAGGAGAGTGAGTGGAGGGGGAGGAGAAGGGAAAGGGAGGACAGAGGAGGAGGGCACTTCTTTCAGTTTGAATAACATAATCCCTTAGAATGGGTATTTGGCTAATATCTGGTTCTCCCTTGGTACCCCAGGCTGGGAGCAGAGGCTAGGTCAGTTTTTGCTCTCTGCTTTATCTCCTGAGCCTAGCATACCACCTGGTCCATAGTGCAGCACTTTCAAACTGTCTGTGATGAAGAATCCGGTCCTTCTATTTCCATGATGTTGTGGATCACATGTATGAATCTGGAGGGCATTATGCTAAGTGAAATAAATCAATCACAAAAGGACAAATATTGTATGAGACCACTATTATAAAAACCCAAGAAAAGGTTAACACACAGAAAAAAAAAAACCTTTGATGGTTACAAGGAGGGGAGGGGTGTAAAGGGGAAATCACTAACTAGTAGACAAGTGTTAACTTTGGTGAAGGGAAAGACGACACACAATATAGAAGTCAGCACAACTTGACTGAGGCAAAGTCATAGAAAGAAACTTCCTAGACACATGCAAACATCTTGAGGGAATGAGTTACTAGGGATGAGTGCTGGGGACCATGGTCTCCGGAGACATGTAGGTCAACTGGCATGCCATAGTCCATAAAGAAAATGTTCTACATCCTACTTTGGTGAGTAGCATCTTGGGTCCTAAAAACTTGTGAGTGGCCATCTAAGATACATCTATTGGTCCCAGCACGTTCGGACCAGGGGAGAAGGAAGAAAACCAAAGACACAAGGAAAATACTAGTTCAAAGTACTAATGGACCACATGAACTACAACATCCACCAGCCTGAGTTCAGAAGAACTAGATGATGCCTGGCTACTACCACCAACCACTCCAACAGGGATCACAATAGAGGGTCCCAGGCAGAGCAGGAGAAAAATTTAGAACAAAATTCAAATTCACAAAAAAAAGACCAGACTTACTGGTCTGACAGTGACTGGAGGAACCCCTGAGACTATGGTCCCCAGACACCCTGCTAACTCAGAACTGAAGCTGCTCTGGAGGTCCACCTTCCAGCCAAGGGTTGGACAGGCCTATAGGGCAGGCAGTGATGCATATGAGGAACGTGCTTCTTGGTTCAGTGGAGTGGGAGATCAAATGAGTGACACCTGCCCAGAAGCAAAGATGAGAAGGCAGGAGGGGACAGGAAAGCTGGATGAATGGACACTAGGAACCCAGGGTGGAAAAGTAAAGGGGGAGAGTGCTGGCACATTGTGGGGATTGCAACTAATGTCATTGAACAATTTGTGCACAAAAGTTTTAAATGAAAAACTGATTTGTGCTATAAACTTGCACCTAAAACACAATACAATTTAAAAAATAATTAGAAAAATGAAATAAAAAAGCCATACAAAATACAAACTCATTTATTTTACAATTGGATTCTACAGACATAAAATTACTCTGCCAAATAACTATAAAAGTTTCTAACACTCCCAATTTCTGTACTTACCTTTTCACAGACCACGACAAACAACTTTAAGAACTGTTTCTTGAATAAGGTACTCATTAAAATATGTAAAATATATAAGTAACAGAGCTATCAGAACTATAATACATAATATAATACATCGCTGGTTTTCTATCATGGTGTTTCTAGAATTTGTTCTATTTTAGATAAAAATTTCCCCCACTTTATAGCTACAACAATTCTGTGAAGATAACAGGGTAATTAATAATACTCCTGTAGAACCCAAACGGTTTGCACTCAACTGCTAGCTGAAAGGTCAGTGGTTCAACCCATCCGGCAGTACTGCAGAAGAAAAGTCTGGAAAATCTACTTCCATTAATTTAAGATTATAGTCAAGAAAACCCTATGGAGCAGTTCTACTCTGTGTAACACATGGGGTCACAATGACTCGTAATTGACAAGGTGGCAGCTGACCATAATAATCCTCCTATTTGTAAATGTTTACACTGAGGACAGCAGACAGGGTATTTTGTTGATAGCCTAGCACCGAATAGCAGAATAAATGGGACCCAGTCCTCCACTCCCAGGCCACTGCTCTTTCCATTGGGCTGGTGGTTCTTTTTTCTGCAATCGAATTTGACAGGCAGCATTAATTAGCGAGCTGTAAACACTTGTTTTCACTTTTGGCTAGCAGAGTCCAGGGAATCTCTAATTTACATATTTCAGCTCTGCCAACATTTACAGACCAACATGTATATATATATTTTTTGATTGTACTTTAGATGAAGGTTTATGAAAAAACTAGCTCTTCATTAAACATTTAGTACACCTATTAGTTTGTGACATTGGTTGCCAACTCCAAGACAAGTCAACACTCTCACCTTCTTGACCTTGGGTTCTCTATTACCAGCTTTCCAGTCCCCTCCTGCCTTATTGTCCTTGCCCCTTGGCTGGTGTGCCCCTTTAGTTTCATTTTGTTTTATGGGCCTGTCTAATCTTTGGCTGAAGGGCAAATCTCAGGAGTGACTTCATTGCTGAGCTAAAAGGGCATCCGGGGCCATACTCTCGGGGTTTCTCTAGTGTCTGTCAGACCAGTAAGTCGATTTGTGTATGTGTTTGAGTTAGAATTTTGTTCTCCATTTTTCTCCAGCTCTGTCCGGGACCCTCCATTGTGAACCCGGTCAGAGCAGTCGGTGGTGGTAGCCGGGCACCATCTAGTAGTGCTGGACTCAGTCTGGTGGAGGCTGTAGTACTTGTGGTACAGACCAACATTTTAAGAGCTAGTCTTTAATTTGGCTTAGCTTCCATTTCTATATCTATAATGTTAAGATGTGTGTACTTGCCACAATTAATAAACGGTTACAAAAAATAAATATAAACTCAATCCAATTCCACTTTTCTTTAAATTGTTAGGTCTCCGTAGTAACGACTAGGACAAAAAAAAAAAAAGACAGCCTCAGCAAATCACTAGCACAATGTCCTTTCCAACAACTGATTCAAAACCATGACAAAAATAAAAAGCACATATGTTCAAAATCTTGATAACCATTTTTATACTTTTTTTAAAAAAAGGATATCTTTCTGTTTATTATCTAGCTCTCTTGTCTGGAAAGGTATGCGTCAGTCAATTGAGCTTATCCAGTGGAAGTACAGGGTCAGCGGAAAAAAAGAAGACCCTCAATGAGGTGGACTGACACAGTGGCTGCAACAATGGGCTTAAGCATAAAAACGATTGTAAGGATGGCGCAGGACCGGGCAGTGTTTTGTCCTGTTGTGCATAGGGTCACTATGATTCGGTACCGACTCAACAGCACCTGACAAGAACAGTGGAAGTACAATGAATTGGGAGACGACAATAGTCTTCTCTTCTTCTCTGTTCATTTCTATAATTTTAGAATTGTTTCTCATGAGTATATATTTTTAAAATGAATGTGTATAATGTTTTATTAGTAACCCATGTAATAGACAAGATTCTAGTAAGGCTAAATCTTTAAATCATGAGTATATATTTTAAAACAAATGTGTAATATTTTGTTAAAAATATTTTTATTATTTTATCAATTGAATTTTGGGGAAAAAAACATGTAAGGCAGATTCTTAATGCTTTACATAGTTGAGGAAGCTAAAGTGGAAGTGTGGGGTTGAGACTCCAACAGAAGCAAGTATAACACCGAAGTCTGTACACTGTCCACTTCACTCTGCTGCAGGGCAATGAAGACTAACTGTACTGTGTTACTCAATGGAATCACTTGTATTTTTAACTTAGGTATCATAGAATGGGTAAACAACAAAATGAACCATGTGAGATAAGCACCAGTAATAGTGACACAACACAGAATTCAGGGCATTCACACGCCAAATTCTTCACACAAGTTTGGTCAGAAGTATATTTTATATTTTAACTACTCTACTGAATTTTTGGGAAACCCTGGTAGCGTAGTGGTTAAGTGCTACAGCTGCTAACCAAAGGGTTGGCAGTTCAAATCCGCCAGGTGCTCCTTGGAAACTCTATGGGGCAGTTCTACTCTGTCCTATAGGGTTACTCTGAGTCGGAATTGATTCGACGGCACTGGGTTTGGTTTTGGTTTTGGTTACTGAATTTTTGCTCTTTTCTGGTAAAATGAGAAAGAGATCTATGTGATCTCTAAGTGGTTAGAGACTGGTTCAGTGAACTGTTAAGATAGCAAGGATCACATACCCCACTCTAGCTCATTTTATCTGATAACCAAAAAGATTCTAGGATGACAAAAATTTAACGAAAACAGTTGGCAGATTATAAATTTAATTATCACAGGTCAAATCCCACATATCTTGCTTCTAATTGCTAATTCTCCAAAACCCAAACATTCAAAACAACAGTTACCAATAAATAATGTTGTGTTAGATCCAGCACTTCAATTTTTCTTGACCGGTTAAAACCTAGCATATAAATTTTAAGAAAAGATGGACCACTAAGGAAACCAAGGCTTGGGGTCAAGAAGAACACAGGTTAAAATTCTGGGCTCAAGATAAGCCATAAGAGGAGAATTTTGGACCAAAGCTGTTACGCTTTGTAACAAAAAATGAAAAAAGATCACCCTTCCCCCAATACGCCTGTGAAAAATGGTAACCAGAAGAAGAAACTAAAAAGCAAAGAAAATCCCTGATATTCTGTACCTGGCAGATGTTAAAGAGAAGCACATGTCTCTTACTGATATGGGTAACAGTCATCCCTGGGGATCTTATTAGCTAAAAGTTAAATAAAAAATTTTAAAAAGTTGGTTATCACCTTAAATTCTTACTTGCTTACAGCAATTTCTAGAGAGAAGACACACACGTGTACCATTCTCTAGTAAAGCCATGGCTTCCGGGAATTTCTAAATTTCTAAACTTCTTTCAAAGCATTATAAGTGGTTTTCCTCTTTTTTTTTTTTTTTTCTTCTAATTGCAGTGAAAATTATTAGACAAGTTTCAAAGTTACAGGCAGTGTCAATCAAAGTTATTTTCTTATTAACCTTTTAAGGGAACCCTGGTGGCATAGTGGTTAAGTGCTATGGCTGCTAACCAAAGGATCGGCAGTTCAAATCTGCCAGGTGCTCTTTGGAAACTCTCTGGGGCAGCTCTACTCTGTCCTATAGGGTCACTATGACTCAACGGCACTGGGTTTGGTTTGATTTGGTAACCTTTTAAATGTACCCTGGGTTTTGTTCCACGAATCATTGTATTAGCCATATTGTAATGCAAATTGCTGCTCTTAATGTTGGTTAATACAGAGTTAAACTTTATAATACGGTAGTTAGCTTAATATCATGATAAACAGACAAAAGATTGAAGTTGTCAAGGATTTCATTTTATTTGGATCCACAATCAATGACCATGGAAGCAGTAGTCACGAACTCAAATAACACATTACACTGGGCAAATCTGTTCCAAAAGACCTCTTCAAAGTGTCAAAAAGCAAAGACGTCATTTTGAGGACTAAGCTGTGCCTGACCCAAGCCGTGATATTTTCAATTGCCTCATGCATGTAAAAGCTGGACAATGAATAAGGAAGACTGAATAAGTATTGATGCCTTTGAATTATGGTATTGGCAAAGAACACTGAATATACCATAGACTACCAGAAGAACTAACAAATCTGTCTTGGAAGAAGTACAGCCAGAATGCTCCTTAGAAGCAAGGATGGTGAGGCCTCGTCTCATGAACTTTGGATATGTTATCAGGAGGGACCAGTCACTGGAGAAGGACATCATGCTTGGTAAAGCAGAGGGTCAACGAGAAAGATTTACACAGTAGCTACAACAATGGGCTCAAACATAGCAACAATTTTAAGGATGGTTCAGGACCAAGCAGTGATTCGTTTTATTGTACATGGGATCGCTGTAAGTCAGAACTGACTCAACGGCCCCTAACAACACCACAACGAAAGTTGGCTTTTACTAGAAGATATGCGATGTAGGTATTTCTGTCATAAACAAAGAATAGTTTTAAAAGTATTTTCAGTTATAGGAAGGAATGTATATGCTTTCAAAGCATAGTATTACATAGAAATAAAAAATTATACATACACAGGGATTCAGGACCAATAAATGAAAACCTTTTTCTACAGGTCACAAACTTTTGAATATATGTTAGTATATTTTGACATTTTGGTTCAGATACTGAGCCCGCTGACTCCTTTTAAGATCTGATTGTAAACTTTCCCTTTCATTTCTCTGTCTCTAATCTTCTTTGTTTACAAAGCATTCAAACAAATCTATGAATGAAGACTACACACAGAAAGAAGCAAGTTCCCTAACCAGTAATGGTATCCTCACTTTTATAAAGGAAAAACTCTGACGACATCGCCACCCACCAAGTCCGTTTTTATCTGTAAGTAAAAAGACAAATAGAGTCAGAGAAAGTAAAGGTATTTTCTAAAGTTTTGAGGATCAAGTCCACCATTTCCTACCCTAATTGCTATGAACTCAAACCGAAAAAAAGGGAAAAAAAGCAAACCCATTGCGGTAGAGTCGATTCCAATTCATAGCGACCCTATAGGACAGAGTAGAACTGCCCTATAGAGTTACCAAGGAGCGCCGGGTGAATTTGAACTGCCGACCTTTTGGTTAGCAGCTGTGGCACTTAACCACTACGCCACCAGGGTTTCCCTTATGAGCCCAGGTGGGTTCATATGGACGACTGCATGTTAGAAAGCCTGTCTGTGGATTTTTAATTAATCATCTCCCAAACTCTTGGGTGAAGTGAAGGAGAGGACGCATGCATAGAATAACTGCTTTTGAAACGCCAATCAAAGAAAGAGAAAGAAAACCCTAAGCAGTAAAAAAAAAAAACCAGTACCGTCCAGTCGATTCCAACTCATAGCGAGCCTAGAGGACAGAGTAGAACTGCCCCATAGAGTTACCAAGGAGCACCTGGCGGATTCAAACTGCTGATCCTTTGGTTAGCAGCCATTAGCACTTAATCACTAGGCCACCAGGGTTTCCTCCTAAGAAGTAGCTGATTTAAATTAAAAGATGCGTGGTGGTTAGTGGCTGCTTTCGTTTACTAAGCACCTTGTGAAGTACAAGTTTCTTCATATTAGTTATCTCCTTAAATTTGCAAAACAGTTCCATAAAGTAGTTACTATTACCGCTGTATTACAGACCAGAAAAATGTGTTTATCTGCTATGGCCTTCTTCCATGAACTCACCCGCCTTGTTGCCACTTTCTACTTTCTGTCAGCACTGTGTTTTGTACTGACCTCACCACAGCACTTCACACACTCGTGCACGAGGCAGTTAAGAGTAACTTTGCAATCAGAAGAGCAGATTCAGAAACTGTCTCTGCCACTTACAATCTGTGTGGTTTGAACATAGTCTTTCTGAATCTGTTTCTCCATAGGGAAAACGAGCAGCTGTACTACCCTCATTATAGGACAATTGTTACAATTAAATTAGTTAATTTACCAGAGCATCTAACCAAATCCTTGGCCCATATCAAGGAAGGGCTCAGTATCGTCTTTGAGAGAAAGGACAACCTCTGGTTTTCTTCATGTCCCTGTAAGTGTGCCTATGAGAAACTGGCGCATAGCATGGACTTATTAAATGTTGAGTGGATGGCAAATGAATGAATGGGTGAATCACAGGACAACATTTTTTCTAATAAAGCTCCCTCCAGTTGTCTATCATTTTCCTCTTCTTGAAGTAGGCTAAAAGAACCCATGGAGTCAATTCTGACTCATAGAAACCCTGTAGGACAGAGTAGAACTGCCCCATAGGGTTTCCAAGGAGCAACTGATGGATTTGAACTGCTGAACTTTGGTTAGTAATCATAGCTCACCATAGCTCTTAACCACCGTGCCACTGTGAAGAAACACCACTGGATGTAATAGTAATTATATGTGTCTGGCAGTGTTTTGTGATAATTAAATGAGATAATGTGTACAAAAAGGTATATTGTGTAAGGGTAAACTTAGGAGATTTCCTTTGAGGAGAAAGGAATCAGTGGTGGGGGCTGCCTCCTCAAATCTCCTTCTTGAAAATACAACAGCCGGTCAAGAGGCCTAGCCTTTTGATTTTCCAATACAAGGTTGTGGGCTTTCGACCCTTGAAACGGCAAATGTGTAATACAGAATTAGTTCAAGGCCTTCTCATGAGGTAAACAGGCAATCACAAGTCGCATCATCCATTTAGCTCTCAAGGAGATAAAAGATATATATTTTTTTATTTACTGTATAAATTTGTGTGAAATTCTGTCCAGAATTTGTAGTCACATGTCACCTTACATGGATGTAAATCTGATAATAACAAATTGTGTTCTCTCTCTTTTATAGTATTACAGACGGTCTTTTGTTAGCAGGACTGTTTTATTTCGCCAACAATGATAAACTGTACAGCCCAGACAAATATTATTTGTTATTTTAATTATTAGCATTTCAGAACTACAATGGTAGAACATTATGCCAGTTATCCAGATTAAAAAGACAATAAAATACTCTTGCCCCCAACTAATTGGGTAATTTCTACAAAAGTAGTTTCCCCCAAATTCAGCTGAGTATATACTATTTCCTTTGTACTGAGTTTATTTTTATCATATACTAATGCTAAGAGCAAAATACAAAGCTTCCCTAAACCAAAAAACCAAACCCGTTGCCATCCAGTCAATTCTGACTCATAGTGACCCTACAGGACAGAGTAGACCTGCCCCATAGGGTTTCTAAGTCGGGAAGCAGACTGCCACATCTTTTTCCGCCCTGTGGAGCAGATGGTGGGTTCAAACAGCTGACCTTTTGGTTAGCAGCCAAGTGCTTAACCCCTGCACCACCAGAACTCCAAAGTTTTCCTAGTCAGAAATTATTAAATTTTAGGACTATCAGACTCTTTTGAAGGAAAGATTTTTTTTCCAATCATATTAAATATATACATGTCAAATTTTTACCTACTGTAATTGCTACATATAAATATCAAAGAAGAAACAAAATATACAGGGTAATTCAACAAATGCTGAAGAAACTTTGAAATGTCATGCCATAAAATGTGACCTTCTAAAACAAACTACATGATGAGTAACTTAAGTATTTTAATTAAGGAAATTATTTGTTTTTTACGACTTAAAGACCATACTTAAGGTATCTGAAATCAAATTCATTCTCCTCTCTCTGCACTCTCCCAACTTACTGCCACCACTCTCCTCACAAACTCCTCCTGTGATTTACTTTCTCTGTGTCTAGTAATGGCACCCATGCACTTACAGGCATGAAGACTCTTTCTTTAATGTTCTCCAGTAACTAATCAAGTTTATCCTTTGTGCTTACTTTATCTCATTGCGTCCCGCAAGATGAGGTGTTGGTGGTATTGTGGTGGAATTCTCTTCTTCGATGCGGGACACCTGGGTTCAATCTCTGGCCGAGGCAATGTACCTGTCAGTGAATGTTTGCCTGATGTAATGATGTTGAAAAAGTTTCAGCTAAGCTTTCAGACTAAGAAGAACTAGGAATAAAGGCCTGGCAATCTACTTCTAAAATTTAGCCAGTGAAAACCCTATGGATCACAACAGTCCGATCCTCAGGTAATCATGGAAATGGTTCAGGACTGGGCAGTGTTTTGTTCCACTGTGCATGGGATAGTCATGAGTTGGAGGTTGTCTCCAAGGCACCTAATAACACTACAAGATATTATGATTTTCTATCTGTGGGTCACGCCCGCCAGGTTGAGTATTTTATGAAAACCTAACTTTTTCATTTTGCTCTGTAATGCTTATCACCTAACTTGGTACCTGCCACATACCAAAACCAAACCAAACCCACTGCCGTCAAGTTGATTCCAACTGATACCGACCCTATAGGACAGAGTTGAACTGCCCCATAGGGTTTCCAAGGAGCTGGTAGATTTGAACGGCCGACCTTTTGGTTAGCAGCAGTAGTTCTTAACCACTACGGCACCAGGGTTTCCACCTGCCACATGGCAGAGGTCAAATATATCTTGGTTAAATAAATTAATAAGCAAAATTCCATAGGTTATACCTCTGTGATTTCTCTCCCATCTATTCCCTGCTTTCAATTCTCAGTCCCTAATGCTAGTTTAGGCTCTCAATCCTAATCACCTCCCCTAACTATCGACCTTACTTACATTCATTCTAATCCACACTTGTACAATACATCTTCACAAAACTCTGCTCCCATCGTCACACTCCCGGGTCACAAATGTCCGTTGGCTTCCAGTTGCCTTCAAAATATATATCAGCATATGTATATACCCAGCCTGACATTCTGGCCTTTCTACAACCTGATTTCAACAGCTACTCTAGCCACCTCCACACACCACACTACCTACCCATTTGTTTACATGCAATGAGAATACAGATACACTTAGCATCTTACATGTTGTTCTGAGATACACAAAGGCAAACTTCCAGAACACAAATGGAAGTTTTTTACATCAGCATAAATCTCAAAATTTAAGAAAGAGAAATCTTTGCTATTTGACAATTTTCTAAAGAGGCCTTTCTAACCTAACAATATGTCGTAGGATTCAACCTTTTATAAATGCTCAAGTTGAACTTAAATTTCACTTCTAAAAGCAAATACAAAAGGTGTTCATATGACGGTGTCACCTTTTGTTCAGAAGATTTTTATTTTCAGTATTTTCTATAATACACCTGTCAACGGTTAACCATATTGGGCAGTTTTAGAAACTATCCCCAGTTAACATGGGAACTGACCATCATGAAAATCATGGATTAACGTCTCCAGTGTGTGCTTGTTTGTTGAGAGTTCTCTAGCAGATGTTGTGTTGTGGATTTTTTGTGCCATTGCTTCCTCTTTCTCTTTTATTTTCTCTGGATTTCTCATGCAAAAGCTCAGATCATTTTTAGATCACCTACTAACATTCAGAAACATCAGGAAGACCTTGATGTCCTGAAGATTTTTATTCTTCAACTGACCCCTCGACTTTTCAAATAACAGTCCAAACCTCCGAGACCATTCAAAAATGGAACCACTTGCTCTTTCTAAGATTCCTGGAGTAATGGCTTCAAGGGATAATTAGGTTTTGGAGGATGACCTAGGCCTCACAAAACAAAGCCATGACAGAAGAGAAGGGGTCCAAACCAAATTTGCCTCAGGAAAACAACAAATCTCAGCCAGTCCTCAGCATACAGCATTTGGCTCCAGTTCACTTGTCATTATATTTCCAAAAGAAATGAGCACAGAAGACAGAAAACAGAAAATTCTAAGTGACATAACAAGTTGGGTTTTGTTATTGTTGTTTGTAACCTGGTTAGGAACACCTCTAATAAAACTTTCTTTGAGGTAGAGAATGGGGGAAATTTTTGTCTTGTTTTAATTATTGATTTTTTTAATTTGTATCCTTTATTCTGTTATCTCAGCAAATGCCCATATTTTCTTAGCCATCCTTCTCCTTTCCCAGTCCTGTGTGGTCAATCCAGTGCCTAGCATCATATAATGAACACTTAGTTTCTCTATCTTAAAAAAAAAAGTCACTGATTTCTCTCATTTTTGTCCGAAGTCTCTCGGGAGAGATAGATTGCTCTAGTTTATCTGGAGTTCAGGGAGTGAGGTGGGGGAGGGAAGCAACACATTTGCCTCTTTCTCTTTGTAAGTTTTAAGGGTTCTACCCTGAAAAACAGATAAAAGTCACTAAAAAGAGATTGTTGGAATAATTTGCCATCGTTGGCAGAGAAGGGCTCCTTGACTTCCTGCTTCGTCTCCATTTTCTTCAGCACACCAGATTCCTGCATAGTTACAGCTTGAATGTTATTAAGCCAGGTATGACCCTTAGGGTTTTGTGTGTACTTCCTAACATAAGAATAGTTTTATGTAACATTTTAATACAGTTGTTCCTTCAAGTTCAAGACCTATGTTCTATTCTAGGAATAAGTTTGAGAGAAAAGTGGTCCATGCGTGATCTGTGCTCTGTTTTTACAGCAATACCCAAGTCTCTTCCATTCTGATAAAGCAGCAAGCTTCAAATGGCAATTAAATAATTTTTATGTTAATAGCTATATTTAGCCTAGACTGTGATTTCAGTTGTAGTTGTTTAGTATAATAGTCATTTATGATTTTGCTCATGAGAAACAAAACCCAGTTTCTACATACACATTATAAATCCATAGCCACGCTCAAAACAATTGAAACACATGATAAATATAGCATGATACAATTTTCACCATGAATACTTTAAATAAAATACACACATTCAGGGGACTACCCAGTCATAACCACATGGATTACATATTAATAATATAATATGTAAAAATCCATATATTCTTGCACAATTCCTTTTATTTTTGATATGTATTAAAGTGTTCTTTGAAGTAATTAAGTTTTTGAAAGACTAGGCATTTCCACAATAGATATCAATATCAAACATTTCAGATCCATTACAAGGCTTCCAGTTTTAAAGTTAAAAATAAATGCAACCTCTTAGTAATTGCAAAAGGATCTGTACAAATACACATGAAGAAAAAGAAAAAAAAAAAAAACTTAATATATCCATATAGACAGTCCCCCCCCAGCAAAATTCATGTGAGGCAAGCAACAGAAAATCCTGAAAGATTTACACTTTGCACATGCTTTATGCTGACAAGTTGAAGTAGCAGCACCAAAAAGAACAGCTAAATAAACTACTCTTCCCCTCAAATACCTTTACTCATATTATAAACTACATTAAAAGGCCTATACCACCTGCATGCTTTAAAAAGCATTTACAAACGTATACATTATTGAAAAAGAACATTTCCAATCCTAAAATGAAATTTGATCACTTTCAATGTTGGAAGAAATACACCTGCTCTACCTATAGATTTTTTTTATGATACTTTTCTTCTTTCTACAGAGTTTTAAATTTAAATGCATAAAAATAAAATTCCAAAAACATATAATACATTTTTATTGCTTATCTAATGTCAGGCTTCCAGGATTTTAGACAAACGTTGTGAAAGTATCTAAAATTTTTTTTCTCAAGTTTCTAATCTTGTCCACCCTTCAAAGGCCACCTAAACTAGGAAAAAATTGGCATGCTCATCAGAGGCTCCTGCTGTCATTCTATCGCTGCACGGGACAGTCTTTAACAAGACTTAGACAAACCTCATTCATTAATATTTTACTCTGGATGAGCTGACACTTACTGTGAATTCTGCTCTTCAACTTAAATACCAGTGTCTGTGGCAGGCCAATTCTATCATCGCAGACACAGCATCCCTCAGGCGAGGTCCAACCTTTCTCTCCAAGTGCACCCAGGGATTAGTATGACTTCCCCTAAATTCTCTCCACCGCACAGTAAGAGCTAATCTTTCCTGTATGAAGCAGGAGACGGTGTTGCTATGACAACAGAGCACATTCTAGCAGTGGGACTACTGAGATGAGCCTTCAAAGACTCAGGGAAACATGCGCTCAGTCTTCCTCCAGGGCTATGGGCTTCTTCCTTCAGGATTTAATCCCCCAACAAGTTTACTGACAGACTGGGTTGTTGATTATCTATGCATTTTGCTACATGGAGATTACTGGTTAAGAGCAGGGCTGTTAAGATCACAGAATTATTTAATAAAAGTGCCATTCTCAGTTACACTAGATTCCCAGTTGTAAATGCTCTGTATAGTATTTCAAGAGACTACTCCCACTCAAATTTAGAGCATTCGGCTTACTATAAGTTTTTCTAAATGATAATAGTATATTAAAAAACAGCATTATCAATGGAAAGCTTTATCCTTTTGTCTGTTTGTATCTCCTCACCATTGTATCAACTTGAAGGTTAGATACAGCCATGTGTGCACACACACACCACACACACACACACATCCATTTTCTCTCTAGCATCAATGTCTGGAGCCTTGAGGTTTCAGAGTGGGGGAGGGGATATGCTAACAAAAGCAATCCCTGCAGTCCCGTTTTGCATACATATATTAGCCAGAGGATAATCACAATAAGCACTAATCATTTAGAAAAATCCTCATAAGTGGAATTGAAGTGCCTATGCAAGAGCAGAAGAGATCTAGTATCAGGTCATATTATATGATGGCAGATTTTATAGATTATTCTCAGTTACATTTCCTGGAAAATAATGAACACATATATTATTATTTATTAGAAAGAGCTGAGAATGCCTTTGAATAGTGTTGCCAGTACAGTATTTTGGACGTTCAATTTTCTTCAGAAACATTCCTGTGAATTCAAACACAGCCTTTCCTTTCATTTGATGTGTCCAGGAAAGGACACCGGGGCTGGAGAAGTTTCCCCCTCTCAGCAGCAGAGGTTCCGTTGACTAAATCACTGGGAATGAGGTTTTCTCCCACGGACTCATTGTCAACTGTTGTTTTTCCTCCTCGATTTCCCCATTATCGCCTCCATTTCTCGGTCCTTTCTGTCAGGAGCAGCTATTGCTACACACCACCCTTCCCCCACACTAGGCTGTAATTACTCTCCTTTGTGACTGAAGCAATATATTCTACATCATCTCCATCTCCTCTTTCAAGTGCAGAGAAAACAGAACTTTATGGATGTTTCTGTCACTCAGAGGTGAGGGGATCTATAGGTTAGATAGACTCAAGTGTCCTATTGGCCTTTGAGCAAATTTATCAGGATATCTTCAGTTACTTCTGGCTAATCGAATCAGATGTGTTTTGAAAAGCATGAAGATATTATCTAGAATCACAATATTGCAAATAATGCATGCATTTACATTTAGTAGAACACATAAAACAAGCCCGGTATTTTTTCAGCTCATTTTGATTTGTGTTTTTGATGTCTATCATAGTGAAAAATAGCAGCTGAATTTGTCTAATGGGAGTCTTGGGCTGTATCTCTGCAACACATATGTACTCACCTAACAGATACACGGAGGACACTTTTTCTCTCATGATCCTCTTCCCAGAGCTTGTTCTGAAAATCTATTCTCATAATTGAAAAAGTTTTAGCACCTGTGTGCATTATGCTCGTTATTATCTAATTAGTGAAGGGATTTTTTTTTTTTTTAATTTTTCACACTCATCTTTAGGGAAACTGGATAAATGCCAAAACATGTAAACAACATATGGTTTACTTTCAAAATCAACCAACTGGAATTACTTATTTCTGAAGAATCGCTTAGCTAAAAAAACATGTTGAAGAAACAATTTCCTGCTTTAAATAGGTAATGTTTACCATCTGCTATTCCTTTTAGACTGACTACCTAGAGATCAACCATATTATCCATTTTCTACCCCACAAAATACAACATTATTAATAAGAAAAGTTTTTTAAGTAAGTCATGCTGAGTGTGCCACAACTTAGATTTGAATTTTGAAAACAATTTATAACCAACTAAGATTATATGTATGCCAGGAATCACTACCATAAGAAATTTAACAGTTTTAAATTTTTTTGCTATGTATTTTTTAATGAGCTCGTATTTTTCTACATAATAATCAGCATACTCAGTAAAGACAATAATATGTTTATCTTAGGGTAGACAGAGACAGGAAATTTAATGGAAATAACATTTTTCTCACTACCAGGGTGGAGAATGAACCCCAAGGCAGATCTGAGGAAAGAGGCTGAGATTCTGAAGCCCATGGCAAGGGGAGTGAAGGGAGGGTGAAGAACCATTTTGTCTAAGAAGCCCCCTTTTGTATACAGCTTTGGGCAGAGGCTAGAGTTGAGCACAGACTGTAGTGACAAACTGCATTACTAACCTCTCTGGGCCTGTTTTCTCACCCTCAAAATGTGGGAAATGATAGTACTTTTTTGACTAGGAGCCTTGGTGGCACAATGGTTAAGAGCTCAACTGCTAACCAAAAAGATCGGCAGTTCAAATCCACCAGCCACTCCTTGGAAACCCTTTCGGGCAGTCCTACTCTGTCTTATAAGGTCACTATGAGTCGGAATCGACTCAATGGCAACAGCTTTGGTCAACAGATTGTATGACCTACTGATTCTTATAAGATTCACAGAATAAACATATATATAAAATCCCTCAAAGAGTGCCTGGCATATAAAAAATGCTATTAAAATGTTAATATTATTAAGGATCTTTGAAGACATGCATTAAATATTATTCATTATTTGAGATTCCTGTTCCTCACACAATATCTGATAAAGGGTATGTACTCAATAAATGAGAAGCCCTGGTGGCACAGTGGTTAAACGCTCAGCTGCTAACCAAAAGGTCAGCAGTTCAAAATCATCTTATTCCTTGGAAACCCTACAGGGCATCTCTACTCTATCCTATAGGGTTGCTATGAGTCAGAATTGACGCCATGGCAATGGGTTTGTTTTTGTTTTTGTTTAATAGGGCCACTGTGAGTTGAAATCGACTTGATGGCGATGGGTAATCAAGGAATAAATGAAGTAAAATTTAAATATGTAGCCCACTTGCATACTAGTTCTATTTTAAGAACTATTTGCTTAACAATAGCTACATGCTACAAGAAATGGCCATAAAATCATCTTTGAATATTATGAACAAAATAATCTCTTTTAGTTTTACATACCCAACCCACGGGCATCAAGTCGATTCCGACTCATAGCGACCCTATAGGACAGAGTAGAACTGTCCCGTAGAGTTTCCAAGGAGCGCCTGGCAGATTCAAACTGCCAACCTCTTGGTTAGCAGCTGTAGCACTTAACCACCATGCCACCAGGGCTTACATAGCAATGAATTATCATTTACTACAGAATTATTTAGCATATGCTTTAGAAGATATTAGGCTAAGTTCTGGGGATACCAAGACTTAGATCGCTCTGAGTGACTGTGCATTCACAATCTAATGTAGGTAGCAGACAATCACTCAACACATACTCTATGTGCCAGACAGTTCTAGGTCCTGGGGATGCAATAGGAAACCAAACAGAAGGAGATGCCTACTAACGTGTGTGCGTGTTAGGGTTGGGATGTGAATATATATTAAGTATACAGTAAAGGAAAGCTAGGTCAAGGAATAAGAACTGCAGTAGAAATGGGGGCCAGATTATAATTTTAAACACATACATATAATGCAAGTTGACATGGGCCTATAAAAGAGCCATGAAACAGGATCAAGGAAACTATGAAAGAGAATAGCTAACTCTTCCCTAAGGAATCTGGGAAGTCTTCATAGAGAGGGTGGTCAAATTCCAACTAGAAAATTTAAACATAAATGTGTAAAGTTTTTGTTCGTGTATTAAGTAGTATTTTTTCATATTGTCTATAACATTTTGATGTCTAGTAGAGTAAGGTGAATAAAAAAAGCTCTGGTGGTATAAGTAGTCAGCTGCTAACTGGAAGGTTGGTGGTTCAAACCCACTAGCCACTCCATAGGAGAAAAGACCTGGCCACCTGCTCCTGTAAAGACTAAGCCCAGGAAACCCTGTGAGGCAGTTCTGCTCAGTCACTCAGGGTCACTATTAGTAGGAACTGACTCAACAGCATACGACAACAACAAGGTGAATAAATAATATCTAAGGATACTAAAATATGCCAAAAAAAATAAATATAAATCTCCATCTAATAACCAAATTATTACAGATTTACAAAGTTGAAGAATATTCCTGTCAATTAAAAAAATATATTATTCTAACAACTGAAATAACATACGGTTGATTCATAAAAGTAAATTCCCCTTACTTTAATCATTATTCTCTTATTTTCCTAAGATAAATATAAGTAAAGAAATATAACTACATTACTTTTTACAACTAAATAAATTCCAGATGGGACAAAGATCTAAATTTTAAAAAAGAAGAAGAATATAGTTGTTACTGCACTGGACAATATTAAGAGATAATTTTAAAATAGAAACATAGAGGAAAACACACTTTCAAATATCTGTCAGATAACTTATATGCTCTTTAGTCCAGAAATCTACAAATATACACACATTTTTTAATTATTTATCTAGCAAACATTTATTTAGAAGCAACTATGTGCCAGGCGGGAGCCCCAGTGGTATATGTAAGAGCTCAGCTGCTAACCAAAAGGTTGGCCGTTCAAATCCACCAGCTGCTCCCTGGAAACCCTGTGGAGCAGTGCTACTCTGTCCTACAGGGCCTCTGTGAATTGGAATTGACTTGATGGCAACAGGGTTTTTGTTTGTTTGTTTAGGTGCCAGGCGATGTGTCAGGTATTGGGAAAAACAAAGAAAAATAGGACAACTAAAAGTTTATGGTCTAGCAGTAGAGACAGACAAGAGCCCTTACCACTCAGTGATAATTATTATGATAAAATTATGTGTAGAATGCTATCAGACGATCTAGGATAGAACGTTGTCCTGATACAAGGTAGGTGGTTGTTGTGTGCCATGCAGTCAGTTCTGACTCATAGCAACCCTGTAAGACAGCGTAGAACTGCCCCATAGGGTTCCTTAGACTGTAAACTTTGTAGCCACTGGGTGGGTTGGAACTGCCAGCCTTTTGGTTAGCAGCTGAGCGGCTTAACTATTGTGCCTCCTGGGCTTCTTACAAAGTGGATAGGTATGTGAAATCATTTAAAGACCACGTAGATGCTACTATCATGAAATAGCTTACATCCATTGAGAACAATCCAAAAGGCTGAAATTTTTTTAAAAGTATGCTTGAAATCTGTTAGAAGCCATCAGACAGCCAAGAGGCAACCGGGATTTGAGAGCTCAAGCTCCCTGAGAGAAGGGAATCAGATAAATGTGCACCAACTTTCTATAAGCAGCTTTTTTTCTTCAGGGAAAATGCAGATTTGGTGTAAAGAGAGAGACTGGGAATACAGGCATACATTGCTAATATCCAACCAATTGCCATGAGTAGATCCAGACTCACAGCAACCCTGTAGGACCGCGTAGAACTGCCCCATAGGGTTTCTGAGGCTGAGATCTTCTGTGGAGCTGCTGATGGGTTCCGATTGCTGATCTTTTGGTTAGCAGCCAAGCACTTTAACCACTGTGCCACCAGGGTTCCTACATTGTTAATAGGCAGAGAGGAAGAGTAGACAATTTGGCAATCTCATAATACCAAGAAAAAATGCATTTCATATAGAAAAAGAGACCCAGGATGTAAGTAGTCAAGGTTCCAAAAAGTAGAGAAGTGAGACTACCTCTCCATGGTTTTGCCAATGAGGCTTTTACATAATTTTAAATTGCGCAGAGCAAAAGGCAAAGAAGCTAAGCAGAAGGCTGGTAAAAAATAAACAGAGCAACATTTTCTACAGTCACAGTTTTAAGGTAAAAAGAATGAGAGCCAAGGACCTTTAGGGAAGAAGGGCTTTTGTAAACAGTTCCAGGCTCTCAGTTGGGGCTCTAGAAGGTTAGTCCTTATGAGCAGAGGGAAAACAGAAGAAGGAAACTGATAGCACCGAAAATGAAGTATCAAATCGGTTCAGTACTTGTTTGGTTAAGATGATCTGTGCCTCCTTACCTGCCTACAAGAGAAGGAAAGAAACTCTTTCTGAGCCAGACAACGTTCCTGAGATCTTCTACTATTTTTCATACACAGTATGCAGAATTTCATTTTTTCGAAAAATTATAAGGCATACCAAGAAACAGGACCAAGAGAAAAAACATAATAGAAAAACAGCCTATAGAAAGAGACATACAGAGAACCCAGTTATTGGAGTTATCAGAGACAGACTTTAAAATAACTGTGACTATTATTTTTAAAATAGATGGCAAGAGAGAGATTTTACCAGAACTGCAATGTAGAATCAAATAGATACTCAGGTTTAAAATACTGAATAATTAAAATTAGGCATTTAATAAACAGGTTTTACAGCAGACACAGAAATCCTGGTGGCGTAATGGTTAAGAGCTACAGCTGCTAATCAAGGTCAGCATGTTCAAATCTACCAGGTGCTCCTTGGAAACCATATGTGGTAATTCTACTCTGCCCTATAGGGTCTCTCTGAGCCAGAATCAACTCAAGAGCAGTGGTTTGGTTTGGTTTACAGCTGATACAGATGGATAAAAAAGTAGAGAGATTAATAAATTGGAATATAGAGCAGGAGAAAATATCCAGGTTCAAAGACTGAGTGAAAAGTGTGAAAAGTAGAGACAGCAGGAAAATGACCTAACAACAGTGATGTCATTGTAATTTTTTAACAACTAATTCTCAAAAAAAATAAGTAGGCATATAGCATAAATTTCACTGATATAAAGTATGTATAATGTAAAATTTGAAAATAATAATAAAACATACAATACTCTTTATTATAATTTCCATATAGCCAACTGATTGTCTTAGAAGACTTTCATTGATTTTTCAAAATACAACTTATTTTATTTTGTTGTTGTTGTTGAGAATATACACAGTGGAACATACTTCAATTCAACACTTTCTACGTGTACAATTCAGTGACACCAATTACATTATTCAAGTTGTGCGACAATTCTCACCCTCCTTTTCTGTGTTGCTCTTCCTCCATTAACATAAATTCACCACCCCCTTAAGTTTCTTATCTAATCTTCTGAGTTGCTGTTGTTGTTAATTTGATCCCATGTAGATAGAGCTAAAAAAAGCAGAACACTCAAGGCAGACATTCTTTACTAGTTGAGCTAAACTGGTTTTGGTTTTAAGAAGGCTGCAGGGGATGTTGGTTGATGCTTTCACTTATGTTAACAAGAGGAAAGTATAACTTCAAAGACGATAACAGAAAATTTAATTGTTTGTCAGTGATTAAGCAACTTCTTTGTTGAATCAAATAATTGTTTTCAAATACTGAAATATTTAATTTTTCACAATATACCAGCAACAGATACGACACACTTTAATCTGCATTATTTAAGTTTTCTGCATCAACTTTCTAGTCTAAATAACCAAGAAAATAAAATATTAAGTTCTTATTTTCAGTGTTTGCTGATTTCTGTGGTGTAAATAGTCCTACCATGGCCAATTTTATGCTGCTAACATGATGTCATTGAATGTGGAGTTGTGATGAGTTATAGCTCAACCATTCCATGATACAGACAAGATAGATATAAACAACTTCAAGAGCACAGAAAATAGTAAAATAATTGGGAAGTAGTAACTTTGTAGTGCCTATTATTTTTGTTTTTAATATAATTCACTTAACTGTACATTGATATAATTTAATTTTAATAATGGTTGTAGTTAACAACTGGCTTACACAATTTCTGAAAATGTAACAATCAGCTCTTCTGACCCAGTGTGAGTTGGCTGTACTGCACACTGTTTAAGATACATAAAAATGGAGAGAAAACAGAAAAAATATCAATATTTGAAAAGATACAGGCCAGGAATTTTGCAAAATTACAAAATAATATCAAGCCACAGATTTTAAAATTAACCATAAAAAATAAAAATAAAGAGAAAATAGGCACCAAAAACAAAGAAAAAAAATGAAAAGCAACCAAAAATTGAGAAACACATTAGAAGTAGCAACAATTAGATCATAAGCCGATATTCCTACTACACAATGGAAATCAGAAGATACTGAAAAGATGTCTTCAAAATACCATAACAGTTGTCAACAAAGAGTACTTTGTCAGCAAAGAAATTGTTCAAAAGTGAAGGTGCAGTAAAACATTTCAAGACAAAGAAAAAGAATTTGTTGCCACTGAAAATGCAAATCTGTTGGTATATACGATGATCAGTGATGACTGAATAATTACATTAACAATTAATAAAATAATATTAATAATTATAATAATTTTTCATAGGGTCCAATACTTATTCAGAATTAAAATGGAAGGCAATAACACAAAAGATGGGGGAAATGGAATTAAAATATTCTTAGATCTTATGATTGCTGTGGTACTTGTAATAGTGCCAATTTAGATACAATTAGGCAAAGATGCATGCTGTAAACACCAAAGTAGCCATATAAAATTATAAAAGAATGTAAAATGAAAAAGCTAATAGAGTATATGGGATTAAGAAAAAAGCTTGATTATTCCAAAAGAAGGCAAAAAGGGAGAGGAAAAGAACAGGCAATGGGTGGGAATATGTTAAACAAATAGTAAGATGATAAACCAAAAAACCCATTGCCATCGAGTCGATTCCAACTCATAGCGACCATATAGGACAGAGTAGAACTGCCTCATAGAGTTTCCAAGGAGTGACTGGTGGATTTGAACTACCAACCCTTTGGCTAGCAGCTGTAGCACTTAGCCACTATGCCACCAAGGTTTCCAGTAAAATGATAGATACAAAGAAACTACACCCAACCCTGTAATTGCAATCCCTAAAACAGTACTTTGTACACAGTTGGCATCAATAAATGTTTACTGAATTAAATTGAAAATGCAAAAAAAAAAAACACTACTTTTTACAAGTCCAGTTTTGAACCAATTTTAGTGATATATCTTTACACAGTTGTGGACATTAATAATTTCTTTGTCAATTGGCTTTACATATTTAAATCCCCTTGCCTAACTTCCCCCTCTCTATTTTTCCATTGCATTTCTCTCTTGCCAAAATACTGTATAAATTACTAATCTATGATGATTATTCTGTCTCTCCCATACCGCCCACTAAAACATAAATTCTGGGAGGACAAAGGAAGGGTTTGTTTGGTTGGTTGGTTGGCAGTTGGTTGGTTCATTGATTTGTCCCAAGTACCTAGAACAACACCTAGCAACAACTCGATATTATTGGTTGAATTGATTAGTTCATTATTTTAGAAGGAAATGGACATGTTTGCCAGACAATGTTTTAGAGGAAACAAGGGCTTAGAGAAAGTATGTAGTCGGTGTCGAAGGGAGAAGGACTTTTTGACCTGAAACAAGAAATTCTATGTTTTGACAAATACTGTAGAAGGAAACTCCAGGTGGAAATGCATATGAAACATCCTGACCACCTCAGAATAGGGGTACTATGTAAATGCAGAATATTATCATTCCTGCCTTGTTGTGGAACTGAGTCCAAGTCACAAAAGTATTTCTTCAAACAACACTCAGTATTTTTTCTTCAGAAAATATAGCTTCCAATTAACTTAGAAGAATGTACGAGGTTGACATATTCTAAGTGGTTAAGGTTTCATAGAGAAAGAAATTCTAGAGAGTTTTATAAAACAAAAACAGTCTTATATTATCATGTAACAGTCACTTAATTGTTATAAGGCATAAAAATGTCAGAGAGAAAATAACTAAGAATTAAGAACCTGTAAATTCATTTAGTTTAGTCACTAGTTCATAATAGATACTTGAAAGATGTTTGCTGAATTAGTGTTGAATTAATAAATTTATCTTAATGACGTGTTTCAACATATGGTGGATAAGAAAAATGCAATGAAATATTATTGCCAACTTTCTAATCCTACAGATCTAGCCACACGGGGAAAAAGAACACTAATAGTTTCATATGCAATATTCATTACTGTGATTCTAAGTGGAGACAGCTCCAGAGAGCTTTGCAAAAAATACCACGTGCCCAAGATGTTATGGAATAGTGGCTGGGGCATTGAGACGTTCCCAAGAAGGTCAACTAGTGATCTGGCTAAACACATTCTTTCACGTTTATTTTATTCACATATAAGGTAATATTCGCTGGCAAATATTATTCTTGGGTTGAGATAAAGGAATCTTGTTTTAAATAATTGTATTTCTCACAGTATTTAAAAGGATTGAACATTCAGTAGGCAGTTAATATTATTTATCATAGTTGCTACAACTCCTATGGATATGTTCTTATGAACTACCTCTTCAGTTATCAAAGGGGTTAGTCATGTATTATTTAGAATGATATATTATCAGGATGTAGTTCTGGGCACATAAATGTTCCTAATCATGAAAAATGATCATACACTAGGAGTTGGCTATTTTACTCTCTGCCCTGGTGGCATAGTTGTTAAGAGCTACAGCTGCTAACCAAAAGGTCAGCAGTTCAAATCCACCAGCTGCTCCTTGGAAACCCTATAAGGCAGTTCTACTCTGTCCTACAGGGTTGCTATGAGTCAAAATCAACGCGATGGCAACAGGTTTGGTTTTTATAGGAGCCCTGGTGGTACGGTAGTTAAGAACTCGGCTGCTAACCAGAAGGTTGGCAGTTCAATCCACCAGATGTTTCTTGGAAACCCCATAGGGCAGTTCTACTCTGTCCTGTGGAATTGCTATGAGTTGGAATTGGTTTGGTTTTGGTTTTATATGACCATAAAGTAGCCCTGGAGGCAAAGCAGTTAAGCACTTGGCTGTTAACTGAAAGGTTGGTGGTTTGAACTCACCAGCCATTCTTTGGGAGAAAGATGTGGTAGTCTGCTTCTGTAAAGGTTTACAGCCTTGGAAAACCTATGGGGGCAGTTCTAATCTGTCCTATAGGGTCACTATGAGTTGGAATCAACTCAACAGCAACAGGCTTGGTTTTTGGTGTGGTTATCAAGATTGGCAAAAGAAATAAAGCAGGGATATACCAAATAAGTGAAATAAAGACTGGGTGAAGTTAAGGAAAATGGGCAAAGGAAGGAAATAAAGAACTGAAATAAATAGCAGATACCAAAGCTTTAGGCATTAATAATTAACAGAAAGATTCAATTGAAGGGACAAAACAAGAAAAAGGTCTGTAGAAGTCAGATGGAAGAGAGAAAATGAAAGCTGTCATATTTTAGAGACATATTTAACTAATTTAGCACTGGGTGGAGCCCTGGTCACAGTGGTTAAAGCCCTCAGCTAACTGAAAGGTCCAAGGTTTGAATCCACCGGCCACTCTGTGGGAGAAAGATGTGACAATGTGCTTCAGTAAAGATTAACCAAAAAACAAACCAAACCCAGTGCCATCGAGTCGATTCCGACTCATAGTGACCCTATAGGACAGAGTAGAACTGCCCCGTAGGGTTTCTAAGGAGCACCTGGCAGATTCAAACTGCCGACCCTTGGGTTAACAGCTGTAGCACTTAACCGCTGCACCACCAGGGTTTCCTCAGTAAAGATTAAAACCTTTGAAACCCTACGGGGCAGTTCTCCCCTGTCCTGTAGGGTTGCTATGAGTCAGGACTGACTTGACGGCAACTGGTTTGGTTGTTTTTATTTGATGGACCTTAGATCTCAAGTAAGCACATGAACCCAATCTGGGGGCAAGAAGGAGAAGTGGCAGGACCTCAAAAAGTATGAATTCTTTCCTAAAGACACCCACTACTACACCTCTGCTAGAACATTGCAAAGTAGCTAAAGATGTAAAGCTGACCCTTTTTCATAAAAGTGTAATATGCTGCAGTGGTAATCTCATTCCCCATTTGAAGTGTTCAAAATTTCTAAGAGACAGATTTAATCTGGTTTATAGGCAGAATGTATCCAAGGTGAGATCAACTGATTTAAAAAAAAAAATAGTAATAATAAATTCAATTTAACTCAAATATCCAACACATTTTTATGTATCAAAATTAAAATAGGCAGGTGGTGGAAATATGTCAATATTATGTTGCCACAGAAGAAAGTCATTGGCACTCTGATAACAACAAGCAGAAAGCCGTAAGTGCGTATCCATATAAGAAGTTAACCACACCCAAAATAAATGTTTTTAATATGAAGCAAATGCAAATTGCAAACAAAAAGATTATTAATTTACCAAAATGGTTAGACATACTTAAATTTGTCATGAAAATGCTATTTATCATTCAATCAACTTTATATCATACAATTACAAAGAGAAGTTATTTATTATGCTATGTTGCCTTTTCTATAAGTACCTAATGCCTGCTTCTGAATGGATGGGAAAAATCATTTAACTTTGTGCGTGCGTGTGTGTGTGTGTGTGTAGTAACAATGTATGTAACAAAACATTGGCCATTTCAACATTCTTCACATGTACAATTCAGTGATATTAATTATGTCTATCATTTACTTTTGATATCCCTTTACTTTTCCTCAATCACTCATAAAGCTGGGTGAGGTACAGAGAAAAGATGAACAACTAAACCTGAAGCCAAAGGGACAGCAGCCCTGACATTAGCAGCAGCCAATACGGTGAGGACAACGACTCCCTATTGGGGTAAGTGTTGGCAAATAGTTTGCTTTTCCAAAATAAGTTAAGGACACTTCAGTCTTCACCACCCTGTTACTCAATGCCCTAAACTTGACCCATTAACTATTATATTTTTTCCTCCATTGCCACTCCCCTAAAATATGTTTAAAAAAAAGATACCATAAAATGGAATTAGTTATATCAAAACTTGGCAAACTCTACTTGATAACTGAAATCGTGCTGTAGAAATAAAAAGATTAGGTTTTAAGATAAAGAAGTAGGCTTAGGCCCTTGCTCCTGCACCTACAGGTGGCATGTTACTGAACACAAGTCACCTCTTCAAGTCTGAGCTTTCATATACGTTAAGTGGACACATCAGAAAACCAATCCTTTTGTCTACCTTAAGAGTTCCTGTGAGGCCCAAATAAAATCATGTCTGTAAATGCTCTTTATAAACCATGACATGCAACAAAATTATGAACAAACATTATTGCTTCTAGACATTGTGTACTGCTTTATTTATTACTATATGGTGATTAATAAACACATAAAAACTAATTGTGTTAATAGTATGTCACTGGATGTTACACTAAAGATGAATTATTCCTTTCAAGTTGTGATTATCTTGTTCCCTAAAAGCAATAAACTCTAGCTGTTCTACAAAAGAGCCTTTATTATGGTTACACTAATATACATGAAATAATTAATTTTATTTATATAGTTGGACACTGACATTTATTCTTCCTCTCCACATACCGACTGGTGTGATTGAATGGTTCCTGTGTTTAGAAAGAATTAACAGTTATGGGATACAAAGACCATCACATGAAGTCAAGTACAACCTATAGAACACCAGCAGCACATTGTCACTTAAGAAACACAAAACATTTTCACACTTTTATTGGTGTAATCCGAGCATTACTGAAGTATCAAACAAGTCCAAGGAAAGTGAAGTGGGGACAACTGGATTAAATAGTATCCTTAGAAGTCTTCTCTTATTTATTGAAATTTTGATGACGCATATCAAGAAATAAAGAAAAATGAAAGCTACAAGAAAGGGTTGTCATGAACATCACATGCAAATACTATGATTGTCACCATATGCATTGTATTATATAAAACTGTATATAGTCCCAAGGGGAACCCTGGTGGCATAGGGGTTAAGAGCTATGGCTGCTAACCAAAAAGTCGGCAGTTTGAATCCACCAGGTGCTCCTTGGAAACTCTATGGGCCAGTTCTACTCTGTTCTATAGGGTCACTATGAATTGGAATCTGCTCAGTGGCAACAGGTTTTTTGAACCCCAAGGGACATGTCCTTTTTCTCCTTCCACATACGCTACAATATCATAAAAACTTTGGACCCTATCACCTTAATCCAGAACTTCATCTCAAATGGCGTTAGTGAGATTTCAGAGTCTGACATCTAATCATTTATAAAGGGGAACTAAGCTTTGAGGATCATATGCTCGAATACCTTTCATCTTGGTAGATTGGCGTGTGGTCCAAGACATGAAATATTCAATTAATGCTTGTGGATCATTACTGTTATAAAAATTACCCTTTGAAATTTCAAATGCTAAACAAACATGTAGTAACAGTAATAGTACTGGATAGAATATATATACTTTACTAGTGAGTTGTGATGCATAATTTAATAGTATTATTAATATTGATATAAATCAATCAGTATGCAAACTTCTATGGCTTGTTTTTATTTATCATTGATTTCCCCAGAATTGAAGGAATTGTTTTAAGTATAGCAAATTTTCCAAGAATATTCTAGAATTTCTACAATAATTCCAATGCAAAAAATTTGCAAAAACCTGATTTTTATATCCCACGCTATTTTTAGCATATGAATAATTTATAGGTGTTTGGATTTTTATACTAAAAAAAGAAAAACAAATACACAATATTTACTTATGTAATAGGTAAAATAATCTATGTAGACAGTTATTTGGTTTTATTAAACCAACTCAATAAAGACAAGCAACAATTTACCCTGAATAACAAGAGTTATTCAAATGTGGATATTGTTGCATTCTTTAGAAGAGAAAGGAGTGCATTATTACTAGGAAACTAGCACAGGAGTCTAGTTCTGTGGAGTTTTAAGAGGTGCTAGAAGGAAGATCGAAACTCTGGTGGTGCAGTGGTTAAGGGGTATGGCTGCTAACTAAAAGGTTGGCAGTCTGAATCCACAAGTGCTCCTTGGAAACTCTATGGGGCAGTCCTACTCTGTCCTATAGGGTTGCTATGAGTTGGAATCTTCCGGACGGCAATGCGTTTTAGAAGGGAGGTCAAACACTTAAAAGACAATATACACAATTTAGTTTATTTTCTCATCAGTCATCTCATAATTTCATTTGAATGTGTAACTTACTATTTGGTATTTATTAATGTTGTTTGAAAGTTAAAATATTCAAGTAACTAAGAGCCAAAGCAGCTTATTAACCCTCATAAAAAATGGCATTCTCCTGACATGCCCACTAAAATTATATTACAAAGTATTCTAAAATTCAGAGGTCAAAAATATGGAAGATTACACATTCTAAGAATGAATACCCAATGGTTTCAAAGGCTAAAGTGCACAGTCTTTTATAATTTGTGCTACTAACAAAGGCTCCATACATATGAGCCCCTTCCCAAATTTTTCTGTAAGATTGCTTTTCTTATATATTACAAAATGTACTGAAGTTATAAATAGTGAAGCTTAGTTTTTTTTTTAATTAGAAGACTCATACACATCTCTGCTCTCTACTCCACAGCACAATAATGATTTCAAAACTGAATAATCTATTAATTTTATCACCTAATTATAAGAAAAAGAGAGACTACTTCTGACAGATGATTATAAAAAAAAAAATAGGAAGCATTAAGTAATTAATTTTCACAACACTTTTTTTTATTTAGTTGAGGACTTGAGATGAATATTTGAGGAAATCTCCATTACTTATATGCTAAAAAAAACCACCCATTGCCATCAAGTATATTTCGACTTATAGCGACCCCATAGGACAGAGCAGAACTGTCCTACAGGGTTTCCAAGGCTGTATGTAATCTTTAAAGAAGCAGACTGTTCCACCTTTCTGCTACGGAGTGGCTGGTGGGTTTGAACTGCCGACCTTTCAGTTAGCAGCCAAACACTTAACCACTGTGCCACCAGGGCTCCCTGTATTAAATAGGAGTATTTTTTTTTATTATATAGTAGGAAGTTGAAATTTTAAATTTTTGCCATTAAAATGACACAGTAATTACAACTTGAGAACTTCAAATATCTACATAGATTTTCAAAACACAACTCTTAAGTGTTTGACTTTGGAATTGTCAATCTCTAAAACAAAATAAGCAATTTTTTATGATGAATGGATTTCAAGCATACATTCTAAGAGCCAAAATAATAATTTGGAAATTTGCTTTGGAACATTTACACAGAAAGATCCAAGGTCATGTCCATATAAATTAAAAAATAATAATTTCAATAATCTTAAAAGAAAAAAACAAATTTGGGATACAAGATTTTATTTACTACAAAATTATGAATTATAATGATAAAACATTCATTTCTTTATTACAAGTAATTCCTTTACTCTTGAGGGTTATCATTTGATTACATTAAAATATGAAGTTCTTATTCCCATTCTTAAATTACAAGAGGCTACACTTTCTATGGTTTCTCTAATTATTAATAGTCTTTACACCTGCTTAAAACATGGCATATAATTAAGGTATTGGTATAATTTTAAATACCCTTGAATTTGCTACAAAAGGAAAACATTATAGAATTCTAAAAAATATTCAAGTTTTACATGAAATTTAAATGTTAAAACTTTACCAACATTCTAGACCCCAAAACACTTAAAAGCAGCAGATAGTTGTTAGTAAAGAGCTAGCATCTGAATTCAGCATTAATATGTTCCAAAGGTGTCTACTATGCAAAATATTTTAATTCCTTATATTTAAAAAGTGCCTTAAATTTATAAAATATCTTTGGAAGATGAAGTATAAATGTATGTACCTTTTCCTAATATAACATTTTAGAAGTTCAAGAAAATTGGCTTTTTATTTGTAACAATAATCCCAAATCTCTAACATAACCACAAATCAAACTTGTTGCTTGTGAGTGGATTCTGACTCCTAACAGCCCTATAGGAGACAGTAGAACTGCCTCATAGGTTTTCCGAGGAGTATCTGGTAGATTTGAACTAATGAACTTTCAGTTAGCAGACAAGTGCTTAACCACTGTGCGACCAGGGCTCTTAAATCTCTAAGATAGTCAACATAAAAGGATAAACTGAAAGGGCAAGAGGCAACTGTCAAAGAAATCTTTTTATCTTAAATTATGATAAGCATAAAGAATGAAATTTGGCATTAGCAATCAATAGCCAAGTGACAAATGAACACTTATTAATATATTAACAAATTTCTAAATACTTTCTATATGTCAGGTATTATTCTACGGATATAGCAGGAACAAAAGAGGAAAATTCCCTTCCATCCCACAGCTTGTATTCTAGTGAGGGGAAACAGAAATTTAAAATAAAATAAGTAAATCGCATAGACAGTAGAAAGAAATAGTACTATAGAGAAAAACAAAATGTAAGTGTGTGTGTATTGCATTTGCAATTTAAATTAGGTGATCATTTAAGACTTCACTGGGAAAATGATATTTGAGCAAACTCTCAAAGGAGACAATGGGCAAGATATGTAAATAAGAGAATTCAGGGAAAAGGTAACCAACCATAAAGAACCCTGAAGCCACTGTCTATTTGACACATTTGAGAAGCAGCAAGGAGGCCACTGTAGTTAGGTTATTTAAAGGACTTTAAATTTTATCCCGAGGGATGAAGAAAACACTGAAGAATTTTGAGCAAAATGACATGATCTGACTCTAGTCTCAAAAGGATCACTCTGCCTGAGAATATATTATAGGATAGGAAACGAACAAATGTGGAAGCGGCCAGGTATGCAACTACTTCAATAAACCAGGCAAAATAATTTTGATCATTTGGACAAGGGTAGTAGATTTGTAAGTTGAGATAAGTGTTAACATTATGGATATATTCTGAAGGCAGAAGGCAGAACCAGCAGAAATTTCCAATGGGTAGAATTTGGGTGTTAGAGAAAGAGGGGATTCATGGAAAACTTCAAGTTTTTTGGTCTGAGCAACAAGGAGGATAAAGAGGAGGATAGAACTAAAAAAAAACCCATTGCCATCAACTTGATGCCAACTCACAGTGACCCTATAGGACAGAGTAGAGCTGCCCCACTGGGTTTCCAAGGAGTGACTGCTAACCAAGAGGTCGGAAGTTCAAATCTGCCAGGCGCTCCTTGGAAACTCTATGGGGCAATTCTACTCTGTCCTATAGGGTTGCTATGAGTCGGAATCGACTCGACGGCAGTGGGTTTTTTGGGTGGCTGGTGGATTTGAACTGCCAGCCTTTTGGTTAGCAGCTGAGTTCTTAACCACTGCGCCACCAGGGCTCCAGAGTTTTCATTAATTGAGAATGAAAACGTTGCAGGTTATGTAGGTTGTTTTAGATTTATTTGTTTATTATTTTGTGGAGAGGAGAAATTCAGTTTTGTAAGTATTATATTTAAGATGTTTATTTTGTGTCCAAGTGGAGATGTCAAATAGGCAGTTGGATATACAAGTCTGGGGTTAACGGCAGAAGCCTGATTTGAAGACATAAATACAAGAATCATAATTTCATAGAAGGTATTTAAAAACATATTACTAGATAATATTACTAAGAGAGTGACTAGAAGTCGAAAAAGAAGATGTTCAAAGACTGAACTATAAGTACTCGAAAATTAAGAGATCAGGGTAATTGTGAGAAATTAAGAAACAGATTGCAGAGGAAAATCCAGTGAGATAAGAGAAAAGCCAGGAGGGTATGCTGTGTTCGAAGTAAGGGAATAAAGAAGCATTTAAAGCACAAAGCATTTAAAGGGATATGAATTTAAAAGAGAAGGTCTCTAACCAGACAAGGATGCCCTTTTTCACCGCTCCTATTCAACATTGTGCTGGAGGTCCTAGCAAGAGCAATTAGGCTAGATAAAGAAATAAAGGGCATCCAGACTGGCAAGGAAGAATAAAAGTATCTCTATTTGCAGATGACATGATCTTATACACAAAAAAAACCTAAAGAATCCTCAAGAAAACTATTGAAACTAATAGAAGAGTTGAGCAGAGTATCAGGATACAAGATAACAGACAAAAATCAGTTGAATTCCTCTATACCAACAAAAAGAACATCGAAGAGGAAATCACTAAATCAATACGATTTACAGTAGCCCCCAAGAAGATAAAATTCTTAGGAATAAATCTCACCAGAGACGTAAAAGACCTATACAAAGAAAAGTATAAGACACTACTGCCAGAAACCAAGAGACCTACATAAGTGGAAAAACATACCTTGCTCACGGATAGGAAGACTCAACATTGTAAAAATGTCTATTCTACCAAAAGAAATCTATAGATTCAAGGCAATTCTTATACAAATTCCAACAACATTTTTTAATGAGATGGAGAAACGAATCACAAACTTCATATGGAAGGGAAAGAGGCCCTGGATAGACAAAGCATTACTGAAAAAGAAAAACAAAGTGGGAGGCCTCACACTACCTGATTTTAGAACCTATTATACTGCCACAGTAGTCAAAACAGCCTGGTACTGGTACAACAACAGATACATACACCAATGGAACAGAATTGAGAATCCAGACATAAATCCATCCACATATGAGCAGCTGATATTTAACAAAGGCCCAAAGTCAGTTGAATGGGGAAAAGACAGTCTCTTAAACAAATGTTGCTGGCATAACTGGATACCCATCAGCAAATAAATGAAACAAGGTCCATACCCACACCATGCACAAAAGCTAACTCAAAATGGATTAAAGACCAAATATAAAATCTAAAAACAATAACTTATCATGGAAGAAAAAATAGGGAAACACTAGGAGCCCTAATACATGGCATAAACAGTATACAAAATATTACTAACAACGCACAAACACCAGAAGAGAAACTAGATAACTGGGAATTCCTAAAAATCAAACAGCTATGCTCATTCAAACACGTCACCAAAAGAGTAAAATGATTACCCACAGACTGGGAAAAAGTTTTTACCTATGATATGTCCAATCAACGTCTGACCTCTAAAATCTACATGATACTGCAAAAACTCAACAACAAAAAGACAAATAGCCCAACGAAAAAAATGGGCAAAGGATATGAACAGACACTTTACTAAAGAAGACATTCAGGTTGCTAACAGATACAGGACACAACGCTCAAGATCATTAACCATTAGAGAAATGCAGATCAGAACTACAATGAGATTTCATCTCAGTCCAACAAGGCTGGCATTAATCCAAACAACACAAAATAATAAATGTTGGAGAGGTTGTGGAGAGACTGGAACACTTATACACTGCTGGTGGGAATGTCAAATGGTACAACCACTTTGGAAATCAATTTGGCACTTCCTTAAAAAGCTAGAAATAGAAGTACCATACAGTCCAGCAATCCCACTCCTTGGAATATATCGTAGAGAAATAAGAGCCTTTACACGAACAGATACAAGCACACCCATGTTCACTGCAGCACTGTTTACAATAGCAAAAACATGGAAGCAACCAAGGTGCCCATCAACAGATGAATGAATAAATAAATTATGGTATAGTTACACAATGAAATACTACACATCATTAAAGAACAATGATGAATCATGAAAAGTTTCATAACATGGAGGAATCTGGAAGGCATTATGCTGAGTGAAATTAGTCAGTTGCAAAAGGACAAATATTGTATGAGACCACTACTATAAGAACTCAAGAAATAGTTGAAACAGAGAAGAAAATATTCTTTGTTGGTTACAAGAGTTGGGAAGGAAGGAGAGAGAGGGGTATTCACTAATTAGATAGTAGTTAAGAACCATTTTAGGTGAAGGGAAAGACAACACACAATGCAGGAGAGGTCAGCACAACTGGACAAAACCAAAAGCAAAGGAATTTCCTGAATAAACTGCATGCTTCGTAGGCCAGCGTAGCAGGGGCGGGGGTCTGGGGACCATGATTTCAGGGGACATCTAAGTCAATTGGCATAATAAAATCTATTAAGAAAACATTCTGCATCCCGCTTTGGAGAGTGGTGCCTGGAGTCTTAAACACTAACAAGTGGCCATCTAAGATGCATCAATGAGTCTCAATCCACCTGGAGCAAAGGAGAACGAAGAACACCAAAGACACAATGCAATTATGAGCCCAAGAGACAGAAAGGGCCACATAAACCAGAGACTACATCAGCCTGAGACCAGAAGAATTAGATCGTGCCTGGCTACAACAGATGACTGCCCTGACAGGGAATACAACAGAGAATCCCTGAAGAAGCAGGATAGCAGTGGGATGTAGACCTCAAATTCTCATAAAAAGACCAGACTTAATGGTCTGACTGAGACTAGGACCCCAGAGCTCATAGTCCCCAGACCTTCTGTTAGCCCAAGACAGGAACCATTCCCAAAGCCAACTCTTCAGACAGGGATTGGACTGGACTGTAAGATAGAAAATGATACTGGTAAGGAGTGAGCTTCTTGGCTTAAGTAGACACATGAGACTATGTGGGGAGCTCCTATCTGGAGGGGAGATTACAAGGCAGAGGGGGACAGAAGCTTCCTGAATGGACATGGAAATACAGAGTGGGCAGAAGGAGTGTGCTATCTCATTAGGTGGAGAGAAACTAGGAGTATGCAGCAAGGTGTATACAAATTTTTGTATGAAAGACTGACTTGATTTGTAAACTTTCACTTAAAGCACAATAAAAATTTAAGAAAATAAAAGAGAAGGTCTTGGTCAACTACATTAAATGATACTAAAAAAACCAAACCAAACCCAGTGTCGCCAAGTCAATTCCGACTCATAGCAACCCTATAGGACAGAGTAGAACTGCCCCATAGAGTTTCCAAGGAGCGCCTGGCAGATTCGAACTGCTGACCCTTTGGTTAGCAGCCACAGCACTTAACCACTACACCGTCAGGGTTTCCAAATACTGCTAAGTCAAGTACAATGAGGGCTGAGAAATGGTCAATGGATAAAACACAAAGAGGTCAACACTGACCGTAAATTCTATTCCCTGCTCTGCTTTCTCCCACTGGGTTTTAATTTTTCTAGGTATCTCGTAATAATAGTTACTATATCAGAACTGAAAGAACACTCTTTTAAAATGCAATACTACATTGTAAATGAGTAAAAGTCTATTTCCATGTATTAAAATATAAGAATTAAGATAACTGGATGAAAAGGTGTTGCAAAATTGTTTTAAAGAACATGCATTTTTCCAAAAAAAAAAAGTAATTTAGAAAGCATACTTAAAATTTACTATCAGCTTAAATAGAAATATTGTTCATAAAATTATTTCTACATACAAAAGTGAAAACTCCCATCTTTTGAGGTGGGCAAACTCTTGTTTCATTGTTAGTAAAATTTTCCAAAGGAACAAATTTAATTTATGACATATATGCTACTTACTCTTCACTTTGCGTAGATATTTTATATAGTCTAGAAAATAGAAAGATACGAAGAACTTGTAATAATATTCATATCTCACAAGCACGTTTGAAATTGATGCCTTAATTCTTTGATTGAGAAAGTTTATATTTCAGATTAAAAATGAGATAGTCATGTTTTCATATGTTAAACAAATTTGCCATAAAAATATACATTAAGTGTGTATTACATATATATGTGTGTGTATTTACACATACGTACATATCCACAAGGCAAAGAGAGATAGTACAAAGAATCTTCTTGAATTCAACACTCAGGTTAAGAAATACAACATCATCAGTTCCTTTAAAACCCTTACATGGCTGTCTTTGACAGCGTCCTCTTCCTTCGGCAATCAGAGTTAACCACTATCCTGAATTTTGTGTTAATCATTCCACTGGTTTGGCCATCCAAACCATATATGGGATAATTCTTCTGTGGCTTTTCTCACTGAAAACTATTTTTGAGAACTATCTGTGCTGAGACCCTGGTGGCAGAGTGGTTAAGAGCTATGGCTGCTAACCAAAAGATATGCAGTTCAAATCCACCAGGAGCTCCTCAATTGTAGTTAGCATTCTTCAATGGGAGAGAGAGCCCACACTTTTATAAGACTACTTTATTAGACCATTTATCTGGTTCCAGGAACTGAATTAACAAAATGTAAATAAATATCAGCGACCTCCTTCTTCTTGATCCAAGTGTTTATAGCCACATAGGATTCAGAAAGACATATGTCTGCTCTTCATTACCTCTATTTTCCTCTCTTTAGCAGGTATCTCCATTCCAAGTTAAACCAAAAACCCACTGTTGTCGAGTCAATTCCAGCTCATAGCGACCCTACAGGACAGAGTAGAACTGCCCCATAGGGTTTTCAAGGAGCTGGCTGGTGGATTCAAACCGCCGACCTTTTGATTAGCAGTCAATCTCTACCACTGAGCCACAAGGGCGCCACACTCCAAGTTAGGTGTATATAAAGCTATGGAATTTTATTAAGCTGATTAAATCATAGTAAAATAAGTTCTTTAAACATATAAAATTTGTTGAACAGAGAGACGACATTGTAAAATATCCCTTTAATTAAAGTTATTTAGTAGAATTGCAGAACCCTTGTGGCGTAGTGGCAAAGTGCTACAGCTGCTAACCAAAAGGTTGGCTGTTTGAATCCACCAGGTGCTCCTTGGAAACTCTACAGGACAGGTCTACTCTGTCCTATAGGGTCACTATGAGTCGGAATTGACTTGAAGGTAACAAGTTTGTTTTTTGGTTTTTTTTTCCCCCGTGTTGATACATGTAGCTGCAATGATTAATCTCTAGTGCAATGGAGTATTCCTTTGAATAGGCACGTTTATTTATCCATTTAATTGTATCCAAATTTTTGCTATTGCCAACAATGCCTCTATGCATATTCATGTAAGTGACTCTGGATTCATACTTACAAGGCTTGTCTAGGGTATGTACCAACAACCAAACCAAACCCATTGTCATGGAGTCGAGTCCGACTCACAGTGGCCCTATAGGACAGAGCAGAACTGCCCCATAGAGTCTCCAAGGAGCTCCTGGTGGATTCCAACTGCCAACCTCTCGGTTAGCAGCCGTAGCACTTAACCACTATGCCACCAGACATCCACAAACTTTTTCCACAAAGGGCCAGATAGTAAGTATTTTAGGCTTTTACAGCCATATGATCTTTGTCACTATTACTGAAGTCTGACTTTACATAGCAAAAGAGATCAGAGACAATACATAAACAAACAGGCATGGCTGTGTTCCAATGAAACTTTATTTACAAAAATAAATGAAGGGCAAAATTTGGCCCTTGGGCCCTACTTTGCTGACCCCTGTCTTAAAGCATAAACTATTAAACTAAAATGGTTATGTTAATTTATATTACCAACAGCAGTGTATAAGAGTTAACACTGTTTTATATTCTCTGCAAAGCTTGGAATTTCAGACTTTTAAACTTTTGCCAAACTGGTTTGTTTGTGAAATAATATCTCCCATTGTATTTTATTATAGTTTCTCCTGATTATAATGAGGATGGGAAACTTTTCATACGTCAGTTTTCCATTGGCATTTCCTCTTCGTTGAAATGCCAGTCCACATATTTGCTCATTTTTAAGATTTGTTTGTTAGTGTTTTTCTTATTGGAGTTTTTCTATGTTCTACTTACTAACAGTGTTTCTTTTATCTGTATGCAAACATCTGCTAATTAGTAGATTTTCTTTTTATACACTTTGTGGTATCTATTGGCAAACACAAGGTCTTAGTTTTAATGAAGCTAAATTATCAATTTTTTCCTTTATGTTACTGTGGGGTTTTTGTCTATATTAAGAAAAACCTCACGTTCTAAGTATTACTTCTTCTACATTTTCTAATAGTTTTAAAGTTTTGTCTTTCATCTTTAAATCCATAAGCCATCAGGGACTGATTTTGCTTAAATTATGAAGTAGGGATTAAATCGTTTTCCCCCATATAAAGAACCAATTTTACTGGCATTATTTATCAGATAGTACTTCCTCTCTCCAAAGATGCCCAATTCCTGATCAGTGAAATACAAAGGTACCACATACACAGTGATTTGTTATGGGCTATCTATACATTTCCGTTAATTAATTTTTCTATCTCTGCAACAATACCACATTACCTTAATTACTATATTTTTATAAATGCGATGGATAGCTAATACAGCATACCAAATTCTTTAACAGTCTCTTCGGTACTGTTGAGCTTGCTGCTTCCATATTAAGATGTAGATTAGAATAGATACTATTATCTATTAGAAATCTAGAAATCATTTTGGAAAGGATTAACATTGTTTTATAGTGGGTCTTCAGATTAAAAAACGTAGTATATTTCTCCACGCATTTCTTTAATGTCTTCTAATAAAGTCTTAAAATTTTGTCCATACAAGTATTGATCATCTTTGGTTAGATGTATTTCTAGGTACTTTAAATGTCTGTGCCATTGTAAATTATATTATTATTATTTGTTTTTTAACCTGTCTTTCTAAATTATCTCATTAATTCTAATAATATGTCAGTAGATACTTTTGCATTTTTAATTAGGACAATAATGTCCTAAGGTATTTTTTTATTTCTTCTCTATCCCTGTTCTTTTTATTTTTTACACCTTGTCTTATCGAACTATATAAAACACCCAGTATAATGTTAAATAATGGGTATGGGGAAGCAATATATTAGCATCAAAATCAGGAACAATGAAAAAAAACATTATACTGGATGTTTTAGGCAGTTCGATAAGACAAGATAAAGATATACTATATTTTCTTTAACGGATATAGAACAATATAGATTTTATATTTCCCCGTTATTAGTTTGGATAAGTTATATTTTTGTAGGCATTTATCTATTTAATCTTAGTTTTCAAATTTGTAAATTTCAAATTTATAAATATCATACTATGTTTTTGTTAGTTGCCATTGAGTTGGCTCCCAATTCATGGAGATACCATATACAACAGATCGACATGCTTTGTGGTCTTGCGCCATCCCCATGATCAGTTACAGGTTGGACCACTGTGATCTACAGGATTTTCATTGGCTGATTTTCAAAAGCAGATCACCAGAATTTTCTTGTCTGTCTTAGTCTGGAAGCTTTGCTAAAACCTGTTCAGCATCATAGCAACATGTAAGCCTCTACTGACAGACAGGCGGAGGCTACGTTATGAGATGTGCTGGCCAGGAACCCAGGTCTCCTGTATGGGTGGTGAGAATTTTACCACTGAACCACCACTGTCTCCCCTTAAATATATTATTTCTTAAATTAAAAATGATACAGACAGTGCTCATGACATTCTGTTTTTGAATTGGGGAGCTTGGTTACACACATGTGTTCATTTGGTTGACAATCCACTGAGCTGTGCACTTAGGATCTGTGTACTTTTCCATAATTTTTTTTTTTATATCTCAGTAAAAAGTTATTTTAAAAAAAGACTAAAGACTATAACAATACCCCAAACTGCAAGTGCAGAGATAGCTACATGTGCTTTTTGGGGTATATCATTTAACTCTCAAAACAATCCTAAAAGGTGGGAGCTGCTATCACCTTGGAAACCCTGGTGGCATAGTGGTTAAGAGCTACGGCTGCTAACCTAAAGGCCGGCAGTTCAAATACACCAGGCGCTCCTTGGAAACTCTATGGAGCAGTTCTACTCTGTCATAGGCGGTTGCTATGAGTTGGAATCGACTTGACGGCAACGGGTTTGGTTTGGTTTTTTTGGCTATCGCCTTTGTTCATGAATAAGGGAACAGGAGATTCAAGAGGCAAAGGAGCGTGCTCCAAGTGATACAGCGAGTAGGTGGTGAAGCAGGACCTCACACCCACTTCTGAGTCTTTCCTGTCCTCTGGAAGGCTCCAGGCCAGGGCTTGTCAGACATAGTCACAGGTCTGGAGCTCACTCTTCTACTTGCTTTTTATTAATCTGCTGCATTTGCAATTATGTCCCTTTGTAATTCCTAGTAGTTTCAGACTTCTCTCTTTTCCTTTGATACATCTCTCATGTATAGTTCAATATTATTGGCATTTTCAAGGAACAATTTTAGGTTATGTTAACTTTCTAATTCATCTGTTTTTCATTTCATTGCTTTGTAGTTTTATCATTATTTCTTTTATTTTACTTTTTTGTGGTTTAATCTGATATTGCTTTCCTAACATCTCAACATAACATTATGTCAATAATTATAACTTTGTTCATTTTACTATTAGCCTTTATATTGTTCAACCTGGGACTCTCTTCAGAGAGAACTTTTCAACAGTTAAAACCAGGACTTTGCCAGACAAAGCAGGAGACAAAATCGTCCTAGTTAAAAGTTTTCCTCTATATTCCATCTTCAATGCAACCCTCAAGTTTTGATAAAGAATATTTTCGTTGTTGTAATATGCATTTTCCAGTTTTGATTATGACTTATTTAACCCAAGGGTCACGTTAATTTCCCTATTATTTTAAGTTATCGTTTCTGTATTGATGTTTGCATTTTAGCTAAAGAATGGAGTCCTAGCAGCTAAAGAGTATAGTCATTTTAACATATTTTCTGATAGCAGTAGTTGCTAAGGAGAAAAAGCAGAGAATAAGGAGTAAACTGTATTGGGTGTGGGAGAATTCTAGAGAGGTGGTAAGGAAAGTTCTTACAGAGGAGATAAAGTTCTAGTAAAGATCTGAAAGAATTGAGGAAGCTAACCATAGAGGTACCTGGAAGAAGAACATTTCAGCAGATGGAAGGGCAAGTGTAAATATCTTAAACTAGGTGTGTTCCTGACATATTTATGGAAGAGCAAGTAGTCCAAAAAGGGGAGAGTTTGGGCCTTACAACTCAGAGAAAAAACTTCTGGTTTTACTCTTGTGAGATGGGAAGCCATTGAAAGCATTTGAGCAGAGGAATAATGTGATATTTTAAAAGCACTATTCCTGCCATTGTTTTGAGAAAGGATTGTAATGGAGCAAGTGCAGAAGCAAGGGACCAGTCAGAAGACAGTCGCATGTAACAAACAGTGATCTTGGACCAGGGAAAAGGCAGTGAGTTGTTGACAAATGGCCAGTTTCTAAATATATTTTGAATGTACAAACAAATTGACTTGCTGAGAGACCAGATGCAGGTACAAAAAAAAAAAAAAAAAAAGGTCAAGGATGACACTAATGCTTTGGCATGAGCCACTGAAATATCGGCATTTCCATTGCCGGAGATGGGAAGAAGATTGCAGAAGAAGCTGGTTTGGGAGAATGGCAATGATTGTCAGGAATGCCACTCAAACCAAAAACCAAACCCAGTGCCGTGGAGCCAATTCCGACTCATAGTGACCCTATAGGACAGAGTAGAACTGCCCCATAGGGTTTCCAAGGAGTGCCTGGTGGATTCGAATCGCACATCCTTTGGTTAGCAGCCGTAGCACTTAACCACTATACCACCAGAGCTTCCAGAAGTCCATTAGGGCATGTTAAGTTTGAGAAGCCTATTACAATTCAAATGGAAATGAAAGATAGATAGTTGGATAATCAGTTCTGTAGCTCAAGAAAGTATTTTAAGCTAGGTAGAAATGTAGAAGTATCAGCATACAAATGGTATTTAGAGCCATAAGATTGTCAGTGATAAAAAGGAGTGTTGATAGAAAAGAGAGGAGTTTGAAGGGCTGGGGTGAGGGCACAAAAATTCTTGAAGCTCAGAAAGATGAATTGTTATTAGGTGCCATGGAGTATTTTCCAACTCATAGCAACTCTAGGTACAATAGGACAAAATGTTGCCCAGTTTTGCTGTGCCATCCTCACAATCACTGCTCAGTTAGAGCCCATTGTTGCAGCCACTGTGTTAACTGATCTTGTTGAGATCAAAAACCAAACTTGTTGCTGTTAAGTTGATTCTAACTCATAGCAACCCTATACAACAAAGTAGAACTACTCCGTAGGGTTTCAAAGGATCGGCTGATGGATTTGAACTGCAGACCTTTTGGTCTGCAGCTGAGCTGTTAACCACTGTGGCACCAGGATGCCATCTTGTTGAGGGTCTTCCTCTTTTTCGTTGACCCTCTACTTTACCAAACATGATATCCTTCTTCAGGGACTGGTCCCTCCTGATACCATGTCCAAAGGACATGAGATTAAGTCTTGCTGTCCTTGCTTCTAAGGAAACAGCAAAAGAGACTGAGAAGGTATGGACAAAAAGGTTAGAAATTCTAAAAGCAAAAACAAGTCAAGGAGGTAAAGGCAATGATTACTGTGGTGTCAAATGCTGATAAGAATTCAAGAATAAATGATCTGTGCATTTGGCAACATGGAAGCTGTTCCTAAGTTTTGTAAAAACAGAATTAAGTGGTGGGAGGGGGAGGGGAAGCACTAATTGGTATGTTTGGTTTAAAAGCTAAAGAAGCTAGACAGAAAAGAGAATATTATAGGATTAAATTTACATGAAGTTTAAAAACAGGTAAAATAAATTATGGTGAGAGAAATCAGCAGAGGTGTTACCTTTGGGGAAGATGGGGGTAGGGAGTTGGAGGAGACACAAGTGGGGTTTTTAGGACATTCCTGATCTGTGTGGTATTTATATTGGTGTTTTCTCTGTGAACATTCATTGAACCATACACTTGTAACTTTCACAGTTTACTGCATTATGCTATTCAATAACAAAGTTTTCTTTCTAAAACTAGAGAACGATGGAAGAATATTTGGAGACAGTGATAGACAGATCTTTCAAAACGTTTTGCTTTAAAGGAAGAAGAGAAATGGGGCAGCAAATGGAGAGTGAAATGGGATCAAGAAAAAGACTGAAATAGTGGCATGTTGATTTGCTAATGAAATGATCTAGTGGAGCAGAAGAAAATGACCATGCAGAAGAGTGAGGAGATTGGAGCAATTGTCCTTGCAGTAGACAGGAGGAACGGGATTGAATGCCTAAGCAGAGGGTTTGGCTTGGCTAGGAGCATGGGAAGTTCATTCAAAAACAAACAGACAACAACAATAACAAAAGGCAATGTAGAGATGCAGGAGGGTAATTAGATGTGCTGGTGAGTTCTTACAGAAAGTCTTTTCTGATTGCTTCCGTTGTTTGTCCAAAGTAGGAGGCAAGTCATCAGCTGAGAATGAGGATGAAGTGTGGAAGTTCTATGGAGAGAGCAGAAAGAAGGAAATACTCGTCTAGGAGAACAGAGATGAGAACGTACTAGGAAAAGAAAATATGACAACCAAACAGCATGAAGGGTCTCATTGAGGTTCAAATTCAGGAATTTAAAATGAACCTTGTCAGTGCAGTTTTGTGTTGTTCTCTAGCCACATTCAGCTGTACAGGTGTAGGTATGGGAAAAGCAAAGAGTTAAATTTAACCTGAATTGTAGTTGGCCAAACGGAAAAGCAGTGGAACTGAGAAGGCAGATGCTAGGAAGTGATTTTAATGATTTACAAGAAATTAAAGCTAGCTAAGGAGAGAAAAAAGAACGTGAGAGAAATGACTGTGAAAAGGTGGTGGCATCAACACCTCTCATATAACAAACACTGTACAACGGTGCTTATATATATGTGAAGAGCTGCTGGTTGACTTGCCAAGACATTTTCTCTTAGGTAAGCAGCTAACACAGGCAATGGGGACAATGACAACATTGCTTTAGGCCACAAAATTATGATCGCATATAGAGAGCAGCAGAGAGAAACAAAAGACAGAGCTTTCAGAATTGTGATATCATTAAAATTTTTTTTTTTTTTTTTTATGGCTACGAAGAAGTTCAAACTGACTTTAAGGGTAATCTATTATCTTGGCTGTGTGAGAATACATTTGTTCTATCATTGGTTAATACTGTCAAGTTTTACAATATCTTCTCTAAATCATTTTCCAAGTCCAGACAAAATGGATTCAATTTAATTCAGTTTATTTTGTCCAGTTGTGTTTAATAGCATGAAATTTGGGAGTCAGGATGTATTCCAAATAGCTAGAAATGTAATAATTTATGAATAATAATAAATAGGAATAATAACATTATTATGCCTTAATAATAACTGAGGAATAATAATAGAAGCCAGTATTATCAGAAGCTCTTTTCTGCTCCTCTAAGAATTTTTGGCTCTTGATGACTGTGGTATAAAAGGATAGGCATAAGAACATGCATATTTTTACAAAATAATTTTTAAAGTTTGACAACCTGAATCTAAAATTAGGCATCAATAATTATCAAGGAATCAAAGTTAAGTAATATAAAAACAGTGTTCTAGACATATTAATTCTTGACTCTTCATTATACATATGTCTTTGACTCATCTTCTGCTGAAAAGTTATTCCTACAAGCCAGGTTCCTGAATTGGACCTGCGTAAATACATGAGACTTGACAGTCAATCTATATGTTGGGCTAAGCCAATAAAAACTCTTACAGAGATTTTGAATTAAGACATAAAGAACAAGCCAGTCATATGATGCTAAGAGCCAATATATGATTAATTAGAAAAGAATCAAAGCTATTCAGAAATAATAATAATGTAAGAGGATGGGAAATTCTGATTTTGTGAAGAAAATTGTGCTTGCACATTATTTGTGTATGGAAACTTATCTCGGGTTTTTAAGTTCATTTTTATACTTACCACCTATTAACCATATGGAAACCTTGGTGGCGTAGTGGTTAAGAGTACAGCTGCTAACCAAAAGGTCGGCAGTTCGAATCCACCAGGAGCTCCTTAGAAACTCTATGGGGCAGTTCTACTCTGTCCTATAAGGTCTCTATGAGTCGAAATGACTTGACAGCAATGGGTTTGGTTTTTTGGTTTATCAACCATATACAATGATAGATTTTAAAAAAGTAAAAATATAAAAGTTCTAGCCATGCTCAAAACAAGAGTAGGGCATAAAAGAAAGGAAGGAAGAGGGAGGGAGGAAGGGACCAAGGAAGAGAGAGGAAGAAAGACAGAAAGGAGAGAAATAGAAAGAAAGAATAGGTTGTGGTATTCTCAGGCTGGAGAATGCTTTAATAAACTTCGCCTCTGTGGGATAAAAGAGATTAAAAACGAGAAGAATAAAATTAAAAAAAAAAAAAAGATGAGGCAAGGCTTTTCACCTTGTAGTGCCTAAAACAAGGCCGATGCCAACACAAAAGAAGCCTCACTTATATAAAGCTGATTTCTGAATCTAGCTGGCTACGTGCATAATTAAAGCTTTAAAAGTACTTCTAAAATTCTAAAAGTACAAGCTACAATTTCCAGTTGGAATCCCAGAAGGAAAGAAGAGAGAAAATGAGATTGGACATTTTTTATTTTGGAAAAAATATCTGAAAAATTTCCAAATTGATGAAAATTTTAACTCACAGATCCAAAAAGCTCAGCAAACCCTAAGCAGAATTAAGAAGAATGAAAGAAAGAAAAATGCACTTAGGCATACTATAGGCAAATTGTTGAAAACCAAAGATAAAAGAAAATCTTAAAAGAAGACAGTGACAAAATACATGTAACACCCAGAAGTACACAATAAGAATGATGGCTGACTGCACATCATAAACAATTCAAGCCAGAACAAAAAGTAACATTATCTTTAAAATCCTGGAAAAAATATTCACAACTTAGGAGTCTACTATCAGTGAGAAAAATCCTTGAAAATGAATGCCAAACAAAGACATACCTGATAATAGCTAAGAGAATTTGTCACTAGCAGAATCTGCACTACAAGAAATGATACAGACAAGTCTTCAGTATGAAAGTAAATGATTTCAGATGGAAACTCAGCTTAAACAAAAGGGAAAGAATGGTAAATATATAGGAAATATAAAGGACATATTTTATCTTTTTTATTTTCTATAAAAGCCAGTTGATTAAAGCAAAAACAGTAACAATATATTATAGGATTTGTAAACTATGAAGAAGTAAAATATATGAAAACAACAGCACAAAGAACCAAAGAGAGTAATTGGAAATATATAATTTTAAGTTTCTTATAGTAAAAATAAAGTGGTACAGTATGAATTCAAGAAGTACTATAAGATATTCATATCGAAATTCCTAGAGCAATCACTAAAAGAAACGGTGCTAAAAAAGGAATATAGAAAAAATGAAATACTAAAATATACTTGATTGATTCAAAAGAAAACAGGAGTAGAGGAAGAAAGAATAGATGGAAAAAAACAGAAAATAACTAGTAAGATGACAGACTTAAAAGGAACCGTATCAAAAATTTCATTAAACAGAAATAGACTAGACACTCCTATAAAAGGCAGAGATTGTCAGACAGAAAGAGAGAGCGGCAAGAGAATGACGCAACTATACACTGTCTTACAGAGCTGCATTTTAAATATAAATAAACAGAAGGTTAAAAATAAAATGATGTAAAAACAACTACGATCATTCAAACTGTAATGATAAGAAAGCTGGTGTGGCTGTATTAGTAGCACACAGAGTAGGTTGATGACAAAAACTACTAACAGAGATAAAAAGGGACACTTCATAAAGACACAAGGGTCAGTTCATTAAGAAGACGTAATTTTAAATGTGTATGCACCAAGTAACAGAGCTTCAAAATACATGAAGCTAAAATTTACAGAATTAAAGGAAGACATAGACATAACTACAACTATGCCGTCATTGTTAGGTGTTGTTGAGTCGATTCCGACTCATAGCAACCCTATGTACAAGAGAACACAACACTGCGTGGTCCTGCGTCATGCCCACAATCATTGTTATGCTTAAGCCCATTGTTGCGGCCACTGTGTCAATCCATCTCATTGAGGGTCTTCCTCTTTTCCGCTGACACTGTCCTTTACCAACCATGACATCCTTCTCCAGGGACTGATCTCTCCTGACAACGTCCAAAGTACGTAAGACATAGTCTCGACATCCTAACTTCTAAGGCTCATTCTAGTTGTACTTCTTCCAAGACACATCTGTTCATTCTTTTGGGAGTATATTCAATATTCATCACCAACACCACAATTCAAAGGCATCAATTCTTCTTCTGTCTTCCTTATTCATTGTCCAGCTTTGGCATGCATATGATGCAATTGAAAATACCATGGCTTGGGTCAGGCGCACCTTAGTCTTCAAGGTGACACCTTTGCTTTTCAACACTGTCTTAGTCATCCAGTGCTGCTATAACAGAAATACCACAAGAGGATGGCTTTAACAAACAGAAATTTATTTCCTCAGAGTAAAGTAGGCTAAAAGTCCAAATTCAACACATCAGCTCCAGGGAAAGGCTTTCTCTTTCTGTTAGCTCTGGAAAAAAGTCCTTGTCCTCAATCTTCCCACAGTTGAGGAGCTTCTCAGACGCAGGGACCCCGGGTCCTAAGGACGTGCTCTGCTCCTGGTGCTGTTTCTTGATGAGGTCCCCAACTTTCTGCTTGCTTCCCTTTCCTTTTATCTCTTGTGAGATAAAAGGTGGTGCAGGCCACACCCCTGGGAAACTCTTTTTACCTTGGATCAGGGAAGTGACTGAGTAAGGGTGGTGTTACAATCCCACCCTAATCTGTTTTAACATAAAATTACAATCACAAAGCAGAGGACAACCACAGAATACTGGGAATCATGGGCCAGCCAAATTGATACATATTTTGGGGGGACACAATGCAATCCATTACAAACCCCTTGAAGAGGTCTTTTGCAGCAGATCTACAACTATAGTTGGAGATTTTAACATATCTAAGTAATTGGTAGAACAAGTAGATTAAAATCGGCAAGGATATAGATTTGAATGGCTACCAACCAAGATGACTTAATTGACATTTATAGAATTCCACACAAAACAACTGCAGAATGTTTTATTTTCATGTGCACATGCAACATTTAACAAGTCAGATAATATACTAAACTAAAGAACACGTCTCAACAAATTTAAAAGTTTTGAAATCACATAGACAACAATTAAGAAAAAAAAAAAGCTTTAAAGAAAACTCCAAATATTTGGAAGTTGAATATCCACCTCATAATAATTCATGGGCCAAATGAGAAATCACAGGGAAATTAGAAAATATTTTGATTTGAATGAACATAAAAACAAAATTTATCAAAATGTATGTAAAGTAGCTAAAGCTGTGTTTAGACAGAAATACATAGCTTTAAATGCTCATATTAGCCAATAAGCTTTAAAACTAAGAAGTTAGAAAAAGAAAAGCAAATTAAATACAAACTAGGCAAAAAAAAGAAGTAAATCATAAAAAATAAGAATGGGGCTCAATTAAACAGAAAATCTACAAAGGATACAGAAAAAACAATACAACAAGAAGTCAGTGCCTTGAATAAAAAAAAAGAAAAAAATTTTTTTACTCATATTAATAAAATTCATAACCTCTTGGAACAACTAATCATGAAAAAAAAATATTACCAATATCAAGAATGAAAAAGGACATCACTACAGATTCTACAGACATTGAAAAGATAATGGTGTTATTCTCAACATTTTAAGCCAATAAATTTTTAAAAATTAGATAAAATAAATTCCTAAAAAAAAAACACACCTATAACTAAAAGAAATATTACATCTAAATAGTTCTTCCTTTTATGTGTTAAATAAATGCATTTACAATAGCCTCCCCCCGCCAAAAAAAAAAAAAAACTTTAAAGAAAAAAGCTTCCAGAATCAAATAGTTTTGCTGGTGTATTTTATCAAACACCGAAGGAAAAAGAATATAAATGTTACAGAAACTATTGGAAAAAATGAAGAAACAGAGAATAAATTCCAGCTTTTATGAGGTCAGTATAACTTAGATACCAAAATTAGACAAAAGTATTTCAAGAAAAGAAAATTTGCTGGTCAATGTTGCTCATGAACACAGATACCAAAATACTCAGCAACACTGAATCCAACAATATATAAAAATGTTAACACATAACGACTAAATGGTGCTATATCCCAGGAATGCTATATTAACTTATCAGTTAAAAATCAATTTATGTAATTCCTCACATCAATGCAATAAATGAGAAAATATCATGTAATCATCTTAATGGATTCATTTGAAAGACTTCAATATCAATATATGATTAAAAAACTTTTGGGGAATAATCCTCAATCTAATAAATGGCATCTGCAAATACCATATCTCATTTAATAATGATACACTGTGATCTCTCCACATAGCTTGGGAACAAGCCAAGGATGTCTGCTCCCACCATTTCTATTCAACCTTTTTTTTAGAGGTCCTAGTGGAGCCCGGGTGCCACAGTGGTTAAGCACTTGGCTGTTAACCAAAAGGTCAGCAGTTTGAAACCACCAGCCACTCCTTGACAATCCTATGGGGGCAGTTCTACTCTGCCCTGTAGGGCTGCTATGAGTTGGAATCAACTCAATAGCAACAGCGTCAGGTAGTATAATAAGACAAAATTTAGTCTATTCAAAATCTACTTAAATCAGGCAAATTTGGCACAGGAAATATGGCCAATAAACAATATTTACTTGCGTTCCTACAAATCAGTAATAAAAATCGGAAAACGGAAAAAATACAATTTACAGATGCACCAAAAACTTAAAATATTTAGAAATAAATGGAAAAAACAATAGCTGTGCAAGATCTTTTTACTTAAAACTGCAAAGAAGTTGCTCAGAGAAGCGAAAGTAGACCCAATAAATGGTAATTATGCAATGTTCATGAACTAGAATGCTCAATATTGTTAAGATGTCAGTTCTTCCCAAATAGACTTATAAATTTAATCCAAAAAAAAATTCCAGCAGGGTAATTTTTTTAGAACTAACATGGTGATTCTAAATATTTTTTAAAATCTTACAGGATCTAGAATAGCCAAAACAACAACAATAAAATATCTTGAAGAAAAACAAAGTTGGAGGATTCACACAACTTGATTTCAAGATTTACTGTAAAATTATAGTAATCAAGATAGCGTGGATTGGTATATGATACATAAATAGATTTATTAACGGAACAGAATAGAGAGTCCAGAAATAAACCACACATACACAATCAATTGATTATTGACCAAGGCAACTCAGTGGAAAAAGAATAGTCTTTTCAGCAAATAATATTGAAAGAACAGAATGATTATATGGGGTAAAAATGAATCTCAGCTTCTAAAGATGCACTAGAAACAAACCCATTGCCATCGAATCGATTCTGACTCAGAGCATGACCAACAAAAATGAGCTCAAGGTGGATAATAGATTGAAACATAGAAACGAAAACATGAGGATTCTAAAATAAAACAGAGGATGATATCTTTGCTACTATACGGTGAGGAAATAAATTCTTAAATAGGACAGAAAGTACACACACACACATACAAATTGATGAATTGGACTTAATCAAAATTAGCTTTCTGGTAATCCAAATAAACCACTAAGAAAATTAAAAATCAGCCTACATAAATAAAATATTCACAAAACATGTATCTGATGAACAGACTTGTATCTAGAATACATATTTGTTGTTATTATTAACTTTTAAAAGACAGACACACAATAAAAAATAGTAAAACGACATAGAAAGATACTTCTCAATAGAAGACATATGAATAGTCAATAAAGCTAAACCATTAGAAGAAAATGCAAATTAAAACCACGATGAATTATCATTACACACCCACCAGAAATGCTAAAATTTTAAAATGTCTGTCAGCACCAAATATTGTGGAGGGTAGAGAGGAACTGGAACATGCATAGATTGCTTGTAGGAGTATAAAATAGCATAGCCATTTGGGGAAAAAGTTTGGCAGTTTTTTACAAAGTTAAATATATGTCTGCTCTCTATGACTACCAAGCATACTTCTAGGTATATATCAGAGAAAAATGAAAATATATATCCACCAAGGAACTTGCACTAGAACATTCACAGAAGCTTTATTCAGATTAGCCCCAAACCAGAAACAATCCAACCGTTCATCAATAGGAAAATGGATGAATAAATTTTGGTGTACTTGTTCAATGGAATTATAATCAGCAATAAAGAAAAATGAACTACTGAAACACACAACATGGATGAATCTCAAAATAATAAAAAAGCCAGACCAAGTGGGGAGGAAGAGTATATACCAGACGATAGTCTTTATATAAAATTTTACAAATTAAAACTAATATAGAGTGGCTAGAAAGCAGTTCAGGAGATCAGTGGATGCCCGGGAAGGGGGGAGGTGGGGAGCAAAAACAGTCAGAAACTAACGGAGCTACAAAATAATGGGGACGTAGACAGATAACCAAATAAAAAAAATTAGGTTTGTATTTCATCAAAAGAAAAAAGAAACAGACCAAAAAAAAAAAAGTTTTATAGGAAAGGAGGTGTCATCATCTATATACATCATTACTAATAATGTAAAACGTAAAATTTAACCAAAAATGCGGTGTAACTAAATTGGGAAGGTAAGAGAAAAGATGGGTGAGTGCTATAGAAAATCAATGTTGTCATGGTAATGCTTCAGTGAACATCTCTGAGATTATACGTGTATTTATATTTGCATTTACACCTATGATTATTGTTTTAGAAAATGTTCCCAAAGAATAATTCCTAGAAGTGGAACTGTAATTCAGACATGTGAGCATTTTGCTCTTTCTGGAAACATACTGGCAAATTGCTGTCTAGCATGTATCAATTTATATTTTCACCAATGCATTATAGGAGCACTGCTTTACCTCAATCATAACTACACCATGGCAATACTATTATCCGTTTAACATCTTTTCCAATTTGATGGGGAAATAATGACTCTTTTATTAGTTTCCATTATTCTAATTATTTTTGAGTTTGAATAGTTTTCTCATATTACTCATCTGGTTTTGTTTGTTGTTTTTATTTTGGGGAGGTTGACTTTATGTCTCGTCATTTCAAGAACTTTGTTTCCTTTAATATTGAGTAAGTGGAAGATAATCAACAAAATGAAGCAAAAACAATAAAGCTTGAGTCTGGTTTTCAGGGGAAAAAAAAACTGGCAAAATCACCTTTTAAAAAATACTGCTGTAGGGGAAGACAAGCAGTCATGTTCACGTTCAAGTGCGTAGTTTTTTATTGCTTTGAAAATAGTGCACCGTAAGTTTAAGAAACATAGCTGGTTCTTGAGCTATTTTACTTATCTCAGCTGATTAAATTTTGAATTGCCAGTTTGTGCAGGAGCCATTCTTTTATGGCTTATCTAATTTTATAAGCAATATTTCACAAGTCTTGAAACTAATTCAAGCACGAAGAATCATGAAAGTGTATGTTATAATGGGGCAGGGGTACATGTTTAGTCGTCCAAAGAAGACTGCACGATTCTGTTTGGGTATCAAGAATTAAGAGTAGAGCACAGTAAAACAAACACATAAATACTTTGCAGACTTTTCCCTCCTACTTATTAAGTAATTTTTTGAGGAAAGTAAAATAATAATAATGATTTGGTTAGCCAGAAGGAAAGAAGAGGAAATGTGAAAATTAAAGGCACTTTCTTTCTCACTCTTTTTTTTTTTTTTAACATTTTATTGTGCTTTAGGTGAAAGTTTACACAATAAATTAGTTTATCATTCAATAGTTCATACACAAATTGTTCCATGACATTGGTTGCAAGCCCCACAATACGTCAGTATTCTCCCCAATTCACCCTAGGTCCTGTTTTCATTTGTCTGGTTTCCCTGTCTTTTCCTGCCTTCTCCTCTTTGCTTTTGGGAAAATGTTGCTCTTTAGGTCTCATATAGTTGGTTGTTCTAAGGAGCACCTTCCTCACGGGTGCTTTTGTTTATTTTATAGGGCCGTCTGTTATTCGGCTGAAAGTGATTTTCAGGAGTGGCTTCAGTTACACGTTAGAAGGCTGGCTCAGGGCTATAGTCGTGGTGGTTCCTCCTGTTTCTATCAGACCAGTATATCTGGTCTTTTTTATGAATTTAGATTTTGTTCTACATTTTTCTACAACTCTAATCAGGAAATTCTGTTGTGTCCTTGGTCAGTAGTGGTAACCAGGCACCACCTATCTCTCCTGGTCTCAGTCTAGTGCAGACTATGGTTCATGGGGGCCAATTGCTTCCTTGAGTCTTTGGTTTTCTTCCCTCTTCTTTGCCCCAGATGGCAAGAAACCAATAGTTGTATCTTAGATGGCCACTTGAAAACTTTTAAGACCCCAGACACCATTAACCACAGTGGGATGTAGAACATCACCTTTATGAGCTATGTTATGCCAATTGACCTAGATATACTGTTATTAAAAGAATTTATTGAAAAAAACTGATTTCCTTTCTTAAGGGAGAAACAGATATTTAATTTTCTTTTATAAAAAATCATTGTCAGTTGTCCATATTCCCTCTGATACATAGGATTTAGTGTTTTAATTTATGTCATGTCACTGGGCTCTTTTGTTTGCTGGAATGTAAATTCTACCATAACAGTTATCTTGCCTGCCATATTTACTGTTATCCTTCTAGCAGTAAACAAGTGTCTGGCTCAAAGTAGGCGATTAATAGTTGTGAAATGGATGAATTATTTTTAAACTCAGTATATTAGCAATAGTAAGTCATTTCAATCATATATATGGAATTTATTAAATGCTTCCTGAAGTATAAACCACAACAAAAACATCACTTTTTCATTCACTATACCATGTTAATCATAGTTGAAAAAGAGGAGGGCAGGACTAATCTCCATGTAAGTCTCCTTCCGAGGCTTGGCATGAAGAGTATGGCTGTTCTTAGGCAAAATTCTGAAAAGTCAAAGCACTTTCTCTGTCAATGCCCTTCACCCCCAAATTAAAAAGCTTTCAAATGGACAGCTGTTGAAGCTGGGGGATGAGAACAGGTGTATATTCTACTAACCTCTCTACTTGTGTATATGTTTAGAATGTTTTGTATATGTTTTGTACGTATATGAAATGCTCCATAAAATAACAACAACAAAAAAAAAACAGCCTTTAAGTACCTGCAGAGCCTTCCCAGTTGGTAGTTGGTAATTTCAACTTAGGTGTTCATTCATAGTTGCAAGAGATTTTTTTTCTTTTTGGGGTAGAATAACATTTTTATTTTGATAAGAGAGAAAAAAATCTAAGAACCCTCAGAGCTCAAAGGTGTAATGGTAAAAATCCACATACCATGACAGGTGAACAAGGGAAATGCTTTCATAGAGAGCAGCCCCTGACACGTGAGGTGCCTTTGAGGAAACCACAGAAAGGGAGACTAATTGCAAAAGGTGCTTTCTCCGATCGGATGAGTTATAAAAAGGCGCCCCTTCTTCGGTGCTGATGCAGCATTCTAGTGCATTTGGGTTGGGGGTAGAACATGACCTAGATTTAGCTTCCACTCAGCCCCTGGCCAGCAGCCTCTGTAGAGCACACAAACCTTACCACTTCACACCCATGCACAGCAGCCAAAGGGAGCCATTCTTAGTACCCTCCAAATCCCTCACGTGGGCGGTAGCCTATTCTGCTAGCCAGAAGCTTAGGGCGAATACTGTAAAATATGATTATCCAGTGACATGTGGCAAAAAATTAGTGCTGGCTAAACGAACTGAATGAAAGTCACCATTTTGCTGCATTCATTGTGAGTTTACTTAAATTCTGATTAGTTTGTTTTTATCACAGATCCATTTGTGATTATTTTTGGCTAATGGGAAAAGGAACCCCAGAACTTTGGGAAGATAGGCACATTCCTCCTCCTCATTCTTTCCATAAGATGACACCACAATTCTAGTTTCACTTTCACCTTGGCACAGGGATGGGACTGAGTCTCGACTGGAATGAGAGAATGACGAAAAGGACGTTTTCACTAAGCTCTGCAAGCGTTCAAGGTACTGGAAAGGCAGGAGACTTTGAGACCACAGGCCACTTCTCAGTTCTGCAGATGTCACCTGAGCCACACTACAAACAGGAAGGCAGAGCAGTCATTTGAACAACCTTTTCTGAGCTCCTTCTATGCCCCAGAGTTCAAAGATGGGCTCCTTAATTCTTTCACATAGATTTGAATTACTACTTTCTTTTATATAAAATATTGTAAAATGGCAAAGCATCATATTGAAAAGCACAGTAGCATTCAGAATTTCTAGGGTTCTTAGGTACACATTTCTTCACAATGGTTGTTAATGACACTGGTTGAATAAGAAAGCAGCTACTTTTATCAACAAGACTGATTACAGCGTGAGCCCTTGGATGCTGTACTGTCTGCTTGTGTTTGATTTGTGTGCAAACGTGTAAACTCCCTGATGGCACATTCACAGGTCGGTGTGAAAAGGTGTAACATCAGGCAATAAATGCTTGTTTTAGAATCCAATGGAATTTGCACAGTCCACTGAATAAAAGGCCCGACAGATTTATTTCTTTTTAACCAATATTTTCATAAATATATTCACATACACTTGCATATATGTGCCAGGTGTTCCTTGGAAACCCTGTGGGCACTGGGTTTTTTGGGTTTTTTTTTATTGTTGCATATATGTATGCACATACGCATACATTTATGTGTATATGTGTGTGTATGAATATTTATGTGTATATTTATACATCCATATTTGTACATACATTTATTAATTGTATATTTATGCATGTGTGTGTATAATATATATATATAAAAACCAAACCTGGTTCCATCGAGTCAGAATATACATATACACACACACACACATACACTCCCCAATGCCTATGAACCACTTCAAAGGTTAAATTTTCCTAAAAATTAAAAAATGGCGTAGTGGCTAAATGCTATGGCTGCTAACCAAAAGGTTGGTGGTTCGCATCCTCCGGGAGCTCCTTGGAAGCTTTACGGGCAGTTCTACTCTGTCCTGTAGGGTCACTATGAGTCAGAATTGACTTGACGGCAGTGGGTTTGGTTTTTGGTTTTTACTTAACATTTAAACACAATTTGAGGGGAAAGCTCCCAATTATTCCAAATTCTAAATGGAATTCAAGAAATATACTTACAAGAATGAGAAAATTCACTTAAATTCATGTGAAATAGTTAATTTAAAATATCTGTAGTGCTCGCTTTGGCAGCACAGATACTAAAATTGGAACAATACAGAGAAGATTAGCATAGACCCTGCGCATGGATGACGTGCAAATTCATGAAGCCTCCCGTGTATTTAATGGTTACGCGACTCGAAGAATGTAATCACTAAATTGTACATACAGAAACAGTTGAATTGGTTTATGTTTTGCTGTGTGTATTCTCAACAACATAAAACTTTAAAAATAAATAAAATATTAGTAGAAGTGAAGGATGTTGGCAGAAATTTGATAGCAGCAGACCTTTAGTGGTTATTTGAGCAATTGATGATCTTTCTATTATCCATTACCGCCCCTTTCAGCATAAAACAAAAAGCGTTTGAGTGCTCCAGGATATTACCTCCCATGACAATAGTCAAGAAGCAACACACTATCTATCCATGCCTCTGGAAAAATAAAACAAACCAAAAATACATTTAACTTCCTAAGTAGGTTGACCACAAACCACCAAATGAAAATACCCTATTACTTTCACACTAAACAAAACAACCTAATAGATGTTAACATCCAGACCTTTTCTATCATAAAAATAATTCCTGTGAACTAAAAGAGGAATCCAATGAATATTTGTGTGTTATTTTCTTTCCATTCAGATAATTGCAATATTTTGGCATTTTCTAGAAGCCAAGATATTTTAGTCTAAATTTGAATATGTGGGCAATGTCTACACATTCTCACCTGCAAGTGAGACAGTAAATACCTATATTGCTCTCTATATTACAATGAAATCACTGTGGATTTCAGAGACGGTGGTCATAACCTTATCAGCATTGGTCAGGTCACAGAAATCTGCATTAAATCAGATTCTAAATGAAGGGCAGCTGTCTCAGGTGAAGTAAATTCCCTTCCTCTAAAATTAAAAAAAAAAAATTAAGTCATTCTTATTAACCACGGCTTTTGCCCTTTATTAATAAAGACAATTGTCAATATACAAAGAATGTCTTCAAGCAGCAGCATTCTTGAGGTGACACTATATGTCATGGACAAAAGAACAATTCCCACAAGAAAATGATATACCGCCTCAATACCATCACTTCAACAAACAAATTTCTTCCCACAAGTAAGAATTTATTCCTTTGCTGCATTTCAGCAAGTAATTCATTTTAAAAAGGCATGTGGAGAAGATAAAACATTTAAAAAGTCATGTTCAAGGCAACCCATGTCTATATAATGACAAGCAAATATGAAAAGCAATAATTCAATAATTACTCATATGGGAGCAAAATACAAGCAAACATGGTTTAAAAATATTTATTTTTATCTGGAAGTGAGTTTCTCAAATGCTTAGTCACCACTTATCAAGGAACACAGGTACATAATGAACAAAACAGCCAATTTCTTACAAGGTATTAAAAAAGGAGGGAAATTGATCATGGTGATAAATTCAAAGCAGCTGGGAAACTCTAGAAATGGTAACTTCTAGACTTTGCCCCGTGATGGTTACTACTGATATTCGTCCCTGAGTGGCACAGTTTTCGCTCTGCTAGTAACTTAAATAAATAAATAAATAAACTTAAAGGTGGTTCTAATCCACTCAGTGGGCACCACTGGAGGCCTGGTGATATACTTCTGTACGATTGTTGTTGTTACGAGCTGTGGAGTCCATTGTGACTCATGGTGACCCCACCCATGCAGAGCAGAGCTGCTCCACAGGGTTTACAAGGCTGTGTGACCTTTCAGAAGCAGACCCCCAGGCCTGTTTTCAACGGCATCTCTGGGTAGGTTCAAACCATTTGTGCCACCCAGGGACTCTTCCTTAATATTACAGCCACTGAAAAACCCTATAGGAGTGCAGTTCTACTCGGACACACATGGGGTTGTCGTGAGTCAGAATCAACTAGACGGAAAAAGGTTTTTTACTGCCATTTGTTTTTCATGTAGGACTGCTATACATTTATATGGTCACCAACTCAGTGCGCAAAAATAAGAGGGCATTTTTCTTTTAGATTGAATTCCATTTATTTGCCTCACTTCTGCTCAGGAAGGGGAACATAAGCTAAACGAAGCTAGTTCAGTCATTTCCAGTTACTCAGTCTCTTTGTAAACTACTCAGGATTCTGACCACCACCACCACCTCTTCCCCATCTCTCTAGGAGTCTGAGTGACGTATGTCGTGTGAATCCTGGGAGGGGTGGTAGGAAGGAAGAGGAGACCAGTTTATTCTGTTCACTGTCCCCTAATGACGAGTGACGTTCCCAACAGATTTCTATCCTTTTTGAATCGGCTCATAATTACTATGACCCTGCCATACTTCCAGGTAATAGATTCAGGACTTCTTCATCCCGTCTATGGAGATTCTGCTAGTTCACCAGACCTCTCACCTGCTTCTCCCTGTCACCCCATCTCCATGCTGGGTATGTGTCTGTGAGACCTTCCTTAATAGCTACTGCTATTATTACACTCTTCAGATGCCATGTTGGACACAGAGCGCCTCTATAAAGCTTTGTGTCTTCTGGAGTACATCCTGGATAATGAGACATAAACTCCCTAGGTTCTTGAATCCTTCAAACATTTTCCAATTACCCTGCCTACCTGCTATGGCCACTAGGCCTTTTTCAGAGAACCGCGAACCTCATCTCTCCAAATTGTTCTTTCCCACCTATGGTTGGATTGTTACCTTCTTTGGAAGAAAAAAATTTCTTACGTAATTATGCACTCTTCTCCTTCCCAAATTTATTCTATAAACTCTATTTGTACAGACTTCTAGGGTTTTGAGCCTACTTAAAGCCAAGTCTTTAGAATTCTATTCAGTGTCTGGATCTTGCAAATGAAAGTCACGATTTTAAAGATATGTATCTATGCTATTAATTTTAAAATACCTACTTAAGAACTCAAAAGCCAAGCAATTGATTCTTTATTCTTTTTATACTGTGCTTACCCTCAGGGCAGTTCATTTGGAAAGCCCTTGAATCAGCTCGAAAGGAGGTAAGGGGAGAAGGAGAAGGGTTTGAAAACACAAGCATACATATTTCAATCAAAATAGTAACTCATTATACCTTAACGGTTTATGAGTCATAAGGCCTTAGCACACACTGTTCCTTCTCTCTGAAGGGCTCTCCTGCCTTTTCCATCGGAACTGCCACTCACTTGGATCTATCTGGGTCAGCCACTTGCTCTGAGAGATATCCTGTTTCAACTGATGTCACTGTTATGCTCTGTCATAAGGCTCCTTCCCTTTCATAGTGGTTGTCATCATTTGTAATTATGTATTTAATCTTGTGTTTATTTAATGACCCCCCCTTCCATTAGACTAGATATCAACTTTAATAGCGTAGGCTCCTTTTCTGTTTTACACATTGCCACATCTCTAGCGCTTCATATAGTGCCACCACATACGATAAAAAAAAAACAAACCCATTGCTGTTGAGTCAATTCCGACTCATGGCAACCTTACAGGACAGAGCAGAACTGCCCCATAGAGTTTCCAAGGAGCGCCTGGCGAATTCGAACTGCTGACCTTTTGGTTAGCAGCCGTAGCACTTAACCACTACACCACCAGGGTTTCCACCACCACATACTAGGTAGTAAATAAAAAATAAAAATTTTTTTAATAAATATAAATGACAATATTATATTATTGGTTCAGATCATAAATTCTATAATTTTAATAATTAATGATTCCTAGTTGAAATCTGAGGAACTGCAGGCTAACAAATGTGAAATGGCACACGCGAGGTCACGCAGCTTATGTCGTAGACCTGGGATTTAAGCTTTGGTCCTGTGAACCCTGGTTCACTGCTTTGTCCACTGTACCACATCCCTGTCCTTTCTAATCTTTAATCACATCTGTGGATCTGGTTCATAAAGGACTCTTTTTAAAAATTTTTTTAAATAATTTATTTTATTTTTTGTTGCTGTTGAGAATATACACAGAAGAACATATACCAACTCAATAGTTTCTGCACGTACAATTCAGTGACATTAATGATATTCTTCAAGTTGTACAGACATTCTCACCCTCTTTTTCTGAGTTGTTCCTCTCCTACTAACATAAACTCAACCCCCTAAGTTTTCTTTCTAACCTTTTGAGTTGCTGTTGTCAATTTGATTCCATACAGATAGATCCTGAAAAAGCACAATGCTCAAGGCAGACATTCTTTACTACTTAAGCTAAACTATTGTTTGGTTTTAAGAAGACTTAAGGGGATATTTCTGGTTTAAGGTTTAAAGATTCTCACAGGGCCATAGTTTCAAAAGGTTTTATAAAGAACTCTTAGTAAGCATTTGCTGGGCAAGGTAAAGCATTAATTTTAGTAGTGAAAGCAGCGTGATATAATGGAAAGGACACAGAAGACAAGGTGTAGTTTTCAAAATGGGAATCATATGTGACACAAGAAGAGTATTATGATTATTAAACTGTATGACAGTTATTATCATAATATTGTCACAACGGAGCAAGAAATGTTTTCCAGAAGAAAAAGTCAAAATATTTAGGCTATCTAGGGCTGATTTATAAAAAGTTTCATACCCAGTGTATTAGTCCCCCAGGGCTGCCATTATGGAGTTCCACAAATCAGATGGCTTAAAACAACAGATTTATTGTCTCACAGTTTTGGAGGCTAGCAGTCCAAAATCAAGGTGTTGGCCCTCTGGGGAAGGACCTTCCTTGCTTTCCAACTTCTGGTAGCCCCAGGAGTTCCTTGGCTTTTGCCAGCGTAATTCCAATTTGCATGGCTGTCTCTCTATGTGTCTTTGTCTCTGTGTCCATATTTCCCACTTCATCTAAGGACACCTCTCATACTGGATTAGGATCCACCCTACTCCAGTATGCCTCATCTTAAAACTTAATCTGAAAAGGCTCTATGTGGTCACTATAAGTCAGAATCGATGCAACATCAATAGGTTTGATTTTTGGTTTTTCTTCAACCCAGTACACCTAGAATAACAATTTTTTTAGTCTTCTTTATAAAAATGTAGAAATAAGTCCTTTAGCTACAGATGCAAATGCAGAAATTGGCCTATTCACACAGTGGCCAGGTGACAAGTCCTATAACATGTAGCAGTATTCACAATCATTAGACAAAAAATATACCCAAGCTATGGCTAGTTCTATTATGTACCTCTCAATTCACCAAATCCAAGTTCTCAAAGCCACACCATCTCGTAAGTGCTTAATGTACTTTATAGTTCTAGCTTTTTTTCTCTTCACAAAAACAGATAATGTCAACTGCTAATATTCAAAGGATTCCTTTAAAGTTTGATGTTTTATTTTGAATGTTCCCATTTAGATAGAGCCAAATATTCCATTAGTATATAAGTTTACTTAAGTGTAAGCTGGATAATTTCCACGTTACGTACCCTTTAATATTCTTTAAAAATATTTTTATTAGATTAAAGTGACTTATTTTTATATAAAATGTGCTATTTTAAGACACATGACTTATATTATTGATATTTCAAAATGATTCAATTCATATGGAAACTTTATGTAGGTAAATGCTGCCCTTCATCAAAAAGTGTACTGATTTCATTGTTACTTCACACAAAGCAAAGCTAAATGTTACCCCCAAATAGCTTGTAAGATAAGTTAAATTATTACTGACTTGAGTAGATGGTCATGAATGAAAAGTATTGGTTTTTTTCCCCCCCTTTTATCAAGCTCAGTCTTATTATTTAGAATAAAGCACAGTAAAATAAAATGAGGAGACTCAAAATAATGAATGCAGTACAGAAGGCCAATCACAATTTCTTATTGTTTCTTCCATACAAGGGAAGAATAGGGGGAAATGAAAGAAACTGTCAAAAGTCAATTACATATTTAACAGATAAAAGAAAATATGGATTTTAAACAAAGGGCAATTATCGTCAGGAGATATTTTTTAAATAAGGAAGTTTAAGTTTGGTACTTCTGTTTTAGAGAAACTAGAGAAAACCAATATATTTCAATGGCTAGAAAGAGTATTTTAATTTCTTCTTAACATACAGAAATGAGGAGAATACATACATGAAAATAGGAAGGTCTGGGCAAACAGCTACAAGTAGCAATTATATACAGATTAAATAGCATGGGAAATATCTAAAATATTAACCAGAATATTAATTCTCTGACCAGAGGTTAAGAACCTGATGGGATGGGTGGGCTTGCAGAGCATAAAACAGTATGTGTAAATATGCATAGTTTACAAAACACAGCAAACACACCTGTTACAGTAGGCCTGTGGCAGGTTTAGAATCTCATGGCGCTTAAGGACTTCAGATCCAGGTCCGGAACGCTTGGGTCCAAATCCTGTTTCTACCACTTAGCAGGATGATAGGATAGTTACCTTGTCTTGTCTGTTTCCTCATCTATGCTATAATAATAGTAAATAACTCACAGGATTGTTGCGAAAAATGCCAAAGTTACTTCTAGGAGCAGGGCTTCACATACAGCAAGTAATCAAGAAAGTTTAGTTCTTGCCATCATTTATCCTCACTTTCCATTACAAATATCTTAAAAAATAATTTGTTTTCAGATGGTTGATTCCCAATGAGAATTTAGAGGCTTTTTTTTTTTTAATCGACTCTTAAAACAGAATTATGTACATGACATTTTAAATGAAGAAACTGCTGCTGTTGTCGACATGCTTTAAATGATTAAACATAGAGACCAGTTCAGAGCACAGATATTGGCTTTTGAAGTACTAAAATCCCTATACTTTTAATGATAATCTGATTTCTCTTGATTGCGTTAGCATAGATTTAAATAAAGACAGAGCTAAGCAGTGAAGAATTGCATTTTGTATTCTGTGTGATGTGAAGATCTTTTGTCCAAGACTTTGTTATACCATATCAATAGTGTTATCTTAGAGAAATAAATCCCAATAGTGACAGATGGACTGATTGATATTTAGCTGCCAAAACAACTGAAAGTTTCAGAAATTATATGGACATTTAAGGTTGTCAAAGATATGATAATGGTGCTGCTGCAGTAAATTCTAAGAAACTCTCCAGTGCCCTCAGGATAGATTTTAGGAGAAATGCTTGAAGGAAAATAGTAATTATTTTCAAAAGAATTAAAACACACACTCTTTCTGTCCACATAAACACACATACACAGAGATATATACATACATTCAGAAGGGAATAAGAATTCTTACGAATGATGTTCTTCAAAGAGGAAAAAAGGGGAGCATTAATTTAACAGCATTTGGCATCACCAACAAGCCTTCGTGTTAATGGTGGCTTCTTACCAAAGGCATAGTAAGTTGGCAGCAAAAGCAAGACACAGGATGACTTTGGAGGATTCTTTCAGTCAAGATGGGAGGGAGATTCCAGGAGAGTCAGAAGTGTAATCCCTCAGCAATAACCCTGATTTTCTAAGTACTCCAAAAATGTTTATCTTGGAATTAAAAAGGCTTTTTTTAGATGGAAAGGGTCAAGCAGGAGTAGGATGAGAAGGTTCTCCATTTTTCTTGACTCCCTTTCTCTAGTCTAAACAGACTCATAAGCCAGTTTAGAGATTTGTAGTAAATGACAGAATCCCATTTATTTTTAAAGGAAAGCGTATTGTCAGAGTGCAGACCCCAGAGGTATAGTAGACAAGAAAGCGAACCCTAAAGGGGTGAACACTCAGAGTTCTAGAGCTAGAATGAAACTTAGAGAGAGATTATCTAAGATTCTCATTTATAGATAAAGAAATGGTTGCCCAAATATGTTAATAATTCCTAAATATGGCTGAAGAAGTAGTTATTGGGTGTTTTAGGCTGGATTATCTAGAGAGGCAAAACCAGTGAAGTGTGTGTGTGTGTATATGTATATATACGAGAGAGAGAGATTTATCCAGAGGAAGTGGCTCACGCACTTGCAGAGGCTGGCAAACTCTAAGTCTGTGAGTCAGGTGTCAGGCTGGAGGCGCCTCTTGGCTCATGTAGCTGTAGGCGCTATGCCTAACGTGATACAACTAACACATGTACAACCAAAAACACACTAGTCCTGTTCACATCTTATATTTTATAAGTGATGGGATAAGGGAAGAAAATGAAAATAATTGCTATGTGCATATATTGGTGCAGTGGTTGGCTCAGGCTGGTAACTAAAAGGTCAGCAGTTCAAATTCACCAACCTCTCCTTGGAAACCCTATGGGGCAGTTCTACCCTGTCCTGTAGGGTTGCTGTGAGTCATAAATATACATATATATGCACATATATAATAAAACATATATGCAGACATATATATACATATGTATATACATACATAATAAAACAAGGAAGAAATACTCATGACAATTACAGTTGTCATTTCTGCAACTGGTCACGTGGTCGTAACTGGTATTTAGAACTACCTTCTTCCACTACCCATTCCGTATTCCCTTTACCCTCAGCTGGTAGTGGTTCTTTGCCTGGTGGGGTGACCCAAACCTTCATTAGTAGTAGTCATGTCAGCCTTTAGCAGGGTGTTATATATTGTGGTGTTATAATTTTCCATTAACTTTAATCACAGGGCATGGTGGTACTAAGAGATGCCCTGAGGGATCTCCTGTATTCCAGAGTACTCTTTTTCACCTCCATTATGCAACATTAATTGGATTTCCCCTTGGTAGTCAGGGTCAATCACACCAGCCAATATGATAACTCCCTTCTTTGCCTGTTGATCCAGAGGCAGGAGGAATCCAAAGTGGCTGAGTGGCATTCTTAACTTCCAGCTCAATAGAATCTGTATTGTGTCTCCAGTTGGGTGCATTTCTTTTTTTTTTGGAACTAAGACCTCTAGACCCACAGAGCACGGGGTCAGGGAGACAGAAAGCAAAATTTTTGCTTGTGGGTCACCATGGGTGAAATGAGTAGTGTCACTCCCATCTCCATCACCTGATTCCTGGAACTGTGAATCCTGGCTAAGCGAGAAACAGCCCCATATATGGGCACTGGTTTACAGCACCATCTATGGGGCAGTTCTACTCTGTGGTATAGGGCCGCTATGAATCGGAGTCTACTTGATGGCACTGGGTTTGATTTTTTTTTTTTTTGATTGGTTTACAGCATATACAGCCTCTGGGAGAACACTGTCCCAACACTGCAAAGTGCTTGTACCTAGCTCACACTATACTTGGGTCTTTAGAAAGCCAGGCTATTGCTCTATCAAGCCATCTGCTTCAGGATGACGGGAAAACATGGTAAGACCAGTGAATTTCATGACCATGAGCCTATTCCCGTACTTCATTTGCTGTGAAGTGAGATCCTTGATTCAAGGTAATGCTGTGTGGGATACTATGACAGTGGATAAGGCATTCTGTAAGTACACAGGCAGTAGTTTTGGCAGAGGTGTTGCATGCAGGGAAGGCACATTCATACCCACAGTAAGTGTCTATTTTGGTAAGAATGAAACGCTGCTCTTTCCATGATGGAAGCAGTCCAACGTAATCAACGAGGTTGCTGGCTGATCGCCTCAAGGAATGGTGCCATATTGGTGACTAAGTGTTGGTCTCTGCTGCTGGTAGATTGAGCATTCAGCAGTGGCTGTAGCCAAGTTGGCCTTAGTGAGAGAAAGTCCATGTTACTGAGCCCATGCATAACCTCCATCGCTGCCTCCATGGCCTCTCTGTTCATGAACCCATTGGGCAATACGGGGAGTGGCTGGGGAAAGAGGATGACTATATCATTATATAACTGCAAACTACATCTTTACATAATTGCCAAACCATATCATTACATAAAACTGCCAAACCACTAAGAATCATGGCCCACCCAAACTGACATACAACCTTAACCACTACACTGGCAGAACTGGGATAAGAAACCAGGTCTCATGATTTACCATTAAGAGTTTCTTCATGCTGCCTTCTTAATGAATCTACCTTATTATCTCAAAACTGCTTTATCACTTCATCGCTCTTGAGTAGATCGGTGAGGTAGACGAGGGAGAGAGCATAGCTATCAGGATTCCCACAGTAAGATGTAAAAAGAACAGAATATCTACCCCTGGAAAAGAAAAGAACTGTGTAACATTGGTAAGAAAAACTGAGTCTAAGAGGTGGGTGTGCTTTCACTACAGAAGTAATCACATGGGGGAGAAATTTCAAAACACTATTTCTATTCAAAAAGTATTTATTTTCTACTATATGTCAAATACTATGGTTGGCTTCAAAGGGGGTTGCAAGGGTGCAGGAATAAGATATGCTATGTTCACTGCCTCCAAAGTGTTCTCAGTCAAGTAGGGAAGAAAGACTAAGAAAACAATTATACTACAAACCTATAATAAACTGAAATGCCCTTTCAACGCTTTTCTTCAATACTATCCATCAGTTCTTTCCTTTTAGCCATCTAGCATGTAATTATGACCCCTATGAACTTTAGCAAATATTTTTCTGGTCAATTTGGCCCCATTTTGTAGTTCCTTTATGTACTTGTGCAGCTGTCATCACAACACCAACTTCAAAAGTTTATTTACCCAGAGATGTAGTGGGGGGAGGGGGGGAGAGGCAGACAAAGGCATTTGCCCTCCAGGCACAAGTCCAATGGGGCAGCCAAATTTAGCAGGCTGGCCATCACCACCCCTCCCCAGTCAACAAGGCTGGCCTGCAAATGGCGAACTCCTCTCTTCTGCCCCTCCCACCCCCACGGGTGAGGCTGGCTGGTGGTGGGGTGGTAGAGATTGCCTCTGAGTGCTTGTTACTCTCACTAGACCTCTGTATTCAATTTTAAAATTGTTTTTTCCTAAAGGCTAAACTATTTTTTTTTTTAAAGTAATAGCTAGCTGACCCACATTAGCAACAAGAAGCACAGCTTAGTGTTGTGTGGTTAAGTGCTCGGTGGGTGGATTAAACTCACCAGAAGCTCTGTAGGAGAAAGATGTGGCAGCCAGCTTCTGTGAAGGTCGTTGTTGTGCTGTGCTGTGGAGTAGATTTTGACTCATATGGATTCTATAGGAAGAGTAGAGCTGCCCCATAGGGTTTCCTTCATCTTAGTTATCTAGTGCTGCTATAATAGAAATACCGCAAATGGATGCCTTTAACAAATAAAAATTTGTTTTCTCACAGTTCAGGAAGCTAGAAGTCTGAATTCTGGGCCCTAGCTCTAGAGGAAGGCTCTCTCTCTCTCTCTCTGTGTCAGCTCTGAAGGAAGGTCCTTGTCTCTTTGAGCTTCTGCTTCTGGGCGATCTTCATGGGGCTTCGCATCTCTCTTCCTCCATCTCTACTCTGCTTGTTTAATCTCTTTTATATTTCAAAAGAGATTGACCCAAGATACAAAAGAGATTAACCCAAGATACTGCTGTTTCATTAACATAACAAGACAACACCATTCCAAAATGGGATTATAACCATAGACATAGAGGTTAGGATTTATAGCACATATTCTGGGGGGACATAATTCAATCCATAACACCATCCAACAGTTCTTTCCTTCTATTCATCTATCATCTAATTATGGTCCCTGTGAACTTGAGTAAATAAAGATTTTTCTGGTCAATTTGGCCCCATTTTGTAGTTGCTTTATCTTTTTGTACAGCTCTCATTACAATACCAACTTCAAAGCCCTATTCAACATTGAAATTGTTTTTGCCTAAAGTCTAAGCTATTTAAAAAAAAAAAGTAATAACTAGCTGACCTACATTAGCAACAAGAAAGTTGTAAAGAAGCACAGCATAGTGTGGTGTTGTTAAGTGCTCAGCTGCTAACCCAAATGTCAGTGGTTTGAGCTCACCAGCTGCTCTAGAGGAGAAAGATGTGGTAGTTGGCTTCCATAAAGGTTGTTGTTGTAGTGGTGGTGGTGAGCCGTGGAGTCGATTCTGACTAATATGACTCTGTGGGACAGAGTAGAATTTCCCCAAAGGGTTTTCTAGGTTGTAATCTTTACAGGAGTACACCAGGTCTTTCCCCCATGTAGTCGCAGGGTCGATTTGAACCATCAACCTTTCAGTTAGCAGCCGACCATTAAATTGTTGCTTCTCCAGGGATCCCATAAAGATTACAGTCTTGGAAATCCTAAAGGGCAGTTCTACTCTGTCCTATAGGATTGTTATGAGTAGGAATCGACTCCACGGCAATGGGGTTAGCCCCCCCCCCAAAAACCTCACTGCTGTCGAGTCAATCACAATTCATACCAACCCTATATGACAGAGTAGAACTGCCCCATAGAGTTTCCATGGAGCACCTTGTGGATTCAAACTGCTGACCTTTTGGTTGACAGCCATAGCTCTTAACCACTACACCACCAGGGTTTCCTGAGGTTAACCAGAGAGTAGTAAAAACAAACACACAAACGAAAAACAATGGGAAAAAGGTAGTTGCTCAAAACTTTCAAATTCAAAAAATTCAGTTGGTTGGGATTCTATAGGAGTCCCTGAGAGGTGCAAGCGGTTAAGGACTCCGCCACTAACTGAAAGATCGGCAGGTCAAATCCACCTAGAGTTGTCTCAAAAAAAAGCCTGGCGATCTAATTCCAAAAGGTCACAGCCTTGAAAACCCTATATTGTGCATACCTAGTTGGCAACGTATGAGGTCGCCATGAGTTGGAATCAAGCCGACAGCAACTGGTTAACTGGTTCTGTTTCTATAATATGACTAGACACATGAATTCACAGGTTCAAAATGTATTTGAATAAATGCCTGAGAGAGAGATTTTCTAACATCTCTCCAGTGACATGTTGATTCTTAACTTTACTTAAGCGTTAACAGACAAAACTCACTATTCAAGGAATAAAAGGTTTAGTATCCACTATTTGGCTTTGTACATTTTGTACAGGTGGACGATGAATAATGAAGGCCAAAGAAAAATTGATGCATTTGAAATATGGTGCAGGCAAAGAATATTGAATATACCATAGTCTGTAAGAAGAATGAAGAAGTCTGTCTTGGAAGAAGTACAGCCAGAATGCCCATCAGAAACAATGAGGGCAAAACTTCCGTCTCACGTACTTTGCACATGTTATCAGGAGGGACCAGTCCCTGAAAAAAGACATCATGCTTGATAAAGTAGAGGGTCAGTGAAAAGAAGGATTAACACAGTGGCTGCAACAATGGGCTCAAACATATTAATAAGTAGGAGGATGGTGCAGGACTAGGCAGTGTTTTGTTTTGTTGTGCACAGGGTCACTATGAGTCAGAAACAACTTGAGAGTACCTAACAACAACTTGATTTTGACAAAATTTTGACATCTACTGGAGATGCTGAAACATTGAACGTTGGATCCATGTAACCATTCGTGGACCAGTGGACCAGGGAGCACAGTCATGAAGATAATGACAAACCACAAAAGCAGTATTTTCAAACAAAGAGCTAACCCAGAAGTGGCATCCTTCCCTTATCAGATTAGACTCTCCAAGGCAAGCCTGGAGCCAAGCCACTTTCCTCCAGTTTTCCAGAGGACTAGGACCTACCTGAGATTGGTCTGGTCTGGGGTGTGTCAACCCTCACTCTGAAGTCAATAGGCTAAGTTTCTAAACAAAGACTCATTTACATTAAAAGCAACTTACATAATATGGGTAAAACATTTAAAGGCAGAATTTTAACTTAAGAGAAAGGTATAACAAACTTCCTAATAATTCAACCCCAAATGCAAGAAGAAAAAAATATTCCCTACAAAACTGTTTTACATAAATGGATAAGTAAGCTTCATTTTTTCATACTTGTGCTTTATACGTAAGCCAAATTGCTCTTCTGCTTTTGGAAGTAAAAGAATTACTGCTTAAAAGAAATTTCAAATGATTGAACATATACACATCAATATTACAAAAGGATCTAGCGATCAAAATTTCCTCCAATTCATAGCAGCATTCCTTCCAATTATCTGATTTCTGCATATTACTTACAAAAGTAACTTATATTTTGGCAAATATAATTATTTATAGAGCAACTATTGTGAAGAGAAAGCTTTCTACAGCTTAACCACGACCCAGAATTAAACAAATTCATCATGTAAAGTCCTTCAAATCTGGCTTTAGAACACCTTGAATTACAGAAACACAGCAGCATTATAGCATTTAAGTCCAGAGTGTATGCAATTTAAAAATTGAGAATAATAACGCCATCAAGAACAGACTCAGTTTTGGAAGTCAAACATTTTATCACATTTCTGTAAAAAAAAAAAAAAATTCTTCACACTATTTTTGCTTTATGCAAAATTTCCTGAGCAAGAAGAAACAATTAAAGGAAAAGAAACTTGCAGAAAAAAGAAAATGACTTACACAAGACAACATAACCGCACTAGGGAATTCGACGTTCAGTTTGAAAAAACATTTTAATAGCTTTTCTAATTAAAACTCACCATCATAAAAAATTAACTGCTAAATTTAATTTCCTGCTAAGTATACTCTTTTACATCATTTTTATTAAAAACATGTTTCATTAGATTTTCCAACTAAATGAAATGGTGAATGGTAGTTGCTTTTATTGCTGGTTTATATGCTTTAATAATTACTTGAAACTCTTCTATTCAGCCAAATTAGATGCAATTTCAGTCACAAGCATATTTTCACTAAGGTTTTATTCACATATAAGCTGAGCAGTAAAAGAGTATCGTGTGTATACGTTTTTGCGGTGAGTGTCTTAAAATTAAATCCAGTGTGTGCAATATTCAGATAGGTAAGACTCAAAACAGGCTGTAAATTTCCTTAGGAAGGTTTTTGAAAGTTACTAAGGAACTGCAGCATGTAGCAATTTTCAAAACTAAGAAAACAGAGCTAACTGTAAACCCTACAGCCTTGTATATTAATCCTCGTTCAGAAGTTATAAAGTAACGCTGGCCCAAAATAGCATTTCAATATGAACTGCACCCACATGAATTAATGCCCTTTAGACTGTTGCCATCTTGGCACTCAGAACTGCTGGGCGGAAACGTACGGAGTATCTTCAGAAGTAGGATCTGAAACATTGGCTATCATTTTTCCCCCCACAGGATTGTTTTAGTCATCCCGTATGAGGTGGGTCTATAAATGTAGATTTTTTATAAACTCTCCAAGCAAGAGTCTTATGCTGCCAGATTAGCATATCATCTAAATTCGGATAGAAGAAAAAGTGGAATTCCAACTACCCTACTTATTTATCCCACAACTAAATCACTATCTCTTGTATTTATTCCCTTTTATCTTTCCACCTAAAACAGGATTAAGATAATTTCACAAGTGTACAGGTCAAGGTATGTATAATGTACACGTGTAGTTATTTGAAACAGAAATACATGCCAATTTCAAAAATACTTCATTCTCATATCCTTCGTGTTCTGTTTTAAGTCATTTTCAGGCTTGAATGCTTCAAGGCAATTCCATACAATTCAACCTCATATGTCATTTTTCATGCTTTTTTATCCCCATTGGCTGGTATCCTAGCGCTTAATGCATACTTGTTGAATGGATACTGATATATTGAACCTCTCACCATTTGTCCTTGTACTCACCATTTACCCTGCTCTAAATAAGATACCTTTCAGAGAATTATATTTCTTAATAAGATATTTGCCTCTTTTTTGGCTACCCAGCCCCAAATATTCTTCCTATTTCAGGAGAATTCTGCAGCATATAAGTTTCAGTGGGAGGCAAAGATTCCTACTACAGAAGCCAATGGGGCTCAGATAATCATGAAAATATATTTACTATAGAAATATTTTTCCAATAGATCTCTTAATAGCACCTCTTTGGACACCAGTATTCTATGGATCTAACTTTGATCGAACTCTAGGTTCTAGAGGTAGGTATTTGCTCTAGTTATTCTAACTAGGCCTTGAAAGACTAAGTAGACATCAGCAGGATTTAATTTTTTCCCCCCAAGGAGATTCAAAACAAGATACTTACATAAGTTTTGGAAATTGTGAGTAATACAGAAACTGTCTTCTAATCTTTTGACCATGAGAGCAACAATGTTTTTAAAGTGAAATTGTGATTTTATTTAATGATAAGCAATTCAAATCATTAGAATTAAGAATGTTAACCTATGGCATAAATTACCTAGAATACATTTATAATATACAAATTATTATTTAATTTTTACTAAACTGACATTTGCAGTAAATAATTTATCTGTTTTCTGCTGTGAGGTAAGATCTAAAGATCTAAACATCTTCAATCTAGGCTTAGCACTCAGAGCTCCCACTGATCTAAGAAAGACAGACAGAAACTAAAAGTGCTACTATAGACTGCATGTTACATAAAATAGAGACCATGTCCTTTTGGTCGCCACTATACACACACACACACACATATTTCCTATTATATTATGATACAGGAAAGTCTTTTAGAAAGGTAATGTGGTAATGTTGGATGAGAAAAGCAAGATATGGGATGCTGTAAATGATATGATTCTATTTTTATAAAATTGAAATGAAGTAAACTCCTGGATATATGTATGTCTAATTACATTCATAAGTACCGAGAAAAATAAGGAATGTAGAATAGGTAGTCAATATGGATTACCTAGGAGAGTGTCTTTGTGCAGCTGGAGGAAAAAAGAAAAGAAAGAACAAAAAATATATAAAACTTGTGTGAAAAATCATAATTATGGTGAAAGGTTATATTTTAGTTACTTAAATAATGGATCATGTAAGAATGATCTCAAATAGAGCAAATAAAAGGGAAATTAAAAATTTAAGAAGATCCATCAGTTAATGTGGTATTTGCATTCTAGAAGAGAAATGGTTACTAACTAACAAAAATAAAAGTAGCTTCAAACAGTGATAAGTCCTCTGAAAAATGTTAGAATCTAGGAACTAGGTAGGGGCACATAAGCCTGATCTCAAGAAAAATGACAGGGCTTGGGGAAGTATATTTGGGATTCATCAGGGTACAGATGGTATTTAGAGACACATGATCAGATGTGATCACTCAGAAATTGGGTGTAGCAGAGGAAAAAGTTAAGGCCTGCACCCTTGAGCACTCCACCCCCTAAAGAATGGGATGAGGAAGAGGAGTTCACAAAGGTGACTGAGAATGAAGGTCTACAGAAAACAAAGTGTGTTGTCCTTAACCATCAGCATTCAGTGAGATGAGGACTAAGGGTTGACCAGTAAATTAGGCAACATGAAGACTGTTAGTGATCTTCACATGAACCAGAGTAGTGAAGACGAAAGCCTACGAGATGAGGAAGTGGAGATGATGAGATAATCATTTCAATGAACTTCCTGTAAAGTGTGTTGGAGAGAGTAGTACAAAGAAATGGAGCAATAAATGAAAGAGCACAATGAGATCAATGGAGGTGCTGTAAAAAGAGTACATATTACATCATGCTTATATGCTGATTCATTGAATCCAGCAGAGTGAAGAAAACCAACGATATAGGATAAAGAAGAGATCACTGCAAGAGAAAACTCAATGAGAAGAGTGACGGATCTAACGTGTAAGGGAAGGATTAGGTTTTGGTTGAAACAGGAAGAGTTGATCCACGGAAAGAGTTAGAAAGGCTGACTTTATGGCATGGGTACAGATGCAGGTAGTTTGGAAGTTTTGCTGGTGAAATTGTGATATACTTTATATGTGGTTCCTTCTATTTTCTTAATTAAGTTGTAAGTAAAACAATCATTTCAGGGTGAGATGAGGAAGAGAGGGGTCTTAGAGTCTCAGAGACGTAATTATGAAGTAGTAATCTTAGAGACTGGAAAACAAATTGACTAAGGAAAAGGTAAGTAGGATTATGAATCAGTCATAACTATAAAATAAGACCAGTTAAGAGTTCGGCTGCTAACCAAAAGATTGGCTCACCAAAATGTTGGCTAACCAAAAGGTTGAATCTACCAGCTGCTCCTTGGAAATCCCAGGGGGCACTTCTATTGTGTCCTACAGGGTCACTATGAGTTGGAATCGGCTCGACGGCAATGGGTTACAGGTAATGTTGCTGTATGTTTTACGTTATACATTATATGACCTCAAGTTACATTATCACTAATAAATCTAAAAAAAAGAAAAAAATCTGAAATTTTTAAAAAGCAAGCAAAGGCCATATACATCTCTATGGTAACAGAAAATTCTAAAACAGCCAAAACAAAACTATACATTGTTTACTGAAACACACGTAGTATATATGTGGTTAAAGTTTAAAACTGTGAATAGTAGCTCTAACTTAAGGGCAGAGTTTCCCTCTAGGAAAGGATGAAGGTAGATGTTGGCAAAATGTTAACTTTGGATAAACAAGCTATGGTACATACACATAACGGAATACTATGCAACTATAAAGAACAATGATGAATCCATGAAACATCTCACAACATGGATGAAGGCATTAATAGGCATTAATTGTGGATGGCATTAATGGAGGGCATTAATATGAGTGAAGTAAGTCAATCACAAAAGCACAAATATTATATGGGACCACTATTATAAAAACTCAAAAAAAGGTTGAAACCAAAAAAAAAACCAAACCCAGTGCTGTCGAGTCAGTTTACACACAGAAAAAAACAACCTTTGATGGTTATGAGGGAGGGGAGGGGTGGGAAAGGGAAATCACTAACTGCATACTAGACAAGTGTTAACTTTGCTGAAGGAAGGGACAACATACAGTATAGGAGAAGTCAGCACAACTTGACCAAGGCAAAGTCATAGAAGCTTCCTAGGCACATCCAAACACCTTGAGGGACCAAGTTCCTGGGGCTGAGGGATGGGGACCATAATCTTGGAGGACATTTAGGTCAATTGGCACAACATAGTTCATAAAGAAAATATTCTACATCCTACTTTGGTGAGTAGTGTCTTGGGTCTTAAAAGCTTGCCAGCAGCCATCTAAGATACATCTATTGGTTCCATCACGTTCACAGCAAAGGAGAAGGAAAAAAAGCCAAAGACACAAGGAAAATATTAGTCCAAAGGACTAATGGATCACATGAACCACAGCCTCCACCAGCAGGAGCCCAGAAAAACTAGATGGTGCCTGGCTACTACCACTGAGCACTCTGACAGGGATCACAATAGGGGGCCCGGGAAAGAGCAGGAAAAAATATATAGAAAAGAATTCAAATTCACAAAAAAAGACCAGACTTACTGGTCTGACAGAGACTGGAGGAACTCCTGAGATTATGACTCCCAGGCACCCTGCTAACTCAGAACTAAACGCACTCCCAAAGTCCACCTTTCAGCCAAAGATTAGACAGGCCTATAAACAAACTATAACACACATGAGGAATGTGCTTCTCAGTTCAGTCAAGTGTAGGAGACCAAACTGGCAACACCTGCCCAAAAGCAAAGGGGAAAAGGCAGGAAAGGACAAGAAAACTGGACAAATGGACATGGAAAACCCAGGGTGAAAAGGGAAACAGGGAGAGTGCTAACACACTGTGGGGATTGCGATGTCACAAAACCACATGTGTATAAATTTTCGAATGAGAAACTAATTTGCACTGTAAACTTTCACCTAAAACACAGTAAATTTTTTTTAATGTAAAATAAGTAAATAAATGTTACCTTTGTTAAATCCACCTGTGAGTATACGACCTTCTGTTCTGTTGCTCTGAAATGGGATCTGGAATCAAATTCCCTGGGTTCAAGCACTGGTCTGTCACATATTAGCTGGAGATGTTTGTCGAATCAATCAATCTCTCTATGCTTTAGTCATCAGTTATTAAAATTGGGAATAAAAATATATTTCACTTGATTTATTGCAAGAATTCCATAAAAAGTCCAAAACATAGCCTCTGGCACAGAGCAACAGCCCCAAATGTTAGCTATTATCTCCCTTCTTAGCTTCCATGATATCACATTCACACAGGACCAAGTTCACAGGCATGCAACCTATACAGTCACACAGGGTTCCACAATCAGAAGGGCCCCGTGCACGGTTTATTGCTCTGCTCTCACCACCTGGAAATTCTTGATTATTTCATCTTAGAACTTGTGTTTTGTAAGTGAAGTTCAGTGGGACAACGAAGCATTAATGTGAGCAAAGCATATATATTCAATATGTATGTCTGCCATTTCTTGATGCTCATATAGCATTCTTTACCACACACCATCCGTTGCCATCAAGTCGATTCTGACTGACACTGACTCAATAGGACAGAGTAGAACTGCCCCATAGGGTTTCCAAGGAGTGCCTGGATGATTCGAACTGCCGATCTTTTTGTTTGAAGCCTTAGCTCGCCATAGCTCTTAACCTCTGCACCACCAGGGCTCAGATAGGATTTTCAGTGCCCTATAAATACACAGTTCCAATGGATTCATGAAGCATGATAGTTTAGCAAGACAAAGGTAAGCATGTTATGTCTACGACTGAGTAAGCAAAGGCACCAACAGCCCCAGGAAGTCATGCTTTTGGTTTGAACCAGAGTTTGCTTTGAGTGCAGAAAGGAGGCAATGGTGTTAAACACACACACACAAATATCATATTCTCTTACACCGTCACTGAAAATGATGGCATAGAAGAAAAGGAAAAGATAAGACAACGCATAGTTCCTTTTCCTTTCAGTCCTTGAGTACTTATCAGTAAGCTGAAGTAGAGTGTGTGTATCAAGAAATTAAATGAAAATAGTTGATTTTAGGTTTGTGAAGCATTTCCATTGTTCTGTTAAGAATAAAATACAAATGCATGCACAAGCTATTAAATACAAATTGTGCAATTTTGGAGATTTCACATACAAGTTAAGTGCTCTTATTTTAAAGTATTTGAAACTGGCATCACACAACAGAAAGGAATAACAAAATTTTAATTTTTCTTTACTTATACTGGCATTAAATACCATGAGAAGTTGAGAGATGGTAGAAGAAAGGTAAAACATTATATTTTTAGTACCTTTAATAGAATATTTTTCCTGTTTTTTAAATAATGGGCTTCATATTTTATTTTGTACTAGGCCCCACAAATTAGGTAGCTGGTCCTAGATTCATGCTTAGGCTGCTGGCCCCCTGAGGTTATAATATAGCCATAAACAACATTTTAGGCTACATGTTTTCTTACCCATAATCAGGGAAAACAGAACATAGTGTCTCTCAGAAGTTACGTCAGAAGTCTAAGGAAATGTCCATCTCAGAACTTCTAGCAAACGATTGCTCTCATCTCATTTGCCTGAAAGGAATCATGAGCACCTTCCTGATACCATGCCCATGGCTGCTGTGCTTAGTTTAGGATTCAGCCACAAGTCCCCACCTCTCACCTTACCTCAACAAGTATGGATGTTGGTACTCTAAGCAGTATGTCTCTCACAACATACTTAGGACTTTGCGTTGCACCCTATGAATTTAGAGTGTGGATAACAATGAGTCATTTGAAGGATTTTAAGCAGAAATTGATAGGAAAGTTGCTGCATCAGGTACAATAAAAAAAAAAAATAGTGGACTAAAAAAAGAAATATCACGGAGAAGCCTATTTTAATAATATTAGAAAGGGGTGAGGAAGGCCGGGTCTATTGGATGAGGGAGGAGTTGGGAAAGGAGGTTGAGATGGATTCCAACATAATCACTTGAAAGCTGACAAGCTTAAGTTTACTTAAGTCAAGCAGGAACTAGTAGATATTTCCTTACCCTTGAAACCGACATCAGTATATCATGAGAAAATGTTTTCCCTCCAGAGGAAATACTATTTGAAGTTATTCCAATGCATTTTATTAAAGTTAATGTGAATTTATCATCACATCATCTGTGCCGTAGCCAAAGATCCACAACTAGCGATCAAGAAAACTATGCCTTTGCATAAGAAACACTCTCTTGCTATTTACATTCTCCAAAATTTTTAACTAAAAAAGGTGATGGTATAAAATATGTGACATACATAAACAAACAAGCAAGTGAAGATAAAGACATAGGTATATAGAATATTTCAGTTACTCTATGTCCCTGATGCCTGACAATTTCCATTCCAAGAAAAAAAATAAATCAAAACCCAAGGCTGTCTACTCATATTTTGGAAGAAATAGGATAACTCATATATAAACCAGAATAACTGCATTCTTACAGTATTCCTAAATAAACGTCCTGCCTACTGCAATAGCTATTTTGTAGCAAGTAGTACATAATTTTGCAATCATTGATCAGCACACTCTTTCTTTCCTCATAGTATGTGCCAGTAAGGACACTAAAATCTTTTAGGCTCTTTTGAAACGAGAAAAAGAAAAGTTCTCTTTTTTTGGACTCTCTGTATGCTTATAATTAGGAATTTCTTAAGCCTTGCCAACATGGAATACAAATAGCAGCTAGAAATTCAGCAATCTTTTGCAACCAGTTTTTAATAGCAAGTGTGAGAAAAGCAAGGAATAATTCCCCCTATAAACAGATGTAGGGACAAAACTATACAGTCAAATAGATCATGTAAACTTGTTAATTATAGAAATAATCAACTGATTTTGAATAAAATTGGCCAATTTTCTTCTATTTATATCCCTTAAATTTCATCTACAATTACCCAAATAAGGCGCATTTACTTGCATGCATAATTTCATACTTACAAAGACAAAAGTTAACAAAGATTTTTTTTTTTTAATCTCTGAAAATATTGGGCCTAAAGTGTTAACTACCACTTCTACTTGGTATACGTATACACCAGCTTTCTTCCCATCAAGAACAGGGGAGTGAGTCAGGAAGTTTTGATGGACCAGAAATAAGAAATCATTGTCTTTCTTTCCTTTACAGCTGAAAAAAAAAAATAGCTCTATATCTGCTTATCCAGAAAAATCACTCTGGTAAGTTGTCATTTTATATCAATATATTTTGGGTTGCAACTTTGTCTTTTAGGTAAAAGACAAATACCCAAATTAATCTTTTGATCGCTACTTAACACAGACAGATGAATGATGGTCTGAGAAACCAAAGCTAGAAAACATCACGGAAACCCAAACTACACTGAAAAAATTATATTTTAAGGTCAGGAAGCAAAACACTGATAAGCTTGGATTTTATAACTGATTTCTGTGTAGAAATCAGTCTAACATCCTAGTTTTGACTAAAGCACTTGAATCCAAAAATAATGAAGTAGATAATATGACTTGAGTTCACAGAAATTGGTCCCCATAGAAACAGATAAAAATTTTCACCCAAGTAAAAGGTGGTGGTTGTTTTAACAGATTCTGACTTTTTGGTTGTTGTTGTTTTTGTTTGTTTCGATTCGAATGGCTTACCATCTTGCTGGCCGTGAAGAGTCTGGGGACTTTGCATTCTTTCCTCAAGATTGGAGCTAAGATCGGAATTCACAGCTGACATCCGTGTTGAATCACTCATATCAAATTCATCACTTTCTATTGAACTTTCATCCTGAAAATGGTTTTAAAATATCATCAAGCATCATAAAATACAAGGCATTCAAATAATAACCATTTTATCTATACTGTCAGAGTTTAGCCAGTAGGATAGTTTATCCATTAGCAGATGCTTGAAATAACAAAGATTGAAGGAATTTCTTCCTTCAAGGGATTTTAAGGCTTGTGAAAAGTCAAACAATGTATCTATGTACAGGCAGATTTAATAAGTATGATGGTGTGTTTAGGGATAATGTGGTTTAGAAATGCTGAAAGAATGGATTTTTTTTTTCAAATAATAAAATCCTCCTAAAAGAGTCCATCACAAGACATAACATAAAGAGAAATTCAAGTCTTGATTTAAAAATGATTGGCCTAATAAAGTCTTCTCAGCAGAAATCTTAGAGTACAGTAAGGAAATTTTAATCAAAAAAATTTTATTGGCAAATAGGATGGATTCCAATAACAAACTCAGCATATATGCCTAGATTCAAAGTCCACGTTTGTCACAGAGTAAGGAAGTCTTAGCACAAGTGTCTTTCCTTATAAGTGAATACAAATTACACTGGAACCACAAAAAGGAGTTCTAGGTAAATTTGTGCAAGATCCATTTGCCAAAAGCCAGTTCAACAGATGGATAAATCAGCATAAAACCCATTTACCAAATGACCAATTCATCAAAACCTGTCAAATATTAAATCAACTCTTTAAAGATATTTTGCTGCGCTCATTTTGCAGAAGTGAACTCCTTTTGGAGAACTGATTTTCAGACAAATGGTATGCTTACACAGGCAGGAAGGCCTGAGAAACCCATGTAAAATGTTGTGTTTCATCGAAATCACCAGAGTTGATTTGAATTTGCAAATGCTTGATCTGAGAGTTTACCATGAATAGAATAATAGCAGGAGTAATAATGTGCTGTTCATGTTGCAGATGCTGTTTTTGATATTTATTCCCTCACTTAATTTTCACCACAACCTATGAGTTAGATATTAGTATTGACCCAATTTTTCAGAAGAAGAAATTGAGACAGGGAAGTTAAATAATTTCCTCCCACTATAACATACCAGAACTGGGGTTCACAAAGTTACCCAAACTTGATAAAATAACGTCTTTGAAGAATTACCTTAGATTCAGAAATTACATCTTGGTATCAGCAAGGGGGCAGGAGTATCCCGGTCCCTGAAAAGGCATTTGCCCTTGTAGTCTACCAAATTGGCATTCTGATCCATAGTTCAGACCCAGGTGTCTTTGGTATCCTTCCTTTACCAAATGTGTGACTATCTCTGGGTATACTGAGTAGCTTTAGCTCCTCATTAATTCAGCAAGGAAATGCCACCCTGCGGAGGCCTCTGGGCAATCAGCCAGACTTCTCCCAGCGGCATGCCCTCTCTCTCAGTACACTGTATTCTCTCCAATTCTAAGAAAATCCAAAGCATCTGAAATAAGTATATCTATTTTAAAACAGAATTCAATGTACATGTCAGTGTTATCAGTGTGTGTCATGTACACACATACATATGAACACAGGTGACCCACATTTTACACACTCTAGTATCTGGGAGCTCACAACATTTTAAAGCATGTTCTCTGGAACGTGGGTTCAGATCTATGCTCTGCCACTTATTAGATGTATTACCTTGAGTAGGCTACCTAACATTTCTCATCTATAAAACAGGAACAATAATAGTGCCAACCTCAGTTTCCAGATTCCTGTGAGGACTGAAAGGGTATTATATATGTAAAGTAGTTAGAACAATGTCAGGTGCACAGTAAGCACAATATAACTGTCTTCTATTGTTATGTAGTGTATGTAATAAATATGAAAGTGGCTAACAACAAAGAGTATATAATAAGATATGAATTTATTGCATTATATGAATAATAATAATAAAAACCATTGCCATCGAGTCAATTCCAACTCCTAGCAACCCTATAGGACACAGTAGAACTGTCGCATAGGGTTTCCAAGGCTGTAATCTTTATAGAAGCAGACTGACACATTTTTCTCCTGTCGAGTGTCTGGTAGGTTCGAACCGCTGAACTTGTGGTTAGCAGCCGAGCACTTAACCACCACACCACTAGGACTCCTAATCATATGAATACATATTAAAAACTAAAATAAATTTAAATGTAATGATAATTGTGACCAATGTATGTTTATAAAGTAGCTATGTGTTCTACATAAAGATAATCTTTATGATACCTTATTTTTATGCAAATAACGCATCCCTTCTGTGTTTGCTTGCCAACCATGCCCTCCCTTCCTCCTTGAGGTGTGTGTATATATATATGTACAGAAACCCTGGTGGTGTAGTGATTAAATGCTACAGTTGCTTACCAAAAGGTTGGTAGTTCGAATCTATCAGGTACTCCCTGGTAACTCTATGGGGCAGTTCTATTCTGTCCTATAAGGTCTCTAAGAGTCGGAAGGAACTTGACAGCAACGGGTTTGGTTTTGGTTATATACACGTACATATGTATATGTATGTGAGAATGTATATGCACGTGTGAGTGTTTAAAGAAAAACTAGTTACAAGTCAGGTAACAGTCCTCATTCTGAGATAATAACTGTACAAACTGCTATAGCATGTTACGAATATTGATAAACATTTTATCTCCACTAAATGGCACTCTTCACAGCATACATCTTAAGAAATTGGGACAAGAGACTAAAATGTTTAAATTTTATGCATAGATGTTCTACATTTTCGTTATTTGTAAATATCACAATTTTTGACTATTTTTCATTATAACCCCAAACCAAACCCACTGCCATCGAGTCGATTCCGACTCATAATGACCCTATAGGACAAAGTAGAACTGCCCCATAGAGTTTCCAAGGAGGGCCTGGCAGATTCAAACTGCCGACTTTTTGGTTAGCAGCCATAGCACTTAACCACTATGCCACCAGAGGTTCCATTTTTCATTATAAGTGGCTTACTAATTGTGACCTAATTTTAAATATCCCCACCATGACTCCCTAAGAAGTATAATCCAATTTTCACAATTCTACTCCTTACTAGAATATCAATTATCCAGTTGCTATACATTTATGAAAAGCTTTAATTAAACTAAATGCCTGTGTTCATTCTGTAAGTTCTATTCCAATTATTAAGTGATTAAATTATTATCTTTAATAAGATGTGGCAAAGATATATGAAATATAAGATTGTGTTTTTTATCAACATAGAGATAAAGTTAATCACACTAGGAGGAAATTACTTAAAGTTTCTAAGGGCGAAGAATCAAAAGCCTGATTGATATGATATTAAGTACTATATTCATGACCATCTTTAGACCATTCATCCTAATCCTTCCACATATGAGTATCTATTTTGTTTGGTACAACAACCAGGAAAAGAATCTCTACATCCTGTAATGTGAGCTTATTGCTTATGTGACTAACCTCTCATGGTTAACAAAAGCCATGGCCAATTACTACAGCAATTCTGTACAAATATTTTACTGTAACAATTTTCTTCCCAGTCTTTTACCTTTAAAAATGGCACTTAAAATTATAACATAAAAAAAAAAACTTTGTCATTGAGCTTTTATTTCTGTTTTGAGGAGTGCTTTAAAACTCAGACCCCTGATCTGTTCCATATTTCATTTCAGTTTCCAAGTTCCAGATGTTACTTCTAAGGGGTCTCTACCATGTAACTGCTGATTGTTGTCATTGCTATTGCCCTGATTGGTTCAAGATCTTATTATCGCATTTCCTGAACTATGAAATAATCTCCTACATAGGTCCAAGGGTGGCATAAGCAGTTTGCTCTCGGCTGCTAACCCAAAGGTTGGTGGTTTGAACTAACCCAGCAGCGTCACGGAAAAAAGACCTAGCAATCTGTTACCATAAAGGCTGTAGCCCAAAAAACCTTATGGAGCAGTTCTACTCTGTAACACATGGGACCTACGGGTCAGAAACAACTCAAGCCGTTGGGTTGGTTCTGACTCATAGTGACCCTACATACCACAGAACGAAACACTGTCCGGTCCTGCACCATCCTCTCAATCTTTGCCATGTTTGAGCCCATTGTTGCAGTCACTGTGTCAACCCGTCTCTTTGAGGTCTTCCTCTTTTTCACTGACCCTCTACCTTACAAAGCATGATGTCCTCCTCTAGGGACTTGTCCCTCCTGACAACATGTCCAAAGTGTGCAAGACGAAGTCTCTCCATCCTCGCTTCCAAGGAGCACTTTGGCTATACTTTTTCCAAGACAGATTTGTTCATTCTTTTGGCAGTCCGTAGTTTATTCAATATTGTTCGTCAACACCATAATTCAAAGGCATTAATTCTTCTTTTGTATTCCTTATGCATTGTCCAGCTTTCGCATGCATATGAGGCGATTAAAAATACCATGGCTTGGGTCAGGCACACCTTAATCCTCAAAGTGATGTCTTTGCTTTTCAACATTTCAGAGTCTTTTGCAGCAGGTTTGCTCAATGCAATATGTCCTTTGATTTCTTCACTGCTGCTTCCATGCGTGTTGATTGCGGATCCAAGTAAAATGAAATCTTTGACAACTTCAATCTTTTCTCCATGTATCATGATGTTGCTTATTGGTCCAGTTGCAAGGATTTTTGCTTTCTTTATGTTGAGGTGTAATCCATACTGAAGGCTGTGGTCTTTGATCTTCATCAGTAAGTGCTTCAAGTCTTCTTCACTTTCAGCAAGCAAGATTGTATCATCTGCATATTGTAGGTTGTTAATGAGTCTTCCTCCAATACTGATGCCTCGTTGTTCTTCATATAGTCCAGTTTTTCAGATTATTTGCTCATCATACAGATTGAATAGGCATGGTGAAAGGATACAACCCTGATGCACACCTTTCCTGATTTTAAACCAGGCAGTAACCCCTTGTTCTGTCCAAATGACTGCCTCTTGGTATATGTACAGGTTCCTCATGAGAACAACTAAGTGTTCTAGAATTCCCATTCCTTGCATGTTATCTATAATTTGTTATGATCCACACAACTCAGTGCCTTTGCATAGTCAATGAAACACAGATAAACATCTTTCTGGTATTCTCTGCTTTCAGCCAAGATCTATCTGACATCAGCAGTAATATCAATTGTTTTAGGTACTCTTCTGAATCGGTTTGAATTTCTGGCAGTTCACTGTCAATGTAGTGTTGCATCTGCTTTTGAATGATCTTCAACAAAATTTTACTTGCATGTGATATTAATGATAGCGTTCGATAATTTCCTCATTTGGTTGGATCGCCAATCTTTGAAATGGGCACAAATATGGATCTCTTCCAATTGGTTGGCCAGGTATATATCTTCCAAATTTCTTGGCATAGCCTAGTGAGCACCTCCAATGCTGCATCCGTTTGTTGAAACATCTCAATTGGTATTCTGTCAATTCCTGGAGCCTTGTTTTTTTTTTTCTTTTTTGCCAATGCCTTCAGTGTAGCTTGGACTTCTTCCTTCAACACCATTGGTACTTGATCATATGCTACCTCCTGAAATGGTTGAATGTTGACCAATTCTTTTTGGTACAGTCTCTCTGTGTATTCCTTCCATCTTCTTTTGATGCTTCCTGCATCTTTTAATATTTTACCCATAGAAGTTTTCAAAATTGCAACTCGAGGCTTGAATTTTCTCTTCAGTTCTTTCAGCTTGAGAAATGCAGAGCATGTTCTTTCCTTTTGGGTTCCTAACTCTAGGTCTTTGCACATTTCATTATAATGCTTTGTCTTCTCATGCCACTCTTTGAAATCTTTTGTTCAGCTCTTATATTTCATCATTACTTGCATTCCCTTTAGCTACTCTATATTCAAGAGCAAGTTTCAGAGTCTATTCTAACATTCATTTAGGTCTTTTTTTTCTTTCCTGTGTTTTAAATGTCTTTTGCTTTCTTCATGTATGACGTCCTTGATGTCATCCCACAACTCTTCTTGTCTTCTTTCATTAGTGTTCATTGTGTCAAATCTATTTTTGGATGGCCTCTAAATTCAGGTGGGATATACTTAAGGTCATACTTTGGCTCTCGTGGACTTGTTTGAACTTTCTTCAACTTCAACTTGAGCTTGCACATGAGCAACTGATGGTCTGTTCTGCAGTCAGCCCCTAGCCTTGTTCTGACTGATGATATTGAGATTTTCCATCATCTCTTTCCACAGTTGTAATCAATTTGATTCCTGCGTTTTCTATCTGGTAAGGTCCACATGTATAGTCACCATGTATGTTGTTGAAAAAGGTATTTACGATGCATAAGTCGTTGGTCTTACAAAATTCTATCACGTGATCTCTGGCATTGTTTCTATCACCAAGGCAGTGTATTCCAACTATCTTCTTTGTTTTCAGCTTAAGCATTCCAATCTCCAGTAGTTATCAATGCATCTTGTTTGCATGTTTGATCAATTTCAGACTGCAGAAGTTGGTAAAAATCTTTTATTTTCTCCTTTTTGGCATTAGTGGTTGGCATAAATTTGAATGATAGTCATATTAACTAGTCTTCCTTGAAGGCATATGGATATTACCCTATCACTGACAGCGTTGTACTTCAGGATAGATCTTGAAATGTTCTTTTTGATGATGAATGCAATGCCATTCCTCTTCAAGTTGTTATTCTTGGCATAGTAGACCATATGATTGTCTGATTCAAAATGGCCAATATCAGTCCATTCCAGCTCACTAAACCCTAGCATATTGATCTTTATACATTCTGTTTCATTTTTATGACTTCCAATTTTTATAGATCCATACTTTGTACATTCATATTCTGATTATTAATAGATTATTGCACCTGTTTCTTCTCATTTTGAGTTGTGACACAACAGCAAATGAAGGTCCTGAAAGCTTGACTCCATTCACGTCATTAAGGTTGACTCTACTTTGAGGGGCAGCTCTTCCCAAGTCGTATTTTGAGTACCTTCCAACATGAGGGGCTCATTTTCCGGCATTATATCAGATAATGCTCTGCAGCTATTCGTAAGGTTTTCACTGGCCAATTTTTTCAGAAGTAGATTACCAGGTCCTTCTTCCAAGTCTTAATCTCAAAGCTCCACTGAAACCTGTCTTCCATGGATGACCCTGCTGGTATTTGAAATACCGTTGGCGTGGCTTCCAGCATCGCAGCAACATGCAAGCCACCACAGTACAACAAACTGACAGACGTGGTATAAATGTAGTCTACCCACCTCCAATTTCTCTACTGCCAGTCCTGCCTTTCAACTACTGCCAAATTAATCTTCCTATTTCTAAACATGCCACTTCTCTGCTCATAAAGTTGTAGTCATTCTATTGTCTACCAAGTAATATGTAAGACACTCAATGAAACATTTAGGGTGTTTCATAAGACTGCTCAAAAACCACCCCTACCAACCTCATCTTCCAATTTTCTTTTTCACTGACCTTATGTTTTTTTAAGTCAAATTAAAACCTATACTATTAGCCGTTGTATGAAACATGCTATCTCAAATATTAGTGTATATGAGCATAGATCTTGTTAGAAATTCAGATCCCCAGGTCTCATACTAGACTTGAATTACAATCTTTTGGGTAGGAACCTGAGACATGCATTAAGTTTCCCAGATATCCCTAATGCTTGTTACCTATCTAGCACTATTGAAGAAAACTTTCTGCAATGGTGGAATTGATCTCTAATACTCTCTGTTCAATAAGGCAACCATGAGCTAGCTATACATGGCTACTGAGCCCTTGAAATGTGAAGAACTAATTTTTTAATATTATGAAATTTTAATTAATTTTCGACTAAATTTATATATCCACATGTGGCTAGTAGCTACCATATTGGACATTGCAGATTAGATAATTCCTCATCATGTCCACTCCTTCACTATTAGGAATGCAGGAAACATCCTAATACATAAAGTATTTCTCACATCAAATTCATTAGTATAAATTTATAGAGTCAAAGCATGTAGGCATCTGTTTAAAGTTTTTAATAAATACTGCCAAACTCTTTCCCAGAAAATTTGTTCCAATTTAAACTCCCACCAACAGTTTATAAGAAGATCAATGTATCTTACATTGAATACTATATTTTACAAAATATTTCTCAATGTGGTAAGCCCCAAATGAGTTCACTTGCTAAAATTTTGTTTTGACTAATACAGTGATATTGAGTATGTTTTCATGTTTTTTGGCCATACTGTTGGATAGTCTTCAAAGATGGCTACCATCAATTCCTTCCCTTCATGTTCAAGCATGACATTCCTCAGATGGAGGCAATGCCTATTTCCCTTCTCCTTGAAATTGAGCTGGTTTTGTTACTTGTTTTGACCAAGAGAATGTGGCAGAACTAAAGCTGTGTCAGTCCAGGCTTAACTTTTAAGATGACCAAGATGTGTCTGTGTCCTGTTTCTAGTAAGCCTGTTGCTATATAAGAAATACGATTACCCTAACATCACCATGCAGTGAGGAAGCCCAAGCTAGCCATATGGAGAGAGAGAAGGTCATGCGAAGGAGCATCAAGGAGTCAGATATATAGGTGAAATATTCTTGGTCTATCCATTCTAGTTCAGTTGCCAGCAGAACATGACTAAGTGGACCTAGCTGATTACAAAAGAAACCCCAGTTGAGTCTTACCTGAATTACCATCCCACAGAATAATGAGAAATAATAAGTCATTGTTGTGCTAAGCCACTCTCTTAAGAGTGGTACACAACAATGGATAAGTGAAAACCATTTATTTTCACCCTTTGGGCAACACCATATTGCTCTAGTTGCATTACTGTATTTTTACACAAGTAACGTGCACCTTCTGCGCTTGTTTGTCCCCTGCAAGGCACCCTTACAAGCACTGCCAAGGCCTATCCTCTTTCACATGTTGCTATAAAAAAAGTTAGCATAACACCCTTAGGAAAATACCTCGTGGAAGCGAGGGCACAGCCAGCAAAAAAATGCAGAAGATGCATGTTATTTGTGTAAAACATGGTAATTGATTTCAACAAAATAAATAGTTTGTAATAGTTAAGAAATTGTAGGTTATAAATTAAGAAGACTTTGGGCTCTGAAGTCAAGTAGGCCTAGGTTCAAGTTTTTGATCTGCTCTGTAGAGTTTTATTATTAGGGTGAGTTTTATTAACTCAAAGCATTGGCTCCCCATCAACAAAATGGAGATGGAACAACTGGTCAGTTATTTTAAGGATTAAATTAGATAAAATGGGAAAAGCTCTAGAGCACAAGGCAGAGATCTTGCTATCACTCCACAGGCTTTTAACTTTTTTTTTTTTTTAATGTTTATCAATTTACAAAATAATTTACAAAATTTATATAAATAAAAGAACAAAACCAAAAACCAAACCCATTGCCATCCACTCGATTCTGACTCATAGTGACCCCACAGGATAGAGTAGAACTGCCCCTTGGAGTTTCCAAGAGTGGATTCGAACTGCTGACCTTTTGGTTAGCAGCTGTAGCACTTAACCACTACACCACCAGGGTTTCCAGATTAAGGAACACTACCCTCTATTTGCTGCAGTCATCTACTCATCCCCAGGCCAATCCTCTTGTCTCTGAGTTTTGTTCAGGCTCCCTTTCAATTACTCCAATACTACTAATTCTTAAATCCCTGATGATTTTTCTATCTCTTCCATCATCCTGACCTCTCAACTCCTTGAATGCTTCTTTTCCAATGATCTTGTCTTTCACCCTACTTCAGACACTTAGCTCTCCTAATCATATCTTAAACCATACATTATTAACAACTGACAATCTCCCATAATTTGTATTTCCAACATCCTACTCTCTGTACAATGTCTCCAGTTTTCTGGATCACTCACTCTAATATCCCTACCTCAACAAAGTTTCCACCATATTGATATTTATAATCCATTAAACTTAACCCTTTTTGACTGACCCCCACACCTCTCTCATAAATTCACTTATCTTGATGTTGTTATTAGTTACTATGGAGCCCACTCTGTCTCATGGCAACCTTCTATAATACACAACAAAATGTTGCCAGGTCCTGCATCTCCCTCACAATCATCAACATGATCAAGTCCATCCTTGCAGCTATTGTGCCAATCCACTACACTGAGGATCCCCTATTCCCTCGTTGTCCCTCTACTTCACCAAACATCATGTCTTCTTCTAGTGATTAACCCCACTTGATGGCATGCCCAAAGCAAGTGAGTCAGACAATATTCTGTTGTTATCCATAAGGTTTTTATTGGCTAATTATTAAAACAAGATCATCAAGCCTTCCCTCTTAGTCAATCTTAGTCTGGAAGCTTTGTTAAAACACGTCCACCACAGGTGACCTCAATGATATTTGAAATACCAGTGGCATAGCTTCCAGCATCACAGCAAGATGCAAGCCACCATAGTACAACAAAGTGACAGACAAGTGGGTGGACTTATCTTCTTACACGGCTAAAATTTCAAAGTTTATCATTTCAATCATACCCCTGTGTACTACCTCCACTCCTCCGCCAAGACTCTAAACCTGACTAAGTACAATTTTCTCCTATATAGCACGCTCGTATATAGCAGAACATGTCTGGAGACACTCTCTGCTTTCCAAGATGTCTATTTCATACATTCTCCTCTCTTCTCAAACTTCCAACACCTTTTCAAATATCCTCACTCTGTGCCGATGCCCTGTTTCCTTTTTCACTGAGGAACTAGGAACAAACAGAAGAAAACTTCCACGAGCTCCCATCATATCCATCTACCTACTACTACCTGAACCCATTTTCTCAGTCTTCTTTCCTGTCTGTGATTGTTTCTAAAGCCAGCTCTTCCAGTTTTGCACAAGAAACCATCCCCACTCATGCTTCATTGGTTCTCCTTCCTTTCTCCAGCATTATTAATTTGTTCCTCTGCTGCATGATTCCCTTCAACATGCAAACATACTATCATTTCTCCCATCTTAGAAAAAAAGAGTATCAAGCTTGTCTTGATTCTGTTTCTCTTCCAGCTACTACCCTCTTTTCCTGCTCTCCTCCATAGCAAAATTCTTCCAAAGAGCTTGCTGTCTCCAAATCACTCCTATCTCCACTCCAAGCTTGCAACCCCAACACTCCACAAAAAGTGCTACTGTCAAGGACACCATTGACCTCCACAAGGCTAAATACAAATTCAATTCTTAGTCCTCTTCTAAACTGACTTACCAGCTGATTTGAAAAAATAAACATTCTGTATTCTTCGAAAGACTTTACTTAGTTGTTTTCTAGTTCACAAACTCCCATGATTTTTCTGCCAACACAGTAGCTACTCTTTCTCAGTCTCCTTGGATGGTTGCTTCTCAACTCCCAGGTGTCTTAACACTGGAGTTCCCTAGGTCAGTCCTTGGGCTTTGCTCCTCAATCTACCCTCCCACCTCGGTAATACCTTCTACATTCATGCCTTTAAATACTACATATCTTGATGCCTAACTGTAATATGTGCAGCTTGATCTTTCCTCTGAATTCCACACATTAAATGATTAATCAACAAATCCACTTGAGTATCTAATAAACATCTTAAATCTACTTGGATTTCTAATAAACAGCTCAAAACTGAACTTCTAATGTTTTACCCCAAATCTGTTCCAGCCACCATCATACCTTTACCAGTAAATGACAATTCTACTCTACTTACTCAGATTAAAAAAAAAAAAAAATTGGCGTCATTAACTCTTTTTGATTTTCTTTCATATTCCATATCTAATCTGTCAGCAAATCTCAAAATATGTTCATAATCTGAATTCTTTTCACCACCATAACACTATATCTACAACTGAAACCACTATCTTCTTCTTTCCTAAACCTACAACAGCCATTAGAGGCTCTTGTTAGATCCAATTAAAATGTATACCCGTAAGGCTACCGTAGGACAATCTTAGCACAGATTCATCTAGAATGAAGTATTGAAGGAAACAGCTTGCCGACAGGCAGCATCGATGTTTCCCTTCTGTGGGAGTTCCTGCAGTGGTCATACAGTAGTTCACATGGTCAAATGATCAGAGCTATTTACTTTATCTTTCCGTGCGATAACTTAGGTATGAGAAAACAATAATCATATTGAGTAGGTTGGAAATCTGACAAAGAAGCCTCATGCCTCAAAGGAGACATTATCTCATATAACTCCACAGTTAATACTTCTAAAGGCCCCACAAGGGGCATGCCACTTACAAGAGTTAGCTGACTCAGGGAAGCCTAAAGATTCCTGTGGTGGTGTTGTTACCTGTTGTCAGTTGCCTTAAAGTTGATTCCTACTCATGGCAACCCCACATGTACAGAGTAGAACTTCTCCATAAGGTTTTTAAGGTTGTGACCTTTCAGGCCCATCTTCTGAGACACCTCTGAGTGGGTTGGAACTGCCAACCTCTTGGCTAGTAATCGAATGCTTAACCATTTGCTCCACTGATCTAGATACAGATTCCCAATGGGGATCATTTTTGCCATAAACAATGTTCCCTGATAATGCAGTTGCATTTCAATTTTAGCAGGTTTCCTGGGGAACAAAGCTAGAAAGTTGACCAAAGGTCAAATTCTCATGCAGATAGGGGAAAGAGTTTTGTTAACTCTTCAGCCAAAGGGATTACTGCAATAACCTCCTACTGGTCTCCTTGCAACCAATTTTCCCCCTAGTTCAGTTTATGCTCAACAGAGAAGCCAGCATGATTCTATTAAAAAATATCAATCAGATCACATGATTTCTCAGCTGAATACCCTCCAATGGTTCCCCATTTCACTCAGAGTAAAAGACAAAGGGTCTGGTAATAGCCTATGAGATCCTAGTTGACCTGGCTTTGCCTTCTCTCCCTAAACACCTCTCTTGTCATTCTCCCCCTTGTTCACTCTGCTCCAACCATGTTGACTATATTGCTGTTCCCACAGCCTGTGGGGCATGCTCCTCCTGCCTCTGAGACTTTGTACTTTATACCCCTGATATATACAGCTTGTTACCTCCTTCCCTTCATTTCTGCTCCACGGAAGGTATTAAAAATTGAGCTCCCTAGTACTAAAGGAATTCTTATTCCCCTCTTCTGTTTCTCTTAACAGCATTTAGCATCTTGTTATATACATGATTTAATTATTTATGGTTGCTATGATTCTTTTTTATGATTCAGAATCGACTCAAAAGCAACAGGTTTATACATATATAATTCACTTATTTTCTTTATTGTGTACCTCCCCCCACCCCCAGTTAGAAGATAAGCTACATGAAGGCCAATTTTTGTCAATTTATTCACTTATCTTATCCACTTATTCACTTATCTTCAGTACCTTCAAGAATGCCAGGAACATAGAAAGTACTCAGTAAACATCTATTGACTTAATTGAATTAATATTTATTAAACTTTAAATATAATGTATCACAACAGGATATCACACTTGAATTTCCTTTTAATGCAACTTACCCCTTCCTTCCTTTAAATAATCGTAATTTCTAAAATATTGTAAATAATCTAGCTAGCCATTTGTCTGGATGTTTTTAAGGCAGCATATATCCAATTTAGTGTTTTCAAAATGTAAGAATAAGAATTATTTTCCTAATCTAGCTATAAACCTAAAGGATCTATTTTTTTGCAAGTGAAATATTTATGATTTTTTAGAAGCCAGAAGGACTCAGCATATTTGGTCTGTATTTTAGCACAAGGCTGACGTTCTCACTTTTTGACCTAGAAATAAACATATAAGCATCTTAATGACCTTGCTACAAATAACTTGACAGCTCTAACTAGTTTATAAGACTTTTTAGCATTTCAATTATGTAATGAATCATGAAGATAATTTTTTTTTCTTTTCTTTTTTCATTCTCCGGAATACTAAACCTACTGCTGCCGAGTCGATGCCGACTCATGGCGACCCCATGTGTTACAGAGTAGAACTATTCCACAGGATTTTCTTTCTTGTAATCTTTACAGAAGCAGATCACCAGGCCTCTCTTCTATAGTGCTGCGGGTGGGTTCACACAGCCAACCTTGAGATTACTAAAACCAAAACAACCAAACCCTTTGCTGTCAAGTTGATTCTGACTCATAGCAACCCTATAGGACACAGTAGAACTCTCCATAGGGTTTCCAAGGGGTGCCTGGTGGATTCAAACTGCAGACCTTTTTGTTAACAGGCTTAGTTCTTAACCCCTAGAGTTACTAGTTAAGTGCAAACCATTTGCACAACTCAGAGGCCTTTCTAAGGAATACCAAAACGAAAAACCAAACCCATTGCCATCAAGTCAATTCCAACTTATGGCAACCCTATAAGACAGAGTGGAACTGCTCCACAGAGTTTCCAAGGAATGCCTGGTAGATTTGAACCGCCGACCTATTGGTTGGCAGCCATAGCTCTTAGCCACTATGCCAATAGAGACATTAATATTTCCTTAATTTTCTGTGTCTTTGACTTGATAATTTTACTACTATGTATTTAATCATTTATACTTAGCCCTCTGGAAATATATAATCTGATAGTGCACTAATACAGATCTTCTCATAGGAATGTACCCCTAATAAAGTCTATTGAGATCAGTTTCATAAATTCAGCTTTCATATTAAATATGCTCAATTACACAGAGGAAAATGAAACTTTTGTTTTGAATTTTATGATTAAAATTAACTCAACAAAGTAATTTTAAAAGAGCTTAATGATATTTTACCAAACAACGCTATACCATATTTTATGCAAATAACACACGCCTTCTAAGTTTGTTTGCCAACCATGCCCTCCCACTGAGAAGTATTTTCTTAAGTGCTACTATGCCAATTTTTTTTTTTTACTCATTGCTGAAAAAAATCAGCATAGCATGCTAGCAAAAATACCTTGCAGGGGGAGGGACCGGTTGGCAAACAAATATAGAAGGTGTGTGTTATCTGTGTAAAAATACAGTAGTTGAAAAATATTTAATCACATTTCCTATTTTACAAATATTTTGAGAAGAGAATTTATTATCCTGAGAAACTATTTTTAATATACATAATCTGAATGTTTCTACTAATTAATGGCTACGAACTAGTTTTTTTTTTTTTTTTTTTTTACTAGTTAAGAAGGATTTACTAAGCCTTTATTGTGTGTCTTTGTTGTTATGTCTCGTGGGAAACAGGGTATATATATATATATATATATATATATATATAGCTTAGTCTCTGCCTTTAAGATATTCCAACAAAAATGGAGAGAAAACTAGAAACCTAGAAAAGAGCATTAAAAAAATATGCATTTAGTGTCTGATACATTCCAGCACATTCCTAGATTTTCGCAATACGAATTAAATAAAATAATCCGAAGCATCAAAACATATATAATTAAGAATAATCACCACAAATTGTCTCTAGTAAATTCAGAGAATAAAAGACATAGAACAGTGATTAAATGAAAAATAACTTTAAAATATACATAAGATTTGGAGGGTGGAGAAATGATTATACTTAACCTAGTTAATTAACTTCTCTGATTTCCAGACAAAGTAGCCTTAGGATTTACATTTCTTTGGATGCTCATTTACTTGGCATACTTCCTGCACTTTTTTCCCCCTTAACTTTCTATCACTTTATCAAGGAAAGTTCAACAGGAAAGAAAAATATTTCTTCTGGGGGACTGACAAGATTTCCACGCAGCACCAAGGAGGGGGTGTGTTAAGACAGGTGTTCTCCATCCAGGACTAGAAGTCTCCATCCAGTTTCTCCAGCTGTGCGATCTTGGGGACAGTCGTTCATTAGAAAACAAATCATGATTTTCACAATGCCATCACGCTTAACACAATAGTCACGGTTATCGAACTTCATTGTGATTTATAAGGGGTACGAATGTGGAGGTTTTCATGTTACCTCATCTTGCTGTGAGTTCAGCAGCTGCAGTTTCATGTGCTTCATATAGGCCATGGTAATTGGCATGTTGTAGTCAATCACGCTGGTTACCAAAGTGGGAGGCTTCCCGTTATCTGGAATGAAGCATTTTTTATGGGTAATGAAAGAGAAACTGCATTCTATTTCTAATTTCAGATCCACTCAACTTGTCCAAATTGAAATAGGGTTCTAGACACCAAGTGCTTAAGTGCTAGGTAGCATTACAGATGGACTGTAGAAAAAATAACCGGTAAAGCTCTACAAAGACATATTGAGCACTATGGATAATTAGCACTACGGATACATTAATTATTTCTAACTAATACCTTGCATCATGAATAAAAATCGTGTGGTGACTAAACACATTTAGTTCTATTTTTCTCCTCTGCCGCAGAATTACTTTCTATATGTACTTCCGGAATGCAAAAAGAAATCTGTTTGTTTTTTTTTTTTAATTTTATTTTGCCAGTTTACTCATCCTCTAATACATGGGAATGGACTAGGCTAACAGTACCTGGGAGATCAACGTAATGCCAGAGAGAAATTCATAGATTAGGAAAATAATCTAGATAATTGTTCATTTATAAAAGCTAAATCCAAATCATTATACTTTTTAGGTAAATATTTTCAGCGAATGCACTTATTATTCATCATTTTAAGAAAACAAGGAATTGGTGGATTTTAAAGGGCATTAATAAAACACCAATTTCCTTGCGGATTATATCTAAAATACCAGGAAATACGTACAGTAAATGAAAAAAAGTTGGAACTATCTTCTGAGAACAGTCACTGAATCACTTTGTAAGTGGATATTCAAAATTCACTGCCTCCTACTTGAATAATTGAGATGATCTGACTTATTGAACTGTTTCGGTCTGCTCTGCCCCGACTTTATAAAAATGTGGGATATAAATTGGGAGGATGAATAAAATTACGTTAGATCTCACTATTGGACACTGCAGCTACCTTTATGATCTGTTCCATCCGGGTTTAAATGCATTCTTTTCTGGCATTCTGAGCAGCTCATTAGAAATCTTGTCACCGCTTCTCTTGGTAGGAAGGCATAGCTCTCTGAAATCTGAAACGATGCAGAAAGTATCGGTGTTATCATATAAGTTGGCTGAACATGATTTAACAGAAACGATCATTGTCTTTGCAAATAAGACACATGATTCCATAACGGCAGAAAGCACAAGGAGAGCATGCACTGCATACATGCATCATTTCAAGAAATATCTATCCCACGTGATCATATATCTCGTAATGGCTAAGAATGTGATGTGGGGGCGGGGGGAGTCAACCACCTCTGGATGGATATCTGTTTATATTCCCGCATTTCTTTTAGGAAAAAAAAAAAAAAAACCCACAGTGTACAGATATTCTAGTGAATTCTCTTTATTATTAAAAATTGCCAACATTCTTTTTTAAACTTACGGCTAGCACCATAATTTTTTTTCCAATTTTACATGTATATTTTAAATGTAGCCCCACTGAAAGGGTGTCATCATTATTGCTTTTCCAAATATTTTAAGTGAGAATAAGAGACAAATTCTAACAGAACTTGCGTATCTATTTACTGCAGTGAATCATCCCTTCCACAGAAAATGACACACTTGGAAATGCACTCTGGCCATCTCTTTTATTTCTTTCATGTCGGTTTTTCATAATTTATGTCCACAGGAGCTCACGCTGATTGTCAGAGCAAGCTTTCTCAGTGTCCTATACAAAGCTTCTATTTTGAGAATCAAGATCTGGAATCAAGTTAGAAATAAATACTCTCGTCACAGTGATTTTCTAAGTATTAACTTCTCAAAAATCAGGGTATTTCTCTCTTCAAAGCAAATGATTCTTGAAGTGAAACTAACAGATCGTTAAATATCTCTAAATGGTAATAAAAGCAGACATTGACGCAACGCTATGAAGTCTGATACAGACTTTGGGGTCCACCATAGCACTGACACTGGTACATGAAATATGAGATAAGCAGGAAGAATAAATGAGTTGTAAATGAGACATAAATGCCACAGACATTTTCTCAGGCACATGCATAGCCTTTATTGAACACTGTGTATCTTAAGTTAGCAGAAAGGAAGGAAAATATATACCATATATATAATTTGGTGCTAATATGAGCCAATTCTATTAGTGCTAATAGGATAAACTTGTTTATCCGTGATGTAGAAGGAGCACAGCACTGAGGAAATTCCATATACCAAGATCTAAAATTTTAAAGCATTATTTTTCTGTGAATTTAATACATCTTAGCCTACCCCAGTGAATATAAGGAAAAGAAACCATAAGAATACAGAGAGGAGGAACAATGCAATTAAAAGGTGCCATGGATGATCAATACACAGACAATTAAAACACAACTCTACTGGGATTTGAAATATGAGACTCTGATTTTAATAGAACTTCCATTTGTAAATTAAGATGTCCAGGTTTTTCAAACTAACTTGGATTATAAAAGGAATTTGGGAGAAAAATTAGCAAAGCAATTTGAAAGTATTTTATCATAATAAAAAAAAAGTTTACATTAATTATTAAGAACATTTATATACACTGCAAACTCTCCTTCTTTCTCTGACTTTCTCTTCCCACATACAGACATGAATTTGATTCTTACTCATATTTTTATAGGTGGAAATAACACCTTCACCTGGTTTATTTATCTGATAAGAGGTCTCTTTTTCTATCTGAGAATCTATTTTACAATAATTCAGACTGTTTTTTAAAAGGCTATAATGCATACACAAAGTGATCTACAGATACAACACAATCCCAATCGAAACTCCAAAAGCTGTCTTTACAGAAATGGGAAAACTTATCTTCAATTTTATATGGAAAGTCAAGAGACCCTGAATAGCCAAAGCAATTTTGAAGATGTAGAAAAAGGTAGGAAGCCTCACACTTCCTGATTTCAAAATGTATTACACAGCTACAGTAATCAAAACAGCCTGGAACTGGTTTAATGATAGACATATAGACTAATGGAATAGATTGAAAACCTAGAAATAAACCCAAACATCTATGATCAGTTGATTTTTGACAAGGGAGCCAAATCCATTCAATGGGGAAGGAACAGTCTCTTCAACATATGGTGCTGGCAAAACTGGATGTCTACATGCAGAAAAATAAAACAAGATCCATACCTCATGCCATACACAAAAACTAATTCAAAATGTATCAAGGACATAAATGCTAATTCTAAAACCATAAAGTTCGTGGAAGAAAATGTAGGAGCAAAGCTTTGGGACCTAATCTTTTTTCAGTGACAGATTATTAAACATAACAACAAATGCACAAGCAACAGAAAACAAAATAGATAACTAGGGTCTTCTAAAAATTAAAGACCATATTCTTCAAAAATAACATGCCCATGTAAATAACGTGCTCACGCATATAACACGCAAAGCACGCTTAGGAAAATAACATGCAAGGTGGTTGCGCAGTTGGCAAAAACTTACAGCTTGCTCATTATTTGTGTAAAAATACAGTATGTTCATCAAAAGACTTTATCAAAAGAGTAAAGAGACAACCCACAAACTGAAAAAAATCTTTGGAAACAATATAACTGGTAAGGGTCTAATAACTAAATATGTAGAAAACGTCTACAACATAACAACAAAAAGGTAAATAATCAACCTAAAACTGGGCAAAGGACATGAACAGACACTTCACCAAAGAGGATATTCAAATGGCCAACAGACACAAGAAAAGATGCTCAACGTCATTAGCCAACAAAACCAAAAAATAAAACCAAACTCACTGCCGTAGAGTCGATTCCGACTCATAGCAACCTATAGGACAGAGTAGAACTGTTCCATGGAGTTTCCATGGAGTACCTGGTAGATTCAAACGGCCAACCTTTTTTTTAGCAGATGTAGCTCTTAAATACTACATCACCAGGGTTTCCAAAATACACCACAATAAGATACCATTTCGCTCCCACTAAGATGGCTAAGATTTAAAAAAATGGAAAATAAGTGTTGGAGGAGAGATGAAGAAATTGAAACCCTCATCCATTGCTGGTGGGAATTCAAAATGGTACAGCTGCTGTGGAAAACAGTCTGGTGGTTTCTCAAAAAAAAAAAAATTAGAGGCAGAGCTGCCATATGACCCAGCAATTCCACTCCTAGGTATATATTATATAGCCTAGGGATCTAATATAAGTGACACAAAGTGACATATGCACACCTATGTTCCTCGCAGCACTATTCACAATAGCAAAAAGACAGAAACAACCTAAGTGCCCATTAACAGAAGAATGGATAAGTAAAATGTGGTACATACATACAACAGAATACTCAGAAATAAAGAAAAATGAGTTCCCAAAATATCTTCCAATTTAGATGAACCTGGAGGATATTATGTTGAGACAAATAAGTCAATCACAAAAATAAATATTGTATGGTCTCATTTTTATGGAATGACATGAATAGGTAAATATACAGGAACTAATTGGATTTGGGTAATGTTCATTAGTGGTTATCAGGGGTTGGGGAGTTAGTAGTCACCTAATGAAGTTTGCATAGCATGACTGATACAACTGATGTCAATAAGCTGTACATAGGGAAAAGGGATCCATGGGCAAATGCTAGGCTGAGTGTGCTTTTTCAACAATAACAAAACAATAACAAAGAACCAAAAAAAAAAAAAAGAGGATGGTAGCTACATTTGCTGATACTAATTTTTTTAATTAGACATAACCAATCACCTTATGGAGTTAGTTCTCTTGGTTTGGGGGCTTAGGACCATGGTCTTATGAGACGATCCAGTCAATTGGCGTGATATAGTTCCTAAAATTTATGTTCTACCTCCCAGTAAGGTGAGTAGTGTCTGGGGTCTTAAAAGCCTACAAATGGCCATGTAAGATACAGCTATTGGTCTTTAATCAGCTGGAACAAAAGAGAAAGAAGGAAACCCATGAATCAGAGAAGGAACTGGGCACAGAACTAATTGTCTACATGAACCACTGCCTCTGCCACCATGAGACTAGAACTAGATGGTGCCTGGATATCACTACTGAATGTTCTGATCAGGAACATAATAGATGAATCCTGATAAAAAGGGTGGGAAATGTGGAAGCCAACTTCAAATTCTTAAAGAATCCAGACTTACTGGACCTATTGTAGCTGGAGGAGTTCCTGACACTATGACCCTGAGTTGTTCTTCAAACTTTAAATTAAAACTATCTCCTGAAGTTGCCTTTAAATTAATTAACAGTTTAGTCTGAAGAGTAAAGATTTTCACCCTTTCTTTTTTTAAAAAAGTATTAAGACCAAAAGATCAACAGCTATTTTAAAGCATAGATGAGAAGGTTGGGGAACAGAGAGGTTAAGTAAATGGAAGTGAAACAACTAGAACAGAAATAAAAGAATGTTGACACAATGTGAAGAATGTAACCAATGACACCAATCATTATGTCTATAAACTGGAATGGAAGTGGGGTTTGCTGAGTATATCTCCAACAAAAACATAGTTTGAAAAAAAAAGGCTATGATGCATTTTTGGTCCCTATATTTTATATTTTATCTTACATGGAGTTATATAGTCCATTGGAACTGAGGGGCTGACCAGTAAATTCATTAATAGACGGCATTTGAGAAGAATGCTCCATTGATTTCCATGGAAGGATTTTATTCAATCTTTTCCACTTGTACAGGAGTACCCTCCAATGAAAAATAGGTAAGTGGAGTAGATGAAGAGATGTTCCATTGGCTTCCATAGTCCTGGCCCTCTATTCAGTCTGACATTTTCCTAATGTTAATAAAGTGCTTGTGCAGGGATCCCTTCCAGGCAGATGTATCATTTGACCTGATACAATTGTATGATTTGCCCTAGACACACTTGTTCCGAACCAATTTTTCTTGGAAACATCATTCATCATATCACATTTCTAGATTTGCTTTGAAAAATAAGCACATGCAATGTTACAGATATGTTTGTGTTTATGTGTAGCATCTGTGGGTTTGTTTATGTGTGTGTGTAAAACACAGAGAAATTATACAGAGTCTCACTTTGTAACAGAAAATGTTTCTTAGCAAGTATTTTATCACATTATTCTCTGTGCATGTGATTCCGTGGTGGCTCTTGGCATGTCATTATATGTTATATAGGGTGAGTTTATGGGGAGACCTTCTCAGGTATCCCACACCCCTCAAGTCTTTCCTTCTCTGACTCATGTTCACTGGGGCTCTGCTGAGACCTGGGAGCCTTCTTTGGCACGGGGAGAATAGATCCTCCTAACAGGCTTTTCCATTCTTGCGTTCATTTCCAGGAGAGTATTCCTCCTGCTACGGAGGTGAAGAGGGAAAAGCACTCATTTTTCCTGATCTAGAAGTTTTCCTCCAAGACCTTCTCAAAATTAATAATTCCAGGCAACGTTTATCGCTGAGGTTCTCAGAACATTTCTTTTAAATGACGAAATGTTCTTAAAAAGTTCTTAAATGTGGTTTATTTGAATAATAATATTTAACAAGTAATGTTGTGTGGTGAAACACCAGCATTTGATCCTGTCCGTATCCTGTCAGTATTCCTGTGACCCCATTTGAAGATAACACGGAAGGCCTACACGTGAAGCCTCAGAACAAGAGTCCTGGGGTAAACACCCAATGGCCCAGCCCCAGTGAAAATGCATGTTTGAAATTCTAAATCAACTTTAAACACATGCTCATAACGGGTGATAAAACCCAGGGCACTGAGTTCTTCTAGGCTTCCCATACAATTACCATACAATTACAGTTCTAGCATCTTTCAAAAGGTGTGTAACAGTTGCAAATAAAGTCTAGAAGTAAGGAAAGGAAATTTTTAAACGTTTTGATCCAGATACTTGAAATACCATTCTACTAACACTACAGTGAATTGTATAAAATGTTATAATCAGTCATAAATGTCTATTTCCTTGGCCTCCTTTTCAAATCAAACCACTTTTCTGTTCCTAGGATAGAAATTGGACTTTGAATGTAGTATAGAGAACATTTGCTAGAATGGTGAGGACAATGCTTCATTTGAAAATGTATTCTTAGAAATGTCTTTGAATTTGGGAAAGATAGAGAATGACTCCTTAGAATTTATTTATGAGTACAGAAACACTGCATCTGGGTAGTAACAGGAAGCAAAATGTAACATTAATGCCCATTAGTCTTGTTCCCTTTGAACTAAATACTGAAAAGGTAACTGCCATGTGAAAAGCCACATATATTGCTGATTAAAGAAATAAACATGCAAATAAAAGATTAGAATGTAGCCATATGGAGCCTTATAAACTAATGACCTAATATTATTTATCAGGCAAATAATTATGAAGCATCTATTTCTTAGAAATTTTATTTCTATGAATTCAGACTTCTTTTCTTACATTTATATAAAGCTTTATATGCTTGTTACTTTATGCTTGTCATTCATTATTTTAGAAAATGGCTAAAGCAGATATAGCAATTTTCTGATAGATGAGTCAATTGGTATAAAGAGATGAAATGAATTGCCAGTGTTTCACAGCAGAGGGCAAGATGAAGAACTAGAACACAAATTTGGACCTCCCAACTCCTGGTCTATTTCTAGAAATTGACTAGACCACTGCTGACTTGCTTAACAGACAGATTAGACAAATGCTTAAGCCAACCAGTTGCTGGTGAGTCAACTCAGATTCATGGTGACCCCATGCGTGCAGAGTAAAACTGCATTCCACAGGGTTTACAAGGCTGTGTCCTTCTGGAAGCAGATTGCCAGGCCTTTCTGCCCAGGCACTTCTGGGTGGATCTGAACTGCCAACCTTTTGGTTAGTAGTCAAGTGCTTAAACTATTGCTCTGTGCAGGGGCTCCTGACAAATGTTTAGGGCCCAAGTAAAGAGGGGACACCAAAATAGATGTTTTTTAATTGTGTATCGCAAAATATCTAAAAGTATCAGTGTAGTCATCATAGAAAAAATCAGAACCTGTTAAATCTCCTTAAAACTGAGTTATGACTGAAGAACTTTGTTTTTGTTACTTTTAAACTTTGGCTCTGGTTTTAAACTTTGAATTAGCTATGGTGAAAAAAAATGAGAGGGTGGGAAAACTAGCACAATGTAATTTTTTTTCATTATTTTCCACTTCTAAAGGTCTTAATTCATCTGTGTATTGGACAACATTGATATTGTTTTCAGTGAAAATATTACATTGAAAAATCCATTAGGACTGGGATTTGTCAGTAATGTAGAAGATAATAAATCAAATTATTGTCATACATTATAAGTACAAATGAACTCTCCCATTAAAATATGGTAACACTTCTACATAAAAATAATTTAAGTACAGCATCTTTTGGTGTATTGAGCAATAAAACTGGTCTTTAAAGACTGTATCACTTTAGTAATATAATGATAAGCCAATCCACCTGAAGACAGTCTAAGGATTAAGCCCCATAAGAGACAATGCAACTGATCTTCCATTTGTGGGTTAAAAAAAAAGAAAGATGGGGGGTACACCAGCCCAAGGTCAAGCACAAGAAGGCAGGAGTCTACAGGAAAGCTGGACAGATGGAAATGGGTAACCCAGGGCTGAGAAAGGGAGAGTGTTGAGACAGTAGTTTGCTCTGTAAGCCTTCATCTAAAGCACAATTAAAATTTAAAAAAGTTGGGAACACATTTCTGAGAGGTCTGCTGGCGAGTATCATAACTGAAGGGAAGGTGAGTGCCTTTCTGAATAAAGAAGAAAAGGTACTCTAAAAAGCCCTGCAGTTATAAAGCCAAAACTGACAGTTCTAGAGTACCTTCATTCTTTGCTCAATCCAGCTCAGTTCTCGCATTAAAAAAGAAAGAAAGTATAGGTATCCAAAAAACTGCAATAAAAAATCAACATAATTAAAATAAATTGCAAAAATTACCCTGTAAATCCGATAGCCTATAAGTCTCAAAGTTTTCTTTCATTTACTCAAATATCAAAGTAACTTCAGAAATAAATCACATTCCTGATATGGATATATATATACATACACATGAAAAAATATGAAGTTATAAAACAAAGTTAATTAATCAAAACAATTTAATAAAGAGTTATCTTGCTGCATTGATTCAGGCTGTCTCACAATTAAGGAGTCCCTAGGTGACTCAAGGAAACCCTGGTGGCGTAGTGGTTAAGTGCTACAGCTGCTAACCCAAGGGTCCGCAGTTCAAATCTGCCAGGTGCTCCTTGGAAACTCTATAGGGCAGTTCTACTCTGTCCTATAGGGTCGCTATGAGTCAGAATCGACTCGGTGGCACTGGGTTTGGTTTTGGTTAGGTGACTCAAATAGCTAAGCGCCTAACTATCAACTGACAGGCTGGTGGTTCGAACCCACCCGCAGGTGCCTCAGAAGGAAGGTAATGTGCTTCCAAATGGCCACAGCCATGAGAACCCTATGAAGCATAGCTGTACTCTGCAACACGTGGGGTCATCACGAGTCAGAATCGACCTGAGAGCAGCTAGTTTGTTTTTTGGTTTGGTCTCACAATTACATAATGTAAGTTTATTTCCTTAAGCCACAAAGCATTGCAAATCGAGAACAAAGTTGATAACAGAGAAGAATTTTAAAACGAGGCTATCTGTCGTATGTCCTCCTTCCTCAGTCCCAAGCGGCTTTCCTCTCTAATTGCAACTGTGTTTTCATTTCTCAGCATTTTCAACAAAAAGGCCCTCTAGATTTATTTGGCTTATACAAAAACCTGCAGTTCTCTGCTTCTAAAATGGTAGCAAATCAGTAATTCTCAAAATTAAGATTCTCATGAATTATATGGCAACTATCACTTGCATCGGCTGTGTTACACAGGAGTGACTACTTCTAAAATAATATAAGCTTTCCATTAAATGAGTGTCTAATAGGTGAATTATACAAAGAACTTTGCATGGATTATATAATTTACTCCTCACCAAACCAAAACCAAACCAAACCTGTTGCTGTGGAGTCAATTCTGGCTCATAGTGACCCTATAGGACAGAGTAGAACTGCCCCATAGAGTTTCTAAGGAGCGCCTGGTGGATTTGAACTGCTGATTATTGGTTAGCAGCCGTATCACTTAACCACTATATCACCAGGGTTTCCTTACTACTCACAACATCCTACACATAGATTACTATCATCACCACTAGCATCTCTACTTAACAGAGAAACCAAGCTTCAGGTAGGTCGTGTAATTTGTTAAACAAGTGGAAGAAACAAGGTTCACAAGCGATAAACTGGTTTCAAATCATCATATGTCTTATACCTACTCCTGGTTATCAGTATTAAAATTAAAAAAAAAGGAGAGAGACTGTGTCATCTATAAAGAGTTGGAATATTAACATCACAGCATATGCTAATTAAGCTAAAATGTTTATAAAATGTTCCCTGGTGTGAGGTTCTTTGTGCATATAAAACGCTTCAACCGGTTTGAGGTGACCCTTAGGAAAACAAGGGGTAGCCAAGTGCTCCTGTCTTGCCTCAGGTTACAAAAATCCAGAAGAAGCAAGACTTCGCACTAACAACACAGAGGTCCACCTGGAACACAGTAACAGGCCAGCTGTTCTATACCAACAGAGCCGATCGCTACAACGATAGCTCTACGACAATGTCGTAACATTTTAACAGCTGACAACTAAGTACAGGGGACTTCCGCTTTTTGTCAAATGCATGAGAAGAATGTAAATAACTGCCTATTTATTTCCGAAGGAACCCGACTTATAATTACAAAAAGAAACTCACCAGTAGAGAAGCCACCCTTGGGCTAAGATTTGAGGCTAAAAGAAAGACATCATGAGCTAAAATAAAGACATCACACGCCATTGTGAATAATGGTCATTAACAGTCACTTTTTAAAATAAAAAAGAAACTAACCAAAGGATTTATAAACAAAACTCATGCCATTTTGTCTTAAGTTTATTAGGGTCTTAGGAAGAAGTGAATATTACTAAATATCAGTAATTTGAATCAGTAAGAGAGTGTTGACTTTCACTAAAAGTTATATTACTCCACAGCTTGATGCTTCAGTAGAATGTGGTTCTTATCAGATACCGAATTTTAAAGAAAAAGGAATTTGGTATAATTACATTATATACATATTTTAAAATCACCTCCTTTGCTTTTTCTTTTTAAAATGAATTTAGAGAATAGCAATAATACCTTTATTTTACTGAAATAAAAACATGAAAACCACAATTTTTGCCAAATATCACACAGTACCTTCATGAAAGAATTTGTCCTTGGGGCCAAACTTCTAACATTCTCTCTTATGATTATGAATAAAGAATAAATTAGAAATAATCTGTAGTGAGGTCTGTCTTACTATATCTGAGAAAACTTTCCCATCACAAACCACCTGCAATGTACACACATGGATAAGGCAGCTATAGAAAACTTATTTTTAAAAACCAATAAAAACTAAAATAGAACTAAGCAGAGCCCCATAAATTCAGATGCTGTTAAAGAGCCATATATCTCCTGATTCATAAAAACATTGCACACTATAGTCCAGAGAGATTCCTACCCAAAGATGGGAAGTCTAGGCTCTGGACTAGACCATCTCCAATTCGACAAGGGCCTCTCTGCCTTTCTCTGTTTTACATATTGTCCATCTTTGCACAAATCTGAAGTGAGAAATTCAGGACTAAAAACAAAACAGAAACAATAAAAGCTTGCAAACACTATAATATTTGGAATAGGATGGAATTTGATATGATAAATTGCGTATAACCGTGATACTGATATTTTTCAAGATATTACAAAATCGAAATACCTGGCCAATGGTTTGCTCTTATATAGGTTCTCCTTTGCTCATTTTGTGCACTGAGAAAAGATGAACAGTGTACATCATTATGCTTCTATAGAAGAAATAATTAATATGTGGAGGTGTAGATGGAAACATGCTTGCAAAGATAAAAATACTTTTCAGCTGATCATTTATTTATTCAACAAATATCTCTTTTTAGATATTGATAGAATATAGGTACTACGCACCACAATTACCCCTGAATGCTGCTAGATATGGTTCTATACAATGTACCGGGACATATCACATTATAGGACTGACCTATTTTTTAAAAAGCAAACCAAACCCATTTCCATTAAGTTGGTTCCGACTCATAGCAACCCTATAGGACAGAGTAGAACTACCCTATCGCCTTTCCAAGGCTATAAATCTTTATGGAAGCTGGCTGCCACATCTTTCTCTCATGGAGCGGCTGGTAGGTTCAAACTACCGACCTTTCTGTTACCTTTCCGTGCTTAATCACTGCACCACCAGGGCTCTTCACCTACTGTAAAACGCTTGATTAATTTTGAAGTGCTTCTGAAAAATATTTTGATCAATACTCAACGTAAAAACTCTTAGGTAAAAGGTGGATGTATAGCAATAATCAATTAGATACAAAGCCAGACATGTGGCCTGCCTAAACAAAATTTGTATTCATTCCAGACCTCAACAAAAGATCCTGTACTACGTTATATCTGTCCAACCTCTAAACTGTTAAATGACCAGCTGAATTCCTAGGCCTTAATGATGCCCCCAAAATCAAAACCAGGATCCTGCTAGATTTATATATCAATCTCAGCCCATCACTGCTCTCCTGGTACAGGATTCTCACATTTTGTTTGATTTCCTATCAGTCCTGCAGTCCGTGTTTCGCCATGATTCTGGACCAATTATTATTTACTCCAGAGTGCTATTTTCAGTTCATATCACTGTCCGCTTTTTCTTTTCCTTCTTTCCTTCGCTGATCATTTTCTGCATTCACGTTTCACATCCATTCAGAAGCTTCTCTGACCTTTTTTACCTAGTCAGGGGAGGCACCCTGTCAGGAAAACCTAGGGTTGATTTTTAAAGAGAAGGAGGGTTCCCATATAAAATTCAGGGTGCACTTACATTTGAATTCCAGATAAATATGTAATATTTGGAGCATAGATATATTTTATAAAAACTTTGTTTTTATCTTGAATTCAAATATAACTGGGCATTCTGTATTTTTATTTTCTGATCTGACAACCTTAAAGGATACATTTAACTAAGATGAATGCAATATGAGCTTGAAGTTAATTTAAACTTTGAAACAAATTGTTATGTCAGGAAAAGCTAAGAATATGGCAGAGCAGAAGTGAGAGGCAGAGTAGGTGGAAGTTGTCCCTGGGCAGTCTTCAGGCCGTCTAAAATCACAGTGCTCACTTAAAGTGATGTTTCCCAACTTTTTTACCAATAGCACAGGCATAAATAGCACAGGTTTATTTTAAATCATAAACATATACACATTTATATAATAATATTAATCATTTCTATTCTCTTTTCTTTCATTTTTTTTTAAAGTGATCATAACCCACTAAATTGACATGACATCTCCCTAACGGGTTAAAAAAAAAAAACAAAAACCAAACCCACTGCCTCGGAGTCAGTTCCAACTCAGAGGGACCCTATTGGACAGAATAGAACTGCCCGATAAGAGTTTCCAAGGAGCACCCGGTGGATTTGAACTGCCGACCTTTTGGTTAGCAGCAGCAGTACTTAACCACTACGCCACCAGGGTTTACATATGGATATCTAGACATATGTATATTATATATATGCATTGCGTCTTTATAGAAGACCCCCACCAGGATTTCCCCCAATGGGTTATGATACCAAAAACTAAACCACTGTCATCGAGTGGATTTTGACTAATAGCGACCCTACAGGACAGAGTAGAACTGCCCCATAGGGCTTCTAAAGCTGTAATCTTTGCAGAAGCAGACTTCCACATCTTTCCCCCATGAAGCGGCTGGTGAACTCAGACTGCCAACCTTCTGGTTAGCAGCCAAGTGCTTTAACCACTGTGCCACCCAGGTTCCTATGGGTTATGATAGGCAATGAAAAAAACACTAGTCTAAACCAGAGGAGAGTCCCTGGGTGGCACAAACAGTTAAACGCTATACTACTAGCTGAAAGGTTGGCAGTTAGAACCCAACCAAAGGTGCCTGGGAAGACAGGCCTGGCAACCTGCTTCTGAAGGGCCCAGCCCTGAACACCCTATGCGGCAGTTCTACTCAGCACACATGGGGTCATCATGAGTCGGAACCAACTTGACGGCAACTAACAACAGCAAAGCAGAGGAATATAGTCTGTCAATCCATGGATTTTTGTGACTATGCGATTAAATTAATATCAGTGAATATGAGATTAAATGAAAAATGCAAGTTGGCAAATCCAAAGGATGTCTAAAGTAGGCAGGAATATTTTTAAACAGTTCAAGTCAATTTTTCAGACAACTAAAAGCAACTTGGGGATATAAGGCAAATGTACCAAATGTCAAAGTAAGAGTGAGAGGAGTAAAATTGAATGTAATGCAGTGATAGGAAGTCAGTATCCTTCAGGGATAGGAACAAGGGTACAAGCGCTGGACAAAAGGGAAACACAGTCAGACAGCTTGAGCGAAGGCTCAGAAATTCACTAGACAATATACAGACACTAGAGGAGGAAGGGAGGCCCTGGGTGGTGCAAACGGATAACGCACTTGGCTGCTAACTGAAAGATTAGAGGTTTGAGTCCACCTGAGGTGCCTTGGAAGAAAGACCTGGAGATCTACTTCCAAAAAAAAAACAGCCATTGAAAACCTCACAGAGCACTGTTCTACTCTGCAAAACATGGGGTCACCATGAGTCAGAATTGACCCGACAGCAACTGATGGTGGTATAGAGGGGGAAATAAATATAGGAGTAATAGCATCCCGGGATGACATCAGATAAGTTTGTTGAAACATCAATATACATTAAAAGATGAAAGCATAGGCGAACAAGAAAAAGAACGTGGTTTGAGTTAAACCGAATTATAATTAACTTATTTTTGTTGGAAATCGTTTTTTCTTCATTGATTACATTTCGCTGTATTGGATTGCAAGAAAGATCTTTATTTTCTTTCAATTCATCTTTTCATCAATGCTGAACATCTTTTATTTTCAGCTTTATTTTACAATAATGCAAGTAGTCAGCAATTGAGTATTTGTGACAATATCTAAAAGAGACAGAGTCAAACTGGAAATGTGTCACCAAAGTTGTGGGTGCTATTTTTGCGTCCCTTTTTTCTTATGATAGAATATTTGATTCTACTAAGGAACAGATTGTCAAAACAGAGGATTCCTATTCTTAAAAGAAAAAAAATGAGCAGATGGGCTCTGAAAAAGTTTTTCTTCATACATGTTTTCCTAATAGTAAAATAAAAAAGAATCCCTAAATATTGCATACAAATAAAATGACTCAGAAAACCAAATATTTATAGAACTATTTGCAGCATGAAGAACTACATTAAAATATACAATTACACATGTGGCAAGTTGGGGAAACTCACTTCCTCTCATGATTTCTCCTGAAGAGTACGAATAATATTAGTGGCCCCGTGGTTAAATGCTCAGCTGTTAACCAAAAGGTCAGCAGTTCGAACCCACCAGCTGCTCCATGGGAGAAAGATGTGGCATTCTGCTTCTGTAAAGATTTACAGCCTTGAAAACCCTGTGGGGCAGTTCTACTCTGTCCTCTAAGGTCAATATGGGTGGGAAATCAACTTGACAGCAGTAGGTTTGGTTTTCTTTTGAAGGGAGAAATACAAGGAGAATTCAAGCTCCTTGGTCTAATACTCATCCACACATTCAAAAGGTCAGTCCTAAGCTCTCCCTGGCTGCTATTGCAACTCCCTGTGCTCAGGTTTACATTTACTGTACACTGCTAGCCAGTGTGGAGACGGCATTTCTTTTGGAACAGGCAGCTAAGAATACAGTTGCTACAGTCACTCAAACCAGTAAACCAGTGGCTGGCGAGTCTGACTCACGGGGGCCCCATGTGTGTCAGAGTAGAACTGTGCTCCATAGGGTTTTCAATGGCTAATTTTTCAGAAGTAGATTGCCAGGCCTTCCTTCTGAGGTGCCTCTGGGTGGGCCCAAACCTTCAACTTTTTGGTTAGCAGCTGAGCACATCTAACCATTTGTACAATTTATCCACTCAAAGCAGGCAAGAAATAGCCATCTTAGGGAACAGGAAAGAAGATTGAAAAGGTTGCACTTCACCCTGCTAGCAAGTCCAGTAAGTTGCACAGCCCTCACATAATATTTGTGCAGGCAAACTGCACAGTCTGTGAGATGATAACAACACGCCCTGGATGCAGAATTCCTTGTCTGAATTCTTGAGTGACTCTACAATTGGCACATAATGAAAACATTTTTGTGAGATACTGAGCAGAGAACTGACCACATGGTTTCCTTTAGGAAATGCCTCTCACCTGAGGGTAGTGTTTACTGTGGTGTTGATGTTTGCAAAGACAGAGCAAGGATGTATTTTGGTTATCACAGTAACCAGGGATTGTGTTGCTGTAACATAACACTCAGGGATTAGGAATATTAAATGGCCCCAAAAGCCTACAGTGCCTGTTGAGAAATACTGCTTTAGACAATATGAATAATTATATAACTAATATGAACATACGACAAAAGATATCCCATTTATATATTCTCTACTGAAGAAAACAAGCACATCAAGAAGGAAATTTCTTGGACCAAATTTCAAATTCTCAGAAGCAGCAGCTAATTCATGGTCTTAGTTTCTTTCAGGATTCACCTCTTGTCCAGTAACTATGGCTAAAGAACGGAGCCATGCTCAAATATGGCTGTGGTATGTATTGACTGAGGGAAGACATTCGCCCCTCTCCAAAAAATGAGGATGAAGGGGAAGATGAAGAATAGAGCAGATAAACAGAAAAAAATAAATAAATAAAAGTAAAGGCTAATTTCTCTTTATTATCATGAAATGACTTAAACTACTGTTCATAAACCCAGTGAAGGATATTCACCATTCTGGCAAAGTCATGAACGAAGACATGGGTGGATGTAATCCACAGGCCACTGAGGATCATAGATGACACAAAGAAAAAGCAGAATTTTCATTACCTAGTTAACAGGAAAAAAAATAAATAAATAAAGCAGTCTAAAACGCCTGTTTCCCCGCAGACAACTTCATAGTTTTTAAAAAAAACATCGTCTTTCTATGGTGGCACAGTGGTTAAGAACTTGGCTGCTAAACAAAAGGTCGGCAGTTCAAATCCACCAGCTGCTCCTTGGAAACCCTACGGGGGCGTTCTACTCTGTCCTATAGGGTCACTGTGAGTCGGAATTGACTTGAATGCAACGTGTTTGGTTTATTATATTTGAAGCAATTATGTTATATCCTTTATATATCTTATTTCTGAGCCTCAAAACAACCCTACGAAGTAATAATTTGGCAAAAATAATATTATTCAGACTAAGTCGTATGTATAAAACACACTTGCAGAACTTGCCTTATCAGAATTTAAAGCCAAGTCTATATGACACTAACTTGTTGCCATCGAGTCGATACACGACACTAAAACTGGTACCATTCTCTACCATCTCATGCCATTCTTTCACATTCTATGACTCTTTCCTGTGACATTTTATCCCATATAGTTCTTTATACTGGTGCCCACATGTATATACTTTAAGAAACTCCGGAGATTTTATTTATTACACCACCACAGCACCCAGGAAACATTAACCTCTGGATCTGAGCAAGCGCCATTACTACTAGACATCACTAGCTTTAAGTACTTCTAAACGCTGCATTGACTGATTTTCACCACTAGGGTGCACTGCAGTAGCAACATATTAAAAAAAAAGATAAGCTGGGTGTAAAGAGTTAATGACGTTTCTCTGAAAGGCTAATTCCCTTTCAACGAATGTACCTATTAACTGGACAATATTGTTTAATAAAATTGCGATGATGGTGTCGCTGACATCAGCTGATGACAAACAGGTTCGGTTAAGCTTACAATCCATCATGTTCTTTAGATTCTCTCCATAACAAAAAACAGCTTCTGAGTACAAACGATTTGTACTATTACTCTGCCCACCTGTGATGACTCTAGATGTATATAAAAAATGAATCAATTTTGACAAAAGGAAGCACACTGTTACTCTGTTTTAGGATAGCTGTTTAATAACTTTAGTTTTCATACTTTTTTTTTTTTTAACTTTTTCCCTCCGAGGTGTTTTATACATCTGACTTAGTCTGAATAATATTTTTTTTGTTGTTATCAAAAACAGTTGGGCTCTTCTAATATAAAAGTAGATTTAATATTATATGTACTATGTTTCTTTATGTTTAGATTTAAGAGCTGTTTTCAATATCTACAAATCATCTGTGTACACACACACACACACACACACACGTGAGTTCTACTCTGTCCTGTAGGGTCACTTCCAGGATCAACTTGATGGCATATGAAAACAACAACATATGCTTACTTTTGTTATATATTTGTGTGGAAAAGTAAATAGTGTGTTTATATCTTACCTAAAAAGGTGATAACATTAATAAATGGAGCATCAAAGATTTCCATCAAAATTATATTAAATATTTTTTTACCTTATTCAGAACCTCCAATCCATTGCTGTTCAGTTGATTCTGACTCACAGCAACCCTATAGGACAGGGTAGAACTGCTCCATAGGGTTTTCAAGGAGCGGCTGGTGGGTTTGAACTGCCGATCTTTTGGATAGCAGCCTGAGCCCTTAACCACTGACCCACCAGGGCTTGTAACCTACAATTGTATAAATCCAGGGGGCGCTGTTCACTGTAAACATGAGTTGTGCAGGGCACAGTCTTTACAGCTATGGGTGGTTGCGCTGATCTTATTTCAAATTATTACTCTTTATAGAAACATCTTTATACTATTTAATTGGAGTTAAAAAAACAGGTGCTTCATAGAGACAAGTGGATGGTTATTTCTTTCAACAAACTACTATGAGCCAGGCATTTTGCTAAGCTGTGTATGAGAAAGAAACATGGCCTCTTATCATCGGGGAAAATTCAATTTTTCAAACACCTACTCTAGCCACAAAAAAGAAAAAAATAAAACAAACAAAAACCTCACAAAGTACCTAGAAAATATCCACATTCAAGCAATGTTTTCTACTGATAAACTCTCCAGGATAAACTTGTTATAAAATATACCCCTAGATCACTAATTTATTATACAACATTATCAAATATTACTGACTCCGATATTGGAGAATGTCTACCAAAATTATCTGGATTTGGAGTAGGTAATTTTAAGGTTTTTTTCCCATCTCTGTTAGACCAGAACATTGGTTTATTTAAGCCGCTCTAGTTTTAATAATAAAATGAAATAAATGATGTCATCTAGGTAAAAAGACAAGGACCTATATTTATTTATTGCCTTATTTTTCTTTGATTTTCATTTTTTACATTCAGTCAGAGAAGATGCTTTACCAGCAAAAAATTAACTTCTAAGCTCCAGAGGATATTTTCCTCACATCTTTGCCTCAGAAACACCCTATGCATGCACTTGGGTCTATGGCAAGAAAGCAAAAATTTTTAAATATTAAAAGGAAGTGAGAAGAGAAACAAGTATAAAGCATTTCTGTGTTCAATTAGGGAATCATGCCTAGATAACAGTTCTTCTGAGAAATCTAATTTTTGTAGTTTTTTTAACCTAATCTTTTCCGTCTATTTCAACATAATATTCTCTCATCTTTAAAAAAAAAAAAACTTTCGATAAAAAATAGTTCCCTTTCTTAGAAAACAAAGATTTTCAAATGAGGTTACTTGAGGCTTTTCATCTTCAACTTGATAATCTGAGTTCTCAATGTCTAACGATCAAACAGGCGCCAAAGACTATTGCGTACCATGCCACGCTAAGCCTCACACAAAAATCAGGCAGATACTATGATAATCAGTAGATTTACCTATTCCATGTCCCACATTCCCTTTCTGTATCCCTGCTTACTCTTGAGTTAACCTCAGCTAGAGACGGGGGTGAGGGTGGAGGGGCAGTTCTACTCTGTCCTATAGGGTCTCTGTAAGTCGGAATGGACCCGACCGCACTGGGTTTGGTTTTTTTGGTAGAGACAGAGGACAGAAATTTGTTCAGTGATTATCTAAAGTATCAATGACTGTTAGCAGTCTAATTCATTCTATAGCATCACTCGCACAAGGATATTTGGATTTTCTATAAAGCTATAGGGGTCCCTGGGTTTATACCAAATAAATTAAATTCTGCTTGTAATATTTGAGGTACTGTGATAGGGAAGTGAAATATGTGAGGGGAGCAAAGGCTTCCCACCATTAATCACAAAACTCTACAGATAACCCCTGTATCAACATGTAAGACCAACAAACCCTACAACCCCTGGCTGAAACTATAGAGCTGTAAGACAAGGGACACTGAAGAGAACATGTATGTTTACAGAAAAAGAGAGCACAAGAAAAATCATGACTAAACAATGAGGTAGGTAGAGTAGTCATCACAGTCAGGGCAAGATAAATACAATTGTGGGTGGCCACATGCGTTGCACTGCACCTTAAAGGCACGTTGTAACTTAAGGAGCTTCCTACTGATAATATGATGTAGATTATTACAATAACTTTTGCAAAAATGAAGAGCTGCGTAAAATTGCTGACATTTGATAGTCCATTTTATGGCCGTCCTTCTTTGATTACCATTTAAAATCCTGGAAATATGAAATCCAATGACGATATACCCTTCTCATGATTATTCTTACGATTGCTATATACAGGAAACCTCACTAGAAAATAAACGAGCTCAAATCTTCTATCTCTGAGCTATGCTTTATCACCTGGCCTATCTGCTTTTGTAAGAGCAGAGTGCATTCCCTATGTTTGAACAGTCCTTGTGCCATCCAAATTGCTCGCTTTGGTTACTATTTTCATTTTGTCTCCGAGCACAGCAGCAGCCCCTACATACCATGGTCACTGCTCTGATTCTTTCTGAGTTTGAAAAAAAAAAAAACAGAAATATAGTCCCCTCATTTTACATGTGAGGAAATTGAGGCCTGAGACAACAAGAGGTTAAATGAATTGTTTAGAACTCTTGAATTTCAGTTTAGTGCTATTTTTTCATACCACAACAGCAATAAATTTCGCTCGTTAGTCTCATCTGCAGTTTACAAAAATTCTGACAATTTTTAAAAAACAAAGTAGCTGAGACTGCTGCAAGTTGAAATATCTTATTATGTAGCAGATATGCTGAGCCAATAGGCATTTATAAAAAGAGCAGGACAAAAAACTACTACTAACTAGTTTTAAGGTTAAGTGTTTTAAATCTGATAGAATAAAAGCTTTTCCTGGTTAGTATTCAGGGTAGGAATGTAGAAATTCTGCATCGACACATTATTTTTCTATAGTATGTCCCTGAAAAGAAATATTCCATTTATTTTGAAAGCTAATTCTTTAAGGAGAGCCAGTATAAAAAGAATTTCAGATAATTTGACGAACACATTTAAACTCTGGAAAAGGAAATGAAATAACTGAAATTCTCAAGAGCTTCATCTGGCAGGAGACCTTTTAGCCACAGAAATTCTCTCCTTCTCTCATGTTTTTCTTCAACTGAGTCAAACAAATCTTGAGTAAAAGTTAAACTAATCAGGAGTTTCAGACACAGTACTATTTATAAGATTCACAAAAAAAGGATGCGTGGAAAGTTATTACCATTAGTACTATAACTATGATTACCAGTTATTGCTACTCCTATCTCCCAACAGAGGCATAAGGGCAGGCAGAGGATATTGGATCCATAATTGCAATTAAGGCAAATGATAGAGCTATGTCAATTGTCCTGTTTGTCCTTCTACCTGGAACATGAGTAGTGATTGGATAAGAAAGAGAAATAATTAAAGATTTACAATATGTCCATTACTTTATGCATGTTAACTCATTTCTTCCACTACACAGTGTATACCACTACGTCCCCTTAAAGACGAGGAGACAAAAAGTAAATAATTTACCCCAAGTCACCCAAATATGAAACTCTAGGTTTGAAATTTGAAACTGAATTCGTTTGTCTGGCTTCAAGCCTGTTTCCTTTTAGCTACAGCATACACTCACCACTCCAAATTAACCAAATTAAATGAGTGTAATCATGGGCAGTTACGCACATGAAAAATACACGTAACTTTAGGATACTGCACTACCAGTTATATGTGTAGAGAGTATTTTGTTGGGGTGAGTTGTATTATACACACATGCACACACACAGACACACGCAGATCGTTCTCTGTATTGATAACACCAGGAACTAACCTTCTTCCTTAATTCCTGGATTTCCAACAGCTACTCTTGTTTTACATGTAGCAAGTAAGAACTCTGAAACTCTAGCCTTTAATCAAACCCTGACTTAAGAAACATTTCTGAAACGGTATCTGTGCTTAACCTGTGATAAAGGCCAAATGATAAAAGGCTGTCAGAGAACAGAGATACAATCCCTAAAGGTAGAATTCAGGCAGAAATGGGAAGAGTTAATGACTAGAAAACTAGACAACACTCCACCTTGTTTTTTTTAATGTCACAGCATTAATTTAGAAGTGGCTTCCCAAATTGCTAAGCACACCTACATTTAATTTTTGGTGCAAAGATATATTTTAAGCACAAATATAAGTGATATTTGAATGTTCCAGACTTGTTTTCTACTTATTAATGCAGATAATCAAGGGTTGACTGTAGTCAGATATATTGAAAGAGACACATTCAATGTACTGGTAACAATATACACACAGAGACAAACGCAGAAAAAGGAAAGACCTAAAAGAACGCAACAATGATGTAAAAGATTAATCATGATAGCCTTTACATATTCCTAAAATGTGTCATTTTATGTGGATTTTCAAAAAAGTTCATGAGTAATAGAATACATACGCTTTAATTTTATCTATATTCAAATCAGATTATAATAAAATTTAAGCCATATAATGCCTAGATATTTCAAGGAATGACATACTGCAGATAGGTAAAACCAAATAGCATTCAAAGTTAATCCAATATTAAAGGACCACCATTTCCTGCAGAGTGAAAACACAGAAAGGAGATTTGCAAAAAAGGCAAAGTAAATAAAATGGCCACTAAATCTACTGGTAATATTATTAAGACAATATGACGCACTTTAATGATTAGTTGTGTAAGTATGGTTTCTTGGCCATGGTGAAAAAGGGAGAAAAAGAAGGTCAATAAACATAATCATGCTCTATAAGCTAATGTGTTAGAAGTAGGAAAAAAAAAAAATCTTAAGCTTAATGGGACCCATTATGATTGCAATAGGTATCGAGCTAATTCTATCAATGACTAGCCAATTCCAGCACTGGTATCAAGAGCTAAATTCTGACCCAACAATCTAAGGCCCTAACAGCACTAAACCATTCCATTTAAAATTGCATTTAGTTTTATGCCCCATTAAAGGAACATTTATATCAATTTTTAACGTTACACTTAAATTCATCATAGATTCATGCCCACAGTTTTGCTGGCTTTGCAGCAGTTCTTTTTTCAACAATGAATTATTACTCCTTAAAATGGAAAAGTTGCCTAATTAGGATTCAACTGAGAGATACCAGAGGGCAAAAGGATAGGCCGGAAAAAAATTTCATGATGTTAGGAAAAGGTGAGAACTCTTTGTATGTGGAAATAAAAAATAAACTTGGGAAAGAAGGATCTCAAAAGGGAAAGAATGATGTTTCAGGTGCTGCTTTTATTTTCCAAATTGGCATAATCAAATCCAAACCAAACCTGTTGCCGTTGAGTCAATTCCGACTCATAGCGACCCTACAGGAGAGAGTAGAACTGTCCCACAGAGCTTCCAAGGAGCGCCTGGTGGATTCAAACTGGCGACCTTTTGGTTAGCAGTCATGGTATTTAACCACTATGCCACTAGGGTTTCCCAAGTTGGTGTACCTCTGCCAAAATGCAGAACAAGTCTTCACGATGTTAATGTAAAATGATATGTGTTAGAAACATTTTTACCAATCTTTTGGAAACTGTTAGCATGCATAATAGCAACGGATCACGTTCTCTACATTTCATTTAAGAAAACAGAGTAAGAGATTTGGGTCTATGTCATTGTCTCATGATTCCACTTTAATTGAAAGTCTCTAATAAGTGTATTTCTAAGATTAAATTATTTTAAATTGCTTTTGGCACCTAAACAGCTCTGGCTACCACACTACCATTGACAATGAAGCCAATTGTTTTGTTTTTTCATTTACAAACAATTTTTCATTTCCATACAATCGAACTTCTACTATTGTCCCACCTTACAAAGTTCTATCGAGTTCAGGTAGCTATTTCATGAAAATGAATTATCATCAGCGTACACAGTTAGTGAATTAGTAGATCAATATACAATTTTTTTCTAATTAACAACCAGATATACAACCCTGGCTTAGGAGACAGGCGAAATGAGTATGTTCAGTAATATTAGTCTATATAAAAGTATCTCAAGAAGCTAGATCATTACCATTAGTCGTGAGAAGAATGTCTTCTAGGATGTGTAAGTTAAAATAAAGTTTATGTGGCAGAATATGTAAGGAAACTTACAATAGTGCCTGCCCACAAACCATGCAATTTGGAAACAGCCAAGAAACAAAACCATAGAGAAGAGGGAAAAGTACAACGTGTATTAAGGGTTATTATGCAGCTACAAAGATTCAATATGACCCTGGCCATATAGCAAAAAATAGTTATGGAAAAGAAGCTATTTCTTATGCTCAGTAGCTAATTTTCAAACATATGTACCTGTATTTGAAACTTTGAGCATTTCACACATTTTTCTGTATCTGAAAAAAAAATGGATCCAGACTGATATTGTGTATCAATATAGCTAAAAACAGTTAATATAAAGGTAGCCAAAAGCAAAGTTCAACAAGAATTCTAAAAAAGGATATTATTCTGGTTGCTACTAAAGTACTTCTGATGCATACTTTGCTCATATTGGAAAATAATAATTTACTGTTCAGTTTTCCTAGAGAGGATGAAACATTTACAGTAAGACAATTTCATAAGTATTTAATTAAATAAAAAACTAGATAAAATTGTCTAGATTGAACTGTAAATAGTTAGAAACTTTAGAAATAATATATAACTCCATTCTGACTATATATATTTCACTAACAGTTCATTAAATCTGCTGATAAAACATTACATATTTTTGTTTTTAAACATTCAAGCACTTTAGATCTATGAAAATAACACAAAACCTTTAATAGTGCATTCTGGAAAATTAAGACATGCACACCCTTCAGGACAAATGTATTTAATATAAGGTGACATGAAAAGTCACAAAATGTCCTTATTCATATGATTATAAACATTAAATAGAAAATACTCAAACATATTAATATGATTTGAGGGAAAAGAATGTTAAGAAAGTAGTGGTAGTACCCAAGTCCATATGTTCCAGCCCATAATTCATAGGTTATGACACAGTGACTATGAAACACAAATATATCTTCCCATTTGTGGGCATGTGCCTAGAACTACCACATTTTTATTTATTTAAAGAAAATAATACGAGAGTGCTAGGAGCAGGTTTAAATTGCATTCGGTGAACGTTTGTTCAAAATAGGGTCAGTAATAATTATAGTCCAGATGTTGGCTATAACCATGATATCTTCTAATTTCTGTTCAAGACAGGCTATATAACTCTTAAACCTATTTAGACAAGCATACATAATATCAAATTTCAAAAGTATGATTTTTTTTCTTTTAACTTACTGCTTTGTAAGTTCTCTTTTGTCCAGCATGTTTTCTAATTTGTTCTCCATTTGGCCCTGTTTCCACGTGCATGGAATAGATAATGTCAAAGAAATCTTCAACCACAGCTACTCTCCTTAAAGACAGCTTCTCATCTACACCTACGCCATCCTGGAAACAGAATAAAACAAAGCACAAGATTAATAAATTAATTGTCAGATTTAACACATGAAGTTGATCAAACAAAAATATTGTGATAACCTGAACCAAATCATCTACATAAAAACAACCCAAACCAAACCCATTAGTGTTGAGTCAATTCCAACTCACGGTGACCCTACAGGACCAAGTAGAGCTGCCCCAGAGGGTTTCCAAGCAGCAGCTGGTGGATTCGAACTGCCGACCTTTGGTTGGGAGTTGTAGCTCTTAACCACTGTGCCACCAGAGCACCAAAAAATAGTGAATTCCAAAAATAGTGAATGAATATCTCACCATTTTATGCATTATTTATATACTGACTTTTAAAGAGTCTGGAGAAAGACATTCGACACACAGTGTTAAGTAACTCATGCTTACCCATAAATGCCATCCTTTAAGTCTGTACAGTGATTTATGTAGCTACCAGTGTCACTTGTTAAATTATTTAAAAATACATTTTAAGGCCCAAGTTATCCCATGTAATTTTTTTTTGTTTTGTTTTTTTCACTGCATGCAATAGCTTCTTTCTTGATATCGATTCATTCATTCAACCAAATATTTATTGAGTTGATATGTCCTGGAACTTATACAATGGAGACATAAAAGAAATAATATAGTGTCTCTACCCTCAAGCATCATATAATCCAGGAAAGAAAACGCACCTACAACACTATTGGTATTAGACTAAAGGGGAGTGTGCTTTTGTGTTAAAAAATATGAGCTCTGGGGATAATCTGGATGTGACCCCTGGATCTTCCACTTAACAGTTGTGCATTTTGTGCAAATCACTTAAGCCTCCCTAAATCTTAGTTTCCTCCTGAGTAAAAACAAGGATAATAGAATCTCTTTCATAGAATTGTAAGAATTAAATAAATCTGTAAAATACTCAGCCTTATCATTGGCTTATAGTCAACACTCAATAAATTGTGGCTGCTGTCATTTTGAGGATTGTGATGAAAATTACAAGCAAAGTACTTTAGTTGAGAGAATGAAGATAATGCCTCTTGCTAAGGTAGCTTGTTAGAAGAAATACAATTTGACATGGGTGGGAGTTGAAGCAGAGCATAAGCTTTGGCAGTGGGACATACGGGGAAGAGCCAAGAGTTCCCTGGGATGGCAAAGAGGAACAAGAAATAAGTCTGGAATGAGACGAGAAAGGAATTTAATCTTACGTGGCTGCAGCATGAAAAGGTTATCTTCTTGCACACACACACATACACACATAGTGTTCTTATTTGGACCATGAGGCATAACCTGAAGTAATAAGACATAGCTGTTAATTGTCAGCATACAGCACAAGAGTACATTAATTTGAGTTAAATCATTGTGCCATCAATGAGTCAAATGGCAAGGGCCTCTTTGAACAGCAAGTAGCAGTGCTGAGAGCGCATATTCAAATAATCATATACTACGAAGATGCATGTTAGTCCCAACAGGCATTTTCCCTCTGTTCAAATTGCGGTGCTCCCTCACGCATTATCTGTGTTGATGCCTGTTGTTTCTCACTGGGCTTCAGACATTTCTCACTCTGTCCTTCACCACCCTGAAACACCTCCTCTTCCTCTGTACTGGGCCCCATGGATAATACCTCATTGCCTTGTGACACAAGACCAATATGTAGTGACAGTAGAGAGAGGCTGCCCAGAGGACAGCAGAGACCAGCCTGGAAACTGTTGCAGGTTAGAGAATGGCACCCTGAAAAGCACGAGTCAGAGTCAACTCAAAGGCCCCTGGTTTGCTTTTGGTTTAGAGAAGGGAATGACACCCCCCCAAAAAAAAAAATAAGGAAAGAATGATGAGGAAAAGAGAAGTTGATAGATGATGCAGAAGCTACAGCAATGAGAAAGGGGAAGTGAGCAGCAGAAGCTGCCGGGCACTGAACCTGCGCGGGTACTGGCAGTCAGTCAGGTTAAGGCGAAGGTGCCTGGTCCCTTCCTCCTTATAGCAACTCTCTGGAGTTGTTTACACACAGAAAGCATACTGGGGCAAGGAGAATTTTAGTAACCTCAAATCACTAGGTAGTAAGAGACTGTGCTAGGATCCAAACCCAGGCCTCCGGAGCTCAAGCAGTTATCTTTATGAAAAGGAAAGGGCAAGAAGCGAAAATACACTTTCCCACGCTCACTTGAGCAGAATGTGCTAATTTTCCAAGTGGTCTCTGCAGCCTGAAACTCTTTTTTTAACCTTAGGGTAAGATCCAACCATTTGATCCTTAGGGCTTTAGCTTAATCGTGTATTTAAGGACAAACAACAAAAACAAAACATCTGATAGATTAAAACATCTATAAGAAACCTTTCAGCTAAAAAATCTGTATTGACTGGTAAAGAAAATCAACCTAATTATACATAAAATAATACGTTTATAAACCAAGTTAAGAACTTTTAATTCACAGCATTCTTTATCTAACATCTTCTAATGCTGGAATTACTATTTTAAAAAAGGCAGAACAAAGACATAACTTGTAGATTTTTTAATAAACAATATTTCAGGGAAAAGAAAAAATAGTACAAAGTAAAATTAGCTAATGAAAAAAATGAAGTACATTTGTAACTTCAACCTAAAAAAGTGTTTCTGTGAAAAGCAAACCTATACGAAATTTATTAATTTTTTTTTATCAGCAATACGGTTGCAAAGCAGAGAAAATTTCATCCTATTTCTTTCTAAAATTGATGATTTACCCAAGAACACACTATTGAATTCCAAGCTTATGTTTCTTCAATGAGAAGATAATTACAATTACTTATATAGCAATATTCATCTTCTCTCCAGCACAAACAAATGTCCACATTACTAGGAGGCCAATCCCCACCCGCACAATGAAGTCTGGAAAAACAATGCTTTGCCATGTGTTCAGACACTGGCAAAATGAGGTTTACTTTTTAGATATTGTCTTATGGGGGCACTTAACACACTTCCCTAAAACATGCTGTTGTTATCCCTGAAGTACAAGTAACTTTCAATTTTGTGGTACTAATCAACCAGTATGGAAACCCTGGTGGCGTAGTGGTTAAGTGCTACAGCTGCTAATCAAAGGGTCGGCAGTTCAAATCCACCAGGTGCCCCTTCAAAACTGTATGGGGCAGTTCTACTCTGTCCTATAGGGCCGATGGCAAAGGGTTTGCTTTATTTTGGAATGAACCAGTATAGTAGTCCTTGTGGCACAATGGTTCAAGTGCTCACTTGCTAACCAAAAGGTTGGTAGTCAGAACTCACCAGCAGCTCCAAGGGAGAAAAGGCCTCGTGATCTCCTGTAAAGATTACAGACTAGGAAACCCTGTGGGGCAAGCTACTGTGTCCTATGGAGCTGCTATGAGTTGAAATTGACTTGACGGCACACAACAACAACAAGAGAACAACCAGTTATTATTTAGGCTGAGTGATTCTCTGTTTTCATTATTTCACTGTACTAGCACCTATTTGGAAATCCTGGTGGCGTAGTGGTTAAGTGCTAACCAAAGGGTTGGCAGTTCAAATCTGCCAAGTGCTCCTTGGAAACTCCATGGGGCAGTTCTACTCTGTCCTGCAGGTTGCTATGAGTCGGAATCGACTCGACGGCACTGGGTTTGGGTTTTTTAGCACCTATTGAACAGTTTACGTAATAACCTAGAAAAAGGTAGAAACTAATTTTTTCTCCTTAAAAACCAGATTGATTGTTTAATACAAAGTTCAGGATTCATCTGAAGATTTAATAATTTTGGTTATCATTTTTGGTCATCATTTTGGGTAATTCAGTACTTAGTTGTGATTTACAAATACAATTGCATTTCCATGCTTTTTCCCCTTAAATAAAATAAAACCCTTTCATAACTTTGGGGCTAGAAACCAGAACATGATAAATAAAAATGAGCTTCAGAGATGCTAATTCATGATAACTTTAATGACAAAAAAAAAAAAAAAACTAGAAGAACAAAAGACATGGAGTGCTTATGGTCAATAACCTATAACTTATCAGCATAGTTGGAAGGAAATGCTAAAAGGATTAAAAAAAAAAAAAACTTTAAAGCTTTACAGTTTAAGAAATCAATCTGGTGAGTTACAATCCCAGGAAAAAAGAAAGAATTTATCTTAGGAAAATTCTGAGAGTAGTAACTTAGTAGTAACTAACTTTCTAGAAAGAAAGAAAGAAAGAACTTTTAAAGTGATTATAAGACCTGTAAGAGTATTTCAGTGGAAAGTAAATGAAGATTTAGCAACTGAGGTATGCAAGTAAGATCCATGCCAAAACTTTGTTGTACTTCCTCAAGAATCCAATACCTATAGAGAGAGAAAGACACAGAGATTGACTGATTTACTTCAAGGAATTAGCTCACATGACTGTGGGGTACTGGCATATCCAAAGCTTTCACGCCAAGATTCACAGGTCAGGTGACAAGAAGATACACTCTTGAGGGATGAAGGAATAAATTAATGAATTAATAAAATAATGTTCTCTGCCTTCCACTTAGAATGTCTTTCATCAACTGGCAAATTCTTATTCAGCCATCAAGACCTATTTTATATATCCAAGCCAAACTCAAACTTGCTGCCGTTGAGTCGATTCCTGTAGGGTCCCTACAGGAGAACAGAGCCCCCTCACAGGCTGTAATCTTTCTGAGGCTATAATCTTTATGGAAGCAGGCTGTCACACCTTTCCCGAGGAGCAGCTGGTGGGTTCAAACTATCAGCCTTTCAGTTAGCAGCCTAGCAATTTAACCACCGCACCACCAGGACTCACTTACATGTCCAGTCTTCCAAAAAAGCTTTTCAAAAAAGTCTTCCAAAAAGCTTTTCCTGATGCCCAAGGCAAGGTTCAATAAAGTTGTTAGTTGTTACTTTATTGTTGCAGATAAGGTATATCCTTCAAATATATTATTGAGTTTATTACATAAATAGACAGTGTTGTGGGTGGTGTCCTAAAATATGCAGGAAAAAAATTAAAAAGTCCAGAGGCCCTTTCTGAGAAGTGAAAGCTTTGCTTTCCTGGGTGCCAGTAGTGGAAAGTTATTCAAGAAAACCAAAAACCACTTCGAGGTATTTTTTTTTTTAAATAGCTTTGGTCAATTTTAGAAAAAAAAAAAATCAGTTTAAAATGCATACAAAATTAAGATATAAAAATTAAATCTATTATTTTCCTTTTTAATTACAACCACCTCTAAAATATTTATTTTAATATTACTTTTTAGAATAATGTATATGCAGTGAAAAAGTGGGTTAGACAAAAAATCTTCCTATTTGCAAATAGATAGCAAGGTGACTTATTCTTTGATTTGGCTCTTGAACGGAAAAGAAAATAAAAGGCCCTCCTTTGGGGAAACAACAGTATAACATTGATAGAGATACCAGTCATCAGACTTAAGAAACACAATGAATCCCACCAGGATAAGTTTTTTTTTTTTTAATTCATTCTTGATTATATCATAGTAAAACTACAGACAACCACAGACTGACAATATTAAAAAGTAGCCAGAGAGGTAAGACAGATCACTCTTAAGGAACAACCATTTGTCTGACAGCAAACTTCTCAATAGTCACAAAGTCAGAAGACGGTGGAAGAATAGCTTCATGGCTCTAAGAGCAAATACATACCAATGTAGAATTAAACAACCCGTTGCCTTTCAATCAATTCTAACTTATAGCCACCCTATAGGATAGAGTAGGCCTGCCCCATAGGTTTTCAAGGCTGTAATCCTTACGGCAGCAGAATGCCACATCTTTCTCCCACAGACTGACTGGTGGGTTCAAACTTCTGACTCGTAACCTCTGTGCCTCTAGGGCTCCTACAGAATTGTATAACCAGTTGAATTATCATTCAAGAACGAGTGTGTTTTCAGACAAACACCCCATTAAAAGAACTTAAAGGAAGTACTTTAGACACAAGAAAATTGTTAGAAGATTCAAGAAAGGAAATACTAAAATTAGATGTATAATTAATTTTTAATACCTTAGAGTTCTTTTAGAAATTCTTTCCAAAGAAATTTGTAGTAGGTTAGTCACATTCTTAAGAGGCCAAAAGTCAGGCAATATTACTCCCAATTTTTCAGAGGAAAGAGAAGCATGGAACAATTAAAATAATTTACCAAAACTGAATCAGTTTTACTCCTATATCTAGGAAACAACTCAGTTGTTTCCATTTTTGGTTATTAAAAATAATGCTGCTATAAACATTTTGTTCATATATTTTGCTACCCCTATGCACTCATTCATTTGGGGTATATACCTAGAGGTAGAATTGCTTGGTCATAGAGTATATCTATGTTCACATTACACTACTGCCAGTATTTATGAAATAAGCATAAATTTCTAGAAGGTGTAAAACAAGATGAGCTAGCCTCTTACATATCCTTAATTCACATCTTTCCAAAGGTATATTGAGCATTTTTCTGTGTCTTTGCTCAATTCTATAATGTAATGAATGAATATTAAAACTTCAATGTAAAAATAAGCTAATATTTGTTGAGTACCCCAGACAGTGCTAAGTGCTTTACATATATTACCTTTTGAATCTTCATAATAATCATATGTGATTCTCATTTCACTGGCAAGGAAGGTGAGCTTCAGATAAATTAATACATTTCCCCGTGGTCACATATCTAGCAGGTGCAAAGAATTGCAAGAGATAAAATAATGATTACGGCATAACCTCAAGATCAGTTCAGTAGGAATCTAGGGTTCTAGAAAGAGTGATTAACCTAGCTAAATGCACAGAGGCACACGCGATTCATAATGTTTAGAAAATGTCAAGTGTGTTAAGGTAGACACCATATTGTCATAAAAAAACCTCAAAATATTGTAACTTAAATAAAATAGAAAATTCTTTCTCACCACAGTCCAGTAGTCCAGAGTCAGCATGGTAGCTCTGCTATTCAAAACATGTGACTGCCAAAGTTTTGACAGACATTGTTATTTCCCAGCCAGAAGAAAAGGGGAAAGAGAAAGTACAGGAAGTGCTCTTCTCTGTTTCTGTTCAAACTTAATCACACGACCACACCTAGCAGGAAGGAATTTAGACAGTGTAGTCTGTACACTGGTGAAAGGCAGTCACGTGTCCAGCTGAAATTCAGATGATTCTATTACTAACAGAAAGAAACTAGTGAATATGAAGGACAATTGGCAGGCTCTGCCTCATTTACTAGTTGAGTCTGTCTGAAACATGGGACATGTGAATCACTGGAAAAGTAGGTTATGATTCAGTTGGCTTAAAATCCAGGTGGAGAAGGCATTTTGCCTTGAACAAAAAGATCTACTACAGTAGTTAATGGGGCCAAAAAACCCAAAACAAACCCATTGCCATCGAGTCGATTCTGACTTATAGCAACCCTACAGGACAGGGTAGAACTGCCCCATAGAGTTTCCAAGGAGTGCCTGGTGGATTCAAACTGCCAACCTTTTGGTTAGCAACCGTAGCTCTTAACCACTACACCACCAGGTTTTTCAGTTAATGGGAAAGCTTTTTAAAAATAAACATTTTTACTGCAATGTAAAATAGGGACAAAAACGCACAAGCCATAAATGTACAGCATGATGAATTAACACAAATTGAACACACCCTATGTAAGGTTTACCCAAGTCAAAAAATAGAAAAGTAGCAGCACCCCCACAAACTCCCTCACCACTGACCTTGCCCACTTCCCTAAAGACAACCACTGCCTTAACTTTTCAACATGGATTTGTGTTGCCCATTTTTCATGTCATTCTGTTTCATGCATGTCGTAGTATGTAGCAATAGCCTATTTTATTCATGCATAGTATTCCTTTGTAGAATATGCCTTAATTTATTTAACCATTGTCCTCAAACAGCAGAGTTGTTCCCAATTTTCAGATATTAAAAATAATACTGCTATACTATTTTTCTCATTTTCATTTAGTATGCTTGTCCCTCATTTCTTTTGAATATATACGTTCGTTTTGGACACATCCTATGAATCTTCATAGGATATGTTAAATTTTTACAGATGAAGTTTTTTCACTTCTCTTCCCTTCCACTTCCAACGCCTTGTCATCACTAATCTGGAACACTTCCATAGGCTTTAACTGCCTCTCCACTTTTGAAACTGCCTCCATTTTCCAGCCCACAGTCAGAACCTTTTCAAAATTATAAGAGTTCATGCCACAGCCACTCCACTTCAAAACATTCAACGTCTTCCCGCTGCACTTAAAATAAAATCCAAACTTCTCATCAGGGCCCAAATTGTCTGCACAATCTATTCCCTCTTTCTCTCATCCTTACCACACTCCAATTTCCCCTTCTCACCATGTACATTGACTTTGATGAAAGTTCCTGGGACACAACAATCCCTTCCGCATCACAGGATCTTTGTGATGGTTATTTTCTCTGCCTTACCCATTCTTTCTCCAGCAATTTAAAGTATCTGATTTCTCATTCAATCTGAGCCAGGGAACTTTTCTTTGATCATGCTATCTAAAGTACTCCTCCCAGTTTATTCTTATCATATAGCACCCTGCTTACTTCTGTAGTAGACTTTATTAAAAACTCTAATTTTATTACTCATTTGTGAATTCATTAATCTGTCTTTCCCAAGAAAACTAATTTTCATGACAGATTAACCTGGGTTTGCTTGGCATATTTAAAAAAAAAAAAAAAGTTGCTGCCAAGTCAATTCCAACTCACAGTGACTCTATAGGTCACAGTAGAACTGCCCCATAGGGTTCCCAAGGAGCAGCTGGTGGATTCAAACTGCTGACCTTTTGGTTAGCAGCCTGAGTTTCTAATCACTGTGCCTCCAGGGCTTGGTACAAGCTAGATGCCAATAAACAATCTGAACGAATGAATCAATAAGTCAATAAATGACTCCCATGTTTCTGATATTGGGTAACTGGTGGCAATAGCAAGGTTCTTAACCGAGATGTAAAACACAGTAATAAAAGCAAGTTTTAGAGAGAAACATAGCAAGTTCAATGTGGAACAGGCTGAATTTAAAATGTCTGCAGAAATGACAAGTAGAAATGCCCTTAACCAAACCAAAAAATGAAACCTGTTTCCATCAAGTCAATACTGACTCACAGAGACCTTATAGAAATGCCCATAAAACAGGCAAAAAAAAAAGGGGGGGGGGATTTATAGCTCAAAGATAAGTCTTCACAAGATAACAGATTTAGAAGACAAGGAAGTAAAAGGGCAGATTAAGCTAAGAAGACCCAGGAGCGTCTATAGAATAGAAAAGACAGAGGATTACGGTGCAATAGTGAAAAAAGTAAAAGTGAAAATGCTGAGGAAGAGCCTTCAAAGAGCTCAGAGAAGTGCCAACAGTAGATGGGGGAAGATTTTCCAGAGAAATGAGAGATTAGATCAAGAGGGTTAAATTCTTAGGAGAGGCTAAGAGGAAAGAAATGAAAGGGTAGGGGCATTAGATTTGGTGTTTAGGAAGCCCTAGTGACCTTTATGAAAGGTGGCAACCAAGTGAAGTAGGACATTGATGATAAACTTATTTCAAATTCATAGTTTACCTAGAATTTGGGCTGTATCAAAATCTCTTTTAGTGGCTTTGAAAGCCCTGTGACACAGAAAGTATGACAAGATGAAATTATTAAGTATCTCACCTATCAGCCTTAGGAAAGAAATAGTTATCTTGCATTGTTGGGATTTTCTAAAGAGGTGGTATTAAAGTCAGTTGAAAAGGCTGGTCTATTCAAACTTGCAGAACTATGTAAGGAAACTCATGATTATCAGTAGCAAAAGCTGCCAGGGGTGCTTTCAGAGAATGAAAGCTGTACCAAATACACATTAAACAGGAAAGAAATATGAAAAGCAAGAGGTTGTGACCACCAGCGGTTCACAGAGCCTGCCAGGGTATGGCTGGCAATTCAAGATCACAGATGCCTCAACGTGCTCTAATCAGGGAGAGTCCTTCTTGCTAAATGCATTCATGTCGGTAGTCAGTAGAGATGCATCCATGCACTAAATCTTGAACCTGAACTAAGTGTAAGTATTCTCTGGTACTTAATTTACCCCCCTAGTTCAAAGGCACAGCCATACTAAAATAATCTCCCTTGTAAAGCCAAAAACTTATCTCAAACACGAACGAAATAGAGGCCAGAAAAGAAGACTGTAGCTCTGGATTGGCATATGGAACTGGAAATAAAAACCGGTTGGAGGTTCTAAACAGCCCATTTTATTTCTACTATGCTTTCCAGATATTCCTACACATCATTATACTGCTTATTTGTGGCAAAAAAAAAAAGGTTAATTTCAGTGGTGCTTAACAAAAAGAGGACAATCCTGTAAGTACTACCCATATCCTATGAATGAAATAAAAGAATTTTACATGCCTGCAGTAATACAAAAACAAAAAATCACTTTCTTTTGATAATTAGATTTGGCCCAGAGCAGTGTTTCCTAGAATTAAACAAGCTGTTTGTTAAGAGAGAGGTGTGGCAGACACAGTGTAAAGGAAGTTGTTTTTTCATCCTCCGGACTGTTTATTGTAGAACATGCTTAGATGAGAAATTCTGGGTGGAAAGCCAAGGAAAGAAAAGCATGGTGGAGGAACCCTGGGCAGATTTTGGATGTCTGCCCTCTCATTTCCTGTTTGTGGGAGGCAAGCAGTGGCAGCTGCCGGGTTAGAGTTCCTGGAAGAGACTTCTGGGGCAAAATGGGCTCAGGTTGCTGTTTCTTCTATTTCAGCGGCGGTGGCTGCAGCAGCCGGTACAGGTGATGTTGCCCTGGCGGTTTCCGTGGCAACGCTGGAAGGGTGGAGGTGACAAAGGTGCCCTCCACCCTGCAAGCTGCTGCCTCGCCTCTCTGGACCTCCCGCTCTCCCTCGGTGGATCCTCCAATCACGCGCGCCCGGTGCTCCAGGCTCCGGGCTCCGGGCTCCGGGCTCCGGGCTCCGGGCTCCGGGCTCCGGGCTCCGAGCGTGGGAGTTGCCGTCCAGCCTCCCGGCCTTCGCCATCTAACATCACAGTTGCCTTGGCAACAGCTGGGGGGTGGTGGCGGAGGAAGGCCAAGGCTCTTTTCCCTCTAGCGTCCACCCCGCCCCCAGATCCTGGATGAGATCTGAGTCGCCCTCAAGCGACGCTGAGGCATTTGGAGGAGTAGGGGACCGAGGCGCAGCAGCTCCGCCCTCTCTAGGCACCTGAGCTGGCTAGGTCAGCAGGTGCCGCAGCCACCGCCTCCTCCTCCTCCTCCTTGCCCCTCGGGGACAGGGCCTGCGAGGAGCAGTCACGCTCGAGGTTTTGCACGTGAATTTCCTAGAGTCCCAGAGCCTGGTTGGGAAGCTTGCCCCACCATACATCTGCACATCAGAGCAAGGGACATGGCTGGCCTCCTGGGAGGATTCCCTGCTGGCTACGGGCTCACTATTCCCTGAATTCCCTCCACACCCGGTCCCACTCCACAGCACAGACTGCACCAGCCCGTTCTCTCCCACCCAGGGTTGTCTCCGAGGACTGGGACGCCGAGTCCTCTCCCTTCTATGGAGAGGTCAGAGGCCCTTGCAGCCACTCCGGGGAAAGCGGCCCGCCCAGCCCGGGCCACCAGGGGACCCGAGGCTTCCGGAAGGGCCAGCGGCTCAGCTCTCTCAGGCCTCCCGGCTGGAGAGGGGATGCAGGGACTTGTCAGCTGGCTGTGTCCTGCCACATCACCCAAAGAAACCAGGAGCTCAGTAGGGGCGCCCCTGACGGACGATTCAAAATTTCACGCGGAAATCAATTTTGCTCAGAGCCTGAAAACTGCATCGTGTGTTTATTTACTGTGGCAAATGAGCCCAGGTGGGGAAGGTTGCCTCTCCTGGCAGCTAAGTCAATGGGGACTGTTCCCTCCATTCCAAATGCATCAAAAGGCGCCACGATTTTGAAAGAAATAAAGACTATTGCTCAGCTGTGGACAATAAAAAAAAAAAAAAAAAGCCAAAGAAACTGTGCTCCATTCTGTACTTGAAATTTTTGAGAGCAGTTTTAAAACAAAAAAAAATTTTTTTCTTTTTTTATGCCGGAGGAATCTGTCCTTGTCTTAGGCAACGATTACCATTTTATTGCTATAACCAAGAATTTTCATAATAAAAGCATTTATTATGATCTTTTCATACAATCCTCAAAACTCTAAAATCAGTAAACTGCTTCTGAATATACATAACTGATTTTCCAAAAATTTATGAAGATTATTTATGAAGCAGTATATTGTTAAATAATTGTTGGTTAAACTCAACCCAACCCAGTGCCGTCGAGTCGATTCCAACTCATAGTGACCCTATAGGACAGAATAGAACTGCCCCGGTTACCTAGCACAAATGGCAAAGATTATCTTTAACTGGAGAAAATGCATAAGGAAACAACAAGAATTTCCCAAATGGAATTAGTAGTTTGCTTAAGAAATTTTGAAGTGATTTGATACATATAAGAAAACATTTCAAATAGAGATATGAAATTAACTTCAAATATATATGTATATGTATATATTCATTTCGATTCTAAAACATAAAGGACCTTTGAATTCTAGTTTCGAGATTAGATTTATGTCTTAAAATACAAACTGAAGTGTTACCTGATTAAGCATTAATTTCAGTATGTTCTGGTGGTCTTTGCACTTGAATACTTTGCACTTGAATACTTAACTTTCCAAAGATGAGGTTTTTCTAAAGAATTTCACTTTAAATGTGATGTAGTGGTTGAGAGATTAGTAAAGACAATGTGTCTTTATTTTAATCATCTACCAAACTGCCCACTATTCCTATAATGGCAGAAATCTTTCCATTGTCTCCCTAAGGAAATTGCTCATCCCTTCAAGTGTCAAATCGCTCCTTTTGTCCATTGGATAAAGACAAATGTATATTTCAATTGGAAGACATCTTTATATCATAGAATAGATATGGACTGTTGGTTAATGCCTCAATTTATGTCCTCAGGATCTCAAACGAGAAGGCTCACAATAAAAGCACCCCACATTTCAGTGTGTAGAAGTTTAATTGAAGCGGAAAGTAAGTAGAAAAGCTTTTAGCCTTCGAGACTGCTTCTTTTGCAATTTGAAAGGTTAACATGATTTCCCAATTTTCATATATTTCACATGGCATTAGAAGCTCCCAGCAGGTCTGGCATGCTTTCAGCTGGGTCTCAATGCTTGAATATTCAAGTTCTGTACCACTTCCTTCAAGGCACAATACATATTGGAACACTAAAATATAAAACATAAGACAGAGACGCTTACTAAAGCTTCCAAAATGAATAATGATCTGACCATTTAATATTAGTGTGTACCAGAATTGAGGAGACAAGAAAAAGAGAAATGTATCAAGAAATTATTTTAAAGAAACTAGAAAGAGACATCATATATTCAATACATAATTTTTGTTAATTAGATGTCTCTAGATAATAGGACTAGAGGTGATTTTTTTTTATCTTCCTTCTGCTTTTCTCTACTTTTCAAGAAATCTATAATAAGTAGGTATTAATTGAATAATAAAAATAAACATTAATATTTTTATCTTTAGAAATAGATAAATGTTCAGACTTTTAAAAGCATTTGCCATACGTTTCTCTACAGGCATAACTCAGTTTATTGTGCTTCACTTTATTTCACTTCACAGATACTGCGTTTGTGTGCAAATTGAAGGTTTGCAGCAACCCTATGCCCGTCAAGTCCGCTGGCGCAATTTTTCCAACAGCATGCACTAACTTCATGTCTATGTCACATTTTGGTAATTCTTGCAATTTCAAACTTTTTCAGTACTGTATCTGTTATTGGAAACCCTGGTGGCGTAGTGGTTAAGTGCTACGGCTGTTAACCAAGAGATCGGCAGTTCGAATCCACCAGGCTGTCCTTGGAAACTCTACAGGGCAGTTCTACCCTGTCCTGTGGGGTCGCAATGAGTTGGAATCGACTCGACGGCAGTGGGTTTGGTTTCTTTTTTTTTTGGTATAACTGTTATGATGATCCATGATCAGTGATCTTTGGGTGTTACTACTGTAATTGTCTTCGGGTGCCATGAGCTACACCCATATAAGGTGGCAAACTTAATCGACAAATGTGTGTTCTGCTGCTCCACCGGCCAGCCATTCTTCCTTCTCACTCCCTCTCCTCTGGCCTCTCTATTCTCTGAGACACAAAAATATTGAAATTAGGCCAATTAATAACCCTACAATGGCCTCTAGATGTTTAAGTGAAAGGAAGAGATAACATAAAAATGAAGGTGAAGCTGCAAGTGCTGATGTACATAGAAGTTACAGCAAGTTACCCAGAAGATCCAGCTAAGGTAATTGGTGAAGGGGGCGGCCCTAAGAATGGAACCTGGTGAGATGAAACAGCCTTGTATTAGACGAAGACGCCATCGAGGACTCTCATAGCTAGTGAGAAGTCATTGCCTGGTTTCACAACTTTAGAAGACAGGTTGACTCTGTTGTTAGCGGCTAATGCAGCTGGTGACTAAGTTGAGCCCAATGCTCATTTACCATTCCAAAAATCCTGGGACCCTTAAGAATTCTACTAAACCTACCCTGCCTGTGCTCTATAAATGGAACAACAAGGCCTGGATGACAGCACATCTGTTTACAACATAGTTCACTGAATATTTTAAGCCCACTGTTGAGACCAACTGCTCAGAAAAAAAAAAAAAAAAAAGATTCCTTTCAAAATATTACTACTCACTGACAATGCACCTGGTCACCCAAGAGCTCTGATGGAGATCTACAAGCAGATTAATGTTGTTTTCATCCCTGCTAACACAACATCCATTCTGCAGCCCATGGATCAAGAAGTAATTTCAAGTTTGAAGTCTTATTATTTAAGAAATACATTTCATAATTCTATAGCTGCCATAGATAGTGATTCATCTGATGGATCTGGGAAAAGTAAATTGGAAATCTTTTGGAAAGGATTCACCATTCTAGATGTTATTAAGAACAGTTGTGATTCACGGAAGGAAGTCAAAATATCAACATTAACAGGAGTTTGGAAGAAGTCGGTTCCAACCCTCATGGATGACTTGAGGGGTTGATGACTTCAGTGGAGGAAGTAAGTGCTGATGCGAAAATAGCAAGAGAACTAGAATTAGAAGTGGAGCCTGAAGACGTGACTGATTTGCTGCAATCTCATGATAAAACTTGAATGGATGAGGAGTTGCTTCTTATGGATGAGCAAAGAAAGTGGTTTCTTGAGATGGAATCTACTCCTGGTGAAGGTGCTGTGAACACCGTCTAAAGGACAACAAAAGATTTAGAATATTACATAAAAGTAGTTGATAAAGCAGTGGCAGGGTTTGAGAGGATTGATTCCAATTATGAAAGAAGTTCTTCTGTGGGTAAAATGCTATCAAATGCTACAGAGAAATCTTTCATGAAAATAAGAGTCAATCAATATAGCAAACTTTATTGTCTTATTTTAAGAAATTGTCACAGCCATCCCAACCGTCAGCAACCAGCACCCTAATCAGCCAGCAGCCATCAACATCAAGGCAAGATCCTCCACCAGCAAAAACATTATGACTCACTGAAGGCTCAGATGTTTAGCATTTTTTAGCAATAAAATATTTTTTAATTAAGGTATGTACATTGTTTTTTAAAGACATAATGTTACTGCACACTTAATAGACTACAGTACAGTGTAAACATAACTTTTATATGGACTGAGAAACCAAAGAATTCATGTGACTCACTTCGTTTTAATATTTGCTTTCTTGTTGTGGTCTGGAATAGAACCCGCAATATCTGCATGGTATGCCTATATTTTAACCCATTAGTTGTGAATAAAAATATTATATACTGTCAATATTTTAGAATCTTTAAATTATAGTTTGTATTTTTAAAAATTTGATTAAGTAAAAATTTACAAAATATTGGAAGGGCTGACTCATTAGGGGGAGAGCAAGTGGGAGTATGGAGTAAGGTGTATATAAACTTATATGTGACAGTCTGACTTGATTTGTAAACGTTCCCTTGAAGCTCAATAAAAGTTAATAAAATTTAAAAAAAAATTACAAAATATGTTTCTCCAAGAGTTGGGACATTGTCACAGGTTCTAAAATGGCCCAGTGCAGAACCAAAGACACTTGTATGTAGATCTCCAGCCTACTCAATAAACAATGTAATCTTACAAGAAATGGTTACTTTTGAAATATTCATTAACACTATTATAAGATTGCCCCAAACCTCCAAAGCATTATATGATGAAAAAGCTGACAGTTTTTATCCACTGCTATACCGAAGTATAACCACATACAACTAATTTATAGCATGAATTTAAAATATTTGATAAGGGCATAATAAAACAATAAAAGGACACAGCATAAAAACAGCCACCTTGTAACTCCCACTTCAACAGAGCATGCCAGTTTGAAAGATAGATCTTCCACCTGGATCTGAATAAACAGGCGTCTATTCGAGGAGAGGAGTGAGGAGTTTAAAGAAGTTTGTTTTTTATAGAAAGTGGATTACAAGAAATTTATCTATCTTCATTTCCCACATGTTCTTTTATCAAGGATACATCATATGAACTTGAGCTGACAGTAAATGTCCATAAATGCAATAATGTTCACTAAAGGAATAGAAAAATGTTAATTAAAGCTCATAAATTTATAACCATCAAGCCTATTACTCCAACAGATATGGAATATGTACTAACCATAATTTCTAGCCTCTGTAATATGGTGTTATAACATGCACACCAAGTAACCTTTCTCCACTCATGTCTGCTGTACCTAAGTAAGAAGGTCCCTCAGTTTCCCCTTTGGTAAATGCCCTAAGTATGAGCTTTGAAGATAGCTGAGCAATAAAATGTCCACGTGCTCTGGTCTCTCCCTGTCACATTTCCCGCAGAAACCACAATAAAGGTGCCATCTCACAGTCTCACTCCATCGCTGCCTTGTGACCACCCCCTGTGGTTTCTCCATGTGGCCCTGTTGGGCATGCTGTGAACAGCAGGAACAGTGAGTATAATACATCTTTAAACGTTTCTAGCCTCTCTCTCTTGATTCATATTTGACCTTACCATACCTCAGACATTACCATTATACCAAGTTAAAACAGAATAATTGATACATAGTGTTCTCTTAACCTTTAAAGTAAGTCATCTTTGAATTCATACACCTCCCACATATAAAGTTACTAAGTATAACTATTAAACGTTTCTCAAATCTGTTGATACTTGCCTGTATTTCTTGCTTGGATTACTTATTCAACCTATTAATTGCTCTGATTCATTTTTTTAATCTTGCCAATTCATTCTTTCATAGTACCCTAAAGTATCTTTCCAAAATGAAAATCTGGAGACTACTTTTTTCAAGTAGTATTGGTAGAGTTGAAAAACCAGTTGTTACGGAGGCAGCCTCGTGGCAACCCCGTGTGCATCAGAATAGAACTGTTCTCCACTGGGCTTTCAAATGGCTGATTTTTTCAAAAGTAAGACATCAGGTTTTTTTCCAAGACATCTCTAGGTGGACTTGGACCTCCAACCTTTTGTTTAGCAGCTGAGTGGGTTAACCGTCTGTGCTACCCAGGGGTATCAGTAAACTAAAAATGATCCCCCCACACATATTATAATTAGATCCTGGATGAAATATAACAAAAACATTTTAATTGTATGGTTAAGTTCACACGTAAGTATAGAAAATCCTCAAGGATCCAAAAATGAAAAAGAAACAGTAAAATGAAAGCAGAGATAGGTTATAATAGGAAGCTAAAGCTGAGGCTAATGAGGGAGAACTGCCTACACCAGGAACCTACAGCTTCTGGAGTTAGAAGAGAATGTGTGGGAACAAGTGACCAAATCTTGGATTCCGGCAAAGTACGGTAAACGAAGTGGATTCATGGAGGACTGGGAGGAATTAGAGAGAGGGAAAGGAATAACATAAAAATGACAACATTTTGGGCAATATCATCACATCCAACCTTCAGTTCACTAATTTTCTTTTCAATTTTATCTAAACTTACATTGAAATCACTGACTTCTTACTTTCTACATTTATAATCTTTTCTTAGTGCTATATTTTATTATTTCCTAAAACTGCCTAGTAGTTTTTATATCATTCTACTCCCTCTAATTCAAAGAGATAATGACAGAGAATTTTACTTGATGAAAGTAATGGATTCAAAAATTCAAGAAATACATTACATACCAAGAGGGAAATTTATTTTAAAATTTCACCTGTATATACTGTAGAAATCTGTAGAATACCAAAGAAAGATAAAGAATTTTAAAACTGTCAGAGAAAAAGAGACAGACCATCTATGAAGAATGACAATAAGCCTGACAGTATATTTCTCACCAGGAAGTGTAACAGAATACAGAAGATAAAATTACCTTTCTAAAAAGTTAGAATAACCAGAGCTAAATAAAAATACGTTCAGCTAGAAAATTAAGAAACTTAACTACCCACAGACCTGAACTAAAGGAACTTCTAAAGAACTGGCTTCAGAAAAAAGGAAAATGCCTCCAGAGTGAAAGTGAACAGACTAGAAAAAGAAATGAGGAAAAAAACTGGTGAATTTGAAGGTAAGTTTAAAAAAGACTGGCTCTAAAATAAAGGTAAATAATATTTATATGTTATATGTATTATACAATTTAAAATAAATATACAAAGTAAGATCAATAATAATGTTTACATACTGGGGTTAAGGAAAAAAAGATTAAACTAAACCCAGGATATGAACAGATTGTAATTCATGCAGAAAGAGTCAGAGTCAAATAATTAGGAAGAAGGTTATGTTGTAAATTTTAGTAAGTATAAATGATCAAATTTAAATGACTAAGATAACTCTAGTGTATAAATTCCAAACAAGTATAAGGAAAAAGTGAATAAGATATTACTTAATCTAAAAAAAGTCACGGTAGTGGGAATAAGAATATTAAAAAAGCAAGACAAATAGAAAAAAAAAGAGATGTTAAATAGAAATGTATAAATACAATATCTTTCAAAAAATGAAGGCAAAATAGAGATATTTTCTCACATATAAAAGCTGAAAGAATTCATTACTAACAGAACTGTACTGCAAGAAATGTCCTTTAAATAGGAGGCAATGACACCTGATGGAAATAAAGATCTGGAAAAAAAGAATGAAGAGCACCAAAAATGGTAATTGTGTGGGTAACATATAAGATTATTTTCCTATTATTTAAATCTCTTTAAAGATAACTTACATTAAAACAAAAATAATTACATATTATGCAATTTTAGTATAGGAAAATTATTTGACAACAATAGCATAAAGTCAAGGAGAGGGGAAATGGAAGTATACTACTGTAAGGAAGGTTCTTGTACTATATAAGTGGTGTAATAATACTTGGAAATAGACTTTGATAAGTTAAAAATATATACCATAAATCCAAAAGCAACCACTGAAACAACAAAACAAAAATTATAACTAATAAGTAAAAAAAGCAGATAAAACAATATAAAATATTTAATTAATTCAAAAAGTTCAGAAAAAGAAACAAAGAACAGATTGAACAAATACAAAACAAACATCAAGCCAATAGACAAACCTAATCACATTAATACAAATACCTTATAAACACCCAATTGAAAGACAGAGATTGGATTAAAAAAGCAAGACCCAACTACATGATAATTATAAGAAACACACTTTATATCTAATGTCACAAATAGTTTACAAGTAAAAGGATGGAAAACAACATAGTATACCAACAGTAGGGAAATATACTGTAGTAATGCAAAGTTGGCTTAGCATTAAAAAAATCAATTAATGATTTACCATATTAACAAACTGAAAATGAAAATCTATATGCTAATCTCAATAAGAGACTAGTTCCTGGAGAAAGACATAATGCTTGGTAGAGAGTCAGCAGAAAAGAGGTAGAGCCTCTACAAGATGGATGGACACAGCTGCAACAATGGGCTCAAACGCAACAAGGATTGTGAGGATGGCACAGGATCAGTCAATGTTTCAGTCTGTTGTACACAGGTCTTCTCTATGAGTTGAAATCTACTCACGGCATTTAACAACAACAATAGCAATCTCAATAACATCAGAAAATGCATTCAGAAAAATCCAACATCCATTCCTGATAGAGATTCAACAAACTAAGTACTGAAGGGGACTTCCTCCACATGATAAAGGACAATATTTTACTACTTCTTATACTTAATATACACCTGATTTTAATACATATTCTGAAATATGATCTCCTAAACCATGGCTTGCTCCTGTGAATTTTTTTTTTTATTGTTCTTTAAGTGAAAGTTTACAGTTCAAGTTAGTTTCTCATACAAAAATTCATACACACATTGTTAGGTGACCCTAGTTGCTCTCCGTATAATGTGACAGCACACTCCTCCTTTATACCCTGTATTTCCCGTCTGCATTCAACCAGCTCCTGTCCCTTTCTGCCTTCTTATTTTACCTCCGGACAGGAGCTGCCCATTTAGTCTCATGTATCTACCTGAGCTAAGAAGCACTCTCCTCACAAGTATCATTTAACGTTTTATAGACCAATCTAATCTTTGTCTGAAGAGTTGGCTTCAGGAATGGTTTTAGTTTTGGGCTAACAGAGTCTGGGGGCCATATCCTCTGGGGTCCCTCCAGTCTCAGTCTGGCCACTAAGTCTGGTTTTTTATTAGAATTTAAGTTCTGCATCTCATTTTCTTCCTGCTCCATCAGGGAGTCTTTGTTGTGTTCCCTATCAGGGCCGTCATTGGTCACTGGTGGTAGCCAGGCACCATCTAGTTTTTCTGGTCTCAGGCTAATGGAGTCTCTGGTTTATGTGGCCCTTTTTTGTCTCCTGGGCTCATATCTTCCTTGTGTCTTTGGTGTTCTTCAGTCTCCTTGCTCCAGGTGGGTTGGGACCAATTGATGCATCTTAGATGGCTCCTTGCTAGCTTTTAAGGCCCCAGACACCACCCATCAAAGTGGGATGCAGAACACTTTCTTCATAAACTTTGTTATGCCAATTGACCTAGATGTTCCCTGAAACCATGATTCCCAGACCCCTAACCCTGCTACTCTGTCACTCAAAGTCTTTGGTTGTATTCAGGAAACTTCTTAGCTTTTGGTTTAGTCCGGTTGTGCTGACTTTGCCTGTATTGTGTGTTGTCCTTCCCTTCTCCTGTGAATTCTTTAACCTTGTCTCTTACTTGTCTCCTTTTCATTCCACAATCTAGTCATAGAATACTTTCAATTATTCATCTATTCTCTTGCTTCTTAGCCTTTCTCCATGCTGTTTTTCATTTTACCCACACTCCAATTTTCTGCAAATTCCTTCAGGATCTCTACAGCTCTTTCTGGAGTTCTGGGAATCATTTCCTTGCCTTCCCAACATGGAAAGGCCATATGAATTCCTTGGATTGTGGCCTCTTCTTCCATCTTCAAACTGCATCACTCCAACCTCTGCTTCCATCCTTACATCTCCTTCTCTGAATCTAGCCTTCCTGCCTCCCTCTTTTAAGGACTCTTGATTACTTTGGGCCCACCTGGATAATCAAGGATAATCTTCCTATCTAAAGAGCCTAAATTAATCAAAATCCATTTTGCCATGTAAGGTAACATATGCACAGGTTCTGGGTTATGATGTGTACATCTTTGTTGTTGCTGTTAGGTGCTGTCCAGTTGCTTCTGACTCATACAGACCCTATGTACCACAGAAGGAAACACTGCCTGGTCCTGAGCCATCCTTAAAATCCTTGTTATGCTTGAGCCCATTGTTGCAGCCACTGTGTCAATCCATCCTGTTGAGGGTTTTCCTCTTTTCTGCTGATCCTGTACTTGACCAAGCATGATGTCCTTCTCCAGGGACTGATCCCTTCTGACAACATGTCCAGAGTATGGAAGACACAGGCTCCCCATCCTTGCTTCTAAGGAGCATTCTGGTTGTACTTCTTCCAAGACACATTTGTTCATTCTTTTGGTAGTCCATGATACATTCAGTATTCTTCGCCAACACCACAGTTCAAAGGCGTCAATTCTTCTTCCATCTTCCTTATGCACTGTTCAGCTTTCACAAGCATGTGAAGTGATTGAAAATACCATGGCTTGGGTAGGTGCACCTTAGTCTTCAAGGTGACATCTTTGCTTTTCAACATTTTAAAGAGGTCCTTTGCAGCAGATTTGCCCAATGCAATGCGTCTTTTGATTTATTGACTGCTGCTTGCATGGCTGTTGATTGTGGATCCAAGTAAAATGACATCCTTGGAGCTTTAATCTTTTCTCCGTTTATCATGATGTTGCTTATTGGTCCAGTTGTGAGGATTTTTGTTTTCTTTATGTTGAGGTGTAATCCATACTGAAGGCTGTGGTCTTTGATCTTCATTAGTAAGTGCTTCAAGTCCTCTTCACTTCAGCAAGCAAGGTTGTGTCATCTGCATAATGCAGGTTGTTAATGAGTCTTCCTCCAATCCTGATGCCTCATTCTTCATATAGTCCAGATTCTCGTATTATTTGCTCAACATACAGATTGAACAGGTATGGTGAAAGGATACAACACTGAGGCACACCTTTTCTGACTTTAAACCGTGCAGTATCCCTTTTTCTGTCCGAACAACTGCCTCTTGATCTATGTACAGGTTCCTCATGAGCACAATTATGTGTTCTGAAATTCCCATTCTTTGCAATGTTACCCATAATTTGTTATGATTCACACAGTCAATGCCTTTGCATAGTCAATAAAACACAGGTAAACATCCTTCTGGTATTCCCTGCTTTCAGCCAGGATCCATCTGACATCAGCAATGATATCCCTGGTTCCACATCCTCTCCTGGATCTGGTTTGAATTTCTGGCAGTTCCCTGTCAATATACTGCTGCAGCCGCTTTTGAATGATCTTCAGCAAAATTTTGCTTGTGTGTGATATTGGTAATACTGTTTGATAATTTCCACATTCCGTTGGACACCTTTCTTGGGAATAGGCATAAATATGGATCTCTTTCAGTTGGTTGGCTAGGTAGCTGTCTTCCAGATTTCTTGGTATAGACGAGTGAGAACTTCCATCACTGCATCCATTTGTTGAAACATCCCAATTGATATTCTGTCACTTCCTGGAGCCTTGATTTTTGCCAATGCCTTCAGTGCAGCTTGGACTTCTTCCTCCACTAACATCAGTTCTTGATCATATGCTACCTCTTGAAATGGTTGAGTGACTACCAAGTCTATTTGGTACAGTGACTCTGTGTATTCCTTTCATCTTCTCTTGATGCTTCCTGCATTGTTAATATTTTCCCCATAGAATCCGTCACTATTGCAACTCGAAGCTTGAATTTTTTTCTTAAGTTTTTTCAGCCTGAGAAATGCTGCATGTGTTCTTCCCCTCTGGTTTTCTATATCCAGCTCTTTGCATATGTCATTATAATACCTTGCCTTCTCGAGTTGCCCCTTTGAAATCTTCTCTTCAGTTCTTTTACTTTATTTCTTCCTTTTGCTTTAGCTGCTCGATGTTCAAGAGCAACTTTCAGAATCTCTTCAAACATCCGTTTTGGTCTTTTCTTTTTTCCTTTCTTGTTAATGACATCTTGCTTTCTTCATGTATGATGTCCTTGATGTCATTCCACAACTGGTCTGGTCTTCATCATTAGTGTTCAACAAGTCAAATCTATTCTTGAGATGGTCTCTAAATTCAGATGGGGTATATTCAAGGTTGTACTTTGGCTCTCATGGACTTGTTTTAATTTTCTTCAGTTTGAACTTGAACTTGCATATGAGCAATTAATGGTCTGTTCCACAGTTGGCCCCTGGCCTTGTTATGACTGGTGATATCGAGCTTTTCCATTGTCTCTTTTCACAGATGTAGTTGATTTAATTCCTGTGCATTCCATATGGAGAGGTCCATGTGTATAGTCATTGGCTATGTTGGTAAAAAAAGGTATTTGCAATGAAGAAGTCATTGGTCTTGCAAAATTCTATCATGCGATCTCCAGTGTCTTTTCTATCTCCAAGGCCATATTTTCCAGCTACCAGTCCTTCCTCTTTGTTTCCAACTTTCGCGTTCTAATCACCAGTAATTATCAATGCATCCTCATTGTATGTTCAATCAACTTCAGACTGCAGAAGCTGGTAAAAATCTTCAATTTCTTCATCTTTGGCCTTAGTGGTTGGTGCGTATTAACTGATCTTCCTTGTAGGCGTATAGATACTATCCTATCACTGACAGCATTATACTTCAGGATAGATATTGAAATGTTCTTTTTGATGATGCGTGCAATGCCATTCGTCTTCAAGTTGTCATTCCTCGCATAGTAGACCATATCATTGTCTGATTCAAAACGGCCAATACCAGTCCATTTTGGCTCACAAATGCCTAGGATATTGATGTTTATGCATTCCATTTCATTTTTGACAATTTTCAATTTTCCTAGTTCATACTTATTACATTCCACGTTCTGATTATTAATGGATGTTTGCAGCTGTTTCTTCTCATTTTGAGTCATGCCACATCAGCAAATGAAGGTCGCAAAAGCTTGACTCCATCCAAGTCATTAAGGTTGACTCCATTTTGAGGAGGAAGCCCTTCCCCAGTCATCTTTCGAGTGTCTTCCCACCTGGGGGGCTCATCTTCCTGCACGATATCAGACAATGTTCTGCTGCTATTCATAAGGTTTTCACTGGCTAATTCTTTTCAGATGTAGGCTGCTGGGTCCTTCTTCCTACTTTGTCTTAATCTGAAACTTCAGCTGAAACCTGTCCACCATGAGTGATCCTACTGGTATCTGAATACCAGTGGCATAGCACAGCAACACACAAGCCCCCACAGTATAAGAAATTGACAGACACATGGAAAAATAAAATAATATCAAAGTAAAATTAACTTTTGAAAATTATAAAGTAGATAAAAAATATACACTCTACATAGTAAATAATAATTAAAAGAAAATGCCAAAGATTATTAATCTATAGCCTAATATGTAATAATCACTGATGATAAAGCCTTTCATCTCTGTGGCAACTGAAATGGATACTATTCCTGCTATATTTCCAGCTACTATCCCATCCTATTTGTCTAGTTTGAAAGCTCTTAACAGGTTACTAATTCAGGCACTGAGTAAGTCATAAAGGGGAATTGACAAGGCCAGACGGAGAATAAAGTATCTTAGCCATGTTAGACATCAACAGTTTTTATGTTTTCTCTGTCAGACGTTGTGCAATCAATAGGACTTACATAGGATTTGCAAAAAGATTGGAGCTTTATAGCATTTACAATACAGAAAACACTCACTTGAGTGATTAATCTCCAAACCCATTATATAATACCATGCTCAGCCTTGACTTTCCTTCCAGAATCAAAGGACTCAGTCTGTTGATGTATATAAGGATATACAATCTTATGTTACTTGTCTTTCTTTGATTAATATTTTACTTTATTATTGTTCCACATTACTTCAAACATATAAATTTTCGGTCTCAATTTGTACAGGGTACTCCTGAGATCAAAAACTTATCTTTTATTTAATACTCTGACATCTTCCAATCTAATATTTTACAGTATGTATGCACGTGCATGTATATGTGTCCGCATACATATTTACACATACGTATATATGCACTTATACTATTATACACATACTACATACATACACACATATACAATCAACAAATTATTACAAAACATACTTTTAACCTGAATGAGGTTCTTTTGCATATCTGAAAGTGTCAAAATACAGTAAATTTAAAAATCAAGTCTACATGTACCCTGAGTTGTTGTTTTTGTTGTTGTTGATCCACCCATCCCTTAACATGAATGGATATTAGGAATTATAAGCATAACTCTATTAGGTATTATTTTAAAGATAAGGGTCTCAATTTTCACTGTCCAGTAAGTAGCCACTAGCCACATATGGTTATCAATGACTTGAAATGTGACTAGTTTGAATCGAGATGGGTTGTAAGTGTACACACTGGTTTTTCAGGATTCAGTAGGGAAAAAAATAATGTAAATACCTCATAAATGTTTTAAATTGATTATATGTTAATACACTGGGTTAAAGAAAATATACTTCAAAATTATTTTCACTTGTTTTCTTTTGCTGACTTAATGTGGCTAGTAGAAAATGTTTATATGACATATGTGACATATTTTTACTGGATTGTGCTTATCTAACCATTTACAAGAATCTGAAAATACTCATGAGGAAATTTTATTCACATCCAATAGTGATAATCCCAAAACCTTGCAAATGGTATTTAGCAAAAGACTGGAACTCTACAAAATTAATGGTAAAGAACTATGCTCCAAGCTTATTATAGTTTTGCTATAACTGACCAGGACGAACTCTGTGTTAGGCACTCTAAAAATTTTTTTTTTTTTACTCTAAGTGAACTCTAAATATTTAATCATTGTATATTTATGCACAGCTCTACCAGTAAATATATGCAGTTTACCATAAATCAAATATGTTTTTTTTTTAACAGTCAAACTGACATTGCTCAGCATTTTTAGCAAATAATACATGACACTGAGGGAAAGAACACTTGAGTCTACATTTTAATTCTATAGAATAAATGATTAGCCTGTCTTTTTCTTGCATACCCAAGGTAGGCAATGTAATTAATGGTAATATAACAAAAGATGGGCAAGCAAAATGAAGAGGGTTCAAAAGACATTTGCACAAGAATGGCTAATACTTATAGTTATTTCCCAAAAAGTTAGTTAAATCTGCAAGACAGAGAATTTTGAGTGGGGAATGACAGAAAGGGATTCAAGGAAGAAACTGCGTTCCATGTGTAGGTGACAATCAGTCTAATGATCCAGAAAGAGCCGCAACGGACAGTGTGAAAAGCAAGAAATTTGAGAAGGCAGTAATTCAGACCCAAGGTGACATAGAAATTATAGCCCCTCATGAATTCACAGAAATTTTGGAGAGCATTAGATTTTTCAAAATTCAGAATCCAGGTTCAAACCAATCTCATAAATTTGAAGTAGAAGGGAATCTCCAGCAGACATATAAGTTACATGAGGATGGGGAGTAATCAAACTGCCCACTGTTGAATAATTTATTAAACTAAACCACTGGAAACCAAGTGCTTGTAGAAAGTAAGAACAGGAGAAGATACAGAAGTAATAATTTGCTACACAGTAATTGGGCACACCAGAAGTTAGAATTTAAAAGTAGTTAAGTAGAAACCTCTGTACAGGCTAAGAATTCTGGGTTCACAATGTTTTTTGTTTTTTTTTTTTAACCTCTAATCCCACTTGCTCCCTCACTATGTTCACTCTCTACTTTGTCCCTAATTAAGGCTTCCAGTCACCTCATGCTCTCTTTATTTTTCCAGTTATCAGTCCACCTTCCAGTTTCACTTAGCTTCTTCTCCTAGGTCCCCATAGTCAACCACTGATACAATGTCTACCCTGAAATCTGGATAACCCTCTATCAAGAATTGTGAAAGATCTGAGATTTTGTCCTATTTGCAAGCTAACAAGTCAGCCTGCCACAGTTTCATGGATGCTGGAAGAAGACACAAGACTCTTGCATCAGAGACAAACGACTATAGATTACTTAAAGGAAAATCATTAGCCAGAGTATCAGCATTTGTACCAAACCCCCAGCTCCAGTTCTTACAGAGCAACAGGATGAAGGTCAAATGATACCTAGAAGAATAGTGAGGTGTGTTACAGGAAAGAAACCCTGAGCTTAGGGAACCCAAATCTTTTATAATGGGCAGTAAGCCTGGCTGAACTGTGCTCTGGAGGGAGAAATCTTTATTATACTGAGTGTAAACAATCCTTCCCTTTGGGCCAGAAGAAAGCACCATCTCTATCCTCCAAGGCTATTCGCTATACGAATATCTTCAAGAAGATTATCTGGAAGAAAGGCAGCCGGGGCCTCTGCTCCTAAGAAATCCAGAAAAGCTAGAGACCATGGAGAATTGTCCCCTAAACTTCCCCAAATTTTCTCTCTGGTTTTAGGGCTACATCTTCACTAGAAAAAAAAAATCATTCCTTATAGAACCACTTGTGAATTCATGTCAGAGGATTTCAAGTAGCCCTCACAGATGCTTTACATTATTATTTTGATTTTTTGAGTGTATTAGAGATGCCAGCTTGCCCACATTTGATTCACGGAAAAGTACTGCCAACAATAATCTGCAAAGGATGGCCTTAACACAGTATATAAACCCTTACCACACACCTATTCCTAACTGGACCAAAGATTCCCTTCCCAGGAATTTGGAATCAAGACAAAAGACACAGCTAACTTAGAGCTGGTGCCCTGGCAAGACAATACCACTTACAAACTAGACACAGAAGATAATTAGCAAAAAGTCTTATTTTTACTAAGGTAGTCTTCAGAGAGGAAAAATGGAACATTTACGCAGAGAGAAGCATTTCCAAGCCACCATACAATCCCGCAAAGAGCCGGAAAGTCAAGCTTTCTAGCTCCTGTCAGGCCTGACTCTGCTCTCTTCAACTGTGTTCCATAAAAATTCCTTGCTTCCCAACCAAGGTGCCCATCAACGGATGAATGGATAAATAAATTATGGTATATTCACTCAATGGAATACTACGCATCAATAAAGAACGGTGAGGAATCTGTGAAACATTTCATAACATGGAGGAACCTGGAAGGCATTATGCTGAGTGAAATTAGTCAGTTGCAAAAGGACAAATATTGTATAAGACCAATATTACAAGAACTTGAGAAATAGTTAACTGAGAAGAAAACATTCTTTTGTGGTTACAAGAGGGGCGAGGGAGGGAGGGTGGGAGAGGGGTATTCACTAATTAGATAGTAGAAAAGAACTACTTTAGGTGAAGGGAAAGACAGCACACAGTACAGGGGAGGTCAGCACAATTGGACTAAACCAAAAGCAAAGAACTTTCCTGAATAAACTGAATGCTTCGAAGGCCAGCATAGCAGGGGCAGGGGTCTGGGGACCATGGTTTCAGGGGACATCTAAGTCAATTGGCATAATAAAATCTATTAACAAAACATTCTGCATCCCACTTTGAAGAGTGGCGTCTGGGGTCTCTAACGCTAGCAAGCAGCCATCTAAGATGCATCAATTGGTCTCAACCCACCTGGATCAAAGGAGAATGAAGAACACCAAGGTCACAAGGTAATTACGAGCCCAAGAGACAGCAAGGGCCACATGAGCCAGCAACTACATCACTCTGAGACCAGAAGAACTAGATGGTGTCCGGCTACAACCTATGACTGCCCTGACAGGGAAAACAACAGAGAACCCCCGAGGGAGCAGGAGAGCAGTGGGATGCAGACCCCAAATTCTCATAAGACAAGACTTAATGGTCTGACTGAGACTGGAAGGACCCCGGTGGTCATGGCCCCCAGACCTTCTGTTGCTCCAGGACAGGAACCATTCCCGAAGCCAACTCTTCAGACATGGATTGGACTGGACAATGGGTTGGAGAGGGATGCTGGTGAGGAGTGAGCTTCTTGGATCAGGTGCACACTTGAGACTATGTTGGCATCTCCCTCCTGAAGGGGAGATGAGAGGGTGGAGGGGGTTAGAAGCTATCGAAAAGGACACGATAAGAGAGAGTGGAGGGAGACAGCAGGCTGTCTCATTAGGGGGAGAGTAACTGGGAGTGTGTAGCAAGGTGTATATGGGTTTTTGTGTGAGAGACTGACTTGATTTGTAAACTTTCACTTAAAGCACAATAAAAATTATTCAAAAAAAAAAATTCCTTGCTTCCTATGAAGTTCTTTTCATGTCCTCAATTAATTTCACATTTTCTTTTACTTCTTAGAGTGGGTTTGTGTTCTTTGAAACTATGAATCCTTAAATAAGACTTGGAATCAATTTACCCTCTGTCATGGATTAAATTATGTCCCCCAAAAATGTGCGTTAACTTGGTTAGTCCATGATTCCCAGTATTGTGTGACTGTCTACCATTTTTTCATCTGGTGTGACTTTCCCATGTGTTGTAAATCCTACCTCTATGATGTTAATGAGGTGGAATTAGCGGCAGTTATGTTAATGATACAAGACTCAATTTACAAGACTAGGTTGTATCTTAAGTCAATCTCTTTTGAGATGTGAGAGAGAAGTGAACAGAGAGACACAGGAACCTCAGCACCACCAAACAAGAAGAGTCAGGAGCATAAGTCCATTGGACCCGGGGTGCCTGCACTGAAAAACTCCTAGACCAGGGGAAGATTTATGAGAAGGACCTTTCTTGAGAGCAGACAGAGAGAAAAAGCCTTCCCCTGGAGCTGACACCCTAAATTTGGACTTCTAGCCTCCTAGTCTGTGAGAGAATAAATTCGTTTCTGTTAAAGCCATTTACCTGTGGTATTTCTGTTACAGCAGCACTAGACAACTAAGACATCCTCCCAAGAACATTATTTAACCACTCAAATCATGACCTTCTCTTCTTCTTCACTAAGGAGATAAAGGTAATTGTCCGGAGCTCCTCCCACTCTACAAAATACATATAATATCAATGTGGAAATTATAGAACAATATCACTAATATCACATGCAAGCAAAATTCTGCTGAAGATCATTCAAAAAAGGCTGCAGCGGTATATCAACAGGGAACTGCCAGAAATTCAGACTGGTTTCAGAAGAGGACGTGGAACCAGGGATATCATTGCTGATGTCAGATGGATCCTGGCTGAAAGCAGAGAATACCAGAAGGATGTTTACCTGTGTTTTATTGACTGTGCAAAGGCATTCAACTGTGCGGATCATAACAAACTATGGATAACACTGCGAAGAATGGGAATTCCAGAACACTTAATTGTGCTCACGTGGAACCTTTACATAGATCAAGAGGCAGTTATTCGGACAGAACAAGGGGATACTGATTGGTTTAAAGTCAGGAAAGTTGTGTGTCAGGGTTGTATTCTTTCACCATACCTATTTAATCTGTATGCTGAACAAGTAATCCGAGAAGCTGGACTATATGAAGAAGAATGGGGCATCAGGATTGGAGGAAGACTCATTAACAACCTGCATTATGCAGATGACACAACCTTGCTTGTTGAAAGTGAAGAGGACTTGAAGCACTTACTAACAAAGATCAAAGACCACAGCCTTCAGTATGGATTACACCTCAACATAAAGAAAACAAAAATCCTCACAACTGGACCAATGAACAACATCACGATAAACGGAGAAAAGTTTGAAGTTGTGAAGGATTTCATTTTACTTGATCTACAATCAACAGCCATGGAAGCAGCAGTCAAGAAATCAAAAGACGCATTGCATTGGGTAAATCTGCTGCAAAGGACCTCTTCAAAGTGTTGAAGAGCAAAGATGTCACCTTGAAGACTAAGGTGTGCCTGACCCAAGCCATGGTACTTTCAATCACATCATATGCATGTGAAAGCTGGACAATGAATAAGGAAGACAGAAGAAGAGTTGACGCCTTTGAATTGTGGTGTTGGTGAAGAATATTGAATATACCATGGACCGCAAAAGAAGGAACAAATCTGTCTTAGAAGAAGTACAACCAGAATGCTGCTTAGAAGCAAGGATGGCGAGACTGCATCTTACATACTTTGGACATGTTGTCAGGAGGGATCAGTCCCTGGAGAAGGACATCATGCTTGGCAGAGTACAGGGTCAGCAGAAAAGAAGAAGACCCTCAACGAGGTGGATTGACACAGTGGCTGCAACAATGAGCTCAAGGATAACAACGATTTTAAGGATGGCGCAAGACTGGGCAGTGTTTCGTTCTGTTGTGCATAGGGTCCCTATGAGTCGGAACCGACTCGATGGCACCTAACAACAACAAAAACTAGAATACAGCAAAGAAAATGCAGCAGTACATTGACAGGGAACTGCCAGAAATTCACGCTGGATTCAGAAGAGGACGTGGAATGAGGGATGTCATTGCTGATGTCAGATGGATCTTGGCTGAAAGCAGAGAAAACCAGAAAGATGTTTACCTATGTTTTATTGACTATGAAAAGGCATGCAATTCTGTGGATCATTAGCAAATTATGAATGACATTGCAAAGAATGTAAATTCCAGAATACTTAATTGTGCTCATGAGGAATCTGTACGTAGACCAAGAGGCAGTTGTTCAAACAGAAGTAGAGGATACTTCGTGGTTTAAAATCAGGAAAAGTGTGCATAGGTGTTGTATTCTTTTACCATACTTATTCAGTCATATCTATATGCTGAGCAGATAATCCAAGAAGCTGGACCATATGAAGAACGCAGCACCAGGATTGGAGGAAGACTCATTAGCAACCTGCAATGTGCAGATGATACAACCTTTCTTGCTGAAAGCCAAGGGTTCTTGAAGCTCTTACGGATGAAGATCAAAGACTACAGCCTTCAGTATGGATTACACCTCAAAATAAAGAAAATGAAAATCCTCACAATTGGGCCAATAAGGAACATCATGATACATGGAGAAAAGATTGAAGTTGTCAAGGATTTCATTTTACTTGGATCCACAATCAACACCCATGGAAGCAGCAGTCCAGAAATCAAGTGACACATTGCGTTGGGCATATCTGTTGCAAAAGACCTCTTTAAAGTGTTAAAAAAGCAAAGATGTCAGTTTGGGGACTGAGATGTACCTGACCCAAGCCACGGTGTTTTCAATTGCCTCTTATGCATATGAAAACTGGACAGTGAATAAGATGGAAGATGAATTGATGCCTTTGAATTATGGTGTTGGTGAAGAATATTGAATATGCCATGGACTTCCAGAAGAACGAACAAATCTGTGTTAGAAGAAGTACAGTCAGAATGCTCATTAGAAGCGAAGATGGTGAGACTTTGTCTCATGTACTTTGGACATCTTATCAGGAAGGACCAGTCCCTGCAATGGGACATCATGCCTGGTAAAGTACAGGGTCAGCTAAGGAGAGGAAGACCCTCAATGAGATGGATTGACACATTGGCTGCAATGATGGGCTCAAACATAGCAACAATTGTGTGGATGGTACAGGCCTGGGCAGCGTCTTGCTCTGTTGTACACAGAGTCGCAATGAGTCAGAACTGACTCAACAGCACTGAACAACAATAACCTCAAGAATACACATGTGATAGTAATTTTCTTGTACAATGTGTATTTAATACAGTACTTGTACAGTTCTTGATAGAGAAAAATATTTTTTCTTTATATTAGCAATGAGGTTTATAGCCAGCTTTACAACATCATCAGAAATAATCATGCTTGTTTTGACAAAGATACCTGCAGTTCTGAAAAATATGTTCGGAATCTTTTGGCCCTTACTGACAAAGATGATCTGTTTAATTATAGGAAGTGTTGTCTTGCTCTGGAAGGCAGTTTTAATTTACAAAGAGATTAATGTGTTCTCTTTTTTTGAAATTTAAGGAAAAACTTGCCTGACTTCAAGCCACTATTTGATAGTTTCATAATTTCCAATGCACAAAGGGAAGGGTGTAAAAAGACACTCAATCCAATAAAATCCAATTTTTAGATCTTCATTATCACATTTTCCATGAAGCTTTTCTTTTGGGGCTGTTGTATGAAAATGGTACACTGGCAAATTCACGTGTCATGACATACATACAATCAGGATTCTCTATTCTCTTCACCTTATTGTGACTTACATTACATTTATACTTCAGCAAAACATTTTGTTGCTTTGGTTGTTACAGTAGTAACGACAATAAAATAAATTTCACAAATAACAATAGCATGAAAACACTTTAGCCAACCGGATTTGCTCTCTGTTTACTAAATATTAGCCATGACCAAGTGACCAAAACTGTCCTCATAGTTCTTGAGGAACCAAAGATATAACAATTTTGAACCACTATTAAGAATGTAATGTCACTTATGATGATGATATATATAAATCTCACATTTCATATACTTAAATGTATATAAACAATTACGTTTCTTCCCCCTTTTCCTCTGGAAGAGCTAAACTGCCTTTGGGCCATTTGATTCTCAGCTGTGTTCTAAAATGCGTCAAAGATTTTGCTCTGAGAGACATTCACTAGTCTGTTAGCTACCTGAAGGCAAGGATTTTGAGCATTTCTTGGCTATCACATACCTAGTCCAGCTGAGACATAATGCATGCCCGATGAAAGTTTACAGTCCCTAATGTGTATATTTCTTTTGTCCTTTTCTCTCTTCTCCCTAACATCCTATAGACTCCCAATGGCACAACGCTCATAAGCATTACTTGCCTACTCACTCTGTCATCTTTGAATTTCTCACCCTTATTGCTACTTCCCTGCTGGGTAATTTTCACTGAATTCGATATAGATGTAAACCTTCTTATATCTACTACCTAACTTCCCTGTGGTGCAATAGTTAATCATTTAGCTGCTAACCGAAAGGTTAGCATTTCAAACCTACCAACGGCTCCATGGAAGAAAAGACCTGGTGATCTGCTCCTGTAAAGATTTCAGGCTAAAAAACCTTATAGGGTGGGTTTTCTCTGTCCTATAAGTTCACTATGAATCAAAATGGACTCCACGGCACACAAAAACAATATCAATATCAAACACAAATCTTGCTCACATTTTTCCCTGTGATTTGTATTACTACTGTACTCTAGCTTCCTCCTATACCTCCTGTGAATATTAAAGTCCCATTATACTTTTAAAAACTGTATCTATTTTCTTTATAGTCATGTTTAAATTACAAATATAGTATATGCTCACTCTTAGAACTAAAACTATCTAAAGCTTCATAACCCACTGCCATCAAGTCAATTCCGACTCACTGTGACCCTATAGGGCAGAAGAGAACTGCCCCCATAGGGTTTCCAAGGAGCACCTGGTGGATTCCAGCAGCCATAGCTCTTAACCGCTATGCCACCAGAGTTTCCAAAGCTTCATAAGGACATACTTTAATCCCAATCTCCATGTTCTGCTCCTTTTGCACAATCAGTATTTAAAGCTGGTCTCTGGTACAATAACTACAGTAATTGATTTTTTAACCCCAAGTTCATGCCAATCCTCCCTTTCTATTTCCATTTCAACTACCCTAAGTCAGGTCTGCACTATCAAAATTACAATGTTTGCCGTTTTTGGGTCTCCCTGCTTTGTTCTATAATCCATTCTGCTCACTTGGACCATATTGATCTTATTCAGATCATGCTCTATTTTGCCCTCAAGGTGACTGAAACAGAGGCTGCAACAATGAGCTCAAACATAGCAATGATTGTAAGGATGGCACAGAACCGGGCAACATTTCATTCTGTTGTGCACAGGATCGCTATGAGTCAGAACCGACTTAAAGACGTGTAACAAAAACGACATAAAAAAAAAAAATCACTGTTGGCCAACTGAATAAAATATAAACTCTTAAAAGTCAAGGACCTTCTATAGTTTGCTAAAACAGAGTAACAGAACTTTGAATTGGGAAATAGGTGAGCAAGTTTATCTATCGCTAGTGGTGTTTTCGGACATCTGTGCCTCATTCTTTATCTACAGAATGAGGAATGAGAACAGATTAAAAAAAAAATTCTTGCTGAAGAGTTTTACATAAGTCTACCTTTCAAATCATAAATTCCATTACTCCACCAAGTATTCCCTGCTTTCCACTTCAATGAAACACAGGCATATCTCGGAGATATTGAGGTTCGTTCCCAGACCAGAGCAATAAAGGGAATACTGCAATGAAGTGAGTCACACAAATTTTTTGGTTTCCTGGGCCATATAAAATTATGTTTACACTATACTGTATTCTATGAAGTGTGCAATACCATTATGTCTACAAACATAATGTATACACATTAATTAAAACATACTTCACTGCTAAAAAATGACAATCATCATCTGAGCCTTCGGTGAGTCATAATCTTTTTTTGCTGGTGGAGGGTGTTGCCTCCATGTTGATGCCTGCTGACTGATCAGAGTCGTGGTTGCTGAAGGCTGGGGTGGCTCTGGTAATTTCTTAAAATAAGACACAATGAAGTCTGCCGCATCAATTGACTTTTCCTTTCATGAAAGCTCTGTAGTATATGATGCTGTTTGATGGCATTTTACCCACAGTACAGCTTCTTTCAAAATTGGAGTCAACCCTCTCAAGCTCTGCCACTGCTTTTTCAACTGAGTTTATGTAATGTTCTAAATCATTTGTTGTTATTTCAACAATGTTCACAGCATTTTCACTAGGAGTAGATTCTATCTCCATAAACCACTTTCTTTGTTCGTGCATAAGAAGCAACTTCTTATCAGTTCAAGTTCTATCATGAGATGACAGCAGTTCAGTCACATCTTCAGGCTCTGCTTCTAATCCTACTTTTCTTGCTATTTCCATCACATCTCCAGTTACTTCCTCCACTGAAGCATTGAACTCCTCAAAGTCATCCATGAGGGTTGTAATCAACTTCTTCCAAACTCCTGTTAATGTTGATATTGTGACCTCCTTCCATGAATCTAAATGTTCTGAATGGTATCTAGAATAGTGAATCCTTTCCAGAAGATTCTCAATTTACTTTGCCCAGATCCATCAGGAATCACTATCTATGGCAGCTATAGCTTTATGAAATGTATTTCTTAAATAATAAGGCTTGAAAGTCAAAATCACTCCTTGATCCATGGACTTCAAAACGGATGTTGTGTTAGCAGGCATGAAAACAACATGAATCTCTTTGCACATCTCCATCAGAGCTCTTGGGTGGCCATGCACTTTATCAATGAGCAGTAAGATTTTGAAAGGAATCTTCTTTTCGGAGCAGTAGGTCTCAACAGTAGGCTTAAAATATTCAGTAAACTATGTTACAAACCGATGTGTTGTCATCCAGGCTTTGTTGTTCCATTTATAGTGAACAGGCAGAGTAGATTTAGCAGAATTCTTAAGGGCTCCAGGCTTTTCAGAATGGTAAATGAGCACTGGCCTCAACCTAAAGTCACCAGCTGCATTAGCCGCTAGCAAGAGAGCCAGCCTGTCCTCCGAAGCTTTGAAGCCAGGCATTGACTTCTCTCTAGCTATGAAAGTCCTAGATGGTGTCTTCTTCCAATACAAGGCTGTTTCATCTACATTGAAAATCTGTTTAGTGTTGCTACCTTCATAATTATCTTAGCTAGGTCTTCCTGATAACTTGCTGCAGCCTCTATCTACATCAACACTTGCTCCTTCACCTTGCACTTTTATGTATGGAGGCAGCTTCTTTCCTTAACCTCATAGAACCAACCAGTGCTAGCTTCAAACTTTTCTTCTGCAGCTTCCTCACCTCTCTCAGCCTTCGTAGAATTGAAGAGAATTAGGGTCTTGCCCTGGATTAGGCTTTGGCTTAAGGGAATTTTGTGGCTGGTTTGATCTATCCAGACCGCTAAAACTTTTTCCACATCAGCAGCAAGGCTGTTTGACTTTCTTACCGTTCATGTGTTTATTGGAATAGTACTTTTAATTTCCTTCAAAAACTTTTCCTTTGCATTCACAACTTGGCTAACTGTGTGTGGTGCAACAGGCCTACCTTTTCATCTGTCTCAGCTGTCAACATGCCTTGTTCACTAAGCTTTGTTATCATTTGTAGCTTTTGATTTAAAGTGAGAGACATGCAACTCGTTCCTTTCGCTTGAACAGCTAGAGGCTATCGTAGGGTTATTAATTGGCCTAATTTAATATTGTCTGTCTCAGGGAACAGGGAGGCCTGGGGACAGGGAGATAAAAGGGGAAACAGCTGGTTGGTGGGGCAGTCAGAACACACACAACATTCATCGATTAAGTTAGGCATCTAATATGGGTGTGGTTTGTGAAGCCCCAAAACAATTAAAATAGTAATATGAAAGATCACTTAAAGTTACATCATAGCAGCATCACAGTTCACCATAACAGATGTACTAATAATGAAAAACTTTGAAATATTTCGAGAATTAGCAAAAAGTGACACAGACACAAAGTGAGCACGAGCTGTTGGAAAAACAGTGCCAACAGACCTGCTCAATGCAGGGTAGCCATAAACCTTCAATTTGTAAAAATCACAATATCTGCAAAGCACAACAAAGTGAAGCACAATAAAACAAGGTACACCTGTATGTGCCATTCCACAGAAAATGATTTTATGAGTATCACGCCTGCCAGAATCTTTGGCCCTGCCAGTCTTACCTGGATACAATATTTAACCCTTATTTCTAATAAAATAACAGTAGCTTTACACCATGGTTACCCTTTCACAAAATTTTCTTTAACCAGAATAAATATCTGCCTTCTATAAATTCTCAAAGCACATGGATTTTGCTTCTCTTAGCACTATGCTGATCTTTCTTTACATTGTAGCTATTTTTGTACATATTATATCTTCATTTTAATTATAGGCTCCTTAATGGTACCAAGAGTAATTCATCTTTTTTGTCATCCACTGAATACTGTATAAGATCTTGCACATACTTGGCACTCAAATAATTACTCAATAAATGCTAGGATTAGCATTGGAAGAAATGAAAGAAATTAAGGAGGCTTGACTCAGTTGATTAGAAGAAGAGAGTCAACCTCAGAGATATCTACCATACAATGCTAGAGCTGGAATTTGTAGCAATTTTTTTTATATTTGCAAATACATAGTGTATGTTATTTGTATGCAGGTGAACAGTCTTTCCTGTAACAAAATAGATTTGTGGACCCAAGATACATGACCTTAATATACTATGTACTATTGCTTTATATATATATATATATATTACTATTGCTTTATATATATATATATATATATATATATATATATATATACTGAGAGAGATCAAAGTGAAAATGAGCCGTGTTTCCAGTATTTTACCTTCAAAAAGGACCTCCCAATATCTTAAAAATGGAAATTCGGCTTACAGTGTTTATTCATTCAGCAAATATTTATGTAGTGTCTATTCTAGAACAAGAAGGAGTCCTGGTAGCACAAGGTTAAGTGCTTGGCTGTTAACCAAAAGGTTGGAGGTTCAAACCCATCCAGCAGCTCCACAGGGAGAAAAGGCCTAGCGATCTGCTGCCATAAAGACTACAGCCTAGAAATCCCTATGCGGCATTTCTACTTTGTCACATGGAGTCAATATGAGCCAGAACCAACTCAATGGCACCTAACCACAACAACATTCTAGAACAAGGAATATTTTTGATGAGCAAAATAAAATAAAATCTCTATTAAATGTAAAGTTAATGCTGACTTATTTAATTTTCCCCTATAATAAAATATTTCAGGATCATATACCATTCAATTTATTTTAAATCAATGTATTCTAGTTTAAAAGTAACTGAATCTGAAAAGATTAGGACTAAAATGCTTTTAAGCCAAGTTCAAAATATTTACTTTATTTCCAGTGCTCATTTGCAAAAGTAAATACATATCGTTAATTTCCAATGGCTGTGAGATATTTGAATCCAGAAGAGTCACATTGGTACTGCCCTGTATTTTCAAGCATCTTTTTGCCTGCTGCTACGACCTCATCTGGTTTCCTATCCAAATCATATGCCGGACAAATTTTTTAATTAAATTATAATTCAAACAGAGTGTGTGCATATACATATACACACACACATATATACATATGTGTGTGTGTAATTCTCACTACTATTTGAATACATAAATTTGTTCTACTGCATATAGACAATATCCAAATGAATTTCAACATGCTTGTTTTGGCAGGAACTCAGATTTATAAACAGCAGGCTTCAGTCTGGAATTACAGTCTATATAAAGAGGGAAAACAGATTGATTGATATTCATTCACCATAATTTACAAGAATTGAGAATGCTTATCTCTTGATAAGGATGGCTAGAGGCCATCTGTCACAGAATGCACGCAAAATAAAAGCTTGGAATATAAATTACACCATTGTAAGAGTACTTTCCCTTAAAATGTAATGCAGCTGGACAAATGATACATATAATTTTATATATATATCTTAAATGCCTTTCTATTAAATCCTGTCAAACAATAACTATAAATTCAGTAAAATTCTATTATGTCTATATATTCATCATCTATATGAAGAAGTGTGCTTTGCTTTATACATAAAGATGGAATTACTCAGTCACCCTGAGTAAAACAAGTGCTTTGAATTGCTGGTAGTATCTACCTGTTTATAGTGAGCTACAGTCTCTTTCTTAATCCTCCCTGTGACATATACTCATAAACTAAGTAGAAAGGGCCAAGGAGAGAGTCCAAAGACAGTGGTAATATACAAAAACAGTGAGTGTACTTTTAGATATTGATAGTTTAAAATTTAAATACTGTTTTATTTCAATACACATATAAGTATATTTGACAATGGTTTTAAAGTTATCGTGTAATTTATTACAGTTGTAGATTTATTTCCCACTTTAAAGAAGTACTGTAATATATAGTTACAAATGGTATTTCACACAGGTTTTTTGTACACAATGTAAAACAATTTCATATGCAATGACAAAAATATGCTAACAAGCCAAAGAAGCCTCTTCTTGCCTATGAGTCATAAGTAGCCCATGTTATTTAAAGGTTTCAGAGACGCTGCTCAAAATGACTATATAAGTTAATAAAGTTAAGATAGTTTGAAACCATAGCACAGAAACTAGAATTTAACTTTAGCTGTGTTTTCTTAAAAGTCTGGTTTTTCTATTATGGTAGAACGTTTCACAATGTCCTAGATATACGTAATAACAAAGCAGGAAAATTCCATAAACGTCTGAGCATATTTCTACCCAATTCTAATAATTTCATAATTTTAGGACACCCTCTTCATTTCAATTTGTCTAAATGTTTGGAAAACCAAATTACCTAACATTAAAGAAAAAAAGATATATATATATATATATACGAAAAATATAATGAAATAATAATTGATAGTTTTTGTCAGTCAAGATGATTTTGCCGTAATTAACAGAATAGCCAACTTAAAGTTACTTATACATTTAATACTTCACATATAACATATAAAAAACTCTAGAGGCAGAGTTGTTGCAGATTTAGTTCTGAGTCCGGAAGGTATCATCATGACTCAAGTAAGTACTTTCCATTTTTCTCCTCTGTTATCCTCCCCATGGCAACTCTTATCTCTCTGAAGACTGCAAGATGGCTTCAGAAATTTCAGACTTCATGCCCAACAAGATTGTTTTGTGTTGTTGTTGCTGTTTTTTTTTTTTTTTTTTTTTATCATTTTCATCTATTTCTATTTATGGAGGAATAACTTTCCTGGAAGCTTCCCAAAAGACTCCCCACTTAGCTCCCACTGGCAAGACTGAGTTTATATTGCAATGCCCTGGCTTCAGGGGTGGCTGGAAAAGTAAATGTATAGTATTTTCAATCTTTATAAAGAGAAGCAGGCTTTGCCAGCACAGAAGGGCCAAGCCAGGGATAGGGGCTACCACATCTCTAACTTACCCTACTTAGTTCAAATTTTTTTTTACCTATCTCTACTTACCTTCCTACCCCTTAACCCTCTCCTTCCCACCCCCTGCACACTTTTCTCCTACAATTATTTTGCTGCACAAAGGATGCTGTGATTATTATGATGTGCAGAATTGACTCGACAGCACTGGGTTATTTGGGTTAAGACTTCATAATATATATCTTTCCAGTATGCCAGGATAGTATATCAAAGCTCTTGAGTCTTGGCTAGATTGTTACCTAAAAGGATTCAGAATCCTTTGTCAGCATCTGCAAAGACAAAGACCTGTCATCACAGGTTGATATTTCTTCTAAATTTGCTGTTCTAGTAAAAAAAAAAACACAGTAGCAAAAATATTCATTGGGATTAGGTATTTTCTTAAGAGTTAGCTTGGACAAAGTATAACCACTCTCAGGATCAATAAACACCTTCATCAAAATTCACATATAAAAAGGTGTAGCACGTTTTGTTTTAGTTTATCTGTTCTGCAGAGCTCTATTATCTTTAGTAGTTTTGAGGTGATAGGATTATAGATCATTTTTTGCACATAATTAATACAGAAACTACCTAAGTAAAAAATATCTTTTAAAGCACTAAGATTTAACGCACAGATATGTAACTATATGGCTCCAACCCAATTAATTCAAATTGATGAAAAGTTTGCAGTAAATATGCATGAAAAAATCAAAAAGAATTTTCAAATGAATTACCAGAATCTTTTAAGGACAAATTCTTGCTATATCCTTCCCAAATAAACTTGAAAAAATAAGTCAGAAATTTTTTTGTATAGTTTTCATAATATACTAAGGCATGACTGCAACATTTTTCCTCAAATATGCACTTCATGGATTTTATTGACAATAGACATCACCTGTATCTACTCTTTCTCAAAATTGAAATAAAAAATAATAATCCAGAAATGAGTCACAAATAACAGAATCAGTATTTATCAACATAGAAACCTAAGCAGCTAAGAAAAAATAGGAGTTGAAAATCTTGATGATTCTACTATTTCAAAACAGTAATGACAAACTTAGCCTGTGCAAATTTTATGTGTGCGTTGGTAGATGGCTGCCTCTACAACCATGATTTCCTTTAAGTGTTGGTGTTTGTATAGCAGATGTTAGTTTTATCAAAAGAATGCTATTTAATTTTAAAAGCTATGCACTTGTGTGTGCCAGAATAAGTTCTTTTGTTGACATTGCGTTGAGGTCAAGTATACTAGTTTTAGGAGTCTTGGTGGCACAGTAGTTAAAGCGCATGGCTGTTAACCGAAAGGACAGCAGTTTGAACCCACTAGCTGCTCTGGGGGAGAAAAATGTGGTGATCTGCTTCCATAAGGATTTACAGCCTTGGAAACCGCCAGTTCTACTCTGCCCTATAGGGTCTCTATGAGTTGGAATTGACTTCGCAGCTTTGAATTTGGTTTTGGTTATACCAGTTTTACAATTGATTGTATGTATTTTATTTTTCATTAGCAATGTTTAAGATGTCTGAGACCTTCAAAAGTATCACCGTTGCCTGAAATTATTTATTGGCATTGCTTCAGTAACATGAAATATCATTACAGTGGCATGGTGCACAAGTGGATTAATCTTCTATTTAAAAACAAAAAACCTTCCAGTAGTTTAAGAATTTATTTTCTACTCTCCAGTGTAATCTCTATTCAACTTTCTCACATAAAGAAAATTACGTAACTACAAAAGACCACTCAAGAAATATTTGTATTCATGAAGACTCTACAAAGGAAATAAAAAGTAATTTTCAGTCATAAATAGATTATGAAGTATATCTCATCATTCTGTGTATGTATGAAAAAAAATTGTGTTAACCGTGAAATAACTGAGATTCCCTTCAGGAATGTCTAAGCTAAAAACATTGTTTTCCTCATATTCCTTTAGGAGAAAGGAGAGAAACTTATTTCTACTCTTGTATCTGGTTCATGAAATATTAAAACTAGAGGGATAGGAGGAGATGGTTGCTTAAATGTGAGCACACACTTTCCCTCATAGAAATACTAAGGACAACCAACTAGACTACAGACTTTATCATCTTATATTAATCAATCTTAATGGAGAGAGGCTAAAAGCATTCCCCCAAAGAACAAGGAAAAGATAAGGATGTCCTTTATCACCACTCCTATTTAAAATTGTGCTGGAAGTCCTAGCTAGAGCAATAAGACAAGAAAAAGAATTAAAAGGCATCCCAATTGGAAAGGAAGAAGGAAAATTATCCCTATTCACAGAGGACATGATCCTATACACAGAGAACCCCAAAGATTCCACAAGAAAACTATTGGAACTAATAGAAAGATTCAGCATAGTAGCAGGATGCAAGATCAATGTACAAAAATCAGTTGGATTCCTATATACCAACTAAGAGATCTTTGAAGAGGAAATTAGGGAATAAATACCGTTTATAGTATCTCCTAAAAAGATAAAATACTTAGGAATAAGTCTAATCAGAGATGTAAAAGACTTAAAGAAAGAAAACTACAAAACGCTATTGCAAGAAACCAAAAAAGACATACGTAAGTGGAAAAACATACCATGCTCATGGATAGGACATTTGAAAATGTCAACCCTACCCAAAGCAATCTACAGATACAATGCAATCCCAATCCAAATAACAACACCATTCTTTAACAAGATGGAAAAATGAATCACCAACTTTATATGGAAAGAGGCTCTGGATAAACAAGGCATTATTGAAGAAAAAGAACAAAGTAGGAGGCCTCACACCATCTGATCTCAGGATCTATCGTAGTCAAAACAGCCTGGTACTGGTACAATGACAGACACATAGACCAACAGAATAGAACTGAGGGCCAGATGAATCCATCCACCTATGGTCAGCTGATCTTTGACAAAGGACCAAAGTCAATTAAATGGGGAAAAGGCAGTATTTAAAAAGTGGTATTGGTGAAACTGGATGTCCATCTGTAAAAAATGAAATAGGACTCATACCTCATACCATACATGAAAACTAACTCAAAATGGATCAAAGACCTAAATATAAAACCTAAAACAATAAAGATCATGGAAGAAAAAATAGGGACCATGTTAAGGGCCCTAATACATGGCATAAATTGTGTACAAACCATAAGTAACAATGCACAAACATCAGAAGATAAACTAGATAATTGGAAGCTTCTAAAAACTAAACACTTATGCTGTAAGTCTGTAGGTTGGGAAGTATTCTATAGAATACTTCAGCACCTCAACAACAAAAAGACAAATAATCCAATTCAAAGGATAAGAACAGACGCTTCACCAAAGAAGACATTCAGGTGGCTGACAGACACATGAGGAAATGCTCACGATCATTAGCTATTAGGGAAATGCAAATCAAAACTACAGTGAGATACCATCTCACTCAGACATTACTGGCACTAATAAAAAGCAGAAAATAACAAATGTTGGAAAGGTTGCGAGGAAGATTGGAACTCTTATGCACTGCTGATGGGAATGTAAAATGGTACAACCACTATGGAAAACAATATGGTGCCTCCTTAAAAACTAGAAATAGTAATACCATATGATTCAAGAATCCCACTCCTAGAAATACATCTGAAAAAAAATAGCAGCTGTGACATTAATAGACATACACATACCCATGTTCATTGCAGCATTATTCACAACAGCAAAAAGATGGAAACAACCCAAGTGCCCATCAACAGATGAATGGATAAACAAATTATGATACATACATACAGTGGAATATTACACAATGATAAAGAACAATGATGAATCCACGAACTATCTCACATAATGAATCTGGAAGGTATTATGCTGAGTGACCTAAGTCAATCACAAAAGGACAAATATTGTATGAGAACACTATTTAAAAATCCAAGAAAAGGTTTACACACAGAAAAAAAAATCCGTTGATGGTTATGAGGGAAGGGAGGGCTGGGAATGGGAAATCACTAGCTAGATAACTTTGGTGAAGGAAAAGACAACACACGATATAGTGGAAGGCAGCACAACTTGACCAAGGCAAAGTCATAGAAGCTTCCTAGGCACATTCAAACACCTTGAGGGACTGAGTTAACTGAGGCTGACAGCTGGGGACCACGGTCTCAGGGGACTTCTACATCCTACTTTAGTGAGTGGCATCTATGGTCTTAAAAGCTTACAAGCAGACACCTAAGATAGATCTGTTGGTTCCATCACATTCAGAGCAAAGGAGAATGAAGAAAACCAAAGACACGAGGAAAATATTGGTCCAAAGGACTAATGGACCACATGAACCAGAGCCTCCACCAGCCTGAGCCCAAAAGAACTAGACGGTGTCCAGCTACCACCACCCATCACTCTGACGAGGATCACAATAGAGGGTTTCAAACACAGTAGGAGAAAAATGTAGGAAAAAAACTCAAATTTACAATAGAAGACCAGACTTACTGGTCTGACAGAGACTGGAGGAACCCCCGAGACTGTGGCCCCAGACACCCTGCTAACTCAGAACTGAATCCATTCCCAAAGTCCACCTTTCAGCCAAAGATTGGACCCGTTGCCGTTGAGTCAATTTCGACTCATAGCAACCCCATAGGACAGGGTAGAACTGCCCCCATAGGGTATCCAAGGAGCACCTGGTGGATTCGAACAGGCGGCCTTTTGGTTAGCAGCCATAGCTCTTAACCACTACGCCACTAGGGTTCCAAAAGATTAGACAGGACTTAAAAAAAAATAATAAATAACATTCGTGAGCCACGTGCTTCTTAGTTCAATCAAATATATGGGACCTGCCCAAAAGCAAAGAAGGCAAGAAGGGATAGTAAAACTAGACAGATGGACATGTAGAACCCAGGGTAGAAAGGGAAAGGTAGAGAGTGCTGACACATTGCAGGGATTGCAATAAATGTCACTAAACAATTTGTGTATTAATTTTTGAATGAAAAAAAAGTCTCAAGGGCCCCAAGAGAGAAAGCCTGAATCATCTCTACACATTAAAAAAAGTAACTGCAATATATGGCCTATTTAATTGGTTGTATTTTTTTTTTTTTATGTGTAAAGATGATTCAGGCTTTCTCTCTTGGGGCCCCTGAGACTTTTTTTTTTTCATTCAAAAATTTGTACACAAATTGTTTGGTGACATTGGTTGCACTGGAGCTGGAGATGGAAAATCAAAAGGGAAGAACACACTTGGTGTTTCTCAAGCTGAAAGAACTGAAGAAAAAATTCAAGCCTCAACTTGCAATAGTGAAGGATTCTATGGGAAAAATACTAAACGATGCAGGAAGCATCAAAAAGAAGATGGAAGGAATACACAGAGTCATTATACCAAAAAGAATTAGTCGATGCTCAACCATTTCAAGGGGTGGCATATGATCAGCAACCTAGGGTACTGAAGGAAGAAGTCCAAGCTGCTCTGAATGTATTGGTGAAAAGCAAGGGTCCAGGAATTGATGGAATATCAACTGAGATGTTCCAACAAACAGATGCAGCGCTGGAGGTGCTCACTTGTCTATGCCAAGAAATATGGAAGACAGCTTCCTGGCCAACTGACTGGAAGAGATCCATATTTATGCCTATTCCCAAGAAAGGTGATCCAACCGAATGTGGAAATTATAGAACAATATCATTAATATCATACTTAAGCAAAATTTTACTGAAGATCATTCAAAAATGGCTGCAGCAATATATTGACAGGGAACTGCCAGAAATTCAGGCCAGTTTCAGAAGAGGGCGTGGAACCAGGGATATCATTGCTGATGTCAGATGGATCCTGGCTGAAAGCAGAGAATACCAGAAGGATGTTTACCTGTGTTTTATTGACTATGCAAAGGTATTCAACTGTGTGGATCACAACAAACTATGGATAACACTGCGAAGAATGGGAATTCCAGAACACTTAATTGTGCTCATGATGAACCTTCACATAGATCAAGAGGCAGTTGTTCGGACAGAACAAGGGGATACTGATTGGTTTAAAGTCAGGAAAGGTGTGCGTCAGGGTTGTATTCTTTCACCATACCTGTTCAATCTGTATGTTGAGCAAATGATACTAAAAGCTGGACTATATGAAGAAGAATGGGGCATCAGGATTGGAGGAAGTCTCATTAACAACCTGCATTATGCAGATGATACAACCTTCCTTGCTGAAAATGAAAAGGACTTGAAGCACTTACTAATGAAGATCAAAGACCACAGCCGCAGTATGGATTGCACCTCAACATAAAGAAAACAAAAATCCTCACAACTGGACCAATAAGCAACATCAGGATAAATGGAGAAAAGATTGAAATTGTCAAGGATTTCGTTTCACTTGGATCCACAATCAACACCCACGGAAGCAGCAGTCAAAAAATCAAAAGACGCTTTGCACTGGGTAAATCTGCTGCAAAGGAACTCTTTAAAGTGTCAAAGAGCAAAGATGTCACCTTGAAGACTAAGGGGCGCCTAACCCAAGCCATGGTATTTTCAATAGCATCATATGCATGTGAAAGCTGAACAATGAATAAGGAAGACCGAAGAAGAGTTGACACCTTTGAATTGTGGTGTTGGCGAAGAATATAGAATATACCATGGACTGCTAAGAGAACGAACAAATCTGTCTTGGAAGAAGTACAACCAGAATGCTCCTTAGAAGCAAAGATGGTGAGACTGCATCTTACATACTTTGGACATGTTGTCAGGAGGGATCAGTCCCTGGAGAAGAACATCATGCTTGGCAGAGTACAGGGTCAGCGGAAAAGAGGAAGACCCTCAACAAGGTGGATTGACACAGTGGCTGAAACAATGAGCAGATTGTAAGGATGACGCAGGATGGGGCAGTGTTTCATTCTGTTGTGCATAGGGTCGCTATGAGTTGGAGCCGACTCCATGGCACCTAACAACAACAACAATGATATTTTTAAAAACCTGGAAATGCATGTGAGTCACCTTTTTTATTCATTAGTATTTTTTGCTATTATTGTTATTTGGTGGACATGATCAGACTGAATTAAATTTCATTGAATGATTCATGCAAAGTGCTTATCAGTGTCTGGGGCATATTAAGTGTCTATCAGTGTTATTTTTAGTACTGCTATTATTAATTAGTCTTTATTTAGGGTGCCCTTAAAATGCTTAAAAATACAAATACCTTGACCAAATAATGTTTTTTTTTTTCTTTTCGTAATGGGAATTTTATATATGAACTTCAGTTAGATTTTCCTACAACACCTTCATAAAGTTAGCACAAAGCCCTTCTTAGCATTATATCAGGCCAACTCATTCCATATAAAAAACTCAAGACATATCTCAAATAACCCTTCAAGTTTTATAGAATTGATTTTCCATTTTTAAAAGAAGAGTATCTTCTAGCATTCTGCATTATTTTACCCATTAAATAATCTCTCTATAGTAGTAAGATTGCCTTTCCAGTATCCAGGTTTAAAACATCCACTATAATGGTGAAATGAGTTCATCTGCAAATAACAAAGTGTCCACTGACAAGTACACTACATATATGTGAATATTGAGATATCATGTAGTTTATTCAATAGTGATGATGTTTTATACACATTTCTTGGCATCTTTTTTGTGACTGATACACCGGAAGTCGTTGTTGGTTGCCATCAAGTCCATTCTGACTCACAGCTACCCCATGTGACAGAGCAGAACCACCCCACAGGGTTTTCCAGGCTGTAATCTTTATGGGAGCAGATCTCCAGGCTTTCTCCCATGGAGCCACTGAGCGAGTTTGAATCATCAGCCTTTCAGTTAGCAGCCGAGAGCTTAACTGTTGCACCATCAGGTCTCCTTACACTGGAAGTACTATATTTAATATATATGATTTTATTAAAAATAACTTATTTCAACTTGTATATTACCTAATTTTAGTATATAAAAAACAGTAAAGAAGATTTGTGTATATCAGGATCTGCTTTATAAAAAGTATGAATGGCACATTGATCTTGTGAATGTTTCTGAACATGGGTCAAATCTATATGTAATATGATAGTTACATAAACTTTGAACAAAAAATGAGACAGAGTTATCACTACTAACAAGCTCTCTTACAATGGAATTTATGTATCATGGTACTTCCCTTATTACAAAGGTATTGTAAACATAATGGTAAAAATATAAATATATCATCCCATTAGAAATAAAAACTATGTTCCTGGGCGCTAAAAGAAACGTGCATGTAGATAAGTTATATAAAAGATGAAAATCATTTGTATAAATTATATTTTCCTGTTTACTCTGCAATTAATACAACATGAATTTCAAATATACAACAGAAACAACACCATACTGTGTAAGACCTGCAGTTTATCTATTCCATAATATTTTATTTCACACTAGAACAAAAAACATTTTACAGAATAAGTACAATTGCATTCTTCTCTTAATAATATTTTCTCAGAAAGTGAGAATGGCCTACTAAAATCTTGTACTTCCCTTTACTAACCCATATATTGATGGATTTATATAAACTATATTTAATTATAAAAAAGAAAATGATAAGAAACCTGAAAGCTATGGTTTTTACCCTTTTTTTTCCTGGTAAATATACCATTTTTAAACGAAGAACAGAAGAAAATGGTATTTCAGAGTTGAACAGATCCACATGAAAAATCTGAACCAAACCTTTCATTTTAGAGTTGAGCAAGGCGAGGTCATAAAGAGAAGCAAATGATTATGGGCTGATAATAACACTGCAAAAAAAAACAGTGCTATAAGTTTTACTCAACATTTAGTGTATGCTTGTTTTGTGGCAGAACTATGCAATAATGGGGGGAATTTAAACTCTGCTTGCTCCCATGGAACTTATCTCATGGGAATGACAGGCTTTAATCAAATAATCACACAACACATGTATTATCATAAAGTGAGATAAGCACTAAGAAGGAATGTTAATAAGACAGGAACCTGTCTTAACTTTGAAAAATGCATTATCTTGATTTGAAACCTGAAGGATGTATAGGAGTTAACTAGGTAAAAGGGGCTGTGGGATGATGGTTTGAATTCCTTGCAGAGGTAACAACATGTGCAAAGGTCTTTGTGCGGAGGGAGGATGGTGAATTTAAGGACATGAACAAAGCCATAGCCGTATGCAGCCAGATAGTGAACAATCTGAGAAGTAAGAAAAAGCAGAAAATTTTTAGAGGACAGTAAAACTTGGAAAAATTAACCAGCATGTGGTGTGTTCTTTGTTTTACATCTTTGGTCTGAGCACAGAATACGGGCAGTCGATAGCACGAAGTGAAGCTTCAATAAAACCATCTATCATCTAGCCTGAGGAACACAAAGACGGAGCCTGGGGCAGCCACAGCTGCTACACAGTAAGCATGAAACATCAGAAAGAAGAAAGCCAGAGAAGTGGAGCCGTAGGTTCTGTATGTAAACTGTACCCAAGACTCTGGCTGACTCCTGAGGACGCGTGTGTGGAGCAGACTCCAAGGCCATCAGCTAAGGAAAAAAGAGTTGGAATGTGATTTGAGCTGCTTCTAGTCACCACAGATGAAACAGGCCTTGAAGTTTGAATTTAAGTTAATGGCTTGCCAACCAAAAAACACTCTTTGGAAGACTACAACAGGATCCAGTGTCTTCACAACACAACATTCACAATATCCAGAATACCAAGCCAAAAACCAAACGCAGTGCCATCGAGTCAATTCCGATTCATAGCGGCCCTATAGGACAGAATAGAACTGCTCCATAGAGTTTCCAAGGAGCACCTGGTGGATTTGAACTGTCAACCCTTTGGTTAGCAGCTATAGCACTTAACCACTATGCCACCAGGGTTTCCACAATAACAAATTACTAAATATTCAAAAACCCAGAAAAATGTGAGCCAAATATGACGCCAAATCCAAGATAATCCAGTTGTTGGAAGTACCAATCTAGAATTTTAATTCAGCTATTACAACTATTGGTCCAACTGGACCAATGAGCAACATCATGATAAATGGAGAAAAGATTGAAGTTGTCAAGGATTTCATTTTACTTGGATCCACAATCAACAGCCATGGAAGCAGCAGTCAATAAATCAAAAGACACATTACATTGGGCAAATCTGCTGCAAAGGACCTCTTCAAAGTGTTGAAGAGCAAAGATGTCACCTTGAAGACTAAGGTGCGCCTGACCCAAGCCGTGGTTTCTTCAATCGCATCATATGCATGTGAAAGCTGGACAATGAATAAGGAGACCAAAGAAGAGTTGATGCCTTTGAATTGTGGTGTTGGTGAAGAATATGGAATATACCATGGACTGCCAAAAGAACGAACAAATCTGTCTTGGAAGAAGTACAACCAGAATGCTCCTTAGAGGCAAGGATGGCGAGACTGTGTTTTACATACTTTGGATATGTTGTCAGGAGGGATCAGTCCCTGGAGAAGGACATCATACTTGGCAGAGTACAGAGTCAGCAGAAAAGAGGAAGACCCTCAACGAGGTGGATTGACACAGTGGCTGCAACAATGAGCTCAAGCATAACAATGATTGTGAGGATGGCGCAGGACTGGGCAGTGTTTGGTTCTGTTGTGCATAGGGTCGCTATGAGTCGGAGCCGACTCGACCGCACCGAACAACAACATTATAACTATGTTATTGTAAAAAAAATATATTCATAATGAATGAAATACAGGGCATCTCATCAGAGACATAGAAAACATACAAAAGAAACAAATGAAAATATTTACACTGAAATTCATGAATATATGAAATAACCAAACTCATTATTAGATGGGCTTAATAGCAAAACGGAGTTGACAGAGGAAAAGAGTCAGTAAACTTGAAGACAGATCCATAGAAATTACTTAATCTGAAGAGAGAGGGAATGGATGGGGGAAAAAAACAAAAGGAACAAAACAGACCTTCCAAAGTTTATGGGACAATATCAAAAGGTTCATCTTATGAATAACTGAAGTCTCAGAAGGAAGAGACACAGAGAATGTGGCAGAGAAATTATCTGAAGAAATAATGGGCAGAAATCTATTCATCTAAAGACATAAATTTACAAAGAAATTATTGTGGTCTTCTCATCAGAAAGTTTTTTTTTCTTTCCTCTTCAGAAAGTATGCAAGCCAAAGTCTTTGAAACAATATCTTCTGAAAGTTCTGAAAGAATGTATTAGTTTCTGTTCTTTTATTATTTGCATCCTTTGGATTCATTTTATTATTCTCTTTCTAGCTTCTTAAATTGATCAGGATATCACACTGATTTTCAGTGCTCTGTCTTCTCTATAAAAAGAAACATTAAAAGTGACAAATAGCAATTTGCCTCCATCCCATATATTCTGACCTAAAATATTTTTGTTATCATTTCGTTTAAAATCTTTTCTAATTTTCATCTTGTTTTTCCCTGTGATGCATGAATTATGCAAAAGTATGCATTTAAAATTCCCAACTCTATTTTTAAATAACAATTCACTTTTGATTTCTAATTTATTTAAATTTTTATCAAAATGGAACATATGAATCAGTCTTAGAAATTTATTTATTCTTGCCTTATATTATAATGAATACCCAATTATAAATTATTTTATATTCTTCAGAAAAATACGAATTCTGTAATTTCCAGGTACAGGCTAATGTACACCTATACTAGGCCAAGCTTGTTTACTGTTTGATCAAATCTTCTATTTCTTCATTAATGGGTAGTCAAATTAGACAAAAATTAATAGGAGATATAGGGTCATGTGTTACTGTTTGTTTTATAAGCCTGTCTAATCTTTGGCTGAAAGGTGGACTTTGGGTGTGGCTTCAGTTCTAAGCAGGGTGTCCAGGGGCTACACTCTCAGGTTCCTCTAGTCTCTGTCGGACCAGTAAGTCTGGTATTTTTTTTGTGTGTGTGTAATTCGAATTTTGTCTTACATTTTTCTCCTGCTCTATGACCTTCTATTGAGATCCTTGTCAGAGTGGTTGATGGTGGTAGCTGGGCACCATCTAGTTCTACTGGGCTCAGGCCGGTGGGGGCTGTGGTTCATGTGGTCCATTAGGCCTTTGGATTGATATTTTCCTTGTGTCTTTTGTTTTCTTTGTTCTCCTTGGGTCGCTATGAGTCGCAATCAACTCGACGGCACTGGGTTTGGTTTTGGGTTTTTTGATGTGGTAAATGTCCTCCTATGGTAATGAATTTGCTGATTGTCTCATGTACTTCTGTCAAATTTTGCTGTATACATAAAACAGATGCTAGGCATATACAAGTGTAGAGCTATGTCTTCTTTTTACATTATATAATGACCTCTTATCCATAATAATATTGCTACTACAAATGAAATTCTATTTAGTCTGACATAAATATGTCTTCACTTGTATTAACACTAATCCCAGTCTTTTGATTTTAACCTGTAACCTTATAATTTGCTGTATCACTAGTAAACAGCATATTTGCTGGACTTAGATTTTTTTTATCTAACATGCTAATTTTTCCTTTTTAATCAAAATTTAGTCCATTTATTTTATTGTGTTTAATGATATATTTGGATTTAATTTTATGTGTTTATTTTGTGTTATACTTTCTCTTTTACAGATGTTTCTTTTTTCCTCCTTTTATGCTAGTCTTGCAATATACTTAGGGGATTTTTCATATCTCACATTATGCTGTTAACTTCTATTCTTTAAGCAAATTTACAATTTTAATATGCATATTTAATAAAGTCCAAACTTAGATGATATCTCAGTTCATCTTTAAATCAATACAAAGAGCTTAAATTGCTTTAAGTCCCATCATCTACCTTATTATTTTTGTCCAGAAATTTACTGCTACTTTTTCTTTAATCACCAGTATTACATAGTACAGTATTGTTAATATTTATCATAATAATCAGATATTTATGTTGTTAAGTGCCTTTGAGTCAACGTAGACTAATAGGGACTGTACTATAACAGAAGGAAACGTTGCCCGGTCCCGTGCCATCCTTACGATCGTTGCACGATCATTGCTATGTTTGAGCCCATTGTTGCAGCTACTGTGTCAGTTCATCTCATTGAGGGTTTCCTTCTCTTTTGCTGACCCTCTGCTTTACCAAGCATGGTATCTTTCTTCAGTATTTGGTACCTCCTGATGACACATTCTAAGTAAGCAAAATGAAGTCTCACCATCCTTGCTTCTAAAGAGCATTCTGGCTATCCTTCCTCCAAGACATATCTGGGTGCTTCTTCAGAAATTTGTAATTTTGGATCACAAATTTAAATTCAGTTGAGCTTTCTCAGCAGGAATCCTGGGAGGCCTGTCTTGACAGTACATTTTTCTGAAGAGAATTTACATCAGCTCCTGCCAGGCACCATTGGGTGCTACTAACCCCAATTAATTTGTTAGTTTCTTACTGTGGTTTGGAGATCTTAGACTAAGAAACTAACATAAGTTAATTCTAGGAGGTAAAAAGGTTTTCTGCAATCTTAAAGCACTAATTTTTTATTTAACTGTACATTAAAAAGTATTGTTTCACACTGTCTTAGTTATCTACTGCTGCTATAACAGAAATACCACAATTGGATGCCTTTAACAAACAAATTTATTCTCTCACAGCCCAGGAGGCTAAAAGTCCAAATTCAGGGAGCCAGCTCTCTGTTGATTCTGGGGGAAGGTCCTTGTCATCAATCTTCCCCTGGTCTTAGCACAGGAACCCTGGGTCCAAAGCACGTGCTCCCCTCCTGGTTCTTCATTCTTGGTGGCGTGAGATTTCCGTCTTCTCTGCTTGATTCTCTCTTTTATATCTCAAAAGAGATTGACTCAAGATACAACCTAATCCTGTTGATTGAGCCCTGCCTTGTTAACATAACTGCCTCTAATCCTGCCTCATTAATGTCAGAGAGGTAGAATGTGCAAAATATAGGAAATATAGGAAAATCATATCAGATCACAAAATGTGGACAACCACACAGTACTGGGAATCATGGCCTAGCCAAGTTGACACACATTTTAGGGGGACACAATTCAATCCATAACACACCAAACTGGTAAAAAGTAGGGGGCGGGGGGCATATTGCTATAAATACACAGCATAAATGATGGCTGGTGTCAACTAAATCTTTCCATCTTGTCTGTATGATTATACACCAACGATAAGAGCAGCACCTTAAACTGGGAACAATACTATATATTTATCATTCCTTTTATAATTCTACTTTTTATTCCGTTTTCATTTTGGTAACTGTTAGGTTGCTTTCAGGCCCTGGCACTGTCTACAATGTGTCTTCACAGCAGTTGATAACAGCAAAATAACAGTTGACAAGGAAATAAAAGTGTTACTTTTCATCAGAGCAGGAAAAACACTACAGTGAGGAAGAGCTCATTAGAAACTTCATTTGAGGCATTCCTTTCACCATTTTATAAACTAGATCACACAGCCATGTTGATTTCACAGCACTTCATTGGTTTTCCTTCTATGACCCGTATATCCTTGGAAATAAACAAACCAAAATATGTATCCATAGAGATGGGGTCATCTTCTTGCTGGTGCCAGCCCATGAGTTAGTTTTCACTATTTGAGGAGAAATGAGAAAAATAAGGTAAAAATGAAGTGAGTTTTTTATTAAGTTAAGCTTATTCAATATAAAGAATTGTTCTATATTCTGAGATTAAATTCTAATTTTCTTTTTGAGATTGTCCGTTCTAACAAAATAATGGTATAAAGGGTGGAAGAGTTAATTTTTTTAATGTTTTGATATTGTTATATGGCAAAAAAAAAAAAAAAGGCAAATATGTTTTAGTCTCATGCTTTCTAAATTTGAATTTGCTAGTCCAAGAAATGAAAAAAAAAGTCTCAAAGAACCTCTCTGAAAAGGTATTATTAATAATAATCTGTTACATATAATGTCTCTTAATCCATGCAGGTCATACACTGAAGCCATGTCACAGTGGTACCAAAAGTCATCTGCTGTTAATATAAGAGAGCTGGTCAGTTCGGAGAGAAAAACAAATATACGTATTTTTGGAATGCATTAACTATCTAATTCAGTGAAGGTATTCAATTTAAGATTCCCATGTGGCAAGAGGAGTTTCATAAGAAAAGCGGATTTTTTTTTTTTTCAGAATGACCCTAACAAACTCTTCTTTGTTGTGAAAAGGAATTTCAAAACTGAAGATCAGCTTCTTATCAAAATATTATATAGCCTCTCTTATTATATAAAAAGACAAGAATAGGCAAATGCATAGAAACCAAAGTTTATTAGTGGTTATAGGGGTGAGAGGAGGAAAGTAAAAAGTTGAATTGGCAAAAGTTATGTGACAGATATATTTACAACAATGACTTAAAAAGAAAAAGAGTAGCTTCTGAGGCTGCTTATGCACAACCAAACACCTCATGGGATTTAGCTTCTTGGTTTGGAGGTTTAGGGTCGTGGTTTCATGGGACATGCCAGTTAATTTGCCTAATAACTGGCTTACTGCTTCTGTTCTACCTCTTAGTTCATTGTGTAGTACCTGGGGTCTTCAAAGCTTGCAAGCAGCACAACAATTGGTCTCTATTTGCCTGGAGCAACAGAGGAAGAGTCTGGAATAGATACAGAGTATGTGGCTAACTGCCTCCATGAACAACTGCCTCCTTTGTCATGTGACCAGAAGAATTGACTGACACTCTGTTACCATTACTGAACATTTTGATTAAGGATTCTATAGAGAAATCCTGATCAAGTGGGAGAAAATGCAGAACAGAATTTCAAATTCTCATGGGTTCCAGACTTTCTGGAGACATGAAAGCTGGACAAACCCCTAAAACTATTGCCCTGAGATAATCTTTAGCCTTAAACCAAAAATATCCCCTGAAGTATTCTTAAAACCAAATAATACTTTAACTTAACTAGTAAAAAAAAAAGTCTGCCTTGAGCATTATGCTCTTTTAAGAACTTTTTACAGGGGCTCAAACTGACAATAGCAACTCAAAAGATTAGATAGGAACCTTAGTGGGCAGTGAGTTTACGTCGATGGGAGAGGAACAACTCAGAAAAGAAGAGTAAGAATATTTGCACAACTTAATAATCTATGTCACTGAACTATATATGTAGAATCTGTTGAACTGGTGTGTATTTTGCTGTGTATATTCTCAACAACAAAATAATCCATTTTTTCCAAAAGATTAAAAAAAAAAAGGCTCTTTTGTCTCCACTTGAACAAGTTAATTTACACCCATTCTAAGTTTCAAACTATAGAGTTAATGTTTTGTATGATATGATAGTGATAGAGATAGAAAGAGAGGGAGGGTGGGAGGGACAGGGAGGAAGTGAAGAAGAGAGGAAGACAAGGGAGGGAGGGAGGAAGAAGAGGGAGGTGGAGAAGAAAATGATATTGTTAGCTTTTTATATTACCATTTCCAAGCGTACAACTATTTTTACTTAACAATTACCTTGTACATAGTATACTATATGCCAGGAATTTTTCTAAGTGTTTTACAAATATTAACTCATTAATCTCATAGAAATCCTATGAGATAAGTACTATGTTCAGTTTATAGAGGAACAAACTGAGGAAGACAGATTTTAAGTAACTTGCCAAAAGTCACACACCCAGTACTTGAGAGAGCTGGAAATCAAACCCACACAGTTGCTGTCTATAAAGTTTATGTCTTTAACCATTACCCTTGCTGCTACCATTAATGGTAGGAATTGCATATCCCAAGAATTGTTGTTAGGTGCCGTGGAGTCAGTTCTGACCCATACTGACTCTGTGTAAAACAGAATGAAACACTGTCCAGTCCCGCACCATGCTCACAATTGTTGTTATGTTCAAGCCTATTGCTGCAGTCACTGTGTCAATCCATCTCGTTGAGGGTTTTCTTTTTTACTGACCTTCTACCAAGTATGACTTCCTTTTCCAGAGACTGATCCCTCCTGATAACATGTCCAAAGTATGTGAGATGTAGTCTTGACATCCTCGCTTCTAAGAAACATCCTGGCTGTACTTCTTCCAAGACAGATTTGTTCTGGCAGTCCATGATATATTCAATATTCTCCAACACCATAATTCAAAGGGAGACTGTAGAAGAAGTGATGCCTTTGATCCCAAGAATTAGAAAAGCAAAATAGTCATCTCTTGATTGCAGAGAGTTGGTTATATAGATTACACCCAATAAATCCTAATTTTTTGATATTTTTACTTGGAGTCTGTTCTCCATTAGATGTAAAATAATGTAGAGGTCATTATTGTTCCTTTCATAGTTCTACTTCTTAGCTTCCCCAAACAACTATTGGGCCAAATCCAATGTGTTTATGAGGTGAAGCTTCATCTGGTAGTTCTCAGTTCCATAGAATTAGAATTCTTCAAAACTCTTCCAAGGCCAGAATTACATTTAAAAAAAAAAATTGAAAATTTTCTATTTCAATTATAATTTAAATATATCAGTATCTTAAATGTAAATTTTATAAATCCATCTTTTCTAAAACCAACTGCCATCTAGTTAATTCCAACTCATGGTGAGCCCATGTGTGTCAGAGTAGAGAACTGTGCTTCATAGATTTCTCAAGGGCTGTAATTTTTCAGAAGTCGGTCATCAGGCCTTTCTTCCAAGGTACCACTGGTTCGATTCAAGCCACCAACGTTTGTTTAGTTAATAGCTGAGCGCTTAACCATTTGTGCCACCCAGGGACTCCTGCATCTTACCAAAGACCAAACCCATTGCCATCGAGTCAGTTCCAATTCATAGCGACCCTATGAGACAGAGTAGAACCGCCCCACAGGGTTTCACCAAGGAGCAGTTGGTGGATTTGAACTACTGACCTTTTGGTTAGTAGCCAGGCTCTTAATCACTGTGCCACCAGGGCTGCCTATCTTATCTAGACCTAGGTTTATTCCATATAGAAAATTTCCCTATGACTTTGATATCTGGAAAAAATTTTTTATTATCAATAAATATAGTTTCTTATTGTGCTTTTTTAAAGTATTAAAATGCCACAGTGAAACAATGTTATTAAACTGTATTTGTCCTGAGTCTAGTAATCAATTAGAGATTTATGATCAATAAAGTTGATTTCAACTTCTACTAACCTAAAGCAAAGTCTATCACTTTGCTACAATTTTATTCTTTTCATTAAATATTTACTAAGCACTTACTATAAATTAGATGCTACACAGGGTTGTAGGGATGCTATGATCACTAAGGTAAGAGTTACTGCTATGACAAAGCTTATGTGTGAGAGACAAATTTTGACATGATCCATTTAGTCAACTGGACCAAAATTATTTGTTAACTAATAAATTACATGGATTAAATAATTTACTGTAATCTTCACTTCAATACATTTATCCTAAAGCTTAAATTCTAATTCTTCCTTTTATTGCCTCTAAACATTCACATCGAAAACATTTGTTTCTACAGCTTCCCTTTTATAAAGATAGCTACTGGTTGGTTGGTTACGAATGTCAACTTTTCTAACCGTGAATAGGAGAGCACTATAAGGAAAGTTTTCAAAGGAAGTGAAGTACAGTCTTTTAAGTGATAGATACTGATTGTGGAGATGAATAAGCTAAATAGATAACCATGAATTTTCCAAAATCATGTCAGGTCAGCGATTAAAAAAAAAAAAAACATTGCCGTCAAGTCGATTCTGACTTATAGCAACCCTATAGGACAGGGTAGAACTGCCCCATCGGGTTTCCCAGGAGTGCCTGGTGGATTTGAACTGTCTACCTTTTGGTTAGCAGCCATAGTTCTTAACCATTGCGCCACCAGGGTTTCCATGTCAGTGACAGTTACCCTCAAATACCAAGGATAATTGCTCATAAAGGTAAAATATGACTACAAATGCTGGGTTTACTATTTCATTATGTTGTTACTGGAATAAATTATTATGATCATTACATTAAAAATGGATAGGATGGAGAAAGTGGATCACACAAACATAGCTCATGGGAATGTAGAATGCCACAGATTTGGTGGAAAACAGTTTGGCAGTTCCTTATAAAACCAAACATGCAATTACCCTACAATCTAGCAATTGCACTCTTGGGCATTTATCCCAGAGAAATGAAAACTTATGCTCACACAAAAACCTGTATGGAATATTTATAGCAGCTTTATGTGTAATAGCCCCGAATTGAAATCTGCCCAGATTACCTTCAACAGATTAATGATTAAACAAACTATGGTATGAATATACCATGGATTATTACTCAGCAATTGAAACAACAACAAACCATTGATATATACAACAACTTGGATGAATCTCCCGGAAATTGAGTAAAAAAAAAAAAACAGGTTACAGACCGTAAGATCACACTTTAAAATGACAAAATATTAGAAATGGATTACAGATTAATGGTTTCAAGATGTTAGGAAAAATTAGGAAGAGAGTGGGAAGGAGGTGGGGGTGTGGTTCTAAAACGGCAGATGGAGGGGCTCTTGTGGTGTTGTAACTGTTGAGTATCTTGACTGTGGTGGTGGATTCGTGAACCTACATGGGTAATGAAAATGTATAGAACTTAATACACACACACACACACACACACACTAGTACATGAAAACTGGGGGGATAATAACAAAACTGGTGCATTATATCAACGGAATTACCTTGGTTATAATTTTGTTTATATAATTTTCAAAAATGTTACCATTGGGGAAAGTATACAAAGGATCTCTCCACATTACTTCTTAAAACTGCTACTGAATCTATGATTTCTCAATAAAAATTTCAGTTATAAAAGGGAGGATAAGAGAGTTGGAGGAGTCTGTCTCTCTCACACCCACAACACTGTAAAGCAATATGATTAACAATATGATTATTAGAACTGCTCCAACAGGTCCTTGAGGATTAAAACAACATGTTAAAGATAGTAAGTAGGAAAATAGAATATGCCTTGGTCTCTTATGACCACAGAACCCCACCACTCATCTCGAAGCCACCTATCTTTGGCCCTTTTTTTTAAATGAGAGAAAAGTAAACTTCTACTTGTTCAAAAAATGTTTAGGATGTAACAAGTGCTGACAAAGCAGCATAGAGAGTATATACTGCTCCTAATTGTATCATACGTCATCTGATGCCACCATGTATACAGCTTATTATGAATACTATTGTCTCTAAAATATGTGCATAGCAGATATATACACAGATTAAAAAAAAAAAACTTATTGCTCCACAGTAGCATACATGATATAATTCCTATGTTCTAAATGTTATATGTAGTCTCTGCAATAAGAAGAGAGTCTACCTTTGACAGTGATGTCAGCTAGTGACTAGTTCCTGTCGTCTGCAACACATGTTTCTTAATCCACTGGTCCCCAAGGCATTCTTTATAATAAAACTATAATCTGTCTTATATCAATCTTTTTTATTTCAAAGTTCTGAGATTCTCTATAAAAATTCAAACTAAAAGATAGAAGAGATTCTCTAGTCCTTGAATTCTTATAGTTTCACTCATTTAATACACTGCATTTCAAGGCTTGGGTGCCTCCAAATTAAGTTTCACAGATAATAAATACTAGTCCTTGGGCAGAACAAATGGTTTATGTGCTCAGCTGTTACACAAAAGATTGGAGGTTTAAGTTCACCCAGAAGCATCTCAGAATAAAGGCCTAGCAATTGGTTGCTGAAAAATCAGCCATTGAAAACTCTTCGGAGCTCATTTCTGCTCTGACATACACGGAGTCGCCATGAGTCAGAACTGACTCGATAGCAACTGGTAAGATATCATTCCAGCCTAGATACAGACAGCATTTCAGAATTCACATGCTTATATAAATTGTATTTATGAAAGAGGTGACAACAATGAGTAAAAAAAGGAAGAATTAATATTAAAGTACTTAGTTGTCATAAACTGGCACAAGCATCATATGTATTGACCCATTTAATCATTACAGTAACCATGTGAAGTAGATCCCATTTACTTTCTCCATTTAAAATGCATTTATTTCTTTCATTTGCATTTCTATGTATATCCTTGTCCATTCCCCAGGCCTGGTTGTTAGGACATTACATAGTCACTGTCTGAGGAAAAGCTGTTATGTGGAACATAGGCTTTTGCTGTTGTTGTTTGAAATGTTCAAGTCTTAGCTTTTAAGTTTTAAAAGTTTATTTTGAGTTGCCTAAACTCAAACGAAGTATTGCATTGGACAAATCTGCTGCAAAAGACCTCTTTCAAGTGTTAAAAAGTAAAGATACCACTTTGAGGACTAAGGTGTGCCTGACCTTGCCTCATATCCATGAGAAAGCTGGACAACGAATAAGGAAGACCAATGAAGAATTGATGCCTTTGAATTATGGTTTTGATGAAGGATGTCGAATATACCATGGACTGCCAGAAGAATGAACAAATCTGTCTTGGAAGAAGTACGCCCAAAATGCTCCTTAGAAGTGAGAATGACATGTTGTCAGGAAGGACCGGTCCCCGGAGAAGGGCATCATGATTGATAAAGTAGAGAGTCAGCAAAGAAGAGGAAGACCTTCAATGAGATAGATTGACACAGTGGCTGCAACGATGAGCTCAAACATAGCAACAATTGTGAGAATGATGCAGGACTGGGCAGTGCTTCATTCTGTTGTACATAGGGTCACTATGAGTCAGAACTGACCTGACGGCACCTAACAACAAACTTTTGAGCTGCAGAAATCTAAAGCCTAGAGAACTCATCACATCCCATAAGCAACAGATGTGAATGAATGCTGATGAAGTAAGAAACAGTTTTCCCACTCTGAACAAGATAATGATCTTTTCAGTGGGTGAAGAATAGATGTGGAAGAAAGAAAATATAACCCACATAGTCATAATTTCCTGAGAAGAAGCCGTGTTCTAAGGCTTCCCCAAATGCTAACTCTGAGAATTCTGGAAAGTCCAATCCAGACAGTTTTGGGAGTTCTTGAAATCTCAGATGTAGCAGGAAAGTGGACATCTTAAATTTCTTCTGAACCTAATATGGCTTGTGAACTGTACAGTACAGACAGCTGAATGCCAAGGCATATTGGTGTAGCCAAATTACCCCATGATATCAAAACGAACAGAAACGCTGGTGGTATAGTGGTTAAGAGCTATCTACGGCTGCTAACCAAAAGGCCTGCAGTTTGAATCCACCAGGTGCTCCTTGGAAACTCTATGGGGCAGTTCTACTCTGTCCTATAGGGTTGCTATGAGTCAGAATCGACTCTACAGCAGTGGGTTTTTTATCAAAAGGAACACCGATATACCCAAGAAGCCCCCAAACCTGCACATTCCCTATGTTCAGAAGCAAGGCGTAGCGCATTACCAATCCACATAATAAGAGCAAAGTGTACAGCTCAGCAGATGCTGTTCCCCCCTCCCCGCCCCGCCCCAGAAGTTTTATTAAGATGTGTTTGGGAATGATTTTCTTTGCATTTATCCTGTTGGAATCTCATTGAGCTTCTTGAGTCCCTTACCAAATTTTGGACACTGTCAGTCATTATTTTTTCAGAAGGTTTTCTTCTGTACTAATTCCTCTCTTCTCTGCTCCTATGATTTTAGTGACACAAATATCAGGAGATTGCCAAGGCCCGGACATCTGCCCAGGCAGGCTGTGACATTATGCAAACCATCCTCAAATCTTAGAACCTCAAGCAAAGGGTTCTCTCAGATTTTCTGAAATTACCAAGAATTAGCTGAAAATAAGTATCTGTTTTCATTGAGTTTAATTTGCTCTTCTTTTTATTAGTTTCCTAAGGTGGAAGCTTAGATTATTGACTGGAGACTTTTCTTCTTTAGTAATATAAGCATTTACTGCCATAAAATTTCCCCCTAAGTGTTGCTTTAGGTGTATCCCACAAATTTTTGATATGCTACATTGTTATCTCATTCAACTCAAAATATGGTTTAATTTTACTTAAGATTTCCTCTTTTGTGTATTATTTTGAAGTATGTTGTTTAATCTTCAAATCCTTGGAAAATTCCCAGATGACTTTCTCTAATTGATTTGTAGTTGAAATCCTTTGTGATCAGAGAATTTCTTTTCATGTTATATACAAAAAGCAAAACAAAGAAGCCCGTTGCCGTCGAGTCGACTCCAATTCATAGTGACCCTACAGCACAAAGCAGAGCGGCCCCATATGGTTTCCAAGGAGCACCTGGTGGATTCAAACTGCCGACTTTTTGGTTAGCAGCTATAGCTCTCAACCGCTATGGCCACCAGGGTTTCCGATGTTATATATAGTCACAAGTATTACATCCACATAAGATTGAAAATCCCACTAGACAATGATATAATTTTTGCTTTCAAGAATAATATACCTTTTAAAGATCTCGGGGGAGAAAAATAGTCCATTTACCATTTCTGCTGTTCTCCATTACTGAAGTTGCAAATTTTCGCCTAGTATCATTCCCATTCATCCTGAAGAACTTCCATCAGCACTTATTTTGTATCAAGTCCTCTGGCAATTAATTCTTAGTTTTCCTTCATCTGAGAATGTCTTTGTATCTCACCTTCTTTCCTGAAGGACATTTCAGCTGGATGTACAGTTCAGTTTTTTTTCAGCACTTTAACAAGTTTGCACCATTTTCCTGTGGCCACCAGAGTTTCAGATGAGAAATCTGTGGAAATTTGAATTATTTGCTAACAGATAATGTGTCATTTTCTCTGGCTGCTTTTAAGATTTTTTTTTTTCAGATGTTTTCTTATGATGTGTTTGGTAATGATTTTCCTTGCATATTTCCTGTTTGAGTCTCACTGAGCTCTTGAGACCATTATCAAAATTTGGAAATTTTCAGTTATTTTTTTCAAAAATGTTTCTTCTGTACTGATTCCTTTCTTCTCTGCTTTTCTATGATTTCAGTGACACAAATATTACACTTTTTGATATTGATCCACATTTCCCCAAGGTGTGTTTATTTCTTTTTTAATCTTTTTCCTCACTCCTTTTCAGACTGGATAATTTCAGTTAATCTGTCTTAAAGTTTACTTACTCTATCATCTGCTATTGAGTCCCTACATTGGATTTTTTTATTTTCTATTGTATTTTTCACTTCACATATTTTCATTTGATTATTGTTTATAGTTCCTCTGTTGAGAATGCCTAGCTTTTTATTGATTTAAAGAGTGTTTGTCTTTTCTGCATAAAGCATGGTTATAACAGATACTTTAACATCTTTCATAATTCAGACATCTGCCTCCACTCAAGATTGTCATCTATTGATCTCCTCTCCCCTTAAAATTGGTTGTATTTGCATTGCTTTCTATATGCCAATTAATTCTGGGTTAGATCCTGAACATTTCGAATATTATGTTGTGAGACACTGGATCCTGTTAAAATTTTTTGGGTTCTGTTTGGAGCCCTGGTGGTGCAGTGGGTAAGTGTTCAGCTGCTAACCAAAAGGTCAGCAGTTCAAATCCACCAGCTGCACTTTGGAAACTCTGTGGAGCAGTTCTACTCTGTCCTGTAGGGTCACTATGAGTCGGAATCAACTCAACAGCAATAGGATTGGTTTTTTTTTGGTTTGGGTTCTATTAAAATCCTCTGGAGGATTTTTGTTGTTTAGGTTTTTTTTTTTTTTTTTTTTCTGTTGCTGTTGTTTTGTTTATTTTTTTTAGCATGTAATAAATCCTGTTAGATCTGGAGCACAATTCTGTCTTGCCTTTTTGGCAGTGATTCCAATGATAGTTCAGTTTTCAAATTTTTCTATACTCCTTTGGATACACCATGCGCATTTGCAGCTCAAAGGTTAGTCTGGGACTTGTGCAGTGGTTTATATCATACTTCATTTCTTAAAAACCTTGCCATATTGCTTTGAGTGCATTCCGCACATTCACAGCTTGACAGTGAATTCAGGTCATACCCAGAATTAGGGGATTATTTTCTCCAGCTCTCTCTTCTCTGTAATTTCCGTCACACTCTCTAATTTCCAGAAGTCCCTTTTATTCGGGTTCCTATTAGAGCTTTAGTCTTCTGCATTGTTGCACAATTTCATGAAACTGGGGCAATTCTCTGGAAAATTTACTGGGAGAAAATTGACAGAAAGAGAGAGGACAGGGGTCCCTCTATGAGTCTAAATCAACTTAATGGAATGGGTTTGGTTTTTTGCTGCTTCTTCTTTTTTTTTTTTGGTATGGCCAGAAAGACAAGTTTTTCTCTGAGTTTTAGGTCCTCCTCTGCCAGTGCTGCCACCACCACAGACGCAGTGCAGCTCCTTGACTAGGCCTACGCTCAGAGTAGGGCCATTAGTAAAAACAAAAAGAAAACAGTGATTTCCTCACATTCTTTAGCTGGCAGAGGCCCTCTTCCTGGTCCTCTACACAGAAAGCATAGAAATCTCTCAGAACTTTTATTGTCTGCCCTCTCTGTGCAGTTCTGTGACTGAAACTACCCTTGACTCAAATCCAGGAGATAAAAGGAAGGGAAAACACAGAAAACTCACCCCCTCACACTGGCTGTATGTCTAGTTTACTTCCATTCCCAGTTAGCTCATCATTATTTACCTTTGAATTCTCAAAGGTAAATTTTGCATTGTGTATTGTTTCCAGAGTTTTTAGTGTAACTAGTGGAAGAGATTGGCCACAGAGAGTTACACCATCTTGGCCAGCACTGAAGGTCTAAATGGTAGTCTTTTAGAAAAAAGGAATCATGCACCTCACCCAGACCCAGAATCTTCATTTTAGCAAGATCATTAGGTGACTAATAAACACATAAAAATAAAAGATGTCCTGAGATAAACGACGGAAACAAGATTTAAAAAAAACCCTTGGAATATAATTAAGAAGTTTCATGCGAAATCCTCCATCAAGGTTCAAAAAGTGAATTCTGACAAACAAACTGTCATGGATTGAATTGTGTCCCCAAAAAATATGTGTCAACTTAGCTAGGCCACGATTCCCAGTATTGTGTGATTGTCCATCATTCTGTCATCTAATGTGATTTTCCCGTGAGTTGTAAATCCTATCTCTATGCTGTTGATGAGGTGGGATTAGCGGCAGTTATGTTAATGAGGCAGGACTCAATCTACAAGATTAGGTTGTGTTTTAAGTCAATCTCTTTTGAGATATAAAAAGGAGAAGCGAGCAAAGAGACATGGGTACCTCATACAACCAAGAAATAAGAGCCAGCAGAATAGTGCGTCCTTTGGACCTGGGGTTCCGGCACTGAGAAGCTCTTCAACTGAGGAAGATTGATGACAAGGATCTTCCGCCAGAGCTAACAGAGAAATAAAGCCTTCCCTTTGACCTGGCACCCTGAATTTGGACTTTCAGCCTCCTGGACTGTGAGAGAATAAATTGCTTTTTGTTAAAGCCATCTATTTGTGGTATTCCTGTTACAGCAGCACTAGATAATTAAGACACAAATACACACAAAACTTATATACTTTTTAAAAATGAAAGTAATTATCACTAATCAGCAGAAAATTAGGCTTAAAACAAGAAATGAAATGGAAATGGTAAAGAGAATTATAGTAGAGACATTTAAGTATTTATGAAGCCATAAAAATAATTATCGAGACTATGTAGTAACATTTGGAAAACGATGATAATTTTAAGTGAAAAGGGCATAATTCAAAGTTATATTAAGCCATTAGTATAAGTCCAAAAGCATGTCAGGCACCATATTTTAGGAAACAATCCACTCAGAAGAGAGCAACCAGGATGGTAAAGGAAAATGGAAACCAAGAAAGAATGATCGCTTAGAAATAAGAATTCTAAACAAGGCAGGTTATGGTGGGCCCCATCTGGTTACCTCTTTAGCTTCCATTTCCCTCTTCCCTTTTTTAATACCCCTTCAGTATTCCTTTGAAGATCCCATCAGTGTATCCAAGTTGATTAAGCCTAGAGACTCTGAACTCAATCAAAACTCATGAAAGATTGAAGTAATTAATATACAACCTAAGCTTACTTACTTTATACGAAGAAACGGAACTGTCAAATACTACCAACTTTGGAATTAGCTTGACGAGTATATGCCCCTCTTTAGAGAAGTCATGTGGGAAGCCAAATAATCCAAAAATATCTTGTTAAATGTGGATTTAAAGGGGATATAAATATACTAAGTAATTAAGTAATGGCATCAGGCACTACTGGATGGAAACATTTTTCTCTATAATAGGAATATACATTTGGGACACATTAAGTTCTTCACTCACCATGACAGTATATGATTTTATGATCCTGGTAATATTTGTTTCTTTAATTCATACTTCTATAGATGACCAAACTTATCACTTTCCTCTACGTTACACATAAAGCTCTTGTTATCCACTGCAAAGTTTTTCAGTTTACAAATAAAGTTGGAAGGCATAAAAGATGATATGTACACACCTTAAAATCAAATTGTTACGTGATGCATCTAATGTATAATTATTTACTAAACCTCTGTGCTAGGACAAAGTTCTTTTCTTTAAGTATGAGTCCACTTACTGGCATTCCAAGTGTATAAACCTCCCATAATGCATGGTCTACGATTTCCAATTTCAATTACTTTAAAGTGACATGCCACAGCTTTTTTTAAAAAAAATCCAGGTAGTGCAGAAACCTTCTGTTTTCTTTTTTTCCATTCTCCATAGTTATTTTTAGTGATTCACATATATTTTGAGTCTTTATAAAGCACTGAATTTAAGTTTTTGAACTCATTATTTCATCCATTTATGAATATATAAATTACATAATTACAATAATGAGTGAAATTGGCATAAAAGGGGATGGGAAAAACATAACCAATGGTATGCAAACAACTCAATTTTTTATGTACACAATGGCCAGGTAACTAGAAGGCACCCCACTGTCAGCGAATCTGTCCATGCCCTGGGTGTCATTCCGCATGTTGTACAGAGGGAAGGGAAAGTTTTGGTTAATTCATTAGTTGTTCTTGTTCTTGTTGTCATTGTTAGCTGCCATCCAGTGGTCCCCCAACTAATGGCGGTCCCATGTGTTACAGGTAGAACTGCTCCATGTGGTTATCTTGGCTGTAATCTCTATGGAAGCAGATCGTCAGGACTTTTCTTTTGTGAAGCTGCTCAGTGGACTTGAACTGTCGACCTTACAGTGAGCAGCTGGTTGCAAACCACTTGTGCCACCCAGGCTTCAATTCACTTGTTACTGGAGATATATTAAGAGACATTTTGTTATATTTTCAAATAAGTTACAGCTTGGTAGCCATTCTGTCACTTTAAGGCGACTTTGAATATCACTGTACTGATTACTGTATTGACTTAGAGTTCAAATTTTAGAAGATGATCTTATTTCCCTTACTTGAAAATTCCAGGGAACACATTGCTATTATACTCTATGTAGACAACAAAGTAATGCAAATTAGCTAAAGCTTATTTTTCATATTCATAACATCTGCCTTATTAAATAGAAAGCCATTTAGAGTGGAATGGACATAGGAATTGTTTATATGGGGAGAAAGCCAGTTTAAGAAAACCTTTTTTCTCTCAGCTTTCCCCTCTGCTGTCTTCTTGTTTATTAATTTATAGATAATCCTTCTTTAATAGGTAATTCAAGGTAAATGCCATCCTATCTGCATTCAAATTGCTGCTAATACTAAATTAACATAGTCCAAATTAGTGAAACCAAACAAATAATCAAATTAGTTGCTTTGTAGTGGTAGTTTTTATAAAGAAAAGTAGCTAAAACAAACATGGCAAAACTCCTTTCTGAGCCTCAGATAAACACCAATGAGCATGTAAGTAGAGACTAAGAGAACCATGACCCACATTTGATATGCAGAAAAACCTCTGATATTAGATTTGAAAATCTCATCTAATTAGGTCAGTTGGTTAGAGCATGGAACTAACGTGAACAAGCCAGGCATCAGATCCCCATACGTGCTGGTTAGCTTTGCCCCATGTCTCTAGATTAAACCCCTAAAACCCTCCAGCCATCTGGCAACTGTAGTTGGGTCCACTGAGAACCAAGTGAAAGGCTGCCTCTACTCACGGCAGGCTGGTACGTACCCCTCACCCCCCCAAAATCCTCAAAAGATATCAGATAATCTTATTTCAATGGCTTCTAATTAATACATGATTTATACATAATGATGAGACCCAAATATTCAAGTGAAAACACATCAAAACTAAAAAGATAGAAGAGAAATAACTACTAAGAATAAAACACCATATCTGTGTCTGTAAGACAAGTTATTCTCTCTTGTTAAAATTAAGTTTGCAGCTTCCTGAACTTATTCTCTGAATCTCCTTCTCAAACTTCCAGTTTTCTACCAGCTCCAAAACACTTGAAAAATCTGTAACTGAGAATAACTGCCACAAGTGAATACTTGATTAAAACTAGGAAAAGTGGAACATAAGAGCCTATTGGATAAACCTCAGACAGGGAGAAAGGAAGAAAATCAAAATAAACTCAACATAGAAAAAATAACTTCCATTTTCTTCTATCATCTTAATAAAAAAATTTAACCTATTACTGTTATTTTCTATAATTCTGTTTCCCAAATTTTAGGCAGATCTTCTTTAAAATGTGTAATATTAAAATACCAAAGTATTAATATATTAATAATAATGTTGATATATTTTTAAAATATAGAATGGTTGTGATAAATGGTTATTGTATCCTCATTGTAGTTTGACTTTAAGTATTAAATTCTCAAAAATTTTAAATATAGCTTAATTGTACTTATATGAATAATAATGTCTTTTGAGATATGTGCTCCTTTGTTACATCTCCATTCTTCCATGAAAAACCAAAAACAAGTCACCTTGTATTCTATGTAGGAAACACACAGGATATAATAAAATAAATAACATTTAAAAATAAAAACCTTAAGAGAAAAACCAAAGTAACTTATTATATGCATATATGTGCGTGTGTGTGTATATTCATGGAGCCCTGGTGGTGCAATGCTTAAGAGCTTGGCTGCTAACCAAAAGGTCGGCAGTTCAAATCCACCAGCCACTCCTTGGAAACCCTATGGGGCAGTTCTACTCTGCTCTAGAGGGTAACTATGACATATATCCTATGACAATAGGATATATATTCATAATGGGACTCATCATTAGTCACTAAACATTTCAAATTATCTGTCAGAAATTACACGTTTTACTGAATTATGGACCCTCTCATCAAAAACTATAAAAATAGCAATACATTAGACATCAGAAGGAAAGAACATTTAAATTATTACCAGCTATATCTTAAACCACAATAACCTTGGTTAAACGTGCTTTTCCAAAAGGTGATGGGCTTTAACTATACAAATGCTTTCAGGAAAATTTACATTTTCAAGGAATATGTATTAGTTTTCTTCCACTGTTTAACAAATTAACATGGATTTAGAGGCTTAAAAAACATAAACGTATTATCTCATGGTTTTTGTGAGTCAGAAGTCCAGAATCTTTTAGCTGGGTCCTCCACTCAGGTTCTCATAAAGCTGAAATCCAGGTGTCGGCCAGCTGTGCTCTCATTTGGAAGCCTGACTAGGCGAAGATCTACTTCCAAGCCACCTTAGACTGTTAGCAAAATCCATTTCTTTGTGGTCTTCCGACTAAATTCTGCACTGTTTTACTAGGTGTTGGCTAAGTATGTTCTCAGCTCCTATCCACTAACCACTAGGCCCTCTCCACATCAGCAATGGAGAGCTTCCCTTGCATTGAATCTCCCTCAGGCTCCTGATTTCTCTCACTTCCTCTTCTGCTGTTGTAAGCTGGCATAGAGTCAGCCCCGACTCATGGTAACCCCATGCATAATGAGATTTGACCGTGGCGATCCATAGGGTTTTCACTGGCTGATTTTTCTGTTTTTTTTTTTAGTCTTAGTCTGGAAAAAAAAATTTTTTTTTTTCCCTCCATTGAAATCATGTCCAGCATCATCCAAAACTCGCTGCCGCAGAGTCAATTCTGACCCACAGTGACCCTATAGGACAGAGTAGAACTTCCCCATAAGGTTTCTAAGGCTGTAATCTTTACAGAAGCAGACTGCCACATCTTTCTCCCATGAAATGGCTAGTGAGTTCAAATGGCTGACCTTTCGGTTAGCAGCCAAGTGCTTAACCCCTGTGCCATCAGAGCTCCTGTTCAGCATCATAGCATGTGCAAGCCTCCACTGACAGTGGCATGGTGGCTGTGTCTGAGGTACATGGCCAGGAATCGAACCTGAATCTCCCGCATGGAATGCAAGAGTTCTACCCACTTCACCACCACCACACCCATCCCCTTCTGCTACCAGCCAGAAAAAAACTCCCTGCTTTTAAAAGGCTTGTGTGATTAAGTCAGGCCCACCTTGAAGCTGTCCCTTTCTTAAAGTCAACAGTATCATATAACATAACATAATCACAGGGGTGATATCACATTCACAAGTTCCATTTACACTCAAAGGGTGGGGATCATAAAGAGTCAGGGTCATTTGGATGTGATCTTAGAATTCTATCTTCCGTGACACAAAATAGAAGAATCCTAGGGAAGACCCTTAGTGGTAGAGACAGGCATGTTGGTACTAGAAGGATGAGGAAGAGGAGGAAAAGGAAGGAAGGAAGGGGAAGGAAGGAGGAAGGGAAGAGAAGAAGGAAGGAAAGGAAGGGAAGGAGGGAGAAAGGGAGGAGAGGAGGAAAGGAGGGGAGAGAGGGAGGGAGTACGAAACAAATGAGCAACTTGGGGTAAGATTTAGAATATGATCTTAAAGCATAAGCTCCTTCATATTTTAAGAAATATTTGAAAATTTTACTTTACTTTGAAAGGCCTGTGTTTGAATAAAATATTCTATACAGACTTCTCCACTTCTGTTTTGGAAGGGTTTCTCCAGTGGGAAGGCTCTGTATTTGTGGATACAGTAACAACTAAAAGGTCAACAATTATTTCTCCTTTAGTCAAAAAATAAATAAATAAACTGTACATTACAAGACATGTTGATCCATATTCCTTGTAAGTGCCTTTAAATTTAGTCTTTCTTAAGTTTCACTTTTTTTTAAGTTTCATAGTATCCTATTTTTAAACTTTTATTGGAATTAATAACGTCTGAGAGCTGTATAGCATGATTCAATTACACAGTAATATCAAGCTATTGAATTACATTGATTTAATACTTGGTAATTTGATTTTAACACCTGTATAATATTTATTTAAACTATAATATTTCAAATGAATATATTGAATCAAAGGAACTTTTTGACTTTTACTCTTTACTCATCTGATTTATATTCTGCAGTACTCTGAGACACATTAACCTCCTATCTATCAGACAACCGAAATCATGACACCCCTATTCAAACACTTTTGATAGCTGCCCTTTTCTACAGAATGAAGTCTAAACTCTAACATGGCATTCGAGGCTTCCCATAACTTCATTCCCTACTTTTGCAATTCCATCTTCCACTGTACTTCAGCTATTCTAGACTGCCCTCCATTCTCGGAACATGCCTGTGATGAAATAATCTCTCCTGTTAGCAGCACCAAGTGTGTATATTGCTTTCTCGATGTTATGGTTGTTTGGTTAAGGTATTATTTTCACATTCTGTTGATTAAATATAGAGGCACCCCTATAACTCAGGAGGTAGTATTTTAACAAGCTTGTAAAGTCTTAACCACAATGTTCTACTATGAAGCAATATTGTTCTGCGAATTAGAATCATTGTCTCCAAATTGGTATGTACGCACAATAGGGTGTGCTGCGCACAAGATGACCTATTGAGGTGAGAAATAAATATTAAAACTTGGATTCATATGTATTTTAATCTCAGCCTGATTTATTTATGTTTTTGAATATGTTTTATAAAGTGTTAAATATTATTACAGTGGTACATCTATGTAATTTATAAAATATACACATATTGAAGGTAATGTTCAAATTCTTTTGCCAACTAGAGTGCAGTTATTTAAAAAATTTAGAGTCCTCTGATTTAAAGCAAGGACTTTGGAATCCAACTGAAGTGGTTTCTCATCCCAACTCTATTACAAGCTGTGTGACTCTACAAAGTCTCCTTAACTTAAACTACAACGTTCTCGTGTATGCAGTGGAAAGCGTGATACCACAGACTTGATGAAAATTAAAGGAAACATTGTATTTAAAATGATTAGACCAATCATCAGCCTATAGTAAGAATTCAATAAATATAAGGCATTATTATATTATTATTAATTGCATTAATTCTATACTTGTCATTATCCAAGGAAGAAGCAAACTTAAAGTATCCAGTATGGCTAGGAAACTAACTCTAGTATGGTAGCAAATGGGAGGGTCTCATCATGTGTGTCAGGCTGGGAAGTGATTATCATTATATTCCACTAACACTAATTACGCAGGATGTATCACACATCATGCTGGATAATGAACATCAAAACCCTTTCCTCAAAAAAGTTTTGGGGAAAATTACAAAATTATCAAGCAGAAAAAAAAAAAAAACCCTGTGTGTATATATATATTCATACATACATGTTTATAAAGATACTTTTATACTGTATAGTATGGTATGCTTATCTGTATACTTCTGCAACGGACATTGCTAATGAAAGTCAATGAATGTTTATCTTTACGTGCTTCAAGAGACTGTATGGCATAGTGGAAAGGAACATGGTCTTTGGGGCCAAACGGATCCCAGGTATGAATCTTAGCAACATGACTTACTAGTTCGCTTTAGTGGTTCCTTGTGGAGTTATTATGAGAAATAAATCATCTATGGCAAGCCCCTAGAACAGTGGCAATGTAAGTACCTCAGAATATATAGTCAGTGGTTTTACCAGCGTTCCTGGGTGATGCAAATGGTTAACGTGCTCAGTTGCTAACCAAAAGGTTGGGAGTTTGAGTTACACCCAGAGGCACCTTGGAAGAAAGGCCTGGCAATCTACTTTCAGAAAATCAGCTTATTGTAAACCCTTTGGAGCACAAGTCTACTCCAATGCACAAAGGTTTGCCATGATTTGGAATCGACTCAACAGCAGATGATTTTATTGGAGGTCAATCAGACATGAGTATTAAGAGACTGGGGGACTTGTAGAGATAACTCGCCTGAATACAAGATCAGACCCTATAAGTATAAGAAGGCTGTGCCATTTATTTCCTAAATTACAGTTCTTAACTTTTCCACTGGTTCTTCCTTATTCGTATGTGGGAGTGGGGTCAAGATTCAACCCTGATTATTTATTCCCTCTCTAAATCTCCTGAGCCAGTGCCTGGGTGGTACGCACAGTTTGCACTTGGCCACTAACCTAAAGGTTGGCAATTTAAGCCTACCCAGTGGCATCAGGGAAGAAAGAAGTCTGGTGTTCTGCTACCTTAAAGATTACAGCCAAGAAAACCCAAAGGAGTAGCTCTATTCTGTAACACACTGCCATGAGTTGGAATTGACTCAGCAGCAACGGGTTTGATTTTTTATACAGGTAGCACAATTCCTTAGTTTGGGTTTCAGGAATTTCTGCAGCAAACTACAGATCAAGGCTGACCTATATGATGTGTGCCTCAGGCATGGAGTTAGCCCAGACAGAAATGTAAAGAGTCTCTTGATGAAGCCTTATTTCCTTGGCTCTAATGTAGCATAAAGGATTTATAACCGAAACCACAGCCAGAAAACTAACAAAACCAGTAACCGTTTATGAGCCAGTCCATGAATATTCATTCTAATCACTATACAGTAATCGGTTAGTAGTAGACACAGCAAGAACAATAGGAAACCTGAGGCTACAGATTGCAGAACTGAATAAATCATCATTTTAAAATGACATAACCAAAGATAATTCATTTTCCTTTCTGGATGAAAATTCCTTTTATCTTCCCTAGTGGGATAAAATTTTAAAGATACAAAAGATGCAAAAATTAGATCTGAGTGTCTGTCCCTACAAACATTGGTCAAGAAAAGTAGTATATTATTTGATGATACCATCTGGATATTTATTACCTTGTTTGCTTAAGATTGAATGACAAGTAAACACTGAGGTTACCAAATTTCCTAATGTTTCATGCAATTCAGTGAGGTTTTTTAAAAATACATGGTGCTATAATAATCATATTGCTAATGGAAAAGTTTAACGCATTTTCTAGTTATTTTCTGAGTTTACTTTTCATAATACCAAGCGGGAAGACAGGTTTTGGTAGCTTAAACTGTAAGTGTGATGTTTCAACTAATTGTTGCCTGAAAATAACATGTCAATAAGGGTTAAAACCTTCAAAACACACCCCGACACCCTTTTAGCTCAGTACTGAAGTCACTCCTCAGGTTCACCCTTCAGCCAAGGATTAGACAAGCCCATAAAACAAAACCAGACTAAATGGGCACACCAGCCCAGGGTCAAGGATGACAAGGCAGGAGGGGGCAGGAAAGCTGGTCGTGGAGAACCCAAGGTCGAGAAGGGAGAGTGTGGACGCGAGGTGAGGTTGGCAACCAATGTCACAAAACAGTATGTGTATTAATTGTTTAATGAGAAACTAATTTGCTCTGTAAACCTTCATCTAAACCACAATAAAAAAAACCTTCTACAAACAAACTAAACTTGAAGTGCCAAATATGTAAAATAGAGTGATCATAGTGATCCTAAAATGAAGTTATCACTGATCAAAAGTTTGTTGTAAATAGTGTTCAACATGTGCTGTATCTTTCCAGAACTGTTCTAAACAATTCATCATTTCATTCTTCTAAATTTATGACAGTCTCTAGTGAAAGAACATATAAAAATAACAGTGATAGTATTAAAAAAAACCTGAGGCTGGATGCTCAACAAACTCCATCTGGGCAGGTGCGCGCATGCGCACAGACACACACACAGACACACACAGACACACACACAGATCCCACTCTGGACCTGAAATGGCTGAGTTGCAAGATGTTGTTGCTTGGTGCCCAATCAGTATCTCCTCAGCCACAGAGTAATTTAAACATCAGCGACAGATTTGTTTCCTCAGCCTTAGACACGGCTAGGATAGATACTAAAGGGCACGTCTATCCTGTCCATTATTCTACATTTTCTTTTTAAGTCAGATGTTACCGGCTTGATTTTATCATCAGCTAAGTTTTTTTTTTTTTTTTTTTAAGTTTAGGCTTTAGGGGAAAGAGTATTTGCAAAGCTGAGTCTATTCTTTCTGGAAGATAAGAGGGAGAACCAAGCTTTTTTGACCGGAAGACTGGAAGACAGTCCTGTTTCAAGTAATTCTATGTGGTGTGTCTAGTTTGTTCTAGTGCAACCTAGCAGTTTCTATCAGTCTCTCTTTCTTTCATTAAACTAAAGTAGTTAATTAGCCCAAGCCTGTCCTCTCGCCTTCTCCCTTTCCTTTTCCTCGGTAGTAATGATGTCTAATTACCAGCAGCGGTGGATTACTGCAATATCAGGAGCAAATCTCTCTTTCTCACTGACAGCAAAACCAGCCGCAAACATTCAAACTTCAAGCAGATTAGAATGATTCTTAGTGTTCTTGAAAATACCATTCATGTACAGTACTTTGTTTCAAGCAGTATAAACCTTTGAATGAAAATTAAAAAAAAAAAACACATTTTTTTTTGTCTTCCCAGAAATTGTACTCCTGCTATCATGAAGACAGATCAACATATTTTTAAGGAAGAAATAATTTGAATTGTTGGGAAGCACAGGATAAAAGAGGATCTTTTATTTATTTTTTAACTTATTGAAATCGTGATTGGCTGTCTCCTCAGAGAAGGAGGAGTCTATAACTATGTCAGGAGCAGCATAAAAATTTCATAAAGAGCCATAGAGGAGTTTGTGAATTAAAATCTCTTCAGCAGAATCTCAAAACATGATTAAATGAAGATCAAAGCTCCTAAAGCTATGTAGAAAGCATTATCTAATAATACCACCTGATAGATTACATTTTCTCCCATAAATATTTGGAATCCTCACTGAAAAGGAAAACGCATGTTACTATATTATTAGCCTTGATGTTGTCATTCCATATAACATATTAATGGCATTTTTTTTAAGAACTCTGCATTAATTTTGACTGAAAAAAAGAGATATCTGAGTATGTGAATGCTGGTTTAAATAACTGACATTCATATTTATCTTAGTTTATCTTGCATAACTATTATAGAATTTATGCTAGTTAGAATTTTTAATTAATTTTAAAATAAGGATAAATATGTTTACATATAGAATGGATGTACCCAGATCCATGCAAGTATAAACTCATTTGACCAATACACAAGTGAAGCTATCCAACTGGTAAACAGAGGGAGCTAAGTTTAAAGAGAAGGAATTAAAAAAAAATTTTCTCGACTATTTTTCTTTAAAACTTCCATATTATTAAACTATATTTTAAATAAATACATCTTTAATGCTTGTTTTATTCATTCATTTAGCCCAGCATTTCCCACAGGAAAATGCATTCTTATGTTTTGAATTCTAATTTCTCTAATAATAAATTATTTCTAAAAATCCCGTTCTTCATGCTACTCCCAATACAAATGAATCAAAGCACTCACTCTCTACAACAGGATTCTGGCTCATGAGATGTTAATAAAGCCCGGTTCTAATTCGTGCCCATCTAGTCCTCATGATTTAGGAAAGCAAGACAGTAATCTCACCATTGTTTTTAGCAATGCCACATGTTAAAGGAGAAGGTTGCATTTATAGATCAACCTCTCAGAAACCTTCCAACAAAACTACATTAAAAAAAAAAAAACAGCAGAACTTTTACGTGTGTTTTCATTTCACCTATTTCCATTGCCCGTATTCCATATAAACTCCAAATGAAATCTTTCTTTAAACAGCTATCCCTAATTTATCTAGGAAAACTATAGACTGTTTTCCAAACCTAAAAGAGTCTTCCAAATAACCCTTTGAAAAACCTTTCATGCATATATTTCCAATTTAATATACCTCAGTTAGATACAGAAGAATAGCTCTCAAGACGTCTCCTTTCTAGCACCCTCCAGGACTACTGGACCAGGGAACAGTTGCCAATAAGGGAGGGGGAAAAAAAGGAGCATATGCTCAAGAAACCCCAAAGCGAGGCAAAAATGCAAAGGATGCCAGGTACCCTCCCCCACCCCTACTCCAGGCGAGTACCCACCGTAGTATGCCGCAGAAAGGGGTCTTAAGAATCTGATCTGCAATCCTACTGGTAGCGGATAGTTCCCATCTTCTAATAAAGGGAATAGGCGCCACTGCCGCTCCCCAGCCCTACAGGCGTTAGCGGTGTGAGGCTGAAGATACGCTCGGCTCTCAGTGCCAGTGCCTCGCACCGCCTGGGTTTAGAGCTTTGTGACCATGAGACTAGAGCTATCCCAGAAAGAGGAACAAATACATACACCATTTGTTCAAACCCATCTCTCTTTGTTGTTCATCATCTAGCTGCGGCTTTATTCGCGGAAGGGGGAAGTGAGGAAGGGAAGGGGGGAGGGTAGGCGGAATCGCCAGAACCTTATCTACAATCCGAACAGTTGAGGCTACGAGAATCGTCTAGGAATCATCAAGGCGTTGGGGTTGCCCGGTGTCTCTAACGCTGCGGTCTAACAATAAAAGCTGATAGTGTCCTGGGGAAAACCCCACATCCACCACCAGCGCCGCTTTCGGGCTTTGTGCCAATAAGGAGACACTCTAGACTATTGATCAGAATCTTCTATTATCAGAGCGTGCGGCTGGGGTTCCAGCGTGGCCTTTATGCGCGGTGGCGGCGGCGGGACACGCGCCAGGCGCCCAGCGAAGGACACGGGACAATGGCCCAGCCTGAGGACGCCGGACGCCGCCCGACCCAGGGAAGAAAGCTACAGCAGCCTGTCTGGGGGACGAGACGCTGGGAGGACGGCCGGCTCGGGAGATGCGCTGCCGCTTTAAAATAAAGGACCACAAAGACGCGGCGGCGGGGGAAACGCGCCTGGCTACGGCGAGTGGGGACGACTTGAGGAGGGGGTTGAGGAGGGTGGGGGGCACCCGAGCCAACTGTGGCTCGCGGCTCCCCCTGTCTCCCCCCTCTCTCCCCTCCCCGCCGGGCTGCTCCGGCAGACAAATAACAGAGGAAGACGAGTCACTCACCGTGGTCTTGACCGGCACGTAGAGCACTTGCTTGGCGCCGCCACCGCCCCCGCGGACCTCGTCGGGCTGGCCTAGCTGGAAGCCCTTCGATTTGACCCAGAATTTAAATTTGGCGTTGTCCGTGGAGCTCGACTCGGAGCCATTGAGGAGCTGGACGATCCGCTCGTATTTTTTACGGGTCACCGTCTTGGTCTTGCCTGAGTCCCCGTAAGTCCTGAGGCACCAGTCCTGGAACTGGCGGTACATGTCGCGCTCGCTCTCCATGTTCCCGGCGCCCGGCCGTCGGCCGGATGCTCCCAGCGCACTTCGCACCTGTTCACCCCGGGCTCATGAAAAATGCAGCCCTGGCCACGATGCGAGGACGCGAGGTCCCGGCTGCCGCCGGAGCCTGCCTGGGGCGGAGGAGCAATGGGGAGAGGGGAGGAGGGTCCAGTTGGGCACCAGCGATCAATGCCCTGGGCTCCCAAGTCAATGGTTCATTTGTAATTGCCACGGATGCCTCGGACGCTTTGCTCGTCCTCTGAGCGATCGGTCTCTTTAATATTGTGTGGCCAGGACCATCCCAACAGCATCTGACCCAGAGGAGCTGAGCTTTGAATAATTAAAATCCCATTCCTTGGTTTATTAAAAATCCCAATATTGACTTGGGGTGGTCCCTCGACGCCTTGCCCCAGGCTGCGTTCGGGGCAGGGCAGGTGGAGCGCAGCGCCGCCTCCCCGCGCGCACCCCAGAAGCTTCTCCAGCCGCCGGCCCCCGCGGGCCAGGAGCAAGGGCTGCGCCTCTCTCGAAAGCAGCAGCAGGGCCGCGAGCCTGCCCGCCCCGGAGGGCACACGGGGCCCTGGGCTCGTTCTCCTCCAGGGTCCTGCTCCGCTTCGGCCTTCCCTGCGTAGGGCGTTAAGGGGACTAGAAAGAGAGAAAGTTCTTACCTGTCATGTTTTTAAGCCTATCAAATCCTGTTTTACAGGAATAAAAAAAAACAAGGTATTTTAAAAACGGCTTAAAATATCATTTCCTCAGATGCAGTTGGGCTAAATTCCAGCCTCGCATGTAGGTTCTACGAGTTAGGTCGCAGAAATTACCAAAGCATTCATGGAGATTTGACCATAGTTCTATAGGATAGACTGTGGTACCCCAAACAGATATCCGTTCCAGAGGGATGTGGGCAAACGAAGGCAGGCCACGGGCGGCGGGTCTCCGGGATAACGATGGGAGCCCCCAGACAGGACTCCTCTGGTTTCTGCTGAACTGGGTACAAGGCATAGAAGTAAGTTTATGAAAAGGATGCTTAAACCCTTTAAATGAAAATAGAGAGGGATCTTTTTCCCCTTGCTTGGCCACAGTTTGCAGTTCACACAGGAGGTTTCGGATGTCTATTTTCCCCCTGCCACGTCATGGACACCCCCTCCACTGCTCAGAGTAGCCAAATATTAGTTCCTCTGGACGATTTTCACAAGCAAATGAAGTCAGCCGTTCCTGCATTCAGGATTTCAATCCGTTTGGTACAGAGCTGGAAATAGAGGAGTTCCCATCCTCGTCGCGCTGGGGCTGCGGCCGCTCCTCTTTATTATACTCTCAGCCGAGGCCCGCGCCCGTCCCGGGGAGCGGCTCTGCCGCGAAGGCGGCCTGACCAGTGCCCGGCGCCTGGTCCGTGTCCGAACCCGCCTGCGCCCCTTGTCGTCGCCTTCAAGACCAAAGCCCCGAATAGGAACGCAGAATGTTGGTGCCCACCGCGCCGCAGCTGGTCCTGGCACTTGCAAAATGGTCAGTGGCTCCTGCTGGGCCAGGCTGAGCGTGTGCGTGTGTGCGATCAAGGGAGCGAGGGTGTGCAGTACGCGGGGGCTGCGCTGTGTGTGCGCGCGTCTCCGGGAAGGTCTCGCGGCGGCTAGAGCCGGGACTGACAGCCCGGGCGGAGCGCGAGCAGCTCCACACACTAAACCTCTCGCCTCTCCCCTCACCCCCACCCCTCCTACTCCTCTTCCCCCCACCCCGGCCCCTTCCTAGCTCTCTGATTGGCCAATGGGACAAAAGTTTCTGTGGAGACGGCTGGCCGCTGACGTCACGGGCAGAATTGTCCCATTTAGGGATCCCGGGGGCAGTGCGCATGCTGCAGGCTGCAGGTTAGAGGCAGGAGGAGGTAGCTGCGGGCCCGGGGGCAGCCAGGTGGCGGAAAGGAGCAGGCAGCATCCAGGTGGGGGGACGACTCCAGCAGGGTTTCCATGGAGATTCCTCTGGGTCTAGCCTAAAAACAGCAGATCAGCTGACACCATTAGCTCAGGACCTAATTACTGCTTATTGGAGCAACAAATGAGGGAGAGGGCCAGCTGCAAAGGAAGAGTTTTTATACCCCCTCCCCATCTCCTCCTTCTCCCCTTCTCTCCACAGCTCTTGAGTCCCGAGTGAATTCTCATTAATTTGCAAGATTCCTGCAACAACAGCTCCCCTGCTCCAGAGGCAACCCTAACTGGTTTTATTCTTTCTTCTTGCTTTTGTATATGTATGTTAAAAAAATAATAAAAATGCTAAAATAAATCAGTTGTCCAGAGGCCTTGAATGTTTGTCCAATAAATATTAGACCAGTAGAGCTCAGAGATTCCACTATCCAAAAGGGGTCCAAGTGGCTCTAATATCACTTTAGAGGAAAAGAAAAGAAAAAATCCCTTTCAGTTTATTGAAGGTATTTATCTTTAGGCCTTTCATACGCTTTTTTTTTTTTTTTTTAACTTCTGTTTCTTAAATATTTGGAACAAGCAATTGGGCAGAAGACTATTTTCAGTCACCTTTCTAAGTGGGCTGTACCTTCCAGGAACAATTCCATTAAAAGTTTCCCTCGTGGCATCAAAGATAAATGATCATTCCAAGCAGTAGATCTAGATTTGGTTGTATGTTGGTCACATATTTTCTGAAATATTTGGGAAGGATGGTGGTTTTAGGGTGATAATTCATTCGAGAGTGAGCTGGTTCTATGGACTTTACTCTTTCTTATCTTTATACCTTAATTCACAAGTACAGAATTCTTTTGGGTAGATTTTCCATCTGAAAACTCATCCCATCTCCTCTAAGCCTCATTCAAGTACTCTCAGCCCCATGCAACCTTCCATCCTTGACTACTCAAGTTATAATAACATTTCCATCCATTAAACTCCTCTGGATAGTGTCTTTCAAACTTTTTTTTTTTAGCCTTCTTTCATAGTAAGACATATATTTTACATTGACATACAATGCATGCATATACCTGTCCTCCAAAAGTTTATGAAAATGCATTTTATCACATGCAGTATACACTGATATTTGCTATTCTTCTTTCTCCTATTATTAGTAGTATTTAATAAATTATGGTCCCAATCCACTAAATTTATTCGATGACCAAGCAAACTGTAACTGGCAATCTACAGTTTGAGAAATGTTGATCTAGATCATAGGATCTGCACCACTTCATGTGCTATATTTGTCTTTTTATATGAGTAATTTTGTTGTACACATAGAATCTTGATTAGACGACCCTTGAGAGTTTATATTTTCTTGTTTTCAAGAAAGCCCAGCCCAATAAATAATGCCATAGTAGCTTCTTAATAAATGTATATTGAGTTAGTAAATTAGTGAAGAAAGGAAAAAAAGAGGAAGGGAAGGAGGGAAGAAGGAGGCAGGTACCATCCTTGGTCGTCGCTGTTGGCCTTTGCTGGGTGGTGTTTAGATGAAATTGGTCTCCACTTAAGGAAATGCCAGGTCATTGCCACAGACGTGTATATGTTGTATTTTTTACTGTACTTGATATCCTAATGTCTGGGAATTAGAACACCCTAGTCATAAAGAATTAACAGAATACAAATAAATATGTCATCAACCCCAGTTGTATTAACCAGATTTTGTATATAAGCAACAACAAAAAATGAAATAAAATGATCAAACAAGATGCATCCTTTTTAGAGGGAAAAGGTAAAAAAGATTATCTATATAAAGAATATTCACATTGGAGTAAAGAAATGGAGTCCCAGGATTTTAAGGGCCAAGGTTCCCAGAGAGTGCTGTGAATTCTTTTGTCTCTGGTGGAACCCAAAATGTCAGCTGACCTGTACTTGTACTCATTATTAATTGTGTTGGCTGAGTCAACATCTTTTACCATATTTTGCCCACCTAGGAGTGTAAGCACCAGATAGAACATAAAATATGCTTCAGAAAATCACTCTGGACTCATTTCCTTCCTTTCCTTTTAACTTCTCTGGAGTCAGGTCTTCCCAGCTCTATGTTGAGGGTCATACTGAACCTCTCCTTCAGCTCGATGATTCATTTGCACATACTGCCTGGAATTTAATTTGGCTATTTCTCCAAAATGCTTTCTTTAGAATTGCCTGTCTGCACATCGTATCTGTCGAAAAATTGATTCTTCACCCCTATATCTGAATATCAATCTTCAACCTGGGCCCAGGGTCCCAGCTGGCATTTATAGGGAGAGGAAGTTAGAAATTGTTATATCAATTACATTATATTTTAGATAAAATTTATAATATAAATATATAAATTTAAATTATATTTTAATTAATAAGAATCCAAAATTTGAGCTATAATCAAGCATTGTTTCATCACAAAGATAAAATTTTTTCCAACATAATGGTCAGCTTTTATATGACATTTCTTTAAAATTCTGGAAAATCTTGCTTGTGAATATCAATAACAAATATTCACCCAACAATTATTCTTCAGAAAAATGTTACAGTGCAAACAACACAATCTGTAATTACAAAATCAGGGTTCAAGAATGAACAAACCTTCATTCATTCATCCACACAATTATGCTTTCACTTAAAAAATATTGACTGAGTGCCAAAAAAAATATTTACTGTTAGGCTCTAGGGTTAAAGAACAAGACAGGTATACACACATGGCCCCCACCTTATAGAATTTATATTCTTCTGAGGGAAACAGACAATAAAAAAGGAAATAAATAATTTGAGCTTGAGGTAAGTGCTGGGGGGAAAAACATGGTGCTATAATAGAAAACAATTACAGAGTGCAGAGACTTAATGAGACTTAACTGCTTGCCTACTAGCTAGAAGTTGGCGCTTCAAACTCAACCAGAGGTGCCTCAGAAGACAGGCCTGGCAATCTGGTTTCAGAAAATCGCAACCTTAAAAACCCTATGAAGCAGTTCTACTCTGCACACATGAGGTCACCATCAGTTGAAGTTCACTCAAAAGCAACTAACAACATTTATCAAGAGATCTAAAGGATGTAAAAGAGTCAACCAAGTGAGAGCCAGGAAGGGAAATTATAGGCAAGGAAAAAAGTCCCTAAGGCATCAGAATTCTTGACACATTAAAGGAATAGAAAGGAGGCCAGTGGGACTGGGGTTTCATTTAGTGACCTTGGAAGAGAGAGGGAGGAAATGAGATCTGAGTAGTCTTCTTTAGCCAGATCCTATAAAGTAGTGCTCACCATGACAAGGAGCTTGCATTTTATTCTTAGTGCAGTGGAAAACCAATGAAATGTTTAAAGCAGGTAATTACAGGATCTAATATATACATTGATAAGTTTTACTTGTCACATAGACAAAAAAAAAAAGAAAGGAAGGGGGCAAGTCTGAAAGCATGAAGACCAATTAGGAAACTGCTGCAATAGCTTAGAGAGAATGTTATGGTAATTGATTAGAGTGGTAACAGTGGAAGTAGAGAACTGATGGATTGAAGATATATTTTAGAGTTATCAAAGGCTTGTGCTGGATTTGGCACTGGGTATGTGCTGGATTGCATGTGCCAGGTGAAGGAAGGGGTTCAGTCAACGAGCAGTACATGGTTTCTGGCTAGCAGTGTGGCTAGTGAAACCATTGACTTCAAAGAGGAAAGTTTAGGGGAGGAGCAGATTGGAGTTGGGGAGCTGGCGACTTAGGGAGGAGCAGAAGCAGGCTGGTATGAAGAGGCAGGAAGAAATAATTTCATTTCAAAGAAGTTAAATATGAAATACCAGGTGAGTTGTTCATGTAGGCATTTGAATATACAAGCTGAAATGAGGAAAAGTAGGACTGGAGATATAAATATAGGAAATGTAAAGCCATCGGAGTAGGTGGCATCACCTCTACCCATATACTTCCAACTCCCAAAAAGGAAACTCTTCATCTTCTGATACTGATTTTGTGTAACACCAATACCCTCTTATTTAGGAGTAGAATGTCCTATGTTGGCCAGCAGAAATTGGCTTCTTTTGGCTTAATACTGATAATGGGATAAGCCTTAGAAAAATGGCAAAGCCATTTTGGATCAGTCCTTGACTAAAGCTAAACTATTAGTGATTACCAAAATTTACTGGGCCTTAAAACCATTCAAAAATTAAAAAAAAAAAAAAATTAAAGCATTAATTACACCTATTCTAGATTAGGAAACCCTGGTTGCATAGTGGTTATAGAGTTACAGCTGCTAACCAAAAGGTCAGCAGTTCGAAATCCACCAGACGCTCCTTGGAAACCCTATGGGGCAGTTCTACTCTGTCCTATAGGATCACTATCAGTTGGAATTGACTTGACAGCACCAGGTTTTTTCTTTTTTTTTTTTTTGGTTTGGTTTATTATAGATTACATAAGGACCTGGAGATCTGCTAAAAGAGGAAGATGAAATATGAGGATGGCCTGTGAGCAAATCCACCAATAAAAAGACAGAGACTTCATCTTCATCTACTAAGATGAGTCGTAATAAAATTTGGGCCCTTAGCTTGTGTAGAGTTAATGGATGGTGCTTGTTAGTTTCAAACCTGGAAGTTCTGAACATCATTATACATTCAGATGCTTAACAGTCTATTACTAACCCTTCCAAGGAAAAGGAAGCTGTAAAGGAAACAAATAGCAAACTCAGTCAGCAACTTGATTACCATATAGTGAGGCATATAGCGTGTTTTTGGAGTTCTGGTTATAGCATGTTAGCTTTATAATATAAAACAGAATGGATGAAATTAAAGCAGAAACGTCCTATTTGTGCAGATAGAGAAATTTGTGACTACATTAAAAAATGTCACAAATCTCATCCAGTAAGAAGCTCAATAGAGACACGGAAGACCTACTTACAACAATCAACCAACTTGACCTCATTGACTTATACAGAACTCTCCACCCAACTGCTGCAAAGTATACTTTCTTTTCTAGTGCACATGGAGCATTCTCTAGAATAGACCACATATTAGGTCATAAAACAAATCTTTGCTGAATCCAAAACATCAAAATATTACAAAGCATCTTCTCAGACCACAAGGCAATGAAGCTAAAAATCAATAACAGAAAAACTAGGGAAAAGAAATCAAATACTTGGAAAATGAACAATACCCTCCTGAAAAAAGACTGGGTTATAGAAGACGTCAAGGAGGGAATAAGGAAATTCTTAGAAAGCAACGAGAATGAAAATACTTCCTATCAAAACCTCTGGGACACAGCAAAAGCAGTGCTCAGAGGCCAATTTATATCGATAAATGCACACATACAAAAAGAAGAAAGAGCCAAAATCAGAGAACTGTCCCGACAACTTGAACAAATAGAAAGTGAGCAACAAAAGAACCCATCAGGCACCAGAAGAAAACAAATAATAAAAATTAGAGCTGAACTAAATGAATTAGAGAACAGAAAAACAATTGAAAGAATTAACAAAGCCAAAAGCTGGTTCTTTGAAAAAATTAACAAAATTGATAAACCATTGGCTAGACTGACTAAAGAAAAACAGGAAAGGAAACAAATAACCCGAATAAGAAACGAGAAGGACCACATCACAACAGAGCCAAATGAAATTAAAAGAATCATTTCAGATTACCACATAAAATTGTACTCTAACAAATTTGAAAACCTAGAAGAAATGGATAAATTCTTGGAAAAATACTACCTACCTAAACTAACACATTCAGAAGTAGAACAACTAAATAGACCCATAACAAAAAAAGAGATTGAAACGGTAATCAAAAAACTTCCAACAAAAAAAAGTCCTGGCCCAGACGGCTTCACTGCAGAGTTCTACCAAACCTTCAGAGAAGACTTAACACCATTACTACTGAAGGTATTTCAAAGCATAGAAAAAGACGGAATACTACCCAACTCATTCTATGAAGCTACCATCTCCCTGATACCAAAACCAGGTAAAGACATTACAAAAAAAGAAAATTTTAGACCTATATCCCTCATGAACATAGATGCAAAAATCCTCAACAAAATTCTAGCCAATAGAATCCAACAACACATCAAAAAAATAATTCACCCTGATCAAGTGGGATTTATACCAGGTATGCAAGGCTGGATTAATATCAGAAAAACCATTAATGTAATCCATCACATAAATAAAACAAAAGATAAAAACCACATGATCTTATCAATTGATGCAGAAAAGGCATTTGACAAAGTCCAACACCCATTTATGATAAAAACTCTTACCAAAATAGGAATTGAAGGAAAATTCCTCAACATAATAAAGGGTATCTTTTTTATGCAAAGCCAACAGCCAATATCACTCTAAATGGAGAGAACCTGAAAGCATTTTCCTTGAGAATGGGAACCAGACAAAGATGCCCTTTATCACCGCTCTTATTCAACATCGTACTTGAAGTCCTAGCCAGGGCAATTAGGCTAAACAAAGAAATAAAGGGTATCCAGATTGGCAAGGAGGAAGTAAAGCTATCACTATTTGCAGATGACATGATCGTATACATGGAAAACCCTAAGAAATCCTCCAGAAAACTACTGAAACTAATAGGAGAGTTTGGAAGAGTCTCAGGTTATAAAATAAACATACAAAAATCACTTGGATTCCTCTAAAAAACTACTGAAACTAATAGAAGAGTTTGGAAGAGTCTCAGGTTATAAAATAAACATACAAAAATCACTTGGATTCCTCTACATCAACAAAAAGAACACCGAAGAGGAAATAACCAAATCAATACCATTCACAGTAGCCCCCAAGAAGATAAAATACTTAGGAATAAATCTTACCAAGGATGTAAAAGACCTATACAAAGAAAACTATAAAACTCTGCTACAAGAAATTCAAAAGGACATACTTAAGTGGAAAAACATACCCTGCTCATGGATAGGAAGACTTAACATAGTAAAAATGTCGATTCTACCAAAAGCCATCTATACATATAACACACTTCCAATCCAAATACCAATGTCATATTTTAAGGGGATAGAGAAACAAATCACTAATTTCATATGGAAGGGAAAGAACCCCCGGATAAGCAAAGCATTACTGAAAAAGAAGAAGAAAGTGGGAGGCCTCACTCTACCTGATTTCAGAACCTATTATACAGCTACAGTAGTCAAATCAGCCTGGTACTGGTACAACAACAGGCACATAGACCAATGGAACAGAATTGAGAACCCAGATATAAATCCATCCACGTATGAGCAGCTGATATTTGACAAAAGACCAGTGTCAGTCAATTGGGGAAATGATAGTCTTTTGAACAAATGGTGCTGGCATAACTGGATATCCATTTGCAAAAGAATGAAACAAGACCCATACCTCACACCATGCACAAAAACTAACTCCAAGTGGATCAAAGACCTAAACATAAAGACTAAAACGATAAAGATCATGGAAGAAAAAATAGGGACAACCCTAGGAGCCCTAATACAGGGCATAAACAGAATACAAAACATTACCAAAAATGATGAAGAGAAACCCGATAACTGGGAGTTCCTAAAAATCAAACACCTATGCTCATCTAAAGACTTCACCAAAAGAGTAAAAAGACCACCTACAGACTGGGAAAGAATATTCAGCTATGACATCTCAGACCAGCGCCTGATCTCTAAAATCTACATGATTCTGTCAAAACTCAACCACAAAAAGACAAACAACCCAATCAAGAAGTGGGCAAAGGATATGAACACACATTTCACTAAAGAAGATATTCAGGCAGCCAACAGATACATGAGAAAATGCTCCCGATCATTAGCCATTAGAGAAATGCAAATTAAAACTATGATGAGATTCCATCTCACACCAACTAGACTGGCATTAATCCAAAAAACACAAAATAATAAATGTTGGAGAGGCTGCGGAGAGATTGGAACTCTCATACACTGCTGGTGGGATTGTAAAATGGTACAACCACTTTGGAAATCCATCTGGCGTTATCTTAAACAGTTAGAAATAGAACTACCATACAACCCAGAAATCCCACTCCTCAGAATATACCCTAGAGATACAAGAGCCTTCACACAAACAGATATATGCACACCCATGTTTATTGCAGCTCTGTTTACAATAGCAAAAAGCTGGAAGCAACCAAGATGTCCGTCAACGGATGAATGGGTAAATAAATTGTGGTATATTCACACAATGGAATACTACGCATCGATAAAGAACAGTGACAAATCTCTGAAACATTTCATAACATGGAGGAATCTGGAAGGCATTATGCTGAGCGAAATGAGTCAGAGGCAAAAGGACAAATATTGTATAAGACCACTATTATAAGATCTTGAGAAATAGAAAAAACGGAGAAGAACACATACTTTTGTGGTTACGAAGGGGGGAGGGAGGGAGGGAGGGAGAGGGCTTTTTATTGATCAATCAGTAGATAAGAACTGCTTTGGGTGAAGGGAAAGACAACACTCAATACAAGGAAGGTCAGCCTAATTGGACTGGACTAAAAGCAAAGAGGTTTCCGGGATAAAATGAAAGCTTCAAAGGTCAGCGGAGCAGGGGCGGGGGTTTGGGGAACTTGGTTTGAGGGGACATCTAAGTCAATAGGCAAAATGATTCTATTATGAAAACATTCTGCATCCCACTTTGAATTGTGGCGCCTGGGGTTCTAAATGCCAACAAGCAGCCATCTAAGATACATCAATTGGTCTCAGCCCACCTGGAGCAAAGGCAAAGGAAGAACACCAAGGTCACATGACAACCAAGAACTCAAGAGACAGAAAGGGCCACATGAACCAGAAACCTACATTATCCTGAGACCAGAAGAACTAGTTGGTGCCCGGCCACAATCGATGTCTGTCCTGTCAGGGAGCACAACAGACAACTCCTGAGGGAGCAGGAGACCAATGGGATACAGACCCCAAATTCTCATAAAAAGACCATACCTAATGGTATGACTGCGACTAGAGGAATCCCAGAGACAATGCTCCCCAGAACTTCTGATGGCACAGGACAGGAACCATCCCCAAAGACAACTCATCAGGCATGAAAAGGACTTGTCAGCGGGGGGGAGAGAGATGCTGATGAAGAGTGAGCTAATTAAATCAGGTGGACACTGGAGAGTGTGTTGGCAACTCTTGACTGGAGGGGGGATGGGAAGATAGAGAGAGAGGGAAGATGGCAAAATTGGCAGGAAACGAGAGACTGAAAGGGTTGACTCAAGAGGGGGAGAGCAAGAGGGAGAAGGGAGTAAGATGTATGTAAACCTACATGTGACAGACTGGAATGGTAAATGTTCACTTGAAGCTTAATAAAAATTAATTAAAAAAAAAATAAGTCACAAATCTGATTTTATTAGTTGACTTCCACTGTATTGACTATTGTCCCAAGCTATCCTTTAGGACCCTGGGTGGTCCAGCAGTGCCACAGAAGAAAGGCCTGGTGATCTGCTTCCTTGAAGATTACAACCAAGAAAACCCTGTGGAGCAGTTCTGATCTGTAACATATAGGGTTAACATGAGTCAGAATCAACTCCACTGCAACAGGTTTTCTTTTTAAGGTCCCTAAGGTGGGGCAAATGGATTGTTCTTGACTGTTAACCTAGAAATTGGCAATTCTGACCCTCCTAGCAGTACTGCAGAAGAAAAGACCTGTTGATTTGCCTCCATTAAGATTACAGCCAAGAAAACCCTATGGAGCAGTTGTACTCTGTAACAAATGGGTTCGCCATGAGTTGAATACAACTCGACAGCATCTAACAGTAACAACGTCCATTGGTATAGAAAAGACATGCTTTCGAAAAAGTTTAAAGATTGCCCTAATCTTTATGGCTGTCGTTATTAAGACACAGGGAAACATTTATTTATTTTAAAGCTAAAAAAAAACGTAGAAAAGAGATTTTTGTTATTTGGCTAATATTTGTTTGGTAAGACCATCATTAGGTAGTATTTCGGTCAGAATTTAATTTTTATAAATATTTAGGACCAGGAACAAATTAGATTTGACAGACCAGTTGATTTATTGGGTTTCTCTTTAATTCCTACCTTTAACATCTCTGTATGAACAAGTCCATGGCACTTCCAGTGGCTGTATTTTTATAGACACAAGGGGTTCACTCAATGTACATCCACCAGACATTTTCATCTAGCTATTTAAAAAAAAAAAAAAAAATTATAACTATGACAAAGTCCAAAGATAGCATGTCTGGTTTTCATGTCCAGTGCAACAGAGATGAAAATAAATTTTTCTGCCCCCAAATATCGCTTTATTTTTCACTAGCCATATGGCTTATCTTTTCTTCCAAAATATGTGTCTTAAAACAGCAGTTCATACATTCAATTCAGTGGGCAGTATCAATGTAGAATTTCAAGATTGTTTTGAGGATAGTTATTTCATCATGAAAAATAACTCTTTTGGAAAGAGAGGGCAACCTACCCCTGCCCAACAAATATTATATTCTCCATATTTCCATTTTTTACTCTGATTTCTATTAAGTGCTTGCATCATTTCACATCTAACCACCATTATCAAGCCCTGACATCTTACATGAGCCCTGGTAGCCCAGTAGTTAAGTGTTGGACTGCTAACTGAAATGTCTGTGATTCAAACCCACCAGCCTCTTATTGGAAGAAAGATGGGACAGTCTGCTCCTGTAAAGATTTACAGCCTCAGAAACTCTATGGTACAGTTCTACTCTGTACTACAGTCACTATGAGTCAGAATCAACTTAATCGCAGTGGGTTTGGTTATTTTTTTTTTAATATCTTACTTATAATGCATTAATAATTATCGTAGATTTGCTTACCTTGCAAGATAAAAGTGATGGAAGTGGCACACAGAGATTTCTTGGAGGAAACTACAGATTCTAGAAATAGTTTCCACAAGGAAGTCATCTGTATTCAAATCTCAGAGTTTGTAAAATAGGTGTAACAATGCTAAATTACTATCCTTTGGAAAGAGGAAAGCTAAAAGAATAATGACCCCTGGTTGTCCATGGGACCGTACCCATAGGCATTGAAGGGCAAGACAGGAAAAAAAAAGTTTCGGACTTCCATTTTTTTCTTTTTCTAAAATGAATATCTCTTAAGTCTTCAGGAAACTATTTTAGTTAGGCTGTTTATCAAAAAGAGTAAAAGTTAAGAGGTTCCAAAAATCTTAATTCGTATTAGAATTTATACTGAGTTTAAGAAATGAGGGCTAATTTTAAAAAAATAAAGTGTTCATCTTATTTGCAAAAATGCCTTTTATTCAATTGAATTCAAACTGTCCACTTAGCTGTTTCTGTAGTCCAAAAAAGCAAAGTACCAACATGGGGTGATACACTTCTATTTATCTTAATAAAATGGTAATTTTAGATAGAATTGATCTTCAAGACAAGTTTTAAATATTCGTACAAGGGACACAAATTGCCTAATATATAGCATAAAAAAAAATAATATATAGCATAAAAGCATGAGAAGTCATTTTAGCCATTAATTTAAAATTCAGCATGCAGATAGGAATAAACTCCACATTTTTTAGAAGAGGAAAATGAAGCAGCTTCTCAAGGACCAGTGGTACAAAATGGCTTATAAGGATAGTTGTGTTTCTGAGTATATTTATGTGAGCATGTGTTCATGGAGAAAAACAAATACATCTGAATTTTGAGACATCAATACTCTGTAAAAACTTAAGATGACTTTTACTCAAATAAAACCACCTAAACATACCATTCTGTGGGAGTATTGCATTTACTAATCCCAGGTAAACTGAAGTGATTTCATGCCTTTATACTTTTTCAGATTGTTTCAAAACATGCATATGAGCTTTATTTCTAAAGCAGCAGAAAACCATGTCACTTGTAAGTAAAAATCATTTAATTAAGAAGGGTGTACTGATGATATTGGCACTTTCCTGTAAACACCATTGAAGATGTAGGCATAGTTGGCATTGATTTGTTTTAAGAGTAAAGTTAATGAGGACTTCCACTTCTGGTACTATGGCTGACTAGATACTCTGAGGGGTCCTGCTGGTAGAAAACAACTCAAAGCTACATAACACAGAGCTTTGATTGCATTACTAGACTCAAAGGAAGTGGGAAAAGTCTCTCAGCCCCTTCTCACCAAAATAGGGAAGATCTTTGAGATGGAAACAGATTGGTTAGCAGTTAACAAATTGAGGGGCTAGATTACCCCATGAATAAATGTTAATATCACTATTACAATAGGAAGGCTGAGCTTTAGTTCAGCAACATTTTCCTATTTTAAGCCAGAGACCTTTGTGGGGTCTTCAAGTGGTCACGAGATTGGTCTTGCCACCTAGCTCCTGTTAAAAGTAAATAAAAATTTTCTGTGGAGGAAAGCATACACAGTTTGAACAAACAGGTTTGTCACAGATTAAGATCAACCAAATATGACGATAAAATAAGAGATGACCTAGAACAACAAAACTTTCATTAGGAAAAGCCAGCAGAAGCAACAAGAACAAAACTAAACCCACAAGAATTTTATTCAAAAACTGTCTACGGCAACAGATATCAGGATCATGGTTACTTTTGTGGCACTGACTGGTAAGGGACACAAAGAGGGTTTTTGAAAGGCTGGTAACATTCTATTTCTTAATCTAGGCGCTAGTTACATAGGTGGTTCACTTTGTGGAAATTCTTTGAGCTATACATTTATTATTTTCCCCGTGTATGATAATTTCAATAAGAATTGTCTTTAAAAAGCAATACACGTGTAAATTTTAGAGCAACCACTGAAAATATTTTCAGAAGAAATATATTTGTTATACTAAGAGAGGAGATAAAATGGAATCATATAAAATGCTTACTTAAAGCCAGAGAAGGCAGAAAAGAAGGGTAAAAAAGGAAACAAAGAACAAATGCAACAAATAAAAAAGATACAAACATGGTAGCTATTAATCCAAATATACCAATATAATCACTTTAAATGTGAGTGATGTAAATACACCAATGGAAAGACAGAGATTGTCAGAGTGAATTACAAAACAATACCCAACTGTAAGAAACCCACTTCAAATATAAGGACTCAGATAGGTTAAAAATAAAGGGATGGAGAAAGATATATCCTGTTAACTTTAATCAAAAGAAAGCTGGAATAACTATATTAATCTCAAACAAGGATTATTGAGAACAAGAATTACCAGAGATAAAAATGACATTACATAATGTTAAAAAGGTCAATTCCCCAAGAATATATAGCAATCCTTAATGGGTACCAAAAAAAAAAAAAAAAAAAAAAACCAAACCCAGTGCCGTCGAGTCAATTACGGCTCCTAGTGACCCTATAGGACAGAGTAGTTTCTAAGGAGTGCCTGGCAGGTTCAAAATGCTGACCCTTTGGTTAGTAGCCATAGCACTCAACCACTACGCTACCAGGGTTTCTCCTTAATAGGTAGGAAGCTACAAAAGATCAGTAGAATACGTGAGGCAAAAACTGGTAGAACTGCAATGAGAAATAGCCATATCCACTAATATAGATGGAAACTTCAACATCCCTTTGTTTATTTAACAAGTAAAGCAGGCAAAAAATTAGTGATGATATAGATGAGCTTAACAGCATTATCAATACCTTGGATCTAATTGGCATTTATAGAATATTCTACCCCAAAACAACACAATACAAAATTTCTTTAATTTTTTAAAATTTTTTAGTCTACAATTCAAGTCTGTTTCTCATACAAAAACTTCTCCACACATTTTTATGTGGCCCTAATTGCTCTTCCTATAATGTGACAGCGCATTCCTCCTCTCCACCCTGAATCTCCCATGTTCATCCAACCAGCTCCTATCCCCCTCTGCCTTCTCATCTCGCCTCCGGACAGGAGCTACCCATTTAGTATCATGTGCCTACTTGAGCTAAGAAGCACACTCCTCGCCAGTTTCGTTTTATGTCTTATAGTCCAGTCTAATCTTTATCTGAAGAGTGGGCTTCAGGCGTGGTTTTAGTTTGGGGCTAACAGAGAACCTGGGGACTGTGTCCTCTGGGGTCACTCCGGTCTCAGTCAGACCATTAAGTCTGGTCTTTTTACTAGAATTTGAGTTCCCCACTTTTCTCCTGCTCCATCAGAGACTCTCTGTTGTGTTCCCTGTCAGGGCGGTCATTGGTGGTAGCCAGGCACCATCTAGTTTTTCTAGTCTCAGGCTTGGGCTCATATTTCCCTGGTGTCTTTGATGTTCTTCGTTCTCCTTTGCCCCAGGTGGGTTGGGGCCAATTGATATATCTCAGATGGCCGCTTACTAGCTTTTAAGACCCAAGACACCACTCACCAAAGTGGGATGCAGAACGGTCTCTTAATACACTTTGTTATGCCAGTTGACCTAGATGTCCCCTGAAACCATGGTACCTAGACCCCTGCCACTGGTACTCTGCCTCTCAAAGTGTTTGGTTGTATTCAGGAAACTTCTTAGCTTTTGGTTTAGTCCAGTTGTGCTGACTTCCCCTGTATTGTGTATTGTCCTTCCCTTCACCTAAAATAATTTTTGTCTACTATCTAGTTAGCGAATACCACCCTCCCTCCCTCTCCACCCTTGTAACCATCAAAGAATCTTTTCTTCTGTGTTTAAACCTTTTCTTGAGTTCGTATAATGAGTGGCCGACTAATTTCACTCAGCATAATGCCTTCCACATTCATCCATGTTACGAGACGTTTCACAGATTCATCATTGTTCTTTATAGTTGCATAGGGAATACACAATTTCTTACACATGGGACATTCACCAAGTAGACCACATTCTGGGCCAAATAACAAACCTTACAAAATTTAAAGTATATTCTCAGACCACAATGTAATTAAATTAGAAATTAAAAACAGGAAACATAAAAATCATAAGTACTTGGAAATTAATCATCACATTCCTAAATAACACACGGGTCAAAGAAGTCTCAAAAGAAATTTTAAGAATATTTTGAGCTAGGTAGATACAAAAATATGCCTTTTCAAAATTCATGGGATGCAACGAAAGACATGCTTAAAGGGAAATTTACGGCATTAAAAGCATGTGTTAGAAAAGAAGAAACATCTAAAATCAAAAACTAACCTTCCTTCAAGGAGCCCTGGTGACACAATGGTTAAGTGCTCAACTGTGTGTCAGTGGTTTGAACTCACCAGCACTTTGGAGGAGAAAAGACCTGGCAATCTGCTCCCATAAAGGCTAGGAAACCCTATGGAGCAATTCTCTGTTATTTATGGTAGCTATTTTTTTTTTTTTTTTTATGAGTTAGAATTGACTCGATGGCACACAAAACAACAAGCTTCCATCTTAGGAAATGAAAGAAAAAAAGACCAATTTAAGCCTAAAGCAAGCAGAAGAAAAGGAATAATAAAACTTAGAGCAGAAATCAGTGAAATTTAGATAGGAAAAGAGTAGCAAAAATCAATAAAACTAAAAACTGGTTCTTGAAATAGAGCAATAAAATTGATCAAACTCTAGCCAGGCTAACCAAGAAAAAAAGGAGAGAAAACGTAAATTACCAATATGAGAAATAGAAGAGGGGTCATTACTATGAATCTTATGGACATTAAAAGGACAATAAAAGAATACTATGAACAGCCCTGGTGGTGTAGTGGTTAAGAACTCAGGCTGCTAATCAAAAGGTCAGCAGTTCAAATCTGCCATCTGCTCCTTGGCAAACCTATTGGGCAGTTATGCTCTGTCGTATAGGGCCGCTATGAGTCAGACTTGACTCAACGGCAGTGGGTTTGGGTTTTTTGGTTATTAACAACTCCATGCCACAAATTTGATAACTTCAATAAATTAGATCAATTCTTGAAACACACAAACTACTAAAACTGACACAAGGAGAAATAAATAATCTGAATAGGCCTGTATCTATTAAATAAATAGAATCAATAATCAATAACCTTCCAAAAAGAAAGCACCAGGCTCAGACGATTTCACTGGTGAATTCTATCACGCATTTAAAAAAGAAATGGTACCAATTCTTCACAATCTCTTTCAAAATATAGAAGCAGAATGGATACTCCTCCCTAACTTATTCTGAGGCCAGCATTACCGTATTACCAAAAAAGATAATGACATTACAAGAAAGAAAAATTCAGTCCAACATTTCTCATAAAGATGCAAAATTCCTTAATGAAATACAGTCGATTTTCATTATTTATGGTAGTTATGTTCTATAACAGGAGCTCTGGTGGTACAGTGGTTAAGGCATTTGACTGCTAACCAAAAGGTCAGCGGTTCAAATCCACCAATAATCCCTTGGGAGAAAGATGTGGCAGTCTGCTTCTGTAGAGATTATAGCCTTGGAAACCCTATCATGTGGTTCTACTATGTCCTGCAGGGTTGCTATGAGTCAGATTTTTTTTTTTTAATTTGTTTCATTTAAGTCAAATGTTAATTTCATGGTGTATTTTAGTAAGAGCAATACAGATTCCGTGTTTGTGGTTCCAGTCAGATATCCAGTAGTACAAATTAGCTTCAAGTTACACAAACTGAAAGAAAGAGGCTGAGCCAGCAAAGAAGGGCAGGCCTGGGGTGGGAACAGAGGAGAGGGAAGGAGAAGAAACAAAGAACTGAACACATATGCAGGCTTTTCCATACCACCTTCAATGCTAACCTGCTCCAGAGGGAGATTAAAAGTAGACAAGAATGACCAGCCACGGATTGTTCAACTGTTAACCAGCACCATGCTTTTCAGCAACATTTCAGCATAGTTTGAGACACTTCTTAGAGCAAAACCATTACAAACTCCTCTGAACAATGTTTAACCACCTCAAACTAACACCTAATTAATTTTACGCATTGGTATAATATTTGATTTAAACAATTAGAAAAAGGAGAATGTTACCACATATGCCCCTATAGTGTGAGTAACTTCTCTCTTACATGTTTGCATCCCCTGGAAGTGAAACTAAAATAAACAAAAACAAAAAAAGGTGCTGTCGAGTCAATTCTGACTCATAGTGACCCTATAGGACAGATCAGAACTGTCCCGTAGGGTTTCCAAGGAGCAGCTGGTGGATTCAAACTGCCGAATTGCCAACCTTTTGGTTAGCAGCTGTGGCTCTTAACCACTGTGCCACCAGGGCTAATGGTTTTTTAATGTATTCCATTTCTAATGATGATCTTGCCACATCTGGCATGGAGACAATACAGTAATGCTGAAAAAGCCTCTCTGCAGTCCTGTTAGTGACTTACAGAACCTAAAAGCTGAGACCAGTAAAGTCCACAGAAATTCACTCTTGCCTTTAAGAACTTTGAATATTGCTTAAAAATAAAAACAGGTCAGGAACCTAAATTCTGAGACCAAATGTAAAAGTCAGATTTGGTGGTTTTCAGTGACAATGGAGGAATTTCCAAGGGTTGGGATGGGGAGGAGTGGGAAGATCAGAAATAGTTTCTTATTGACTTTTATGTCTCACTGATTTTCATATTCATGTTCTAGAAAACAAAAAACCCTTGCTGTCAAGTCGATTCTCACTCATAGCGACCCTATAGGACAGAGTAGAGCTGCCCCAGAGGGTTTCCAAGTTGCGCCTGGTGGATTCGAACTGCCAACTTTTTGGTTAGCAGCTGAGTTCTTAATCACTGCACTATCAGGGGTCCTCAAGTGTTCCATAAAGTCCTTGCACATACCGAATTAGTGAATACTGAACCAGCTGAGAATATTTCATTTCTCTCCTCAAGAACATATTTGTGAAAGGCTGCAAAAGTACAGTGAGTATTTTTAGCAAATAGGCTAGATTTGCAAATATGGAATCCAACAATGTATAAAAAGAATTATATGCTATGACCAAGTGGGATTTATTCTAGATATGAAAGTCTGGTTTAACATTTGAAAATCAATCATTATAATCCATTATATCAACAGGCTAAAGAAAAAAAAAAACATACGATCACATCAATTAATACAGTAAAACTTTGATAAAATCCAACACCCATTGATGTCAAAGAGTCTCAGTGAACTAGAGACTAGAGGTTGACTTTCTGAACTTGATTTTAAAAAAAAAAAAAAAATCCACAGAACCATACAGCTAACATCTCACTCAGTGGTGAGAGACTGGACACTTTCTCCCTAAGGTTGAGGACAAGGTAAGGCTGTCGTCTCTCACTATTCCTATTAAACATTGTACTAGATAGCCCTACTTAGTACAATAAGACGAAAAAGGAAGTAAGTATGTTGAAAATAAGTAAACTGTCCTTATTTCCAGATGACATGATTGTCTATACAGAAAACTCTAACAAATCTAGTGTTGTAACTAATAACTGAATATAGCAAAGTCACAGGATACAACCTCAATATACAAAAGTCAATTCTTTTCCTACATAACAGCAATGAACAATAAAAATTTGGAATTAAAAAAAAAAAAACTATTTACAACTGTACCAAAGAGAAATATCTATGTGTAAATGAAAGGAATCAAAGGCCTGAATAAGTGGAGTGATATTCTATGTTTATGTATTGGAAGACTCAATGTTTTTAAGATGGTAATTCTTTCCAACTTGGCCTATAGATTCAACACAACCTCAATCAGAATCCCTAAAAGTTATTTTGTAGATATCCCCAGATTCTAAAATTTATATGAAAAGTCAAAGGACCTAGAAGAGCCAAAACAATATTTTGAAAAGCCAGAAAGGCAATTCAAAGGAAACAGGATACAAATGGTATTGGGACAAGTGGATACCCATGTGTTAAAAAAAAAAAAAAACTCAGACACAAACCTTATATCTGAACCCCAAAATTAACTTAAAATTGATCATAGATCTAAATGTAAATGGTAAAACTATAAAATTTCTAGAAGAAAATATCAGAGAAAATCTACATGACCTTGAGTATGCTGATGAGTTTTTAGAAACATCACAAAAAGCAAAATCCATGAGATAAAAATGTAGATAAGTTGGACTTTATTAAAATTAAAATATGTTTAGCTTTAGTAGGGCTTCTCCTGAGTAAAAGTAGATACTGACTCATAGCGACCCCACAGGACGGTAAAGAACTGTCCCATAGGGTTTCCAAGGAGTGGCTGGTGGATTCAAACTGCCAAACTTTTGGTTAGCAGCCAAGCTCTTAACCACTGTGCCGCCAGGTCTATTAATGTGGTTTCTTTATTTGTAAAGAAATTCAGTGTTGTTTACCGTGTAAATTTGTAAGTAGAAAGGCATTACTGCTCAGCTGGAAGATTTTATTCAAATTAAAGACATTGCTTCTCCCTGTCCCAGTGCAAGTCATTTGAGATTTCAGGGGACTAAGTTGTCAACATAAATTGCCCATCTACTGATTGGTCCTTAGATGCAATTTAAGAGTATATTCGTTTAAGGAAGTGAAGCAATAACAGTAATTTTTATACCATATTTTTTCTGTTACGTTCAGTCTTCTTAAAAGCTGTACTTTTTCTCTTTCAGTTCTTTTCTAATTATAATACCTTTATCAGTTAACAAAGAAATAACATATCAAAATCAAAGAAATAACTTTGGTTAATAGTTTTCTTTTTCCAGATTATTACGAATTGCAATTTGAATTTGTATACAACTTTATAGGTTATAAGACACATTTATATATATTCTCTTACTTAATTATTGCAAAAACCAGAAGAAGTAGAAATATGATATATTTGTTTTACAAATGAGATAATTAACGGTTTAATAGTTACAAATCTATGTTACACGTCAAGTGGCAGTAGAAGCCCCAATTATAAATCCATAATCCATTTTGTTCACTATGCCACAATGATTCTAATACTTAGAATATTTTAAGACATGATGTTGTATCCCAACTTGCATGTATTTATTCATTCTGCTTATTATCTCACACCAGAATTCAGCAAAGTTTATTGCACCTTTGTCATCTATTAGTGTGGTGTGAATCAAAGTGAAGAGTGTCTTTTGTTTTAAGATTAAGATCCTGATGCTTAGACCAAAATTATATGAACAACTTGTTTATAATGAAAGGTTTTGAGGGTTTATCCAGGCCATCTCCTATGTAAGATTCAGGTGATAGAAAGTTGAATAAAATATGATCCCTGTCTTTGAGAAGCATAAATCTAGTGGAGGAAATACACTTGTAAACAGCTAATTCAATTAAAACGTGGAAAGAGCAGTAATAGAAGCATGCACAGGGCATTATAAGAGCACAGAGGAAATACACACAGGAGTGTGGTAGATGAACGAGGAAGAAGAAGTCAACCAGGAAAACAGAAAAGTACTAAGGGAGAGTAGTACCATAGAACCCAAGAGTGTTTCAGTGAGAAAAGATGACTGGCATGGCCAAATAAAGCAGAGTGGTCCAGGAAGGTAAGTACATACTGAGAACAATTTTAGTTTGTTAATATGGAAGTTTGAGTGGGGGCAGGGGTAGTAGGTGAAGAAACCATTTGCAGAGGGTAATTAGTGAAAGAAAAGTTAGAAACATGAAATCAACCATTTGCAAGGTGCTTGCCAATAAACTTGGTAAGAAGGGAAAGGGATAAGACAGTTCTATGAGGAGCAGGACTACATGAAGGGGTCCATTAGGATAGAAGACAGCTCAGTATGTTTTTGGACTGAGATTATACCGTGGTGGAGAGAGAAGTACTGAAGACATGGGGCTGGGGTGGTGACTGATATAGGAAATGGGAGACTGGAATCGAATGCACGGGAGGAATGAACGGACCTGCTGCAGGAGTAAAGTCCTATTTCATCCTTTGAAATTGAAGGAAAGGTGTTAGCATGAATACAGCAAAATTTAGCAGATTTTATATGGGAATAGAGAGGGATGGCCATGAGATTGATCAAGAGTCATTGGTTCTCTGAGACAGCTCATTCACAAGAGAGTAGAGAGAACAAGACAATTGAGGTTAAGTGGTAAATCGGGTTTCAAGTGAAGGATAATCATATAAACCAGTAAAAAACCAGTTTTTGTTGAGTCAATTTCAACTCATGACGATCCCACATGTATCAGAGTAGAACTGTGCTCCGCAGGGTTTTCAGTGACTGATTTTTTTGGGAAAGAGATTGCGAAGCCTTTCTTCTGAGGCACCTCTGAGTGAAGTCAAACCTTCAACCTTTTGGTTAGCAGCCAAGTGCCATTCGCACCACCCAGCGACTCCACATGATATTTTACAGGCTAGGATTGGGGTGAAAGGCTTGGAGATAACAGAAAGAGAAAGGGAACCAAACCCAAAGAGTATAGATTTAGTGTCTGAAACAGATTAAAGAACTAAGGGTAGGCTCTTGAGTCATAATTTAAGTCACTGCCAGTGATGGCAGGTCATAGGATGGAGAGAGAGACTGAAAGCAGGGAGCTAACAGGAATACTGACTCCACCTCAGCCTCTTCACGGCCTTCTGCACTAGGAGTGAGGGGATTTGAATAGCTCTGCAGCCCTGAGGGATGTAGGGAAGTGGTACTCTCAGGCAAGAGCTAGGATTCAGAAAGGTAAGATATGATCGGGCCTTATTTAACAGAAATGTTTACTAATGTAAGGCTTCTCTTTACCAAAGATTTTGAGTTCCAGAAGGCAAAGATGAATGTGTTGGAGGGTAGGATGCAGAAGGAAGGAAGAAGGTGCAGAAAGCGCTATGGGAACAAGAATGTAGAAAAGGATAAATGGCTGGAAGGGTTTAAATTTCATGTGGAACTGGGAATGCTAAGGATATGAAACAGAGTCAAAATAAGTAACCCTAAAATTTCCAGTGCAAATTTGTGTCAAGTTCCGGGAAAATCATATTATACTAGACTACAGCCTAATGATGACATGTGCTTAATATTTATATTTATCTTTTTTCTCAGTTCTTGCTTTGAGATGCTGGAAAAGACATCTACAACAGTGATTCGTATACCTGACTTATTATCAGCTGGGGAGCTTTAAAAAATATGGTTCCTTAGGACCCATCCTCGATCTACTGAATAGTAGTCTCTGGAAATGGGACCCGAGAATCTTTCTCAAGTAATTCTGATCTGCTGCCAGGTTTAAGAACTCCTTACCTAAGGAATATTGGAGCCTTTGCATGGGTTGTCTGTCAGATTTTAGCAGGGCCTACGCAAATAAAGTTCTTTTAACCATTCTAACCATGAGTTCTGTTGCTCAGAATAACCAATTAAAATACTTATCATGAAAACCAACTCCACAATTTATTAGTCATGATTTCTGCTAACTCAGACAGTTTATTAAGAGCTTATACACCCCACCACAGCCACATCACGAGAAACTCATAAGTAACTTTGTATCTGATGAAAAGAGAGAGCATGGCATTTTCTGCATGTAATAGGAACTTGGGGCAATTTGCAGTCAGTTTGACCTGTACATTTTGGAAACCTCAGGATGTTAATGGGGACAGAACGGGCACGAAATACATGTGACATGTTGAATTGGAATAAAAGTTCTTAAAAAACTGAATAGTACTACATTTAAGCTTTAATGTTTAATAATTAGTAGAAATTATATGGACAGAAATAAAATCACTAACCAACTCCATGACCCAGGACATTTGCCAGATTGTTCTTCCAAAAAGAAATAAACCTCAATTGTTGGCTATAGGAGATTTTCACTTAAAATTGTAAATCACTGCTCAATGAAGACGCTGTGTTGCTGCTTCAGGATTGATAGATGTAGCTGTACTTCAGAGTAAAACAACCCAAAGAGAACAATGAGAAAATGCCAGATGCTATTGTTCCATATCACATTGTCCCAAAGATAGGGTTTTGAGGCTAGAATTTTAAAGAAAAGGGCTTTCAGTAGAAGATTTAGTTGGTGCCTATATCTAAATTAGAGTCCCTGCGTGGTAAAAAAAAAAAAAAATTTTTTTTTTTTCCGTGGTGCAAGTGGTTAATTCACTCAGCTGCTAACCAAAAGGTTGTAGGTTTGAGTCCACCCACAGGAGGCTGGTGATCTACTTCTGAAAAATTAGCCATTGAAAACCCCATGGGGTCGCCATGAGTCAGAGTCAACTGGTTTATTTCTAAATGAGGATTTCTGCAGGTGGTTTGGATGCAAATAACTGTTCTTGAAAATATTCTCGCCTAGATTTTGGGGATTGTTTTACTGGTGTGGTCTATGGATAAGAAGATTGGATCATGAGTTGAGAGATAGAAATTCTAGTCTCACTTCTGCCACTAAGTAGCTGTATGATCATGGGCAAGTCACGTCCCACTATTTAGATGGGGAAATCATGAGTGAAAAACTTCAGGACACATGCATGGTGGCATACTTTTGATAAGTTTCTTTTATTGCTATTGCTTTAACAAACTTAGAAGCTTCTTTCAGAGAAGTTTCTCTTTACCTTTGTTGTTGTTGGGTGCCATCAAGTTAATTTCAACTTGTAGTGACCCCATGTGACAGAACAGAGCTGCCCTAGAGGGTTTTCTTGCCTGTAATCTTTACAGGAGCATATTGACAGGTCCTTCTCCAGAGGCTCATAGGGTCGCTGAGTCAGAATCAACTCGTCAGCAACAGGTTTGGTTAGTTTCTCCACAGGAGCTGCTGGTTGGGTTTGAACCACCAACCTTTCAGTTAGCACCTGAACACTTAACCATTGTTCCATCAGGGTTCCTTCTCTTTTAGGGACTGACTATACTGCCCAGTAATCTCTGCTTTGAAGAACTAAAATTTGTAGGTTTGCCTTTAATTCTGCAGGCCTCATAGTAGCAAGGGGATTTTTCAGGGAGAGATTTACAAAGGAAAGTTTGAACTCTCACAAAGGCATGGAGCTTGCATCATGGTGCCTTGGAGTGACCTTCCTTTAAAAGAGACCCTCTTTAGAAGAGGTTGAAGGATATTCATTTGTTTGTTTTATTTTGTTATGATGACGATGATGATAATTGATCATTGTTTTGCTCTTATATATCTATAATCTTCTCAGGTCTGTGTGATTGTAGAATTCTTAGGGCACCCAAAGAGTATATACTCTCTTTAAACAACTGTATCGTGATGACAGAGAGCACTGGCAAGACAGCCTTGTATACCTGGAACAAATTCCACTTATTTGAGGTGTATAATTCTTTGTATACATTGCTGGATTTGATTTGCTGATACGCTGTTGAGAATTTTTGCCTCTATGTTCATGAAAGGTACTGGTCTGTAGTTTTCCTATCTTGAGATGTCATTATCCTTTTTTTTTTTGCTATTAGAGTAATGCTGGCTTCATAATATGAGTTAGGAACTGTTCCCTCTGCTTCTACTTTCTGGAAGGAATTGTGGAGAATTGGTACCACTTCTTTCTAAAATCCTTGGTAGAATTTACTAGCTAAATTGATACAGACAGGTCGCCCTGGGGGACCTACATCCGTAATCTTGAAACATTCTTGAGATCAAACCGTTTCCTAGAACAATTGAGAAAAACAACCCCATGAAAGGCTGTTAGAGTTTCAGATTACCTAAGATATACTTCCTCAAAGTTGTCTTTCAGAAGCAGCTGGAGAGAACCAGTCCCAGGGACATGCACAAAACATCCACCTGCGACCGCTATATGACCTTCCACCAGAGGCAGCAAAGAGCTGCAGCAGAGCTGAGAATCGAACTCGAGGGAACAGGTGACTGCACAGGCACGACACCCCATAGGAAGTGCTCCCAACCTTCCCACATGCCTTTGTGGTGGACTCCATCTTACCAGCAGAATGCGCGTGCAGATGAGGAACTAAAGATCCACGTCAAACTACTTATACCAAAAAAGTAATTATCTGAAATTTTAACTGCTAATTTGCTATTACCCCATTTCCATATTTTAGCGAACAATAAAAACAGGAGACAAAGACTTGTGCATGGGGAGTAGCCTGCTAGAGTGTCATACACTCGGCTGCTGCCCCACTGCACAGTGCTTTGATTTTCTAATAAAAACTCTCCTTTTAAAAGTCAGCCAAGTCTCCCCGAGTAATTTTTTTCTCTTGGGCAAGACAATGACTGACTTTCTGGGGTCCATGGGTCTCAGACTGTAACAAAATCATCTAGGCCTAGTGCTTTCTTTCATTCTTTTTTTTGCATGTTTATTAATTATTGATTCAATTTCTTTGATACCTATAGATTTATTCAGATGATCTATTTCTCGTTTTGTGAGTTTTTTAGTTCGGGTCTTTTAAGGAATCAGTCTAGTTTACCTAAGTGATCAAATTTGTGAATATAGATTTACTCATAGTATTCCTTTATTATTCTTTTAATGTCCATGGGATCTGTAGTGATAACCCCTATTTTATTTCACATAATGCTAATTTGTGTCTTCTCTCTCTCTCTCTCTTTTTTTTTTTTTTCTTGGTTAGCCTGGCTAGAGTTTTATTAATTTTGCATTGCTCTTTTCCAAGAACCGGCCTTTGGTTTTGTTGATTTTCACTGTCGTTTTCGTTTCTACTTCATTGATTTCTGCTCTAAATTTTATTATTCCTTTTCTTCTGCTTGCTTTAGGCATAAATTGCTCTTTTTCATCTTGTTTCCTAAGATGGAAGTTTAGGTTATTAATTTTAGATCTTTTTTTTTTCTTTTCTAATACATGCATTTAATGCTATAAATGCCCTTCTAAACGTGGCTTTTGTTGCATCCCACAAATTTTCATAAGGTATATATTCATGTTTACTTGGTTCAAAAAAAATTTTTTTTAATTTCTCTTGAGATTCTTCTTTGAACCAAAATAATAGTGTTTTTGTCCATTTTTCTTTCAATTCTACCATTTTTCTTTTTATGAAGGTTTACAGAGCAAATTAGTTTTTCATTAAACCATTCATGCACATATTGTTTTGTGACGTTGGTTGCCAACCCCACACAGTGTGCCAGTACCCTCTCCTTCCCAGCCTTAGGTTCCCCATTGCCAGCTTTCCTGTCCCCTCCTGCCTTCTCATCATGGTCCCTGGGCTGGTGTGCCCATTTGCTCATTTTGTTCTGTGGGCCTGTCCGAATTTGGCTAAGGGGTGAACTATAAGAGTGACTTCAGTACTGAGTTAAAGGAGTGTCCAGGGGTTATACTCTATGAGTTTCTCCAGTGTCAGACCAGTAAGTCTGCTCTTCTTTTGTGAGTTAGAATTTTGATCTATATTTTTCTCCAGCTCTGTCTGGGACCGTCTACTATGATCCCTGTCGGAGCAGTTGGTGATGGTAGCTGGGCACCATCTAATTGTGCTGCACTCAATCTGTTGGACGCTGTTATTTGTGACCCATTAGTCCTTGGACTAATCTTTCCATTATGTCTTTGATTTTCTTCATTCTCCCTTGCTCCAGACGGGGTGAGACCAGTGGAGTACCTTAGATAGCCACTCAATTCTATCCGTTTTTGATTCATGTATTTTGACACTCTTGTTAGGTGCATACACATTAAGGGTTGCTTTGTGTTCTTGAGGAATTGGTCCCTTCATAATTACATAATGTTCCTCTTTATAATTTCCCTTGTTCTGAAGTCTATTTTGTCTGAAATTAATACAAACCCCAGAAAACCCAGTGCCATCGAGTCGATTCTGACTCATAGTGACCCTATAGGACAAAGTAGAACTGCCCCGGAGTTTCCAAGGAGCGCCTAGCAGATTCAAACTCCCAACCCTTCGGTTAGCAGCCATACCACTTAACCACTATGCCACCAGAGTTTCTGAAATTAATATAGGTACTACATATTTCTTTTGATTAAGTTAGCATAAGTATCTTTCTCTTTTTTAACCTGAGTCCTTATATTTAAAGTGGCTTTCTTACAGACAACATACAATTGGGTTTTCTTTCCTTACACATTCTATTTCTTTTGATTTGCATATTTGAACATTCACATTTAAAGTGATTGTTGATGTAGTGGCGTCAATATATACCAAGTTTATTTTTTCTATTCATCGCATTTGTTCTTTATTGACTTTTCCTCTTTCTTTTTCTGCCTTCTTTGATTTTAATTGACAATTTTAGATGATTTCATTTTATCTCCTCTCTTAGCATCTCAGTTAATTTTCTTTTGAAAAGTATTTTCAGTGGTTGTCCTAGATTTTATAACATATATTTGTAACTAATTTAAGTCTAATTTCAAATAGCACTGTACTACTTCATGTTTATTGCAAGTGTCTTAAAACAAAGCATTCCTGATTCCTTCTTCCCATCACTTGTGACATTGTTGTCATTCATTTAACGTATCCATATAAAATAGTCAACAAATACACTGTTATTATTACTCATTTAAACAGTTACCTTTCACATCAATGAAAAATAAGAAAATGAAAAGATTTTATTTTATCTCATTAATTCCTTACCTGACACTATTTCTTTCTTTATATAGAACTGAGTTTCTGACTATATATTTTCCCTTGTTTCTGAAGAATTTCTTTTAACCTTTCTTGCAGGGTAGGTCTACTGACCAAAATTCTCTCAATGTTTGTTTGTTGGGAAAAGTTTTCATTTCTCCTTCACTTTTTTAAAATTTTATTTATTTAATTTTTGGGGGGGGTAAAAATATGCACAACAGAAGATACACCATTTCAACAATTTTTACATGTACAGTTCAGTGACACTGATTATCACCTGATTTTTTGCAGTCAGTTCCCCTCCATCCCTAATCCCGAGTTTTGAACTTTGAAGTGGAGAGAACAGACCCCAAGATATGGGAGGAGCCATTCACACACACATGCATACAGCACCCTACAGTTTATAACGCCTTTCCACTTTTACAATCTTATTTGCCTCTCACATATGAAGCCATGGATACTCAAAGGGGTAGGTGACATGGGTTAGAGGGTCTCCAAAGTTAAAAGTCCCCCCAGCACCCTCCCAAAGTTCCGGAGGCCTCAGTTGTGGATCCCTGGCCCAGGGCCCTGGTCCACTGGGAAGTCTGTGGGTGTTCCGTGGGATCTGAGTGTACCGTGAAGACTGGGGAAACTCTGACTGCAGCATATCGACATATATTTAAGCTATGTCCAATCTACAAATGAGTTTTTCAAAGGCATTCTTCATTTCTATTACAGTTTTTTTTTTAATTTCTAGTATTTCCTTTTGATTCCTTCTTAGAGTTTCCATCTCTCTGCTTACATAGGCATCTCTTCTTGAATATCTGTTTGTCTTTCAGTTAGAGCCCTTAAGTTATTAATAACAGTTATTTTAAATTACCTGTCTGATAATTGCAAAATCCTTGTCATATCAGAGTCTGGTTCTGATGATTTGATTCTTCAGCATGTTTTTTCTTGACTTTTGGAATGCCTTGCAAGTTTTGGTTGAAAGCTGGGCAAACGTCGGATAGTAGGAACTGTGGTAAACAGGCCTTTAGAGTGAGGATTAGTGGTCATTTTGCTGGGAATTGGGCATTTAATGCTTGCTGTAGTTATAGGTGCAAAAAAAAAAAAAATTGCCATCAAATTGATTCTAACTCATGGCAACCCCATGTGTTACAGAGTAGAACTGAGCTCCACAGGCTTTTCTTGGCTGTAATTTTTATGGAAACAAATTGCCAGGTATTTCTTCCATGGTGCCTCTGGGTCGGTTCCAACCATCAACATTTATGTTAGTCCCATTGCCATCAAGTCGATTCTGACTCATAGCAACCCTACGGGGCAGAGTAGAACTGCCCCATAAAGTTCCCAAGGAATGGCTGGTGGATTGGAACTGCCAACCTTTTGGTTAGCAGCCAAGCTCTTAACCACTGGACCACCAGGTCATAAAATGTTCACACCCCTCAGGGTCCTCTCCATGTTTTTTTTTATCTTCTTAACTTTGGTCTTTCCTAAGTACTCCTCCTCAAAGATAGTCTGTGTCTTGTAGCTCTATGAGCTATAACCCACCGTTGTTAAACCAGAGCCCTACTGGTGTGGTAGGAAGATATGTGTAAGGGGGCCATTCTATAATCTTTTCATTAAATCTCAGTTGTTTTACATGCGTTTCTCCGAGGTATGGTTGTCATTCTCTCCTTCTGCCTTCACCTTTCCCCAGCTGTAGCATTCCCAATCTGTTTACTTGAACCCCTGACCCTTATTGATTGTTTCTTATTCACCCTTAGTTGAGACAAAATAGCTAAAGAGAGCAAAAGTCTGGGAACTATCCTTTCTCTTTGTGAGATAACCAAAAACTAAACTGAACCTACTGATACCGAGTCGATTCCAAGTCATAGAGACCCTATAGGATAGAGTAGAACTGCCCCATAAGATTTCCAAGGAGCAGCTGGTGGATTCAAACTGCCAACATTTTGGTTAGCAGTCATAGCTTTCTAGTAAAGTCTTTTCCCTGGAGAGTAGGCTTTTGTTATGAATATGACATTGGGCATATTTGACAATGATTACTCTTCCCCACCCCCTTCAGATCTACCAGGATATCTTTCTTGAATCTTCATCATGAAAATCTGGTGGGATTCCTGGAGGAAAAGACCATGGAAGTGTGGTTTGCTCTAAGACTGCAGTCACAAGGAGTTTCTCACTCTCATACTAGTCCACACTCATCCTCCAGCAATGTGTCAAAATTACCATTTAATGTTTCTACCAGTTTAATGGCTTCCATTCCAGGTAAGCAGATCTCAGTTGCATCTTTCTGGATGTGTATGTCTCTCCAGATTTCATGGTGGCCATTGGCCCTGTGACCTAAATTCTCTGATGAGTCTAAAAAAAGTTATTGATTCTCAGTTTGTCCAGCTTTTCTTATAATGATGGTAGTGGTGGCTTCCAAGTTTCAACCCTGAAACTGGAAGTTGGTAGAGACATTTTTATCCTTATTAAAATATTAATTTATATTCAAAGGTACCTTTGTTTTTCCTGAAGAAAGGAAATAAAATCAATCTAGGATATCTTATTGCAGTGAAGAAGTGTGGGAGGTAAGAGAAGGAAACGTCAGCTAGTACATTAAATTTCAGAACATAAAATAGTTGAATTAACAGAAATTTCTATTCTCTGTCCTGATAAACTTGAAATTTTATGAAATTTATTTTGATATGATTTCTGATCCCTTTGAAAAACAGTTTTAGATTATGGGGCAGTGGGTCATAACAGTGATACTTCAAGTACAGGCAGTCACAAAATGAGTTACGAAAATCAAACACAAGTCTGAATGTGTGAAAATTGAATGGCAGATTTACAAGTTTTAAATCTTACTGAAATTGGAAGGGAAGTTTCCATTTCAAAAGATAAAATGTTGTTACATTAAAATATTATTTTAAATTTAAATTTCATTTTTTAATTTTCATTTTGAAGTACCTTCAGACTTACAAACACAATACAAAGATTTCCAGTGTACCCTCCATCTCTGTCTACACACATCCACATCTGTATCTATTTCTGTATCTACCCATACATGTCTTCATCCGGCATCCCCAAAAGTTAATACAGAACCATAAAGCAATGATCATAATCAGGAAATTATGAGTCATATAATTCATTCATTCATTATATAATCATGAATGAATACTGATATCTCCACTTCCGATCCAGTACCACACGATTCATTCTAACCTTACCCCTTATTTTATTTGTAACCCTTTCTATGAAAAAAGAAAAGAAATATGGCTCTCATTATCCACAGTATATTTATTTTCTCAGTCCCAGAATATACCTAGAGTAAAGGCACCCTAGTGATGGTGCAGTGGTTAAAGTGCTTGGCTACTAACCAAGAGATCGGCAGTTCAAACCCACCAGCTGCTCCACAGAAGAAAGATATGGCAGTCTGCTTGCATAAAGATTGCAGCTTTGGAAACCCTATGGGGCAGTTCTACTCCTACCTATAGGGTTGCTGAGTCAGAAGTGACCCAATGGCAACAGTAACAGGTAGTTTCAGAACTACCGACCCATTCCTCTTTGAAAAACAAATTACAACCTAGAGTACAATATTTGTATGTAGTTCATTTACCCTAAGATATTGTCAAGTTCCTAATGTCTTGCATTTATACAGTTATATATCCCCTAAGTCTTGTACCTCTTATTTAATACTGTTATTTAACAAACAGTTGTACAACTTCAACCCGATGAGCATCTATCCAGGTCTAAAAATTTGCACTATACCACCTATTTCATTTCAATTGTATAAAACTATCTACCTTAAACTCTGGAAACCCTGGTGGCATAGTGGTTAAGTGCTATGGCTGCTAACCAAAGGGTGAGCAGTTCAAATCCACCAGGCGCTCCTTGGAAACTCTCTGGGGCAGTTCTACTCTGTCCTAAAGGGTCGCTATGAGTCGGAATTGACTCGGTGGCACTGGGTTTGGTTTTGGTATCTTAAACTCTCACATTATTAAAGCTTGCTTTTTTTCTTTCTAATTATTTGCCTATTTTTATTTTGAAAAGAAGACAAAGTACAATAGCATGTAAGCTCCACAAGGGAAGAATTGTGATTTTTGCTTCATTTTCACTGTCTGTTACAGCCACAATGCCTAGAGCAGAGCTTGACATACACTAGTCACTCGATAAAAACTGGTTGAATAGAGTACTCAAATAACTATACAAACACATGTATGACAAGGGCAATTCTGCTGAAATTAAGTTAAGCTCTTGGTTGACAAGCAACCACCACTAGGTGACACTATAAAACATGCATACGTTAGCTAATTTACAGATGTCCAAAGTTGACCCATGAAAGGCAATTTAGGGGTGTCATTATGAAATGCACATAGTTGCACTTATGAAAATCTAGAGGAGCCTATATAAGAGAAATTTAATGTCAAATTGTAGGCCTACTGAGGGCACATTTGTGATAATAAAAAAAATAGGGTGAACATTTTAGGAATAGTAGTTCTGTTTCAAAAAAATGGGTCGTGCCTCAGAGAGTTTCGTCTTTAGTATTGGTGACCAAGAGTTGAGTAGAAGTAAAAGCAGAGAATGAGGTAGAAGCTGCTAAGGCCACAGGGACCGCATTAAGGTTATGTGGTATTTAGAATAGAGAGGAAAGGGAAAAAAGGTATACGCATTAACCAGTGAAAACCTGGAGGACTCTAACCTTAAGTGAAGTTGTAAGTCATTGCTAACTTGAACGGTATTGCAACATGTAGAGAGTGCTGGTACTACTTTGTTTCTTTTTTAGAAATGACAACACTGAGGTAATGACTTACCTAATGTCACACAGCTAGTAAGGGGGAAAGTCAGGGTTTCAGCCCCAAAATTCTGATTCCAGCCTCCATGCTTTCCCTCACCACTTAAACCACCTTTGTTGTTGTTGTTAGGTGCTGTTGAGTTGATTTTCGACTTACAAGGACTCCACCGATCTCATGTGACAGAGTAGAACTGCCCCACAGGGTTTTCTTGGCTGTAATTTTTGATGCTCCTAAATTCTTAGTATAAATAACCACTGGATTTGAAATAATGTCTAAATTTACCCCAGTATTTTTGGGGTTATGAAACTCCTAGGACAACTGGAATAGTAACTGGTTTAGATTTTGTTTTGACGTAAAATTATTTGTGAAGTTATCTGTGCTTAAAAATGTTGAACGTTCCACAATTAGGTGAATTGCAATACATGAATGTCATTCTCGCCTCTTAAATATCAGTTTTTACAGCGGGTCCCTGTTTCAATGAGAACTTAAAAATGTGAGGGTGAAACTAAAATGTTCTTCCACCCCAAAGTGTTTCTTCCTTAATGGAAACACAACCAAGCTATTGGAATAAACTGTGTTTAACCTAAAAGCCTCCTCTCCAGATACTCCTAGAGAGGAGAGATGACTTCGCTGCTATTTGGAATGGCTTTCCTTTGAAGGCTTCAGGTATGTCTGTTGAGTTATAAAGAAGAGTAACAAAACAAAAAAAATTGTTTAAATATATTGTGCTCCATCAGTCTCACATAGAATAAAATAGATGGTTTCCAGAAAGTTAATCTTTTACAAACTGAATATAGAATCTTAATTAAACATCTTCAACAGCCAAAGACTAATTGGCAGCCAAAATTTGAAGCAGAAATTCGCTACCTTAGGCCTTTTGCTCTTAAGTCATAACATTTTTACATTAACTGAGATTTTTGCATATCATTAAGGTCATTTACATCTGTCTGAAATGACCACACACTTGAAAATTTTAAAGAATACTTGAATTTTACACTTTTAGTAGGGAACAAATTATTTTCATGTAATGACAGCTATAAACAAGCAGTAGAGTAATACCTTAAGGACAAATTATTTTCTTCAGGAAAAAATCTATACTTAACTTTGTATTACTTTTTCTCATTGTTACTCCATTAGTTGTTAGATCTTTAAATATTACATTCCTGTTAGTAGAGAATAAAAACAATTTTTTTTTAAAAGATAGTACAGTCTGTCTTGTGAAAAAAAAAATTTTTATCATTTATTCAAACTAAAAGTAGTTAAATTTCTTGTGACGTAAGTACAGTAAGTAAATTAATAATATATAATTTTGCTTCTTACTGTTGTTCGGTGTCGTCGAGTCAGCTCCAACTCATAGTGATCTTACACGTAACAGAACAAAACACTGCCTGGTCCTGTACCTTCTCAAAATCAGTGCTATGCAACTTGTCCAAGGCAAGGCCATGTAAGTTCCATAAAAGAAAAAGACATGTCCAAACTCCCCGAGGGGCTGTATTACTGGGCTGAGGGCTGTGGGGACCATGCTTTTGAGAACATCTAGCTCAATCTGCATAACAGAGTTTATAAAGAAAATGTTCTACGTTCCACTTTGGTGAGTAGCGTCTGGGGTCTTAAAAGCTTGTGAGCAGCCATCTAAGATACTCCACTGGTCTCACCCATCAGGAGCAAGGGAGAATGAAGAAAACTAAAGACACAAGGGAAAGATTAGTCCAAAGGACTAACAGACCACAACTACCACAGCTTCCACCAGACTGAGTCCAGTAAAACTAGATGGTGCCCAGCTATCACTACTGGCTACTCTGACAGGTATCACAATTGAGGATCCTGGACAGAGCTGGAGAAAAATGTAGAACAAAATTCTAATGCTCAAAAAAAGGTCAGATTTACTGGCCTTACAGAGACTGGAGAAACCTCAAGAGTATGACCCCCAGACACCCTTTTAGCTCAGTAATGAGGTCACTCCTGAGGTTCACCCTTCAGTCAAAGATTAGTCAGACCCATAAAAAAATGAGACTAAAGGGGCACACCAGCCCTGGGGCAAGTACTAGAACACAGGAGAGGACAGGAAAGCTGGTAATAGGGAACCCAAAGTCTAGAAGGGAGAGTGTTGACATGTTGTTGGGTTGGTAACCAACAAAACGATACGTGTACTAACTCTTTAATGAGGAGCTAGTTTGTTCTGTATAAACCTTATCTAAAGTACAAAAAAAAAAAAAAAATCATCTATATAAGACCAAACAGTCAACAATTACTTTAAAACAAAGATAAGAATGCAAGGGGGTAAAAGGAAACCAAATCAATGGAAACAGATTAACCAGAAAGGAAATACTGAGAATGTTCATGACTGTGAAAAATGTAACTAATGCCACTGAACTATTTGTGTAGAAATTGTTGAATGGGAACCTAAATGCTGTGCAAACTTTCACTGAAAACACAATAGAACATTATTTAAAAAATAATAATTACAGTCAGAAGCTGAAAAAAAAAATCAGTGCTATGTTTAATCTCATTATTTCAGGTACTGTGCCAATCCATCTTATTGGGGGTCTCCCTCTTTTTTGCTAACTCTCTACCAAGTGTCATGGATTAAACTGTGTCCCCCCAAAATGTGTGTATCAATTTGGCTGGGCCATGATTCCCAGTATTGCGTGGTTTTCTTCCATTTTTTTATCGTAATTTTATGTTAAAGAGAATTAGGGTAGAATTGTAACACCCTTACTGAGGTCACATCCCTGATCCAATGTAAAAGGAGTTTCCCTGCGATGTGGCCTGTACCACCCTTTTATCTTATGAGAGATAAAAAGGAAATGGAAGCAACCAGAGAATAGGGACTTCACATTACCAAGAAAGAAGCACCAGGAGCAGAGTGTATCCTTTAGACACAGGAGTCCTGGGCAGAGAAGCTCCTAGTCCAGGGGAAGATTGATGAGAAAGACTTTCCTCCAGAGCCAAAAGAGAGAGAAAGCCTTCTCCGGGGCTGATGCCCTGAATTTGGACTTCCAGCCTACTAGACTGTGAGGAAAATAAGCTTCTCTTTGTTAAAGCCATCCACTTTTGGTATTTCTGTTACAGCAGCACTAGATGACTAAGACACCAAGTATGATGTCTTTCTCCAGCAATTGGTCCCTCTTGATGACAAATCCAAAGTAAGTAAGATAAAGTCTGGCCACCCTAGCTTCTCAGGAGCATTCTGGCTATAGACAGATCTTCTAAGACAGATCTGTTTATTCTTCTGGTAGTCCATGGTATATTCAGTATCTTCACCAACACCACAATCCGAATGCATCAATTCTTCTTTGATCTTTTTTTGTTGTCCAGCTTCCACATGCATATGAAGCAATTGAAAAGACCATGGCTTGGGTCAGACACACCTTAGCCCCCAAACTGACATCTTTGCTTTTTAACACTTTGAAGAGGTCTTTTGCAGATTTACCCAATGCAATACGTTGTTTGACTTCCTGACTGCTGCTTCCATGGTCATTGATTGTTAATCTAAGAAGAATGAAATCCTTGACAACTTCGATCTTTTCTCCATTTGTAAAGACCCTATTTATTTGTCCAGTTGTAAGGATTTTTGTTTCCTTTATGTCCAGGTGTAATCTATAATGAAGGCTGTAGTCTTTTACCTTCATCAGTAAGTGCTTTAAGTCCTATCCACTTTTGGCAAGCGAGGTTGTGTGATCTGCATATCTCAAGTTGTTAATGAGTTTTCCTCCAGTCCTGATTTCACATTCTTCTTCATGCAGTTGAGATTCTCTGACTATTTGTTCAGCATATACATAGACTAATTAAGGTGAAAGAATATGACTCTGCTGCACACCTTTTCCAATTTTAAACTGTGCAGTATCCCCTTGTTCTATTTAAATGGCTGCTTCTTGACCCACGTGCAGGTTCTTCATGAGCATAATTAAGTGTTCTAGAATTCCCATTCTTCACAATGTTACCCATAGTTTGTTACTTTTAATAAAAAAATACATAAATGCATGACATATATACTAACAAAAATGTGATAAATAATTGAAAATATAGTTATCAAAAGATCTTTACTCATTAATTTAATCATCTACTTTGACATGTGCCATATAGTTTTCACAGTGAAATTATAGCTTATTCCAGATAACTAGAGTCTAAATTATGGAAGCATTAGCTTATTGCTTTGTGAAAAGATAATTTCACACACTGAGTTTTGACAACTTCACACATTTAGTTTATGAAGGAAGTAGCACATTGCCAAAAATAATTGGATGAATTATAATGCTAGTTCATTTACCAATAATAATTCAGAATAAAATTACATTTACCTGTAATCTGCTTGGAATCCTTGGTGGCGTAGTGGTTAAGTGCTATGGCTGCTAACCAAAGGATCAGCAGTTTGAATCCACCAGGTGCTCCTTGGAAACTCTATGGGGCAGTTCTACTCTGTCCTATAGGGATGCTATGAGTTGGAATCGTCTCGAAGGCACTGAGTTTGGTTTGGTTTGGTTTTGGATAATCTGCTATGTTGTTGTTGTGTGCTGTCAAGTTGATTCCAACTCATAGCAATCTTATAGGACATAGCAGAACTTCACCAAAGGGTTTCCTAGGCTGTAATCTTTCGGGGAACAGGTCACCAGGTCTTGCCTCCTATGCAGTGGCAGGCGGGTTTGGTTAGCAGCCAAGAGTTACCATTGTATCAAGAGTTCCTTATAATCTGCTATGGGTATATCTTAAATACACAGCCAGAGAAACTCTCCAAGTACAGAACAAAATTTTCCCAAAGCTTTTTTGAAAATGTTGAATCATACAGAAAAATTGGAAGAAAAGTACCATGGACTCAGTATACCTAGTGTTTAAAATCAACAATTATTCAAATTTTGCTGCACATGCGCCTCTGTGTGTGTATCCTTGTTGCTGCTGTTAAGGCCTCCAAGTCAGTTCCAACTCATATCAGCGACCCCATGTACAACAGAATAAAACACTGCCCAGTTCTCTTCCATCCTCACAATTATTGCTATGTTTTAGCCCATTGTTGCATCTGCTGTGTCAGTCCATCTTGTTGAGGCTCTTCCTCTTTTTCACTGCTCCTCTACTTCACCAAACATGAGGTCCTTCTTGTTCTTTAACTCTACGTATTTCAAACAATCAGGAAGTTAGATCTAAAGGCTTGATTTCATTCAGGTATGGCATATTGGGCAAGAATACTTTGTAGATGATGTAGTACTTGATCAGGAAGCAGACAATGTCATGTGGACTACTATTAGTGAGATTACTTTGCATCCCTTTGTTAAGATTAACAGATCTCTCCATTATGAAGGTGTCATTTGTTTGTTTGTTTGTTTGTTTGTTTTCTTCCTCTTTGCAATTAGTACATAATCTTTTAGATGATACTTTGGTCTCATTGAATACAAGTTTCCTGAACAACATTTCCTCTAATGGCTTTAGTCTGTAGTGATGATCTTGGTCTGAATTATTTTACCTAGGATTAGAAAATGGTCATTTTCTAATTCTATCGTACACTCTACATTTTTAAACTGGAATTTCTTTACTTCTGTTAAAAAAGAGAGAGAGAGTTTTATCTCATTACTATGGGCTGGACAGCATTTTCTCCAAAAGTTGTTGTTGTTAGGTGGCACTGAGTCAGTTCTGACTCACAGAGACCCTATGTACAACAGAACTAAACACTGCCTGGTCCTGTACCATCCTCAAAATCATTGTTACACTTGAGCCTATTGTTGCAACTGCCGTGTCAATTCATTTCATCTAGGGTCTTCCTCTTTTTTATTGACCCTCTACTTTACTAAGCATGATGTCCTTCTCTAGTGAATGATACATCCTGATAACATGTCCAAAATATGTGAGACAAAGTCTTGCCATCCCTGTATCTAAACAGCATTCTGACTGTACTTCTTCCAAGACAGATTAGTTCATTCTTCTGGTAGTTCATGGTGTATTCAATATTTTTTACCAACACCATAATTCAAAGGTGTCAGTTCTTCTTTGGTTTTCATTATTCATTGTCCAGCTTTCGCATGCATTTGAGGTAACTGAAGACACTATGGCTTGGGTCAGGTGCACCTTAGTCCTGAAAGTGACATCTTTGTTTTTTAACAAGTTAAAGAGGTCTTTTGCAACAGACTTGGCCAGTGCAATGCGTCGTTTGATTTCTTGACTGCTGCTTCCATGGGTGTTGATTGTGGATCCCTGTAAAATGAAGTCTTTGACAACTTCAATACTTTCTATTTGTCCTCCAAAAGAGTTATTCTAAAAGCTTAATTTTCCCTTTAATTAGTGATTTTGAAGGTAAGGAGTTACTGTAATAACCTAATGATTGGTAACAAAAAAAAAGTTTTCTTTCTCTTTCACTCTGCAATACCACAGTGAATTTATAGTTTTATACATTCAGTGGTTACAGTCAGTTGTATTCATGATTCTTTCTGATGACTGAAGTTTTCCAAAATTATTTCCTGTGCCTTCTTGATATGTCCCCATTCATTGAGAGTTTGCTTGTTTTCTGGCACAGCTAGATGTCTCAGGCTTATTGCGCACTTGCCCTGGGCCAGTCTGGTTGTTGTTTTTAGTTCCTGTTGAGTGGGCTCCAACTCATGACCAGGTTATGTACAACAGAATGAAATGTTGCCTGGTCCTGCAGCGTCTTCGTAATCACTGCTGTATTTAAGTCCATTGTTGCCACTGTTGTGTAGTGCCTTCCAACCTAGTAGGTTCATCTTCCAGCAATATATTGGAAAATATTCAGTTATGATCCATAACGTTTTTGTTGGTTAATTTTTGCAAGTTGATTGACAGACCTCCTGGTCTGTCTTAGTTTGGATGCTCTGTTGAAACCTGTGGACCATGGGTGACCCTGTTAGTAGTATTTGAAATAGCTTCCAGCATCATAGCAATACTCAAGCCACCACGGTATAACAGACAAATGGGTGATGGGAGCCACTCCTACAGGTAATCATTTCTTAAAAATAGTATTTAGAAATCACAATCTGGGTACTAGCTATGCTGATGGGGTAAAATATTTTAAAAATAATTTTTAAATGCATAGTTCAGCCGTAAGGGAAAGAGGAACTTTTGTAGACATCTGGAGAGGTAAGGAAACACTAAAACTGGCAGATAACTCAGGTTTTATTGGGCCACAGGCAGAAGGAAAATCAAAATTACTGTTCAAGAACATTCAAAAGAGGCAGGTGAATCAGAAATTACCGAGTAGATCCTGGACTCCTGACAGGCAACACAATCTGTAGTCAAATTAAAAGTGTAAAAAAAGGAAAGAACACAGAAGGAGACTGTAGGATACTTGCATAATTTGGCCCCAGAATCCAGGAAAAGAGGAAGACCCTCAACAAGATGGATTGACACAGTGGCTGCAACAATGGGCTCAAGCATAACAACAATTGTAAGGATGGTGCAGGACCAGGCAGTGTTTCGCTCTGTTATGCATAGTGTTGCTATGAGTCACCTAACAACAACAACAACAGAATCTAGTTAGAGCTGGAAAGAAAAAATAAATTTCCCCCTTAAATTTCCCAGGCATGAGTGCACCTATAGTTGAGTTTGGAAAAGAAATTAATCCATTAATCAAACATTGAGTGATTCTAAGTTATTGGTACCTACGTTTATCTGTAGGGACAGTCAACAGTTTGAACCTACCAGAAAAGACCTGTTGCTCTGCTCCTGTAAAGATTACAGACTAGGAAACAGTTCTGTGGGGTGGTCCTGTTCTATCATATAGGGTCGCTATGAGTCGGACTGAACTCAGAAGCACATAACAACAACAAATGTCATCTAGTAAAATGTCTCCTGAATATATAAAGCAAGAATTGGCAAAACTACATGGTGAAAGGACAAATCCATCTTGCAGTGGTATATTTTAACAGTTTACCCAGTAATTGATAGTTCAAGTAGACAAAAAGTTAAAAAGGGTATGTAAGATTCAAATAAGGAGTCCTGGTGGTGCAAATGGTTAAGTGCTCCGCTGCTAACCAAAAGGTTTGTGCTTCAAACTCACTCAGTGACCCTGTGGAAAAAGACCTGGCGATCCACTTCCGTAAAGATTACAGACAAAAAAAACCCTATGGGACAGTTCTGCTCTGTCACATGGGCTCACCATGAGTCAGAATCAACTTCACAGCACCCGACAACAGCAGCAAGGCTCAAATATCACAATTAACAATCACGTTCTACAAAAAAATGCACCCACAAATTGAAGAATACATATTGTTTTCAGGCACATGGAACATTTACAAAAATTGACCATTTACTAAACCGTAAAGCTTTGTAACAAAACATCATTACCATAACTACATTTTTTCCAGACTACTACATATTTAAGTTAGAAATTAGTTTTTAAAAAAAGAAAAAAAAAAACCTAATTTCAATCAGAAACCCTGGTGGCATAGTGTTTAAGAACTACGGCCGCTAACCAAAAGGCTGGCAGTTAGAATCCACCAGGCAATCCTTGGAAACTCTATGGGGAAGTTGTACCTGCCTACAGGGCTGCTACAAGTCAGAATTGACTCCACAGCAGTAGGTTTTTTTTTTTTTTTTTTTTTTTTTTAACTTCAATCACTCATACCCTTGAAAAATTTAAAATATGCAATTAAATAACTTTTAGATCAAAGAAGAAATCCTAAAGGAAATTAGAAAATACACTGAAATGATGATAATAAAATTACTATGTATCAAAACATGTGGGATATAGTAAAGAGTGCTTAGAGAAACACTAGTAGCCTTAACAAACTTATGTTTGAAAAGAAGAAGGGCTGGAAATTGATGAGGTAAGAATCAAATTTAAGAGAATAAAAAAAAAAGAAAAACAGAATTAACCCAAAACAAAGTAAAAAAAAAAAAAAAAAGGTATTAAAAAGGAAATAAGGACTGCAGCTCTGAAATTAATGAAAAACAACAATAGCAATATTTTATTTTGAATAGTAGTTCTTGGAAAAAACTATTAATCTGATTATCCTCTGGTGTAACTAATCGAGAAAAGGAAGATACACCAGAAATACAAAATATATGAAAAATTTGTTTTTTTTTTTAGTTATTGTAATTATCATGTTTTAAAATAGTTGGTTTCCAGTGTAATCTTTTGTGCTTTATTTTTGCATTGAAAATTATTGTTTTATGAAAAACTCCATGAACTTTACCAGACTACCAATGGGATCCATGGTAAAAAAAAAAAAAATTATAAACCCTTGGTGTAATTTCAATACTGGGGTAAATAGTTTTAGGGTCATTATCTTCTTATTTACCTGGAAGGCTAAAACAATTAGGCCCTTTTTATTTATTTATTCAAGATTTGCTGGGTTGGTAGATGAAAAATAGTATGGATAAAGGAACAGAGAGACAAAAGGACAGAAGGCAGATAGATGAATAGACAAATGGGTAGGCATAATTATAAAATGTTGGTTTATCTGCCTGCAAACATGTTAACAGCATATGTTAATTAGGTGTGCAATTGCAAATAAATCTTGGATTTGTTTATTTTTATGATTCTAAATATTTCATTTAAATAATTGGATGATCCCATATACTTTCACTATTGTTTTCTCTTAGCAATATCTTGCCCTATTCTAAGTCACAAATGTACTGAATGAGGTCATTGGTATGCTTCAACTCACCAATAGTCATATGTATTTTTCTTTTAACTAATGAAAATCTTTTAACTATGTATTTTTCTTTTAGCATACTGATCATGGCTTGCAGTGGGAAATATCAGATTGAATGCAAACAACTTTCTTCACTTCCTCTTTAAGTAAAACTAAAATATTTTTTTACTGAAAATCAGTGTTTGGATTTTTTTTTTTTTTTAAAAAGGGAGCTAGTAATATACAAGAAAGTTTGAGGGAAACTTAGCTAATAGATGGAATCAGACTAATGGAGAAAACAGAACAGGGGAAGCCTCAGCCCTAAACATCAAATGAAAGATCTGTCCTTCTGAAAGGAATGAAGGATTAGCTCCAAATTCCAAGTCAGCACAGATAAAGGGCAGGAATGGACAACTTAATTAAGGTATTTTGAAAACCATTTCTTAATTAAATAAGCCAATTCAGAGAAAAATAAATTTCTAAAAGTAGTTGTTGGTCTACCTATAGAGTAAATCTACTTTCCATGTAGGAGCCCAAGTGAGAAGTTGAGTATCGCTCGAGAGGGGTTTTAGTTGTCCATAGCGGATACTGAGGTAAGAAAAGAAAAAGGAGAGACAACTTCACTTGTGAGTGGTATACGATAAAGAGTTTTAATCCCAGAAAAAGCCCTCTTTACTTTGTCTAATTATGCAAGTCCCCAGACAGCCAGAATATTCCACGCTCATTAACATACAAGGAAGTATATAACTGACATGTTCTGTCCACTTAAATGGAACCCTCCCCCCACCAAATTAAATCTCTCATAATGGAGGGTCTGTCAGAAAAACCTAATGCACTTACCTGTATTAATCATTCCAATCCTTTATTAAACAGATGCAAACCAATATCTACGGATTACCAGTTATCAGAGGAAAACCAACAGCATCTACGACAACATTCAAAATAAATAAACAGAAAAATTAACCCCATAGGAAACAGAAATAATTTAAGAAAGAAAATGAAAGTTAAAAATATTCTATTTAGTTTCCTCAGAGAAGTTTAAGAGAATATTGCATACATAAAACAAGAACAGACTATTATAAGAAAGGAGCCACCAGAGAATAAGAGTTTGTGGAAATTAAAATTTTATTTGTGATTATAAAAGAAACGAATCAATCCACTGAATAAGAGAACAATCAGTCAATACAAAACCGTACAGATATAATGTTGTTTTTGTTGTTAGGTGCCGCCTAGCCACTTCTGACTCATAGTGACGCTATGCACAACAGAACTAAACACTGCCCGGTCCTGTGCCATCCTCACAATCATTGCTGTATTTGAACCCATTGTTGCGGCCACTGTGTCAATCCATTTCATTGAGAGTCTTCCTCTTTTTCAATGACCCTTTTCTCTACTTTACTAAGCATGATGTCTTTCTCCAGAGACTGGTTCTTCCAGATAACATGCCCAGAAGGTGTGAGTTGAAGTCTTGTCATCCTTGCTTCCAAGGAGCACTCTGGCTGTATTTCTTCCAGAACAGATTTGTTTGTTCTTTTGGCAGTGCATGGTCCATTCAATATTCTTTGCCAACACCATAATTCAAAGGCATCGATTCTTCTCTTGTCTTCCTTATTCATTGTCCAGCTTTCGCATGCATATGAGGCGATTAAAAATAACATGGCTTGTTGGGTCAGGCACAACTTAGTCCTCAAAGTGCCATTTTTGCTTTTTAACACTTGGAGGCCTTTTGCAGCAGATTTGCCCAGTGCAATGCATCATTTGATTTCCTGACTGCTGCTTCCATGGGCTTTGACTGTGGATCCAAGTAAAATGAAATCTTGACAACTTCAGTCTTTTCTCTGTTCATCATGATATTGTTTATTAGTCCAGTTGTGAGCGTTTTTGTTTTCTTTATGTTGACATTTAATCCATACTGAAGACTGTGTCTTTGATCTTCATCAGTAAGTGTTTCAAGTCCTTTTCACTTTCAGCAAGAAAAGTTGCATAATCTGCATATGGCAGGTTGTTAATGAGTCTTCCTGCAATGCTGATGCCTCATTCTTCTTCATATAGTCCAGCTTCTTGGATTGTTTGCTCAGCATACAGGTTGAACAGGTATGGTGAAAGGATACAACCCTGACACACACCTTTCCTGACTTTAAACCATGCAGCATCCCCTTGTTCTGTTTGAATGACTGCCTCTTGGTCTAAGTACAGGTTCCTCATGAGCACAATTAAGTGTTCTGGGGTTCCCATTGTTCACAATGTTATGCATAATTTGTTATGCTCCACATAGTCAAATGTCTTTGCATAGTCAATAAAACACAGGTAAACATCTTTCTGGTATTCTCTGCTTTCAGCCATGATTCATCTGACATCAGCAATGATATCCCTCATTCCAAGTCCTCTTCTGAATCTGGCTTGAATTTCTAGCAGTGCCCTGTCAATGTACTGCTGTAACCACTTTTGAATGGTAGTCAGCAAAATTTTACTTTTGTGTGATATTAATTATATTGTTAGATAATTTCTGCATTCTGTCAGATCGTCTTTCTTAGGAATGGGTACAAATATGGATCTCCTCCAATTGGTTGACCAGGTAGCTGTCTTCCAAATTTCTTGGCATAGATGAGTGAGCATCTCTGGCACTATACTGATATTTTTGTAATGCCCTTGTCTGTTCTCATGGTCTTGCTTCTATTTTCCTGGTACAAAATTCTATATATGCTCAACTTCATGAGTATATAAATAAATAAAATATGTCAAAGTATGAAACCCTGGCTGTGCACTATAAATTCTTTTGAGGGAGGAGAGCTGATCAGCACAAAACAAGCTTAAGCCTTATACTTAACCTCCTGGCTGGGCGCTTAAGCAAAGCAGACCAAATACTGAAGAAGCTCTTTTCTCCCTGACCCAGAGGTTGTTCCCATAGAGACATCTGGAAAACACAGGAGTGAGTTGACAGAGACGGTTGTGCGTGAACATTGAATATCCTGGTTATTAAATCAGTAGCTGCAACAAATGACTCTAGAAAAACCTTTATTCATTCAATTGCTTTCCACTACCTACGTGTGTCAAACACTGTGCCAGGTATTAGGGTTGTAATGGTGAGCAAATTAGGCATGGTCCCAGCCTAGAGGCTGAGGAAACTGAAGTTCAGAGAAATTACAGTATGTGATTTGCCAGAAGTCACACAGCTAGTAAGAGGGTAACCAAGATTCAAATTAACTTCTGACTGACCCAGAAAGCCCATTCACTTACCACTACCCTATTCTTTGGGGAGGCAGTGGTGGTTTAGTGGTAGAATTCTTGCCCTCCATGCAGTAGACCAGGCTTCGATTCCCGGCCAATGTACCGTATATGCGGCCCCCTCCGTATGTCGGGTGGAGGCTTGTGTGTTGCTATGATGCTAAACAGGTTTCAGCGAAGCTTTCAGACTGAGATGAACTAGGAAGAAAGGCCTGCAATCTACTTCCGCAAATCAGCCAATGAAAGCTCTATGGAGTACAACAGTTTGCTTCACAGGGATGGGGCAAGACCAGGCCGTTTTTTTCTGCTGTGTATGGGGCCACCATGGCGGGTGTCTACTCAACAGTGGCTAACAATAACAATAACAACAGCAACACCTTATCCCGCCTTTTCCTTTTTACTCTGAAATTTTCTCTCCTTTAAATTTTCGGGCCACAATTTGTATTGGGCCTCTTATCCAGTTGCCTGATGAATGTTTCTTTAAATATGAATGTGAAGGCCCCTGGAATTGTATCCAGTTGCAATTTTGTCTTTTCTGATGAGCAGTATAGGGCTGGGTCTGCCAAGCCCTGGTTTGACTGAATTAATCAGCCTGAGGCTGTCCCAGGGAAGCCAGCAATTCTTCAGTGACTTTCCCGGTACAGATGGCCTCTTCGTCAGCTCTGGGGATACAGAGGAAAGTCTGGCTTGGCAATAGAGCAGCAGACCGGGCGGACAAAGGCTTGGGTGGACACAGATGCCCGAGCAATTGTATTGAATCTATTTCCTGTCATTTAAACGCAGTGTCATTTATTATTCCACTCAGAGTGTATTTTGGAGATTCAATTTGTATGATGACACACACAGTAAATTGGTATGTATTATCTCAGTTCATTTGCTGGAGGACAGGTGTTCACATCACAAGAACCAACAGCCCCATCGACAGTAATTGGTGCCTCGGCTGGCAGTCTGAGCCTAGAGGGCAAGGACTAAAAGTGCATGAAGAATGAACTAATAATAATTTCCACATTCAGCGTGGTGTGTTTCACTTGAGGCTCTCAAAGCAGGTTGTAGGCATTCATTCACCCTCCCACAGCACTGCCTGGGCTTGCTATTCCTCTCGGGCAGTAGTCAGGAAAACAAAAGCCAAGAGTGGCTGCCTCCAGATTACAGAGGGAAACAATGGCGGGATGGGGAATGAAGACACAGGAGGCATGATCCCTTGCTCTTTCTCTTTGGAATTCTCCCACTTCCATTCTCCTCCCATTTATTATTTAATGTCTTAGCAGAGATATTATTAAGGCACCTAGACTGGTGAATTGCATTTTTTTCAGGTTAATTAATTGCAAAATGTGTGGTGCACAGAACCACGGCAGAGAAAAAATATATAGTTTCCATATGTTTCAAAAACCATAGTCACAACAAGCCATTTCAGTAGCAGGCAGATTGTGTATAGTTAAGTGTTTCTATGTGAACAGAGGGCAGTCAATATGGGTACAACATAAACAGTTGTATAAAGTGACAAAACTCCAGGGCCTAGGTATTGTCTTAACTACTGTATCTAACTTCATTTCAGAATACTTTGCATGCTAAATTCACTTAAAAATCTGAAATTAGAAAACTCCTGCCCTTGTGGGTTTTGTTAATAATGAGCAGGGAGAAAATGGAGCTTTTGCCCTGGAGCTCAGGTGAAAATACATAATTAAAAAGACTGCCCTGGAAAAGAAGTGATTTCTACTTCCCAGATGGCATTCAGTTTCTGCATACTTACAAACAGCCATATATAACAAAATCAACACAGTCAATTAAGCTCCTTCCACTTATAACAAATGCAGTTTTCTTTATCGTTGCTTCAAAATGTCCAAAAAATTAAACGCATAAATGGAGAAAGGGGTTCATTGCCACCTTCTCTTTTCAGGAATAAGGTATGCAAACATGAAATAATTTAAAAGTCTCCTGACCTTTTGGAAATTAAGTTGACCAATAATATGATGAGGGTGTACAGGGTCACTATCCACAGCCATGTAACAGGCCCCCAGCAACAGCACACCCCACAGGCCCCAGGGTGAAAATGAGGATGCTGGAATCCGGCAGCTGGTGGCCAAAATCCTGACTATTTGGAGAGGATAAAGTGCCTTTCCTATTAAACCCACTTTACCTAGTTAAATGACCCATCCGAAACATACAACCAGAGTATAAAATGATTTAAAATTCTTTGTAGGGGGGTAATGATTGTCAGCTTCTATTTGTCACAAATACCAAGATGTAATGAGTTATCTTTATCAATGTAATTCTCATTTTAATGTAAAATTAAAGTAGAAATAAAGGAAAAGACAGTAGCAAGGTCCTCAGAATAGAACCACAATGTGGGGCAGGGCGGGGGGGAGGGAGGAAAGCTCAAGTAATTGGACCAAGTTAGTAATCAGAGGATCTAGAAGGGATGGCTATAAAAACCCATTGCTGTAGAGTCGATTCCGACTCATAGCGACCCTACAGGACTGAGTAGAAGTTTCCAAGGAGCATCATAGAGTTTCCAAGAGTTTCCATAGAGTTTCCATAGAGTTTCCAAGGAGCGCCTGGCGGTTTTGAACTGCTGACCTTTTGGTTAGCAGACATAATTCTTAACCACTAAGATGTAATTCTTAACCGCTACACCACCAGGGGTGAGTATAAGGGCCATGATTTTACAATTTCTCTGCAAGCTCTGAGATTTCACACTATCGAAGGGTGTAACCACTCTATTTCAAGAGCTGCCCCCAAAGGTAGATGGCGCAGCTGAGTGGGGTTAAGCTCCACCTGCAGGGTAAGCCTCATTTCCAGCTCTGATATCAGATTGTTGGCAAAAGGAACAAAAAAAGGAGTCAGGCCAAGGACTTGTTGCCTCGCTGGTCTCATACTTTGCTCTAGTAACTAAACCCTTGGCTTATTCTGGAGACATAATTCTCATCTTGGATCTCATCTGTAGTGACTGCCTACTGTACTTTTTGATATCTCAGCCCCTCCCTTGGAAACCTGACTGCCTAGTTTTCTCATTGCCCTGGCCCAGGATCTGCCTGGTTCCTGGACCACAGTTTCTCCCTGGTCACCATGCTCTCCGGGATCCATCCAGCCTGCAGCTGCCATCAGGAAAGCCAGCTCCTGAACACAAGAAAGAGGAGCAGTAATCAAATATTGAAACAAGGTCCAGGAAGGAGTCTGTTTATAGCTTCCACATGATTATTGATATCCATTTCTGAATTTTCTTCCATATGGTCTTTGCCTTCATCTTATTTTTTGGCGCCTGTAACAAAGGTGAATATTGAATTCTTTTCCTGACTACATGTGGCTTTTTGTTGGTTCCTTCTCCTTCTCTATTGATGGATACATTTCTCTTCTACCCATTAATTCAGCTGGCATGAATTTACAAGCATATGTTCACTGGGTGAAATGTAAATGATTGTGACTTCAGACTCAAGAGAACAAAAACCCTAGTCATTTAAAGAATTTTAACACTGTTAGCGTGATAAAATGCCTGATGGGTCATGTGAAGACCCAAAATGTCTTTGTTCATTCTAAGGTCATAGGAATTTTGATAATTTCTGATTCTATTAAGAACAGATGACTGTCTGGTAAATGCTTATCACATCTACAACGGTACCTGGCCCATAAAAGGCACTCAAAAAATACTGGCTGAAGGAATAAATTAAGCAATATGAGATGTATTTGAATGATAGATTTCCTCTCTTCTTTACATTTTCCCTTCCTCTTATCACATCCTCCACAATACCTACCAGAGCTTTTCATTATAAGGTGACCAATATCAAACGAATGAGTAGACGGATGAATGAAAGACAGACCAAATAACACCAGTTTAAACTATCTGTATGCTATGCCCTCAAATATGTCTAAAAATACATATGTAGGCATAGAAAAACATTATAGAAGGGAATGCATCTTAATATGAGCAGAAGATACCCCTATGTTGTGTGATTACATTTTCTGTTTCATTTTTCCTATAATAAATATGGATAACTAAATTTATATTATAGAAATCACTGTACTCGTGATAAAAGTAATTGAAACAACACAGAAATGGTTTAAGTTTAAAATTCTGTTTTCATCCCAAACTCCGCTCCCTAGAGATAAATAGATAAATATCATTAACACTTTCATTTAAACCACACTCAGCCACACATAAGTGTGTGTGTATATTCACACTACCTGTCTGTTTGTCATACTGTGATGACTTGCATGTTGCTGTGAGGTTGGAAGCTATATCACCAGTATTTGAAATACCTAAGGTTACCGATGGTGGACAGATTTCAGTAGAGCTTCCAGACTAAGACAGACTTAGGGAGGAAAGCCTATCAATCTACTTCTGAAAATTAGCCAAGGAAAACCTTATGGACTTGCTTGCTTTGGGTATGTCATCAGGAGAGATCAATCACCAGAGGAGGAGATCATGTTTGGTGAAGTAGGGGGTCAGTGAGGGAAACCTTGTGTGAGATGGACTGGCACAATAGCACCAATGAAGGCCTCGAAAATGCCAGTGAGCTCGAGGATGATGTAGGACTAGGTCACTGTTGTGTTCTGTTGCACATCAGGTCATCATGAGTCAGAGTCAACTCAACATCAGATATCTATCTATCTATCTACCTGTCTGTCTGTCTGTCTATTTTCCTATCTTTCTGTCTGTCTGTGTAAAGTGGCTAAGTTATATTCTACATACCACACTATAACCTGCATTTTCACTCAATAATATTTATTAAAGTATATATATTCGTATCTTACCTTGTTTTAACTGCTGATAACTATTTCATTGAATGGCTGGACCATAATTTAATTAATCACTATTCTTTTGGTGGATAATTATGTATTTTCAACGTTTTGACTGTAATAAATCAACTCACACTTGTCCAATCATTTTCTTATACATCATTCCTATGGGTATAGGTACCATTCAAAGAGTATAAATATAGCTAAAGTTTTTGTCAGATGGCTCACCAGAAATGATACATCAATTTATATTCCAATCAGGTATGAGTTTTTGCTTCCCTATAACATTTACCAAAATCAATCATTATGGGACATTTTAATCTTTGTTCATTTTATATATATATTAAAAAAAATCATTATTGTTTTAATTTATAATTCCTTGGTTATTAGTAACGTCCTGTATCTTTTCATTTTTATTGAATATTTATTGTATTCTGAATTGCAGTTTATGAACTTTGCCTATTTTTCTTCAGTGGTGCTGATTTTTCTTACAATACCATTTTTAGGAGGGTAGCAGCTCTGTTTTCCTAATACATGTTTGCATGTATTTTTCTCAATATTTTACTTGCCTCTCAACTTAGTTTACCTTTATTTTGCTATACATGAATTTGTCCTTTTTATACTATATAATCAAATATGTTAGTCTTCATTTCATGGTTTTTAGGTTATATTGTACTTAGAAAGCCCTTTCTACCTCAAGAATTTTAAAGTGTTCTCCTACATTCTTCTAATACTTTTATACCATTTATATTTACATTTTAAGTCCATCACAAATTTTGCACATGTATGTAATGTGATACAGAGATCTGACTAACTTTTGGTCAAATGGAGATCCTACTGTACCAATACCACTTGTTGTATATTTTCCTTGCACTTATATGGAATATCACTATTATTTATAATATATAGCCATCCATCGATGGATCTGTTAGTACTACATTCTTTTAGTTACTTTAACTTTATAGTACATTTATATATTCATAATCAAACATATTTAATTTTGAAATATAAAAACATTCATAAAATGAAGGAAAAAAATGAAAAGAAACTATGAAATGAAGTGGGGTCTCCATTATATGTTCTCGTAACACCCTCCCATTTTCCCTCTATTACCTCAGCACACTTGTAATTTCTTGCTCAATATCTATCTACTCTTAGAAACTGTGAAGTCCTGGAAGGCAGAGCCCGCATGTTTGTTATTATTCTCTGAACCCCAGTGTATAAATTCCTAGACACTTAGCAGGTATTCACATTACTTACATGTTGAATAAACAAAACAATCTTGGCCTTGCAGAACCAGCTGGGAAGAGGATTTTGGTAGCAGGCAATATAAAGTCCTAAAATGTGTAGTATAGACAATAAAGTGCCAAAAATTTTCAGAAGACAATGTTGACAATAGCTAAGAGGTGGAAATAATCCAAATGCCCATCAACAGAAGACTGGATAAACAAAATGTGATACATACACACAATGGAATATCACTCTGCCGTAAAGAGAAATGAAGCCTGATACATGCCACAACATGGATGAACCTTGAAAACATTATGCTGAGTGAAGTTAGCCAATTACAAAAGGGCAAGTATTCTATGAATTCACTAATATGAAATATCTAGAATAGAGATCAGAGTTTAATAGCTGTTACCAGGGGTGGGAGGGACAGGATATTGGCAATAGATATTGATGACGGTTGCATAACATGCTTGATGTAGTTGGTCCTATTGAATTGTACATGTGAAAAATGTTGAATTGGGAAATGTTGTGTTCTTTATGTTTTTACAATAAAAATTTTTTAAAAAATAAAAAAAGAAGGAGCCAGAAACAATGGCTATATTTTGTATGGCTACTCTTACATGACTGTTATGGAGTGAATTGTGTCCCCCCCAAATGATGTTGAAATCCTAACCACTGTATCTGTGAATGTTACCCTGTTTGGGAATAGGGAGTTTTCTTTTGTTATGCTAGTGAAGTCACACCAGAATAGAGTGGGTCCTAAACCTCGTTTCTTCTGAATGGTCTGCTATAAAAACGGAGGGATACATCTAAAAAACTCACTGCCGTTGAGTCGATTCCAACTCATAGTGACCCTAAAGGACAGAGTAGAACTGCCCCATAGAGTTTCCAAGGGGCACCTGGTGGATTTGAACTGCCCACCTCTTGGTTAGCAGCTGTAGTACTTAAGCACTACACCACCAGGGTTTCCAGAGGGATACATACATGGGGGAAAAAAGACACCAGGTGAAGATACATCTCCAGAGCTACAGAAGGTGATAGAGGCTAAAATCTTTCCCCAGAGCCTAGAAGCAGAAACAGAGAGAGAGCCACACCTTGCCAATACCCTTATTTGAGCTTCTAGCCTCTAAAACAGTAAGACAATAAATTCCTGTTCTTTTAAGGCACTCACTTGCAACATTTTGTTCATTATAGCAGCATGAGATAACTAAGAGAATGACATTGTGGAAAAGGCAAACTTACAGGAACAGAAAAATCAGTTCAGTGGTTGCCAAGGGCTAGGTATAGAGAAAAGGCACTGATTTCAAAGGGTCACAAGACAGCATTTTGTAATTGATTAAAATATCCTATACTCTAATTGTTGGTAATGGCTATACGACTGTGTGCCTTTGTCAAAATTCATCAAGGGGTATACCTAAAAATGATGGATTTTACTGTATTTAAATTATACCCCAATAAACCAGGCAAAAAAAATCAACTAAAGAAAATATTTTTAAAAAGAAAAACAAAACAATAGAAGTTATTCCAAGGAAGTAAATTTTAAGCCAAGGCCTAAAGGATGAATAGAAATAAGCTAATTAAGGGATTGGGGCAAGAATGTTGGAAGCCAAGGGAATAGCCTGTGCAAAAGCTCTGAGATGGGGAGCATTTAGATGTTGGAGGGAGGGACCGAGGTCAGTGTGGTGGAGGCACGGTAAAGGCAGGTAAACGCATTGTAAAGGATGCATTGATAAGAGATGGAGGAGAAAGGTGGGCATTGAATCGTCCAGAGGCTAAAACTGTCTGTTCAAGATTGTAGACTTTATCCTGAATGCAATGGGAAGTCTCTGAATGATTTTAAACAGAGAAAAAATGCTGTCTGATAAAACTGTTTAAAAAATCATTCTGGATGCTTTGTAAGAAGGATTGGTGAGGACAAAAATAGATGTGGGGAGAGGGATTGAGAGAGCATTGCAAAGAGAGGTGGAAGCTTATACCAGGGTGGTGGTTGTGGAGAGAGAGAGTGGAGGACATATGTGGATCCTCACTTCAACTACGAAAATGGAGTTAATAATATCAATGGCATAGAACCGTGGTGAGGATGAAATGTATATAAGTAGTTTATGACCTTGCTGGACCTATTAAAACGCTCAAAACACATTAGCTGTTATTTAGAAAGATGAAAATACAATGCTGCTTCCCTTGCATCTGCTCTTGTTTTCATCCAAGCTGCCACCCTTCACCACCCTCAGAGTGGTGTGTTCGGTCTCTGGGAGGCCTTCGGTACTCACACATCTCCTTCTCATATGACTGCGTCTTTATCATATACCTTGTGTGACATTGTCCCAGTTTTTCCTTGATGCTAACCTTAATGCTGGTTAGTTTTTCCCAAAAATGTGCAATAATGCCTGCTCGAAACAATGTGAGAAACAGACCTTTACGTCTTGGTATAGCTTACAGACCAGGTAGGTGGTGTTAAACTGACTTTTTTTTCTTTCTTCATTTATTTACTTATTACTTTCCTTAAACTTTTAGATATTCTTTTTTGGAGGGGAAGCATGGTGCAAATCTGTTTTCCTTAATTATATTTACACACTTTTATAGTAACATTAAACCTATTTTTATTCTTATTTTGCTTTCCTCTTAAAAAAATACTATTATAATCATACAAATATAAACACTAAAAGCCTAGACAAGAAGAATGAAAATGAGAATGGAAAGGGGAGGATTAATATGAATTTGGAAAGAAGACTCAAAGAGACTGGATGAACAATAGAATACAGAAGGTTATCAATATGGAAATGTCAAAGACAGCTCTAGTTTCCATTTCTGTTGGCCTGGGTGAAATACTTAACCATTGACATCGATAGAGAAGTCAGGAAAGGGATCCTGTTAGGGGACAAAAAGAACAAAATGAATTCTCTTTAGCAACATAGACTTTGACGTGACAATAGAATTTTCAAATAGATCTGTTCAGGGACAGTTGTAAGCTATCAGATGGAGCCTTAGTTCAACTGAGGGCTCTAAAAGAGACAGCTTGGATGTCGAGACAAAATAGAGCCTCCAGAGGGTGGTGAGAGGTCCAGAATTTTCCCAGCAACTGGTGATAGGAGGAAGAGAAGCTGAGCATTAGGCAAGTGAGGAGTGGGTTATTGGCAATGGTTCAGGCAGGCAGGTTGGCAAAGAAAGACAATGTAGTAAAAACTCTGCCTCATAAGGATTGCTGTTCAGGGTTTCAGTTTTTAGGAGAATTTGGAGTAGAATTCTCACCTTTCATTTTGGAGACTAAGATTGAATTCCTGATGGTTGCACTTCATGCATAGCCGCCACCCATCTGTCAGTGGTTGTTAGTGTGTTACTACAATGCCGAATAGGTTTCAGTGGAGCTACGAGACTAAGACAGACTAGGAAGAAAAGCCTGGTGACCTACTTCTTAAAATCAGCCGGTGAAAACCCTACGCATCACTGTGGTTCAGTCCCAACTCATCATGGGGATGGTGCAAGACTGACCAGCATTTTGTTCCTTTATGCATGGGATGGCCATGCGTCGGGGCTGACTTCAGGGCAGCTGACAACAATAACACACAGGTAACAAAACAAAGAATTCTGTGTAGAGGTATAGGAAATCACCAGAGAGACCCAAATTAATCTCCTCCTCAACCAAACAGTGAGATTCATCACTTTATGTTGCTCTCTAAACATAGCTTTAGGCATCTACTTGACAGTGATGAGCTCTAAAAGATAAAACAATTTAGAATCTTCCTTCAGAGAAAGAAAATAATTAGCCTCAAAAATTGTTTTTAATGCATGTTAAGATTTGTATTTAGTTTTCTGCATCAGAAAATCAGAACGTGTGATCAGTAGAGTTTGAAATCTTTACTGTTAATATTTTCTTTCAATAGTACTTAAAGGCAGTTACTGTTCATGAATTCCTTTTACTTCTGCCATTACTTCTTGGTTCTCAGTGGTGTTTGTAACATGCCCTAATTTAGAATAATCTGAAAGTTTAATTAACACACTGTCTACTCCTTCCACAATTAATGCAGATGTTAAATAAGACAGTCCATAAAACTCATATCACTAGCTAACACCCCTTTACTTGAAACATTGCTATTTATTATTTGTTTTTTTATCCTTCATCCAGATTTCACTGCTGTAACGGTTCTTGAATCTTATCCAATATCAATTACTTTAGCAAATGAGGTTTCATGAGACACATGGTCCTGAATGTTTACTCAAATCATGGTTTAGTATATATGTTTATTATGTTCCCTTTTAATAGAATTGGAAAGGCAATTACGTTTTATAGATATGGTTTGTCCTTTAAAACACAGTGGCATTTGTAATTTTTAGACAATAATTCCAAAGATTAATCATTAGTACTTGGGTTTATTCATTGTCTTTATCATTTTTAATTGTTTTGTATTTGTAAATCTTACCTACTGAACAAAAGACGTGCATTTCTGGGCTCTTTCATTCACTCATTTATTTATCAATATGTGTCAAATGCCTACTACACTGAGACCATGTCTCTTTTTCTTTTTATTTATAAATATATCGTTTTAAAAAATTACAAAAAATCTAATTACACAAAAAACTCTATGAATAATAGTTGAAATATATAAGAAATTATAAAAGACATACCACTTTCTTTAGAAAGTGATATTCCTCATTTTTATTATGACTCTAAAACATTTTACAATTTACATTAGTTTGGTGAACTCGTTTTATTTTTTCATACAAGTAGTTCTTTCAGTTATTGAAGAATGCTTCAAAAATCTTAAATCTAAGTAATTTTGTTCTGAGTTCAAATTTTTAAAATTCAGAATTTAACATCTTCTAGCATAAGGTGCATAAAATATACAGAACATTTTATGCCAAGAGCCAATGTGTGTTCCATAAAAACTAGAAAGAGATTTATCAATGTTATTAAGATAAGTCTAAACTGGAATTTGATGGGGAAATGGTGAAAAGGTACATGTAAAAGTGAAAAATAAATGCCATGTAGGATAACGGATATTACGTGGAATAATAAGAATGATAATGACTACTTACTGAACTTTTAATATGAGTTAGGCATTCTGCTAAATATTCCCATAAATGATCCCACTTAATCTACACATCTCATTTTATAATCGAGGAAACTGTGAGTGAGCCATATGATCTGTGTAAGCTCATGCAACTTGAAATGGTAGAACTGGGGGTTGATTCTCCTTCTGTCTCTTTCCAAAGCATAGGTCCTTAACCAATTCTGCTCCGTTATCTTCACTGTGAAGATAGTGGTGCTCACAATTCTATGGAGAAAGAACAAGAATCTGTATCAAGACATGTGCCTGAAGTTATTTATGCAACTGGGATGGTTCAATTTCAACATTAGGTTCTAGTAAACCACAACTCTAAATCTCAGTGGCTCACAAAAATGAAATCACATGGTATTCGTAAGTCCACTGCAAGTCGGTTTCTCCATGTGCTTATTCTGGCACACAGGCAGGTAGAGAAGGCCCTATCTGAGATATTCACAGACTTGTGGTATAGACGAAATAGAACAAGACAAACCCAAATTTTGGCTCTTCAAGCTTTTCTCTGAAAGCTGCTTATGCCACTTTTATTCATATTCATTGGCCAAAGAAAGTCGTATGAGCAAACTTGATTTCAGCTGAACGGAGATAAATGCTCTTTCCATGGGGAGGGATAGTAAATATTTCGGACAAAAACTGTAGTATAATAAGGAATAATCTAGCAATTAGAGCTAGGTATCAGCACCAAAAAAAAAAAAAAAGACCCTGTTGCTGTCGATTCTGACTCATAGCAACCCTATAAGACAGAGTAGAACTGCCCCACAGGGTTTCTAACAAACAGCTGGTGAATTAGAACTGCCAGCTTTTTGATTAGCAGCCATAGCTCTAAACCACTGCGCTACCAGGGCTCCTAGTATCAGCATGGTGAGCAGTAAAAGTACCTCAACGGAAGCTGGAAAACCTTGCCATCATAGTAAGTATACCACCAAACCAAACCCATTGATGTCAAGTCAGCTCCTACTCATAGAGACCCTGTAAGACAGAGTAGAACTGCCCCCACAGAGCTTCCAAGGCTGTAAATCTTTACCGAAGCAGACTGTCACACCTTTCTCCCATGGAGCAGCTAGTGGATTTGAACCACCAACCTTTTGGTTAGCAGCTGAGCCCTTTAACCACTGCAGCACCAAGGCTTTTCATAATAAGTATACCTACCATTTATTAAGTGCGTAATAAGACTCAAGACCCCTGCCTCCATTCAACCCTCATTAAAACCTAAACAACGATGGAAGTTGTGGCTCAGAGAAGCACTTTATGCAAAATTACACATCAGTAAAGCGGCAAAGCTGGAATTTATATCCAGGCCTAAATTTAAAGTGCATGCTTTTCGCACTGCAAAACACAGTGATAGCTATAAAATGGTTCAAACAGCAAACCAGAGTTCTGATTGTTATCCTGTAACTTGGTTTCACACCAAAATTCTTGATCGTGGATATATGAAATTAGAAGTTTTGATGAACTCAGTATTAAGGCCAGAATTCAGCTGATGTGTATTGGCAAAATCATATCAATTGTTAAATATTTAAATACTTCTGGATGGTAAACAGCATTTTCCAAACTCCCCTAAGTAACCTTCTCAGACATGGCAGAGGATCTCCAGGACTGTCCTTGACTGAGCAATTAAAGGATTAATTCTGACCCATTCAGGTTTCCTTATGACCTTATTTTACAGCCAGGGCCATGTCCTTGGTAAATTGTGTCTGTGCCTTATTAATTGTTAGATATTTTTAATATCACCCTGCTCAATTACATTCTCTGTTGCAACAACAATAGATTGAATAGAGATTAAAACTTGTTCTGAACTGAAGAAAGAGTCAGTTATAACAGACATTATTCATCAAAAAATTAAGATAAGCTTGCTATTAGGTGAGAAAGACAAAGGGGTCATGTTTTCGAAAGACTTAATCATGAAAATGACTAATTTTAGTGATCCAATTGAAGTGAATCCAATTAATAACTAATAGATAAATATTTTCATTTGTTAAGATAGAATTAAACTAGCTCACTCTGTTCGAATAGTTTGTGTTTGTCTTTTTTTACAGGCTATTTTGTGTGATCATTGGTATTAAATAAGGTGAAATTTAAATATCCTGTCTATGTTGTTGTTGTTAAGTGCCGCCGAGTTGGCTCCAACTCATAGCAACTCTATGTACAATAGCAGGAAACACTGCCCAGTCCTACACCATCCTCACAATTGTTGTTATGCTTGAGCCCATTGTTGCAGCCACCCTGTCAATCCATCTTGTTGAGGGTCTTCCTCTTTTTTACTGAGCCCAGTGTTGCAGCTACTGCATCAATCCATCTCATCGAGGATTTTTTTTCTTTTTTCTTGACCCTCTACTTTACCAAGCATGATGTCCTTCTCCAGGGACTGGTCCCTCCTGATAACATGTCCAAAATACGTGAGACCAAGTCTCACCATCCTCACTTCCAACGAGCACTCTGGCTGTATTTCTTCCATGACAGACTTGCTCATCCTCCTGGCAGTACATGGTATATTCAATATCCTTCCCCAACACCATAATTCAAAGGCATCAATTCTATCTACAGCTGATGTTAAAGAGAAATCCATATCAGGAATTCAAAATATTTTCACATGGAAAGTTTAACATAGTAAATAGAAAAAACACTTTAATGATCCCCTGTAAAAAAAATTTTTTTTTTATATCGGTAGCTCTCAACCTTGGCTACACATTAGACTCACCTGGGGAACTTACCTGGGCCACTTCCCAAAACAATTACTTCAGAACCTGTGGTGGTGGAACCCAGGTATCAACAGATTTTAAAGCTCCCATGTAACTCCAACGCACAGCCAAGTTTGAGAACCATTACCCTATACCATTCAAAATGTTACGCAGTTCTTCCCTATTGGAGATTAGTCTCCTTAGGTCAGATCAACTGCATTCCCCTACTTCTCAGGCTTCTGATACACATCTGCAAATAGTTCCTGGGATCTAGAGTGAGCCAAGAGTCAGTCCCGGATGTGCTGGACAACTAGCTGAAAGGTTGGCTGTTTGAGCCCACCCAGAGGCACCAGGGGAGGCAGGCCTGGGGACCTGCTCCTGAAAGATCACAGCCTTGAAAACCTTTGGGAGCAGTGCTACTCTGTGCACACGGGGTCACCATGAGTTGCAACTGATGCCACATCAACTGAAAACAACAGGATGAAGCACTACCCTGGTTCACCTGGTACTGAGGGTTTCCCAGTGCCCCAGTGGCACAGTGGTTAAGAGCTCAGCCTGCAAACCAAAAAGGTTGGCAGTTGAAATCCACCAGCTGCTCCTTGGAAACCCTACAGGGCGGCTCTACTCTGTTCTATATGGTTGCTATAAGTCGGAACTGAGTCCATGGCAACAGGTTTTGGTTTGGAGGGCTTCCTGGGTTGTAGGGCTTTCAATCTCTTCTTCCCTTTTCTCTGGGAGAACCAGCTTACTGAGGTCCACTCTCTGAGGTCTGGGATCAAAAAACTAAAGTGAAGAGAAAATTGTAAAGGGAATTGAACAAATTCTACATCCATTCATAAGCATTTACAGTCCATTAGCAATATAGAAATGGTGACAAATACGAAAACTCTGGTAAGAAGGGTATTTTTCCTTCATCAGTAGTTTTATTTTGTTGAAGCCTGAAATAATAGCATTTTTTTTATGACAGCCGTCAGTTTTTCCTAATTCTTCTTATACCCTCAGGCACTTGATTCACTGGCCCCTGCCAGGCTAGAATTTAGCAAGCTTTGCCAAAACAGGCCAATTTCATCAGTGTTAAAAAAAAAAAAAAAAAACTATTTAAGGGGTTAGGCTGTTTTCAGGGGGGAAAAAAAGCTGCAAAACTGTTCCAAAACATCATGGCTTTCTGTTTTTTTAACCAGTTGCTCTTCTAATGTTGTGTCTCACACAGCTTAGTCAACAGCATTTCCGTTTAAGTCTTTGCTTTTTCAATTTGAATCGAGAGCAAGAGAGGTGCTTCCTGGTAGTTCAGGAAAGTTTTGAATCCTAGAGAAGGACAGCATATATGCAACACCTGATTGGTCTACTGCAGCACTACCAACATCAGCACTTCACCTTATTGAGGTTAACTCTTCCCTGAACAATAGGGAATGGGCCACAGACAGCTGTTGGGTTGCTGTAAGCATGACACTACTTGAATACAGATGTGCTTTGAGACAATCAAAATAAATGGGGTTTAGCTTGTCTTCTCTCTCTAAACGCTTTCTACTGAGGGATATGAAGCCATCTGCACACTCACAGATTTTCCTGAGTTCCTACACTTCTTACTGTGGCGCAATGGTGGCCTTGGGAATAACAGAGGTGAGCATTATATCGCCTTTAAGAACTTTCTGCCCACTTTTTCTTACTCTCATTACCGTCACCATCTCGCTGTACTTCCTTACTCTACAGTATTTGCTGATCTCTTAACATTCTTTGTGTTGTCTTCATTTACCTCTTTATTTCTTCCATCTTGTCTATCACCTACTTGCACACCACCAGCTTGATTTTAAAGCCAATGTTGTTTCCTTCTGGTCTATGAACTGACCATTTGCCATATGTCAGACACAAACTCTGGAGTTTCTTCTTCAACAATGTTTTCCAGAAGATGTTTCTGCTATTTCTTGTTTTTCTGGTTCAAGCTTTTCAGATACTTTAAATTACTTGAAAGTTTGCTTCTAGATTCATAAGTCATCATTATGTTTGTGTATATTTAAGTATCATAAAATCTTGTTCTTCAGAAAATGGGTTATCCATCTGAGTCAAGGAAGAAGTTCTATATTTTGGCAGAAGATTCCAAAAATAAATTGTTATTGGTGTTGTTAGGTGCTATCGAGTCAATTTTCAACTCATAGAGACCCCATGTGACAGAGTAGAACTGCCCCATACGATTTTCTAGGTTTTAATCTTTACAAAAGCACATTGCCAGGTCTTTCTCCCACAGTGCCACTGGGTGGGTTCAAACCACCAAGCAACTTTTCGGTTAGCAGCTGAGCGATTAACCATTGTGCCACCAGGACTCCTTCCAAAAATAAATAGTTACCCTCATGTAGAAATAATGATAATTTGTAGATTATTACACTTAAGTTTTCTTTTATTTCACATACATTTGTGCCAGGTATTGGGTTGGATTTGGGGAATATAAGATGAACAAGTTATGGTTCTAGTTCTCAGTGAAGCCTCAAATTAGCCTGGGAGAAAGATCTAAAAAAAAAAAAAAAAAACTAATACTTCATTTTCTCTTAAAGTTCCTGCTTACTGATTTATGAAACTCAAATTTTAAAAGTTTTGATTTCAGTATAATGTTTTCTGTAAATAATTTCCCGATACTGTAAGAATGGAGACTTCAAAAATAGCCTATCAATACTGGCACTTGCTATGAATTGAATTGTGTCTTCAAAAAATATGTGTTGGAATTCTAACACATACACCTGTGGATATAATCTTATTTGGAAATAGGGTTTTCCTTGTTATGTTAATGATACTGTATCAATGTAGGGTATGTCTTAAACCTAATCACTTCTGAGTTATAAACAGAGCAGATTGGACACAGATCACTGCTCAAACTGGGGAAGACAGGCTGTATGTGAGAATCACCAAGGTACCAAGAAATGTCGTTATTAGGTGTCATCAAGTTGGGTCCCACCCATAGTGATCCTAGGTGTAACAGTACTGAGCCATCTCCACAATGCTTGCTATGTTTGAGCCCATTGTTGCAACCACTGCATCAATCTGTCTCATCAAGGGTCTTCCTTTTTTTTGCTGACCCTCAACTTTACCAAGCATGATGTCGTTCTCCAGGGACTGGTCCCTCTTGATAACATTTCCAAAGTTCATGAGACAAAGGCTGGCCATCCTCGCTTCTAAGGAGCATTCTGGCTGTACTTCTGCCAAGACAGATTTGTTTGTTCTTCGGGCAGTCCGTGGCATATTGAATATTCTTCACCAGCACCATAATTCAAAGGCATCAACTCTTCGTCGATGAAGCAATTAAAAAATCCTGTGGCTTAGGTCGGGAGCACCTTAGTCCTCAAGGTGACATCTTTGCTTGTTAATACTATAAAGAGGTCTTTTGCACCAGATTTTCCCAATGCAAAGCTTCCATGGGCATTGATTGTGGATCCAAGTGAAATGAAATACTTGAAAACATCAGTATTTTCTCCATTTATCATGATGTTGCTTATTGGTCCAGTTGAGAGGATTTTTATTTTCTTTGTGTTGAGGTGTAATCCACACTGAAGGCTGTAGCCTTTGATCTTCATCATTAAATGCTTCAAGCCCTCTTCACTTTCAGCAACCAAGGTTGTGTCATCTACATATTGTAGGTTGTTAATGAACTTCCTTCAATTCTGATGCGCATTCTTCTTCATATAGTCCAAATTCTGAGATTATTTGCTCCACATACAGACTGAATAAGCATGATGAAAGGTTATAACCCTGACACACACTTTTCCTGATTTTAAACCATGCAGTATCCCCTTGTCCTGTTCAAAAGACTGTTTCTTGGTCTATGTACAGGTTTTGCATGAGCACAGTTAAGTGTTCTGGAATTCCCATTCTTCACAGAGTCATCCATAATTTGTTATGATCCACACAGTTGAATGTCTTTGCATAGTCAATAAAACACAGGTAAACATCTTTCTGGTGTTTTCTGCTTTCAGCCAAGATCCATCTGACATCAGTAATGATATCCCCTGTTCCACGTCCTTCTCTGAATCTGCCTTGAATTTCTGGAAGTTCTCTGTCATTGTACTGCTGTGTTTTTTAATTACACCAAGGAATTATACCAAGGAATACCGTAGAGAAACCAAGGAAGGAATGAATACAATCAAGACCCTGATTTGGACGTTTAGACTTCAGAACTATAAGAAAATAAAGTCCTGTTCTTTAAAGCCACCCACTTGTGGTATGTCTATTACGGCAGTACTGGAAAATTAAGACAGCACTATGCTTTACATATATTGGCATTAAGCAGATATATTTTGAGGGTTGTTAAATATTCATATAATCTAAGATATTAATAATAAAATGAAAGAAAGAGACATTTGAGGCTATATAGACTCCTCACTTATTGGCTATTTCCTTTTCAACATTTTGTATTTGCAACAATAGCAAAAAATCTACTCTCTGATTATTTTGCACATTAACGACATCCAAGAGTAACTGCTGAGGTGTGTTGTATGAAATGAGAGTAACGCTAGCTGTGGTGGTTAAGGTTATGTGCCAGCATGGCTGGGCCATGATTCTTGGTGGTTTGGCAGTTATGTAATGCTATAATTTGGCAGTTATGTAATGATGTGATTTGGCATTGATGTAATGATGTGATTTGGCATTGATGTAATGATGTGATTTGGCATTGATGTAATGATATAGCCATATTCATTTTGTGATCTAATGTGGTCGTCCTCCATTTTCACAAAATGACTTGGTCTTTGGAACCTAACCATGCTGGTAAGTGATGAGAGAGGCTATTAATAATGTTTTATTCTTTTGAAAGTGTTTATAAAGTGCTAGGAAATTTGTTACATTTTGGTAGAAGAATCCAATTTATTTTTATTGATTAGTTTTTACACTGCTTATAAAAAAAGCTGACTGTGTCTATAGGTGTAAGTCATGGAAAATAGTAATCTAATATCTGGGTAAATATGAAATTATAATTGTTATTTGTTAAATACTGCGTATTTGTGTGTGTTTATGAGGGAGATGAGAAAAAAACAGATATTTCAGATGTCTGTCCTGAAATTAATTTTAACAATCAAGTGAAAACAGAGAGTATAAATATTAGGACTAAGTTGCATTATCATTCTCTTTGGCAATAGGTTAATATTTAGCAGATACCTATAAGAAGCACAGTTTTTGATATCTCATTTGTCCTGGATTGAATTATGTCCCACCAAAAAATCTGTGTAACAATTGGGCCGGGAATCCCGGTATTGTGTGATTTTTCTATATGTTGTAAATCCTGCCTCTGTGATGTTAACGAGGGAGGATGGGCGGCAGTTTTGTTAGTGAGGCCGGGCTCAATCTACAAGATTGGATTGTGTCTTGAGGCAACCTCGAGATATAAAAGACAGAAGCGAGCAGAGAGACAGGGGGACCTCATGCCACCAAGAAAGCAATGATGGGAGCAGAGCGCATCCTCTGGACCTGGGGTCCCTGAGCGAAGAAGCTCCTAGTCTGGGGAAACATTGATGAGAAGGCCAACAGAGAGAGAAAGCCTTCCCCTGGACCTGACACCCTGAATTTGGACTTTTAGCCTACTTTGCTGTGAAAAAATAAATTTCTCTTTGTTAAAGCCATCCACTTGTGGAATTTCTGTTATAGCAGCACTAAAAAAAAAAAAAAAATTTTTTTTTTTTTTTTTTAGTAACTGAGACAGAATTGTAAATATGTTAGGGAGTTCATTTGTTTTAATAAATAGCCTTTTTATATTTTGTTTTAAAATCAATGTGGGCATGAAAAAAGCCCTGAGTCTTCCTCAGGTTTTCTATTACATGACATATCTTAAAGACTATTGATACTGGATGCATCTATGAATTCCTACTAGATTAAAATATTTCTGAGATATGATCTTTCCACTTACTTTCTCTTGGAGCTGTCTCCTCTGGTCTCATTTTGTGATTTTTTTTTTTTTCAATTCCATACTTCAGATCTGATCTTGAGTTGCTCTGTTTGACTTACATCCTCATAGAATTTTTTCAGCATTAATTTTATCAGCCATTTGCAACAAACTCTGGTATTCACCACTAGAAGGATACTATTGAAGGGCAGCTTAATTGGAAGAGATTGATTTTACCACATACACCATTACACATGCTATAGATATGTGTATACAGTTACAGGAGAAATGGAGGAAACATGCTGTTCTCTCTCAGACACACTATTTAAATAACTTATTAATCAATACCAGGAGCTACAAGGAACGTGTGGCTTTGATTTCCTGAATTCTGATTGATGCTGAACGTCAAGAGGTAGCTCTTTTGAATTACTACTTACTGATTTGGAACAGATGCAAATCCATCTAGAATAAAATAGAATTTTCCTGAATAATTAATTCATCACAATTATTTATAGAGAATCAGGCTATGCCTATAAAACTGCAGCATGGGTAAGCTGGCTATTTAAACTAATGGCCAATTAGGACTGCCACTGAGTCTATATGATTATACAAATATTACACATTAAAAAACTATAAATATACCACCAATAATTTGTCCCTTTCAAATGGATATATGGTTTCTAGTAACTTCAGTGGGTGGAAAATGATGGAAGGCACAGGATGTCATTTCCTACATGCCTTCACAAATTGTTCCACTTTTTACACAGATATCAGTGTGCAACATTTAGGGAAGTGCTAAAGGGACATGGTGCAGACTGCCTGGAAGGAAAAAGATCTAGGCCAGGGAAGAAAAATAGAACATACAGGGCAAAGCAAAACCCAGAGGAATATAGTAAAATGCACAGCCAGAGTGAGAAAATCTGAACATAGAAGTGACAAGCATATACATGCCTGAAGGTACACACCCCATTAAGGGGATACAAACAACAGCAACAAAATTATATTAGAGAACATCTATTATCTTAGTTTGAATCACTCCACAATGCAGATCCCGAGATAAGATTGTTTTGGATTCTAGTCCCAAAGAACAGGAGTAGGGGGCAGAGAAGGGTGAATGAGAGGAGAGAAAACCAATCCAAGAAATTATATCAAGCTAGTTCCTACTTCTGGCACCCAGGGCTCCACCCTCCTGGAAATCTTCTGAAGAGCCGTGTAGTGAGAACTAGGATTGTCTGCTCAAGGGAAGAGTAAAATATGTATCCACTAGCTGCTGCCCCCATGGCTGAAGACTGCCCATTGCACTTGCAGGTTTGCACAAGCATTAGAATGGCTGAGTGGATTCCACAGACATCCAGGTAGTAGCAGCAGAAAAAACCTATTGCAAAAAGTGAAAGATACTCAATCCAGCTGAATTGAGGTATAGTCAGATTGCACTTACATCCATAGGGTATCACAATAATGACTGGGATAAAATGATGGGTAGAGAGCATCTGAGGCAAAGCATGAGAGGTGTCTGATACAGCCCATTCCTTGGATTCTGAGACCCACTTGTGCCTTAGATTAAGTCCAATCCATCATAGAATCTTCAAGGTGGTGGTCACCTGTAATACCTATAAAATACTTAATACAAAATGGTAATGGTACCAGCTACAGTCCCAACTACTACAACTAATTCCAATGCCATAATTGATATTTATCTCTCTCCACCACTGGTTCTGAATTTCCCTTGATTTCGGATCGCTTGACGAAGTGAAAAACTCAGAACTTTGTCCCCAAAGGAGCTGTGGTGGCATATAGTTAAGCATTTGGCTGCTAACCAAAAGTTGGCCATTTGAATCCACCAGCCATTCCTTGGAAATTGGGGCAGTTCTTCTCTGTCCTACACGATCGCTATGAGTCAGAATTGACTTGACAGCAACGGGGGTATCCCCAAAGGTTTAGAACCTTTAATTGCTTTGCTTCTGTTGGACAACAGTTGCTGATATTGCCCATTTACTTTTGTCAGCAAATATGGGGGCAGCTATTTTTTTTTTTTTTTTTATACTCTGTCCTACAGGGTCACTATGAGTCGGAGTCGACTCGATGGCAGTGGGTTGGTGGGTTATGGTATCACCAAAGTTTACTCCAATGAGTTACTGGGTTTCAGCAGTACTCCTAGCAGCATTGCCTAGTAGCAATCTTACCTCTCCACAGTTATCAGGTTCAATAGGTTGACACCTTTATTTGCCTGTCTACCCACCAGCACGAGGAGCCAGAAATGGCCAAGTGGTAGTTATAGCTTTAGATTCAGTGGCACCTTTACTGTGTCCCTCCCCATGGAAGAAGTTTCTCCACTTCCAAAGAACGAGGAGTTATATTCCAGTAGGGCCTGAAGTTTCCAGACGAGGAAGCACACATTCCCAGGTGTGTAGCTGGGAGTGTGGTGAGAGGAGCCAATCTTATTTCCACCCTTGGTTTTCAAACCTATTTTACCTGTTGCGCACACAGTGCTTTAATATTAGCTATTAGTTCTTTGTACAGGCTATATCATAGATGTTAGTGCTCTAGCCTTGCAGGGCATTGTCCCCAAACTGGTGCCTTTGTGGAGACTTTTATAAACCATTCTGTCATTCAATTAGGCTATCTACTTGTAGGCCATACAGTATACATTAGGACCAGTGGATCTCATGGTCATGCATTCACAAAAACCCTCAATTGTGAAATGTGTCCTTTTTCTGAGGCAATGTTTCATTTTTTATATATTTATTATATATAGGTTTTTTTAAAAGTTGGGCCAAATAGGAAGACTGGAATAATTGATCCCATGTTGTTAAATCAGACTTTCACTGAGCTGTTGGATGATACTGCTGGTACAGGCAAACACATATTTTCAATTTTTGAAAGAACAATTGAAAGAGTTGAAGAATCTGATGCAATCAACTTGCCATCTTTGGTCTCCTCAAAAAATAGTGCCATCCTGAGTGTTCAGTGTCAGCCTCTGCTGTTGGCAGGTTGGGCAATGGGTGGTGGCTGTAACTAAATCAGTCTCAGTGAGATTTTCATAGATGGTGAACCAGGAAGAGTGCAACGGAAAAGAAACCATTTGATTTTATAATACCTGGAGTACTTCAACGGTACAAGACAATGGCAAATACAAAGACTGTGGAGTTAGCTAGCTTCTTTAAGTGGTTTCAGAGGCTTTGAAAGAAGAAAATGTCAGCCAACCAACCAAGGAGTAACTAACCACATAAATAAATAAATAAAGGGGGCTGTAAATGAAGTTTTCTTATATTCATGTTATTGGTAACTTTCTTATTTGGATCTAAGTTTTCTAGCTGGCCTTCCATTAGTACATAGACTTGGTAATATGTTGAGGTTGTATGAATAAAGACGCCACAGCAGAAACAATTGATCAGTTTTCATAGCACTTATTGCCATAAATTACTGATGTGCTTTGGTGGTTTTATATAAATGGCTCTCTCCCCACCAGACTGCAAACTCATGTGTCAGATGTCAGGGATGTGAATTGCATCTCTGTAGTTTACTCTGGTACATTGCTTGGCACATGGTAATGACTCCAATTTTCTCAGATGAATAATAAATGAATTAGTTGGTTAAAAAGTCATGGTTTCATGCCTCATGAAAAGTCATAGTTTCATGTTTCAAAGTTGAGCTTTAAATAAACAGATTTGGAGATTGCATGAGCCTAGCACCTGTTGGATCAGGCTTTCTTCAACTGGCTGCCATTTGCTTGGCATATTGTATAAAACCAACAAAAGAATGGATCCAATCTAGGGGTTAAAAAGGCTGCTTCCCAATTTTGAATGATGCATGGCACATGTGCTATAAAACAACAGAAAAAGGAGACTTGAGTATGTTCTGTAAGTGTTTATATATATGTTTTAAATATTGAGAGAAGAATCAATCACATTGATCACTAAAAGAGATACAGTCTTAGTTTCAGAGGGATAGGAAAAACAGAGAGGGAGAGGAGAACAGAACAAGTATCCGTCTGGTTATATGGATTTTAGCCAGGTCTTTTCACTTGTTTGAGTCTCAGTTTCCACATTTGGAGTTGAAGGAGTTTAATTAGATGATATGTAAAGCTCTTTCCAGCTCGAACATTCCTGGAAACCATGACTCCCTACCACATATTCACACGTCTGCATATTATGTAGGTCCCTGAATGGTGTAGAAGGCTAAGCACTGGACTACTAGCTGAAAGCCTGGCAGTTTGAACCCACCCACAGGCAATCTGGGAAGACAGACCTGGTGATGTGCTTCCAAAAGGTCACAGCCTTAAAAACCCTATGGGGCAGTTCTAGTCTGCACACATGGGGTCACCCTGAGTTGAAATCAACTGGATAGCAATTAACAACAAACATATTATGCACACCCACAGGAAATGTAGTTCTACAGCTTAATCAGTGCGATTCGGGGCCCAAACAATTCCCCACGATGGCTGTAGAGGCAGCAGTTACCTAGACAGGGGAGTAGAAGAAAAAGCTGAGTCCTATCTCCCATTTGAAAGCTTCTTTCTGGGTTTCACTGACCTGTACATATTTTCCCTGAATGTGCTATTCCTTCCTGTGTCCTCTGTTTATAATTCACCTCTAACCGTAAACCAACATCCTCGTAGAGAACATTTCATCCTGCCTGGACTTCCACGAGCTGTCCACAATTTTGCTGATGGTCAGTAATTTTCAATGACTCATTCTGCCCCTGCCTTTGTGATAGCTTCCTTATTCTGGAAGTCACCACTGCTTTTTGTTCTTTAAATACCTCTTTGAATTTTAACTTGCTCTTCTCTTCATGCTTGTTCATGCAAAAGCTCCATACACAATTTTCTTTTAAAATCAGTCTTTCTGATCTCCATCAGAACTTCGCTGACCTCCCCTCTTCGCCTTGACTACCCTCACCCCCCTCAGCGAGGCCCTCAATTGTGTTTTAACATCCTATACACTGGAGCCCTTGTCCTCAAGCACAGGCTGTCACTCTCCAGATCTGCCCAGGTAGCCCAGGATGTTTCCTGTCCTGCAAACGGAGTTAATCTTTAATACCAAGGCACTGTGTACTTTTCAAGGGACAAGGTTTGCTGTTAGCACCCAGAGGTGCCAAGATACTGTCTCTCCTTTTTCCGATATACTGATTTTTAGTAAAATATTAGATTAAATACTACATGTTTTGCACGTACTGGAACTTGCTCTGTTGCAAGGGCGAAGTGAAGGCGGGATGTGTTTTGGTACTCTTTCTAATTAGTGTGTTCTCCGAGTTACTGATTAAGTAGCTAGGAGAGGCACTTCTTACGCCAAGGCAGCAGCAGCTGAAGCCTCAACTGTAGTACAATCGCTCTAGGCTTCGAGGCCTGTCATAGCTGGGTGCAGAGCTGGCCTTCCAAGAACCAGATGCTGTTTGAAAAATTAGACATCCAAAGCTCAGTAATTCCTGACCTTAGATTTACATTCAGAGTTTTTTTTTTCTAATCAGTTGTAAACAGAGGAAGGAAAGTGCTGTTTTTTTCAGAATACAACATCACGTTTATATGTGCAGATTTTTTTAAATATATGTACGATATAAACAAATATTTTGTATTCTAGGTCTGGAATTTCACTATTATCAAATCAGTACCTGAAATTCAATAATTTGGATTTTGGATTAAAGAAAAAGGACTAAAATCTGTTTCCCAAATAAATATAAAAGCCACGTTTTAGAAAAAGCCCACTTGAGTAGAAATCATACACGAGAATGAGAGAAAGACAGCAGTTCCTTACAGCCCGGTCTGCACATAACAAACACAAATAGTCCTAATTATCCCTCCTGGAGAGACCTAACCCCTAGGGGCAGGGGCCAGGCTTCCAGACTCCTTATCAAGCTCAAATCATTTTGAAATATATTTACCACTTCCTCCAGCTCTGTTTAAAAACGTTTGTAGATAGACACAGTTTGCGGTTGTTGTTTTTCCTCTTCATTTTGTTTTCAGTGTTGATAAGGACAATTAAAACCCAGGCTGTAATAAGGCATCTGTTGTAAACAAGTTCAGACAAAGGAAGCAATTTCTCTGGCAAGTAGGGGGCATGAAGCAATGTAGAGGGCTACATTATATAAACCGTAGATAATAACAGAAAATAAACACCTTCTCACCTCCACGCCACTACTACACATACCTTGTGAAGCTTGGTGGCTAAAATTACCAGCTTTGTGGTTTGTTTTTTTGAATTGTGAGACAGCAAAAATATCGTTAATCTTCAAGATTTGCATTGCTTCTACTCCTATGGCTTCTGGCCACATTCATTCCCAGAATTCCCAGTATCTCTCCTTTCTACACTCAGGGAAAATGGGCATCAGCCTATTGCAACAACAGAACATGTCCTGGTGGATTCCCTTCCTCAGGGCACACAGCCATGTGCACACACACCCATACTTTTCTCTGGCCGGTCGCTGAGAGAAGATACATGTCTTCCCATCCCCTTGTTTTAGGCCCCTGGGCTTCTGAGCTTGGGCTCATTTTCATTGCTGAAAATAATCTTCTTCAGCCAAACTCTCCTCAGTGCCTCGGGGAAAGTTCATTCCTAATGCTTCGTCTATATCCCGTCCCATACTAGGCTTCGAAGCCAAATCTCTCAATTTCAAACATAAATATCTTTCCCCAAACTGGGAAGCATCTATAAGTAGCTCGGTTTGAGGATCATGTTTTGCACACTTTTGACTAACCCCTGGAAAAAACAGAGTTCTTAGAGCCATTTTCTTCAGGAGAACTCTTAGTGATGGCCCCCTTTCCCCCACAGGAAAACTCAGGCTACTCTGTCACTGCCTCTGGGCAGGGATTGTTATTCATCTTTGCACCTGCAGTACCTAGCAAAAGTCTGTCACAAAACAGCTTCCAGTAAACGTCTGTTGTATAAATAAAATCCCAGTATTAGATACTTTTCCCTCAGCTTCTCAAATGTGGGTCTACCTACTCTCAGAAGTATGTGCCAGGGAGCAAAGAAAGTCACAAGATAAATATAGTACATCTTTCTGGAAAGTCCACTTTACTTTCTGTAATGACTATTTAAATGACTATTTTTTTATGAAAGCAAACATTAGACATGGAAGATCTAATAAATGTCATGTTGGTAGTTGTGGTAAAGACCATGTGCTTTGGAAGGCAGGTTTAAATCCTGTTGTTGCTGTTAGTTGCCATCCAGTCATTTCTAACTCATGGCAACCCCATGAGTGTACAATAGAGCTGCTCCATAGGACTTTCAAGGCCGTGACCTTTTGGAAGCATATTGTCAGGCCTTTGTCTTACAAGGCATCTCTGGGTGGGTTCAAACAGCCAACATTTTAGCTAGTAGTTGAGCTCTTAACTGACTGTACCATCCAGGGTCTCCTGTGTTGTTATTAGGTTTCGTTGAATTGTTTTCTACTCATAGCGACTCCATGTGACAGAGTAGAACTGCCCTATAGGGTTTTCTTGGCTGTAATCTTTACAGAAACAGATCACTAGGTGTTTTTCCCACAGAGATGCTGGGTGGGTTCAAACTGTCAACCTTTCGGTGAGTAACTGAGCTCTTAACCATTCACACCACCAGGGGATTCTTAGAGACTCTTGTACGTACCATTAATTAGGTGACCTTTGGTAATTTTTTTTTTTTTAATTCTGTACGCTTCTTTTTATTTTCCATTGTGAAATGGAGATAATGGTAACTATCTCACAGAGATTTTGGAATTCAGTTAAGAGTGGGCATGCAACAGTAGTTAGCAGTGATAGAGGAGGCAGCTGCAACATCTGTACAGGTGACGGCAGCAGTGTAGTAATATCAGAAGTTGTTAGTTGCCATCGAGTTGCTTCTAACTCGTGGTGACAGAACAAAACATTGCCCAGTTCTCCACCATCTCCGTGATCTTTGATATGTTTAAGCCCATTGTTGAGGTTATTGTATCCATCCACCTCATTAAGGGTTTTCCTCCTTTTTGCTAACCAAACATGTCTTTACTTTACCAAACATGATATCTTTTTCTAAAGACTTGTCTTTCCCTGTGACAAGTCCAAAGTAAGCAAGACAAAATCTTGGTGTTCTCACTTCTAACAAGCATTCCAGTTGTATGTCTTCTAAGACTGATTTGTTCATTTGTCTGCTAGTCCATAGTGCATCCAATATTCTCTACCTACACCACATCTCAAATGCATTAAGCCTTATTCTGTCTTCCTTTTTCATTGTCCAGCTTTCGTATGCATATGCGGTGACTAAAAAGACCACGTCTTGGGTTAGGTGCACCTTAGTCATCAAAGTTACATCTTTGCTTTTTAGAACTTTAAAGAGGTCTTTTGCAGCAGATTTACCTAATGCAATATGTCGTTTGATTTCTTGACTACTGATTCCATGGGTGTTGATAGTTGATTCAAATAGAATGAAATTCTTGATGACTTCAATTTTTTCTCCGTTTGTCATGGTGTCATTTATTGGTTCAGTTGTGAGGATTTTCATTTTCTTAATGTTCAGATGTAATCTGTACTGAAGATTGTAGACTTTTACCATAATCAGTAAGTGTTTCAGGTCGTCTTCATTTTTTGGCAAGCAAGGTTGTGTTATCAGCATATTGCAGGTTGTTAATGAGTTTTTTTCCATTCCTGATGTCATGTTCTTCTTCATATAGTCCAGCTTCTTGTATTGGTAGTAGCCACAGTAATATTGATATTATCAAGGGCAATTGTAACAGCCACAGAAATAAATAGCAAAAGGGGTGAATGAATAGTTGAGGGAACGAATGAAATAACACAAGTTAACCCAAGTGTAAGAGGCACTTAAAGGGAAGGTCAGCCTTTCAGATCAGAAGCAAGGACTGATGAATTACACTGGGTGAGGAGAGAAGAGCTACTTCTACTCTGTGGCAGTCACGGAATGTTCTACCTGGAATGGCCTTTGGAATCACACAATCCAACCCCTTTATTTTACAGACAAGGAAAGTGTCATGGATTGAATTGTGTCTCCCAAAAATACATGTCAACTTGGTTAGGCCATGATTCCCAGTATCGTGTGGTTGTCCTCCATTTTGTAATTGTAATTTTATGTTAAAGAGGATTAGGATGGGATTGTAGCACCCTTCCTAAGGTCACATCCCTGATTCATTGTAAAAGGAGTTTCCCTCGGGTGTGGCCTGCACCACCTTCTATCTTACAAGAGATAAAAGGAAAAGTTACCAAGCAGAGAGTGTGGACCTCATACCACCAACAAAGAAGCACTGGGGCAGAGCTTATCCTTTGGACCCGTGGTTCCTGCATGGAGAAGCTCCTAGTCCAGGGAAGATTGATGAGAAGGACCTTCCTCCAGAGCCAACAGAAAGAGAAAGACTTCTGCTGGAGATGATGCCCTGAATTTGGACTTCTAGCCTACTAGACTGTGAGAAAATAAATTTCTCTTTTTTAAATCCATCCACTTGTAATATTTCTGTTATAGCAGCACTAGGTGACTAAGACAGAAAGTGAGGCTCAGAGAACTTAAAGTGACTAACTCAAGTCCATGCAGTGCAATTGACCGCTTTTGTGTGGCCTTCCTTGTCGCTATGGTCTTGTAACTCCCACCCCAGTGATTAGGTGGGTGTCTTAGTTATCTAGTGCTGCTATAACAGAAATACCACAAATGGATGCTTTAACAAATAGGAATTTATTCTCTCACAGTCTAGGAGGCAAGAAGTCCGAGCTTCCGAGGAAGGCTTTCTGTCTCTGTTGGCTCTGAGGGAAGGTCCTAGTCATCAGTCTTCCCTGATCGAGGTACTTCTCAGTACTGGAACCCTGGGTCCAAAGGGCATGCTGTTCTCCCGGCTCTTGTTTCTTGGAGGTATGAGTTCCCCAGATCTTTCTGCTCACTTAGCTCATGTATCAACAGAGATTGACTTAAAAAGTAACCTAATATTTTTAGATTGAGTTCTGACTCATTAACGTAACTGCTTCTAATCCTGCCTTATTAACATCATAAAGCCAAAAAAACCCGTTGCTGTCAAGTCAATACTGACTCATAGCGACCCTATAGGACAGAGTAGACCCGCTCCATAGGGTTTCTAGGGAGCAGCTGGTGGAATGAAACTGCCAAATGAAGCTGAGCTCCTAACCACTGTACCACCAGGGTTTAGAACACATAAGAAAATCACATCAGATTACAAAATGGTGGACGATCACACAACATTGGGAATCGTGGCTTAGCCAAGTTGAAAGATATTTTGGGGGGACACAACACAATCCATGACAGTAGGACTGTGCAAACAGGGTAATTGTGTCCAACTAAGGGAATTGGTCAGTTTTTCTATCCCAATAGGCTTAAAAGGGAGCCAATTCCAGAGCAGAGAGAAGATCCTACCACTGCCAAGGAAAGAGAGCCAAGAGCGTAGTACGTCCATTGGACCTGGGATCCCTGTTCTGAGAAGCTCCTGGAACCAGGAGACAGAGAGAGAGAGCTGTACCACAGAAGTCAGTGAAAAGTGGTGCCAGAGAAACAGTGGCAGGAGAGACGGCATAAGACAGTACAGTGGGCTTCCCCACCTACAGAGAGAGAAAGTTGAGTGCCTTTGGGCAGGAGGCTTGCTGGCCTACTAGGGTGCCTCCAGGCACTTGGTGGAGCCACGTTGGCTGATCCACAGAGGTGGAGCTGAACACCTTCAGGCCAAGGCTTATCAGCAAATTGGGGTGCCTCCAGGCACTTATCAGCAGAGCTAAAAGAGCTTTGTAACGCTTGCCTGAGCAGGGCTGACTCCAATGAGGTCCAAGGAGAGGCATGCCTGTGAGCATGGCTTGGAAGAGGTTATCCTGATGGAAGAACTGCACCCTAAGTGTTCCTCAACCTGAACCGTAACCTGTTACTTCCCTAATAAACCCCATAATGGTGAGTATTGTCTATGAGTTCTGTGTGGCCATGAATTATCGAACCCAGCAGAGAAGTAGAGAATGCCATGGGAGGGACGGTTGATGTTAGAATTGGTAAAGATGGTTGAGAGAAGAGGCATGTCTGAACTCTGCCTCATAGGAATCAGCCTTGGGCTGTTATCTTGATTCTCATTCCACCTTGTGAAGTTAGAGGAGGTCAGACACCACTGCCGTGACGTTTTTACAGTCCATCATAGTTACTGACAGGGTCAAGACAAGAACACTGCTCCAGATTCCAGACCTAGAGCTTCTGGGCTGCAGTACACTCTCTTATGTCTGAATGTAATTATTATTCTTATGTGATGATATAAAGATATGCACATATGCAAAGGTGGCTGGTTGATGGCCACGTATAAGATAGCAGAATGAGCTTCAACTATGGAGTCCAAAAGATCTGAGTTCAAATTATAGCACTACCGTTTCTTAGTTCCTAGTCTGGAAGTTCCGCTGAAACCTGTTCAGCATCATAGCAATATGCAAGCTCCCATGGACAGACAGGTGGTATCTGCCTGTGAGGTACATTGGCTGAGAATCCAGCCCGGGTCTCAGGCATCGAAGGTGAGATTTTGACCATTGAAACACTACTGCTCCAGACTAAGATGGACTAGGAAGAAAGTCCTGGCTATCTACTTCCAGAAATCAGTCAATGAAAACCCTGTGGATCATAATGGTCAGATCAACAACTGATCATGGGAATGGCGTAGGACCAGACAGCTTTTCATCCTGCTGTGTGTGGGGTCGCCATGAGTTGGGGGCTGACTCCATGGCAGCTAACAATAACGTTCACCAGATGTGTGACTGTGGCCACGTTATTTAATGTCTCTGAAAGTTGTTATCCATGTGTGTAAAGACAATATTTACCTTGCAGCTTGATGAATGAATTAGAGAAAATTTATCAGAGTGCCTGAAGGAATGTCTAAACCAAACCCAAACCAAACCCATTGCCGCCGAGTCGATTCCAACTCATAGCGACCCTATAGGACAAAGTACAACTGTCCCAGAGAGTTTCCAAGGAGTGCCTGGCGGATTCGAACTGCCCACCCTTTGGTTAGCAGCCATAGCACTTAACCACTATGCCACTAGGGTTTCTCGAGGAGTGTCTAGAACCTGATAATACCAAAAAAAAAAAAACTCATTGCAGATGAGTCAATTCTGACTCATAGTGACTCTAAAGGACAGAGTAGAACTGCCACATAAGATTTCCAAGGTTGTAAATCTTTACAGAAGCAAACTGCCACATCTTACTCCCAAAGAGCATCTGGTGGATTCAAACTGCTGACCTTTAGATTAGCAGCTGAGGGCTTTAAGCACTGCTCCACCAGAACTCCTCTAAAACATGATACCAGTTGCCATTAAGTTGATTTCAACTCATAGCAATCCTTTAAGATAGAGTAGAACCGCCCCTTAAGGTTTCCAAGGAGTGGCTAGTGGATTCAAAATGCCGATCTTTTGGTTAGTAGCTATAGCTCTTAACCACTATGCCATCAGGGTTTCCTCCACTAAATGACAACTTTCATATATGTACCCATTTTCTTTATCGTATTGTTAATTTTAATAATCCTTAGAATTACAGTTATCACTCCAAAAGGAAAAATAATTATAATTTCCATAATGTATGCTGACCCTGTCAAAATCAAGGGAGATAGATTAGTGTTCAGGGGCTGTATGAGTTGATCCCAACTGTCCCTAGAGCATCAAATCCATAATAATAACACCTAATAAGACTACCATGCCTAAGTGTCTTCACCACTTCAGGGTATTAGTGTAGAGGGAGAGGGATTATAAAATAATTTGTAATTTTAAAAGGCAATGAATTTTCTTCAGAACAATAGTGAATAATAACTAAAAAGCAGAATGAGTACTTGAAATAGTTGGATCATAATATTTACACGTCGAATGTGATTTTCTTTTTCTCTTTCCTTTAAAGGATTTATACCAAGTCCTCACTTAGAAATGGAATAACTGCACGAATTGTTTCTTCGTGCTTTGGCTAGCTCATTCCTTGTCATCACCAAAAAATGAAGAGAAAAGTAGGCACTACAATCTCATATTAAAGGGTAGTCATTTAAATTAAAAAAAAAAAAAATTTAGCGCTACTAAATGTAGAAAAAAATTTACTACATTGTCCTTCTCATTTCCCCTTAACCTAGTGAAAATCCCACCAAGGAGCAGCACTAATAAGTTGGAACAGGCTTGGATTGGAAATCAGAAGGCATTGGCCAGAGCCAAACCCAGCGCCCTCTGCGACTCTGAGCCTTTTCTGAACCTGCTGCCTCTCATGATCTCAATTAGGTTGAGCTCTATATCTCTATTACCTTTTTCAGCTCTAACTTTCCTATCCCCTGACTCGGACCAATAAAGGTACATAAGGACCAGAACAATAACTCTTCCTAAGGCAGAGTAGAAGCCCTGGTGGTGCAGTGGTTAAGAGCTCGGCTGCTAACCAAACAGTTGGCAGTTCGAATCCACCAGCTGCTCCTTGGAAACCCTAAGGGGTAGTTCTACTCTGTCCAGTAAGGTCAGTATGAATTGGACTCGACGGCAATGATTTTTTTAAGGCAGAGTAAATTGGGAGGGTCACTCCAACATTGCTATATCTGATATCAGAACAGGGATAGGGGAGCGAGGTTATGAAAAAGTAGCTGTTTTGAGATAGCACACCTGTCCCTGGCACTCTGCTTGTGCCTGTAGTGAAATCACTGATGGCGTCTTTTTAGGAAACGAGTTGATCAAAACGTGAAGTAAAACCAGAGCGCCAAAAGGCAGTCCATGGTATACACAGACCTTCTCCCAATTATTCATTCAAACACTAATCTAGGTGCTGCTGTGAAGATATTTTGCAAATGAAATTAAGGACTTTTATCAGTTGACTTTAAGAAAGGGAGAGTGTCTGGTGGGCCTGACTTAATCATATGGACCCTTTAAAGGAAGAGAGTTTTTTCTCCATCTGGTCACAGAGGAAGAAGCCAGAAAGACATGTTTGGCTCTCCTGTAAGAAGGAAAAAATATATTGTGAATTGCCTAGAGGGGCAAGGAACTGTGAGTGGTTTCTAGGAGTTGAGAGTGACCCCAGCTGACAGCAGAAAAATACGGACCTCCATCAACACCTACAAAAGAAAAAAAAAAGAGTTCTGTCAACAACCACTGAGCTTGGAAGCCTTTTTTTTTTTTTCCCCAGAGCCTCGAGAAGACTCAGAGTCTGGCCGGCACCTTGATTTCAGCTTGTGATACCCAGAGCAGAGAACCCAGCCACGCCATGTCCAGATTTCTGACCTATAGAACCGTGAGCTAGTAAATATGTGTGTTATTAAGCCACTAAGTCTATGGAATTTTGTTACACAGCAATAAAATCTAATATACCTCCACGACTAAAGAAAATAATAGATAATTTAATAGCCTTTTCTTTGATTAAAAAATGCATGAACCATCTACTTACAATTTCCTTTTCGTATAGCTCAGCTGAAATGCTATTCTGCCTCCCGTGAATTCTGTAGCAGAAATCGTCAGGCCAGCCTTTCCCCCAGTAGGCAGAACTGGACCATCCTCTACACTGAAACAGCTTTCTCCCAGGAGAAAACACAGGCTCCCTGCAGGCAAACATTGAGGCTATTCTATGCCATCCCCTACCCCTAGGACTATTTGCTTTGTGCAGCTTTAAAGTTTAAATTCAAACAGATGCATAGCAGGGCTCCACCCATTAGACCTTGTTTTTCTTTATCCCATTAGTACATTTTATTTCAGGTTGCTTAGAGTGGGGGAGCTGTTGGTCAGGAAGCTGGGGTGTGTTGGATAATCCCTAGTGATTCATTTCTGGAGAGGATAATGGGGATTCTGAGTAGACACGGAGAAGGACAGTCACAAGGAAGGATTCAGGGTAACATTCTTTACAGCAGCCTCCATTTGTTCAGGATCAGGTAGGTGCTGCCAGGTCTTCCCCTTTGGGTACTGGAGGCTGCAACTGCATAAACCAAAGTAAAAGGCACCTGCAGGCCTCTGAAACCAAAGGAGAATGATGCGGGGAGGAGGTAGAGAAACAGTAAAGAGAGCATTTTTCCCTCGGACCCTGGAAAGCTGAGGAGTGAATTTGTTGCAGTTCCTATTTTGATCCACCTATTTCCTAAAAAGCCAACGCCAGGAATTTCACTATAGGTACAACCAGAGCGCCACCATGTGGTGGATTATTATGGGCTACACACGGTTTGCAGTGCACTTGCAGATGGAGAACGATTGCAAGAGAAGGAAACTTGTAAAAATGGTTTATCACATTGTGACAAAAGCCAGAAAACAATGCTAAAGATCTTGCGTGTCTTCAAAAGACTAATTTTTTTATAATCATGTTCCGAGGAGGTACGACAATCTCTCTCACTTTTATATTTAACACTGCAAGAAGTTAGCACTGGTGTCATTTTTAAATTGAAGTTGTTTTAATTGCCTTGGTTATTTTCAAAAAGAAAGACTGTGGTTAGCCCTAGCACCATGGGACAGAACAACATTTGCCCTGGTTCAGCTAATATTTGGGTTGACGGTGCATTGGTGATTTTTTGGTTTATTTGGTTGTGTTGGTTTTGTTATTGTTTTGTTTTTTAAGTGGGTAGGAAAACATGTCTGTCACTCAGTTCCTCACATGGAATAATCAGTTCCAATTATTTCCTTGTGTTACTCCGCTGTGTGTTAAAATTCTGAAAGAGAGCTTTGATCTTCTGACTAATTCGTGTCCAACCAAGACTACGTGCAATGAAGGAGTAGTTCCCAAAAGGAAATCTAGGCTGATATCCGCAAGGAGGAAGGCAAAAACTAGCAGATGGCCAACACACTTGGCATCATTTCAAGGGGTAGTCCATCACAGACCAAAGGTGAAGGATGCAGAGCCTCCTCCTGATCTGCCTGAGCCCTTCTGGAAGCTTCCTCATCAAAGTCACTGAGATCCCTTGCTACTTGATTATAGGCTCCCCAGAAGGCACGAGATCTGAAGGCCATTTCCCATCTGAAGACATTTGTGTTTCGTTTTTAAGGCTGGATATTGACTCAAGTCCAAGTGTCTCCCTGTTTCAATGGGAAGACTTCAGGAAAATACCCCAAAAAGAACTCTCACTTGGCACCTCAGTAATATGATTTTTCCCCTTGTAAGAAGATCATGGCCACAATAATGCTGTCACTGTTGCTTTTGTGGATGATGTGCTAATGTCTTTGTGCCCCTTCCAAGAAAGAACTTGCTTGTGATAAAAGTGTCTCATGTAGTCTCAGAAGGTTCTTTACTAAAAGTTCTCCTTTAATACACTGAGTTTAAACGTTCTTTGCCGAAAATCTTCCTTTCTTTGAGGACTTAGGTCTGCTTGTTCTTTTGATATTATATATGCTAAAAACAGGTTAGGGAGAATTCTTGTGATCAGTGTTCCAAATAAAGGAAAAGGTGGTTGTTATAAAATGTCACTATGGTCTTTTTTTTTTTTTTAAATTATTATGGTAGAATATATACAACAAAACAGTAGCCATTTTAACCAGTTGTAAGTGTACGATTCAATGACATGAATTCTATTTACCCTGTTGTATAACCAACACCACTATCCATTTCCAAATGTTTTTCATCACTGTAAAGAGAAACTCAGTACCCCTTAAAGAGTTACTCCCCTTCTTCCTCTCCCCAGCCCCTGATAACCACTAATAAACTTTTATCTCTATCCATTTGCCTATTCTAGATATTTCCCGTAAGGTGGATCATACACTATTTGTCTGAATTGTTTTTATGCCTGAATTGTTTCACTCAGGGTAATGTTTTCAAGGTACATCCATGTGATAGCATGTGTCAGAACTTCATTTCTCTTTATAGCTGAATTGGATGTATGCGCCACATTTTGCTTACCCATGCATCCGTTGACAGCCCTCATTTGTTTTCACCTTTTGGCTGTTGTGAATAATGTTGCGATGAACATTGGTGTCTAAGTGTCTGGGTACCTGCTTTCAAGTTTGGGTGTATATGCCTAGACGTGCAGTTCCTGAGTCATATGCTAATTTGATGTTTAACTTTTTGATGAATTGTGAAACTGTTTTCCACAGTGGCTACATCATTTCATATTCCCACCAGCAGTGGATCAGACACTATGGCCTCTTAATGTATGGCCTAATGAAATTATTCAGGGAGTCCAGCACTGCTCTTAGGGATTGAATTGTGTTCCCCCAAATACCTGTTGTAAATACTAATCTATATGCCTGTGGTTATAATCCCATTGGAGAATGGATTGTCTTTGTTATGTTAATGAGGCAGGATTAGTGTAGGATGTGTCTGAGTCAATCTTTTTTGACATAGAAAAGAGATTAAACAAGCAAACGAGGAAGCAGACCTGGAAGAAGATAGATGCCAAGCAACACTGGGATCTACAAGGAACCAGGAAACAAGCTGAAGAGACAAGGACCTTTCCCCAGATCTGGTAAAGAGAAAACGCCTTCCCCTAGAGCTGGTGCCTTGATTTCGGACTTCTAACCTCCTAAATTGTGAGAAAATAAATTTCTGTTTGTTAAAGCCACCCACTTGTGGTATTTCAGCACTAGAAAACTAAGACACTCACATCTCTCTGCTTCCTCAGCAGTCACCCAGTGGTCCCTGAACAGACTCGTTCCTGGTCCTCCAGCAGACCCTGCTGATTCTACCTCCATCAATGGGTTTCTTGGTATCTCATAATCCCTACTTCATTGCAATCAAAATATCAGGATGTTCTGGCCTCAGAGAGAGTGCCCAACTTTTGCACACCATACAATGGTACTAGACTTCCAGCCTTCTGACTGTTAGGTCCTGGCTTTCACCACAGACACACTGCTTCTGTACAGCAGTAATCTCTTCTCTTACTGATGTCTGCATGATATTACTCTTATGTCATGGAAGTGAAAGTTCTTGAAATATTTAATCATCTTTCTAAATATATACATTTTACACAATCAAACAGCTTTAAAATTCTCTTTCTAAACAGTTTCTATTTGGTTCAGTCAATTTCTGGGAAGAAAAGGCTTCCAAGGTTCTCTTAGTACCACAGGCTTTAATAGCTGATTTCAGAGATATCCCGTCATGAAGAATTCTCTTTTAAACTGTCTTCAAGACAAATTGTCATATAAAATCTCCCTACCTACAGGGCAATTTTCATCTCTGTAGTTGACTCATTTTAGTATTTCACCTAAATGCTACTCTCTCCAGTAGTGCTTTTTTTTTCTAATTTCTATGGAAAAGTTATTAGAGGAGTGATTTTTCTCAAGCAGTCCCATTATTTCTAGACAAACAGCAAAAACAAGTTGTTCTTTGAAGACAGAGTAGGCTAGGGGGATGTATCACTGATTTATGTGTATGCTGCCTTTGTCAGGCTCTTGTGCTGGCTGTCTAGGAAAGCACACAACTGAAGAAAAAAGGTTAGACTATGTACGTCTTCAATGATTGTCTTCAACAACCAAGCCACCGCTAAGCATTAAAAATGTTAAAATCACAATCTTTATTCACCCTGTGTTTTTTCTTCTAATAGACTTTCCTTCGCTGGCTTTTTAAAAATTGTATTTTGTTGTTGTTGTTGTTGTTTTTGAGGATATACACAGCAAAACATACACCAATTAAACAGTTTCTCCATGGACCATGTAACGACATTGATTACATTCTTTGAGTTGTGCAATCATTCTCACCCTCCTTTTATGAGTTGTTCCTCCCCTGTTAACATAAATTCATTGCCCCCTAAGGTTCCTGTCTAGTCTTTCAAGTTGCTGTTGTCAATTTGACTCCACACAGATAGTTCTTAAAAGACCTTTATTCTCGAGGCAGGCATTTTTTAGTAGTTAAGCTAAACTACTTTTTTTTTTTTTTTAATTTAAGGAAGAGCTCAGAGGATATTTTTGGTTTAAGGTTTAAAGATTATCTCAGGGGGATAGTTTCAGGGGTACATCCAACCCTCATGGCTCCAGAAAGTCTAGAGTCTATGAGAATTTTAAATTCTGTTCTGCATTTTCCCTCTTTTGATCAGGATTCTTCTATGCACTCTTTGATCAAAATGTTCAGTGATGGTAGCACCATCCAGTGTTTCCGGTCTCATGGCAAAGGAGGCAGTTGTTCATGGGCCAATTAGCCACACATTCCATATCTTCCTTCCATTCCTGATGCTTCTTCTTCCTTTGCTACTTCGGGCGAAGTGAGACCAATTGTTGGCCACTTGCAAACTTTTAAGGCCTCAGGCACTACACAGTGAACTAGGAGATAGAACAAAATCACCAAACATGTTATTAGACCAATTAACTGAGATGACTCATGTAACCATGACCCTAAACCTCCAAACCAAGAAACCAAATCCCGTGAGGTTTTTGGTTGTACTTCCCTCACTGACTTTTGTTGAATATGTTGATTTATACAAGCTTCACAGGACAGAAGATAGTTTGGTGACTCCCTGTAGGGCAAAATACAACCCCTTAAATTGGTATATGAAAACTTTCCCAATATAGTCTTAGTCTTCCTTGCTCAACTTGTTCCCAGCTTTCTTTACTATGGCTATGTTTGTTGCTTTTACCCAGGGATACAAATATTCTCTTGCTACTGAGCCTTTATCATGCTGTTATCTGTGCCTGAAAATACCTTTATCTTACTCATCCTTCAAGACTTAGATCAGGGGCTGGCAAACTATGGCCTATGTACCAAATTTGGCCTGCTGCCCATTTTTGTAAACAAAGTTCTATTGGAACACATCCATGTTCATTCATTTCCCTGCTGTCTATAGTGCTTTCATACTAAACTGCAGGTTGAATAGTGTAAAAATGGCCTGGGGCCAGTGTCTGACCTCCTCCAACCCCACAAGGGGGAAGGATAACCAAGATCAACAGTGTTAAGACTGACCCCCATGAGACGAAGGCCAGACAAGCCTCCTCTGTCCGCCATCTTTACTAATTCTGACAACAACTGTCCCTCACACAGCACTCTCTACTTCTCTGCTGGGCTTGATAATTCATTGCAATGGCCACACAGAACTCACAGGTCATACTCATGATTATGGAGTGTATTAGTGAAGTAACAGTTACAATTTAGGCTCAGGAACACTCAGGATACAGTTCTTCCGTCAGGACAGCCTCTTCCCAACCATGCTCCCAAGCAAACCTTTCCCTGGCCCTAGACCTCTTCAGAACACTCAGCTTTCTCTCTCCATGGGCCAGGAAGCCCACCACAGCATCTGCTGCTGCCAGGTCTCTGCTGCCAGGTCTCTCCTGCCACTCCTTCTCACCATCTTTAGGGTCACAGCTTGCTCTCTCTCAGTTTCCCACTCAGGAGTTTCTCAGCCAGGGATCCTGGGTCCAAAGGACACACTCTCCTAGTTGTTCTTCCTTGGCGATGATAGGATCCTCCTCTCTGCTCTGGAATTGGCTCTCCTTTAAGGCAAAACTGACCAATCCTCTTGGTGGGCCACAATTGTCCTATCACACAGTCCTGCCAAATCACCTGGGTGGGAGTTACAAGACCATGGCTAGAAAGGCCGCACAAAAGTAATCAATTGCACCTCAAGTAGTTATGACAGAGACTGGGTGGCTAAAAAGCCTAAAATATTTATATCTGGTCCTTCACAGAAAAAGTTTGCCAGTTGGCCTATATCAATACCATTTTTCTGTGACATAATCACCCCACCCAAACCTCCTGGTCAATATATCATTTCTATAACACTAGAGAATTCTTGACAAACTTCTAAAATAGTATCCATTGCTGTTTATGTATTTGTTTATGTATTTATCTTCCCAAAGCAACTGTTTGTTCCTTGTAAACAAGGACCATTTTCTTTATCATTATATACTTGGTTCCTGGCGCAGTGCCTGAAATACAGAAAGTGTACAGATGATGTTTGTGGAATAGTGAATAAAATATTTGAAGAACCTAAAAGCCATAAAGCAAGAAATGAGAAGCAAAGTAAAATGTTTTATCTACTTTGTTTCCTTGGGTATGTTATTCATTATAGCTTCACAAGGATTAGAGATTTCTTTTGGTGGCGGGCAATTGTTCTCTAGCTTAGATGGCTTTCAATCAGTCAAATGATGCTATAGGAAACAAAATCCCCAAGCTAGATTATTTCCAGGCAGTCCAATGTAAGAAAGGTGGCTATAAAATATTGTGGCTGATTTTTAAAAACACCATCAAACATATCAACCAAATGAACAATTCCGTTCAAATAATTCATTGTAAGAGACCATGTATTTATCCCAGAAATTTCACCATTACTTGTAACTTGTTTGAATCTTTGGGAAATTCCTTCCCAGTCTTCAATGTGGTAACTCCTCAGCCTGGAAGGTACTTATTTTTCTAAATATTTTTTTAGTCATATAATGACACATTTTAGGTGATGAAATACTGGGAAATGCTGCTTTGAATATAATCAGAATTATTTTTATAAAGCAACTAGATTGATTTTCCTGTGCATTTCTGAATGGCTCATTCAGTTGCTCATCAAATACCAACTGATTTCTTACAGTATAAGACATTATGTTCAGAACGCCATCCGGATGGGGTGTTTCCAAAATATCCTGAGAGTGGCAACATCATAAAAAGGCATGTCAGTCCCTACAAATATATCCTAAATATTTACAGAAGAAATCTAGCCATACAGACTCAGATATGACTGGAAGACTGACGACCACTCGCTCGTTGAGACCATCAGACCAAAATTGGGTCCAAGAGCTTCATCCCTTACTATGGAGGGTTTCTTCCTTCTTTCAGAAGTCAGACAGCCCAGCTCAGGTAGACAATTCAGAAATGGTAAGTAGAGGCAAGAAAGAGAACAGATAGGAAAGAGGCTAACAGCAGGCTTTGGGTTCAAACTAGAAAAACTGAATTTGGAGTAAAATCTCAGGGGCAAGTGTTAGGTTATAAACTGGAAGGTCATAGGTTAGAAACTGAGTAGAGTCAAGAGTAGGGGATGGGACAAGAATGAGAATGAAGGAAAACCATACGAAACTTTGTTTACAAACATGTGGCTTCTAAGTGCCCGTGTATTGGATGTTGGCAAAGTGGTGGGTGAGTGGGTCAGCATGAGCTAAAGACACATGGTCAGGGCAGAAATAAGGAAGCCCTGTGATTAGATTGAAGAAACTACAACTAAAGAAAATGCTATGCATAACATCTTGCTAGTTACACTTTTTCATACTGAAAAAGTACTTAGAAACATACATTTAGGCTACTTGCTAAGCTACAGTCTCTAAAAACCAAGAATCACAAAATGCTTCCTCCAGGAAAATTCTTCCCTGGTATTCTCTGCTGTTTTTCACCTTTCCAGCCATCAGAAATGCCTTATATGGCAGTTATAGAGGAGAGGGCTTTCTCCTGAGGCCCTCCCTTTATGACCCACATATTTATGGTCTCAAGCCCTGTACAACACATAACTCTAATAACCCACAGAAGGATTGATGGGGAGGTCTCCTTCAAAATGAAAAGCCTCACTGGCAAAAATCATTATCTCCTTATTTTGAGGTACCTTATTTTGAGGTACCAGTGGAGGTTATAACTCACCTGCAAATGAAGTACAAAGAACACAGAAATTTGGAATCAAAAATCTGGGCTATTACTTTTTGTACTGACAATGAGCTTCACACAAACAGAACAGCAATAATATTTATACACCTAGCAATCAAAATTATAATGCTTTTACTGATATTCAACTGCCAATAACAATCTCGAAGATTAAGGAGGCAACAAACGAACTAAGAACCAACAAAATGAGAAAAACATTCAGAACTTTATATAGAACAGGACATTGGAAGTGCCTATTTTTTAAACTAAGCACAGTGGGTCATCTTAAGCCTGGACTGATTTATAAGGTAAGGAGGAATGTGCCTCATGGGGTCACTGTTAGAAGAAAGGCCAATTTTATAAACTAGAAAAAGGAGCCCTGGTTCAGCTGCTAATGAAAAATTGGCTGTTCAAACCCACCCAGCAGCTCTGTGGGAGAAAGACCCTTAAAGATCACAGCCTAGAAAACCCTGTGGGACAGTTCTGCTCTGTCACATGGGCTCTCTCTGAGTCAGGAATTGACTGGACATACCTAATACCAACAACAACACTTTTAGTCCCTCTCTGAGAAAGAAAAGCCTTGACTAGGCTCCTCTCGTATATGCCACTAATTAACCCTTAAAACATAATCAGCAGGAAGGGAACTTGAGAGGACATCTGGAGATAGGGTTCCAAGCCAGGCTAATTACCACACTCTCCTGGGAGCTTTCGAACATTGCAAAAATAAAGGGAACAAATCTCCAGACTTCACCCCCAGAGAATATGAGTCATAAACCTGGGGTGTGGCTCAGACTTTTGCATGTTAAAGGGCTTCCCAGGTGATTCTCAACAACCAGGTTTAGGAACCACTGGCTAACACCTTTCTCCCTATACCAGCAAACCAAAACCAAACCCGTTGTCATCAAGTCAATTTCAACTCATAGCGATCCTGCAGGGCAGAGTAGAACTGCCCCCATATGGTTTTCAAGGAGCAGCTGGTGGATTTGAACTGCCGACCTCTTGGTTAACAGCCAAGCTTTTAACAGTTGCACCACCAGGGTCCCCACCCCACCCCCAATGAAAGAAAAAAAATTTCTTTTTTAAAGAAAGATGAAATTTCCCAGTTTTTTTTGGTGTAAAATATATTTACACTTTAAAACCCATACAGAAATAAGTTTCATAATTTGTTTCTACTTAAAAAGCTTTAATTAGATTAAGATTTCATTAGTAATTCATTAGTAAAAGCACATGTGTTCTCTCTTTTACTATTACTGTATTGTATTTTGAAAAGCACAGATAAAATACAATAAAGAACAAAGGCAAATCCCATCATTCCAGAACAGAACATGTTGAGTTATTTTTACATTTGCCTCGGATCCATTTTGTTTTTGTCGGTTTGTTTTGAGAAAATTTTAGAAGAAAAGTTAAGTCCCCTCTCTTTCTTTCTCTTGTCTTGTTCCATACGACCTCTCTCCTTCTCCCCAACAAGATAAACACTATTATAGATCTGCTATGTATGCTGCAGTCTATGATTTTAGACTTTCACCACAGGCCTGTATCCATTAGCAGTATATGTACGTTGATGATTTTAAAGTTTTACATAAATGGTATCATCTGTATTTCGCATTATGAAACTTGCTTTATTCTTTCAACAGTATGTCTTAAAAATCTATTCACATTGATACATCTATATTAAATCCATTCAATCTGTGTAAACATTCCATCATATAAATATACCACCACAACATATCTATCCATTCCCTTTCTGATAAATATTTTCAAATTTTTGCTTTCACGAAAACTGTTGCAGTATCCTTTTAATGCCCCAGTGACCCAGTGGTTAAGAGTTGGGCTGCTAACAAAATGTCAGGGTTTTTCCTTAGAAACCCTATGGAGCAGTTCTACTCTGTCCTATACGGTCTCTATGAGTTGGAATCGACTCTACAGCAACAGGATTTTTTTTTTTAACGAGTACAAGAATTTCTCTAGGTATTTCAGTTTAACTGCAAAGTTGTAGGTATGTGCATTTCCAACTTTACTTGTTTTTAGGTGATGACGAGTTGATTTTTGACTCATAGTGACCCCTTGTGACAGGGGTTTGAAGATCGAAAAAGAATTGATGCATTTGAATTATTGTGTTGGCAAAGAATATTGAATATACCACAGACTGCCAGAAGAATGAACAAATCTGTCTTGGAAGAAGTACAGCTAGAATGCTCCTTAGAAGCGAGGATAGGGAGACTTTGTCTCATGTACTTTGAACATATCATCAGAAGGGTCTAGTCTCTGCAGAGGGATGTCATGCTTGGTAGAGGGTCAGTGAGAAAGAGGAAGACCCTCAACGAGATGGAGTGACACACTGACTACAATCATGGACTCAGACATAGCTACAATTGTGCGGATGGCACTGGACTGGGCAGTGTTCTATCGTGTTGTACATGGAGTCTCTATGAGTCGGAACTGATTCGACAGAACCCAACAACAGCAACAACAATTTACGGAGCAGATGGCCAGGACTTTCTCCCCAAGAACCACCGGGTGGGTTCAAACCACCAACCAATCTTTCAGTTAGCAGCTGAGTGCTTAACCATTGTGCAACCAGGGCGTCTTTCAACTTTACTCAAACCAAAAAAAACCAAACTCGTTGCCCTTGAGTCAATTCCGACTCATAGCAAGCCTATATTAGATAGTGTCAAACTGTTCTCCAAAGTGATTATGCCGATTAAAACGCTCATCGACAGTGTATGATTGTGTCTATTTTCCCACATCTTTGCAAACACTGGCATTATCAGTTCTTTACAATTGTGTCAATCCAATAGATATAAAATGGTGCCTCAGTGTTGTGTTAACAGGCATCTCCCCCAAATATTTGTAACATTGAGCATATTTTTAGGTGTTTACTGTACATTCAACATTCCTTAACACATTTAACTTTGGGGAAAAAGGTTTTCTCTTAGAGAAATGTCTTGGTCTGAGAATTGTCTGTTTCTCATTCTTTTACTACCCAGTCAGTTTGTTTACATTTATTACCACCAGATAACAGGCCCATTCAGGATAGGACTTTATCATGATAAGAAGACTCTGAAAGCAATGAAATGAAAATAACCAGGCACATTAAAATGTTCTATAAATATTTATTGAGCACCCATGAAATGACGATATAGTATCATAGTCAACTATGCAGGCTTTGGATCTCAACCACGTGGTTTTGAGTCCTGACTCCACCAGTTTATAGCTGTGTAACCAAGGAAAATTTCTTAAGCTTTCTGAGCCACTGTTGCTACATCTATAAAATGAAGGTAATATTAGTGCCTAACCAAAAACCAAACCAAACCTACTGCCATCGAGTCAATTCTGACTCATAGTGATCCTATAGGACAGAGTAGAACTGCCCCATAGGGTTTCCAAGGTGCAGCTGGTGGATTCGAACTGCCGACCTTTTAGTTAGCAGCTGTAGCTCTTAACCACTGCACCAACTAGTTACAAGCTATATTGATGATACATGTAAACCATGGTGTTGGTGTTCAGTGCATCATAAGCATTCAAATATTAGTTATTATTATTGTTACTGTTATGAAGGTGTTATTATTGGTGGAAGCACAGTGGTAGTGATTGTCACAGGCTGAGTTCTCCAGAAAGTAGACAGTGAGTTAAAGATTAGTGTGCAGAAGGTTTATTAGGGAGTGCTCCTTGGATCACCAAATGGAATGGAAGAAAAGAAATAAGGATTGACCAGACAAATGAGACTGGTAATGATGCTGGTTTGTTTTGTTTTGTTTTGCAGTGATTCTATACTTATATTTACAAATTATCAAAAATGTTGCCCTTGAGCCATAATAAAAATAAAAGAGGTAGAAGAGAAGGAGGAGGAGAGGAAGAGAAACAGGTGACAGAGAGGAAGGGCAAGAAAAGAATAGTCACTGAGATTATTCTAAACATTTTAAACATGTTGATTAATGTAATACTCACAAAAACCTATAAAGACAACTCTGGGTTGAACAGGTCACAAAAATGACAGAATTTAAGTAAGTTGCCATGATCACACAGCTAGGAATTGGTATAAGCTAGAATTTGAACCTGGGCAATGTAGCATCAGATATCATGTTCTTAAACTCTTTGCAGGCCCTATTATTTTGTGCTTTGATTTTTTTTTTTTTTAATGCCGTGTGTTTCCATTGATGGAAGCATATTGAGTCACAGAGTGTGTTTAAATTTTTAATTAGTAATATGAATTTTGAGAAATATTATCTGCTACTATATGGTTACCACAGAACCTCCTTAAAAGTTAGGTGGTAACCACATAGTACCAGATACTATTCTCAAATCCCAAAATCAGTGGTCACCCATCTGTACCACCAAACCTTGGTTGCTGATGTTTTTTGTGGTGCCCTCCATTAGGTTACATGGGGAACCCCTAGTTTTCAAAATATCACACACACACACACACACACACACACACACAAACCCAAAGGCAAGCTTACCAGGGTTCCCTAACTATGATGCAGGAAAACATAAATACACTTGCAAGGCTTAGCTAGGGGAACAAAAGAAAAAAAAGAAAAAAATTTTACCCAATCACACTTCCTAGATGCACTACCTCACATTTAAGGCTCATAGTGCAGCTATTTTGTTTCAATGAATGTTTCTTTTGCCTTTAACTATTACTTAAGTCCCCACTGGAGGGCAGCAAATACTTTTAGTGGGGAAAAAATAGAGTTCTAAGAAACCTGAAAACCAGAAAAAATGGGTGGGATACCGTAGGTCCCACAGGTCATTTAAGAGTTTTAACCAATGTCCAATATTGCCCAGATGAATGTCAATACCACTGGCAGGCCTTATCAGTTTAGCATGGTCATTCTATTTTTGTTCTCTTCCACATATTGTACATTATCTCATTTAATCTAATCTTTGAACGAACAAGATATTAATTTACTTACAAGTCATACTGGGTTTAGGTAAGTCATACAAGTTAGTAGAAGAGTCAGTGTTTTACTCCATGTTTGTTTGTCTCTAAAATTCAATATTATAACAACATAATTTCACTTTTGATAGAGGACTTTCTTTCCAAGTGAGTTGATAACTATATCATATTTTTTTGTGTCATGTCTTCCCTCAGATAAATAATATCAAGTTATTTACATCTTCATCGTTTACATTATTTGGTGTTGACATTCTTTGATATTCTCCATGTACCATTAAAAAAATCTGTTGCTGTCGAGTCAATTCCAACTCATAGCGACCCTAGGTACATCGTTGTATTATTTAATTACAAAATCAGAACTTAGCATGAAGGGGTTTTGACAATTTTGAGTACCTAATGAGAAAATTGTCAAATGTTCCTTACATTCTGAATTCTTATTTAGCATTTCAATGCCATAATTACCTCAAGAACAGGATCATCTTGAGTTCAATATGATTTATGAAGTGATCAATTGTTATGGGTAGAATTGTGTCCCCCCAAAATATGTGTTATAAATCCTAACCTCTATTCCTATGGTTATAATCCCATTTGGGAATGGGTTGTCTTTGTTATGTTAATGAGACAGGATTAATGCAGAGTGTGTATTAAGTCAATCTGTTTTGAGGTATAAAAGGGATTAAACAAGCAAGTGCAAGAAGTGAGAAGCAGAGATGCAGGAAGAGAGATGCCAAGCCATATGAAGATTGCCCAGGAGCAGAAGCTGAAAGAGGCAGGGACCTTACCCCAGAGCCAGCAGAGAGAGGAAACTTTCCCCTAGAGCTAGAACCCTGAATTTGAACTTCTAGCCTCCTAAACTGTGAGAAAATAAATTTCTGTTTGTTGAACCCACCCACTTGTGGTATTTCTGTTATAGCAACACTAGATAACTAAGACACTAATGAACCTCTTTCTATGGTATTCTTATTTCAGAATTTCTACATGTTCCATTAGTATAATTTGATTTTTTGAGATTTCTAAGAATTTTTACTGCTTATCAATTTGTGCTGCTATTACCTACTACAAATTTCCCCTATTTTAAAACTAAAACATTTTTGTTGTTGTTAGGTGCCGTCCAGTCGGTTCCGACTCATAGCGACCCTATGCACAACAGAACGAAACCCTGCCCGGTCCTGTGCCATCCTTACAATCGTTATGCTTGAGCTCATTGTTGCAGCCACTGTGTCAGTCCACCTCGTTGAGGTTCTTCCTCTTTTCCGCTGACCCTGTACTCTGCCAAGCATGATGTCCTTCTCCAGGGACTGCTCCCTCCTGACAGAAATGCAATTAATAAAAAAAATTTCCAAAGGCTTCTACTAGATTTATCCTAAAGAAATTTTTATATGAAGTATCAAAGAATGAAAATTTTACATAAATACTAATATAATTTCAATCACTGTGGACAAAACTTAAAATTGCATAGTTTTAAAAAATCTCAATCTAATGAGGCATCCCAAATACTTTTTAGAAGTGTGTCCATGTGTGTGTATATGTATTTATTCACATGTGTATAAATTAGATAAACTAGAACAAATTGGAACAGACTAAAAACTTGCAAACAATTTCAGCCTTCTAAGAATATCCTAAATATATGTATAGGAGGAAATGTCTTATTTTGCTGGAAAATCACCACCATGGGCATTTTACTTTTGCAAAGATAAAGCAAGAACTACATATTTTTCTTGAGAAAGGCCCTGATGTAATATTAATGCAGTCGTCTTAGTCTGAGGCAATAAATATTCTGTATAATCATGTAAATTAGGTCTCTACAGACTTTGATACTGTTTTGTAAAAATGTTATTTTTCTCCAGATTCACCTTGCCCTGTACTTGTTTTTAGATACTGCCCTCTTATTCAAATAGTTAACATCATAAAAATCATAAATTGAGACCCTAGGGGCTATCATATCGTCATCATAGGATCACTATGAGTTGGAGTCAACTCGACAGCAACGGGTTTGGTATGCTTTTTTTTTTTTTTTAGGGGCTATAGGAGCCCTGGTGGTGCAATGGTTAAGAGCTCAGCTGCTAACCAAAAGATCAGCAGTTCAAATCCACCAGCCAGTCCTTGGAAACCCTATGGGGCAGTTCTACTCAAGGGTTGCTATGAGTTGGAATCGGCTTGGTGGCAACGGGTTTGGTTTTTCTATTCAGAATAGAGTAGATTCAGAAGGAAAAACAAAATTTGAAATATACATAGAGATAGATATCTATATATATATCCGTTGCCTTCGAGTAGATTCTGACTCATAGCGACCCTACAGGACAGAGTAGAACTGCCCCATAGGGTTTCCAAGGAGCGTCTGGTGGATTCGAACTACAGACCTTTTGGTTAGGAGATGTAGGTCTTAACCACTATGCTACCACGGTTTCCACATATATATAGATATATAGAAAGAGACAGATATCTATATAGGATATATATAGATATTTCCTATCTGTGAAGCTAAAAAGCCAAGTCTGTTTTCTTTTTTATTCATTATGGAGGCACGAAAATTGTATGGCCAAGGTGGATTTTTAACTGTGGGTGATGTTTGGGTGGAGGGGCTATAGAGGGGAGCTATGTACATACTGCTATATGTATAACCCATGAACAAAAAAGCTTAATTGCCTACTGCTAAAGAGAAGAGTGTAGGGTTCTGAAGACTTTGAATGACAGCCTTGGATGGCCTATTTGTCTACCAATTTATAAGGTGTCCATGGATTTGCATAGATGATGCATTGCAGCAGTCTCCAGCTGGGAGTTCCAGCTGCCATCCAGGTCATCCTTAAACCCAAATGTTATTGCTTCCAAGCCACCATCAACTGCACATCCCTTAGCTTGGTGCTTTGTGAGAAGAGATGCTGAGAAAGCTGGTCAAAGGGCTGGGCTTTGTGTCTGAGTGTAGAGAATAAAGGAAATAGCACAAGCAGATGCAGCATCCACAGTCAGCAAGGACCATGGCTAACTAAGTTATTTATATTTCACAGGGGCAGCGAAGTCTTAGGGACAAAATCTGGAAGAGAGTGAGAAGGAGATAAAAGTAAATGAATTATTTCTGACCTTTTATCCCAAGTATTTCCCCAAAGCAGTTGTTGCCTTCCTGACCTCCTGCCCACAAAATACTATGGCAACAATGAAAGTCTGGGAAACTGTGTAGAGGCAGTTACAGCACATGAGCAACTTAGAGTTCATTCCAGGTTCATCCCTATCACAGGCTCAGATGCCAGTGCCTTAAGTCAGCTCCCTCCTTCCACTCTCATGTCCTAGGGCTCTGTTCTTCCACCCAGCTGACTCATACTTGACCAAGCAACTTCTCCCCTCAACATCCCATCAAGCAATTCTGAACACTTACAAGATACCATTGATCAGGCCCAATCTGAGAGATTTACACTCACTGAGTTTTCGGGACACATCCCTGTGTGGCACAAACTCTTTACATTCAACTACTAACCTAAAGATTGGTGGTTCAAACCCAACCAGCAGTACTGCAAAAGGAAGGCCTGGTGATCTGCTTGCACACCTGGTGGAGCAGTTCTACTCTGTGTAACACATGGGTTTGTCATGCGTTGGAATCAACTCAACAGCAATAGGTTTGGTTTTTTTGGTTTTGTTTTGGGAAGTGGTCAGAAATGGGTGATTTCTAGAAGCCCTGGAAGTGATTCTAATGTGCAGCCAGGTGGGTCTCATTGCCCTCCACCCTCCTCCACCTTCTTGTCTTATCTTCAACTTGGTTTCTGCCTCCAGCAATGCTTTCCTTGAGCTCTTTCAAGTTTAGACTCTTTCTTAACCAAAACCAAACCCGAACCCAGTGCCGTCGAGTCGATTCCGACTCATAGCGACCCTATAGGACAGAGTAGAACTGCCCCATAGAGTTTCCAAGGAGTGCCTGGCAGATTCGAACTGCTGACCCTTATGATTAGCAGCTGTAGCACTTAACCACTACGCAACCAGGGTTTCCGACTCTTTCTTAGAAAGCCCAAAATGCCTCAAGGTAGGAGATGTGACTTGCCTCCCAGCTTCTAAGTGCAATAACAGCTTCTTCCTGGAGACCTGAGTTATCTAACTATCACATCCTTGGCCCTTCCCCATTTCTAACATTCACCTTCTGCTCATTCCCCTGTCACTATGCAGGTTCAGGCTCCCTTTCCAAGCCATCTTCTGCCATCATTCTGGAGACTCCTATGAACGTGTAAATCACTCATCTGTCATTCTGGCTTCAAGGATCTTTGACCTTCACGATTACTTCCAATCACTCTCTTCTTCCCTTCTCTTCAGCATGATTACCACTCAGAGCTTGTCGTTACCTACAACCGCTCTACCTCAGAAAGCATAACACCAATACTCAACCTGCTGAGCATAAACTCCTCCCCTTCCAGCTCTCCTACCATACCTCCAGCCTACACCTAATGTTTGATCTGATTCCTCCACTTCTCCAGTTTCTTCTGCTTCTTGTCTGATAGGGCTTTGCTTCCTTCCATATTAAGTCTAATCTACCAGGCACATTACGTGAATCACTTTCTCACCATCCCTCTGAATCTCTTCTTGCTTGTTTGAATTTACCTGCAAATTTCCAGCCATGGATCACTCCCATCTGTCTACTCCACTCCCTTCTTTTGTGATTTTACACATTCATTGTATCTAATCTTGGTTTTGTGGTCACAAAAAAGACAGAAAATATTCCTAACTTTTGACGATAGTATGTTCCACTAGCCACAGAAATAAATATAATGTAATAAAAACTTGTATTTATTGTGAACTCACATTTGATCTTCACATCAACCTTAAGAGACAGTCACAATTATTACTTCCATTTTATAGGTGAAGTAAATGAAGCTTAGAAAGATAAATAACTTACTAAGGTCAATGGTGAATGGGGAAACCTACATTCAAATCACTATCAATTTGACTCCAGTCTGAGTTCTTGAGCTGCTATCTTATAATGCCTCTCTCTATGCTATCCAGGTGTTTTCAAGGGGGTGCAAACAATGAGGTTGATATTTAAATGTTGTTTTGCTGTTCAATCAAATAAGGAGCCCCAGTGATGCAGTGGTCAAGTATGTTGGCTGCTAACCCAAGTTGGCAGTTTGAACTGCAGCAGTTCGAGGTGCTCTGTGGCAGAAAGCTGTGGAAGTCTGCTTCCATAAAGGTTACAGCCTGGAAACCCTCGGGCAGTTCTACTCTGTCCTATATGGTTGCTATGAGTCAGAGTCAACTCAGTGGCAACGGGTTTGGTTTGGTTTTAGTTTTTTTTTCAACCAAATATGTTTAAAAATATAATTGGGTTAGATTTCATACCAAAAACTCCTCATAAGATAAATAAATCAATATTTTTTGTTTAAAACAAGTCTACAATGTTACTAAAATTTATAAATAATCTCTGACAGCCTCTTGTCTTTCTCTGTGTGTGAAGAGTGTTAAAAGTCTGAATGTTTAGAGAAATACCAAACATTAGTGTAACAGAATATATTTATTCTGAGTAGATAGGATTCAAATCGGCAGCTTCAACACTAACCTATCTTGAAGGAGCTCCAAAGATAGGACAGTGAATGCAGGTTATGTTGGTCATTGTCATGTTAATTTAGCAGATGACATCAAAACACATGCAGGGTTCCAGGCAGTTGGGGAAACAGTCACTAAGGACATACCATGCCTTTTCCAGTCAGACCCTGGGGTTCCTGCTCCTCAAAGCTAGCTAACCACACCGAACCCACTGCCATCGAGTCAACTCTGACTCATGGTGACCCTATAGGACAGAGTAGAACTGCCCCATAGGGTTTCCAACTGGTGGATTCGAACTGCTGATCTTTCGGTTAGCAGCTGTGGCTTTTAACCAATACACCTCCAGGGTTTCCCGAAACTGGGGGCACATAGATAATTCTCTTAAAGAGCCCAAGGCCTAAGGCTGAAAGTCTCTGTTAAACTGCTTACTAGGGCTATTGTTTGACCTGAGGGTAATTCTAGGGAACCAGTTCCTTCAAGGTTCAGAAGGACACCTAAGGGTGGATGGCCTGGGTGGGTCAACCCAATTCCATGAGCCCAGAAATCTGGATTCCAAGAGAATCAAAATGATTTTGTCAAGAGCTCACTCCCATCTCCTGAAGACCACTTACTTGAATACTTTCTTTCTTTAGAACTAAGTGACTGTGCTTTAGATTCAGAAGAAAGCAGCTTCTCATGTCAAAATTAAGCAGGTAGTGAGCTCAGGAAAAACTACTGAGAGTGTCTTACATGTTTCAGAAGCTAATTTAGTGTCTACACATTGATTTCCCCCAAGAGAAAAGGAATGTATCTCTTCAGCTAACTTTACGTTAGGGACAATTTCCTTCCTTGGGCTCCATCCATTTCTCAATAAACTCTCCCATTGTCCCTACTCTTATGCCCATCGTTGCTCTGTTTTGCAATCTCTGAAGTGTCAGATGTGCCACTTCCTAGGCTGTGAGTACCTGGGAAACCAGCAATGACAAGGTATCAAAAAAAAAAAGATATATTGCTCCCCTATCCTGCATGATCATGTGACTAGCCAACAAATGCATGAGTTTGAGTGGAAAAAACTTGGCTTCTAGGTTCCATGCCATTACATATGTTATTTATGAGGAGGCCATTTTATCTCTCTGAATTTCATTAGTCTCTCATCTTTAACTGAAAATAGAAGCTTGTTCCCTGTGAGACTCAGGCCAGTTTTTTTTTTTTTTTTTCTTTTCCTTGAAATAACTTTAAGAGTATGATTAGGTTTAAATTGCAGAATACTATTCATAACTTTAGAATGAAATCAACAAATGTTATATCAGTATTTTTATCCACACACAAAAAAAATGAATAGCCTTTATTTCCTTATAACCTCATTACTACCTAATTCAAACTCATCTAAATTAAGAATTTTCTAAAAAATGAATTGGATGCATGTTTTCCAATTTGCCCTCACCATATCTATTTAACTCTTCTTACTTTCATAGTACTTTAAAATATTTTTTAAACCAATGAAAGATAGTTTATGGTAACTCCTTTGGAGGTTAAATAATTGTTAAGAAAAAAAGTAAAAGGCGTAAAATGGAAACATTTCAAACTGGAGGCACTCGCACCAGATGTAAGAATGCATTCTTAACCTGCATTCCCAGGAAGCAAAAGGTCAGAACGTAAACCATTTGTTTACGGGAAGAATGTGTCAAGATGTAAACAATTTGTTCCTGTAAAAAATGTGTTCATGACCAAAATCATGTATAACCAAACTGGCTGGGGCCACTCACCAAGTGGTAACTCCCTGCCTCCTAGCTGTTTCAAAGGAATTCAAGTCGAAGCTGATCTTATCTATAATCTGTCATTAACCACCTACCTTTCCTTTGTCCTCTATGTGTTTAGACCCCTCTCTCTGCTTGAAAGGTGGAGTGCTTTGTATTTTTACTTAGCACTGCCCAGTTTGAGCTGTATTATTACTCAATAAAACTCCTTTTCTTTCACTCCTACCATAGTGTGAGATTTTCTTCTTTAACAAAGGTCATAAAACAAAACCTCCAACATTCAAATGAAATGCCCTTAAAACTTATGCAGGCTTGATTGTGCAGACTTACTTCACAGATTTGACATGTTATCAGTGCCAGCAACATATGGGTAGTGGATGATTTCTGCCCACACTCTGTGAGCAGCCTCCCTCATAAATCCCAAAAGTTAATCACGACAAAAAGCAGTCTCGTCTATTGCCTCTAAAAGCTTGAACCAATTTGTTCAGCAACCACAGTGCTAAGGCAGAGATAAAGGAAAGGAGCATTGAGGGCAACAAAATAAGATTTAAAAAAATGCAGAAGAATGTGTACAGAATTAAAACAACCATCGTTAAGAAGAAACCACTCATGAGTCATTTTCTCTTATTACTCTGGAACACTGCTAGTAACAAGGGGAAATTAAGGAATTGGGACTTCAGGGGAACAAATTCTGGCTTATTTCACTGTTTACTGACTTCTGATTCTAAATATCCCAGTTACCTGCTCATAAGTCATTCATTGAAAACTGAATGAATGTAAGTTTTATTCTCAGCAAATTGTCCACTGAATAAATGATTTTAAAAAAAGAAAAAGAAAAGCAAAATACATATGTGTCATCTTCAAAAGAACAAGCTGCATTAGAATGAAAAATATCAGAAGTTGGGGATTCCTGCATTACAGACACACTCCTCCCTACCCTCATAGTGAGGTTGTTGTTAGTTGCTGGGGAGGCCTGCCTAGAGGCCCTGACTCCTGACAGTCCTGACTCCTGGAGACCCCAACAAGTGTGCAAAGTAGAGCTGCTTCGTAGGGTTTTCAAGGCTATGACCTTTCAGAAACAGATCACCAGGCTTGTTCCCAGGTGCCAGTGGGTGGGTTCCAATTACCAACTTTTTGTCTAATAGTTGAGCCCTTAACCATTTCACCTACCCAGGGACTCCCCCTCACTGTCTAGTAGCAATCAATTTCACCTTTATGGTCAAGAAAATTTACCCCAGCCAGTGCAGTAACACCCTTCTTTGCTGATTCACTGGTGAGTGTTGCTGTGGTTATTAGGTGCCTTCAAGTCTGTTCCGACTCATAGCAACACTAGATATGACACAATGAAACTCTAATCAGTCCTGTGCCATCCGCACAATTCTTGCTATGTTTGAGCCCATTATTGCAGCCACTGTGTCAGTCCGTCTCGTCAAGAGTCTTGCGCTTTTTTGCTGGCCCTCGTTAATGGGTTTTTTGTCTACCTTAGCAAGCATGATGTCCTTCTCCAGGGAATGGTCCCTCCTAATTAACATGTCCAAAGTACACGACGAGAGAAAGTATTGCCATCTTTGCTTCCAAGGAGCACTCTGGCTGTACTTCTTCCAAGACAGATTTGTTCATTCTTCTGGCAGTTCATGGTATATTCAATATTCTTCACCAACACCATAATTCAAAGGCATCAATTCTTCTTTGATCTTCCTTATTCACTGCTCAGCTTTCACATGCATATGAGGCAATTGGATATACCATGGCTTGGGCTCAGGCACACTTTAGTCATCAAAGTGACATCTTTGTTTTTCAACACTTTAAAGAGATCTTTTGCAGTGGATTTGCCCAATGAAACGCGTCATTTGATTTTTTGACTGCTGCTTCCATGGGCATTGATTTTTGACCCAAGTAAATGAAATCCTTGACAACTTCAACCTTTTTTCCATATATCATGGTATTGCTTATTGGTCTAGTTGTGAGGATTTTTGTTTTCTTTATGTTGAGATGCAATCCATACTGAAGGCTGTAGTCTTTGATCTTCATCAGTAAGTGCTTCAAGTCCTCTGTACTTTCAGTAAGCAAGGTTGTGTCATCTGCATATGGCAAGTTGTTAATGTCTTCCTCTAATCCTTATGCTGTGTTTTTCTTCAATAAATAAATGCCCAAAGTAGCTATTTTATAAAATTTTTCAAAGTTTTATTATTAGTGAAGTTTTCTTTCTTCCTACATCAAAAAAAAAAAAAAAAAAAAACCCATTTCCATCAAGTCAATTCCGACTCAGCAACCCCACAGGACAGAGTAGAGCTACTCCACAGGGTTTCCAGGGAGTAGCTGGTGGATTTGAACTGCCAATCTTTTGGTTGCAGCTGAGCTCTTAACCACTGAGCAATCAGGGCTCCATTTTTTTCCTATAGTTATTTATGTTTTATATTTCTTTTTTTATGAGTAGTCTGTTGATAAGTTTTGTCAGTTTGTCTATTATAAAAGTATTGATGTATTGATTTGGAAAATCTCGTATATAAAATTGTTAATTCTTTGTCACTTATTAGAAATAGTTTGCCAAGTTATCTTTTTTTTTCTTTAGGTATAAAGTTTTTAATTGTGAATTATCAAATAAATCTATTATTTTCTTTGTAATTTCTTATACAGATTCTCCCTTACTATGTCTAGCTACTGATTTCAGCACATGTTTTAAGGATATCTTTATTCCAGGGGATGATATGGGTAGAATTATGTCCCCCCAAAAATATGTGTATCAACTTGGTTAGGCCATGATTCCCAGTACTGTGTGGTTGTCCTCCATTTTGTGATTGTAATTTTATGTTAACAGGATTAGGGTGGGATTGTAACACCAATCTTACTCAGGTCACCTCCCTGATCCAATGTAAAGTGAGTTTCCCTGGGGTGTGGCCTGTACCACCTTTTATCTTAAGAGATAAAAGGAAAGAGAAGCAAGCAGAGAGTCGGGGACCTCATACCACCACGAAAGCAGCACCAGGAGCAGAGCACATCCTTTGGATCCGGGTCCCTGCTCCTGAGAAGCTCCTCAACCAGAGCCAATAGAAAGAGAAAGGCTTCCCCTGGAGCAAATACCCTAAATTTGGACTTTTAGCCTGCTTTACTGTGAGGAAAGAAATTTCTTTTTGTTAAAGCCACCCGCTTGTGGCATTTCTGTTATAGCAGCACTAGATGACTAAGACACAGGACAACTAATTTTTTTTCTTTATAGTAAGTATGTTTTCCACAACAGTTCAGATTTCCTCCATAATTTATGAGATAATGTGAAATAAAATGTGGGGTCCCTTTTACAAAAAGCAGGAGAAAGGTACTATCAAATGTATATGATATATGTATTTCTTCTTTGATTCTGTGGTGTATTTCAACTCGTCATGGCACTTTTTATTTATGATTTATTTTTATTTTATTTTAAAAGGTTAAAATTTTAAACTGTTGGCATGAATTATAGTATCCATCTTTTTATTTTTTCAATGCCAGTTTTAATTACAAATATAAGAACATTAAGCTTACATGTTGAATCACTGAAATTACACAATTCATATTACATAACTCATACAAGCCTATGGAAGAAATGATGAAGTAAAAGACCTGAAAAGAAGATTTTAAAGGGTGGCTCAAGAAGACAAAGCAAAGTTTTATAAGGAAATATGCAAAGATCTGGAGTTAGAAAGCGAAAAGGTAAGAACACGTTCAGCATTTCTCAAGATGAAAGAACTGAAGAAAATATTCAAGCTTTAAGTTGCAATATTAATGGATTCTATGGGCAAAAAATTGAATGACACAGGGAGTATCAAAAGCAGTGGAAGGAATATACAGAGTCAATGTACCAAAATATATTGGTCAATATTTAGCCATTTTAGGAGGTAGCATACGATCAAGAACTTATGGTATTAAAGGAAGAAGTCCAAGATGCACTGAAAGCATTGGCAAAAAACAAGTCTCCATGAAATGACAGAATACCAGTTGAGATGTTTCAATGCTGGAAGTTCTCACTTGTCTATGCCAAGAAATTTGGAAGACAGCTACCTGGCCAACTGAGTGGAAAAGATCCATATGTGTGCCCATTTCAAAGAAAGGTGAGCCAACGGAATGCAGAAATTATCATTAACATCACTTGCAAGCAAAATGTTGCTGAACACAATTTAAAAACAGCTGCAGCCATGCATTGACAGGGAACAGCCAGAAATTCAAGCCAGGTTCAGAAAAGGACATGGAATGATTAATATCACTGTTAATGTCAGATGGATCCTGGTTGAAACCAGAGAATACCAGAAAAAATGTTTACCTGTGTTTTATTTGCACTGGGTGGGTGCTTTATTGACTACGCAAAGGCATTGGACGGTGTAGATCATAACAAATCCCGGATAACGTTGCTAAGAATGGGAATTCCAGAATACTCAATTGTGCTCATGTGGAACCTGTACATAAATCAAGATGCAGTAGTTTGAACAGGACAAGGGGATACTGAGTGGTTTAAAATCAGAAAAGGTGTGTTTCAGGATTGCATCCTTTCACCATAAGTATTCAATCTGTATGTTGGGCAAATAATCCAAGAAACTGGACTATCTGAAGAAGAAGATGGCATCAGGTCTAGAGGAAGACACAATAACAGCCTGCCATATGCAGATGACACAATGATGTTTGCTGAAAGTGTAAAGGACTTGAAGAAATTACTGATGAAATTTAAAGAATACAGACTTCAGTTTGGATTACACCTCAACATACAGAAAACAAAAACCCTCACAACTGGACCAAAAAGCAACAGTATGATAAATGGAGAGAAGGTTGAAGTTGTCCAAGATTTCATTTTATTTGGATCCATAATCAGTGCCCATGGAAGCAGCGGTCAAAAAATCAAACAACGTATTGCATCGGGCAAATCTGCTGCAAAATACTTCTTTAAAGTGTTAAAAAGTATTGATGTCATTTTGAAGATTAAAGTGTGCCTGATGCAAGCCATGTTATTCTCAATTGCCGCATATGCATGTGAAAGCTAGACAATGAAAAAAGGAAGACTGAAGAAGAATTGATGCATTTGAGTTATGGTTTTGACAAAGGATATTAAATATACCATGGATTGCCAAAATAATGAACAAATCTGTCTTGGAAGAAATACAGCCAGAATGCTCCTTAGAAGTGAGAATGGTGAGACTTCATTTCACTTACTTTGGGCATGTTTTCAGTAGCAACCAACCCCTGGAGAAGGACATCATGGCTGAGAAAGAAGAATACCCTCAATGAGATGGATTGACAGAGTAGCTGTTACAATGGGCTTGGACATACCTACTATTGTGAGGATGGCACAGGACCAGCAAAGTTTCGTTCTGTTATACATAGAGTGACTATGAGTCAGAAAAGCCTCAACAGTGCCTAACAACCACAAAAAAAAAAAAGCTTATTTGTTTTATTACAGCAGGTTCAGCATCCACAGATTTAACCTACCATGGATTGAAAATATTCAGAAAAAAAGAAAGACCTTTTTTTTATCATTATTCCCTAAACAATATACCATAACAACTATTTGCATAACATTTGTATTGCATTAGGCATTTTAAGTAATCTAGAGGTGATTTGAAGTATATGGTTATATGCAAATACCATGCCATTTCATAGAATATTTGTGGATTTTGGTATCTGCAGGTTTCCTGGAACCAATCCTCCGTGGATACTAAGGGATGATGTTATTACCAGAACAGTAGAAACACTACACGAAAGGAATTCAACTATTTTTATTTCGTTTTAGAGTATTCTAAGAATATCATTAAATGAACTATAAGTAGACAAGTATGGGTGATATAAAAAATTGATAATTTTAATTTCTGGCATCGATACAGAGGCTAAAGTTAAGATAGTAGGTAGACCTTGTAGGAGACTCACTCTGAAAAAAGAAGTACAAAGAGAAAGGCCTGACCCAATGGTAGACTACTGTTTGGATAGGTGAACAGTGTAGCCAACTAAATCATAATTCTAGTAGAAGAGCACTGGACTTTCCAAAAGAAGATAAAAGAATATCATTTAAGGGTATAGTAAAATATCGAGGAAACTGGGGCATCTGGGTTAAAGGCCCTGGGAAGCAGCTAACTGTTCTGCTGAGTCTGAAATTAGGCAACAACAGGACGCGAAGCATCAGAATAAGATTCAAGGCCCAGACTAAATCCAATGTCCAGAAAGAAGGACTGATCAAAACCAGCAAAAGCAAGCAAAGCAGCAGCAACCAAAATGCAATCATTGATTTGGGAGCTGACACACAGGCAGGAGGCCTCTGACAGTGGTAAGGGATGGGAAGGAGACTGGAAGAGGTGCTGGTGAGCACTACTTGGGAACTAATCTGATCAACAGCAAAGGGACCTCAAAGAGCAACATGGGAACCAGGTATCGGCATCCAACTATAAGACATAGACTGACTTATTTATTTATTTTTACCACAGGAATTTGTGGCAGAGCAAAGCCTTTAGGAAAGAGAGATCAATGTCCTGGCTATGAAAAACCAGAAAAGGAGTATCTGAGAAAAGCCATAACTGAAAAGTTGTATGTGCACCGATTTCAATTATGTAAAATGCATGTGCCTTCACTGACAAGGATCAGAAGCCAAACTTGGCGTTATTTAATAATTAATCTATTTTGCTTATTTCATGTTCATTGTTTTAAGTGTATCTCATTTAAGAAATGAGACTCTTAATGATCCCTTTCTTGCAAAATAAAATAATTTGGTATTAATTACAGCTTCAAAAGACTAAAATGTGCTTCAAAATCCAGTGGTCAAGCTGTAATTTTTTCTACTTGAGAAAGCTATTCCTTCCTTGCTAGAAATGAAAATTGATTGTCCACTTAGGAACTCCTTAGTCCTTGCTTATATGAGTATTTGAAAATTAATGCAAACAAAAAAGATGCATTGCCGTGTCTCCAGTGTTCCAGATTCCAGAGAAAAGACTTCAGACTTACCTGTGGTATCAGCCCAATCTTGGCAATGAAAATGGTAGAAATAGTCCAGATTCTGCTCATTCAAAAGAATCTGTTAAAGATGTTCTTTACTATTTATTCAGAACCCGTAGAATTGCTAGAATTACTCTACTTTATAAAGACTGAAAATTACCATTTAATCATTGAGTCTGAGAACTCAGAGATCATCTCATCTAGCTTTTTACTCAACAAATCTCTTCTCCAAGATACATCTTACAAAAGATGGAGAAAAATGTAGATCTAGTCCCATCAAGACACATATTCCAGTAAACAGATGAGCATTGACACAGACAAATATATATAAATGAAAAACATACTTGGGTATGTGATATGTTTCTCATGCCAAGAAGTATTTGAGGAATTTACTGCTAACTCCTCTAACCTATTTCCACTGCTCTGAGAGCAAACCATAGAACTTCATAAACAACAAGACTGCCATGGGGCACTAATGCTGGCTCTGAGCTAAGAATTTGGGCTGAATCTCTTAGAAAGTTTATATGCTGTAAGGGATAATTCTATATTGCATTTCCAAGAATTTTTTTTTTCTTAATGGAGCTTACATGGAATTCATATCTAATATTTGTCTAAGGGGCATGAGAAGAATCTCAGAAATTTGCAACTCTCTCTAATACTGTATCAGACAGATACTCCTTACCATCAAAGTTCCAAGAAACAATGTAGTTGAAAATGTTCAGCATAACAAAGGTTGTTCTACCAAGATGCTTCAGTCCCTAAGTGGCATCTAAAGATGTTAAAGTGTAGATTCCCAGCTTGATCCCCAGACCAATGGGATAATCTCTGTAGTGATTCTAATGCAAAGAATCTGCAAATCAAATTTTGAGAAAAACTGATTGAGATTGATGAGGGTTGGAATGTTCTCAACCCTGAGCTTAGCTTTTTTTTTTTTTTTTTTTTTTGACTAAAGTAAAACCAATTAGAAATCAGTAAAAATCCTGGTGGCACAGAGCAGATCAGATAACAGCAGTCACTTGTTTATGTTTAAATCTGGCATCTCTCTGACCTCCCTCGACATCACCTCACCTTCCAAGCTCCAGAAACGCCCTGCAGAGAGAGATCTGCAGGCCGAACTAAATTATTTCCCACTCAACATCCTGGTCAAATATTCCAATTAAACCAACTCCTAGGAAATTAGAAAACTCTATTAATCTGTCCCCATTCTTTCTTCTACTCTCAAAAACAGCAAGTGGAAACAAGGAATGTTAATACTTCATATTTCGGTTGGTCCTTGCTTTGTAAATCATCTACGGGTCTGTGATCACATGAACTTGAGTCTTGAATGGAGGATGCTCAGGCCACACATCATTGCTTACATGCCCAAAACAGCAATTTAACCCAGGCAAGGTGATGCAAGAGGTAATATTTCTGCCCCCTCCCCCAGCTCAACAACACATCTCTTTTCTTCTAATTGGTGTGCACAGTTGATGTCTGTGGTCTAGAAATGCTCTTTATCCCAGGGACATTTAAGAATATACATGAACCCCACCTGTATACTGTATACAGTTTCTTGATTCACATGTTGAGTTTATGATAAAAAGTCTAGAGCAGTTACTATAGTATTTATCTTTTATTTATTTATAACACTCATCCTTTTTTAGCATTTCCTGTAAAGTTTAATATTCCCACATATGGATAAACGAGACCAGGAATTCAGATGAGTTCGTTCTGCTTCAGCAGAGTCCTAATTCAGACAAATTTTATTCCGGTGATAATATTTGTTCATGGGACAACAAACACCTAAAAGAATATTCTATCTTTTGCCGAGACGTAGGGGGAAGCCTCTATCCTGTTTTCCTTTTTCTTAGGGTGGTTCACAATATTCAGTAAACAAAATGTCTGCCAGGGGGCAGCAGAATATAATGCTTTCATTCCCAGGGGATTCTAGGGAGTTTTATGAAAGTTACTATCATATTATGATAATTAACTCGAAATTAATGTCTCATGACAACCAGGTTACATTGCATTTAGAAGTAAAGGTTTGTCTGAGACCTTATTGTATTAGGAACTAACATAAAATAAAGCTATATTTTTCAGACAAGAAAATCAAAGGGAAATTCTAATAGGTTCATGTGCTTAAATCATTTGCTGCCTAATTCTGCCCTTCATACTTCCTCCAAGTTTCCTTGCTCTCTTGAATCCTTTGTAGACATGGTCAAATGGCATATATTTTTACATTTTAGGAACATTTGGCTATGTTCTCAAAAATGTGGCTCATCTTTAAAGAAATTAGGAATTGTTATTTTTTTATTGTGCTTTAAGTGAAAGTTTACAGAGCAAATTAGTTCATCAACAAACAATTAATATGCAAATTGTTTTGTGACATTGGTTGCCAACTCCTTGATGTGTGAACATTCTCCCCTTCTCCACCCCGGATTCCCTGTTTCCATTTGTCTGGTTTTCCTGTCCCTTCCTACCTTCTTGTCTTTGCTTTTGAGCTGGTGTGCCCATTTAGTCTTGTATACATGGCTGAACTGCGAAGCACGTTCCTCACATGTGTTATTGTGACCCTATGAAACTGTCTAATCTTTGGCTGAAGAATGAACCTCAGAAGTAACTTCAATACTGTGTGAAAAGGGTGCCAAGAAGCCATACTCTTGGTGTTTCTCCAGTCTCTGTCAGACCAGTAAACCTGGTTTTCTTTTTGGGTATGTGAATTTGAATTTTGTTCTACCATTTTCTCCCGCTCTGTCCAGAACCCTCTATTGTTATCCCCTCATCAGAGAAGTCAGTGGCGGTAGCCAGGCACCATCTACGAAGTTGTGGGAGTTGTGGTCCATTAGTCCTCTGGACAAATCTTTCCCTTGTGTCTTTAATTTTCTTCATTCTCCTTTGCTCCAGCCAGGATAGGACCAGTGGATGTATCTTAGACAACCACTAGCAGGCTTTTAAGATCCCAGATACTACTCACCAGAAAAGGTTGTAGACATTTTCTTTATAAACTGTGTTATGTCAAGTGAGCTAGATGTCTCCCGAGACCATGATCCCTAGTCCTCAGCCCGGTAACTTGGCCCCTCTGGGAGTTTGGATGTGTTTGTGAAGCTTGTACGACTTTGCCCTTATTGTATATTGTCTTACCCCTCACCAAAATTACCACTTATCTATTGTCTCATTAGTGTTTTTCCCTCCCCACCCATTCCCTCACTCATAAGGGAATTGTTATTTGTGGTGCTTATTTTTTTTGTGTGACATAATAAGGTGCCTTCTGGCAAATCGTTTCTGAATATGATTTAAGCATATGTGAACTAAGAAACTGCACTGTAACAGGACACTTACTGGGGGCACGAGGGGAGAACTGAGAAAAAGCCATTTTGAGTCCTCCAAAATCTCAAGTAATATTTATTCAGAATCTCTGGCAGGGATGTCCAGTTGAGTGCTTTCAAGAGCATCCTTTGCCTGTCTGTGTATTTTTTTTTTATAAATATGTACTTAAAAAGGAACTCCGGACTAATCCTTCAGGGAACTCCAGCAGTTTAGAACCAATTTCCCAAATTTTATAAATTGGGCCATCTGAGTTACTCTTTTTAAGTAATCAGTTTTAATCTGTTCAAAAGCACTATTTATTTTGTTTACAATGTCCTGTTCTGTATAAGGTCCTTTATGAAAATGGTTTCCAGGGACTTCTGATTAAAGATACTTCACCAAAATAAAGTAAGCCTTAAAAGCTATAAAACCACAAAGACAAAAAGAAAAATACAGGAGAGTAGTTAAATGAAACAGGATTTTGGAAGCTAGAAAACAGATGGCTAAGGGGTAACTGCTTAGAAAACTTGAGAAAGACAAATGCAGTGAAGCAACAGAATTTAGCTGCAGAACTTCCAAATATTCATAAATTGATGGCTTCAATAATAATGGTCTGGCTGAAAAGAAGGAGGTATTCAAATGTCATTTTAAGAAGTAGTTACACCCTCAGGTCCCCATTCTTACCCTGCACAGCTAGTAGACTGCCACTACCTCGCCCCAATGAAAAATTGGACGTCTATTTTTGGAGAGGAAAGAACCAGATGTCCTATGTACCAGAAATATTTCTGCAATCTATTGCCGTATAACAAACCACCCCCAAATCTTACTAGCATAAAACAACACTCTATTATTATCTAAAGTTGAACCACATTCCTCACAATAAGTGAAAATTAACACAGAATGGATCAATGGCCTAAACTGAACTGAAACCATAAAACTCTTAGAAGAAATCATAGAGGTAAAGCTTCGGGACCTAGACAATGGATTTTTGGAAGTGACATCGACAGCATGAGCAACAAAAGACAAAATAGAGAAATTGGACTTCCATCAAAGGACTTTATCAACAAAGTAAAGAGACCACTCACTGAATGGGAGAAAATAGTAGGTAACCATATACCCGGTAAGGGTTTAATATCCAGAATATGTTAAGAACTCAGCTCCACAGCAAAAAGATAAAACTCAATTAAAAAATGGGCAAAGGTTTTGAACAGACATATCTCAAAGGATCTGCAAATGGCCAATAAGCACATGAAAAAGATGCTCTATGTCATTAGTTATTAGGGAAACACATATCAAAATGACAAAACACCACTTCATACCCACTATGATGGTTATTATTAGAAAAATAGAAAATAAGTGTTGGCAAGAATGTGGAGAAATTGCACCCACTTCCATTGCTAGTTATAATAAGGAGTGGTGCAGTTGCTGTGGAAACCAGTTAGGTGGTTCCTCCAAATGTTAAACTTAGAATTACCATATGACCCAACATTTCCACTCTTAGGTATACACCCAAAAGACTTGAAAGCAGAAACTCAAATATTCATTTTAGCATTGTTCCCAGTAGTGAAAATGTGGAAACCACCAAAATGTCCATCAACACTGATTGAATAAACAAAATGTGGTATATACATTCAATGGAATACTACTCGACCATGAAGAGTGCTAGCATATGGATGAAACTTGAGAACATTAGGCTGAGTGAAATAAGTCAAACATAAAAGTACAAATATTGTATGATTCCACTTATAGGAAATATCTCAAATAAGTTAATGGGATTGTTGTTGTTAGTTGCCATCAAGTCAATTCTGATTTATGGTAAAAATTTATTAGTGCTTACCAGGGATTTGGTGGACAGGGAAATAGAAAGTTATTGCTTAAGGAGTACTGAGTTTCTGTTTGGGCTGAGAAAAAAATACATTTGGAAATGGATATCATTGCACAACATGGTGAATGTAATTAACGTCATTGAATTGTACACTTAAAAAAAAAACACACTTAACAATGGTTAAAATGGAAGAAAAAACTAATATGGTTAAAAAATGCACTGCCGGGTGTTATGGATTGAACTGTGTCCTCCAAAAATGTGTTTCAGCTTTCCTAGGCCAGGATTATATGATTACTCTCCCTTTTGTCATCTGCTGTGATTTTCCTATGTGTTGTAAATCCTATCTCTATAATGTTAATAAAATGGAATTAGAGGCAGTAATGTTAATAAGGCAGGACTCAATCTACAAGACTAGGTTTTATCATGAGTCAATCTCCTTTGAGAAATAAAAGAAGAGCAGAGAGACAGGGAGACTTCATACCATCAAAAAAGTAGTGCCAGGAGCACAGCAAGGCCTTTGGACCCAAGGTCCCTACACTGAGAAGCTCCTAGGACCTTCCTCCACAGCCCACAGAGACAAAAAGCCTTCCCCTAGAGCTGGTGCACTGAATTCGTACTTCTAGCCTACTAGATCATAAGAGAATAAACTTCTGTTTGTTAAAGCCATCCACTTGTGGTATTTCTGTTGTAGCAGCACTAGATAACTAGAACAGAATTTGGTACCAGGGGTGGGGTGCTGCACTAACAGATATCTGAATGTGGAAGCAGTTTTGAAACTGTGAATGGATAGAGGCTGCAAGGGTTTTAAAGTGCCTAGTAGTAAGCCTAGGTTGCCTTGAAGAGAATGTTGGTGGAATTATGGACATCAAAGACAATTCTGATGAGGACTCAGAAGGCAGCGAGGAGAGCTGTTACACTGGAGATGGATGGCGCAGATGGTGAAAAGCAGCAGCAGAGACAGGGCATCAGCAGAACCAAAAGACCAGCGCTGGGGCCAATCCATAGATCAAAAGAGCTGAATGCCTTTGAGCACAAGGCTTCCTGGCATAGTGGGGTAACTTTGACACTTACTGGTGGACCTAGGCTTGACAACCCATGGAGCAAGAGAGCTGTGCCTTATGGCTGAAGTTTACTGGCCAAGTGGGATACCTCCAGGCACTTATCAGTGTTGCTAAAGAGCTTTGGAACACTTACCCCAGGAGAGCAGATGTATGCAGTGAGGCCCAAGGAGCCGAGAGGCCAAGGAATCAGGAAGCAGAAGCAAAAGAGAAAAAAAGCACAGGAAGCAGAGTCTCCTCAGTCTCAAAGGGTAGAACCACAAACTGTGGGGTCTCAAAGTGTAGGGTCGCCATTCAGATGGACTAGAAGAATGCGGCTGGCCAAAGCCAAGGGAGAAAAGTTGCACTCCAGTGGGCCTGGAAGGCAGAGCTGAAGCCCAGGGCCGAGCAGCCTCCACCCAGAATCTGGAGAACATGGCCAGCACCCAGAGTCTGGAGGGCATATCCATTGACTAAGTGGTCTCAGAGAACAGGGGATTATTTTCAAGCCTTGAGAGCTAATGTAATGTGTTCTGCTGGTTCACTTGGCGTGTGTTGTCCCTTCTTTTCCTCCAATTTCTCCCATTTGTAATGGAAGCAGATAACTTATATTCCAGATTTCACAGACGAAAAGGGATTTTGGATATTAGACTTGGAATTGAATTAAGACTTTTTTTAAATTTTTATTGTGCTTTAAGTAAAAGTTTACAAATCAAGTCAGTCTCCCACACAAAAATTTATACACACGTTGCTATAGATTCCTAGTTGCTCTCCCGCTAATGAGAGAGCGCACTCCTTCTCTCCACCCTGTATTTTCTTGTCCATTCAGCCAGCTTCTGACTCACTCCGCCTTCTCATCTCTCCTCCAGACAGGAGCTGTCCAAATAGTCTCATATATCTATATGATCCAAGAAGCTCACTCCTCACTAGTATCATCTTCTATCCTATAGTACAGTCCAATCCCTGTCTGAAGAGTTGGCTTTGGGAATGGTTCCTGTCTTGGGTGAGGAGAAGGTCTGGGGACCATGACCTTCAGGGTTCTTCTAGTCTCAGGCAGACCATGAAGTCTGGTCTTTTTACAAGAATTTGAGGTCTGCATCCCACTGCTCTCCTGCTCCCTCCGGGGTTCTCTGTTGTGTTCTCTGTCAGGAATGTCATGGGTTGCAGCCAGGCACCATCTAGTTCTTCTGGTCTCAGGCTGATGTAGTTTCTGATTTATGTGGCCCTTTCTGTCTCTTGGGCTCATAATTGCTTTTTGTCCTTGGTCTTCATTCTTCTTTGCTCCAGGTGGGTTGAGACCAATTGATGCATCTTAGATGGCCGCTTGCTGGCATTTAAGACCCCAGACGCCACTCTCCAAAGTGGGATGCAGAATGTTTTCTTAATAGATTTTATCATGTCAATTGACCTAGATGTCCCCTGAAACCATGGTCTCCAAACCCCTGCCCCTGCTATGTTGGCCTTAGAACCGCTCAGTTTATTCAGGAAATTTCTTTGCTTTTGGTATAGTCCGGTTGTGCTGACCTCTCCTGTATTGTGTGTTGTCTTTCCCGTCATATAAAATAGTTCTTAACTACTATCTAATTAGTGAATACCCCTCTGCCTCCTTCCCTCCCCACTCTCGTAACCATCCAAGAATGTTTTCTTTTCTTTTTAAACTATTTTTGGAGTTCTTATAATAGTGATCTCAAACATTTTTCCTTTTGGGACTTTCTAATTTCACTCAGCATAATGCCTTCCAGATTTCTCCATGTTATGAAATGTTTCACGGATTCATCATTGTTCTTTATCGATGCATAGTATTCCATTGTGCAAATATACCATAATTTATTTATCCATTCATCTGTTGATGTGCACCTTCGTTGCTCCCATCCTTTTTTGCTATTGTAAACAGTGCTGCAATAAACATGGGTGTGGATATATCTGTTCCTGTAAAGGTTCTTATTTCTCTAGGATATATTCCAAAGAGTGGGATTGCTGGATTGTATGGTACTTCTATTTCTAGCTCTTTAAGGAAGCGCCAAAACAATTTCCAAAGTGGTTGTACCATTTTACAATCCCACCAGCAGTGTATAAGTGTTCCAGTCTCTCCACAACCTTTCCAACATTTACTATTTTGTGTTTTTTGGGTTAATGCCAGCCTTGTTGGAGTGAGATGAAATCTCATTGTAGTTTTGATTTGCATTTGTCTAACAGCTAATGATCCTGAGCATTTCCTCATGTATCTGTTAGCTACCTGAATGTCTTCTTTAGTGAAGTGCCTGTTCATATCCTTTGCCCATTTTTTAATTGGGTTATTTGTCTTTTTGTTGTTGAGATTTGCAGTATCATATAGATTTTAGAAATCGGAGGCTGATCAGGAATGTCATAGCTAAAAACTTTTTCCCAGTCTGTAGGCAATCCTTTTACTCTTTCGGTGAAGTCTTTAGATGAGCATAGCTGTTTGATTTTTAGGTGCTCCCAGTTATCTAGTTTCTCTTCCACATTGTTAGTAATGTTTTTTATACTGTTTATGCCATGTATTAGGGCTGTTAGCATGGTCCCTATTTTTTCTTCCATGATCTTTATCATTTTAGATTTTATATTTAGGTCTTTGATCCATTTTGAGTTTGTTTTTGTGTATGGTATGAGGCATGGGTCTTGTTTCATTTTTTCACAGATGGATATCCAGTTATGCCAGTGCCATTTGTTAAAGAGACTGTCTTTTTCCCATTTAACTGACTTTGGGCCTTTGTCAAATATCAGCTGCTCATATGTGGATGGATTTATGTCTGGATTCTCAATTCTGTTCCATTGGTTTTTGTATCTGCTGTTTGGACTACTGTGGCAGTTTAATAGGTTCTAAAATCAGGTAGAGTGAGGCCTCCCACTTTGTTCTTTTTCGGTAATGCTTTACCTTTTCCTTCCATGTGAAGCTCGTGATTTGTTTCTCCATCTCATTAAAAAAGCCTTTGGAATTTGGATTGGAATTGCATTGTGTCTATAGATCACTTTAGGTACAATAGACATTTTTACAATGTTAAGTCTTCTTATCCATGAGCAAAGTATGTTTTTCCACTTAGGTAGATCTCTTCTGGTTTCTTGCAGTAGTGTCTTGTAGTTTTCTTTGTGTAGGTCTCGTACGTATCTGGTAAGATTTATTCCTAAGTACTTTATGTTCTTGGGAGCTATTGTAAATGGTATTGATTTGGTGATTTCATCTTCGATGTTCTTTTTATTGGTGTAGAGGAATCCAACTGATTTTTGTATGTTTGTCTTGTATCCTGATAACTCTGCTGAAGTCTTCTGTTAGTTTCAGTAGTTTTCTTGAGGATTCTTTAGGGTTTTCTGTGTATAAGATCGTGTAATCTGCAAACAGAGGTACTTTCATTTCTTCCTTACTAATCTGGATGCCCTTTCTTTACCTAGCCTAATTGCTCTGGCGAGGACCTCCAGCACAATGTTGAATAAGAGTGGTGATAAAGGGCATCCTTGTCTGGTTCCTGATCTCAAGGGGAATGATTTCAGACTCTCTCCATCTAGGATGATGTTGGCTATTGGCTTTGTATAACCAAAAAAAAAAAAAAAACAAACAAACCCAGTGCTGACGAGTTGGTTCCAACTCATAGTGAACCTGCAGACTTTGTATAAGTTGCCTTTATTATGCTGAGGAATTTTCCTTCTATTCCTATTTTGCCAAGAGATTTTATCTTGAATACGTGTTGGACTTTGTCAAATGCCTTTTCTGCATCAATTCATAAGATCATGTGGTTCTTGTCTTTTGTTTCGTTAATATGATGGATGACATTAATTGTTTTTCTAATATTGAACCATCCCTGCATACCTGGTAAGAATCCCGCTTTAGTCATGGTGTGAATTTTTTTGGTTATATTGTTGAATTCTATCGGCTAGAATTTTGATGAGGATTTTTGCATCTAAGTTCATGAGGAACATAGGTCTGTAATTTTCTTTTTTTGTGGTGTCTTTACCTGGTTTTGGTATCAGGGATATAATGGCTTCACAGAATGAGTTTGGGAGTATTCTGTCATTTTCTATGCTCTGAAATGCCTTCAGTAGTAGTGGTGTTAACTCTTCTCTGAAAGTTTGGCAGAACTCTGCAGTGAAGCTGTCACAGTCAGGGCTTTTTTCTTTGTTGGGAGTTTTTTAATTACCTTTTCAATCTCTTGTTATGGGTTAATTTAGTTGTTCTACCTCTGTTTTTGTTAATTTAGGTAGGTACTCTGTTTCTAGAAGTTCATCCATTTCTTCTAGGTTTTCAAATTTGTTAGAGTACCATTTTTTGTAGTAATCTGATATGATTCTTTTAATTTCAGTTGGATCCAGTGTGATATCGCACATCTCATTTCTTATTCAGGTTATTTGCTTCCTTTCCTGTTTTCCTTTTGTCAGTTTGGCCAATGGTTTATCAATTTTGTTAATCGTTTCAAAGAATCAGCTTTTGGTCTTGTTAACTCTTTCAATTGTTTTTCTGTTTTCTATTTCATTTAATTCTGCTCTATTTTTATTATTTGCTTTCTTCTGGTGCCTGAGCGTTTCTTTTGTTGCTCTCTATTTGTTCGAGTTGTAAGGGTAATTCTTTGATTTTGGCCCTTTCTTCTTTTGGTATGTGTGCATTTATTGATAAAAATTGACCTCTGAGCACTGCTTTCACCGTATCCCAAAGGATCTGATAGAAAGTGTTTTCATTTTCATTGGATTCTGGGAATTTCTTTATCCCATCCTTAAAGTCTTCTATAACCCAATCTTTTTTGAGCAGGGCAATAATTTTTTTTATTGTTCAGTTTCCAAGTGTTTGATTTCTTTTCCTTGCTTTTTCTGTTATTGATTTCTGCTTTTATGGATGGCCTTATGATCAGAGAAGATGCTTTGTAATATTTTGATGTTTTGGATTCTGTTAAGGCTTGCTTTATGGCCTAATATGTGATCTATTCTAGAGAATGTTCCATGTGCACTAGAAAAGAAAGTATACTTGGCTGCTGTTGGGTGGAGTGTTCTGTATATGTCTATGAGGTCAAGTTGGTTGATTGGGACATTTAGATCTTCCATGTCTGTATTGAGCTTCTTTCTGGATGTTCTGTCCTTCACGGAAAGTGGTGTGTTGAAGTGTCCTATTATTATTATGGAGCTATCTATCTCACTTTTCAATGCTGTTAGTTTGTTTTATGTATCTTGCAGCCCTGTCATTGGGTGCCTAAAATTTAATATGGTAATAACCTCTTGGTATATTGCCCCTTCAATCATTTTTATATTGCTCCTTTAATCATTATATCGTGTCCTTCCTTAACCTCTGTGGTAGATTTAAGTTTGAAGTCTGTTTTCTCAGAAATTAGTATAACCACTTCTGCTCTTTTTTGATTGTTGTTTGCTTGATATATTTTTTTTCATCCATTGAATTTTAGTTTCTTTGTAACTTTAAGTCTAAGGTGCATCTCTTGTTAGCAGCATATAGCTGGTCTTTTTTTTTTAAATCCATTCTGCAACTCTCTATCTCTTTATTGGTGCATTTAGTTCATTTACATTCAGTGTGATTATACATAGGTATGAGTTCAGTGCTGTCATTTTGATGCCTTTTTTGGGGTGTTATTGACAACTTCATTTTTCCACTTCCTTTTTTGTGCTGAGAAATTTTTCTTTGTAAATTGCGTGTTCCTCTTTTTCATTGTAGTTGAATTTGTGTTTTCTAAGTCTTTATGTTTATCTTTTTTTATTTTGAAGCATAGGATTGTTAGTCTTCTTTGTGGTTGCCATAATATTTACGACTATTTTTCTAACTTTAAATCTAACTTGTAACTCCCTATATTGCCTTGATTTCCTCTCTGTATGGATGATCTACGCCTATTTTATTTAGTCCCTCTTTATTGATTTAATGTCATCTTTTTTTTTTTGCGTAATGACATCACTGATTCCCTGTTTTGAGCATTTTTTAATCTTGATTTTTTTGTGTGTGATTTCCCTATCTGAGTTGATATCTGGTTGCTCTGTTCTGTGTTCTAGTGTTGGGCTGATATCCGATATTATTGATTATCTAACCAGAGAATTTCCTTTAGTATTTCTTGGAGCTTTGGTTTGGTTTTTGCAAATTCTCTAAGCTTCTGTTAATCTGTAAATATCTTAATTTCACCTTCATATTTGAGAGACAGTTTTGCTGGATATATGATTCTTGGCTGGCAATTTTTCTCCTTCAACACTTTATATATGTCATCCCGTTGCCTTCTTGCCTGTGCGGTTTCTGCCAAGTAATCCGAACTTATTGATTCTCCTTTGTAGGTGACTTTTCACTTATCCCTGGCTGCTCTTAAAATTTTCTCCTTATCTTTGGTTTTGGCACGTTTGATGATAATATGTCTTGGTGACTTTCTTTTGGAATCTACCTTGTATGGGGTTCAATGAACATCTTGGATGGATATCCTTTCATCTTTCAAGATGTCAAGGCAGTTTTCTGCCAGCAAATCTTCAACTATTCTCTCTATATTTTCTGTAATCCCTCCCTGTCCTGGTATTCCAATCACTCACAAGTTATTCTTCTTGATAGAGTCCCACATGATTCTTAGGGTTTCTTCATTTTTTTTAATTCTTTTATCTGATTTTCCTTCGAATATGTTGTTGCCAAGTGTTTTGTCTTCATTCCCACTAACTCTGCATTCCAGATCCTCAATTCTACTCCTCTGACTTTCTACTGTGTTGTCTAATTCTGTAATTTTATCATTAATCTTCTGCATTTCCGATTGCTGTCTCTCTATGGATTCTTGATATTTATTAAATTTTTCATCATGGTCTTGAATAATCTTTTTTAATTTCTTCAAGTGCTTTATCTGTGTGTGCCTTGGCTTTTTCTATGTGTTGCCTGATCTCCTTCCTGATGTCTTGAAGAGTTATGTATATTAATCTTTTGTATTCTACATCTGGTAATTCCAGGGATACATCTACATCTGGGATAGTCCTTGGTTCTTTGTTTTGGGAGCTTGTTGAAACAATCATGGTCTCCTTCTTTATGTGATTTGATATTGACTGTTTTCTCTGAGCCATCTATATGTTATTGTATTAATTTATTTTATGTTTGTTCACTGTGTCCCAGTTTCTTGCTTTCTTTTGTTTTGATATACTCAAATAGGCTCCTAGAGTGACCTAACTTGATTTTTGCAGCCTTTTGAAGCACTAATGTCCTGTTACCAGATGGCTAGATCTATTACCAGGTATATGAGCCTAGGAGTCCATTCACTCTTCTTGTACAGATTCATCTCAGGTGTCCTGATAGTCAGTCACCTAGTGTGTGGTGCAGGCTCTCACCTATTACCTTAGTGGAGCAGTGGTGATGGGCGTATGCACTGGTTTCTGATAAACAGCAGGGGTCACACTCTGAGGAAGAGGGCTGAGAGCCATCCTCCAAGAGTCAGTGAGGATGGAGTGTCTCTGTTCTCTAGAGCACTCTGGTGGGTGGGCTCTGCAGCTGTACCTGAGGCACCCAATGCTTATACCTGTAAGGATTGGTAGGCACCACCATCTTGGACCCCTTTCACGGGTGGCTAGGTGGTGTGGATGGAGCCTCCAGTTCTCAGACCCCTGCTGTGTGTAGATGAAGGCCCTGTTTGATAGGCAGGGTGGTCACAGGCCTCCAAAACCTGCCTCTCAACAGCACAGCTGAAACACTTACAGTCAGATATCAAACAGATTCACTCTTGCAATGTAATAGCCACCTGGATCCATGCAGGGGTGAAAGACAAAGTCTGTGGATCACTTGTGCCTGGACTAGAGCTGCTTCTACTCTGAGGTTCCAGATTAGGGGAGTTGGCAGAGTACTTTTCTCCCATTTGTTAATTTGTTCCTTCTCCCAGGCCAGGAGAATGGCTCAGGAAGCGCAGCAGAACCTATCTTACTCAGGCCTAGTGAAATCAACTGTTAATAAAGCCGGCTAGGGCAGAGGGAGGAGGAACCAGATAGATAGGAAAGTGTTCTTTCAAAAGAAGGAGCTATTGGATCCGTGAGTGGTAAATTAGACAAAATCACATATCTTGTGCCAAGAGCGCTGTTTTATCTCAGATTCCAGAGCCATGTGTAGCCTGTGTGTGCTGGCTGGGTCCCTGCCAGGATTGCCCTGTGGGGTTACAGCAGCGTCCTCCACTTGCCTTCTTTCACTGAAGCAGCTATGTCCTAAAATCCACAGCCAGTCCCCGGGCTGTCACACCAGGGGGTCAGGGTTCCAGCACTTCAGTTGCCTTCTTTCGCTGAAGCAGTCATTTCTTAAATCCTGCAGCCAGCCCCTTTGTAGACATGCCACAGGGTCAGGGGTGCACCATTCTGTTTGCCTTCTTTCACTGAAACTGCCGTGTCCCAGGAAACTACCATCAGCCCCACCACAGTCGTGCTGAGTAAAGCTGCAAGGAATCCAACCTGAGGCACTGCACAGGCTCTGCAACTCATCACTGCTTCTGCACCATTTCTCCCTCCCCTATCACTCAGCCCAATTCCTTAACTTTGCGTTTCATGCTCAGGGTTCCTAGCTTGTCATATATATAATTGATTCACTTCTTTTTTCAGGCCTTTGTTGTAAAAGGGATCAGTGGAAGTGTCTGACTAGTTCACCATCTTGGCCCTGCCCCTCCCACTTAATTTTTTGTGCTGAGTATTTTATCTTTATATATTGCCTTTTCCTCTTATCTGTTGTTGTTGATTTTGTTTCTGCTGAGTCTTTATTTTTTTCTTGTATTTTATTTTGATTAGGAAGATTGTTAGTCTCCTTTGTGATTACCTTAATATTTACCCCTATTTTTCTAACTTTAAAACTAACATTTATTTCCTTACATCGCCTTGTCTTCCTCTCCATATGAAAGACCTACGACTACATTTCTTAGTCCTTCTTTATTGTTTTAATGTTGTCTTGTTTTATATAATGAGATCGCTGTTTCCCTGTTTGAGTGTTTTTTTATCTTGATTTATTTTTGTGATTTCACTATCTAGGTTGACATCTGGTTGCTCTGTCCTGTGTTCTAGTCTTAGGTTGATATCTAATATTGATTTTCTAAACAGAGAACTCCCTTCAGAATTTCTTGTAGTTTGGGTTTGGCTTTAACGAATCCCTTAAACTTCTGTTTATCTGGAAATGTCCTAATTTCGCCTTCATATTTGAGAGACAGTTTTGCTGGATATATGATTCTTGACTGGAAATTTTTTTCCTTCAGTGCTTTATATAAGTCATCCCATTGCCCTCTTGCCTGCATGGTTTCTGTTGAGTAGATGGGGTGTATTCTTATTGACTGTCCTTTGTAGATGACTTTTCATTTATCCCTAGCTACTCTTAAAATTCTCTCTTTATCTTTGGTTTTGGCAAGTTTGATTATAATTCATCTTGGTGACTTTCTTTTGAGATCGACCTTTTGTGGAGTTCGATGAGCATCTTGGATAGATATCTTCTCATCTTTCACGAAATCAGGTAAGTTTTCTGCCAACAAATCTTCAACAATTCTCTCTGTATTTTCTGTTATACCTCCCTGTTCTAGAATTCCAATAACTCATAGGTTATCTCTCTTGATAGAGTCCTACATGATTCTTAGGGTTTCATTTTTTTTTTTTAATTCTTTTATCTGATTTTTCTTTGAATATATTGGTGCCAAGTGTTTTATCTTCATTCTCACTAATTCAACCTTCCACTTCCTTGATTCTGCTCCTCTGACTTTCTACTGAGTTGTCTACTTCTGTAATTTTATTGTTAATCTCCTGAATTTCTGATTGCTGTCTCTCTATGGATTCTTGCAGCTTATTAAATTTTTCATTACTTTCTTGAATAACCTTTTTAATTTCTTCATTGCTTTATCTGTGTGTTCCTTGGCTTGTTCTGTGTATTGCCTGATTTCCTTCCTGATCTTGTTCATTATGTCTTAAAGAGTTCTGTATATTAATCTTTTGTACTCTGGTAATTCCAGGAATGTGTCTTCATCCAGAAGGTTCCTTGATTCTTTGTTTTGAGAGCTTGTTGAAGTGATCATGGTCTGCTTCTTTATGTGATTTGACTGTTTTGTCCAAGCCATCTATAAGTTATTGTATTAGTTTATTTTATGTTTGCTTACTGCTTTGTTTTGTTTTGATATGACCAAATAGGCTGCCTGAGTGAGCTAGCTTGATTTTTTCCACCTTTGAAGCTCTAATGTCCCGTCACCAGATGGCTAGAGATGTTAGCAGGTATATGAGCCTAGGAGTCCATTCGCTTTTCTTGTATGGATTCAGCTCAGGGGTCCAGGTAGTTGGACATCGAGTATGTGGTATGGGCTCTGTCCTACAGTATTAGAGGGGCAGTGGTGATTGGTGTAGATACAGGTATCTGGTTGCAGCACGGGGTCACGCTCTGAACAAGGCAAGGGACTGACAACCATCCCCCGAGTGTCTATGTGGAAAGCACATTCCCATTCCCTACATGCACAGGTGGGTGGGCTCTGCAGATGGGCCATGGGTACCCAGTGCTTTGGGTTGTAAGGACTGGGAAGTACCATTTGTCCTTGTACCCCTGTCATGGGTGGCTAGGTGATGTGGGTGGGGCCACCAGTCCTTAGGCCCCTGCTATGGATAGGTGAGGACTCTGTTTAATAGGCAAAGATGTGTCAAGCATCAAAGAGCCACCTCTCCACTGCACAGCTGAAACAGTTGCAGTCTGCCAACAAGGGCCTATTCTCCTGAAATAGGCCCACACAGGTCCATACAGGGGGGAAAGGTATTCAAAGTCCACAAACCTTTTATGCCTGGACAGAAGCCACTTCTGTCCTGAGCTCCCCAGCTTACTGGAGCTGGCAGATTATCTTTCCCCTCAATTGTGAATTTATTCCTTCTCCAAGGCAGGGAGAATGCCTCAGAGTGCTCCGCAGGACCTATGTCAGGCCCAGAGAAAACAACAGACACTGAAGCTGGCTTGGGGGCTGGGGCCTTGGCAAAATATACACAAGTACTTAGCTTTTTCCAAGCGTGCCTTTCATCTCTGGATTCCAGAGGTATGAGTCAGCTGTACAGCTTGCTGTCTCTCCCTGGGGAAACTGCGTCCAGAATGCTACCACCAGCCCCACCACACTCACTCAAGGGAATGGTGCCTGAAGGTTCCCAGGAATTCAGGTCTCACAATTCCTCTTCACTTCTGCACCATCTCTCCCTCCCCCTGCCACTCAGTCCATTTTCTAACTTTGCCTTTGATGTTCAGAACTCCTAGCTTGTCATAAATCTAAGCGTTTCACTTATTTATTCAGGTCTTTGTTGTAAGAGGGATCACTGGAAGCGTCTGACTACTCCACCTTCTTGTTCCTGCCTCTGGAATTGAATTAAGACTTTTGCTATGATATGATGGGGTGAATATGTTTCACATGTGGTGAGGACATGAATCTGGGGAGGCCAAAGGGTGGAATGTTATGGATTGAATTGTGTACCCCAAAAATGTGCATCAACTTGGCTAAGCCATGATTCCCAGGATTATGTGATTGTCCACCATTTTGTCATTTGATGTGATTTTCCTATATGTTGTAAATCCTACCTCTATGATGTTAATGGGGCTGAATTAGAGGCAGTTAAGTTAATGAGGCAGGACTCAGTCTACAAGATGAGATTGTATCTTGAGTCAATCTCTTTTGAGAAATAGAAGAAAGAAGCAAGCAGAAAGACAAGGAGACCTTATACCACCAAGAAAGTAGTTCCAAGACCACAGTGTGTCCTTTGGACCCAAAGTCCCTGCACTGAGAAGCTCCTAGGCCAGGGAAAAATTGATGACAAAGAACTTCCTCTAGAGCTGACAGAGAGAGAAAGCCTTTGCCTGGAGCTGGCACCCTGAATTTGGACTTCTATCCTACTAGATTGTAAGAGGATAAACTTCTGTTTGTTAAAACCATCCACTTGTGGAATTTCTGTTAAAGCAGTAGTAGATAGCTAAGACACTGAGGTAGACCTGATATTGTACATTTACCACAAGCTCCCACGTGTGCCAGTCCTGCTGGCCCATGGACCACACTTTGAGTAGCAAGACAATATTTTTCAACTCAAACTAAATATTTGAGTCCCATGAGGTTTTTTAAATGTACAGATAGTTGGAAACTATTAAATTCCTTCAAAGACCCTTATATTGCATTTAGCCTAAAGTTGAAACCTCTCCAAATGTCTCACAAAGCTTCTACGTTGTTGTACATAGTCCTTACCCTCCTCTGCTGCCACTACTCTGCTTCTACCAATAACTCTATTTCCTGATATACACCCAAGCAGATCAGAATGCTTTACACACCTTGCAACATCCTCCTTTTTAACTGGCTAACTCCTGTTTACCCTTTAGACTGGATTTTAGGTGCCAAGTCCTCCAGTAAGATTTCTTTGACCCATAGCATAGGGGATTATTTAGTATCTTGTCTTGCAATATCTTTGCATGGATCCTGACCACAAATCAGGAGTTTCAAGAGTTGTTTTGACCTTTGCTTATCTCTAAAATACCATGGAGAAACACTTCCTTTTCTTATAGGTACAGCGGATCCAAGTTTTCATTAATCAGCAAATGTTTAATTTCTATGCACCAAATAGTCTTGAATTTTCAATGGTAAGAAAAGAAAACAATGGAGTTTCTACTCTTGAGGCATTTACAGTCTACTGAGGGAGGCAAGCATAATTAGTCACACAAGAAAATACAAGTGCAATTGGGATAAATACTGTGAGGGAGAATGCTCAGAGGAGATTTCAGACCACAGTTCAGGCTGGCAGTGCAGACTGCAGCAGTTAAGCATTTTAAATGTCATTCTCACATGAAGTAAGAACCCCTCAGACTGCCCCTCTATTCCTAGACTGTGCCTTTAGGTGACTAAGCTAAAAGCTTTATGCCTGTGCTTTAGACTGCAGAACTCCATCCAGGCTTTGAGAATTTGTTTATTACTTGAACTGAACCTGGAAGGACTTTCAAAGAAAACTCTTGACACTGTTGTAGGTGCTGTCTAGGCCAAACCCAGTGTGGAGACGGAGTTGCCATATAATAGATACACAGCCCAATGAAGACTGAAAATTTCCTTTTCTTTATTTTAATAACTGTTTTCTTATTATAAATGTTATACGCCACAGAGTATTTTGAAAATACAGCTCATTTTAAAGAACAAAATTAAAACAAGCTATAAACCTACCTTCTACATATGAGCATCATTAACATTTTGCTGTATTTCCTCCCCTTTGTTTCTATGCCTCTGAAACAGGAGTGGTGATTAGCTGTGGTCTCACCCGAAAGTCTATTCCATCCATCATCTCCTCACTGGACATCTAAATCCCCTACAAGTTTCCAGAACTCTTGTCTTAGTTATCTAGTGCTGCTATAACAGAAATACCACAAGTGGATGGCTTTAACAAAGAGAAACTTATTCTCTCAGTTTAGGAGGCTAGAAGTCCGAATTCAGGGTGCCAGCTCTAGGGGAAGGATAGCTGTCTGTTGGCTCTGGGGGAAGGTCCTTGTCATCAGTCTTCCCCTGGTCTAGGAGCTTCTCAGACACAGGGATATGCTCTACTCCTGGCTCTACTTTCTTAGTGGTATAATGTCCCTCCACTCACTTCTCTCTTTTATATCTCAAAAGAGATCGACTTAAAACAAAACCTAATGTTGTAGATTGAGTCCTGCTCATTAACATAACTACCTCTAATCCTGCCTTATTAACATCATAGAGGTAGGATTTACAGCACATAGGAAAATCACATCAGACAACAAAATGGTGGACAATCACACAGTCCTGGGAATCACAGCCTAACCATGTTGATACACATTTTGGGGGGAACACCATTCAATCCACAACTGTCAGTTAGTAAACTGCCTGCAGGTAATAGTTGGATTGAGGCAAAGGTTCTGTGACATGAAGCTGGTAGCTGATGAAACTACCAAATTAACAACAAGAGGACTGTCTGGCATTGAGTGTCTACACTTCCCTGGAACTTGCAAAGGAAGGCTCTCTTCTCCTCCTCAAGGACTTAAGTCTTTCAGTTCCTTCCTCCCATCTGCTTGTTCTCTCAGCCTGCTTCTCCCTCTCTTGCAGCTCCAAGCCTTCCAGGGAATAGAAAAACCTGCTCCTCAAGCAATCCTGTGAATATTCTTATGTAGCACATCAGTAGTTTGCAACTTCTGTTTTGGAAATTTACAGTCTTTAGAGCTGTTTCTGATGTGGGTAATCCTGACTATTGCGTGAAATGGGGTTGGAAAAAGGCCCAGTGGAGTAAGAATGAGACATTTCTGTCATCTAGGGAGGAGAGGAAGGCTCAAGGGAATGACAGCATAACAGTAGATTAACAATCCCACCACACATGTATATGCACTGGATGTTACATAATCAAAAACACACAGCCAATTTTGTCTTAGCTTTTTTTTAACTTAACACTATTTTGTAAACATTTTATCCAATTCATAAAGTATTCTTTGAAGACTTCAATGTTTATAGAATATTTCATCCCCTGGCCTACTAGTTTCATCATGGTCACCAATCTGTAATTTTATGTAATGATAAAGAGCTTAGGATCTGTAGTCAGACTGCCTAGGTTGGAATTCCAGATCTCTTACTCACCACCCCTGTAACCTTGGAAAGTTACTTAACCCCTCTATGCTTTCGTTGTAAAACAGGGTAATTAATATTACCTATCGCATAAAATTATTGTGAAAATTTTAAAGGTAATATACAATAAATCACTAAAAAAGTGAATACTTAATACATATAGTTATTGCTGCTATTGTTTCTTAATTTTCACATTGTTCCTAATTTTTTCATTTTTATACGGAATTATAAATACACACACACATTTTTAAATCGTTTTTAGAAGGAATTATTGTTGGAGCCCTGGTAGGGCAGTGGTTAAGAGCTTGGCTTTTAACCAAAATGTAAGCAGTTTGAATCCACCAGCTGCTCCTTTGAAAGTCCTACAGGGCAGTTCTAGTCTGTCCTATAGGGTCACTATGAGCTGGAATCAACTCACTGGCAATGGGTAATGACAGAAGGAATTATAGAAGTGATATTAACAGATCAAATGCTATGAATTTTTCAAGACTCTTCATACATATTGCCAAATAGTTTATCAGAAAGATTACATAATTTTACACCCGCACAGCAGTTGAATTTTCTCCCTTCAATGAATTCCCCATTAGCAAGGAGAGTGATGTTTTAAAAATACAGACTGGATCAAGTCCTTCCTCAGATCTTTATTCAGCATTGTTTACTGGGCCCTGCATACAGTGCCCTGCCCATCTCTCCAACTCCTCTTCAGCCACTCTCTCTTTAGTTCCCTATACTCCTGTCACGCGGGCTTTCTTCCTGTTCCTCAACAAGCCAAGCTTCTTCCAGCCTCCCGATCACAGGGTCTTTATACATCCTATTCCCCTGCCTGGAATGTCTTCCCTACCCATGCTGCCTCCAACTTGCCACCTTTGTCTAGACAATTCTTATTCCTACACACACAGTCACTCTCTCTCTTTCTCAAGCATCAGAACACATTATCCCCCCTTTTATATACCCTCACAGCACAGTCTTTGACTCCTTAGCACTTAAAGCAAATGTAATTAATTAATTATCCAAGTAATTACATAATGATTTCTTTAATGTACTTCTCCTGGCTCATCTCTAAATACCATGAGGACAAGAACTGTGACTAATTTCTTGATCATCATTGTATTCCTGTTGTCTACTACAGGTGCAGGAGCCCCAGTGTCGTAGAAGTCAAAGTAAATATTCAACAAATACTGTTTAGTGAATGGAAAAAGGAAGGAAAACACAAGTGATCTGGTCTTGCTTTTCCTTTTGCAATATTTGTCTTTAAAAGTTTCATCTACATATTAAAGTCTATGTTATACTGTATTCTGTTATACTATATACTGTATTCTCCTCTACCTAAGGACCCTATCAGAAGCACAAGAACCAAAAGCTGAACCAGCTGCAAATGAGTTGATTCCAACTAATTAAAAAAAAAAAAAAAATGTTGCCATCAAGTTGATTCTGACTCATAACAACCTATAGGATAGAGTAGAACTGCCCTGTAGCGTTTCCAGGGAGCACCTGGTGGATCCAACCTTTCAGTTAGTAGTGGAGCATTTAACCAGTTATACCACCCAGGGACTCCAGACAACAGGATCTCATCCATTACTTCCAGCCAGGTCCCTCCATGATCCAGGTTGAAAACATAGGCTTTCTCTCTGAACAGGTTAAATCAAGAGGCTCTGGAATCAGACCCAGAGGTAGGGCCAAGGTGGTGTAAGGCACTATAATGAAACGGGAGGGTTAATTGAATTCCCTCCTCAGTTCTCTTCCTCTACTCAGCTCACTGCTCACAGGCAGTGGGCTTATAACTGCCAGAGGTTGGAGAATTCCTGTCTGGGAAAACTGACTGACCCTGGCTCCTGACTTTGAGGATCCACAAAGAACAGCTAGTTCCCTGCCTGAGGCCCTGTTTTGAAGCCACCAGTTGACAAATCCAGTCCAAGCACACAGAGTGCCAGTCAAATTCTCATCTCACTCTTAAGTCTGAATACAGAAACAAGGGCCACTAGACATATGAAAAACATCAAATTTGAAGAAGAATTAAAAAAGGAACTTAAGGGAAAAGTAACAATATACGCAGCAGAAGAAAACTTGCATGATTTAATAAACTTAACATTGTAAAAAGATAACAGAACAAGAAAGGAATACAATTATTCCCCCAATGGAAAATTGGGAAAACAAGAAAGAACTCTTGGAAATTAAACATAAACCAAAACCTGTTCCAGTCGAGTCATTTCAGATTATAGGGACCTTATACGACAAAGTAGAACTGCTCCATAGGGGTTTCAAGGCTATAAATCTTTAAGCAAGCAGACTGGCACAGCTTTCTCCCACTTCTGTAAAGACTGATCTATAGAAAGGTTTACAGCCTTGGAAACCCTATGGGGCAGATCTACACTGTCCTATAGGGTTACTATGAAATCAGAATCAACTCATGGTGGGGGTTTGGTTTTGGTATATATAAAGAGGAAATACAAACAAAATAAATTAATTAAGCTATTTCTAAATTCTTTCGCTTTCAGAGTTCTGATTTCAGACATGTTAACAATAAAAAAAAAAAAATCATGTCTTGGAATCCATAAACCATTGTAGGAGCAAAATAACAAAGCAAGTAAAAAAAATGAAAAATTAAATTTTCAAGATAGGAAATCTCAGCCGTGTTGGAATGTTCAAAATAATTTGAAAATCATCATGTTTATATGTTTAATTTGTTAGATGTGTTAAAAAAGAAAAAACCCAGTGCCGTCGACTCGATTCCGACTCATAGCGACCCTATAAGACGGAGTAGAACTGCCCCACAGATGTGTTAAAAAAAAAAAGTTAGAGTTGTGTAAATTCTTGGTTTGGTTTATTAGTCAGCAAAATGAAACTCTTAGAGGTATTAAATATATTAAATAGGAAATAAAGCTTAAAGCTGTTTATGCGAATTTAATAAATTAAATTTATAAAAGGAACCAAGCATTACTAAAAGGACCCCTTATAAGTGATAATGAAAACTTTATAGACTATGGATGAGAAATCAAAATAACCAAACTTCCTGCCATCTAGTCTACTTCGACTCATAGAAACTCCATTGGACAGAGTAGAACTGCCCCATAGGATTTCCAAGGAGTGGCTGGTGGATTTGAACTGCCAACCTTTTTGGTTAGCAGCCATAGTTTTAACCACTGTGCCCAGGGCTCCAGATTATGGATAGAATAATAAAATTTGTAAGGTGAACTTAAAAGTTGAAAGAAAAACAACATTTTAAATACTTTAACATTAATTAATTGAGCTTCCAAATAAATACAAATGTTTTATGTGACACAAATTGCTGTTTTGAACACACACACAAAATGCCCACTCACAGTCCTGATAATATAAACACTGTGTATTGACTTAACCGCAAATTGCAAAGTAACTATTAGGAAAATGGGAAAGAGCAAGGTGGTGTAAGGGGTGGTACTAAGAAGATTAATTGCTGCTTTCCCAAAGTAGGATTCAATACAGTATGTCTGAGGTTGGAAAAGAAAAAAAAAAAAAAAAAAGCAACAGTGCTCAGAAATAAAAAGAAAAATAATGGCAGAAACAGTTCAAAGCGTCGTTAAGTGATAGCCTCTTGAAAGCCAGAGTTAGGGGTGAGGAGGGGCAGGGCAGGGAGATCACTGCTTTTCATAATAAGCTTATTGTTATTATTAAAAAATAAAACAATAAACAAAATGATGAATAGGTATTACCTTAAATTTTAAAAAGAAACTGAGAAAGTAACTCGGTTTGAATCCTACATACATTGAAATTTTCATTGATTTCGGTCATCCTCCAAAACCAACATTTGCAGTTTTCTGAAGGTCTTCATGTTCTGTTTCCTCTTCCCTCACCCAGTGTTATTTCTACGTATGCTTCTTCTGTCTAAGTCCAACCATGCTGCCAGCATTTATGCATGTATTCATCATTAAGAGGTCAAGTGCAGTGAAGTCCTCTGCTACAAAGAGTTATATGTGTATCATACACGTGGAGATGGATGTTTCCCCGCAGGGCTTCAGGACGAGCCGTGCAGCCATTTGTGCAGCGGAGCTTCAAAATGATCAGAACTACACACTTTCCCAGCTAAAGCTAGGTTTTCACAAATTAACAGCAAATTTGATTCTCAATTTGTATTCAAATCAATACACCCTCTGAGATCAACACACATACCATCCGTTTGGACTACTTAAGGTCCTTTCTCAGGGCCTATCCACCTGTTCATCCAAATAGAGATTTTTGATTCAAAAAAAAGGTGCTATTCACATCTCCTTGGGGGCTTTTTTCCCCAATATAGTCACTAAAGCTTTCCTGACGAAGTTGGTCTCTTTTCTTCCCATCTTTTAAGAGAACATTTTTATACTAGCCAAACCAAATTATTTTAAATCATTGCTGTTCACTGAAACGCTGGTGGCGTAGTGGTTAAGCGCTATGGCTGCTAACCAAAGGGTCAGCAGTTTGAATCCGCCTAGGCGCTCCTTGGAAACTGTATGGGGCAGTTCTACTCTGTCCTGTAGGGTCACTATGAGTCGGAATCGACTCCAGGGCACTAGCTTTGGTTTCATTTTTTTTTGGTTCACTACGTTTAAAGTCACCGTTATTATAATTAGCAGAATCATGATGTCTTTACTCTCATGTATTCCTATGTCTAGAATTGTCATCTCTGTTCTCTATCTGGAAAACTCATTCTTAATTCTGAGACACAAGTGTACACTGCAAGTTTCTCCTGATCCCACCAGGTAGAATTGGTCACTGCTCCTCATTTGTCTCATCCACCAGGCCTCCCCTTTCCAACTTGTCTGGTGAGCTTTACCAGACTGGGGTCCTTGAAGGTGAAGACCACATCTTATTCATTCATCTCCATATGCCCAGCACACAGCAGGATGCCTGGTGCGCAGCAGACATTCCATAAACAATTGGTAAATAAGTGAAGTACAGAAAGTGCGGTAAATTAGGAGGCAGAAGATCCAAGATCTAATGCTAGCTCTATGGTGTATTAGCCATGGAACTGTCTAAACTTCAGTTTCTATCACTTTACAATTACACAGTGATTGTGATCAAAGGAGAGAATGAATATGAAAATTATAAAAGGTTATTGAAAGTTTTATAACCTTACTTTAGCCGTTCGTTCAACAAGTACTTATTGAACACCTATTTTGTGCCAGGCACTGTTCTAGGCATGCTATATAGCAGTGAATAAAGGATAAAATATCCCTGTTCCTGAGGAACTTAAGTTCTGGGTGAAGTGGAGAGAGGAAAATCAGATAATAACCAATTAAGTAAAATATACAGTCTGGTAGATGGTGAAAACTGCAATAAAGCAGAAGGAGGGAAGAGAAGGTATAGGGTACAAAATTAAACATGGTTACAAAAGAAAGTCTCAAAGTAAAGGTAACATTTGAGCAAAGAAAGAGCATCTAGGCAACTGGAACAGCAAATGCAAAGAACCCTGAAGTGGGAGTGTGTGCTGCATTTTTCTGGAACAGCAAGGAAACTAGCATGGCTGGATGACTGGAGCTGAGTATTTAGGAAGTAAAGTCAAAGAGGTAATTAAGGACCAGGCCCTGTAGGCTCTAACAGCTCACTGTAAAGTTTGTAGCTTATTCTTAGTGAGATGGAAAGAGATTGGAAGGTTGTGAGCAATGGGGTGGCATGTGCTAACTTATAATAAGATCCTTCTGGTTGTTGTAATGGGAATAGACTGTGGGAAATCCAGAGAAGTACGGATACCAGTAAAAAGTCCATTGTAAAAATCCAGGTAAGAGATTATGGTGGCTTGGGCCAGGCTGCTACATATAGTACTAGAGGTGGTAAGAAGCAGATGACGTCATGGATTGAACTGTGTCCCCCCAAAATATGTGTCAACTTGGTTAGGTCACGAGTCCCAATATTACTTGGTTGTCCTCCATTTTGTGATTGTAATTTCATGTTAAAAAAGATTAGGATGGGATTGTAACACCCTTACTAAGGTCACACCCTTGATCCAATATAAAGGGAATTTCCCTGGGTTGTGGCCTGCACCACCTTCTATCTTACAAGAAATAAAAGGAAAGGGAAGAGAGCAGAGAAGGGGGTGGGGGGAACCTCATACCACCAAGACAGCAGTTTCAGCAGCAGAGTGTGTTCTTTGAACCTAGGGTTCCTGCCCAGATAAACTCCTAGTCCAGGAAAAGATTGATAAGAAGGACCTTCCTCCAGGACTGAGAGAGAGAGAAAACATTCCCCTGGAGCTGATACCCTCGATTTGGACATCTAGCCTACTAGACTGTGCGAAAATAAATTTCTCTTTGTTAAAGCCATCCACTTGTGGTATTTCTGTTATAGCAGTACTACATAACTATGTCAGGTGGATGCTGGTTATTTGAAAGTAAATGAGAGAAGAATGACTTCAAGCTCTTTGACCTAAATAACCAGAAGAATGGAATTGCCATTTCCTGAGATGAGGAAGACTACATGTAGAACAAATTGGGTTAAGGGGTATATAAATGAACAGTTCCAGACATATTATTAGGTAACTGGATATGTCTGGAGGTCAGGAGAGAGATTCAGGCAAGAGAGGTAATTTGGGAGTGATAAGTATGTGGATGATCATTATAGCTGCAAGACTGAGTGATATGTCCCAAAGAAAGAATATAAATAGATAAAAGAAGAGATCCAAGGACTGAGCCCATGGACATGCTGATGTTTATAGGCCAAGGAGACAAAGAGGTCCTAGCTGATAGCAATGAGAAGGACCAGCCAGTGAGGAAGGAGAGAAACATAGCAAGTGTGGTGAAGAAATAATGATAACCTGTGATTCTGCTGATGAGTCAAGTATGAAGAGGACTAAAAACAGACCATTAGATATTGCAACTTAGAGGTCAGTGACAACCTATGACAGTAGGGTAGAGTGAGTGGAGGGAAGTATGAAAGCCTAACCGAAATGAGCTTAATTCAGAATGGGCAATGAGAAACTGCAGACAAGAAATATAGACAATTCTTTCAAAAAGCTTTGCTAGAAAAGGAAGAAGAGAAATGGGTTTGGAGGGGAAAGTGTGTTCAGTATAGGTTTATAGGGGTTTTTGTTTTGTTTTTAAGATAGGAAAAATAATAGCATGCTTATATACTGGAAGGGATGATTCAACAGGAGAAGGAAAAATGATGCAGCAGATAAGGGAGAATTGCTGGACAACTGAGCTTGAAGAATCATGAGAAAACAGGTTCGTCATGGATTGAATTGTGTCCTCAAAAAATATCTGTCAATTTGGCTAGGTCATGATTCCCAGTATTATATGATTGTCTACCACTTGTCATCTGATGTGATTTCCCTATGTGTTGTAAAGCCTATCACTATGATGTTAATGAGATGGATTAATGGCAGTTATATTGTTGATATCTATAAGATTAGGTAGTGTCTTAAGCCAATCTCTTTTGAGATATAAAAGAGAGAAGCAAGCAGAGAGACATGGGGACCTCATACCACCAAGAAAGCAGTGCCAGGAGCAGAGCACAGCCTTTGAACCTGAGGTTCCTGTACTGAGATGCTCCCAGACCAAGGGAAGACTGATGACACAGACCTTCCTCCAGAGCTGACAGCGAAAGCCTTTTCCTGGAGCTGATGTCTTGATTTGGCTTGTAGCGCTACTAGACCGTGAGAGAATAAATTTCTCTTTATTAAAGCCATCCACTTGTGGTATTTCTGTTATAGCAGCACTAGATAACTAAGATAGGGTTCTAGTAGATAGTTCACCTTGGTAGTGGGAGAGAAGGCAGTATGTATAAGCACAAATTCAGGGATGTGGGTAGAGGTGGTAGTGAGACCTTGTGGAAGTTTTCTTCTCAGTGAAATCAGAACAAGGGTATCAGTTGACTGTGAGGAAAAGGGAGGCAGTGTTAGAGAGGACTAATAGTTTTTTAGGAGAGTATGAGTGAATACGAGTGGGATTACGGTGTAATTGACAGACAGTATTAAGGAGCCACCTACAGCTGGGGATCATGAATGTAAGGAAATACCATTTATCATGGTTGTGTTTTTCTCCAGCAATGGCCAACTCTGTGGATGCAGGCACAGGGGAAGCAACACTTTGGATTTAATCCAGATTTTGATTTGGCTAAGGGAGTATGATACAATAAAAGGAAAGGGAGTTGACGATATGTGCAAGGGACAGTGAACAGTAGTAGAATCAACACCATTCTTCATTTTTATCTATGTAACTAACATACCCTTTTTGCTAGATGTAATGAAAAGGGAATTTCAGATACAGTAAAATCTTTTCAAATGATGTTTGGAACCAAAAGTCCTATAATTTGAGATACAAAATTGCTTATAATTAAAAAAAAAAATAGGTAGAAGACAAATAAGCAGAAATTAAGATTTTATCACTCATTCCATACTTATTAACTATGTGACAGGCACCATGCTAGATCTGAGGATAAAATGGTGAGCAAACACAAGACAGGGCTCCTGCTTTCATGGATATTGTAGTCTGGTGAAAGATATAAGCCTTAACCAAATAATCACACAAATTAGAGTATAATTATAAACGGAAATGAATGGTATAAAGGGAAATAATATTATTTTGTTAGACAATTTACAAAAAAAAAAAAGAAAAGAAAAAACCACAATTAGAGGAGTTAGGAAGATTTCCTAACGGAGTGATACCTGTTTGAAGCTCTGCATTAGAAGGAGTTAACCATGGAAGCAGGGGAGGGAAAATAGGAAAACACTCCAGGCAGAGTCCTAGAAGAATTTAAGATCTCCTTCAATGATTAAAGGTCCCAGGGTGGCACAAATTGTTTGGGCTTGACTACAAACCTAAAGCTTAGTGAGTCAAACCCACCCCCAGTGGTGCCATGGAAGAAAGACTTAGTAATCTGCTTCCACAAACATTACAGCCAGCGGGGGGCGGGGACCCTGTGGAGCAGTTCTACTCTGTAATACATGGAGTCATCATGAGTCAGAATGCAATCGACAACACAGGGTTTGGTTTTTCAATGACTAAGTTATCATTTTACCCCCAACATTCCATGGATAGCAATTTCCAATAGACTGAGTTATACAAAGAAGTAAGTTTCGTAATAAGTCTGGTACAATGTCCTTTTTATGAGAATCATAAAATAAATTTTCTTTTTGTACTTAGCAGCAATATTGTTTTTAGTTAAAAGTGCAGAGTCACAGCCAGACTCACTAGGTTCAAATCCCAGGTTATTACTTATTAGCTGTGGGACCTGAGGAGACCAGTTCCAGGCCAAAATCCTGTGTGAGATCTCTCAGGCCCAATCATAGGCAATTATAATGGCTTTTCTGGCAGATCTCTTGGGAGAAATGTACCCACCACACACCAAATTGGTGCACAGCCAGTGCGCTACAGTCTCTGTAGACAGTTGTAGTCAAGGACTCTGTTTCCCAATCTCAGCTCTCAGCTGGCCATGCTCATACACACATCTGCATTCCTAATCCATTCAGGAAGGTGCCCTGGTGGCACAGTGGTTAAGAGCTCGGCTACTAACCAAAAAGTCACAGGTTCGAACCCACCAGCCGCTCCACAGGAGAAAGATGTGGCAGTCTGCTTCCACAAAGATTGCAGTCTTGGAAACCTAGTGAGGCAGTTCTGCTTTGACCTATAGGGTCGCTGTGAGTTGGAATAGATTCAATGGCACACCATTCAGAGATCTCCTTATGGCGGGGGGGGGGGCCTCGGCTGAGACACTTATTTCCACTCTGACTCAGTACTTTTTCTTCCTTAGCCCTTCCCCCTCTCCCTCCTCCAGCTCCCCCTGCCTGCACTGCCTGCCATCTGACTGACTTTGCCTCCTAACCTTCCATAAATTAAGAAACCAGCACTTTCCTTTTTCTTGACTTCTTACGTGCACGATCACAGTGAGTGAGTAAAGGCTTGATTGTTACTTTCAGTTTCACTTATTGTCCTACTTGACCATCTTGACACCTGACAGCATGGCAGGACATTGAGGAGGTAGATTAATCTCTCTGTGCCTCAATTTCTTCATCTATAAAGAGGAATAAAAACAGAACTCACTCCCTAGGATTGCGTGAATTAAATGAACTGGGGCAGTTCTACTCTGTCCTATAGGGTCGCTATGAGTCGGAATCGACTCGACCACACTGGGTCTGGGTGGGTACATGTTAATATACTTCCTTTACCTTAGGTGAAGTCCAGTCGGTTCCAAAGAAGAACAGATATATCAGGAATCCAGTAAGCACAATAGGATGTTAGCTGTTATCAAGAATATTTAGCCTTCTGCTAAGCACTTAATTTGTTTTTATCCTATATGTTCTCTGACCTATGAATCATAGTATGGATCAGATTTCTTTCTCTGTATTTGGTGATAGAGAGCCTAGAACTAGTATATTTTGACCCACTAGTACAGCATGGGCATGCGCCCTTGTTTTGACCAGCATCTAAAGTTTTTTTTTCTTACACTTGAGTATACTTACTGGCGTGGAAATGTTTATAGAATGAAATGTTGTACTGAGCAGATTGTTCAATAGAGTATAAAGTAGGGTTCATGTTGCTGCAATAATATGAGAAAGGAATAAAGACAAATCATGCTGGCATCAAAGGAAGATGTTTACGGGACATGTAAGACCTTTGCTTCATTATTTCACAGGAGAATGTGGTCTAAGCAGTGAACAGTTCTACTTATGCAGTGGTTGTGCTGAGGGCAATCAAATGCTCTACGATTTTGTTTTAATAGAAACTGGAAGGTAAAGTTATACAGGGAGGAGTTATTGTGATACAATTATTGAGGACGTGATTAGTCCTGTTTTGATTCTTTTAACCCCCTCAAGGATGCTACCAAAAATTACAGCATTTTGGAATTATGATTAAAACACAGAATTATAGAATCACTGACTTGGAACTCAAAGGAGGTGCATAAGATCTCATGAGTGTGTTGTCATGGACTGAATTATGTTCCCTCAAAAATGTGTTTATCACTTTGGCTGGGCCATGATTCCCAGTATTGTGTGGTTGTCCTCCATTATGTGATAGTAATTTTATATTAAAGAATTAAGGAGGATTAGGGTGGCATTGTAACACCCTTACTAAGGTCATACCTCTGATTCAATGTAAAGGGAGTTAACCTGGGTTGTGGCCTGTACCACCTTCTAACTTGCAAGAGATGAAAGGAAATGGAGGCAAGCAGAGAGTTGGGGACCTCATACCACCAAGAAAGTAGTGCTGGGAGCAGAGCGCGTCCTTTGGACTCGGGGTCCCTGCATGGAGAAGCAACCAGTCTGGAGAAAGATTAATGAGAAGGCTAACAGAAAGAGAAAGACTTCCCCTGGAGCTGATGCCCTGAATTTGGACTTTTAGCCTACTTTACTGTGAAGAAATAAATTTCTCTTTGTTAAAACCATCCACTCATGGTATTTCTGTTATAGCAGCACTAGATAACTAAGACATGTGCATTTTTGTGTTAGCTTAACTTCTGACTCGATTTTCATGTACCTATCAATTTATTTATTTGAAGTACCCCATTCGATTAGCTTTATGTTACTTTGCTAGTTTTATGTATTTTTATACATTTCCTTATGGTATGAAGAATAATGACCCCCAAAGATATTCTTGTCCTAATCCCAGGAGCCCATGAATAAACTGTTATATGACAAGAGGGAAAGGTTATGGGTAGAATTAAGGCTGGTAATCAGCTGGTTTCAGATGGGTAGATTATCCTAGATTTTCTAGGTAGTTCCAGAGTTGTCCTTTGGAGTTTAAAGTAAGTAGAGAAATGCTTAGGTTTGTTATGCTTGAACTCATTTAGTTTATTGCAAGGTAGTTATGGCAAGGCACACAGATAAGATCACGAGACATTCATTTGTGACCTGAGAATCAGAGTTTACAACTACAATGTTAATCCAACAGTTAGAATCCAAATCTTTAGACTTCAGGCTTTTACCTTTAATGAGAAGTCTTGGGATGCAAGCTTAACCAGCAGGGTGTCATCAGTGGAGGTCCCTAGGTGCTAGGGTTTGAGGTCAACAGTGGGAAGGCAAGGCTGTCTCAGGCAGAGCCTGTGGCAGCACTGGGCCTTTGGAGAACTCAAGACACAGACCAACATACAGACTAGTTGCCTGCGGCTTTCTCTTGGTGAAGGGATGAAAGCCTGGATTTTTACGTGATTTTAGTCCCTCTGGTCTTGCCTGAAAAGGGTCTGTCAGAGGGGTGCCTGATTCACATAGTGTCAGGTCATAGGTGATATCAGGTACCTACGTCATAAGTCCATAATCAAGGGTGCATGTTCAGGGTGTCTAAACACAGATAAACTAAAGGCTATGTCATACCTTATAAGAGCGAAGCCGTTGTCTTACAATGAGGTAGCTAACTATACTGTAAGGGGGAGAGGGAGAGCTTTCACTCGGGAAGAGGGAGAGGCAGGGAGTGGTGACATTCCTCAGTAAGATGATCCCTACGTAGTTAAATTTTAAGCCAAGGAATTGATTTTTGCAGGGGTCTTTGATTTGATAAAGTCCTTAACTTGATAAAGTCCCTAACTTGATATGATCTGTAACTTGGTAATTGAACCTTAAGCCAAAGAAAAGTCTTCATAGGGGGGTCTTGTCCTCACTTTTAAATGTTAATAGAGACAGATAAAAAGACAAAAAGGGTATAAAAACCTAAGAAAACGACTATCAGAGCACTCAGATTCTTTCTCTACCTGAGTGGCCCACTTGATGCTTCCTAGTCAAGTGTGCTTTTACTACTAACCCTCTGCTTGCTAATGAACCTCTGCTCGCTTGGCACTGTTTGTCTCAGTGGCTGAATTCTTTCCTACACCGAAGACAAGAACCAAGGCTATTCTCCAGTAATGATACAATTAGAACTTTTACAAAACGACAAAGAAGTTTACTTGTCAATTTTAAAACTTAACCTAAATGTCTAAGTTACTCATCACATATTTCACACGTGTGATTTGGGAACATTACGTTATAAGCGTACATAACAAAAGTAGTCACAAGAAGAAATCAAAAGAGGCAGAGTTTTAGAATTTGATGTGACAACTCAACCCACCGTTGCTGGCTTTGGAACTGGAAGAAGTAATGAGTCAAGGAATACAGGTAGCTTGAAAAGGTAGGGAAACTGATTCTTCCCTATATCCTCCAGAAGGACCACAATCCTGCCGTCTTGATTTTAGCTCAGTGAAACCCATTCTGGATTTCTGACCTCCAGAATCATAAAATATTACATTTGTGTTAAGTCACTAAGTTTATGGTAATTGGTTACAGCAGTAATTGGAAACTATTTAACAGAATCTTAACTGTTTTTGGAAACAGTGATTTTTAAATAAAAAATAGTGTCTCATTAAAATATGGTCACCAACTTTTTAAAAAATATATACTAACAAAATATGTCTAAACAAATACACCTACTCCTCGCTTTTTAACTATCTCATTATCCAACATTTCACATTTACGACGATAGTAAAAAATCTACTATCCAACTATTTTACACGTTAACGAGGTAGTGGGCGTGGTGGCAACATCTGCGGAGTGCCCCTTCCCTCAAAGAGGGTATACAGGCAGCCTCCAGAAAGCCAGACCACACTGGTCGGCGTCCTCTGCTCCCTCCTGCCATTGGGGGCATGGTTTTCAGGTGCCCTGCGGGTCGGCCTCCTCCATATCCTCAGGGTAAACATGAAGGCAATACCAAGCCAGGGGGCACCTGTTCTGGGTTCCCAACTCCTGTGTAGCCTGAAGCCCTGAAGCTCAAAATTGCTGTGACGTGGCCAGGAAGGAAAGAAAGAAGCATCGGAGAGGGTGTTTGGAAGAAATGCATGCAAGTTTAATGATGTTCCAAAGTGAGCCAAACTGGGCCTGAAGCCTCGACCTCAGTGGGACCAGGTGTGTGGCCAGGCTCCCAGTGCCCTTTCAGGAAGCCCCGAGCCTCAGTGACTTGCCAGGCCCAGAGGGCACAGCAGGATCCATGATCTTGAACACAGGGCTTTCAGGAGTGGGAGTGGAGCCCTGGAGGAGGCTCTGCAAGGAACATTCTGACCCAGCACGGGAGGAAGGTGAAGCGGTTAAACCATGGGCCTTCCACTCACACAGCCCAGCTTTATCCAGCTTTGTCTCCTTCAAGCCTCCTTCTCCACAGAGGAACAATCCACAACTGTACTCGTCACAGTGATGAGCACGTTAGTAAACCTTAACTGTTATTATTTTTATGAACATATTTTCTAAATAAAAAATCAGACAAATGCATGGTCTAAAAACAAAGCAAAACAAAATGCTCCATTTTCACCTAAGGCCAATTTGGAACCTAACCATGTTGATAAGTGAGGAGTGAGAGTATTAAATGAGAGTAGGAAGTTCAAAAAATTACATATTTCTTAAACTCTGAATTTCTGTGGCACTGAAGTTTCCGCCATTTATCCATTTACTCCAGAACAGTTGATTACCCTTTAAATACTCCTACTACCTCATCCAGCCATTCACATTTCTGTGTTCCATTATTCAAATTAGCAATGATTCTTAACTTGAACCACTGAAAAGCATGTTTTGCATCCAATGCACAGCAAATTCTTCTGTTATGAGTGCCTGAAGAGCTCATTGTTGCCTCCTTCAGTATTTACAATTAGCTCAATGCTTTTAATGTATGTTGATATCTGCATGGTTGCCTCTTCATTATTTTAAGAAATATAGGAAAGCAGGGGGGAAAAAAAGAATACTTAGGAAAATAATAGGTAATGGATAAATAAATCAGGAGGATAGAGAAATCTGGATATTAGACCTTCAAATGGATACACTTTTCAAAATGCTTTTATTCACTGAAACTGAGGGGTATATATAGGCATTTGCTTCTGGTATGTTTCTGGAATGTGGGAGGTGTTAGTCCTTATGAGCCAAAGTTATTCTCTAGAAAACAGAGATCCGGTGATTTGAGAAGCCCTGAGCTGGCATATTTCACTGGCTTTAAATTCAGCATAAAACTCAGTAAAAAAAAAAAAAAGTGTTAAAGGACACCTCTATGGATAACTCTGGGACCAAGCTCTTGGGACAGAACATTTTTGAGCTGAGTTAATTGACAAGGTATACATAGTCCCAAGTCTTTTGAAAATGTTCAATGTCAGGTAAGAGAGAAGAACTTTGCTGCCCAGCTTAGGTCTGCTTAATATTGTTTGTCATGCTGTAGACAGACTTTGGAGACATTTCTCTGTGATTTCAGCCAGAAAAAGAAAACACAGTAAGGCATTGTTATTTGCACACCCTCACACACACAAATTAGCACTGGTTGACTGCTTACATCTCTGCAGCAACCAAGCCAAAAATAAAATTCAGCAGATTAGGAAATACAGAGATAATCACAATCTCTTTAATCAGGGTTTCAGAGAGCACTAATAAGGTGAACGTTTTTGTGTAAATCCTTTCATGAACCATCATATTTGGATAACCACGTAGCCACTCATCAGTTCATTCACTTGTGCATTGGCAGATGTTTATTGGGTATCTTTTATGGCTTGATTTGTGTCCCCCAAAAAGATATGTTCAAGTCTTAACCCTCTGTACCTGTGAATATGGCTTTATTTTGTATGCAGACCCCAAAACCGGGTGTTTGACATGACGAAGATGGCTGTCGCTAATCTAAACTAAACTCCGGTTTGAATTGAACTGCAGTTTGGCCTAAGTCTCTGCCCCCGCTGTCCTGAAGAGACAATTCAGCATCTTGTAAAAGTTTAAGTTTTTGTAGCTCACAGAAGGAGCAAAGGTCAAGGCTCTAGATTGTATGAGGAATTGTTCATTAAAAGACGTTGGTCGAAGATGTTTATGCAGCTTGATTCAAGGAGAATGCCTTGGTCAACGTGCTTTAAGAGGTTAGAAAATAGAGTTGATAATGTTAAGAAAGTTTGTTACGATAAAAAATGTAGTTTAATGATCCTCTGGTAACTTTTTGTCATACAAATCCCTATCCCTTCGAACATGTAGCCCTTTGTCTACTCCTCCTGATAAAAACCTCATGGTCCTCCTGCCATGTGGAACATTGTGAAATCTTGCTTAGACGTTAAAGTGTCTCCTGACTCACGAATCTCTATTCCACAATAAAACTCTTTTTTGCTTTCATTTCTAACATAGTGCAAGTCTGGTGCTTTGCTACAATTTTGAAACAGGGTCTTTGTAGATGTAATTAGTTAAGTTAGCATGAGTGTGAATCCTAATCCAATATGACTGATGTCCTCAGAAAAGAGGGAGAAGAAACACAGAGAGACAGAGGGAAGAAGATAGCCACGTAAAGACAGAGGCAGAGATTGGAATGATGCTTCTACAACCCAAGGAATGTCTGGGCCTTCCAGAAGCTGGAAGAGATAAGGAAGGATCTTCCCCTAGGGCCTTCAAAGACAGCATGGCCCTGAAAACACCCTGAATTTAGATATCTAGCCTCCATAACGGTGAGAGGATGCATTCCTGTTGTTATAAGTCACCCAGTTTATGGTGATTTGTCATGGCAGCCCTAGGAAACTAGTACCAAAACCAAATCCAGTGCCGTCGAGTCGATTCCGACCCAGCGACCCCATAGGACAGGGCAGAACTGCCCCACAGATTTTCCAAGGAGCGCCTGGCGGATTCGAACTGCAGACCCTTTGGTGAGCAGCCGTACCACTTAACCACTACGCCACAGGGGGAAACTAGAAAAAAAGAAAACTTTTTTTTAGTTTTTTAGTATAGAAAAAAAAAAAAGAAAACTTTTTTTTAGTTTTTTAGTATAGCACCCATTAAATGCAGCTTCAACAATGAGCACTGGAGATACAAAGCTACAAGTATGTGGTCCTGAATCTTGTGGGCTTCACCATCTAATGGCGGAAGGGATAAGTCAGACAAATATTGCACAGAGGGTGCTGCTATTGAAGCAGAGAAAGAGGATCCATATGTTACGAGGAGTGATAGACATTTGTTACACTTTTTGGTTGCTCAATATCTGTCTTAGTTTGAGTTTGAAGCAGATCCTGAGACAAAGATTCCTGTGCAAAATGATTATTTGGGGAGTACAGGAAACATTGGAGGTGGAAGTTGCATCAGGAAAGGGAAGGAACCAAAACTCATTACCCGTTGAGTGGTTCCGACTCATAGAGACCCTGTAAGACAGAGTAGAAGTTCCCCATAGTGTTTCCAAGGCTGTAAATCTTACCAGAAGCAGACTGCCGCATCTTTCTCCTGTGGAGTGGCTGGTAGAGTTGAACCACCTACCTTTTTTGGTTAGCAGCTGAGTGCTTAAACACTGTACCACTGGGGCCACTCAGGGAAGAGGAGGTACCCAATAAGAAAAGTTATGTTATCAAGCCAGCTGCCAAAGTGAGAGAGGAGAGCTGGATCCCTTGGGGAATTCTTGGAAATGGTGTAAAACACACACCTCATAGTTATCTCACTCAAGGAGAGAGGGAGCTGGACCAACTCCCATCACTAATTGGTGAGAGCTGCTCCTGGGGCACTTAATTCACCAAGAAAGGCTCTGGCAGGTGGAAGTAAAAGTCACCCAGAACATTCTGAAATAATAAGGGTCAAGGATATTGGTGAGGCAGCTATAGTTTCTGCTACAGCACCTGAACTCCTTCCCAGGTTTGAACAATTCCCAGTTTTATGACCTTTCATAGGAAATACAGTCTACCTACCATTATAGAAACAAAAAGTGAAATGCCTGATTTTCCAGCTTCCCTTGCAGCTAGGGCACAGGCATATGACCTAGGTTCTACCAATCAGACAAACCTGGGTGATTTAAGTAGGTGTTTCATCAGGGTGTCTCTTTCCATCAGAGATGATGGTAGCTAATTTATCTGTGTCAAATTTAGCAGATCAAGCAGATGGCTTTTATCAGCTCTCTGTCTGAACTTTTCTCTTTCTGCTGTTTTCTGAAACCATTTAAAATGTGTCCTACGTTTCCCGTAAACATACACACAGGGCCAATGATGTAATTTGCAGGACCCAATGAAAAATGAAAATGCAGGCCTCTCTCTCTACTTGTTGTGGTGCATTTTTATTTTCTATTTAATGTTGTTCTAAATATGTTGTTGTTGTTGCATGCTGTGGAGTCAATTGTGACTCATAGTGACCCTATAGGACAGAGTAGAACGGCTCTTAGGGTTTCCTAGGCTGGACTTTTTAAGGGAGAAAATCACCAGGTGTTTCTCTTATGAAGCTGCTGGTGAGTTCCAACCACTGACCTTTGGTTGGCAGCCAAGTGCTTAACCACTTTGCCACCCAGGATTCTGTTCTAAGTATGCTGTTGTTGTTGCTGTTGGGTGCTATAAAGTCAGTTCAGACTCATAGCGACCCCATGTACAAAAGAAAGAAACACTGCCCAGTGTTGCACCATCCTCACAATCTTTGTTATGCTTGAGCCCATTGTTGCAGCCACTGTGTCAATTCATCTTGTTGAGGGTCTTCCTCTTTTTCACTGACCCCTTACTTAACCAAGCATGATGTCCTTCTCCATGTCCAAAGTAAGTGAGATGAAGTCTTGCCATTCTTTCTTCTAAGGCTCATTCTGGCTGTACTTCTTCCAAGACAGATTTGTTTGTTCTTCTGGCAGCAGTGGTATATTCAATATTGTTCACCAATACCATAATTCAAAGGCATCAATTCTTTTTGGGTCTTCTTTATTCATTGTCCTACTTTCAAGTGTATATGAGGCAATTGAAAACGCTATGGTTTTGGGTCAGGCACACCTCAGTCCTGAAAGTGGCATCTTTGCCTTTTAACACTTTAAAGAGGTCTTTTGCAGCAGATTGCCTAATGCAATGCATCTTTTCATTTCTTGACTGCTGCTTCCATGGGCGTTGATTTGTGGGTCCAAGTAAAATGAAAATTAAAACTGGCTTTGTACAATATAAAGATGAACAGTAAAATTCATGCTAAATATTTAACATTTTTAATTTTACTATATTTAGAACAGTAAAATGAAGTATAGTAAAATTAAAATGTTAAATGAATTTTAATGCAAGTATCAGAGCATTTAATTGGTATGTGGCATCACTGAAATTACAAAATTCTTATTTTGTGGCTAATCCCCAGAGAGTTCCTCCAGCTGGACAGAAGTTAAAGGAGGAAGAGAGGATCTGTTTGTCCATAGGGCCTGTGAGTATGGCCTTCATAGGCACCAAGGTGGCCGGCCTCAAAACTAGGACATTTGCACTCTAGCTCCAGCCTGATGGATGCTGGGACCCACCCCTCCCACCAGATGCTGGACCAATGCACTATGACTGAGGGAGGAGAGCTTCCCTCCCTTTTCCACCTGCCCATCACCCCAACCTACAGCATATTGGCAAACCCCACAGATCTTTAAACTTCCATTCCCAAAAGCACTAAGTAGATCAGAGGTGGGTGATAGGCCCCCCCACTGAGATTCAGCCTCAACCAGACACACCATGATGCTGTCGGTCTAGGGGGAGACAGCTGCTGCCATGTCCTGACCCAATATGTGGCAAGATTCAGTGCCCAACCCTGAACCATCTCATGCCCACACTGAGGCCCTTGCCAGTGATGGGGGACAGCAGTGATTGCCAGACAGGGGAAGGGAGGTAGAGGTTAGGCTAGGTCCTGAATGCCAGAAAGGAATAGTTGTGACCTGGTCCTGGGGAGGTGATAGGAGGCAGAATTGCATATGGGCTGAGGATCCAAGCCCTTGGCATATGACCCTTTATCCCTTCAGGCTTCACTTAAAACCTGTTGTTGTCAAGTTGATTCCAACTCATATCGACCCCATAGGACAGAGTAGAACTGCCCCATAGAGTTTCCACATAGCAGGTGGTGGATTTGAACTGCCGATATTTTGGTTAGCATCCAAGCTCTTAACCACTATGCCACAAGGGCACCCCAGGCTTCACTTACGAAACATAAATTAAAAGATAAAATTACCGGGAATTTCAAGACAGCAGTCACAGAGAATTAAACCCCAAGCATTGGACCCTTCTGAGCATGGGGCCTTGATTGACTGCACTCAATGGTTGCTCACCCACCAAGCCAATACACAGGCAAACTTCCTGGAAGAAAGCTTACATTCACCATCCATTGTCTCTTCTCCCATTCTTTTCTCAGCACTTTGCCATGAGGCTTCCATTTCCAAAATCATGAGGGACTCAGATTTGGTGAGACCTAAAGCTTACACAGTTTTAAGGCTTACTTTAAGAAAATAGGTCACAAAATTATGATTGCAAATTTAGGAATATAAAGAAAAAATGCATTGGAGGTGTCCTGCTGTGTCAGCTCCATTAACGTCACAGTAAATCCTCCTCTATCTACAACTTTGCTCCAACTGCTACTTCTCAGTTTTACTCCAGTTGTCAAATATAATGGACAGAATTCAGTCTGAATCTTACTTGAGTTCTCTTCTGTAATTGGTATAGATAGCATTGACCCCTCTCTCTTTGAAATCCTCCACATTGGCTTCTAAGACAGCCATCATCTACCTTCTGAGTAACTCATTTCAGCATCTTTTGTTGGCTTTGTTTTTCCTTTCACCAATAGTCCTTGGATAACGTTTAGTATACAAATTTGTTTCTAGGGGTGATATTGCTTAAAACCATAATGAGATAATATATATGGAGGTGCTTTGTAAATTGAAAAAAAAAATTGAAAAGCACTGTATAAATAAGAATTATTATTATTGCTAGCTGATTAATTCTATAATTTGTTCAGCAGAGGCTTTATCTTGATTTACCAAATGTTCTTTTTATATCCTAAAAGAAATACATATGTAAGGGATTCATGGTAGCTATAGAAATGACTTTATGATTTATACAGTATTTTATGTGTTTTACATATACCGTAGTACCCATTACAAAATAAATAATGCTGAAAAAATTAAGGGGATGACATTTATTGTGTGTATATCTCTGTTTCTCCAGCTATATGAGTGAAATTTTTATTTTTATGGAAATTAGTTGCATGAAACTCAAGCAAAAAATATCTAAATGTGACAGATATATTTCCCCAGCCAGATATTAATCTGTCCGAAAGAAAAACTAACCAAAAATGCAAGATTTCTTTTTTCTTATCTAAGTTTGCTATTTATGTCACTCAAAAGCATAACTTCATTTTGCTACAATTTATTTTGCTGCTGAATCTTTTTTAGTAGTTTTGTCTCTGTATCGATAAGGATTAATCTATCTGAAGGCTGAGATTATATATAAATTGTTACTATCCCCTTGTTTCAAAGTTAATCACAGTTTCAAAAACGCTCCCTACCATAAAAAAATTCACTTGGGTTCATGAAGGAATTTATATGGGAAAATAATACTCATAAAATAATAAAAACATGATTCATGGCTAACATATTAATTACCAAGAAGAACTAATGATTTCCTATTTATAATGACACTTGTTTTTCCTCTGAAGAGTGGAATAGGTATCTGTGATCTTATCTGGAAATCTATCATTATAATTGAGGAAGCAATTTTAGTTGCAAAATATTCTTTGAAAAACTACCACTAAGCTTACTGCTGCCTTCATTGCAAGTTTCTTCCAGATTTTGTTTTTGTATTTATGTCAGGAAAAACAAAAAAAATCCTATTGATTTCCCTAATAGTAAGCTTTCCAAAGGTATATGGCTTTAATGCTGGTCTTGTTCTTTTGCTCATAAAATGGTGAATCATATTTCCTTAATATCCATATGTGGATGGCCACTGCCTGATAAACTCAATGGATTTAGAAACTCTATTACAGAATGATAACAAAGAGAAATTAATGGCATCAGTAGCTATTAAGATTTTGTAATAAGTTCCTGAACTTATTTGACAAGCCTATTTTGAGAGAAGACACCGTGCCAACTGCATTACAGTGGATTCTGAAAAAGTCATATTTTCCAAGGATTATTAATTTAACAAGTGTATATCTGGCACCCTTTGATGGACATGGACATCTTAGCAAAATAGCAAAGACATCATGTTTCCCATAAGGCAGAGCTAATCTATGGGGCTTGACCAGAATAATTATGTACATTTAGTAGCCCCTCTTAACTGTATAGCTGCTTACAGAACTGAGGTCCTGTCTGTAGCTGTTATTGATAGTCATAGCTCAAGAGGACTATAGCTCCTACCTTTCACGAATTACAGAATAACACTTGGTTTCCAAACAAACACTTGAATTTCTGATATAAATATCATGAACTGAACTTTGTAAATAAAAAAAAACTAGAGAGAAGGAGCCCTAGTGGTGCAGTGGTTAAGAGTTCGATTGTTAACCAAAAGGTTGGCAGTATGAATCCACCAGCCCCTTTTTGGAAACCCTATGGGACAATTCTACTCTGTCCTATAGGGTCACTATGAGTCAGAATCGGCTCAACAGCAACGGGCTTACTAGAGAAAATGGATTTTTGTTTAACATTTTTTAAACATTTATCTATATTCTAGAAAAAGTAATATTTGTTCAATTAATTATTCAACAAGTATTTATTGAGCCCCTACCAAGTGAAAGGTTACAATATACACATATTTAGTTAACATAAATTTGACTTAATACCTTAAATATCATGAAAGTATATAAAGATACACAGTACATTTTCAGAGGTTAAACTTGGCCCCTATAATGCAAGCAAAATACCTCATCTGTTCTGCAACCAATTTTCTGTTCCAAAGTTACAAGAAAAGCTAATAGTGGCATAATTATTAAAAGACTTTATGTCTGTCTTCTGTTTTTTTGACTGATTCAAGGTATTTTCAAGAACATTTTTACAGGTTTAATTTTTGCTTTATATACAAACTTTAGAACATAAACTTCCACCCCACCAACATTTTTAGATGAGAATCCACTTTACTGTGTTAGATATTTGGTGTAGGGGGAAGGGATTCAAAAAGACCCATTCCCTGGCCTCAAGAAACTTGTAACTTAGAGTTTTTAAAGTTAATTCTCCATATGCAAGGCAGGATCCATCTGATACCTGCAATACAAAACAAGGTCTCGGGGACCTTAGTCCCCACCCTCAACCAAAATCAACTATATTTTTGAAAATTTCACAAAATTTTAGAAAAAAGCAAAACTATAAATAATGAGAACTTTTAATTGTAACATTTATATTTGTAGTTAGCAAGAAAAATTCTCTCAGATGTTCTACTTATAAATAATTTCACTGGGTTGATACTCATGTAATTGCTAATATAATAATAGGTGTCTACCTTGATGCATATATATTTTTACAAACCAATTTTTGTGTGACAATCTGCCTGTTGGGCTGCAAGATTCCATATGTAATTATATATACTATCTTCCAGATGGAAATTTTTGAACACGGAGGAACTCATCTCAGGACAGGAATGACAGGATGAACATGTTTTTCCAGGAAGCAAAGGGTCAGGATGTAAACAATTTGTTCTTGGGAAGAATGTTTCAGAATGGAAACGTGGTGCCACTCACCTAGAGAGTAAAACTCATCCCCTCCCACCAAATGGCTGACCTATACATTTCAAAGGACACCAAAGCTTAAGCTCAATCAGTCATTACCTCCCTACCTTTTCTTGGTCCTCTATGCATAAAAGCCTCTAACTTGATAAAGACAACAGAGTGTTTGTATTTTTACTTAAAACTGTCCAATTCAAGCTGTATTATTCCTCACTAAAACTCCTTTTCTTTTACTCCTAACAAAGTACGATATTTTCTTCTTAAACTTTTCTGATGTCAGAAATGGGGTTTCGAAGGTGAGTTATCTTTGACAATCCTTGAGGTATCTAGATATGGGCACAGTACATGCTGAGCCACTTTGGGCTCTCTGTCTCTGCAAATTCTTGGAAATTGTTTATGGTAAAAAAAACAACAACAACAACAAACAAACTCTGGAATCCAAGTTCCACTCCCTTGAGTTGATAGTTATTCAAATTTTATTATAGATTTGTTTTGGTTCTTGCAAGTAAAAGTTTGTTTGTTGTTACTCTCATTATAAAATGGGAAATACCATGTCTAAAGATTTGGAGCCACCTTTGGAGACTCCTGCTCACTACATGAACAAGTGTTATGATCCCTTATCATGCATGTTCTTGTCTGTCTAGCATAACCTCACTTGAGACAGTCCAGGAAATCAGTGGCTACTTTGGGGTTCTTTTGATCTCTCTAAAATAACCTTTCTGCACAGTCAATTAGAGAAATGAGGCTCACGGATTAAACAGCCCCAGTGGGATACTTATTTTGATTGGTATTTAAGGTCTCTAAAAGACATCAAGACAGTAAAATTGCTTCCCTGCAGGACACTGTCTCTAAATTCACTAAGCAGAATAAAGAATAGCAATATTGGGAGGCAGTCAGATGGTGGAGTAGTTGGATGCTTGGGGTCATCCCTCTTACATCAAAGACCCCAAAAAACAAATGAATCAGATGTATATGACAGTTTAGGAATCCTAAGAATCAATGACAAGCCTGAAGAATTGGACTGAGTGACAGGCGGAAGGAGAGACAACCCAAAAGCAGTGGAAAGGGAGAATTATGGCTCACCAGAGTCCTGCTAGCTGAACCTTCACAGCATATATATAGTGAGACAAGCAAATAGCATTCTCAGACAAAACTCACCATATCTGGTACAGCTAAGAAGGAATAACCCTGTACACACCTCCAGAGCAAGCCAGGAGTGCTTCCAGACCTGCAAAAGTTAAGTGCACACATTCAATCCACCACATGCCCCCAGGCCCCTACCCCCATGCCAGATCTCCATAGGCCTGAGGGGCACTCCCACTTCCCTCACCCATCCCTTCTCCCTGCTTGTGACTCAGCCTGGTGGCATTCTAAACCTCTACGCACCCTAAGCCAGAAGCTCATAGCCCAGTATGGAAGGAGCTGCCCTTTGTGCCTGGCCCTGGTTTTGTAGCAACTTCCACCAGCTCTGATAACTTGTGCCAGTGCCTTGCCAGCACAGCACAGCCATATTGGGACAAAGCAGGCGGCATTCCCAGCCGGAGCTCACTTCACCAGCTAAGCAAGAGTGACACTGCATGTAAGTCAGAAGCAGACAGGAGGGCTTCCAGCCCTGCAAAAGTTAAATGCAGACACTTCACACGCCGTGCACACACCAGCCAATCCACACTGAGTCCCAAGGGCCTGGGAGATTTTCACGCCCTCCTGGCACACCCCTTCTCCCTGTTCACAGCTGAAGACCTGTGGCAGTAGACACCACCCTGCCCCTTTAGCCAGGAGCTCTCAGCCTAGTCCCCATCACCCAGCCACTGGCACAGGGCGTCCACAGATTTGAAGCACATTTTGCCCCCTCTAGTTTCTAGTGACAGCACCCAGCTGGCCAAGCCTCCACAGTGCAGCCATATTAAGCAAAACAAGCTGCATTCCCAGCCAAAACACACTCCACTTGGTGCAGACAAGCAGAAATAACTCTGTACTTATGGCCAGAGTCAGGTAGGGGTGCTTCATGCCCTGTGAAAGTTAACTGAACCCACTCCACTCACCACTCAGAGCCCAGCCCCCCATGCTGGTAGTGCGCAGACCTGGAGGATACCCCACCCACCTCACCCACACCCCCTTTCTGCTCATGACTGCAGCCTGACCTCCCAATTACTCATACTGGGAGCCTGCGGGCTGGCAGTACAACCTACTCCCATCCAGCCACCTATGCCTCAGGCCTGAAGAGTGATGGGGCCCCCCAATCCCTCCAGCCAATGGCACTGGCCACACGAGAACCAGCTGCACAACTCCCTTACTACACACTCTAGCAGACAGGGCATACCCTCCAACTGGGCACCCATTAGCAGGCAACATCCCCCCTGCCTCACCCCATGTATTGCCCCACCTTGAAATTGGGGGTTTGTGCCTGCTCCAAACACCACTACACAGCTCTGCCCACATGAAACTGTCCCAAGTCTTCACACTACCTGCCCAGTGACCAATGACCTGGCACCTTCACCCCAACTATCCAGCTGGCAGCAGAGGTCACACAAAACCCACAACCCAACAACCAGGGAGAACACCCCTACACCCACAACAAGGCGACTAGCAAGACAGATACATCACCTCATGAAAAACGCAACCTTTGTTCTCAGCAGTCCTACCAGAAAAGTGAACAAGGACCTGCACTCACACACCTAGTCACTGTTCCACTCACCTGGAGACAGGAGGTGAGAGGCTAAACATGGCCACATTAGTGATCAGAGTAGCACACATGCCCAGCCTACTCAGATACATCAAAACAAAACAAAACAAAAATTTGAGACCTAGAAAACAAACATACAATAAATAAATAAATACAATAAACTTCTTGATGGCTTAGAGACAATAGACAATATCAAACCACATAAAGAAGCAAGACAAGGTGGCTCCAGCAAGCAATCAAAATAAAAAATCATAAAACATTCCAGAGGATGGTAAGGCAATGGAACTATATGATAAAGAATTCATAAGACTAATATAACTAGCTCCCCAGGGGATGAAGAAAGAGATAAGAGAAAACACAGACAAAGCAATAGAAGAATTCAGGAAAACAGCGCAAGAACAAAATGACAGAATAAATAGGTTATTAGAAACAATACAAAAACAACTACAAATACAAAAGATTAATGATAAAATTTCAGAATTAGACAACTCAATACAAGAACATAGAAGCAGAAATGAAACAATGAAAGACAGAATTAGTGAAATTGAAAACAAATCCCTTGACACCAATTTTAGGAAAAATCAGAAAAAAGAATGAAGAAATCCTAAGAATTATGTGGGACACTATCAAGAGGAAAAACGTACTTGTGATTGGAGTTCCAGAACAGGGCAGGAGGTGGACAATGGAAAACACACAGAGAATTATTGAAGATTTGCTGGCGGAAAACTTACCTAATACCATAAAAAGCAAGAAGATATCCATCCAGAAGGGTCAATGAACCTGACACAGGATAGACCACAAAAGAAAGTCACCAAGACATATCATAATCAAACTAGCCAAAACCAAAGACAAAGAAAGAACCCCGAGAGCAGCTAGGGGAAAATCAAAAGTCACCTACAAAGGAGAACAAATAAGACTAAACTCTGATTACTTAGCAGAAACTATGCAGGTAAGAAGGCAATGGGATAACATATATAAAGCCTTGAAAGAAAAAAAATTGTAAACCAAGAATTATCTACCAAAATAGTCTCTCAAATATGATGGAGAAACTAGGACATTTGCAGATTAACAGAAATTAAGGGAATTTATAAAAACCAGACCCAGCATACAAGAAATCTTAAAGGGAGTCCTCTGTTAGAGAACCAACAACATCAGACACCAATCCAAGATTAGGACACAGGACAGATCAACCAGGTACCAACTGTGATGGTTAAGGTTGGGTGTCAACTTGGTTGGGCCATGATTCTCAGTGGTTTGACATTTATGATGTAGTTTGGTAGTCATATGATGATGTGATCACTTCCATGATAAGTTTTGATATAATGTGATCACCTCCATGATGTGATCTGCTGTGAGTAGCCAATCAGTTGAAAGGGATTTTCCTTGGGGGTGTGGCCTGCATCAAACATAAGTGGACTTTTTGGCAAAGCCCATGAGCTTTTGCTCCCTCTGGATCCTGTAACTGGCTCCTTTTCATCTGACCTCTGGTTCTTGGGACTTGAGCTAGCAGCTCACCTGTTGTCTTGCCTGCCGTTCTTGGGCTTTGTTGTTTTTTGCAGTCTGTGAGCAAGAGCCCTGCTGTCTGACTTGCCGATCTTGAGTTCGCCAGCCAGTGCGGCTATGTGAATCAGGAGAAGGCTCCAGCCAGATACACGTGCCAACCTCTACAACCTCATGAGCCATATCCTTGATATAAATCCCTCTCCATATATATTTGGAGCCGGTGGCACAGTGGTGAAGAGCTGGGCTGATAACCAAAAGGTCAGCAGTTTGAATCTACAAACCACTCCTTGGAAACTCTGTGGGGCATTTTTACTCTGTCCTATAGGATCACTATGAGTCGAAATCAGCTCTGCAGCAACAGGTTTGGTTTGGTTTCGTTATATATATTTATACACTGTACTGGTTTTACTTCTCTAGAGAACCCAGCCTAGGACACCAACCCAAATAAGGAATTCTCAAAAAATAAAACAAAGCTAAAGGATTGAAAATAGAAAACCAGAGAAGTCAATATGTAAATGACGATGATGTCAAAACAGAGAAAGGGAATAAACATTTTAGTTATAGAACTTTCATATGGAGAAGAAATCAAGGCAATATCAACAAATAAAAGGCTGGCTTAAATGTAGAAAAATAAGGTAAATTTCAAGGTAACCACAAAGGAAGTTAACAGACCTACCCATTGAAGTAAAAAAGAAGAAAAACATAAAGACACAGTAAACACAAATTCAACAATAACAAAAGAAATGACAGGAAAATACATAAATAAAAAGAACCCAGCACAGAAAATTAAGAAGAACTAAGAAACCATCAACACCACTAAAAAAAGTACAACAAAATGACAGCATACCTACTGATACTTATGATGCTGAATGTAAATGGCTTAAATTCATCAGAAAGAGAGGGAAAGTGTTAGAATGGATAAAATAACATGGTCCATCTATATGCTGTCTGTAAGACACACATCTTAGACACAAAGACATAAATAAATTAAAACTCAAAGGGATGTAAAAAAATATATCAAGCCAACAATAATCAAAAAAGATCAGGAGTGGCAATATTAATATCTGACAAAATAGACTTTAAAGCAATCTCCACCATAAAGGATAAGGAAGGACACTTTATCATGATTAAAGGGTAAACACACCAGGAAGGCATAACAAAAATAAATACATACACACCCAATGACAGGGCTTCAAAACACATAAACTGTAACAGCATTGAAATGAGAAATAGACATTTCCACAATAATAGCAGATTTCAATGGATCACTTTTGATGAAGGACGGATCATCTAAGAAACTCAATAAAGATACATAAGATCTAAATGCCACAATAAACCAACTCAACCTCATAGACAGCAGCAAAGTATACATTCTTTTCCAGTGCACACAGACCATTCTTTACAATAGACCATATTACAGGCCACAAAACAAGCCTCAACAAAATGCAAAACATCGAAATAATACAAAGCATTTTCTCTGATCACAATGTCGTAAAAGTAGAAATCAATAACAGGAAGAGCAAGAAAAAAAATCAAATACGTTAAAACTGAGTAACCTTTTTTTAAAAACTACTGTGTAATAGAAAAAATCATGAATGGAATAAAAAAAATCATAGAATCAAACGAGAATGAAAACACATCTTATCAAACCTTTGCGACACACCAAAAGCAGTGCTTAGAGGTCAATTTATAGCGATAAACACATACGAAAAAAGAAGAAAGGGCTGAAATCAAAACATTAACCCTACAACTCAAAGAAGTAGAAAGAGAGCACCAAAAAGAGACTACAGTCAGCAGAAGAAAGGAAATAACAAAGTTTAGAACAGAAATAAATGAAATAGAAAACAGACAAACAGTAGAAAGAATCAACAAGACGAGAAATTGATTCTTTGAAAGGATCAACAAAATCAATAAACCATTTGTCCAGACTAGATAAAAGAAGAGAAAGCAAATAACCCGAAAAAGAAATGAGATGGGTGATACCACAACAGAATCAACTGAAATAAAAAGCATCATAACAGAGTACTATGAACAATTGTACTCCAACATATTTGAAAACCTAGAGAAAATGGACAAATTTCTAGAAACACACTACCTACCTATATTAATACAAAATGAGGTAGCAAAAATAAACAGAACCATAACAGAGGAAGAGATTGAAGAGGTAATGAAAAAACAAATCCCAGTAACAAACAAAAAAACACTAGCCTAGATGGCTTCACTGGAGAATTCTACCATACATTCAGAGAAGAGTTCACACCAATACTACTCAAAATATTTTAGAACATAGAAAAGGAAGGAATACTTCCAAATTCATCCTATGAAGCCGACATAACTCTGCTACTAAAGCTAGGCAAGGACACCACAAAAAAGAGAAAATTACAGACTAGTATGCCTCATGAATATAGATGCAAAAATTCTCAACAATCTTCTAACCAATAGAATTCAACAGCATATCAAAAAATAATATATCATGACCAAGTGGGATTCATATCAGGTATGCAAGGATAGTTCAACATTAGAAAATCAATCAATGTAATCCACCACATAAATAAAATAAAAGAATCCTATGATCATCTCAATCAACAATTGAGAAGGTCTAACACCCATTCCTAATAAAAACTCTCAACAAAATAGGATTAGAAAGGAAATCCTTCAACATACAAAACCAACAATCAACATTATTCTCAATGGAGAGAGGCTGAAAACATTTCCCTTAAGAACAGGAACCAGACAAGGATGCCCTTTATGACAGCTCCTATTTATCATTGTGCTGGAAGTACTAGATAGAGCAATAAGGCAAAAAACAAACAAACAAACAAACAAAAAACATCCAAATTAGTAAGGAAGAGGTAACACCATCTCTATTCACAAATGATATGATCCTATACATAAGACCCCAAAGAATCCACAAGAAATCTACTGGAACTGATAGAAGTTTTCAGCAAAGTTGCAGGATACAAAATTAATATTCAAAAATCAGTTGGATTCCTCTATACCAACAAAGAAAACTTCAAAAAATAAAGATCAATAGAATTTATAATAAAAAAATTTTTTTATTTATTTTATTTTATTATAAATAACCCCCAAGAAAGTAAGTACTTTGGAATAAATCTAAACAGGGATGTAAAAGACCTGTTTTAAAAAAAAAAAAAAAAACCTACAGAACACTACACACAAAACCAAAGAGACATACATAAATGGGAAAACACACCATGTGAATAGAGAGGAAGACTCAACATTGTGAAAATGTCAATATTACCCAAAGCAATCTATAAATATAATGCAATTCCAGTCCAAATTCCAACAGCATTCTTTAATGACATGGAGAAACTAATCACTAACTTTACATGGAAAGGGAAGAGGCCCCAGATAAGTAAAGCACTACTGAAGAAGAACAAAGTGGGAGGCCTGATATCAGAACCTACTATACAGCCATGATAATCAAAACAGCCTGGTACTGGTACAACGAGAAACACTCTGACCAATGGAACAGAATCCATTCATATATGGGCAGTTGATGTTTGACAAAGTGCCAAAATCTATTAAATGGGGAAAAGACAGTCTCTAAAAAACTGTGCTAAATAACTGGATATCCAACTGTAGAAGAAAAGAAAGAGACAGGACCCCTAACTCACCCATACACAAAAACTAACTCAAAATGGATCAAAGGCCTCAATGTAAAACCTAAAATGACAATGATCATTAAAAAAAAAAAAAATAGGGACAACTCATGGGGCCCTAATACATGGTATCAATACAATTTAAACCACAACTACTAATGCACAAACACCAGAATATAAACTTGATAACTGGGAGCTCCAGGAAATTAAACACTTATGCTCATCAAAAGACTTCAACAACAGAGCAAAAAGAGAACCTACGGAGTGGGAAAAAATTTTGGCTATGATATTTTCAGCAAGGGTTTAATCTCTAAAATCTACAAAATACTTCGACATCTCAATAACAACAACAGAAAAAAAAATAATCCAGTTGAAAAATGAGCAAATGATATGAACAGACACCTGACCAAAGAAGACCTTCAGGCAGCTAACAGGCACATGATCATTAACCTAAGAGAAATGCAGATCAATCAATCCCAAAAGAGACAGTCTCAAGATACAACCTAATCGTGTAGATTAGGACCTTCTAGATGCTCTATTACTCCCCTCTGGAATTGCCATGATAAAAATACAAACTCACCAACCAAAATAAGTAGCCCCATTCCTTAGTTATATTGTGCTACTATAATAGAAATTCCACAAGTGGATGGCTTTAACAAACAGAAATTTATTCTCTCACAGTCTAGGAGGCTAGAAGTCCGAATTCAGGGTGCCAGCTCCAAGGGAAGGCTTTCTCTGTTGGCTCTGGGGGAAGGTCTTTGTCATCAGTCTTCCCCTGGTCTAGGAGTTTCTCAGTGCATGGACCCCAGGTCCAAAGGACATGCTCCCATCCTGGTTCTTCTCTCTTTTGCATCTCAAAAGAAATTGACTCAAGGTACAACTTAATCTTGTCGATTGAGTCCTGCCCCAGTAACATAACTGCCTCTAATCCTGCATCATTAGCATCATAGAAGTAGGATTTACAGCATTTAGGAAAAGCAAATCAGATGACAAAATGGTGGACAATCACACAATACTGGGAGTCATAGCCTACCCAAGTTGACACACATTTTTGGGGGACACAGTTCAATCCATAACACCCCAACTGAAGAAATTAGAGGAAATAATCTTGTTGATATGGCAGCCAAAGAAGCTGCCTCTCAAATTACTTCTGCACTTATGACAATTAAAGAAAAGGATTCCTTCAAATTTGCCTATTGCTAACTCTAACCTTCATGAATTAACTTTAGAAAAACTTTTAAAACAGCAACAATTGGCCCAAACAGATGAAATTAAGGCATGGAGAAAGGCATTATCCTGTCACTAAATTGTGGACCGGGCCTTATAAGAAAATAGTCTTTCCCAATTTCCTGCCTGTTCCTATGATGTGAACCTTACATGAAGTATCCCACATGAGATGAGATGAAATGATTGAAGCTTTAAAAAAATATTAATGGAGAAAATTTTTCTAGGCTGCCGAACTTGTTGCCATCCATTGCCCTATTTGCTCTTGCTATAATTCAGGAAAAGACCTTAAGTCCTACCTGGACAATACCCTTTACCTTCTGGGCTTATGCTTGAATGGCAGCTAGATTTTATTCAGTTTCTGCACTCAAATGGTTATAAATATGTATTAGTAATGATCTGTAGCTTTTCACATAGGGTATACACTTTCCCTTGCCATTGTGCCTTTGTAGCAAAGATACTTCTTGAAAACATCATACCTATCTGGGAAGAACCAAAAACTCTGTAGTGATAGGGAAACTCATTCCACTGGTCAAGTCATCCAAGAACTGTGTTGAGTTTTTCCCGTTTATCAAAGGCTACCTTGTCCCTATTATCCTCAGTCTTCTGGTCTGGCAGAGGGAATTAATGGAATAATAAAGGCTCAAATACCAAAGCTTTGTGAAACTTTAAATTTATCCTGGACAAAGGTCCCTCCCTTAGTTCTTTTAAATTTGAGGTCTACATCATTCGGATCTCACAAACTTACCGCCTATGAAATAATTATTGGGAGACTCAGCATCCTTGTTTATGTTGCCTGCACTGACCCTAACATTGTTCAGCCTGAATTACTGAAGTATTACTAGTCTTTAATCCAATATTCTAAAGAATATCCTCCACAGGTCAGAGAAGCCTTCAATGAACAAAAACTGGATTCCCGAAGCCTGTCTAACATCGCCCCAGGAGAATATGTATACTGGAAGGGACATCAAATAAAAGACTCAATAGAACCTCACTGGAAGGGATCATACTTAGTCCCCCTCACCAGTCCATGTGGAGCCAAGCTGTTGTGGTTGTTAGATGCCATCAAGTAGGTTCTAACTCATCATAACCCTAAGTACAACAGAAAGAAACATTGCCAAGTCCTGTGCCATCCTCACAATTGTTCTTATGCTTGAACTCATTGCTGCAGCCACTGTGTCAATCCATCTCATTGGAGGTCTTCCTATTTTTTGTTGACCCTCTACTTTACCAAGCATGATGTCCTTCTCCAGGTACTGCTCCCTCCTGATAACTTGTCCAAATTATTTGAGAAGTCTCACCGTTCTTGCTTCCATAAAGCATTCTGGCTGTGCTTCTTCGAAGACAGATTTGTTCATTCTTCTGGCACTCCATTGTATATTCAATATGATTTGCCAACACTTAATTCAATGGTGTCAATTCTTTAGTTTTCCTTATTCATTGTCCAGCTTTTGCATGCATATGAGGTGATTGAAAATACCATGACTTAGATCAGGGGCACCTTAGTCCTCAAACTGACATCTTTGCTTTTGAACTCTTTAAAGAGGTCTTTTGCAGCAGATTCGCTCAGTGCAAACACTCTTTGATTTCTTGACAGCTGCTTCCATGGGCATTGATTGTGGATCCAAGTAAAACGAAATCCTTGACAACTTCAGTATTTTCTCTGTTTATCATGATGTTGTTTATTGGTCCAGTTGTGAGGATTTCTGTTTTCTTTATGTTGAGGTGCAATCTATACTGAAGGCTATAGTCTTTGCTCTTCATCAGTAAGTGCTTCAAGTCTTCTTCTCTTTCAGCAAGCAAGATTGTGTATATTGTATATCGTAGGTTGTTAATCAGTCTTCCTCCAAACCTGATGCCAAGTTCTTCATGCAGTACAGCTTCCTGGATTATTTGCTCAGCATACAGATTGAATACGTAAGGTGAAAGGAAACAGCTGTGACACATACCTTCCCTGACTTTAAACCCTTGTTCTGTCCAAAAGACTACATCTTGTACTATGTACAGGTTTCTCATGAATACAATTAAGTGTTTTAAAATTCCCATTCTTTGAAATGTTATCCGTAATTTATGATTCATACAGTCAAATGCCTTTGTTTAGTCAATAAAACACAGCTAAACATCTTTCTGGTGTTCTCTGCTTTCAACCAAGATCCAGCTGCATCTGCAATGATATCCCTCATGCAGTCAAATTAGAGGAAATAAAACCTTGGATTCATTTGTCACAGTCAAAAAAGGTTAAGACTCTTCTTTGGATCAGCCGACACACCAGAGAATTGAAGGTTACATTTCAACACCCCCATGGCCAGAAAAAGGAGTCCTGGTGGTGCAGTGGTTAACATACTTAACTACTAACTGAAAGGGTTGGTTGTTCGAAACCACCAGCATTTCCCTGGGAGAAAGATGTGGCAATCTGTTTCCATAAAGATTTATACCTTGGAAACCCTATGGGGTCAATATGAGTTGGAATCGGCTTGACAGAAGTGGGTTTGGTTTTTTTTGGTTTTGTGACCAGAAGTAGATGATATCTGAGGAAGGCGACTGACCCAAGACCCTGGACCAGGCCTGAAAATGTACCTCTTAATCTTTTTTTCTTTTTACCTTTATTACAGTTATGCCTGTACTAATGTTTTCCTAAACTGGGCATATGTTTATGTTCACCATTTTAAAAGGTTTAATTGTTGGATATGTGGTGCCCTCTCAACCTCAAATCAGCCTGGCCTTCCCTGGTGGAAATCTCCACTACAGAGATCTGATTGGGTTGCTCTTGATCTATGGACATAAGAACAGCAAAGAAATAGTTCATTACTACAGGAAATCACTATTACTAGATTTTCCATTGATAAATGGCCTCTTTTTGTATCTGAACAAATCTTAGACCATAATCTAACCTTTAGTCTTAACACAACAAATACTCTACTATATAAAGTCCCCCAAGAAGAGCTAGCTAAAGAATCTTCTAAACCCACAAACAGTACTCTTCATATTGTAGGTCTATATCAACAACTCGGGGATGGATTCATCCAGTTAACTCCCCAGCAGGGAGATTAAGTGAGGTTGCTCCCTTTGCAGGAAATAATCTAACCACACCCATTTGAATACTTCAGCCATCATCAGACCTATGAGTTGGCTTCAAATGTCTGAAAGTACATTGTTTATAACCTTACAAGCTACTGATTGGTTCACCACTGACTGGCTATGATACTCAGGTATCTGTTGAGTGGTCCCTGATAGCACCTTTTGACTATGTGCAACCAACCTTTGGCTCTGGCTCCCATCAGCCTGGATTGGAAGGTGCACTCTGGGCATGAAATGGACCCAAAGACATATTTTAACTGAACTTCCTTTACCCGTTAATGTACCCATATTAAGAGCTTAATGGTCTCTACCAGTGTTTCATTGGCTTGTTCATTTAGCAGTAGCATTTGCACCTCAAATAGGACTTGAAGATATTATGGCACATGCAGAAATGTTAACCAAATATATACAAACTGCCCTAAATGACATTGCCTATGGGTTTCAAGAGATTAATACCAAAATAGCAAACAGGAAATACATAGTACTACAAAATAGAATGGCCCTTGACATTCTTATGCAGCCCAAGGAGATACCTCTGCCATAATAAAATCTGATAGTTGTGTCTATATTCCTGACTGTAGTGTTAATATTACACTCTATGTTAATCACATGCAACATACAGTATCTCGCCTTAATGATCCTGTTTCTTCCTTAACTGATATTATAAGTAATTGGTTTTCCTCTTGGGGTGGATGGTGGAAAAAATTGCTACTTTATTTTGGAATCTTTATATTCCTCATTGTTTCTATTATTGTAAGAAAAAAATGCTGTTTTGCTTTGGTTCAACACATTTTACCTATGAAAGCTATACTTCAAAACCATTTGACCCTTCACAAAAAATCATGCTGCTTTCACCAATGATCATGTTGTTTAATTACCTCCTTCTTGCCTCCCTGGGCATTTCCATTTTGATCTCTATCATTCTGTCCTGACTGAGAAAAGTTCCTCAAATGTGGCCTTGTCCATCAGGATATTCCCTATAAAACCTACTCACCCTGAAGACGAGGACTATTAGCTCAGCAAGGTGAAGAATGTAATTTTTATTAACCAGAACTCCTCAAGAAAACAGACAAAATCCTTCCAGAAGAAAGGCTACTGCATTGTGGGTGATAAGTGCCACTTCACAAAGGCCTGATCAAAGAGGGACAGAAATTTTCAAACATGGAGACACTCATCTCAGGACAGGAATGGCAGGATCTAAGGGCATTCCCAGGAAGCAAAAGGCCAGGGTGTAAACAGTTTGTTTATATGAAGAATGTGTATAACCAAATTGGCTGGTACCACTTTCCTGGGGAGTAAAATTCACTCCCTCCTAGCCAAATGGCCAACCTTTATGTTTCGAAGGAGTCCAAAGCTGTAGCTGAATCAATCATTACCCTCTACCTACCATTCGGTCTCTATGTAAGAAAACCTCCAACCCTATAGAAATAATGAAGTGTTATGTGTTTTGACTTAGCACTGCCCAGCTCCAGCTGTATTATTCCTCAATAAAACTCCTTTTATTTCACTCCTATCAGAGTCTGAGATTTTCTTCTTTGACATACCCAAATTATATGTCGAGCAACACTTCCTTTAAAAAATTACACAGAAAATCTCTGGACCCTTGGCTTCCCTGTCCAATTCATTTAGAATCAACTCAATTGATGAGATCAGAAGTAACTTTTGTAACTTGATAGTATGAAGACTTAACTCTAGACCAAAGAGGTTGGATTCACTTTCTTATTTCTGTTACCTTTGTAAGTGCCAAAAATTAATTTTGAAACTTTTTGATGAAATAAAAAATCCAAAATAAAGTCAAGACATAAGCGCTACAAATTGTTTAGTTATGTGCAACAGAAAAGAAATCTTGTTTTTATTTTAACTTCCGAAGAGTTTTTTTGTTTTCTTTTTGTACTTTAAAGGGATCTGGAGGGTATTATGCTGAGTGAAATAAGTCAATCACAATAGTACAGAACTGTACTTTTTGTTGTTTTTGTTTGTACTAGATCACTATTATAAAAACACAAGAAAATGCTTCCACACAGAGAAAACGATCTTTGATGGTGATGAGAAGGGAGGGGTGGGGAGGGAAAAACACTAACTAGATAGTAAATAAGCGGTAACTTTGGTAAAGGGTAAGATAGTACACAATACTGGGGAAGTCAGCACAAACTGACCAGGGCAAAGTCATAGAAGTTTCACAGACACATCCAAATGCCCTTGGAGACCGAGCTACTGGGCTGAGGGGTGGGGACGTGGTCTCCAGAGACATCTAGCTCAACTGGAATAACATAGGCTATAAAGAAAATGTTCTACATCTGACTGCAGTGAGTAGCGACTGAAATCTTAAAAGCCTGCTACTGGCCATCTAAGATACATCTACTGGTCCCATCCTGGCTGGAGCAAAAGAGAGTGAAGAAGACCAAAGACACAAAGGAATGATTAGTCCAAAGGACTAATGGAATACAAACTCCACTAGACTGAGCCCAGAGCAACTAGATGGTGCCCATTTACCACCACCAAATGCTCTGGGATCACATTATAGGGTCCTGGACAGAGCTGGAGAAAAATGTAGAACAAAATTCAGATTCACAAAAAAATGAAAAACTACCAGCCTTGCTAGCCTGATAGAGGCTGAAGAAACCCCGAGGGTATGGCCCGCAGATACTCTTTTAACTAGTGCTGAAGTCACTCTTGAGGTTCACCCTTCAGCCAAAGATGAAACAGGTTTATAGAGCAAACAGTAACACACTTGAGTGGCCTGCTTCATAGGTCAATCATGTATAGGAGACTTAATGGGCACATTAGCCCAAAAGCAAAGATGAGAAAGTAGGAAGGGACCGGAAAACTGGATGAATGGAAACAGGGAAACTGGGGTGGAGAAGAGGAAAGTGTTGACACATCGCAGAGTTGGCAACCAATGTCACAAAACAATTTGTGTATTAACTGTTTAATGAGAAACTAATTTGCTCTCTAAAGCTTCACCTAAATCACAATAAAAAAAAGTTGTCCATTTGTCAAGGCCCATAGAACTGTACAACACAAAGAATGAATCTTAATATAAACTATGAACTTTATAGTTAATAATAATGTATGAATATTGGTTCATCAATTATAACAAATATACCACACTAATGCAAGATGTTAATAAGAGAAATTGTGTGCTGGGGGAGAGTTTTCTGCAAACCTAAGATTTCTCTAAAAAATAAACTATAATTTTTAAAAAAATAAATAGAAGGAATGTATATTTTAATGTACTTTGAAGTTGATTATATTTTAGATAACAATCTAATTACCAATCTAACTACTAATTTTATCTCTCATTTGGATAATTTTCTATTTCTATTTTCATCTAAAATACCTCTCTCACACTCACAGACAAAATATAATAAATCTGAGAATTTGCCTAATTCTATCCAGTTCAGCAATGTTAATAGAACAAAAATTAATTCAGAGTACATATTTTAATACATCATTTGCATTCATAATTGGATACTACAATAAGAAAACTAGGGTTATTTGATGAGACATCGTCTACTATAAGGTATTATACAAATGTTAGTTGCATTTCATTTACCCATTTACTTTCTGTGTATAATCAAATTGACCTACTCAATCATTGTCTGTAATAGTGTATTATACTAGCCATTTGCTGTTGTTGGCAGGTGCCATCAAGTCAATTCCAATTCGTAGTGGCCTTATGTACAACAGAATGAAACACTGCCCAGTACTGTGCCATCCTCAAAATCGTTGCTATGCTTGAGACCGTTGTTGTGGCCACTGTGTCAGTCTGTCTCATTGAGGGTCTTTCTCTTTTTTCCTGACCCTCTGCTTTACCAAGCACGATGTCCTTGTTCAGGGACTGATCCCTCCTGATAACATGTCCAAAGTATGTGAAACAAAGTCTCACCATCTTTGCTTCTCAGGAACACTCTAGTTGCACTTTTTCTAAGACAGAGTTATTCGTTCTTTTGGCAGTCAATGGTATATTCAATATTCTTTGCCAGTACCACAATCCAAAGGCGTCAGTTCTTCTTCGGTCTTCCTTACTCATTGTCCAGCTTTCACATGCATATGACGTGATTGAAAAAACCATGGCTTGGGTCAGGTGCACCTTAGTTTTCAAGGTGATATCTTTGCTTTTCAACACTTTAAAGAGGTCTTTTGCGGCTCATTTACCCAATGCATCCTTTGATTTCTTGACTGCTGCTTCCATGGGTGTTGACTGTGGATCCAAGTAAAATGAAATCCTTGACAACCTCAATCTTTTCTCCTTTTATCATGATGTTGCTTATTGGTCCAGTTCTGAGGATTTTTGTTTTCTTTATGTTGAGGTGTAATCCATACAGAAGGCTGTGGTCTTTGATCTTCATCCGTAAGTGCTTCAAATCCCCTTCACTTTCAGCAAATAAGGTTGTGTCATCTGCATGACGCAGGTTGTTAATGAGTCCCCCATTCTTCTTCATATAGTCCAGCTTCAGAATCAACTCTACGGCAGTGGGTTTTTATACTAGCCATTAGATTGTTTTATTTTAGTGCTAGCAATAACAATTAACAGAAGTAAATGTTGATTAAAGCCCTAACAAGTAGTTCCATAGTTTTAAATCTGTACTTATACTCAGCTATTAAAACTCTGTATTGTTCTTTTGGTTAATGGCAAAAATCTCTTCTGATATGTTTGAAAATTATTCGACCCAATGGCAGATTCTATGTGAATTAGCCCTTTTTCTTTTCATCTCTCCATTATTATGAAAATCAAATTAATTCACAGACTAGTTTCACAAGAACTGTTCTTGAAAAGAGCAGAAACAAATACTAGCCCAGTAAAGCTCCATTTTCTCATGCTTTGTTCTCCCTCACTATGGACCATCAGCTCAAGGCTTTCCACATCATACAGGTGGGTAGTGAAACTCCTCGCCTTGTACCATCTACATAGATGTGACTCTGAGGACAGTCTTACTATTAAACACAAGGCAATTTCTTAGACCCAAATCAAATCCTTATACTCCCTGCCCCTTTCTATTAATAGGCCCTAGATACGCCATTACATTAATCTCTCTTTAATGTTGGTTCAGGGGCACCATGTGGCCCAACATCAGTGGATACCATTCACAGTTTTAGTTGGCAACTCAGACATACTTAAAGTTTCCATCATCCATTCTACATCTTGAAATGTTTCTGCTCATGAGATGATTATCTGCAAAGTAGGGCTTAGTCTTCCCCGCTGCCCTTTTCTAGATGAGCTCATAAAACAAAAATGTTAAGTGTTTTTATATGACAAGGAGCTAGAAATACAAAATTAGATTAGATACAATCCATATACTCAATGAATGGTGGAGATACACAAAAAAAGCAAATATATGCAAGATAGTATAAAATGATTATAGTAAAAGCATATATAAGATGCTTCAAGAATATAGAAGAGAACATGATCAACATCACCTCAGTTTGGGGTGTGAAGATTAGGGAACATCTCACAAGAGATGATGCTGAAGCTTAACTTCTATTTAAGATCTACTTGAGTAGAATCTCTCTAGTTCTAAAGAAAGAAAGAAATCAGGGGCTTCAGGCAAAGAACACGTGCCTGAAAACTCATGGTATATTCAGAGCTCTTAGAGTGGCTGAATGCAGGAGTCAGCAAACTAAAGCCTGTCGACCAAATCTGGCTCACTGCCTATGAGCTTAGAATGCTTTTTACGTTTTAAAGTGGTCAGAAAAAACAAAAAGAAGAAGAATATTCCTGAAACTTATATGCAATTCAAATTTCGGCATCCTTTGACGAAATTGTTCTAATTCTCCTGGAATGCAGATTTCTGGCTTTCATGCAACTCAGGGGTAACCTGCACAGATCATTGCCCTTAGGCATCCTTTTGAACCTTAAGCCTTGAAAAAACTAGTTCTTAAAAGCCACCTTTGAGCCAAGTAATGGTCCAGATAAACTATTAAGATCTTTTTGCTTTGGGCATTGTGCTGTTTTGAAGCATTCAGTCAGTTTCTACAAACAGGCTCCAAAGTTCTGACTGGGAGTTATGTTTAATGTAAATCAGTAATTAATTGTTCTTCAAGACAATGCTGTATGAAAATCCTCCTGACCACAATTTTTTTTATCAGTTCTGTTCCCACCCTTTTTTCCAGGGCAATGCAGAAAAAAATTGTTAGAAGGATTTTGGAAGTTCTTCTCATCTTCTGAACATTTCTGATACTCTAGTGGAAACGTTATCCCAATTTGCAAATTGTATTTTTGATGAACTTCAATCATCTCCTATTATTGGCTTCATATGGTTTTTGCTTTAATACCATCAGTAAAGTGTTATGGGAATACACCCATACCCACTCCTTTACAGATTATCTATGCCTGCTCTCACACTGCGACAGCACAGTTGAATAGTTGTGACAAAGACACCGTGGCCCATAATCTTAAAATATTTACCATCTGGCCCTTTACAGAAAGTGTGAGGAGTCCTGATTCAGTGTTGCTGGAGCAGGGAGTCTTGGGGGGTAGTGAGACATGAGGAAGAATTTATGGGGCACTCTTTCATTGATGTCATGCACGTAGGCTGTAGCTGATGGAGGGCTATTGAACCAGGAGGGTTTTAAGCACTGTGGCAATAAAGTCGTATTTCTATTTTTGGTAGTTTGATGGAGCAAGGCTAGATGCAAAGAGAACTGTTGAATGGCCAGTGCCATCTCTCCAGAGAATGATGTTGAATGTCTGCACTGGAGCAGTAACAGTGGGATTGAAGGGAATGTTTGGGAGATAGAATTAATACACCTTCATCAAAGGGTGAGAGGAAGAAAAGATTTCAGTTTTGAATGCGGTTTCAGGCCGATTGGTGGTGCCATTAGGCTAATCTTTTTTGCTATCGTTTAGCAAAAAACATAAATTTGATGCCCCAGACTCCATCTCAGGGGCTGGAGAAAAATGATAAAATAAACCCTGCCCTGGACTTCAGGGCTCTTATAATTTCATGGGAAACCCTGGTGGTGTAGTGGTTAAGTGCTATCGCTGTTAACTAAAAGGTTGGCAGTTCAAACCCACCAGACGCTCCTTGGAAACTCTATGGGGCAGTTCTACTCTGTGCTATAGGGTTGCTATGAGTTGGAATCCACTCGATGGCAATGTTCTCTTTTTTTTTTTTTTAAATAATTTAGTGAAGAATACAGACAACCTGAAAATTGCAAAATTATAATTCATACTGATAAGTGTAAAAATGAGGGAGTAAAGAATGAAAAAAAAAAGACGCATGGGAAAAAGCAAACAAGGCTTAGGGGTGAGGGACTGCAGCAGGTATATGTGAGTGTTGGAGAGGAGGTGGCAGGGAGATTGTTTTGGGTAATTTACATCCATGTGCAAAAAGCCAAGGAATTCCAGAACTAAGTCAGCCTATGTACTTGGAGCTTAGAGTGTAATGTGGTGAGTTGTAAGATAAGAATGGAGAGTTAGCTGGGAGTCTGTCACACAAAGATTTGTTGATCGAACTGCTGTTGTTGTTGTAAGGAGCCATCAAGTCGATTTTGACTCATAGTGATCTGGTATGACACAGTAGAACTGCCCCATCAAGGTATTTTGGCTGTTATCCCCATAACGAGCCTTGGTGGTACAGTGATTAAGAGGCATGGGTGCTAACCAAAAGGTCAGCAGTTTGAATCCACCAGCAGCTCCTTGGAAACTCTATGGGCAACAGATGTTTTTATATCCCTATGAGAGCAGATCACTAGGTCTTTTCCCATAGAGCTGCTGGTGGGTTTGAAGCACCGATTTCAGTTAACAGTGAAATCTTAATTGTCAAACTAGGGCTCCTTGTTGATCAAGCTAAAAAATTTAAGCTTTGTCCTGAGAGAAATCATAGTTGTTGAAAATGGGGAATGCATAAGTAAGAACTAACCAGATCAAAACTGAATGTATAAAATATCACTCTCTGTGATTTAGGGAAGAGCAAGGCTTCATACAGGAAAAGCAGTTAGATTAGATCACTTAAGAATGCGGATGAGATGAGACTGAGATCCAGCCTGAACTGAGATCACGGTAAAGGGAACGAACAGTAGTGGGGGAATTGGAGAGTGTTAACATGGGTAATAGACTGGCTGAAGATGATGGGAAAAGGTAAAATGCAACAAGTCTGGACACCTAGGTAGAAGGGGCTGCCATTCGCTGGAATGAGAAGAGGGTTTGGAGGGGAAGGTGGGTTTCATTTTGGACAGGCTGAAGGAATATATGGGTCTGAATGGAGATAGCAAGTCAAGAGATAGAGATTTGAAATTTGTTAGCGCACAAAGGCACTGACTGAAAGTAACTGAAGTCATGGGCCTGAGTGTGATCACGCAGGAGGGAGTTTACAAATGAGAAAAGAAAAGTGCTGAGTCAGAATCCTGGTGAATATCCACTTTTAGGGGAAGCAGCTCATGAAGGAAGCTGAGACGGCATGGCCAGAGGGGCGGAAGAAAGAGCCTATGCAGTGTTCCTCTACTATCTCACTGGAGCCTTTCTCCTGTCTCCTTCCCATCAGCATTTTAATAAGGTGAATCCCCTCCCATTAAACAAAACCTCCCATCACAATAATAGGTAACGTGTATACAGTGCTTGAGGAGCCCTGGTAGCACAGTGGTTAAAGCGCTCAGCTGCTAACTGAAAAGTCAGCGGTTGGAACCCACCAACCTCTCCACAGGAGAAAGATGTGGCAGTTTGCTTCTCTAAAGATTACAGCCTTGGAAACATTATGGGGGCAGTTCTAACTCAGTCCTACAGGATTGCTGTGAGTCGGAATCAATTTGACAGCTACAGTTTTTTTTTTTTTTTTGGTTTATAGAGTGCTTACTGCTGTGGTTAGTTGCTGTCTCATTGCTCCAACTCATGACGACCTTAAGTATAACAGAATGAAATGTTGCCTGGTCCCACACTGTGCGTGTAGTACTTAAAACCAAAACCAAACTCACCGTCGTAGAGTCGATTCTGACTCATAGCAACCCTACAGGACAGAGTAGAACTGCCCCACAGTGTTTCCAAGGAGCGCCTGGGGCATTCAAACCACCAACCTTCTGGCTAGCAGCTGTAGGTCTTAAGCACTTACAGTGGGCCATTTGGGAGGTCCCTGGGTGGTGCAAACTGTTGTGCTCGACTACTAACCTAAAAGGTGGTGGTTTTAACACACCCAGCAGTGCCACAGAAGAAAGGCCTGGCAATCTGCTTACATAAAGATCACAGTCAAGAAAACCCTATGGAGCAATTCTACTTTGTAATGCATGGGGTCTCCATGAGTCAAAATTGATTTGATGGCAACAGGTGGGCCAACTTAATTTAATCCTCACTACAACTCTCTGAAGTAGTTTCTGCTATTATACCCTTTATATACAAGAGAAACCTGAGGCAGGGAGAGGTTAATAAACCCAGTTGGCAGTTAGTGAGATTCAAAACCCAGGTTGCCCAACTCCAGAGCACATGCTTTTAACCTACCTCCTTCACTTCCCTCTCCAGCTTCGCCCTAGTCCTCTCCTCCAAGGATATGTTTATTGCTAAGTCCAATGAAAAATGTCCAGTTATGTCTTCCTTGTCCTCTCTTTTTCTTTCTGAATGATTCTGTTCCCTTGGTTTCGCTTGTTTTCGGCACCTTCAAAAACTCCTTAAGTTCTCTAGAGCTCCCCTTTCCTGCCCGCTTGTATTTTTTCTGTCCCACTCCAGGGACACATTACACAGCCTCAGTGGCGATCCAGCCACTCCTGTGGCTTCATCACCATTTGCATACACTACTATTTACATCAAAGCTCTAGCTCTAGTCTAGAACACTCACTTTAGCTCCTATAAGGGTATCCCTTTACAGACACCACAGATACCTCAAAAGGCAACATTTCTAATGCCAGTCTCATCATACTGACTCCCATTTCTTGGGTTCTCTTGACTTGTAGATGATGCTATTATTACTTATTCTCCCCAGCAAGAAACCAGGGATTCATCTTTGACAAAACATGGGAAGAGGCGGTGAAGTAAAATCAACCCCTATGACCTGCTGGTTTTTTATTCATGCTCTAAATTCTCTTACTTGCCCCTATCAATCTCCTATTATGTAACTTTCTCCTGTTATAACTGAAGTTTTTTGTCTCAACTCTCCTCAGTGTACTCTTTGTACTGTAGTAATACTGATCATGCTTCAAAAATAAATTTTATTATCACATATTGTTGCTTAAATCCATCACAAAACCCAACAACGTCATTAATATCACACATAAGTAAAATGTTGCTAAAGATAATTCAAACACAGTTGCAGCAGTACATCAACAGGGAGCTGCCAGAAATTCAAGCCAGATGACAGACAACATGGAACCAGGGATAGCATTGCTGATGTCAGATGCATCCTGGCTGAAAGCAGAGAATACCAGAGAGGTGTTTACTTGTGTTTATTGACTATGCGAAGGCATTTGACTGAGTGGATCATAACAAATTACGGATAACATTTTGAAGAATGGGAATTCCAGGACACTTAATTGTGCTCTTGAGGAACCTGTCCTTAGACCAAGAGACAGTCATTCAAATAGAACTAGGGGATATTGCCTGGTTTAAAGTCAGGAAAGGTGTGCATCAGGGTTGTATCCGCTCACCATAGTTATTTAATCTGTATGCTGAGCAAATAATCCAAGAAGCTGGACTGCATGAAGAAGAACGTGGCATCAGATTTGGAGGAAGACTCATTAACAACCAGCGATATGCAGATGACACAACCTTGCTTGCTAAAAGTGAAGAGGACTTGAAGCACTTACTGATGAAGACCAAAGAACACAGCCTTCAATATGGATTACACTTCAACATAAAGAAAACAAAAATCCTCACAGCTGGACCAATGAGCAACATCATGATAAATGGAGAAAAGATAGAAGTTGTCAAGGATTTCATTCTACTTGGATCCACAATTGGCACCCACGGAAGCAGCAGTTAAGCAATCAAATGATGTATTGCTTTGGGCCAATCTTCTGCAAAAGATCTCTTTAAAGTGTTATAAAGCAAAGATATCACTTTTAGGAATAAGGTGCACCTGACCCAAGCCATGGTATTTTCAGTTGCCTTATATTCATGTGAAAGCTGGACAATAAAAAATAAAGAAGAATTGATATCTTTGAATTATGGTGTTGGCAAAGAATATTGAATCTACCACAGACTGCCAAGAGAATGAACAAATCTGTCTTGGAAGAAGTACAGCCAGAATGCTCCTTGGAGTTGAGAACAGCGAGACTTTGTTTCATGTATTTTAGACATGTTATCAGGAGGGACCAGCCCTATACTTGGTAAAATAGAGGGTCGGCAAAAAAGCGGAAGACCCTCAACAAGATGGATTGATACAGTGGCTGCAGCAATGGGCTCAAACATAGCAAAAATTGTGAGGACGGTGCGGGACTGGGCAGTGTTTTCTTTTGTGGTAGGTAGGGTTGCTTTGAGTTGGAACTAACTTGACAGCACCTAAAACAGCAACAGCAAATATATCAGTTTCCTCATTTCATTACTAAACTTCCTAACATGGAATAAAAGACCTTTTCCTGGTTTATCTTTCCAGCTAGACTTCTGGTTGCTCCCTCCATCTGGACCCCAACCCTCTCTCCATACTCTCAAACCGTTATGCCAGTTTCACTGACCAAGCTGCAGTTCTGTGAATAAACCTTCCTTAGGGTTTTGCTCATGATGCTTATATTGTAGGTTTGAAATTTCTTATCACATTATTGGTTCTAGGAAACTGTAAGGTTCCTAATTTCTCTTCAACCCAAATTAAGTTGGTTCTTGAGTGCTGATGAGTGTCTGATGGCAGAAAACCTAATCTTGATGTTCCAATTAGTGTGTTTTAAAGTTTAAGATCATTTCTTCTAGAATTCTCATCCATGCTCCTTCTCTTTCTCTTGTCATCAGAGTGATATATGTCCTCCTGACATTTGGAGAAGGTATCTGGCTTGAGTGTCGTCTTCTATTGCTACCACTGCTGATGGAATACTTGTCCCTCCTTGTCTAGGTGGCTGCCCTCAGCATCATCTGTTGATGGCCCTGACTATCTAAGAACTTGTCTGTTTTCTCTGAATGGACAAAGTGTGGGTTTACCAGGTTGGGAGCTACCTCCTTCTCTCTTATTGCTAATCCTCTGAACTCACTTAAGAGAAACCCCTGAGTGTCACTGGTAATTAACCCTCAACGACCTTCTTCTCCTTACTTTGGCACATTGGAACTTTTTGGATCTCCATTATGCCCACCAGAGCTGAAAGACTCCATCTTTCACCCTCTCCGCATCCCCACCTTTACTCTTCTGGCATTAGGAGAGGTTGCTGTATCACCTGTTCTCAGAGCTTTGGTTCCCAAACTAGGACTTCCATTGCCCACCTTCCCCAAGGTTTCTCCTCTGAAGAAGAGGCCAGAGGAGGAAGGAGAATTGGTCTAAATGTCCTTGTTATCATCATCAATATTCTCCACCCAGATTCAGAAGGATCTTAATCTCCTCTCCGTATAGAAAAAATGGGAGGTGGGAGTCTGTCATTACACATTTTTCTCTTCTCTGTGGTTTAAGATACGGAATTCAATGCTCTGATTTACCAGGCTCTGTGGTTAACTTTTTTATTTGTGGTTAACATGCAAGGAAAAGTCCTTAGAATCCCAAAGTATTTTTCTCTCTTAAGTGTGTTTCTTGCATTTCAGAATTGCTTGAAAGATGCTGTCTCTGCATAATGAAACTCAAAGTAAAATAAGAGATTCTTCATTTTTCCTGTGTTCTTTTCCTCCCTTTCCAAGGTAATAAGCCTGAAAGTCTGTGCTTTGTTTGTTTTTTAGGAATACATATCTTACATTATTTCAAATGTCTGAAGCACAATACAGCAGAGTCCATTTTACAGTTCATATCATTTTAAGGCACAGTTGATAAGCACTCAGGTACTAAGTGAAAGCTTGGCGGTTGGAACTCACCCAGCGGCTCTGTGGGAGAAAGGCCTGGTGATCTGCCGTAGCCTAGAAAACCCTATAGGGCAGTTCTACTCTGTCATATGGGACCACTATGAGTTGGAATGGACTTGACAGCACCCAACAGCAATAACACACAAGAATATGAGCAAATGTTACTTTACTAAACATAGGTTTAATAAATCACTCAGGCATGTTGACTTTGACATGTACATATGTTTGACAACAAATAATAATGATGTTAAACTTTCAATAAAGACTTTTGTACAAAGAAACGTACAGAAAGGAAAGAAGTTAAACAAATGTATCTTTCTTATGTGTCTGATACCATGAAAGCTATAACATAACAGTATCCAATAAATTTTATTAGCGTTAGTCTGTTCAGCCTGGTCTGAAGCAATGAAATTAGCTAATTCAGAGGTCTAGTTTTTTTGTGCTTTTTAAAATAAATGGTGCTTTATTCTTTTTCTACCTCTCAGACAGACACTAATGCTTTTCATTACAGTAAGCCAACTTTGGTCCTAACAAATTAGCAAATTCATTTTTTAAGAAAATAAATGCATGAAAGTTTTTTTTTTTTTTTCTGTGTGATTTTTAAGGTTGGAAAGGCTTCAGGGAGACAGGAGTCACTGAAAATGAAACATATATAATATTTCCAAAATATTAGCCCTCTACCCTCCTTTTCCACCACCCATCTATTACCCTCCTTTTCCACCACCCATCTATTACCCTCCTTTTCCACCACCCATCTATTAGTTTGTTGTACTATGGTGTCTTTCATGTTCTTGTGATGCTGGAAGCTATGTTACCAATATTTCAAATATCAGCAGAGTCACCCATGGTGGACAGATTTCAGCAGAGCTTCCAGACTAAGACAGACTAGGAAAAAAGACCTGGTGATCTTCTTCTGAAAATTAGACAATGAGAACTGTATGTCTCACAACAGAATATTGTTCAATATAGTGCTAGTGTATGATCCCCCTAGGTTGGAAGGCACTCAAAACACACAGTGGCCACAATAATGGGCTCAAGCATACCAATGATTGTGAAGACGGCATAGGACTGGGCAATGTTTCATTCCATTGTACATGGGGTCACCAGGAGTCAAAGCCAACTCTACAGCAGCTAGCAACAACAATGACAACAATGTTCTTTTTACCTGGAAAATATCCCATTTCTCTTATCTTCCAACATTATAAATTGTAACTGTCCCTTCAGCACTCAACCAAGTTAAGACTTCTTGAGGACACCCACCTGTCTCAGTCATCTAGTGCTGCTATAACAGAAACACCACAAGCAGGTAGCTTGAACAAAGAGAATTTTATTTTCTCACAGTCTAGTAGGCAAGAAGTCCAAATTCAGGACTTCAGCGCCAGGGAAAGGCTTTCTCTGTCTGTCAGCCCTGGAGGAAGATCCTTCTCCTCAATCTTCCCCTGGACTAGGAGCTCCTCCGTGTAGGGACCCTGGGTCCAAAGCACACGCTCTCTTACCGGCACTGGTATGAGATACTTCCCCCTGCCACCTTCTGTGCTCACTTCCCTTTCCTTTTATCTCTGGTAGGATGAAAGATGGTGCAGGCCACACCCCAGGGAAATTCCCTTTTCATTGGATCAAGGATGTGACCTGTGCAAGGCTGTTACATCCTACCCTAATCCTCTTTAACCACAGGCAGAGATTATGATTTATAACGCATAGGAAAATCACAAAATGGTAGATAACCACACAATATTGGGAATCATGACCTAACAAAGTTGACACATATTTTTTGGGGACACGATTCAATCCATAACACCACCTTTACTTTCCACAACTATACTAGGTGTTTTGCCTTCACGTACCAATGCACCTAGCACGTAAGTCTAAAATGGCATGTATCACATTGCAATTGCCTGTTATTGGTCTGTCTTTCCATCTAGAGTGTAATCTCCAAAGGTTTGTCTTATTTATTGTTGGATCACCAGTAACTAGTACGTTACTCATAGAAATTCAGTGCATAGTTGCTGAATAAATAAATGAATAAATGCTGCCACCATTTTACAGGAAAAAAAAAAACTGATAGAAAAGAGATAAATTATCTTACGAAACATGTCTGCTGTAAATTCAAAATTAGAGCAACTAATATAGAACAATCTGCATAATTTTACAAAAATATTGAGTCACTAGACTGGAAGCAAAAATCTGATCTTTCTTTATTTAAACATTTAGAAATAATTGCACTCAAAATCAGAAGTTAGCTTACTGATTATAACTTGATAGTTCACTTAGACCCACATTAAATTTATTCAAAATCATTGTAGTAGTTATGTTATTAAAAAAACTCCAACTTCTTCAGAAATATAGGTTCAAATTCCAGCTGTTTGACTTGGATAGTTTGCTAAACTTCTCTGAGCCCCAGTTAATTTACCAGCTAAAAGGAGCCAATAAAAATTACTCCATTATCCAAATAAAAAAATTAAAGATTAAATTTGGCCCTTATGGAGAGGACCAAATCCACTGCCTGGCACAGAGTAAGTGTTTAATGATAAATGAAAGCTGAGCTCTTTAATATGCAGGGTGATTTACTTTGATTCACATGGGCAACTGTAAAGGGAAGCAAGCCCTGGTGGCACAGTGATCAACCAATCAGCTACTAACAGGAAGGTCAGTGGTTCAAGCCCACTAGCCGCTCCACAGGAGAAAGATGTGGCAGTCTGCTTCTCTAACGGTTACAGCCTTGGAAACTCTATGGGCAGCGCTACTCAGTCCTATAGGGTCGCTATGAGTTGGAATTGACTTGACAGCAACGGGTACAGATAAAGCAGAGACAGTTGGTTTATTATGATGGATCTGTATGCTTGTTTTTTTCCGACTAGGAACAGGATAATATATGAGTAATTTTTTGGAGAAAAAAGGTTAATCTTATTTCTGAATTATATCATAAATAATACTTTGCAGCTCAAAAGTAATCCACTCAATATTTAAGAACATATTAAGGCATTTACCTCTGTGTATGCAAATAGATATATTTACCTTTTGACCCACCAATTACATTCCTGGGAATCTATCCCAAAGGTACAATGTCAAAAATGCAAAAAAAAAAAAAAAATGTATATATATGTACACATATATGCTGAATGCCATTGATTGCAGAATTATTTGAAATACCAAAAGATTTGAAACTATCTAAATATTCATCAGTAGGGAACTGGTGAAATAAACCAGTAGTATTCAGCTGTGAAAATAATGAGTAATATTTCACATATTATTGTAAAGTGGTTTCTATGATACATTGTTAAGTGAAAAAAAGCAAGGTGAACAAAATTGTGTATAGCCTGAAAATGGGAATGTAAGCTATAGGTAAGTTGGATTGATAGATAGACGGTAGATAGAGAGACTGATAGACAGTGAGACAGATAGACAGTTATGTACATAGCTAGAAAATTTTTTTCCACAGTGCCACTGGCGGATTAGAACTGCTAATGTTTCAGTTAGTAGCTGAGAGCAAACTTTCTGTGTACCCAGGGATCTTAAATATGATTTAGAACCATGTAAATATTTCACACAATTACAAATTAAAATTAAAAACAATCCTTAAATAGAAAATAAAATAAATGAAACTAAATACGTATCTAGTTGGTGGGTATAACCACCTAAATAGGAATTATTCCAGGTGACCTTAAAACATAGTAATTTGACTACCTGGTATGACTTAGGACAAAATTTAAGGACAAGTTTAAGTAGAAATTAGGGACAAAAACAACTATAAAAACAAATTTTTAGACTGTTTTCATTAATGATATTTTTGGCAACAGTTTTGGTGGTAGGTATTTAGGTGATATTATTTTGAAATAGTTGTATGTGAATTGTAGAATAAAATAATTGAATAATTATACTGTAGTTCTATTATTCCCAGTGTAGCTGTAAACCAAGATTTTTGGTATGGGACAAATATATTTGTAGGTGTATCATATATTTCCTCAATTTGTCTACTGAACAAAAATTAAAAAGAATTAGAAGCCCAGTAGAAATGGACATCCCACTAAAAGAAAAAAAAAAAATCTTTAGAGAAATAGCTGATTCTAGGCCTGTGGTAGGAAATGTTTCAGGAAAATCTGAAATATCTTGCCATAACAGATAGTAAGGAAGTTATCAAAGCTATCAAAGATCATATGAATAGGACATAGGAGTTACAGAGATTCAAACTGGCCAAAAATGGGATACTTTTAGTTTAATAGGAGCTCTGGTGACACTGTGGTGAAGCACTTGGCTGCTAACCGAAAGGCTGGCAGTTCAAACCTGCCTAGCCACTCCGCGGGGGAAATATGTGGCAGTCTGCTTCCATAAAGATTACAGCCTTGGAAACTCTATAGAGCAGTTCTACTCTGTCCCACAGGGTCACTATGAGTAGGAATCAACTCGACAGCAATGGGTTTTTGAGGGGTTTAGCATAATAAGGATAATTACAGTGGATTGAGAAACCAAGTATGGTTAAGTCCATCAGATCATAATGATAGTTTTAAAAAATCTAATTGGTCAGTGTCTCAGTCATCTAGTGTTGCTACAACAGAAACACCACAAGTGGATGGCTCCAACAAACAGAAGTTTATTCTCTCACAGTCCAGTAGTCTGGAAGTCCTGATTCAGGGCATCAGCCCCAAGGGAAGGCTTTCTCTCTCTGTCAGCTCTGGGGGAAGGTCCTTCTGATGCATCAGTCTTCACTAGGTCTGGGAGCATCTCAGCACAGGAACCTCAGGTCCAAAGGATGTGCTCTGCTTCTGGGGCTGCTCTCTTGGTATGAGGTCCCCATGTTTCTCTGCTCATTTCTCTCTTTTATATCTCAAAAGAGATTGGCTTAAAACACTATCTAATCTTGTAGATCTCATCAATATAACTGCCACTAATCCATCTCATTGCATCATAGCTATAGGATTTACAACACACCGGGAAATCACATCAGATGACAAAATGGCAGACAATCATACAATGCTGGGCATCCTGACATAGCCAAGTTGACATATATTTTTGGGGGGACACAATTCAATCCATGACAGTCACCTTTAGAGAACAATGAAGAATCAATTCAATATTTTGAAGATTGTTAAATTAAGGGAAAGAATCAAGGATTGATCCTGCTTCCTATATGAACTACACCAGTTGCCGTCAGTCAACTCTCATGACCACCCAGTGTGTGTTGGAGTAGGACTATGCTGTACAGGGTTTTCAGTGGCTAACTTTTTGGAAATAGATTGCCAGGCCTTTCTTCTGAGGCACCTCTGTGTGAATTCAAACCTCCAATCTTTCAGTTAGCAGCTGAGCATGTTAACTATTTATGCCACCCAAAACTCCTATGTGAACTATAAAATCCACAATCAAACCCACTGCTATCGAGTCAATTCCAATTTATAGTGACCCCGTAGGGCAGAATATAACTACTTCATGGGGTTTCTGAGGCTGTAAATCTTTACAGAAGCAGAGTGCCACATCTTTCTCCTGTGGGGAGTCTGGTGGGTTCAAACTGCTGACTTTTTGGTTAGCAGCCGATCACTTTAACCACTGCAATATGAACTATACCACTGGATAAAACCCAATAACAGATAAAGGAAACAAAACATCATCAAAGCATTCCAAATTTAAAAATGGCCAAAAAAGATAGTTTTAGAAGGTCACCATTTTGTAATTCCCAATCAATTAATGAATTTATCTATTGAGTATCAATGGTTGCTGACATCATCAAAAAAGAAATAGCCAGAAGGAAGAATTTACCATCTGCTAAGTCAACAAACCTAAATCTGATTAAAACTCTAGAACTAACTTCCATTGACGGATAATACAGTACACAGAAGAACATCCTAAACAATTCCACAAAGATGCAGTCTACGCAGTCCAGACTGGGGGAAAGTCTAGAAAGGCCTATCAACCAATCACAATACGTGACCTTATTTGGATCCTGATTTAACAAATGAAAAAAAGAAAGCCCTCATGACAGCTATGGATAATTAAGTACCAGGTTAGATCAAAGAGCCAAAAATGTTCCATCTTCCTCTGTTACAAAATATATGCCCAAGGGAAAACATTATTTTGGTCTGAATAGTAATTAGTACGGTCAGTATGAAACACATTGCATAGAAATAGAGTTGTTGTTGTTGTTTTCATATTGCCTATGGAGGCATTTTATTAGTTGTGATAATTTATGTTTTTAATCTTTTTAGTTAATACACCCAGAGGCAGAGGAATTGGAGCCGCTAAGAAGGCAGAAATAAATACAATATTATGCATAAATCCAAAAGCGTTAAAAAGCAATTCTGTTTCTTGGTTTCTGAAACTAAGTAGGTCAAATGTTTAAAGAAAACTATAAAACCTTTACTTTCCTTTTTGATTGCCGATTTATGTTATAATATGTACAAATCATGATTTCCAGTTTTATACCTATTATTTATGAAAATGGGAATATTGAACCTGAGAATAACAACTCCCACTTAAAACGAATTTATTCTAGAGTGTCTATTAACTCCTTAGAAGTAACGTTCTATTTTCTTAATGTTTCGGAGAAATTATTTTCCAGATTATAGTGCCCTCACAAATCATATGATTTCGAACTTCTAGAATAATTTTAATTTTTAATCGCTTACTTAATTGAAAAAGATTCCAGATAACTTGGGACTTCCTATGTTTTTTTGATCTGTAATAAGGAATGCCATTAGATGCCTCCCCTTGCCTGAAGATCAGGATGCCTCCAGCTTTACCAAAGTAGCCGGCACCAGCCAGTAAACACTTCCAGCCGGCATAAGCTGAGTCCTGAAAGAAGATCTAGAGTTGGCCAGTTGAGGGGCCAGGAGAGGGGGGAGAAAACCATCACAGACAGAAAGACAGGATAGTTATGATGTAGAGATGCAAAAGAATGTGACCTGTCCTGCTCTGGGTGACTGGAACTTGGGGAGCCAGGGCAGGAACCCACAAGAGCTGAAACTAGAGGTAATTAAGGTCTAGAGTAGTCAGCTAGGCTTGTGTTCTCAGTTAGGTTTGATTATTATCTTGAATGCTACTGAAGGTAGCTAGTGAGATGACTACATTTTTTGTTTTACAAAGATTAATATGAGATCAAAATATCTCCTATTTCTTTGTCAGGTCTATATACACCGTACACACCTGTTGCATATGTTGTACATTACTCGTTACTATTGGCCTCACAGCTTCCCAAGGATTTATGCAGGGGGTAGACTTGCAATGGAAACACTCACTTGCAGCTTGAGGTTTCTGAAAAATTTTGCAGTAGCCTAAGAAAAATATCCTTCCAACAAAACTAGTATCCCTGCCCTTGCCAGTGCCAGGTATTTGCTAGTCTCTCTTCTGTGGCAAGAGCTGTGGTCTCCCTGCATGGAACTTGGTCTACAAGAAATAGGAAGTATACCTTCTCTTGGTGTGGGTTTGGACCAAGAAAAGCAAATCCATATCAGACCCTCTCTTGGTTCAGCAATTTTTCTCAGTACACTTGAGTCTTCATCTAGGAGAAAAGCACGCAGATGTTTTTGCAGTTGACATTCCTGAGCATGTATATACTCAACTCAGTCCGACAAACCACCTAATACTAGAGATGGAAGACTAGCCAACATCTTGAATTCCTGCATCAGCTTCCATAGTACCAACCAGCTAGGTTGCTAATGAGGAGGATATTTATCTCAGAGAATACTCTTATAATGGCCTTTCTCCGAAGGTGGTACAGAGACGACAGGGGGTCCCTGATACCCAATTAGGGGTTCCTAGAGATCAAAATTGTTTTCACAGTAATTCTAAGATGTCATTTGCCCTTTTCACAGTGTTGATATTTGCACTGACGGTGCAAATCAACAGCTGGTAAAATTACTGGCATCTTAGAACAAATCAAGGCTGTGGTAGCAAACTGTCCCAGTAGTCATTATATTCTTCACAATCATACACATGCAATTAAAAAAAATTTTTTTAATGTAGTTTCAGTTAGAAATGCCCTTGATTGCACAGCAAAAAATAGTAAAATATATTAAACTCAACCTGTGAGTACACGTCTTTTTGTTTGTGTGACTAAATAGGAAATATACGTAAGTACTTTGGCAACATACCAAAATAGGATCATTGTCTCCACAAGAGCTCCATAATACTGTCACAGGGAAAAGTTATTGAGTTGCAAGTTGAGCTAACTCCATTTTTATGGAGCACCGTTTTTATTTGAAAGAGCAACTGACAGACAAGCTACAGTTATTGAAACTTGGATATTTGGCAGACATTTTCCTCGAGAAGGAACAAAGTGAGCCTACCACTTCAAGGAAAACCACTGACAGTATGTATAGCCAATGATAAATTCAAGCTTCCAAGCAAAAATTTGAATTTCGGAAAATTTGTATCTACCACCATGAATGTGATCACTTCATAATGATTAACTTTTAATAGTAATTAAACTCACTTTTGACTGAGTTCAGTGGTGAAAATGAAATGTGTCAACATTTGGAAGATCTGCGTAACTCAGTGAACTAGTAATTTCCAAATACATTGTGTGATGTTACAAAAGCATACATAGGGAAAACACCCATTCAAAGTTTTAATGAATTTTGAGTACAAAATTTATTGATATGGTTTGAACAACACCTTGCAGCCTCGTTTTAAAAAGTACCACTTGTTAAGTTTCAGTACAGCATCAAAGAAGAATGTCCACCATTATCTCAAACAAACAAACAAACAAACGAAACCCATTGCCGTGGAGTAGATTCCGACTCATAGCAACCCTGTAGGACAGAGTAGAACTGCCGCATAGAGTTTCCAAGGAGCAACTGGTAGATTTGAACTGCCGACCCTTTGATTAACAGCTGTAGCACTTAACCACTGCACCACCAGGGTAGCTATTAAAGTACTTCTCCATGCTTTCTTCATATACTTAAAATAAAATGACATATTGCAACAGACTGAATACAGAACCAGATATAAGAATTCTGCTTTATACTAAGCCAGGCATTAAAGTGATTCGTGAAACTAAAAAAATAAGATCATGCTTCTCACTAAATTTTCATATTGAAAAATACAGTTTTTCAAATAAAAAACATGTTATGCTAAAGTGTAAGATTTTATTATTGTTTTGTATAATAGTTAATATTTGAAAACTTCCTCAGTTTAATTTCTAATATAGTAAACATTGATAGAGTGAACATAAACAAACATTTTTTGTAATCTTCAGTAACTTTTAAGAGCCTAATGCTGTTCTGAGTGAATATATTTGAAAACTACTCTAGAAAATGCCCCTTTTGATTACAAATGAAATTTGGGTCCCCAAACCTTTTCTAACCTCCCATATCTGAATTGGACTGGGCCAGGTGAGAGCATAGGGATTCCCTTACTTCCTTTCTTAGACTGTTCTTTTCTCCTAAAGGAGTGGGGGTGGACGACTGGGTCCATTTACTGAATATGCCATATGTGAGATGTGTTTTGAGAGAGAGCGAACCAATCCTATGTGAAAAGAGCATTGTGATCTTCTCATAAAAATCCCATTCCCAGCACCTTGGTAAAGTGGCTCCCCGGTAGTTTCAGAGTAGAAGGAGGATCCTAGGAACCTTCCCACCACTACTACCCCCAGCAGATTCCTTGGACTCACCACAAGAGATACTGAAGATCTGGATGAAACCTTGGAGTCAGTATTTTTAACAAGAAGCCCAGTGATTCTAAAGCAGGTGGTCCCTGAACCACATATGAAAACCTCCACCTTTTAGGAGAGAGTGTGCCTCTAACTGTGGCCAAACGTGAGATAAAGCGCTGGTGAAGTTAGAGCTGAAGTTTAGGTGATTATTAGACTAATTCTTCAATTACATCCTGAAAGACTACCTTGCCTCACGATTTTACTTAAATCAAGAGAGATGCGTTGCCAGCAGGGCACAATAATCGATCTGGTTAAATGGGGGAGAAGGAAAAGATGGATTTGTCAGTCTGGAACTCTAGCTAGGAGAGCGGCCCTTGAAACAGACTCACTTTGAAAATAAAGCAGATGCAAAATGAATGTCAGTTACTATGTTCCCGTGGGCCTGTCCTTCTCCTAGTTTTGAAGTGTCATTTGCTATGTCACCCTTATATAAAGTACCCATGACAGTAATATCCAGTGTCTTTTACAGAGTCTTGAGAAATGTGCAATTTATTTAACTGTCTAATGAAACATAATCTTTGTCTCTCTTCACACAGAGACAAAATGTCAGTGCTAGAGTGTAGGTAGCTACAGCATCATAAAAGCTATGATGCTGGAAGGCATGCCACCAATATTTCAAGTACTAGCAGGGTCACTACATATATTATTTCATTAATAAGAATCAGCACAAAACTGGTTTCCATGAGGTGCTATACGAGGTGGAGGTTGAATATATCCCAGATTTGCAGCTTCTCCAAGCTGCAGTACCAACTCATCATCTCTAAAATGGACCACTCTCCCTCCCATCTCCTCCTTCTTGCCCTGTTGGGTTCAGTAATTTGCTGCAACATCTCACGGAACTCCTGAACTTACAGTTATATGGTTTATTAGGGAAGTAACAGGCTACAACTTGGGATCGGGATAAGCTTGGAAGTAACAAGAACAGAATCAACTTGGAAGTAACAGGCTACAACTCAGTATCAGCATCAGGAAGCACACAGGCAAGGTCTGGAAGTCTCCCCCAAAATGAAGAGCCCATCCCTCTCTTCTTCGGTGTAGGACAGCTCTGTCAGCTCTTTCTTGGCCATATACTCCCACTCTTGGCCTTGCATGCCCCCTCAAAACAGGTCTCCTCTCAATCCCGTCAGTACCCCTATCGGCCATGCACTCCCCCCACTCAGACGTGCACACCTCTGAACTCTCTCTCACTCTCTCAGGCCTCTAGCTGTCTTCAGTGTTAAAACTCTTGTTCCGTATTAGAGCGTTTTTAGCTCCACTGGCAAGGCTTCTGCCCGAAGACACTCAACTCTCTCTCTCTCTCTCTGCTTCTTCTGTCCTTGTCTCTTCTCCTTGCCTCTGACCATTTCTGTGGGGTTGGTTTTTATATAGGCAAGTGGCTCAATCCCACTGGGTGGGTGGATTTTCAAGCCACTATTTGCATAATTACTGACCAATCCCCTCACTGGGCTAAGCTGACCAACCCCCTCTCTGGACCACAAGTGGCTCATCTATTTGCGTAATAACTGACATTTTCTGCTGGCAGGTACTGGCTTCTTCCCTGGACAAAAGTAATAAGCTTCTCCAAAGATCTAGGGCAACTGTAATAACTCCTCAGGATTAGGGGAAAAAGCTTCCGATAGTTTTTTTGTTGTTGGTTGTGGTGAAGATTCAGCTGAGCTTCCAGACTAAGACAGACTAGAAAGAAAGGTTTGGTGATCTATATCCTAAAAGTAGCCAATGAAAACCCTATGGACCACCACAGAATATTGTCTAATACAGTGCTGGAAGATGAACCCCCTGGGTTGGATTTCACTCAAAATACACAGAAGCCTCAACAGCAGACTGGAGCACACCAATGATAATGAAGATGGCACAGGACTGGGCAATATTTCATTCGTTGTACATGGGGTTGCTATGAGTCGGAGCCAACTCGACAGCAAGTAATAACATTTTAGGGAGAACTTAAGTTGATAAATCATTAATACTATATTGTATTTTTTTTTTATTCCCATATGATTCATGTGAACAATGATTTTTAGAAAAGGTTGAAATGTCAGTATCACATATAATAGGCCTAAGTGTTGTGGTCATCTTATCACAAATAAGAAAATTGATATTTTGCTTTGTAAATTAGACTTTTGTGTTATTTTACCAATTCTTTCAAAATTGGCCTTTCTGCTCCTAGGGTTTACTCCTCCCAACCCTCACCCCCCAGGACTCGCTCTATTTATCAAATTAGCTTTCTAAAATAAATCTTTTTCAGGTTTCTTTATATTGTGCATTTGTACCACACTGCTTCTCTTTATGGAGCACCATGTATGTGTTAGGCATTCAGTTAGACAGTTTTCACTTATTATCTCTTTTCCTCACCACTAACCCATAATGTACAGGGTCAGTGGAAAAGAGGAAGGCCCTCAATGAGATAGATTGACACAGTGGCTGCAACAATGGGCTCAAGCATAACAACAGTTGTAAGGATGGCGCAGGACCAGGCAGTGCTTCATTTTGTGGTACATAGGATCGCTATGAGTGGGAACTGACTCGACAGCACCCAGCAGCAACAACAACCCATAATGTTAGTCTTACTCTCTTCATTTTACACTTGAAGAAAATGAGGCTCAGCAAGCTTAAGAAAATTTATCAAGGTCAAGTAGCTATTATCTGCATGAGCTGGAACTCCTAACCAGTTGGAAGACTCCAAATCCATATTTCTATCCAGTCCACTAGCCTAAGGATGCTTGGGTAAATTGATAGCCTCAGATTTCTAAATCAAAAAAAGGTTGAGGTCAGTTTCCTTGACTTGCAACCACTGAAACCCACAGCTGGCCTTGCCTACTTCCCACAGTAATACTATGGGGTTCTACCGGAAAACAAACTATATGGCGGGACTGGTTCACTTGCTTCACTCAAGTCCCATCAAATCACTGAGTGGAGTCAGAGCTCTTTGAGCATTGCCCAAGATAGCTGTGTCAAGGAGTTTAATCACGCAGTGGCATAATAAAAATAAGAATGACTAATGCTTTTTGAGTTCTGTCACGGACTCTGCCAAAGAGCAAAAAATAGAAAGTTGTTTTCCAAAATATCACTTAGGAATAGTTCAGGAATAGTTCCTACTCTGCATGTGCAAAGACTGCTTCAAAGTCTAGAGAAAGTTGCATGCACAGCATTGTACCTGGGTATACTGTTGTTTTCGAGTCTTTTAGGTTCTGCCTCCTTTTCAATAATCTAATATGTTACACTGTTTTGGAACAAACCCAAACATTAAGCTTAAAGAATTTAAATTAAGCTCTTAGAGGAGCCCCTGGATGGTGAAAACATTTAAGCACTCAACTATTAGCTGAAAAGTTGGTGGTTCAAAGCCACTCAGAGGTGCCGCAGAAGAAAGGCCTGGTGATCTGCTACTAAAAGGTCACGACCTTGAAAACTCTACGAAGCAGTTCTATGCTGCACACATGGAGCTGCCAGGAGTCAGAACGGACTTGACAGCAACTAACAACATCTTGCTAATTGTGTTCTTGAGAAATCTTGCGATGCATAAAAATTAAGATATAGAACATATAGTATTTTTCATTGTATCTTCTAATGCTAAGTTGTATTTTTTAAAGGAAAATTGAAAATGTTTGTATTTGTCGTTATACTTTATTCTTTTTTTTTTTCTTTTGAAGAATGTGGTAAAAACAGACAGACAATAATAGCAAGAAAAACAGAGCAGAATATACACACAGACGTGAAGAATTAGTCAAAATCCCCACGAAGTCTCATGTTAATATTATTCAAGTCAGGGCACTCAAGAGTAATGGGTCTCTTTATATCTATTATCTGATCAATAAGAAATAAAACTTCCAGCACTAACAAATAGCCATTTCAGCAAAAAGAGATTTATTTTGCTTGGCCTGTACTTCCTCATTAGTAATGTGAATGCAAGAAAGTCTGATTTAGCTGGATTTTTTTTTCCCCCACTGAACAAAAAGTAATTTGGTTAGCCTAGAGTTTTATTTTTCATTGTGTTGTATTTTTTAATTAAAGCTGGCCCGTGGAACCTCTCTATCCCCAAATCACTGTACGGATTAAATTTCCAGGACTCCTAAAGCAACCAGAGAGACTTTCATTTTTAGCAAACTGTAAGGCATTAAAATCAATAAACGAGCTGATGGTGCCATTAATATGCTAGAGGGGAGAAGGGAGATTTAGTGTTAACAACCACTGGTTTTCTCAGTTAAAGGAGTTTCTAAGCCTGCGCTTTAGTAAACTAGATAAGTAAACTAGATAACCAGGATCATGGAACAAGTATTTGCATTTTCATTATAAAAAAAAAAAAAACCCAGACTCGACGGTTATTATTAATGAGTCTGTTTATTTTGGGTGTGGTTATCATTAGTATAGAGTGTGGATGCTACTTCCTGTACAGACTCTGTGTATAATGGATAACGAAGAATGCATCCACTGGCACGGTGAAGCACTCCAGGAAGGCTTTTAATGACTGATACAGGACAAGTTTATCCAGGATCCTTGCCAGAGATCAGATTCCCCAGTAGTCACCCCATCTACTCCTTTTCCATAAAAATCGCAAGAATACTGGCATTAACAAAAAAATTTCAAAACTTCTTTTGTGTTCTAAAGATATTCAATTACTTTCATGATTACGAATCAAAGTATAACAGGCTTAAGGCCATGTGCAAGTCACTGCAAACCCTGGTGGCAGATGCTGAGAGGACTTCAGCCTGAATCCTGGCACAAAGGAGTTTACAATCTTGTCAAGGTGGTAAGATTCCTACCAAGTGCCAAGAGGCTCAAAGTAATTCCTAGTTGAAGCCATAGATGCTTTGGAGTGAGGCAGGTCTGGATCTAGCTCTCCATTAGCCACTTACTGTCATAGAAACTTGGGCAAAGCACTTTGCCTTTCAGAGTCTCAAATCTCCAATCTAAACAATAGAAAGACTATCTAATTTGCAACATTATTTGGATGATTAAATGAGATGACATACATTAAAAGTCTGGTATAGTGCCTTATATATAATAGATGTTAGAGGGAAAACCTGCTTCCCTCCTCTTTACACCATATCCGACACACCCCAAAGCTCATCCATGATCCGTATGGAACACATGTTCACGTTGGTTCCTTCATCTCAAAAAAGGTCCATGAACTCGTATGGGGAAAAATCCATCCCATTTTTACTAATTTCAGCTGGAGAATTGAAATTTAGCGTTTTCTTCAATGATGCCTGTAGACCACAAACCACAGCGGTATTTGCAGTATCCATGACTTTGTAACCAATAGATCACGGATGTTTCCATATGACATTACCCTTGCAGCTAAGATCTTAAAATATCATTATTGTTCTCATTACTTTAAAATTATAGTAGTTATTGGACTAAATGCTAGATCTTTTCATTTAATGCATTAATAAACACATATACTGCTGTGACATAAATTTTAAAATTTTCTTGATAACTGTTTTTTTTTTTAATGTTATTCACTTCCTTTATAATCTTACGTATTTTATTTTAGGCATTTAAAAATATTTTTATAAGAAGAGGTTCCCTAGGCTTCATTAGACTTCACCAAAGATTAGATGGTATAAAAACAATTAGGTTTCTGGAGCCATGGAGGTGGACAAACTCCCAAAACTATTGCCCTAAGATAATTTTGAAATCTTAAACCAAAAATATCCCCTGAAGACTTCTTAAAATTAAGCAATAGTTTAAATTAACTAGTAAACAATTTCTGCCTTGAGCATTATGCTCCTTTAAGATCTATTTATACGGAATCAAATTGATAACAGCAACTCGAAAGATTAGACAAGAACCTTGGGGGGCGGTGAGTTTATGTTAATGGGGGAGGGACAACTCAGAAAAGGAGGATGAGAATGGTTCACAACTAGAAAAATGTAATCAATGTCACTGAATTGCACACGTAGAAATGAATTGGTATATGTTCTCAACAACAAGAAAAACAAAAGATTAAAAAAAAAAAAACAGGACCTCCCTTCCATAGAGGGAGACAAAATCTGGGCTCTTTTAAGAACTGTACTGGTAGAGTCTAAGAGAGACCCCACAGTAAGACTAATTGGAAAACAACCATTAAAGATATGAACAGGTATACCTAGTGACTTCAGAATATCTAGACAGACCTGAAGAGTAAGAACATGAAGATAAAGCTTGTAATACTTACGGCATTATTGGATACATTTTCAGGTGATACTCCTTGAAAGTGTCAACTCTGTTATTCCAGTAGCTCAGGTAAAAAAAAAAATTCAATTATTGGGACTGTCCCCTTTTTTCCCCACGCCACACAGTCAATTTAAAATCAAATCCTGGCTGTTCTATCTTCAAAATACATCCAACACTGCTACCTGGATCCAAGTCACCATTGCCTCTCACTTAGGTTATTAAGTAGACTCCTGACTTCTCTGGTTATTCCAGGCAAGCCCTGCAACCCTCAGGAAGTTTGAGGAGCACATGGCAGAGGCACAGGACTAAAAATATCTCTTGCAGAAGTCTGGAGGGGAAGCCCTCTCATAAGGCATCACCGGGACTCAAAGGAGAAACGGAAATTAAAGGGTTGTGGACATGTTGGATTAAAAATATACCTCAAAATAAATCCCCACCTGGAGCAGCCAGAAATGCAAATTCTTTAAATTGTAAGAAGTCAGTAATGTCTCAAATGCCACTCAATATTAGAGAAGACAATATGCAGAGGTGAATTTTCACGCAGGGAAAGTTCTCCCAAATGAGTTTGTTTGCGGGTCACGGACTCCAGACAACTGTCAGAGACTGACTAGAATTCTGGAGAAGCAGAAGTCTGGTTTCCCTGTCTACCTTCCTTCCCTTAGGCATCACTATGTCCCTGCTTTACCAATATTAAGTAATGGGTTCTGGCAATGGGAGCCTCTTCCTTGGCACTATAAATTTTACAGGAACAGCATTGCCAGTGACAAGGTGGGTAAGTAGATTAGAAAACACAGTTTTGGTTTTTTGGCAATGAAAAGGGTTCTATCTGATTCTCATCTGCTAGTCTCTTTGTTCTCATTTGGCTCAAAACTCAGATAGAAAAAAAGAGAGCTGTTATGTACTGTCTTCGTCATCTAGTGCTGCTATAACAGAAATACAAGTAGATGGCTTTAACAAAGAGAAATGTATTTTCTCACAGTCTAGTAGGTAGAACTCCAAATTCAGGACATCAGCTCCAGGGGGAGGCTTTCTTTCTCTGTCAGCTGTGGAGGAAAATCCTTCTCGTCAATCTTCCCCTGGAAGAGGAGCTTCTCTGTGTAGGAATCCCAGCTCCAAAGGACAAGCTCTTCTCCCAGCTTTGCTTTCTCGGTGGTATGAGGTCCCCATTCTCTGCTTGCTTCCCTTTCTTTTTATCTCCTGTAAGATAATTGGTGGTGCAGGCCACATTCCGGGGAAACTCCCTTTACATTGAATCAGGGATGTGACTTTACTAAAAAAAAAAAATTTATAAGGGTGTTACAATCCCACCCTAATCCTCTTTAATATAAAATTACAATCACAAGTTGGAGGACAACCACACAATACTGGGAATCATGGCCTAATCAGGTTGACACATTGTTGTGGATTGAATTATGTCCCCCAAAAAATGTGTGTATTAACTTGGTTAGGCCATGATTCCCAGAATTCTGTGGTTGTCCTCCATTTTGTGATTGTAATTTTATGTTGAGGGGATTAAGGTGGGATTGTAACACCACCCTTACTCAGATCTGAAGACATGAGAATGTGGGGCATATCATAAATATGGAGCAGAGAACAGTTACTTTTGTCTAACACACCGCAGCTCAGCCTAAGAACATTAAATTTTACTCAGTGATATATAAGGAACCTCTGAGGACTCATCAAAGGTCGTAATGTGGCAGTCAGAATTTATCTGGATTTCTGTGAAGCATTAAGCAAACCATTTTAACAGTGTGCTTATTGGGCATATATAATAAAATTGGAATAATATAAGGGAAAGTTACATGATTACTGCGTAAAGGTCTTAAAATCCATGATGCTCTCTGTTGTTCAATGTATTAAGGTCTGTTCCATACAATCAAATATTATGGAGTCATCAAAATGATGCTTTTGGAAAGTACTTAATGTCATAAAAATGTTGAAGATATGCTAAACATTAAAAGGATTCAAAATGTTGGAGTAGGCTCCCAACTTTGTGAAAGAAAAGAAGGAGGCAGAAAAAAGAGAAAAGAAATAAAATAATACACATGTAATTGTACATAAAATTCAAAAATTGAATATGCCAAAAATATAAAGGGCATTATTTCTGGGTATTAATATTATGATAGTTTTACTTTCTGTCATGCAAATTTCTTACCAATTTGTAACTGTAACACCCTTCAAGGTATAAAGAGCACTCTTAGTTTAAAACTCTTTTACAAATCTGATTTTGGATACCAAATTTATATCATACCTCCTAGTCTATATTTCCAGCAATTCCTGTAGGTATATATTCATGATAGTAGGTGAAAAATAATGGCTTATGTGTATTTATATAGTGCTTTATACTTTACATACATTTTCAGGCAGTAAACAATGGGATTCTGGGCCACTCTGTATAATTAATGCTCTGCTAATAACTAACTATATGCTTGAGGAATTTGTATTCCAGAGAAAAATCTAGGTTTCTTATAGAGGGTTATGAACATCTTAAACTTTGCCAGGTATCATGGTCAATTCTTTAATTGGTTTTATCAGTCTAAATTAGAAATCCTGTTAAAGTCAGATTACCTCTAAACTCTGGAACTTAACCTGTCCGCTGGCACAAATGAAAACACAAAGGCTTTGGGGATGGAGACATAGAGATTTAATATGAATCTAGATATTTCTAACTTCTTATAGCTGTATGACTTTGGGCCACTTCCATGAGCCTTAGTTTCCTCATCTGTAAAATGTGGGGAATAATTTCTACTTCGTAGGATTTGTGTGAGGATTGAATGAAGTCATGGAAGCAAGGAGTCGTTTGGGGGTGCAAACAGTTGGCACATTCAGAAGAGGGTGGAAGTTTGAGTCCACCCAGAGGTACCTTGGAAGAAAAGTCCTGGCAATCTACTTCCAAAAAATCCACCATTGAAAACCCTGTGGAGCCCAGTGCTACTCTGACACACATGGGGTCGCCATGAGTTAGAATCGACTCGACAGCAATTGTTTTTTGCTTTTTTTTTGTTTGTTGTTTTTTTTTTAATGTGAACAAAGCACTGAGCACAACTTAGTAGGAGCTCAAAAAAGCTACTTCTATTCTCTTGTTCTGCTGGATAGGTTATGGTCCTAATGTCAAACTTAGCCACCATAAATAGTTCTCTCACATAGTCTACTACTACAGAAAGTGAATCCTATTACATATTCCCATAGGCTATGCATTTAGACTATGCATGTTTTAGCGAATCCTGTAAATAACCATATTCTGTTCCAGTAGACCATCCTTTCCTGGCTAGTACGGGTTGAAATAGAATGATTACCTTACTCAAGAAAGACTCATTTATAGATTCTACAACGGACTGTGAGGTGGCCAGTATGAGAATTTTGCCTACCAAAGGTGATGGTGATTAAATAAACAACAATAATAAGCAAACATCTATCGTAGAAAATTGAGGGTTAGATAGATATTAAAAACACACCATGGAAAAGCAGTGCACAGATGCTGTACTGTATGTCAGTGAAAAACGACAGTAAACAGAAGCCATGCAACTAAGCGGAGATTAATAGAAAGAAATTAGTTGATGGGGAGAAGCAACCGAAAAGGAAATCTCAGTGACCTCCATGAATTTTCAGCCATGTAGAATGTACTAAACCAAACCCACCGCGTTGGTTTGATTCCAACTCACAGCTACCCTAGAGGACAGAGTAGAACTGCCCCATAGGGTTTCTATCTTCAAGAAAGCAGACTGTCACATCTTTCTCCTGTGGAGCAGCTGGTGGGTTCCAGCTGCTGACCTTTGTGTTAGCAGCCAAGTGCTTAACCCCTGCACCACCAGGGCTCCTATAAAAAATAATAATAATAATGTGCTAATCCCCTAATTATACCTCAGATAGACGATCTTCTCCAATTACATAGTCTTTTAGTGGTTTCAATGAAGATTAGGGCCAGGTTTCAGGGGGTGAGTGGAGGGGTGGCAGAGAGGACAGTGAGAGGGGAAGACCAAGATGCCATTTTTCAGGAAGAATTACAATCAGACATTTAAATCTCAAATGCTTAAATTCAATAAAAAGAGAAAAATGAACCCTTTAGTAATATAAAAACCAAAAACCCAGTGCAGTTGAGTTGATTCCAACTCATAGCAACCCTATAGGACAGAGCAGAACTGCCTCATAGGATTTCTAAGGAGTGGCTGGTAGATTCGAAATGCTAATCTTTTGTTTAGCATCCGAACACTTAACCACTGTGTCCCCAGAGCTCCATATGGTAATATAGCATATTCGTATTGCCTATTTCACTTGAAAAATTCTTTAGTTACAGTGTATATCCGTACAATGCCAATTTTGTTATATGGCTCAGGCAACAGTCTTTTGTTTTGTTCTGGGTTTTTTTTTGTTTAATATTTTCTGACAAAACCAGGAAAGATTATTTATTGCCTCATGCTGGATGTCCATTTCTCTCCTCTCAGTGAAAAGTTTAAACAAATTTTATATTGAAGTATATCACTAGATATTGTTAAAGATGGTTATCACACAAGTTTTCCCTTGGTATCAGTCCACGAATATGCTATTTTAATTTTTTTTTTTTAAATGGGGGCATCGTAGGAGAAAAAGGTGATCAACAGTAATGTAGGTGAGATTTGGTTTCCAGTATATCATGTGTCTCCACTCTGGTTAATTGAACACAAAAGCCATTGTTGGTCTATGTGTTCATTTGTTTGTGGCTTGGAATCATGTAAAACAGTGGCTCTCAAACCAAAAAAAAAAAAGAAACCCAAACCCATTGCCATCGAATCGACTCATAGTGACCACAGCGTTTCCAAGGAGCTTTTGGTAGATTTGAACTGCTGACGTTTTGGTTAGCAGTTGTAGCGCTTAACCACTACACCACCAGGGTTTCCAGTGGCTTTCAGATTTTCATATTTTATAGGCTAGAAAATGTTTAAAGAGAAAAACTGAAGACATATCTAGGTCCAAATAAAGGAATTAAAAAACAAAGCCATCATAGATTTTCACCTTAATTTCATAAAAGAAATTTATTTTAACAGTATAATTTTGGAATAAGTAATAGAACTAATTCAGTTACTAGAAAATTTTCTAAGTTGCCCTTATTTATCTCATGGAATTATGGACCAATAAAAATGTTTTCAACCTCTTTGGCAGCTCTGTAACAGTATTGGGAATCACTAATGAGAGTTTTTATTTTCTTTTGGGATCCAGAGAGTAATTGTGGTGAAAATTTATAACTTCTAAAGATTCACCAACTCATCTCTAACAAATACCTTAAGTATGTGCTGAAAAACTTCAGAAATTTGCTAAACTGATAAAACCCAAACCCAGTGCCATCGAGTTGATTCCGACTCATAGATGCCAATTTGGAACACCTGTAACTGACTGATAGCCCAAGCACGGGCAGCCTTTACTCACTGAGTAAAAGAAACATTCAAAACTTCTTAACTCAATTATTAAAAGAGCAAGGTAATGATAGAGGTACTATCTTCTTACCAAAGACACCAAATTGGCTCTAACCCTTGGAATCTCCAAATGCCCATTTTAAACATATATCATTAGTGACATACAAAGTCATACAGAGTATTGTGTCAGATCAGGTACACCAGTTAGACTTTTTATTCTCTATTTACAAAAATAACAAATGTTATTCATGCCCAACTACCCTAATACTTAAGACTGATTATTTGATGCCAAACATTGAGTTTAAAACGTAAATTTCAAATGTCCAGATGTTTACAAATACTTGTAGCTGTTTTGAGTCTTAATTAAACATCTGAATGTTTAATAGCGTGGTTTTTTTTTTTTTTCTTCTTTTTTATCTGAGCATTTGGTACATGTAGGGTCATTATCAACAGAATTGAGTTTAATTATGATATCATTAATAGAGTGCTAATCTGTTATTTCCCGTTTTAGGAAGGGGGAAAAAAAACTTCATCCAGGACTGTAGGCTTAAATATTTAAATGAAATAATTGCTCTAAAAGTGCTACTTAAATATCAGAGAGAGTTTTCAGTTTTATTTATTGTCTTATTGCAATGAAGTTTACCTTCAAAAATATGCAATAAATAATTTATAGTATAATGATATATTAAAACAGCACTTCGTGGTTTGAAAGTAACATTTATAATTTCATAGTGTGAACTTTATTACTTTCCCTAAGAAGCTGTCTTTCAAATTTATCTTCCAAAGTAAACATTGGTGATCCTAAGAGTAACTGTTGAACTCAGATTTGTTATATTACTAAGTCTCATAGAAAGGGATTTTAATGTTTTACTTAAAAATGTCTAAGCCCTGTTTCTTTGAAAAAAACCATCACCGACAGTCAATACATTCAGAGCTGTAATCATTAACGCAGTTTAAAAGTAAACTAAAAATGTCTAACCTTTAGTGTTGTTATTGATATGGTTGGACTTACATCTGCTATTTCACTTTTTGCCTTGACGTATCTCATACCTTTTTGTTTGTTTCTGTTTCTCCTTTATTGCCGTCTTGTTCTTTGAGTTGACATTCTCTAGTGTCACATTTTAATATTTGTAACGATTTTTAATTACTTTTTTGTTTTTACTGTGCTTTAAGTGAAAGTTTACAAATCAAGTCAGTCTCTCACACAAAAACTCATATACACCTTGCGACATACTCCCAATTGCTCTCCCCCAATGAGACAGCCCACTCCCTCCCTCCACTCTCTCTTTTCATGTCCATTTAGTCAACTTCTAACCCCCTCCACCCTCTCATCTCCCCTCCAGGCAGGAGATGCCAACATAGTCCCAAGTGTCCACCTGATCTAAGAAGCTCACTCCTCACCAGCAACCTTCTCCAACCCATTGCCCAGTCCAATCCCTGTCTGAAGAGTTGGCTTTGGGAATGGTTCCTGTCCTGGGCCAACAGAAGGTCTGCGGGCCATGACCACCGGGGTCCTTCTAGTCTCAGTCAGACCATTAAGTCTGGTCTTATGAGAATTTGAGGTCTGCATCCCACTGCTCTCCTCTCCCTCAGGGGTTCTCTGTTGTGTTCCCTGTCAGGGCAGTCATCGCTTGTAGCTGGGCACCATCTAGCTCTTCTGTTCTCAGGCTGATGTAGTCTCTGGTTTATGCGGCCCTTTCTGTCTCTTGGGCTCGTAATTACCTTGTGTCCTTGGTGTTCTTCCTTCTCTTTTGATCCAGGTGGGTTGAGACCAATTAATGCATCCTAGATGGCCACTTGCTAGCATTTAAGACCCCAGATGCCTCTCTCCAAGGTGGGATGCAGAATGTTTTGTTAATAGATTTTATTATGCCAATTGACTTAGATGTCACCTGAAATCATGGTCCCCAAACCCCTGCCACTGCTACGCTGGCCTTCAAAGCATTCAGTTTATTCCAGAAACTTCTTTGTTTTTCATTTAGTCCAGTTGTGCTGACCTCGCCTGTATTGTGAGTTGTCTTTCTCGCCACCTAAAGTAGTTCTTATCTACTATCTAATTAGTGAATACCCCTTTCCCAACTTCCCTCCCTCCCCACCTTGTAACCATCAAAGAATATTTTCTTCTCTGTTTAAACTATTTCTTGAGTTCTTATAATAGTGGTCTTATACAATATTTGTCCTTTTGCAACTGACTAATTTCACTCAGAATAATGCCTTCCAGATTCCTCCATGTTATGATATGTTTCATAGATTCATCACTGTTTTTTATTGATGCGTAGTATTCCATTGTGTGAATATACCATAATTTATTTATCTATTCATCTGTTGATGGACCCCTTGGTTGCTTCCACCTTTTTGCTATTATAAACAGTGCTGCAATAAACATGGGTGGGCATATATCTGTTCGTGTAAAGACTCTTATTTCTCTAGGATATATTCCAAGGAGTGGGATTGCTGGATCGTATGGTAGTTTTATTTCTAGCTTTTTAAGGAAGCACCAAATCAATTTCCAAAGTGGTTGTACCATTTGACATTCCCACCAGAAGTGTGTAAGTGTTCCAATCTCTCCACAGCCTCTCCAACATTTATTGTTTTGTGTTTTTTGGATTAATGCCAGCCTTGTTGGAGTGAGATGGAATCTCATTGTAGTTTTGATTTGCATTTCTCTAATGGCTTAATGGCTAATGATTGAGAGTATTTCCTCATATATCTGTTAGCTACCTGAATGTCTTCTTTCATGAAGTGTTTGTTCATATCTTTTGCCCATTTTTTAATTGGGTTGTTTGCCTTTTTGCAGTTGAGTTTTTGCAGTATCATGTAGATTTTAGAGATCAGGCGATGATCAGAAACGTCATAGCTAAAAACCTTTTCCCAGTCTCTAGATAATCTTTCTACTTTTTTGGCGAAGTCTTTGGATGACCATAGGTGTTTGATTTTTAGGAGCTCCCAGTTATCTAGTTTTTCTTCTGCATTGTTAGTAACGTTTTGTACACTGTTTATGCCATGTATTAGGGCTCCTAACATTGTCCCTATTTTTTCTTCCATAATTTTTATTGTTTTAGATTTTATATTTTGGTCTTTGATCCACTTTGAGCTCTTTTTTGTGCATGGAGTGAGGTATGGGTCTTGTTTCATTTTTTTGCAGATGGATATCCAGTTATGCCAGCACCGTTTGTTAAAAAGACTGTCTTTAACTGTTTTGGGGTCTTTGTCAAATATCAACTGCTCGTATGTGGGTGGATTTATGTCTGGATTCTCAATTCTGTTCCACTGGTTTATGTATCTCTTGTTGTAGCAGTACCAGGCTGTTTTGACTATTGTGGCGGTATAATAGGTTCTGAAATCAGGTAGAGTAAGGCTTCCCACTTTGTTCTTCTTTTTCAGTAATGCTTTACTTATCCAGGGCCTCTTTCTCTTCCACATGAAGTTGGTGATTTGTTTCTCCATCTCATTAAAGAATGTCGTTGGGATTTGGATCAGAATTGCATTAAATGTATAGATCACTTTTGGTAGAATAGACATTTTTATAATATTAAGTCTTCCTATCCACGAGCAAGGTATGTTCTTCCACTTATGTAAGCCTCTTTTGGTTTCTTGCAGAAGTGTACTGTAGTTTTCTTTGTATAAGTCTTTTACATCTCTGGTAAGATTTAGTCCTAAGAATTTTATCTTCTTGGGGGCTACTGTAAATGGTATTGATTTGATGATTTCATCTTCGATGTTCTTTTTGTTGGTGTAGAGGAATTCAACTGATTTTTGTATGTTTATCTGCATACTGATTCTCTGCTGAACTCTTCTATTAGTTTCAGTAGTTTTCTTGACAATCCCTTAGGGTTTTTTGTATATAAGATCATGTTCTCTGCAAATAGAGATAATTTACTTCTTCCTTGCCAATCTGGATGCCCTTTATTTCTTTGTTTAGCCTAATTGCTCTGGCCAGGACCTGCAGCACAATGCTGAATAAGAGTGGTGATAAAGGGCATCCTCGTCTGGTTCAGTTCTCAAGGGGAATGCTTTCAGGCTCTCTCCATTTAGGATGATGTTGGCTGTTAGCTTTGTATAAATGCCTTTTATTATGTCAAGGAATTTTCCTTCTATCCCTATTTTGCTGAGAGTTTTTTTCATCAGGGATGGGCGTTGAACTTTGTCAAATGCCTATTCTGCATCAATTGATAAAATAATGTGATTCTTGTCTTTTGTTTTATTTATGTGATGGATTATATTAATTGTTTTTCTAATGTTGAACTATCCCTGCATAACTGGAATGAATCCCACTTGGTCATGGTGAATTATTATTTTGATATGTTGTTGAATTCTATTGGCTAGAATTTTGTTGAGGATTTTCGCATCTACGTTCATGAAGGATATAGGTCTGTAATTTTCTTTTTTTGTAGTGTCTTTACCTGGTTTTGGTATCAGGGAGATGGTGGCTTCATCGAATGAGTTTGGGAGTATTCCGTCCTTTTCTATGCTCTGAAATACCTTTAGTAGTAGTAGTGTTAACTCTTCTCTGAAAGCTAGTTAGAACTCTGCAGTGAAGCCCTCCAGGCCAGGGCTTTTTTTTTGTTGGGAGTTTTTTGATTACCTGTTCAATCTCTTCTTTTGTTATGGGTCTATTTAGTCCTTCTACCTCTGTTTGTGTTAGTTCGGGTAGGTAGTGTGTTTCTAAGAAATCATCCATTTCTTCTAGGTTTTCAAATTTGTTAGAGTACAATTTTTCATAGTAATCTGATATGATTCTTTTAATTTCAATTGGGTCTGTTGTAACATCACCCATCTCGTTTCTTATTGGGGTTATTTGCTTCCTCTCCTACTTTTCTTTTGTCAGTTTGGCCAGTGGTTTATCAATTTTGTTGATTTTTTCAAAGAACTAGCTTTTGGTCTTGTTAATTCTTTCAATTGTTTTTCTGTTTTCTATTTCATTTAGTTCTGCTCTAATTTTTATTGTTTGTTTTCTACTGGTGCCTGAGGGTTTCTTTTGTTGCTCTCTTTATATTTGTTCAAGTTGTAGGGGTAATTCTTTGATTTTGGCCCTTTCTTCTTTTTTGTACATGTGCATTTATTGATATAATTTGACCTCTGAGCACTGCTTTCACTGTGTCCCAAAGGTTCTGATAGGAAGTGTTTTCATTCTCATTGGATTCTATGAATTTCTTTATTCCATCCTTAATGTGTTCTATAATACAGTCTTTTTTGAGCAGGGTATTGTTCAGTTTCCAAGTATTTGATTTCTTTTCCCTGCTTTTCCTGTTACCGAGTTCCACTTTTAGGGCCTTATGGTCAGAGAAGATGCTTTGTAATATTTCAATGTTTTGGATTCTGCTAAGGCTTGCTTTATGACCTAATATGTGGTCTATTCTAGAGAATGTTCATGCACATTAGGAAAGGAAGTGTAGTCGGTTGCTGTTGGGTGGAGTGTTCTGTATATGTCTACGAGGTCAAGTTGGTTGATTGTGGCATTTAGATCTCCCGTGTCTTTATTAAGCTTCTTTCTGGATGTCCTATCCTTCACCAAAAGTGGTGTGTTGAAGTCTCCTACTATTGTTGTGGTGTTGTCTATCTCACTTTTCAATGCTGATAGAGTTTGTTTTATGTATCTTGCAGCCCTGTCATTGGGTGCTTAAATATTTAATATGGTTATATCTTCTTGGTATGTTGTCCCTTTAATCATTATATAATGTCCTTCCTTATCCTTTCTGATGGATTTAACTTTAAAGTTTATTTTGTCAGAAATTAATATTGCCACTCCTGCTCTTTTTTGATTGTTGTTTGCTTGATATATTTTTTTCCATCCTTTGAGTTTTCATTTGTTTGTGTCTCTAAGGTGTGTCTCTTGTAGGCAGCATATAGACGGATTGTGTTTTTTAATCCATTCTGCCACTCTCTGTCTCTTTTTTGGTGCATTTAGTCCATTTACTTTCAGCGTAATTATGGATAGGTGTGAATTTAATGCTATCATTTTGATGTCTTTTTTTGTGTGTTGTTGACAGTTTCTTTTTCCCACTTAATTTTATGTGCTGAGTAGATTATATATTGTCCTTTCCTCATATTTGTTGTTGTTGATTTTGTTTCTGCTGAGTCTCTATTTCTTTCTTGCATTTTGTTTCGATGAGTAGGATAGTGTCTCCTTTGTGGTTACCTTAATATTTACCCCTATTTTTCTAAATTTAAACCTAACTTTTATTTCTTTGTATCGCCGTATCTTCTTCTACATATGGAAGGTCTATGATTACATTTCTTAGTCCCTCTTTATTTTTTCATTGTTGTCTTCTTATATATAATAACATTGCTGTTACTCTATTTTGAGCTTTTTTTTTTTTTTTTTCTGTAATCTTGCATTGTTTTTATGATTTCCCTGTTTGGGTTGACTTCTGAGTGCTCTGCCCAGTGTTCTAGTCTTGGGTTGATACCTGATATTATTGATTTTCTAGCCAAAGAACTCCCTTTAGTATTTCTTATACTTTTGGTTTGGTTTTTACGAATTCCCTAAACTTATGTTTATCTGGAAATGTCCTAATTTCACCTCCATATTTAAAAGACAGTTTTGCTGGATATATGATTCTTGGCTGGCAACTTTTTCCTACAATTTTTTAAATAAATCATCCCTTTGCCTTCTTGCCTGCATGGTTTCTGCCAAGTATTCCAAGCTTATTCCTATTGGCTGTCCTTTGTAGATGACTTTTCATTCATCCCTAGCTGCTCTTAAAATTCTTTCTTTATCTGTGGTTTTGACAATTTTGATTATAATATGTCTTGGTGGCTTTCTTCTAACATCTACCTTATGTGGAGCTCGATGAGCATCTTGGATAGATATCTTCTCATCTTTCATGAAATCAGGGAAGTTTTCTGCCAACAAACCTTCAACAATTCTCTCTGTATTTTCTGTTATCCCTCCGTGTTCTGGTACTCCAATCACTCGTAGGTTATTTCTCTTGATAGAGTCCCACATGATTCTTAAGGTTTCTTCATTTTTTTAAGTTCTTTTCTCTGATTTTTCTTCAAATATATTAGTGCCAAGTGATTTATCTTCAGGTTCAGAAATTCTGGCTTCTACTTGCTCAATTCTGCTCCTCTGACTTTCTATTGAGTTGTCTACTTCTGTAATTTTATTGTTAATCTTCTGAATTTCTGATTGCTGTCTGTCTATGGATTTTTCCAGCTTATTAAATTTTTTACCATGTTCCTGAATAATCTTTCTAATTTCTTCAATTACTTTATCTGTGTGTTCCTTGGCTTGTTCTGCATGTTGCCTCGTTTCCTTCCTGATGTCTTGAAGGGTTCTGTATATTAGACTTTTGTATTCTGCCTCTGGTAATTCCAGGAATTCACTTTCTTCTAGAAGATCCCTGGATTCTTTGTTTCGAGAGCTTGTTAAGGTGATTGTGACCTGTTTCTTTATGTGACTTGATATTGACTGTTGTCTCTGAGCCATCTATAAGTTATTGTGTTAGTTTATGTTTGCTTACTGTGTCTTAACTTCTTGCTTTGTTTTGTTTTGATATGCCCAAATGGGTTGCTTGAGTGAGCTGGCTTGATTATTTTTGCCTTTGGAGCTCTGACATCCTGTCCCCAGAAGATTAGAGCTGTTATCAGGTATATCAGTCTAGAAGTCCATTCACTTTTCTTGTATGAAATCAGCTCAGGTGTCTAGGTAGCTGATCATCAAGTATGTGCTACAGGCTCTGTCCTACAGTCTTAGAGGGGCAGGGGTGATGGTGTAGGTACTGATATCTGGTTGCAGCAGGGGGTCACACTCTGAACAAGGCAGGAGCTTGAGAACTGACCCCTGAGTGTCTCTGAGGAAAGCTCATCCCTGTTCCCTAGAGCGTGCAGGTGGGTGGGTTCTGCAGATGGACCATGGGCACCCAATGTTTTTGGTTGTAAGGACTAGGAGTTCCAGTTATTTTTGGACCCCTGTTGTGGGTGGCTAATGACCTGAGTGGAGCTACCAGCCCTTAGGCCCCTGATGTGGGTAGGTGAGGACACTGTTTAATAGGCAAAGCAATGTCAGACATCAAACACCCACCTCTCCACCACATAGCTGAAATGTTTGGAGTTTGCCAATAAGGGCCTATTCTCACGAAACAGGCCCACACAGGTCCATGCACAGGGGAAAGGTGCTCAAAGTCCACAGACCATTTATGCCTGGACAGGAGCCACTTTTGTCCTGAGCTCCCCCGGTTAGTGGAGCTGGCAAATTATCTTTTCCCCCAAATGCAAATTTTTTTCATTCTCCAAGGCCAGGAGGATGGCTGTAGGCGCTCAACAGTCCCTATTTCAGGCCCAGGGAATTTAGCCGCTGAGGCCAGCTTGGGGGTAGGGTGGCACGTTAAAATATACACATTTACTTAGCTTTTGTCAAGAGCGCCATTCTTCTCAGATTACGGAGGTATGAGTAGTCTTTGTGGCTGGCTGCTTCTCCCTGAGGAAACTGTGGCCTAACGCTAGTACCAGCCCATTGCCACGCTCTGGGAATGGTGCCTGAGGGCTCCCCACGATTCAGGTCCAGTAACTCCTCTCCACTTCTGAACCATCTCCTCCTCCCCCTGTCCCTCTGTTCATTTTCTAATCTTGCCTTTGATGCTCAGGGCTCCTACTTGTCATAAATATACTCATTTCAATTGTTTTTTCAGGTCTTTGTTGTAAAGACAGCTCACCAGAAGCGTCTGTCTATTCCACCGCCTTAGCTCCGCCACCTTTAATTACATTTAAAAAAACTACCTTATTAGTTGTTTCTCTTGGTCTTATAATATACACCTCAACTCATCAAAATTGACTTCCTATTTATGCTGATTTAATTCCAGGAAAATATAGAAACTTAATTCCTGTACTCCATTCTTTCCCCTGATTTTTTGTGCTGTTGTTGTTATACATATTATGTTTGTATTTGTTGCTTTTGATGATGTTTCATTTTTCTTTGAGGCTCTGTCCATTTTTCTTCAGTTTTCCTCTCTGTTCATCACTTTACATAACCTCCATTGATCTATGTTCAAGTTCACCGATCCTTTCTTCTACCAGTTCAAATCTATTGTTGCCTCTCTAGTGAAACTTTCCTTTGGTTATTGCAATTTTCAGTTAGAGAATGCCTTAATTTTGTAGTGCTGCTATAACAGAAATACCACAAATTGGGTGACTTTTACAAACAGAAATTTATTTCCTCACAATTTAGGAGGCTAGAAGTCTGAATTCAGGGTACCTGGTTTAGGAGAGGAGCCCTGGGGCGCAGTAGTTAAGAGCTCAGCTGCTAACCAAAAGGTCGGCAGTTTGAATCCACCAGCTACTCCTTGGAAACCCAAGGGCAGTTCTACTCTGTTGTATAGGGTCACTATGAGTCGGAATCGACTCGATGGCAATGGGTTTGGTTTTTGGTTGGCTCTAAGAGAAGACTTTCTCTCTGTCAGCTCTGGAGGAAGGTCCTTGTCTCTTCTGATCTTCTGTTCCAGGCCAATCTTCATGTGGCTTGGCATCTATCTTCCCCCATCTCTGCTTGCCTAATCTGCTCCTTTTATCTTTTGTAAGAGATTGACTCAAGACAAACCAGACAATAATCCTGCCTCATTAACATAAAAGAGAATCCCTTCCCAAATGGAGTTATTACCACATGCATAGAGGTTAAAATTTACAACACTTATTTTGGGGGGACACAATTCAATCCATAAAGGAAACTTTCCATTGGTTCTTTTAAATAAGTTTTTACTGATAATCTCTATTTGATGAGATGTTGTTATCATACCTTTCTTTAGTATTTTATCCAGGATTTCCTTTACATTTTTGAACAAACTTATAACAGCTGTTTTTACCTTCATCTGCTAAATGTAACACCTAGACTCCTTTAAAAGCAGTTTCTATTATCTGTTTGTTTTTCTTTGTATGGATAACACTTTGCTGTTTCTGGTAATTTTTTTTTTTTTTTTTTTTTTGGTCCTTTACTTGAAGGATTACAGAGCAAATTAGTTTCTCATTAAACAATTAATACATAAATTGTTTTGTTAAATTGGTTGCCAACCCCAAGAGAGGTCAACACTCTTCCCTTGTTGACCTTGGGTTCTGCATTACCAGTTTTCCCGTCTCCTCCTGCCTTCTCATCCTTGTCCCTGGACTAGTGTGGCTATTTAGTCTGGTTTTGTTTTATGGGCCTGTATCATCCTTGGCTGAAGGGTAAACCTCAGGGGTGACTTCATTGCTAAACTATAAGGGTGTCCGGGGACCATACTCTCAGGGTTTCTCCAGTCTCTGTCAGACCAGTAAGTCTGTTCTTTCTTTTGTGAGTTAGAATTTTGTTTTACATTTTTCTCCAACTCTGTCTGGGACCCTGCAGAGCAGGCAGTGTTGGTAACCAGGCACTACTTAGTTGCGCTGCACTCAGTTTGGTGGAGGCTATGGTAGTTGTGGTCCATTAGTCCTTCGGACTAATTTTTCCCTTGTGTCTTTGGTTTTCTTCATTTTCCCTTGCTCCAGATGGGGTGAGACCAGTGAAGTATCTTAGATAGTAGCTCACAAACTTTTAAGACCCCAGATGCTACTCACCAAAGTAGGACATATAACATTTTCTTTATCAGATAATTTTTTGTTGAAAAGTGAACATTTTAGATACTATATCATAGCAACGTTGGATATTAATCCTCTCCCCCTCTACAGGGGTTGATGTTGGTGTTGTTTGGTTAGTTATTTGTTTAGTGACTTGGTTGAACTAACTCTCTGAAGTCTATTTTTACTAGAGTGTTCAGCCTGTGAGATCCCTGTTTTGACTTTTTTCTTATTACCTTTTAGCTTGGCTACCTGGAGGTTATGCCTGGGTCAGCAGATTGTTTGTTTTTTGAGGTACTAGAAGTATGCTTTTTAACAAGTTCAAAGAATAAGACACTCTGGTGATGGGTAGTATTTTTCTGTGTTGTGCTGTTTTCCTTTTTTTTTTTAATTAAGATATAATTCCCATGTTATAAAATTCATGCTCATAAAGTATATAATTCAGTAGGTTTTAATGTATTCACAAAATTGTATAACCATCATCCCCACCTAATTCCAAAAAATTTGCATCACCAAATAAGAAGCCTTATACTCATTAGTAGTCACTCCACGTTTCCCCTTCCACCAGCACCTGACAAGCAACAACCTACTTTTTGTCTCTATACAGCCTATTCTGGATATATCAAATCAGTGGAATCGTACAATATGTGGCCTCATTTGTTTGGAAAAGTGCTTCTACAACACAAGTGAAACTGTAGCCAAAGACTTGGACTGGAGGGTGAAGGATCCCCCATCTTCTTGGCTGCAATATCCCTTAGTAGAGGACTAAGAGTAGAGTTTCCATAAGAAGGGGCTGGGCGTAGGGTGGAGCAGGTCATGGTTCAAATGCCACACATTCTCACCAACATTTAGTAGGTTTTTTTCAATGACTTTTTGTCCGTTTGCCCTTAGGACAATTTCCAGAGACTTTAAATGATTTTTTTTTTTCCCCAAAGAGAAATTCTGCCAAGCTCCTCATTTTGCCGTTCCAGAAGTCCCATCTCCTGTGCAATGGCCTCTTGCTTGTAAATAAAAAATAAATAAATTAACTATGACATGTGTGATTAAGTTTGCATTGTTTTACTTTTTCATGCTATGATTTATAAATTCATTAGGCCTTGCTTTAATGTAGTTAACGTTAATACCTCCCATTTTTGGAGTTTTTTACTTTAAGGTGCATCCAAAATCTATCAATAGTATAATTTATCTCTTTTTTTCCCCTCAGGATTATAATCTGTATGCCTTCCTAGGTGGTTACTATTAACTTGTGTATAGTAGATTCAGTGGTTACAACTATCTAAGAGTTTAGAGTAATGTTTAATCATAACTCCTGTCTTCAAAACTGAACTTCACTGCTTTAATGTGTGGCCTTTGCAATTCACTTAATGAAAACTAAACCAAACCCATTGTCCTCAAGTCAATTCCAACTCATAGTGACCCTACAGGGCAGAGTAGAACTGCCCTATTGGGTTTCGAAAGTTGTAAATTTTTACAGAAGCAGATTGCCATATCTTTCTCCCAAGGAGTGGCTAGTGGGGTTGAACCATGGGCCTTTCAGTTACCAGTCAAGCATTTTAACCACTGTGCCACCACTTAGCCTCTCTAAAACTTCAGTTTTTTCATTTGTAAATTGAGGATATTAGTACCCATCTGCAAGGGTTTTTGTAAGGATTAAATGAGATAAACTGTTCAGGCCAATTTCTTGCACATAGAAAGCTCTAACGTGTGTCAGTTCTCAGTAGATCAGGCTTGGTTAAACTGAGGTAGGCAAGAATATGATACAGCATTCACTCTATTGGGTTTCATTTACAGTAAAAATTAAAGATTTAATGCAGAAGCATGTACACTTAAAACACTAATTTTTACTCAAATTATACAGGACAAGAAAAAGCAATTATTTAAATGTTTATTCATATCCTTTATGCGATTTTGTTTTCTGACTTGGTAGAATATTTCTGAGTTTTACTTTATTACAGAACAAAATCATTATTTTTTTAAATATTGGCTTATCACTAAGTAACATCATCATAAACAAAGAAAAGATTGAATTTGTCAAGGGTTTCATTTTACTTAGATCCACAATCAACACCCATGAAAGCAGCAATCGAGAAACAAAATGGCATATTGCATTGAGCAAATCTGCCGCAAAAACCTCTTTAAAGTGTTGAAAAGCAAAGATGTGACTTTGAGGACTAAGGTGCACCTGACCCAAGCCACACTATTTTCAATGGCCTTATGTGCATGTAAAAGCTGGACAAAGAATAAGGATGACCTAAGAAGAATTGCTGCCTTTGAATTATGGTATTGGCGAAGACCATCAAGTATACCATAGGCTGCCAGAAGAATGAGCAAATCTGTTTTGGAAGTACAGCCAGAATCCTTCTTAGAAGCAAGGAAGGTGAGACTTCCTCTTGCTTACTTTGGACATGTTATCAGGAAGGACCAGTCTGGGAGAAGCACAGCATGCTGGTAAAATATAACTAAAAAAAAAAAAAAAAAAAAACCTGTTGGAGTTGATTCTGACTCATAGCGACTCTATACGACAGAGTATAACTACCCATAGGGTTTCCAAGGAGCACCTGACGGATTTGAGCTGCAGACCTTTTGATTAGCAGCCACAGCACTTAAACACTAGGCAAAGTATAGGGTCAGTGGAAAAGAGGAAGACGCTCAACGAGATGAATTGACACAGTGGCTGCAACAACTGCTCAAAGACAGCAACAATTTTTAGGGTAGTGCAGAACTGGACAGCATTTCATTCTGTTGTGGATAGGGTCGCTCTGAGTCAGAACCATCTCCATCTCCGCAGCACTTAACAACAACAAAATGTTGCCATTTTTTTTGTTTTCTTTTCTCACATTGAAATATCTTGGGTTTAGTGACAAGGTTGTGTCCCATCTATAACCAGGATATTCTCAGCTGGTGTTAAACAGCCTTATCTGTTCTTTTTAGTACATATTGGAAGAAAAAACTTCTTTGATTTCTTCAGTCAAAGATATATTTAGCTTTCCAAGTTCTGAGCCGCTAGCTTGGCCTCTTTACTGCCATCTCCCTGATAGAATCCTACAATTTATTCATAGGTTCTACCAGGCATGTGAAGCTACTCATACACTTTTGATTAAATGATTTTACTCAATCTGGGTAATCACTTCAAACAAGTGTTATGTTCAAAATTTCTGTTATATCCCTGAAGTCTTAACACAATATAAATTAATGGCATTTACTTCACTCTTGGGAATCCATTTTGTCTATTGTTCTTATAGTGAAATCTCCATGTCTCTCTACCAGCAACAAGAGGGAGATCACATAATGTTTGCAAAATACTGGTGAAAAATTTCCATATAGAAATTATGCTTCTATGCTGTTATAATGAAAGAATGGAGAAAAATATGGCTGAGGGTCTGAAAGTCTCAATAAATTTCTTTCTTCAACTCTCTATCCTAACTCTGAACCAACTATGTAAGTAGAAAATTGAGAATATAGATGGGAAAATAGAAGTATTTCCTTTAGTTTTGATAGAACTGATATGAAGAATGTTACTTATATCTATGGGCAAGACAGATATGTCATATTTGAATCTCCTAATACCAAACCTGAGGCAAACTCAACAACACCACAGCACACTACAAACCTGACAGACAAATTCAGTTTGGCCTGGAAAATTGAAAGCTCCTCACAGAGGCGCCTACTTAGTAAAGCCCATAGAGGAGTTCACCAGAAATAAAGATTAGCTTAAGAAAAGGAATTATGCCTGCTTTTCCCTAAGTTCCTAAAACAAACCCAGGTTCCTGTGAATTAAATGTCTACATCAGCTGAATTCACCCTGGTGAATCAATGTAGAGACAGGTGGCTGAGCTAGGGCCACTCCATCAGACATGTAGATCACTTACATTCAAAGAACGTTTTCCTTACCTCACTCTTCTCTTCTCCTTTCTTTTGCCAAAACTCTACATCTCTTTCATGAAGAGGTTAGACTTTTTTGAAATGAAACTTATAGGCCATATTTAAATACATAGATGATAATAATGAACAGTTTAATAGTGTTTACCATGTGCCAGACAATTTTCTTACCATTGAACATGTATTAATATATTTAATCAACAGAGCAAACCCTAGACAATAAAAATTAAAAAAAAAAAAATTGGCAATAATATTATCCCTACTTTACATGTTAGGAACCTGAGCCACAGGATGGGTAAATAATTTGGACCAGACTATACAGCTGGTAAGTATAGGGCTCAGTTCAAATTGTAGGTGCCAGAATTTATGTTCATTATCATTAGCCTTTTAAAAAAATAAAAACAGCCCCTGTCCAGTTGAGTCTGACTCATGGTGACCCCACGTGTGTCACAGTAAACAGTGCTCCATAGGGTTTTCAATGACTGATTTTTTGGAAATAAATCATTAAGACTTTCTTCCAAGGTGCCTCTGGATGGACTGGAACCTCCAACTTCTTGGTTAGCAGCCAAGCGCATTAACCGTGTGTGCCACACAGGGACACCACCATTACCATACACCACCTCTCAATGGAGAGACTGGTAGACAGAACTAGATAGCTAATGGATACCAAACATATAGATATCAATTTCTTCAGGGCATCAAATTACGATAAATACATCGCTTTGTTATTTCAATTATTGTGAGTAAATCATTGCATTGACAAAAAATTCTGAAATACATACACATAGATGATTAAAATGGTAAGAAAAAAGGGAACGCTTATTACTTGATTGTGGTTGGAGTGAATCTTTCTGGGAGTAGAAGACATTCATATCCTTTACATGACTTTATTTTCTGACTGGATAGAATATTTCTGATGTTTACATTATTACAGAGCAAAATCATGATTTATTTATGTGTTATAATTTACATAGCTATTTTCATGTAGTTTTGACAGTTATCTTTTTTTTGTGTGTTTTCCAGCCCAGGGGAAGGAAGAGTTCAGGGGCCTAGAGGAAGCCTGTGGGTGGTAAGAGAATCTCCTCATGATGTAAGCCCTCCCATTCTATGATTTTGCTTATGAATCTACAATATCTTGGTACTCAGATATACATTTTGATAGCACAGTTAAAAACAGCTTAATTTTATTTGCACAGTAGCTTTTGTGTTACTGGTTCTTTTCTATCTAAAAGCATGATAGAATTCAGCACCGAAGTGTCTATTTGAAATCAGGAATGAATATTTTACTCAGTGTAACAAATGTAACAAAACTTACATTTGTACTTATTGCATCCTTTGGCTCCCACCCTGTGAGTTTTTTATTCAAAGTATTAGCAATCTGCAGAAAGTTCCATTTACTTTTCCAACTTCCATATTTTTAAGGAAATTAGGCAAGCTTTTACGTCTACCTTTTAAATAAATCTTGAAAAATGCAGCTATGAACAGCTTTGAGAAGTTGATACAATTTTAGACCATTTATTAGAAATAATAAACATAGTTATTAGATTTTTTAAGGTTAGTATAACTGATTTCTCTAGTATGCGTCTTAGGAGTTTCTGAATTGTGTGTTACGAGAGCTAACGAACTTAATTGCCTCCAAAAAAGCTCCCACGGGTGGTACATATCTTTTATGAAGAAGAAATAAAACACAGAGAACTAATAACTTATCAGCTCTCTGTTTAGAAAAATATGAGCGTGGAAAGTCTTTTCTCTCTAGTGTATGAGAATTTTTAACAAGATATTCTGTTAGTAGAGATAGCTCAGTTTTTGTTGTTTTTTGTTTTTTTAAATCATATCCAATTCTGTAGTTCTGGTTTCTCCCAGGTACTGCCATTTCTGTTTAGGTCTTTCTGGACAAAGACAGTGATAGTATACTTGTGACTAAATGAAATTAGCCATAAAGAAATGGTTATACCTTCTCAGTCAGTAAATACAGAATCTATATGCTTTGGGATCAAACTGGAAATAAAAATTTCAGGTCCACACAAGCTTCTGATAAATGAAGAGAGATAAAAAGTGGCAAGCACACTAGCCATTTGTAAAAGAAAATTGCACCTACCCGATCTGTAAACAAATAGGAATTCATTACTAGATAGCTTGAATGAAACAAATTACCCAGAATTTATGAGAGAGTAATTTGTTCCTTTAAGTTGTGATAATGAATCTCCATTATTCAACATTTTTGGTTTACCCTCAGTCCTCAGAAATTGTAACAATGGTTATAGACGCTGGTAAAAAATAGTTCCATCTTCTATCTTTGATTCTCTTACCAAAAACACACCAAACCCAGTGTAGTAGAGTCCCTACAGGACAGAGTAGAACTGCCCCATAGAGTTTCCAAGGAGTGCCTGGCAGATTTGAACTGCCGACCCTTATGGTTAGCGGCCGTAGAGCTTTACCACCACTACGCCACCAGGGTTTCCTTGATTCTCTTAAATGCTAGGAAATAGGGTTCTCTTCAAGCTTACCTTTGCTGAATACAGTATTATAGAGCTGAATGTGTCACACGTTAGCATTATTTCTTGTTATTACATCATTACTAAGTTTTGGAGCAAGAAATTAAAAAGATCAGCAGTTCTGAACTTAAAAGCACATAGTGTTTCAAAATATTCTTTGATTTTCTTTTGTTCTGTTTAGAATTTGAAATATATTTTCTCACAAAAGTAATACTGCAGTCACTTGCTCCCCAGTTAAAACCAGAAAAGCTTGCTTCGTAAGGCAGCTAACATATAAATACATAGATTTATAATGTCGATAACATAGGTTAAGTTCATCTTTTATATTCTTTTTTCAAAAAATCTACCAGAGTAACATGGGACTTCTTTTAAATGTTACTATTGTTGTTATGTGCCGTCTAGTTGGTTTCAACTCATTGTGACGCTGTGTACAAAAGAGCGAAACACTGCCTGGTCTTGCCCCATTCTCACAATCAGTGTGATGCTTGAGCCCATTGTTGCATCCACTGTGTCAATCCACATCCTTGAGCATCTTCCTCTTTTTCACTGACCTTCTGCTCTACCAAGCATGATGGCCTTCTCCAGGGACTGATCCTTCCTGATAACCTGTCCAAAGTATGTGAGACAAGTCTCCCCCTCCTAGCTTCTGAGGAGCATTCTGGCTGTACTTCTTCCAAGACAGATTTGTTCGTTCTTTTGGCAGTCCATGGTACATTCAATATTCTTTGCTAACACCATAATTCAAAGACATCAACTCTTCTTCGTTCTCTCGTATTCATTGTTCAGCTTTCACACGCATATGATGTGATTGAAAATACCATGGCTTGGGTCAGGCACACCTTAGTCTTCTGGGGGACATCTTTGCTCTTCAACACTTTGAAGAGGTCTTTCGCAGCAGATGTGCTCAATGCAATGCGTCTTTTGATTTCTTGACTGCTGCTTCCATGGCTGTTGATTGTGGATCCAAGTAAAATGAAATCCTTGACAACTTCAATCTTTTCTCCGTTTATCATGATGTTGCTCATTGGTCCAGTTGTGAGGGTTTTTGTTTTTTTTATGTTGTGGCATAATCCATACTGAAGACTGTGGTCTTTGATCTTCATTAGTAAGTGCTTCAAGTCCCCTTCACTTTCAGCAAGCAAGGTTATATTGTTTGCATGTCACAGGTTGTTAATGAGTCCTTCTCCAATCCTAATGCCATGTTCTTCTTCATATAGTCCAGCTTCTCAGATTATTTGTTCAGCATACAGATTGTATAGGTATGGTGGCAGGATACAACCCTGATGCACACCTTTACTGACTTTAAACCACACAATATCCCCTTGTTCTGTCAAACAACCGCCTCTTGATCTACCACACGTTCCTCATGAGCATGATTAAGTGTTCTGAAATTCCAATTCTTCACAATGTTATCCATAATTTGTTATGATCCACACAGTCCAATGCCTTAACATAGTCAAAAACACAGGTAAACATCTTTCTGATATTTCCTGCTTTCAGCCAGGATCCATATGACATCAGCAATGACAACCCTTATTCCACTTCCTCTTCTGAATCCAGCTTGAATTTCTGACAGTTTCTCTCAGCCACTTTTGAATGATCTTCAGCCAAATTTTACTTGCGTGTGATATTAACGCTATTGTTCTATAATTTCTGCATTCTGTTGGATTAACCTTCTTTGGAATGGGTGCAAATATGGATCTCTTCCAGTCAGTTGGCCAGGAAGCTGTCTTCCAAAGTTCTTGGCATAGGCAAGTGAGCACTTTCAGAACTGCATCAGTTTGTTGAATCATTTCAATTGGTATTTTGTCAATTCCTGGAGCCTGGTTTTCGCCAGTGCTTTCAGTGCAGCTTGGATCTCTTCCTTTAGTACCATCAGTTCTTGATCGTACGCTACCTCCTAAAACGGTTGAATGTTGACTAATTCTTTTTGGTACGGTGACTCTGTGTATTGCTTCCATCTGCTTTTGATGCTTCCTGCATTAGTATTTTCCTCATAGAATCCTTCAATATTGCAGCTCGAGGCTTGACTAGTTTCTTCAGCTCTTTCAGCTTGAGAAATGCCTGTCATGTTCATCCCTTTTGGTTTCTAATTTCTGTTCTTTGCACATTTCATTATAATATTTTACTTTGTCTTCTTGAGCTGCCCTTTGAAATCTTCTGTTTAGCTCTTTTACCTCATCATTTCTTCCATTCACTTTAGGTACTCTACATTCAGTAGCAAGTTTCAGGGTCTTTTCTAACATCCATTTTGATCTTTTCTTTCTTTCCTGTCTTTTTAACGACCTCTTGCTCTCCTTAAGTATGATGTTCTTGATGCCATTCCACAACTTGTCTGGCCTTTGGTCATTAGTGTTCAACATGTCAAGTCTATTCTTGAGATGGTCTCCAAATTCAGGTGTGACATATCACGGTTGTACTTTGGCTCTCATGGACTTGCTCTAATTTTCTTCAACTTCAACTTGAACTTGCATATGAGCAACTGATGATCTGTTCCACAGTTAGCCCCTGGCCTTGTTCTGACTGATAGTATTGAGCTTTTCCGTCGTCTCTTTCCACAGATGCAGTTGATTTGACTCCTGTATGTTCCACATGGTGAGTTCCACATGTATATAGTCGCTGTTTATGTTGTTGAAAAAAGGTATTTACAATGAAGAAGTTGTTGGTCTTGCAAAATTCTATCAAGAGATCTCCAGGACCATTTCTATCACCAAGCCCACATTTCCCAACTACCAATCCTTCTTTTTTTGTTTCCAGTGTTCACATTCCAATTGCCAGTAATTATCAGTGCATCTTGATTGCATGTTTGATTCATTTCAGAGTGCAGAAGTTGGTAAAAATCTTCAACTTCTTCATCTTTGGCCCTAGTGATTGGTGTGTAAGTTTGAATAATTGTCATATTAACTGGCCTTTCTTGTAGGGGTATGGATATTATCCTACCACTGACAGCATTGTACTTCAGGATTGATTTTGAAATGTTCTTTTTGATGATGAACAGATGCCATTCCTCTTGAATTTGTCATTCATGGCATAGTAGACCACAGATTGTTTGAATCCAAATGGCCAATACCAGTCCATTTCAGCTCACCAATGCCTAGGATACTGACTTTTATACATTCCCTTTCATTTTTGATGATTTCTAATTTTCCTAGATTCATACTTCTTGTATTCCATGTTCTGATTATTAATAGATGCTTGCAGCTGCTTCTTCTCATTCTGAGTCGTGCCACATCAGCAAATGAAGGTCCTGAAAGCTGGACTCCATCCATGTCATTAATGTGGACTCTGCTTTAAGGAGGCAGCTCTTCACCAGACATATTTTGCATGCTTTCCAACCTGAGACGTTCATCTTCTGGCACTATATCAATGTTCTGCTACTATTCATAGTTATGGTTTTCACTGGCTAGTTTTTTTCTGAAGTGGACCACCAGGTCCTTCTTCCTAGTCTGTCTTTGTCTGGAAGCTCAGCTGAAACCTGTCCTCCTTGAGTAAGACTGCTGGTATTTGAATACCAGTGGCATAGTTTCCAGCATCACAGCAACGTGGAAGTCCCTCTAACAGGACAAACTGACAGATGTATGGGGGTCATTTAAATAAGTACTCATAATAAACTCTCACATTCATACTGTGGAAAATTTTGCAACTATTAAAATAAATGAAGTATATCTACACGCACCAAAATGAATAAGTCTCTAGACATATTGTTGAGAAGAAAAAAAAGTAGGTTGCATAATTATACATATCAAACAATACAGGCAATGTTTGAAACCACTTGATGAGGTGTATATTGTTGATTAGCATGTGTATATGTAGTAAAAGTATACAAGCACAATGGGTAAGAATATATACTCACTAGAGGATTGTGATTATCTCCAGAAAGGAAGGGTGGTAAATCAGTTTTAGATTGGGGAGGATGGGGTTTCAAATATATCTGCAGCATTCTCTTTTTTAAAATCTCACCCTGTCAGGTAGTCTATAAGGTCAAAACTCTTTATAACAATTCTAAAATGTTAGTTTTTTCATTGTGTTGACATTTGCACAGATGTTGCAAAAACAATGGTGAATAAAACTGTTGGCACTTTAGCATGCTTTGAGACAGTGACACCAAACTGTACCAGTAGTCACAGGTATGTATTTGCAGTAAAAAGTGCCAGTTTCACTACAAAGTGCCATTGAAGAAGAAAAAAAAAATTGGTTTTATTACATCTCAGCTCGTGAGTATTTGGACTTCTACAATTATTTGTGACAAAATGGAAGGTTCACGTAAAGTAACTTCTGTATTCTGAAGTAGGGTAGTTGTCTTGAGGAAAAGTATATGTGCAATTGTTTGAGTTGTAAGTTAAACTGCCTTTTCATGGAACACCATTTTACTTGAAAGAACCATTGCCCATTGCTTTAGAGTTGATTTCGATTCATAGCTGCCCTATAAGACAGAGTAGAACTGCCCCATAGGGTTTCCAAGGAATGGCTGGTGGATTCAAACTGCCAAACTTTTGGTTAGCAGCCGAGCTCTTAACTACTGCACCATCAGGACTCCAAATAAATTTCTGTCCTTTAAAGCCACCCAATTGTGGCATTTCTATTAGTGACCCTACAGAACAGAGTAGAACTGTTCCATAGAGTTTCCAAGGAGAGGTTGGTGGATTCAAACCGCCAACCTTTTTGTTAGCAGATGTAGCTCTTAACCACTGTGTCACCAGGGCTTCTCTTAAAGAACCATGAGCAGGCTCATTATAGTTAATTCAGACTAGAATATTTAGAAAATATCTTTTTGAACATGAATGAAGTCATTCGCTCACTTTGAAGAAAGCAACTGACCATGTTTGTTATCAATGATAACATTTTGCTTTCAAGAGAAACTGTGAATTTTGGAAAACATATCTACCAGTGTGATCTTTTCAATATGAAGAAAGAGTTTCAGTTTTCAAATAAGCCACACCGTGGAGCAGCTGCCATGGCGCCATGTTTGTTCCTACCTGGACAGCTCTAGGAATGCAGTTCGTCAGTTCTCCCCAAACAAATAAGACTCACATCTGTCAAATTCACAAGACACTGTTTAGAAAACCAGAATGCCGGTTTATTATTTTAAATTACAGTGCATATCAATACTTTTGTCCACTAGCCAGGGCAAACGTTTGCCTATAAATCAGACATTTAGGAAATTAATCAGAAAAATGTATCCAGTGAGCGCAAGATAATAGATCATTGGGTGTTCTTGAAAAAATATTTCATTTAGGTTGTAGGGAAGTCTATCAATCTTCTATCATAAGGAAACTCTCTTCAGAGACAGAGTATTTAAGCCTGCCAAATTAAGACTTCTTTCTCTCTCCTTCTAGAAAAGCAGTTGCCACGGAGTCAATTCTGACTTATGGTGACCCCATACGTTTCACAGAGTTCTCAGTGGCTCTGATCTTTCAGAAGGAATTACCAGGCCTTTCTTCTGGGCGGATTCCAACTGCCAACCTTTCATTTATTAGCCTAGGGCTTAACTGACTGCACCCCCCAGAGACTTCTGAGTGCTGCATACGCATATACGCTCTGGCTGTTCACTTATTTTCAATAGACATGAACAAAGCAACTATATACAATAAAGCTGTCAACTCTTCTTCGGTCTTCCTTATTCATTGTCCAGCTTTCACATGCATATGATGTGATTGAAAATATCATGGCTTGGGTCAGGCGCACCTTAGTCTTCAGGGTGACATCTTTGCTCTTCAACACTTTGAAGAGGTCCTTTGCAGCAGATTTACCCAATGCAATGCGTCTTTTGATTTCTTGACTGCTGCTTCCATGGCTGTTGATTGTGGATCCAAGTAAAATGAAATCCTTGACAACATCAATCTTTTCTCCAGTCTGGAATCCCCATTCTTCACAGTGTTATCCATAGTTTGTTATGATCCACACAGTTGAGTGCCTTTGCATAGTCAGTTTGTCATACCGTGGGAACTTGTGTGTTGCTGTGATGCTGGAAGCTATGCCACCGGTATTCAGATACCAGCAGGCTCGCCCATGGAGGACAGGTTTCAGCTGAGCTTCCAGACTTAGACAGACTAGGGAGAAGGACCTGGCAGTCTACTTCTGAAAACCATTAGCCAGTGAAAACCTTATAAATAGCAGCAGAACATGTGGTAGCTTTATAAAAAAAAAAAAAAAAAAAAGCTCTATAGACACATCCAAATTCCCCGAGGGACTGAATTGCTGGACTGAGGGCTGTGGGGACCATTGTCTCAGGGAACATCTAGCTCAATTGGCATAATGGAGTTCATAAAGAAAATGTTCTACATTCTGCTTTATTGAGTAGCATCTGGGGTCTTAAAAGCCTGTGAGTGGCCATCTAGGATACTCCACCAGTCTCACCCCTTCAGGAGCAAGGGAGAATGAAGAAAACTAAAGATAAAAGGGAAAGATTAGTCCGAAGGACTAATGGACCACATCTACCACGGCTTCCACCAGACTGAGTCCAGTACAACTAGATGGTGCCTGGCTACCACCACTGACTGCTCTGACAGGGATCACAATAGAGTGTCACGGACAGAGCTGGAGAAAAATGTAGAACTAAATTCTAACTCAGAAAGAAAGACCAGACTTGCTGGCCTGACAAAGACTGGAGAAACCCTGAGAGTATGGCCCCGGACACCACTTTCAGCTCAGTAATGAGGCCACTCCTGAGGTTCACCCTTCAGCCAAAGATTCAACAGGTCCATGGAAGAAAACAAGAAACTAAAGGGGTGCACCAACCCTGGGGCAGGGACTGGAAGGCAGGAGGGAACAAGAAAGCTGGTAATAGGAAACCCAGGGTTGAGAGGGGAGAGTGCTGACACGTTATGGGGTTGTTAACCGAAGTGATATAACAATGTGTGTACTGTTTGATGAGAAACTAGTTTGTTCTGTAAACCTTCATCTAAAGTTCAATAAAAAAAAAAAAAAATAGAATTACTCTGCCTCGGGCTGAGGCCTTAAAAAGCACCAAATATTAACCATATTTTAAAGTGAGAGACTGCATGCAAAACATGTTACTAGACTACCAAACTGGCTCTGCCTATTTTAGCAACACATCCTCCCAACCTTGTCCAAGAGGGAAGGAGAAAACTCCTATGCAGAGAGTCTTTGAAGTGCTAAAGGCTTCTCTGTCACTACCAGCTAAGTGAAGAAAAGTCTGGAAAATAAGAAGGTCAAGAGAAAGTGAGTTTGGAGGGTAGTTATTGGTAGGCTGCATGTATCCTTCACCCTCACCCACCCCCTGAAGGGGTGAGGAGAGGGCATATTTTGCCACAGAGGCTTCAAAGCAACCACCCTTGAGTGACCCTGAAGAGTGGCCTATGTAATTTTGGCCTGAAGCAGCAAAGCAAAAAGGACAGCATTGGGTATAAACTGTACTTCAACAAACAGTGGTGCAAGGAAACGAGAATAGTCCCTCGGGTCCAGCCATTCTTTGGAAAGCACAAGCCTGGGGTCAGTCTAAAATGGATTCTGCTCAGGGGATCCCAACAGAGATAATCTGTGTGGAGTGGGCTACCAGAAGACCGGCAGGTAAGGGGAGAGTGAACAATGTCCAGCCAGAAGAGAAGCAATGTCCTGGACAAGGGACGCAGTAGTGGGAGCTCTGAAAAACACAGAAACTCATCCATGAGGGGAGTCAGCAACTATGCCTCAGCCCTCAAAGAAACAGCCAAGCAAAGCTGTGCTTTTTCCCTCAGCATCTTCTTCTCCTGGACTCAGCCATGGTGGGGTCAGAAACACTGGTTAATAGGGAGGGGGGTGTATGGAAACTAGGACATGAAGGAAAATAAGAAACAAGGAGGGCAAGTCAGTCTGCTCCCTTCCTCCATTGCAGGCTTCTCTGAGCTGAGCAAGGGAAGAACGTTTAAGTTGAATGACTTTAAAAATTTTGCTTATTATACCAGAACAGACATTTAAATTGCTGAGATGAGACTTGTTCCTGGGACTAAAAAGGACAAGAAAAGCTATGGGGCATGTCAGAGATCTTATACAAGACAGAGAAAGAATGCATTCACTAAGCAAGTTTAATGGGCAATGATAAAAATGAATAAAGTTGTTTTATGTTCAATCCCTACCAAGTTCAGAAACACAATAGCACATTTCTCGATCTTTTACTATGGACCAGGCATCGTGCTAAGTGATTATACACACACATGTACACATTGCCTTCAATCCCCCTTGGAAGATAAAATTTTTATCCACTTTTACAGGTAAGGAAATAGAGAGGTTAAAGAACTTGCCCAAGGTCATCTAGATGTGGCTATGCAAAGGTGAAATTCCTACGGATGCTGCTCCCGTAATACACCTTAAGCTCAGAGTAATATGAAGTGATAACGTACATTCTCATCACTCTGTTTTCAGCTTTGAAAACTGCAGAACAGAGCAAAAAGGATATGCATCTAAAATTAACTGCACCTATAGTAATCACATGTACTACGCACCAGGAACGTTATATAAGAAAACTAATATCCAAACTCCACAAGAAGGTATTGATTTTATTGTACCAGTTTGCTCAAAAAGGTTGAACAGCTTACTTGAGATTGTAAATCTAATAAACGATGGAGCCGGGATTCAAGTGTAGGTCTGTCTGATTCCAAGAACTGGGCTCTTTCCACTATTCCACACTCCCTCTTGTTAAGATACTGATTTGTGACTGGGGATATACAGGCTAAAGATGTTGTCAAGCAAGTTTAAATACAAAGTGTCCACTTAGTGATATATTTACCTAATATTTTTAATAATTTTTACATATTTAATATACGAGATATATGGGAAAATTATTATTATTTACATTTTACTGATAACGAGACACAAAACTTGAAATGCAGAGGGGCCCTAAATAAATTAATGGTAGAGACAAAACTAGAACCCGATTACCATGGCCTTTCTCCTTCATCCTTATCCATAAGGATGGCAGCTGTTGGATGCATATGAACAGATCCCCAGATGGTGAGGGGTAAGTCTAAATGGTGGGAGAGGGCTTTCTTCTCACTTACTTCCCTCAAGTAGTAGGAAAGTGCTATACAAATAACTTGCTGTCTAGGATATGGGCAGTCGACTTCTGAATATGAAAAAATTATAGTGGAAAAACTACTGGCTATTTACTAGTTTTAATGTAAGAACTAGGACAAAATTTCTTTACAACATTTAAGGCATATAAAGTACTTTCACAGCACTTTTGCTTAGCATTTTGTTAAGACAACATTTTTCTTAACTGTTCACAATAAAATACCGGGATAGAAAGTGCTTAGTGTCAAAATCCGTAATTTAGTGTTCAAGGTCATGACAACTGCATTATTTCCACTAGAACTTTTTAAACTTATCAACCACATCGTTACAAAGACAATCCGAGAATTGAAGATAAAAAGCCAGAAATCCCCTCTGTGATTGGTCATGAACTGTATTTATCCATTGTTTCTTTGTAATTTTACCCAATCTATACTTAAAAATTGACTTATGAGCACAACAGTCATGGTTTTGTTTAATTTTCCTCCCTTTTTTTTTTTTTTAGAAAATAAGTAAAATATGAAGGATGTGGCAAAATCTGTCCTCCAGATTTTTAAATCATTTACTTATCTACTAAAACCAATACTTTACATTACATGGATAGCTTGAGGGGAGGAAACAAGTATCCCAATTTTTTATTTCTTTTTTTTATGTAACTTTCCCCATGCTTCATTTATCAGGTTCTTTTCAAGGATTAGTTGTAGTACTTTCCAGACTGTTTGACTTTGCAGGATAATGTGGTTTATATCCACTGACATCTGGATTCAATTTGGTTTGAAAAGAATATAGAGCTAACAGTTGTATTTCCTTCTCCAATGAAATTAGTTCTATTTGTTCCCTTGGCACAACAGTTTAAGTCTTAGAAAAAAAAAAAAAAAAAAAGTCTGGTAGTTTCAACTTGCTTACTGAGGGCAAACTAGATACCAAAAAATAAAAAAAATTAAAAAAAAAAACCAAACCCATTGGCATGATTGACATAATTCATCTTTGATGCCTCACGCCCAAATTTTATTGGCCTTTTTAGATTATAAAAATAATAGTATTGCTGAAAATAAAGACAACTTCACTTCTTCCTTTCCAATACGTTTTAATTTAACATGTTTTGCTTGCTTTATTAAATGGTCTAAGACTCCCAGTACAATGTTGAATAGAAGTGATGAGAACAGAGAGTCTCACCCTTTTCCTGATCTTATCAGGAAAGTGTTCAAACTCTCGCCATTAAGAATCATGTTGGATTTTTCATGGATTCCCTTTATCAAGTCGAGGAAATCTCCTTGTGTTCCTAATTTTCTAAGATTTTTTTTTTAAATCATGAATTGGTGATGAATTTTGTCAAACATTATTTTCTGCATCTATTGAGATGATCATGTAGTTTTCTTTTTAGTCTGTTGATGGAGTGAATTACATTGACTGATCTTCTGATGTTAAACTAAACTAACATTCTCAGGATAAAACTCACTTGGGCATGAACTATTATCATTATTATGTTTTGCTGGAATCAATTACATAAAATTTTGTTAGTGATTTTTGAATCTATCATCATGAAGGATATTCACCTACAGTTTCCTTTTCCTATGATGCCTTTAAAGACCCCTGGTGATGCAGTGGTTAAGCACTCGGCTGGTAACTGAAATGTTGGCAGTTCCAACCCACCAGCCACTCCATGGGAGAAAGACGTGACAGTTTCCTTCTGTAAAGATTACAGCCTTGGAAGCCTTATGGGGCAGTTCTACTCTGTCCTATAGGATCACTATGAGTCAGAATCAACTCCATGGGAACGGGTTTGGTTTTGGTTATACTGTCTTTGTTTTTGTCCGGCTTTGGTGTCAGGGCAATTCTGGCCTCATAAGATTAGTCAAAAAGTGTTCCTATCTATTCTATTTTTGTGAGAGTTTGTGTCAATTTTGTACCTTTTTTCTCCTAAAAATTTGGTAAAATTCGTAAGTAAAGCCATATGGATCTGGAGTTTTCTTTGTGGGAAGATTTTGGATAATTAACTCCATGTTTTTAATAGATATATAGTTAGGTTAAATATTTCATCATGAGGCAGCTGTTTCTTTCAAGAATTTCTCCATTCTATCTAACTTGTTGATTTTATTGGCATATGCTGTTCAAAATATTACCTTATCATCTTTGAATGTTTCTACAATCTGCAATGTTGTTTCCTCTTTCATTCCTGATGTTGGGAATTGCGTCTTCTCTTTCTTTTTTTCTTGACAAGTTAGGCTAGAAGTGTATAAGTGTTACTTATGTTCTCAAAATTTTTGGTTTCTTTATATTTCCCTCTATTATTTTTTCTTCCTTTTTTGGCATTTCATTAATTTTTACTTTTTTTTAAAGTTATTTCCTTCCAAATGAAGAACATCAAAGACACAAGGAAAATAAGAGACAGAAAGGGCCACATAAACCAGATACTCCATCAGCCTGAGATCAGAAGAACTAGATGGTGCCCAGCTACCACCAATGTCCTCCCTGACAGGGAACACAACAGAGAATCCCTGATGGAGCAGGAGAAAAGTGGGATGCAGAACTCAAATTCTAATGATCTGAATGAGACTGGAGGGACCCCAGAGGACATGGCCCCTGGACTCTCTGTTAGCCCAAAACTAAAACCATTCCCGAAGCCAACTCTTCAGATGAAGATTGGACTATAAGACATAGAATGATACTGGTGAGGAGTGTGCTTCTTAGCTCAAATAGACACATGAGACTATGTGGGCAGCTCCTGTCCAGAGGCAGATGGGAAGATAGAGAGGGACGGAGCTGGTTGAATGGGTGCGGGAGGTGCAGGGTAGAGAGAAGGAATGTGCTGTCACACTGTAGGGAGGGCAACTGGGGTCACATAGCAGTGTGGGTGTGAGTTTTTATATGAGAGGCTGACTTGAATTGTAAACTTTCACTTAAAGCACAATTAAAAAAAAAAAGAGAAAAAAATATTTCCTTCCTTCTGTTTACTTTGGGCTTAGTTTTGTTTTTATTTCTAGTTTCTTAAGTTAGAAACTTAGACCACTGATTTTAGACTTTTTCACTTTTATACATAGGTGTTTAATGCTATAAGTTTTCTTCTAAACACTGCCTTAGCTGCACCCCATGAATTTTGGTAAATCCTCACATCACTTCAGGTTCTCCAAAAGGAAACTTATAAACGATATTAGATGTGCAAGAAATTAGTTGGGATAAGCACGTGGTTGAGAGAAAACAGAAGGTCTGGAGAGGCTTCAGATTTAAATACAGGTGTGACATCCGTGAAAGGAGGGAGGGGGAGGAAGGAGGACTTTCTGTCTAATGTCCTTTGTGTTAAAAGATCTCTCCATTCTGCCTAGTGGTATCAGAAATTATTCTCAGCCCTCTGTAAGCTCTGGGAATTTTGTAGTCGAATGTCTTCTGGCAGTTCTTCCCCCGATTTCATGCTTCACGTATGCTTTGTTGTTGTTAGGTGCCCTCGAGTTGATTCCGACTCATAGCGACCCTATGCATGACAGAATGAAACACTGCGCAGTCCTGCGCCATCCTTACAATTGTTGTTAAGCTTGAGCTCGTTATTGCAGCCACTGTGTCAATCCACCTCATTGAGGGTCTTCCTCTTTTCCACTGACCCTGTACTTTGCCAAGCATGATGTCCTTCTCCAGGGACTGATCCCTCCTGACAACATGTCCAAAGTATGTAAGACGCAGTCTCACCATTCTTGCTTCTAAGGAGCATTCTGGTTGTACTTCCTCTAAGATGGATTTGTTTGTTCTTTTGGCAGTCCATGGTATATTCAATATTCTACACCAACACCACAATTCAAAGGTGTCAATTCTCCTTCATTCTCTCATATTCATTGTCCAGCTTTCACATGCATATGATGCGGTTGAAAATACCATGGCTTGGGTCAGGTGTACCTTAGTCTTCAAGGTGGCATCTTTGCTCTTCAACACTTTAAAGAGGTCCTTTGCAGTAGATTTACCCAATGCAATGCATCTTTTGATTTCTTGACCGCTGCTTCCATGGCTGTTGATTGTGGATCCAAGTAAAATGAATTCCTTGACAACTTCAATCTTTTCTCCATTTATCATGATGTTGCTCATTGGTCCAGTTGTGAGGATTTTTTTTTCTTTATGTTGAAGTGCAATCCATACTGAAGGCTGTGGTCTTTGATCTTCATCAGTAAGTGCTTCAAGTCCTCTTCACTTCCAGCAAGCAAGGCTGTGTCATCTGCATAACGCAGGTTGTTAATGAATCTTCCTCCAATCCTGATGCCCCGGTTCTTCTTCATATAGTCCAGCTTCTTGGATTATTTGCTCAGCATACAGATTGAATAGATATGGTGAAAGAATACAACACTGACGCACACCTTTCCTGACTTTAAACCAATCAGTATCTCCTTGTTCTATCTGAACAACTGCCTCTTGATCTATGTAAAGCTTCCTCATGAGCACAATTAAGTGTATGTAAGTGTATCATGTATGCATGGATCAGTATTAAGCCAATGGATCCAAGGGAAGACCTCTACAGATATCCTCATCTGTCTCTCTGTGCAGCTTCCTCTTCTATGATATTTGGGCACAGCAACCTCTGCCACCCTGAGCTTTTGTCCCTGTATCCTCAACTCAGCAAGTGCACTTAACTTTTTTGGGTTCCCCTTTTTTAACTGTAGCCTAGAAATTGCCTCCAAGCAGAAAGTAAGTTAAGGGATAACCTCATTTGTTTCCCTTCTTTTGAGAACTACAGTCCTTTGCTCTCTCTCCTTTCCAGTATCTGAAAACCAGTGTTTCATATATTTGGTCCATTTTTCTCATTGTTTCTGAGAGAGCAATTCCCATAGTCATTAATTTTTTTCTGGGCAGGAGCAGAAATTGTGATTATTGAGTATATTCATATATATGTTCAACCGATACAGAAATGCACAAAATAAAAAGTAGAAATCCTTTCCCCCCTTCTTTGTACCAGAGGCAAATTTGATGTACACCCACTGAAATTTGGTTCTTATGCAAAAACAATTTTGTGTATATAGCTATTTTTTGTTTAAAAAATGGGGTCATTTCATGTTTTTTTCTACAGTATAGTTATTTTTTCTTATCAATGAACATGGATCAAATTTTATTTCAGTATATAATAGCTCTAGTATCAAATTTTAGACTACTAAGTTGTATTCTGTTGTGTCCCTACCTCAACTTACCAATCTAATTTCTTATTGAAGACCTTTTTGATTGTTTTCATTTTTTCTCTATTACAAATAATGGTGCAGTGTACATTCTTGCTTTTTTATATATCTTTAACCACGTGTTCATGAATTCCTACAAGAAAAATACTTAGAAGGGGAATTGCTATGGCAGGGTGTATGAATTTAAAATTTTAATAAATATTGCCACCAACCTTCTCCTCCAAATATATTATAGTTATGCTTCTTCTGAATGGCAGACCAGGATTCTAGAATTTTAAAACACTTGCTTACTGCTCTTAGTGTGCTCAGTTGAAACAAAGCGACGTCAACTTAAATGTTGTTGTCTAGCCATAAATCCTCTATAGTCATGTAACCACAGCATATGTTTCAATAATTTAACATGCATAGGCTTACATGGGAAACCCTGGTGGCATAGTGGTTAAGTGCTACAGCTGCTAACCAAGAGGTCAGCAGTTCAAATCCGCCAGGCGCTCCTTGGAAACTCTATGGGGCAGTTCTACTCTGTCCTATAGGGTCGCTATGAGTCGGAATCGACTCGATGGCATTGGGTCTTGGGTTAGGCTTACATGTTGTGATGATTAATTTTATGTGTTGACTTGGCTAGGCTATGGTGCCCAGTTGTTTGATCAAACACTAGATGTTTCTGTAAAGGTCCTTTGTACATATAGTTAACATTTACCATCAGCTGACTCTAAGTAAAGGAGACTGCACTCAATAATGTGAGTAGAACACCTGCAGTCAGTTGAAAACATTAAGAGCAAAAACTGAGGTTACCTGAGAAGAAAAAAATTTTCCTCAGTGCTAACGTAGAAATGCTGTCGAAGTTGAATTTTCCAGCCCCAAGTTCAATAAGCATCTGTCTATCCTTTTGCCTGCCTGCCTGCCTCTCTGTTTGTCTGTCTATCATACTGATTCTGTTTCTCTGGAGAACCCTGACTAACGTACATACACACAGGACCGCTATCCCATACAACCCATTTTTTAAAAAAGTTACTCTATGTGTGTTACTCCAAAATAAAAATTCTAAATAATTATGCGTAGAAAAATTTCAGGCATGTGATAAAGCAGAAATTGATTCACATTCTTGAAAACCTTGTTTCTAGAATTGTACGTAACGGCTTCACATTTAGGCACGTGTTTCTTAATATATTCTTTTCCTTTTGCAGAATGTGTTATTTTATCAGAACTGTGCACATTTTCTGCTCATTTTAATAGAAACTTGTGCTATAGCTTCACTTTTTATTTTATCTTAGAACACTGTATATAAATCTGATCTCTCACCCTGCATGCATAACTGATTCTTTCATTAGGCCAACTGGAGTTCAAGCCTAGAGGGCTGAGCTGAATAAAGGCCATACTAAATCCCGGATTTTAATAAATGGAAGCAAGTATTCAGAATACGCACTGGACTCAAAATTGTTACTAGTATCTGGTTAAAAACAAACAAACAAACGGATGCTCTCAAGTCGATTCCAACTCCTGGTGACCCTATGTGTTACAAAGTAGAGCGGCTTAGCAGGATTTTCTTGGTTGTAATTTTATAAAAGCATATTGCCAAGCCTTTCTTCTGCTGTGCCACTGAGTGTATTTGAAATGCCTTTTTGTGTATGTGTGTGTGTGCCTTAAGTGAAAGTTTGGAAACCCTGGTGGCGTAGTGGTTAAGTGCTATGGCTGCTAACCAAAGGGTTGGCAGTTCAAATCCACCAGGTGCTCCTTGGAAACTCTATGGGGCAGTTCTACTCTGTCCTATAAGGTCGCTATGAGTTGGAATCAACTTGACAGCACTGGGTTTGGTTTTTTTTGGCTTTAAGTGAAAGTTTAAAAATCAAGTCATTCTCTCATATAAAAATTTGTATACACCTTGCTATATACTCCTAGTTGCTCTCCCCCTAATGAGACAATGCACTCCTTCTCTCCACTCTCTATTTTCATGTCCATTCGGCCAGCTTCTGACCCCCTCTGCCTTCTCATCTCTCCTCCAGACAGGAACTGTTCACATAGTCTCATGTGTCTACTTGATCCAAGAAGCTCATTTTCTATCACATAGTCCAGTCCAATCCCTGTCTGAAGAGTTGGCTTTGGGAACGGTTCCTGTCTTGGGCTAACAGATGGTCTGGGGACCATAACCTCCAGGGTCCTTCTAGTCTCAGTTAGACCATTAAGTCTGGTCTTTTTTATGAAAATTTGGGGTCTGCATCCCACTGCTCTTCTGCTGAACTGCCAATCTTTTTGTTAGTAGTCAAGTGCAAACAGTTTATACCACCTAGGAATCTTAGTATCCTGGTCAAACCAACCAACCTGTTGCTATCGAGTTAATTCTGACTCATAGCGACTCTAGAGTGTTCTGGTAGTATGTGCTAAAAAAAAAAAAGAGAGAGAGAGAATAAATGGCAATCTCTTGACTTTTCAAGGTCTTATAAGAATACTCAAAGAAGATGAGACATGAGGCTAGTATTTTCTAAAGGCTACTATGGACATCTCCATAACCGCTAGGATCTCTCTGCTTCTTGCTCAAGGTGAGAAAATGGGAGCATACACAAAACACCACCACCACCACTATCTCTTCTGACACAATGAATTGATAATGAAGTACTTATAACAAAAATATGTGAGTTTAGCTGATACCCACTTACATATTAAAAAGTCATTTTTGCATCTCAAAGATTTTCCAAAATACCTTCAAAATTTATGGCCAGAAGTTTATATTTGGCCTCTGAGACATCCATTCATTTAAGAAATGTTTACTGAACACCTGTGATAGATTTTTTTGGTGATAGATTAGACACTATTCTAAGCACCAGTAGTATACAGCAGTAGACAAAACATACAAAAATCCCTGTCTTCATGGAGTTTTCATTCTAATGGGGGGAGGAAAACAGCAATAAAAACAAAGAAAGAAATTCATAATATTTATCCTGGACAGAATTTTAAGATGGCCCCCAAAGAAAGACCTTTGCCTTTGTTTTATACCCTCCCCTTGAGTGTGGGTGGAAACTCTGAATATGATGAGCTATTACTCCTGTGATTATCTTATATGGCAAAAATGATTTTACAGACGTAATTACAGTCCCAAATAGGTTGAATTTAAGACACGGAGATTATCTGAATGGGCCTGACCTAAACACAGGAGCCCTCTGAAATCTGAGTCCAGAGGTCAAAAACAAAGATATTCTAAGTATGAAAAAGATTTGATGTGAGGGAGATGAGCCAATGCTGAAGATGGAGGAGACCACATGGCAAGGATTTAAGGGTGTCCTCTAATTTTTTTTTTTTTTTTCCTAGAAGCACAGAGTGACCTCTGGGTGACAGCCAGCAAGGAAATGGGAACCGCAGCTCCACAGCTGCAGGGAACTGAATTTTGATAACAGCCAGATTTGAATTCTGCTAAAAGCCAATTTTCCCCCAGAGCCTCCAGATAAAAATCCAGCCCTGCTGATTCTTTGATTTCAGCCTTCTAAGAGGATCCTGCTCCACTTCTGACCTGCAGAATATATGCTAATAAATGGGTGTTGTTGTAAACTGCTAATTGTTTTTGTTAGTTGCTGTCAAGTTGGTTCCAACTCATGGCAACTGTGGAGTGTGCAGAGCACAACTGCTCCACAGGGTTTTCAAGGCTGTGATGTTTCAGAAGCAGATCTCCAGGCCTTACTTTGGAGGCACTTCTGCATGGGTCAAACCATCAACTTTTCAGCTAGTATTAGAGCGATTAACTCTTTGACCCACTCAGGGACTCTGTAAACTGCCAAGTTTGTGATAAATTGCTTTTGACAGTAAAGGGGTAATCACAAAGAACAATCACAAGCAGTAGCTAGTTCTCGAGAAAGGAAAATAAACTATGGCATGGAAGAACAAATGTAGGGCAGCTAGACCAGATTTGGAGACTTAAAGAAGGTTTTTCTGACCAAGTAATACCTAACCTGAGACCTGAAAGAAGAGCATTACCCAGGAGAAGGGGCCAGAAGGGAGTAGTGTTGCCTACCAGAGAGGATACTGACCAACAAGTTCACAAACCCTGGAGAGGAATAGAGCCTGCTCACAAGAGGAACTAAAAGCAGTTCAGAGTGCCTGGAGTATTCAGCAAGAGGGGCAAGGGATGGAGGCAGGGAGGTGGAGAAATGCTGGAAATCAGCCTGGGGCAGTAGCTTGGGAAAGGAATATACTGTTCTTATAAGCTATGTTAATCAGCTTGGACTTTGGCCTAAGAACAACAGAAAGCACTTGTGCCACTGAGTTCATTCAGACTCACAGTGACCCTATGTATAACAGAACAAAACACTTCCCAGTCCTGCGCCATCCTCACAATCTTTGCTATGTTGTCCATTGTTGCAGCTCACTGTGTTGATTCATCTCCCTGAGGGGCTTCCCCTTCTTCAAAGACCTTCTACTTTACCAAACGTGATGCCCTCCTTCAGGGATTGATCCCTCCTGTAAAGAAGTCTCTTTATTTTTGCTTCTAAGGACCATTCTGGCTCTACTTCTTCCAAGACAGATTTGTTTGTTCTTCTGGCAGTCCATGGTACATATAATATTCTTTGCCAACACCACAGTTCAAATATGTCAATTCTTCCTTGGTGTTCATTATTCACTGTCCAGCTTTTGCATGCATATGAGATGATTGAAAATACCATGGCTTGCGTCAGGCGCATCTTAGCCATCAAAGTGACATCTTTGCTTTTTAAGATTTTACAGGGTTTTTTCCAGCAGATTTGCCGGATGCAATACTTCTTTTGATTTCTTGACTGCTGCTTCCAAGGGTTTTAAATGGAGGATTTTGGCTTTAAAAAGATTGTTCAGACTTTTATTTGGAGTATATATGCAATGGTTAGGCATTAGGCCGCTAAGTGGTTGGCAGTTCGAATCTACCAGCCACTCCTTGGAGACCCTATGGGGCAGTTCTTCTGTCTTATAGGGTCACTATGAGTTGGAATTGACTCAATGGCAACAGGTTTGATTTGGTTTGGGTATAGATGCCAGTAAGTCAAGACTGGTGATGAGGAATCCAGTTAGGAAGGAGTTCCTGCTAACCCAGAGAGATGGTGATTACTTATGGTGGAGATAGTAGAAATAGAGAGGAATGAATAGATTTCAGAGAGAGTTAGGGGGAGAATCAAAAAAGATATGATGTTGAGGGAGGAATTGCATAAAAGAAGGTTGCAGGATGACTCCCCGTTTTCTGATTTGGCCCACTCTACGGTTGCCATTGTGGTGTAGTTGTTAAGAGCTACTGCTGCTAACCAAAAGGTCGCCAGTTTGAATCCACCAGGTGCTCTTTGGAAACTCTATGGGGCAGTTCTACTCTGCCCTGTTGGGTTGCTATGAGTCAAAATTTGACTTGACAGCAATGGGTTTGGTTTGATTTTTTTGGTATGGCTGCCATTGACTGAAATATGCCTAAAATATTTTAATTATCTGCATAATTATGTACAGTGTTATTACCGCAATTTCTCGAGTTAGAGCTGCCTGCCACAAATAGCCAATTCTTGAGACGGGGTGAGGTGGGTAGCAAGAACTTTATTAGATATACCGGTATCTGGAGACAGAAGGGAATGATCTCCTCCTAAAGTTGTCTGTCTCACCAGACTACCAATGGGTTCGGGTTTTTAAGGGGAAAGGGGCCATAAGTTTTAGGGACTTGTGGAATGTGCACTCTTTTTCTTCTTTTTGGTTTTGGTGGTCGTATCTCAAACATGTTGATCTTTTCCTGCCATTATCCCATCAGCTCAGGGGGCAGCTGGCCCCATCCTTCATCTTATTTGACGGGCTTAGATCAACATCACTTGTTTTCCACAGTCTTAGAGGAAACATTGGTTAACACTTAACCATTTGGGGAGCTAACTTCAGGATCTTACTTGGAGGCAGGGATGGGCTAGGAGAGGGAAAGGAGAGAAAGAAGAAAGAAGGAAAAAAAATTGGCTCAGGTACTGTTCAAGATATGGCTGAGCAGCCTGTTTCTGTGTTAAGGTAAATAGTACTGTGTAAAAACTGTAGCTGAGAAGAAAAGAATTCAGTCAGGGGCCATATCAGAAAAGGCTTCTGAGAAAGATGGAGCTTGATTTGGGACTCGAGGCTGTTTGACAGAGGGGAGAAAGAAGGATGCTTCCTGGAGCGGAATAGCCCAAGCAAGCCATGGCAGACAGATAAGAAGGAATATGACTGGTAACAGACCAGGGTAGAAGGGCCTTGAGGGAGTGAAGTGTGCCTGAGGGAGTAAGAGCATTTCCCTAAAGAAGGTCAGATTATAGAGGAACTTCAAAGATGGGCTTTGGAGCTTTGGACTTGACCTACAGGGAAGCATTGCTGGTCAGCAAGTAGGGAGTAACAAAGCAAGAGCTGTGTGCTTTAAAGATTAATCCAGCTTCAGTCAACTGGGTACTTTGGCCACAAAAAGAGATAACTGGAGTCAGGGAGAGCAGATAGGTTGTTTCAGAACTTCGAGGGCAAGGTAATGGTGTCACATATCAGAACACAGCACCTTGTCAATTAACTAGGAAGAAAGAACGAATTAAGACAGATTTTTGAACCACGATGACACATGCGGAAGGACTAGGCATTGAACAGACACCTAGCAGCACATTTGGGGTGGATTGTTGGTATGGCAAACAAAAGAGAATATCTGTAAAGCACAGCACAAAGCAGGTCCATGCAGCCGTTAGCCCCAAGGCAATCCAACTTGGAACAAATGGGACTTGAAAGCAGATAGGTGGCACAAGTTCGTGAGGAATCTTATGAAGGATGTTTTCATCTTATTAAAAATACTTAATCTCTCTATGTCTGTTACTCTATCTGTAAAATGAGGAAATAACAGGACTCATCTCACATTCATCTGAGTGCTGGCACATAAATGCTCCTAAACATGAAAAATGCAGAAGCATGGAGGGGGAGGGAGGTGTAGAGGGGGGAACTTGTCCCCAGATGCAAGTCCAAAGGGCAACAGACTAGGGACGGAATGGCATTACAAGGCACCACAAATATGAAAGGCGCCTAAGGCAGCCAGACAAGAAGGGAAAGATGTTTCTGCTGACGCATGGCTGCTGTCAACATCTATTCATCTTGAAATGGGGGGTGGGGGGGGAGACACAACTTAGACATTGCCCCTGGGGTATCATTACCCTCCCTACAACCCCTGCAGGGGCACAATTTCAGTGCTTGCCATAGGTGCTATTTTCCATTGATACACCTCTGGAAAAATGATCATACACTAAACAAAAAACAAAACAAACCAAAAAAATCAAATCCGTTGCCTTGGAGTCAATTCTGACTCATAGTGACCCAGTCAAGACAGAGTAGAACTTCCGCTTAGAGTTTCCAAGTAGCACATGGTAGATTCAAACTGCTGACTTTTTGGTTAGCAGCCATCGCTCTCAACCACTACGCCACCAGGGTTTCTGACCATATACTAGTAGTCGGATATTTCACTCCTATGCAGTGGAGCTTGGCTGCTAGCCAAAAGATCAGGAGTTCGAATCCACCAGCCACTCCTCGAAAACCCTATAGGGCAATTCTACTCTGTTCTGTAGGGTCGCTATGAGTTGGCTTCAACTCTGCTGCAAAAAGTTTGGTTTTTGGGGGGTATGCCCTGGTGGCACAGTGATCAATAATCCAAAGGTTGGCAGTTGGAACCCACCAGCTACTCTGCAGGAGAAAGATGTGGCAGTGCTTCTACAAAGATTACAACCTTGGAAACCTTATGGGGTGGCTATACTGTGTCCTGTACGGTAGCTATGAATCAGAACTGACTCACTGGCAATGGGTTTGGTTTGGTTACATGTGCATGAGGAGCCTGGTGCCTAGTGGTTAAGTGCTTGGCTGCTGCCTAAAAGGTCAGAGGTTACCACCCCTCAGCCTCACTAATCACTCTGTGGGAGAAAGATGTAGCAGTCAGCTTTCATAAAGATTGTTGTTGTCCTGACCAGACCTGGGCAAGGCCATTGCCTCTGTCTTAGCCTCAGTTTTCTCTTCCGTAAAATGAGGGGTTGGACCTGATGGTTTCTAAGGCCCTTCAAAAAAAAAAAAAAATTGTTGCTGTTAGGTGTCCTCCAGTCAGTTCCAACTCAAAGCAACCCTAAGAACAACAGAACTAAATTCTGCCCAGTCCTGTGCCATTCTCACAATTGTTCTTATGCTGCAGTCCATTGTTGCAGCCACTGTGTCCATCCATCTTGTTAAGGGTCTTCCTCTTTTTCGCTGACCCTCGACTTTACCAAGCATGATGTCCTCCTCCAGGGAATGATCCCTCTGGGTAACATGTCCAAAGTATGTGAGACAAACTTTTGCCATCCTTGCTACTAAAAAGCATTCTGGCTGTACTTCTAGAACGCTCTTTTATTTGTTCTTCTAGCAGTCCATAGTATATAAAATATTCTTCACCAACATAATTAAAAGGCATCAATTCTTCTTTGGCCTTCCATATTCATCATCCAGCTTTGGCCTGAATATAAGGTGATTGAAAAATAGCATGGCTTGGGTCAGGTCGACCTTAGTCCTCAAAGTGACATCTTTGTTTTTGAACACTTTAAAGAGGTCTTTTGCAGCAGATATGCCCAATACAATATGTCATTTAATTGCTTGACTGCTGCTTCCATGGGGCATTCATTGTGGATCCAAGTAAAATGAAATCCTTGACAATTTCAATCTTTTCTCCATTTATCATGATGTTGCTTATTGGTTCAGTTGTGAGTATTTTTGTTTTCATCATGTTGAGTTGCAATCCATACTGAAGGCTGTGTTCTTTGATCTTTATCAGTAAGTGCTTCAAGTCCTCTTCGCTTTCAGAAAGCAAGGTGTGTCATCTGCATATCACAGGTTGTTAATGAGTCTTCTTCCAATCCTCATGCTCCATTCTTCTTCATATAGTCCAGCTTCTCTGATTATTTGCTCAGCATACAGATTTAATAAGTATGGTGAAATGATACAACCCTGATACACACCTTTCCTGAGTTTAAACCACAAAGTGTCCCCTTGTACTGTTCAAATGACTGCCTCTTGGTCCATGGACAGGTTCCTCAGAGCACAATTAAGTATTCTGAAATTCCCATTCTTTGCAATGTTATCCATAATTTGTTTGATTCACACAGTTGGATGCCTTTGCATAATCAATAAAACACAGGTAAACATCTTTCTGGTATTTTCTGCATTCAGCCAAGATCCATGTGACTTCAGCAATGATATCCCTTATTCCACATCCTCTTCTGAATCCAGCTTGAATTTCTGGCAGTTCCCTGTCGATGTACTGCTGCGACTGCATTTGAATGATCTTCAGCAAAATTTTAGTTGCGTGTGATATTAATAATAATGTTCGATAATTGCTGCATTCTGTTGGATCGCTTTTCTTTGGAACAGGCACAAATGTGGATCTCTTCCAGTAGATTGGCCAGGCAGCCATCTTCCAAATTTCTTGACATAGATAAGTGAACACTTCCGGTGCTGCGTCCATTTGTTAGAACCCCTCAGTTGGTATTCTGTCAGTTCCTGGAGCCTGGTTTTTGACACTCCCTTTAGCACAGCTTGGATATCTTCCTTCTGTGCCATTGGTTCTTGAAGACTGAACTGCGACGGTTGAATGTCAACCAGTTGTTTTCGGTACCTCCTGAAATGGTTGACTGTCAATCAATTCTTTTTGGTACAGTGACTTTGTGTATTCCTTCCATCTTCTTTTGATGCTTTCTGCATTGTCAATATTTTACCTATGGAATCCTTCAATACTCAACTCGAGGCTCAATTTTTTCTTCAGTTCTTTCAGCTTGAGAAATGCAAGCGTGTTCTTCCCTTTTGGTTTTCTAACTCCAGGTCTTTGTACATTTCATGATAACCCATAAAGATTACAGCCTTGTAAATCCTTTGGGGGCAGTTCTATTCTGTCCTGTAAGGGCTGCTATGAGCTAGAATTGACTCACAGCAACAAGTTTTGTTTTTGTTTTTTTTTATGTATGCATAAAGAAGCTGACACAAGAATATTTGTTTCACTATTATTTGTACCATTTGTAATAGCAAATAAATGGAAACAAACCTTTATGTTCATTGTTAACTATTGAAAAATTCCTGATATTTACTGATGAGTGAATAAAATATCAATGAAAAATATTTTTCCACAGAGCCTGATTTATATCTACTTACATCTGTACTATATTTATATCTGTAGCTATATAAGGGTTTTAGAAACACTCTGGGGGAATAAATCCAAACTGACGACAATGGTTATATTTCAGAGGGACTGAGATTGGGGGTGGGACAAAGACAGACAAAGGAGCTTTAAGTTTATCTGTAGTATTTGAATTCTTATCAGAAAAATGTACTCATGAAGTACTCATGTGACTAAAAATTAATATCGTTTTGAAAAATAACTCAGGCCCAACTGAATAGATTGGGTTTGGAAAACCAATGCGTGTAGTCGCTGCACCTCAGAAAAATCTTTTTCATTTGCCAGGAAGATATTTCCTCTGTGACTACTTCTTCATTCAAATCATAAAAATTGTAGTCATGTTTAAAATTGTTTTTACTTGCTGCCTTGCTGAAGTTTTGATGTTTAATCATTTTATTTTCCACTACACGTGAGTCACATCAAGATGCATGAATGGTAGCAACTATCTATATAACTTACAACAATCTCTATAACTTTCATCTGTTAGTTTCAAATATAATTTTTTCTTTGAAAAAAGAAAAGAATGACAATGACTAAAACTAATGTACAGTTTATAGTTACCCAACATTTTCACCGAAATCACAGAGGAGTTTGAAAGGCAGCTTAAAATTTTTTCCCTAAAGAGTTGTAAATTAAAAGATGTAAAATATGAGCTTTAGGGTTGAAAACAAAGTTCAGGGTGAGTGCTTATCCAAACTTTCACATGAAATGTGAGCTAAACATAAGATGGTAAGCTTGGTGAGGAAAATACCAAATTGTAGTTAGATGTGTGAATTTGTTTAACAGATTTTCTGAATAACACAATTATTAAAATATGTTTACAGTTTTAGAAAATACATAGTTTTTAAGTTACTATTTGTTATTTTAATAATAATATTTTATATTGTAGAAAACCCCCAAATGACTCAATTTTATGTTTTTTGTCTTTTTCAGGGAAAGCATGTCGGTCTTAGCTTGGGTTGGCTAGAAGAGCAAAACCAGTGAGACGTGTGTGTGCAAATATATATTATATATATATATACACATACATATATATGTAAAATGTATATATACACACAAATACACAGAGAGAGAGAGAGATTTACTTCGAGGAAATGGTTCCTGCAATTGTGGCAGCTGGCAAGTCCCAAATGCACAAATAAGGTGACAGGCTGGAGACTTCTGCTGGTTCACAGGATTTTGGGGGGCTAAAAAAAAAAAAAATTTTTTTTTTTTTTTTTAATCAAATCCAAAACCTGCAGGTCACACAAGCAAGAGAGTTCTGCAGGCTTACATCCCAAAATCTGTAGGTCAGGCAATGAGCTTAGCATGGGTTCAAGAGAGAGGGCGAGCTCTGCCAGAACTTCCATTTATATTCTGGAGGCAGACCACACACCTAAGGAAATACCTGTTTCAACCAATCGGTTATTTACATCAGGTCATACAATGGCAGATGATTATATTACATCACATCACCTTATGAAACAGCAACCAGTCCAGTGTCTGCTAAACCACTAAGAAGTATTACCTAGCCAAGTTGACACATAAAGTCAGTTATCACGGTGTTATTTTGTAAACAACTATAAGCCAGTTCTTAAGGTTCAACTGGGAGCAACCAGCTAAATTTCCACCTTAAGATTTACAAGGAAATTGCCTTATACCCAAACAAGAAGACCAAGCAATGAACCTGTAAACCAGATGTCACCAAATTTTTCAGTCAGCTCAATTCGTCACTTGGAAGTTCATGTCCTCCTTGATTATCTATTATTTATGCAACTATTTGAAAATTATAAATTATATTATTTATTATTCAGTTTCCTTGACATCAATTTTATCTTATTATTAAACTGCTTGGTTATTTTTGAACAATATAGTAATACTATTGTATTATAGAATTAATTATGATATAAAGTAAAATTCAAGCTCTATATACTTTTGACTCCATGTTTTTTCATTTATTTTACTTCTTTTATATTTGTCAACAATTATGCCAGAAAAAGTATAGTTTTCATTTATATTGTCTCCCCACTCCCAGAAAATTTTCTCTTAAAAAATTGATAGTTTAAGACCAATAACTTCAAATTAATTTTACAAATTGATTTGACATTATTTAATGTATTTTAAAAATGTAGTTAGTAAATTCTAGCAGATCATAATCACCATATTCTACAAAAATCTGAATTTATTAAGGATAAAATATATTAAAAATAGATGTCAGCCTTATTTTAACTTTTGTTTAATCTGCTGAAAGTCATTGGACAATTAGCTGATGGGGGCAAATTTCAAAATAATTAATTTCACTATTGCTTTATCTAGATACATAGATTATGGTGTAATTTACTTTAAAAAATGCCAAGGAGTACTATTTTGCTGAAAGTCATTGGACAATTAGCTGATGGGGGCAAATTTCAAAATGATTAATTTCACTATTGCTTTATCTACATACATAGATTATGGTGTAATTTACTTTAAAAAATGCCAAGGAGTACTATTTTGAGGATTATAGACTAATTTATGGCGCTGTGGTGGTGCAATAGTTAAGAGTATGGCTGCTACCTAAAAGGTCGCCAGTTCAAATCTAGCAGTTGCTTCTTGGAGACCCTATGAGGCAGTTCTATTGTGTCTTATAGGATCGCTAGGAGTCATAACTGACTGGACAGCAACAGGTTTTTGTATCAGTTGAAATCGATTTGAAAACAATGGGTTTGGTTTTTTGTTTTGTTTTAGACTAACTTATATCTCCTTCTCAGCTTCCTTTCCTCCAGTCTCTTCCCTGAAATATAGCACTTCACTTTGCCACCACAATCTCAGGGGCCCCACATTCTCTAGTTACTCATTCTCCAGGCAATTTTGACGAATAGAAAATTTTAAAAAGGAAAGAAAGCTTTTTCCAGGCATCCTAATTATGACTTTGAAATGTTACTGGATGGTTTTTGTTTCCATCAATCCATTCTCATTTTTCTGGGTCCTTCTGAGCCCTCCCTCCTATCTGTCTAAGCCCCCTAGATACGACACCATTTACTACCACCAATATTAGCAATGGGTGATCTTGACAACACACCATAAATTATTGAGAATAGATGTACTGTTTTATCTTTCAAATTTGGAATCAATTTTTTATTATATTATTTTTAAATATGCAAGAAACAAAAAAATACAAAGAAGAAAATAAAAATCAACTTTATTCTCACCACCTAAACACAAAAAAAAAAAATTTTTCTTTTTTAAACACAGTTAACATTTTGGTGTAGAACTTTCCAGAGAGTTTCCTATATGTATATGAATACATATTCACTTTTTTAAAACAAACCCAGAAGCATGTTTTGTAGAGCCTACTTATTCACTTAATGTATTGGAATTTTCTTTACATAAAAATATTGATCTACAAATTATTTTAATGGCATCAAAGTATTCCATTACCTAATACATAATTTATAACATGTATAATATTTTTTAAAAAAATAATATAGATATGTAATATATAACATATCAAACTTTTTTTTTATTTAGTGCACTTTAAGTGAAAGTTTACAAATCAAGTCAGTCTCTCATACAAAAACTTACACACACCTTACTATGCACTCCTAGCTCCTCTCCCCCTAATGAGACAGCGCACTCTTCCTCTCCACCCTGTATTCCCCGTGTCCATTCAACCAGCTCCTGAACCCCTCTGCCTTCTCATCTTGCTTCCAGACAGGAGTTGCCCACACAGTCTCATATAAAACTTTTCTAGTTTTTTTTTTTTTTTTAATAATGTTTCCTAACCTCAAGGTTAGCTATCAGGGGACTGGTTATGTTTCCCTTAAGTTCCCTCAGTTACTTAGATCTGCAAACATGTCTTCAGAAACCTGTGTAGCCTCTGGTAATTGCTACCTTCTCCTTCTCTTTGTCCCTCTTCTTCTTCTTCTGGTTCAGCTTCTGTCAGAGTTGGGGAGCAGAATCCGCACTGAACCCTGTCCCTGCCCATTTAACCTCATCATTGAGAAAATCTGGGTAGCATTAACAGTCACCAGAGAGAATGACCCTCAGTCCAGAGATTGTTTCTGAATTTCATCTGGTAGGGCATTTGTTATCCATGGAGAATCTCTGACAGTAAACATCACAGAAGCAATTTGAATGTCGACACCATCTAAGAAGTGGCATATTAAAACTACATTTACCACTACTGTTTCTTGCTTTAATCATTCATTCAACAATGTTTATCGATCCCCTAAAATCCAATAGCATTGACAGCACAGTTCCTCATGAAAATTGATAAGACTACCCTCATCTGTTGGGGTCACATTTTGCCTGCTCTTTTAAACAATATTCTTTGTCTATCTGGTATGTGCTAGGCACTGTGACAATTCTAGGGGAAGAAACACTTATAGTTAGGTGATAAGTACTATGAGAGATAAACTCAGAGTACTGTGAGACTCTTAGGAAAGGCAATGTCCCATAATGGAGGTAAAGAGTGGCAGCCTGGGAGGGATGGAGGGAGGGTTCCAACTGAGAACTGAGATGAGGCATCAGGAGTTAGAAACTATGGTATCTTATTGTTTTATCCAGCCCGTAAGTCTTATATTCCAAATGCAGTCGCCACAGGGAAGATCCAGCAGCAGAGTAAGAACGTTCTACTAAAATGTAGCTGTGTGTTTGCTTATATCATCTTGTGTCTGGGAGACCTAGAATGAAGTATGCATTGAAACTAGAGGAAGGTTGAGTCCAGGCTTTGCCACTCACTGTCTCTGTTGGATGGACCCTCGGTTTTATCTATTTTTCAGAAATATCATTAGAAAAAAAATTAAAATCATCATGTGTATGTCAGCATTTTATAAACTGTTAACATTACCAACAGAGAACATTACCCTCAGTTCAGAGATTGTTTCTGAAGTTGATCTAGTAGGTCATTTGCTATCAGTGTAGACTCTACTACAGTAAACAACACAGAATCGATTTGAATGCTGACACCATCTAAGCAGTGGCACATTAAAACTACATTTGGCACTATTGTATTTTGTTCTGACCAAGTAATGAAAAAGATGAGACATTCTAATCTATAAATCTGATATTTTACAGCCTATTTATGATTAATTAAAAATGCCTGCTTCTTTCTTCTTGTGTATTTCACACAGACTGTCCTCAGACATGTTAATATAAGCCTAATTTTCTCTCCAACTTAGTTCATTTCCAGTTAGAAAACAAATATGGTAGACTAACATAAAATAGATATAAATAACTTTTTCTTTCCAACTTAGTTCATATGCAATTAGAAAACAAATATGGATGAATAACAGAAAATAGACAAAAATAACATTCTGTTATTTATGAGTGTATATATATATAATCTATATCTATCCCTGGGTGGTGCAAATGGTTTTTGCTCAGCTACTAACTGGCAAATTGGTGGTTCAGATCCACCCAACAGCTCCATGGAAGAAAGACCTGGCAATCTGTTTCTGTAATAATTACAGCCAAGAAAACCTATGGAGTAGTTCTATTCTATAACACGTGGGGTTGCCATGAGTCAAAACCAACTAGACAGCAATGGATTTGAGATTTTATATATAGATATGAATAAAATATATATATATATATATACACACACACACATCTCCACCACTCGCCTGTCAGTTTGTCCTAAGGTGATGGCTTGCATGTTGCTGTGATGCTGGAAGCTTTGCCATCAGTATTTCAAATATCAGCAGGGTCTTGCATGATGGACAGGTTTCAGCTGACCTTCCAGACTAAGGCAGACTAAGAAGAAGGGCTTGGCAGTCTACTTCTGAATTGGCCTATGAATAACAGTAGAACATTGTCTGATATAGTGCTGGAAGATGAGCCCCTCAGATTGGAAGTCACTCAAAATATGACTGGGGAAGAGCTGCCTCTTCAAAGTAGAGTTGACCTTAACGACGTGGAGGGAGTTAAGCTTTCGGGACCTTCATTTGCTGAGGCAGCAAGACTGAAAATGTGAAGAAACAGCTGCAAACATCCATTAATAATCAGAACGTGGACTGTACAAAGTATGAATCTAGGATAATTGGAAGTTGTCAAAAATGAAATGGAACAAACAAAGATTGATATCTGTGAGCTGAAATGGACTGGTATTGCCCATTTTGAATCAAAAAGTCATATGGTTTGCTATGCCAGGAATGACAAATTAAAGAGGAATAGCGTAGCACTCACAGTCAGAAAGAACATTTCAAGATCTATCCTGAAGTACAATGCCGTCAGTGATAGAATAATACCCATACACCTACAAGGAAGACCGGTTAATACGGCTATTATTCAAATTCACAAACCAAACACTAAGGTCAAAGATGAAGAAATTAAAGATTTTTACCAACTACTGCAGTCTGAAATTGATTGAACATACAATCAAGATACACTGATAATTACCAGTGATTGGAATGTGAACCTTGGAAACAAAGAAGGATTGGTAGTTGGAAAATACGGCTTGATGATAGAAATGGTGTCGAAGACTGTATGATAGAATTTTGCAAGACCAACAATTTATTCACTGTAAACATCTTTTTTCAACAACATAAATGGCAACCATATGCATGGACCTCACCGAATGGAATACAGAGGAATCAAATCAGCTACATTTGTGAAAAGAGATGGTGGAGAAACTAAATATCACCAGTCAGAACGAGGCCAGGGGCTGACTGTGGAACAGACCATCAGTTGCTTGTAAGCAAGTTCAAGCTGAAGCTGAAGAAAATTAAAACAAGCCCACAAGAGCCAAAGTATGACCTTGACTATAAAACCCAAATCCCACCTGAATTTAGAGACCATCTCAAGAGTAGATTTGATGCATTGAACTCTAATGACTGAAGACCAGATGAGTTGTATAAGGACATCATACATGAAGAAAGCAAAATGTTATTAAAAAGACAGGAAAGAAAGAAAAAAACAAAATGGTATCAGAAGAGACTCTGAAGCTTGCTCTTGAACAGAGTATCTAAAGCAAAAGGAAGAAATGATAGAGTAAAAGAGCTGAACATAAGATTTCAAAGCATGGCTTGAGAAGACAAAGTAAAGTATTAAAATGAAATGTGCAAAAAATCTGGAGTTAAAAAACCAAAAGGGAAGAACATGCTCAGCATTTCTCAAGCTGAAGAACTGAAGAAAAAATTCAAGCCTTGAGTTGCAATAATGAAAGACTCTATAGGGTGGCCATGGGTTGCAATTGACTCGACAGCAAAGGGTTTTGTTTTTTCTATAGGTAAAATACATGTGAAAGTTGGACAATGAATGAAGAAGACAGAAGAAGAATTGACCCATTTGAACTATGGTATTGGCAAAGGATATTGAATATGCCGTGGACTGCCAGAAGAATGAACAGGTCTGTCTTGGTAGAAGTACAACCAGAGTGCTCCTTGGAAGACAGGATGGCGAGACTTCTTCTCATGTACTTTGGATATGTTATCAGGAAGGATGAGTTCCTGGAAATGGACATCATGCTTGGTAAAGTAGAGAAAGGTTAGTGAAAAAGAGGAAGACCCTCAAAGAGATGGATTGACACAGTGGCTGCAACAATGGGCTCAAGCTTAGCAACAATCATGAGGATGGTACAGGACTGGGCAGAATATATGTATATATTTAGCTGTAATATAGTCCAAATTATAATTTATTTCAAGAGAAGTTAGTGTTGTTAGAAGATGATCAGAAAGCAAGTTTCTATCTGGAGTATGCACAGACACCCCGTGGAACCCTCAGGCTCCCTCCAGATTAAGAAATATGGAAGTGGAAGTATTGGCTGAATGTTGACATTTTTTTCATTTATAGAAGATGTTTCCTGAATCATAGGTACTAGCTCTTATTTTCAGAGAAATGAAGGTGTTTGGGTCTCTGTTTTTTATTTTTAATATTTTTATGGAGGGAAAACTAAAGTGCAGAATCTTAAGTGTATAGTTTGATAGATTTTTCCAAATGTATACATCCATGAATCCAGGATCCAAATCAAGAAATAGTTCGTTTCCAGGACCCCAGTACCCTCCTTTTTGCTTCTTCTCAGCTCTCCTCCCTTCCAAATGCACCCACTGTTCTGACCTATATTATCATAGATTAGTTTTGCCTATTTTTGACCACCACATACGGCATCTTCTGTTTTTAATCTGGCTCCTTTTGATCAACATTTATTCTGTAAGATTTGTTAACATCGTCATACAATTTAACAGTAGTTTATTCTCTTTCTCGTATTAACTAAAGTCTATACTGGTTTTATACTTCCTTTAGATTTCCTTAGTTTTTATCTAATGTCCCATTCAAGATACCATATTACATTTAGCCATCATGTCTCCTTAGGCTCCTCTTGGCTGTGACAGTTTCTCAAACTGTATTTGTTTTTGATGAGTTTGACAGTTTTGAGGAGTGCTGTTCAGATATTTTCTAGGATGCCTGTCTACTGGAATTTATTCAATATTTTTCTCATGATTAGGCTGTGGTTATGGATTTTAGAAAGAGAGATTATAAAGATAAAGTGACATTTCCATAGGGGTACATACTATCAGTGATTTATCACTGTTGATGTTGAACTGTTCACCTGGCTGAGGTAGCCTTTGTCAGATTTCTTCATTGTAAAGTTACTTTTTGTCCCTGTTCCATAACGCAGACTTTAGAAGAAAGAGACAACGCTCAACCTACACTAAAGGAATGGAAGTTACACTCCATCTTTTTAGGCTGGAAAGTCTACATAACATAGAAGCTTTGTCTAGTCTTCCAAATTTATTTATTTATTCAATCATTTATATCAGTTTGGACTCATGGAGATTTCCTTTATATTTTCCAATTTTTTGCTCAAATCGTTTCAGCTCCTGTGTCCCATTTACATACTTGTATCATTTCGCTCTGCTCCTGGCTCTGCTTTCATGGTGGTAGGACATCCAACTGCCTCTGCTCTGTCTCTCTGCTTACTTCTCTCTTTTATATTTCAAAATAGATTGATTTAAAACACAACCTAATCTTGTAGATTGAGTCCTGCTTCATTAACATAACCTCCACTAATTCCACCTCATTAACATCATAGAGGTAGGATTTATAACACATAGGAAAATCATTTCAGATGACAAAATGGTGGACAATCACACAATACTGGGAATCATGGCCTAGCCAACTTGACACACATTTTGGGGGGACACAATCCAATCCATAACAATTGGTGTGGGTCCCAAGGGTGTATGCATTTGCCAAAGCTCTTCGGATTGCTTTAAGGTCTTAGAGAGAGATAGGGGATGGGGAGGAGAAAAGGAGGGAGGGAAGGTGGGGAGGAGAGAGAAAGAGAATGAATATGAAAGGGAAAAACAAAGAGCAAATAACTGGCAGAATCTTGGGGAAAAATTAATCTAGATCAGGTATAAAAGCATAGGAGAATTACAAAACCAGACCAACCTCTTGGAAAACTCAGAAGTAAGCAGTAAGACAAGAGAAGGAAGCAGCCACTGTAGTATGGCGCGGAACCTCCAGAGATAACAGTCTTTAAGATGTTTACTCTGCGTCTAAACACTTGTAGTTGTGTTTGTTGTGTAATTTATAAATAATCACACTGGTTCTAAGTATGTAGGTGTGTGGCAGTAAGAGGCAGGTTAAGATTTTACTGCCGCCAAGTCTGGTGGTATAGTGGTTAAGAGCTACAGCTGCTAACCAAAAGGTGGGCAGCTCAAATCCACCAGGTGCTCCTTGGAAACCCTGCGAGGCAGTTTTCTACTCTGTCCTAGAGGGTAGCTATGAGTCGGAATCAACTCAAATGCAATGGGTTTGGTTTCAGTCTTAAGCACAGAAAATATTATGGTATTCTGTCTTAACTGCTTCATTATGTAATTCTAAATTAAAATTTATTACCCATAAACTTATGGATGAATGTATATGATATCTCAAATTCGCTTCAAAATAATATGTGTGGTGGGAGTGGATGTGTGCATGGAAGGGATTGGCCATAGATTAGTGATGAATGCTGCTGGCTGAGGGGTACTATTATTTCTTCCTCAATGTATGTTTGAACTCTCTGTATGAGAACATTAAAGAAAACCATAAACGAAAAAAAATAAACCAAACCCATTGCCATCGAGCCGATTCTGACTCATAGCAACTCTATAGGACAGGGTAGAACTGCCCCATAGAGTTTCCAAGGAGCGCCTGGCGGATTTGAACTACCGACCCTTTGGTTAGCAGTGGTAGCACTTAACCACTACATCACCAGCGTTTCCAAGAAAACCATTGTTACCATAAAATAAGTGTGCTTGAGTTCAGTGAAGTTATGATTTACCTTTCATGAATGGCTACTTTGAAGATCCTTTAAAAAAAAAATTAATCCTTTAAATCATTTAGTGCCCTTGTTGTTAATGTTAATAGGCCAAGCATAGCGTATCTAATGGGTTATTTCTGGTTATAGTGAGAATTGCTGTTCAGGTCCTAGAGGGTAGCGGAAATAATATAAAGGAAGGACTCTTACCCTTCATCATCGCCCAATAAAAATCATCCCTACTAGCAGGAGAAAAAACGAGAAATGTTTTCATATCAGATAGGGTAGCAACTGAGCAGGCCCTAGTGTTTTTCATTTTATTCTCTATTCAGAAAAGTGTAATTGGGATTTTTATTTTAGCAGTAAAAACCTAGGCGGTAAATTGAATTCCTAGAAGACTATTGCTTGTAGATAGCTGATAGCTGTTCTTTGATATGACCTATTGCTAAACAAAAGGAGTCCTGGTGGCACAGTGGTTAGACGTGGCTGCTACCTGAGAGGTCAGTGGTTCGAAACCACCAGCCACTCTGCAGGAGAAAGCTGTGGCAGCCTGCTTCTATAAAGATTTCCAGCCTTGAAAATCCTATGCGGGCAATTCTACTCCATCCTATAGGGTCATTATGAGTTGGAATCTACTCGACAGCAATGGAAATGTGTTTAATATAATGAGGCATTCAATAAATATTTTTGGTTGTGGAAATATTTGCTCATTTTGTTTGAACAAATATAAGCCATTCAGTAGTACGATGGGCATATAATTGGAAAACTAAACTAGCTTAAATAGTTAGATTATCAAAAATTTACGACAACGCTGAGAAAGAACATCAAAGAGGAAAATGCTTTATATTTAAAAACCTCCAGATTCATTTTTCTAAAAGTTTCTTAAAGTAAATAAAACTATATTACACAAAACACATGCTGCTACAGCAATTCTGTCTGGTTAACTGAACAACAGATAAACTTTGGTTTAATTCTTATTTATTTATTTATAACAGGAAGAGTTCTGTTATCAAACTTTAAATGATTATTATAAAATCTTTAATTCTATACTAGAAATATATATTTGATGATTTGGAAACTAATGGAGGTTAATAATGAATAGGAAGGGAAGGCATTACTCTTTCTTACTTGGGGCACCATCATGCACCACCCAGGGACCTTTATGTCGTAACAGTGGTTTATTTTCATTTAACCAAAAAAGCAATCAGGAAGTTTTTATTGAATAAATTACAAGATGCTATGAGATTTATAAGGGATGTATAGGATTTCTAACTTGATGTCTAACTCACATGAAGTGACTAGATAACAACATAACACATGTGACTCTGTTTCAAGATAGTGTTTCCAAGAGTAAGCCTTTCATGAGTTCAAGGCGGATGGATTATACTGGGCTGGAGAATATACTTTGAATGATGGGTTAAAAAAACAGAGAGAGAGAATTTGGTATAGAATATTTATACAATGAATGTAATCCTGAAGGTATTCACTCTACTTCTGTTATAAAATAAATTATTTCTATTTTCTTTGAAATAATAATCAGATCTTTAAATATCCACTATTTCCTTTATTGTAAACTACAGAATACCTAAAAATTTTTAGAGTCTCTTTCCCTAATCAATTGAGATACACTGATACAAATAAAGTAGAGTTATAATTATTTTTCTTTGTTAAATAAAAGAAATATCACTACAATACGAAATATACTGGCCTGGCATTGTTCACATAATTTAAACCAATGCCCTTGTTGTTAAGTGCCATTGAGTCGGTTCTGACTCATAGCGACCCCATACACAACAAAATGAAACACTGCCCATTTCTGCGCCATCCCCACAGTAGTTGTTTGTGCTTGAGCCTACTGGTGGAGCCACTGTGTCAATCCATCTCATCGAGGGTCTTCCTCTTTTTTGCTGACCCTCTACCATGCTCGGTGTCCTTCTCCAGGGAATGGTCCCTCCTGATAACATGTCCAAAGTACGTGAAACGAAGTCTGGCCATCCTTGTTTCTTAGGATCATTTTGGCTGTACTTCTTCGTTCGTTCTTCTGGCAGTCCATGGTATATTTAATATTCTTCACCAACACCATGATTCAAAAGCATCGATTCTTCATCAGTCTTTCTTATTCATTGTCCAGCTTTGGCATGCATATGAGGAGATTTAAAAGACCATGGCTTGAGTCAGGCACATATGAGTACTTGAAATGACACCTTTGCTTTTTAACACTTTAAAGAGGCCTTTTGCAGGAGACGTGTCCAGTGCAATGCATCTGTTGATTTCCTGACTGCTGCTTCCATGGGCATTAATTGTGGAGCCAAGCAAAATGAAATCCTTGACAACTTCGATATTTTCTCCATTTATCATGATGCTGCTTATTCATTTGTGAGGATTTTTGTTTTCTTTATGTTGAGGTGTACTCTTCAATTTTAGCGGCAAGTTTCTGTCATCTGCACGTCACAGGTCATTAACGATGCCCTGAAGAAGAATAAAAAAAAAAAAAAGTTTTTTTCTTTTTTTATTCTTCTTCATACAGTCCAGCTTCTTGAATTATTTGCTCAGCATACACATTGAATAAGTATAGTGAAAAGATACAACCCTGATGCACATCTTTCCTGACTTTAAACCATGCAGTATCTCCTTGTTCTGTTTTATGATTGCCTCTTGGTCTAAGTACAGATTCCTCATTAGCACAATTAAGTGTTCTGAAAAATCCCATTCTTAGAAATATTATTCACAATTTGTTATGATCCACACAGTCAAATGTCTTTGCATAGTCAATAAAACACAGGTAAACATCCCTCCGGTATTCTCTGCTTTCAGTCAAGATCCATCTGACATCAGCAAGGATATCTCATTACACATCCTCTTCTGAATTTGGATTGAATTTCTGGCAGTTCCCTGTCGATGTACTGCTGCAACCACTTTTGAATAATCTTCAGCAAAATTTTACTTGTGTGTGGTATTAATGATATTGTTAGATAATTTCTGCATTCTGTTGGATCACCTTTGGAATGGGCATAAATATGGATTTCTTCCAGTCAGTTGGCCAGGTAGCTGTCTTCCAAATTTCTTGGCACTTTCAGCACAACACTCATTTGATGAAACATCCTAATTGGTATCCCATCAATTCCTGGAGCCTTGTTTTTTGCCAGTGCCTTCAGTGCAGCTTGGACTTCTTCCTTCAGTACCATGGGCTCTTGATCATATGCTACCTCTTGAAATGGCTGACCATCAACCAATTCTTTTTGATACAGTGACTCTATGTATTCCTTCCATCTTCTTTTGATGTTTCCTGCATTAGTATTTTCCCCTCAGAATCCTTTAATATTGCAACTCAAGGCTTGAATTTTTCTTCAGTTCTTTCAGCTTGAGAAATGTTGAGTGTGTTCTTCTCTTTTGGTTTTCCAACTTTAGGTTTTTGCATATTTTATTATAATACTTTACCTTGTCTTCTAGAGCCACCCTTCAAAATCTTCTGTTCAGCTCTCTTACTTCATCATTTCTTCCTTTTGCATTAGTTATTCTACATTCAAGAGCAATCTTCAGAATCTCTTCTGACATGCATTTTGGTCTTTTCTTTCTTTCCTGTTTTTTCAATGATCTCTTGCTTTCTTCGAGTATGATTTCCTTCATGCCATTCCACAACTCTTCTTCTGTCATTGGTGCTCAATGCATCAAATCTATTCTTGAGATGGTCTTTAAATTCACATGGGATATACTAAGGTTATATTTTGGCTCTCATAGACTTGTTCTAATTTTCTCCTGCTTCAACTTTAAGTGGCATATCGGGCTATTGATGCTTTGTTCCACAGCCAGCTCCTACCCTTGTTCTGACTGATGACACTGAGCTTTTCTGTGGACTCTTTCCATAGTAGATCTATTTGATTTGATTCCTGTGTATTCCATCTGGCAAGGTTCAATTGTATAGTCACCGTCTCTATAATTGAAAAGGGTATTTGAAATGAAGAAGTCATTGGTCTTGGAAGATTCTATCATGTGTTCTCTGGAGTTGTTTCTATCACCAAGGCCATATTTTCCATCTACCAATCCTTCTTTGTTTCCAGCTTTCACATTCCAAACACCAGTGATTATCAATGCATCTTGACTGCATCTGATCAATTTCAGACTGAAGAAATTGGTAAAAATCTTCAATTTCTTCATCTTTGGCCTTAGTGGTTGATGTTTAAATTTGAATAATAGTCGTATTAACTGGTCTTCCTAGGAGGATTATGGGTATTATCCTATCACTGACAGCCTTGTACTTCAGGATAGATCATGAAATGTTCTTTCTGAAGATGAATGCGATGTCATTCCTCTTCAATTTGTCATTCCTGGCATAGCAGACCATATGATTGTCAGTTCAAAATGGCCAGTAACAGTCCATTTTGGCTCAGTAATGCCTAGAATATTGATCTTTATGCATTCCATTTCATTTTTGATGACTTTCAATTTTCCTAGATTCATAGTTCAGGTATTCCACGTTCCAATTACTAACGGATGTTTGCAGCTGTTTCTTTTCATGTTGACTTAAGCCATACCAACAAATGAAGGTCCCGAAAGCTTGAGTTCATCCACATTTTTAAGGTCAACTCCACTTCAGGGAGGCAGTTTTTTCCCCAGTCCTATTTTGAGTGCCTTCCAACCAGAGGTGCTCATCTTCCTGCACTATATCAGACAATGTTCTGCTGCTGTTCATAATGTTATCACTGGCTAATTTTTTCAGAAGTAGACTACCAGGTCCTTCTTCCTAGTCTGTCTTAGTGTGGAAGCTCAGCTAAAACCTGTCCACCATGGGTGATCCTGCTGGTATTTGAAATACTGGTGGCATAGCTTACAGCATTACAGCAACACCCAAGCCACCACAGTACCACAACATGAAAGATGCATCAAGCAGTTTAGGAGGATAGAAGTCTGAATTCAGTGCACTGGTTCTAGGGGATGGCTTTTTCTCTCTTTGTCACGTACATAATTTTTCATCCAAGAAAGTTTTTGTTTGTTCGCTTTAACCATACAAAGAAAAAGGTTATGTACACCAATAGCAAAAGAAAGCCACACAGAATATCCAGTTCACTTTGTTCTTCTTGTTGTTCCTGTTAGATGCTGGCGAGTTGGCTCTGACTCATAGCGACCCTATGCATAACAGAATGAAATGCTGCTTAGTCCTTGGTCATCCTCACAATTGTTGCTATACTTGAGCCCACTGTTGCCGCCACTACATCAATCCATCTTGTCTAAAGACTTCCTCTTTTTCGCTGGCCCTCTGTCTCAGCAGACTTGATGTCCTTCTCCAGGGTCTGGTCCCTCCCAATAACATGTCCAAAATATGTGAGAGGAAGTCTCACCATCTTTGCTTCTAATGAGCACTCTGGCTGTACTTCTTCTAAGACAGACCTATTGGTTCTTATGGGAGTCCATGGTATGTTCAATATTCTTCACCAACACCATAATTCAAAGACATCAATTCCTCTTAGGTCTTTCTGATTCATTGTCCAGCTTTTGCGTGCATATGAGGTGATTGAAAACATCATAGTTTGGGTCAGGCACACCTTAGTTCTCAAAGTGACATCTCTGCTTTTCAACACTTTAAAGAGGTCTTCTGCAGCAGATGTGCCCATTACAATACATTGTTTGATTTCTTGACTGCTGCTTCCATGGGTGTTGATTGTGGATCCGGGTAAAATGGAATCCCTGACAAATTCAGTCTTTTCTCCATTTATCATGATGTTGCTTATTGGTCCAGTTATGAGGATTTTTGTGTTCTTTACGTTGAGGAATAATTTATACTGAAGGTTATAGTCTTTGATCTTCATCAGTACGTGCTTCAGGTCTTCTTTGCTTTCAGCAAGCAAGGTTGTGTCATCTGCATGTCACTGGTTATTAATGAGTCTTCCTCCAATCCCGATATGCATTCTTCTTCATATTGTCCAGCTTCTCAAATTATTTGTTCAGCGTACAGACTGAATAAGTATGGTGAAAGGATACAACGCTGATGCACACCTTTCCTGATTTTGAACCATGAAGTACCCTCTTGTTCTGTTCAAACAACTGTCTTTTGGTCCATGTACAGGTTCCTCATGAGCACGATTGAGTGCTTTGGAATTCCCATTCTTTGTAAGGTTATCCCGTAATTTGTTATGATCCACAGAGTGGAATGCCTTTGCATAGTCAATAAACACTGGTAAACATCTTTCTGGTATTCTCTGTTTTCAGCCTAGATCCATGACACATCAGCAATGATATCTCTGTTTCCATGTCCTCTTCTGAATCCAGCTTGAATTTCTGGCAGTTCCCTGTTGGTGTATTGCTGCAACCATTTTTTAATTACCTTCAGCAGAATTTTACTTGTATGTGCTATTAATGATATTGTTGGATAATTTCCACATTCTTTTGGATCGCCTTTCTTTGGAATGGGCACAAATATGGATCTCTTCCAGTTAGTTGGTCTTCCAAATTCCTTGGCACAGACATGTGAGTACCTCCAGTGCTGTATCTGTTTGTTGAAACATCTCAATTGGTATTCCTTTAGTTCTTGGAGCCTTGTTTTTTTCCAATCCCTTCAGTGCAGCTTGGACTTCTTTCCTCAGTACCATCGGTTCTTCATCACATGCTACCTCCTGAACTGGTTGAACATTAACTAATTCTTTTTGGTATAGTAATTCTGTGTATTCCTTCCATCTTCTTTTGATGCTTCCTGTGTTGTTCAATATTTTGCCTATAGAATCCTTCAGTACTGCAAATTGAGGCTTGAATTTTTCTTCAGTCCTTTCAGCTTGAGAAATACTGAGCATGGTCTTCCATTTTAGTTTTCTAACTCCAGGTCTTTGCATATTTCATTGTAATGCTTTGTCTTCCCCAGATAACCTTTGAAATCTTCTGTTTAGCTCTCTTATTTCATCATTTCTTCCATTCACTCTATCTACTCTACGTTCAAGAGCAAGTTTCTGAGTCTTTTCTGACGTCCATTTTGGTCTTTTCTTTCTTTCTTTCCTGGCTCTTTAATGGCCTTTTGCTTTCTTCATGTATGATGTCCTTGATGTCTTTCTACAACTAGTCTGGTCTTAGGTCATTAGTGTTAAATGCTTCAAATCTATTCTTGAGATGGTCTCCAAATTCAGGTGCAATATACTCGAAGTCATGTTTTGTTCTTGTGGACTTGTTTTAATTTTCTTCAGTTTCATCTTGAACTTGTGTATGAGCAATTGATGGTCTGTTCCTGGCCCTGTTCTGACTGATTATATTGAGATTTTTCTATTGTCTCTTTTGTCCGACGTTGTCGATTGATTTGATTCCAATATATTCTATCCATCGAAGTTCAAGTATATAGTCACTCTTTAGTTGTTGGAAAAAGTATTTGCAATGAATAAGTCATCAGTCTTGCAAAATTCTATCATGCAATCTCCAGCATTGTTTCTATTACCATGGCTATATTTTCCACCTACCAATCCTTCTTTGTTTCCAACTTTTGCTTACCAATCACCACTAATTGTCACTGCATCTTGATTGCATGTTTGATCAATTTCAGACTGCAGAAATTGGTAAAAATCTTCAATTTCCTCATCTTTGGCATAGTATTTGGTGCATGAATTTGAATAATAATAATATTAACTGGTCTTCCTTGTAGGCATATGGATATTATTCTGTCACTGACAGTATTGTACTTCAGGATAGATCTTGAATTTTTTTTTTTTTTTTACAATGAATGCCATGCTATTCCTCTTTAATTTGTTATCCCCAGCATAGTAGACCAGATGATTGTCTGATTCAAAATGGCAAATACCAGTCCATTTCAGCTTACTAATGCCTAGGATATTGATCTTTATGCATTCTCTTTCATTTTTGATGACTTGCAATTTTCCTAGATCCGTATTTTGTACATTTCACATTCAGATTACTAATGGAAGTTTGCAGCTGTTTCTTCTCATTTGGAGTCATGCCACCTCAGCAAATGGAGGTCCTGAAGCTCCAACCATGTCTTCGGAAACCCTGGTGGCGTAGTGGTTAAGCACTAAGTCTGCTAACCAAAAGGGTGGCAGTTCAAATCCACCAGGCACTCCTTGGAAACTCCATGGGGCAGTTCTATTCTGTCCTATAGGGTCGGTGCAATGGGATCTATGTCATTAAGGTTGACTCTTCTTTTAGGAGGCAGCTCTTCCACCATGCATCTGTCAATTTGTCTTACTGTGGTAGCTTGTGTGTCGCTGTGATAGTGGAAGTTAATGCCAGCAGTATTTTAAATACCCTCAGGGTCACTCATGTTGGACAGGTTTCAGCAGATCTTCCAGACTAAGACAGACTAGGAAGGAGGACCTCATGGTTTACATTTGAAAAAATTGGCCAGTGAAAACCTTGTGAATAGCACTGGAACATTGTCTTATATAGTGCCAGAAAATGGGCCCTTTACGTTGGGAGGCACTCAAAATATGACTGGGGAAGAGCTGCCTCCTCACTGGTCATGTAGAACCCATAAAAATATATTCTCTCAAAAGCACTCACAAACCTAAACGAGTTATTGCCATATGCTGCATAGTACCAGAAGTAAAATTTCAGAATTTTTTTCACCATCCTCCTTCACCATATACCTACAAGTATTTTCCAAGCAACTTATATGAAATAAACATGCTGAATTGTCTCTCTTCCTCCCTGCCCCTGCTGCCACCCACCCCACCCCACCCCCATTGAATTGATTCTGACTCCTAGCAACCCAGTAAGACAGAGCGGAACTGCCCTCTAGGGTTTCCAAGGAGCTGCTAGTGGATTCAAACTGCAACCTTTTTGTTAGCAGCTGAGCTCTTAACCACTACACTACCGGGCTCCACTCCCTAGGGATGGAAAAAAAAAGAATATTTGCTTCATGGCCCTTGTCCTTGAGAATCACAAAATGTCTCTTCAAATATGTGTAGATTTAAAAAACAAAATTTTTCAATTAGGAAATTTTCATTTACATCCAGTGAACAGAACAGGCAATGCCCACTAAAGATTAGGGACTGGGTATAAAATAAGACTTTTGGTTATTATACCTAACCAAATCCATTGCCCTCGAGTAGATTCCGACTTACAGCAACCCAGTAGGACAGAGTAGAGCTGCCCTCACAGGGTCTCCAAGGCTGTAAAAATCTTCATGGCATCACACTGCCACATCTTTCTCCTGCAGAGTGGCTGGTGGGTTCAAACTGTTGACCTTTAAGCTTAGTGCTTAACCACTGTGCTACCAGGGTTCCCTTGGTTATGATAAAACCTTGTGAAATCTTCTGGATTCATGTTTTCTTCAGACTAGCTGATTGACATATAAAAGGGCAAAGTAAGAGCAATACCAAAAACAAAAACAAAACAAAACAAAAACCCAGTGCCGTCAAGTTGATTCTGACTCATAGCAACCCTATACGACAGAGCCCCATAGAGTATCCAAAGAGCACCTGGCTGATTCGAATTTGCTGACCCTTTGGTTAGCAGCCGTAGCACTTAACCACTATTCCACCAGGGTAAGAGTGTTAGGTAAATGAAAAAGCATTGAAACCATGTAGAATGCTTGAGCTTATTTGGGATTCAGGTCAGGAGGAAGAAGGAAGAACAGAAATACATGGTGTCTATGACACAAGTAAAGTATAAGCATCTCAGCAGACAAGTTTGCATGTTAGTGACTATATCATAACCTTATATGAATATACTTTGAACTATTTTAATACATTTTCCTTAAAAGTTAAATATTTGCAGCAATCAATTTAAATTATGGATCTAACCACGTTTGCTTTACATTTTTAAAGATTACACATTAGTTAGTTTAGTGTCGTTCTTTCCCTTTTTTTTCACTTTGTTTATCATAGAATATAAAGTTTCTCAATATCGAATAAATGATATGATATTTACTGTAGGGATTAACTTACAAATTAAACTGTGTGTTAACATGGTTCCTGAAAGCCTGGAAGAGAAATGGGCTGTGTCTACATGATATGTAAAGAATCATTCGATGGAAAAAAATTGTCAGGCAAGCTGATTTCAGATAAATAAAATTGCTTTGACTAAGCTTTTCATTTTGTAACAGGTTTGTTTAACATTATTAAAATTATTTGGCTTATTGAGAATTCATCAAGGGAAGATTTGATATTTTCCTGAGATAATGAGGATGGCTATTCAGATAATTAATCCTCGATAAGTATAATTTTTATCCTTAATTATTTAGATGGGTCATCTACATTGATCAAATGTGTTTGCCATTGCCATTTTCGATTTAGTCAATATTATCCTTGGTTACATGCACCAAAATATTTTGTATGCTTGAGGGAAAAATTTCAACCCCAAAGGAATTATTTTTAATCATAAAGAGAAATGAAGTCTGATATGTGCTAAAACATGGATAAACCTCAAAAACATTGTGCTGAGTGAAAGAAGTCAGTCACAAATGGGCAAATACTGTATGATCCCACTTAAATGAAATGTCTAGAGTAGGTAAACATATAGAGACCAAGGTTTATTAATGGTTATGGGGGGATAGGATGTCATTGCATAAGGGGCACTGAGTTTCTGTTAATGGTGATGGAAACGTTTGGAAATGGATGGTGGTGACGGTTACACAACTTGATAAACATAATGTCACTGAATTGTATACATAAAAAGTGTTGAAATGGTAAATGTTTTGTTATATATATTTTTATCATAATAAAAAGAAAGTTAAAAAAAAAAAAAAAGACAGGCTTTAGAACAGTTTTAGCAGCAAAGGAGATTCTAAGCACCTCCTAAAGACCTTTACTCTCCAGCTGGCTTTTCCTCTCTGTTTTCACTGTGACAGCACATTTAAGTTTCATCTACAACATTTGTGTTTTGTTTATGGTCCACTGAGAAAATACATTCTCCCAGGAGTAAAGAGCTCACTGTTGTGATGCCACTGAGAGATGTGAACCACCACAATTTATTTAATGAATTACCATTACAAGGTGGAATCGCAGCTATCTAAAATGACAACAGATTTGTTCATTCTAACATGAGAAAACAAAATGAGCTTGTTGCTTACACCTGTTTGATTCCAGCCGTGAGAACATTACAAGTCCTTTGGCTGAGCTCTCCCCTTCAGCCCTAAGAGAACGTGGAGAATGCCAACAGCATTTCTCCTCAGGGTGTTCGTCAGGCAGGAAGATCAACTGAAGAGACACTGTGGCTCAGCACTATGACAGGCACCTCTAAAGACAACTAAGTTATGAGGCACTGCCTCAGGGGCAGCAAACTTCAGTCTAGCTAAGGGGCAAGAAGCACAGACGGGATAAAAGGAAGACTACTTCTGTGCTTCTGGACTTGTGGATTCGCATATAAAAAAAAAAGAATTTTTTTTTTTTTTTTAATACACACAAAAAATGCCCCCCAGAGCCTGACAGGGAAACCCTGGTGGCATAGTGGTTAAGAACTATGGCTGCTGACCGAAAGGTTGCTAGTTCGAATCCATCAGGCGCTCCCTGGAAACCCTATGGGGCAGTTCTGCTCTGTCCTACAGAGTCGCTGTGAATTAGAATCTATAGCAATAGGTTTGGGTTTTAGCACCTGACACAACCACGCCTCAGTGCAGAATTTCTCAGAGAGGTGTATATTAACTTCAACTGTCTGAATGCACATATTCAGGGAATGCCTTCGAGACAGAATGAACACCCTTTGTGTTTACTGGTGCAAACACATACATGCATTCCCTCAGGTTTCATAAATGCTTAGGACCCAATTTACGCACTTCAGTGAAAGACAGAACCTGAGGTTCTATCTGGGGGTAATGAGTTCCACACTAGGGTCTCTTGCAAGCTAGGAGAACAGGAAAAGGCTGCTGTCATTCCTTGGAAGTGAGAGAAGACAGGGCTTCTACGGGGGGGGGGGGAGGGAGGGGGCATTGAAAAAAAATGGAGTGACGCAGTTCACCTATTTCATAATTCTGCCCAGGATCCCCCTTGGCCTCAAGATTCGGTAGCTCTCACACCAAAAAAAGTCTAACCGTGAACTCCCCAAGCCACAGCTTGGTGGATGCATTTTGTTGACCATGTGTTGGGCTTGGGCTGCAAATGTACCTTTCATTCCGTGAAAGCTAATCAGTTTCTTGGCAGGTTGGGGCAGAATTTGTGATATTTTGTGTTCTTCATGTGACCACATCATCCGTCTCTGAAATAGCAGTCTATACCCAGAGAACGTAAGATTTTCTAGTTGATAAAATAGTGACATCTTTATTTCTTCAACTCTTTTGAATATACCTTGTTTCATTCGAGTCTATTAAATCTTCCAAAATTATTACTTCTTCATATCCCAAAACTATTACCAGCTCAGAGATGATAGTAATCACACTTACTTGACCTATAACACATATAACTCAATATATCACTATATATATATAAAAAAAACACACATATAATTTCACAAAAACATCACATAGTGACCATTCTGATTTTATGTATGACCATTTCTCATGGCACCTATAACTTCGACTTTAAAAAAATCAAGAAATTATAAAAGCATAACAGTAAACATCAGTAATTTATTTTCCTTTGTAAGAAGGCCTGAATTAAAAAAAAAAATTTTTTTTGAATTAATAGGAGCCATAAATATGTGTGCACAGCCAGATTAAAAACACTTTTCATTAAATGAAGGTATTCTGACCCAAACTGCTAGTGATCGTTGAGCCACTAAAGATGTAATGCATTTCTGAAACACATGTTACGGTCATCAAACCTAAATTCATCTCTAATTACAGCCAATCCTGCCCTGAGTTTGCAGACAAAAAGGAAAGTGCTCTTGATATATTGCTGGTCAATTTAGGCCGCCACCTTTTCTGCAGAAATCTCCCAGAGATACTGCAAAGCCATCACAGTCAGCTACATGCTGAAGCTTCTAGTTTAACTCCAATAGCCCGTGTAAAATCCTAGATTATAAATCACTGTTGCAATCTATGGCCAGGAATCCATCTAGTCGTATTGTTTATGAGAAGGATTGGAGAAAGGTATACTGAGCCACATCTTTAGGACTGACTGATCAAGAAATAGAAATGAGATTTCCAAAACAATAAGTAAAAACTTTCAGCATTTTTCCATCTAACATCTAGAAAGACAATGGAGGCTTATTATATTCTTTGAAAAAGAGGTCCGTGAAGGCATCTACCTCTAGTGACGCTTAGGCTCAACACAGACTGTATGAGATGCACTCTGATAAACCTGAAGGGCTTTAAAAATATAAGATATTATTACTATTATTTTGCTTTAAATATTGCAATCCTATCTCTTTATTACCCAGTTTAATGTATCTGTTTCTTTGGTTTCCCAGGTGTCTCCCTGAATGTCAGGGTTAATTTTTTCTTTAAAAATATTGTATATACCATGATTATTTGGTCTCACTGTTATTTTTATTGTATACATTGTATCGACAGGTCAGTATTTATTTCTTCTAGTCGATGGTATACTTTAATTTTTAAAGTTGAGATTATTCAGGGCAGCCTCTCCATGAACGATGCCTGGTATCCTTGTCATTAAATTCTTGTAAGTTGATCCAAAAATGTTTGATGATAACGAGAAAGTCGAATTCCTAAATTTGTTTTCCATTAAGCAAAATTGGGAAATTTTAGATTTTCTATCAAAGTTGAGTTTTTCCTCCTTTTATCTTCTTTTCTTCACTACCCCTTCTTGTATCTTCTTAATTCTCTTTTTTCTTCACTTCTCAATTTTCCCTATTTTCACTGCTTTCTCTTCTGTCATCTCCTTGATCTGATATTGCTCTCACAGCATATCCCTACTCTTTGGAATTTTAGAAGGCTGCTGTCTGCTGAATTTTCACCACCTGAACAAAAGCTACCCAAGAGTGCCGTGTTTGAGAACTTTCAGCATTATTAAAAAACCCCATTTAACGTTTCTGTGAAAATAGTGCACATGCAGGTGAAAGGCAAAGATAATCACATAACCATGGCCATGTAGATGCTGTGGAGGTCAAAGACAGACTGATATAGAGAGCATATAACTAAAACCTAACCAAACCCATTGCTGTCAAGTCAATTCTGAATCATAGTGACCCTATAGGACAGAGCAGAACCGCCCCATATGGTTTCCAAGGAACGCCTGGTGGATTAAACAGCCACCTTTTGGTTAGCACCTGTAGCTCTTAACCACTAAGCCACTAGGATTTCCATAGAGCATATACAGGCAAATGAAATGATTTTAACATGAAGCAGAAATCAAGTACTTTTTTTTTTTTTTAAAGGAGGGGTCTCTGTTACTTCATTTCACAACACCAAAAACAATAAAAGGTTTCACTTGTAGATCATTCAGTCTACCAGCTTATTTCAAGAACTGTATGTAAAACTGAGGACTGATTTCTTGTATTAAACTTCTTTATATCCTTCAAAATAGAGCGCAGCTCTTGATATACAGCAAGCACTTAAAAGAGGTTTGAGTGAAACATTCAAATCACCAGGAAACTGGTGACTGCTTCAAAACATTGACTAAAATCACTTAAAATTACAATCTGGGGAGTTTAAACAACACAAATGCATATAAATTCACGCAAGCACACACACAGCACATACGTATACCAAAAAATGGAAAGAAAATTATACGGAAATACATAACATTGGAGACATACACAAAAATACACAAGTGAAATTCGTATGAAAATATATTCGTATAGAAAATGATTTAATGAATCATTTTCAATCCTAGTTGATAAGGAACTTCAAAATAATCAAGAGTATCTTCATGATATTTGGTAACCCATGTTTTGGTAATTGATTACAATCCTGCAATTGATAATAGTGAATAGGCAACCCATGAGTGCCTGTACAATTAATATTTATTGATAGTGAGATACTGACTTATTCTGTATACTTGGGTAAGTCACGTTATCCCTCCTGTGTCTCAGTGTCCCTGAAGTGACACCACTACTTGCCTGCTTATCTACCTCCTCTGCAAATACATGAGGTAGTGTTTGGTAAATGCTTGCAGCTTGGGGAAGAAACCCACCGCCTGCATCTGAGATATTATTACTATTCTATATTCAAGCCTGGTATATTATTGTCTCTGTTTTAAACTGAAATTGCAAGGTTTGAGTTCTTGGGTTCTGACCAAAAAATCTGGGTCAACCTAAGAGGATGATTATTTTTAATTTTAATTCTAAGGATCTGTTTGGATCCCTTGCACGTGTGAGGGAAAACTGTAGAAAATAAACAAAGCACATAAATCAAGCTTTGAAAGAGAAAAATCTCTATCCGGAGGGATTTTTTTTTTTTTTTTTTTTTTACAACGAAGAGCGTGAACACTATTTCCCTGGAGGAGTATTTCGGTCCAGGAAGGAGGATAGTGCATGCAGTGTGTGTGTGTGTGCGTGTGTGTGCTGTGCGTGCGCGCCCGCGGAGAGAGGGGCGGGGGAGGCGGATGAGGAGGATGAGATCATAGTTTCAGGATCCTCAGGAAACCCTGGTACTGGCAGCAGCCAGCCTCTGCTGTGCCCACATGACCCACAACTCTGGCAGTGGACCCGGCACTTCCAACATTATTAAATAATAAGAAAGCGGCTCCTACTCCATGCCCAAGCCTCCCTACAGACCAATGGACACCTTGTAAGAGTTTGGCGAGTCGGCGACTGAGGCGCCCGTCCATTCCAAGGTGTGTGCACGGCGTTTTCTTCCTTGATAGCTCGGCAGTGGGGGAGGGCGCGGGGTGGAGGGGGTCGGTGTGCTGGGCGAGGAGTGGGCGCCGGGCCGGGCTGGTGCCGCCGGGTCGCTGCGAGGCGGGAGGTGCACATGACGCGCAGCCCCAGCTGCGCAGGGACCGCAGCCGCCCACGGCGCCGGGGCGCGGGCACAGCCGGCTGGGCGGCGGGAGCAAGGGCAGGCGCCGCGCACCCGGCAAAGTCATGAGTGGGAGCGGGCGGCGAGTGGCGGCGGGGGAAGGGAATCGCCCCACCGCCCACTCGCGGGGTTCCCACCTGTGCGCCGGCGCTGGCCCAGGCGAGCGCGAACCATGTGGCCGGCGCCGCAGCCAGGACTGCGGCGCGGCGCCTCCCCGGGCGGCGGGCGGCGGGCGGCGCCTCGGGCCCGCCGGGCAGCGTAGCGGCTGCTGCAGGACTGCCGGCCCGGGGGCGTGGGGCCGCGCAGGTAAATCTCGGCCTCCCGCGGAGGCCCCGGTCGCGCTGCAGCCCCTGCGGCCACTCTGCGCCGCACCCGGGGTGGCGATGGTAGCCGGCTCCCTCGCTTCGCGGGTTGAGTTGTTTTTATTGTGATTGCTGGCCTCTTGGTCATCCTCGCGGGCTGAGCTGGTGGGAGGTGGCGTGCCCACCTTCATCAGGGATGGTACTCACGTTGGGGGACAGTCTAGGGGGTGTTCACCGGGAAATCCGCTATGGGTTCCTTTCTGGCCAGCGGCGTCTGCGCGTGTTGCAATGCACTGCGGTGCCTGGGCGGATGGCTGGGTGGGAGTGGGCACTGGGTACTGGGGGGCGCGGGGGGCGTGGGGCTGCGGGGATAAGTGTCTTCGGCTTTTATAGCCTGTTGCCTACTTCGGACTTTTCGGCTGGACAGAGGGCGGGCGGGAGGTTCGTTCTGGTATCAGGAGTGGAAGGTGGAAAGATGTCTATCAAAAGACCAAAGCCCAACAGAGTAAGACGGTGGTAGCTGGAGTACCGGTGCTCACTGCTCTCGTTCGTGACACTTGGAAATAAAACTTTCCTCTTTCGCAAGCTTGGGATATGGCTCTGATAAAAGTGTAGAACTTGGGAAAAAATACTGGATGTGCTCTTGTGCAGATGTACACCCATTAGGCTCATTCTTGCTCTAAAAATGATCTTTTGAGTTGATTTTTACTTTGGAGTTTTCCTATGACTTGTCATGATCGCTTGGTGTTTAATGTGTTTCCTTTTCAGCATAAAGGATAACTGTACTGTTGAAGTAATTCATTTACCAAAAATAAAATAAAATGTTCTTTTCTTACTTCAAAGGTAGAAACTTTAAGAAAAAGCAGCTCTGCGCATATGCTAGACACAGTTCGATGTACTTTACCTTTATTAACTCAGTTCTTACAACAGCCTAAGGGGTGGGAAATGATATCCACCTTTTAGATGGATGAGAAAATTGAGACACAGACAGGTGAACTAACTTGCCCAAGGTTATACAGCTATTAAGTGATGGAACTTAGTCAAGCTTTTATAGTTCTTCTCTTAACCAATTTTTTTTTATTCGTAACGATAGGACCTCACTGTACCTTTAGCCAGAGCCCTGGTGGTGCAGAGGTTAAGAGTTAGGCTGCTGACCAAATGGTGGGCAGTTCAAATCCACCAGTCTCTCCTTGGAAACCCTGTGGCGTAGTTCTGCTCTGTCCTATAGGGTTGCAGTGTGTCAGAATCAACTCCACAGCAATGAGTTCTTTATAGGTGCCTTTTACCCATTGCTGTCCAGTTGATTCTGACTCATAGTGACCCTATAGGACAGAGTAGAACTGCCCTGTAGAGTTTGGAAGGAGCACCTGGTAGATTCAAACTGCTAGCCTTTCGGTTAGCAGCCATAGCACTTAACCACTATGCCACCAGGGTTTCCTATGGGTATCCTTAGTCTTCTACACTTGATATATTGACCACATATTTCTATGAAGATGAACCTCTTAACTGTGTGCTACATGTTTAATGAAATTAATTTTTCCTAATTTTTAATGCTGGGAACCCTGGTTGCATAGTGGTTAAGATCTACGCCTACTAGCCAAAAGGTTGGCAGTTCAAATCCACCAGGCATTCCTTAGAAACTCTATGGGGCAGTTCTAACTTTTAATACTATAATTATGGCACATAATTCTTAGAGTAGTTACATTTTGCCACAACTAACCAAGTTTCCTAAAATAATTATTGATTAAAGTAGTATTGATCAGCAAAGTTAAGAAACAGTAAATTATTATAAAGCGAACGACCGAAGCTATATATTGCTTTGCACTGAATTTTAAAATTCTGTTATTAGTCTGCTCTTTGTTCCAAGCACAGCCGTCATTTTCTTCAGAACAGCATCTTGCAGAATTTTCAAGCAAGTTTAATTATCTTTAATCCAATCACTCTGACAAGAGTTTGGACAGCTTTAAAACAAGAATTATGCAATTCTCTTTCAACTATCAGTTATTAAAGCAGGTTATATTTTGAGGGTGTTCGTGTATGCCACGTCTTTTAGCCAATTGTATGTACTTTATACAAAGCTGAGTAGCAGTGAAGACAGAAATCATATTTTCTCATTATACTAAGTCGAAATACTTTTGAAATCTCCACTTGTTTTAAATGAGCCATGATGTGAAGAAAGGTCTCAGTGGGCTGGACACCAACTTCATGTAGAGAATTATTCTTCATTTTACTGGAAAGATGTCTCTCAAGTCTTCATTTTTTTTTTAAGTAAATTTAATTGCTTCTTCACACAGTGAGCCTCAAAATTAGCTTGACCTTCATAGATTTTCTTTAATTCCTGTCTTTCAGTTTAATTAAATTTAATATACATAATTCCAAAGCCACATGTATTTTACATTTTAAAGTTTTAAAAAAGCAGACTAGAGTCCAATTGAACTGCGTGGAAACAGGCTCTAAGGATGAGAAAAAAAAGTATCCAGCTCTCTAGAGTTCAACCCTCCCCCCATACACAACTCCCCAAATTGCTGCCACATCTTTATTTTGGGACGCTAGAGTGCAGTCCTGTGGTCAAAGTAGTTGCATGCCATCAGGCACAAGTGTTTTTGATATTAAAATTGAGTTTGAATTTTCCAAGTCTATTTATGTAAAATGTTGATTGTTATTAAGATGTAAATTCTACGATACATATATGTATCCTTTCTTAACTGACTCAGAACTGTTCCAGTTTTCTAGCTTCTGTTACTTAACCAAAGTAGAGACTGCATTCCTGCTACTTTTGCTCAGGTGATAGTTTCGACATGACTTTTTCCTTCCAAATCCACTTGTCCAGCTTTTTGGAGACATGTACTGTCTCTGCTTGAAGGCCACTCTGTGGGTAGCTGGGCATCAATAGTAAGCTGAAGATGCATGCACCGTCCTGACACAGAGCTGCAGTACGGTGTGGTAAGGACTCAGGGAACATTTATGTGAGTAAATATCTACAAATCCACGTTAGTTCTCTGAATGAAAGGAGTTCTGTGAGAGCGTATAATAAGGGAATCTGGACTAGACACGGGGGTCAGAGCAGGAAGTCACGTATTTGTCGAGGAATAATGTGTGAGAAGGTGTTTACTAAGACAAGTCATCCTTGAAGATAACTACTTTCATGTTAGTTTTCTGAATCTTTTTCTGAGTCAGAAACACCGGTCTCCCTCTGGTTGCCTCTTTATTTCTCTCCTCACCAGAACATATACCATTTCCCTCCATTGTTGACCTGTGGACATGAGGTTTACAAAACTCCCATCATTGCTTTTTAAGGCACGTGGAGAATATGCTACTCTTTTCTGGTTACTATTCTATTTTCAAAAGTTTAATGAAATAAGAGGCATTTTCTTTCTTTTTTTTTTTGCCTTAGCACCTACTTTCAGACAAAAACAGTTTTGGTTGTTATCAAAAACCAAAAAAAAAAAAAAAAACCAGACCCTTTGCTATTGCAAAAACGGTGCGGGGACAGGAGAACCAAGATCAACAGCCCAAGGCTGATTCCAATGAGGCGGAGGTCAGACATGCCTCCTGTCTGGGCCATCTTTACTAATTCTGACACCAGCCATCCCTCCCACAGCACTCTCTACTGAGTTAGACAATTCATTGCAGTGGCCACATACAACTCACAGACGACACTGACAATTATGAGGATTATTGGGGAAGTAGGATACAATTCAGGCTCAGGAACTCTCAGGATACAGTTCTTCCATCAGGACAGACTCTTCCCAGCTATGCTCACAGGCACACTTCTCCTTGGCCCGCAGTCTCTGCCCAAAGGCACTCAGCTTTCTCTCTCTCCTGGCTGGGAAGCCCACTGTGCTGTCTCCTGCTGCTGGGTCTCACCTTCCTTGGTGATAGTGGGCTCTTCCTCTTTGCTCTGGAATTGGCTCTCTTTTAAGGCAAAACTGACAAATACCCTTGGTAGGCCACAATTACCCTATCACCTGGGTGGGAGTTACAAAACTGTGGCTAGAGAGGCCACACACAGCAGCTGTCAAATTGATTCTGACTCATGGAGACCCCATGTGTGTCAGAGTAGAACTGGGGTCCATAGTGTTTTCAATGGCTGTGATCTTTCAGAAGTAGACCCCCAAGTCTTTTTTCTGAGGAACCTCTGGGTGGATTCGGATCACCAACCTTTCAGTTAGTAGCCGAGCACTTAACTGTTTGCAGCACCCAGGGACTAAACTATCTGAAAATCAATTAATTTTAGTTGATTCATCACACAGTCCCTGAGATTATCTGAAGTGTCTAAGGGAAGATAAGAAACCCAGATAAAGGAAAGTGATGTTAAGTATTGAATATGCTGGGAATAGGGGAATTAACAGTTTAAAGCAAATGTAACAATTCAGTGTATTGAACATTTACTGTGTGCTGGGCATCATCCTATGGGCTCTACACAAATTACCTCATATATTCTTAACAATATCCATCTGAGGTCTGCATCAACTATCATTATCCCCATTTTATACAAAGGAAAACTAAAGCAGAGGGAGGACGATAATCACGACCAATGTCACACAGGTAGAGGTGAGTTTTAAACTCAAGCGGCATGATTCTAGAATCCATGCTATTAACTATTGATGTATAACACTTGGCTCATAATTTTACTGGTACATTAAATTTCTGTCATTGTTGAAAATCATAACAGCTCCCAATTAGATCTTTTGGTGACTTTATCCTTAATAAAAATCAGTGGAAAAAATAGAACTTTGATTATATCACTGCTTTTTACACTATGTTTTACAGGGAAAATGTGTAAAGCAATAAGAATATGAATATATATGTAATATATATATGCCTGAACAAAGACTGATGACTGTTATGAGAAATTTCTCATTGTATATCATATTTTTTAAAATTAAAGATGGTAACTTAAACATCATTTGAAACTTGGAATTTTTATTTTCAACAATGTACTTTAGTATTTTGAATGATTGCTGTTGTGTACTGTCGAGTTGATTCTGACTAATAGCGACTCTATAAGATAGAGTAGAACTGCCCCGTAGGGCTTCCAAGTCTATAAATCTTCAGGGAAGTAGACTGCAACGTCTTTCTCCTGCAGAGCAGCTGGTGGGTTTGATCCGCCAACCTTTCAGATAGCAGCCAGCGCTTAACCATGTCTCCACCAGGGTGCCTTCCCAAATGACTAGGGAAATATTTATAACAGCTGGGAGTTCTATGACCATCAATGAAGTTAAGAATTCCAAGTTGGCTGTGTCATCTGTCCCAGTGTCTTTGTCAGGACTATGTATTGCACAGAAAATATAACAGAAAAAACACCTGATTAAATTATGTTGGTAAAACTAAAAGTACAATGAGATTTTTTGACATGAATCAAAATAACTGTTATAAAAATTTATGGATAAAAAATAGTTTTAAATATTATCAAAATAATGCTAATCTAAGTCGCGTGCCACATGTCAGCAAAGTGAAGTGCTAATTGGTTAAGCAAGGTAATGCATATAAAGACCTTTGCAGTATCTGGTGATAAACATTAGCCAGTGTGATTTCTTCCTGTAATGGTGGGTAATGCGTAGTTGATATGATTGATGTCAATATTAACCATGAATCAAACTTCATGCATAATGCACATATACAAATGTGTAAATCCCTTCTTTGAAGCTCTTGGAAATGCTCAAGGCAGCACATATGTTTTCAGTGACACATGTCCCTTTCAAGAATGGAATAAACCATTTCTCTGTATACTTACCTTCATATAAACCTTAATATAGAGTAACTAGTGCCCTGATGATCTAACTACACTATAAAAAAGGCTATGCAAGACTTGGTTTGAGGTGTGTGTGTATGAGTACGTGTTATGAGCATGGAGAATGCCATCAAGTGCGCTAGTGAATAGTGTACTTGCTGGAGTTTACAATTTAATGCTATAGTGCAGTGTCCTATTAGGAAAAGGTTTGTGTGGTTAATGTAAATATAAAATATACCAATCAGTTATAATAGTTTAGGTTATACTGTGATAACAACTCCAAAATTTCAGTGACTGAAAACAACAAGGGTGTATTTCTTGCTAATGGTACATGCCTATCATGTAGCATTGATGATAAAAGACTATTCTATGTCTTCTTTACTAAGGGATTCAGGCTGTTCCAGCCTCCACCATCTGGAACATTCTCATCCTTCATCATGGCACATGGGAATATGGTGAATCACCCACCAGTTCTTAAAAGTTTCCACTAGGAAATGGCATTGCCACTTTCATCCTTCATTGGCCAAAGCAAGTCATATGGCCATGCCTAATTTGAAGATAGCGGAGAAGTGTAATCCTGTGACATGTCCAGATGGAAGAAAACTGCAGCATTAGTGAATAGACTTAGTGATTATCACATAAAACTAGCCTTGAATAGTTCTCTCTCTCACACACACACATACACATACACAATTACTTAGTATTTAATGTAAAAGTAGAATCACCAACAAATATGTCACAGAACTTTAGGAAAGTACTTTCTGCATAAAATCATAAGCAAAGAAAGCAGAGGCTAGATTTTTTTTGTGTAATTGATTCTATCCCTCTTTTTCTTGTATTTAGTCAAGGAATGATAACAATAAAAGCTATGGTTTATTTTTGAGTTATGCATGAGCCAACCTATTTGACAGCAAGCCTGAACCAAGAGCAATGCCAAAACCTTCACACTGCATTCAAGCTGTGTTTTCTGAACAAACTAGACAGTATCTATATGGTACAGAAAGCAGAAAAAAAATGTATGTATCTTTCTTTGGTCACCTGTTGCAGTGGTTAAAGCATATGGCTGCTAACCAAAAGGTTTTCAGTTCGAATCCACCAGCCACTCCTTGGAAACAGTACAGCACAATTCTACTCTGTCCTATAGGGTCGCTGTGAGTTGGAGTTAACGGCGAGTTTTTTTTTTTTTTTTTTGGTACCAACAAGCACAAAATTATCATCTCTGCTATCATACACTGTTATGAAAAGAAATACAGATCAACATATAAATCATAGTGTATGTTTATTTTACATTGCTAAACATCTGAGTAGAGTATATACAATTTGCATTTTTAATTATTATTTTTATTTTGAGGTAATTATAGATTTGCATGCAGTCGTAAGATACAAAGAAATCACAGAAACTCTACCCATTTTCCTCAGTGATAACGTCTTGCAAAATTACAGTATGGTAACCAGCATACTGATATTGATACAGTCCAGGTTTAGAACAATTCCATCACCACAAGGGTACTTCCTGGTCCTCTTTTACAGCCTCACTCACTCTATACCAACCCCCAGCCCTTCCTTAACCTCTGGCTATTATTTATCTGTTCTCCATATCTATAATTTTGTCTTTCCAATAATGTCATATAACTGGAATTATGTTGTATATAACCTTTTGAAGTTGTTTTTTTACTCAGAATAATTCTCTAGCCATTCATGCAGGTTGTTGCGTGTATCACTAGTTTATCCCTTTTTATTCCTAAGTGGTGTATATCATAGTATGGATGTACCATTGCTTGTTTAATCATTCGGTAGAAAGCCATCTGGGATTTCTTCCCTCAGTTTTCAGCTGTTACAAATATAACTGCTGTAAACATTCTTGAACAGGGTTTCGTGTGAACATAACTATTAATTCCTTTCGGAAAAAAGTCTAGGAGTGCAATTCCTGGGTTGTACGTTTAGTTCTATTAGAAAACGCCAAGCTTTTCCAGAGTAATTGGGCCATTTTACATGTATGAGCGATCCCGTTTTCTCCTTATTCTCGCTAACGTTTGCTCTTTGTCACTATTTTTTATTTTAACCATTTTTATAGGTGTACAGTGATATCCTGTTGTGGTTTTAAATTGCGTTTTCCTAATGGCTAATGATTTAAACATCTTTTCATATGCTTATTTGTCATCTGTATGTCCCCTCAGTGAAATGTCTCTTCACATCTTTTGCCTATTTTCTAATTGGATTCTTCGTTTTTTACTACTGAGTTTTGAGCATTCTTTATATATTCTAGGTAACAGTTCTTTGTCAAATCTTTAGTTTGTGTTGGGCATATTTGTGGTGTGGGTCTATTTCTGGATTTTCTATTCTTTTCTCTTGATTTATATGTCTCTTAAAAAATAAATTAAAAAAAAAAAACCTCTTGTCGTCGAGTCAATTCCAACTCATGTTACCCTATAGGACAGAGTAGAACTGCCCCATAGAATTTCCAAGGAGTGGCTGGTGCATTTGAGCTGCTGACCTTTTGGTTAGCAGCCAAACACTTAACCACCTCACCACCAGGGCTCCAGTATGCCCCTAGGGCTCCTATATTCCTCTACTTCAGCCAAAAGGAGCCGTGAGGGTACAGTGGTTAAGTGCTCGGCTGCTAACCGAAAGGTTGGCCGTTCAAACTCACATCAGTCGTTCTGTAGGAGAAAGATGTACAGCCTTGGAAACCTTATGGGGCGGTTCTATACTGTCCTACAGGGTCACTGTGAGTCAGAATCTACCTGATGGCAACAGGTACCTCAGCCAATGTCATAAAGCCTTGATGTCTATAGCTATCCAAGAAGTCTTAAAATCAGGTAAAATGATTCCTCCTGCTTAATTCTTTTATAAATTGCTTTAGTTACTGTAGTTCCTTTGTCTTTCCATATAAATTTTAGAATAATCTTGTCTATAGCTACAAAAATCTTTTTTGGACTATGACAGGAATTATGTTAAACCTGTATATCAGTTTGGGAGAACTGGCATCTTAATATGGTGAGTCTTCCAATTCATAAATGTGGTGTGACTCTCCATTTATTTAGATCTACTTTTATATCTTTCATCAGCGATCTGTGTTTGTCAGAATACAAGTCCTGTAGGTGGTTTGTTAGAGTTACATCTAAGTACTTTTTTTTTAAGCAATTGCATGATAATACATTTTTAATTTCAGTCCACATATTCATTGTAAGTAAATAGAAATTCAGTTGATTTTTGTATGCTTATCTTGTATTCTGGGAACTGGCTGAACTCAGCAGTTCTAAAAGTTTTTGGAGATTCTTTGGAATTTTCTATGTAGACTGTCATATTACCTTCAAATAGGAACAGTTTTCTTTCATTCTTTTCAATCTGTATACTTTTTATTTGTTTATTTTTCTTGTCTTATTGTACTGGCTAGAACTTACAGTACTATATTGAATAAGGGTAGTGAGAACAGACATACTTTCCTTGTTACCAGTCTTTGGGGGAAAGCATTCACTCACTATTGAGTATAATGTTAGCTATAAGTATTTTTTTTAGATGTTCTTTATCAAGTTGGAAACCCTGGTGGCGTAGTGGTTAAGTCCTGTGGCTTCTAACCAAGGGTTGGCAGTTCAGATCCACCAGGCGCTCCTTGGAAACTCTATGGGGCAGTTCTACTCTGTCCTATAGGGTCGCTATGAGTCTGAATTGACTCGACGGCGCTAGGTTTTTTTGGGTTTTATCAAGCTGAGCAATTACTCCTCTATGCCTATTTGTTTTGAGTGTTTTTGTCATGAATAGGTGTAGATTTCTGTCATGTGCTTTTTTGGTACCAAGTGATATGATATGGTGGATTAACACTGATTAATTTTTAACTGTTGAACCAGCTCTGCGTCCCTGCAATAAACCCCATTTATTCATTACGTATAATTCTTTCTACATATTATTGAATCTATTTGCCAATATTTTCTTAAGGATTTTTACATCTGTACTCATGAGGAATATTGGTCTGTAGTTTTATTTTTGGTCTTCCCATCAGTGTTGGTATCAGAATAATGCTAGCTTCATAAAATGCAATGAGAAGTGTTCCTTCCTCTACTATTTTCTGGAATCAGTTGTGTAGGATTGATGTTATTTCTTCTTTAAATGCTTAGTAGAATTTTGCAGTGAAACCATCTGAGCTGGGAGATATCTTCTTTGGGAGTTTTTTAGTTACAAATTAAATTTCTTTAGTGCTTACAAAAAAAAACAGGGCTGTTCATATCATCTATTTTATATTGGGTGAGTTGTGATTGAGTTTTTGAAGAATTGATCTATTTTATCTATGTCATCTAATTTCTTTGTGTACAGTTGTTTGTAATGTCCCTTATTATCCTTTTGATATCTGCAGTGTTTCTAGTGATATCCCTTGTTTCATTTCTGATGTTGGTAATTTGTGTTCTCGGTTTTTTTCTTCATTAGTTGTAGAAAGCTTTGTCAATTTTATTGATCATCTAAAAGAACATGCTCTTTTGTTTCATTGATTTTCTCTCTTGTTTTTCTGATTTTCATTTCATTGATTTCTGCTCTTATATTTATTTCTTCTTGCTTCGGGTATATTTTGTTTATCTTTTTCTATATTTTTGAGTTGGAACTTAGATTATTGATCTGAGGCCTTTTCTCTTTCCTGATATATGCATTTACTGCTATAAATTTCCCTGCCATAGCTGTCCTACAGATTTTGATATGTTGTATTTTCGTTTCAGTGTATTTTTTTGTATTTCTCTTGAGGCTTACTCTTTGACCCTAAATAAATGGGTTACTTAGAAGTGTGGTATTTAATTTCTAAGTGTCTGGAAAACTTCCTGTCATCATTCTGGTATTGATTTTTAGTTTGATTCTATTATGGTCAGGGAACACACTCTTTTAAATTTGTTGTGGTTCATGTTATGAACTAGGGTATGGTCTATCTTGGCATATGTTCCACAGACACTTGAAAATAACATATATTCTTATGTTTTTGGGTGGAGTGTTATATAAATGTCTATAAATATTGATTGTGCTGTCAAGTTATTCTGTATCTTTACTGATTTTATCTATAGTTTTTCTATTGATTCTCGAGAGAGGGTGTGAGGTCTCCAATTATAATTGTGGATTTTTCTATTTCTCCTTTCACTTCTATCAGTTTGGCTTTGCATACTTTGCAGCTATGTTCTTTGGCACATATATATTTAGGATTGCTATATCTTCTTGGTGTATAAACTGTTTTACTATTAAATAATGCTTCTCTCTGTGTATCTTGTAATTTATTTGTTCTGAAATCTATCTGGTATCGATATAAACACACCTTCTTTTATTAACATTTGCATGATATATTTTTCTCCATCCTTTTACTTTCAACTTGCTTATATTGTTATGTTTTACATGAGTTTCTTGTAGATAGAATAGAGGCTGGTTATATTTTTTAACATATTCTGCCAACCTCTGTCTTTTAATTGGTGAATTTAGAACATTTACATTTAATGTGATTATTTGTATGTCAGGGCTTAAGCCTTCCATTTTATTTATTTTGTTTGTTCTCTATATTTTAGTTTTATGTTTCTTTTTTGTCTTCCTGTCAGTTACTTGAGCATTTTTAGAATTATGCTTTTATTTATCTGTAATGTTTTTAAATGTATCTTTTATATAGTTTTTTAGTGGCCACTCTATGTATTACATAATATGTACATGATTTGGAGCCCTGGTGGCACAGTGGTTAAGAGCTTGGCTGCTGACCAAAAGGTCAGCAGTTCAAATCCACCAGCTGCTCCTTGGAAACCTTATGCAGCAGTTCTAATCTGCCCTATAGGGTCACTGTGAGTCAGAATTGACTTGACAGCAATGGGCTTGGTTTGTTTTTTTATACATAATTTATCACAGTCTACTGTTATTGCCATTTTAGCAATTTAAGGAAGTATAGAAACTTTATCTCCCTTTCCTTCCCCTATTTCTAATATAATTGCCTTAAATATTTCATTTACATATATTTAGAACCACATTAGACAGTATTATATTTTTTTGCTTCAACTCTCAAATATAATTTAGAAAGCTTAAGAGGAGAAGGAAAGTCCATTTTATTTTCCCATATTTTTGCTTACCATTTTCCTTCTTTTTTCATGATATTCCAACATTCCTTCTTTAATTGTTTCCTGTTTGGGGAACTTACTCACTCTAGCCATACTTTTAGAGCAGGTTTGCTGCCCACAGATTATCTTCATTTTCTTTTATTAGAATGTGTTGATTTCCCCTTCATTCCTGAAGTATATTTTCGCTGGATATAGGATTTTAGGCCAACAGTTCTTTTCTTTCAGCACTTGAAAAATGTTGCATCATTTCCTTTTGGCCTCCTTTGTTTTTGAGTTGAAATCCAATGTCATTATAATTGTTTTCCTCCTATAGGTAGGGTATTATTTCTTTCTTGCTACTTTCAAGGTTTCTTATTTGATTTTACCTTTCATAAATTTTACCATGATGTGTCTTGGTATGGATTCATTTGGGTTTATTCTGTTTGAAGTTCAATTTACTCAGCTCTTGAATCTGGAGATTTATGTCTTCTTGAAAAATTTGGGATGGTTTCAGCCATCATTTTTTTTTTTCAGCTCCGGCCATTTTCTCCTTTCTTCCTGGATCTCCAATGGCAGGAATGATAAACGTTTTGTTATAGGCTGACAATGGTTTCTTATGACTACTGTAACAAATTACCATATGCTTGGTGTCTTTCAAAAACAGAAATTTATCCTGTTACAGTTCTGGAGACTACAAGTCTAAAATCAGTTTCACTGGCTAAAGTAAAGGTGTCAGCAGGACTGATTCCTTCTGGAGGTTCTAAAGGAGAATTAGTTTCCTTGACTTTTCTAGCTTCTGGTGGCCACCTATATTCCTTGACTAATGACCTCTTCCTTCTGTCACTCTGACCTCTTGATTCTGTCATCACAATTCTTACTTCTTCTACAGTCAAATCTTCTCCTGCCTCCCTCTTATAAGGACACTGTGATACTCTCTTTGTCTCAAAATCCTTATCTTAATCACATCTACAAAGTCATTTTTGCCATTTAAGGTGACATTCCAGGGATTGTTGGTGTTGTTAGGTGCCATTGGGTCAATTTTCAACTCATACCGACCTCATGCAGCAGAGTGGAACTTCCCCATAAGGTTTCCTTGGGTTTGGGAGCAGATCTCCAAGTCTTTTCTCTCATGAAACTGCTGGGTAGGTTTGAACTGCCAACATTTCGGCTAAACATTGTACCAGTAGGGCTGTTTTCAGGAATTAAGACCTGGATGTCCTTGAGGGCCTTTATTCAGCCTATCACACACAGGTTCCTGAGATTCTCTTCATTTTTTTTTTTCCAGTGTCTTCTATCTGTTGTTTGATTTGTGCCTTTCCTATTGTTCTGCCTTCTAGCTTCCTGATCATTTTATGTATAAGGTCCAAGGTTTTTAGCTGTATTTAGCAGGAGGTTTAGGGAGAAGTACGTCTACTGCATCTTCACAGAAGCAGAATTCCAATCTACATTTTTTATGCAAGTTTGCACTGAAAAATATCACTTAGCGTTGATTCTCAGTTAATGAATCTAAGGGAGTTACTGCTGTTCTGTTTTTTGAATCTTAAGCACTTCAGAGATCACTGGGAAGTGGTCCCTGAATGATGGCTGCAGATGGGATCACAGAACAGCCTATCAGTGCTAAGGTCCGTGAACCTTATGGAGGTACTCCTGTTCCCCCAGCCTAGTGTTTTCCCCTGCCCTGGGAAGTCATTGCTGCAGGCTGTATCAAGGTTGGAGATTTCCCCCCACTCTCATAGGTTTTTTTTTTTTCTGGCAGAAGTCTGGAACCACACCCTCTCGGTCCTTACTGTATTCTCACTAGGGACTCTTTCTTCTAAGGAACATCATCCATCTGAAACGCTGTGTGGAAGCAGAAGGTGTGTGAGAAAATGTTGCTAAGCTAGGAAGAAAAAGTGGACACAGAAATTCCTATTTAAACTCTCTTAATAAACGAAACAAAAAGTTTTTGTTTTTTTTTTAAACGAGGAGAACCTACCAGCAATCATGTTACTTTCTTTTGATGGAAAATTATACATTAAAAATAGGTGTATATATTTGTCAAATTGTTCAGTCATTACTCAGTGGATTATGTACAAAAGTTGGAGCTAAGAGTTCCCTGCTTGAGATCAATATGCTGAGAAATGACAATGGACAGGGAGATCACAAAGCACAATGGTATAGAGAAATTCTCTGAAAAGACAGATCAACTTGTTTCCATTGTAGCTAACCCTGAACTTCTCACTCTGCTAGAGCAGTAGTTCTCCACGTGTGGTTGTCAGACCAGCACGATCAACACAACCTTGGAGCTCTTCGTGAATACAGATTCTCAGACTCCACCCCAGACTACTGAATACAAATCTCTGGAGATAGAGCCCAGAAATCTGTCTTATAGTAAGCCCTCCACGGGGCTCTGAGGCACACGAAACTTGAAGCAACTGTACTAGAGTAATCCCTCCAACCACAGCAGATAAGACTGAATTTATGTTTTAATGATTCTTGACTTAATTGGTTTAGGGTTTTGGAAAATTCACTTATTGTATTTAACATTCTGTGTGCTTAAATTATAAATGTTCTTTGGAATAAATAAATTAAAATGCCTTACCCCAAACCGTCTCTTTGATTAAATACATGGTAGTGATTTGCACAATTATTTTGTAACCTTAACTCAAATAGTCATAACTATTCCCTGTCTAATTTTTTGGTTGAACCAAAAAAAAAAAAGAAAAAAATGAGTTTCCCTACATTTCCCTGCCTTTGTGTCTCATAAACCAAACCTGTTGCCATCGAGTCAGTTTTGACTCATGGTGACCCCATGTGTTACAGAGTAGAAATGCTCCATATGGTTTTCTTGGCTGTAACCTTTACAGAAGGAGGTCACCAGGACCTTCTTTCCTGGAGCCGCTAGGTGGGTTCAAGCCACCAGTCTTTAGGTTAGTAACCAAGTGCAGACCGTTTGCACCACCCAGGGACCTTTCTACCTCATAAAAAAATAGGGGACAAGTAATACAATTATGGTTTTCCTAGATGTTTTTATGTCCTTCTCTAGAGCTGACACCAGTCATGAAGTTATTTGGAGGCTATGGTGTGGGTGTCTCATCATCATTTGAAAAAGATGCTTTTTAGGAGAGCTTGTCACATACTATTGTTAGAGACAGATGCATATGCAGATGTCCAGACTCATCATTGTCATTACCACATCAGCTCCACCACTGGGGATTCAGCGTCTACTGCGCCAGCATTTTCTCTAGGGTCCTGTGAGATTAAAGGAAATCTTGGCTACATGGCAGTACTGAGCAAAGAGAAGCTGCATTTCTGAATACAGACGTTGTAATTGGGGTGCAGTTTTAAGCCCCAGTAAAACAAAGTCAACAAGAAGTAAAAGTTAAAAGTGTAAAATGTTCTATGATTGTAATAAAGTAGGAATAGATGCAGATTTGAGTAGTAGTTTGTGGCTGTTTGCCTTAGATATGGTTCAGCTTTATTTTAAGGACAGTATTTTGTGTTACTGTATATTATATACTCTGTCACTTAGCAATTCGCTAACCTTAGAGAGCACAATAGATTTGAGATTCCTTAGTATCCACTGCTTCTGGTGACTAATATTTTAGCTTTTTGCGTAGGTTTCACATTTCACTATGTATAGATTTTAGCTGAATTTCTTAGTTTCTGTAAATCATAAATTCCAGTTCCATATACCCTTTATGCCATAAATTGGTTTTTAAAGGTGTCGTGATCTGGAATAAGCTGGGAAAATGGCTTGTGAGCAATTTATCTGCTTCTGATTTAAGACAATACATATTCTTAGTTTGGGGAAATATTGTTCTCTTATCCTTTCAGTGGAAACCCTGGTGGCGCAGTGGTTAAGTGCTGTGGCTGCTAACCAAAAGTCAGCAGTTCAAATCCACCAGGTGCCCCTTGGAAACTCTGTGGGGTACTTCCGTTCTGTCCTTTAGGGTTGCTATGAGCTGGAAGCAACCTGACAGCACTGGGTTTGGTATCCTTTAAATATTTGTCCCCAGTGGTTGCCTTGTGGTTTTTTGTTTTTTTTTTTCCTTCATTCCTCTGTTTTCTTTGTGCATTCAACCTGATTCTATTCTCATTTTGCTTGGGTGTTTAAATACTTGTGCCTCTGCAATGTTTTGGGGATAAGACTTTTCCAAACCTTTATTATACACTGTTTGTTAAATAACACCATTTGGGCAGGTGGGAGGAGCCACCCTTTGAGAACAGATTTTTAAGTGGTACAGCAGACGTTTTCTCTCACACAGAGCCATCCTTTATAAAACAAAGGCCTCCAGTCCTGGCAACACTAGTCATATGACTTCTTTCTTAATTACTTGGTTGGTGTTTCTTAAATATGGTCATTAAATTATCACCAGAATGCTTAAAAGGTAAGACTTAAACTAGAGCAAGAAGAGGGGTATTCAGAAAGGTAAGACGTGCACCCTGTGTTTTCTGTGAGCAGTGGTCTATACTTTCACCTACAGTGTTAGCTTCTCTTTATAAACACAAATTGTGTTAAGTATTTTTTTCCATATGCAGATAAATTCTGCCTCTTCCTTTTAACTCAAACACCTGTAAAAGAAATGTTTACCATTAGAATGTGTCCAGAAAAATACTTTCTGCTGATGCTTCTCAATAGCTCTTAGGACGTGATGGTTAAGAGCTGGGCTGCCAGCCAAAAGGTTGGCAGTTCGAATCTACCAGCAGCTCCTTGGAAACCCTATGGGGCAGTCCTATAGGTTGCTGTGAGCTGGAATTGACTTGACAGCAATAGGCTTATATGCGTTTGGCTGATTTTGAAAATTTGCTCAAAAAATAAATCAGATTTTCACTGCCTGGAGGGAAGATGAGAGGGTAGAGGGGGTTAGAAGCTGGCGAAATGGACACGAAAAGGGAGAGTGGAAGGAGAGAGTGGGCTGTCTCCTTGCGGGGGAGTAATTGGGAGTATGTAGCAAGGTGTACGTAAGTTTTTATGTGAGAGACTGACTTGATTTGTAAACTTTCACTTAAAGCACAATAAAAATTACTTTAAAAAATGAAATAAATCAGATTTTCAAAATAGGAAAACATTCCAAACTGGGTGTGATTCTAACATGCAACCTGTGCTAGTTTGCCAGGGCTGCTATAACAAAGTACCTACCACAACTGGGGTGGCTTAAAACAACAGAAATTTGTTCTGTCGGTTGCAGAGTCTAGAAGTCCAAAATAAAGGTGTTGTCAGGGGCATACTCTCTCTGAAGGATCTAAGAAAAGATCCTTCTTGCATATCCCTGCTTCTGGTGGTTCCTGGAAATCTTCTGTGTTCCTTGGTTTGTAGATGCGTCACTCTGATTTCCGCCTCCATCTTCCCTCTCTATGCCACTTTTTATAAGGACACCAGTCACCTTTGATTAGGGCCCACCCTACTTCAGTATGACCTCATAGTTACTTAACTAATTACATCTTCAAAGACCCTATTTCCAAACAAGATCACGTTCACAGGTATCAGGAGTTAGGACTTCAGTATATCATTTGAGGGGGACACAATTCAATCCATAACAGCGTAAACAGTGTAGAAAGGTGAGCTGTAGAAGTCAGAAGGTAAGAACAGGTTGGGGTTGATAGAGAAGCATTACTTCAGTGAATGATCCTCACTTATAAATTCAGAAACCAGATCTTTCTCTCAAGGGCATGGGTACATTAACCAAGCTTATACAGACAGCTATAAATAAGAATACCAATTTGCTTATGCACAGTTAGAATTATAACTGTCACTCAGACCAGCATGACTAGGGCATTCTTGCTCTGTAGGCAGATCTCCATGGGAAGAAAAATTGTCATCAGAAGTTTTCTTCTTGATTGGAACCCTTACGCACTGCTGGTGGAATGCAAAATGGTACGACCATTTTGGAAAATGATATGGCACTTCCTTAAAAAGCTAGAAATAGGAGTACCATACTATCCAGCAATCCCACTCCTGGGACTATATCCAAGAGAAATAAGAGCTGTCATGTGAATAGAAATATGTACATCCATGTCCATTGCAGCATTATTCACAACAGCAAAAAAGGTGGAAACAACCTAAGTGCCCATCAAGAGATGAATGGATAAACTATGGTACATACACACAATGAAATATTATGCAATGATAAAGAACAATGATGAATCTGTGAAACATCTCACGACATGGACAAATCTGGAGGGCATTATGCTAAGTGAAATAAGTCAATCGCAAAAGGACAAATACTGTATGAGACCAATATTATAAAAACTCAAGAAAAGTTTTACACACAGAAAGAAACAATCTTTGATGGTTATGAGGGAGGGGAGGGGTGAGAAGGGAAAAACACTTAAGTAGACAGTAGAGAAGTGGTAATTTTGGTGAAGGCTAAGACAGTACACAACACCGGGGAAGTCAGCACAACTTGCCCAAGGCAAAGTCATAGAAGCTTCATAGACATATCCAAACTCCCTGAGGGACCAAATTACTGGGCTGAGGGCTAGGGACCATGATCTCAGGGAACATCTAACTCAATTGGCATAACATAGTTTATGAAGAAAATGTTCTACATCCTTCTTTGGTGAGTAGCACCTGGAGTCTTAAAAGCTTGTGAACAGCCATCTAAGATACTCCACTGGTCCCACCCCGTTTGGAGCAAGGGAGAATGAAGAAAACCAAAGATACGAGGGAAAGATTAGTCCAGAGGACTAATGGACCACAACCACCACAGCCTCCACCAGACTGAGTCCAGCACAACTAGATGGTGCCAGGCTACCACCACCAACTGCTCTGACAGGGATCACAATAGATGGTCCCATACAGAGCTGGAAAAAAATGTAGAACAAAATACAAATTCTCAAAAAAAAAGAAGAAAGAAAGAAAAAGACCAGACTTATTGGTCTGACAGAGACTGAAGAAACACTGAGAATATGGCTCTCAGATACCCTTTTAACTCAGTTTTGAAGTCACTCCTGACGTTCACCTTTCAGCCAAAAATTAGATAGGCCCATAAAACAAACAATAATACACATAGCCCAGCCATGTGTATGAGACTAAATGGACACTCCAGCCCAGGGGCTAGGATGAGAAGGCAGGAGAGGACAGGAAAGCTGAATGAATGGAAATGGGAAACCCAAGGTCGAGAGGGGGATAGTGTTGACAGGTTGTGGGGTTGGCAACCAATGTCGCAAAACAATATGTGTATTAACTGTATAATGAGAAACTAGTTTGCTCTGTAAACCTTCATCTAAAGCACAGGAAAAAAAAAAAAGATGTTTACTCCTTGAACCTGGAATCTACTAAGGGGATATATGAATATATACTGAAGACTTTCTGTTGCCAGGAACTGTCCTAAACACTTTCTACCTATTATCTCATTTAATCCTCTTAATACCCTTGGTGATAGTGTTGTTGCTATATTTCATATATAAGAAGAAGATAGGAATAGAGAAGCTAAGTAACTCATTCATTGTCTGAGAACTACCAAGTGGAAGACTAAAATTCCCAAACTCTGTGACTAAGTTATTAGTGAACGACAAAAGAAGCTAGTAGATAACTTTAGAGTTGCCTGGGCATTGCTGTCTAGAGTAAGCAATCAGGTAGGGAACAGAGTAGCTCTAGTTGGTGGAGAAGAAGAAAGGAATATACAAACCACTGTCTATATGGATAGGATGCTTTCAAGTCATGTGTAATTAGGAAGGGCAGCCACTGGGTGGATGGAGAGTGATGCCTTAGTCATACCTTGTGGTTTATTTAAAAAAAAAAAAAAAAAAGTTTTTTTTTTTCTCCATAGTTGAGAATAAGTGATATATCTACAAAATTAGGTTCTGCCCTTAAATGTTCTTCCTTAAAAATTAACACCCAAACCCACAGCCCTATAGAAATAGCTAGTCATAAATATTAATAAATAATGATAAAAAAAATCGAACTAGTTGTCATCAAGTCAGTTCCAACTCATGGCAACTCCGTGTGTGCAGAGCAGAACTGCTCCATTGGGTTTTCAAGGCTGTGACCTTTTGGAAGCAGTTGCCAGGCCTTTCTTCTGAAGTGCCTCTGGGTGAGTTCATACTGTGAGCCTTTCTGTTAGTAGTTTGAGTGTGTAGCTCTTTGTGCCACCCTGGAACTCCTAATAAGTAACGCTATAAGCATATTTAAATAGACTAGACAAGTATACGTACATCAGCCTCATGGATGTCCTCAAGTTCTTTAGATTTCTAGGGTTACCTTGTCTTGGAAAATATGAGTGTAACTGGCTTGGACTTGACTAGGTCCAACTCAAGCATATTTCCTGTCATTTGGGACGGGGGTGTTGTGAAGTTACATTTCTGCTGCATCATATGAGTGTCTGCACCTGTTGAATGCTCAGTCACGGCTCTGAGACTGTTTGTAAGCACAATGCCAGCTTGCACACTAGATCAGCCTGCCGTATACTTCCCCGATTCCTTACTTCCCAGAGTACCCTCAGCCTCAGGCCGTGTGTTCCGTGGACTGGGCTATATATAGGTTTGGAGCAATGGACTTGAGTTATAATATAGAAATACTAGGTGCCCCTAGTAGTAACATTAACACTCCCTCAACCATTTCTTCTTCCAAAAAAGTGTTATAGTTCATCTTTTAACTTACTTTTCAGTAGCTCACCATGAGAGAAATGGGGCTATTTCTGAATGTACTGATTCATCTCAAAATGTCAAGTACATACTAGTAAATCATATTTCTGGTCCTCTGTTTTTCTCAGTTGGTCTGCTAGGAACTGTCATACTCTTAGCTACTGCTGAAATGTAACCCTTTCTCCCTGAGACAGGAAAAGCAAATGGAGTTCATATCTAAATGAAACAAGTGTCTGCTGAGAGCAGGTCCTGAAAACCAAAACCAAACCAAACCCAATGCTGTCGAGTCGATTCCGACTCATAGCGACCCTATAGGACAGAGCAGAACTGCCCCATAGAGTTTCCAAGGAGCACCTGGAGGATTTGAACTGCCGACCCTTTGGTTAGCAGCTGTAGCACTTAAGCGCTATGCCACCAGGGTTTCCTCAGTCCCTGAAAACCCCTCAGCATATAGGAATGTCCCATCCCCTTGAAGTAAATCCAGCCAACTGACAGCACAGCTTCAGTGTGTGGTTTCTGGAGACTCTTTTGGGTCAGAGAGTGAAGCTTAATTCTACAGTGATATTGTTGTTACTATCGCTGAATTTTGAGAAGTACATAATCTGCTGATACTGGAAAACTTTAGGGCCCTAGATATGGAAAGCATGTTATATCCTTGAATGGACATCTCTCCAAAAATAAAACAAACAAAACACAGCAAAAACAACCCTTGGCAACATGAGAAGTAATTAACAATAATGTTTAACTAACCATTGCTTGCATATCACAAGATATGGTTTACCAGAGTTTGCATGTTTGGTAAAAAAAATAGATATTTTCTACTAAGCAGTGCATTCTGGGAAACAGAATAGCTAGCCAGCATATGAAGATGATACTCATTTCTCATAAGATGTGGCCACTGTTATAATCAAGACGACTACAGTGAATGAAAATTATCTGTATGAATATAATGATTCATGGAAAGCTTAATAGTTGCTTAAGATTGGTGGTGAAGGTATTGGTGGCACTGTTGTAGACTGTCATACCTTTTCATAGACACAGCTTTTAGAGCTCAGTTTATCTTTCAGCAGTCTCTTGTCTCACATCTCTTAAAGCTGCCAAGGTGGACATTATTGTGGGCTAGATCTATACTAATCTCAGAGTCCATGACCCCAGAAAACACTGGATGAGATCGATATAAATCCATAAGATAAACACTAAGCTTGGCAGCAAAATATATGCTGATAATGAACTTGACATAGAATGGTTGCAAAACTAAAGACTTAAACGCTAAAAAAAAAAAAAGTATGCCAGTCTTTACGTAGGATAGAGGAAAGTATGGGAGAGTTCGGATGCAAAAAAAAAATAGTATTTTATTTGTAACATCATTGTTCTTTAGCAATACCCGAAAGGAGATTCTGGCTCTGCCAGATGCTGAGCTGACAGTTGAATGATTAGCTCTAAATTCTCATTAGGAAAGTCATCAGTCTGTTGCATATGACATCCCAGCTATCTAGGTGGCTCAGTGTGGGACTGGAGGAAGATGAAGGTGTTCATTCATCAGTGTTCATGTGGATGCTGGACCTGCTGTGTGCTAGCACCATGCAGAGTGGGGGACAGGACTGCCTTGTCCTTAGAGAGCTTACATTCTACTCGGAGATGCAATTAAGGGAAACAATTAGTGAAACAACATTAAAAAGGCAAAATGGCATTATCGTATGAAATGTGAGAAATATGAAAAAATATGTAGCAATTACTAGAAGCAGAAAGGCTATCAGGAGGTATGTGACAATATCATCGGCTTCCTTGGACAAGGGAACCACAAATGCGTGAACAAGTGGAGATACCATTAACTGCTGCCTGCAGCCCACCTCAGATATCTGCAATGAAAACCTAAGCAAACCTCCCAAATCTCTAGACTCTTGTACAGTGAAAAAGAAGACAGTGGAGCAGTAGAACAGTAGATGTCTGATCCTGAGGTCCACTGCAAGATTTTATGCACTGAATTTACCTTTTCCTGGGTAAGCCAATTAAGTGGAACCAAAACCAAACCAAACTCAGTGCCGTCGAGTAGATTCCGACTCATAGTGACCCTATAGGACAGAGTAGAATTGCCACATAGAGTTTCTAAGGAGCACCTGGTGGATTTGAACGGCCGACCCTTGGTTTAGCAGCTGTAGCACTTAACCACTACGCCACCAGGGTTTCCAATTAAGTGGAAAGAAAATAATATTTTTAAATTAACATTTGTGCAATGAGATACAGCTTACAAAGAAATTTTCCCAGATGGGGTCTCATTTTTTCCTCACAACAACCATGTGAATTAGAAATTCCTTACTCCTTTCGCTCAGAATTTGTCATTTGTCACAGATCACACAGCTAATAAATGGCTGAGCAGGAACTTGAGCCCTACTCGATTGCTTCCAAAATCTGAATCCTTTGCCCATTTCACTGTGTTTGAGAGTTAGGACTCCTGACAAGAGAGATTCCCCTGCCTTTAGGGAGCTGGGGGGAATGGAAGAGAAAGAATAAAATCTGGCCCACGTTAGGAGAGAGATTCTAGTGGTCAGAATTCACCCCACAGTGGGTATTTAAGTACTCTTAAAGTTTGCTCTTAGTTCTCACAGCATTTCCTTAAGGTGAAGGATCAGTTTATATGGTTAAGAAAATCTCTGATTACATTATCTTTGTTCAAATTCCACATCAGCCCAGAGAGATGGGACATATATAAAGCAGTGGTTCTCAACCTTTTTTTCTGCATCAGAATCACCTGGAGGGTCTGTGAAAATAACAGACTGCTGGGCCCCATTCCTGAAGTTTTTGATTCAGTAGGTCTAGGGTGAAGGTTGAAGATTTGCTTTTCTAACAAGTTACCAGGTGATGTTGATGCTACTGATCTAGGGACCACCATTGATGTGAGAGCTATAAGTCTCATGGTGAATCACACTGGCTTTATTAAAAACTTAAATCTTTTAGGGAGGTGGGGCCAAGATGGCGGAGTAGGCATATACTTCCAGTGGTCCCTCTTACAACAAAGACCCAAAAAAACAAGTAAATTGATTATATATGACACTCAACATCAAAGGCAAAGTTGAAGAATCACCCTGAGTGGCAGGGAGAAGGAGAGATGATTCAGAAGCAGCGAGCAGTTGCCAGACCTGAGCTGGCAGGAACCAGCACCCTGCAGGCCAGATCAGCTGACGAGCACAGTGAGGCAAGCAATGGTATTTGGGACGCATTTTCACATTGGGAGAGTCTGAGCGTTGGAGAGTCTGCTCAACCCTCCAGAACTAGTGAGAAACGGCCCTCAATTGGCAAAAAATAAGTTCATGCCTCTAACCTACCGTGTGGAACAAAAAACACCCCATTTGGGAAGAAACTCTCTCCCTGCTCTGCACTGGATCCCAGGCTGGCTTCAGCAATTGCTGATTGTCACTTCTCCTGGGCCAGAAGTATGGCCTATCACGCATCCTGAGCCATTCTGTCAGCCTTGGAGAGGAAACAAATTAACAAACAGGAAAAAATCTGCCAGTTCCCCTATGCCAGGAACTCAGGGCATGTACAGCTCTTTCGCCTAGGCACAGGCATAAGGGGCCCACGGACTTTGAATGCCTTTCACCCCTGCATAGACCTGTGTGGGCCCATTTCAACAGCATAGGCCCTCATTAGCACAGTATAACAGGGTATATACCTGAAGCCTAACTTCACTGTATCAACTATATGATGGAGTGGGAAGTTTGTAACATTTGACACCACTCGGCCAGTTAAGCAGGGTCATTACCTACCCACATCAGGGGCCAGAGGACTGGTGGCTCCACCCACACTACCTAGCCACCTGCAACAGGGGTCCAAGAATAAGTGGTGCATCCAGTCCTTACAACCAACAGCACTGGGTGCCCGTAGTCTGCATAGTCTGGCTGCAAAATCCACCCACCTCTGCACTACAGGGAATAGGGATATACTTTCCTCTCAGACTCTCAGGGGCAGCCGTCAGCCCCCTGCCTTGCTCAGTGCGTGACCCCCTTCTGCAGCCAGATACCTGTGCCTACTCCAGTCACCCCTGCCTGTCTTGGACTGTAGGTAAGAGCCTGCACCACACACTTGGTGACCGACTATCTGGACACCTGAGCTGAATCCATACAAGAAAAGTAAACAGACTCCTGGGCTTATATACCTAGTAACAGATCTAACCACCGGTGACAGGATGTTAGAGCTTCAAAGTCGCCAATAATCAAACTAGCTCACACGAGCAGTGTATTTGGGCACATCAAAACAAAACAAACAAGAAGTTAGAACACAGTAGGCAAATATAAAGTAAATAACTTATTGATGGCTTGGAGACAACAGTCAGTACCAAATCACATAAACTGGCAGACCATGATGGCTTCAGCAAGCTCCCAAAACAACCAAGAAATCTTCCAGAGGAAGATAACTTCCTGGAATTACTGAAGGTAGAATGCAAAAGATTAATATACAGAACTCTTCAAGACATCAGGAAGGAAATCAGGCAAAATGCAGAAAAAGCCAAGGAACACACAGGTAAAGCAATAGAGGAACTTAAGATTATAGAAGGCACATGACAAATTTAACAGGCTGCAAGAATCCATAGAGAGACAGCAATCAGAAATTCAAAAGATTAACAATAAAATTTCAGAATTACACAACTCAGTAGAAAGTCATAGGACCAGAACTGAGGCAATGAAAGTCAGAATTAGTGAGATTGAAGATAAAGCACTTGACACCAACTTATTTGAGGAAAAGTCAGATAAAAGAACTATTAAAAAATGAAGAAACCCTGAGAATTATGTGGGACACTATCAAGAAGAATAACCTGCAAGTGATTGTAGTACCAGAATGGGGAGGGGGGGATAACAGAAAATACAGAGAGAATTATTGAAGATTTGATGGCAGAAAACTTCCCTGGTATCATGAAAGATGAGAAGATACCTATCCAAAATGCTCGTCAAACCCCACATAAGGTAAATCTCAAAATAAAGCCACCAAGACATATTATAATCAGACTTGCCAAAACCAAAGATAAAGAGAGAATTTAAAGGCAGCTAGGGATGAATGAAAAGTCATCTACAAAGAGTCAATAAAACTAAGCTTGGACTACTCAGCAGAAACCGTGCAGGCAAGAAGGCAATGGGATGACATATATAAAGCCTTGAAGGAAAAAAAAATTGCCAGTCAAGAATTACATATCCAGCAAAACTGTCTCTCAAACGTGATGGGGGAAATTAGGGCATTTCCAGATAAACAGAAGTTTAGGAAATTTGCAAAAGCCAAACCAAAATTACAAGAAATTCTGAAGGAAGCCCTCCAGTTAGAAAATCATTTACATCAGATAATAACCCAAGACTAGAACACAGGACAGAGCAACCAGATATCAACCCAGATAGGGAAGTCACAAAAATAACTCAAAGCTAAAACACTGAAAATAGGGAAATAGAGATGTCAATATGTAACAGATGACAACATTAAGACAAAAAAAAGAGGGACTAAAAAAAGTCACAGATCTTTCACGTGGAGAGGAAGTCAAGGCAATAAAGAAAAGATTGATTTAAACTTAGAAAAACAGGGGTAAATATTAAGGTAACCACAAAGGAAATAATCCTACACATCAAAATAAAAAGCAAGGAGAACATAAAGCCTCAGCAAATACAAGATCAACAACAATGAAAAGAAAATACTTAAAGAAAAATGACACAGCACAGAAAATTAAGAACAAAGAAACTGTCAACAACACACACACAAAAAGACATGAAAATGATAGTACTAAACTCATAAAAAAATATATATTTATTTATTTAACCTATCAGTAATTACACTGAGTGTAAATGGACCAAATGCACCAATAAAGAGACAGAGTGGCAGAATGGATTAAAAAAACATGATCCATCTATATGGTGCCTACAAGAGACACACCTTAGACTTAAAGACACAAACTAAAACTCAAAGGATGGAAAAAAATATATCAAGCCCCCCCCCCCAAAAAAAAAACCCAGTGCCATCAAATCAAAAAAGAGCAGGAGTGGCAATACTAGTCTCTGTCAAAATAGACTTTAAAGTAAAATCTACCACAAAGGATAAGGAAGGACACTATATGATGATTAAAGGGTCAGTGTGTCAGGAGGGCATAACCATAATAAATATTTACTCACCCAACAACAGGGCTCCAAAATACATAAAACAAACTCTAACAGCATTGAAAAGAGAGACAGCTCCACAATAATAGTAGGAGACTTCAGAAATTTAAATCATTTAAACACTGAACATCTCAAGCTCCTTTAATGAAGAGAGGATATACAAAACTGTGGCCAGAAGGATATGCCCATGAGCCTCAGCCAACCCTGTGCCTTGATGTTGTGAAGTGTAGACCCATACACTTGGGGGAGTGGCACTGGTGTTCAGGAGTTGAATAAACTTTTAGTTGTTTGATTAGTTCTAGCTATTAGGGTAGAAACCCTGGTGGCATAGTGGTTAAGTGCTATGGCTGCTAACCAAAAGGTCAGCGGTTCAAATCCACCAGGCACTCCTTGGAAACTCTATGGGGCAGTTCTACTCTGCCCTATAGGGTCACTATGAGTAGGAGTCAACTCAGTGGCACTGGGTTTGGTTTTGGTAGCTATTAGGGTATACTCGCTTCGCCTTGCTTTCTGCCTCTCTGAATTCTTGCTCAACATGCCACAAAACAGCTGGCTCAACTCACTCAACCCAAATCCCTCTACACTGAAATAGCTCTAACTAATCCATTCCAAACAGGATTTTTCCACTAATATTGTCAACAAGTTCACAGACTTTGCCTTGTTAGATGGGAAACTCTATGGGAAAAAGAAAAAAAAGAAAGTCCCTTAATCTTCGTTTAGACCAATGGTTGGCCTGATCCGTATGGTTTCTCATTGTTATTCAGAAAATACTGGTTCTTGTGCTCCTCCAGCTCCAGCTTCCTGCCCCACAGAATCCTTTACCAGAGTTTCTGATTGATATCATCACTGCAGGATACTTTCCTTCATTAAACTTTAACCATCTATTGTTTTGCCAGACTTTTCCTTAGAAAAACTACTACAGTATAAAAAGAATTTAATTCCTTCAGTAATTATTTTAAAAGTACATTTACACACATGCACATACACGCAACAAAGCAGTTTTTTAAAAGTGCCATACTATTCCAGAGTCATAGATACATTTATGAAATAAGGCTTATCTTCAGTTACATTGTATATCAACCTGCTTACTGTAATAGACTGTGTGTTACCTTTGTTCTCTGTTACTTGTTTTAATGTGATAGTGCTATGTTATGTTTCCAGTTTTCTTAAAAAAGTGCTCCATACACTGTGTATTTGCTTGATGTATCCTGTTTCCCGAAGATGATTAAAAGTTTCTTGTCATCAGCAAATACTGTTCTAAGAACACCTTGGTAACCTTACTAAAAGGAAAGCCTTCACCTCTTTCTGCTAACAGTATCCCAATGGTATTTTGTTTTTTTTTTAATCCTTTCTTTCTTCGGAATTTAACTCATATCTTCTGTCTTTGGCTTAAGGTTACAAAGTGATTGTAGAATACTGAAGTTGGAAGGAAGTACAGATCCCATCTAGCCCCACCCTTTCATCTAAGAGCTGAGCAAAAAAGTGACTCGCTAATGCCACACACTGCTTGCCACACAGGCACCAAGGGCCCACACCTGTTAGCTTTTCAGCCAATCTCTTTCCAGTAGCGTATCTTTTTAAACTAATGTTATGTGATGTAATGCAATGGAACTTCATCGTCTCTATGACTGTTGGATCTGCTTAACCAAAGCAGCTGCTGTTGCTCAGTAAATTGTCGCAACTTTTCATTTTGAAGCTACCCTAAGATTGTGTAATACTTTCAAATGCCTTCATTCATTTTAAGTTTTTATGTTGATGTAATTATAGGGTTACATGCAGTTGCAGGAAAATACAGAGAGGTCCCAGTACTTTTCACCCTGTTTCTCCAATGGTAACATCTTACAAAACTTTAATGCAGTATCACAACCAGGAAATTGACATTGGTACAATCAACCAAACTTATTCACATTTCACAAGTTTTAGATACACTTGTGTGTGCGTGTGCATGTGTGTGTGTGTGCATGTGTGTGATCAAAACCTTAAAAAAAATAATTCATTGCCATCAAGTAGATTCTGACTTGTACTGACCCTGCAGGACAGAATAGAACTGCCCCATAGGGTTTCCAAGGAGCAGCTGGTGGATTAGAACTGCTGGCCTTTTGGTTAGCAGCCAGACTCTTGTGTTGAGGTCTGTAGAATTTTATCACAAGTGTAGATGTATGCAGACACCAGCAGACACCACCGGAGTCAAGATAGAGGACGGTTTTATCACTACAAAGATCCGTAGTGCTGCCCTTTTACAGCTTTGCCCACCTCTCTCTCATTTTCACCTCCCGTCTTTAACCCCTAGCAACCACTAATCTGTTCTCCATCTCTATAGTTAGTCATTTCAAAATGTTATATAAATGGAATCATACTATATATAACCTTTTGAAATTTTTTTTCCACTCAGCATAAATCCCTTGAGATTCATTAAGATATTTCATATATGCGTAGTTCATTCCTTTTTGTTGAATGGCATTCCATGGTATGAATTTACGGATGTTAGTTTAATCAATCATTCATCAGGATGACTTTTTTTTTTTTTAGTTTGGGGCTATTACAAATAAAGATCCTATGAGCATTCATGTATAGGTTTTGTGTAAATATAAGTTTTCATTTCTCTGGAATGAATAACTAGGAGCGAAACTGCTGGATGTTTAGTTTTATTAAAAACTGCCAGACTGTTTTCAGATTGGCTGTACCATTTTACATTCCCATCAGCAGTATATGAAAGATCAAGTTTCTCTACATCCTCACCAGCATTTGGTGTTATCACTTTGTTTTATTTTACCCATTCTGGTAGGTATGTAATGATATCTCATTGTGGTTTCATTTTGCATTTCCCTAATGGTAACGGCTGTAAGGATGGTGCAGGACTGGGCAGTGTTTCGTTGTGTTGTGCATAGGGTCACTGTGAGTCAGAACCCACTCAACAGCACCTAACAACCTAACAACAACAGTGATAATGATGTTGAACATCTTTTCACATGCTTATTTGCCATATATATATCCTTTTCTGTGAAATGTCTCATGTTTTTTGCCCATTTTCTTAATTGGATTATTGTTTTGTTTTGTTTTTTTTTTACTGTTGCATTTTGAGGGATCTTTATATATATATTCTATACGTTGGATATGTGGTTTGAAAATATTTTCTCCCAGTCTGTAGCTTGTCTTTTGAACTTCTTAACAGGGTCTTTCACAGAACAAACAGTTTTAATTCTGATGAGGTCCAATTCATCAATTTTTCCTTTTATGTATTGCGCTTTTGTATTAAGAACTCTTTACCTAGCTCTAAATACTGAAATTTTCTCCTGTATTTTTTTCTGAAAGTTTTATAATATTACATTTAATTCCATGATCCATTTTCAGTTAATTTTTGTAGAATATGAGATTCAAGGGTTGAGTGTTTTTTTTTTCCTGTGAATGTCCAGTTGATCCAGCACAAATGCCTTCAATTTCGACGTTTCTTTTTTTATTCAACAGTTTTTTTTTCTGTGTGTGTGAGAGGATACCATGTGTGAGGTACCATTAGGCAGTCGGAACAAGAGAATTAGTAGAACACAGTTTCTGAAATATTTCATAGTGTAGTTGGGGAGATTCGTATACTAATAATTTCAAACTGTAGATTAAATGATGAGATAGAAGAACATACAGAGGAAAAGGACTTAATCCAAAATGGAAGACATCCTGAAGGAACAGACTGCTGAGTTAGTCTTAAGAATTAGTAGGAGCCACCCAGCTGAAAAAGATGAGAGAAGAAAGGCAAAGTATAAGCACATACACCAACATGACACATGCTACGTGGCAAAGTCACGCAGAGTTGCTGGTGCACAGGTTTGAGACCAAGTCTGGCAAAGGATGAGGCTGAAGAGGTAGTCAGGGGCAGATCATGGAGAGCCTTTTAGGCCAACCTCAGGCACGTGTGCTTTGTTCTTGCCAATGAAGAGCCACTGAAAGGTTTTAGAAAGAAAATAATAGAATTGGGCTTTTCTTCTGGGTAAATCATTGTAGTAGCCCTGGGTGGACTTATGAAGAATACACACAGATACAGACAGAACAGGTGGTTGTTATTGCAGTAGCTTAGATGAGAGATGATTAAAGTAGGGATATAAAAACAGAGGAAACCCTGGTGGCTTAGTGGTTAAGAGCTCGGCTGCTAACCAAAAAGGTTGACACTTTGAATCTACCAGCCGCTCCTTGGAAACCCTATGGGGCAGTTCTGCTCTGTCCTTTAGGGTTGTTATGAGTCGGAATCGACTCAACGGCAACTGTTGTTGTTGTTGTTTTAATAAAAAACAGAAAGGAACAAATAGAGCTGAGAACTGTTTATGAGGAAACTTTATCAGAGCCTAGCAGAAGGTAGATGAGGGAGAAGGAGGAGTCAGAGGTTGACTGCGTGGATGGTGGAGTTATCCAAAAAGATACAGAAGAGGAGCCGGTTTGGTTGGAAGATACTGAGTTTGTTTTAAACTTGAGTTTGAGGTATCCATAAAACATCTAGAAGGAGCTGTCCTAGTATATAGTTTTTATATGTGAAGCTAAAGCTTAGGGGAGAATTTTGTGTTGGACAATTTTTGACAATTGCCCCAGATCATTGAGAGCTAAGGAAGAAATGTTATAAATTTAGGTTCTATCATTTTAAGTAAAAAACAGGCTCATAGAGCTCTAGAAGGAAGATTATGTTTAATGTAAAGGCTATAGGCATTGTAGCCCTGCCTATGAAATGATCTGATTACAAACTAAAGAAGTTTGCTAAAAAAGTTATTATTTGTTTTTAGCTCCTCTGAGCCTCAATTATTTCACCTATGAAATGGGTGATCTATAACCCTAGAGCTCATAGGGTTGTAGTGAGAAATGAGACGACAAGTCAAAGTGCTTGGCCTTTAATGAAGCTTTAGCACATTTTAGTTCCTTTTTAAAACTTATGTTTTTTGTTTGTTTTTTTAAGTAAGAGAACCTTTTTTTTTACTCAAATGAAGTCTGATACACAAGTAGAAAACAGATAAAAGCAAATCTGTCTCCTCTTTTACCCAAGTTCTTGTTTGAAGCAACAGTGTGGAGTCTTAGGGCTCTTCAAAAATCACTAATATAGTGAGATCCTCAAATTAAAGATGAGTAAACTGTGGTCCAGTGTTATGGATTGAATTTTGTCCTCCCCCCACCAAAAAAAACACTGTGTATCAACTTGGCGAGTCCATGATTCCCAGTATTGTTCACCTTTTTGTCATCTGATGTCATTTTCCTATGCGTTGTAAATCCTACCTCTATGATGTTAATGAAGTGGAACTCGTGGCAGTTGTGTTAATGTGGAAGGACTCAATCTACAAGATTAAGTTGTGTTTTAAGTCAATCTCTTTTGAGATATAAAAGAAAGAAGAGAGCAGAGAAACATGGGGACCTCATACCATCAAGAAAGGAGTGCCAGGAGCAGAGCGTGTGATCCGTACCCAGATCCCTGTGTTGAGGAGCTCCTAGAGCAGGGGAAGATTGATGACAAGGCCCTTCCTCCAAAGCCAACTCAGAAAGAAAGCCTTCCCCTGGAGCTGGTGCCCTGAATTTGGATTTCCAGCCTACTAGACTGTGACAGAGTAAATTTCTGTTTGTTAAAGCTATCCACTTGTGATATTTCTGTTATAGTAACACTAGATAACTAATACATTCAGAAAGATTAAAAAAAAATTCCTTAAGTGACACGATTTACTGGAGGCTGCAGATTTTAGTCTAGTACCCAAGTTCCAAAAAACCCACTGCCATGGAGTTGATTCCAAGTCATAGTGACCACATAGGGTTTCCAAGGCTGTGAATCTCTATGGAAGCAGATTGCCACATCTTTCTCCCACGGAGCCACTGGTGGTTTCAAACCACGGATCTTTTGAGTAGAAGGCAATTGCTTTAACCACTGTGCCACCAACTCCCTATTCCATACTGTTTCTGTACCTGTGACATTCAAGTCATACCACTGACTGTGGTTACAGTTCCAAAAGAAACTAGTTTCTTAAATATTCTTTGAGGTGCAGCAGCATTGCTGTCACTCGTGGCAGTCAAAGCACCATTTTGAAAAGCAAGCCATTTTTAGATTTATCCTGATATATTTGTTTAGAAATGTGTTTTCCGTACTCAATACGGTGGTAATATAAAAGACAACTATGGTGTCCCTCCCATGCAGCTGTTAACAGACAGATTTGGCAAACATTTCATGATTCGGAGGGCTTGGACAAGTGTATACGAGGGCAATGGTTTCAAATGTGTGCTTACCTAGGGAACTTCATCCTTGAGGTACATATCCTGGGACTTCATCCTTGAAGATTCTGCATCTAGTTCAGAACTAGAACATGTTTTGGGTAGACCCCTTGAACAAATCCTGCCATACCCAAGTTAACCTATTCCCATTGATCAAACCCTTTCCTCAAGTAACATCTTAGAGTCAAAAGGTGATGTCAGCTTGGCAGTAACAACGGTAACAACAATATAAAAACCATCACCATGTGAAAGATCTGTTCTTAGTGTTTTGGCTTTAGTTTCTGATGGTAGAAGTCTGAACTCCAGACTTTTATTTACACTTGCCTACTTGGTATTTCCAACAGGACTCCTGATTACTCCCTTCCCTGATATATGCTCCTCTTCCAGCCTTTCATCACTGCAGTATGATTCCAGTCAGCCTGATGTTATTCTTGTCTCCCATTGCCTATCTACCCATAACCATTCCACCAGCAAATTCTGCCAACTGCGCTCTCAAACATACCCCATTTCTCACCCGCTCTGCCAAGAGAACGATTATTTCTTGTCTGTATTATTTTAGTAGTTGACTGACTGGAATCTCTGCTTCTCATGGCCAGTCCTTCAGAAACAAGGCAAGAATAATCTCACAAAAGTGTAAATCAGAGATAATGTCATTTCATCTGCCTGCAACCTTCTGTCATTGTCTGTCACATGTAACGTGAAAATCGGTGTCTTCACCAAGCATCACCTACAGGTCCTGTATGATCTGCCCCAACCTCTCTGTCCACCTCATGCCATCTCACTCAGCTCCTTGCCCTCTCTCCCTCTGCTTCACTGATGTTCCCTGAATATGCCAAGCTTTTGCCCACTTCAGGTGTTCGTACCTTCTGCCCCTGAAATGCCCTTCCCCAGATCTTCCCAAGGCTTACTCTCTCACTTCACACAGGTCAAATATCCTCAGTGAACCTTCTCTGCCTAATCTATCTAAAGTAGCACCCCTGTCATTCTCTGTCCCTTTTTTTTTTTCCACTTTACGTTTCTTCATAGCCTTTACTATTTGACATTGCATCATACATTTATTTGGATGTTTATTTACTGTCTTTCTGCTCACTGAAATGTAAGCTCTGTGAGGGAAGTGATTTAGTCTGTGTCTTGTTCACCTTTGTATCCCCAGCATTCTTTAATATTTGTTGAGAGAAAAAAATGAATGAGTAAATATAGTACTTGTCACACTTCTGGGTTCTCTTATAGCAGTGCCTTTGATTTATGCCCCTCTGACATGCATGAAATTCCTGTAAATTTAGATGCCATATGTTTTGATTTCTGTGAGTTGTTTTATTCATCATCCTGTTTGCCTTTTGCTACTGCTGTTTAATATTTATAAAGAACATAGCCATTTCTAGAACAGTTAGTCCTTAAAACAGACGTATAATTTCAGTGCTTCACTATTATCCAGCCACCCTAAAGCCGTTAGGTTTTGCCTCCTGTCCTTTGCTCTGGTTCTTTCTGATTTGGGTTTAGGGAGGGACTGTAAAGGCAGCATGCTACACCGGGTCACCAGTGCCCCCAGACAGGGAAATTCTCCGTGTACACTTATCATCTGTCCCAGACCTTCACAGAACCGTGTGAGAAAAGGGAATGTATTTTTTATGCAGGATGATTAAAATGCCCACTCTGGGGCCCTCAGGCTAATATTACTTCTTACATCTCACACTAATAACATATAAATGGATCACTTTGCTTCCTCCTTTGTCCATGGCCTCCTTGTCCACAAGGAGCCATTTCCTTCAGGAAGTTTTGCATGTGTTCTGTGTGCACCGATGCCTGAAATACGAGCGCAGTTCTGCCCTCCTTTTATTCACGTGCGGAGCATTTGTTTTATGACACTTGAGAGCCAACAAGTGTGGTCAAGTGCAAACAGCCCCATATGCACTTTGGGTGGAAGGGCTGCATGCGGAAAGCTAGCATTCACCACAGTGTACCCACACACAGACCCTTGGGAGGCTGGCAGCCCTACTGAAGTAAAAGGCGCTATCGTGCCAATGGGCACTTTGCCACGGGAGCAGATGGGTGCGAGCAGGGCGGCAGTAGAGCACGCATGTCCGCTGTGGGCACATGCATATTCATCATTTGTGTCTTTCATTTGCAGGGACAGATTCTTGAACAGAAAGGCTGAGTTTACAAACAGAGTCAGGAGGTAGGAGCTCTCAGCCCTTAATTAAAAGATTCCAGTGAACAAATTAACATTTTGGTCTCATTTAGTGGAGCTTATGTAGTAACCAGAGCCCTGGTGGTACAGTGGTTAAGAGCTTGGCTGTGAACCAAAAGGTCAGCGGTTTGAATCCAGCAGCCACTCCTTGGAAACACCTATGGGGCAACTCTACTCCATCCTATAGGATCGCTATGAGTCTGAATTGACTTGATGGCAACGGGTTTGGTTTTTTGGGTATGTGGTAACTAAGGAGACTTGGTGGCACAGTAGTTGAGCACTCGGCTGCTAACCGAAAGGTCAGTGGTTGAACCCACCAGTTGCCCCATGGGGAGAAAGGTGTAGCAGCCTGCTTCCGTAAAGACTACAGCCTTGGAAACCCTATCAGACAGTTCTACTCTGTCCTGTAGAGTTCCTATGAGTTGGAATCTACTGGATAGCAGTGTATTTTTTTTTTTTTTAATGTACTAACTTTTTACAGACCTTACATCCCAAATCACTCATCACTGGAGGGAATGCCATGTCTTGCTCCAGCAATTTTTCTTGCAAACTCACGAGGTAGCCTGATCTTTTTCAAAAAAGACCAGGGATATAGGAGAATCACTGCATACAATTAATTTTACCAACATATTCATTATTTGGAAATACTGTTAGAATTCATTTCCAAAACTATTTTTCTCTTTTTAATTTTCCCATTTAATAAAAGTAGAGCTAAATTTCATTTATTTTTCTGCTAATTTTAGAAGACGGCTCTATGGAGATAGGACTCAGGTTGCAGGAAAAAAAATTTACACATTTAAAATCTACTTTAATATTACTGGAGCCCTGGTGGTGCAGTGGTTAAGAGCTCAGCTGCTAACCAGAAGGTCGGCAGTTCGAATCTACTGGCCACTGTTTGGAAACACTATGGGGCAGTTCTACTCCATCCTATAGCGTTGCCGTGAGTTGGAATCAACTCTCTGGCAACGGGTTTGGTTTTTTGGCTTAATATTATCATAGCATATTGTTCCATTTGTCCAAGTGGAAAACTTGAAAGAGAGATTTTATGATTACTAAAAAATAGATAAATCACTTTAGATAATTTATAAACATGGTACCTATCTAAATAGGACAAAAAAAAAAACTCTAACAGACCGTACATATAATATTCATGGATATATTATAATATTTCACATTTAAATATTACCTTATACTTCACGCAAAGCTTCCACATGCTATGTATCACTTTATCCTTACAACTTTGTGAGGGAAGTTATTGTTGCCGTTAATTGCTGTGAAGTTGACTGTGACTCATGGTGGTTAGTCTACAACAGAAGGAAATGTTGCCTGGTCCTGTACCATCTTCACAGTGATTGGTGTGATCGAGTTCATTGTTGTGGCTACTGTGCATTTTGAGTGCCTGCCAACCAAGGGGGCTCAGCTTCCAGTACTAGAGTGAACAGTATTCTGTTGTAATCCCTGGAGTTTTCATTGTCTAATTTTCAGGAATAGATCTCCAGGCCTTCCTTCCAGGTAAGTAAGGCACATCCCTGTTAGTACCATTTTGCAGGTGAAGAAATTAAGGGTCATGTGGGCTAAATGTCTCAAGTTCAACTTCAACATCATTTGCCTTTTACATTTTAACTTTAGTATGGGCTATTATATATTGAGAAATTATCTAGTGATGGCTTCTAAATTATCATAATCTTTTACAATCGTGTTTTCTATTTCACTAATGAAATCTAGCAATGGAGACAGGGGGAGCAATTATGTGTCAGTGGTGTGTGGTGTCTTAGACACAGACCACGAAGTCAACATTTGGGAGTTGCTGATTGATTTCTGCTTATGTTTTTGACAGTGGTAGAGTCCTTTAGGGCTTTGAGTAGATGGCTGTGTTACCTAGCATGTGTTAAAAATTTGAATAATCATCCCGGTGGTTGCTCCTGATTTTTGCTTTCCTGTGTTCCCTGTTCCACTTAGAGATACTAAAACAATGTCACTGCTCTAAAGAACTGTGAGCTGAGCCATATGGTGCTTTTGTGGTTTTACAAGCTCAAATGGTGACCTTTGTGTGCGAAATAACAGCAATAAGTAGAACTTGGTGGTCAACTGGTGTGCTCTCTGGACCCTTTGTATGAAAATATGCTTGCAAAAAATACCAATTTTCATTTTTTACTACTGTGCCTGATTTTGTGATTTTTTTTTCCCAACTGCAAATACTATGCATTTATTTTGACACACTTCGAACAATATGCCGTAATTGCTGTTTACATTTACCGTTAAAAATTACAGATTTCTGCTTTTGGACATGAAGCCGATAATGCAATTTTCCAGTCCTGAGGACTACTCAAAAATCTCTTGAAAGTCAGCTCCCTCAGAGCAACCCAGAAAAACCTCTCTCCACATGAAGTTTGGTAGGCTATCCTCAGCCTCCTATTATAAATAGCCTGTTTGAAGAGATAGCAGTAAGTTAAATTACAAACTGTTTCCCAAGGAATTGCTATCCCTTACCAGATTTGGGGAGAGCAGAGTACCTTTTATGGTGGCTGGTACTCTGGTACGCAGAGATACTGGGCTTTTCCTTTTGTCAGTGGCTTGCAGAAAAATTAGTTTTTAAAACTTTGTAGAGGTATGAGAGGACTTTTAAAAAAGAAAAAATGTTTATACATTTCTCAGAATCTAAAAGAAAGGAATATTCCAGAATGCTGTGACAGCCCAGCCAATGTGTCATAAAAAGTAAGTGCACTTACTTTTTAGAGGACTAAATTTAATCGCTTGTGCAGAGAGCCTGGAACTCAAAAGCAAGTGAATGTGGGGCATACCAGAGCTGTACATAAGAGATGAATTATAGAGTGGATGAAAGCTAAATTTCTAAAACTCACCAATTCTTTATTTTTGTCTTGAGGTCATAAAAAGGGGAACGGTTAAATCTGATACAGACCTAAGGTGACACATTTTTGAAAGAAATCAGATTTGGTGGCAGATTTGTAGTCCGTAAGGAGGGCAACATTGTTATAGGTACCTGAGTGGAGTTCTTTCTTGCTCAGCCACAAGAATCTGCACAACTCCCCCAAAAGCAGTGAGCCCAGTGGGAGTGAATAACTGCTTCACTTCTGAGAGTATCAGAGTCCCCAGAGGCCCAGGGAGATCCACAGCATTTGCTTCTTTCTGGTCCCCAAATAAAACATGGGCAAACATACTTAACAACCAGGGCCGAGATGCCATTCCTCTACTGTCGTTCCTTCTCCAGTCCTCCCCTCTTCCATCTTTCACTCCACTGGCTCTTGCTTTCTGTTTTTCCTCCAGATTTAATTCTTCCTTTTGCCCTCTGCTGCTCTTACCTCTCCTTTTACATGATCCCTGCAGTTCCTCGGTGCCTCCCTTATACTACTCTGAATGTGATCTATCCCTGCTAGAGCGAATGCTTAAATCTTTGGTTTGTAAGTTTTGAAAAAGCATTGTGAGACGGGAAGTTTTTCTTTGTCCCTTAGATATTTTGTTAAAGGAGAGCATACTCAGCAATTATATTGTTCTGTATGAGACAGTTCCATTGTTCAAATAAAACCACTCCCTCCTCTAAGGCCTAATAATAAAACTAGAAATGAGTAATTCCTCAACCTGGGTGTATTGATCCAGAAAGAGCCAATAGGTTCCATAGGAATCCAAAGAGCATGTGACCTACGTTTGATCTAAAGTACGTTTTCTATGGAATTAATTGCATTTGGTGATATTGAGAAAAAGAGGAAACAGATTGACAAGGCAAGATATTTGCCAAGAATTTTCAATGATCCATGTTTTGATTTTCTATTCATGTATTTACCCTTTTTTTGTAAATAGGGTAATGGCATTTTCACATGAGAAAACTGAAGCTGAGCTCAAGTCCCCTGAAGTGTAGTCCAGTGCTCTTTTTTGTAGGTTACTCAGTGTTGTAAGATTGTAAGGGTTGGTGCATCCTTGAACTCACCATGCCTTTGGAGCACTGGGCCTTGCTCTTTAGCAGAATGTGTGCTAATAGAAAGAAGTAGTTTGTGCTACACAATAAAAGAACACAGCCACACATGTTCTGGTGAGAAATCAAAGATCTGTTATTCACCTAGGATTTTGCTGTTAGGCTCTTGAGAGATAAGCAAAATTTTGTGAAAATTTTCACATGAAAGAAGTGAGGGACTTAAAGAGAAATAGTCTTGCTGTAATGGCTTCTGTCTCGTTGAGTGTTCTGTCCTTAAACTCTTTAGGCTAAGATTGGTTGATTAAAAAATATGGTGACTGTGAAACACTCTTAGAAAGCAGTCCAGTGTTGTGGTTAAGACAGGGTTGCTAGACCCGCGCTGAACTCAGATCCTAGCCTCGACCCTTACTGGTTGTGTGCTTTGGGGCCATTTGCTTCAAAATCTTCATCCTTGAAAATAGGGATAATAATGATACCTACATCATGGGGGTGTGGTGAGTTTATGTATGTTGTTGTTATTGTGTGCCATCAAGTTGGGAGTAAATCACCAGGTCTTTTCCTTCGCAGAGAACCTCTGGTGGGTTTGAACTGCCGATCTTTGGGTTAGCAGCCAAGCACTTAACCATTGTATTACCATGTTAAAGAGTAGAGAGCTAATATGAATCAAATTTGAAATGACTTCTCAGGGCTTCTTGAGTATGTGTATACTGAATGCAAAATACTAGGAACGGTGCCCACTGCTCTTGAGTCAATTGTGACTCATAGCAGCTCTATAGGACAGAACAGAATTGTCCCAACGTGTTTCCAAGGCTGTAATCCTCACGGAAGCAGATTGCTACATCTTTCTCTCTCTGAGCGGCTAGTGGGTTCCAACCGCTGACCTTTCCATTAGCAGCCAAGGGCTAAACCACTGTGCCACAGGGCTCCTGAGAACAATACCTAGTACATATTAAGCATTCTATAATATTAGCTATTGTTATTAGAATTAAACAATGGTAAAGAACCTTCACATCTATTTATATCATCACAAAATCATTAATTCTAATAATAGAAATATGTAAAATTGTCATTTATGGAACTACATTTCATACAATTGACTGAGTCCAGTGCAAACAATATCCCCAACATAAAAAAATTGACACTTCCACTTATTGAAGACTGTACAATTTTTATATTTCCCATTCTTGCAAATTTGATGTTTTTCTTAATGAGTAAGGGAAGAGAAGCCATTTTGATAAGGGCTGTGTTTCTTTTCCTTTGTCTTACCTTTTTGATTTAAAATTGGAATGCACAGCTTGCAAATGTATTTCATTTTCATCTGCAGGAGGCCTAGGGAGGAACTGTCAATGCTGGAATGATATATTGGTTCTACTAATATGGAGCAGAAACTGAGATATCAAGCAGGACCTTATGAAAGTTTATGCTTGCTTTTTATGCATATTTTCTCAGATTTGCTTGTTCTTAAGCATTTGGCCAGGATTTTTTCCCTCTCTTTTCTTTCCACTTCTTAGTACATTCTATCCTACCTGTCCTTTCTTTGACTTCTCCTGAGACCTCTTTTACCTCATGTGGAAATACATAATTAAATGTGTGTATGGAAATGCATGTGTGTGTGTGTATTGTGTTCGTATAGCCAGACTTGGATTTCATAGGTAAGATATTTCTGCTAAAAGACCTTAGACAGGAACTCAAAAGGTCATTTAGTCAAATCCTTTTATTTCATCTAGTACTTCCCACACACTCAAGAGAGTTGCCTACTCATCACATAGATTTCTTATCTTCCCTTAGCCCCATATAAAAGAGTATTTTTTGTGATTCACCGGATGCTGCCAAAAGTTAATAAAGAATGGCATTTTAATAGTAGACATTCTAGATATAGACAGAAACCTCAGTGAAATGAGACAATGTTTCAGTTTGCTTTTATTAAAGGCCACAGGCTTTCTACAAAAAAAGATGAAATCGTTTAGGTGGCAAAGAAAATCTTCTTTTAGGGCTCCAAATTATGTTGAGGTATCAGCGAAGACACATTGTTGCTAGTTTAACTTCTCTGGTTACCTTATTTGTATATTTAAGCTATCATTTTTTAAAAGTTATTTTTATTCTACCGAACAAAAATAAAAGCCGAAGTGACTTTTCTGAAAAGCAATTCTGTAGAGTCAAATGCCTAGTCCAAGGTCAGAGAAAATCGTTGGTAACACAGAGATTGGAACACCTAATTTTTAGCTATTCAACTGTTGCTTAGACTACTTAACCATGATAAATGAGGCCAGATACTGCAGTTAAACAAAACTCCGAGCTTCGCTTGAGCCTGTATCAAGCTGAACAGAGTCACTATTTTGGGAAATTCTCTGTGAATTCCTTCTTGTGGGGAAGTTACTTAGCCCCCTGCTGTCCACTGAAAATGGTTTTATGTCCAGCATTGGCTAAGGATTGCAAAATGAGTGTTTTCTCTTTTTGGAGTACACAGGAGATCGTAAAAATGTTAATATAGCTACTACTGTGATTGATTTATTGTATAATTCAATGTTTTTATTTCCTTTTTTAATGAGTTAGAGTCTCCAAGCTTCTGTCTTAAAAACCCATCTGTTCCTAATACATGGTTGCGAGGAAGGCATGCCCTTGAAGCTGGGATTTCCTCTACAACTATTATGCATTGAGCAAGACCCTGAAATTAGACAATTAACTGAGCTCTGGAAACTTCGGCCAAATCTATTAGAATTGATCGTCAGAGTTACTGGGAGCTGAGGAAGAGCATTAACTTCATAACTTGGAGTCTGTCTCATTTAAAGTTCTGGAATTGCCACTCTGGCTAGTCGTGCCTACTCCAAACTGACAGTATTGGGTTATATCAGTCCATACGATAGAATGTGGCTACAAAACAGAACATGGGAATTGTAGTAAAAACAAACAAACAAAGTTAATAAAGCTACTTATTAGTTTCACCAGAGGAACACTAAATACATTTCCTCTGATTTAAGTAAAACTAATAATGGAGTCCCCAGGTGGCACAAATGTTTTGTGCTTGGCTGCTCACTAAAGTGTTGGCAGTTCGAATCCCCCTGTTGGTGCTGAGGAAGAAAGGCCTGGCAATCTGCTTCTGAAAAGTCAACCACTGAAAACCTTATGGAGCGCAGTTGATGCACATAGGGTCACTATGAGTCAGAGTCAACTTCACAGCAACTGTTGGTAAATAATAATTTATGATCTAGGCAACTTGAAAGAGTTTTAGGCTGAAATGCTTTCCAAAAGAAAAGTACAACCCAGAATGAATGCAGCAGTGCCACGCTCTGTAGTGAGATCACTCTTCTGTGGTGCAGGGCTGGTTAAGTTGTCTAGAAAAAATCCTTCCCATTGTTATGCTTTCTTTCAGTTGCAACTCTATAACAATCCTCCAGTTGTATAAATGTTTCCGTTTTTTAAGCATAGACCAATGTTTTTCCTTGACAAGTTAGAGAGTAGAGCGATAATATGAATCAAACTTGAACTGAGGCCTTAAAAACCTTGGGTTTATTTTAGCAGATTATCTCATTCCCATGGTTCATACCAGTGCTAAAATTCATCTCATCACACCCAGCATCTAATCCTAACCCCTTCTCACCTGCTTCCCTGTGATATAGAGGCTGTAAATGTAGTAGCTTGTTTTTCTTCTAGCTTCTCTTGTAAGTATGGGTGACAGTGGGATAGGGTATGGCCACTGAGATGTAGAAGGATGTCTACTGGCACTGTCCCTGCTGCCATTCCATTCGTCCTGCTTTACATGATGGCAGAATGAGTGGAGGTGCAGCAGCCGTCTTGTCACCCAAGGAACCAAAATCCAAAAATCAAACCCAGCGCCGTCGAGTCGATTCCGACTCATAGCGACCCTATAGGACAGGGTAGAACTGCCCCATAGAGTTTCCAAGGAGCGCCTGGCAGATTCAAACTGCCAACCCTTTGGTTAGCAACCGTAGCACTTAACCACTACGCCACTGGGGTTTCCCACCCAACGAAAAGCTCTAGAAAATCTAAGTGACGTTAAGTCCAACATGTTTGAGCAACTGAAAGCACTAGTGATTGCCTACCTCCAGGATTCTTGTTACATGATTTTTTAAAATTCTATAGATACGCTCCCTATACTTTATCACATGGAATATCATGGTATAACTTCTTCATCATCAGAAGTACAGATTAATTCATTTGTTGTTCGTTAAATTTTAGTGCATGATTGAAGTCAGCATACAACGTAGGAAGGTAAAATAAATTTTTAATGGTGGGAAACATAAGGTGAAGAATACACAATGGTAGAAAAGTAAAACAGAGCCAAAAGAACATAAAAAGCATGTCACCAGTTTTACACATATTGATAGAGATTATACAAAAAATTGGCTCAAGCTTTACAGCATCCAATGCAAAGGGGGACTCATGATCAATTATATAATTCACAGTGTCTACAAGGGGGAAAAAAAACCCCAGTTGCTTCGCAGAAGGCCAACTGTTACTAACGAGGAACTGATAGAGACATTTTCGCCATAGATGGTTACAAAGTGATCACTGTGTACTGTAATGAAGGAGACCTTCAACTTCTTTCATACAGTTACATGTTTTATAGTTTGTTTTTTTTTCCCCCCCCGGACTGTCTCTTAATGTAAGCTGATGTTATCATGCCAAATTGCATTTTAACAAAAACAACTTTGTAAGTCACCATTATGATGCAATACCAGTTCATGATTCTCTGAAAGTCTGGTTTAGTCTGTGGTAGATTTAAGATTAAGGATTCCTGGTGGTGCAGTGGTTAAAGCACTCGGCTGCTAGCCTAAAGGTCAGCAGTTCGTACCCATGGGCTGCTCCATGGGAGAAACGTGGCAGTCTGCTTCCCTATAGACTTACAGCCTTGGAAACCCTATCGGGGCAGTTTGTTCTGTCCTGTGGTGTCACAATGAGTTGGAATCCACTTGACGGCAGTGGGTTTAGTTTCATTTTAATTTTTTTGGTTTAGATTTAAGATTACTTAAAAAAAAAAAAAGAGGAATGTGAGCATATGCTTTAGAAAATCCTTTTTTAATGGTTTCTTTCAACCAAAGTTTTGACAAGTATTAAGAAACACTGAGTCACAAAATATTTTTAATAGATGAAATTATGAGGGTCTCTCCTGGCTTCTCTGAGTAGATAATGTGTTCCTATTAAGGCAAGAGCTCTAAGCCACTTTATCCTTGAGAAAATATTTGTTGATGCTGGTGTCTTGCACGCCCACTGCCAGCGGTGGGTGGGGATTGAGCTGCTTCAAGCAGTGCAAACTCCCAGGGCTCAGTCAAAGCTGGTTCTCGGAATGCTGGCCGGAATATCTCCATCAAGATGCCTGTGTCCTAATAGGAAACTTTCAAATGCGGTGACACTTTTAAAAGTGTTAAGTCTTTTTAATGGACCATTTTCTCTTAATCCTCTCACAGTCATGCTCCGTCATTGTAGATCCCTTTGACACTTGTTCCAGTTCTTTTCCTTCCTCCCTCAAGGAATGAAATCATGATGAAATTGTGGTGTCGTCATCCCTTGGAAATCTGTCTCCGGTATTACTTTTAGTTTCTTCTCACAAATACCCTTCCTTTTTTTTCACTTACCCTTTTTCGTTGTTTCCATCTGCACCCCATTTACATCTCTGCTTTATACTATCAGGCATGGAAAAGCAAAATTCATAGTTCTGTGCTACTATTAAAAAAAAAATAATAGCAAAATTATTGGGAACTTATAAAATGTCAAATTCTATGCTATGAACTTTTGCATGTGTTATGTCATTTAAGCCTAATAATGACAGTGTGAAGAAGGTCATTCTTTTCATCCCAGTTTGACAGATGGGGAGAACTGCTTGTTTGAGGCCACACTAAATAGTAGCACTGGAATTCAAACCCAAGCTGCCTGGTCCAGAGTCCCCACTCTTAACCCCTCTGCTTTCCTGCTTCTAGAAGCCCAGCTGACAGTCGAAGTATAGCACAGAAGTTCTTTGTCCTTGGTACCCAGGAATTAGCAAGGAATGGCTGTTTCTACATACCAGCAGCCCTTGCTTCCTTCACCTCCCTCTCTTCTCCTGCTCCCAGAACACAGTCAACAGCATGTTGCAACCTGGATATCTCTGTGTAATTATACAGTAACTGGAATTTAGGACAATTTGTTTTTTCTAACGTTTTTAAATGGTATTTATATGGCTTCTGGAAAGCTACTGAGGTGAGGCAGAGGTGATTCCATAGTCACTTAGGTCAGGAGATCAGACTAAATCCACATGGGGAACATGGTTTTGCAGAAAATCTCTACCAAGGTTACAAATTCTGTGCTTCGACTTTGAGTGTAATTTATCTCTGTTGGGGACATCATGACCCAGCACTAGTGAGACAAGCAGAGGACGAACGGTCAGGAGTTACGGATCCCAGTCTAGCTCTCTCACTAGCTACCCAGACGCTCTTTCCGCATCTGTGTCATAGAAACAGTTACAACTCTTCTAGGACTTTCCATGGCATTAGCATTATGAAGACGGGATTAAATATTCTGTAGTTTTCCTTTGAAAAAATTTAAATCATGCTATAAATAAATGATAAAATATTTTACTGTCCTTATCCTTTTCTTTGCACATATAAACTCTTCAGCTAATAAGTTTTTTTTTTTTTTACTATAACTTTGCTAGGTCATATTCCATGTATATTGTTCAACTCTGCAAAGGCAAACACGAAATATTTCCTAAGTAAGACTCTATAGTCAGAAAGTACAAGGCAATTTGAATACCTCAGTTAGCTTTAGTGCATTTTTTAAAAAATCATCTTAAATTCTTTCATTGTTTTCGGTACAATCAGCTAAGACTTTAAACTATTTCTAAATTTGCTTTCAGGCATTTTTTAAATGTATTGAAAAAGGCCTGAAACAAAGAAGAGTTAGAGTTTATTTCCACATGATTTTTAAATAGCCAAATGAAGGATTTTTTTTTTCTTGTTTTCTGTTAAAAATCTTCTCCCTCAGAGTTGAGAAAAGAACATGAAAATCTCCAGCCAAAAGATTAAATCCTTTGAATAAAGTGCCTTTCAGGGAAATGCCCAAAGACCGTGGAGAATAAAAATGTCTTCTCAACCATTTAATTTAATTCAAAAAGCATTTACTGAGCACCTCCTAGGTGTCGGTTATTGTAAAAGCCACTCTGGGGAATGCAAAGATGAACGAGACATGGCACCTGCGTCCTATTAGTGCACAATCCAGCAGAAGAGAGAGCGAGAGAGAGATGCCTGCATAAGTTATTCTAACACAGGGCAGACTGGGATAAGTGATAAATGACAGTACAAAGTGATGGGAGGGAGGAGGGAGGAAAGAGATCAATTCTGCCTAGGGCATTTGGAAGACTTCACTGAGGAAGTGGTATCATTTGACCTGTTTCTTGGAAAATTTTAAAGGAGAAGGCCATTCTAGGCTGAGAGGCTAAGTGAGCAAAGAAATGGGAAAAAAAATAAGTGTTGGGCTCCTTTGAGGAACTGCAAGAAACATGTTGACTAGATTATTATTGTTGTTGTTAGGTGCCAGCAAGTCAGTTTTTGACACTCCTAGTGACCCCATGTGACGGAGTAGAACTTGCCTGTAGGGTTTTCTAAGCTGTAATCTTTATGGGTGCAGATCACCAGATTTTTCTCCTGTAGAGCTGCTGAGTGGGTTCGAACCACCAACCTTTTGGTTAACAGCCAAGTATGTAAACATTGTGCCAACAGGGCTCCTCCTTCACTGGACTGTAGAGTGTGTGAAAGCTCAGTTCAGGTAGCTTTATGAAGGCCTTGGATGCCACTGCAGCTACAGAACTTGGAATCCACCATATGCAATAGGAAGTCATTGGAGAATTTTTTTTAGCAATTAACACCTTGAAAGGAAGCTTCTGTTTTTTATACCCTTCTCCATATTCCATGTTACTGCTTCCTCCCCGACCTCAGAAAACCTTGTGCATACCAACAAAAATAGCATGCATCCCACTGCCTAAAATTTGCCTATTCACTTGTCCATCTCGCCCACACGCTGTTACCCCTTTGACAGCAGAAACCATCTGTTTCTGTCATCATGACCTAGCTAGTACAATAGGGAGCAAATGATTATAGTATATACACACACATATATATTTGTGAAATGAATACATTTCAAAAATTAAAAGCTGTAACCAAGGTTGTGTTTTCTGAAGAGAAATTTGGTGGCCTTGCATAGGATAGGATGGAAGGCAAAGAGTAATTGGAGACTAGGTTTTGTAGCTCTCCTGACAGGAGGGAAGAAGGGCCTGAAGTAGGATATTGAGGAAGCAGTTTGAACAAGATTTGATGAGTTCTTGTGTTTGGGACAAAAGGAGAGGAGGAAATGAAGATTTCTTTGAGTTTTCTAACTTGAGTAACAGTGAACTAGCTATCGGGAATAGGAAGAACACATTTTGGGGAGACACGTAGTAGAGGGAGAGGGTGAATTCTGTTTTGGATATGGTGAGTCTGAGTCATCACATCAGTGGATCCATTGGAAAGTATTATGTCTCCATCACTTACAGAAAGTGAAATAAAAGATAAGCCAAAATAATTGTTTACTTACGCACAGCATGTGCCAGATGCTGTTCTAAATGCATTATACGTGTGTGATCCCATTTAATCCTTCAGTGATCCTATGAGTTGAATATTATTACCTCCTTTTGCAGATGAGATGAGAGGAAACCCTGGTGGCGTAGTGGTTAAGTGCTATGGCTGCTAACCAAAAGGTTGGCAGTTCGAATCCACAAGGCGCTCCTTGGAAACTCTATGGGGCAGTTCTACTCTGTCCTGTAGGGTTGCTGTGAGTTGGAATCGACTCGATGGCAATGGGTTTGGTTTTTTGGTTTTGCAGATGAGAAATGGAGGCCAATTTTACACAGCTGCTGAGTGCTGGAGCCAGGATTCAAACCCACACAGGCTGACGCGAGAGCTTGAGCTCTTCAGCAGTCTCTAATACTGCGGTGCAAGAATGCGAGGCATTTTGTGGGTGAAAGAATGTAAAAGTCTTTGAGACCTGAACAAAGTGATAGGCTTTTGTTCTCCCAACATCTGGCTGTCAAAAATAGACTGAAAATCTCTTTGATCAAAATGTACACAGTGAAAGATGATGATGCCTGCTACCAGTGTGTTGGGCTCTGCAGTCTGCCATCTTAAACGCTGGAGAGTCATTAAGTATCAGTAGTTAACTTCTGGCATGGCCTGGCTATCTGCTTAGAAAGGCCACAGCCATGAAGACCCTAATGAGCACAGTTCTACTCTGAAGCACATGAGCTTGCCATGAATTGGAATGACTCGAAGACAGCTTTTTTTTTAAGTCTTCCTGGTAGCTCTCAAACATGTGTGACTGGAGGCAACAAACAATAAGGACAGCTAAAACAACCTTTTAGCATGTCTGTCTGTAGGAAGGTCTTGGAAACCTTGACTTGACGTGTTGTAACTTAGTGACTCATTTGTAGCGCGTGTTTTCTGAAAACTCAGCCTTTTTCACAAAGGGAAAAAAGTATATGCAGAAATTATAACAAGAGAGGAAGAGAAATCTGAAAATGTGTGTGCCGTATGCCAAAACCATACAAGAAACAAATTACGTGTTTAATATGTAAATGTCCAACTCTATTCTCTATATTATCTTAAAAGATCTTGATTGAGGCATTCGGTGGTACAGATGAAAATCTTATATGACAGTTGTTCTAAAAATAAGCCAAGGCTTTAGCTTTTCTCTGTTCCTTAAATTTGGTGAAGCATTTTTGTTTGGATTCTGCAGGAGCAATTTGAATGGCTTTGAGAAATGAATGAATTTTAAAGAGGATAAAGATCTGCTTGGTTTTTAGTCTTCTAAGGCCTTAACCATTCTGAACCTCTGTTTCCTTGGTTTAAAGTGAAAACAGAAGGAACTTTAAACACTCATGCTCTATTAAGATAATTTGTGCTGTAAGAAAATATTTTTCTTCTGAAGAAAGGCTTTAGGTATAAAGTACTGTTGATAGTGACAACAATTTGTGTCCTAGGTAAAGATGCAAGCTAGAAGCAGGCCACATCAGTTTAACACATCACAATAAGAACAATATGATCTATTAAAAATATTCACACAGAAGTGCTGGGACAAAATATATTACCCCTTTTAAGGGTATTTGAATATTAAAAGAAGGCCAAGAATGGATTGATTCATTTCCTACCTTTCGCCTTCCCTCCCTCTCTCCCTTCCTCTTTTGAATATTTGAATGCCTCCTAGGGTTGAGATATTGGGGCTAGCACTAGGGATACAACACAATCACATTAGTCAGGTCTCAGCTCCCAAAGAATTTGCATTGTCACAGACATGCTTCAGGAAGGGGAATGTCAGACATCTCCAATGAGAGGTATTTTTTTCTGAAGGTTTTCTAATACCCTTCTAAGTTTAACCATTTATAAATAACAAATGTGTCCTGTTAGGCATTATGCAAGAAGCTGGCCTTTATTATAGCCCAGGATATCCAATAGGTGAAGACTCTCCCAAGATATATTTCAGTAATTAATAACTATTCAGAATTAAAAAAAAGTAGAAATAATAGCAATTGACGGTTCTATCGGTTTAGACAAAATACTAAGGTATGTGTCATTGTGTCCAGATAGACTTTTCCATTTTTTTTCCCATATCCTTTTGTCCTCGAACATCTCTGCCTCCTTCCTCTTGGCTCCAAGCAAACCATAAATGCTAAGATTTAAGTATTACAGGTTATTCAATCAATCACCAAAGTAATTGCTAACTTCTGAATGAGTTGCATGTCCCGTCCCTTTTTATTTTCTCCACTCCACCCACCTCCATTCTCTTTCTCAATTATTGAGGACAGCATGGTGTTCTAAAAAGATTATCCAGAGACTTGTCACTGGTTTTGAGGTTTGTTTCCATGCCTAGCCACAAACTAGTAGTTGGTACTTGTCGTACCACGTGGTTCTGAGTTACTTCATATGTTACATAAAGAGGTTAGGTAACTTCAAATTTGTTTCCATCTTTAAATTATTCCTTGTTTGGTTCTCTGGAGTCAGATATAAAACTAACCTCACTCAATTCCTGTCCCACACCTTTTCCAGCTAAATTTTACTATGGTCTGACTAGCTCTGTAATTCTTAAGTTTATCAGACCCCAAAAACCACTCTTTAAAACAAATATTGGTCATGCTCTATTCTCTTCTGAGATAAAATTTGAAAAATCAATGTAATTTCCTAAGTGAAACATAAAAGGGAGAAATTTAAAAAATTGTTTAGAATAAAGTTATAATGTGTTTTAGTAAGTAAGTTCTCAGACCTCACTACACAAAAAACATAATGCTTATACCTGGTCATAGACTCACAGTGAACGTGACAGCTTCAGGTACAGATAATGATACCTCTCTGTTGATACAAGGGTATGTTATTGATGACAAAAATAGCGCTACCGACGTTGTTGGTGACGTAATTTTCTAGAATGGTGAATGAGTCTTGGTAAATTTCCAAAAAAAAAAAAAAAAATACAGTCTTCTCTCAAATTCTGTGATGGATATGTTTCTACAAAGTTTAGTGTATATTAAAATTTAGCAGAAAGTAAAACTATTTTGTGTAAAAGTAGGTTATATGTTGTATGTAAAATATACATGTGTTATATGTAAAATAAAGTTAGGTTAAAGGCTCAGAAAAATGGTAAACAGAGTTTTCACTTCTATGAATGTCTCAAGTAACCTTTTTGAAAGTCTTGCAAGATGCGCACAGCTCTTCCTGTGAAGAAGTGAGCCAAGAGCATGGCAGGACATCCAGCATCCCTGATCTTGGCTCACAGCATAGTAAGATGAGTTACCACCTGCATGGAGATCCTTTCCTTTCCTTTTTTTAGATTCAAGCAAAGATCTTGCTTGGTTTAAAGTACTTTTCATGTTATTGAGCTACATATTTATTTTGGTTGCTTTATACATTTGCTTTGTGTCACCTAAGCAAGCAGGAATTTGGTCTGTCTTTTGAGCTGTTGTGTTCTGAATGCCTAACATGTTGTTGTTGTTGTTAGGTGCCGTTGAGTCGATTCCAACTCATAGAGACCCTGTGTACAGCAGAATGAAACACTCCTGGTCCTGGGCCATCCTCACAATCATTGTTACGCTTAACGCATTGTTGCAGCCACTGTGTCAGTCCATCTTGTTGAGGGTCTTCCTCTTTTTCACTGACCCTCTACTTTACCAAACATGATGTCCTTCTCCAAGGACTGGTCCCTCCCGATAGCCTGCCCAAAGTACACGAGACAATGTCTTGCCATCCTCCCCTAACATATAAAAAATATATAAGGAGATCAAAAATACATGATGATAGAAAGAAAAGAAGGAGAGTATATATCTTCCAGCCTTATTTTATTAAGCCAAGGTAACCAACAAAAATAAGTGTGTGCGTTACAATTGCAGGGGCTAAAGCACTATAATTTGTAAATAAAAGGAAATATGAAAGAGAGACTATATAGTAAAGTAGGACTATAAAATGTACATTTGGAATGGTTTGACCAATGTAAACATTTAGTGGAAAAAGAAAAGAAAATATGACCGATAAAATGGGACTACTTTTTCTTATTGGAAGAGCAAAGTAGAAATTTCTTCATGTATATCTTCAGCATTAATAGTAATGACTAATACTTACACAGTGTGTACTATGTGCTGGGCACTGTTCTAAGTGCTTTACATATCTTACATAATTTCATATTCACAGCAATCCCCATTTCACAGGTGAGAAAACTGAGGTACAATCATAGTATGTACATAGCCTCAGGTGATACAATGGGAATGAAAAAGTTGGGGTTTGAACCCAGGTAGTCTGATACCAGACCAGTGCTCTCAACCACTGCTCTATGTTATTGAGGCCTATGTTCCAGTTAGAAACCCTGGTGGCGTAGTGATTAAGTGCTACGGCTGCTAATCAAATGGTCAGCAGCTCAAATCCACCAGGCGCTCCTGGAAACTCTATTGGGCAGTTCTACTCGGTCCTGTAGGGTCACTATGAGTCGGAATTGACCCAATGGCAACGGGTATGTTCTAGTCACTTAAAATAGTATTTTAACTTTTTTTTTTTTTTGCTGAGTAAATGTAGTTTTACAATTATAATACTATGAAAAATTTTAAATAATATGATTGAAAGCATAAAAGGGCAGGACAATTCTTAGTTACAAGATGCTATCCCATGCACATGGGCAATAGTACATCAAGCTTCTTTGACTCCTACCTACTAAGTACATACTAGAATTCTGCATTTTAATTATATAAGTAGCACCTGAGTGCATTCTTATGACAAAGATTTAAAGTACAGAACTTTATAGAGTAAAATTGCCTTCCTTCTCTCCTTTGACAGTTCTTCTCTTTAATAGTAACAGTTTGGGATGTATCTTTCTGCTCCTTTTTCTATGAAAGTATGAATACACACACACACACAATTTTTTAACATAGGCTTTGAAGTACATACTTTTTTTCCATTTCTATCAATTTATTCTGGTAAATTTTCCCTACCCAAATATATAGACCTTTATAATTTTTTTTTTATTATTGAGCATATACACAGTAGAACATATGCCAATTCAACAATTTCTACATGTACAACTCAGTGACATTGATTACATTCTTCAAATTGTGAAACCATTTTTCACCCTCCTTTTCTGAACTGTTCCTCCCCTGTTAATATAAACTTGCTGCCCCCTAAGTTTCTTGACTAATCTTTTGAGTTGCTGTTGTCCATTTGATCCCATATAAACAGATTTTTAAAGAGCACTGCATATTATCCGTATATAGATGCACTTAATTTGTAAAATCACCCCTCTATTGATTGATATAGTACTTGATTTTAATTTTTTAGCAAAAAATGTGAATTTCTCTTCCTTGAACAAATGTCTTCGTGTTCATTGCCAACTTATTTTTTAGGAAGGGTTTCTAGCAGTGTAATTTCACTGATGCTACCAACCTTTCCTCCAAAATGGCTTTCCCAAGTAAACGTGTATTAAGAGATGAGTAAGCCTGTTTCTTTACTCCTCCATCAGTGTTAATTATTAATCCTTTTTTATATTTTGCCACTCTGATCTGTGAAAAATGACAGCTCATTCTTTTAAATTGTATTTTCTTATTTACCAATGATGTTTAGTATCTTTTCATATCTTAAGAAGCTCTGTGTTTGGTGCCTTTTCTTAGGAAGGTCTTCCCTACCCTAAGGCAACAATCATGTAATTGTGTATCATTTTACGATGGGTATCTGTAATATATATATGTGTTATATATTTTTTATATATTTAAGAATATAAAATATATAAAAAATATCTTTAGACCGTGTGGGATTCATTTTTGTGTTAGGTAAATATTGTCCAAATAATACTAGTGGACATGTATAGGTTGTTTACCATACATTAGGCTTTAGGCTAAGTATTTTAAATGGATTATTGAGTTTAATCCTGCAATATTCATACAAGATGCTGTTATTTTGCATTATCTCTTTATGAGGAAATTGAAACTTGGGTTGTTAACTTGCTTGGGGGTCATAAAAGTCAGTAAGTAAAAACACTGTGATTTAACCCAAACAGGCTGACTTCGTAAGCCACTTTCTAAATTAGTAGTTCCCAAATCTGAGCATGTTTCACAATCCTTTGGAGGGCTTATTAAAACAGATTTCTGGTCCCTACCCGCAGAGTGTCTAGGTGGGGCCAGAGAACTTACATGTCTAGCAAGTTGCCAGGAGATGTTGAAAGTGCTGGGTCAGGCATCACACTCTAAGCCGTTACGTTGTAGTGCTTCAGTGGACAGTTGAATTATCCAAACACGGCTATGGGAACAGTCCATCCTTTCTATGTCATCTTTCCTATGAACTAAATTCCTACTTATATATGGGTCACTTTTTTACCTCTATTCCATTCCATTGTTGTGTTTGTCTATTCTATTTTTAAACTAGTATTATACTATCTTAATCACTACACATTTATAGTACATCATTTTTGCTGTTTTTTTTAATGGAACAACTCCCTTCTATAATTGGGAAGTTCTTTTTCAAATAATTGTGGTTACTCTAAGAGTAGGGTTTAAATTAACCTTACCTAAAGTAATTTGGTCTTTGCCCTCAGTTCCTGAGTGATAACTCTATAACCTTGTAATTTCCTGAATAATTGAGGTGACTTTGTTGGCCTCCAGACAACATCTGAGGGCTTGTGCAATTGGGTGAGGGCTGTTCAAATCACAAAGATCATTGCATAACCTGATATCAGATGACCTGGGGGAGGTATGATTAAATCAATCATGTCCATGCAAGGAGGCCGCACTCATGCCTATGCGGTAAGGCCTCAATCGTGACTATATAATGAAGCCAATAAAGACTCTGGACATGTAAGCTTCACGGGCCTCCTGGTTGGTGAAAGACATGTGTGCACATGGGAAGGTAGCATACTCTTTGGAACATGGAAGCCCTATGCTGGGAACCCTTTCAGATCTTGCCCTATGGGTCCTTCCATTGGTATCCTTTTTTTTTTTTTTTGCTATAATAAAGCTATGATCATATGTTTAGTGCTTCACTCATGAGTTCTGTGAGTCGTTCCAGCAAATTATTGAATGTGAGAAAGTAGTGGGAGCAAGCAGGTAAGAAGTGAGGCTGGGAACCCCTGAGTTTGTAGCCGGTATACTGAGGGATTAGAAGGAATTTCTGAATTTGCAGCCATCAAGTCAGAAGTGAGGGATCTCAGGGAAGGTCCCCAATTTTGTAGCTGGCATCCTGGCGGGAGTGGGAAAACCTCAAATTTGTCATCAGCAGGTCAGAAGTGAGGGTGTCATGTGTATTCCAAACTTGTAGCATCTAATGTCTTGGGGCTATTTGGCTGTCTGAAGGATAGTGTCCTTTAAGCTGTGAGCTCTGACTTAGCTCCAGGTGGCTAGAGGCAGAGAAGGAAGTGCTTCATGGCAGCTGGTGTCAGAATTGAACGGAGAAGGGAAGGGTGGAGATCTGTTATATCCTTACAATTGGTGTCAGAAAAAAGTGATTTGATATTAACGACACACTGGGGTGTCTTATCTTTTAGATAATGTAGAGAATTATCTTCTCAAATTTCATTAAAAAAATCATTTAGGTTTTAGATAGGGATTATATCAAATAAATGTGGGTGAACTGATATCTTTCCAATACTGAATCCAGGGAAATTGTATGTGTTTCTTCATATATTCCAGTCTTTTTTACTGTCCAAAAAGTTTGAGGGCCTATTTCATAGAAGTCCTCAGCATTTCTTGTTTGGTTCATTTATAGGTATCTTATCATACTTATTTTGCTTTTACATTTTTAATTGGTTATTTCTGATGTAAAGCTATTGATTTTTAAAATACTAATATTATCAGTTCTAGTTTTTTTAAGTTAATTATCTTAAATTATGGTTAATCATATGAGCTACAATTTTTGTTTTGTTTTCCTTTTTTCTAATTGTCACGGATAGGATTTTCTGTTTAATGTTGAGCAGCAGTGATGGAAATGGGCATCTTTGAGATTTTCTTGATTTGAATGGGAACTTTTTATAATGTTTCATCAGTGACTGTCATGTGTACCATTGATTTCTTATAGACAGAACTTTTCGTGGGACGATTCCTCTAATTCAATGGTTTACAGAGAGTTTATGTCAAGAATTAGTGTTATACATTTTCAATAGCAATGAAGATGTTTATTCTTTTAATCTATTAATGTAGTTTTTATCTATTAATGTACTTCCTGTTGTTAACTATTCTGTTAACTATACTATCCTGGTATTCCTGAGGGAAAAAAGCCTACTTCATCCTTATGTTTGATCTCCAAATGCTAATATTATACTTAGGGTTCTTGTAGTTATGAGCATAATTTATATTAGGCTGTTCTTTTCCCTATTCCTCTTATGTTTCTAAAATTGCCATCATGCTGAGGAGGAGCCCTGGTGGAGCAGTGGTTAAGAGCTCGGCTGCTAACCAGAAGATTAGGAATTTGAACCCACCAGCCGAACCATGGATCCTGAAAAGATTACAGCCTTGGAAACCCTATGGGGCAGTTCTCTTCTGTCCTGCAGGGTCACTATGAGTTGGAATCAACTCCACGGCAATGGGTTTTGGGATCGTCTCTTTTCCATTGATTAGGAACAATTTATTTTATATAGGAAGTATTGTTCCTAGAGCCTCACTTGAAAATTGTCTGGATCTGTGAATTTTGGGCTGCATGTTTTTGTCTAGTTTTCAACTTATATGAGATATCAACTATTGAAGTTCCCCTGTTGGACAATGTTTTAACCATAATCCTAAGTTTTAATATGTGATGATTTACTTATCATTATTGATGATTTATTTCAACAACACAAATTTACATATTTTTAATTGAGCACTTTTGGGCACCAGACACTTGCTGTATAGCAGAGAACAAAGCTAACAAGGCCCCTACCCTGGCAGGGCTTGTATAATATTGGAGGAGGTGAGGATAAAGAAGAAATCAAATATATGAATAAGATGATATTATATGGTGACAAATGCTGGGAGGAAAATGAAACAGGGAGACATGATGGTGGGACAGGTAAAGGAGCCAGTCATACAAATTCATACAAAGATCTAAGGGAAAAGATCTAATTATTAGTATGGCTATATAATTTAGGTCCAAATTGGAACACACTTGACTTGTATTAAAAATTACTCAAGGAAAATAACCCATAACTGGGTCCATCGGACAGACAATCCAGGACATACGGACACTTTCTTATCTCTCTGCTTGATGTGTCAGTTGTTGCAAGAAGAGTACTGAAATCTGCCAACTCAAACGGTTTCCCCCATTTCTCCTTGCTTTTCTATAAAACATCTCTATTTGTTCACTGTAAGGCTCTTTCTCTTACCCAGACTGAGAAACTCAGATTACTCACTTCATTTATTCACATTTTTTGTGATTATTGACGATTTGGATATTCCCTTCACATTTTATTTATTTTTCATATTTATCATACTTCCTTGTTGCTTCTTTTTGTGCGTTTTCTACCTTTTTAAAAAATTGACTCATTTATCTTTATTCTTTTTTCTGTTTAATGATTCTGAAGTTATACATCATATTTATAATTTTCTGATGATTATTCACGAATATAAATATACAAGATACTGTTTTAATTTTATAATTTTGATTTACTAGTTTTAATCAAAATTTATAGTTAATGTGGCTCCCTTTCCCCTCCACATGATACCTTACTGTACTTTTTCTTCATGTCTGTCCTACCCTCTTCCTGTATATCAACCATATGCTTAGGTTATCTGGAATTATAGTTCAGATTATTGTTAGTTTTACAGTAGACCTTTCCTCCATGTGCTGAACCATTGCTAGTTTTATTTTACTGCATTTCTCACATTTGAGGAAACCCTGGTGGCGTAGTGGTTACGTGCTATGACTGCTAACCGAAGGGTCGGCAGTTTGAATCCACCAGGCGCTCCTTGAAAACTCTATGGGGCAGTTCTACTCTGTCCTATAGGGTCGCTATGAGTCAGAGTCAACTCGACAGCAATGGATTTGTGTTTGGGTTTTGTCACATTTAAACAGCCTAAAATTTCACAAAGTAAGTGCTTTAGTTCAGTTTCTGAGAATTTTAACTTGCTTTGTAGGGAGTATGGCATGGCAGATGTCCTTCTTAATTGTATTTAACATGCTGTCTTATACATTTAATCAACACTGGATTTTAATATGCTGATACGATAGGATTTTCTTAAATTTTTTTCTTAAAAATACATTTGCGTGGTATTTATATGATTTCTTGTGATATTCAGATTATTTTCAGTATTACAAAATTTTCTCTCTGTAGATTGTTATGCTTGCTATGTCAGCAAGAAGAATTAAGGTAGTTGGTAGAAAATTACAAATGGACTCTCTTGCCATCAGAGCATATCAAATATTTATATTTTGATTTAATGGTAAAATTAGTGTGTTGTAAAAATTGCCCTGTGTTCCTTACCTAAAGGAGTTTAAAAACTAGCATTTCAAAAATTAAAAAGGACATGATCTTGCCCTAACAAACACCATTGCTGTTGAGTCAATTCTGACTCATAGCAACCCTAATACTCATGTGCTTTTAGGCAGGTGTTATTTAGTCATGTGTTTTTAGGCAGGTGTGTTTAATCATGTGGATTTAGGCAAGTTGTTCTGATAGTCAAAGAGGAGAGCTTGACTTAAAGACAGTAAAGGAGAAAATATCTCTTTTGTTGTCCCTGCATGGTTTTCATTTATCCGTGTCATTCTGCTATTAGGAAAGCAGCTGGCTGACTTACATTACCTGTGTACCCAAAACTCAACAAAGGCACACATGTCCTCTTTCTTCCCCTCTCGTATCATTTGCTGTTCAACAAGAGAGGACATTATAGCTCTGATACATTCTACCACTTTTATAAAGTATTAAGGGTATTATTGTTTTAGCACAGAGAAGAGGGTACCCTGGTATGTGGGTTTATATTTATTTACTTTAGTAAATGGGTATTACATATTTCTTATATGCTCTCGAAAAAGAAACCCAAACTAGATAATAGCCATACTTTATTATGTGGTAGAAAATTGAATTGTTTCCTGGATATAAGATAAGCATACACAGAGGATGTGTTTATAATGGACTAGAGTTTTTTACATTGTGAGTTAAAAAGTAAATTTGAAGAAAATGTGTGAAAATGTGTACCTAAGAATCTTTATATTTTTATGTGATACTATTTATAACCATAATAAAGTTTATCTCTAGACCTGTAATGGAAAATATTTGACCCATTTTACTTACATATAAGAAGGAAGAACACAAGTGGAAAGAAAGAGAGAAAGGAAAGAAAAAAGCTCTGGGATTGGTTTTTTAAGTGTTTTGGTTGGGGAAGGAGCCATAGTGGCACAGTGGTTAAAGCGCTCAGCTGCTAACTGAAGGGTTGGCAGTTTGGACCCATAAGCCACTCCATGGGAGAAAGATGTGGCAGTCTGCTTCCCTAAAGATTTGCAGCCTTGGAAACATTATGGGGGCAGGTCTACTTTGCCTGATGGGGTTGCTATGAGTTGGAATCAACTCAATGGCAATGGGTTTTTGTTTTTGGTTGGGGTGTAGAGAGAGAGGGTGCTTGGAAGATTTGGAGAAGCAGCTGTCAGCCATGTAAAGAATATTGAGAAAGGTAGCTATACTATTTTATGGGGGTTCTAAACCAATTTAATTATAATGCTATATGACATCCTTGCCCTAAAAGACTGGTAAGAGTTATTCTTAATTACTTCTTTACTGCCAGACTTTGTTTATCAGACAGAACTCTACACATAGTGTGAACTGTATGAAACCTTACTTATATGTAGGTTACACTAAGGGATTGTGCATGACCCCAGGAGATTTTTAGTTTACTTTAAATCTTCAGAAATTCAAAAATAAGGGATTAGGAGTAGGTGTTTGGTTTGATTTAAGTTAGGAGGTTAACAATGTGCATAGCATTGAAAGATGGGGGCAGAAAATGCATCGCAAGGGCTCTCTCTTCTACTGATAGTTGATGCAAGAAACACTTATTCGTAGAAGTCATTGGTATTATTGTTCAGTACAATTTCTGACATATTATGCAGATAATAAATGTTCTTTTCTTGGAATTGGGGAAGCACAGAAAAATATTCAAAATGTAGGGAGAAAGCACCTAACCTTAATTCCAGAGATAAACTCAGTTATTGCTTGGTATTCTTTCTTCCAGGCATTTTTTGAAGGACTTTTCCATATTTTAGACATCATGCTTGGGATTTCTTTTTGGTTAACACAGCTATTGTTGCTTTTGGCCTGTAGAAACAGTCAGGGTGTTTGCTGCATCAATTCTGATTTGTTACTTGCTAGCAATAGTTGTGTGAGCGATAGTTGTACCCTTATCTGTACACACTTATCTTTTCCTTCTAGGAAAGGGCTTTTAAAGATACGGACCTCTGAGTAAAGGGGTTTAAGAATGCTATGACTTGGAATGTGTTCTCTTCATATTTACAAGGACAATTTATTATATTAACCACCGAGATTACATACAGTCTAATGTCAGTATTTAAATACAGATATAAAAAAGTATCTTTGCTTATGCATGCCTTCATTCATTCACCACATACATTCTGAGCAACTGCTCAATGATACCACAGTGAACAAAACAAAGTCTGATCTTACTGTCCTGTTAAAGCCATAAAGTTTTCGTTCTAGTGGAGCAGACAGAAATAAAACATATAAAAAGGCACACAAACATACACATTCAGATACTGATAGATACATTTAAAAATGGTCAGTAAAGGGATGGAGAGTGACTACAGGCACATTTGGATAAAGTAGTTAGAAAAGGCTTTGCGGAGCAGGGACCTGAATAAAAAGTTAGAACAAATTAATGGAATTCATGGGGGAAGAGTGTTGAGCATGGATCTGTATTTTCAAAAGTTCCTGCGGGAAGAAAATGTTTGAATATTTCAAGAAACAGAGAGAAGGCCTGTGTCACCAAAGCAGAGTGAACCAAGAGAAAAAGAGGAAGAGAAATTGAGCGTGGATCAGAGACCAAGAGCAAGTTCAGGTAGAGCCGCATAGCCATGGTAAGACATTTGGATGTTTTTCTAAAATGTCGGGAAGCCATTGAAGAATTTGGAATGGATAATTTACATAATAAGATTTCCATTTTTAAAAGCTCACTTAGGCTGTTTTGTGGAGAGTAGATTTTAGGTTGGGGTGTGAGGTGTAGGTTGGAGAAGAAAAAAGTGGAGGAGACAAGAGAACTAATTAGAAGGCTATTTTAGAGTCCAGGTAAAAGCTGATAGTGGCTTAGTCTAAAGCTGTAGTAATTCAGGTGGTAAAAAGCTATTCTAAATGTATTTTCAATATAAGACAACATAATAAGCTGGTAGATTTCATATAAGATATTTTAAGAAAGAGAAATGTCAAATATGACTTAAAGGCATAAATAATTGGGTAATTTTTTGAGAAGAAAAACTGCAGGAAAAGCAAGATGGTGGTGATGGGGTTATCAAGAGTTCAATTTTGAACATCTTTAATTAGAAGAGCTTATTAGTCATCCAAAGGTGATATTGCCTAGGCAATTGTATATACAAACCTGAATTTCTGGGGAGATATGTGACTAGAGTTATAAATTTGAAAAATATGTGCCTTTAGATGGCATTTAGAGGTGGGACACTAGATAAGATAATCTACCGAGAGAGTGTACTTAAAAAAAAAAAAAATTTTACTTAGAGAACATAAAGCGGTTGAGGACTAAACCATGGGGCATTCTAAAACTTGGATATCATGCTCAGGAGCTCCATCCAGCAAGAGCATGTGAGAAGCAGACAAGTGAAGAAGGAGGATACTCTACTGAAGCATGGGTTTCAGCAGTGAGCAAGTGTGTCAAATGCTATTAGAAGGTTAAGTATGACAAAGTCTGAGACTTGACCATTGGATTTAGACCATGGAGTTTATTGATACTTTTAGGAGCTGTTTCACTGGAGTGATGGGGATGGAAGTGTGATTAGAGTGAGTTAAAAGGAAAATGGGAAAGGAAGAGGCTAGAGAAAATTTGGGTTTCTGCTATAAAGTACAACATAGAAATGTGGCAATAGCTGAAAACCAAAGAAACAAATCCATTGCCGTAGAGCCAATTCCAACTTGTAGCGACCCTATAGGACAGAGCAGAACTGCCCCATAGGTTTTCCAAGGAGCCCCTGGTGGATTTGAACTGCTGACCTTTTGGTTAGCAGCCATAGCTTTTAACCATTATGCCATGAGGGTTTCCTAGCAGTAGCTGAGAGAGTGGGAAATGTAGGGCTAAGGACATTTCCTTTTTTTAAGGTAGAGCTATTATAGCATGTTTCTTTGTAATCTGATGATTCAATAGATGGGAGAAAATTAATGAAAGAGGATAATTGCAGAAATAAAGTCCTTGACTTAAGTAGGGATGGGACCCTGTAGGCATATGGACACTTTAGCCTTAAAGTAGGAATGCTGAAAATTTTTCCAATATAATGGTGAAGAAAGCAAATTATATAGGTACAGATGCAGCTGGGTTGGTAGATTTGGTGTTGGGAGATTGAGGACATTCTTTTCCCTTTGCTTGCATTTTTTTCAGTGGAATGCGAAGCCAGAGTCACTAGCTGAGAGTGATGAGAGAGAGAAGGTATGGAAGATTCAAAGAGGGAGAAGTGTTAAATAGCCTTCATAAGTGGAGATGAGAATAGACCAGAGAAAAGAAGCAAGATTGCTAGGCGGTGTTGAAGGCTGTCTTGTGGTTATACTTATAGAGAAAAAATAAGCCAAGGCTAAAATCTTCAGCAAATGAAGGAAGTGACCAGGGCAAAAGAAAATTATTCCAGGTAAGGTGTTCTTCAAGGAAGCTGGGTTGGTTGGTTGGTTGATTTGCTTGCTTACCTATTCTAAGGAGGGAAAGAAAAGGGCCTGGATGAGGCAATAAGGAGTAAGTTGGGTATTTACTGGATCTGGGCCCAGAGTTGAGAGATGTGTTCTAAAGGATAATCATTTCAGTTAGTGCAAGAAAGTGCTGGGACCATTCAAAAAAGAGGTTGAGAATATGGAGGATTTTGCTGATGATGGACACAGTGGAAACATCTGAGGTTTGCAGAGTGGTGGGAGATAGGATCAGATTAGATGTCAAGAGAGGTGTAGACAAAATTATCGCAGAGAAGAGGAATGATGTAGAAGCCATGGAGTTCTGATGGTGATTGAAGTAAAGGAGCTGTGACATGTGATGGACATAGTCCTGGTAGTCGATTAGGGAGTGAGGGCAGATAGTCATAATTAATGCCTCCTTGGTGGGATTGAAGCCCTGGTGGTGTAGTGGTTAAGAGTTCGGCTGCTAACCAAAATGTTGGCATTTTGAATCCATAAAGCACTCCTTGGAAATGCTATGGGGCAGTTCTACTCTGCCCTGTTGGGTTGCTATGAGTGAGAATCAACTCAATGGCTATGGGGTTTTGTTTGTTTGTTTGTGGGTTTGGGAGTCTCTTGATGGTGCAAACAGTTAATGAACTCTAATGCTAAACTGAAAGCTTGGAGGTTGGAGTCTACCCAGAGGTGCCTTAGAAGAAAGCGTTGGCAGTCAACTTCCATAAAACCAGCCATTGAAGATTCTATGGAGCACAGTTCTACTCTGACACATATAGGGTTACCATGAGTCAGAATCAACTCCACAGCAAGTGGTTTTGGGATTAAGCAAATCATAAGAAACTTTGGAGGTGGGCAGAGTAGGGGGTAGGGAGAATTAGGGGCAGAGGAGAGTGGTGGTCTCACCAGAGCACACAAAAATTTGTGAGCCTCCCCTCAGCTAGCAGTGGACAGTGTCTTATTAGGCTTGAGGAGGAACCTGTGGTCAATTGTTCCTTTTTGGCTACCATTGATTTCATTTCTTTACCTTATACTTTAAAAAGTGTCTTCTGATAGTTCAAATCTAAAGCTATCTACAAATATACTTCCATCATTTTAATTTACTGCAGAGAACCCACAGTAAGGACAATAGATCAGTTTCACGTTGCTTCAGTGATTATGTTATGGAAGTTTTCCAGCTCCCTGAATTGACTCTCATGGAAGTCATGAAAATTGGATGGATTTGCTTCTGCACTGTGGTGCCATATTCCCTCCCGTGGACTCACTATCGGTCGTCTCTTTGAACTGACTGCTTCTCTCATTTTATGCCTACTTATTAATGTCTACATAGTAACTCACTTCTGACAAAAATCAGTCTACATTGGCAAAGCGTTTCACTTAATACATACCCCCTACTCCCTCAGTTGAGGCAGAGATGGACTCTGGGTGTTCCTTATCTGAGTCATTACTTGAGTCATTCAGGTTGCTGGGAAAACATCCAAAAACCAGGGAGGTTGTAATTCTCTTCTATAAAAAGTGAAAAATAAGAGTGGGCAGGTATTGTCACTTAGATGAGTGTTGCCTGACTTGGGGGTTTCATGTACCTATATAGTTTTAAAAACTAAAAATGGACAAATAGAGGCAGAGCCACCAACTATTAAAAAAAAAAAAGCCTAACTCCTATTTCACCAGCTTTTCTTTAAAGAATTGGTGTCTTCACACTTTAAAAAAGTGACTACGTTTCTTACTATGACAGACTCATCACATTGTCCTTTTTTTTTTTTTTCCCTCTCTTTTCTTTTTGTAATATTTTAATGAAAACTCCAGCGTGGACATACAACAAGCTGTGGAGCAGAGTCGAAGAAGGCGAACTAGCTGAGCTTTCTGAGTCCTTACGAACATAATATTCTGTGATAGTATTATTTAATGGTGTAAAGCAAAATTCCATATTTGGTCCTCTATTCAGTCAATTAAGCTGCCTTAAAGCTTCAATAAAATCTCAAGTAATACTGGAATCTATTTCTAGATGCCTCTCTATATATTTACTGTAGTATCTTCAGTAGTATTACAAGATTTGATACAACTCTTCAGACTGGTCACTATAAATTTTAAACATAGTCATCTGCTTTTAAAATATAATTTGGTAAAAAACAGTATAGTGATGGTATTGAAAAAATGGCAAAAAATTTATCCGAAATTTGCTAGCTTAACTTTAATATTTTTTGTTTTAGCGCATTTCCTAGTATTTTTAATAGGTTTACATTTTTGTATAGCAATAATGGACATAAACATACACATTAGCTCAAAGACTTAGTGCATAGGAAGAGTCAGGTTTTGAGGTTTAGGAGGTACATAAAAGGTCATCAGTTTTAACCTGCACCAGATGGACACCTGAGTTTTCTTTACGAACAACATCTAGTGATAGGAAGCTCACTGTTTCTCCATGAAAGCCGTCTTATTATCTGCTACCTCAAAAGTTAACTGCATTTTTCATCTATACAGCTCCCTGTAATTTCTACACATTTATCCTTTGTCTGGACTTGGGCCACATAGATCAAACTCATTGCTTTTCCACATGAGGGCTTTTCAATCTCATACATCATCCCTCCTCTCGGGGTTCTCTCTAGGCTCAAATCGTCATTTTCATGGGTTTTCGTCATTCCCTTAGGGTTTTCAAGCCCACTCAATCTCGATTCTTTCTGTGAAATGTCTTCCAATTTGTCAGCTTGACACTGACTCAGCGTAATACTCCAGAAAGGTTTAACTAGCACAATACAATAGAATTAGCACTTTCTTTTTGCATATATAACAATATAGTATCAGATCTAATTTCCATTCTTTTTTTTTCAACCACATCACACTTGTGGCTTATGTTGATCTTATAGTCACTACAGTCTTCAGATCTTTTCCGCAATTTATCTATTCCTGTGTTGTTTTATATCATACATTTAATTAAAATTTTACCTTGCTAGATTTAACTCCTCATTCCAACCTGTAAATACACTTAGCCTCCTTCTGTGAGTCTCTCTCTCTTCCAGGGCCTCCCTCTCTCCCAGCTTTGTTTCTCTAACTAATTGGTGTAGTTGTCCTCAGTGCCCAACCTAGCCATTAATGGAAGACTGACCATGACAGGATTGAGGGGAAAGCACTGTGGCATGTTTCAGATGTTGATTAAGTTACCTCTGTAGTACCAGAGATTCATCAGCCAATGCCATATAGGTAAAAATCCTCCCAACTCTTTCTTCCTGTCAGCATTGCTCCATGTTATGTAAAAATTTGTTGTAATTACCAACTCTATGCAGAGAATTGCGTTAGGTGCTAGAGACTATTAAGGCCATTTGTGAATAGATTTATTGGATCCTACCAAACAAATACCAAACACTCTAATAGGCCCATCTTTCTACCATATATACCACAATTAGATAAAATACCTGATTATTCATTTTATTTTCATATGAACCTATGAAGACCTAAAATTTTAAATTCAGTATGCCTTTGATGACTATATTAATATTTATAAATATTTTCCATTTAGATTTTATGTTTGTATATACATATAAAGACAAAGAAAGTTCCATCCTTGCCTTTGAGGAGCTTACAGAAGCTCTGTCTGGCCTTGAGAAATTTAAAGGCATTCAATTCACCATATTTTCCTATCTAGTGACATTAAGAAATGAAGCCAATTTGCACTGGTTTTTCCTTAACAAATTCTTCCTGCTCCTTATGACCAACTCTTCCTTGATAGTTTCCTAAAGTATCAATTCAGCAGTGAGATTGTGGTCTGCCTTACAGAGTCAGTAGTGGTCTTTTGAATGATAACATGTCTGACATAACCAAAATAATAATCTGTATTATCGATTACATTGATTACACCTATTGACTGCTTATGTTATAAATGGTTTACATGTATTTTCTCACAGCACGTGACAACTCTGCTGGGTAAATTTTGTTATTACTTCCATGTTACAGGTAAGGAAACTGAGACTTTCCAAGTATGTCCAAGGTCAGGATTTAAAGTCAGGCTGAGTCCAGATCCATACTTTTTAAAAATATGTAACCTGACAATGCAAAGTCCCGCTATGGTCCAGGATTTTCACAAAGAATACAGAGCTATAACCATCATGTGGGCAATATGTAATTGCCCTAAAATGATAATAATAAAGGAATCTCTCAGGAGTTGTCCTTTTAGGAGACAGTGGACCAAATATGCATAAAACAGCATGACGTTCTAAAGGCAGCTGAAGGTTCGTACAGCATTGTTAGCACTTTGCATTTCTTCTTGGCTAGGAAAGCTGTCCTTACATACTCTATCTGCCTTGTAGCGTAATTACACCTGCATCTTTTACCAGTTTTTATGGATGTTAAACAGCGTGGCAAGATCATCCAAAATGAGAACTGAGAACACGGTAGCACTGCAGCTCCTTGCTTATCACAGTAAGGTAGGATATATGAAAGCACTTTGCACCAAATGTCTGAAACACAGGAAGCCCGGAATAAACACTTCTTCATTTGATCATAATATTGGTGCACTGGACTTTGAAAATGTGTGGACAGTAGAGGACAACAGAATATCCCCCAAAATGAACATATCACACAAATGTGCCGCACACACACATGCACGTGCACACGTGAAACACTTGGGAATTAATACTTGGTTGACTAAAAGTAGTCTTTGGTCTTGTGGCAGGGCCATTAGATATCTGAGAAACCAGAAAAGAATTAGGCTCAGCTGCAGCAATCAGGATGGTAGGATATGAAGGAAAGGGGCTCTTTTTGCACAAAATTTCGAGGCCAACTGTTAGCTTTAAGAGGTGGCTGCAAAGAGTGACAGGTGGTGAAAGTGGCAGATTATCTCACATAAAAATCCAGTTAGTATGTGCAAGCATAGGAAACATTTGCGTGAAAAGTAGAAATGAAAGAACCTCATTAGAGAGAAGATTGAATAGGTGTTTTTTAAGAGACGGTTAAGTAAGATCAGTATTCTCTAGCCACTGACCGCATAGCAACCATCATGAGTGACATTATGTTTAGATACAAGGAATATCAGAGATGGGTTGAGCCTGGGATTTTTCATGTAAATCAGCTATATGCCGGTTTATCTTAATTAAAAAATGCATGGCATAGTATATTGCAATGTTACTGTGTATTTCCTGTCTTAAATCGATGATCAAATAGTTTTATGACCATAGAAACTCTTGCTATAGTTGAAGTTTACTGACATAATTGGGTAATATTAAGAGAGCCCTGTTTCACAGAGCTCTGTTTCCTGACAAAGAAATGAAACATTGCTAAGGTAACCAAACAAAATCTTTCTTAGGTCCTGCCCTTTAATCTTAAAACAGAACTAGAGAGGAAAGTCAAGGAATGCAGTCTAAATGAAGGTTTCATATACTTGCGAACCTTTCTTGGTTCACCTACATTAAAATATTTAGTTGATATGTCAGAATTTAAAAGTAGGGTATATATTTTTATAATTACATCAACATAGCATCTTATTTGGAAAAAAATATCTTTTTAAAACATCCACTTTGATAACACACTTAGAATTGAGTGGTCGCATTCAATTCAGTGAAGTTTTAGATATCTATGTCCTGAGGAGGCATCTTGTCGTGTGTGACTGGCCACAGTAATTCCTCAGACCCACTGGACAAAAAAGACTGCTAGGTCTTCTGCCACACAAAGCTGTCAGTTTTGAGGTGGGGGACGTGGTGACTTGCACTGGATAAAACTGTTTGGGTAATAAATGCCCAATGCCTAAAAGATCCTCCTAGGGGACTGCCAGAAGCAGTTGGTGTTGACTGGGTTATCAAAAACTGTGCGTGCAACTTTAGGAAAATGTGGTGCTGCTGAATATTGTGATCTGGCAGTTGGCAGATATAGATCAGAGGTGTAGCCATTCTTGTCCAACAAGACTGCCTACAAGGTGAGTACAGGAGGCACAGGTGAAGAATCCTGCCACAGGAATGGGATGAATAAGTCTTTGGCAGGACAAAAAATTCAGGATAGACCTTGTTGAAGGTTCATGGGAAGGAGACATAGGGAAGTATGAGGTGGAGCAGCTAGGTAGAATGAGGCATCTGGTTGGCAGTAGAGGGAATGGTAGTGACATGAGAAACCTTGTACTCTGTCCAGTGGACATTGGGTCTGGAAGTCCCAATTAACTTTGAGTCATTTTGGGGCAGAAGGGTAGAACTGCTTTAGAATTTCTCAGTGAAAGGCAAGGATATGCTATGAAACAAAATTTGTATTCCTACTAAACCAAAAAACCAAACCCGCTACTGTAGATTTGGTTCCAACTCATAGCGACACTATTGGACAGAGTAGACTGCCCATAGAATTTCCAAGGAGCGCCTGATGGATTCAAACTGCCGACATTTTGTTTAGCAGCTGTAGCACTTAACCACTATGCCACCACAGTTTCCATATTCCTACCAGGATACTAGAAAAGTTTGAAGTTGTCAAGGATTTCATTTTACTTGGATCTGCAATCAACACCCGTGGAAGCAGCAGTCAAGAAATCATAGGACACATTGCATTGGGCAGATCTGCTGCAGAAGACCTCTTTAAAATGTTAAAAAGCAATGATGTCACTTTGAAGACTAAGGTATGCCAGAGAAGAGCCGTGATGTTTTCAATTGCCTCATATGTATGTGAGAGCTGGACGATGAATAAAGAAGAATTGATGTCTGAATTATGGTGTTGGTGAAGAATATTGAGTATACCATGGACTGCCAGAGGAACAAACAAATCTGTCTGGGAAGAAGTACAGCCAGAACGCTCCTTGGAAGGGAGGATGGTGAGACTCCATCTCACATACTTTGGACATGTTGTGAGGAGGGACCAGTCCCTGGAGAAGGACATCATGCTTGCTAAGTATAGGGTCAGCGAAAAAGAGGAAGACCCACAACTTGATGGATTGACACAGTGGTTGGAACAATGGGCTCAAGCATAACAACTATTGTGAGGATGGCGCAGGACCCGGCAGTGTTTTATTCTGTTGTACACAGGGTTGCTATGAGTCAGCACCAACGCGACAGCACCTAACAACAGCAGCAACTAGGATATCTACTCTGTAGAAGGTTGCTTAAACTTTTAAAAATGTCTCACCTAATTATATTTTTGTTTTATATATCCTAATGTGTGATGGGAGCCCCGATGGTACAGTGGTTAAGAGCTTGGCTGCTAATCAAAAAGTCAGCAGTTCAAATCCACCACCTGCTTCTCGGAAACTCTGTGGGGCAGTTCTACTCTGTCCTATGGGGACACTATGAATCAACTCAACCGCAACGGGTTTGGGGTTTTTTGTTTTCTTTTTAATGTGTGATGAGCTCAACCAGTTTTCACAGTAGTTAACTGAAAAATGCATTAGATCATTCTGAAATATAATAAAATATATATATAAAATATATAGAATGCATAAATTAAAAACAAATAAATCTAACAGTTTAGTTTCACAGTAGCATATAAGGTATTGAAATGGCCTATATTGTTGTTGTGTGCAGTCGAATTGATTCCGACTCATAGTGACCCCACAGGACAGAGTAGAACTACCCTATAGGGTTTCCTAGGCTGTAATCTTTACAAGAACGGATAGCCCACTGACTCCCACTGACTGCTGGTGGATTCGAACCACCAGCCTTTCTGTTAGCAGCCAAATGCTTAACTATTGCACCACCAGGGCTTCTTGAAATGGCCTATAAAAAATAAAAAAAATAAAAAATAGCATGTCTTTATTCCACCCACCTTGTTTAAGCAGTGTTGTGTACAAAAATGCCAAATGCCAGACCTTCCCACCACCTGGTGGATTCAGTCTTCTGCTCTACTCTAGAAATTCTTAAATTACATTTAAGTATACAAAGTTTTTTTCGTATTTTTATTATAGAGGGCAGTAAGTAGAGTTTAGTTCAGTTTGTTCAATTCAGTGCCTGTCTCTTCTTTATTATGGTAAGAAAGAGAGAAAAAATAATTTTATTAGCTTCTCATGGCAGGTGGTAGAATAAGGTTAATAGTTCATGGGGTCAGTTTCTTGTGCATGAGCACTTTCTCAGAATGACGCTGGGTCTCACGTGTGTGTACCTTCCTTAATGCACAGTGCTGCAGTGCATTTATTCAGATATCATTAATTAAGGGTCTGTGGAATGTTTAGCTCTGGCTACACACTGTAGAAAGAATTAAAAAAAAGAATAGCTTTCCTGTCAATTGGTCACAGACTATAAGAAATGCCCAAATGCTTTCCAAAATGATTTTATTGACTGACAATAAGAGAAACATGAGTCTTCTCAGCCCCCAGCAATGGGAATATATTTCTTTTCATGCTTTCTTGCTCTCACCTTTGGGCTCTATCTAACCAAAACCATGAATTTCGTTTCATCCTATGTGAAGACTTAGGTTCATTCTGTGACCATGGATCAGTGATGCTAGGTAATTTACATGGAAATCTGCCCTATCTACTGACCCCAGTTATTCCAGTACTCTACCTATATGTGCTCCAAATCATCCCATTCGTCGTTATGCTCCTGGTGATACTACATGCACTGTCCTAAGAAACCCTATTTGAGTAAATCAGGGACTATCCACCATTTAAAAAAAAATTTTTTTTTTTTTTTATATAGGATGTTGTAAATAAGTCCGTATTTACATCCTAATAGACATGGATCACCTCTCCCCACCCAGTTTAAGATTGTAATTAATATTACTGATTAACTTTGTTTTGTAACTGAACCGGTCATTTCTCCTTAATAAAAAAAAAAAAAAAAATAGGTGAGGGTAAAAGTCTGAAAGATCAATTCAGATCACCAAAAGGGCCTAGGATCACACATGGTTTACTTGTTTGACTAACTCCATGCTAATGAATATGCCAGTGATAAATTTTTCATGTATGTTCAGTTCTCTAAAATCAAAACCCAAGACAATCAATGTATCCAACATTATTTCACAAACATCAAGTCATCACCAAACCTTTAAAAAAAGTTACAGTGACTGTTGGTGGGTAAAATGGTTAGTCATTTTGGGAAGACCATAGAAGGATAAAACTATCCAGCAATTACCTGCCCTTACATCTTTATAATTTTTGTGTGATTATAAATCTGTTATTATTATATTTTTTTAAATGATATGTTGTTATTGTGTGCCATCAGGTCGATTCCAACTCACAGCGACCCTATAAGACAAAGTGGAACTGCCCTGTAAGGGTTTCCTGGGCTATAATCTTTATGGATTGACACAGTGGCTGTAACAATGGGTTCAAACATTGTGAGGATGGCACAGGAGTGGCCAATGTTTCGTTCTGTTGTGTACAGAGTCACTGTTTAAAAACATAGAAGACCTATTTTTATATTATTATGACAAATGGTTAAATTACTAAATCTCTAACTGAATTCCAGGGAGTTTCAACCTGTTATCTTCCTGCCTTTATTTCCCCCTGTGCTCCCATCAGCAAGAGAGTCGTACACAGCAAAAATTGATGGTGCTACGGACTTTACTCTGAGTTGCATCCACCCAAAGAATTGCTCTATTGTATGTGTCATTGTGAGGCATCCTGGGAGGAGTCTTACAAGGCAGGAGTTACTCTGTGTGTTGACCTGTATGCATAATGCCTACCTCAATGAAAATTACAGGTTGCCTTTATGCTGGAGGAGTTTTTGAAAGACATCCATTATTATATTTTAAACTACATTGGGTTCTTAGAAATGTACCTTGCTGTTTCCCTTGAATGAGTTGTTTTCACTTGTTCTTCATCAGAAAACAAAACATTCCTGCTTATGTAAGTCACGTTCTTCATTTGTAGATATATGAAGGCAATTGCGACACTTAAAAATCACTTCTAAAAAGACATAGGACAGAGCTTATAGTACAAAAGCTGGAATAGATTGTTTATAAGAAGACTATTAGATATTATGTCTTGGCTCAAATAATATTAATTTTAACGTATCAGTCACATTGTAATTACAGCAGTTAAACTAAGTGTTAATGCAGCCAGAACCTTTCTTGGGTGCTTTTCAGATAAAATAAATCTAAGAGAAGTGAGAATGTTGTTAGGTACCATTGAGTCGATTTCGACTCACAGCGACCCCATGTGACAAAGTAGAACTTCCCCATAGAGTTTTCTTGGATGTAACCTTTAAGGGAACAGATCTCCAGGTCTCTCTCCTGAGGAGCTGCTGAGTGGTTTTGAACCACCAACCTTTCAGTTAGCAGTCGAGCACTTAACCATTGTGTTACCAGGGCTCAACCAGGGTTTAATGAAAGAGTAAAAGAGTATTCTATAAATATGGCTAAATTTCAGTGATTGAAGAGTGAATATTTTTGGAAGTTGGGGCAGTCTTTTACCTCCTGTTTTCTTGAGGATTGAGAGATTTATCCTTGAATTGCCATTGAGTGGTTAAAGACTTTGCTAAACTCCTTTTAAAGAATGACCTCTCCCCTCCCCCTGTGTTTCCTTACATAAGTGTATTTCTGCTTAAATTTATGGGTTGTACATTTAATTAAGGAGCCCTGGTACATTTAATTAAGAAATAGATGGCCTACCCAGCCTGAAAGGCCAGGACTGCATCCCTTGTACCTGTGGGCTTGCCTGATCCTTGGTTGTTCATTCAGATTAGAGGCAGTTCCCCAGACAGAGGCATTCTAATGCCATAAATAGAGGGGAACTCTATTTGTGCTTTCCAACACCTGGCCAATCAAAAACATTTTGTATTGGAGGAGGTAATGCCAGCTAGGAAACAGAAAGCAAGTCTGAATGCGTTCTTGCCCACTTAGATTTTTATACCTGAACCTGAGTCATATCAAGTCTCTAGAATGATGTTGATGCTGATGCTAATGATGATCCCTCAGGACTGTTATCACACTGAGTGTTGCTTCCTTTTATCCCCACCTTAGTAAATTTTTTTTTCTATTTACTAAAAAACTGTTTTTTAGTGTTTTAGTAAATAGCACCACCTTCTAATGATTCACTTCTAGCCACAAACAAGTAAGCTACTTAGAGCTCCTCCTTTTCACTCCCTGCAAACTTGATTCGTGCTGATTTCTTCGGAGTATCCCTCTCTGTGTTCCCACTGCCATACTTCTCACTTAGAAGGTGGCGTCTAATTGGCCTGCCCTTCTATAGTCTAGCCACACTAAAGTCAGAGGGATCATTCGAGAGCATAAATCTTATACCAGTATCTTTTTAAATTCGACAGTAGAAGGATTTCCGTAATTTATACCCGTAATTTATAGGATTTAAAAAAAAAAAACTCAGTTTAGCTTACAAAACCCTTTAAGATCTGGGTGCCTTCCTAACTCTCCCATCTCATCAGTTGCCACTTTTCTAACAGTCCCTTTCCTCTAGTCTTACAGGAGTTCCTGGATTATAAGTACTATTTCTGTAACCTTACTCTCCCTACTTTGTCCCATAGTTACATACTACTTATAATACAGACCCAACTCGATCATCTTTTCCTTTGAGAAACTTTACTTGACCCCCCAAATGAGTTAGATGCCCCTTCTGGTGGTGCAGTCATTAAGAGCTCAGCTGCTAACCAAAAGTTCGGCAGTTCAAATCCACCAGCTGCTCCTTGGAAACCCTATGGGGCCATTCTACTCTGTCCTATGGGCTCGCTAGGAGTCGGAATCAACTCGACGGCAACAGGTTTGTTTTTTTTTTTCTTTTCTGCAGGCTCTCAAGTACCCAGCACATCCTCCTATCTAAGAACCTGTCACAATGGACCTTACTTCTTAGCTAGAGTGACTTACACATTCATTAACATCAGATACCTTTAGGCTGTCATTCAACAAGTATTTATCAATTTTTAATAGTTTATGAATTGCTCTATGAATAAACTTGCCATTCCAGGTATTTTTGTTTCTTTTCCTGTTAACTTTGTAACTTTTTTTTTTTTCCTGCAGATTTTTTTTTTCTATTTTTCTTCTGTGAGCATTATTTTAGAATGAGGTTAGATAAAATCCTTTATTATATGTAGCAGCTACTGACTTTTATTATTAAGAATAATCACTGTAGTTACTTTGAAAATTAGTCCTTAAAAGGCATGATCTCTCAAGGGGTAACTTTGAAACTGATCTGGTAATCTGTGTGCTTGACAGATTTAATCAAAAATTGAAATCGTATGAGTGAATTTGTCTTGATGAACTTTGGCCATTAAAAAATGATGTGTGGAGTAACTATTATGTAATTTCAAATGCTGGCTTTTGTACCTTAGGCACATTATTAAAGAAAAAATGGCTCACATCACCCTCTCTGCCTTAAAAATCTCAAAATATTCTTGGATAGGTAAAAAAACAAAACAAAAAACTTCAGAAAGCTTCTAATAGTGATACTTTATTCTTTTCCTGTTATCCTAGGGTGACACCTCAGTTGTGTTTACAAATTGTCCAAAATTCCAAAAAAGGAACTTGCTGTCTTTACTGTTACCATGAAGTAGAAAGCTGTATGACTACACAGGGTAAGGGTAGAGTTTTTTTCATAAATTCTTAAGCCAGCATTTTTTTCACAGGACTAATACTTAAAGGGTGCTAATTTGCCCATGAAAAGTATATAAGTCTTCTCCTAGATATATACCCAAAAGACTTGAAAGCAGGTACTGCAACAGATACGTGTATACCAGTGTTCATTGCAGCGTTAGCCACAGGAACCAAAGGGTGGAAATAACCCAAATGTCCATCAACAGGTGAATGGATAAACAAAATGTAGTATATACATACAATGGAGTATTATCCAGCCATAAAGAGAAATGAAATTCTAGTACATATTATGACAGGGATGAACCTTGAAAACATGATAAGTGAAATAAATCAAATATAAAATGACTGTCTTAGGCCAGGTCCTCTAGAGAAGCAAAACCATATATATGTAAATATATAGATAGATTTATATCAAAGAAACGGCTCACGCAATTGTAGAGGCTGAAAGTCGCAAGTCCATGGATTAGGCTAGAGGTTTCTCCTAATTGACAAAGCTGTAGGGGCTGGCGAACCCAACATCGGCAGATTGGAAAGCAGGGCTCTTGCTCACAGGCTGTGAATATCAACGAATCCTAAGATTGGCAGGTCAGAGAGCAGGGCTGTGAAGTCAGGGAATCCCAAAATGCGCCAATAAGCTGATAGCTCAAGTCCCAAGAACCAGAGGTCAGATGAACAGGAGGCAGCCACTGGATCCAGAGCAAGCAAAAAGGCAGAATGTCTGCTTATATTCAGATGCAGGCCACACCCTCAGAGAAACTCACTTTCAACTGACTGGCTACTCACAGCAGAACTGATCATGGAAGTGATCACATATAAACATTGAGAATCATGGCCCAGCCAACTTGACACACAATCTTAACCATCACAATGACAAATAATATATGATCCTGCTTGTATGAAATACCTAGAATAGGAAAATGCACAGAGAAAAAAGTTATTAGGAGTCACTAGGGGCTGGGAGGATGAGGGAATGGGAGTTATTGTTGAAGGGGTACTGAGTTTCTGTTTGGGGTAGAGTAAAAATTATGGAAATGGATGGTGGTGATGGCGGCATAACGCAGTGAGAGTATAATTAGTGTCACTGAGTTGCAAACTTGGAAATGATTAAAATGGCAAACTATTTGTTATACATATATTTTTTACCACAATAAAATTAAAATAATATATATGGAGGTGTTTTATTAATTGTACGCCTTGGGGACCTAGGCAAAATACTAAACCGAATACTTCTTTTTAACCCAAAGGAAGTAACCACAGATGCTGGATTATCAGAGAAAAAGGTCACATATCAATTAATATGTATGTCACATTAGCATGGAGCGTAGATGAATGAACACATCTTTAAACACATTTTCCAAAATTGTCTAGTTAAATTTTTGGGTGTACTTCAAAACTAGGGAGTTCCCATTTGAGATTTATATACATTTAATTAATGGCAAATTAATTGCATTGTTAAAATAATAAGGAAATTGACTAGTTTTGTTCTAATTATGTTTACCTAAACTCCATTAAAAACATCTGGTGATTTCACTTATTAGGTTCATTGCCTTGTTATTCAGGGACCTTTAGCTTTCTTTCATTACTTTTAAGATTCAATAGAAGCCAGTATAGTTCTGGATGTATTACCCCAATCAAAAATATATGCAACGTTTAAATGAAAACATTTCCATTTTTTTACTATATTCTACTACTATAGTCAGGGATCATAATGTTTTATCCTCATTTCTCCTGGTCACCACATTTATTTCTATCTCTTCAGTTAATTGTGGAGCCTTCTTTGCTGACTTTGCTTGAACTCTGTATTTTTCAAAGAATCCTCTCCTTGGACACTGCTTTTAGCTCCGTATAAACTCCAATTTCTTTTAACCCACACCACAGTGGATCTTTTATTTCTTTGCTATGAAGTATAAAGCCATCTGTGCTGTTACTATTTCTATCATCACTGTGAACAGACTTGCCTCCACTCATGCTCTCTTGATGTATCTATCCTGTCATCCCTCAACACAAAAGAGTTTTATTTTAGCTTTCCTATCTTACTTCACAGAGACTGAAAAATTATCCTTCAAACTATTTAAATTTGTAAGTCATTCATAGAAAGATTCTCCTTTGCTTGGCCCTCTACCTCGCCCACGTATAGGCCAACAGTAAGTCAAGTAGCTTCTACCATAGCCATCCTCTTCCATCATTCCATGTGTCTCTATCGCTCAGCCAAAACCACAGTTATGGTTAAAGTAAGTCTTTTGTCACGGGACAAAGTTGCTGGGCTTGAAGGTGAAGGACCATGGACTCGAGGGACATCTATGTCAGGTGGCACAACATAGTTCATAAAGACAAAGTTCTGCTTCCTACTTTGGTGAGTAGCGTCCCGGGTCTTAAAAGCTTGTAAGCGACCATCTAAGATACAACTATTGTTCTCTTCCTGTTTGGAGCAAAGGAGAGTGAAGAAAACCAAAGACTCAAGTCAGCAGTTAGTCCAAGTGACTAATGACCCTCATGAACCACAGCCTACATGATCCCGAAACCAGAAGAACTAGATGGTGCCCAGCTACCATTACCGACCACTCTAACTGGGATCACAACAAAGGGTCCCAAAAAAAGTGTGAGAAAAATTGCAGAACAAAAAAACAAAGTCACAAAAAAGACCAGACTAACTGGTCAGATAGACACTGGAGGAACTCCCAAGACTGTGGTTCTAAGACACCCTTCTGAGCTGGAACTGAAGCTATTACCAAAGACCACCCACCCATCAGCCAAACCATAGACAGGCCCATAGAATAAACAACACATGAGAGGAATGTATTCCTTAGAGCAATCTATTATATGAGATCAGAAGGGCAACATTTGCCCAAAAGCAAAGATGGCAAGAAGGGGCAGCAATTCAGGACTAAAGGAATCACAGAACCTAGGATGGAAATGGGAGGAAGGCGGACACATCGTGGGGAACAGAACCAATGTCATGGAACCCTTTGTGTACAAACTATCGGATGGGAAATGAATTTGCTATGTAAGCTTTCACCCAATGCACAACTAAAATTTTTAAAAAATAATAATTCTTTGCCCATCACCTGGGTAGACTGATTCTTCCCACTTTTATTCTTCTTTTTAAAAATTGCTTTAGCTACTAGTTCCCTAGTATTTCCATATAAATTTTAAAGTAAGCTTATCTTTATCTCCAAACAGTATTGCTGTAACATTAACAGGAATTGTGTTAAACCTGTATATTAATTTGTGGAAAACTGACGTCTTTACTATATTGAGACTTCCAATGCATAAAGATAATATGTGTCTCCATTTATTTAGGCCTTTAATTTCTGTCATTGGTGCTTTTTTGGTTTTCAGTATACAAGTTTTGTACACATTTTGTTAGGATTGTTATTGTTGTTAGGTGCTGTTGAGTTGGTTCCAACTCATAGCAACCCTGTGAACAACACAATGAAACTGCCCAATCCTATGCCATTCTCAGAGTTGTTGCTATGTTTGACCCATTGTTGCAGCCACCATGTCAATCTATTTTGTTGAGGGTCTTCCTCTTTTTTGCTGACCCTCTTCTTGTTGGAATTACACCTAATGTAGTATTGTATTATTCATTTCGGTGTCCACGTATTCATTGCTAGTATATAGAAATAAAATTGATTTGTTTAATCTTGATCTTTATCACGTAACCTTGCCAAACTCACTTGTTAGTTCTAGAAGTTTTTTGTAAAAATGATTGGAATTTTTTCTGGAGATAATCATGTCATCTGAAAATAAGACAGTTTTGTTTCTTCCTTTCCTATCTGTATGACTTTTATTTTGTTTTTCTTGCCTTGTTTTGCTGGCTAGAACTTCCAGTACTTATTCTTAACTTCAGGGAAAAAACATTCAGTTTTTTGCTATTAAACATTGTATTAGCTGTAGGTTTTCGTAGATGTTGTTTATCAGGTTGAGGAAGTTGCCCTCTATTCCTAGTATTCTGAGAGTTTTGATCATAAAAATGTTGAATTTAAGTTTATGCTCTTTTTGTATCCATTAATATGATCATATGATTTTTTTCTTTAGCCAGTTAATATGGTGGATTACATTGATTTTTAAATATTGAACCAGCCTTGCATCCCTGAACTGAACTCCACTTGGTGATCTATACAAAAATGATGAATTCTATTCACTAGTATATTGGAAAGGATTTTGCATCTAGGTTCATAAGGAATATTGATCTATAGTTTTCTCTTTTTGTACTGTTTTGTCTGGTTTTGGTATAAATGTAATTTTGGCTTCATAAAATGAATTGGCAAGAATTCCCTCTCCTCTTTCTGGAAAATATTGCTTAGAATTGGTGTAAAATCTTCTTTAAGCCCTTGGTAGAATGCTCAAGTGAAACAATCTGGGTTTGGAAACTACCCCCCCAACCCCAAACTTCTCTCTTTCTGAAACTTTAGTGACACAAATGATAGAACCTTTATTATAGTCCTACAAGTTCCTAAAGCTCTTTTTTAATTTTTTCTTTTTATTATTTTTTTTTTTTTTGTCTTTTTTCTCTCTGTAGTCAGATTGGGTAATTCCTTTTGCTGTATCTTCAAGTTTGCTGATTCTTTCCTCTGTTCTCTCCATTTTGCTCTTGAACCTTTCTGTTGAGGTTTTCATCTCCATTATTGTACTTTTTAGTTCTAAAATTTCCATTTTGTCTTCTTTGTATCTTCTATTTCTTTGCAGTGGCTTTCTTTTTTCCATTTCTTTTTTATGAGTGTTCATAATTGCTTGATGAAGCATTTTTATGGTAACTGCTTTAAAATTCTGTTTAAAGTTAAAACTGTTGGTGTCTTTGATTGCCTTTTCTCGTTCAAGTTGAGATTTTCCTGGATCTTGGTATCATGAGTGATTTTCTATTGACTCCTGTACACATTGGGAATAATGTTATAAGACTCTGGATCTTATTTAAATCTACTTTAACAGGCCTCTTCTGACACTGCACCAGTGAAAGAAGGTGGACATCACTTCAATACTTGCAAGTGGGGGTGGATGTCTAGGTTCCCCAGTAAGCCTCTGTTGACGCTCTAGAGAGGGGCTCCTTGTTACTGCTCCTCATGTGGCTTCCACTGACGACACTAGCAGAGGAATTTTCTTATAACTAAAACCCATTGCCGTGAGTCAATTCTGACTGAGAGCGACTCTATAGGACAGGGTAGAACTGCCCTATAGAGTTTCCAAGGAGTGCCTGTCTGGTAGATTCGAACTGCCAACATTTTGGTTAGCAGCCGCAGCACTTAACCACTACACCACCAGGGTTTCCTCCTTATAGCTTGGATATGGTAAAAGACCTGGTTTCTCACTAGGCTTTCTCTGGCACCATCGCACTGGAGGGGATAAAGGACCTTGTTATGTTTGAATGGGGTAGAAGTTCAGCCACCCCCACTAATACCATGGGAGTTGGGGGTGGAGAGAGGCTCCTTAGCACTAGGAAAGGTGGGGATGAAAGTCCTGGCTCATAATTTGACTGTGTCTGAAACAACCCCAATGGTTGGGACACCTCATTAGTGGTTGGGTCAGTTGGAGGTCTAGGTTCCTACTCAACTTTTGATGTGAGTGCATATGGGGCCACAGTGTTTATGGTGGCTGTAGGCTGGCATGGGGCAAGTATTGTCTAAAATTTTCTCTTTTGTTAGGCTATTCTTGTCTATGGCTTTTGGCATATCTAGGACACTGACTTCTCTACCACCCAACCAGGATGTATGAGGCAAAAAGAAAACCCAGGGAACTCATTCCTGCATTGTCCCCCAGGTCCCAAGCTTCCTAGTCAGTCTGCCTTCTCTCCATCTTTCAGGGTCTTCTTATTTTTTTTTTTTATACACATAATATCCAGGATGTTTAGCTATACTTAGCAGTAAGAATGGAGAGAGGTCTATTACATCTGGTTTGCACCTGGAAGTCTAGAATACCATTTAAAAATAGCAATAACATTTTATCACTGTTCCAAGTTTAAAACTTTTCAGTGGCTTCCCATCGCCCTTACAATACAATGCAAACCTACCTCAGTGACCTGATGATGTGATTTGGCCTGTCTCTTCAACTCTTTTCTTGTAGTAATCTGCTCTCATTCCATTTGTCTGGCCTTATGTTTCCTTAAACATGCAGACTCTTTGCCCACTCAGAATCCTTCCCCCTGTTGTTCTTTTTGACTAAACCATTTCCCTCAATGCTACTCACTGCTTGGCTCCATCACAGCCTTCGGCTCTAGGTTTAAATGCTCCCTCATTATTTTTTTTTTCATTATAATGTGCTTCCCTCATCACCCTATGTAAAATTATTTTATTTTCCTTATGGTTTAAATTTTCTTCTGGAGTGAATTCAACTCAGACTTTTCAGTCATTATTTTTCATAATTAGTTAATGTGAAAAGAATTCTGCCATGGCTGTGATCTTTTGGAAGATGCATTTTATTGACATTTCATTGGGAGATGCTAGTATATTAAAATCATTCATAAACAAACACACCAAAAAAATCCTAAGTTAAAAAACCCCATTGCCATTGAGTCAATTCTGACTCATAGCGACCCTACAGGACAGGGTAGAACTGCTCCACAGGGTTTCCAAGGAGTGCCTGGCGGATTCGAACTGCTGACCTTACAGGTCGATATGTCACCATTAACTCAGTTGCTAATTTCAGTTTACTTATTTATGATTTGTGTTTCATTCAGCTAATATCTTCTGAGTGTCCATTATGTGTCAGGCACTGTTCTAGGGGTACAGAACACACCATGAACAAAATAAAGCTCTTATGGAGCTTACATTCTAGTGGGGAAGGAAAACAATAAACAAATATGAAATAAATGTACAATATGTCATATAATGAGTATAACAAAACAAGATAAGGAAAGAGAAAATGAGAGAGAGAAGTATCTTGTATAAAATAGCCAGGAAAGATCTCTTTGTAATAAGGAGATATTTGGGCAAGGACCTCAAGGAAGTCAGGGATCAAGCCTTGAAGATATCTAGGGGGAAGAGAGTTCAAAGCAGAGGGGAAAGTAAGGGCAAATGTCCTCAAACAGAAATATATGTGTCATTATTAAGGGATAACAAGGAAACAGGTATGGCTGGAGCTTAGGGAAGGAGGAGGGAATATTGGAAATGTGGCCCAAGGGGGAGGGGTAGCCAGCCTAAGACCGTTGAGGGAGATGTTTAACAGACTTTAACTATGACATACTGCATGTGGTTGTTACACACGGCCACCATTAATACCGCTTGACTAAAGGTATTAATGGTGGCCGTGTGTAACAACCACATGCACTTTGGGGCATGGCCATGGTGTCAGCAGTAGAAGCAGTTATCTGGGAAGGTTTATTTCAGAACATTATTTGATAGCTCTAAATTCTAGTAAGAATAATAAATACAGAATATCTGTAAGTCCTGATTTCCCTAGCTGACTGTAGGAAGGCAGAGAGAATGAAGAGAAAATAAAGATCATTAGGGTAAACTATGAGAAAGTCATTAGAAATAGTTCTAAGAGGAAAGGAACTAATTGTTCCAAAGTTATTTCCGGTTCCAAACTGATGGTTGTCTAATCACTTCCCTATATCGCACCGTGACCAGTGTAAGTATCTGAATCAAGTTCAGTGGATAAGTGAAAAACTGAAGAGAAAATTAAGGTATTCCAGAAAGGCCAAATAGGAATTGAAATATGTGCAATCTTTTATTTTTTAATTGAAACTTGAAAACTTCACTTCATGCATATACAGTCGATCCTTATTTTTCGTGGACTCTATATTTGCAAACCTTCTTACTAACAAATATATTTGTAACTCCAAAATCAATACTTGTAGCACGCACAGAGCTACAGAAAATTGAAATCTCCTGACATGCATGTTGCCAGCCTATGTTGAACAAGGTGACACTTTGCTTTCTCGTTTCAGCACTCGTAGTGTAAACAAGTGTACTTTTTGCCACCTGTTTCGTGCCATACATATATTTACGTTCTTGTGCTTTTTCTTCATGATTTCCTCATTTAAAATTGTAGTACAGAAGTGCTGCCTAGTGTTCCTAAGTGCAAAGTGGCTGGGACCTGCCTTAGGGAGAAAATACAAGTGCAAAGTGGCTGGGACCTGCCTTAGGGAGAAAATACATGTGTTAGATAAGCTTTATTCAGGCATGAGTTATAGTGCTGTTGGTCATGAGTTCAATGTCCATGAAGCAACAATAAGGTACATCCAGCAAAAGGAAGAGAAAATTGGCCGATCTGTATCTGAGCCTGCTCCAGAAAATTCTAAAATAGCATCTATAGTGCATGACGATGCCACAGAAAAGATTTGGGATTCATGAGATGGTGACTCATTAGCAAAACCATAGTGGACATCATTGTTGTGAGGCCGGAAGCCAAAGAAATTTATAGTAATGTTACCCAGGGTAAGGAAAACATTAAATTCTTCTCGGCTAGTATTTTATTATGAAGAAATGTTGCATGTAATTATTTATTTGTAATAAATATATATTAAAGAAGGTATATTTATACAGAAATACAGATAAGATCAATGTATTGATCAATTGTTGCAAACGTTGTGACCAGGAACCTAACCATACATGTCCCCTAGGAGCAGTGGCTCAATATTCGCTAATTTAGTGTTTGTGGCAACTTTATAGAACATAACTACTGTGAATAACGAGAATCAACTGTATATGAAGTATAATATTCTCATTTTGTAGATGTGGGATAAGGATTAAATGTCATTTCTAATGCTGCAAAGAGAATAAGTTGCTGTCCTGAGAAGAAGATGCAAAAGAAAGGAAATGCCCAGTTTCCTATTTGGTGTATGCTCATGGATCTCATTCATCCATTCCAATTCATATAATGAAGAACTTTAAAGTTGATGTGTCAGATTTTGAGACAGAAAAGAAAGGTTTTAACCTTATTTTTTCTTACAGTAATTCTTGCTGAAATCGACAGACAAGCAGAGCCACTTTCTTTAAAGGTCTTTGACAAATATGGTTATTCTCAGAGCCAGACTCCTTTTTCTCCTTTGCCACTCATTTCTTCCCTAATAAACTGGGATTCATGTTACATACCCTCTATCATTCCATGTGTTGCACCACAAAATATGTACAGGACAGTACAAATTATGTAGAGCTTTAAGCATATTGTTTTAGCTGCCATTGAGTCATCTCCGACTCACAGGAACTTTATGTATAAGAGATGGAAATGTTGCCTGGTCCTGTGCCATCCTTACAATCCTTGCTATGTTTGGACCTATTATTGCAGCCATTGTGTCAACCCAATTAAAAAAAATTACTTCCCATTTTATAATTACTATAATTATATGCTAGATCATGCTCAACCCTAGTAAACCACTAGAGATTCTTTAATTTCACTCTGCTCTTTATCACTCATAACACTTCCCACAGATTGTTCCTTTTATCTGGAATCCCTTTCTTCCCCATTCAACCCCACTTTGCCTGGCTAACTCCTGTTTATCTTTTTGGACTCAGATTATGTGTTACTACTTCTATGAACCTTCCCTAATCATCCCCATCTAGGTTAGATACTGCTGTGCACCTCAGCATTCTGCATACCCGTATTGTAGAATCTAACATGCTGTGTTGATTGTTTTTTTAAATATGTCTTCTGTAGGAAACAACAAACTCTTTGAGAGCAGGGACTGCATTTTAATTTTCCGTATATCTACAATACATAGCACAGTGTCAGGAATATGGTTAGACACTAAATACCTGCTCAATGATCGTGTGAACACAATTCCAAACAAACATCAAATTACTGAACTAAATATAATAATGAGAAAATTATAGTAAATTCTGACATTATGAGGATATTTACTACTTGGAATTCCTTTTAAAGTAGATGCACTATAGTGTTACTTTAAGTAATTGTAATAAACCCACATTATAGCTTAGCCAACTATTTTGTTATTCATTTAGATGTGCCTTGATTCCTGCTGAATATACATCTTATTTGCTCATGATAGTTATTGAGAATCTACATTAAAAGTTCAAATGTGAATAAAATTTCTTAATAGTATGTTTTTTGTTAAACATTGACAGTGAATCAAAACGATCTAAAATTACTGGTTTAACATAGTAATTTCTGTATATTTTCTATTTTTTTTAATTCAGTGCTAATGGTAAACTGCATAATAAAGGTGATGGTCGTAAGAGATGTCCTTTATAATGAAGAGGATGGTTTTATTGAAAAAATATTATTATGAGTATTTCTCCCTTTCTCCAAGATGCAGCAACCACTTTGTAAACACAGACTACAGCAGGCATTACCATGACAATAATAGGTTTTAGCATCAGTTTCAAAGATGAAATATTATTTCCTCGAAAATACTTATTTTCCTGCATCTTCAAAGAGAAATTGAGATGAAATTTGAAATATGTCATTGGGATCCTTAAGAACATTCCAGAAGTATTCACTAATAGAAACACTGCTCTCTCAGGATATATGTGCATTTGTTTTAAAGCACATACTGTAGTAAAAAGATTTGACTCTTTAGAATTTTCAAGTACTAGCAAAGGAGCTTGTTTTCTCTTTTAAATTATATATTTGACATTTGTTGCCTTTTCATTTTGGTTGAGTTCACCAGAGTTGTGGCTTTCTTACACTTCTGTTGAAATCTAAAATTGCTTTGAGTTCTTCACAAATCAATGCATTAACTCTACAGGAAATAATCTGTTCTTATTGTGCCTCATATTTTATAAAAAAACTAGTAAAATACTTTTCTGCGCAAGCTTGTTAATGTTAGAGGAAAAGATTACAAATGGATGCTTATAGCAACAGCTTGACTTACGATCCTTTTTAGATCAGTAAATTTTATTGCATATTGTGATTTTTACTGAATTAGGAATGAATTTCATTTTTACAACAGCTTTTGTCTAACTGTACTTGTCTAGAGGGAAATTGAGAGTGCTAGATCAAGACAACTATTCACTTACATCAAATCTAAATTTTAACCCAGTTAAATGATTACATCACGTTTTTTTCCCTTGCACTCTCCAAATTATAATCCGTATTTGTATTTAAAGATGTTAATATCAACATCCTTCTTCCATATACAACAACCTATGGTAAAGTTATATGGCTACATTTATGATATTTCCTGTAAAACCAGTTTGGAGCTATTAACTGTCGCTTTGCTGTTGAAGAGCATTCATTTTTTGAACGACTATTTCTTGTAATAAAAACTACCACAACAATAATCAGATTAGACAAAAGCTTTTTAAAAAGTACACACACACACACACACACACACACACCAGTTTAAATAAAAGAAAACAAATAATGTTTGTACAATCAACTTGATGGCAACTGGAAAAGAGAAAGACCCTCAACAAGATGGATTAACACAGTGGCTGCAACAACGGGCTCAAACATAGCTATGGTTGTGAGGATGGCACAGGACTGGGCAGTGTTTTGTTTCATTGTGTTGTATATAGGGTTGCTATGATTTGGAATCGACTTGATGCTCCGTAACAACAATACATTTATTACTCTCCACTGAAGTTGCCTTATCCACCAAAATTTGGAGATACTAAACTACATTCAGAAAATATAGTTCCCCTACATTAAAAGTTCAAATGTGAAGAAAATTTCTTAATAGTATATTTTTTTATTAAACATTGACAGTGAATCAAAACGATCTAAAATTACTGGTTTAACGTAGTAATTTCTGTATATTTTCTATTTTTTTTAATTCAGTGCTAATTGTAAACTACATAATAAAGGTGATGGTTGTAAGAGATGTCATTTGATAATGAAGAGGTTCCCCTGTTTTTCAGCTATGAATTATGGTTCTACCCACCCAGAAAAACCCAATGCCGTCAAGTCGATTCTGACTCATAGCGACCCTGTAGGCCAGAGTAAAACTGCCCCGTAGAGTTTCCAAGGAGCACCTGGTGGATTTGAACTGCCAACCCTCTGGTTAGCAGCTGTAGCTTTTACCCACTACGCCACCAGGGTTTTCTGTGGTTCTGCAGGGACCGTAAAGTAGCAGAAGGTTGGCATAATCCTTCTACTTCATTCTGTTCTTAGACTTCTTCATCAATCAGAAGGCAATAATAGAAATATTATGCCACCTTAAGTCTCGTCGTCCTTCTTTTCTTTCTTCACTATTCCACTTCTTTCCACCTTCAATGATTGCAGAAGAAGCCAACTAAGTAGTGAGGGAAAGACTCCCCTCCTTGGAAGTCATACGGACCGTTATGTGATAATCATTTAAGGCAGTGGTTCTCAAAATGTCGTCCCCAGAGCATTGGCATCACCAGGGGCTTGTTAGACACATAAATTTCTAACTGTGAGTGTGGGGCCGGGCAAATCTGTTTTTTAATAAGCCTCCAGGTGATTCAGAAGCATACTAAAGTTATAGAGGACTGCTGATTTAGGGAATAGTTACCATGACAATCACATGCTGATCACCCATTACAGGATGCACAGAAAATCCCACACTATTCATGAAGGTCTTTTCTCAATTTATTGCTTAAATACAGGAAAACTTGATTTCATGAGAGATACTGTACCTTTGGGCATGTAGCAAATTAAGAAAAGTTATCCCTGAACAGTTGTTACTAGGGGGCATTGACTTCCTGAGTTATACAATGTGAAGTTGGAGAACTTCAAATACTGAAGGGCCTTCACAGAGTTTATATCTTATAAGTACTTTTTGTCTTAACTCTTCTTGGTCTATGGAGACCTTCTTGTTAAAATGTGTTCTGTGAAGAAAGCTGTCCCTGCCCTCCCTCCTTACCCCATCAGCTCCACCTTCAAGCCTTGCCCCAACCATCTCACACTTCTTAAAAGATCTTTGAAGACTTTAGCTTTTACTGTAAAAGTCATATTCTTATTGTTAAAAATGGTAAAAGGCTCTTCTAGAAGGATATTAAATATACAACCATTGTCATCATGGAGAAATTTGTATGTTTTTATTTAGAAATTATGTCATTCTCCCATCTGTCTTTCAATAAAATTCTAAGTTGTGGTAGATTATGCTTTTTAAGCTGCTTTATTTTGTTCAAATTCATAGCAAGCCTTTTAATTAGACCATTGGATGATTTTATATGCAAATGACTAATACTATTAAGTGTATCTGTGGCTCCTTCTGTTCCTGTTTTCGTTGTGTCACAAACGTACTGACCCTCCGCAAACGGGGTTAATTAGAGAGCGAGTGCGTGACGTGAGTGTATGCGCGCTCAGTGGCTGCCAGCTGATCTAAAATAAAGAACAGAGATTTACTGAGCAGCTCTTTGTGTCTTAAAAACAAAACACATGTAGTTATGAGTAATATTTTTAGGGAGCTTGCCTTTAGGAAATGAATTTGCATTCTCTGTACTTTATATTAAAAGCTCCATGAGCGCCTTTGCTGGTTTTTTTTTCCAAATGATTTAGCAAGGCATCTATATTTTATTGTGTAAATAGGTATTTTAAAGTCTTCAAATGAAGAGAACATTTAACAAGAAAACAAAGTTGCTAAAACAACTTCACTGACTTAAAGAGCTATCTTTATCATATGTAAAAAACTAAGTTTCATGCTATTTCTATACTTAGCCATTAAAACAAAAATAATCCTCTTTTGTTTCATTCTTTTAGTGTGTTTACATATTCTATTTTCGAGGAATGGTAGTCTAACAGGGAAGAGGGACAATAAACAGACAGTTGTGAGTCAGCTTAAATACAGAATGGGGCATTTGGGTCAGGGGAAATTAAGAAAGGCTACCCACAGAAAGTGACCTCTCCATCACAGAGCAGGTTTGAGGAGAGAAAGGACAGGTAATGAGTTCTCCTTTAGACATAACAGTGTGAGACACCCAGGGGTCTTCCCTACATTAGCACAATGCCTGCCATATAGCAGCCACTCTGTGGGCTGGATAAAAAGACTCGTACAGAAATGTTCAATAGGCAGGCGTACATATAAATCTAGAGATCAGGAGAAAGATCTGGGTTGGGCAGAAGAATGGTTACACAGGAGTCTGTGACAATAGAAAAGAGTGTAAAGCATAGACCAAGAGTCAGACCATCTTTGAAGAAGCTGGGTGAAGAAGTCAAGGAGTTGCTGAAAACACAAGAGGGAAACTAGAAGAGAGAAGTGTCTGAAAACGAGAGAAAAGAATCTTTAGAAAAATAAACGGGAAGGGGTCAGGTTAGATTAAGCAGATTAAAAAAAAAGTCTGGATTTGGGAAGTCCGATATAATTTCAGAAGTTAGGAAGCCAGTTTTCAGTGGATTAAAATTGAGTAGAAAGTTTGACATGAATTTAAACATTTTTTTCCCAATAGATAATGAAACAAAATTAATCTATAGCCTTTCCTCCACAATGCCCAATATATATGGTTCTGAAAAAATTGTGAGGACAAATGTCTATGACCTCTCTCCTTTGAACCACAGAAACAGACTGTGTGAGTTGTTAGGATCAGCAGAGCCACTGTGTCGGAGTCTTCCACTTGGACAGTCTTATCACATCCCCAGTGGGAAAGCACAGTTTTCAAACTGTGATTCTGACTCTGATCTTCCATGTAAAAGAATGTTCTTCAGGCATCCCACTGAATCCACTATAAAACATCAGTCAGGCATACATAACATGGACTCAGAGGCTGTCCTGATCACTACTGGGAAACATATTACAAGACCAAAAAAAGCCTTCAATTTTATACCTACATTTGATCTAGAGATTTGAAACCACACTACACTTTGATGCCATCGCCAACTTTTTCCTTGACAAGGACATCTGCTGCTAAGTGAATTCAAGTTTTTTTTTTTTTTTTTACAAATAACTGTAATACCCTGGTTGCTATCATCTCATCTGTTGGAAGGGCACTGAACAGACTCTTCCATGGTATGTGGTCAGTATACCACAAATTTGGCCTTCCCAGTAAGGTTTCTTTTTGTAAGTTAGTATTCTCTTAGGACATTTGTGAAGCAGTAATCATGGTAATTATTTACTAGTTTTTTGGGGTCAACTAATTTTATTTATTTTTGAAGAGAGCAAGTTTGGGCATTTTGGATGTTGTTTTTTTTTCCACTTTACTGAAGTATAAAAAACCAAATCCATTGCTGTCGAGTCGATTCCAATTCATAGGGACCCTACAGGACAAAGTAGAACTGCCTTACGGGGTTTCCAAGGCCATAATCTTTACAGAAACAGGCTGTCCCAGTGACTGGTGGGTTTGAACGGCCAACCTTTGGAGTAGCAGCTGAGTGCTTAACCATTGCACCAGCAGGGCTCCTTTTTATTGAAGTATAACTGATATAAAATTAGCCACACATAATTAAAATGTACAATTTGATAGGTTTTTTTTTAATTGTGGTAAATACATACGTAACAAAACATTTTTCATCTCAACATTCTTCATATGTACAGTTCAGTGACATTAACTTATGTTCATCATGTTGTTCAGCCGTCACTCTTTTTTTTTTTTTTTCCCATCATCCTTAACAGAAGCTCAGTGTCCACTAAGCAAAACTCATTTCCCCTCCCTCACTCACACCCCTCGTAACCACTAATAAACTTTGGTCTCTGTATACCTGCACGTTCTAATTATTTCACAGGAGTGGGATCAGATGTTGTTATTTTAAATGGTAACAGTAATTGGTTCGTTTTAAATCCTTTCCTCTGGTTTATGAGCAGAAGTATGGATTTGATACCCTGGGATCATGGCATATGTGTTCATTTCAAAAACTAAACGTGGACTTGCTGTTACTTACCTTAACAAGTTTAACTTTAAAATCTAGTAAAATAAATGATCTTATCTTAAATAATCTCTTTCAGTTGTTACATATGTTTAGACTGAAAATTTAAGAGTTTGGATGAGACAATTAAGGAAACTACTTAAAATTATGTTTTATCAATATTTCTTATTAGATTTCATAAGTCAGAATTAGAAAGGATACAGCTGAATAAGAAATCATTAAGAAGGAACAAATACAAAATCTGTTATTTCAATGTGCCTTTTTTTTATAATACTAAAACCTGTAAATCTGGGATTTATACCAATAAGTCAATAGATAAATGTTGTCTTTATCTTAAGGCTGAACCATAAAATATTACAGATCTTTTTATGATTCTACCTAACTTTTATTTTGCTGTCAAACTGAATTAAATTATTCTAAGGCTTTGTCTTAGGCTGGGTTCTCCAGAGAAGCAAAACCAGTAACATGTATAAATATAGAGAGAAAGAGAGATTTATATCAAGGAAATGGCTCACACGGTTGTAGAGGCTGGAATGTCCCAAGTCCACAGGTCAGGATAGAGGCTTCTCCTGATTGACATAGCCACAGGGACTGCCGAACCCAAGATCGGCACGTCGGAGAGCAGGGCTGTCTCTGACAGGCTGCAAAGATCAGTGAACCCCAAGATCGGGAAGACTGCAGGTAAGCTGCTAGCTCAAGTCCCAAGAACCAGAGGTCAGATGAACAGGAGCCAGCTGCAGGATCCAGCACAAGCAAAAAGCCCACAAGCCTTGCCAGAATATCCTCTTATATTCAGCACAGGCCACATACCCAAGGAAACTCCCTTTCAACAGACTGGCCACTCATAGCAGATCCCATCATGGAAGTGATCACCTAATATCAAATCACATCATAGAAGTGATCACACCATCATATGACTATCAAACCACTGAGAATCATGGTCCAGCCAAGTTGACACAGAACCTTAACCATCACAGGCTTCAACACATCTTAGAAAAATCCAGCCTGATACTTTCTACTTGTTTAGCATTTATATTCACTAACTACATATATGTAACTAATTAGATTTTAATAGGCTGTTTGCCCAAGAGAGAATTCTGATCTCTGTAAAGCTTTTGTCCTTGCCTTGCTTATAATGTTACTATCAAGTTCTTTATTCTGCAGTTTTATTAAAAAACAAAGACACGATTACAGTTTTTTTTCCTGCATATTGCAATTATGTGCATTTCTCTTTCTATGAATATTGCTTTCTGGAGAGATTGCTGTTTGTAATATTAGAAAAAAATGATTATTTCTATAGAACTATGAATACTGTATATAGACAGTAGGTTGGGAAAAGAGGCATATTCACCATGAATCTGGGTCTTTGTTGTTCATACTAAATGAAGGGTGATTTTACAAAAATAAAGTGACGAAAATGAAATAATTAAAAATACTGTAGCCCAAAAACCACTCTATTTGCATATATGTGTTGTGCTGTGTGTGTTCAGTCCTATGATTTGTGAAGGCAATCTGTCATTATAAATTTAAAACAGAGAGGGAATTCCAATGGATTTTTTGTTGTAAGTAATATTATTCTACAAAGTGAGGAATAGTCAGAGTCTCAGGTGGCATCCTGTTCTTTTCATAGATGAGGAGACTGTGGTTTATATAGTTGTTATGGATTGAATTGTGCCCCCCCCCCCCAAAATATGTGTTGGAATCCTAACGCTTGTACCTGTGGATATAATGTAATATAATTAGTTTCCATAATGCAATCTAGTGTAATGTGATCAATCAGTTGAGATCATACTAGTGTAGGGTGGCTCCTAAGCCTAATCACTTCCAAGTTATGTAAAGACCATCAGAGACACAGAGACATACACATAGCACATTCTGGGGAAGACAGATGTCATGTGACCATCACCGATACCCAGAAACACCCAGGTCTACTGACAAGGAAGGAATGGACATGGCCAAGATGCTGATTTGGATTTTTAGCCTCCAGAACTCTGAGCAAATAAATTTCTGTTCTTTGAAGCCACTCACTCGTGTTATTCCTGTTAAAGTAGCATCAGGTAGCTGTTCTGGGTTGAACTGTGTCCCCCAAAAATACGTATATCATTTGGCTAGGCCATGATTCCCAGTACTGTGTGATTGTTCACCATTTTGTTATCTATTGTCATTTTTCCAATGTGTTGTAAATTCTATCTCTATGATGTTAATGAGGCAGGATTGGTGGCAGTTGTGTTAATGGGGCAGGACCCAATCTATAAGATTAGATCGTGTCTTAAGCCAATCTCTTTTGAAATATAAAAGAGAGAAGTGAGCATAGAGACATAGGGACCTCATACCACCAAGAAAGCAACACCGGGAGCAGAACACATCCCTTGGACCTGAGGTTCCTGCGCAAAAAAGCTCCTAGACCAGGGGAAGATTGATGACAAGGACATTCCTCCAGAAGCAACAGAAAGGAAGCCTTTCCTTAGAGCTGGCACTCTGAATTTGAACTTCTAGACTCCCAGACTATAAGAGAATAAATTTCTCTTTGTTAAAGCCATTCACTTGTGGTATTTCTGTTATAGCAGCACTAGATAACTAAGACGGTAACTAAAAATAGTTTAATTAAATTCCCCAATACCCCACATCTAAACAGTGGAAGAGCAAAAAATTCAAGCCAATGATTGTGTGTCTACAGAGTTTACATTCTTTCCACTGTATCAGTAGTTCTCAACCCAAATACACAATGGAAGCACCTAGGGATTTTGGTTTTTGCAATTCAATATCCATTCTCCACTCAAGGTCTGTTCTACCAGAATTTCTGTATTGTTTCAGTGGAACTTCTTGACTCAATCAGTTTATGAGTGGATCACTCCAAATTCAGCAAAGGGAGCCTGAAAGATCAGACGTTGCCAGGTAATTTGAGGTGCTCTTAATAGGTGTCAGCTTTGATGTTAGTGAGAATTTTATCCCTTTGTTCCTTTGAGTTAGTGAAGGCATTACACCATGTCTAGCCTCTGATGCTCTACAAACGGTCATGCTCAGTGTCACTCTGCTTTTGTGGGTTTTATGACACAGCTGATACTTTATACAAACTATCCCTTCCAAAAGTAGTTAGGTCATACTTGGGGAACACACACACAAATGAAACAAGGCATGGAGGATGTCCTGAAACAATTGTTAAACTTAAGGTTGTCAGATTTTCTTCTATCAATTTTGGGAACACGGAACTCATTTTATTTTGTATTGTAAAAACTTGCTGCTAATGTCCAGGGTCGCTAACTTCATGTGCAGTAAAATGTATTTGTGCAAGACTGTGGAACCATATCAAAATCAATCAGGTATTTAGTTCATGATACGTGTGTGAAAGACTAAACCGTTCAGTTCAATCTCATTCCCAATAAGAAAGGTTAATAAAAAACTAAAACGTAAAAATAGATAATGTAGGGTAGAAGTTCTCTAGCCTGACTGCGCACTAGAATCTAGGAGGACTTTTAAAACAGTTGCTTAGAACCCAAGTTCCCAGAGATTCTGATTCAGTTGATCTGCAGTGGGCTTACCATTGTCATTTTAAAAGCTTCCTGGGTGATTCAAATCTGCTGTTTCTCTCACCTTTCCCAGACCTTCCATGGTTATAAAAGATGAGTATTCAATGACCATGCTTTGCTATTCACGTATTTACTGTCGATGATGATGATGATGATAACTTTAATTGACGTGGCTATGTGCTATCTGCTAAGCAATTTTTCCAAACATTTAGTACTTACAACAGCCATTTGGTGGGGATGATATCACTATGCTCTTTTTGTAGAGGGGAAAAAACGGGCTTAGAGAGCTGAAATGACTTATCAGAGGACATGGCAGAAGTAGGATATGAATCTAGGGGCTTTGACTCCAGCACCTCAACTTTTACAGCCTCAAGTGAGATTATGAAATAAACTAGGTTGTCTCTCCAGCTTTTGCATCGGGTTCCCTTTCCGGCTTTTTGATTTGCACCTAGGTACGGAGCCCTAGTGGTGCAGTGGTTAAGAGCTCGGCCACTAACCGAGAAAAGGTCAGTGGTTTGAATCCACCAGCTGCTTCTTGAAAATCCTATGGGGTAGTTCTATTGTGTCCTATCGAGTCACTATGAGTTGGAATCGACTCATGGCCGTGGTTTTTTTTTTTTTAAACCTAAGTGCAGGCTCACTCATCCCAGTACTAGGTGATAAGGAACATGAGATTCCTTCCTGCTGCCACCTAATACCCACACACCATAGTATTTGCCTTGCAGTGGGACACAAGTCAAGGAAGAAATGCTGGGTGTTCGTTCCGTTCTGGAAAAGGAGACCTCTTCATTCTTCAGTACAATGGAAAGGATATAGACTTTGAAATCAGACAGGTATAAGATCACATTTACGCCCCTTAATCCTAGGGCCCTAGGCAAGTCATTTCATTTATTTGACCCTCAGGTTCCTGATTTATAAAATGGGAATAATAATTCATAAATCATAGAATTTTAAAGGATTAAAAGGAATTGCATAGGTAAAGTGGCTTTTCTCAATATACAGGGCTCACCTTGCCTCTTGTACTGCCCCTGTTCCACACACACACTTAGTTCTGCACCAGGCAACTGCTACCCAGTTTCTACATTTTCTGCTTCCTTTTATTCCTTTAACCTCTTCATTTAAAAGGTTGTATGGGGAACCAAAGCTATGTATGAAAAAGGCTTGCCAGTAGAGAGCTAACTATCATTTTAAAACTCTAAAAAAATACTAAGAACAATAATACCTCTTTCACCCATTCCCCCCAGCCCCTGACCCACTACCAATATATCCAAACGCCTAAAATCTCCATCTTCGCATCTCTGTCTTTTAAGGAACTGTTAGAAGAAAATGCATTTGTCTGAAATGAAGGCATACGTTAGCTTTTTTTTTTTTTTTCCTTCATGTGGCTACCCATGGCATACCTTGTACACCGTTACCATTATGGTGCATAATTAGTAGGGCTCATTCAGGTTTTGTTGTTGTTGTCTTAATTTGCCTCCAGACCCAGCATTTCAATTTTGTTTCAAGTCTAGCCTCCAACAAAGAGGCCTCTAGTCCTTCGTAAACTTTCTTAAAATGCCTAAGCTCACCTTTAACTTTTTGACTGACACCACCTGGCAGCCATGAGAGATGAACAATCCACGTCTTGATGCAACTGTGAACCTTTCAGCGCATTAATCCAAGCTTGGTTCATTACCCCTACACCCATATCCTCACAGTCAACCATCGCTTGGCCACCCCTAAGTGTTCGAGGTACACATACTAGAGTTAGACCACCCTTGGGAGACAAACCTGGAAGCAGGCTCAGGTTTCTTTGGGCTGTGTAGTCCAGAAGCCCAAGTACCCAGAGCATGGTACAGAAGGGGAACTGGCTTTCCTTCTAACTCATGGTCCTCTGGGTTGAGGCATAGCCATAGGAGGGCTACAGTAGCAAGGCCCTCTAAAGTCTGAGGCCCAGGATGGGGCCACCACTTGGCTAGGTTCAAGAGCAATACTGATGACAGCACAAAGCACCTTGGAAATAGGTGAGCAAGCTTCATAGAGAGAGGGAAAATGTGCAAGGAAAGTAAAGGAGGCCAAGGATGTCCTTTGACTCTTTGCCCAGGGGCAACTATTACGGCTGTAGAAAATGTGCTATGTATCTCTCCTCTAAGAGTAGAAAATAGCTTCAGTGTTGATGGGATGTTCTTGGACAAATAAGATAGAAAATACGGTCTGTAAAGCTACTCTCTCCAGATTGACATATAATAGAGCAGAACTAGTGCATATAATATTCAAGACAAAGTTTGCCTCACATGAAAAATACACGTTTGGCCATCTGAGAATGCCATAATTTAAAAGGGAAATTACTCCAGATTTTGCATTGCCTTCCAACCAAAAGCAAGCACAAAATGACTGCCAAGATAATTTTAAGAAGATAGTATTTACTTGCCTTGAATGGGTTACGGTTTAATTGATAGCCTGGGCAGAACTTCAGTTAGAACTTCAGTTACAATAGAAATTCATTTTCGCTTTTTAAGATATGTACTCACTGCATATGAAGGGATTACTTATAATTATATATGTTCATATATTTAATTGCATAAATATGTGATGAAAGTTTTAACGTAAGGGACTACAACTAACTTCAGAATAAAAAGGTTTTTTTTTCTTTTAATTGAATGTTGTACTTCACTGTGCCTGATATAATTGTAGAACTTATTAGGATTTAGCTTTCTTTTTAACACTGGATATTCTTGTGAAGAAATATGAAATGTGCTATTGCCTTCCTGAGACAGAGCCCCCAGAGTGCTATGTTCTTTACCTGTGCTGCATTGCCAAATCGTTTCCTCTGCTGGTGTCCCCTTGCTCTCAGCTTTGCATTGAATCCTGCTTTTACTTAGAGGTTATAGGTGAACTCTATTGCTATATTCTTTACCTGTGTTGCATTGCAAAATCGTTTCCTCTGCTGGTGTCCCCTTGCTCTCAGCTTTGCATTCGAATCCTGCTTTTACTTAGAGGTTATATGTGAACTCTATTGCACCTGTGTAGTATGATTAAGAATGCCTCTGTAACTTGTATGAACTCTTTACTTGTAAACCCCTTTAAAAGGTAACCTGCTTGCCCGCCCTTGGTGAGCAGTCTTGGCAGCAGCAAGCACCGACTGGTTCCATTTCCTTGTACAGCAAAATAAAGGTGCCTTTCTTGTTCTCCCACCTCAGTCTCTCATTTATTGGCCAATACCAGTCATGCCGACTAAGAACCTGGGGTTTCCACCAGGTAACATTCCCCCCTCCCCAGCTACTGAACTTGATGGGGATCATTTTGGAGAGAGGTTTGAGATTTTGTTCCTTTTTAAAACAGTGTTAAAAAGTGAAGGCCACCTTTTGTCAGTTTGTCGTACTCTGGTGGCCTTCGTGTTGCTGTGATGCTGGAAGCTATGCCACCAGTATTTCAAATACCAACATGGTCACCCCTAGTTTAGAGGTTTTGGTAGAGCTTCCAGACTATGACAGATTAGAAAGAAAGGCCTAGAAATCTACTTGTGAAAATTAGCTAATAAAAACCTTATGGATCACAACAGAACATTGTTTGACTCACTTGCTTTGGTCACGTCATCCAAAACCCACCAAACCTGTTGCAGTCAAATCGATTCCTACTACAAGAGACCCTATAAGACAGAGTAGAACTGCTCCGTAGGGTTTCCAAGGAGCAGCTGGTGGATTCGAACTGCCAACCTTCTGGTTAACAGCTGAGGGAACAATTGCTGGAGGAAGACATCAGGTTTGCTGAAGTAGAGAGCCAGTGAGAGCAAGGGAGACCCTTGTGAGATGGGTCGGCACAATAGCCCATGATGTACTTGAACATGCAGATGATCACGAGCATCTTGCAGGAGCAGGCAACGTTTCATTCTGTTGTACATAAGGTCACCGTGAGTCAGAGTTGACTTGATGGCAGCTGTCCGTCTGTCTGTTTTTCTAAAGAATGAAGGCAGAAAATTACGGTTAAAATATAGATGAAGCACATGCTTAACTCCAGAGTAACCTGTACTTAAACAGTGAACAAAGAGAGAATATTCACTGGAGTAAAGACAGTGGGAGAGAATACAACAGCAGAGAGCTATTGACACATGTTTTGGAAAATGGAAAGGGGATGGATGAGTGGCACTTGACTTAGTTAAGCAGAGATGTTGAAAACCAGGTGCCTGCAGAGGAGATGCCAATAAGAAGCAAATGGAGACTCCCTAGAGAATTCTGGAAGGGCTCAAGGACCAGAGGCAAAAGGAACTGTTGAAGGTAAGGGAGAGACATAGGGCCGAAAACAGGACTGATTGAAAGTCTTACAAAGATCAGCTGGACTCACAAACTCCCCCCTCAACCCTGCGTGAGTAAGCAAGTACCTTCCCCATCTCACCCTGCAAGAGGTGATGGCGGGGGGGTGGGGTGCAGGGAGAGGAAGGAGGGACATTATTCTCTGAAGTAATTTAACTATTGAGAGATTAAGTGGAAATCTCAATGCCTTTATATCAAAGTTTCTGCTAAAGGAGGTATGCTTTTTAAGTTCTAAGTTTCAGTGAACTATTTTCTTTGGAGAAAGTGTTTAGTAGCAAAAAGACGAGTTTAAAAGCTACCGATTAGCCATGCGCTTGTCTGGGGAAAAATGCTCCAAACAAATATGCTGACTATAACTACCAGACTTGATCCAGCTTGGCTACAGTGTCTTATTTTCCCATGTCTCAAAGGGTCGGCCGTTCGAATCTGCCAGGCGCTCCCTGGAAACTCTACGAGGCAGTTCTACTCTGTCCTATAGGGTCGCTATGAGTCGGAATCGACTCGCCGGCACTGGGTTTGATTTTGGGTTTAAGCCTTGATAAACTTTAAGAAATTCGGACTAGGATCAGTTTTTTGCCTTGGGTTTCAATTATTGGTTGAAACATTTAATTATGAAAATTTGCATAAGTTTTAAGGGATGGAGCACGATATATTTTCATTTTGCCAGAAAACCAAATTGTGCACTCACTTCTTAAGAGGTGTCAGCTATGGCATCTATTGCTAGAGTTCAAACAAGTGATATAATGAAGGGCATCTCTCTGTCCTAGGTTAGACATTCTGGTTTCACAAAGTGATGGGTGTGTTTATGGTTGTGTTCCAGTTAAAGCTGACTTTAGTCCCACATGGTGGCGTAGTGGTTAAGTGCTACAGCTGCTAACCAAAAGGTTGGCAGTTTGAATCCACCAGGAGCTCCTTGGAAACTCTATGGGGCAGTTCTAGTCTGTCCTACAGGGTCGCTATGGGTTGGAATCAACTCTACGGCAGGAGATTTGGTTTGGTTTAGTCTCACAAAAGAAAAAACAAAAACAAACTACCCCAGCCCAAAGCTAACAGTGTAATTAAAATATTTTTTTATACCGAGGATAATCCGTATACATTAGTAATAATTGACACAAGGCTGAGCCCCAAAATGGGAAGATCATTCACATCCTTGCTTCCCACTACTCTATCTCTGATGCCAGTCACCCACGTGGTGTTTTCTCTGTCTCTAACCCTAACCACTCACAGAGTGAGGTCTTTACAAAATAACTGCCTGCACAGCTCTCTTCTGTCCACCAAGGGCTGCAATTTCCCCATTCCTACAATGAAAATGATAATACCTACTTGAGAGAGTTGATGTATATGCAAGTCTGGGGCCTTAATGCATAGTCAATAATTGATTGACTCACTGAATATGAATGAATGATTCCATCCTGCCTCCTCCCCCCTTTTTCCTGAAGTTAGTTGCCAGGTGTGATCTTTGGGTTCCCACCTTATTTGCATATGTGGAAACCCTGGTGGCATAGTGGTTAAGTGCTATGGATGCTAACCAAAAGGTCGGCAGTTCAAATCCACCAGGTGCTCCTTGGAAACTCTATAGGGCAGTACTACTCTGTCCTATAAGGTCGCCATGAGTCGGAATCGACTCGACAGCAACGGGTTTGGTTTTTTGGTGGTTAAGTATTGCCTGGATGGTTTAGAAAAACAGACACCTTGGATTGCTGGGGAGTTACAAGGGCTGTTTTCACAAACCAGAGACATAGAGCCAAGTCAAATTCTTTGCCCCACATATATCTTTTTCAAACTTGGAATATTGGTTGTTTCCGTGGCTATATGGCTCCTCACAAACAAAACATCCTTAACTTTGTGAATTTTATTTAGGGAAGAATCAAATGTTGAAACACTCCTGAAAGAAGATATTCTCTTAGTCAAGCTCATTTATCTCTCTTGATCTCTCTTCCCCTCCCCATCAACACATACCTGCACTCAGTTTGAAGTGTTATGCCATCTTTTTTGTGCTTTATTAATTCTAATTTTTTCTCAATCTAAAATAACTGAAAGCTGTTTTGAAAAGTAACTATATATATAATTTCATAGAAAATTACATATCCTATAAAATATAGAAATTTGTATATTTTGTATAGCCTGATTTTATGTTGACAACAACTCTTTGAAGTGAGTATTATCATTTTCATTGTAGGAATGAGGAAATTATGGCCCCTGAAGGTTGACTTGTCCCAGATTGCATGGCTAACAAGGGGTAAAGCCTCAGAGTTTTGGTCCACTTGAGCCAAATACCTCTGAATTATTAAAAAGTCTAATCAGGCTCAAAAGCATACATGTAACTGAAAAAACTCCAGATTACATAATTGGGGTGCCTAAACTTGTCCTGGTTTGCCCAAGACTTTCCTGGTTTTAACACTGGCAGTCCGACATCCTAGGAAATCCCTCAATCCCAGGCAAGATGGAAGAGTTGGTCACCCTACATATAGTGGTCTTTATACCCGGTGGGTCACTGTGAGTCATAATCAACTCAATGGCATCTAACAACAATAGCATACACAGAGCCCTGGTGGTGCAACAGTTAAGCACTCTACTCAGCTACCAACCCACCCAGAGGCTCCTTGGGAGAAAGACCTCGTGATCTGTTCCATAAAGAATACAGCCTGAAAAATCCTATGGGGCAGTTTTACTCTGTCACATGGGGTCACTGTGGGTAGAAAATCAACTCAGCAGCACCTGGCAATAACAACATACACAGTATATGTAGACAGATACATAGGTACACATCATGGGAACTGAGAGAGAAATAGAAAACAAAATATAAAAGGAAAAAAGGATGAAGAAAGTTGATTTAGATAAGGGCAAAAATCATTTGCAACCCATATCAAAGAAAACCAGTTTTAACAAAAAACTATAATAACAAAACAATGATCACTAACTTTTAAAAATTTTATGTAACTAAATAAAACTGTGCGTTTATGGTCCATGTTAATGAAGCATCCAAAAAGACAAACAAATTTGATGCTAACATATCTTGAAAAGTAAAGACCTCTCTTGAATGAGTGTTTGATGGGAAGAAGCCACAAAACACACAACCAGACTTCCTAAAACTCTCTTTTTACCTCTGTCTCCTCCAGGTTTGCCTCATCAAAGTAGCTGTTCCTCAGTATGGCTTCCCAGTCTGGCTTCCACCTGTGTGACGGGTTTTGTTCCCACTTTCCTTTCCCTCATTCTCACCACTTTTTTATTCCTTGTTATCCCCTGTGGTAAAAATACATATACTACTTAAAATCAACATAAGCTGCCCTAAGCTTCTCTGTGTCCCTTGCTGCACTAGAGTGTATCCTGCCCATTCCCTTCCACTCCCCTGCTGACAACCCACTACAGAACAACAGTACAGCAGAGACCCGGAGGAGAGAAATGGAGTGGTCCCTTCAAAGGCAAGGAAGAGAATGAGGGAATGAGAAATAGATGAGAAAAGGCTGCAGATATTCTTACCTGAATATTTTTGGTGTGTGTGTAAATACTCAGATAAAGTAGCCTCCTTACAGAAAATTTAAGAAAAATTGATTAAAATTTATAAAAAGGACTCACAAATTATTTTGATAGGATTCCTTCTAGTCTTTCTTCACTCTTCTTGTTGTGTGTTGTTCAGTCAATTCTTACTCATAGTAACTCTGTAAGACTGTAAAACTGTCCCATAGGGTTTCCCAGACTGTAATCTTTACAAGAGCAGACTGCCAGGTCCTGTCTCCTGTGGGTGGGTTGGAACCACTGACCTTTTGGTTAGCAGCTGAGCACTCAACCAGTGTGCCACCAGGACTCCTTGCTGTTGAGTTGCTTCTGACTCATAACGATCCTGTAGGACAGACTAAACCTGCCCTATAGGGTTTCCTAGCTGTCAATCTTTGGGAAAACAGACTGCCACATCTTTCGAACCACCGACCTTTCGGTTAACAGCTGAGCGCCTAACCACTGCACCACCAGGGCTCCATCTAGTACCTTTAGATGTTCTAAAATTGTTGAAATTATGGTGCATGTACATTTATATTTTATCATAAGCATTAGCCAATGTCATTCTATTCTCACCAAAACTATCATTGGTCCAGGTTTTCTCTGTTAAATATACTGTTATAATTAGCCTTTTCCACAATGAGGATTATTTTCACAGGATAGATGTCCAGAAAGGACATCCACTTAATCCAATTTTTTAAAACCTATTGGCATTTTATAGAATGCATGCTGCTGTTTTGAATTCCTTTCCTATCTGTTGTTAGACTGTTTTTTATCTCATATTGTTTATGTATATTTTGCTTACTTTGAGGGAAAGTGTCTATTTTTGTAACTTTTCAAACAACTACTACTTGAATTTATGAAACTTGTCTTCCTTTATTTTAATTCACTTTTTTCCAAAACAATATTTTACAGAAATAGTATGTGCTTTTGAAAAGAAATGATATGCAGTACAAAGAAAAAAAAAATCACCTGCAAAACGCTTGCCCTGAGAATTCTACCAGTGACAGTGTCTTAAGGATATTAGGAAGGAAGAATGACAGAGGCCATTTGCTTTTCAGTAACCAGGTTTGTTGTACACCTGAATGTCTCACACATGTGCTGAGGACCATTAGAAGTAGCTAAGACCTGGAACTGAAACACCTTTTCACTCTGCAAGGAGTGTGCCACCAGCATTTACCACTCACAGGACTGGTGCTAACACAATCTGTCTCTGGAGAATGGAGCATAGATTAACTGCTGGTTCATGATAAATCAAGAATATCTGATTTGCCTGTTATATGCCCAGTTTTCTTTGGAAGTAAGCCTTGGAAGCTGTTTTTCTGATCAACTTCTAACTCACATAAAGTGCTTATGAAAGCGAAAAACAACATTTACTCATGATAAAGATTGAGCTCTAGCCATTATAAATCCTATCAATTGCCTCATGAAGGTTAAGAGGAAAAAAAAATTCCCATTGTGTTCACTCAACCTTGAGTCTGGACTCATGCTGTTACTACTGTTATAAACTCTTCTGGAATTTCCATCATTGGCACAAACCAAAATACAAGCAGAGATAAAGTTGGGAACCTAAGGAGATAGTTGACTAATGAATGCCAAACCACAAGGAATAAAGGAATAGCCAGTATCAACTCAGTAAAGAAAATAGTTATAGTTTACTATTTAAAGTGAAATAGAAAATATATATATATATATATTTTTTTAGTAGAAGGACCAAACATTTCCTTTGTTCTCTATTTTTCTTACAAGCCAGCAAGATAAGCGGATGCAATCTTAAGAAACATATTATCACGTTAGTAGTTAGAGTCAATCGCACCCAAAAAGTTTATAATGATTTTTTATTTTTTACTTCAGTAAAGGTGTCCACTATTTAGTATACATTCCATATAATCTTTTGTTTACTTGTTCGAAGAGAGACTCGTTTTCTTCTTTCCCAAAAGTCATCAAAGGAAATACAAAACACATTTATCTGAAATGTGGGCCAACATTTAGCCATTTTTGGTAGGTTAAAATACACACTTCTACACGAGCAGTTCTTCAATTTCAACAGACGTTTTTTGAGTGTCAGTTATGTGCTAATACTCAAAGCTACAACATAAGTCAATAGTGTGGCTGAATGTCAGCCAGATGGCCTGCCTCCAGCTCTGTTCACTCTTCCAAGCCTGTCACATGTGTTTTGATACCCTCCATTAGCCTTGGGGTGGAGTGTTCTTGAGAGAGAGAAAATAAAGCATAGAGACAGGGATGTGAGATCTCTGGGCTATGTGGTTATTCCTTTGCATTTATTTATGAAGTCCGTGAGTCTTTGGAAACCCCTTATCTATCAGCATTGTAGATAGCCTGCAATTTCCTTAAGGTAATGAACTTTAGGGATAAGTATAAGGAAAATTTCTTCCTCCTCTTTCTTTTTTTAACCCCTACCCTCCCTTTTTTCTTAAGATATCTTCTAACAGAGTTGAGTGATCCCTGAGTGATGTAAATAGTTAAGGCACTTGGCTGCTAACTGAAAGGTTGGAAGTTCAGGTCCACCCAGATGTACCTCAGAAGAAAGGCCTGGTGATCTACTTCCAAAAACTCAGCCACTGAAAACCCTGTGGAGCACAGTTCTACTCTGACACATTGAAGTCACCATGTGTCAGAGTACTGTCCACACACCTGGATCACGATCAGTCACAGAGTTGGGTTAAGGAGTGAGCATACTGGTAGGACACCAATCTATACAAGGCATCACTATATGACTGAAATAAATTAGAAATATGATGCCAGTTAATCAAGTTTTCACTTGTGGTTCCTTAAAATGTTCTTTCTCTAGATGTGGTAAAATATAACCTACAGCAGAAATTTTAAAATCAACAAACAGAAAGCTTTCTCTCTGGAGTCAGCCTTTGGCTGGTGAATATTTTTGAGATGTCCATACAAGTCGCAAGGAGCAGCTGCTGGCCACACCACTACCCTGAGTCCAGCCAGCTGACACTTGCCTACAGTTGGCTGCCACAGCCAGCTGAAATTTGGAAACCCCAAAATGCTTGGTGCGGTGATTCGTCTGTTTATTGAAATTATAAACCCTCTATCAGGCCTTTCAAGAAGTTGTCTGGTTCAGAAAATTGCATATAATAAATTCATTAGTTCTAACATAAAGGGGAAAATGCTTTTCAGCAGCAAATCATTTGGTCCCAACAACAACTACAGAAATGGTAAATACATGTTTATTAGCGGTAATTTAAAGGTGCCTCATTTTTTTTTTCACAATATTAATCCTTGTTTGATTCTATTCGATGAAATACATTTCCATTCAGTTTCTCTTCTTTCATACACACACAGAGGCACACACATACAGTGACACACACACCTATGCATATATACTTTCTTTCCCAGTCCTCACCAAAGTTTTACAAGACAGCCCTGAAAATCATGGACAGGGAAGCAAAAGTGTTTTTTATACCCTTTCCTCCTGCTGTCTGCAATATCAAATACAGTTTCCCCACAATTCCTATAAGCCAGTGTTTTTCTCACAGCAAAGCCTCTGACTGGATAGTTGCCCTCCTGAATATTGCCATACAGTAGGCAGCAGTCTGTGTTTCTTCCTTTCATGGATCCCGGCTCATGTTGTGGACAGAGTACTTTCAGCTTTTAACAAAGGATTTGCCGCTTCACTTTTTCCTGCAGCCATAGCCATTTTGTGTTTATTTATCAGTGGGTCTTAAAACATAAATGCTCTGCCACAACAAAAATAGTTCTCATGCCCTCAAATATTTGCTTGAGCCTCCTTCAAGTTTAAAAGAAAAAAAAAAAAAATCCAGGAAACTTCGATGTTTGTGTTGTGTATACCTGGGAAGTTATTCATGTTGAGCAAGAGAACAGATCTTGAGCGCCTTGCTTTCTGCTTCCAGGAATGCCAATCAGAGAACATTCTTTTTTGGGCAGCCAAGTTTGGAAGTCAGTTGGTTTCTGGCAGTGAGTAGGGGGAGGGGATGGTAGAGGAGGAAGCACAGCAAGTCCTGAGGCTGGTCTTCAGCTTCCAAGTGTTTCCATAATAGCCATCAATGAAGGCATCTCCTCTCACCCAAGCAGAGACAGGTAAAAAGACAGCTGAGTAAATCAGCATTCGATGTAACAGCGGAAGCTCAGCTCCAGGGAGGAGCGGGAGGAGGGAGGGCACTTGAAAGCCTGCCATTGGTGAGCTTACCAAAGGCATCTGCCAGTGGGACTTCAATGGAATGTGAAACCAAATCATTTTCAAGTTAAAGATAGACACAGTTTACACCGGGATCTAGAAGCTGGATTTTAAGCTCATCTCTCTCCCTAGAATTTCAGGGCGTTCTGTTATGATCTCTGCTGTAATTAACTATTTGGTGAAAGTTTGTTCATTAAGTGAATATGCTAAGAATTTGCATATGTTCTGAATGTACTGGAATTAAGAGGACTTAGGACAGCACGATGTGCACGCCCCGGGGTAAGTGAAAGATGGATTTTAAGATGCATTGCTTCTCAGTGAAGGTTAATGTTGACTTTTTTTGTGTGTGTGTGGGAACGAAAAAGTGATAATGGAGATTTTTTCAGTGTTTCGAGAGGTGTCACTTTCTTACCTTTCTTGAGATAGTTGGTGTTTTGCATTTTGTGCAGCCGAAAGACATAGAGTAGCTTAGTTTTGACATTGACATTGCACGTAACTTCAGTGCACTTTACCTTTACTTTGTTTTTCCTCTATCAGCTTGGCCCCAGCACTGAGCTTATTGAGTTAGAATATAAATAGCCGTGTGTCAATATCGACTGAAGGTTATTGTGTACATTATGCCATTGGATAAAACTGTATTACTGTGAAGCGGAGTGGAATTTGCCTTGCATGACACTATGGTGCTTCTTGAAAGAAAGAAAGAAAAAGAGGAGGAGGAGGGGGAGAAAGAGCAAGATGGTCTAAAGATGTATAAGGAACCTCAAGAAGATATTCTGCTTAAAAAAAAAAAACTGATTAAAAAATAGGCAATTTCCATGAAAAAGAACAATTTATTAATAGCAGTTATTTTTTGGTGTTGCCTCATTAATTCCAAGCAGGTTCCCCTCCTTGAAAAAAGCTGGTATTTGCTAAGTGAATGGAGGCGTACTGATTATACGGAGCCTGAGAGTGGAGGAGGGAATGAAAGATTTGTCCAATTTGCTGTGTTTTTAGGATTTCAGAACTTTTTGCTTTAAAAGAAAGAACAGCCAGCTCTAGTTCTCGTCCGTCATGTTTTGACCATGTATAGGTTTTTTTTTTTTTTTCTTGTTTTGTCAAGTGACCTCTTGGCTTAGAGACAGCTTTTCCAAACTTGCACAGCATTCCTTCTGAATAAATACTGTCCATAATAGTCACAGAGTACATGGTGTGAATTGGAAATTCTACTTTATATGGAGAAAAATAAATCTGCTGACATTCTTATTACAGAGTGTGGGGTAGAACAGTTGTTAAAAAGGCAACTGGATGGTTTTCCTCTGTCAAATGGACCAGATTCTAATGAACTAAGTTGGCTAACTTAGGTACAAACAATGAGTGCTTTAATGTGGATCACCCACCCAACTTCAATAGCTTTGTGTTGATCTCCTTAAATGGAAAATGGGCTTTATACTGACAGTATCATCTGATTTTACAACTACTGTACTGAATTATCTGGGAAGGCTGAACAGCTGTGAATGAACAAGGCTCAGTTTTGGTGCCCCCTCCCTCCTTTCTCTGCCCATTTTCCCTCTTCCCCTCTGTCCCCCTATCTCACCCCTAATGAACATCATTGCTCAGTACCCTACTTTTGTTTGGTAGTCAAGACTTACCATCAGGAAGGAACCTGACTGTAGAGTGATTTAAAGTCATTGTACTAAGTCCAGCAGCAATAGTTGCATTTTGGTATAATTGCCTAACCTCCAAACAGGTTAGGCAATTTTTAAAATCATAGTTAACCTTCAGTAGTACTTATGATAAACCTGTTAGGTTGGAGTTATGATCAATTTTCATTTCTCCATGAATGGATTGTACCTTCGTAAATTTTCCACGGTGATGTCGGGGAAGCCTGTTATTCTTTTTTTTACCCGTCACTGCTATGAGTCGGAATCTACTCTATGGCAGTGGGTTTGGTTTTGGTTGGTTGACAGTAGGACTGAGCCTGGCAGACATAAATCATAGGTGTTTCCAAGAAGTTTGTGAATGTATACAGTTGCATGCTCGCAACACACACGTACACACAAACGCTTAAATGTGGATATATACCTTTTACTTAACTGTTTCTGATTGAATTATCAGTGTGGGTTTCGTTTTTGTTTTCAGTGTGCCAGAAAAGAAACAAAAAAGAATACAAAAAAATTAAAATTCCTAACTGTTAGAATTATAAATGTTGAGACAAAATGGTGTTGACAAGAAAAGGAACAGACAGATATTGCTTGGAGCCCTGGTGGCACAGTGGTTGAGCCCTTGGCTGCTAACTGAAAGGTCTGTGTTAAAACCCACCAGCCACTTCACGTGAGACAGATGTGGCAGTCTGTTTCCATAAAGATTACAGCCTTGGAAAACCTATGGGGCAGTTCTACTCTATCCTATAGGATCTCTATGAGTTGGAATCAACTCCACGGCAACAGGTTTGTTTTACTATTATGTCACATTTTGTAGTTTCTAGTTCCCTGCTGAAATTGCAAAGTATGGATTTTGTTTCTTTGAACATAGTTCAAAGTTTTATAATACATGTCTGATAATTTCAATATCTCAAGTGTTTTTGGGTTTGTTTCTATTAGCATTTTTGCTTCTCCCAGCTCTCACTCATGGTGTCTTATTTTCTTGGCTGCTTGGATATCTTTGACTATGGACTGGAAATGTATTTTAAAATTATTTATGAGAATAATTGGAGACCTGTGTTGATGGTATTTTCCTCCAGAGAGGACTTTGGTTTGCTTCTGCTGGGCACCTAAGAGTTATATCAGACCAGTGTCACCTTAGCCAAAGATTAACACAGAAGGTTTCCTGAATCACCCAGGTGACAAGAAGCTACAAATCTGTGTGAGGAGTAGTTTATTTCAGGTGCAGTCCATTTGGGATCCAAGTTTAAAGCTGGGGTTAGTTTACTAAAGTCTTCATCTTAGGAGCATGGACTTCGACTTTTCCATCTAGCCCATCCCATTGCCGTCTAGTGAATTCTGATTCAGCAGCCCTATAGGGCAGAGTAGAACTGCTCTATAGGGTTTCCAAGGCTGTAATCTTTATGGAAGCAGACTGCCACATCTTTCTCCCCTGGAGAGGCTGGTGGGTCCAAACTACCAACCTTTCAGTTAGAAGTCGAGTACTTAACCACTGCGCCACCAGGGCTCCTCTTCTAGCCCATACCAAAAACCAACCTCGTTGCCTTCGAGTCATTTCTGACTCATAGCGACCGTGTAGGACAGAGTAGAACTGCCCCACAGGGTTTCCCAAGGAGCGGCTGGTGGGTTTAAACTGCCGACCTTTTAGTTAGCAGCCAAGCTCTTAACCACTGCGCAACCAGGGCTCCCTTCTAGCCCATAAGGCTGCCTAAAGTGAAGCTGGTTTCTCATGTCTGTTTTTCCTCTTAATTATGCCCATGGGCAAAAACTTTCAAAGCTGAGCCTGCCTCTCTGAGTTCTGGTCTTTTCCTAACTTTTCATGTGTTATGTCCTCACCATTTTTTGTTTGTTTTAGAAATCGATTGAAGTTTTTTTTTTTTTTAATATATAGTTTGCAAATTGGGGTAGCACTTGGACTAGATAGTCAAAAATATTCTGAAGATGAGAGAAGCTGTAAAGAATCTTATGCCAAATTTTATCAGCATTACCATGGAAAAAGGACCAAAACAGAACTGATAAACAGTTTTTGTTCAGGAAGGGTTCCATACAGCATTGTCTTGAAGAACAATTAAAATAATTACTAATTTATCCTAAAATGTAGTTTCCAGCCTGACCTTTGGAGTGTCCTCACCATGTTATTAGCTCTTTGCTGTTTTTATGTTTCAAATATTTGTAGTTACCTCAGTGGGAGTGTCAGTCTCAATTATCTAATCGCTACTACCAGGAATGGAAGTTTACTCCCCCACTTTTATGCTTATTATTTGTTTTCACACTCCTCATTCTGGAGAAGATACCAGGCAGTCGGCTGATAGATCACTGATTTCATACATACGTACATACATATATATTATATATGTATATGTTTTAAATGTGTGACCTGATTTGTTTAGGCTTTTGGAGAAAATTGCATATGCATGCTGATTGGAAGATTCATGTTTTCCAATCTTATTTGAGCTGTCAACGATACTTAACAGTCCTTTTATTTGTCCCTAGCTGGCCTTTTTCCTCACCACCCTCTTTAATCTCTCTAATCCAGTCCTTCCTACCATAACTCTCAGCTGTTGACCTTGCCTCTTTCTGCTTTCTCCTGGCCTATATCCAGTATCACCACAATTAAGAAGTTATCTTAAATAAATTCCTTCCTTTCCATTCTTTTGGCAATTGCTTTACCTCAGGTCAGTTATCTCACTTGGGTATTTTTATGGCATCCCAGTTGATCTCCTGCCTTTATGCTCAACTCCCTACACATTCCTCATACTGCTACCAACAGACCTACCTTCTAAAAAACAAACAAACAAAAAAAAACACAGGCATGAACAGATTGCTTTCCTCCTTAAAAATCCTTAACGTCATTCTCTTCAAAATAAGAGCTACAGCTGCTAACCAAAAGGTTGGCAGTTTGAATCCACCAGCCACTCCTTGGAAATCTATGGTGTAGTTCTGCTCTGTCCTGTTGGGTCGCTATGAGTCAGAATCGACTGGCTGGCAACAAGTTTGCTTTGGTTTTTGTTTTTTATCCTCAGTGTGTCCTGCAGGGCCGATCACAAAGCCTCAATCTGTTTCTCAAATCTTCAGTACTTCACCATTATCACCAAAACTTTGATCACACATGATCGCTTCCTCCAGAATGTGCCATGCCTCTGTTCTAGTCCACGTACTTCATTACTAACTTATTTGTTTATGGCCTGGGTTACCCATTGCAATCTCCAGTGTGGCCAAGTCCTACTTCTCCTTTAAGGTTGACATCCTAAGTCACCTTCACATACTTTCTTCAGTTGTATAATTCACCCACTATCCTGGTAGCCACCGATGGCATGGATTGTGTCTTACTGATTTTTGCATTCTTAGTAACGTCTTCATAGAAACCACGCCATAAATGTTTAAGGAATGACTAAGTATTCTAAGAGAGATTTTTTTTCTCAACAACACCTTATTTACTTTCTTCTTTCTCATTCTAACCATCATTATTCTTTGACCTTAGAGTCTATGTCTAGAATAGGATTATAGAAGATCCTCTATGTCAAGTCGACTCAATTAAATACTAGTTTATTTGCTTTGAGCAATGGTAATTATTTCCTTCCATGTTTTGCAAAATGACACTGTATTATTTGATTGTAACAACAAGAGGAACAAGAGAAGTTTAAATGTGATGAATCAACTATATATTACAGAGATTAATAATCAAACAACAGTAATAGAGTGGGAAAACTGACATGTTCCAACAAATGTAGTCCAGAGAGCTGGAGAGTGCAGTTGGAGAAAAATCAATGAGACAAAACTAAATTAAAATTATTTCATTGCACACAAACCAAATCTCAATAACCAGAAAACAATGAATTGATTCCAGTTTGCAGTGTAATAATAGAAGGAAAGCAATTGAGTTGGTGGATATTTTTCTTCAAAATTTTGAAGACTTGAAGTACAACTTTAGTCTCCTTTTGCTATCAGCATATATAAGCAAAGGAAACTGCATTTCTTTATTAAGAGTGACTATTTTTATTTTCTATATACTTCCAGAAAGTTAGCGGGCATCCAGAGGAAGAAGAAATTTAGCTTATTAATTCTGAGGATGCTTAACTATTTTTACATTCTTTGGACCACTTATACATTTTTCACACATTCATTATATGCTTTGAAATGCCAACCCCAAAGATTTAGAAAAATAAGAAACCTGATTCATTTTTTCTCATATACGGCTCTCCTATCTCTACAGAGAGAAAACTTCTCCTATGGTTGAGGACAAATTTTATCTTAAAAAAAAATTTTGAATCTAATGAAATGATCAATATTTAAATGAGAATGCAGGATTCTCCATTAATAAATTTGAAAAAATGATATTGGCCTAAAACATTTAAAAAAAACACTTTATTGTGTTTTAGGTGAAAGTTTACTGAGCAAATTAGTTTCCCATTCAGCAAATTGTACATAAGTATTCCAGGACATTGGTTGCAATCCCCACACTGTGTCAGCACTCTTCCCCATTTCTGCCCTGGGTTCCCCATTTCCTTTCATCTGGTTTTCCTATCCCTTCCTGGCTTCTCTACTTTTGGGCAAATATTGCCTTTTTGGTCTCATATAATTGTTTGGTCTATGGAGCATGTTCTTTTCAAGTGTTATTGTTTATTTTGTAGGCCTGTTTATTGCTTTGTGCCCTAATGGCACAGTGGATAAGAGCGCGGTTGCAAACCAAAATAAAAGCCAGCAGTTTGAATCCATCAGCCACTCCTTGGAAACCCTATGGGGCAGTTCTCCTCTGTCCAGTAGGGTTGCTGTGAGCTGGAATTGTCTTGATAGCAATGGGTTTTGCTTTGTTTTGATCTATTGCTTGGCTGGAAGATGGTTTCTGGGAATGGCTGCAGTTCCAAGTCAGAGGGGTGTCTTAAGATCATAGTCTCAGGAGTTCCTTCAGGCTCTATCAGGCCAGTAAGTCTTGGCCTTTTATTCATGAATTTTATTTTTTGTTCTACATTTTTCTCCTGCTCTATCTGGGACCTTCTACTGTGATCCCAGTCATAGGGTCTTTTGTGGTAACTGGGCACCATCTAGTTCTTCTGGTCTTGGGGTCATGTAGGCAGTGGTTCATGTGGTCCAATAGTCCTTTGGACTAATTGCTCCCTTGGGTCTTTGGTTTTCTTCACTCTTCCTTTACTCCGAATGGGAAGTGACCACTAGTTGTATCTTAGATGGCCTCTCACAAGCTTTTAAGACCTTAGATGGTACTCAGGATAATAGAATGTAGAACATTGTTTTTGTGCACTGTGTTATGCCAATCGATGTAGATTTCCCGGAGTCTGTTGGAAACCCTGGTGGCGTAGTGGTTAAGAACTACGGTTGCTAACCAAAAGGTCTGCAGTTTGAATCCACCAGGCGCTCCTTGGAAACTCCATGGGGCAGTTTTACTCTGTCCTATAGGGTTGCTATGAGTTGGAATCAACTCGACGGCAGTGGGTTTGGTTTTTGTTTTTTTATGGTCCTTAGCCTTCAAACCCAGTATCTTTGTCCCAGGAGGTGTTTGCTTGTGCTTAATAAGTTTCCATGACTGTAGCTCTTGTGTGTTCTATTTTCTATATTAGTATACATGTAACATCTACGAATATATGTAAAGATAACCACAACCTAACCTGTATCTGCAGGTGGTGGTGGGTATGTTCTCTTATACCCCCCAAGCCTCTTTAGCATACCTGTCTACCTATGTATCCCTTCATAAATTATGATTTGTTAATACTGTTGTTGCAGGATTGTCTATGTTATGGTAATTGCTGTAGTTCCCCTTTGTTCTTGTGTTGCCTCCAGTGTATTCATTTGCCTTTGTTGTGTTATACTGATTTCTCCCATAGAGTGTATTGCCTTTCCTTTCATCAGTGTTACCATATATCTTCTATCTATTTAGTAATTGACCCTCCTTTCCCCTCCCTTCCCTGGTAGCCATCAAATAATTTTTTTTTTCTGTGTTTAAACTTTTTCTTGCTTTTTTTTTTTTTAAATAATAGTGGTCTCATACAATATTTGTCCTTTTGTGATTGGCTTATCTCACTTAGCATAATGTCCTCCAGATTCATCCATGTTGTGAGATGGTTTATATATTTGTCATTATTCTTTATGGTTGTGTAGTATTCCATTGTGTGTATGTACCACAGTTTTTTTTTATCCATTCATCTATTGATGAGCACTGAGATTATTTCCACCTTTTGCTATTGTGTGTAAAGTTGCAGTGGACATGGGTGTGAATATGTCTGTTCATGTCATGGCTCTTATTTTTCTAGGATATATTTCTAGGAGTGGGATTGCTGGATCGTGTGGTATTTCTATTTGTAGTTTTCTAAGGAGGCTCCATCTTATTTCCCGTAGTGGTTGTACCATTTTACATTCCCACCAGCAGTGCATACAAGTTCCAGTCTCCCCACCTCTCAAACATTTGTTATTTTCCATTTTTTTTTTTTATTTCTGCCAGTAATGTTGGGGTGAGATGATGCCTCATTGTAGTTTTAATTTGCATCTCTGTAACGGTTAATGATTACAAGCATTTCTTTACATGTTTGTTAGCTGCATGGCCTAGAACATTTTAAAGGGCAGTTTTAGTCCTTTTCTTTTTTGTCTCATCTATAAAAAAATATATATATATAAATTTTTTTATAAGAGAAATTAAGACTGACCCTTGAAAACTAGCTCCCAAGTAGCTGAGCTAATTTGTCTCATTAATTCACCACACTTCTATCGTATTGTTACCACTCGTGCCTTAACTATGCTAGACAATGAAATTATTTGTTTAGCCCCGTCAGCAGACACTGACACTGGAGGATGTCATGTTTAAACAGAATTGAATTTAGAAATTAGACTTGTTCCCAACTAGTTAGGAGTTGGGGAGAAGGCATAAAGGATTGAGAGAGGGTGTTGGCTAAGGGGTACAAGATTTCTTTTTGGAGTAATGAAAATGTTCTAAAATCAACTGGGGTAAAAAATACACAATTCTGTGAATATAGTAAACACCATTGAATTGCACACTTTAAAAAATAATAAAGTAGCCTATTTAATAAGTGGAAAAAATTATTTTATATTATTCTTTCATTTATAGTCTTAATTTTTTGTGCTAATCTCCACACGTTTCCAAAAGTCATTTTGACCTTTCTCAACAGTTAGTGCTTCTTCTCAGAAGGGCAAATTATAGGGTAGTCTTGGAATTGCTCTAACTCATTAAAAAAAATCTCATATTTAGCAGACACTCTTTTATCAAATAGCTTAAAGAGTTCTGAACATATTCTAAAAAAGAGTTAATAGAACATGTATTTTTATCACGTAGGACACTGTGTTGTGAATATCTTAATATAAAGTAGAGGCACACGTATTTGCATAAATAAAGCTGGACTTTGCATTCTAGCAAAATCAGTTTGGTGTAAGGATGACTCAGCAACGTCCTGAGTCAGGAAAGCTTTGTAAACCTCCATGTATTTTAAAGAGAGATGTCCTGGCAATGCAGTAAATTTTATTAATTTTCCTCTATCTCACTTGACTTTTCTGTATCCTAATGTTACATACATGGTAGTGTACAGATTATGGATGCTGAAACAATGCATTGATTGAATTCAAGAATACAGTTGCCTTAATCAGTTTTATTAAAGGATATAGAATAATTTTGAATGAAATTTATCTTCTAATGCATATGAACTTCCTAGTCTTAGGCTGTTCATTACTACACATTTGTAGAAACATCTTGACTCACTAAAAGATGTTTTTAACACCTAAGATTAAGGATGTTTCCAATTTTTCATATTATTTTATAGATAAGAAAAAATTTTTTAAAAAAAATAGATAAGAGACACGTGTAATTGTTTTATACACGATAAAATTAAGATGCTGATGTATGAAGTACTCCAGATACACGAAGTATGACAGGCTGATAGCAAACAATCCCCAGTGACTTATAAAACAAAGGTTTCCTTTCCACTCTTGCAAATCGGCTGCCACAGGTTAGTAGAAGGCCCTTCTCCACATTGTTGCCTTCACTGCTCCTTGATACAGCCTGGAGTGTTGCTGGTCACTGTAGCAGAGGAGAAAGAAAACACAGTGAAGCTCTTAAAGCTCTCACTCAGAAATGACCCATGTTCCTATGCTCACATTTCCTTGGCCAAAGCATGCCATACCCAGCCATCCCTAACTTCAGGTGAGTGGGGAGGTACAGTCCTACCAAGTGCCTGGAAGGAAGAAGGACTGGGATATTTATGAAGAGCTCTAATGAGATGATGATGTTGTTGTTGTCATCGTTATTATTGTTAGCCACTGTTGAGTTGTCTATGACTCATGGCAACCTTAAGTACAACAGAATGAAACGTTGCCCCGTCCTGCACTATCTTCACCATCATCAATATGATCTAGTCCATTGTTGCGGACACTGTGTATTTTGAGTGCTTTCCAACGTAGGGGGCTCATCTTCCAGGACTAGATCAGATAATCTTCTGTTGTGACCTATAGGGTTTTCGTTGGCTATTTTTCACAAGCAGATCACCAGGCCTTTTTTCCTAGTCTGTCTTAGTCTGGAAGCTCCACTGAAACCTGTCCACAAAGGGTGACCCTACTGTATTTAAAATACCTGTGGCAGAGCTTTCAACATCATAACAACATGCAACCCACCATAGTATGACAAACTAGCAGAAAGTTGCTTGTCTAATGATGATAAAAAACAAAACAAAAACCCCATACCCATTTCTTTTGAGGTGATTTCAACTCATAGCAGCCCTATAGGACAGAGCAGAACTGCTCCATAGGGTTTCCAAGGAGCAGCTGGTGGATTCAAACTGCCAACCTTTTGGTTAGCAGCCAAGCTCTTAACCACTACACCACTAGGGTGCCCTAATGATGATGACCACCTCAAAATCCAGGAGAAACACAGATGCAGAGTTAATGTCTTATAAACCCAGGAATGGTAACTGGCCATATTTGATAACACGTAGGCAGGCATCAGGATTGGATGAAGACTCATTAACAACCTGTGTTATGCAGATGACACAACCTTGCTTGCTGAAAGTGAAGAGGACTTGAAGCACTTACGAATGAAGATCAAAGACCACAGCCTTCAGTATGGATTGCACCTCGACATAAAGAAAACAAAAATCCTCACAACCGGACCAGTGAGCAACATTGTGATAAACAGAGAAAAGATTGAAGTTGTCAAGGATTTCATTTTACTTGGACCCACAATCAACAGCCACGGAAGCAGCAGTCAAGAAATCAAAAGACGCATTGCATTGGGTAAATCTACTGCAAAGTACCTCTTTAAAGTGTTGAAGAGCAAAGATGTCACTTTGAAGTCTAAGGTGCTCCTGACCCAAGCCATGGTATTTCCAATCGCATCATATGCATGTGAAAGCTGGACAATGAATAAGGAAGACCGAAGAAGAATTGACACCTTTGAATTGTGGTGTTGGCAAAGAATATTGAATGTACCATGGACTGCCAAAAGAACGAACAAATCTGTCTTGGAAGTGCGGCCAGAATGCTCCTTAGAGGCAAGGATGGCGAGACTGTGTCTTACGTACTTTGGACATGTTGTCAGGAGGGATCAGTCCCTGGAGAAGGACATCATGCTTGGCAGAGTACAGGGTCAGCAGAAAAGAGGAAGACCCTCAACGAGGTGGATTGACCCAGCAGCTGCAACAATGAGCTCAAGCATAACAATGATTGTAATGATGGCTAAGGACCAGGCAGTGTTTTGTTCTGTTGTGCATGGGGTCGCTATGAGTCGGAACTGACTCAACGGCACCTAACAACAACAACAGGCAGGTTACCTGGGATGTTTTGTCTGTTTATGTTGGTTGACTCTCATCTCCACTGAGACTTTTTTGGCTCTCTAAATCTAAATCTTTGCCATCTCCAGAGTGGCAGGAGCCCCTGTTAGGGTAATTCTTATAAAACGTAGAGAATAAATCTGAAAAGTTAACATTTTCCCATTTCTAAGAACTAATCATATATAGTAAATAAATGGAGAGAAAGGTAAATGAATATAGTTCTATCCCCGCCCCCCCACCCCCACAGGCTTATATTAAAAGCTATTTAACACCAGCAGATAAAGTAAAAGGACTAGGCTTAGGGAAAATGCCGTAGAGAAATGGTGATATATGTTATACACTGGAAATGTGTAGTTTTGAATTGCATTTACATCACTCTGACACTCTACTTTTTGCTCAGCATTCAGTTTTAAGCACTAACAAGCTGAAACTGGGGAATTCAAAGATTATTCAGACATTTAAAAGTTGAAAAAATTCTTAAGCCAATATTTTAAGCCCTTTTGGAAATTTTAATTTAAATCAGCAGATTCCAAATTATGTTTTTGGGAGCAATAGCCCTAGAAATGCAATGTGGAAAAAAAAGGTGAGGGTCCTGGGTCCAATAAATTTGGAAAATGCTGTATACTTGGAAATTTAAGTGAACATTAGCATGAAGCGTTCATAAAAGTTCTGCACTAAACAGACATGTTTGACTTTCTTTAACCCAGTGTTTCCCAAGCTAATTTCACCATGGATATTTGTGTGTGTGTGTAATATCTCTTCACACCACAAAACACGGTTTGGGAAATGCTGATTTGAATGAATAAATTAAAAATATGATATGGTGTCGCTCATGTGACACTTTGAGGATACAGAACTGAACATTTTAAAGAACTTTTATAAATACATTTACTATTTGGTACTTTGTTTTTATTCTCTTTATTAGAAGGAATTGATTTTAAGCACCAGCAGGAATCAAATTTTAAGCTGACAGGGTATTCAATAATGTCCTAATTTATTCATGTACATAATCTGTGATATAGCCACATATAAGGAGACTGGCTGTGTTCACAGAACCCAGAACTCAGAATCAAATTGCAGTATTTTACCCAATTTCATTTCTAACTCTAAAATGTTTTTTCCATTTTAAGATATAATCACACTTTTTTGTTGTTGTTGTTGTTATCCTTTCTTTAAGGAGACCTTAGAAAAAGAAATAAACTTCAATATCTGTTTCTTGATTTTTTTGTTGTTATTGTTAACTTCCCCCATTAAGTTCAGAAACTTTAAAAACTTAAAAAGAAAACAAAAATTATTGTGTTTTGAAAGGTGCTCTACTAAAGTTAACACGTATGAAAATTTATCTGTCAAAGAAGAAAGATAATAGGCCAACAAAAACAAAATGTCCACTTTTCTCTTTAGAATAAGTGTTATATTCAGTAAAGTGCTATGACCACTTAAAGTGAACCAACGGTTTCATAAACTTTCATACTACCAGCAACTCCATCAAAGAAAATGCTAGATATAGATTCAGCTATAAATATTAGGGTGGTTTGATTGTGACAGGGAGCAAGTGTCCTTTCATCACTTTGTTGACTCTGGACAATGCATTTTAGTCATTAGAAATCCCAGTTCCTCGCCGCGCCCCCCCCCCGCCCCTGCCATTTTAAAAGTAAGAGATAAGTCAATACATTAAAAAAAAAAAAAAGAACATTATTGGAGAAACTTACCTTCTTTCCGCTGCATAGAAAGAAATCATTGCATCAAAATTGTGGATAGCATGAATTCTTAGCACACATTTTTTCGCTTTGATTAATTTTTATCTATATTTTCCCTGGGATTGTAGTAGATTCTGAAGCCACAGTGGTGTCAGCAACACCTTTAAAATTTCAGTACAGAAGGATCCGAAGATGTCTTTTCAACACTGCGGGGCTCTTCCTTTGCATCTGTTTGAATAGCCACACAGCAGTACCCTTCCTCATTTGCCAAATTATGAGATCGATTACATCCATATTCTGAAACTGCAAAGCACCTAAAACATTTGGAATGCTGAAAAAACACTAGGACATGGTAGTTCCTGCCCCTTCTTTCTCATAAAAAATTAAAATATTCTCTGTAGTCATTTGCCAAGTCCGGAACATAGATCTAAGTTACTTAGATTTACAGTACTACAGTCTCTTTTTTAAAATGACATGAGGGAAGTATTTAACTTAATGAGGCAGAGGCTCCTGGTGTGCAAGTAACATTATATTTTTCATTGTATAAGGGTAAATTATTGCTTCAGTATCCTATATGGTACCCTGGTGGCCTCACAGACATAATGAAGCTTCCAGAAATGCCCACTTTTGTCTTAGGCGATAACTCACTCCCTGAGAGTATGCTTTCTGTGAATTACCCATAACATTTCTTATAGTAGGCTGAATTTCTTGAAGGTCATTCATAGATGCTAAGTGAACTTGACTTTTTTTCTTTTAATTTAGGAACATTGACCTAAAGTGGCAGGTCTGCATACAGTAATACACAAAAGGGACAACCGATGAACATTTTATTTCTACCTGAAACATTTAGAAAATGTGCACAATTTAATTTAAGAAATTAAATTCTAGGGCATAAAGTGTTGCTTAGCATTTCTTTTCTGCTGCTCTTAACTCTTTAAAGAAATAAGCATGGGTCTTTGGAGGGTGGTCTTTAAAGATTTAGGACTTAAAATAATTATATAGTTCTATATCTGTAATAAAAAGAAACTTAATGCTATTTTGAACATCAAATGTATGGTTCTAAATGTGTGTGTGTGTGTGTTTGTGTTTTAAAGTACTTCCTAGTGCACTTTTATAAAACTTTAATTTTTGAAGAAAATCTCACCAATCAGTGTTGAAGCGTTTGGGTATATTTTAGAGCTTGACAATTTTCAAGGCAGAGGCACCACTCCAGGCTTTCTGCCAAACTATTACTGGTAATCTGATGACAAGGGATGAAGCAAATGAAAGCGCTCTGCCTGGTTTAGTTAGATATGCATTTTTCTAAAAGAGAAGCCAACACATTTCTTATGTAAACCATCAGAATTCCAATTTAGGAACACACACACACATGCTCACTCTATGCTTTTTCAAGTCTAGGAATATACACAGTAGAATACAACTCTATGCTTAAAGGAAACAGAAGTAGCAGGCTCAGCTAGAGTTGACTAGATCCTTTATCTTGAATGATTTTAACGTATAGCAGTGTTTCTCTTAATGGCTACAGTAGAAAGAATTAAATTACTCATATCTGGACAAGATTTAGCATTGCTTTTATGAGGTTAAATTCATAAATTTTATGAGGTTAAATGGTTGGTTTGGTCCATTATTTCCTGTGGCTTATTTAAATGATTTACACACATTTGTTTATCCATGGTGTTAAAAATTAAATTGGGCAATATTATAGTGATACAAGAAAGTAACCAAGGCAGGCATTTTTATAAAAGAAAGACTACTTGAAATTTTAAATATACCTTGTCCATGAATATTGAGTAAACAAACGAGTGTTTGCATATATCATTTTGACCACTGGAGGGATATATATGTGTGTGTATATATATTTATTTATACTTTAATTCTTTAGAAATCTGTTTGATGGGAGGCGAGAATTCTACCACTGAAACACCACTGCTAGTGCTCTGAAATCCAAAGCCCTCCCCCAAAGCGAACAAAATGACAACAACAACAAAAAATAGATATGTACTCACAGGAGGGGCCTGAAGCCAGAGCTCAAAATTCAGTGTAACAAATTTGAATGTTGGTGTTCTAAAGTGTATATTATTTCCTAATTCATAAGATAGAATATATTTTCAGAATACAAAATAAAAGGAAATTCAGAGTTAGTTTACTGTGTTCTTTCAGTGTTAACCAAAAAAAAAAAAGAGAGAGAAAAGAATAATGGTCCTATTTTTATAATCATTTCGTAACCAAGACTCTTGTCAAAATTACGTTGTCTATAACCTGTGTATTAGAGTAAGACTTTCCTAAATCCCGGGAGTCAGACTTTGTATTTGATGTCTTAAACGACTTACACCGCACCAAGTACCTGCCTTTGAGGAGCTCAGTGACTAAAGGGAAGACAGATACATATGTTGGTGATCTTGTCATAATATAGTAAGTGGTAGGTAGAATGTTGAGAAGTCCAGAGAAAACATTCTGAAGGAGGTGACATCTATATTGGGTCTTGACAGATGAGTAGGAGTTACCTAGATAAAGATGGGAAGGACATTCAAAATTGAAAGACTAGCATGAGCACAGAAATGAAACTATGTGGTGTATAGACGAGATAACAAACAGTTTCGTGAAATGTGAGGCTCAAGTGAAGGGAGATGAGTTTGGAGAGATAATGGGTACCTGAATTTGGAATGCCTTTTATGCCACTCCGAGGGGTTTGCTCTTTATTCCTTTGTTGCTGTTGTTGTTAGGTTCCATCAACTCGGCCCCTGAATCACGATGACCCCGTGCACAATGAGATTGGACTCTTGTGATCCATAGGGTCTCCACTGGCAGATTTTTTGGAAGTGCATCACCAAGTCTTTTTTCCTAGTCCATGTTAGTGTGGAAGCTCTGCTCAAAACTGTTCAGCATCATAGCAACACAAGGGTAGTGGCAGTGCTTAAGGTGCATTGGCCGGGAACTGAACCGAGGTCTCCTGGATGGAAGGCGAGAATTCTCCCACTGAGCCACCTCTGCTAGTGCTCTGAAATCCAAACCCTTCCCCCGAAGCAAACAAAACAACAACAAGAACAAAAATACATACATAGCCACAGGAGGGCCTGAAGTAAATCTCAGAAGTTCTTTGAATTGTCATGTATTTACATTTTACTCCATAGTAAAACTTTGTTTCCTCCAGCATGAAAGCATTTTTCTCCAAATTTCTAGGAAGATACACCATGATTATCCAATAGCTCCTCATTCCCCCAACACACTGCTGGTGTCCTTAGAATTCCCTTTGATTATGAAGCCCCTTGAGAAGCACAGCTGTAGTAGCAAAAATCATTTTATGTAGATTAATCACTCTGGATGAAGATTTTAAAGAAGGCAGGAATGGAGGCAAAGAATAAACTATTGCAGTAGTCTGATCATGAAATGTTAACAAATTTAACTGATTTTCATAATGCCTCTTTAATGGTATGTATAGGATCTGGCCTTCCAGTGTAATTCCAAAATGGACATTCTAAACAAAGCTTAGTATATAAAAAAGAGACTATACTTCATAATTTTCTCACAGTTTCAGCCTTTCCTCAATAGTATGAAAACCTACACACCATGATGAGAAAGTGGGAGTTAGGTAACACAATAGGAGATATGGAAGATAAGTTTGTCATTGTAACTACACACTTAACGCAGAAGTATTTGTCCTGAGGGGTGCCCTCCTCTCTCTCCTCATGTCCTCATGTGGCAGTCATCCAAAAGCATACAAAGTTTTGGGCTTTGCTGCATGTCTTGACACTTTGTTTCCTCGGGCACTCACCCAGTCCACCTAGCCCAGCATCAGTAAGTAGAAGAAACAGAATTACGTAGACCAACTAGGAGAAAGGCAAAAATAGGTAACATTCTGGTATTCAAAGAGGAAGGTTATTTCCAGATGATTCTGTTTAACATACAGTGAAATGCAAGATAGAGGATTATAACAGTATTTACATTGGAAGTGTCCGTGATTCCAAATCCATGCCAATTAAGGGGGGAGGAAGACAAAGGCTTCCCCAGTCTCTGATGAAGTTACCCTAACATTAGGGTCTTTTGGCAGATTCAATTATACTTCTAAATCTTATAAACAGGGCTGTGTCATGCCCTCCTCATGTTGGGATCTAAATAACTGGATTGGTATTTAAGTGAAATGGAGGCATGGTCATGTGTCCATGCTTCATTATGACGATGGCATGGTGTTGCTATACCAATCAGGAGTAGACTTTACTACGCAGGTATATCTGTTCCTAATTGCCACCAGGAAGAAAGACTTCATATTAACAATGCTAAAAATAAAACTCACATCCTCTAGTGTCCAAGTGGACAATACTAAATAACCCTGTTAGGTCAGTTTGTCCAGCTACTCAAAGTATCAGACACCTTTGAGGGTGTATCAGTATGTGTTTCTACTCAAATATTCAGATGTTTGACAAGAGTCTTGCTTAGGTTCTTTTATGGGTTTTGGCAGTGAAAGAGGGACATACCCACAGAACTCTCTAGGCTCAAATTGATTCTCCCATGCTTTAGGGCACTTATAAAATCACGAGAGCAGATTAAGAATTCTCCTTTTCTCTTTATCGCTATGAGTTGGAATCAGCTCGATGGCACTGGGTTTGGTTTTTTGTTTTTGGAAAGTGTCTTTATCCATCTCTTTGTGGACTGGAGTGACCTCTTTGTGTGGGAATACAAGTGAGGCTTCTTAATTTTATCCATCAAAATGTCAACTCTGCTGTCTTCTCACCTGGTATTTAAGCACATAGATCATTCTTCACTCAGCCACATAGAAAGAATATCAGCACTTCTAGCAGCTGTCACAAAATTCAACCTTGAATTGACTGCCAAGAGTATGCCTAAGCCATCTTCTGTCGAAGCTGTAGTAGGTTAGATCACATTACCTCAAGTGCATTGGCTTAACTAGTTCTCTCCTGCCCCCACCTCACCCCCCCCCCACCCCAAACCTTTACTGAGTAGACATTTAATTTTGTGTACTTGATTACTGTTAAGATTTATCATAAGACATGGCTGTTTGGGATGAAAAAAAAAAAAGAATGAGTGAATGACTTTTGAACAACTTCAGTAATACTGTACTCTTACCTGATAGCTTCAGAATAAGCAGCTGTGCCACATATTATCATAGGAATTTGTGCCAGGAAAAAGTTTGCCTTTCAAGGTAAGCTTTTTTTATTATAGAGGGAAAACTATGTAATTTACCTATTTCCATTTTTGTTTTCACTACCAAAATGCTTAGTGCTAATTTACATGCTCAGTTGTGTTACTGATCTAATTTTTGGTGCCTGGTATAATCATTCTCTTTGAAAATATTCTAACCTTACATTTCCAAAGCCCCCTTTACTTCCTCCTCCATAACATTCATCTCAAAACCAAACTTATTGCCTTCAAGTTGATTCCGCCTCATGGCAACCTCATGTGTTACAGAGTAGAACTGATCCGTAGGGTTTTCTTGTCTGTAATCTTTATGGAAGCAGATTGCTAGGAACATTTATCTCACCAGGGTGTAATTCCTGTCTTCCCACTTGCATGTGGTCTCAGATAAGAGGTGATAACTGCCTGATGTTCCACTCTTTCGTGTCATCGAGAAAATAACATTTGTCGAATTAATATTACTTTGCACTCTCTTGGATATTTTTAATAATAAAATATTCCATTTTAAAACTAGGAAGTAAATACAATTTAAACCATTAGGAATGACTAACAAGACTGTTGAGAATAATTAGAATAAATGACAACAATTCTTAGGGGCATTTGGGATCATTTTTCTCTGAAGAGCTTAGCAATATCCTTTTCCTTCCCCTTCTAGTTTTGTCCATAGTCTACATTTATTGTTTTTAGTCAGGTCACGTTTTATTTTATTTAGCTTTATTTTCAGGAATTTTTGACTTTCTTGGGGTTTTAAGCAGAGAACCCTTGACAGAATAGCGAAGCAATAAGGTCATGCTTGATTACAATGTGTTTATGTCATCAGTTTGTCCTATTTTAGCAACCAAAGCTGTTAGTCAAGCACGTGAGGAGACTTCTGTAGGCCCAGGAAGATTTCATCTGTGAGACTGGCTCTTTGAGAACTGGCATGAGTCAGACTAACCATCACTCCTAAGAGCTGATGTTTCCCTCATGAAGTCTTTTGATATCTGAGGAGACAGGCTGGTGAAATTAAGTTATTGTCCAAGACCAGAACACTTCGGTCGAAATGGCAGCCTAACACCCAGGTCTCCTGATCCAGAACTCTTTCTGATGCTCTTAAGATGTGTCTCCTAGCTCTCTGAAACATATACTGTACTGAGAAAAAATTGTGACCCAGCGTTTCCTCACCGTTGAGGTGGCTACAACAGAACATTATTTTTGGAGTATAGGACGTAATCATTTATTGTCTCTCTTATGCCAGTAGCATAGATAATTTGCTTTGAGCTACACTTAAAAAATGGATCTGCCCATGGCAAGGGTGGTGGTGGTGAGATATTTTATATAGTTTATGAATAATTATACAAAAAAAGAAATGGTTAAGAAAACTATGGTAAAGCAACCAAAAAAAGAAAAAATATATGTATATATGGCTTTTTATACACTTTTGTACCCTGAAGCTTGTTTTACATTTATTTCATAGGGAGACCAAATAGCTTACTGCAAACTGTATGATATTAGTTTAGCCTCTCTATTCTCATCTATAAAGTTGAGATAATAATAGGGCCATCTCCTAGTGGATAATCCATGTAAAGCATAATTTAGCATTGCACAGAGTGAATCGATGTCTATGAAAATAATAATGATTTAGGAAAATGCTGATACCGTAATGTAACAATAACAACCAGGACACAAAATTGTGCAATTGCCCACAGCTATGTAGATATAGGACCCCTGGTGGCACAGTGGTTAAGCGTTGGGCTGCCAACCAAGAAGTCGACAGTTTGAATTTACCAGCTGTTCCTTGGAAACTCTATGGACAGTTCTATTCTGTCCTATAGGGTCGTTATGCATTGGAATCGACTCAGCAGCAATGGATTTATTTGGTTTTATGTAGATATAATGACACAGCAGTTAAAGCGCTCGGCTGCTAACCAAAAGATAGGCGGTTTGAACCCACCAGCTGTTACGAGGCAGAAAGATGTGGCAGTCTGCTTCTGGAAAGATGACAGCCTAGGAAACCCTATGGGGGCAGTTCTACTTTGTTCTATAGGGTCGCTATGAGTCTGAATTGACTTGATGGCAGTGGGTTTGATTTTATGTAGCTACATTGATAGAAAACGCCTCAAAGGAAATGTTAATTGTGGTTATCCTTGAATATTGAAATATAGGAGAATATTTTCTTCTTTGTAATCACCTATATTGGGCAAATTTTCTACAAAGTACTGATAAAATATGGCCATAAAAATATAAAAACCATAATGATAAGTTTCAACCCCTTAAAATTTCCACCCTTACTTAACCAATGGATCTTAACAGTCCTTGGATTTTTGGAGGGACCTGGTGTGGTTCGGGAAACCCTGGTGGTGTAGTGGTTAAGTGCTATAGCTGCTAACTAAGAGGTCAGCAGTTAGAATCCACCAGGCGCTCCTTGGAAACTCTATGGGGCAGTTCTACTCTGTCCTATAGGGTCGCTATGAGTCAGAATCAACTCTACGGCAGTGGGTTTGGTTTTTGGTTTTTTGGTGTGGTTCTGTTTGCCTGTAAATACTTTACCTACTAGTGCACATCTCATAGACACAATCCATTTCTAGTCCAAATCCTTTACAGCCTTATCGACCAGGTCATTCACCTGTAAGGAAAATTTCGCAGGTAAAGGGAGATTCAATCTTGTTCTCTGAAGTTGGCTCCATTTTCAGATGTTGAGCTCTATAAACCTTGAACCATAGGAGCTCATGTCTTTCCCTAACCATGTGTCATTCTTAGCAAAGCAGAAGCTCAGAAGACTCAGGAATCCTTGAGGGACTTGCAGGTGTGTAACTGCAGTAAGATGGCACCCAAGACTCCGTGCATATCCTGTAGCACTTCAATGTTACCGAAATAAAAAGTGCCAGGCAGAATCTTCTCTGCTCATGCTGTGATTAGCTATGTTAAGGAGCAATAAACAAAAAAAGACTGTTGTCATTAATTTTGCAGCGCTTATACTCATCAGTAAACATTGTTACGCTTTGACTTTTTCAGAGGTGTTCAGCTAACCTGTAAACATTTCCCCACCAGCGTGTCTTACTCTTACCTTATAATTATGAAACACTGTATGTACTAATCTAAATGAAGATATTATACCTGTGAGAATTAATCATGACTGGGAGAGTTTACAGTGCATAAATAAAGTATAATGAGTCACCTTTCATGCTATACTCTTGTTTCTTTTAAAAACTAGCAGGCACATTTTATGAGAACCTACCCCTGTGGACACCTAGCCACCTTTTTGTTAATATAGTATTCTAATAACATACAGGGTCCAAAGAAGCTCATCTTTGGGCTGAGTTACCAAAAGTTGGAGCTTGGAACAGCCTTAGGCATTTCAATCTGTTAATTTTATGGAAGAAGAAACCATGGCTAAAAGAAAGTAACTTTGTCCAAGAAGACACAGAAAGGGCCAAGAATAGAACCCAGTGTATTTTGTTCTGTTACATATTGGGACCTTTTAAAAGTTCACGTCACCATTCTTTTGCCCTTAAAATAAGGATTTGCCAGCATAAACTACCCTTTTTTTTTTTTTTTTTTTAATGAAGTCGATTCTGCTTTGGAATAGTTGTAGGCAACATAATGAAATCATTTTGATGAGGAATACCCAGGGGCCAAAGGGTTAGAAATTAGTCTGGAAAGCATTTTAAATCAGTGGTGACTATAAATCAAAACCACTGTTTTATTTAAATATGGTATTTTTTTTTTTATCAGACAATTCTCTACCATATAGAGCAAGTAAATGGAAGCATGCATGTTCTTCAGCGGCTGGGGCAGATGGGTCATAATTCTGTGAATAGAAGCACTATTCTCTGAGTTTCTCAATTATCTTTTATTATTCCTTTCTGCCCATGCCACTTCCGAAGGCTTATACCAAACCATGCATTGTTAGGAAGTAGTATGTCTGATGTTTTCAAATGTTTTATGTTGTGAATGAACAGAACTTCAAACCAGTACCATGCTGAAACATAAGAATAAAATTACTTGTAAGCTTGACTTAGTATTTCTCACTTTCATAAAATCATTGGTCAAATGAGTAACCCTTTTAGTAAGGAGAATCTGTATTTTTTTAATTCATTTTTTCATTGATTCACCCTCTTCTTACTGATTACAACCTTGTACTAATCACTAAACGAGCTTTGTGAATACAATCTCTGTCCTCAGGAAGCTCACAGAGTGTTGGAGAAGGGCACACACACACAAGCAAACTATCGTGCTATCATGTGAAGGACACCACAATAGATGCACCAAAAGGCACGCTAAGAAGGGATAGAGGTTTCACAGAGGGAAAGAGAAGTGAGCTGAGACTTGGAAGATGACAAGTTGACAGGCATGTTTGGAGTGGGGGTGCCCAGTATGAGTACAGAATAATATTCTGGACAGAATAAACATCCTTTGAAAACGATTAGAGAAGTAAGAGTATGATTTTTTGGGTAACTCCAAATGCTTTTAGTATTGCTAAAGCATAAAGTATGTTGTAATGAGTGGTGCAAAATAAGGTTGGACAGATAGGAGTAGATCATAAAAGACCTTTAAGGCTAGATTAAAACCAAAAACAAAACCTGTTGCTGTTGAGTCGATTCCGAATCATAGCAGCCCTATAAGACAGAGTAGAACTGCCCCCATAGAGTTTCCAAGGAGCACCTGGTGGATTCGAACCACCCACCTTTTGGTTAACAGCAGTAGCACTTAACCATTATGCCGCCAGGGTTTCCAAGACAGATTAACCAAAATCAAACCAAACTCTGTGCCATCGAGTTGATTCTGACTCATAGCAACCCTGTAGGACAGAGTAGAACTGCCCCATAGAGTTGCCAAGGAACGCCTGGCAGATTCAAACTGCCAACCCTTTGGTTAGCAGCTATAGCACTTAACCACTACACCGCCAGGGTTTCCAAGACAAATTAAGAGGGTTAAAATTTATACTGGGGCATTGGAAAACCACTGAAGAATTATGAGCAGACAGTGGCATAATTAAGATGAATGTTAGAAAAAACAGAAAAAACAGCAAAGATGCTATAGACCACAAATTCCAAACAAAAGATGATTAGAGTCCAGTGTCATCACTAGGGGGATGCGGGGGTACAGACCGCACCCCCGACACCGTCAGAGGAAGTGACACCAAAATGACCACAGGGTGTGCCTCAGAGGCAGCAGTAGGTGATCTGGCACTGCCAGGGGAGGGGCTGCCAAGGCAATGGAGTCACTAGGGCTCATGTCACCTGTCACCCAGTGCAGTAACTAGTCCCTCCCTCCCACCTGCCCCATCCATCACCCACTGGTCAGGGTGTGGGCAGCCAGGCAGCAGCACCTGCCATTGAGTGGAGAGGAGGGTCTCTGTCTTGGCCAATGGGAGAGGAGAGGAGCTGTGGGGTGTCACAGGATGGGCTGGGAGCAGCAGGGCCGTGAAGGGTGGTCGACCCTACATGGGTGGGCAGACAAGGCTCGGCCACTCTGCCCACAAGGGGGGGCTTCTGACTGCCCACCCATGTATGGGTTGGGGGGGTGACACCATGAGTTACTGCACTGGGTGATACCAGCCCTAGTGATGCCACTGTTATAGTCTACTATTCTATGGTGATTGCAGTGAAAATAGCAGTGAGATAGAAAAAAAGGACAATAAACCCAAGAGTTATTTCATAAATAGAGTCAATATGATTTAGAGATTGAACAGGGAACTGGGCCGAATACAGAGCTGTCAATGATGGTTCCCAGGTTCTGACTCTGGCAACAGGATGGCTCATAATGTTATTCATTGTAGTAGGGAATGTGGCAGAAGGTTCAGGTATCGTAAGGATGAAGACAATGGATTTGGACGTTTTGAGTTTGAAATGTTTGTGGGATATCCAAGTAAAGTTGCCTAGTATCAGTTGGATAAATGGGTATTAGAAAAAAAAAAAAAAACTACTATGATGAGTTGATTGGATAGAAACATTGATTTAAAAGTCATTTTCATATAGGTAGTTGAGCCATGAAAAGTGTGAGTTATTCCAAGGAGCATGTATACCAGAGGAAAAAGAAGGATGAGGAAGGACCCTGGTGAACACTAGTGATTTTGGTTGAGGAACAGGATCTTCAAGAGACACTGGGAAGATATAGTCAGAGAGATAAGAGGAAAATCAGAAAAAAATAGTTTTATAAAAATATTTTTAATAAGGGAGTAATGGTAAGTAGTGTTAATATGAAGCAAACAAGATCAGTGAGGACAGAAAAGTGTCTGCTGGATTCCTCAATTATGATGACCTTCTTGGGAGCAGTTTCAACCCAGTGGGAAAAGGAGTCAGATTGCATTAGGGTGATGAGTGAAAGAGAGCTAGGAAAGTGGAGACAGTGAGCAGAGGACTATTCTTCCGGGAGCTCCATAGTATAAGAAAGAAAGAGAGGGTAGCCAGAGGGGAACTCAAATTGAAGGACTTTTTATTTCAATTGTTGAAATGTCACTTTTAAATATGGTAAACTTGAAAATATTTTAATGCTTATATGAGAAATAGTCCATGGAAATTGATAAATAGAAGATTCAAAATAGAAAGGGAGAATTGACAGAACAAAATTCCAAAACAGGCTGAAGAGAAGCCATACACAGGTACTTGTATGTAACATAGCCTACTTATTACAAACCATGATGCATATTACTGTTGCATTGGCTTTATGACTTGAAAAATAAAACAAAACTCTATTTGTATTGACTGAATTCCTTTAGTCTCATTAAAAAAAAAAAAGTTTTTAAAAATTTCAGGGGATTTTGTTTCTTGAACAAGGGAAGTTCAGTAGGTACAATGGTAACCTTTGGTCCAGAAAAAATCTCCTGCTCTCACTTCTGTAAATGGGTCAGATAGTATTTGAATCACATTTTTTTTAAGATCATTATACATTATGACAATGTATTCAGCAGAAAACATTTTTAGAAAGAACTAAATTTCTGTGGGAACTGGCAGTGCATTCTTAATAAAGAAATTAGAACTGGCCTACAAAAATATCACATCTAGCTTTTGTTTTCAACCAGTGTGTTTTACCATCAAAAGAACAACTTGAATTGCTATCAGTAAGCCACACTCTTTTAATTAAAGATACGGTATGTATGATAGGGGAGACATCATACTCTCTTGAAAATGGGAAAGATTTTTCTTCTAAAACACATCATGGGATAGGAAATGTGGCCTGTGCTCAGGCCTGTGGCAGGGCCACCACATGGCAGAACCCCTAGTGGTACCATTCGCACGGAATACATAGGAGCTGTACAACATGGTAACCCTGCCAGTGTAGGGTAAAAGGGTCCAAACAGAACAAAAATCAGATTCAGGAACCAGGGTCTGAGCCTTGGGTAAGACCAGACAAACATTTTACAGGACTTAAATTGTGTTTATTCATTCACAGGCTGCTTTAAACATCAGAAACAAATCAAAGAGGCATTACTCACACTGTAGATTCCTTAAAGTTGGATCATTTATTAGAAAATTTTCTGGCAGATAGAAGTGCCTTTTCTAATAAAGAAACGTATTACAATTTTCTTATTTGCGCTAAGACCTTTATCTTTCTGGATCCTCTGCTTCACCAATGAATATCTTTTTTCACCAGTTAATTACTGGAGCTCAGGGACATTGTTGTATTGGGAGAACATTCTAGGCTAGAACCAGTAACCACAGTACAGGTAGAAGAATGTAAATGGCCTGTGGCAGGGCTTCTGTATCCTTGAATTCATTCATTCATTCACTCACTCATTCATTCATTCACGTTTTCATTGAACAAATACTTCTGAGCATCTGCAGTGTGGTAAAGCAGTGTGCTGTGCCTTGGCCATGGGCCAGGGAAGAGACTAAGAGTAGGCTAATGGTTTAAGGAGTTAGCCCGTGCTGATAGAGAAGGCATTGTGTGTAGCAAGAATGTGGCTATATCTCTGAATAAGGCATCAATGTTGCTTTCTGAAAGTTGCATTTTTTAAAACCATAATTCTTCCAAATGCGTTGAAAATTGTCCTCAGAATCTATTTTGACTTTATACAGCCACAGCGCTTTTATAACAGGAAAACACTCATGTTTTCAGCATGAGGGCTTAAGTGGAGGAAACACGGCAGATGCTTTTCCTAAGCATAAGACATTGACTTGAACAGAATTTTAATTAAACTACTCAATAGCCTGGTGAAATTTTTTTCCAAGACTGTCTGATGCATCAAAAATTTTACCTACCTCTGAAGAAAGTAGTGTCACATTTTAATCAAGAGAGCAAGAAAAGAAGGGGAAAAAAGCTAATCAGTTATTGATTGGTTATATCAGGAGGTTTTCTTAAATGTTACAATGTAAAGATAATTTTCATTTTACTTTGTTGCTGTGAGTCAGAATCGACTCAGCGGCAATGGGTTTAGTTTGGGCCAGTTATGTAAATTTATAAAGATATTAAAGTAAAAAATTAACAATGATATAAAAGCTTGTGCTGAGAACAGCATAACATATCGATATGTTAATAGTTCTACTAAAAGCACCCACGGACTATATTCAATATCTATTTTTGCATTTTTTGATATAACAACTGCCTCAAGTAACGATGGCCTGACAAGACACTGGTTAGTTTATATTTAAGTTTAGACTTTAACATTATTTTAGAATAAATGAATTAGGAAAGTGTCATTTTCTTCGCACTTGCCAAATGTCAATATAATTCCTTTAACCATAATCATTTAGGACATGTTTGTTCCTCAAAGAGAGGGGCTATAGATAATGCTGACATGTTAAACAAAGTTGAAATTTAATGGAAGTATAATTAGCAACTGTTGTTAAATTCTTTTTCTAAGCAGGGCTGTCTTAGGCACTTTGAGAGATAAGAAGATGAACTAGGGACTCCTGCTTATCCAGAACTCCCACTATAGAGTGGAAAACAGCTGTGATAAGTCCTTAATAGCTGAATAATAGCCAGGCTTGAAATACTGGGAGGGTGGGGTGGGGAGATTAATTCCAGCTGGAGAAACTTTAAAAATGACATATACCAAGTAGAGTATTCGGTACAACAGAGACCAGTAGTACAAACATATGACATGGTCCTTTCCTTCAAGGGGCTTACATCGTTGTTGAGATAAGACCTTTCATAAAATAATTTGAAGACTCAATAAACTGACCAAATGTGATAAAATGTATACCTTAAGTCCCTTCCTGTCAGTTCCAACTCTTAGATATCTGGTGCTGCTCTAACAGGAATATCACAAGTGGATGGCTTTAACAAGCACATCTATTTTCTCACAGTTTAAGAGGCTGTTGTTCTTAGGTCCCGTCAAGTCCATTCCAACTCATAGCACTCATGGCAACCCTTTGTACAACAGAACGAAACACTGCCCAGTCCTGTGCCATCCTCACAATCCTTGCTATGTTTGAGCCTATTGCTGCAGCCACTGTGTCAGTCCAACTCATTGAGGGTCTTCCTCTTTTTTCGCTGACCCTCTGCTTTACCAACTATGATGTCCTTCTCCAGGGATTGGTCCCTCCTGATAACATGTTCAAAATACGTGAGATGAAATCTCACCATCCTTGCTCCTAAGGAACATTCTGGCAGTACTTCTTCTAAGACATGTTTGTTCTTCGGCTGTACTCTTTGCCAAAACCATAATTCAAAGGCATCGATTCTTCTTTGGTCTTTCTTATTCTTTGTCTAGCTTTCACATTAAGAGGTGATTGGCTTGGGTCAGGCACACCTTAGTCCTCAAAGTGACGCCTTTGCTTTTTAACATGTTAAAGAGGTCTTTTGCAGCAGATTTGCCCAATGCAATACATCATTTGATTTCTTGGCTGTTGCTTCCATGGGTGTTGATTGTGTGTCCAAGTAAAATGAAGTCCTTGACAACTTCAATCTTTTCTTCATTTATCATGATGTTGCTTATTGGTCCAGTTGTGAGGATTTTTGTTTTCTTTATGTTGAGGTGTAATCCATACTGAATTCAAAGCCAAAAACCAAACCCAATGCCGTTGAGTTGATTCCAACTCATAGCGACCCTATAGGACAGAGTAGAACTACCCCATAGAATTTCCAAGGAGTGCCTAGTCGATTGCAAGGTCTGACCTTTTGGTTAACAGGCATAGCTCTTAACCACTACACCACCAGGGTTTCCATACTGAATTAGTAGGCTAAAATTCCAAATTCAGGACATCAGCTCTAGGGGAAGGCTTTCTCTGTCTGTTAGCTCTGGAAGAAGGTCCTCATCTCTTCAGCTTCTGCTTCCTTGTTCCCGGGAGATCTCTATGTGGCTTGGCATCAGTGTTCCTCCATCTCTGCTTGCTAACTTGATAGTCTAATCTGTTTTATATCTCAAAAGAGATTGATTTAAGACACACCCTATGCTAATCCTGCTCCATTAGCATAACAAAGACAGCCTAGTCCCAAATGGGATTACAACCATAAGCATAGAGGTTAGGATTTACAACACATATTTTTGGGGGGCATAATTCAATCCATAATGTTTCACCCTTTGGCCCCCCAAAATTCGTGTCCTTGTCACAAGCAAAACACATTCACCCCATCACATCATCCCAAGTCTTAAATCAACTCCAAGTCCAGAATCTCATCTTCTGAATCATCTAAATCAAATATGGATGAGACTTTAGGCATATTCCACCCTGGGGCAAAATTCCTCTCCATCTGTGAACCTGTGAAATCTACAACACAAATGATCTGTTTCTAAAGTACAATGGTGAAACAGGCACAAGGTAGACATTTCCATTACAAACGGGAGAAATTGGAGGGAAAGAAGGGATAACATGTACCAAGCAGGTCCAAAACCCAGCAGAACAAAATACATTAGTTCCCAAGGCTTGAAGATAGTCCTCTTTTTTCTGAAACCATCTGGGCAACAGCCCCTCCATCCAGACTCTGGATGTTGACCACACCCTCTGGATTCTGGATCGAGGCCCCTCAGCCCTGGGCTTCAGCTCTGCCTTCCAGGCTATCTATGATGGCCCTCGGCCCCGACAGGCCTCATACTTCTGCCCCTTGTGCATGGGAGCCCCGCCCTCCCCCGCTTTGGGCTGTAGTCCCACCCCCTGGCATACCTTAATGGCAGCCCCACACTCTATAACTGAGTTGGCAAAGATCCCACTCTTTGAAACCTAGGAGGCTGTGGCCCCACGCTTTGAAACCAAGAAGACCCTGCTTCCCAACAGTTCTGAAGACCGATGAAGAATTGATGAGTTTGAATTATGGTGTTGGTGAATAATATTGAATATACCATGGACTGCCACAAGAATGGACAAATCTATCTTGGAAGAAGTACAGCCAGAATGTTCCTTATAAGTGACAATGGTGAGATTTTGTCTTACAAACTTTGGACATGTTATCAGGAGGACATCATGCTTGGTCAAGTAGAGGGTCAGTGAAGAAGAGGAAGACCCTCAACAAGATGGACTGACACAGTAGCTGCAACAATGGGCTGAAACATAGCAATGATTGTGAGGATGATACAGGCACAGACAGTGTTTTGTTCTGTTGTACAGAAGGTTGCTAAGATTCAGAACCAACTCTATGGCACCTAACAACAACAACATACCATAATTAAATACAACAGAACAAAAAGCCTTTAATCAGAAAGCAAAGGCTCTAAGAGGCCAGTAGGGTGAGAAATTAGTATCATCTGGAGAGATTCAAATGGCTTCTTGGAAAAGGTGAGCCTTGGGATGGGCTGGGAAGTGCTGGTAGTCTTTGCAGAAGAAAGGAACCCAAAATGGTGAAAACAATGAAGAAAGACAGGACTGATGATAATTGTTTAGTGAATTTAAGAGACTAACCTGGCTGAAGCAGGTCACCTTTGGGGATCACTAGAAGAATAGATTGGAAGGAAGGATAAGATGGGGGTGCTCTGTGAATGCCAAGGTGGAAAATCAGGACTTGATCTGATCAGAACAGAAAATTCCTGTAGTTTCTCAAGCAGCTGAGTGACACGTGAAAGCAGCGCTTCAAAAAGATTAGTCTGGCAGTTACTGCTTTTCTGAAGAATTGCTTTACACAGAGTTCCTATAAACTGGAATCTGTAAAGCACTAGACACATGTACAATGTTATTGTTATCATAGACATATACAGAGTGCTAATGAGGGTGTATACAACCCTAACACTGGTGGAAAGCGTTTTGTAGAATCTTGTTGCTGAGACATAGTAGAAATCATTTAGTTGGCCTGCTCTGCCTTAAAGGAGTAGATGAAAAACTGATATAATGGATTAACAGTTATTAAAACAACGTGAGGGAAACACATGGCAATGCTCCATGAAAGGAAAGATTTATGCCCAAAAAGGACTTACCTCAGATATTTTGGGAACCTAAAGAAGGTAGCCTGAAGTTGAAAAAAAGGAAGAAGAAAGCTAGTTTCATAAACATTTTAAAAAGGCAGAAATAATTTTGGGAATTGCAATCTATTCATCTCAACTTTAATACCTGAGAAGATATTAGGACAGACACAGCAGTTTGCCAGCAGCTAGCCAAACATTTACCTGAAGGTAATCAAAAGACTTTAACAAGAGGCAATCAGGGCAGATCACTTCAATTTCCATCCAGGATACAGTAATAGATAAGTAGGTTTATAATGTGGCTGGATTTTTGTAAAACTTTGGAGTCTGTGCTCCGCTTGACATCCTTTTCAATAAGTCACAGATATGATGTGTGGGTCTTGAATCTGGGCATTGCTGATGAGAGTTTATACCCAGATTTTGCTTACTGATTAAGGATGCCTCACTATTGATGTGGGAACATATTTGTCTGTGGGCGATAAGCTCAGTGGGTGAAAGGTGTGGGCTAATGATGTCAAGGTAATGGAATTGCCCTCCCAGTGGACTCACTTTGTCCTGGAGTCACATTACCAGCTGGGCTCACTCCCTCCCACTGACTCAGAGTGTCACTAGAGGAACCAGGCAGGAATGATATGAGAAGAAACAAATCCCCATACATCCTGCTTGGGCAAAAGTCTGTAAGCACAGATGAGTCTGAGTTAAAACAAACAAACAAATAAGCCAACACCAAAACTATCAGTGTAACTACCGCATCCAGAGAGCTGATGATTTAACTGACTCGAACTCCTTTTTTTCTCAGTTGAGTGGTCAAAGCAAACAAACCAATTCACACCTGAGACCACGAATATTTGCATGAGAACATATGACAATTGGAGAAGCAACAATCATTCCTCTTGATACCTGTGTAAAATGTGTTTAATTTCTCTTGTCCCACATCTGCCATTTCCACTGCTCTCTTCAACCCAGGAGAGCAAATTCTTCCCAGCTCCCTGTGGCTCCCTCCTAGACTGCTCCTTTTAGTCCTGACTGGTTCCCATAGCACCTTTGTTTTCTGTTGATTCTTAATCCTACCTAGTGCCCATAAATCCATATGAGACATTAATTTTAAGCAGTCTGTGATCAGCTGCTAATCCACTCCTTTCAAACCCTCCCAGCAGCACCTCTGAAGAAAGGCCTAGTGATCTGTTTCTGTAAAAATGACAGCCAAGAAAACCCTCTGGGCACTTCTCTGTAACACATGGGGTAGCTGTAGGTCTGAATTGACTCATGACAGCAACTGGTTTGGTTTTTTGGTTTGATATCAATTTGCCTTAGAGATCACAGAGGTAGGGAATACCTAAAAAAGACCTCTTAAACATCTGCAAATAGGATTCTTCTCAGGCGTCTAAGCAGTCTTCTTGGATAATGGCCAGCCCAGTGTCCTTGGCTTCATTGGAACATGGGGCTCCACTTTTGACTTTTTGTATCTGGGAAGGAGGTGGCGCTTGATCTGTACCAGCACAACTGTATATATTAAGAGTTCCACCCACAGTCCAGCCTCCTTTCTGGACTTGAGCTCAACCTGGACAAAATATCAAAGGTTCTCCTTAAAAGTCTTCATTCTGTTTCTTTATCATTAATGACTTCCCAATGCTGCTACTATTTCTTGTAACGTTAATTACTTTTAGGAATTTCTTGCAACATACTCTGTCTGGCCATATCCTAATTCTAAAAATAGGAATTTTAATCTTCAAGAATAATCCAGAGTTTTCTACAGTCGCTATTAAACACAGGTATTTCTTTAGGTCATTTCTCTAACTTTTATAAAGGGCATATAAAGTGCTTTTTATGTATTCGTTCTCTGCTAACCAATGTCTATAAATCATCTTATTTTTTAATAAAATGGGGAGTTAAAAGATGTAAAACAGCTCTCTGCCAGATAAATCCTACTGATGTTTTCAGGTGACTTGGTAAAAGATTCACATATTCATGTGATAAAATGATTTCTTTCAATCCTCTTTTGCCATAAAAGTCTTTAGACATGACATGCAGTTTTATAAAGAAAGCTAGCCATCAGTTAGTGATCCATTTGTGGAGAAAGACTCATTTCCCTTGGCCTGTACTTACACAATGTTCGAATTGCATTATGTTCTTTGAGTTTTTTTTTTTTTTTCATTGATCCAGATGACTCTTGCTTGATGCCTTTTCAAAGAACTGCTTATCAGAGAATTTCCAGTAACCTTCTGGCATTTCAAAACTTCATATTCCCTAGACAACAATTTTATTTGCTGTAATTATAAAGCATCAGAGTTCCTAAAGATATGTCTAATGCAGAAAGACGGCTGTGTGAAGTATTATTGGCTGCCTTGATTTCTTCCAAGCTCTGTGCTTCTTTTTTTCATGCTTGAACCCGTGTACCATACTTGGTAATCTTATATTTTTATACTGGTTGTGACATGTTATACTTGCTGTATTCATATTCTGCCAATTATTAAAATGTATAATATTTATAATGCACCTTCATGAAAACAATGTTAATAATTTAATTTTATCTAGTGCCTTCTTAGTAGCACAAATAAATTCACTTGTATTTTATTACCAATCATATGTGTTTATTAAATTATAAAATGGTATATCATATATAATATCTTAGTAATAAAGCATTTCTTTCCTGTGTTTATACAGGTTCTTTAATTTTCTTAATTAAAGGACAATTCAATTCTCAGTACAACTCAAATTTCAGTTTCAACTAAAACAAAGATCTTACCACGTTATTTATACTAAGATATAACCCAGATTTTTCTAATACTTGAAGAATTTTCTCATTGTAAATTACCTTAGAAGCTCCTTCAACTGAAGCAATGCTTAACAAAGGGTAATCTGATAGTTGAATTGATGAAGTTTCCATAAGTACCTGAACTAAAAGACTGTAAGCAGTTTTGGGGCTTGGGAGTTCAGAACTGGTTTTATTTTTATCCTTTCATCTTACCTTTATTTTATCTTATTGCCTTTGTTTTCTAGATTCCTAATGAGCACCTTCAGCTTTCTGTGTGGTACTCTCAGGCCTAAACTCATAGGGTCCTTGTGTTGGTCCCAGGGATTCATTCAACATGTCACCTGTCCTCCTTGGGCTTCTTCAGAAAACCAGTACATTCAGGTCTTAGTGAAATAATTCCAGGGAAGCCCAAGATGTCCATTCACCTGGATTTCTAGCACCAGTGCTATTGAGAACTGGAGGACTTCTCAATCCTTCATGCCACCCATGCCTATTACCTTTGGTCAACCACAGCCCAACAGAGAAACTCATTTGGTTTACCATCCTCTCCTGGATTTCCATCACCAGACACAACCTCCTGAGTTACCTCCTTCCTAACACTTCCATTTTGGACTAACTCCTGTTCCTCACACCCCCCACACTACCACTCTTTTCAACAACGTTTTTTGTTTCCTGGCCTTGATTTGGAAACCCTGGTGTTGTAGTGGTTAAGTGCTATGGCTGCTAACCAAAGGGTCGGCAGTTCAAATCCGGCAGACGCTCCTTGGAAACTCTATGGGGCAGTTCTATTCTGTCCTATGGGGTCACTATGAGTCGGAATCAACTCGATGGCACTGGGTTTGGTTTTTGGCCTTGATTGAAGCCTTTCTGGCCTATTGATTACATGGTTTCCCCCCAAAGCCCATTCCAGGGAAAGCTGGGCTACAGCTTGAGCATAATGATAAAACCAGCTTCACAGGGTTAGTGTGGGAGTTAAAACGAATAATGTACCACATAGAACAGTGTCTGGTTCATAGAAAGTCCTATATAAGGGTTAGCAGCTATTTTTATTATTATAATTTCATTTAATCTTCACAGTAACTATGAGGAAGTATGATTATTATTATTTTTACAATTGAAGAAACTAGACTCAAAAAGGTTATATTACTTACAGCAGGTATTGGAGCTGGTATTTGAAAGAGGTCACCTGACAAGGGAGCACATGTTTGTAACCAGCAGACGGGATAGTGCAGAAAACACGAGAAGAGGTAGTTTTAAGAAGCAGAGAATGACCACCAGTGTTAAATGCAATGCAGTTGTCATGTAAATAACCCATAGACCAAACCAAAACTTGATGCCCACTGGTCGATTCTAACTCATAGCAACCCTATGGGATAGAGTAGAGCTGCCCCATGGGGCTTCCAGGGAGCGCCTGGTAGATTCAAACTACTGACCTTTTAGTCAGCAGCTGTAGCTCTTAACCACTACACCACCAGGGTTTCCAGCCCATAGATGCTGTTCTTTTAATTCATCAGATTGAATATCAGCAGCAAAAACATTGATGAGGATAACATGATTTTGAGGTTGGTCGTTAACTTGCAACTGTGCTACCTGAGAGTTGGGCTACCAGAGCCAAATTTACATCCCTAATCTGAGCTACATAACAAAGACTCCCACCTTCAAACTTGGTCATCACCCAAGAGTGACTGCCTGGAAGAGCTCACAGGCATGATTTTTGGTTCCATCAATGCAATGGGACAATTGGATTTAACTGCAAGTTTCGTAAGCTGTACTCCTATTGGAAGCTTCACAATTGCACACACATTTTATTCATTTTAACATCTGCTTCATTTTAATTTGAATTCATCCTCTATGACCATAGTATTACATTTCTTTTAATCATATTTACATAAATCCGTTCATTCTCCATTATGCAGAGTTGCAGTTTTCTGCTTGTTATTTTGCACCATTCCTGATGAACTTTATTATTTGAATCAACACCGTCTTGTGTGTCTTGTAACATTGTCAATCTAATATGCTTTTAATTAAAGAATTAATGCAAATTTCGTAGTAAAGACTTATAAATTCCTTGGCATCAGAAGCAGATTACTTGGCATTATGCCCTTCGTTTCTCTTTGTGTGATCGCGCAGACATAAATGGCTTCTACATTTGGCGCGTTTTGTGTCAACTTTTGTTTACCAGTCCATGCAGCTTGTGTTCCCTTTGTTAATGATGATTTAAGGGGAGGATCATTTAGAAAGCAAGCCAAGTGGTTCGTATGCATCTCTGCTTTTTCTAACACAATAGCTTCAAACTCTGCTGCTAGGCTTTGTTGTAGATTTCTCCGTAACTCTGGGCATGGCGCCTTATTTAACAGCTCCCTAGTGTTATTTTGGAAAAATCCTCTGCAGAAAATGCCAGAACTCAGCTTGAACTCTTGTCCCCTGTCAGGGAGAATCTTTGTATCGGCAGGATTTCTCAGCTGTTTTCAAAAATCATTCAGTACTTTACTAGTAAATTTTGTTCCTGTGGAATATGCCAACTGTAGCTTATTCTAATTGTTCATCCTAAGAGCTTTAGAAGCAACGTATTTTATCAGAGAATTTCAGCCTTTGCAACACAATTTTTTTTTTTGTAAAAATCTTAATTTTAATTCACTAAAGCTTTTCCATTGCCTTCTAACTCACCACTTTTAACATATGAATGCTTACATTCATTTAATCAATGCAATGAGATTTTCTTGTCCTTTAGGACAGTCCCACCTTCAATTAATAACTATCTGCTAAATTAAGAGTTAGTGTATTCTTCATAATGTTATATACCAGACACTCATTCTTTTTATTCCTTACCGCAATCCTGTGGGTTGGGTATTATTATTATCCCCGGTTTGCAGATGACAAAACTGAAATATAGAGAAGATAGGTATTTTCTGTAAACAAGTAAGGGCTAAAACCAACATTTGAATCCAGGTATTCTTACTCCTGGAGCCCTGATGGCACAGTGGTTAAGAACTCAGCTGTTAACCAAAAGGTCAGCAGTTCAAATCCACCAGCCACTCCTTGGAAACCCTATGGGGCAGTTCTACTCTGTCCTATAGGGTCAGTATGAGTCGGACCAGTTAAGTGCTAGGCTGCAAACCGAAAGATTAGTGGTTTAAACCCACCTAGGGGCTTCACAGAAAGACCTGGCCATCTACTACTGAAAGATTACAGCCCAGTAAACCCTAGCAACAACAGCATCCTTACTCCGGAATCTCCACTCATCAATACTGTCCCCATATTGAATGAATGAGGAGTATCCAGAATTCTAAGTGAATATACCTTACTTGTGATGAAGCAATAGTAACTATTTTAGTATCTGAATCGAGACAACCCTTTAAAAACACGTTGAGTTCCAAGAGCCTGCTGCAAGTTAATTATTTGGAATTCAGAATACAATGCTAGAGAGGGCTGGTGCTCTGACTAGCCCACAAAATCCTATTTCAAGTCTACGGTGTATTTGCAGGAACCAATGTAGAAGCTATAATTCAATGCCAGAAATCAAGGAAAGCCTAAAATAAGAATTTTTTTTTTTTAATTAAATCTTGAATAGTATTGCTTGGGTAAATGTTGTTGTTCGCTGTCGTTGAGCCGATTCTGACTCATGGCGACCCCACGTGTGCTGAGGAGGACTGCTCTATAGGATTTTCAAGGCTGTGACTTTTCAGAAGCCGATCACCAGGTCTGTCTGAGGTGTCTCTTGGTGAGTTCGAACTGCCAAACTTTCGGTTAGTAGTCAAGCGTTTTACGTTTAATCATAAAATAAAGAGGTGTATAAAGAACTTCTGCAGCAAGAAAGGGACTGAATCAGGCACGTTACAAGTCATGATAAATTTTGGTCAAGTGGAAAAGTTGCATGCTGAGAAACAGAAAAGGGGACAGGAAGGGATGGAAAAGTGGGAGGTGGTATTCAGAAAACTTTTTGAATACATACAGTATTAACACGTCATATAACTCGACGGCACTGGGGTTTTATACTCAATGGGCTCCTATAATGGCTATATATAATGTTTGGTGGAGAAACATACACAAACATATTCTCACACACACACCCAGGCCACGTTTCCACTTCTCTGTCTGACCACCCCCCTCACCCTGTATTGATAAAAGAGTTGGACTAGCCACAGAGACACCCATACCTGAAAGAATGTAGAGTAGTGCAGATCCTACTGATTATCCAAACTGGGGAAAAAGGGAAAACAGAACCTACCTTTCTTTCTAAATCTAACCAAATATTTGGGAATCATTAAAATTGGTTTCTGTGGGCATAAATAAAATTAATATTCATTTGATTAACTAATGAGATGCTTATGCAAATTCTGTAGTACACGGTGTAGCACACAGAGGTCAAAACCAAAAGCAAACTCATTGCCATGGAGTCAAATCGGACTCATAGCGACCTTATAGGACAGAGTAGAACTGCCGCCATAGGGTTTTCAAGGCTGTAATATTTATGAGGGAAACCCTGGTGGCATAGTGGTTAAATCCTACGGCTGCTAATCAGGCGCTCCTTGGAAACTCTATGGGGCAGTTCTACTCTGTCCTATAGGGTCGCTGTGAGTCAGAATCGACTCGACGGCACTGGGTTTGGTTTTGGTTGGTTAATCTTTATGAGAACAGACTTCCACATCTTTCTCCTGAAGAACAACTGATGGGTTTGAACTGCCAGCCTTTCAGTTTGCAGCAGAGCACTTTAACCATCGCACCAGCAGGGCTCCTTCCAATAGATGGTAGTTGGTAATTAATAGTATTATTGGCGAAAACTGAGATGCTTCTTCAACCCCCAAACAAAAAAGAAGAAAAAAGAAAACACCTGTCTCTTTGGAGTATTTTAAGACACTTTTTGGATTTGATTTGAGATTTGAGTGATATTACCTCTAGTGACTTTGTTTTTCATTCTTTGGTCTGTTTTTCATGACATTTTCCCTCAAACATTTACTTTATTTGCCCAAAATGTATTTCTGTACATTAGCTATTCTCAAACTTTTTAGTCTCAGAACCCCATTATGCTCTTAAAAATTATTGAGAACCCCAAAGAGCTTTTGTTTGTGTGAGTTATGTCTGTTACCATAGATCATACTAGAAATTAAAACAGAGATTTTTGAGTTTTTACTTATAAATTCAATAAAAATAAACCAATTGCCTATTAACGTAAAAAACTTTTTTTTTTAATTTTAAAATAACTATAATTTATAGATGTTAACATTAGGGAGAAAGGTTTTATATTTTTCTGAATCTCTTTAATGTCTGGCTTAATAGAAGCAGTTGAATTATCACATCTGCTTTTGCATTTAAAGTATGTGAAAAATACCCAGTCTCACACAGATATGTAGGTGGAAACCAAAACCCCAAACCCTTTGCTGTCAAGTCGATTATGACTCATAGCAACCCTATAGGACAGAGTAGAACTGTCCCATAGGGTTTCCAAGGAGCGACTGGTGGATTTGAACTGCTAACCTATTGGTTAGCAGCTGAGCTCTTAATCTCTGTGCCACCAAGGCACCATAGGTGGAAAAGGCAGTAGTATTTTCATAGCCTTTACAGATAATTGTGGCTATTCCTCTTTGATACGACACCCAAACGTAACGAGTCGTTTTTGTTCTTAAAGCTGAGTTGGAATGTGGAATCTGAAATCCTGTCAATGAACGGTGCGTACTCTATTATATTAAAATCTGTTGTCTGTCTCACACTTTGTACAGCTTTCTTACCCATTATCTTGATTTCCTAAGGCTGCCGTAACAAAATACCACAAAGTAAGAGGCTTTAGAGAACACAAATTAATTTTCTTACAGTTCTGGAGGCTAGAAGTCCAAATCAGGGTCTCAGCCGTGTTGACGCCTTCTGGGGGTTTTGACAGAGGAACCGTTCCATGCCTCGTGCCTTTCTTCTTGTTTCTGGTGGTTGCCAGCAATTCTTGGCACTGCTTTGCTGCTCACGCATGCAGCTGTCTCTGTCATCACATGGCATCTGTCTTCCGTGTGTGTGCACGCATGTGTGCGTGAGGGAGAGAAAGAGACTGTGTTTCTGTGCTTTTCCTTCTCTTTTATAAAAAACCGCAGAGAAGGAATTAGGATTAACATATACCCTGCTCTGGTTTGACTTCCTTAACTGATAACATCTGCAAAGAAAAATTCTGTCTTCCCAAACAAGGTCACATTCACCTGTGCAGCAATTAGGACTTCAGTATATCTTTTTGGGAGAAGTAATTCAATGTGTAAAACCCATGTATAATTTTATAAAATTTGGAAACTATTGGTTTACCAAGTTATGCAGGTCTTCCAAATGTTGACACGTTTCACTTTAGAATAACACACAAAAAAAGTCACATTTCTTAATTTTACCACCAATCTCATCAAAAATATTTTAGGGAAGCTGTCATGCCCATGGTGGCAGATGCAAGCTTTCCAACATTCTAAATTTTGCTTGAAAGCTCCAGTTTTATCATTGGCAACAAATACTGTCATTTGTTTTCCTTGAAGTGACACCTTACTCCGTTCATTTTCGAAAAGATATATGTGAAGTGCCCAAGCCTGAATAACCATAGTTTGTCTATTGGTTGTTCTTTCACTTAAAATGGTGTTCATGAAAAAACTAGCAACTTAAACAATTGCATATGTGTGCACACGTACACACAGACAACTTTGTTGTGTTGCTTTATACTTCCCCTTTCATCACACAAAATATTAAAGAGACCTCTACTTGAGGCTTGAGATTTAATAAAATGAGTAATTTTTATTTATTTATTTATTTATTTATTTATACTGTATCATCAAGAACATTCTTTAGTGAAACAAATTGGCCTTTTATTGAAGTTAAAATTTACTGCTACGGTTTGGTATAATGCCCTCAATTCTTGCTGAGGTGCTGGAAGTTTTACACACCATTGCTTTTGCACCATTAGTGCAAATGATAACACAGTAAATCAAGCACGTAAAATGTTAGTATTATTATGAAAATGGTTTTAGTCTTGTGGATGCCCTGAAAGGGTCTCAGTGACCCCCCACTGGGTTCAATGGCCTACCATTTCTGCACAGAATGCCTCTGTCTTAGTCATCTAGTGCTACTATAATAGAAATACCACAAGTGGGTGGCTTCAGTAAAGAGAAATTTATTTTCTCACAGTCTAGTAAGCTAGAAGTCCAAATTCAGGGTGTCAGCTCCAGGGGAAGGCTTTCTCTCTGTTGGCTCTGAAGGAAGGCCCTTCTCATGAATCTTCCCATGGATCAGGAGCTTCTCCACGCAGGAGCCCTGGGTCCGAAGGACATGCTCTGCACCTGGCATTGCTTTCTTGGTGGTATGAGGCCCCCCTGTCTCTGCTTGCTTCCCTCTTTTATATCTCAAAAGAGATTGGTTTAAGACACTGTCTAATCTTGTGGATCGCATCAATATAACTGCCGCTAACAACATTAACAACATAGTGATAGGATTTACAACACATAGGGAAATCCCATCAGATGACAAAATGGTAGACAATCATACAATACTGGGAATCATGACATAGCCAAGTTGACAGATATTTTGGGGGGACATGATTCAATCCATGACAGCCCCTTTCTAAGTTCATCTTATTTTCTCTTATTTTAAAGCACCTCCCTTGGCACCCACAGGTTTTAAGATTAGATTGTCATTGAGTTTACGGAGTCCTAAGTCTTGACTCTCTCATAAGTGAGAATGTGAAATTATCAACCAAAATGTCGATGATTGGTGTTGATTAAAATGAGTTTAGTAATCTGTTTGCTGATGGTTTTGAAAAGCTGCAGGAGAAATTTATACTCAGTGGATACTTAATAGGGGACCGTATGGTTGATTCTGACTTCTAGGTCATTTCTTCAGAATTCAGTCCAGAAAAGAAGGATGGAAATGGCTGGCTTCTGCTGGCTGTTTAGTAGCCTTCAGAAAGGCTGAGCTTCAAAATAAATAATGTCGTATTTACCTACACAATGCCCTGCTTACTTAATTGCTGATATTTTCCCCCTAAATTGTTCCAAGAAAAGGGAAATGGGTGGAATTATGTCCTAACAGTGTGCTAAAGGGAGAGAAACTATGTGTATCTTCAACCTCAAGCATAATTTGTCTCACAGCCGGTCATTGTTGCTATTCAGTGTCATATTCTTCTCTTTTCTTTTCTTTTAGCAACCAGGATTTAATTACGTGCAGTTCACTGCCCCCCTTCAGCAGCTCTTATCGGATCCTTCAGAAGTATAAAGCCACTGAGGATGCATTAAAAAATGCTGCCCACATAGGGAAAAACTACAGGGAAAAGTAATATATTTCCACCTCAGAACTGGAAGGAAAAGAAAGTGCCTAAAAGGAGACCATATTCAAAGAGGTGCACTTCTTATGTATGTTGTTGTCGTTGTTAGGTGCCGTTGAGTCGGGGTTCTGACTCACAGTAACCCTATGCACAACAGAACGAAACACTGCCCGGTCCTGAGCCATCCTTACAATCATTGTTTATCTTGAGCTCATTGTTGCAGCCACTGTGCCAATCCACCTTGTTGAGGGTCTTCCTCTTTTCCGCTGACCCTGTACTCTGCCAAGCATGATGTCCTTCTCCAGGGACTGATCCCTCCTGACAACATGTCCAAAGTATGTAAGACGCAGTCTCGCCATCCTTGCCTCTAAGGAGCATTCTGGCGATACTTCTTTCAAGACAGATTTGTTCGTTCTTTTGGCAGTCCATGGTATATTCCATATTCTTCGCCAACACCACAGTTCAAAGGTGTCAACTCTTCTTCGGTCTTCCTTATTCATTGTCCAGCTTTCACATGCATCTTACGTATGTACACGTGGCAAATTAATTCATTAAATGCCATTCCATGTGGCTCTCAGATACAGTTAGGTCAGAGATGTGAAAGGCACCACTTCTCCTCCCCACCCTCTTCCCCCCAAAATCCAACAGTGTTTCCTGGGAGCAGTCTTAAACAGTGTAGTGGTGGACCTCACTGCTGTTCACAGATACAGACACAGTTCTCTCTAAGAGGTAGATTCATATTCCCCAAGCTCATGAAAACAAATTTATGAAACCACAAAGCAATATATTAAATCATAAATGTAAGTGTGACAAGATTAAGTCAGGATAAGGGAAATCAGTAGGATCATTGAAATAGTTGAGAGCTTTGAGCTAAACATGTATTTCCACAGTGTTATGGATTGAATTGTGTCCCCTAAAATGTGTATCAACTTGGGTAGGCCATAATTCCCAGTATTGTGTGGTTGTCCACCATTTTGTGACCTAATGTGATTATCCTATGTGCTGTAAATCCCAACCTCTATGATGTTAATGAGGCAGGATTAGAGGCAGCTATGTTGATGAAGCAGGACTCAATCTACAGGATTAGGTTGTATCTGGAGTCAATGTCTTTCGAGATATAAAAGAGAGAAGCAATCAGAGAGACAGGAGACCCTCCTACCATCAAGAATGAAGAACCAGGAGAGGATCACATCCTTTGGACCCAGGGTCCCTATGCTGAGAAGCTCCTAGACCAGGGGAATGTTGATGACAAGGACCTTCCTTCAGAGCTGACAGAGAGAGAGAGCAGCTCCCCTGGAACTAGTGCCCTGAATTCGGACTTCTAGCCTCCTAGACTATGGAGAATACATTTCTGTTTGTTAAAGCCACCCATTTGTGGTATATCTGATATAGTAGCACTAGATAACTAAGGTACACGGCAAAGGTTAATTTGCCATCAAAGTGTTCTCCATGTGAATTGGTCATTGTCATTTTTGACTGGGCAGCGTTCTTTGGTTTAGTGGAAAGAACAGGGACTGTCCATTGTCAGACAGGAACCAGGCATCTCAGCAGTACTGCCTGTTACTGTCAGCCCTTTGATTAGTTAGCCTCCTTTGGCTAAGGATTATCCCTGGAAATTAAATGAGGTAATGTATATAAAACACTTAATGAAATGTCAGTTATATGGTGAGAGATCAATAAATATTATTTCCCACTCTGACTCTTTTCAATGCTTTTGTTTCTGCCTCCTTCCAAAGTTCTCATAATGCTTTACTCCTTTAGATCTGCTAATACCCTAAGTGAAGTTATAGTTCAAACTTGGAAATAATGGTTAATATTTATTGAATGCTAGCTATGTGCTAAAAAAAAAGTTGCTTTTGAGTTGGCTCCAACTCATAGCAACCCCACGTGTGTCAGAGTAGAACTGTGCTCTACAGGGTTCTCAATGGCTAATTTTTTAGAAGTAGATTGCCAGGCCTTTCTTCCAAGTGCTTTTGTTTCACAGCCAAGTGCTTAACTGTTTGCACCACCCAGGGAGTCTAACTACATACCAGGCATTGTATTTACTAAATCTTTTAAATACATTATCTCATTTACTCCTCACAGCAACTCTGTAATAAGTACTATAATTATTCTAATGTTGAGGAAACTGAGACATGATGTTTAGCCAATTCATCTACTTGGTAAATGGTGGAACTGAGATTGGAATCTAGGCCATTGAACCCCAGAAACCCTGGTTTTAACCAGTACTCTGCAGTGAACACAAGTATTTGTCTAGGCACCATTCTTTATATGTGAGGGGACATTGTATACCCTGGCTCAGTTCATTATGTGTTCACTTAAGGTTTAATTCTCAGAAGACATCTTATTGCCTATATTTCTAAGTTCTGGTGGGGACATCTCACCATTATCTTAATTTTTAAGTATTTATGTTTACTTAATTTGTAATACACAAAAAGATGGTACTAATGACCACAATGAAAACAAAAAGTTTATTTCAATACATTTAACAACTGGTTTGAACAATTTACCCCAATATTTATTCATATTTTCCAGTAAGTATTTATTGAACACCTACCAGGCATCGTTTTAGGAACTGTAGGGACAGCTTATACTAGAGTTTCTCAGCCTGAGGACTATTGATATTTTGGGCTGAATAACTGTTTTGGGGAGCTGCCTGTACATTGTAGGATGTTTAGCAGCATCCTTGGTTTCTAATCAGTAGCATTCCCTCAAAGTTGTGACAGCCAGAAATGTCTCCAGACATTGCCAGGTGTCCCCTGGGAGGGTGGGCTGGGTAGGAATATCATCCCGGTTGAGAAACACTGACTATGTCCCTGCTTTTGTAAAATATATAAATAGGCTTTAAAAAGAGAAAAATAGAGAAATATTATAAGTTCAGTTAATATCAAGGGAAAGTGATAGAGAATGATGAATGAGGGACCTATTTAAATTGGCTACTCAGGGACCTCACCCTCAAGCCTTCTTCACACACCAAGCCACTGCTCGAACAATACTTCTTCTGAATTGGTAAATGGTGCAATCATGCAAAATCTCATTCCAGCAAAGGTTTTTATGAACCTACATGGATTGAAATAATTCATGCCTAAGTTATAAACATGTCACCTTTGGCCCCCAGAAGTAAAGAAATACAAGTTAATTTGAGGTTGGAATTGGTTGATGTGTTTGAGATCTCCTTATTCTCAACCTGCTCCCACACAGTCTCTGCATTTTCTCAATTTGGAGATGAAGAGTGGACTGGAAGGTCAGCTGACCTCTGGCAGATAGCAACAGTAGAAGTTGTGAACGTCATCAGGTTGGTTCTTCCAGATTTCTAAGCCAGGCTCATTCTTTTGGGACTCATAAGCAACTACAAATATGGGATATGTTAAAAGTCTGTTCAATTTTTATTTGGACATATATCTCTGAGTTTTACTGAGGCAGAGTTAGAATAATAGCTCAAAGATTGTTTCCAGCCTAGGCCAGTAAATACTTGGCAATAAACTATCTTTTAAGATATAAATGACAGTATTTTTTAAAGTTTCAAGAAAAGCCTTTGATGCAGATTTCTGCTGGCTTAAGTTTCAACGTCAAGAACGTCTGTTAACCTGCACAATCTGAGATAATAATCCTTGTTATATTTTCATATTAACAACGTAATTTTCTAAGCAGCTCCCTTCTCTTGGCACCTTGTGGACTGTTTCCTTACCCTCCCAACGGCAACTATGTGATGCCTTGGCTGCCTCCCTGGCCCTGTATCCCTCAGCTTACTTCTCCCACCCTTTCCCCAACACTGTCGGGCAGAAATACAAGCATCCATAGATTTACAATTCTCTCTCATTGATGTGTAGTCAATTGTCCTTCTGGTTTTAGTCTGCATTGGTGCCCCAGCTCCAGTAGCTGTGTCTGGGTCACACTTGCCACCCTCCATCTCTGTTCTTATGGGCTCTGAAGCCTTACAAAGAAGCCCTCACACCCCTGATGAAGACATTCACTGCCAACTCCAGACATTTTTCATTTATTTGTTGGTTATTTAGCAAATATTTATTGAATGTTACTATAATCCAGGCCACATTCTGCATATAGGTACTCACGCCTTGATGTCCCTACCAGTCTTTCTAGACTTCTTGCCTATTGTCAAATTCCTGGGCATCATGTTTTGCCCACCTACCTAGAAGGTCACCGACTACTTGCACCTAAGCCCAGCCTGATTGTGTGCTTCATCTACATGACTTAATCCAGAGTGTGGATTTCTTCCAGCCTTGACCTAGCCTACCCTACACCGGGCTACTCTTTATTTCTGTATTAAAACTTCAAAGTTTATCCTAATGTCACATCTCATTTTCTCCTATGGACTTCTGACCACTTTCACTGCATATGAAAGACTTATTTGGGTTTTTTGTTTTTATTTTTTTTAGGAAGGAATTTGAAATTTTATTAGATATTGTCAGTTTGCCTATCTATAGGCTGGGCATAAAGACTTCATTAATAATCAAAGAATCAATGTGATAATATATAATAGATGTTGCTAATAGTAAAAATGCATATTAAAATAAGAACCTATCTAGAAGATTTCTAGAACCCAGAGTAAGGAGGACCCAGCGATGATCAATTTCTAGCTATCAAATCATAGGATCCCAGAGCTGTGAAAGAACTTATTGATCATTTATAAAATTCTCTGCCTAAAAACAATTATACCTATCAATTGTGTCATAATTAGCAAAACCATTTATTAAATAATTTTTGTGTATAGGATTATGAGCCAGGAATGTGATTAATATAATTTAATCCTGGTAGATTATCCTCTTCAGCGCTGGGCATTCACCATTGACCATGACAGCCCACATTGTCTCAGAGCAACTCTGAATATCAGAGTTCTTCAGTTCACTGTGTCTGAAACTTCCACCCACTGCCTTGCTGCCCTCTCTGGGAACCGACTGACTAAACAGGCCTATTAACTCTTCCATATGAAAAAAAAAAAAAAAAAAAGAGAGACCTTTAAATATTTGAGAACCAAGATCATATTTCACTTGAGTCTTCTCTTCTCAAAGTGGAAAATTATTAATAATTCATTTAACCAATTCATCTAACTCATTCATCTTCATAAAGCATGAGACATTTTTTTGGAGCACTCCCCCACTCTTCCCAATCTCAGTTCTTTAACCCAACCCACTCGCATCCATTGAATAGCATACCTCTAAAAGTGTGGCCCAGATTACCGTACCTAGTGTTCCAGGGACAAACAGAGCTGGTGAATGCTCTCTTTTGTTCTATATTTTGTTTTAGTGTAAATAAGTTGGTGTGAGAGACTGCAACTTGGAGAAAAGGCGTAAGGAGGTGGAGAGAAGAGGTGGAAAGCAAGGACAGAAAGTGTTATATGCCAGAGAATTAAGTCTCATGATTTACATACGAAGTTTCAAGTGTGCTATTTAAACTTGAATAGTAATCCCTGGAAAAACAGTCACATAGAGCAAAGTCCTGGCAAACCATAACCCACCAAAAAACCTGTTGCCATCAAGTTGATTCCAACTCATAGCTTCCCTATAGGACGGAGTAGAACAGCCCCATAGGGTTTCCAGAAGAAGCATTAATATTATTCCTGGCACTATTACTATAAAGGGACTATACTATATTCAGAACTCTTCATTTAACTACTTTTTAGCTACCTTTTGGAAGGAAGGCCATGCAATCTGCTTAAAAAAATCAGCCAGTGAAAACCCTATGGATCTCAACAGTCCACTTCCCAAAGATCATGGGGATGGCACAGGACCAGGCAGCATTTCATTTCCATTTTGTATGGGGTCACCGTGAGTCGGGGACTGACTCTGTGGTGACCAAGAACAACGAACTGCCTTTCAAGTAATACATAGTGATTATACGTTGAATACTATGTATTCCCACCAATGCAGGTCTTACCACATCTCTACAGCCAGAGAGTCTGTGTGGAGGACTACTGAGGCATTCTGGGAGCCCTCTGGAGCATTCTAGAGTAGATTCAACCCAAGAAACCAAGAATTTGGACACTTGGAGCTTCACTGGAGCCTGTGTTAGATGGTTGCCCAAATCAAAGCTGGGTGTCTGTAGGCAACTCCCACCCTCTACGCTGAGATTTTCTGGGCCACCAGGGAGCCCACCAGGGAGGATAAGCACCTTTCTTCACTATTTAAAACTCTTGAATGCCATTCAAGTACATAATCTTATCACCTCAGTGGAGGAAACTCAGTCTCCTGACAGGAAAAGAGCTTGCACATTCCACTTCACTTCAGTCTGACGTTCCTGGGGAGTCGTGTTGCCTTGGCTCCAATGCTAAGTCTCATTGCTTACAGAACTGTAAACCCTCCCAGAAATGTCACTGGTGTGCTGCCCTGTCCCAAATTTATTGAACACTAACCTGGTATCCATGCTGGGAACTAGCATGCCGTAACTCAGCAATAGGCTGTTGCAAAACATCTCTGGGTATCAGGTTAGGCTCAGCTTATGACTGGGAATAAAAAGAAGGAATTTGGTGACTATTCCTGTAACATTCTTTTATTCAGGAGACATAACCAGCCTTTAGTGGGTGGGATGACTATGTACTTTAACACATAGTGGCAAACTGTGTCACAGTGCTTAGCTCCTGTGGGCATCTCCTATGTTTACCGTTGGTGATTTTATCCACAATTTGAGCCCATCATCTGTGGTGGTAAAACATGTGCCCCAAATATTTTGAAATATCAATATTAGAAGAATTCATGATTTTAGTTTTAATTTCCCAAATTAACACTTATGATTTAAGAAGTGTGTGATTTGTATTACATGTTCTTATTTTGTGATAAGAATCAACAAGAACCACTCTTAAATGACAAACAAATAAAAAACCAAACCCGTTGCCATTGAGTTGACTCTGACTCATAGTGATCCTTATAGGACAGGGTAGAACTGCTCCACAGGGTTTCCAGGGAGTGACTGGTGGATTCAAACTGCCGACCTTTTAGTTAGCAGCCAAGCTCTTAACCACTGCACCACCAGGGCTTAGCCTATCCCAATTTCCTGGGTTTTAAATACCGTATGACAGAGAATCCATCAGCAACATACTAATTAACTCAGTCTTGATTTACCTTTATTTCCATATGCATTATGTCTTTAATGAAATCCATTTATTCTTTATTATCCTCTGCAAAAGTTTCAAGGATAGATTCATGGGGTAAACCAGAAATGTTGGCAACAATATCATCAAAATCCATAGTTTCATTATCTAGGCTGTTCGCCAGAAATACTTAACCATTTATTCTAATTTTGTCCCTAAACATATTTTACATAACATGAAAGAAGCCATCTTTTAAAAAAAAAAAAACACTAAGATTATGTTTCTGTCTCCACATTTTAGGGCTAGTTACCAACATGAATTCTTAATAAAATTCTTATTATCAGATTGTGTATTCCTTAATTACATTATCTGTTAAAGTTCCATGCAGCCTAAGATATCTTTATATCTACAAAATTGCAAATTTCTGTAGCTTGAGTCTGAATTGCTAGAATAAAAGTCTATAACTCACCAAATAGTACATCTTTTTTCAACTGTAGGTTAGAATGTTTTCTCTAAACTACCTATCTCTCTAATCATGCCTAATGTGATTATGGGGGATAATAGAAAATAGGAACAGCACTGATATTTGAAACCCACAGATTATCCAAATCTCATTTGAGTAAGTAGTTTCAGCCCTGTCTCACCAAATCTTAGTTTATGCTTTATATCTTTTCATTGCACTATTTACCTTCTGGTGGAAGTCTTAATACGCAGTGTAAATACACATAGAGAGAGTGGAGCTATAGAGAAAGAAAGGTGATAAAGGGTTCAAATAACCGCAAAGCTGAATGTTCATAGAGCATGTAGGAGTTGACTATATTATTATCAAGAGGATGTTTTGTGAATGTTAATTATTTGTAACTATTTATAATCTTTGTATTTATTAGATGGTGTATATAGAGAATAAAGGAGCCCTGGTGGTATAAAAGCTCGGTTGCTAACCAAAATGTCGACAGTTCAAATCCACCAGCGCTCCTTGAGAACCCTGTGGGGCAGTTCTACTCTGTCCTGTCGGGTCGCTAGGAGTTGGAACCGACTCGATGGCACCTAACAACAACAACAACACAGAGAATAAAATTACATGGCAGCTTATAAAATAATTTTTTTTAAAGTGTCAGTTTAAACACAGTCATCATTTCGGAAGTCTTTCTGAAATGACAGATTGAAATGTCTACTAAATACTACTAAGGGAACTAAAAGGCTCTCCAAGGATTTGTAGTTCTTTAAACATCTCTAACATTAAGTTTATTTTTGAGTTGCAAGTTTGGTTTAGTCACTGTTGATTTGTGTACTTACAATCATCGGGAATTTTCTAGAAATACGCAATTAGGTACCTTGCTTTATAATCTGAAGAGAACATCACTGACTTTTTATGAAGATTTTGAGCAAAAGAAAATTGCATTTGCAGTTCATTTCAACCAGTCTCTTTTTTTCAGCCTAATATGGATATAAAATGTATCTGGCATTGGCGTTCCCCGGTATCGCTGCAGCTTGCCAGAATGTCGAGACCTTTGCACAATGAATCCTTTATTACAGTAAATATAAAAAGACATAAGACTCTAAACAGCTCATCACATTCCTTCTAATGTTCCTTGTGCACGAGAACATTTTTCAATGTATACTAAGTAGTTGAATTTATTTTCAGAATGGTAAATTTCATTCTTTTAATTGTCGCCCTTTGGAAGTTCTTAGTGCACGTTTGTGAGGTTGCGAACTAGACACTTTTATGATAAGCGCTTTCACACTGGCTGAAATCTCAGTCATTTCCTACGTTTTTCAAGCTTATATGTGTATTCCATTGCTTTTTTGACACAATGTAGGAGTCATTGTGTTAGAAATAGAGATTTTCATAAGACCAGATGCTAGCCTGTAGATTCTGGAGGCCCCCACACTATGTGGGAGCTTTAGTTAAATGAATGGTGTGATTTTAGAGGTGTGTCTTGTGCTCAACCAGAACTTCAGCATTTCTCAATATTAAACCCCGTTGCAATGAGCCCTGGATATATGCATGCTAGGGTAGTGCTCTTTGCTGTAAAAAAGATTTCATATAGTTTTTCAGCCCCTTCGTAAAATTGACAAAGGCTGAGTGTGCTATTAATCCTACTCTGTAATGTGGCAGGATTGAGAATTACTTTTGACTGAGGGAAAAGGAAAATTACTTTAGGCTTTGATAAAAAGCTATCATCTTTAGTGATACAGCAGGCCCTCTCCATTCTAGATATCCCTGTTCATGAAAGCTCTACAAATATGTTTTTCTATATGTAGAAGGTAGAGAATCGACCTCAGTAAGGGATCAGATTGTATGGATGGTGTGCCACGACACTCAACTCACAGGTTGATGGAGGAGTTGCATCAGTAACAGAAATGGAGAACCCTTTGAACAAACACACCTAATAAATGTTGCTGGATAAATGGAGAGTCCCTTCGGCTTCCCACAATATCTTTCTGGAAGGCTGGAAGAGAGGAAAAAATTAAGGTGGATACTTCCTCAGCTGTATTGGCTTTAGAAGATGGCTTATTTCATTTTCTACCCTTTAACTCATTTCTTAGTATTGTGACAGCCATTTTGTGAAAGCTTGGATCTCATTTATTAACATTTCTCCTAGACACATTTTCATCACCTGTTCCCTGAAGAGGTGATCTAGAAGTCTAGGGATCAAGGAACAAAGGTGGAGACAGCCCTTTTCTACTCGTAGAAAGTGATCATAGGGCATGTTCATTATAATCACAGTAACTGGATATGTACCTGATTAGTAGTTAGTATTCTTTTTTCCTCTTGAGTATTTTGAGCAATGACTCATTGTGCTTCCTGCTTTTTCACCAACCCCTGCCCTTTAAATCAGTATTTTAAAAGGTCATTGTGTTGGTTACTTCTGAATGACCCAACTAAGAATACAGCATTCCTCATTAGATGATAAGCATCACAGGGAAAAACTGTGCATATTACTTAAATTCCTGTGTCTTATTTGCCAATATTAAAATAAAAATTACTTCTACTTAGGATTGCACATAAACTTGTTTTCTGGATGTACGTATTTTCAACTTCGTAGTTTTTAAAAGTAGGAGGATGTGCACTGGGTGAAGAATAATAAGAAACTATACATACATGTCATATTTAGCACTTAACGGTAAAAAAAAAAAAAAAGTTTATTTTACATTCAGAGTTGACTATATATATATAATGTCCAAGAGCCAGTTTGAACTTTTAGGCAAATGACATGAATCCGTTAGTGCCGTAATGACCAGTTTTAGCTTTTAAACACCTACTTCACTACATGTCAAAATCTGGGATAAAGTGGCTGTTTTAGATTTTTATTTTAGAAGCAATATGATGTCAGAAACACCAGATTCTGCGCTAAAATTTTTTTTAAAGCACAAGCCGCATATTCACGTTATTTATTGTTCTTTGCCAATCTCCATTTGAAGTTGATAATCTTTATGCTTAAGAGGTTCGCAGAATTTAGTTAGGAATTAAGGTGGACCCATAATCTTCATTTGATTGAATGTGAATACAAGGGGAACTGCCCAAAGGAACACATTTAGCTGGTTCTCTATGAAATACATTTGGGATTAAAAATGAAGATAATGCACAGTAGCCACTTTGGCTAATATCCCTAAATTCTAACGGTATTAGAAAATCCACAATATATAATGATTTGTCTGGGGCGTAACACTTGCTGCTGTTACGTGTGAATCCCAAAATTGCAGTGCCTTCCTTAACAAAAGTCTGTTTCTCCTTCACACAGCAGCCTATGATAGGTGTCTCTGGTCAGTGGGTGATTTTCCTCCATGCGGTGATTCAGGGAACCAGGCCCTTTCATCTTATGATTCTGTCAACTTCTTCACCAGAGTCCTTCCAGCCAACAGTTGGAGAAAGCATGCAGGGAAGCTTTACAGGGGCGAGCCTAGCAGTGGCTCATATCCATGGGCTTGAACTTAATCACATGACTTAACTGCAAGGGAGTCTGAGAAATGTGGTCTAGCTGTGTGCCCAGGAAAAAAAGAACAGCTAGTGGTCTTCGTCATGCCTACTATTTGATATTCCTAAAAATTAGGAAAAGTACTAAGCTATTGGGGACTGGCTTCTAGAGTTAGCTTTGCCACTAAGGAATTGTAGAAAATATAACAAATTCTAACCTATGTGCCAGTTGTACTATATGTTCTCCTAGAGTTAACAGTCTAAAAGGAAATACATACATTAAATAAACACACAGAAATATATATAATTATAAATTGTGATTAGTGTAGGCTCCATGAAAGCATGGACCATGTCCTCTGACGTTTAGAATAATGCTTAGTGCATAGTAGGTACTTAACACACAACTCCTGAATGAATGCATACCTACATGCATGAATGAATGAATGAAAATATATGAGGGAAAAGAATAGGTGCTATGGAAAAAAGCAATAGGGGAATCTGAATTAGTTTGGGCAATCAGGGAAGGTCTTTCTAAGGAAGTAACATTGACAATGAAACCTGAAGAATGAGCAGGAATTCGTGAAGAGTTGGGAGGGTGAAGAGAACTTTCCAGGCAGAGGAAACAGCATGTTCAAAGATTGATGCATTTAAGGAGGTAAGGAAGGCCAGAAGGGATGGGTGGTAATGGTGAAAGTCAGGCTGAAGAAGAAGGCAGGGCTGTACCAGGCTGTGTGTGTTATGCTCAGTCTTGTGGCCTTTCCCACAGGCACAAGGGAAAGCCAGTTAAAAGTATAAAGGAGGTAAGGGGTGATGTGATCATATTTTTGTTTTAACAGATCATTCTGGATTTTCTGTGAAGAATAGGTTGAGGTGGGGTAAAAGCAAAAGCAGACAGGCTAGGTAGGAAGTCATCACAAATCATCAAATAAGACGACTAGACCAGCACAGTGGCTTAAAACAGGATAGAGGCAAAGTGGATAGAGGAAGAGGTAAGGGAAAACTAGAGTAAATGGACATATGCTGCAATGAAGTCCTTGGATCCTATATTGTATATTTTACTGATTTGAAAAGTCAGTATGATGACTGTGCTATCCTTAAAAGACATTAAGTGTTGCTTTTGAAAACTTCTATTGCTGCTTCCTTCAGTTTTTTTCAAAAGCTTTGTCCCAACTCTGAAGATTTGCTCAAAGGTCAAATAGCAGGCATTTAAAATTAGACTAGATTTTGGGGATGCCTTCAAAGCTTGCTCTAAATTGGGTTGTATTTGTTTTTCTTTTTCCTAAAGAAATGAGTTTGTTAAATTGCATAACTATAGGGGAGGATTTGTGTGTGTATGTGTTTGTGTATGTGTGTGTAGATGTATCTTTGTCCTTAATAAAAACTTTTATTACAAGGTAAAATTTGGACTATCTTTAATATCTTCTTAATGTGGAACTATGGGTTCTGTTTTAATTTTTTCAGCTTAATGTTTTAGAAAGTTATCCAAATACTGTAATACTATTAAAACTGTTTCCGTGAAGCCGATGTCCTGATATTTCATAGTTAGTTGTAATGGTCCAGGGCTTTATTAGAATTTCTTCGGAGCTTTGAACAGAGGACATGAAAATTGATCCTCCTGAATTCCATTCTGCTGTCCACCCTTTCCCCATTCGTTCTTGGCTCACAAATTTATGTGCATATAATCATCATCTTAATAATGGGCATTATGGTGATTTCCAACGTATTAGGAGGATTATTTTAGTGTTTATCAAGTGTTCTTAAGATGATATTGGCAAAGAAATATTATGATCTTGGGAATCAATAGGTCTACAAAATGTCTGCTAAACACAATTCAGAAAGCTCTGATTACCTTCAGGACATTAGACCCATAATCAGTGAAACGCTTCTGGTAGGTTCCCTCCGTTATCCTAAAGACAGAGCCTCATTTCTGGGACTCATGTGGCATTAACATTCATATGTGTTAAATGTTGTTACAATTTTAAAAATAGTTTATTTGAATAATTTTTACCAAAAATGATATATTTTGAGCTGTATGTCAGTGGATAAAATTCTTTGTTGGCCTATTGCTCTCTGAATAACGACAGCACCAACAACAAAAAAAATGGAGAGACCATGATTTTGTCAGTTTCTTCCAAACACTTTGATGTTTACAACCTCATATTTTCATTTCATGTCTATTGGAATATGCCCTAGTTTCCCTTTCAATGTATGTCGCAGATTAACTTTTCCCTGATTTCTGTTTAAATTTTTTTTTTGAAAATTCTTTAAAATCATTTTTTCCCCGCTTTGTCCTGTCATGTAGCTAGCTGCCTTGCTTCAAGATTATGCTTCATGTAAGCAAGAGCAGCCACAAGAAACTGAGGAAACCTTCCAGGCATCTGGGTTTACTGCCAAAACACTAAATACAAACTATAAGCAGACAGACTGTGAGTCAGGTGAACTCTTTATTCTCCTTCAAGGGTGAAGTTCCAGTTATGTGAATCAGCTAAAACTATCAAAGAGGTGTGTGTTGTTTTCCCTGCTTGTACACACCTGCCTTGTTTCTGCTTCTTCCCTTGGGGCATAGTCTTTTTATAGTAATGGTGGTAATTAGATCCCTTCCTTTTTAGGCGCTCTTAATCATCTTTTGGATTTGGAGCCAATGTCTCTACCTCAAAATAGAATGAAGATTCAGCTTCTTAGCCTGTGACACCCCTGATCACTTTCTTAGCATTAAAATGAATATTTATCAAGCTTAGAGAAAGCCAGTATACTAGGCCCAGATGGCAAACCAAAACCAAACCAAACCCATTGCCATCGAGTGGATTCCAACTCATAGTGACCTTATAGGACAGAATAGAAGTTCTGCATAGGGTTTCCAACTCTGTCCTATAGGGTCGCTATGAGTTGGAATCGACTCAACAGCACTGGGTTAATCTTTATGGAAGCAGACTGCAAATCTTTCTCCTGCAGAGTGGCTGGTGGGTTCAAACCGCTGACCTTTAGGTTAGCAGGTGTGCTTTAAACACTGTTGCCATCAGGGCTCCTCCAGAGGGCAAAGCTGCTCCAGTTGGGTGTTTATCATGACCCGTTTTAATGCTAGTAAAACCAGTTGCCATCGAGTTGACTCCAACTCATGGTGACCCCATGTGTATTAGAGTAGAAATGTGCTCCACAGGGTTTTTAATGGCTGGTTTTTGGGAAATAGATGACCAGGCCTTTCTTCTGAGGCATCTCTGGGTGGACTGGAACCTCCAACCTTTCAGTTAGCAGCCAAGTGCATTAAGCTAACCTAACCAAAAAAAAAAAAAAAAAAAAAATCCCATTACTGTAGAGTTGATTCTGACTCCAAGATGTCAGTAAAGTACATAAAATTAGTGTATTAAATCAGACTTCGTCTTTTTAACAGAGTTTCTGGTTTTTTTTTTTTTTTTTTTTATTACAGTGGCACCAAGAGATGTGTTATGAAATAATGTAGTTATTCTTCATACCGTCAGATTAAGAATTTACTTCCTATATTCTAGTTCCCATTAGTGATTTATTATAGCTCTAAAAACCCATTGCCATTAAGTTGATTCTGATTCCTAATGACCCTACAGGACAGAGTAAAACCACTCCATAGGGCTTCCAAGGAGTGGCTGTTGGATTTGAACTGCCAACCTTTTGTTTAGCAGCCAGGCACTTATCCACTGCACCACCAGGACTCCTATTATAGCTCTATGACTCATGAATTGTTTGAATATTTAACAATTATTTTCTATTCTCAATCTACCCCTAATAACACTACTAGTGTGTCCTTTTACGGACCTTTAACTTATCTCGTTGAAGTTTTGGTGGATTTCCAGTAGATAGGTCTGTGGTCATCTTATGAAGGCCATTTAACACTTTATAGACTTCACATATTTGTTTTCCAAATGGAATAGCCCATATTTCTTTATACAGCTGCCTCCCTCTTGGCTTTAAGTACCTCATAAATATCATGTGAGCTGTGGTAATCAGAACTGCATGAGCTATTTAATATGTGGACACAATGATTTTATAAAAGGGTAAATTTTTATTTATGTATAACTTTTTATTATTTCCTTCTCATAATAGCAATAGCATTCTCATAAGATTACTATGAGGATTAAATGGAATAATGCTTAGAAAGTAATTGGCCCAGTGCTTGGCATAGTAAGTACTCAATAAATGTTAACAATTGTTACTATTTAATTTAATTTTATAATATTTTAATGACCGTACACCATGTGCCAGCCACTTTCATTTCATAACAACCTAGGTTCTCTTGACTCAATAATGTGCGATTATGCTTTAGTCAGATCGGCATTCCTAATGCCCATCTCTGATCATTGAACAGATTTATTTAACAAATATTCCAGGCATCAAGCTCAATATTGGGGATACACAAGGTCTTGGCATTCAAAGAGCCTGTAATAAACCAGGAAGACTAATTATAGATAGGTGATTACAATAAGGTACAATAAGAAGTGCAGGAGCAGTGGGGAACACAAAAAGGGGGGGCTAACCTAGTACAGGAGGCAGAGAAAGCTTCCTGGAGGAAGGGATGTTAAAGCTGAGACCTGAAGGTGAGTAGGAGTTAGAGGAAACAGGAGAAAGTCTGAAGTGGAAGATTACCAGGCAGAAGGAATAGCACATGTAACAACTGAGGGTAAGAAAAAGTGCTGTTACTTGAAGAACTGAAAGAAATTCAGCATGAATGGAAAGGGGGTTGGCAGAGAGAGAAGGCTGGAGATATAGACAGACACCAGATCTCAAAACGCCTTGTGATTCACTTTAAAGCTTAGGACTTCATCCTGCTGTCTGCTCTCAAACGTCAGTGCCTTCTGTTCAACCATCAAATGCAATCCAGCCTTCTTAGTTAGGTTCTATATGATTTGGCCCCATCCACCTTTTCAAGCCCCCTTGCTATTATTTCCCTACATCCCCTTCCCATTGTCCTTGCATGCCCATGTGTTTGCTACTGTAACAGAAATACCACAAGTGGGTGGCCTTAATAAACCGAAATTTATTTTCTCACAGTTTAGGAGGCGAGAAGTTCAAATTCAGGGCACCAGCTCTAGAAGAAGGCTTTTTCTCTCTGTGTCCACTCTGGGAGAAGGTCCTTGTCTCTCTTCAGCTTCTGTTCCTTGGCTCCTTGGTAATCTTCATGTGGCATGGCATCTATCTTCTCCCATCTTTGCGTCCTTGCAGCTTGCTTAATCTGTTCTTTTAAGTCTCAAGAGAAATTGACTTAAGATACACCCTACTCATGTTAAGACTGCCTCATTAACATAACAAAGAAAACCCTATTCCCAAGTGGGATTATAACCACAGATACAGATTAAGATTTACAATGCATATTTTGGGGGAACACAAGTCAACCCGTAACACCTTAACTGAAATGTTCTGCCTCAAATTCTACAGTTCAATTCAGGAAGTATTTACTGAGTAACTCGTATGTGCCAGCTATCGTCCCTCCAATATCCTTTCATTCATTCATTCTATAAATATTTATTAAGCACCAGTATGTAGAGGGTGCCATGCTACTTTTTAAGAAACCAGTTTAAATGACACTTGTGATGGCTAGGGTCATGTATCATCTTGGCTGGGCCATGATTCTCAATGGTTTGGCAGATATGTAGTGATATAGTTTGGCAGTTATGTACTGATATATTTATCTTCCATTTGGTAATATAATGTAATCACCTCCATGATATAATCTGATGTGATCAGCTAATCAGTTGTAAGGGGCGTGGCTTCCATCCAATATATATGGACTTTCTGGTAAAGCTCACTGACTTTTGCTCTCTCTGGATCCTGCATCCAGCTTGTCATTATCTGACTTCCAGTTCCTGGGACTTGAGCCAGTGGCCTGCCATATGGCCTGCTGATCTTGGAATTCGTCAGCCTTCGCAGTCTGTGAACCAGCAGCCTGCTGTCTTACCTGCAGATCTTATATTCTTTAGCCCCTGTAGCTATGTGAGTCAGGAGGAGCCTCCAGCCTGACACCTGACCCACAGGCTTGGGACTTACCAGCCTCTACAACTGTGTGAGCGATTCCCTTGAGATAAATATATATATATGCATATTGTTTTGGTAAGCTAGTGCTGCTGTAACAAAAATACCACAAGTGGAGGGCCTCAGCAAAGAGAAATTTACTCTCCCACAGTCCAGCAGGCTACAAGGCCAAATTCAGGCCATCAGCTCCAGGGGAGGTCCCTCTCTTCTTGGTTCTGGAGGAAGGTCCCTGCCATCAATATTCCCCTGGTCAAGGAGCCTCTCAGCGTAGGGACCCCAGGTCCAAGGACACATACTCCTGCTCTTCATTCTTGGTGGTACGAGGTCCCCATGTCTCTCTGCTTGCCTTTATTCTTTATATCTCAAAAGAGATTGGCTCAAGACACTATCAAATCTTGTAGATCTCATCAATATAACTGCCACTAATCCATCTCATTACATCATAATGATAGGATTTATAACACAGAGGGAGATCACATCAAATGACAAAATGGTAGACAACCATACAATACTGGGAATGATGACCCAGCCAAGTCGACAGACATCTTTGGGGCACACATTTCAATCCATGACACGTACACATATGCTTCTCTGGTTTTGCTTCTCTAGAGAACCCAGCCTATGACAACAGTTCTGTGAAAGCTCCCAGATGCTCTTACTGGAAATTATCTCCTCTACTTTTCTTCATCTTCTGAAATCCTGATGTCCTTAATGATCCTCTCCAATGGATCTTCGCACTTTTTATACTGCATTATAGCTACATATTTGCATGAGTCTGAATCATCTACCAGATCTCTGTGTTCTAAAGGACAGGGTCCAGGTCCAATTTATCATTGTATTTTCCAAAGCTCACAAACTTGCGTAAGTCTAGAAGCTGGGATGTTCATGAAAATATATAAATGGATGAATAGATTTTCTGGGACTGGGTAATAGTAACCTTACTTTGGTACTTTTTAATGATCCACTTAACCAAGCAGAGGAATTAATTACATGTTTCAAAGTGATTTAAACTGAATCTAGTACAATTTCTCTAAAAAGTCACTATTCTTGTAAGATTCCATGATTTACATAAAAACCTAATAGGTGAATAATATTAAAGATTACATATTCAAAATACTTGAAAATGTATTACATCTGATATCAACTCTACTATGCATCTGCTGAAGCATTTTACGTTTTTTTTAATCATAGTAAATCAAAAATGAAAAAATATAGTTGACTTTTACCTCCATGAATTTATAGCTAATATATTTTCCAATTACTTCTGCATTTTCTAGCAGCCCTACTTCTGGCTCTTTCTGTGATTCATGATGAATACCACCCATTGCCATTGAGTTGATTCTGACTCATATGACCTTACAGGACAGAGTTGAACTGCCCTATAGGGTTTCTAAGGAGCTGCTAGCAGATTTGAACTGCTGTCCTTTTGGTTAGCAGCTGAACACTTAACCACTGCACCACCAGGGCTCCTTCATGATGAATACTAGATTTGAATCCCGACTACCTCCACAGTGAGTACTATAGTAGAGTATTGACTATCTCCAGTGTATTAATGATCTAGTTGAATAAAAGGCCAAGGAAAAATCACTTAATTTGAAGGATCTTTTTTTAAATATCACTGAAGAATCCATGCCTAGATATCAGATAGCTTTGAAAAGGAGACCAACAATATATGTCTTCAAATGAATTGTCCCACTTCAGCCTGTTTGCATTCACCCATGCTGGCTAATGTTGTTCGAGCTTTCTTTGAGGCTAAGTAAAAAGTTGTAAGGATTTTTCCCTTATTAGCTGTCAGAAGGCCACTTCAGATAATCAGATAATGCCAACATTCATTATCCAATACTCAAGGCTACTCTATGAAGTAAGCATTATTATCATCCTTATATGAAAGATGAAGAAACACCTTTAAAGATAAGAAGAAACTGGTAGAAAGTCTTATTCACTATACTGCAACTTAACAGTGTATATACAGAGCGCATGCAGTAAGGACTTTTAACACTGGCTCTATCAAAGAGTCATTGTGAAAGTTAAGCTCTTGGGTGTGTTCAGAAAGCAAACCTCATGTCCTGAATCCAAATGCAGAAGATTTTGGAACTCATCCTCTACGTGGAATAATCTTCCATGCTCCACTGTGTACTTCTACAACGTTAACCGTAAAAATCCTAAAAAAAAAATTTTTTAAATATTAATGATAATGTTTTGAGAATTCTTTTACTAATATCTGAATTTTTTTCAAAACCCTTTGGCATACTGACAATATATGATATGATTCCATTTTTCAGCCAGGCAAAAAAGAAAACCCTAATCTACATGGGCAGGCAGGTAAAGTGGTGGGTACTGGATTTGAGAGGTGACATTCCCACACTGTCCCCACCCACTCAAGGCCTTCTCTGGGTCAGTGACTGGAAATCATTGCTACCCTCCTCTTACACAGTTGGTGGTACTTTGGAGGAAGGGGAAGATTAACATCATCCAAGCATCACTCAGATCACTCACTCCCACCAGCCCCCTCCCCACACCTACCAATTACCTGCTTGAAGATGCTTAGGATCCTACTTGCTTAATTTTATCGCATAAAAGAAACAGTGGTTATAAGCATAGCTAAACAGGTGAGTGTTTTTGAGGGTTACATTCATCTTCAGTAACTATTATTAAATGAGAAGGAAAGCCCATAAGTTACATAGGCAGACTGCTGGGCATTTTGCCCATCCATCTGCCAGTTTTCTCATGTTTCTTCAATTGTGATCACAGAAATTTTATAGGTGTTAATTTCCAAAAGTGTCCAAAGGGTCACCACCCAGGTTAAATTATGTCCCTCCTTGCTACAATATGCTTAGGTTTACTATTAATAAGTAATAATTAATTTTTCTGGCATTTGGATTGCCCAAGACTTTTTTTTAAATCAGAGAACTTGATGTGTTTGTGTAAAAATGGTGCAAGGGCATCAGACCTCACCTAGCTTCACAGGAGGGAGGAGAGAGAATCACCAGCTCAAGGCTGATTCCTGTCAGGTGGAGGTCAGACACACCTGTCTCCAACCTTTTTACCAGTTCTAACACCAGGCGTCCTGCCCATGGCACTCTGTACTTTTCTGTTGGGTTTAATAATTCATTGCAGTGGCCACACAGAACTCACAGACCATACTCACAGTTATAGGGTTTATTAGGGAACTAACAAGTACAACTTAGAATCAGGAAAGACTCAGATACAGCCTGGCCTCGACCCTACTCAATCAAGAGTTACAGAGCTCTTTATTTCCACCAATAAGTGCCCATAGACACCCTACTCGGCCTGTAAGCTTCAGTGCTGAAGATGCTCAGCTCTCTTTCTCTGTGGGTCAACAGCTCTGCCAAGTGCCCAGAGGCACCCCACTTCACCAGAAAGCCTTGGCCCAAAGATTCTCAGCTGTCTCGTTCTGTGGGTGGGCACACCCACTGTAGCTGACTTGCTCTGTGGGCCAGGAAGCCCATTGTGCTGTCTCATTCCGGTCTCCTGGTTCTGCTACTGCTATTTCTTACTGCCGCTTCTTGCATCCTGCACCATCTCCAGTATTACAGTTCTCTCTCTGCCTCCTGAGTCTAGGAGGTACTCAGCACAGGGACCCCAGGTCCAAAGGATGGACTTCACTCCTGACTCTTTTTTCTTGATAATAGTGAGGTCCCCTCCTTTCTGCTCCTGAGATTGGGCTCCCTTTAAGCCTAGCAGGATGGCAAAACTGACCAGTCCCCTCCTAGGGTGTCATATACCTTATTTGCATGGTCCCACCACTGCAAGTGTTCCATGCACCTTATTTATATTATTAGCAGGCTCTTCAGTCCCCTTGATGGGCCACAGCACCTTATTTGCATATTCGCACTCAACCATTTTGTGGAAGTCAGAAGACCATGCATGGCTACAAGGGCCATATTTAAGTAATTCACTGCATCACAATTTGAATACAGCCAAACTCTTATTTTGTTGGAATGTAAACGGGCCAGTCCTTTGTGGAGTCTTGTAACCTTGCCAGGGTGTAAGACTCTCTGAAAACAAGTCAACATTCATATCTACAAAGAAATTAAGTCTTAATCTTACCCAATTCCTGAACCTGTCAACTTTCACATTCTACCCTTAAATGAGCAAACAAACAGGACTTTATACACACACACACATAATGTTTATATATACATACACAGACCAAGTTATATTTAATTTTTAATTCAAGTGTTTCTCTTGCTTGAGATGAAAATATCAAATTATAAGAATGGACTTTATGTTTCTGGCAGTCATTCATGGTTTAGTGGAATCCCATTACAGGAGGGATTGTATCATAATCAGCTTTTAACATAGTCTGTAAGTTCTTTATATTTCTTTAGATATGTTTTGATCATCATTTTATTTCAATTTTAGTGTTAGTAGCACAGACTGTCAATCCTAAGAGAGGTGAAGTAAGCCATTCACTAAAGCAGTCCATCATGATTAAGTCAGTGAGGGCTCTGTAGTCTGGATTTTATCTTCTGCACATCGTCCTGCTAGGAACCACATTCGAAGAATAGAGGGGCTCTTCTTACCTCAAATGTCTGACCATTGTGTCATTTTTCTACCTCTCTTAATGTTCATGGGGTGATAAAAGGACTTGAGATGAGCTACTAATCACCGTTAACCCCATTCTTCCTAAACTTCCAGGTCAGAGAACAATCTAAAGTTGCTTTTTACTCTCACATTGAAGTCCTCCAAACCCCGTCAACTTTCCCAAACCACATTTTGTAGCTGTCACAGGCTTCAATGGTGTGACTTATCTTTGGTTGGTTTCCCTGGAGAAGTTTCATTTACAACTCATAAACTCTTAGAGTATATAGGATTCCTTATTTTTCCTATATTTATAGCTAATAAAATTTAGAATAATTGCTTCCATGAACAACTGCCTCCTTTGCCATGAGACCAGAAGAACTGGATGGTGCTTGGCTACCATTACTGAACATTTTAATCAAAGATTCCATAGAAGAATCCTAATCAAAAGGGGAAAAATGCAGAACAGAATTTTAAAGTCTTATGGACTCTAGGCTTCCTGGAGCCAGGAAGGTTGGATGAACTCCTAAACTGTTGCCCTGAGATAATCTTTAAACCTTAAACCAGAAATATTCCCTGAAGCCTTCTTAAAACTATACACTATTTTAATTTAGCTTGTTAAAAATAAGAACTATCTATATGGGATCAACAGGAGCCATGGTGGTGCAGTGATTAAGCACTCCACTGCTAACGGAAACGTTGACGGTTTGAAACCACCAGCTGCTTTGTGGGAGAAAGATGTGGCAGCCTGCTTCCGTAAAGATTATAGCCTTGGAAATCCTATAGGGCGGTTCTACTCTGTTCTATACAGTCGCTATGAGTTGGAATCAACTCAACAGCAGTGGGTTTTGATTTTTGGTTTTTTATGGGATCAAATTGATAACAGCAACTGGAAAGATTTCATAGGAACCTTAGGGGCAGTGAGTTTATGTTAATGGCAGAGGAACAACTCAGAAAAGGAAGGTGGGAATGGTTACACAACTCAAAGAATGCAATCCATGTTGCTAAGTCGTACATTAGAAACTGTTGAATTGGTATATGTTTTGCTATGTGTATTCTCAACAACACCCAAAATGATATAAGTATATTTAAAAAAGAGAAGAGAAAATTCTAATTGTTAGATATTAAAATGTATTTTTTTTTAATTCCTGTAATGCAGTTATCTAAAAATGTGGTCAAATGAAATCAATGGCCTATTCTACAACTCTTCCCATATTTTCAGTTTTAACACCTTTTTAATCCTATAGCAATGGAATCAGATAATATAGAGTTGCCATTCCAAAAACACTGTAAGCTTGACCTGGCTTGCTGAAATATCTCTCAGTTTTGTATATTTTTCAAATATGGACAATTTTATATTGCTTAGAGATACTTGTCAAGAATTTACATTTTTTAAGACCTTGTCAAAAAGTGATATGTGATATAGTCAATTTACCTTCATTGTCCAAACTGAAAGGATTAAAAAACAAGTATTCTATAGAATGGTAAAAACATTTATCTACTTGCTCGGAAACCCTGGTGGCGTAGTGGTTAAGTGCTACAGCTGCTAACCAAGATGTCAGCAGTTTGAATCCACAGGTGCTCCTTGGAAACTCTATGGGGCAGTTCTACTCTGTCCTGTAGGGTCCTAATCAATGGTAGTGGGTGGGTACTTGCTCCAATAACACTTACATTGTAATGTTCAATGGCTTTTTAAAATGAGAACGCAAAAATATATGAAAAATCATTAAAATACAAACCTGTTAAATTTTCTTTAAAATATTTATGTAACTGTAAATAAATACACTAAGTTTGACCTCTGCCACTGTCCGTTTAGAGAAGGAAGAATGCTAGACAGAGATTTTAGGGGAGATGATGAGCCACTCCAATAGAAGTCCCCCAAGAAACCAGTTTCAATTTCTGAATTTGAATGACACAAATATGTCATTTATTTTGAGTGTGGGGGGAGAAGACACATTGCCTGACTTTGAATGAAAAAAAAAAAAAAAAAGGAGAAATTTTGCCTTTTTTTTCCAGCTAGTTCAGGAGCCAGGTACACTGCCACCTTCTTGTTACTAGAATATGCCATTGAACACTTATTCAGAAAGGCCCAGCCACCATTAATGAAACCTCTTTTCAGCTGTTTGCTGTCCAGCTGTGTGCATAAAAATTAAAGTTAAGAGCTAAAGGTAAAATAATGAAAGAGAAATTTAAGGCTAAGAGGTGTGTGACTTGGCACACCAAATTGGCATCTGTTAAACTCCAGGACTCCAAAGTTCTTACAGTCGATGTTAGTTAAGAACAAGATGAAAGATGCTGGGTGATGAAGCCGATTCAAGGACTGAAATTAAAAGGATGGAGCAAGAAGCAAGGTACAGGAGAAAGGCTGCTGGAAACCTATCCACTCTAGTCAGAATTTAGGGTGATCCTTTCGTCGCTAGGTGATAAATCATACTCAAAGCACAAAAGGGCAAATCTAGTAATTACTTCTTGTTGCTGGCTAATTTAAATACCTAAATTAGTATTCAGATTTTGCTTTACCAAAATCCTTATTTAGTCCAAGTTTTAGCTCAATGTATGATGAAAGGCTTGACTACCAGCCACATCGTTCCTGAGAACATGCAAGTCAAAATTCGATCTGAGAAGTTTAGGAAGCTACACAACAATTCATTCCCGCAGTGCTCGTTTTGTTCTGTAAGTGGCAAGGGGGAAAACATTTCTCCACATCTTTGACAGTGCCTTTTCAGTCTTAGTCAAAGTGGCTGGATTAAATGAACTATGGCAAATGCCCTTTCACCCCTGGGCCCAGTGTTGAGGAGGACTTTTGGCAGTTTAGGGCGGGGGTGCTATGGCCTATGTTGTACCATGCTTTGGCTTAGAGAGAGGAGGTCTCCGAATGAGCACCTTAAGTGGAGTTTTAAAACCTGTTTTTTGAATGCCTCCTGCCCTGTGCCTGCTTCCTACCCTTTGTGTGTGTGTGAGAGAGATAGGAGATACTGAAAGGAGATGATATCACATATTTTCTAAAGCAGCACTGCCCAATAGAAATATAATGTGAGCCACATATATAATTTAAAAAATTTTAGTCACCACATTAACAAAAAAAGTGAAAAGAAACAGGTGATACTAATTTATTTAACCCAGTACACCAAAATATTATTGTTTCAAAATAGTATGAATATAAAAAGTTATCGAGCTGTTTGACATGAATTTTTGTATTGCGTCTTCAAAATCTGGTGTGTATTTTACACTTACAGCGCATCACAGGTCAGACTAGCCTGGTTCCAACTGCTCAGTCACCACACGTGGCTGGTGACTATTACATTGGGCAGTGCAGTTTTAAGGCATGATTCTCCGTGTGAGACACCTAACCCCCAAAAACGCATTACCGTTGAGTCATTTCTGACTCATAGTGACCCTATAGGAAGGACAGAGTAGAACTGCCCCATAGAGTCTCCAAGGAGTGCCTGGTAGATTTGAACTGCCAGCCTTTTGGTTAACAGCTGTAGCATGGAACCAGTACGCCACCAGGGTTTCTGTGTCACACCTAGCTTCTGCTATTTCAGCCCCCAGTCTCAATATATTTCTCTATTTCTCTTTACGTAGTAAATCGATATGTATAAATATTTTAATCTAGGTTCTAATACATACACACGCAGAGCAGCTAACATCTGGGCTTCAATGACATATCCAGATTTCCTTCTAAATCAACCTGAAAAACAAAATATTTTGTCTCTAGACTACTCCCTGAAGGAGCATGGGTGCCTATTATCTGAGCGTTAACTGGTTGCTGTAATTAGTGTTGCCAGAGCTGCTGAATCATTGCCATGAATGGCCCTGCTGCCCCTGGTGATTGTTTGACGGGATGCCAGTACAACTGCCTACAGCCTCTGAAAATCTGACCTTGTAACAACACCCACATTCTTTTGGTTGCTTTTTGCTGACATACTCTCAACTCTAAAAACTGTTTTCAGACCAAAGTATAACCAAGTATTGAGGTTCCAAAAGCAATTGTATCTCAGTTCATTAAATTATCTGAGTGTGTCAAGGAGGGCAAAACAACAAGGGAATGAATATACAGAGGGGCCCATCCTTGAAAGTTGGCATTTGAGCTACAGGCCTATAAAACTTGGCAACAATCTTCTCAGACAATGTGGGCATCTGAATGAAACAAGGTTGTCATGGGACCTATGTTTTAAACTTTCTCGAGATCCTTTATTAGCTTCCTATGACTGCTGACCTGCCTGAAATTCTATTTCATTTCTCAAAAATTGCAAAATTTATCTCCTTCCCCATGCTTAAAATACATTCCTCAGGTTATGCTTCTGAACAAAGAAATATAAGATGCTCTTCATTAATTAATACGTGCTAATAAAAAAAATTTTTTTTTTTAATCTACTATTAAATACTCAAAACAGGGATCAAATTAGCCGATATCTACTGGATACCCCTCTAGCAATTGGAGGTGATCATTCACACATTACTCATTTCTACACATAAAACTCAATATATGTGCTCCAGCCAACAGCAGGTACTGCTGGCCCTGCCTTCCATCAGAGTACACGGTTTTAAAATCTTCCCTTTTCCTGAGGATAGATCTAGATCTCTGTGTCAAATGCAATTCCCTGTTCCATCTTTCTGTTGCTTTTTATCCCATAGTCTAATTCACACTGACAATAAAATAATACGTAGTAGCCAGAGTCTGTTTTGCTGATTTTAGCGAGATTGAAGATGAGTTTTACGTGGATGAAAGTTTTCAATAAACAGAATGAATGAACATTGAGCTGGTTGACCACTAGAGGGCGATAAAGCATCCTCTCGCATATGTTACTGCTGTCGCCACTTTCATGAGGAGTGGCAACTGAGATGAGTCAAGTGCAAAGTTATTGTGCATGAGATTCAAGGACATGAAATGAGAGAGGCAAATGAAATTATATCTTTGAAGAAATCCAAAATTTGGCAACCTTCAAACCATGCCATCGTGTCTTGTTTGGCCTACCCAGTGTTTTAAAATAAATTTGAGGCAACATTTATACATTTGAAGATTTTATAAAAATGTGGATTTCTACCTGAACTTGAAAATAGGAAGATGTGGCTACACTGGATATTTGCTTTCATGTGGCACAGTCAGAAGGAGCTGCTGTCTTTAAACAGGTCACAGATTGTAAAAAAACAACATGAGGGCAGTGTCTGACCTCCTCTAACTTCACAAGGAGAAGGAGGATCAAGATCAACAGCCCAAGGCTGATTCCTATGAGGTGGCGGTCAGACATGCCTCCTCTCTGTGCCAGCTTTACCAGTTCTGACACTAGCCGTCCCTCCTATGGCACTCTCTACTTCTCTGCTGGGTTTGATAATTCATTGCAATGGCCACACAGAACTCTCAGACAATACTCACAAATACGGGGTTTACTAGGGAAGGAACAGTTGACAATTCAGGCTCAGGAACACTCAGGATACAGTTCTTCTATCAAGACAGCCTCTTCACAGACGTGCAGGCCTCACTTGGCCCTAGGCCTCTGCTCACAGGCACTCTTTCATCCTGGGCTGGATAGCCCATCACGCCATCTCCTGTTGCCAGGTCTCTACTGCCACTTCTCACTGCCTTCAGTGTTACAGCTCTCTCTCCCTGTCTCCTGACTCCAGGAGCTTCTCAGTGCAGGGATCTTGGGTCCAAAGTACATGCTGGCTCCTGGCTATTCTTCCTTGGTGGTCATGGGATCTTCTCTGTCCCACCTCTGGGATGGCTCATTTTGAGCCCAGCAGGCGGGCAAAAACTGACCAGTTGCCTTGGTGGGACACAATTACCCTATCCGCAGAGTCCCGCACAATCACTTGGATGGGAGTTATAAGATCATGGCGAGGAAGGACACACAAAAGCGATCCATAGCACCACACACACTTTTCATTTCAACTCCCTCACTATCACTCACTATTATTTTTCCAGCACTGAGACCAAGTCTAATTTACTACTTATCATCAGGCTTGCATCATTGTTTTCTTAGTGTTAAGAACTGTTTCTCTGTACTCAACTCTGTATCAAGTAGTGAAAAGAAAAATAAACCAAACGAATCACTTATAATTTCGAGGAACATGAGAAAGGGTATATTTCTTTGAAGCAGTGGGAAATGTTCATAAGGGTAAAATATGCAAGCACAGTGTGCCTAGGTCTCTTTACTGTCAGCCATGTATCTCACCCATTTACATTAAATGATGGCCCTACGAGCCTTGGAGTTTTCCAGCGTTCGTTGAGAGTTTCTGCCAAATACTAACTTGTTAAGACTGAAACACATGTTAATTAGTAAGTGCTAATCTACAAAAAAAAAAAAAAAAAAAATTTTTTTTTTAATCTACTATTTAATACTTGCACACACACCTCATCCTTTATTGAGGCAAATGCCCTCTTTTCTCCCTTTCCCCTTAGAGCCCATTTCCATTAATTCAGCTTTCCCCACCAAGTGCTAAAATCTGGAGGGCTGAGATGAGGCCAAGAGTAAGTGTTCCAGAAAAAACATTTTTCAAGTGTTTGTTCTAGGCCTTAGGCAGCAGGGATCCCTGCAACTCCTTGTGATCTAGCCTCCTGATAATAGTGTAACGCCTTGGTAATAAACACCTCTCGCGCATGGGTGTCCGAGTCCCTGGGTGGCACAAATGATTAAGTGCTTAACTGCTAGCCAAAAGGTTGGTGGTTCAAACCTACCTAGAGGGGCCTCAGAGGACAGGCCTGGCGATCTGCTATCCAAAGGTCACAGCCTTGGAAACTCTACCAAGCGGTTCTACTTTGCACACGTGGGGTCGCCGTGAGTCAGAATTGACTTGACACCAACTAACGACTGTAACACATGGCTGTGTCAGGTTGCTGATCAGAGATTGGGAGATCTGGGGTCTCAATCAAAATACCACCTCTCCCTTGTGACCACTAACTATTGTTCTTGTTGTTGTTAGTTGCCATTGAGTCAGCTGTGACGCAGGGGGAGCTCATGTACAACAGAATGAAATGTTGCCCAGTCCTGTACCGTAGTCATGATCAGAGTATCTTTGAGTCCATTGTTCTGACTATTGTGTCAATCCATCTCATGGAAGGTTTTCCCACATTTTCACTGACCCTCTACCTTACCAAACATGTCCTTCACTAGCGATTCCCCTCTTTCCTGATGATATGTCTGTAACTACCAGGAAATATCTCTTGTGACTAACTGTACAAGGACTTGCAACATGAGCATATGAGAAGCAAAATTTCGATCTTTGTAATCAACATAAAAAAAACAACAAAAAAAAACTTGTTTCTGTCGAGTTAATTCCGACTCACAGCAACCCTATAGGACAGAGTAGAACTGCCCCACAGGGTTTCCAAGCAGTGGCTGGTGGATTCAAACTGCTGACCTTTTGATTAGCAGCCAGGCTTTTAACTGCTGTGCCACCAGGGCTCCTGTACTCAACATAGTGGGGGGAAACATATCTTCATGCAGCTTGTGCTCACGGAGGAATTATAGAACTGAAGTTTGGATTTGTGTAGGATAAACAGATTCCAGCAAACAGCTGATTTTCTGACTTACACCATTGCTTTTTGACCTCAAAAAGAAGTGATAATGTAAATATAAGTAAACATAGCTAGTATCTGTTGAATTTACCGTGTGTCCAGTACCGTGCTAAGTGATCTCCTTTAATCCCTAAAACAATTTTGTGAGGTAGGACTCGTTATTCTAATTGTAGAGCTGTGGAGATTTACCTGTGGCTCCGTTCAACCTCAGAGCCTTCACTCAACCTTCTCCCTTCTAGGGCAATGGCTCTCAAAGTACAGTCCCCATGACACTCTCAGGAGGTCCTTGAGGTCAAAACTATTTTAATATAATTCCAATACATTATTTGCCTTTTTCACTGTACTGGCATTTGCACTGATGGCACAAAAGTAATGGCATGTAAAACTGCTGGAGTTTTATTACAAATCAAGGCCCACCCAAAAATAACCCAGTGCCGTCGAGTCAGTTCTGACTCATAGCGACCCTATAGGACAGAGTAGAACTGCCCCATAGAGTTTCCAAGGAGCGCCTGGTGGATTCAAACCGCCAACCTCTTGGTTAGCAGTCGTAGCACTGAACCACCATGCTACCAGGGTTTCCCAAATCAAGGCAGTGGCACCAAATTGTACTGGTAGTCATTATATTATTCACTGATATGCACTTTCAGTAAAAAAACAGCCCCTACCATTTCATTAAATCATTAACATTTAGTACATATCTTTTTAATATTTTGTGTAAAGAAATGAAAAGTATGCATAAAGCACTTTTGAAACATATTGAAGTATGACGGTTGTCTCCAAGTTTGATTGCTTGGGGTATGAGCTGAAATAGCTACTTCTTTCACGGAGCGACATTTTTACTTGAAAGAACAATTGGCAGACAAACCACGGTTATTCTGACTTGAGTATTTGGCAAACATTTTCTTGAAAACAAACCAACTGAGCTTGTCACTTCAGAGAAAACAGCTGACAGTATTCTTTGACAACCATAAAATTCAAATTTTTGAGTAAAAGTCCAAATTTTGGAAAGCTTTGCATCTACCAATGTGATATTGACAGCTTTCTAATACCTAAAAGACTTTTATGATGAGATTGATAGTGATATTGTGTTGTTCTTAGGTGCTGTCAAGTAGGTTCTGACTCATAGTGACTCTATGTACAGCAGAACAAAACACTACCCAGTCCTGCACCATCCTCACAACTGTTGTCCTTCTTGAGCCCATTGTTTCAGCCACCGTGCCAATCCACCTGGTTGAGAGTCTTCCTCTTTTTCTCTGACCCTCTACTTTACCAAGCATGATGTCCTCCTCCAGGGACTGGTCCCTCCTGGTAACATGTCCAAACTATGTGAGAAGTAGTCTTGGCATCCTTGCCCCTGAAAGGCATTCTGGTTATACTTCTTCCAAGACAAATTTTTTCATTCTTGTGGCAAACCAAAAAAAAACCAAACCCAGTGTCGTCGAGTCGATTCCGACTCATAGCGACCCTATAGGACAGGGTAGAACTGCCCCATAGAGTTTCCAAGGAGCGCCTGGCGGATTTGAACCGCTGACCCTTTGGTTAGCAGTCATAGCACTTAACCACTACGCCACCAGGCAGTCCATGCTATATTCAGTAGTCTCCCCTAACACCACAATTCAACAGTGTCATTTCTTCTTCAGTCTTCCTTATTCATCGTCCAGCTTTCACATGCATGTGAGGTGATCAAAAACACCATGGCTTGGGTCAGGCACACCTTAATCTTCAAGGAGACGTCTTTGCTTTTTAACACTTTAGAAAGATCTTTTGCTGCAGATTTGCCCAATGCAATGCATCCTTTGGTTCTTAACTGCTGCTTCCATGTTTGTGGATCCGAGTAAAATGAAATTCTTGACTACTTCAGTCTTTTTCCCATTTATCATGATGTTGTTTATTGGTCCAGTTCTGAGGGTTTTTGTTTTCTTTTTGTTGAGTTGTAATCTATAGTGAAGGCTGTGGTCTTTGATCTTCATCAGCAAGTGCTTCAAGTCCTCTTCATTTCCAGCAAGCAAGGCTGTGATAAGTCTTCCTCCAATTCTGATGCCGCATTCTTCATAAAGTCCAGCTTCTCGGATTATTTGCTCAGCATACAGCTTGAATAGGTATGGTGAAAGGATATAGCCCTGACGCACACCTTTCCTAACTTTAAACCATGCGGTATCCCCTTGTTCTGTGCGAACAACTGCCTCTTGATCTATGTACAGATTCCTCATGAGCATAATTAAGTGTTCTGGATGGTGATATTAGAAAATATCATTTTTTTTATTGAAAATGAAATGTGTCAACGCTTGGAAGATCTACCTAACTCAGTGAACCAGCATTTCCCAAACGACCAGTTTATGATGCTATAAAATCATACATGGATAAAAAATCCATTCAAAGTATAAGACAGACCAATGGATTTTACTGTAACAGAGTATATAATGTCATTGGTACAGTTTCAGGTTCCACCTTGCAGTTCACGTGACCATGCTTATCTGAAAGGCTATAAAAATACTCCTGCCTTTTCCAATGACATTTCTGTTTAAGTCTAGATTTTCCTCATATGCTTCAATCAAAACAAGAAATTGCAATGGGAAGCAGATATGAAAACCCAGCTATCTTCTATTAAGCCAAATATTAAAGATATTTCAAAAAATGTAAAACCATGGCATGCTTATCGCTAATGTTCTTGTTTTGGAAAATATTGCTGTTTTTAGTAACAATATTTATATTAACATTTAATTGACTTGTTATTACTAAAATGAACTTATAAATAAATTTTTTTAATTTCTAAGATTTAATTTTTAATATGGTAGATATTGACAGATACAACACAAACATAGCTCTTTGGGGTCTTCAGATCAAGAAGTTTAAGAAATATATAGGGTAGTGTAAGTATCCTTTTTTTTTAAAACCCAATGTGGCCTGGCAATTTAATGTTACCTAATGAAGCCCTGGTGACATAGTGGTTAAGAACTCGCCTGCAGTTTTGCAGTTCGAATTCTTCAGCTGCTCCTTGGAAACCCTGGCAGGCAGTTCTGCTCTGTCCTAAAGGGCCGCTATGAGTCAATGGCAATGCGTTTCGTTTTTTGGTTTTAATTAAATGATATCTCTTTTATTGTCTTTTTTTTTAAGGCATACCTCCAGTCTGAGTCAGATGAAAACAGTAAGTCAAGCTCTCATTAGCTTTCAGGTGGCTACTGAGGCAGACAGTATAGGCAAGGCCACCCACTGAGGTAGAAAGGCACCACTGAAGGGTCAGGGCCTTAATGTTTCTTCCCCAAATTAGATGCTTCTGTCTCACTTTATGGAACTGTGTGATGCAGTGGTTAATAGGTTGGCTACCAACCAAAATGTCGGCAGTTCAAATCCACTAGCTGCTCCTTGGAAGTCCTATGGGGGCAGTTCTACTCTGAGGCAATGGATTCGGTTTGGGTTTTGATCTCTTTATAAATTTCCAGAACAAGCATTTCTGTGTCTTAGAAAACACCCACACATTTTTTATATAAATATTTGTTCTGGGGAAACAAGATATACATTGCAAAAAAAAAAAAAAATAGATTTGACTCTAAATATCTAGTTGCTATGCCAAACAATTTGTCACCGAAACTCTATCCAAATAACTGCTACATTTGCATGTATGTTGTTTTATAAGAGCACATTTATGGTTGGGTTTTGTGCATATTAAGAGAAAAATAATGTAAAAAATAGTATGTGGAATTCTTTGTGTTTAGTACACATTTAATTTAGGAAGTAGATGTGTTGTGGGAAGTATGGCACTCTGCATGTGAACATTTGCACCTCTACCTATCCACCCCTTTTTTAATGTTGGGTGGTGCAGATGGTTAAGTACTGGACTATTAGCTGAAAGGTTGGCAGTTCGAAACCACCTAGAGGTACATCAGAAGACAGGCCTGGTGATTTGCTCCAGAAAGGTCACAGCCTTGAGAACTCTATGGAGCAATTCTACTCTGCACCAGTAGGATATCCATGAGTTGGAATTGACTTGTTGACAACTAACAACAACAGCAACAATGTAAAGGTCATATGAAATATACATTTTTTTCTATATTCAGTTTCATGAGTTACTTCTTTCTTTGCTTACTTCCTCCCCCCGCCCCTTCTTCCCTCCATTCCTTTCTTCTTTCTTTTTTGGCCTTTACATCATGGTAAAATCAAACAGATGCAGTCATACCAAATCACATTGTATCATTAATCTCTTTTAAGTGTGCAGTGGGCTTTTCTACCAATAAATGAACATAAAATATGAGCAAGATACAGATGGTCATATATTACTAGGGAGATTTCACATGCATGTGGCTAGTTAAAAATTTGTATCTTCAAAAATTAATTAAACTAATCTTTGATATATTTGACTTAACCTTCAAAATTCATTCAAATTCTCTTTTGATCAAGCTGGCAGGCATAACCAGATACATGAGACAAAAAGCTGAGCTTGAATAAACATTTTTTTCTTGATCATCAAAAATATGTTAATCTTTCTATATAGCTTTGAAATGGCTTCAACATGGAGAGTTTAAAGGTCTGGTGAAGTCATCACTACGAGCTGGTATTGTACTATGTTTTAGTTGTACGTCGTCCTACTTATAATCATAAAAAGAGATTTCCATCTAAGAAATCTATCTCGGAATACATTAAGTTTAATGGTTGTTTCTCTAAGCAAATGAGACTGTCTCGTTGGTTTCATAATTCTACTTTTTAAAAAGATACAAAGTGAGATAATCACTCTCTTTAAATTGAGAAAATGGCTTCAATTTTCTGACATTTTGGGATTCTTGGGCTTTGTACAGTAGATTTAAAAAAATGTATTGTGTTTTAGGTGAAAGTTTACAGTGGAAATTAGTTTTTCATTCAAAAACTTTATACACTAATTGTTTTGTGACATTGGTTGCAATCCCCAAAATGTGTCAACACTCTCCCCCTTACCCTTTCTACCCTGGGTTCTCTGTGTCCATTTATCCAGTTTTCCTGCCTTCTAGTCTTTGCTTTTGGGCAGGAGTTGCCCATCTGGTCTCGTATACTTGATCATCAAACTAAGAAGTACATTTCTCATGTGTACTATTGTTTTATAGGCTCGTCTAATCTTTGGCTGAAAGGTAGACTTCAGGAGTGGCTTCAGTTATGAGTTAGTAAGGTGTCTGCGGGCCATAGTCTCAGCGGTTCCTCCAGTCTCTGTCAGACCAGTAAGTCTGGTCTTTTTTTGTGAATTTGAATTTGTTCTATACTTTTTCCCATTCTGCCAGTTGTGATTCCTGTCAGAACAGTGGGTGATGGTAGCCGGGCACCATCTAGCTCTTCTGGGCTTAGGCTGATGGAGGCTGTGGTTCATATGGTCCGTTAGTCCTTTGGACTTGTATTTTCCTTGTGTCTTTGTTTCCATTCTCCTCTGCTCCGAACGTGATAGGGCCAATACATGTATGTGTCTTAGATGGCCTCTGGCAAGCTTTTAAAACCCCAGATGCTACCCACCAAAGTAGAATGTAGAACATATTCTTTATAAACTATGTAAGGCCAGTTGACCTAGATGTCCACAGAGACCATGATCCACTGTTTTGATGTGTCTGGGAAGCTTCTATGACTTTGTCTTGGTCAGGCTGTGGTGACTTTTCCTATATTGTGTGTTGTCTTTCCCTTCACCAAAGTTATTACTTGTCTAATATCTAGTTAGTGATTTTTCCTCCCCACCCCTCTCCTCCCTTGTAACCATCAAAATTTGTTTTTTTCTGTGTGTCAACTTTTTTTTGTTTTTTTATAATAGTGGTCTCATATAGTATGTGTCCTTTTATGATTGACTTATTTCACTCAGCATAATGCCCTCCAGATTCATCTTTGTTGTGAGATGTTTCTCAGATTCATCATCGTTCTTTACTGTTGCCTAGTATTCCCTTGTGTGTATGTACCATAATTTGTTCAGTAGATTTTTTTATAGCACAATAAGCTCTACTATAAAAATAAAATGATGACTCGCTGTCTTACCCGGAAATGTATTGTAACTGTGTTCTGTGCAAATGTGTCTATGAAGTGCATGAACAAAATAAGCATTCAGTGTCCTTTAATTAGGGAGTTGAATAAAAACAACCTCATAGCCAATAAAGAGAAGAAATACTTATGCTGAATACGTATGTGTCACTGATAATAGGACACAAAAAGCAAAAAAAAAAAAGCTTGAAACAAAACATACATAGCTTATAATCTCTCAGCTTCGTTAAGATTTTAATAGAGAGATTATAAATTATGTTCAGTATATATAAAATATCGTATATATACAATGTATATAATTATATATATAATTGGAAGTGCATGTATAAATTCTTCAGAGGAATTGCATCTTGGGGTGGAATGTGGGTAATATTAATTTTCTCCATAATTTGTTTTCCACATTTCCTAAAAAGAGTGTTACTTGGTTAAATAAATAAATAACCCAAAAACCTGAAAAACTGTGTAAGTGGCCAGCCAACTCTTGATCCATTTTTAAATTAGACTTGCTCTTGTTTTCCTAAAAGTACTAGCATTCAAGCTAATTCTAGACTATTTCTTATTTTAAAAAAGAAGAAGATGATGGGCACATAACTGAGTTCTACTGATTCAGGTCCTCTGCTGAGGTTGACCAGTGTGGTACAAGTCATCAAACCTCTCTGGGAAAAATGTCCTCATAAAATGTACATATTATCCGAATAAGCAACTACCTTAAAGTAAAATGCAACACAAAGAAACACAAAGGCAGCCGCTCCGAAAAAAAATGCTTGTACAAGAAACAGAGCTGAGAAATCCTTTATCTACCTTCTTCCTTTTCAGCACCTTTAAAACTGTTGAGTGACTACCCAACTGAACAAATGTTGACAGGCAAGTTGCCATATTTTTTCTTAAGAGTTCCTGGGTGTCGGCAGGCCCCTGGCTTTATGATATAACAACTTCCACATTCACTTTTGTATGTGTACATCCTTTTGACAGATATTTTGTCCAAATGTTGCTCTTCTCTCTGCTTTATCTCACTTTAACCTAAGTGATAAAGTATGATTTTTTTTTTTTTATCCCTGACTACTGATGAAATATCAACAGTAAAACCAGAGGCATAGTGGTTAAGAGCTACGGCTGCTAACCAAAAGGTCGGCAGTTCAAGTCTACCAGGCGCTCCTTGGAAACTCTACGGGCCAGTTCTACTCTGTCCTGTAGGGTCGCTATGAGTCGGAATTGACTCAACGGCAACGGGTTTGGTTTTTTTTAATCTCATACTTGCTCAAACATCCTCTTGCTGTCTTGTTATGTGTTAGAGGGTGTAAATATTAAAGTAGGTAAATGAGAAGGGAAGCACGGCAGAGGCTCTACATTTTCACAAGGTACACGGATTCTTAAAGGAGTTGTGAGGTACAGCCCATGTTTCTGCAGTCATTGGGCTATGATTTGGTGGAAAGAAATTTCAGATGCACAACCCTCTCTGAAATTCGTTCAATTCCTGTGTTCATTTGTATAAAGACTTAAAAACTTCTCAGAAATGAGATGGCCACACGGCGGAGGCACAGATACAGCTAGTCTCAACAGCACCTCACTTGGTGTCCAGAATACCTGGTGGGAGCCTCCATCAGACCGTGTGATGCTGTCCTTCTCTTCCATCATGTCACCTCATTGGAGCTAAATTCTCACTGTGCCACAGACCCTTATCCTAGGATCTTCAAGTAGCAATCTATACCCTTAATAGGAAATGTGTACAGACATCCAAGACCTTCCTGGTTCTCAGGCTAAATAAACTGTGTCAACAGGAACAAATTCTTGGAAGGGAGAAGGCGCCCGAGTGTCCCTGAGCACTAATGCTGTCTCCAGCTTTAAAGTGCTCAAAAAGGTCCATTTCCCAGCAGTTGCCTCCCTGACTCTGACCTAATATCCTTCTACCCGGGGACAATTCTGAGTTTAGTCTAGTCCAAGGGCCATGATCCCCAATCCATTTTACTGTAGTTTACCAAGCCACGTTGACGTTCTTGGGCCAATAAGTAATAATTTAATGAGATTTTTTAGATATATTCATATTACAACTCTTTGTAGGAACCGCATGAGTAAACCCTGAGTTTCACATTGGCCAGTTGTTCCACCATCAGTCATTTATTCTAACAAACACTTAGTAGGGATCACGAGTCCTCATGAAAGATGATGTGCTAAGTATGATGAAGAAATAAATAAGATAGTCCCAGCCCTCACGTTGCACATATTCTTGTGAAAGGATGAGAAAATTGGTGGTAATTTTACTTGGTAATATATACTATAATAAAGGAACTCAAAGGGTGGTATAGAAATACCAAGGGCTGGGTGGGATTCAGAGGGGGTTAAAGAATAGAGCTGAGAGGTAGGGGAATGTCTTAGTTACCTAGTGCTGCTATAACAGAAATACTGCAAGTGGGTGGCTTTAACAAACAGAAAATTTATTTTCTTACAGTTTAGAAGGCGAAAAGTCTGAATTCAGGGTGCCGGCTCTAGAGGAAGGCTTTCTCTCTGGTTAGCTCAGAGGAAGGTCCTCGTCTCTTTGAGCTTCTGCTCCTGGGCCGTCTTCACATGGCTTGGTATCTCTCTTCCCCCATCTCTGCTTGCTGGTTTGCTGTGTAATCTCTTTTATATCTGAAAAGAGATTGACTCAAGACACACCCTACACTAATCCTGCTTCATTAACATAACAAAGACAACCCATTCCCAAATGGGATTATAACCACAGGCATAGAGGTTGGGATTTACAACAAACATTTTAGAGGAACACAGTTTAATCCATAACAGGGAAGGAAGTCAAGGAACACTTTTCAATGTACTGTATAGAGCTGAAGGAAGCTTCAGAAGAGGGATTGAGCTTACTTTGTGCAGCTTTGAATTGGGCAGTTCCAGAGGTCTGGATGGGACTTGTGGTAAAATTATAGAATAGTGTTAGGACTGAGAGGGACTTAAATAGTCTAGGCCATGGTTTCTCTACCTTGACACTGTGGACATATTGGACTGGATAATTACTTTTGTGGGACGTTACCCTGTGCCCTGTAGGATGTTCAGCAGTATCTCTAGCCTCTACCTGCTAGATGCCAGTTGCACCTATCCCTCCCTCCATGTTTTCCACATAATCTGTTTATAGTGGCCACTTATTCCATCTTTGTGTAATGAACACATGTGTTTTACCAATTCCCACCACCACAAATGATCACAAAGCCTCTCTATTAAAACTGATACCATTAGTGAGAAGGCCACTACCGTTTTCTGGTGGCCTATTCCATTTTTGTGTGCTCTAGTTTGAGGGGGGAGGGATTCTCTTACTAAGCAAAATTCCCCCCAACTTATTAAATAAAAGTCCCTCCTGCAACTTCCCCCCGACCTATATGCCTAATATACCAAAATCAAACCCATTGCTGTCAAGTCGATTTTGACTCATAGCTACCCTAGGACAGAGTAGAACTGCTGCATAGGGTTTCCAAGGAGTACCTGGTAGACTCCAACTGCCAACCCTTCGGTTAGCAGCCGTGGCTCTTAACCATTATGCCACCGGGCTTTCAATGCCTAATACACAGCACGCAAAATGAACAAAATCCTCCTCTCTCTTGCAGTGCTCCATGGTAAGACATTGACTCCTAAATCCAACCCAGACCCTGACTGGAAACTTTTCAGGGAGCTACGTGAAAACAGTATATTTAACTCTACGAGGCTAAATTTTAATATGTAGTCATACATTAGCCGACCTAGAATTTAAGTTAGCTGACCTAGAATTTAAAGAGAGAAAAGTATTATTTTGTATTCTCATCCAATTTGCATGTGAGAATTTTGTTCTGCAAGTGTATAATAGGCTGTGGCAAGAGTAGAGAGTAGGACTGATGGCTTTAATTCCCTGGCAGTTTGGGAGGCTGCCACCCTCAGGCTCAGGAGTAGAAGGAATTGTGGATATTCAGTGCCTCATAAAGTTACCCTCTAGGGCAGCTGTGGGAGACATAAGCCAGCAGGGATAGGGATGGTGCCGCCTCCAGATTAGACAACTGCTTTTGATCATGGCTTTTGAGATTCAGGCTCAGATAGGTGCCCCTTTTGGTGGAGAAGGAATAGCAAAAATTAATGCAGGCTTATAATTAGGGTATTATCCAAGTTGCAACTTTTTTTGGAGCCAGAGATCCCATTTAAGGTATACAACCTGGGCCACCTCGTGGGGTAGTCTCCCTCCTAGTCTGGGGGTGACCCAGGGACCTAGATAGAAACAAACATGCCAAGAATCCTTCCTAAGATTGCCAAGTAGAGGAGCAACAAGCAGGAGCAATGTCTTGAGAAGTCACCAGAATAATACCAATAAATTTCATGAGTAACTCTGTCTTGCTAGATATAACTGGATGTACATTTATCTGTGTGTGGTCACATAATCATTTTATTTTATATATATATATATATAAACCTATTGCTATCAAGTCAGTTCTAACTCATAACAACCCTATAGAACAGAGTAGAACTGCCCCATAGGGTTTCCAAGGAGCGGTTGGTAGATTTGAACTGCTGATCTTTTGGTCAGCAGCCCAGCTCTTAACCACTGTGCCACCACAGCTCCTTATATGTATATGGATAGCCTTATATGAAAGTATGCTCAAGCTTAAATTATTAGAATAAATGTTGATCTAAGGACTCTGACCTCCACGGTAATTTCTTTGGCTTTAGTAAGAATAAGGAAACCCTGGTGGCATAGTGGTTAAGAGCTACAGCTGCTTACCAAAAGGTCAGCAGTTCGAATCCATTAGGCGCTCCTTGGAACCCTATGGGACAGCTCTGCCCTGTCCTATAGGGTTGCTATGAGTCAGAACCAACTCTACGGCAATAAGTTTGATTTTTGGTTTTTGTTATGGTGGCATAATATTCCAGAAAATTACCTACTTGGAAGACACAGAAGATTCCATGTTTTCCCATTTCTGGGTTTTTAATCAGGGAAAAACAGAGAAGTATGTCAGGAGGCCAGGGTTCCAGGCCGCTCTCTGTTACTAACAAGCTGCTTAATCTTAATGACTTTGCCCCTCTGGGCCTCACAGTTCTCATCTGTGAAATATTTATTCTAAATATTTCTTATAGTAAATAAAAACCAAGGATCTGAGTTGAGTATTAAGTCATTCCTAGTCTATGTGAGTATTTGCAAAATACCATATGCTCTAGATCTGCCAACTCTGACTTCCTGTTTCTGTACTAAGCGTGTAGGCATGAACTGCTTTGCTAAATAGAAGTGTATTTTCTCATTGCAGATTAATAGGATTTACCAGTCCCTGGATGAAGTGCTTGGGAAGTCCTTAAATGCTGTATTCAGCTGCCATTTCAAAGAAGAGAAAATAGATGGTTCTGGAAAGTTCATGCTGTTTCTCCATTGAATTTTAGGTGAGTGTGTTTGACAAAAAGAATTTAAGTGAGCATTAAACTCTTCCTCCTTTAAGTGCTTCTCTCCTTTGTATGAAAAAAAAAAAATGGGATTAAACATTATCAATGCCTTCCAGTTTTGTACTTTTAGTGAGGTGCCAGATGGTGACAATTTTAGTTTCTGTTCCTTTGTTTTTTTTTTTTATTATTATTATTATCAGAAACCATCTGAACTATGAAGTGTGAGGTATAGAGATGGCCCTGACATCTCTTCCCAGTTTCTATAAAGCAAATGCCATAATACTTTGTTCTATCCTAAAGGCCATCTGTTTTTTTTTTTTTTTTAATATATCAAATGTATTTAATACCAGAGTAATAAGACATAATGAGGCGAAACCGTGTTTTAACAGCGTAAACTAAAGGGAACTCTGATGGTAGTAATGGTAGTTTAAGTTAACAAGTCCATATGTGAGATAAGGATAACATTCCAGAAGCTGTCCATTGGGAGTTGTTTTTAGTATATCGCTTAAGTTAAAAATACAACATGGTTTAGGTTAGATGGGCTAAGCTTTTAACCTCCTATGTACTATTAAGCAATTACACATACTCACACAGTAAGCTTTGTTTTGCCTGACTATAAAGTGGATGAGTGAATATTTTTATATCATCATACTTAATTATCCCTGCATGCTACAAAATAACATGAGCCTGCAAATTGGGGCTTTAGCGTTAGTCTGGAAATATGTGATTGCCATTTCTCAGCACAGTGCAGAGGGATGGAGGAATTGAGTAGCAGTCATATTGAGAAAATGGTGTGACTTTCTACCTCCTCCTGAGTCCCATTGCCAAAGTGTGGCTTTATTATCTACTTGAAAGCTAGTGACTTCCAGAACATCGGATTATACCTACGCTCACAATTCTGAATAAAATTGAGCTGACTGAACATTGACCATGGTCTAAACCTAACCCAAAAGATAGGGATGTTTCCTTTATAATTCTGATTAACTTCAGAAGGAAGGTGTATAATTCTCTCATAATCTTAAGGGTGTGTAAATTTGGTTTATTGAGACGGGCGTAGAGCTAAAATGGTGATTTCATCCATTTTCAAGATGTTTGTTGAATGCAGTCCTCAAGAGCTAAACTTAGTGCCTTTCAAAAATATCAGTAAATCAATTTTCCTAGTGTAACAGTTACTTTGAAGGAGAAAATGGAAAGGAAAAAACTTATTTTCTTAACCCTTTGTCTTCCAGTTGTGCCAGTCTTGTTCCTGTTTTTACCTTCAGATCTGTTCCTTGTCCTGCCCCTGCTCTGCATGTTCTATGGGCTGCCCCCGAGGGCTCTGTTTCTCAGCACCTCCCTTTCTCCCCTCTTGCCTTTAGCTTCCCCCAGTGACCTTGAACCCTGGGCTCCAGTAACACTGCCTCTTCCCTGAGTCTCTTGAGATTTGTGGGTTGTAGTGCCTTTGGCTTCCTCCTGCTGCTTATCTCCAGGTTGATTCACTACCCCCAGTTTAGCTTCTCAATTTTTCCATCATCTATGTAGCCATTTCCCTGGATTAAATTCCATCTGCTTTAAATCATTGGAGTGCTTTCTCTTTTCCTGGTGGGACTCAGGCTGATCCATCAGTGATTCATTAATTTCTTCCAGAATTAATAGTAGAAAAGAAAATAGGCATTACTTACTTCCCTCAAGTAAAACATTTCCCAGGAAATAAATTTAAAGTTAAATGTAAAGTTAGATCTTTTTTATACTGAAATTTTTTTTATCTTGTTATATTTAAAACCATATTCTAAGCTATACAGAATTGTAGCATTAATCTATTGCTGTTCACACAACCATTCTCCATTTTCTTACTTTGTATATCAACATAATGGGAACATTTTTTAAATTCTCAGCTATGTCCCAAATGTGTTCTTTTTAAATGTTCACATTTCATAAACTACTGTATGACAGTGTAAAGGCTTCCTATTTGGGTATTAGTCTCATTTCTGCATTCATAGTTAAATCTAGAGCTTCTCATTTATTTTATTATGGATCTTTTTCACCTGCAGTTGAGGGATCTGACTCTTGTCTTTTAGTAATGGTTGTTTGCTACTCAAAGATGCCTTATGGTCTGAACAGTTTGCATTTCCTATAAAAAAAATACTGAGTATATTGGAAAGCAAAGTGATCAGAATGCCAGTGTCTTTTTTGCCAGGTGAGCAATTCATCATTGTCCCAGTAATCCCACTCCCTCTAAAGGACTTCCTTGGCATGAAATTACCTTTCCACTTAATCATTCGGGTACTTCATTTGGTTATTTTAAGTGTAAGTGCCTTGCTATTTTCATTCCTTCCCACTTATGTCAACATTTTCCTTTTCTAGCTTCAGAGGTTATCATGACTGCTCACCTGTCCATTTTCACATACTGTGGTTACACTCAGAAGGACAGGGTGTCCCTACTACCAGCAGTTTTCATCTATTCAATCAATGTTAATGTTGAACCTGCAATGCCTAATTTAGAATCCTTTCAGAGAACGTGCAAATACCATCATGAGCAGAATTACTTGGACCCCTTCATAATCCTGAAGTTGGGAGACCCAAGGGGGAGCAGCTTTATGGTGTGCATTAAGAAACAGTGAGTAGAAGAACTAGATGGTACCCGGCTACAACCGATGACTGCCCTGACAGGGAACACAACAGAGAACCCCTGAGGGAGCAGGAGAGCAATGGGATGCAGACCCCAAATTCTCATAAAAAGACCAGACTTAATGGTCTGACTGAGACTGGAAGGACCCCAGTGGTCATGGCCTCCAGACCTTCTGTTGGCCCAGGATAGGAACCATTCTCGAAGCCAACTTTTCAGACATGGATTCGACTGGACAATGGGTTGGAGAGGGATGTTGGTGAGGAGTGAGCTTCTTGGATCAGGTGGACACATGAGACTATGTTGGCATCTCCTCTCTGGAGGGGAGATGAGAGGGTGGAGGGGGTTAGAAGCTGGCAAAATGGACAGGAAAAGAGAGAGTGGAGGGAGAGAGCGGGCTGTCTCATTAGGGGGAGAGTAATTGGGAGTGTATAGCAAGGTGTATATGGGTTTTTGTGTGAGAGACTGACTTGATTTGTAAACTTTCACTTAAGGCACAATAAAAATTATAAAAAAAAAAAAAAAAAAAGAAGCAGTGAATAACCGATATTCCCAAAACAAGTCTTCCTTAGATTGGTACAGAACTGAAAATTCTAATCATTAACATTTCTCTCCAGCATATGGAAATCAGGCTTTATGAGGTCATTTTTTTTTAAAAAAAAGGTACCCTTGGAAAGAGAAATACATCCATTAGTAATATATGCTACATCACATGTAAGTCTAGTGAATTAGCAAAGGAGAGACTCCTGAGGCAGTTGGTGTAAGCCCTCAGCTCCTGTGGGTTTGGTACACATGAGTGGGAGGAAGCTACTGAAATAAACTCACTGACTTCATACTATTGCCAAGTGGGTCAAGGGAAACACCTGTCATAAAAGAAAACTCAGGCCGAACAGATCTTAATGTAGTATCCGGGAAGAGGGGTAGAAGGAGTGGAGTTGTTAGCCCTTACAATAGTGAGCTGTGTTATGATGGGAGATTTTAAGCCGCTGGTGCCCAAATAGCTCTAGAAGGTGCTTCAACCAAAATGTGGTCGGTAGTACTTCTGCTGAATTGCAGAATGTGATGTTGGAAATATCAGATATGTTTAAAGGCAGAAATCATCTGTTACCTGTCTTTGTACCTCTGGAAACTAGCACAGTGCTTAGCACACTGGAGACACTTTCTAAGTATATGATTGGTGAATGAGAACAAAGGTACAAAGTAAAGGCGGCTGATGCTTATTGAGCTCTTACTTTGCACACTGTTCTGTATACCCATGTACTTCATTTCATGTTTGAACAACCCTCTGAGGTAGGTACTATTATTATACACTTTTTTAAAGATGAAGAAACTGGGTCCCAGAGAGGTTAAATAACCAGCCAGAGGCAAGTAAGTAGAGAGTCACTCCTACATAATGCAATCACCAAGTAATTTTAAAACACAAAAGCAACACTTTTTGTTATTAAAAACGTTACATCATTCGAGAGCACACCTGTAGTAACAGACTTTGCCCAAATCTTGAATAATCTTACTTTGAACAGAACTTCCCTCTTTTGTCTTTCTACTTTCCTTTCCCTTTAAAACATGGCTGCCTAAATCAACATCCTAATTTATGTTCTCTTCTCATCATTTCCATTGCTTAATGGTTTGTTCTGAAATTAATAGTTTAAAAAATCCTTTTGCTGCATTTTATGCCATTTGCTTAACTTAAGAATGTGTAACCTTGAGCACCAAGTTACTTAATCTCTCCGCACCTCCGTTTCCCCATCTGAAAAGATGTGTCTACTTTGTTGTAAGGAAAAGGAAAATATCCATAAAATGACACATCATAGTTCTGGTATATAGTAGGTGCTCAAGAAACAGTAGCCAATATGATATAATTACCCTTGCCCATTTCATTCTCAAATTACAGTCAATGTTGGCTGTTCCATCAACTTCAGAACAAAAGCTGTGCCCTGAATTCCTTAACATGTCATAATACAGGCACAACTGTTCTCTCGGGTTCTCTTGCCTATCCTTGTTCCTCAGTAGTTGACTTTTGCTAATGTAGGATGTTTTTCCTTCTCTAAGCCCTGCTCTCTGTGCCTTTACTTTTGTGCATGCTGGTTTTTCTGCCTAGACTTTTCTCCCATCAACACCCCTCTCCAAATCCCTGTCACTCCCACGCACCCATCTGTTCTTCGGTGACTTGCAATATCCTATTCATCGTTCAAGATCTATCACAGCTGCTGCTACACTTTTAGTGATGTCATTGATGAGATCCTCCTGGTTCAACGGTTTCCAGTCCTATCTCTAAATTCACAAACCCTGTCTTATTTTGCTGTGAGTCAGAATTGACTCGATGGCAATGGGAGGGGTAGGATCTTAGTTACCACGCAGCCCCGGTGGCACGATGGGTAAAGCACTGGACTGTTAACTGAAAGGTCAGCAGTTCAAAACTACCAGTGGCATCACAGGAGAAAGGTGTGGCAGTCTGCTTCCATCAAAATTTACAGCATTGGAAATCCTATAAGGCAGCTCGATTCTGTCCTATAGGGCCATTATTAGTTGGAATCGACTTGACAGCAGTAGGTTTGGTGTTGGTTTGGTTTTAGTTACCTACTGCTGCCATAACAGAAACAACACAGGTGGGGTGACTTTAAAGAACAAATTTATTTTTTCACAGTTCTGAAGGATAAAAGCCTAAATCAGAGTCTCAGCCATGCCGATTTCTTCTGTGGCCTCTCTTCTAGTTTCTGGTGACTACCAGCAATCCTTGGCATTCCTTTGCTTGTAGGCAAGTCCTCACCTGAAGTTTTTCTTGCCACCATGTGTGTCTTTGGGTCTTTTCTGCTCTTTTTATAACTCAGAAAGGATTAGGCCTAGGACCCACCCTACTCTGGTATAATCCTGTTAAGATAACAACAACAACAAAAAAAAAACCCTATTTCCAAACAGGATCACATCTACAGCTACAGGGGCTAGGAATTCAACACATATTGGGATGGGGGACAATTCAATCCATAACAAAGCCTTTCGGGCCATTTCTAGAAGATCACCTCCTACTGTGGACAATGGAAAGAAAGGCAACCTCTGTTGTAATCACTCAGAACATCGTGCTGTAATTTTTTATGTTTTATGTCCTCTCTGAATTGTGTTTTGTCAAGGACAGATGCAAAGTCTTTTTTTGATCTTTGAATCTCCTGTACCTAGCTCCAAATACTCCTTTGTTTTCATTTTGAATGAAGTATGGAGGGTCATATTTTGAGATCTGCTTGAGTGCTTTCAGTGTGGTGAAGATTAGAACATCTTATCTCGACACTACAAGCAAAAGGAGAGCTCCATTAGGGGGAAGGAGACCAACTCTGTGTCAAGTACCAAGGCAGTTGCTCTATAATTATTATCTTATTTAATCTTCACAATAACTCCTCAAACTAACTATTATTTTTCCCATTATTCAAGTAAAGAAAACTGATGTTTGAAGAGTTGAGGTAACTTGCCAATGCCATGTTTCTGGTAAGTGACAGAATGAGAATGTTAAGTCATGTCTTTCCATTATAGCAAACTGCCACCCTAAAAGAGCTTCCAGTGGAATCCTTGAAGAAGAACATGTAAGATAGGGCTGGAATTTTCCATTTAAAATATTTTCTGAGGAATGAGCTATTTATAAGTCTACAGATATTTCCTCATGGGCAAATAAGTTTGTGTTTAGGATGACCCTAAAATTAGCTCTATTTCTGTGCAATGAAAGTTTAAAAGAGGTAGCATCTTGTGATTCTCAGACATAGCTATGCAAAAACCTCATTTATTGATGTGAGCATAAGCCTGGAAGTGGTGATGTAAAAAGTTGTAGAGTGATAGAATTTTAGGGCTAAATATTATCTAGTATCACCACTGGAACTGGGGTTTTCTTAAGGCAAGGATTTCAGTTTCTTTTCCTTTTTTCCATTTAAGAACATTTATGAAATGAATATTTATGACTAATTATGAAAGTTTATTTAGGACAGAAAAATTTCACTAGACAGTCATACCATTAGAACTTTTTAAGAGAATATGTAAATTTTTTAAATCACACTATTTTTTAAATCACACTATTCAATTTTTAAATCACACTATTCAACTATACTCTCCCATTGTCATCAAGTCTATTCCAACTCAGTGATCCCATGTGTATCAGAGTAGAACTGCACTCCATGAGATTTTCAATGGCTGTAATCTTACGGCAGTATAGCACTAGACCTTTCTTCCATGGTGCCACTAGGTAGATTCGAACCGCCAACCTTTTGGTTAGTAGCCAAGCGTAAACCATTGGTGCCACTCAGGGACCTAGTCAACTACAATCCAAACAAAACCCAATGCCATCGAGTTGATTCTGACTCATAGTGACCCTATAGGACAGAGTAGAACTGCCCCATAGAGTTTCCAAGGAGTACCTGGTGGATTCGAACTGCCGACCCTTTGGTTAGCAGCCATAGCACTTAACCACTATGCCACCAGGGTTTCCTCAACTACAATATATAAGAATAATGATTGATAGGAATAAAGTTTGAAGTTTTTTTTTTTTAATCTGACTTTAATTACAAAAATCAGTATCTTATAGACAAGAGTTCCTTCCTTTGTGAAAAATCCTAATGATGCTTAAACAGCATGTAGACCCATCATTATCATTAATTAATTAATCTGTTCATTCTTTAAACACACATTACACATCTCTTATATTCCCTAGCTCTGTGCTGGGCACCTGGGAACCTGAGATAAATAAGGTACAATTATTCCAAGTAATCTGGTTGATTTGTCATAGGTTATATCTTAGAATCATAGAATTTAAACACCAGAAAGGATATTTGAGATGATCTAGCCCAAACCAACCACCAAACCCATTGCCTTTGAGTTGATTTCTACTGATAGCGGCCCAATAAGACAGAGTAGAACTGCCCCATAGAGTTTCCAAGGAGCAGCTGGTGAATTCAAACTGCTTATCTTTTGGTTAGCAGCTGAGCTCTTAACCACTGCACCACCAGGGCTTCTGATCTAGCCCCAAACCAAATCCAAACCGAACCAGTTGCTGTCGAGTTGATTCCGACTCACAGCAACCCTATAGGACAGAGTATAACTGGCTCATAGGGTTTCCAAGGAGTGGCTGGTGGATTTGAACTGCGGACCTTTTGGTTACCAGCCATAGCTCTTAACCTCTATGCCGCCAGGGCTCCTCCTTTACGTAAATATGCTTTTAAAAACTGTGATCCTCACAAGAATGGATGGAACAATGTTTTCCTGTTAAAATACTAAAAAATAAGATGGGTTTACAGAAGTTAAAAACAATGTGCTGTAATGTCAGTGCCTTCATAGTGGTGACAGTTTATTGTTTTAGTTTACATTTTAACTATCGACTGATTTTTGTAATTTTCAGAGCATGACTTTTAAATCTGTACAGAATTTGTTTTAGCAGAATTTTGAACAGTGAAACTCGTAGTTTCAATTCACCAAAGCACATAACTACTATAGATCTCAATTCTATCAATTCCTAACAATTCTGTAACAACAGGTTAGAAATTTCACCAAACTGTGTTTGTGTGTGTGCACGATATGCTTTCAGACTCAGAAAAATGATCTAACTTTTACTCCTAGCTTAATAGGGTTGATAAGATGGCTATCTTTTTCTTCGCAGGTTTTTATTATTCCTTTCTAGTGTATACGTAAGTTGGAATCCACTTGGCAGCAGTGGGTTTGGTTTTTTGGTTTAGTGTGTATAAACAACTACAGTATCAGGTGGTGTCCCTTCTGAAATTGAATTGAGGTTCCCAGGGTAGTAGGATTGACAAATGCACATTTGGGAAGGAAAAAACATCAGTACATTGCAGATAAGGCTATATTATTTCTATTCAGCCGCAGCAAATGAGCCTCTCATGACCTCAGTTACAGAGATTCCTGTTTTATACCACAGCAGATATAGGCCCCCTCAGATCATACACTTTCTTTAAGACCCAGGGCATCACCTGGAGTAGAACAAGGAGTGCTACCGCTCGAATCCCTGGCACATTCTCATGGCACTTGGAATTCTCCTTTTGCAAGAAACATGCAAACATTAGGTACAGTGGTAAAATTGTTGTTAGTTGCTGTCAAGTCAACACCAACTCATGGCAACCCCGTGTGTGTCAGAGTAGAGCTCTTTAGGGGTTTCAGCAGCCGAGCTTTTGGTCGTGTATCTCCAGGCCTTTCTCTGAGGTCCCTCCGGGTTGACTGGAACCTTTAGCCTTTTGGTTAGCAGCCAGATGTGTTTACCATTTGCACCATCCAGGGACTGAGTGATAAAATTACCCTAATATAAAAACCTACTTCCTTTTCTCCTGGATTTCCCTTTCTACAATGCAAAGAGTAAAAGGGCCTAAGAAGCAGGGCTTGCAAATCCCTGTCCTAAACTAATTTTTAACAGGAATTCCTCTGTCCGATAAAAAGTGTTCCTTTAAGTTTTACCATTTTCTCCATTTCCGGGGCTGTGTAGGGTTGTCTCCTGTAAGCATGATTTTTTTTTTTTTTTTTAAGTAAAATATGACTAACCCACCTTCCCACAGTTAGTTACAATCCTCTTTTTTTTTTATTACCTGATAATAAAGATAATAGCATTAATTCAGCTCATGGTTGCCTTCTCATTAAAACATTCAGATCCCTTTTCATAGTCACACCTAGAGTTCATGCTTAATGTATACTAACTGCAACAAGCTGTGGTTGCCTAGTAACCAGAGGAAGTGTGTCAGAAAGCCTAAAGAGCATAAATGAATAAGTGAAACGTTGACATTAGTTTCAGCTGCATGGCCTAAGCCTTAATTCTCCACTAGCCATCCCGCATGCTTCTAAAAAAAAAAAAAAAAAAAAAAATGCTTCTAATGAGCTAATAAAACAGCTTTTGCAGAAGTAGCTCATTAAATCATAAAAATGAGAATTAGCATTTAACATAATGTCTTTCTCTATGGTCTGATAAGGAGCCGTGGTGGTACAGTGGTTAGCTGCTAGGCTGGCTGTTAACCTAAAGGTCGGTGGTTGGAATCCACCAGCCACCCCATGGGAGAAAGATCTGGCAGTCTGTTTCTGTAAAGATTACAGCCTTGAAAACCCTATGGGGCAGTACTACTCTGTCTGGTAGGGTCACTATGAGTCAATATTGACTCTACAGCAATGAGATGGCCTGATAGGGTTTGGAGAATAACAGTAGAAGCAAAGGGACTAGACTGTAATGTATTCAAAATACTTTTTAAAGAATACAGAATGAAGTATCTGCTAGCACTCACCTCTGAACAGTTTTTTTCCAAATGCTTATGATTTTGTTTGTTCAGTTTCTTTCACAAAAAATTTCAGTGTTTACTCTGTTCTTGATAGTGGTACCTTTTTCAAGCTCAGTTTTTAAGGAATCTAAAATATTTTCTCCTCTTTGAAAGGCCATTTTAAAGCAATGTAGAAGGAAAGGAAAAATGAGTAGAATGAGAAGACTTTAGCTGAATGCTGAAATTAATCTCAAAAATTAAAAATGCCTGATACCTTCTGAAGAATACACCACCACCAATTTGAATGCATCCCTAAAATGGCACTCTTTTCAAATGGAGCCATTTGTTTGTGTATTGGGTCTCCAAGGCACAGAATAAAATACTATCTCTCATTAAAAAGTTTTACTTGGGTGTAAGGGAAGGGAAATATCACTTTTATGAAAACAGTAGTGAATATACTACTGAGTTGAAAGCAAAATTTTCATAATTTTTTAAATGATTGTCCAGGCATGGATAAGTAATATGAAACTTATTTCTAAAAATGGAGGGTGCAGAGAGACTGAATAAAGAGGCAGACAACTCCAGGGTTGCAGCAAAAGAGTTTATTAGGGAGACTTCTAAATGAGGCAAATCCTAGGTGGCCACAGGATTAAAGCAGGTCTCCATATTCTGTAGTGGGAGGGCAGAGATTTTATACTGGTGGTGGACAATAGTGGCTACATGCCAGGGACTTACATAAGGATGACTTATCGAACTGTAGTGAACTAGTGGACTGCTTGAGGGCACTCATGTTTGGCTTTGTAAAGCTTGCTTTTTTGTTTTCTTTTTTTTTTCAGTTTACCCTTTGAGGATGGCTTTTATAATCTGGTACACTCCCTCTCTTGTGCCGTAGCACAAGAGACTTTGTTTCCTCTCTGCAGATATAGAAGTGAGGTTGGCTAAATGCATTATGGTGCTCCTGCATATGCAAGAGACAGAGAAAGTTACTATATGCCTAGAGCAGGGAGAAGGCTTCTCTGATAAGGAGAAGGAACCAAGAGAAGAGGCAGCTCAGTTCTCAGTCCCCTTATCAGAAAATGCTCTGGGCTCAAGGCTCTTACTCGGGCAGCCTGGATGAGTAGTGTAGAGACAGACTCTTCTTTCAACAGTCCACGCCCCAACTCCTATGAGGGTGCTAGAGAAAGAAGCAAAGTAGTACTAAGTCTTGGTACGGTACATTTATTTATTTTGGACGTTGAGCTGCATATCTGTGGTTTGGTGTATAACGCTGGTGGATGTTCTATCTGTGTATCATTTGAGGCAGCATTTAACGAGGGTTGCTAGTAGGACTGTTTCTAGCAGATTGATCAAGCTTGCTTGGAGGAGAGATCTCAACTAGCCACCCCAGTTGTGGCTTAACTTAAGATCAAAGGGCTGTGTTTGTTTAATTTTATGTATGTATAATATGTTTTGATTTATTTATGTAAAAACAGCATTTTTTTTTACATGGCACATGATGTGAACAGTGCACATTTCAGTACAAGTACTGCAAAAGCTGTCTTTTTTTTTAGCACAGTTGAGCAAGTTATTATTGTTAGACTAGGTTAGTTAGCCTTGGTGTAGTCAGTCAATGTATACTGGACTACTGGTCATATTTTGTAAGTTTTTAATGTCTAGAGTAACGTCAAACTCAGTTTTAAAAGTACCCGTTCTCAGAGTCAAATCATCTAGTCCTGCGTCATTTAGATTTTTATCACACAAAGAGAAAAATTTTGTTACAGTTGGAGTACTCTGTATAGATAGCTTTTATACATTAAAAGATATTTTTTAAGAGTAGTCAATCTGACGTGGAAACCCTGGTGGCGTGGTGGTTAAGTGCTGTAGCTGCTAACCAAAAGGTCGGCAGTTCGAATCCACCAGGTGCTTCTTGGAAACCCTGTGGGGCAGTTCTACTCTGTCTTACAGGGTCGCTCTGAGTCAGAATCGACTCTATGGCAATTTTTTTTTTTTAGTGGATTTGACTGTACTAATTTTTTTTTATTTTCTATATGATCCCTTTAGTATGATAAAAAAACCAAAAAACCAAACCCACTGCTGTCAAGTCAATTCTGACTCATAGAGGCCGTATAGGACAGAGCAGAACTGCCCCATAGAGTTTCCAAGGAGCACCTGGTGGATTTGAACTGTCAGCCTTTTGGTTAGTAGCCATAGCTTTTAACCACTACGCCACCAGGGTTTCCTTAGTATGATAGGTTACACATTTATTTGGTTTATGAGGTGTCTTTTTTGTTGATAGATCAGTTGGAGCAATGTGGGGAGATGATTTGTCATCTCAGTTTAAATGTTGACAGAGGCAGCAGTTGGTCTGATTGGTAGTTTTAGTAAAAGCTTATATCATTGAGGCCCATGGATGAGGGATCTGTCTGTCATTGTGCAATAATCCTGGAAGGAAAGAGACATTATCAATTATTTTTTTCTTCACCTACCTTCCGTGGGACCTGAGGTGAGGGTTGCCTAGGTATAGCTACCTAGGCTGTCTGTCCTAGTCTTGAGGCAGTGACCTCTGTGGGAATTCAGATTTTTTGTCAGGAATAGTTATATAAAAAAGAAACACATTGTAGAGAATAGACAGTTTGATCAAACATATGGCAAAAATGAAAAACGCTTTTGCAGGGAACTGCTGCATTGAGACCCCAGACTTCTTGTTTGAAATGTGTAGTTCTCATTAGCTGTTTCAGTCCATTCAATGAGGTGCTCAATCGCTGTTATGACTTGGATGTAATATAGAATGTGAAAGAGTTTATTCAAGATCCACTGGAAGCCTCTTATAGGATAAGAGGCCTTGATAGAATTTACTTGCTGACAGTGGCCTGGCTTGTTGGCTTGGGAATCTGCCTGTGGACATGTTTTAGCCTTGACCAGGGTCTCGTAGGTAGGTTAGTCTTTTTATGTTGTTCGGCATTTTCTGATGACAGTGGCAGTGCATAAGTGTAGGCCCAGGTTAGGATGGCGTGTAAACCTCTGCAGGCTGTCCTTTTTTTAATTCAGGAGGTGGTCAGTTGTATATCTGTTCTGGAACAGAGAATGTTTCAGCCTCTGAAGTCAGCTGGCAAGAGCCGTCTGCTCATTGGTTATTTTCCCCCTTAACGTAGGGGGTTTCTGGTGATTATACAAGTAACAAAGCTTATGAGGAGTAGAATTGATTTGCTTGCTTGTTTGTTTAGATGTCTCATCTCTGTAAGGGCTCGTTTTATATGTCAGTCTGAGGGTTGTTGGAGGCCACATTGAGTGGTTAGGCTATTAGTTATAGCCCACATTACAGTGTCTGTGTGTCTCATTAAAATGACTGTAACTGCAGTAATTCTTGTCAGGGCTTGGAGGCAAATTTTACAAAAGTGTACATTAATATATTAACATTATTCAAACGTTTAATAGGGATTTGGAGGAGCCCTGACAGGACTTATTTATAGTTAAGCTTGGGCAAAGGTCTCAACAATGGTGACTTTAGACTTAAAAGCTTTTTTTTTTTTCATTTTGGTGCTAGGTGTTTTAGAGAACACAGACTCCTGTTCAACAGTATTTAAAAAAAATTTTTTTTAATTGAACTTTAATGGTAACATAAGGTTTTGGTCCTCTCTGGTGACACGGAGACCTAGGCTTCATCTTTAGTCTTAGTTATTTCTAAAAGTCAGAAGAGCTGGGCAAAGTTGCCTGAGCCCTCAGTCATTTGTGGAGCCACACCTCTACTGTACTGAGTGCAAGCATGGGTTCAGCTCAGTTGCCTGATAGGATGGAAGTGGTCCCTCTTATTTTAGTTTTCTCCTTACTATTGCAGCTGCGAGTATGTTATTGCTCGATTATCTTGGCAGGGCGGTTACCAGAGAATTTGAGAGAAGGCTTGTTATGTCTCTTCAAGGCTGCTCAACACAAGCTATCTTGACGGGCTTTTTACTTTTTTTTCCCTCTGTGTTGTTTTAACGTTCTCTTTGTGCTGAGTGTTACAGGGTATTTTCAGTACCAGGGACCTGCTTAGCTTCTCCAACTCTTTTTGATTTTATTGTTGGAGAGATTTGAGTAATGGCCAGGGAATTGTTCCCCTAGCTCCTGCATTTCTTATTTTTACAAACCCGAAGGCGAGTGTTTTTACTTGTTCATTCTGTTCATGGATGTAGCTGTTCAATATTTTAGTCATGGCCAAATGCGACTGCCACAGTTTTTTTTTTTTCTAACTGTAACTCTTTCTGTAAACCTCTTATGTGTGCTTCAGCAGCTAGCTGGGCTTCGGTGGCCAGCCGAACAGCCCAGAGCAGTGGCCATCTCACGGCCACTACTACTCTCTTAGTTTTTATTTTTTATACTTATAAGGAGTGTGTTTGTTTATAATTGGGTTATGTCATCTGGCGTTTTGAGGGCATCCCTGTACTCACATGGCAGTCTACATACATCAAGCATACAAGACAGACCTCTCTACATGGAGGTTGCTGGCCAAGCTGGGATTTTCCCCACAGAAAAGCATATGGGCCAGACCTCCCCACATGGAGGTCACTGGGTGGTTGTCCTCCCTTTTGTGATCTCATGTAATTATCTTTTGTGTTGTAAATTCTAACCTCTATGATGTTGCTTCCTGAAAGTGAAGAGGACTTGAAGCACTTACTGATGAAGATCAATGACTACAGCCTTCAGTATTAATTATACCTAAACATAAAAAGACAAAAACTGGACCAATAAGCAACATCATGATAAATGGAGAAAAGATTGACATTGTCAGGATTTCATTTTACTTGGATCCAGAATCAAAGCTCATGGAAGCAGCAGTCAGGAAATCAAACGACATTTTGCATTGGGCAAATCTGCTGCAAAAGACCTCTTTCAAGTGTTGAAAAGCAAAGATGTCACTTTAAAGACTAAGGTGTGCCTGACCCAAGCCGTGATATTTCCAATTGCCTCATATGCATGCAAAAGCTGGACAATGAATAAGAAAGAATGAAGAAGAGTTGATGCCTTTCAATTATGGTGTTGGCGAAGAATATTGACTATACCATAGACTGCCAAAGGAACAAACAAGTGTGTCTTGGAAGAAAAACAGCCAGAGTGCTCTTTGGAAATGAGGAGGATAAGACTTCATCTCACATACTTTGGACTTGTTATTAGGAGGAACCAGCCGCTGGAGAAGGACATCATGCTTGGTAAAGTAGAGGGTCAGTGAAAAAGAGGAAGACCCTCGATGAGATAGGTTGACAGAGTGGTTACAACAATGGGCTCAAACATAACAATGATTGCACAGGACCAGGCAGTGTTTAGTTCTGTTGTACATAGGGTCGCAATGAATCTGGACTGACTCAACAGCACCTAAAACAACAACAATGTTAATGAGGCAGGATTAGAGGCAGTTATGTTAATGAGGCAGGACACAATCTACATGATTAGGTTGTATCTTGACTCAATCTCTTTCGAGATATAAAAGAGAGATGTGAGCAGAGAGGAGAGGGACCTCATACCACACGAAAGAAGGACCAGGAGCAGAGCATATCATTTGAGCCTGGAGTCCCTGCAGTGAGAAGGTCCTAGATCAGGGGAAGATTGATGACAAGGACCTTCCTCCAGAACTGAGAAGGAAAGAAAGACTTCTGGGAGCTGGTGCCCTGAATTTGGACTTCTAGCCTCCTAGACCGTGAGACAATAAATTCGTTTGTTAAAGCCATCCACTTGTGATATTTCTGTTACAGCAACTCTAGAAAACTAAGACAGAATTTGGGACCAGGAGAGTGGGATGCTGCTCTAACAAATAGCTAAAATATGCAAGGAGTTTTGAAACTGACTGGATAGAGGCTGGAAGAGTTTTAAAGTGCTTAATAGTAAAAGCCTAGATTGCCTTGAAGAGACTGTTGGTGGAATTATGGACATCGAAGACAATTCTGGTGACGGATCAGAAGTAAGGGAGGAGAACTGTAACATCAGAGACAGGACATTCAGCAAAAAACAGCAGCAGAGAAATGGCAACAGCAGAAGCAGGAGACCTGCATGAGACAGCGCAGAAGCCAACCCACAGAGCTAGAGAGCTGATTGCCTTCAGGCAGGAGGCTTCCTGGTGGATTGGCAGAGCTAAGCTTGCTGACCCATGAAATGAGAGAGCGGAGTACCTTCTGGCTAGAATGGGGTACCTACAGGCACTTATCATCAGAGTTAAAGAGCTTTGTAACACTTGACCGAGCAGGGCAGAGGCTGGGCCGGCCCAAGGGGCCAAGGGGCTAAGAGGCCAAGGAACCAGAAAGCAGAAGCTGAAGAGACAAGGATCATGGGAAGCAGAGCTGCCTCAGTGTCAAAGGGTAAGACCATGACCTCTGGGGTCTCAAAGCGTGGAACCACAGCCTTCTGGGACTGAAAGGGTGGGGCCATGGCCTCCCAGGTTTCATAGAGTCAGATCTTCACCAACGTGTTTCTGGAGTGTGGGGCTGCCTTTCACGAGTGTCAGAGGGATGGTACTGAATCTGCTGCTCAAAGCTGAGGGAGCAGGGCTGCCATGCCCAAGGGGCAGAACAGGCCTGCCAGAGACAGGTGGGTAGAGTCACCACTTAGACGGACTAGGAGAATGGGGCTGCCCAAAGCCAAGGGAGCAGAGTTGCCTTTCCAATGGGCTTAGAAGGCAGAGCTGAAGCCCAGGGACGAGGGTCCTCCACCCAGAATCTGGAGAATGTAACCAATACTCAGAATCTGGAGGGCAAGGCCATTGCCTAAGTAGTCTCAGAGAACAGAGGATTATTTTTAAGGCTTGAGAGCTAATGTAATGTGTTCTGCTGACTTGCTTGGTGCCTGTTACCCCTTCTTTCCCTCCAATTTCTCCCATTTGTCATGGAAGTGTCTACCTTGTGCATGTTCCACCATTGTACTTTGGAAACAGGTAACTTGTATGCTAGATTTCACAGATAGAGAAGGATTTTGTCCCAGGATGGAATTTGGACTTGGAATTTATAGAACATTTTGGATGATACATGGGATGAGTGTGTTTTATATGTGGCAAGGATATGAATTTTTGTGGGCCAAAGAGTAGAATGTCATGGATTGTATTATGTTCCCCTAAAATGTGTGTCAACTTGGCTAGGCCTTAATTCCCAGTATTGTGTGGTTGTCCTCCATTTTGTGATCTGATGTAATTACCCCGTTAGTTTATTATAAATACTAACCTCTGTGATTTTAATGAAGCAGGATTAAGGGCAGTTATGTTAATTAGGGAAACCCTGGTGGCGTAGTGGTTCAGTGCTACGGCTGCTAACCAAAGAGTCGGCAGTTTGAATCTACCAGGAACTCCTTGGAAACTCTATGGGGCAGTTCTACTCTGTCCTGTAGGGTCGCTATGAGTCGGAATCAACTTGACGGTGCTGGGTATGTTAATGAGGCAAGATACAATCTACAGGATTAGGTTGTATCTTCAGTCATTCTGTTCTGAAATATAAAAGAGAGACTCCAGCAGAGAGGAGAGGGACTTCATACCATCAAAAAAGAAGTGCTGGAAGTGGAGCGTGTCCTTTGGAACCAGGGTCCCTGGACTGAGAAGCTCCTAGACCAGGGGAAGACTGATGACAGTGGACTTTCCCCCAGAACCAAAAGAGAAAGCCTTTCTGAGGAGCTGGTACCCTGAATGTGGGCTTCTGGCCACTTAGACTGTGAGAGATAAATTTCTGTTTGTTAAAGCCATCCACTGGTAGTATTTCTGTCATAGCAGCACTAGATAACTAAGGCCCACGGTAAAGCGTATGGGCTAGACCTCTCCACATTGAGGTTGCTGGACAACCTGGGATTTCTCCCACAGAGGCTTCACTCCTACTCACCGTTTCTTTGGTCTCTTGGCTGGCTCGCCAGTTGTGCAAGCACGGGCTAGTAACATGAAACTTGCCTCCAAAAACAGAGGGTACAGAGAGGCTGAAGAAAGAGGTCGGCAACTCCAGGCTGGCAGCAGAGAAGTTTCTTAGGGAGACTTATATACGAGGTGAGTCCTGTGCGGCTGCGGGACTAAAGCAGATCTCCACACCCCACAGTGGGAGAGCAGAAATTTTATAGTGGCGGTGGACAGTAATGGCTACATGCCAGGAGTTTACATAAGGACTACTTAGTAAATTGTAGTGAACTAGCAGACTTGAGGGTACTCATGTTCAGCTTTGTAAAGCTTGTATTTTTTTAAGTCTCCTCGTTGAGATCAACTCTGATAATCTGGTACACTTCCCCCCTTGTGCTGTAGCATGAGAAACTTTGTTCCCTCTCTCCTGGGATTGGCTAGGTGCTGTGTGGTGCCCACACATGTGCAAGAGACAGAGAAAGTTACTATGTGCCTCATATGGAGGAAGGCTTCTCTGATAAAGAGAAGGAACCGAGAGAAAGAAGGCAACTCAATACTAAGTCTCCTTATCAGAGAATGCTCTGTGCTCGAGGCTTTTATTTAGGCAGCCCAGATGGAAGGCGTAGAGTCAGACTATCCTCCCGACAATGATATTTCATTGTGTTTTCAGTGAAGGTTTCCATAGTAGTTTAGCATCCCATTCTACTAGCTCTACACAAATTGTTCAGTAAACTTAGTTACATTCTTTACAATGCATGGGCATTCTCATTATTTCCACTCTGGTTTTTCTGTTTCCATTAATCTTGTTTCCCTGTCCCCTTACTTTCTCATTTTTGTTTTAAACTAATTTTTTACTGTTTGGTAGAATGATTTTTTTTTTAAGGTGAAAAATGAGACATCAAAGACGTCAGCGTTTGAAAGTCATTCTGCCATCAGATATAGGGCCCCACCTCGCATCCTGTCCTGTGGAAATTTCAAGAAGTACAGATATATGAGACAGATAATTAGTGCTTTGAAATGACAAGTTGTTTTTTTTTTTTTAATTTGACTGTTTTAAATGTCAGTACTCATAACTAAATAACGACATGTTCAGGACAGAAAATAATCCACCAATGTTTATTTGTGGTGGTTTCACTTTAAAGCAGTAATTCTCAACTGGGGACAATTTTGCCTCCTAGGGGACATTTGGCAATGTCTGGCCACATTTGTGGTTGTCATGCCTGGGGTAGGAGTGGAGGGTGCTAATAACATCTAGTAGCTAGAGGCCAGTGGTGCTGCCAGACATCCTGCAAGGCTCAGCACAGTCTCCACAACAACAAAGAATTGTACTGCCCAAAGTGTCAAGAGCTACATTTACTCTATACTAGGCTATACATCAGTTCCTTTCCATATGTTACCTAGTTAATCCTCACTAGCATTCCATTAGGTAGGTACTACTATAATCTCCATTTTTGGATGAAGACATTGAGGCTCAGAAGGTTAAATTACTTGTCTAAGGCCATGCAATTAGCAAGTTAGAAACCCTGGTAACACAGTGGTTAAGTGCTATGGCTGCTAACCAAAACGCTGGCAGATCAAATCCACCAGGTGCTCCTTGGAAACCTTGTGGGGCAGCTCTACTCTGTTCTGTAGGGTCGCTATGAGTCAGAATTGACTCGACGACAATGGGTTTAGGCCCTGAATTCAAAAGTTGAGACTCAAAAAGATTAGCTCCTCTCAGGTTGCTGTTCTCCTCTGTTCAAATATAGCTAGATTCAATAGCTTTCTGTGGTTTCCAAACACTGTTACTAGAAGGTTCCTATTAAAATACAAATGTGTCCTCTGAGCAGGGTAACAAGGTGGTTAACTTAACCGTGGCCCGTTATTTCATTCCCAATGTTTAGAGTGAATTGGCTGGGTTCTAGGGGCCTGGACTAGAGGGAGTGACATTGTTAGAAGAAAAGACAAAAAGTTCCTGAGAAAGGAAATTCCATTTTAAAAAATATTTTAGGAAGCTTTGGAAGATACCTTTGATGGGGAGGATGGGATTCCAGAAGAGTACGTACGATATAGAAAAGGCCAAATCATGTGCCGAAGGTTTGACTGAATAAAATAGAAGCTGAAGTAGCAAGCTTTGCAGGATAATGGGACACTTTTCTCTTTCTAAAGGGGATGGATAGGCCTATGCCTCCTGTTGGAGATGCCCTCTGACTTGCTTGTTGCCTGTCCCTCAGGGAGTCTGAGCTCCAGGAAGAACAAGGGCAGGAGTTAGGCACCAACAGTGCAGAACCCCCTGGGAAATGTTGATAATCAGAAACCAGGAAGCAGACTGTTCCCATTAGCAACCATTTGCAAAACACAACCCCATAATACACAGCATGTAAAAAGAAAATAAAAAACTTATTTTCAGACAATGGTTTGCTTCTTGATTCATAATTTCCTGGACCTACTCCTTCACTCAATCTAGCATCTGCTGCTTTTCAACACTTCAGCAATAGCAAGCTGAGTGCTACTGTCTTTCGGGTTCTTTGTGGGCCTTGCCTCTCTACTCAGCCTGTGCCCCAACCACACAGAGCCATTTGCCATACCCCTGATGTGCCAGCCTTTTCATTTCTCCCTTCAAGTCTCTTTATTTGAGTGAAGAGACCTTTCCCAGAACACCTTCCCCACCCCAGCATATTTTCCTTTGCATCAGTTGGCATCACTAGCAAGGGAACTGCAATAGCAGTGATTGACTTAGACCCTTTCCTGAGACCTACAGTGGAGGTGTGAACAGCTGAAAAAAATTCAGTGCTCTGCCAGCAAGAAAAAACAGGAGAATGGATATTAGATAGATAGCCAATGCTTTTATTACCTCTACATATATTTCCTTTTTGTCTTAGTCATCTAGTGCTGCTATAACCGAAATAGTACAAGTAGATGGCTTTAACAAAGAGAAGTTTATTCTCTCACAGTTCAGTAGGCTAGAAGACCAAATTCAGGGTGCCAGCTCCAGGGGAAGGCTTTCTCTCTGTTGGCTCTGGAAGCAGATCCTTGTCATCAGTCTTCCCTAGGACTGGGAGCATCTCAGCACAGGAACCTCAGGTCCAAAGGACACACTCTGCTCCTAGCTTTGCTTTCTTGGTAGTAGGATGTCCCCATGTCTCTCTGCTCATTTCTCTCTTCTATATCTCAAAAGAGATCGGCTTAGGATAATACCTAATCCTGTAGACCTCATCAATATAACTGCTGTTAATCCATCTTATTACATCGTAGTGATAGGATTTACAATATACAGGAAAATCACATAAAATTGTGGACAATCACATGGTACTAAGAATCATGGCCCAGCTAAGTTGACAGACATTTTGGGGGGGACACAATTTAGTCCATCATCATGTCATCTACAAATAGATTCATCTACATTTACCTATGCTTTATGTTTGCAAGTGATAAAAATTCCACTCAAACTATTTTAACAAAAAAAGAGATGATCAGACTTCAGGTAGGGGTCGATCCAGGAGTTCGAAGGTTATCCTATTTCTTTACCCTTCCTCAGCTCTATTTTCTTCTGGTGTTGGATTGATACTTAAGCAAGCTCTATCAATGCAGTGATGAAGAAGGCCACCAGCAACTCCAAGTTTGCACAGTCTACCCAGCCATACCAAAAACCAAAACCCACTGCCGTTGCGTTGATTCCGACTCATAGTGACCCTATAGGACAGAGTAGAACTGCCCCATAGAGTTTCCAAGGAGCACCTGGTGGATTCAAACTGCCAGCCTCTTGGTTAGCAGCCGTAGCACTTAAACACTACATCATCAGGGTTTCCGCCCAGCCATAGATCACAGAGAAAAGAGATTAACTCTGTCTTCCACAGGGCTCTGATTGACTCTGTTTAGGTCACAGAAACATTCCTATTCCAACTCTTAACTTCATTCTTAATTACTTCAGTATCCTGATGGATGATATAATCAATACTTTCCTCATATGTAAAAGAATCCTTCCACTTGACCCCAACCATCCACTTCTGTGGCTCCTGGAGCTGGCCATCTTCGGAAACTGAACCATCTCCACGATCACAGAATCAGATACCCTTCTCTCCAACTGCTTTGCTCTCATACTTACTCCACATTTGCAATTACTTTTGTTTATTACAGGGACTTTTGGTCCTAACTCTTTCTCACCATGTGTCAACCTCCTCCTGTCCTTACTTCCCTCCTTGCTTGGCTTAGATTCGATGGCCCATCCTTTGTACACACTTTCCTTTTTCATACTTTCAGGTCCCTCGCATGTCTTCCCTACTATCACACTCACCTGTCAATAGCCAGCTCCTGAGTGAACCGACTCACCTGGCTTATCCATACTCACACCTATTTGGCTGAGCTTTTGCTGAAGAAAACCACACAACAAAGCATACGGGTATCACTCTTGCATTCATGGTCACCACTTCAGATCTGCCTGCAGCACTGCCTGGCAATCGTCCTATTTCTCTAGTCTCTGTCACGACTCATTCATTATCTCTCCTCTCACCTCAAACCTCTTCTCCCCATTGTTCATTCTGAGCTAGATAACTTTGCCCCCTACTTCATTGAGAATGTAGAAGCCAGCAGACAGGAATCCCCTCTTCTTTCCATCGCTAAATGTACAAATGCACCTTCATTGGCACTCGTCTTCTCATTCCTCCCTCATGACACAGGAGAGGCAGCTTCCCTCCACATGTACTCTGTATCCCATCTCCTGTTACCCTCTCAGGGACTGAGCACAATTAGTCATTTTCTCTCTGAGAGCTTCAATCTTTCTGCTTTTAATGGACCACTCTCCTCAGCAGGTAAATATTTTCTGGAATTGCCTATATTCCCTTGCCTTCACATTTCCTTTCAGTTGCTGCCCTGTTTCTTTTCTTCTACAAATACAAGTTTCTCAAAAGAAGAAAAAAAAAATCACACAGGCTCACTCTGCCTCCTCACCTACCGTTCTTCTCACTTTCTTATCCGTCACCATTCCACCTAAACAGTTCTTGTTAAGGTCATCGTTATCTCCGTATTCTAAAGCCGATGAATGCATTTTCCTTTCTTATCTTACTCCACTTCTCAGCAGCTTTCTGCTTAAGGACCAGGTCTCCTTTCCTGAAAAATCCCCTTTGTCTTAGCTTCTACAGAAGCACTCTTGCAAAGTTTTCTTTCTACCTCCCCGGTCCCTCTGTCTCAGAGTGGAATCTTGGGCAGCTTCTCTACATAGGCTTTTTCTTCTTTACCCATAATGTTAAAAAACCCCTCTGCAGGGTTTTCATCTTATATAAACAACAGCCTCTATGATATAGCTGCTTGAACTTTCCCTTACACACAACTCATCCCTCACCATCCTCCCTCAGCATGCTCCCACACACACACTTCTGCATCATAGTAAACGCCACCTCCATTTTACTCCAGAATGCTGGGAGCTTTTCTTTACACCTTTTTCTAATTAATCTCCCACATTCAGTCTATGACTGATTCCTGCCTGTCTCCAAAATATATTTCAAATGTGTCTACTTCTTGCTGTTTCTATTGTCATCGTTCTTGTCCACCATCACCAATCAACCTCCAGACTAGTTTCACTTTATCCATTCTTGTTTTTCTTCCATTTGTTCTCCATACCATAGCCAGGGTATTCTTTTAAAAATGAAAGTTGGATATGTTACTATCTTTTTTTTTTTTTTTTAATGCTTCAGCAGCTTCCCACTGCCCTTGGAATAAATTTCAGAATCCCTGACGTGGCCTACAAAGCCCTGGTCCTTGCCAGCTCTTCCAGCTTCACACCATGGCCCTTTCCTCTTTATGCACTATCTCGTCTTCTTGTGTTCCTTGAACATATCAGACTCTTTCCCACTCAGGGAATTCACCCTTTGCCTGAAAAGCCTCATCCTCATTCTTCACAGGTGTCACTTCAAATGTCACTTTCTTAGAGAGGTCTGAGATGCAATCGTATCACCCCAGAAAGACAAGCTAAGTGCTCCTCACACCCAATTCCGAGCTTGGAAATTTAATTACCCACTGTGAAGCTGAGACCAGTGAGCAATTGTTCACAAAGTTATCTTAAATTCTTGGCAAAAGCAGAGAAATATCACAAGTAAGAATATTTAGATTTGGTCACCAGCATAATTATTCCCTAGATGGTAAGTCATGCCCTTCAGAGGGGGTCCCATGTTGGCTGTTGCCCTCCAGGCCTACCATGTTTTTGGACCTGCTTTCCTACAGGTAGGAGTTCCCTTTGACCTGCCCCTTGTTCCCCATGTTCAGAACCTCAACACCCTTTCTGGCTCTAGGCCCCAAACCCTTCGCCATTACTGTTAAAAACTCATAATTTTCCAGCTGCCCCAGCCATAGTGAACACAGCGTTTTTCTCTATTACATGGAGTAGTTTAGTTTCTCTTCCAGACTAGACTATCTGTAAGCAATAAACCCATTAAAGTTTCTTCCCCCCAAAAAGAGCAATCTTCTTTCAAAAGTGAAGTCATAACTTTTGTAGCCTCCCCTAGAATGTGAAAGACTGCAGCTTAAGAAGTAACAGTGTTTAAAAATCAAGAGACATGTTTATATAGAGACAGATACCAAGACCAAACCAAACCCACTGCCCTCGTTGAGTCAATTCCGATTCATAGCAACCCTGTAGGACAGAAAACTGCCCTATAGGGTTTCCAAGGATGTAAAAGCAGCAGAAGCAGACGGCCACATCTTTCTCCTGGGGAGCATCTGGTGGGTTTGAACCGCCAACTAATAGGAATAAATAGGAATTCTGACAGATAGGAATAGGTAACTACCTATTGGTTGGTTGATGAGATTATAAATAATTAGAAAATATGTTTGCACACTGTCATGGATTGAATTGTGTCCCCAAAAAATGCGTGTATCAACTTGGTTAAGCTATGATTCCCAGTGTTCTATGGTTGTCCTCCATTTTGTGATTGGAATTTTATGTTAAGAGGATTAGGGTGGGATTGTAACACCACCCTTACTCAGGTCACCTCCCTGATCCAATGTAAAGGGAGTTTCCCTGGGATGTGGCCTGCACCAGCTTTTATCTCTCAAGTGATAAAAGGAAAGGGAAGCAAGCAGAGAGTTGGGGACCTCATAACACCAAAAAAGCAGCGCCGGGAGCAGGTCCTTGGACCTGAGGTTCCTGTGCTGAGATGCTCCCAGGCCATGAAAAGATGGATGACAAGGACCTTCCTCCAGAGCCAACGGAGAGAGAAAGCCTTCCTCTGAAGCTGATGCCCTGACTTTGGACTTCTAGCTTACTAGACTGTGAGAAAATAAATTTCTTTTTGTTAAAGCCATCCACTTGTGGTGTTTCTGTTATAGCAGTGCTAGATGACTAAGATAAGACACACTTTTTTTTTATTGTGCTTTAAGTTAAAGTTTATAAATCAAGTCAGTCTCTCATACAAAAATCTATATGCACCTTGCTATATACTCCTGATTGCTCTCCCCCTAATGAGACAGCACACTCCCTACCTCCACTTTCTCTTTTTGTGTCCACTTGATCAGCTTCTGACCCCCTCTGCCCTCTTAGCTCCCCTCCAGACAGGAGATGCCAACATACTATAATGTGTCTACTTGATCCAAGAAGCTCATTCTTCACCAGTATTATTTTCTATGCCATTGTCCAGTCCCAAACCCTGTCTGAAGAGTTGGCTTTGGGAATGGTTCCTGTCTTGGGCTAACAGAAGGCCTGGGACCATGACCACCCGGGTCCTTCTAGTCTCAGTCAGACCATTAAGTCTGGACTTTTTATGATAAGACACACATTTTTATTTTTTAATTGGTCTACGATGTTTACCAAAGATATTATAAAACCTGAAATAGACAAAACAGTCTTTGTGTTTATTGTTGTGAATATTATTACTATAACAATATGGGTGGGCAGTCTAAACCACGGAATCTAACATGTGACTTACACTTTCTGCTCAATATAAACACATAATTATGACTTCACTGGGATTACATGTTACATGTATGGCAAACATGAGTGGCTAATATCCTCTGAAAATTCTATTCATATCTGATGAACAAAAGAGAATAGTAATGCTATTTAGCCTGGTATTAAAAAATAATAATAATAATAATAATAATAAAATTTTATTTTTTTTTTATGTATAGGCCAGAATGTTTACATTGTGGTGCATGGTTCATCCTAATGTTTAACCTGACAAAAGCATACTGTGGTGCCTTTGGTAAAAAAAAAACAAGAAGAACACCTGCTAACCTTATTTATGAGCAGATATCCTTTCAAATGCCTAAGCACCTCCCTCACAGTCTTATATTCCACTTTCCTTCCTGTTTGTGTTCACTGTTGTACCTTCTCCAGTTTCTCCATTTCATGTTTCACCATCAGGCTCTGAACCAAATACCGTACTCTAATGAAGAATTGGCCAGCGTAACGTTTGGAGCAAAGATAATATCTCAGAGATGACTCCAGTTAACTCCTCAGCCTCACATATGGGAACCTCTTAAATGTCAGATGGAAGATCTGTGCTAATGGAGTACTTGCTACCACAGACACCCAGAAGGGTCCAAAGTGCCTGATATCTTTATACTGTGGGTCAATTTATATAAAAATTTGTTCAACTACTAGGTGGACCTTTTCCTTTCATTCCAGTAATGAAATTTATTTCAGCAAAGAGAATGAAATTTCAAATATTAGTTTGTTGCCTGTCTCCGTTGATTCAAGCAGTTCTCTTAATCATTTTTCACCAGTATTCTTTCTCCATTCTCCACTTCTTAGTAGTTTTATTCTGTATTATCCTGATCCACATAAAAACCAGTAAAACCAGTTGCCATTGAGTCAACTCTAACTCATGGTGACCCCATATGTGCTTCTGTTTCCTTCATTCCCTCTAAATCACCTTAAATTCTTTTCAGACTCTTATTAATCTGTGTTTTTTAATAATAATTTTGTCTCCTATAGCCTTACCTTAATTTTCCTTCTAACCTGCTTCATTTTCTAACATCTTTTGTTTTTGTCATTGTTGCCATCAGTAATTAGCCTTTCCAGGGTACATAACAATAAACACATAGCAGCCCTGTAGGACAGAGTAGAACTGCCCCACAGAGTTTGCAAGGAGCGCCTGGCAGATTCAAACTGCCAACCTCTTGGTTAGAAGCCGTAGCGCTTAACCACTACGCCACCAGGGTTTCCTCCCCCAGCCATCAACTACTTAATTATGTGTCTTTTCCAAGGGAAGCATCACAAAGGAAGGGAGAAACTCAGTAACTTCGATCACTCCTACATCTAATCTTGGCCACTGAATACACTCTTAGGCTACGACAGTCTTCCTTCTGTAGAGCTTTAGAATGCATGCTGTGCTGGTATCTTTTAAGTCCTTGGTCACAAAGTAAAAGAATGTTGGAAAACATACCTAATAAATCTTAATAACAAATGCTTTCCAAGCTTTTAGACACTGTATGGGTGGTTTTGTTTTTTTTCCCCTTGCACTAAATATTCTGCCTAAACTGGCCTAATTATCTCCCACCCTCAAGTCAGTATATACTTTCTCATATATTGTTATATTTTCTTTATCCGTATTCTTATCTCCCTAGCTAGGTTGTAAGTTATTTATGTTTCTGCCTACATCTAATACAATATGCTTTTAGAAGGCACTTAATTAAAATTTACTGAGTTAGAATAAGTCGTCTCATTTTAGAATAAGTCGAAGAGACCAGAAACAATAGTCTCTAGTACTAGCTATTCAGTCTAAGAAAATGAATTCTTTTACAAGCAAGTTCTCAGGAAATCTGCCTGTCTTTGACACTAGTACAGCGTACTCAGACTAAGAAAATGAAATTCAGGAGTGCGGTCTCAGGAATCTGCCTGTTTCCTTGACTTCATGATTTGATTTTCAAAAATATCCTTCCCTTTTCCCTATAGCCAAGAAAGAATATATCCCATCAAACGGAGACATCGTCATGGCTGTACAAACTAACCTGGGTTTTCAGGACATAGGATTGTCACAGAGGGTGACCAAACACATACTTACTGGTTTACCTGACAACCTCCCATTCAAATCACACAGACCTTCTTCTCTACCAACAGAATACAAGACATAAAAGAACTCAGAGTCCATAAAAGGGCTCTGGCCTAATTTTGTATGAATTTGAGCTCACTAACTTTATAAGCATCATGACCGCTCAACTTTCCTTGGAATCTTTCCTTTTGTTCTCCACAGGAGAAATTTGGGTCTGGGAGAATATTTACTGTTTCTCAGGATCCATTCTATTTTGCTATCAGTGGAAAGTGGCTTTCAAGATACTGCCATGTGGATTGCCCCTGACAGAGAAAGCAGTATCACCCAGCTCTAAGTAACTCCCATTCCTGACTTGGATTCTAGAGCACATTCATGGAGTCTCACAGAAGACATCAAACTGGAACTGGGAGGGAACACCTTGGATGAATTGCCACTGATAGTCAGCGTGGGTGAAATTAGAAAAACCAGACTTGGTCAAAGAACCCCAGGTCCTCTTCTAGTATTAGAATAATTCCTGGCAAAACTTTGAACCAGCTCTTTCACCTCATTGAGTCCTAGTTACCTCATCAATAAAATAAGATATTAGATTAAATTATAGGTGGGGATCTGCCCATTCTAAAATTCTGTACCTAGATTTTCTAACTTAAGCCCAGTAGTTCTCCCCTAGGATCCTATTCTAAGGAAATAACCCAAGATGTAACTAAAAATTTATATGCAAAGATGCATTGCTTATAATAAGAAGCCTTGAAAAGACTAAGTGTGTATTTAACAGTAAGGAATGGCTAAATAAACTCCAAGGAGCCCTGGCGGTACAGTGGCTAAGTGCTTGGCTGCTAATAGAAACGTTGACAGACCAAACCCACCAGCTGCTCCATGGGCGAAAAGACATGGTAATCTATCATAAAGATTTCAACCTGAGAAACCCTGTGGGGCAGTTCTATTCTGTTCATATAGGGTCACAATGGCTCGGAATCAACTTGATGGTAGTAGGTTAAATAAACTTTGATACAACCAAACAGTGGCATTTTCTGCAACTATTATAATATTTCCAAAGAATAAATAATATCATAATGTGCTTATTATGCATTTATTTCATTAAGCAAAAAAGAAGTGATTTTCAAAATTATACAACTATTTTAATATATAGGTTAAATACATCAAAATGTTGATATTGGTTACTTCTGCTAGTTGAATTATGAATGCTTTTAATGTTATTTCGTAAATACTTCTGTGTTTTTCAACTTCTCTGTGATGGATGTGTATTACCTTTATAGTGAAAAAGTGAACAATAAATGTGACTTTTTATTATTAATTTTAAAAACCAAGTATGTTTTCTGATAATGATCAATCCAGACCCTAACTGTATAATTGTGTATTTTAAAGAGATAAAAAATACAAAAACAGGAGTTTTGGAAGAAAACTCCATAAGTGAGTAGGGCAAGTAGCCTTGAGGAACAAAATAAGTCATATGTAGGATAGATAGCAATCAATTCATAGTGTTATTTAAAATCACATCTTTTCTGTGATGCGTCAACAGTAGAATCCCACAAAGGAATTCGTATTATTTATAACACTGTTAATACAATTCAGAAGGAGTACGTGTTATCAAAATGTCTTAAGGGTAAAATATAGTATCTTGATATTGAGTTAAATAAAATTGAGATGGCTTACAACAGCTTTGCTCTTTCATAAGACATTTTCATGAGTAGAATAGATACTAATCCGGTTAATATTTTTTAGGTCAGCTGCTCAAAAAAAGTCCAAGAAACTATGTGCTTGCAAATATTGTTCAGTAGATCACAATCTTTTTTGTTGCTGTTAATAAGTTTTCTTATGTTAGTGTCCTAACATAAGCACTTTGTGATATTAGAAAATAAATAATATTTATAAATATTATATTATAAATATTATTTATAAATAAATAATAAAAAGAGACCTGAAAAAGTTTCTTTAGAGAGGTTCAAATAGTTTTGCCTTGTTTTAATTTCATTAATGCTGGCAACCAGTGCTTTTTGTAGCCATGCTGTTTAATTCAAGCACATGACTTCTCAGCTCATATTAAATTACCTTGAGTTTGTTGCAAATTAGGTGCCCTCCTGTCTGAAGAGAGAACAGTGAAGCAAATAACCTCATAAACACCCTCCCTCCTCTAAGGGACCAGGGTTTGGCAAACTGACTTTCTGAGGCCACATTCTGAAGTATTATCACCTATGTCGAAAAGCTGTTTCTCTCTAGGTGGTTGGATCTTTTGTATGAAATTGTTGTTGTTAGGTGCTGTCAAGTTGGTTCTGACTCATAGCAACCCTATGTACAACAGAACGAAACACTGTGCCATCCTCACAATTGCTGTTATGCTTGAGCTCATTGTTGTAGCCACTGTGTCAGTCCGTTAAGTCAAGGGTCTTCCTCATTTTCGCTGACCCTCTGCTTTACCAAGCATGATGTCCTTCTCCAGGGATTGGTCCCTCCTGGTAACATGTCCAAAGTATGTGAGACGAAGTCTCACCATTTCTGCTTCTAAGAAGCGTTTTGGCTGTACTTCTTCCAAGACAGATTTGTTCATTCTTCTGGCAGTCCAGGGTGTGTATTCAATATTCTTCACCAATACCATAATTCAAAGACATCAATTCTTTGGTCTTCTTCATTTATTGTCTAGCTTTTGCAGGCATATGAGGCGATTGAAAACACCATGGCTCGGATCAGGTGCAACTTAGTCCTTAAAGTGACATCCTTACTTTTGAGCACTTTAAAGGGGTCTTTTGCAGCGGATTTGCCCACTGCAATGCATTGGTTGATTTCTAGACTGCGGCTTCCATGCCTGTTGATTGTGGACCCAAGTAAAATGAAATCCTTGACAACTTCAGTATTTTCTCTGTTTATCATGATGTTGCTTATTAGTCCAGTTGTTTTCTTTATCTGAGGTGTAATCCATCCTGAAGGGTGTCTTCTTTGATCTTCAGTGCTTCAAGTCCTCTTCGGTTTCAGCAAGCAGGGTTGCATCATCTGCATATGGCAAGGTGTTAATGACTGTCTCCAACCCTGTGGCCCCATTCTTCTTCGTATACTCTAGCTTCTTGGATTATTTGCTCAACATACAGATTGAATAAGTATGGTGAAGGGATGCAGCCGTGGTACACACCTTTTCTGATTTTAAACCACGCAGTATCCCCTTTTTCTGTTCGAACGACTGCCTCTTGGTCTATGAAAAAAAAATGAAAGACTCTTAAATTTACAAAATGAAGAACAATTAGATAAATATAATGGCCGTACCGCCAATCTGTAGGAGAGGAAAAAACACAAGATACAGGTTTTTAAAGAAGTGAATGAGTCTTTACTAAGCCAGCCACACATAAGAATGGTTGTGAATTATTCAAATTGTGGTTCTATTAGTCTTTCCCTTACCAACTGTTCGGAGATGCTGATTCCCCCCAGTGTGAGTGCTCCTTGCCTTTTTGCCTGCCCTGCCTCACTCAGACACTTACATGCTTTATAGGACTGTGTCATCATGAGTCACAACACTGAAGATTTTTCAGGGTTGTAGCAGTGCCAAAGCTATTTTAATAATCTCAGCTGATTATTGTAGGTCTTTTTTTTTTTTAATGATAGAAAAATTGTGCAATGTGCAACATTCATTTTATTCTTCTGACAAACTGCTTGCAATGCAAAGATTTTTTTTTTCTGCAACAAGCTTTTTTTTTTTTTAACCCATGGTTGTCTTCTTTGCTTCATAGTCTTCAAAGGGATTTTAATGTTAATTTCTCTATACAGTTAGCTCTGGTGTCAGGTTATTTCCTGATTTATATGATTGCGGAGGAAAACAGCTGAAAGTCTATATTGGTGAGCAGTGTACAGTACTTGTTACAGAGCAAAGTGACCTTATTTTAAAGGCTACTGTAAATCCAGCGGAGCCCTGGTGGCATAGTGGTTTGGAGCTCAGGCTGCTAACCAACAGGTCAGCAGTTTGAATCCACCTGCTACTCTTCGGAAACCCTATGGGTCACTACGAGTCAGAATCAACTCAATGGCAATGGTTTGGCTGGGTTAATTCAACATTAGTAAACTGTTAAAATAGCATTCTGTATATATAATTTCTATTCTGAAACCATTTATAATTAAGATTCTTTACATCCCATTTTATTTTGGAAAAAAAATCACAGGTCAGTTTTGGAGGTTCCAATGTAAATTTCTAAGTAAACTCTTACTGTGTTTTCCTATCATATTTAAAGGTAAAAAAAAAAAAAAATTGACTACCAAGTTAATGCTCTTCCCACCTTCCATTTTGCATAGGGAATGTGCATCACCTGTTGACTGGTCAGGTCCCCTCCTGGTTTATTTTGTAAGTGGGAGCAAGCAGCCCTGGCCATTTGTCTGAAATGGTCGCTGTATCCGCTATGCGTTGTTACCCAAACCCACATTATGAAGTATGACTGACAATGTGCATCTGGTCGACAACAACAATTTTATCAGCAAGGGCAAGGCAGTTGCCAGTCAGCTTTCTCATTGTTTCTCTTTTTCAAAATATATAAAAAGAGTTTTTACTAAATAACATTGTTGTTATTAGCTACTGTCAAGTGAGCCCTCAGAAGGCACTGTTGTGATCCACAGGGGTTTTTTTGGCTGATTTTTGTGAGTAGATAACCAAGCCTTTCTCCCTAGTCCATCTTAGTCTGGAAGCTCTGCTGAAACCTCTTCAGTGTCGTAGCAACATGCAGGCCTCCAATGACAAGACAGGTGGTGGCTGCGCATGCAGTACCTCGGCGAGAATTCTACCACTGAACCGCATCATCACGTCCATGCAGGCTCACGGCGACCCCGGGTGTGGTTTCAGAGTAGAACTGCATCCCGTAGAGTTTTCAAGGCTGTGACCTTTTGGAAGCAGATTGCCAGGCCTTTCTTTTGAGGCACCCCTGGGTGGTTTTGAAACCACCGACCTTTTGGTTAGCAGCCAAGCACATAACCATTTGCACCACCCATGGACTCCTTACCAAATAATACTAGCCATCATTTATTGAGCACTTAGTACATTTCAAGCTTGGTGCTAAATGCTTTCTTTGGATTATCTCATTTAACCCTTTTGCATATCTATAACGTAGGGACTTTGACAGAACAGTAAATCGAGGTATCCCATTGCTGAAACCCATTGCCGAGTTGATTCCCACTCATGATGACCCTATAGGACAGAGTAGAACTGTCCTATAGAGTTTCCAAGGAGCGGCTGGTGGATTTGAACCGCCGACCTTTTGGTTAGCAGCCGAGCTCTTAACCACTATACAAAAAAAATAGAAAGGTTAAATTATCCAGTTAAATAAGCTAGTATTGACAAGAGCCAGGCTTCAAAACTGCTGTGTGTGTGACTTCACAGAGCTACTCTGTCCTGCCTCCCTTAGTGATGCCGTGCATTCAGGAAAAGCCTGTGCAGTCTATTAAGGGTTTAACCCCAGCAGTGACTGCTGGGAACACAGTCCTGAGGAGTTGAGGTTTCCTGCAGTGCTCTCAGATGAAACATTCATTCCCTTATGCATTCAAAAAATAGCCACTGAGCCCTACATTATGCCAAATCCTTCAGTAGTTACTTGGTATTGAAACAAGCAAACAAAAAAATCCAAACCCTTTGCTTCATGTCGATTTCAACTCATAGCGACCCTATAGGACAGAGTAGAGCTGCTTCATAAGATTTCTAAGGAGCAGCTGGTGGATTTGAACTGCTGACCTTTTGGTTAGCAGCCATAGCTCTTAACTACGGCGCATAGGGAGATGAATAAGACGATGTCCCTGTTTCTAGGAGAGTCCATATCTAAAGGGCTGAGATAGATACGCAAACAAATTATTATGAAATACGAGCTAAGTTTGGGAAATAAGCAAGGCAGTGGGAGCAGCAGTGTAGCGGTACAAGCCTAGGGCACGAAGCAGCAGCCCACTGGAGGACAGGGAGCAGCACCAGCTGGTGTACCTATATGGCGGGAGGAAGGACAGTAGCTGGTGTCAGGCAAAGCTCCAGTCACCCAGGAGTTCGTTCGCCCCTCCTTAAACTACTGGTAATAAACTGAAAGTGATTCCTTAAATCTTAATTAAGATTTAGATAATTAAATCCCCATTGGTTTGGGGGTCCCAGGATTGTTCAGGGCTGATATTATCCCAGCTCCAAGACCCCAGAATCCCCAAATACAGTTTTGTTGGTTTTCACAGGTTGCATAACCACAAACCCAAATCTATGGATCAATTTAAGAAAAACTGAAACCTAATCTGTTGAAGTAATGATTAAACACAGGGTATTGATGAAAAGTAAATAAAATTTACCTCCTACATCTGAGCTTGTGATTAGAAGTTTGCTCTAGAAAATCACTTTAAGACTAGCCCCTTATATACTGATACAGTGTTTTCAGCACCTGTGTTTACTGAATAATGTATTTTTGTTGTTGTTTTTAACGAAGCTGTGGGATTATTGTTGCATTTCCTGTTGTGTTAGTAACTAACATTTAAAAATATTTATTTGGCAGAAGTAGTAGATAATCAGAATTTCAGGGGATTCGTGCGTGGCAACTTAAAAACGTACATAGTTATTTCATTAGTTGGTTTAAATGCTTTGAGGGACCTTTTATTCTTATATCTCTGTTATTCATTTTCTGTTTTTTTTTTCCCCCCATGAAGTTGAGTCAACCACAGAAACATATTCAAATTAGACTTGTCATACAGGAAAAAAAAAAAAAAATCTGACTTTCTCAGGGTGGGTGGAGGGGAGAAAGGCAACTTTTTGTCAGTCTTTTGTATTTCAGCAGCTGGATTCATTGCTACCATGGCAACGGACCACATGATGAGGTGTATTAGATTGCTGTGTGTGGAGCACAAGGAAAGAATGAACACAGCTTTTTATTGAAGTTAAAGGTTACTTTGGAGTTTCTTCTGTGGCAATGTGTAAGGTCAAATACTGTAGCGTTCAGCCTGTGTAGTACTTCAGAGGATTAGGGGCATGTTGGTGTGTTTAACTACAAAACCAGGTAAGGTACAATTGAATCTATGAAACTGAATACCTCTTCTGTCGCAGTGGCATAACTTGCTGGGTGGAATTTCACTGTCGCTCCCACCCCCAGCCCCACAGGGGCACAGGACACATTTCTCCTGCCCCGCTTTATCCCCTGGCCCCTCTGATTTCATCTGTTTTTAATTTGAGGGACTAAAATGTTGTGAATTTTTATAGTTCTATGGGAGTGTGTGTGTGTGTTTTAAGTAAAAGAAAACTGGAAACGGAGGGATGAGACTGATAATTGATGTCTTCAGATCAATTTAAAACTGAGCAAAGTTTTTCTTGTTTCTTTTGCTCTTTGAAAACGGTCCGCTTTTCTTAGAGGAGAGCTTATTAGTGGCTTTGGTCCAAAGGTACTTGTATGTTGTACTTAGCAGTACTGCAAAGTTCTTCTGCATGCTTAGTGTATTTATTGCCTCTGAGTTGTGTTTTTTTTTTTTCTTTTTCCCTTTTTCATCGTATTATTGCCAACTTCATCCAATGTGAATAGCTCGGTTTTGTCTATGATTTTTATAACTTTTTAAAATGCTTCTTGGTAGTCTCTTCTTTTAGTCATGATGGTTATATGTGTGTTATTTAAAAACAGAAATGAATGCAATCTAGTTGACTATGAAATGAACTCTTCTTTCCCAGGCACTAGTAAAAATCGAATGTAAACAATTCAGTGTGGCTCGGTGAAGCATCAGTTCCCAGAGTGCAGAAGCCTTCTTTGAGCTGGCTTACATATGACCCTCTCAGCTTGCTTTAAAAGGGAGCCTTTAACATGTGCACAAGGTGCAATAAAAAAGAAGAAAATTTCTTTAATAATAACATACAGTTGTGTTGTTGTTCATCATTTCCACTGGTGTTTGATATTGTCTTTCTCATAAGAAATTTGGATTTACTTTACCTTTTTAGTCAAGTGTTAAGCTATGCAACTTCTCTCCTCTTAAAACGAAGTTATTTTGGCATCTAAAGAGACAAGACCTACCTAAACAGTAGCAGATCCACAATATTATTAAGGTATGTTCAGTGTTCACTTGGAGTGTTTTCATATAGAAAATGCTTTGAAAATTCCTTTCTTTGTTAAAGCCAGTTATTTTATTTGCTACTCATTGGCACTAATTAGGATAAAAGCCATTAAGTTATTCCAAGTTTAGTCACATACCACTTTTTTATCAATAAAAGAAACATAAATTTTGTTAAAGCCATTTAAGCTCAGTAATTTTCATTGCCATTTTCTTGGTCTTTCTAGTTTTCATATCTCCAGGTCGTCCTCTAAGTTTGAGAAAGGAGTTATAATTACTATTCAAAGCAATTTTTACCAGGAATTCAAATAAAGGGAACTCTTTCCACAATAACAAATATCAAAAGCATTATAATAGCACGTAACATTTATAAAATGGCCATCCATGAATCGAAATTCATTTTTTCCTTTTTCACTTAGTTGTTTTGACTACAGCTCATTCTCTTATTCTCTTAGCAATGAAATGTCCTTCAAAGCATAAAATGGTTTCACAAGCATAAGTTGCTATTACTAGAGAATGGGAAGTTACCAAAGAATGGTGAAAGATGGTACCTGGTAAAAGATTTTAAAGTGTGAAGTTCTCAAAACTGACAATATTTGAGGTAGAAATTGATCTGCTTTTATTAAAGGAAAAATAGAAGAGGGAGAGAAAGAAAGAGGAAGGGAAAGAAAGACAGAAGACACAAGAAAAAAAAGATAAACAAAATGTAAAGATAAAAGTGTGAATGATCTCTTACTCAAACTTTCTTCTTTCCCTTCAGCTAAAAAAATAGGTTAATTCTCTAAATATAAGAGAGAGAATAGGTGGGTGAGGTGAAATTACTAAAAAGTACTAGTATTCCACTATTTCATGTTTCAATTTATGATAAGGCACAGAAAATTTCTTTTATTTATTGATATGAAAAAAAAACAAAAGCTCATAGTTGAATTTGTTTCGATCCTCATTGCTGTGGGTTATGTTATCAGCCAGTGTAGAGCTTAGAGCTAGACATACATTTCTGAGGTGATCAAGACTGAGAGGGTCCGTAAGATGAAAACTTCATCTCTAGTTGCTTTAGTATTTAAGTTCCTAAGAACTGAGAATTAACTTTTGGGGTACTTAATTTAAATTAGAAATTTGGCCAAGATGTATTTAATTGAATCATATTTTTGTCACCTCTTGCTAAAATTGTTTTATTGTTTATTGTAAATGATTGACAGTGTTTCTTAGCGTTTTAGCTTTAATTTCCAACACTCCCCAGGCTCTCAGACAAGTAGCTAATTATTGGCAAACCTTAACCCCTGTTAAGGAGATAATAGATGTTCAGCAGTCATAATGAGGAAGAATCCTATTGACTGATGTGGCTTCTTCTATAAAACTTCTGGTGAATTTTGGACCCCAAGACAATATTTCTAAAATAGATGAAGGTCAGTAGATGAAAATGGAATGAAGATTCAATATCAGCTGGATATTCTAATTTTAGGAGTTGCTGTTTTTGAACTTACATATTCATTAAAGCAAATTTTTCAGTTGACCACCATGTCATTTTTTTTTTATGTGAAAAGAATTAAGTTCTTTTATAAAGATTCTTAAACTTTTCAAGTGAAAAAAAAGAAACAAAACTGAGGGTGCCATGTTGATAATGATTATGAAAACGAATATAATTAATTTGGAGAATAAGATAGACTTAGTAAGAAATGTCTTGGCTCTGTGTGTAGTAAAATGCCAGTGTTTTTAGAAATGAGGTGGGGATTTCTTATGGGTAGTGTGATTCTCAAAAATTTACTCTTAAATTAATTAATTCCATTAATAAAAAAAAAAAATCACTAACAGTAGGTATGCTTGTTATAGTCTTGCCAGAGCTTGTTATAAGTATGCTGGCTTTGTTCAATAAGCAAAAGAGTCTTTCACCAGAAATTATTAAATTTATCAAGAATTGTATGATGTGTGGGCCAGTATCTGAAAAGAAAAGGGTGAGCTCATTGCTAAGAATGAACAATTTGTTTCTTTTTTTAAATATATAAAAAGGGAGAATCAACTGATTTCTCTTGCATGATAATATTAGCTTGATATATTTTAAAGCAATATTATTATAATAACCCCTCACTCTCTGGCATGCATATGATGAAATGCTCACTATTGACCCCATTTCAATTTTTTAATTATGATTTTTTTATTTAAAATTTTAAATTATTTCTCTTAACAATACTTTATGTCTGAAATCTGTTAATTTTGGTTTGTTTGGGGGAAGGTTATATTCAGAAGAATCTTACCTCTACCCATCCCTCAAATGAAAAACAATTACAGATGGATTAGCAGTTTCAATATAAAAAATGAATCCATGCAAGTAGTTAAAGAAAATGTAGAGGAATAATTTTCTGATCTGAAGATAGAAAAGTTTTAAAGCATGCCATCAAAGGCAGAAACCATAAAGGAATGGTTACATAAAAACATATTCTTTCTGGAAATACTATAAGCAAAATTTAAAGGCAAATGGAAAACTAGAAATGCTACTTGCAATATATATTAAAGAGAAAAAGTGAATATACATAATATGTAATGAACTTTCATAATTCAATAAGAAAAATAATATCACTAATTATTTCTTAAAAGACCTACAAATTAAACAAACAGGAAATTTAAGGCTTTAGCAAATTTTTTTTTAGGAGAGAAAGAAGAAGAATGATAGTGATACTTATGGAGGATGCGGAAAATGGGAATTTTCGTACATTACTATTAAGAGTATAAATTGGAATTGGTACTTTTTGGCGGGGTGGGGAGAGTGAATCAGGCAATGTTTAGCAAAGTCTTCAAAAATTGCATGGACCCACCAATTCTGTTCTTGTTTTTAGTTGCCATTGAGTCAATTCCAACTCATGATGACCCTGTGTGGCACAAACAGTTAAGCGCCCAACTATTCACCAAAAAGTTGGTGGTTCAAACACACCCAGAGGTGCCTCAGAAGACAAGCCTGGCAATCTGCTTTCAAAAGGTCATAAACTTGAAAACCCTATGGAGCAGCTGTACCCTGCACACATGGGGATGCCAACAATTCTACTACTAGGAATATATCCCATAAATAGTCAAGGGTATTTACAGGGTTATTATTATTATTATTATTATTGTGCTGTTTGTAAGTATAAACAATGGCAGTCATTCTGAAAAAAATATCTATCTTCTGAGAGTTGTAACAAATGCACCAGCTCATCTTTCTGCTCTGGTAGCTATAGAGCTGTAAGAAGCCATAGACATGTCTATATGTTTTCCTAATTGTTCGCTATTATTACAGATACAGCATGTGTAAGGCAACATGGTAGAGGGGAAAGGGTCTTGGCCTAAGAGTCAGAATGCCTTAGTCCTGCTATGGACCGGCTGAGTTTAAGTACACGAATATAAGGCATTATTAAAATAATAATGTTAGAGCATAGAAAAGAAAGATCTGTGAGTCCCTTTACCCATCTTTGTGCATTTTTTTTTTCCAAAATTGATGTGGCACATAAAAAGTCCCAAATTAAATGGGGGAATACATTTTTATAATTTCACTGAAAGGAAATGTCACGTGGTAAAATTCGGACTACTTGATGTTGATAGAAAACAGTAAAATATTTTGCAAAGAACGTGCTTCCCAATTACTATTGCTTGAAATGTATTCAAAAGAAAATTCTGCTACTATAAGGATGGGCAGAGGATAATTGGGCTTGAATGTAACCTAGTATGTAGGTGTAGTGAAAAAGGCAGGGCTCAAGATCAGTGCTGTTCATTGGACCCTTCTGTGATGCTGGAAACATTCTATATCTGTACTCTCCAGTACAGCAACCACTAAACACAGGGGGCTATTGAGCACTTGAAATATGGCTTGCGTGACTCAGGAACTGGAGTTCTAATTTTATTTCATGTTAATTAATTTACATTTAAACAGTCACATGTGGTTTGTGCTATTAGTTTGGACATGATATCTCTACAATTAAACACAACGAATAAGGTCTTTTATTTAATGTGGGTCCATTTCAAGCATCTCTGATAATTAAGGTGACATAAGACAAAAAACCAAAAAACCCAAATCCATTGCCTTCGAGTCAATTCCAACTCATAGCAACCCTGTAGGACAGAGTAGAACTGCCCCGTAGGGTTTCCAAGGAGCAGCTGGTGGGTTCCAACTGCCAGCCCTTTTTTAGCAGCCATAGCTCTTAACCACCACACCACCAGAACAAGGCGATTATTTCTCTGGGAAATTTACTTCCATCTACAGAAATACTGATAAGGAAAATTCTTTGACCCAGGCAACTGTAAGTCTAAGATTTTCCAGGGAAAGCTTGATCTCAAATATTATACAGAATTATTCACTTAAAGTTCTCATATTCACTCATTTGCTCATTTACTTAAAACAAATATTGAATATATTTATGTCAGACACTGTGCTTGACATTGAAAAGATATTGACACAGTCCAGAGTCTGTAGGTTCAGGGCTTCCTTGGAATTTGCTTAAGAGTCATATGGTGCAGAGCAGACATTACAGAGGAGGGATGAGAAAATGCTGTGTAGAAAAGCAAACACCATGATTAAACCTTAAATAAAAAAAAATTTAGAAGGCATTAAACAGGAGACTGCAGAAAGAATAATCCAAAGAGAGAAGCGATGTGAAAAAAAACAGGGAGGGATGAGAATTAAAAATCTCTGCAAGTGTAAGTTGGTCATGAAGATATACAAGAATAGCACTCAGAAAAGTGTACAGGGACACCATGGTCATCATCTCCTTCATCATCATCATCATTACATCATCATTACATTACACCAAGCGTTTACTGATCCCTTGGCATTAGACCAAGCGCTTTTAATACATTATGTCATTTAACCCTTACCAAATCTATAAGGCAAACATGTTTCTCGCTTTATTGATGAGAAAAGAGGTTATTGGTAGTTCAGTGGTAGAATTCTCACCTTCTATGAGGGAAACTTGAGTTTGATTCTGGCCAAAACACCTGAAGCGCAGCCACCACCCTTCCCTCAGTGGAGACTTGTGTGTTGCTATGATGCTGAACAAGTGTCAGTGACCTTCCAGACTAAGACAGACTAGGAAGAAAAGCCTGGTGGTCTACATCAAAAATCAGTAGAGAAAAACCCTATGGATCACAACAGTCTCATCTACAACCAATCAGAGGGATGGTGAGCAGCGTTTTGTTATGTTGTATATGGGGTCGCCTCAAATCGGGATGGCTCAAGGGCAGCTAACAACAACATTGGTAAAGAAGCTACACTGCCAGTAAGTGGAGAGCTGGGGTGCCAGGCCAGAGCAGCCCCCTTAACCTTGCCGAGTATCCTCTGCTGAAGGTTCTTATGTGTTCTCCTGTGCAGTTTTAAACTACTTTGCCCTAGATACCCTGGGAAGCATATGCATTCAAGGAAGTTCATACTGACAGCAGCGTAGAAAATTAAACTAGCAAGAGGTCATGGATGGACAGAAATGAATGACGAGGTTAATGCAACAACCTAAAATTAAGGATGAGGGAGGTTCTGAGCTGAGCCAGTGAAACTAGAATTTGGTGAAAAAGGTGTAGACTTGAGAGGTGTATCAGTTGCCTATATTTACAATAAGTCAGATAGAGAACATCTGACATTTTTTTAAGCCTCCCTGGAAAGTACCAATTTTTGCATGCAGCACCAGAGCAAGGTTTTTGTGGCCACGGAAACTGAACATATCTTATAACATGTCGGTTTTCCTAACAAGACTGACCTGCACACATCATCCTGTTGGAAGCAAGTGCTATGACATCATCTATTTTCTTGAAATGTGTGGCACATTGCAGCATTGTTTGGGGATGTAATATAACTGAGGTGGGAACTTGATGAAATTTTCCTTTTCATTAAAATCTTAATATTCTTTGATACTGACAAATAGTGATTTTTTTTTTTCTTTCCAATATACAAGACTTTATGAAGTATGTAATCAGAGATCATTTAGAAAGGTCACAAAACAGTTCCCATGATCATTGTGGATGCAGTCTTCTACTGAATTTCTGATTCGGGTACTATCTCAATTTCCTAATGTAACAAAATACCACAATGTGGGTGGCTTTAAAGAACAGAAATCTATTGTCCCACAGTTCATTCTGGCGGCTAGAAGTTCGAATCAGGGTATTAGCTGTGTTGATGCCTTCTGAGGGCTCTGAGAGACACGACTATTCCATGCCTATCTCCTGGCTTCTGGTGGCTTCTGGCAATCTGCTGTCCTTGGTGTTCCTTGGCTGGCAGCCCTTCCGCCTCCATCGTCACATGTCCATTCTTCCTCTGTCTAAATCCCAGGGAGTGGGGATGAGGAAGGAGTAGCAGCCATTCAGGTGCTGTGCTAACCATGTAGGTCTTCACATGTTGGTTGGCAGTAGGAGAGCCAAACCTGCAGAGGGTAGGCCCAGGGGACACGTTCCTGGAGCCCATTATATGAGAGTTCCGTGAGTTCTCTGACATAGTAAGATAGAATATTTTCCAAGTGCCCGATACTATTCTAAGTTTTTTTTTAATTCATTTAATTTTAAATTAATCAATCCTCATTTAGAAAACAGTACCTAGGACATGAAAATCGCTGAATAAATGTGAGTAATTATTATCTCTGAGTTAATTTTCACAACAACCCCAGGAGCTCAGTACTTTTATCATCTGTATTTTACGGATGAAGAAAATTAACATCAGAGAGTTTAAGTAATCTCCCCAAGGCATACAGTTAATCAGAGGCAGAGCTACAGTTGGTGGAGCTTAACCATGACACTATCCTGCCTATTCTTAATATATGTAAAGTCTATTATATGTAAGGAAACCTTGGTGGCGTAGTGGTTAAGAGCTACGGCTGCTACCCAAAATGTCAGCAGTTCGAATCCACCAGGCCCTCCTTGGAAACCCTGTGGGGCAGTTCTGCCCTATCCTAGAGTCGCTATCAACTTGATGGTAATGGGTTTGGGGTTTTTTTTGTTTTGTTTTGTTTTTAATTATATGTAAGACAAAATTTATATAGTGTTTACAGAAGTGCCTGGCATATAGTAAACTCAAAAACATTAGCAATTGTTATGATGTAATACGAGTTAGAAGACTTTGAGGGTATTTATATGATTAAACATGACACTGCTCAAAAATAGTAACAAAATTTCTAAGGCGTCTTTGGATTTTTCTTATGTACAATTTGATTCATGTTTCATTTTTGAGCATGTTCCTTATAAGTTGGAGGAAATGTATTTCTTCCCAGATACTCTCAATCAGTTTGACTAGCAGAGCTGAAGATTTCTTTTCAAAGAATATGCGTCGTGGAGGAGTTCTGTGTATACATCTCCATAGTTCTGACCCCTAGACTGAGAGTGACTGCTGCTCCTGGTACTGAGAGTGAATGAAATCCCCTCCCATGCTTGGTATTTGAATAATATGCCAATTTGTTCATTGCCATCTTGCTAGGAATTAACTACTCTGACATTTTCATAACCTAAGAAATTTTCTTTTTTTTTTAAGGGTGCTAGTGAGAGGTTGGTAGCCAAGAGGGGGAAAGAGGCCGAGGCATAGCCTGAAGGGGACGGATGGTAACAGAGTCAAGGTCAAAGGGGGAAAGGGAGGCCTAGGCAGAACCAAACCAGACAGTAGAACAAAGTCAGGTGCAAACCTGCATTCTGATCTGTTTACCCTATTATGTGGGTTAGTTCAGAGGAGGTAAATTGTCATCCTTTGTACAGAAAGAAGTTTTTGGAAAACCAGTTGGTTTGAAATCTAACAAATAAAGTCAACAGATACAGAATTGAAGTACTTATGACCAACAAGCATGTGAAAATATGCTCAACATCATTAGTTATTAGGGAAATGCAAGTCAAAACCATAATGAGATACCACTTTACCCCCACTAGGATGGGTATGATCAGAAAAACAGTGAATAAGTGTTGGTGATGATGTGGAGAAACTGGAACCCTCATTTGCTGTTAGTGGGATTGTAAAATGGTGTAACCGCTGTGAAAAACAGTTTGGTGGTTCCTCAAAAAGTTACACATAGGCTTACCACATGACTTACCAGTTCTACTCCTAGGTATATACCCAGAAGACTTGAAAGGAGGGGCACAAACAAATACTTGTACACCAATGTTTAGTGCAGCACTATTTATAATAGCCAAAAAATGGAATCAACTCAAATGTCCATCAACAGATGAATGGATAAACAAAATGTGTTCTATACATGCAAGGACCTGTTGTTGTTAAGTGCCGAAGAGTCAATTCCAACTGATAGTGACTCTACGTACAACAGAACAAAACACTGCCTGGTCCTGCGCCATCCTCACAATTGTTATATCTGAGCCCCTTGTGGCAGCCACTGTGTCAATCCATCTCATTGAGGGTCTTCCTCTTTTTTGCTGACCCTCTGCTTTGCCAAGCATGATATCCTTCTCCAGGGACTGGTCCCTACCAATAACATGTCCAGAGTACGTGAGACACAGTCTCGCCATCCTCCTTTCTAAGGAGCATTCTGGCTGTACTTCTTCCAACATTCAACATTCTCTGCCAACACCATAATTCAAAGGCATCAATTCTTGGTCTTCCTTATTCACTGCCCAGCTTTCGCATGCATATGAGGCAATTGAAAATATCATGACTTGGGTCAGGGACACCTCAGTCCTCAAAGTAACATCTTTGCTTTTTTAACACTTTACAAAGGTGTTTTGCAGCAGATTTGCTCAGTATAATATGTTATTTGATTTATTGCCTGGAGCTTCTATGGGTATTGATTGTGGATCCAAGGAAATACTAGACAAATTTTATATGATCTGTGAAAGTGAAAACACAAGTATAAAAATGAAGATTCACAATGTAAAAAAAGTTATATTGGACAAAATTAAAATTGTGAGTTTCTGTACAGCAAAAATTACAGGTTAAATGATAATCAAGAAAAGTAATATAAGTAATAACTAACACAGGTAAGTAGTTGCTATAGGCATGGCATCAAAGATAGGTCTGATATATCAGTTAATCTTCATAACAGTCCTAGAAGGTAGACACTATGATTTTCCTGTTAAAGACAGCCCAGGGCCAGAGCCTGTGTACTTAACCACTACTCTGTGTTGACTCCCTATGTGGAGGCAAGGCATATGTTATTTACAGATAGTGTGCTTGTTATCCTTAATGTAGAAAAGGATATATGAAACATAATAGAAATAATTTATAAAACGTGCATGTCTGACATTCATATGTGAGATAAACTTAATATGTAAAGATCTTGTATAAATGTATAGAAAAATACTAAGAGGTAAAATGGGGAAGCTACATAGGTAGTTCACATCCAAGTGAAAGTAACAGTGTATAAAACATATTAAACTTCACTTTTAATCAAATAACTTTAAAACAACACTATGATGTCTATAAGGAATCCTGGTGGTGCAGTGGTTAAAGCACTCAGCTGCTAACTGAAAGATCGGCAATTGGAACCCACCAGCCGATCCATGGAAGAAAGATGTGACAGTCTGCTCCCATAAAGATTTGCAGCTTTGGAAACCCTATGGGGCAGTTCTACTCTGTCCTGTAGGGTCACTGTGAGTCAGAATTAACTCAACGACAGTGGGTTTGGTTTATTTTTTAAGCAAATGTTTTTTAGATATTTTGTTGTTGGGTTGTTTTGCTTTATTTTAATAATGGTAATATTAGTGAAGTTGGAAGCCATTCTCGTTTTATATTTTTGCTAGTACCAGTTGCCATTGAGTCTGTTCTGATTCATGGTGACCCCACATGTGTCAGAGTAGAACTGCACTCCATAGGGTTTTCAGAGGCTGATTTTTATGGGTAGAAGCATAACTTAACACAACTATTCTGGAAAGCAATTTGGCAATATCAGTATGTTTTATTGATTTTGAAAATATTCACACCCTTTGATAATAATTTCATTTTTGGAATCACCTAAAGAAATAATCTGAAATGGATACAAAGATTTATGTACAGAGACCTTTTTTATAACATTATTTGTAACAGTGAAAAATTGGGAACAACCAAATGTCTTGTTGTTGTTACTAGGTGCTCTGCAGTTGGTTCTGACACATAGCGACCCTATGTACAAAACACTGCCCAGCCCTCTGCCATCCTCACGATCGTTACGTTTGAGCCCATTGTTGCAGCTACTGTGTCAATCCATCTTGTTGAAGGTCTTCCTCTTTTTCGCTGTCTCCTGTACCAAGCATGATATCCTTCTCCAGGGACTGATCCCTCCTGATAACATATACAAAGTATGTGAGACAAAGTCTTGTCTTTCTTGTTTCTAAGGAGCATTCTGGCTGTACTTCTTCCAAGACAGATTTGTTTGCTCATTTGGCAGTCTGTGGTATATTCAGTATTCTTTCCCAACACCATAACTCAAAGGCATCAATTATACGTCATCTTTCTTATTCATTGTCCGACTTTCGCATGTATATGAGGTGATTGAAAACACCATGGCTTGGGTCATGTGTACCTTAGTCTTCAAGGTGACATCTTTGCTTTTTAATACTTCAAAGTGTTTATAAAATACTGGTAGGAGTGGGAATTTCTACAGATTTTCTGGAAAGCAGCTTGGTAATATTTTTAATTGACAAAATATTCATGACCATTAACCTAGTAATTCCATTTTTAAGAATGACTAAAATGAAAATACTTTTACACAAAAAATTACTAGCAAGGATATTCACCACAGTATTATTTAAAATAATAACATTTTAAAAACAACCTAAACGTCCAAAGAAAAAAAAAAAACGTCCAAAGAAAGAAGTGGTTAATTAAGTTATGGTGCATCCATATGATGGAAGCTGTTTAAAATGTTTTATAAAAATGTTTACTGAGAGAATTTGCAGCTTATAAGATACCATCTACCATATAATCTAGATATTGAAAAAAAAAGGCAGAGAAAGATATAGAGAAGGAAGTAAGCTAAAATGCTGGTAATAATTATCTACAAGTGCTAAATTAAGTTTTCTATTTTTTACTTTCCTGTGTTTTCTAAATTTTCTGCACTGGATATGTAGTATATTAAGTAGCTGGTGTATTAAACTGCCAGCCTTTTACTTTTCAGCTAAGCTCTTAATCACTGTGCCACCAGGGCTCCAATGATATAAATTATGTTACAAAGGCAAATTTTTTAAATGAATGCTCAATGTGAATTCAACTCTGTAAAATATGTATAGAAAAATCACACACACACACACACACACAAACACACACAAATAAAAACAGCATTAACAAGAATGTTAATAGTATGATTTTTATTTTCTTTTGTACATTTTTTGGAATTTTTCTAAAGCAATTAAGGCAAAAATTATTCTGATAAAAGGGGGGGGAGAGTAGCAAAGCCCCCTCTTTAATCTGTGGAATGGAATATAAGAGAACAAAAGGGAATTATAATAGACTGCTGTTGCAGGGCCCAGAAATACTACTCAAGCCAACCTAAAAAGGAGGAATCAGTTTATGTAAATAAAGAGCCCAGGTGCCATTGACTTCAGACTGAAGCTTCAATTGCTTCTAGAGTTAGATCCAGAGAGATCCAAAGGACATCCTTGTATATAGGCTGTGTTCATCTGTGGTTAACTATATTCGCAGTGACTTGTACTCAAACAGCATAACCAGATCTTTTGTCTCTCACTAGCTTTTGGACAGGAACTTTGCAAGTGGCTGGTAGAAAGGCTACCAGAAGCCTCAAAATCACATGCCACCAGCTTCATATCCCGAACAGGGAATTTTTCATAATAATTCTTACAAAATCCCAGCAGATAAGTGGCAAAGCCTGGCTTGGCTTGTGTACACAGCCCTGAACCACCACCATGGCCAAGGATATGGGGGAATTCTGGGCCCCCAGACCTGGTTCAATTTTCCATCTCCTGTGTCTAAAGGGAAACGGGCAGCCCATAGCAATCACATGGAGTAGATTACAAGAGAGGTTACAAGGAGAAGGAACAAAGGGAATATTGGAAAGACAGTAACAACAGATGTCAATGACAAAAACTCATAGGGAAAATATTTTACAAACATTATCTCCTTCAATTCTCATGTAATTACATGAGGAAAATTATTATGCCCACTTTTCAAATAGGAAACTGATGGTAAGAAAAACTTGATTTTCTCAAGAATATGCAGATAGTGTGCACGGCAGTAAGGATATTTTAACTAAGGTATATCTGACTCCTTTTGGACTCCCTGGGTGGTGCAAATGGTTAACATGCTCAGCTGCAAATGAAAAGGTAGGAGGATTGAGTCCACCCAGAGGCACTTTGGAAGAATGGTCTTCCAAAAAAATCAACCACTGAAAACCCTGTGCAACACAGCTCTACTCTGATACACATGAGGTCACCGTGAGTTGAGATCAACTCAACAGTAACTGGTTAATGTCTGACTCCACAGAAAACCTCCTCTCCAAAATGTTTTGTCTTTCTTAAGTTCTTATGGCTGCTTTGTCTGCAGTCGAAGGGTCGGAGAAAGACATTCCGTGTTTCTGTGTGAGAAATAGCAAAGAGGCCACCAAAAGTTTTAATACCTTCCACATTAAACATTTAGGTATCTGATTGCCTATGTCTCCCTTGAGAACACTGTTGAGAAGAACTAATGAAGAGAATAATATGTCAGAATATGTGCCTTATGTAAAATGTTGAATATTTTCCATACCTTAAAATCTGATATAGGATTCAAATGTTATTAAAAGGGTTTCACACTCAAACTTGTCATCTTTTTTGAAGGAGATTGGGCGCATTCCGTATTTGACATTTGAAGAGTATTTCCAACAGCATACTAGGCATTCTCAAAGACATGAAAGTAAATACAGTCTAAATTAGGACACAGAGAAAAAACAGGAGATGGGAAATTCAAGGTGGAGAGAGACGTAAGTGGCAACTAGGAATAATGGTCTTTGTAGGCCTGGCAGTTCCCCAACCAAAGCAGGCAGTCTTAAAGGAACCTAAGGTTATTTATACCTGCTGAGGATTTGCTCTACCTAGTGATTAAACCTCCAGGACACACTGCATAAATTTAGTTTAGTGGCGCTTTAAGACCTCAAGGTTTGTGTTTCCTTAACCTTCTTGTTTCCTGTCCTTGGTTCTGCATGAAAAAACTCATCTCCTCACAGTTCCAAGAAATAATTCCAAAAATAAATATAGGCATTTGATTTAACCAGGACATTATGTCCCCAGTTCTCTTTCCAAAGCCTACAGGACGGACAAGTTGCTCTTGAAATCAGTCCACAAGCACACCATTTGCTCCCCAGCTGAGTGACTGCTGGAAAACTGCACATAGCAGATAACGCACATGGAGGGACTGCTGAATGAGTAATTTGTAGTAAAAGTGCTAACAAAGCCTTGGGATTCATTTAGCACAGTTCATTTAGTTCTTCATTTAGAAGAGCTAAAATTCCATACATTTGGTAATGTAAGTGAAATTGCTTTGAACTTTAAGCTTTAAAGCAGTGCACAATTACTGGGGACTTTGATGTAAGAATGGTCAGCCTGTACCCTGGTCAGGCTGGAACTAGTTTCCTCTAGAGCTAGAGCCAGAGAAGGTGAGAAGAATGGCCTATGTCTCCTTGTGCCCTTCTTGACAAAAACTTAGGAAGCATGGTAAAGTAGGAAGAGTACAGACCTTGGACTCAGTTTTGGGTTCAGGTATAATTTCCATGCAGTAACTGTCTATCTCTGAGGCCTCACAGAACCCATATGTCCTCATTTGGATAACTCATTATTAGCTGGGACTTCCTAGTCCATTGGGGATTCAGATAAAGATGAACCAATTTGAAAGTCTAAACCCTTCCTAAAACCTCTGGGAATTCTTGGGGGTTACTGAAGGATTCTATGGGTAAAATATTGATTGACACAGAAAGCATAAAAGAAGATGGAAGGAGTACACAGTCAATGTACCAAAAAGAATTGGTGGACATTCAGCCATTTCAGGAGGTAGCATATGATCAAGAACCAATGATATTGAAATAAGAAGTCCAAGCTACACTGAAGGTATTGGCAAAAAACAAAGCTCCTGGAATTGATGGAATACTAATTGAGATGTTTTGACAAACAGATGCAGTGCTGGAAGCACTCACTCATCTATGCCTAGAAATTTGGAAGACAGCTACCTGGCCAACTGACTGAAAGAGATTCATATTTGTGCCCATTCCAAAAAAGGGTGATCCAACAGAATATGGAAATTATCAAACAGTATCCTTGATATCACACACAAGTAAAATTTTGCTGAAGATAATTCAAAAATGGTTGCAGCAGTACATCAACAGGGAACTTCCAGAAATTCCAGCCGGATTCAGAAGAGGACCTGGAATGAGGGATACCATTTCTGGTATCAGATGGATCTTGACTAAAGCAAAGATGTTTACCTGTGTTTTGTTGACTATCCAGAAGCATTTGACTGTGTGGATCATGACAACTTATGGATAACATTGTAAAGAATGAAATTCCAGATCACTTACCCGTACTTATGTGGAAGCCATACATAAAACAAGAGGCAGTCATGCAGACAGAACAAGGGGATACTGCATGGTTTAAAATCAAGAAAGGTGTGCACCTTTCACTATACTTATTCGATCTGTATGCTGAGCACATAATCCAAGAAGCTGGACTGCATGAAGAAGAATGCAGCATCAACAACCTATGATTTGCAGATGACACAGCGTTGTTTGCGGAAAGTGAAGAGGAATTGAAGCACTAACTAATGAAGATCAAAAATTACAGCCTTCAGTATGGATTACACCTCAACATAAAGAAAACAAAAATCTTCACAGGTGGACCAATAAGCAACATCATTAAAAATGGAGAAAATATTGAAGCTATCAAGAATTTCATTTCACTGGGCTTCACAATCAATACCCGTGGAAGCATCAGTCAAGACATCTAAAGACGTATTGCATTGGGCAATTGTACTTCAAAAGACTTCTTTAAAGTGTTAAAAATCAAAGATGTCACTTTTAGAACTAAAATGTGCCTGAGCTAAGTCTTGGTATTTTCAATTACCTCATATGCATGTGGAAGAAAGACAGTGGATAAAGAAAAGTAAAGAAGCATCAATGCCTTTGGATTATGGTGTTGGAGAAGAATATTGAATATACCACGGACTACCAGAAGAATGAACAAATCTGTCTTGGAAAAAGTACAGTCAGAAATCCCCTTAGAAGCGAGGATGATAGATATGATATAATAGGTATGATAGATGTCTCACATACTTTAGACATATTGTCAGGAAGGACAAGTCCCTGGAGAAGGACATCATGCTTGGTAAAGTAGAAGATCAGTGAAAAAAAAGGAAGACTCTGAACAAGATGGATTGACACAGTGAGCTTAAACATAACAATGATTGTGAGGATGGCACAGGACCAGGAAGTGTTTCATCCCATTGTAAGTCGGAACCAACTCACTGGCACCTAACATAAACAACAACAGCTGTCCCTTGATCTGTTAGTCCTCTGGCTCCAATATCTACATATATCGTGATCCCTTTTCTCCCTTTACCAGACTGAGAGTGAAACCCAGCACCCTTGCAATGTCCTCCAAAGAATCCACTCACATTGGTGTGTCCAGTAATGTTTCTGTTGGTGTGGGATTAGCAAGAACTGGTGGGGCTGGGGAGCATGCAGCATCTTTCCTCTCTCTAGCTCCCACTATCTTAATTCTCGTGTTTTAGCCCTTCACTCGTGTCTCCAGATTACTTCTTAGGAACTACAAATATTTTCCCTCTTATCATGCAAAGAAATTTAGCTGTCTTCTGTTTTGTTCCCAACTTTCGAACTCAGAGCATCAAGATACTGGCCTCCTTGGAAGACAGGTCATCATTATAAATAGAAAAAAAGTTTTCCATTACCTTTAAAAAATACAGTAGTAATAATGATACCTACCTTACCACTTTCCAAGATTTGTATGAAGTTTAGGCAAAAGGTGTGTAAAATACTTAACACAGTGTATGGCATATAGCAAGTGGGTAACGACAATGGTGAAGAAGAAGGTGACAATGATGATGATTCTGTATTGGGTAGCCTGTGTTTGCAGTGACCATAATTCGCCAGGTAGCGCTTACCACAATTATAATGAATTATTTTTTGATTATGTTTTAATGTCTCTATTGCCCTCTGCTAAGACTGTAAGTTCCCTGAAGGTAGAAATTATTTCTGTCTTTTTTACCATTGTGTCACCAATACCTCTTACAGAGTCTAGCCCACATATTTATTGCTTTAATGAGTAACTGATTGAATAAATGGACAGATAGTAGGTGTGGAGGAATTTTTGTTTAGATTTAGTAACTTTATAGAGGAAAGAAGTGAACAGGGTAGGTGAGGGATGGTAAAGGTACTTAAAATATACTTGGAATGCCGTGAGTTCTCTCAGACCTTGGGAAAAAACAGCCGAGCTTCGGTTTCTTAATTATCTCCTGTTTCCATGCATTTTCAGCCATCCCTACCAGATAAGTCTCCTCCCTGTATGTTTTAGGTTCATCAGCCTCCCTGAAGCTGAAAAGAAGGGAAGAGAATATTTGTTTTGCCTGCCAAATATTCTCATTGTCACACTAACATAAATTATGATTATTAGATTTTCAGACGTCCAAGAAAATCCATCTTACCTGTAATGTATTTGTCTTCTAATGTTTTTTCATGGCATGACATTTAGCTTTTTAGCTAATTATCCAACTTTAATTGTATAGTATTAGTTGAGCATAGTCTTATTGACTATGCAAAGACATTTTACTCTGTGGATCATAACAAATTATGGATAACGTTGGAAAGAATGGGTATCCCGGAGCCCTTAATTGTACTCAACTCATGCAGAACCTGTACTTAGACCAAGAGGCAGTCATTCGAACAGAACAAAGGGATACCGTTGGTGTAAAATCAGGAAAGGTGTGTGCCAGGGTTGTACCCTTTCACCATTACTAGTTCAATCTATATGCTGAGCAAATAATCCAAGAAGCTGGACTATATGAAGAAGAACATGGCATCTAGGATTGGTGGGAGACTCATTAACAATCTGAAATATGCAGATAACCCAACCTTGCTTGCTGAAAGAGAAGAGGACTTGAAGCATTTACTAATGAAGATCAAAGACTACAGCCTTCAGTATGGTTTACACCTCAACATAAAGGAAAAAAAAATCCTCACAACTGGACCAATAAGCAACATGATGATAAATGAAGAAAAGATTGAAGTTTCAAGGATTTCACTTTACTTGGATCCACAATCAACATCCAAGGAAGCAGTGGTCAAGAAATCAAACAACGTTTTGCACTGGGTAAACCTGCTGCAAAAGACCTTTTTAAAGTGTTAAAAAGCAAAGATGTCACTTTGAGGACTACAGTGTGCCTGCCCAAGCCATGATATTTTCAATTGCCTACTATGCATGTGAAACCTGGACAATCAACAAGGAAGACCAGAAAAAGAATTGATGCCTTTGAATTAGGGTATTGGCGAAGAATACTGAATATACTATGGACTAACAGAAGAATGAACAAGTCTGTCCTGGAAGAAGTATAGCCAGAATGCTTCTTGGAAGCAAGGATGGCAATATTTCGTCTCACATACTTTCTACACGTTATCAGAAGGGACCAGTCCCTGGAGAAGGACATCATCCTTGGTAAGGCAGAGGGTCAGCGAAAAAGTGGAAGACCCTCAATGAGACTGATTGACACAGTGGCTGCAACTATGTGTTCAAACATGACAAGGATTGTGGGGATGGCACAGGACCAGGCAGTGTTTCGTCCTGTTGTACATGGGGTAACTATGAGTTGGAACCAACTCCACAACACTTAACAACAACATTTGAGTAGGAAAATGTACTCTATGCTCTACTGAAGTTTGGAAATTAACTTTAGGCATACAACTCATTCATGTACTCCGAATTCTCCTGTATATGAATAAACGGCATAATCCACAGCAAAGATGCTGGATTTATAGTCACCCTCCTTTGTAGGCCCCATTTTCTCAACTGAAAATGAGGAGTCTGGCCAAAGAAATGGATTTCAAACTATAGTGAGGGATGGGTCCTTAACGGGCTGGGTTCTTCCCTCCTTTGCCACCAGAACAGCTCCCTGCTTATCTGTTTTAGGTGCTTGGCTTGCACTGAGTAACTCATTTGAAGAAAAAATTCTATGGCTAAAATATAAATCAGGAAGGTAGGAAAGAGAATCTTCTAGGTTTCTAAGCAAAGGAAACCAAATCACTCAGCAAATATTTTCTGAGTTTTTAGTGCTGTATTAGTAGGGTTGCCAGACCCCTTCAATTTCAGATAAACAACAAAAAAATTTTTTTAATATAATATGCCTTATGCATTATTTGGGATACATTTATACTAAAATATTATTTTTATTTGCTATATCTTTTTTTTTTTTAATCTGTCAGTTTTTGCTATTTTCTTTGAGAGTGAGAAGTGGGAATCATACACAAAAAAGAATAGAAAGAGACAATAAAGTTGGAATTTTTTTTTAGACTGTTGATTTTCTTCATTATTATTACTTAGTGTGGCTCTTGGAAATTCATTGCATTGCTTTATTGTCTTGCCTTATGTTGCAACATACTGTCATTCCCCTGGCCAGCCAGCAGAGGCAGCTCCTCTGGGTCATCAGTTTTAATTATGATGCTACTTTTCACCCATGGCCCCCTTAACAGTGCACAAGGAGCTAGTCATCCCCTCACCTTTATCTCCTCCTTCTATTGTTATCTCATTCAGAATCCTCATTCCACCCCCTTCCCAAAGGCACTATTTCCTATGGCCTCACTGCCTTTGGAATATTTTTCTCATTTAAAAGTTGAAATCAATGGGAAAATAGTGTTCAATATACAGAATTTAACTTTGCAGCAAACATATCTAGAGAATATCTGTGCCATGGAGTCGGAAATGCTAGTCAATGCCCTGCGCATGGTAAGCTCTCACCAACACTAATGATTGAGTTCTATAGCTGCATCTACAGAGTGGTGGTTAACACTGATAATGTGGCATTGTCCTCTTGTAATTGTAACTTTTAAACTCTGAAATGTGACTTTCCCCAGCCAGCATTCTCACATATGTGTGCATGCACTATTTATCATTTGTTTCCATTTGTTAGAGATTTCATTCCCAAAATCTGTGAGGGAATATTTTCAAATAATTTACATATGATCCACAGTAAATATGAATAAACCCACCCAGGCAAAACATTTTAAGGTGTGTATTTCCCGTTGATATTATCGTAAGGAGTTGCCACCAAATGGGGGAATTTAATTGCTTTCCATAGCTATTGTGTCATGGATCTTAAAATAGAGTCACAGATAAGGAGGAAAAAAAGGGTTGACTCTACCGACAGAATTGAATTCCAGGTTCTAAAACCACTAGGTGACTGATAAGACGGACCGAACTGTATAAATGTAAAATCTTAATAGTCTGAAATTTAAGGTCAAACTGAAGTAAATCCCTTGAATTTCTTGTCATTTGAAGATGTTTTCCCACATACTCTTGGGCTATTGAAAATTGAGTGTATAAAATAAGAGCGATTTTTATGAACTTTTGAGAAATATTTATAGTACATTCTGGCCAAGATCACTATGGATCAACCAGGTTGCATGAGTATGGTTCCTGTTTCAAAGTAGATGGAAAAATCGGTAGTGAATTTTGGAAATTTAAGAATAACTAATCTAGTTCTAGAAATGACAAAAGTTGGGGGATAGTCTTCTCATTGTTTCTTGATCTACCTACTTTGCCATACTTCCCCAGTTTCCTCAAGAAGGGCACAAGGTGCTACAAGGTAACACTTTTCACCTTCTGCAGCTCTAGAAGAGATAAACTCCATTCAAAATTGGGAAGTAGTAAAAAGTAATGTGCACTCATTTTTAAGCAACCTTATAGTGAAAGTGTGAGTATTCCGAGGACACTTCACTTCTTTGAAAATATTTATAGTTATCCAGAATTAACCATTTGGGGCTTAACTAAAATAGGACTCTATATATTTTGTGTGTGTGTTTTAAGTGAAAGTTTACAGCTCAAGTTAGTTTCTCATACAAAAATTTATACACACATTGTTATATGACCCTAGTCACTCTCTCTGTAATGTGATAGCACACTCCTCCTTTCCACCCCAGATCTCCCATGTCCATTCTACCAGCTCCTGTCCCTCTCTGCATTCTCATCTGTCCTCCTGACAGGATCTGCCCATTTAGTCTCGTGTACTACTTGAACCAAGAAGCACACTTTTCACCAGTATTATTTTATGTCTTATAGTCCAGTCTAATCTTTGAAGAGTTGGCTTCCGGAATGGTTTTAGTTCTGAGTTAACAGAGAGTCCAGGGGTCATGACTTCTGGGGTTCCTCCAGTCTCAGTCAGACCATTAAGTCTGGTCTTTTTACTGGAATTTGAGTTCTGCACCCTGCTTTTCTCCTGCTCCGTTAGGGACTCTCTGTTGTGCTCCCTATCAGGGCCGTCATTGGTGGTTGCTGGGCACCATCTAGTTCTTCTGGTCTCAGGCTGATGGAGTCTTTGGTTTATGTGGCCCTTTCTGTCTCTTGGGCCAATGTTTTCCTTGTGCCTTTGGAGTTCTTCATTCTCCTTTGCTCCAGGTGGGTTGGGACCAATTGATACATCTTAGGTGGCCACTCACTAGCTTTTAAGACACCAAAGTGGGGTGCGGAACGTTTTCTTAATAAACTTTGTCATGCCAATTGACGTAGAGGTCAATTGTATCCTGTTTTGCCATGTATTAGGGCTCCTAGCATTGTCCCTATTTTAGGACTGTATATCTTGATGTATATAAAGGTATCCGAATCATCAAAGAAAGAGCTAGCAAACATTTATTAAGGACATTGAGTCCACAAATAGCATATGGTTTAAAATTAAAAACTTTATAAAGTATGAAAATAATTTTTCTAGCTTGTATAGTCTTCTTCACCACATCATTGTTCTCTTAAAAATATATTTGAATCCATAAGAATAAAAGCAAATAATTTTTTTCATATTATTTTTAAGTAGTTTCTCTTAAAACTGAGTCATCCTTGTAGTTGGTGTTCCTCCCTGTTACCATACATACAACCAAGGGCTGCTTAGAGAAAGGAAGCCTCCCATTTCTTGGGAATAGCTCTCATACTTGTGTGTTCTCATTATTTGTTCTTACCGCCAGCTCTTCTGGGTCAAATCTTTGAAGGTTTTAGACCCTCCTCATCTCCAATTCACCTGTGTATTTATTGTCGGAGTAATATTTCATAATGATTGCTCACATTAACTCCTCTGCACAGACATCTTCCAGTACTTCTTTCCTCCTCTATGACATATAAGTCACCTATCTGTCCGACTTTTGGTGTTGTTGTTAGCGGCCATTGAGTCAACCCCTGACTCATGGCAACCCCGTGTGTTATAGAGTAGAATTGCTCTATAGGGTTTCCTTGGCTGTAATCTTTATGGAATCAATTTACCAGGCCTTTCTTCCTGTGGAGCCACTGGGTGAGTTTGAACCACCAACCTTTAGGTTAGCAGCTGATGGTAAACCGCTTGCGCCACCAGGGCTCCTTCAGTCAGGGTAGACCTACCTCCCTAACTTCCTTCATCCTAGGTACTAGTATTACTAATGAACATCACCACTATAGTCTATGTCTTCATTAAACTGACAGTCTTATGAGTGATGCAGACAGCAAATTAATAATTTTTTTTTTATAATTGTGATAGCTGTTACAAAACGAAATTATGACGTTAAGAAAGCAGATAGCCAGAATATATAGAAAATTATGGAAGGCTGTAGTGGAGCTGGCCAGGTTTGAGGAAAAGGGATGGAGGATTCCAAGGTACACACGGGAGAGAAAGGAGAATATTCTAGGTATCATAATCAGCAGAAAGGAAAGCCCATGTGAGTGCAGTGGAATGAGTGAAAAGATGCACATGAGCCTAGCTGGTGCAGTCAGTACCTACAAAGCCATTTGAAGGATTTTGGACTTTAAATTAAAGGCAGTGGGTATAGTCCACAAGACCACCTCACATCTGACACAAACTGCAAGTTCAGGGCCCCCCAAGACTATCCTCATATTCAATAATTAACTAGGAGGACTCACAGAACTCACTTAAAGCTGTTGTACTCATAAAACTGTTTATTATAGCAAAAGGATGCAGATTAAAATCAGCCAAAGGAAGTCAAAGTCCAGCAAAGTTCCAAACATGAAGCTTCTAGTTGTCCACTCCCAATGGAGTCATGGAGAGTGCTAACTTTTCCCAGAAAGGATGTGTGATAATATGCATAGAATATTGCCAACCAGGAAATGTTATTGGGGCTTGGTCACATAGACATGGCTGGCCATCCATGTGGATGACCTTAAGTTTTCACCCCCTCTGGAGGTTGAGCTGATAGTGTGTGACCCAAAGCCTCCACCACAGATCACATTGTTTAACTATCTGGTGTGGCCCCAAACTCCAGGTAAACAGATACTCTTATCAGGCAGGACATCCCAAGGGCTTAGAATTTAGTTCCCAGGATCCAAAGGCAAGACCTTTCTTTGGGCAAGGTTAAATTCTTTATTACACAGAAGTCTTTCCTGCTTTAACTTACTATTCTCTGAAAACCATTTTAAGGTTAGTTGACCACAGAAGTCTTTAAACACAAGCATGGCTGCTAAATCAGTGCATGTAATTGCAAGCTGTCGTAATAAAAGCACAACATCTAAACCAAGAATGGTCACAATCCTACTGCATTCCACACTGAATATTGTATCCGCTTCTGGGCATCACACATTTTAAAGAACTTTGACACACAAAAGAGTGGATAAAAAGCCCAATTAGTGATAGACGTGGAATCCATTGTATAGGAAAAACAAACCATGAACTTGGAGATGCTTTACCTGGAGATCAGAGGATTCCAGAAGACACATAATACCTGTCTTTAAATAGCTGAAGATCGGTCAGTGTGGAAGACTTGGTTTTTTACTTTCAGGGGATTAAATTAGCTCCAACAAGAGTCAGATTTGAAATTAAATATGAAGACGAGTTTCCTTATGGGTGTTTAAAAAGGAGAAGGTAGCCACCTGCAGAAGTGAGCCCCCAGGCACTGGAGGACTCAAGCAGAAGCACAGTGATTGAGGCATTGAAGAAAAGGACTTGTTAAAGGATTGTTGAAATTCTCCAAATTCATGGATTCTAGATGCCATTTTAGAAATTTTTTCATATGTGCTCGTATAAGTTACACAGTAAGATTCAGAAATGAGACAATCTGATCCTGCCCAAGAGGAAAAAGGAAGAAAAAAACAGATTTTTCGTTATGAGTTTATATTATTTAGGCATGAAGAAAAAGTACCACAATAAGAATCAGAAGATATAGTTTCTTTTCACCACTGTCTCAGCCACAGAACAGAATGGAATTGTACCAGGGCAAAATGGGGCCACCAAGCCTTTGTTTCCATATATATATATATATATATATATATATATATGTATGTGTATATATATATATACACGTATATATATATGTATATATATATGAACACTTTTACACTCTATTGAAGTATGTTACTCCAAAAAAATCCACTGCCTTTGAGTTGATTCCAACTCATAGCAACCCGATAGGAAAGAGTAGGACAGCCCCATAGTCCTTCCAAGGAGCTACTGCTAGATTCAAACTGCCAACCTTTGGTTAGCAACCAAACGCTTAACCACTGTACCACCAGGGCTCCAAATATATTACTAGCGTTGTTAAAAAAAGGAAGAAAGAAAAACGCCATCTAGTTAAATGTACCGTGTGCAGCCCCAGCTGTGCTTTTTACTAGCAGGATGGGTACAGGTTTCCAAGGCGTGTCTTCATTCATCATTCCTTCATTCCTTGTGGTTAGCAGTTGAATGCTTATCCGTTTGCACTGCCAGAGCTCCTTCAGGAAAAGGGTAGTAATGCTTAAATAAAAATCAAGTCCCAGTAGTGAGCACCTCACTCAAGCACACATCATGCCCTAATCTGGTGTAAGTGTTCTGCCTCATAAGGAGTGATCTAGTATGTCAGGTATCTGTGGATAAACAAGAAAAGGGCACTCCTTTTGGCATCACTAAAAATCATGTCGTGTTATGCTTGAGGACAGCCCTCATTGTTAGAAAAAACCTCCTTTAGTTGAACCAAACTCAGTCTCTTTGAAGTTTCCATTTATCAATTCTATTCCAGTATCTGGAGCAAAAGCAAACTCAAATAAAACAAATCAAGTCTGTTTGACTCTTTTCTACCTGTCAGTCCATCAAATACTTGAGGGAGTTATTCTATCTTTTCTTAGTCTATTCTTCCCCAGGACTTTTCCCCATACCATTTCCTTTCATTTGGTAATTATGGCTTCCATTCGCATTTTTCTTATTTAAGAAGAGAAATAGGCAGGGCAAGCAGAGGAATGAGAAATGTGAAAGTTGGTTCTGGGGTCACCAATGACCTTTTTGTTTTGCCCGCATGTACCCACAAAGTACAGGCTCAGCTAGTGAGGAACATAGCCTGAGGATTTCAAAAATTAAACAACATATTATGTCTACTTCTTTCAAAACAAAGATGTCCACAATGTTTTTGTACCATTCAAAACATAAGGGCTACTAAAAATCCAGATTACTGAGCAAACCAGGCTGAGTCTAGACATCTTTTTGAAATTGAGTTGGTCATTGCTGTTCTTTAGCTCCCCTCTCTGCACCCTTTTTACTTTTAATGCAGCTTGGCCTCTTTATGCTGTCCTCCTATCTGCTGTCCTGACCTACAGATCTCTTCCCTACACTGTGTTAGGGGTTTTGTATGTCTGTAGGAGAAGAGTGCTTGACAGTACCAAATACCGATCTAATGGTAATGATCCTTTCCCATACCCCTTAAATGTAGAGTTTTGTGCACAGTTAACAGTCCTGGAAGGTTCTTGGCTCGGAGAATCTGGGACCGTGAGCAGCAGCACATTAATGGAAGATTAGTGTAGAATGTTAAGCCTAGAGAAAGTTTCCAAGACCATGTTGCAAATAGCTCTTGACAAGTTTTGCAGAGAAAATCTGCATGATTAACTTGAACTTTTTAAACTAAAAACACCTGACTCTGACACTGTGCAATTAGGAAATATAAGTAGACTTTGTATTAAAAATAAGCAGATTTGTCATCCTTTAAGTGACATATTTAAAAACTGAAAATGACCATGACTTTTCTTTTTGCTTGGAGGTTTTTTAAGAAGTCCAGTTCTCTCCTCCTCAGGAAGAATGGTCCCCTTTCCATTCTTCACTATCACAGATACTCTTCTCCCTACTCACCCCTACAAAATATTTGCATAATACTAACGTTTGGATAAGTAAAGACACATCAAACTTCACAGAGCTCTGTCATTTGAAGGTCTCAATACCTTGGCAGCTTTGCAGACTATTAATGGACTTTGGAGAACAATAAACAAACACACAAAAAACAAACCGACTCATTAAAAAAAAATTAAAAACCCATTGCCATCAAGTTGATTCCGACTTATAGTGACCCTATAGAACAGAGTAGAACTGCCCCATAGGGTTTCCAAGGAGTGCATGGTGGATTCGAACTGCCAAACTTTTAGTTAGCAGCCATAGCTCTTAACCACCACACCACCAGGGATCCTCATAAGACAGGGCAGAACTGCCCCGTAGGGTTTCCGGGGAGCACCTGGTGGATTTGAACTGCTGACCTTTTGTTTAGCAGCCGTAGGTCTTAACCACTGAGCCACCAAGACTCCTAAAAAAAAAAAAAAAGACTCCTAGAGAACAATAATTCAAGTTTAAAAAAAATTCAGGAAGATGGTACCACAGGGTGATGACTTTCTTGCTTGAAAGGACTTCTGTGGACCCTTATGATTGTGACAGTGCTTCTGATCGCCAAGGTTCATTCCTCCATTGCCCCTGCCCCCCCACTCCAGACACTCCATATTCATTTCTAGATAGAAGTTCTTGAAAATTTTTATACTAGAGGACTGGCTCAAAGAAATGGATCTCTAAATTGGAAAAGAGAAAAATAAAACAGCATTCTTGTGAAAGCAATATTGTATGCTGAAAAAACCTCGAACCAGGAACGTAGAAACTTCTGATGTTGGCTTTACTACATCACTGCTGTGGCACAACTTTTGACCCCCGAGCTCATTCTCCTCACCAAGGGACAGTATGGAGTCGGGGAACACAAGTACAGATAACCTATTACAAATGGGAAAATATGAATGAAGAACTTCTTTATTTATGCACATTTTTGTTTGCCCCTGAAAAGTGCCAGATCTAGCTGTAAGTGGGAATCGACTCGACGACAAAGGGTTTGCTTTTGGCTTTTGAACTTATGCTAACTGTGTGGGAGATAGGACTGATTCATGTTTCAAGCCGAATACTGTGGCAGCTGGCTGCTGGAAGGGAACATCTCTGAGTTTAATTTCCCCACTGTGTGAGCTCAAAGCATACTTCTAGATACAGTGAAACTTCCTAAGTCCCAGAATTCCTTTCAACCATTTTTTTTTTTTTTTTTGAGCTTTTAAAGAACAGCTTTTTTAGTAGTTATTTCCCTTGGTGCCTAATCATTTCCAGGTACTAGTTTAGGCTTTTTAAGTCTTTGAAGTCACTAAGGTGCTATTAAATGCATCAGTGCTTTGGTGGCTGAATGACAGTAAAATGATGAACACTTGTCTGGGTGTCCAGTACAGACAGGAAATGGCTTGAGGGCCCAAGGCAAAAGCCTTTGTGGGTAAAAAAAAGAAAAAAAGCAACTGTATAAATACAGTCTGGGACACGGCCTTCTGCTTATTAGCCTTTGCTGTGTTTTTGCTTTCTTTTTCTTTATTCCTTTCTCTCTCCCTCTTTCTCTTCTCTTCTTCCTTGCTTCATCTCTTCTTTCTTGCTTTATTTGTTTCACTTATTTAACAGTTTTTTTTCAAACTTACTTTGTCCCAGGCACTGCACTAAGTACCATTATCCCACGTGTAACCTTTCTTTTGTTTTCCTTGGAGCCCTGGTGATGCAATGGTTAAGCACTCGCTGTTAACCAAAGGGTGGGTGGTTCGAATCTACCAGCGGCTCATCAGGAGAAAAGACCTGCTGATCTGCTCCCATAAGGAGTAGGAAACCCAGTTCTACTCTGCCTTACAGGGTCTTCGTGAGATGGAATCAACTCAACAGTGCACAACAATATATTCTTACCAGGTCCAGGGAAACTTGTTCCCATAACTGCAAATCCTGAAGGGTGGATCTGGAACCCTTGTGCTCAGTACTTACAGATTCACAGAGTGCACACAGCCTGATAAATTGAAATTTTTTAAGTAATAGTTTATTGTGTTTAAGATGAAAGTTTACACAGGAAATTAGGCTTTCATTTAAGAATTTCTGCAGAAACTATTCAGTGATATTGGTTACATTTTTCAAAATGTGTCATTATTGTCATTCATTCCGTTCTGGTAGTACCATTTCTAATACTCTGATTTCCCTGCCCCCTTACCTTCTTATCTTTGCTTTAGAGTAATTGTTGACCATTTGGCCTTCTATAGATAATTTTTAAAGGAGCCCATTACACATGGGTGATAGTCTTTATTTTGTGAGCCAATCTGTTATTTGGCTAAAAGGTGACTTCAAGAGATAATTTCAGTTTAAGGGTTAAGGTGCATGTCAGGTCGACAGTCTCGAAAAGTTCTCTAGTTTCAACCAGTCTAAAAACTGAAGTATTGATGCATCACAAGAGTAGTTTTTATCACCCACAATGGTGTTAATGCTGTTTGGCTAAGAATTTTTTTTTCCCCCAAAGGCTGCCGTTCTTATTTTGCATCACTGTGACTGCTTCTAGCAGTGTGTCTGTGGATGGGTATGGTTTGTAGTATGGAAATCGTAAGAGAGGTACAGTATGTTTGTTTTATTGGTTCCATTTGCGAGCACTAATGTGGGGGGATTATAATTTAAAAATTAGCTTTGTTTTTGTCTCTCTGAGCAGGTCTATTTTCTACATAATTGTATCATTTATCACTTTGTCCTTTACATTATGGTAAGAATATCATAACATAATAAAAGGTTGTGATATTTTAATTAAGTTAATGTAATTTATTGTGGTGCTGGCTTTTGGGGATCATAAAGTTCTCGGTAGCATGTGCCTCATTTTCAGACCTTTTAGTTAGCTAGCTACTCTTATGTTGTAGAATATTGTATCGACTATGAGCAGGGCATCCTACCATCCGGATGATTTTTTTATGTGTAGTAGGTTGGGGTTCCAATGATTCTTCTATCATGACAGTACGGCCTGATATTTTGATAATCTCAAAATATTCTTTACTTTTTTTTTTACTTCAGTTAAGTGTGAACATATTAGTAAACCAATCAGAGCTAATTAAATGTATTGATATAGATGGGGTCAGAGTGTCGCCTGGCTAATTCTAATCAGGAAGCTGCTGAGGTTGAAAGAGCTTGTGTCAGTGGCTTTCTGTCCAAGACTTTCATCACTAACCATCTGGAATGGAATGTCCCTGGAGTGTAGTTGAGCATAGTGACTCCTGAATGAACTATCCAGACGTCTTAAGTAATTACTGAGGGCAAAGTATTCAAATTTGAGTTTGTGTTTTATGCTGACATTTAGCAGGTGCTCAATAAAATTTGGCTGAATGTATTCAGAAGTAGGATGAACAGGCGAAAAGCTTGGACTGTGGGTCAGAATGACCTAGATTTAAATTCAGAATGACCTAGGTTTAAATTTCTAAGCCATACTTTCTTCCCCTGTAAAATGTGAATAATAACACTAAATGATCTGAGGATTGAATAAGATGATGCAAAGTAGGAATTAGCATAGTGTGTGACACAGAGTAGGTTCTCAATAGATGGTATCTAGAGAACTGATTGAATCTAAGGAAGTGTAGGGAGGTGGTGTAGCATAATGGCTAAGTGTATAGCCTCTGGAGTCAGACTTATTGAGGGTAAATCCTGGCTGTGTGGCTTAGTGGCTTTTCCTATGGCTACTGTAACAAATTACACAAATATAGTGGCTTAAAACAGCATATGTTTCTTATCTTAAAATTCTGGAAATCAGAAGTCTTAAAATCAAAGTATCAAAATGTGTGGAGGCTCTAGGGGAGCCCTGGTGGTACAGTGGTTAAGAGCTCGGCTGCTAATCAAAAGGTCGGCAGTTCGAATCCACCAGCCATTCCTTGGAAATACTATGGGGCAGTTCTACTCTGTCCTGTAGGGTTGCAATGAGTCGGGATTGACTCAACGGCAGTGGGTTTGGTTTTGGTTAGGGGGAAATTGATTTACTTACCTTTTCCAGCTTCTAGAAGCTGCCTGCATTTCTTGGCTCAGGGCCCCTTCCTCCATCTTCAAGGCTAGCAGTGTAACATCTTCAAATCTCTCTCCCCCTCTCTCTCTGCCCCTCTCTTTCTCTATCTCTGTTCTGCTTCCATTGTCACATCTCCTCTGACTCTGACTGTCCTGAATCCCTCTTATAAGGACTGCTGGGGTTACATTGGGCCCACCCAGATAATCCAAGATCGTTTTCCCATCTCAAGATCCTTAACTTAATCACATCTACAAAGTCCCTTTTGCCATGTCAAAGGCAAAAATATTCACAGGTTCTGAGAGTTAGGACATGGATGTTTTTGGGGGCCCATTATTCCATCTACAACATAACGATTGGTTTCCTCATCTTTAAAATGGGGTGATATATATGACCTGTCTCAGCATTAGGATAAGAGATAAATTAGATAATCCATGTAAAAGAATTAGTTCAGAGACTACTTACACATAGTAAGCACTTAATAAATGTTAGTTGCTGTTATTATACTCTCAGTGAATGAATCTCTGAGTCCCTTCCTTCTACATAACCCAGCCATTGATGCTTCTGTCTCAGCAAGATGATTCAGAGGGCCTGTGTGAACCAAGACTGCAAAAAGAAGGTACATTCCCACCAGCTATTCTTTCCCACTCAGATTCTTGGCAACCACCAATTTGGAGCCATGGTTCTCTCAAAAAACAGAGATTTCCTCCAGTCGTTCCTTAATTTCAGACAAAGTTTCCTTTAGTGGAAGGGACATAACTAAGAGCCTTATAATTCATAGAACAGATCCAGAGACTGGAAATAAGGGCTGCCTCTGTTTCTTCTTTTTCCATTCTGTCCTCCTGTCAGGCCAGACATCCCTCATCTAGGGGAAAGGACCTTGGGGTGCAAATTGCCATTGTTTACTGCAGGGATCTTGCAGCCATAACTATTGGCTGCTCATATGCTCTGCCTGTTACTTTTCCATGTGGCCTATTTAATTTTGGCATGTGCATTCATTAACCCGATATACTTGGCTGTGCTTTCACTGGATAGCAATAATCAGACTCCCTACAATGTCATTGCTGTTTTTTGAGTTTTATGTTAAGCCTGTGATATTCTTCATAGAGTTCCTTTGGTGGGGGGTGGAAAAAAATAGCATAATGTTAATTAATTTAATATCAAACTATAGATTAGCCTCAATTACACATTTTACTGATACAAATCTAAGTTGAAAAGTTGTTAAATATAGATCATATAAAGTCCTTATTTTAAATGCATGTCTATTAAAGAACAAAATAGCTCCTTCTGCAATCTAGAATTCTTGAGATTTACTCTTTAAAAATACTTGTTCTGCCACAAATAAACATTCAGAGACATATAGTAGAATCAGTTTGAGAGGAAAGGGATTTTTAAAAAATAAACAGACATTTAATTTTTGAGTGGTTTGAGTCATTTTCCCTAAGACATTTAAAATAAAGAAAGTGAAAAAATGAGTAGAGAAGAGTTAGAGAAGGGGAAAGAAAGGGCAGGAAGTGCGAGGTTGGATTAGAGAAAGAAGGAATAAGATAGAGAGGAGAAATAGAAGAAAATGAAGGGGCAAATGCAGAGCTTATAGCCACCCGATGGCTGTTAGGCCCTTCCCTTAGCAGAAATGTGGCATCTCACAGCCTGTATCCTGTCTCACTTCCCTTCTGGCACACACTAGCACTTATCTTAGGTTATGCCTTAGCCCATTTCAGTGTGCACATATGTGGGCAGCGTGACACCACCACTACCCTCAGGGAAAACAGCATTTCCCTTGAGTAATTTCATACAATTCCATTTTGGTCTTTCTGAAGAAGCCCAGTGGGCTCTGTAGTCAGACAGGCCTGGTTTTAAACCCTTGGGCAATTGCTTAATCTCTCTGAACCTTGGTTTCCACATCAGTAAAATGGGAATAATACCACCTACCTTTTAGTGTTCTTGTAAGAACTTAATGAGAAAATGCCTACATACTACTTCATACATACTAAGCTTTTCTTTTTAAATGGAAATTATTTTAAATAATATTGTGGCAATCATCATCATCATCATTATTTTCACAGAAGAAGTCTGATTTTCTTGTCCTATTGCAGGAAACAATATACTTTCCTGCCTCTCCCTTTCTTACCTCTCCAAACTCAGAACTCCCACCCCTAAAAATGATGGAAATTGTAAAATGTACAAGCCCCTCTGGCCTACATCTAGCTGTACCCAATGTTCACACTTACACCTTAGTTCTCATTCTCCTTTTCCCTAACTCTCCTCATGGAGGTCACACTCCAGAAGTACAAATAACAACTAGCCCATGGTCAGTAGCAACTCCAGTTTTTTCTCACACATTAGAACTGGGCAAGGGAGGTTCTTTTGCTTTCTACTACTCTTTGTAAGATTTCTCCTAAATCTTTCTTAGATTTCAAATGAAACAATGGGTTAGAATCCTTGAAAGGGTCAGGAGTCGTGATGGCAGTGTCTTACAGCACATTGGATTTTCCAGGTGCAGGTTGCTGTCTGACACATGAAAAGTGGATTTGTGTATCCAGGCATTCTTGACCTCTATCTACAACATGAGGAGCCCATCACTGCCTTCTTCCCACCATCACTGCTCTTTACTGTTTCTTGGCCTTTGGAGGCTACCACCCACCTCCCTGAAGGACAGTCGCTCTGTAGATGTGGCCATTGCAATTGGCTGCACCCTTTCACTAATAGTTGGTACTTCCCATAAAGTAAAACTGCCTTTGATCCTCACCATATCCTGACTCTATTTCCATAAACCAGTCCATGCAAGGATCTATAATTCCTCCATTTATGTGTCTATGGAATGAACATTTTGGTGGGATGAGGCTTCATATCTTTTCCAGATAGCTGAAGAACCTAAATCTTAAAAGAAATTGTGGCTGGGACATCATTGCACTGCTGAACCAGCTAAACACACCCTGTCCTGTTGCAGCTTCTTAACTGAGTAGCTAAATTTAATTCAGTCATTTGAACAAATGCTTGATGGTGCAGTGGTTAAGAGCTCAGCTTCTAACCAAAAGTCTGAATCCACCAGGTGATCCTTGAAAACCCGATGGGGCAGTTTTACTCTCTCCTGTAGGGTCACTGTGAGTTGGAATCAACTTAATGGCAACAGATTTGGTTTTATAATAAGGTAAACCAAAAAAAAAAAAAAAAAAAAACCAAGCCCATTGCCTTCAAGTGGATTCCAAATCATAGTGACCCTCTAGGATAGAGTAGAACTGCCCCATAGGGTTTCCAAGGAGTGCCTGGTGGGCTAGAACTGCTGACCTTTTAGTTAGTAGCCATAGTTCTTAACCACTATGCCACAAGGGTTTTCACAATAAGGTAAGCGGGGTCTAAAATTTTTTTTATTTATTAGATTTGTAGACAAAAGAAACAGACCTATTTTATGAACAATAGCAATAGCTTCTTACATTGAATCAAGAAGGTCACAAATGATTGGATGGCGGTTATTTCCTAACACCTATCCTCCAGTTATTAAGAACTTTAGATGTGCCAGCAGGAAGATAAAAAAAAAAAACCTCTCTCTCTCCAGCGTTAGGTTTAGCCGTAGTCTCACCACAATAAAGTGACCCTTTTAGACCTACAGCATTATTATTAATCTTCAGAAACAGATGTACTTGCACGTACCTGCGCACACACACACAACCATCGTCCCAAAGGCACATCGTATTGGATAAAATTCGGTTCCATGAGAAGCCTTAGGTCACAGTGTAACACTAGAGGCAGCAGCATAAACAACCCTTCCCCCCATGGTAGTCTCTTCTTGGGGAGGACCTTTTGACCAAGCTAACCTTAGTGCCCCAGCTCGTTAGAGACATTCGAAATTACTTTGAACCTCACATTATAGAGTCAGAATTTCAATCCTCCTTTTAAATGGAAACCCTGGTGGTGCAGTGGTCAAGAGTTCAGCTGCTAACCAAAAGGTCTGCAGTTCGAATCTACCAGGCACTCCTTGGAAAACTATGATGCAGTTCTACTCTGTTCTGTGGGGCCACTATGAGTTGGAATTGACTTGATGGCAACAGGTTTGGTTTTTTTGGTTTCCTTTTAAAAGTTTCCTTTCACCCATGCCAATTTGCGCTAGCCCGCCTTCTTTAATCTGAGCTCTTACTAGTAGTTAGGGGGAAGTGTGGGATGATGCCAGCTGCTATTGAGCAGGAGTTCAAGCCTCTTACCAAGCCAAACCAAACCAAACCAAAAGTCCTTAAGCCTCTTGTACACCTTTGCCCCAGAGCAACAGGTTCCTTCCCCACTAAAGAACTACTGAGAATGCTTCTTTGCAGAATTAAAAAAAAAAAAAAAAGATTTTCTCACTTTTTAATGACAGTTTCTATTTCTTAAAGTTTGCCTCGCTAGGTACCCATATGAATGTACGTATATGTTAGTGTATATTTAGATTCCCCCAAAAGAATTAATCTTATTGTCAGTTCTTCCTTGGCTTAAGCTGCATTTTAAAGTGTGTCTTATAAGATACGGAAACAGATTACAAAGCAACATGAGAACTCCAACCTAATATACCACGTAAGTTCATGGTCAAACTCAACTAGCATTATATTTCTAGCTCAGTCCTGGCTGTGTATCAGATGCATCTGTGATGCTTTGAACAAATACAGCTGCTCAGCCCTCAACCCCAGATTCAGTAAATCCCATGCTTTTGTTATGTTTGAAAACGTCCCCAGGTTGGACAACCAAGAACTACAATGGGAGGTGCTTTAGAGAAAAGACCAAATTTGTGATAACCTGTCTTTACGCTGATCGTCACACTAAAATACTGAGCTCTCACCTCTCAAAAAAAAAAAAAAAAAGAACCCATCCGAGTTCCATGATACCAGGAGTAGAGGTTTATGTTCAAAGTAAAAGACAAAGTCAGAAACCCTTTATAGCCATTTATTTTAGTAACAGCATTTTCCTGCTGTCGGGCTCATCTAGATAAAGGACTAGCAAGTAACAGCGAATGCAATTATACTTTGCCTCAGGAAAGAGCTCTGAATACTTCTTTTATTATATTGCCAAAGATTAGGACTAGAATGTAAATCTGAGAAAGTCGTGTCAGAGACCTTCCTGATTAACAGAAACGGAAACAGGCATTTAGATGTCACCAATAAATCAATTAAAGGAGGAAAGACGCTTCACATAGCCTTCATTATAGTTATTAACTTCAGGGATTGTAGCACTTGGTGAGTGCTGAACCCAGCATCTTCTCGTCATCCACCTGGAGCAAAACAGAGGAAAATAAAGCATGGCAACAGTCTCATCATATTAAAACCAAAGTCTGCAAGACTTAAGCGTTTGCTAAACTACAGCAAAAGCAAAGCAGAGCCAAACATTTCTAAGAGCTACGTCAACTTTTGTGGATTTAAATTGTGAGAGCGTGAATCAGTGTGTGAGTTTGTGTGTTTGTATGTGTCTGGGTTTACATAAATCCAGACTCTGGGAATTATTTTAACTTTCATGATTATTTTCAATACAATATTTTTTAATGGGAAGATTCTATAACAAAGTAGTGCATAAAGTAATTGTCAGTGAAGCTTGAGGGAGCCATGGACCCTTCCTCTCCATTCTCCTTTTGGTCTGTCAGTCACCAAGCTCTATGAAGTTCTTTTCAGTTTATCAATTTCAAAACCTTAATTTATATTGGACAGTAGCAGTTAAAATAAGCTTTCTGGAGATTAGAACCCATACTAGCTTAGGAGTTTAAAATTTGAAAGCAAAAAAAAAAAAAGGATTCAATTTCCTGCCCTTCCAGAAAATATGTTTTGAGGGCAACCACTTTACCCACCTGAGTCTCAAGTCCTTCATCTCTAACTTGGAAATAATAATATCTTCCCCATCTTCTCACAAAGTTATAGAGAAAAGCATTTTGTAATCTTCACAATGTTATACAAATGTAAGACATCATAGTTTAAGTTCTGCCTTTAACTGTGTTTATATGCCATGTATTATAGAAATGTATGTTTGTTATGGGTGGTGTTTTATTAAAGCTGTGTAGTGAAGGGCATAATTTCGGCGAGGTAACATTTCAGTGTGAACTTATTCTTGCTATGCCAAAATGCAACTCACATTTCTTCTAATACTCTGTGGCCTATGTTTGGATTTATTCTTTATTTCTAGCTGGTTCCGAAACTGTTTTACTGTGGTCTCTCAGTCTTCTCCCATACGTGTGGGCTAAGAGTTGGAGCACCCCCTGTCCAGTTTTGCAGCCCTCCTTTAATGGCTATCCTGGAGGAAGGGTGACTTGGTGACCTCACCTCCTGCAAACTCATTAGTGCCATTGAGGCAGCAGATTACTTCTTAATGAGTGTGAAGTGCTTTGGGAGAAGAAAAACTGAGGACCTCTCCTCTCCCATTCTCCATGTGGCCTGTCCATCACCATGTCATACCAGATTTGTCCCCTAAATCTCTCTCAAATCACGCTTTAGCACAAGACATATATTCTTTCTCCTGGATCAGTTAAGTATCCAGCTAACTGGAGTCCTCCCTTAAGCACATGCTTCCACCCTTGAGCTTGCCTACCCAATCTTTTCTCTACTCAATACGCTGAACTAATCTGGCCAAAATCTACATCTGTATGTATCAATTCCCTGTTTAAAACCTTGGGTGGCACCCAGTCTCCTATAGGAAGACCCTGTAGTGTCTCTATATGACAAAGAAGACTTTCTAAATCTGATGCCTATTCAACTTGTCGACATCTCCACTCACACTTGTACCCAGCAATACTGAGTTACTCCAGATTCCCAAGTGCCCCGTACCCTTTTAATACCCCATGGTGTTTTTCATGATTCCCTGTAACTACAATGCTCTCTCCTGCTCTTTGCTCTCTGGAAAATTCCTATTCATCTTTTAAAGTTCTGTTTCACAGTCACCCTTTCTTTGATGTATCTTTTAGATCCTCCCAGAATTAAACTACTCTATATAGCACTGGGCTCAGTGATTAAGAGACGGCTGCTAACCAAAAAGTCAGCAGTTCAAATCAACCTTGAAAACCTTATGGGATACTTTTACTCTGTCGTATAGGATCACTGAGTTGGAATCGACTTGACAGCAATGGGTTTAGTTTTTTTTTTTTTATATATAGCAGTACAGGGAGCAGTGGTGGTTCAGTGATAGAATTCTCACCTTCCATATGGGAGACCAAGTTCAATTCCACCTCAGGCACTTCCGCCACCCGTCTCTCAGTGGAGGCTTATGTGTAGCTCTGATGTTGAACAGGTTTCAAGAGAGCTTCTAGACTAAGACAGACTAGGAAGAAAGGCCTGGAAATCTACGTTCAAAAATTATCAGATGAAAACCCTATGGATCACAATAGTCTGATCTGCAGCCAGTCATGGGGATGAGGTGGGACTGGGAGGCAGTTCGTTCCACTGTGCATGCGGTTGGCGTGCTGACTGGATGGCAACTAACAACAACAACAACATAGTTGTACGAACTTTCATTATTGTACATATTATACCAAATTATAATTATTTGTTAGAATAGTTTATTTCCCCTTCTAGGTTGTGAGCTTCTTAGGGGCAAAAGTCATGTCTTCTTTATCTTTGGATCTCTAGAAGCTACAGGCTGTCTGACAAATTATAGCTGCTCTACAAATATTTCTGAAGTAAATGAATGGATTGATTCTCAGGAATGAAAATAACACTTGTATAATTTGTGGGACTAAGCTCCAGGAGAAGAAATACCTGATGGAGCGTTATCTTCCAGTAAATTCTGAAGTTGTAAGCATCTAGCCTACATGAAAGAATGACAGAAACTGGCCAGATTAGGCCTGCTGTGAGCCATGCGCCTTATGACATGCATTAGCGTCGCAGGCGGGTTATTTTCCCCATCATCTCCTCCATATGACTTGGGCAGATGTTGTTACACTGGTATTCATGATAAGCAGAGCTTCTTGACAATTTCAGTTATTTCAGAAGCAAAATTGTTCTCTGTAAAAGCACTCCCTCCTTCCCCTCCTGAAGGGTTTGCTCTTCTCTCTTCTAAGGCAAAGAGAATGCACTCAAGCATTATGTAGCTCAAACCCCACTGATCAGTTATGCTGGAAGCTAGAGTCCACAGTGGCGCCTGGTATTTATTTGCTTATTAACTCACTTTCTCTGGGAGTCCCTCTTTTGAATCAGCGTGAGCTATAAACTGGCATGTCCTTCCCATCTTTTTTTTTTTTTTTTTACCCCTATGGTTATGATCAGTGGGTAAAAAACGAGCATTCTCCTTTTTTTCTAACATTGTTGCTTTCCAGGAAACTCTTGAGGTAAAATTAAAAGTATACCAATTTTCTTCTTATATTTATAATTATATTCTGTGCTCTTTTTTATTTCATGCCATTGTATTTTTTTCTTCTTTTCCTCATAAGTGAGGATTAATGAGAAGTGAGAATTAATACCATTCTGTAACTAATGATATTTCTTTTATGAATTAACTAATCAAAAATGGTAATGAGTAGACCAGCAATTGACATATATGTAGTTTGCATCTTTTTCAGCTTGTTTCATGAGTCGTGATTTGCTTTAGGCATGATTATAAACTAAAAAAAATCCACGGCTTCGAGTTGATTCTGACTCATAGTGACCCTATACTACAGAATAGAACTGCCCCGTAGGATTTCCAGGAAACCCTGGGGGTGTAGTAGTTAAGAGCTATGGCTGCTAACCTGTCAGCAGTTCAGATCCACCAGGCACTCCTTGGAAATCGTATGGGGCAGTTCTACCATGTCCTATAAAGTCGCTATGAGTTGACTCAGTGGCAACCGGTTATAGGGTTTCCAAAGCTGTTAACTGGGTTAAGTCTTGACAGAAGCAGGCTGCCACATCTTTCTCCCTCTGAGCGGCTGTTGAGTTTGAACCTGTCAGTTATTATCCAAGTGCTTAACCACTGTGTCACCAGGGTTCTTGACATGATTATAACAGCTATAAATTCGTTTTGCTCATTTCAAATGATTAATTTCCGCATCTAGTACAATTTGAATTTCACTTTTCTCTGAGTCAGTTTTTTGAAAATATAATTGAATGTCCATTTCATGAAAAATAAACTTAGCTCATAATTTTCTTTCTTCTGGTTTTCCTCTTTTTTTCTGTTTCATTTATTTATTCAATAAATACTAACTGGACATATCATTTGTTCATTGGACTTTGCTAGGCACTGTGAAGAAAATTCTCTAGGTCGCTGTCCTCAGAAACCTTAAAGAGAAATGCACAAAAAGTTAACTGGAAAAATGATGTCACAAACAGTAGCAAGTATATAACACAGAAGCCAGCCTTTACCTCCCTGACATTTTCAATCAGAGCTTACCAGCCTGCCATCCTTTTGATTTATTTTTAATGGCTCTTTTCATCTCTTTCCAGCATGTAGACAGATGCAGGAACATATCACTGGTTCTGTGCCCTCTCTCTCTGTTACCTCAGCTCTACCTCTGAGCTCTTGAAATAAAAATTGGAAGCTATATCCAGACTATTTTGTGGATGTCAGATTATTATCTACCCAGTTGTTATGTAGTAAAGGAAAAGGGACTATATGAATCAGGAAGACAGCATTTTCCCTCATATCTCCATCTATCAACCATACCTGCATATTTAAAATCTTACAAAAAGAAAATACAGGAGTGTGTTCAGCAATGAATTGTTATCAAATTAAGTTGTTTGTCACAGATTGAATCATGTCACCCAAAAAATGTGTGTATCAGTTTGGCTGGGCCATGATTTCCAGTACTGTGTGATTGTTCTCCATTTTGTGATTGTAATTTTATGTTAAAGGGGATTAGGGCAAGATTGTAACACCCTTACTAAGGCCACATCCCTGATCCAATTGAAAGGGTGTTTCCCTGGGGTGTGGCCAGCACCGCCTTTTATCTTACATGAGATAAAAAGAAAGGGAAGCAAGCAGAGAGTTAGGGACCTCACACCACCAAGAAAGCAGAACTGGGAGCAGAGCACATCCTTCGGACCTGGGGTCCCTGCACCTGAGAAGCTCCTTGACCAGGGGAAGATTGATGACAGGGAATTTTCCTCCAGAGCTGACTTAGAGAGAAAGCCATTTCCTGGAGCTGACACCCTGAATTTGTACTTGTAACCTACTAGACTGTGAGAGAATAAATTTCTCCTTGTTAAAACCATCAACTTGTGGTATTTCTCTTATAGATGCACTAGATGACTAAGATGTTGCTGTTCTTGTTAGGTGTCATTGTGTCAGTTCCAACTGATAGTGACCCTATATACGGTCCTGTGTCGCTTAACATTCATGAGACGTTATGTGATTTGGACGTTGTGTGAACACCTTATTATATACTTAGCAAAGCTACATGGGATACTGCTGCTATCACTAGCACAGGTTCTACTGCTTTGGGGAACCGTGATGCACTTCACAGTAATATTTTCAAAAGAAAATTTCAGAGAGATAACGCTACAGCTCTATAGACATGCAATACACGAGATTGGATGCTGCTGCCCACTAGTCCAGGTATACACTGTTATACAGTAAACTTTTTATTTGGAAGTAGGGAAAGTTCATGTTAAAATAATGATATATACATAAGCCAGTAACATAGACGTTTATTATGGCTATCAAGACATAGTATTATAGGTTAAATATATACTGCATCATTACATACCTGGCAGCACAATCACTTTGTATGCAAGAGACATGAGATACACGTGTTGTGTGCAGAAAGCTGTTGTGTTCACTGTGTCCAGTTATGTTCTCTAAGTCCCATTCTCTGATTGGGATTTTCTGAACTCTGTTATAACGCTATGGGACCATGGACGTATATGCAGTCTGATATTGCCCAAACAGACATTATGCAGCACATGACTATATAACAGAAAAAACGTTGCCAGGTCATTGCCATCTTCACAGTCATTGCAATGTTTGAGCCCACTGTTGCAGCCACTGTGTCAATCCATCTCCTTGAAAGTCCTCCTTTTTTTCACTGACCCTCTGCTTTACCAAGCATGATGTCCTTTTCTAGGGATTGGTCCCTCCTGACGACATGACCAAAGTAAGCAAGACAAAGTCTTATCATTCTTGCTTCTAAGGAGTATTCTGGCTGCACATTTTTCAAATTTGTTTGTTCTTCTGGCAGTCCATGGTATGTTCAGTAATCTTCACCAACCCCACAACGTGTCAATTCTTCTTCAGTCTTTCTTTTTCATTGTCATCTTTGCATTGAAAAGACCATGGCTTGGGTCAAGCACACATCACTTGTCAAAGTGACATCCGTCCTTTCTTAAGATCTTGAAGAGATTTTTTTGCAGCAGATTTGCCCAATGCAGTACATCCTTTCGTTTCCTGACTGCTGCTTCCATGGGTGTTGATTGTAGATTCAAGTAAAATGAAATCTTAAACAACTTCAATATTTTCCCTGTTTGTCAAGATGTTGCTTGTTGGTCCAGTTGTGAGGATTTTTGTTTTCTTTATGTTGAGGTGTAATCCATCCTGAAGGCAGTGGTCTTTGATCTTCATCAGTAAGTGCTTCAAGTTCTCTTCACTTTCAGCAAGCAAGGTTGTGTCATCTGCATAACGCAGGGTTGTTAATGAGCCTTCTTCCAATCCTGATGCCCAGTTCTTTTTCATAAGGTCCATCTTCTGAGATTATTTGCTCAGCATACAGATTGAATATATATGGTGAAAGAACACAACCCTGCTGTTACTTAATACAAGTTAAGTAAGCTCCATTAATAAGTATCATCATATTTATACTTGTTGTGAATGTGTACACAGTTTTCCCTTAACTCCATAAACCAAGGTTCTTCCATGCTCTTCTTTCCCTTCCCGGCAATAGGCAAGCAACCCTTGACTCATAGAAGGGACTGATGGTGCTGTTTGACCAATGTGACCAATACCACTTTCACCACCAATTTTTTCTTTAAACTCAGTAAACCATTCTGCACACACCCCCATGACCTTTTTAGCACTCTTCTGCTAGTAGCTCTATTAAATTTACCCCAGTTCATCAGTCCCTCCCAGTGTTCACATATCTTTCCACTTCAATGGCTATAATTACTTCATTGTATTTTACTTGCTTTTATGCTTTTGTATTCACACCACTACAGTTGAAGCGCCTGAGGGCAGGAACTGTGCCTTCTCATCTGTGGTATACCTAGAGCCTAGTGCAGTTCCTGGCATGTAGAAAGAACTCAATAAAGATTTGTTGAATAAATGCTCAGCCTTAAGAGAAAAACATGAGGTACTATGGAGGCTCAGAGGAAAGGCACCAAACCCAGTCGGTCAGTGAGATTTCAGCAGAATATACATCTGAAGTGAGACCTGAAGGGTGACTGCAAGTTAGCTAGGCAAGCAAGCTGTTGCTGTGCCCCATGTACAACAGAACAAAACATTGTTTGGTCCTGTACCATCTTTGGGGTCATTGTTATGCTCAAATCGATTGTTGCAGCCAAAGTGTATTTTGAAAGGCTTCCAACATGGGGGCTCATCTACCAGTACTATATCAGACAATATTCAGTTGTTATCAATAAGGTTTTCATTGGCTAATTTTTGGAAGTAGATTACCAGGCCTTTCTTTCGAGTCTTAGCCTGGAAGCGCCCCTGAAACCTGTCCACCGTGGGTGACCCTACTGGTATTTGAAATACTGGTGGCATAGTACCTGGTATCATAGCAACACATAAGCCACCACAGTATGACAAACTGACAGATGGTGTTAGCTAGGCATAACCCATTGTTGTCGAGTCCATTCCGACTCATAGTGACCCTATAGGACAGAGTAGAACTGCCCCATAGAGTTTCCAAGGACCGCCTGGTGGATCCAAACTGCTATCCTTTTGGTTAGCAGCTGTAGCACTTAACCACTATGCCAGCAGGGTTTCCAGTAGTTGAGTTATAACCTGTTGCCATCAAGTCAATTCTGACTCATAGGTAGGCATAGGAAGAAGAAAATACAGACAGAAAGAAGAGTGTGGACAAAGATCAACTGGAAAGAAAGCAAGGTTCACTGAAAGATGGGAAAAGATTAGTGCAGCTCTCCCTTATGTTAACTAGGCTTGAGAATCAAAATGGAAGTTAGAGTGGTATGCATGTATGTGTATATGATTACGTATGTGTGTATGAGAACCCTTAGTTTTTAAAAGTTTAGTTAGATACAATAAAAAATCAAATCCATCATCCTATAAAATCCTTGATATGTAGCCAAAAGCCCCTTACATGACTAAACATTTCCATTAACTTTCTTGTTCTTTTTTTCTCAAGAGAAATTTTTTTTAATTGTACTTTAGATGCAGATTTATAGAACAGACTAGTTTCTCATTAAACAGTTAGTACACATATTGTTTTATGACACTGGTTAACCACCCCCACGACATGTCAACACTCTCCCTTCTCAACCTTGGGTTCCCTATTACCGGCTTTCCTGTCCCCTTCTGCCTGCTAGTCCTTATCCCTGGGCTGGTGTGCCCCTTTAGTCTCGTTTTGTTTTATGGGCCTGTCCAATCTTTGGCTGAAGGGTGAACCTCAGGAGTGACTTCATTACTGAGCTGGTAGGGTGTCCAGGGCCATACTCTCAGGGTTTCTTCAGTCTCTGTCAGGTCAGCAAGTCTGGTCTTTCTTTCTGAGTTAGAATTTTGTTCTACATTTTTCTCCAGCTCTGTCTGGGACCCTCTATCATGATCTCTGTCAGAGCAGTCAGTGGTAACCAGGTACCATCTAGTTGTACTGGACTCTGTGTGGTGGAGACCATGGTAGATGTGGCCCATTTGTCCCTTGGATTAATCTTTCCCTTGTGTCTTTAGTTTTGTTCCTTCTTCCTTGCTCCCGAAGGGGTGAGACCAGTGGAGTATCCTAGATGGCCGCTTACAGGCTTTTAAGACCCCAGATACTACTCACCACAGAAGAATGTAGAACATTTTCTTTATAAACTATGTTCTGCCAATTGAGCCAGATGTTCCCTGAGACCAGGGTTCCCACAGTCCTCAGCTTAGCAATTCCGTCCCTCAGGGAGTTTGGCTATATCTATGGAGCTTCCACGACCTTGCTTTGTACGAGTTGTGCTGGCCTCTCCAGTATTGTGTACTGTCTTATCCTTCACCAAAGTTACCACTTATCTGTTGTCTATTTAGTGTTTTTCCATCCCCCCTGCCCCCGTAACCATCAAAGATTGTTTCTTTTTGTGTAAACTTTTTCATGAGTTTTTATGGTAGTGGTCTCATACACTATTTGTCCTTTTGTGATTGGCTTAATTCACTCAGCGTAATGCCTTCCAGATTCATCCATGTTATGAAATGCCTCACAGATTTATTGTTATTCTTTATCATTGCCTAATACTCCATTGTGTGTATGTACCACAGTTTGATTATCCATTCATCTGTTGATGGGCATCTAGATTGTTTCCATCTTTTTTGCTATTGTGAACAATGCTGCAGTGAACATGGGTGTGCGTATGTCTGGCAGTTCGAATCTGCCAGGCGCTCCTTGGAAACTCTATGGGGCAGTTCTACTCTGTCATATAGGGTCGCTATGAGTCAGAATTGACTCAACGGGACTGGGTATGGTATTTCTAGCTTTCTAAGGAAGCACCGTATCATCTTCCAAAATGGTTTTATCCTTTTGCATTCCCACCAGCAATGCATAAGAGCTCCGATCTCCCCGCAGCCTCTCCAACATTTATTTTCTGTTTTTTCGATTCATGCCAGTAATGCCAGGGTGAGGTAGTATCTCGTTGTGGTTTTGATTTGCATTTCTCTAATGGCCAGTGATCAAGAGCATTTCCTCATGTGTCTCTTGGTCGCTTGAATGTCTTCTTTGGTGAAATGTCTGTTCATTTTCTTTGCCCATTTTTCAATTGGATTATTTGTTTGTTGTAGAGGTGTTGGATTTTCATGTAGATTTTAGAGATTAAACTTTGTCTGATTTATAATAGCCAAAAATTTTTCCCTAGTCTGCAGGTTCTCTTTTTACTCTTTTGGTGACGTCTTTTGATAAGCATAGGTGTTGAATTTTTAGAAGATCCCAGTTAGCTAGCTTATCTTCTGAAGTTTGTGTGTTGTTGGTTGTGGTTTGTATCCTGTTAATGCCATGTATTAGGGCCTCTAGTGTTGATCCTGTTTTTTCTTCTATGAACTTCATAGTTTTTGGCTTTATGTTTAGGTCTTTGATCCATTTTGAATTAGTTTTTGTATATGGTGTGAGGTATGGGTCCTGTTTCATTTTTTTGCAGATAGACATCCAGTTTTGCCAGCACCATGTGTTAAAAAGACTGTCATTTCCTCATTTGGTGGACTTTGGGCCCTTGTTGAAGATCAGGTAACCATAGATGGATGGATTTACATGTGGGTTCTCAAGTCTGTTCCATTGGCCAACATATCCGTCATCATACCTGTACCAGGCTGTTTTAACTACTATAGCTGTATAGTAGGTTCTGAGGTCAGGTAGTGTGAGTCCTCCTACTTTCTTCTTCTTCTTCTTCAATAGTGCTTTACTTATCCGGGGCTTCAAGAGAAACTTTAATTTTTTTCTCATTTTTTCCATCTTAGCTGTTGGCATTTTAATAGAATTTTTTGAATAGTTCCCCTGCAGACGATAGTATGTTTAAGTAGAGAGCTATGAAGCTAACCACCTTGCATAAGATTACTACGTATAGGAAAACTGTTGTGGGTTCCAAACACTCAATTTAGAAATGAATATTTAGAAAATTACCTGTTTCTGAATTGAGGGTTTGGCTGCACAGTTGGCAGCAGGATGTGGTGGAGAGTATACTAATCCTGAAGTCAGAGCATCTACACCCTTTAAAAGCCAGTTGCCATAGAGTCAGTTCTGGCTCATGGCAACCCCATGTGTGTCAAAGTAGAACTACGCTCCACAGGGTTTTTAATGGCTGTAATCTTAAGGAAGTTGGTCACCAGGCCTTTCTTCCTGTGTACCTCTGCGTGGATTTGAAGGGCCAACCTTTCAAATAGCAAAAGGCCCAGCATAAACCATTTACACCACCTAGGGACCTTCTACACCTTTTACCACTTATTCCATGAGACTCTTAGGCTCATCATCTGTTGAATGGGATCTATAATATCTCCTCTATGTTCTTCACAGATATTCCGAAAATTGAAACAGAAACTATATGTGACATGCATCACTTTACAGATGGTAGGTGGTTGTACTTTGCTATGGCGCAAGGTTATTGCTATTTTAGTTAAGTTATAAAATAAAAATTTTATACCACTTCCAACATTATATATGGAAAAATATGTACAACTATTTAGGTGAGTGAAAGTAAAGCTATACTTTTTAATACACTTATAGTCTTAAATAGTTTTTCTCTCTGTGGCATAAATAATGCAAGTGCGTTTACAGAGAAATGGTTGTTTGCTCATTAGCGTAAGGATAATTACACATTGTAATCGTTTTGTCTCATAGAATGATTGAAGATAGTGGGAAAAGAGGAAATACCATGGCCGAAAGAAGACAGCTGTTTGCAGAGATGAGTAAGTATGGAACTTTTAAGGAATACCTTATAGTTTCCATTGAACACACAAGGAAAGACCGAAAATAGCCATTTAATACCTAATGGCATTTGTAGGTTTCCTTAAAAATCTTAAATTCTTTGAATAAAATGTAGATTTGGACCTCTTTGCCTCGTATGAGGTAAGAGTTAAATTAGCCAGTGATTCATCGGAATTTTTTACTACAATATACATTTTATATGAAAGAAAAAGTTTATGGAGATACACACAGACACACACACATACACGTAGACACTTGAAACACTATATAGTTTTGACATTAATATGGCCCACTAAACTTTAAAGCCTGTGTTCGTCCCCCTGCAGTATAATATCTGGCATATAGATAAAATTTGTGAACTGAATCACTGAACATCTTACCTACAAAATGGTATCAAATGTTCACATGGGAAAGAAGAATCAGGCATGATTACTGGGCCAAACTATAAGCTGTTACTTGGACTGGACCAAGAGGTGGAGAAGGAGCCCTGGTGGCACAGTGGTTAAGTGCTAGGCTGCTAACTGAAAAGTCAGTGGTTCCAACCCACCAGCCTCTCCACAGAAGGAAGATGTGGCAGTCTGTTTCAGTAGGAATTTCAGCCTTGGAAATCCTACGGGGCAGTTCTACTCCATCCTGTAGGGTTGCTGTGGGTCAGAATCAGCTCAACAGAGACAGGTTTGATTTTTTTTGTTGTTGTTGTTTAAGGGGGGAGAATTTGTTCTACAATCCAGTTTTTAAAAAGTACTAAAGATGAAAAGAGCTTGGAGGTTACCTGCTATACAAGAGGAAGCCAAACCAAGACTCTATTTACTGACTCCAGCAGAGAAGCCATTCTATATAGGCCACTGGTTTATGTAAGTGCCTGGTTGCTGTATGTGCAGTTAGTTGGTAGTGTCTCACTCATAGAACTTGACATTGGGGAGAAAACACACATCTCAAATTAAATGTAAAGAAAGAAAAAGTAAGATTCTCTTATTGTCTTCTTCTCTCTCCTTCCCTGTATTAGGAATGTGGATGAGCAGGAATGAGTTGTAAGCCTTTTTCCCTGAGAAGACAGTAGACAAAATTAGGTTTCTACTGAAAATTGGAACTGATGGGCAGGAATGAGGATAGGAGGAGATAAAGAAAAGTCCCAGATAATAAGATTCATATTTTCTTTTATCATCTGCCAGTAATCTGGCAGCACCAAGACAGTGTTAGAACTAACAAAGAGGAAAGAATATTAAAATTGATGTGGGGAATCTTGGTCACCCTCCTTGCTTTTTCTCTAGGAGAGTTTTCCACCCTTGGAGTCATGTCCAAAGTGTCTGAGAGAGTTTCAGCCAAGACCTTCCCATTTTCTAGGACATGTTTGGTTCTGTATCTCCATCCCTGGCATGGCCAGTCACTGGATTTATGTCCTTTGCTGATACAAATCTAACAGAACAAAGAACCTAGTGACTGACTGGCTGTCAGAAGAAATCCCCAAATAGCAAAGATGACCTCCTATATCACAGGTTCCAGATTAAAAAAGCAAAAGGTATATATACAACACGGGCCAACATCTTATCAGGTAAAGAAATTATTAACATTGAACATAAAAGAAAAAGGTAATAAAATCTTGGAGGAAATCTTTGAATTTATTGTTGTAACATTAAAATCTGCACTGGCACACTATCAGAATTATAAAAGGGTGCTAACTGAATGATTTTCTAACTACTTCTCTAAGTTTGAGTACACTATTCTAGTTTCTTTGGCACTTGATGGAGTGTGTGGCACAGAGAATACATTCATTGCAAATGTCCAACTGCATTAAAGATTGAAATTGCCCAACTAAAACAAAGATAAGTTTTATAGCCATAGAAACAGAACATCTCTAAATTTTTTCAACTGAGAGAGACTTAGGAAAATTGTGCATTGATTTCCCAAATCGTAACTGTCTTTTTATAGAAACTTCTCAGGGATGTTGCATAGCTTTATTAAATAGCTTTATGAGTTTCTCTTGATGAGTGATCAGAATAGTTAAGCAAACAACAGAAATGTGTATCTTTCTTCCTTGGGTGTGCTAAATAATAGACTCAGATGTCAGCGAAAACTGCTGAACACATCTGACCTTAACAGTCTATTACTCTGAGCACCATACTTAGGTCAGCACTAAGCAGAACACATCTACATGAAGTGGAGATTCTGCTGGATAAAACAATGGGCTGGTTTCAAAAGAAGGAATTGTTTTTGATAGATAATCATACAAAAGAGAAATATAATCTCATTGTTAAATAGTTGAAAAATATATGCTACCCCAGTGCTATCAGGACACCAAAGAAAGAAAAGGAAACCAGTGAAGACTGGCATCAAAAATTGGAGAGACCTTCTTCTAGGGATTGTTGATGGCTACACAGGAAGCTAAAAAAGAACCAAGAATCTGTAAATCTGGTCAGCTAAGTATTATCTAGAAATAATTTTTGAAAAAGAGGGAGATTCTCTGCTCTGGAAATTACAAAGAGCAGAGAAGAACAATTGATAAGAAAGTCTGGCAACTTCATTTGGTTGCAGCATGCATGTATGTATGAAACATCTACTCTCAGCTCATTAGCACAAGGAGCAAAAGCATAAAGGAAAGGCGGGGAAAGAAACAAAGAGCAGTGTGTGACTCACAAGTAAGCAAAGACAGGCCAACCTAGTATTAAAAAGTGAGTGGGCATTTACTTCGGTTTGAGAAATTCTGAGTAGTCTGCTTTTAACCATGTGTTCTCTTCACTACACTGCCCAAATTATCCATTTGTTGAATACTTTGGACTGGGACAGAAAAAAACGCTAGTTAAATGTAAATGTGATCCCCACTCTGGCTTTTCCAGGCATCAAATAAGTTTATCAGTTGAAATAAGCTTCTCAGACTGTCAGTGTTTGTTCTTGGAACTAAAGTCTCCTCTTCCTCCTCTGTTTTTCTGCTCTCAGGGCACATTTACTCTGCCTTGAGTGATAGTTACTTGTGGACATGTCTGGATCTCCCACTATTATGAACTCCATTGGGACAGACCCTGGCCATTTACCTTCGAATCTTACCATTCACCTTACATGCTGAATCAATGCTATTTAAATGCCTGTGGAATACAGGATGAGTAGGTTTTAATGGGAGGGAAGGGACTGGAAACACTCTTTCAGAACAGGAGGACTGCCTAACAAGATAAGGAAGGTCCTGGGGAGAGTGATAGTGCTGCCCTGTATGAGGAAGGGAAACCCTGGTGGTGTAGCAGTAAAGAGCTACAACTGCTAACCAAAAGGTCAGCAATTTGATTCTACCAGGTGCTCCTTGGAAACTCTCTGGGACAGTTCTACTCTGTCCTATAGGGTCACTATGAGTTGGAATGGACTCAATGGCAACGGGTTTGTTTTTTGGTTTTGGTACAAGGAGGAGGAGCCAGAAAGGGAGGCATGTGGAGGTACTCAGCAAATACTGTGGAATTGTTCAAAGGCAGACAGTCTACTCCAGAATATTGGCTACAGTCAGCATGTGTACAGTTGGAATAGAACCTAGGGTATTATTTTGCAGTATACACTACGAGTTTTTGGAAAACTGATTTCAAAAATTCAGAAAGAATGACATGGGTGATCCTGCTTAGGCCATGGTGGGTATGAGACCATCACAGTAACTGTTTCCATTTGCTTCTTCATTTCTCATACTCCTCAGCTTCTTTAACACATTAACACTGGGGAGCATCATCCTGGAAACTCTCTTCCTTCCTCTTCTGTCACCACCCCGGCTCGGGCTCCTGCTGTTTCTGAGCACTCTAATTCTCTTTTCCTGGCTCTCGGTACTCTCTAGACCTGCCAATAGACTTTACCAAAGTTTTATTGTTGACTAGTTCTTTCCACATATAATTTCATTTTTCTCCCAAAGATTTACCTCTACTGCTATTTTCTATGGCTCCCAGGTATTCAAAGAGTTCCCCCAAAACACCTCCTATATTCTCATGAACCAGCTTTTAAGGCATAACCAGTTGCCCTTGAGTCGATTCTGGCTCATGGCAACCCCACGTGTGTCAGAGTAGAAATGCACTCCATGACATTTTCAGTGGCTAATTTTTCAGAAGTAGATCACAAGGGCTTTCTTCTGGGGCACCTCTGGGAGGACTTAAACCTTCAAACTGCCGACGAGCAGCCGAGCACATTAACCATTTACATTACCCACAGACTCCTTATCAGGAATGAAAAAAAAAAAAAAAAAACCCAAACTTGTCATGGAGTCGATTCCTACTCACAGCAACCCTACAGGACAGAGTAGAACTGCACCATAGGGTTCCCAATGAGCAGCTGCCGGATTGGAACTGCCAACTTTTTGGTTAGCAGCCGAGCTCTTAACCACTGTGCCACCAGGGATTCTATCAGGAATAGTCACCGTATAAACTTGACTTCTCTTCCACCTTGGCCTCCACCCTGTCAAGGCTTCCTCTAATGAAGTGGCTTGAGGTGAAGCATTGACTCCGCTAATGGTACCCATGAAAAAGCAAATGCCATGCCAAGGCTGCTACCCCCAGTGTTTCTTCTAAAGCCACTAAGTCTCTGAGCAACTACCAGGCGTGTTCTGGGCACAATTCAGAAGGGGTAGAGTATTCTGCTTCCCAATTTTATGCTTCATTTTGCCACCTAGAGTCTGGAATAACTGCTAACAGTCTCCTCTCAGAAAAATAATGCCAGTCTTGGCCCAGTCAAGTCACACTGCTACATGTTATATGTGAGCTGATAATTCCTGAAATATAAGTCTAGTTGTAGGCTCCATATGCACATACGCAACTGCCCACTGAATATCTCCCCTTGGACGTCCCGCATGCAACTCAAACTCTTGTAAGCCCCAAACTGAACTCTCTATCTTTACCCACTTGTAAACCTGTTCCTACCTCTTGGCACCTTAGCTCAACGAGGGGCACCGTATCCTATTCAGTTGCCTAAGGTACATACCTGAGCATCATCTTTGACCCCCAAATGCCTTTACTTCCCTCCCAATCTCTCTCTCTTTCTCTGTCTCTCTCTCACACACACACACACACATATCTAGTCAAACATCAAGCATGAAAAAGAATTCAGGCACAGAGTTCATAGGCTTTGTCTTTATCCTATGACTATTTGTTGAAAGAATTTTTTAAATACATAATATATTTAAGAATCTAAGTGACTATATAGAAGGCTGTATAATAAGCTATCAAAAGATATAAGGCAAAATATAAGTGAATTGTATAAAATCGATAAGAGTATTATGAAGGTAAAACCCAAAATTATGTTAAGGCTATATATAGGTATGGAAGTATGTATGGATAGAGAGATAGATGGATGGATGGGTGAGCTACCTGTTTTTACACAAATAACGCATGACTTCTACGTTTGTTTGCCAACCATGCCCTCCCCCTGCAAGGTATTTTCATAAGCATCATTATGCCAATTATTTTTTTTACATGTTGCTGTAAGAAAATTAGCATAGCACGCTTCAAAAGTACCTCTTGGGAGAAGGGTGCAGTTGGCAAACAAATGTAGAAGGTGTGTGTTATTTGCATAAAAATATGGCAATTTCCCTTTATAATAAAGTTTAGACACTAGATCAGGAAAACAACATAGGATAAAAATGAACCTTAATTTCATCAAGATCTTGACAAAAGCTCCTAGGTTGTACATGTGCTAAAGAAGTGTGGGCCAGCATAGAGTTAGGTAGATTTATAGGTAACTTCGTATTTATGACTAGAGGAATAATGATTGGGTCAATCAGTTTGGAAAAAGGTCTCTAGTGGCATACAGGAAGGCTCTATTCTTGGTTCAGTTCAAGTCCTTGTTTTTAATCAATACCAAAGACACACAACTACTCCAGAGATAGGCTATGGATTTGTGGATTTTTAAAAAGAGACCACACGTGCATAAGTTCATGGCTTACTGGGGCAGAGATGAAGTTTATTTGAAACAAAGGTAAATAAACAGTAAGAAATTATGCAACGTGGCTCAGCTCAGCTTCTTTTGAACCCAGAAATATGGATGCTGCAGCTACCACTGATACTGTTAGTGTGCTGCTATGTCTGAAAAGCTAGATTTTATTGCTCACCACATCCCTTTTAATATCCAGGGCTTACACGATCATCCAGGAAGAACTTCCACAAATACAAAACATTTGCAGATGTCTATACCCCTTCCTGATTCTTGAACAAAACATAGAGGGTCAGTTAAGTCCATGTAGACCTCAGACAGGCAGAGCAGAGTTAGTGTACCCTGTCCCTAAGCAGCATCTCTGCCTCCCTGTTTACTGCATCCCAGAGAGGGGGCAGGAGCAGGGGTTTCAGTGCAACTTTGCTAAATTCCCCCAGGATCCTCTTGGGGTGCAGGTGCCAGAGTTACTGTCCTAAGAGCTTGAAGTCTTACTGGAACTAAGAAACTTAACTGTGCTACATCACAGCCCCTTTAAACCTTCAGCTTAAATCATTTTTGAAGAATCTATGCCATTAATGTTTTCTTTTAAGGGATTAATTTCAGAAATTGAGATTCCTTGGTTGTTGAGCCAAACTCAGCATCAATAAAACTAAATCGTCATCCAAGGGAAAAAAGCTGATGTAGCCTTCAGGTATTGCTGATAGTTTCTCTACCCCTGGTTATTCAGCATCCTAAAAAGCTCATTTCCCCTCAGGAGCCTCTCAGATTTACAGAGCGCATAAAACTGGGAAGGATCTTTGGAATGAGAAAATCAAAATTTCAGAAGATATCAGAAAGGCCAGAACAATGAGCTGAAACTTAAAAGGAGAGAAGTTGACCAGATAAATGTGAACTCCTACACTTAAGTCCAAAAATAAGCATTTAAATAGAAAATTTAGAAAAGATCTGACTTAATATCAACACATAGCTAGCTTTTTAATTAAGTGTAAGCCTAATAAGAGCCAGCAGAATGAGCTAGCCAATAAAAATAAGATTGCACTAATAAGTGTCCTTATCAAAGGTAGTAATAATTGCTTTCTATTATCTCTACAAGTGAGGCAATAGCTGTGACATTTGGGTTAAGTTTTGTACATCTCATTTTCAGGAGATGTTAGCCAACCAGGGAACAGAGTGACTAGAATGTTTAAGAGGCCTCAAAACCCATGTCTGATACAATGAGAATAACAATAGACGTTTGCACGTATTGAAGCCCTACAGCGTGTCAGGCTCTATGGTAGACACTATACCCAAAAAATGGATGTAGTATTGAACATCTTTTGCCTCAAAAAGGGGAAGCTACCTCCTCGACTGAACATCAGACTTCACGATGATAGGACATCATTTTCAGATGTTCGAGAAGTGAATTACCAAGTGGCAGGGAGAAAAGATTATGTAGTGCCAGGACATCATTTTCAGATGTTCGAGAAGTGAATTACCAAGTGGCAGGGAGAAAAGATTATGTAGTGCCAGAGGGAAAAATAGGCCAAATGAGTTAAAGTTACAGGAAGGCAAATTAAACCTGAAATATAAAAAAGAAATTTATATCATTTATTATTGCTCAGAAATGGTACAGGAAGCCATTTAAGGAGGGCCATTTACTGTTAATAAAATGCTATGTGCAGGTGTATGGTGCAGTGCTAACGCTCTGGGGCTACTAACCCAAAAGTTGGTGGTTCGAGTCCACTCATGGGCACTTCAGAAGAAAGGCCTGGCAATGTACCTCCAAAAAAATCAGCCATTGACAACCTTATGGATTACAATTCTACTCTGATACACATGGGGTCGCCTTGAGTTAGAATCACTGGACAGTAACAGGTTTGGTACAGAGGTCCTGACCTGTACGTACATTACCAGCTAAACAGTAAAGTAGATACTGATATCCTCGTTTTACACATGAGGAAATTGAGACAACAAGTAAAAGCTTGTCTAAGTTTACTTGAGGAAGTGATAAAATTAAAGTTTACTGACTCTGGTGTTCATTTATTTTCACTAAATTATATTCTTCTCTAACATTGAAAAAATTCTACATGGCCATTGGCTAAATGTCCATTTCTTTTGAGCATCTTTAAGGGAATTCCTTAAAAATTGGGAGGAGTTACCTCTTTGATCCTTCAAATGGCTCAGAATTAATGAGCCTATTTGTCAAGTAACACACTTTCACAAGAACGAATGTTTAATAATCTGCATCATAAAACCACAAAGTAATAGGCCTATTGACAATGTTTAAAATGAATCTAAAGAGATCAGTTTGAGTTGAGGGAATGCTAAATTCTCTCAGTGAAGAACATGTACTAATTTATCCTGAGTTTCATTGGGAAAGCAGTTAATTCGCCTCCTACTATACTTGCTTGCAGACAGCACACTTATTTGCTCCCTTATTATATTCTAAAGCATTTATGTCGCATGTGTTGTTGCCGCACCAGTAGTAAAGAGAAAATTCAATACATGTCAAATTATAGTACAGACCTTTATGTCTGTGATGAACCATAAACATGGTTGGAAGTCAGAAGAGATAAGTGTAGTTTAGAACTTGGCTGTCATGGCTGAGAATTGAGGAGGGGGCTTGAAGAAAGGCAGATATCTAGAAGTAGGGAAGAACAGACCTATATTGAAAGTCTACTGTGTTCTGGACACGTTAGCCCATTAACCCATTCAAAGTATTGTGGGAGGAACACTAGAAGCTCAGGTGTACCATCTGCATAGGACCCTGAGGAGGCCAGCCCAGGCCAAGCAGAGATTCTGGGGTAGAAAGCAGTGGGAAATATTGTTGTGTGGGCAAGATGGAAATAGACTGCAGAGGGGCTTGGATTCTGAGCTCATTTTTCAGGTGCTGAATACACAGCCTGGTGCTCTAGCACTGGGAGGCCTGCTGGATTCCTGAGCAGAAGCATAGCATAAAGAAAGTAGTTCAGAAATATGGGGAAACATGCTTCCTCTGTGTCATTAACAAGGAACTAGAAGCCACAGTATAATAACAAGTAGTGGTTGTTTTTAGAAAGGAGTCTCCTCCTCTGAACTTGACTGGATTGTAGGACAGATGCTAGTGATAATAGTGAATGCTTACATAACATTGACTGTGTGTCTGGCGTTCTTCTAAGTACTATAGGTTTATTCCTTCATTTATCCTCACAACACTCTTAGGAAGAAAGTGTTGTTATTATTATCATTGTCTCCATCATCCAGATGAGGAAACCAAGGCTTCTAAAAGCAATGTGCTCATGGTCACATAGAGAAGAAACCCAACATGCAGTGTGTGCTCACCTGGTAGCCATGTTCTTATGACCAATAACAGTGCATCCAAAATGGTCATTTGATGATATTAGTATCTGGTAGCATCTAGCTGTTTATAACTCTTAGTCGCAGCTTGACCAGATTGTTCTCAGAAGTGGCAGGCCCAACAGGGATGAGGTTACGTTCCCTGGTTCATGAACAGGGATTGACAACCGGATTCCAACGTTGGATGTGTGTGCTTTCCTCCCCTAGAACCTGGAGACTATGGGACAGTTCATTTGAGATCTTAAAATTATATTTATCTTCTAATAAAAGTCAAAATCAAATTAAGTGTGTGGATTATATCTGCAGTGTATTTTATTTATAAACATTGTAAATTTCCTTCCACACACATGGCATACCATATGTGTACTTTTTTTCCCCCTACTAGGGGCTCAAGATCTGGATCGTATCCGACTCTCCACCTACAGAACAGCATGCAAGCTTAGGTTTGTTCAGAAGAAATGCAATTGTGAGTATGCCAGTTGTTTGAACTAATTAACTCCCCAACCCCGAATCCTATAGTTTACATTTGTTACTCTGTTTGCTAAAACTAGGGCTTTTTTTTTTTTAGGTGTTGATAAAAATGTGTTTACCCAACAATAAAAAGTGTATTATGATACACAAACGGTAGAGAGAATAATCTTAAGTAACTCTGAAGCCTTAATTATTCTTCATGACTAAAGTATTAAAATGAATGAGCCTCTGGATGGGTATGTAGCCTAGTCCTTGGCATGGTTTAAATCTGGATGGGTATTTGTCTTCTTTTTTCTAGCCTTGTTATTGTAAATGGAGTGGCATCAAATCGGTTTCCAAGAACTTTATAAAATAATCAAATATTGAATTCTCCTTAAATTTGTATTTCCTTTACAAGTATAGGAAAATATTTACAAGCTCCTGAAATCATTGAAGTTTCTTTCTGAAACTACAAAATTAGTCTTTTGTATGAGAGTATTAGGAGTCCCTGGATGATGCAATTCATTAAGCACTTGACCACTAGACGAAGGACTGGAAGTTCAAACCCACCCAGAGGCTCCTGGGAAAACAGGCCTGCCAGTCTACTTCCAAAAGGTCATAGTCTTGAAAACCCTACAGAGACAGCTGTACTCTGACACACTATATCAAACAATAGCAAGAAAAGAGACAACAATATTTAAAGAAACAAAGGAACTTGTGTGAGCTGCTTCCCAGATTTTAAAATGTTAAAGTAGCAAGCTAGATCATTAATGACAGCTTTACGTTCCCTGCTGGGTCAGTGCTTCCATCATATTACCACATCCAGTTTCTCTTGAAAAAAAAATATTGCTTAATAGTTCATGTGTCTGAACTTATTTTCTTGTCTGAAAACTGACTGCTATAAGAAATTAATAACTTCTCATTTTCTAATTAGCATCTTCTCTAATCACGATGCTATAAAAGTAGAAATCAATAATAGGAATTGCAAGGAAAAAAAAAATCTAATAAGTAGAAACTAAATAACACCTGGCTTAAAACTACTGGGTAATAGAAGAAATCGAAGATGGAATTAAAAAAAATTCCTAGAAATCAAATGAGACTGAAAACACAAGATGCCAAAACCTTTGAGACACAGCAAAAGCAGTGCTCAAAAGTACATCAAAAAAGAAGAAAGAACAAAAGTCATTTTCTAATTAGTATTGGATGAATTAAAAAAAAAAAAATGAAAATCATGATCTTCTCCTGAGTACGTGCACATAGTTCTTAAATAACTGGCATGGGGATTCAACTCTTGGTGAACATTGAAACCAGCCATGTTGTCATCTCTACTGATCCAGAGTCTCCAGCAGACACTTAACCAGCGCCCTGGGCAGCTACCCGCAGCCCAGGCCTCTTAGGCTTATAGCTGATTGTGACTGTGAAGATGGGGACTGTGCATCCATTCCAGTTGTCTGTCTACGGCTTATTCTCCAGCCCCACAGGGCTGAAGTTTGGACTAGGAGGAAAATCATAGGTTGGTCAAATATCAAATATATGTCTTGATTCCTTGCAGTAAGCTAAACCAATTTAGAAAAAGGAATGAGAGAAAAAGCACTACAGGTTTTAGAAGGAATTTGTGGTTGTATTTGTAGCCCTGGGTATTGTTGAGTCAATAAAAATCCTTTTCAGTACTAGTGTTAGGAGACAAAGAGAATGTACCCACAAAAGAAAAATCTACCCTCTGCCCCACCAGCCACCACCACCTCACACTGAAACAAAAGGAAGCATTTCCATGTGTTCAGTACTGAAAGGTGATGGGTTTCTCCCACTTTCTGACCACTTATTACCACTAGAATAGCCCCTGAAGTATGGGGGTTGAGGGGGAGAGTAGGGTGGTAGTGCTGTCCACCTTAAAGGTTTTACAAAACAGAGCCTTTCTTAGGCTCCTTTCACTAGGGCTGGGGATTTTAAGAAAGATTTTTAACTTCGGTAAGTATAAGCCCAAAGAACGCAAGCCAAAAATAAAATAAAATGAAACATGCAAAGCTCATAGTGATTTGGCAGCACTCCATCGGACAATACAAGGTACATGCATGGTGTTAGCCCTAGCTAGGGTGCTCCAGCAACCCACTGGCCATATGCCCTTTCTCCTGCTTTCTGATAATAGCCCTTTCTCATTCTTAGGCATCTCCTTTTCTTCTTCCTTTCCATTCTGGTCCTCACCCTTTGTCTACACCCTGAATTGTGTCTAAGTCACACTAACCTTCTTGGAAAACAGTGGGGATGAAGTAAGGGTGAGAGTTCATTCTTCATAGTAGAACCTTCATACCTATCCATTTGCCCCTCTGTATATCCATTCACTTACCTCTTTATTTAGTAACCACATAATGAGTTCCTACTGTACGTTCAGAACAGCAGGGTGGTGCAAATGGTTAAGCATTCAACTACTAGCCAAAAGATTGGTGGTTCAAACCCACCCAGAGGTCCCTCAGAAGACAGGCCTGATGATCTGCTTCCAAAAGGTCACAGCTTTGAAAACCCTATGGAACAGTTCTACTCTGCACACATGGGGTCACCATGAGTCAGAATCTACTCAAAGACAACTAACAACAGCAAAAACATGTGTCTGTTCATGACAGAATTCTCACCTTCCATGCGAGAGACCTACGTCTGATTCCTGGACAATGCACCTCCTATATGGACTCCACCCATCTGTCATTGGAGGCTTGCATGTTGCTATGACGCTGAACAGGCTTCAGCAGAGCTTCCAGAGTAAGATAGACCAGGAGAAAAGGCCTGGTGATCTACTTCTGAAAATCAGCCAGCAAAAACCCTGTGGATCACAATGGTCTGTTCCACAACTGATCCGGGAGATGGCACAGGGATGGACTACATTTCTTTTCATTGCCCATGGAATTGAGTAGACGGACTTTTAAACAGACTTTAAAATAGCATGGAGTGTAATGATCGAATATGTACTTGGTGATATGGGAGCACGAAGGAGGCAGTGCCCTGACTTGGAGGGGTGGGAACTGCTGAGTGAAGTGTCCTGGAGGAGGCGATATCCACGCTAGGTCAGAAAGAATTATTAGATGTTAAGCAGACATCTTATAGACTTATAAATATCATGCATTTTAGGATGAGGAAAGAGACCCTAAGCAGAATAAAAACTGAGGCATAAGGGAGGATAACAAACATATTTTGAATACCCTGCTAAAATTCAGCTTCTTTTTTAAATTCTTTCTACCTTGATCAAAAGTGTTAAATGCAAGTACTGTATGTGTTTCCTGCACTTTCCTTGCTGACGATAAATATAACCACTGTGATATTTAGAGGTACTCATCAAATACTAACACAATTGAGTTTGGCTTATCTTAATCAAAGATGGAGTCTTTCTTGTAGGAAGGTAACAGAAACAGTGGTGTTTCTGTGACATGACATTAGTCAGCATTGAATCCGCACCACTGTATTAGAGGAAGGTAATTTTGTCTGCAGTAAAACCTGACCCACAGCAAATTATGCTACCTTGTAATGGAGCTTTACTCTAAAATAAAAGGGATAAGAAAAAATCCAGGTAATATATTTGTAAGTGCATTGCTTTATTAGAAACTCTTATTATAGTATCTACTTCATAGAAATCAATGAAAGGATCTTAACTGAGAAGAGGTGTATTTTTAGGGCCAGATTACTTTACAGGTAAAATTTATTTTGTATATTAAAACAAAAAAAAAAACTGAGTTTAAAAACTACAACATGAAGGATAAAACCTAAGAACTGACTTGTGTAAAATTATCACTTAGAAAAAATAAACATTGTCTGAATATAGTGTGGAGTGTATAGATTTTAGACGATTTCTTTTTTTATCTAAATTCAAAGATCAGAAATAGCTAATGCCACATTTTTCCTTCCCCACAGCCCTTGCCCACCCTGTTTATGGCTACTCTGTTCACAGCATTGATTGCTATCACTGCCCTTCATGTCCGTTCCCCTTAATGCAGTTCCTGATGGATGCTGAGAATAACTGGCTTGCAGGGTTCTAAAAGGACTCTAAACCAGGGGCCAGAAAGGTACAGCCTGTGGCAGTGGCGTCACTAGGGAGGCACAGGGGATGCGGACCACACTGGGTAATAATGTCAAAGGGGGTGATATCAAAATGACTGTAAAAATTTTGTGCAGTGTTTCAGCAGAAATTTATTGTTTTTTATAGAAATATCCCTGTAGTTAGTTATAACAACAAAAAGATCTTCCAAGACCAAACCCATTGCCTTGAGTTAATTCCGACTCATAGCAGCCCTATAAGACAGAGTAGAACTGCCCCATAAGGTTGCCAAGGAGCGCCTGGTAGATTCAAACTGCCAACCTTTTGGTTAGCAGCCAAACTCTTAACCACATTGTCACCAGGGTTTATAGGTATCAATATACCTACAAGGCTAAAACTCTGTGCTGATTTACTTTTCAGACCTTCTAATGCACTCAGGTCAGAGCTGTCACTATTACCCAGTTACAATGATGCTTGGAATCACGTGGTTTTTTCTGTCTGCGCTACAAGCACATGCTGTTGTTTTTATTGATGCCGGTATTTTTATAGTCACTGATTTTGTCAAATTTTCTGGTGCTTTAGCTACATTATTATGGTAATTAGCATGGGGGTGATACCATGAGTTACCACACTGGGTGACACCAACCCTAGTGATGCCACTGGCCTGTGAGCTAAATCCAGCCCACTGCCTCTTTTTGTACAGGCCCTGAACTAAGAGTAGTTTTTACAGATGAATGTTGTTGTTGTTGTTAGATGCCGTCAAGTTGGTTCGGTCTCGTAGCCACCCTATGTACAACAGAATGAAACACTGCCTGGTCCTGCGCCATGCTCACAATCATTGTTATGCTTGAGCCCACTGTTGCAGCCACTGTGTCAATCCATCTTGTTGAGGGTCTTCCTTTTTTTTGCTGGCCCTCTGCTTTACCAAACATGATGTCCTTTTCCAGGGACTGATCTCTTCTCACACACATCTAAAGTATGTTTGATGTAGTCTTTCCATCCTTGCTTACAAATAAATATTTGTAATTAATTTTATAATAGGAAACATTAACTTTTAACCCCGTTGAAGTGAAATGGTTCCCCCCTCAAAAAAAAAAATTCTATTTTTCTCACTAGGAGACCTGTATTACAAAGAAATATGCTCAATTTTTACTGTATTTTGAACGTTGTCAATAAAAAATTTGATTTCTTTGTTATACATAACCAGTTGCCGTCAAGTTCAATCAACTCCTGGTGACCTCATATGTGTTAGGGTAGAATTGTGCTCCACAGAGTTTTCTGGGGCTGATTTTTCAGAAGTAGATCTCCATACCTTTCTTCTGAGGTAACTCCGGGTGGACTCGAACCTCCAGCCTTCTGGTTAGCAGCCAAACACATTAACCATTTGCGTCACCCAGGGACTCTTGTTATATATGTACCTACATAACATCCTTGATTGCGCCTCATAAACTGCAAAGACTAAATATTTACTATCCAGCCCTTTACCAAAAACTGGTTGCCAATCCTGCTATAAAAGAAGAGTTTTAAGAAACCCATGTCTTTTTTTTTCGGGGAAAAGACTCACCATTCCTTTAACTTTTCTCTGTAGGACCTATTTTCCAAATCAGCCTCCTCCCCTGATTATTCATCTTCACACCCTGTTGTACTCTCCTTCCTGAGCCATGAATAGCACATTCTTTAGTAGAATTTTTTTCAAAAATGAATTTCTCTAAAAATTGGGCACTGAGTCAGCTACTTTATACTCTAGAAGGAATGTGGTAGGATGTAGAGCAGTGAGTTTATACAAATAATATTCCTGAAACTCATTTCTTATCAACATCCTTCTCTTTAGCTTCCAGATATTTTTGGTGGCTTTCCACAAAAAGAAAGGCCCTGTACCCTTTATAAACTGTGCGTGAAATTGCAACATTTCAGCCTTTATTTTAAACAAATCACTGGATTTCTACTAGCACATTTTTTCCTTGGCCAGCACTGACATGGTTAATGATCCAGTTACCCTGTAATGTCAGCAGATCTTTCTTCAGAAATCACTTTGGAGTCAATGAAACGCAGCCCAAAGTTTATGAACAAAAGAACAGGCAACAAGAGAAATCAATCAGAAGTATCTAATCCCTCCTTTTTAATGGATCTTGACTGAATGCAGAGAATTCCAGAAAGATGTTTACCTCTTTAATTGGGGGTGGGGAGGCAAGGGGATACTCTCACCCACTCCCACAGCTGACATTGCACCATCTGTTAGTCTGCTGATTACAGTATGAATTTTCTTTCTGCACTCAGATCAACTAAAATCTAATTAAAATTTTGTTTAAAAGGAAAAGAAGCAAAAGCAAATATATATATATATATATTTAATTTTTTTATCTGTGCTTTCAGAGTTCTTCAAAGTACCTTTCCTCTAGTGAATGAAACATTTTTAAACATACCCTTCATCCAAATATAGTTTTCCTTACGTTAGAACACATGGTTTGTTTTTTAATGTCTCTAAACTTCTTTCAGAATGTCGTTTGAACCAAAATATGCGGTTACTTGTTTACAGAAATGTTTTTCTATCACTGCACAATTAACCTGAGTGCCATGAAAGTATTCTGTGCATTAATGGATATGCTACTTTCGTTTCATTTTTCAGCCAGCCAGATGACTGGTCTTATGTTGCAGGAGTAGTCTTTAGACATGTTTTTGCCATGAAATACTGATACTCCACTCACTTCTCCAAGCTCATTTGTTCAAGCTAGTGCCCCATCTCATCTAACAGTTTCTATAGGTCAGAAATCTAACACAGCAAGACTGGATTCTCTGCTAGGGTCTCACTGGGCTAAAATCAAGGTGTTGGCTGGGACTGGGGCTTTCATCTGGGGCTTGGGTCCTCTTTCAAGTTCACTGGTTATTGGAAGAATTCATTTCCTTGTGCTTTTAGCATTGAGGTCCCCACTTCTTTGCTGGCTGTCACCCAGGGACTACACTAAGTTCCTAGAGGCCACCCACATTTCTTGCCACGTGGTCCCCCCGCCCAGGCAATTCAGAACATGGATGTTTGCTTCTTGATCCAGACCAGCCAGAGGACCTTTCTATGACTTCTTCTTCTGTGAACAGCCAGATAAAACATCCTACTTTTAAAGGAGGTTGTGTCAGACATAACCAGATAAGCTCCCCATTTTTAAGGTTAGCTAATTTGGGACTTAAATTACTTCTGCAAAATCCCATTGCAGCAGTACTAGATTAGTGTTTGATTGAATGAGTGGGAGAAGGCATGTGTTCCCCAGAGGAAAGGAATCTGGGCCGGGGGTGGGGTGGGGGAGGTTTGCATCTTAGAATTCTGCCTACCACTCTACACAAACACATATGGACTTTCCATTTTCCGGGTAATGATACATATAGATCCTTGGATGACAAAATAAATTTTTAACACTTTCATGGTTTGGGGGACAGAATGCACCCACAAATATTTTCAGGTTCTTAGGTTCCTCAGGAGGAAGCTTGTCGCACTAAAATATATGCTACCCTCCAGTGGGGCTTCTGTAACAGTGAAAAATGAAAGAAATGTTCCTTGGTGAAGATTCTCTAAGGTAGAAAGCTTAGGTATGAAGCAGTGTGTTTGGGTCAAACTTTGGTCTGTTTGGCTTTTGTACAGCTAGGTAATCCTTGTAGGCATCTTTATGGCTTCCTGTGTGATCGTTAGGGAGCCCTGGTGGGTTTGGTTTGTGTGTGTGTGTGTGTGTGTGCATGCACGATGTTTGAAAAATCAGAGGTGCCCAATGTAAATTTTAACGTTTTTTGGGACATATGTGCCCCCAAAAATATGTATTAAAATCCATAGTTCATAGCAAAATTTCAGAAATGCTCCTTGATTCAGCATGCCTTCCATTAATGAAAACACATGGTATCAACAAAAAAATTCAAAGCAGAAAATAATTAGGTCTTGAAAGTGAAAACTTTATGCAGGAGAGACGAAACCCACAAAACAACAGAGATAGAGAAGGATTCTTCACACCCAAGGAGTCAGAAGGAAGAGCAGTATCATTAAGTTAGGGAAATAAATGGCGGCTGACTAACCCTTGGAGCATAATTATCTTTGTATTGTTCGGAATGTTTTTGATACATAATTTTTATTCCTGTTGTTGAATCATTCTAGGCGCTACTTAGAATAAGGAAAAGTGCATTGCCTTGGAATACAGTGTTCCCAAAAAGTCCCTGTGGGAAAGTGGGTGGTGGGAGCAGAACATAAACAAACCCATTAAAGATGCCTGCATAATATGGCCATGGAAAAACTGCTCCTCTCTGACTCCTCTCCGGGCACCCTGGTAAAATTGTTTCACCTTCATCAAGGCAAATTTTGGTAGAGAAAACCTATGATTTTAAAGTCCCGATGCTTGTGTTGTGGGTTTAATTAAAACTGCTTCTTCCCTTTAATCGCTTTTGTTTTTAAGATCTTAGAGTTTGAGTTTTATTTCCTTGTTAGTATTTTTATTTTTAGAGAATGCTGGAAGCTTTGTCTGCTCAAACTGCTGCCATTGCAGAACCTTAACCCAACACCTATAGTCCTGTTAATAGACATCTGGATGGAAGATACATTGGCTTCTTTCCCTTCCTCTTGCTTTTGCGTTATACCTGGAAGTATGTCAACTGAGCACTTTTCCTTTCACAGTTTAGGAAAATGCATAACTTTAAATGCCCTACTCAGCTGGGAAAGAGTAGTGCATACAGAGGAATGCCTTTCAAGCTTCCCCAACCCCATCCTACAGGTGCCAAGACAAGATTCAACAGCCTTCCCCTAGTGGCCTGCCAAACCATATTCCTGGGAGCCTGCCTGACTGGCCCGGAGCCCGTCAGCAGACCAATGAAGGGGCACAAAAAGGATGCCCTCCCACAGCCTGGCTCCCAGAATCTCCACGTTCTGGTGAACATTGAGAGAAAACAGATGGCCAGGAGGACGGAGGTGGGAGAATGGCCTCTCCCACATAATCACACCTATGATTGTGCAGAAAATTCATTCCTAGTACCACCTTGGTTTACTCTTCATTGAGGCTTTCTTCACATATTTTGTAGTTGTTATTAGCGGTCACTCACTTATTGATTCATTCAGTAAGTATGGTGTCACATTCACTGTGTGCCAAGCATTATGCTAGACCATGGAAAACAAGTGTAAAATAAAAAGTGAAGTATTCAGAGTTCTTTGCCCTTTTGTAAATTTCTCTCACACGGAGTTCAAATATATGCATATTCATTTTAGTATCCCTTTGAGGGAATACTGATGCTACTAATGGATGCCAAGGGCAAAGGAGGGACCCAAAGACAGTGTCTGGAGGAGTTAGAGCCAAGGACAAGGAAGGTAGGAGGGAGAAGTCAAAAGTCAATGGTTCTGAGTAACGAGCCCCTCAAAGCACCAAACACTGGAAAGACCAACAGAGAAATAAAACCTTTGAATATGAATATTTTCTACCACAAATCAAAGCGAATTCACAAACGTTTAAATCCTGAATCAGATCTCGTCACTCCTCTGCTCACATTCCTTCAGGGGCTCCTCGTTTGCCTCAGAGGAAAAGCCTCAGTCCTGAAAATGGCCCAGTGGGCCCCACATGATCTGGCCTTGTTTCCTGTCTTACTTCATCTCCTACCTGATCACTCTGTTCCAGCCACACAGGACTCCTGCCGCACCTGGAACACACCAGGCGTGTACTCTTCTCTTCATAGTGCCATTGCACCGGCTCTTCCCCGAACTGGAACTCTCTTCCCATAGAAATTCACATGGCGACTTCCTCACCTTCAAGTCTTTGCTCATTCGTCATCTTCTCAACAAAACCCCTATCCCAGCTCTCCAGTTTCCTCATCCCATTGCCCTACTCTTTGTTTTTCCCAAAGCACTTGCAACTTTCTAATACACTGTACACTATATAATTTACTTAGTTGTTATGTTTAGTATTTGTCTTCCTTGACTCAGATCTGGGCTCCTACAGGGGGGAAAAAAAATCAGTTTGCGTTGTGTGTGCCGAAGTACCCCCAAGTATTCCCAGTACCTGGCATATAATAGGTGTTCAATGAATACTTAATAAATGAATGGACCTGTTGAGACTACTGAGGTGAAGCTCTTGAGTAAGTAAATGATGGCAAATGACAGAGTATGGCTTACAAAATCCACTGCCATTGAGTTGATTCCAACTCATAGCAACCTGATAGGACAGAGTAGAACTGCCCCATATGGTTTCCAAGGAGCGCCTGGTGGATTCAAACTGCTGACCTTTTGGTTAGCAGCCATAGCTCTTAACCACTACACCACTAGGATTTCCACTAGAGTATGGCTTAATGCCTATTAATTAATTTAAAATGAATAAAATGCTACTGATAGCCTAATTAGTGTGTTTTCATTAATATATTGTAGGAACAAAAAATATTTATGTATGTCTTTCTAGGTTTACCCAAATGCTAAGTACCCCTAACCCCGTTTTTCTATTAAAATAGCTTGAATTTATGTTCTTGAACATACTTTTTCTACTATGTCATTCTTGTTGTTAGGTGCCCTCTAGCCAGTTCTGACTCATAGCAACCCGATGCACAACAGAATGAAACACTGCCTGGTCCTGTGCCATTCTCATAATCATTTTTATGCTTGAGTTCATTGTTGCAGGCACTGTGTCAATCCATCTCATTGAGGGTCTTCCTTTTTTTTGTTGACCCTGTACTTTACCAAGCATGGTGTCCTTCTCCAGGGACTGATCTCTTCTGATAATGTGTCCAAAGTATGTAAGACATAGTCTTGACATCCTTGCTTCTAAGGAGCATTCTGGAAGTACAACCCCATGTTTGTGAGGGACTGCAGTAGTTAGAAAAGCCTAATTACTGAACCTGTGACTGGAAGCCATGTGACAAAACCCCTTACAATGACAGCCCTCTGGATTGTGGGGTCTCATGGACAAGGTTAGTGACAGATTGTGATTTCCTTTCTCTGAGTTATTTGAGAGACCTTAGAAATTTCAAGTCATGTTTTAAAGCTTGATACAGAAATCTCTTCAGCGGATGGGTGGGGATAGTTACATTAAATCCTAAAAACATAAATATCCAGAAAGCAAACTACTTTGTTTTCCAAAAAGCAATAGCTAACTGCTTTAGGTGAAGGGAAAGACAACACTCAATACATGGAAGGTCAGCTCAATTGGACTGGACCAAAAGCAAAGAAGTTTCCGGGATAAAATGAATGCTTCATAGGTCAGCGGAGCAAGGGCAGGGGTTTGGGGACCATGGTTTAAGGGGACTTCTGAGTCAATTGGCAAAATCATTCTATTATGAAAACATTCTGCATCCCACTTTGAAATGTGGCGTCTGGGGTCTTAAATGCTAACAAGCGGCCGTCTAAGATGCATCAATTGGTCTCAACTCACCTGGAGCAAAGGAAAATGAAGAACACCAAGGTCACACGACAACTAGGAGCCCAAGAGACAGAAAGGGCCACATGAACCAGAGACCTACATTATCCTGAGACCAGAAGAACTAGTTGGTGCCCGGCCACAATCGATGACTGCCCTGACAGGGAGCACAACAGAGAACCCCTGAGGGAGCAGGAGATCAGTGGGATGCAGACCCCAAATTCTCACAAAAAGACCAGACTTAATGGTCTGACTGAGACTAGAGGAATCCTGGCGGTCACGGTCCCCAAACCTTCTGTTGGCCCAGGACAGGAACCATTCCCGAAGACAACTCATCAGACATGAAAGGGACTGGACAGTGGGTGGGAGAGAGATGCTGATGAAGAGTGAGCTAATTATATCAGGTGGACACTTGAGATTGTGTTGGCATCTCCTGTCTGGAGGGGGGATGGGAGGATAGAAAGAGTGGGAAGCTGGCAAAATTGTCACGAAAGGAGAGACTGGAAGGGCTGACTCATTAGGGGAGAGCAAGTGGGAGAAGGGAGTAAGATGTATGTAAACTTATATGTGACAGACTGATTGGATTTGTAAACGTTCACTTGAAGCTCAATAAAAGTTAATAAAAAAAAAAGCAATAGCTAATATATTTAGACAAAATACTTTTAAAGAACAATTGCATTTTTCAATATGTGAAGTATCATGTGGAATGGCACTTTACTCTCATTTTTCCATAGTTTTGTATTTTCTACCTAAATGGGTCTGATGCCTTTTTAATTTTTTAATATCCTGGGAAATACTGTCCCAGCCATTTTTTTTTTTTTTCCAACGTTGGCCACCAAATAGATGAAGCTCTGAGATGTAAACCAGGTGTCTGAAAGGCAGGCACATGGCTAAGTGGAACCCAGGCCACTCACCATTGCTGTGTTGGCTCTCGGTTTTCTCTTCTAGCTTTAAGAGTGATGAATAAAGGTTGCATTAATGTGGCAATCCGAAAGTATTTCTGAAGTTTTATTTTTAAAAATGTCTATTTATCAATGACTTGTGTTATAAAATAGAAGCTCTGTTCTACTGAGATACAGTATGTTTTCTTAACTCATTCAGCAAATATGTATCAATCACCCTCCATGTGCCAGGCACTCTGTGGACAGTACCATGAACAAAACATAAAAAACACCGGCCCTCATGGAACTTGCATTCTAACAAATAATAACAGTAATTTCAGATAGGTATGAGTGCTATAAGGACAACATATCGGGGTGATGGAATAGAGAGTGACAGGGTACCACATTACAGAAAGTGGACAGAGAACTCATCTCTGAGGCATTGGTATTTGAGCTGGGATGGGCCAAGAAGCAGCAGCCAGCCAAGTGAAAATCTAGGGAAGGGGCAAAGGTGAAGCTACTGGGAGCTCTATAACCTAGGAGCAGAAAGAAGGCCGGAGGGTCTGAGGCATAGTGGGCAAAAACTCCAGGTGAAGAGGTTGAAGAGGTCTACAGGATCCACATTATGTGCTGCCCTGTAGGCCATCATATGAAACTCGAATTTTTATTTCTATTTTTTTGGTGGGCAGTGGGAAACATTAGAGGGAATAAAGCAGGAAGTGACTTAGATTTTTTTTTTTAAGCAGACTTTAAAAATTATATATACAAACAAAAATTATATTTTTGGTATGTTAACAAGAGTTACCTTGATATACGCAAACTAAGTCCCAAATAAAAAATTTTAAATATAATGCACATGACCAAAAATTCTAGAAAGATATCTGCAAGGCAAAACACTCCTTTTATCATGCCCATCTTGTTCAGAAAGATCTCATGACTGTATATCCCCACACCTGTATCTGTAGAATTAAGTTCAAATCCCTTCATTTGAAACTAAATCCTCTCACTCTAAGAAGTTTGGACTTAATTCAAAGGGCAACAGGAAGCCACTGCAGGATTTTTATCAGGGTAGTGATAGGATCATAATTTTGTTTTTGAAAGATCTCCTTGTGTGAGTGTTAGACCAGGTAGTGGGTAAGAGAGGATATAATAGTGACCTGAACCAAGATGGGGGCAGTGCAGCTATGAACTGGTCATATCCCCAGGGTACTGACCACTTGGCACTGATCATATGCTCTGTTGGGCCTTGGGTAAGATCCTCTGTCTCATCACCCTTTATATCCTGCACAGTGTCTAACACACAGTATGCATTTATTCCATATTCATCTGCAGATAGATTGGTGTGATAAAGTGTCTATTGAGTAATGACTGTGCAGGACATCTTGCTGAGCACCTTGGGGGACACAGAGGTGATTCAGACTCAGAGCTTCACCTTAAGGAGCTTGTCGATGATAGTAGGAGATAAGAGATGTACATATCATATTGTGCCCATTCTAGACGATATGCGATTTGATGACATATCTTGTTTCTTTTTGTTGTTGTTGGTCTAAAAACAACTTTTTATTTAATTCTTTGGGTATATAGCACACTGTTCTCATTCGTTGCCATGGAGGTGATTCTGACTCACGGTGACTTCATGTGTGTCAGAGAAGTGTGCTTCATAGGGTTTTTTAATGGCTGATTTTGGGGGGCAGGTAGATCACCAGGCCTTTCTTCAGAGGCACCGCTGGGTGGACGCAAACTTTTTGTCTACCAGCCAAGAATGTTAACCATTTACACTTCCAGGGAAGCTATGTTCCCATTCTAGAAAAAGAAATTTCTGAATCTCTGATAACTTATCTAGCTTTTTCTTTGGCCTAAGCCCACTTTTTATTTGATTCTTTTTTTCCTGCATTTTTTTTTTTTCCTGTTACTCATATTTCTCAGGTTCTTTCCAAAATGTTTGCTTGGCATGATCTGTACAGTTTATTTGCGTGTCTTATGAATATTCATAGGTAGTAAGAAAGCTAAAAACCTGAAACATCCAGTGAAGGCTTTTGCCCTTCCCATTTTCAGCATCCCCTACACACACCACCACCACCCAACTATGTATCTTCAGGAACACTTAGATACCTGTCAATCGGGTGATTTTTTTTTTTTTTTGGCATTATAATTCATATTTAGAGGAGCAAAATAATTTAACTGGAGCAATATAAGAAGAAAAATATAGTATGAAACTTTACCCTTAATTTAGGCTACCCTAGGTGGTACTATTCCTTAGTGTGCAAATTTAGGATTACCGTATTTTTACGCAAATAACGCATACCTTCTACAATTGTTTGCCAACTGCACCCTCCCCCTGTGAGATATTTTCAGAAGTGCTGCTATGCCCGTTCTTTTTTTACATGTTGCTGTAAAAAAAAAAAAAAAGACTAAACAATCTAATGAATGTGTGCTGTTTATCATAAAGCTTCTTATTTTATGACTGTCAAATAGTAGATACATCCAAAAACTTTGCTATATAAACTTCTGTCTATCCTGCCAATACCCTGATCTATCATTTTGTGAATTGAAAAAAAAAAAATGGTGGTCAAAAGAAATCAATTTTACCTATAAAAAAAAATAACATACTAAAATAAGTTTAGTCAGTAGCTACTTTTAATAACTCATGGTATTGGGCTAGAACTTCTGCTTTATCTCCTTATGTAGCAGGAAATATAAAGTTACGTTTGTTTCAGGTAAGGAACGCATAGCACAGGAGATATTGGCTTCCCTTGGATAAACACCAGATTAAATCATATAATTTAAGAACCCAGCTTTTAACTTCCAAGTGTCAGCTAAGTGCTATGGTAGACAGCCACTGCCCTGCAATGTCTGTCAAGAATCGTCATCAAAAAATCACAGGAACATGGAGCCAAGTCTGTAGATGACTCAACCTTCTGCAAAACGAATAATGATGCCTGCCCTAAGTAGCTTTCTTTCTCAGAAAAATAATAAACTTGAATGTAAAACCAAGTATGATACATTTTACTTTTCAAATTAAACACTGCTGAATAAGACAGTGACAATGGTTAAGGGTTTATCTGCTAACCAAAAAGTTGGCAGTTCAAGTCCACCAGCTCCTCCTTGGAAACGCTATGGGGCAGTTCTACTCTGTCCTGTAGAGTCACTCTGAGTCAGAACTGACTTGATGGCAACAGGTTTTTTTGGTAGTATTGTGGAGAAGAATCCACTGAGGACATTTTACAGAACCAAACCAGAATCTGCTTTGAACATGATCATAATCATCATTTCTTTCTCAGTTAGCACGCTGGGAGGGCTCAGCAAGTAAGTCACAGTGACTTGGCTAGAATCAGCACCTTAGTGTGTGTATTCCCAGAATGCAGAGCTCGTGACAAGGTTTGCAGGGAAGCAGCTCATTTGGAGAGTGAACCCAGAGCAGAACTGAATCAGAGGAGGAGGAAACCCAACAGACAATGCAGGAACGTCTAAAGAACCTTGTGAAGCACACCCCAGAACTGTCCACCCGGGGACAGAGGAGGAGGTACTAACCCAGCAGCTCCTGTCCTGCATTGATCAAGGGTGGCCTACAGGAATTAAAACCCCCGTGATTCTGGTTGCACATGTGAGAGTGCCAGGTAGGTTCCAGTGCCCATGCTGAGACATCAGAGCTATGCAGCAAGAGCCTGAGGCTAAGTGCTGTATGGTTGCAGCTGCGGAGAGCTGGTCAAAGTCCATGTAGTGCCAGTCGCTTCTGCAGGGGCGGGAGAAAGAGGTGGGGCCAAAAAGATTTTGAAAAGGCGCACAAGAGAGGTCTGATATATTACATACTGCATACCTTGACTTTCGGCATTAGAGGGTCCTCATCAGTAATTTTCCACTGAGTTTTAAAGATATATATATATGTTTTACAAAAGATATACACTATACCCTTTATACTATGCTGATACATCAGTAGCCTCACTCAAGATACCTGCAGATAATCTGTACTGCTGAGTAGCCACCAGAAAGTTTTTCCTCCCAAGGGCTAGCCCATCTCTAAATAATTTTCCATGTACTAGAAAGCTGGGCCATGGCTATTTTCTAAATGGGTAATGAAGTGAATTTTCTATCCCATCATCTACTCTTATTGTGCAAAGACAATTATATCTTTAAGTGGTACAGGGTGAGTGCAGGAAAAGAAACATTTCAGAGCCAATTGCTGCTTACCAACTCATTCCAGTGTTTTTATGTACTTGGTCTGTTGGTGTTTATATTGGCCAGTTGGGCATATGATGCAGGGTCAGTAAGATCAACAGCCACAAAGGAAAAGTAGAAGACAATTCCTCGTGTTTTCCTTCCGTGTGGATGCCCTCTCTCTCAGATTGTAGCCTTTGGCGTCTAGGATTCTCACCTGCTCAAGTCTTAGTACATAAGGAATAAGGTACTGTATGAGTTCCTAGGTAGTGCAAACAGTTAACACATTTGGCTGCTGACCAAAAGGTTGGAGGTTCAGATCCACCCAGAGGCATGTTGGAAGAAAGGCCTAGTGATCTACTTCTGAAATATCAGTACAGGTCTAGTCTGATGCACACGGGGTCGCCATGAGTCAGAATTGACTCGACCACAACTGCTTTAGTGGGAAACCACACTCAATGAGCCTCGCTGAGCTTTCTTAGAAAGCCAAGGTAAAGGGAAAACATCTAGAACTTTTATGTAATGTCTGACCTGCAGCAGGTGCTCAGTTTGTTAGATTGTTGAACGTAATCTGCTCTGTTCCATTCATTATTGTGCACCCACTGGGAACAAGGCCTTGTGCAAGGACCTGTGAGGAATGCAAAGATGAATAAGAAGTAGTCCATGTCTTAAAGGTACTTAAAAAATAGTGCTATGTTTCTTAAACTTTTCTCCTCTAGTGTCTTTTGGAGAATCTGATAAAAGCCATGGACCTTTTCTAGCAAAATACATATGACCCTAAATGAAAAAATTTAGCTCACAATTTCAGGGATCTTACTCTCCTCTGAAGCCTAATAGTGGGCTGATCAAAAACAAGGAAGGAAAAACTTGCCCATAAATAACTGTGTAAAACGCAGAATGTCATACATGGTCTGATTGCTACGTGAAGGGTTCTCCAGGCAACAAGAGGGAGAGAGTAATTCCATTTGATGGTATCAGAATGGGCTTCCTAGGGGACATGGCATGCATGTAATATCTTGAAGGATGGTGTAATGAAGGGTACACCTGATGGAAGAAGCAGTCTGAGTCAAGCTATATACAAGAGAGCCAAGGGCATATTCTGGAATTGTAAGAAATCAGTGTGGCTGGAGCACAGGACTCAGGAGAAGCTGCACTGTGGTGGGACATGAGGCTAAAGATTAGTGGAATGGAGCCCAAACATTGATTTCATGCTTAGCAGCTTGGGCTTTACTCAACAGACATGACCAGAGCTGAGCCATATACTTCTTAGGATAGGTAGAAATGTGAGGAGACTGGAGATGAGTAGGAAACCCTGGTGGCATAGTGGTTAAGTGCTATAGCTGCTAACCAAAGGGTCAGCAGTTCAAATCTGCCAGGAGCTCCTTGGAAACTCTAGGGGGCAGTTCTATTGGGTTGCTATGAGTCGGAATTGACTCAACGGCACTGGGTTCAGGTTTTGGGTTTGGAGATGAGTAAGGAGGCTTGTTGTAAAAGTCTAAGTAGAAAACAGTAAATGCCTAACCTAGGACACTAGTATGTAAGGAATGGTAAGACCACATTGATGAAACCTATACAGAGTTATCTGGTAAGTCTAAAAGCCATGTATAAAATGACTGCCCAGAGGGAAGATAGGATACCAGACCCTCTTATAAAAGTATTAAATGTATGCCAAACATAGTTAAACACTGATAGTCAGAAATTTTTGTTAAATCTTTCTTTTCATTTACCTCCTCTTATTATTTTTACAGTCCTTAGTACAATACTTTGAAAATGATAGACTTAATAAATGCTTGTTTAATTGAATAGTTGACAGCTATTGAACCAACAATTATTATACCTTAATTTGAATAATGATGCTGGTCTCCAAACACAATTTAAGGAACACCAGTTTTTTGGTTTTTTCTGATTGGCAATAGAGGTACTGCCAGGGCTTTTTAGGATTGGTGTGATATTCAATTTGATTTTACACCAGAAATACGTTGTGGACCTTTTCCTGAAGCCTTACTGTATCTCCTTTAACCAGGAAATTAAAGTCAAACTAAAGTCTTATCTTTGTAATATACGATGCTTCTATCCAAGTACTTTTAGCAAAGACAACTAACTCCCTTGGTGATAAAGCCATACTTTGGGAGTGAGGAAGATGCAGGGTTTAGAAGCATGAATAAAATTTGGCCAGCTGCTTAGGTGCTGTTTGGGTTTATGCTTTATAAAGGGACAACTCATGCTCACTAGTTGAAAACAAATCTGAAGATTGTGCTTTTATGAATATTTTCTTTCCAAACTCAGTGTTTGATTAATATGAGTGATGGCTGTCTTCAGTGTAATCACATCAGAGTGCGTTTGTTGACCCTGTTCCTCCCTAACAGCTTTTTAAACATTATGTTTTCATTTCACTTGTTTGTTTTGGTTATAAGAGGCCTGAATAAGGGCATAAAAATCAATCATTTATCTGAGAGAATCTTAACAACTAGCTAATTTGCACATGGCTTTCCCAACCACAGGGTTCCAGGGATTCTTAGGATACCTTTTAAATAAATTCCTGCCAAGCAAATGAGCATCTATTTCCCTTTCTTCTTGTCTCTTGTCTGACTCCTTCCGTTAAGTTATGCTCCATGACAGTCGTTTTTCAGACTTCGTTGTCTTATCAGGGTCATCTGAGGCCTTAGACCACACCCCAGACCTGTAGAACCAGACGCCACATTTTGAAACCCACTCACTGCTCTAAAGATCACCCCTGGTTTTCACTGATGGGCCATTTGGCTGTACATGGGAATCCAAATTAAGTCACATGGCACTTTGAAAAGGAAACTAAAGCTTAAACTGTACAGTATGCAAATTCTCGATCTTTTGATTTGCTTACCTGGAAATTTAGAGAAGTATTATGTAATAGGCAATAGAAAAGGTTACTTAGTTATGGACCCTGCCTACCTATTCAATTATGCTTTCCAAGAAGCCCCAGGACAAACTCCTCTGCCCTAGTCAGGCCATTGCTTCCTGGGGTATCTCCTTTCTTGGAGTATCCTCCCCTCCTCATCTCCATCTGTGCACAGCCTGCCATGATTCAGGAACCAGATACAGCCCACCTCCTCCTCCAAACCTTTCTGAAGTTTCCTGCCCACAATAAAAAAATATATATATATATCATTCTTTTATCTTGAGCTCCTGCAGCATTCTTTGTCTGCACTAAGGATGTGGGCTTTTGATTACATACTATCTTGTATTCTTCTTCAGCTAGGTTATCTGAATGTGTCTTATCCCATAGGAATTAAAATCCCTTTTATGGTCAGTATTATGGATTGAATTGTTCGCAAAAAATGTGTGTCAACTTGACTAGGCCATAATTCCCAGTATTGTATGGTTGTCCATCATTTTGCCATCTGATGCGATTTTCCTGTGTGTTGTAAATCTTACCTCTATGATATAAATGAGGCAGGATTAGAGGTGGTTATGTTAATGAGGTGGAACTCAATCTACAAGATTAGGTTGTATCTTGAATCAGTCTCTTTTGAGATATAAAAGAGAGAAGGTAGCAGAGAGACAGAGGGATCTTATGCGCCAACAATGAAGACCCAGGTGGGGAGCTCGTCCTTTGGACCCAGGGTCCCTGCCCTCAGAAGCTTCTAGACCAGGGGAAGATTGATGACAAGGATCTTCTCCCAGAGCTGATAGAGAAAGAAAGCCTTCCCTAGAGCTGGCACCCTGAATTCCAACTTCTAGCCTCCTAGACTGTGAGGGAATACATTTTTCTTTATTAAAGCCATCCATTTGTGGTATTTCTGTTGTAGCAGCACTAGATAACTAAGACAGTCAGGTTGTCTGATATTTTGTTAAATCACCTATAACATCAAACGTAATGTATTATAGATTCTTAAAAATTACTGGTTGGATTTAATTTCTCTTGAAACTATTACAGATCCCATTTCTTGCTCCTTATAGATGGGGTACTGTTCCAACGACTCCGTCGTAAGTCACTTCTGACATAAGTCAAATACTCCTTTTTTTCTTTTTTTAGTTTACATTATTATTGCTTTTTATTATCAATGTCTTTATAAATCCATTCTTGATCTCGTCCAGCTCATCCTTGGATTTTTCAGCAGCTTCAACATGGGCACCATCTGCTTCTCCAGTTATATACATGCTATGTAGGCCAGTCTGTGTTTGAGTCAATGAAACCAGCCTTTGCTGGCATTAAAGTACTTACGGTAGTCTTCTTGCTGTTCTTTCAGGTTTTCAAAAAGGCTGCGTGGTTTCATTTGAATTGTCAGTAAACTCATAGGAATCCTCTTCTGGATTTGGTTCTTCCATCCAAATCATCAACAACTTCCCCATCTCGCAGATTGATCGTTGTCTCCTCTTTGTTACAATTGTTGGTTTTATGCCGGTTGTTCCTTTAGCTGCCTCCAGAATCCTAGTCTTACCCTTAATGATTGTCAGAAATGGTAGAAGAGACAGTTCACATGTTCTTTTGCTGACTTTCTTTCCATCATCATTGGCCTTAATGATCTTCATCTTTATATCCATGTCTAGAGCCTTCCTCACCTTCTTTTTTGGATTAAAACTTTCAGTGGCATGACTTCTTTTGCCAGACATTGTTAGAGGTATAAGCAGTGCAGGTGTTACAGTTTGAGGGAATTGAACAACTCAGCTTCAGATTAACAACTAATGCTTCTCACAGTAAGGAAATGCTGAATAAGAACTGTTCTACAATGAAGTCGGCGCCAGTGTCATAACAGTGAAGTCGGAATCCTAATGGCTGTCAGGCATATGCACAGTTCAATTGTCCCATGTTGTTAGAATTGAACATTGTCCAGCTTTCTATTCGTTACCACTCTGTGCACCAACGCTGACTTCATTGTTGGCCAGGCCGTAGCCTGCTATGTGGCAGTGTTTTGAAGAGTAAATCGTAACACTGAACATCTGCAAGCAAATATATGAGAATGATAACATCAGCAAAATATGTGCTGCAACACTGTGTATAGTACATATTACTAACAATAAGATGTACAAAAAAACAGATGGTCATAAGTGTGGCTCGTCATAACTCAAATAGATCATAAGTCGGGGCCTACCGATAAGCATGTGGCAGTCTTTCTCCAAATATAAATACCTGTGGTGCAAAACATGCATGGTAAGTAGTGATAGGAATTCCTGGGTAATGCAAATGGTTAACACACTCAGCTGCTAACCAAAGGGTTGGCAGCTCAAGTCCACTCAGAAGTACCTCAGAAGAAACCCATGGCAATTCCAAAAAAATCACCCTGTTTAAATGGAGCACAGTTCTCTCTGACACATGCGGGGTCACCATAAGTCAGAATCGACACGAAGGCAATAGGTTTAAGTAATGATAGGGGGAAATACTGTTTTTTCTAGTAAACCGAGGCTCTCAAATTTCTTCAGAAATTTCAAAACAGGTAATTGATCTGAACTTGAACTAAAATAGTAATCACTGTGATAGAATCTCTTGTAGGTTTATAACATAATTACATCTGCCAAAAGGAAATCAAATCTGAAGTTATAGAAGAAAACTTCTCTTAAGGTTCAAACACGTTTATAATTGACAGAGTGGAGCAAGGAATGGAAAGAATTTTGGGGTAAAAAAGATATAGTTCTACCTGAATATGACAGGAAACGTTAATGCCTTTCTGTTTTCTCTCCAGAATCATGCCTAAAATTTATATAGTACTTTACAGTTTACTGAGTGTTTTCCCATGTAAATTTTCATTAATCCTCAGAACAAAGCTGTAACTTGAGAAAGGTGGATATTATTATCCCCACTGTATAAAGTAAGAAGCTAAGAGAGAAAAAGGTCAGAAGCAATTTAATTCAAGTTTCTTTCTAAGCCTGTTCCCCGCCCCCCCGCCCCTTTATAAGAGAAAATAGATTATCGTTGTGCTCTCAAGGCATGTGTTTACTTAGTATCTCTATCCCCCACCACATGTAAATTCTGTGAACTCGGGGACCTGCCTATCTTGCTTGCAGTTCTAATTCCAGAACCCAGAATACAGGCAATCTCTGGGTTACGAACATCCGATTTCGGTACAACCCGTAGTTACGAACCAGGCCCCGTAAAGCCTAGTATATTAAAAATTTGAGGTACATACAGTGGTTCGAAGTAACAAAGGGGCACTACTTTGCAACGCTTATGAAAACATTATTATCATTATTACTATATTATGTTAAAGATGTTTTAAGATATTTGAAAAAGTTTCTTTAATTTTTTTTAGGCATAGAAAGGTACACTGTGTACTATATACTAAGACAAACATTTGACTATTTGACCTCAGATATGAACTGTACCTAACCGTTTCAGTTTACGTACAAATTCAACCTAAAGACAAACTTACCTCCAAAACTCGTTCGTAATCCAGTTACTGCCTGTGATGTTGGCCCATAATGAAGGCTGAATAAATATTTCTTGAATGAGTGAACCTTCAGGTCTCTGGAGTGGAAGGCTAAGGAAGAGGTCATTAGTGTCATGGGGTAATGAGTTTGATGAAGAAAACAAGCCTTTCCTGATACCCAGAAGGGGATAAGTTCCTATCCTTACCTCCTCTCCTTCCACCCCTGTGGCTGGCTAACCCACATGTAAAGCTTCTTAAAAGCGTTTTAATTCAAAGTCTACTTGGCATTTACAATACCGATTGACAGTTTCCACTTGAGAACTGTCATAGAAAAAGGTTATTATATGTCTGTTTTCCTTCTAAGGGCATCAGAACTTTGTTGGATAACTAGAAAAATAAGTCCCCATAATTAACTTTTCTACAAGCCAACAAATGTATTTTAAGAATTTGTTTTGTGACAGAATACCATTTGGCACTTTAAATCTGGCATATAAATGAATTAGGAAAATTACCTGAATGACTTTGGTTCTCGTAAACTGAGGAGTTTGATTACAATGGGAAACTCATGCCTGGAATGCTGCGCTGAAGGTCAGGACACATAGGCCTCAGGAGGGAAGAACTGGATGAGTGTTCAGGAGAAACAGTCTCTCTCCTTTTATGGGATTTGATGGCTGAGTCAACAGCTGAGCTCTCCCTGCATCTTCCTGCATAGTTCAGAGGTGGGAAAGAAATCCTAACGAAGCCTCAGACACAAGTCACCATCCCTTTAACAAGGGGATGTTGGAGGTGTGAGGGGCGGGCATTTACATGGTCGTGTGTGTGCATGTGCACAGTCACATGTACAAACACACACAGTCTACATGTTACGTGTGTGTGTACTTAACCACTGTGCCATTGGGGTTCCTCATATATATATATACACACACATATATGTGTATGTATATAGGTGTGTGTGTATGAATTCAAGGGCAGCGGGTTTGGTTTTATGGTATATATATATATATATATATATATATATATATATATATATATGAGGAGCCCTGGTGATGCAGTGCTTAAATGCTCACCTGCTAACACTCAAAGCTTAGTAGTTCAAACCCACCAGCCACTCTACGGGAGAAAGGTGTGGCCGTCTGCTTCTGTAAAGACTGCAGCCTTGGAAACCCTATGGGGCAGTTCTGCTCTGTCCTTTAAGATCACTGTAAGTCGGAAATGACTGGATAGCAGTGGGTTTGAGTTTGGCATATATATGTATGTATGTATATATTGTTGTTGTTGTGTTGTTAGTTGCTGTCGAGTCAGTTCTGACTCATGGCAACCCCTATAGGGTTTTTGAGGCTGTGACCTTTCAAAAGGAGATCACCAGGCCTACATCCATGGTATCTCTGGGTGGCTTCAAACTGCCAACCTTTCGGCAAATAGTCTAGCACTTAACCCAGGGATTCTCTCTATATATATTCTCAATGGCGTATCCACAGATTATGTTCAATTCCCAGTATAACTGCAATGTCATTTTTTTTTATTAACTTTTATTAAGCTTCAAGTGAACGTTTAAAAATCCAATCAGTCTGTCACATATAAGTTTGCATGCATCTCACTTCCTACTCCCACTTGCTCTCCCCTTCTTGAGTCAGCCCTTTCAGTCTCTCCTTTCGTGAAAATTTTGCCTGCTTCTCTCTCTCTCTATCCTCCCATCCCCCCTCCAGACGAGAGTTGCCAACACAGTCTCAAGTGTCCACCTGATATAATTAGCTCACTCTTCATCAGCGTCTCTCTCCCACCCGCTGACCAGTCCCTTTCATTTCTGATGAGTTGTCTTCAGGGATGGTTCCTGTCCCGTGCCAACAGAAGGTCTGGGGACCATGGCCGCTGGGATTCCTCTAGTCTCAGTCAGACCATTAAGTTTGGTCTTTTTATGAGAATTTGGGGTCTGTATCCCATTGATCTCCTGCTCCCTCAGGGGTCCTCTGCTGTGCTCCCTGTCAGGGCAGTCATCGATTGTGGCCGGGCACCAACTAGTTCTTCTGGTCTCAGGATGATGTAGGTCTCTGGTTCATGTGGCCCTTTCTGTCTCTTGGGCTCCTAGTTGTCGTGTGACCTTGGTGTTCTTCATTTTCCTTTGCTCCAGGTGAGTTGAGACCAATTGATGCATCTTAGACGGCCGCTTGTTAGCATTTAAGACCCCAGACGCCACATTTCAAAGTGGGATGCAGAATGTTTTCATAATAGAATGATTTTGCCAATTGACTCAGAAGTCCCCTTAAACCATGGTCCCCAAACCCCTGCCCTTGCTCCGCTGACCTATGAAGCATTCATTTTATCCTGGAAACTTCTTTGCTTTTGGTCCAGTCCAATTGAGCTGACCTTCCATGTATTGAGTGTTGTCTTTCCCTTCACCTAAAGCATTTCTTATCTACTGATTAAAGTACTGATTAATCAATAAAAAACCCTCTCCCACCCTCCCTCCCTCCCCCCCTCATAACCACAAAAGTATGTGGTCTTCTCAGGTTTGCTATTACTCAAGATCTTATAATAGTGGTCTTATACAATATTTGTCCTTTTGCCTCTGACTAATTTCGCTCAGCATAATGCCTTCCAGGTTCCTCCATGTTATGAAATGTTTCACAGATTCGTCACTGTTCTTTATCAATGCGTAGTATTCCATTGTGTGAATATACCACAATTTATTTACCCATTCATCCGTTGATGGTCACCTTGGTTGCTTCCAACTTTTTGCTATTGTAAACAGAGCTGCAATAAACATGGGGGTGCATATATCTGTTTGTATGAAGGCTCTTGTTTCTCTAGGGTATATTCCCAGGAGTGGGATTTCTGGGTTGTTTGGTAGTTCTATTTCTAACTGTTTAAGATAACGCCAGATGGATTTCCAAAGTGGTTGTACCATTTTACAATCCCACCAGCAGTGTATAAGAGTTCCAATCTCTCCGCAGCCTCTCCAACATTTATTATTTTGTGTTTTTTGGATTAATGCCAGCCTTGCTGGTGTGAGATGGAATCTCATCGTAGTTTTAATTTGCATTTCTCTAATGGCTAATGATCGGGAGCATTTTCTCATGTATCTGTTGGCTGCCTGAATATCTTCTTTAGTGAAATGTGTGTTCATATCCTTTGCCCACTTTTTGATTGGGTTGTTTGTCTTTTTGTGGTTGAGTTTTGACAGAATCATGTAGATTTTAGAGATCAGGCGCTGGTAGGAGATGTAATAGCTGAAAATCCTTTCCCAGTCTGTAGGTGGTCTTTTTAGTCTTTTGGTGAAGTCTTTAGATGAGCATAGGTGTTTGATTTTTAGGAGCTCCCAGTTATCTGGTTTCTCTTCATCATTTTTGGTAATGTTTTGTATTCTGTTTATGCCTTGTATTAGGGCTCCTAGGGTTGTCCCAATTTTTTTCTTCCATGATCTTTATCGTTTTAGTCTTTATGTTTAGGTCTTTGATCCACTTGGAGTTAGTTTTTGTGCATGGTGTAAGGTATGGGTCCTGTTTCATTTTTTTGCAAATGAATATCCAGTTATGCCAGCACCATTTGTTAAAAAGGCTTTCTTTTCCCCAATTAATTGACACTGGTCCTTTGTCAAATATCAGCTGCTCATACATGGATGGATCTATGTCTGGGTTCTCAATTCTGTTCCATTGGTCTATGTGCCTGTTGTTGTACCAGTACCAGGCTGTTTTGACTACTGTGGCTGTATAATAGGTTCTGAAATCAGGTAAAGTGAGGCCTCCCACTTTCTTCTTCTTTTTCAGTAGTGCTTTGCTTATCCGGGGCTTCTTTCCCTTCCATATGAAATTGGTGATTTGTTTCTCTATCCCCTTAAAATTTGACATTGGAATTTGGATCGGAAGTGCGTTAAATGTATAGATGGCTTTTGGTAGAACAGACATTTTTACTATGTTAAGTCTTCCTATCCATGAGCAAGGTATGTTTTTCCACTTAAGTATGTCCTTTTGAATTTCTTGTAGTAGAGCTTTGTAGTTTTCTTTGTATAGGTCTTTTACATCCTTGGTAAGATTTATTCCTAAGTATTTTATCTTCTTGGGGGCTACTGTGAATGGTATTGATTTGGTTATTTCCTCTTCGGTGTTCTTTTTGTTGATGTAGAGGAATCCAAGTGATTTTGGTATATTTATTTTATAACCTGAGACTCTTCCAAACTCTTCTATTAGTTTCAGTAGTTTTCTGGAGGATTCCTTAGGGTTTTCTGTGTATATAATCATGTCATCTGCAAATAGTGATAACTTTACTTCTTCCTTGCCAATCCGGATACCTTTTATTTCTTTGTCTAGCCTAATTGCCCTGGCTAGGACTTCCAGCACGATGTTGAATAAAAGCGGTGATAAAGGGCATCCTTGTCTGGTTCCCGTTCTCAAGGGAAATGCTTTCAGGTTCTCTCCATTTAGAGTGATATTGGCTGTTGGCTTTGCATAGATGCCCTTTATTATGTTGAGGAATTTTCCTTCAATTCCTATTTTGGTAAGAGTTTTTATCATAAATGGGTGTTGGACTTTGTCAAATGCCTTTTCTGCATCAATTGATAAGATCATGTGGTTTTTGTCTTTTGTTTTATTTATGTGATGGATTACATTAATGGTTTTTCTGATATTAAACCAGCCTTGCATATCTGGTATAAATCCCACTTGATCATGGTGAATTATTTTTTTGATATGTTGTTGGATTCTACTGGCTAGAATTTTGTTGAGGATTTTTGCATCTATGTTCACGAGGGATATAGGTCTATAATTTTCTTTTTTTGTAATGTCTTTACCTGGTTTTGGTATCAGGGAGATGGTGGCTTCATAGAATGAGTTGGGTAGTATTCCGTCATTTTCTATGCTTTGGAATACCTTCAGAAGTAGTGGTGTTAACTCTTCTCTGAAAGTTTGGTAGAACTCTGCAGTGAAGCCGTCCGGGCCAGGGCTTTTTTTTGTTGGGAGTTTTTTGATTACCGTTTCAATCTCTTTTTTTGTTATGGGTCTATTCAGTTGTTCTACTTCTGAATGTGTTAGTTTAGGTAGGTATTGTTTTTCCAGGAATTCATCCATTTCTTCTAGGGTTTCAAATTTGTTAGAGTACAATTTTACATAGTAATCTGAAATGATTCTTTTAATTTCATTTGGTTCTGTTGTGATGTGGTCCTTCTCGTTTCTTATTCGGGTTATTTGTTTCCTTTCCTGTATTTCTTTAGTCAGTCTAGCCAATGGTTTATCAATTTTGTTAATTTTTTCAAAGAACCAGCTTTTGGCTTTGTTAATTCTTTCAATTGTTTTTCTGTTCTCTAATTCATTTAGTTCAGCTCTAATTTTTATTATTTGTTTTCTTCTGGTGCCTGATGGATTCTTTTGTTGCTCAGTTTCTGTTTGTTCAAGTTGTCGGGACAGTTCTCTGATTTTGGCTCTTTCTTCTTTTTGTATGTGTGCATTTATCGATATAAATTGGCCTCTGAGCACTGCTTTTGCTGTGTCCCAGAGGTTTTGATAGGAAGTATTTTCATTCTCGTTGCTTTCTAAGAATTTCCTTATTCCCTCCTTGATGTCTTCTATAACCCAGTCTTTTTTCAGGAGGGTATTGTTCATTTTCCAAGTATTTGATTTCTTTTCCCTAGTTTTTCTGTTATTGATCTCTAGTTTCATTGCCTTGTGGTCTGAGAAGATGCTTTGTAATATTTCGATGTTTTGGACTCTGCAAAGGTTTGTTTTATGCCCTAATATGTGGTCTATTCTAGAGAATGTTCCATGTGCGCTAGAAAAAAAAGTATATTTTGCAGCAGTTGGGTGGAGAGTTCTGTATAAGTCAATGAGGTCAAGTTGGTTGATTGTTGTAATTAGATCTTCCGTGTCTCTATTGAGCTTCTTACTGGATGTCCTGTCCTTCTCCGAAAGTGGTGTGTTGAAGTCTCCTACTATAATTGTGGAGGTATCTATCTCACTTTTCAATTCTGTTAAAATTTGATTTATGTACCTTGCAGCCCTGTCATTGAGTGCATAAATATTTAATATGGTTATGTCTTCCTGATCAATTGTCCCTTTTATCATTATATAGTGTCCTTCTTTATCTTTTGTGGTGGATTTAAGTCTAAAGTCTATTTTGTCAGAAATTAATATTGCTACTCCTCTTCTTTTTTGCTTATTGTTTGCTTGATATATTTTTTTCCATCCTTTGAGTTTTAGTTTGTTTGTGTCTCTAAGTCTAAGGTGTGTCTCTTGTAGGCAGCATATAGATGGATCGTGTTTCTTTATCCAGTCTGTGACTCTCTGTCTCTTTATTGGTGCATTTAGTCCATTTACATTCAGCGTAATTATAGATAAATAAGTTTTTAGTGCTGTCATTTTGATGCCTTTTCATGTGTGTTGTTGACAATTTCATTTTTCCACATACTTTTTTGTGCTGAGGCGTTTTTCTTAGTAAATTGTGAGATCCTCATTTTCATAGTGTTTGACTTTATGTTAGTTGAGTCGTTACGTTTTTCTTGGCTTTTATCTTGAGTTATAGAGTTGTTATACCTTTTTGTGGTTACCTTATTATTTACCCCTATTTTTCTAAGTAAAAACCTAACTTGTATTGTTCTATATCGCCTTGTATCACTCTCCATATGGCAGTTCAATGCCTCCTGTATTTAGTCCCTCTTTTTGATTATTGTGATCTTTTACCTATTGACTTCCATGATTCCCTGTTATGTGTATTTTTTTTTAATTAATCTTAATTTGTTTGTTTTTGTGATTTCCCTATTTGAGTTGATATCAGGACGTTCTGTTTTGTGACCTTGTGTTGTGCTGATATCTGATATTATTGGTTCTCTGACCAAACAATATCCTTTAGTATTTCTTGTAGCTTTGGTTTGGTTTTTGCAAATTCTCTAAACTTGTGTTTGTCTGTAAATATCTTAATTTCACCTTCATATTTCAGAGAGAGTTTTGCTGGATATATGATCCTTGGCTGGCAGTTTTTCTCCTTCAGTGTTCTGTATATGTCATCCCATTCCCTTCTTGCCTGCATGGTTTCTGCTGAGTAGTCTGAACTTATTCTTATTGATTCTCCCTTGAAGGAAACCTTTCTTTTCTCCCTGGCTGCTTTTAAAATTTTCTGTTTGTCTTTGGTTTTGGCAAGTTTGATGATAATATGTCTTGGTGTTTTTCTTTTTGGATCCATCTTAAATGGGGTTCGATGAGCATCTTGGATAGATATCCTTTCGTCTTTCATGATGTCAGGGAAGTTTTGTGTCAGGAGTTCTTCAACTATTTTCTCTGTGTTTTCTGTCCCCCCTCCCTGTTCTGGGACTCCAATCACTCGCAAGTTATCCTTCTTGATAGAGTCCCACATGATTCTTAGGGTTTCTTCATTTTTTTTAATTCTTTTATCTGATTTTTTTTCAGCTATGTTGGTGTTGATTCCCTGGTCCTCCAGATGTCCCAGTCTGCATTCTAATTGCTTGAGTCTGCTCCTCTGACTTCCTATTGCATTGTCTAATTCTGTTGTTTTATTGTTAATCTTTTGGATTTCTACATGCTGTCTCTCTATGGATTCTTGCAACTTATTAATTTTTCCACTTTGTTCTTGAATAATCTTTTTGAGTTCTTCAACAGTTTTATCAGTGTGTTCCTTGGCTTTTTCTGCAGTTTGCCTTATTTCATTTGTGATGTCTTGAAGCATTCTGTAAATTAGTTTTTTATATTCTGTATCTGATAATTCCAGGATTGTTTCTTCATTTGGGAAAGATTTTGATTCTTTTGTTTGGGAGGTTGAAGAAGCTGTCATGGTCTGCTTCTTTAAGTGGTTTGATATGGATTGTTGTCTCCGAGCCATCACTGGGAAACTAGTTTTTCCAGAAAATCCGCTGCATCCAGTCCAAATCCCGGCGGGATGGTTCCCTGGCTGGGACGCTGCTCTCCCTGTTCCAAGACCAGTCACTGCCTCCCGGGGACTTCTTCTACCGGCTGCGTCCCACGCCGCCCCGGAACCGGCTGGTCCCCCTCCTGGGGTTAGTTCAGGGGGGTGGAGCAGCTCTCTGTGCTTGTGCCGTACCTGACTGGTACGCTGGCTCCAGGCTCTGAAAACAATCGCTGCTTCCCCGTATTAGTTCATTCTCCGTCTCTAAATCTGTGTTTGTTGTTCAGCACTCGTAGATTGTTATGTATGTGATCGATTCACTTGTTTTTCCGTGTCTTTGTTGTAAGAGGGATCCGAGGTAGCGTCTGCCTAGTCTGCCATCTTGGCTCCGCCCCTTAATGTCATTTTTTTGTAATTAAGAAATCAGGATCAAATGAGTGACCTTCTCGTAGGTGTAAACTTCAAGTCTCTCTAAAATAATGTGTATTTACGTAATTATATAAATTATTCTTAATCTTCAGAAATTAATAGTAAGCAGATTCTTGCAACATACCGCACAACCTATTAGGACATACCAGGCTTGTCATGCCAAAGACCTAAAAACTACTGACCTTGAACAGTGCTTCTCATATGAACTGGATACAAACTTCCTGTAGGTGTTAAAATGCAAATTCAGATTCTCTAGGTCTGGGATAGGGCCTGAGAGTCTGCATTTTTAACAAGTCTAGTGCCATGCTGTTCAAAACGTGTCTGTGGGCCAGCAAGGGTGGCAGCATCACGTGGAAGCTATTTTAAAACCTTGTAGGTGATTCCAGTTTGCAGCCAAGTTTGAGAACCACAGTTCTAAAAGGACCGAAGTTAAGACGCTCTAAGATGATTGTTTATTGACCTTCCCCTGCTGCAGCCCTAAAGGGCCTTCTAACAGCTTATAAATCAGTGGTTGTCGGAATCACCTAGAGAGCTTTATCAAAATCTTTTCCCACTCTCCTAAATTCTGGAATCAATAGGTTGTAGAATTTGGGCTTTAAAACTTTGAAGAAATGTTTATGTTCTTTAGAAAAATAGCATTCTATTTAGATCCACTGGCTTGGACCAGACCTCCATAATGTGGTCTGTAAAAAGCTCACCTTGGACTAAATAATGAAATAAACCAAATCGTGAAGTTGTCTTTTAATATTCCTGCCCTTTCTATATCCACTCCCATATATTTTACCTCTATATGATTCTACCACTTACGGTAAAGTTTGTGACATCAGTCGTTTCTCTGTAGGTATAAGTGAGTTTGTCATTTTAGCATTTTTTCCAGGATACTTGGATTCAAGTCATTTCTAATCACAAAGACTGCATCTGCTATCACAGTAATTTAAGATATCAGCAAGCAAATAAGGCCATCTCTTCAGATCAATAAGCTCTTCTGTACCTACCTTACTCCCCTCCCCCATGCATATCCCCTTCTCCACCCTTCTATGTCTAAGATTGTCTGGATTTGAGACAAACTGTTTAAGGCATTGTTTATTTCTATTTGCTTATAGAGACCAACTTCAAGGTATTAATAATTAATGTCTAAAATTAACACATCATTACTTTTAAGATTCTGTAAAGTACTAAATATTTTTTAAGAATACATTTTATTCTTGATATGGTTCATGTTATCTTAAGAATTTAATTATGCAAACTGTTGCCTTATCTAGTGTATTAATAGAAAGTTTATGCAGGTATATAGAGGAAAGAACCCTCCTTCCTAGCTTCATTATCGGACAGCATGTCTACTAGGAGGTACTCCATGATAGGCAATTAAACCTTGATAGCTGTTTAGTAAAATATGCACAGTGCCATCTAGTGGTATACAGTCATCATTGTACAATCTAAATAAATTTTCTCCTCATATTCTAAAATGATAGCCCAACAGTAAGCAATATATTTAAGGCTGGCAGTTCAAATCCCCCAAAAGGCAACTCAGAAGCAAGGCCTTGTGATCCGCTTCCAAAAGGCCACAGCCCTGAAAACTCTACAGTACACAGTTCTACTCTGCACGGATAGGGTTTTGTGAGTCACAATCAACTGTATGGCAACTAACAACAAACAATATATTTATACAACTGTCAGATTTTTAAAATAAACTTCCAGTAACTTCCTAAAGGCTGTCAACATAGCACATTCTTTAGTGCCCATACAATTTAAATAAGCAAAAGGCTTATAATACTTAAGTTTCACAATAATAATGATTAATATGTATCGAATCCCTATTACGTACCAAGCACTGCAAAATGCTGTACATGGATTATCTTGTTCGATCTTCAGAATAACTCTCTGAAACGGAAGCAGAGACATCAATCTGTAAACAACGACAACTTCAAAAGAAAAAATGGGGAAGAAATGAATTAGTTATAGAACTTCCATGTGGAGAAGAAATCAAGGCGATATCAAGAAATGAAAGACATCTTTAAACTTAGGAAGACAAAGGTGAATTGTAGGGTAACCACAAAGAAAATTAACAAACATACTCATAAAAATTAAAAAAAAAAAAAAAATACCATAAAGACCCAGTAAACACAAAATCAACAACAATGAAGGAAATGAAAATCCACAAACAGAACTCAGCACAAAAAATTAAGTGGAACAAAGTAACCATCAACACCACAAAAAGAAAAAAAGAAAGCATAATAAAATGGCAGCAGTGAACTCGTACCTGTATATAATCACATGGAATGTAAATGGATTAAATGCACAGTAAAGACACAGAGAGTGGCAGAGTGGATTAAAAAAAAAAAAAAACTGATCAACATTCTATCTACAGGAGATGGACCTTAGACACAAAGATGTAAATAAACTGAAACTCAAAGAATGGAAAAAAATATATCAAGCAAACAGTAACCAAAAAAAAGCAGGAGTGACAATATTATTCTCTGACAAAATAGACTTCAAGGCAAAATCCGTCATAAAAGACAAGGACATTACATAATGATTAAAGGGTAAATTCACCAAGAAGATACAACCATAATAAATATATACACACCAAATGACAGGGCCCCAAAATATGTAAAACAAACTCTTTAATAGCATTGAAAAGAGAAATAGACAATTCCACAATGACAGTAGGAGACTTTAACTCACCACTTTTGGTGAAAAAAACAAAAATTTCAGTGAAGGACAGAACAACTAGAAAGAAACATAACAAAGATACAGAAGATCTAAATACCACAATAATCCAACTTGATCTTATTGACATATACAGACTACTCCACCCCACAGCAGCAAAGTACACATTCTTTTCCAACCCACAAGGAACATTCTCCAGAATAGACCATTTTAGGCCACAAAACAAACCTCAATAAATTCAAAAACATCAAAATAATACAAAGCATTTTCTCAAACCACAACATAATAAAAGTAGAAATCAATAACAGGAAGAGCATGGAAAACATATCAAATACATGGAAACTTAATAACACGTTGCTTAAAAACTGCTGGGTAATTGAACAAAAAAAGAGATGAAATTTAAAAATTCCTAGAATTCAAAGAGAATGAAAACATAACATACCAAAACCTTTGGGACACAGCAAAAGCAGTACTCAGAGGAAAGCTTATAGCTATAAACATACACATCAATGAAGAAGAAAGGACAAAAGTATTAACCCTACAACTTGAACAAATAGAACAGAGCAGCTAAATAAGCTCACAGTTACCAGAAGAAAGGAAATAATAAAGACTAGAGCAGAAATACATGAAACAGAGAACAGAAAAACAATAGAAAGAATCAACATGACTAGAAGCTGATTCTTTGAAAGAATCAATAAAGTCAACAAACTATTGGCCAAACTGACAAAAGAAAAAACAGGAGAAGATGCAAATAACCCAAATAAGAAATGAGATGAGTGACATTACAAGAGAACCAACTGAAATAAAAAGGATCATAACGTAATACTATGAAAAATTATACTCCTACAAATTTGAAAACCTAGACAAATTTCTAGAAACATACTACCTACTATATTAACACAAACTGAAGTAGAAAGTCTGAACAGACTCATAACGAAAGAAGAAATTGATGAAATACAAAAAAAAAAAAACTCCCAACTGAAAAACATCCTGGTCCAGATGACTTCACTGGAGATTTCTACCAAACATTCAAAGAAGAGCTTACACCAATACTACGCAAACTATTTCAGAGCATAGAAAAGTAAGAAATTCTCCCAAACTCCTTCTGTGAAGCCAGCATAACCCTGATATCAAAGCCAGGAAAAACACCACAAAAAAAGAATATCACAGACTAATATCCCTCATGAATACATACTCAAATTCTCAACAAAATTCTAGCCAATAGAATTCTATAGCATATCAAAAAAATAATATATCATGGCCGAGTGGGATTCATTCCAGGTATGCAAGCATGGCTCAACATTAGAAAATCAGTCAATGTAATCCACTACATAAATAAGAGAAACACATGATCATCTCAATTGTTGCAGAAAAGGCATTTGATAAAGTCCAACACCCATTCCTGACAAAAACTCTCAGCAAAGTAGGAATAGAAGGGAAATTCCTCAGTATGATAAAAGGTATTTACACAAAACCAACAGCCAACATTATCTTCAACAGAGAGGGAATGAAAATATTCCACTTGAAGATGTGAACTAGACAAGTGTGTATTGGAAGTCCTAGCTAGAGCAATTAGGCAAGAAAAAGAAATAAAGAGCATTCAAATTGGCAAGGAAAAGTAAAACTATCCCTATTCACAAATGATATGGTCCTATGTATAGAAAATCTCACAGACTCCACAACAAAGTTACTGGAACTAATAGAAGGATTCAGCAAAGTAGCAGGATACAAGATCAACATACAAAAATCAGTTGGATTCTTCTACGGCAACAGAGAGAACTTCAAAAAAGAAACCAGGAAAGCAATACCATTTAAAATAGCCCCCTGAAAAGTAAAATACTTAGGAATAATCTGACCAGGGACATAAAAGACTTATAAAAAGAAAACTATAAAACACTCCTGCAAGAAACCAAAAAAGACCTACGTAAATGGAAAAACATACCATGCTCATGTGTAGGAAGACCTAACATTGTGAAAATGTCAATACTACCCAAAGTGATATATAAATATAATGCAATCCCAATACAAATTCCAGCAGCATTCTTTAATGAGATGGAAAAACTCATCATAAACTTTATATGGAAAGGAAAGAGGCCACAGAAAAGTAAAGCATTATTGAAGAAGAACAAAATAGAGGGCCTCACATTTCCTGATCTCAGAATCTCCACAGCCATGGTAGTCAAAACAAACTGGTACAGGTACAATGACAGATACATAGACCAATGAAACAGAATTGAGAACCCAGCAGTAAATCCATCCACCTGTGGACAGCTGATCTTCAAAAAAGAGCCAAAGTCCATTAAGTGAGGAAGAAACAGCCTCTTTAACAAATGGTGCTAGCAAAACTGGATATCTATCTGTAGAAAAATGATACTGGACCCATACCTCACACTATACACAAAAACTAAATCAAAAATGGATCAAAGACCTAAATATAAATCCTATAACTATAAAGATAATGGAAAAAAAGTTAGGGACAACCCTAGGGACCCTAATACATGGCATAAATACAATACCAGACATAACTGAAAATGCACAAACAGCAGATGAACTATAAGAATGGAACCACCTAAAAATTAAACACTTATGCTCATCAAAATTCTTCTCGAAAAAAGTAAAAAGAGAACCTACAGACCGAGAAAAAATTTTTCGCTATGTCATACCCAACAAATGATTAATCTCTAAAATTTATAGAAAACTTCAACAACAACCAATCCAATTATAAGAAACGGGAAAAGGATATGAACAGACACTTCTCCAAAGAAGACATTCAGGTGGCTAACAAACATGAAGAAATTCTTGAGCTCATTAGCCATTAAGAGATGCAAATTAAAGCTACAGTGAGATATCCTCTCACCCCAACATCAATGGCACTAGTCAAAAAAGAAAAGAAAACAACAAATGCTGGCAAAATTGTGGGAGGACTAGAGTGCTTATACACTGCTGGTAAGAATGTAAAATGGTACAACCACCGTGGAAAACAATGTAGTGCTTACTTAAAAAGCTAGAAATGTAAATACCATATGATCCAACAGTCCCACTCCTAGGTATATACCCTAGAGAAATAAGAGCCATGACATTAATAGACATATGCATACTCATGTTCATTGCAGCATCATTCGTAATAGTAAAAAGATGGAAACAACTGAAGTGCCCATCAACGGATGAATAGATAAACTGTGGTACATACACACAATGTAGCACTAGGCAACAATAAAGAATAACGATGAATCTGCAAAATATCTTACAACATGGATGAATTTGGAGGACATTTTGCCGAGTAAAATAAGCCAATCACAAAAGGACAAACATTGTATGAGACCACAATTATTTAAAAAAAAAAAAAAAGACAAGACAGGGTTTACACACAGAAAAAAAAAAATTCTTTGATACTTACCAGGGATGGGAGGAGAAGGGAAAGTAAATTACTAAATAGATAGTATCAAGATACATGGTAATATTGGTGAAAGGAAAGGCAGTTCACTATATGAGGGAAGTCAGCACAACATGGCAAAGGCAAAGGAAGGCACTGAGAGAAACACAAGAACAAAGGGTAACTATACCAATTACTGTAACATATAATCCTGCAACAACAGTATTAACAAACAGTAATTTATGAAGGGATACACAGGTAGATAGGTATGCTAAAGAGGCATGGAGGGGGACATAAGGGAGTGCATCCACCTGTAGATATAGGTTAGGTTATATGTATCTCTACATACGTATTTGTAGGTGTTGCATATTTACTAATATAGACAATAGAACATACAAGGGACACAGTCATGGAAACTTTTTATGCACAGCCAAACACCTCCTGGGACCAGTATACTAGGCTTCAAGGCTAAGGACCATAGACTCAAGGGACATCTACGTCAATTGGCATAACATAGTGTATAAAACAGTGTTCTGTATACTACTTTGGTGAGTAGCATCTGAGGTCTTAAAAGCTTGTGAGCACCTAAGATACAACTAGTAGTCTCTTCCCATCCAGAGTAAAGGAGAGTGAAGAAAATTAAAGACCAAGGGAGCAATTAGTCCAAAGTACTAACTGACTACATACACCATAACCTACACAACCCCCGAGATCAGAACTAGATGGTATCCGGCTACCACTACTGACCGCTCTGACTGGAATCACAGTAGAGGGTCCCGGGCAGAGCAGGAAAAAAAGGTAGAACAAAAAATCAAATTCATAAAAAAAAAGACCAGGCTTACTGGCCTGATAGAGACTGGAGGAACCTCCAACACTATGGCCCTACAGCACCCCCTGACTTGAAACTGCAGCCGTTCCTGGAAACCACCTTCCAGCCAAGCAATAGAGAGGCCTATAAAATAAACAATAACACCTGAAAAGAATGTGTTCTGTAGAACAAATAATTATACGTGACCAAAACGGCAACAGTTGACCAAAAGCGTAGATGAGAAGGCAGGAAAAGGTCTGAAAACCAGATGAAAGGAAACAGGGAACTCATGGTGGAAATGGAGAGTGCTGACACAGTGTGGGGATTGCAACTGATGTCATGGAATGTTTTGTGAACAATTTGTGGAATGGAAAGCTAACTTGCTCTGTAAAGTTTCACCTACAACACGATAAAATATTTCAAAAACAAAAAAAAAACTCTGTAATGGAGTAACTATTAAATTCCCCACTTTACAGATGCGAAGCTGAAACTTAAGGAAGTTATGTAACTTGTCTAAGGTGATATGGATAGCCAGTAAGGAAAGCAGATGAGAACCCAGCCAACTGCCCTAGACATCTAGACCCTGCACTTGTCTTCATTATAATCTGCACTTCCAAAAGTATTAATGAAGTAAAATTTACAAAGAATCTTTACTAAAGAGGACCTTCCTCATCAAGAAGCCCTGGTGGCACAGTGATTAAGAGCTCAACTGCTAACCAAAAGGTCTGTGGTTAGAACCCACCAGCCATTCTGCAGGAGAAAGATGTGACACCCTGCTTCTGTAAAGATTACAGCCTTGGAAACCCTGTGGGAAGTTCCACTCTGTCCGATAGGGTCCCTATGAGTCGGAATCGACTCACAGCGGTGAATTTGGTTCCTCATCAGGTTCCTAATTATTGAATACAATAAAGTCAATTTAAAGTCGGCTAACTCAGAATTTTAACTCAGAATTTACAACAGCTTAATAAGTATCCACTTTTGAGGCAGGAATGTGGTTATGAGCTTCACCCGTATAACAGTAATATCTGCAAAAGCTGGAACCTATATAAGGCCACAACCTGTCAGGGAAAGAAAACTCAGACATTTTCCACTAAAACGAGCAATAGAAAAGCGGTGAGGTTGCACCCTTTCAAAGGCAGAAAACTTGCAAGAACCAGAAAAACAAGAAAGTCCCTTTGAATTCTGGCTCTCACAGGTTTCATTGTATATACTCAAAAATATGCGTTGGTTACTTCATTGAATTTGGAGGATCGGGCTAAAACTTGTGTTGTATAAATGATGTAAATTAATAGCAGGGCGTTGCTATAGATCAGTGGGTGTTTAATTGCCCTAACACTAATAGCTGTCATTTGTTGAGCACCTGCTACGTGCCACCCACTGTGGTCAGCGCTTTTACATACATTTTCTCTTTTGTCCGCGATAGAACTCCCTTGGGATGGCATTAGTTTCCTTGTTTCTAAACAGGTAATAATAAAGTTTATAGAGGTGAAATAATTGCTCCCAGTTTTATAGTTAGTTATTAGTAGAGCCAAGTTTTTGTAGTTAGATGCTGTCAAGTCAGTTCTGACTCATACTGACCCTATGTACAACAGAACGAAACACTGCCCAGCCCTGCACCATCTTCATCCTATGCTTGAGCCCATTGTTGCAGCCACTGTGTCAGTCCATCTCATTGAGGTCCTTCCTCTCCTTTGCTGACCCTCTACTTTACCAAGCATGATGTCCTTCTCCAGGGACTCGTCCCTCCTGATACCGTGTCCCAAGTATGTGAGACAAAATTTCACCATCTTTGCTTCTAAGGAGCATCTTGGCTGTACTTCTTCCAAGACAGATTTGTTCGTTCTTCTAGCAGTCCATAGTTTATTCAATATTCATCGCCAATACTGTAGTTCAGAGACATCAATTCTTCTTTGGTCTTCCTTATTCATTATCTAGCTTTTGCATGCATATGAAGCAATTGAAAATATCATGGCTTGGGTAGGTGCACTTTACTCCTCAAAGTGATATCTTTGCTTTTTAACACTTTGAAGAGGTCTTTTGCAGCACATTTTCCCAATGCAATATGTCATTTGAGTTCTTGACTGCTGCTTTCATGGGTTTTGATTGTAGATCCAAGTAAATAAGATCCTTGACAACTTCAGTATTCTCTCCATTTATCATGATGTTGTTTATTGGTCCACTTGTGAGGATTTTTGTTTCCTTTATGTTCAGGTGTAATCCATACTGAAAGCTGTAGTCTTTGATCTTCTTCAGTAAGTGCTTCAAGTCTTTTTCGAGTTCCACAAGCAAGGTTGTGTCATCTGCATATTGCAGTTTATTAATTAGCCTTCCTCCAATTCTGATGCCATGTTCTTCTTCATATAGTTTATCTTTTCAGGTTATTTGTTCAACATACAGATTTAATAAGTATGGTGGAGGGATACAACCATGACACACACCTTTCCTGATTTTAAACAACACAGTATGGCCTTGTCTGTTTGAAGGATTGCCTCTTGGTCTATGTACAGGTTCATCATGAGCACAATCAAGTGTTCTGGAATTCTCATTCTTCACAATGTTATCCATAATGTGTTATGATTCACACAGTCAAATGCCTTTATATAATCAAGAAATACAGGTAAACATCTTTCTAGTGTTCTGTTTTCAGCCGAGATCCATCTGACATCAGCAATGATATCTCTCGTTCCTCATCGTCTTCTGAATCCAGCTTGAATTTTTGGCAGTTCCCTGTCGATGTACCGCTGCAACCGGTTTTGAATTATCTTCAGCAAAATTTTACTTACGTGTGATATTAAGGACACTGTTTGATAATTTCCACATTCTGTCGGATCACCTTTCTTTGGAATGGGCACCAATATGGATCTCTCTCAGTCAACTGACCATGTAGCTGTCTTTTAAATTTCTTGACATAGATGAGTGAGCACTTCCAGCATTGAATCCATTTTTTGAAACACCTCAACTGGTATTCCGTCAATTCCTGGGAACTTTGTTTTTCACCAATGTTTTCACTGCAGCTTGGGCTTCTCCCTTAAGTACCATCGGTTCTGGATCTTATGCTATCTCCTAATATGGTTGAATGTCGACCAATTCTTTTTGGTACAGTAACTCTGTACACTCCTTCCATGTTCTTTTGATGCTTCCTGCATCATAAATATTTTGCCAGTAGAAGCCTTCATTATGGCATCTCAAGGCTTGAAATTTTTCTGCAGTTCTTCCAGCTTGAGAAATGCCAAGTGTGTCCTTCCCTTTTGGTTTTCTAACTCCAGGTCTTTGCACATTTCATTATAATACTTTGTCTTCTCGAGCAGCCATTTGAAATCTTCAGTTCAGCTCTTTACTTCATCATTTTTTTCCATTTGCTTTAGCTGCTCCACATTTAAGAGCAAGTTTTAGAGTCTCTTCTGACATCCATTTTGGTCTCTTCTTTCATTCCTGCCTTTTTAATGACCTTTTTCTTTCTTCATGTATGATATCTTTGATGTCATCCATTCTGGGCTTCAGTCATTAATGTGCAACGTGTCAAATTGATTTTTGAAATAATCTCTAAATTGAGGTGGGATATACTCAAGGTCATGTTTTGGCTCTTGTGGACTTGTTTTAATTTTCTTCAGTTTCAACTTGAACTTGCATAGGAGCAATTGATGGTCTGTTCTGCAGTCAACCCCGGGCCTTGTTCTGACGGATGATATTGAGCTTCTCCTTTGCCTCTTTTCACAGATGTAGTTAATTTGATCCATATGTGTTCTATCCGGCAAGATTCTTTTGATTAGTCACCGTTTATGTTGTTGAAAAAAAGGTATTTGCAATGAAGAAGTCAGTGGTCTTGCAAAATTCTGTCTTGCAATCTCCAGTATTTTTTCTATCACCAAGGCCATATTTTACAACTACCGATCCTTCTTCTTTGTCTTCAACTTCACATTCCAATCACTAGTAATTATCAGTTCATCTTGATTGCATGTTTGATCAATTTCAGACTGCAGAAGTTGGTAAAAATCTTCAATATCTTCATCTTTGGGATTAGTGGTTGGTGCTTAAATTTGAATAATACTGATATTACCTGGTCTTCCTTGTAGGCATATGGATATTTTCCTATCACCAACGGCATTGTACTTCAGGATAGACCTTGAAATGTTCTTTTTGGCAACGAATGCAACACCATTTTGCTTCAATTTGTCATTCCCAGCATAGTAGGCCATAGTGTTTCTGATTCAAAATCGCCAATACCAATCCATTTCATCTCACTAATGCCTATGATATCGGTCTTTATGAGTTCCATTTCATTTTTGATGATTTCCAATTTTCCTAGATTCATACTTCATACATTTCATGTCCCGATTATTAATGGATGTTTGCAGCTATTTCTTTTCATTTGAAGTCGTGCCACATCAGCAAATGGAGGTTCCAAAAGCTTTACTCCATCTACATCATTAAAGTCAGCTCTACTTTGAGGAGGCAGCTTTTCCTCAGCTATATTTTGAGTGCTTTCCAAACTGAGGGGCTCATTTTCTGACACTGTGTTATACAGTGTTCCACTGCTATTCATAAGGTTTTTACTAGCCAGTATTTTCAGAAGTAGACTGCCAGGTCTTTCTTCCTGTCTTAGTCTGGAAGCACCACTGAAACCTGGACATTTGAAATACCTGCTGGTATTTGAAATACCAGTTGTGTTGCTTCCAGCATCACAGCAATGTGCAAGCCACCACAGTATAATAAACCAACAGACAAGTTGTGAGTAGAGCCAGGAGTGAACAAATAAAACCAGAATAACCCTGAGAAGCCAGGATGGCAGGAATTCCTGCTGACTTTGAACAGTCATTGGAAAAGACCAGATGCTAGAAAATGACGTCATGTTTGGTAAAGGGTCAAGGAAAATGAGGCAACTCTCGATAAGGTGGATTGACACAATAGCCTTAACAATGGACACAAGCACATCAATGATGATGAAGACGGTGGGGCACCAGGCAAATATCGTTGTGTTATACAGGGTCTCTGTGAGTTGGGGCTTATCTGTTGGTAACTAACAAAAATAACATTGCTCGTATATGCCTGTCCACCTCCAGTCCTTTCTTCAATTGCAGGCAGAAAGATTTCTTTTAGCTGCATTTCTGATTACATCACTCTCCTACTTAAACCCCTGAGTAACTTCACATTCTCAACATGACGACTAGTCTCCTTATCATGACTCCAGTGCTCCTTCAGCCTTATCTTGGTCTCCTGGCCCCTTCATGACCATATCATAATCTCCTGTTTTATATCTTACACCCTCTGTGTCACAGAATGTCACAATTTCTAATCATCTGTTTTTGTGGTTATGTGAGCCATGTGTGTAACCCCTAGGCAGGAACCATACCTCCATTGTTTATTATTGGAACCCCAGGAATGACCACAGTACCTTACACATACTTACAAAAACTAGTTTTATTTAAGTCATTTAATAATTGTTCATTCTCAGAGTAATCCAGAATTAATATTTTATTTTTCCAACACTGAGACCTTGAATGTGTGGGGACAAAAATATGGAACATGTGTATTTTTAATAACTTTTGTACGATTGGTGGACATTGACTTTATCCATAATAATATTTAACAATTATTTTTTCCTATGTGACATGCATGGTACCACGCATTTTACTGTCATTATCTCAATTAATCCTCAAAATAATCATCTGAGGGCAGGTGCTATTATCAATCCCATTTATCTCAAATGGAGACTTAGAAAAGTTAAGTTACTTCACTGACAATATACCCAGGATTCAAACCAAGACCTATGTGATTTTCCACAACTGGGCCTTACTGCTTCTTTAAAAATGCAATGCGTTTATTGAAAACCTGTTTCTCTTGTTATTCTCATTCCCTTGCTAGGTGTTCATTTGGTCAACAAATGTTTATTGAGCCTATGGTGTATAAGGCACTGTGATGGTGCCAGGGGTGTGCATCAGTTGTCATAACAGACATATCATATTTTAATGTAAATAATGTGTGGCTTCTACGTTTGTTTGCCAATGCACCCTCCCCCCACAAGGTGTTTTCATAAGAGCCACTATGCCAATTTTTTTTTTTGTACATTGCTGTAAAAAGAAAATTAACATGGCGCACTTACAAAAATACCTCATGGGAGGGGAGGTGAGAGCGCAATCAGCAAACAAACGTAGACGGTGTGCATTATTTGCATAAAAATACAGTCGTCTCTTCCTGCGGCATGAACCATAGAGAGGGGAAGACAGACAACCAACTAGTCCACACAAGACTGTACACTGTACACAAATTGCTGTGATAGATAGAACAGGGCTCTTAGGTGGCATGTAGGAGGAGTTCAGAACCTAGAGGCTAGGATCCAGAAAGACATCCTTGAGGAAATGGTGCTGACACTAAGGTACAATGGATGATCAGAGGCCAGATCAAAAACAGCTTTGCAAGCCGTGTTTAAGAGTTTGCATTAAAAGTGAATGGGATGTTATTAACTTTAAGCAGCATGCAAGTGGCATATCAGATTTCCAGTTCAGAAATATCACTCTGGCTGCAGTGTATAGAAAGAATTGGAGTTGGGAAAATGAAGATAATTCTGACTCAGTCATCTCAGTGAGACATAATGTTGACGATAATGGGTGATGGAATTAGGAGATAGCAATAAGAGTCCATAGAAATAAAGGGATTAAAGTGTTATCAAGGAAGTAGAGTTCAAAGACCTTGGTCATTGATAGGATGAGAGACCTGCATGAAGACCCAGGGATGGAATCCAAATTCCTGCTGGAGCAGGGGATGGAGATTGGGTGAAGGTGCCATTCACCAGGGAAGGAAACCCCAGAGCAAGCAGGTTTGACAGGGGAGAGATGAGTGTATGCTGGCCAAGCTGAGGCTCAGATGCCTGAGGGACTTCCATGTGGGCATGTATGGTTCCACCTCTAGGAATCGGTACGGGCTCCCTCTGCACTATGGAGGCTTACCCATAATACACTTCCTTCACCAGTAGTATTTCTCTTCCTGGACTTACAGCTACCTCCCTCCTATCCTCAAGCTCACAGTCCATGCTCCTCTCGGATGCCTGTTTCATATGATCCATAGCCAGGAACCATGTGTAAAGAGGTCAGTAGCCTTTCCATGGTGACCTAGTACTGGCACCGATCGGGAGAACAAGCCAGAACTCATCATCACTGCTTCCTTTGCATCCTATGCCCAGACATATCCCCGAGGACTAGTGGATCAAATGTAGGGGGAATAATTGTAGGAATCCCAGTTATTTCCCTGAAGAATAAATACAGACAAACAAATTCAACTTACAGATTCCTTCTACTTGGGAAGGTCTTGCTGGTTAAATTGAAAATTTGGATAAATGACATTAAGAAATTCAACTAATTTCCTTGTTGGAGTTTAATACTTTCCATATATACATAAGGTTGGAATCACTTAAATCTGAATTTATCCAAATTTAATAGATTTTTAGGTATTGCAGTTGGAAAGTTGATTTGTAGTCATCTGTCCCAACCCATAGATACCCCTGTAAATTTTTCTTTTGACATGACATGCGTTATTCATTTGTTCATGTACTATTTATTATCTACATGTGCCAAGCACTATAACTTGTGACTTCATGCATTTTCCCATTTAGATGATACCCATCCCCATTTTATGGATAAGAAAAATGAAGCTGTACATCTTAGAGTCTAAGAAGTCATACATTTGTTAGCAGAAGAGCCAGATTTTGAACTTAGGTCTTTGGACTCCAAGTCCAGTGTTCCTTTAAGTTAGCATGACTCATTTACTTAATAACATAGAACATTTTATTTTTAAAATAAAAAAGTAACAGCAAAGCTTTCAAGTTAAGGACACAGTGAAGGTTTGTTTTTGTTTTGTTTGTCAGTCTAAAGATTTGCATAACCCACTTATCTCTTAGGTCTCAAAATGCATATAAAGTTACTTATGAGAACCAGGCTTCGGGGTTTTGTTTTCTTTATGGCTACTTTGGTAATAAGAGGGTACATTGATTTGGTCCCTTAGGGTCCCATGATCAAAGAACCTGCAGTCAAACTTGACCTGGAGAAGAGAGGCTGACCTCAAAATACTTTGTTGTTTTAATAATGGGTCTTAGAGAAGGAATTGGTGATAAAATTCTCCTATACCAAAAGTGAGAAATCATAGAATCTTCTCAGAGGGAATAAAAAAGAGAGAGAAACTGGGAAAACATAATCGTATAATTCAATGCCAGGCACTCATAGTAGGAGCCCAATAAATATTAGCTTTAATTTTTAAATATAGTGTCAGAAGTGAGCAAGGAGGTAGGAGATGAAAACTAAGTACTTGTTAATGAAAAAGCATATATAGAGTACACATTTCTTAAGAAATGAAATACAGCTATGTATTTTGTTGAGAAAAAATAAAATATTTATTGAAAATGCAAAAGCGTAATGGTAAGTATACCTTAAACAACTAGTGATACATTCATGTAAGAGAATACTACTCAGCCATGAAAAGGAACAAACTATTGATATATGTGCAACCACGAGTGCTCTCAATACACGTACACCAAGTAAAAGAATCCAGACAGAGAAGAGTGTATACTATATGATTCCAGTTGTACAAAATTCTATAACACAGTGATAGCGTATCAGTAGTTGCCTGGCTCAGGGGGTGAAATGGGTAACAAAGGAGGGGTAATGGACATATTCATTGTCTTGATCATGATTATGATTTCTGGGATATCATAAGGAGACCCAGGGCAAGCAGAGAAGAAATAGAAATGGATATCTTAACTATCCTGGTAAAAGTAACCATGACTTAAATGAGCTGGCCAATAATGTAGGCAAGCAACTTCTTGTTTCTGACCGGGTTAGTTAGATGATCTGTGACTGACTCTGCTGCTGTCTAGTATAGATGGCTTTTCTTTTCCCTGTGTCCTCCTGCCTCCATTAACTTGCCCTTTATTTTTTAATTCAAAATTCATACTACTAAAAATATATATAAGTAAATGAAACCATTTTAAATACTCAAATGCAGTTTTGATATTCTTTCAAACATTATTTCAAACACATTCTAGAATGTGTTGGTCTTCTTTTCTTTTTGAAGGGTCAGTGGTATATAGTGGGAAATGTTTTTAAGCCAGATAGTCTTGAATCATAATGCCAGTTTTGCCATTGATTGGCTTTGTACTTTACATTTGTCAGTTAACTTCTCTGGTCTTCAGATTCCTCACATGAAACATAGAGATAGAAGCTGTATTTCAAGAGTCAATTTGAAGATTAGAAATAATTATTCACTGTGGTGTCTAGGGAAACCCTGGTGGCGTAGTGCTTAAGTACTACGGCTACTAACCAAATGTTGGCAGTTCAAATCCGCCAGGCGTTCCTTGAAAACTCTATGGGGCAGTTCTACTCTGTCTTATAGGGTCACTATGAGTCGGAATCACCTTGACAGCAGCAGGTTTTTGTTTTTGGTGGTGTCTAGTCGAGGCCTGGTGGTACAGTGGTTAAGAGCTCAGCTGCTAACCAAAACGTCAGCAGTTTGAATCCATCAGCTACTCTTTGGAAACCCTAGGGGGCAGTTCTGCTCTGTCCTGTAGAGTCACTGTGAGTTGGAATCAACTCAATGGCAATGGTTTGGGTGCTTTTGGTGGTGTCTAATAAATCATTTGCTTGCTATTATATGTTGAAATCAAATCTTTGAGATCATGCTCTATATATATTTATTTATGTCAACCCTCTATAAACAGCTGAACACATATCAAAACTGTGAAGGGTCTAGTAAACCAGGATATTTGGTAACATGTAAAATGATGAATTTACCTTTCCATGCACTGTGGGCTGACATGTTAACTCTGCTTTAATTTGTATGTAGTGCACCTGGTGGACATTTGGAACGTCATAGAAGCATTGCGGGAAAATGCTCTGAACAACCTGGACCCGAACATAGAACTCAATGTGGCCCGCTTGGAGGCTGTGCTCTCCACCATTTTTTACCAGCTCAACAAACGGATGCCAACCACTCACCAAATCCACGTGGAACAGTCTATCAGCCTCCTGCTTAATTTCCTGCTTGCAGCCTTTGATCCGTAAGCTCCCTCTGATTGTCTGTTAAGTCTCTAGGCATTTGGTCTCCCTTTCCTCTTGTACTTCTTGATCTTTTCTCCCAAATAACTCTCTAAAGTAACCAACTATCTCTTTATCCTTGATCAGCTGTTTATGCCAATAAAGACTCCATGTCTTTAAGATAAATTTTAAGTGCTGTGAAAAAGACTGGAGAACAAAGTAGTGCCACAGCAACTCGAGGACAATTGTGTTTTCCATGCTGACCTTTATTTAATTCATCCCACGCTTCCTAGAAGCAGTGGACACTTTAAATGTTGCGTGATGACATGCCGGTGGAGTGAATTAATGAAGCATGAAGTGGGAGGATGTTTTTAACTCTCTTCATTGTGAATTATCTCTGGCAGTGTGTCTGAGGTGTCATAACAAGACCCTAGAGCAAACAAGGAAAGAATTGAAAAAGGTTTCTTGACTATCCTAGTGAAAGTAACCATGACTTGCGATAAATGGGCTGGTTAGTAATGTGACATATAAAACAATGTGATGGTGCCCACACACTACTTTTGATACTCAGCCTTATTATTTTGTAATTTTCCCCTATAGAATCCAAGAATTTCAGAGCTGGCAGAGATTTTCAAAGACTGCTGCTCTAAATCTCTCATTTTACACATGAAGGAGCTGAAGCACAACGAGATTGTCACTTGCCCAATGTCGTGCAGCACAGTAGTAGCACAGTGGGGACTTAGGTGTCCGGCTAAGACTTCTTTGCCAAGGCATTTGTGACAGCCTTTTATTAAATGTAAAAACTTCCGTGAATTACATTATCTACCTAAGCTTTCAAAAGGACTTTTGTCAATAGCCTCTAGCCTGCATATAATATCAACATCTCTATTTCATCACTTGGTTTGCATATTAAAAAGGAAAAAAGCAAACCTGACATTTCAGCATCTCATTTTAAGACTCTTGGGAGCTTTTGCTTAGTCTCCTTGTGTGACCAATACATTGAGTGTTTTAACCTTGGCAGTGGAGATGTTCCAGCCAGGCAATTTTATTATGCCATTCACTTACAAAAGTCACCAGCTGTCACTTTGCAACCTGGAGTGGTAGTCGAATTATTCTGCTCAGTTGTACCAGTGTATGTTATTGTTTCCCTGGTGTTCATATTTTGGGAAATGCTCAAGTTTAAATAAATAAGTTTAAGGCAAGCAGTCTCGCTTGATAGATTCCTTGCTTAATCTGTCAGACTTCAGAACTAGATGTATTGCTTTGGCCCAATTGCTATGGTAACCAGGTGGTAGGGCAGGTAGACAAGGCTGTGGTTCTACATGACAGGTGGCCGAGTGGAACCAGGCTGTGGATTTCTGTAACGTCATTTCCATCCTGTGCCCTTGACAAGAGCCTGGCAGCTTTCAGGCATGCCACCAAAGTCTCCTGGGACTTATTATTTTGTTGAGGCTGTTGTGTAACAATGGAAATCTATAAAAAGAGAACGATAAATTCCTGTTTAATCCCGGATTATTGCCAGAGTACAGACTCAAAAGAAATCAAAGCCAAAAAGTAACTAGTACCTACTCCATAAATACAGAGACAGGACCAGATTAATAATAAGGAAGAGAATGCTTTATGAAATATATGGGATTCAAAATAATGGAGTTAGATTTTTCACTTCTGTTTAGAAATATTGGGAAAATAATTTCAAAAAATAGAGAAGTATTTACAGCAATAATAAAAAAAGAAATAGGAAAAAAATAGATGTAAATATGTTCTGTAAAAAGCCACTTTTGTGTAGCTGAATCATTTCAGAGTTGATCAATGCTAGGTTTGAAGACTCAGGGTAGGGAGCAGTGCACACAAACGTTCAGAAGATATGTTCATTTGCTACCTACTCTTCTTACAGACAGCAAGACATGTACTTCCAAGTGCATCCACATAGACACCACAGTTTGCTGCTTTCTCTCCTTTGGCACAGCATGTATAGGTGGTTCTACTGGTACTAAACTTTCCCATCAAGTGGCTTTTGGAATTTTAGATGCGAGATTTAAGCTATCAAACGACTAACTGGGAATGTAACTTAACAGAGAATATATAACAAGAGAAACTTAAGAAAAAAATGAATGTTTAACTCTGTTTCTTATAACAGTAAACTCCTATTTATCCAAATGAGATCCATTATGGAAACTAGATGCGATGTCACTTCTGAGCATCTGTCATGTGACACAGGCCAAGTGTTTAAGAGAGCTTTCAGTGTTTTGACTGACATAGAAGAGCCTCCTCTGTAGATCAAAGATGTGTTGTTGCTGTTATAGGACCACCAGAACACTTGGGAGATTTTCTCCCGTTTCCTATAAAAAGCAGAAAATATCCAAAATGAATATAAGAGCTGCCTTAAGAACATGACTCTAATGAGGTAATGTTAAAGATAAAAAATAGAAAGAAAACATGGTGTAGCAATTTAAAACCATGAATAATAAGAACTTATACTCAAAGAAACTTGGTCATTTTTGGTAGTGCTTTAAAATTCACCAGATCCATCCAGCTGGGCTCTACCAAACAAATAGAAACCTGAAATGAGAATCAAAGCCCATTTCACTTGCAGGTTCCCCTGGAATCCAGACTCACCTTCTCACAACCATAGTTTCCAGAATTACAAACTCCCTGCCACACACACACTCAAAAAAATAGCTGGATCTAGTTCTCATACAGTCAGCTTACTGTAGACCATGAAAAGTTCCCAGTTGCAGGGTTGTTCTGCTCTTTGACCAAGCCAGCCTCTTAGAAAATACAGTGCGTAATTACATTTGTAGGATGATTGATAGAATGTTAGGAGCTAGCATTTGACCCCCAGTGGCTTATGCCAGTCAGTGCCATTTTGTGATTGAAGTGGCAGTCTCTTGAGTCAAGAAGACTTTTGTTCTTCCCAACTCTCCTTCTTAAAATAACTGTATCCTTGGGAGGGGTCACCCAATGAGCTATTACCAACCAACCCCTAGGCAGACGTTTTTGACACCCAGCTGCAGTCTGTTTTTGGGTCTCCAGGACAATACATAGGCATAGCCACAAAGGATGGGAAAAGAGGTGTCAGAAGAGAGAAGGGGCAGAGAGAGAAGAAGATATATTGTGAAATGGCCAGAGCCTTGCACCAATCTCTTCCTCCTTTATCTCTCCTTCGGTCACCCGAGGAATTGGCCTGCCTCTTTCCCATCTTTGCTGCCAGGAGCCTCCCACTTGGGGCTCTTGCCTTCAGAATCTACTGACTAACTGGCAGCACCTTTTTCTCTCACCTCTTGTCCATATGCCAATGAAAAAACCTCTTTGGAGCATCCTAAGGATTTTTACTTTTTTTTTTTTTTAAGGAAACAGTAACTCAAAAGAAAAACAACATGATGGAAAGTTAAAAGATAACAATAATCATTAAGTCTATAATGTGTGGTCTTTTTGAGAGGTAGGATCACATACTGTGATATATTAGGAAGCTCTTCATGTCTTACGGCTTAGTTGATTACCGTCGCCCAGGCCCTATTGTTATAGTGCATAGCTTACTGTTTATATGACTGTCCCCCACAAGCCCCTTTAAGGTGAGACTCTGTCCTGTTCTTTGTTTGCACAGCACCTAAGACAATATCTAGCACATGAATGAATGAATGCACGAATGAATGAAAATCAAAGGTTGATCTTTCTTCACTCTTGTCACACTAATTACTTTTAATTCTTTTTTTGAGATTTGTCTGTCTTAATCCTTTTTATATTCCCAAGGCTACTGCATCCATATTTGCTCTGCCACCTAGATTCAGATCCTCTATTTTTACTTTTGCTCCTTAGAGAAGAAAACCAAGTGTTCATGGTTACCAATGTGGGTGATTCTCTTTTCACAGAAAACGTCAGTGGACTTCTCTTCCTTTCCTCCTCCTTCTCTAGGAAACATTAACAAAAACGTTAGTCTCATTGACTTAATCTCATTTCAATTCAGCAGAATCTTCCTTCTTAGGACAGTACCTCATAAAGTAGGTGATGTTATGGTGGCCTTGTTTTTATTTAGCAAATATTTTCACAGATATCCGGTCACTCCAAAACCACAGTAGGACAATGATAAATAATGAAAGAAACAGTGATTCTTTCAGAGGGCAAGATATATACTTAATGCCCATACTCTCAAAATCATAATATAATGATTACAATAGCTAAGATGTATGCAGCTTTTACTGTGTGCCAACAATCCAAGTAGTTTGGCGCCATTATTAATACAATTTTCCAAGTGAAGGAACCGATGAAGTTGAGACACAGAGAGGTTAAAGAACTTGCAGGTCATGCAGCTTCATACCCGATGAGATGAATAGGGAAAAAACCATTTTGTGTCAGGAATCAGTTTAAGTTCAGCTCTATTCATATTTTTTAAAAATCATAGTTTTATTTTAAAATATCAGGATTAATGTACTCTTTTTTTTTTTTTCCTGGCCTACCCAGCTCATTACAAAATGTTATCATTTTACTCACATTCCTGACCTTTCCAGTGTGTGGTATTTAGACATATTTGACAGAGCATATATGAAAGAAATATTTGCATGAAAATTTTTACATTGTAGCATTAGAGGCAATTTCATGACAGTTACTCAGAACTCCAGATATTCAGTCTTATGTAGTGAACATAAAATGTTGGCATTTCCTCTCAGTTTGACATATCCCACCTTGCTGAGCCATTAACTGCCGTTCCCACTGCTGAGCCCCCTGACACTCTGAAAGGTACCACAGCACTATTTCAAAAGGGTAGTTATGAAATAATCCTGGAACGCTGCCGAAATCCTTCTGCCTTTTGAATTTTAAAAATCATCGTGATATTTAATGCAAGATGTACTACAAGGTACACAGGCGTTTCTTTGTGTGCCAGTGAAATATATTGTTCTCTTTTAGGGCAATATGGATGTGTGAGAGCAACGGAAGGGGAGAAGAGTTATATAAAACCAAATTTCTTCCTTTTATATTTATTATCTATAGCTAAGACTAGATATTGGAAACAGTATTTACTTGGCTTGGTGGTTTTTTCCTAGCATTTCTTAAATTCAAGATATTCATAGAACACTCTCCTCTAGCGAGTAAAATTTTGTTCTGGTGGAAAATACTTTGTTCAAAGATTGCTACACGTAACTAAAATGGAATCACTTCCCAAAGAATTTTCACAATTTAGGTAAATTGAACATCCTTACTGCTTCTCAGCTTTCTGTCAGACTTATACTTTGGATGAGTGGCAGATGGCATTTCATGGGGTGGGATGGGGGGAATAGGGTGGGAAAGAATGGATACAGGATACAATTTCAAACACATTTAATCAAAAAATTATACCAATGAGCCTTATGTTGCCTGGGTTGATGATCTGGCCTTAGAGTGAGTTGGGTGCTTTGGTTGGGCACAAACTCTTATAGGAGATAGTCAGTAAGAGATGCTATTTATTGAGTATCTAGGATGTGCCAGGGACTCTGCAAGGTGCTTTATTTTAATCTTATGCAATTTTCAAAACAACCCAGCAAGGCACAATATGCTGTTTGTGACTCTGAAGGGAGGAAAACATTAGAAATTTGCCCAAGGTCGCTCATACACATCCATATAGCCTCAACTACTAAATAGTATAACCAGAATTGTGCCCTTGCTCTGCTTGACTCCAAAGCTCAGCGTCATTCCACTATACCACTGTGCTTTATAAGTCAACTTGTTAACATATTCCTACCCTGAGACACACAGTAACAATACAGGTAGTCCCCGATTTAGGACAGGGTTTTGTTCCAATGACTCTGTCATGAGTCAGTTCTTACTTAAGTTGAATACCTCATACCCTTGAATACCTTTTTTTTTTTTTTTGGCTTCATTATTGCCTTTTATTATCAGTATCTTTATAAATCTGATCTTTGTCTTCGGGGGCTGGAAACATTATATATAAACTTACAGATATATTTTAACATTATATGTAGTATATATTGGAGCCCTAGTGGCACAGTGGTTAAGTGTTCGGCTGCTAACCAAAAGGTCAGTGGTTTGAATCCACGAGCCACTCCTGGAAGCCCCATGGGACAGTTTCTGCTCTGTCCTATGGGATTGCTATGAGTCACAGTCAACTCAATGGCAAGGGGCAGTACATTATTACTAACAATAAGATGTGCAAAAAAAAAAAATAGTCACAAGTGCGGTTCATCATAACTCAAATACTTCATGATTCGAAGACCACCTGTATCTAAAAAGGAATTTGGTATAATTAACACCCCTCCCTTTGTGCCTTACTTACTGCCTCGTGTTTTAATTCCCTGATAAACCTTAGCATTAAAAACCAGTTGCCATGGAGTCATTTCCAACTCATGGGGGACCCCATGCATATCAGAGTAGAACTGTGCTCCATAGGGTTTTCAATAGCTGATTTTTCAGAAGTAGATTGCTGAGCTTTTCTTCCAAGATGCCACTGGGTAGACTTGAACCACCAACCTGTCAGTCAGCATGTTAACTGTTTGTACCAGTTAACTCCACCCTTAGTATTGTTGTTATTGTGTGCCGTCGAGTCAATTCCAACTCATAGCGACCCTATATGACAGAGTAGAGCTGCCCCATCGAGTTTCCTAGGCTGTAATCTTTCCAGGTGCAGATCTCCAGGTCGTTTCTCTTGAGGAGCGACTGGTGGGTCCAAACTCAGCCTTTCAGTTGGCAACCAAGCGCTTAAACCATTGTACCACCAGGGCTCCTTACCCTTAGCATTAGTAGCTGTCAAATTCAGATGATCCTTGTCAATCTCTGATAGAACTGCAAGAATAAGTGAGTATATAATGATTGTCTTCCTACTACAAATGAGGAAAGAGTGATTTTGTGCTATGTACTGAGGTACACAGTTCTCCAAACTCCAGATCTTCATTCCCTTTAGCCATTGCAGAGGGAGATATCTCAACAGTATTGGCTCCTTCCATTCAGGAGGAGCCCCTGCAACCTCACCTGGCCCAGTGCTAAGAGGACAATTGAGTTTCTTCCCAGATGTTTTGCTAACTTTGTAGAGAGTCCACAGAGATGCCAGAGCCAGATAAGGGGTCTCTCTTTGTTCATAGTTTTACCTCATTATCCTAAAAACAAGAGGAATTATGTATGTGGTCACTTCTAAATTCAATGCATCACATAAACTGCACCTTCTGATATTAAGGACTAAAATCAATCATTGTAAATTTACCAAACAGTATTTCCCAGTATAAATCTTGAAATAGTAAATCAGAAAGTTCCTTTTCACCTGTGCATTCATTAATTTAGCAAACATACGTGCTATGTTCTCTGATAGGCTGGGGATGAAAGATGAATAAGACAAGGTCCCTGTCCTTTATAACATGTTATATTGAAATTAACTGGTGTTGGCCCTTTTCTGCCCTGTAGATAATGAACAAATGAAGAGCAGGAGGCATGTCTTATTCATCTTTGCATCCCCACCCTCTGGGACAATGCTGATAAATATTTATTGAGTAACTAAATGAGTGGTCCACATGAGCACATAATTTCCAGATAAAGAAATGTGCTATGATAAAGGCAAGTATGGAAGCACAGGAGAAGAAGCAATTCTCTCTGTTAATTAAGCCACCAAAATGTGTGAGGAAGAGTTGTACATTTTCTTATAAAAATGCTTACCAAAAATATTTTTATAAAATATGTTGGTAAAAGAAGAGCTTCTGGTTTTAATACTCCTAAAATAGAGAAATAATTTCTTCTGCCTGTTCAAGAAAGCATCAGTGAGAATTCAAATCTCAGTTTACAGGATTTGAAATTTATCGTGGAATTCTGTAACTTCAAACAAGAAACTCTCGTGGCAATTTGGAGAAAATCTGAGTCCAGCCTACCATCCCAGACCTATCCATGTCTATTTGCTGTTTCTCCTTTTTGTCAAAAGCAGATTTTCCCTTCCAGGCAACTTTTTCCTAAGAATAAGATATTCTTAGTTGGGGGAAAAAAATATCAACCAAGGCCATGGAAAACCCAGCTTAGAGTAAAGCAGTTAGTTTCTTTTTATGATGATTGGTCAAACATTGGCATAATCAATGCTCTTAAGACAGGCACTCAACAACCCTGGGTTAAGTGCTTTCCTGTATCCACTTTCCATCAGTTGCACGCCAGGAAAATTTGAAAATTTTCAGAGTAAGCAAACAAAGTATAACAGGAAATAAAAGATTTAAGGAAACATTGATTTATGAAGCAATTTCAATTTGTTCCTTATCTAATTGGGGCCCTGGTGGCACAGTGGTTAAGAGCTCGGCTGCTAACCAAAAAGTCAGCAGTTCAAATCTACCAGCCACTCCTTGGAAACCCTATGGGGTAGTTCTGTTCTATCCTATAGGGTCACTATGAATTGGAATCGGCTCGATGGCAGTGGATTTTGTTTTCTTTTGGTTTATCTAATTTGTTTCTATTGACCTGGCTCTCTTAAATACATGGTTAGGTATTAAATACCAATATAATAATTTAATTGAACTTTTTTTTTTTTTAACCTCAAGCTAGTACAGAGAAAGTTTACATAGACAAAGGCTCCAAGATAATTGGCTTAAAAAATAGAATATATTTCATTATGCCATCTTTTATCTTAAGACAGAGCTGAAAGATAAATAGTGGGAAAAATGAGTAAAGTATATATTATGTATTAAAATAATGAAATTATTAGAATAAACAAATTTTAATATTTTGTTTTTAAGATAACATTATTCTTTTAATAAAAAATAATAGGCTAATAGAAATTTCTTTTTAAAGCTTTAATGAACCTTTCACGCTACTGAAAACTCAGTCACACTAGCTGCTTTTAGTCACAAAGAATAGCATATATGGCTGTGTCATTTATTATTCACTTCTAAGGCCCCTCCTACTCCTAGAAATTCTGTGATTCTAAGGAATACCCTGTGATGCAACCATTACTGTCAAACTCATCTGGCTCTGTTTCCTCTTGAAGTGTGGTAACCACAACTGCACAGGAAATTGAAGATGTGCCACAGCTTTACAAAAAAGAGTGTAGAATTTTTCTAGCCCTCTTCCTAGTACTGAGACCTGGAGAGGCTGTTGGGCCTGGAGCCTTAGGGATAGTCTGGTCTTCATCATAAGCACACACTGGTGGGTGGGTCTGCCTCTTGAGCTGTGCTGGTAGCCAGCATTCTGTATGTGTGGTTTTGCTACTTTACTCCAAACGCCTTGCCATGCACATACTCACTTGGGAACAATATGCCCCTTATTCATTCATTTGCGTAAGATTCCTGAGCACTTCCTGTTATCCATCCTCATAAACTTGTCTTCCCACTTCCTAGGCACTTAAGAAATTTCATTGACTGTATGTAAATCAAACTGGTCCTGACTAATACCAGTTCCCGAAGGGCACAGCTCTTACGTTTCTTTGTGTGGGGTGTACTGACTTCTCCCTGTTCCTTGCATTCTGTCTCTATCCCAGTTCTTTTTTCACAATAAAATAGGGCCCTAATCCCAAGGTGACTTTATGGCCTTTTGTATGAAACCTTGTCAAAGGCCTTGAGAAAATCTTTCTCTTCCCTCCTCTTTTTCTCCTTCCTGTTCTATCTACTAAAAAATTCATTTGGATTTAAGTGTTTAACCCAGTGTTTAGTACCCCCATTTTCTGTTGTAGAATCAGTCATTTCTACTCAATTCTTAAACATAGATGCAGTGGCTGAGGTGAGCAAGGTCCAAACTCACCCAGTATTGGTGAGCTTAAAGAAAAAAAACTTGCCATAGAGTCGATTCCAGCTCATGGCGACCCCATGTGTATCAGAGTAGAACTGTGCTCCATTGGTGAGCTTATCACAACCTAAGTCCCTGCATACCCCTTGAATCCCTCTTTGCGACAGAGGTCACATTTGCAATTCGGCACCGTAGCTTGCATAACAATAGATTCCAGTGGCCTAATTTCACCCTTGAGTTCCTCCAAAACTCTCATTCACTTGCCCTCCACTGTGGTAATTTACCTAAATTTATTGTGTCAATTTGGCGGAATAGCTCTGATACAAGCACTATTTGATTTAATGTTATCAATCTTCCATTTCCAGGAACAGTAAGGACTAGAGATCTCTTTAGTGTCTTCTTCATTAAAAGCTAAGGTTTAGAATTTACCTGTGAGCTATCACCAACCATTTCACTTTTTGGAGAGCTTTCTATTCCAAAGTCATCTGTGGTCAACCCTCTCCTTTGATTTAAATTGTTCTCTCTGATTCATTGATAGGAACTTACATGACTTTTGAAATCTCACGTATAATACTCAATTTTTTTGCATTTTGAAGACCACCTTATCTCTGTATGATTCCTAATCTCACAGACTTTGTGGAATTTCTTATTCTCATTTTTGAACCATGTTTCAGCTTAGGAGAAGAAGCTAATTATTTCCTGAAATAAAATATTTGACACTTTCAGTTATCCACACAACTGGGAATGCAGGGGACATGGAATAACTTTAAATAAGGTGTTTATACAAAGTCATTGCATTTTTATTATAGTCTAACTAAGAACTTGGCTGCTAACCAATGGTTGGAGGTTCAAGTACACCCAGAAGTACCTCAGAAGAAAGGCTGGGTGATCTACTTCCAAAACGTCAGCCACTGAAAACCCTATGGAGCTCATTTCTACTCTGATACACTTGAGGTTGCCATGAGTTGCCATGACGGCAATTGGTTCCTCTAAAATTATTAAGCAACTTAATGAGTGAACATTCGATATTCAAGAGCTATCTATTATAATTATTAATATTTATTGATTAATATAAGAACTATATTGATCACTAACTCTGTGTGAGACAAAGTGCTAGGTTCTGGGGATTCAAATAATTCAGAAGACCTGGACTTGGCTCCCAAGGGTCTCAGTGTGAAGTAGGGTCACATTGCAGGCACGGAAATAAGCATACCAAGGTCATTCAGTGTCAAGGGTACCATACTAGGTAGAAGTGGAGGGGAGAGTGATCGCCGCCACATCTGAGAGAAAAGCCATTTTCAGAGCAAGGTGAATAATGATATTGAACTGAGTCTTGAAGAATAGGGGGTGGGTTCTAGGCAGATCATGGGCCAGAATGGGAAGAGCTTATGCAGGAGGCATTAAACCATATGACTGTGAAGTAGATACACCAATAGAAATGGTAGCAGATAAGACAGCAGAAGAATGTTATGTATGCCATGAGAAAGAGTTTGAAATTTATCTGTGAACAAAAGGAGACAATAAGGGTTTTAAACAATGAAATAATATGTTCACATTTTCTGTATGAGTGCACAAGCAGAGAGATCATTTGAGAGGTTATTACAGTGTTAAAGCAAGAGCTGATGGAAGCAATGGCATTGGGGATAGGAAAAAAAGGGAATGGATTCCATATACCACTAAGGAGTATATTTTAGTCCCTCAAGTATTTGTGCATGATATTAGTGACTTGAGGGAGAGCAAGGAGTCAAGGGTGATCTCCCAGTGTACATTTTTGGGTAACTTGGTACATAGCAGTTCTAACAACTAGAAGACAGACTGTTAAAGGAAGAACAGGTTAATAGGAGGGTTGGACTGAGTATTATGGGAGGGCTTTGGAAAGATAATGAGTTCCATTTGAACACACATGGCTTGATGTAGGATATCTAAGTGGAGATTTTGAATAAATAATTATATTGGTCTGATACTTAGGCCTAGAAAGATAAATAGAAGAATCACTAGCACAGAGTTCAAGCTATTTTGCATTCTGGCTAGCTGTGTTTCTGATCCTGTGCTAAGAATGACAGCAACAAAGATGAGTAACAAATGACTCCCTCTCTGAAGGCTAGCTTGGAATAAAGACAATCATATTATTTATTGTATTTTATTCATCTAATAGGACATTAGGTATATATGAATCTTATTCATATAAATGATGTATTTTATATTCTAAAGCTTTGCCAGTATAGACGTCACATATCTTTCAGCCACATTATTATTTTAAATACCTCCCGATGAGTAGCAGCTATCAAAGAAACGATATACTAGTATGATAGGCTTTTTGATTCCAAAGATATAAGAATAAATAGTTTATTCCAGTGGAAAGTCATTTCGCTGAAACATACTTCTTGCAGTATACCTTTATGTCACATTTTGTGAAGGACACATTAGTTACGCTTCCTGAATACATGATGATTTGGCAGCACTTGGGTAATTTAGGTAGAATGATGACTCTTCAAACAGATCTTTTAGTTTTGCCAGTTTACGATACCAGCTTTCTTTGAAAAGTACACATATCACGTAAGCACGGTTGGCTGGAGGGTAGGAAGAGATGGTTGGAAAAAATGTATGATGAACATGTCTCCACCGTTACCCTAACCTCAAGTTCGGGAATTCTCTGACCAAAAGAAAAAAAAAAGGCTATTTCTGAAGCCTTGCTTAAATAAATTACAGAAATTATGAAGTCATCTTGCACAAAACTTATTTTATGGAACCCAAACTGAAAGGCATGTTGCTATAATTTTAATCCATAGTTGGCTCTCACGTATTCCTCTGGCTACCAGTTCATGCTTTGAACAAGTGACATATACAAAGAATAAACTAGAAGATTCTGTAGTCTTTTGAGAAAGGAATCATTGAATAGGCAGTTTTTTTTTTCCAGAAATATGCATTGAATTGTATTCACAACCTCTTTTAAAAATATACATGTTAACAGAATGCATGTAGCTACAATGTCCTCTGATTTCTACTGAATGGAAAAATGTCCAATGGCATTAGTGGAAGTGCTCCCAATGACATTTTTTTCCTATTATCATTAAACAGGGAAGGCCATGGTAAAATTTCAGTATTTGCTGTCAAAATGGCTTTAGCCACATTGTGTGGAGGGAAGATCATGGACAAATTGCGATGTAAGTTATTTGTGCTTCTATTTGCTTATCCCTCTTATGAACTACCTTGTCCTCTCCCCCATTCCTACCATGTCCCCTTGCCCATCTGTGTCTTTCCTCATTCTCTGTGTTGCTGAAGTACAGGCTTCACCAGCCTTTGGATTTTGTCCTAGAAATATTTGCACAGTAAATAATTTTAATGAAATGACTGTTTATGAGTTATTACATTTATATTGAATATTACCATATTTAATATATTATGTTTCTAACCTGTTGATTACCACCAACTAGACTGCTTCTGATATCAAAGTAAGACATTCTGCCTTTCAAGTTCACTGATTAATCTCAGCACATGTGTACTGCTTTACAGGCATAAGTCTATCTTCTTAAGGCATCATCATACTGGACCAGTAGAGAAGTGGAAGGGCCTCAAAGCCCCACATAACCACACATCTTACCCCACTTTCAGGGACTTCCTTTCACAGAATGGCCAAATGAAATGCAGTCAGGATTCAAAGAAGACCAAATAAGATTTATGATGGTTGATTTATTTTCTTTTTAGTTAGCCTAAGAGATGTAGAGAATGAAGGTGCCAGAACCAATGTCTTTAACCAAAAAAAAAAATTGCTTCAGCGTAATCCAGGAGGCATTTCCTTCAGGGTTAGGCTGGGAAGAGAAACTTTTGCAAAGTGAAGCAGGGCAGAACAGGAGACTCTTGAGGGTCTTGTCTGCTGACCTTATAGCACAACTGGCCATTTATACTGAGAACATTAGATATATGTCAAAAAAAACTTATCCAATATTATATTAATGAGTACCTGGATAAAAGAATCTCATATTAAAATACATTTGGGAACAAACTGAGAAAACCTCTTCTTTGTCCTTCAGAGCTCCTCAGAACCTTTAATGTACCAGGTTAAAGCTGTGCCATCAAGGACCCAGGTGCTTCCATCTTTCCACTCAGCTTTCCTCAGAGTGTTGGATTTCATTCTCCTCCTGGGAGAGGGAGTACAGCAGTTTCAGGAATCACATTCTCACTCTAGAGGCCACCAGTCAACTTCTCTTTTAAGTTTCATTGCCTAGGGTGGCCTTACAGGGCAGTTACTAAACCAATTACTAGTAACAGGAAAGGAATCACCATGTTGATCATGGAGCAGTCAGCTTTCACCTCCTGGGCTGGCTAGGTCCACTGCTTTCCCGTGGCACAAGAACAAATTTGGGGCCAATAACAAAAGAAGATGAGACAAAGGGAATAATTGTTAGGTAGGCAACTAAGGATGTCTACATAGTTACAAATCTCAAGATATAACTAAGATATTTATCAGATCTTTACCAATTTTCAAAACCCTTGCAGTTCTCTTACAAGTCCCAAGATTTCAAAGTAAAGGAATCAGTGTACCTAGTACAGCACCTTTCTCCTTATCCCACCCCTTCACCCACCAAAAACACAATCAAAGAGCAAAGCATGCATGCTATCTAGTGGCCAAAGTAAATCTTCTTCAGTACAGTGAAAGAAGCAACAAATGCATGAGTCCAATTTGGAGGTAAACTTAGTTCGCCAGTCTGCAGAAACAACTTTGCAATGTCACAATCCTGTAGAAAAACAAATAACAGCAATATAACAGAGCCCCCTCTCCCAGGTCAGTACACTTGACTCACAACCTTATCTATCCCTGGTTCTTCTGATGTGGAGTCACTCTTTGTGTTGTTAATCCCAGGAAAATGGTTTTAATGGTTTCCAGGTAACTTGGTTGAAAGCAATTTGGCTAGAAACAATTTAGCTGAAAGCAATTTGGTTAGATGAATCTCTCCAAAATATTAGTTAATCAAAAACGAATATCCATAGTCATTGATATTTCTACTTTCACTGATAATTATTGATTGAATGGGCAAATATGGAAAAACATACTCACCAACAGCAGTGGCTTACTCTTGGTGAAAGGGGATTGTAGGTATTTTCTGTGGTCTTCATTTCCTGGCTTGCATTTCATGATAAAGCACACAAGGTAATGATTTTCTGCATTGCTTCTGTACTATGAAAAAGTAAAATGAAAGGATATGGAATTTTTCAGGGTTTAAGAGGTTTGTTTTCCCTTCTTTAAATTTTTCTAATTCACTTTAAGCCAATATGCCAGCTGTTCTTGTTGGGCAATTTTTCTATTTTTGTGTGTAGGGATAAAGGATATTTAGTTTGTTCCAACTAATTTCTTATTGTTGAAGAACATAAAGCAAGAATAATTAGCTGAAAACAATTTAGAAATTTTAAAAAAGTAGAAAACAACAGAAATTTTAAAGTTGGTTTGTCTTTTTTAAAAATGCTTTAAACTGCATTAAAAGAGCTAACAAGCCCATATTGTGCCAGAATTTCCAATGCTCAGGGCACAGCAAACCAATATGCAGGGTATTCATTGGGTAACTCCAGGGGCCATCACTGAACACAGCCTAGGGTATAGAGGGTTCCCCCTGCAGTTGTATAAAACAGATTACTTAAACATAAACTGACTTACTATACTCCTTTTCTGTCACATTTTTCTTGGCCCAATTATAAGCTGTTGATTTAATGGGTTAGAACATTTGCTTATACCTCTGCCTCAGGGCTCCTGGATAGCCTAAAGATCTCAAGAGATTCTAAATCCAATGCCATAAGCCTAGTATGGCATGTTCTATTCCAAAGCTTCTGGGGAAGGGTTGTTTAAAAGACTAGCATTATGGTAAATACCATGTAATTCCTGAGTTTCTATTACTGAACTGGCCAATCTGCCCCTATGCCTACCTCTATGGTAGGATTTCTAACTCACTGACCTGCTTTTAAAATCTTTAGTATCTCTCCCAGAATCTTCTGGACACAGTCTGAATTCCTCAGTAGACCTTTCAAAGCTCTTCATGTCTCATCTCACCTCCCTCCATGACCTTATGTGCACCCAAGTCCCCCACCATACTGAAGTACTTGAAGATCCCTGAGGGCATCATGTTCACTCTTATCTCCATGCCTATGCTAGTCTTGATCCTGTTTCCTAAAGCCCACTCCCCTTATCTGTGCCTGAGTAGCCCCTAATTGTCCTTTAAACATGGCCCAGATGATACTGCTATAAGGAAATCTTCCCTGACTTCTCTCTCTGGAACCTTCTCTCTGAGGTCCCACTTCATCATGTACACCCTATTGTTACATTAATTATACCACCATGTCATGATGTGGGATGTTACATGATGTATGATGTAAGCACTTCTCTATCAACCTCAATAGGTGGGACCTCCTACAGGACAAGAACTCCATCCTGATTTTCCTGTGTATCATAGCCTAGCACAGTTTTGTGCATTTAGAATGTACTTGGTTAATTTTGGAAACCCTGGTGGCGTAGTGGTTAAAAATTTGGCTGCTAACCAAAAGGTCAACAGTTTGAATCCACCAGGCACTCCTTGGAAACTCTATGGGGCAGTTCTGCTCTGCCCTATAGGATCCATATGAGTCAGAATTGACCAGACGGCAATAGATAAGTGAGTTAATTTTAGTGAATAAGTCAATGAATTTAAGTTCTTCTAAGTAGCTATGGTGATAAACAGTAAAAATATGGAAGTTGTCAAAGATTTAATTTTAAGTGGATCCACACTCAATACACATGGAAGCAACAGTTAAGAAATCAAGTGACATATTGTATTGGGCAAATCTGCTACAAAAGACCTCTTTAAAATGTTCCAAAGCAAAGATGTCACTTTGAGGACTAAGGTGCACCAGACCCAAGCCATGGTGTTTTCAGTCACCTCATATGCATATGAAAACTGGATAATGAATAAGGAAGACTGAAGAAGAATTGATGCTTTTAAATTATGGTGTTGGCGAAGAACATTGAGTGTATCAGGGACTGCCAGAAGAACAAACAAATCTGTACAGACAGAATACTCCTTAGAAGCAAGGATGGCGAGATTTTATCTCATGTATTTTGGTCATGTTATCAGGAGCAACCAGTACCTGGAGAAGGACATCGTGCTTAGTAGAGGCTCAGCAAAAAAGAGGAAAACCCTCAAGGAGATGGATTGACACAGTGGCTACAACAGTAGGATCAAACACAGCAAGGATTGTGAGGATGGCACAGGACCCAGCAGTGTTTTGTTCTGTCGTGCATACGGTCGCTGTGACTCGACAACACCTAACAACAACAAGAAGTAGCTATCACTGTATGGAGCTGTAGCAAATACAAAGGTGGTATAGAATATGGTCTGGACCCTTCCAGAACAATCACATTGAGGAAGCAAGCCTAAACATATCAAGTAGATGACAGAATAAAGCAATGTGTAATTAATATTAAAAATAACTGTACCAAGTACTGGATGCCAAACACTGTTCTAAGTATGTATGGTTTTAATAAAAAAAAAAAATTTTTTTTTTCTTTAGCTTCCTCAAAATCCTCTCATTTCTTTTTAAAAACCTGAGTGGCCATTAAAAGCTGCTTTCCTTTAATCCTGGTGATCTAGCCCTGGTTTGGCTGTCAGCTAGCAGAACTTGACACAGATAAGTTAATATTAGCTTCAAGTTTGTGAAAAGTCAATGTTGATACTCCTTCTGCTTTGCTTTAATTAGAGGCATTGTCTAATTTCTTTCAGTGGGTTTTTTGAAAAGCCTAGGCTATTAGACTAGAATATTCCCTGTCCTAGAAAATCAGAGCCTAGAAGATAATCAAGATGACCAATTATAGTCAACCAACCTGTCTAGAGAAAAAAATGGCAGCTCTAATAAAGGGGCCAGATTTGCCTCTCCTAGGTTTCCTTTTCCCATTTTTGATTGGAATTCTTGAGTTTTTTTATATTTAGAATTATATGAGTTTTCTTTTTTGCTGTTGGCAACTTTTTTTTTTTGATTATGTAAAATGGAACATGAAAGATAAAATCCAAGGTAGGTGAAAACAACATCAATTTGTCTGATCATATAAAATTTGTTTAGCCTCATGATAAATAAACTATTTGGAACACAGCAGAAATCCATTATAACTGGGTTTCTTGGTATGAGTATTTAAAGAAAGTGAGAGTCAATTCACTTCCTCAAAACATAATCCAGTACAAGCCTATATTATGCTTAACGTCTGACCATGGTATAAAAGCAAAATGTCCCCAGATTACATTTTGACCTTAAAAAATTAAACCCAAAATGAAGTGGCCCGTTGAACTTCTAACAGTTTATCCTGGCAGTGGTGCTGGCCTAGTGACAATCTAGTTAGCATGGTGACAAACTGCATAATAGCAAACCCTTTCATTCCAATAGTGATTTCCACACAGGAATCATAAAGTACCTTGGGAAATTATGCCATTAATATTCATTAAGTGCACATAATGGCAGAAGCTGAAGAATACAGGTTCAGTGAAACCACCAGCTCTACAGAGAATATTCCAGGACACTGACTTTGCCTCATTGATCATTCACAAGGCCAGGCTTCTTCGCTGCATGAGTCAAAAAGAGCCTCTCCCGTAAATCAAGAGGCTTCCACCGAGAACACTAGGATTTATAGAAAGTTTTCTGCTTCTGTGGGAAGTTAATCAAGGGTTTTAGTTGCGTCCTTATCCCCATTGTGTCTTTCGTTTTTCAAATACCTGAAGCCAAAATTCCACAAGTTTTAGTGATAATACAGACGGATAAATAGCTAAATAGCCAGGTAAATAGGTACACATACACCCCAACTTTATAATAAAACTCTCCTTGTGACTTTCACATGAGGTCAGCATATTTATCAAGTATACAAAAATACTCTTACTGCATTATTTATGAGTTGTTAATTGACCTCAAGGAAACCCTAGTGGCGTAGTAGTTAAGAGTTCGGCTGCCAGCCAAAAGCTTGGCAGTTCAGATCCACCAGGCGCTCCTTGGAAACCCTATGGAGCAGTTCTACTCTGTCCTATAGGGTCGCTGAATCAGAATCAACAACAGTGGGTTTGGATTTGGTTTTTAATTAACTTGAGAAGAAATCATTTCTATATCTTATCAAAATATGTTATTCCCTTTTCTTTCTGTCAGATATTTTTTCAATGATTTCTGACTCCAGTGGGGTAATGGTTTATGGACGATATGACCAGTTCCTCCGCGAAGTTCTCAAACTACCCACAGCAGTTTTTGAAGGTCCTTCCTTTGGTTATACGGAGCAGTCAGCTAGATCCTGTTTCTCTCAACAGGTAAGGAAAAATTATGCTTAAGGAAGTATCTCTCAAACGGTTGTTGCTTTTTTTTCTGTGTGTCATACCAAGTCACATAATCTTCGACAAATGCTTCTTCATAATAACAAGCTGTTGTATATTTTCTTCCTCAGGCAAATGACCTCTGAACCAGCAGCTAAACCCATTACACCTGGGTAATGATAATAGTTATATGTACTGACCAAGAGCCAGGTCATGCTTAGATAAAACTTTACTTGCTTTTTCTAATTGACTCCTTACAACAACCCTGTGACCTCGGTGTCATTATCATCACTGCACTATGGAAAGGGCAGAATTGTCTCTCAGCCTCACATGAAACACAAGTCTGACCCAGCACCAAGCTTTACCAGTGTTTAGCAAAGAAACAAGAAAGGACTCAAAGCTCATGGCCCATTGAGATCTGGAAGGCCCATAATACAACAAACAGCTGCTTAAACCTTCCACGACGTGGCACGTTTTAGAGTCAGGGGAGTTGTTACTGGGGTGTGGTATAAATTAGCACAGGGAAGCTGCTTCGTTTCAGAGGCTCTCCATATTTATATCCCTCAGCCCTGGTAGCCCAAACAATTAAGTGCCCGGCTGCTAACCAAAAGATTGGTGGTTCAGATCTACCCAGTGACTCCATGGAAGAAAGATCGGGTGATCTGCCTCCATAAGATTACAGCCAAGAAAACCCTACGGGGCAGTTCTACTGAGTCGTATGTGGTCATTCTGAGTAGAAATTGTCTCAACAGCACCCAACAACAGCAGTTGTGAAGAAAGAGTCCCTGGGTGGCACAAGCAGTTAAGTCCTTGACTGCTAACCAAAAAGTTGGAAGTTCGAGTCCACTCAGAGACACCCTGGAAGAAAGGCCTGGAGATCTACACCTGAAAAATTAGCTATTGAAAACCATGTGGAGTACAGTTCCACCCAGACACACAGGGGGTTGCTATGAGTTGGAATCGACTCCACGGCAACTGGTTTTTAGTCATGTGGAAAGGTTACATGTCTAACATCCACTCTCCTACATAGCACAGTAGTTAGTGATTTGTAAACCCACAAATGAAAGGTTTGTTTACAATTTTAAAATATCCAAAGTAACCAGATCCATCGTCTAAAATAATTCCTTGAATAAGAAGTCAGTACATAGCAGCTCTTAGAAAACACTTACTGTCAACCTAATAAATTTCATCAGTGTTTACCTTGTAGTCTGGGAGGTCCAAACTGCTGGAGGCCTCCCCACCAAGACAGGAGCCAACCAACTTACCTATGTTTAACTCATTCTTTCCCAACTACCATCTTTCAATGATGAGCTAAGGATCAAAGAGGTTAAGTAATTTACTCAAGGTCACCCAACTAGTCAATAACAGAACAAGGATTTGAATATGGCTAAATACTTCATGTTTGTGAAGCATTTCCAGTGAATTAGGCACGTTGATGAATGTTTTACAGCATTACACCACTTACTCCTCTCCATAACCCATAGGGTCGCTATGAGTCGGAATCAACTTGATGGCCAACAGGTTTGGCTTTGGTTTTATGTAGCCCTCTGAGAGAAGTACTAGTATTGTCCCTATTTAACAATGTGGAAACTGCAGCTCAGCATGTAAAATAGATAGTAAGTGGCAAAGCCAGGATGCAAGTCAATGTCATATTTCAGAGCCTTTGTTCTTAATCATTACTCTTACTGACTCCAAAGCATGTGTTCTTATCACTCGGATATTTTCTCCAGTATCAGGAAATGTGTAGCTAAAAGGACCTTCCCTTCCTGCTGATCTTGGGAAGTGACCAGTGGGGTCCCAAAGACTGAGATCAAAGTAGCACAGATCACATGGACAAAGGAAAGCCACTGCTTCCTGGATGAATTTATCTTTAGATAACACCATGGTAAAAGATGTTAGGTATTATGGTCCTGGATTTACGTACTATCAGAATCTATCCATCCTATTTTGAGGCACAAAATAAGTGAAGGAAGGTTTGATACACTAAGCACTAACTGCTCCCATGTCATCTCACCCAGGAATCCTTTCTGACCTCCCACTGCCCTACCCCAGGCAGCCTTAGGTGCTATATCTAGGGCATGCCTCCTTATCTCTGCCCCCAACTAAAGCACACCCCTCTTTAGATTTCCTTTTGGGACTGGTGACATCAGAATAGATCCATTCACCTAAGCCTCTTGCCAGACTCCTCCTCCTCACCCAGAGCTTCCCACCAATCATCATCAAGTACTGCTGATTCCACCTTCTAACATTTCCTCAGATCTGTTTCCTTCTCTAGCATCAATCGCCTGGGCTGTTGCATTAACCTACAAATTGATCTCCTGTCACTACTTTTCCTTGTTTGTACCTCTGTTTATTCATTATACACCCCCATTGCATTCCAAACTATTTTGGAACCTCATTTTAAAAAACATTTTAGGGAGCCCTCAAAATGTGTATAAAACAACAGGGAGAAAACAGGAGCAGTGTCCTCTGTTTTAATCTGTTTCCCACGATGCCCACATACCACCATGCCACTCTCCTGTTAGCGGCCTTCCTTGCCTACAGGGCAACACTTGCCTTCTTGAGGTTGTGTTCAAGGCCCTGTGGGCCCTTCTGTCTTTCTCCAGTTCATCCCCCTCCCTCAGATGGGGTCCTCTACCTCCTTTCCCTCTCACACCACCCTCTTTATCCTGAGTCTGTCCTTCTGTTGATGCTGTTTTCTCTGTCTTGAGTGTCCTATGCATTTCTTGCCACCAACTACTTCTTTTTGCTCAGATGTCATTGTCTTCAAGAAGCGTTTCACAAGACACCAAGCTTCCTATCTTAACCATCTATGTGTCTTTAAAAAGTTACTGTCACTGTCCTATAAAAGGCACTCAACAAATACTGCAACAAATTATACTCATTTCAGAATGAGTCTTTTTTTTTTTTTTTTTTTTACTGAAATTAACTTTTAAAACTGTGTCCATTATTTCAAAACAGAAATCCACTAACCTAATTTTTTACAGCTTCAATGCCTTCCAACTTTTTTCATGGCATTCTAAATGTATGACTTCTGTTTTTTTTACAGTCATTTACAGTTCACAAAGGGATTTATCTGATTTATGCCTTGCAATAACCCTGTGCAGTAACAAGGAAAATATTGTTTTTCTTTTTTTTAAGTGCTTTAAAGTCCGCAGCTAATGAGTGCAGGGGGTGGGCCTTTAACTCTGGTCTTCTGACTCAAATTCCAATTTGCTGGTGTTGTTCTACTTTTGTTTTGTACATGGTCAGTTCGTATCTACAAATGTGCAGCTGGTCTGACCCAAGGAATTATAAGCACATGTTATGTTGAATCACTTAATCACAGGAACAAGAAAAATTTTTATCTACTGCTGAATTCTTAGCTTTTAGGAAGTGTGTTATAGAATCCTCAGTAAATTTACTAATGCCTCAGAATAGTCCTCTTTCAAGACTAGCTAGAGTAATAGGACAGATTTTTTAAACATAATAGAACCTACGTATTCAAAAAGAAATAAATATGCTATGATGTTGCCATTGCTCAGAATATTCTTTGAAATATCCTATAGACTGTCCTGTGGGGTGCTATGAGTCGGAATCCACTTGCTGGCAACAGGTTTAGGTTTTTTGGAGGGGGCATCTTGATGTACGATCTTGTATATATCCTCAATGATGATAAGTTTATACATGATGAAATCATAATAATGTGTTTGGAAATTCCAGAAGTGATTTTTAGCCAATATGGTAAATGCTCAAAAGGGATAAGAATATTTGAGGTGCAAAAAGAGGTAGCACAAACAAAAGTAATAAGATCGGTTTATTTTTGTGCTTCATGAACTGGTATAAATACAATTCAAATTATAAAATTCCAAAACTGTTTCAACTGCTTCATCGAAAAAAGCCCAAAGCCGCACCAAGTGATTGTTTTGAAAAACAATGGTCTTTTAGATATCTAAAAAGTGGTTAAAACTTAAAAAAAAAACAAAAAACCACAGGCCGTGGAGTCAATTCCAACTCATAATGATCCTATAGGACAGAGTAGAGCTGCCCCATAGGGTTGCCAAGGCTGTAAATCCTTTTTTTTTTTTTTTCCAACAATTTGTGTGTGTGTGTGTGTGTGCTTTACATGAAGGTTCACAGAGCAAACCGAGTTTCTCATTAAACAATTAATACACGTACTGTTTTGTGACACTGGGTTGCCAACCCCACAATGTGTCAACACTCTCCACTTTTAGACCTTGGGTTCCCGTTTCCATTTGTCCAACTTGCCTGTCTCCTCCTTCCTTCTTGCCCCTGCCCCTGAGCTGGTGTGCCTATTTAGTTTTGTATGCATGCTTGAGGTATGTGTATTATTGTTTGTTTTATGGGCCTATCTAATCTTTGGCTGAAGGATGAGCCTCAGGAGTGACTTTATTACTGAGTTAAAAGGGTGTCCGGGGCCCATACTCTCTGGGTTTCTTCTGTCTCTGTCAGACCAGTGAGTCTGATATTTTGCGTGTGTGTGTGTGTGTGTGTGTGTGTGTGTGTGTGAGATTGAATTTTGTTCTACATTTTTCTTCAGTTCTGTCCAGGACCCTCTATTGTGATCCCTGCCAGAGCAGTCGGTGGTGGTAACCAAGCATCACCTAGTTGTGCTGGCCCAGTCTGGTGGAGGCTGTGGTACTTGTGGTCCATTACTTGTCCTTTGAACTAATCTTTCCCTTGTATCTTGGTTTTCTTCATTCTCCTTTGCTCCAGATGAGGTGGGACCAGTGGAGTGTCTTAGATGGCTGCTAACAAGCTTTAATGACCCCAGATGTTACTCTCCAAAGTAGGACATGGGACAATTTCTTTATAAACTATGTTACGTCAATTGAGTTAGATGTTCCCTGAGATCATGGTCCCCACCCCTCAGCCCAGTAATTCGGTCCCTCAATGAGTTTGGATGTATCTATGAAGCTTCTATAACTTTGCCTTGGTCAAGTTGTGCTGACTTTCACAGTGTTGTGTACTGTCTTAACCCCTCACCAAAGTAACTACTTATCTATTGTCTAGTGTTTTTTCCCTTCTTCATAACCATCAAAGGTTATTTCTTTCTGTGTATAAACCTTTTCATGAGTTTTTATAATGGTGGTCTCATACAGTATTTGTTCTTTTGTGATTGTCTTATTTCACTCAGCATAATGCCCTCCAGATTCATTCATGTCGTGAGATATTTTGCAGGTTCATGGTTGTTCTTTATTGCAAAATATTCCATTGTGTGTATGTATCATAGTTTCTTTATCCAGTCATCTGTTGATGGACACTTAGATTATTTCCTGAAGCACTGTTCACTTTTGCTATTGTGAATAGTGCTTCAGTGAACATGGGGGTGCATGTCTATTCATGTGACAGCTCTTCTTTCTCTAGGATATGTTCCTAGGAGTGGGATTGCTGGATCGTATGGTGTTTCTATTTCTAGCTTTTTAAGAAAGTGCCATATTGTTTTCCAAAATGGTTGTACCATCTTTCATTTCCACCAGCAGTGCACAAGAGTTCCAATCTCCTCGAAGCCTCTCCAACATTTGTTATTTTCTGTTTTATTGATTCGTGCCAGTAATGTTGGCATGAGATGGTTTCTCATTGTAGTTTTGATTTTTTTTTCTCTAATGGCTAGTGATCACGAGCATTTCCTCATGTGTCTTTTAGCCTCCAAAGCTGCAAATCTTTATGGAAGCAGACTGTCACACACCCTTCTCCCGTGGATGGTGGGTTCGAACCACTGACCTTTTGGTTAGCAGATGAGCACTTAACCACTACACCACCTCTGAATTGTGTTAACCTTTTTTAAATACTGTCTCATTGCTTATGTTTTATAAAATATATATTTTAATAATAATCTTGATATCAATCCTATCAAGATTATTATTAAAAGTTTAAGCTCTTTAGTATTATGAAGAAAAGCTAAAATTATAAGTAAATGCTCAGAATAAAAGATTAAAGAGTAAAAAAACAAATGTTTTGTGAATTACAAGTGCTAGTACTAGTTCATTTGATAGTAAGCTGTGGGCTTTGAGAGATACTTTACCACTTCAAAACTGTTTTCTTATCTGAAAAATTAAACTGTTGCTCTTAACACCCCATCCACTTTCATATTTGAATTCTAAATTTCAAATAAAATAATTATTTTACATATAAATATGTATTTTTATCATTCATATTAAAAAAAATCTAAATCAATATTTTATCTTTGTCATTTCAAAAGAAACATATATATATATGTGTGTGTATATATATACATATATACATATATATACACATATATATACATATATATATATATATGGAAACCCTGGTGGCGTAGTGGTTAAGAGCTACAGCTGCTAACCAAAAGGTCAGCAATTCGAATCCACCAGGCTCTGCTTAGAGACCCTATGGGGCAGTTCTACTCTGTCCTATAGGGTCACTATGAGTTGGAATCTCCTCAACAGCAACTTGTTTGGAAGAAAGGAGAGAAGAGAATTTTTAAAAATCTAAAGTATTCATTCTAAAGGATTATGTATTGCACTAATCTTGTATAATATGCCATTCACATTAACTACTAAATATTTAGTACTTACAGAAGTTGAGAAAGTTTGAAAGAGAAGTGGTTCTACAAATTTAGAGGACTGACTGATAATGGGAATTTTATACTTGGTAAAATTCTGTGGAGAATTTCTCTCCATCTTTTTTGTACAGTCCCTCATATATGAAAGTGATGCTCTTAGAACTGTTTTTCTCATTTTGAAGATGTTGACTGAGCCTCAGTGGAGATAATAAATTCCTGCGTATATTTAAGTATAAAAAGCAATCAATGTATCAAATCCTGAACCAGCTTAAATAGCACGGTTGACAAATCTTATTTCTTCGTATCAGAGGTTAATTGAATGCCTTATTTCTTTAGCCTCAAAGACTTGCCTTCCAGGTAGATTAAGATTATTCTCTCTTATTCTTGATTTTTGCTTGTCTCTGATGCAGAAAAAAGTCACGTTAAATGCTTTTTTGGACACACTTATGTCTGATCCTCCTCCCCAGTGCCTGGTCTGGTTGCCCCTTCTGCATCGACTGGCAAACGTAGAAAATGGTAAGTACTTACTACTGAACAAAGACAACTTTTTAAATTATTGAAATTAAACCATCAGGTCTACATTTATTATGTCAAGGTCATTGTTTTAGGAAGTCTATTTAATAGTTCTTGTTTTGTTTTTTATTTTGTTTAGTATGTATATAGAACTAAATGTTCTCCCTGATCAGTAAGGGCTTATAGGAGGACTGTCCATTCTAAAATTTGATCAAATCTCATCGCATACCTATCACTTACAAGTTAGATGTGGCTTAAAGACTTGGAAGAGCAGAAGGAGAAGAACCTCTATAAAGAATGTGACATTTTCTGTTATTTGTTTTAGATCTGAATTTCCAGTATTGCTATACATGACACTGATGGTTTCTTCCTAAGTGCTTGGCCAAGAATAGGTGGGGGAAATGGCAAAGATTGGGTGGTAGCTCCCTGCTAATCTTCCATCATATGCTCCAAATACTAAACTTTCAATAGTTGTAGTTCTGTAAAATAGTAGTGTAGCTTTTGTAACATGATTTTTTTATGAAGGCAGCTATTTCTATCATAAAAATCAATTACTGTTGGCATATCCAAATTTAAAATGAAATATAGTTCTGAACAAAATTTAAATAAATTTAAACATGGAACAATTTATTGCCTCCATCTAATCGTTAAAACCCAAAACCAAACCCATTGCCGTCGAGTCAATTCTGACTCATAGCAACACTACAGGACTGAGTAAAACTGCCCCATAGGGTTTCCAAGGAGCAGCTGGTGGATTTGAACTGCCAACCTTTTGGTTAGCAGCAGAGCTCTCAACCACTGTGCCAGCAGGGTCCATCTAATCTTTAGTTGTTCTTGTTTATTATTTGATTTAACCTGAAATTTCCCGAAACTTGAATAGAAAGTGATTTACCCTGTATCTCTTTCTAAGAATCATAACTTCTATATATTTTATTAATACATCAAAACCAAAAAACCAAACCCAGTGCCGTTGAGTCGATTCCGACTCACAGCGACCCTATAGGACAGAGTAGAACTGCCCCATAGAGTTTCCAAGGAGCACCTGGCGGATTCAAACTGCCGACCCTTTGGTTAGCAGCCGTAGCGCTTAACCACTACGCCACCAGGGTTTCATGTTAATACATATTGAGGCTAAAATTAGCCTAATTTTGAATTCCCTTTCAGAACTTTCAGAATCTGCTTTTATCATCTCTTTTAGCTTAAAACTTATCTAAAAATTATCTTGTTTTGCTCATGAAGAAAATTTAAAGAATGAATTTTCCAGTTTCTCTGCAGTCGCTCGTGATCGTAGATATTTTCTTCCTATCCATATGCAGAAGCAAAGAGCATTTGAGGTCCAGATCATACCGTCATACAGAACCAGTTCGTATTACTGCTAACAGTTCCAGAACTAGTCATTTTCCAACCATAAAGCTGTCATGTCATCACTTCTCTCTTAATATTTCCTGTTGTAGGACATGGGTTTCCTAGGCGCTGTCCCAGATACAGGTTGTCCCTAGATATAGTTCCCACCCCCATCTCCCAACGGCCAGAAAAAAGAGGATATGATGCTTGTTCAGAGGATAAGAGATTTTAAAAAATGGTTATGTCCTTATTTTTTTACAATTTACTTTTTATCTTCACTTATTCTGATTTGCATTGTTTTTCCTGAATGGCTAGCCAGAGAATAGCTTTACCCAAGGCAAGAGATGTTGTTATTTTAATCTCTTTACTTCATAGCATGTACGTAATTACTTGGATCTGATTATTAACTTCAAATCTCAAATATTTTACCTTGCCTGCTTGGTAATTGAATTTTCTGCCAAAGAAAGTTAAGTGTTTTTTGAACTATCTGAATCAGAACTATATTCATATAACATAAATATCTTTCGGGGCCCCTGTCCACTGCAGTGGTTAAGAGCTCAACTGCTACCCTAAAGGCTGGCAGTTTGAATCCACCAACTGCTCCTTGGAAACCCTGTGGGGCAGTTCTACTCTGTCCTGTAGGGTCGATATGTACGTCGGAATCAGCTTGAGGGCAACGGGTTTGTTTGTTTGTTTGTTTTTTAATCCACCTGCCTCAGGAAAGAAAAAAATCTGTTTCTTAGATGAAGGCAATGTCAGTCATTAAGTAGCCATTCCATTAGCCACCCGGTTTTTGAAAGTCACTCATTACTCTCCTCCAGGTTTTCTACTCTTCCCCCACCCCCCTTTCCTTTTCCTTCTCTCATTCTCCATTCCTCTAATACTTGCTCTCTACCCTCTGGACAGTCAGCTGTATTCATCCATTGTGTTTCTGAGTCTCCCACTGAGCTGTCCTGGTCTCCTGGAGACAGAGAGCAGTTTTTTGGAAAGACCAGCTGGTTTGGGTCATTTATATTCTTGTAGTGTAAGAGATGGGAGTAAAGAGAGCAAATGGCATTACAGAGATTTGTGTTAAGCAGACACCCATTCTCTATCACGATTTCATTTCTTCCACCCCCACACACATGCTTGAAATGGTTGTTAAGATTTCAGGAATAATAAACTTAATACTTCTCTCAGCCAAGACTGACCATCATCTAAAGTCATGGCACACAGCAGAAAAATCCAATTCTATTAAGCTATATGTTTCCTTATTATGTTCATTCTTTTTTTAAATTTCCTTCTTCATTTATTTCTCCCTAGTCTTCCATCCAGTTGAGTGTTCCTACTGCCACAGTGAGAGTATGATGGGATTTCGCTACCGATGCCAACAGTGTCACAATTACCAGCTCTGTCAGGACTGCTTCTGGAGGGGACATGCCAGCGGTTCCCACAGCAACCAGCACCAAATGAAAGAGTACACGTCATGGGTAAGGCAAGGTCCATGCCATACTTACAGTTGGATGTGGGAGCGTTGCCCAAGATGAAAGGAAATATCAAGGATTGTGACAGAGTTAAGGAACAAACTTATTTTCTACCCCAAGTCTAGCACTCCTTCCCTTATCCCCCTCCCCATCCTGCCTTACTGGAATCTCTTATTATATCTGAGCCTAATGTGGCTTCCTGGGACATAAACTATAGGAAAACTCAAACTGTGTTACTTGCTGGAATACAGATAATTCATTACTAATTTACATAACAACTGAACAGCAGATACCTTCTGGAACATAATCTTATTTTCACAGTAAGTTAAGCTTTTTTCCTTATTTTGTTTTTTTGTGGGAATTGCTTAAAAATTATTGTTAGTTTTTTTTTTTCCTTAGATTCTGGAATTCTAAGATTTTTGAACTTAAACAAGGGTGGGAGTGTGGGCTTAATGATACCATTTGATTTTACTTTTCTGCAGGGCTGGGAGGATCGTGGTTATATTAGCAAATTGTCTTTTCATGAACAGCCTGAATGACCGGATTGCTAAAGGTGACCTGTGAGTGCCTATTCATGTGGTAGATGTATTTTCTTGCACAGGGCACTGGGTCAGTAAGAAAAGTTAGACTATCTCAGTGTGCTTGCTGTTCAAATGGTTTACAGTTTGCTCATTTCTGTCTCAGTTAAGCTCCAATGATGCTGCTCTTTGCTTCTGTTAAAATATTGTTCTACATATAGGTTGTTTTTTGTGGCATGTGCCATCGGCTCCTGCCAGTCCCTCTTGGAATAATTTGATTACCTAAAACAAAACAATTAAAAAAAAAACCTTTTATGATTTTGCCTATATTTTAATGTGTTAAAATTCAACCGATACTCACTTAAAGTTTAACTGATTGTTCATTAAGAAAAGAAAATCTTGAGAATATGCATTTTAAATCAGAATGTTCTTTCTAAGGATTACTATTAGGAACTGAGATTCAGTGTAAACATGCTATTATCGCCTGTCAGATTCCGAACTCAACTAACAGTTCTTCACTAAGGCAGCATCTGCTGAAGGCTTCGTGCCAGTTTGAGTGCTGCCCTCCCTTTTGGTTATGTCATATGCTGAGGATAGAAATATTAGCCCAGATCATGAAATACAATTCATTATAGAAGATAGGAGAGAACACTTTTTATATTCTTACGGTTAACCTATTACCAAACTTTAAACTTCTTCTATCCCAATCCTGGAGTGTTGGTGCTTGAAGACCAATCATATTTCACTGTCAGACATGTTAAAACCACATAAGGAGCCTCTTTAAATAATGAAAACAAAAATCACTTCAGAATAATAGCAGTTATGGACTGTCTGATTTAAAAGAACTGACAAAATTATAAATGACTTCTCATGGAAAGGTAAATTTTGGTTAAAGATTTATTTGATTAGTAGACTGTTTTTTTATCATTTTGGATGTGAAATTTTAAGATAAACATTCCACTTACCTAAATGAAAGAGGACTTTGCCCTCTGAAGACTCAGATTTAAGTTCCACTTTTACTTCTAACTGGATGCCTTAGGCCACACCTGAAACACCTCTCACCTGGAGACCTGCGAAAACTCCTGCTCATCACCCTCCTTCCACTCCTATCCCCTCCCAGACCTTTTTCTGTACTTAAGCTAGAGCAATTCTTCCAGAATCAGGCCTGATCCTGTCACTCCTGTGATTTAAATGTCTCATTGGCTTCCACTGCCCCTGAGATAAAGACTACAGTCCTTTATGTGGAGTATAAGAACCTTGATGATCTGCCTCTTGCTTTCCTCTCCAGGATCTGGTCTCTTCTTCTTCTTCTCTTTGCAGTTGCTGCTTCCTCCATCTGGAATTCCCTTCTCTTTCCCCTGAGTTTTTGTCAAGCAAGACTCCTGCTGATCGATTAACTCCCAGCTCATGGGTCCCATGTACAATAAGAGCTTGCATTTATCACAGCACTTGCTAACACTAAGCAGTAGGAGGACAGGTAACCTAGTGGCTTCCTCCAACACTCTATCCCCAGCATCCAGCAAACTTCCTGTCTTATAAACCATGGCCATCAAGCTGATTCCTACTTATAGCAACCCTATAGGGCAGAGCAGAACTGCCCTGTAGGGTTTCCAAGGTTGTAAATCTTTATGGAAGCAGACTGCCACATTTTTCTTCTACAGAGTGGTTGGTGGGTTCCAACCGCTGACCTTTCAGTAAGCATTCCAGATGCTTAACCAGTGTGCCACCAGGGCTCCTTTCCTGTCTTATAGAAGTTACTCAAGAAGGATTTCTTGAATGAACAAATGAATGTCTACCTATTATGAAAAGCAAGGCATCTGATAAAGTATTAACATAGATGTTATTTCTTATTACTTCTACCTTTCTTGTTCTTTCCAGAAATCACCTGCTAAGAAGCTAACTAATGCATTAAGCAAGTCTCTGAGCTGTGCTTCCAGCCGTGAACCTCTGCACCCCATGTTCCCTGACCAGCCTGAGAAACCTCTCAACCTGGCTCACATCGTGTGAGTATCTCTGCCTCCAGATTAAGCAGCATCTTTCTTCACTGACATAGGTCTGGATCCATACAAAGTCAATTTTATATCGTTTGTCAGGGACCAAGTTTTCAAATTTAATTTAAAAAAGAATAAAAGTAATGTCATATGTTTTCATGCTGAGGTATGTAGTACTTCTGCCCAGCTGGACAAGTAAGGTATGCAATACTAACATAATTCACCCAGGTGGAAGCTATTCATAAAGCATAGCTATAACATATGGATGTTAGTGGAGTTTGTACAACTGGAAGTTAACAGTCAGTGGAATTACCATGGTATGAAAATTATAAGCATATTATGTCTTAACATCATATGTGCTTTCAGTCACAAATATAAAAGCTCTTTATTTCATGTCTCTGCAAAGCCAGTCATCTTAAAAATTCCAGAAACCCAGAAATTGCTTCTTCTTCTTCTTTTTTTTTTGTTTTAATTCCAAGCTACATAACCTTAAAAGCAACATAGCCTGAGCAGGGGAGGGTCGAAGAGGACAGTCAGTGGGAAAAGTCATCAAAACAACCACAAATGGATTATTTCAAAAAATTTTCTCCAAAGTACATATGAGTTTGCAGGAGGTGGACCAGGGAATGGTACTACCACTCATCCCTTCCACCTTCCAGAGAAGCCTCATGCCCAGAGTCTCTCTCAGGATAATGGAGGAAGCTTAGGCAGAAGAAAAGGAGCCCTGGTGGTGCAACCGTTAAGCACTTGGCTGGTGGATGAAAGGTTGGTGGTTTGAATCCACCCAGCAGCTCCACGGGATAAAAGACCTGGTGATCTGTTCCCATAAAGATTTCAGCCTAGAAAATCCTATGGGGCAGTTCTACTCTGTCACATAGTGTCACTGTGAAATGACTCAAAGGCACAGAACAACAACAATGAAGTAGAAGAAAGTTTCTTCCTCGTTATTATCTTGGGCACAAAAGAAGAAGCGCATTGCTTGCTTCTGTGAACCGTTAGGAATTATGTAGTCACAGGTGCCTCTGAATACCTCTAGGATAGGTGGGTGCCCCTCCTTATATACTGTCTTTGATTTTTCACAGTTCAGAGGGACCTGCTGTACTGCAAGTCCCATGTTTGCATGTTGACATCAAGAGGTGGGATGACTAGACCTACTGATATTAGAAGTTCACCAATGCAAAGTTTCTGGTAGTTCAGAATATGATCCCTAAGAGGCACTGTGGTGGAAATGAGATCTTCAAGAAAGCAGTTCTCTTTTCTCTGATTGACCTAAGCAAATACCATCAAGTGGTTTGTGTTGCCTCAAGTCTATGAGCTTTGTGTACATACTGTGAGGCTTTATTTTGTTTGCTCCTCAGTGTGTTTCAAGGGATCAATCCCCTGAGCAAATGCACATAGTCTAGAGGCTCCTATTTCTTAGCTTACATGCTGGCACTGGCTAAGGATCAAAAAAAAAAAAAACTATGTAAACAAATTCTGCAGAATGTGGTTAACTTATTTTTTGGAAATCATGCCCCTAAAAATAAGCCTTAAAATAAACCTGGGTTCGGGAGAGATTAAAAAAAAAAGTGCGAGTGTCCCCAAAGGACCAACCACTTGCAAGAAGCTACCTCATACAAGCTGTTCCCCTACTCTGACCTTCTGAGGAAGAGATTACTACGGTCTCAACTTTGCTCCTCACCACCAGTTAAAAACAATCACGAAGTTGCTAATGAGGGATGAATACAAAGAGAGAGCAAGGCTGTGCTCTCAGAGCTCTGCCCCAGCTCACTTTCTACCCGCCCTGCTAGCAGCTTCACCCAGAGAGCAGCGTTCAAGCTACACTGCTTAGTGTGAGCAAGATAAAATAGATGGGAACAGCCCAGCTCTAAGAACTTTACAATAGAATGGAATTAGGGTGCTGCCTCCCACTTTGCGAAAAAGAGGGGCTGTGAAGTAAAAAGAAATTTCAGAGTGAGTCACACTTCAGTATTATGTCACAGGGCCTTGCACGCAGTAGGTATGTGTGTGCATGAGAGTTATTCAGTTAGCTAATGAGTAATACTTTTTAAACTTTAATTTATGGGAACAGTATGATCTGATGTGTTACTGAATTAACTGAGGGCAATATCTACATAACAGATTCTTAATTTGGGTTCCCTGGAAAGATTTCAGGGTTCACGTAAAATTTCATACAAAATACTATATATATATGTGTGAACTGTGTGTATTTTCTGAGAGAAGTTTCATATATTTAACCAGATCCTCAAAATTGCCATTGAGACAAAATACTGATCTATACTCACTGACAATATATTTTTCCAGGGTGAATGTCTTTCATTTTAAAATGCAAATTGTGCAAGATATTTAATTATCAAAATAACGTACAAGAACTTCTGGAAACAGAAAGTTCCATCTGTGTTAAAGTAGAATGGGTTTTTTCTATTTTTAGCTGTAGAAATTTTTTTCTGTGTTTGTTTTTTATCCAAATGCTACTGCCCTAAACAGTTATCCATGTCTTTTGGGGGCGGGAGGGTGGATTTTCCAAGACATTTAATTTTCAAATATGCTGCTCTTCTAGCTATTCGAAATTATCATAGGCACATAAAGGCCATTTAAGTGAAAAACGAATGTTGCTGTACTTTAATCTTTTACAAAGAAGAATACCCTCTTAATCTGCTATAATTCGCATGTATCTGAATTTAGTGAATATTCACACTTCTAAATGTACATAGATATAATTTTGTAAAATTCAACAGAAATATATGACATTTCAAAGCATGTTCTTTTATCATGAGCCATTATACTACTTTTATACAGTGCTGTACAATTAAATAAGGTGGATCAAAACTTTTAAGAAACAAAATACACCAATCCCTCTACCCCCACTTAATGTCCTTAATTTCTTACTCCAAATATGCCTTAAGGCAGAAAGGTTTAAGCAGAGGAAATATCATCATAGTGAAAGAATATTTGCAGTAAGAAACTTGACTTATGAAAGTATGTTTTACATATAAGACTATGTCCTTTGGAAACATCCCTGGCAATAAACATATCTTCTCTAGCTGTGGGCCTGTCTCTGTCATCTTTACTCTGTCACTGACTTTTCCTTGCAGTTTTTCCAAAAAATTATTTCTTAATCTTTTCATTGTGGTGCCAACCACGTGTTTGTTGTTCTTTGAACATATTCATCTATGTTGATAAAAATATCCCAACATCTATCACTTACACACATAAAGGTAAGAAGGGACAGTGAGTAGGGGTGTGAGCATTGGCAGTACTGGTGGGCATAGTCTACTCTAAGTCATGTGCTGGCTGAACTGGGGAGGCAGCGTTACAGTATAGACTCAAAGGATTTTTCTTCATTGTTACTACAAAAGAGTGTGTTAATGGTGAAAATTAGTGCAAATCCTTTTAAGATGCTATTCAAATTAAAAAACGTATAATGCAAACATTTCTTAAGAGGGGGATAATGGTATGTCTTCATGCATTCCTGAAATATATACAGTGTTATGGAGCCCATGGATATGGAATTTAATGTTGAAGATTATACAGTCTTAAATGCACACATCTTGCTCTTTTGTGATTTGTGTTTAAAATTGATGCAAGTCCTCTCACAGGTACTGTCTCCAATCTTCAGCAATAAACAGTCGTTATAAGGTATAAAAAAAAATTATAAGTGTAGTAAGTTGAGACAAAAAAATGTATAGCTTATGCTTGATGAATACCTAATAAATGAATCAGAAAATATTTTTCATTGCTTATATAATACTTCAGTTCCAACTTTTAAGTGTGAAAAATGGCAAAAGTGTGGTACAGTCTAACTTGTACAGAGCTAAATTAACCTTTTGCAACTAGGCTTAGATGCAGTAAATAGCAATTGAATCAAGAGAATTTTTACAGATTACAATACTGTGATCACACACACTTGCATATTGGGAATTAATCATGTCACACACTCAAAATACCTTTGTTTTACTACAGCCAAGGGATTTTACACACATACATAAAGAAGTACCTCCAGTCATTACTTATTCCTTAGGGAGAAACGAGCAGGTGGTGACAGTTTGGTATTTTGGCATCTCTTCTTAGCTATTATATTGCTTATAAATGTTATGATTAACAGTCTTTATTCTGTTCAATTTTTTGCTGCCAAAAGTGATACCTGGTAAGTAATCCAACATCCCCGTGCACTTACAAAGATTTATAAGTGGTTAAGAGATGCAAAAGGTCCCTGGGTGGCACAGTTTGCACTAGCCTACTAACCTAAAGGTTAGCAGATTGAACCCAACTAGCAGTGCTATGGAAGGAAATCCTGGCGATTTGTTTCCTTAAAGATTACGGCCATAAAAACCCTGGGGAGCAGTTCTACTCTGTAACACATGGGTTCACCATGAGTCAGAATCAACTTGATGGCAACGAGTGGTTCTTTTGGTTTATGAGATTCGAAGGTTCCCCAGGTCTTGTCCAGAAAGAAGATTTTACAAAAGGCCCCTCCCTGTGACTTATCCTGTCTTGTGGAGCTTTTTCTTTTTTTTTTTGAAAGACCACATATGTTTAAAATTCACAATGTGATCCAGTTATTCATTAAGATAACTTACCATTTAATTACTGAGGAAATAGCCATTTCAGTTGCTCTCAAAGACACCATTCAGTGCCATGGTTCGCCACTGTGGGTCTCACAATGAACTCATAAATGTGGAGCTGCAATTTCAGCTTTGTAGACAGTGACCAGGTTAAGTAAAGTAACAAGCTAGTTAAAAAACATTCTAAACCACTTGTTTTCTCATTTCCTGGAGAATAGGGTAAGATGAGAAAGTTAAAAAAAAAAAAGGAAACGACAAATGTGGGGTAAATTTTTATTTTTATTTTTCAACTCTGCAAAACTACAATGAAGATGTTTCATAGACTTTTATAATTCACAAAGGACATTTGTGTAAAATTGGCACCCTTCTTTTAAAATAAAGGGGTTCAACTCAAGGCAGAATTAGTTTTAAAGTAACCTCGTGTTACTCACCTATATCAAAGACACATCCTAGATAAGTAATGCAAAACACTAAGATAGATAGTTTTCAGAATTTCCGCTAACCTGTTTAGAGTAAATGAAATAGTGCACCTATGGTTTTGACCTCATCCAACAAATAACGTGTCTTACAAAATCGGAAAACAGTTTAGTACCAGGTACCAGGAAGCAAAAATGTCTGTGAAGTTTTGTATAAAGTACTAACATTTCAAAACTGCATAGCATCATGTCCATTCCCATAAATAATCTACCTTTTTCCCTGAATGTCTTCTTCGTAGGATCCCAAACTGACTAGTTTCCTAAAGTAAAAGTTAAACCATTTACAAACTTGAGTTTCAATCACGTGTACATAAATAGATTGCACAGACTACCGTAATTAATGTCTCATCTTCAAAAATACCTATACTGTCAAGGTCAAATATAGCAAAACCAAAATTTCCCGACTCAGAATGATGCCCTGCTCCATCGTCGCCTCCGTCTTCTGAATTCTAAATCCCATCCCATCTTACCATGGAATATCTTACATGGAAGCTAAAATAAAACTAAAACCTGCTTGGAGATGAGATAGGGGCCTTAGCTGTATTTTTTTTTTTTTTTTTTTTTTACCAGAACTAAGACATTGGTGATAGGTAAAGAATGACATGAGGTGAAAAGTAAGACAGGTGGTGACTGACTTGATGTAGTAGGTGGTGAGGGCCAGGGACAATTCTGAGGAATATTGAACCCTATTTTCTCTCATCATGTAAAAAAAAAAAAAGCAAACTTTATGGAAAGTCTTACACCTCATACATTACCATATGGATTACCCAGATAGTAGAAACTTAGTAAATCTTTGTGGAGTTTAATTGCATCTTCACTTAGAACAAAAAACACAATACCATTTCGCACCCTTCCAGTTATAGATAGCTAAGGTTCCTTCCAGACTGGTCATGTTGGAAGAGGAACAATGGTCGTGGTGTACACAGAAGGAAGTTCGTAAAGCGTCAGAAATTCAAGAGGATATGGATTCTGATAATCACCAAGTTTTCACAGATTCTCCCTTTAGAAGACAATACACGTAAGGTTACCTCAAAATGCTTGTTCCATTCAAGGCTATGACTAAATGAAACGTCAGTGCTCAAAGCTCATGGATAAACATTCCTGTGATCTCTGCAGATCTTCCTCTCAATATTTAACTGAGATTATGTATTCTCAGGAAAACGTGACTTTAAAACATGTATTAGTTTCCTAGGGCTGCCATAACAAATTACCACAAACTTAGTGGCTTAAACAAACAGAAATTTATTGTCTCACAGTTTCTGATCTGAGGCTAGAAGTTCAAAATCAAGGTGTCAATAGATCCATGCTCTCTGAAGGCTCTAGGGAGGAAGGGAAGATCCTTTCTTGCTTCTTCCTAGCTTCTAGTGGTTCTTGGCAATCCTTGTCATTCCTTGGCTTATAGATGCATCGCTTCGATCTACGATTCTCTTTTCACGTGGCCATCTTCCTTCTTTGTCTGTGTCTTTTTTATAAGGGCATCACTCATATTGGATTAGGACCCACCCTTCTCCAGTATGACTTCATGTTAGCTGATAACATCTTTGAAGACCATATTCCCAAACAAGGTCACAGAGGAGGGGGGATGGGTTAGGGCTTCAACATATCTTAATTCAATCTGTAACAAAACACTTAATGAATTTAATTTGAAAATGTAAAAGTTCATGTTTGATCCTGGGCAAGATAGAACTCTGATCTTTCCAGCCTCTTTCCCAGAGAGATGGAGGATAGGTTTTTGTTGTTGTTGTTGTTGTTTTGGTGGCTTTTACTCACTTTAATTTTCCATACTTTGTTTTAGGCCTCCCAGACCTGTAACCAGCATGAATGACACCCTGTTCTCCCACTCTGTTCCCTCCTCAGGAAGCCCTTTTATTACCAGGAGGTAAGTTCCAATCTTATAAAATAAATTCTCTCTTTGGTAATGAGCCTTGATTCTGTGGCAAGTAAAATAGTGTAAAAAATTAGAAACATAATGGTTAATGGTTGAACAACATGATAAACGTAATTAATGTCACTGAATTGTACATGTAAAAAATGGTAAAGTGACAAATGTTTTGTTACATATATTTACCATAACAAAAAAAAATTATCGGATACTAGTTCATAAATGTCTGTCATAGGTTTTCATTTTATTCATTTGGATGGATTTGAAGAGAGCTGTTGTCTTTTTAAGGAGCCCTGGTGGCACAGTGTTTCAAGTGCTTGGCTGCTAACCAAAGGCCAGCAGTTCAAACCCACCAGCCACTCTGTGGGAGAAAGAGGTAGCAGTCTACTCCCATAAAGACTTACAGCCTTGGAAACCCTGTGGGGCAGTTCTACTCTTTCCTACAGGGTTGCTGAGTCAGAATTGACTCAACTGCAATGAGATTGGTTTTTTGGGTTGGTTGGCTTTTTGGATTAATGTCACTTCTGACATTTATAATCTATCAAGAGTAAGAATGTGGGATATGTTTAAATTTTACTACAGGCACACATGCATTATATATCATTGAGAAAGTCACTTTCACAGCTCTTGTAGTGGTCGATTTAAGACAGGCAATTGGAATTTCGAGGTGCAATGGTGTATTATCATATACACTGTGAAACATCTCATTATTTAAAGCTCCAGTTATAAAAGAATCCTCTTTTTGGTGAACTCTGGGATTCCTGAGGCTAGAGACTGAAGATCAAACTTGGAAATGTAGCTTCCTTATAAGTAATTTCATGGATAATAACAAGAACTTAAAAAAAAAAAAAAGATGGCTATGTACCTCATCTTCTTGTACAAGATCCACTCCCAGGTGAACAAAGAGGGTGAACAAGATACTTCTTTAAGAGTTATGCATTAGAAATATGCAGGGGTCAAGAGGTGCTCTCGGTGGTTTCATCAAATATGATGACTAAAGCACCAGAGAATTATTTTATAAGTACCAGAAGAATACTCACAGCAAAGCAGAAACAAAGGTAAGGAAAACTGGAGTGAGAAATGAAACATAAGACCTCAAACGCCTTTTAGCAGGGAAAAAAAAATAAAGTATAGCCTCATTCTTCACAAAACAAACATCATTGGTCTTTTCCCAGAAGAGGTGTTTTCAAGGTACCAATTTCACTGTAATATCTTAGTATGTTCTAGTAAGAATTTGAAGACAGCGAGACTCGGAACACTGCTGATTTTTCCCCTGAGTTCCTGTACTTGCACATCACAGGAACCTGAGATAAAGATGTTCCCCATAATTGTAATTAGCAGAATAAACAGAATGTGGCAGGACATGGCATTTCAGGGATATGAATTAAGCAAGTCTGTAACAAACGGAAATGAGGAGGCGATTGAACTGCAAAACATCCGCAGTGAAATTATATGGTTTAGGCTTCAGTAATTTTTTATTAGTGTTCCTTTTCAGAACCACTAGCAAATCTAGCCAACCACCTTTTCTTAAAAAAATAATTAAATAAAAACAAACTGTAAATTCTGTGAGCAACATGAGCCTGTGTATCTATTTAGGGAAGACCTGACATAATGTTTAGAAAGATGTTGTGCTTTTATGAAGGAGCTCTGCATTCTGCAAATGTCAAGCCAAGACAGATCCCATCCTTACTGAAGGTCATTTTATATCATTTCAGCTCGGACGGTGCTTATGGTGGATGCGTCTAGATGGATAACATGACTTCCTCTACTCTAACATATCTCTATAATACTTTTTTGAGCTGTTCTGGTTCCTCCAGTGTGTCCACTAACCCAGAATATTATCATTTCCCTTTTTTCCCATTTTCAGTCCTTTTGGAATGTTCCCTGTGAACCACGAACATGTTGTTTAAAGCTTGCAGTTCTTCCTATCGCCACGGAGACTGGCCTCTCGTTTCTGTTTTAAGGGTGCTGTTCAATAAAGCTGTGTACACTGAATGTCATTCCTCTCTGAGTGGGCCTTGCTCTGTCCATGGGAGGTTGTAATGAGATCTCGTTGTTTGCATCCCTCAGGTTACCTGAGGGGATAAGTGCACCCAGCCCTGTGGCTGACGAGCATTCACTCATAAAGCTGTATGTCAATCAGCTTGACCACGGCAAACGGTCAGTATCCCAGCCCTGAGTCACTAATCGTAGTAGTAGTTCCATAGCTAGACTGCTAGTTGTTCCATTCCATCACTAAAACCCTCTCGTAGCATGTTTCAGGGGGAGATAAAGATCTTCTGGGGTTTAATGACGTTCTGTTGAGAATTTCCAACTTGAGCTGGACTTGGCTCTTTTCTTTCTTTTCCACTTATTTTATAGCATTCCAGTTGATTTCATAGGCTCACACCACTATATATGAGATAGGTATATGTGAACCTTCTTGTTCGGATGAATCTCTGTTTTTGTACAGTTTGCAAGACCCCAGGTGGTGATTCCTAAGACTCTTGAGTTAAAGAGCCTTTGGAATGATCATTAGCACTAACTGGGCAAGGCTAGGACAATGTCACGTAGCTAGTTCTTATTGGAGCAAAAGACTCGAGGCTTTATACCTTTCTGTCCCACTGGGCCTGGGCCATTTTTCCCCAGGTAGGGCAAAATCAGATTCCTGTGGAAGTAACAGTTTCAAAACCAGTTTCATGCTATCAGCACTTAATTCCTATACTTGATCATACTGGCGGTGATCCACTGTTTATTTTTTAACCATGTCCACGCACTAAAATGGATAGAGGTCCATCATGCTAGCTATAGGCGTAAGTTAGAGATCCTGTTGTTCCTATGATTGCAACTGAACCAAAAAATGACCCAGAGCTCCGTCCTTACTCGTACCTCACTCCAACTGCCTCTTTTAAAATAGGATAAACTAAAGAAGTCAAACCCATGCCTGTCAGTGTTAAGGCAGCATTGAGAACATAGGAGGTTTGCCATACAGATATTTTATCTGACTTTTCAAGCATCTGCACTGTGACAGATATTAGAAAGATAAAGCTGAGTGAGGATGCATTGAAATCTCCACCTCAGAATCTCTCACTACAAACTCCTGGCATTACTCACCTAGGATCCCTTAGATGCACCACTGTCGTCTTCAAAAGGCACTAGGGTATATCACTGAGGTCTTTTGACATTCTAGTAATCTACCTCGCACAGATTTATGAGTGTATAACTCTGGTTACCAGCATCATTTGTTGTATCCCCTGTTCTTATATCTTTTTCTAGCTATAAATTTGATTCACTTTTTCTAAACTTGAAAGAAGAGAGGGGATTATCAAAGCCCTTCTCCCTTAGCCCTTTGAGGTCTTCTTGTGTTCGTGTGTGTGTATGTTTGCACACACATGCACCCTCAATGCTAGTTAGCACTTAGGTAGGATGTGGGTTTAATGATACGAATCATGGTCCAATTTACCTCATTCATTTTCCTGACCATAAACTGTATCCCTGAACCTAGATTGTTTACTTACGCATGCATGAATTTATAGAAAGAATACTGGATCAATGGAAATCTACCATCACCCCTAGAATAAGAGCTCCAAGGCTATATGTGCAGGGACAGCAGCATTATCTAAGCTTATGAAAGATAGCGTATCAGTATTGCAAATTGTATTGCAAGGCTGACCGCAAATCCAGGTCCAAATCCGTCACTTCTCACAGCATTGTGCCTCTTAATATCTACTTTCTTTGTTGGCATCGTACCACCTTTTTGAAATCTTAATTATTTTACCAAAACCCTTAGCTAGTTTATGGGAGAGAAAAGTTGACCTGTCCTCTCCTATATAAAACAAATGTCTTTAATTATCACCCATCTTCTTCACTGGCCACAATAAGGACACTCTGAAAATCTGAATGACTAGATTCTTTTACCTCCAGCATTAGAAAATCACTTCAAGGATTCACAAGTCTTTTCAGAATTCTAACTACTAAAGTTGTACCCACCCACAAAAAGAATCACTTTGGCTGTTATATAGCACCTAGCTAAATCTTACCACTCTACAAATATTAGAAAATTGCTTATAATTCGTAGAGTATCAACACAATCTAGCATGTTATTTTCTGGTTTGTCACAGTAACAAGTGTCTAATAAGTGATACAGTATTTGGCTCTGTAGTGCATATGGGAAAGGCACACCACCCACCCTAAGCACTTCTCAAATCTGGATTCTTCCCGGTGTGGCAGTCTTTGTGAGTTACTTTATTTTACTTTTGGTTGACTGGTTGGTCAGTGAGTTGACTGGTTTGGATTTTCAACCAAGGAAAAGCTCAACTCACTGTATATTTTTCAGTTTTTTCAAACACTTTTGCTTACGCAAAGATTCTTTACCTGTCAACCCAGGCTTCTGATCTGACTTAAAATATTCAAACTAAATTGTAAACATTTGTGCTTTGGTAATCTGAAGTGATTAGAGATGAAAGTTTTCTCCATGGCTAATTTTTTTCTACAATTAAAGTTGATCTCTTCTTGGTCATAAAAATGGGTATAAAATTTATAAATTTACACCTGGCACTACCTTGAAGATTTCTTCATTCTTCTTTGTTTCTCTTTTTCGAGGCATGTTGTATACAATTACCTGCAGATAATTCTTTATCCCATTTTGCACCAGAGTTCCACTAACATGCTAGATTTTTTCAAGCTTGAGTTAGACCAGTCTTCACACTCAACTCTAACACATTGCCTATACTAAAATATGAGTGCGTAATTAAAAGCACAGTCACCCCTTTCTTCTCTTACTAGAGTTGCTTTAGTTGTCCACGCATGCCCTGTACCCAGCAAACTTTTCTAAAGACTCTCTTGGCAAAACTACAATTGATGCTGCTTTTCTGTCTTGGGGACAACATAGTGCTAAATGTAGTGAAGCAAATATGACCCAGAATTTCTTATTATTTCTTCTCTGGTACCTGCTCAAGATGGTTCAACTTTCACAGGAGCCTGAATTAATCACAGTTTTCCCACTAAGAGACTATTTTTTATACTTGTTTGTTTATGTGACACTTTATATTTCCAGTCTATGATATGGAAAGCTAGAAAAGGAAAGGAAAACAGAATTTTTCAGCAAATCAATTATCTCTTGACAAAAGTGGCTCATAGACTCTTACCATATTTAAATTACTTGGCTAACCTTACCATTACTTATAGTGAGAAGCCAAATTTTATCATAATCGATGGTTACTTAAGGAGGGGGAGCCAATTTTACAAGTCATTCTTTATAAGCCCAAACACCACACAAGTTATTCCATCATTTAAGAATCAATGAAAATGAAAATATGTACTCTAAAATTGCCATTGTTCAGATATTGTTTTCCTTTTGACCATTGTGATAAGAATTATCTCATAATACATAATTTGTTTATACAGAATTGTTGATCTGGGAAGCCACATCCACAGTTTAAATCATGTTCAATAAAAGAAGAGGGGGCGGGGAAAACTTAGGGCTAATAAACTCTTTACCCAGTAACCCAACATAAGCAAAAGTGGCTCTTAAAAATATATTCAATGTTAAGGGACAATTTAAGTAAATAAATATGAAGTATTTTGAAATTGTCTTATCTTTCCAGAATCCATTGTGTGTGTGTATGTATGTATGTGTGAGATAGGGAGAGAGAAAATTTGGAAGAAGACCATTTCTATTTAAATATGTTATTTTCCAGATGTCTAAAAAGAAATTGCTGGGAAAATAGAGAAGTTTTTAAGGGAAAAAGAAAAAAAATCTAAAGGAATATTATTGTCTTTTTTCTTTTAGAAGCACATGTGATTTTCACAGTTTACCATGTCATACCCTCCAAGTATGATTGCCACCATACCCATTAATGATAAGGTGTGAAAAGGAATACCCTATAAATTGGCAAGAGCCTTGTGAAAAGAAAATGACAGTAAGGAAAAGAAATGTGTCTACATACAATTCTAGGAACGGTAGCCTAGCTTCACTTCAGGGCTCGAATTAGAAAAGACATATGACCCGTGGTCAAGGGGAGCTCCAAGCCATTCCCAGTTTCGGAAGTTAAAAGGAAGGATGCATTTTGATTTGAGGACTCGGTGTGTAGAACAAGCTAGAACTGGAGTGATGGGAAAGCCATTGTTGCATTCTGACACTCAAATGCCAGAAGTGCTCATTCCTTAAGAAGGAAGTAGGTCCCAGCGTCCCTGTGTTCTGATCTCAAGGTCTACAATAAATAGGGAATGTCACCCCAAGCAAACTGCGAAGCTACAAAATGAAGGGTTAAAAATCTAAATTATTATATAAAATGTTGTGAGACTATATTGCTTTGGAGAGATCATAATAACATATTATCACTACCTTTATAACTCAGGAGACATTTCTTTTTTTGTAACTTCTGTTCTTCAAGCTCCTTAGGAGCACCAGAAGAGATTCTGGTGGAAGACTCAAGTTTTTAGTGAAACCTGCCTTACAGCCAACCATCTGTGTTCTTAAGCCATATCATTTTGAAAGGGTAGTTCTTTTGTTTGTTTGTTTCTTCTTATTTTCATCATGCAGTTGGCTTCCTCTCTACATGGTCATATTTTTAACTTCTCAGAAATAAGTGATGAAGAGAAGAATTTGAGGATTGTTCTAGGAAGTCCGGAACCTATGAGGAAAGTCTGTACCAAAAATCTAAAATGCTCCTGGCACTAGAAATTAAGAGCTGTAACAAAACAAATTATTTCTTTCCATGAGATCATACGAAGATGGTATAAACCCCATATTTTCCAAGAACTAGTTTTCCCAATCCATAGGCTTACAGATGTATATTTTCCAGAGAGTCTGGTGAGAAGATAGAAGAAAAATAAAAGGATTTCAATAATTTCCTCAAGTCACTACGGGCAAAGAAAATTGTATTGAAAGGAAAGGAGATGTGCATTCGTAAAACATCTTCTCAACCATTTGAGGGAGGAAGGGCCTAGAAAGAAGAAGGGAGAAAAGAAGAGGGGAGTGGGCAAAAGGAGTAGAAGAAAGAGTAGCGGGGCCCAACGAATTAAAGAAAAAAACTAAGACCACCAAAGGAAAAGCTGGGCAACTGCTCCTTTACCCCCACCTGGCTCCTGCATCATCCATACTGATGTCAGCTGTACCAGTGACCAAGCATTGGAGCAGGACATCTGGGGCTTTATCAACAAATCATTTCACCAGAATAATTTGTAGTGAACACAGCCTGATCCTCCTGTGTTTCTATTTTCTACTGGTTCTTTTCTTCTTATGCATTCAGCATCAAAGGTTGTACCTGAATAATTATTAGGTTTTTGATTTAAGGAGGTACCACCACGACTTCTGGGATTCAAGGAGCAAAGAAGCGTAATAGGGCAGGGAAATGATTTGAAGAGAAGAACTGATATTTCAATTCACTGATACTTCACACCATGTTTTGAGTGGTTTTTCAGGGATCTGAAATCAATTATACAATAGGTACATCTATCTTGGGTTTAGAAAAAAGAACTGGAGAAGATGTTGGGTACCAGGGAGACTGTAGTTACTGGGTAATGAACATACAAGGGTATGAGCCGGGAGACAGAGGTGGGATTCTGTGTTGATAGGATGATGGTACATCACAGAAAACATCAACTATAATGATTTAAGATAGCTATTTGGCCCTGATAGGTAGGTTCAATAGTCTTAATACAACAGTGGAGATCAGTAAGCTGAAAAATAAATCATTAAACTCATCTGGAAAGTAAGTTATCCTACAACATTAATCTAATACCAGTTTTCAAGTCAATTTTGTTTATATGCAGTTGTGCTTTTTAAGTACAGCAATGCTTTGCATAATAAATGTATTTCTGAAGAACTGAGTGAAAAGCAGGCATACACTCAACAAACATGAATGCCCACTATATGCTAGACATTCCATCATAAAACAAACCTGATTTTAAATTTACCAGAGACCTCACTATTTAAGGAATCTTGTAGCATACCCTGTTATAAAACAAGAATTTTCTTTATAATGTGTGTAATTTAATGTGAATACTCATCCATAAATTTATATATGTGTATGCGTATCTCTAAATACGTATGTATTATACACACACACACACACTTATATGTACATGGTGGATTTAGAGCTTCTTGAAATGTCATGGTGAAACCTCAAAATTTAAAGCCCAGTAATTAAACACTTGGTATTCAAAGTTGGACAGTTTATTTTTTGTATTCTCCATAGGAGAAGTAATTTTAGGTAGAACGGTATTGTAGGGCAAATTCTTAATTCACCTACAAAGAAACAGTTTCTTTAAGCATGTTACCAGTACAATTGTAATACTAAGAATGTATACCTTATTTCCCAATGAAACGCACCTATTCATTACAATAGAACTTGGAAATTGGGCTTGACTGCAGTTTAATTATTATTTCTATTTCTATTGTTACTTCAATAAAACTGCATTGTAAATTTTAAAAACTATCATAGAGATGAATAAATAAAATAAACATTCTTTATAACGAATCTAAAATAATAAAAAATTGCTGGATGGGTGGGACTGCATCTACCAGCTATGTATTTATATAGTCAAGAAGAGCACAAATTTAAGGAAATATCACTATGTCGTTTATATTTATAAGGCTCAAAGTTTTGTTTCTCTTTTTCCCTAAAAATTTTCTTCACAGCTTCACATCCAAGGTCCGGTGACTTATGCTTGGACCAGTAAGCCACTTCTAATATTGCAGCAATCTCTAACTAGGTAATTTTCAAGTCTCTAGTCAACACAGGGAGTTGGAGAATTTAGAGAAGGCTGGTGAAGGTGAACTCCCTGAGAAGGATCTAAAGGCTGGCAGGCTTTAATGAGCTATTGAACTGTTTACAGGGTATGCTGTAATGAATGTGAGTGAATTTCCATTATGTCTAAGCATATGCAATATAAATGCTTGCTTGTAAAGCAAATAGCAGAGGTCAAACCTGGGCTCGTGGTGACTGTCATTTTATATTACAATTGTGGTTCTCAGGCCAGGTTTCTGCTTGTAGTTGAACTCTATGGAAATCTGAAAACATCTTGAACATTTCCAAATAATAAGAGATTTGTCCAAATGGAGCTTGGATCTAGACTTGGGAGTTTCTGTTGCCAGTTTCTATTCTTGAATGCATTGCTGTGTTTACGCTCTTCTTGGCTTTCCCGTCTTATTAACTAGCTCTCCTCCCAAGGACAGTGAAGTAGAGCAGAACAAACTGCTGGCTAGGGCTGCTCCAGCTTTTCTGAAGGGCAAAGGGTAAGTTAAAGACAGAGTGTGCCAGAACCTTGAATTAACAAAACTAAAAATGGAGATTTCTTTTGCCAAAAAAAAGCTTTGTGTTTGAAAGCAGTTCTGTTATAACCCAATTAACAGCACCGAATAGTTATTTCCAGTAGACACATCTGTGTTGTTATTCACTTTCCCTTATTTCCTTTTCTTTTTTTTTTTTTCCAAACGGCGAAGCTGAAGTTTTGATTTTCCAAAAGATACTTTATCTTTGCTTGCAACCCACTGTGTTTACTGTTCAGATGAATTACTTGGCCTTAGTGGTTTGAAGAATGTGACTCTGTTTTCTTGAAAGTTACTTAACCTAAATGGAAATCTTTGTTTTTTACGTTGGTGAGATGGAATTGTGAACTTCATTGCTTGGATCTTGCTTGTGTTTTTCATAGAACTTCACTTACTGCTCTCCCTTTACTTGCTTGGTTTTCTAAATCCCTGTCTTACTACAGACTCACTCCTACCTGTTCTGCCTATTTCTGTCCACCTGTCCTAACAACACCCTTTCTTTCCTCCTGCCCCATTTCAGGATACAATACAGCCTCAATGTGGCAGACAGGCTAGCAGATGAACATGTTCTCATCGGGTTGTATGTCAACATGCTTCGGAACAACCCATCATGGTTAGTGCAGGTTTGGCCACTTGACTGTCATTAGAGAGGGGGACAATATGATCTGGTGACACTTAGTCTCAGCAAGGGACAAAGTCAATAGATGCCAGAAGTGTCACTAAGGCACTTTTTCACTGATGCAAATAAGTCTTTTTGTGATGTTACTTTGAATACTTCCAGTTAATGTACCATGAATTCATATCCCTGTTTATATCTTTACTAAAGGAAGAAGTTGTATAAATGCTGTGCTAAATACTAGCATTCAGGTGGATGCCAGACTCTGGATCCCATCAGTCAGTTCTATGCCACATGTGTCATGCTAAATTACTGCACAATGATGCAAGAATTCATCTTATTCCAAGGGCATGGGTGTCTCTGCAGATTTAGAAAACAATGCTGCTTTTCATTTAAGATAAAAATAAAGAAGAGGAAGAGTGATGTGATGAGATAATAAAATGGAAATCTTTTCTTTAACAATGATAACCAAACCAAACTCATTGCCATTGAATCGATTCTGACTCATAGCAACCCTATAGGGCAAACTGGAACTACCCCATAGAGTTTCCAAAGAGGGACTGGTAGATTGCAACTGCTAACCTTTGGTTACCAGCAGAAAGCTTAACCATAGTGCCACCAGGGCTCCATTAAATGAAAAGAGTGGGAGAAATTGTCTTTCAACTCTTCTGTTATTATAAATGTCTCAGAGTAACCATCATAGTAAAGTCTCCTTTCAAGTCCCAGAATATGCACAGCTTACTTTCAGGTGTGTTCAGTCTAGGAATTCAGGTAGTCTTTTGTATTTGGATAAAGGCATTCATAAAGTTTTTCTCTTTCTGTTCTATTGTGGCATAGGAGATTCATCCCATTGGTTAAAGTTAGTTGATTTTAATAATAAATGTTTATTTGCAATTCGAATGAAAGTAGATGGAAAGACCATATATTTATCATATGTATGTTTCAATCTAGTTTAGACGACTGTTTTACAAACATGCTTAGCAAACCCAATTCTTTAGAAATATTTCAATTTTGCTTAACAACACTAATTTTCTCTGAACTAAGGGCTTGTGGATTTTTGGCAGTTTTAACTATTAAGTGAGCCAGTGATTTATATTGACTTATTCCCTTCAGCATAGCTGGTCCCCTTTCCTCCGCTGTTTCACAAAAACCAGTTAACCAGTTGCCATCCAGTTGGTTCCAACTCGTGGAGACCCCATGGGGGTCAAAGAAGAACTGTGCTCCATAGGGTTTTCAGTGGCTGATTTTTTGGAAATAGATCTCCACACCTTTCTTCTGAAGCTCCTCTGGTTAGACTGAACCTCCAACCATTAAGTTAGCAGCCAAGTGCGTTAACCCTTTGTATTACCCAAAAGCTCAAACAGGTTTCTCAAACATATACGGTAATAGTCGTTACTCAGTGCCCATTGACCACACCGCTTGATATTGTCAGAAACCCCTTTGTTTCTAGAATTCTTTCCTCCTCGACTGTTTCCAAAGTTTCTTCCTATTCCTGCTTCTGATGCCTTAGAGCTATTTTTCAAGAGTAGTACATAAGATGACTTTAGGTGATAACACTGATGAACATTTTTGTTTTAATAGTTATATATTGTTCTTAACTTGTATCTAAAATATGTATATAACTAGCAGCACACTAGTTTCATTTTAAACTATACCCTACTCTTTAAGTAGATAAAAATGCACTATTCAGCTGATATAAGCCCATCTCTTTGTTCAGATTTTCCAGGCTTCTAGGTCAAATAGTACCTCCACTTTCACAGCTCAGCCTCTCAAAACTGCAAGAGGAAAGAGTGATTGTTTTAATCTCGTTTCTAATGAGTTTGGTACCCCAATGTTATAGGATAGGTGAAATAGTAGAACTAAGTACTGAATCACGAAAAATGGTATTAGTAATCTTCAAAGAAGAATATGGTCAATACAGATTCAGTCATGTCTGAAGGCAATGATATAATCTCACACCATCTCCTTCCCCTCTAATTTGAAGCACACTCGAGTTACTTCTACCGCTCTTCTTTGACCTTTTCTTCATTAAAGTTGTAACCAAAAAAAAAATCACTGAAGAGAAAAGCTCAGAGTTTGTCATTACCAGCCCTTTTTCCCTACCGCACGTGATTAATCATATTGACTTGATGGTCATTTAAGGCCATAAAACTGTCTCAGCAGCAACACCTCACATCTACTTGATGAAAACTGGATGTGATTTGTGTTTTAAAAACAAAGCAGAATTTAAGACTGCTCAAGGAAGCTGACTCTGTTTTAATAGCTGCCCTCCATATTTTTAATAGCTTTTTTCTGTCCTTAAAGAAAAATTCCAACTTCTCTTTCCAGTTTCTCATCTTGCTTTCTCTTTCCTTTATGTTTAATTAAAAAAAAATAGATCCTACCAATTCCTCACAGCTCTCAGGACTGCAGAAGTAATGTAGTGATCCCTCACCTCCTTTATCATCTTTATTGCTATATTGCTTTACTCAATTATGGTGAGATACATAATAATGGTAATAATTATAATAGCTACCATTTTAAAAAAAACACTTGCCGCATGCTAAGCACTGTATTAAGAGCTTTATGTACATAATTTCTTCTTGTCTTTAGAGTAAGCTCATGGAGTAAGTAACTACCATCCTCACAGATAAGGAAAGGTATCAATTTAGGGAGTTTAAGGAGTGCAGGAGGAATTCTAACCATTATTTATCTGCTCCCAAGTTCCTAACCACCGTTCAAAATAGTCAAAATTCAGCAAAATTGGAGCAAAAGTTTTGTTCTGAGCAGTTATTCTATATGCTTATAGGGAGACCATTCTGATTTCAGAAAAAAGCAAATGGCTTGAAGAAGGTGGGTACAATGAGGCTCATAAAGAAAAGAGGAGAGAGAAATACAGATCAATGATTGGTTAATCTTAACATGATTGACTGAATCCTGCCCTTCCTTTTTTATGAAGATCAGTGGATATCAGGTCACAAGATGGTCTCTGACCCTCCACCCAGCCATGTTCTTTGAAATTCAAATTTAGTAAGCCCACCTTCCGACAGGAAAGAAAGGATTTGCAACTTTGGTTGAAAGAAAAGCTAATGTTGGATTAATTGAGGTCGGAAATGTCTTTAAAGTGAATATTTGGTTTCATGGGTAAAAACCCATTGCTGTGGAGCCAAACACTTAACCACTGTACCACCAGGGCCCCTTCACAGGTACGAAAACCCCAAAATCAAAGCAAGATATCTGCTATCAGTTTCTCTCTTTGATACTACTTTGTTACATCAACTCTTACAAGGCTGTGTAACCACATGACCTGCAGACAGTATTTATGGATGACTCCTCCACACTGTGTCCTCTTCATGTCTATTTACTGAAACTATATAGCTGTTAAAAAAAAAAAATCTGCTGTTGAGTCATTTCTATCTCATGACAACCTCTTATGTTTCAGAGTAGAACTGCACTTCATAGGGTTTTCAACAGCTCTGACCTTCTGGAAGTAGATCACCAGGCTTTTCTTTCAGGGCGCCTCTGGGTGAATTTAAACCACCACCAATCTTTCAGGTAGTAGACGAGTCCCTAACCATTTTGTGTCACTTAGGGACTTCTAGATCCTACTTTATAGTTTTCATTTCATTTTTAATAAATCTTGGGAGCACATTCTAGTAACAGGAACAGTTGTGGTTAATAGTTTACCTTTCATGGTTTTAGTTCATGTGTTGGGACTTCTCATTTAAATTGTAAGCTTCACACTGGCAAGATTTTGTCTTCAGTTACTTTTATCTCATCACAGCAGCCATAGTGTAAATGATGAGTTTACATTTCTAAAGCATTTCACAAATTACAGGGTCCATTCTCGCACATTATTTAGTTTGTTCTTCACACCCTATAAGGTCAAATATTATTGTTTCCATTTCAATGATAACAAAAAACTTGAGCTCTGAGACATTAAATGACTTATCCAAGGTCACATGCTAGGAAGGGCTTGCACACAGGTCTTCTGACACCAGATCCCATCTCTTTTCCATCGCATTTTTTTGGTCCCCTCATCTGTTTTTTTTTTTTTTTTTTTTTCCTGACATGCTTTGCAAACAGGAACCTAACAGCTGTTCTTGACTAAAAGCTTTATTTTTGTAATTATTCATACATACTCATCCACCACTCTTCTGTCAGTTTGTCATAGTATGGTGGCTTGCATGTTGCTGTGATGCTGGGAGCTGGTATTTCAAATACCAGCAGGGTAATCCCTGGTGGACAGGCTTCAGTGAAGCTTCTAGACTAAGACTAGGAAGGACATGGTGACCTACTCTAAAAAAAATTGGCCAGTGGAACATCTTACGAATAGCAGCAGAACATTGTCTAATATAGAGCCGGAAGATGAGCCCCTTAGGTTGGAATGCACTAACAATACAACTGGGGAAGAGCCGTATCCTTAAAGTTGACCGTAATGATGTGGATGAAGTAAAGCTTTCAGGACATTCACTTGCTGTTGTGGCATGACTCAAAATAAGAAGAAACAGCTGCAGACATCCATTAATAATTGAAACATGGAATTTACAAAGTTTGAATCTAGGAAAATTAGAGGTCATCAAAAACGAATTGGAACACATGAAGATCGATATCATAGGTATTAGTGAGCTTAAATGAACAGATATCGACCATTTTGAATCAGATAGTCATATGGTTTACATGCCAGGAATGACAACTTGAAGAGGAATGGTGTCATGTTCATCATCAGAAAGAACATTTGAAGATCTATAAGTACAGTGCTGTCAGTGATAGGATAATATCTATCCGCCTACAATGAAGACCAGTTAATACAACTATTATTCAAAGTTACACACCAATCACTAATGCCGAAGATGAAGAAACTGAAGATTTTTACCAACTTTTGCAGTCTGAAATTGATCAAACATGCAATCAGGATGCATTGATAATTACTGGTAAGTAGAATGTGAAAGTTGGAAACAAAGAAGAAGCTTGTAGTTGGAAAATATGGTCTTGGTGATAGAAATGACCACAGGAGATCACATGATAGAATTTTGCAAGACCAACGACTTATTCATCCCAAATACCTTTTTTCAACAACATTAATTGTGACTATACACATAAACTTTGCTGGGTGAAATACACAGGAATCAAATCAACTACATCTCTGGAAAGAGACAATGGAGAAACTCAATATCATTAGTCAGAACAAGGCCAGGGGCTGACTGTGGAACAGGTCATGAATTATTCCTATGCAAGTTCAAGTTGAAGCTGAAGAAAATTAAAACAAGTCCACAAGAGCCAAAGTATGACCTTGAGCATATCCCATCTTAATTTAAAGACTGTCTCGAGAATAGATTTGACACATTGAGCACTAATGATCAAAGACCAGATGAGCTGTGGGGTGACATCAAGGACATCATACATGAAGAAATCAAAAGGTCATTAAAAAGACAGGAAAGAAAGAAAAGAACTAAATGGATGTCAGAAGAGACTGAAACTTGCTTTTGAACACAGAGTAGCTAAAGCGAACAAAAGAAATGATCACGTGAAAGAGCTGAACAGATTTCAAACAGTGGTTCGAGAAGACAAAGTATTATAATGAAATGTGCCAAGGTCTGGAGTTAAAAAACCAAAAGGGAAGAACACACTTCGCATTTCTCAAGCTGAGAGAACTGAAGAAAAGACTAAAACCTCAAGTTGCAATTTTGAAGGATTCTATGGGCAATGTTTTGAACAATGCAGGAAGATCAAAAAAAGATGGAAGGAGGAATACACAGAGTCGCTATAGCGAAAAGAATTGATTTGATGTTCAGCCATTTCAGGAGGCAGTATATGATCAAGAACTGAAGGTACTAAAGGAAGAAGTCCAAGCTGCACTGAAGGCATTGGGGAAAAACAAGGCTCCAGGAATTGACTAAATAGCAATGGAGATGTTTCAACAAATGGATCCATCACTGGGAGGGTTCATTCATCTATGCCAAGAAATTTGGAAGACAGCTAACTGGCCAATTGACTGGAAGAGATCCATATTTGTGCCCATTTCAAAGATAGGTGATCCAACAGAGTGTGGAAAGTATCCAACAATATCATTTATATCACACGTAAGTAAAATTTTGCTGAAGATAATTAAAAAATGGTTTCAGCAGTATATCAGCAGGGAACTGCCAGAAATTCAAGCTGGATTCAAAAGAGGACATGGAATGAGGGATATCATTGCTGATGTCAGATGGATCTTGGCTGAACTCAGAGAATACCAGAAAGATGTTTACCTATGTTTTATTGCCTATGCAAAGGCATTCGACTGTGTGGATAATAACAAATTATGGACAACATTGTGAAGAATGGGAATTCCAGAACACTTAATTGTGTTTGTACAAAGACCAAGAGGCATTTCTTCAAACAGAACAAAGGGATACTGAGTGGTTTAAAATCAGAAAAGGCATGAGTCAGTGTTTTATCCTTTCACCACACTTACTCAGTCTGTATGCTGAGCAAATAATCCAAGAACCCAGACTGTATGAAGAAGAACAGGGCGTCAGGATTGGAGGAAGACTCATTAACGTTTGTGATGCAGATGAGACAAACTCACTTGCTCAAAGTGAAGAGGACTTGAAGCACTTACTGATGAAGAGCAAAGACCACAGCCTTCAGTATGGATTGCACCTTAACATAAAGAAAATAAAAATCCCTATCACTGGAACAACAAGCAACAGCAGTATAAATGGAGAAAATATTGAAGTTGTAAAGGATTTCATTTTACTTGGATCCACAATCAATGAAGGAAGCGACAGTCGAGAAATCAAATGATGTATTACATTTGGGCAAATCTGCTGCAAAAGAGCTGCATAAAATGTTTAAAAGCAAAGATGTCACTTTGAGAACTAAGGTGTGCCTGACCCAAGCCATGGTGTTTTCAGTTGCATCATGTGCATGCAAAAGCTGGACAGTGAGTAAGAAAGACTGAAGAAGAATTATGGTGTTGGTGAAGAATGTTGAATATACCACGGACAGCCAGAAGAATGAACAAATCTGTCTTGGAAGAAGTACAGCCAGAATACTTCTTAGAAGCCAGATTGGCAAGACTTTGTTTTGTGTTCTTTGAACATGTTATCAGGAGGGACCAGTCCATGGAAAAAGGGACATCATGCTTGGTAAAATAGAGGGTCAGTGAAAAAAGAGGAAGACCCTCAAGGAGATGATTGACACAGTAGCTGGAACAATGGACTCAAACATATCAACGATTGTGGGGATGGCGCAGGACCAGGCAGTGTTTTGTTCCGTTGTACATGGGGTCACTATGAGTCTGAACTGACTCGATGGCACCTAACAACAACAACTTATCGTTAACTCCGTGTAGGCATCTTCTACCCTATTTTGGAGTCTCTGGGTGGTGCAGTTAACACAGTCAGCTGATAACTGAAAGGTTAGTCTACCCAGAAGCACCTCAGAAGAAAGACCTGGCAATTCTCTTCTGAAAAATCAGCCATCATAAACCCTAGGAAGTATAGTTATACTCTAGCACACCTGGGGTCACCATGAGTTGAAACCAACCCAATGGCAACTAGTTTGGTTTTGGTTTTTCTACTCTATACTAAGAAGCCCTGTTGGCATAATGATTAATCGCTCAGCTGCTAGCAGCCAAAAGGTCAGTAGTTGGAACCCACTCGCAGCTCCCATAAAGATTTCAGCCTAGGAAACCTTATGGGGCTGTTCTACTCTGTCCTATAGAGTCACTATGAGTCAGAATCAACTTGACTGCATACAACAACAAAAACCCTATATTAATTACTTAACACAACGAGTAAATGACTTATTTTTGAATAATCTGATGCTAAATTGAAAAAGCACTTATGTGTCATTGATAGTTCTGGTGTCAGATAAGCCAAATAAACAAACTGCAGCCCAAGGGAGAATTTCCACTGCCTTCCTAATTCAGTGAATGAAAAACCCTTAATGGTTTTCAAATACCTTGTCCAGGGAAGGTGGAGAGATCTCAAAATATAATACAGTGAGGGCTTTTTCTGCCCTCTGCACCCCCCCCCCCCAAAAGCTTATCAAGTACCTGAACTTCCAGTGATTTATAGGAAAAATCTGTGGCATGATCAATTGCTGCCATTTGATTAGACCCCTGATCTCATAAAACTTACAACTAGGCTAATATTGTTTCACTTATGTTTTTCTCAAGTACAAGCAATTGTACTTTTATATTGCTAAGAGATTTCTTGCCAAGTGAATTGATAATCCAAATAATTTAAAACTACTCCTCAGTTACCTTATGCTTTGGAAAAAAGATGTCTACCTTATTCTAAGAATGCCTATTTCTGGCTTCCGTAAATCAGCTTTAAATGTTATTAGCTTGTCTGCTTAAAATGCTTTAATACCACATTCCTACTGCACTTAGTTTACAACCCAGACCCCCCACCAAGGCCTACAAGCCTGTGCATGGTCTAGCCCTTGCCTACCACCTCTCCCAGAGTGTTCCCGCTCAATCACAATACTTAGTTACCTCAACTTGATCAGTTCCTAGAACACACCAAGCTCTTTCCTGCCTCAAGATCAGAACACTAGCTTTTCCCTCTGCCTAGGACATTCATTCTTCTCCCATTTCACCCTGCCCTCTCCTTCCATGCACACATGCATTGGCTCCTACTCTGGCTTCCAAATGCAGATTAAACGCAGCTCGTCAGGTCCACCTCTCATGTTAGCCTCTGTCATCACCTACTGCTTATTTCCTTCTTCTCAAAATTGCAATCATTTGTTGGCTGGTTGGTTGATTGGTTGTCTCGCTTCTCCTCTGTGGAGAAAGGACCCTCTCTGACTTGTTTACTGCCATACCTCTGGCAAATTGTACAGTGCCTGGCACATACTAGGTGACCAGTAAACATCTACTGATGTTATAGAATATTGGTGTCACCATAGGTATAAAATTCCTTCTTACCCAAACAAAACTGTTTGCTGTCCACAGAAAATCTTTTTACTACTGAAGTAAAGATACATATTGCACCGAAACCCATTGCCTTTGAGTAGATTTTGACCCATAGCAACCCTATAGGATAGAGTGGAACAACCCCATAGAGTTTCCAAGGCTGTACCTTTTTTTTTTAATTGTGCTTTAGGTGAAAGTTTACAGAGCAAATTAGTTTCCTATTCAATAATTTATACACAAAGCGTTCCGTGACATTGATTGCAGTTCTTGCAGTGTGTCAGCACTCTGCCCATTTCCACCTGAGTTCCCTGTTTTCATTTGGATGGTTTTCCTGCCCCTTCCTGCCTTCTCATCTTGGCCTTATGGCAAATGTTGCCCTTTTGGTCTCATGTAGTTGATTGTTCTAATGAGTACTTTCTTCACAGGTGTTATTGTTTATTTAATAGGCCTTTATGTTATTTTGGAAACCCTGGTGGATAGTGGTTAAGCTGCAGCTGCTAACCAAAAGGTCGGCAGTTCGAATCCACTGGGCGCTCCTTGGAATCCATACGGGGCAGTTCTGTTCTGTCCTCTAGGGTCGCTATGAGTTGGAATCAACTCAATGACAACGAGTATGGGTTTTATTCTTGGTTTTTTGGTTTTTACATTATTTGACTGAAAGGTGATCTCTAAGTGTGGCTTTAGATCGAAATTAGAAGGTGACTGAGGGCCATAGGCTCAGGGGTCCCTCCAGTCACTATCAGACCAAGAAGTCTGGTCTTTTTTTATGAATTTGAAGTTTGTTCTATATTTTTCTTCAGCTCTGTCCTGGACCCTCTGTCGTGATCCTGGTCAGAGCAGTCAGTAGTGGTAGCCAGGCACCATCTGGTTCTTCTGGTCTCAGGCTAGCAGAGGCTGTGGTTTGTGCTGTCCATTAGTCCTTTGGACTAATTGCTTCCTTGATTCTTTGATTTTTTTCATTCTCCTTTGCTCCAGACGGGAAGAGACCAATAATTGTATCTTAGATGGCCGATCACAAGCTTTTAAGACCCCAGATGCTGCTCACCAAAGTAGGATGTAGAACATTGACTTTATGAGCTATGTTATGCTAGTTGATCTAGATGTCTCCTGAGACTATGGCCGCCAGCCCTCAAGCCCAGTAACTCAATCCCACAAAGTATTTGGTTATATCTAAGAAACTTTCCTGACTCTTCTCCTTCTGTACTCCATTATTTATATGACTGTACATGTAACACATATGACTATGTATGTAGTCTGTATATGCACATGGGTGTACTCCCATATGCCCTCCTATAGCTAGCTATTCAGCATACATATCTGCCTGTGTATCCACTCAAAAAATTATTGTTTGTTATTACTATTGTTGCAGAATTGTATATGTTGTAGTATTTAGCATAGTTGCCTTTTATTTTCTTGCATAATTCTCAGTGTCTTTCTTTGCCTTGTTCATGTTGTGCTGACTTTCTCCATACTGTGTATTCCCTTTCCTTTCACCAAAGTTAACATCTAGTTGGTGGTTTTCCCTCCCTCATCCTCCCATCCCTGGTACCCACCAAAGAATGTTACTTTCTGTGGGTAAACTTTTTTTTAACTTTCTGTGTTCGTGGTCTAATACAATATTTGTCCTTTTGTGATTACCTTATTTCACTCAGCATAATGTCCTCCGGATTCATCCTTGTCGTGAGATGTTTCCTGGGTTTGTTATTGCTTTTTATTGTTGCATAGTATTCTATTGTGTGTATGTACCACACTTTTTTTATCCATTCATCCATTGATGGACATTTAGGTTGTATCCATCTTTTTCTATTGTGAATAATCCTGCAGTGAACATGGGTGTGCATATGTCTATTCTTGTCATGGCTCTTATTTCTCTAGGATATATACATAGGAGTGAGATAGCTGGATCATGTGTGTCATGGATTGAATTATGTCCCTCAAAAATATGTATCATTTTGGCCAGGCCATGATTCTTACTGGTTTGGCAGTTATGTAATAATGCAATTTGGCGGTTATTTAATGATGTAATCACCCCCAATGTTCTGCTGCTATTCATAAGGTTTTCACTGGCTAATGCTTTTCAGAAGTAGACTGCCGAGTCCTTCTTCCTAGTCTATCTTAGTCTAGAAGCTCAGCTGAAACCTGTCCTCCATGGGTGACCCTGCTGGTATCTGAATACCGGTAGCATAGCTTTCCAGCATCACAGCAACACAGAAGCCTCCACAGTATGACAAACTGACAGAAAACAAAAATCCTCACAACTGGAACAATGAGAAACATCATGATAAACAGAGGAAAGATTGAAGTTGTTAAGGATTTCGTTTTACTTGGATCCACAATCAACAGCCATGGAAGCAGCAGTCAAGAAATCAAAAGACGCAATCCTTTGGATAAATCTGCTACAAAGGACCTCTTCAAAGTGTTGAAGAGCAAAGATGTCACCCTGAAAACTAAGGTGTGCCTGACCCAAGCCATGGTATTTTCAATCACATCGTATGCATGTGAAAGTTGGACAATGAATGAGGAAGACCGAAGAAGAGTTGATGCCTTTGAATTGTGGCATTGGTGAAGAGTATTGAATATACCATGGACTGCCAAAAGAACAAACAAATCTGTCTTGAAAGAAGTGCAGCCAGAATGCTTCTTAGAGGCAAGGATGGTGAGACTGTGTCTTACATACTTTGGACATGTTGTCAGGAGGGATCAGTCCCTGGAGAAGGATATCGTGCTTGGCAGAGTACAGGGTGAGCAGAAAAGAGGAAGACCCTCAACGAGGTGGATTGTCACAGTGGCTGCAACAATGAGCTCAAGCATAACAACGATTGTAAGGATGGTGCTGGACTGGGCAGTGTTTCATTCTGTTGTGCATAGGGTCGCTATGAGTCGGAACCAACTTGACGGCACCTAACAAGAACAATCACCCCCCCCATGATGTGATCTGATGTGATCAGCCAATCAGTTATAGGAGGATTAGGGTGAGATACAACACCTTTACTCAGGTCACAGCCCTGGTCTGAGGTAAGGGGAGTTTCCTCAGGGTGTGGCCTGCACCACCTTTTATCTTACAAGAGATAAAAGGAGAGAGAAGCAAGCAAAGAGAAGAACTCCCTGCCACCAAGAAGAATGAGCCAGGAGTGGAGCATGTCTTTTGGACCTGGGGTCCCAATGCTGAGAACCTCCTAGACCCAGGGGAAAATTGATAACAAGGACCTTCCCCCACAGCCAACAGAAAGAGAAAGTCTTCTCCTGGAGCTACTGCCCTGAATTCAAACTTCTAGCCTCCTAAACTATGAGAGAATAAATTTCTAGTGGTTAAAGCCATCCACTTGGGGTATTTCTGTTATAGCAGCACTAGATAACAATATGGTATTTCTAGATTTTTAAGTAAGTGACATACCATTTTCCATAGTGATTGTACAACTTTACATTCTCACCAGCAGTGTATAAGAGTTCCAATCTCCCCACAACCTCACCAGCATTTGTTGTTTACTGATTTTTCCTATCAATGCCATCCTTGCTGGGGTGAGATGGCATCTCATTGTAGTTTTGATTTCCATCTTTCTAATGGCTAATAATCACAGGTATTTCATCATGTATTTGTTAGCCATCTGAATGTCTTCTTTGGTGAAGTGCTCATTCATGTCCTTTGCCCATTTTTTTATTGGATTGTTTGTCTTTTTGATATTGAGGTGTTGGAATTTTTTGTAAATTTTAGAGATTAGACCTTTGTTGGGCATGTCACAGCCAAAATTTTTTCCCAGTCTGTAGGTTTTCTTTTTACTCTATTAGAGAAGTCTTTTGATGAGCATAAGCATTTAATTTTTAGGAAGTCTCAGTTATCTAATTTGTCTTCTGCTATTTGTGCATTTTCAGTTATGCTTGATATTCTATTTATGCCTACATTAGGGTCCCTAGTGTTTTGCCTAATTTTTCTTCCATGATCTTTATAGTTTTAGGTTTTACATTTAGGTCTTTGGTGCATTTTGAGTTAGTTTTTGTTTGAGGTGTGAAGTATGGATCCTGTTTCATTTTTCTGCAGATGGATATACAGTTTTGCCAGCACCATTTGTTAACAAGACTGTCTCTTCCCCATTTAATGGCCTCCAACCCTTTGTCAAAGGTCAGCTGTCCATAGGTCGATGGATTTACTTCTGTGTTCTCAATTCGGTCCCACTGCTCTATGCGTCTGTCATCGTACCAAGTTGTTTTGACTACCATGGATGTAGAGTAGTTTCTGAAATTGGAGAGTGTAAGGCCTCCTACTTCTTCAATAATGCTTTATTTATCTGGGATCTCTTTCCTTTCCACATAAAGTTTGTGATTAGTTTTTCCATCGTATTAAAGAATGTTGTTGGAATTTGGATCAGGATTACATTGTATTTGTAGATCGCTTTTGGTAGTATTGACATTTTCAGTCTTAAGTCTTCCTATTCATGAGCATGATGTGTTTTTCAATTTTCGTAGGTCTCTTTTTGTTTCTTACGGTTTTGTTGTTTTCTTTGTGTAAGTCTTTTACATCCCAGTTTGATTTATTCTTAACTATTTTATCTTTTGGGGGAGATACCATAAATGGTATTGTTTTCCTGATTTCCCTCTTGGAGTTGTCTTTGCTAGTGTAGAGGAATCCAATTGATTTTTGTATGATAATTTTGTACCCTGCCACTTTGCTGAATCCTTCTATTAGTTCCAGAAGTTTTCTGGTGGAATCTCTGGGATTTTCTATGTATAGAATCATATCATCTGTGAATAAGAATAGTTTTACTTCTTCCTTACCAGTTTGAATGCCCCTTATTTCCCTTCCTTGCCTATTGCTACAGCTCTGACTTGCAGTATAATATTGAATAAAAGGATGAAAAGGACATCCTTGTCTGGTTCCCATTCTCAGTGGGAATGCTTTCAGTATCTCTCCATTGAAAATAATGTTAGCTGTTGGTTTTGTATATATGTCCTCAGTTATATTGAGGAATTTCCCTTCTATTTCTATTTTGCTGAGAGTTTTTTTATCAGGAATGGGAGTTGGACTTTATCAAATGCTTTTTCCGCATTGAGATGATTTTGTGATTCTTTTGTTTTATTTATGTGATGAATTACGTTGATTGATTTTCTAACGTTGAACCATCCTTGAATACCTGGTATGAATCCCACTTGGTCATGAGGTATTATTTTTTTGATATGCTGTTGAATTCTATTGGCTAGAATTTTGTTGAGAATTTTTATACCTATATTCATGAGGGATATTGGTCTTTAATTTTCTTTTCCAGTGATGTCATTGCCTATATTTGGTATCAACATTATGCTGGCGTAATAGAGTGAACTCAGGAGTATTCTTTCCTTTTCTATATTCTGGAATAGTTTGAGTAGTAGTGATGTCAACTCTTCTCTGAATGTTTGGTAGAATTCCCCAATGAAGCTGTCTGGGCCAGGGTTTTTTTGTTTGTTTGTTTTTGTAGTTTTTTTAAATGACCTCTTTAATTTTTCTCTTGTTATGGGTCTGCCCATTTTTTTCTACCTGGGCAGTTTAGGTTTATGTTAGTTTAGGTTAGGTAGGTAGCATGCTTCTAGAAATTCGTCCAATTCTTCTAGGTTTTCCAATTTGTTGGAGTGTAATTTTTCATAATATTCTGTTATAATCCTTTTCATTTCAATTGTTCTGGTACAGTGCCACCCATCTTATTTCTTATTTGGGTTATTTTCATCTTCTTCTTTTCTTTTGTCATTTTGGCCAGTGTTTTGTTGATTTTATTGATCCTTTCAAAGTATGAAATTCCAGCCTTGTTGATTCTTTTGATTCTTTTTCTATTTTCTGTTTCATTTCTTTCTACGTTAATTTTTATTATTGTCTTTCTTCTGGCAGCTATGGGCTTCTTTTACTGTGTTTTTTGTTTGTTTGTTTTCATATTTGTTTGAGTTATAGGGTGAAGGTATTGATTTTGGCCCTTTCTTCTTTTTTGATGTGTGCTTTTATTGCTGTAAATTGACCTCTGAGCACTGCTTTTGCTGTGTCCCCAAAAGGGCATTTGGTGTGTTGTGTTTGCATTGTCATTTGAATCTAAGATTTTTTTATTTCATTTTTAAAGTTTTCTATTAGCAGTGGTTTTTAGGCAAGCCATTATTCAGTTTCCACATATAAATCTTTTCTTTGTTCTTCTTGTTATTGATTTCTAATTTTAGAGCATTGTGATCAGAGAACATGCTTTGTATTATTTTGATATTTTGAATTTATCAAGGCTTGCTTTGTGGCCCAAAATATGATCTATTGTGGAGAATGATCCACGTGTGTTGGAGAAGAATCTGTACTGTGCTGCTGTTGGGTGGGGTGTTCTGTATATGTCTTTGAGGCCAGTGTTGATTGTGTTGTATAGATCTTCTTTATCTCTGTTGAGTTTCTTTCTAGTTGTTCTGTCCTTCATGGAAACTGGTGTGCTAAAGTCTCCTACTATTATTGTGTACTTGTCTGTTTCTCTTTTCAATACTGTTACAACCCCGTTGCTGTCGAGTCGATTCCAACTCATAGCAAACCTATAGAACAGAGTAGAACTGCTCCATAGGGTTTCCAAGGAGTGGGTGGTGGATTCAAACTGTGGACCTTTTGGTTAGCAGCCAAATGCTTAACCACTGCACCACCAGAGCTCCTTCAAAACTGTTAGGGTTTATTTTGTGTATTTTGGCCCCTAAATATTTATTATGGTTATGTCCCCTTGGTGGATTGACCCTTTAATCATTATGTAATGCCCTGCCTTGTCTCATGCCAGATTTTGCCTTAAAGTCTATTTTATCGGAGATTAATATTGCCACTCCTGCTCTTTCTCGTTTACTCTTTGGTTAATATATATTTTCCATCCTTTGATTCTTAGTTTGTTTTTATCTTTGTGTCTGAAGTATGTCTTTTGTAGACAATATATTGATGGGTTGTGCATGAGTGTTTTTTTTTTTTTAATCCATTCTTCCACTCTCTTTCTCTTGACTAGTGCATTTCAAGCATTTACATTCAGTATTATTATTGATAGGTATGACTTTACTGCTGCTGTCATTTTGTTGTGTGGGGGGTTTTTCTGTTTGTTTTTTGTAGTACTGATGGTTTCTTTGTTCTGCTTATTTTTCTGTACTGAGTTTTCTTTGTTTATGGGTTTTCTTTGGTCTTGTTTATTTTGTGTTTACTAAGACTATGATTTTCTTCTCTTTTATTCTGGTGACTATGTTTATTAGTTTTCTTGGTGGTTACTCTGAAATTTACCTTTATCTTCCTAAACTTAAAACAGTCTGTTATGTCTTGATATCACCTTGACTTCCTCTCCATATGGTCTTCCTGTCCATTTATTCCCCCTTTTTATTTTTCAGTTGTTGTCATTTTATAGATTGACATTCCTGGTTCCCTGTTTTCAGTATTGTAGCTTTATTTTGTTTCTGAAAATTCTTTATCTGGGATGGTGTCTGGGTGATGCTGTTATGTGTCTTAATCACAGATTGTTGTCTGATATTGTTGGTTCTCTGTTGGGAGGACTTCCTTTAGTATTTTTTGTAAGGTTGGTCCGGTTTTTACAAATTCCCTTAATTTCTGTTTATCTGGGAATGTCCTATTTTTGCCATTGTATTTGAGAGACAATTTTGCTGGATTTATACTTCCTGGTTGGCATTTTTTTTTTTTTTCTTTCAGCCTGTATATATGTCATCCCATTGCCTTCTTGCCATGATGGTTTCTGCCAAGAAATCAGAGCTTAGTCTTACTGGTTCCCCATTGTAGGTGACAGTTCATTTTTCCCAAGCTGCTCTCAGAATTCTTTCCTTGCCTTTGGTTTTGGAAAGTTTAATTATGATATGTCTTGGTGACTTTCCTTTGGCATCTATCTTGTATGGGATTCGTTGAATTTCTTGAATAAATATCATCTCACCTTTCACAATATTAGGGACACTTTCTACCAGTAAATCTTTGAAAATCTTCTCTGTGCTCTTTTGTTTTGTTTTGTTTTTTGTCTCCTCCTGTTCTAGAATTTAGTCACATGTAATTATTCCTTTTAATAGTGACCCACATAACTCTTAGGCTTTCTTCATTTTTCTTCATTCTTTTTTCTGACTGTTTCTCAAACAAATTATGTCAAGGAATTTGTCCTCTATTTCCCTGATTTGGTCTTCCATTGATTTAGTTCTGCTCCTGTGTTCTTCCATTGAGTTATCTATTTCTGAAGTTTTATAGTTATTCTTCTGGATCACTAGTTGCTGTTTTAGTTGTCATTTTGTTCTTGTATTGTTTTCTTGAATTCTTCTAGTGTTTTGTCTGTGTTTTCCTTGATCTCTTTCTTGATCTCTAGGAGGATCCTATATATAAGTCTTTTGAGTTCCTTTACCATTTTTTCCTCAGGGAGGTTTTCTGGCCCTTTATTTTGGTCACTTGCTTGAGGCATCTTGTCCTGCTTCTTTATGTGATTTGATATTGTCTGTGTGTTGTGTGTTGTCTCTGAGGCATTAAGGTGTTATTATGTTACTTATTGATTGTATGTTTGTTTGCTGTTCCTTGACTTTTTGTTTTGTATTTTTTTGATATATCCAGGTGGGTAGGGTGGACATGCTACACTGGTCACTAGTTTGACAGCACTGGAGCACTCACCACCTGGCTCTGGGTGGGTGGGGCAATGGCTGGCAGTGTGGGTGTAGGTCTCTGTTTGCTGGTCATGTGGGACATCTGAGGATGGGCTGGACAGGCATTGGCTGCCATCTCTCATCAGTTTAGCAATGCAAGAGTGGGCAATGGCACTTGCTTAGTGGGTGGGGCAGTGGGTGTAATAAGTGTGGCAGGGGCATGGGAGCGTTCTCTCCTCTGCTTGTCTCGGGTGGGCAGGGATGCCAAAGCAGCCCTGTGCCTCTTGGAGAGCTGGGTCGGTGGGCGGGGGGTTGGGGTCAGGCACACGGGATCACCAGAGCAGTCCCACACCACTCAGAGGGGCAGGGCAGTGGGTGGGTGTCAGGGTCAGGAGGGCTAGGTTGCCAGAGCAGCCTCGTGCTACTCGGGGGGAGGGGTGGTGTGACCAGTCTTCCAGGAACACCACAGCTGCCGCCGCCACTTAGCGGGTGGCGAAGGGGGGGATGACAGACAGAGCTGGGTGGGAGGGAGGAAGAGGGATTTGGACTGTGTCCCTGGCAGTCAGAGTCTGCAGGAATTTGGGGGTTCATGGCTCTAGTCACCAGGTGGATGGAGGGAGGGGGAGCACACTCCTCAGGTCACTGGTGAGAGTATCTGGGTGCTTCCTGTTGGCTGCAGTCAGCTATCAGGACCTGGCCCCAAACAAATGTGAGGAGTTGGGGGGACTGCCCATGGTCTGATTGGGTGAAGAACCTCCTGCTAACACTATGCAGATCTACCACTCTGTGTGCACTACCCACCCCAATGGCCAGGGACCACCACTGGCGAGCAGCCCCATCTCTGGGTTCCAGCTCCCTCCATAGTCTGTGGACACCAAGATCCCTTGAGCTCTCACCCTCCCTCCTGCACCCTTCCTCCCTGAGTCTATCATGTCCTGCTCACTTGATTTCACTCTGGGTATGTCAGTGCAATTTCTCTGTCTCCTGTTGGGAATTCCGTGAAAGTGCCTTTCTCCTCTCCTCACCCAGGATCGCTGTCAGCTTTGTCTCAAGGTAGCCATGCTGTGCTGGGTCAGTTGACAGGGCCCCTCTACTCCGTATCTCTCCTTTTTCGCCATTTTCGATCAGTTTCTACTTCCAGTCAGTGTTCAATCTAATTCTTTATCCTCTCATTTGATGTTCCGGGTTCCGGGTTCCAGGATTGTCATCTGTTTCTGTTTCACTTGGTTTCTCAGATCTTTGCTGTAAAGGAATGGCAAGGTGTGTCTGACTAAGCAGCCATCTTGGCTCCTCCTCAAAGGCTATAATATTTATGGAAGCAGACTGCCACATCTTTCTCTTGCAGAGTGGTTGGTGAGTTCAAACCAACCTTTTGGTTAGCAGTTGAGCACTTAACCACTGCACCACCAGGGCATCTTACATATTGTGGAGTAGCACTTAAATGGAACATTTAGTGTAGGAATATAAAGTAAATGAAGAAGTAAAGTGTTAAGCTTTACATAGTTAAAGGTGGTAAACATGAATAAAAACCAAAACCAATCAAACTCATTGCTGTCAAGCCGATTCCAATTCATAGTGACCCCATAGGACAGCACAGAATCACCATGTGGGGTTTCCAAGGCTGTAATCTTTACAGAAACAAACTGCCACATCTTTCTCCCATGGAGTGGCTGGTGTGTTAAAACTTCTGGCCTTTTGGTTTGCAGCTGAGCGCTTAACCACTGTGCCACGAGGGTCCTTTGCGTAAAGACAAGCACCACCAGTTCAGTGATGTGGAAAAAACAAGTAATGGGGGGGGTATTAAAAGCGATATTGAATGAGTATTTTAAAATTCTTCTACTTCAACACTGAACCCACTGAGTTGTATACATTAAACATTTTTTAATGTAGAAGCTGATATTCAATTGACCCTTTTCAGTAAATATTATTGATTTTGGAAATGTAAATACATTGCAACTTATTGAAAGAAAAAACAATTGTTACCTACCCTTACTGACAGTGTCTCTCTTCTGGGTTTTTGTTTCCTCATTAACAATAACTTCTTTTCTTCAGTAAAAATTTTAGGAACTCAGTTATAGAACTAGACTTCTGTTAGAGTTATTTCCTTAAAATTCTAGAAATATAAATCCAGAGAATGTCATATCACCAATGCACATATCTACATTGGCTATATTATGCACATGGACACTTTGGTGCATAATCAGGTAATAGAATTTAGGGTAATTTATTTTAAGATAAATTCATTTTCCTGTGATAGGCTCTAATAAATTTTTTTTTTTTTTAAATGAGTGACATGACCAATCCAACAAGGCTATAGATATAAATTAGCAAGCACAGTACTGGGCATGTGGGAATAGCTCAATGTTACTTCTCCATTTAATTTTAAATAGCATTGAAGACATATAATAAGTTAAATTTTTAAATTCCATTTTGTAAAACCTATTTTATCTATTATAATTGCTCATGGCTGTTCATGGAGATTGTTGAATGGATAAACTTCAGAGTACACTTTCTCCAAATGTGCTTAAAATGAAGAATTCACAATAGAACCTGATCTCATATGTTGCATGATAATTGTACAAAGTGGACATTTTGATTAGAAATTCATGGTACCATGCAGCTTTTCATACAGAAGCAAGGAGAAAGAAGACAAGGTTGTCACTGTTAGCTAGCTCCTTTCTTAGTCTAACAAGTCAGAGGTACAAAGACTACTCATTACTTTTGTAAAATACTTCATTCAGCTAAATGGTCTTTCTTCTTTTTAGCATAACCAAGAATACTGGCTGATAACCAATCACCCACGTTTTCTTGACCAAAGAGCTAATTTATACATAAAGAGGTCATGGTGTAAAAGTGGTTACACTGAAACAGTGTCACCTGCTTGTACAGGAAGTTTTCTGGCCCTTTAGCTATATTAATAAAAAGAATAGCTATTCCCATAGAGTCTGACCATACATCCTGGAACTGCCCTAAGCACTTTATATAGTAATCCTCACAACAAGCTATGAGGTAGGTACCATTGTATCCATTAAGTGACTTATCCAAAGTCACACAGCTGGTAAGTGAGAGGGCTGAGATTTGATTCCAGAAATGATCCAGTCCAACCTCCCACCCACTCTTCTAATACCCTGCCAGTTTTTGTCCCTCCTAAGAGTAAACATTTCTTTTAAGCTGGAGCTTACCTCTTTCCGAAGCCCTCTGCTTTCCTAATCTTTAAAAAACAACAACAAAAATGTGAACCTAAAGAAAAGGGTAGAGAAGGTCTGATGTTGAACACTTGAATGGTATAATGATAGTTCCTCGAATTTTAGCACCTATGCAAAGCAGATCAGGAATCTGTACCCAACAACAGAGTGCATCTTGATTTTCACTCTGCCAAATGTGACGAATTCACAGTTCAGTTTTAGATGGTATGGCTAGTGTTAAAGTCCAGTATTTCATTTACATCTTTCTGATGTCCTCAAAGTGTTATGGATGCATGCAGAGTCAAGAAGGAGATATAAGAGGTGGGCCAAAGACCATGCAAACCTGAATGCCAACCTTTATTCATTCTTTTGTCCATCTAATTCTTACTTAATCACTGTTGTGTTCCAAGTACTGTGCTAAACACTAAATATCTATGGTGAAAAGATTATGTAAACAATCTGCCCTCAAAGAACTTACAGATTAGTTAAGCAGAAAAACAAATGTAACCCCAAAAAAAAGAAAAAAAACCTAATCCAGTGCTGCCAAGTCAATTCCGACTCATAGCGACCTTATAGGACAGAGTAGAACTGCCCCATAGAGTTTCCAAGGAGCATCTGGCAGATTCGAACTGCTGACCCTTTGGTTAGCAGCTGTAGCACTTAACCACTACACCACCAGGGTTTAAACAAGTGTAAAGGCAATTAAAATGCAAAGGGATAACTGCTACAATAAAGGCAGTGCAAAGCGCTATGGCATATATAAGGGGCAATGAACCCGAACTTGGAGATTGGGAGTGAGGGTAGGAAGTGGCAACTAAAGCTGACACCAGGATGAAGAGGACTTAGCCAAGTGGAAGTGGTGGCAACTATAATATCAGGGGGGTAAAGGATGAAGCTATATCATGCAGGACCTTATAAGGCTTATTTAGGAGTTTGAGAAATGAAAACTTACTGAACAATTTTATGCATAGGAACACTAAAGCCAACTTCATGTTTAAAAGATCACTGAGTACAGGAGAGAAAATGAATTGGAGGGGAGAATACGTGTAAAGGCAAGGCAGTTTGTTGGGTGCACATTGCACTAATTCAGAAGAAGATGACAGTGGCCTGGAGCACATTAGTGACAGTTGGAATAGAGAGAGATGGAGGAATTTGAGAGTTTGTACAAGGTAGAATTCATGACCTTGGGGCCATTGTAACATAGAAGGTTGTTAAAGTCAAGGTCTCGATACAGGAGTGTGAAGGCATCCTGATAAAGAGTCCATTACTGTAGAAAACAAATGTTATTTTCCATGAAGATTGCCATTTCTTGATTTCCTATGTTTTCATTTCAAACTACTCATTAAAGCACCAACATATTAGACTTTGAAAGTTAGTTCATTTCCTTTCATATTCTTTAGTCCCATAATCCCACTTCTCAGGCCCTAGTATCACTCCATGTCTTTCCACCCACTCCTTTTTTCTCTTCCACTCACTGACTCCTAAATGCTTGAACAGTATTCTGTTCCCATAGTGTTTTGCTCTCAACTAACTGCAAAAGATAGGAAATAACCTGAGAGACTCATCCTCCGCTTAAGTGTTAACTACTATGCCTTCTCAGTAGTATTCCTCCTATTATCTATTTACAATAATAGAAGAGTAGTACATGAGCTTCAAAAAATTTACTCTCTAGTAATAGACTTGCTATCACCATTCACAAAAATGTAAAAAACATGGGAAAACATAGGAGTGTTTCCGGTGCCCTTTGGATTACACTATTATTTGGTTGACTGTCCCATCCTTGAAATCAGAACAGGACTGCAGAGAAACCAGACAAATAGGAACAAACCCCAGGTTCCCAGAAGAAATCTTTGCTAAATCACAACTTAGTAAGCCCTTGCTTAGACGGGACCACTTGAATTTCCTAGAATTCCGTTTCAAAATCACTAGCAATAGACACTGGCCATGCATTTAAGGCAGAAAGTGGAGACCTTTCAAAATAATGGATTCCCCCACTCTGAAATTCAGTCTATACTCTGAAATTCAGTCTATGCAGTACCCACTTTTAAATTCATCATATCTTTGTAGCAAGGTTATTGATTATAAAGTCTTGAAATGAATAGCCAGGAATGGAGGAAGTGTTGAAATCAGTATTTATTTTAATGATTTAGGGATTATTGGCTATTCATTTTCAGCTATTTGTAATTGAAGTCTTGAAATAATAGAATTTATGAGAAATGCTTCATTCACCCTTGTATAATCCAAAATGGCACACATGGACTCATAAATCATTTGTGTGCACGTAGGGGCAATATATCACTCCACCCCTGTTCACTCAGTGCTGGGGGGAGGAAAGGCATGGAAGCATGAGTTATAGCCTACTAGACACCATCCCATAACTTCATGTCTTACATTTCCAGGAGGCTTTTTTTATATAACCTTCATATTATTTATACTTGCTGGTCATTCATGATAAAAGACACTTTTATCGTGAGTTTTTGTATCGAATTTCTTTTTAATTATCATTATTAAAACACTCACAAGTCATTTGACAAAGTCACTTTCAGGCAGTCAAACAGATCATTGTCCTGAGCCTGGAGCTATGAGCCCCACTGTCTGCACAACTGTGCTGAATTAGGTTTACAGTCTAATACACCAGCAAGAAATTACAGCCATGCTAAAAATCAAATTAAATTGTCTCTTAGTGCATAACCAAGCCAAAACCAAACCTGTTACCGTCAAGTCAATTCTGACTCGTAGCAGCATTTGATGTTTAAAGCAAAGACAGTGTAACTTTTTCTTTCTTGTTGAAACCATAATAAGGAATTCAGTTATTATTTTAAACCACTTAAAAATGCAGGCATTGTTTTGTATAGGATAAACCTTCTGCTTTGAAGCATCGACTTTCCAGAACTAATTCTGTCTTTTGCTATTACAATTATTTTCTTACTCCAGGTCTAAATTTGTATGCCGATTGAAACCTCAGTCCCCTGAGATTGATACTACATATACGGGAATCCTGCATTCTAGAATTTTCTCTCTTAAGAGAGTATTTGTAAAATATCATACATGCTATATTGATATCAGTTGAATACTCTTGAAAAATGATCACTTTTAATTTATTTACATTTAGAGTTCCTTTCTTAAATCTTCGAGCCCTGGTGGTCCAGTTGTTAAAGCACTTGGCTGCTAAGCAAAAGGTCAGCAGTTCGAACCCATGGGAGAAAGATGTGGCAGTCTGTTTCTGTAAAAGATTTACAGCCTTGGAAACCCTTTGAGGCAACTCTGCTCTGTCCAATAGGATTGCTATATTTAACTTGATGGCAGTGAGTTTGGTTTTGTTTTTTTCTTAAGTCTGGGCTTTCCATTTTATTTTCAAGATCTTCTAGTGCTCTGTTCACACTGTTGTCCTTGGACCAGCAGTGTGAACATGTCATGGAAATTTTTAGAAATGCAGATTCTCAGACCACTCCCCCTCACTCCACCTGACCACCCCCACTACCAAATCACACACTGCATTTCTACAAGACTTCTAAGTGAAATGTACACACATTCAAGTTTGAGATGCTGTCTTCTAGATAGTTGTTGGATGGTAAACAACATTTTGAAGGACTCAAGAATCATTAGTAAATCTAAACAGGTTACTTAAAAGGCAAAATAATATTATATTGACTAACATGTTGAAGCGCTCGCTATGATTGAGGCATCATGCTAGCTAACTGCTTTTTATATGCGGTGTCTCATTTGGGCAAAAGGAAAGAGAAGAATCTTTCTGAAGATGGAGAAGTAACTGGATCAAAGGAGAAATTCAGGAATATTCTACATATTTATTGTAGCCTGGAAGAAATGGATAACTCTAGTGTGGAAGGATACAAGATAGGAACAGATGTAGTTTACATATGGGGTGTAGACTAGAGCAAAGGTAATGGAGATGGTAACGTTTTCTCAATGACAAAAAAAATGTTATAGTAATGGATTCAGCCAACCAGCGAAGAGCTAGTTGGATATGAGATAGCTGATGTACTGGAAACACGTAATGATTTTCCCTCATCTTTTCACTTTAGGACAAAGAATAAAAGACTATGTATGTTGCATATTTACTTTATATGTAAAAATACATATAAATAATGTAAATGTATGCTACTTTATATGGATTCAAGTCTTTGCAATGGAGAATTTTTATAATCTTAATATTGGCATAGGAATGTGTCATTTTAATGCATAATCATAAGTTATTTTTCTTTAAGGAGCACACTTAAGTATAAAGGATAGTGGAGAAGACTCTAAGTATGGGAATGAGAGGACCCAGTTTCTAATCTTGATTCTGTCCTGATACATAGCACAGTAATTGATAAACCAAATTATGATCAATTACTCTGTTAACAGGACTAGTGTTACTGATATAGCAAGTAGAATTATTTGTAAGTAGCAACCAAACTTGTTCTTGAGTGAAAACCTTTAGAAAATGAAGTTCTCTGAAATACTGGAGGGGTAATAATGCTTCCATTTACTTTAAATTTTAGACTCAAACCACCCTTGTTCTAGTATGATTAATTTTTATAAATCTGTAGGAGACACTAAACAGTTCATTCCCACTAATGTCACTAGGAGCCACTACTATAATTCCATTCCTGTGGAAGTAAATATAATTACCTGGGTTACCTGGGTAGTTATATTATAGGTGAGAATAGTATTAGTTATATATTGCTGTGTAACAAATTACCCCAAAACTTAGCAGCTTAAAATAACAAACATACATTATCTCACAGCTCCCCTGGGCCAGGAATCCAGGCATGGCTTATCTAGGTGCCTCTGACTCAGGGGCTTTCATGAGGTTGCTATCCAGCTGTCAGCTGGGGTGGCAATCTCATCTGAAGGCTCTAGGGAGATCCTTTCCATGGTCATTGCCTGGGTTCAATACCTTGTCACATGAGCCTTTCCACAAGGCTGCCTTATAACATGGCAATTGACTTCCCCTAGGGCAAGTGATCCAAGAATGCAAGAGAGAGAATATGCCCACGATGGAAAACACGGGCTTTTTATAACCTAATCTTGGAAGTTGCATCCCATCATGTCTGCCATATTCTACTTATTAGAAGCAAGCCAGTTAAGTCCAGTCCACACTCAAGAAGAAGTGATTACACAAGTGTGTGTGAATAGAATCCCTAAAGGCTTACTGTAGTTGTTTTTAATATTTGTTTCCTTCTTGGTCCTCCAAATTTTCTAGCATGTCTATTTTGGATACAGAGAAATAAAAATGTTAAAGGCAAACAAATTAAAGAGAAATCATTCTTTTATCAGAAATGTTGATCAGAAAAGTCACACCTGTTTGGAGTTTTCTTTGTAAAACAATTGAATTGATTGAAGACAGGATTTATGAATGACGACGTATTAGATCCTGTCATGAATCCAAGTCTGGGATCACTAACCTAATAGGGTTCTGAATAGCTTTCAAATTTTTGCTTTGAAAAATTGTAATGGCAAAAACTCCTGAAGGTAAGGTGAATATACCCGTCTTTCTCAGTGCCTAACAGCCTTCCTCTTGCTCTATTCTCCATAGTATGCTTGATAGTTCAAACCGGCTTGATGAAGAACACAGGCTGATCGCCAGGTATGCAGCAAGACTGGCAGCAGAGTCCTCCTCGTCTGTAAGTAGTTCGAATGAGAGCATCCATCTGTTGGCATCTCATATGTCAAGTTCATTATTATCCTTATTGTTGATTCTAATTACCTGGACAATTTGTGCTAATTTATTGTTTGTGTGTTTGTTGCTTTATTTGTGGTATCTTAGTCATGAGTTCCCAGGCTAAAAATGGCAGACTTGAAGAACAATGCTCTCTAAGGTCATGTGGCTCTATGATCAACCTGGAGTCCCCGTATACCCCTTAACTCAGTCCCAATCCCCACGTGAGGACCTGAGAAACGGGGTGAGGACTAGTTACAGTTCCCTTCATGAGTCTAAAGCAGATATATTTAGGGAATACACTAGGTTTGAAGCAGAAGAGTTTTAAGTTAACATTTAAAATATTCTGTTAACAACAACATAGATGATACCTCTCTCCATTTGCTGCTTTCACAATCAACCTGACATCTTTATTCAGAATTCACCTGTGCTGAACTGAGGGTGAGCTGTGATGGGTGTATCACAAAGGACAATGGGTGGCAGGAGAATAAGTGGGAAGCTGTCGTCGTCCCCTCTCACATCGGATGTTGCAGTTAATCAGAGCCCTTCATACAGAGCATTTAGCTAATGATCCCAGATGGGAGCTGTATAATGACCCATTGCATTAGCTCCAGTACTTGCTCTCTGTTCAAATTAGTGACTGTGACACTGTTAGAAGCTACCATGAGCAAGAGAAGAAGGAGTCTCGGATAGGCTAAAAGTGCACTTCATGGCCCCAAAATCTGACACAGTGAAACAGAGATGTAATTGGAGTGTATGAAACCTTAAATGCTGTAAGTAAAGAACAAAAGCAGTATAAAAAAAGTAAGTTAAAGTCAGCTGGGAGAACCAGATTTTAGGAGAAGTAATCACCGTCAGGGATCACTTGAAAGGAAAGACAAGGTTTCTGCAAAACCTCTTTTCCAAGCTTCCCTGTTTTTACCCGTGCATGTGCTCTGTAGGCAGACAGTGTGATGTAGTGAGACATGAGATGAGCAGTGTGAATTTGTGAGTTTGAGTCACAGCTCTCCATGATCTCATGCAGAGTACTACTGTTTTGAGTTCAGTATCCTCATCTGCAAGTAGAAATAACTATTATACTCGCCAGTCTGTCTGCTATGAGGGTCAAATGAGATAATAAAATGTATGAAAGTGCTGCATAAAACAGAGGTCCGAAAATGGCAGCCTACAGATCAAAATTGTCCCACAAAAAAATTTTGTTTGGCCTCCGCAGTATTTATTTTGTATTAACTATCACCATTTACAAATCAGGTGATCTCCTTAAAACTCTGCATTTTCAGCTTACTTGAAAGACTAACAAGACCAGGTCCTCACTCCACATGGCACCACACAGCAGTTTGAACAGGTCAACCATTCACCTCTTTGCCACCACAGTCACCTCTTTGCCACCACAGTCACCTCTTTGCCACAGCTGGCTCCTGACAATCATTTAGATTACCTCCCTGGCCCCTTTTGACATTTCAATTAGTGATCCCTGGTGTGGATGCTAAGTCTCTATGTTCGTGTCATTATTTATATATGCATTAACTTCTCCAGTCTCGACTTCCATTTTTTTCTTAAGAACATTAATTACTTGGGTTTCGTGACTACTTACATCATATATAACCTCTGTGGATACATCATTGGGAAGATACCATCTGCACATTAATTTGAGTTCCTCTGTAATTCTCTTTATAATCACATATTAAGAATTGTATTATGAACTTAATAAATCATAATTAATAAAATATTATCAAATTGGAAAAGAGATGGAGAGGTCATTTACTGTGGAAATCTCTGCATCCTTCCTTACTGTGTTTTTCTACTCAGTCATTGCATTTCCTATAACATCCCATCTTCCTACGCTTAACACTCCATACCCTATAGTCCAGTTATTCCCAAATATACCATGTGGAAACCTGGAGTCCACCCACCCACTGCATCACCATTCTCACTCACTCTCCCCCACCAGCAGCCATCAAATCTATTCCGACTTAATAAGTCAGTTTAAATGTCATCTCCCCTTTCTTTCCTCATTGATTATCTTAATAATTTAACCATGTTTCCTCTGTACACCTATTGAATCATATACAGTAAAACCTACAAAAGCCATAGGCTGTGCATGGCAGAACCCTATCAAAGAAGGAAAAATCAAACATTTTCTACTAAAATGAGCAACAGAAAAAAGTAGTAAGGCTGCACGCTGTCAAAGGTGGAAAACTTGTGAGACCCAGAGAAACAAGGCAGTCCTGTTGAGTTCTGGCTCTCACACATTTCATTGTACGTACTTTACCTACAGCAGTTACTATGCCAATTATATTTGCCTGTAAAATCTTTGAGGACAAGGAACATATCTTTTTATGTGACACTTGCCACAGTACCTGTTACATAACAGGTGCTGAATAAAAAAATGGATTGAATGGAAGACTGAATGAATCAATAAATTTGAAGGAGCCTGAAAGGTAAGAAAGTTTTGCCTAAATGAAAACATTACAATGTCTTCAAGTTTAAGACTTAAGTCTGAAACATTGTGTACAAGGTAATAAAATAACCAATGAATTCAATGAAAGTTTTCATTGATCAAATTGGTTAATAGGATATAGTCAGAAAACCAGATCTGGTCTTTGAAAGAATATAGAAATCTGCATAGCTCATAATTACGAAAATGTCGTAAGCCTTTAGTAGCCATATAAGGATATGATCTTGGATTTCTGGAAGGTCAAAAACTGAGACATGGCTGCATAAAAATTAGTGACCTCTGGGTCACTATGACTTTGCCAAGAAATGGGAGATAGGAAGGGAGGTAGGAAATCCACCCAGTACATTTCATGTGTGGTGACCTTGTCTTCTATGAGTAACACTGAAAATCTGTCTCGCTCTCTCTTTCGCTTTGCTGTCTTTATTTTTCTCCTTTTCATCCATTAAAGAGGTTAACCGTAATTACACGTGTAAAGTATGCTATCTGACATATAGTAAGCATTGATAAATGATACTTCTCTTTTCCTCCTTTTTCGTTCTGCCACCATTTCTACCTCTTGCCTATGTTAATCTGCCTATATTTCTTTTATCTCCTCCAAATTCAAATCCCTCGTTGTTTCCCTTCCCTCTTGCTTTTTCTCCCAATAAGGCCTATTATGTGGTACTAACCTACTATCTATTATGTGTTGTTTTTATTGACCACTTTTAAATCCTTAGCCCTAATTTTTAAAAACAAGTAAGTTAGATGCTATATATTTTTACACTTCAAAGAAATACATTATTTCTTATGTTTATGGCTTGGTGTTGATTTTCCCTCTATGTTGACAACTATCTATTGATTAAAAAAGAAATGAAATAGACTTCTTAACCCTTGATGGGTCAGCAAACTACTTTGGGCCAAATCCAGCTCAGTTTTATATGATCCATGAGCTAAAAATGTTTTTTACATTTTTTAATGATTGAAAAAAAAATCAAAAGAGAAATAATATTTTGTGACATGTGAAAATTACATGAGATTTAAATTTCAGTGTCCATAAATAAAGTTTTATTGAAACATATCCATTGTCATTTATTTCCAAATTGTCTACACATGCCTTTGTGCTACAGCAGCCAAGCTGAATGGTTGTTACAGAGACCATATGGCCTGCAAGCCTGAGAACTATCTGGCCCCTCCGCTGCTTCCTTTTTTTTTTTTCACTTCTCAGCTATAATTCTGTTATGCCAGAAACCATAGTTTTGAGATATTCTGTTATGACATTGGAGAGCCAGCCCAATAACTGATTTCTCTGGATAATTTCTGATCAGTTAATATAAAGAGCAAAGCAAGGATTCAAATCCACAACTGGAATGGGCAAGTTTCTCCTTCTTATGAATACATAAAATGTATGCATGAAAGAAGGTGCCCTGCTGGCCCAGTAGTTAAGCACTCAGCTGCTAACTGAAAGACTGGAGGTTGATTTAAACCCATCAGCAACTGCACAGGAGACAAGACCTGGTGATCTGCTCCCTTAAAGATTACAGCCTGGAAAACCCTGTGGGACAGTTCTACTCTGTCACATGAGGTTACTATGAGTCAAAATCAACTCAATAGCACTTAACAACAACAACATGCACAAAAGAGAAAATGATGTAATGAAATCAGAAGAAAAATGTGGGTCACGGGTCAAAGCTTCCATATCTCCATGTCAGACATAGATACAGTCATTCAAGATATAAAACATAGGAGCTCAAAGTTCTTCATTAGCAACATAAATCATTTCTTAATTAAAAGGATTGCCATTTAAAGATCACAGAAAGCTCCATGAAAACTAGATCTTTGCAAAGCCTAACCTTTCCTATAATTAGGTTTCAGAACATGAAAGAGCAGGCTATGTTTCACCATGTCTTTTGACTTAGACAAAAGGTGCCATATTTAATATCTTGGCTTTCATTAGTAGAAAAGTTGTGATTTTTTTTTTCATTTGTTTTAAAAACAATGAAAATTACCTTGGAGGAATGTCCATAATATAATATAAAAATGAAGAAGGCAGGGCACAGAGAAGTTTGCAGAATCTGACCACAATTTTGTAAAACAGGGACACATAAACTCTTGACTAAATACACATACGCTTATATAGAAATATACAGTCGTAACGTGATATATATGATTAAAGGAGAATGAAGATCACTCTGACCACATATAAACCAGTTAAAGCTGGGTGCCTGACTGAGAATGATGGGGCGGGGTGGTATGAAGGCAGCAAATACATATATCAATCCATCAATGTAAAATTACATATATGAATAAAGAAATGCACAAAGGTATGTTGACCAAAAAAAGAAGAAAATAAAATCTTAGGAACTATGACTTAAAAACCTATGCCATTTTTAATTACACATTACATTAGCTGAACAGTAATTCTAGAGAAAGAGTTATGTCAACAGAAAAGCATTTTTTCAAAGCTGGCTGTAGGGAACAGAATAATTATATCAGACCAGTATACCGGGAATTAAGTAGCTTCCCAAAGACTTCAAGTTGGAACGTTGAAAAACAGTTTTTCCGGCTTTTCCTATGTTTAGTGTGTTTGCCTGCCAAGGACCTGTTCTGCTCTCTACTGTATATATGTGCTCCAGATCTGTAGAAAAGGTCATCCTTACCAGGGGAATGGCAATTGGATTTTATGTTGTTTGGCAAGAAATGGTTTTCTTTTCCTTGTCTGCATGTCTTATGATTCCTGTCTTCTCAAACACATGTGGGTTTGCATTCCCCAGTATTAAATAGTGTAAACCACGTATTTTACAGCAGCCAAGTCAGCAGAGAAATGCTCCTGACATCTCCTTCACCATTGATGCAAATAAGCAACAAAGGCAGCTGATTGCAGAACTAGAAAACAAGAACAGGTAAGACTTTTTAGACAAGTTAGCTTTTTAAACTCAAGTGTGCATTCATTAAGAATCCCTGGATGGCACAAACAGTTAACACACTCGACTGCTAACCAGAAAGTTGAAGGTTCAAGTCTACCCAGAGGCTCCTTGGAAGAAAGGCCTGGGGATCTACTGAAAAAGCAGCCACTGAAAACCCTACAGAGCACAGTTCTGCTCTAACACACATGGGGTCTCCATGAGTCAGAATTATCTTGACAGCAACTGTTAACTGGCGCATTCATTCATTACGTAAAGACATGCATTAAAACATCCAAGAAATAATAATCTTCACACAATGCAGATTTCACTAACAGCCCTCTTCCCTTTCACTCTGTTGTTCTTTCCTTCTTTCTATCCATCTGTTCTGATATGAAGAACAAAGAGATTAGAGGTAGAAAAGAAGGAATAGAATGTCAAGGTCAAAGAGAGTCATTTTACAGTAACAGAAAAAGCAGGTCAAGCTTCACCTGAATTTCCATAAGTTTCAACCTCTCTCCTATGTCATTCATTGGAAGGAGAAGACTAAAAGTAAAAACTCACAAGCCCACAAGTGTTTTATCTTGGTTACAATGTTAACCCTAGTCCGCTTCCTCTCCAGGGAACTTTGTTCTCTCTTCCAATCCCCTGCTTCCACTGTAACATGGGGTAAGACCCTTGAGGAGAAATCAGGACCTCCTTTGAGGAAATACCCCAGGAATATCTGCCTCTGTGCGGGTCTATTTCTGATTGCAGGAGAAGCAGGAAGGGTCATGAATATCTTGGCTGTGCCATGGTACCACTCTTACTGCTTTTCCTGGAGGTTTTGGGATTATACTCTCCGATTGCTTGTTTTTAGGACCAGAGAAAGAAAAAAGAGAGCTTCATCCTGTTCCTGAGTTCTTCCGTGGCTCCCAGGGTTCCCCACCCTGTCCCCGATGAGCACCTAATCTGTACTAAACTCATCTGTCCAAGCTGGCAGCCTCATGCTCTCCAAGGACCCCACAGCCAGGCCCCAGGAGCTTCTTCAGCTCACACTCCTGCCCCACGGAAACTCACCAGTAATCAGATCTCTGAGCTTATGGGAAGGACAGAGTTCCTCACGTCCACCTTAGGACTCAGTCTACCTAAGTAATTCATGGACATTTCAGCAATGACCTTCTGAAGATAATGCTTCCTTGTAGATTATTGGAGGAACTCCTAATATTTGGAGAAGCCAATCAGAGTTATTATCAGGAGTACCAAGACTCTTCAAATTACACTGTATAAGTCACAGCCTGCTTAGGCGAGACCTGTCAAAACAAAGACAAAAAGATTGAGGCAGTCTGATATATATGGGCTACAGAGCTAGCCAACCTGGGTCCAAATCATCTCTACCATCTACTTGTTATTGAATTTGGGCAAGTCGTTTAACTGGTCTGTGCTATGCTTTTCTCAGCCATGAACTAAAAATAATAATAGTACCTTACATGTAACAGAATTGTTGCAGGTGTTCAATAAGCTAAGATTAAATAAAACAACATAGTTTCTGGGTATAGACTCAGCACTCAATGCACGTTACATATCTTATAATTACTTTTTCTTACCAACTTCTTCTCTCTTTTCCTTCCTTGGGGTAAATAACTAATCTGTCATGATTCTGTTCTTAGAGCCAACAGGGAGAACTAGCAGGAGTCATGGAATATCAGGACGTTAGCCCTGTCCACTTGTTTCCAGGCTGTGCCCTCTGGGACCCTGGAGGCTCTGCAGCGGTGCTTCAGGGTGCACTGAAGAAGGGGGAGGAGAGCTAGAAGCACAGGAATCCACCCTTTCTTTAACCAGAGAAGCTCCCTCTTAACTGTGAGACATATTGGGTTCCCATGGAAGATTTCTGTTAAAGAAAGGTTTCCACCATGGAAAACCAAGGAGTATAAAACAAAGAGCTGAAAGCCACTGAATCATAATTCAGCCTTCTCACTACACCCATGAGAGGTCTAGTAGTGACTTGTTATAATTAGCCTCCTGAGTCTGTCGTGTGTTTATGAAGCAGGCTGTTGTAAATCAACCTTTCAAATGGATAGCCAGTCCCCCTTGCTCACCCAGTCCACCTTTCATTCATGGTGCTTTGTTCTGTCTTATTGGCTCTTGTGGTTTTTTGTGGGGGTGGGAGACTGACACCCCCACACACACCAAGAATAAGTGACTTGTAACCTTCCTTAATGGCTCCTGGCTCTATTAGGGATAATTTGCCTTGTCCAGGTCACATCTCTTTTGTGGCCAGCCTAATGTTCACCTAAATGTAGGGCAGCCCAGGCCCCAACATCAATAACAGACTCACGTGTCTCACCCCTGAGAGGGGTCACACTGATAGCACTCTTGTCACAGACTCAATTACAGTAACTCCTTTTAAAAGCACTTTGCTTCTAAGGCTACCCTTGTTGAGATCCATAGCTAAGGCTGAAAATATTAAGCTAAAAGAGGAAGGTTTTGCCTAATTTGGGGATTCTCAGACAAATTCCGTGAGAGGAATTTCCTTCTTGGTGAGAGAATGGGGTTATTTAGTTTTGTGAAATGAGCATCATTTATCCTTATTTTCCCTCAAAGCACCTCTTCACTTGGTAGTAGTTGCGGGTACTTTATTGTGTCAGAGTGTGATCATAAAAAATAGGAAGGTACATTTTTGTCTCCTAAGCAGTGCACTCTTCTAAGTTGTACACAGTACCACAGCATTACATTACTTACTATAGGAAAAAAAAAAGACAACAAACCAAACCTGCTGACACTGAGTTGATTCCGACTCATAGCAACCCTATAGGATGGAGTAGAACTGCCCCATAGAGTTTCCGAGGAGCAGCTGGTGGATTCAAACTGCTGGCCTTTTGGTTAGCAGCCGTTAACACTTAACCACTACGCCACCAGGGTTTCCATAGAGACCACCAAAAAAAAAAAAAAAACTCAAAACCAGTTTCCACTGAGTTCCAACTCATGGCAACCCCATGTACTGCAGAGGAGAACAGTGCTCCAGAGGATTTTTATGGCAGTGACCTTTCGGAAGCAGATCTCCAGGCACCTGTGGGTAGATTAAAACCGCTAACCTCTCAAATAGTAGTAACCTAGTGCTTAACCATTTCCACCACCCAGGGACTCCTACTGTAGAGACTAGGTCCTGGAAATAATACTTGGCTTGATGGCTCCAACTATACACTGCAGAACCTTCGGGATTTGGATGTACTAGAGAGTACACCCGCAGTACCAAATAGCCACATTCATAAAAATAGAGAGCCAGTTGGTTAGTGAGGGTCGTTTCTGCCCCTACACATAAGATGGGCCCTTCATTCTTTGTTCTGGTAGCCCTGGTCTGCTCAGACGTCAGTATCTTGAAAGTTAACTGACCCTGGTTTCTTATCTTCCTCCTCTCTCCTAAGAGAAATCTTACAGGAGATCCAAAGGCTGCGGCTAGAGCACGAACAAGCTTCTCAGCCCAGTCCAGAGAAGGCACAACAGAACCCCACTCTGCTGGCCGAACTCCGGCTCCTCAGGTAAGAGAGGAGGCCCACGTAATCCCAGGGAATGTGTATGTTTGAGATGTTTAATGAGGCTAACAGTGTCTAGCCAGTAAATGGTCCTTAGGCACCATGAGCTGATGACGTTTGTTTGCTTTTATTGTTAATAGCACACACTTAATTGTGGTGAATTGGGAGAAGAGTGTTTACATTTTATTCTTTCATTTCACACAGAGCAAAGGAAACAGTGATTTCTAAATAATAAAATCTCTCACTGGAAAAAAATTGAACACAACTCTTTATTTACCTTGTCATCAGTGATACAAATGATCCACAAAACAAACACATAAAAAGCTAAATGACTTTTTATTGAAGTTATTAAAAAGCAAGCATTAAAAGCCATCACAGGTTTTTAAATTTTAAAATTTACCTGCAAACCCATAAAGAGGAATCTAATTTTTTTCCTAATTTTTATCCCTAATAATTCTGAATACAGATTTTTAAAAATAGGCCTGGTACCTTATTTTTCTGCAAAGGAATTAAAAAGGGCTAGTAGGAAGCTCTGGTGGTGCAGTGGTTTAGAGCTACGCCTGTTAACCGAAAGGTAGGCAGTTCAAATCCACCAGGCACTCCTTGGAAATCCTATGATGTAATTCTACTCTGTCCTATAGGGTCACTATTAGTCAGACAGCAACGGGTTTTGTTTGAATTTTTTTAGTATTGTCTAAGGAGCCCTGGTGGCACAACAGTTAAGCGCTCAGCTGCTAACTGAAAGGTCAGCAGTTCAAACCACCAGCCACTCTACAGGAAAAAAGACCTGGCAACCTGCTTCAATAAAGAGTTTAGCCAAGAAAACCCTGTGTTGTTGTTGTTGTTAGGTGCCATTAAGTTGGTTCCAACTCATAGCCACCGTATGTACGACAAAATAGTGTCCGGTCCTGCACCATCCTCACAATTGTTGTTATGCTTGAGCCCATTGTTGTAGCCACTGTGTCAATCCATCTCGTTGAGGGTGTTCCTCTTTTTTTGCTGACCCTCTGCTTTACCAAGCATGATATGCTTCTCCAGGGACTGGTCCCTCCTGATACCATGTCCAGAAAACCCTATAGGATAGTTCTTCTCTGTCCTATAGGGTTGGTATGAGTCAGAATCAACTTGATGACACACAGCAACAGTGTTTTCTAGCCTGTCATCATAAAAGGTTTGGGTTGGAAGGGACCTTAGAACATCATCTGGTTCAACTCCTGAATTTCAGTGTGCTTCTGAGTCAGAAGGCTGGGAACTAGCAAGGCAAGGCATAGGTGAAGATTATAGGTCTTCCTACTGCATGCATGCTGCAAAATGAGAGTCTTGTGTGGGCTCCATGTCAGATTGACTTAGTCCCATGCCTTAGATATGACAGACACTCAAGTGTATTTATCCAGTTAACAACTCACAAATGAACTCTAAGACATTCCCTCATAGAAGGCACTTTCATTTATCAAGTATTACATTCTTTGCATCCTGCAGTTTGGATGCCAAGTACATTCCAGGTGCATCTAACACTGAGTCATATTTTTTATAGTATGTACAGATGCCTCTTCCCAGAAACCCTTGTCAGAATGAGAGTGCCAATTTCTTCCTCCATACTTAGAGACTAAATTAAGCAGGTTATGTTTAGGTTTTCATTTTATCAAGTCTCTATTGATTGGGTTTACATACATATTAGTCATGGATGTTTCTGGGGTTTCCATCCAAGTCTTGTTCTTCTAACATGTTAACATCTGAGCCCTTCAACACGTTAAGCCCTGCCTGTTGTCTGGCTAGGATCCAGTCTATCTCTACGCAGGCCCATGTGGCCAGTTAGAGGAGGCAACCATAAAAGAGCTGGAACTGGAAGCTTGGAGGAGCTGCTTGATGTGAAAAGATTCTTTAATACCTTTTAATAACAAAATAATTAAATAGAAAAAAAAAAACAGGAATTCCTCCAAGACTATGGCCCCCAAACACCCTACAAACTCAGAACTGAACCCACTCCTGAAGTCCACCTTTTAGCCAAAGATTAGACAGACCTGTAAAACAAAAGTAATACACGTGAGGACCATGCTTCTTAGTTTAATCAAGTGTATGCGACCAAATGGGCAACACTTGGTCCAAAAGCAAAGATGAGAAGGCAGGAAGGGACAGAAAAACTGAATGGACACGGAGAACCTGGGGTAGAAAGGGAAAGGGGGAGAGTGCTGACACATTGCGGGGTTTGTAACCAATGTCACAAAATAGTTTACAAATATTTGTATGAGAAAATAATTCGTGCTGTAAACTTTCACCTAGAACACAATAAAATTTAAAAAATAATTTTGAGAACAAAAGAATTGTGGTACATGTTCTTTAAGAATACAGATGACAGGGATTTTAAATCTATATTCTACATTGGCGTTTTTCAAATAGATATACTAGCTTCACCCCACCTGACACCAGTGACAGATTGGTCAACCCTGCAGCGTTCCAGACCAGACATGTAACATTGCCATTTATTATCATAAAGCATAAAACCAAATACACCATGAAAGTAAAAACTGTTATTTGTTTCCTCTGAGTTTTTAATGGGAAGTTTTTTAGTTAGAAAACAGCTTGTGATTTATGAACTAGAAAATAAAAACTAGATCTCAGTTTCTGAAAAAAACAAAAACAAAACAACCAGAGATTTTTCCTTCGCAACATGTATGATTTCTGGTCTTACATTCTACTACACAGTCACCCAGAAGGGATGGAAATGTAAAGAAGAAGAACATGGGGTTTCACATCCTCATCCTCATCAGAGGCATTTAAGGTGAACGCACACTTGAAAGTTATTTTTGCCAAGTAGGATTAGGTAGGCCCTCTGGGCTCTCAAGCTGAAAGTTAAGTCTAATGTACACAGGAATAGAATTGAATAAACCAACTTGGAAATAGAGTAGTCATTTTTCTACACATCAGAGTGCCTTGTCTCTGCCTGAAATGTTCTTTGTACCTCTTCCATTGGCTCGCCCATTCCCTCTGGGTGGGATGATGACAGAATTTTTTGTGAGCATTTTATTGGCTTCCCTCCAGTCAGCATTTGCTTTCCAAAATATCCAGTTCCATTTGGATGACAGTGTCTGGAAGGTTTCTCGAAGTTTCTGAATCACTGATGATGAGTTTTCCAACTGATATTTCTTCCCTTCTGTATGTTGTCATGTTGAAACAGAGAGAATTCTAAGCCATCCTCCTGGCTCTGACTTGTGGGCATACCCACCCCCAGAAGAACAGGGTTTTTCCTTCCATCCATGGCCCCAGCTAAACCCAAAGCTACACTACAGACTCTTGCTTTTGGCCCTCACTATCATTTTGTAGCTGAGGCCTGAGACCTAAGCCACCTAAATCCCTGACAGATTTTCCTCCCTGCCTCCATTTGCTACACATGTCATTTCTTCTGCCTGCATTCCCTTTTTCCTGTGAAGTATATTTCTCTAGATGTGTTTAAACCACTTACTCTATGCAAGACACTTCCACAATTTGGTGATTTCAAAGATATCCTGACACCCTGGGTTAACCACCTCTTCTCTTGGTTATTCCAATCTTATCCTTTAGTCACTTCAGACTTCCAAATATCTTCAAAACAATGGTCCCTCCAAAGTTACTTTGGCCTTAGTTTGTATTGAAGGGTAGCCATGTGAAGCAGTGCCAAGAACTCCTTATTGTAGTTTCCATAGAGATCTTGGTCCATCCATTTATCTTTCACTGACCTCTTATTGAGAAACCAATAGGAGAAATTTCTTCCAGCTGGGTGATGAGAGAGGGGAAGAAAGAAACTGAGCTTTGCTCTTTGCGAATGCCTAGTTTATTTTTTCTTAAGGGCATTACGAACTTTCTAAATGATCGTTTTTCCCTTCTTACTTTAGCCACAAGGAAGTTGAAAGTCAAGTTTGCAGTCCAGATCTAATATTTGAACAGGATTATATGATAGGCCCAGGTTTGATTCCCAGCCAGTGCACCTCAGGCACAGCCACCACCCATCTGACAGTGGAGTCTTGTGTGTTGCTGTGATGCTGAACAGGTTTCAGCAGAGCTTGTAGATGAAGACATACTAGGAAAAAAGGCCTGGCAGTCTACTTCTGAAAATCATCCTGTGAAAAGCCTATGGATCACAACGATCCAATCTGCAACCATCATGGGGATGGCGCAGGACTGGGCAGCATTTCACTCCATTGTGCATGGGGTCGCCATGAGTCAGGGGCCAACTGGATGGCAGCTAACAACAACATAGGCGTTCCTGTGTGCTAATCTTACACTCACTATGCTCTAAGCTCTACATATATTGTTCCATGTAATTGTTATAACAAACCCGAGAGACAGATACTATTATTATCCTCTTTTTGTCAGTGAAGAAACTGAGATTCAGAGAAATTAAATAACTTACCCAAGATCCCACACAATGAGTAGCAAAGGTAGATTCCATTTCCTTTTCCCGGGCTTTAATTATCTCCTGCCTGGACTATTATAATAAGCAGCACTTACTTGCTTCTCTGCCTCTGGCTGATCTACACTGCTATCAGAATTCTCTCTCCTCTTTCAACCATTTATTAATTCCTTCAACAAATATATCTAGAATGCAACGTGTGGGAACTTTTCTAGTAGAAACAGATACTTCCTCTGGTCTCACAGAGCTTATGATCTACTGGGGAAAAGACATAAATAATCACACAAATGAGTATTATAATTATGAGCTGAGATAAGTGCTATAAGAAATCCTTTTTTAAAAAGACAGACCCTCTGCTAGAGAGTCAGAAAAGGCTACCCTGAAGAAGGAATGTTTGAATTAAAATAGGGAATGGAGGCTAAGAAAGGGGAAGGGCCCAGGACAGCTGATGGAAGAGTCTTCTGGAAGGTAGAAACTCTGTTTAAAGACTTAAAGGCAGGTGTGAATCTGGCACTTTCCAGGAACAGAAACATCTGTTGATCTGGAATGAAGTGAATGGTGGGGCACATGGTAGAGATGGTGCTAAAGAAGTGGGTAGGGGCAGACCAACTTGAGGATATTGCCATTAACCCACTACAGAAAGCCAAAGAAGGATGAGAGTTACACACTAAGCTAATACACAGGATTAGATTGTCAAATCAGACTTGCATGAATCAGAGCTCTTTCTCCAGCATTGAGCTTTACTAATGATGTCAAGGACCCAAGCAGTCAAGAGGAACGGATGAAGCAGAGAGAGGTCTGGGACATCCCATGTGGTTCCCCATGGCCTCTGTCCTGCATTGGATGACATCTCCAAGGGAAGTTTTTCAAAGTGATATTGGGAGCCATATGGAATGTCCCAGATCTCAGCTTCATTTGTGCTTCTGATTGCGGTATCCTGGAAATTATTAGTAAAAGCACAATACTGATTCACTGAGTCTGATTTGACAGTCTAATTCTATGTGTCAGCTCCCTTACACAAGTACAATTCAGAAGAGCTAAATGCTATGACAGTATGAATGAAGGGGGAGGACAGCACAGAGCAGCAATGCCTGGCTCTTTGGAATAGGGGAAAAATCAGCACGGGCTGCATATTGGACATCAACTTCAAACCCAGATTAGGAAGAGCAATCTAGATAATGTGTAAGAAAGCATGAAAGTGCAATTAGCATGGAGGGTTTTGAAAGTTCTAAATGTATAGGAGTGGGCTGAAGCATTTGTGTGTGTGTATATGTGTGTGTGTGTGTATATGTGTGTGTGTGTGTGTGTGTGTGTGTGCACGGTGTTAGGGGTTAGAGGTTGGGGTGAGGTTAGTGAATGATGGTGATAAGACTTGCAGAGGTAATGCAGAGACCATACCACCCAAGAACTTGGGGACCACATGAAGTGGTCTGCACAGGCCTGTGTTCAAACTTTATATCCCCTGGTAAGCCTTCCTGACCTTCTACCCCACATATAGCTGGCCTTCTCATTATTACCACCTGTAGCATTTTCTTATCTTTCGTATACACTCACCGTCATTGTTTTGAACTTATTTAAGTCTCCTTGTCCCTCACCTGAGGACAAGAACTGTATCCAATTCGTTATTTTACTTCTAGTATCTTAAAACATAAAAAAGCTCAACAAATGTTTCTGGGATGAATGGATCAACTACAAAACTATTATGAGACAACTGTGTTATTAAGACAGCTGAAGAACTGTATTTGCAAAGAGGATACCATCCGTTATAATGAAGAAAACGTTTGCTGAAACTGTGAAATAACTAATATCACACTAGAAATCTCAAGGAAAAACAAGTATAATTTTTTTCATATCTATTCCTTGCTTAATAAACAAGCGTCATATTCTATATAAGATAAACATTTTTGTCAATGCATATGTAATTATTCTTTGAGAAACCTCATTAATATAAAGTGATTTTGTTGTTGTTGTTTTTTCCCAAGTAAAAATGGAATTGTAATCTGTGATGCAAGTCTGTGGTTTCCAGACTTTTGAATTTCACAGACTAGTTTAATTCTTTTTTTAATTTTGAGAAAGGACATTAAATTGAGTATTTATTTTTTGCCATATGATACTGTAAAAAGTTACTATCATCTGTTATTACCAGTTTCATAAATGACAGTATATATTTTAAGTTTTTATTTTTAAAAAATTTCAAGCCTACAGGAAAGTTGTAAAATAGTACAATGAATTTCCTTCTGCCCTCACTTGAGAGATTAACATTTTGCCACATCCTTCTCTAGTTCTTTCTGTGTTTATATACACCAATTACGTTCATATTTCTGGTGAAGCATTTGAGAGTAAGTTGCAGACATCATTGCTCTTCACTCCTAAACACTGAAGTGCATATTTTCTAAGAATAAAAATAGTCTCCTATTTAACCAAAAAAATAAACAAAACCTGTTGCCTTTAAGTGGATTCCAACTCGTAACAACCCTACAGAACAGAGTAGAACTGTCCCATAGGGTTTCCAAGGAGTGACTGGTGGATTCAAACTGCTGACCTTTTGGTAAGCAGCTATAGCTCTTAACCACTGCAAAAAAACAAAAACCAAACCAGTTGCCATCAAGTCTATTCAATTCACAGTGAGCTCATATGCTTCAGAATAAAACTGTGAACTACAGAATTTCAAAAGCTGTGACCTTTCAGAAGCAGATCGCCAGGCCTTTCTTGTGAATAGCCACAGTGCCAGCATCTAATTCAGGAAGGTTAACATTTATATATATTAGTATCTAATTTACAGTGCTGATTCAAATTTTTCCAATTGTCCCAGCATTGTCCTCAAAGAAAGTATTTTTAATACATGTACAAAAGTAACAATAATCTGACAGAATCTCAGAATAAAAGGCATTCCTTTAAAGATGAATAAATTTAGCGTTATGGGAAAAAAATCACTGCTTAGTCCTTGTTTGCGTTTTTCTACTTGGAACAGGGTAGCTACATCACAGACTCGTCTCAAACCCACATTCGGTAACCATTGGTGTAAACACTTATAAGACTGAATAAAAGCATTATTAAATACATACTTTTTTTAAAAAATTGAACTCAATCAAATGCATGAAAAGGCAAATGTCATGTTTTAAGAGATTAATACTGTTTAAGATAAATGCATAAATAAGATTTTTTAAATGTTAAGCAGTTCTGAATTAACGCTAATTTATTTTCTCTGATAGTTTTTAAATGCCTCTTTTACTATTTCTTACTATTCAAATTTTACTACAACCTTCCTCCCAAAGTACCAAAACTTATAGAACAGTATCTAGAAGGGTACTGGAAGTAAATCAGAAGCATTTTCTCCCCTTGTACTAAACCCTACTGTGTATGTGTACTCAAAATACCATGTACAGACAAGGTCAAAGGAAAACAGCTAATGGATTTGTCACTGAAGAGTATTTTTGAATGGTGCAAGACTTTCAAAACTAGAATGTTTCAGCCCAGGAAGACAAAGACTAAAATAAGATACCATTAAAGCCCATCAAATGATGATGGTCCTCATCCTCTGAATTCAGAAAAAAAAAGGCAATTACAGAGGAAATCAAAGGAAGGAGCACTTTAAAAGTAAGTCATAAGTAGCAATATAAGCTAAAAATATGACTGTATTCAAAAACATTGGTACATTTATAAATTGAAAACTCATAATTCTTTATAGAGAAAGCCTGTATGAAAGCAGACCGGAAATGGTTCATTTATGTCCCTAAACTGTCCTCCCACAAAATATCTTTCAGTTGGATGTCATTGACCTAACTCAGTCTGACATTTTTATATTGTCAAGTTTTCCATTTCAGAGTCCCTGCTATAGATCCACTTAATACAGTGTCTGTGCAATTGAGACTAGGTATATAGATTCATACATGAATATATACATGTTAAAGCATCCACACATTTTTAGAATATAAGTTCTGATATTTCAAACTCAGATGCTTTGGGAGCATGCAAAAAATGCATGTATCACTTATTCACTAATGGTCATGAAATAATCAATTTGAAATTGCTTTGAAAAATATAATACACTTCACAAATATGAGCTATTAATATCCTTCTCCATCGTGTTTCAGTTTTTCCCCATTTAAAGATAATTTGGGTACCTCTTAGTGTCAACGTACATGATAGATTATAGAGCAGCCCTAGTGGTTTCCATTCTTGCTGACAGTTTAATAGAAGTTTTGCAAAACAAAACAAATTTAAACACAAATCCTTGTAGATCATTTTCAGTTGTAGACTAATTGTATAGAAACTTCTTTATTCTGACTTCATTTTATGAACCCAAACCCAAACCAAAAAATTTAGATTGACCACAGTAACTATGTATTGTTAATATTTCACCTCAGAAAGGCACCATATCGCATACTAAGAGTGGAAAGGATTTAAAAGGTATTTTTCTAAATCAGATTTCCAAATACTAAGGTAATAGGTATTTTCTGTGCGATTTATAAAAGGGTCCTTCTATTTGGAGGATCTGTATCATTGGCCTCTTTGAATGACAGTTTGGTTTTTGTTTGTTTCTCAAGGGAATCCATGGTACAGCACAGGACCCACTACATAGTAAGCATCCAGAAAATATTTCATTGAATGGTTAATTAACTCAGGGTTGTTAGTTGCTGTCGAGTCAGCTCCAATTCGTGCAACCTTATGTATAACAAAACAGAACATTGCCTAGTCCTGCACCATCCTCACAGTCGATCGTATGAGCCCACTATTGGCAGCCACCATGGCAATCCATCTCATGGAAGGTTTCCCTTATTTTTGCTGACCCTCCACTTTACCAAACATGATATCCTTTTCTAGTGATTGATCTTTTCTGATGATGTATCCAAAGTAAGAAAGGCAGTCTCATCATCCTCACTTCAGGGTAGAAGAGGAGAAATGTCTAAAAGGATGTAAATGTATTTAAGCTTTGTATGACTTGTAACAAATAAAAGTACACCTCAAGCTATAATTGTTCAGTCATTTGACAACAGTTCCTCCTACCTGCTGACCCTATCAAAGATTCAGAGATGACTTTTTTTCTGGTAATCAGCACCACAAGAGTGGGAACTCCCATTAGCCCCATGAATTGAATGTGTTTCCGATCACAGTTGCTTCTTTCTTAGACAGCGCAAGGATGAGCTGGAGCAGAGGATGTCTGCTCTCCAGGAGAGCCGGAGAGAGCTAATGGTCCAGTTAGAAGGGCTCATGAAGCTACTAAAGGTAAGGCATTTCAAATAAATGTTCCTTAGACCTTTGAGTGTGGCATTTGTAAAATGTTTTTGCACAGAATGTGCAATGGTTTTTCCAATTAGTGTATATCATTTTCCCCAAAATTTTGGTCCAAACTCAAATACAGAACCGTTTCTTAGGCACAGAAAAAGGTAGCAGTCAGTTGTAGACCTCATCCTTATCCATTTCCTGGAGCCACACTGCTGAGGACCTTCATGGGGCAACTTCTTCCTGCCTTATGCCCTTAAAAGTAATGACACTGAATTTATTTAGAAATACTTTACACTGAATAGTTTTCATCAATTCTAACTAGATTGAACAGAGGCTAATGTCGAATTCAGAAAATCAAGATATAGCCATTAAATAATCTTGGTGATAACAGTTTTATTAAGAGGAATAACTCTGTTCTTTTCAGTAAAATATCTTAGCTCATCTGTGTGACTTTAGAAGCAAGTCACAGAACTTCCATGGGCTTCAAATGCAGACTATAAAGGGAAGATGTCCTTACTGTTCTATAGGCAGTGTATTTAATAAAATGATCTATAGAAGTCCTTTGTAGGGTGCTATAATCTAGCATTTTCATCAGGAAATGGCATTCTTCCTTTAAGAAAGCTTTAGTCCTGTCTTCATGATACACAAAATTACATTTCAAGTCAAAAACAGACTAATTATAATGACACCTCCACAGTCAGTCCAGTAGAAGTGGCAGTGGTACATGGTCGTCCTTACGTCATGCCTTATGTGAGCAAGCTTGAACCAGTATGGATTGGAGCTGGGACATGCCAAAGGAACACTGACGGGACAGCAATGAAGGGAAGGTCCCTGGGGCAGCTCACCTGTAAGACAGGAGGATGTCCTGGCTTTCAGCTTGTGGCTCCCCCACATCCCTGACACTTCATCATTTGTTGTTACTCTGTTATTATTTCTTCCTTTCACTAATTCTGTCTTTCTCCCCTCTCTTTCTTGATTTCTTTCTTTCACTTATTCATTTATTTAACGGATTTTTTTTTTTAACTTACTGTGTCCCAGCCATTGTTCTAGGTGCCATTATCCCATGTGTAACATTCCCGTTGTTGTCCTTACTGTTTTACCCTTTAGTCAACTTTTTCTGCCATCAGCGTCTTCTTTAACAATCAGTGTTGGAATTCTTTTTCTTCACTGAACAAAATGTACTTTTCAGTGTATTAGACATCTAAAGTATAGAATTCATTTTTGGTTGTGCCATATACAGTAAGACAGGACCAAATAATTAATAACTTGCTGCTGTTTCTGGCTTTCTCTCATTTGATGGCCCACTAAAGCTCCTTCTGCTTCCTTTTTCAAATATACCAAAGAGGACTGACCCCATCTTTCCCTCAAAGGATGGCAGGAAGCTTTGAAAACAGCTACCTGCTCACATTCCTCCAGCTTCTGTCACCATAGCAATGGGGTAGGAGTCTATGTACCAGTAGACATCTTGGCTTACATCTAGCCCAACTGAGCCCAGCCTAGTGTATCAGAATATTCTAACACCAGAATAGAGAAAGATAGTTAGGCACATGGAGGAATGAGATGGGTCTGTAGTCCCAAATACAAACTAAATAAACTTGAAACTGTAGTCACTGAGGTGGCAGAGGCCTGACCTGTCCTCAAGGCCATGCTGATGTCTCTCCCTCCCCTCCCCCCTTTTGTTTCCTCACACTGTGTACATGCTCTTTATTGGAACCCTGGGTAATCTAACTATTATTGATTCAATCTTTCTGTAGGAAGAAGAACTGAAGCAGGGAGTAAGTTATGTTCCCTACTGCAGGTCTTAACTAACAATGGAGGGGCCTGCCGTCCTGCTGTCTTTCTCATTGCTTTTGCCTCTAATGTATGTTCATGCTTCAGTTTGGAGAGAAAGAAAAAAAATCATACTAATTTGCTTCCTTTTTAATGTAGTGCTTGAATTGAGATGTAGAAAATTGAGCATTTTTTGGTAACTGTTGCGACTGTTGGCATCAAAAGAAGAGCTATTACATCTTTTAGAAGAGGGAACAAATTGAAATTTTGTTGGAACCTTCTAGATCTCCAGGGGTCTAAGTTTCAAACCAGTCTCCTACTTTTCTGGGTTGTTGATCAGACCCTTCTCTGAACACAAGTCACTTACCATACTTACTAAAGCTATACTGAGGTAAAATGTTAGCTGAAAATGCACAGTCCTCAGAAGCTAACATCTGTATCTTCTCACACTCCAAATATTGTGTCCATTTTAAGGAAAAGGTGTAGAACCTTCTATAAAAATTAGATGATTAAATATCTTGCTCATCACATAATGATTATTCCCTGTTCCCCACCACTCACCAAAATGTGCTCCATCTTGGGAGAGAAAAGACTGTACTCCATAACTGACTATTCACGTTCTGTCTTTTCAGTTCTTCCCCCAAGCAGAATCCCTACCACTGATTGAGAATAATCTCTAAAGAATAGGTCATGTTCAGCCTTTGTCTTGTCAGTAAGAACCCTTCTGCTCTGAGAGTTCACGAGATCCCTGCACACATCATCTCTAGAAATAGGGGCATTGTGACTCTAACCATATCCTAGACTGAAGTCTTGTGTCTGATCCTGTGGTCAGATTCAGAAGCCAGCAGAGGGAGCAGCATACTGAAAAAAAATAAAATAAAATAAAGCCAAATAAAAGCAGCTTTCAATTCAAGTGCATGTACCAGATCGTGTATGACAATATATCCCACTCTCTAACATTATTAAGAAGTTTCATATTATTTCCATGGGCCCATTAGAACCACAGCCTGTCCAATTTCAACGTATCTTTTAAATCTTCTATGTTCTCTTTTCTATTATTCATTGTGTGTGTTTGTGTGTAACAAAGACTGTTTGCAAAATGCTGGACACATTTTACCTTTCATTCCCATGGTATGTAAAAAAGGAAAGTGTAAAAGCAATCTGTAATGTCTGATAATAAAAACAACATATTACATTATTTCGTATTTTGTGGAAAAAATTACTTTACGAAAATCAAATTTTACCAAGAGACAGTTCCCCCGGGTGAAAGACACACAGCATTTACAGCGTGTATAATTGCCCATAAATGCGTACTTGGGGTGTTGTTATTGTACTTCCAACACATTTAGATCATGGTTGGGGAAAATGCCTTCCTTATGCTGTTTCTCTTGGCAAATGGCCTCTCTTCTTTCCTTTCTTTTACTTAGCATGTGGAGTCCTGGGTGGGCAAATGGTTAATGCACTTGACTACTACCCGAAAGCTTAGAGGTTCAAATTCACCCAGAGCACCTCAGAAAAAATGCCTGGATATCTACTTCTGAAAGATCACAGCCATTGAAAATTCTATAGAGCATAGTTCTACTCTTGACACACATGGGATCACCATGAGTTGGGGTTGCCATGAGTTGGCACCTGGTTGACTTAGGGCTCCACCATGTGCATAGAAAAAGAAAATAAGGCTCAAAGATGGCTTTCTTCCTCCCAGTGTAGAGAGAGGGCAATCATTCTACACTCAATAGCCCTTGCTTTAGCCATTTCCCTTGGGGATCCCTTCTGTGCTATTTCCCAGGCCACACATTCTCGAAAGGCTCTGTGGATGAGGGAGTTTCAAAACAGATGGATGCAAAGAACCAGTCTAGGCCATTTGCTCTGAAAACATCACTGCCACCTTTCCTTCAAGCTCTCCCTGCTGGGCCCCTCAGCAGCTTCTGCATCTTGGAAAGGGAGACAGTCATGGGTACTGCTACACTGATACTTAGGCTGCAAGTAAATTACCGTCCGGATGTTGGCAATGTATCATCTGGGTGGCGGAAGGGTTTGTCCATTTTACTCATTTATTTATTTGATATTCAAGCCTCTTTGTAAAAAGGGCTTGAGGCAGCTTACAATAAAGTACATAAACAGTGATTTCACTCATAAAGGAAATAGAAAAATCAAAAACCAAGGAAAAGAGCGTGCAAATATGCTCACCATAAAGGACAGGAGTGTTCCTCTGAACTTTCTGGCAATGGGGCAAAGAAAGGAAAACACAATCGGTGGTTTTATCAGAACAGAAATATCAGTTCTCCAGGGACCAAAATTCCTGTTGGCATAAAATAGAACAGAAAGTCTTCCCTTGGAGCTTTAGAGGAGTTCTAAACAATGAAATGAACAACTGCGGGAGCAGATTTCACGTGGCTATTTCTTATGCTGACCTTTAGTGAAAACTACAAGGAGAGCTTCAGAAATCCCAACCCTACAGAAGCAGTTCTGTAAGAAAATAAACAAATGCCATCCACATATGTAGACTTCCAGTAGTACAGCATGATCTCCATAGAATTTAGAGGTTTTAGTCTGATATCTGTTTCTAAATTTTGTTTTTATTTATGGGCTTTGTCCCTCTGGGGACTTCTTGTTTGTAAAATCAAACTTAAAACTCCCCATACAACAAGTTGCACTGGATTTAATAACCTCTACTTTTTTTTACTTGCTTTATCGTAACCTTGTGTGGGTCAATGTAGTATTTTAATATACTGTCATATATAATCCCTATATATTTTGTTTCTTGTTAGACATAATGCATGAATTTATTCCCGTTGAGGAGAGAACATGATTAAACAAATAGTGCCTGTAATACAATATGATGATTATGGTATCATAAGCAATAAATTTTTTTACAAAACTTGAAGTTATCCTACCCTCTTTCTTCTTTGTGTATTTTTAATATTTATTGAAGGAACCATAAACCGAACACTCAAACAATTTAATAATGAAGGCAATTTACTTCCAGTGGCAATAGGTCCCAGGGTTTCTGGTATAGTTCCATTTTTAAATATTTTGCCTTAGTCTAAAACCAAGTATCCTGGCCTTGACTTCGGAAAGTAAGGCCTCAATAATAGTTTTCTTAGAGAGATTACTGGAGTGAGACCTGAGTTCCAGTGGTAACAGCTCTTTGCTTAGTGCAATGAGATTCTGAGTAAGTCAGTCAACTCCCTGGCACTTCATTTCAAACATATTGAAAATACATGGCTCATAGGGCTATTGTGTAGATTTGAAAATAACAGATATGAAAGTACTTTGATTTTAAGATATTATATACATGTCAGATGTAAGTATAAATGTAGATAGATGTAATGATAGAACGATAGATTTACATAGACATACGAATACATAGAAGCTTTTAATATTTGACCCATATTTTACAAACACACTCATTCACTCTGTTCTCTCCCTTATGGTTAGCTGACACTGTCTCACTCAGGGGAAGAAAGTCAAATGTAATTCCAAATTCTGTCTCCTGCCCCCACCCCCATTCTTTTCTCTTTATTTACAGTTGGCCAGTCCGATTAACACAGGAAGTTATAGTTGCTCGGGTTCCTACTTCTTACAAACACATTATGGAATATGAACTGCCCAGAAAAAAATTTCCAGCTTGAGTTTCTCCTTCTTTTATTTCCCTTGCTTATCCTCTCTGGTGAGTAATCTATGGAGGGTGAGCCAATCAAAAGTGAGGAAAGAAGATCAGCTGCAATATAGAGACTCTCATTTAGTGCTCAAAACTGTACTCTCCCAACCTCTCTCTCATATAACTATTTTTAATTATGGGATTGATTAAGTAATTCAGAGAAGTAAAAATTACTTCCTGCTTGAAAATCTTAGAAGGAGGCCCTCTAGTTCAGGTCAAAGCCTAAGCTCCCTTTATGACATTGAAGACCCCAAACCTGGCTGTACCCCATCCCAGCCTCATTTCCCTCCACTCCCCACAGCCAACCTGGTGCTTCAGCCACACTGGTCTGGGCCCCTCACCACCACTGTATCTCCAATACCCCTGGCACTTTCAGTTGTCTTCCTCAGGCTATTCCTGAGCCCTGGGGTGCTCTTCTTTCCTCCTAATATCTCCTCTTTTTTGCCTGGAAATCTCCACTTTTAAGACCCCAGTTAAATGGCACCTCTTGCCAGATCTCTCAAAAATTAATCACTTCATTTGTAACCCACAGTGCTTCATGCACACAATCCCTTATAAAAGCCTGACTCCAGAAATTCTCATCAGTATGATGATAGTCGGAAACCCTGGTGGCGTAATGGTTAAGTGCTATGGCTGCTAACCAAAGGGTCAGCAGTTCAGATCTGCCCGGCACTCCTTGGAAACTCTATGGGGCAGTTCTACTCTGTCCTGTAGGGTCGCTATGTTGGAATCAACTCGACGGCACTGGTTGGTTCTGGTATGATGATAGTCAGTAAATCAGTAAGACAAACCCTGGAAGAAATAATGTAAAGAGGGTTGAATATGGCTGTACCTCCCCAGGCTGAGTACAGCCAGGCATGACAAGGCTGCTTTCTTAACCTAACCTGGAAGGTGGGTTTATCAGATCTGGGGGTTGGAGGTGGGTGCATAGTGCCCCAACTCCTGTGTCGTGGTCCTCTTCCATTTTGCAAGGATGTGCTGATTCACCAATTAGACATTTGGTCCTTGCCTTGAGGAGTCCCTCGTTTCTGGTGCTGAGTGAAGACCAAAATACTTCCTGGACAAGTTCAGAAAATGTATGGATCTTGTCAGACTTTTTAAAAATTGATGCAACATCAAATTGAGGAGACTCAGAGGATGGAGTGGGGAAATTAATTTTTTATATATTCTTGAGGAAGACAGCTATTTTAAATTTTCTAAGTGTGATATATTTTTTCCTTCTTCCATAAATCAACTCTCTTCTCAGGAATTTTAGATCTATTTTTATATTGATCTGCATGGACTTTCGTCCCTTAAATCTTTCCTCCATTACTCATCACATCACTTCCAGGAAAGGGTGTTCACAGAGATTATTTCCTCTAACGCTTCTCAAGCTGTTAGCAGACAACCTCACTTTATAGCCAGAGGCAGCTACTCTGCAGGGGCCTACCAGCTGTGAACACAAAATGTACTGAGATCTCCACTGATCCACCCCAATGCCAAGAAGCAAACCCCCTTTCCTAGTAGCCCCACAAGAACAGAACAGAAAAGAAAGCCACAGATGGTGCTCCCAACAGTAGGTCCTAAGAGATGCTATACATCAAACTGGACAATGTCCTGAGAGAGAAAAAAGGGCTGCGATCACCCACGGAGTCAGGGTCCTACCCCCAGAAGACAAAGAAGTGGGTAAAGATGAATGGATTGTGACTCAGGAGTTGTAAGGTGCAGGAAAGATGTAGCTGAATCTTGTCTTCAGTGACAGAATCTTCCACCTAAATTCTTCACATAATCAGACTGCCTGAAATTGCAGCAATTAGAGATCCACTTAGAAGATGGCGGCTGTCAGTCATTCACACAGTGGTGTAATTTATATTCAGTCAATTGTTTTCCCCTTAACACATAACCACAGTCGATTATTTTTCTCTTAACACAGAACCACTCTTGAGAGTTTTGAAGACAGGAAGCAGATGGAAAGGAGGAGGAAAAGTTGGCTTTGGAGACTAAGCGCTAATCAGGGAGACGTAGGGCTGGGAATACCTTAGACGTACCAAGATCAGCAGAAGAGCCTGCTGCAGGAAAAGAAAGGGGAAGCATTGCCAAGAAGTGAGAGGCCCACAGAAAGGAGGGTGGAGGGCCAGACATAGTGCCTTGCCTTTAAATTTCTGCCCAAAGGGGGGAAGCCCCACGAGCACTCTACAGTGGACAACCTGGGATAACTGGTATAAGCAGGGCTATGTTTAGTACAGCCTCAATATATCCATTAAAATATTGGCCTACAGGCCCCTAATTCCACATCTGAAGTCATTGGGTCCAGATGTGTTCCAGAAATCAGAATTGTTCAGATTTTATAAAGGCAATACAGTACAGACACCATACAAATAGCTTCACATCAGTTTGAGCCAAATTAGTTATGAGAGAACATGTGGTCTTCAGAGCTTTTTGTATTTCAGAATTACGGGTAAGAGATTGTATTTCTGTACTAATTGATAAACAACTCACAGTCTCTTCCACCACCCTGAGCCCCATTCCACAGCCCTCCTATGACCTGGCCACTAAAAGGTATTGCCTAGAGCAGCTGGAGGCCCGTAGCACACTGCTCCAGCAGCACACGCGGATGGCTCAGCCCTCAGGTCACTAAACCTTCCTATGCTTGCCTCTGGGCGGCATCAGAAGCTGGGGATTCTGTGACTACCCACAATCCTGAGAAGAAGCTCTAGGTGCAATGGGAAAAACCTAGGCTTGCAGTCCTAAGGCTGTAAATCTATTTTTGTCTCGGCCATTCACTAGCTCTCAGACTTTGGGTAACTCAATTATCCTCTCTGAGCTTCAGTTTCCTGATCTGTGGAATGGGAATCTCACACAGTTATTAGGAGGACTGAGTGAAATATTTGGGGTTAAAGTGCTTTATACTGCAAATTGCTTACATAAATATGAGATACTATCATTCCTACCCCTGCATTGTTAGGAACATGAAATAAAACAATTGAATGTTCAAGTGTCTTAAACACTGTCGATTATATACAAATGTGGAGTTATATTATTATGGTGGACCTCCCACCACAGAAGAGTGTCTGGCTTCTCAGAGGTGAGGGGGGCAGCCTGTGCAGTAGAGCCAAGAAGAGCCTATTCCCTACAAAACTCTCTATCCAACTGCCCACCTCCAGTCCCCTACCCTGCTGTGATCTGGCTCCTGGGTAGCCTGCTCAGGGACCGGCCTTGGAAAGGAAACACAGGAGAGGTTGCCAGGGAAGCAGCCCTCTGGGCATCTGGCACCACCTGTCTCTTCTGAGGGACCCTTCACCAGCCATAGCCCACTGTGGTTTCTGCAGCTCTGGGTAGTCAGAACAGTGGGCTCAGACACCAGCCTTACTACTCTCTAGCTCCATCTCCTGAGTGATCCGTTTTAGCTTCTGAGCCTTAAGATCCACAAGTGCACATTTTCCCTGCATAGCACAAACGGTTAAGTGCTCAGCTATTAACTGAAAGATTGGTGGTTCAAATCCACTCAGAGGTGCCTTGGAAGAAAGGCCTGGCAATCTACTTCCAAAATATCATAGCCGTTGAAAACTCTATGGAGTGCAGTTCTACTGTGACACACATGGGGTCGCCATGAGTTGGAATCGACTCAATGGCAACTGGTTTACCTTATAGGTTGGTGGAGAGAAATCAGTGAGATACCATATATAAAAACCCTTTGTACATTGTGACCTACAACTAAAATGTGAGGTTTTTATTTGCATGGGAAGCTGAGGGGTGTGGTGGTAGCTCAGAAGCAGCCACTTTCATTGTAACGGGACTGAGCTGCTAAAGTCTGCTGGGGAAAACCAGATCCCTTCTTGAGCGGGCTGAGGAAAGCAGGATGCAAAACATCACAGCCATGCAAATTTCCCTCCCTTGGGCCTGGATGGACAATTACAAGGTACTGTTGAGTGTGAAAGAATGGAATCCTCAGCCCACTGGGCACCTCATGAGTTATTTTCTGTGCTCTGCTCTTTTTTGCTTAGTTTTTAGTTCTGGGTTTTTCTCAAGCTATAGATTTTACTTTTGTGTGGTGCTGGGCCCTGGAGAGCTAACAGCATGGCATTCTACAGGATTGATATTGTGTGTTTTAACCGTAAGCAGCTAAGCCCACAGCAAAGATCTAAACTGAATATTCCAGAGCAGGGCTCTAGTGGTGCATGTCGGGGAGTTCGAAGGGGTTTATGATGAAGCTCTGGGCATTGCTGTGCAAGAGGCCTCACTCCATCTGGCCAGACCCAACAGCCCGCAGTGAAATTGATGTGAACAACTAACTGATCTATCATCTGTGCACCTGAGGGACTCGTCGCATTTTCTTACTCATGTGTGACTGACTTCCTTTGTTATCTAATTATTAAAACAGGAAGCATGTTTCCAAGAAGACTTGTTGTACAAAGCCTTAAAATTCAATGTGTGACAGTGTCAGAATGGTCTTTTGTCAATGACTATCGTGCAGAGATAAATGGCTGTTAGTTGTTTTCTACTTTTATCCGTATTCTTTTTTAAGTTCTAGTATTTCTGTCCTGTGAGAATACAGCTTTTTCACAGGTGAAGAGAAGGGCATTTCCTGCAGGAAGCAGTGGCCCACAATTAAAATCCATGATTTCCTTTTCTCTTCCCAATTTGAATCCCTGAATTAAGGGTAATTTGACGAAATCCACTTTTACTGTAACATAGGGATTAAACAATTTACGACTTTGTTGGAGTCTTATTTGAGGTTTAATATGCTTCATTAATATGCATGTCATAATTTAAATCGTGAATTATCCTCTAAAGATGTGTCAGACAGACGGTTTGAAAATTTAGGATGCACAGAAACCACTTCCAACCCAGTCTCTTAGTTCATATTTAAAACCTTCTCTTTAATATCTTTTTATTATATGTAGAACTTCCTTCAAGGAGAAAATATGTACACCTTGTAATTATCTCTGTTTAACAATAGCTTCATTATCTAGGCACACATGTCATCTATTACAGAAGAGTGCAGTACTACTATTCTTAAACTTCAATATTTAACCAAAGCTCGAGATTGTATAGAATAAGGTCCTAAATTATCAGTACCTTCAACCCAGGTTTTAAGTTTACCATCGCAATTATCTGGGATTCCTTCCTGCTTTGGAATTTCATTGTCACTGTTTTTGCTTTACATTTGACTGAGACATTGGGAGGGTATATGGCAATTCTTGGGAAAACAAATTAACGACTTGCATTGTCTTTCCAGACCCAAGGGGCAGGCTCTCCTCGTTCCTCTCCCAGCCACACCATCAGCAGACCAATCCCCATGCCCATCCGGTCAGCATCTGCCTGCTCCACCCCGACGCACGCTCCTCAGGACTCTCTCACTGGGGTCGGGGGAGATGTACAAGAGGCATTTGCACAAAGTAAGTGGCTTAATTTTGTTGTTGTTGTTGTTGGGTTCTACTTTTATGTGGAAAATAAGTCACTGAGGTGTATTGATTGGTTGAGAGTTATCAGAGCTATACAGAGTGTCTTCTAGTGTATTCCATGGCTTTCTCAGAAACTCCCCTGCCCTAATCTGTTCCTCACTTTACATTCTTACCTTCCTTCTGTTGCCCTGCCTCATTTTTCTGTGAGCGTTCGCTAAAAAAAAAAATATGTATATGTTGTCCCCGAGTTGATTCCAGCTCATAAAAACCAGTTATCCTCCAGTTGATTTTGACCCTATAGTACAGAGTAGAACTGCCCTGTAGGGTTTCCAAGGAGGGGCTGATGGATTGGAACTGCTGACCTTTTGATTAGGAGCTTTGGCTCCTAACCACTGAGCCACTAGGGATCTGAACTTTGCTGAGGCCTGGAAATCCTCCCACCACTCTCCCAGGCAACTTTATAAATGTTACCTGTTTTAAAATTCTGAAATACCTTATTTCCTACTATCTTCTCTTTATATGAAACTGTAGACCAAGATTGAACAGCCCTAGATTTTTAGTCATGAGGTGAGATAGACAAACTTTTAGTCATTTTACAGCATCACTGTTCTGATGCCCTGAAGAGTCGAATCCTTGCCTATGTATAACGGAGCTACAAGGTTGACCTCAATGTTGAGGGGAGGAGCATAAAGAGTGATGGAAGATGACACAATGCGTTCTCCCCCGACCGCCTCTTCCATTTTCACACTGCTGGGGTACCCCAATCCAGTGACTTTATTAATTTGGAAGGAAATGTTAACACTTTTTAGAACCTTTTCTTGCCACCACTTTTTAAATTTATTAAGAAAAAAAAAAAGCTTCCTCCAGACCCTCACCCCTCCAGTCTCATTCCTAGAAGTTTGGTCCTTACCAATTTTTTGCTTATGTATAGATAGACGTGTACAAGTGTATGTTTATAGACACATATCCTTTATTTTCATACAAATAAGATCAGGAATTGCATTTCGATCTATAATTTGTGTTTTCTTTGAATTAGTAATATGCCATGAACATCTGTCCTGGTCTTCACATATAAATCTAAGGAAAGGAGGTACATATGTGATGTGATGACCACTTTTAAGGCAAAAAGGATCATCAACAAAGTCAAAAGATAAATAGACTTGAGAAAACCATTTCCAGCAGAGATGAATAAGAGAAAGATATCCCCCAAACAAAACTAAGTGAAAGATAGGAACACACACACACACACGCACACACACACACACACCCAGTGCCGTCGAGTCAATTCCGACTCATAGCGACCCTATGGGACAGAATAGAACTGCCCCACAGAGTTTCTAAGGAATGCCTGGCAGACTTGAACTGCTGACCCTTTGGTTTGCAGCCGTAGCACTTAACTACCACGCCACCAGGGTTTCCAAGGACAGACAGAAGAAGAAATATAAATTGACAATGAAGATATGAACAGAGATATTCAATCTCACAAATAATTGTAGAAATACAAATTTTAATAAAGATCACTTTTTGCCTAGCAGATGAAAAAAAAAAATTTTAATGTAATATCAATAATATATAGGGATAGCAAGAGTGTGAGGAAATAGACCTTCTCATCCATTGTGTGTGGGGAAAGGAGTGTTAACAAGTTTTAAAGGGCGAGAATGATGAACCCCTTAGTCTGTTATGAGGGAAAGGGCTGTTTGTTCTTAGCACTGAATGTGATCCAAGAGTTTTTAATGGAAATTACAAAATAACTTTGTTTTTTAATTTTTAGAGGGAAAAAGTCTTTTCCCTAAATCACATTTTAAATAAATCTGCAGTATTTTAAATCATTTGAACTTCTATTATAATTAATGTTTTACTTGCTTTTAATTTTTTAATTATTAGTTTCTTTATCATTATTTTCTGAGAAATGACAGAAGAGACTGGTTTATAAGCATAAAAAGTTCAATGTTACATAAATTCATTTGTACATTAGTTATCTGAAATCTCGAACCCTTTATTCTAAAGTTATTATGGCGATTAGCCCTCAGCACCATCTCCACCTTGCCCCACTCCCATGCCGGCCCACAAATACCCATTTAATCTTTAGTGTACCTAAAACATAATAATAATCCCTCTCTTCTATAGAGAAACATATTCTAAGTTTCAATACAGGGTACGAAACCAAAAAAAAAAAAAAACCTATTGCCATCGAGTCGATTCCAACTCATAGCTAGCTACCCTATAGGACACAGTAGAATTACCCCATAGGGATTCAAACTGCCGACCTTTTGGTTGGCAGCCAAGCTCTTAACCACTGTGCCACCAGGGCTCCAAGACATATATATATGCCATGTCTTGGCAGCAGGAACAAGAATGCTTCAGCCTTTTCCCTAAAAAAAAAAAAAAAAAAGATCCATACTCTGGGTTATTTGGTACACAGGTTTCCCCATTCCTAAAACCAAACCAGTTGCCACCAAGTCAGTTCCAAGTCGTGGCAATCCATGTGTGTCAGAGTAGAACTGCTCCATAGGGTTTTCAATGGCTGATTTTTCAAGTGACTGATTTTTCAGAAGTAGATCACCAGGCCTTTCTTCCAAGGTGCCTTTGGGTAGATTCAAACTTCCAACTTTTTGGTTAGTGGTTAAGTGCTATATGGCACAGCTGTTCTGGCAAAACCAGACATTTTATCTGTGTGGGTTTTTCCTAAGTGGGATGATCACACGTAATGTCTTACCCAGGACCATCCCTGTTTGTCCTGTGTGACACCGTCTTATTAATCCTGCCCCCTTCTAATGCTCAAAACTGCCCCTGTGCACCAGTGTTCATTGTAGCATTCATCACAATAGCCAAAAGATGGAAACAACCCAAGTGTCCATCAACAGATGGATAAACAAAATGTGGTATGTCTATACAGTTGAGTATTAGTTAGTCATAAAGAGAAATGAAGTTCTGATGTATAAGGTGATATAGCTAAACCTTGAAAACATTATGCTGAGTGAGATAAGTCAGACACAAAAGGTCAAATATTGTATGATCTCACTTACATGAAAAATATCTAGAATAGGCAAATGCAGAGAGACAAAAGTTTAATTGTGGTTACCGGGGCTGAGGAGAGGGAGAAATAGGCAGTTATTACTTAAGGAGGACTGAGTTTCTATTTGGAGTAATGAAAATATTTGAAAATGGATAGTGATGTCGATTGCACAACATGGCGGATGTAATTAATTTCACTGAATTATAATTTTAAAATGGTTAAAATGGCAGCTCTTTGTTATAACTATTGTACCACAATAATTGTTTTAATTGCCCTGATTTGGACACAAATTGTATGTACACCTCTCATTAGCCATCTCATCTGACCTAGGGGTCACTGTCCTAAGCATGGTGTATTTTGTTTAGGAAGAGAATAAAAGCACTTCTGAGGAGAAGTCTTACAAGTTTTCTTGTTTTAGGATGTCAGTGGAAATGATAACAAGCAATATGATAATTTAGAAAAAAGGAAGAGCTTTGATTTTTTTTATTGTTATTTCTCCATAAGGTTCAAGAAGAAATTTAAGGAACGATTTGCTGGTGGCAGCAGACTCCATCACTAACACCATGTCCTCCCTTGTGAAAGAGCTAAATTCTGGTGAGTCCCCAGCCCCCCTCAGCTGTCTGCTTGTTGCAGAGGGAGCCATGAATGGGGGGGCCTCTACAGGAAACCTGCTTGTTGTCATATGTAAAACGACTTATTAAATTAAAGGTCTCTGTGACATTGTGTTGGTGTATTCCGATTTTGTAGTAATGTTTATATTTTGCTGATTGGACGACTATTAATATGTGCTCAATGCAGAAAGTTAGGAAAACACAGAAAATAATAAAGAAAAATATTAAAATCAATCTATAATTCTAGGATCCAAAGATGGTCTCTGTTAACTTTTTTGTGTGTTTACTTCCTTGTATATCTAAAAATCTATGTATAAATTACTGTGTAGATATAAAACAGCATTGAAATTCAGGGGTGTATGTCTGTATATATATACTTCTGCATCTTTCATTTTATCTCGGTATATGATTTTCCCATGCTGAAAGCTTGGCAGTTTAAGTCCACCCAGAGGCACCTTGGAAGAAAGGCCTGGAGATCTGTTTCCAAAAAAAAACAGCCTTTGAAAACCCTATGGAGTGCAGTTCTACTCTGACACACATTAGGACCACCATGAGTCAGAGTCAATTCAATGGCAACTGATGGTGGTGGAGATAGATCTTATCCCCTTCGTGCTCCAATTATTTTCTGCTTTGGATTTTTTCGTTGATACTATGTGTATTCATTAATAGAAGCATCCTGAATCACTGAGTGTGTCTGAATTTTTGGTAGGTAGTATGGATTTTTTTTCTTGCCGCCTTCTACAAGCCTACCCCAAGTGTTTAGTGGTACATATGAAGTACCGCTAGTTATTCCCCAGAATCCCCACCAGGGCCTATTGGTACGGATGTGTAACAAATAAAAATTTTCAAAATTTTTACTTTTCTTACCAAAACTTCAGACATCTCATAGAATACCCTGTAAAAATAGTAATTCACAGCACACGCTTGTTTGTTTGGTTTCAAACAGTCCTAAAGGCCCTGCGTTACAATAACATGTACTGTCAGTGGTGCAGCAGCTTCCCAATAAACCTTGAGGCAGAAAAAGTACTTGGTCCCTAGAGGTACCCGTAAGCATGGAAGGGGTTATATTGCTGTCATAGATTGAATTATGTCCCCCCAAAAATGTGCGTATCAATTTGGCTAGGCCATGATTCCCAGTATTGGGTGATTTTCCTATATGCTGTAGATCCTGCCTCTGACGTTAATGAGGGCAGATGGGCAGCAGTGGTGATAGTGAGGCAGGACTCAATGTACAAGATTAGATTGTGTCTTGAGGCAATCTCTTTGAGATATGAAAGAGAGAAGCAAGCAGAGAGACAGGGAGACCTCATACCATCAAGAAAGCAGCACAGGGAGGAAAGTGCATCCTTTGGACCTGGGGTCCCTGCCCAGAGAAGCTCCTAGTCCGGGGGAAGATTGATGAGAAGGCTGACAGAGAGAGAAAGCCTTTCCCTGGAGCTGACGCCCTGAATTTGGACGTTTAGCCAATTTTACCGTGAGAGGATAAATTTCTCTTTGTTAAAGCCATCCACTTGTGGTATTTCTCTTATGGCAGCACAAGATGACTAAGACAATTACTATTGTCCTATTTGGAGTACAATTACATTGTCTCCAGATTTTCACGATTACAGTATTCTTTGATGAACTTATTCAGGCACAAATTTTTCCTGAATTTTCTGAATACTCTCTTAGGATACTTAGCCAGATATCATGAGCCTAAATTTTAATTGGACTTTGTTGTTTTACATTGATTTGAAAAGGTATTCGTACACTAGTTTCTGAGGGTGTGATTTTAACTAAATGCAGTTAGTGGAAATGATGACTGTTATTGATGGGCATTCTCAGGGCATCACAGTCAGAAGATAGTAGAAAGGGTATTTGTTTTGTATTTTTAAGTTGTAAGTTCAAATATTACCTCTAAGGTAGATTCTCTCCTGGCTCCCAGGCCCCTGTAGGCTTGTGCCATCTCTCCATTGTACTCCACATAGCCCTGGAAGACAGGAGAAAGTGCAGGGACAGAGATGGGGCCTTAGAACAAGAATGATCTGAATTCAATGCCTTCCATGTATTAACTGTGTGGCCACGTACAGGGTATTAACCTCTCTGAGCCCCAGATAGGAGTCCTGGTGGCGCAATGGTTAAGCAATCAGCTGCTGACCAAAAGGTCAGCAGTTCAAAGCCACCAGCCCCTCTGCAGGAGAAAGATGTGGCAGTCTGCTCCCACAAAGATATACAGTCATGGAAACCTTATGGGGCAGCTCTGCTCTGTCCTGTAGGGTTGCTATGAGTCAGAATTGGCTCAACAGCAACAGATTTTTGAGCCCCAGATCTTTTATCTCCAGAAAGGGACAATAATAAAAGCCTAACTGACTTGGGCTGAATATGAGATAATGTATAAAAACCACCTGACACACAAAGCAAGCGTTCAGTAGCTAGTAAGTGTGTGTACATGTGTGCATGTGTGTGTATGTGAGTTTATGTGCTTAGGAAGCAGAAGCATTTGGTTCACTTCCTAGCTTGGCATGGATGAGTTTTGATACCTCGCACTGCAGTTCCTCCATCTGTACAGTGAGAGCAGCAATAGCAATCCCGGGCCTCTGGGGTTAAGTGAGGATGAAACAAGATGGCATATGTGAAGCATGTCACACAGGGCGTGGTTGCTGTAAGTGCCGGGTCCACCCCCCAAACTGTTGCATATCTACTAAATAACAATATCTCCATTGAAACAGATGATCTACTTTGGGGATTCTTATTTGCCAGAGATCTTAAAAGTAGTGAATCAGAAACAGTTAAACAGTTGCAGAGTTCTTCTACATCTTTCCCTTCGTTTTGGGAATATTCAGCATTGCATAATGTTCTGGATATGTACATCTTTCTTGTACATTTTCTCCTTTTCCACCAAACAACAACCATGTGGAAAGAGTAAGGCTGGTGTTATCCCATTTAATAAAGTGAGGGGAGGATGGTTAAGAGACCTGCCTGAGGGGAAGCCCTGGGCAGTGCCAGAGCCCTGGTTTTAGCCAGACATACAGCCACAACAGCCCCAAGTCAAGCCAGAGAAAGCCAACACCTACAACACATAAAGGCAGTTTCTGCTAAAAACAGGAGCCATTATTAACTGTTCTTTGATCACAGGGCTTTGTAAATAGCCCTCGGGATTTTCTGATTCGCCTTGTGATTTAAGATCGTTTACTTCCTAATCGCAGTACATTTACCTGCTTCCATCCTTTCGCTTTGTTTGTATTTCTCTTTACTGCATTTGTATTTGTTTTTCTCACATCACGAAAAGGACAAAATTTTTAATGCATAAACAATTGCTTTGGCCATTTGTTCTCTATTCATATCTCTTTCTTTAGGTATCTTGTTCCTAGGCCTGAATCCCTTGCTAAATCACTTTTATTTCCTGGTTTTTTGTTTGTTTGTTTGTTTTTGTTTGTTTGTTTTTTAAGTTTAAGATTGGGAGTGTAGATTTTTAAATCTGGATTTCTTCATTAAATGACAGTGGGACTGCCACAATACCTAGTCTTTTTGGCCTTCTCCAGTATGTATTACCTTTGGAAGGGCAAAAAGAAGAATACTATTCTAGAGGTACAACTTCCTCTCTGTTAACATGCTTGTTTCAATTCTAAGGCTGTTGGAAGCAGCATTTCCTCTTGTTGAAATAAATAAATGAGGATCAGGAAAAAGCCACCTCTGATTGGCATCATGATCCAAAGTGACACGATGCTGACGTTATTTTCCAGAGTCACGTACTAATTTAAAAAAAAAAAAAATTTTTTTTTTTTTGTCCCTGTTAATTTGGAATGTATGGTCCATTGAAGGGGACTAAACTGAAATTTATCTTTGCAATATCTCTGAAGAACGATTTTCCAAGAAAACCGAAAGGGTAAAATTGAAGAAAACTCTTTCTCCTACTAATACCATACCGAGTTTTAAACATCTTTATAGCATAAATATACAAATAAATATCTTACTGATTAATAAATCTCTGATATTCCTTCAAGCAGACATCACAAGATATTTATCTAGCAAGACCGTAGTCATATAATGAGATTACAACAACTATAAGAAATAAAATCTGAGTATCCCAAAAGAAAAAAAATCCTGGATTTAAATTTTTTAAAGCCTCTATAATTTTATAATTAGAATTAAATTAATTCAAAATTGTTGCTGTTATTTCAGATTAAGAATTACCAAATAGGATAAAATAACAGTAGTTAGTACATTATAAATAATGGTGTATACCCACTGCCCTAGCAAATGATGACTGAAAACTTATTCTTTTTATAGAAATCTCAAGTACTGTTGCTTTATTCTTTTGTGATTCTTTAAAATATTAAGTAAATATTTTATTGTTGCATGTTCAGTATTTCCTAACTGAGAGTAATATTAAACAAAAGTAATGATGACTTTACTGAAGACTTTTCTGGAGGGGAAAAAAAATGGAAGCTTTAATAAGTGAAACCTGTTATTAAGAGACAAAAATTTTTCATAATATTTCTAAGGTGTAAAAGAAAGTGCTATATACCAAATGATGTTATAGTAATTCATATCAGTGTCAATTCTCATTTAGAAAAAATAAACATTTATTTGACTTATGTGCTATAACTGATAAATATCATATACAGCACAGGTTATGTTATGGTATGTCCAGCCCTTTTTTTGCAGATTATAAAACTCTAATGAGCCATTCTTTATTTCTTCAATTCTGTGTGATAGAGGTGGGAAGTGAAACGGAGAGTAATGTGGATTCTGAATTTGCAAGGACTCAGTTTGAGGATCTGGTTCCATCGCCAACCTCTGAAAAGGCTTTTCTCGCACAAATCCATGCCCGAAAACCTGGGTACATTCACAGCGGAGCCACCACAAGTACCATGCGCAGTGACATGTGAGTATCCTTTCTTGGAGCTGTTTTCTAGTAACAGAAAGATCTGTTGGGAGCAATAAGGAAAATTAAAACACGGTTGCTTAGTCCTATATTCTGGAAAGGGATCATGCAGTTTCCCTGTCTGTCAGAAGAGGTAGAAGGGCACTGCCTTTAAACTTGGCATTTCTACTTTTCCCTCCTACGATTTCCAGGGAGTATCAGTAACTTAGAAGCCCTGGTGGTGCAGTGTTTAAGAGCTCAGCTGCTAACCAAAAGGTTGGCAGCTTGAATCCACCAGCCGCTCCTTGGAAACCATATGGGGCAGTTCTACTCTGTTCTGTAGGGTCACTATGGGTTGAAATCGACTTGACGGCAACAAGTATCAATACTTGCATGTTCAGTATTTCCTAACTGAGAGTAATATTAAACAAAAGTAATGATGACTTTACTGAAGACTTTTCTGGAGGGGAAAAAAAATGGAAGCTTTAATAAGTGAAACCTGTTATTAAGAGACAAAAATTTTTCAATAACTTAAACCCACCAGTGGCTATTGGGAACCTGGTTCACCGAAGGTACCGCACTAGATATACACAGAATAATATAACAATTGCTACCCGCCTTAGAGGAAGGAGCCCTGGTGGTATGGTGGTAAAGCAGTCAACTGCTAACCGAAAGGTCAGCAGTTCCAACCCATCAGCTACTCAGCAATGTAAAGATGTGGCAGTCTGCTTCTGGAAAGATTACAGCCATGGAAACCCTATGATCAGTTCCGCTCTGTCCTATAGGGTTGCTACGAGACTCGACAGCAACAGGTTTGATTTTCTGGTTTGCTTTCGAGGAGCTCACAGAATAGTTCAGAAGATAAGTCATCCTGCCCTGTGAATTTGCCATCCCACTGATGGTACAATACACACTTGTCTGTACTTAAAGAATCCCGTTATGCTGGAGAGGCCTTTTTTCAGCACAGATGTAAACAACACAATATGAGCACTCAGAATTGAAATAAAGCTGCCTAGGCGGTGCAAAGGGAGCCCTGGTAGCACAGTGGTTAAGTGCTTGGCTGCTAACCAAAAGGTCTACAGTTTAAATCCATCAGCTGCTCCACGGGAGAAAGATGTGGCAGTCTGCTTCCATAAGATGTATAACCTTGGAAACCCTATTGGACAGTTCTGCTCTGTCATATGGGATCGCTGTGAGTCGAAATCAACTGGACAGTACCTAACAACAACATGTGTTGCAAATGGTTTGCAGTTGACTGCTAAGCTAGAAGCTGGTGGTCTTAACCCACCCGGTGGTACAGCAGAAGATAAGCCTGGTGATCTGCTTCTGTTAAGATTACCTCCAGAAAAAAAAAAAAAAAAAAAACCCCTGTGGAGCAGTTTCTTCTGTGTAATATATGGGGTCACTGTGAGTCAGAATCCACTCGACAGCAACCAACAACAGAATTGAAATAAATAAATGTATAAATCTCATTATAAAGTAATCCAATTTGGGTACCATTGAATAATTAATATTAAATACAACATGTTATAAACCTGACCCTTGAAAGAGTTATTGTGTAAAGATTTTCACCCTATTAGGTGAAAATCTGTACCTTGACTGAAGCCAGCAGAGTCAATGACATCCCCACGAGATTTTCTGTGATCCTAAGACAGCTCAGGAGCCCTGATGGTGCAGTGGCTAAGAGCTCAGCTGCTAACCAAAAGATCCACAGTTCAAATCCACCAGCCACTCCTTGGAAACCCTATGGGGCAGTCCTACTCTGTCCTATAGTGTCGCTATGAGTAGGAATCAACTCAATGGCAACAGGTTTGGCTTTTTTGGTGTGGATCAGCTAGAAGTCACCAGACAAGGAAACGAAAGCTGAGGAACAGACCTACAGACCCAGCTGGGGAGAGAAGAGGGAAAAGAGTAAAAGGAAGGAGTGGGCCTTTAGGAAAAAGAGGCCAACTACTTGAGAAAAAGTGGGCAGAGGCTGGAAAAAGGGACTGTTGAAGACTAAAAAACTACAGAAGGATGATAGAGCATGATGTGAAAAGTCCATCAGACTTGTCTTGAAAAATAAACTGCCTGTTTTAAACATCCAAAAGAAAAACTAACCAGAGGCCTCTCTGATGTTTTGGCTCTCAACCCATGTAGTGAGTAAAAGATCAGTAATAATGTGAAATTATAAATAGATCTGGCTTGAAAGCCAGCTGCAAAGGGGCACAGCGTAAGATCAAAACAAAATAGTCATAATGTAATTTAAAATGGCAGTATGTTCTGCTTTTAATTTTAGTTGGCGTTCTTTTCCTCTCCTCTATTTTTTTTTATAATTTAGGCTTTGTTACTTGTTATTCAAAATGGTGAATTAGCTGTCATCTGTTTTGTCTGGTAAATACATATCTATTTCACTTTTTATAATTAAGCATGTACATGGTGGTTACCTAAAATCTCCTTGTTCTAATCATAAGATCCAAGGCTATGGCTTAAGCCGCCCCTCAGCTGGCCTTGGTGTGCTAAGCAGCAGTACCAGCCAAAACGCGGGCCCCAGGAGATGGGGAAGAAACCTTCACAGAGGCGTTGCAGACCCACTGAGGCCGGCCCCAAACCTCCAAAGATAACGAGAGCGTGTATATGGATATAAATAAACATGAACAATGACATTTAAGTTCCAGCCCAAAAACTTCTATTTGACTTCTCTTTTCATTTTAGAGGATATGTAGTATCTGTAAATATCTATGCTGTCCAAACATGCACTGTGTTTTACCCCAAGAATATTTTACTGATATAATTTAGGTGGTGAACCTTTGTTCAGTCCCATGAAGAGCTTTGCATACCCTGGGATAAATAGATGGTGTTACACATTAGTGAATGAGGTCATTCTTATTTATTTCATCATAGAGTTGGACAATTTAAATGGATCATTTAGATTCAGAGATAATATAAATATTTAAGATCAAAAGCTATGGGTTAGAGAATTAGCCTTTCTGGTATAGACTAGCTAATATTCTGAGACTCAATTCTATTATAAAAAATAAAGTGTGTATGTGTGTGTGTGTAAGATAAAGAGAGTTAAATTATGAACAAATGTCCTTAATTACGATTTCACTACAAGGCTCATTCGACTTATTCCAAGTGTTCTTGGGTTCCATAAAAGAAAGCCCCCACATTGAGAAAACTTTATATCCCCTCAAAAGACAAGCCTGCTTTTTATTAAATTTGAAAATCATTTAAAAGACCCACCAATCCCTGTAAACTGTAAAAAAAAAAAAAAAAAAGATAACCAATTAACATCAGACTGCCATAGAAAAATTGCATATGAGAATACCTTGATTGTATATTTCTCGTAACTGCCAAAGTTTTTTTAACCATTTCCTATAGGTAAAAGAAGCCTATAGGCATGGAAGTGAACTGAACAACTAATGAGGGGAAAAAGTGTCCACAAAACTACAATTAACCCAGGAATTCCGCTCATAATTTTTCCTTAAGATTTCCTCCCAATTTCCATCTGTGGTTTATTCCCAGTGTTACAGAAGACGGGGATCCCTATGTGCGGCCCGAGGACGAGAATTATGAAAATGACTCTGTCCGGCAGCTGGAGAATGAGCTCAAGATGGAGGAATACCTGAAGCAGAAGCTGCAGGATGAAGCCTACCAGGTACCGGGAGCCAGACCACACACCCACCACTCCCACCCCAGCTTTCTCCGTAGCTGGGTCTTGTACATTACTCGCACCATCGGTGCCTTCTCCTTCCTTCACCCTCCCCTTCCGGAGTATTCTGATTGTACTCCTTATTCCATGTATTCTAGATAGTGAGCGTTGTAAATGCTTCCCCTAGCTGTCACTCACTATGTGTTCTTATAACTTGTAATCTGGAAAGTGAATAGAGGCCTTGTGGCATTATCTCTCTTAATGATCCAGACTCTTCCTGGATCATTAAGAAAGATACATCTGTCCTCATAGATTAAAAAAAAATTCAAAAAATAGGGCACAAGAAAATTGAATAAGCATAATTATGTCGCCTCCCTTGGAAACCCTGGTGGTGTAGTGGTTCAGTGCTACGGCTGCTAACCAAATGGTTGGCAGTTGAAATCCACCAGGCGCTCCTTGGAAACCCTATGGGGCAGTTCTAGTCTGTTCTATAGAGTCGTTTTGAGTCAGAATTGACTCGACGGCAACAGGTTTGGTTTGGGTTTTTTCGGTCACCTCCTTTGTGAGGGAAGTGGATGCATTTATCCTCATCCCTTGCTCCCTGTCCACCTCATGCCGCATGTAAGTATGACAGTGACAAACCTCATGGAGAAATGTGGGGAACCATAGGCTTCATGATCAGCATGGTGTGGATGGACAGATTTTTCAGACGTACCAGAGTACAGTAACCCATCTGAGAATTCACTGACCATAGCACATGCAATTGGGAATAAACGTTCAATTGTTACTCATCCCAAAAACAATGCCATTATTTCCCAAGGAGATGGTTCTACTGCCTTGTTTGTCTTTCTTGTATGTTTCCTTTCCCTTTAATCCACAGGTGTTTTGTTGGGGCTCTGGGGGTTCAGGGATGTTTGCCTGTGCAGACCTGCTCTTCTCCAGGCCCCGGGAGTTATTTCATCATGTCAGGCTTCCTGTCTCAGGGCCATCTGGCTTTCTCCACTTTCTTAGATCAGCAATGACCCTCTTATTCTGTTAGTGAAGGAAAGAAGCTGGGAGAACAAATTACCTTCTACTTCTCATATGTGTATAAAGTAAGCCTTGAAATATTTTCCAAAAAAGAATGTAGGAGAGATGGAAGTTGAAACCCACCATCCCACCCCAACAATATAACACAAAAGTTTGCCTCTTTGGAGTGTTCCATTCACCTTTGCACTTTAAGAGCTATATTGTAGAAGCAACAAAAATGTTGGCCTAGTCATAAAAATACAAAATAAATAAGAGAGACTATATATGAAAACGAGTCCCTAGTGGTACAGATGGTTAATGCGTTCCACTGGTACCCAAAACAGTGGCAATTTGACTCCAACCAGGGGCAACTCAGAAGAAAAGCCTGGTGATCTACTTCTGAAAAATCAACCATTGAAAACCCTGATGAGCACAGTTCTACTCTGACACCCATGGGGTCTCCATGAGTCAGTTTTGACTCAATGACAAGTGGTTTTATATATGAAAAGCCATGTTCCAATGCTACAAAAACTGTCAAAGTCTCCTGACACAGGACCCACGGAGAGTGTTCTTTCTTGGCAACTTCTATGGCTTGTCCACAGAAGTGAATTGGCCTGGAGGGAAGCTGCCAGAGCATCTCTGGGAATGCTGAGGGGTGGTATTCCTACATGGCTCATTTGGCTTTGCTACCCTGAGAGAGAGAGATGTGGCTAAATCATCAACGTTCTGGTTTGTGCTGTCAAAGGCATAACCCTCATTGGGCTCATATCAGTTTCCGCATTTGGTGCCAACAGCCACTGAAGCTGTGGAGGTTCTATTTTTTTCCCCCCTAGGGAGGCAGCCTTTCACCATTCAGTATAAATATTAGAATTTATTTATTTTAATTAATTAGGAATTTAACCTTATGTGAGTAAAGTAAAGGGAAATTCTTTTCATGACTTAAGATCCACTTGGAGTTTCGCCATCACCTGGTAAATATTAAGTTCCTTCTCTCTCTCCTTTCCCTCCATGCCCAGTGACTTCAAGGTTCAAGGGCAGGGCAGGGGCTGGGAGAATATAATGGGCCTGGTTAGTGTCTCCCTACTCAAGACATATGCCCTGGAGAACGTCGAGGTGGTTGCCTTGAGTGCCCTGTAAGCATAAGGTCGTTTGATGGATTGGAATGCTACCTTCATTCATTGGACTTTCTCTCTCTGTCTTTGTGCATGGCTTTCAGCCAAATAATTCACCAGCTTGACTGCATCACAGACTTGACATGTCACCTTTCTTGTTTGTGTCCTTTGTCACCCACAGGTCAGCTTGCAAGGTTGAATGCAATATCCTTTTATCACTCTCCTCTCAAGTAAGTACCCTCTTATTTTGGAGGAAGCGTGATCACCTTACACTGAATTCTGACAACTTATAAATTCACAGTCGCTCTCGCTCAGATGTTTCTGTGTAGTCAGATGTCCTCCTTCCCTGCTGATAGCAAAGAATCATCCCTGTTTTGGGAGCATTTCTTAGAAGCCAGTGAAGTTTTGGCAGACATCTCAAGGAGTTGATACTTTTGTTTTATTCATTAGGAAGTTGGCACAGAAACTTCTCTAACACTAGAGGTGCCCCAGAAACCCTTTGTGACTATGACATTTTCATAACCACATCACCAGTCCATAGCAGCATCCAGGTTGGCAGCCTTTCCAGCACTTGAGAAGGAAAAACATCCAAGCTTGTTCAGCACCATTAGAGATGGGTCATCTTCCTTAGTCTTTCTACACTTAGGCTCCCAAAGATCAAATATGTGTATCTTCACAAGTCAAAGTAAAACTAGGTATAATGAAAGAAAACAGAATCAAAACATGGAGGAAACATTCTTCAGCTATAGCTGAGTCAAATCCATTGTGAAATTCAGCAGGATATCAATTAATTTTAAAAGTCATTTATATGGCGTGTGATCCCACCCCAAGGATCTACCTAAATACACCTTTTTAGGACTATTAGTGCCCCCTCAATAATTTTTTTAATGTAGAGAGAATGGCACTTGGGGGCATGATAAGTTTAGTATAATGGTCTTACGTATTGGCTCTAGACTCCAGTAGACCTGGTTTCAAATGTGGGTTCTTCCACATCGTGGCAGCATAGCCTTGGGCAAATTATTAAACCTCTGTGAGCCTCAGTTACCTCTGTACAACATAGATCATGGCACCCACCTCACAGAGAAGTTGTAATCACTGGTATACTGCTTTAAGGAGCTTTCTGTAGTGACCAAAACCCTACTATTATGAGTGTACTGCATTCAGTAACTGGGAGCTACTATAGTTATTATATAAGTATATAGGAGCTACCAGGACTCAGAACTAGCTTGTCCTCTCTACTTTTATAAATAAGGCGAGGACTCAGCTCGTTTGCAGTGAGTCACAGAAGTATGCATGGTTTCTCTGGCTCCAGCTAATGGCCGTTTAGATGTTCCCCATTATAGTTCAAAACATGTGCACCTCCCACAGTAATCTGGCTGCACTGGCTGAAGGACTTGTGCCTACTTTAGTTAAACGTCCTTCCCCAGCCACAGAACCCCCTAACTCCACAGTGAAGTGGACTGTAAACTCTATCAACTCTGGTTGTTAAATTGAAAAAGGGATATATCTCCTAAATGACATCAATTAGCCACGAATACATTGTAGCTCAAAAACTGTTGACCCCTGTCTCAGGTGTCAGGTTAAGATTAAGCAAGGAAAAAAAAAATCATGACATAATTGCTGTTATGAAATGTGCCTTATGAGCCATGGGGTTCTTTTGGTATGAAAGGAGGGATTGTGTTGACCGCCTTCTATTCTTGGATTTGAGACTGCTACACCACATGCTCTCCTGATTCAGTATGATTAGGGTGAAACAATTCCCAGGAGCTGTTTCTGAAAATATTCACTCTGGTTATAACAAACCTAGTCCCAAAGGAGCGAGCTGTTTCTTTTAATAGCATGCTCTTTCTCTTAGCTCCAGCAATGTGATTGTTTTTATTCTGTATATTATTTAAACATCAGTAGCTAATTCTAAGAAAAATATATATTTTTTAAGAAACCAATAAAATATCCTTGACATGAGCCCAAATAATAAGTTGCATTTGATTCTTGTACCTAAAAGCCAGAATTTTCAGTACTTTGACAGTGCTTAGGCCATTTTTATCTTGTGTTGCAAATTTGGCAGTGAAAATTTAAAAAGTTGTGCCTCCTGACATAATACTGCATCCTGCACGCTAGCTAGCTGACATTCCACAGTACTCTACATGAGCCAGCCTCTCAACACCTCAGCCACTTAGGCATAATTCATTGAAAACCTGATAGAACACTGCAGAAGCTAGTTCTATCCTACTATAATTTTTCTTAATGGAGCCAAGAAATATAGCTAAAATTTTAGAACAGTTTCTATGATTGAAATCTTTTTATCTGGACTTTCTGACTGTGCTACAAGACCAGAAGTTATCCCAGAGTATATGCATCTCTTAACCAAGGGTCCTGGAGCCAACTTCATCGGCTTGAAGTCAATTAGCCATCCACTGAGGCAGAGCCCTATGTGGGTAAGGGGCAGAAGGTGGGATACCAGAGAGATAGAAGACCCATCCTCTGCTCAAAAAGAGTTTTAGGCCTATTTGAAAATAAACATGCACTTATCAACACATTAAAAAGAGTGACTAGAGTTAAACCTGATTTATTGTTTCTCAGCTAGCCACTTTTGAAGAAACAATATGCATAAGGGTTAGCGCTTAAGCTATAGAATCCGCCAAGACTTCATCTGGGACCACTCAGATCTTGGGTTTATCCTTTAACCATCATCTGGCCACATGGTACCATTCTCCTTGGCCAGCCACATTCTAATTTCAGATTTAGGGAGATTGGGCAATCAAAAACAGATTTTTTTTTTTAATCAGCTTGAAATTGTGATGTTGGGTCAATGGTCTTATCTCCCTGTCCAAAGGACAGTACAAATGGCCCCGCTTGGGCTGCTTTGCCCATCCAGAGCTGCCTCCAAGACTCAACACAAAGGACATCTTGGCCTTTCTTTCATAAGGTCCTAAGACAGTAATTCCTGACTGTCATAGGAAGGAAGCAGAGGGTGTATGTGTGTGTGTGATGTGTGTGTGTCGGAGGGGTAGGGTTGGGGGGGGATCCTAAACTTCCTAACCCTAACTTAGAGAAGAGTTCAATTCTTTAAAAAAAATTACACATTCCTTATTCCCAGGCAAGCTATAGTCAGACAGATGATGAAAGTAACATGAGAGCTGGTGATGCTGGAAAGCGCTGCACCCACACAGAGGAGGAAGACAGCAGCCTGACAGCCACCTCACGGAAAAGAGGAACCACCCCACGCAGCCGCTCCCGACAAGCCCCCACCCTAAAGATGTGTTCTGCTGACTGTAGTGCAGCTAACATTTTGTTCTGAGATTTGTAGCTCATAGGTGTGTGTTTTGAGAAGGAAAAAAAAAAAAAGACTTTTATTTAAAGCTAACTTATCAGCTCCATCTTCTGTAACCTGGCTCGTTCCTGGTAAAGAACACAGGCTGAACCCCACACTGCTGTTCTACATGATGGCAGTATTAACACCCATTTTCAATCTTTGCACATGATATTGAACCTGTTCAGTTTACAATGACAATATTAATACTGTTTATAGCTAGACATTTAATTTCTGAATTCTTTTGAGATTTTAGCAAAACCGTTTATCATACACTGTACATTTTTTTTTTCCCACAGCAGTTGGAAAAAAACAACCACTTGCAATGAGTCACTTGCCCTGAAGGATTTGTTCCTCAGTGTAGAGACTCAGAGTCCTGCAGCCAAGAAGGGTCCTTGGCCTCCATGGCCTGCATTTGATGCCAAGTCCCTACGAGCAGTGACTTGAACCAAACACACCAGGAGAATCCATTCTTTGGGGCTTCTTTTCCACTTAGGGGTTGTTTTCTTTCAAGATACCCTAACAAGTCAGCCATAGAATTTAGTGTAAATATTTTTTTCCAAATAGATATCATATTCAAAAAAAGGCAACATTCAAATGATATAGAATCTAGTTTTTAAAATCAGCACAGATCTTCTTAAAACTGTGAACTATGTTTTGAAATACTCGTTACTAAAGCTGTTTTTAAACCACAGGTGCCATAAGATCCCCAAACAGACTAAAGTGATCTATGCTCTTCCATGGTCTTGTTTCCTCTCGTTTTAGCTTTAGGGAGCATGTCTTTAACTGCACCGCTCAGTCCTGAGTTTCCCTATCAGGTTGTTTGGAGGCCTTCAGCTTTAAATGTACAGGCTTAAAGTGCGCTTGCGAACGTTTGCTCTCCTTTTATTTCTGAATGTTTATTGCCTTAGCTGGCCACCTGGTGTTCTGCATGCAGCCTTCTGTGGTCATGTGAGAGGAGACAGGCACTTCTAAGTTGAGTTGGGATTTTGCACTTGGTGAAAAGCTGATGTGCAAAAGAACCGTCAAAGGAAGGAGGATGAAAGACTCTATAGATGGTCCTTTCTGAGAGTCCTCTTAAGGGAGAGGAGCCCCGGTGGCCCAGTGGTTAAGAGCTTGGCTGCTAACCAAAAGGTTAAGGGTTCAAATCCACCAGCAGCTCCTTGGAAATCCTATAGGGCAGTTCTACTCTGTTCTAAAGGGTAGCCGTGAGTCAGAATCGACTCAGTGGCAATGGGTTTGGTTTTTTGTTTTGTTTTTTCCTTAAGGGAGACCTAAAGACTTCCCTTGGGGATTCTGGGGAAAATGCAAAAATAATCTGTTTGTTACAAGATTTCATGGAGGAAGAAGAAAACTGCAATGTTTTTGGTACATTATACTTAAATTATGAGCTCTGGAATGCTGTTTTGCCTTTAAAAGAAAGAACATCATTTTGGAACAGTGGTTCTCAAAGTGTGTTCCCTGGGCCAGCAGCATCAGCATCACCTGGGAATTTATTAGAAATGCCAATTCATAGGCCCCACTCCAGGCCTACTGAACTGGAAACTCTGAACGTTGGGCCCAGCAATCTGTGTTTTAATAAACCCTTCAGGCGATTCTGATGCACACTCAAGTTTGAGAATCCCTGTTTTAAAATAAAGTTGTATAATAAAATCTCTGAACAGGCTTTATTCGGAATAAGCAAGAAAGGTTCTAAGTCAACTTCAAAACTTTAGTGATTAGATTTTGCTTCCAGGGCTGGCAAAGACCTTTTTCTGCCCCCATATATCTACTCCTTAGTTAGCAAGCGCCTGGCTAAGAACCGATGTTCTGACCAGCATCTTCGAGCTCTCTGCAGAGGTCATGTCTCTACATTTGATCAGAAATCATCACCTTGGTGGCCCTTTGGAACAAAGTCACTTGCCTTGGGGATTTTGCTCTTGGTCGGCATTAGTAAGGAGCTCATCCTGCCCCTTGATAGACTCAGTCATACTTCCCTCAAGAGAACCAGCCTGACAAGTGTCCCTGAGCTCAGGCTGACACCAAAGTGGCCCAACTGCACAGTTCTCAGATTTCTTTGCCCAGATGTATTTTATTGTGGGTTTTGTTGGTGTGTCTTAACGTTCATCTCTTTTCCACTGCCCATCCTCTGTGAAACCATACCTCTCTAGATGGAGCAGGTGGCCACTGGTGCCTCATACTCAGTACTTAAAACCACTACATCCCAACTACCTACGTTGCTGTCAGCTCTAAATCATAGCCAGGGAGTTTCTGAAGCTGGAAATCAGACCCTGCAATTGGCATTCTGCCGCTGCCTGGACTGAGCTGACATACACTGTCATTTTGTGTTTCTGCATCCAAAAGTTTGTTTAAGGTGTGAACTGTTTTGCTGATAACCTTCCCCCCTTATCATAGCTTTCATTGCCAACTCCATCGCACGGTTGTTGATACCATCTTGCAAAGCCATTGCAAGGACTCTGGAAACTGCTGCCAATGACCAATTTCTGACTAACCAGCCACCTTTTCTTTCCCTTAGCTCCACGTCAGCACTGAGACCAGACTCAAGCACCCCTGTCCTGTAACCAAGACAAAATGGCGTGTGTTGTTTTGGTTTTTTGTGTTTTTTGGTGGGTTTCTTTCTGTGGCTCTCCAAATTTACTTTTGGGGCCTGATCTAAATGCAAACCCAGCAGGTTTCACCTGTCCATTAGACACAGCTATATCTTCTGGTGGTTGTTTCTTGCTTGTTCCATGTTGAATTGCATACCCATCCCCAGAGATGATGGCCTACTATTGAGCACTGGTCTAATGCAGCCAACCTTCCCCCAAAGCACCATGTTAAGAGGGGGAAGGGTGATATCTACTGTATGGGATTTAGGAATCAGTTGTGGTTGGTCAGGATGGAAGTTGGTGTAAGTTTGATTGGTCAGAGGGAGATGTGCTGGAGATGGTGAAAAATGGATTCTTGAATGATCTACTCTAAGGCAGGGAAGGTTCATTTGTAAGTAGTAATGTGAACTGAATTGCATTAAGAGTGTGGCCTTTGTTGTGATATACTATGTATTTTCTTATATGCATGAGCCAAACTGTTGCATCATAATTTAGCACTGATGTCTGCTTTTATTTTTGATCATCTTTGTTCACCTTTATTAGTTTTGGGCTGTTAATGTAGATAGACCTTGTAAATACGGCAACCTTTGGTTGCTGCAGTCACCTAGGTTCAAATTCCGATTAAGGAGCCACAGACAAGAACTCCACTGTGTCCTCAGAAGAGAGGGGATTCTTCCTTTTGAACCAAAAAGAGAAAGAAAAAGAAATCAAAAGCATTACATCTTGAGGCTAATTAACCATAAGATATTTTTAATTATGTCTACTGTAATTTGACACCATTTGAAATAACCAATTCCGAGACACTAAAAAAAAAAATTTCACAATATTCATTAGTATTGTAACAAAACTACTATTGTATGGATTTTTTGTATTGCTGTTAAGTATTGTTTTGTGTGTGTGTGTGTTGGAACCTACTGGGGACATGTTATATTTTGAAGTGATTAAACTATTTAATTGTGTGTCTATATTTTGGAATGGAATTATTTCTTCATTAAAAGATGTTTTTAAAAACGCTATATCTTGTGTTTTTTATTCCTTTGTTTCAGTGAATCTTTCCTAAAGTCACATGGAATCAATCCTTTCAAAGGAGAAAGGCTACAGCTTGCAGGGTAAAAGCAGGGAGCACTGACTGGGCATTGAGCAACTGATGCAAAATAGCTCACCTTTCCCTTCTTCAGGGTTCACAAATTTTTAAAATACTATACTGTTATTCATGGATAGCCTTGTTATAATCAATCTGGTGCTGAGTGATAATACTAATAGCTAACATATTTAGTGCTTTCTTTATATCAGACACTGTTCTAAGCACTTTGTTACTTCACTCACCTAATCCTTTGTATTCCCTTACTATTGGCCAAATACCATCTAGCAAGGTATTTGGCAAACAATAAATGCTCAACAAGTATTTGTTCAATGAAGGAATGAATTGGTGACTTTTGTTTTGTTTGTGCTATAGCTAATGAGAAAGGAGGATTAGCACCCTTGGAGGTCTGTATGGTGAGAGCAACAGGAATCAAATTAGGAGCTCCAAGGCGAGAGACAGAAGCTGAGTGTCAAGAGTCTGCAGCTGTATGTAGTCCCTCTCCTCATTCTCATTCCTCCTCTAAGAACCTTGATGAGTCTCACACAATCGAGAATTGTGTGTTTTGTTTGCTCAAGGAGCCACTTCCATGCAGAACAAATAGCAGAGCCTATGGGTCTGGTCCCGCACTTCATACATGCTGTCTTTGGGAACTCTGACTTCCATTCCAAGCTGTTTCAGAGACCATGAAAATACTTCAAACACTCAAGGGGCACTACAGCAGGAAATGAAGAGCTCTTCATCAATGAAGAGGGTAAATCCTGGCCAGGTATGATCACATGAGAAAACTTGCACCTTTCATTCCCTGTTGAAGGTGACAGAGAAGGGCATGGCCATGTGTAGTCATCCAAGTTTCTTTCAGCTGCAGCTCAATGTCCTCGTCCCTCACCTATAGATGTCAGGCCACATTTGGCTCCAATTTCCCTAGCTCAGCATCCCCCAAATTTATCTGATTACAAAAGTCACCTGAGGAGTTGCTTAATTCTAATTTGGTAGGTCTAGAGTGGGGTCAGGGAACCTATATTTTTAATTAGTGCCTCGGGTATTACTTACGGTCTGGCAAATTTTAGGAAACACTTTTCCCTTGCTATTCAAAATCATCCAGGAACCAGCACCATTGGAATCACCTGGGAGCTATTTATAAATGCCAGATCTCAGGCTCCAAGAAAAATCTGCCTTTTATCAAGATCCTCAAGCAATTCACATTCACATGAAAGTTCGAGGCACTGACCTAGGTCCAGCTTTAACCTGCTCTTCTAGCCCCCGAAGATCAGACTCAGCGGGATCTTCCGGGTATGGAATGACAAGCCAAGGGTATTTCTTAAACTAAAATAGTGTAGTGCTTCTCAAACTTGTAAAATTTTTATTTCAGTCTGGGATGGGTCCTGAGAATCTGCATTTCAAACAAGTTCTCCACTGATGCTGATACTGGTCTGAGGACCAGACTTTGAAATGCAAGGCTATAGAGTTCTTTTAAATGAGACAAGTTCCAGGGAGCTTCTCGGTAAGGAGCCCTGGTGGTGCAGGGCTAAGAGCTCAGCTGCTAACCCAAAGGTAAGTGCTTTGAACCCACCAGCCACTCCACCAGAAAAAGATGTGGCAGTCTGCTTGGAAACTATCGGGCGGTTCTACTCTGTCCTATATGCTCACTGTGAGTTGGCATCGACTCGATGGAAATGGGTTTGGTGTTTTGTTTTTGTTACTGATAAACTAGGCACCATAATGCACTCCTAGCCTTTGGGGATTCTTGTACATAGTAGAAAAAGGCTCCCAAGTCTAAGTATCAGTTGGCGTGGACCACTCATGTAATATTGCAGTGGCTAAGCCTGTTTGGTTTTTTTTTTGAAAGCCTGTTTACCAGGAGCACTGGCAGCAGCTGGATTTAAGGATTCTGCCGAAGAAGAAACTTGAGCTCCAAGAGTTGAAGCCCCTGTCTCCATAGTACTAGGAGTCTCTTGAGAGTAGGACTCTGTGGGCCTGGTGACCCAAAAAAGGCAGGTTTGCAAAGTTGGGATAGGGCCGGGTTAGGTTAGGAGAAGCTGGCAATGCTTCAGACTCGTATTATTCCAATAGAGCACGCCAGCTGCTGAGACCACCAGAAGGGTTCTCCGGCACCTTGAGAACCTAGGACCCTGCCCTTCGGGGAGCCCCAACCATTTGAAACCCCCAATTTTTGTGTACACTTGTCTATAATAGTAAAAAGTTAGAAATAGTCTAAAAATGTACAATAATATAGAAGCCTTTAACAAGGAGCCCTGGTGGCACAGTGGCTAAGTGCTTGGCTGCTTACCAAAAGGTTGGTGATTTGAACCCACCAGCTGCTCCTTGGGAGAAAGATGTGGAAATCTCTTCTGTAAAGATTACAGCCTTGGAAACCCTACGAGGCAGTTCTACTCTGTCCTATAGGTCCCTATGAGTCAGAATCAACTCAGTGGCAATGGGTATCAACTAATTATGGTGTGATATAGCAGGATGGGATGCTAAGAAGCCATAAAATTGATGATACAGAGATATATTTATTGACCTGGGAGATATTTACATATACCAAGCTTAAAAATCAGACTATAAATCAGTGTAAAAATTATCTCCATTTCATAAATATTTGAGTGAATACTTATCAGAACATATGCCGAAGAATATACATCAAAATGTCAATAGTTTAAATCATGGGATTATGGATGATTTTTATTTTCTTCAATTATGGGTGATTTTTGTTTTATTCTATCTTTTCCAGGTTCCCTACTGTAAATATTTAAAGTACATGGTTGGATGGGTGGATGGATAAGGAACACCTGGGTGGATTTAACAGAGATTTATTCTCTCACAGTTGAGGAGGCTGTTGTTGTTACCAAAATCCATTGCCGTTGCCAATTCCAACTCATAGTGACACTATAGGACAGAGTAGAACTGCCCCATAGGGTTTCCAAGGAGTGCCTGGTGGATTTTAACTGCCCACCTTTTGGTTAGCAGCCAAACTCTTAACCACTATGCCACCAGGGTTTCTGTTGTTGTTGTTAGGTGCTGTCAAATCATTTCTGACTCACAGCAATCCTATGTACAACAGAACGAAACATTGCCCAGTCCTGTGCCACCTCATGATCATTGTTATGCTTGAGCCTATGGCTGCAGCTACTATGTCAATTCATCTCGTTGAGGATCCTCCTCTTTTTCACTGACCCTCTACGTAGCAAGCATGATGTCCTCTAGGAACTGATCCCTCCTGATAACATGTCCAAAATATATGAGACACAGTCTCGCCATCTTTGCTTCTAAGGAGCATTCTGGTTGTACTTCCCAGACAGATTTGTTCATTCTTTTGGCAGTCCATGGTATATTCAATATTCTTCCCCAATACCACAATTCAAAGGCGTCAATTATTCTCAGTCTTCCATATTCATTGTCCAACTTTCACATGCATATGAGGCAATTGAAAACGCCATAGCTTGGGTCAGGCACTCCTTAGTCTTCAAAGTGACATCTTTGCTAAAAGCCCAAATTGAGGGAACCAGTTCCAAGGGAAGGCTTTCTCTCTCTGTTGGCTCTGGGAGAGGGTACTTTTCATCAATCTTCTGGGTCTAGGAGCTTCTCAGTGCAGGGACCTTGAGTCCAAAGGACACATTCCGCTCCTAGCTCTTCTTGTTTGGTGGTAAGGAGGTCCCTTTCCTCTCTGCTAGCTTTTCTCTTTTATATCTCAAAAGAGATTGACTCAAAATACAACCTAATCCTGTAGATTGAGTCCTGCCTCATTAACATTAATATACCTGCCTCTAATCCTGCCTCATTAACATCGTAGAGGTAGGATTTACAACACGTAGGATAATCACATCAGGTCACAAAATGGTGGACAACCACACACTACTAGGAATCATGCCTAGCCAAGTTGATACACATTTTGGGGGGACACAATTCAATCCATAACAGTTTCTTTAATTGGAAAATAAGCATGCTCCAGTACAGCAACATCTCTGAAGGGCATATCTAGCAATGCTGATTTTCTTTGCCTTCAGTAAACAAAAGACTCTCCTTTCATCTGTAGACACTCTCAACATTATTATTACATCAGAGAACTTCTATCTATGCTTCCTTTATTTTTAAATGAAAACTAACAAAGATCATGTGTGTCAAAAACTTAAATGTGCAGAGAAACAACAAAAATTAGTGTAACAATATATTTATTTTGAGTAGATAAGATATGAATGGGGCAGCGTCAACCCGAAGATATCAGGAAGGGGCTCCAAGAAGGGCTAGTGAAAGCAGGTTATATAGGCACAGTCCAGACTGAGTAGTTTCCTGAAAACCCATTAAAAAAAAAAAAAAAAAAAAACTCATTGCAACTCATAGTGACCCTAAAGGACAGAGTAGAACTGCCCCATAGGGTTTCTAAGTCGTAATCTTTAGAGAAGAAGACTGCCACATATTTTTCAGTTAGCAGATGAGCCCTTAACCATTGCATTATCAGGGCTCCTTAGTCTCCTGAAGGTCATTGTAATTCTCCAAAAAAGCCCAATGCCTAAGGCAAAACTTAGTCCCCTAGGCTGCTTACTATGCTATTGTTTAACTTGAATGAGACTTTGGGAACCCAAAATAAACCCACTACTGTCCAGTGGATTCCAACTCACAGCAACCCCGTAGGGTTTCCAAGGCTGTCAATCCGTACAGAAGCAGACTGCCACATCTCTCTCCCGCAGCGCAGCTGATGGTTTCAAACAGCCAACCTTTCAGTTAGTAGTCGATCGCTTTAACCACAGTGCCACCAGGGGTCCTTGATTTTAGGAAAACAGTTCCTTAAAAGCTCAAGGTTCAAGAGGACATCTAAGAGCAGATGGCCTGAGTGAGTCACCCCAACTCCATGGACCTAGAAATCTGGATTCCGAGAGAATTAAAACAATTTCTCATTTGTCAGGTTAAATAATGACAATTTTTGGACCCCCCCCCCCCAAAATGTTTCAGAGATAGATAGAAACAAAGCAAGCAAACCAATAATGTTAGCCACGTGTATTCTCCATCTCTGGCTTTGCTGTCTCATATCTACAACTAGGTTAACTAATACCTGTGATTGGTTCCCTTGCTTAAAGTAGATGGTTGAATGGATGCATGTTGGGGCAAAACTTCAACATCCAGCAGCATATAACCCTTTCTTAGCCGTTACTTCCTGCTTGTGCAGAGTCTCAGTCAGCCAGAGGTGAGAGATTAGGACCTCCTCAGGTCTTTCCTGGGTATTTGTACAGTTTTGCACATGGGAGTGGCTTTCTAGAGCCTCGGGAATACGCCAAAGCTTTTCAAATCCCCCTATAGACATCTTGTTCTCTAAATTTTCCTTTAACTTGGGGGGCCAATCTCTTGTTTGTCCTGGAGTCTCTAGGTGGTACAAACGGTTAACATGCTTGGGGCTAACCAAAAGGTTGGAGGTTTGAGTCCACCCAGAGTGACCTCAAAAGAAAGACTCAACAATCTACTTCTGAAAAATCAGCCATTAAAAACTCTATGCAGCACAGTTCTACTCTGACACAAAGGGCTCTCCATGAGTTGGATTCGACTGCAGGGCAACTGTTTTTTTTCTCATTTCCCCTAAGTAGTATCACTACCTCAGGCAGCTGGGAAATTAAACAATTGCTGGTGATTGTGCTTAACAAACACGCTGGAGATAGGGTTATTCACACTGAAGGAGTTCTGAGTCAGGTCAAATAAAGAGAAGTCCTGCAGTGGAGCTTATCCAGGCAGTTGCCAAGTAAGTCAAATAGTGACAATTTTCTGGAGAAAATTAGTGATGGTTTTCTGGAGAGATCCAAACTGATTCTGCCCCTCAGCCATTAGGCTTCTGGTTTTCACAGATACTGTGGGTGCAAGGCTGCTGCTTTTCAGGCTACCATGGAGCTGATATGATGGAGACGAGAATAGGGCAAATTCAACACCAAAAAGCTTACTGTTCTTACTGAAATTCAGCCATCATCCTGAATTAATGCTCCTCAGAGTATTGCAAGCCTTTGAATCACTCCCAGAGATTTGATTTGAAAATGCTGATTTTGATGTTTTTTTGCCAGTGTTTCATTGCTTTTACTGAAAAAGAATCTCTAGCTGGGGCTGGAAATCTCTGTTTTAACAAATCTCCCCAAGTCCTTCTGGTGATCACCTGGGTCTGGGAACACTTTTTACCTCTCCACGCCTATGCCCTTTGGAGATCTGCCTGCCCGTTTGTGTATGTCGACATCTCCCCAAATTGTCTGTTTCATGCAAAGACCTTGCTCTGAAGTAGTAACTCATTCATAATCTTTGTGTACTGTTTTGTTCTAAATCTTTATGCATTTTTTTACTGTGTCCAGTCCAGTTCTCTTGTTTGCTTAGCTGTATGACCTTGAGTCCTTTTGAATCTGAGTCATAATGAACCAGCCCTCTGGTTTTGTAAAGAAGTACACCAATGTTAGTTATCTCTCAGCTCTCCTCAAACTTTCCATGTTGTAGTAATTCCTCAGAAAAGTTACTCCCTAATGTCATACATTTATATGTGGCACATTGATCTCACACAGTGGTACCTTAAGTTTGAGAAGAGAGCCAAGATGGCTGTTTGCAAATTTGTATGGGCTGAGTCTAAAATGCTAAGACTACTAAACTATTAAATGTAAAAGTGTAGAACGTTGTCACTTGCAGAGGTAATTTTTATGGGCTAGACTATTCTTGGGCAAACATATAGGTCCATGACATTTTTTAATTTGTAATTTTGGTCCAGAACCTCGAAAGAGTAGCATTGTTATGGACTTATATTTCTAATGATGGTAAACCAGGTACTTTAAAGAAGCCCTCCTGCTAAACACTAACCAAAAATACAGAAAATATATACATTTTTAAAAAGGTAGTATGAAATTACTCGGCCAAGACTTGGGAGAAGATGGAAATGCAGATAAGCTTGGCACTGAAATTTGTTTTGCCCAGGCGTTGGTGTTGTTAATTCCAAAGATGGAGTTAAAAGACAAAACAGTTCTTTTGGCACTGAGCACTTGACTCCCTAGTCGCATGAGGGCTATGGAAAACACATTTACACTCTAGGACCTGACAAGACAAAACATCACCATACTCACAGTTGGAAATCAAAGGGTTATACTCTGGAATTGAAAGTCAAAAAACCTAAGTAAGCCAGCTCTTGCAGGCACTACAGCATGACTTCAAGTCATTTCGGTGACCCAGAAAAATCTCAGATCCTAAACTGGATTAAGATGACCCTTGATAATCAGTGCCTCAAGGCAACTGGCGGAAACAAACAAAAAATCTTATTCAGAACATTATTATAGAACATTATCATAGACCTCAATAATTTTTCAACAATAAATTACAATGTAAGATAAGCAGCCAATGTGGAGACAAACAACATGGATACAAACCAGCACAAACAACAACCATAAACAGATCCACAGGTACACAACATAGTGTAATTACTAGACAAATACAATAAAACAACTTTGTTACTATGCTCACTGAGTTAAAGCCAAATTTACAATTTTGAGTAAGCAACTGGTAAATGTGATGTTGGTGTGAGAAAACAAGATGAGCATGGGAAGGCTCATGTGGGAGAGCCAGTCTCTGGGCTGTGAGCGGGCCAAGGCAATTGTCCAGCATCTGTACCTCAGAGGGCTTTTTTGTTCTTTACTCATTGACCTGATTACAGTTATTTTAGAGGTCCTAAGACCACCCACATGCTCCATGATTTTCTAGAAAGACTCACAGGACTCAGAGTCAGTTGTACTCATGACTGTAGTTTATTATAGCTATCCACAAGGGAAAAGACACATCAAGTGGAGTCTGGAGGAATCCAGAGGCAGGCTTCCTACATTCTTCCTCTCCTGGGAGAGGTCACACAGAATGTACTTCTTCCTCCAGCAGGGAAATGCAGCAGCATGCAGACAGGGTTTCTACCCAAGGAAGTCAACTTGACACTCAGGCTCCAAGGTCCTTATTGGGAGCTGGTCACACTAGCACTCCCTACCTGTGTAATCAGCCACAATCACCCAAACTCCAGACTCTCAGAAGGAAAGCGGGTGCTCACCACAAATCACATTGCTTGTACAAACCGTCTAGGCAGACTGGTACAGTAGAATTCAATGTCCCAGGGACACAAAAAACCTTATCACTTAGTAGCATAGGAAACATTCCAAAAGCCAAGCTCCCAGACACCATCCAAGAGCCAACGTAGCAAGGAGGCCCTTCGAAAGACGGTGACCTCAGATCTGCTATGTTAATTCTCTTCTCAACAGCAGTTGTAATATTTTTTTGAAAATTTTATGATTCTTGAAGATCATCAGGTATATAAGGAATGAAGGCCACCCTCAGCTATAACTTAATGCTACACAGGTGCTCTCCAAACCAATACTTAAGATCTAACACCTTGGAATATATAATGATCTGAAAGCTTTTATATCAGACACAGAAACAGACATGCACTTCCTTCATCAAACCAAACCAGCCAAACCCATTGCTGTCAAATCAACTCTGACTGAAAGCAATCCTACAGAACAGAGTAGAGCTGCCCCATACGGTTTCCAAGGAGCAGCTGGTGGATTCGAACTGCTGAGCTTTTGGTTAGCATCCAAACACGTAACCACTTCACCACCAGAGCCCTACTCCCTCCACAAAATACAAAAAAAAATTATTCTGAGAATGAAGAGAGTAGGTTAGATTGAATAACACCTAAGTGTACAGGGTTATCTCCTAACCATCTTCTAAGTTTATGACTATCTCTGGAAGAGCTCATGCCCTTCTTATAACTTCAGAGTCACAGAACACTGATGTCTCCCAAGTCTGTATAATTAGTTCTTTTTTCTTACATTCAAAATACATGTTCACAACTCTCTACTAGATGTCTCAAGCACCATACAGCCTTCAGTATGGATTACGCCTCAACGCAAAGAAAACAAAGATTCTCACAACTGGACCAATACGCAGCATCATGATAAACGGAGAAAATATTGAAGTTGTCAAGGATTTCATTTTACTTGGATCCCCAATCAATGCCCATGGAAATGGCAGTCAAGAAATCAAACAACATATTACTTTGAGCAAATCTGCTACAAAAGACCTCTTTAAAGTGTTGAAAAGCAAATAGGTCACTAAAGGACAAAAGTGCACCTGACCCAAGCCATGGTGTTTTCAATTGCCCCATATGCATATGAAAGCTGGGCAATGAATAAGGAAGACTGAAGAGGAATTGAGGCCACTAAATTATGGTGTTGGCAAAGAATAATGAATACACTATGGACTGCCAGAAGAACAAACAAATTTGTCTTGGAAGATGTACAGCCAGAATGCTAATTAGAAGCAAGGATGGCAAAACTTCATCCCATGTGCCTTGGACTTGTTATCAGTAGGCAGCAGTCCCTGGAGAAGGACATCATGCTTGGTAAGTAGAGGGTCAGCAAAAAAGAGGAAGACCCTCAAGGAGATGAATTGACACAGCGTCTACAAATATGGGCTCAAACATAGCAACAATTGTGAGGATGGCACAGGACTGGGCAATGTTTCATTTGTTCTGTTGTACATAAGGTCACTATGAGTCAGAACTGACTCAATGGTACCTAATACATACACGCACACACACACTAGACATCTCTGCTCACAAGATCTTGAAGTCAATATGTTCAAAATCAAATTATCATTTCCATTCCTCCTTACCTCCAAGTCTGTAGTTTCTTCCATTAGGTATCCTAAGTAAAAAAAAAAAAAAAACAGAACTCCAAACCCATTGCTGTTGAGTGGATTCCAACTCATAGCAACCCCGTAGGAGAGTGTAGAATTGTTGCATAGGGTTTCCAAGGCTATAAGTCTTTATGAAAGCAAACTGCCACATCTTTCTCCCACAGAGCGGGTGGTATGTCAAACTACAGACCTTTTGGTTAGCAGCTTAACCACTGCGCCACCAGGGCTTCTCAGGAATCCTAAGTAGACTTGCTAAAATTATCTTTGACTTCTCTCTTTCCGTCACTTCCTAACCAATAAGTCAGTCATCAAGTCTTGCCTATTTCCAAAATGACATAACAGATGCTCTCTTCTTCTTCCCTATTGCCAGGCCCTCCTCACCTCTTTTGAACATCCATGTCTTCTAGAACTTACTTCATGCATTTTCAGACACAGGTCTTAAATTTGTTCAATTATTTTCCTGAACTCCAACAATCCTGTACTGTCAGGAAGGCATTATGGCTTTCAAGGCCTCTCTACCCCTAACTTGTCCAAAACCTCTGAGTACTTGCTCAGTCCAAAAGCACTGGTCCTATTTCTTCTGTGAGGTGGAGATATGGCAGTACCTATCTATGGAGTTCTTGTGAGTATTGACCAAGATACTACATGTAAAGCACTTAGCAGGATGCCTGGTACAGCACATTAGTATTTGCCCAATTAGTGTTAGCAGGACTCACAGCCCAAAGCTCTACCTGAAACCTGGGTCTGGAAGAGCTTCCAGCTACCACCACATGCCAGTAGAGGAGAACGGGACATGCAAGTTGAGCACGAATCATAAATAAGCCTCCTCCCTCTTTCATGGAGCTTTCCTTATAGGGCCTTTAGTGACTTTCTTGACAGCACAACTAAGACCTACTCAATCCCATAACTGTGTAGACCATGGGATGTAGGGAGAGGCAGTCTCTTCCAGCTGTCCTGTTAGACTTTTCCCAAGGTCGGGAGTGCCTACCTGTCCTCCATCAGTATAAAGAAATTGAGAAGCCACTTCAGTGTTCAGAGATGAGTGAGAGACCAGCTTCAAGGTAACTTCTGGTCCATTTAAATAGAGAGGTAGCTCTCAGCCTCTTTCACTAGAAATTACTCTGTTCTTCCTTGTCAGGCACTCCCTATACACCCCTGACAATAAAACCTTTGTAGTCCTTTATAAAGAATGTCGACTTTTGCCCTGCTTTAGTCACCTGAGATGTGTATCCAAGCCTTTCTTCTCTCTGCCTCCAAGGACATTGCAGCCCTTGTAGAAGAGGTGACCCCAACATTAAATTAACCAATTGTTGGCGAAACTTTGTTTGTGGGAAGCTTGTTTACATTGTTGCAAGGTTATTCCACCTCAAACCTCTGTTATATTTTATAATCCATATTACTGCTCAAAGGACCTGATTTTGTCTTTCTCCTGCCTTAAATCCTCCTATAATTCCCCACTGTGTGTAATCCATACTCCTGAGTATGGCATACGAGATCTTTCACAGTTTGACTCCTACCTACTCTTCTACCTACTACCGTCATTTTCCACAATTCCAATACCCATACTCTAGTTGTACCCATTTACACTTCATCCCTAAATTTTGCTGCTTCCGTGTCTCTGTTCTTGTGTTCCATTTCTCTGTATAAGGGTAATAGTTTTACAGGTAACTCTGGCTGCTGTTTTGAGAACAGAATGCAAGGAGGGAGGGATAGTGCCAGGGAGACCAGTTAGTATGCTACTGCAATAATCCAAGCAAAAGGGGTGATGATGGCCTAGACTAGAGGTGGAGGGAAGGTAGTCGTATTCTAAATATATTTTGAAAGTAGAGCTAATAGCTTTCATGGATGGATTGGATGGGTGTGAAAGAAATTGAGGAGCCAAGGATGATGCCACAATGATTCCCAATAACTGAAGGAATGGAGTTGCATTACAGAGACAGAGAAGACTTTGGAAAGAGTAGGCTTTAGGGGGAGAATTTCAGGAGCTCAGTTCTGGAGATAACACATTTAAGATACCTATTGGACATGCAGAAGTCCCTGGGTGGTGCAAAGGGTTAAAGTGCTCAGCTACTAAGCAAAAATTTGGAGGTTGTAGTCCAACTGGACGAGCCTCAGAAGAAAGACCTGGCAACCTACTTCTGAATATTTAGCTATTGAAAACCCTATGGAGCACAGTTCTAGTCTGACACACTTGGGGTCTTTGTAGTAGATTAGGCATGAAAGTAGAAAGAGGAAGTAGTCTGAGATCAGGAGGAAGGTCTGGGCTGGAGTTATAAATTTTAGAGCTATCATTAAAGTGTGATAAAGGAGGCTGAGAAGGAGTGTTCCCAAAGGTAGGATAAACATCAGGAGCAGTAGAAGCCAAATAATGAAAGTGTTTCAAGGCGGGGACGTGATCAACACTGCCAAATGTGAATGATAGGTCAAGTAAGTTAAGAGCTAGGACTTGACCCAGTGTATGTGTAATGAACTGAAATAATTTGATCACATTAAAAGAATCTCTCTACTGTTTTCAATTTCCCAACTCCCACGATTAAATGAAATCTTGAGACACAGTGAACAGAAATGCATGCTTGTTTTTCCTGTTAGGGCCTTAAAGGAGTTGTGGTGCAGCATATAAATCCATAGGGTTAGCTCTGATTTCCAGCTCCACACTCCCTCACAGGCCAGCTCCCTTCCCTCATTTCCATTTGAAGAGATCAATCCACAGAGACAACATTGACAATTTGCATATTACAACTAGGCTTTATAACAACCACGTCAAAGTAGAAAACATTCCCCTTTTGACTTTTTAAAAAATTTTTTACTGTTGTAAAAATACAAAGAACACGATATTTGCCAATTCAACATTTTTCACATGTACAATCCATCCCCTATTGACTCTTAAAATGACTTTTTAATGAAAAGGGTATACTATTTGTTATTTTTAGAAGAAGAGCCTTTCTTTTATTAATTTGAGAAATTCATCTGCTTCAATGATATTTCCAGAGAAGAAAGGCTAACCTACAGGACTCTCCTCTGTTTCCTGGGATGCATAAAAACAAAGTTTAAAAATCATTCTGCTGTTTATGGCTTATGTTATATTTGTGTGACATTACCTGTTGGTTATTTTGAGAGCTAGATGAAATGAAACAATATATGTGAAGCACCTAGCCAGGTTCTTGGACATGATGGGAACTCAACACGTGTCAGCTACTTTCCCTTTCTTTTCTGTGAACCTTACAATCTTCATTCATAAAATGGGGACAATAATTTCTGTTTTCAGAAAATTCATACACACAGAATTTTCACTGAAAAGCACATAGAAGGAAATCTAATCAACTTTATTAGGAATGAAATGAATGGAAACTAAAATAATATACTTTTTAAAAAACAATTAAATGAGCAAAATAAGTTTAAAAAAAAAAAAAGCCAATACAAGTGAGAGTGAAGTATCTGCTGATGAGAATATACACTTCTGAGAAGGTTGTTTGCTTATGTGTGGATGTGAGAGAAAAAGAGACCTTCTCCCATCCTGCTGGAAAGTTGAAGGTTCACACTACAGAGAGGGTAGAAGACACAGGGTTACTGGTCTAGAAAATACCAGATGTACCTGAAGAGGTTGGGTACTATACAAAAACAGGGGAATTAGTAATCATGTGAACATTAAATTCTGAGATCCTTCAGTCAGATTTCCCAACTCAACACACAGAACATTGGCAGCTAGGCCTTTACTCTTCAGATAGGAGATGAAAGGGAGTTCTCTGGGAAATCTAACTAACCCAAAAGAAAAAGCCTAAAAGTACCGATATGGGCACAACCAGACCAACCTAGAGAAAAGTTCATGTTCAACCAGTCCCACCCAGTTAGCTTTTTAGACTCCCATTCTCAAATAGGAGCAAAAAACCAAGCATAACCAGATTTTTGATACAGACCAAAACAAAGGAAAAAAACAAAGCACCCAGGGGAAAAACCAACTATCTAAGAAAATTAGATAAGATAATGCTGGCTGCTAAAACATTTAAACCCATATCCAAATATTGATTTGGGAACTCAGGCTCCTGCCACATTTTATCTTGAACAAAAACCAAACCTATCTCCATTGGAGTCAATTCTGACTCTTTAACAAATGCTTGCAATTTTGCTTAGAAGTCATCTCCAACCAGATGTGAAAAAGTATATGGAAGAGTTTCATGGGCCTGGGCTGGAAAGTGTGCACATCATTTCTGCTCACAATCCATTGGTTAAAACTCAGTTAAGTGGACATACTTAATTGCAAAGGAAGCTGGGAAATGTGGTCCAGCTGTTTGCAAGGAAAGCTGGGAAATGTGATCTAGCTGTGTGCACAGAGGATAAGAAAATTAGAGGATCAGTTCAGGAGTTCAACACCCTAATAACAGGAATTTCAGGAAGAGAACAGAGACAATGTAGAATTAGCAGAGAAATAATTCATGGCAATTTCCAAAAACTGAAGAGAACGAGCATCCATATTGAAAGGGCCCACCTACTACCCAGCAGAATGAATGAAAATGGACCCACACCAGTGTACATCCTTGTAAAATTTCAGAACCTTTAGGCATACTTGTAAGAACTTATTAGAATCCAGAGAAAACACAGGTCACATTCAAAGGATCAAGAAATAGAATGGCTTCAGGTTTCTCAACAGCAACACAAGAAACTAGAAAACATTGAGGCAACGGTTCAAAACTTTCTTAAGGAAGATTTCTAATCTATAAGTCTACATCCAACCAAACTATCAATCATCTGGGAATAAAAATAAAAATATTTTTTAGACATGCAAGGTCTTTAAAGGATCACCTCCCGCATCTTTTTCTCAAAAAGCTGATAGAGATACACTCCACCAAAATCTGGAAGGAAATCAAATACAAGAAGATGAAAAAAAAGAACAGGAAGATGTGAAATACAAGAACCCAGAAGTACATTGAAGAGAGGTGAAAGGACTCTCCAGGATGATAGTTGTATACCAGGCATAGGGGGCAATCAGGTTAAAATAGAGTAGAGTGGAAGGTTCTAGAGAAGAATTATTTAAGAAAATGAAATCAATAGAATATGGGATGTGAACAAATGTCTTAAGAAGAGTATAAGACAACTTCAGATTAAGCTTCAATTAGTAATATATATCCAGAGGTAGATTTACCGTGAATCTACCAAACTGGAACCTTCAACTGCACGGGTCCCTCCTAGGGCACTTGGTGGGGCACTTGCAATTTGTTCACATGATCATATATTTATGTAAAACTTGCAAAAGAAAGCCCTAACTATCTTGCCATTGTCTCACCAGGAAGGAATGCAATTTTTAGGACTATTTTGAGGCAAACACTTGCTGGGTAATTAGAACTCTCAGACAGGTCAACCTTAACTAACTGTGCAAAGCACCCCTCCTTCCCACACCATTTCACGTTAATATTTGTCTCTCTGCCACAAAGTTTTATAAGCATCTCAAAAGGGAAACTCTCAATAAGATGGGCTGACACCACAGCAGGAAAATGAAGTCAAACATGCCATCAATAATGAAGATGGCTTTGGACTGGAAAATGTTTTGTTCTGTTATATCTAAGGTCGCCATGAGTTGGAGCCAACTCAATGGTAACCAGCAACAACACAGGTCAAAAATCCATACACCCTTTTTCCTTTCTTCTCTTCCTCTTCTTCTTTCTCTCTCCTTTTATTCTTTCCTCCCAAATTCCAGATACTGGGAAAAAATAACTGATCCTTTACAACTTGTGCAAAAACCTGTTTTGTTTACATGTAATCCTAATCATACCTGTTTCAGGAAGGTGAGAATACTTTCTCCTTTTACGGAAACAGAAAACTGAGATTCAAAGGGTGATTTGCCCAAGAACACACAGTGGGGGAAGTCAGAACTGGAACCCAGATTGCATTATCTTCACTATGACTACCGACAGCAGGAGCTCAGTAAATGCGGGTCAGCCATGCAGTAACCTTGAGGAGAACCTGGGATAGGGAACTTCCAGTTAGTCCAATTTTGCTCCCTTGTGTTCAGTTGTCAAGAGTAGTGCATAATAATCTGGAAGTAGAATCTGGGGAGTTCTCTTTGTTGTGAAAAAATCTGCAGACAAGGGAGAGATGAGAAGAAAACAACGGGAGTGACATCAAACAAGAAACAGAAGGAAAAACACAAGAAATTTTCCACTTATAAGGAGCTGGTATAGTTCTGAGAGGAATTTCAGACAGGAGGCTTCTCCTTAGTCCAGGGCTAAGCAAACTCCAGCTCACCCCCACTAGATATGGCATTAGCCAAGCCTCACATTGGCCCTAGAAGCTGTGTTCAATCCCTCGGCTTTGGTTTAATCCCTGCTGCTGTCTTGTGGTGGTTCCAGCAACCCATATTAAACTTGGAGAATTTTTGTTTAAACATTATTTCTGCTAGTAAAGAAGACATTGAGAATTAGGGAAAGGTGAAGAGATTTTCAGTACCAGCAACACTGTGATGTACACCAAAATCCACCACTCACTCCTCAAAACATCTCCCTAAAATTCAGCTGGCAAAGTCAGGAATAATAGAGCAGATCTTGTATAACATAAAAGAAGCTTAGAGTTAGAACCTTTTCCCTGGTTTGTCAGTTTGGTAACCATGAGTTTCTGACAAACAAAATCCTTTATAGTTCTTAAAAATGGAGAAAATGCTGCCTTTGGGATGATTAATATACAAGAAGAGAGAAAAATTTTCTCTGTTGCAAAAAGAGGGGTCCCTGAGTGGTGCAAATGGTTAATGTGTTTGGCTGCTAACTGAAAGATTGGCAGTTCAAGTTACCCGGAGGTGCCTTGGAAGAAACGCCTGGTAATCTAAATAGGAAAAATCAGCTATTGAAAACCCTATGGAGCACAGTTCTACTCTAACACATGCAGGGTTGCCATGAGTTGGATTCAACTCGACAACAACTGGTTTGATTGGTTTTGTTCATTTGTTTTAATTGCAGAGAATCAAGAAGCCCCTTTGATGAAGACAGATTAAAACATTTTAACATGATAAAAGGAAAAGTATATTTTTACTGGAAAACCTAAATCAAAGCTATGAAAAGAGACTGAAAACTGCATGTAAACCTTGTCTTAGCTTCGTGGATCTCATTGTCTACTACAAGGAAGCAACTTGTCCAGCTGTGGGGACAAAGGTTTTTCCAGTCATGAACTCTCAGCAGCACGTACTGTGAAGGTCTCTTTGTAACAAATTCTGAGCAGTGTAAGGAACAGTCTTTGATTTTTTTTTCCTAAAAATACATGGAGCCGTTCTTCATACGACCACTTCACATGATGCTAAATTGCAAGTCTGTGAAGGAGAGCTGTGAAAAGCTAGCAGAATTTATTTCAAGACTATAGCTTTTCCTGTGCAGGCTTGATAAAGGGACAAAGTTTTGCAAATAATTGCTTGTTTATTTATTTGCTTTACAAGACTCTAAGCCTGGGGTGAGCAGGGGTCTAGATGGCACCAGAACCCATCATGTAATCCAATGCCTGGTACAAAGTGAGTGTACAATAAATATAGAAGAAATGAAGATAACAAGGAAGACTCACTATTCCTTCTAAATTCCTTCTTTGACAGTAGTCAAAGTCAGAATTTTTAATAGGAATTTTGAAATAGACAGGAGTTCCTAGGTAGTGTAAAAGGTTAATATGCTTGGCTGCTAACCAAAAGGTTGGTAGTTCAAGTCTACCCAGAGGTGACTTATAAGAAAGGCCTGGGTATCTACTTCTGAAAAAATCAGCCACTGAAAACCCTATGGAGCATGGTTCTACTCTGACACACATGGGGTCGCCATGAGCCACAATCAACTGGATGGCAACTGGTTGGTGCCTGGAATAGACAAAGACTCTGGTAAGCACTAGAAGCAGGAGGTTAGTGAGACAATATGTGCTCCAAAGCTCAGGTGAAAGTATGTTTGTTCTGAGAAGTGGAGAAACTGATTTGTAGTCTGATCCCCAGCCTGCAGAAATATCTGATGGTAAGCCTAGGACTTTTCTCAGAAAGCAACGCAACAGTGTGTCTGGGATTGACCCAGTGTTAGTTTTGAAAGTCCAGCGCCTTAGTCTTGGTCATACCAGAATAGTTGGTTATCCTAGAAAGCAGGTAAAGAGATGCTCAAGCACTCAGGAAAGTAACAATTCTCCATTTAATTCTGCATCAAAAAGCATGTTTCTAGAGAGGAAGAATTTGAAGGCAGAAAATGTCCATTCTACCATGAGTATCTTCTTTTTTATCAAAGGCTTAATTTTTAGCAGCACTTCATCAGGAAATCACTTGGGCGGAGGAGTATTCTAAAATGAGATGACCTGTGGATTAGAGTTGTTTAGTGAAAGAGAGTCTGCCAAAATTGTTGAATTTTGGCATAACTGATATTGAGCCTAAAAAAAAAAAAAGAAAAGAAAAGACGGTGACTAGCTTATGAGAATCAATTTATTCTTATTTTTGAGGCTACCTCAGAAATTTTGGCCAGGTCATTAACTTGCCTTCCCATTTTCACTGAAGGGAAGATGTTATTTAGCCAATCTAAGAACAGAAGCACATTTTTTAGATGCAAGTTCAGACGGAGGAGGCTAAGACTTAGTCCTGTTGTACACCATTACTTCATTCTGTCCAGTGCCCATTCTCACCCACTAAATCCTCAATGGGTATTGGAACAGATTCTCAGATTCTGAAAAGAAAGGTATGAGAGGGAGTCTATAGACAGAATGTACAATCTAGCCCATAGAGATTTGCCATTTATTGAACCAAACAGCAGTAAATTCTGTAAAGATTTGTGTTCTCAATTAAGCAAAGAAGAGTATCGCCGTAATATTTCTGAAACACCTTCTAACGGAGTATAGTGGGATATATATACATCATGTTATAGGATGCCTGTATCCTGCAATTTGGGGAGGGAGCTTGTTCTAACATATTTTCTTGTTGATTCTTTAAATAATTCAAGTTTTGAAATATGTAAGAGGCAAATTCTGATGACCCAGACTAACTAGAGAAAATACCATAAATTACACAAAGGGTCCCCAAAACTTTCTGGCAAGATGTTTCAGCAGCTACCTAAAGAGTCCAGCTCTGAATGACCATCCATCCTTACCCATAGCTGATTACTTGTTCAGTTCAATGGGAACTGCCAGCAAAGAAATTTTTGGCTGGAGTCTTAAAACCATATCTGTTGCCATCAAGTCGATTCTGATTCATAGTAACCCTATCAGTGTTACATCAGTTTTACATAGCTTTATGTTTCATATAATGTGTGTGCCTTGATATTAAAAAATTGCAATTCTTGCTATTTTTATATGAGAGGCAATATTGATAGTTATATCAATATATACCCATTTATTATAGCTGCCAAACACCATTATAATCACAGTGCCAACATGGAGGCTCAGAGTTTTCTTTGTTCATAAGTCATCAACAAAAGTATCTCTTTAGAGTTTTATGTTATAATCCCACTTTTTTTGGTTGAAAGAAATAGTTTAAAAATCACAAGGAGGAGGACTTTAAGTTTAGATTTGGATGTTAGACTGTTGCTGTGTTCCATTGAGTCGATTCCAACTCACAGTGACTCCATGTGACAGAGCCCCATAGACTTGCCCCATAGAGTTTTCTAGGCTATAATCTTTATGGAAGCAGATTGCCAGGTCTTTCTCCTGCAGAACTGCTGGGTGGGTTCAAATCACCAACCTTTCAGTTGGCAACCTGGCACTTAAACATTGAATGATCAAGGTTCCTGATGTTAGACTAGGGATTAGAAAATATTACTAGGATCTGTAAATTACTCAACTACAGGATGACACAGGAGCCACTGCAGCAGGGAGTGAAGGGTGGAGATGGGAAGGTGGGTACATACATAGCTACTCCTTCCTGACCATAAGTGCTTAAGCAGATGGGAAGCCTGAATTTTAAAATTAGAAATGTTGGGGGTAAGGGGAAGTTTCAGAATAATCGTATGGATTCCCTCTGAAAAGGTATATCCCTAGTGTAGAATTCATAAACATGACCCAAATCCTTCTATTTTCCACAATTCAACATTTACCAAACAAGTATAAGAGGATAAGTGGCTACCAACCCCTCTCTAGGAACATTTGTTTTGAAAAGCATTTTGGCAGAGTTTACAAGTGATATCAGTCTGCCAGGCACAGAGATTACAATCTGGTTAATTCTTGCCCTGGCATTCCTACCTCCAGGGAAGCCTAGTCTAAAGCCATGAAAGCCAGAGTTTCAAATGGGTTACTGAACATTCTAGCTGGAAAGCAAGCAAAAGACTGGGAGCAGAAAGTGCTCAGAACTAGAGTTTTACTGCGTCCCTTAAATATTTACATTCAACATTCCACAAAATGTCCATTTGTAAAGATATTTGGGAAAATAAGATAAAATTCCAACCCAGTCATGATCTTCACCATCAACAAATATTTACTGAGGACCTAACTCCTTTGAGGTGTAAGGAGTCACCAGGCTACATTCTTTCTTTATGGACCAAGACAGTCCACATAACTCATAGAATAGTTATACTTGAAAGATTTATTTGGCTAATCAGAATGTCATAGGATGTAAGAGTTACTTTCAGTTCATCAGCTTTGATTGGCTCTTCAGAAATTCGACCAAATAGAATTTCAGTAGATAACCTAGGACAGGAACTCCAAAACCACTTTTGACCAAGAAGACTCATTATTGTGAACAATTTTTATACGGCTAGAGGAAGATGGAGTTTGGGTTTGGATGTAACCAACAGAACAAGTCTAAACAAATACAGCTCCTTCAAAATTAAGGTTAGAAGGATAAGAGAGACCTTGCCCTAAGTTAATTCAAACAATTAAATGACGGGTTTCACCAAAGTCAATGAAAATCAGTTTTAATGGCAAAAGAAAGAGAGGCAAACGTGCCATGTGCCATTGCTTTGACCCACAAGAAACCATAATGCCTCTTCCCCAACATTTATTCTTGTTCTAGGTCAGAACTGGGCAGGTTAAAGAGCTGAGAGTTTTCACTGGATGACATGGAATCATTTTATTATACTTCAACTGATGGCCCATTAAGTTTTGACTATATGACAACACTTCATGAAGTCAGATGACACAATGACTGAGTAATAATAGTGTGGCACCAAGAATCAAGGTATCTAGGTGCTTGTCGTTGCTGGGTGCCATCAAGTCGATTCTGAACTCAGGGACCCATGTGACAGAGTAGAACTGCCTATGTTATAGATTATTTGGGCTGTAATCTTTGCAGAAGCAGGTCACTAGGTCTTTGTCCCACAGAGCTACTGGGTAGGTTCAAACCACCATCCTTAACCGTTGCAGCTAACCTGACTTATTTGACTCCGAATAAATAACTTCACATTTTCAAGGAAGATCTCATTAAGAAAACTGGTGCCTGTTATAGGTTCTTTACAAATTTACTACGATGAGCAAATAAAGTAATATAATGAAATATAAAAATACAGTTATTTATAGTAATATAAATGAAAAGCATTATGAAAAATGTAATTCACAATTCAAATATAAGGTATTGTCATCACACTTATAAGTTATAGCAGTTGATCTTAGTGAAGTTTTATGTTCAGAGAGCTTAACTCTGATCAAGTCCCTTCACCTTTTCTAAGAAGTCAAGGGCATTGGTTCATTTCAATGAATGACACTATTCTCAAAGCAATCACCATGTAAAAATGGGTCAGCTCTGCAGACACCAATCAACACTATAATGACCCTTGCCTATTACCAGGTGACCACCACCACTCAATCACCCTCCTCTCCAGTTCTCATTGATCAAGCAGAATAAAGGTTACATAATTGCAGCCATTTCCTCTGCCACTCAAGATTAGGTTAGTTTTGTTTCCCAGGAACCAGAGGTTCAATGTAACTGTTAACCCAGAAGCTGAAACAAGCTACAGTAATTCCATTCCCCATCCTCCTGCAATTTGACAGGAACTGCCCAACTAAAAACCACCAAAAAATACGAGAGCACAGGAACATCTGACCCAATGGCAAAGGAATGTTGTCCCCCCTCCTCCAAGTAAAGGCAAACCGTATCTCAGTACGGAGCAACTGTCCAGGAGGGCTATAAGGCTCTCCTGTCAAGGAGCCCTCTGATCTGTCACTCATCACCACCTCCCCAGCCCCAAAGGTTCGGACAAAAGGTCAGAGGACACATGAGTAGAACAGGTTTTTTTAGCTTTTTGTAATTTTTTGTACTGTTGTCGTTTTTTAAGAGAGAGGTATTGAAAGCTGGCTCCCGTTCTGTGGCTGTGGGCCTTCCTCTAAGTATAAACAGCGGCAAGAGCAGAGAATGACTGCCATGCTTGAATGCCAAATAAACACAAAATGACAAGCACAGATTTTTGGCTTTATATTAAAGCTTGGTTTTTTCAACAACCCCTTTTGCTGCCTCTAAAGACAATGGTCTCAGTGTTGTCTGAGCCAGATTCCTAGGCCTCTGAGCAGAGCCTTCCTTGCCCACCCCAACCCAGTTCACTCCGCAAGCAGAGCCAGTGTCCTTTTCGGGTTTGAATGCAAGCCATATCTCCCCAGTCCCGGTCTATTGCTGTAGAAGTGTTTGTTTATTGAAACTAAAGAGCAGTGGTATATGAAACTTGGAATTGGAGGCCAAGCCCAAGGCCATTGTAGTTTGATGAGGGATATGCTCAGTGGTTTCTGCTTGGTTGGGAATGGTAGCTTAATCCTGAGCTACACTAAGTGGACTCAGCTGGAGGGAGTTGAGAACTGGTCCATTTCATTAACTCATTGTGGATTTAATTTTTTTGAATGGGTGTTTATCATTTTGGTTTTATTTCACTTAAAGGTAATAATAATTGACTTAACTGGATGGAATCAGTAGTCTTTAACTCTTTCTAGCCTAGCAGTTAAAACAAACCAGACAGTCTCTTATGTGGCTAAGTAGCAACACAGGTAAGTATCTCAGCATAGACATATGATCCAGCCAAGCAAGCAGATGCCTGGTCATAAAATGTACGCCATCTAATTCCCACTTTCTTTTTTGAGAACCCCCATCAGGTTTTCAAAGCTCTGTTGTTGTTGTTGTTGTGTGCAGTCGAGTCAATTCTGACTCATAGTGATCACATAGGACAGGGTAGAACTGCTCCCTAGGGTTTCCAAGACTGTAGTCTTTAAGGAAACAGACTGCCACATTTTTTGTACCAAGGAGCCACTTGTGGGTTTGAACTGCCAAACTTTTGGTTAGCAAATGAGCATTTAACTACTTCCCCATCAGAGGTTATAGGAGCACTTAAACACTGAGGGTGCTTGTTTCTTACTCTTGCCTTATAATCTCACAAAATCTTCCTTTCTGTTGACTTTTTAACCTTAAGGAGGAGAACTGCACACATAATAAATAGTACACTGATACTTTAATTATTATTTATATAACATAATTTTCCATTCTAATTACTTGCTAAGGTCCCTAGGAGGTACAAACGGGTTGTGCTAGACTGTTAACATAAAAGTTGGCAGTTCAAACCCACCCACAGTATCGTGGAAGGAAAGGCCTGGTGATCTGCTTCCATTAAGATTACTGCCATGAAAACCTTATGGAGTAGTTCTAGTCTTTAACACATGGGGTTGCCGTGAGTTGGAATTGATTCACGGTGCTGAAAATGATAAAACTTTGGCAATTAAAGAGATCAACTATTTATTAAGAGTGAGAGACAGACATTTTTGCAAATGGGCAGTCAATTCTAGAGAAACTGCTGTGACTATCACAAAGTGGTTTTTTGCTTATATGCCATTTACAATGTTGTCATAAAAGAAAAATGCACAGTAGGTTTTTTGAAAGTCATAAAATAGTGCAGAAGAAAAGTCACGTGGCATACACAAAATCTGAGAGCTATAGGCCTTGGGAAAAAGAAACTTTTAGATTAAACATTAACCATGTGTTACTTCAAAGTGAGCAAGGTTCTTGGGGAAACAAGAAGGGGTATTCTCGAGGGATTAATGAGGTTGGTTTGTAGGGGTGTATTTAACGATAAGACACTCAGAAGTCTTAGAATGTTGCCTAGGCTTCTGGGGAGTTATTTAACAATCGCAGCTAACAACAAAAACAATTATTTGCTTGGATAAGTGTAATAAATTCTTAAAAGAAACAAACAGCAACATTCATTTACCAGTTTTCTATTGTGCTGTTGTTGTGTGCTGTCTAGTTGATTCCACTCATGGCAGTTGTGGAACAGGACAAAGTAGAACTTCCCCACGGAGTTTCCTAGGCTGTAATCTTTACAGGAGTAGATGGCCAGGTCTTTTCTCCCACGATAAGTGGCTTGTGGGTTCAAACTGCCAAGCTTTCAGTTAGCAGCCAAGGGCCTAACCATTGCACCACCAGGGCTCCTACGGGGTTTCTATTACCTTCAAATTTGTGATGATAATAACCCATTGACTTAATGCCCACTCAGTGGCACCTTCACATTTTGTCTGTGTGGAAAAAGTGCAGTGACAGCATCAGACAATTCTTTATCTTTTTGTAGCCCTTTGCAATTCACAGCAGACCTTAGTAACAGCTATCATGCTATATCTTCCCAAAACCATTCTTTTGAGGGAATTATTATCATCTCTGTTTTATAAGGAAACCTGGTGGTGTAATGGCTAAGAGCTAAGGCTGCTGACCAAAAGGTCGGCAGTTCCAATCCACCAGCCACTCCTTGGAAACCAATGTGTCAGTTCTATTCTGTCCTATAGGGTCATTATGAGTGGGAATCAACTCCACGGCAAAGGGGTTTTTTTTTATATAAATGACAAAACTGAGTCTGAGAAATGAAGGTGATGAACAGTGGCATCACTAAGCGGGGGTAGAGGGTGTGGACCGCACGCCCTGACACTGTCAGAGGGTGTGGTGCAAAAATGACCCACGGTCTGCACCACCTGAGGAAGAGGGGCCACCAAGGCAGTGGCATCTCTAGAGTTGGTGTCACCCACCCCCCACCCTCACTCCCCGCACCCGCCAGTCAGGGTGCTGGGGGAAAGGCTGCAGTGCCTACCATTGGGCCTAGAGGAGGGTCTCCGCCTTGGCCAGTGGGAGAGGGGAGGAGCTGCGGGGAGCCACGAAGGAGGGCCTGGGAGGGGCAGGGCTGCAGAGGGCAGTGTTCGGGACGGTGGTGGGGGGTGGAGGTAGCTTATTCTGCCCGCCAGGGGGCATTTCAGTTGGCCTGCCCACGCAGTGTGTGACACCATGAGTCAGCACTAGGTGACACTATGAGTCAGCACTAGGTGACACCAACCCTGGTGACACCATTATTAATAGAACAACCAGAATGGAAATAATGAGAATGTTCAACCTGTTTAAAGCCAAGGTCACTGAACAACTTGCATAGAAATTACTGAATGGGAATCTAAACTGCTATGTAACCCTTCACTGAAAACACAATAAAATATTTATACAAAAAAAACTAAAATTAACTAGGTCAGAAATAAAATGATTAAAAGATGGAAAAAAATAAGGTGATTCACTGACAGACATGATAATAACTTAGCAAAGCTTCTATTCATTTGTTCATCTATTTATTTACTTATTTATTCACTTATATTAGGAACATTTTTTTCTTACCTGTACTAGTGTATTAACCCTGGTAAACGTGAAAATAAAGTCTAACATTTGTAGCATGAGAAACGTTGCAGCCCACTTTACAAACACGTTGTGAAAATAACTGATAAAAATTAGTATGACACTTAGCATTCGCCTTGTAGTAAGCAGTTTCACAGATATCCATAGCTGGTTTAAATGGAACTTGTTTGGCCCACCCATTCCAACTTATTTCTAACTCAAATTCCACCAGCTATGCACCCTAGAGAATACATTCTTTATAGTTCTGCTATTATCTTGCAGCTTTTGTGGAAGAACCATAGTAACTCATTTTACAAGGGCAAAAAATTCAAGGCAGCAAAATCATATTGAAAATTGAATCAGAAAACGTTCTGCATGACTAAAGCTCAGTGCACTGCGTTCTTACGTGAAGAATTTAGTTATGGAGATGATTTACTTTCAGAAATTTTTTGTATCCATAGATAGGTGAAGTTCACAAAGAGAGAGAAAAACAGAAGGTAGTGTTACGATGACACAATTGTCCGCCTATATATGCTCTACTTTTGACGTGAAAACTCAGACAACTCTGATGGAATTAAAGGAAAGCTTAGGTGTCTACATGAACGAAATGACCAATCAACTAGATGCATCATCGACAGCCGAATGAATTCTTCTTCCAGATACTTCAGAACAGTAGCCTGTGCATCTATGTAGTGTTCCCTGTTAACCTGACTCAGCTAGGTCCCAAATGGAGTCCCTTGTGCTGAACCCACATCAGCAAACGGAAACCTGTTTCTGTTTCTCTCAAATGACTAACCTCAGGAGCCAAAATCAAAGTCAGCTGACTCTCCCAGAAACGGAAACCTCAGCTGGTCAATCAAGACTTGCCTGCTCAGTTTAACCTGGTTCAAAATTTCCCAGCAATCCCAAATAAGGAAAGAAAGTGACAGGTAGCCAGTCTGAAACTCTCCCAGCTTAGCTTCCTGGTTCCTGTGTGTCCGCTGTTAAAAAAGCCCTTCTGCTTGTCTGACTGCCAGACCAGACGTTCTGTGGTTCATGAACTGAAAAATAAAGCTTATGAGTTTGTACACAAATTTAATATTGAGAAAATTTTATTTTTAACATCCCAAAACAGTATTTTCTGAAGAAAACAAGCAGCCCCCCAGACCACACCATGGATCCTCAGATTCTGTCCTGGTCAGAGACCTGAGCTAGAGGCCAGTGGTCACAAAATGAAACTCCAGTTCTGAAAATATCGGGACAGAATAAAAGAGAAAAAATAAAATCTGGATGCTTGCTGGACTTGTCATCATTGCCGACATAGGTTTAATAACATCTTTGGGCCTAGGAAAAATACTTTAAAACTTTCAGACAGCCTAATTTTCTTTTGCTTCTGGAATACAAGCTTTGTACTTACTAAAGAAAATATGAAAGTATAAACAAAGAATAAAGGATAATCTTGAGGAGAATAATATTCACTTAGGGAATGCTAGAAATATCACTCAAGTTTCATTTTGAGATGAATAAAAAATTCCCAGAAAGTCAATATGTGTCTCTTCCAAAATTGTCCTCACAGGTTCTAACGGGTAAATCTAGGCTGTTTGTGTTGTTTGTATTATTAATGTTAACACAAAAAATAAAATCAGAGCCCTATACAGCTAATCTCCTGCCCCGCCACCCCCCAGAACCTTATAGTAAAATTGAGTTAAACTTGATTGTAAATAGTTTCAAAAAGGAAAGGAAGAGAAGGCGGCAGGATATGAAGGCAAACTTCCCAGTGTCCCCTACTGGGCACTTGTATTTGATTGCTAGGCCTCCAGCAGGTTCCTATTACCTTTCTTTTCTTTCTCAGAAACTCTCTTCAGAACTCCCTATACCTCACACCCCTGCCCCCCACCTCCCTTTTGCCTGTGAACTCAATCTCCAAGTACCAACCTTTTTGAAGTCTGCCTGTGTTTATGCTCTGGGCTGCTCTATCAGGTACTATTAATTAATGGACTTTTTTTGGTAAATAACTGGGAGAACTAGACAGAGGATTTTTTTTTTTTAAAGTTAAACAAAATAAAGCAAAACTTTCTCTTCTGGTATTCATCTAGCCGTAGGGAAGTTAAACCGATTAAGACTATGATCTTCTAATTGCATTTCCTTCCCCAGACACCACCCCCAGCAAAGCAGTAATCCTAATCACAAAATCCCTTGTGCTACCAGACCTAGCACTTTGTAGTCTTTTGTCACAGAGCGCTTCTTCCACCCTAGTTTCCTGGGGCTTCTTCCACTGCAGAAAGCATTCCTTTGATCAGAATTTGACTTTTGGTTCAGTGAGCAGCTGGATCTGCACTTCCAAATCCAGGGCTTTGCTTTACTGCTGCCCAAGCTGATCCCACTGTCCAGAGAAGGAATGCAAAGATGTTAGGGGACATGCCTGCCCAGTCAGCAGCAGTGTTTTCTGGCATCTCACACTGGAACTCCAAAAGAATCTCCCCATAGAGAAACTGTATCTACATACACACACGCACACACGCACGCACACACACACACGTAATCTGGCCCAGACTTGAAAAGTTTAAAGAGAATTGGAAATTCTAGGGAATTTTTAAAGGAAATATCATTCCCAAAAAAGTATTCAAAAACCAAACCTACTGCTGTTGAGTTGATTCCTATTCACAGCCCCTGTAGGACAGGCTAGAGGTGCCCCCATAGGACTTCCAGGGCTGTAAATCTTAACAGAAGCAGACTGCCACCTCTTTATCCCGAGAAGCGACTGATGGATATGAACTGCTGACCTTTTGGTTAGCAGTCGAGCACTTTAACCACTGCGCCACCAGGGCTCCTTGCCATAAAATAGTCAACAGTTAGTTTTGGTAAATAAGAAATGACTGGACTCTTGATCCTACTCTGCTTTAAACTGGTCTCTTCCTTCTGAGCATTTGGCTTCAGACAGTTAACTTCAACTCCCATCTTTGATTTTAGCTTCATTCTGATTCCATCTTCCTGGGCCTAAACTTTCCTGTATCTTCTCTGACGTGGCCTGTCCATTCAGTCCCAACAGATTGCATTGTGCTCCATGCTTCCATTTCTAACTTTGAAGAGACCCACTAACACCAGGGCTCATAGGCTCTGCCTCAGTCTCCCCATCCCTCAGGTGGGATAATACATATTGCCCATCAGGCATGACCCTTCTAAACACAAAGGGAAGGCTTTGTCTTAAACAACAAAGAGAAAGTGTGGCCTTTGTGCTTGAAGAACATGTAGCCACGAGTGAGTGAGAAGTTGAGGCAGAGCCTCCAGAAAGTGTTGATGTAGGACTGAACAAGAGCATTTCTTGAAGTTAGCCAGAGCAGTGTGTTTGCCTTCCTGTCACACTCTGCCCCTTCCCATCTTCTGAGCTATGGAAAGCTCCCTGCATCCCTAAATTTACCATGGAAAAAACCCTGTGAGAGGTTTTTAAGCTAAAAGGCAAATCTCCAGATTCATTTCCTAGGTTCAGGATTAAAATAGCCACAGCTCCCTGGTGTGTATCAAGACAGAGAACAAACTGTAGAAATGGAGAATGATTAGACAACAGGGAAAGTATTTTCCAAAAAATGACAAAGCTCTTGTGGAAGTTTTGACATCATTTCCTCCAATAACTGATAATCATGAAAAACAAAAATATTGCAAATAGTACTAATCAAAAGCCTGGTAACAATAAATTCTTGATCATTATCCTTGAAAGGGATCATCAGCCCCAAGATAAAGAAATCTAATACTTTTGTTAGAATGGGACTTTTTTTCCTAAAAAAAAAAAAAAAAAAACTAATTGTACTTTAGTCTAGAACGATTCTAGTCTTCAAACACAGTTCTCTTTTAAGAGAAAAACACATGAGTGTGTTGTTATGTGAGGAGAACTTTGACCTGGGAAGGGTACTTAGGCATTCTTCCAGACAAGCTGTTGATTTCCACAGAAAATTGGCAGAAGAAAGAGTCATCTGGGATAAAATGTTATGCACATTGTTGGTGTCTCACTGTAAGAAATGCACTTCAGTTTTTTTACTCAAGAAACATGGCACTATGCAGCTAATGTTATTTCTCAGTATACCACAGATTTATAAAGAATCCAGGATGGGTGTATTAGTTTTATCTATTTCAAAAATCTAAACAATTATTTTTTTTAATGAGCATTCGATGCAATGATCGACTTAACTACATTTAGGGTCTTCTTTTTTATAAAATGCATCTTCTGTTTCCAGATTCTTATGCAATGGGGACCCATCAAAATGTTTGACAAGAACTTAAGAGCTGGGTTCTACTCATCACTCTAATATTAACTTGCTTACAGGATATTGTGCAAGACATTAAATATTCCCAGACACTTTAGTTAACACAACAATAGCTGCCGTAACAAGTAAATGCGAAAATTTCATTGGTGTTAGAAGACTGTTTCTTGCTCGTAGAATAGTCCATTGCAGGTGTTCCTGGTCAGCAATCAGCTTTACTCCCCATGGTGACTCAGGGGCCCAAGTTCGTCCTGTTTTATAACTCCTCCGTCCACTAGGGCAACAGGGTCCTCTGTGTCCAGCTAGTGGAAAGAGGAAAAGAGCATGGAGAAGTCACACCCACTATTTAAGGGTCTGGCCCAAAAGCAATACATATCACTTCCACTCACATTCCAAGGACAAGACCAGTCATGTGGCCATTCCTGATTGCAAGGGGGAGAGGAAAGCTGAGAAATACACTCCAGCCAGGGAAAGCATGAATTTGGGGTACAGAGCTATAAACATTTCTGCCACACCAGACCTCTACTTATTTATCTTTGAAATGCTAATAACAATACTTGACCTGCCATGCCATAGGAGCATTGTGAGGAAAACAGTAATAGATGTTAATGTGCTTTGAAAATGGTTCTAGGTAATCATAGCCTGACAAGATATTATTTTCCCTTATTTGTGCTTCCCAGTACTTGAAGATTCAAGTCTATTTGTCTTAATCATCTAGTGCTGCTATAACAGAGCTATCACAAGTGGATGGCTTTAACAAACAGAAGTTTATTCTTTCACAGTCTAGTAGGCTAGAAGTCCAAGTTCAGGGCACCAGCTCCAGGAGAGGGCTTTCTCTCTCTCTGTAGGCTCTGGAAAAAGTCCTTCTCATCAATCTTCCCCTTATCTAGGAGCTTCTCAGTGTAGGAACCTCCAGTCCAAAGGACGTGCTCTGCTCCCGGCACTGCTTTCTTGGTGGTATGAGGTCCTCCTGCCTCTCCGCTAGCTTCTCTCTTTTGTATCTCAAAAGAGATTGGCTCAAGACACAATCCAATCTTGTAGATTGAGTCCTGCCTCATTAACATAACTGCCAATAAGCCCGTCTCATCAGCTTCGTAGAGATAAAATTTACAACACACAGGAAAATCACATCTGTTGACAAAATGATGGACAGTCACACAATACTGGGAATCAAGACCTAACCAAGTTGGTAGATATTTTGGAGGAACACAATTCAATCCATGACACCGTCTTCAACTGATAAAGCTGTAGAAGCACACATTTCTGTGTCTGTGTTCATCATCCTTACCCTCCAGCGGCATTTGACAAAGTTAGCCCTTGAGTCTGTGAAACAATCTACTGCTTTGGCTTCCACATCACCATGCTATGGACTGAATTGTGTTGGAAGCCTCACCCTTATACCTGTGGATATAATCCTCTTTGAAAGTAGGGTTTCCTTTGTTATGTTAATTAGCTCATACCTGAGTAGGTTGGATTCTAAAGCTAATCACTTCTGAGTTATTAAAAAAAGCTGGTTAAACATAGGCATGTGCACACATGGGGAAAGACAGATGCCATGTGAAGGTTGCCAAGAAACCAAGGAATGCTCTGGGCTACTGACAAGGAATCCACATGGCCAAGGCCTTGATTTGAACATTTAGCCTTCAAGAACTGCAAGAAAATTAATTTCTGTTCTTTAAAGCCACTCATGGTGTTTCTGTTATAGGAACAATAAGGAAATGAAGACATCATACTTTCCTGTTCCTCCCACTTTCTCACTGGTGCTGAGTACTCATTCTCTACCCAGAAATTTTTCATTTCAACACTGCAGGGCTCTGTCCTGAACCTTATCTCTCATCACACACATTCTCAAGCAATTCTGTCCTTTCCAATGGCTGCACTCTGAGGAGCCTTAAATCATATCTTGAGTCCAGCTCCTCTGAGCTCCAGACTCCCATCTACCAAAGACTCCTTGACAGCTCCATCTGAAAGTTTCAGAAACAGATTAAACTTCACATGTCCAAAACTAAACTCCTGATTTTCCCTCCCCAAACCTGCTCCTTAGATGACTTCCCAGATATAATCTTCCCTATCTCAGCAAATAGTGTCAACTGCTCAAATCCAAACAACCAGAAATCGTATTTTACTCCTCTTTTTCCCTCACCTTCTATTGGAAAGTCCTATTGGTTTTACCACCACCACCTCCCCCTGACAAAAAGTCTTGCTTCTGTCTGCTTCTATCTATCTGCTGTCTCCCTAATTCCAGCCACTATCTTATCTCACCCAGACACCTACAGAAGTTTGCTAACTAGCTCCTCCAATTCTACACTTGCCTCCTATAACCCATTCTCCCCAGAGAAGCATGAGTAATATTTTTAATACATGTAAGATTTTACCAAATCTGCTTTCCCTAATAACTTCATGATGTATCACTAGCTCTAACCCCATCCAGTCCTGGACACTATTCTCCCACAACCAGAGCAATGGCTACACTCATCTTCCTCGGTTGTGAACTCTTTCAGGCATCAGAGCTTTTCACATTTGGGCTGCTGTTTTTACCTACCCAGAATCCATGCACCCTTGCTACACCCACTCTTCTCCAGTCTCAGGTGGAACTATCTCTACTACCACCTTCAGCTCCAAGCAGGGCACATGGCACAGGCCTTGGCCATGAGAGAGGAGGGGGCAAACCCGAGGATGAAGGCAGCGTTTGGGAAAGCGGGGCTGAAAGAGAAAAAAAAACAAACAAACAAACCCATTTCCATCAAGTCAATTCCAACTTATACTGACTGTATAGGACAGAGTAGAACTGCCCCATAGAGTTCCCAAGGAGCACCTGGTGGATTCAAACTGCCAACCTTTTGATTTGCAGATATAGCTCTTTACCACTACTCCACAAGTGTTTCTGCAAGGTGGAGAGTGAGCCCAAATCCTGACCACGCCATTAAAGGATTGACCCAGCCATGCCTGAAATGAGACCTACTTCTGGATTTCTAGTTTACATAAGCCAGCAATTTCCTTTTACTGCTTTCGCTAGTTTAGGTTTGAGCTCTCAGACCTGCTGTCCCTCTACCTAGAATATTTTTGTCCTGTCTCTTCATAAAGCTAACTCCTCTCACCCCAGGTCTCAGTTTAAATGTCACCTCCTCAGAGATGTCTTTCTTACACATCCTACTTAAAGGCCATCTCTTTTTAATCTGTTCCTTGATTTCTTTGCCCTTGTTTGTTTTTTGTTCTGTTTTGTTTTTTTCTTTTCCTCATGATGCTTACCACAATTTGCACCATTTCATTTATTTTATGTTTACTCCTTTTTAACCGTTTCTCCCATTTAAACAAAGTCAGGGGAAGGGTTGATCTCAGACTCTGTTGCGTCCTAAGGGCCTGGGATGGTGCCCAATCACACGGTAGCCATTCAATATTTATTAAATTAATAAACACATATTTTTTCCTGGCTACATTAAGTCTTTGACTACTGAAGAATTTATATTGCTTAAGAGAGGGTTACGTTTGAGCTGGTACGTAATTTTCAGATCTAAAAACAATTTTACCGGATTGCAAGTTCTACAATCAAGGGCTATATTTTATTGTAGTTTTTTTTTCTGCTCACCCCAAATATCCTGCTTAATGCCTTATGTACCACATGTGTACAATACTGTGAATTTTCTCTCCCAATGATAATGCCAATTAAGTCAGCAAAGGAGAAAGGCAGTACTGAACCAACAACAGTATTCTCAAAACTGTAATTTCTCTTTTCAGAATTTACTATGAGAATCCACTGGGACCAGTTAGTATTGGGGGAGGAAATTTTCTAGGTGAGTGAATAAAACTGTAAATATTTGCTGAATGAATCATAAGTCACTGTAGCTAAACAAATCCCAGAAAGAAAGAGAGAAAAAAGGGGGAGAGAAGGAGGAAATCCAAAAACCTTAGTCATTGAGCCAGATGAGTTGAATTAGTCTACAACCCACCGTTAGCTGCAGTGACACTGTGCTTCCCATGTTTGAACGTTCCAGATCCTATAAATAAATTTTTCATAATCTATGAAAAATTACTTAGACCTCTTCTTCTCCTTTTCTTCCCATTCTCCTTGCTCTCCTAACACAGAGCTGGGTGATGTGTTAGGTAGGAAAGTCAAGTGTTGTAATGCTGGGGCTATGAGATTTAAGTCAGAAAACAAAATATGACTCTCCAGCTGTCTTGGTCAAGTCACAAAACCATCTGTTTCCTCATCTATAAAATAAGAATTAAGTACACTCACTCCATGTACCTCAAAAAAGGTTTCTAGAAATCTAATAAAACAGTATACTAGAAAATGTACTTTGTTATGACCAAAATTCAGTTATTAATGTATCTGTTATTTTTCTTATTATTGCTACTAATCTCTACCCAGATAGTTTTAGGATTCCTTAATTACTTCTGTTGACCACCAAAATGAAATCTATTTATATATTTTTACAGTTCCCTATTGAAAGAAAAAATATAATCCAACCACTTGTAGTGAAAACACTTTCAGAAAAGAAAGCCAAATTTGAAATATTCACAAAACCTAATTAGAAATCTAGATGCTTTGACCTTCATTTTTTTGTTGTTTTTATGTTTACTTTACAATGTGTAGTCTTTTAAAAATGTTGTCACACAGAGAATCAAAAACAAATTGGGATGTGAGGTTTCTGAACAATGCAGTTCATATTGTCCCTCTGAACAGTAGAGAGATTAGGTGATTTATATGAAGTCCCTACTTCCGAAGCTTAAGCCCCAACCCAAATTAGAGTTGTGGGTTGTGAAAGATTCTCAGAAAGGATGTGTTCTTCAGCCTCCTGACCAACCATAGTAGGCCAAGGAGAAAAAGACTTTTCGGTGGGAAAGTGATGAAGGGAATAAGCCCTGCACTCGGTCCAGCTTGTCCCCTAACCTCAACAACATGGAAGGAGCCATGGAGGTCACATTTTCGCCTACGAGGAACCTATGGGGTATACAGGCTTAGCACTAAGTTTTAGGGTCACTTAATAACTGTGTGACATTGTGACATAGGGCAGTTGACAAAACTCTCTGTCCCTTAGTTTCTTCATCTGTAAAATGGAGATAATGCTGCTGGGAGAACTTAATAAGGTAAAATGCGTATAACACTTAGCAAAGTGCCTGGCACGTGGTAGGAGCTCAATAAATGTCTGCTACTACTAGCCCTGGGGGTGCAGTGGTTAAGACCGTGGCTGCTAACCAAAAGGTCAGCAGTTCAAATCCACCATCTGCTCCTTGGAAACCCTATGGGGCAGTTCTGCTCTGACCTATAAGGTTGGTATGAGTCGGAAAGGACTTGATGGCAACAGGTTTGGCTTTTCGATTTTATTACTAGTATTAATAAGAGTAGCAATAGAAATTTGTGTTTTTATTTCCCTTTTAGACCTTAGAGTCACAAGGCCTTACTGCTGCCCATGCTGACACTACAGTAAGAAATGTTCATGAGGTGTTTACTGAGACATTTGTTTTGCCTGAAATTCTGTATAACCCTCAATCACCCCGAATTTAGCCAGTTGGAATAAAAATTATGTCAAAGTTCTAATAGAGTCATTTACTGGAATGCTTTAACTCTCAAAGAAAACCTTCAGTGGCATTATTTGTTTCTCTTATTAAATACCAAATAACGATAATATAAGCTATTGATCCTAGTGAAGCCCCAATGAGCACTTTGGTTTTACTGCTAGGTTTCAAGCTTCTGCAGCTTTGCCTTTGAGTTACTTAAGAAGTACAATGTCTCCACAGATACAGGGAACTATTCCATTAGGTTCTTGCTAAGTGTCCTAAGCCATTTTTTCCCATGTCTCCAAGGGGTTGAGAGATCTCTCTCTAGACACAGAACAGAATCTTCCTTGAAAATAAATGCTTCTAAATGCTCTTGTGCCCCTTTCTCCCCTTGTGTCCCACCTGATTGTCCAGGCCAAGAATGATAACATTTGCTTAAAAGTTACTTTGAAGATGGAGCCTAGAATCATTTTGGTAAATATTCAGGGAAATTTTAAACCTATAAAAATCTTCTCTGTTTTCACTGTAAGAAGGCCATTTTCTAGTTTCCTATTTGTCAGTTCTCCCTTGGTCATAAGTATTAAGAAACCTCATGTAATTTCAATCATTTATTCATTTATTTATTCAATAATTCATCATACTTTTAATGAGTGTCTACTCTGTTCCAGCAATGTATAAGCTTTGGGAATACAAAATTGAATATTATGAAGTGTATTTTGATCCAGATATTTCAACAAATAATTGTAATATAATGTTAAAGTGCTCAAATAAAGATATGTACCAAGTACTAAGGAAGCTCAGAAGAGGGAGTTACAGGATGTTTCTAGAGTTGGGAGAGGTTTCACAAAGAAATTAAACAAAGAGGTTATTCACAATTAGTAGAAATAAAATAATAGAAACCTGGGAGAAAGTCTTCAGTTATAAATAAAATAACTAAACAAATTAATATATAGAAAGGACTTAGACCAATGACTGGCACACAGCAAATTCCATATAAGTGTTAGCTGCTATTATTATTTCTATCACCATCACCATCATCCAGACAAATGCTAGGAGCTTATCAGCTTCAGTCTGTTTTAGGTATGTTACTGTTACCTTCCACGGGTTCATTTCAAGTTCCAAAGGTCCTGTTCAATAAAATGCCAGCAACATCAAGATAAGGCATGAGTAATAATCATGTCTAACCTACTCTTGGAGCCCTGGTGGCGCAGTGGCTGCTAACCAAAATGTTGGCAGTTTGAATCCACGAGCCTCTCCTTGGAAACCCTATGTGGCAGTTCTGCTCTGTCCTACAGGGTCGCTATGAGTAGGAATCACCTCGATGGAAGCAGGTTTGATTTTTATAGGGCCACTATGAGTTGGAATCAACTCAACCGTAATGGGATTGTAAATATAAATATATGTACAAAAAGCATACACGCAAATTCCATTATCCTGGTTGCCTATGATGAAGGGAGCCTTGGTGGAGCAGTTGTTAAGAGCTCAGGCTACTTACCAAAAGGCTTGCAGTTTGAATCCACCTCTGCTCCTTGGAAATCCTATGGGGCATTTCTACTCTGTCCTACAGGGTAGTTATGAGTTGGAATCAACTTGATGGCAACTGGTATTTTTGGTTTAGCTTACTGTAGTCTAGCACCCTTTCTTCATCCAACTAAAAAAATGAGCAATAAGTAAATCTTTTGTAGTAATAGAGTGGAATTGATAAAAGAGGATTAAGGTCAAATCACCCTATATTTAATTTAAAAATTAAGGAATTGAGGGAATAAATGAGTTCCCAACTTTTCCTAGAGCACTATCAATGTGCCCAGGAACTTATCCCACAGTAGCTGATGGCATTAGCAATGGGATGCCAGATACTGGCAATCTATTAGTCAGGATAGGATATGCAACTACACAAAATCAACAACAGTAATCTCTCAGTGGATTAGCACATATCAAGCCTGCCATGAATCTAGAAGCTCTTCAAGGCACCTCCTTTCCCAAGGGAGGACTTGGAGATCCAATCAAATTCCGCCATATAGGTATGCCACCTGCAACACATGGCTTCCAGGTCACCACAAATGGAAAGGGAGAACTGAAGAGCCACACACCTGTTAATAAATGCTTTGGCCTGGAAGTGACCTATATCAGTGCTACTGCTTACAACTCACTGCCCACAGCTGGTCATATGATCCTACTTAACTACATGAATATCAGGAAATTTGTGGGAGTATATGGATATTTGATGAACAGTAAATCTCTGCCACAAACAGCCACAATGACTAAGCTTTATTATGCAAAGGTGGAGAGTGGAGAGAAAGTTGCTGCTGGTTTTTTCCTCATAAATGGTGTCTACTTTTTTTTTTTACTGGTTAGAGTCACTCTTCTCAACAGACTGGAGATTGTTGAGTCCTTTTTTTTTTTTTTAATTGTGTTTCCTAATACCACTTCTGAAAATAGTAGGTGTTGAATGAACAAATAAATGGATATATGGACTCTTTAGATAGAGCCTATACAGGTTATCTACATTGTTGTAAGCCAACCTCTACCACCAGGATTCTGTTCTGGTGACTAAATTTATTTCACTATAAATATGTCAGCTAAATTCATTTTATTATTTGGGGAATTACCTGGGGGAACAATAATCAAAATGACTCAATCACCTCATTGTTTATAGAAGCCATGTCAGCACTATATATCCCTTACACTGTACATTAAAGCACCTAACACATAACATTTTATCTACACACTTATTTTCTTTGTCTTTCTTAGTCCCACTAAATAGCCTTCTTTTTGCCCTAGAAATGTCCTAAAAGGAAAAAAAGGAATTAAGTTTACATTATTTCCTCTATGTAGGTTATTATCTGGGCTTATAGTTCCTTCCTTCTGTATAATTTTAATTGGTATTAAAGGACAATACTTAATTCAGCTACTCTCAAGAAAAAAATAACATATTCTTTCACTTTAAATATTTTTTCTATTATGTTCTTTTTTATTATTGTTTATTTTATTATTTCTTCACTGAGAAGACCTTGAGAATCACTGCTCTCCCTCTTATCCATTTTTTGGTCTTGCGATTATGTCATTACCTGTAACTATGTCTTTACAACCTTTAAACAACTTAATTGCCAAAGAAAAACAATCGTTCTGTTATTTTGAATAAAGATATATACACCCTGCCCAAGCACAAAGTCTGGTATGTAAAACTTATTCAAATATGTCCAGGTTCTAACTCTCTAAATTTTCCTGAAATAGTACCCATCTAGAGAGCCTGGAAAATCCTGATTGATGTAAATGAACCCCAATCATTATTTTTATTCATAATTCATCAAATTGCACTCCCAGATGAGTCACCATCACCTCCATGAAAGTAACAAATGATTTAAAAGTCCTAATGCAAATAGATGTATTGATTTCAAAATACTGTCAAAGCATTTCTTGTAGAAACATAAATATTAGGGCTGCTTGGTGAACAGCTCAATCCAACAGAATCAGTACATTGCAATTAATTCAGGCCTTGCAAATGCCACTTTCTACCAACTAAAGCACAATCTTGATAACTCATCATGCTGGGGTGGTTTCCATAGCCAGGTGTTCTAGGCCACCAGTTGTCAAATGTGTCATTAGAACAAACTAAAAAAAAAATAATACTTTTGTTTATTTGCTGCAAACAATAAAGTATCAAAAATTTTTAATTAATTGCTTTTTCTAGGTATGATATAGAGTGAATTCAAGCATCTCCTTATCTCTTTCTCATTCTCATATATTATATCACTGTCTTATCTCTTTCTCACTCACTTGCATTGGCTATGAGAACTATGTATAAGCACAGCTTAGTCTGAATAGCAGTCCATAGTTTGCCATGATTACTTGTAATGTTAATAATTGTAGCAATTACCAACTGTAATGTGTGAAAAAATACTGAGAATTTCTTATACTTCTGGGTGCTTCCATGGGAATCTAACATACATATAAAAATCATGGATATCACAGCAGAGAAAGGGTTGGGAATCATTGCTGTAGATAAGCCTGGTTGAATATCCCTGATGCTCATTTTCTGCTACATCTTGTCTAAAGCAAATATAATTGTTATCTTGATTGTAATTTTTTGGTACAAAGTTTCCATTCATCTATTTAATAATTTACATCTAGAATATCAAGTTAAAAACTTAGTAGTTTTTTTCTCTCCTATACTGAAAGCTTTTTATTTATTTTGATATATATATGTCTTTCACTAATAGTATCTTCCTTTCATTCCTATGAAATTAAGTAATCCAATGTCCTTTCTCAAATATTCAAACATCCTGCATCTACTTCAAACAGCAAACGAAAAAAGAGAGAGCATTTCAGTTCAAATATATTAATTGAATGACTTTAAGACATATGATCCCAAACCCCAAACACCCACTTATGACTCTGTTATATCATCATAAAATTGAAATTACAACAGCATCATGAAAATATACTGACATAAATAACATTTCTTATGAAGTAAAATAACCCAACTCTTGTAGGAATCCTAAGAATTCATAAAGTTTACTTTGAAAAAAGGTCTCTGGGTGACACAAATGGTTTGCACTTGGCTACTATCTGAAAAGTTGGTGGTTTGAATCCACCCAGCTTTGCTGTGTAAAAAAGACCTAGCAATCTACATCTGTAAGATTACAGCCATTGAAAACCCAATGGAGCACAATTCTACTCTGACACACGTGGGGCTGTCACGAGTTGGAATTGACTTGACAGCAACAGATTTGTTTTGTTTTATTGTTGTTGTTCTTAATCTTTAAAAAGAAATCCGTGGAGGAAAGATTGATGTTGTCAAGGATTTCATTTTACTTGGATCCACAATCAATGCCCATGAAAGCATCAGTTAAGAAATCAAATGACATATTATGTTGGGCAAATCTGCAAAAGACGTCTTTAAAGTGTTAAAAAGCAAAGATGTCACCTTGAGGACTAAGGTACACCTGACCCAAGCCATGATATTTTCAGTTGCCTCATAAGCATGCAAAAGCTGCACAATGAATAAGGAAGACTGAAGAGTTGATGCCCTTGAATTATGGTGTTGGCAAAGAATATTGAATATATCATGGACTGCTAGGAGAACAAAAGAATCTGTCTTGGAAGAAATACAGCCAGAGTGCTCCTTGGAAGCGAGGACAGCATGACTTCGTCTCACGTACCTTGGCCATGTTATCAGAAGGCACCAGCCGCTGGAGAAGGACATCATACTTGGTAAAGTGGAGAGTCATTGAAAAAGAGGAAGATCCTCAACAAGATAGATTGACACAGTGGCTGCAACGATGGGCTCAAATATAAGAATGATTGTGAGAATGGCAGAGGACTGGGCAGTGTTTCATTCTGTTGTACATAGGGTCACTATGAGTCGAAATGGACTCTACGGCACGTAACAACAACAACACTCCTTAAACCAATAATAAACTCTCAATGACCTCTGATATGTAAGATGCCTGGGCCAGATCCTACAACTGGCAAATGTAGTTTTGGTCGTATATTTAAAATACTGTTCTCCATGTGTTCACAGTAACATACTTCCAGTCCACAGGTTTGAGAAAATGGCTAATTTAATATGTAGTAATTTTATAACCATGTAGCTCATGTACATTTCTCTGGAGAACTCCAAACTTCTTTCAAATGATGAGTCTGTGGGTGAAGAAAACATTTAGTCAGTTTCAAACTGTTCTGATGCAGAAAGGGCTCCAGTTGCAAGTAAGTGTTCCATAGATGATGTTTAAATAAAAGCCACAAAGAATAAAAAGAACTCCCAACCCATCTGAAATCACTTATATCGTCTATTCCATAAACAAAAGACAGATAAACCGATGGAAAATTGATTTGAGTTGAAACATAGAACACTTCCAAGTGGAGCATTTATAGAAAAGTGAATATTTAGAGAAAAGCTCTATTCCTTTTTTAAAGAAAAAAATGTTTGTTTATAGCATCAAACTTTGCCAGGATCCTTAACTTTAAGGTTTGTTACTTAAAAGATTTTGTTTTTTTTTAAAACAACTCTCTGGGGAAGAAATATTGGCTCATAAAAAAATGTTCAAAATATTATTAAAAACTGCTTTAGAAAAGCTAGTTAGTAAACATGTTTAAAAAAAATTCACCCGAAATCCTTTCCATTGCACAAAACATGTTATTAAATCATTTCTCTGGAGTTCCCAAAATATCTTTAATAATAAATAATTTTTTTTAATTTCTACTTAACACATTTATAAATTATAGTAATTTGCTTGTTATATTTTGCAACCATTCAAAACTTCAGATTCTAATTTTTTATCAAAATGAGGACAAGTGTAATAGCTTAAAAGAATGAATAATCAAATAGAATTTAAAGAAACACTGAAACTAAAATTTTAGTGACAATTACACCATTGTGCCATGAAACTTTACACAGGACACAGATGGTAAGAACACTTGTCCCAACCACTGGTCTTAAAAATGCAATGAAACATAAAATAGATTATATATTTTAATATTAATTTTGTCAGGAAATTTTATGTCCTTCATATCTATGGGCCTTTGCACCATCTAGAACTTCCCTCGCCCCTAGCTGTGCCTAGCCGAGTTCTCTCAGCCTAGATAGAAGCCTTCCATGAAACCTCCAGGGCTGGATGTGGCGCCCTCTCACTGTTCCCAGGTACCCTATGCTCATCTGATCACAATACACAGCACTTGACAGTAGATTTGCCCAATATAATACATCCTTTGCTTTCTTGATTGCTGTTAAAGTCCAAACCCCAAATTCTATAGTCAAGGAAAGGGAGACCCAGAGTTAGTGAGAGGCTTGTCCAAGGTAAGACAAGATTCCAACATTAGGAAAAAAAGCATATTAAAAAAAAAAGTGTGTGTTAGGGTATAGATGATGGGACACATGTCCAGTTTGACATAAGCCATACCTGTCTATGCAAAATGAAGTAACTGTCTGAATACTTTGTGCCAAAAATAGATTTGGCCTGAACTGTCCAAGTAATTGTAGCTTTGCAAACTTTTTTGCTTGAATCATCTAAATGATTGTCCTAATTCCCTGCATGTCTTTACTGCATAGACATGACTATAAAGTACAAATTTAAAATATTCCATCTTTTAAACAGACACCTCCATCTGCACAGTCTATTAATAGCTATATTTCAATACTAAGTCTCCAGAACCTAATCAGGTGGCAGATGGAGGCTAAGATGTCTGAAAAACACAACAAACCCATCAGCAAACTAAACTCAGAAAATCTTCTGTAAGATTTATGGCTCAACTCTGAAGGGCGATTCTATCCTTCTGAGCTAATAGCTCCTAATCAGCTCACTTGCCTACTCTTATTATCTTAACACATCAGAAAATTGTCCAAAATTGTCACGCAGGTCATTTATTCATTCTCTTGTGTATGTCAAGGAATAGTATGCCTATAAAGGGATCTAGGGAAACATCTAACTCGTCGCCCATCAGTCATCCTGGACAGATTAGACTCTCATTTTTAATACATTATTTAATAAAAGCACTGATGCGTTTTAAACAGTGAAGATCAGCATCTACTTTTCTCTGGGATGGTGGGGACACTCTGACCTCCCAGTTCAATATAATTTAATAACAAATGTTGTAGCATGTTGAGCATTTCTTTTCCTGAAAATAAACTTCTCGAGAGCTTCTTCATTCATTCTTTAATTTGATTTTTGAAACATTTTAAGCCTACAGACCAGAATAGAAAAAACAGACCCTGTGTACCCACCACCAAGATTAAACGTGTTGTTTTTTCTATCAGAATTGCTTCAATTCTATCCAACCATCTATCTATCCATCCATCCATCCGTTCATCCATCCATCTACCTAAGTCCCTCTCTCATCTTTCCCCTTCCTCTGAAGAAGCAAACCACCATTATAAATGTCTATGTGTATCATTTTCATGAAGGAGAAGAAGGAAGAAGAGCAAATGAGGAGGAGTAGAAGGAGGAGGAAGAAGAGAGTTAGAGGAGGGGGGTACTTTGGTATTTTCCAAATTTATCGTAACAAGCATTTATTTTGTAATAAAAAATTCATTTTTAAGTAAAATTGAAACTACAATATTATCTTCTTATGTCAAGAAGGACACATGAAAAATATTCTTGAGAGATGATTTTCTGTCACAGTTTGGAAACTCCATGTAAACAGACCTGTTTGCTCTATCACTGCCACACAAGCAGAGAGTCAGGGCTGCCCCACCAGCTCTGAATGGTCTCATTCCTCCACTGGATGGGGTCTGAGGTCAGCACTCTCCTTCCAGTCTCTCAGCATCCAGATGGATGGGCTCCTGGTCTCACTATTGTTATAAAGCATATAGTCTACATCAGCACTACATTGCTAAAATGCATTATAGGCCATTGTTTCTTAAGATTAGGAAAGTAGGACACCATTGACAAACTTGGTGAAAGCAGTTCTGAAAAACTGATGTGCAGGAAAAATATCCTTTTTAATAAACAATATTGGAGCAATTGGACAATCATTGGGGGGGCGGGTAATGGACCTTGACCTAACTCTCACATCTTATATAAATTTAACTCACTGTGGATCATGGATCTAAATATAAAGTGTAAAACTATAAAACTTTTAGATGAAAACATAGGAGAAAAATCTTCAAGACCTAGGATTAGGCAGAGTTCTTAGACATGATGCCAAAGTCTTTTTTGGACTTTACCAAAATTTAAAATTTTGTTCTTTGAAAAACCCTGTTAAGCAGATGAAAAGACAAGCCACAGATGGGAGAAAATATTTACAAATCATATACCTGACAAAGTACTTGTATCTAAAATATTTAAAGAATTCTCTAAACCCAGCAGTAAGAAAAAAAAGCAATTAGAAAACAGACAAAAGACTTGAACAGCCAATTTACCAGATAAATGGCAAATAATGAAAAGATACTCAACATTTTGGTTTCCTTTTTATCCATTAGGGAAATGAGAATTAGAGCTATGAGGAGATTCCAGTGCACGTCTAAGTGGCCCAAATAAAAATTCAGGTAGTATCAAATGCTGGGGAGGATGCAGAGCAACTCTGTACTATTTTTGCTACTTCTTACGAGTCTTAAACTATTTCAAAATAAGAAGTTATTTTATAAAAAGTGATGAGAGTGGAAACTGAATTGCAATGGATTGATCAAGGAAAGGGAAGTGAGAAAATGGAGTCAGTGAGTAAAGATCACAAAGAAAAAATTGTCTGATTAGCTGTCTTCATAGAGTAGAGTATGGCCCTGACCAGTGGAATTCACGGCTAGCAAGTTCGGAGGTGAGATAGCAGCAGTCTGTCTCAGAGTACCAGAGGGCTAAGAACATGACCACTTGGGCCAACTTCTTAGATTTGACACTAACTCAAGAACTTAAAGTGTGCCTATGCCTCAGTTTCCTTCCTTGTTAGAAAACTATAACATTCATCTTGAGAGATTGTTTTGAGGATTAAATGGGAAAAAAAATACACATATACCATTATACTCAATGCATTTTAACTTTTTGTTATTATTATTAGAATTCACCTAGATTTTGCCTAGGATTGGCAGTTCTCAAGTATCTCAGTTCATTTATCTCCTCTCCTTCTACTCCCCATTTTCAAAAATTCTCTCTCATTTCATATTGGTCCCTGTTTCTACTTGTACCTTCTCTATGTGGAGCACTAGTCTATATAATGTGTACTTTTAAATGACTTTACTTTTAATTCTTAATTTCAGTATTTTTAATTTTTTTAATATATTTGTCTAAAACTGATCTTTAAAAAATAAGTTCATTCGAAAATACAATTTTAAACAAAATTATATCTATTACATATCTGTGGCCAAATCCATATAAAATCACTATAATTAAAAACACCAAACATCTGTAAATATATGAAAAGTGTTTACCCAAGATGCTTATAAGAAAGAGGAAATAGACTAAGTGATTGCGTGCTGATTTCTTCTGAAAGAGGAAAAATTATTTTCTTATTCTTTCAAGGAGAAACTCTTCCTATTGACAAGGACTGTATCTTTCTTCCAAAGCCTTCTCTTTAGGAATCTTTAAGTATGATTTAAGTTGTAAGCAGGTTAGTTCAAACTTTTTCACCAATAAATTATTCACATTTTTTCTCCAGCAATGACTAATGGAATATGTAGGAAGTGTGACGTATATTCACATTCTGAGTAATTTTTATCAGAACAACCAAAAGCACATATTCTTAAACATTTATCACTGGACTACATTAAAACTTAAAACTGGTACCAGACAAAAGAGGATAATCATTACCTCAGAGTTCCTGAAGCACTTAATGATGTAGTTAGGACCTTTAATTAATATCATGCTTTACACACAGAAAGGTCTGATGCCTATGCCTCATGTTGTATAAAAGCTGCAGCTAAATGTTGATTAAACCAAGAACCAAACCCATTGCCGTCGAGTCAATTCCGACTCATAGCGACCCTATATGTTTATTAAATCAGCATGAAAAGCCCTGAGTACATAAAGTGCTGGATCACACATGTTTAAGTCTTATGATCTTTGACCTTGAGAAGGCCAAATGGCAGATGTACTGAAACATGCACAGAGTATGAAACCATGACAGTATATTGCCATGTTGTTCTTTTCTCCATACTTTGTAGAATTTCTTCATTTCCAGCTTCTCTGAAGCAAAAAGCCCAGCTGCTCTAACAAAGGAGCTGCTTTTATAAAGTGATTTTTTATCAATTCAAGGCAGATTGCCCACAATTTCAACTGACTGAAAGTACGCTACCACAGAGCTACCAACCATGGAGGCCAACCACTCAAACAGACCAATTCAGAAGAGCATTAAAAGATCTTTGGATAAACCCTTTAATTTTCCAGCAAATTCACTATGCTTCTAAGTTTGGGAGTTCGATGAATAAGACAATGGGCTGCTGTTGGTGACTTGCAAGCAAATACAGTACATTAAAGAAAGTCTAACCTTCCAGTTCGGAGTCTCTGGGTGGTGCAAATGGTTAAATGCTCGGCCAAAAATTTGTTGGTTTGAACCCACCCAGAGGTCCCTCAAAAGACAGGCTTGGTAATCTGCTTTCAAAAGGCCACAGCTCTGAAAACCCTATGGAGCAAAGTCCTACATTGCACACATGGGGCCTCCATGAGTAGGCATTGCTCAAAGGCAACTAAAAACTACAACGACCTTCAGGTTGCCTTGTCAACCAGATCCCTTTCCAATCTAAAAGTGTGTCTTCTTTCACTGCACTGAGCAGATAGAAGGCTAGACAAAAAAGCCTCATATTTAAGTAAAAGTTTTTCCTTAAAAATCTCATTAAAGATAAAATACTCTTAAAATATAAGCATTGATTTTTTGTCTTTATCAGTGACTGTTAACCTATATTCAGGTTTTATTCTGTGGTTCTGGAGTTGTTTGATCTTTTAATGATATGGCATTTTAGAAGACAGAGTGTATTTTAAAAGGATTGGTCTGGGTAAGTATTTTTATAATTCTAGGAATAAGTCGGAGCACACTGATTATCTTTCTTAAAATTGTACCAAAAGAGTAATTGAACACTGATCAGAAAGATACCAAAAATATGTGGAGAAAGTATTATTTGCATCCCTTATAACAGTGCTTCTCAAATTGTTATGTGTTTACATATTCCCTTGGGATCCTTTGAAAATTCAGATTCTCATTCCTTAGACCTGGCGTGGGGCCTGAGATCCTGTGTTTCTAACGAGCTTCCAATTGGTGCCTAGTGCTGCTGGTCAAAGACCATACTCTGAATAACAAGACTTCATCACACTATACAAGTTGGGAGTGAATCCTTAACAGGGGGAAAAAAACAGCAATTATCTACAGAGCCTTTGAAAAGTCTTTCTCCCCAAACAGCCAACAGACTATCAGACTTAACTACTTCTGAGCTAATATTTGACATGTGATGTGAAAATAAATCAACCAACTCTATGAAAAAAAAAAATCAGTGATGGTTTTTTCACTATTTAACTAATAAATGTGTTTGATATGTATTGCTTAGGAAAAAAAACTTTTACATGCAAATATACCTTTTTTCTAAGACTAAGTTATAGCACAAATGAAGTTTAATCTCTGAATTATTTGAGTATCAGTGAGATCCCTTTACTCTTCACTGAGCCATAGAAATGTGATGATTGATTAGGTCTTTTCCAAAGGCAGGGAGTAATCTCAATAAGAAACACAATAAGCACACACATCTGTTCATTTATTTCTAATAAAAAGATGCAGAAGTGACATTTGGCCCCTGACAGAGTTTCCCCCTGTTTGCAGAAAGGAGGGTGTGTTGGCTCTATTAACTCTATTGTTGACTACCAGTAAGTTTCTGTGAAGATTCATGAATGTCGCCAGCACTGTGTGTAGATGTTATCTTCATGCCTTAGAAATGAATGTTTACGTACTCTTTGAATTCCCAAAATACAGCCCATAGGTATTAAACACAGTTTACATCTAAGGCAATACATAGGTAAAAAATACTTTACAAGGAGAATCTGGATAGAAATTTTCATCTGATCAAATGTTTTGGTCTCAGGGTCTTTTCACACTTTGTTTACTTGGGTTATATATCTATAGACATCTACCATACAATTTAAAAAACTAAGAAATGTTTTTAAGTATTTATAAATATATTTACAATAACAATAATAAACCCATTACTTAACATGAGTACCATGTTTTTATGAAAAATAATTATATTTTCCAAGCCAAAAAAAAAAAAAAAGGAATACTTAGAAGAGTAGCATTGTTTTATATTTTTGAAAATCTCTTTAAAGCCTTTCTTTTTTTAGGCGAAGACATCAGGATTCTCATTATCTGCTTCTGCTTTCAATTTTTTGCAATATGTTGCCTTAGTTGAAGTACATGAAGAAAACTTTGCCTCGTATAGACATGTATTTGGAAAGGGGAGGAGTATTTTAACAGCTTTTTCAGATAATTATATTCACCAAAACTCAGCAAGCGGTAGTTTCATAAAGGTTGGCTGCCATGTTGAATCTGAAACCTTACTTTTCTATTCTGTTACATTAAAATCCATTGGTCTATCTTGTACTTTGAATGAGTCACATTATTTTATAACACATTTAAAAAATCACATTTTTAATATCCCCACCAATCTTATCAGAAAAGTATTTAAGTATGGGAAATTGTCATGCTTGTAGTGATAAGCTCACTTCTTCCATTTTTGAAAAAAAAAGTATGCCAAATACCCAAGCCTAAATAACCATATTTGCCTGGCATTCATCCTTTAAAGTAAAATGGCATACCAAAAAAGGGGCCAGTTCAGCTCACAACTCAGTTATGGAAGTGCTTTTCCTCAAAAAAAATCAACACACATGTTTTATGGGAAGTTTGTATACAGCAGACATGCTTTGTCACACAGATTCTCAAGGGTAAAGAGTTAATAAAATTAATCATTCCACTGCTTCATTGAGGAATTCTTAATGAAACTATCTTTTTAAATTTTTTTTTTTTTACTGCAAGTGTTTTTTGCACAATCAGTGCAAATGTCTGCACTGTGATATGGGAAATTACACCTTAATATTATTATGAAAATAACTTTGACCTGTGGCTCTCAGGAACCGTCAAGGGTCCGCAGACCACACTTTGTGAAACATCGATATATACTACTGTAGGAATAGATAGAAGGAGCTCTGGTGGCACAGTGGTTAAGTGCTCAGCTGCTAACCAAAATGTTGGCGGTTCGAACTCACCAGCCACTCCATAAGAGAAAGATGTGGCAATCTGCTTCTGTAAAGATTACAGCCTTGGAAACCTTATGGGGCAGTTCTGCTTCATCCTCACTGTGAATCAGAATTGAGTCGACAACAAGAGGTTTTTTTATGAACAGATGGAGAGTCTAAAACTGATTGAATCTGTGTTCAAAATTTATACTCTGGAAAAGCTTGCAATGTGATGGATCAAGGTGGGAAGACAGAAGATGAGATGGGACTGATGATTTGATGTCCTGGCTGAATATCCACCATTGCCCACAACCCCAATCCAAGGCCAGAAATCTCCAAGCCTGAATGAGAAACCCCTCCCACATCTGTTTGTTCTCTGAGCGTCCTGATGCACAGCCATGGTGGGGGTAGGGAGCATAAGCTTCCTAGGCAGCCAGATTGTGTTTGAATCCCAGCCCTGCCCTTATTTATGTGCAAACTTTGATTATAGGCTTCAACACTCTCATCCATAATATAAAGATAATATCGGTACCTACTTCCTAGGGCTGTTGTGAAAATGAGGAGTTAAGAGTCATAAAATGCTTAGCACAGTGCCTGACACATAACAAGCATGCAATAGAGGTTGTTGTTGTTGTTAGGTGCCATCGAGTAGGTTCTGACTCATAGCGACTTTGTTCTGCACAACAGAACAAAATGCTGACTGGTCCTGAGCCATCCTTACGTCGTTATGCTTGAGCTCGTTGTTGCAGCCACTGTGTCAATCCACCTTGTTGAGGGTCTTCCTCTTTTCCACTCACCCTATACTCTGCCAAGCATGATGTCCTTCTCCAGGGACTAATCCCTCCTACAACATGTCCAAAGTATGTAAGACGCAGTCTCGCCATCCTTGCCTCTAAGGAGCATTGTGGCTGTACTTCTTCTAAAACAGATTTGTTTGTTCTTTTAGCAGTCCATGGTATATTCAATATTCTTCGCCGACATCACAATTCAAAGGTGTCAATTCTTCTTCGGTCTTCTTTATTCATTGTCCAGCTTTCATATGCATATGATGCAACTGGAAATACCATGGCTTGGGTCAGGCGCACCTTCATCTTCAAGGTGACAACTTTGCTCTTCAACACTTTGAAGAGGTCCTTTGCAGCAGATTTACCCAATGCAATGTGTCTTTCAATTTCTTGGCTGCTGCTTCCATGGCTGTTGATTGTTGAACCAAGTAAAATGAAATCCTTGACGCTTCGATCTTTTCTCCATTTATCATGATGTTGTTCATTGGTCTAGTTGTGAGGTTGAGGTGCAACCCATACTGAAGGCTGTGGTCTTTCATCTTCATCAGTAAGTGCTTCAAGTCCTCTTCACTTTCAGCAAACAAGGTTGTGTCATCTACATAATGCAGGTTGCTAATGAATCTTCCTCCAATCCTGATGCCCCATTCTTCTTCATATAGTCCAGCTTCTCATATTATTTTCTCAACATACAGATTAAATAGGTATGGTGAAAGAATACAACCCTGATGCACACCTTGCCTGGCTTTAAACCAATCGGTATCCCTTGTTCTGTCCGAACAACTGCCTCTCGATCTATGTAAAGGTCCTTCACGAGCACAATTAAGTGTTCTGGAATTCCCATTCTTCGCAGTGTTATCCATACTTTGTTATGATCCATACAGTCGAATGCCTTTGCATAGTCAATAAAACACAGGTAAACATCCTTCTGGTATTCTCTGCTTTCAGCCAGGATCCATCTGACATCAGCAATGATATCCCTGGTCCCACGTCATCTTCTGAAACCAGCCTGAATTTCTGGCAGTTCCCCGTCAATATACTGCTGCAGCCATTTTTGAATGATCTTCAGCAGAATTGTGCTTGCGTGTGATATTAATGATATTGTTCTATAATTTCCACATTTGGTTGGATCACCTTTCTTGGGAATAGGCATAAATATGGATCTCTTCCAGTCAGTTGGCCAGGAAGCTGTCTCCCATATTTCTTGGCATAGTCGAGTGAGCACCTCCAGTGCTGCATCTGTTGAAACATCTCAACTGATATTCCCTCAATTCCTGGAGCCTTGTTTTTCACCAATGCCTTCAGAGCAGCTTGGACTTCTTCCTTCAGTAGCTTCTGTTCCTGATCATATGCCACCTCTTGAAATGGTTGAACATTGACTAATTCTTTTTGGTGTAATGACTGTGTATTCCTTCCATCTTCTTTTGATGCTTCCTGCATTGTTGAATATGTTCGCCATAGAATCCTTCACTATTGCAACTTGAATTTTTTCTTCAGTTCTTTCAGCTTGAGAAACAACGAGTGTGTTCTTCCCTTTTGGGTTTCCATCTCCAGCTCTTTGCACATGTCACTATAATACTTTACTTTGCCTTTTCGAGATGCCCTTTGAAATCTTCCGTTCAATTCTTTTACTTCATCAATTCTTCCTTTTGCTTTAGCTGCTCAGAGTTCGAGAGTAAGTTTCAGAGTCTCCTCTGACATCCATCTTGGTCTTTTCTTTCTTTCCTGTCTTTTCGATGACCTCTTGCTTTCTTCATGGATGATGTCCTTGATGTCATTCCACAACTTGTCTGGTCTGCAGTCACTAGTGTTCAATGCGTCAAATCTATTCTTCAGATGGTCTCTAAATTCAGGTGGGATATACTCAGGGTCATATTTTGGCTCTTGTGGACTTGCTCTGATTTTCTTCAGTTTCAGCTTGAACTTGCATATGAGCAATTGATGGTTTGTTCCACAGTCAGCCCCTGACCTTGTTCTGACTGATGATATTGAGGTTTTCCATCGTCTCCTTCCACCGACATAGTCAATTTGATTTCTGTGTGTTCCATCTGGTGAGGTCCGTGTGTATAGTCGCCGTTTATGTTGGTGAAAGAAGGTATTTTCAATGAAGAAGTTGTTAGTCTTGCAAAATTCTATCATTCGATCTCCGGCATTGTTTCTATCGCCAAGGCGATATTTTCCAGCTACTGATCCTTCTTCTTTGTTTCCAGCTTTCACATTCCAATCGCCAGTAACTATCAGTGCATCTTGATTGCATGTTCCATCAATTTTGGACTGTAGCAGCTGATAAAAATCTTCAATATCTTCATCTTTGGGATTAGTGGTTGGTGGGTAAATTTGAATAATACTGATACTACCTGGTCTTCCTTGTAGGCTTATGGATATTATCCTATCACTGACAGCATTGTACTTCAGAATAGATCTTGAAACGTTCTTTTTGACGATGAATGCAACACTATTCCTCTTCAAGTTGTCATTCCCAGCATAGTAAACTATATGATTGTCCCATTCAAAATGGCCAGTACCAGTCCATTTCAGCTCACTAATGCCTAGGATATTGATGTTTAAGTGTTCCATTTCATTTTTGATGATTTCCAGTTTTCCTAGATTCATATTTCATACATACCAGGTTCTGATTATTAATGGATGTTTGCAACTGTTTCTTCTCATTTTGAGTCATGCCACATCAGCAAATGAAGGTCCCGAAAGCTTTACTCCATCCACATCTTTAAGGTTGACTCTACTTTGAAGAGGCAGCTCTTCCCCAGTCATCTTTTGAGTGCCTTCCAACCTGGGGAGCTCATCTTCCAGCACTATTTCAGACAATGTTCCACTGCTATTCATAAGGTTTTCACTGACTAATTCTTTTCAGAAGTAGACTGCTGGGTCCTTCTTCCTAGTCTGTCTTAGTCTGGAAGCTCAGCTGAAACCTGTTCTCCATGGGTGACCCTGCTTGTGTCTGAATACCAGTGGCATAGCTTCCAGCATCACAGCAACATGCAAGCCCCCACAGTACGACAAACTGACAGACACTTGGAGGGCAATAGAGGTTAGGTATTATTATTATCCTAGCCTTGAAAACCCTATGGAGCAATTCTACTCTGTACACATGAGGTCCCCATGAGTCAGAATCAACTCAACAGCAGCTAACAATGGTCTTTCTTTATGAGCAATAAGTTAATGGCATAGATGGCCATTCTCCTTCCTGAATCAGTGAGAATAGCCAGCTTCCCTCCCTAGCAACATCTTCCATTCTTCTGTCTCTAGCAACATCTTCCATTCTCTGGGTCTCACCCTCCGGTTAACAATGCTGAACTGTTTATCTTTCCTCCTATAAAACAAACCATCTTTCTTCACTGTTCCTGTGTTTCTGACCCTCTGCCTGTATAATGCTACCTTCTCTGAAGCTTTTCCTCACCAGCTTTTGGCCCACGTCGGACAAGTGTTGCCTTTTTCTCACCCACGATGTATAGATTGCTATCATTGCACTGCCTTGTTGTTATACTTAAACATTTACTTACCTCTCTGAGGAATGTGCTTGTACCCCCGGGACCAGTGACAGTTTGTGTGTGTTGTCATTCAATAAAGGTGAGTTGAATAAGGAAATAACTCATTGTATAGCGGCCAGATTTGAAAATTGCTGTTACATGAGAGGCAATGCCACTTGTATATTCTCATCCCAAATATATTTCTAAAGTGATCAAGCTACCTGCCAAGTCATCCTTCTTTCTAGATATTCTTCTATAATTTCATACCCCAAACTTGAAAGAAAGCTTTCTTCGGTCAGATTTTAGTGTTTAGTTCACTAAACCTATACTTGCTACTGTGTCCACTGCCACCAGCCTTGCTCTGTGCCTCCTATGACTAACTGGGGAGATACTTCCCACCTGAATGCAATCCATCCCATTTTCCAAGGGCTGAACTCTGCTCTTACTCACCTACCTTGCTTCAAGCAAAATAGTTGGAACAGCCAAGACCTGGATCTGAGCTCTCTCACCATCACATCTCTTTACTTCTAAAGCTGAGTTTCAGCTCCATGTCCTTTTCAACCAAATATTCCTCCATTCTAGAAAATAGGACAAAAGCTGTCATGGTCTTATTTGGACATAGCCTTTCATTTGGGCGTAGGAAACTCTGTTGTCAACCTCCCTTCCTGTAGGCTGTGGTTAGGGGAATTCTCCACTTTCACCTCTGTCAAGGCAGACTAGGTATCCTGAACTCCTGCTGAGACCAAGTTTTAGTCCTTTCCAGTTGTGGTAAACCACAAAGACATCTGCTTAGCTCAATGTGTACCACCTTGAGGCACATCAATGATGTCAGCACAGTATGAAGCAGAGTATATGGAGGGTGCCCATCTCAAACTGGTGGGCCCTATCAGTTGATTTGAAGGTATCTCGCTGAGTACATAGAGCTCAGGGTTTGATTCCACATGAAAATTAATATATATTGACATTGTTTTCACACCAATCAATTTATTCTTGTATCTCAGGAAAAGAAAACATTCAGTGCAGTCCATGAGACAGAGGCATAATATGCTGACCATGCTATCTAATTTTATTCTGGATTTCTAGACTAACAGCTATTTTTTAAGAAAAACATGTTTTCCCTCAGTGGTCAAAACCAGGATGTGAGACCATTTGCCCCAAGGGGTCTTAGCCAAGTCACCACCTGCACCCCTCAAAATACACATACTCAGGAAAAGTGCTGTCTTGGTGCTGTTGCCAACAAGATATTTTTGAAAGACAGACATGGAAACTACATGTAAGAGTCTTGTGACCATGATGTAAGTAAGCATCCTGTGAAACTGTCTGTAATCACTGTTAATAATCAGTAACCAATCAGAGTGTGATTATTACAATAGTCATTGATTTTCTTGTAATCACCCTCCCTATGATTTGGTTCCTCTTTTTACCCTGTAACAATACTTGTATAATGAATTTACCCTGGAACTACCTGGTTCCATTTTCAATGGACTAAGTAGTTCCCCAATCGAAATTATTTTAAATCCTTGATAAACCTCTCCGTTTTAGCTTGAAACAGCATTCAAGTGTTACTCCACGATACTAGTGTGAATAACAGACTTATCAATTTAATAGCTTGGCTTGCTCCCGCCCAAAACCTGCTGACTGATTGGCTCATTTTCATCTAATAGTGTCAAGGCACAGATACTGGTTATGGTCTAGGTTTTGCTTTTGTCTTTAAAAAAAAAAAATTCATACCCAGGTAGATAACTGAAGGGAATATTAGCTTGTCTCTCTAATCAAGTTAAGCTTTGTTTGTTGGTTTTTTGAAAATATATTAATGTGACTTGTTTGTGCTCTGCTTTCCAAGCAGTTCTATGGGGAATAGTAGAAAGGGTAAGCCTCAGGCCCGGATTCTGTTCAGGAAGGAATTTGGGGAGTCTCTGGGTGGTGAAAATGGTAAATGTGCTTGGCTGCTAACTGAAAGTTTAGAGGTTCAAGTCCACCCAAAGGTGCCTGGGAAGAAAGGGCTGGTGACCTACTTCTAAAAAACCAGCCATTGAAAATCCTATGGAGCACAGATCTACTCTGACACACGTAGAGTCACCATGAGTTGGAACAGACTCTCCAGCAACTGATTTTGTTTGTTTTGTTTTGGTTTTTTTTTTGGTGGTGATAGTGCAGAGAGGTTCCCCCAGGCATGCCATCCATCTGCTTATATCATTACACACAGAGCTGGACAGGACTAATGACTTTTCAGTGATTTTACTGATCTAAGCAACTGGATAATTAGGCAGATGTGTTCACCTACCACCACGCAACTAGGCCCAGGGCCATCAACTGTAATAACAGCTTATATAATTGGCTTCATGCAGAACAAGTAACTAGTGGAGACTCAGTTCATTTCTTCGAGTTTCTCAGACCATTCGACAAAATATACCCAATGCTACTATTTTTAGGGGCCTCCATCCCCCATCTGCAGCCACATAGAGAGGCTGTGAAGGAAAGAATAGCTTCTTTCCCAGTGGAAAATATTGCCTACCTAAAAGGATGCCCATTTGGGATGTGTCTATCTAGCAACTTCCATGTTTCAAAGGACCATTCCAGAACTCTTTACAGGGGCTTCATTCACTTTTCTAACCATGCCTGGCCAGTCATATATTTCATCAGACACTTCAGTGGTAGAAGTTTTGCTTGGCATCTAATTTTCTGTTGGAGTCACTAGTCCTTCCTTTGAAACCAAATGACAATACTTTTTCCCTAAAAAGGTGTGAACATTCCCCATTGTGTTACAATTAGCTGAGTTAGGGTTCTTCTCCCATATGGGTCCATAAGCAACTTGCAGGCAGCAACTATTTTACTTGAGTTTGTATTACCCATAGCATCCATAAGAGCCATTTGCATGTAACAGATGCTGAATGCTTGCATAACCCTTTGCCACCCAATCAATTCCAACTCATAGTGACCCTATAGGACACAGCAGAACTGCCCCATAGGGTTTGCGAGGCTGTCATATTCATGGAAGCAGACTGCCACCTCTTTCTTCTACAGAGTGGCTGGTGGGATCAAACCACTGACCTTTCAGTTAGCAGCCAAGCCCTGTAAACACTGTGCCACCAGGGCTTCTTAAATGCTTGTATAGGCTTCAGTAAATGGAAAAATAAATTATTGACATGTGACAGTGAAAACTGCTAAGTTGTTTTGGAAATCAGAACTGACTCTGCTTTTCCTACACACAAAAAAATATTGTTTGTATTGTTGCTGTTAGTTACTGAGTTCCTCTTACCACAATTGTGTCCCCTTAATATGTCTGCAGAATACACATGCAATTAGAAAGTGGCATACAATTTTGTTTCACAGAGTTTTGCTGGCAATTGATATCATGCTGCTTACTCTGGATTTTGGTGTTTACAAAATTTAAGATAACCAGAAATCTTAATATGGTCATCGTATTAACACAAGACTAACCCTGTTCATACATTATCAATAACAATTTCCTTAAATATCTACCAAATGTGTTGTTGTTGTTAGGTGCCGTCGAGTTGGTTCAGACTCATAGCAACCCTATGTACCACAGAATGAAACACTGCCTGGTCCTGTCCCATCCTTACAATAGTTTTTATGCTTGAGTCCATTGTTGCAGCCACTGTGTCAATCCATCTCATTGAAGGTCTTCCTCTTTTCCATTGACCCTATACTTTACCAAGCATGATGTCCTTCTCCAGGGGCTGATCCTTCCTCACAACATGTCCAAAGTATATAAGACGCAGTCTTGCCACTCTTGCCTCTAAAAAGCATTCTGGTTGTACTTCTTTCAAGACAGATTTGTTCATTCTTTTGGAAGCCTGTGGTATATTCAATATTCTTCGCCAACACCACAATTCTAAGGTGTCTATTCTTCTTCGGTCTTCCTTATTCATTGTCCAGTGTTTGCACACATATGATGCAGTTGAACATACCATGGCTTGGGTCAGGCGCACCTTAGTCTTCAAGGTGACATTTTTGCTTTTCAACACTTTAAAGAGGTCTTTCACAGAAGATTTGCCCAATGCAATCCATCTTTTGATTTCTTGTCTGATGCTTCCATGGGTGTGGATTGTGAATCCAAGGAAAATGAAGTCCTTGACAACGCCAAACTTTTCTTCTTTTCTAAAGAAACACCAAATGTTTTCCTTTAAAAAAAAAAAAACTTAATTTAATCTTGTTAAATATTAAAACAAAACTTTTTCCATTATAGTGTCTCACTGGTACCAGAAGGGTCCCAACCCCCAATGCTAGTTTATTCTCTTATTCTAAAATAGGTATATTAACACCCAGCCATGCTAATTCCTCTCTAAAAAAAAACCTATCTATGTGTATACACATGATTCATAGTCTTCCCTTCCTCTAGTAATCCAACAAGTATGTTTATTCCATCCTTCACATCTACGCCTGGGAGTCTTATTAGTGGAAATAAAAATGGTTTAGTTTAAGTAGCCCAGCTCAGCAAGTCCGTCTTCCCAGAAAAGTCAAACTTACTACCCAACACTCCAAAAATGCTTCATAGTTGTTTTAAAAAAGGGTTTTGGCAATTTGGGGAAATTTAATTTGTTTAAAAATCTGGGTAAAGAGGCGGGGCCGAGATAGCGGACTAGGTGGACGCTACCGCGGATCCCTCTTGCAACAAAGACTCGGAAAAACAAGTGAATCGATCACATACAAAACAATCTACGAACTCTGAACAACAAACACAGACTTAGAGACTTAGAACGAACAAATACGGGCAGATAGCGATCGTTTTCAGAACTAGGAGCCAGCATACCAGCTGATTACCCGGAAAATCTAGTTTCCCAGTGATGGCTTGGAGACAGCAGTCCATATCAAACCACATAAAGAAACAGACCATGACAGCTTCTCCAACCCCCTAAACAAAAGAATCAAAATCTTTCCCAAATGAAGATACAATCCTGGAATTATCAGATACAGAATATAAAAAACTAATTTATAGAATGCTTAAAGATATCACAAATGAAATTAGGATAACTGCAGAAAAAGCCAAGGAACACACTGATAAAACTGTTGAAGAACTCAAAAAGATTATTCAAGAACATAGTGGAAAAATTAATAAGTTGCAAGAATCCATAGAGAGACAGCATGTAGAAATCCAAAAGATTAACAATAAAATTACAGAATTAGACAACGCAAGAGAAAGTCAGAGGAGCAGACTCGAGCAATTAGAATGTAGACTGGGACTTCTGGAGGGCCAGGGAATCAACACCAACATAGCTGAAAAAAAATCAGATAAAAGAATTTAAAAAAATGAAGAAACCCTAAGAATCATGTGGGACTCTATCAAGAAGGATAACTTGCGAGTGATTGGAGTCCCAGAACAGGGAGGGGGGACAGAAAACACAGAGAAAATAGTTGAAGAACTCCTGGCACAAAACTTCCCTGACATTATGAAAGACGAAAGGATATCTATCCAAGATGCTCATCGAACCCCATTTAAGATTGATCCAAAAAGAAAAACACCAAGACATATTATCATCAAACTTGCCAAAACCAAAGACAAACAGAAAATTTTAAAAGCAGCCAGGGAGAAAAGAAAGGTTTCCTTCAAGGGAGAATCAATAAGAATAAGTTCAGACTACTCAGCAGAAACCATGCAGGCAAGAAGGGAATGGGACGACATATACAGAACACTGAAGGAGAAAAACTGGCAACCAAGGATCATATATCCAGCAAAACTCTCTCTGAAATATGAAGGAGAAATTAAGATATTTACAGATAAACACAAGTTTAGAGAATTTGCAAAAACTAAACCAAGACTGCAAGAAATGCTAAAGGAGATTGTTTGGCCTGATGACCAATAATATCAGGTACCAGCACAATACAAGGTCACAAAATAGAATGTTCTGATATCAACGCAACCCAAATACGGAAAGCACAAAAACAAACAAATTAAGATTAATTCTAAAAAATAAATAAATAAGCAAAATAATACACGTAACAGGAAATCATGGAAATCAATAGATAAACGATCACAATAATCAAAAAGAGGGACTAAATATAGGAGGCATTGAACTGCCATATGGAGAGTGATACAAGGCGATATAGAACGATACAAGTTAGGTTTTCACTTAGAAAAATAGGGGTAAATAATAAGGTAACCACAAAAAGGAATATCAACTCCATAACTCAAGAAAAAAGCCAAGAAAAACGTAACGACTCAACAAACATAAACATTATGAAAATGAGAATCTCACAATCTACTAAGAAAAACATCTCAGCACAAAAAAGTATGTGAAAAAATGAAATGGCCAACAACACACATGAAAAGGCATCAAAATGACAGCACTAAAAACTTATTTATCTATAATTACGCTGAATGGAAATGGACTAAATGTACCAATAAAGAGATAGAGAGTCACGGACTGGATAAAGAAACACAATCCATCTATATGCTGCCTACAAGAGACACACCTTAGACTTAGAGACACAAACAAACTAAAACTCAAAGGATGGAAAAAAATATATCAAGCAAATAATAAGCAAAACAGAAGAGGAGTAGCAATATTAATTTCTGACAAAAGAGACTTTAGACTTAAATCCGCCACAAAGGATAAAGAAGGACACTATATAATGATAAAAGGGACAATTGATCAGGAAGACATTACCATATTAAATATTTACGCACCCAATGACAGGGCTGCAAGATACATAAATCAAATTTTAACAGAATTGAAAAGCGAGATAGACACCTCCACATTTATAGTAGGAGACTTCAACACACCACTTTTGGAGAAGGACAGGACATCCAGTAAGAAGCTCAATAGAGACACAGAAGACCTACTTACAACAATCAACCAACTTGACCTCATAGACTTATACAGAACTCTCCACCCAACTGCTGCAAAATATACTTTTTTTTCTAGTGCACATGGAACATTCTCTAGAATAGACCACATATTAGGTCACAAAACAAATCTTTGCAGAATCCAAAACATCGAAATATTACAAAGCATCTTCTCAGACCACAAGGCAATGAAGCTAGAAATCAATAACAGAAAAACTAGGGAAAAGAAATCAAATACTTGGAAAATGAACAATACCCTCCTGAAAAAAGACTGGGTTATAGAAGACATCAAGGAGGGAATAAGGAAATTCTTAGAAAGCAACGAGATTGAAAATACTTCCTATCAAAACCTCTGGGACACAGCAAAAGCAGTGCTCAGAGGCCAATTTATATCGATAAATGCACACATACAAAAAGAAGAAAGAGCCAATATCAGAGAACTGTCCCAATAACTTGAACAAATAGAAAGTGAGCAACAAAAGAATCCATCAGGCACCAGAAGAAAACAAATAATAAAAATTAGAGCTGAACTAAATGAATTAGAGAACAGAAAAACAATTGAAAGAATTAACAAAGCCAAAAGCTGGTTCTTTGAAAAAATTAACAAAATTGATAAACCATTGGCTAGACTGACTAAAGAAAAACAGGAAAGGAAACTAATAACCCAAATAAGAAATGAGAAGGACCACATCACAACAGAGCCAAATGAAATTAAAAGAGTCATTTCAGATTACTACGTAAAATTGTACTCCAACAAATTTGAAAACCTAGAAGAAATGGATAAATTCTTGGAAAAATACTACCTACCTAAACTAACACATTCAGAAGTAGAACAACTAAATAGACCCATAACAAAAAAAGGGATTGAAACGGTAATCAAAAAAACTTCCAACAAAAAAAAGTCCTGGCCCAGACAGCTTCACTGCAGAGTTCTACCAAACCTTCAGAGAAGACTTAACACCACTACTACTGAAGGTATTTCAAAGCATAGAAAAAGACGGAATACTACCCAACTCATTCTATGAAGCTACCATCTCCCTGATACCAAAACCAGGTAAAGACATTACAAAAAAAAGAAAATATTAAACCTATATCCCTCATGAATATAGATGCAAAAATCATCAACAAAATTCTAGCCAATAGAATCCAACAACACATCAAAAAAATAATTCACCCTGATCAAGTGGGATTTATACCAGGTATGCAAGGCTGGTTTAATATCAGAAAAACCATTAATGTAATCCATCACATAAATAAAACAAAAGATAAAAACCACATGATCTTATCAATAGATGCAGAAAAGGCATTTGACAAAGTTCAACACCCATTTATGATAAAAACTCTTACCAAAATAGGAATTGAAGGAAAATTCCTCAACATAATAAAGGGCATCTATGCAAAGCCAACAGCCAATATCACTCTAAATGGAGAGAACCTGAAAGCATTTCCCTTGAGAACGGGAACCAGACAAGGATGCCCTTTATCACTGCTCTTATTCAACATCGTACTTGAAGTCCTAGCCAGGGCAATTAGGCTAGACAAAGAAATAAAGGGTATCCAGATTGGCAAGGAGGAAGTAAAGTCATCACTATTTGCAGAAGACATGATCATATACATGGAAAACCCTAAGGAATCCTCCAGAAAACTACTGAAACTAATAGAAGAGTTTGGAAGAGTCTCAGGTTATAAAATAAACATACCAAAATCACTTGGATTCCTCTACATCAACAAAAAGAACACCGAAGAGGAAATAACCAAATCAATACCATTCACAGTAGCCCCCAAGAAGATAAAATACTTAGGAATAAATCTTACCAAGGATGTAAAAGACCTATACAAAGAAAACTATAAAACCCTGCTACAAGAAATTCAAAAGGACATACTTAAGTGGAAAAACATACCCTGCTCATGGATAGGAAGACTTAACATAGTAAAAATGTCTATTCTACCAAAAGCCATCTATACATATAACGCACTTCCAATCCAAATACCAATATCATATTTTCAGGGGATAGAGAAACAAATCACTAATTTCATATGGAAGGGAAAGAACCCCCGGATAAGCAAAACATTACTGAAAAAGAAGAAGAAAGTGGGAGGCCTCACTTTACCTGATTTCAGAACCTATTATACAGCTACAGTAGTCAAAACAGCCTGGTACTGGTACAACAACAGGCACATAGACCAATGGAACAGAATTGAGAACCCAGATATAAATCCATCCATGTATGAGCAGCTGATATTTGACAAAGGACCAGTGTCAGTCAATTGGGGAAATGATAGTCTTTTTAACAAATGGTGCTGGTGTAACTGGATATCCATTTGCAAAAGAATGAAACAGGACCCATACCTCACACCATGCACAAAAACTAACTCCAAGTGGATCAAAGACCTAAACATAAAGACTAAAATGATAAAGATCATGGAAGAAAAAATAGGGAAAACCCTAGGAGCCCTAATACAGGGCATAAACAGAATATAAAACATTACCAAAAATGATGAAGAGAAACCAGATAACTAGGAGCTCCTAAAAATCAAACACCTATGCTCATCTAAAGACTTCACCAAAAGAGTGAAAAGACCACCTACAGACTGGGAAAGAATATTCAGCTATGACATCTCAGACCAACGCCTGATCTCTAAAATCTACATGATTCTGTCAAAACTCAACCACAAAAAGACAAACAACCCAATCAAGAAGTGGGCAAAGGATATGAACACACATTTCACTAAAGAAGATATTCAGGCAGCCAACAGATACATGAGAAAATGCTTCCGATCATTAGCCATTAGAGAAATGCAAATTAAAACTACGATGAGATTCCATCTCACACCAACTAGAATGGCATTAATCCAAAGAACACAAAATAATAAACGTTGGAGAGGCTGCAGAGAGATTGGAACTCTCATACACTGCTGGTGGGATTGTGAAATGGTACAACCACTTTGGAAATCCATCTGGCGTTATCTTAAACAGTTAGAAATAGAACTACCATACAACCCAGAAATCCCACTCCTCGGAATATACCCTAGAGATACAAGAGCCTTCACACAAACAGATATATGCACACCCATGTTTATTGCAGCTCTGTTTACAACAGCAAAAAGCTGGAAGCAACCAAGATGTCTGTCAACGGATGAATGGGTAAATAAATTGTGGTATATTCACACAATGGAATACTACACATCGATAAAGAACAGTGACGAATCTCTGAAACATTTCATAACATGGAGGAATCTGGAAGGCATTATGCTGAGCAAAATGAGTCAGTGGCAAAAGGACAAATATTGTATAAGACCACTATTATAAGATCTTGAGAAATAGAAAAAACGGAGAAGAACACATACTTTTGTGGTTACAATGGGGGGAGGGAGGGAGGGAGGGCGAGGGTTTTTTATTGATCAATCAGTAGATAAGAACTGCTTTGGCTGAAGGGAAAGACAACACTCAATACAAGGAAGGTCAGCCTAATTGGACTGGACTAAAAGCAAAGAGGTTTCCGGGATAAAATGAAAGCTTCAAAGGTCAGCGGAGCAGGGGCTGGGGGTCTGGGGAACTTGGTTTGAGGAGACTTCTAAGTCAATGGGCAAAATAATTCTATTATGAAAACATTCTGCATCCCACTTTGAATTGTGGCGCCTGGGGTCCTAAATGCCAACAAGCGGCCATCTAAGATACATCAATTGGTCTCAACCCACCTGGAGCAAAGGCAAAGGAAGAACACCAAGGTCACACGACAACTAAGAACCCAAGAGACAGAAAGGGCCACATGAACCAGAGACCTACATTATCCTGAGGCCAGAAGAATTAGTTGGTGCCCGGCCACAATCGATGTCTGCCCTGTTAGGGAGCACAACAGACAACTCCTGAGGGAGCAGGAGACCAATGGGATACAGACCCCAAATGCTCATAAAAAGACCATACCTAATGGTATGACTGCGACTAGAGGAATCCCAGAGACAATGCTCCCCAGAACTTCTGATGGCACAGGACAGGAACCATCCCCGAAGACAACTCATCAGGCATGAAAAGGACTGGTCAGTGGGGGGAAGAGAGATGCTGATGAAGAGTGAGCTAATTAAATTAGGTGGACACTGGAGAGTGTGTTGGCAACTCTTGACTGGAGGGAGGATGGGAAGATAGAGAGAGAGGGAAGATGGCAAAATTGCCACGAAACGAGAGACTGAAAGGGCTGACTCAATAGGGGGAGAGCAAGAGGGAGAAGGGAGTAAGATGTATGTAAACCTACATGTGACAGACTGATTGGAATGGTAAATGTTCACTTGAAGCTTAATAAAAATTAATTAAAAAAGAACAATAATAATAAAAAAAAAATCTGGGTAAAACATTTAAATATCCACAGTTTATCTAAATATATAACATCGAATTAGAGCAAAAACCTCAAAAAATGGAAAACAATAGTGTAAGGGGTGCTGCAAGCCCTCCATTAATATCCCCTGGCCGTTATCACTTCAACGCATGGCTGGACTTCCAAGTCCCAGCACCTGCTGTCCTTACCTGAGGGTTTTCTAGCCACTTGCCATAGGTCATAAGCACCAAGGAATTAGCTCCCACAGCAGGAACCCTCCACCACTGTCTAAAGGCAATTAGTAATGAGTACCCCATACCTCTTATCCTTGGAGAAGACAACACTGAAGCACTGGCTCCCAGAGATCCCCTAGTGGGATTTTGTCCCAGTAGTGGTGGAGTTCCTAGGTGGCATGAATGGTTAATTAAGGACTCAGCTGCTTCCAAAGGTTAGTGGTTTGAGTCCACCCACAGGTACCTTTTAAGAAAAGCCTGGCAATATGCTTCCAAAAAAACAGACAGTGAAAACCCTATGGGACACAGTTCTACTCAAAACATAGAGTCTCCATGAGTCGAAGTCAACTCCATGTTAACTTTCATGAGCATTGGCATAAACGATATGTCAGCCACTTTTTATGACTCTGGATCTCAGAGGTAAGGCGTCACACCAGTTCTAATGCATTTGGTGACATGGTGGGTCCCTTTTGAAATCGGTGAATCTCAGCAGACCGGAGTTGGAGCCCCAATGTTATGTAGGTGGAGCATTTTATTAGGTGATGCTTCCTGGATGTGTTAGTTTCCTAAACTTTTGCTTTTTTTTTTTTTTCTTTACTTCTGTGAGATGAGGCTTGCAACCATAATTATGGCTTTCCTGTGCGATAGTTAGGAGGCCCTGATAGGTTTATTTTGGTTTTTCTGTGTCATATTTGGAAAACTGGACTTCTCCCATGTAACCTAAAGGAAAGGTGCCAGCAATAAATTATCTACCTTATTCTCAGTGGCATATTTGGGACACCAAAGTGCCACTTGCCTTATTGGCTGATTGTATTGCCAGATCATATTTCTCAAAAATCCATATTTCCAACCAAAAATTTAAACACATTCAATTAGTAAGCATGCACTCCAATCCTGAAAACGCATGCCATCAAAAAAAAAAAAGTAGTAACAAAAGGGTTTTAAATGATTTTTTTTTTCTTTTTAGCCACAGTGGTAATTGGCCAGACAATGTACATTTTTTATTGACTGTCTCTCCCCTGTCTCACTTCCCAACTCCCCTATTGATGTTTGCTTCACCTCTCAAATGAACTTCTTGCACTCCAATCCTTCTCTCAGGGTAGACTTCTGTGAAAGCTCAAGTGAAGACAGTTGGTGCTGGAAGAGGTCCTGAGAAGCAGACTCTCAGGATATGGTACTAAAATTGAATGATTCAGTAGCCAAATGGCAACAAGGATACTACTACTGATGGTGAGTGGAGTGGTAACAATCCTAGGTATGCTGTGTCAATCCAATGACTAAAACTCTGAAATGTGATGGACTGGGAAGTGATATAGGTAAACAAGGATGTACCTCCAGCACTTGAGAGACTTGGGGGTAAAAATTGATTTGTTGTTGTTAACGCAGCTGAAGCTCTGGAGGAGGAAAACGACAGATAGACTCATTCTCCTGTCAACCAGCTCCTGCATTCCTCTGCCTGGGGAATTCTCTGGCTCCTAAAGCTCGTTCTACCCTTCTATACACTGGGCTGAAGGTCAAGGGAGTTAATGACCCCCATAAGCAACATTCAACCCATGACTGACAAAAGTTGGTGTATAAATACTCCAGCTCCTTACTGCTTGGGTGAGATAACTCTGAGACATGTATTCTATACTGGCTTCCACAGTTTTCTCATTAGCATTAAGCTCCAGTAGTCCACAGTGATAACTGGCTTGATAGGACACTTTTTAGTGACTGTCTTCCTTCCTACCTCACTTCCCCACCCACAATATTTGTTTTATATCTTGCTTAAACTCCAGTCCTTATCCCAGGGTCGGCTTCAGCGGGTACCCAAACTAAGTTAGATGGTTCTATCCAACATTAATATCACTTCAGTGTTGTAGCCAAAGCACCAGGCAAAGCCATGAGGAATACACAGAATCCAAACAGGTGTCATTTAAATATTTCTAAGACTTTGGGCCTTACTATCTAAGAAAAATATGAAAGGAATTCAGCATAGAGTGAAGGAATAAAATCATTAGTTGGATCCTATCAACTGGTAAAATAGTGAAGAGGAAGAATCAGGTTTTATATAAACTGAATCCTTGGGACTTGAGTGGGCTATGAGATTACTACTTTTGTCAGAAGGAGGACCTGTAAAGCCACTGTGCAAAGGGCTCATGCTGTCCCAGGTCATGGACAGTGTCTCAGGGTAATAAAAATCCTGTAATCCAAACAAAATTCTTGGCAGATATGTAGCCCTGGGAGCCCTGGTGGCACAGTGGTTAAGAGCTTGGCTGCTAACCAAAAGATCAGCAGTTTGAATCCACCTCCTTGGAAACCCTGTGGAGTAGTTCTACTCTGTCCTATAGGGTCATGATGAGTTGAAATTGACTTGACAACCACGGATATGAGTATGCAACCTTGTCTATCTGAGAAAGTCTCTGTGGGGTGACACTAGTTTACTTAGGAAGGAATTTTTCCCTTTGCCCCTCCCCCTCCCCCAGGAAAATTTCAGTTGAGGAATAGAAATGAAAATTAAACCAAATACACAGTATTCTTGATTAAAAGTTTACAAAAACTTGTGCATAATCGGCATTAAGAGCATAATAATTAACAGACTAAAAAAAGTAAAAAACTTTTTTTTTTTTTTTACTAAAGGATCTGTCAAATGACTATTGTGATTCTTACTTTAAATGTGTAATTAGGTCATTAATTTAGACTTGGGATTTCAAATGGAATAATAAATTTTGGAGTTTGTAAGCAATATTGTAACAGTCAGGAATCATTAATGTTTACAGACTCCATGTTTATAAATAGAAACTAATAGGTGTTAAGAATTATTTAAATGCTTGGGAAGATGTTTGTTTCAGTAATTAGCTGCTTTAAAAAATTACAATTAACTTTTAAAGGACAAATATTATATGATCCCACTTAAATGAAATGTCTAGACTAGGCAAGTGTATAGAGACCAAAGTTTATTAGTGGTTACCAGGAGAGGGCAGGAGAGAAGAGAAAAGGGGGACTCATTGCTTAGGGGACACCATGCTTCTGTTAAGACGGATAAAAAAACTTGGAAATGGATTATGGTGATGATTGCACAACTTGATAAACACAATTGTTGTCCTGAATCGTACATGTAAAGAATGTTGAAATGACAAATGTTTTGTTACATACATATTTATCACAGTTAAAAAAAAAAAGTACAAATAAATTTAAAAAAATTTTTTTTAATTAACTTTTAAAATATACTGGGTTTACAAACATAATTATTAGACTTATGACTTTAAAAACTTTTGAAAATCTAGAGTTTAGATTTATAACTTTAATATATCAAAAATTAATTTTTTTAAATCAAAGTAAGTAAAACAATCTTGGCTATAAATAAAAGTTGTTCTCAAGGATACCAAAAAACTTACCCCAACAACATTGGGATACTGTGAGTCATCTTTATAACCACTATAACAGAGACTTCATATCTTCAAAGGGGACAGTCTAGTAGCCCACAAGTTCCCTGAATTATCAGGTTTTTTTTTTTCAACTATTTGCATTTTTAATCCTTTCACCCTTTTGTTGGATCATAACTAATATATATGCTGCCTGATTCTTTTAGGAATTATTTTCATATTCTTCCTGTCTGTCAGGGCCATGATTCTCAGAGATATTAAAATGACCTTCAATTGGATTCTTGCATTGTCTTACAGCTGTGTCTGGACCTAAGGTCACAACACTTAGCCATTCTAATAACATTCTCTACACCTCAACCATCCGTCAAGAAAAAGCAAGTAAGGAACTTTATGTCTTCATTACTTTATTTTTTCCCTTTAAAACATTTAGAATAATAGCATTGGTCTATTTCTCAGGTAAGGAGCTCTGGTGGTGCAGTGGCTAAGCACTAGGTTATTAAACAAAAAAGGTTGCCTATTCGAAACCACCAGCCAGTCCGTGGGAGAAAGATGTGGCAATCTGCTTCTGTAGAGATTGAACCAAATAACCAAACCCATTACCATCAAGTCGATTCTGACTCATAGCAATCCCTTAGAACAGAGTAGAACTGCTCCATAGGGTTTTCAAGGAGCAGCTTTTGGATTCAAACTACTGACCTTTTGGTTAGCAGCCATAGCTTTTAACAACTATGCCACCAGGGTTTCCCCTCACTGATACAGGAGGCCCCAAAGAGAGTACTCCAAGGTCCCAGGTCCTCTAGTCATTGAGACCTCAATGAATATTCAGGACTTGGCCCTTAATGCATAGTTATGATTGATCCATTTGATGAATATGCATGACTGTATTAGACCCCCATCACTTCCTGAAGTTAGTCCAGGTATGGGGCCTGTGTAGCTCCTGCTTGCTGGCTATTCTGGAAAACAAAGGCATCTTAATTTCTTGGGTTGTTGTCAGAAACCAAAGTCAAATAGCCAAACCAAGTACTTTGACCCACACTAGCTTTTCCTCATTGTGCTTACTCTAGTCAAAGCATGTTTTATAGTCACTGTCTTAGTCATCTAGTGCTTCTATAAAGAAATACTTGCAAAAGCAGATGGCTTTAACACAGAGAAGTTTATTCTCTCACAATAAAGTAGGCTGCAAGTCCAAATTCAGGGAGTCAGCTCCAAGGGAAAGCTTCCTCTCTGTCAGCTCTGGAGGAAGGTCCTTGGGATTCATCAGTCTTCCCTTGGTCTGGGAGCAACTCAGTGCAGGAACCTTAGGTCCAAAGGACACGCCCTGCTCCCAGGATGACTTTTTGGTGATATGAGGTTTCCATGCCTCTCTGTTCATTTCTCTCTTTTATATCTCAAAAGATACTGGTTTAAGACACGAATCTTGTAGACTTCATCAATATAACTGTCGCTAATCCATTTTATTACATCATAGTGATGTGATTTACATCACATAGGGAAATCACATTAAGTGATAAAATGGTAGACAATCAAACAAGGGAATCATGACCAAGCCAAGTTGACAGGTATTTTTAGGCAACACAATTCAACCCATGACAGTCATCAAAAAAATATTTATGGATCCCCTTCTCTATGCCAGGCACTATTCTAGGTGTTAGGGATACAGTGATGACCAAAATAGAAAATAGCTCTGCTTTCATGAATTCACCTTCTAGTAGAGGAGAAAAAAATAAATAAAATGTATAATAATTTTAGTTAGTTACAAACATTCCAAAGAAAATACATCAGGTAATGTGACAAAAAATGAGGGAGAAGCATTTAACAAGTGCTTCTCAAATGAATAAATGAATGAATGCATATTTCATTTCTCTCTCAGAAAAATAGGCACCACTGTCACTAAATAAAAATAAGAATAGGATTTGGTGTTAACATTTTGCTTAAATTAACTTATTAAGATAACATACTATATTTCAAAATGAAATCTATATTAACATATAATCCTATGCTACTAAAAAACCAGAGAATAAAATATGATTGATTTTATTTATTACTAATAAATTTTATCACATTAATAATTAATTAACTCAGTAAATTATAAATAGCACTTAACCTTAATTCCTGGAATAGTTTATTACTGAATTATTTCAGTATAGTGTGAGTTGGCACAAAGTTAAGTAGGGCCATTTTAAAAATGAGTGAATCCCTCAGTTCACCAAGGACCATCTTTACTGACAGGAAAGTATATGTGAGCAGAAGATAGTCATGAATCAATGGCCATAACCTTGAACCAGGGTTCAAAAACTCTCAAATTGAGTTCTGGCGTTATTAATGACACAGATCATAACTTCTGCAATATAACTTCATTTATCAGCCCTTTCTTTCTAGTCCACTGAAAATCCCATCTCTACCACCGACTACTCCATGACAGTAAGCAAGTCTCTTGAATACTAAAGGGATAAGAATACACCGCCTAACTCACAGAAACATTGTGGGAATCAAACCATACAATATGTCTAAAATTGTGTTCGAAAGTTTCTTGCAACACAATACATACGCGAAGTATGATCTCCTTTTTATTATTATTCCTGTAATACTCATGCATGCAAGAGCCCGAAATAGCATCATTAAAGGAGTTGATTTTGAAGCCATTTGAAGCTAAAAGTAAGACAAAACCATAAAGTCCCAGAAAAAAGAAAACAAACATTGAAAGTTCATCTACTGCTAGGCCAATTCAAAAAGCAATCTACAGATTCCTTTAAAGGAAAATATGTGTTCCCATTTCCAGGATGGGGAGCAAAACCTTCAGGTCACCTTAGTTTATATCAGTTTTAAATAGAGTAGCAAAGCTAAGTTCTAGGTTATCTATTTCCTCTTGGACCATTCCAGAAATGTAGGGGCATCCCAGACATCACATGGTTCCAGCCATATCTTTTCAAGTGTCCTGAGCATATAGTGTTTCATCTTTCTTAAAAGTAACTTTTATCAAACCCAAAACATCATTATTTCTCACCAAATCGAAAACATCATGGATTATAAAACACACCATTAAGAGCACATCCCTTACCTGTTGCCGCCACGTCCTTCTTCCTTAGAGCGGCTGCTGGTTTCAAACCACCGACCTTTTGGTTAGCAGCCGAGTGCTTCACCACTGCACCACCAGGGCTTCTTTAAGAGCACACAGTTGCTTTCAGTCAAAATAGTAATGTTTGTGTCTGACTTGCTCAAAATTTCTTTAATCTCATAAGATCCTCATAAGAAAGAAAATCGACAAATAAAATAAAAGGAGAGGAAGAGGAATTACAAATGGGCCTGCATGGAATCTCAAAAGGAACGTATTTTACATTCTAAGTTTACTTGTTTGTACTCTCAGTTGAGATAAAACCAAACGTGCGTTCGAGAGTGGTGAATGGAATGGATGTTCTTGGAGAACAAAGACACACGTGGTAGCGTGGCAAACAGTGTTAGTGTTTCTCAAATCACAGTTCACTTGGGAGTTTTGGGGCCCAGACTCTCCCACCACTGTACTGTGTTCTCCACCCATTAACCTCATTTGCAGAGGTTCTGAGCAAAGTCCCCTGAGCCAGCACACAGCTCCCAGTGGCTGGAATTCTCTGAGACAGTAAAGTGGCATTTCTTCTAATTACTTTTCTCAGGATTTAGATGGAGAATAAAATATTTTGTGAAATGGTGATATTAATGGCAAAATTTAATGTGGCGATGTGGTTAAATATGATTTTAGCAAAGCCTGCAAATGCAGCATTTGATTAGCACTTCGCTGATACAGATAGTCGTTGTCTTAAGGAAATTGATTTCTAGGTCTACCGTTCTACTATTTTTAATACCTTTTATATCTTTCCTTTTTATTTTTGTTTGTCACATTCTAGAGAAAACCATTACTTATGAATGCTGAAGGTTATTTTTAAGAGACTAAACTTGACCTCCTGCCTAAATATTGTTTGGAGGCTCATATCAGATGTTTGTAGTTTTTAGTATATCTTTAAGGTAAAAGAAGATTGAAAGAGTTTTTTCTCCTAAATAAAAGATCGAAACTTTTATATAGGAATGTCACTATCTTACAATAAACTTACATTAAACTGCAGGTTTTAAAATAAATGCAGCCGCTAAATTAGAGGGAAAGAATATACTGAAGAAGATTTTGGATTTTAAAATACTAGAAAGGAAAATAATTCAAATCAAGACATGTTTATGAGTATATTTTGTTCCTTTATTTGTTTATTCATTCATTCACTCATTCATTTGTTCACAAATATTTGTTTACCACCTATCACGTCCTAGACACAATTCTACGCACTGGAGATAGAGCCGTTAACAAAATGTACAAGAAGCCCTGCCCTCATGGGGCTTGCATTCTAGTGGAGAGAATATGTCCCTGCTCTAAAATAAATTCCAATTTAACAAGTAAAACAGAGCATAAGTACCTGAATCATTAAATAATAAAATGCCACAAAACTATATACAAGAAATTTCAAATTTTAAATAAATAAACATATAGTTGGAATTATTTAATCCCAAAACCATATTTATGAAAAACAAACAAACAAACCAGTTGCTGTTGAGGCAATTCCGACTCATGGTGACCCCACGCGTTACAGAGTAGGACTGCTGCGCTCCATGAGGCTTTCATGACCATGACCTTTTGGAAGCACAAAACCAAGCCACCAGGCCTTTCTTCCAAGGCACCAGTGGGTGAGTTCAAATTGCCAACCTTTGTAGCATCATGTTTAACCATCTGCGCCACCCAGAGAGTCATTTATGAGATAATTGGTCAGGAATAGAATTTTACCAACTCTGAAAATTAAGGAGGTAAACTAGCTGCTGATGCTTACTAAGCATAAGATAATGAACGGAGGAAAATAACGTGGTATGAAAGGCATCCTCATAACTTAGCAAAAAAATGCTTTGATAGGTTATTTAATAAACAATATGGAGTGGATGGAGGGTTAAAGTGGATATCATGCCGTGGTTTTACCATGCTCATACAGCAGAAACAGAAAGCATTCACAATTTTTGTAGTATAGTTAAAGAAAATAAATGGCTGGGTTGAACAATCAAGTTTCCTGTGTGAAAAGACAGAATGAAGTACAAGACAGAAAAAGCAACTGTGTCATAATAAACTGCAGTTTAAATAACACGTGAGAAAGAGCAAACTAAACATGGGAAGCCAGCAAAGGGTAATATACTTCTAAAGAGGTCAAGTAGAGATCAAAACTAACCTAAAGGTCCATTTAAAATTCTTAGATTCTCCTGTGTTTAGTAGTGATGTAATACCATTATGTAATGTGATAGTTGGTTCTTAATCATTGTTCTTTCATTCTACAGAATTATAAATGTTAAGATGTTACATTCATTTGTCTTTAAATGAGGTGGTATTTTTAAAAGCCAGCAGTTATAGAAAGGGCCAGAGATCAAGAATAAAACTACTGTAAGATCTCTATCTCTAGGCTGCTGAACCTCTCTTCTGGGCTTCAGATTTATTTTTAAATCACCCACGAGACATCTCCCAGGAAGCCCTTGAATACTTCTGACTTAACATGTCCTAAGCTGAACTCTATTTTGCTTGATATCTTGTTTCTTTGTCTCAAGTAACAGCTCCAGCATCCATTCAGACTGGCAAGCTGGGAATTATCTCTCTCTCTTTCTCTAACTCTTTCACACAAACACACGCACACATGCATGCACGCACGCACTTCTACAATGGACAAGATCCTTTGATGATCTCTCCTCTTCGTCCTCATTATCACTGTATTAGACCAGGTCCTCATCTGCTTCCCTTTGGATCAGGATACTAGCCTTCTGACTGACCTCTCTGGACTCTGTTCTCCCATCTTCCATTGCTTACTGTTGCCAGAGATACCTTCCTAAAAACAAACCTGATCCTATGTTCTTTTGTTGTAATAACTTTTATAGCTTCCCCCTGCCTACATACTCCTGTAAAACATTTCTTATGTCACACACACATCCATTTGTAAATAACATAAATATATAACTACCACATTAATCCATTGTCCATGTAAGAAACATAACAAAAATGGAAATTTAAACAGGTGAGAGGAAGATGAAATAAATGCTATTTTATCTCTACTAATAAATACACTACACTTAGATTTTCAAATCACTTTATCACAAAAAAAAAAAAAACCAAACCCACTGCTGTCGAGTTGATTTGGACTCATAGCGACCCTGCAGGACAGAGTAGAACTGCCCCATAGAGTTTCCAAGGGGCATCTGGTGGATTTGAACTGCAGACCTCTTGGTTAGCAGCCATAGCACTTAACCACTATGACACCAGGGTTTCCACTTTATCACAAAGCCATGTAAAATTCCCCCAAATTAAGAAGCATATTCAACCACATGATTCTCATAAACAACATTTTAGCAATACAGAAAGATTTTATCTACCATCAAAAATGTTGTTTATGAGAATCATGTGGTTGAATATGCTTCACAATATGCGGGAATTTTACATGGCTTTGTGATAAAGTGATTTGAAAATCTAAGTGTAGCATATTTCCATGTTTGGTTTTGATGGCTGCCAGAGCTAGAGAATACACATCACAGAGAACCTCATGGGGGACATGTATTGTTGGGTGAGCTTATAAAATTATGGTACTTTTCAAAACCACCCATCAATTTTGCAAGGATTTTTGTTAATATTCATTATTGTTTGCATTACTTGTGTTATCTTCAGTCTTTTTAAGTTGTTTATCCATCTTACAAAGCTTAGGTTAGTCAAACCACGTAAATCCACTTAACTGAGCACATATAAACGATTAATAAATTGCAGTTTGCATTAAGAATGAGTAAGGGCCTACAGACACCCCCTTGATGTTGTAGATCCCCATACTTGCCCCAGGATTCCTTGCACCTAGTAAGTTCCTTTGTCTGTCTGACATCCAGACCGTGCGAGGGCACCAAGGTCAATCCATACGTCACTTATTAGTAAAGCGTAACTCCTTTCTCATATTTTCAGTAAATAGATATTCTTTCCTCACCCCAGTGTATCATCTCATACAACCCTAAGTGTTCTCACCCAACTTTGGAGCTCACTGGGCAATGTACTACATCCAAGCATCTCAACTGGACATACCAGGCTTTTCCTAGTCTAGGTCCCACTGACCTCTCCACTCCACATACTCCACCCTTCAGCCACATCGAACTTTTCATCATTCTCCAGTCTCTGTCTTTCACATTCCCTCCCTGGAAAACTCTTCACCACATACTCTGTTTCACCCAAATTCATCTTCACCTGGTACTTTCTTCTTTAGCCTTCAAGACCCAAGACAAATGTCAGCCCTTCTCTGATGTTTTCCTGCCTGTCTCATGTTCTCTTAGCACTTTGTTCATATCTCTTAATACCTCTCAAGTGACGCTATCTACACGTTTGTCCTTCCCTCTGTTGTAAGCCATATGAGACCAAATACAGCACCTAACAACAAAAAACCAAAACTAAACCCAGTGCTGTCACATCGATTCCGACTCATAGCGACCGTATAGGACAGAGTAGAACTGCCCCATAGAGTTTCCAAGGAGCGCCTGGCGGATTCAAACTGCTGACCCTTTGGTTAGCAGCTGTAGTGCTTAACCACTATGCCACCAGGGTTTGGCAATTGCAAATAGAAGCACCACTAAACTGTCTGTTAAATAAATTATAATTTAGAAAGATTGAAGCGATTTTAAAATTGAAAGAGTCAAAGAAAAGCAAAATCTCTCTTGAAGATTCAAAGAGCCATTAGAAAAAAATATTCTCAGGAGGGACAAGAAATCAATTACCTATTAGTCTCATACTGGCTGACCAATTCATGGACAGAATACAGGAGGACTAGAAATAAAATACAGTTGGCAAGGTATATAAACATTAATCAAGAATAACTTCCAATTCAACAAAAATCGTCTCCCACAGGATTCCAAGGTGAGACGATGGTGATCCCACTGCTCGCTAGAAAGCTATTTGGGCTTTGGAGCTGCCACAGAAAACTTTAATAGATTTAATCTCTTGATTTCAGTGACTGAAGGTGTTAAGTTTGAAGATAGCTTCACCCTTGAAGAGGTCAATATAAACGAATTAATTAATTAAATCCACAGAATGTACTGATAAAAATACCTCAGCTATACCTATTCTAGGAGCCCCCGGCTGGCGCAAATGGTTAAATGCCCAACTACTAGCCAAAACTTTGGCAATTTGAACCCACCCAGAGATGCCTCGAAGACAGGCCTGGTCACAGCCTTGAAAACCTGTGGAGCAGTTCTCTTTGCACACATGTGGTCACCATGAGTCAGGATTGACATGACAGAAACCTCCAACAAACAACACCATCTGTTCTAAGCAACATAAAATATATATGTATAATATATATATAATATATAAATATATATGTCCAACTTATTTCTTTGTATATGAGTTTTTTTAATGTGGTATAAAACCATAAATACTTGTCATACAACGGGTTTGCGTGAACTAACGCAACATTTTGCTGCTGTCGATGTACATTAAATATAGCCTATGACGTATGCACCAATATATATTATATAAAAGCAGATTTTTGCTCTGCCATTTTATATTAGCTATGACAGCAGCAGTTTTTGTAGTGGACATAGCTGGACATTCAGAGTTGGTGGAGTCATTTAAGTATATGGACTTGGGCAAGTAATTTAAACTCTCTCCTTAACTTCATCTATGAAAGAATAATAATAAATGCTTTTTAGCTAACTTACAAATATTTATTCTCCAGAACCCACACAATACTTTGTAGCTTGCATGGTTTTTATTTCAAACATTTGCTCCACAAAGAGATGCTAGAGTCATCCCCAGGCAATGATATTTGTGAAGGTGTCATCTTATGCCACCTTTACTATCCATCTTGATAAACACTATCATATCCTGGCAATGAAGGCTTCCATCTCAGTCCTACCTGGTATTACTGTATATTCATAAGTGGTTCACTGTAGCATATCTCTTGAGGTTATGATTTATACTTACAGCAGTCTTACAACTTAGGAAGAACTCCAGGGCTAAAAATACATCAGATAAAATAAAAAGGATTTGAGAAAGAGGCTTAAAACATCAGCTGATAAACTCTGCATTTCCTTTTTAATCTCACATGTTAGTTATTTGTGGAAATGTGTGATTGAAGCTCTCAGAATATTAACTTTAGGAAGATGCTCATTTATGTAAAAAATATTTATTTTGAAACAGGTAAATATTTTCAAAGGAGAGGAAATAACACCAATGAGCATGAGCAGAGCCAATATACATCTGCTGAGATCAAAAGCATTGGGTGTCCAGCAAAACATTATCACACCTTAAATCCGTATAACATTTTAGAGTTTATAGCATTTGTCAATGCTTTATCTATTTTAAGCACATGAAGTGTTGGGAGATACAGGAAGCAAGTTCAGTCAACATAATTCTTGCCCTTTAGAGAAAAAAACCCAGAAGTTTATGGAATACCATGGTTTTTTTCCCTCACATTGATATGAATGGTTTTCCCGTTGCTCATGGGCTGATCTTTACTCATAAAGCTACATTTCAACATTTCATGTTTTAAGGAACAAAACAAGAAAATTCTTTGTCAAAGGCATACCTTAGACAATCAAGGAAAAATACGTAACAATTTGATCCTCCAGAGTTATTTCATTCTTCATAGACATATATTCACTCAGCAGGTAAAGAATGACCATCAGTGAAACGAAAATCAGCAAATTCGCTTGTGTTGATGTAACCCTACTCATTTACCAGTTGGTGTGTCCTCCAGAGTATAACCAAGACGGAGGATCTTTCCTGGCTTCTGAGTCACAGAAAAGTTTGGAGGCTCAATGCATGGAGTAGACTGATGGTGGCTAAATCATAAAGTGACCCTGACAGGCAGAAAGGAAGAATATTCCACATTTAAGTGTTTCTCTATATAATAATATTGTATAATAATAACAATAATGTTTCTCTGAAGACTTTACACGTGACTGAGTCCCATCCTAGAACTGATAATCTGTGCTCACCCTCTACTATAATTAGATCATTTGCAGTGTATCTCTAGCCCTCCTTTGTAATGCTAGATCCCTGTACTAAACATTACTCATAAGCACCAAGATCTCCACTTCCTTCCATTCCTTCTGACTTATGACCATGTGACTTGCTTTGACCAGTGAATTGTGAGACAGTTTGGTGCACAGTTCTCCGTATTCTCTTTCCCTGCCATGATGCATGTGGAGATGTCACAGAAAAAAAAAAAAAAAAGGCTAGAATGATGAGTTACCATGATAATTGCCCTGGAAATTTTGCACAAATATGAAATTATGTTTTGTTGTATTAAGCTACTGAGATTTGGGTACTGTCCATTATAGCAACAAAACCTGGCCCATCCTGACTGATGCGGTCCCTCAGTAGCTCAATTCACACTGATTACCACTTATGCAGAAGCCCACAAGTGCATATGTGGCTGTTTATACCAGGAACTTGTGTCTACACATGAGTTGGCCCCAGTCACCTCTGGGAGCAAAGTCTCACTGGAAACCTGGGAACAGGAAGATGGCTGGGTAAATCGCACTGTGTAACCCCCACCCTTTCCAGGTCCCTGCATTAGCCCCGAGGGCTTCCTAATGTAAATATCCATCTTTATTTGTCAACAAGAAGCTATCAGTTTTACGGGAGGAGGGAGGAGTTTAATTCAGGACACACTAAAACTTCTGGACTAGTGGGAAATTCAGTGGAAATACCTACCAAGGTATTGGAAATGCAGAAATAGGGCTTGGAAGCAGGTTAAGAATGTGGATACAGGTACAAAAGCAATCTCTATCCACTTGAAAAGTGAAGGTAAGACGTGAATAAAATTTCTGAGGGAAAGGGCAGAGAATGAGAAAAATAAAAAGCCAAGAAATGAGTCATAGGAAACACCCATATTTGGGGGGCAGAGAAAGCAAGGAAGAAAGATATGAGAACTATGATGACAATACCCATTCATTTTGAGAGCTAAAAATACCATCTCTTCATTAATGAATTCATTTAAATTTAAACTTCAAGATCTTTAATGAGGATAAAAATGTACTACTCCTTAATAATCCATTTACCCTCTTAGATATTAAAATAGAGTATCCATTGGACAGGCAGCTGGACATTATCTGTAATAAAAAGCAAAATGGTTTTTTAATTCAGTGTCCCAGAACTAATTTATTAAGATTTAAAGTTTTGCAGAAGAAAAGGAACTTTTTGAACATGCATCTTTTGCTTTGCATCATAGCCATTTATTTATTCTACAAGCTTAATTTACACCCTGGTGTGTGCTCAGGCCTGTAAGAGACAAAGTCCTCTTTCTCAGGCTGGCTACTTCATCCCTGTGCCCATTTCACACACTGCTCTTCCTGGGGCTATGGTGGGCTTTGTGCCAGCTTTGCTCCTCCAAGGCTGACCTTGAGAATTAACTAGCTAACACTTACTGAACCCTAGCCATGTGTGCCAGGCACTGTGCTAGGTGCTTTATATGGATTTTCTCATTTAACCTTCACAACAATCCTCTAAGGTAGGTCTTAATATCATTCCTATTTCACAGCTCGGGAGGTTTAATGAATAAGAAATTTGCCTAAGGTTACACAGCTAGTAAGCAGTACAGTCAGGACTCAAAATATGCTGAACAATGCCACAGTGGCTGCTCTAATTCTTGCTACTCAGAGCGTGGACCGCAAACCCACAGCGCTGACATCACCTGGGAGTTTGCTAGAAATGCAAATCTCGGGCCCAGCCCCAAACCCACGCAATCAGAATTCGGTTTTAACAAGACCCCCAAGCGATCCATCTGCACATGAAAGTTTGGGCAGCACTGTGCTAAATCGCTCCACTACGTAGACTTCACCTTAATGGATGCTGGGGTGCTGGTGGTTGTTAGTTGCCGTCGTCAAGTGGATTCCTGACGTAGGTCGGTGCAGTCTTAGCCCTGGATTGTAATTTGGGGAGGGGCGGGGGAGGAGGTATACGTGTGCACTCCGAAGGCAAAAGGGAGGATTTCAACAGGTTCTTGCGGTTTCGAACACTGGAGATCATTGTGATCCGCAAGGGTTGGGATCGCTTCCAAAAGCAGCAGATACTGAGCTGGGTCTTGAAGCCAGAACATTTTCTCAATTCATTTCATTAAAAATAGGTGCTGTTCCAAATGGACAAGTGCCCACATCAATAATCTTCTAGAGTTGGGTTCTCCAGCCTGGGCTTCATTTTCCAAATAGAATCCAAACATCAACAAGCAGGTTTCAAACCTCATCATAACTCGTCATTATTAAATTGTTAATCGTATCATCCGGCTTAGAATCGCCTAGTTTAATTATCAATGTTCAGGACAACTAGCTTCAGTCGTTACCCAGGTATGTGTACAAGCGCTTGGTGTAAAAAAGCGGACGCACTCTGGCTGGTGTGCCGGCCCCCGTTTGCAGGGTGTGACATCGCCTTTCCAAGCCCCTCTCTCAACTGCGCGGGTCTCCTCCCTTTAGGGTGCGGCCCAACTGCCCAGTCATTTCACCGACTGGCACTTTTTTTCCTGTCACCAACTCAGTTCGCTTCCTCGGGACGGAACCAGCATGCCGCCCTCCAACTGACACGCCAGCTGGTCACTTCTGACCTGCCCCAACCTGCAGCCCGCTACGGATCCCCACCGGCACCCAGTACCCCCGGGAAGGGGCGGTGCTGCCCCTACTCTCCCCGGTATACCGCCGGGCCCCGGCGGTGGCGGACGGCTAGTCACGTGTGGCGGTGAGGGCGGAGCGCGGGCAGCCGGGTGGGTGGAGAAAACAAAGCCCCCAGCTGTCAGCAGAGGAAGGAGGCTACAGCGCCGGAGCAGGTGAGTCAAGTGCATTTAAAGCGGTACTGCCCTGGCTTACCCTCGCACCCCCGCCCTGGCGCAGTCGTTCCTGGGCCTGGCGCTGGCCGCCGCTTCCTCCTGCCGCCGGGGTGCAGACAGCCTGTCGCGGAGCAAGCGACACTGGGGGTCTCCGAATCCCGCAAGAAGTTGTGCAGGGGTCGGCGGCACGACCGCGGAGTGCGCACCCCCCTGCGCTCCCGCGGGCGGTATCTCTGCTGCGGGGCCCCAGCACTGCGCACCCCGGGAAAGGGTAGGGAGTGGGGCTGCCACGCTGGCAGAAGCAAAGTGGACTAGCTCGGGGAGTGAGGGCCGGGATGGTCAGGGCAGGGAGGCTTGGCGCTGGTAGACAGGAAAGCAAGGGGGTCTGGCGGGTGCGCGCTCTCGGAGCACGGATCCGGAGGCGTGAGTGTTGGGGCGCTGTCAGGAGGGGCTGCGCGCTTCCGGGCCAACCAGAAAGTGCGGTGGCCGCCCAGGAGGAAACCCTCGACCCCGGCTCTGCTGCTGCTCTCGTGCTCTCCCTCCGGAGATGCTCCCCACGACTCCCTCTCCACCGTGCTCCCGGCGCTCGGGACTCGGGAGTTCTGCCGGTGGAGGAGGGAACCGGTTTTTATTCTGCGCCCAAGTGGTTCTTCTGCTGGGATCATCCTGCGCTCAGTGCCAGGGCTACTCAGCTACTCCCCACCCTGCTTCTGTAGGAAATTTGTCAGTCTACCCTTAGGAGGGTTGCGCCGAGGCCAGAAATCCCACAAAGGCCCGGGGGGAAGTACCCTACTCCCCTTCCCCCAACCCGGAGCGCTCGGTAATGCAGACTTTCAGACCCAGAAAGGGCGAGTGGATATGGCCACCCTTAAGTGACTTTGCCAGTCCGGGTGCCACGGGCCGCCCAGCCTTAAGGTCAGAGCTGTTGCTTCGGAGGAAGGGGCGCTGCATCAGTTTGATCAAAAGGCGCCTTTGTCTTAACCCCTAGGCCCCTTCTGCTAGCCATCGCCGAATCAGTAGCGCGTTGAGTAATTAATATTCCAAACGTTAGCAGTTCCTTCACCTGGGCACCAGCCAACATTGCAGTTCCCTCCCTGCGGGTCTTCTTCATCACTTGCTCTTGCCCTCTCCTATTTCAAAACAAAACAAAACAAAGGAGGACGAGGAGGAGGACTATGGTCCAGACCCGCTAGCAAGAGGTCACTAAACACAATATAGTGCAGGCATGTAAAATCAAGGCTTAAGTGTTGAAACCTGTGCCCGCCCGCGAGGAGACGGAAGAACTTTCTTGATTAGCACAGTATCGGCCCTGGGGCCTCGCTGGGAGGCGGCGGTTCCGTCCCAAAGGAGGTGAAGCTTGCAGTGCTGTCCTGACTGAGGTTGGACGCCGCACCTGCTTCTGCTAAGGGACCCGAGGCTTACAACTTTGCTGAACAGGACACAGTGGAATGAAACAGAATAGAAATCAAAAGGTAACTGAAGGGAAGGAACGTTTGAGATGCTTCTCTTGGACACCAAATTTGACTTAAGTTTTTGGCAAGCAAAAGGGAAATATTCTTTATCTCATCAATGTGCCTTCTCGCAAATTTTCCTTGCTTTGCTAACATTCTCTTCTGCCAAACTAAGCAAGACATCTGGCAGGGACTATGTGTCAGCAGATCTCTAAAACAGAAGTTTGGGGGGCCACCTAGCCTTTCTTATTTAAGCTTAACTAGCGGGTTTCTTTTGCGTGGGAAGAATGATGCTTCTCGAAAGCAGTGGTTCCCAAACTTTGGTGCACATTAGAATCACTTGGGGGAGGTGTGAAAAATTCCAATATCAGGTCACACCCCATGCCATTTAAATCAGTATGTCTGGGGGGTAAATGTTAATATTTTATTAAGATCCCCCCGGGATTCCATTGTGCAGCAACATTTGGGAGCCATTGTTGCAATGAAAGACTTGGGCAGCCAGCAGTGGGTGTTGCAAGACAAGATGCCGGTTGAACCACTCGGTGAGTGAAGGGAAAGACACTGAAACTGGGATGCCACTGACAAACACCCTGGGGCAGGAGACTGTCATCTGGCAGCCTGGTTAGTGGCGAAACCTGCCACATCATTTTTCACCCTCCCTTCTTACAATCTGGTTCTTGTTGAAAAGACTGAAGTTCACTGTCAGGACTTGGTTTCTGCGTGGTTGTTAGGGGAGACATCTAGAAACTTTCAGTCCGGGGATGACTCAAGTGTAGCAGGCAGGAGGGAAACCCAGCAGAAGGAAACTCGGGAGCAGCTTGGTGAATCAGCAAGCTGCACTCCAAGGTGGAGCCACTGAATAGGAAGTAATTACAGCCTAGTAGCTTGTTGACGCACACACACTCCTTTGAAAGCACATTTTAATATCTGATCAGGATCTGTTTGTTTGTAGAAGCTGCTCTCTTTTCCAGCATTTCATTCCACCTGCTTCATATATAATGCTCTTTCCTGTTAGAAGAGAAAACTTAAGCCAACTAGACATCTTTTTTTTAATGAGAACCATATACAAAAACTGTTGGAAAAGTCATGTAAACTGGCTTAGTTTATTTCAATTACATGAGTAATAGTTCCAAAGGAGAGAGGATGAATTTGCTGTACATAAATTTGAATGCAAAAAAGTCAAATGCCATTTAATTACACACTCAAGGGTGGATTAAAAATCTATTTAAATAGAAACAGTCGGACCTAACATTTTATGTGAAAATTTATGTTTGTGGTTGAGCAAAAGTTTCTTGCAAAAAAATTTTTTTATGTCATACCCAAAGGGTGAGTCTAAATAAGATAATCTGTTTAAAGATATATACAAAGTTTGTGAAATAGCATTATAAAATTATTTTTCTTATTTTTATTCCTATGACTTTCCCACCTTATCTTTCCTTTCTTCCTTATTCTCTGTATCACCAGCATTCTTGCTGCTATTGCCTAAATTCTTTCTTCACCATTCTCAGTTTCTTTAAAAAAGATACAGTAGTTCCTGGCACATAGCAAGCGCTCAATATTGTTAGCTATTTTTAGCCTCCCATTGAACTTTGTTTAAAGCTCTCTTTAGCACCTACCTATTGCACCCTGCTTGGTAGTCTGTTATCTCTTAGGGGCGGTTATGTCTGCAGCTGCCATAGCAGGAAGTGCAGGGCCCTGCATGTTGGAGATGTGCTTTATCGGACTCAAGAGGGTCAGAAGGTGGGAGAACATTTGTAAACTCAGTATCTTGGCTACATTCAGTTTTGGTTTTTTCCAAGACAGACATTCTGGATATGTAGGAGCCAAAGTTCTGCTACAGTTCTCAAGTGCTATATGTATAAAGTGGTAGTTCATTTGTTCATGTACCTTTTTCACACAAAAACAATTCAGCATTTTGAGCAAAACGAATAATTGTTGTAATACTTGACCACCTTCTTATGGGTCACACAAGTTCATCCTCTACTCATTACCATAGAAAAAACATATCCAGCTTTGACCTCTATGGATGGTTAAAGGAATCCATTAAACTAGCAGATTATTTCAGTGTAGGAGAAAAGAGAGATTAATAGGTAAAAAGCGTTTGTTGTTATTTTGTGGTCATGCTGCTCTCATTAAAATGACATAAATACATTTAAATAGCCAGAATATTTTTAAAAAGTGAAAGTTGGATATATTCTTTGACAGGTACCATCAAAAATAAATGTTAGTAAGAACTTCTAAAGGCCAAAATTATATAAATGCATCCTTAGCTACTTCTGTGTAGCCTGGGAAAGGGGCTAGGGATGCACTTCTGAAATTCCAACTCCTTTTGGGGGAAGTGTAAGATATTGAAAGACCAAAGTATAGACTAGAAAAATGGGATGAATCCAGGTGAATCCGAAACCGTTCGTCAGAGGATGGTATATATCTGTCTCTGTAATATTACAAGTAGGCCAAAAGGGGTGGAGTGGAATGGAAGGATGTCATCTCAATTTTAAAGCTCTTAACACTTTTGAGAACACATGAAAACCACGTGAATATCTGCATAGCCCTTTGGTCTTCTTAATACATTAGGGCCTCAACGTAATTAGATAGATAGTATTCCTGTTTGCCAAATAGCAAAAATAAGTCCTAAAATTTAAGTTCTCTTCCAAACTGGCAATGCGAAGCTAGAACACTGGCGTACTGACTCTTTTTCCAGTCTCTTACATCATAGTGTTTGTTTCCCAAGTTTTGATGTAATCTTGCCTAAAGGCTTTGGCTCCAAAACCAACCAAACTCACTGCCGTCGAGTTGATTCCGACTCATAGCAACCCTATAGGTCAGAGTAGAACTTCCCCATAGAGTTTCCAAGGAGCACCTGGCAGATTCGAACCACCAACCTTTTAGGTTAGCAGCTGTAGTACTTAACCACTACGCCACCAGGGTTTCCAGGCTTTGGCTAGACAAGGCAAATTCAAATGATCTCCTCTCTCCTTAAAACAGAAGAAACTATTCTCATACATCATGCACTGGCTGACTGTACTTAATAATCAACCTTTGGATTAAACAAACACCAAGCAAACTGAGCCGTGTTATCTATATGACCAAAGTAATACGTTTTAATTTTTTTTCCCAAGTTGTAGAAGCATAAACTCTTTAGGTTTAAGGGTCTTTAAAGGTTAGTCCCATCATCCAGCAAAAGCTTTAATGCCCTGTACAACACCTTCACTGTGTAATCCTCCAGTGTATGCTTGAATGTCTCTCTAGAAGCATGTTCCATCCATGAGAAGTTCTTTTTGCAACGTTCACCTATTGGAGGACACAAAGAATAAACCCAACTCTCTTGCATATCCACCTGCAACCTACTTAAACATTTAAATTGACTTTATTCTCTTTAACTTGGGATAAGGAAAAATCTGGTTATATCAGTCCATTAATCCACAAACTTTGTGCTCCAGATTTGCAGCATATTTGAGAAGTATTCAAAATTATGGTTTATCACAACAGAGTTATAGTGAATAGAGCTATTGGTGAATTTTCTTTTCAACAAATCTAATCTAATAATCTGCATACTTCAAAAATGATTGCTGGCAATCTTCATGCAGTGACATTAAGTGTGTGTTAAATTAAAACATTTGGCTCCATCTGTTTCAGGGATCAGCAAACTATGGCCCACCACCCAAAAGGCCATGAGCTGGGAATGGTTTTTATGTTGTTTAATACTTTTTACAAAAGTAAAAGTAGAATAATATTGCAGGATACTTGAGAATTACATGAAATTCAAATTTCGGTGTCCATAAGGAAAGTTGTATTGACTACAGGCAGCCATGTTTATTCATTTACATGTTGTCTATGGCCACTTCTGGTCTACAGTGGCAAACTGGAATACTTGCAGCAGAGACCATACAGCCTGCAGGGCCTAAAATATTTACTGAATAGTTACAGAAAATGTTTGCAGATTCCTGATTTATACCATCTCAATATACACCAATTTTAAGTGAGAATTGGCTCCCTTAAAGCCTTAGTCTTTTTTGGGGTTTTTCCCATTAGAGAAGGTAAAAAATTTGTTTCCAAACACAGGTAAACTAATCACTAAAAATAGAAGATAGTTTAGTTTCATATTTCCCTTGTGTATGTATTTACTCTGCAAACTCAGTACATTTCTAAATAATACATGAATTCCAGTGATATGGTCAACCATAAAACCTCGGTACCTAAACAAGTTCAAACAGTGCAATACAGACTTACACTGAGCTACGTCATTGTTTTCAGAACTCTAGAAAATGGGAAAACATCCTTGAGAGCAATCCTAGGGTGAACACTTGCCTTAATCCTTTAGCAGTAGGAACATCCTTTTTTTCCAGCCTTGTGAAATGTGTATGTTGATTTTAGTACATGGGGGCATAATTTGGGAATTTATTCAGATTTTTAAATCTTTCGTTATCCCTTAATACACTTAAAACACGATGTTGAAACTTGTTGCTTTTGGAAAGAACATTACTTTTCTAAAGTATATGTTTAAGGTAAATGACTTGCTACTTATAATGGCAAAGATAAATAATAAGCAGATATTCATATAGTCACTGTTGTCATGGAAGGCTATTAGACCCTGGACAATTTGGTTTGAACTTTCTAAATTCAAAAAAAGATCATATTATGATCCAGAAATTCAAATTGTTTACCTTCCTCCCATGCCTGGGAAGATTACTACTGGTTAAGATTCTAAGAAACAAGAGTTGAAAGAATAAGAACTACATGAGTAGGAACTTGTCTTCATTTTTTGTTGTAACTGTTGCCTGTCATAAAACTTCCTTCAGTTACGAGAACTTCCTCCTTTTGATGACTTTTTAATACTACAGACTGGGAGTTTACAAATGGATTTTGCTTAAATCAGTAGAGCATCTTTAAGAGTTATATATAACTGCTATCCTTTTTATCTGGATCTTCCAGAGTCAGTACACCTGCAATTTAGAGACTTAAAAGAGGGGTTTCTTCTTCACTAAATCAAAAAAAAAAGTACTATACATAATGTAAATTTTGAGATGCCTAAATCATTTCTTAAGAAAAAAAAAAAAATTGTTCACTCCGGAGGTTCACCCTTCAGCCAAAGATTGGACAGGCCTGTAAAACAAAACAAGACTAAAGGCCCATAAAACAAAATGAGACTAAAGGGGCACACCAGCTCAGGGGCAAGGACTAGAAGGCAGGAGGAAACAGGAAAGCTGATAATAGGGAACCCAAGGTTGAGAAGGGAGAGTGTTGACATGTTGTGGGGTTGTTAACCAATGTTATAAAACAATATGTGTACTAACTGTTTAATGAGAAACTAGTTCTGTAAACCTTCATCTAAAGTACAATAAAAAAAAAAGAAAAAAATTATAACTCTATTTAATATCATCCTAGGGCTATTAGTCTTTTTTTTTTTTTCAGTAGTAATGGCATGTTGACTACTAACTCCCAAGGTAACTTAACCCACAGTGCTCCTGATGGAGTAATTGGAGGAAACGGGGAAGGGAGACTCCAGAAGATAATTTGTATAATTCTTATTCTGACCTGATAAGGAACTAGTCCAAGGGAGATTAACATGTCTCCCTTATCATAATCTAGATTTTACATTTGATCTACTATATTTTTACTACAGTGGGGAGCTCATAATTGCCCATTGCTTAAACAAAGGCAACACACTCAAAAGTGTAACGACAAACCGTGAACCTAACCTAAAATTAATTATAGACACCATGGCAGGAATGACTACTGGTAATTGAGGTAAAATAGAAGGGAGAATGAGCAAGAACGGACCCGTTGTTGTCCAGTGACCCTATAAGAGTAGAACTGCCCCATAGGGTTTCCAAGGAGCAGCTGGTGGATTTGAACTGCTGACCTTTTGGTTAATAGTCGAGCTCTTAACCACTGTGCCACCAGGGCTCCCAAACAAGAACGGGCAGCTTGGAAAAGAGAGGTGATTCCTTTAAGTTTTGCTAACATACCTGAAACTATTTATTGGATGTCATATATAAAAGTGAAACCAGAGGACTAGATTACCCTTTTTACAAGCTGGTGAAAGCTCCTTTCAACACCTGCTAAGCAAGAGGTGAGAGAGAGCCTGCAGTCACCTTACATTTTCCTTCTTTCTCTCAAAGCTTGTCTTCAATTCAGCTTGCCAAAATTTGATATTTTAAGAAGAGCAATCTGTCATGATTCTAACCAAGAAACCACCATCTCCATTTCCCCTCTGAGTTCCCCAGACCTCCGTAAGATGGAAAAGACAGGCAGTTAGAAGAAAAACCTCTTGTTTGCCCCACCTGGTCCTTCCCCAGAAATGAAACTATTGATATCAGGCTGTTTGTCAGCTTCACCTCCAGCTTGCCCTCTATCATGATTTTTTTTAAGTGTGGTCTTCTGGGCACAAACCTCCTAAAACGAGTTTCCAAAAACCAATAGCAGCAGCAACCAAGTGCTCTGTGTGGTACAGGCAGATCCAGAGAGCAATCCCCTGTGTAGCTGGAGTGTTTAAGCATCACCATCGGTGAGTCTATTAATTCCCCATCCCAGCATCTGCCCTTTCAGCACTTCAAGGGAGGTTAGAATTTGGAGGTATGCTTTTATCTAGAGTTGCCAGAAAAAATACAGAACTCCCTGTTAAATGTTAATTTCAGATAAATAATAAGTAATTTTTTTTAGTATAAGTATATCCCATATGTTGCATGTATTACATGGGAGATACTCATACTAAAAAAATAATCTAAATTTCATGTTTAATTGGGCATTCTGCTTTGTTGTTGTCTGAGTTGTTTTATGTTTTTATTAAATCTGCCTACCCGGCTTTTACCACGTAATAAATAAATCTCAAAGTGGCTGGCTTTAGCTTTCCTGGCCTGGAAAATATCTGATTTGAGGCTATATTTCTGGGATACTATTAAAATATCTAAGCTGCCTTCACCTACTGAAAGGAAAAAAAATCAACCCATCACCTGAAGTTTTCTACATAATTTACTTAATTAAGAGCGGAAAGAAGTAAACCCAGAATTAGAAAATTAGCAATCTTTTTATTTTATAAGGTATTTTAAAGTAGTTTCTATTCTTCCACAGACCTGTTAATAGAAGACATGTGATACTTCAAGTAGTAGGTAAATTGTTAGCTCAATCCAGGTAGTAGGAGAAACCCATCAGCCACATCAACAGTGAGCTGCTAATCACGGTGTGATCCCAGGTGGTTCCAATGATGCCCCAAGTGGCGCCAGGATCTGAGGCATCATCATCATCTGGGAGTGCCTTAAAAGGCAGAACTTTTCTCAATCCACTCCAGATTGAAGATTCACACAGAATCTTCACTTTAACAGGATCCACGGTATTTCATATACACACTCAAGTTTGAGAAGCCCTTAATAGAGGCTTCACTCTTCCACACAGAAGGGAATCTTTTCATTTAATACTATGTCGAAATAATCCTTATGGAGACTAGAGATGACCCCTTCAGCTGACTTTTTTTTTAAAGAGGTTTAGTGTTGTATCACAGCAAGAACACTGGATTTCAAAGGAGAATGGCAGAAGGCCTGAGTTTTAAAGCTGGCTCTGTGGCTAACTGGCTTAGTGACTTTGAAGAATTTACTTAACATCCCTCATTAACATTCTTAACATCCTTCATCACATCCTTTATCAACCAACCTCCCTCAGATTGAGTTTTCTCCTCTGTAAAATACAGACAGTGGAGTCTGCTATCATCTCACAAGGTTCTCATAAGGATCAAATTAGATCATGTACATGTAGGTCTTCACGATGACTACAGGATGTACAGTGATGTGGTCGTTATATTTTTCTAGTGATCTGCTTCAGATAAGGCTAGCAGTTGACCATTATGTGATGTGGCTCCTTGCAGCATGCCTAAGTTGGAAGAAAGGTAGTATTAATTTTAGTAGTTCCATTCCTTCTGGGAATGGAACGTATCACCTTCTCCTCAAACTGAAAGTCCTCCTCCTGACTGGGGACCTGTGACATGCTCCAGGTCACCAAGCAAAGAATTCCTCATCAAGGTACCACTCTTTGTTCTGTGAAGTCTAAAGATACAAAATTGTATTTTTTTTTTTCTGCCAGAATTCTGCACAGTCCCTTCTGTACTTTTTCCTAGGATAAGTTTATTGATGGAACATGCTTCAATATTTTTAATTCCTCAACTTTTTTGTGAAATATTATTTCTTCAATCATTTCTGCAAAAACAAACATTTTTTTGTAGCCATCATAAACCTATGATTACATAATTGTGATTAATTGTTAAGTAGCTTTGTACCATATTCAATCATAAAATCCCAAGTTGGAAGAGGCTTCAGTGGTTATTTTGTTAAAAGACACCCCACTGCAGAATCCCAGCCACCAACAGTACACCCAGGAGAAACTCACTTAACGTTTCGTTGTTTTAATAAATACAACATTTATTATTGAGAGACTGATAAAGATGGGGGAGGAAAGGCACTTCCAATCCTACCACCTTAATGCAAGTATTGCACAACTATTTTTATTTCTGTGTAAAACTTCTCGTTTGTATCCGCATTCATTGACATTTTGCATAAATTCCTTCCTCTGAATTTTTAGTGTTGTTTTTTTTTGTTTGTTTTACTGCATCCAGTTTGTTTCCAGCTTCAGTGTCTCTGCCTGTACTTTTCCTCTTTTTTCTGCCTGAGATACCGTTCCCTGGTCAATTCAAGTTCATCCTGTTGTCTTAGATGTTACCTCGTCTAAGTCCTTGCTACTGAGTGTGGTCCACTGACCAACAGCGTCAGCTGCTACTGAGAACATCTTCTAAGTGCACGGTCTCAGGCTCCACCCCCAGGCTTTCTCAGTCAGAATCTGTACTTTAATAAGGTCCTCAGGGGGCCCCTGTCACATGTCAACACATGAACATTTGAGAAACATTTTCTGGAAAGCCTTCCCTAAACTCCTAACCATTGCCTCCTTCCCACAGCCAACCCATCCAGGGTTGGCTAAGTGCCCATCTTGATTTACCTTTAATTTCCCATGTACGTGGGATATCACATGAATTCCATGAAGACGGTGATGGCATCATATTCAACTTCACATCCCCATATCCTTGCACAGTGCTTGATGTGTAAGAGTTCAGTTTTTGTAATTTTTTCATGATTTTCCAATACCATTATTTTATAGATAAGGAAATGCTGTCTTCTGTAGTGCTGAGAAATGGGGCACTCAGCAGGGCTCTCTCAGTCGCACATCTGCAGTTTATTAGAGGGTTCCCTCCTGTCTCCATCCTTACAGTGGAAAATATACTTGGGGGGCAAGGGAGGAGTGTTTCTCTTATGTGAGTTATTCGTGGAAGCTTTATTCCTTTTGCTTAAAAGATTAATACCTGTTCAACACAAATACCTCTGGAAGGAATAGCACTTTATACTTGCTTTGAAGGTTGGTCAGCCAGCAGGTTTTGATAAGTGTCTGGGAGAGGGACATACAGGTAATTGTTATCTGACAGGAGACGGCAGGGAGCACTCATGAGTGCTGAAAAAGACAAATGGTGGGGTGCTGGAGAACAGCTTTTAACTCTGACAAATGTTAACGATATTTTTGTCTTGCTCCATACCACCGGTCACATTTTCATTTAAAAAAAAAAATCACATGTCTCACTTACCTATAAAATCTCAGGCTGTGACTCTTTTCCCAGCCTGCCTCTCATCTATGGCAAATTTCACCAGCCCCGCATTCAAAGCAAATCCTTATGCCCTGGGGATTTTTTTGTTCGTTTGTTTCAGATATTTCTTGTAAAATTCTGGACAGTCGAAAGTGTAGGTACTTCTACAATGATATTCCTAAACTCACATTGAAACTAAACAACAACTGAACCATAGGGAGGTCTCACTGCATCCAAGAACCACTTGGCTTCCTCATTGTGGAAGGAATGTTTTGTGAGTTCTGGGGACTGCCAATCTGAGAAAGGGAAGCTCAGCCCCTGGGGCTGCTGCTTTGAAGTAGCAGAAGGATGATTAGGGCTTAGGAATCAAGTTGTGTGCAGTGACAAGAAAAGTCTGTCCTATGGGGCTATTGTTTGCCTTATTTGAAAAGAACCAGAGGCGACTGGTACAGCTTACCAACAGCTCTGACAATTAGCCACACAAACCACAAGATTGAAAGGAGTGTAATTATATTCAAGAATGTGTGGCCTATTTTTTGCCCCCTTGGAAGCCTGCTGCTGTCCTTGCTCATCACCATGGACACCAACTCCAATGGAGTTGTGACTCTGAGTCAGGTTCATTTCTTGGGGAAGAGTGTATTAGACTGTCTTTCTGTCCTAAACTGCTTAGCTGGGTATCTGTGATTATGCTATCCATTATAATTGCTCAGACTTGGGATCTTGGGTGGGGTTTATGAGTCATTTGATACCTTCAGAATAGGCCTTGTTGAGCAACCTTCAGAAATACCTTGCTGAGCAAGCTGATGCAGGTGAGCCACACAAGATGGGTAGGACAATTGTTGTGTCCTACACCCTCTAACATCAAACCTCATTCCATTTGAGTCATATTTTCCCTTGGGATTTGTGACACATCCCAATGGAAAGAGATTTTTAACAATATATTTTTGTAAGACTTAGTGGTATTTTAAGGGTTACTCTTGGAATCTGAAAGCTGTGTGAATTATTTTGATTGCTTTTCACACAGGACATTTTGGGGTCTGTTTTTAAATGTTAAACAATGTTCAGTAACCTTGGGCTATGTGACTACCTGTTAATAATTTTTTATGACTTTGGTTGAGATACTTTTGCATGTTGATTTCTCAATCTGAAAGTTGATGCCAATCTTTGTTACTAAAGATCATGAGTCTAGGCTGTAGAGATTAAGAAATTAAAATAGCAAGATAAAATTATTGCAGTTAAGAAGACTTATAGAAATGATAGTAAAGCAAAGAGGAAGCAGCAACATCTAAAATATTCAAAAGAAAAGTAAACGTGAGTCAGCATAAGACAAAGAACAGTTGTGTCTAACTATCCTCCATAATTCAAAATTTAAGTCTAAACAAAGATCTTCTCTCAAAACCATAGCAACTTAGGCACAACATCGTTCTTGTTGTTTTTATTATCATTAATAATAAACTCAAATTGAGCTGATTGTTATGAGGCCCAGTTCTTGTCCCAACTTAAAGTACAATTCAAGACAACTCAATTCACCTTTGCGGCCCCCAGTCTCATCAATAAAACATGATATCTTACCTTTACCTATCCTCTCCCCGCAGAATGTCCCAGTACATCTTTTCTTAGAATAAGATATAGTAGAAAATGCAATGGAAACTGTATTTTTTCTTTAGAGAATCCACAAATTACTGCTTCAGTTATTTAAACATGAGGAAAATATATGGATTTGATAGTCCGTTACCACATTGAATTATTTAGTTAAGTTGGTATAGGCAGATGCAGTGATAAAATTCAAACTTCTGCTTAATATATGTACAATGCCATTATAGCTCCTCAAAATGAAAGTGGTGTGATAGCTGACAGAGCAGACATACTGCCAAAAGCATCTGCTTAGAAACCTTCCAGAGCTCACTTTTCCCTCTGCACATGGATGTTAGGGTCAGTTCTCTCCATCAGTTGGCCTGGACTAAAAATATTAAAACAAAACAAAACAAAAAAACCCAAACCCCTTGCCATTGAGTCCATTTGAACTCATGGTGACCTCACGTGTTACGGAGTAGTACTGCCCTGTAGGGTTTTCTTAGTTATAATTTTTTATGGAAACAGGTTTGACAGATCTTTCTTCCATGGAGCCACTGGGTGGGTTCAAACCACCAACCTTTAGGTTAGCAGCCAACTGCAAACTGCTCGCACTACCCAGGGACCTTAGACTGAGAAATAAAGGGGTAATAAATCATATCCCATTAGAGTGACGGGAAGACATGGAGAAAGCAGAACCACTGGCCAAGTCCAGCAGTGAATTGTATTGTACTGCCTCAAAATACAGGCAAGGGCAAGAAGGCCTGCCTCCCATGGTTTGGGGTTGTGGTATAATTTCTGGACACCAATATGGCGCCTGCCTAAGCACCTCAGCAAACAAGGACAAGAAGAAAAATAGATTCAAAACAGGGATTGAGCCAACCATGACAAACCTCTTCTTTTTCTCCTAAATGTAAAGGATGTTCCCTTTTATAAGACTGTGGCTGAGTTGTGTTAGCAAATGAAAGACTGCATATTAGCAGTTGTGATCTGAGAGAGGAATCACTGCTTCTTTCATTGTGTGGTCCTGGTGCCCACAAATTCATGCCAGAAGGTGCTCAAGGAGGAGTTTGTAATGAGCAAAGCCTACACCTGACTGAGCAATAGTGTCATTGCACTCTGGACTCCAGAGACATGGCCCTGTGACCCCTTCCCACTCTATTGGAAACAGATAGAGCTACTGGTAATTGTGTTTCAATCGTTTGAAGGTCTGGAACAATCAGTGGGTTCTGACAGATAATCCCACATAATCAGTATATAACTCTCCTTAGTATATGCCTTCAGTTAGTGATGCCAAGTAGAATCACAGTATTTTAGAGCCACAGGCAGCTGTTCGAGATCACCCTCATTTAATCCAGTTGTTTTCTAGATGAAAATCTGAGGCGTGGAGACTCCTCCTTCTAAAAGCACTTAGAAAATGCAAAGTTTTATGTTTTTTGCTCACTCATCGTTTGCTTTTGTCACCATTTGGCAGGTCCCCCAAGCATCCCCCTGAGTCTCAAGCACACCGAGTGCGCTGGTAGAGAGAAATGGGGGATAAGTTAGCTGTCCCTGTGGGGAGCAAAAAGGAAGCGCCTTGTGGGATGAGAAAGAACAAGAAGGCAGAAATAAGTACTAGTTTCTGTAGGGTCTACAAGATTGGAAAGAAATAAGAATATTAAACACTGTATCAAGTGAAGGTAATCACCCAACAATTTAATGAGCTACCATTCAAAATAAAGCTAACCAGAAATGCTTCTCCTGTGGTCAAAAGATAAAGTTTGAGTTTTTGCTTTTTTCATTGGCTGCCAACCTGAGACAGTGGTCTAACTGTGGAGTTTCTCAGGCCAGGTACTACAAAAGATGCAGCAAAAGAGGCCTTGGCAGAACCAAAAAGGCCACCGAGAACCCTGCTCAAGGGGTTCCTTAAACCAGTTGCCACGAAGTGGACTCCCCCTCATGGCAGCCCCACGTGTGTCAGAGTAGAGTTGTGCTCCACAGGCTTTTCAGCGGGTGACTTTTGGGAAGTAGGTCACCAGGTCTTTCTTTTGAGGCAGTTCTGGGTGGACTTGAGCTGCCAATCTTTTGGTTAGCAGCCAAGCACTTTAACTGTTTGCACCACCCAGAGACTCTGAGGGATCCCTGGGGGCCCCTTTCATCAAGGTCACATTGACAGGCTTTCTCTCCCATTCTGTTTAAGCTTCTGGTTTTTCCTACACAGTTGATTCTGTTTTTTAATTTCCTGAGCTTCTGATATTTCAGTCCAGTTACCCAAGGAGATGTGTTGAAAATTCACTTCTTTAATAATAATAACAACACTGATAAAAAGTATTTTCCATCTACATGGAAATTTACCCTTGCTAAAGAATCTTCTTTAGCAGCCATTCTCTTGTGACGGTGGGGTAAGATGATACACGTGAAAGAATTTTGCAAAATTGAATGCTATAGATGTGAAAAAGAAAAACCTTAAAGAAATATTTTCAAATTAGGCAAGTGGGTTTTACCTGGATTTATTTCCAATAACAAATTGGTTTTCCTCATGGTCGTTTTATCCCTGACAGCATAATTGGGTCTTCTGCTCTGCAATGTCATTTTATTTCCCAGGTAAGTGGGATTCAGTGTGAGTTTCCCACCAGGGAATTTAGTTACTGACATAGTCCCCTAACCTTGTGTACGTGGACTCCCCAGGAAGGTGGACCCACAGCAGGAATGCCAAGAGCAGTATTGTTTGGTCAGTGTTCTAGGGTCTTCACATTGGCTCAGACAGACACCTGTGAGCAGAGCCTATGCACACATTCCTGTACATTTCCACAAGTTCCACCCACTTATCAATACTTTTAACAGATACTGCTGAAAATGTTTAAAAAAAAAAAAGTTTGATCATATTTCCACTCCAAGCACAATCCAAAAGTTAGATAAGGATTATCTGTTTTTTGAAGGAGAAACAGTTAAGCACTCAGCTACTACCCAAAAGTTGGAGGTTCGAACCCACCCGGAGGTGCTCAGACACTCTGCTTTGAAAAGGTCACAGCCATGAAAACTCTTTGGAGTGCAGCTCTACTCTGAAACACATGAGGTTGCTATAATTTGGAATCAACAGCAACTGGACTGGATAGCATTGTCATTACAAGCCTCATTGCTATCATCAAAGTCTTACATCTGACTCATAGGTTACCATCCTAACACTTTTAAATTGGTACTGTGTTCCTTCTTGGGATGGTCAAAGGAAAAAAAAAAAAAACCGCTGTCATCGAGTTGATTCTGAGTCATAGCGACCCTATAGGACAGGGTAGAACTGCCCCATAGGGTTTCCAAGGAGCAGCAGGTAGATTTGAACTGCTGACATTTTGGTTTGCAGCCGAGCTCTTAACCACTGCACCACCAGGGCTCTAGTCAAAGAAATAAGAGTCTATAAAGACAGGACAGGTATAAAACAAGGGTTTAGTTTTCACTATGACCTACCTGAACACTAATTTGAACCCTGGACTCTGAAATGGAGCCCAATGGCTCTGTCTGTGCTACTTTCCCGCTGCACAAGCATTCTGTTACATTACCAGTCACACTAATGAGAAAACCATTCTTCCATTTCTACTACTTCATTTTCAAGGATAGATAATAAATACGGGTAACAGGATAAGTGCAAATAAGGTAATCATAGGAAACATGTCACAGAATTATAATGCACATGGTATCCCTTAGACTACATTGTTTCATGTCATTTTCCTCCATTTTTTACTTTTGTCCATTTAGCAGCATGAAGTCTGTTCTAGAATAGAAAGGTCAGTCTTAAAAAATGGCTTTAATTCTAGTTCACATGGGAAGTAGCAAACGGAACAATGAGCATTCTAAGAAGAGAGGAGTAGGGTAGGTTTATATGAAAAGAGTTCTATTTTTTGTAACTCTCACCTTAGGTAGTTTCTGGGGCTTTATCTTTTATTTTTATAGAAACTGAAATTGCACAATCAGAAGAAGTTTATAACATCATTACCATTCTTAATATATACTACCAAAAATCCCTTTATCATCCAGCTATAATTTTTTAAAAGCCCTTAAAGATACAATATGGATCATTTAGTAGTTTGTCTTTCTTAAGGAAAGAAAGGAATGTGTTGTACCAGACTTATACCCAAGATTCAGTGTAATTTGACCTCCTTTCCTTGCCAGATAATCTCATTTGGTTTTTGTTTCCCTGGTGGATGCTAGCTCTGTGCTTCCCGGCAGCCTTGCCTCTGGTCCCTGTGTGCACGGGACTGGGCAGTCTCCTGGCCTCCCTCTGCTGCCCCCAGGAAAGGCCATGAGCTCAACCTGAGACCACTAAGTGAGGCAGTGCTTGGTGGAGACAGGGCTTTTTGGAAGGATGATATCGAGGAGGATCAGCCCAAGGTTTAATAGCCTGTGACCTTCTCTTAATGCTTACAAGCTGCTTTGTTCCTAAAAAGCTGTGGACCTCCTACACTAAAGGATGTGATAGAAAACTGGACTGATTCAATATCTCAAAGTAGCCACGGGGAGTTTGGAATTCAGGATAGAGTTCATTCTGAAGATCCAAAGATAGCTTGGTTAGTAAACTCCTGAGAGGCAAAGCTGGGCTCAGGTCCCAGCTATGTTCTCTTCTTGGAAATGCTGGGAGCAGCTGCGGAGACGGTAGTAATAATTCTGTCCCTTTATGAAAAGAATGCTTTAACCCTGTGTCGATCAGAAGCCTCACCAGCTAGATACATAAGCATTGAAGACAGAAAGAAATCATATCTCTTGATTGATATGGCACGGGCATATTGTAAAACCATTTTTTTCATTCTGACATATCTCTTGTCTGCCTGCGGTCTATGGCCAGGCAGGGAAATAGTCTTTGGGAAGGAATGCCAGCCCCGTCTGACTCCCCAGCTAGAGGGGTCTTCTGTTGCTGTGCCCTGGACATGGGATGCTAGAATTCTGGGTGTGTTCTAAGAAAGAGGATTCAAAATTTCTAGAGGATGAGAGAAAATGCACTTTTTGCATAAATTCTTATCTTTATTCAATAAAGATAGTTCTATGAATACCCTTCTATTTCATTTTTCCCCTCATAAGGAAAATGATTGCAATGGGAAACATTATCTTTTAAATATTAATATCATGTGACTGCTGTTGTTAGCTGCTGTTGAGTAGGTCCCTGACTCATGGCGACCCCTTGTGTTACAGAGTAGAACTGCTCCATAGATTTTCTTGGCTGTAGTCTTTATGTAAAACAGAGACTGTGCTTTGTTAAAGAGTTTGACCATGTCATGACTCTCATCCTAACAAAGATACAGTCTTTTCAATTAAAACAGAGCTAACAAACAAGCCCAGACAAAACAGCTGGCTTATGACTGCTTGTTACCAAGGAGCTACCTGGCGCTCAGAATAAGAAAGAGGTAAAGTCAACTTGGTCTTTTCTAACTTGAAGGGAAACTGTGTAAACTCCTCGCTGTGTGCTGATAATTAGGTTATGTCCTTATTAAGAGTGTGACCCAGCTTAGAATACAGAACGTTTGCCTTGTCATCCACACACAAAAAAAAAAAACCACAAAGAAGGATGAAATTCTATTCCTGTGCAAATAAGATGTGGGAATTTTGGGATTTCCTAGATAGCGTGAACTCAAGGAAATGAGAGATCAGTTCAAAAATGCAGAGTGTATCAAACTGCCGTTTAGAGCTCACATCCTATTTTGAGAGTATATGTTTTGTACTAATATTGAGTTGTAATGAAGGATTGAGAAGACGTGGGAGCAAGGGGGATGACAGTAAACAAGATTCCAAGATAAGCACGGTTTGACACCAGAACATTGGTGGTGGTTTCTACGAATGGTAGAATCTTGGGTGAGGTATTTTTTTTTTTCTTGCATCTGTGTAAAATTGAGCAAGTTCCTGACCCCATCTTGCCTACTGCCTCGGAGCTCTTGGTTTTCTCTGAAAATGTAAAAAAGAAGTGAAGTATCTTGCTAATTCTAGTTTCTGTCTAATCCCCTGAGTTTTTTAATTAAACTTTTTATTCTGACATAATTGTAGACTGACATGCAGTTGTAAAAATACAATACAGAGAGATCCCATGTCCCCTTTATCCACTTTACCTCCAGTGGTAACATCTTGCAAGCCTATAGCACAATTGATATCAATACAGTCAACATACAGAACATTTCCATCACCATAAGGATCCCTCCCATTGCCCTTTTATACCCACATACACTTTCCTCCCACCCTCATCCCTGTCTTATCTTCTAGCAACCACTAATCAGTGTTCATTTCTATGATTTTGTCATTTCAAGAATGTTATATAACTGGAATTGCATAATATGCAACCTTAAAGAATTTTTTTCCCACTCATCATAAATCTCTGGAGATTCATCCAGGTGTCACGTGTAACAATAGTTGGCTACTTTTTATTCCTAGGTAGTATTCCATGGTATGGATATCCCACAGTTCAACAGTTAACCCAATAAAGGATATCTGGGTTGATTCCAGTTTAAGGCTATTGCTAATAAAGCTTCCATAAATATCCATTTCTTTGGGATAAATGGCCAGGAGTGCAATTGCTGGGTTGTATGTTAGTTGCACTGTTCAGTTTTTTAAGGAACTGCGAAACCGTTTAATAAAAAAAAAAAAAAAAAATTGCCAACTCATAACTACCCTATAGGACAGGGTAGACCTGCCCCGTAGGGTTTTCAAAGTGTGGCTGGTAGATTCAAACTGCCAACCTCTTGGTTAGCAGCCAAACACTTAACCACTGTGCCACCATTCTCACCACAATGTATGAGTGATCTAGTTTCTTTTTATTCTCACCAGATTTGATGGTGTCACTGTATTCTTTTAATTTTAGCAATTCTGATGGATGTGTAGGTGATTGTCATCTTAATTTGCATTTTCCTAAAAGCTAATGCCACCACCCACCTCTCAGTTTGTTGTACTGTGGTAGCTTGTGGGTTGTTATTATGCTGGAAGCTATGCCACTGGCATTTCAAATACCAACAGGGTCATCCGTGGTGGACAGGTTTCAGCAGAGCTTCCAGACTAAGACAAGCCTAGAAGAAAAGACCTGTTGATCTAGTTCCAAAAGTCAGCCAATGAAACCCTTATGGGTAACAGCAGAACATTGTCCAATACACTTCTGGAAGATGAGCTTCTCTGATTGGAAGATAGAAGTCTGGTCACCTGATGTTTTAAGCAAAGAAAAAAAGTTTTGTTTTATTATTTTCTCCTCTTTGTTTTTCCTGTTTGTTTGAAACAGCCATTATCTTTCCCCCAAGTGACTTTTATAAGTAAAATATGGAAAGGATAAGATTAAAGGCAAATAATAATAAGGATGTTGAACATCTTGTCTTATAATAAAATTTAGGTTTTATCTGTGACATTTTCTTCTGCTGTCTTTGGAAGTTATCAATTTTTTTCAAATAATAATCTCTTTAATGAGAAGGGTTTCATTATGCATTGTAAAAAGCATGTAGGAAGACTGTCTTTTCACAGTTTAACTACTGAAAGAATCAGGCATCTTCAAGGTGACACACATCTAACCTATTTGTGCAAAGGTCTGTTTGATGTAGGTTGCGTTTTCCCATAAAGATTGCATCGCATAACCCCATAGGTCACAAGCTTAAAAGTTGGTTTTAGGGCTAGGGGAATTCCAAACACTTTGAGACTCAATTCATATTCTTAATTACAACAAAGTATATTACCTTCTGTGTGAATCTTTCTTTCTCTCTCTTTCCCTCTATCTACCTCATCCTCCTTTCTCTTTCTTTCTTTATGTCTTTCTGTCTGTCTCTCCCTCCCTCCCTCCCTTCCTTCCTCCCTCCCCTACCCCCTCTGTCTTTCTCTCTTTCCTCTTTTTAAACCTGGCGGTGGCTCACTCACTCATTTATCAGTTACTTCCTGAGCACTCATTATATGTCAGGCCCTAGACTTAGGATGGGAATGAAGCAAAGCCCTCTAGGAGTTTCCAATCTATAGCAAAGAATTGGCTTCTAAAGTGAAGGAAAGAGAGGGCAGATATTAGAGTCTGTGAGACTCAATTAAAATTGGTCGCTTTCCATCTGTATGATCACGGACAAATTGTTCCCCCACTCTGAGCCTCAGTTTCTTCATTTCTGAAATGATTATTTTGAGGATTAAATTAGATAAAACATGTGGAATGACTAGCACATAGGATGTTCGATAAATGATCTCATTCTACTCCAAAGTATTCCTTGAAAGGGCTAGAAAAACACCAGTGGGCTGTTGTCATAGAACAGAAAAAGCCAGTTGTACACAGCTAATCCTGAATTTTCTAAGAAATTATTTGGTTTATAGATAAACTAGGAACCTTATACCTTGCTTCCTAGCTTAGTGGCAAATAGTTTGCATAGTAACAGCTACTGGGTACAAGATAAATAAAGAAGACAAGTGAAAATTTTATTCTGATTCCATTAAAATTTCTGGAAGATTGGGGGGAGGGGCTTAAGAAAAAAACTGACAAAAATGAGAACAGATATATTTTTTAAATATGACTTTTAGATTTACTAAAACCCGTTGCCATTGAGTCGATTCCAACTCATAGTGACCCTGTAGGACACCATAAAACTGCCCCATAGAGTTTCCAAGGAGCGCCTGGTGGATTTGAACTGCCGACCTTCTGGTTAGCAGCTGTAGTGCTTAACCACTACGCCACCAAGATTTCCTTAGATGTATTAAGTATCCTTACCTATAAAATTAAATTCTGCTATAAAATAGGTGAAGAAATTCTTCCTGTTTGACAGGAAGGAAAAATTAAAGTTGTAGTCAGTGAACCTGAGTTCAGTCCTTGAAACCATTCATGTTAACGTATCTAATCTTTAAGCAAGCCGAAGTTTATGAATTATTTTTGAGCTCCATTATTGAATACCATAACATTAAAAATTCAACTGTCATCTTTATTTTTCTTCTAGCACTTAACCATTTTGTTCGTCACATCGTTTTCTTTTATCATCTCCTCTTCCTGTAGAACAAGTGAAAAATTTCCTCACCCCTTTTAAAAAAGTCCTCCTCCCAGGAACATCTCCAGAACTAAATCTGAGATTAATCACATAGTGTTGGATCTACCACAGTATTTTGTTTTTATACAGTTGATCTTAAACTGTATAAGCATCAAAGGCATTTCTGAAATGGCCCTATAGAGAAAACACTTAGAATAGAGCCCATTCCAGGTGAGCAGTATAAATGGAAGGTGGAAAGGGATCATTTCTAATATGGGTAGTGAGTTCAAAGGAACTGGGGACTGATCAAGGAATAGATATGGCCACAAGTAGCACTGTTGCACAACCAGCTGTATATCGGGGCTGGTGCTTTGACAGCACCATCATGGGTGGGGGTGGGCGCGGTTCCCTCACAGCAGGGGGTCTTCCAGAGACAACTAGAGCAGGGAACCACCAGAATTTCAGGGAAAGGCAAAAAAAAAAAAAAAAAAACTTTTCACGGGACTGGTATCTTACCAAGTAGCCGTAGTGGAGCAGTGAGTACTTGGCTGTGAACTGAAAGTCAGTGGTTCAAACCTACCAGCTACTTATCAGGAGAAAGATGTGGCAGTCTGCTCCCATAAAGATTACAGCCTTGGAAATCCTATGGGGCAGTTCTACTCTGTCCTATAGGGTCGCTATGAGTTGGAATTGACTTGATAGCAATGGGTTTGGTGGGCACCATACTAAATTTCCACTAACTTTAATAAATCAGCCCAAGAATTAATCTAATAATATAGATTGAGAGCCCTATTCTATTGTTGTTTGGCTGCCTTAAACACTCTCATATAGTAAAGTCAAATGAATTTAGATATTTGGGGATTTTTTTCCTTTTCTACTGCTGGCCACACCCAATGAACTAAATTATAACTGTTTGCTTCTATGTTTTCATCATACTTAATGCTCTTGTTCTATTTTTTTCATTGTTAGTATCCCACTCTCCAGAGGAATAGATCATCTTTACAGCCAGGAAAGAGCCTGGATGCTTAAGGTAAGGTCTAAATGGACATTATATAAACATGTATTATATTGTATGGATCTTTGTTTTCGGATTCATTGAAATATAATTAATGCTCTTATAACAAATGTATTTAAAATTTTTTATGATAACAATAAAAGTAAGTGTTCAAGTGTACATGCTCCATTGAAACATTGTTTTTCAAAATATATTCCATTTCCCAAGGATGCTAAATGCTAATCGACTGCTATCAGAAATTCCTCTAAAAATACTGTCAAGCAAATTTAATTTTGAAGGTTTGATTAAAGATGAGTGGGGGTGGATAATATCAACAGATGGCCAAAATGACCTCATGACATTCCTCATTATTTGTAAATAAGTGAGTTTTGTTTGCTATTGTTAAAAATCAAGGGCAGTGGCTCTGTTAGCTTTACAATAAAGAGAAATAGAGAAAAATGTTTCCTGTGAAGGAGACAAAGACCCAGAAAGCCTCATTTTTTCAGTTTGGGATTTGTCTTTGAGACATAATCTTTTGACCTTCAGTTATTTCCCACTGGTACTCTGAGTCTCTCTCTCTCTAACAATGCCTTCAAGCTTCACCTCCAAGAACTCTCTAGAACAAAGAAACAATTAACCAAAATTCCACCAGATGGCAATATTTGGAAAGCCATTCAGAGAGGTTTCAAAGCTATGAGCTGTTATTGTTCATGCAGAGAATAGTCTCATCAAATATAACATCCTAAATTCCATCCAAGGTATGCTAAACATCTTTTGTTTTACTTCTTTTTCCCCACAGCATTGGAAATTTTACTTAAAAAAAAAAAGATGTGTGTGAATGTGGGTGTTGTTTTCCTTTGTTTTTAATTCTAGAATGATAAAATTAGAAAGCTCATTCTTACATAATAACCTTCCAGATAGTACTGGTGTGTATTAAAAGCTCAAATCAGTAGATAATAGGCCATATTTGTCTGTGTGTCCATTGTGATAAACAGTGTGGTTGGTGGTCACTTCTGAGTAAATTGTTTGGGAAGAGAAACCTGAAAATCTTCTCTTGAAGAGTAGAGTTTTAAGGAGTTTCCTTGATATTAAATCAAGTGAGATTTGCAGGTATGAAATTTTAATTTGTATTGATTTGAAGTGATTAGGTTTTATTTAAGTGGGATGAATAAGCGTTTCCCCTTCTGCTCTAACGAAAATGGAGGTGTGGCACCCATTTGTAGTTTGAGAACAGTTTCTCCACAACGTTTCCAGGAACAGCACTTAATTCATTCTAACATATTTTTGAATGCCTTTAATGTATGAAGCTCCATGCTAATTGCTTTGGTGTTTGTTTATATAAAGATGGGTTATGTGTTCATTTCACAAACAGTTGAGTGCCCACTATGAGCTAGGTATTGTAAGGTTTCAATGGTGGGATTCCAATGGTGAGCAAACTGTAACTCCTTTCTCAGACAGCCTGATCTTACTGGGGAGCTAAGACATTAAGTGCTTGGTTACTATCTGAAAGGTTGCTGGTTCAAACCCACCAGCGGCTCCATGGGCAAAAAGACCTGGAAATCTGCTCCTATAAATATTTACGGTGTAGGAAACCCAATGAGGCAGTTCTACTCTGTCATACAGCATCACTATGAGTTGGAATCAACTCGATGGCACACAATAACAAGACGTATGTATAAATAACTATAATAAAATATGGAAAGTGAAAACACCGTAGGAGAAATGCAGTTAAAATACTTTGGAAGTTTAGCAGGAAAGGTAGAGGTGGCCTTCGAGCTAGGCCATGAAGTAAGTTGAATTTGGATACTCAGAGATGGTGAGATTTGCCATTCATTCCCTAAGCCTTTATTGAGTGCCAGCTCTGGGCCAGGTTCTGTGCTGGAAGCTAGGGATATGGAGGTGAACAAGACAGAGCTCTTAGCCCTGACTACCTAGTGCAGTGGAAGAGCTTTAAAAAATATAAGTGTGATGGCTTGTCTGGCAGAGGACACATGGGGGTAGAAATGAAAGTGTCCTTTAGAATAAGGCTTCTTTTTGACACAGACTTATCATTGGTTATTGTGTCAGAACCTGTGGGAGGTCTGCTACTGGAAGTTTGCAGGTTACTCTGGATGTACTTTTTACTCACCAACGTTCCAATTAAAACTCGTCTACATTTACAGTTAGTCTCCCCTCACCCCCATGAGTACATTTGTTCAGAAAATGCACAGAGCCTAGGCCTGGGATCAGCAGGACCCACATCCTGGCCCTAACCAGTGGGTGACGAACAGGAACGGGTTACCCAATAAGCAAGGTAAGTGCATGCTTAGGGCATCAACAAAACAGAGATACCGGTTGTCCAAAGAAAAGACCCATAGTTGCCAAGCAGATAGGACACAGGAAGAGCCAACGATGCAGTGGAAGGAAACTGGCAGTGCGGTAATGAAACTGATACCAGCTCCAGTGCATGAGAATGTGCTAGCCAGTAATAAAGTTCACACAGGGGCATGAGGGCGCCCAAGCACGAGGTTGTTTAATCTAGGAGACCCCCACCACTTCAACACCTTCGTTGACATCTGTTTCCTACGATCTCCTCGTATGTAACTGAAACTGCTTATCTTGGCAGTTATCTTGGGAGTATACTATTTCTTCCTAATAAATATTTATAATTATAGCATTTATTATAAAACAAGCATCAAAATTGAAGTACGAGCCATTTAAAGCAAAATTGGTGAAAGTCAGTTTTTCATGGTGAGATCAACAGAATTTTACATTGATTGTTGAAACAACTAAGTTCACTGATTCATTTTCTTTGTTGTAGAATATGTGGAATATTCTTTTTATAGAAAATGTGGGATATAATAAAAAGTACCCCACTTCCACTAAAAATTTTATAATCCAGTTCAACTCATTCTTATAAAATGGCATATGCCACTTTTGTGTTCAATCACTAATGTTATAGTTGCATTTACGAAGTTACATCATGGATAGCTAACACACACACACACATATATATATATACCTTGTTTTAGTCATCTAGTGCTGCTATAACAGAAATAACACAAGTAGATGGCCTTAACAAACAGATATTTATTCTCTCACCATCTAGGAGGCTCAAAGTCCAAATTCAGGATGCCACCTCCAGGGGAAGGCTTTCTTTCTGTATCTGCTCTGGGGTTAGGTCATTGTCATCAGTCTTCCCCTGGTCTAGGAGCTTCTCAGCACAGGGGCCCCGAGCCCAAAGGACGAGCTCTGCTCCTGGCTCTTCTTACTTGGTGGTAGTGAGGTCCCTCTCCTCTCTGTTCACTTCTGTCTTTTATATCTCAAAAGAGTTTGACTCAAGATACAACCTAATCCTGTAAATTTAGTCCTGCCATATTAACGTAACTGCTTCTAATCCTGCCTCATTAACATTATAGAGATTAAGATTTACAACACACAGGATAATCACATCAGATCACAGAATGAAAGACAGCCGCACAATACTGGGAATCATGGCCTAGTCAAGTTAACACATATTTTAGGGGGATACAATTCAATCCATGACACATGTATATATATATAAAAAAAACTCACATATCCCGTTAGAATTCATATGTAAGCAGAGACGGGGACACCACAGATTATCAATGTTAGGGCCCTCACATGCCTTAATCCGGCCCTGGTGATGGAAGCAAATCGCTAAGAATGGTAGGGTTTTGCTTTGTTTTTTAAACAGTGGAAAGAAACTCAATGATGCTCTAATCCAACTTGCTCATTTTGCAGATGAATGTTCTTGGGTGAGGCGAATTGAATGATCTGCCTGGGGTCAGACAGTTAGTGGCAAAGCCACAGCACCAGAACCCTGGCTTCTGACTATTCTGTACTTGTTATTCTATGATCACAGCCTTACTCTTACCCTGCCTCATCTATACGATAGGGGTAATAAGAACTAAAACAGAAGGTGACCTAAGCCTTCCTCAATCATATAGGAGAACAACATGTACTTTACCCATTTCATACCACTGCTAGAAATTTTAAGTTCAAAATTTTTTTAATTAAAATTTTAATTTCAATAGTAACTAGCCAATGAGAAGTAGAAAGGTGGGAAACTTGGGGGAAAAAAATCTTACATCTGCCACTTGCCTAATTCAGAATATCAGGCAAGTAGCTTGACCTCACTGAGCCCACTTTTCTCATCTTCAGAATAGGGAGCATAATACTTCTTGAGTTTGCTATGAGAATAAGACAGGATAACATAAGGGATGGGCACATTACAGGCACTTAACAGATGTTATTTTCTTTCCCCTTATGTCCTAGAGCTACAGGTTCTTCACAGGTTTTCTTTTGTTTATTAATGAGGTTACCTTATAAGACTCATGAGAATTGAACAGTGTAATGAGCATACACTTATGGAAGTATCTGGTGTGCAGCTTAATGTTCTCGTTTCTGGATTTTCACTTACCTGTGATTGAGTAGAGATTTAGAGCTTTTTATCCATGGTTGCTCTATTTTTCTTCAGTACCTTATTTTACATGCTCTATGAACAATGTTGTGACTTGGTAAGACTTAATAATTCATTCATTTTCTCTGTGTTCTACTTTAAAATGATTTGTCAAATAAACATTGATGGAGAGTGGATTATTAGATGATATAAATGTGGCTAAATGTTAACAGTGGTTGAACGTGGCTAGTGTATATGTGAGTGTACGTTATACTATTAAACTATTTTTTTCTCCTTTTCTTGATGTTTGAAATGTCTCAAGCCAATTTTAAAACATCACGAAATATTAATTAAGGCTCTACCATGGCTCCATCTCTGAGCAAGGTGGAGGGGACACATTTTAGGGAAAACAGGTTCCCTGCCCTGATGGAGCTTATGGTCCACTGGATAGAATACTAATCAAAGATACAATTCCGCTACAAGGTGCTAAGTGCTATGGTGGGGGAATTACAGGATTCTCTGGGTGCCCCAAACAGTCTTTGAAGAGGCAGGAGAGAACGGGCCCCAAGAATACAACTCTTCACTGCAAGAAGCAGAATAGGATGGCTGACCTTCAGGTGAATGTAGAGGTTCGGAGCAGGAAATTTAAGATCTTGTCTAATGTCTTCAATACCCCCTGTGAAATCAGAGACTAAGCTTCAAATACCCCCTGTGAAATCAGAAACTAAGCTATCTGTTGAGGGAGGAGAGAGGGTTAGGGTGAGAGATGTAAGGAAACTAGAAAAGTCTTGAAATGTCTGTTTTTTAGACAATGATAGTGAGTGTCAACTAGGGAAGCAGCCGAATGATCTGGAAGCATTAAGCACACACTGGAGTCTGGAGGCCATGAACTTACAGTTGGGCTGATCTTCTAGGAAGAGTGCGTTTCCTCCCAACAATACTCAGCAATGCCCAGGTCAAATGAGGCACATGCATCTGGACAGATGAAAACTGTATAAAAGCTCATTATGGATTGAACTGTGTCCTCCCAAACTATGTTGTAAATCCCAACCTCTATGCCTGTGGGTATAATCCCATTTGGGACTCAGTTGTCTTCGTTATGTTAATGACAGAATCAGTATAGGGTGTATTTTGAGTCAATCCCAAACTAGCAAGGAGAGATGGGGGAAGAGAGAAGACAAGCCCAGGAGCAGAAGCTCAGAAGAGACAAGGACCTTCCTCCAGAGCCAACAGAGAGAGAAAGGCTTCTCTAGAGCCAATACCCTGAATTTGGACTTCTAGCCGCCTAAACTATGAGAAAATAAATTCCTGTTTGTTAAAACCATCCACTAGAAGCACTAAACGACTAAGGCAAAGCTCCTCTTTTGGGAAACAGGTGATCATGAGGACCGTGCATTTATTTTAAAGTGGCCTAACGCTTCATTCTTTCTTTTAAAATGTTGCAAAAGCCACATAAGTGGGATCCGAGTTGGTAATTTTTGGTTTTATAATGACTTTGATATTTGTACAGGGATTGTAACTAACTCACCAGGGCCCCCTGTTGACTGAATAGATTATTAGGGACCAACCTTAATTAATAATTGATTTGATTCAGGGTGAAACTTTGAACAGTTTATTGAGTAGTTTAATGGTGTTGCATCCCATACACACAAATTTGCACTGTCAGAGGTACTTGTGGCACCACGGCAACTACTTTGTTGCATACAGAAATAAAACTGCCAAATTGCTTAGCAAACCTTTTAATACACTACGTGACACAGTTTTACTTTGATTCACGTGGGGTCACCATGAGTCAGAATCAACTCAATGGCATCAGGTATATCCCTATAGGAGGTTCTGCTTTTTGCATAAAGTCCTGGGATCTGGCTAAATATTTATTTTTGCTTGCAAAAATGTCACTAAAATTACTCCGAGGTTAATATATCTTATCAACATTTTTTTTTTTTTTTTTTACAAATGGGCTATGGTGTGTGGAAAGAATGGTACAGATAGGCTGGTGCCTGGAATGCTTGTATATATATTGAAAAGGAGCCCTGGTGGTGCAGAGGTTCAGTGTTCGGCTGCCAACCAACTGACAATTCCAGTCTACCACCCGCTTCTTGGAAACCCTACGGGGCCAGCTCTACTCTGTCCCATCAGGTTGCTATGAGTCGAAATCGACTTGATGGCAGCCAGTTTGGGTTTTTGGTTTTGTTTGTTTTAATCAAGAAAATGGAGTCCTCGGGCGGTACAAATGGTTCATGTGCTCAGCTGCTAGCTGAAGGTCCAAATCCACGCAGTGGTGCCCCGGGAGAAAGGCCTGGTGACTTCTGAAAAGTCAGCCATTGAAAGCCCTGTTGAGTACACAGTTCTACTCTGACAAACATGAGGTTGCCATGAGTCATGATTGATTCAACGAAAACTGGCTTTTTTTAAATCAAGAAATGTGTTTCCTCCACCCACTTTACTCTCTGACTTTATTTTCCTGGTTGAGAAGTCACTAAAAGAATTCATGCACAAAGGTAATAGGAGCTAACCCTGTGACATGTCTTCTCCCCACTGCTACTCCCAGGACTTTAGAGCAGAGCTGTTGAAAGCGCTTTCTGCCAGAATGGAAATGTTCCATGGGTCAAGTAATTTGGTAGCCACGAGCCACATGTGCCTGTTGAGTGTTTGAAATGTGTCCAGTGTGACTGAGGAACTGCATTTTAAATTTTATCTTATTTTAATTAATTCATGGTAGAAGCCACATGTGATCAGTGGCGGCTGTATTTGACAGCGCAGCTCTAGAGATCAGTGTAGATAGAACTGAAAATTTGAGTATAACTTGCAAATAGAGCCACCCCAGGAAGTTGGTCAGGTCTTTGATGTTCAGGTAAGTCTGACCTGGCCTTCTGACCTGGCCTTGTCCTGCCATCACCAGGCTGGGGATAGTCTAAGGGTTCCAGTTTATGTGAGGGTCAGTATGAGAGAGGGAGCGAGATCTGAAACCAACTCAGGACAAAGGTGGAGTCACCTTCATTTCTACCTAAACTGTGAGCTTAATACCTGAACACCAGAGTCCTGTGTTCAAAGGAGGAAAATATGTAAATATGTGGGGGGGATAGATACACCCAAACTCCCCGAGGGACCAACTTGCTGGACTGACGGCTGTGGAGACCATGGTCTCAGGGACCATCTAGCTCAATTGACATAACATAGTTTATAAAGAAAATGTTCTACATTCTATTTTGGTGAGTAGCATCTGGGGCCTTAAAAGCCTGTGAGCAGCCATCTAGGATACTCCACTGGTCTCACCCTTTTGAGAGCAAGGAAGAATGAAGAAAACTAAAGATTCAAGGGAAAGATTAGTCCAAAGGGCTAATGGACTACATCTACCATGGCTTCCACCAGACTGAGTCCAGTACAACTAGAGGGTGCCCGGCTACCACCACTGACTGCTTTGACAGGGATCACAATAGAGGGTTCCAGACAGAGCTGGAGAGAAATGTAGAACAAACTTCTAACTCAAAAAGAAAGACTGGACCTGCTGGCCTGACAGAGACTGGAGAAACCCTGAGAGTATGGACCCCAGACACCCTTTCATCTCAATAATGGGGCCACTCCTGAGGTTCACCCTTCAGCCAGAGATTCAACAGGCCCATGGAACAAATCAAGACTAAAGGGGCACACCAGCCCTGGGGCAGGGACTGGAAGGCAGGAGGGAACAGGAAAGCTGGTAATAGGGAACCCAGGGTTGAGAAGGCAGAGTGTTGCTATGCTGTGGGGTTGTTAACCAATGTCATAGAACAGTGAGTGTACTAACTGTTTGATGAGAAACTAGTTTGTTCTGTAAACCTTCATCTGAAGTATAATAAATAAAAAAATATGTTGGGGAGAAAGCAAACTTTTTTTAATGCCTGCTATGTACCAGACTGGTCCCTAGGTGGCACAAATGGTTTGTGCTCGACTACTGACCTGAAGATTGGTGGTTTGAACCCACCCAGGGATGCTGCAAAAGAAAGGCCTGGTAATCCGCTTCCATAAACATTAAAGCCAAGAAAACTCTATGGACAGCCAAAGATTAGATAGGTTCATAAAACAAAATGAGACTAAATGGACACACCATCCCAGGGGCAAGGGTGAAAAGGCAGGAGGGGACAGGAAAGCTGATAAAAGGGAACCCAAGGTCGAGAAGGGGAAAGTTTTGACACATCTTTGAGTTGGCAACCCATGTCACAAAACAATATGTGTATTAATTGTTTAATGAGAAACTAATTTGCTATGTAAACTTTCATCTAAAGCACAATAAAAATAAAAACAAAAACCTCAGTGGAGCAGTTCTACTCTTAATACATGGGGCCATCATAGGCTGAAATCAACTCAGGGCTATAATTGGGGTTTTTTGTTTTTTTGGTATGTACCAGGCATTCTGTCATCAATTTTACCTATATTGTCTCATTGATCCTTGTGTGTGCTGTATTAACCTTGTTTATGCTTTACTTTTAATAGATGAGGAATTTAAGTTTCAGATAGGTTCTGAACTTATTCAGGACACATAGCTAGTAAGTGGTAGAGTCAGGATTAGAACACAGACAGGTGTGAGTCCAAAGTTATTTCCACAAACAGTACCTATACCTAGATATACATGTGCGGAACTACCAAAGAAGCAAAACACCTTCAGGGTAGGATTGGAGATAAGGCAGAAATTGGGAGGGATGGGGTGCTGCAAATGGCAAATGACTTTACCTTGTATGTGTGTGTGTGTTTACTTCTTGATTGACTTACAAGTTCTACCTGTATCCTGTATTTCTCCTCTCTCCTCCCTCCTGCCTTCCCAGTCATTTCAGTTATATTGACTGTATGTTACCCTGTCATGGAAATATAGCCATTGGTGTCATAGAAGATGTACAACTGGTTATTTGGATTAAATTCCTTAAGAAACAAAGACATACCTCATCACCTTAGTTACCATCTAGGCAAAAATCTCAAACCCCTTGGTAGCTACCTGTACTTATTTCTGATATATTTTATGACAAATAGATTATTTGCAATCACTTAGTCAAACATCTCCCAGGGTTCAACTGCTGCCTGCCTGCCTTCTCAAATGTCTCTTACGTGTATGATATTTCCTTCTACTTCTATTGTTAGTTGCTGTCGAGTCAATGCTGAGTCATGGCAATCCCATGTGTGCAGAGTAGAACTGCTCCGTATGGTTTTCAAGCCTGTGACCTTTCAGAAGCAGATTGCCAGGCCTGTCTTCTGAGGCTCCTGTGGGTTGAGTTCCAAATGCCAACCTTTTAATTAGTATTCAAGCACTTAACCATTTGCACTACCCAGGGACTCTCTACTTCTGTAGTATTTCCAAAGTTTCTATCATTAAAAACAATAGTGGAAATCATTGAAAGCAAATCACCTGTCATCCTACCCTAACAAATCATTTGCTTCATTTTTTTTTTCTTCTGGTCCTTATTCAAGTAATTTTTATATAGTTATAACCATACCTTGTGCATATTTTAGTATTATGCTTTCTTTAGTTGACTTTATGTTATGAGCAGTTTTCACTATCGGGTCTCTATGAGTCAGAGCTGACTCGACGGCAACGGGTTTACACATATTTATGATTATTGTTTTAATGTCTGTATAATAGTCTATAAAGCTGACATTTTGTTATTTATCCAACCTGATATTGTGCACTGTGTAGAGTCTACTTCGAAGCTAGTCTGGTATGTTTTAAACTTATAGATCATAACTGGTAAAATAATACCTTTGCGTGTCAGTCTCACACCTGTGTGTTCCCTTATCTCTGGGAATACAATTTTTATTATACCATGGAATTCCTCATTGAATATTACTTTGGATTTTTTTTCTATTTTTCACCTTTTTTTAAAAAAAACTTCCCAAATATAGTGTTATATTCTTGAGAGCAAAGATGATGCAATCTATTTTAATTATCTCTCTAGACTTTAGGCACTTAATACATGCTTCTTGAGTTCTGTGTAACCTGTAAGACCAGCTCGACATCAGGTTGCCTGGCTATTTGTGCTGTGGATGACACACATTTTCAGTATCCATTACCTCAAGTATCATTCTGCTTAAAATGTGTGTGCTGGCATGTTTGTGTTCTAAAGTTAGCCATGCTTCAGTCCTCAAGAAGGAAATCCAAACGAATTACAGTCAGGTTAGTATCAAACTACATTAGGGAGAATGAATAGTAAAGGGCAAGTTAAGCCTCGGAATATCTCTCCAACAGACTAAATTATAGGCCACTGAGTTTTTTAATTTTTCACCAGGACTCCGAATCTTGCTTTGGAGTATCGCATTAAGCCTTTACTGGCCCATGGTGTTCCAAAACACTGATGTGTTTTTTATGATGATTTCTCAGGGTGATGACTAAGCTTTATCATATTTGCCTGGTAGAGTTTCTCTCACGGGATTCTTATGTCTCTAACTATATTTTTGCTCTTGGTGAATGATATCTTTCAGACCTGCAGAAGGTAATGCCATTCATGCAACGTTATAAGCTAGATTAAGTCATTAGCATACTCTTTCACTGTTTGGCTTAGAGAAAAGCTTAGCTCATTTTTTAAAAAATATGAATTGATTGCTGGGAGTGTAATGGACATTATTGCATCTAGCCAGGAGTAACACAATTCTGTCATGATGGCCTGAAATGAAAATTTTCAACCATTTTTGCCTCCTGCTCGAGGAAACATAGCTCACATTCAGGGGGCCAACAAATACATGAAAAGATGCTCATGATCGTTAGCCACTAAAAAAAAAAAAAATGCAAATCAAAGCTACGATGAGATATCATCTCACCCCTGAAAAAATGACAATGATCAAAAAACAGAAAACAACAAATGCTGGTGAGGTTATGGGGGGATTGGAACTCTTATACATTGCTGGTGGGATTGTAAAATGGAAAACAGTATGACACTTGCTCAAAAAGCTAGAAGTAGAAATACCTTATGATCCAGCAAACCCACCCCTAGGTGCATATTCTAGAGCTTTAGGAGCGGTGACATGAATAGACGTATACACACCCACGTTCAGTGAAGCATTATTGACGATAGCAAAAAAATGGAAACAACCTAAGCACCAATCAGCGGATGAATGGATAAACAAATTGTGGTACATACACACAATGGGAGTCTGAGAAACGTCTTACAATGTGGACGAATCTGGAGGACATTATGTTGAGTGGAATAAGTCAATCACAATAACTCAAACATTGTATGGTCCCACTATTACAGAAAGTCAAGAATAGACACACAGAAAGCAAAGTTCTCTGATAGTTACCAGGGATGAGAAGGAAAGGGAAGGGGAATCACTTGTTATGTTGGGTGATGGGAAAGGCAATCCCAAATATGGGTGAAGTCAGTACAACTTGACCAAGGTAAATAAAGACATTAAGAAGTACAATCATTCAATCAGTAAACAAACAGAATTGAGCACACGTACACATAAAGAAAATATATTCTCTACAGAATAAAATAAAAATTTCCTAACCAGTAACACTATTTAAAAAAAAAAAAAACTATCTGATCAACAATTTGATGTTTTTATTGTGCGGTGAGATATCAAACCAGAAAGCTTCTAAAATTTAATTCCATCCAGGTAAAATTATTTTGGATTTCAGGGTAAGAATGATAGAGGAGAAAATTCTAGTTAGAAAAATTGGCATTGCTGATACAAAGAACAGAATTGTTTATCTTATGGAACTCAATACATGTTTTCAAATGATACAGAATTTAGATTATCCAGATGCGGCCATAAATGGCTTCAGAGGAGATGGACTTTGAGCTGAACCTAACTTTGTAAGATATGGATAGGTAAAAAGGATGAAAAACTATATTCCTGGTGGGTGAGAAAAACAAGGAATGGAGCAAAAACCTTCTTGAGGGGAGAGGGTTTACTGATTCTCTCTGATTCTTTAATGAGAATAATGAGGGTGTAAGAGAGAAAGATAAGCTAAAGTCAACCATGCAACATCCCAAATACTAGACTAAATTGTTTGTGCTTTATAGTTTAGACATTGGGGAAAATATTGAAGATGATGCAAGTATTCTTCTAGAAAAATTAGTGCTTTGTTTCAAGATGGCCGTCTAAACACAGCTTTGCTTCCTTTCCCACCAGACCTTCAACTGAAATAATAATAAAGTTTAAAAAAAAAAAGGAACAAGTCCATGGCAGTACTAGAAACATCAGTGGGGACCAGAAATTAAAAAATTTCTAAGAGACAGAAATGGGTGGAATTATATTGGTAGCTAAATAAAAAGAACAAAAGAAGAAAAAAAAAAACAGAACTGTTAATCTAAACAAAACCCAAATAATTCGGGGAATAAAATAAAATAATAAAAATCTAATTATCATTAAATGGACAAAAAAAAATCCATTAATTTTTTTAATATCCATTAATATTTTATTCCCCACCCCCCAAAAAAGAGAGGACGAGGTAGAAGTGAAATCCCTGGGTGGTGCAAACAGTTAATGTGCTTGGCTGCTAACGGAAAGGTTGGAGGTTCGAGTCTACCTACAGGAGCCTCAGAAGAAAGACCTGGTGATCTAATTCCAAAAAATCAGCCATTAGAAACCTTATGCAACGCAGTTCTACTCTAATACACATTAGAGTCGCCATGAGTCAAAATAGACTCGACAGCAACTTGTTTGTTGTTTAATTGATAAAAAAGAGAAACCACAAGGGTTTATGCAAATTAAACACATCAGTATCAAATTAAAAATCAGTAGAAGGGCATACTGGATGTGGCTAAAGAATATTCCAAGATACGAAGAAAAAGACAAAATGATGGAAAAAATGAGGAAAATATTAAAGTGACATGGTGGACAATCTAGAAGGTCTAACACTGACTAAGAAGAATTCTTAAAAGAAAAAACAAAGACATTGGAGAGAAAGAAAGATAAAGATTCAGATTAAAAGAGGCTGAGTGTTGAGCAGTATGAATTTGAAAACCCAAACACAAACCCATCCTGGAGAAATTTCAGGATAAAAGAGCTCTTAGAGATTCCAGAGTGAGGGGCAAACAGTGAGATTACCAATAGAAAAGTCATCACTTGCATGGCATAAACTTTGAAATGCAGCACTAAGGGCTCTGAGACTGTGGAGCAGTGCTTTCAAAGTTCTGAGGGAAGTGAATTTAGAGCTATAGGTCAGGAAACCAAAATATCAAAGTATAAGAGCAAAATAGATATTTTCTGTCATGTAAGGCTTGAAAATTTTACATCTCTTGCACTCCTTATGAAAAAATAATTTGAAGATGTACTCTAGCAAAATAAAAAATATTAAAAATGGAGGATACACAGAATCAATGAAACCATGAAACTATTAGAAGTGTCCAATTATAAGAAATATCAGGAGACCAGCAAAAATTTCAAAACAGTTGGTCTAAATTAGGTGGTGGGTTCCATGAAGAATGCCTTGAAGAAAAAAAAAATCAGATTCCATTATATAAATTTAGGCCTAGAACTTAGGTATTTTTTAATCAAAAGATGTCATATATGTCTGCTGTCAAGAAGAAAAACAACAAACAAGTAGTTAGATGCTCTGAAAAAAAAATATATATATATGAAAGTCGAGATTCAAGTTCAATAAATCTTAAAACGAGGCATGCTTTTGAACAATTAATGATGTGTGAGAAAAAATCCATTTGATGCTTTCATTAGACTATTCTTCTGATTGCAAGATTTAATGAGAAAACTTGATTCCGAAGACAATAAGAATTTACATAATCATAAATAGTATTTACTAGATTTCAGGTTTAAAAAGAATCCACAGTCAAAACAGAGAAGACTTAACTGTAGTCATACAACATAATGTAAATATTCAACATTTCCATAAAGGAGACATAATGGTAAAATTACAAAAATTAAAAGCAGGAGAGGTTAGGAGGAAACATATAATAGAAAGCCAACAGACACTGTACCTTAGGATTAGTCAAGAAATAGAATTTTAAGCATATTATTTAAAGTTAAAAAGTAACCGCTAGAAGGACCAAAAGTAACATTACCAATAAAATCATAAGGACGTGAGAAGTAGTAGAAGTATGTTGAATTTCTTTCTTAGTGGAGAATAAATAGATACTAAGTTGATAAATCGAGAAGAGCATCTATCTGAATTTTTAGAGACACAGTTGTAACTCCAAAAGACTAAACACAGAAATAGTTTAAAAAAAAAACTTTGAATTCTAGAGTAAGGGGTAGTAATGGGAGAGATATTTATGTTTCATTTTGTACATTCTGTAGACCTCAATTTTTTTTAACATGTAAGTATTATTTTTATAAATTACAAATAAATAGTTTACATTTATGAAATGGATTGGAAGGAGGGAAAGCAGAGGCAAAGAGACTCTTGGAAGCCACATTTTACCTAAAATGAATGGTGGAAAGACAAAGGAAGATTGAAAGAGGCAGCTGAAAAAAAAAATTGATAGGAGTTGGTGATTGAAAGGGCCTTTGAACAAAGAAAGTGATAAAACAAGTCAGAACAAAGCAAAGATGTAGAAAAATTTCAGATTCATTAAAGAGATAATCTAAACTGAAACTACTGACAAAATGATACCCTGAATTATATAATTTTATTGATGCCTTGCTGTTTCTCACTGTCTTAGGCTGGGTTCTCTAGAGAAGTAAAACCAGTGAAGCATATATGTAGAGCGAGAGAGAGAGAAAAAGAGATTTATCTCAAGGAAATGGTTCATGCAGTTGTAGAGGCTCCCACATCCCAAGCCCATGGATCAGATGTCAGGCTGGAGGCTTCTCCTGACTCTTGTAGCTGCAGGTGCTGATGAACCCAAGATGGGCAGATAAGGCAGCAGGCTGCTGGCTCACAGGCTGCAGAGTCTGATGAATCCCAAGATCAACAGGTAGTACGGCAGGCTGCAGGCTCAAGTGCCAAGAACCGGAGGTCAGATGATGATGAGCCAGATGCAGGATCCAGAGCAAGCGAGGGAGCTTTGCCAGAAAGTCCATATATATATTTGATGCAAGCCACACCTTTGAGGAAACACATCTTACAACTGATTGGCTGATTACATCATATCACACCATGGAGGATGACTGTATCATTACATAACTGCCAAATTACATCATTACGTAACTACCAAACGACATCATTATGTGACTGCCAAACGACATCATTACATAACTACCAAATCACTGAAATCATGGCCAACTCAAGTTCACACATAACTTTAACCATCAATTCACCCAGTAATATTTCTTCAGGCTGGTTGAGAAGTGAAAATATAACCACTTTATTCGGTAAGATTTATAATTTCCTCAAATATTTGTCATAATAAGAATGTGGTAACCTAGGTTTTTGTATTTTATTTGATCATAAATATTAAATATGTAACACTAAAGAACCACCATAGGTCACAGTAAAGAGTAAGTTAAATAAGATCATATTTTGGTTAAAATCTTCACATAAACAACAAAAAATTGATGCTTCAGGCTAACACTATATGCTAGCTCTATCAAATGTCTTTCAATAATTTGATCTGTGGCAGGGAAAAACGTCCAGGTTTTATTACATTAGAAGCACTCAAAGTTCCAGAGCTGCGAATATTTGTTGAGTTTTTAGTGAGTTTTTAATGCTATTCTGGTACCATGTGCTAGAATTTTAGCAACTTCTTCATCATGGCCCTATTTACTAATGATTTAAAATCCTAACTTGGAACTGGAAAGAATAGAGGTATTTTCAAACTCCTTAACAAATTGTGACCCCCTCTGTGTCCCTCTTCTTCCTACTCAAGCTCCCTGGCATTCACATCCTGACATCATCCCATATTTATAAAGTATCCGCATTTCAGTTTTGCTGGTAACTATATCACTTGCTTTTCTTTAGCAAATAGAAACGAGAATCTTGAGATTAATAAAATTTGCTGAGAGTATCTGTGGAACAGGATCCAAAGGTTTCCTTAACCCCCATTTCCCATTTTGGAAAGAATTACAATCATGCAGAAAATCATGCAGAAAACTTGGCTCTCACATTTGCCTCACTGATGTTCAAAAGAGAATCACAAAGAGACCTTTTGAGTCAAGTAACTTACTTTACACCACAGAAAATACCATGGACAGCAAGGTCTCTTGTTGCTAAAGGGCACTGTCTTTTGCCAGGTAAATTGAGTGTTAAGAAGCTCTGGGAAGACAGACAGATTCTCTTTTGTTTTGCCTTTTTGTCTTCCATGTTGTGAATGGCTACAGTGATGAATTTCAAAGGATGAGAGCAAATGATACTTTTTTTTGGCTTGGAGGAGGGAGAGTGGAGAAAATAGAACAGAAAAAATGACACAGGTTTACAACCAATTCTAGAGTTGAATACTAGGAAACACTAGGAGGTTTTCCTGAAGGCTTTTTAGTGAAATCAAGCTTCTTGCCTTCGTTAGAACTACTAGCAAAGCCATATTTCTTCTCTAGGTCTGAATGTGCCGTTTATATAGTACTTGTACAAGTCATGACATAAGCATGGCTTTGCAGCTGTTTCATAACCGCTGTGTAGTTTATTGGCTTTGCTCCACAGCACTGCGTCCAAACTTCGGGAACTCTTCTCAAGTACTGTGAATTTGGGAGGAGGCCATTTCTGGAATGATTTACTTTACTGAGAGTGGAGCGTTTTGCGTGCAGAATGTGGGGCTGCTGTTCAGCAGGTTGTGTCCAAATGTAAATGACCGAGCAGAGAGCCTTTTTTTTTGGACTTGTCATCTGGCCTTGGAACTCATGCTACCCAAACCTTTGGGCGTTGTAACCACCAGTTGTAAACAGAAATGCTATAATTCTTTTATTTCTTCCAACCAGTCATTCTTGATGAATTTTTAAGTTGATATTTTATTTTGCTGAAAATATAGTGATTCTGACTGTAATGATGTAATCTGATTATAGTCAAAACAGTTGTAAAGATGAGATGGTGGTGGCTGGATGTTCCTGGCTCTTTCTCCTCAGCCTGAATGGACAAGCACTCTCAGAGGGCAACCACTCGGATACTGTAGCATTTATATCATCGTAATTAATTTGACTAAGTTTCTACCCTCTTCCTAACTTTATAATGAAATATACTGAAATTACTTTCAAAAGGCAGCTTAGAGGTCTAGCAGTACCATTGAACAGAGCCCAATACAATAATCAATAGAAGAATTTGATGCTGCAAGAGCTTTGCTTATTACATAAAAGTAGAAAAGTTGCTGTCAAGTAGATTCTGATTCATGGCAATCCCCTGTGTGTCAGAATAGAACAGTGCTCCCTAGGGTTTTCAACGGATGATTTTTTGGAAGTGGATTGCTGTCTTATCTAGTGCTGCTATAACAGAAATACCACAAATGGATGGCTATAGCAAACAGAAGTTTATTCTCTCATAATCTAGAAGGCTAGAAGTCCAAATTCAGGGTACCAGTTCCAGGTGAAGGTTCTCTCTCTCTGTGTTGGCTCCGGGGGGAAAGTCCTTGTCATCAATCTTCCCTTGGGTCTAGGAGTTTCTCAGCTTATGAACCCCAGGTCCAAAGGATGCACTCTTCTCCTGGCTATTCTTTCTTGGTGGCATGAGGTCTCTCTCCTCTCTGCTCGATTCTCTTTTATATCTCAAAAGAGATTGACTCAAGACACAATCCTGTAGATTGAGTCCTACCTCATTAAAATAACTGCCCCTCAACAGAGAACCCCTGAGGGAGCAGGAGATCAGTGGGATGCAGACCCCAAATTCTCATAAAAAGACCAGACTTAATGGTCTGACTGAGACTAGAGGAATCCCTGCGGTCATGGTCCCCAAACCTTCTGTTGGCTCAGGACAGGAACCATGCCTGAAGCCAACTCATCAGACATGAAAGGGACTGGACAATGAGTAGGAAAGAGATGCTGATGAAGAGTGAGCTACTTGTATCAGGTGGACACTTGAGACTGTGTTGGCATCTCCTGTCTGGAGGGGAGAGAGGAGGGTAGAGAGGGTTAGAAACTGGCAAAATTGTCACGAAAGGAGAGACTGGAAGGGCTGACTCATTAGGGGAGAGTAAGTGGGAGTATGGAGTAAGGTGTATATAAGCTTATATGTGACAGACTGACTTGATTTGTAAACGTTCACTTAAAGCTCAATAAAAATTATTAAAAAATATAAATAACTGCCCCTAATCCTGCCTCACTAACATCATAGAGGTTAGAATTTGCAACACATAGAATAATCACTTCAGATCACAAAATGGTGGACAACCACACAATACTGGGAATCATGGCCTAGCCAATTTGACACACATTTTTGGGATACGTGATTCAATCCGTAACAATCACCAAGCCTTTCTTCCAAGATACCTCTGAGTGGATTTGAACCACCAACTTTTGCTTAGCAGCCAGGCATGTCAACTGTTTGTATCACCCAGCGACTCCACTTATTACATTAAGAGGCAGCCTTTTCTTATGATGAGGTCAGAAGGCAGAACTAACGTTTCAGGTTATAAGGCAAACCCAAAAAAACAAATCCACTGCCTTCATGTAGATCCTCATCCTGTAGTGACCCTATAGGGACAGAGTAGAACTGCCCCCTAAACTTTCCAAGGCTATAAATCTTTACAGAAGCAGACTGCCACATCTTTCTCCTGTGGAGTGACTGATGGATTCGAACTGCCGGCCTTTTGTTTGGCAGCTTAGCACTTTAACCACTGCACCACCAGTGCTCCAATCCCACTTTTACTACATGTGGTGGGAGACAAGTTTATAAAACTAGTTAAATTGTATAGGACCTTAAATGCCAAAAGTAAAACTTGGAATTTTTATCCTGAAGATGATAGGAAACCATTGAAGGCTTTTGAAAAAGAAAGGGGGAAGACCAATCTAGTGGTGGTGTGTCAAATGCATTGAGCAGTAAAAGAGTCATGAAGCAAAGAAACCTCTTGAGAGAGACTCATAACCTAAGCATGAGATCGTATGTGTGAAGTGGAATGTTAGGAGTGAGATACAAAAGGAAGTGAAATGAACACATTGTGAAATGAACAAGGATGGAGGACAAATCAGAGAGATGGGGAGCAGAGGGAAAAGAATTCTAAGGATTCAAGACTGAGTGCCGGGTATGGGTTTAGTTCACAGAGGAGATCAGGAAAGGGAGTCAGTTGGGGAGAAGCTTCCTTATTAAATGCAGTGTATTGTCCAAACCAATGGCACCAGCCTAATTTCTGCTTCTGCCTCTGGTCTGCCTACTCAGTGGACGAGAGAATGTGGTAATGAATGTAGATACCACACTACAGTCCTGTGTTTTTACAAGGTGCTTCTGGAAACCTGAATAGATATTTTATTTTTTGAGTTTGCTTTCATGGCAACTCTCCCCTAGGAGAACACGCTCTGTCAGCAGGGGAGGCTTATTCTTTCCGCTGATGTTGCTGTCACTGCCACATGGGTTCATTTTTGTTCTCCCACCCTCCCCAGAAATATTGTAAGCTCTGAAGAAAAAGTGATGTCACCTTCCCTAAACCCTTCACCTGAATCTCCACCCCACTGTTGCCGCACCGTGGTAACTCGGATATCTCTGCATGGCTTGCCACATTTAGGGTTCCCTCTACTCTCAAATTCCCAAACATTCCTGGGGCTTGACTGGGGGTAGGAGAGAGTGCTACTTACCAGCACCAAACCCTCATGTTGTCTCTCTGGCTTTCCTTGTCCCCGGCACACATGCATGGATTGCCTCTCTAGTCTGAGAAAGCAAGCAAAGACTCTCCAACCAGTCACATAATCTTCTAAGCCCGTGGTTTATGGTATAAACTTTAGATCCTGAGTCTTTCAAGGATCTTAAACTTTTTTTTTAATCTTGAACTTTTAATGCTTCAAAGTTAGACTTTTGAGGTTCATAAACTTTTTATTATTATCTCTACCATGGCTTGAAAGCCTATTCTGAAACTCCATACTTGAGTGCTGATTTTGTCTCTCCTCTCAACATTCCTGCTTTAGTAACCCCATGCTGAGGAAATAAAGATTAAGACGGTGGAAGCAGGGTGTGTGTAGCAGAATGTATTTTCCAAACATGGCTACCACAATATCCCCCATGCCACCATGATCTTTTTCCAATGTGATGTTGACATTTTTCTCATTTAAAATATCAGTGGGATCAATATCCCTTCTTCTTGAAACTGAGTGGATCTTTGTGATTGCCTTGACTAGCAAAGTGTGATAGATGTGATGCCATGTGACCTTCAAGACTAGGTTTAAAAAATGCCATGCCCTTCTGCCTTGCTGTCTTGGGATGCTCGCTCTTGGAAGGAGCCCAGGCCACATGGAAAGGTCTTGTGTAGGTTTTCCTCCAGAGCCCCCAATGAGGTCTCAACCAAAAGGCAACATCAATCACCAGTTATATGACTGAGGAAGCATTTGAGGTGACTCCAGCAATCAGCCACCTTCTGACTACAACCGCATGAGAGATCATAAGTGAGAACCACCTAGCTGGGCCCAGTAGACCTCCAGAATGATGAGAGATAATGATAAAATGATTGCTGTTGTCTTAATCCAACAGGTTTCAGAGTCATTCACTATACAGCAATAGAGAACCAAGAGAGTGTTTCTGTTATCTATTGCTGCATGAGAGACTACCACAAAATTATTATTGATCTAAAATAATCATTTTGTTACATTTCATGGTTTGTGGACTAGGAATTGAGGAAGGTTTTGGCTAGGTTGTCTCTCAACCACATAGTCTCAGCTGTGGTGGCTAGGCTGAAGGATCCATTTTCAAGATGGTGTCTTCATTCACATGTTTGGAGGCTCAGTACTCCTTGACACTTCCTCTTTCACCTCTCTCTTCTCTCTCTCCATGGTCTCATCCTATGGGGATGTACATGGCTTGCACCTTCTGTACCTGGTGGTCTCAGGGTAGCTGAATTTCTTAAATAGAGACTGGCTTACAAGAAACTGAGGCAGAAGCTTCCAGTCATCATAAAGTTTAGGCCAGGAGCTAACTGGCATCATTTCTGCTAAAATCTATCCATCAAAGTAGTCAAAAGGCCCAGCCAGATAAAAAGGGAGAATAAATAGATCCAATTTCTCAAAGAGAAGAATAAATTAAAAAAAAAAAAAAATTGCGGACACAGGAAACAAAGTGGGAGCCTAGATTTATAACGCAAAATGTTAGCTTCTAAATTTAATTACCACCATTTATGAATGAGAAAGCTAAGGCTTTTCTACAACTTTTAAGTACCAGAACATAGATTCAAATCCAACTCTATATTAATCCAATCCACAAGCTTTTTCTACTATGTTACTCTTTTCTTCTGTGCCAGATTATTATATTTTCTCAATTCTAAAATTCTGTCTTTAATAAGGAGGATCACACACATACACACATCACAGCTCTAATTTTAGAAAATCCTAGAGAAATATTCTAAATGTCCTGGCTAGAGTCACAGGCCCATCCCTGAACCAATCCTCGTAGCCAGGAGGATGGATATTGTAATTGGCAAGCTCTACTAGAATCACAAGGCTTGAAGAATATTTCCCAGAAGGAGAAGACAAAATAATAAATGTTCACTACATAGGCTCTTTCAACTACATGCCATTACTTCTCATTTATAATGAATCCACTGCATCCCTGAAGGCTGATAGGATCCTCCCTAAAGAAATGGAAGGTGTGGACTGGAGAAGGGTATGGAGAGTGGGCTGTGTAAGGGAGTTAATCCCCAAAATTACCCCTAGAGCTAACAACTGACTCAACTCATTGTGTCTCCCTATGTGTTGTTAAGATTAAGATCCATTTGGATTTCCTAATTGGTCTTAATTCTTTATAATTTAATGAAGGCAAGGCACAGACTTCCTTAAATAGAAATTAAATGGAAGCTTCTTGAAGGTGCCCCCCTTATGTTTTTCTGGGTTTTTTTTTAATATATATAATTTTTATTGTGCTTTAAGTGAAAGTTTACAAATCAAGTCAGTCTCTCACACAAAAACCCATATACACCTTGCTACACACTCTCAATTACTCTCCCTGTAATGAGACAGCCTGCTCTCTCCCTCCACTCTCTCTTTTCATGTCCATTTCGCCAGCTTCTAACCCCCTCCACCCTCTCATCTCCCCTCCAGGCAGGAGATGCCAACATAGTCTCAAGTGTCCACCTGATCCAAGAAGCTCACTCCTCACCAGCATCCCTCTCCAACCCATTGTCCAGTCCAATCCATGTCTGAAGAGTTGGTTTCGGGAATGGTTCCTGTCCTGGGCCAACAGAAGGTCTGGGGGCCATGACCACTGGGGTCCTTCTAGTCTCAGTCAGACCATTAAGTCTGGTCTGATGAGAATTTGGGGTCTGCATCCCACTGCTCTCCTGCTGCCTCAGGGGTTCTCTGTTGTGTTCCCTGTCAGGGCAGTCATTGGTTGTAGCCGGGCACCATCTAGTTCTTCTGGTCTCAGGATGATGTAGTCGCTGGTTCATATGGCCCTTTCTGTCTCTTGGGCTCGTAATCGCCTTGTGTCCTTGGCGTTCTTCATTCTCCTTTGAGCCAGGTGGGTTGAGACCAATTGATGCATCTTCGATGGCTGCTTGCTAGCGTTTAAGACCCCAGACGCCACTCTTCAAAGTGGGATGCAGAATGTTTTGTTAATAGATTTTACTATGCCAATTGACTTAGATGTCCCCTGAAACCATGGTCCCCAGACCCCTGCCTCTGCTACTCTGGCCTTCAAAGCATTCAGTTTATTCAGGAAACTTCTTTGCTTTTGGTTTAGTCCCGTTGTGCTGACCTCCCCTGTATTGTGTGCTGTCTTTCCCTTCACCTAAAGTAGTTCTTATCTACTATCTAATTAGTGAATGCCCCCTCCCACCCTCCCTTTCTCCTACTCTCGTAACCACAAAAGAATTTTTTCTTCTCACTTTAAACTATTTCTCAAGTTCTTATAATAGTGGTCTTATACAATATTTGTCCTTTTGCAACTGACTAATTTCACTCAGCATAATGCCTTCCAGGTTCCTCCACGTTATGAAATGTTTCACAGATTCCTCACTGTTCTTTATCGATGCGTAGTATTCCGTCGTGTGAATATATCATAATTTATTTACCCATTCATCTGTTGATGGGCACCTTGGTTGCTTCCATCTTTTTGCTATTGTAAACAGTGCTGCAATAAACATGGGTGTGCATATATCTGTTCGTGTAAAGGCTCTTATCTCTCTAGGGTATATTCCAAGGAGTGGGATTGCTGGATCGTACCCCTTATATTTTTGTGTGCTGTACTTTATAATGCACCCTTCATGTTCATGTTCTATAGACAGATGCTGAGTGAATACGAATAGAAGACTTGGCATTATAAGCTCTTGAGGAAGCAAAATATAAGCTCTAATTAAAACATGAAGTAAGATGGAAACTTTGTCTCCATGGAAACTTAGTCTTACTTTATGATTTCCAGTTGCTTTTTTTTTTTTTTTTTTAATGAAGTAAGCTGCTTTAATTTTTTTCTAAAATTTTATTTGCATGAGGTCAGAAATTGGGAAATTTCTCTTCCATTACTCACACTGCTTCCCAGCTGCTGGCCTCATGTTCCCTTTACACTCTGCAGAAGAGCCATCGTAGTGGGGCAGAGCTGTGGCCACCGTGCACACCAGACTTAGTGGAGAAGCCCAAGGCTCAGGAAGACCCTCCTTCCCAATGTCCTTGTTTGCCACTTGGTGGCCTGGGTTCTGAGTGGCTCTGAAATTCTGGAGGCTACTGGTATCTGTTACAACAGCTGTTTCCCCACTTTGTACTGGCTTTGGTTTGTATACTGAGTCTCTTTGCTCAGTCTGGACTTTTTAATATTAAAATCAGAAATAAAACTCAATCAGTTAGATGACTTTTGAGGACCCTAAGGAAATCCCCTCTTGAAAAGTTTGGAATCTTCTGGAAGGTTATTTATTTGTTAATGGTACTTAGAGTCTCTTAATTTTTCCTGCCACCCAGTTGATCCCAAGGTGACTTTTAAACCCTGTTTAGTTATCCTACCCAGTCAGTTCAACAAGATGCATTTTATTTTAGAATGGAAATAAAATAGCAGAAGGAATACAAGAATTTTATAAACTTTGGCAGAGATAATATTTCAGTGAGAACATTCAAATAGGCATGTGTATAGCTGGATGGTTGAATTATGACAGTCTTGGCATAGTGAAAATGAAACCAGATTTTAGCTTTGAAAACAAATACCAAGAAATTTTGCGGTCTCCTCTTCCCTCCAGAAGGTATCAAAGAAATGGACATAGCTATCTGAGGCCTATTCAGAAAAAAAAAAAAGAGCAAATCATTATAAATAAGGGTAAGAAAATTATTTTTCTATCGATCACATATACTATTAACCCCAAATCCTGGTAGCTCTTCCTCTGTGCCCTACTCTTCTTTGACAACACAGAACTGGGCAGTGTTGTACATAGGGTTGCTATGAGTTGGAGTCAAATCGATGGCACCTATCAAAAAACAACTCTTCCACTTATTTTAATGCTCACTCACATGAAAACTTCTCTCCTGTATAGTCTTCCAACCTCTGTACCCCTTGTCTGCTCACCTGTCAGCCTACTCCTGGCTTTCCTCCTGAGACTGAATTGCTTTCATGGCATCAATCCACATTTTTGTGCCTCTGTGTCGTCCTGCTGTCCCATTCCGGGATTCTGCATTCTTACTCCCAGGTTGTATCAGGCTCTGGTAGAAGGTAGGCCAAGTTAGTGGATAAGAACTAAGGTTTTGACATCTGACAGGCATGTTTATGCCCAGCTCTGTCACTTTCTAGCTGGTGACTTGGGCTAAGTTATTTAACTGGTTATCTCCTCAGCACTCTTTTCCCCCTGCCTTATTTTATTTTTCTCCAAGCACCATCTGAGAGAAGACTATGAGAGCTGGAACTCTATGGGACTGTCTTGCTTTTCCGAGTCTCACAAGCTTTCTGCCTTTGACAGGGTGCAGTCTTACTACTTTTCTATCACTCTCTATTAATGGAGAATATTTGAGTTTTCCTTCTCTGACGGGTTTCTGCCTTACACAGGTTTCGGCTTTTGCTGAATATTACTTGTTTATTTTCTGTCCCCCCATCCAACCACACACACACAGAGACTCATATGATTGAGTGTAAATTCCATTTGGGCAGGGAATTTCATCTATTTTGTTAATTTCTACATCCCCAATGCGTATAATCATGCCTAGCACATAGTAGGTAGTCAGTGAATATTTGTTGAATGAATGAAACATCTCTAATTCAAGTATTACTATAGCAAAGTTTTTCCTAGTTCCCCTCGTCATGGTTATTCCCCTTTCTGTATTCCCATGATACTTCAATTATAACATTTATCACATTGTATTTTTTATGGAAAGCATATTTAAACCCCTTTAATTTAACCAGATGGTTTAATTCAAAAGCACATTTTTATTTAACAGACTGAAACCTCACATTGCACAAATTTGATTGAATGATTACAGAAATTGTAATGTTCTGTGTGTTTAAATTGTATTCAGATCATGTTCTGTGAGTTAGTCCACAAAATTAAGTCCAAGCCTGAATAAATCAAAGAAAAAGCAAATTAAAAAATAAATTCCAACACACAGAGAAATCTCATCTTATACAATGGCATATTCTGTTTTTTGGCTTTACGGAAACCTTACTATTTTACTGTTAAGACTTGCTAAAATTCTGCCTTCTGAATATAACAATAACAGCTATAAATGTGGCTGGTAAATAATCTGTAAGGACAAATTACCCCAAAAGTCAATCCTGCTTGAATTTGCTTTGAAAAGGGCTTTCCTTATCTGAGGGAAACCATTATTCACCTATTTTTCTTTAATAAAATGCCATTACCAGAAGCCAGAAGGCATACCCATATTATAAAATTTTCCTCAGATTCAGAGGAAGAACTAATAAAATCTTCCTGTGTCTGTGAGTTAAAGGTAATGAGCAAGGACTAATCTCAAATCCATTTCTATGCCACCAGCACAATTTTAGGGCCAGTGCCCTAGCTGGCCAATCATATATTTATTCCCTGATATCAATTTGAGTGTGGAGCATAAGTCAAGCCATTGATTGATAACTTGTATCTACCATTCCATACTGGTAAATATCTTACACATGGGAGAAGTTACTTGTCCCAGGGCAGCAGAGGTGACTGCTAAGTGGAATCTTCTGTCTGCATTCAGAGGTGATAACAATCTGAGGGAGCCCCCATCTAAGGTGGTGTGACAGCTGTGAATGCCTTTGACAGCCGTGATCATCAGCCTCAGTGAACACATTTTAACCTGGAAAAGGCATGCATGATGGAATCTATGATGGAATCGAGATCAACATCCATTCCTGACTAGTGATTCCATGCCTTCTCTGCTATTTTGGATTTTTCAAAGATAACACAAAGCAAAATCCCTGTTCTAAATGAAACTTATGTGTTGGAAAAGTTTAGAGACAATATTTTCTGCCAGTACACAATTATTGGTGCTTACTGGCCTAAGTCCTAGGAGAAATATAACCTGGCAATTGTGGTAATTAAAATTTGGGCTGGTGCCCAGTTCAATCTTCCTTGATTGAGCCTGTGTGCTGGGACCTGCTGCTGTTTCCTTGTTTGTTCGTTGCTTTCATACCTCTGCATCCTCTGGGTTGGCCTTAGTAGTCTGCTCTCCAAACATATGTTTTAAATATTTGCTTTACCTTTTTTTGGTGAGTCCTGACCCCACTATAATTTGGCCTCAAAGGCAGGAGCAGTTCACCTGGTGCCTAACAGGTGCTTGCTAATTATGTTGACCCCTTCCAGTATTGCTGAGAGCTTTTTCGTGCAAATACTTGTTGAATTCAGTTTGTTGCTGATAATACATATGTGATCCTTGATTTGGTATCTCCTCCTTCGTTGAGTATCTTGGTTGTTCAGAACTTTAGTAATGAATTTTGCAGAGTTGCACTTTTCCTACTTGTTGAAAGGTTTGCTTTCTTCAGTAATCATTAGTGGGTCTGATCTGAAATCCAAGCTTTTAAAAATACCTTTTTAAAGTACACCTTGGCAAAGTGGTAAACACTTTAGTAGTAGACACTTCTCTGCTCTTATCTCGGTGACATTTGGCCCTAGAGACCTCTCCGTTCTCTGTGAAACCTGCTTCTCCCCCGGGCCCAGTGATACCACTCCTGTGATTTGCCCCACTAGGCAAACTACTTCTGAGTCTCTTTGGAGGTTTCTCCTTTATCGCTCAGCTTTTACATGTCTTTGTTGCCCAGGGTTTCATCCCAGGTCTTCTCTTTCTTCCTTAGCTAGGACATCAACACCCACAGTTTCAATTATCACCTGGGAGGTAATTTTGCCAAATATGTATCTCCAAGCCAAACATGCCTCAAAACTTCAAGACCCATCCATATGTTGCCTTATTCAATAAATATATGATGATCACCTACTATGTGTGAAGCCCACTGACCACTCATTATCACCACTAGGATGCCCTGTAGGTACTTCTTGATGTCCAAAACACATTAAGAGAATCTGTCTTCCAAAAGGACAAGTCAATCTGTATTTCCTAGCTTGACAAATGATACCATTATCCACTTGGTCACCCAACCCATAAACTTCAGATTCATTTTAAATGTCTCTTTCTCCTTCACTGCTCACCCTTAAACACCACCAGTGGCCCTGCCTACATCCAGTTCGTCACCAAATCCTAACAGTTATACTTTCTGACTATCTCATATCTGTGCTACTTCTACAACCCCTTGGCCTGTCTTAGTCTAGGCTTTCATTACTTTTTGACTCAATTTGACCATCTCCAACAAATCCTCCACACTACTACCAGAATCAGACCTTTTTGATAAGCATATTTCACCATTAATTTCTCTCCCCTAATGCTCTTCATGGAGCCCTGGTGGCACAGTGGTTAAGAGCTTGGCTGCAAACCAAAATGTCGGCAGTTCAAGTCTACCAGACACTCCTTGGAAACCCTATGGGGCAGTTCTATTCTGTCCTATAGTGTCACTATGAGTGGTAATTGATTTAACAGCAACAGGTTTGGTTTGCTTTAGAAAGCTCTTCATGGTTCCAAATCACCTTCAGAATTATGGTCAAACTCCTCAGCTCAACCACAGGACATTTCTACACCTGATCCTTGTGCCACCTCCTGCCACTGTGTACTCTGCTCTCTGCTCATACTAAAGAATTTGCTGTCTCCCGGAGACATTATACCTTTTCCTACCTCTGTACCTGGGCATGGAAAGCCATTTACCTTCCCTTTACACTGCTATTCCTCTTTTAAATGACAGTGATATCATAGTGGATACACATGTGAACTTTTGGGTCAAGCAACCTGATTTCCAGTCCTGGACAAGTTGCTTCTCTTCTGTGAGCCTCATTTTCCTTATTAGAATAGTTGTGAGAATAAAATCAGGTGCTCGTATAAATGAATGAGTTCATTCATTTACACACGTAAAGAAAGGCCTGGTGATCTACTTCTGAAAAATCAGCTGTTGAAAATCGTATGGAGTAGAGTTCTACGCTGACAGCAACTGGCTTTTTTTTCCTAATGATCCGTGTGACTTTCCCCACTCTGATGGGGGCTTAGGGGGGACAGAAACAGTTTTAAACTTACCAATTCACAGTACTCAAGACTCTTCCAGTTCAGATCATCTTTGTATGGCTCTGTCTCTTGGGTGAATATTCAGTCTTTGAGATGTCCTTCCCTTTCCCTAGGCCCTCTCCAAGATGTTATCTGTGCGTATAGGAGAGTGGGGCTTGTGGAAACAGGAGAGGGGGAGCGGAGAGTAGGAGCCTTTTGGTCTCATGCTGGTCCTCATCTAGGTCAGCTGAGGAGTGGGTGGTCAGATCCCACCCATGGGCATTCTGCTAGTATCCTCTGCTGAACTTTTCAGCAGCAATATCTCCAAATAGATTTGGCCCTGGCCCTGTATAGCTTCCTTAGAACTGGCTACTCTTCCCATTGTGAGTCTGCTCTAAATTCTCCACCCTGTGAACCCCAGTTAAATATCCCTTTGCATCTGTTATGACGCCCCCCACCTCCTACACACACATAAACAAACTTAGCTCTCCAGATAGCTCCATCAACTCTTCCTCCTGCTTATCCCCTTTGGGACATATGGAAAGTTCTAGATACCTTCCACACTACATGCTAGCAAAAAAAGGGATTGAGAGTCGAACTCAAGCCTACCCACTGCCTAACTGACCAAGCCTCTGATTTTAGTGTTTACTGTGGTGCAGCTGCACCTTGTTTTGGGGGAGAGGGCTGATGGAGGAGACACTCTATAAGGTGGTCTTTTCCTAGAGTCTCCAATGGGAAATGGGCAAAAGGAAGACCTTTGGCGTTCAGCTCTGTTCTCAGTCTATCTAAAGTCTCCCTTCTGAAACTTGAACCTGGAGTGCTAGGACAGGAGGCCCTGGTTTTCCTGCCTCTATCCCTGTCTTCCTACACAGGGGAGAGAAGGGGGAATGGAAGGGATAGTCTTTTCCCTCCCTCTTTCTGCCTTTTCTGTATTTTCCCTATATCATATCATCCTGCTTCCCAACGTGGAATTTGCCCTCCCCCTTTCCCTAGGGCTAACCTGGAGAATGGCTGTCAGGTAACCTGATTTATGGGGAGAGGGATGAAAACACATCTGTTTAATATTTTCAAATTATTATCCCTGTTACCCCTGCATCTCAGAGGGTAATCACTGGTCCTGGGACTCTCTAGGTCCCTTTATAGTGGTGTGGCTCAGAGCAGTCGTAGAGGAAGATTTACAAGGGCTCTTAGATACCTCCTTCACCCTTTCAGTCCATCAACCCAAATTCTTTGGCTATAGGCCCCTTCATGAGCAGCCTGGAAGCAAAGTGGGAATATTCTCTCCACAAAATTATTTGGTATAATCAAAGAACTATATACTGAAATTCTCTCTGACAAATTTTGTCCCTGTGATAACACTAATGATGCCCAGCATATTCCTTAAATATGGGATCACGGAAAAGTAAGCTAGACTACAAACCCAATTGGAGAGGGCACACTCCAAAAATATCAACTCTTTGATTTGTAGATTGTGCCTTTCAACTTCATACTGTTCCCAAAGAAAGAGGAAGCTTTTGTGAAAGGGAGCAAACTGGTAAGGAAATGGACAACCCTGGGTCAAGCAAGAAATAAGAGGAAGCGTGGATCTTTATAGTAATGACTATACTCTCATGCCACTTTAGCTCATCGTGCAATATGAGGCTTGGGTTTATCGCCTGTCCTTAGATTCATCTGTGTATCCTTTAAGTCTTGGGTCAGAATGGGACCCTAATTGTATGAGAAAAAAATTCTAAACTGAAATATGGATGAAGGAATCAATTTGTGCACTGAATTAACTGGAGGAGCAGAAAATAAAATTATTAAAAAATCAAAAAAAGTATAAAATTATAAAAATGCCCCATTTGATACTATCACTACCATCTGGGCTATGAACCATTTATTCTAATTCTAGAAGCTTGATTTCAGAAATAACTTGTTATTACCAGGGGCATACGCTGGAGAATTGCCAGGAATGACAAGGCTCTTACTTGTTTTTTAATATCTGTATCACAAAATGGTAACACTGATAAACCACACGAATACGTGAAGGAGTGAGCCAGAGCCCAGTGCTTTCTGCCACATATATTTATGCTATGTCTTTCTAGCTCAATTCCTCTTCCATTTCTACCCTACAAAAGGTCAGAGACCACTTCTGAATAAGCAGGGAATCCTTCAAATCCCCTTCCCCTCTCTGGAGAAGAGCATTGGACATGTTTGGGGTCTGTTTGGTCCCTATAGTCTAATACATAGACTTTGCACAGTCATTTGCAATGCCTCTCACAGTTATTTTCCACAGTGGTCGTGTTGGGAGTGTGCATGAAGTATTTGATGCTTACCTCTATCCATTGTATATATTGAGCTCACAGTTTAAACAGACCACTGCTGCCCACTCCATTGGTAAAGGCAAGTCACTTTGAAATTCCAGTTCCCTGCTACCTAGCTGTGTGATCTTCAGCAAAATTAACCTCAGAGGTTTACACATCTTAGACGTAATAACAGTACCTGTCTCACAGCCAAAGTATTTGAAAACTGCATTGCAACGATATAGAAGAGTTTGAATGTTGAGAGCTTCCAAATACTAGATGGGGTGGTCATTTGCTTAATTCAAATAAAAAGAAAATATGTGGTAAAGAGTCAATTATCAGTATCAGGTGGCAGTGTAAGAATTTGAATTGAGGAAACTTGGGTAAACATAACGTTTTAAAATGGTGATTATCTTCCTTTAAAAATAACCTCTGCGGATATTTTGTGCAGAAAATCTATTAATTTGCAATCTCTAATCTTCAAATTATTAAAGAATACACTACATTGATTAGAAGGCAGTACAGCTTCCTCTTAGGTTTTTTTGGTTTCTTTTGACGAGGAGGTTGCTGTTTGGAGAGTGAGGGAGGAAGCTGGAAATTTTAATGCCTTTAGGCGGTACCTTTTCTAGAAGCAAGCCACCAGGTCTCTTTATATTTTTCTGAAACCTGGCTAGGTTTAATTTTGATGGCACAGGAACTTGGTATTGAAGGAGTTAAAGGGTCTCCCCCCCACAACCTTTTGCATGAATCGTTCTTTTGTGTACACAGCTGCACTTGGAGCACGGGTCGGAAAGGAAACGGTTAGAGGAAGAGCTGGTTTTCAGACTAGGCAAGTCTGCGAGGGGGACTGCGAGGGGGGCCGCGGGGTGGCCTGGGGTTTTACATGCCAGATGTAGGCCTACCCCGGTGCCTGCCTGGAGCTGCTGGCTTGGTCACGCCGCCGCCCTCTGCGAATTCAGGCGAGGTGATGAGTTAGCGAGTTGCCATGGTGACGAGGCCGGCCACGTGACTCGGGTGCTGCTGCCGGCGCTTTGACGTCAGCGGCCGGGAGGGCGGGGACCCGGGAGGGCGGGGCGAGAGCGGGAGGGGAGAGAAGGGAGTGAGCGAGCGAGTGAGCAGGCGGCAGGCACCATCCTTGCGAGGAGCAGGCGAGCGGGAAGACGCAGCCCACCTTCCTCACCCAGCCAGCCGGGAGCGGTTTTGTTTCCTTTCTCGGGAGTGCGCCAATGCCTGGTCCGACCCAAACCCTGTCACCAAATGGCGAGAACAACAACGACATCATCCAGGATAACGGGACCATCATTCCTTTCCGGAAGCACACAGTGCGCGGGGAGCGTTCCTACAGGTAATGGGGCTGGCACGGGGAGCGGCGCCGGCCGGGGACGCGGCGAGGGCGCGCGGAAATACGGGCCGTTACATAATGGAGCAAACGCTGCTCCCGACCCGGGCTGCAGGCGTGCGCTCGTCTAGGCGGTGGTGATTATTTGCTGTCTATTTCCATGTGTCATGTTGGGTGTGCATTGAGGTTTCACGATTTCAGATGCCGTTTGTATTGGGCAAATTGAAAGCATTTTGTGAATAGGTTTGCTGCCTGCAAGGGTTCTCCCTCCGTCTCTTTGCTTCCACATTGATAAAAATGCATGCTTTTTTTTTTTTTTTTTTTGCCTTCTCCTAAGAGAGACAGGCTATAGCACTTCCTTTCCTTCTTCCCTTTTAGATTTTAAAGGAGCCATTAGGTGGCTGTGCCTAAAGGCAGAGAACAGAGGATGGTGAGAAAAAACGTTTGCACTTAACCCTGGTGTGTGTGCAGGGAAGATGGAATCCTCTAGATTAAGCTGCAGTCTGTGATGTTAAACCGCCAGATTGATGGAGCTTTGTAAGAATTCTGCTCGCTGATTGGTGCAAGGATTGACAGCAGAGGTCACGGTGTCAGACATTCACCAAAATTTTCCCCATAGAACCTTAGGCTTGTTAGAAAGAAACTGGACTGCAATGGACCTGAAAAAAACTGGGCGCTGTTATGCATTTTCTTAGGAGTTTATGGCCTCCGCATGGGTGGGGGAGCCCGCCCTTCTTCTTTACTGTAGGAAGGTTAATTCCTGATATTTTGTTGAGGTCTGATTTGAGGATGGGACTGATCTTGAACATTATATTCTGAGGCTTTTGATTAATGAGTTGGCCTGTACGGTTGGCATCAGTTTTACATTAACATATCTGGCAATATGTTCAAGTAGATAAGCTCATTAAAATTGTTTGCATTGTTTGATAAGGGTAACAATGTAATGGAGAATGCAGCTAGAGCCTTACGCAGCCCAAAGCCAGACTTGAAGGGAGACTGATAGCCTCGGTCATATTTCCTCTGAAGTTCTTTTGTACTCGGGTAGTTATTTTTAAACATTACCTTGATAACCACTAACAGCGCTTCTGCTTTGAGACAGAGCACACGTACCTCTAAAGCGCATCCTCTCAGCTAGTGAGCAACAGGAAATAACTCTTTTTTATAAAGCTTTCATCTAAACATTCAGATGGTATTATGGGTAGAATAATCTGTGTATAAATATTGCATATCATGAAATGGGACCAAAATCACCCCACTTCCTTTCTCTCTGACCAGAGAAACATACCCTTTGCTTACCAAAAAAAAAAAAAAAACGGACTATAGGCAACCCTTGTCCTGTCATTTCTGACAGTTATGTAAATACTTGGAGTTAATTTTTGGCTGTGCCCATGAGGTCACCAAAATTTCATACCATATAGTTCCAACTAACGTGTTGACATGGCATCCTTACAGATTCCAAGTGCTCATTATTCTCTTAATATAAACCAAAATTGGTCCCCAACTTCCGGGATTTGTCTTTTGTGGACCTTTGTGATAGGGTTGCTATGAGTCGGATATACTTGATGGCAACAGATTGTTTTGTTTTTGTTTTTTGTGATTTAAAGTTGGGCCCATTTCGCTCCTTTATCTTCTCCCTTTCTTCTCTGTGAACATCCCAAAGCCCAAAGTGGAATTAAAACCAAAAAGCAAGCAAACAAAAAACCTGAGTTGCTTTTAAACCTCACAAGTTTAAAATGTTTTCATAGATAATAAATTTGGATCCTCATTTCCTAAATGATTTAATTCTGCTATGTAGGTAGCCCTGGTGGTGCAGTGGTTAAGAGCTTGACTGCTAACCGAAAGCTTGGTAGTCCAAATCCACCAACTGCTCCTTGGAAACACTATGGGGGCAGTTCTACTCTGCCCTGTAGAGTCACTGTGGGTCTGAATCCACTCGACAGCAGTGTTATTTATTTATTTATTTTTAATGTAGGTGGCAGAGCCCTGTTGCACAGTGGCTAGGAGCTCAGCTGCTAACCAAAAGGTCAGCGGTTCAAATCCACCAGCCACTCCTTGGAAACCCTATGGGACAATTCTACTCTGTTCAGTAGGGCCACTATGAGTAGAAATTGACTCAACTGCAGCGGATTTGGTTTTATGTAGATACCAATTGCTTTCCAGAAAGAATTCGAATTTTACCATGTGGGCCAAAGGAAGTTGCATAATTGGATTTTATTACTTATATGAACTACCTTGAAATGTCAGTGGAAAATCGGTTGGCAGAAAGGTAAAATGTAAATGCCACTTTTTGGTGAGAAATTATTGCTTTAAAGTGAAATTTTATTTCTCTTTTTAATTCAAACCAAGTTATTTATATTTCCTGAATTAGTTCCAGTTTTCTAAGTCCTTGTAATTAGTACCTGAAATTACGTAAAAAAAAAAGAAAAACAAAAACAGAATTTTAATAAAGCTCTGACTGAACAAATGTTTAAGTCACTAAGAGCATCACTGCATTTGTATTTTATATAATAGGCTTACTGGATGCTATTGCGAAAGATGTCATAGGTTAAATGACATCCTACATTGCATTTGTATTGTTTTATACAAGGATTACATGTGGAAACAGACACACTTGATGTTTCTCTTGGTCTGCTTTTCTTTTACAGAGGATGACCAGTGTAATATAACTACTGCTTGTTTTTTGGAGGGGTGTAAGGAAAGGAAAAATGTGACACATTTTTTTGTATCCAGGAAGCATTCCATCATTTCGGCATCTTGAGGCTGGAATAATATAGCCATTTAATTGCTGAGGAAACTTGAAAGGTAATTTGAAAGCCAGAATAGAGAGCTAACCAAACAAAAGCTTTACTTGGGCTATAGGGTTGATACAGCCCTCCACAGTGAGACATGCTTGGAAGTTCTCCTTGGAGTCCCATGCTGGGCCTGGGTGAATCCAGAGCCCTGGGAAGATCAGGGTGAACTCTCTTCCTGGTTCCTTTACTGCCTTGTAGGTAGCCCAGCAGGTCCGTTAGCTTTGGATTTTTTTCCTACCTTTGCTTAGTACGTATAATGATATCTAGTCTCGTTCTTATAGAGGTGTGTGAGGTTAACTTTAAATGTTTAAAACAAAACAAAAAAAACTCTTAAAAAAAAGTTGCTGTTGAGTTGATTCCGACTCTCGGTGACCCATGTGTGTCAAAGTAGAGCTGTGCTCCATAGGGTTTTTAATGGCTGAGTTTTTGGAAGTAGGTCACCAGGCCTTTCTTCGGAGGTGCCCCTGGGTAGACTTCAACCACCAGCCTTCCAGTTAGCAGCCAAGTGCTTAATCATTTGCATCACCCAGGAGCTCCCTTAAAAGAAAAGAGCCATATAAATTTAAGAAGAATGCTGTTATTACTGAAAAAGGACTTTTAAGGTTCTAGGACACCCTTCACCTAGCTGGAGGTACAGGTGAGAGGAGGAGGCGACACCTAGAGAACAAGAGAGTGTATTCTCTAGCACAGTTGATGGGCAGGCAGTCACGCCGCCAAGGAGGAGACATTATTGTCATATCATTTGCAGCGAATTCTTCATAAAACATACAGTCAGATACGGTTCATGCCTCAGGTATCTTGACCCAGGTGTTGGTTAGTGTAAACAGAGACAGTTTTCACATCCTGGAGTAGGGGGAGCGGTAAATCATTATTGAAACCAGTGTGCATATTGATTACAAAAGCAGGTTTCCTTTAGAAAATTGCCTCTATATTAGGGATTTCAATTGAAAAGAACAAGTGCAAAAATGGCTCAGCAGAACCCAGTGGACAGGTTTCCACAGCTCGTGTCCACTACTGTATGATTGCCTCCTCAGCCTCAGCTTCCTTACTGCATTTATGAGCACTAGAAATCCGTATGTTTTAAGAGGTGCTTAAAAAAAATGTAGTGTGGGCCATCAGAGGTGACACTGTTTAATTCACAGAGTAATGAGTCGTGCTCTGGATCTCCCCGGAGAGGCTGCTCCCCATCGCTCTGTTTCAAGCAGATGCTAGTAGAAAATGAAATTTATTAACTGGCCCTCTGCCCACCCATCTTTGTTTGCATACTCCAAGCTTTTAAGAATGAAAGTATAAGTCTAGGGGACCGTTTCCGCATGGGTGTTTGAACATGCAACTACCCAGAAACCCACTACAGTAGCATATTTTTGAATACTTAAAAAAAATTACTTGGCCCCAGGGAATGGACTGTAAAGAAAGACAAAACTAAAATTTAAGCCTAAAACTGCCAGTTTTGAAAAATGAACCATTGTTAAGGAAGACAAAGAAAAATATCATCGTGTGTGTGTGTATGTGTGTGCGTGTGTGTGTGAGAGTTGTAAAAGTGTGTGCCATTCAGTTGAAGCTATTATATAGTAAGGCTCACTTTTACCAGAATGGAGATATCAAATCATACTTCCCAAAACATTAGACAGAGATAGCAGAAGTCTAGCTTCACGTGTCTCTATTATGTAGATATTGGTATCATCCATGTATACTACTGTCAAAGGAGGTTTTTATATATACGAATTTTGTCCTTAGTATTTTTCTTCTTAGTTTTTATAAAAATCAAAGGATTACTTGATGCTTTGATTATTAGGTGCCCAACATTTGAACTTCTCTTCAGTGTTCTTAGTTGGTTTTTCTGGTAATAGGATGGTCCTCTCAGTGCCGCAGGGGCTCCTCCCATTTGTCCTTGCCCTTGGTGAGAGGCTTACCCTGCTCCACAGCTGGTCAGCGGTGGCAGTATCTTTACAGGGCATCATCTTAGCAGAGCAGTGATTTGAGATTGTCCTCTGGAATTGAGGAGGTTGATTTCCATATGCGTTGTCTTTTCCATCAATGAGGGGGAAAATATTGGGACAAATCTAAATATATCATTTGGTTTGGAGAATTCAGCAAATATTTGAGAGTCTCCTCTGGTCAAGGTCTGTGCTAGATGCCCCTCCAAGGACAATGAGTTCTAGCAAAGTCAGTCTTGTACACAGCTCATTTTATAACAGATTGCTGTGAGTAGTTTGCTTAATCTGATATCACAAGTAGTTTGCATTTCCTGAGCTCACAGTGACTTAAAGTAGAAAAAGATAGCCTCAAGGCCAGTATGCTTAGGAAGCTAAAAAATGCTATGGAAGACCAAAATTCACAGAATTTTTATTGGCCTGGCCAGGCTGCATGTTAGGCAGTGGTGGAAAAGAAGGTGAAGAAGCTAAGGAGCATTGAAGGGCAGGCAGGGTAGTCAGAACTTGAAAATGAGAAGCACCTGAAAGCTTATTAATAGAAAAACAGCATCATGAACACAGAGGTGCATACTGGAACTGATCTTCTGTTTTGGATGAAAGTTGATGGGAAAATGCAGTCCTTTAGTGCATCCCCCTGCAGATTCCAGAGTTTCTAGAGAATACCTCATCCGCCATGAGAGAACTTGGAACTCTTAATGTAGGGATTGGGGCAAGGTGGGTAGATGTTCCTTAGCTCAATGCATCTTTTCCCAAGTAGAAGCAATCGATAACAGCTTCACCTCAAAATAAGACTGATACTTAGGTCAACTAGTGAACAGTTGTCCTCAAGCTGACTCTGACTTATGGTGACTCTGACTCATGGTAACCCCAGGTGTATCAGAGTAGACCTCTGCTCCGTAGGTTTTCAGTGGCTGATTTTTTGGACGTAGATCACCAGGCCTTTCTTCCAAGGCATCTCTGGGTGGACTCACCTCCAACCTTTCGGTTAACAGCTGAGTGCATTAACTGTTTATACCTCACAGAGATGCCCGTACTTAGGTCAGACATGATTGCAGATGGTCACTTCATGGCCAGCATATGACTTCAAAGGGTGGCCGGTGTATAAAGGTCACATTGTTCTGAGCTTCCAGACTCAGAAGCTGGGTGTCTCACACTTCATTGCAGGTCATCCTCCGTTGTCACTTAATGCCACAGGATTTGAAGATATGACTCTGATGAAACTGCTCAGAAAGTTCATTATCATTCTAGTGCCAGTTTCTTACGGTTAGAAGAGGGAATCATGGTGATGGCAATCTCTAGTGAACTGAGAGTCTAGCTTGAATTGTGTAGATTTGTTTATTTTTGTCAATTTCATTTTAAAGAAAAAAATGTATTTTCCTGTAAAAGGTATCCTTTATGTATACATATATGTGTACACATATACATATATACACACACATACATATACATGTATACTTACGTTAGAATAGTTTCATGCTCCCTGATTTCAGGCTTTCAACTATCAGCCTCTGTAATCTGTAAAGCTAAATTGGATATGTCATATTTAGCCAGTATCTTAAGCTCTATTCCAACAGCCGTTTTTCTTATAACTCTCCACATACATCCCATTGGTATCATATGAACCTTGTGTCTTCGCTCATTTTTAAATACTGGTTGTTGATCTTGGTGTTTCTGCCATTTGGTATTTATATTGTGCTGAGAGAATTCTTTCAAAATGGAAACCTGCAGTTCACATAGGCAAAAACTAAAATTATATGACTTCTGTCTTATAGCATGAATCAAGAAATTCCTCGTAAATAGATATGTTTGTTAAATGCGTCCTTAATTAAAGATGATCATTTTATGAAATAATTAGTGAAGAAAAGATTAAGAAAGAGTTTTATAGGCCACCAAGAAATAACTTCCTAGTTGTTGTTGTTGGGTGTCATTGAGTCGATTGTGACTCACAGTGACCTGTAGGACAGCGGAACTGCCTTATAGGTTTTCCAAGGAGTGCATGGTGGATTCTAACTGTCCCACCTTTTGTTTAGTAGCCGAGCTCTTAAGCACTCCACCACCACCACTAATTTATTAGTAGGTTACTTAAAAAAATACTTGTGCCTTCTCAGTGTCAAATCTCCCCAGGCTAATTATGATTTTACTTACTTGAAGTGGGACAAACTTTCTTGCTTAAAGCATTATTTTTTTGTTTTTTAAAGTGCCAGAAGACTATCTGTACATAAGGATGGCTAAGTTAATGGCTGCTTTGAGTGATGATGTCTTTTTGTGTATCTAGTCTAGTAAAGAAAGTGTGGCAAAAATTTTCTTTACTAGTCCAGATTCACTTGTTCGGACAGGTAAAATAATTGTGCCCAAAGTACCTGATTTTGACCATGACTTAAAACAAAAAAGAAACAGAGCGAGAGATTTGAGCGGCAAGAGTCTACGTCGTGTACGTAATGTGCATTGGTGGCAGTCCGTTAACCTGTGACCTTTCTAATAATGTAGTTTCGATAGCAAGACTATGCTTCTTAAAGGCATTTTGCCATAAAATCCTTTGTAACAGACCTCACAAAGATACAAATTTTAAATGTGCACAAAATTGAACCTGAAGTTTATGGCCCTTGCTCTTGTGTGAGGCATATTTTAGCCAAAATTTGAATTTCTGTGATCTCGTTTTATTTTTTACTAGAAGTAGTGTTTGTATTTGTTTTTGCTTTGTTTTATTTTTTCTATAAAGGCATTAATTCTTTGTGCTTTATTTAACATCTGTCTATCCTGGTAAAGCCCTGGGAGGTAATTTGTCAAAAATGCCAGAAGCATTGACATCTCTTATGTTCACAGTTTACTTTGATTATAAACAGTAGTATCCTTTATTTTAAGAGTCCTCCGTGCATCCCTGCGTGAGTTTTCATTTGACCTTCAGCAATCAGGCAAAAGTGAAGCTAGGAAAACAGACTCTTCCTCTCCCATCGACTCCACATTTGTCATTTTGGAATGCCAAAATATGTTTTCAGGTTGCTAATAATGTAATTTTTTAAATTCCTGTCCTTGAATTTTACACAGATATTGTTACATTAAAATTTAAGTTGGAATTCCAGTAGTCTCTTAAGAATCTGTTCTTTCAGCGAATTTTTATTGAGCTCCTACTATATGCCAAATTCCATGCGGGCCCCTGGGATACAGTGATCAATAACACACCGTCCCTCCCTGAGGAGCCTCCGGTAGCAAGGATGACAGGCAGGGAGAGAGCTTCGTCTCTTGGAGATGGAGAGAAGCCCACACCTGACGCTGTGGAGGGTAGGGAGTGTTTGTTTTGTTTTTTGGAGGGAGCGTGCTGTTGTTGGCCAGAAGTGTTCTGGAATGAATGACAAATGGAGCAAAAGAGGGATGTTGTTAGCTGTCTTTGAATCAACCCTTGACTCGTGGTGACCCCATGCACAAGGGAACGAAATGCTGCCCACCCCGTGCCATCCTGCCGTGATTGGTTGTGGATTGGACAGTTGTGATTGATGGGGCTTTCGCTGGCTAATTTTCAGAAGTAGATCCCCAAGCCTTTCTTTCTAGTTCATCTTAGTCTGAAAGCTCCTCTGAAACCTGCTCAGCGTCATAGCATCAGACAAAGCCTCCACTGACAGATGGGTAGTGGCTGTTGCATGAGTTGAATCGGCCAGGAATTGAACCTGGGCCTTCTGCATGGAGGACAAAAATTCTACCATTGAACCAGCAGTGCTTCACAAAGGAGGGATAGTTGCCTTTATAAAATTTGGTGATTACTGCGCTCTTACTTGGCAAGTGCAAAATTATCACTCCTGTCATTTTCAAAAGCTTTCAGGAATGGAGCTTGTAAGTAAAAACGGAGCGCCTGTGTACCCTGTCAGGACCTCTCTGTGAAAGTTTTAACACAGCCTTCAGGCACAAGTTTGGGTGGGCATTGCTGAGTGGTTTATGTGGTAGGAAGGGTGCTTACTTCTCCCTGACAAAAAGTATATGACTTTTTATAATTTTGTTAGCCCTGACTAGGTTGAAAATAATGTGGCATACTAATTTTTTTTGAAGAAAATGAGAATATATATTCATATTTACCTGATAATGCATGAAGAAACTGATAGGACACGAACTACTAACCTGGGCAGATAAGTTACTATATACTTTTTTTGTTTTTAAAAATCTGGAAACTATATAAATGTGTTACCTAATCAATTAGTGATCATTTCATTTAACGCTTTAATAATGCGTGAACTTTAATGAGTTTAGCATGTTGAAATACGTTGGAAAACATCTTAATTTTAAAATGTGTAGACTTATGGAAGTCACATGTATGATATTAAAGATTCGCCTAATGGAAAAACCATTCTTACATTAAAACAACATCGCAAATCAATGTGAAATGTGCTCTTACAGCAACTGCCTTGTGTAGCCCTTTGAGGTTTTGTACAGAGCAATCCATAGTCCATATTTTGTTTCATTTTCTCCAGAGTACATTGGAGCTGCCTGTGTTGTTTTTTGTGACACGTCCAACCTGCTTAGTATGCTCCATGAATCTTGCACTAACTGCAAAATAATCCCCCGTAAGGATTATTTTTCAATATCCTTTCTGAATTTGTGTTTTCTTCTCATTTATTGAGCACCTGCTGTTTGTCCAGCACTGTGTGGAGCCCAAACGCTGTGAGATTACTGGTTATTGCCATTTTTTAGCCGTTTCCAGTGCAGCGCTTCCTTCTCCCCCAACTCTTAGCTTGACCTCCCACCTTGTGGAAGTTGATTAGCAATCCCTGACCTTAATATCCCTGCCATAGGAAACAGACCATTCTGCATTCACCATGCCTTTCTGCCCCACCCCCTCCTCAACCAGTCTGGGTTAGGACTGGGTGAATCCCCATGGAGACTGGCCAATTAAGAAAAACAAAGAAGAGGAGAGCTTTGAATACATTATCCTCGCTATAGGGACCTGCTCACCATCAGTAACCATCAAATAAAAAAGATTGTAGGGCTTGTGAGCTGAATGTCTCTGCTAGAAAAGGAGGAAGCGGAAGAGGGGGTCTTAGGTGGGTGGGGTAGGCTGTGAGGCCTCTGTGGTAAGAAGGAGGGTGAGGGATGGTGCAGTTCCGGCCCTCCCTTCCCTCCCTCGCTCCCCTCTCTCTTTCTGTGTCTGTAGGCAGAGTAAAGCTGCCCCTCCAGCACTTCTGTTCTCTAGTGTGAAGGAGAGATAGATGAGCGGCCATGTCAGCCACCTAGGCAGGATTATGACAAGAGGGAGGAATGGGGTGGGGGGGAGGGGGGAATCAGCAAGTCTCTTCAAAAATCCCTTAGTGGAGCTTAGAACTCACAATAAATTCAGAAGCAGGATTGTTGTTTGTGAAGCTGCATTTTTCTGTCCCTGGAATTTCTGACGGGCAGATAGCATTGTCATAACACTGACTTTAAGATACCCTCACAAATAACAGTGACCATATTTCTACCTTGTCTGATAAATACGTCACTGCCACCTGGACTCTGGTTCAAAACGTGGTCTGGACTGAAAAGATGTCCTGGACCAGCCAGTACTCTCTTCACATTAAGACTGATTTGGGCTCTCAGAGTCCCTGGAGGGAGCTACTTGGAGAGGCAATGAGGTGTATTGGGCAAAGCTTGGGCTCTGGAGTGAGACTCTTATTTTCTATCCCAGCTCTACACCTTTTCAAAGGTCAAATGTTTTGGCCTCTCTAAGTCTCAGTTTGCAAGGTGCAGATGGAAATATTAGTAGCACCAGCCTCACAGATTTTTAGGATTAAATGAGATACAGAATGTAAAGTACTCCAAGCAGTGCCTGTTGCAAAGTAAATGCCTTGATAAAGGTTAGCTAGGATTTTACTTTTTTTTTTTTTTTCACTGAACCGTTTTACGCTATTCTTTGTGATAACCTGTAATATCTGTTTCTCAGCATGTAGTACAATACCTGACACATAGCAAGTGTTCATTAAAAGTTAAAATTGAGTCTGGAAAGAATTCAAACAAATTAAACTATAGCCTTCCTACCCCCGCCCCAGTCAACTTTGTTGTTAGTTGCTGTCAAGTGTCCTCTGACTCATCGCGACCCTGTGTGTGACAGAATGAAACATTGCCAGGTCCTGTCCCGTCTTAATGATCATTGGCGTTTTTTAGTTCATCATTGCAGCCCTGTGTCAGTTCATCTCATTGAGCATTTTCTTTCACTTTCACCGGCCCCCCGTTTCACCAAACACAACGTCCTTCTTCAACGATTGGTCTCTCCTGATGACGCGTCCAAAGTAAGTGGACCAAAATCTCAGTGTTCTGTGATCCAAAGGGTTTTCACTGGTTAATTTTTGGAAGTAGATCACCAGTCTTCTTAGTCTGGAAGCTATGCTGAAATCTGTCCACCATGGGTGACCCTGCTGGTATTTGAAATACCAGTAGCATATCTTTCAGCATCATAGCAACACACAAACCACCACAGTTCGACAAACTGACAAATAGGTATCAAGTTTTTGTTAGGTTGTTGTTGTCAGGTGCCTTGAGTAGATTCCAACTCGTAGCAACCCTGTGTATAACTGAACAAAACACTGCCCGGTCCTGCACCATCCTCACAGTCATTGCAGTGTTTGAGCCCATCGTTGTAGCCACTGTGTCAGTCCATCTTACTGAGGATCTTCCTCTCTTTTGCTGATCTTCTACTTTACCAAGCATGATGTCCTTCTTCAGGGACATCCCTCCTGATAACATGTCCAAAGTACATGAGATGAAGTCTCGCCATACTAGCTTCTAAGGAGCATTCTGGCTCTACTTCATCAAAGACAGATTTGCTTGTTTTTCTGGCAGTCCACAGCATATTCAGTATTCTTCACTCATACCAGAACTGAAACGTGTCACCTCTTCTTTGGTCCTCTTATCCTTGTTGAGCTTTCACAGCATATGAGGCAATTGAAAACACTGTGGCTTGGGTCAGATGCACCTTAGTCTTCAATGTGACATCTTTGCTTTTCAATACTTTAAAGAGGTCTTTTGCAGTAGATTCGTCCAGTGCAATACATCCTTTGATTTCTTGACTGCTGCTTTCATGGGTGTTGATTGTAGATCCAAGTAAAATGAAATCCTTGACAACTTCAATCTTTTCTCTGTTTATCACAGTGGTGCTTATTGGTCCGATGGTGAGTCTTTTGTTTTCTTTATGTTGAGGTATAATCCATACTGGAGACTGTAGTCATTGATCATCATCAGTAAGAGCTTCAAGTCCTCTTTACTTTCTACAAGCAAGGTTGTGTCATCTGCATACTGCAGGTCGTTAATGAGTCTTCCTCCAATCCTGATGCTGCGTTCATCTTCAGATATTCAAGCTTCTCAGATTATTTGCTCAGCATACAGATTGAATCAAGTATGGTGAAAGGGTTCAACCGTGACACACACGTCTTGATTTTAAACCATCCGGTATCCCTTGCTCTGTTCGAATGACTGCCATTGGTACAGGTTCCTCATGAGCACAATGAAGTGTTCTGGAATTCCCATTCCTCACAGTGTTTATCCACAATTTGTTATGATCCACACAGTCGAATGCCTTTGCATAGTCAAGAAAACACCGGCGAGGATCAGTTTATGTACAATAAACTGCATTCATTTTAAATGTATAGTTTAATGAGTTTTGGCAGTTGTGTTTCTGTGGAGCCATCACCACAATCAAGATATGGAACATTTCCTTTACCCCTAAAAGATTCTTTGTACCTTTTGCACTTCGTGCATTTCTCCATCTGCAGCTTCAGGCAACCACTGATCTGCTTTCTGACACCGTAGATTACATTTTATATAAATGAAATCATACAGAATATACTCCTTTGTGTCTGGCTTCTTTCTCTCACCATAATGATTTTGAGATTTATCTATATTGTTGTGTGTATCAGCAGTCCATTACTTTTTATTGCTGAGTGGTATTCCCGTATATACCACATTTTGTTTATCTATTCACCAGTTGGACGTTTGGGTTGTTTCCAGTCTCCAGCTGTTACGAATAAAGCTTCTGTGAACATTCATATTCTTTGTGTGGACATTTTTTTTCATTTCTTTGGGGTAAATACTTAGGACTAGAATGATAAAGTAATATGGTATATGTTTAACTTTTTTAAGAAACTGCAAAAAGTTGTCTAAAGTGGTTGTACCATTTTACATTCCTACTAATAGAATCTGAGGGTGTCAGTTGCCACATGTCCTTGTTTGCACTTGGTATGGTCAGTCTTTTTAATTTTAGCCATTGTTATAAAAATTTTTTTTTGTTATGGAAGTGTACAAGTATCTCATTGTTATTTTAATTGGTATTTTCCTGATGACTAGTGATGGTGGGGGGCGGAAGGGGGGGAGCCCTGGTGGCATAGTGGTTGTGTGCTATGGCTGCTAACCAAAAGGTTGGCAGTTCATATCCACCAGGCGCTCCTTGGAAACTCTACGGAGCAGTTCTCCTCTGTCCTGTAGGATCGCTATAGGGTTGCTATGAGTCAGAACCAACTCAACAGCAATGCTTTTGGTTTTGGGTTTAATGATGTTGGGTATCTTTTCATGTGCCTGCTGGTCATTCTTATGTATTCTTTAATGAAGTATCTGTTCACATCTTTTGCCCATTTTTAAAAATTAGGTTGGCTTGACCTGGTGGCATACGGGTTAAGAGCTGTGGCTGTTAACCAAAAGGTCGGCAGTTCGAATCCACTAGGCGTATGGGGCAGTTCTACTCTGTCCTATGGGGTTGCTATGAGTTGGAATCGACTCGATGGCAACAGGTTTTTGATTTATTGTTAAAGAGGATTTTAAGAATGTATTTTGGATACTATAATATGGTCTTGAATTAGATTTCTGTGTTCTTGGGTCTAGTATCCTCAACCTGAATATAAACTCAAGAAAAAGGATAGTTTCTTTTAGTTGATTTGTCCAGGTAAAATGCCCTTTATAGCAATTAGGCAGATAGTCAGCTCTCAGTAAGCACGTATTAAATTATTCAGTTAATGCAGACTACAAAATAGTAACAGGGTAGTTATTTCAGCTCAGTAAAAACAAACCCTCTAAATTCACCCTAGGAATTTCATATGGAATGTTAAATTTAAGAGTTAGGTTTTCTTTGAGGCTTTGATAGATATGAGATGCTGTTTCAATTCTGTGGAGAAGAGCCCTGTGATTTGTAAATATTCTTTTCTTTGTATTGATTGCTCCCTTAACACTAGATCAAACTTTCCACTTTAAATTTAAGAGGAAGGTGTGTGTAGAATTTTTTTTTCCTTAAATATAACAAGGAGCCATTTGCATTCTTTTAAAATTTTGCCCAGGATAATTAAAACATTGGATTCCATACCCCCTCCCCCCTTTTAAAGCCTTAGATGAACAGCCCCAGCTCTACTTCATTCCCGTTCTGTCTAATTTGGCAGCTTTGTGTTTGTTACCGGTTTGATTCTGGACTTCTCTAAGCTCCTAAGAAGGAGAAAGTGCCTGAAGTAAGATTTAGGGACTGGAAAGCAAAACCCTAGTAAGGTGTCTCTGAAAGGATCTACTTGAGGGACCTTGTAATTTTTGAGAGGGTGGAATGCTTGACTTCCAGAATCTGTTTGGAAATCTTTCCAGCTAAAGCCAAATTTCTATATTTCATAATCTAAAGACGCTTCATTTGTTATAAAATATAAGATCACTTATGATTTCACAAATGCCTTAAGCCTACTAGTAGATTTTATGAGTGCTACTTACTTCAATTCTCATGTATTCATTTTTATTACCAAAACCTTCAGGCCGAATTTCAGGTAAGTTACTGCTTCCATGATGGCAGTAATCTCTTGCTGTCTAAATTATAGACTAGCATTTTCTGTGTTCTGGTTGAGACTGAGCAAGTCTCAGCCACTCAAGTATCAGTTGAGAGTGTTGTTTTGCCTTAATTGAGGACGTTCTGTGAAAGGAAGCCAAATACCATTAGACAGGACATCCTGTGGTTCCCTTAGTTTATGATGGCCAAGGACACAACCTTTTTTTTTTTTTCCCCCTTTTAAAGTAGTAAGATGATTGCTTGCTTCCTTTCCTGTTAGCAAGAGAGCACAGAACAGAAGATGTCCCTTTGGCTTTAAAGATTCTAACTGGCAAGCAGTTAGACACCCCCAAAATCACCTGAAGACTGGAAGACTTGGAAAAATGGCCAAGTACTTCTGTGCATGCCATGGTGATTTGGTCATTGTTAAGAGACCATTAGTTATATGTCTCGAAATAATACTTAACTGAAAAAAGAGGGGAAAAAACCGAGGAAAATAGGAGTTCTGGAAATTAAGGATGAAGGAATTTTTAAAAAATATGTTAAAATAAAATTCTGGCATCAGGTATATTGTGGTACACCTACACAGTGAAATATAATACAAATATTACACATGAAGATAGGAAAGATGTTTACAATATTTTAACAGAAACAAACTGATTACTGTGAAAGTGTATATATACATATGTATGTATATTCCTATAAATAAGTGCTTATGCACATACACATATAAAAGAGGTCTAGAAAGATAGGAAAATGAACGTTAACTGGGTGATGGGATAATGGCTAATTTTTATTTTTTATCTGTATTTTCTACTTTTTCTTTAGTGAAAATGTACTGATTTTTTAATGTAAAATTAAAAATAACATTTATTATGCTTATTAATTATAGCAATAGCTAAGGCTAAAATAATATAAACTTGGTTTTTGAAACATTAAGTCAACCAGTGTGATATCAGGTCTTTGCTTTAAGTTTGAAAGTTAAAAAAAAGTTATAATTATTATAATTATTATTTGATTACACAATTCAAACCTAATTTTCTTTTTTTTGCATGTTTTAAAGTCTCTGAGTCAAATTAATCCTAAAGACCTGGCAACTAGGGAAAGGGGGAGGAAGGGACACTTTACAACATTTACGAATTTCAGCTGTTCACATTGGCTCAGATACTAGGTGACTAACATACATATCAGCTGTAGAACTAATCCATCCACCCTTCTCTAGATATGGTGTTTTTGGGTGTAGAGTAATATCTCTGGTTACTTAGTCAAAGAGTTTATAAGATAGTCTTATAAGTAATTTCCTTTTTCTGTTAATTATCTCTAAGTGCTCATTCATTGTTACTGTCTTTAAGTATTCCAAGCTTAACAAAACAGTCCCAATTCAGTAGCAAGCACTATCCCCCACATTTGTTAAAGCACTACATAATGTTACATGTTGTCCTTTGCTCCCCTAAGTCCTCAAACCATAGAACTGCAGAATCTAGAAGGTAGGCTTCAATTCAAGAAGCTTCCATCTTTTTCCCAAACCCAAGTGTCTTACCATGTACCTGTCCTTCTCTTATTTCCATACCTCATTCAGTTTAAACCTGGCAGTTTTTATCCACTTTTTACTTGAATGCAGTTTCTGTACCTCCCTTAGGGAATTGTAATGCTGTTATGTGGATGCTAGAAGCGTTGCAATTTTTGGCCTGTGACAAGTCAATAGAGAGGAACTGCAAGTTAAGTGTGTGTTGTGTAAACTGATTTTTGTCAGGGGCTGCTGGGCACTTTCCAGCTAACGTAGAAGTCTATCAGCCATTCCTTCCAGTAAATAAATAGTAGGTGAGTTTATTGATTTTTTTTTTTTTTAAACTCTTCTTCCATTCCGATATACAAGGGAGATAGAATTGGTATCTGGTTGCCCAAATAAGAGTTAGTACCAGAAAAACAGAGAAGGAGAAAGAAGGGCAAGCTCCTGATCCTGGAATGGAATCGTAGGAGGGATGGAGAAGTCCACTCTCCAGCCAAAATGCAGGTGATCATTTCACCTGGAGTAAAATTTTTCATCTGGAGTGAAAAGAAATTTTTGGGAGGATGCCGCAGAGAACTGGTGATGAAATAGTATTCCTTGTTTTCATAGTATTCCTCCAGTGCTTCACTAGTTTGGCTGAACAATACTAATCTTAGCTATGTTGTTGTTGTTCTCGGGTGCCATCGAGTTGATTCCAACTCATAGCGACCCTGCGTGTCAGAATAGAACTGCCCCATAGAGTTTTCTTGGCTGTAATCTTTAAGGAAGCAGATTGCCAGGTCTTTCTCCCACACAGAGGCTGAGTGAGTTTGAACCACTAACCTTTCATTTAGCAGTTCAGCACTTCGCCACCAGAGCTCCTTAGCTGTAACCCATTGCCGTCGAGGCTACAATTTTCGTTTGCTGCTGCTCCTAACACATAGTAGAGATCTTGTTTGAAACTCACAGGATGTTCTCTGGGGTTGGGGAGTGAGTTAGATGTAGAAGCTGATTAGTGCCTTGTCCAGTAAAGGTAAGATTTAAGGAATTTAATCTTTTCCTGTTTCCAAACTTGTAGTTTGCCCTTTTGGTTCTGTGTCAAAGTCTACCGTGGAAAGAACTAAGAAAAGTAAAGAGGCATAAACAGGGCTGGAAGGATATGGCTGTACATTACCCATTTTGTAGGCAGAGTCACCGGAATCGTTTTTAATGTTGGCTTGTACTTGTGTCCTGTTAATAGGCTTAATTTTATCGGGACTTCATTTGCCATTTCCACTTCAAAATGTTCTTGTGAGTTTAAAAATGAATTTTACTGTAATGTAAATACAGACCTTTGGATAGACACTAAACCCCAAGGGTAAGATACCAAGAGTTGATTTTTTTTAAGAAATAGATTTTTTTTAAGGATATAGTCAAGACGCCAATCTGAAGACTTTTATTAGCATTGAAAAAACTTACAAGGAGTAATGTACGGGGTCTCTGTCCATTTTGATTCAACTGTCACAAGAAGCAAATGGAGAGACTTGAGTCCAAAGTACATAGTAACTAGAAATGTAAAATGTGATGATTCCTAAAATATCAGCATGCTTAGATGTTACAGCTGGCAGACTTTTGAGCCAAAAATCGCTCCCAGCAATAAACTGAGTAACTAGTTGCTCAAATCTCTACATTTCAGGCTTTTCTTAGGTCAAAAATTCATCTTGGTTAAAGTGAAAATGTAAAATGATGCCTTGATAGAATTAAAAAGGTAAAAGTGGTTCTATTAAAGATCACATTTGTGTCCTCACTTTGGGTTCTCTTTTTTTCCTACTCATTTTCATGACATTATAAAGACAGAGTAGAAAGGGACTTGGTGTTAAGAGCAAGAATTCTAGAATCAGGCCTACATACAAATCCCAGCTCTGCCACTTAATAGTTTTGACTTTGGCCAGTCACTGAGCCTGTCTGAGTATTTGTTCCTACATAATGACATAAAAATAGTAGTTATCACATAGCGTTATAGGGAAGATTAAATGAGGAAATGCATGTTAACTGCTTAGTCCTGCACTGGCACATGGCAAGTTTTCAACAAATGCTGGTTATTGTAATCTGTTATCTAATCTAGTCCCTGTGTTTTACCATTGAAGAAAAAAGAAGAACCAGAGAGGTGAAGCAAATGTGCTCAAGTTTACCCAGCCAGTTGAAGATAGCTCTAGAACTGGAAGCCAGTACCCTGACTCCTAGACCATTGCTCTCCTGAAGCTGCCATAAAACTAGCGAGCTTCTTATACCTGTGTTCAAGACATAGAGAATTGCACATTTCCTTCTTTTTTTAGACAAAGAAGACAGAGCCCTTTAATTCACTCAACCCAAATTTATTCTGTCCTGACCATCTCATGTAGCACTACAGACACGTATTAGCAATTGGCCTGATTTTGAGCACCCTGTGAATTTCCTCTCCCCATATTCATTCATTTTTTACTTATTGTGCATCCACTGTGTTCCAGGCACTGATCTAGACATCAGAGATACAGCACATACAGCAGAGATACAGTAGAAAACAAACTAAATTCTATAAAGTACTTTATCTTCAAAGAGCTTACATTCTAGGGTCAGGAGATGGTGGACAGACAGACAGTAAACAAACAAACTAGATGGTAACAAATTGTCTTAGTGTCATGAAGAAAAGAATGAGAGCTTTGAGAACAGCTGGAGGACACCATTTCAGATAAGGTGGTCAGGGAAGCCTTGCTGAGAAGTTGACATTTGAGCTGTCCCTGAAACATGATATATGTATCCAATGGTGCCAAATCCTGGGAACTAGTATTCCAGGCTGGGGGGAAATTTCCACCATGGGGGCGTCTCTTCCTTTGCATAAGGCCTTGGGCCCCAGTTATCCCTAAGGATTAACCTTGAAGCTGTCAGCCACCATTTGTTTATTATGAGAAGGTTTAAAGATAGTGGATAGCAGAAGATGCTAAGCGGCCCAGGAGAGACCAGCACCACCAAGAGCACAAAATAGCTCAGAATCAGGAGGCTGGGGGCATTCCCAACACAAATTTGCCTATCACATGATTTTGCCTGGCATCCGTAGTGGTCTGTTGCTCATTTGATTGCCACATATTCTTTTGCTGTATCTTGTACTTAATTTTACACAAGGTGGATTAACAACTGAGAGCAACCACCCAGCATGGTGGCAGTGGTACTTATGTCCTAAAAGCTTGACCCAGAATTATGCTGGGTGGAGGAGGCTTGGGGCTTGATGGGAAGTGACTTGGGATCATGGGAGAGAGCTGAGGTCAGGGTGGGAGGGAACAGGGCCAAGTAGGGCTGGGAAAGTAAACAGAAGGCAGATGGTAAAGAACGAGTGGATGTACTGGGAGCCAAGTAGGAGGAAGGGAGGCTGAACATAAGTTGGTGCCCTTGGGAGACCCTCCAAGCCCTGTGGCATGGGAATGAGCTCTGGGTCATTGGAATTATTTTCAGAACATGGACCAAGCCACCCACTGTTTGAACCAGATGGGCATTTAGGCAAGTATAATCAACTGTATTTCTAACCATATGAAGAAACGTATGCTCTGTGTGTGTGTGTATGTGTGTGTGTGTGTGTGTGTGTGTGTATTTATGGCATCTCCCTTTTAATCTCATTATATGCAATGCAGTTTCATTCATATTAGTGGACACTGTGGATGCCACAAAGAACTTTTTTGGAATTCCAAAATTTCTTCATTCCTTGGATAAGAGCCAAGTTTCCAAGTCATTTCAGAGGCAGAGCTATTGATTTGTGAATTCTGAGTGCTATTTTGAAAGTTCCATGCTTTTTTCATTTAGTTACAATATGGTAGGTATCCAAGCTAAGGATTAGAAGCAAGTAGCCACCTAACGAATAGCATTTGATGAGATCTGGGTTAGGAGGAAGGCTGTTAAAAATGGGGGTATGTTTTTAAGGCGAGTTATGGAATCTCCTTTTGCAGGCAATTGGAAAAAAATCTGTGTTTTAGTCATACTCTATTTTTAAAAAATAGTACTTAGAATACTTGGTGGTATGGCAATAAAGAGTGTGATCTGCTTTAAAAAGCGGTAGTTTATGGTAAAAGTAAGGGCAATTTGTAAAGGAATAATATTTTTGTATTCATTCTTTTTGAAAGGTAGCAGTTATTAACTGGAGTTTTAATCGTCAGACTAAGTGGACCTTTATGCCCACATTAAACATATTATTAGTAAGCAATGAATTTTAACAGAGACCCCATTAATATCACAATGATAGGCAGCCTAGAAAACTCTGAAATACTGCTCTCTGAGAAAGCTCATTAGCCTGTGGGTATGATAGGATAAGGCCTCTGAGTGATGCAGGTGGTTTACACTCAACTACTAATCGAAAGGTTGACAGTTCAAACTCACTTAATGGCACTGCAGAAGGAAGGCCTGGCAACTGCTTCTGTAAAGATTACCCACTAAGAAAACCCTATGAAGCAGTTCTATAACACATGGGGTTGCCATGGGTTAGAATCGACTTGAGAGCAGTGGGTGTAGGTTTTTTTTTTTTTTTGGTTGCGGTAGAATAACTTTGGCAAGCAAATGTTTCTCTAAGCAGCTTAGTAATAAAGTCACTTATATTGGTTTTCTTCACTCATTCTAAATCATAACTAACTTAATTTTAAGAAAAAATAGCATATTTCAGTATCTACATTTTAATGATATGTATGTGTTTTAGAATTGTGGGCAGTGGCCTGATGCTTCTCAGTCGTCCTTAACTCAGTGCAGCTCTCAGACCTCGGCCACCCTAGGAGACCCTTCTACTGCCTCTTCAGGGCAGCTGGGTTGGGGGGGGGGAGGTGGGCAGTGCCCAGGGGAGTTAGGCAATTAGCCTAATGCCATAACAGAGCCCTGGAGCCTTTTAGAAACAGAAGATGCACATCTGCTGACAGGGTCTTAAGTGTGTTATTACCTGAGGACGATCAATGAACTCTTGAATTCCCATTCCAGTCCTAAAATCCATGCGTACATCAGTTATTCCACAAGTGAAATGGAAGCTTTAATGTTCAATTTTAAATGAAACTCACTACAGTTTCTGTAATGTTTCTCCAGGGAGATTTCACCTTGTCAAGGTTTGACTCCCTCTTTACTCCGTCCTGATGGCCCTCCTCAGAAGAGTACCTCTCCCTGCCCCCACACTTCAGGTGGCAAGTAAAGAGAGCGATGAATAAACAATGATCTGGAGATGGCCTTTCCTTGATGAAATGTTTGGATGGAATTGAATCTAGAGAATGAATTATACCTAGCTGAAAAGTGGGGGAGTTTCTGGTTCAGGGGACACATTTACATGTCACTCCCCGCTGATGCTCAGTTCAGTGTGAGGGACAGCCACCGGGGGTTTAACGTCAGCCTTTTTCTTCTGGGAGCCAAGAAGGAGGCGTTCAGGCAGAATCTGTTCTGTGTTGTCACAAGACTTTTCAGACGAAAACTCGCGTATTTAACGGAAATGTGTGCATTTGCACTGAATATTTCGCCCTTGGGTTGATAATTTATGTGCAAAAGTGGTCTTGTGGGGTTCTTCCTTTGGGTGAATGTATAATCTCTGGGATGTACTTTTTTTTTTCTGAGAAATTTATGGATTATTTTAGAAAGATGCAGCACTGACTAGCTTGTAAGAGAAGGAAATATACATTATTAAATCAGTGATTGGCTACGTTTTCTCTTTTTATACTGATGAAGTAAACTGTTATCATATTTGTGGATACTTAGAGGTGTTAGCAAAATGATTATTTCTGTTAGAAAAGCAAAACAGATTCTCCTCTCTGAGTGAAAATCCATGCTTTCATGTGTGTTTGAAATAATGTACCTCCCTTGGCCTGGTATGGAGAAACTGGCCAACCTTGACAATCCTAAAAACCTTACCCAAAGAACACCCCGTGAGATGGGAACTAAGCATGAGGCCTTGGGTTTACTTCTCCCAGTGATGTGGGAACATGTGGGAAATAGAGATTCTTACGAGAGAAGAAAGGCAGTCACAGATGTGGATGTAGTTGTCAGTGCAAAATGTGTGAACAGGCCATGTTGGCGTGGGGTGGGTTGACTTTTCAGAACATTTTATATTGAATAAGAAGTTCCTTTACCGAGTGGCATAAAGAAGGTAACCGACGTCAGGAAGGGTTTTTAAAGGTTCGGCCTCAAAGTGGATTTTGGGTAAATCTAAGGCAATTGGAACCTCCTTACAGAGCAGCCAGCGGACAGTAGTCACCCACTTTGGGAGGCTGTTCTTCGCAGATGGCCATGTCTAAACTTGGAATCCTAGCAAGCCCAGACTTTAGTTGTTTAAAAAAAAAAAAAATCAAAATAGGTTCCACATGCCTCATTCCCAAATTTAATTCCTCAAGCCCTCCTCCATATATTCACACACCCAAAACAGGGTCAGAGCTAGAATCTTGGGACACCTGGCCTGTGGTGAGTCCTGCTGAAAAAAAAAAAAATTTCCCCCTAAGAGGAGTGATCAAAGCATGAAGGGAGGAAGTCAGGAAAAGGAGCCCCCTCCCTCAAGTATGGTTTGTAAGGGGTGGGTTGAGGCAGAGACACAAAATGAATTACATAAGAAAAATTTCAGTTAGAGGCCACACATAATGCTAGCCTAGGACGTTGTACATATTTGTCTGATTTTGAAGAGACGCTGCTCTGGAATCTTTCACGGACCTTGCCAGATTTGTTCTTGACAAATTTGTAGAGTATTTTAATTGGTTTTGGGGCCGGCATGAATGAATGGTAGCTGACACAAGGCTAATTTCCAAAATGTGAAGATAACTCATATCCCTACTTTCCCACTTTGTCATTCTGACACCAGCCACCCAGGTGACGTGGTACTCTGCTTCCAGAAAGTTAACAGCCTTGAAAATCCTATGGAGCAGTTCTGTTGTGTCCTATAGGGCCACTGTGGGTTGGAATTGACTCATCCATTGGCAACGGGTTTGCAGCTGTGTAGGTTAGACAGCTATAGGGTAGAGGTTAGAACAGGTGAGCCTCGTGACTGATTAACTCGAGTTTTTTTAAAGCACAGAGCAGCGGTTATTTCCATTGTTCACCTGGTCATTGTAAATAAACTCCTTGAAGGCAGATAGTGCTTTTACTTGGCTTTTTGTGCTGAATGTCTCTTTAGATATGAAAGGAGGATTGTGGCCCTTAGTTGAATGTTATCAATAAAGACCTGGAGGAAAGTGTGATTCATTGACAGAACCTGAAGTAAATAACTTGCTTCCTTGTTCGTATTGATTTTTTAAAAGCTACCATAACTCTTATTTTCTGTTAGGTAACCAGAAAATTGTTACTCGCTTGTATATGGATAAGGAGCCAGGTGGCACAGTGGTTAAAGCGTCTGGCTACTAATCCAAAGGTTGGCGGTTCAAATCCATGGAGAAAGATGCAGCAGTCTGCTTCTGTAAAGATTTAAAGCGGTTCTGCTCCATCCTGCAGGGTCGCTATGAATTGGAATCAACTCAACGGCAGCAGGTTTTGTTGTATATGGATCATCTTTCTAAAACACAGATCTGATTGTGTCTTCCCTACTTTGTGCTTAGTTTTGTTTTTAAATCATCTGGAGCAAAATTTATTTATGCCCAATTGGTTCAGTGCCGTCTAGCCCCATTCTGGGCTTCCCCTCCTTATCCTAGTAAATACAAACACATTTCAGCACTGACTGAGGAGGAAACCATTGGAAAAGTAAATCAACCACCAAAAATTATGCAGGTATATGAAAATTACATCAAACAATCCAAAATATTTTAAATTGAATTATTTGTTAATATTCTACATATTTTGAAATATTCTCACTGAGGTTTTATGTAATTTACATAGGTGATAAAACATTGAATATCAAAAGCAGTTTTGTTTAATAAATGATAGACTGAAGGAAACAATAGAAGCTAAACCAAAGCCAAACCAAACCCATTGCCGTCGAGTCAATTCCGACTCATAGCAACCCTACAGGACAGAGTAGAACTGCCCCATAGAGTTTCCAAGGAGCGCCTGGTGGATTGAACTGCCGACCCTTTGGTTAGTAACCACTACGCCACCAGGGTTTCCACAATAGAAGCTATTAACCAAAAAAATAAAAGCCCTTTAAAAATGGTCTAGCAAAGCGGTAATTAGGCTGTTACCTGAGATGCCAATGCATGCCTTGGATTTTTTGCCAATCTTCAGGAGCAAAGACTTCAGAGATGAGGGGGATGGGTGGGTGGAGACATCCCGTCTTGTATGACGCTCACAGGATATTCTCTCCAAACTTGCAGTTTGCCATTTCGATTCTGTGTCAAAGTCTACTGTGGAAAGAGCTAATAAAGGGAAAGAGGCATGAACAGAGCTAGAGGGATATGGACTCACAATGGAGGAGAAACCTACAGATAAAAGAATCTTAAAGTATAATATCAGGGAATCACAATGTATAAACCTTATTTGAATCCAGAATCAAACAAAGTGAAAAAAAAATAAGACGTTAGGAGATGAGAACACAGCGTATTTGATATTAAGAAATTCCTTTTTATGTTTAGGAGTGATAATGTGGTATAGTTTATAAAAATGTCCTTATCTTTTAGAGACACACTGAATCATTTACAGATGAAATGATGTCATGTTTGGCATTTACTCCCAAATAATCTGGCTTGGGAAACCCTGGTTGCCTAGTGGTTAAGTTCTGTAGCTGTTAACCAAAAGGTTGGCAGTTCGAATCCACCAGGTGCTCCTTGGAAACTCTATGGGGCAGTTCTGCTCTGTCCTATAGGGTCGCTATGAGTCAGAATCAACTCGATGGCAACTGGTTTGATTTTTTGGTAATCTGGCATGGGTGGTGGGGAGTGGGGATGGAGGGGGTCGATGGGAAGAAGTATAAATGGAGTATTAATAATTGTTGAAGCCAAGAGGTAAATACAACTGGTGGTTTGTTATTCTGTTACTTTCTTCTTTCGTATGCGTTTGAAAATTGAAAGTAAAAGTTGTCTATGAACAAAACTCATTGGCGAGGAGCTGATTCTGACTCAAAGCAACCCTGTAGGACAGCTAGAACTGCCCCATAGGGTTTCCAAAGAGCAGCTGGTGGATTTGAACTGCAGACCTTTTGGTTAGCAGCTGAATGCTAAACCACTGCACCACCAGAGCTCCGATATGTGTGTGTATGTTGTTGTGTGTGTCCTCAAGTCAATTCCGACTCATAGTGACCCTATATGACAGTAGAAGTGCCTCCATTGGCGTAGGTTGTAATCATTACAGGAGCAGATTGACACGTCTTTTTCCCACAGAGCCTCTGGGTGGGTTTGAATTGCCAACCTTTTTGTTAGCACCTGAGCACTTAACCAGGAGGTGCTTCATTAGAGGCACCACCCGGCCTCTAGTGAAGCATGTATATGGCCTATTTCTAAAGTAATTTCCTTCCGTAGTGATAGAAAATGTTCCTAGCTTACCTACTGCCCTCCTTACTGTATTTGCAAAAAAAAAGTAGCGCACATTCTTACATTCAGCATTTTTTAGTTTTTTATTTTATTACTGGTCTTTTTTTTTAACCTTTTATATTTTTGCTTATTTCTCTGTATGACTTTTTATATTTTATTATAAAATATATATAACAAAATATCACTTATTTCTACCAGTTTTACGTGTTCAGTTCAGTGACATTCATTGTAGTCATCAGGTTGTACAACAGTCACCTCTGTTCAGTTCCAGAATTTTCATCATCATCAACTGAAACTCAGCACTCCTTAAGTAATACATTCCTCATTTCCCTTCCCACCCACCCTTGGTAACCACTAATAAACTTTTGTCTCTATCCATTTGCCTTTTCCAGGTATTTTATCTAAGTGGGATCATACAGTGTTTGTCCTTTTATTTCTGATTTATTTCACTCAGCAGAATGTTTTCAAGCTTCATCCATGTCAGAGTATGTATCAGAACTTCATTTCTCCTTAAGGCTGAATAATATTCCATTGTGTATATATGTATATACTACATTTTGTTTATGCATTCAATTATTGATGGAGAGTTGCACCTTTTGACTGTTGTGAATTATGATGCAGTGAACGTTGGTGTACAAATATCTGTTTGAGTCCCTGCTTTCAGATCTTTTGGGTATATACTTGAGTGGAATTGCTGGGTCATATGGCAATTCTGTATTTGACTTTTGGAGGAACCACCAAGCTATTTTCCACAGAGGCTGCACCATTTTACAATCCCACCAACAATGCATGAGGGTTTCAGTTTTTTCACATCCTCACCAACGCTTATTCTTTTCCATTTTTCTGATTATAGCTATCCTAGTGAGAGCGAAGTGGTATCTCACTATGATTTTGGTTTGCATTCCGCTAATGGCTATGAGTCAGGATCAACTCAACGGCAAAGGGTTTGGTTTTGGGTTAATGACTAATGATGTTAAGCATCTTCTCAATGTTTTTTGGCCATTTGTATATCTTCTTTGGTGAAACATCTATTCAGGTCTTTTGTTCATTTTTTTATGGGGTTGTTTGTCTTTTCGTTGTTGAGTTGTAGAAGTTCTTTATATGTTCTGGTTACTAAACCCTTCTCAGATACATGGTTCTCAAAAATTTTATCCAATTCTGTGGGTTGTCTTCTCATTTGTTAATAAATTCCTTTGTTGCACAATAGTTTTTAATTTTGAAGTCCCATTTATCTATTTTGTCTTTTGCTTTCTGTGCTTTTGGTATTAGATCTAAGGATCCATTGTCGAAACTAGGTCCTGAAGCGTTACTTTTATGTTTTGTTCAAAAAGTTTTATGGTTTTAAATCTTACATTTAGGTCATTGATCCATTTTGAGTTGATTTTTATATATGGTGTTAAGTATGGGTCTAACTTTATTCTTTTGTTTATGGAGATCCAGTTGTCTCAGCATCATTTATTGGTGAGATTGTTTTTTTCTGTATTTGCACCCTTGTCAAAAATCAATTGACCATGCATATGTGGGTTTATTTCTGGACTAATTCTATTCCATTGGTCTATGTGTTTATCATTGTACCAATACCAGATTGTTTTGATTACTGTAGCTTTATAATGTGTTTTGGAATTTGGGAGAGTCCTCCTGCTTTGTTCTTCTTTTTCAAGTTGCTTTGGCTATTTAGGGCCTCTTGTAGTTACATGTAAATTTGAAGATTGTTTTTTCCATTTCTGCAAAGAATGCTGTTAGAATTTTGATAGGGATTGCTTTGAATCCAAAGTATGAGCAGACTGGAGGAGGTGCTGGCTTGCAAGTACTTATAAGCTATGAAATTTATAAAACTGAAAACTTATTCTGGTGTATACTGTTGTAGACCTGATAACTTTTTAATACCACACGTGGATTTAAGGACAAAAGTGAGACTCTAATTTGTATTGTAAACTGGAAATCCTAGAACCTGAAGAACATTTGGGTCTAGTTGAGGGAGCTATCAAGTGGTCCTACTTGAAAAGTATGTGAAATTTATTTATATTATGACAAGTATGTAGAATATATATAGAGAAAGCAAAGGTAAAGCACTTAACCAAAGCAAAACTTTTACCTCCCCTAGAGCTCTGCCAAGGACCCTGACCTTCAATAGATGTCTTCTGTGTTTCTGAGTTAATTTTTTCCTTGTGGGTAAATAAACCTCTTCTTTTTTTTTTCCTAGCTGGGGAATGGCTGTCAATGTGTATTCTACCTCGATAACCCAAGAGACTATGAGCAGACATGACATCATTGCATGGGTTAACGACATAGTATCTTTAAACTACACAAAAGTGGAACAGCTTTGTTCAGGTAAGAGATTATCTTTTAAGTATTTACCTAAATGTTTGCTGTCATGTGCAATGTGATTTTATAAGCCACAGATATATTTTGGGTAGGAAAAAATAAGTATCAGCATTGAGATATAATTGAAGGGGAAAAGGTCATGTATAACTAGAGAACATATGAAAAAAATGTTTATAGGCACCTAAGAGCACAGAGCCATCCTGTCAGGTATCATGAACAGTTTCTTGCTTGAGCTGTCGTAATGCCTCTTAGCTGCTCTCCTCAACTCCTCTCTATTATCTGTTGGTAGCCGCCATGCTTGTCTTCCTAAAACACAGATTGGGTCCTGTAACACCCTTCCTTAGAAACCTCCAGGGCTCCATATTGTCCTTCCCTATAGGACACAATTCAAACTCCTTTACTGAGACTGATAAAGTCTTTTCTGTTCTGCCTTCAACCCATCATCTCAGTGTCATCTTGTTTGTCTCACTCCCCTGTGTCTCAGCCTTACAAAATACCCCTTGTTCCTGAAAGGCTCCTTCCCTTTTGAATCACATATTTTTTCTCATGCTTCCCTTGTTGGGAGGTCTTTCCTTTTCATACGTGGTGAAATCCCATTCACAATTTAAAATCCAGCTCAGTTGCCACCGTCTTTGTGAAGCATCCCTCAACCCCCTAGGCTCCATGGTGTTCCCCTAACACTGTGCCCACCTCTCCAGAAAACACTTGCCACACTGCGTTGCCATGTCTAACTCTTACTTCTCTTCAGGGTTGGGTTACCCAATAAACAAGGTAAGCCGGTGCTTAGGGCATCAACAAAACAGGAACACCAGTCGCCCAAAGCAAAGACTCATAGATGCCAAGCAGACAGGATACAAGAAAAAGCAAGTGCCGCAGTGGAAGGGAACTGGCAGGGCACTAAATGAAATTGACACCAGCTCCAGTGCGTGAGAATATGCTGGCTGGAAATAAAGTTCATGCAGAGTCACCAGGGTGCCCAAGCACAAGGTCTAAGCTGTGAGGCTCCTGCCACTTCAACACCTTCGTTGACATCTGTCTCCTACAGTCCCCTCCCATGTAATTGAACTCCTTATCTCAGTGGGTCTCTTGGGGAGCGTACTGTTTCTTTCTGAAAAACAAGAGGTGGGGATGGACTGTTGAGTTTAACTTTTGCTACATTCACCCAATAGGGGGCATCACAGATTATCAGTGTTTAGGGCCCTCACATGCCTTAATCCGGCCCTGCTCTCCCTGAAGATACTGCAAGACCATGAAGACAGAAATATATTTTATTCATCGTCACATGCCTATGGTGGTACCATACCTGATGCAAAGTAGGTCTGCAAAAAATTTGTATTGAGTTAAAACTTGTTTAAAAAGTAAAAAGATTCTACTTCAGTGATAAAGTATAGGCATGTTATAAAAACATGCCAGTGGCATCTTAAAGTGCTTCATTCTAATAAATAATAAATACTATAAAGTTAGACTATTTGTCAAAGAAATAGTCTTCCTTTGTAAACATTAAGTAGTTTGTTCTTGTGAACTAGTAGGTAAGAGATTTCCTTTCTGCCTCTGACTCTTAACATGAAAATAGTTTTAGAAAATAAAAAATATTATTCAAATGTATTCACATGAAAATCCATAAAACATAATAGATACGAAGGAGTCGCCAGTTTTAGTTAATGCAGTGGTACTGGATATTCTACTGACTTTCCCAGTTGGTTATGTGTGAAAAGATTTCATGTAATGCAGGCAAGATTTGGAAAGCCCCCCATGTCTGAAGAAGTGCAGTAGTCACTTTGAGATCATTCCTGTGCGTGACACCCGCTGGTTTGTGTACTCTCCCTTTGCTAAAAAAAAAAAAAAAACCCTTTGCTAGGTCTGGATTAATCGGAGAAGACTGGCTTTCGGTACTAGCTAATGACATCTCTTCGCCCTGAAGCAGAGAGGTGGCCGGATCTGAGCAGTTCCTCACTCACCCTCACCTTGCCTAGACCTCAGACGTGGAGGCCTGTGATTTATGAGGTCAGCAGTGGGTGCTGACTAACCAGCGCTTTGCCCTTCAGTACGAGCTCCTGTGGACCCCGGTGATGTATCAGGTTGTTGGGCTGCTGAAACGGCTCCAAATGTTACTTTCAGGAAGAAACTCTATTGCGTCTTACTCAGCTTCAAATTCCCATCATTCAAATTTTATTTGGCCGTTGATATTCTTGCTGTGCATTCCCGGAGCTCTGTAATATCTTATGTTTAATTTGCCGAGGAAAAACAGCAGAGTTTCTCTGTTACTAAAAAAAAAAAAAAAAAAAAGCAATCCACTGTAAATAATAGCACTTTGCATTGTAATTGCTTGTCTGTTGGTCTCTTTTTCCACAAAACTATGGGCCACGTTAGAATAGGAATTCTGCTTTTTCATTTTTGGATTCTGGCGCCTAGCACAGTGCCTGACACATGCTGTTCCCTCAGAAGTGCTCATTTTGGGGATAAATAAAAATCAATTTGCAACTGCTAGGAGGCAAAGACAAAAATGTATGTTTTACCCAGAAAAGAGGTATATGTACATGTGGATAGGGGGAATGGGGTTGGTTATCAAGGTAAAGAGACACAGGAAGGAAGAGGACAACGAAAAGAGGCTGTACAGGAAATTTCCAGTCATGAGTCTTCAATGTTAAAGGAGCCCGTGGAGAGCTTCCTATGTAAACAGCTTGGAGAGTTGCTGATCGCAAATGAGATGAAAGCAAATTAGAATATCATTTTTAAATACAGTCGTAAATGTTTATGAGTAATACACATCATTTCTTTGCAGATCTTTTAAACTTTCTCATAAGCCTTTAAAGCAAGCTCAACAGAATTTGAAGCAGCATCGGTGAAGGATTCTCGTGGCATCTCTTTTGTACAGTAATGTTAAAGAAAAACGTTTGGTGTACGTTTTACAACCGTTTGTAGCCACGGCGTTATCAGGCATGGCATGTTGAAAACCTGTAGAAACAATTTTGATCACTACTGAACAGATAACGTCCATTAGAATAACTCATCTGGTACCTTAGGTTATTTCAGTAACCAGCTCAAACCAGTTCACTAGATCAGAAGTACAAAGTGGATTTAGAGGTTCCTTTGTTTTGGGGGGTTTTGTGCCCTGAAACACACACATTTTGCTGAAAAAAAAACTGTAAACTCCATAATAGAGAGACAGTTTATTTTAGGCAGCAGTTTCCTCAAAGTATGATCTCCAAATGCTTTTATAATCTCTATTTGAATCCTTACAAATGCAGATTCTTGGGATCCTAGACCTTGTAAATCAGAATTTCTGGCTATGGAGTCTTGAAATCTGCATTTTAACAAGCACCCCAAGTACTTCTTCTGCAACCTTGAAGTCTATTTTAGAGAAACCCCAAACCGATAAAAGTAAAATTAAATTATCAAAAACTCTCTGGCACAGTCTCCATATTCATAATTTAAAATGTGACGTTTCTTTTGTCTTCGATAATGGCATTTAGCGGGAAGAAGCTATCTTTGTAGTTATTTATTTATGAATTTATTTATTTATGCCTTTTATTGTTTTGGAAGGCATTTAAGGCAGCTAGGACAGTGCAGTTAGGATAAGAACAAAACCAAATATTGTTGACCTCAGTGATTTATCCTCATTGTAATTATGAATAGTCAAATATCTTGTTTTTTTTTTTTTTCTTTAACTTTTTAATTCCTCTGAGCTTACGTGTGGGGTTTTAATTTAGTATATGCTCTGAGAAAACATGTACAAAATATCTGCACGTATTTAAGCTGACTTTTTTTCTTGTGCAGCAGAATCATTTCTTAATGTCTAAAGGCTGGGCTCCAATCGTGGCAGACCCCTTTTGCATTTTTTCCCTATTTGTATTATTTCCTATTTTACTTCCAGCTAAGAGATCTCTCCCAGCTAATATTAAAACTAACATCAGCTTTTCTGTAGCTCATAAAAAGACCTGAAAAACTGCCTCACATTTGTGTTCCATTTTCTTCAAAATTTCCAGCTTTTGTATAACATCTCTTTTGTTTCCATGTAAGCATTTGAAAAAGCTTTTTAAAGGAAAGATGGTATGAGAAGGTATAACATTTAGAAATATATTGCAGTAAGCTGCAAAACAATGAGAATGATTTGATCTTATCTCCTGGGGTTTTTTGTTTGTTTGTTTTGTTTTGCTTTTTACCCCAAAGATATATATAACCTTACGAATTTTTCTTTGAACATTAAATCTAGGTCATGTAATCATATGCATGTATGGTATGCATTTATTTCTAATCGAACGCAACTTTTAAAGTAAAAAAGTCGGCTGTTTAAATTGAGCGTGCTATCAGTGGATTAGAATATTACCTATAATAATAAAAAAATTAATACAATAGTATTATTCTCACCTAAACCTGATGCTGGCTGAGAAAATGAATATTTGTGGATTTCCCATGGTAGAGTGGGGGATTGAACCAAATGAAATATCAGATTGGTTCAGCCTGGAAATATTTTTTGTTTTGGTTCAATAGGTTTATAACATTTATGAGGCTGGGGGTGGGTGGGAGGAAGGGAGTGTTTTGTTTTTACTTCAATACCAGCTCAAACCAGTTCACTGGATGTTTTATAAGATATTCAAGTGGGGGGAATGGACAGCAAGGTGCTAAAAATCCCTTAAAAAAAAAGATACAGCAGTGTTAGATAAGCTATTGGTTGTTGTCGTTAGGTGTCATTGACTCGATTTCAACTCACAGGGCCCCATGTGACAGAGCAGAACTGTATCATAGGTTTTTTTTTTTTTTTAAATCTTTACGGGAGCGGATCGCCAGGCCTTTCTCCTGTGTAGCCACTTGGGTGGGTTCGAGCCGAGCACTCAACTGTTGTGCCACGAGGGCTTCTTACTGGAGATGATAGAAAAGGTCGAGGACTGCATAGAGAGGAAGAGGAAAAGAAACGGGGAGGGGAGTACGATGGGAGTGGAACAAAATCTGTTCTTTCCCTTCTCTTTCTCATCCTTCTTCTCTAGCCCTAAGATACCAACCCCCTTAAAACTTATTTCTGATACTTATTTTTCGGTGTCCCAGTCCTCTTCTCTAGACTGGGGTCTGAGCAGCAAAACCACCACATCCAGTGTTGGGTCACTACCAGAGCATGGCCCACTGAGAACTTGACTAGTGACTCCCTATACATCAGGACCCTAGCACAGGCTGCCCATTTCTCTCTGTGCAACCTTCTTCCTCCTCTCCACTCACTCCACAGGACAGGCAAACAACTGACTTACTAATACTGAGAGAAAATCCACCTATAAGATGGTCAGTGCCTATACTGTCACTATACCCAGCTATGCTGGTTGGTAGCTATTTTCCTCAGCCTTTGACTGTGTTAACAAAATGTCCTTTGAATAGGAGTCCCTAGGTACAAATGGTTAACACAGTTGGCTGCTAACTGAAAGGTTGGTGGTTCAAGTCCTTCTAGAGGTGCCTTGGAAGTAAGGCCTGTCAACTTCTGAAAAATCAACCATTGAAAACCCTATAGAGTACGGTTCTACCCTTACACACAGGGGGTCTCCATGAGTTGGAGTCGACTGTATGGCAACTGGTAATTTGAATTAAACCATTTTTTAGATGAAAATGTTAGATGTTTTCTTGACTAGCTTTGAAAAAAGGGAAGAAGAATGGTCAGGATTTGATTGAATTTATGCCTCTCCAGATTGGTTCAAGCCTTGTCTTGGTTCAAGTTTCTTATACTTTCTTCTTCTGGGAAAGCTTCTGAATCTGGCTGATCATATTGTAGTCACATTTACTACTCTGTACCCCGTGTAAGGAGCTGGAATTTTTAGTACCACTCTAGGATTCTACACAGGTGCAGCCACGCCGTGCCCAGGGCCCGCAGTACAGGTGCTCCAGGTTTGCCCTGGTGACAGTTTTTCCGGAGCCCAGCAGAGCGTTTTTTGTGACCATTTTTGGCTATAGAACTGTCCTTATTAAATAGGCTGATCCCAGTGTCTTGTGGCGTCCCCTGTGCCTTCTCTTTCTTTCAGGAGAACAGGTTAGTGATGAAATCAGCTCAGAGTCTAAATTTAGTAGGGCTTCTCTTGTAGCTCTCTTGTACTGAAACCAAGTAAGGCTATTCAGTCAGTGTCTGTAAGCTCAGGAGCTTATTTAGCTTTATAAAATCATAGACTGTTCTGCTGCAAGAAAGCTAAGTCATCCTAGATTGTGTTACTATTGTTAGAGGTGTAATTATATTATAATGGAATGTTGTTCATATTTGTGATGGATTAGAGGATTATTTCTTATGACAGTTTTTCTCTAATTTGGCTTAAGCTAATTTTAAAATGAGTTTGCTTGATCTCAACATACCAAGTAATTAGAAAAGTGGCAAAAAGTGAGTTGGGTAGTGGGCAGAGGGTTCCAGCTTTAGTTTCAGTCCCTGCAGTGGGTGAAATACTCCTATCTCCATTAATGCACTGGTTGAAAGGGACTTTATTATTTGAACAGAATATATGGCACAGTAGTTCTTATTCCTTCTGTATTTGTTTATTCACATGTATCTTGATACTTTGCTACTGAAAAGAAACCTTACTTGGTGTTTTTATTTTTGTTACTGTTGGGGAGCTTTTTCTGTTTACTGCTTTTTGCAGTGCTAAATACCATGGTGGAAAAAAGTGTGTATACATTCACCTTCATTTATCAAACTGCCCCATAATTTTTTATACATTTATAGGCACAATGTATCTTTGAAAACACTCAGATACATCATCATCTGTCTCATTACTGTATTCAGTTCTCATAATCAATTTAGTTTTCTTTAACACAAATGTTTTGAGTCATTTTTTTGGGCTAGGCCCTGGAGACCCAGTGATAAGTAAGATGCGGTCATTGCCCTAGAAGAGCTCAATGCCGCAGGGTTCTGCCCCACAAAAGGATAGAGATGCACTGCAGTTAAGTGCTATTTTGGAAGCGCTTTGAGCATTCAGAGGAGGAAGTAAATTAAGGAGGGTGGGAAGATGGGAAGTCAGTGGGGAAAGACATTCAGACTTATTGGGCATGGTGGGGTACTACCTGGATGACATATGATGGCCATGGTATGGAAGCAGCTCAGAAATGCCCTCCTCTCTCTTGAGCCAGATGGAGTGACGCAGTATGTGTGGAGTGCTTAGTTTCATCCACCCTAACTCCCCAAGCTAGGGTTGCCTTTCCTTTTTATTTTCTTAATTTTATTTATGTTGTTGTTGTAGAGAATATACACAGCAAAAATACACGGATTCAGCAGTTTCTACATGTATAATTCCGTGACATTGATTACTCCCTTTGAGTTGTGCAGCCATTCTTACTCTCCTTTTCTGAGTTGTTTCTCCCCCATTAACATAAACTTACTTCCCCCTAAAGGTTCCTGTCTCTAATCTTTCAAGTTGTTGTCAATTTGATTTTATGTCTATAGTTCTTAAAAGAGCATAATGCTCAAGGTAGGCATTTTTTTTAATAATTAAGCTAAACTATTGTTTGGTTTTAAGAAGACTTCAGGGGATACTTTTGGTATAAGGTTTCAAGATTATCTCAGGGTGATAGTGTCAGGGGTTCATCCACCCTCCATGGCTCCAGAAAGTCTGGAGTGCATGAGAATTTGAAATTCCGTTCTACATTTTACCCCTTTTAATCAGGATTCTTCTATAGAATCTTTGATCAAAATACGCAGTAATGGTAGCCAAGCATCATCCAGTTCTTCTGATCTCATGGCAAAGTAGGCAGTTGTTCATGGAGGCCTTTCCTCTTTCACATGGGGCCTCAGCTCAGTCCAAGGCGTGGCTCGTATTAGGGCCAGCACTGAAATACATGAAGCCTGTCATCTCCTCCAAGAGAATGTAAAGGGTTTTGCCTAATGATTTCATTGTATGAGTATGTGAAAATTGTCTTTACTTATTTAAAACAACTGTGTATACATGTGGGATATTCACAGGAAACTGTAGAATTGCTAACTTCTTGGAGAAGAATGCAGTAGATTTTTTTTCAGTTCCATAAAGCGAAACCTCAGTGATAACTGCTCAGGTCTCTAATTAGATAGGAGTCATGTGCCTACATTAGCATTGTCACATCATAAGTCTTTTCTCTTTTTATCTATTTCTGCTGGAGTCCCTTCTGAATAGTGGTAATCACCATAAATAAAGGGAAATAAAATTAAAAAAAAAAAGACTATAGGAAATAGATCACCTAGAATATAGCTATTAAAGGCTGGTGGTATATCCATTTCAAGAAGAATCAAGGATCATGTAATCAAAATGAACTTAATATAGTGCCACTATAAGATCACAAGTTTAATAATTGTCGGGATTTTACAAAGCAGTACCATTAGTTAAATCCTAGCCTGCCACCTGTTGTTATTTTCCCTTGTCTGGAGCAATTCCCAAATGTCATAGATGAGTGGGGTCTTTAGGATTTTTATTAAGTGTATCACTCATTCACAAACTCTTGATCACATAGTATCTATCCCCTTGGGCTGAGGTTCTCTTTGTTCTCATCTTCTGTAGTAAGAACCATAAATCCAAATCCATTGCCGTCGAGTCGATCCCGACTCATAGCGACCCTATAAGACAGCGTAGAACTGCCCCATAGAGTTTCCAGGGAGTGCCTGGTGGATTCAAACTGCTGACCTTTTGGGTTGCAGATGTAGTTCTTAACCACTACGCCACCAAGGTTTCATAGTAGTAAGAACCGTGAGTACTCAAAAATCATGAATGGGTCCTTAGTTAGGAGTCTAGATATGAGAACTGTTGTACATGGAGAGAGGTATTGGATTTTATCAAGGTGATACAGATAAGAGTATGGGGCTTAGACTAATCAATGAGCCACTGAAGCCCCCGTACTAACTCCATGGTCTCAGGGATCAGTGAAAGGAGTGGGAAACACAGGGCTGGAGCCTGAGGCCATGGTGGGTTTTAAGACTAATTTATAATTCTAATTAAGAAGCCTTAAGAGCCCCCTTTCCTATGATGTCATCTCTGTTTTATGATAAGATGCTTTCTTTTAAAGCATATGGCGATGTACTTGTTTTGTAGTCATTCACCAAGATTTATAAAAACAAGTTTTAACAACAACAAAAAGTGTATATTCCAACACATAGAAAGTAAATTTTGAATTTTCTAAAGATGTCAATTACTGTACTTAGGAATTTGTTCCTTATAAAACATGATTTTGGATTCATATTTCTATTTTTTCTTTGCTTTTTAGTTTAAATCTTTTTTGGTTTAAATCTAAAGGCTAGCAGAAGGAGCATAAATTTTAGGGAAAATAATTTCCTTTTAGAAATGAGTTTGTGATTATTTAAACACCTCATATATTTTATCTGGGGAAAGTCTTAAGGACTGGAGAAATCTCAAGTGTTGATAAACTGGAAGAGCTTAGGAATATGTTCATACCCTACTTTACTGGTGAGAAGCCAAGGACCTTATTCTTTGTTCTTTGGTTCCTTGCCCTTTGAATCTAAAACATGCATTTTGGAGATTCATGTTTCATAACTGAAACAGCACAATTCAAGACCATTCATTTTTATAGCTCTGATTATTGTAACCAGGCACGTAATACATAGTTTTATGCTTTAGGGGCATAATGATGTCATAATACCTCAGTTGTTATCTCTCTCTCTCTCCCCCATTTTCAGTGTGCTTTTATATGTATTATTTCTTTTAGTTCATATAACAACCCCATGGAATTTTTTTAAGACTCAGAGAAGTGTTCACAGCTTTTTCTAGAATGGGGTCTCATTGTATCATAGCCTCTTCCTCTCACTGCTCTATGGTAGCTATGGGTGTGGTAGGTGGTTGTGTGTGTGTGCGTGCCCTTCTGATCTTTTCCATATCCATTCATCAGGAACCCATTAAAGATCTACTCACGCAGGAACAGAGGACACAGAAGTCTATGTCCCCACCCTTTAAATCTCATTCTTATTAAAGAAATGAGACACATCTGGTAATTCTGATGGCAAGGATGTGTCCCAGTGATGTCATCGTCATTTCAAGAACTTTCTTACCAAAGAAAGACTCTGGTAGAAACACACAGGCATTAGCTCCAGGTCTCATACTCACTCCTTGCTCTACCTCCCAGAAGTAGGGTGGGGAAAAGTCTTCCTCTTCTCTCTGCACATTCTCTTCGCCCCCTCTCCTACTCTAACCCATCATCACCTGCCTTAGAAGAGCTTTTCAGCTCTCTAGAGTAATTCCTGGCTAGTAAATCAACAGCCAGGGTCATGCCTCCGTACAGATACACACAGGCAAAAGTGTGCACGATCACCCTTTGAATCCCAAGAATACGGCCTTTTCCTCAAGTTGAATCCAGACTTGAATAAGCTTGAATGTGAGAGGACGTCACAACCTCATGTTCCTTCTTTCTATGTTATTGAGGAAAATAGAAAGTCTTTTTAAATAATCTTGTTACAATCTTGGTTCCGTAAAGGATTTATTTATCAAGGTATTACCATTTTCCACATATTTAATTCAGTTAATAAACTTGTATTGCAGCAGCTATGCCAGGACACATACTTTTCCTACCCCTTCTCTAATGCAGAAAGTTGATGTTTTCTTAGTCTTATGTAAAGGATGGTGCAAACGCAACATTTAAGAATAATCCCGTTTCCCATGAGTTCTAGCCACTCCGTCCCATACCTGCTTCCCAGCTGTTTGCAGCTACAGAACCTTTTCTACATGGATGTTCTAGCGCTGTGCCTTGTATTTGTGGCAGACAGTGTTAGCACAATAGAAGGATGAATTGATAGCATTCCCAGTCTTAAAGAGCAACTCACCAATCAGCTTGGAGAGATAACTAATCAAAATGCAAATCAAACTGCTAACGGGCTCTAGCAGCCGTTATAGTGAAACAGCTTTGCCCTGGGAACAGAATCGAGGAGGTGATATGTGGACTGAGCTTTGAAGAATAAGAAGTTTTTGCTCAGGTGTGTTGTTGTTGTTTGGTGCTGTTGAGTCAATTCCGACACATAGTCACCCAGTGTGACAGAGTAGAACTGCCCCACAGGGTTTCCTAGAATGCAATCTTTATGGGGGCACATTACCAGGTCTTTCTCCTGCAGAGCTACTGATTGGGTTCAAACCACCAACCATTCAGTTACCAGCTGAGCGCTTAAGCATTGTGCCACCAGGGGAGACAAAAAAACATTTTAGGCAGAAAAAGAAAGTTTGAGCAAGGCAGAGAGCAGATAAAGTGTATGTGTGGCCATTTACATTAGCATTCAAGGCAGCAGAAGAGGAACAGTGGTGCAATGGTTAAGTGCTCCACTGCTAACCAAAAGGTTGGTGGTTTAAGCCTACTCAGTGGCTTCAGGAGAAAGACCTAGCAACTTGCTCCTGTAAAGTTTACAGCCTTGGAAGCCCTATGGGGCAGTTCTGTCGCGTGGGATCTCTGTGAGTCAAAAATCAACTCAACAGCACCTAACAACAATATTTCAAGTAACAAATGCTGTAGTTTTTAAAGAAAGGAAAGATTATTACAGTCTAGAAAAGCATCTTGTCTAACCATTGTTTGAGTCTTTGGCCCTAGAACAGAGCCTTGAAATTTAGCGGATGGTCAATAAATATCTATGAAGTTGAACTTAATTAAAATACTCTTAAAACTAGACTTTTTATATGGATAGGATCCTGGTAGAGGAGAAGATGAAGATTTTGAATAAAGGTACTTACTGTCTCAGTCATCTAGTGCTGCTACATAACAGAAATACCACAAGTGGATGGCTTTAACAGATTTATTTTCTCACAGTTTAGGAGTCTTAAAGTCCAGATTCAGTGATCCAGTGGGTCTTGCGGGAAGCCTTTCTCTCTCTCGGCTCTAGCTCTAGAGGAAGGTCTTTGTTTCTTCTCAGCTTCTGCTCCTGCGGTAATCTTCACGTGGCTTGGCATATCTCTCTTCCCCCATCTCTGCCCTGCTCACTCGTTGTGAGTCGGAATTGACTTTTTTTTTTTTGGTATACCTCAAAAGAGATTGACTCAAGATGAACCCTGCGCTAATCCTGCCTCATTAATGTAACAAACAAACCTACTCCCAGATGGGATTATTACCTCAGGAGTAGAGGTTAGGATTTGCATATTGTGAGGGGACATAATTTAATCCATAACAGGTACCATTTAGATATTGTTTTAATGTTCTACATATTGCTTTATTAATTCCTACAGTCAGCAAATACTTATTGAGCACCTATGATGTATCAGATGGTGTGCTAAGGAGCTAAAATTAAAAAAACACACACACAGATCATACCCAGTTAGGACCTATTCCTTTGTTTTTAAAATTGTGCTTGTACACATTTGCATCCAGAGCGTACAGATTCTTTGTTTTCCAGTTTACCAGATTACAGAGTAAAGCCTGAGCAAGGTCCCTGGACAAAAGTAGATGTCTAGCCTGTCTAACCCTCAAGCAGCTTAGAACACTAATGGGTAGTCTGTGTGTGTGGTTATCGGAAATATTAGTAGGCTAACTAATTTCTATACAATTTCAGATGATCAAGCTCAGCATCTTCAAATCCTGCTGTTCTTCAAAAGAAAGAATTCTAACTTTTTTTCCCTGAATTGTGGTTTAACATTTACAGTTTATCTGACATGTAGTCACTATAAAAAAGGGTGTCAGAAATCACTGTCAAATGTTTGGGCATGTTAGTATTGCATACCTGGAAACAGAATAATTGAATTGCTTGGCAACTCTTAAAATAACCATCAGATTGAGTTTTTCCACCCTGAAACCATTACGTAAATCTGGCAGATAACAAGTTACCTCTCTTTATTTGTCCCCTCCCTTCCCAGGGTGTGTTCTTACCCAAGTATTAACGCTCATAAGCTTTTGTGACTAAACCATTTGACAGTAAGAAGCATGTAAATGTGAAACTGAGGCCAGTACTGTTTCTTGCTGTTTCTCTTAACATTCTCCTTAAGAAGTATCATTCTCCACTTTTATTTCTCCTGGATTACATTTGTATCACAATTCATGGAAGAGCATTAGAATTCTGTAGAAGGAGCATTTTAATGAAAATGTGTTTGTTAACCTTAAAATTATACATAAACCCCTACAGTGTTAAAATCCACTGTAAAAGAACAAAGCACTCCTTTCCTGCTTTCTCATCTTTTTTTTTATATTATAATTAAATCCCACTCTTATTTCTCCTGTGGTCATATGATTGAATCCCTGAAGTAAATACTGTATGTGCCTCATACTAAGTTGGATTCCTTCTAATGCTGGAATTGTATTTGGAAAAGCAAAGTATTCTGGGATTAGCCTGTGAAATATAGGGAAAGCAAATTATGTTACAACAGTGTTACAGTTATGTATTACAGTTCTCATGAATGGCCTGTGGTAGTTACTCTTGAGTTTCTCTTTACTTTGATATCATCCCGGGCACGCTGGGCTTTCCCTGGCCACTGGGCCTCTTCTCAGGGAGCTCTGGGGAAGAGAATGCTGCCCTCTGGAACACTGCAGTGTGGTTGTTAGGTGCCATCCAGTCAGTTCCAACTCATAGTGTCCCCCTGTACAACAGAATGAAACACTGCCTGGTCCTGTGCCATCCTCATAATTGTTGCTATGCTTGAATGGATTGTTGTAGCTACTATGTCAGTCCGTTTCATTGAAGATCTTCCTCTTTTTTGCTGACCCTCTACCAAGCATGATGTCCTTTTCAGGGACTGATCCCTCCTGATAACATGTCCAGAGTATGTGAGACATAGTCTTGCCAGCCTTGCTTCTAAGGAACATTCTGGTTGTACCTCTTCCAAGACAGATTTGTTCATTCTTTTGATATATTCTTGGTATATCCAATATTCTTTGCCAACACCACAATTCAGAGTGATCAGTTCTTCTGTCTTCCTTAGTCGTTGTCCAGCTTTTGCATGCATATGAGGCAATTGAAAATGCCATGGCTTGGGTCAGGAACACCTTTGTCCTTAAAGTGACGTCTTTGCTTTTTAACATTTTGCTTTTTAATAATGTAGTAGAAGATATTATTGGTTTGGGAGGATTAATAAGCTGTCCACCAGGAAGCCTTGGAGAGAGGGTGAAATGGCTGAGATCCATGGAAGACCCCTTAAGCTCCTGATCCCCAGTCCCAGGGTCAGTGATATCACCCACAAAAAAGAGCAGCCTGAGACAGAGGTGCATTGTGTAAACATGACTTGTAGTTGTAGTAGCCCTCTCAGCCACTTCATCTCACACAGCCTACTAAAGCCTCTCCTTTGGCTACAATGCTCAGACTTCATATAGTGGCCTAGGATATAGTGGCCACTCATAATAACTGTTGACTGAATGATGTGAACAGTGATTTAGTAGAAATTCTCTGAGAAACTGGGGAAAGTGTATAAACTTGAGGTTTCTGACCTTTAATCTCACTTGTATTAAAAATAGGTAATGCTTTTAAAATTGGAGCTTAAAAATGGAATAGTGTAGATACCCTGCTCTAAAGACACTTGGGTGCAAAAGTCATCATTGATTCATTACTGCCTACCAAATTGGTATAAGGTGCTTTTCCCAGCATTCAAGCTTTGAGCGATGTGGTCCCAAGCCAGCTTCCCTGCGTTTATTCCCATTACTCCCCTACCTATAGCCTGTACTTCACGAAACATGCCTTTCACCTATAGGTTCTAGTTCTCTGTTTTTGCTTGGCATGCTTCTTTTGAGGGGCTTCTCAAATGTTACCACCCGCCTCTTCTTCCTGATCACCTTCAACAAGATGCGAGCTCTCCCTCTTGAATTTCTGTAGCTCCATCAAGTCTTAGGTTCACTGAATGGTCATTTTAAGCCTTCTACACTGGAGGTTAAGCTCCTTGAGGACTGGAAATTACAATGCAGGTTTGAGTTTATCTGTTTGATGATATTAACTACTCTTTCGTGGGTTTTTATTGGGCAAAATCTTTGAAACAACTCCTTTAGTATTTGTATGCCTCTGTCATGCAGTTTAGCACTTAATTATGGTTGTTTTATATTTTGGCTGGGTTTCCTATGTGTATATCTCTGGTCTATCAAAACTGAGTTAGATGATTCTTTGAAATCAGAACCCTGTTTCACACTAAGTATTTGTTGGTCTATTTGTCTGTGATTAATAAGTAAAGTGGCATGGGCATTTCTTCAGTGATGACCTATAAAAAAATGACCTATAGCCACAAAAATTAGGCGGGAAATCTCATATCTTTTCAGGGTCTTGCCTCCTACCGAAACTATTCTTAATTTAAATCTCTTCTTTTTCCATAGTCAATAATTTCAGTTTTTTTTTTTTAAATCTTTTTGTCCATGAAAGTAGAGGAGATAATACCAATATGTGAAAATGTGTGATTGTACAAGTAGAGAGGTGATCTTCCCTGATACTACAGCTTTACAGAACTTTCTGTTTTGATGAACCTAACGAGAAAACTAACCTCTCCAGAAAGCTTTCGTATGTACCTTTCTAACTTGTTTTTCATTTGTAATGAAGGCTTTTGATGCCTCCCTTTCTTCTCTGTCTGAAATGCCAAATTCTAACTTTAGCTCTATTCTCGGACTCCAGCCTCTGGGACATCTCGCTGCCAATTTCAGTATCAGACTCCCTGGAAGCCAGTAACATTTTGTACCACACACCATTCCTGAGTTGTGCTCCAAGTTCCTCTCCTGCTTCCTTCACTCTTGACTCTTGTATAGAGGCCGAATCTCGGTGTACGAAGCAGGATATGTCAGACAGCTTGTTTTGGTAAAATCTAATGAGCTCATTACTCTAAAGGAAATCACGTGTCAGAAACTAAGGGTGACCCTGAGCACCAAGCACTGGATCATCAGTTAGTCGATGAAAAGAGATGTTTCAAACCAACAAGATCATTCTTCACCGGCCATTTCTTTATTTTTCCAGTTGACAACTCTTTTTCTGTATTGATAAATCAATAGGCAGGTTGACATTTTTTTCCACTATAACATTAAAATGCAAGATAAGCTACAGGGTAGTTCTATTTGATTGAATAAAACAAATGTAAATAGTTAAGTGTCAGGGTTCTTTGCGTTCCCATATTTAATGCAGAAAAAGTTGTAATAGTTAATTTCTATGAATTTCACAGATACCACTCTTAAAATATCAGCTCCCTGCCTCCACAACAACTGCCTCCTTTGCTATGAGACCGGAAGAACTGGATGCTGCCCAGCTACCGTTATAGGATGTTTTTAATCGAAGGTTCTATAGAAGAATTCTGATCAAAGGGGAGAAAATGTAGAACAGAGTTTTGAAGTCCCATGAAATCAGACTTTCTGGAGCCATGGAGGCTGGGTGAATCCCCAAAACAATTGCCCTAAAATAATCTTTAAACCTTAAACCAAAAATACCTCCTGAAGTCTTCTTAAAACCAAACCATAGTTTAGGTTACTTAGTAAAGAATGCCTGCCTGGAACATTATGTTCTTTTAAGAACTATCTATATGGGATCGGATTGACAACAGCAACTTGAAAGATTAGGTTGGAAACTTAGGGGACAATGAGTTTATGTTAATGGGGGAGGAACAGTTTGGAAAAGGAGAGTGAGAATGGTTTCACAACTTGAAGAATGTAATCAGTGTCGCTGAATTGTACGTGTATAAATTGTTGAATTGGTGTATGTTCTGCTGTGTATATTCTTAGCAACCATAAAAAGTAAATTGTTAAAACTATATCACCTTTCTTTTCCATTGATACTTCTATTACGATTTATAATTATTTCTCTAAAATTTACTCTTCAAGAAAAATATTGGCCCTAAATCTTAAATCAAGGACTATTTAGGATGTGGATCTTTAATATATTGAAATTTCCTATTGAAAGAGACAGAAAAATATGCTTCATTTTTCCATGTTATTAAGAAGCTCTATTGGTTTTCTTTAAAGCATTTTTATATTAAGTCAGTAAAATGATTTCAATATCTGATCAGTTTTCTCAGCAGTAACTCGTTTTTAAGGCTTTTCTGCAAGTTTCTTAAAGGTTTTGAGTTAAAGGTAACTTTACTTTTGAAAGTATTCTTAGTTCTTGAAGACAGATTGTGAATAGACAAGAGCTATGGCTGGCTGTTAACCAAAAGGGTGGCAGTTCAAATCCACCAGCCACTCCTTGGAAACCCTGTGTGGTATTTCTACTCTGTTCTATAGGGCCACTATGAGTCAGAATCAACTCGACGGCAATGGGTTTACTGGCAGTTTGCTTCAGTCTTATAAAATTCTTAAGAAGGTTTTTATATCATAAAATTAGTTTAAAAAAAAAAAAACTGAGGGCATTTTCAGTTGAAAGCCCAACCACAAGGTTTGGCAAGCCTTTTAGTTCATCTGCTGATAATCTTTAAAAAATCCATTTGCCTGAATAATGATTGCTAGCTTATTTCTCTTTCTAATAAAGAGAAAGAGATGAAAATGTTCTTTGACAGCTTACTCTTTGTGTGGAAAGGAGACGGGATAGGGTGCCTTTCAGCGCTGTGCACAGTTCTCACCAGCCTTCTATTTCTATGTCTGTGGGAGCTGAGATCTTCCTCTGGTTATTACTCCTTTTCCTCTACATGGAATCAGTTTGAAAGATACTTGTCTTTGGGACTTATTTGCAACGTGAATAAAAAGTTTCTGACGTGGCTCAGAGCAGTGGAAAGAAGCGGGAAGCTCAGTTGAGGACCGTGGGAATTCAAGGAAACAAGCTCACTTGGAACCAGATTTCTGAGCTCTGGATCTTTCTTTTTCTTTTTTTTTTGCATTTGTGACTCGGGGCAGGTGAAGTCAGCAGTGTCCTAAGTTCGCTTTAACAGAGTTAAATAATATTGTGGTAATTGAAGCTACCAAGCTTGTGTTCATGTCAGGAATGTGAAAGATGTCTGTAAAAACAGCACAGAGGGAGGCGGGGCCAAATGGCTGACTAGGTAGATGCTACCTCGGATCCCTCTTGCAACAAAGACTCGGAAAAACAAGTGAATCGATCACATACATGACAATCTACGAACCCTGACCATCAAACACAGATCTAAAGAGTTTACCTGAGTGACAGGTGAGCAAAAAGCTGCTCCCTGAACCAGCGACCGCTTCTGGATCCCGCGACCCACTCCACAGCCTTGAGCCCTTGAGGTTCCCTGGTGCTGAGTGGCGGGGCTGATAGCGGCTTGCTGAGGCGGGGCAGGCACGGGACACAGCCCTAACCCCTAGCCCTCTGGGGTAACCTCCGTAGAGACTCAGCCAGCGCAAGCAGGCTGCGCACTGACGCGGCTAAGGAGAGAACGAATGAGCAACCACGGGGAAGCAGGACTGTTTTCGGAGCCTGGAGCCAGCGTCCCAGTCAGAAAACCTTGGCGCCGGGTTTTAGATTGGGCGCAGGGGAGCTGAGCACGACATCCTGAGAGGGCGCGAGCACGGGATGCAGCCCTAGCCCCCAGAAGTGACCTCGGGAAGCCCAGCCAGTGCATGTAGGCAGCACAGCGATGCAGCTAACAGGAGGAGAAGTCACCGGGAGGCAGTGACTGGTTTTAGAGCCAGGAGTGTGGCATCCCAGCCAGGGAACTGTGACGCTGGGCTTTGGACTGGGAGCGGAGGAACTGACCACAGCTTCGGAGACAGCACATGCACAGGACGTGGGCCTGACCCCCAGGGGCAATCTCCACCCAGCCCATGCACGCAGGCTACCTGCCCCTCGGGAATCTCAGATAAAACAGTCCTCACCAAGCAAGATAAGTAACTTTGTCTATATTCCTGGGTGCTACTCTCTCCTATCTGATCCCTCCCCTCCCCTTCCCAGGCGGCTTCATTAACATTGGAATTTCCTGGGCCAGAGAGTGAAGTGCTCTTCGGTTTTTGTTTGTTTGTTTGTTTTGTCTTTTCCTAACCCATTCTCCTGGCCTGAGAGAAGCAGCTACAGAAAACCCGGGAACCAAGAATCCTTCCCTGACTTCCCGAAATTGGACTAAAAATACAGAACCAGCTCCAGCCAAGCATAGGAGATCCACAGTCTTGGGCTTTCATCCCTACAAGGAACAAGGTGGCTATTATAATGCAAAGGCAATTCTGATAGAGATCAGACTGTAATTGTTTTAGCGGATTACTGGAAAGACAAGCTTCCCAGGTCTGATATCTCTATGTATTAAACAGAGCCCTCACTGACCCACAATGGGGAACTGAGGGCTGAAGCTCCACCCAAACCACCTAACCTCCTGCCATAGGGGTCTGAGGATAGTGACATCTACCAATCTGTAGAGATACATGCATTGGGTGCCTAAGGTACAGCTGCAGAGCCCACCCACCAAAGTGCTTTAGGAACACTGGCACTTGGGGGAAGCCTGTCAACATCCTGCCCCCCCCCCCGGAATGTGACCTCCTGCTGCTACTAGAATCTGGTGCACACAACTGTCACCACTACTCCTCTAAGCAAACAGGTGACAGTCTACCCCACACACTTGGTGACCCAAAATCAGATTCTACTCAAGAATAGTGAATGGACTTTTAGGCATATATTTCTGGTAACGGCCCAAACCAGCTGGTAAGAGGACATAAGTGATTCAAAGGCTACAACAATCAAGACAGCACAATCTAGTACCCCATCTACGTATATTGAAAGAAAAAAAAACAAGGTAAGACTCAGTGAGCAAATATAAAATAAATCATTACAATATCTTATAGATGGCTCAGAGACAGCAGTCGATATCAAACCACATAAAGGAGCAGACCATGATTGCTTCTACAACTCCCCAAATTAAAGAATCAAAATCTTTCCCAAATGAAGATACAATCCTGGAATTGCCAGATACAGAATATAAAAAACTAATTTACAGAATGCTTCAAGACATCAGGGATGACCTCAAAAATGAAATAAGGCAATCTATAGAAAAAGCCAAGGAGCACACTGATAAAGCAGTTGAAGAAATCAAAAAGATTATTCAAGAACATAGTGGAAAAATTAATAAGCTACAAGAATCCATAGAGAGACAGCATTCAGAAATCCAAAAGATTAACAGTAAAATTACAGAATTACACAACTCAATAGGAAGTCAGAGGAGCAGACTCGAGGAATTGGAATGCAGAGTGGGGGAGTTGGAGGCTAAAGCAATTGACACCAGCAAAACCCTCTCTCAAATATGAAGGCGAAATTAAAACATTTACAGATAAACACAAGCTTAAAGAATCTGCAAAAACCAAACCAAAGCTACAAGAAATACTAAAGGAAATTGGTCAGAAAATCAGTAACATCAGATAACAACACAACATAAGGTCACAGAACAGAACATCCTGATATCAACTCAAATAAGGAAATCACAGAAACAAATTAATTTTAAAAAGAAAAAAATGCTCAAAACGGAATCATTGAAGTCATTATGTAAAAGATCACAATAATCAAAAAGAGGGACTAAATACAGGAGGCATAGAACTGCCATATGGAGAGGAAAACAAAGTGATATGGGACGATACAAGTTAGGTTTTAACTTAGAAAAATAGGGGTAAATATTAAGGTAACCACAAAGACGTCTAACAATTCCATAACTCAAAATAAAAACCAAGAAAAACATAACAACTCAGCAAACGTAAATTCGACTACTATGAAAATGAGGAACACACAATGTACAAAGAAAAACGTATCAGCACAAAAAAGTAAGTGGAAAAATGAAATTGTCAACAACACACACAAAAAGGCATCAAAATAACAGCACTAAACACATACTTACCTATAATTACAATGAATGTAAATGGACTAAATGCACCAATAAAGAGAGAACCTCAGACTGGATAAAGAAACACTATCCGTCTATATGCTGCCTACAAGAGACACACCTTAGACTTAGAGACACAAACAAACTAAAACTCAAAGGATGGAAAAAAATATATCAAGCAAACAACAATCAAAAAAGAGCAGGAGTAGCAATATTAATTTCTGACAAAATAGACTTCAAAGATAAATCCACCACAAAGGATAAAGAAGGACACTAGATAATGATTAAAGGGACAATTGATCAGGAAGATATAACCATATTAAATATTTATGCACCCAATGACAGGGCTGCAAGATACATAAAACAAACTTTAACAGAACTGAAAAGTGAGATAGACACCTCCACAGTTATAGTAGGAGACTTCAACACACCACTTTTGGAGAAGGATAGGACTTCCAGTAAGAAGCTCAATAGAGACACGGGAGACCTAATTGCTACAATCAACCAACTTGACCTCATAGACCTATACAGAACACTGCACCCAACAGCTGCAAAGTATACTTTTTTTTCTAGTGCACATGGAACATTTTCTAGAATAGATCACATATTAGGTAATGAAACAAACCTTTGCAGAATCCAAAACATCGAAATATTACAAAGCACCTTCTCAGACCACAAGGCCATAAAAGTGGAAATCAATAACAGAAAAATCAGGGAAAAGAAATCAGGTACTTGGAAACTGGACAATACCCTGCTCAAAAAAGACTGCGTTATAGAAGATATTAAGGAGGGAATAAAGAAATTCATATAATGCAATGAGAATGAAAACACTTCCTGTCAAAACCTCTGGGACACAGCGAAAGCAGTGCTCAGAGGTCAATTTATATCGATAAATGCACACATACAGAAAGAAGAAAGAGCCAGAATCAGAGAACTGTCCCTACAACTTGAACAAATAGAAAGTGAGCAACAAAATAATCCATCAGGCACCAGAAGAAAACAAATAATAAAAATTAGAGCTGAACTAAATGAAATAGAGAACAGAAAAACAATTGAAAGAATTAAAAAAGCCAAAAGCTGGTTCCTTGAAAAAATTAACAAACTTGATAAACCATTGGCCAGACTGACTAAAGAAATACAGGAAACAAATAACCCAAATAAGAAACGAGATGGGCCATATCACAACAGACCCAACTGAAATTAAAAGAATCATATCAGGTTATTACGAAAAATTGTACTCTAACAAATTTGCAAACCTAGAAGAAATGGATGAATTCCTAGAAACACACTACCTACCCAAACTAACACAATCAGAAGCAGAACAACTAAATAGACCCATAACAAAAAAAGAGATTGAAAAGGTAATCAAAAAACTCCCAACGAAAAAAGCCCTGGCCCAGAAGTCTTCACTGCAGAGTTCTACCAAACTTTTAGAGAAGAGTTAACACCACTACTACTAAAGGTATTTCAAAGCATAGAAAATAACGGAATACTACCTAACTCATTCCATGAAGCCACCATATCCCTGATACCAAAACCAGGTAAAGACACCACAAAAAAAGAAAACTACGGACGTATATCCCTCATGAACATAGATGCAAAAATCCTCAGCAAAATTCTAGCCAATAGAATTCAACAACATATCAAAAAAATAATCCACCACGACCAAGTGGGATTTTTTTATGCAAGGTTGGTTTAGTATTAGAAAAACCATTAATGTAATCCACCATATAAATAAAGGAAAAGACAAAAACCACATGATCTTATCAATTGATGCAGAAAAGGCATTTGACAAAGTCCAACACCCATTCATGATAAAAACTCTCAGGAAAATAGAAATTGAAGGAAAATTCCTCAACGTGATAAAGGGCATCTATACAAAACCAACAGCCAACATCATTCTAAATGCAGAGAGCCTGAAAGCATTTCCCTTGAGAACGGGAACCAGACAAGGATGCCCTTTATCACTGCTCTTATTCAACATTGTGCTAGACGTACTGGCCAGAGCAATTAGGCTAAACAAAGGAGTAAAGGGCATACGGATTGGCAAGGAAGAAGTAAAATTATCTCTATTCGCAGATGACATGACCTTATACACAGAAAACCCAAAGGAATCCTCCAGGAAACTACTGAAACGAATAGAAGAGTTCCGCAGAGTCTCAGGTTACAAGATAAACATACAAAAATCACTTGGATTCCTCTACATCAACAAAAAGAACATCGAAGAGGAAATCACCGAATCAATACCATTCACAGTAGCCCCCAAGAAGATAAAAAACTTAGGAATAAATCTTACCAAGGATGTAAAAGACCTATACAAAAAAAAACTACAAAGTACTAGTGCAAGAAACTAAAAGGGACCTACATAAGTGGAAAAACATACCTTGCTCATGGATAGGAAGACTTAACATAGTAAAAATGTCTATTCTACCAAAAAGCCATCTATAGATACAATGCACTTCCGATCCAAATTCCAATGACATGTTTTAAAGTGATGGAGAAACAAATCACCAACTTCATATGGAAGGGAAAGAATCCCCGGATAAGTAAAGCGTTACTGAAAAAGAAGAACAAAGTGGGAGGCCTCACTCTACCTGATTTTAGAACCTATTATACAGCCACAGTAGTCAAAACAGCCTGGCATTGATTGGTACAACAGGCACATAGACCAATGGAACAGAATTGAGAACGCAGATATAAATCCATCCACATATGAGCAGCTGATATTTGACAAAGGCCCAGTGTCAGTTAATTGGGGAAAAGATAGCCTTTTAAACAAATGGTGCTGGCATAACTGGATATCCATTGGAAAAAAAATGAAACAGGACCCATACCTCACACCATGCACAAAAACTAACTCCAAGTGGTTCAAAGACCTAAACATAAAGACTAAAACAATAAAGATCATGGAAGAAAAAATAGGGACAACGTTAGGAGCCTTAATACAAGGCATAAACAGAATACAAAACATTACCAAAAATGACGAAGAGAAACCAGATAACTGGGAGCTCCTAAAAATCAAACACCTATGCTCATCTAAAGACTTCACCAAAAGAGTAAAAAGACCACCTACAGATTGGGAAAAAATTTTCAGCTATGACATCTCTGACCAGCACCTGATCTCTAAAATTTGTATGATTCTGTTAAAACTCAACCACAAAAAGACAAACAACCCAATCAAAAAGTGGGCAAAGGATATGAACACGTACTTCACTAAAGATATTCAGGCAGCTAACAGACACATGAGAAAATGCTCTCTCGATCATTAGCCATTAGAGAAATGCAGATTAAAACTATGATGAGATTCCGTCTTACTCCAACAAGGCTGGCATTAATTCAAAAAACACAAAATAGTAAATATTGGAGGGGCTGCAGAGAGATTAGAACTCTTATACACTGCTGGTGGGAATGTAAAATGGTACAACCACTTTGGAAATCTATCTGGCGTTTTCTTAAAAAGTTAGAACTACCATACAACCCAGAAATCCCACTCCTTAGAATATACCCTAGAGAAGTAAGAGCCTTTACATGATGAGATATATGCACACCCATGTTTATTGCAGCACTGTTTACAATAGCAAAAAGCTGGAAGCAACCAAGGTGTCCATCAACAGATGAATGGATAAATAAATTATGGTATATTCACACAATGGAATACTACGCATCGATAAAGAACAGTGATGAATCTGTGAAACATTTCATAACATGGAGGAACCTGGAAGGCATAATGCTGAGTGAAATTAGTCAGATGCAAAAGGACAAATATTGTATAAGACCACTATTATAAGATCATGAGAAACAGTATAAACTGAGAAGAACACATTCTTTAGTGGTTACGAGAGGGGGGAGGGAGGGAGGGTGGGAGAGGGTTATTTACTGATTAGTTAGTAGATAAGAACTACTTTAGGTGAAGGGAAGGACAATACTCAATACAGGGAAGGTCAGCTCAACTGGACTGGACCAAAAGCAAAGAAGTTTCCAGGATAAACTGAGTGCTTCAAAGGTCAGTGGAGCAAGGGCGGGGGTTTGGGGACTATGGCTTAAGGGGACTTCTAAGTCAATTGGCATAATAAACTCTATTATGAAAACATTCTGCATCCCACTTTGAACTGTGGCATCTGGGGTCTTAAATGCTAACAAGCGGCCATCTAAGATGCATCAATTGGTCTCAATCCACCTGGATCAAAGGAGAATGAAGAACACCAAGGTCACACGATAACTATGAGCCCGAGACAGAAAGGGCCACGTGAACTAGAGACTTACATCATCCTGAGACCAGAAGAACTGGATGGTGCCCGGCCATAACCGACGACTGCCCTGACAGGGAGCACAACAGAGAACTCCTGAGGGAGCAGGAGAACAGTGGGATGCAGACCCCAAATTCTCATTAAAAAGACCAGACTTAATGGTCTGACTGAGACTAGAAGAATCCCTGCGGTCATGGTCCCCAAGCCTTCTGTTGGCCCAGGACAGGAACCATTCCCGAAGACTACTCATCAGACATGGAAGGGACTGGACAATGGGTTGGAGAGAGATGCTGATGAAGAGTGAGCTACTTGTATCAGGTGGACACTTCAGACTGTATTGGCATCTCCTGTCTGGAGGGGAGATAGGAGGGTAGAGAGGGTTAGAAACTGGCAAAACGGTCACGAAAGGAGAGACTGGAAGAAGGGAGCGGGCTGACTTATTAGGGGGAGAGTAAATGGGAGTATGTAGTAAGGTGTATATAAGCTTATATGTGACAGAGTGACCTGATTTGTAAAACTTTCACTTAAAGCACAATAAAAATTATTTAAAAAAAACAACACAGAGTTACTGCCAATTTAATGGGTTTTTTTAATAATTTTTATTGTGCTTTAAGTGAAAGTTTACAAATTGTCAGCCTCTCACACAAAAACCCATATACACCTTGCTACAAACTCCCAATTACTCTCCCTGTAATGAAACAGCCTGCTCTCTCCCTTTGCTCTCTCTTTTCATGTCCATTTTGCCAGCTTCTAACCCCCTCCACCCTCTCATCTCCCCTCCAGGCAGGAGATGCCAACATAGTCTCAAGTGTCCACCTGATCCAAGAAGCTCACTCCTCACCAGCATCCCTCTCCAACCCATTGTCCAGTCCAATCCATGTCTGAAGAGTTGGTTTCGGGAATGGTTCCTGTCCTGGGCCAACAGAAGGTCTGGGGGCTGTGACCACCAGGGTCCTTCTAGTCTCAGTCAGACCGTTAAGTCTGGTCTTATGAGAATTTAGGGTCTGCATCCCACTGCTCTCCTGCTGCCTCAGGGGTTCTCTGTTGTGTTCCCTGTCAGGGCAGTCATTGGTTGTAGCCAGGCACCATCTAGTTCTTCTGGTCTCAGGATGATGTAGTCGCTGGTTCATGTGGCCCTTTCTGTCTCTTGGGCTCGTAATCGCCTTGTGTCCTTGGCGTTCTTCATTCTCCTTTGAGCCAGGTGGGTTGAGACCAATTGATGCATCTTAGATGGCTGCTTGCTAGCGTTTAAGACCCCAGACACCACTCTTCAACGTGGGATGCAGAATGTTTTCTTAACAGATTTTATTATGCCAATTGACTTCGAGGTCCCCTGAAACCACGGTCCCCAGACCCCTGCCCCTGCTTCACTGGCATTCAGTTTATTCAGGAAACTTCTTTGCTTTTGGTTTAGTCCAATTGTGCTGACCTCCCCTGTATAGTGTGTTGTCTTTCCCTTCACCTAGAATAGTTCTTATCTACTGTCTAATCAGTGAAATTTAATGGTGTCTTTTGTTGGATTAGAATGGTATAGTTAAACTTTGGGATTTTCAGGTCCTTTAAAATGTTCCTCTTTCAAAGCATTTTCTCACAATTGCCATTAAACTCTTTAAACCTTGTATTTGTATAGGTACAGAGAGTTCTTCTGGTGTATTGGAATATCCAGCCCTGTGTTTTGCAGCCTTACTTTCCTTTTTAGTAAGCCCTGATGTCCCAAGGAAATACTTCCTTCAGCATGAGATTTGGGCTTTGATAACAGATATGGCTCAGCAGCAACATCAGTTCAAGGAATGGGAGGGCTGAATGCAGAAATAGGATGGGAATGAATTTGTCACTACGGCATAAAAATAATATCCCAATATGACAGATACATTATAATTTTTTATATTCAAATGTTAAAGATGACAGAAAATATGTTGCTGAATGTCTCAGGGTCAAGAGCTCAAAGAGGTGAACATGGAAGTTAGAGGCCACCAGAGCTATAATCTGGAGAGGGCGTGTTTGAACCGGAAAGTTATGCCTGTAGGTGCAGCAGGATGCTAGCCTTTCCTCTCACATTCATTAGGACAGAAGATGGTGGTGGCTAGGATGTAGAGCACTGGCAGATGATTAAGTCAGGTGAAGATGAAGCATTATTGTCTCCTAAGTAGCAGAACCATCAAGTATTCCTGAAAATAGAAGTTGATGACAGACTTTGAATTACAGAACCATCCCATTTTAGACTTTAGAGATCTACCCAACCCTGACATTTTGTACATAAGAATACCTTTGGCCTAGAGGAGCATGATGACACGTCGCAGCCTGTTCAGAATTAAGGCTTGGATCTACAAACCAACAGTCCAGTTCTCCAACCCCTCTCTTTATCTCTCCTTTCCTCATTGATATTAGCTTGAGAGAATGTACTTTTTTACAAATCATTTACCTCTATTGATTCCTGTAATGATGACTATAATTGCATAGATGTGTCCAGTAAATTAAGGCTGTCATTTCTTCTAACCATCCATTAATATCAAGCAAGATTATGAAAAGTGGAAAGTTGTAACTAAGTAACTTGATGATATAAGCATCTCTGTACAACAGGTCATTGGCCCTTGGGAAAATCAGATGAGCAATTTGAGTAGCTGTTTATGGCAGAACCCAATATGGCTTGACATCATCTCCACAGATCGTTTCGCATTTTTGTAAAAGTGCTGTGAGATTTTAACAGCTATAAGATGGGTGTGCATGTGGCGTTTTTAGGTATCGTCAAGTCAGCTCTGACTCATAGTGACCCTGTGTACCACAGAAGGAAACAGTGCCTGGCCCTGCGCCGTCCTTACAATTGTTATGTTTAAGCCCATTCTTGCAGCCACTGGCTCAATCCATCTCGAGGTTCTTCCTCTTTTCTGCTGACCCGGTACTTTACCAAGCATGACGTTCTTCTCCAGAGACTGATTGATCCCCTCTGACAGCGTGTCCAAAGTATGTGAGATATAGTCTCGCCATCCATGCTTCTAAAGAGCATTCTGGTTGTATTTCTTCCAAGACAGATTTGTTCGTTCTTCTATGGTGTGTGTGTGTATAGCACTGCATATGTATCTTATATATACATCATATGTAAAATTAAATTCTTAAGTGAGTATATACACTAAATATAAAGCTATTGTGTTGGGGCAAATTAATGATCTATTTATCCTGACCAAGATTCTCCTGTAATAGGAAAAGCTTCACTGACACCCTTGCCATCTACCTCAACAGTTCATATGCTCTCTCGCCATTTCCTTTGTAACTCATCATAGATTTACAACCTCGAAAAATTGCCAAACTTTTTGAACCATTGTATTTTTTCATTTATAATTTCCTGGAAGCAGCATAGAGAAGAGGAAAGAGTAAAAAAAAAAAAATTAAAGTTCAGACCACAGTTTAAATTCTGCTTCTGCTGCTTACTAACTAGAAGACTTTCTGAGCCTTGTTCCCAAATCTGTAAAATAAGGTGATGGTAATAAAAATAGTTACCTCATAAGACTACTATGTTAAAAACAGATAGGAAAACTTCAAACAGATTTTATACAAGCATGGTTGTTTTTGTCTCTTATACTTCTTGGAATAATATATTCCATAAATTTATTATTGTTAAGTAGTATTTCCTTTTTGTTATCCAGAAATTTCCTTCTAAAAAGCCTGTTTATCCTGGTATTACTCTATTGTTGTGGTCTTGGGATCTGGTGAAAACAAGATGATCTTTTCATGATTTTGTAGACCAGTCATATATCCCCAAATATCATAAGTGTAGATATTCATTTTTGAGGTCTACTTTAATACAGTCCCCAACTGTTCATTTCGGATTTCTGTTCCGAAACTTTTCAGCCCCATTATGTTTCTTTTGATATATAACAACTGAAAGCATTCTTAGGACTGCAGGTGCAGACACCGACTGGCATTGTACAAACATGTAATAATTTCCTTTGTGCTGATTATTTCTTGATCACTTCCAAGTCTTGTTGACCTTTGTAACTGTAGCAATACCTTGAGCCGATGGGCTCAGAGCATAGCCCATCATAATTAGTCTCTTGATGAGCACATCATCCTATAATCTGGATTAGTTTTACCTAAGTACATTATCTTACGTTTAGCCATTTTGTAGCTTATCTTTCCCTTTTCTGCAGACTTGGTCTCCAGACTTGTTCTTAATTCAGTTTAGTGTTTTGTTTTGTTTTTGTTCATTTATACCCCATTGATTCTTAAAAGAATATATGGCAACTCTTCCTGTAATACCTCTTACTTGAGGCTTCGGTAGCATTAGAATTTTACTATTTACCACCCCTTATGTGGTTCAGGAGTCCCTGGATGGTCCAAATAACTTCTAACCAAAAGGTTGGCAGTTCAAACCCAACCAGAAAGGCCTAACAATCTCCTTCAAAAAAACCCTGTGGAGTGCAGTTCCACTTTGAAGCACGTGGGGTCACCATGAGTTGGAATCAACTCAATGGCAACTAGTTTGATGGTTCAGCTGCTACGACCTGCAGGCCTTCATTTGTTCACCACGTATTTATTGAAGCCCACTATATGCTGGGTACTGCTTAGATACAGAGAGGACCAAAACAGGGAAAGTACAAGCCCTCTTGAGCCTTATAGCGCAAGGAGGGAAGATAAACTACAAACCAACATATGAATTAACAAATAAATACCAGACATAGAACAGGATGAGATGATTAAGAGTGACTGGAGGACCACTTCAGATTATATGCTAAGGGAGGGTCTCTTTGAGGAGGTGACATCCAAGTCTGTATCTGAATGGAAAGAAGGAGCCGGCCAAGTAATGTTCCAGAGGGAACAGCTTGTGTGAAGGTCCTAGCACAGAAACAAAGCTAAAGTGTTCTAGAAACACCAGGAAGTCAGTATGAAAGGCACTTCCTAAAGAGAAGCTGTCAAGGACTCTAGGCAGAGGCCTGATCATAGGCACTGTCAGCCAGGGAAGGAGTTTGGATTTTATAGTGGTTTCATAGGAAACCACTGTAGTATACACAGCAGGGGAGGGACATGAATAATGGTAACCCTGATACATATGATGAAAGTGGGGCCCGTGCAAAATGTAGGTCACATTCTTGCAAGGATAATGAAATGACCCAAAAAACTGTATACCTAATGGAGAGGAACATTCTGGCCTGTGGCTGGCTGAAACTTCCAGCACAGTGACAATAATCCCTAAACTTACCAGTTAGTTGGTGCCTGTTTTGTCATTACAGTTAAGGAAGAAAGGATGGGGAGTGGTCAACAAGGTTCAGTAGGACGAAGAAAGAAAGGTAACTGTTAGAGTCAATAACAGAGAGATTATTGGTGACCTTGACAAGAACATGTTCAGCTGGAAGACTATGATAGATGAAACAATAGAAATAGGGACAATTTTGTCAAGAAGTGTTGCTGTGAAGAAGAGGTACAGTAACATGAGGATGATATGGCATCAAGGAAGATTCTTTGTTTTATTCTGTTTAAGTCAAACGATATGAGAGCATGTTTTCACACTGTAGGAATAATCCATACAGAGAGAAACTGATATTTCAGGAGAGAGTGAGGACAGTTTCAGGAGTGGCATCCATGAGATGTAATCTAGAGCACACATCAAGGGTTGGCCTTTGATGGAACCAGAATACTACACACTTGTTTGAGTTAGACTTTGGTAGAGTTTCCTGCCCCCAAAAGAGCCCCTTCTAAGATTTTCTTGGTAGCAACAATTAATTTCAGTGTATCCTTTTCATGGTGTCTCATAGGCATGTCCCCTAAAAGATTTGGGGAACGAGAAGTCGAAAATGCCCAAATGGAAATACTCAAGAGCAACAGCGGCAAGCTTTCAACACAGTTCTGAAAGGCAGTACTTCTTGAGAGATCTTAGGGATTCCCTTGATTCTAGAATATATGACATACGATATAATACCTAAACGCTTGTTCAATATGCCCTTTTCTGGAAATGATGATGTGGTACATCCTTTTCACATTGCTTAATGAAGATCATTTATTCAGCCTGTTTAATGCTCATGTGGTTCTGAAATGCACAGGGAAGATGTGAAAAGCCCAGGACACACAGGTAGTAAATTGTGCAATTAGGATTCAACCAAATCATTTTTTACTTCAGTGCTTAAACTGCTAGACCCTCAAAAAATATGGAAAGTTTCCCAATTTATTTATTTATTAAATTTTATTGTGGGCAAATAGATGTTACCAAAAAAAATTGGCATTTTAGCCATTTTTAGCTGTACAATTCACTGATGTTAGTTACATTCACTATGTTGTGCAACCATCACCACCGTCCATTTCCAAATGTCTTCTATCACCCTAAGCAGAAACTCATTACCCCTTAAGGAAAGGATAACTGCTCATTTTGTTCCCCCCCCCGCCCCGCCCGGGCCCATGGTAGTCACTAATGAACTGTCATCTCCCTGCATTTGCCTATTCCAGTTAGTTTATGTAAATGGAAACATACAGTATTTGCTCATTGACTCATGAATGGATAAACAACATATGGTGTATTAATACAGTGGAATATTATTTAGCTATAGAAAGACTGACATTCTGATAACATGCTTACAACATGGATGAAATTTGAAAGCATTCTAAGTGAAAGAAGCCAAACACAAAAGGCCACATAGCGTATGATTTCACTTATATGAAATGTTCAGAACAGACAGATCCATAGAGACAGAAAATATAGTAGTGGTTACCAGGGGCTGAAGAAAGGGGAAAATGGGGGGTGATTCCTCATGGGTATGGGGTTTCTTTTGAGGTGATGAAAACGTTCTAGAATCAGATAGTGGTAGTGGTAGTACATACATTAAAACCATTTAAATTGTACATTTTAGAAGGTTGAACTTTATGGTATGAAATGAATTATATCTTAATAAAGCTCTGTTATTAAATGGCTAGATAATAAATGACATCTTTTAAAACTATTGTTTTCTATATGCCATGTATAACAAATTCAGAAATGTAAAGGAGATAAATGTATGAGAAAATTCTAAGAGGGTAAGTTTTTCTACAGATAGCAATACATTCTATAGAGTTTAAATAGCTAAGAGTATGGAACTATCGCAGGGACAGACTTTAAAATTCACAATTTAAGGTCTAGCCAAAGAGCTAAGAGCATGTTTTTTAAAAAAGTAATACATGGTAAAGATAGTGCTTTTAATCCATGGGGAAAATTATTTTTATTAAATGGTGTACAACACGAAGCTAACTTTGCCAGCTTTTTTGGTTGAAAGTAACAGAAACCAGCTCTGGCAAGCTGAAGCAGAAGAGGAATTTATAGGAAGGATATTGGGTAGCTGAGAGTCAGTGGAAACACTGGGGAACCAAGCTCAGAAGCTAACAGGAATCAAAGGATGCTGAGGAGCCTGTAACAGCCTCCCTACTGCCATAGGAGCAGTGTGGTTGGGAAACCACTGTGCTGCTGCCTCTGCTTTAGGACTCTAGATCCCGCCACCCCATCATGACCAAACTCTAATGGTCCCTGGGAGTTTCTTTCACTCCTCAAGACTCTGACACCCAGGAAGGAACATCCAGGAGGCAGAGCCAGGTCACGAGCCTACGTCTCTCCCTCCTGCCGGGGGTGGAGAAAGGGATGTCTGCCCGCGTTTAGCTGCCATGCTGGAGGTGGGGTACTGTAGCGTCTCCCCAAATAGGAGGTATCCAAATGCTGGGGAGCCAAAACTGACAGATTTCCACTAACATTTGGAATAACTAAAATTAGAGCTATACTTTGTCATAGACCAAAATAAACTCCACATGGATTCAGAATTTAAATGTAAAATTTGAAACCATAAAAGTACTTGAAGAAGATACACATGAATATTTATGTAATCTTGGCTTAGGAAAGTTGCTAAGCTGATATAAAAATCAGAAAGCTAGTAAAAACGTTGGCAGAGAATATTAAGTGACCCAGAAGGGGAATCATGGTCTGTTAGGTTAAAAAAAAAGAAAAAGTTTCCTTAAAAAGTGGGGTTTTTTTGTTTTGTTTTTTTAAAAAAAGTAGATATGTAATCACAGTTTTACAGTATGACCACATTTTTAAGGAAAAAAATATATTTACCAAAAAAAAAAAAAAATGATTAGACTGTATACAGTAGAACATTAATAGTGTTAGTTGCGTGATTATTTCTGGATGATGATATTAGAGGTGATTTCCCTTCCTCCTTCCCTCTCTCTCTTCCTTCAGTGTGTATTGAACAATAGTTTTTTTACTTAAAAGCTGTGTGCTACTTTCTTAATTTGAAAAGTGAGTGCTTTGGTTGGTTTGTAAGTATGTATGTATGTACAGATATTTGGGTCTCAGTAGGTAAATTTTATACTGAACTCTACAAAAGTGAAAATAACTCTTTGAAGAGCAGATAATGAGACAGTTGTATTAGACACAAGGAGCTTGGCTGCTAACCGAGAGGTTCGTAGTTTGAACCCAACAGCTGCTCTGCAGGAGGAAGAGGTGGCAGCCTGCTTCGGTAAAGATTTACAGCCTTGGGGACCCTATGAGGCAGTTGTACTTGCATGTAGAGTTGCTATGAGTTGGAATCAACTCGGTGGCAACGGGTTTGGTTTGGGTGTTAGACAGATCTCATCTGTATAAAATAATGTTAGAGTGGCTAATTGGAATTTGCTTCATCTGGTGGTACTTCAAAAAGAAGAGCTGAATAATTGGATGATGACTGTAAGAATTCCCCCAGATCATGATGTTTCTCTTGCCAATGTTTTTTGTTATGTTTTGTCTTATTTTTAAGAGACCCTCATCTGCTTGACTAGGAACTTACTAATGTTCAGAGTATTGGCAACTTAGGGCAAGCATTGGAGAGATGATTCTGGAGGTGATATTTATTCCGGCCTATGTTTCATCACTTTACCTACAAAGAATGAGTTGCCCCAGCATTTCCTGTTCCAACAATCCTTAGGGCCCTGGTTTCTTATTCTCCCTTCTGTGTATTCCTATCTCAGTGAAGGATGCTAGACATTTATTTGACATAAGTGACAGAGTGGGTGTTTTCTAACTAACTAAAGCTGAGTTCCCTGAATGGAATGAAAGGATCCTCATAGAAGCCTTGATGGCAAGGGATGGGAGGAGGTCCTTTCTATTCCAGAAGGGCTTATCACTGGCACATTCTGGAGACCAACAGAGAGATCTGGAGTCAGTGAAGAAGGAAAGAAAAAAAACAAAAGTGATTACTTGTTCCTTTTCTTGCCACTCAATTGCCATTCTTCCTTTGATTTTTTTTTTTTTTTTCCGAAATGCCTTTAGCCTTTACTGTTAAGGAGAGATGAATCAATAAATATGGTCCTGCAAGATTTTTCTAGTTGAAATTGCCATGTTCTAAGAGCTCTTCATTAAAAAAAAAAATCAAGGACTTACTGATAAACCTCTTTTCCTCGGGCCATTTCCTCAGTGGACTATTGAATGTTTGTCTTGTTTGTTTCTCAGTCATAAACAGCGTGACTCTAAACCTCTGTACGTTCCAGTGTCTAGGTCTTCATCCTTCATGCCAACATAGGAACCCCATTGCTCTGGACTGGCATCAAACTGGTACACAAGTTTTGGGTACGAGATCACTGAGTTTTACAGTTTCACCTAAGTCACTCACAAGGTGGATATAAAAGAGTTTGGGCATAGGTGGTGTGTGTTTTGAACTATACATTTCATGAGAGCTTTTGTAAGTTCTCTCATGTTGAAAATTTTCTGCAGTTTTTCTCTTAAATTTATGTATTTTGATGACTTTGAGCAGTAGCAACCAGACAAAAAAGAAGTATGTTCCTTTTTTCTGGTAGAAGCTAAGAAGGGCTATCTTAGCCTTATTTCCTGGGCATTGAAGTATGAGGTTCTGCTCCTTGTTCATGGAGCCTGGTGAAGCTCCGGTGAACACCGTGTTAGTACCCCAGGGTCTGGGAATGGAGAATGGCAGGTGCTGTGCCGAGGCATGGTCCCTTTTATCCCCTGGAGACAAGGAGGCAGACAGCTGCGGTGAGAGGCGCACACGTGGCTAGGAGGGCTGTGTGTGAGTGACAGCAGCTCCATAGCATGGTTACCTTCCTGCCTAGCAGTCTTCATCACACCTGGGTACGGTGACACTCACACCAGTCCTTTTCTTGTCTCTTTCCAGGAGCAGCCTATTGCCAGTTCATGGACATGCTTTTTCCAGGCTGCATTAGTTTGAAGAAAGTAAAGTTTCAAGCCAAGTTGGAGCATGAGTATATTCACAATTTTAAACTTCTGCAGGCATCGTTTAAGCGAATGAATGTCGATAAGGTAGGAGACTGACTTGTACCTCTATATGCGTTGCCTTTCTTTCAGTTGCTTTTGAGCAGAAATGCAGAAATCCACAAATGTGTCAGTGGGATTTATCTTGATATCTCGATCGTAGGTTGGGATGTGTTTATGGTATAAAGCATCAACCCTAACGTCCCACAAAAGCCTCAAAGGCCTTTATTTGTGTGAGGTTTTTATTTAAGGAGGTTTTCTAAACTTGTAGCCATTTTACTGAAAACTCTAACAGGAATTTAAAATGTTAAAATGTTGTTAGTAGTTATGTTTTAGTATTGCAGAGGAGAAGTTTTCATGATTACCAGATGCTTCTGTATTTCTTTGTGTTTTGTGTTCCTTTGGAGAAATAACATGTTATGGTGGGAGTAGCATAGGTTTGAATCCCAACTCCATGACTTGAGCAAGTTATTTAAATTCTTTGAGTCTGAGTTTACTAATTGTAAAATGGGACTAAAAGCCCCTTTCCTGTGGTTATAAAATTGAAATGAGGGTATGCATGTGAAAGTGTGCAGTAGGGTGCCTATGCTCAGAGTCTCGGTAAGTGCCATACCTTTCCCTTTTTTTGCTTTTGAATTATTTTGTCCTGGAGTGATGCGAATGGGTTAGATTGGAGTCCTTTCTTCCCCCAGTAAAGGACCATTGCTAATGGTCCACTCAGTCTGCACGTTTACTGCTATTCAAACTACAAATATGAATCCATATTCCTTTTTTAGGATATATCTCTTAGAGGAAATAGGCTTGGAAAGAAGTGAATTTTTAATAAGGGAAAAAAGATAAACCAGCAGGGAAGAAATGGAAAACTTTTCTTTGCATAAAGAGTAGCAATAAATAAGCTATAGGAATTAAAAATAATAATAACAAAGTATTGGGTTAAAGAGATACAAAAGTTAAAAGAAAGGAGAAATGTTTGGTGAACTCTGTGTATTTTTTAATTTAGTACAATTCATATCTTCCTAAATCAAAGCATTCTTACCAAAATACTACCAAGAAAATCTCAGCTTCTCATTTTCTCAGAACTTTAATCTCAAAATATACATTCTCTTTAATATCGTAAGCTTTTGGATTATTTTATAGTTTTTATCTTTAAAACGTGCTCTGCTATCGTTAATTTCCAGTTAGTTCCTTCAATATACAGGCGGTCCCCAACTTACAAGGTATTTGAGTTAGGACAAACTGCACTTATGACTGTTTTGTTTTGTTTTTTGTACTTCGTATTTTTTTATGTGCACTACATACAGTGTTGCAGCATGTAATTTGCTGATGTTACCGTTCTCAGATATTCACTCACAGATGTTCAGTGTTATGACTTACTCTTCAAAACACTGCTGTATAGCAGACTATGGTCTGGTCTGCAATGAAGTCTGTGTCGGTGTCAGCGTAGGGAGTCGTAAAGGATAGAAAGTCAGACAACGTTCAACTCTAACGACGTACGTCAATTGAACTGTGCACGCACCTGACAGCCGTAGCAATTTCAAATTCATTGTTAACAACACTGATGCTGACTTCATTGTAATATTCTTCAATGTATCTGAAACATTGCATCTTCCTGGGAGGAAGTTACAGGAAAATGCATGCAGGGGATTTGGAAAAAATTGCTGGGTTATGTGAACATGCTGTAAGCATTCAATCAGGATGATATGATGGAAGAGATTGGTGGAAAATCGTCCATATGGTAAAAATGCTGAATTTAGAACTTGATATTGCTGACGTGGAGCAGCTCATAGATCACAAAGGAGGGGAATTGACACGTTAGGACTTAATGAATTTTGAAGAGGAAGAAATGCTGAAGAACAAAGAAATAATGAGGGAAGAGGAACAAGAGAAGTTGTCAAAAAGATTTACAGTAGAAGGATTAGCGGAAGTTTCTTCTAAACTAAATCAGGGGGGTTTCAGTTGCTTGAAAACATGGGCCCAAACACTGATTGCTTTGCTAAAGTAGATAGGCAGATTCAAGAAGCAGTCAGATGTCACTGCAAAACATATGAAGAGAAAACGAAAAAGACCATACAGACAACTCTCACTAGTTTTCTGACTAGAAACACTATCCCCATTGCTAGGGATAATCTGGATGATCCAGAGCTTTCCACAAGTGGAGTTATTACCAAAACTGACCGAATGCCAGCATTGTCCAACAGTTCTTCATTGTGGGAATAAGTTTTTATGATTTGTGTGTTACTTCATGTGTGTATTAAAATATATCCATAAGTTTATATGCAATGTTTCCAACCCCCAAAGACAAAGACTGGATTTATAAAGATACTGATAATAAAAGGCAATACTAATGAAAACTTAAGGAAAAAAAAAAGAAGTATTGGACTTGTGTCAAAACAGACTTACAGCGGAATCATTGGAATGGAACCCAGTCGTAAATTGGGAACTACCTGTATTCAAAGCCAAAGCTGTATAGGTTCTCCTTACTTTTACATATTAGCAGCACCACTTGTGTCTTTTCCATTCATTTCTCTATGCGTACTTCTAGATTGAAAAGAAAACACCCTTTCATTGGTTTAATGATGGAACTCCTATATAACAGATTAATGGGCTCTGTATCTTTCTAGCCCCCACGTGTCTGTCAGTTTGTCATACTGTGGGGGCTTATGTGTTGCTGTGATGCTGAATGGAAAAGCTCAACATTATCAGTCAAAACACAGCCAGAGGCTGACCACAGAACAGATCATCAATTGCTCATATGCAAGTTCAAGTTGAAGCTGAAGAAAATTAGAACAAGTCCACGAGAGCAAAAGTATGACCTTGAGTATATCCCACCTGAATTTAGAGACCACCTCAAGAATAGATTTGACGCATTGAATACTAATGACTGAAGACCAGACGAGTTGTGGAATGACGTCATGGACGTCATACATGAAGAAAGCAAAGGGTCATTAAAAAGACAGGAAAGAAAGAAAAGACCAAAATGAATGTCAGAATAGACTGTGAAACTTGCTCTTGAATGTAGAGTAGCTAAAGCGAAAGGAAGAAATGATGAAGTCAAAGAGCCGAACAGAAGCTTTCAAAGGGCATCTCAAGAAGACGAAGTATTATAATGACATGTGCAAAGACCTGGAGATGGAAAACCAAAACGGAAGAACATGCTCAGCATTTCTCAAACTGAAAGAACTGAAGAAAAAATTCAAGCCTCGAGTTGCAATATTGAAGGATTCTATGGGGAAAATATTAAACGATGAAGAAAGTATCAGAAGAAGATGGAAGGAATACACAGAGTCATTGTCCCAAAAAGAATTGGTCAATGTTCATCCATTTCAGAAGATAGCATATGATCAGGAACCCGTGGTACTGAAGGAAGAAGCTTAAGCTGCACTGAAGGCATTGCTGAAAAACAAGGCCCAGGAAATGACGGAATGCCAATTGAGATGTTTCAACAAATGGATACAGCACTGGAAGTGCTCACTTGTCTATGCCAAGAAATTTGGAAGACAGCTACCTGGCCAACGGGCTGGAAGAGATCCATATTTATGCCTATTCCCAAGAAAGGTAATCCAACTGATTGTGGACATTATCGAACAGTATTGGTTAATATTACCTGCAAGTAAAATTTTGCTGAAGATCATTCAAAAGCGGCTACAGCAGTACATTTGACAGGGAACTGCCAGAAATTCAAGCCAAATTCAGATGAGGACATGGAACCAGGGATATCATTGCTGATATCAGATGGATCCTGGCTGAAAGCAGAGAATATCAGACAGATGTTTACCTGTGTTTTATTGAGTATGCAAAGACATTCGACTGTGTGGATCATAACAGATTATGGATAACATTGCGAAGAATGGGAATTACAGAACACTTAATAGCACTCATCGGGAACTGGTACATAGATCAAGAAGTGGCCATTTGAACAGAACAAGGGGATACTGCATGGTTTGAATTCAGGAAAGGTGTACGTCAAGCTTGTATCCTTCCACCATACCTATTGTATGCTGAGCAAATAATCTGAGAAGCTGGACTGTGTGAAGAAGAATGGGGCATCAGTGTTGGAGGAAAACTCGTTAACAACCTGCATTAAGCAGATGATGTGGCCTTGCTTGCTGAAAGTGAAGAGGACTTGAAGCACTTACTGATGAAGATCAAAGACCACAGCCTTCGGTCTGGATTACACCTCAACAGAAAGAAAACAAAAATCCTCACAGCTGGACCAATGAGCAACATTATGATAAACAGAGGAAAGATTGAAGTTGTCAAGGAATTCATTTTACTTGAATCTACTATCAATACCCATGGAAACAGCAGTCAAGAAATCAAACAGTGCATTGCATCGGACAAATCTACTGCAAAAGACCTCTTTAAAGTGTTGAAAAGCAACAGTGTCACCTTGAAGACTAAGGTGCGCCTGATCCAAGCCATGGTGTTTTCAGTCACCTCATGTGCATGTGAAAGCTGGACAGTGAATAAGGAATACTGAAGAATTGACACCTTTGAATTGTGATCTGGCAAAGGATATTGAATATACCATGGAAAGCCAAAATAATGAACAAATCTGTCTTACAAGAAGTACAACCAGAATGCTCCTTAGAAGCAAGAATGGAGAGACTACATCTCACATACTTTGGATATGTTATCAGGAGGGATCAGTCCCTAGAGAAGGACATGATGCTGGTAAAGTAGAGGGTCAGCGAAAAAGAGGAAAACCCTCAACTAGATAGATTGACACAGTGGCTGCAACAGCGGGCTCAGATGTAACAACAATTGTGAGGATGGTGCACAGAGGGCTTCGTTCTGTTATACATAGGGTTGCTGTGTGTCGGAACCGACTTGATGGCACCTAACAACAACAACATCTCTCTAGAAGTATGCACACACAGAATGGATGAGCAATTGTTAAGGATGTTGAGGGAAAAATTCTTGTAGTGAAAGGAGACCAGCCTTGATGACCTTTATTAGCCTGTCTAGCTTTAATATGCTGCAATTCTATTCATAAGTCTTGTGAGAGACAGTGGTCCCCTGTTCACATTTGTCATAACCTAACAGAGTGTGGGAAGGTTGGATGCAAAGTTTTGCTTGCACCTCAGATTTTTTATTTATGCCCCTGGAACTTCCATTTTGATGTTGCGTTGTTGGTACCTGCCATTGAGTCTGCCTCAACTCACGGCAACTCCTGTGCACAACAGGACAAAACACTGCCTAGTCCTGCGCCATCTCCATGATCAATTGTGGATTGACCTGTTGTGATCCATAGACTTTTCACTGGCTGATTTTTAGATCACCAGGCCTTTCTCCTTAGTCCTTGGTCTGGAAGCTCAGCTGAAATCTGTTCAGCATCATAGCAACACATGAACCTCCAGTGACAGATGACTGATGGCTGTACGTGAGATGCGTTGGCTGGGAATCAAACCTAAGTCTCCTGCATGGAAGGCGAACGTTTTACCACTGAATCACCATTGCCTCCTCCATTTTGATAGAGAATGTGCAACTAGTCAGCAGTAGTAAATGCCTTCTTTTAAAGGCTAGGACACAACCATCCTCTAGAACGATAAATTTCCGCATGTCTGGCAATAGACACAGTAGAATAGCATGTTAATTAAGGACTTCATGTTCTAAGAAGTCGTGTTCTAAAACAAATAAACAAAATTTAAAAGTCAGAAGGCATGAAAATGTTTAAATAGTACAATGAAAAGGAAATTTAGTGCAACGTGTGAGCAGACTTCACGCTCAGGGAGAGTGAAGACACCTAATTCTCTATTACCAGAAAGCATATTCTTAAAAAATGGGGTGTCCTCCGAAAGTTTGCTTCTCTTCATTTTCTCCTGTATTTGATTTAGTTTGCATTTAAGCTGCATGATTTTTTGCGGGGGGGGGTAATTTATTGCAAATGATTTCGTTTAATGGATGGCCTGAAATGCTTCAGTTGCTTTTTTTTTCTGTCTTTCAAGTTGTCATTGATTAATTTATCCCCCTCCCGTTCATATTGTTACACTATGAAGTTGTGTGCTTTGAGCACTGTGATTCTGTCTGAGCCACACACTTAAATGCACACATTCTCACTCCCCAACTGTGTAACTCTTGTGGCTCTCACTCAACTAGTATTCCAGCCCAAAGATAATAGCAAGTAATGACCCGGTAATGGTGCAGTTAGGGTAGCTAGCTATATACTTTTCCATTTTCCTTCAAGACTGTTGCCCACTGAATTAGAGCTAAGCAATCAAACCACGTTTTTGTTTGTTTGTTTGTTTGTTTTTAACATAATCCCAGAGGCTCCTGTAAGACCTCTAAACCAAAACCTGTTGCCGTCGAGTCAATTCTGATTCGTAGCAACTCTATAGGACAGAGTAGAACTGCCCCATAGAGTTTCCAAGGAGCGGCTGGTGGATGTGAACTGCCATTCTTTTGGTTAGCAGCTGTAGCACTTAACCACTATACCACCAGCGTTTCTGAGACCTCTAAAGGAAATGCTAATTGGCTCTTAGGTTGTAGGAAAGGTTACTCCATGAAATGATGAGATGCAGGTCTCAGGAGCTGATCTGACTACTGTGCACCTTCTCTTCCGGAGTGCCTTCTGTGACCCCCTCAATCAACCTTCATTGCCCCCCCCACTCCTGTGACACATGGTACCCGTGCTCCTGTGTAGCCCATGTGCTGCTGATCCTGAATCTTGGCTGATTGTTTTCATGCTTGTTTCTCTACATTGTAAATAAGCTCTGTGAAAGCCCATTTTGTTTCCAATGAATCATTAGGTTGGCATATGTTTGCATTGATTTGAGTCTTATTCAAAGGGTTTATCCCAACACAGCTGGGCCAGAAATAAGAGTAACTCACTGATCTTGAAACAGCACATCCCAGGCCTAGGGTTTGGGGGGAAGATGCTTTGAAAATACACACACTATAAGGAGGATCACTCCCATTTGACAGATAAGGGTAATCCTATATTTGTTTGGTTTGTTTATAAGTATTAAATATTCCAAGATACCCAATTATGACATTTTGGTTTCATTCTTTAATCTGATGAAAAATTATATTCTAGAATACAGCTAGAAGAAGGGAGGGAGAGATCAGTAACCACGAATTGGGATATAGTTAAATTGAGATAACACTTCAGTTGTGTTAAATACAAACAAATCTGAGGTTTGTGACTCACCTGGTGACTTTATATTACAGGTAATTCCAGTGGAGAAGCTAGTGAAAGGACGTTTCCAAGACAACCTGGATTTTATTCAGTGGTTTAAGAAATTCTATGATGCCAACTACGATGGGAAGGAGTATGATCCCGTAGAGGCACGACAAGGGCAAGATGCAATTCCTCCCCCTGACCCTGGCGAACAGATCTTCAACCTGCCAAAAAAGTCTCACCATGCAAATTCCCCCACAGCAGGTATCAGAACACGGAAATCGTTACAGCCGCTTTCGTTTTAGAAAATGGCTCATACCCACCTGTGCTTTACCATTATCTGTAATTGATTCTTCCCAGGAGTCAATATTTTAGTGCCTTTGGATGGTTTTTATTGTCTGTTGGACCACATTTATCTTTCTAGCAGTGACACTGTAGTAAGTCTAACGATCATCATTTAAGCAATTAAAAAGACAGAACTCTTCCCTTTATATGGCTGAGCTGGATGTTTAAAATAATACTCAGAGAACAGGTTGGGTTTTCTCCCTAGTTTTTCTGAGAAATTTCAAGTAGGCTGTTTAGATTTTGACTGAAGTATTTTCACTGCTTAATTGTTGGCAGTATAGACCAGAAAGTGAACTGATTTTTGCTTTTAAATATGGTCATCATCTATAAACCTTCATAGAAAATTCATGAAATAATGCATCCTATCTCTTGTTTACAAAAAAAAAAAATGAACCCAGTGCTGTCAAGTCGCTTCCAACTCATAGTGAGTTTATAAGACAGAGTGGAACTGCCCCATAGGGTTTCCAAGGAGTGGCTCGTGGATTCGAACTGCCGGCCTTTTCGTTAGAAGCGGAACGTTTAACCGCTGCAGTGCTGGTTTTTAACTAATTGCATTCAGCAACACCTCATTAATCCAGCTTTGTCCAAAAGTGAAGTTATTGAGAATAAATACCTGGAACTTTAAATTTTTGTGTAAAAAAGCTTTATAAAACATACCATAAACTTCCTTCCCATAAAAAGCAGACTTTGTCAAACAGAATGTATCCTTAATAAATTAGGGTGGTTATTATAACCACCACGTGTGGGGCTGGATGGTTAAACAATGGCACCTTCAGGAGGCCGTTTTGTTTCCATGCCAAATGTAGAAACCATTGTTAAAACTTGCTAAATCAATAATTCTGTAAATAATATGAATTCCTTATTTACTATTTACTACTAAATAGGTAGTGATAGCTTTGTAATTACAATTTTCCTTGCTATTCTGAAGTCTTTTTTTTTTTTTTTTTTTTCTGGATTCATGGTTATGTTCCAGGGAGGCCGAGGCCATTAGAAATCTGGCATTATTTTACAAAAATATTTTTTTTAATATGCAAAGACATAAGGGTTAACATATTATGAGCCTGCAACTAATTCTTAGATGTTTCCAGGAAAAAGTACATGTGTGTATGGAGAGAGAGAGGGGGGATAAAGCAAAAGTGACAAAATGTTAACAGTAGGTGAAGAATATGTGGATGTTCATTTTATTATTCTTGCAACATTTCCACAGCTTTGGAAGTTTTCAGAAAAAGCTTGTTGAGGGGGGTGAGTGTGTGGAATAAAGGTATCTTTGAAATCGTAGTATCCTCCCTTCCCTAGCAAGGATGATACGATTGCATGATTGCTGTCACAAATAATGTTATCCTTTCATTAAGAAAACTGAAAAGAAAGGCTATTCTCTTGTTTAATGTTTACATAATTAGCTTAATATTGTGATTTATTATTCTTTCCTGTGACCACTGGCTTTGGAGTCAGATTTGGTTTTAAATTATCATGTCTGCCACTTGGGGCAAGTTCTGTAATCCCTCCCAGCCTTGATTTTCTTATCTGCAGCATAAGAACAGGCCTACTACATCTGCATGCCCGCATGTATGAGAGCACACAGTCTCATGAGTATGTTGGATGAACTTTTGCTCGTCTGCTTAGAATAGTAGTAGTGGAGATGGAGAGAAATAGACAAATCTGAGAGATATTTAGGAGGTAAAGTAGATTGGGTATTGGTAATGAATGGACATTGGGGTAAAAGAGAAGGAGGTATCAAACATGACTTCTTGGTTTGTCTAGCACAACTGGGTGAATGTTGGTATCGTTCAGGAAGTACTGATAGAGAACCACATATGGGGAGGAATCCTAAGTTCGTTTTGGACATACTGGTTGTTTTTTTAATTCCTTTAGGATATCTAAGAGATATGAGTAAGCAGTTGTATATGTGTGTGCTCATGCATGCATGCATGTGCATGTGTCTGGAGCTCAAAGAACTGTAGACTAGAGAGAAACATTTGTGAGTTTCCGTGTATCCCTATAATTGAAGCTGGAAGTGAGTACTGAGTAAGAAGGGGAGAGTGCCTTGAGGACTCTTTCATTGAGTGGTGGGGTAGAAGAGAAAAGACCCGGATAGGAAACAGAGAAGAGGCCAGAAAGATTGAAGGAAAACTAGGGAGTGATGTGTCAGTGAAGCGAGAGGAAGGAAGCAGAATGGTCAACAGGGTGTAAATCTTCTGAGAAGTCAGTCAAAATGAGGACTGGAAGAGTCTATTGGAAGTCATTGAGGACCTTTAGCAAGAGCATTTTAAGTAGACTGATGGGACCAGGAGTGGGCTGAGGATTGAAGGGAGGAGATTGAGACCGCATAAAAATCCATCTTTAGAGCCATGGAACTGATAAGACTGGGTAGAATAAAGAAAACTAAGCACAGAACTTTGTGGAATGCATACATTCAAGGGTCAAGAAAGAAAAGAAGCTGAGGAAAAAAATGAACATCAAGAAGAAGACCAGGAGAGCTCAGCATTAGAGAACAAACAGTGGGAAATTTCTAGAAGGAGGGGTTACCAACAGTGCTGGATATTAACTGTGGAGAGATCAAATAGGATGAAGCTTGAAAATAGGCCAATAAAATCGGACTCCTGGGAGGTGATTATGTAATAATCCTTGTACAGAATTGGTCCATTAAAGTGCTGAGTGCATTCACCTAGATTGCAGTGATTTAACAAGGACATGCATGTTGACTGTGGAAGTGGATGTTGTAAGGGTAGATTCCACCTTTAATAAATTTGTGAGGAAAATAAAGATCTTTGGTTGGTGTAGGGAAAAAGCTGATGATAGCTTCAGGAACAATGGTTGGAAGGAGAGTGATATTTTTCTTGGTCTGTTTTTGTTTTATAAAAGGCATCATGAGCAGATTTGTTAGTTGGGAGAAACCTACCTGTTGCTGTCAAGTCAATTTTGAACGCACAGTGACACCTGTAAGACAGAGTAGAACTGCCTCATAGGGTTTATAAGGCTATAATCTTTATGGAAGCAGAGTGTCACATATTTCTCCCTTGGAGCAGCTGGTGGGATGGAACCGCCAACCTTTCGGTTAGCAACTGGTTGCGTAACCACTGTGCCACCAGGGTTCCTTGTTGGGAGAAAAGGTCTGTGGAAAAGAAGTAATTGAAAATGAGAAAAGAGAGAAAGGAAATTGGTGGAGCATGACTAAACCTGGAGGGAAAAAATAAGGGCAAGGGCATAGATAGAGGGTTGGAAAGGAAAGGAAATATTTGTTTTTCTGGAGCAGAAGTGATAGGGGGAGAGATTAGATAAAAATTAAGCCACAAAGAGTTTGGGAAACAAAAATTTATGGTGGCCCAACCTGGCCTTCAACTTTTCAGCAACTTTCATCAGCCTAGGAGCTGGAGGTGAAGATGGGAAATGGTGCGTCCTCTCCAGAGTTTGGAGTTGGGGAGGCAGGTGGAGTGGAAGGACAAGGAGGTGAGAGAAACCAAAGGTGCTAGATATCTCCCATCTTGTTTAGTCTTTTTCTGTTGCTGTTAATTATGTACTGATTAATCTTATAACTCAACTGCCACTTTTTCAAGTTTTTCGTAGCATATTGGATAGACCTCAGAATTTTTTTTTTCCACAATCATAATGCATCCTTGGAGCCCTGGCGGTGCAGTGGATAAGAGGTCACTTGGTTACTAAACAAAACGTAGGCAGTTTGAATCCACCAGCTGCTCCTTGGAAACCCTATGGGGCAGTTCTGCTCTATCTTATAGGGTTGCTATGAGTCAGAATTGACTCGACAGTGACAGGTTTTGTTTTATTTTAATGCATACTTAAATTTTTTCACATTGTGGAAAAAAATCATACTGATTAAGGATAACATTGCATAGCCGATTATTGTAATTGCTGTCGATAAGTTGTACAATAAGTTGAACTGGCAAAAGTTGTGTGAAAGATAATATTTACAACAGTGACAAAAACAAATACAATACGGCCTTATGACAACAGAGAAAAAAAAAGTAACTGCTGAAGCAGACCAAACAGTTCATGGGATTTGGTTCCTCGGTTTGGAGGTTTAGAGTCTTGGTTCCATGGGACATCCCAGTTAATTGGCCTAATAATTTGTTTAGTGCTTCCGTTCTGTCTCCTAGTACTTTGCTTAATGCCTGAGGTCTTAAAAGCTTACAAGCAGCCATCCCAGGCGCAACAATTGGTCTCTATTTACCTGGAGCAACAGAGGAAGAAGGAGAGGAGGAATAAGAGGAGACTGTGTAATCTGTGGCTGATTCCCTCTGTGAACAACTGCCTCCTTTGCCACGGGACCAAAAGAACTGGATGGTGTCTGGCTGCCATTAGTGAACATTTTGACCAAAGAGTCCATAAAAAAAAATCCTGATCAAAAGGGGGAAGATACAGAACAGAATTTCAAATCTTCATGGACTTTGGACTTTCTGGAGCCATGGAGGGTGGATGAACTCCTGAAACTATTGCTCTGAGATAATCTTGAAGCCTTAAACTAAAAATATCCCCTGAAGTCATCTGAAAAGTAGTTTAGGTTAACTACTAAAAAATGCTTTGCCTTGAGCATTATGTTCTTTTAAAAACTATCTATATGGGATCAAATTGTCAACAGCAACTTGAAAGATTAGATAGAAACCTTAGAGGGTAGTGAGTGTATGTTAATGAGGGAGGGACAACTCAGAAAAGGAGGATGAGAATGGTTGCACAACTTGAAGAATGTAATCAGTGTCACTGAATTGTACTTTGTAGAAACTGTTGAATTGGTGAATTGGTGTACGTTTTGTGGTTATATTCTCAACAACAACAAAGTAAAATTTAGGAAAAAAAAATGTATTTTTTTTCACTTTGGTACCAGCACTCCTGCTTATCTTCAAACAGAACTGTCATTATGCTGCCTTGGCCTCATTTTCTAGAAATTCCATCACTCATCTTCCACAGAAGCCACAGAGAAACTTGTAACATTTTTATAGAAAGGATGTCAGTGAACCTGAAGGTGAAGAAATATGTATTTTGCTGAGCTCAGCATCTCAGGTGTCAAAGCTCAGGAAACACATTAAAGTCAACAGATAATAAATTTGGTTTTCAGTGTTCCGGAAGGCAGTTATTTCCTGAGACTTTTGTTCCTGATATGTTGGCCATGTTTAGCTCTTTGGCCTTAATCAAGGAAAGGGATATTTTCTGAAGTCCTACCAGTCATTCACTTTTTAATAAAATATATTCAGACTATTGGACATCATAGGATAGTCAGACTATCTGGAAAAAAATTATAGCAAGGTATACTTCACAGGTGGAACATTATTTAAAAAGCCATAATAGGAGAAAGGCTTCTCTAAATACAATAAGGCCTTATTTTGCTAGAGGTCATATATCCAACTATTGGGAACATACCCAAGAAAATGGAAGCCAAATGTCTTCTAAGAGTCACAATTTGTTATTGTTGTTGTTGTGTGCCGTTGAGTCTATTCCAACTCATAGCAACCCTATATGACAGAGTAGAACTGCCCCATCGGGTTTTCTAGGCTGTAATTTCTTTTAATCTTTAAGGGAGCACATCACCACGTCTTTCCTTCTGCAGAGTCACTGGGTGGGTTTGAACTGCCAACCTTTTGGTTAGCAGCCAAGCACTTAACCATTCCATCACCAGGGCTCCATAAGGGTCACAGCACCCATTGCTGTCAAGTCAATTCTGACTCATAGTGACCCTATAGGACAGGGTAGAACTGCCCTATAGGGTTTCCAAGGCTGTAAGTCTTTACAGAAGCAGACTGCCACATCTTTCTCCCACAGAGCAGCTGGTGGGTTTGAACCTCTGACCTTTTGGTTAGCAGCCAAGTGCTTTAACCATTGCACCACCAGGGCTCCTAAGAGTCAAGGTAGGTATTGTAAAATCTGTGCTCCTGAGAGAGTTCCTAGGGTACAGAGTCTATTTTCTTAATTTGGGCCTAATTATTATAAACATGGGGATCTAGTTTCTCAGCACAAAACTTACTGGGACAAGTAGTACACTGGTACCAATAGAAAGCACAGGCATCAGTTAAAAGAAGAGCTAAAAAACTTAAAATCTTACTAAACAGCCTAGTAGCCTGGGATCTTTATTGTAGAATCAAATAGCTCCCTGCCTCTCAGTAGCTCCCAGAGTATGTGTGACACCCACCCCAAACCTCCAGTGCCAGCAAGCAGTAATTTGTACTCCTGATTCTTAATATTCTCTATTATGATGCTGATCCTGAATCATCTCCCCTGTGAACTATTTTTACAGCCTCTAAACTGGTCTCCCTGCCTCTGGCCTGGAAGGCCATCTTCTTCATACTCAAGTCTGATTTTGTCCATCCAAAATTTAAGACAAATTAAAGTGCTTAATGAGCTGAGGGTCAGCTGTCTGGGAAGTATGTCTTTATCTATATGCATAACTGTATCCCATTTACCTCACAGTAGTAATGAATCTGTAACATTTAGCAGTAATTTCTGTTCTTGCCCCTAAGCCTTGATGACTTCTTAATTGTCTGCATTGGTGGAAACAAGCAGTGACCAGTATGATTGAGAACAAGAGAAGATCCTTAGTTATTTTTTTTTTTTTTTTGGCTTTGGAATACTTGATTCCTTTTACAGAGAATTCATCTCACCCAAAATAATTCCTTAGGCTAACATTAAAATTAACTTGCATGTCCTGACTATAATGAATTAAAAGCAGTAAGTGGCAGTTTAAATACATCATGTATGGCAAAGGGACCATATTAGAGGAGAAGAAGTGGTCATAGAATGGTTTATCCACAGGTTGATAATTGAGAGGACTGTATATTAGGAGTCCGTCAGTGGTGCAAAGGGTTAAGTCTTCTGCTACTGACTGAAAGGTTGACAATTCACTTCACCTAAAGGTACCTCAGAGGAAGGGCCTGGTGATCAACTCCCAAAAGATCACAGCCACTGAACACCTTATGGAGCAGTTCTGCTCTGAAACACAGGGTCACCACGAGTCAGAGTCGACAACAGCAACTGGTTTTTGTTTGTTTTTTTCTAGCTATACTGACAAGGGGAAAAAAATGTGCTTTTACATCATACAGTCTACTGTTTTTGTCAGAGCATGCTGGGTTTTTCTGCTGTTTCAGTAGATAGAAGATTTTTCTTCTGTAGGTTCGGAGAAACCATGGAGCAATCTGTTGTCTGTGTGTAGTTGGGTGACTTAACGGGACTGTAACGTGTTTTGGCATAAGCAGAGGTTTTCACATAGGGTGGATGACTGCCTGGTGGGTTTTATTCTGTCTGCATCCTGAGGAATTGCCTCTTGAATTGCTTTTGATCTCCCAACCAGGAACAGCTATTAAAATACACATTCTCGTAATGATAGGTGTCTATTAAGTGCATATATCATCGTGAATCATGATGTTTGTAAATTTATTGCTTTGAGCCATATCTGCAACTTGAGATAGCTGTCTGGGGGCATCAGCTTTTCTGTGTGAGCACTTACTAAACTTAAAAGGAAATTCTAAGTTACGGTTACTATAGTAACTGCAGCTTAGACACATTGAAAATTCACATACATTAATATATTTAAACCAGACTCCCATGTATAAATATAGTGTGATGGATTTAGAGTTGCTATGGGAATTTAGTCTTTAAACTTTCTCTTTTCCTCAGAGATATCAGTGTTTCAACCTTGACATCTTAACATCTGAAAAGTGATTTCAAAAGAGAAGCAACCTAAGAAGTACAATAGAACAAAGTATTTGATCAGTTGTAATTAAGTCCATGATAAATGTAGATTTGAATAAATCCTAACAGTGTTTTTCAAAAACTGTATTGAACATTTGGATATTCTTACCCTCAGTACCCTTGATTTGGGCTTCTCTAAGGCTGTTCATCCAATCTTAAAAAAGGTCACCAAACTTTTTCATTCATTCATTAAGCAATGTTTGAGCATTTTTTGAGCGCTTCTTATGTAAGCATCACTTATTGCCTTCTTTTGAGAAAGAAGAGTTGTTTTTATTTTTTTGTAGTTTTTTTGTTATTTTAAAGAGAGGCCGTGAAATTAGCAGTTAAGAGTAGTTTTTGTCCTCGTGCTGACCTTGGTTTTATGGCCCAGAATATGGTCTCTTTTGGTCGGTGTACCATGTTGGGAGCAGTATTTTACAAATATCATTTAGGCCAAGGTGGTTGATGATGTTATTCAGATCGTCTCTTTATACTGATTTTTTTTGTTGTTGTCTAGTTCTAACAATTGCTGAGAAGGGAGTGTTAAAGTTTCCTGTTATGATTGTGGGATTATCTATTTCTCCCTTTAGTTCTCTCAGTTTTCATGTCATGTATTTTGAGGCGCTGTTATTAGACATACACAAATTTGTGAGTGTAAAATCATCCTGATGAATTGGCCCTCGTATTATTATGAGGGGCCCCTTTTTATCATTGTTAATACTCTTTGTCTTGAAGTCTATTTTATTTGATATTAACATAGCCCGTCTGACTTTGTTATGCTTACTATTTGCATGGTATATCTTTTTCCATGATACGTTAACTTTCCACTTGTCTTTTTCTTTATATTTAAAGTGTATCTCTTCTCATTGTTGTGTGTTGTCTGGTTGGACTTGTAGTGACCCTTATAGGACAAAGTGGAACGCCCCACAGGGCTTTCTAGGCTTTAATCTTTATGGGAGCAGGTCACCAGGTCTTTTCTGCCACGGAGTGGTGGTTTGAACCGCTGACCTGACCTTTTGGTTAGCAGCTCAGCATTTAACCATCAGGCCACCAGGGCTCCTTATATCTCTTGTAGGCAGTATATAATTGGGTTCTGCTTTTTTATTCATTCCAATGGCCTCTGCCTTTAAATTGGAGTATTCAGAGCACTAATGTTTGTCATAATTATTGGCTTGTTTAGATTTAGATCTACCATATTATCATTTGTTTTCTGTTTGCCTGCTCCATCTTTTGTTTCTCCTTTCCTGTCTTCTTCTGGATTTTAAAAATATTTGTAGAACTCCATTTTAATTTATCAGTTACCTTTTTAATGATACCTCTTTACATTAATTTTTTTAGTGGTTACTCTAAGGATCACCATATATATTCTGTTCACTGTACAGGTAGTCCCCGACTTACAGCGGGGCTCCATTCCGACAACTCTGTTTCAGGTCGGTTCTGACTGACTTAAGTTGAATACCTCATTTTTTTTTTTTTTTTTTTTAGTTTTCATTATTCTTACCTTTTACTATCAGTGTCTTTATAAATCTGGCAGTGCTTTGAACAGTAAATCATAAAATTGAACACCTGTGAGTGAACATCTGAGAATGATAACACAGCAAATACACACTGCAACGTATTACTAATGACAAGATGTACAGAAAAACAGATGGTTGTAAGTACAGTTCATTGTAATTAAAATATGTCGTAAGTCGGGGACTACCTGTATACTTTAATATTATACTACTATATGAAAAATGTGGAAATCCTGCAGCCCCCCACACCATACATATAGTTGCCATATGTATTATATCTATGCTTATTATAAACCCCACAAGACAGTGCCATAACTTTTGTTTTAAACCTGCACTGTCTAATACAGTAGCTACTGAGTACCTCAAATGTGCATATCCCAAACTGACATGTGTTGTATGTGTAAAATGCACAATGGATTTAGAAGATTTACTATAAAAAAGGTAAAAGATCTCATAATTTTATATTAATTACATGTAGAAATTTTAATATTTTGTACATATTAAAATTAATGTCATTTTCTTTTTACTTTTTTTAAAGCGGCTACTAGATAATTTTAAATATGTGGTTTGCATTTTATTTCTGTTGTTGATGCTTTAGACAGTCGTGTAGTACAAAGAAATTAAGAGAAAAATCTTTTTTTTAATATTTTTATCATTTCTAGTATTCTTCACTCATGCCTGAGCATCTGAGTTTCCTATTGGTTTCATTTCTCTTCAGACCAAAGGACTGTCTTTAGCATTTCTTGTAGCACAAGTCCAATGGTAAAAGATTCTTTTGGTTTTCCTTTTTCCATAAATGTCTTTATTTCACCTTCATTCTTGATGGATATTTTCAGTAGATAAAGAATTCTGGGCTGATTTTTTTTTTTTTTTTTTTTTTTTAAGCACTTTAAAGATATTCCACTTCCTTACGGCCTCCATAGTTTATGATAAGGTGTCCAAGTTCATTCAAACCATTCTTCCCTTATAAGTAACAAGTCGTTTTTCTCTGGGTGCTTCAAGATTTTCTCTTTATTTTGGGTTTTCAGTAGTGTGACTGTGATTGCCTAATCATCATTCTGTTCATCCTGTTTTGGAATTCATTGAGGTTTTTGAATATGTAAGTTTGTATCTTTTACCGTATTTGGGAAGTTTTTAGCCACTATCTTTTAAAAACATTTTTTCATCTCCATTCTCTCTTTCCTGTCCTTCTGAGACTCCATTTATCCATACTTTGAACTTATCTCACAGGTCTCTCAGGCTCTGGTCAGCTTCTTACAGTCTTTATTCTCCCTCTTTAGCTAAGATGATTTCTGTTGATCTGTCTTCAAGTTTACCCTCTCTTTCCTCTGTTACCTCTATTCTGCTATTATGCCAATTTTTTATTTACTCTATTTTTCAATTTTTTTTATTAACTTTTATTGAGCTTCAAGTGAACGTTTACAAATCAAGTCAAACTGTCACATATAAGTTTATATACACCTTACTCTGTACTCCCACTTGCTCTCCCCCTAATGAGTCAGCCATTCCAGTCTCTCGTGACAATTTTGCCAGCTTCTAACTCTCTCTATCCTCCCATCCCCCCTCCACACAGGAGATGCCAACACAGTCTCAAGTGTCCACCTGATACAAATAGCTCACTCTTCATCAGCATCTCTCTCCTACCCACTGTCCAGTCCCTTTCATGTCTGATGAGTTGTCTTCGGGAATGGTTCCTGTCCTGGGCCAACAGAAGGTTTGGGGACCGTGACCGCCGGGATTCCTCTAGTCTCAGTCAGACCATTAAGTCTGGTCTTTTTGTGAGAATTTGGGGTCTGCATCCCACTGATCTCCTGCTCCCTCAGGGGTTCTCTGTTGTGCTCCCTGTCAGGGCAGTCATCGGTTGTGGCTGGGCACCATCTAGTTCTTCTGGTCTCAGGATGATGTAGGTCTCTGGTTCATGTGGCCCTTTCTGTCTCTTGGGCTCTTAGTTATCGTGTGACCTTGGTGTTCTTCATTCTCCTTTGATCCAGGTGGATTGAGACCAATTGATGTGTCTTAGATGGCCACTTGTTAGCATTTAAGACCCCAGACGCCACATTTCAAAGTGGGATGCAGAATGTTTCCATAATAGAATTATTTTGCCAAATGACTTAGAAGTCCCCTTAAACCATGGTCCCCAGGCCCCCGCCCTTGCTCCGCTGACCTTTGAAGCATTCATTTTATCCCGGAAACTTCTTTGCTTTTGGTCCAGTCCAATTGAGCTGACCTTCCCTGTATTGAGTATTGTCCTTCCCTTCTATTTTTCAATTTTAAACTTTTTGTTTTTTTTATTATTTCTCTGCTGAGATTGCCTACCTTTCATTCATTACGAGGATATTTTTCTTTACTCACTGAGCATGGTTATGGTAACTGCTTTAAAGTTCTTGTCTGCTAACTCCAACATCCTGGTCACTCATAATTGCCATCTGTTGATTGTCTTTTCCTGTGAAAATCTGGCACATTTTTCTGAATCTTCATACGTTGAGTGATTTCGAATTGTCTTGGGCATTGTGAATGTTAGTTGTAGAGACTCTGGATTTTGTTATATTGTCCCAAAAAGTGTTGATTTTTTGATTTAACAGATAGTTAACTCAATTAGAGTCCAAGGGAAAACTACTCAAGAAGTTGAATCCCATTCAAGTGTCCTAACCTTCACTTGCCTTTCTCAGACCTGTACCTTTCTGCAGGACTTTCTTTTCCTTATTACCAAGATGCAAATCTCCGTTTACCTTTAACTACAAATGATGGTCTCACACCAAAACCATCATCAGAGACTTTAAACCAGGACAGTCCTTGATGGCATTTGACTCTCCAGAGCTGCCATAGCATAGGTATAGGCGCTCTTGTTCTTTTATGGTCTCGCATCAAGGTAAGTCATGCCTGTTTATTCTTACAACTTCCCAGGAGGTACCTGATTGATACTGCTGTCTCACAGTCCCCAGTCACCTACTCACATACCCTCCTACCCATATACTATTTATTTCTTCAAAGATTAAGCATTAATTTTCAGATATCATGAAATCTCAACTCAAAACAAGGAAGAGATGCATTTTTCTCACCAGCCCCATAATTAGCAAGACAACTTTGCATATAAAATGTTAGTTCTTCTCATTATTATATGAAAAAATATACCTTTCATTCATCCCCTACCCCATACCAGCATTGCATCTACTTGGCCTGTCCATATTAAGAAACCATCCTATTGCTAAGCCGCATACCACTTAATGGCTGCTTCTTTAGTTCCATTAAGATCTAGGGGAAATGGAAAGAAACACTTATAATGGCCTGATTAAATAAATTCTTAGAGGAGGTCTCGCACCCCATGGAAGGAGAGTGATATTGCCAGTTTCGTTCTTCCAGTTATACATCTAGCATATACAAGATGTATAAGATATACTTTTGGTTATTGGGATACTTTTCTCCTCATAGATTAACTAATACTGTATTTCTTTACCTATAGTAATGAGGAAGCCACAGCATAAAATATGAGCAGTGCTCTGCCTTACCAGGGTACTAAATATCTGTGACTTTGGAATATAAGGCACAGAGAGGAGCAAAAGGTCATGAAGAATTCAGGAGCTTTGGATACTAATCTCCTGGCAGTGTCTCTGGGAGAACCTAAGGCTCCTTCCTAGGAAGAGCCATGCATTTTTCATTTCCACCCCAATTTGTTTGCTTACTGAGGCAGTATCTTTGCCAGGAGATGGTGTACTACTAATTCAATTTGCAAGTTTTAATTGTCTTGGGTTTCTGGAATCAAAGTATGTACTATTTTTTTCTTAAAAACAATTTTTAAAAGCTTAGAGATAAAATCCTAGAGAATGTTGTCTGATGCCATTAGTGTATAAACTCTTTAAATCTAATGTGAATATAATTATTTCATGAAAGTTGGGGAAAAGGAAAACATTTAAAATATAGAGGGACTTGTCAGTAGTAGCAGGATTTAATGAGCATGTACTAAGTACCTGCTCCTGTTTAAAGCACTTAATATGTATTAACTCAGTTTAGCTTCACAACAGTTCTAAAAGATAAAACCAAACCCGTTGTCATTGGGTAGATTCCAACTCATTTTATCCTAAAAGATAAAGATAGGTAGTATAATTATCCCTATTTTAGAGTTAAGAAAACTGAGGTACAAAGAGGTTCAATAACTTGCCCGGGTCACACACTAGGAAGTAGGGAACCTAAAATATGGAGCTAAACACTGATTCCAGTGCTTGTAGTCTTTAGCCATTATATTATATTGCTTCTAAAATAGCATAGACAGGGCCCTGTTTTATGTCTTATCTCCTCCCATTTATACTGAACCACAGTAAATTTTCACAAACCAAATTCAAATTGCATGGTGTGTGGAAGAAATAGAAATGCCACTAAGGCTTGAAACGACAGAGTACATGCTGTTCTGTTTGGATACTTTTTTTTTTTAATGAATTTTTTAAACATTCCGAAACATTCTTACTCATCTCTGCAAAGGGCTCTTAAGCGAGAGAGTGAGAGTTACAACATTTTGTCGACATTTATAAATGGAGGAAATGTTAAACCAGTATTTCAGCTCACTTATTAGCCCAAAAGCAGAAATGTACGTAAAGCCTAGAATACTGAGCCTTGGACTAATGGGATTACTAATCTCGATTTCTTAAATCCATCAACTCATTAACTCTTTGGGTAAATGGTCTGGATCGTTTCAAAGTGAAGAGTAACCCCTCAGACAAAACTGGCATGTATTTGAGCCTGCTGCACTCTGTTTCCTCACATGGGACTCTGTGGAAGAGGCTGGCGGCCTCCATTGTGCTCCCAGCTACACCTGGTTAGCAAACAACCGTGGCCCTTTTTGAAACAGCATTGGGTCCTTTTATAAACAACATCAAGCCATTCTATATGTTGAAATATTAATTGATTCTGCAACTATAACCACCACCACCATCACCACCACCACCCCGCCCCCCCCCCCCCCCCCAGACGTTACTCTGACAGAACATTCTTTTTCCTCTGGATAGGTGTAACAGTGTTTTGCTTCTCACCCTGGCAGTAAACCTTGTCACAGGCCTTAAATGACTTAGCATTTATTCTCATTTTCTATAAGCAGAATGAAACAGGTCACGAGTGAACTTATATTTATTATCAGTGCTTTTCTTTGTCACTTGGTGTGTTGGACAAGAATATAAAACAGTTTTGATGGAAGAATTTTCTGGAATTACTTTGAATTGGGTCAACTAGTGTATCAGCCAGGTCTGTCTTGTTAAATCATTGTGTCCCCGTTGCCTGACACATTGAAGGTTCTCATTTAATAATCGTTGAATTGAATTAAATTGAACCACTGCAGTATCCATTTGAATCAAGGATGACATGTACCTAAGCCAACACATAGCTGTACTTGAAGTAATCTCCATGTATCTCCATCACCTGAGAAGCCCCTTACACTGTAGCTTAGAAATTAGCATGGTATATTATACAGGAGCATAGGAACTATTTCTGAAACAACAGTTATCATTTCGGGGATTCTCCCCCTTTTTTGTGAGAGCTTTAATTCTCATTAATTCATTTAATCACTTAAGTATTTTTTTGAGGCACCGCTGATAAACAATGAGTCTGACAGGACCTCTGCTTTCAAAGAAGTTGCAGCCTAGTGGGAAAGCCTGACAGTAAATAGACAGTAGCAATATGGTGAAGTAAATGCTGTCAGGGTACAAAGGAAAAGACCACCTGAGCTGGTCTTGCATATTCTAGAAAGGTTTCTTGGAAAAAGTGAGGTACAGCTAAGATTTAATGAATGAGTACAAGTTAACCAGGTGAAGGGTACGGTGAAGAAGGTTCAGGCAGAAAGAACAGGAAGTTGAAATCAAGAGAGAATGTGCTCTGTTCAGTAAAATTCTTCTCATTCAGTATGACTGTTAAGCACGAGGCTATAGAGGTAAGCAGGGCCCTTGTGAAATGGGTGTATTAGAGATCTTCAGCTTCAAAAAATTACCACAGACTTAGCAGCTGAAAACACATGTATTATCTCATAGCTTCTGAAGTCCAGGCACAGCTTGGTTGGGTTCTCTGTTAATTAGGGTCTCACCAGTCTGCAATCCAGGTATCTGCTGGGGCTGTGGTCACTTCGAACCTCCCTCAGGTTGTTGGCAGTTCCCTTGCAGTTGCAGGACTGAGACTTCAGTTTCTTGCTGGCTGCAGCTCTCAGTTCCTAGAGGCCACCTGCAGTTCCATGGGCTTTTTCAACATGGGCTCTGACCATGTTAACTTCTCCAAGGCCAGTAAGGGGGGGATGGGTCTCTCAAGCATGTTTGCTGACAAGACAGAGTCATAGCTGCAGTAACGTAATCATGAATGTGATGTCCTATCACATTTTCCATAGTCTTTTGGTTAGAAGAAGTCATAGGGCCCACCCACACTCAAGAGGAAGGTATGACACAAAGCCATGAACACCAGGAGGCAGGGATCATTGTGGGGAGGCCATCTTAGTGTCTGTCTGTCCCAGAGGTTTACATTTTATAATGGGGACAGTTGGGAGGCATTGGAAGGTTTAAGAAGTTTGCTCCCCAGTGTAGAGAACACAATTACAATCCAAAAGACTAGCTAAGAGGCTATGGCAGCAAACCATCAGGAGAGGATGGTGGCCTAAAAGAAGGTAATGGCCATGTGGATTATGGAGACTTTAAGGAGGTACAACCAACAAAACTTGATAAACTGGACATGGGAAGTAAAGGAGAGGCGGATGCCAAGGATGAGTGATTCTAGCTTGGCGGATTGGTGGAAGCAAAGAACGCTGGCTTCTGCTGATTATGGTTAGTAAAGGAGAACGGATGATTCAAATGGGGCTGTGTCCTAGGTTCTCTCGTCCCTGAACTGGGACCTACTCTGTGGCCTCCGACCATGTCTGTCATTGCAAGGAAGTCTGGGTAAGACAGTGTTAAAGAAGCACCACAGACTTGCCACCATCAGATGAACAACCCAAAGCCCTAGTCTTAGCAATTGAAGTCGACAGGGACTATGACTGGAATCTAAGGGACAACATATTCGTAAAGTAATTAAACACTTATGTACCTCCTCAAAGTGGCAGTTTTAGTTTATAAGCCTTTTGCTGAAATGACTGCTGAATGCTGGGATTGCAGTGACACCCATGATGCCATTGTTATGGTAACGCCTGTGTCTTTTATTCCCAGTCTGCTTAGCTCTTTCCAACCACCCCTTCAAATACTACCTTCCCCTAATGCTGTAAGTGGGGTGCTCCCCTAAGTTATCGTTGAGATGCTGATGTGTGTAGTTTTTATGGGGGCGAGGAATCCTCACCATTTCCGGTGCTCTAGGAAAAATTTAAAAATAAGGATTTGAACTAAGATGGTGATTAGATTTTGTACCTAATGTGTTTCGAAGCTGCCTTAATTTTCTTCCAAAACGTGAGAAGCATGAAAAGTCAGAAGTGTATCGAAAGACATGTATACCATGTTCAGATAACTATTTAAAAGTTAGAATTTTTAATGCTTGAGCCATTTCAAGATGAGGAGCTCTTTCCTGCATTTTTTTTTTCCCCTATGAAAAATTCTGTGAAACCAAAATGACTCAAGCAGAGCCTGGAAAATACTGGAGAATCACATGATGGCTAAAAATAAGCACATCATCTCCAGCAGGGACAGTAACCAGGGCGGAAGTAACTCAGTGCATGAGTCCTCACACTCGCTGGTGTGCTCGGGGTAGCCAGCCCTCTGGCCCATGCCAGGGATAGGATCTGTCACGTCCAGTCAGGGCAAAGCTTGCTTTCGGTGTGACCACAGCCACACCCTGGCGTGGCGCTCTGCTCTCTGTGGCCCCTGATGTCCAGTGTGGCCCACGGGTCTGCTCTCCCAGGGCAGAGCCATTTGTTATTCTGTGTCATTGCCTGTGAGAAGTGGATCGGGAGGGACTCTAACAGTCTTCCATCGCTGCCTACTTTTCCTTCAGCCCTGTCCTTGGAATCAGTAGCAAATGCTGTCAGTCATAGTGTGTCTCTTTGTGGCTTAACACAGCAAAACGTACATGGTTTAAAATGACTGGGGTATCAGGGACTGTTCAATAGGGTATATAATGTGGTTTTTTTAAATACTGCACTGCAAATGCTTTACCAAAAAACAACAACAAAATAAAAACCTGGAGCACTCACTCTTAGACCCAGGGGAATTTCTGCAGTGGCCTCCTTACTGGTCTTTCTGTGTCTTCCCTCACCCTCCACTAGCCTGTTCACCAGAGCAGGTAGAGTGAGCCTTGTGAAGCCTAAGTCAGATATGTCACTCCTCTGCTGAAAATCCTGCAGAGTCTTCCCTTTTACCTTCCCTTTTACTGCCTGACCATAGCCTGTGAGGTCTTCCGTGACCTGCCCCTTCCGTGGCCTCTGGCCTTCTCTCCTCCTGCTGTACCCCGGGCTCCTTCTGCTCTAGCCATATTGGCCTTATTCCCAAACAGTTGAAACAGGCCTTTGCACTAGCATTGGACCATTCCTCCACCAGAAATGCTCTTTTCCTGGCTATTCGTATGACTAACTTCCTCACCTCCCTCACATCTTTGCTCAGATCTCACTTTCTTAAAGAGACCTTGAGTAATGGCCCTTCCTGAGACTGGCATGGCCTGTGTGGGGATCATGGAAGCTATGACTATGGAGTTGTTAAAGGAGATACTGGCTTCTGTGAGGAGTGAGCCCTTTGAGCCAGAGCGATTCCCAAGTCTGCCTGATGGACATCTTGCCTTTTTGCATCTTCGTGGACACTGACCCACTGTAACCCATGAAAGGTCCTGAGTCTGAATGGGAACTGAAATAGAGAAGACCCATGGAGGATGCTCAGCTTTTCCTGAGCTTGCTATTTAAAATTGTGGCTCACCCACCCTCAACCCCATAATCCTTATCCTTCATGCTCTACTTTTCTTTCTCCATGGCATTTATTGTATAGCTTACTCTAGCATTTGCTGATGTGTTATGTTATTGTTTATTATCTCATATCCCTGCTAGAACATACATTCCACCAGGACAGGCATCTTTGTATTTCATTCATTGTTTTATCCTAGGTGCCTGTTAACTTCCCAGGCACTAGCAGGGGTTCAGTAAATATTTGTTGTGTGAATAAACTAATTAGGGTAATTTCAGGGGGAGACTTAAGCTAAATAAAGCACACTGACTTCGCAGATAAGAGTACATGGAATGGAGGGACTATGCCTGAGAGCCCAATGGTGGGTTCTAGGTTAATACATTTTTGTAAAGATTGTCTTTAAATAAAAATGGAGCCTCTTTTCTTTCCTTGTGATTTCAGCCATTTCATTTTTCTTTTGCCACTGTCTAGAAACGGGAAACTAATGTACGTTTTCATCATTAGCCATTGAATCAAGTCTCGTTTGCTGACTAATAATAGTAATGTAAGCTGACATCTATAGGGTCACTATGAGTTGGAATCGACTCCATGGTACTGGGTTCGGTTTTTTTTTTTTAGCTGAAGTTTATTGAGCACTTACTATGTGCCAGGCTGTTGTGTATTTTCCATGCATTAACTCATGTACTCTTCCCAACTCCATAGAGTAGGTACTGCTCTTCCTATTTTATACATAAAGAAACCAAAGTTCAGTTATAACCAGAACTAAGCTATTGGAACCAAGAATTGCATTACTTCTAAAATTGGTAAAACTCACTATTTACCACTACTATGAGTCGGAATCGACTTGATGGCAATGGGAATAATGGGTGCTGCTATTTAAATACAGATAGTCAGAGGAAACAACAACCAGTGAATAAAATAAATCAGTAATTAAAAAAAAAAAAATCAAGGTGATAGCGAAAGTCACCCAGCCACCACGTGGCAGAGTCAGGATTCATATGAAGGTGGTCTGGCTCCAGGGCCTCCCCGCCCCCACCCCAGCCCCTGTGCTACACTTGCCCCAGAGGCAAGATGGAGGATATCCAATTCCATACCAGGTCTTCCTTCCCACAAGGTTCATGTGGCTCATGGTTGGCTGTATGGAGCCACCCAAGCTGTTCAAAGAGGACCTGCCTACTTTTATAAACTGACACTGAAGTAGCAAAAAGGAAGAACAGCCAAACTTTGCCAGCGGCTGCACTGGTGAGGACAGAAGTCATGAGGGCTATGAACTACCGATTTCAGAATAAAAGAACCAGCCTCATAATGATCTCATGAATCAGGACACCCCTGCACCCTGTTGTTATGGGTTGAATTGTCTCCCCAAAAAATATGTGTTGTTAATCCTAGCTTCTGTGCCTGTGGTTGTAATCCCATTTGGGAGTAGATTGTCTTTGTTATGTTAATGAGGTAGGATTAGTATAGGGTATATCTGGAGTCAGTCTCTTTTGAGATATAAAAGACATTAAACAAACAAGCAGAGATCGGGGAAGAGAGTTGTCAAGACACAGGAAGATCTCCCAGGAGCAGAAGCTCAAAGCTCTGGACCTTCCTGCGGAGTCAACAGAGAGAGAGAAAGCCTTCCCTTAGAGCCGGCACCCTCATTTGGACTTCTAGCCTCCCAAACTGTGAGAAAATAAATTTGATTGTTAAAGTCATCCACTCGTGGTATTTGTTATAGCAGCACTAGATGACTAAAACCAAATTAAGAGGCAGGGAGGGGCCTTCCTCCAGAGCTGACAGAGAAACAAAGCCTTCTTCTAGAGCCAGCACCCTGAACTGGGACTTCTAGCCTCCTAAACTGTGAGAAAATAAGTTTGTTTGTTAAAGCCATCCACTTGTGGTATTTCTGTTATAGCAGCGCTAGATAACTAAGACACTTGTTAAATTCCATTTAGACTGGACTCTGGCCAGTGAAGTGCTTTTTTTGCCCTCGAAGCAAAGCACAGCTACTGAAGCTACAAAGGGAAGGGATCTAGCCATTTTTAAAGGAGAGAATTGGATCTTTAAATATGACTTGAATTTGTAACCATCAGAATTGTGTGTGTGGGAGGTGTCAGTCATATCACAGCATGATGGCCCTGGTGTCAGTGGTACCACTTAGGAAACCCTCTTCCTGGAGGAATTCTCTCTCGTCCTCAGTCCAGCTCATACCCTTTGCCCAGGAATGGCCTTTTTATTTTTTTAAACCAACCTCGTTATCAGTTAAAAAATAAACTCTGTTTGCCGAAGTAAGTGGGATGAGCAAGTCAGACCCATTGTAAATTATCAATCAGTGCAGATTTAATATATTTGCACTGTGTTTCAGCTCTATGGGTTTTGTTGTTGTTGTTGTTTTAAGTCCCAGAATGGTGTACATGGTTAATGCACTTGGCTGCTAACTGAAAGGTTAGCAGTTCAAGTCCACCCAGAGGTGCCTTGGAAGAAAGAACTGGCAATCTAATTCTAAAAAATCAGCCATTGAAAACCCTGTCGACCACAGTTTTACTCTGACAAACACGGAGTCAACTCGGTGGGAACCGGGTTTTTTATGGGGGGTTTTAATTGAGTGTGAAGGACTCTGCGAAGAGGAATAGACTCTCGAAGTAGGGAAGACTTTGGGGATGACCAGAATTGTGGTTGCTCCCTGAGTGTATGTGCCTGTGCGTATGTTTTTTAATGTCTCTGTGGTTCTTGTCAACAGGATTAATGTCATATTTTTAGCTCCTCTGTTTATGATTTTGGCAGAATGAATACAACAGATTATGTGAGAAGAATTTCTAAATTCCATCAGAGTCCCGACCATGAAGGATAAAGCCAAGTACAGTGCTTTTCATCAGTCTGAATTCATTGGGCCTAATATGACCAAAATGTTGTAGCATTTTCCATAAACATTAAGCAAACTACTAATTACTGACATTAGACGCAGCGAAGCTTTGGCTTTACTAAGGCAATGAATCAGGCCACTCTTTGTTTTTTACAACTATGGTTAAAATATCTTAGAATCATATTTATACCCCAAATCCTAAAGGCATTAATTAAAACACAACTGCTCAAAGACTAGCTTTGTAAATCATGTCCATATCCATTGGGTAATGTCAGAGAATTATAGGGACTTGTACAGAATTTATGTCTATTTTCCTCTGCTTCTGAAACTCCATTTTATTTTGAAAGGGAAAATTAAGGGGGGAGAGAGCAGCTTGAGGGCAAAACAATCGCTTGTAAAGGCAGGACTACCACCAATTATGGTTTCAGGACATCATCAAATGCAGCTTGAAAAAAATTTGAAGTGTTTGATAGCTGCAAGAACAAATCTATATCTGTATTACAGCCAAAGTAACTGCGCTGTCTTTAAAAGCCATTATGTAAATGTTTTTCACATCAGCAGTATTGAGCGAAGAGGCACAGGAAGGTACAGAAGTGAAATAAATCACTGCAGAATGAGCAGATCCTAGGAGTTAAGGAGGAAGCTAGCGAGGACCCCAGTGTTTAAAATCAAGATTCGATGCTGTGTAAAGGACATTATTGGGTCATTTTACAAAATTGGAATGCAAATGGTAGGTTACATAAGTGTTAGATCAATATTCACTTTACTGGGAGTTGGTAATTGTCCAGTTTTCAGATAACGTCCTTATTATAGAGGCCCAGGTAGGTGGGAAAGAAGTACCTGGCAGCCCCCAAAACTGGGGTACACTTTATAATATGGTTGTTTAAAAGAAGCAAATATATAAAGCAAATAAACAAAAAACATAGTCTTAACTATCTAAAAAGTATCCTGTACTTTAGGATATTGTCTACTATTATTTATTCTCTGGGAGGCAGCAGGGAGAGCATTTCAGACAGAGGGAATACAGCCCAGGTCACACTGTGTGGCCATGTAGCTTGCTCCTGAGATCCTCAGGGGTGGCCATGAATAGGGATTCTTAGGTGACTGTCACCCCCACGAGACCGTGAGCTCCTCGAAAGCAGAGACTTTGTCTTCGTCATCTTTTTATCCTCAGCAGATAGAATTTATTTACTTGTTCATATATTTATTTAAATATGTGTTCATTCACCAAATATATGTTCCACTCAGCGTTGTGCTAAGCACCTGAGGTATAAAGATGAATAAGACATGGTCCTTGCCCTCCAGGAGTCTGCCAGAGGAGGGGATCAGGGTTGTGGTAGAGACGTGGACCAGTGGGAGCAACTGCACCAAACTGAAGGGGTAGTCAGAAATGGAGCTGCCACCTCATCGGAACTATGTTCAGAGTAAAAGTGACCGGGCTCCTAGTGACAGCCTGAATCCCTTAATCCATGCAGTGTGTAAGCTTCACTGTGTATGCTTTGTGGCATCTGTTTTGGCTACAGAGACTCATTTCCTATGCCTGTGCTATGTTCTAGATAGTAAGATTCCATCGTGAGCTGAGCTTCAGATAGGGAGGTCTTACCTGAAATCAGTGGTCTGCAAAATATGTATAAATGTGTGTATGTGTGTGTGTGTAATCACCATTAGTGATGTTTCATTGGACCACTTGGTTAAGGTGCTGACCCCCAGATATCTCCCTGTCGTAAAGGTGCAGTTTTCTCTTTGTCATAACATAAAGTGTAATAATATAAAATTTATAGGGTAATACCTTGATGTGTGTCTTGTCTCCAAAAACCTCTCACCTCAGTGTTTTCTAATCTATCAATGATCCTTTGCTAAGTCAGTTACTAGCTATGAGTGTTGTAAAACTGTGATTCTTCTGGCTCTAACATTTCTACATTTATTATGTAGCAGTAGTCTGTAAAGAAGAGCTTTTTATTCTCTCTCCTTCTCTGTATCTTTATGGACTTGGAATTTTTATTTATTCAACTCATTACAGTAAGTTATTCCAGGCTCACCTTGTATTTTCCCTGCCTGATCTGTGGAATCAGGCCATTTCTTAAGAAGTCCTTTTAGTGCAGAATGGCATTTAGAAACCAAGATTTTGTCACAGGAGTATTCGCTCCTCTTGAGATGTCATTGCTCCTAGGCTCTTTCAGTGACTGAATCTAGGGAATGTGTTGAAAAAACATACAGTTGTATTGCTATTTTTTCTATAAAGTATTAATCTGTTATAAGGGCTGTTCTCTTATTAGAAATTCAATTATGGTGATGCTGTGAATCTATTTAAGAACTTTCCTCTTAACCTTAAAATCCTTTTGCATCTGTTGCTCATTTCTCTGGAGGGAGAAGGGACATGTAACTTGGAAAAAAAAAATCAGTGCTCAGAAATATTAAATAAGTTACCCAAGAAGACACAATCTTTTAATCATGTGAGCTCCTTCTAAGGGCATATGTGCTGTTTCTGTAATGGGAAGGAACCACTGGGAGTCTCTCATACTTTTTAGTAAATTTCTTTCATATCATATATTTGCTACATGTCTAAAAGGCATTTTTTAATATTGTCAATATGTATAATTTATTCTGGTTGCTTTCAGGTGCGGCTAAATCAAGTCCAGCATCTAAACCAGGATCCACACCTTCTCGTCCCTCTTCAGCCAAAAGGGCTTCGTCTAGCAGCTCAGCATCCAAATCTGATAAAGATCTAGAAACACAAGTCATACAGCTTAATGAACAGGTAACTTATCGTTCCCGACTCTGTCTCTGGGAGCAGTGGTATGTATAAGGGATGAGGAACCAGTATCCTATAGGCCTGGTATAAGGGGGGAGTTGAGGCAGAGTCAGTGGTTTCTAGCAAGTAAGAGTGAAAAGAATTGTTTGGGAAGGTAAAATTTGTGACCCGTTAATGAATAGAAGATGACGATCACAAATCTCAAAGTTATACATGGGGACAGAAGAACAAATGGCTTAGGCTCGGGTAAGTGCAAGCTTGCAGACCAGCCCTCCCCTGCTTTCTGTCTCTGTGGTGATTGTGAGCTCCAGGCTGACCATGGCCTCTCCGGTCCACTCTGACCAGTCTAGAGAGTGTTCAAAGCTGCTCTAGGGTTAGTCTGTCTCCCTTGCTCCCTCCCTCTTTTCTTTCTTTCAACAGCTTTTTGTTAAGCCTGTTCTGTGTGTTAGATACTATGCTTGATGTTAGTAATGGTGAGCAAGACAGATACAGACAGCAACTGCCCACGGTAGGCTATTAACGCAAGAAAAACAAAAACCTAATACTTCCCACAGTGGGAAGTTCAGAGCTACAAGAGGACTGAACCCTATACTGGGGGATCAGGAAGGTGACAGTTGCTCTTTAAGTAAAAGATCTTTCTGTTTTATCCAGTGTTCCTCCTAATTACAGTAAATCTAGCTCTGCTATCTTTGAAATTTTCAATATAAAAGACATAGGTATGCTTTTTAACAAACAATAGCTAATTTTACCTAGATTATAAAAGCTGGTTGCCATCGAGTCCACTCTGACACATGGCGACCCTGTGTGTGTCAGAGTGGAACCGTGCTCCATAGGCTTTTAATGGCCGATTTTTTTGAATTAGATTGTGAGGTCTTCTGAGTTGCCTTTGGTTGGACTCAAACCTCCAACCTTTCAATTAGCAGCCAAGTGCGTTAACAGTTTGCACCACCCAGGGACTCTGCTTAAGATTACACATAGTTTAAGAGTGATAAACAAATGGTAGAACGGAGCCCACTGCAGAAGCCACGTGACCTCACTCTGTGTCAGAGGAGACTTTTATCTTGGCTGCTTCCATCACTTAGGGAGGAACCTTTAATCAAGGTCCCGGGGCTATTTCCCAGCCACTCATGGAGGCCATTTCAGGTGACTAATCTTATTTTTGATGAGCCAGCAAGAGTCTGAAAACTGTTTTTGAGATAATTGTCTACAGGCAGTCACTGGGTTACAAACGAGATCTGTTCCTTACTGTGTCATTAAGTTGAATTTGTAGGTGAGTCAGAACAGGTACATATATGGTTCTTATTTAGCCTTCCATGTAATTTACTGCAAGAAAAGGCTCAAAGCCTTTTCAGTGATTCAAAAGCTGCCCATGCAGCAAATGAAGGTGATTGTGATGAAGAATTTGTTGCAAGTAGGTTTGGGAGCCCTGGTGGCACAGTGTTAAGCATTTGGCCACCAACTGAAAGGTTGGCAATTCGAATCCACCAGCCACTCCTCGGAAATCGTATGGGGCGGTCCTTCTCTGTCCTATGGGGTCGCTATGAGTTGTAATCGACTCAATGGCCATGGGTTTGGTTTTGGGTATGGGGTGGGTTGGTTCAGTCCTTCCACAGTGAGGGCAGATTTATATAACATTAAAGGGCAAGGAGGAGTTGTCTGTAACCAGAGGACAGACACTGTATTTACAATCAAGTAACTACTTTAAAAGCACACAGTTGCTTAACTAGGGTGTTTCTTTACCACTCTGATCACTTTAATGAAAAAGGTAAAACCTGAAGTCATCCAGCAGGTAAGACTCTGATTTAGAAACTGTTGAATGTTCTAATGACCTGCTGATCCTCAGTCTGAGCCCATACAGAGTTTCCAGTAATAAGTTCATCTCAGATCAAACGGCAATTAAGACAGCCATATGAACCTTGGGCCACATGCTTGAGGCTCCAAGGAAATCAGAGTAGACCAAAGGAAGCAGGCAGTGGGTCTATAATACTTTGGATTTATAGCTCTTCTCTCCTTAGAAACTCCAATTCTTCTGGTACTTTTATTAGCTCCAGCTCATGTTTCTTCATGACTCCGCTCACTGTTTTTTTTTTCTTCTGTCTTCACCCACCACCATACCCCAGTTCCCAAGCCTCCAGCCCAAATTATAACCACATGAAAACCTCAAGGTCCTTTCTGCCCCTCCCTCCAGCCTCACTTCTTCTCCTTGGGGCCATCTGTAGGCCCCACTTAGCTGTCCAAATCACACAAAGGGCCCCAAACATCTCCAGGGGATCCAGACCTCTAAAACAACTCAGCTAAATCATCCTACCACCCAAATGACACTCCAGACAAGACAGTGTGAAAAGAGGGGTCTTCTCCCTTCTTGCTATAATTCCTTCATTACTCTCCAAAGGCCTCACTTCCCACACGCCCCTTGATGCATCCACATCAACACACCAGGTATGTCTGCCCCCGTCTGTCCCTCAGAGGGAGAGCCTTACAACACCCTACATTGTGCGTCATTCATTCAACACATATTTACTGAGCACTTACTCCGTATCCATCTCCTTGGTGATTGGTTATTGCTCCCTCCACTCTCTGCCCTTGAAGCTGGCGGAGACGACTCCCAGACGTTGATGGGAGCTGCACGGGCAGCACTAGGTTGCACCTGAGAATACTAGGACCAAGAGAGGTTGAGGGAACATATTTAGGCCGAAGAATGAATTACAGTAGTAATAGAGACAATGACAAGTGCTGTAAGGCTTAGGAATTTTCATTTGCTTGGCCTCATGCCTTTATTCAAGTAGCCTCCCATGATATACTATAAAACTACCACTGTGCTAGACAATTCCAATGATAGAAATGAATCAAAGGACGTAGGGGAGGAAAACATAAATAAAATAATTAGGGACTGTTTCTAGACAGCGGGTTAACAAATGGGTCGTGGTGTGGAGTCGCTGCCTTGCTAAAGGACCAGTGGCAGGAGTGGAAGATGGCCATTGGTTAACCCGAGCAGAGACTGGCTTATGACCTGGACTGCAAGGCCTGGGAGGACCTGCAGTGTATGGACATACTGAGAAGAGTAGGGAGAATCATGAGAAATGAATGCCCTTTCCTTGCCCCATTCCTCTTAACTTTTCTCAAGGTCCATCTCCGGTATCTCCTTCATTGCTTAGGCTCTGCTGCTAAGAGAAAGGTTGATGGTTCAAATCTGCCAGTCGTTCCGTGAGAGAAAAGACCCGGCCATCTGCTGCCATAAAGATTAGAGCCTAGGAAACCCCACGGGGCAGTTCCACTGTGTCCTTAGGGTCACTATGAGTCTGAATTGACTCAGGGGCACGCAACAATGGGGTGACCTTGACCTTTGTGAATGGGACTGTGAAAATGGAATTTTGTTTGCTGATTGATCTTTCATCATGTAATTTAGCTACTATTTGCTTTTACTAGTGAATGTTTATAGCTGAACAGCAGCTACCTAATGCATCTGGAATACTACCAACTGGGTTGTGTATTTCTACAAAAGCCTCAGCTGTTTGTTCATTATACAGACCAAAGCACTCTTGGAAGGCCAACAAACCTCATTCTCCTGGGTTGAGTGTGTCCAAGAGACACTCCTTGCCTGGTGGTACAGGGTTGCTGAGGAGTGGTAGCGTACCATAACCTGCCACAAATCCATCTGCTGGCACCACTGTAGACTTGAGATGGAGTTCATGGCCAAGGCCAGCAAGGTGATTGGTTGGTTTTAAAGCTGGAAAGGATTTCTAGAATAAAGAGGGTTTTCTTTTTTCTGGAAATTCAGGGTGATTACCTTCAGTTTTTATAGTATATAATAAAAGTTAAAACATTAGCACAGTGACCCTCCAATGCTTTGTGAAAGTGGTTCACAGGCTTTCTCTGAGAAGATAATTTTGATTTTCTTTACATTTTTGGATCACTGGACAGGTTGGGGAAATGGGGGGCTGACCGTGAAAAGGTGAGATACTCCTTCTCCTGGGGAGTCTCCACAGACCAAAGAGAGGAGAGATGGCATTTTCCTTTTAGAGAATTCTCTATCCACCAGCAGATTCCCGGGGCTAAGGGAGGAGAAGTGATTGCTCTCTGAGGGCAATCTCCTTACGTAGCATAACGCTCCTCAGAAAGAGACCCTTCCAACAGTCACAGGATACCCTTGTACTCTTACTGTATAAATTGCTTACCTGGAACACTGAGAGTTTAAGTCCTCCAGGAGATGCTGGAGAAAATCCGGTTCTCTTGCAAACATAGTGATACCCCATTATATTAGATTGCAACCATCTCTAATAATTGCTGCCACTCAGTACATGTCTCTAGAGTCTAGTATCTGTTGACTCTCCAGCATCATAGATGCTCATCCACTGGGCTTTTGACAGTTTAACAGACTGCTTATCCCAGGATCCAGTTGTTTTTTAACCAGGTCTAACGTGATTACTGTGGAACAAAAATAGCTAACTCATTTAACCAGTACTTGCTGAACACCTGCTTATGTGGCAAGCATTGGGAATACAATGGTGAGCAGAACAGACAAAATCCCTGCACTCACGAAGATCTTACATTTTATTGAGGGGAAAACAGTAAACAAATATAAATATGTCACATGGTGATAAGTGCTATGAAGAAAAATAAAAGCAGTACACAAGTGCTTTGCAAAGTTCATCAGCTGTCAAAACACACACGCATATACACATACATACACACACACCCAGGCAGACACACACACCACACGGTTCCTAGGAAACTGTCACTGTTAGAATGAATCAGCTTCACTTTGGAAATAAATTGGTCACGTAAGTAATGGAAGTGAACCTTCTTCTAGCAGTAAATAGTTTAATGCAGCCTTGGAAAAAAGCATCTATGAGAAGCCAATTATAATTCCGCCCAAAGAAATCAATTGTAGAACTCATTTTGCTGATTTTAAATAGGATTGGGCTTTACCTTGTGGGATACGTCTCTGAGCATATTTGCTTCAAAGTAGAGATTTATACTCTATCTGTCCCTTATCAGTGACCAGTTATAGGTGATGGAAGAGATGAGTAGGAAGTGGGAGTTTTGGTTCACTTTTAGCCAAGAAAGATAATTGAGCATTCACTTATTTTGCTCCTACCATGTGCCAAACCTGGTGGTGCAACAGTTATACATCAGCTGCTAACCAAAAGGTGGGTGGTTTGGATCCATTCAGCAGCTCCACAGGGGAAGGTCCGGTGACCTGCTTCTGTAAAGATTACAGCCTAGAAAACCCTATGGGACAGCTCTACTCTGTTGCATAGGGTCACTATGAGGCAAAATCAACACGACGGTGCCTAACTACGACATGTGCCAAACTGAACTCTGCTCTTGCATTGTCCATTATCTGGTGGGAGACAGACGTAGAAACACACAACAACAACACACAAATGAAAACGGCTCTCATGGAAATGGAAGGAGAGGGCAGAGGATAGAACAGCTATGTGAAAGCATCAGTGACATTGTCGCTGAGGGGCCATATTCCTGAGTCTGACAGGATCAGAGAGGATTTACCAGGTGAGCGAGAAGGGGATGGACACAGTACGTGCCCTGTTATCTGTTTGAATGAATCAATAATTCCAGACAGATAAATACCATGGACAAAGGCCCAGAATTATGAGGTTGAAGACAATTTTGCATTCAAGCATAATTTTTGGAAATTCTGATAAGGATAATTCTTAATATAGTGAAAGAGAGATTTCATGTAAGGAGGACCATGAAAGACTTAATTTACCTGCCCTCCTAAAGAATATTCTCTGTATAAAGGCGAATGCACATGGAGTCAAAACCGTGGGTCCAGGAGGGGGGTTAGAGTTTAGGCCTGCGTGTGACTGCTTTGCCCATAGGAGTGTGGCAGCTGGAGGTTTGGAGCTGGATCCATGTACACCCCATCAGTGTTTCTTCAGCCCCCAGTGGTCTTCTCCTTCCCTCCTCTTGTACTACATCTGTAATCACTATGAGAAGCTGCACAGAAGTGGAGCTTCCATATCTTAACCGCCCTTCTAGTGATAATGCCCAAAGCCAGAAGTTGAGAAATGAAGATCTGCTCAGCCAGGCTTTCACTCTCACCCCCTCTGCCTTGTGTTGCCAAGAGCCTGTTTCTCCCTAGAAAGCATTTGCCTCATTTGGCTCAGTATCATTTGTGAACAGGTCCAAAACTAAGGATGGCTCTTAATCCAAGTGATCTGAAGAAAGGAGAGTCCTCGAGATAAATGTAACACAAGCGGTCACACCCATCTCCCTCACCTCTTCCAGTCTCTCATCTCCCCTCCCTGCAGATTATGAACAAGTTAGAGGAAAGCTTACTCGGAGCCTGGGTGGACTGTGTCCAGCACGATGACCACTCTGACATTGGCTAATAAACAATCGAATAAAAGGAATGAGTCGTGTGTTATGAGATTGGACATTTGGGCCCAGGCCCAAATGTCTGAACAATACCCCTGTTGTTTCTGCCTGGAACTTGCACATTGGTTATTTTTGCATGTTTTGGGTCTTCATCGTACAGGCAGAGTTGGTTACTTATGTTTTATAATATGTTTTGGGTTTTTTTTTTCCCCCCACGCTTGTTTTCTTGCAGGTACATTCATTAAAACTGGCCCTTGAAGGTGTGGAAAAGGAAAGGGATTTCTACTTCGGAAAGTTGAGAGAGATTGAGCTGCTCTGCCAAGAGCACGGGCAGGAAAATGACGACCTTGTGCAGCGACTAATGGAAGTTCTCTATGCTTCAGAAGAACACGTAAGTGTTAGGAGCCTTGACGCCTGTGCTCTGAAACGACTCCTTGGTCACAGTGCAGTGGATCAGCGTGCCTTAGGACACCTCCCTGGGACTTCAGGGAGAATGAAAAGGCAGCCATTCCTTTTGATATCCCCAGAAGAATACAGATCACTATCATTGTGATCTTTGATCCGGGCCTGCATGACATGCATTTATAAATTAATCTGGGAGGAGATAAATGGATGAGGGGGCAGGGGAAGTCTTTAATTGAGAAAAATGGGCTTACGCAGTCATATCCCAAGTGGTTTTCAGCTCTCTGAGCAAATGAGCGATAAGAATTTGTGTAAGGATTCTTTTTTCTTCACAAATGATCAGATTGTACTTAAAGAAGAAAATAATCTAGGTGCTTTTCCCATCCTCGTAGTCCCCACAACTGACTGTTTTTATTTCATAACTGGTTGTCTTGGTTACTTATTGCCAATACAGAACTATGGGATAGCCCTTTGGCACAAATACTTCTAGAAGGCTTCATTTGTGGGGAGGACCTCCCACCAGGGTTGCTGCTTACAAGTGAATGTGCCTAAGGGAGACCCAGAATGTGGCTTATGGCAATAGAAAGCAAATGTGAGGAGAGGAGAGAAACAGATCACAAACAAGAGTCTCAGGATGCCAATAGGGGAACCAACCAACCAATTGCTGTCAAGTTGACGCCAACTCACGATGACCCCATGTGTGTCAGAGTAGAACTGTGCTCCGTAGGGTTTACAATAGTTGATTTTTCAGAAGTCAGTTGCCAGGTCTTTCTTCCAAGGTGCCTTCAGGTGGACAACCTTTCGGTTAGCAGTTGAGCAAGTTAACTGTTCACACCACCCAGGGACCCCCAAAGAGAGGAAAGGGTGATAAATGCTAGAGACTTGAGGCAAGTCAACCCCATCTGCCAGGGCAGAGACAGAGAGGTCCCAGCAGCCCGAAGCAGGAGTAGGTGCCAAATGGAGATTCTCCTTCCACAGAGCTGCACCCTGGAAGGCGAGAGGCAGTGGGTTGAGGTTTCGAGCTGCTTTTAGGTCAGGTTGGAGCTGGTGGAATGGTTGGTTCCTTCTGACTGGGAAGCCTGAGGATGCGCTGAGGGCTCTGTGGTGGAGTAGCATGTGTGCTAATATTTCCACAGAACGTAACAAGCCACCAACACGTTTACTTGGTATCTTGTTCCAGCGGAATACCAAGCAAATGTGTGCTCCATTTATAACAAAATCATTGTGATGAAATTTCCCTTAGCTCTAAGAAACCGTGTGTGGGATCTGGGGACTCTTAGCCACTTTTTTTAGTTCCCTTGGATAATTGTTTAAAATTTTTTCTTGATTAGCAGTAGTTCTGAATGTAGATTTTGAAGTCCTGGGAATCTGCCTGGTCAGGTCCCAGAGGCAGTGATGGCTTCAAAAACTACGGTTGTCAGCATTTTCAGATCTGATGGAAGAAACAGCAGGTTGATTTGTAGTGTGTTTGCAGCTGCCAAAAATGGCATGAACACAATGTTATATATGTAGAAAGTGCTCTGTAATCTGTCAAGCGCTAGATAAATTACTGTTAATTATTCTTTCCATAAGCTTCCTCGAGAGCAGATCAGATAAGGTCCACAGAACACTGTGAGCGGGGGTGATTGTGCTGCCGCCTGTCCTTGATGGAGGCTGCTCATGGTCTGGCATGTACCCTGCGTGTCCCTCAGAGAGGAAAAGCCTCCTTATTCTACCTCAAGCCAGAAGGAGCCCTGGGTAGGAGCACTATCAGGTGGACACCAGATTACGAGTTGACATGGGCCACTGAAATCCCTGGCTGATAATAGGCAGGCCAGCCTGAAGCAAAAGCCTGTGTGTCCTCTGTGTGATTTCAGGGGGGTTGCCTAGATGAATACATTCAGCTTCTGCTCTGTCATTCATTTCACCCCCAACCCCCTACACACGCACACACACACGTACACCCCACCCATCCAAAAAACTATGGTCTAGATTTAGAGAGCCTTTCTTCCAGTCTTAGTCAATTAAAATGCATACACCCCGGGAAGAAGTAAAGCATTGTTAGTTATAAGACTGAACAAGGGCATAGTAAGTCCTCTCCTCAAATGTCTGGGATGGGGAGTAAGGGAGAAGGTATATGAATATATATATAGGTATATGTATGTATATATATATAATATATATATATATTTCCTTAATTCTCTTGAAGATCCTATTAGGTAGATACTGTTCGTATCTCATTTTACAGATAAGGGAATATAAGGCAGTACCAAGAAAAACCCAAACCTAGTGCCTTTGAGCCAATTCTGACTCATAGCGACCCTATAGGACAGAGTAGAACTGCCCCATAGAGTTTCCAAGGAGCGCCTGGCAGTTAACCACCAGGGTTTCCATATAAGGCAGTAGAGAGGTTAAATACCTTTTTAAGTTCCCAAAGCAAGTAAGCAACATAATTTGCATTTGAATGAGGTATAGAACCCTGAGTTCCTGCTTTCCTGTCTCCAAGCCTGAGCCACCTTTTAGATAGGGGTCATGGATAGCCTTCATAAAAAAAAAAAAAAAATTTTTTTTTTTTTAGCTTACATTTATTGAGGATTTAGCATGTTTTTGTGTAGATCTGCTGTTCATGTTCTGTTTACATTATCTTATTTCTCACTGTAACCACATCCCTGGGACGTGACAGTACTGTTGCTCTCTCCAGCTGACAGATAAAATTACTTGCCCAATGACGCAGTTAATAAGCTCCAGGACTAGGATTTGAACCTAGGTTTATCTGACTCAGAACCCAAGATCTTAAGAATTATGTTACCTGCCTCTCAGCATATTGGGTGCCATGGAGAAAGAAGAAAAAGGTAGTACCATTTGGGGGCAATGGTGAAATAGACATTGTCTCTTTGACAGTATTGAGTTGAACAAGCTCTGTGGTGTTCAAATTCCTACCGAGCTTTTCTCCAAATAACTCCCCTTATCTCATTCTGCTGGTTTACACCTTCAAAAATGTTGCCTTGGTCTCTTTCTCTGAGCATTCATCTATTTAAGTCAATATCCACAGAGGAATTCCGTTTTTTTGTTGTTGATTTTTCTGGCTACTTAGTGGCTTTTTTAAACCCATCTTTGTTGTCGCTCTGGCACTGTGCAAATACCATCAAGTAAAGAGAAGCATGGTAAAGAGAGAAAGACTGCGTCGTTACATTTAAGTGTATGCTACAAAAAAAAAAAAAGCAAACCCCTTGCCATTGAGTTGATTCTGACTCATAGCGACCCAGTTGGACAGAGTAGAACTGCCCCATAGAGTTTCCAAGGAGCACCTGATGGTTTCGAACTGCCAGCCTTTTGGTTACCAGTCAAATTCTTAACCGCTGTGCCACCAGGACCTCAAATGTATGCTAAGGAGTTTCAAAATCCAAGAAGAGAATTACTTAGAGGCAGTAACTAGGCAATTGAATCTAGAAGGAAAAAAATAGACGTAACCACACTGTATGTGTGGGTTATCAGAGCAAAATTTTCAAACACAGGTGCTGGCCTAATTTTTCTAGTTTTAGGATATATTTTACTGCACCTCTGTATCTGGGCAACTGCAAAGGAAACAAATCAGGCTCTACTGAGTTTTTTTATAGAGAATAAGCCTTTTGATCCAGAATATGGGAGGTGTCCCTGTTTAGAAAGTGACTGGACCCAAATTTTTTTAAACCTTGGTTTCTCTATAGAAAGAAGGGGAAGAGTGTCTGCCCCACGCCTGGACACGGTGCCTGGTTCTTTCCATATACTGACTGTGCGTAGATGTGTGCATACTTGACTTCTTCGGAAGTGGATGCAAAGAGACTTAGAAACAGCTAGCCTCCTTTCCTTTCTGCTTCCCTACCTAGAGATTCCAGAAACCATCCTGGACATCTTAAAGCCTCCAAGCATTTGCCTTCTTCCCTGAGAATAATGAATCTTGTTTCTATGGCCACCTCCCAAAAGCATAACCAGGTTTACCATTGGGGGGAAAAAATCAAAGTTGCTGTTGAGTCAGTCTAACTCATGGCAACCCCAAGTGTGTCAGAGTAGAACTGCGCTCCATAGGATTTTCATGGCTATGACTTTTCAGAAGCAGATTGCTAGGCCTTTCTTCCAAGGTGCCAAGGTTCAAACTGCCAGCCTTTCGGTCAGTAGTCAAGCATTTAACTATTTGCGCCACCGTCGGGGAGTGAACCTTCAAAGAGCTTCTCCCCTTGCCCACTTTGACCTGTATCTCGTGGCCTGAGAAGTCATGACTTTTGAAAAAAACTGCTCAGTGGTTGCTCTGCCACTGCACCCACCCCACCCCCTCCACTGTGAAGCTTGTTCCTGACACTGGATCCAGTTTTCAGGCCATCCCCTCACTTCAGTGGTAAGTGTATGTGTGGTGTATGTGGTGTCTGGGAAGAAATGCCAATACTGTGTTTGGGATGCCATTGAAATGACTGTGTACACAGATCTGAGAGAACAGGGATTTCTGAGAGAACAGGGCCCTTGTGGAGATCGGAACGTTGCGAACGTAATGCAGGCACAAGAGCTGAAGAATTCAGGCTGAATTACAGGGCATGCTCTTCACTTACACGGATGAATGTATCAACACTGCATTTACATTTCAGGCGGAGGTGTTTGCTGGAGGGGATTTCTTCCCCTAACCCTTTCTTCGGTGATGGCTGATCTCTGAATTTTATCATCAAACAACCCTAGAATATCATAAGTTTGGAAGATGTAGAAATCCAGAAAGGAATTTTGAGTAGTGGAATTAAACAGGCAGTTCAACTTCCAGTTGTAGAAACATAATGGAAGTTTCTAGAGCAAATCACCAACCAGCAGTCCAGTACCTCGTTTATCATTTGCATTATCTTTTCCTTTAATATGTTACTTGGGGACCACAGGTGTCTGGACTTAGTCACTGGGCAACAGTAGTTCCCTTGTTGGTCCTGTCAGCTGAGGAGCACCTGATGGTCAACAGTTGCCCATTTCCTAAGGGTCTGTCTTGGAAACACTGTTAAAATGACCTAAGGATTGTGTTTCTCCCTTAGCCAGTGCTTATTAGATATAGCCTGTGTTTCTGTTGCTGGGAATATAGAAAGAGGAGACAAGCCCTGCCCTTGGAAGAGTTCACAGTCCTAGGGAGGAGATGGCTTATAATAAACGAGGTAATAGAGACATATATCAGTTTGTGTGAATATAGCCTGGGGGACAAGCAAAGACTTCAGAGAAGATGACATTTGCGTTGGGTGTTGAAAGATGACTAGGAATGTCGACAGGTATAGAGCTAAGACAGGGAGGGTACTTCCAGGTAGGGGAAACAGCTTGAAGTAAGCCGAAAGGAAAGTGTGGGGCAGCTCAGAGGACGGCAGCCAGGTGGCAGTGGTGGGAGATGAGGCTATTGAGTGCCATCTCCTAAGTTTAGGAAGTAGGGGGCCTCGCAGCTTCTTCAGGGCCCCCTCTCTTTTTGCCTCCTTTGCCTCCCACGGTAGCAATAGCCTTCTTCAATATTGTTTTCTGACTTGCCTCTCTTTCTAGTGATTATAATAAGAAACTATGACACAGTCACTCTCAACTAACATCTAGAGGGATGTGATGGAGTGATATACAAATATTTGAATTTACCAAATAGGTGGCACCCCAGTGCCTTAGCACCATATTTGGCATAGATTTTGCCTGGCCTCCTACTTACATGTGCATTTACATTCTTTGTTCTTGTACGGGGCGTAAGAAAAGATCATTTTTGTCTGGGAGCCTACAATAGCATTGTGTGGGCTGAGAGCTCTCAGTTGTGATATGTAGCATAGTCTCCTCCAAATTACACATGCGTGCTTCAAGATTTGCAGACTGCCTTCACTTGCACCCCAAACAGGAGCAATCCTTTAGTAACTTGGGTAGTTGGCTTGTTATTCTAGTGTTGCCCCAAGCAGCGTGGCCTGGGAGCCACAACTCCTGTAGGTGTATTATATCATGGGTGGTGTCCAGTGAATGGGACTTCAGCCTAGTGTGTGTGGGGATCTGCCCTCGGCCAGCTAGAGAGCACAGAGCCATGGACAAGGACACTGAACCCACTTCCTTGCTCAACAAGTATGCAAGGGGGTCTGAGGAGGGGCTGAGTGTAGTACGTGCCTGGTCTCACAGCTTGCTGGAGGCTCAATGGTTCTTTCTGACTTCCAGTCCTGGGTTAACTCCATTAACCCACAGTTAACTCCCAGCTGTGACGGGAACACAGGAGATTCCCCATAAAATGTAAAGTAGATCCTCATTTCTGAGATCTTCCCATCAGCAGCCTAACACACAATTGCACAGAAACAATTATGCAAGAAAAGCATGCTTCAGACCAGCTGAAATATGAGTTGTACAATGTGGGAGACACCACACTAGCGTCAAAGGGTAAACAACACCCCGAACCCTTAAGGGGCCAGAAGCTTGGTTGGGGGGGCAGCCTTGTAGCCAGCTGCTGAGAACACACCCAGGCCACAGTGAGCATCTGACAGAAGCATAAGCCAAGGATGTGAAGCTTAGAGAGGTGTGATTAGTTCAGGGCGAAGGCAGTGAGAGAGGCTTCAAGGAGGAGAGACATTTTCACAATTAAAGGAGCACGGGACTGAGCAGACGGTGGGGTTTTGCCAGTCCACTCCGCTACATAGCTCCCACAGGCATTCTAGTTTCCCTCTTGTTCCCTGGACGAGAGGAGACCACTTACTGGAGAGGCCAGTGACTTTTTCTTTCTGTGATCTTAGCAAGGCATACTCCCCTCCTCCCCATGAGTATCTCACTGTCAGCTGAGGTGCTAAATTTCTGAGCAGAGAGGACCACCTGTATGTGTCCCAGCAGGGGACACAGGGGTTTACAGAGGATACTGTAGAAGGAGTGTGGTGCAGTGACCACTGTGGGGTCTAGGGGCAATCAGGCAGAGGGGAGTGAAGAGGGCCCCAGGGGCACTGAGGCCTCCCTGAGATTAAAGGACATCTGCGATTCAGGAATTAAGGAGTGAGAGAGTACCATAGGGCAGCGTGATGTGGTCAAGACAGTAGGAAATGAGACCTTAACATTTCAGAGTTGGAGCAGTTCCAGGTGGCAACAACAGGGTATGATCGTGGGCGTAGGAAGGGATAATGTTTTTTATTTCCCTGTTGTCTGACAGCTAGTGAGGGACAGCAACAGATCTGAACCCAAGTCTTGTTTGGTTCTGTCAAGTTGACTCCGACTCATGGCAACCCTGTGTACAGCAGAGCAAAACACTGCCCAGTCCTGTGCCATTCTCGCAATCGTTGCTGTGTTTGAGCCCATTGTTGCAGCCACTGTGTCAATCCGTCTTGTTGAGGGTCTTCCTCTCTTTCACCGACACTCTTTACCAAGCATGATGTCCTTCTCCAAGGACTGTTCCCTCCTGATAGCATGCCCAAAGTACATGAGGTAAAGTCTCAGGATCCTTGCTTCCAAGAAGTACTCTGGCTGTACTTCCTCCAAGACAAAGTTGTCCGTTCTTTTGTCAGTCCATGGTATATTCTATTTTCTTTGCTAACACCATAATTCAAAGGCATCAGTTCTTCTTTGGTCTTCTTTATTCATTATCCAGCTTTCCCATGCACATAAGCTGATTGAAAACACCATGGCTTAGGTCAGGCGCACCTTAGTCTTCACGGTGACATCTTTGGTTTTTAACACTTTAAAGAGGTCTTATGGGGCATATTTGCCCAATGCAATACATCGTTTGATTTCTTGACTGCTGCTTCCAAGGGTGTTGATTGTGATCCGAGTAAAGTGACATCCTTAACTTCAGTATTTTCTACATTTATCATGATTGCTTATCAGTCCAGTTGTGAGGATTTTTGTTTTATGTTGAGGCACAATCCATACTGAAGGCTGTATGCAGTTCTTTGATCTTTATCAGTAAGTGCTTCAAGTCCTCTTCACTTTCAGCAAGCAAGGTTGTGTCATCTGCATATTGCAGGTTATTAATGAGTCTTCCTCGAATCCTGATGCCATGTTCTTCTTCACATAGTCCAGCTTTTTGGATTATTTGCCCAGCATACAGATTGAATAACTATGGTGAGTGGATACGATACTGACGCAAACCTTTCCTGATTTTAAACCATGCAGTATCCACTTGCTTTGTTCAAACAACTGCCTCTTAGTCTGTGTATAGATTTCACATGAGCACAATTAAGTGTTTGGAAATTTCCATTCTTTGCAATGTCATCCATAATTTGTTATGATCCACACAGTCAGATGCCTTTGCATACTCAGTAAAACACAGGTAAACATCTTTCTGGTATTCTGTTTTTAGCCAAGATTCATCAGGTATCAGCAATGATATCCTTCATTCCATGTCCTCTTCTAAATCCAGCTTCAATTTCTGGCAGTTCCCTGTCGTTGTACTGCTGCAATTGTTTTAATTATCTTCAGCATAATTTTACTTGCATGTGATATTAATGATATTGTTTGATAATTTCCATATTCCATTGGATCGCCTTTTTTTGGAATGGGCATGAATATGGACCTCTTCCAGGAAGTTGGCCAAGTAGCAGTCTTCCAGATTTCTTGGCATAGACAAGTGAGCACTTCCAGCGTTGCATCCATTTGTTGAAATATCTTAATTGGTTCTCTGTCAGTTCCTGGAGCCTATTTTCACCAATGCTGTCGATGCATCTTGGACTTCTTCCCTCAGTACCATCAGATCATATGCTTCCTCTGGAAATGGTTAAACATTGACCAATTCTTTTTAGTATGATGACTGTGTATTCCTTCCATCTTCTTTTGATGCTTTCTGCATCATTCAGTATTTTGCCCATAGAATCCTCCAGTATTGCAACTTGAGGCTTGAATTTTTTCTTCAGTTTTTTCAGCTTGAGAAATGCCAAGCATGTTCTTCCCTTTTGGTTTTCTATCTCCAGTTCTTTGCACATTTCTTTATAATACTTCGTCTTCTCAGACCTTTGAAATCTGTTCAGCTCTTTACTTGATCATTTATTTCTTCCTTTCGTTTTAAATACTCTGCGTTCAAGAGCAAGTTTCAGAGTCTCTTCTGACGCTCGTTTTGGTCTTTTCATTCTTTCCTGTCTTTGTAATGACCTTTTGCTTTCTTCATGTATGATGTCCTTGATATCATCCCACAACTTGTCTGGTCTTTGGTCAGTAGTGTTCAGTGTGTCGAATCTATTCTTGAGATGGTCTCTAAATTCAGGTGGGATATACTCAAAGTCGTACTTCCATGGCCTCTTCTGAATCCAGCTAGAATTTCTGGCAGTTCCCTCGTGGACTTGTTTTAATTTTCTTCAGCTTCAAATTGATTTTGCAAGTAAGCAATTGATGGTCTGTTTCACAGTCGTCCCCTGGTCTTATTCTGACTCATGATATTGAGCTTCTCCATCATCCCCCTCCACAGATGTAGTCGATTTCATTCCTGGGTATTCCATCTGGTGAGGTCCACATGCATAGTTGTCATTTATGTTGTTGGAGAAGTGTATCTCCAATGAATAGGTCGTTGGTCTTGCAAAATTCTGTCAAATCTCCGGCGTCATTTCTGTCACCAAGGCCATATTTTCCAGCTACTGACCATTCTTTGTTTCTGACTTTCGCATCCCAACCACCAGTATTTATCAGTGCATCTTGATTGCGTGTTTGATCAATTTCAGAAGTCTTTAATACAGTCTCCACGGTTTTTATTGTTGAATGTGACAGAGAGGGTAAAATTTTTAATTTCTTTTAATTAACTAGCTTCCAAAATGTATTCCAAAGGATTCACTCACTAAGAAATACTGATCATAGTTTAAACCTACAGTATTTATTATGTGCCAGGCACTGTTCTAGGCACATTACGTATATTAATCCAATGAATCTTCACAGCTCTGTTGCATGGATACTCTTATTATCCCCATTTTTACAGATGAGAAAACTGACGCAAAAGGCAATTAAGTTATGTTCCCAAGATCACACAGCTTGTAAATAGCAGAGCTGGACTGTGAACTCAAGAGTCTATACTAATAAACTTGACACTATACAGCCTCTCAGGAAATATGCGGTGTGTGATCTTGAGTATGGCATCCCTAGGTGGTGCAAATGAGTTAACACCTCAGCTGCTAACCAAAAGGCTGAAAGTTCAAGTCTACTCAGAGGTGCCTCAGAAGAAAGGACTGGCAGTCTGCTTCAAAAAAATAAGTCATTGAAAACCCATGGAACACATGTCTACTCTGATATACATGGGTCACCGTGAGTTGGAATGGACTCGACAGCAACTGATCTTGGCTGTAACACTGGTGTCGTTGCGTGCCATTGAGTCGATCCTGACTCATAGTGACCCTGTAAGACAGTCCAACTGCTCAATAGGGTTTCCTAGATTGTAATCTTAACGGGAGCAGATCACCAGGTCTTTTTTCCTGTGGAGCCAGTAGTAGGTTTGAACCAACAACCTCTCGGTTAGCAGCCGAGTACTTAACCATTGTGCAGCCAGGGCTCCTTGTAACACTGATAGACCGACCGGGTCATCCATTCTTGCATCACCTGTGACATTCTGCCTCTCCACACATCGTGTATTGAAGTCTGTAATAAATGAGATACGCTATGGAGATGAATGGGGTGTTATCCCTGACTGCCGTAACCTCTGGATCCAACAGATGAGGCCAGAAGGTTCAAAACAAACCAGATTACAGGTCAGAATTTTATAACAGGAAGAAAGAGAGTGCTGCAGGAGAAGAGAAAGCATACTGGCTTAGGGATCCAAGGAGATGATTGTACAGTATTTGCTCTGGATCTAGACAGGTTGTCTTAGACTAAAGAAAATAGGAGCAAGACAGGAGGAGGATGGCTTGGGAGAAGAAGTCAGTGTGCAGAGTGTGAAGCACTTGAGTGCTTCTGTGTCCAGATGTGTGCTCCTGGCTGCACCACAGAAGCATCTACCATTATTGGGAGGGGTGGGTGGTGTAGCACTTAGCCACTATTTGATTAGCTTTCTTCCCTCTGCTTGGGTAATAAAGAGTAAATTATTCTTCGTGAGATTAAAAAATTAAAGAATTTTCAGACGTCGCTGGTGAAGGTTGTCAAATCCCTGGGATTGGTATTCACGATGTGCTTCACTTGGTTAGGCAAAAGAGTGCATATGACGTTTGATGCCAAGTACAGGAGTATCTCACCCATCTGGTTCACAGTTGATAATCAGAAAGTAAGCAAAAAATGCCTTAAATGCCCTAAAGAAATGTCCCAAAGTCTTTGAGCTAAAGCTCTATTGAGAGAGGGCTCCTTGCCCAGTGAAGCCAATAAAACTTGGCTATTGTCCTTACCGACTGTAACAAGCTTGCTTATCTGGTATGTAAGCCTACATCAGATGAGTAACCAGTTATAGGGACTAGTAAACGCAGAGGGAGCACTGGTTATGTGTTTGGCTGCTAACCAAAAGGTTGGCCATTCAAACCCACTAGTGGCTGCTCCCATAAAGATTATAGCCTAGGAAACCATATGGGGCAGTTCTACTCTGTCATATATAGGGTCACTATGAGTCGGAAGAGGAGCCCTGGAGATGCAGTGGTTAAAGTGCTAGGCTGATAACAGAAAGGTCATCGATTTGAACCCACCAGTCCACTCTGTGGGAGAAAGATGTGGCAGTATGCTTTCCTAAAGGTTTACAGCCTTGGAAACTCCATGGAGCAGTCCTACTCTGTCCAGTAGGGTCACTGTGAGTCGGAATCAACTTGATGGCAGTGGGTTTGGATAAGTTGTAATGGACTCGATGGCACACAACAACAAGTACAGGCAGAACCTCTACCAGGGGAGAAGAGTGACGGCAGGAGAGGAGACAGGAAGCCGATGAGAAGCCCAGCATCATGGGCCTTGTGTGTAGGGGTAACCATTGGACACGCCGCAGAGCCCTGGGGCTGTACTGGTGTGTGTCGCAGCAGGTTAATTCATGTCTGTCAAGATGATCTTGAGTCATTGTGTCTGGTTTATGCTTTTTCAGGGGGTAGAAATGTATGTAATATTTTCCATGGAGGTTTCCTTCCAAAATGGTTCGAATAAAAGCTTGATGATGTGGTCTTTTAAGCCCGATGACTGTTCTCTCTAGAGTGATTCACTCCTTGAAGGAGCAGGGTAGCTAAGGCATCCCTGTGTGTGTATTGGTGGCTGGGAGCTGGGAGAAACTTGCATGACAAGTTGTGCCTAAGCTTGGTGCTCTCCACAGTCGTGAGACACCACACTGGGCTGTGAACACTGCAGGCCTCATAATCGGTCAGTTATTTCAGCGGAAACTTCTCCCTTGCCCCGCAGGAGGGCCACACAGAAGAGCCGGAAGCAGAGGAGCAAGTCCACGAACAGCAGCCGCAGCAGCAGGAAGAGTACTGAACCATCTCAGCAGCTCTTGACACTTCCATTTTGTGTGAGAACTTTTCTTCTGAAGAATTGGAACATGTGTGGCCTCAAGCTCAACAGAAACCAGTTGTCCGATCTGCCGTTACCAACAACACACTGTCGCATCCGCCAGCCACTGCGCTCAGTTCCCATTTACTTTGCCAAGATGCGCTAGCAGATGGCGGTGCAGGCCGTCTACCTGAGAGATCGTAGGGTCACATACCTTCAACTTCACCACTTGGCTGCTTCAGATTGGTTCTGCTCTTTTCTTCATTTCTGTCCAGAACAACCCTCCCTGCAGTTCTACCACCTCCCCCCACCCCTTTTTATCCTGGTGTGAAACAGTGATAATTTGATTATGGTATTTATATTGGCATTTCTCAACCCAGTTTCACTAGATGTCACACACGCATTTGTGGTGCTTTGATGTTTGCAAGTCTAACCTCTGAACATAAATTGGGTCAAATAAGAAATTGGAACAAAGGGAAACAGATACTTGATATGAAAGCCATAACGACAGTGACTTGTTTCATGGGGGAAACTCAGGGTCAGTTTCTCTCTCTACTCATAAAACTAAGGGAAAAAAAAAAAAAGATTCAAAACAAGGACTTCAGAGCCCAGCAGTGTTCATTCATTGGCACGTTAGACCACCACACAGTATGTTGTTTGTTTTGAAAGACATTCACTCGAGGAAAACACCATCTCAACTTTGCCCTCTGCCCCACTACCCCTGCTCTCTCCCTGCCCCCCAGGTTCTCATGCTCCTTTCTTTCTCAGGGTCCTCTTTGGTGGGCAGCCACTCTCCCCACGATGCTGTCATCATGATCTGCAGTCCAAAGAGGGTTGGGTAGGTAGAGGTCCTCCTGCCTCTGTCCCTCCCATCTCTCCTTGGGTGGGTTTCCGCCCAAATCCTGGCATTCACACTAGGGGACTCATGCTAAAGAACGACTTAGGGTGTGCAGTCCTGACTTTCAGGGTTCTGCATCGTGCAGCACACTTTCTGGAAGGCTGGACATGAAGACCTTATGAGTAGAAACCTAATTCCAAGGGAAAGGCATGGTTCTGCATCTGGTGTTGACACTGGCATAACAGCACATACTCCCAGTACCTTCAGGACTGAGGAATTTCCCCACTTGAATATCAGGACCCTTCTTGTCATCAACCTTTGCTAAACAGTGGCAATTCATAAATATAAGAAACATTAATGAATTTAAAGCATTCCTTATTTTTTTAACTAATATTTGCACATTTTCTTAGCCTCTTTTGCAGATCTTTGCCCTCCCCCCTCCCCCCCTTTGACAGATGGTATCCCTTCCTGGATCATTCATTTCACTTGGTCTCTAGTTTGACTTTCACTTATTATTTGACTTAGCAGTTGCAACGAAAATAAGAAACAAGTGTGCCCACCCCACTTTCCGCTTAACTGAAAAGCAAAAATAAATGTCTGAATTATGTCTCACAAAGCTCTGACATTTCTTTATTAATTGATCGAATTCTGATTCTAAACTCTAGCATTGAAGCTTTTCACCAAAAGAAATCTTCTCAAAATAAATCTTTTGCAGCGAAGTGGTACCTATTGAGTTCTGTGTGGAAAAGGTTAACTTGTGTTTTTGAGGTCATAACACACTGTGCAGAATTGGACTGATGTTGTGTGGTGTTTGCTTCCCTTTCTTCTCTCTCCTGCTTGCTCTGCACACAGCGGCAGCTCATTTCTCTAAGGCTGGAAGGCCTGGCTCTCGGCAGTGACATCCTCCCACACCTGGTTCCAGGTAGTGGCTGTGCTATACGCAGCGCCATGCTTACCGGTACGTTGCCCTTCTGAGCCTGTTGCACTCACTGACTCTGTTGAATATGTCTTGCAAAGATGCACAATAAATGATTCCATGCAGACAATGTTTCCTAGGCAATTCTTTGCCTGCCCTGGGCATCTCAGTAATAGCCAGTGCCAGGTGGATGACCACCAAAAGCCCCCTCTCGTGTGGATGCCCATGAATGGCCCAGCAGGGAGTCAGGATTCTCTCTTCTCCAGAAACCACTGGATACTGTATTATTCGCATAAGGCTCACCCCTGACATTCACTGGAACCACCCCATTCTTCCCAGCTCCCCACCGTTCTAAGCTGTAAAACATACTGGCCAGAGATCCTGCAAAGAGAACTTTGCCCGGTCATGGGTATTTTATTCTCCTTCCTGAGGTTTTGGGGCAGACTGTCCATTTAGAGAAGAGCTATAAATCCTCTTTCCATGACAGTTTCAAACATTCTGCTATGTTCCATCCCAGGTGAAGTCATTGATGCTTTGGGGACTCTTAACAGCTCAGTTGCTGAGTCACTCCTTTCCTGTAGCCCCAGCCTCTGTACTCTCTTCCCTGGCTGCTCCTTTCTCCTCCATGACGAGGAGAATGAGGTACGCATCATTCTCGCCTCTTGGCATTCAGGACATGCTTTCCTCCATGGCCACCCGGCCCAGCAGGAAATCTCCTTTGGTATGCCCTCCTCCTCCCTCTCAGCAAGCCAGACATCCTTCTCAGTCCTCCACCCACACCCATCTGTCCGCTGCTTATAGCACGTCCACTACTAAAGTCAGATAGGAAGTGATTGAAGCAGGGGGCAAAGAAATAGCCCGTGTTCTCTCTAAGCAGAAAAGCAGAAAAAGAAAATACAAACACCCTGTTGACCCGAGAGAAGTAAACTCCAGAAGGGGACCAAGAACGCCTCCCTTCCCTGGTGAGTATTCCCATTATTCCGTTAAGGTTTAATATGCATTCAGATTACTTTTACTAAATAGTACACCATAAAGCTTTTGTTATATATTAAATGTAAACTGAAAGGAATGTAAACATATGTATCGTTAATTATAAATATAGATAAGTAATGACCCAGTAGATGAAAAAGTCTTATTCAGATGTATCACATTCATTTTACCTGACCCACTATTGTTGCATGATAGGATAGTTTTTTTGTCTCTGAATATGTGAATAACTTGACTTGCGTTTATCTTTTTACATATTTAATAATAAAAGTATATGTTAAAATCTGCTTGGATCTAAAGAGTCTTAATTTTTTAAGCTAAAGTTTTTTTTTTTTTTTTTTAGTGAGCACATGCATATGAATGGGTTATTCGTGTGGATTCACAGATCTCCCCACATTTTGTTATGACAACATGGGGGGGGGTGGGGGACCTTTTTAATTCATGGCATATGTTTCAACAGGAATTAGAGTGATGTTTGACATCAAATGGGTTTTTGTTTTTTGTTTTTTGTTTTTGACATCAAATGTAGCAGCTGTAGTACTTTTAAAAAACTTTTAAAAAAAGAAGATAAACCATTCCCTGGGGAAACATTGCATTCACAGGCAAACAAAACGGTAGCTCCTGCAGGTCCAGCCTGCTCCATCCGGACTGGATTGGAGTGGGCCAAGAGGAAACTGGGGGAGAAGGGGACAGGTGTTTTATGTAAAGCTTTGTAGCAGAACGGCCTGTGATTGGCAAAAGCGCTTTTTGAGTGTTTTTCCCCTTTTCTTTGTAAACTTTAAACAGGGGCAGTTTATAGACGTAAGATATAAGTGGAATCCATAACTTACAAGCACAGGAGTAGATGGAAAAAAATGTATTAAAACCAGCAGAGAGAGCCACCTGTAGAGACTGTAGGCCAGGTAACAGTCTATTGAACGCTTTGCCCTGGAGCCTGCAGGTTGCTGAGGTTCAGCCAATACCCTTTTTACCCTGGAGGGTGCCAGCCTTCCCTAAACTGCTTTCAAGCACCACCTAGAGGTCAGTTTTGTTTCTAGACTATCCTTGGGCAACTCTTCCATTCACTTGCCTTTAAGCACCTTTTTTTTTTTTTTAAGAGCAGATAAGTGGGAAAATAACAGAAGACATAAAGATCCCACAACTCTTCTCCATCTGACTTCATTTCTCCCCAGAATACTTGTGTGACAGACGTCTGTGACCCATCACCTGAGTTGTGAAATCTCGAGCTCAAAGCACATGTGTGTTTCTAATTCACAATCCCTGGGCTTTAAACATCAGTCTTACCCTTAGACATTTGTGCACCAATCAGCAAGAATACACGTAATTCATCTTACTTAAAAGGTACAGAGGTGAACGCCAGTAAACACACATCACTAATGGTTCAAATGTGGTAGAATAACATGTTCCATTTTATTAAGTCTGTGATCATCTCTAAAAATGTGTTCCTACTGGTATTTTGAGTGGTCTCATGAGTAAAGAGACCAAAAAGAAAAGTTAATAGAATTCCACTAATTTCAAGTTATAAAATGGTGGTTCTCTAAACACATACAACTTAGTTTCTGATCTTTCTTACCCCTCCCCCCAGTTAACTGCAAAGGTGCCCTGGTGGCACAATGGTTATGTGCTCAGCTGTTAGAAGTGGACAGTGGGAACCCACCAGCAGCTCCATGGAAGGAAGACCTGGTGATCTGCTCCCGTAAAGATTATAGCCTAGGAGACCCAGTGGGGCAATTCTGCTGTGTCGCATGGGGTTGCTATGAGTTGAAATTGACTCAATGGCAAACAGCATTAACTGCTAGAACCCAACTACTATGATCCTGAAGGCTGCTATCACTATTAAACATTGACTGGCCCAAATTCTCAACGCTAATGCGATGTTGCCAGATAGCTCAAGTGTCAGAGCATCTCACAGGATGCCTGACAACTGTTTTGTTGAACTGGAAACTCAGACGTTCTCCATTCTCTGGAAGAGTACTGGCTGCTTTTACCTACAGGAAACCTAAAACCAAATCCACTGCCTTCGAGTTGATTCTGACTCACAGCGACCCTGCAGGAAGGCAAAGATTAAATAAGGACTTTCAGATGGCACCAGGACTTCAGATCACATGACTGTCCACGGGCAGGCTGCTCCAAACTCCCAAGAGACCCCGTATGTTAAACAGGTTGCATTTGGTGACGTCAGGCTTGCTTCTGCGCAGGGCTTCGAACCTGTTTGCTCATTTCCACCCCAGGTACACTGAATCGGAATTTACAGTTTAACAGGATCCCCAGATGAGTGTTATATATAACTTCCTGGGAACTTGTTAGAAGTGCAAATCCTCAGTAGGGGTTTGAATCAGAACAAACCTGTTCAAAGCCCTGCTTCTGGGTTGGGTTTAGGATTGTAATCAAAATGGAAGGCCCAGCTGAAATTGCTTTGCTAGATGTCTTTTTAAAAAGGCATTCAGCAAAAAAAAAAAAAAATGCATTCAACTTAGAAATTTCATTCCACTAAAAGAAAATGTTTAGCATTTTTAGCTTGCCAATTTTTAATGTCTTAAACAGGTTTCTTGTGTTATTTTATAACTATTTTGTCAAGACTGGATATAAATTGTTATGTGTAACGACATTAATGAACCTTTGAAGTTATGATATTCAGTAGGAACTAGCCCAGTACCTAAATGTGTTCTTTTCCAGAGAATAAAGAAGCTAAGTGCACATTTCTTTCTGTGTAGCAAATGACCCTCTCGTCTTTACACTACAGTATTTCTTTAGGTCTTGAAGGTTATCTGTATGTCTTAGTTCCCTATTGCTGTTGTAAGGTCCTTGTCTCTTTCAACTTCTATAGTCCCAATGACCTCTGTTCCTTGGTGACCTTCGTGTGGCATCTGTCTCCCCCTATTTGTACTCTCTTGTCTCTGCCTCAGCTGCTCCCTTATAACTCAGAAATGATTAGGTTTAGGCCCTACCCCTACACTAATATGGTCTTATTAACATAAAGAAAACCCTATTTTAAAATGGGATTACATCCACAGGAAGAGGAATTAGGATTACAACACATCTTGGGGGGCGGGGAGGACACAATTCATAACATATAACAAAAACTTTAGATGAAGGTTTACAGAAAAAGCTTGCTTCTCGTTAAATAGTACACATATTGTTTTATGAAATCAGTTAACATCCCCACAACATGTCAACACTCTCCCTTCTCGACCTTGGGTTCCCTATTACGTGCTTTCCTGTCCCCTTCTGCCTTCTAGCCCTTGCCCCTGGGCTGGTGTGCGCCTTTAGTCTCATTTTCTTTTTATGGGCCTGGCTAATCTTTGGCTGAAGGGTGAACCTCAAGAGTGACTTCATTACTGAGCTAAAAGGGTGACCGCCCCACGGGCCATACCCTCTGGGTCTCTCCAGTCTCTGTCAGGCCAGCAAGTCTGGTCTTTTTTTTGTGAGTTAGAATTTCATTAACCATTTTTCTCCAGCTCTGTCCGGGACCCTCTATTGTGATCCCTGTCAGAGCAGTCAGTGGTGGTAGCCAGGCACCATCTAGTTGTGCTGGACTCAGTCTGGTGGAAGCCGTGGAAGTTGTGGTCCATTAGTCCTTTGGACTAGTCTTTCCCTTGTATCTTTAGTTTTCTTCATCCTCCCTTGCTCATGAAGGGACGAGACCAGTGGAGTATTTTAGATGGCCTCTCACAGGCTTTTAAGACACCAGACGCTACTCACCAAAATAGAATGTAGAACATTTTCTTTATAAACTGTGTTATGCCAATTGAGCTAGATGTTCCCCGAAACCATGGTCCCCACAGCCCCCAGCCCAATAATTCAGTCCCTAAGGGAGTTTGGATATGTCTACGGAGCTTCCCTGACCTTGCCTTGTATAAGTCGTGCTGGCTTCCCAGTATTGTGTACTGTCTTACCCTTCACCAAAGTTACCACTTGTCTATTTAGTGTTTTTCCACTCCCACTGCTTCCCTCCCTCATAACCATCAAAGATTGTTTCTTTTTGTGTGTGAACCTTTTCCTGAGTTTTTATAGCATGGTCTCATACAATATTTGTCCTAAAAAAAAAAAAAAATTAAGATCTGTTTATCTTATTCACTAAAATATTTTGGTCAATTTCCTGACCGTTAAATGAACCTTTAGACATTAGAGAAGTAGTGAAAAATTCCCATAAATGCGTTCACAATTTTAATCTGATTGTAATTCACAAATTTCTTGCTACTAGAATGCTGTGTTCCAATTTCATATATTTATGATATGGGTGAAATATATTCTCGTAGTAATGGAACAGTTTTTTAACAGCTTGGAAGATTTTTCAGAAGAAATGGCCCACGGAAAATCAGAGTTTCGCTCTTGAAGGTAAACTCTCTTGAAGATAGGCTCAGGGGCCACCCTGTCCTACACACAGACATCATCCAGTCACCTATGCTTAGAAAAGAAAAAATACATATATATAGGGAATAAAAATGTGCCTTTTACCCCAGAACATTTTCAGTTTTTCTCAAGAGAATGACTTCGAAATTAACGTCATAGATGCTGACCTGTCATAGCCAAAACATCATCACTGTAAAATCCAAGATGGTTTAGTTTTACTTTTTGAATTCTGATACTATTTACCAGGGATGAAAAATACTTCTTTTAAAACAAAGATTTCATAGGTACCGAGTGAATGGTATGTCAGATCCACATAGACCTAAAAAAGGACTCAAATAAAAGAATTTGCCTCTTCTGAGAGCATGACGGTGGAAATTTACAGACATGTATTTCTGCCATTTTTACTAAACAGACACTGTTAGTTGTTAGGTGCCATCAAGACGGTTCTAATTCATAGCAATGCTATGTACAACAGAACAAAATATTGCCCAGTCCTGAGCCATCCTCACAATCCTTGCTATGTTTGATCCCATTGTTGCAACCACTGTATCAATCCATCTCGTTGAGGGCCGTCTTCTTTTTCGCTGACCCTCTACTTTACCAAGCGTGATGCCCTTCTCCAGGGACTGGTCCCTCCTGATAACACATCCAAAGTATATGAGACAAAGTCTCACCATCCTCACTTATAAGGAGTCTTCTGGCTGTACTTCTTCCAAGACACATTTGTTCGTTCTGGCAGTCCATGGTATATTCAATATTCTTCAGCAGCATGGTAATTCAAAGACAACAGTTCTCCTTTGGTCTTTCTTATTCATTGTCCAGCTTTGACATGCACATGAGGCAATTGAAAATACCATGGCTTGAATCAGGCCACCTTAGTTCTCAAAGTGACAGCTTTGCTTTTTAACACTTTAACGAGGTCTTTTGCAGCAGATTTGCCCAATGCAATACAACATTTAACTTCTTGACTGCTGTTTCCGTGGGCGTTGATGGTAGATCCAAGTAAAATGAAATCCCTGACAACTTCAGTATTTTCTCCATTTATCATGACGTTGCTTACTGGTCCAGATATGAGAATTTTTGTTTTCTTTATGTTGAGATGCAATCCACACTGAAGGCTGTGGTCTTTGATGTTTATCAGTAAGCACTTCAAGTTCTCTTCACTTTCAGCAAGCAAGGTGTGTCATCTGTATATTGTACGTTTTTACTGAGTCTTCCTCCAATCGTGATGCCCCGTTCTTCTTCATATAATCCAGCTTCTTGGATTATTTGCTCAGTATACAGATTGAGTAAGTATGGTAAAAGGATTCAACCCTGATGCACACCTTCCCTGATTTTAAACCATGCAGTATCCCCTTTGTTCTCTTCAAACAACTGCCTCTTGATCTACGTACAGTTTTGCATAAGCACAATTAAGTGTTCAGAAATTCCCGTTCTTCAAAATGTTCTCCATAATTTGATATGATCCACACAGTGGAATGCCTTTGTATAGTCAGTGAAACACAGGTGAATGTCTTTCTGGTATTCTCTGCTTTCAGCCAGGTATTCTCTGCTTTCAGCCAAGATCCATCTGACATCAGCAATGATATTCCTCATTCCATGTCCTCTTCTGAATCTGGCTTGAAATTCTGGCAGTTCTCTGTGGATACACTGCTGCAATCATTTTTAAATTATTTTTAGCATAATTTTACTTGCATGTGGCATTACTGGTACTGTTAGATAAACTTCCACATTCTGTTGGATCACCTTTCTTTGAAATGGACACAAATATGGATCTCTTCCAGTCAGTTGGCCAGGTAGCTGTCTTAAATTTCTTGGCATAGACAAGCGAGCACTTCCAGCTCCGCATCTGTTTGTTGAAACACCTCAATTAGTTTTCCTTCAGTTCCTGGAGCCTTGATTTCACCAGTGCCTTCAGTGCAGCTCGGACTTCTTCCTTCAATGCCATCATTTCTTGATCATATGCTACCTCCTGAAATGATTGAACGTCGACCAATTCTTTTTGGTACAGTGACTCTGTGTATTCCTTCCATCTTCTTTTGATGCTTCCTGTGCCATTTAATATTTTCCCCATAGAATCCTTCAGTATCGCAACTGCAGACTTGAATTTTTTCTTCAGTTCTTTTAGCTTGACAAATGCTGAGCGTGTTCTTCCCTTTTGGTTTTCTAACTCCAGGTCTTTGCACATTTCATTATAGTACTTTGTCTTCTGAGCTGCCCTTTGAAACTTTCAGCTCTTTTACTTCATCATTTCTTCTGTTCAATTTAGATACTCTGTGTTCAAGACTAAGTTTCAAAATCTCTTCTGATATCCATTTGGTCTTTTTCTCCTTTTCTGTCTTTTTAAAGACATTTGGCTTTCTTCGTGTATGATATCGTGCACAACTCATCTGGTCTTGGGTCATTAGTGTTCAGTGCATCAAATCTGTTCTTGAGATGGTCTCTAAATTCAGGTGGGATATATTTCATGGTTGTACTTTAGCTCTCATGGACTTGTTTTAATTTTCTTCAGCTTCACCTTGAACTTGCATATGAACAATTGATGGTACATTTATATAGTCAGCCCTTGTCCTTGTTCTGACTAATGATATTGAAGTTCTCCATCATCTCTTTCCACAGATGTAGTCAATTTCATTCCTGTTATTCCATCGGGCAGGGTCCATGTCTATAGTCACCATTTATGTTGTTGAAAAAAAGGCATCTCCAATGAATAAGTGATTGATCTTGCAAAATTCTGTCACGTGAGTTTCTTACAGTGTAGCCAATCCCTAGTGAGAACACACGATTTTATTAGCAATTGATATTTGAAAGAGGCACCAAATGTATTTGCTTTGGAAACACTCATAATAACCAGTTTACTTAAAAATAATACCTTAGACCACACAGCTATACACTCAATGAATAACATTTTGAAATAACCTCACATACTCTCTAAAGAAGAGAATTTCATAATCTAGCATGCATCATTGTGATGCTTTTGTGTTCCAGGCCAACTTCCAGGCTGCTGTGAAAGGCCTCTGCCATTTTCTTATGTGGCTGTGCTGCATTCTAAAAAGCAACAAAAGGGGAAGGTGAAATGATGTATGAAAATGTCCCCTAACCAGCCCCATATGGATGTGCTTAGAGGGCTAAACTTACTATAAAAAAAAAACTAGAATGAGGGCCCCTGAATAGCTGTACTTACTATGCCTATAAAGGCTTTCAGCTCCCTTTTAAACTCCCTTAGTTCTTCCACTTCAAGGGAACTTCTATTAATATAGTTTTCCTTCCAGAAGGAAGGAGGGGAAAGAATGGAAAGGGGGACATCATTATGAGAGGTAGTCCTTCTGGACTTCTAAGGTATTTTAAATAACCCTTCATCCTTCAAGTCACTTGCTGTTTTTAAAATAACATGACAAGGAACTTGTTAATGTCCTCAGCCTAGATATGCCCTGACAAGAACGGCACTTATGCAATGAGATTAGTTTGACGCAGGAACCATGTGCTGGCTTCACAGGGCAAGCAAAGTGAGGATCCAGGCCCTGGGTGGGAATCCAAGGCCAACAGAGATGGGGATGTGGCAGACAGCTGGGCGAGAGGCTCTTACCATCAGCACAAGAGAAACAAAGCTTTAAGTAAGCATTTTGCCCATTGTGTGTAGGTGCCTTGGTCTTTTGGCCCATTAATGTTACTCTTCTGGAGAAACCATGGCCCTGGGAACCAGAAGAATTGGCTGCTGCTTCACAGAAAGGATGTTTACTCCTGGTCACATTGCTTTTTTTGTTTTTTAAATTGTGCTTTAGGTGAAAGTTTACAGCACAAGTTAGTTTCTCATTCAGAAATTTATACACAAGTTATTTTGTGACATTGACTGCTATCCCCACAATGTGTCATAAGTCTCCCCCTTTCCCTTTACAACCCAGGCTCCCCATGTCTATTCGTCCAGTTTTCCTGTCCCTTCCTGCCGTCTTCTCTTTGCTTTTGGACAGGTGTTGCTCATTTGGTCTCACATACTTGATTGAACTAAGTGTGATCCTCATCTGTGTTATTATTTGTTTTATAGGCCTGTCTAATCTTTGGCTGAAAGGTGGACTTCAGGAGAGGCTTCAGTTCTGAGTTAGGAGGGTGTCCGGGGACCATAGTCTCGGGGGTTCCTCCAGTCTTTGTCAGACGAGTAAGTCTGGTCTTTTTTGTGTGAGTTTGAGTTTTGTTCTACATTTTTCTCCCTGTCTGCCGGGGACCCTCTTGTTATCCCTGCCTGAGCGGTCGGTGGTGGTAGCAGGGCACCATCTTTAGTTCTTCTGGGCTCAGGCTGGTAGAGGTTGTGGTTCATGTGGTCCATTAGTCCTTTAGACAAATATTTTTCTTATGTCTTTGGTTTTCTTCATTCTCCTTTGCTCAGGACAGGATGGGACCAATAAATGTATCTTAGATAGCCTCTCACAAGCTTTTAAGACCCCAGATGCTATTTAGCAAAGTAAGATGTAGAACATTTTCTTTATGAACTATGTTATGCAAATTAACCTAGATGTCCCCTGAGACCATGGTTCCCAGCCCTCAGCCCCATTAACTCAGTCCCTCAGGGTGTTCGGATGTGTCTAGGAAGCTTCTATGGCTTTGCCTTGGTCAAGTTGTACTGACTTCCCTATATTGTATGTTGTCTTTCTCTTCACCAAAGTTAACACTTGTCTACTATCTAGTTAGTGATTTCTCCTCCCCATCCACCCACCCTTCCCTTGTAACGGTCAAAGATTGTTTTTTTCTATGTGTAAACCTTCTCTTGGGTTTTAATAATAGTGGTCTCATACAATATTTGTCCTTTTGTGATTGACTTATTTTACTCCACATAGTGCCCTCCAGATTCATTCATGTTGTGAAATATTTCACAGATTCATCATTGTTCTTTATCATCGAGTAGTATTCCATTGTGTGTATGTACCATAATTTATCCATTCATCTGTTGATGGGCACTTAGGTTGCTTCCATCTTTTTGCTATTGTGAATAGTACTGCAATGAACATGGGTGTGCATATGTCTATTAGTTTCATGGCTTTTATTTCTCTAGGATATATTCCTAAGAATGGGATTGCTGGATCGTATGGTATTTCTATTTCTGGCTTTTTAAGGAGGCACCATATTGTTTTCCATAGCAGTTGTACCATTTTACACTCCCACCAGCAGCGCATAAGAGTTCCAGTCTCCCTGCAACCTCTCCAACATTTGTTATTTTCTGGTTTTGTTTTGTTTTTTTTTTTAATTCATGCTGGTAATGTTGAGGTGAGATGGTATTTCATTAGAGATTTGATTTGCATTTCTCTAATGACTAATGATGGTAAGCATTTGCTCATGAGTCTGTTAGCTGCCTGAATGCCTTCTTTGGTGAAGTGTTTGTTCACATCCTTTGCCCATTTTTTTAATGGATTATTTGTCTTTTTATTGTTGAGATAGTGAAGTACTCTATAAGTTTTAGAGATTAGACCCTTGTCACATATGTAGTAGCCAAATTTTTCTCCCCGTCTGTAAGTTCTCTTTTTACTCTTTTGGTGAAGTCTTTTGATGAGCCTAAATGTTTAATTTTTAGGAGCTCCCAGTTTCTAGTTTATCTTCTGGTGTTTGTGCATTGTTAGTTATGGTTTGTATTGTATTTATGCCATGTATTGGGGCCCTTAGTATTGTCCCTATTTTTTCTTCTGTGATCTTTATCATTTTAGATTTTGTGTTTAGGTCTTTGATCCATTTTGAGTTAGTTTTTACATATGGTGTTAGGTATGGGTCTTGTTTCACTTTTTTACAGGTGGACAGTTTTGCCGGCACCATTTGTTAGAAAGACTGTCTTTACCCCATTTAGAGGATTTTGGTCATTTGTCAAAGATTGACCATAGGTGGATGGATTTACCTCTGGGCTCTGTTCCACTGGTCTGTGTGTCTGTCATTGTTCCAATACCAGGCTGTTTTGACTACCGTGGCTGTATAACAGGTTCCGAGACCTGGTAGTGTGAGGCCTCCTACTTTGTTCTTTTTTCTTCAATAATGTTTTTCTTATCTGGGGCCTCTCCTTTCTGTATAAAGTTGGTGATTGCTTTTTCCATCTCACTGAAGAATGCTGTTGGTATTTGGATCAGGATTGCATTATATCTGTAGATGGCTTTGGGTAGAACTGACATGTTCACAATATCAAGCCTTCCTATCTATGAACATAGTATGTTTTTTCCATTTATGAAGGTCTCTTTTAGTTTCTTGGAATAGTGTTTTGTAGTTTTCTTTGTATAGTCTTCTATGTCCCTGATTGCATTTATTCCTAAGTATTTTATCTTTTTAGGAGCTATTATAATTGGCATTGTTTTTCTGATTTCCTTTTTGAAGTTCTCTTTGTTGGCATAGAGGAATCCAGTTGATTTCTGTATATTGAGCTTGTATCCTGCTACTGAATATATTAGTTCCAGTAGTATTTTTGTGCAATCTTTGGGGTTCTCTATGTATAGGATCATATCACCTGCAAATAGGGATAGTTTTACTTCTTACTTTCTGGTTCGGTTGCCCTTTATTTCTTTTTCTTACCTTGTTGCTCTAGCTAGGACTTCCAGCACAATGTTAAATAGGAGTGGTGATAAAATGCATACTTTTAGCCTCTCTCAGTTGAGAATGATGTTGATCGTTGGTTCTAAATAGATGCCCTTTGTTATGTTGAGACATTTCCTTTCTATTCCTATTCTAATGAGAGTTTTTATCAGGAATAGATGTTGGACTTTATCAAATTCCTTTTCTGTGTCAACTGAGATGATCATATGATTCTTTTGTTTTATTTATGTGGTGGATTACATTAATTGATTTTCTAATGTTGAACCATCCTTGCATACTTGGCATGAATTCCACTTGGTCATGATGTATTATGTTTTTGATATGGTGCTGAATTCTATTGGCTAGAATTTTATTGGGAATTTTCACATCTATATTCATGAGAGATATTAGTCTGTAATTTTCTTTTTTTGTGGTGTTTTTTCCTGGCTTTGGTACCAGGGTTATACTGGGTTCGTAGAATGAATTTGGGACTATCCCTTCCTTTTCTATGCTCTAAAATAGTTTGAGTAGTACTGGTGCAACCTCATCTCTGAATATTTGGTAGAAATTCTCTAGTGAAGCTGTCTGGGCCAGGACTTTTGTTGTTGTTGTTGTCGTTGGGAGTTTTTTTATTGCCTCTTCAGTCTCTTCTATTGTTATGGATCTATTCAGATTTTCTATCTCAGCTCACGTTATTTTAGGTAGTTAGTGTGTTTCTAGAAATTTATCTATTTCCTCTAGATTCTCAAATTTGTTGGAGTACAGTTTTTCATAGTGTTCTGCTATAATCCTTTGTATTTCAGTTGGGTCTATTGTCATGTCCCCCATCTCATTTCTTACTTGGATTATTTGCTTCCTCTCCTGTTTTTCTTTTGTCAGTTTGGCCAGTGGGTTGTTGATTTTGTTGATCTTTTCAAAGAACCAACTTTTGGTCTTGTTGATTCTTTCTATTCTTTTTCTGCTATTTCATTTATCTCTGCTCTGATCTTCATTATTTCCTTTCTTTGATGCCTGTGGGCTTCTTTTGGTGTTCTCTTTCTATTTGTTCAAGTTGTAGGGCTAACATTTTGATTTTGCCCATTATTCTTGTTTGATGTGTGTGTTAATTGCTATAAATTGACCTCTGACCACTGCCTTTGCCATGTCCCAAGGATTTTGGTATGATGTGTTTTCATTCTTATTCTAGGAATTTTTTGATTCCCTCTTTGATTTCTTCTATTACCCAGTTGTTTTTAAACAATGTGTTATTCAGTTTCCATGTATTTGATTTTTTTATCCTTGCTCTTCCTGGTATTGGTTTCTACTTTTATGTGTTGTGTTCAGAGAGAATGCTTTGTATTATTTCAATGTTTTGGATTTTATTGAGGGTTGCTTTGTGGTGGTCACATTTCTTAACTGAAAAGATGTAAATATTCCAGTCAACACTGTCTTTCTTTGGACTTAAAACATACATCTAAGAAAGCAGCTAATACTGTCTCAGAAAAACTCACAGCAAATATTTAAGTTTCTTTTTTTTTTCCTAAAGTATTATGTCACTATCCCTATATTGTTGTTGTTGTGTGCCATCAAGTCTATTCTGACTCATGGTGACCCAGTAGGACAGAAGAGAACTACCTCAACAGTATTCCTCTGCCGTAATCTTTACAAGAATAGATTGCCAGGTCTTTTCTCGTGCGGAACCCAGCACTTAACCATTGCACCAGAAGCAAGGATGTCAAAACTTCATCTCACTTACCTTGGACATGTTATCAGGAGGGACCAATCCCTGGAGAAGAACATTATGCTTGTAAAGTAGAGGTCAGCAAAAAAGAAGAAAGACCCTCAATGAGATGGATTGACACTGTGGCTACAACAATGTGCTCAAACATAGCAACAGTTGTGAGGATGGTATAGGACCAGGCAACGTTTCGTTCTGTTATACATAAGGTTGCTCTGAGTCAGAACCAACTCAGCAGCACTTAACAACAACATCCCTAAATTACTCTGATGGAACTCTATAGAAAGAGGCATTCTGAGTCCATTAAGATTGGTTTACCTGCTTTAGTCCAAAAAAGATTTCAAGCAGTTTACCTATTTTTTAAAGCAATCCATTATACAAGCAGAGATCCATTCCTAAGTCTGTCTTTAAATCATAAGTCAGAACAGGTACATACGATTCTCGTTTAGCATCAATTAGGCAAATTTACATCTTAGTGCATTGTATGTATTTTACCTTTCTATGCATATAAAATACATAAGAAAACAAAAACACTTCCAAACCATGTAATGTTTTCATGAGCATCACAAAGTAGCATGTGCGTTCCTTATTACGAATAATTATATGTATTTAACCAAATTTTTAATAGACTTTATGGCAGTCCATTCTTAAGTAGGAGTTGTCCATAAGTCAGACTTTTATAACCCAGGGACTGCCTATGTATAAGTGAGGATATCAGAAAATATCAGAGAGAAGGGAAAATAGGAACGAGGGAAAGGATGAAGCCAGAGGTAGGGTTAGTAGCCTCCTACCTGCCAGAAGGCCTTCTAGACTTTATTAGGACTTAGGGGGAAAATTACCTCTGAGCTTCCTAATAGCCAATAGAGAGAGGAAAGTAATCTTTACTCAATTTACAGTGTCCGTAAGATGAACGCAATCAGTTCCTTAGGAAGATAGATACTTAAACCTAAGAGAAATTTTTCCATGCTCCTCCTAAAATGAAATTAAATGATTTTAGGGGGTCTGACCTTAATAACACCCCACAGCAAATACAGTAACAGTCTAAGGCCTGCTTCCAACTCTCTCCAATGGCATAATGCCAAGATGCAGTGCAGTAAAAAGCAATCTACCAGAGACCAAAACTGTGCATGTAAACAACTCCTGGAGGGTCTGGCTTCACCCCAAGATAAAGTGCTGAGTATCTAGAGGAATGCAACAAAAGTTTAGATAAATACTGAATGGTAGAGAGTGTGACCTTATATTCCCTGACAAGTACTAAAGGAAAATACTGAATGCTGCTGATTAAGACACAGTTCCTTTGACAGCAAAATTAGGGGCAGGGCTTCTCCCAAGCTGAAGACTGAGTAACCTGGCCAGGATGTGAGTCAGAAGAGAAGGCCACCCCATCCTTCATGGAGATGGGAGGGAGGAGAATTAGAGCTTCCTCCTGAAAAAATTATGAGAGTTTGTTTGTTTGTGAGTTTTATTTGTTTTCAGTAATTGTTATTGTTAGTTGTCCTTGAGTGGGCTCCAACTTATGGAATCCTTATGTATAACAGAATGAAAGTTGCTCAGTCCTGCACCACCTTCATGATTGTTGCTATGTTTGAGTCCATTGTCCCAGTCACTTGTCAGTCCTTCTCACCTACAGCCTCCCTCACCTTTGCTGACTCTCCACTTTACCAACCATGATGTCCTTTTCTAGCCATTGGTCTTTCCTTAATGACATGTCCAGCGTAAGCAAGACAAAGTCTCACCATCCTCACTTCTAAGGAACATTTTTAATTATCCTTGGCAATTTACTGGTAGAACAATTTTGTGTGTAGATTATAAATATGAAACTATTGGCTGTAACATACTCCTTAAAAAAACTCCTTATAATCCTTAAAATTATCCTGGAGAAAATACACTGCCAAATGATACATTTCCTAAGTCAAAATATAAGCCTATAGGGGAAAAGGGATAATATATTAATGAAATATTTTATCTATAAAATCCTTTGCAGGTTGCAAAATGATATCTTAGCCATGTAAAGGAGAGAGACTAGGCTTTGAAAACCATCTGAACTGAGTTCAAATCCCAGCTGTACCACCTCTAGTTAAAATTTTCGACAAATTGCACATCCTTTCTTAGCCTCCATTTCCTTATCTGAGTGCGTAGATCATACCTCCCTTTCCTCACCACCTGTCTGTCAGTTTGTTGTATTGTGGTGGCTTGTGTGTTGCTATGATGCTGGAAGCTATGCCACTAGTATTTCAAATACCAGCAGGGTCACCCATGGTGGACAGGTTTCAGTGGAGCTTCCAGACTAAGAAGAAAGGCCTGGCAATCTACTTCTGAAAATTAGCCAATGAAAATATTATGGATCACAGTAGAACATTGTCTGAATCGTCATCAGGAGGGATTAATCACTAGAGGAGGACATCACACTTGGTGAAGTAGAGAGCCAGTGAGGACATAGGAGACCCTCAGTGAGATGAATTGGCACAATAGCCACAATGATGAACTCAAACATGCTGGCAATTGTGAGGATGATGCAGGACCAGGCAACATCTCATTCTGTTGAGCATAATCTGTTGCCATCAAGTTGATTCTGACTCATAGTGACCCTGTAGGACAGATTAGAATTGCTCCATAGGGTTTCCAAGGAGCAGCTAGTGGATTTGAACTGCCAACCTTTTGCTTAGCAGCCATAGTATGCTGTAGCTCTTAACCACTGTGTCACCAGGGCCCCACGGCCTCCATAAATTGGAGTCAACTCCATAGCAGCTAACAGTAGCCTCCCTTGCAAAGCTGTTTTGAAGAAAAAATGAGATAATAAGTTGCTTTAAGTTGCTATTACACTGCAATAGGTATCCAGAACAATATAGATTGTAGTGAAGGACAGAATTTATTTTGTTACTTTGTACAGGCATCATGAAAATTAAAAAGTTATTTCAGTTACATTTCTGCTATAACAGCTGTAAGGTAATTTGGGCACATTACTTTGTTGAGCTTCAGTTTCATCTGTAAAATGAGAGAATTAGACTAGGCGATCTTTTAGATCCCAACTGGTTTTTAAAAACTCTGACTCCCAATAAACAGCACAATCAAAAATACATAGACCCTAAATAGTTTTCTGAGCTAGGCATATCTTTCCTACCTTATAAACCAACTAACCAGTTGCTGTGGGGTTGATTCTAACTCATGACGACCCCATGTATGTCAGAGTAGACCTGTGCTCTGTGGGGTTTTCAATCGCTAGTTTTTCGGCAGTATATTGCCAGGCCTTTTTTCTGAGGCATTTCTGGGTGGGCCGGAACCACCAACCTTTCCTTTAGCAGGTGGTGTTTGCACCACCCACGGACTCCACCTTATAAATATTGGGGGTGGGGGGAAAGAAAAATCAAATGTGAAATAAAACTTTTAAAGTTTGCTTCACAACATGTATTAAGTGCTCAAAAAATGTAATTTGAATTGAAATGCCAATTTCATGGGATTTAATTTTTTTTTCCTCACTCACTTATTTGATCTGAGGTCACTTCCTATACTAAATGCAGATTAGCACAAAGTGAATTTTCAACATGAATTAGTTAAACAATGATCTTCAATTTGTTCCTTCACTCAATCTGTAGACTTGTACCTAAAGACCAAAAGTTGTCCAGCCAATGAGTATGTCTAATCAACCTGCCCTTCCTTAGGTTATCCCAACTAAGTAGGGCAACTGAGCAGGTGGAAGCCGCAGGCAAGTCACACGATACACAAAACAATCATCGTTCATAGAATACCCTCTCAGCAATAAGGATGTGACCTCACCTGCTTCCACCTCATTTCTCAAGATCAGATATTTACCATACACTCTGTAGTGGGCAGGCATCACTGTTTTTAACACAGTGAACAGGATGAGTGTCAGTTCCTCCTGTGTTCCCAGAGCCCTGTGACTGCAGAGAGAACCACAAAGGCCAGGAGAAGAAGCCAGTGAAAGGCTCTGGTCTTCTGTCACTCGTCGGGCAAACAGTCACACTGCACTGTCGAAATAAGAAACAAACACGTGTAAAGGGAACTGGGGAGGCAGGGTTGGCTAAAGGAAGCACATTGAAAGCCACCGCTATCTATAAAAATTTCCTATTCTTCCTGTCTCACACTTCCTTCTCCTGAAAATGCCTTTCTTGTACTGAGAGGACTAGACAACCTGGGCAATTTCCAAAGGAAAGTTTATGGGACATGCTTCTTTTGGCAGATTTTCTTATTGGTTGTGATTTATAAAACAGCTCAAGGACAATTTAAAGCACATACTTTACTGGACATGCTATTTACCTTCCACACGGTATATTTACAAAAATACAAGAAGAAAAATCCATTACCTTCTCAGAATTTACCATTTGTGTCTTTTCTGTAGCTCTGATGTCATTGACCAGTCACTGCTCCTTGAATTTGTCCCTTCTGGTTTTCTTCATTCTTTGTTGTCACTTCATGTCATGGTTATATTTACAATTGTCCTGAATATCCGAGGAGGCAACTAATCCATTGCTTTGTTCATCAGGATAATGGCTCCCAATTGCCTGGTGAGACCCAACAGTACATTTCATTTTAGCCACCTCTGGTGAAGACAAGCAGTGACAAAGGCAGTGACCCAGCAGATGGACTATTCTCTGGTACCTTCCATAGGCACACTGATTCATCTACTGCATGGTGGCTAAGGACCCAACGCTCAAGTCTGCCAAGTTATTGAATTATTTACTGAAACCTAGTTTCCTCATATAGAACATAGGAATAATAATAGTAGCTGTCTTAGTTATCTAGTGCTGCTATAACAGAAATACCACAAGTGGATGGCTTTAACAAAGAGAAATTTATTTCTTTACAGTAAAGTAGGCTAAAAGTCAAAATTCAGGGCATCGGCTCCAGAGGAAGGCTTTCTCTCTGTTAGCCTTCTTATCAGACTAGGAGCTTCTCTGCACAGGGAGCCTGGGTCCAAAGGACAAGCTCTACTCCTGGCACTGCTTTCTTGGTGGTATGAGGTCCCCCCTCTCTGCTCGCTTCCCTGTCCTTTTTATCTCTTGAGGGATAAAAGGTGGTGCAGGCTGCACCCTAAGGGAAATTCCCTTTACATTAGATCAGGGATGTGACCTGGGCAAGGGTGTTAAAATCCCACCCTAATCCTCTTTAACATAAAATTAGAATCACAAAATGGAGGACAACCATACAATACTGGCTACTGCTGGTAGTAGTGGTAGTGGTGCTATTACTAAGTGGTAGTGATAAAAAAAAAAAAAAAAGTGATAGTATTACCTAAAACATGCCTAAGCTAAAGTGTGGTGTGAAAAGGATATACTCTGTCTGCTCCCCAGAGACAGTCCCTTCACTACTGCTCCTTTTTAGCTCCCCTCTTCCCCTCCAGCCACCATTTTTATTTCTAGCTCTAAATTCCTGCCTCCCCTCCCTCACAATTCACCCACCCACCACATGCTCAACTCATCTGGCTTATGATGAATAAGCCCAGAAGAATAAAAACTTTCACAGTTAACGGGTAGGTGATTGGCTTCTGCTCAACACTAAGCACTGGATATCTTTGTATCTGCATGTTCTAAATGGTCTCTCAGGACAAAAAGGGGGCTAGAGATTATTAGTCACCTACTGTTGTCTTGGAAGAGAGAAGTGCCTTGCTCTGTGTCACGCAGTGTGTGTCACCGCAGGTTTCTCTTTAAGAACTTAGGTCTTCTCTCTTCTCTTAACACTTTGTATTGTGATGAAAACCCCGTTGCCGTGGAGTCGATTCCAGCTCCTAGCGACCCTACAGGACAGAGTAGAACTGCCCCATAGGGTTTCCAAGGCTGTAATCTTTATGGAAGACTGCCACATCTTTCTCGCCTGGAGCCACTGGTGGATTCAAACCACCAACTTCCAGTTAGCAGCTGAGCACTTTAACCATGGCACCACCAGGGCTTCTTATATTGGGATTACTGGTGTTTAAGTCTGTGTTCTCCACAAGGGTATGATTTCAGGGATGAGACTGTTTTGTCTAAGAATTTAATATTCCCAGCATCTAGCAGTTTCGAACACATAGCAGACACTCCATGTAGAAAGGAGGGAAAAGGTATAGTGATGGAGTGTAACAGCAAAGTTATTTTCTATATGTCCACTTTGCTCTCCATTAACACAGACAATGAAAATTTAATTTTTTATTGGAAGAAACTGCAATCCAATTGGTCAGAAGAACAGGAGAGATGAGAACACGGAATTGGAGAAAACAATGAAGTCATGAGCATGGAAGCTCAACCTGGTGATTTTTGAATAGCTACCACTTTATCATACGATGTGTCTCCCATCCTTGAAGACTGAATTCCATCGATAAACATTAAATTTGGACTGCATGATTGTGTTTCATTTTGAACTTTTCTTATGTAAACCGCAAAACCAAAATTGAAAGGTCATGAAAAAGAAAAACAAAATGTCGAGTTGGAAAAACACTTATCAACCCTCTAGACCAACAATTCCAAAATGTGATCCTGGGACCCATGTGAGTCCCCAAGACCTTTTCAGGGAGTCCAGGAAATCGAAATTATTTCCACAATGATACTAAGACATGACTTGCCTTTTTCACTTTCATTCCTTCACAAGTACACAGTGAAACTTTCCAGAGGTTACGTGATGGGTGATATCGCAGCAGACAGACTGTAAAAGCAGATGTAGCAGTCCAACTGTCTTCTGTTAAGGCAGCTATTAAGAAGACTTCCAAAAACGTAAAATACTATACCACTTTCTGATTTTTGGTTTTGAAAAAGTTATTTTTCCATAAAAATATATATTTAGGCTTACATGCAATGAGTTTATTATTGCTATTTTTAAAGAATTAGTAATTTTTTTAATTTCTTGGTTTTAATTTCTAATGTGGTAAATATTAATAACTGTAACCCACATACACAAAAATATTGAGGTCCTCAATATTTTTTAAATGTATAAATAGGGTCTGAGTCCAAAAAGAACCACTGCTCTAGACCCATGGTTGGTTGGTTGGTTAGTTGGTTTACATTTTTTGCATGTACAATCCAGTGACACCAATTACATTAATCATGTTGTGCAACCATCACCAGTATCTGTTGCTAAATTTTCCATCACCATAAACAGATACTCAGTGTTTCCTAAACAATGACTACCCCTTTCCCCTCTCTCCTGTCCCTGGTAACCGCTGATAAACTTTATAAATTTGCCTATTCTGGTTATTTTGTATAAGTGGAATCGTATAATATTTGTCCATTTGTAATTGACTTATTTCACTTAGTGTAATGTTTTCAAGGTTGTAGCATGTATCAGAACTTCTCTTTATGGCTGACTAATATTTCATTGTATACACCACATTTTGTTTATCCACTCATCTGTTGATGGGTATTTAGGTTGTTTTCACCTTTTGGCAATTGTGAATGGCAATGAGCATTAGTGTACATGTATCTGGTTGTGTCGCTGCTTCCAAATTCCTTGGGCATATATCTAGGAGTGGAATTGCTGTTGGCCTGTGATCTTCCACCAGGCGTTTACATTTCAATCAGCAAATCTAGCTTCTCAGGGTCAGGTCCTGGCTTTTCCATGAGGTAAGTGACAAAGAGGGCAATGAAGCACTCTAAGCCCCAATTTCCCCCCCTGTAAAATTAGAAAGTCACAGTAAAAATAAAGAGGTGGGATCTGAAAATTATTTTGATGTAATTAGCAGAGAGCATTCATGTGAAACTGGATATAAAAAATGAAAAACAAAGGAGCCAAAGATTCAAAGGTTTTTAGGCTGGAAAGCTGACAGAATGTTAGTGCCTCTGATAGTTAACAGCCAGGTTGGGATGAGGGGAGAAGTTGATGAATCTAGTGTTGGATGGCAGGTCTGATGTCCTGCAGATGTTTGGGGATACGGAACTGCAGTGGAGGTGAGTGGCTAGAACCAGTGATACTGATTTGAGGGTGAGCCCTCTCTAGGGACCTTGAGAGTAGATGAACGCACTAAGTGAACATGGAGCATGAAGCTGTTCAAGGCAGAACCAAGGGGTGGTGTGGGGGTGCTGCACATTTTGGAGTAGGAGTTCAAGGAGAACCCAGGAGATGCTGGAAAAGGCCCATTCAGAGAGGCAGGGGAAGAACTAGAACAAGGCAGACCCCTGAAAAGGTTCTTGGTGTGACCCACCCAGTGGATGGGTAGGAAGATGACAGGAAGGATAAAAAAGAAAGAAGAAAATCAGAGGGGACAGCGTCAAGGAGGAGTGACTAGTCAATGACATCAAAGCAACAGAAAATACACAAATGGTAAATTCTGAGAAACTAATGGATTTGAAAAGATATGGTCATCGTCAGCTTCAAAACAGAATTTTAAGTCTGGTAGTAGAGTCAAAACGACACAGGAAGCCTGCATAAAAAAAATCTAAAAATAAAAGGAAGCTATTAAAAGGATGGGAAAAAAGAAAAAGGAACAAGATCCAGCCAAGTTGTTTATTCTTTAAACTAGGACCATAATTGTTCAGCCACGATGGAAATATCCAAGGGCCTAGGAGCCACTGAAGGTGCTACAGGCAAAGGGAGCAGTGGTGTGGACAAAACTCACAGAATTTTGTCTTTTTCAAACCACTCTGCTCATAAGACTATCTCCTGGACCATCAAAATGTTCCTAAGGAATCCTATAGTTCAGAGGTCAAAAAACATTAGGGTAATGAGGTAAAAGTAAAAAGATCTATTCTGATAAGATATTGTTTAAAAGGAAATATTGAGGTTTCAAAAGACTTTACCTTGCTATGAGGTACAAATAACAAAAATCCAACTATCAGAATTTCATGTAGAAAAAGGAATTGCTATGACAACCACCACTCAGCCTCCACATAAAATATAAATAGGAACCAGAATGAGAAAATTATAGAGAAACGTGACTTTTTTTGATTTGGAGACCATTTCAACTACCATTCTTTCATGTTTTGCTCATTTGGGTCTAATAAGCAGACCATCATTTATTGAAATGAAGCTGGAAACCAAAGACCATCTAATGACCCACTCCATTAAGATGCCCCATTTCCTTCGCTGTTAACTACTCATATTTAAGGGACCACACCAACATTAAATAGTATATATATATTAAATGCATTATATTGAAGGCCAAATAGTGAAAGTCAGATAATCATGAAATATGGTATCAATACATCTTTAGCTGCCAGGTAGTAAAGCTTCAGACCAGTTGTAAAACACAAATGTTTCCTACCTCGTCTCCACCAATTTTCTTTAAGCATAAAAATTCTGACTCTTGCTATAAGGTTTACTATTTATTTTTATGGTAAGAGAAGGTAGAGTAGGGCAGGGCCAGATATCCCCAGCATCTCTTGGGATAACCTAGGATCCTTTAGAAGCCCACTCTCCCAAAGCTAGAACAATCAAGTCTGTAAGTCCAAGGACAGGACCCTAGAGATTCAAGGTCAAAATATACAGTGATTTGATCTTTTGCCCAGTGCATTTGCCTTAAGACACTCTCATTTCAAAGTAATTAAGCCTGTTACATATAGCTCTCCAATTAACTAGATTGTCCAAAGCTATTGAGGATCCTTCAGAGCTCTGCCTCCTACCTGCCCCTATCTACTCACTAGGTAGACCCCAATGATATCTGGGGCCCTCAGATACCATGCTGTAGTCTAATGGCCAAGTTTTTCTCTCTCGGCTCTGACTTGTTCTTTCATCTGATTGGGACCCCCATTTGAGCTTTGACTTGGTTATTGTCATTCAGTCTCCCAGGCTCTGTGCTCTGTAGCCCAAGGGGCAGGCCGCCTCTGGCCTTCCCCTAAGCCCATCTCAGCTCTAGGATCCCCAATCAATTGGAACTCCAAGCCAGTTCCTTGTCGGGTAAAGTTGTTTGGACATGGATCTGTTTTAACCACAGGCATTCTCCACATTCCCCACCAAGCTCCCTAGCATGTCATCTAAGTTCAACACCTTCCCAAAAAGAAGGAAAGTGATTCGCTGACTCAGCATGCCTAACCAAAACATCACATACATGAAAGTCCTTTTGAAGTTGAACTATAAGGCTCCTCATCCCCCGTGTTAATCAAACTAATTAAAATGCATCACCATATATTTTGCTAGATTCTCCACAGGTAAAAGTATGTAACAACTTGTAATCATTAGCAAGTGCAAATATCAGAACATATAGGTCACATGGTTTAAATTCAAGTTCTAAGCCCAGAATCTTTCCTTCTGAGAATCTTTCATATAACAACCCATTTAAACTCCACGTCTTTATGTAGGATCATCAAAACTGAGAGGGACATTCTGAGGTAACTTCAGCCATCGCCAGCACTTGAAGGCCTGAAGCTTTCCTTTCAAAAGATGGATGGCTATTAAATATGCAATGTACACACTGCCTGGATTTTGTTAAAGCAAGCTTGGTTCAAGGATTCACGTCACCATTTTGGAAGAGCCTTCGCCAGGGAAACTAGTGAGTCTTTGAGATGCTTACAGTCACACTGGAGAAGGCAACACCAAACATGAATAAAAACAGTCTGGGTTGCTCAGTCAACATGTTAGATGGGATAAGGCCACCCACAGAGTAAGGAGGGAAAACGAGAAGCAGGAGGCACCAAAAGGGGCAATGCTTCATAAAAGCTCTTCCTTCGGGGTTTTCTTCAGATATTCCCTACAAAGAAAAGCTTTATAAAAATATATATTAGAAAACTTTCTAGTGGTCACATTAACACTCAGAAGTCTAATATTCTTTCATCTTTTCCAATCAGAAGTACTTGAGCAAAACACTGTCTTTCAAGAACATCAGGACCCTCATTGTTGAGCATACTCTAGTTTCACTGCTTTGCTGCTCTTTCGCTTTCTACTTTTCACCTCCTACCAACCACTAAACAAGGTACAAACCAATAATATAGATGAGAAAAGAAGTTCTGACATTGCCTTTAATGAACATCAGTGCTGCTTGCTGCTGTTAATGCCCCAGGCCCAGCTCAGAACAATGGTCCCTCTGAAAGGGAGACTTCATGAAAGATGTCTCTCTCTGGACACAGGACCTACATCAATTTCAAGAGGTCCGGGTCTTTTTCCAAGGAATCTAAGGAGAGTGTGGAAACTGTGCCACACAGTGGGTGAATTCCACAGCAGACCTTCAAACCCAGGATGGTCTGCAGCAGCAACCGCTTACTCTTTCCTCTTAACCGCATTGCCTCTAGTGCCTTCTGTTTTACCTTTGTAGGTTTGCACATATAATGCTATGCAAATTCTGCAGAAAAGTAGGGAATACATGGCAGGCTGGAAAAAATTAAAAACATCAAGCATTTATAAATGAAGATTTCTTATAATGCCACAATGATGATGCCACAGTGATAACAATAGAAATATTTTACTGTCTTATTAGAAATTAACATAGTTCTTGACCAGACACACTAAACTGCTGCCCACAGTGGTAGTAGCATCGCTTACATGATAACTGGTGTCGTTATTAGGGTCTCGTATACAATATATGCTAGTTTAAAAGTACCAGCTAACAGAGGTTGTTTGTGTTTTTAAAACCAGATACCCAGCATTCCTAATGAGCAGCACATGGTAGAAAACTTAAACTCCAAAGAAAATGTCAATGCCAAAACAATACATGATTTTCAATGTTCCTTTTACAGAACGCTGGTTGTACACAGCATGGCCGAGTGTACACGTGTAATCATTAGCAGGCTCACTGGCACACAATGGACCAGACGTGAACATGACTCTGGGTTGCTCATTTCATAACCATGCTCTCCAGACACTGTCAGTCCTGAGAAGACTGAATTAAATCAACTCTTCAGAGCATCCAGGAGTGAGAAGGGGAAGTCCCCTAAGCCAACGTCCCATTCAGTGTCTGAATCTCTTTATAATATCCCCACCACATGGTCACCTGGGTACATGCAGCTTGATACCTGCAGGAACAGGGACCTCACTACATCCCCGGGGAGGCAGCCCATTCCACCTCTGCGCAGCTCTGAAGATTTTGTGATGGGTTGTAACCACTGAAATAAACAAATCAGTGATTGATCTGAGGACCCAGATATGTGCTTCCTTTCCTCAGTAACGCAAGAAAGCAAAAAAGTTTATAAGAGAGTAAATCTGAAGAGAGTACAAACATCATGGCGGCACATGTGTAGACGAGTTGAACCAGATTAGGTCATTGCGCCAGGGAAGACCCAAGGTGAGATGCAATCAAATGAAGAAACTGCACTGAAACCATATGACTCAGCTCGATTTAGGCATCCACGTTGTTCTTTCCTCTAAAATAAATTTGCCACAGACCTGAAAAACAATTCTTACTGTTGATTCACTGTTGAGAGATAAGAGCAGCACAAGGAACTGGATTTCACTGTTTGTGTCGCAGAGTCACTGGACACGCGGGATCCTTTTCTGACCAGCTGACCTAGATAGAGAATATACAGCATGGGGCTGCAACCCAGCAATGTCAAAGTTGCTGAAGTATTCTGATGATCTGTGCAATGCTCTGAAATAGCACAGTTTAGGAGAACTAACATTCTAGATAGAAAATGTAAGCATCCTGAAATTAGAATATAAAGTCTTAAAAATGATATCTCACCCATGTTACAGAATTCCCAGGTCATGAACTGACACTCATACTAGTCAAAAAAAAAAAAAAAAAAACACTTAGGAGGGCTACTTTCTCAGTTTTTAAGCTAATCCTTTTTTCATCTTTAGTATGTTTGATTTGTTTTTCAGTGTCTTTTTCTCAGGGAGGGGGAACTTTTTCCTCAAATAGTGAAACAGTTGAAGAGTTTGTAATCTAAGTAAAAATCCTAAACATCTCTTTTCTACACGTACATTCTCAAGATTATAACTTGGATTTCTGAGTTTAATGAGCACTTGAGTTAGACTGTTTCCCATTAAAAAGAGAAGGGGAGTACGCAGAAATTCAATAAGTATTCAAGTAAAATATAGCCATCCTAACATCTGCAATGGATTAGAAGAGACACAAGACAAAACATCGACTCTTGAGGTTAAATCTAAATTTCCTGCTGTAGTTCTGAAAGAGTTTGAGAGTTTAGATCAAAACGGCAACAAAGAAAATTGGACTGAAAAAAAAATTCCTTAAAGCAGGTTTCAAAAGCTTTTAAATGTCAACATTTAGTTGTTTCTTCGAAGCACCAAATTAGATAGCAATTAGTAACCACAAACAAAAATCAATGAAAACTCTGCACCATGTTCAAGTATTTTCCAAGTTAGGGGTGACACACCTGGGGTCTGTGTGACATAAGTGACAACCACCTTCTCTGACTCTTCATCTCTCCCATGGGATGTTGTTGGATTTCCATGTTTTCCTTCCTAGGATATTCTTCCATTACACTTGAATTGCCAAAGATATTATTTCAGTCTCCTTTGCAATCTACTGGCCTTTAACATCATAACACATACTATAAGAAGGAAACCCAAGCTCCCAAGGGGTCAAAAGTCAACAAGTAAAAGGGATTATTGCAGCAATAACTAGAGGGCATAAGGCTAGAACCAGGATTCAGGAAACTGGATCCTCGAGTCTGGCTTTTGAGCCTGTAATCTCTCCCTTATCAAGCTTGTGAGTAAAAATAAAGTCTTAAAGAGGTAATGCTGACCTACTAGCTTTGATGGCTGTGTAGAAGCTCCTCTGAAATACTGTCATTGATTTCACACTCACATAGATGAAGAGTTTGTTATTCTGAACAACTCAGAATGAAGTAACCACTCATACCAAATTCCATGATAGAGTGAGGTGCATATCTCTAAACTCTGCACATGAGAAAATGTTTCGCAACCATGAAGATTCTTACTGAATCAAGGAACTGAGATTTGAAGCAGAGATTTACCAGGAAGTTTTATATCAGTTTATACCTCAGTTTCAGCATCTAAGAAAGCGCGATTCTATGCCAGAGCTTCAAGACCTTTTACCAATTTATCCCTTGTCCCATCTCAACAGATTTTTAACCCCTAGAGCCAAACGAATCCTATTGCCATTCCTTCTACCTCACTGGTTACTCCTTCTCAATCACTTGTTTGGTTTCTCCCCTTACTATCAGAGGGTCCCAGGGCTCAATCAATCCTTGATCCTCTTCTCTATCATCACATGGAGTACGCACTCAATCTCTGTATACTAATGACCACCAATTTTATATTTCCAGCTCAGACATCTCTACTGAACTCCAGACTTATATACACAACTGCCTGTTTAATACCTCCAATTAGATGTCTGACATCTCAAACTCTATATGTCTGAAGTTGAATTTCTGATTCCCCTACCTTACCCCTAAAATCTATTTCCCTTACAGTCTTCCTAGTCTCAGCTAATGACAACACCATCTTTCCAGTTCTGTAAGACAAAAAGCTTGATGTCATGCTTGACTCTCACACACCACATTCAATCCATCAGAAAATCCTGTTGGCTCCAAGAAAAGCATCAAGAAAATGGTATATCCAAAACTCAATCCATTTTCTTCATCACTTTCATAGCTACTACCCTGATCAAGTTTCTATCATTTCTCAACTGGACTGCCCCCATCACCTCCTGAATGGCCTCTCTGCTTCTATCCTTGCCTCCTACAGAGCCAGAGATCCTCTCAAACATCAGTCATATCATGTCACTCCTCTGCTAAACTCTACAATGATTCCCCATTTCACTCAGGTAAAAACTAGGTAAGTCCTCACAATGGCCTGATTTCCTACTTCTTTTCTCCTTTGCTCAACCTGTTCCAAACTTAATGGCCTTCTGGATGTTCCTAAACATTCCAGGCAAGTTCCACCCTTAGGCCTTTTGCACTGGCACTTCCATATTCCTAGAATGCTCTTCCCCCAGATAGTCAGTGGTTCCTTCACCTTCTTCAACTCTTTGCCAAAATGTCCCTCCTCAGAGAGGCTTATTTTGACTACGCCTTTAAAATTGCAACCACCCTCCCTCTAGTACTCCCAATCCTCTTTCCCTGCCATATTTTTTTTCTTTTTCTAAAGTATTTATCACCTTCTAACATACTGTGTCATTTATTTACTTGTTTATTTTCTGTCTCCTTCCAACACACACACACACACACACATACACACACACCAAGAATATCATCTCCATGAGGGCAGTGATGTTTATCTTTTGTTCTCTGATATATTCAAGTATCTAAAACAAAGGAACACAGTCAGTACTCAGTAAATATTTATTGACTGAAGTCCACTACCCAATCCATTTACCCATTCTATTCTCTTAAGTTTTGTTTGTGCCATGTTTCCCTCTTTAGACTGTCTTTCCCCAAACTCTTCCTCCCATCAAGCTCAATTTAAAACCTAGCTCCTCTGGAAGCTTTTCTACATTAAGTCTGCTCTATTGACCATGGATGGATTTTTATGCACTCAGTCAACAATAAAAAAAATTTTTTTTTCCATTAGCTTTTTTGTTTGCTGACTCTATAATCTTAAGCCATGCATGCATACAACTAAATTCTCAGTCCTTTATCTCACAATAAATTTTGTTTTTTAACTAGTGATTTGATGCTTTTAAAAAATTACAGTGTTAAGCTACAATGAGATTCCATTTCACTCCAACAAGGCTGGCATTAATCCAAAAAACACAAAATAATAAATGTTGGAGAGGTTGTGGAGAGATTGGAACACTTATACGTTACTGGTGGGAATGTAAAATGGTACAACCACTTTGGAAATCGATTTGGCGCTTCTTTAAAAAGCTAGAAATACCATACAATTCAGCAATCCCACTCCTTGAAATATATCCTAGAGAAATAAGAGCCTTTACATGAACAGATATATGCACACCCATGTTCATTGCAGCACTGTTCACAATAGCAAAGAGATGGAAACAACCAAGGTGCCCATCAACAGATGAATGGATAAATTATGGTACATTCACAGAATGGAACACCAGTCATCGATAAAGAACAATGATGAATCCGTGAAACATTTCATAACGTGGAGGAATCTGGAAGGCATTATGCTGAGTGAAATTAGTCAGTTGCAAAAGGACAAATATTGCATAAGACCACTATTATAAGAACTCGAGAAATAGTTTTAACAGAGAAGAAAATATTCTTTGATGGTTATGAGGGGGGGAAGGGAAGGAGAGAGTTTTCATTCATTAATTAGTAGATAAGAACTATTTTAGGTGAATGGAAAGACAACACACAATACAGGAGAGGTCAGCACAACTGGATTAAACCAAAAGCCGGGAAGTTTCCTGAATAAACTGAACGCTTTGAAGGTCAGCATAGCAGGGGCCAGGGTTTGGGTACCATGGTTTCAGGGAACATCTAGGTCAATTGGCATAATAAAATCTATTAAGAAAACATTCTGCATCCCACTTTGGAGAGTGTCTTCTGGGGTCTTAAACGCTAGGCACCTGGAGCAAAGGAGAATGAAGAACACCAAAGACACAAGGTAATTATGAGCCCAAGAGACAGAAACGGCCACATAAACCAGAGACTACATCAGCCTGAGACCAGAAGAACTAGATGATGCCCGGCTACAACCAATGACTGCCCCAACAGGGAACACAACAGAGAACACCAGAGAGAACAGGAGAGCAGTGGGATGCAGACCTCAAATTCTTGTAAAAAGGCCAGACTTAATGGTCTGACTGAGACTGGAAGGACCCCGGAAGTCATGGTCCCCAGACCTTCTGTTAGCCCAAGACAGGAACCATTCCCAAAGCCAACTCTTCAGACATGGATTGGACTGGACCACAAGATAAAAAACGATACTGGTGAGGAGTGAGCTTCCTGGATCAAGCAGACACATGAGACTACGAGGGCAGCTCCTGTCTGGAGGGGAGATGAGAAGGCAGAGAGGGTCAGAAGCTGGCTGAATGGACATGAAAATAGAGGATCAAGAGAATGAGTGTGATCTCTCAATAAGGGAGAGGAACTAGGAGTACATAAAAAAATATAGCAAGGTGTACATAAATTTTTATATTAGAGACTGACTTGATTTGTAAACTTTCACTTAAAGCACAATAAAAATAAAAAAATTACAGTATCATTTAAATTATGGGGACATCATAAATGTTCAATTACTCCTTTCTCTCTGTAGATTATAAAGCAAACAGCATAAGTACAAAAAATCAAGACAATCTCAGATTTGGAAGAACTATAGGGTTGCTATAGTTGGAACTGACTAGACAGCAATGGGAATGGGGATAACCGCCAAAATTTGTAAATGTTTCGTGCCTTAAGAGATGGATCCAATGCAGAGAGAGAGAAGTGTATCAGAGAGTTTCTTGGTCCTAGGTAAATACCGAAAAGTTCACGAGCCCTCTTTGGTGAAAAACCCAAACTCATTATTTAGATGCAAGAGATTGAGCCGAGTGAGACCTGGTTAACCAGTTGATCAGTTGCCATCAAGTCAGTTCTAACTCATGGTAACCCCATACATATTCATATTTTAAATGACCCAGGTTGCAATATGTGCCCTGAAACTGAAGTTTTTCATTTGCTTGTCTTGATTCTGGAGTGACTTTGTAATCACTATTACTTTACAATAATTTCATTGATAAAACACATAATTGGGGGAAATGGAGTTGTCTTCCTACTCCAGTACCAAAAAGTTCTTCTCTTGTGAGTACAAGTGCCCTTATAATTTCTGCAAACAAGCTGGCAGACAAAGCTGAAAGTCAGAAACCATTCTGCACTATTAATTGACAATTATATATTTGAATTGGGTTTATATAGGAGGAGAAACAATGTGGAAAATCATTCAAAATATTTGATTAAATTCAATCTCATTGGTTCAGATTTTGAAAGCTGTCTAGTTTGAGTTACCTGGACTAATTGCCTAACAGGCCCATAATTTCTGACTCAATGTACAATTAACCATTTAGCATTTGGCCACATGGTCCAAACCATATTCTAAGGGGGAAGAAATAAGAGCTCCTGTACTGGAAACCCTGTTGGTGTAGTGGTTACGTGCTATGGCTGCTAACCAAGAGGTCGGCAGTTCAAATCCACCAAGCACTCCCTGGAAACTATGGGGCAGTTCTAGTCTGTCCTATGGGGTTGGAATTGACTTTATGGCAGTGGGTTTGGGTTTGGTTTTGGTATTAAAGTTTGTATTCAGATATAAACTCAGCTCAGTTCCCAGGCAGGCTCAGAGACTGGGGTTAATAGACCTCTCCTAAGTGTGGAGCAGGAATATGTCTGTCACATCTAAACAGAAAGGACTTAGAATTGTTTTCCCCACATGGTGCCTTCAGAGCAGATGACACTTGCCCCGCTTTACTTCATCTTTAAGCTAAATATCAAGAATTCGTGTTTTCCATGACCACCATGTCCACAGGTCTAGAAAGGGAATAATTAAAGTTAAAACGCTGTTGTCAGTTATTGAGTATTTTCCAGTAAATGAAGAAGCAGAATTAGCAAATCATACCCACAAATGATTTACTAATACTGCAAATTACAGTAATAATTCTAGCCTCTATGGAGCAGTTTTACTAAAGCACCAGGTATTTTCTATACATTATCTCTAACCATCACAAAAACTATACAAGGAAAATCTTATACTCCATTTTTCTAAGGAGAAATGAAGATAATACAAGTAAAGCTCTGAAAAGTAGTGGGTTCCATTCCTTCATCATGCTGGTTGTTCAGTGGCTGAGTTTGCAGCCAGGTAGATCTGAGTTCAAACCCAAATGCTGCCACTTTTGTGAACTTCACTTTCGCTTTAGTAAAATGGATTGGGTTTTGGTACCCCTGTCCCTAGGCAGAATTCCTAGGGACACTAAACGTTCTGCTATTATTGCTTCAAAGAACCATCACTGTATGCTTACATGACCAGGCCTCCTACTCCTGCCTTCCCATGGCATACCTTTATCATGCCTAACCAATTGCCATTGAGTCAATTCCAACTCATGGCAGCCCCATGTGTTAGAGAGTAGAATTATGTTCCATAAGGTTTTCATAGCTATAATCTTTACAGAAGCAGATCACCAAGGGCTTTCTTCTGCAATGCCACTGGATGGGTTCAAACTGCGAACTTTTAGGTTAGTGGCAAATCACAAATCATTTGTGCCACCCAGGCACCTTGATATCATACCTACTAGACCCTAAGTAACTTCAGATCCTGGACCGTGTCTTAGTACGCTGCCAAGATGAAATGGCATTTGCCACATAGCAGACACATTAGCTATGTCATGCTGTTTAACGACTGCAATTAAGTGTGATGAGACCCATTTTCAAGTAGAAGAAACTTCAAATCAGCAATTAAATAATTGCTATAATGTTTTATTTCTTAACAAAAAAAGATCTCTGAAAATAATATGGTAAAATTGTAAGACCTAAAAAAATGAATTGGTGGGTAAACAAATAATGCTCATTATTTCATATACTTCTCTGTGAACTTGAGGTCCTTCATAACTAAAAAAAAAAAAATCAATCAATAAGTGATGGCAATAAGTTGCCCCTATTACAGTGCTAATTAGGGGTAGAGCCCAGATTAAAACCTCTGTTTGATTCAGAAGTCCATGTTCTTTCCACAATATTGTGCTGCCTCCCCAAAATGGAAGCTGTTACATATTCTTGAGCTATCATATAACTAAGTTAGAAGACCTGAAACGTAGGTGTAATTCATTACTAAGTAGAATTATTATTAGCAGCAATAATTATGCAAATTATGACAGATATTTTGTATTCATATCACTATCTTTTTTCCGAAGTTTTTGAGATGGCTCAGTAACCCTAGGTGAGGAAATTTAAAACATTATCCTCTATTTTCAAACAGGATCCTAGGATACAGCCTATAAGTTTAGAACCAACCTCTTTCTTAGACTCCAAGACAGAATGAAAAATAAGGTGCACTGAACTTAGAAAGCATTATAGACAAACAGCAAGCCAAAGAGAGTAGATGGTAGGAGGTAACCGAGCAGGCCCTGGAACAGGGGTGGGAGAAAGTTCTGAGACTCAGAAAAGGAGACAAGGAGAGTAGGAGAGAGAGAAAAAAAAAATTATATAAAGAAAGGAAGTAGAAAAAGAGGTAGGAGAAGAGGTGAAATCTGGAGATAAAGACAAAAATTAGAGAAAATAAATGGTGTACAGAACAAGGGAAAAATGAAAATTTCAGAGTAAAGAGAGGGACCAAGAAAGAGTGGGGTAAAATCAATGACATAAAAGAGAAGGCAGATGCAGCATTTCCAGTCATTTCATAAATTAGTTCCAGGTCCTGCCATGTGGTTATTTCCCTCCCTTTCCTGACATGAACAGGATCTGCAAATTTGAGTGATACTTTCTGCAATAGCAGGATAGTAAATTGAAAGCACCAGTGAGCGAACAGACCCCTCACCATGAAAATTAAGCCCCGAGGAATGCAAATTAAATTCCGACATGACATAATACTTCGAAATGTGGCGTGTGGCACTTAAACGTGATGTCGTTTTGGAACCGTTTTTAGTTCTGCAGCGAGCCTCCAGACTGTAGGCTGCTGTGACACATTTTATTTCTTCCACGCCTAGTCCCCTGAGCCGTAGACCGGAATCCAACTCCATCTTTACTACTGAGAAAGCAAGAAGAATCTTCACCAACATACCTCTAAACCCACACCCCCGCCCCCAACCAACAGTCCTAACTAGCACGATGAGCTGAATGTCAAACCCAAATAACACACCTCAGTGTAAAGATACACTGTTTTGAATGGGGTTTTCTCTTTTTCAGGATTTTTTTTTTTTAATCACATTTACACTTTGAAAACAATGTCAAATCCTTTTTAAACCTGCAGCTGAAATCAATTTTTTTCTTCCAGATTCAGTAGGTAAACATTTCTTTCTAAAAAGGTAGGCTTTAAAATTGGTAAAGTTGTAGAGGGAGATTTAGTAAAAATGCTAGCTTTTATTGCCCAGTTAAGCACTTGCTCTTCTTCAAATTGGCATTAAAATTGGCATTAGTACGAAGTAAATACATGAATGAATGAATGAATGAATTCTTAAAAGGTATTAGCTGAATTTCCAGCTATTTCATATGTTCATAGAGAAGTTTCAGATTCATTCAGATTCATTCATCTAGGCTAATTCAATAAGGATTTAGGTTAAATCTTTAATGAGTGCCTGCTTACATCAAGGCACTATGATCTAATCCATACAACATTTTAATGAAAACATCAACCATACGGAAACCCTGGTGGCGTAGTGATTAAGTGCTACAGCTGCTAACCAAAGGGTCAGTAGTTCGAATCCAGCCAAGCTCTTAATCACTGGGCCACCAGGGCTCCTTATACATTATACCCATTGCTGTCAATTCTAACTTATAGTACAGTGGACAGGTCACTGGACTGAAATTCAGAAGACGTGGAAAACCTTAAGCAAGTCACTTAACTTCTCTGATTGTACAATTTAATGGTTTTACAGAACTCGAAGATCTCTGAAGACCCTTCAAGTACTAATAATCTGTGAGTCTAGAGCAGTATTGTTCAATTGCACATGTGTTAAATAATCTTTAGGAACAAGTTTGGGAATGAAACTAGCATTTTAACAGTGCTTCTATGAAAAAATTACAGCCTAGAAAACCCTCTGGGGAGTTCTACTCTTTCACATGGGGTCACTATGAGTCGAAATCAACTCAATGGCACCTAACAACAACAACATGTGGAAAAATTAGTTCTGAGTGATGACAACCGGCTTACTAGTGAACTTTTGGAACCAAACCAGTTCACAACTTGGAGACTGCCTGAGTCACTACAATAGATTTCCATTACAAAAAATATTTGATGAAGTTAGGAAACATCTCCCGTGCTGTTCTGCAGTTGATTTCCCACAACATTTGTGCTTTGACACTGAATGAGATCTGGGATGTACTTGGGTTTTTAGTCAACCAAACCACCACCATTTGTAAGGAAAATGGGTGATATTCCCTTTGGCCTATGGGGTGTGTGTGTGTGTGTGTGTGTGTGTGTGTTTGAGGGTTTGAGGGACAGTGGGGGGATGGACATGGAATTTTATTTATATTTGATTATTTTATCTAACGCTATACACAAAAACAAACTCAAAATGGATCAAAGACCTCCATGTTAAAGCCAAAACTGTAAAGTTCCTGGAAGATAATTGTCTTAATTATCTAGTGCTGCTGTAACAGAAATACCACAAGTGGATGGCTTTAACAAACAGAAATTTCCTTTCTCACAGTTTAGGAGGCTAGAAGTCTGAATTCAGGGTGCCAACTCTTTCTACGTTGCCACTGAAGGAAGGTCCTTGTCTCTTTGAGCTTCTGCTTCTGGGCGATCTTCATGTGGCTTGGGATTTCTCTACCCCCATCTCTGCTCTGCTTGCTTGTTTAATCTCTTTTTATATCTCAAAATAGATTCATTTCAGACACAGCCTACACTAATCCTGTCTCATTAACATAACAAAGAAAACTCATTCCCAAATGGGATTAAAGCCACAGATATAGGGGTTAGTATTTACAACTCATATTTTGGGTGGACACAATTCAATCTATAACAATAACATAGGGACAAAACTATGGAACCTAATTCTTTTCAGTAATAGATTACCAAACACAACTACAAATGCATGAACAACAGAAGACAAGTTAGATAACTGGGACCTCCTAAAAATTAAATACTTAAAAAAAAAAACCAAACCCAGTGCCGTCGAGTCGATTCCAATTCATAGTGACCCTATAGAACAGAGTAGAACTGCTTAAATACTTAAGCTCATCAAAAAACTTTATCAAAGGAGTAAAAGAGAACTTATGGATTGGGAAGAAATCTTCGGGAATGATACATCTGATAAGGGTCTAGTCTCTAAAATATGTAAAAAAAACTTCAGCAACTCAACAACAAAAAGACAACCCAATTTAAAAATGGGCAAAGGGCATGAACAAACCTTTCACCAAAGAGGACATTCAAGTGGCCAAGAAACACATGAAAAGATGCTTGCAGTCATTAGCCATCAGAGAGATGCAAATCAAAACTACAATGAGATAATATGTCGCCCTTGGAAAAGCGGCACTGATCAAAAAAACAGAAAACAACAAATGCTGGTGAGGTTGCAGGGAGGTTGGAACCCTCCTCCACTGCTGGTGGAACTGTAAAATTTGTTTAACTGTTACGGAAAGCGGTATGACATTTCCTCAAAAAACTAGAAATAGAAATACCCTATTATTTAGCTATCCCACTCCTAGGTATATACGCTAAACCTTAGAGAACTAAAATTACGGATGAGAACAGGTGCATGCACATCCATGTTCACTGTAGCATTATTCGCAATAGCAAAAAGATGGAAACAAACTAACTGCTCATCAACAGAAGAATGAATAAACAAACCATGGTACATACACACAATGGAATATTATGCAGCTGTAAAGAATAATGATGAGTCCTCAAAATATACTATAACGTGGATGAATCTGGAGAACATCATGATGAGTAAAACAAGTCATTCACAAAAGGACAAATGCTGTATGATCTCACTATTATAAAAAGACAAGTAAAGGTATATATACAGAAAACAACACTCTTAGGTGGTTACCAGGGATGGGAGGGAGAGAGAGAGGGAATTACATTCTAGACAGTAGACACTTGTTAGTTTTGTTGACAGGTAAAGCAATACCAAATAACGGTGAGGTCAGCATAACTTGACCAAGGTAAAAAAATGACACTATGTAGTACACAAGAATAAGGGACGATTTTGATAAAAACCACAACATACACGATTTTGCAACAGTAGTGATAACCAAAAAATTTGTGTGTGGTTACATAGGTAGATATGTAAGTAGGTATGTAGGTAACCCAGGACAATAGTCTCAGGGGTTTCTGTACTCTCTACCAGACCAGTAAGTCTGGCCTTTTTCAGGAATTTGAGTTTTGCTCTATATTTTTCTCTCATTCTATCCAGGACCATCTGCTGTGTCCCTGGCTGGAATAGTAGGTAGTGGTAGCTGGGCACCATCTAGTCCTTCTGGTCTCAAGGTAGGTGAGGAACCATGGAGACTATTGCTCTGGGTTACCCTTTAAACTTAGAACTCAAACCATTCCTATTGGTCACCTATTAGGCAAAAGACAAAGTGGCTCATAAAATAAATAGTATCGCCTGAGTACTGTGCTCCTCTAAACAATCTTCTAAATGACACCTGACAGTCAACATTTGCCCTAGACCAAAGACAAGAAGGTAGGGAGGGACAAGGAAGCTAGATTTAATGGAACCAGTACAACCAGAATGGAAATAACAAGAATGCAGACACATAGTGAAAAGTGTAACCAACGTCACTGAATAATATGTATAGAAATTATTAAATGAGAACCTAATTTGCTATGTAAATTTTCTCCAAAATCACAATAAAATATTTTTTTAAATCTGATACTGTATGAAATTCTTATACGTTATGAAAAGCATTTTGAATCCTTAGAAAAAGAAATCTGCAATACCTAAACATGTTTTTATCTTTAATCTTTATTTTCTTCCTCACATCTTTCTGATATTAACTGTTTAAAGTGAAAAAGGAAAGCGGGTAGTATATTACTTTAAGCAGTTCTGCTAAAAGCAATGAGATCATTAACATTCTCCTAAATTAGAAATAAAATAAATGAAAATACTTCCTCAACTGCCTTTCCCAAAGCAGGGAGATATGGACAGTTACTAAACCCAGAGCCCTGTTATAGTAGTGATCTTTGATGATACGAGGGAGTGTGGAGAGATCGTAGGACATTATTGCCAAAGAAGTTTGAGGTCATATAACAAGAATATTTACTTACCAACCTCTGAGTTGCAATAGTGAAGGATTCTATGGGGGAAATAGTAAATGACGAAGGAAGCATCAAAGAAGATGGAAAGAATACACAGTCACTATACCAAAAAAATTGGTCAACATGCAACCATTGTAGGAGGTAGCATATGATCAGGAACTGATGGTACTGAAGGAAGAAGTCCAAGCTGCACTGAATGCATTGGCAAAAAACAAGGCTCCAGTAATTGACGGAACACCAATTGAAATGTTTCAACAAATGGATGCGGCACTATAAGTCCTCGCTCATCTATGCCAAGAAATCTGGAAGACAGCGACCTGGCCAACCGACTGGAAGATATCCATATTTATGCCTATTCCCAAGAAAGGTGATCCCACTGAATGTAGAAATTATCAAACAATTTCATTAGTATCACATGCAAGTGAAATTTGCTGAAGATTGTTCAAAAGTAGCTATAGCAGTATATCAACAGGGAACTGCCAGAAATTCAAGCCAAGTTCAGAAGAGGATGTGGAACTAGGGATATCATTGCTGATGTCAGATGGATCCTGGCTGAAAGCAGAGAATACCAGAAAGATGTTTACCTATGTTTACTGACTAAGCAAAGGCATTCGACTGTGTGGATCATAACAAATTATGGGAATGGGAATTCCAGAACACTTAATTGTGCTCATGAGGAACCTGTACATAGATCAAGAGGCAGTCATTGAACAGAACAAAGGGATATTGCATGGTTTATAGTCAAGAAAGGTGTGCTTCAGGGCTGTATCCTTTCACCATACCTATTCAATCTGTATGCCGAGCAAATAATCCAAGAAGCTGGACTATATGAAGAAGAACAGGGCATCGGGATTGGAGGAAAACTCATTAACAACCTGAGTTACGAAGATGACACAACCTTGCTTGCTGGAAGTGAAGAGGACTTGAAGCACTTACTGATGAAGATCAAAGACCACAGCCTTCAGTCTGGATTACACCTCAACATAAAGAAAACAAAAATCCTCAAAACTGGACCAATGAGCAACATCATGATAAATGGAGAAAAGATTGAAGTTGTCAAGGATTTCATTTTACTTGGATCCACAATCAACATCCATGGAAGCACCAGTTAAGAAATCAAACAACACATTGTATTGGGCAAATCTGCTGCAAAAGACCTTTGTAAAGCATTGAAAACAAAGATGTCACCTTAAAGACTAAGGTATGCCTGACCCAAGCCATGGTGCTCTCAATCGCATCATATGCATGTGAAAGCTAGATAATGAATAAGGAAGACGGAAGAATTGATGCCTTTGAATTGTGGTGTTGGTGAAGAATATTGAATATACCATGGACTGCTAAAAGAAAGAATGAACAAATCTGTCTTGGAAGAAGTACAACCAGAATGCTCCTTAGAAGGAAGGATGGTGAAACTACGTCTCACATACTTTGGACATGTTATCAGGAAGGATCAGTCCCTGGAGAAGGACATCATGCTTGGTAAAGTAGAGGGTCATCGAAAAAAAGGAAGACCCTCAAAGAGATGTATTGACACTGTGGCTATAGCGATGGGCTCAAGCATAACAACAATTGTAAGGATGGTGCAAAGCCGGGCAGTGTTTTGTTCTATTGCACATAAATAGGGTCCCTATGTGTTGGAACCGACTTGACGACACATAACAACAACACAACAACCTCTGAATGGGCGACATCTCAGATGAAAGCAGTATCAACAGACCCAGAAACCTGATTTTAAAACCCTACATAGAGTGGGTCCCATCTGACTTCTGAACCCCAGTTCAAATGCAGCCTTTGTTCTGCCCATGGGCCCTGTCTAACTCAAGGAGATCTGGCAAAAGAAGCCCTTCCCTTCCCTCTGCCACAATCAAGAATCCAAAGAGCAATGAAAATGTCACAAAGGCAACATAAAGAGACCTTAATATTACTGCACTGGAAAATAATTTATGTACATCACTGCTGCTCCATTCCCTTCCAGGTCCCAAAGCTGTCATGTCTTCTTGCTCCCCAAATCCATCATAAACCTCCACCCCACAGGTAAGGTATCCCTATGTGTTAGACACAGAAAGCCATTTCATCAAAGCCCAATTGATCACAGCTGCTGAGTGGTAGTAACGCCAAATTCATTACCAAGAAAGAAAAGGCTGTAAACCCTACTTCCAATGAAGATGTCACAGATATTTCTTACCTAAATTAGTGTGAAGATAGAAACATTTAAGCAGTGATTTTTAATTCTCCAGAAACAGAAAACATTTTCCACAAAACGTGATTTGAAGTAAGTAGATCAATGCCTCCTTTTAGATATATAGAAAGGTTAACGTTCTTTTCATAATGTATTAGTTTGTCTCTTTATGCTGCACTTCGTTCCAGAAAGGATTTGTGGTAATCGAAATGCCTTATTATATGTTAACATGTAATATGTTATATGTTAATGTCCCTGTTCCTCAAAGGCTATTGAGTTTGTTCTTTAAGGTAAAATTACTTTGCTGTGGGAAGTTCCTGGCACCTCTTAAAATAAGTCAGGCAAAGGTGTAGCCAAACCAGAGCTCATAATGTTTAGATTAGCTCCCTCTCCTGTAAGGATAAACAGGTAAGAATGCAGTGATGCATGTAATTCCAAAATGGAAAAAGTAAAGTATCTGATTTGGCTAGCTACATTCATCAAATTCAAGTGGGAAGTCATTTTCTTACTATGGAGACAGAAAATCCAACTAAGAGGAAGAACGTGACAATTTTGATGGGAAAATTGTGTTACAAACAGTTAAGCACTCAGTTGCTAACTGAAAGGCTGACGATTTGAACCCACCCAGCTGCTCTTCCAGGGAAAGACCTGGCGATCTGTGCCTGTAAAGATTAAAAACAGCCTAGAAAATCCTATGGAGCAGTTCTACTCGGTCACATGGGGTCGCTGTGAGTCGAAAATCAACTCGATGACACCTAGCAACAACAACATATATCAAATAGCTAACGTGCAGTGTCCCCAGGCTCATCTTACATATCCCAAGAATAAGTTTTTGGCATGTGGTTGTTAATGATAAAAATAAGACCAATCCAAGAAGTCATAATTACAAAGACAGGCCACTCGAAGAGATTCTCACGCACATCTTTCTCCAGTGAACTAAGGTACACGCACTATGGAGAAGGTGACGCTTTCCCATTCAAGGAAATTACATGTTCAACTGTGTTTTATCACGAGATCCACAGGTGTTTTTTTCAATGGCATTTTTTAAAACCGCATTTTAAAAATAAAATGAATTGCTCTAAGCCAGGCTCCAGAAAAAGTTCACATACAGTTTTTCAGAAACTGTTTCAAGGATCCTGGCAGCCAATGAATCAAAGTGTTTGTATTTCTAATCTGGAAGAAAATCCTTTCTTTTTCTCAACTATGGTGGCATTTTGTGTCTCCTGGACTTTCCAGGAGTTATTACCAGACCATAGACATGAACATTACCAATCTAGGCTTTAGGCTGACATGCTCTGACACCATAATATTTTGGTGTAAAATAAAAAAAATTTTAAAGAAGTGAGAGATTTCATTTTTGCGATGGGATCGTTATAATTGTTGACCTCTATATAGGACTCAAATTGGGAGTTCTAAGCCCTAGCTGACTGGGGACAATGCTGGGACAAGGGACAGCGTGAGTCACTCCAAGGCCACAGGCTGCTTCCCTTCCGCAGGGGATCAAAACAGCCCCTAAAGGAACAGTGTCTCAGTCTACAGATCCTCGAAAGATTTTAAGACCAGAGCAGACATGCGTTAAAAACATGGCCCTTGGAGGATTAAATGAGATGATGATGATGATAATCAGGACAATGAGACAGCTAGCATTTATTTATAATTTCCACATGTGAAGCATCCTACTAAGGGCTTTATAATAATTAGCTCATTTTTAACCCCATTTTACACATGGGGAAATAAGCTTACCGGAGCCAGCTACGAAATAGCAGAGCTACAACTCAGATAGGTCTGTGTGCTGATGTCTTCGTTTACACCTCGGGCCCACTCTCCGCCCACTCTGCGCCAGGTGGCGGTTGACCTTTGTGGATTGCATGAACCGGTTTCCTTGCTTCTGCGTTCCAGTAGTTTCAGCTGATGAGAGCCCAGGCAAGAGATCAGAGCGAGAAAGGAAAACTAAGGCTGTGGTGTTTATTCCCCGGGCTCTCTCAAGCCGTCTTTGTCTCTTGACTGAAGCACTTCTCCACACGGCTGTCTCCCTCAGGATTCCAGGAAGCAGCTCCTCTACTCCCAGACCCTTTTCCCTTCAGGCTAGAAATGGTAACAGCTATATTATTGCTAGCGCTGAGGTACTGCACTGGCCGTGTGATATCTTTAGATCTTGGTAAATAGTCCCTCTATTAAATCCCCCTTCTTGCTGTTGCTGTTAGGTGCTGTAGAGTTGATTTTCGACTCACATGGACCCCACGTGTTACAGAGTAGAACTGCCCCATAAGGTTAGGGACACCCCTGGCCCCATCTTTCTGTGGCAGAGGGGCTGGTGAGTTGGAACCACCCACCTTTCGGTTAACCACTGTGCTACCAGGACTCCTTGTATTAACCTGATTGCATGTATCATTTGATTCCTGCTGGAACCTTGACTAATACAGTCTGGCTCCAAAAATCATGCTCTTAACCATCGTGTTAAACTACTTCCTAAATTACTTGAGACCCTCGATTTTTCATTTTCTAAGATAAACTAGAAGGGACTCCAGCATTATTTTAGAATAGTACTGAACTCTGTGAAGTCCCCGGAATCCAAGTCTCTATTAAATAGTTTTCCTATAGCTTCCCTTTACTACTTTGCTCCTTTTTATATTGCATTCCATGTTATGTTCTGGCATTGAATGATCAGTTTAAATCTTAATAAATATTTATGAAGTTAATAATTTTTAAGGAAACTTGATCTCAAAGAAATTGCATGCTTTTTCTGTCTAGATCCCAACTATCTAAGACTTAGTCTTCATTCTTGTATGAGACTAAGCAGTAAAATATTTCTGTGGACATTGCCGTTCACATTTCTTTAGAACACTGAAAGGCAAAAAAAGGTAAAAAGAAGCAAAACCAGAAAAAAAAAATCCAAACCCATTGTTGGGTCCGTTCTGACTCATGGTGACCCCGTGTGTCAGAGCGGAACTGAGCTCCGTAGGGTTTCTGATGGCTGATTTTTTGGAAGTAGATCACCAGGCCTTTCTTCCAAGGCACCTCTGGGTGGACTCTAACCACCAACCTTTTGCTTAGCAGTGAGCACATTAACTGTTTGCACCACCCAGGGACTCCAATGCTAACAAAACAAGCCCTTAATTATCGGCACATCCCTGAGTGGTTGAGGGACACCTCAATAACTCTGAATTAATTTGAAGACTTTTTCCTCTACCGATTCTTTTCTGGTTGATATGTAGGCATGACTTAGCCTGGTGTTTTCGGATTGAGTTGAAAGATAAAAGCTTGTTTTTAATTTTAAACTTTCCTGAAAAGATTTGGTAAATAAATCAAGTTGAATTTTTAACCTACGACTAGTGCAGACTTAACTGTACTTGTACATTGCTGTGTTCTCGGGGCCTCTGTAGAACTAGTGCAGCCTCAAGATGGGAGTTCCTATGGGGATGAGCACGCAATATGTACAAGGACAGGCTCACATGGATAGACAAGAGACTGAAAATAGCTGACTATGTTTACTACAGAACATGAAATTTTTTCAAGAAACATTGCTGGCAGGACTTTGGAATGAGTGTATTTATTAGGATGGAGGCCCCGTAGTGTGGGAGGAAACATTTTCATATTTCACAGAATTGTCCATGCTTCCCAAGTGCCTTCTAATAGCAGCAGTAATATTGACGAACAGATATGCTAGTCAATTCTGTTTGCCACATGTAAATCTAAAAGTGCACATGAACTTTACTATGTTTCAGGATTTCATCATCTTTTTGGCAAGGATGTGTACACATAAGGAGACCTTTTGTTAAACCACATAAGTCTGATCTTGTTTATGAGCTCTAAAATTAAATTATCTTGCATAAATACTCAGAAGGTAATTTTCATATTAGTCTCAATGGTCCACAGTACCACCACAAAAGATCCAGTCACAATTCATTCTGTGACATTGGGCGGCCTGTTGGCTTGATTAGTGGTACAATATGCTGCTTCATGGGAGTTTCATGACCTACAGACTCTCACGCATTTGGAGAGGGAAAGAGTAGCTGGAAACACTTTTGCTAGATCTGTGGCAAAAGCATTTACTATTGAATAAAGTGCAAAAGTATAAAGACTATAATTCAGGGTTGGCAATTTTTTTCTGTAAAGGCCCAAATAGTAAAGATTTTAGGCTTTGCGGGCCATATGGTCTCTGCTGCAAACTCCTAAACTTGGCTGTTGTGGCAGGAAGACAGCCATAGACAAATCTTAAAGGAATAGGCATGGCAGCGTTCCAATGAAACTTCATTTACAAAAATCAGGTGGTAAGCCGGTTTTGGCCTGGGAGCCATAGTTTACCAACCACTGCTCTAGAATATGTTGATCTCTCTCCCTTCTCTGTTTTTTTTTTAACATATACAGTTACTAAACCCTATTTGGCTTTTTAAAAAAATTATTTAATCCTCAAAACAACTCTACTGTGATTATCATCCCCATTTGATAGATAAGAAAACTAAGGCATAGAGAAGTTGAGTATCTTTCCCAAGGTTGTACAGCTAATAAGTGGTATGGCTAGAATTTGAACCCAGCTATCTGACCACAGAGAACATAGCTTGCCACTTACTCCTGGGAAGATTTTTTTTTTCCAACATTTTTGCATGTACAGTTCAGTGACATTAACCGTGTTCATTATGTTATACAAGGATCACCATCATCATCTCCAAATTTTTCCATCACCCTTAAACAGGTGATTGCCCCACCCTAAGCAATGACTACCTCTTCCCCCTTTCCTTCCACCCCCCCATAACCACTAATAAACTTTGATCTCTATACATTTGTCTACTTACATATTTTACAGAAGTGGAATCATGTAATATTTGTCCTTTTGTAATTAACTTACTTCACTCAGCACAATGTTTTCAAGTTTCATCCATATCATAACATGTATCAGGACTTCATTTCTCTTCATGGGAGAGTAATATTCCATTGTATGTATGTACAACATTTCGTTTGAGGGCGTCTAGTTTGTTTCCACCTTTTGGCTATGGTGAATAGTGCTGCAATGAACATTGGTGTACATGTATCTCTTTGTGTTCCTGCTTTCAATTCTTTTGGGTATATACCTAGGAGCAGAATTGCTGGATCATATGGTAATTCTATATTTGACTTTTTTAGGAACTCCAAACTCTTTTCCGTAGTAGTTGCACCATTTCACAATCACAGCAGCAATGGCTGAGGGTTCCAATTTCACCACATCCTCACTGACACCTGTTGTTTCTCTCTTTTTTTTTTTAATCACAGCCATCTTACAGGGAGTGAAATGATAACTCATTGTGGTTTTGATTTGCACTTCTCTAATGACTAATGATATAGAGCACTTTTTCAGGTTTTTATTAGTCACTTGTATTTCTTCTTTGTTAAACATCAATTCAAGTCTTTTGCCCATTTTTTCATTGGGTTCTTTGTCTTTTTGTTGTTAACTTGTAGGAGTTCTTTATATAGTCTGGATATTATATTCTTATCAGATATATGGTTCCCAAAAAGCTTTTGCCCAATCTGTAGGTTGTCTCCACTTTCTTGATCAATTCCTTTGATGCACAAAAGTTTTTAATTTTGATGAAGCTCCGTTTATCCTTCTTGTCCTTTATTGCTTGTGCTTTTGGTGTCATACCTAGGAATTCATTGTAAAAAAACAAAAACTAGATTCTGAAGCATTACCCCTACGTTTTCTTCTAAGATTTTTATGGTTAGTTCTTACATTTAAGTCATGGATCCATTTTGAGCTGATTTTCTTATATGGTATAAGGTATGGGTCCAGCTTTATTTATTTATTTGTTTTTGCATGTGGAAATCCAGTTGTCCTGGCACCACTTACTAAAGAGACTATTCTTTTCCCATTGAATGGGTATAGCACCCTTGTCAAAAAATACTGACCATAAAAACACCCCCAGTGCCATCGAGTCGATTCTGACTCATAGTAACCCTATAGGACCTATACTGACCATAGATGTATTCTATTCCACTGTTCAATATGTCTATCATTATACCACTACCAGACTGTTTTGATGACGGTAGCTTTATAGTATATTTTGAGATCAGGAAGTGTAAATCCTCCTAGTCTGTTCTTTTTAAGATTGCTTTGGTTATTCAAAAGAAGCCCTGGTAGCTCAGTGGTTAAGTGCTTGGCTGCTAACCAAAAGGTTGGTAGTTTGAACCCACCAGCTGCTCCATGGAAAAAGGTGTGGCAGTCTACTTTCATAAAGATTTACAGCCTTGGAAACCTTATGGAGCAGTTCTACTCTGACTTATAGGGTCACTATGCGTCTGAATCGGCTGCACAGCAATGTTTAGTTTTTTTTGTTTGGTTGGTTGGTTGGTTGGGGGGTTGGTTATTCAGAGACCCTTACTGTATAAATTTGAGGATTAGCTTTTCCATTTCTGTGAGACAGCTGTTGGAATTTTGTAGCAGATTGTGTTAATACTAGAGATCACTTTGTGTAGTATTGACATCTTAGCAATATTAAGCCTTCTAATCCATGATCAGAAACCCTGGTGGCCTAGTGGTTAAGAGCTATGGCGCTAACCAAAAGGTCAGCAGTTTGAATCCACCAGCCGCTCCTTGGAAACTGTATCCTACAGGGTCGCTATGAGTCGGAATCAAGTTTGGTGTTTTTTTGTTTTTGTTTTTATTTTTTGGTTTAATCCATGATCACAGAATGTTCTTCCATTTATTTAGGACAGCTTTAATTTCATTCAGTAATGATGTATAGTTTTCAGAGTACAAGTCTTTCACTTCTTTGGTTACTTTATTCCTAGATATTTTATTGCTGGTTGAAGCTTTGAACTGTACTAGAGTTCTCAAAAATTCATTTACTCTTCAGGGGACTCTTCAAGCTCTTCAAGACTGGCAGTTCTCCCACAGTGGATTATTTTTGCTGCTATTCGTCCAAGTGGATTCCCAGGATGACTCTAGTTCCATACTAGACTTTAGAGAGGGAAACCCCAAGAAATCCTGGGGTTCTCACATCTACCTTGGCATTCGAAGATTCTCTGAAGCCTTGTAAAGGCCTCTAAATAAAGCTTTACCCAGCACCTTTTCCCAATTTACTATAAACCTAAACTTCACTGCGTCCCTTAAGGGATAATTTGGCCAGCACTCTGCTGCCAAAATATGCTATTTAAACACCAAGAGAAGACACTGGAAAATTGCCATATTTCAGGTAAAATCAATGACTATATAAACGAAAATTTAGCCCAAAGTTCTGCTATTATTTGATATACAGATCAAAAAGAGATGATCTTTGTCACTGTAAGTAATAGGATACAACGTTGAGATTTGGAATTTATCTCTAGTAAGTCTCAATAAACAAATCCTGCATATTGGTATCCTCATACTACTAAAGACAGGAGTGTAATTTTAAGTTGTTGATTGCCTAACATGCTCACTGATTTGGTCTTCCCTCACCACCCCATCACATCATCTGGGTCTTTCTTTTCATCAAAAGTTCTCTTTTTTGATAGGGTTAAACCACCATCCTGTCTAACTAAAGAAGTAAAGGAGCAGTCCTCCTTGGAACATGGAAACTCCTTGTGGTTGCCGAAAAGAACTTGAAATGCTTGAAGATTGAGATTATACATTCAGTCAAATCAGTAGTGTACAAGGATTTAGAACATAAGTAGAACAAGAAAAGTGGTTATTCTCTGAAACAGCCTCTGGGAAAGGGAGGCGGGTGTTTTCAAGTCCCATTCATAAATGCCAAGCACAAGTCCGTAAACTTTGCTACAGCCTTTACTGCAGAGAAAATAAAATCCTCTCTGTTTCAACTTATTAAAAAGGCTTCAGCTTTCATGTCCTGTGAGAACGGAGAATGCTTGACCCTGAAGGGGCACACGAATCTTACGCAGGACATTTTTTGTAAGTTTAAAAAAAAAATTATTTTATCATGCAAATGTGTCTCGTCATTCACTAACTTAATGTTACTCATAGGAAAGAAAGCACTACAGTGTTGTGACCTGGATCCCTAACAGGCTCTGGAGTTTCCACTAAATAGGAAAGATATGATAGGGCCAGACCAGTTGCCTTCCAGTCAATTCCAACACATGGCAAAATCATGTGTGACAGAATAGAATGGTGCTCCATAGTGTTTTCAGTGGCTGACTTTTCGGAAGTAGATCCCGAGGTCTTTCTTTTGAGGAACCTCTAGGTAGACTCGAACCTTTAACCTTTCAGTAAGCAGCTGAGCCCGTTAACCATTTGCACCACCCAGGGACTCCTATGATAGGGCAGGGAAGGAGAAACCATATTAGACCGACTATGTGCCAGCTCTGTGCTAGGAAATTTAATATAAACTGTTACATTAAGGGACCCCAAGTGATACAGTGGAGCCCTGGTGGTGCAGTGGTTAAGAGCTTTGCTGAGAACCAAAAGATCAGCAGTTCAAATCCACCAGCCACTACCTGGAAACCTTATGGGGCAATTCTACTCTGTCCTCTAGGGTCACTATGAGTCAGAATTAACTTGACAGCAATGGGTTTGGGTTTTTTTTTTTTGTTTTGGTTACATTAAGTGATGTCACTGAGTTGTACATGTAAGAAATGTTAAAATGGAGAAGGTTTTGTCGTATATATTTTTACCACAATTTTTTAAAAATTGTCACATTAAAGAAATAGTTCATTTAAAATCTTAGTTTCCACCTTTAAGTTTTCAAGATTGCTGTTTATCATTTAAAATATTTTGTCTTGTTTCAATAATTTTAATTTCATTATAAAAGCACTTCATTCATTTACACTAACACCTTTGTTTAAAGCAGGACAAGGAAGACCTACCTCTGAAGAAGTCTCTCTTCTGCTTGAGGGCAAGGATGGTGGTTGCCCTTCATATAGGTGTCATAAGGACAGTGCGACCACTGGACCACTTTTTACTTATCAAGCCCTTCCTTTCCATCTCCCCCCTCCCCCTGCCCCATATTATATACTTACATATTTTTCAATATGAGGACTCCTGTGTGTTCAGGGCTATAATAAATGAGGTATGGCTAAGGTGGCTTTGCAAGCAGCTGAAATATCCCCTTGTGAAGTCATTTATATAATTAAACATTTGAACCATCTGAATATGTGCAGTATGTGACCTACTCTTAAATCCGAGGTAACTCCATAGAGTGTCATATACTTCCTGTAGGTGTGTGATCAGATGGCTCCTAGGTCCCCACTTCCTCCACCAAGCCCTCTCACAATGACCTGGAGAGCTTCTCCATACACCATGATCTAGCTACCTCTTCATCATACTTTCCACCTCGATTTTGCTGAAAACCCTCTTTTCTTTCATTTTCTAGTGCCGTTGTTATAGAAAGAACACAAGTGGGTGGCTTTAAAGAACAGAAATTTGATTTCTCACAGTTGAGGAGGCTGTAGGGAAAGGCACTCTCTGTCAGCTTTGAAGAAGATTCTTATTCTCTTTCAGCTCCTGTAGCTCCGTCGTTCCATGATTCCTTGGTGATTTTCACATGGTGTCTCTCTTCTCCGGTATGTGCTTCTTGTCTCTGTCTGTGCTGCTCCTTATAAATGAGAAGTGACTAGGTTTAGGACATACCCTACCCTGAAAGGACTTCATTAATCTAACAAAGAAAACCCTATTCCGAAACGGATTGTGTCCACAGGTATAAATCCACTGCCCTCGAATCGAATCCAATTCATAGTGACCGTATACGCCAGAGTAGAACTGCTCCCTAGGGTTTCCAAGGCTATAATCTTTTTGGAATCAGGCTGCCATATCTTTATCCTGTGGAGCGGCTGGTGGGATCAAACCACCAACCTTTCAGTTAGGAGCTGAGTGCTTAACCACTAAACCACCAGTGTTCCTAGTCCACAGGTATAGGGGTTAGGATTCCACCACATATTTTTAGAAAATACAAATCAATGCATAACACTTGACTGAAACTGATTTAATCTTTTTGTTATATTTTCTATGTGTCCTAAATACTGGCTGGATTCCACTAACTGTTCTAAGTTTTAAAATAAAAGACATGGAGCCATGGGTACAATCATTTATTGAGTACCTGTGAACCCAAGTGCCACATCGTTTGCTCCACTTGGATCACTTATATTTCCTTTACACAGATAATACCATTTTCCTCACTTAATCCCCACAACAACTCAATGAAGTAGGTATTACCATCCCATTTTATAGAAGGGGATACTGAGCCTCAGAGGTTAACTTAGTGTCATGGATTGAATTATGTCCCCCCAAAATTTGTGTCAACTTGGTTAGGCCATGATTCCCAGTATTGCATGGCTATCCTCCATTTTGTGATTGTAATTTTATGTTAATAGGATCAGAATGGGATTGTAACACCACCCTTACCCAGGTGACATCCCTTATCCAATGTAAAGGGAGTTTCCCTGGGGTGGGGCCTGCACCACCTTTTATCTCTCAAGAGATAAAAGTGAAGCTAGCAGAGAGGGGTGGCCTCATACTACCAAGAAGGCAGCACCAGGAGCAAAGCACATCTTTTGGACCTGGGGTCCCTGCACCTGAAAAGCTCCTCGACCAGGGGAAGATTGAGGACAAGGACCTTCCTCCAGAGTGGACACAGACAGAACGACTTACCCTGGAGATGACACCCTGAATTTGGACTTTTAGCCTACTTTACTGTGAGAAAATAAATTTCTCTTTGTTAAAGCCATCCACTTGTGTTAATTTCTGTTATAGCAGCACTAGATGACTAAAACACCTAGAAATGGGTAGGACAATGGTAATGATTCCATCCCAACTTCTGACTCTCGAAACTGACTGCTGTTAACTGTTAGGCAATACTTCCCATAAAAAAAAAAAAAAAAAAACCCACTGCCATCGAGTCGATTCCCATAGAATTCTCTTTATCCAAAGTGGCTAGCGTAAAACCACACATAATTTCATCCTCAGAAATTATCTTCAACTATATTGTTAAAATACATCTTTTTAAAAATTGTTTTTGGAGGCGGGGCCAAGATGGAGGAATAGACAGACCTTTCCAGCAAGCCCTCTTACAAGAAAGACCTGCAAAAACAAGTGAAACAAGTGTATTTATGACAAGCTAGGAGCCCTGAAAATCAAAGCCAAGGTTAGAAAATGAACTGAGGGGCCAGGGGAGGAAGAGACGGTTCAGAAGTGGAGAGGAGTTGCCAGACCTGAATCTCTGGGAGCCCTCAGGCACCATTCCTGGGAGTGGCTGCAGCAGGCTAGTACTAGCATTTGGCCACAGTTTCCTCAGGGAGAAGCAGCCAGCCACACAGCCTACTCACACGCCTGGAACCAGAGAAGAATGGCACTCTTGGAAAAAGCTAAGTACTTGAGTATATTTTAGCATGCCGCCCTGCACCTAAGCCAGCTTCAGTGGTTGTTGATTTCCCTGGGCCGGAGGTAGGCCCTGAGGAGCACCTGGAGCCATCCTCCAGGCCCTGGAGAAGTCATAAATTTGCAAGTGGGGGAAAACATAATTTGCCAACTCCACTAACCCGGGGAGCTCAGGACGGAAGCAGCTCCTGTCCAGGCATAAACAATCCATGGATTTTGAGCACCTTTCCCCTCTGCATGGGCCTGTGTGGGTCTATTTCAGGAGAATAGGCCATTGTTGGCAGACTACAACTGTTTCAGCTGTGTGGTGGAGAGGTAGGTGTTTGATGTTTGACACCACTTTGTTTTAATAAAACAGAGTCCTCACCTACCCATACCAGGGGCTGAAGGACTGGTGGCTCCACTCAGGTCACCCAGCCACCCGTGAAAGAGGTCCAAGAATAGCTGGTACCTCCCAGTCCTTACAACCAAAAACATTGGGTGCCCATGGCACATGTGCAGAACCTACCCACCTGCATGCTCTAGGGAACAGGGACATGCTTTCCTATGAGACACTTGGGGGATGATTCTCAGCCCCCTGCCTTGTTCAGAGCGTGACCCCCTGCTGCAACCAGTTACCAGTACCTACACCAATCACCGCTGCCCCTCTAAGACTGTAGGACAGAGCCTGTGTCCCACAATTGATGATCAGCTACCTGGACACCTGAGCTGAATCCATACAAGAAAAGTGAGTGAACTCCTAGACTGATGTACCTGATAACAGCTCTAGCCATCTGGGGACAAGATGTCAGAGCTCCAAAGGCGAAAATAATCAAGCCAGCTCACTCAAGCAACCCATTTGGGCATATCAAAACAAAACAAAGCAAGAAGCTACAACAGGGTAAACAAATATAAAATGAACTAATACAATAAGTTATAGATGGCTCAGAGACAACATTCAATATCAAGTCACATAAATAAACAGACCATGATCACCTCAACAAGCTCTCAACACAAAGAATAAAGGGATGTTCTAGATGAAAGTGCCTTCCTGGAATTACTGGAGGCAGAACACAAAATATTAATATACAGAACCCTTCAAGACATCAGGAAGGAAATCAGGCAATACGCAGAACAAGCCAAGGAACACATAGATAAAGCAGTTTAAGAAACAAAAATGTTATTCAGGAACATAATGAAAAATTGAATAAGCTGGAAAAATCCATAGACAGACAGCAGTCAGAAAATCAGAAGATTAACAATAAAATTACACAATTAGACAACTCAGTAGAAAGTCAGACGAGCAAAATCGAGCAAGTGGAAGGCACAGTTGGTGAACTTGAAGATAAAGCACTTGGCACCAATATATTTGAAGAAAAATGAGTTAAAAGAATTTAAAAAAATGAAGAAACCTTAAGAATCATGTGGGACTCTATCAAGAGAAATAACCTACGAGTGATTGGAGTACCAGAACAGGGAGGGATAACAGAAAATACAGAGAGAATTGTTGAAGATTAGTTGGCAGAAAACTTCCCTGATTTCATTAAAGATGAGAAGATATCTATCCAAGATGCTCATCGAACTCCACATAAGGTAGATGTTAAAAGAAAGTCACCAAGACATATTATAATCAAACTTGCCAAAACCAAACATAAAGAGAGAATTTTAAGACCAGCTAGGGATAAACAAAAAGTCACCTACAACAGAGAATCAATAAGAATAAACTCAGATTACTCAGCAGAAAACATGCAGGCAAGAAGGCAATGGAATGACTTATATAAAGTTCTGAAGGAAACAAATTGCCAGCCAAGAATCATATACCAGCAAAACTGTCTCTCAAATATGAAGGTGAAATTAGGACATTTCCAGGTAAACAGAATTTTAGAGAATTCATAAAAACCAAACCAAAACTACAAGAAATACTAAAGGGAGTTCTTTGGTTAGAAAATCAATAAGATCAGGTATCAACCCAAGACTAGAACACTGGGCAGAGCAATCAGAAGTCAACCCAGACAGGGAAATCACAAAAAATAAATCAAGACAAAAAAAACGCTCAAAACAGGGAAACAGTGATGTTATTATGTAAAAGAAGACAACATTAAAACAATAAAGAGGGACTAAGAAATGTAGTCATAGATCTTTCATACTGAGAGCAAGACAAGACAATACAAAGAAATAAAAGTTAGGTTTAAATTTAGAAAACTAGGGGTAAGTAATAAGTTAACCACAATGGAGACAAACTATCCTACACATCAAAATAAAATACAAGAAAAAAATAGAGGCTCAGCAGAAACAAAATCGGCAGCAACGAATACGAGGAAAAGACAATATATAAAGATAATCTACTCAGCACAAAAAATTAAGTGGGAAAAAGAAACTAACACAACAACACACAAAAAGAGACATCAAAATGATAGAACTAAATTCATACCTATCCATAAGTATGCTGAATGTAAATGGACTAAATGCACCAATAAAGAGACAGTGACAGGCTGATTAAAAAACACAATCCGTCTTTATGCTGCCTACAAGAGACACACCTTAGATTTAGAGACACAAAGAAACTAAAACTCAAAGGATCGAAAACAATATATCAAGTGAACAACAATCAAAAAGAACAGGAGTGGCAATACTAATTTCTTAAAAAATAGACTTTAAAGTTAAATCCATCATAAAGGATAAGGAAGGACACTATATAATGATTAAAGGGACAATACACCAAGAAGATATAACCATATTAAATATTTATGCACCGAATAACAGAACTGCAAGGTACACAAAACAAACTCTATCAGCATTGAAAACTGAGACAGACAGCTCCACAGTAATAGTAGGAGACTTCAACACACCACTTTCGGTGATGGACAGGACATCCAGAAAGAAGCTCAATAAAGACATGGAAGATCTAAATGCCACAATCAACCAACTTGACCTCATAGACATATACAGAACGCGCCACCCAACAGCAACCAAGTATGCTTTCTTTTCTAGTGCGCATGGAACACCCTCTAGAACAGACCACATATTAGGTCATAAAGCTAGCCTCAGCAGAATCCAAAACATTGAAATATTACACAGCATCTTCTCTGACCATAAAGCCATAAAAGTAGAAATCAATAACAGAAAAAGCAGGGAAAAGAAATCAAACACTTGGAAACTGAACAATACCCTGCTCAAAAAAGACTGGGTTATAGAAGGCATTAAGGATGGAATAAAGAAATTCATAGAATCCAGTGAGAATGAAAACATTTCCTATCAGAAACTTTGGGACACAGTGAAAGCAGTGCTCAGAGGTCAATTTATATCAATAAATGCACACATCCAAAAAGAAGAAAGGGCCAAAATCAAAGAATTATCCCTACAACTGGAACAAATAGAGAGTAATAAAAGAAACCCTCGGGCACCAGAAGAAAACAAATAATAAAAATTAGAGCAGACCTAAAGGAAATAGAAGACAGAAAAACACTTGAAAGAATTAACAAGACCAAAAGCTGGTTCTTTGAAAATATCAACAGAATTGATAAACCATTGGCCAAACTGACAAAAGAAAAACAGGAGAGGAAGCAAATAACCCAAATAAGAAATGAGATGGGCAATGTTACAACAGCCAACTGAAATTAAAAGAATCCTATCAGATTACTATGAAAAATTGTACTCCAAAAAATTTGAAAACTAGAAGAAATGAATTCCTAGAAAAACACTACCTACCTAAACTAATACAAACAGAGGTAGAACAAGTAAATAGACCCATAACAGAAGAGATTGAAAAGGTCCTCAAAAAACTCCCAACCAAAAAAAGCCCTGGCCCAGATAGCTTCACTGCGGAGTTCAACAAAGCTTTCAGAGAGGAGTTAACACCACTACTACTAAAGGTATTTCAGAGCATAGGAAAGGACGGAATACTCCCAAACCCATTCTATGAAGCCAGCATATCCATGATACCAAAACCAGGTAAAGAAACCACAAACAAAGAAAATTACACACCTATATCCCTCATGAACTTAGATGCGAAAATCCTCAACAAAATTCTAGCCAATAGAATTCAACAACATATCAAAAAAATAATTCACCATGACCAAGTGGGATTCATACCAGGTATGCAGGGATGGTTCAACATTAGAAAAACAAAACAAAAGATAAGAACCCCATGATTTTATCAACTGATGCAGAAAAGGCATTTGGCAAAGTTCAACACCCATTCATGATAAAAACTCTCAGCAAAATAGGAATAGAAGGAAAATTCCTGAACATAATAAAGGGCATTTATACAAAGCCAATAGCCAACATTATCCTAAACGGGGAGAGCCTGAAATCATTCCCCTTGAGATCGGGAACCAGACAAGGATGCCCTTTATCAGCACTCTTATTCAACATTGTGCTGGAGGTCCTAGCCAGAGCAATTAGTCTAGATAAAGAAATAAAGGGCATCCAGATTGGCAAGGAAGAAGTAAAAGTATTTCTATTTGTAGATGACATGATCTTATACACAGAAAACCCTAAGGAATCCTCCAGAAAACTACTGAAACTAATAGAAGAGTTCAGTAGAGTATCGGTATTTAAGATAAACATACAAAAATCAGCTGGATTCCTCCACACCAACAAAAAGAACTTCGAAGTGGAAATCACCACATCAATACCATTTACAGTAGCCCCCAAGAAGATAAAATACTTAGGAATAAATCCAACTAGAGATGTAAAAGACTTATACAAAGAAAACTATAAAACACTTCTGCAAGAAACCAAGAGATGCCTACATAAGTGGAAAAACATACCTTGCTCATGAATAGGAAGACTTAACATTGCAAAAATGTCTATTCTATCAAAAGCAATCTATAGATTTAATGCAATTCCAATCCAAATTCCAAAGACATTTTTTAATGAGGTGGAGAAACAAGTCACCAATTTCATATGGAAGGGAAAGAGGCCCCAGATAAGTAAAGCATTACTGAAAAAGAAGAACAAAGTGGGAGGCCTCACTCTGCCTGATTTTAGAACCTATTATACTGCCACAGCATCAAAACAGCCTGGTACTGGTACAACAACAGATACAAAGACCAATGGAACAGAATTGAGAATCCAGACATAAATCCATCCACATATGAGCAGTTGATATTTGACGAAGGCCTAGAATCAGTTAAATGGGGAAAAGACAGTCTTTTTAACAAATGGTGCTTTCATAACTGGATATCAATCTGCAAAAAATTGAAACAAGACCCATACCTCACACCATGCACAAAAACAAACTCCAAATGGATCAAAGACCTAGATATAAAATCTAAAATGATAAAGATCATGGAAGAAAAAAATAGGAACAATGTTAGGAGCCCTAATACATGGCATAAAGAGTATAGAAAACATTACTAATGACACAGAAGAAAAACTAGATAACTGGGAGCTCCTAAAACTCAAACACCTATGCTCATCCAAAGACTTCACCGAAAGAGTAAAAAGATTACCTATAGTCTGGGAAAAAGTTTTTAGCTATGACATTTCTGATCAGCTCTTGATCTCTAAAACTACATGATACTGCAAAAACTTAACTACAAAAAGACAAATAACTCAATTAAAAAATGGGCAAAAGAGATGAATAGACACTTCACTAAAGAAGACATTCAGGTAGCTAACAGATACATGAGGAAATGCTCACGATCATTAGCCATTAGAGAACTACAATGAGCAAATCAGAACTACAATGAGATTCCGTCTCACTCCAACAAGGCTGGCATTAACCCAAAAAACACAAAATAATAAATGTTGGAGAGGCTGTGGAGAGACCGGAACACTTATACACTGCTGGTGGGAATGTAAAATGGTACAACCACTTTGGAAATCGATTTGGCGCTTCCTTAAAAAGCTAGAAATAGAACTACCATACGATCCAGCAATCTCACTCCTTGGAATATATCCTAGGGAAATAGGAGCCTTTACATGAATAGATATATGCACACCCATGTTCATCATAGCACTGTTTACAATAGCAAAAAGATGGAAGCAACCAAGGTGCCCATCCACGGATGAATGGATAAATAAATTATGGTATATTCACACAATGGAATACTACGCATTGATAAAGAACAGTGAGGAATCTGTGAAACATTTCATAACATGGGGGAATATGGAAGGCATTATGCTGAGTGAAATTAGTCGGTTGCAAAAGGACAAATATTGTATAAAACCACTATTATAAGAACTCGAGAAATAGTTTAAACAGAGAAGAAAATATTCTTTGGTGGTTATGGGAGGGGGGAGGGAGGGAGAGAGGTATTCACTAATTAGATAGTAGATATGAACTACTTTAGGTGAAGGGAAAGACAGCGCACATTACAGGCTAGGTCAGCAGAACTGGACTAAAGCTAAAGCAAAGCAGTTTCCTGAATAAACTGAATGCTTCGAAGGCCAGTGTAGCAGGGGTGGGGGTTTGGGGACCATGGTTTCAGGGGACATCTAAGTCAATTGGCATAATAAAATCTATTAAGAAAACATTCTGCATCCCACTTTGACGAGCAGTGTCTGAGGTCTTAAACGCTAGAAAGCAGCCATCTAAGATGTGTCAATTGGTCTCAGCCCACCTGGAGCAAAGGAGAATGAAGAATACCAAGGACACAAGGTAATTATGAGCCCAAGAGACAGAAAGGGCCACATGATCCAGCGACTACATCATCCTGAGACCAGAAGAACTAGATGGCACCCAGCTACAACCGATGACTGCCCTGACAGGGAACACAACAGAGAACCCCTGAGGGAGCAGGAGAGCAGTGGGATGCAGACCCCAAGTTCTCATAAAAAGACCAGACTTAATGGTCAGACTGAGACTAGAAGAACCCCGGTGGTCATGCCCCCCAGACCTTTTGTTATCCCAGGACAGAAATCATTCCCAAAGCCAACTCTTCAGACAAGGAATGGACTGGACAATGGGATAGAAAAAGATACTGGTGAAGTATGAGATTCTTGGATCAAGTAGACACTTGAGACTATGTTGGCACCTTCTATCTGGAAGGGAGATGAGAGGGCAGAGGGGGTTAGAAGCTGCCGTAACGGATACTAAAAGAGAGAGTGGAGGGAAGGAGCAGACTGTCTCATTAGGGGGAGAGCAATTAGGAGTATAGAGCAAGGTGTACATAAATGTTTGTATGAGACCGACTTGATATGTAAACTTTCACTTAAAGCACAATAAAAAAATTGTTTTTAAATCACTTTTATAAAGTTAAATTTAGATGAGCTGGTTTTTAACCTTATATCAGATGTGGATTCTATAGGGAATCTGAGAAATGCTTCAGGCCTTCCCCTAGAAAAAAACCACGCACCAGAACACACAACAGGTCTAGGTGGATCCTGACCTTAAGGCAGTCTTCACTGACAGACCTCTCAGTTGCAGGCTAGGGTTGCCAGGTCATCTCTTTGCAGTTATTACTGAAGCCGTCAACTAATAGGTTCTTGTCAAGCAGACTAGTGTATTGAAGTCAGCCAGACACAGGGTTGGAAGAACAGAAAGGTTTATTCACAGTTTGCAAACTGTGAGAAAGGCAGAGTCTTGTAACCTAAGGCTGCCAGCTCCCTGAACCAGGGCAGATTTGCCCGTTTTATAGGGTGTGACATACATATGCATGAACGATGAGGGCAGGATCTGTAGTCTTTTGATGCATGCACAGTCCGAACAATTTTAGTGAATGGGTTTTTGCACACGGCTCTAAAAACACTGCGCACGGCTCTGAAAAAATGGTGAGGGCTTGCTACTGCCACCCCAGGAAGGTCACATAGAGGGTAGATTAGGAGTCAGTGTGTCTGCGCCTCTGCCTCCTGCCAGGAGAAGACAAGAAACCTGGGAATACGACCAATCATGGTGAAGTGCTATAAAAGTTGTAACAAAAATGTAGCAAGAGTAGACTTTTCTGAAAAACCACTATTATGGGACGGTTAATAACCCTTAATAACTCTTTCAGGGCTGCCTGCTTCATTACCAGTAGGCTCTCCTCATTCTTTGTTTTTATTTTTGACTGAAGTAAAATGTAGTCTTTCTATTACTACATTCTGGCCATGACATTGGTAAAAGGCTCATAATTAGACTTTTCATACTGTGGAATGCCATGTCTTTAAAAACGATGTGACAGATAGTATGATCTTTCTACCCCATCAACCTCAGAAATGTACTGTTGTTTTGCTACTGCCGGTAATTTTTCCTTGTATTCAAATAGTCTTGACTTGTATATTAAACACATACACACAGCAATTCACAATTCATTTTCCTAGCCCAGAACCATTCAGAGAGAAAGGATTTGACCACAAGACATAACAAAATTACTTAGGAGAAGCTAGACATAAAAGGCAGTCTAAGAATTTCATGGTGGTTAAGAGCCCAGATTCTGGAGCAAGGTGGCTATAGAGTCAAGTCTGGACTCTGCCACTTACTTCCTGTGTGACATTATGCAATTTACTTAATCTCTCTGAGTTTTTTCATCTGTGAAATGAGGGTAATGCTACACATCCTGCATCATGCAAGTTAATGTTAAATGAAATTTAATGAGCAACACACAGGCTTGGTACATTCTTGTTGCTGTTAGTTTCCCTTGAGTCAATTCCAACTCTTGGCAACCCCACATGTGCACAGCAGAACTGCTCCATAGGGTTTTCAAGGTTCTCACCTTTCAGAAGCAGATCACCAGGCCCGTCTTCCAAGGTGCCTCTAGGTGGGTTCAAACCGCCAACCTTTCAGTTAGTAGTTGAGCACTTAACCATTTGCACCATGGGTGCTATTATTACATTATTCTTAATAATTTTCAAGGAACTTTGGTTATCTGGCATGATTATAAAAGAGGATATTAAGGCCAATAGACAGTTTCCATACATATTTATCATTGCTAAAAACAATACATAGGATTAAACTTTGGACTCTTTGCCTGTAGCCAAAAGGACACCCAATCAATTGGATTACTGATTTTTAAGGATTTTAAATATAATTAAAAAGGCTGAATTAAAGATGAAATCACATGACAACCTATTTTTGAAGAGCTCTGATGGCACAGTGGCTAAAGCTGCTAAACAAAAGGTCAGCAGTTCACTTTTAATGACTTAAAAGAAACTTCTGGGCTCAGGGTCACACTACTGAATATTCATCATCGTTATTATATAGTAGGTATGCAGAAATAGAGAGGTCTCCAGACAATAAAATATCAATTATTCTTTCACCATAGCACAATATTCTGTGATGTATCCTTTTATTAAAAAGTCTTCTGGAAGATTTATTTTTAAATAATATTGAGAATGTGGTGAGTACTGGATAAATGCTTACAGAATTAAAAGCCACATTAAAACCATAGATACTAGATACTACCTGAGCAGCTATGACACTCTCCCCTACTGTGTCCCAAGTCCGTAGCAGGTAAAGCTTATACACCTACTTTATGTTTGAAGCAACTGTGTGTCGGAAATTTGATTTGTCATTTACACACCTACTAAGTTGTGTAAAGTAACTAATACATCAGTATTCTAACCTTTACCTAACTTCAAAACCTGTATTCTTCCTGCCAGAATCTCCTGTCTGCCGAATTTTACAATAAAAAATATATAATTTTCAAACCAGTCTGCAGCTCTGTTTATAAAATGTCTTACTCTCTCCATTATCAATCTGATCTCACCTGGAGAAGAAAATGGCAGAGTTTAAAGGATGGATATGCAGAATTTGTTCTGTCTTGAATAAATAGGGAGATTTCAAATTCAAAAAAAAGAAGGTAATAGGTGCAATAGAACTCTGATCTGAGACAGAAACTCAATTCAAAAACACAACATCCATCTTCTGATTTATAATGTGGCTTCCTATAAATGAGCTCCATTCCCAAACTAATTAGAACATTAGTTGCAAACACAACTTGGCAATCTGATTACTTACTAATTGGAATGAAGCATCACAAAGGGCACATCAAAACAGCATGCAGAAATCAAGAGAACTTCTCCAATTTTAATGAATCATATCTTTTAGGAGATAAGGCACAGTTAAAAGTTAGTTTACGTGCCAATTAAGGAAGCTATAATCATAAACAATTTGCCTGTGCCTGGAATAAAATTTAATCAATATGAGATCATTTCCTTTTCCATTCGTGCAAAAAGAACAGCAGTAGTTTATTTATGTAATTGTTACTATTAAGAATTTTTAAAAAATAAAAATTACTAGAATTCAAGGAATATGGTGGAAATTCAATATTGACTGAAAATCTAACATGAACTAATAACTCAGGCACGTCCATAGGTGCAGTCAGCCCTCCACATCCTCAGGTTCCATATCTGCATATTCGATCAACTGTGAATTGAAAATATTCGAAAAAAAGAGTGTTCCAAAAAGCAAAATTTGAGTTTCCCAAGTGCTGAGTACTACGATGAATCCATGGGAATGATGTAATGTGTAGGCATACCCTGCCGTAGCCTCCCGCCGTTTCACAGATCCTCAGTCTCTCTCCAGCACTCATTGTTTGAGCGCTGGCCTCCTTGCGTCTCATCTGCTTGCTACTTGTGTTTGTGCACCCTTTGTTTCTGTGAAAAAATGGCTCCTAAAAAGCAATGAAGTGGTCAAAGCAATCCCACAAAGGCTAGATGTGAAAGGGTTGAGGAGGGCGAGAGGAAGGCAGGCTAGTAACGGCTGGCTGACTAGCTCTGCAAAGCGCTACAGCCTCAAGAATGTCAAGGTCACGGGAGAATCCACATCGGCTGAGGCCCAGGCAGAATCAGTGCTCCCAGAAGAGCCCAAGAAACTCAGAAGAAAGAAAGACATCTTCCAGAGCAAGTCTTCAATTGTGACAAAACAACTATTATTACATTGTATTAGGGTATTATAAGTAATCTAGAGATGATTTAAAGTATACAGGTTGATGTACATAGGTCATATGCAAATACTACACCATTTTATATAAGTGACTTGAGCATCCTTTGGTATCCACAGGGGTTGGGGGGGGTGGGTCTGGAACCAATCATCCTCAGATACCAAGAAATGACTGTATTGCTAGTAAGAAATAGCCACTAGCTTAGCCCTTCAAGGGTCACCTGCATAGACAAGCAGGCCAATGAAAGATAAAAACATCTGGTTTTGCTAAGTCCCACAGAATACGGAGAATGAACAAACTCAGTAGGTTTAATTAATTTTGTCACCTAGTGTGTTAGGCTACGTTCTCTAGAGAAGCAGAGCCAGTAAAGTGTATAAATACATAGAAAGATTTATATCAAGGAAATGGCTCTCATGGTTGCAGAGGCTGGAATGTCCCAAGTCCATGAGTCAGGCTGGAGGCTTCTCCTGATTTACATAACCACAGGGACTGGCGAACCCAAGATTGGCAGGTCAGACAGCAGGGCTCTTGCTCACAGGCTGCAAAAACTGATGAATCCCAAGATTGGCAGGCAAGACGGCAAGTAAACTGCTAATTCAAGTCCCAAGAAGCAGAGGCCAGACGAACAGGAGCCAGATGCAGGATCCAGAGTGTGCAAAAGCCCACGAACCTTGCCAGAAAGTCCATCTATATTGGATGCAGGCCACACTCCCAAGGAAACTCCCTTTCAACAGATTGGCTGCTCACAGCAGATCCCATCATGGAGGTGATCACACTACATCAGATCTCATCATGGAAGTGACCATATCATCATAACTACATCAGAACTGGCCCAAACAAGTTGACACACAACCTTAATGATCACAACTAGATACCCCAGTCTTCTCAAAATGGTTGTTGTTGTTAGGTGCCTTCAAGTAGATTTTCAATTGCTAGTGACCCCAAGTGATGGAGTAGAACTGCCCCGTAGGGTTTTCTTGGCTTTAATTTTTACAGATGCAGATCACCAAGTCCTTCCTCCTTGGGTGGGTTTAAACTGCCAACTTCCAGTTAGCAGCTGAGCACTTAACTGTTGTGCCGCCAGAGCTCCTCCTTAAAATGGTACCAGAGACTTTTGCTATAGAAGTTATCTGCCTTAATTTTTCTATTAGAACCAAATTTTTATCAAGAGTCAGAATTGTAGGTACAAAAGGAAATGCAATGTCTAAAGGCAAAATAATACAAGTTTAGGCTCAGTTAGAAAAGCCAAAAAGGGGTGTCTTGTTATATTCAAAAGAAACCCTGATGGTGCAATGGTTAAAATGCTCTGCTGTTACCTGGAAGTTCGGCAGCTGGAACCCACCAGCCCGCCCCAGGAGAGAATGACGTGGCAGTCTGCTTCTGTAGAGATTAATAGCCCTGGAAACCCTATGGGGCAGTTCTGCTCTACTACCTCATGGGGTCACTACAAATTGAAAATCAACTCGAAGGTACCAAACAGGTGTGGGTCGCTGTGAGTCAGAATCGACTCTATGGCAATGGATTTGGTTTTTGGTTTTTTGTTTTTTTTTTTTGGTTTTTTTTTTAGCTGTATTCATGCAACTCAGTGACATCACTAGGGGAGTGCAGGAGGTGCAGACCACACTCAGTGACACTGGCAGGGGGGTGACACCAAAACCACAGTCTATAAAATTTTTGTACAATGTTTCAGCAGAAATACATTGTTTTTTATAAAAATATTCCTACAGTTAGTTAAAACAACAGAAATATTTTTTGTAAGCCCAGCTTGCGTGTATCAATACAGCTACAAGGCTAAAACTCTATGCTGTTTTTCATTTTGAACCTTCTAATGCACTTTGGCCAGAGCTGTCATTATTACCCGATTACGGTAATGTTTCAAATCACGTGGTTTCATCTGCAAGGATGCGCTGTCATTTTCATCTCATCGCTGCCGGTGTTTTTATAGTTGCTGATTTTGTCAAACTTTCTGATATTTTAGCTCCAATATTGTTGTAATTCGCGTTTGTGAAACTATATCAATATTTTTTTTAAGAATCAAGCAGTAATTGAAGGAAAAGAAGGAGCGATATATAGGAATTACGATTTAAGAGTAACTTTAGTACAAAAAACATTACTAAGGATTCTGTGTGGTCTGGTATGGGAGGAGGTCCATGGGTGGAGGGGTGACACCATGAGTTACCCCACTGGGTGACACCAACCCCACTGATGCCACTGATGATACTATGCCAGAAATCATTGTCAGAAATGAACCAGTTAAGAAATTTCAGTCAAAGCCAAAGATACCTCTAGAACTCGGTCTTCTCTCTGCAGTGTAGCTATTTGTGCAGTCCAAAATGAAGCTGGAAAATCATATTTCTTCATCATTTTATGATGATGTACAAATGTGCTCAATGCTATAATAACTGTATTAATAGAAACAAAATCATAGCCCTTTGCCCTTGAAAATAACTGACGCAATGAAGACTTGGCGATATTCACAAGTGTTCTTAAGTTTAAGTAGCACCAGAATTTAACTGCCTAAGGTGGGAACAGAAAAACTGGTAATAGGGAACCCAAGGTCGAGAGGGGAGAGTGTTGACATGTCGTGGGGTTGTTAACCAATGTCGTAAAATAATATGTGTACTAACTGTTTAATCAGAAACTAGTTTGATCTGTAAACCTTTATCTAAAGTACAATTAAAAAAAAGAAAAAAAGAACAGCCTAGGACAAGGTGATTAGGTCTTAGCAACTCCCGCGCATGGCTGCTTATCTGAAGTACTTATTTTTCTGATGCTTCGTTTTTCCTTAATTTTCCTTTTTAAGTTATAAAAACACTAACAACAGTTTGGGAAATAAGGAATAATCATCACCCATATCCCTACCAGCTTAAAACAATTATCATTTATAATATTCCCTTCTGGGCTTATTTTTTTATGTACACAAGTCCCTTTATTTTACACCAATAGGAATATATCATATGCATTGTTCTATACTTTGCTTTTTTCTAACTAAAATGTTTCTTGGAGATGGTTTCATATTGGGATATAGAGCTGTCTTGCTCTTCCTGAGGGCTGCATATTATTTCAATATAGGGATATAGCATAATTTACTTGCCAAGTCACTACAGAATACCAACTAGCTTGCAATTTTTTGGTATTATACACAATGCTGCAACAAGCATTCTGGTATTTATATCTTTATGCAGGTATGAAAGTATATTACCCATTAACCAAACCTGTTGCTGTCAAGTCGATTCTGCCTGACAGCAGCCCTATATGACAGAGCAGAACTGCCCCATAGGGTTTCCAAGGAGTAGCTGGTGGATTCGCACTGCTGACCTTTTGGTTAGCAGCCTGAGCTCTTAACCACTGTGCCAGCAGAGCTCCAAAAATATATCAAGGGGATAAATTCCTAGAAACAGATCTTCAAAAGATGCTTTATGTAGCTGAAATGTTACTGTACATTCAGCCTGCATATTTCACTTAACATACAGTATACATTTTCCATGTTGCTACATAACCACAAAGATTAAACTTTTTAATAGTTCATAATTGCTTATTAAGGAGAAAACACTCAAATTTTCCTCTATTGTTAGACATCTCAACTCTTTGTAAATGTGGAGCCCTGGTGGTACAGTGATTAAGAGCTCGATTGCTAACCAAAAGGTCAGCAGTTCAAATCTACCAGCTGCTCCTTGGAAACCCTATGGGGGCAGTACTGCTCTGACCTATGGGGTCACTATGAGTCGGAATCGACTTGACAGCAAAGGGTTTTTTGGTATAAATAATGTGGAGGCCCTGAGTGGTGCAAAGAGTTCACACACTCTGCTGCTAACTGAAAGGCTGGCAGTTTGAGTCCACCCTGAGGTACCTTGGGAGAAAGGTCTGGCCACTTCTGAAAAACCAGCCATTGTAAACCTTACTGACCACAGTTCTACTCTGACACACATGGATGGGGTCACCATGAGTCAGAATCAACTTGACAGCAACCAGTTTGGTTTGGTTTTTGGCGAAATAATTTGGTGACCATCCTCATGCACTGTGTCTTGCCCCAGGACCCCACTCTGGCCCTCCTTTTGCTGCAATTCCTCTTCACGGAAGTCCCCATAACCCTGGAATTCCCTGCCCAACTGACCCCAAGCCCAGTTTCTATGCAATCCGCTTCCCTGGTGCCAAGGGTGGTTGTTCGAGAGAACAAAGGGAGTGGGCAATGCCTACTATCTGGGGTATCCACATGCATGCTCACGAGGCCCTTGCCTTGCAGGACACAGCTAGTGATTGGGAGGGGCAGTCCTTGGACCTCCATTTGTACTCGTACAATGGAGGGGAGTTCTTTATGACACCCAATTATCTCCTTCTCCTATATGTTGTCTAAAATTGTCATTTGTGTAATTAAGTCCGGAGTCATGCAAGGCAATTTGAAACTTCGAAAGGAACGGTGATATGGGGAACAACAGACCACACGTCTAGCTCTGTCCTACAAAACCCAGCTCCGTGAACTGGTGAAGGTCACTATTCATCCCTGGACTGTGGTTCTTCACTTTTTTGGAGATTTAATTAGATGATGCCTAATATCCTTTTAGGTCCCTGGGTGGCGCAAACGGTTTGTGCTTGACTACTACCTCTCTGGCCAACTGACTGGAAAAGATCCATATTTATGCCTCTTCCCAAGAAAAGTGATTCAACCTAATGTGGAAATTATCGAACAATATCATTAATAGCACACACAAGTAAAATTTTGCTGAAGATCATTTAAAAGCAGCTGCAGCAGTATATCGACAGAGAACTACCAGAAATTCAGGCCAGATTCAGAAGAGGATGTGGAACCAGGGGTATCATTGCTGATGTCAGATGGATCCTGGCTGAAAGCAGAGAATACCAGAAGGATGTTTACCTGTGTTTTATTGACTATGCAAAAGCATTCTACTGTGTGGATCAGAACAAATTATGGATAACATTTCAAAGAATGGGAATTCCAGAACACTTAATTGTCCTCATGAGAACCTGTACATAGATCAAAAGGCAGTTGTTCACACAGAACAAGGGGACACTGTGTGGTTTAAAATCAGGGAAGTTTTGCTTTGGGGCTGTATCCTTTCACCATACCTATTCAATTTGTACGCTGAGCAAATAATCTGAGAAGCTGGACTGCATGAAGAAGAACAGGGCATCAGGTTTGGAGGAAGACTCAGTAACAACCTGCGTTATGCAGATGACACAACCTTACTTGCTGAAAGCAAAGAGGACTTGAAGCACTTACTGATGAAGATCAAAGACCACAGCCTTCAGTATGGATTACACCTCAACATAAAGAAAACAAAAATCCTCACAACTGGACCAATAAGCAACATCATGATAAACGGAGAAAAGATTGAGGTTGTCAAGGATTTCATTTTACTTGGATCCACAATCAACAGCCATGGTTGCAGCAGTCGAGAAATCAGGAGACGCATTGCATTGGGCAAATCTGCTGTGAAAGACCTCTTTAAGGTGTTGAAAAGCAAAGCTGTCACCTTGAAGACTAAGGTGCGCCTGACCCAAGCCATGGTATTTTCAATCGCATCATATGCATGTGAAAGCTGGACAATGAATAAGGAAGACTGAAGAATTGACACCTTTGAATTGTGGTGTTGGTGTAGAATATTGAATATATCATGGACTGCCGAAAGGACAAACAAATCTGTCTTGGAAGAAGTACAGCCAGAATACTCCTTAGAAGCAAGGATGGCAAGACTACGTCTTACATACTTTGGACATGTTATCAGGAGGGATCAGTTCCTGGAGAAGAACGTCATGCTTGGTAAAGTACAGGGTAAGCAAAAAAAAGACCCTCAATAAGATGGATTGACACAGTGGCTGCAACAATGGGCTTAAGGATAACAACAGTTGTGAGGATGGTATAGGACCAGGCAGTATTTCATTCTATAGTACATAGAGTTGCTATGAGTCAGAACCAACTTGATGGGACCTAACAACAACACTAACCTAAAGGTTGGCAGTTCAAACCCACCCAGTGATGCCATGGAAGAAAAGCCTGGTGATCTGCTTCCCAGAGGACCCTATGGAGCAGTTCTACTCTGTAACATATGAGATCACCACATATTGGAATCTACTAGATCACAACAGGTTTTGGTTTAATGTCCTTTTTTTATTTCTGATTTCTGTAATTCTAGGTAACCAGTTCAAACAGGTTTAAAAACGCATTTCTTCCCTTCTGTTTAATCTCCCATAGATTCCTGCTGCCCACCCGCTCCCACCCCCCACTCTGTATACAAATGCTTTGATGTTTGTTCTATGTTCTTCAAAGTTCATTTAAACTCTGATTCCTCTTAAGTGAGGAAGATTACACAGAGGAAATAATGAATAGTCTCTCTTTCAAAATATTTATAAAACAAAATGAGACTCAACCTCCTATTTACCTTTTCCTCTCCAGGGCCAGTACAGGGGATGTATTCCCAGGGTTAAATAAACTGAATTTCTATCCAGATATTTACTGGATTTTCAGTAGATGCAAGCAAATGCTGAGGGTGCACTATACTACCTATTATGAATATCTATGGCAGCCTAGGTAATATAAGAAGAACTTAGTTGAGAAAAATGCTACAGCCCAGGGCTGTACCTTGTTATATCTCAATTACTATTGCAGTTGATGCTGTGGAGCTTATCAGTGGTGTTTTCATCCCTAGGAAAGGAATAACGCCATTTCCATCCTATGACCCAGATATTTACTGATGACCACAATTAAGGCAACGATTCAACTAAGGCTTGAACAGTGGACCATTCTTTCCCAGTATAACCATTGCCCAGTTCGGAGATTTCGGAACATAATGAGTACTCACCATCTGATTTTAAGTGACCTCCACAAAACAAAGTAATGGTACATAATCTTTACAAAATCCTTTTTTACTTTTTATAAATTGCAAGGGATTCCTGTTGAAGTTATTCTTAGTTATCTTTAAATTGTTTTCAGAAACATGATTTTCTTTGAGTCTTACCACCTGGCTTAAGGAAGAAAGAGGACTCCAAGGTTGTGCTTCTCCAGTAAGAACACGTGAAGTTAAATAAGACAATGCTCAGGAACAAAAACATCACGTGTGTGGACATTTGCACACAAATAGAAACAGGAGGGGGGCAAAGGAGGTGGCCCAGTGCCATGGTCAAAGAGGAAATGACTGAGTTCTCCTCACTTGTTTCCATCTGTGAAGTCTAAGAAAAAGAGAATTTTAAAAAGAAGTCAAACTCTAGAATTAAAAACAAAAATTCTACTTGGTGCATTTTTATAGTCAATTCAAAATATTCTTATGGTTCTTTCTACATACATACTTAAATTCAGTCTATTAAAATGGAATAACATGAACTAAATTTATTAACCAAAAACATTAAGCCTACATGATGCTAAAACAATTGGTTGTTTTCAGGGGCAATATTTATAAGTACACTATATGCAACCTCCCATACTGGTTATCATCTTGTGGACCAACGTTCTCAAAGTATAAATTAGGAAAACAGAATATTCTAGAGTTTAAGGGCACAACTCTGATGCCAACAGCCTGGGCTCAAATCCTGGCTCTGCCACTTTACTGGTGTATGACCTCAAGTGAGTTACTGATCTCACTGAAGTGTCTCTGTCTCCTCGTGTGTAAATGGGATAAAATAGTACCTTCCTCATGGGGCAGTTATGAGGGTAAAATAGGACAAAACACTGTTTAACACATGGCAGTCTCAAAAACAAGAACATTTATGAGTCAGTGGGTCTATATGCTAAATTTTAGCAGCAAAAGGGCATAAAAATGGTAAGGACTATATATATTTGTGATGGACCTAAATAGTTCCATATTTTAAATATGTTTCTTACATGCTTTATCAAAATCAATCTCATTTTTTCCATTAATTCTGGTGTCATTTCTCTGAGTATTGTGCTTATATCATAACTGAAATGTTTGAAAACTCCTGATTGAAGGACTGACTTTGTCATTTTTCAACCTATTCTCACAACATACACACTGCTTCGATAAAAATATTGCCTCACAATTTTACAAAACTGAATATTGTCCCAATAACAACTAATGACTTAAATTTGTAATCAAATATATATTCACAGACAAATTCTTAGAAGCATACAACCTATCCAAACTGACTCAAGAGGAAAAAGAAAGTCTCTACAAACTCATAGGAAATGAAGAAATTGAATCAGTGATCAAAAACCTCCCAGCGACAACAATGACAAAAAAGTCCTGGACCAGATGGCTTCACTGGTAAATTCTACCAAACATTTAGAGAATTGACACCAATACTGTTTAAACTCTTCCAAAAGATAAAGAAGGACTACACCTTAATTCGTTCTAGGAAGCAAACATAACCTGATAGCAAAACCAAAGACACCACAAGAAAAGAAAATTATAGTCCAATATATCTTATGAATATAGTTGCAAAAATCCTCAGCAAAATGCCAGCAAACAGAATGCAACAGTGTATTAAAATAGACACACAGCATGACCAAGTGGGATTTATTCCAGGAATGCAGGAATAGTTCAACATTAAAAAATCAAACAATGTAATACACCACATAAACAGAACAAAGGAAAAGAACCACATGATCATCTCTATGAATCCATAAAAAGGATTTGATAAAATCCAACACGATTTCTTGATGAAAGCCCTAAAGGAGATTGGAATAGAAGGGAAATTCCTCAATATGAACGAGGGCATATATGAAAAGCCAACAGCTGACATTGTACTTAATGGAGAAAGACTGAGCGACTGAGTGCTTTCCTCTTGAAATTGGGAGCAAGACAAGGGTGCCTGCTTTCACCACTTCTATTCAATATTATATCAAAATTCCTAGCCAGAGCAGTAAGACAAGAAAAAGAAATAAAATGTATACAGATTAGAAAAGAAGTAAAATTATCTCTATTTGGGGATGATATAATTATATACATAGAAAATTCCAAAGAGTCCACAAGAAAACTTATAGAGCTAATAGAGGAATTTCTAAAAGTTGCAGGGTACAAGGTCAACAAATAAAAATCAGTTGAGTTTCTATACACTAGCAATGAGAAATCTGAAATGGAAATTAAGGAGACAATTCTATTTACAGTAGCATCTAAGAGAATAAAATGCCTAGTGTGGTGTGGTGGATCGCTGTTATGTGGCCTTTCTAGCCATGATCTTGTAACTCCCACCCAAGTGATTAGGTGGGACTGTGCAAATAAAGCAATCATGGGCCACCAAGGGGATTAATCAGTTTTGCCTTAAAAGAGAGCCAATTCCAGGGCGGAGAGAGGATCCCACCACCACCAAGGAAGAACAGCCAGGAGCAGAGAGTATGTCCTTGAACCCAGGATCCCTGAGCTGAGAAGCTCCTAGATCAGGGGAAGATTGATGACAAAGACATTCCCCCAGAGAAAGAAAGCCTTCCCCTAGAGCTGCTACCCTGAATTTGGACTTCTAGCCTCCCAATCTCTGAGAGAACAAACTTCTGTTTGTTAAAGCCACCCATTTGTGATATTTCTGTTACAGCAGTACTAGATAACTAAGACAGAATTTGGTACTGGAAGAGTGGGGTGCTGCTCTAACAGATACCTAAAGTGTGGAAGCAGTTTTGAAACTGTGAGTGAGTAGAGGCTGGAAGAGTTTTAAAGTGCCTAATAATAAAAGCCTAGATTGCTTGGAAGAGACTGTTGTTGGAATTATGGACATCAAGGACTATTCTGTTAAGGACTCAGAAGGAAATGAGGAGAGCTACAACACTGGGGACAGCGCAGATGAAGCAGCAGCAGAGAAATGGTGGCAGCAGAACCAGGAGACCTGCGCAAGACAGCACAAGAGCCAGCCCACGGAGTGAGAGAGCTGAGTGCCTTTGTGCAGGAGGCTTCCTGGCAGAGTGGGGTGCCTCTGGGCACTTATCAGTGGAGCTAGGCTTGCCTACCCACAGAGCACGAGAGCTGATTGCCTTTCAGCTGAGTTTTACTAGCAGAGTGGGGTGCCTCCAGGAACTTATCCGCAGAGCTAAAAGAACTTTGTAACACTTGCCTGAGCAGGGCAAAGGCCTAGTGGAAGAGAGAGGCATGCCTGGGAGCACAGTGGAAAAGAGGCTGTCCTGATGGAAGAACTGTATCCTGAGTGTTCCTGAGCCTGACTCGTAACCTGTTACTTCCCTAGTAAACCCCATAATCGTAAGTATTGTCTGTGAGTTCTGTGTGGTCACTGCAATAAATTATCAAACCCAGCAGATAACTAGAGAGTGCTGTGGGAGGGACAGCTGGAGTCAGAACTGATAAAGGTGGCAGAGAGAGGAGACATGTCTAACCTCCATCTCACAGGAATCAGCTTTGGGCGGTTAATCTTGGTTCTCCTGGCCCGTTGTGAAGTTAAAGGAGGTCAGGCAGCACCCCCACTTTGTTTTTACATGTAGGAATAAATCTAACTGGGGATGTGAATGACTTATACAATGAAAATTATAAAACACTGCTGAAAGAGATTAAAGAAGGCATAAATAAATGGAAAGATGCTCTGTGCTCTTGGGTTGGAAGACTTAATATTGTTAAGATGTCAATACTACCCAAAGAGATCTATAAAGTCAATGCAATCTCAATCAAAATTCCAACAGCCTTCTCTACAGAAATGGAAAAAACAATGCTCAACTTCATGTGGAATGGCAAGAGGCCCTGAATAATTAAAGCAATGTTGAAAGAAAAAAACAAAGTAGGAGGACTCACACTTCCTGGTTTTAAAACATTATATAGCTACAGTAATCAAAATAGCCTGGTAATGGTATAGACCAAGGGAATAGAATTGAGAGTCCAAAAATAAATCACGCAGCTATCGTCACTGATTTTTGCCAATGGGGCTAAGTCCATGTGATGAAGAAAGTGGAGTGTCTTCAATAAATGGTGTTGGGAAAGCAGGATTTCCACATGCAGGAAAATGAAAGAAGATCTATGCCTCACATCATATAAAAAATTTAAAATGGATTAAGGAGCTAAACATGCAAAATAAACCATAAAATTCTTAGAAGAAAGTGCAGGGGAAATGCTGTCAGGCCTAGGTTTTGACAATGGATTATCTAACATAATAACAAAAGTACAAACAGCAAAAGACAAATAAATAAATGGGACTTCATAAAAATTTAAAACTTTTGTACATCAAAAGGCTATCAAAAAAGTGAAAAGATAAGCTACTGACTGAGAGACTATCTTCAGAAACCATACATCCACTAAAAATCTAATAACCAAAATATATATAAGACTTTGACAACTTAAAAACCAAAAGACAAATAGCCCAATCAGAAAATGGGTAAAGGACTTAATAGACATTTCACCAAAGAGGACATTCAAAGGGCAGTCAGATACATGAAGAGATGCTTGACATCATTAGCCATTACAGAGATGCAAATCAAAACCATAATGAAATACCATTTCACTCCCACTAGGCTAGCTAAGATTTAAAAAAAAAAACAAAAAACCAGAAAGTAACAAATGTCTTTGAGGCTGTACAGGCATTGTGGAAAACAGTGTGGCAGTTCCTCAAAAAACTAAAAATAGAACTCCCATAAACCCCAAAACCAAACCCACTGCCATCGAGTAAATTCCGACTCATAGTGACCCTGGCATAGTGGTTAAGTGCTACGACTGCTAACCAAGAGGTTGGCAGTTCGAACCAATCAGGCGCTCCTTGGAAGCTCTATCGGGCAGTTCTACTCTGTCCTACAGGGTTGCTATGAGAACCCAGCAATTCCACTTCCAGGTGTATACCCAGAAGACTTGAAAGCAGAGATTCAAACAGAGACTTGTACACAAATGTTCATTGCAGCAGTATTCACAATAGCCAAAAGGCAGAAACAAGATGGATCTCCAACAACAGAAGAATAGACAAACGAAAAGTGATACATAGAAATACTACTCAGCCAGTAGAAGAAAGGAAGTCTTGATACGTACTACAATATGGATGGAGCTGGAAGACATTATGCTGAGTGAAATAAGTCCATCTCAAAAGGACAAATATTCTATGACCTTGCTTATATAAAAAGATAAGAACAGACAAATGTATAGAGACTAGAGTTTATTAGTGGCAACCAGGGCAGGAGGGAGGAAAAAGGGGGTGGGGGTTAACAGTGATAGAAAATCACATTGATTAAGGGTAGAGTTGTAGAGCCAATTATTGTAATTGCTGTCAATAAGTTTTACATCTTTAAAAAGTTGAAATGGCAAAAGTTGTGTCATATATTTATAACAACATAAAAAAAAAAAAGAGTAGCTGATGAGGCTGCTTATGTACAACTATAAACCTCAACGGATTTGGTTACTCAATTTGAAGGTTTAGGGCCGTGGTTTCATGGGACGTCCCAGTTAATCGGCTTAATAATGTGTTTAGTTTTTCTGTTCTACCTCCTAGTTCATTGTGAAGTGCCTAGGGGCTTAAAAGCTTGCAAGCGGCAATGCAAGGCGAAGCAATTGGCTTCTACTTGTCTGGAGCAACAGAGAAAGAATAGTCAGGAATAGGAGGAGGATGTGGAATATAAGGCTAATTGCCTCCAAGAGCATCTGCCTCCTTTGCCAAGAGACCAGAAGAACTGGGTGGTTCTTGGCTACCACTACTAAACATTTTAAGCAAAGATTCTATAGAAGAATTCTGATTAAAGGGGGGGAAATGTACAACCAAATTTCAAATTCTCATGGACTCCAGACTTTCTCAAGCCATGGGAGCTAGATGAAACCCTGACACTATTACCCTGCGATAATCTTTAAAACTTAAACCAAAAATATTCCCTGATGTCTTCTTAAAACCAAACAATTCTTTAGCGTAACCAGTAAAGAATATGTGCCTTGAGCATTAAACCCTTTTACGAACTATCTGTATGGGATCCAAGTTACAATAGCAACTTGAAAGATTAGATAGGAACCTTAGGGGGTAGTGAGTTTATGTTAATGGAGGAGGAACAACCCAGAAAAGGGGAAAATGGTTGCACAACTTGAAGAGTATAATCAGTGTCACTGAAGTGTACATGAAGAAAAGGTTGAATTGGTGTATGTTTGCTGTGTATATTCCCAACAACAAAATACATTTTAAAAAACTACAAAATAAAATTTATATATATATATACACACACACCAAACCCACTCCCATCAAGTCGATTCCAACTCACAGTGACCCCATAGGGTAAATCTCTATGGAAGCCAAATGCCACATCTCTCTCCCACAGAGCTGCTGGTGGTTTCCAATCACCCACCTTTTGGTTAGCAGTAGATCACTTTAACCAGTGCACCACCATGGCTCCTTTATATATATACACAGATATATACATATATATACATGGACTCCTAGTGGCTTGGTGATCTAAGTGGTTGGCTGCTAACCAAAAGGTCGGTAGTTCGAATCCACCAGCCATTCCTTGGAAACCCTATGGGGGCAGTTCTACTCTGTCTTAAAGGGTCGCTGTGAGTCAGAATTGACTCCACGGCAATGGGTTGGTATGGGTATATATATATTCACGTAAGTCAAATAAAACAAAATGACCAGACTAGAAAAAATTAATCTCTATTTTTAATATTGAGGCCTGTAAAACATCTGTTTGCATTATTTCCGTGTTTTACAACTATATCTCTCATGATAAGCTGACTGATGCATAGACTGAAAAGACAGAGAAGTACAACCGCAGGTGGAGGCTTTCTCAGAGAACAGTGGAACTCCCCTCTCAGGAAAGCGCAGAGAGGATGGGCAGGTCTCCAGGCCAGCCGGAGCAGCTCATTCAACCCTGGAGATAATCACAGTGTCAGATGTGGTAGCGCGGCTGCCCTCACAACTTATATTTCACTTTGTTCAGCCTCATGAAACTTATGCCTGAGAGACTGTAAATGTATGGTACAGTCGGTGATGAATCAGCCAAAATGATGGACAGTAAAAGAAGTGGACTAGTTGATATTATAAAACATATACCAAACTTCATGGTTACCTGACAGAGTATAAACTATGCTCAAACCAGATTTTTTAACTTGCAATTTTTTTTTATAAAAAAAAATCATAGCCGACTTATTAATCTCCAATTTTCTTTTTTCACTTCAATTTCCCATGTATAGTTTCCTAGATTAATATAAAACCAAAACCAAACCCAGCGCTGTCGAGTCGATCCCGACTCATAGCGACCCTATAGGACAGAGTAGAACTGCCCCACAGAGTTTCCAAGGAGCCCCTGGCGAATTCGAACTGCCGGTCCTTTGGTTAGCAGCTGTAGTACTTAACCACTACACCACCAGGGTTTCCTATATGTAGCTATAAATCATTTTTGTAATAGAAACATAACATTGTCATGTTGTTGTTGTTGTGTTAGGTGCCATCGAGTCACTTCTGACTCATAGCGACCTTACGTACAACAGTAGAAAACACTGCCAGGTCTTGTGCTATACTCATAATCCTTGCTGTCTTTGAGCCCATTGTTGCAGCCACTGTGTCAATCCATCTCATTGAAGGTCTTCCTCTTTTTCACTGACCCTCTACTTTACCAAGCATGATGTCCTTCTCCAGAGACTGGTCCCTCTTGATAATATGTCCAAAGCATGTGAGACAAAGTCTCACCATCTTCACTAATAAGGAGCATTCTGGCTGTACTTCTTCCAAGACAGATTTCTTTGTTTTTCTGGCAGTCCATGGTATATTCAATATTCTTCACCAGAACCATAATTCAAAAGCAATAATTCTTCGGTCTTCTTATTCACTGTCTAGATTTTCTGTGCAAATGAGGCACTTGAAAATATCAGGGCGTGGTTCAGGCGTACCTTAGTCCTCAAGTGACACCTTTGCCTTTTAACACTTTAAAGAGGTCTTTGTGGCAGGTTGCCCAGTGCGCTATGTCATATGATTTCTTAACTCCTGCTTCCGTGGATCTTGGTTGTGGATCCAAGAAAATGAAATCCTTGACAACTTCAATCTTTTCTCCATTTATCATCATGTTGCTTATTGGTCCAGTTGTAAGGATTTCTGTTTTCTTTATATTAAAGTTTTTTTGAGCTTTTCCATCGTCTCTTTCCACAGAGGTAGTCCGTTTGATTCCTATGCTTTCCATATGGCAAGGTCCATGTTTATGTTGCTGAAAAAGTTATTTCCAAAGAATAGGTAGATGGTCTTACAAAATTTTGTCCTTTGATCTCCAGTATGGTTTCTATCACCAACGCCATATTTTCCAACTACTGATCCTTCTTCTTTGTTTCCAGCTTTTGCATTCCAATCAACAGTAATTATCAATGCATCTTGATATCATGTTTGATCAATTCCAGACTGGAGAAGCTGGTAAAAATCTTCAATTTCTTCATCTTTGGCATTAGTGGTTGGTGCATAAATTTGAGTAATAGTCATACTAACTTTTCTTCCTTGTAGGTGTATGGATATTATTCTGTCACTGATGGCATTGTACTTCGATGGCATTGTACTTCAGGATAGATCTTGAAATGTTCTCTTTGATGATGAATATAACACCATTCCTCTTCAATCTGTCATTCCTAAAATACTAGACCCTATGACTGTCCCATTCAAAATGGCCAATACCAGTCCATTTCAGCTCACTAATGCCTAGGATATCTATCTTCAAGTGTTCCATTTCATTTTTGATGATTTCCAGCTTTCCTAGATTCATACTTTGTACATTCCACATTCAAATTATCAGTGGCTATTTGCAGTTGTTTCTTCTCATTTTGAGTCATGCCACATCAGCAAATGAAGGTCCCGAAATCTTTATTCCATTCACATCATTAAAGTCCACTCTCTGAGGAGGCAGATCTCCCCAGTCATGTTTTGAGTGTCTTCCTACCTGAGGGGCTCATCTACCAACACTACATCAGACAATGTTCTGTTGCTATTCATAAGGTTTTCATTGGCCAATTGTTTCAGAAGTAGATCACCAGGTCCTTCTTCCTAGTCTGTCTTAGTCTAGAAGCTCTGCTGGAACGTGTCCACCATGGCCGGCCCTGCTCATTTTGGAAATATCAGTGGCATAGCTTCCATCATCACAGCAACACACAAGGGACCACAGTATGACAAACTGACAGACGAGTAATGGATTCTCATGTATCACCACTGATTCCTCCATTCTACTCTTGATGTTCCCAGGGTTTTTGATATGGCAAATCATGTTGAAATAAACAAGCTTGTAAAATACATTCTTTAGTATTATTGATGGTTTGATTTCTGCAGTATAGGCTAAAAAATTGAGACTGCTGGATTGAAGAACAATTATTTTTATTATTACTATTATTTTATTTTTACCAGACAGAAGATTACTTTCCAAGAGAATGTCATAGTTCATCCCCACACTCATTCCCATAACTACAGGAAAATGCCCAGTTATCAATAACCTTGCTGTCCCTGAATATTTTCAATCTTTTTAATGTTTGCCAACTTTGTGAACAAAAAGTGGTTTCTTTTGATTTCTCTAGCTAAGAGTGAGTTTGAACACCTTTTAATATGTCAAAAGCACTGCGTATTAGTGATCTGTCTTTCAAATGTGTTGCAAATATTTCTCAGTCTATTGTTTGTCTTTTGACAGCATTTGTGGTGTTTTTACCATTCAGAAACTTTAAACTTTCAGCGTAGCTCAAATCTAACTTTAAACTTCCGGGTTTTTCATCTTGCTTAAGAAGCTCGCCTCCCTTACTTCCATATTCTACCCTAGAACATTATAGAAATATTCTCCTGTAGATTTATTTGTTACATTTAGATCTTCAGTTCAGTCCACACATTTGTATTTGTAAAAAACATAGCAAAAGGATGAACATCAAACTATTAACATTGGGTATATAAGCTTCATATTTATACTGTATTACTTGATTTATTCCAATGTATATATATTACTCAATAGGGAAAATAGATAAATAATACTGTCTATCTCCAAAACACAGTAAATGTAAACATTACCATCTTCACTATCAGCCTGAGAAAAGGAATAAAAGAAAATTATTTATTTGGGAGAGTCCTTGAATGACATAAACAGTCAACACACTCAGCTGCTAAGCTAAAGGTTGGAGATTCGAGTATACTCAGTGCCATCTCAGAAGAAAAGCCTGGCAATCTACTTCCAAAAATTAGCCATTGAAAATCTTATGCAGTACAGTTCTACTGTGATACAAAAGGGTTTGCCATAAGTCAGATTCAACTCAAAGGGAACAGGTTTTTTTATTGGTTATGCATTTGGGAGTATTCAAATTTACTCAGCAAAAGCCAAATATCAACCCAAATTTTAAAATAACCAGTCCTTGTAAACTTTTAGAGTAACAAGAACAATTTTTTTTTTCTTTTCCCATAAATGGTTTAGTCACATGGGAGAATGAACAAATCCCTCGTCCATTCAAGATAAAATGGACCTGTGGTTCACCTGAAGATCAAACTTAGGCTAATTAGCAAAAAGGGCCAGACCAGACAGTGATAACCAACACAGAGAAAAAAAGAAGCACGTGATTAAGCAAGCAGATGGCCACATGCATTTAATGAGCAGACGCTTTTTTATTGGGACTGATGGCCCATCTAGGGAAGGTCTTTAGCTGAAGCTCTTCCCTTGAGAGCCCTGGATGGCTGGGCTCCAATGATTTGTTCAGGTTAGAGCTTTCCATAATTTATAAAAAGCCTAATGTTTATATCAAGCAAGCATAGACCAGGATTCCATACTTTCCAGAGAGCATACTAACTAATTCTTTACTTCCGGCCTCAGGAACACAGAATGGATGAGGATAAGCACCTTTTCATCTCCCAAAGATCCTGTGTAAAAAACAAAAAGTATTAGAAGAAACAATACCTTACTATGTAAGTCATTTTCTGTGTACACATTAAGCTAATTTTAGCAGAAATTTGTTGACAGGTAGGTGAAGGTAGAATCAGGACACAGGACAGGGCCCAAAGAGTAGAAATGGGAGAAATTAGAAAAGACAGTGCTGATTAAGAAAATGCCAAAAACATGCTTTCCTGTATTTGCAAATTGGGTTGAAAATGAGAACATACTGTATTTCTCATAATCAGCTCTAAAAGGCATTCCTTAATGTGGACTATCCATCCAAATAAAACAGTGTCTTTATTAAATTGCATGTGATTATCTTATGGAATAAGGAGCCCTGGTTGCACAATGGTCAAGTGCTCAGCTGCTAACTGAAAAGTCAGCAGTACCAACCCACCTAGCAGTTTTACGGAAGAAAAGACCAGGCAATCTGCTCCCATAATCATTACACCCTAGCTATGGGGCAGTTCTACTCTGTGATATAGGGTTACTATGAGTTGGAATTGATTCCACAGCACACAGCAACAACAAATAGTATAGAATAGAAAGATATCTCAAACGTACCATAGGCATTTCTGACAAGGTATAAGTAGAATACACCTGTGTGTGTATGTATGAAAGCAGAGAATACCAGAAAGATGTTTACCTGTGTTTTGTCGATGATGCAAAAGCATTCCACTGTGTGGATCATAACAAATTTTGGACAACATTGAGTAGAATGGGAATTCCAGAACAATTAATTCTGCTCATGCAGAACTTGTACATAGACCGAGAGGCAGTCAGTCATTCAGACAGAACAAGAGGATACTGCATGGTTTAAAATCAGGAAAGAGTTGCATCAGGGTTGTATAATTTCACCATACTTATTCCGTCTGTATGCTGAGCAAACAATCCAAAAAAAATGGACTATAAGAAGAACTCGGCATCAGAACTGGATGAAGACTCATTAACAACCTGTGTTATGCAGATGACACAACCTTGCTTGCTGAAAGCAAAGAAGACTTGAAACACTTACCGATGAAGATCCAAGACTATAGCCTTAAGAATGGATTACACTTCAACATAAAGAAAACAAAAATCCTTGCAACTGGACCAATAAGCAGCATCATGATAACTGGAGAAAAGATTGAAGTTGTTAAGGATTTTATTTGGATCCACAATCAATGCCCACTGAAGCAGCAATCAAGAAATAAAACAACATATTGCACTGGGCAAATCTGCTGCAAAATACCTCTTTAAAGTGCTAGAAAGCAAAGATGTCCCTTTGAGGACTAAGGTGCGCCTGACCTAAGCCATGGTATTTGCAATCACCTCATTTGTATGGGACAGTGAATAAGGAAGGCCAAAAAAGAAGAACTGATGCATTTGAATTATGGTGTTGGTAAGAATATTGAATACACCATGGACTGCCAGAAGGAATAAATCTACTTTGGAAGAAGTACAGCCAGAATGCTTCTTAAAGCCCAAAGTCTCATGTACCTTGGACATGTTATCAGGAGGGAACAGTCTCTGAGGAAGGACATCACACTTGGTAAAGTAAAGGGTCAGCAAAAAAGAAGAACACCTTCAATCAGATGGATTGATGCAGTGGCTGCAACAGTGGGTTCAAACATAGCAATGATTGTGAGGGTGGCACATGATCAGACAGTGTTTCCTTCTGTTGTACATAGGATCACTATGGGTCAGAACAGACTGGACTGCACCTAACAACAACAACATGTAGATGTATGTAGATACCTGTCAGTATTTTGTTTTTCACGTAAACATATATAAAACAAGGTGGAGACATAAATATGAACAGAACAGATTATGGCTCAACCAAGGAGTTGCTGCTAAAAATATATTAAATATAAACAAGTGTTTTTTAATGTCACTCAGAGGTTCTGCTATAGCCTCTCAGGTTTTTTGTTTCTTTTGTTGTATTTTATTTTTTCCTTTTCTAGCTATAAAATTCATATATGGTTCTCACTTTGTAAGCCAGAGTTTTCCAAACACTCTTTCTCCTATATTTAGTATGCTTTTCCATAGTAGAACATTATCTTGCATTAAATTAAAGATTTGCAAATTAAAACTCAATTAGTTTCCCAAATAACTTCACTAACATATTAAACATGAAAAGGAAGGTATAGTTAAGGATTGGGAGGGTACAAGAATTTTTTGTGTTTAAAGAATTGGATGTGACTGCCAACAATTCCATGGTTTTAGCTGATTCCAAAAGGAAGAATGTGATAACAGCTCCTGGGTGGAATAATTTTGGCTGGACTTGATTAAATCTAAGTTTAAAACTTACACAGAACAGCTTGGACTCATTTTTTTTTTAACAAACAGCTACATATTTCATCTTACTATAGCCTTGCCAGATTCTGGGCCTTTTGGGAGTCTGTCACTAGATTGTTGTTGTTGTCGTTGTTGTTAGGTACCGTCGAGTCTGTTCTGACTCATAGTGGCCCTGCATACAACAGAAGGAAACACTGCCAGGTCATGTGCCACCCTCACAGTCATTGCTATGTTTGGGCCCATTGTTACACCCATTGTGTCAGTCCATGTCATTGAGGGTCTTTCTCTTTTTCACTGATGCTTTAATTTACCAAGCATGATGTCCTTCAGGGACTGATCTCTCCTGGTAACATGTACAAAGAATGTGTGACAAAGTCTCACCATCTTCACGTCTAACGAGCATTCTGCTGTACTTCTTCCAAGACAGATTTGTTCCTTCTTTTGGCAGTCCATGGTATATTCAATATTCTTACCAACATCATAACTCAAATTCATCAATTCTTCTTCAGTCTTTCTTTTTCATTGTCTGGCTTGAACATGCCTATGAGGCTTAGGTCAGGCAAACCTTAGTTCTCAAAGTGACAGTCTTAGGCTGGGATTTCTAGAGAAGCAAAACAAGTAAAGCGTATAAGTATATATAGAGAGAGAAAGATTTATATCAAGGAAATGTCTGTAAAAGCTGGAATGTCCCAAGTCCTTGGGTCAGGATAGAGGCTCCTCCTGATTCACATAGCCATGGTGGCTGGCAAACCCAAGATCAGCATGTCAGACTGCAAGGCTCTTGCTCACAGGCTGTGAAGATCAATGAATCCCAGCATCAGCAGGCAAGATGGCAGGAAAGCTGCTAGCTCAAATCCTAAGAACTGGAGGTCGGACAAACAGGCACCAACTCCAAGATCCAGTGTGAGCCAAAGCCCTCCAGCCTTGCCAGAAAGTTCACTTATATTGGACGCAGGCCACACCTCAAGGAAACTCACTTTCAACTGATTGGCTGCTCAGAGCAGATCCCATCATGGAGGCGATCACATTATATCAAATCTCGTCATGGAAATAGTCACATCATCGTACGACTGCCAAACCACATCATAACTGCCAAACCACTGAGAATCATGGCCTAGCAAAGTTGACATGCATTTTGGGGGGATACAATTCAATCCATGACAGAGACATCTTTGGTTTTTAACAATTTAAAGAGCCTTTTGCAGCAGATTTGCCCAGTGCAATACATTGTGTGATTTCCTAACTGCCGCTTCCATGTGTGTTGACTGTGGATCCAAGAAAATGAAATCCTTGACAACTTCCATCTTTTCTCCGTTTTTCATGACGTTGCTTATTGGTTCAGTTGTCAGGATTTTTGTTTTCTTTATGTTGAGGTGTAATCCATACTTAAGGCTATAGTCTTTGATCTTCATCAGCAAGTGCTTCAAGTCCTCTTTGCTTTCAGCAAGCAAGGTTGTGTCATCTGCATATCACAGGTTGTTAATGAGTCTTCCTCCAATCCTGATGCCACTTTCTTCTCATATAGTCCAGCTTCTTGGATTATTTGCTCAGCATACAGATTGAATACAAATGGTGAAAGGATACAACGCTGACCCACAGCTTTCATGATTTTACACCGCGCAGTATCCCCTTTTCTGTTGGAACAACTGCCTCTTGGTCTATGTACAGGTTCTGCATGAGCACAATTAAGTGTTCTGAATTTTCATTCTTCACAACTTATCCATAATTTGTTATGATCCACATAGTGGAATGCCTTTGCATAGTAAATAAAACACAGGTAAACATCTTTCTGGTATTTTCTGCTTTCTGCCAGGATCCATCTGACATCAGCAATGCTATCCCTCAATACATGCCCTTCTCTGAATCTGGCTTGAATTTCTGGCAGTTCCCTGTCAATGTAATGCTGAAACAGTTTTTTAATCATCTTCAAAGAAAAATTTACTTGTGTGTGTTATTAATGATATTGTTAGATAATTTCTGCATTGTGTTGGATCACCTTTCTTTGGAATGGGCACAAATATGGATCTCTTCCAGTCGGTTGGCCAGGCAGCTGTCTTCCAAATTTCTTGGCATAAAGGAGTGAGCTCTTCAATGTTGCATCTGTTTGTTGAAATATCTTAATTGGTGTCCCGTCAATTCCTAGAGCCTTGTTTTTTCACCAGTTCCTTCAGTGCAGCTTGGACATTTTCCTTCAGTACCATAGATTCTTGATCATATGCTACCTCCTGAAATGGTTGAATATTGACCAATTCCTTTTGTTACTGTGACTGTATTCCTTCCATTTTCTTTTGATGCTTCTGTATTGTTCAATTTTTTTGCTTATAGAATCCTTCAATATTGCAACTTGAGGCTTGAATTTTGAGGCTTCAGTTCTTTCAGCTTAAGAAATTCTGAGCGTATTCTTCCCTTTTGGTTTTCCAAATTCAGGTCTTTGCACATTGCATTATAATTCTTTACTTTGTCTTCTCGAGCTATCCTTTAAAATCTGTTTAACTCTTTTACTTTATCATTTTTTCCATTCACTTTAGCTATTCTACATTCAAGAGTAAGTCCCAGAGTCTCTTCTGACATCCATTTTGGTCTTTTTTATTTTTTTCTGTCTGTTTAATGACATTTTGCTTTCTTCATGTATGATTTCCTTGATCCCAGCCCACAATTCATCTTGTCTTCGGTCATTAGTGTTCATGGGGTCAAATCTATTCTTGAGATGGTCTCTAAATTCAGGAGAGATATACTCAAGGTCATAATTTGGCTCTCATGGACTTGTTTTAATTTTCTTCAGCTTCAAGTTAAGCTTGCATGTGAGCGATTGATGGTCTGTTCCACAGTCAGCACGTGGCCTTGTTCTGACTGCTGATATTGAGCTTTGCCATCATCTCTTTCCACAGATATAGTCAATTTGATTCCTGTGTATTCCACCTGGCAAGGTCCACATTTATGTTGTTGAAAAAAGTACTTCCAATGAATACGTCAATGGTCTTGCAAAATTCTATCCTTCCATTTCCAGCATGGTTTCTGTCACTGAGGCCATATTTTCCAACAACTGATCCTTCTTCTTTGTTTCCAGCTTTTGCATTCCAATCACCAGTAGTTATCGATGCATCTTGATATCATGTTTGATCAATTTCAGACTGCAGTAGTTGGTAAAAATCTTCAATTTCTTCATCTTTGACCTTAGTGGTTGGTGCACAAATTTGAATAATACCCTTATTAACTGGTTTTCCTTGTAGGCATATGGGTATTATCCTATCATTGACAAGGTCGTACTTCTGGATAGATCTTGAAATTTTTTTTTCACAATAGATGTGACACTGTTCCTTTTCAATTTGTCATTCCTGAAATAGTACACCATATGAATGTCCAATTAAAAATGGCCAATAACAGTCCATTTCAGCTCACTAATGCCTAGGCCTAGGATATCGATCTTCAAGTGTTCCATTTTATTTTTGACAACTTCCAATTTTCCTAGATTAAAACTTCATACATTTCATGTTCTGATAATTAATGGCTATTTTCAGCTGTTTCTTCTCATTTTGAGTTGTGCCATATCAGCAAATGTAGGTGCTGAAGGCTTTACTCCATCCATGTCATTACTTTGAGGAGGTAGCTCTTCCCCACTCATATTTTGAATGCTCTCCAACCTGAGGGGCTTATCTACCAGCATTATATAAGACAGTGTTCTGCTGCTATTTATAATGTTTTCACTGGCCAATTTTTTTAGAAGTAGATCACCAGGTCCTTCTTCCTAGTCTTAGTCTGGAAGCTCCACTGCAACCTGTCCTAGATTAGACACTAACAAAGCAAGCTGTAGTACCCTAGGTAATGTGGGTTACATAACTCTAATCAACATCAATGAGTGTGTGTCTCACTAAAACCCTGCACGTGTAATTTTGGAAAGGACCTCTTGTTAATACTAGGGTCCTTTCCTTTCACAAAGGGCTCCCAGAGAGAAATCAGTCCAAAACAGGATGGGTAACAAACACTGGACACAACCAAATCATATATATATATCTCAATCACACACATGAGGAACCTTTACATAGATCAAGAGGCAGTTGTTCGGACAGAACAAGGGGATACCGATTGGTTTAAAGTCAGGAGAGGTGTGCATCAGGGTTGTATTCTTTCACCATACCTATTCAATCTGTATGCTGAGCAAATAATACAAGAAGCTGGACTATATGAAGAAGAACAGGGCATCAGGATTGGAGGAAGACTCATTAACAACCTGTGCTATGCAGATGACACAACCTTCTTGCTCCAAGTGAAGAGGACTTGAAGCACATGCTAATGAAGATCAAAGACCACAGCCTTCAGTATGGATTGCACCTCAATGTAAAGAAAACAAAAATCCTCACAACTGGATCAATAGCAACATCGTGATAAACGGAGAAAAGATTGAGGTTGTCAAGGATTTCATTTTACCTGGGTCCACAATCAACAGCCACGGAAGCAGTAGTCAAGAAATCAAAAGACGCATTGCATTGGGTAAATTTGCTGCAAAGGACCTCTAAAGTGCTGAAGAGCAAAGCTGTCACCTTGAAGACTAAGGTGCGCCTCACCCAAGCCATGGTATTTTCAATCGCATCGTATGCATGTAAAAGCTGGACAATGAATAAGACCAAAGAATTGACACCTTTGAATTGTGGTGCTGGCGAAGAATATTGAATATACCATGGACAGCCAAAAGAATGAACAAATCTGTCTTCAAAGAAGTACAACCAGAATGCTCCTTAGAAGCAAGGATGGCGAGATTGCGTCTTACATACTTTGGACATGTTGTCAGGAGGGATCAGTCCTTGGAGAAGGACATCATGCTTGGCAGAGTACAGGGTCAGCAGGAAAGAGCAAGACGCTCAAGAAGGTGGATTGACACAGTGGCTGCAACAATGACCTCAAGCATAACAACGATTGTAAGGATGGTGCAGGACCAGGCAGTGTTTCATTCTGTTGTGCATAGGGTCGCTATGAGTAGAACTAACTTGAGAGCACCTAACAACAACAACAATATGTGTATATATATGTACATATATATATTGTCTATTGCTTTTGGGAAGTAAATCATCCTATATTCGCTAGAAATGCATATAGATTTTGTATCCAATATTTTATGCTTTGTTCTTGATATTTTCTGGTGACTCCAAGACAGATGATTTTAATACTATTGAGGATAATCTTGGAATACTTGAAAAAATCATCCAATTTTGAATACAAAAAGTATTAAATGTTAAAAACTCCTCTGTGGGTTTCTGATTCCAGGACAAGATGGATAAAATGCAATTCTCAACTTCTCCATATCCTTCCTGCTAAGTCCTGCTAAAATCCCTGGACATTATATATAAAACAGACATAAGAAGACTCTGAAAGGTGGAGAGATGAAGGCAGACCATCTACAGACATGGATCCACAGAAAATGTGGTGGTGAGTTCCTTGGGTTTTCTTTTTGCTTCGTATATTCCAGACTTGGTGCTGGAGAAGCCAGCAACCCTGAAACACCAATAAGCACATGCCAAAAAAGCCCCCAAGAGATCAAATTGACAACAGCAAGTCTAAAGGTTAGATAGGAAGCTTAGGGGGCAGTGATTTTATGTTACTGAGGGAGGAACAAATGTAGGAAGGACGGTAAGAATAGTTACACAACTCAAAGAATGTAATCAATCTCACTGAATTGTACATATAGAAATTGTTGAATTGGTATATAATTTGCTACGTATAATTTCAACAACAATTTTTTTAAAAAGCCCCCAAGAACACAAAAACTAACTCAAAACAAATCAAAGACCTAAATATAAAACTTAAAGTGATAAAGATTACAGAAGAAAAACTAGGGCCAACACTAGGGGAACTAATACATGGCATAAATTCAATACAAACCATAACTGTGTACAAACACCAGAAGATAAGCTAGATAACTGGAGCTTCTGAAAATTAAACATTTATGCTATATCAAAAGACTTCACCAAAAATGCAAAAAGAGAACCTACAGAGTAGGAGAAAATTTTTGGCTACGACATAACCTACAAGGGTCTACTCTCTAAAATCCACAGAATACTTCAACACCTCGATAACAAAAAGACAAATAATCCAATTAAAAATAAGCAAAGAATATGAACAGGCCCTTCACCAAAGGAGACATTCAGGTAGCTAACAGACACATGAGGAAATGCTCTCGATCATTAGCCATTAAAGAAATGGAAATTAAAACTACAATGAGATACCATCTCACCCCACCATTACCTGTATGAATCAAAAAAAAAAACAGAAAATAACAAATGTTGGAGAAGTTGCAGGGAGATTGGAACTCTTACACATTGCTGGTTGGAATGTAAAATGGTACAACCACTATGGAAAACAATGTGGTGCCTCCATAAAAAGCTAGAAATAGAAATACCATACGATCCAGCAATCCCACTCCTAGAAATACATATCCTAGAGGTATAAGAGCCGTCACGTGAATAGCCATATGCACACCCAGGTTCATTGCAGCATTATTCACAATAGCAAAAAGATGGAAACAACTTAAGTGCCCATCAACCGATGAATGGATAAACAAACTGTGGTACATACACACAAAGGAATCCTACTCAATGATAAAGAACAGTGATGAATTTGTGAAGCATCTCACAACATGGATGAATCTGGAGGGCTTTATGCTGAGTGAAATAAGTCAATCACAAAAGGACAAATATTGTATGATATCACTATTATAAAAACTCGATAAAAGGTTTACACAAGGTTGGGGGGAATATTGATGGTTACAAGGGATGGGAGGCGTGGGGAAGAGAAATCACTAACTAGATAATAGACAAGTGTTATGGATTGAATTGTGCCCCCCAAAACCATGTGTCAACTTGGCTAGGCCATGATTCCCAGTATTGTGTGATTGTCCACTGTTGTGTCATCTGATATGATTTTCCCATATGTTGTAAATCCCAACCTCTGTGATGTTAATGAGGCAGAATTACAGGCAGTTATATGAATGAGGCAGGCCTCAATCTACAACATTAGGTTGTGTCTTAAATTAATCTCTTTTGAGATATAAAAGAGAGAATCTAGCAGAGAGAAGTGGGGAACTCATACCACCAATAAACAAGAGCCAGGAGAATAGCGCATCCTTTGGGCCCAGGATCTCTACACTGAGAAGCTCCTCAACCAGGGAAGATTGATGACAACGACCTTCCCCCAGAGCCAACAGAGAAAGAAGGCCTTCCCCTGGAGCTGGCACCCTGAGTTCAAACTTCTAGCCCCCTGGATTGTGAGAGAATAAATTTCTCTTTGTTAAAGGCATCCACTTGTGGTATTTCTGTTATAGCAGCACTAGATAACTAGGACAAAAAGTATTAACTTTGGTGAAAGGAATGACACACAGTATAGCAAAAGTCAGCACAACTTGACCAAGGCAAAGCCATAGAAGCTTCCTAGACATATCCAAGTACCTTGAAGGACCAAGTTACCGGAGCTGAGGGCTGGAGACCATGGTCTCAGGGGACATCTAGGTCAATTGGCATAAGATAGTTCATAAAGAAAATGTTCTACATTCTACTTTGGTGAGTAGCATCTGGGATCTTAAAAGCTTGTGAGCAGCCATCTAAAATATATCTATTGGTTCCATCATGTTCAGACCAAAGAAGAATGAAGAAAACTGAAAATGCAAGGAAAATATTATTCCAAGAACTAATGGACCACGTGAACCACAACTTCCACTAGCCTGAGCCCAGAAGAACTAGGTGGTACCCTGCTACCACCACTGACTGCTCTGACAAGGATCACAATAGAGGGTCCTAGACAGAGCAGAAGAAAATTCAAATTCACAGAAAAAGATCAGAGTTACTGGTCTGACAGAGACTGGAGGAACCCCCGAGACTATGGCCCTGGACACACTGCTCACTCAGAGCTGAAGCCTCTCCTGAAGTCCACCTTTCAGTTAAAGATTATAAAGATTATACAGGGCTATAAAACAAACAATAACACACATGAGGAACATGATTCTTAGTTCAATCAAGTATATGAGACCAAACAGGCAATATTTGTCCAAAAGCAAAGACAAGAAGGCAGGAAGGAACAGGAAAACTGGAAGAATGGACACAGGGAACCCGGCGTGTAAAGGGAAAGGGGGAGAGTACCAACACATCGTGAGAACTGCAACTAATGTCACAAAACAATTTGTATAAATTTTTGAATGAGAAACTAATTTGTGCTGTAAACTTTCACCTAAAACACAATTTAAAAAAGGAAAAAAAAATAACAGTAATAACAATAGGCTTTTTTTAAGCCTGAGGCTGTAACCTCCAATTACAGGAAATACAGAGCGCAGAGGAACAAGCATTATGAGATAACTGGGGAAATATGAACATCGACCAGAAAACTAGTGATACCAAAGAATTATTGTTCTCTCAGTTATGTGCGATGATGATAGAGTGGTCATCTTTTAAGTGCTTGTCTTTTAGAGACACATATTGAAATATTTACAGATGAAACAATACAATCTCTGGGATGTATTTCAAAATCATTTAGGAATGTGGAGCGGATGGTGGTATAATGAAATAAGGTCAGACATACACTGATAATTGTAGAAACTAGGTGGTGGGACACACTGCATTGGACAAATCTGCAAAATGTTTGAAAAGCAAAGATGTCACCTTGAAGACTAAGGTGCGCCTGACCCAAGCCATCGTATTTTCAATCGCTTCATATGCATGTGAAAGCTGAGTAATGAATAAGGGAGACCAAGGAGAACTGACTTCTTTGAATTGTGTTGGTGAAGAGTACTGAATATACCACGGACTGCCAAAGAACAAACAAATCTATCTTGAAAGTGCAACCAGGATACTCCTTAGAAGCAAAGATGGTGAGACTTTGTCTCACATACTTTAGGCATGTTATCAAGAGGGATCCGTCCCTGGCAAAGGACATCAAGCTTGGTAAACTAGAGGGTCAGTGAAAAAGAGGAAGACCCTCAACAAGATGGATTGGCATGGTGGCTGCAACAATGGGCTCAAGATAACAATGATTGTAAGGATGGCACAGGACCAGGCAGTGTTTCATTCTGTTGTACATAGGGTCGCTATGAGTCAGAACTGACTCGACGGCACAGCACCTAACGACAACATGGTGGTAAGTACATCTGATTCATTATACCAGTCTCTTTACTTTTGCATATGTTTGAAAGTTTTCAAAATAAAAAAAGAAAAATTTAAAATAATCACACACACAAAAAGCACCCAAGAAAAGCCAGTTCAGTTCTGTGCAGCCAAAGTGTCTGGAAAGGGGCAGCCTAGCAGGACAGAAAACATTTTTAGACAATAACTGCTGTACTCCACCAAATACCATGAGAAAAACATATGACTCCATCCCTATTAGCAAAGACCAGAGGCCAAATGGGGAGCGTCTTAGTTATCTGGTGGATGCCTTTAACAAAGAGAAATTTATTCTCTCACAGTTTAAAACCCACCTAGTACTAAAAGCAAAGAAGTTTCCGGGATAAACTGAATGTTTCAAAGGTCAGCGGAGCAAGGGCGGGGGTTTGGGGACCATGGTTTAAGGGGACTTCTAAGTCAATTGGCAAAATAATTCTATTATGAAAACATTCTGCATCACACTTTGAAATGTGGCGTCTGGGGTCTTAAATGCTAACAAGCGGCCATCTAAGATGCATCAATTGGTCTCAACCCACCTGGATCAAAGGAGAATGAAGAACACCAAGGTCACACGATAACTATGAGCCCAAGAGACAGAAAGGGCCACATGAACCAGAGACCTACATCATCCTGAGAACAGAAGAACTAGATGGTGCCCAGCCATAACCGATGACTGCCCTGACAGGGAGCACAACAGAGAACCCCTGAGGGAGCAGGAGATCAGTGGGATTCAGACCCCAAATTCTCACAAAAAGACCATACTTAATGGTCTGACTGAGACTAGAGGAATCCCGACGGTCATGGTCCCCAAACCTTCTGTTGGCCCGGGACACGAACCATTCCCGAAGACAACTCATCAGACATGAAAGGGACTGGACAGTGGGTAGGAGAGAGATGCTGATGAAGAGTGAGCTATTTGTATCAGGTGGACACTTGAGACTATGTTGGCATCTCCTGTCTGGAGGGGGGATGGGAGGATAGAGAGAGTTGAAAGCTGGCAAAATTGTCACGAAAGGAGAGACTGGAAGGGCTGACTCATTAGGGGGAGAGCAAGTGGGAGTATGGAGTAAGGTGTATATAAACTTATATGTGACAGTTTGACTAGATTTGTAAACGTTCACTTGAAGCCCAATAAAAGTCAATAAAAAAAAAAAAACCCACCCAGTGCAGGAGGCTAGAATTCCAAATTCAGGATCCCAGTCCAGGGGAAGGCTTTCTGTCTCTGTAGTCTCTTGGGGAACGCCCCAGTAATCAATCTTTCTCTGGTCTAGGAGCTTCTCAACAGAGGGACCCTGGGTCCAAAGGACTTGCGCCGCTCCTGGCTGTTCTTGTTTGGTGGTAATGAGGCCCCTCTCCTCTCTGCTTGGTTACCTTTTATATCTCAAAAGAGATTGACTTAAGATACAACATAATCCTGTAGATTGAGTCCTGCCTTATTAACATAACTGCCTCTAATCCTGCCTCATTAATATCATCCCAACTCAGTGCGATTAACATCATAGTGGTTAGAATTTACAACACATGGGATAATCACATCAGCTCCCAAAATGGTGGACAACCACACAATACTCAGAAACTCGGCCTAGCCAAGTAGACACATATTTCTGGGGGACACAATTCAATCCATAATAGGAGCCTACACTTCCACTTTTGCTCAGCTGTAATAAGGCAACGCTACCCCTGCCAAGATGGTGTCAGAGAAGAACAAGTCGGGGCAGGGACTTTCATCCTTGCCTGGCAGTAACAAGGCCCCTCCCCTTGTGGTGTTAGCAGAGACCATGTAGGGTGCCTGGACTTCCATTCCCACCCGCAGTAACAGGGCATCCCTTCTAACCACTCAGGTAGAAAGCTGGGATTTTTGCCACATTCCGGGGGAAAGGAAGGCCCTCTTACAGTGCCAATGGAGGCCACATAGTGCGCAGTACAAGATGCCCCTCTGCCTCCTGGTCAGCAGAGACCTAGAGGGGAGCCTGCACTCCCACCCCACACAGCAGTAATAAGACACCCTTCCCCTGCCCACCAGGCTGTCAGCAGATGCCAAGTGGGGAGGCTGGACTTCCACCTCTATCTAGCAGTAGCAAGACAGCACCCTCCTAAAATACTTCCTATGTATTGATGACATTTTAAATATGCAGCCTTTTCATTTAGGCCAAAAGTATTTAGTTTTAATGTATGGCATCACTTTTAAAAGCGATGACAAATTTACAAGACTGAACAAGCGTAAGAGGAACTGAACTTTAAAAGTTTCACTATACAACACTAGTAAACAAGTTCTCCAGCAGGCGCCCCTTCAAAACTCTATAGGGCAGTTCTACTCTGTCCTATAGGGTCGCTGAGTCAGAATCCACTCAACGGCAGTGGGTTTTTGGGTTCTTTCAGCATCACAGCTTTAACACAGTTTACTCTTGTACATTTTTGTACTCAAGTTAACCTTAGAAAATATTCAAGATGATTTTATTCCTTAGGGCATTATATAATTTTTCTTTACAATTCAAATATCTAACTAATCCTTTAGACATTGAAAGTGCAAATTGTCTATGTTCAAAAAGTTTTGACTATTAGTGGAAACTGCAGTCTCTCTGCCCTGGGATCCTACTGAAGCCGCCCTGCTTTCTATGGCCAAGAGGTGGCAGCATGTTCCAGGAAAATATCTTAAGATCCCAGCGATTCTGTTTTCCTTCTGAATACTCAGAGCTGCCACAGAACTGATGGACTGCGGAACGCAAGGTAAACAAATTTATTCACACTACTGATCCTGGTCAAACTGTATTTCCAAATCTGTAGAGGTCATACTATGGTTTTAGCCATTTTACAGGTAGATCTACTCTCACCACTCCTGATTATCATTTGCTTGTTAGCTAACAATAGGTGGTGGTGGTGTGTGCCATCCAGTCAGTTCCAACTCATATGGACCCTGTTGGTCAGAGGTTAACTACAGATTGCCACATCTTTCTCCCACACAGCAGCTGGTGGGTTCGAACCAGGGACAGTTCAGTTAGCAGCCGAGCACTTAACCACTGAGCAACCAGGGCTCCTTACAACAGATGTAATGCAATAAAAAACAGCAAGGTTCCTCCCAAGCCATAGAAGAGAGAGAAAAAACAAACAAAAACCAAGGGGGGTTGGGAAAATGAGAATAGAAAAAATGCTTAAGTAATCTGGGTCATAGAGGCCCTGTAGGACAGAAAAGAACTGCCCCATAGAGTTTCCAAGGAGAGCCTAGTGGATTTGAACTGCCAACCTTTTGGTTAGCAGCCATAGCTCTTAACCACTACACCACCAGGGTTTCCTGGGACAGTTTTCATATGCACTCTTAATGACCTTTCTAACTAATAAACACGATGAAAATGTGATAGATGTTTTTGTTTACAGTAGTAACCTTTTATATATATCATTAACTTAGATATTAGCAATAATAGTCTAATCCTATAACTACAAAAACTAGTGAGATTTTTAGGCTGACAAATTTACTTATTCTTTGTACAAGTAAACTCTTCAGCAAAAATGGAAGAATTTATTCCATGGCATCAGTATTTCTGTCTACACCAACATTCATTTTCTTCATATACTTTATTATTACTGTAAGATGTTACTATTTTTGATCCTTTTACAAGCTAATAAAATTACGATGAAAGTGTGGGCAAGTTAGGGAAAAAAAAGATAAACAATTCCTTGCTTGTTTATTTTGTTTGGTTTGGTTAGTTTTGGTCATTAGCAGAATGCATTCCTTTGTTCGCTTTTCTAATTTTTATTCTGTTAATTAATTCTATTGGTTTTATTTTATTCTGCTACACTGTCGTACTTACCTACACAAACTGCTTACTAATAGTATCCTGGACTTTAAAGTTTTAAGAAATCTGGATGGCTCTCTACTGAAAGAGTTATTATTTGGGATCCCAGTTTTCATGCAGTTTTCTAGGAGACTTGAGAAATCAACTCCTATTTAAACACAAAACCAAACTAACAAGACTAGACTTGTCTTACTTTAAATAACTTAGCTGAGACTTGTTTAGAATTACACGAAGGTTCGGAGCCCTGGTGGTGCAGTGATTAAGAGCATGTCTGCTACCCAGAAGATTGGCAGTTTGAATCCACTCCTTGGAAACCCTATGGGGCCGTTCTACTCTGTCCTATAGGGTCGCTATGATTCAGAATCGACTTGACGGCAACAGGTTTGGTTTTGTTTTAGCCACTAAGCTTAGAAAGCATGAGTGTCTTAGTTATCTAGTGCTGCTATAACAGAAATGCGACAAAAGGATGAGTTTAACAAACAGAATTTTATCTTTTCAAGTTTAGGAGGCTAGGAGTTTGAATTCAGGGCATCTGCTTTAGGAAAAGTTATTCTCTTTCTGTTCAGAGGAAGTTCCTTGTCTCTTTTCAGCATCAGTAGGCCTGGTGCTTCTTGGTTCCTTGAAGATCTTCATGTGGCAAGGTATCTATCTTCCCCCACCTCTGCTTCTTTTTTCCTTGCTTGATATCTTCCTTTTATATCTCAAAAGAGGCTGACTTGAGACACACCCTACACCAATGCTGTCTCATTAACATAACAAATAAAACCTATTCACAAATGGGATTATAACCAGAGGTATAGATAGGGGATAGATTTTATAACACATATTTTTGGGAAAAACCATTTAATCCATAACACATGAGTCAGGTTATGAGCTCATATTGCAAATGAAACTTGAAGGCTTTTGTAGCATATCATCTTCTCATCCACGTTCCCAGCTAGTACTGAGGACTCTGTGGAAGCGCAGCGCTGGAGGAAGGACTGTTACTTAACTCCAGGTCTACTACACAGTTCATTTGGCTGGCGAGTGCTGGAACAACTGTTAGACCTCTCTGTACTCCAGTTACATGCAAGCAGTAGAGACATCTGTTAAACATTTGCCAGTGAGATGGTGACAGTAATGATGATGAAAGTTTGGTTTGCTAAGAAATCTAAATGGTAACAAATGCTACCTTTAAAGAATAATTTCTAGAAACAAGTATTTTTAGATTTAGAAAGAAATTAATAGTATGCTCAAAGTGTTTTGCTAGGTTCTAGGAATACTACGATGAATAAGTCAAGAGGTACAAATAAGAGAAACATAAACCATAACAGAGGCCTTTGTTGGGCTCAAAGAGGATGGTTTTCACAGAGGAAATAACATATAAGCTGGTCTTGAAGGTTGCTGGGGATTGCAAAGCAACACAAAGTATATTAAAGACAATAGTCACAGCAAAGGCAAGAAAGTTTTAAAGAATAGGATGAGACAAATTCCCCTGGAACCCAGACTTTCCGGAGCCACAGAGGCTGGATGAAACCCCAAAACTATTGCCCTGAGATAATCTTAAACCTTAAGTCTTAAGCCAAAAATATCCTCTGATCTTCTTAAAACCAAACAATAGTTTATCTTAACTAGTAAAAAATATCTGCCTTGAGCTTTGTGCTGTTTTTAAAACTACTTATATGGGATCAAGCTGACAACAGCAACTAGAAAGATTAAATAGGAAACTTAGGGGGCAGTGAATTTATGGTGATGAAACAATTCAAAAAAGGTGGGTGGGAATGGTTGTACAACTTGACGAATGTAATCAATGTCAATGAATTGTGGATGTAGAGAGTGTTGAACTGGTGTATGTTCTGCTGTGTATGCGCTCAACAACACCAAAAATAAAATAAAGTATAAAAAAATAAAGAAAAGGATGAGAGAAATGGCACATCAGCTTGGGTACTCAAGTACACAGGGTGGATAATAGTTGTAAGTCAGAAGAAAGAAGATATTGAAATGTATGGAAAGGGTACATACACACTCATTCTGTGAACACAGCAAGACAGCAAAAATGTACAACAGGATCATTACATAACAAGATTCATGTTAAGACTCTGGCAGCAATCTGAAAGATGCAGTGTGTATTAGTTTCCTAGGGCTGCTGTGACAAAGTATCACAGACTGGGTGGCTTAAAATAACAGAAATTTGCTGTCTCACAGTTCTGGAGGCTAGAAGTCCAAAATTAAAGTGTCAGCAGGTCATACTCTCTAAAGGCTCTAGGGGAAGATCCTTTCTTGCCTCTTCCTAGCTTCTGGTAGTTCCTGGCAATCTTTGGCATTCTTTGACTTGTATTATGTATTACTCCATTCTGTCTCCATCCTCACATGGCCATCTTCCCTCTGTGTCTGTCTCTGTGTTTCTTCTTTTCATAAGGACACCACTCAGATTAGATTAGAAAATACACTACCCCAGTATGACCTCATGTTAATTTGACTGATAACATTTTCAAAAACCCTGTTTCTAAACAAGGTCACTATCTTAGTTTCTTAGGGCTGTGATTACAAAATACCACAAGGTAGATGGCTTTCAAGAAGGGAAATCTATTTCTCACGGTTCTGGAGACTAGAATTCAGAATTGAGGGTGTCAGCAGGGCTATGCTTGCTCTGTCTGTCAGCTCTAGGGGAAGCTCCTTCCTTGTCTCCTCCAGTTTCTGGTAGCCCTGGGGATTTCCTGGCATCCTTTGCCTTGTAGACAGATCTTCACATGCTGTCTTCCCCCTGTGTCTGTCTTCTTTTATAAGATGCCACTCAGAAGAGATTAAGACTAGGACCCACCCTACTCCAGTATGACTTCATTAACTCATAACACCTGCAGAAAAAAAAAAAAAAAAAACCCTGTTTCCCCAAACAAGGTCACATTTGCCAGTATAGGGGTTAGGACTTCAACAATATTTTTGGGGGACACAATTCAGTCCATAACAGTCACATTCACAGATATCAGGGGCTTGAACTTCATGTACATCTGTCTATCTGCATTGCACATGCAGACAGGCTGTACTTCCATCTTTCAGTCAGCCATAAGACTTCTAGGAATTCCACTCCACCCACTGCCGTCAAGTCGATTCTCATAGTGACCCTATAGGACAGAGTAGAACTGCCCTGTAGAGTTTCCAAGAAGCACCTGGCAGATTCGAACTGTCGACCTTTTGGTTAGCAGCTGTAGCACTTAACCACTACACCACCTGGGTTTCCTGCTAGGAATTAGGCACATACACACACAGGCATCAACCATGCCATGGGTGCTAGGTTCATCTGTGATAGAGCTGAACACAGGAGATACTTACGCAGCATTGACAAAGTGAAAGCCATTATTGTTATATATAGACAGCAAATAGTAAGCAATAACAACAGATTCTCAAAGGGGAACGACTTACCTTTCACCCAAATTGCCCATGTCCATTCTTATGTCACTGGGCCAGCACATTGTGGTTCAGTTCAGATGCCATGTTCACATCACCACTGCCTCTGGTTACCACCACGCTGCCTGGGGGCCTGAATGACTCCCAAGACTTCTGCTCTGCTGCTGGGCCTCACTGGGTCTTGCCTCACCGATGGGAAGATCCCTGCACAGAATCTCCTGAGCCTCTCTGCCCGTGCATCCTTCAATGTCTCTGCCACTGGCTCCCACCATGCTGCCCCGGCCCCCGTGGTTCCCTCTCTTGCTGCGGCACTACCTAGGCCTGTGCTGCTTCAGGGAGAGAGTTATGTGACGGGGGCACACTCAGGCCTCTGCCCTGCTGGGCAAATGTTACAGCTTTTTGCAGCAGGCAAACTTACTGCACAGAGGCGCTCCAAGTGACCTGCACAGAGAAGTTCCCAACTCTCTGTGGGCTGGAAAGCCCACTATAGCCATCTTTCTCTTTGTAGGCTGATCAACCCACTGCCACGGTGTCTCTCCATGGACTAACCAGCCTGCTGTCTGTCTTTGGTATTACAGCTCTTATTTCTAGGTCTAGGAGGTTCTAAGCACAGGGACCCTGGGTCCAAAATGATGCGCTTTTCTTGATGGTAGTGTGGTCCCCCCACACCTCTGTGGGATTGGCCCTTATATAAACTTAACAGGATAGCAAAACTGACCAATCCCCTAACTGTACCACAAAGGGCTCAATCCTATTGTGTGAATTTTCGAGAGCCTATTTGCATATTTGGGCCAATCCATTGCAAGATTGTGGCCCAGCCAATAATTTTATGAAAGTTACAACCATGGCTAGAAAGGCTATATAAAGGCAATTCATTGCACTGCAGATATCAACATATCCTTTGGGGGGGACACAATTCAATCCATAACATATTGGAATAAGGGAACAGACAGGAGGCAAGGAGATCAAGTAGGAAGCTACTACAAGAGAGTCAACAAAGACGTGAATTCAGACAGTAGAAAGGAAAAGAATAAAAATTTGAGCTATAGCAGAAGATGATTGAATAGGACCAAAGTTAAATCTTATACTGGTCCTGAAATTTCTAGCTTAGTTACAATGACATGAGACCAAAAAGGCAAGTTGATACAGTAGTTATTCTACTATAATAATTCCATCATAAAATAACTTATTATTAATAATAAGATTAAAATTTGAGGAAGGCAGTAGAAGTGGCTTTTGGTTATGTGAATGGTGAGGTATTGTGGAGTCTCAAAGGATAAACGTTTGAACAAATTGGAAATTAAGGTTAAGGACTTGGTAGATAAATCAGGGATGGAAATATTAATTTGAGATTTTCTGTGTTAGTAAAAGAGTGAAATCAGTTCCCTAAGGAAGGAATATCCATAAAGAAAACTATTGAGGCTGATCTCAAAGGAAGCCTATATAAAGGAAGTAGGTAGTAAAGAGGAGCTAGCAATGTGGGCAAAAGGAGAGGGAGAAGTAGGGGAAAAATTGTGTTCTAGAAACTTAAAAAAAGGCCTTTCTGAAGTGCCCCATCCTGGTTGCATAACGGTTAGAGCTACAAAAGGTCAGCAGTTCAAATCCAGCAGGCGCTCCTTGGAAACCCTATGGGGCAGTTCTACTCTGTCCTATACAGTCACTATGAGTCGGAATCAACTTGACTGCAGTGGGGTTTTTTTTGAAGTGGCTCACAGGATTAAGAGCTAGGGTGGGGATACTGTCGAGTGATTTGTCATTAAAGAAAGACCTTCCACTAGGATTCTGTTGTGCTTTAGGGGTAATTCAAACAAAGATACAATGTAAGATTAAGAGGGGGGCACAAAAGTAATGACTGTATAAGTGCATGGGGTAAGAGTAATAATTTGGAAAAAAAATCTCTGCTTAAAAAGCTGAATAAAACATTTTCTAATGGTTTTGTGGATAGGAAACAAGAGTCTGGTGAGAAAGCAAATGATAATTCCTTTAAAAAAAAAGTTGTGGGGCATGAGTGCTAAAAGACAGCCACCTCATTTCATTATAGCTATATTTTATGGTAAACTGTACATGTTTAAAAATTTAATTTAGTTACAGATTCCTAAATAATTCTTGTTGTTGTTATTGTTAGTTGCCATTGAGTCAATTCCAGATAATTTGATTCCAAACAATACTTACTACTGGTAAAATCCAGACCTGCAGTAATGCTTCTTCCTTCAGCTTCCACACTTGCCTCCCCAACTCAATCCCGCCTCTACCAAATAACAAAAATACACAGTCATTGACCGTTGTTCTAAGTGTATTAATTCACTTGATGCTCAGAACAACTTCATGAGGTAGGTACTATGATCATCCAAGGAGGCCTCATGGCAAAACAGTTAAGAGCTTGATTGCTAACCAAAAGGTCGGTGGTTTGAACCCACCTAGTGGTTCCGTGAGAGAAAGACCTGGAGATCTGTTTCTGTAACAAGTACAGCCAAGAAAACCCTATGGGGCAATTCTACACTGTCACATAGGATCGCAATGAGTCAAAATTGACTCTACGGCCCCAACAACAACAACTATGATTATCCACATTTAGCACATAAAGAAACCAAAGTACAGAGGGTTTAACAAACATGCGGAAAGTCGCAGAGCTAGAAACTGAGAGAGCAGGGATTTGAACCCAGTCTTACTCCAAAGCCTGTGCTCTTCACTACTACTTTATCTGTCCATACCCACTTGTTGCTTCCTCCTCAAAGTGCTGCTCCAAATGTTCTCTTTGGGTTCCCATTTCTAACCTGGTGATGGAAGTCAACCTGTAGTCTCTGTCTACATGATCTCAAATTTCAAATGGATAGAGTATAAATAAATAAAGTTATACAAAAGGATATTCAAGTTGAATCTTTTTAATACAATGTAAAGAATTAGCCATCTCTAAGTATTATTACCTGCAACAGTGTAATCCCAATCATAAAAACATCATAGAAAATAATAAATTTCTAAAAAGCAAGACAAATCCAGAACAGGTAAGCAAATTAGTAGCAATCTACAGTGGCACCACCTTAAAAAAAAAAAACTGTATTTGGCACTGAGAGGACCTGGAGGTAACACTGAGTAGCATATGAATTTGTTATTCATTGACACCAACAACATTAAAATTCAACACTCTTCTGCTATAATTTCTCTTATCAAAGGGCAGTTTTAGAGGAATTTTTCAAAGCAAACCATTATACCTAGCAACTAAAAAAACTAGTCAGTCGGTTAATATAGACCCAAAACTCTCACTAGACCCTGTCAAACAGAAACCCGATGAATATTTAGTATTTCACTGTCCTGTAAAAAAGTCAAGTAAAATCTCCTTCTAACCAAAAGATTTCCCATTGGTACACTTCCACATAATGATTGCTACAATAAAAGAATTTAGGCAAATAATATGAGCTCCATCAACTAAATTTTTAAACATATACAGTTTACCACAAAATATAGCTATAATGAAATGATGCGGCTGTCTTTTAGCACTGAAGTCCTACAACTTTTTTTTAAAAAGGAATTATCAGTTGCTTTCTCTCCAGTCTCTATTGTTTCCTACCCACAAAACCATTAGAAAATGTTTTATTCAGCATTTTTTAGCTGAGATTTTTTTTTCAAATCATTACTTTTACCCCATGCACTTAGAAAGCCATTGCTTCCTCACCCTCCTTAATCTTACATTGTATCTTCGTTTGAATTACCCCTAAAGCACAACAGAACCTAGTGGAAGATCTTCATGCAGTGGCTGACAGGATTAAGAGTTAGGGTGAGGACGCTGTCAGGTGATTTGTCATTGTGATTAACCTGGAAAAAGAGGAAAAAAGTAAAGCAATAAGAGCCTACTTGTAGCTTTAACTCTGCTCTATGCAGCCTTCAGTAAGGATTACACCTCGACAAACCCAAAAAAACCAAGCCCAGTGCTGTCGAGTTGATTCCAACTCATAGCGACCCTACAGGACAGAGTAGAACTGCCACATAGAGTTTCCAAGGAGCATCTGGCGGATTCGAACTGCTGACCCTTTGGTTAGCAAGCATAGCACTTAACCACTACGCCACCAGGGTTTCAACACCTCAACATATTTTTTTTTTAATAATTCTTATTGTGCTTTAAGTGAAAGTATACAAATCAAGTCAGTCTCTCACACATAAACTTATATATACCTTACTACATACTCCCATTTACTCTCCCCCTAATGAGACAGCCCGCTCCCTCCTTCCAGTCTTTCCTTTAGTGACCATTTTGCCAGTTTCTAACCCTCTCTACCCTCCCATCTCCCCTCTAGATGGGAGATGCCAACACAGTCTCAAGTGTCCACCTGATACAGGTAGCTCCCTCCTCATCAGCATCTCTCTCCAACCCATTGTCCAGTCCAATCCACGTCTGATGAGTTGTCTTCGGGAATGGTTCCTGTCCTGGGTCAACAGAAGGTTTGGGGACCATGAGCACCGGGATTCTTCTAGAATCAGTCAGACCATTAAGTCTGGTCTTTTTATGAGAATTTGGGGTCTGCATCCCACTGTTCTCCTGCTCCCTCAGGGGTTCTCTGTTGTGCTCCCTGTCAGAGCAGCCATCGGTTGTGGCTGGGCACCATCTAGTTCTTCTGGCCTCAGGATGATGTAAGTCTCTAGTTCATGTGGCCCTTTCTGTCTCTTGAGCTCATAATTATCTTGTGACCTTGGTGTTCTTCTTTCTCCTTTGATCCAGGTGGTTGAGACCAATTGATGCGTCTTAGATGGCCACTTGTTAGGATTTAAGACCACGGACGCCACATTTCAAAGTGGGATGCAGAATGTTTTCTTAACAGAATTTATTTTGCCAGTTGACTTAGGTGTCCCCTGAAGCCATAGTCCCCAAGCCCCCCCCCCCACCTTGCTACGCTGACCTTTGAAGCATTCAGTTAATTCAGGAAACTTCTTTGCTTTTAGTTTAGTCCAGTTGTGCTGACCTCCCCAGTATTGTGTGCTGTCTTTCCCTTCACCTAAAGTAGTTCTTATCTACTATCTAATTAGTGAATGCCCCTCTCCCACCCTCCCTCCCTCCCCCCTCTTGTAACCACAAAAGAATGTTTTCTTCTCGGTTTAAACTATTTCTCAAAATCTTATAATAGTGGTCTTATACAATATTTGTCCTTTTGCATCTGACTAATTTCACTCAGCATTATGCCTTCCAGGTTCCTCCATGTTATGAAATGTTTCACAGATTCATCACTGTTCTTTATCAATACGTAGTATTCCATTATGTGAATATACCATAATTTATCTATCCATTCATCCCTTGATGGACACCTTGCATGCTTCCAGGTTTTACTATTGTAAACAGTGCTGCAATAAACATGGGTGTGCATATATCTGTTCGTGTAAAGGCTCTTATTTCTCTAGGATATATTCCGAGGGGTGGGATTTCTGGGTTGTATGGTAGTTCTATTTCTAACTTTTTAAGGAAACGCCAGATGGATCTCCAAAGTGGTTGTACCATTTTACATTCCCACCAGCAGTGTATAAGAGTTCCAATCTCTCCGCAGCCTCTCCAACATTTATTATTTTGTGTTTTTTGGATTAATGCCAGCCTTGTTGGAGTGAGACAGAATCTCATCGTAGTTTTAATTTGCATTTCTCTAATGGCTAATGATCGAGAGCATTTTCTCATGTATCTGTTAGCCACCTGAATATCTTCTTTAGAGAATGCGTGTTCATATCCTTTGCCCAATTTTTAATTGGGTTGTTAGTCTTTTTGTGGTTGAGTTTTAACAGAATCATACAGATTTTAGAGATCAGGCGCTGGTCGGAGATGTCATAGCTGAAAATTTTTTCCCAATCTGTAGGTGGTCTTTTTACTCTTTTGGTGAAGTCTTTAGATGAGCATAGGTGTTTGATTTTTAGGAGCTCCCAGTTATCTGGTTTTTCTTTGTCGTTTTTAGTAATGTTTTGTATTCTGTTTATGCCTTGTATGAGGGCTCCTAGGGTTGTCCCTATTTTTTCTTCCATGATCTTTATCATTTTAGTCATTATGTTTAGGTCTTTGAACCACTTGGAGTTAGTTTTTATGCATGGTGTGAGGTATGGGTCCTGTTTCATTTTTCTGCAAATGGATATCCAGTTATGCCAGCACCATTTGTTAAAAAGACTATCTTTTCCCCAGTTAACTGACACTGGGCCTTTGTCAAATATCAGCTGCTCATATGTGGATGGATTTATATCTGGGTTCTCAATTCTGTTCCATTGGTCTATGTGCCTGTTGTTGTACCAGTACCAGGCTGTTTTGACTACTGTGGCTGTATAATATGTTCTAAAATCAGGTAGAGTGAGGCCTCCCACTTTGTTCTTCTTTTTTAGTAACACTTTACTTCTCCGGGCTTTCTTTCCCTTGCATATGAAGTTGGTGATTTGTTTCTCCATCACATTAAAAAATGTCATTGGAGTTTGGATCGGAATTGCACTGTATATGTAGATGGCTTTTGGTAGAATAGACATTTTTACTATGTTAAGTCTTCCTATCTATGAGGAAGGTATGTTTTTCCACTTATGTTGGTCTTTTTTAGTTTCTTGCACTAGTACTTTGTAGTTTTCTTTGTACAGATCTTTTACATCTTTGGTAAGATTTATTCCTAAGTATTTTATCTTCTTGGGGGCTACTGTGACGGTATTGATTTGGTGATTTCCTCTTTGATGTTCTTTTTGTTGATGTAGAGGAATCCAAGTGATTTTTGTATATTTATCTTGTAACCTGAAACTCTGCCGAACTCTTCTATTAGTTTCACTAGTTTTCTGGAGGATTCCTTAGGGTTTTCTGTGTATAAGATCATGTCATCTGCAAATAGAGATAATTTTACTTCTTCCTTGCCAATCTGGATGCCCTTTATTTCTTTGTCTAGCCTAATTGCTCTGGCTAGGACCTTTCGCACAATGTTGAATAAGAGCGGTGATAAAGGGCATCCTTGTCTGGTCCCCGTTCTCAAGGGAAATGCTTTCAGGCTCTCTCCCTTTAGAACGATGTTGGCTGTTGGCTTTGTATAGATGCCCTTTATTTATGTTGAGGAATTTTCCTTCAATTCCTATTTTGCTGAGAGTTTTTATCATGAATCGGTGTTGAACTTTGTCAAATGCCTTTTCTGCATCAATTGATAAGATCATGTGGTTTTTGTCTTTTGTTTTATTTATATGGTGGATTACATTAATGGTTTTTCTAATATTGAACCAACCTTGCAAAGCTGGTATAAATCCCACTTGGTCGTGGTGATTATTTTTTTGATATGTTGTTGAATTCTATTGGCTAGAACTTTGTTGAGGATTTTTGCATCTAACAACATATTTAAAAAAAAAAAAAAAAACCATTGCTGTCCAGTCGATTCCAACTCATCGCGACCCTATAGGACAGGGTAGAACTGCCCCATAGGTTTTCCAAGCAGTGCCTGGTGGATTTGAACTGCAGACCTTTTGGTTAGGAGCCGAACGCATAACCACTAAGCCACGAGGGTTTCCACCTCAACATACAGAAAACAAAAATCATCCAATTGGACCAATAAGTAACATCATGATAAAAATGAATAAGAAAAAAACTCGTTTTCATTGAGTGAATTCTGACTCATAGCGACTCTATAGAGTAGAACTGCCCCGTAGAGTTTCCAAGGAGCGCCTGGTGAATTCAAACTGCCGACCTTTCAGTTAGCAGCCGTAGCTCTTCACCACTATGCCACCAGGGTTTCCAACATTATGATAAATGGAGAAAATATTAAGTTGTCAAGGATTTCATTTTACTTGGCTCCAGAATCAACACCCATGGAAGCAGCAGCCAAGAAATCAAACAACATATTGCATTGGGCAGATCTGCTACAAAATAATTCTTTAAAGTGTTAAAAAGCAAGGATGTCACTTTGAGGACTAAGGTGCACCTGATCAATCACTTCACGTGCATACAAAAGCTGGACGATGAATAAGGAAGATTGAAGAATAATTAATGCCTTTGAATTATGGTGTTAGCAAAGAATATTAAACACACCATGGACTGCCAGAAGAATGAATAAATCTGTCTTGGAAGAAGGCCAGCCAGAATACTCCTTATAAGTGAGGATGGTGTGACTTTGTATGACATACTTTGGACATGTTGTCAAAAGGAACCAGTCCTCAGAGAAGGACATCATGCTTGCTTGAAAAGGGGGTCAGCAGAAAAGAGGAAGATCCTCAAGGAGATGAATTGACACAGTGGCTGCAACAATGGGCTAAAACATAGCAATGATTGTGAGGATAGTTCATGAACGGGCAGTGTTTCAATCTGTTGTACATAGGGTCACTATAAGTCACAGTTAACTCGACGACACCTAACAACAACATGCATGATAACTGCAAGAATACACTTACGAGCATCCGCAAGGGTTTTCTTTGACACTGAAGAAAGATAAACAACTTAGTAACTAAGGCCTTTGTTTACTGTCTTGGATGCTATAAATAAGCATTGTCTTGTTCTGTTAATACATCTATTATCTATTTCCGAAAATACAATGCTAAATTGGTGACATCATGGTAATAATAGAATACAATTGTATAAGCATATTATTAAAAGTCGTCCTTCCTGAATACTCCTTCAAATACTACTACCATTAATTTTAGCACAGTCTGTCTTGTATGTGTGTATTCATTCATTTATTCACCAAATCATTGTACAATATTAGGTCATACTGGAGAGAAAATGGAAAAACAAAGCCCCTGCCCTCATGCAGTTACACTAGGAGTTACAGCATCCGGTGATGTGAGAGAGCATTTCTTTTATTTCACTTGAATCCTCTGCTTTTCTTACCAGTGTCTCATATATACTAATGCTCACCCTGGGTGATGAAGAGCGTTAACGTGCTCAGCAGCTCCTAGTGTACAAACTGAAAGGTTGGAGGTTTGAGTCCACCCAGAGGTGCCTCAGAAGAAAGGCCTGATGGTCTACTTTGACCATGGAAAACCCTATGGAGCACAGGTCTACTCTGACACACAAGCTATAACCATGAGTCAGGGTCAACCGCACAGCAGCTGGCGGTGGTGGTAAAAATGGCCTCACCCCCACACATCTAGCTGCACAATAAGGCTTACACAGTAAGGACGACGAGGAAGATTTTCCATTACTGCAGCTGAAAACATTTTAGTTATCTTCTCTCTTTCCATAGTTCCACTCCTAAACAGCAGGCTGCTCAATGTAACAAGGTGTTACAGATTGGATGCAAAGACAATCTTGCAAATGCAAAATTTCTTCCTTTCTCCGGATGTTCAAGCTACTTCTCCCATCAAAAAGCGGAGTCTATTTCCCCTTCCCTTGAATCTGGTACTTCTACCGATAGAATGCAGCAGAAGTGATACAGTGCCATTTCTGGACCTAAGCCTTAAGAGAGCTAGCATCTCTCTCCTTGGCTCTCTTGGAAGGCAGCCACCATTTAAGAAAGCCTGAACTAAACAGTGGAAACCCTGATGGTGTGGTAGTTAAGAGCTACGTCTGCTAACCAAAAAGTTGGCAGTTTGAATCCACCAGCCACTCCTTGGAAGCCCTGTGGGGCAGTTCTACTGTGTCCTATAGGGTTGCTATGAGTCTGAATCAACTCGACAGCAATGGTTACTAACAAATGTTGGCTGTTTGAACACACCAATCAGTGCCTCATAAAAAAGGCCTGGCGATCTGCTTCCATAAAGATTACAGCCAAGAATACCCTATGGAGCTCAGTTCTACCCTGCCACACATGGGGTCACCATGGGTCTGAATCAACTCCACCACAAAGGGCTTGGTTTTTGGTTTCCACAAAATCGTTTTGATTCTCCTGGAATCCAGATTTCTGGGTTCACGGAACTGGGGGGACTCACCCAGGCCATCCACCCATAGGTGTCCTTTTGAACCTTGTAGGAACTGGTTCCTTTAAGTTACCTTCGGGTCAAACAATAGCCTAGTAAGCAGCTTAATAGAGATCTTGTGGCCTTAGGCATTGGGTTCTTTTGGACAATTATCTATGCGCAGCCAGCTTCAAGAAGCAGAAACTCCAGGGTCTGACTACAGGCTGTTTGAGAATGTATAGCCCGTCCTTAGTGACAGTTTCTGTAACATGCCCTGGGCTTTGATGCTTTCTGTTGAGAAATTAACATAACACTCACCTGTATACCCTGCTTTCCCAGTTCCCTCTGTGGAGCACCTTCCAGGTGAGGCTGCCCAGTTCGAATAGTAAATGCTCACAATAAATATATTCGTTTACATTAATTTTTGGTGTTCCTCTGAGCAATTTTTTTGGAAACCCTGGTGGCATAGTGATTAAGGACTACCGCTGCTAACCAAAAGGTCGACAGTTAGAATCCACCAGGCGCTGCTTGAAAACTCTGTGGGGCAGTTCTACTCTGTCCTATAGCGTCGCTCCGAGTTGGAATCGACAATGGGTTTTTTTTTTCTTTTTTCCTAAGCAATTTAGGTTTTTGCCAGTTTTTTGTTGTTCTTCGTTTCAAACTGCTTGATTTAGGACAGCATTTACAGCTGTAAAATGGGGATAATATACCAGCTGCATAGAGCTGTTGTAAGGCTCAAATGACAAGCACTGGGAAGCGCAGTATAAGTGATTTGCTTTTTGTTCAGCCCGTTCATCCACCTGTTTACTTTTGTGGAGATCCTGGGAAAGAACTGGAATTACAGGGAAATCCGAATGCTTTTTTAGAAAATTGAAGGCGGGATGAGTCGGGGAGTGACAAAAGCCCAAGAGACCAGTGGACGAGCTGTGGGTGCAGGCCAGGATAGGAAGCGGACAAGGCGGAGAACGCAGCCCTCCAGGGACCTGCAGCCTCTCCTCGGAGAGAAAGACCCGGGACACTCAGCCCAGCGGTCAAAGCCTGCAGGCTGCGGAAAGAGAATTCACGGCGATGATTGGCTGCCAGTGAGCAAGGGGCGGGGCGGACGGAGACAGGGGAGGGAGCGACAGCGACGCGCCGTAGCGGAAGGTCGCGGCGCGCACTTCCGGTCTTTGTGGCTCTGCGCTGTGGGCCGGTGGCTCGTTTCGTGACGGCTTCAGGGTTTTGCGGTGAGGGACGCGGGCTCCGAGGCGAGGGAGGAGGGGGAGGGTGCTCTACCGGGGCGGTGGGTGCCAGGTGAAGTAGCCCTGCGCCTTGATCGGCCGGCCTCGGGGTCGCGGCTCTTTGTCGTGGAGGCGGCTCTCAGCGTTTTGGGGACGCAGAGGACGCCGGCGCTCAGTGCGCTGTTTTCCGGAGAAGGCGCAGGTCTTCTTTACCCCCGCGACTTTGCAAACGCGGTGCTTTAACCGGGCGTTTAAAATTAGAAGTGAGGTCACACATTGGCGGCATAAATACTCAGTCGCTAAAGTTAGCCGTAATATTAGGGTTAAATTTTACTCATCTGTCCTGCTGACTGATTCAAGGGCATACCCTCCTATCGATATTCCCCTAACCTAAAATCAGATCATGTTTGCTCTGTACCACACGTCTATATAATTATTTGTTGCTGTGTTTCACCGTTTACATTTTTACTCCCAGTATCTTCTATGCTTTTTGAAGGTTGAGGTTATTTATACTTCTGTTGTGCTTGTTTATAATATATAACATGTTCTATTTTTGATATTTAACATGTTTTGAACACGTTTTGAACAGCGTTTAGCAAACACTTACTGGTTAATTTCTCTGAAGACTCATTTATCTTCTGGGCAAGAACCCTGATATCCCAGGCAAGGGACAGAGCCAAAAGTAAGTGCCTCCGTGTTGATTGAAGGAATTCAATGAATCTCAAATTTGATCAACTAGCAGATATTGAATAATATTTTTATTTACATCAACTCATGTTTAATGTGAATTTTAAAAGATGTTCTATTACTACCTTAAATGAATATCAACATCACTTACCATGCATAGAAAGGAACTAAAGGTATTTAAAATTCAGTGTTATTAATTTCTACCTAGATACTGTTTGCCCTCAGAAGTTTGAAGCCTGTACTTTGTCTATGAAAAATGGAATTGTGCAAGTTTTAAGTTAAAAGACATACTAGCACCCAAGAGTTTTCCCCTTAATGAAAGGCTTGAAAGAGAATTGAAAAGAAAATACTTTTCTCCCTATGTGGCTAATGTTAACATTGTGTCCATTTACTTCTAAAGTTAGTGGTCAGAGTTCTACAAAATGGAGGACACTGGATAACATGACTGATTTTTAGTTTCTAATTTGATTATTTAGTTACAATCTCAAGTCTACTCCCTTTTAGTAACTTACTGGAGTGATTGATCTGACTTATTTATGAGCTCTTAGAGATTTCGTCACTGATATAATTTAACAACGCTTTTGTATCCTCCAGGAAAGCCTTTGAAAGAAGAAATACTAAAGAAACTGTGAAGCACAGAACCCAGTTGTAGCAAACTTTTTGCTAAGCTGCCTCAGCCTAGAATGGCTGTGGAATCCAGAGCACTTGCAACCCTGGTAACTCAGGATCCTCAGGAACAGGAACTAATCGTAGTGAAAGTAGAAGAGGGCCTTTCCTGGGGTCAGAAATCTAAGCAGGATGGGAGTGCCCAGGCCTGCCAAGAAATGTTTCGCCAGCAATTCAGAAAGTTTTGCTACAAGGAGACTCCTGGGCCGCGGGAGGCTCTGGGGCGACTTCACGAGCTTTGCTATCGGTGGCTGATGCCAGAGTTGCACACAAAGGAGCAGATCCTGGAACTGCTGGTGTTGGAACAGTTCCTGAGCATCCTGCCTGAGGAGCTGCAGGTCTGGGTTCAGCAACAGAGTCCAAAAAGCGGCGAGGAAGCTGTGACCCTGTTGGAGGATTTGGAGAGAGAGTTCGATGATCCGAGGCAACAGGTGGGAACAGGGAGTTGTGATGTGTTATGGGAGAAGGAGTTTGCAGGCTGGAGCATGTGGTACTCTTGCTGAACTCTTCTCTGAGATTTTTACTCAGCAGTTTCCTAGGGATATTCTCACTAAGGTAACCATATCTTATTGACTTCAGGTTCCAGCTAGTCCACAGGGTCCAGCAGTGCCCTGGAAGGATTTGACATCTCTTGGAGCATCCCAAGAGTCAACAGATGTCCAACTCCAGCCTTTAAAGACACAGCTGAAATCCTGGGAACCTTGCCTGTCCCTCAGAAGTGGTGAGGAATAGAAACTCATCTGGGAACTTTAATTAATTAGACCTCTGGTTTTGAGGGTGCAGGAGAAATTGCATTTCATAAGCTTGTCACATGTGAGCATCATCACTTTTATTATTCTAGACCAGAGGTACTCACTTTACCAGCTTTGTTTCCAGCAACTGTCATAGATTGCATTCAGCACTCTTTTGTCACTTTACCTGTCATTCATTCACTTATTTGTTCATTTCTTCGTTTTACAATTTACTAGAGTACTAATACATGTTGGGTTCTGTGCTAGGCACTGAAACCTATCTTTGAGGAGCTTTCAGGTCTGGGTAGGTGGTAGATGAACAAGAAAGCATTGCAATATAGTGTAGTAAGTTATAGAATAAAAGTAGGCACTAGGTAGCGGTAGACTTCTCACCTTCCATGTGGGAGACCAGAGTTCAATTCTCAGCCAGTGCATCTCGAGGGAAGCCATCACCCATCTGTCAGTGGAGGCCAGTGTGTTGGTATGATGCTGAAGAGGTTTCAGTAGAACTTCCTCACTAAGACAGACAAAGAAGATCTTCCAAATATCAGCCAGTGAAAACCCTATGGATCACAATGGTCTGATCCTGTTGTGCAAGTGGTTGCCATGAGTTGTGGGCTCATTTGACCGACACTAACAGCAACAGGTGCTAAGAAAGACAGCACATAAAATGGCACCTAACCCAGTATTAGAAGTTCTAGGAACACTTGCTGGAGGAATTGATATCTAAGCTAAGACCTGTAGTATGAGTAGGAGAAAAAAAAAAAGAAAGCCAGGTAAATAGGGAGGAGGACTATCTCAAGCAGAGGTCACAGTCCTGTGAGAGAATACAGGCCATTCTGGGAATTGCAGGCAATCCACCTGGGCTTGAATGGTATATTGGTAGGGGAGGAGTGGTAAGAAATGAACTAAAGAAAAAATGGGATCCAGGTAGTAAAAACTTGCATGTCATGATAATTAGTTTGTACAGTTTCCTGGGTGCTGTGGGGTGCAATTGAAGGATTTGGCACAAGGGAGTGACATGATTGGATTTATGTTTTAGAACTTAGCTACACAATAGAGAGTGGATTTGAAGAAGGCAAAAGTAGATTCCTGGGGTCCTATAACAGGCCTTTGCAATCCAGGTAGCCAAAGTGAATACTTCAAAATGTATGATACCCCCACCCCAGGAAGATAAAATTTGATTCATGTTCATCAGCATTTAAATTTTTAAATTTTAATGCAGTCTGATTGTTAAAAGTGGAGGATGAGGGAGAGGAGTTAGAAACTGACACTCAGTTTTCAGTCTTTAGCCATGTGGTTAAGAGTGGTGCTATGCATGTAAGTGGAGCCCCTGTATGGTGCAAACGGTTAAGTGCTGGATTACTAGCCAAAAGATTGGCAGTTCGGACCCACCCAGAGACATACTGAAAGACAAGCCTGGCTGGTGACCTGCTTTCAAAAAACCCAGTGGAGCACAGTTCCCTGATCACCATGAGTCAGAATCAATTTGATGGCATCTAACAACAACAATTCATGTAAATAGGAAATTATAAGAGGAAACAAATACATCTTATGATGTATTTAGTTTGGGACATTTTGGTGGATGTGGAATATTCATAAAATGCCCAGTTAGCAGTTGGATATGAGAACCTAGAGCCCAGCAGTAGAGCTGGGATAGAGTTGACTACGTAGGAAAATACTACCTTGTAAGTAGTATTTGAAGCTTAGCGGGTCATTTGTAGAGTGGGTTCATGAGAGCCGAGAACAGAATCCTGAGGAACACTACTTTTTGAGGGACTGGGCCTGGATGTTAAGAAGAAACAGCCATAGAAATCAGGCCAATATTACTGGAAGAGAACATCTCTCGAAAGAAGGTGAGGTTCCCCAAAGGCAAGTTCTGCAGAGAGGAAACTAAGATCTGGGAAGTACCCATTAGATTGAAGAACTATGATGCTAGTGACCTTGATGAGGACAGCATCAGTGGAAATAAAGCAGAGGAAGGCAGAAACATTGCAGAATAGGGATGAGTACAGACAACCCTTTGAAGAAGCTTTACTGTGAATGGGAATGAGTGAGGCTGCTTGAAGGAGATGTGTGGGCAAGGAACTTTAAATGCTGATGAACAAGAATCAAAGAGCTTAAAAATAATGGGAAAGAAGCAGTTGGTAATGATCAGTTGACCTCTTGGAGGAACAGAAAAAGGTAAAATTCAAGTGTAGGTGGAGGCCTTAACATTACAATGAAGGAGGGACCCTAGTACAGCAAGATAAACAATACATGTGAACAGTGACATCTTTGTAGGTAGAAGCTTCTGTTTTCTCTCAAGTAGAAGGTGAGTATTGAAAGTGACTGGAAAAATGTAAAATCTGTTGCTATTTATCATTTCAGATTGTGAGAACAAAGAATCAGCAACAAAGGAGGAAATTTTGGGAGAAAAACCACAGGGCTTTCCCCCGGAGCCTTCATTTCAAGAAGTTAGTGAACATGAAAACCATTTAGAGTGGCAGCAAAGAAGTACTACAGGGGAGAAATTAAGATCTCCGTCCCAAGGAGACAGTTTTAGGCAAATGGCCTTTACACATGAATCTCTAGGAAAGAGAGACCGCCATGATAATCCTCAAAGAAGCATGATTCTAAGTGCAAACTCTTTAACATATCAGAAAGTTCATACAGAAGAGAGACCTTACAGATGTGATGTATGTGGGCACACCTTCACACAGCATTATACTCTAACGCAACATCAGAGAATCCATACTGGAGAAAAGCCCCACAAGTGTAACCAGTGTGGGAAAGCCTTTAGTTTGAGCTCATACCTTATTATTCATCAGAGAATTCATAGTGGGGAGAAAGCATACAAATGCAGTGAATGTGGGAAAGCCTTCAATCAGAGATCAGCCCTTATTAGACATCAGAAAATCCATACTGGTGAGAAAGCTTGTATATGTAATGAATGTGGCAAAGCATTCAGTCAAAGTTCATATCTGATCATACATCAAAGAATTCACACTGGTGAGAAACCCTATAAATGTAATGAATGTGGAAAAGCCTTCAGTTTGAGCTCAAACCTCATCAGACATCAGAGAATTCATAGTGGAGAGGAACCTTATCAGTGTAATGAATGTGGCAAAGCCTTCAGTCAAAATTCAGATCTGATTATACATCAAAGAATTCACACTGGTGAGAAACCGTATGTATGTAATGAATGTGGAAAAGCCTTCAGTTTGAGCTCAAACCTCATCAGGCATCAGAGAATTCACAGTGGAAAGGAATCTTATCAGTGTAATGAATGTGGCAAAGCTTTTAAAAGGAGCTCAGCCCTTACTCAGCATCAGAGACTCCACTCTGGGAATGAAGCTTATACATACATGTAGTGAATGTGGGAAAACTTTCAGGCAGGGAACAGCCCTTATGCACCATCAGAGAGTCCACACTGTAGAATAACTTGTGAATACAATGACTATTGTAAATATTTTTGTCAGATTCTTGTCTTTGTTAGTCAAAAGTATTGACTTTAGAGCTAAGTTCCATAAAGGCTGTAAACTACTAGGTCTTCAATCAGTCTAAATTTCTATGTGTAGCACTTCCCAGTGCTAATAAAAGTTGACCCTTAAAAGCTTTTTCTGTGACTGATGAGAATGATAGATGGGAGAGCCGTTACTTTTAGCTTTTCTACTACCATTAAGAATACTCAGGAAATAGGAATGTAATATTGAAAGCTCACTTTCCATGAGAACATCATGAAAAGGATACCGTGACCCGGACTTTGTCACTACATCTGATTGTCGTCGTGCCTGGGCTGGGATGATGTGGACTATATGAGGGACTTTTTGTCTCTCTCAGGAACTCAGAAAACATTTTACTACCACCAAATACGGACAATGACAGGTCAGCAAGAAAGACGAAATAGGGTCTCGCCAATTATTTTTTGAGCCCAGTACAGGCCAGAAACTAGGAGTGAGAAGTAAGAATACAAATTGGTGTCTGCCAGGTACTAGGGATACAATGGAAAATGAAACATACTCTATAGTCTAATGGAAAGGGCAGTCAAGGAGGCAAGGACACTGCAGTGTGACCAGTGCTGTGACCTAAAGGAGTAGCACCTGACCCAGCCTTGGACCAGGCAAGGCTTCTGGAAAAATGCCCTGAGAATGAGTAGGAGTTGGGGGGTAGTCCAGGGAGGATTGTTCCCAATAAACAGAAGGAGCATAAAGTCCAGGAAGAGAAAGTGTCACATCTGTGAAGTACTGCATATGAAGTTCCTTTTGAAGTGAGATCATGTCTAAGAGGAACGAAGCCAGAATCTTTTAAATGGTACCTATATCAAAATAGGGGCCAGGGGAGAAGCCTCTGTTTAACAAAACCCAGAGCCCCTGGACCATGAAGTGGTGAGGAGCTTTGTCTTGGTCTGGTGTGACACCAAAGAGAGCTAATACCTACTTTCCTTGCCAAACCTGTAGGCTAGGCTAGAACTTACATGGGGATGGGGGGGGTGGGGGTGAGAAAGCCAGAGTTCTAAGTCTCCTCCCAGACATGAGGGTTCCTTTGTTTCCAGTATCAAATGCTGCTGTCATGTTCCTTCTGACTCTCAAGGCTCTGGGTCAGAAGCTGCTGTGGTTGTCATTTGTTTCTGGGGATGTATCCCACAGTTCATAGTACATCCTTGGGCTCAGGTGTTCAAAATATATTTGTCAGTTTTTCTTGGGGCCTGTGAGTGATAATCTTCCGGCGTTGCACACATGTTCAGTTTTGACTTATCACCATTATTTCACAATATCTTTCATGAATTTTGTTAAAGCCTGCTAAAAAGAAGTAATAAAGTGATGGTGAGTCAGAGATTCACCTTTTTTGAAGGACCAGGAAGAAGGTGCTTTCTCAGTGCAAAGCAAAATTATACGGGGATGGTCATCAACAGAGACATGTTACTCAAAAGACCTAGTGGAAAAATAAGAAAGACCTTACCAAAACTGAGTCTGTATGGAAATCTAGAGCCCTGATTATAGAGAACAGAGAGTCTTCATGAGTATACAAAGAAACGATGCACCAATTGGGACATAGACAGGCATCTACGAACCAATGAGAGTGACCAAAAGGTTAAATGCCCATGTTTGGAAAGAGAATGAAAAAAGAAAGAGGTAGTATCATTGGAAGAGATGGTAAAATGTAACAAAATATGTTGTAGGAGCCAGGAAACCCTGGTGGTGTGATTAAGTGCTACAGCTGCTAACTGAAAGGTCAGCAGTTTGAATCCACCAGGTGCTCCTTGGAAATTATGGGGCAGTTCTACTCTGTCCTGTAGGGTCTCTGAGTTGGAATTGACTTGATGGCGACGGGTTTTTTATTCTTGTTTTTCATCTTTTCCACAAAGACTCAAGGAAACTAAAAAGGGTAGAAGAGAGATTCAGAATAATTTGTTAGGTGTCTTTGAGTCGGCTCCATTTTAGTGACCCTGTGTACAACAGAAAGAAACATTGCCCATTCCTGTGCCATCCTCACAGTCGTTGCTACACATAAGCCCATTGTTTCAGCCACTGTGTCAGTCCATCTCATTGAGGGTCTTCGTCTTTTTAACTCACCCTCTACCTTAGCAAGCATGATGTCCTTCTTCAGGGCTTGGTCCCTCTTGGTAACATGTCCAAAGCACGTGACACAGTCTCGACATCTTCACTTCTAAGGAGCATTGTGGCTGTACTTCTTCCAAGACAGATTTATTTGTTCTTCTGACAGTCATGATATAGTCAATATTCTTTGTCAACACCATAATTCAAAGGCATCAATTCTCTGGTCTTCCTTATTCATTGTCCAGCTTTCATGTGCATATGAGGTGATTGAAAATACCATGGCTAGAGTCAGGTGAAACCTCAGTCCTCAAGGTGACATCTTTGCTTTTTAACACTCTAAAGAGGTCTTTTGCAGCAGATTTGCCCGTTGCAATACATCATTTGATTTCTTGACTGCTGCTTCCATGGGTGTGGATTGTGAATTCAAGTAAAATGAAGTTCTTGAAAACTTCAACCATTTCTCCATTTATCATGATGTTGCTTATTGGTCCAGTTGTGAAAATTTTTATTTTCTTTATGTTGTATAATCCATACTGAAGGCTGTGGTCTTTGATCTTCATCAGTAAGTGCTTCAACTTCTCTTCACTTTCAGCAGGCAAGTTTGTGTCATCTGCATATTGAAGGTTGTTAATGAGTCTTCCTCCAATCCTGATGCCCCTTTCCTCTCATATAGCCCATTTTTTTGGACTGTTGCTCAGCATACAGATTGAATAAGAATGGTGAAGGGATACAACCCTGGTGCACAGCTTTCATGATTTTAAAGCACACAGTATCCCCTTGTTCTGTTTGAACAACTGCCTGTTGGTCTGTGCAGAGGTTCTGCATGAGCACAATTAAGTGTTAATTAAGCACATCTAAACTGATTTTTTTTTTTAAACTGATAGACAAGTGGTGGAGTAGGAATAAAAAGGGAAATTTTTATATAGAGAGTTCTGACATATATGAACAATAAATGTAGGTGCTGGCTAAGGGCTTTGTATACATGTATTAGTTATTTCTCACTTCAGTCCATATTTTGCAGATGAGAAATGGAAGGCTTGGGGTCATCATGACCTGCTGGAGGGTAGGTTTTGAACCCAGTCAGTAGGAATCCAGAACCTTTCTGTGGAGCCACTTATCTCTCCATGAAAAAGTCCAAATAGGAAAAAAAAACAAAAATTATGCTTAAGTAGGCAAATCACAAAACAGTAAATGTCAATGGACAGGAAATAAATGTTCTACCTCACTGGAATTAAAAATTATAGTAAAGTAACTGTTGAGATGTCACTTTTTTTCCTAAAACTGAGAAAGATGTAGGGAAACTTGAACTCTAATGCTGCTGGTGAGAGGTGAATGGGTGTGATCTTTGGCAATGAATACCAGAAGCCTTAAGAATTACCTTTTAGTTTTCAAACTCTACCTGGAAATACATCCAAAATCATCATGAATGTAACACAAAGTCTTAAAGCTGTTAAGAGTGATGTCAATATTAAATGTCAAAGCATTCATGATACATTGTTAAGATGTTACAAGCTGTATGTACAATATGATCCCATGTTAAAATATATTTAATCATTAAAAATACTAGAAATACATGATCTCAAAGTGCTAAAGTGGTTTATCTTTGGGTGATGAGATTATAGGTGATTTAGCTTTTCTGTATTTTCCAATTTTTCTATAATAAATACCTAATACTCTTAAGATTAAAAGGAAAGTTAAAAAGGGAATGGAAGCTCAGGATAGTCAAAATATTAAGTAAAGCATTTGCTTCTCATAACACCTCTATCCAATCAATGGACTCTGATCCTCAATCCTCGCTGGTAAAATGACTGTGGCAGACTCACCCATCTCATACATGGTATACCAAAAAAAAGTCCACTGCAAATTATAAATCACTGTGTAAATATGTTATTGACATGAAGGAGATTTATGGTTGAGAAAAGCAATAGTGATGAAGTAGGGACCTTTGTTCTTATTAGCACTTTGCCATTCTGCAGCCATTAGCAAGTCGTCCTACAAGTTCGAACCGTCAGTTTAAAAGAGCTAAATTAGATGATCTATTGTGGTCAAAACTTCAACAGCCTATGCTATTATGAAACAGTATTGCTATGAGGTGGATGTCAAAGGTAATTGTTTTCTCCTTCACCAGCCTTGTGTGGAAGAAAAGCAGTTCATGCCTTTCCCTTCTGCTCGGGGCCCCCTGGTTTCTCTTGGTACAAAGGCAGTCCAGGGAGTAAGGATGTTTGCCTTAAATGGATCTCGCAGTAATTAAAAAAAAAAAAAAAAATGCAATTTAGGCAAGGTGCATAGTAATTACCAGCTTCCTACATCTCCCCTTCTCCCTCCTTATTTCCATAGGCTGCAACTACCACTGTGCAGCTAAGAGGACTGGATATTTAAAGAAATCTGACATTGGTCTCTCAAAGCTCCCCTGTGAACATCTGCTGCTCTTGCCTTGGACGGTGCATCCTCTGCACGTTGACAATGCAAGAGGAATTGCCAATTAGACAAGCTTCCTATCCTGACTTGAAATACGTTTCTGTAATTTCAAGAACAAAGGCCCTGCTTATACCTACACACCCCTTGCTTTCTGATGGGCCAGAACCAGACAATGCTGTTCAGTAGCTTTATCATCCACCTCTGACTTGTTGGCTAGCACAGTGATCACCAAGCAGTCCAAAGATCCAAAGGGTAACGGGGCATTTTTGCACATGCTTCTATTGAGAACCTGCTGAAAGAGAAAGAAAGCCCATGGCAGTCTTCCAGGCTCTTGCCCAGTCCACAGGCCTAAGTCTGGTCCTTGGCAGTTAGTGCTGAGGATATCCACCTGGTGTGATATGGACTCCTCCCAAACGGAAGGAAGAGTCCTGATTCTGGCGAACACAGGATGTGTACGTGTTTAAAAAGGCCACATGTTCTCATTCCTGTAATCTTTCAACCACAAAGCAGCCCCACGTGCCCCCTCAATTTTGTGACCAGCTAGTACTAAAAAAAGAAAAAAAATTTTTTTTCTTTTTTTAGTGCTACAACCACAGAGACAGGCTGTCATAGTTGCCTGGCACTTTTTTGCCCAGGTAGTGAAAGCTGAGGGCACTAATTCCCTGACTTCTTCCCATAAATCCTTCCCCATTCCCCTAGCATATCCCCACTCATATTATTGGGCTCACTATTCCTGAATGAATAATTGTCAAAGCAAAACTTTAAAACTAATTTTATTACATCTTGCATTACATTCTAGTAGTAAACTAGTTGAAGTGTATACTCAGAGTATAAATGTTAATCAGTTACCAGCAATGACTTACCAAACAAGATTTTTACCAAAAATTTTAGGGTTGGAAAAAAAATAGCCCTCCAAAAATGTTAATAATATTTCTATGGTTAGCAGCATTGTGGGTGATTTATACTTTCTTGTGTATTATCAACATTTACAATCCATTTACAATTGGGGAAAATAATTATTAAATGATTTTTTTAGTTACTGTCGAGTTGATTCTGACTCATGACTCCAAGTGTGCAGAGCAGAACTGGCTCCACAGGGTTTTCTGGTCGTGACCCTTTGTAATCAGATCAACAAGCCTGTCTTTTGAGACACCCCTGAATGGGTTTGAACCATTAACCTTGGTTAGTAGTCCAGCGCTTTACCGATGGTGCTACCCAGGGACTCCATTTAACAACATGAAATCATCTGTCAGCTCTAGGAAAAGACAACTCACTGTCTATTTGAAGAATTGATTTAGACTTCTGATTATCAGAGCTCAATTACAATTTCATAACCTTAAGACACAAAGACGCCCCCCACCCCCCAATTTTCACCTCCGCTATTACCCATGATAGATGGGGACATGAAGCAAAAAATTTGCAATTGGGTCACTAGGGATAATAGTGAGTGGTGCCACTCCCATTTCCACCCCTTGATTCCTGGACCCACAAACCCTGGCTACAGGAGAAACAGCACCATATATTAGATGCTGATTTACAGCATATACAGCCTCCTGGAGAACACTGACTCAACCCTGCAAGGTATTTCCACCTAGCTGGCACTGTAATTGTATCTTTAGAAGGCCATCCCATCATTCTATCAAGCCAGCTGCTTCAGGATGATGGGGAACATGGTAAGACCAGTGAATTCCGTTAGCATGAGCCTACTGCCACACTTCATTTGCTGTGAAGTGAGTCCTTTGATCTGAGGCAGTGCTGTGTGGGATACCATGATAGTGGATAAGGCATTCTGTAAGTCTATGAATGGTAGTTTAGGCAGAAAAACATTGCATGCAGGGAAGGCAAATCCATATCCAGAGTAGGTGTCTATTCCAATAAGAACAAAATACTGCCCTTTTCATTATTGAAGCGGTTCAATGTAATCAACCTGCCACCAGTTGTTGCTTCTTGATCCCCTCAAGGAATGGTGTGATGTCAGGGACTCAGTGTTGGTCTCTGCTACTGGAAGATTGTGCCCTCAGCAGTGGCTGTAGACAAGTTGGCCTTGGTGAGTGGAAGTCCATGTTGCTGAGACCATGCATACCTTCCATCTCTGCCACCATGGCCACTTTGTTCATGAGCCCATTGGGCAATGATGGAGTGGCTGGAGAAAGAGATGACTAGTTCCCACAGAACATGTCATCCTACCCATTGATTGTTAAAATCCTCCACTTCCGAGGTCACCGTTTGGTGTGCATTCACATACGACACAAACATCTTCACTTCTTTGGCCCATTCAGAGAGGTCTATCCACATACTTTTTCCTCATACTTCCTTGTCTCCAACTTTCCAGTCATGTTCCTTCCAAGTTCCTGACCATCCTGCCAAACCATTGGCCACAGCCCACGAATCAGTACACAATTGCACATATGGCCATTTCTCCTTACTAGCAAAGTGAACAACTACATGCACTGCTGGAAGTTCTGCTTGAGAGGATTTCCCTTTACTACTGTCCTTCAGGGAGTTCCCAGAAAAGGGCTGTAGTGCTGCTGCTGTCCACTTTCAAGTGGTGCCTGCATATCACGCAGAACCATCTGTAAACCAGGCATGAGTTTTGCCTTCCTCAGTCAACTGATCATAAAGAGCTCCCCATGAATTCATAGATGCAGATTGGGAGAGGGTAGGTAATGTGACAGGAGTGGGGAACATGGGCATTTGGGCCACTTCTTCATGTAACTTACTTGTGACTTCAGATCCTGCTTGGGTCTGATCTCATCTATATCATTTCCATTTAAAGGTGGACTGCTGCTGTCCACATCCGACTCTGTGGGTCAGAAAGCACCAGTTTATGATGGGCATCCAAGGCTGCATGGTGACCAGGTGGCCCATGGCTAAGCGTTCAGTCTCTACTAAGGCCCAATAAGAAGCCAAAAACTTTCTCAAGGGCAGTAGTAATATGAAGAGAACGGCAGGACTTTGCCCCAAAATCCTGAGCCTGCACTGTGAATAACCAACAGGGACCTGCCAAAGACTCCGAACAGCATCTGTGTCTGCAACTGACACTTCAAGCACTGTTGGATCAGCCGGATTGTATGGCCCAAGTGGCAGAGAGGCTTGCACAGCAGCCTGAACCTACTGCAGAACCTTCTCTTGTTCTGTGCCCCACACAAAACTAACAGATTTTTAAATTACTTGATAAATAGGCCAGGGTAGCACACCCAAATAAGGGATATGTTTTGCCTCCAGATGTTGTGCCTCCTGTGTAGTTGTGGGAGGGACCAGATGCAATAATTTTCCTTCACTTCAGAAGGAATATGTCGACACGCCCCACACCACCAGATCCCTAGAAATTTCACTGAGGTGGAAGGTGCCTAAATTTTTTTGGATTACTTTCCCACCCTCTAGCACGCAAATGTTTTACCAATAAGTCCACAGTCATTGACACTTCTTCCTTACTAGATCCAGTCAGCATAATGTCATCAGTGTAATGGAAGGAAAGGTGATCAAGGGCCCTGCAGACTAAATTATGACATAGGACAGGAGAGTAGATGTACCTCTGAGGTAGTACAGTGAAGGTGTATTGTTGTCTGTTCCAGCCGAAGGCAAACTGCTTCTCCTGTTCCTTTGAAACTGGAATCGAGAAAAAGGTATTGACCAGATCAATAACTACATACCAGGTACCAGGAGATGTACTAATTTCCCCAAGCAATAAAAGTTATCTAGAATAGCAGCTAAAATTGAATTCACCACATGGTTAAATTTTTGATAATCCACTGTCATTCTCCAAGATCCATCTGCTTTTTCACAGGCCTCGTATGCAAGCTGAACGGGGATGTGGTGGGAATCATCACCCTTGCATCCTTCAAGTCCTTGATGGTGGCAGTAATTTCTCAATCTCTCCAGGAATGCAGTATTGCTTTTGCTTTACTATTTTCCTAGGTAGGAGCAGTTTTAATGGCTTCCACTTGGCTTTTCCTACCATAGCAGCCCTTACTCCACTTGTCAGGAATCCAATGTGGTGGTTCTGCCAGTTGCTGATTATATCTATTCCAATTATGCATTCTGGAACTGAAGGAATCACTATAAGATGGGTTGAGGGATCCACTGGACCCACTGTGAGATGAACCTAAACTAAGACTCCATTAATAACCTGACCTCCATACCCACATCTTTTGTCTGGTGGGCCACGGTGACATTTTGAATCTCCTAAAATTGGTGTCAGTTCAGAGCCAGTATTCAGTAATCCTCAAAAAGTCTGATTATTTCCATTTCCTCAATGAACAGTCACCCTCATAAAAGGCCATAGATCCTGTTGGGGAAAGCTGGTAGAAAAATTAACAGTATAAATTTTTGGCAGTATAGTGGGTCCTTCCTCAAGGGGACCTAGCCTCAACTTCGTTCAAGGGGTTGTGGATCTGTAAACTGGCTCAAGTCTGGGAATTTATTGAGGGGCTCTGACTCTCTATTCTGGTGATTCAAGTTAGACTCTGTTTACTTGACCTAGAATTCTTCCACTTGTACAGATACAGTAAATATTTAGTAGATTTCCCATCTATTTTACTCCTCAGGCACTATTACTTAGTAGGCAACACCACAATTCTGATTACTGCTTTGACTCCGCTGTTCACTATGGTAACCATGCCCACCTTGTCTTTGTCAATTGAGGTGCCACCACTTGGTCCCTACCACCAAAGGGTCCAATCAGCCCCATTGTAGTTAGGCGTCTTAAGTCAGTTATGCAGTTTTCGCTGTCAAATTTGTCTTACATAAAATAGCAATCATGGCACTCTTCGAGGATGCTGGGGCTCCCTTCACAAAATTGTTCCTCAGAGTTTTGGTAAAGGTGTGTCCTCTGGGCACTCCATGTGTGGGTCTGAGTCTACCCTGATAAATCCACTCTGATATGCCAATTTCCCTAAAGCCTTAGAATACTTTTTTCTACAGTATACCAGGGCAGGTCTGGTACTTCAGCTTAAATCAGTGTAGGCTGTTGCATAATCCAAGCTTCAATGAAACAACTAAATAAACTATTAGACCTTTTCCTAACCTTTTAAGCTGAAAAACTGAATGAAGAATCTATGTTTAGTGGTTCCATATCAATAAACTCAGACTGATCCAACTATGTGTTCCTTGCACCATTTTCCTATACCCTTAATAGCCACTCCCACATATATTCCCCAGGCTTTGATGTACATATTAGAAAAGTCAAGCAGTTCTTTCGGAGTGGAGCTTACCTCCTCCTGGGTCATACTTTGTACTTCACATTTTGGGGATCACTGGAACTTTAAGTCTAGTTATAAGTCTAGAAGCAAAAATGGGTGGAGGACATGTGTTCTGAGAACATTCATCAATGTCTTATAAGGCATTTGCTTCAGGCAATGCCCCTAGCAAAGACTCAGACACCTTCCCAGCAGATGACTCAGACAAAGGCTCTTCAGAGGTAGCTGGGATAATCTCATCAGATGGCACTATAGGGGCAAATGGTTTTACTGAGGATGCTGGTTTAGCAGACAAAGATGGAATAATCTCTTCACATGGGACTAACAGGGTTGGTTCTGTTGGCAGGAGTGATTCAACAGAATTTAAGAGCTCAGTGTTCCCAGTTTCCTGGTTATCTGTCCATATGGCCCCACCTCAAGTTTCAGGACCCCATTTCTTCCCAACCAATGCACTTACTTTAAATTCAGACATCATTAAAAGTTGGGAGTTCCACTGGTATTGTAATGCAGCCACTCTTATGATAAGACACTGGGTTTGGTTTTCATAAATATCAGCTCTGTTACTACAAGAACTAAGATTTTCTTTCAGGGCATAAGTGGCAAATTTAAGGTCATTTATGCACCACTTTAGCTGTGACTCTGAAGCCCTCAGCACATCTCTTTCTTTCAACACTTTGCCTAGCAAAAGTAGGACCAACCAGCAAATTTCCTTATACTTCTCATTCTGACAAAATTGTAGAAAAGTACCGGACATGCGATCACCCAGAGCCTCGCCCCCCACCAATTCTTAATCTATTGGTGGTGATATTTTGTATACTTCTATTGCCACCTCACACCATGGATTAGCAGTGCCTTCTTTACTACTGGAAGCAGAGTCCTCAACATCTTTAAGACTAACGAGACTTGAAAACCAATTTAGAAAACTCACCCTTACAATTTTGTTCTAGAACAACTCAGAGTACCAAATGTCTTAGGCTGGGTTCTCTAGAGAAGCAAAACCAGTGAAGTGAGTGTGTAGATAGACTTATCTCAAGGAAATGGCTCATGCAGTTGTAGAAGCTGGCAAGTCCCAACCTATGGGTCGTGCACCAGGCTGGAGGCTTTTCCTGACTCACGTAGTTTCAGTGGCTGACAGACCCAAGATGGGCAAGTCAGACAGCAGGCTGATGGCTCGTGGGCTGTGGACGCCCATAAATCCCAAGATCAGTAGGCAGTATGGCAGGTTGCTGGCTCAAGTTCCATGAACCAGAAGTCAAATGATGACAAGCCAGAAGCAGGATCCAGAGCAAGAAAAAGCCACTGAGCACTTTCAGAACTTCCATATATATTGGATGCAGGCCACATCCCCAAGGAAACTCCCCTTATAACTGATTGGATGATCACATCAGATCCCATCATAGAGGTAATTACATTATATTACAGAATGGAGGATAACTACATCATTACATACCTGCCAGATTACATCATTACATAACTGCCAAACCACTAAGAATCATGGCCTAGCCAAGTTGGCCCATAACTTGAACCATCCAGAATATCACTAGTGAGGAAAGCCTGGGAGGGAGTTTCTCAGGAGGCCTCATTGGATAGATGGTATGTGTTCCCTTGGTGAATTGCTATGGTCCAGGGTCTTTCCTGCAGTCTTCTGGCCTCACAAACCTAATTTTATCAATATACAATGAACATTTTGGTTAGCAGCCAAGCTCTTAGCCACTGTGCCATGAAGGCTAGTGACCTCTCAGCTTCAAATCCACCCTTCATTGCCCTGGAACATTCATCCTTTGCTGTTTGGAGGACACTGGAGGAGAAAGGGGCTTTTCTTTCCACTTCTGGTGTCCTCTCTGTTTGCTCCTGCAGCGTCACTCGAGTGAGTTTCAGTGGCATCATCCCTGTGGGAGGGCCCCCAGTAAGTTTTGTGCCATAAACCTTCTGATAGGTAGCTTTTGGCACCTAAAGGGTGACTTCTCACTGAATTCTGTGATGCAGCACCCCACCCCTTGCCCCAGGATAATTGTTCCCCCACCAGAGAGAAGCTTCCTAGCAAGTTCTACCAACATGGCCCCTCATCAAATATCTCCATCCCGTGGGCCACGGCTATACCCACTCCAACAAAATCTGAAATTTAGCCATGATGGGATGTAGTCCCACCCTCTTGCACATTTTTATTCTTTCCTTGGGTGCTCTGCCTCAGCTCTAGAGACTCCCTATATCTGTTATTCCTGTACCCTTTAGAGTCCTGTATCTAAGACCACCCAGATAGACTACCTGCTATTCTCTGCCCAGGGGCAACTGGTAAAGCCAGAGGCCATCCTTCTTTCATCCCCAGGAACTCTCTCAGGCACTCGTAGTTGTGATGTTTTTCAGGGGTAGAATGAAGAGATTTGGCAGAATGAACACATACAGAGAGACAGAGTGAGACAAGAGATACTGAGTGGGGACTCCTTGCCTACTGATATTCTGGCCTGCTCTCCCAGTGTCTTGAACCTGGGCACATCAGGGGTTGCCACCTGTGAAGATATTCCCTGGGTGTGCTCAATTCCTGTAGCCAAAGCCAGAAGAGGCCGCTGAGTGTCAATGGGCAAAATGAAGGACTCTGCGGAAGTGGCTGGTTGGGCCAGGCCTCTCCTATTGGCTCAGTGTCTGTGACCCGTCCCATTAGAAGTCCCGCCCAGTCTTCCAGGGGCTGTCTCCATGGTGATTGGTAAAGAAGCCTTAGCCCTACCCACCCGGCCTTCACCTGGCCTACCTGGCCTGTTGACCCTTACCCAGACCCCCATGTTGATAAAAAAAATAATGTCCGCCAGTGCCCAAGTGTCATCATTTGAGTTGAAGGATTAGGGCCCTTACCAGGCACAGGAGACAGCCAAGGTCAGCCTGAGCCTAGATATCTAGTGACCTGTGACACTGCCGCCAGTGATAGATGTTGACTTCTACACTCACATATCTGCTGGTGGCAGATTCAGAGTGATGGGAGGAGAGATGTAGCTAGAGAGCACACATTCACGGGGGCACGGGCCAATGGCGAAGGACAATAACAGAAGTCTTGGAGCTCAAGTGCAAGCCAATCTAGGGCCCAGGGCTCCCTCCTGTAAGTGGCAAACAGGTCATCCATACTCCACATCCACAAACACTGGACTACCCGGGACCCTGGTTGCCAGAATTTTTGGCCTCGTCTTTGGAGACCTGACACATATGCTGTGTGCCACTGGAAGCTGTGGACCAGCAGACAGCAAAATTTTGAAAACAGAGAATAATAACTCAAAAATTATAAACTTCATAGTAATTCTCCTCTGATAACCAAATCAATGCCCACTTATAATGATTTCTCCACTAATCCGCAATAGGTTAAAAACCAGAACAAAACTACTTCTTACCTGTAGCCTTGGTTCATCAAGTTCTTTCTCCAGCTCCTCTAGCATAGTCACGGCTTCCTCTCCACTTTCCGGTCGATGGTCTCGCACCCAGGCCTTCAGCTCCTCAGGCAGGATGGCCAGGAACTGCTCCAGCACCAGCAGCTCCAGAATCTGCTCTTTGAAGTGTGTCTCTGGCCTCAGCCACTGGTGGCAAAGTTCCCGGAGTCGGCTCAGAGCCTCCCGGGGCCCAGAGGAGTCAGAGTACCCAAACTGCCTAAACTGCTGACGGAAGATTTCCTGGCTATGGGGGCTTCCCTGAAGACCAAACTCCTGCCCGCAAACATAATTCTCTTCTTCAACCTTCACAACTATAAGTCCCTCTTGTTCTTTTGGAACGTGGCAGGCCAAGGCTCTTGAGTCTCCTGACATTCTGGGAAGAGACTATTTGAAAATGCCCCCTAGTTGAGGCAGGAGGGGAAGGAGATCTGTGTCTCAGAGTTTCCTTTTGAATTTCAACTATTCAGGAAGCTTCTGAGTTGTACAATGTTACACAGGAGAAAAAAAAAATGTGCTTATAATATAAACCCAGGTTTCTGGAGGGTAGCACTGGAAAGAAATCTGATCAACAGGGAACTTCCGTATAATGGACACATTTACTGGTGACTCAGGCTTTTTTCAGGATGTAAAATAGAAAATATAAGTATAGTCAAAATCATTTCAACCTTTAGTAATAATATTATGGACAAAAAGTAGTGTTCATGGATCATGGAAAGTAGGAAGAACACTGTAGCATATTATTACTTCTTAGAATAATAATAACTACCATTTTTTTGAGCACCTACTAGGTGTCAAGCACTAGCTAGATAGTTAACATAAATTTTATCTAATTTTTCCAACAACTTTATAAGGACACTCATTATTATGCTTAGTTTCCATTAGAGGCTGCTAAGATTATAAGCTGACCAAATACACAACCAGCAAGCAGCAGAACTGGTCTTTGCAACCAGAAGATGTAGCTCTTTCTGTTATGCTATGGGGCCTCCCAAAAGAAGGGAACTAGTACTTAATAAACAATTTATGGAAGCTATGAGTCAGAATCAACTTGACGGTGACAGGTTTGGGTTTTTTTTGGAGGGGGGGTATGGGCCAAGCACCTTACAAATACCAATTTATTGGGCCTGAAAATAACACTGTGAGGTAACTACTATTATCATCCCCATTTTACAGATGAAGAAACTGAGGTTCTTGAAATTTAAGTAATTTTCCCAAGGCCCCAAACTGGTACATAGCAAAGTCAAGACCTGAAACAAGAGTTGCAGTGGGTTAATGCCCAGGACAATCTTGGTTGATACTAAAAATTAGGAATTACAGTGAAAATATTAGGAAAGCGTCCTGGAGAATGGTCAGGGTGAACGTAAAAATAAGGAAAGATTATTCCTGCCTTTTAAGTCACGAGGATCTGAGACAGCACAAAGATTGATAGGAATGGAGTCCTTCATCCATTCTTTCAACAAACACTTGAGCATTTGCTATGTGTTAGACAGTGTACGGAAACCCTGGTGGTGTAGTAGTTAAGTGCTACGGCTGCTAACAAAGAGGTCGGCAGTTTGAATCCACCAGGCGATCCTTGGAAACTCTATGGGGCACTTCTACTCTGTCCTATAGGGTCGCTATCAGTCAAAATTGACTCGATGGCAGCAGGTTGGGTTTTGGTTTAAACAGTGTACTAACCAGTAGTCTCAGGATTGGAAGGTTTGTCACCAAGGACTCCTGACAAATACAGTGTAATAAACTGAAAGACGGAAGTATGAAGAGGGGCCTGAGCCAGCACACAGGAAACATGACCTACCAAGGCCTGGGAATGCAGGTGGGAAGGAATACCAGCGAGAGCTGCCTGGAGAAGATGACATCTCAGCAGAGTCTGATATGAGTCAGGTGAAGGAAGACCATTCTAACAAAGGGAACTGTGGTTATGACAGAACGTGGCCCACTGAGGAGGTTGTAGGTGGTTTAGGACAGCCAGAGCAGCAGTTATCGCCTCTGGCTACACCTCAGAGTCAGCCCTGGAGCACAGACCCCGTGGCTAACTGACTGAGAATCTCCTTGCATGGAGCCCCAATAAATTAATGGTGACTCTGTTGTGCAGTCAGGGCTGTCAGTTGTCTTTTCACTTTTTTGATAATGTCCTTTCATGCACAAATGTTTTTAATTTTGAAGTCCAATCTATCAATTTTCTGTTGTTGCTCATTGTCGTGGATTGAATTATGTTCCCCCAAAAATGCGTGTATCAATTTGGCTGGCCCATGATTTCCAGTGTAGCGTGGTTTTCCTCCATTTTGTGATTGTAATTTTATGTTAAAGAGGATTAGGGTGAGATTGTAATACCTTTACCCAGGTCACTTTCCTGATCCAATGTAAAGGCAGTTTCCCTGGGGTGTGGCCTGCACCTCCATTTATCTCTCAAGAGATAAAAAGGAAAGGGCAGCAAGAGGAGAGTAGGGGACGTCATACCACCAAGAAAGAAGCACTGGGAGCAGAGCGTCTCCTTTGCCCCTGGACACAGAAGCTCCTAGTCCAGGGGAAGATCGATGAGAAGGACAACAGAGAGAGAAAGACTTCCACTGGAGTTACCAACTTGAATTTAGACTTTTAGCCTGTTTTACTGTGAGGAAATAAACTTCTCTTTGTTAAAGCCATCCACTTGTGGTATTTCTGTTATAGCAGCACTAGATGACCAAGACACTCTTGTTTTTGGTGTCATATCTAAGAATTATATGTTTTCTTCTAAGGGTTTTTATAGTTTTAGCTCTTAGATTTGGATTTATGACCTATTTTGAGTTAATTTTTGTTTATGGTGAGACTGGAGTCCAAACTTCATCCCTTCGCATATGAATATTCAATTGTTTCAGCACCATTTGAAAATACTATTTTCTCCCACTTCAAATTGCTTGTCAAAAATCAATTGACTGTAAATGCAACGGTTTATTTTGGATTCTCAGTTGGATTCCATTGAAGTATGTGCCTGTGCTTATATTATTATTCCACTGTTTGATTACTGTACCTTTGTAGTAAGTTTCCAAATTGAGAAGTGTGAGTTCTCTAACTTTATTCTTTTTTATCAAGAATGTTTCAACTATTGAGCCCTTTGCATTTTCATATGAATTTTAGGATCTGCTTGTCAGTTCCGCAAAGACATCAACTGAGATTTTGATAGGGACTGAGTTGAATTTGTAGATCGCTTTGGAGAGGACTGCCATCTTAACGATATTAAGTATTCCAATCCAAGAACATGGGATGTCCTTTGATTTATTCATATCTTTTTACATTTTCTTCGGCATTGTTTTCTAGTTTCCATGTACAAAACTTATAGTTCTTTTGTTAAATTTATTCCTAAATATTTTGATGCTATGATAATTAAAATTGTTTCTTAATTTCACTTTCAGATTGTTCATTGCTAAAAAAAAAAAAAATTTTTAATTTTTTAGTGTATAGAAATACAATTAATTTTTGTATATTGTTTTTCAATTTGGCAACCTTGCTAAACTAGTAGTTCAACGAGTTCTTAGTGTATTACTTAGGATTCTTATATATATAATTACATTTTCTCCAAATAAAGATAGGCCTTCCTTTCCCATCTGGATGCCTTTTCTTTTTCCTTTCCTAATTGCCCTGCCTAGACCCTCTAGTACAGTGTTGAATAGAATCAGTGAGAGCAGACATCCTTGTCTTATCCCTGATCTTATTGGTATTTATTATTTATATCTTTCTGAGGTTACAAAAGTATATTAAAAAAAAAAAATTTTTTTTTTTAATATACTTTCGGGGGGATAAATTTCTAGAAGTGGATCAAAAGATGCTTTATGAACTTAAAGTATCAGTGTCCACTCAATTTTGCACTCTAGATGTTTCAATTAACACATGGTACACATTTTCCATATTGCTACATAACCTTCAAGATTAAAGTTTGTAATGGTTCTTAATTTCTTATTAAGGAGAATGTACTCAACCTTTCCTTTACATTTAGACATCTCAATTTTTTCTAATTTCTTGCTACTATAAATAATGTGGAGGTCCTGGGTGGTGCAAAGGGTAAACGTATTCTGCTGCTAGCTGAAATGTTGGCAGTTTGAGTCTACCCTAAGGTGCTTTAGGAAAAAGGCCCGACAACCCACCTCTGAAAAATCAGCTGTTGTAAACCCTATGGAGCACAGTTCTACTCCGACACACATGGGGTCACCATGAGTCAGAATCAGTTTGACAGCAACAGTTTAGCTTGGTTTGGTTTTTGGCTAAATAATTTGGTAACCACCCTCACGTACTGTATCCTGCCTGGGACCCCACTCTGGCCCTCCTCTCGCTGCATTCCTCTTCACAGAGAAAAGCGTCCACTTCTAGAACATGCTTCAGGTCTCCATGACCCTGGAGTTCCCTGCCCAAATGACCCCAAGCCCACTTTCTGGACCTGTGCAATCCCCATCCCAGGTGCCAAGGGTGGTTGTTGAAGAGGATAAAGGGAGTGGACAATGCCTGTTATCTGGGGTATCCACATGCATGCATGCAAGGCCCTTACCTTGCAGGACGGAATTAACAGTTTGGAGGGACAGTGCTTTGGCCTCCTTTCACACTCTAACCCCAGGCTTCCCAAATGTTGGGAAGTTCTCTGTGATACCCAATTACCCCTTCTTCTAGACACAATAGAGTCCCTCTATTAAAAGTAAAATGCCCTTCCGGAAAACCAGACAAATGGAAATGGAGAACTCAGGGTAGCAATGGGGAAAATGCTGACACATTGAAGGTATTACAACCAATGTCGCAGAACAATTTGTATATAAACTATTAAACGGAAACTAATTTTCTCTGTAAACCTTTAGCACAATCTAAAAAACTACAGATTAAATGAAATTATGTAAAATAAAGCACCTTAGGCAAAGAGTAAGGGTCCACAAACAATAAATTGTCACTAAAAACAAATGAACAAAAGAATGTCTCCAGACATTGCCAGATGTCCCCTGAGGAACAAAATTGCCACTGGTCGAGAGCCGCTGAGCTAGAGGGTGACAGAATAATTGTTTTAGGAGTACTACCCAATCATGGTTGTGTAGAATGAATAGAAGGAAGGCAGGAGACTGGGAGAATGTATTAGACACTGTACCAAAAACAAAAAGACCAAACCCTTTGCTGTTGAGTTGACTTCAACTTATAGTGACCCTATAGGACAAAGCAGAATTGCCACATAGAGTTTCCAAGGAACACCTGGTGGATTCAAACTGCTGACCTTTTGGTTAGCAGCCATAGCTCTTAATCACTATGCCACCAGTGTTTCCACCAGTACACTAAGTGTGGTATATTGTTACACTAAGAGCCCCCCATGGAGTATACCTCCATTTATCCAAGGTCTTGTGTAGTCCCCTCTCACATTGACTTAGAATTTCCATAGGACTTGCTTTGGTGATTGGAACACCTGAAAATATTACACAAGCTGAGGCTTTAAAAGCACTCTTTCACTGGGGCTTTCCCTCTTGAAACACTGCCACCATGTGACAGAGCCTGGGCTAGACTCCTGGAGACACATGACTCAGCCAACCCACCCACTACCCAATGACTCAGCCAACAGTCAGCACCAATTGCTGACTGTGAGGCCATCTAAGACCATCCAGCCCCAATCAAGCCACAATGACTATAGCCATCTGAGAGATCCCAGACAAACCAGCAGAAGAATTATTTAGTTGAGCACTGCCCAAATTGAAGACCACAAAATCATGAACAATTAAAGTAGTTGCAGTTTTTTTTAAAAAGTGAAACTCTCTTAATTTTCCAAAATTATATACAAAGTTGCCTCTTCTGCACACCTCAACTTATCTTCATATGTTGTTTAAAATTATCATTTACCTAATTTAAAGTCCCGAGCCATGCAAGGCAATTTGAAACTTCAAAAGGAACAGTGGTGTGGGGAACACCAGACGCCATTTCTGGCTCTTTCCTGCAAAACCCAGCTCTGTGAACTGGAGGTCACTCTTCATCCCTGGACTGTGCTGCTTCATTTTTTGAGATTTAATTAAATGATGTCTGTCTTAGTTATCTAGTACTGCTATTACAGAAATACTACAAGTAGATGGCTTTAACGAAGGGAATTTTATTTTCTCACAGTCTAGAAGGCTAGAAGTCCAAATTCAGGGCATCAACTCCAGGGGAAGGCTTTCCCCCTCTGTCGGCTCTGGAGGAAGGTCTTTCTTGTCAACCTTCCCCTGAAATAGGAGCTTCTCTGCCCAGGAAGCTGGGTCTAAAGGACGCGCTCTTCTCCCAGTGCTGCTTTCTCAGTGGTAAACCACCCATTCCGTATGAGGTCCTTTTGTCTCTCTCCTTGCTTCTCTCTTTTACATCTCAAGAGATTGCCTCAAGACACAATCTAATCTTGTAGATTGACTCCTGCCTCACTAATACAACTGCCACCCACCCTCCCTCATTAACATCATGGAGGCAGGTTTTACAACACATAGGAAAATCACACAATACCGAGAGTCATGGCCCAGCCAAATTGATATGCACGTTTTTGGGGGGACATATTTCAAGCTATGACAATGCCTAATATCCCTTTAGGTCCCTCGGTAGCACAAATGGTTTGTGCTTGACTACTAACCTAAAGGTTGGCAGTTCAAATACACCCTGTGATGCCATGAAAGAAAACTCTGGTGATCTGCTTCATAAAGATTACAGCCCAGAAGACTCTAAGGAGCAGTTCTACTCTGTAACACACAGGATCACCATGAGTAGGAATGTACTCAACGGCAATGGGTTTTGGTTTAATGTCCTTTTTCATTTCTGATTTCTATGATTCTAGGTAACCAACTCAAACTTAGGTTTAAAAATGCATCTCTTCCCTTCTGTTCAATCTCTCACAGACCCCTGCTGCGCACCTGCTCTTTCTACAAATTCTTCAGTGTTTGTTCTTTGCTCTTCAGAGTTCATTTAAACTCAAATCCTTCTTAAGTGAGGAAGATTATACAGAGGAAAAAGAAATAATGAATGGCTTCTCTTTCAAAATATTTATAAAACATAACGAGGCTCAGCCTCCTACTTATCTTTTCCACTTCTGTGCTAGTAGGGGCATGTACTCCCAGAGTTATTTAAACTAAATTTCTATCCAGATATTTACTGGATTTTCAAGAGATGCAAACAAATGCAGAAGAGTGCACTATCCTACGTATTATGAATGTCTGTGGGAGCCTAGGTAACATAAGAATGAATCTAGTTGAGAAAAATTCTACGGCCTAAGGCTGTACCTTTTTATACCTTGATTACTACTGCACTTGATGCTGTGGAGCTGCTAATCAGTGGGGTTTTCATCCCTAGGAAAGAAATAACACCATTTCCATCCTACGACCCACGTATTTACTGATGACCACAATTAAGGCAATAATTCAACTAAGACTTGAACAGTGGACCATTCTTTCTCAGTGTAACTTTTGTCCAGTTTGGAGCTTTTGAAAAATAATCAGTACTCACCATCCTGGTTTTAAGTGACCTCCACAAAACAAAGTGATGATAATCTTTACACAATCCTTTTTTGCTTTTTATAAATTGCAAGAGATTCTTGTTGAAGTTACTCTGTTATCTTTAAACCATTTTCAGAAACATGATTTTCTCTGAGTCTTACTGCTTGGTTTAAGGACGAAAGAGGGCTCCATGGTTGTGCTTCTCCAGGAAGAACACACGAAGTTAAATAAGATAATGCTCAGGAATGGAAGGAGACATCATGTGCGTGGACATTTGCAAACAAAGAGAACCAGGAGAGGAGACAAAGGGAGGTGGCCTTGTGCTCCAGCCCATGGTCAAAAAAGAAATGGACTGAGCTCTCCTTACTTGTTTCCAGCTATGAAGTCTGGAGGAATAGAGAATTTTAAAAAGAAATCAAGCTTTAGAATTAACAATAAAAATTCTACTTAGTGCATTTTTATAGTCAATTCAGAATATTCTTATGGCTCTTTCTACATATATACTTAAATTCAGTCTATTAAAATTAAATAATATAAAACAAATTTTTTTCTTTTAATATGAATTAAATTCATTAATCAAAAACATTCAGCCTACGTGATTCTAAAATAATTGGTAGCTTCAGTGGCAATATTTATAAGTACACTACATGCAATTTCCCATACTGGTTATCATCTTTTGGATCAACATTCTCAAAGTATAAATCAGGAGAACACAATACTCTAGAGTTAAGGGTACAGCTCTGGTGCCAACTGCACGGGCTTAAATCCTGGCTCGCCCACTTTACTGTTGAATGACCTCAAGTGAGTTACTTCATCTCACTGAAGTGTCTCAGTGTCCTCGTGTGTAAATGGGATTAAACAGTACCTTCCTCATAGAGCTGTTGTGAGGGTAAAATAGAACAAAACACTGTTTAATACACGGCAAGTTCAAAAAAATGTGAACATTTATTATTATGAGTCAGTGGGTGGATAGGGTAAATTTTAGCAGAACAAGGGTGTAAAAATGGTAAGGACTATATATATTTGTGATGTAGCTAGTTTCATATTTTAAATATATGCTTCTTACGTGCTTTATCAATATCAGTCTCATTCTTTCCCTTAATTTTGGTGTAGTTTTTCTGATTATTGTGCCTAATATCATAAGAACAAGCCTGAAAACTCATGATTGAAGGATTGAATTTGTCATTTTTCCAACCTATTGTTCTCACATCATACACACTGCTTCAAAAAAATTTGCCTCACAATTTCACGAACCTAAGTAATATTTTTTTTTGTCTCAATAATGATTAATCACTTATCTTTGTAGTCAAATATATATTGTATAAGGGAACTAAAGAAAACAATTTTTTTGAGGTACCTGATAAGATCTGAAAAGGTCAGTTTGTGGATTGGGTACGATTCTTTGTTCTTTGGTTCCATTTTCACCCCAACGGCAGCCATCTTCCACACTGTTTCTAAGAGAGGAATATCTGGTAATGATGATGTAACTACATTGCAGCCCTCCCTATCACATATCCGTGTAATTGCCACACTGTAAAATCTAGGAAAGAGACATACATGCTTTTAAGCCAATCACCTTACAGAGCTTGCCATAGAAAGTCCTGCCTTACAAGTTCCACCATGGGAATTCCTGCTTTACAAGTTCTCACCACAGGAACTCCTAAATTAGAATCAACTACTACCAATCGAGTAATGTCTTTCAATGATCTAAGCCTTTAATTACCAATCAAGTAATGTCTTTCAATGATCTAAGTTTGTAACTACCAGTCAAGTAATATGTTTCATATTCATCGTTCGCCTGTTCCCTTCCTATAAATCACTGCTGGGTTTCCATTTTAAATCACTGGATTCCACCACATGGAGTTCAGTCCATTCTCAGCTCAATCTGCCTCTTTTCTCTCAATAAATCTTTCAGTTTTACATTAATCAGAGTACAGATGCTTACTGTAAGACGTCTAATGACACCATCAACAGGATTCTGAATGAAGATTATCTTCTGTGTTCCCATGAAGTTATGGAACTGCCTTGTGATGGTACCAGCAAGAGACCCTTGTGCCCAGAATGTGTCTCCTCAAATTCTCTGGGTTCATTGGACGTAAACCTCTCAGATCAAAGCCTCCACTTATTTTGAAGATGGTTCTTTGAGAGAATTATCAGCTATCTTTTCTGTATACTTTCATTTTTCTGCTCATGTCCTGAGTGTCTCGCTGGGCCCATTATCAAATTAAGTTTGGTGGGAGCCAGAGCCAAGATGGCGGAATAGACAGATGCTTCTGGTGAGCCCTCTTACAAGAAAGACCAAAAAAAAAAAAAAAAAAACAAGTGAAATGAGTATATTTATGACAAGCTAGGAGCCCTGAGCATCAAAGGCAAGATTAGAAAACAAATTGAGGGGCGGGGGAAGAAGAGACAGATCAGAAGCAGAGAGGAGTTACCAGGCCTGAATCACAGGGAGCCCTCAGGCACCATTCCCAGAGCTGCAGCAGCTGGCTGGTACTAGCGTTCAGTGGCAGTTTCCTCAGGGAGAAGCAGAGACCCACACAGCCTACTCACACCTCCGGAATCAGAGAAGAACCACGCGCTCAGCAAAAGCTAAGTACTTGCGTATATTTTAACGTGCCCTCCAACCCCCAAGCCAGCTTCAGTGGATGAATTCTCTGGGCCTGAGATATGCACTGTTGAGCACCTAGGGCCATCCTCCCAGCCTTGGGAAAGGAAAAAATTTGCATTTGTGGGAAAAGATAATTTGTCTACTCCACTAACCAAGGGAGCTCAGGACAGAAGCAGCCCCTGTCCAGGCATAAACAATCTGTGGAGTTTGAGCACCTTTCCCTTCTGCATGGACCTCTGTGGGCCTATTTCAGGACAATAGGCCCTTGTTGGCAGACTCCAACCATTTCAGCTGTGCAGCGGAGAGGTGGGTGTTTGACGTTTGACATTGCTTTGCCTATTAAACAGGGTCCCCACCTACCCACATCAGGGGCCTAAGGACTGGTAGCTCCACTCAGGTCACCTGGCCACATGTGACAGGGGTCCAAGGATAACTGGTACCTCCCAGTCCTTACAACCAGAAACATTGGGTGCCCATAGTCTGTCTGCGGAACGCCCCCACCTGCACACTCTAGGGAACAGGGATGTGCTTTCCTCAGAGACACTTGGGGGATGATTCTCAGCCCCCTGCATTGTTCAGAGTGGGACCCCCTGTTACAACCAGATACCGGTACCTGCACCAATCACCCCTGCTCCTCTAAAACTGTAGGACAGAGCCTGTACCACATACTTGATGATCAGCTACCTGGACACCTGAGCTGAATTTATACAAGAAAAATGAATGGACTCCTAGACTGATGTACCTGATAACAGCTCTAGCCATCTGGGGACAAGACATCAGACTCCAAGGATGAAAATAATCAAGCTAGCTCACTCAAGCAACCCATCTGGGCATATCAAAACAAAATAAAGCAAGAAGCTACACAGTAAGCAAACATAAACTAATATGATAAGTTATAGGTGGCTCAGAGACAGCATTCAATATCAAGTCACATAAAGAAACAGACCACGATCACCTCAACAAGCTCTCAAAACAAAGAATCAAGGGATCTTCTAGATGAAAGTGCATTCCAAGAATTACCACAGGCAGAATACAATAGTTTAAGATACAGAACCCTTCGAGACATCAGGAAGGAAATGAGGGAATATGCAGAACAGCCAAGGAACACACAGATAAAGCAATTGAAAAAATTAAATTATTCAGGAACATAAGGAAAAATTGAATAAGCTGGAAAAATCCATAGACAGACAGCAATCAGAAATTCAGAAGATTAATAATAAAATTACAGAAGTAGACAACTCAATAGAAAGTCAGACGAGCAGAATTGAGCAAGTAGAAGCCAGATTTTCTGAACTTGAAGATAAATCACTTGGCACTAATATATTTGAAGAAAAATCAGATAAAAGAATTTTTTAAAAAAATGAAGAAATCTTAAGAATCATGTGGGACTCTATCAAGAGAAATAACCTACAAGTGATTGGAGTACCAGAACAGGGAGGGATAATAGAAAATACAGAGAGAATTGTTGAAGATTTATTGGCAGAAAACTTCCCTGATATTGTGAAAGATGAGAAAATATCTATCCAAGATGCTGTTCGAACTCCACATAAGGTAGATGTTAAAAGAAACTCACCAAGACATATTATAATCAAACTTGACAAAACCAAAGATAAAGAGAGAATTTTAAGAGCAGCTGGGATAAATGAAAAGTCACTTACAAAGGAGAGTCAATAAGAATAAGCTCAGACTACTTGGCAGGAACCATGCAGGCAAGAAGGCAAAGGGATAACTTATATAAAAAATTGAAGGAAAAAAATTGCCAACCAAGAATCATACATCCAGGAAAACTGTCTCTTAAATGTGAAGGTGAAATTAGGACATTTCCAGATAAACAGAAGTTTAGGGAATTTGTAAAAACCAAACCAAAACTACAAGAAATACTAAAGGGAGTTCTTTGGTTAGAAAATCAATATCAGGTATTAACCCAAGACTAGAACACTAGGCAGCACAATCAGAAGTCAACCCAGACAGGGAAATAAAAAAAAACAAACTAAGATTAAAAAAAAAAAAGCTCAAAACAGGGTAACAGTGATGTTATTATATAAAAGAAGACAGCATTAAAACAATAAAGAGGGACTAAGAAATGTAATCATACACCTTCCATATGGAGAGGAAGCTATGGCGATGCAAAGAAATAAAAGTTAGGTTTAAATTTAGAAAAATAAGGGTAAATAATAAGGTAACCACAAGGGAGACAAACTATCCTACTCATCAAAATAAAATACAAGAAAAAAATAGATACTCGGAAACAAAATCAACAATGAATATGAGGAAAGGACAATACATAAAGATAATCTACTCAGCACATAAAATTAAGTGGGAAAAAGAAACTGTCGACAACACACACAAAAAGACATCAAAATGATAGCACTAAATTCATACCTATCCATAATTATGCTGAATGTAAATGGACTAAATGCACCAATAAAGACAGAGAGAGTGGCAGAATGGATTAAAAAACACAATCCTTCTATATGCTGCCTACAAGAGACACACCTTAGACTTAGAGACACAAACAAACTAAAACTCAAAGGATGGAAAAAAAAATATGAAGCAAACAACAAGCAAAAAAAGCAGGAGTGGCAATATTAATTTCTGACAAAATAGACTTTAAAGTTAAATTCATCATAAAGGATAAGGAAAGACACTATATAATGATTAAAGGGACAATATACCAAGAAGATATAACCATATTAAATACTTATGCACCCAATGACAGGGCTGCAAGATACATAAAACAAACTCTACCAGCGTTGAAAAGTGAGATAGACAGCTCCACAATAATAGTAGGAGACTTCAACGCACCACTTTCAGTGAAGGACAGGACATCCAGAAAGAAGCTCAATAAAGACACGGAAGATCTAAATGCCACAATCAACCAACTTGACTTCAAAGACATGTACAGAACGCTCCACCCAATGACCGCCAAGTATACTTTCTTTTCCAAAGCACATGGAACATTCTCTAGAATAGACCACATATTAGGTCATAAAGCAAGCCTTAGCAGAATCCAAAACATTGAAATATTACAAAGCATCTTCTCTGACCATAAGGCCATAAAAGTGGAAATCAATACCGGGAAAAGAAATCAAACACTTGGAAACAGAAAAATACCCTGCTCAAAAAAGACTGTATTATAGAAGACATTAAGGATGGAATAAAGAAATTCATAGAATCCAATGAGAATGAAAACACTTTCTATCAGAACCTTTGGGACACAGCGAAAGCAGTGCTCAGAGGTCAATTTATATCATTAAAGGCACACACCCAAAAGGAAGAAAGGGCCAAAACTAAAGAATTACTCCTACAACTTGAGCAAATAAAAAAAAAAAAATTTTTTTTTTTTTTTAAATAGAGAGCAACAAAAGAAACCCTCAGGCACCAGAAGAAAACAAATAATAAAAATTAGAGAATAATTAAATGAAATAGAAAACAGAAAAACAATTGAAAGAATTAACAAGACCAAAAGCTGGTTCTTTGAAAAAATCAATAAAATTGATAAACCATTGGCCAAACTGACAAAAGGAAAACAGGAGAGGAAGCAAATAACCCAAATAAGAAATGAGATGGGCAATATTACAACAGACCCAACTGAAATTAAAAGAATCCTATCAGATTACTATGAAAAATTATACTCTAACAAATATGAAAATGTAGTAGAAATGGATGATTCCCTAGAAACACACTACCTACCTAAACTAACACAGAGGTAGAACAACTAAATAGACCCATAACAGAAGAAAAGATTGAAAAGGTAATCAAAAAAAAAGCCCTGGCCCAGAGGGCTTCACCGCAGAGTTCTATCAAACTTTCAGAGAAGAGTTAACACCACTACTACTAGAGGTATTTCAGAGCATAGAAAAGGTTGGAATACACCCAAACTCATTCTATGAAGCCAGCATATCCCTGATACCAAAACCAGGTAAAGACACCATTAAAAAAAAGAAAATTACAGACCTATATCCCTCATGAACTTAGATGCGAAAATCCTCAACAAAATTCTAGCCAATAGAATTCAACAACATATTAAAAAAATAATTCACCATGACCAAGTGGGATTCATACCAGGTATGCAGGGATGGTTCAACATTAGAAAAACAATTAATGTAATCCATCACATAAATAAAACAAAAGATAAGAACCCCATGATTTTACCAATTGATGCAGAAAAGTCATTTGACAAAGTTCAACACCCATTCATGATAAAAACTCTCAGCAAAATAGGAATAGAAGGAAAATTCCTTAACATAATAAAGGGTATTTATACAAAGCCAATGACCAACATTATCCTAAACGGGGAGAGCCTGAAAGCATTCCCCTTGAGATCGGGAACCAGACAAGGATGCCCTTTATCAGCACTCTTATTCAACATTGTGCTATAGGTCCTAGCCAGAGCAATTAGTCTAGGTAAAGAAATAAAGAGCATCCAGATTGGCAAGGAAGAAGGAAAAGAATCTCTATTTGCAGACGGCATGATCTTGTACACAGAAAATTCTAAAGAATCCTCAAGAAAACTACTGAAACTAATAGAAGAGTTCAGCAGAGCATCAGGATACAAGATAAACATACAAAAATCAGCTGGATTCCTCTACACCAACAAAAAGAACTTCGAAGTGAAAATCACCAAATCAATACCACTTCCAGTAGCCCCCAAGAAGATAAAATAAGAAAAAAAATACTTAGGAATAAATCTTACCAGAGATGTAAAAGACTTACACAAAGAAAACTACAATACACTTCTGCAAGAAAGCAAAAGAGACATACATAAGTGGAAAAATATACCTAGCTCATGGATAGAAAGACTTAACATTATAAAAATGTCTATTCTACCACAAGCCATCTATACATTTAATGGAATTCCGTTCCAAATTCCAACGGCATTCTTTAATGAGATAGAAAAACAAATCACCAACTTAATATGGAAGAGAAAGAGGCCCCAGATAAGTAAAGCATTACAAATTGTGCTGGCAAAACTGGATATCCATCTGCAAAAAAAAATGAAATAAGACCCATACCTCACACCATGTGCGAAAACAAAGTCAAAATGGATCAAAGATCTAAATATAATATCTACAACGATAAAGGTCATGGAAGAAAAAATAGGGACAATGTTAGGAGCCCTAATACATGGCATAAAGAGTATACAAAACATTACTAACAATGCAGAAGAAATACTGGATAACTGGGAGCTTCTAAAAATCAAACACCTATGCTCATTCAAAGAGTTCACCGAAAGAGTAAAAAGATTACCTACAGACTGGGAAAAAGTTTTTAGCAATGACATTTCTGATTCGCATCTGATCTGTAATATCTACATGATGCTGCAAAAACTCAACTACAAAAAGACAAATAACCCTATTAAAAAATGGGCAAAAGATATGAACAGACACTTCACTCAAGAAGGCATTCAGGTAGTCAACAGATACATGAGGAAACACGATCTTTAGCCATTAGAGAAATGCAAATCAAAACTACAATGGGATTCCATCTCACTCCAACAAGGCTGGCATTAATCCAAAAAAACAAAATAATAAATGTTGGAGAGGCTGTGGAGAGATTGGAACTCTTATACACTGCTGGTGGGAATGTAAAATGGTACAACCACTTTGGAAATCGATTTGACTCTTCCTTAATTTTAAAAAGCTAGAAATAGAACTACCATATTATCCGGCAATCCCACTCCTTGGAATATATCCTAGAGAAATAAGAGCCTTTACATAAACAGATATATGCACACCCATGTTCATTGCAGCACTGTTTACAATAGCAAAGAGATGAAAGCAATCAAGGCACCCATCAACAGATGAATGGGTAAATAATGGTATATTCACACAATGGAATACTACACATCGATATAGAACAGTGATGAATCTGTGAAACATTTCATAACATGGAGGAATCTGGAAGGCATTATGCTGAGTGAAATTGGTCAGTGGCAAAAGGACAAATATTGTATAAGACCACTAGTATAAGAACTCAAGAAATAGTTTAAACAGGGAAGAAAATATTCTTTGAAGGTTAAGAGAGGGGGGAGGGAGAGAGGGAGGGACGGTGGGAGAGAGGTATTCACTAATTAGATAGTAGACAAGAACTACTTTAGATGAAGAGAAAGACAACACACAATACAGGACAGGTCAGCACAACTGGACAAACGAAAATCAAAGAAGTTTCCAGAATAAACTGAATGCTTCGAAGGGCAGCATATCAGGGGTGGGGGTTTGAGGACCATGGTTTCAGGGGACATCTAAGTCAACTGGCATAATAAAATCTATTAAGAAAACATTTTGCATCCCAACTTGGAGAGAGGCGCCTGGGGTCTTAAACACTAGCAAGCGGCCATCTAAGATGTATCAATTGGCCTCAACCCACCTGGATCAAAGGCGAATGAAAAACACCAAGAACACAAGGCGATTACAAGTCCAAGAGACAAAAAAGGCCACATAAACCAGAGACAACATCATCCTGAGACCAGAAGAGCTAGATGGTGCCCAGCTACAACCAATGACTGCCCTGACAGGGAACACAACAGAGAACCCCTGAGGGAGCAGGAGAACAGTGGGATGCAGACCCCAAATTCTCATAAAAAGACCAGACTTAATGGTCTGACTGAGACTAGAAGGGACCCGGTGGTCATGGCACCCAGACTTTCTGTTTTGCCAGGATAGGAATCATTCCCAAAGCCAACCCTTCAGACAGGGATTGGACTGGACAATGTGTTGGAGAGGGATGCTGGTGAGGAGGGAGCTCCTTGGTTCAGGTGGACACTTGCGACTCTGTTGGCGTCTCCTCCCTGGAGGGGAGATGAGAGGTAGAGGGGGTTAGAAGCTGGTGAAATGGTCACAAAAAAGAGAGTGGTGGGAGGGAGCAGGTTGTCTCATTAGGGGGAGACCACTTGGGAGTATGTAGCAAGGTGTATATAAGTTTTTGTGTGACAGACTGACTTGATTTGTAAACTTTCACTTAAAGCACAATAAAAATTAAAAAAAAAAAAATTAAGTTTGGTGGGACTGCCATCTTGTGTCCAGTCTATTTTACTGAATTCTCTTTTCTTTCTGATGCACCACAATGTTTTTGCACACATTTAGGTCTTTAATACTTGCAAGTTTCTCAGTGAGACGGGGAATGCGACTCCCAAAACTAAGCAGGACCCCCTAAGGGAACTCCTGCTGATTATATGACTAAGCATTATGGCCCTGGTTCCATCTTTTATTTAAGTCGATGGCATGCACTTACAGAGGGAAATTTAAAGAACCAATGGCTATCATGGAGGTCATTTGAGTTAACTAAGTTGAACTTTCTGCACAGAAATTTAGAAGTTAAGGCTTTATGAATAAAACTAAAGCCATGGGAGGCATCTTTTAGTTGGCACTTGGAAGCTTTCAAATGAAATCATAATGATAAGTTTTCCTCCTTGCAGGAAGCTGTTTCAAAACAAGCTAAACAAATTAAAGAATTATTGTGTCGGAGCTCTTTAATCTTAATGTCTATCTACTTGGCAGCAGCCCCTATACCCTCCCTTTCCCAAAATGGTTCCTTTTCACAAAATGCTTCTTTTCCCTAAATGATGACATCCCCAACATCTGTAGTCCAACCCCAGCATCTGATACCTGCTCCCCTCCTTCCCTTCTCCCCCACCAGGAGTACCCCTCTCTACCTACCTATTCCACTGGAAACCCCCTTACCAAACCTCCATATTATCTCAAGGAAACTCTAGAAGGAGTAAAACACATTTGTGAAATGCCTTTTAAAGTTAAATATCCTGAAGAGGTTCAGAAGCCACCACAATTTACTTTTGCCATTGGTCAAAAGCAGAGCTTCACACAATTGCTAAGGAATTTCCTAACCCTCATGAAGATCTTCACAAATTCACTCAAAACCTTAAAATATTGGCTGATACCTATGAACTTGGTATGGCAGACTTATATAATTTAATAAATTCACTGATAGGGCCAGGTGATGCTCAAAGGTGAATGGAAAATTCCTAATGGAAAACTCCGACAGAATCCCTCACTATCAGGCCTAACGTACCTGGCATGGAAATAATACCACAGACCAGAGCTTTTGTCACAAACCTTACTGAAGCTATCCCAAAGGTTTTCCCCTGAAAAATAGATTGGACCAAAGTTCAGGGTTGCAAACAAAATGAAAATGAAAATGTTTATGATATAGGGATGATTTGACTAAACTTTTTCAAGAATGCTCCAGTTTAAAGCTAGAAGAGTCTGTATCCCACATTGCTTTCAATTCCCTTTTTGTCAATGGCCTCCATCCAGAGCTCACTGAGTTAGTCACATGCCACAAACTAGATTGGGAAAGTGAAAACCCTTCAGAGTTAGCCACTCTAGCCTATAAGCTGACTCAGACTCTTAAACAGCCAGCTAAGGAAGCTGAAAAGAGAACTAAAGCTAAACAAAATCAACTGATGGCCCTGCAATTACAGCCATTGCAGACCTAGACTCAGAATTATTTCCACATACAGAACAGGTTTACCTGACATATGGCTAAGACTGGGCCCAGTAACTTGCTCTTGTTTGTTACTACTCTAAGAAACCTGGTCATTTTAAAGGGGAATGTTTAAAACTAAAAAATAATCTGTACAACCTAACACCAGATGTAGCCCAGAAGCAGACGAAATGAAGGGACTCTGGGGAGAAATCAGGAGATTTTTCCTATGATAGCACTGAACTCTCAGGGAGAAACTATTATTAAAATAAATGGAGAACCATGTAAATTTTTAATTGACATAGGTATTACCTTATCTGCCATAAACCCCACAAATTTACAACAGCCCTTGCCCTGGAGTAATAAAACCTCAAAAGTTGTGGGGGTTACTAATCCAGAACAGGTTTGAACCCATCCCTAGCTTGTTTCTGTCTCTTTAGGGCCTGTAAAGGGCATGCATCCATTTTTTACTCAGCTTCGAGAAAACCATTAAAAAAAAAAACTCATTGTTGATTCGAGTTGATTTAACTCATAGCGACCCTATAGGACAGAGTAGAACAGTCCCATAGGGTTCCCAAGGAGCAGCTGTTGGGTTCATATTTGGCAGCCATTGTCCTTAACCACTGTGCAATCAGGGCCCCTCAGCTTACATACTCCAGTAAATTTGCTAGAAAGAGATCTGTTATCCAAATGCAAATGCCAAAAAATTTTTTTGAGAAACAAGAGAAATACTATTAGATTTACCTGAAGCCAAACAACAGACAAGCTGTATAATAGAAAATACTTCAAATGAAGAGGACAACTAAGACCCATTAATTATTATAGCATCCAGCTAGACCCCACAACAAGGGGTTACACCACTTGCTTTACAGCAGCCACTGCAACTGCTATACTAGTCAAGACCATAGCAGATATTGTTTTAGGAAATTTTCTTGATGTTTATGTCCCTCATGTGGTGTCAGTCATTTTAAATTCAATATTTGCTCAAAAACTGTTGGCCAGCATGCTGACTCCGTATGAAGTTCTCCCTTGGCCACTTCTAATATTTGGTTACATACATCTACCCCATGATTGCTTAAATCTCACTGAACAGCTTTTTTCTACTAGACCAGATTTATAAGAAACCCTGTTGTCAAATATTGATTTACTTCTATTTGTTAATGGGTCATGTTTAAAGCTTGAACCTACCAGCTCTCATTACCAGGGGTATGTTCTATGACTACCTCAGCCGAGGTCCTTTAAAGTGGCACACTTCCTGAAGTCACTTCGGTTCAGGAAGCTGAACTAGTTGTATTCACGAAGGCTTGCAAACTGGCTTCTGGACAGTCAGTGACTATTTTTACAGACTCTAGGTATGTTTTTGGAGTTATCGTGATTTTAGCAAGTTATCGAAACAAACGGGGTTCTTAACTTCTTCTGGGACCCAAATTAAAAATAGGTCCTTAGTAGCAGACCTCTTAGAAGTCCTTTTTCTTCCCTCTGAGATTACCGTAATTAAAGCCAGGCCCACTGTCTTAGTTGCCTAGTGCTGCGATTACAGAAATACCACCAGTGGATGGCTTTAACAAAGAGAAATTTATTTTCTCACTGTCCAATAAGCTAGAAGTCCAAATTCAGTGCATCGCCTCCAGGAGAAGGCTTTCTCTGTTGGTTCTGAAGGAAGGTCCTTGTCATCAATCTTCCCCGAACTAGGAGCTTCTGTATGCAGGAACCCTGGGTCCAAAGGACGCACTCTGCTACTGGTGCTGCTTTCTTGGTGGTATGAGGTCCCCCATGTCTCTCTGCTCGCTTCTCTCTTTTATATCTCAAAAGAGATTGACTTAAGACACTATCTAATCTTGTAGATCTCATCAATATAACTGCCACAAATCCATCTCATTAACATCATAGTGATAGGATTTACGATACATAGGGAAATCACGTCAGACAACAAAATGGTAGACAATCATACATTGCTGGGAATCATGACCTAGCCAAATCGACAGAAATATGGGGGGAGCACAATTCGATCCATGACTCCCACCAACCCAAAGGAGCTCTACAAACAGAGGAAATTAAAGGAAACAACTTAGCTGACAGAGCAGCTGAACAAGCCGCTTCCCAATCACCCTTTGAAGATGCTGCCCTCATTCATGACCATGGTAATTCCACTCGTGATCATGATGAAAAGAAGGGAATAGATTATAATAACAAAACAGGACACCTGTTAATATGGCATCTGTAAAATGTTGCCCACCAAAATTTGACCTGAAAGAAATTTCAGAATCACTTTTAAACACTAATGATTAGCAACCCTCCCCCTATCCCTGAAGAGATTAGAGAATGGGAACACGTAGGCTGTAATCAAGATCCAACCACTGGATTGTGGATTGGGCCTAATAAAAAAAACTCATCTTGCCAGAAATGCTTATATGTTCCTATGGTTAGAAATTACTGGCATGATAACATATGAATAATGACAGATGAACTAATCATGGCTTTAGAAGTCCATTGGTGGGGAGGTTTTTTTACTTTTTTATTATTATACTTTAGATGAAAGTTTACAGAACAAACTAGCTTCTCATTAAGCAATAGTACACATATTGTTTTATGACGTTGATTACCAACTCCACTACATATCAACACTCTCCCTTCTCAACCTTAGGTTCCCTATTACAAGCTTTTTTGTTCCCTCCTGCCTTCTAGTCCTTGCCCCTGAGCTGGTGTGCCCCTTTAGCCTTGTTTTGTTTTATTGGCCTGTCTAATCTTTGGCTGAAGGGTGAATCTCAGGAGTGACTTCATTACTGAGCTAAAAGAGTGTCCAGGGGCCGTACTCTCAGTGTTTCTCCAGTCTCTGTCAGGACAGTAAGTCTGATTTTTTTGTGTGAGTTAGAATTTTGTTCAAAATTTTTCTCCAGCTTTGTCCAGGACCATCTATTGTGATCTCTGTCAGAGCAGTCAGTGGTGGTAGCCAGGCACCATCTAGTTGTGCTGGACTCAGTCTGGTGGAGGCTGTGGTAGTTGTGGTCCACTAGTCTTTTGGACTAATCTTTCCTTTGTGTCTATGGTTTTCTTCATTCTGCTTGCTCCCGATGGGGTGAGATCAGTGTTGTATCTTAGATGCCCGCTCACAAGCTTTTAAGCCCTAGACGCTACTCACCAAAGTAGAATGTAGAATATTTTCTTTATAAACTATGTTATGCCAATTGAGCTAGATGTTCCCCAAGACCATGGTCGGTGGGAAGATTTTTCTGTTACTGTAGACTATGTTTTTTCTCATAGTTTTAAAGCTCACACCCTCTCCCTTTTTTCAATCCTGTCAATGCTCCTCACAAGCTTTTAACAGTTATGTACGGTCTCTTACACTGGGGGACTGTTTGAGATGATAAACAACCTTTTAACATGCTTGTAGAGAACACTTCTAAGTCTGGAAAAAATTTTACTTAAAGGATTAAAGGATCAAAAATCAGCCTCACATGATGAGGTTGAAAAATGGAAGAATCACGGTAGCTCCCAATGCCCCACCTCTGGAATATAGATGAGACCCAAAGAGAGATTAGTTCTCCACAAATCCTGGAAGCTACCGTACTGGAGTCATTGCACATGAATACTCATTTGGGAAGAGATAACATGATAGAGATTTTAAAGAAATACTAGTGGGAGAATTTTTTATGAAGCTACTGAGCAAGTAGCTTCCCAATGTTTGATTTGCTCTCAATTTAATTTAGGTAAACCTTATAAAGCTCCACCTGGGAGATTTCCCTTGCTGTCAGGACCAATTCTTGAATGGCAGATTGAGTTTATCCAACCTTCCTCTCTCAACTGGTTACAAATTTGTATTAGTAATGATTTGTAGGTTTTCTCACTGAGTAGAAACTTTCCCCAGCCATCGAGCCCCAGCCACATTTGTGGCTAAGAAACTTCTTGAGGACATTATCTTCACTTGGGGAGCCCCAAGGACCCTTTTTATTGACCAAGGCACCCATTTTATTGGGCAAGTAATTAAGAAAATATGTGAGGTCTTCCTCATTTTTCAAAGACTTCATTGTCCTTATCACTTGCAATTCGCTGTTCTAGTTGAAAGAACTAATAGTATAATGAAAACTCAACTAGCCAAACTTTCCAAATCCTTACAATTACCTTGGACTGAGGTGCTGCCTCTGGTCCTTTTAAATTTAAGAATTACTCCATTTGGACCTCACAAATTGACTCCTCATGAAATTATCACCAATGGTCCTCCCCTATTAGATGACATGCCCTGATTCAAATTTAGCCTAATCCAATTTGTTATGATATTGTAAATCTTTGATCCAATATTATAAAGAATACTTTACACAGGTTAAGGAAGATTTTGATAATCAAAAGCAAAAAATAGCTAAATTACCTAATGTTCGACCTGGAGATCATGTGTACTGGAAAAGACACCAATTAAAAGATTTCCTCAAAAGTCAATGGAAAGGACCTTGTTTGGTCCTCCTCACTGATCCTTGTGCCCCTAAATTACAGGCAGTTAGGGCTTGAATTCATTTATCCAACTGAAGAAACCTGACTCCCTAATGGGCTGTTGAGCTTCATGAAGGTTTGAGATAAAAATTCAAACGTCACCAGGAAGAGAAGCAGATGATTGAAACAGGCTGCTCACCATATCTTGAACAGTACCTGAGCCAATTGTTTTTTCCTTCTTCTTTCTTCTTTCTCTTCTTGCCCTCCCTTAGCCCATCCCTGCCTCCAAGTAAGATCCTGATGTTAGCTCCCCAAATGATTAAGTGTTAACTAGTGTTTTCCCTAGGACTGCAGAAAACAAGTGATATTGATCTAAGCCTGTCAAATAAGATGAAGGATGGTGCCAGCCACCCCCTGAGCCGATGGGATAACGGCAGGAAAAGATCAACATGTGTGAGATATGACCACCGAAACCAAACAAAAGAAAGAGAATGCACATTCCACAAGTTCCTAAAACCCATGTCCCCCTTTCCCTATAAAGCCCCAGCAGGACGGCAGTTCCTCGACACAGACAACTTTAGGAGATCATTCCCCTCTGTCTCCATATACCCATATATCTAATAAAGCTCTTGCTTTACTCACCTCACCCCCATCTCAAGAATTGGCTGTTTGTGGCAGGCGGCTCTAACTCAGGAAATTGCTGATAGACTGCTTTCCTAAGATCTTCAGACCTGACCTGAAATTTCCTATGCAGCCTGCACTGGAAGTTGGAATGGTTGTCTTTTTCTTTTTTGTATTATTAGTTGTTATGCATCATTTGGAATTATATCCTGGTAGTTTTGGTGATTGTATTATGCCAACTGGTGTCTGTGAAATAAGTTGTTTAAACGAGGGCTTTAACTCTTTTTTAATTTTCCTTAGTTACTGGAAATTTTAATGATTTTAATGATCTAATTCATTTGAAGTGCTACATTCTGACCATTATATCATTTTTGCTTAATTTGAAATTATAACTTGCCATTGCTTTTGAAATGACTTTGTTTTAGTTATCTAGGGCTCCTATAACAGAAATACCACAAGTGGATGGTTTTAATAAAGAAAAGTTTATTTTCTCACAGTAAAGTAGGCTAAAAGTCCAAATTCAGGTTGTCAGCTCCAAGGGAAGACTTTCTCTCTCTGTCAGCTCTGGAGGAAGGTTTTTCTCGTCAATCTTCCCCTGGACTAGGAGATTCTCTGCGCAGGAACCCAGAGTCTAAAAGACACACTCTGCTCCTGGTGTTTCTTTCTTGGTGGTATGAGGTCTCCAACTCTCTGCTTTCTTCTCTTTCCTTTTATCTCTAAGGAGGTACAGGCCATACCCCAGGGAAACTCCCTTTACATGGGATCAGAGAGGTGATCTGAGTAAGGGTTGTGTTACAATCCCACCCTAATCCTCTTAACATAAAATTACAATCACAAAATGGAGGACAACCACACAACACTGGGAATCGTGGCCTAACCAAGTTGATACACACGTTTTTCGGGGGAAGTAATTCAATCCATGACAGGCTTTTTGTATTATAAACTCAAAGTTTTAGGATGAAAAAATTTATTTGTAGAGGTACTAAGAATTTGTTTTCTGATTATCCTAATGATTTTTATTGTTACTGGACTCCAGCTGTGGGGTATTATTCCTTATTTCAATATTTTGCTCTTCCCCTGAAAACCAAACTTCTTTTTATAACACAAAATTTAGAAAATAATTTATTTTGTCATCACATACTATGCTGGCAGCCTCTGTTTCTTTCTTTTCAGTTGTATTTCTCCACTATGAAGCCCTTTTTAGACTTTTGTGCCCATACTACTGCTCATTACAGCTCCCATTAATTCTTGACATGAGAATGTTTTTGTTAAGTTTGCTCAGGTAGTTGCACAATCCACAAATCTGACTGAATTCTGGACTGGCATCCTTTACTCAAAACTGTACATGAGACCTCAGATCCATTAGCTACTCTCATACTGAATTATAGCTTTGTTCCCTCTGCTATCATCAATTTTAACACCCCCTCTAGGTGAACCATATGTGTGAGACTATGGCATCCTCCTGAGGTACTGACTGAATCCCAAGTCCCATGTTTCAATCTGACTTGGATTAAAGTTAAAGAGTGTTCCAAAACAACCTTGATCTTCTCTGCAGATTGTAAAAATGAGCCCTTAATTTCATATAATGCCCAGGTATTGGAACATGGCTTTTTCAGGTAGTTTAACAGCATGTCTACACTTTGTGTCCAAATATGGAGTTGGCTAAAGTTACAATGACTGTCTATTTGTAACAACTCCTTGAGAGAGAATTGGTTTAAACAGACAAATCAAACCATCTCTCTCCCAGGTAAGGATGTCAGGGCCAGTATAATATATGACCCATATGAATATTTATTCTTATGTAGAGGATCAAGCTATCCCACTTTTAATAATTCAAATCCAAATAATGAGTTTTATACCTGGGCTTTCTCCTGTTTGGATGGTTGGAATATGACAGGTCAATGTACTTTAGACCATATGGGGGAAGTCCTTTAGACATCCATTCTTACAATGACAGTTTACACTGGACTGACCACTTGAAACTATTAGAAAGGAGGAGAGACAAATGGTCAAGAGATGAGCAAAGGAGAGATTGAGGGAACCTCTTAAAGGAGTTCCTTGGTTTAGGTTATAGTTTTTTTAGGATATGCTCCCTTGGTACAGAGTAGGAGATTTAGAACACACCATCGGTAACATCTCCAGAACCACGAATGAATATCAGATGATGTTGCCAGTGTTATGACTGTTCAAGAGAAATCATTGAACTCACTTGTCAAAGTAGTTTTGGATCATTGAATTCCCTAGATTTCCTGTTAGCCCAGCAAGGTGGGGTCTGTGCTATAGCTGACACCTCTTGCTGCAACTGGATTAACACTTCAGGAGAGGTGGAACAAGATACTAAACTAATTCGCCAGAAGGCTACTTGGTTCCATACACCTCCACCATAAAACTCAGCTTTTTAAAAAATTTTCAGCTGGTTATCCTCAGGCATTGGATCATGGATTAAGTCTGTATTGCAAACTGGATTAATAATACTTATTGTCATTGTATTAATCATTAAAAAACAACAACAAAAAAAAGACTGTTAAATGTTGTATGACACTTTTGACAAATGCTGTTACCTAAAAGACCCATTTAATGCCTATGAAAAGAATAATGTACATTGACAATATTTATATTTCGGATAAACTTGAGCCTACTCCTTGAATAAGCCATCAGATGTCAGGTTATTATTCCTTTAATGTGGCCTGCCCTGCACTAACCATTAAGTAATAAAACCACAGAAGCAAGAGACTAAAGTCATGCCATGGTGAAGACATCAAATAGTGCCCAGCTACCTTTTCACAATGTTCTGCTGCTATGTATAGTTTGATTTCATTTTTCCTGAATCCACAGTTGGTGCCTCGGGAAGCAACAGTCAGGAGACCAAACATGTTGCATTTAGACAAATCTGCCGCAACAAGCCTTTCTGAAATGTTAAAAGTTGAGGATGTCACATTGAGGACTGGGGTGCAGTTGACTTAGACTATAATATTTTTGGTGGCTTCATATGCATGTGCCTACTGGATGGTGAATAAGGAAGAGTGAAGAAGAATTGACACCTTTGTATTAGGGGATTGGTGAAGAATATTGAATGTGCCATGGACTACCAGAAGAGCAAAAAAATCTGTCTTGAAAAAAGTACCAGACAGGGGTTCATTCTGTTGTGCATGGAGTCACTAATAATTCAGAGCCAACTTGATGGCACCTAACAATAATAACAATGTTTTCACATGTATAGCACCTGAGGTCTTAAAGACATGTAAATAAGCAGTCATCCAGAATAAATATATGCTTAAAGTCCACGCAGAAGAAAGCCTTCTTTCAGAATAGTTGTTAGTGAGCTCATTGAATAATTTTTCTTGAAACCCTTGATCAATACAAGGGAGTATGTAAGGGAATTAAAGAAAAAACTTTTTTTTGAGGTACCTGATATGATCTTAAATGCCCTGTTTGAGGACTGGTTGTTATTCCTTGTTAGCTGGTTCCATTTTCACCCTAGCAGAAACCATCTTCCACACCGTTTCTAAGAGAGGAATGTCTGGTAGTGTTGATGTAACTACACTGCGGCCCTTCCCTGTCATATACTTCTGTAATTGCCACACTGTAACCAATCTAAGAAAGAGACATACACCTTTTTAAGCCAATCGCCTTGCAGAGTTGCCACAAGAAGTCCTGCCTTATGAGTTCCACCACAGGAATTCCTGCCTTACAACAGGAAGTCCCACCTTAAAATGATCTACTACCAATTAAGTAATGCCTTTCAATGACCTAAGCCTGTAATTACCAATCAAGTAATGTCTTTCGATGATCTAAGTTTGTAAATACCAATCAAGAAATGTGTTTCAATCCACCGTTCCCCTGTTCTCTTCCTATAAATTGTCACTGCTGAATTGTCATATTTGGATAACTGAATTCCACTACATGGAATTCAGTCTATTTCCAGCTTAAACTGTCTCTTTTCTTTCAATAAATCTCTCAGTTTTACATTAATCAGAGTAAGAATGCTTACTCTAAGACAATATTCACAGACAAATTCTTAGAAGCACACAACCTATCCAAACTGATTTGAGAAGAAATAGAAAGTTTCCATAGACCCATAGCCAGTGAAGAGATTAAATCAGTGATCAAAAACCTCCCAAGAAAAAAAGTCTCAGGCCAAATGGCTTCACTGGGGAATTCCACCAAACATTGAGAGAACTGACACCAGTACTGTTTAAACTCTTCCAAAAGATAGAGAAGGATAGGTTATTCCTTAATTTGTTCTATGAAGCAAACATAACCCTGATACCAAACCAGACAAAGAAACTATAAGAAAATAAAACTATAGGCCAATATATTTTATGAATATAGGTGCAAAAATCCTTAACACAATACTAGTGAACAGAATCCAACAGAATATTAAAAGAGTCATACGCCATGACCAAGTGGGATTTATTCTGGGAATGCAGGGATGGTTGAACATTAGAAAATGAATCAACATAATATACCACATCAATAGAACAAAGGAAAAGAACTACACGATCATCTCTATGGATGCAGAAAAAGTATATGATAAAATCCAAAACCGTTTCTTGATGAAAACCCTAAAGTAGATTGGAAGAGAAGAGAAATTCCTTAATATGATTCAGGGCATATATGAAAAGCCAACAGACAACATTATACTTAATGGAGAAAGACTGAGAGTTTTCCCTTTGAAATCTTTGAAAAGTGGTGAGGGTGCCCACTGTCATCACTTCTACTTGGTATTGTAGCCAAAGAAATAAGACAAGAAAAAGAAATAAAATATATCCAGAGGAAAAGAAGTAAAATTATCTCTATTTGCAGATGATATTTTTTATGAGCCTGTATATATAAAATCCCAAAGAGTCTGCAAGAAAATTTCTAGAGCTAATAGGAGAATTCAGCAAAGTTGCAAGGTACAAGGTAAACAAACAAAAATCAGTTGGGTTTCTATACCCCAGCAATGAGAAATCTCAAGTGGAAATTAGGGAGACAATTCCATTTACAATAGCATCTAAGAGAATAAAAATATCTAGGAATAAATCTTACCAGGAACCTGAAGGTCTTATATAGTGAAAATTATAAAACACTGCTGAAAGAGATCAAAAAAGAAATAGAAAGATTTTCTGTGTTCTTGGGTTGGAAGGCTTAATATTACAAAGATATCAATACAACCCAATGTAATCTATACAAGGGTAAGTCAAAAAGTACCGCTACAAAAGCATAGAAACCTTTCTTAAACAAAAATAGCAAAATGTGAAGCCATTGTTTCTCGCCATAGCCTCCATCTAGGTCAACACACTTCCGAAGGCAGTGTTTCCATCTCTCTAACCCTCCCCGAAGAATTCTGCCCTCCTTGATTTACACCAGGTCAAAACGGCAGTCCTCAAAGTACTCAAATCATGTTCCTTTTAAATTTTCTTTGAGTTTTGGGAACAAAAAGAACTCTAAAGGGGCAAGACCAGGGCTGTAGGGTGGATGGAGTAAGGTTTCCCAACAAAATTTTCAGGACAGCACTTGCTACCCTTGAAGAATGAGCAGGTGATTTTTGAGCTGGAAAAAAATCCTTCAGCGCAACTTTCCTGGGCTTTTTCTCACCAATGCAGCTTTCAATTTTCTTAAAACTTTTTCATAATAAGCACCAGTGATCACGCTGTGCCCTTCGAGAAAATTTATCAAGATTATCTCTTTGAAATTAAAAAAAAAGATCGCCATAACTTTGTGAGCAGTCTTCCCCCTCTTGGCTCGTCTTTAGGGTCTTCCTGACATTCCTTGAAATGTTTCTTCCACCTAAAAATTGTTGTTTTATGTGGGGCACCATTCCCATGAACCTGTTGCAAAGCTTCAGTGATTTGGAAAGCTATCCACTTGAGTTTTGTTAAAAATTTAATGTTAGCCCTGATCTCAAATTTATTTTTTCCACAGCACAAAAAGTATCCTTTTCTTTGAAGGCACCTACAGAGACTAAGACAAGTGTATTACTGAGAGAACTTGTCTGCAGCCATCCACTGATCACAGAGATGTGTTTAAACATGTTTTCTTTGGAATAAACCCATGCGTATATGAACTGGTATCCTAGTAGCAATACTTTTTGACTTACCCTCATGGATTCAATGCAATCCCAATTAAAATTCCAACAGCGCTCTTTATGGAAATGGAAAAGCAATCCTTATCTTTATGTGGAATGGCAAGAGGCCTGTGTCTTAGTCACCTAGTGCTGCCATAACAGAAACACCACAAGTGGCTGGTTTTAACAAAGAGAAATTTATTTTCTCACAGTCCAGTAAGCTAAAAGTCAGAATTCAGGGTGCTGGCACCAGAGGAAGGTGTTCTTTGTCTGTTCTGGAGGGAGGTCCTTTTCATCAGTCTTCCCTTGGTCTGGGAGCATCTCAGCACAGGGACCTCAGGTCCAAAGAACTTGCTCTGCTCCCTGCACTGTTTTCTTGATGGTATGAGATCCCCATGTCTCTCTTCTCAATTCTGTCTTTTATATCTCAAAAGAGATTGGCTTAAGACACTATCTAACCTTATAGATCTCATCAATATAAAAAAAAATCATCAATATAACTGCCACTAATCCATTTTATTACATCATAGTGTTAGGATTTACAACGCATAGGGAAATCACAAAAGAGAGATGACAAAATGGTAGATAATCATACAATACTGGCAATCATGACCTAGCCAAGTTGACAGATACTTTGGAGGGGGGACACAATTCAACCCATGGCACACTGCTTGAAATCAGAGACTTGGAGACTTGTACTCCAATGTTTATTGCAGCACTATTCACAATAGTGAAAGGTGGAACCATCCTAAATGCCCATCAACAGATGAATGGATAAACAAAAATTGGTACATACATACAATGGGATACTACTAAGCCAGTAGAAGAAACCAAAGTCTTGATATGCACTGCAATGTGGATGAAGCTGGAAAACATGAATGATACCGAACGAAATAAGTCAATCTCAAAAGGACAAATGTTATATGACCTCACTTATATAAAAAGGCAAATGTATAGAGACTAAAGTTTATTAGTGGTTATGAGGGGTGGGAAGGGGTGGAAAGCAGGGAGTTAAGGGTGATGGAAAAATCACTTTGATTAAGGGTGGGGTTGCACAGCTGATTACTGGAATTGCTGTCTATAAATTACATATCAATTTGGTCTCGTATACACGATTAAACTAAGAAGCACGTTCATCGCGTGTGTTACTGTTTGTTTTATACCCAACCAAACCCAGTGCCTTTGATTTGTTTTATAGGCCTCTCTAATCTTTGGCTGATAGGTGGACTTTGAGAGTGGTTTCATTTCTGTGTCTGGGGGCCATAGAGTCTCGGGGATTCCTCCAGCCTCTGTCAGACCAGTAAGACTGGTCTTTTTCTGTAAATTTGAATTTTTTTCTGTATCTTTCTCCCACTCTGTCCAGTACCCTTTGTTTTAATCCCTGTCAGAGCGTTTGTGGTTTAAGTTTTAAAGATTATGTCAGGGCAATAGTGTCAGGGGTTCATCCAACCCCCATGGCTTCAGAAAGTCTAGAGTCCATTATAATTTGGAATCCTGTTCTGTGTTCCCCGCTTTTGATCTGGATTCTCCTAAGGAAGCTTTATCAAAATGTTTAGTAATGGTAGCCAGGCACCATCCAGTTCTTCAGGTCTCATGGCAAAGGAGGCAATTGTTCTTGGAGGCAATTAACCATACATTCCATATCCTCCTCCTATTCCTGACTCTCCTGCTTCCTCTGTTGCTCCAGGTGAATGGAGACCAATTGTCCTGCCACTTGCAAGCTTTTAAGACTCCAGGCACTACATAAAGAATTAGGAAATAGAATAGAATCGCTAAACAGCTATTAGCAATTAACTGTCTATTCATATTCTTTGCCCATTGTTCAGATACGCATTTTGCCTTTTTATCAAATTGCAAAAGTACTGCATATTAGCAATTTGTCTTTCAAATGTGCTGCAAATATTTTATCAGTCTATTGTTTGTCTTTTGACAGCATTTGTGGTGTTTTTACCATTCAGAAACTTTAACTTTTAAAGTATCTCTAATTTAACTCTAAGCTTCTGGGTTTTTCATCTTGCTTAAGAAGCTCACCTCCCTCACTTTCACATTCTACCCTACAACATTATAGAAATATTTTCCTGTGGATTTATTGGTTGCATTTAGATCTTTAATCCAGTCTACACATTTGTATTTGTACGAGCATAGCAAAAGATACACACCAAACAGTTAACATTGGTCATATAAACTTTGTATTTATACTATATTATTTGATTTATTCCGATGTATATATATATTGCTTAATTGAGAAAAAATAAACAAACAATACTGTCTATCTTTAAAACACAGTAAATGTAAACATTACAGTCTTCACTACCAACCTGAGAAAAAGAATAAAAGAAAACTATTTATTTGGAAGAGTCCTTGGGTGATGCAAACAGTTAACACACTGAGCTGCTAACCTAAAGGTTGGAGGTTTGAGTACACCCAGATATACCTCAGAAGAAAAGCCTGGTATCCACTTCCAAAAATCAATGTAATGAGCAGATACTTTTTCATTTGGGTTGATGGTCCAACTAGGGAAGATCTTTAGCTTGAGTTCTTCCTTTGAGAGCCCTGGATGGCTAGACTCCAGTGATAATTTAGGTTAGAGCCTGCTCCTCCCATAAGTGGCTTTCATAATTTATAAAAAGACTAGCATTTTAATCAAGCAACCATAGATCAGAGTTTCATACTTTTTCAGATAGCATGCTACCTAATTCTTTACTTCCGACCTCAGGAAGGCAGAATGGAAGAGGAAAAGCACTTTTTCACCTCCAAAGATCCCGTGTACAAAGGAAAAAGCATTGGAAGAAATAATACTTTACTAAGTAAATCATTTTCTATATATACCTTAAGCTAAGTTTAGCAGAAATTTGTTGACAGGTAGGTTAAGGTAGAATCAAGACACAGGACAGGGCAGAATCAGGACACAGGACAGGGCTGGAAGGGTAGAAATGGGAGAACTTAAAAAAGACAAAGTGCTGATTAAAGAAAATGCCAACAGCATGTTTTCCTGTATATCTCAATTTTATTGACAATGAGAATATTCTGTATCTCCCATGATCATCTCTAAAACGCCTTCCCTAATATGGACTGCCCATTCAAATAAAACAGTGTGTTTATTTAATTTAAGTGACTATCTTATGGAATAAGGAGCCCTGGTGGCACAACAGTTAAGTGCTCAGCTGCTAACAGAAAGGTTGGCAGTGCCAACCCACCCAATCTCTTCTCATAATGATTGCAGCCTAGGAAATCCTATGGGGCAGATCTACTCTGTCATATAGAGTTGCTATGAGTTGAAATCGACTCCACAGCACACAACAAAAGTATAGAATAGAGAGATTTCTCAAACATATCATAGATATTTCTTACAAGGTATAAGTAGAATACATACATGTGTGTATGAATGAAAGCAGGTAATACCAGAAGAATGTTTACCTGTGTTTTATTGGCAAAGGCATTCAACTATGTGGATCATAACAAATTATGGACAATATTGTGAAGAATGGGCATTCCAGAACACTTAATTGTGCTCATGTGGAACCTGTACATAGACCAAGAGGCAGTCGTTTGAACAGAACAAAGGGATATTTTGGAGGTAGACTCATTTACAGTCTATGATATGCAGATGACACAACCTTGCTTGCTGAAAGCCAAGGGAACTTGAAGCGCTCACTGATGAAGATCAAAAACTACAGCCTTCAGTATGGATTACACCCCAACATAAAGAAAACAAAAATCCTCACAACTGGACCAATAAGCAGCAGCAGCATAAATGGAGAAAAGATTGAAGTTGTCAAGGATTTCATTTTACTTGTATCCACCATCAACATCCATTGAAGTAGCAGTCAAGAAATCAAATGACTTATTGCACTGAGCAAATCTGCTGCAAAAGACCTCTTCAAAGCGTTAAAAAGCAAATATGTCACTTTGAGGACTAAGGTGCGCCTGACCCAAGCCATGGTATTTTCAATCTCATCATATGCATGTGGAAGCTGGACAATGAACAAGGAAGACTGAAGAAGAATTAATGCTTTGGAATTATGATGTTGGGGAAGAATACTGAATAAATCATGGATCGCCAGAAGAAGGAACAAATCTCTCTTGGAAGAAGTACAGCCAGGATGCTCCTTGGAGGTGAGAATGGTGAGCCTCAGTCTCACGTACTTTTGACATGTTATCAGAAGAGACAAGTCCCTGGAGAAGGACTTCATGCTTGGTAAAGCAGAGGGTCATTGAAAAAGAGCAAGACCCTCAATGAGATGGATTGACACAGTGGCTGAAACAATGGGCTCAAACATAGCAATGATTGTGAGGATGGTGCAGGACCAGGCAGTGTTTTGTTCTGTTGTACATACGGTTGCTATGAGTCAGAACTGATATCTTTCAGTATTTTCTTTTTCACGTAAACATGTATGAAAACAAGGTGGAGAAACAAATATGAACAAAATGGATTATGGCTAAACCAAGGAGTTGCAGCTAAAGAAATATTAAAATAAATAAAAATTGGTGGTGTTTAATGTCAGTCTAAGGTTACTGCCATAGTCTCTTGGGTTTTGTTCTATTTTTTCTTTTTCTAACTATAAAATTCATATATGTTGTGATGTATTAATTCTTCTATAATTGAGAGTTTTCCAAACACTGTTTCTCCTATATTCAGTATGCTTTTCAAGAGCAGAATGTTATCTTGCATTACATTGCAGATTCATAAATTAAAACTCAAATTTTTTCCAAATAACTTCACAAACACGTTAAACAGAAAAAGAAAGGTAGACTTTAGAGTTGGGAAGGTATAAGAATTTTTCATGTTTAAAGAATTGGATGTGACTGCCAATAATTCGGTGGTTTTAGCTGCTTTCGAAAGGAAGAAGGTGATAATAGCTCCTTGGTGGAATACTTTTGGCTGGACTTGATTAAATCTAAGTTTAAAACTTACATAGAACATCTTGGACTGCATTTTTCTTCTTTTTTTTAAGGAATGGCATTTCATCCTACTGTGGCCTTGTCAGAAACTGGGCCTTTTAGGAGTCTGGCACTAGATTAGACACTAACAAACGAGCTTAGTATCCTGGGTAATATGAGTTCCAAACCCAAAACCAAACCCACTGCCATTGAATTGATTCTGACTCATAGCGATCTTCAATCAACACTGATGAGTTCGTGTTTCACTAAAACCCTGTACCTGTAATTTTGGAAAGGAGTCTGTCTTCGTTATCTAGTGCCGCTATAACAGAAATACCACAAGTGGATGATTTTAACAAAAAGAAATTAATTTTCTCACAATTTAGGAGGCTAGAAGTCCGAATTCAGAGTGCCGGCTCTAGGAAAATGCTTTGTTTTTGTCAGCTCTGAGGGAAGTTCCTTGTCTCTTCTTTGAGCTTCTGCTCCTGGGTGATCTTCATGTGGCTTGGGATCTCTCTTCCCCCATCTCTGCTTCTAGCTTGCATTTAATCTTTTTTTTTCCCCCTGATTATTTCTCTTTTTTTTATTTTTATTGTGCTTTAAGTGAAAGTCACAAACCAAGTCAGTCTCTCATACAAAAACTTAAACACCTTGCTATATACTCCTTGTTGCTCTCCCTGTAATGAGACAGCACACTCATTCCCTCCACTCTCTAGTTTCGTGTCCATTCGGCTAGCTTCTGACCCCCTCTGCCCTCTCATCTCCTCTCCAGACAGGAGCAGCCCACATAGTCTCATGTGTCTACTTGATCCAAGAAGCTCACTCTTCACCAGTATCATTTTCTGTCCCATAATCCAGTCCTAACCGTATCTGAAGAGTTGGCTATGGGAATGGTTCCTATTTTGTGTTAACAGAAGGTCTAGGAACCATGACCTCTGGGGTCTTTCTAGTCTCAGTCAGACCATTAAGTCTGATCTATTTATGAGAATTTGCTGTCTGCATCCCACTGCTCTCCTGCTCCCTCAGGGGTCCTCTGTTGTGTTCCCTGTCACGGCAGTCATCGGTTGTAGCCGGGCGCCATCTAGTTCTTCTGGTCTTGGGCTGAAGTAGTCTCTGGTTTATGTGGCCCTTTCTGTCTCTTGGGCTCATAATTACCTTGTGTCTTTGGTGTTCTTCATTCTCCTTTGCTCCAGGTGGGTTGAGACAAATTGATGCATCTTAGATGGCTAATGCCTAGCATTTAAGACCCCAGAAGATACGCTCCAAAGTGGGATGCAGAATGTTTTCTTAATAGATTTTATTATGCCAATTGACTTAGATGTCCCCTGAAACCATGGTCCCCAAAACCCCGCCCCCACTACACCGGCCTTCAAAGCATTCAGTTTATTCAGGAAACTGCTTTGCTTTTGGTTTAGTCCAGTTGTGCAGACCTGTCCTGTATTGTGTGTTGTCTTTCCCTTCACCTAAAGTAGTTCTTGTCTACTATCTAATTAGTGAAAACTCCTCTCCCTCCTTCCCTCCCTCCCTCCCTCCCCCCCTCCCCACTCTCAAAACCATCAAAGAATATTTTCTTCTCTGTTTAAACTATATTTTAAGTTCTTGTAATGGTGGTCTCATACAATATTTGTCCTTTTGCAACTGACTAATTTCACTCAGCATAATGCCTTCCAGATTCCTCCATGTTATGAAATGTTTCACGGATTCATCATTGTTCTTTATCGGTGCATACTATTCCACTGTGTGAATATACCATAATTTATTTATCCGTTCATCTGTTGATGAGCACCTTGGTTGCTTCCATCTTTTTGCTATTGTAGACAATGCTGCAATGAACATGGGTGTGCATGTATCTGTTCACGTAACGGCTCTTATTTCTCTAGAATATATTCCGAGGAGTGGGATTGCTGGATCCTATGGTAGTTCTATTTCTAGCTTTTTAAGGAAGCACCAGATCAATTTCCAAAGTGGTTGTACCATTTTACATTCCCATCAGCAGTGTATAAGTGTTCCAGTCTCTCTACAACCTCTCCAACATTTATTATTTTGTGTTTTTTGGATTCATACCGGCCTTGTTGGAGTGAGATGGAATCTCATTGTAGTTTTGATTTGCATTTCTCTAATGGCTAATGATCCTGAGCATTTCCTCATGTATCTGTTAGCTACCTGAATGTCTTCTTTAGTGAAGTACCTGTTCCTATCCTTTGCCCATTTTTTAATAGGGTTATTTGTCATTTTGTAGTTGAGTTTTTGCAGTATCATGTAGATTTTAGAGATCAGACGCTGATCAGAAATGTCATAGCTAAAAACTTTTCCCAGTCCGTAGGTAATGTTTTTACTCTTTTGATGAAGTCTGTGGATGAGCATAAACCAAAGACCAAACCCAGTGCCAATGAGTCAATTCCAACTCATAGTGACCCTACAGGACAGAGTAAAACTGCCCCATAGAGTTTCCAAGCATAGTCTGGTGGATTTGAACTGCCGACCTCTTGGTTAACAGCCATAGCGCTTAACCACTACACCACTAGGGTTTCCTGGATGAGTATAGGTGTTTGATTTTTAAGAGCTTCCAGTTATCTAGTTTCTCTTCTGCATTGTTAGTAATGTTTTGTATACTGTTTATGCCATGTACTAGGGCTCCTGAAATTGTCCCTATTTTTTCTTCCATGATCTTTATTGTTTTAGATTTTATATTTAGGTCTTTGATCCATTTTGAGTTAGTTTTTGTGTACGGTGGGAGGTATGGGTCTTGTTTCATTTTTTTGCAGTGGATATCCAGTTATGCCCGCACCATTTGTTAAACAGACACTCTTTTCCCCATTTAACTGACTTTGGGCCTTTGTCAAATATCAGCTGTTCATATGTGGATGGACTTATGTCTAGATTCTCAATTCTCTTCCATTGGTCCATGTATCTGTTGTTGTACCAGTACCAGGCTGTTTTGATTACTGTGTCAGTATAATAGGTTCTAAAATCAGGTAGAGTGAGGGCTCCCACTTTGTTCTTCTTTTTCAGTAATGCTTTACTTATCCGGGACCTCTTTCCCTTCCATATGAAGTTGGTGATTTGTTGCTCCATCTCATTAAAAAATGTCGTTGGACTTTGGATTGGAATTGCATTGTACCTATAGATGGCTTCTGGTAGAATAGACATTTTTACAATGCTAAGTCTTCCTACTATGACAAGGTATTTTTCCACTTATGTAGGTCTCCTTTTGTTTCTTGCCGTAATGTCTTGTAGTTTTCTTTATATAGGTCTTTTACATCTCCAGTAAGATTTATTGCTAAGTATTTTATCTTTTGGGGGGCTACAGTAAGTGGTATTCATTTGGTGATTTCCTCCTCAATGTTATTTTTGTTGGTGTAGAGGAATCCAACCAAGGTTTGTATGTTTATCTTGTATCCTGATGCTCTGCTGAACTCTTCTATTAGTTTCAGTACTTTTCTTGAGGATTCTTTAGGGTTTTCTGTGTATAAAATCATGTCATCTGCAAACAGAGATACTTTTACCTCTCCCTTACCAATCTGGATGCCCTTTATTTCTTTATCTAGACTAATTGCTCTGGCTAGGACCTCCAGCACAATGTTGAATAAGAGTGGTGATAAAGGGCATCCTTGTCTTGTTCCCAATCTCAGGGGGAATACTCTCAAACTCTCTCCATTTAGAATGATGTTGGCTGTTGGCTTTGTATAAATGCCCTTTATTATGTTGAGGAATTTTCCTTCTATTCCTATTTCGCTGAGAGTTTTTATCATGAATGGGTGTTGAATTTTGTCAAATGCCTTTTCAGCATCAATTGATAAGATCATGTGGTTCTTCTCTTTTGTTTTACTTATGTGATGGATTACATTAATTGTTTTTCTAATGTTGAACCATCCCTGCATACCTGGTATGAATCCCACTTGGTCATGGTGAATTATTTTTTTGATATGTTGTTGAATTCTATTGGCTAGAATTTTGTTGAGGATTTTTATGTCTGTGTTCACAAGAGATATTAGGTCCATAATTTTCTTTTTTTGTGGTATCTTTATCTGGTTTGGTATCAGGAATATAGTGGCTTCATAGAATGAGTTTGGAAGTATTCCAACCTTTTCTATGCTCTGAAATACCTTTAGTAGTAGTGGTATTAACTCTTCTCTGAAAGTTTGGTAGAACACTGCAGTGAAGCCGTCCGGACCAGGGCTTTTTTTTGTTGGGAGTTTTTTTATTACCTTTTCAATCTCTTCTTTTGTTACGGGTTTATTTAGTTGTTGTACCTCTGCTTGTGTTAGTTTAGGTAGGTAGCGTGTTTCTAGGAATTCATCTATTTCTTCTAGGTTTTCAAATTTGTTAGAGTACCATTTTTTGTAGTAATCTGATATGATTCTTTTAATTTCAGTTGGATCTGTTGTAATATCGCCCATCTCAATTCTTATTCAGGTTATTTGCTTCCTCTCCTGTTTTTCTTTTGCCAGTTTGGCCAATGGTTTATCAAATTTATCAATCTTTTCAAAGAACCAGCTTTTGGCTTCATTTAATTCCGCTGTAATTTTTATTATTTGTTTTCTTCTGGTGCCTGAGGTTTTCTTTTGCTGCTCTCTATTTGTTCAAGTTGTAGGGATAATTCTTTGATTTTGGCCCTTTCTTCTTTTTGGATGTGTGCATTTATTGATATAAATTGACCTCTGAGCACTGCTTTCGCTGTGTCCCAAAGGTTCTGATAGGAAATGTTTTCGTTCTCATTGGATTCTATGAATTTCACACAAGTTCTTGCCCACTGCATAAAAAGCATCACCCTTACTCTTTTACATCTTTGTATTCAAGTAACTCTGTAGAAAATATTCAAGATTATTTTATTCCTTAGGGTGTTATATAGTTTTTTTAGTAATTCAAATATCTAATGAATCCTTTAGACATTGAAAGTGCAAATTGTCTATGTTCACAAAATTTTGACTATTAGTGCAGTCTCTCTGCACTGGGATCCTACTGAAGCAGCCCTGCTTTCTATAGCCGAGAGGTGGCAGCATGTTCCAGGAAAATGTCCCAAGAACTGAAGGATCCTGTTTTTCCTCTGAATATTCAGAGCTGCCACAGAACTGCTGGACTATGAAACGCAAGGTAAACAAATCCATTTACATTGCTGATCCTGGACAAACTGTATTTTCAAAATTACTCGTTACCATCAAGTTGATTCTGACTCATAGTGATTTCCAAATTAGCAGAGGTCAAAGTGATTTCAACCATTTTACAGCTAGATCCACTGTCACCATTCCTGATTATCATCTGCTTGTTAACCAACAATACGTGTTGTTGTTGTTGTGGGCATCAACTCAATTCCAACTCATATTGACTCTATACGACAAAGTAGAATTGCCCCTTAGGGTTTTCTAGGCTGCAATCTTCACGAAAGCAGATTGCCACAATTTTCTCCCCAGAGCGGCTGGTGAGTTCAAACTACCGACATTTCAGTTAGTAGCCTAGTGCTTAACCACTGAGCCATCAGGGCTCCTTACAATAGGCATAATGCAATGCAAAACAGCAACATTCATGCCAAGCCATAGAAGAGGGAGGAAAGAACAAAAACCAACGGATGTTTGGGAAAATGAGAATAGAAGAAATGCTTAAGTAATCTGGGACAGATCTCATACGCACATTTAATAACTCTTCCTTCTAATAAACATGATGAAAATGTAATATGTATTTTTATTGTTCACAGTAGTAAACTTTTATATATAACTATATTATTAACTTATATATTATCAGTAATAGTCCAATCAAACGACTACAAAAACTAGTGAGATTTTTGTTATCGTTGTTAGGTGCCGTCAAGTACGTTCTGACTCACAGCGACCCTATATAAAACAGAACAAAACACTGCCCAGTCCTGTACCATCCTCACAATCTTTGCTTTGCTTGAGCCCACTGTTGCAGTCACTGTGTCAATCCACCTCTTTGAGGGTCTTCCCCTTTTTCACTGACCTCTACTTTACCAAGCATGAAGTCCTTCTCCAGGGATTGATTCCTCCTGACATGTCCAAAGTATGTGAGATGAAGTCTCGCCATTCTTCCTTCTAAGGAGCATTCTGGCTGTACTTCTTCCAAGACAGATTTGTTTGTTTTTTTGGCTGTCCATGGTATATTCAGTATTCTTCACCAATACCATAATTCAAAGATGTCAGTTCTTCTTTGGTCTTCCTTATTCATTGTCCACCTTTCACATGCATATGAGGCAAATGAAAACATCTTGGCATGAGTCAGGTGCACTTTAGTCTTCAAGGTGACATCTTTGCTTTTCAACACTTTAAAGAGATCTTTCGCAGCAGATTTGCCCAATGCAATGAATCTTTTGATTTCTTGACTGCTGCTTTCATGGGTGTCATTTGTGGATCCAAGTACAATGAAATCCTTGACAACTTCAATCTCTTCTCCGTTTACTATGATGTTGCTTATTGGTCAAGTTGTGAGGATCTTTGTTTTCTTTACGTTGAGGTGTAATCCATATGGAAGGTTGTGGTCTTTGATCTTCAAATCCTCTTCACTTGCAGCAAGCGAGTTTGTGTCATCTGCATAAAGCAGGTTGTTAATGAGTCTTCCTCCAATCCTGATGTCCCGTTCTTCATATAGTCCAGGTTCTTGAATTATTTGCTGAGCACACAGGTTGAATAGGTATGGTAAAAAGGATACAACCCTGACACACACCTTTCCTTTAAACCATGCAATATCCCTTTGTTCTATTCGAATGACTGCCTTGTGATCCATGTACAGATTCCTCACAAGCACAATTAAATGTCTGGATTTTCCATTCTCTGCAATGTTATCCATAATTTGTTATGATCCACACAGTCGAATGCCTTAGCATAGTCAATAAAACACACGTAAACATCTTTCTGGTATACTCTGCTTTCTGCCAGGATCCATCTGACATCAGCTATGATATCTCTGGTTCCAAATCCCTTTCTAAATCTGGCTTGAATTTCTGGCAGTTCCCTGTTGATATACTGCTGCAGCCACTTTTGAACGATCTTCAGTAAAACTTTGCTGGCATGTGACGTTAATGATATTGTTCTATAATTTCAGCATTCGGTTGGATCATCTTTCTTGGGAATAGGCATAAATATGGATCTCTTCCAGTTGGTTGGCCAGGTAGCTGTCTTCCAAATTTCTTGATATAGACGAGTGAGCACTTCCAGCACACCGTATCCGTTTGCTGAAACATCTCAATTGGTATTCTGTCAATTCCTGGATCTTTGTTTTTCACCAGTGCTTTCAGTGCAGTTTGGACTTCCTTCAGTACCATCAGTTCCTGATCATGTTACCTCCTGAAATGGTTGAATGTCGACCAATTCTTTTTGGTATAGTGACTCCGTATATTCCTTCCATCTTCTTTTGATGCTTCCTGTGTGTTTAGTATTTTCCTCGTAGAATCCTTTAGTATTGCAACTCAAGGCTTGAATTTTTTTCTTCAGTTCTTTCAGCTTGAGAAATGCTGAGTGTGTTCTTCCCTTTTGGTTTTCTATCTCCAGGTCTTTCCATATGTCATCATAATACTTTGCCTTCTCGAGCCACCCTTTTGAAATTTTCTGTCCAGCTCCTTTACTTCATCGTTTTTTTCCTTTTCCTTTAGCCAGTCAACATTCAAGAGAAAGTTTCAGAGTCTCTTCTGACATCCATTTAGGTCTTTTTTTTTTTTTCCTCTCTTATCATTTTAGTGACCTCTTGCTTTCTTCATGCATGATGTCATTCCACAACTCATCTGGTCTTTGGTCATAGTGTTCAATGCGTCAAATCTATTCTTGTGATGGTCTGTAAATTCAGGTGGGATATACTCAAGGTCCTACTTTGACTGTTGTGGACTTGCTCTAATTTTCTTCAGTTTCAACTTGAACTTACATATGAGTAATTGATGGTTTGATCCACAGTCGGCCCCTGGCCTTGTTCTGACTGATGATGTCGAGCTTTTCCATCATCTCTTTCCACAGATGTAGTCGATTTGATTCCTGTGTAACCCATCTGGCGAGGTCCATATGTATAGCCACCATTTACATTGGTGAAAAAGGTATTTGCAATAAAGAAGTCATTGGTCTTGCAAAACTCAATCATTCAATCTCTGGCATCATTCCTATAACCAATGCCATATTTTCCAACTACCAATCCTTCTTTGTTTCCAACTTTCACATTCCAATCACCAGTAATTATCAGTGCATCCTGATTGCATGTTTGATCAATTTCAGGCTGCGGAAGTTGGTAAAAATCTTCAATTTCTTCATCTTTGGCCTTAATGGTTGGTGCATAAATTTGAATAATAATCATATTAACTGGTTTTCCTTGTAGGTGTATGGGTATTATCCCATCACTGACAGCATCGTACTTCAGGATAGATCTCTAATTGTTCTTTTTGACGATGAGTGCAACACCATTCCTCTTCAAGTTGTCATTCCCAGCGTAGTAGACCATATGATTGTCCAATTCAAAATGACCAATACCAGTCCATTTCAGCTCACTAATGCCTAGGATTATGCGTTCCATTTCATTTTTAATGATTTCCAATTTTCCTAGAATCATACTTCATGCATACATTCAACTTTCTGGTTATTAATGGGTGTTTGCAGCTGTTTCTTCTCATTTTGAGTTGTGCCACATCAGCAAATGAAGGCCCCGAAAGTTTGACTCCATCCTTAAGGTCAACTCTATTTTGAGGAGACAGCTCTTCCCCAGTCGTCTTTTGAGTGCCTTCCAACCTGAGGGGCTCATCTTCTGGCACTATATCAGGCAATGTTCCGCTGCTATTCATAAGGTTTTCACTGGCTAATTCTTTTCAGAAGTAGACCACCAGGTCCTTCGTCCTAGTCTGTCTTAGTCCGGACGCTCAGCTGAAATTTGTCCACCGCGGGAAACCATTCGGTTTTTGAATAAGGGTGGCACACCTTCCAGCGTCAGAGCAACACACAAGCTGACAGACGCGTGGGGGGTGGCACATTTAGAATGCATAAAAATAGTATCAACTTGGCTGTTAAAGAAGTAAGCATCAGCTGTCTAAAATGTCACTGAAAACAACAACTCATTTTGCCAATAGCAAAGCCTAAAACATATTTTTTCAGTATTTGTTTTGTATACTGTATGTAATGCATAAGCACAAAAAGTACACAAGTCGCAAGCCACCATAACCAGTGTGAAATAAACCCAGAACCTACAAAACACAGGGCAAATACCAAGATATTCACTGTCGTTGTTGTTAGGTGCTATAGAGTCAAATCCGACTCATAGTGACCCCATGTACAACAGAACAAAACACTGCCCGGTCCTGAGCCACCGTCACAACGTTATGCTTGAGCTCATTGTTGCAGCCACTGTGTCGATCCATTACATAGAGGGTCTCCTTCTTTTTCACTGGCCCTCTACTTTACCAAGCATGATGTCCTTGGTGTGTAAAATATATACTATATACTAAGACAAACATTTGACTGATGCTGAATAAGAATTGTATGTACCTGTTTCAACTTACCTACAAATTTAACTAAAGACAAACTTAGGAACATATCTCATTTGTAACCCGGGGACTGCACGTATACAAGATACCTGTGTGGTGTACGAGAAGCTGTTGCGCTTGTTAAGTCCAGTTACATATGCTACATCCCATTCTCTGGTTGGAATTTCTGAACTCTGTTATAACCTTACGGAACCATTGACATATTTGCAGTCAGATGTTGCCCAAATGGATGGTATTCAGCTCATGACTGAATATAAGTTAGTTATTTGTTAACACCATGTTGCCTAACAATATTAAAATAAGATTAAATTCTGCCATAATTTCCCTATTCAAAGTGCAGTTTTGAAGGGATATTTCAAAGTAAACCATTAGGCCTAGCAACCAATTAGTCAGACAGCATTACTTTTGTAATTAATGCCCACCAAATCTTTTCATTTAAAAAAATTATTATAAGTTAACCATACCAAAAAACCAAACCAAACCTGTAGCTGTCGAGTCAATGCTGACTCACAGTGACCCTATAGGACAGAGTAGAATTGCACCATAGGGTTTTCCAAGGCTGTAATCTTTACAGAGGCAGTTAGCCACTTTGTTCTCCACAGAGGAGTTTTGGGTCCAAACTGCTGACCTGCAGCCAAGCGCTTTAACCACTGTGCAACCAGCGGTCCTCAAAAATAACCATAGCAGTTTTATAAGTCTATCATTGTAAAAATGGCATGGGGACAGTATCTGACCTCCTCTAACTTCACAAGGGGGAAGGAGACTCAAGATCAACAGCCCAAGGCTGATTCCTGTGAGGCAGAGGTCAGACATGCCTCCTATTTCCACCATCTTTACCAATTCTGACACTAAGTGTCCCTCCCATGATGCTCTCTACTTCTCTACTGGGTTCAGTAATTCATTGCAATGGCCACACAGAACTGACAGACAATACTCATGATTATGAGGTTTATAGGGAAGCAACAAGTTACAATTCAGGTTCAGGAACACTCAGGATACAGTTCTTCCAGCAGAACAGCCTCTTCCCATCCATGCTCTCAGGCATGCCTCTCTGGCCCTCAGCTTCTGCCCTGCTCGGGCAAGTGTTGCAAAGTTCTTTTAGCTCTGCCAATAAGGGTCCAGAGGCACTCTATCCCACCAGCAAGCCTCCTGCCCAAAGACAATCAGCTTTCTTGCCCTGTGAGACAGGAAGCCCACCTCCCTCCCCCCCACCCTGTCTCCTGCTGTCGTTTCTCTGCCACCGCTTCGCTCTCGCTCTCTTGCTCTCTCTCCTAGTTCCAGGAGTTTTTTAGCACAGGCATCCCAGGTCCAAAGGATGTGCTGTCTGCTTTTGGCTGTTCTTCTTTGGTGGTGGTGGAGTCCTCTCTCTTCTCTGGAACTGGCTCTCTTTTAAGACAAAATTGAGCAATCCTCTTGGTGGGCCACAATTGCCTTATTTTCACAGTCCCACCCAATCACTTGGGTAGGAGTTACAAGACCATGGCTAGAAAGGCCACACAAAAGCAATCCATTGCACCACAGTCATTGACAGATAAGTTTTACTTTACAGATTCACTGAAAACACTAAACTATAATATTTCAGACATGAATACTGTCAGACTAAATCAAAATTTTTAGAACTCTTTGTAGGAACTGATAAAGTTTTTTGAGTTGCTGCTGATCCAGAATGGCATGGAACCAAGATTAGCTACATGTGACCAAATGAACTAAAGGAATTACCATAAGATCTTTATAAAAGATTGCCAGTGTTCAAATTTCTAGATATAGGAAGCCATTTTTATTTTCCTGCCCCTCTTTTTATATGAAAATCAGTTATTTCAGTAACTAATAACATTGTGTTGGCTACAGAATATCCTATAGATTAAAAGATATAATGATGTTAAATTTATGACTAAGTACATTTAGCATGTTTTAAATGATTCTGCTGATGGACTCCAAGATGTAAATGCTGAAATGACTACAGTGAGAAATGACTATTATGGCTGTGAGTCAGAATTGACCTTGGTTTGGTTTTATGTTGCTTATACTAACTCTAATAACGTTAAATGTTGTCAGTCTTTAATCCCGTACTATAAGAAATATTTTTGCAGGTTAAAGAAGACTTTGAAAACTGAAAAATTAAATTTCAAAATCTCCCTGGTATTGTTCCAAGGGACCATATATACTAAAAGAACATCAGCTAAGAAATTCCCAGGCACATCGTTAGAAAGGATCATATGTGGTTCTCCTTACTAATCCTTGTGCCGCTAAATTACGGAGTTAAAACTTGGATTCATTTCTCCCAGCTATAGAAGGCAATCACTCCTGAATGGACTGTTCAACCAGTTAAGGACATAAGCTAAAATTCAGACACCTTCTGGAAGAGAAGCAGACTGCTTGTGCTCCCAAGACCCTGGACCAGGCCTGTAACCAAGGCTCAAGCAGACTGTTAAGATCTTGAGACTCTTGTTTCTGATTGTCATCATCCTTTTAGTCTCATTAGTTTGGATTGCAGCAGTGCAATCTTTAGGCATTTTTTAACTGTCTAATAATGATAATAATAATAACCCATTGCCATTGGGATGAGTACATCTCATAACGACCTTACGGGACAAAGTAGAGCTGCCCCATAGGGTTTCCAAGGAGTGACTGATGGATTAGAACTGCCAACTCTTTGGTTAGCAGCCGATCTCTTAACCACTGCACTACCAGGGATCCCTAATGATAATAGGAGTAATCATAGTTTTTGTATGTTTGTGGTATTATTCCTGTAACTGTTTTAATCTCTTTATTCTTTCCTTTTCCTATTGCTTGGAATACTGTTAAGTTCTTGGTCACAGTCTCTGTTGCAAACCTGGTTAATTATATTAATAATAATAATCTTTGTTATTGAAATTATAAAATGTGTTATAAGAATTATGTATATCAGCAATGCATTCAGGAACCCATAACTAGAGAAGCCTCATGACTTAGATTAGCAATCCGAAAATAGGTTAGGTTGTTCCTCCAATGCGGCCATACCCTATCTATTCCCTGTACCAATATCACTGAAGATGGCTGCTAAGCCATAGTATGGACTTATTGGTGTTGTCCAGCAACCAAGGTTCCAGTGGTCCCCAACTATGAGGAAAAAAATGCACTTAACATGAAAAATAAGAAAGGAATAAACCATAAATGTTAAGCCGCCACCTGACAGTAGCACATTAACAAACCCATGCACAAGAGAGTATGCCTGTGTCATCAAAGTATGTTCTTGGAAATCTTTGCTCAAAAGGAGGGAATGATGTGGGATATAAAATCAAAAGAGGAATATGGCCTAAAAGTAAAATGGCTGAACTAATGATAAAGGCTCAGTCCACCTTTCACACAGATTCAAACCCTGTTGCTTACCTTTCATCCAGATTCAACCCTGTTGCTTAGGAACCTATTATTAAGGAAACAATTCTCTTTGTGGTCAGGCTAAGAATGTGAATACTGCTTGTCCTGGGGTCTGTAACCAAACCTTATCAAAACTCTTTGTTTCATATCTCCCCAGGAGATCTTGTGCTCTGAGCAAGGTAATGTTTGACAATTTGTTCTCGACAATGCCCTTCATGCCATTGTCATGATAATGTTTTGTGAGGGACAGGAGAACCCCGTCACCTTTTAATTATGTCCTTTAGCCAATCAATGTAAGGCAACTGTAGTAATGTAACCAATGACATCTGAAGCTCCCCTTGTCAATATCTCGCCTTTGACTGACCTTAATTGCTGTAAACCAATCATAATTTTGAAGACCGCCCACTCCCCCCACACCCATTCTTTGTTTCAGCCATATAAAATTGTATTTGTAATTTCTGTGTCTTGGACTTCGTGGTTTCATTTTCATGGGCCACCTAGATGCCTGGCTTAACCTGATTTCAAACCTCAACAAGCCTCCTTTAATTTATTTCAAATAGACTGTGAGTTTTCCATACGACATAATCGTGGGAAAGCGCAATATAAAAAGATTTACTTTTTGATCAGTCCGTTCATCCACCTGTTTATTTTTGTGAAGATCCTGGAAAAGAACTGGAATTACAGGCAAATCTGAATACTCTTCTAAAAACGGAGAGCGGGTTTAGTCGGGGAAAAAGATGACACCAAGAACGGTAGGTGGCAGTGGGCGCATGGCGGGATAGGAAACGGACGGGCGGAGAGCCTTAGCCTCCCTGAACCACTTCCTCTCAACGCAGGAAACGTCTGTCAGCCCAGCGTCCAGAGCCGGCTGGCTGCGGTAAAAGGAGAATCCACGGCGATGACTGGCTGCCGGCGAGCAAGGGGCGGGGCAGACCAAGGCTACGGAGGGCGCACCAGCGACGCGCGCGAGCGGAAGGTCGAAGCGCGCACTTCCGGTCTTTGTGGCTCTCCGCCGGGGGTCTGTGGCTCGCAGCCTGTCCGGCCCGGGGCTTCGCAGGGAGGCAGGGGGGTTCCGAGGCGAGGGAGGACAGGAAAGGTGCGCTGACCGGGCGGTGGGCGCTGGGCGGAGGAGCCCAGCCCCTCGTTCAGCTTGCCCTGGAGTCGCGGCTCTTTGTCGTGGAGGCTGCTCTGAGCGTCTTGGGGACGCAAAGGACGTCGGCACTCAATCCCCTGCTTTCGGGAGAGATCACACTTATTCCCAACCCCGGTGACTTTGCAAACGCTGTGGTTTAACCGGGGATATAAAAATAGAAAGGTTGGTGTAGTCACATATCTGTGGCATAAATATTCTAGTCCATCTCTAAAGTTAATCGTGATGTTAGGTTAAATTTTACTTACCGGTTTTGCTAATTCAAGGGTATACCCTCCTATCGATATTCCCCTAATCTAAAATCAGATCATGTTTGCTGTGTACCACAACGTATCTACATAATTAATTGCTGCCATGCTTCACTTTTAAAACTTTTGTTCCCAGTACCTTATGTGTTTTTTGAGGGCTGAGGTTCCTTTTCCTTCTTTTGGGTCTCTTTATGATATTTAACATGTCTGAACATGTGGTAAGCATTTAACAAATATTTATTGGTTAATTTCTCCGTAGACTCATTTATTCCCTGGGCAAGAACCTTTTTTTGTATCCTAGTGCCCGGCAGGACAGAGCCCAGAGACAGTGCCTCAGTGTTGATTGAAGGAATTCCGTGAATCCCAAATTTGAACAACAAGCAAATATTGAATAATATTTTTGTTTACATCAACTCATGTTTAATGTGAATTTCTAAAAATGTTTTCTTACTACCTTAAATGAATATCAACATTTGCCATAGATACAAAGGAACTAAAAATAAATGCTTAAAAATCAGTATTATTAGTTTCTAGCAAGATACTGTTGCCCTCAGAAGTCTGAAGCCTGTACTTCGTCTATTAAAAATGGAATTTTGCAAGTTTACACACTTGTTGAAGATATACTAGCACCCAAGAGTTTTCCCCTTGGTGAAATCAGGCTTGAAAGAGAATTGAAAAATTTTTCTCACTGTGTGATTAATATTAATATTGTGTCATTTTACTTTTAAAGTTATTTCTTAAAACATTAGTCATAGGAATTCTACAAAATGGGGGACACTGAATGCCATGACTGATTTTTAGTTTCTGATTATTGTTTATTTAGTCACAGTCTCAAATTTGCTCCCTTTCAATAAATTGCTTGAGTGACCTGACTTATTTACGAGTTCTTAGAGATTTTTTCAATTTTTAACAATGCTTTTGTGTTCTCCAGGAAAGCCCTTGAAAGAAGAAATACTAAAGGAAACTCTGAAGCACAGAACCCAGTTGTGTAGCAAACTTTTTGCTAAGCTGCCTCAGCCTAGAATGGCTGTGGAATCCAGAGCATTTTCAACCCTGGTAACTCAGGATCCTCAGGAACAAGAACTAATCGTAGTGAAAGTAGAAGAGGGCCTTTCCTGGGGTCAGAAATCTAAGCAGGATGGGAGTGCCCAGGCCTGCCAAGAAATGTTTCGCCAGCAATTCAGAAAGTTTTGCTACAAGGAGACTCCTGGGCCGCGGGAGGCTCTGGGGCGACTTCACGAGCTTTGCTATCGGTGGCTGATGCCAGAGTTGCACACAAAGGAGCAGATCCTGGAACTGCTGGTGTTGGAACAGTTCCTGAGCATCCTGCCTGAGGAGCTGCAGGTCTGGGTTCAGCAACAGAGTCCAAAAAGCGGCGAGGAAGCTGTGACCCTGTTGGAGGATTTGGAGAGAGAGTTCGATGATCCAGGGCAGCAGGTGGGAACAGGGAGGTGTGATGTGTTATGGGAGAAGGAGTTTCCAGGCTGGAGCGTGTGGTCTCATCATAATAATAGAATGAAAATTGTTACTGAGCCATAACCTTGAAGTGACTACTTAGGCCAGTATAAGTCTCTGCCCTTAAATGGTTCTTTTTCCCCTTTCCTCCTCCCTAGAGTTGTCTTTGTTGAACTCTTTTCTGAGATTTTTACTCAGCGGTTTCCCAGGGATATTCTCACTAAGCTAACCACATCTTATTGACTTCAGGTTCCAGGTAGTCTTCAGGGTCCAGCAGTGCCCTGGAAGGATTTGACATCTCTTGGAGCATCCCAAGAGTCAACAGACGTCCAACTCCAGCCTTCAAAGACACAGCTGAAATCCTGGGAACCTTGCCTGTCCCTCAGAAGTGGTAAGGAATAGAAAGTCATCTGGGGACTTTGATTAATTAGGCCTCCGGTTTTGAGGGTGCAGGAGAAATTGCATTTCATAACCTTGCGACATGTGAGCATCACCATAATTATGCTAGACAAGAGGTGCTTACTTTACAGCTTTGTTTCCAGCAACCCTCATAAACTGCATTCAGCACTCTTTTGTCAGTTTACCTGTCATTTGTTCACTTATTCATTCATTTCTTCATTTTACAATTTACTAGAGTGCTAATACATTTCGGGTTCTGTGCTAGGCACTGGATCTCTATCGTCAAAGAGCTTTCAGGTCTAGGTAGGTGGCAGATGAGCGAAAAAGCATTGCAACATAGTATAGTAAGTTATAGAATAAAAGTAGGCACTAGGTAGTGGTGGTTCAGTGGTAGAATTCTCACCTTCCACGGGGACGACCAGAGTTTGATTCCTGGCCAGTGCACTTCATGCACATACACTGCCCATCTCTCAGTGGAAGCTGTGTGTTGCTATGATGCTGAAGTGATTTCGGCAGAGCTTCCTCACTAAAACCAACTAGGAAGAAAGGCCTGATGAGCTACTTCCAAATATTAGCCAGTGACAACCCTATGTATCACAGTGGTCTAATCCTGTCACACATGTGGTTGCTATGAGTTAAGGGCTGACTCGACAGCAGCTACCAATAGCAGGTCCTAAGGAAGCCCATAAAACGGCACCTAAGCCAGTCTTGGAGCCCTGGTGGCACAGTGGTAAAGAGCTCAGCTGCTAACCAAAAGTTTGGCAGTTTGACTCCACCAGCTGCTCCTCGTGAGTCCTATGGGGCAATTCTGCTCTGTCTTGTAGGGTCATGATTAGTCAGAATCAACTCGATGGCAACAGATTTTGTTTTTTGGGTTAACCCAATATTAGAAGTTCAAGGAACACTTCCTGGAGGAAGTGATAGAACCCATAGTATGAGTAGGAGAAAGCCAGGTAAATAGGGAGGAGGACTATCCCAAGCAGAGGCCATAAAGTCCTGTGAGAGAATACAGACCATTCTGGGAACTGCAGTAATCCATGTTGGCTTGAATGGTGTATTGATAGGGAAGGAGAGTGAGAAGTGAACTAAAGAGGAAAATGGGATCCAGGTTATAAAAATGTAAATGTTGTGCTAATTAGTTTGTACATGTTCCTGGGTGCTGAGGGGTTCAGTTGAAAGATTTGGGGGCAAGGGAGTGACATGATTTGATGTATGTTTTGAAACTTAGCTGCACAATGGAGAATGGATTTGAGAAAGGGAAGAGTAGAGTCCTGGAGTCCTGTTACAGGCCTTTGCAATCAAGGAGGCCACAGTGAATGAATCAAAATGTATATTACCCTCACCCCAAGAAGATCAAAGGTGACTCCTGTTCATCAGTATTGTTGTTGTTGTTGTTGTTAGGTGCCGTCGAGTCGGTTCCGACTCGTAGCGACCCTGTGCACAACAGAACGAAACACCGCCCAGTCCTGCACCATCCTTATAGTCGTTGTTATGCTTGAGCTCATTGTTGCAGCCACTGTATCAGTCCACCTCGTTGAGGGTCTTCCTCTTTTCCACTGACCCTGTACTCTGCCAAGCATGATGTCCTTTTCCAGAGACTGATCCCTCCTGAAAACATGTCCAAAGTATGTAAGATGCAGTCTCACCATCCCTGCCTCTAAGGAGCATTCTGGCTGCACTTCTTCTAAGACAGATTTGTTAGTTCTTTTGGCAGTCCATGGTATATTCAATGCTCTTCGCCAACACCACAATTCAAAGGCGTCAACTCTTCCTCGGTCTTCCTTATTCATTGTTCAGCTTTCACATGCATATGATGCGATTGAAAATACCATGGCTTGGGTCAGGCGCACCTTAGTCTTCAGGGTGACATCTTTGCTCTTTAACACTTTGAAGAGGTCCTTTGCAGCAGATTTGCCCAATGCAATGCATTTTTTGATTTCTTGACTGCTGCTTCCATGGCTGTTGATTGTGGATCCAAGTAAAATGAAATCTCTGGCAACTTCAATCTTTTCTCCGTTTATCATGATGTTGCGCTTTGCTCCAGTTGTGAGGATTTTTGTTTTCTTTATGTTGAGGTGTAATCCATACTGAAGGCTGTGGTCTTTGATCTTCATTAGTAAGTGCTTCAAGTCCTCTTCACTTTCAGCAAGCAAGGTTGTGTCATCTGCATAACGCAGGTTGTTAATGAGTCTTTCTCCAATCCTGTTGCCCGCTTTTTCTTCATATAGTCCAGCTTCTCGTATTATCTGTTCAGCATACAGATTGAATAGGTATGGTGAAAGAATACAACCCTGACGCACACCTTACCTGACATTAAACCAATCAGTATCCCCTTGTTCTGTCCAAACAACTGCCTCTTGATCTATGTAAAGTTTCCTTATGAGCACAGTTAAGTGTTCTGGAATTCCCATTCTTCGCAGTGTTATCCACAGCGTGTTAATGATCCACACAGTTAAATGCCTTTGCATAATCAATAAAACACAGGTAAACATCCTTCGGGTATTCTCTGCTTTCAGCCAGGATCCATCTGGCATCAGCAATGATATCCCTGGTTCCACGTCCTCTTCTGAAACTGGCCTGAATTTCTGGCAGTTCCCTGTCGATATACTGCTGCAGCTCTGTTTTGAATGATCTTCAGCAAGATTTTGCTTGCGTGTGATATTAATGATATTGTTCTATAATTTCCACATTCGGTTGGATCACCCATCTTGGGAATAAGTATAAATATGGATCTCTTCCAGTCAGTTGGCCAGGAAGTTGTCTTCCATATTTCTTGGCATAGATGAGTGAGCACCTCCAGTGCTGCATCTGTTTTTTGAAACATCTCAGTTGATATTCTATCAATTCCTGGAGCCTTGTTTTTCACCAATGCCTTCATAGCAGCTTGGACTTCTTCCTTCAGTACCATCAGTTCCTGATCATATGCCACCTCTTGAAATGGTTGAATATCGACTAACTCTTTTTGGTATAATGACTCTGTGTATTCCTTCCATCTTCTTTTGATGCATCCTGTGTTGTTTAATATTTTCCCCATGGAATCCTTCACTATTGCAACTCGAGGCTTGAATTTTTTCTTCAGTTCTTTCAGCTTGAGAAACGCCGAGCATGTTCTTCCCTTTTGGTTTTCCATCTCAAGCTCTTTGCATGTGTCATTACAATAGTTTACTTTGTCTTCTCGAGAGGCCCATTGAAATCTTCCATTCAGTTCTTTTACTTCATCACTTCTTCCTTTTGCTTTAGCTGCTCGACGCTCAAGAGCAAGTTTTAGAGTCTCCTCTGACATCCATATTGGTCTTTTCTTTCTTTCCTGTCTTTTCAGTGACCTCTTTCTTCCTGTATGATGTCCTTGCACAACTCATCTGGTCTTCGGTCACTAGTGTTCAAAGCGTCAAATCTATTCTTGAGATGGTCTCTTAAATTCAGGTGGGATATACTCAAGGTCATATTTTGGCCCTTGTGGCCTTGCTCTGATTTTCTTCAGTTTCACCTTGAACTTGCATATGAGCAATTGGTGGTCTGTTCCACAGTCAGCCCCTGGCCTTGTTCTGACTGATGATATCGAGCTTTTCCATCATCTCTTTCCACAGATGTAGTCAGTTTGATTTCTGTGTGCTCTGGATGGCGAGGTCCATGTGTATAGTCACTGTTTATGTTGGTGAAAGACGGTATTTGCAATGAAGAAGTCGTTGGTCTTGCAAAATTCTATCATTCGATCTCTGGCATTGTTTCTGTCACCAAGGCCATATTTTCCAACTACTGATCCTTCTTCTTTGTTTCCAACTTTCGCATTCCAATCGCCAGCAATTATCAATGCATCTTGAATGCATGTTCGATCAATTTCAGACTGCAGCAGCTGATAAAAATCTTCTATTTCTTCATCTTTGGCCCTAGTGGTTGGTTCATAAATTTGAATAATAGTTGTATTAACTGGTCTTCCTTGTAGGCGTATGGATATTATTCTATCACTGACAGCGTTGTACTTCAGGATAGATCTTGAAACATTCTTTTTGACGATGAATGCAACACCATTCCTCTTTGAGTTGTCATTCCCAGCATAGTAGTCTATATGATTGTCTGATTCAAAATGGCCAGTACCAGTCCATTTCAGCTCACTAATGCCTAGGATATCGGTGTTTATGCGTTCCATTTCATTTTTGACGATTTCCAATTTTCCTAGATTCATGCTTCCTACATTCCAGGTTCCGATTTTTAATGGATGTTTGCAGCTGTTTCTTCTCATTTTGAGTCGTGCCACATCAGCAAATGAAGGTCCCGAAAGCTTTACTCCATCCATGTCATTAAGGTCGACTCTACTTTGAGGAGGCAGCTCTTCCCCAGTCATCTCTTGAGTGCCTTCCAACCTGGGGGGCTCATCTTCCAGCACTATATCAGGCAATGTTCCGCTGCTGTTCATAAGGTTTTCACTGGCTAATGCTTTTCAGAAGTAGACTGCCGGGTCCTTCTTCCTAGTCTGTCTTAGTCTGGAAGCTCAGCTGAAACCTGTCCTCCGTGGGTGACCCTGCTGGTATCTGAATACTGGTGGCATAGCTTCCAGCATCACAGCAACACACAAGCCCCCACAGTACGACAAACTGACAGATACATGGGGTATTACAGGTTTTAAATTTTAGTGCAGTATCATTGTTAAAAGTGGAGGCTGAGGGAGAGGAGTTTGAGACTGATACTCAGTTTTCAGTCTTGAGCCACCTGGTTAAGGGAGGTGCTATTCATGTAAATGGTGTCCCTGTATGGAGCAAAAGGTTCAGTGTTCAACTACTAGCCAAAAGGTTGGCAGTTTGAACCCACCAAGAGGCACCTTGGAAGACAAGCCTTTGCCAGCAGTCTGCTTTCAGAAAACCCTATGGAGCACAGTTGTCTGACACACAGGGGGTCACCATGAGTCAGAATCAACAACAACTAACAACAAAAACAATTGATGTAAATAGGAAAACAAATTTATCTGATGATGTGTTTAGTTTGACACATTTTAGTGCTTGTGAAATATTCATAAATATAAAGCCCAGTTAGCAGCTGGGTATAAGATTCTAGAACCCAATAGAGAAAGCTAGGATAGAGTTAGGGATCTGGGGAGATACTAGCTTACAAGTAATACTTGAAGCTCAGTGGGTAGTTTGTAGAGTGGATTCATGAGAGCCCAGAACACAGTCCTGAGGAACACTAATGTTTGAGTGACTAGGCCTGGAGACTAAGAAGGAACAGCCATAGAAATCAGGCCAATATTGCTGGAAGAGAACAGCTCTAGGTTCCTGAAAGTCAAATTTTGCAGAGAGGCCAACTAAATAAGATCTGGAAAGTATGCACTGGATTAAGCATCTATGACGTTGGTGAGAGCAGTATCAGTGGAAGTAAAGCAGAGGAAGGCAGAAACATTGCAGAATGGGGATGAGTACAGACAACCCTCTTGAAGAAGCTTTACTGTGAATGGGAATGAGTGAGGTTGCTTGAAGGAGATGTGTGCACAAGGAGCTTTACGTGCTGATGAAAAGGAGTCAGAGAAAGAGGTTTAGACTAATGGGAAAGAAATAGTTGGTAATGATTAACTGACCTCTTGGAGGAACAGGAAAGGGTGAAATTCAAAGTGTAGATGGAGGCCTTAACATTAGAAAGGAGAAGGGACCATAGTACAGCCAGTTAAAGAAAAAATACACGTGAACAATGACATCTTTGTAGGTAGAAGCTTATGTTTCCTCTCAAGTAGAGGGGAAGTATTGAGAGTTACCAGAGAAATGTAAAATCTGTTTGTTGCTGTTTATCATTTCAGATTGTGAAAACAATAAATCAGCAACAAAGGAGGGAGCTTTGGGAGAAAAATCAGAAGGACTCACCCCGGAACCTTCATTCCAAGAAGTTAGTGAACATGAAAATCATTTAGAGTGGCAGCAAAGAAGTGCTGCCGAGGAGAAATTAAGGAGATTCCCTTCTCAAGGAGAAAGTTTTAGTCAAGTGATCTTCACACATGAATCTCTAGGAAAGAAAAACCATCGTGGTAATCCTCAAAGTAGTTTGATTCTAAGTACAAACTCTGTAACATATCAGAAAGTTCATACAGAAGAGAGACCTTACAGATGTGATGTGTGTGGGCATGGCTTCACGCAGCATTCCTCTCTAACACAGCATCGAAGAATCCATACTGGAGAAAAGCCCTACAAGTGTAACCAGTGTGGGAAAGCCTTTAGTTTGAAGTCATACCTTATTATTCATCAGAGGATTCATAGTGGGGAGAGAGCATACAAATGCAGTGAATGTGGGAAAGCCTTCAATCAGAGATCAGCCCTTATTAGACATCAGAAAATCCATACTGGTGAGAAACCTTGTAAATGTAATGAATGTGGCAAAGCATTCAGTCAAAGTTCATACCTGATTATGCATCAGCGAATTCATACAGGAGAGAGACCTTATGAATGTAACGAATGTGGAAAAGCTTTCAGGCAGAGCTCAGACTTGATTACCCATCAGAGGATACACAGTGGAGAGAAACCCTATGAATGTAATGAATGTGGAAAAGCCTTCAGTTTCAGCTCAAACCTCATCAGGCATCAGAGAATTCACAGTGGAGAGGAGCCTTACCAGTGTAATCAATGTGGCAAAGCCTTCAAAAGGAGCTCAGCCCTTACTCAGCATCAGAGAATCCACTCTGGGGATGAAGCTTATACTTACATGTAGTGAATGTGAGAAAGCTTTCAGGCAGGGATCAGTCCTTAGGCTCCATCAGAAAGTCTGCACTGTAGAGTAACTTGTGAATACAGTGACTATTGTAAATATTCCAGTCAGATTCTTGTCTTTGTTAGTCAAAGGCGTTTACTTTGGAGCAAAGTTCCATAAAGGTTGTAAACTATTAGGTCTTCAGTCTAACTTGCTATGTGTTGCACTTACCAGTGCTAAAGAAAGTTGACTCCTAAAAGCTTTTTCTGTGACTAACGAGAATCATAGATGGAAAAACTATTGCTTTTAGCTTCTCTTTTACTGTTAAGAATACTCAGGAAATAGGAATGTAACATTGAAACCTCACTTTCCATGAGAACATCATGAAAAGGATATAGTGACCCAGACTTTATTGCTACATCTAATTGTCATTGTGCCTGGGCTGGGATGATGTGGACTGTATGAGAGACTTTTGTCTCTATCAGGAGCTCAGAAAACATTTTACTACCCTAAATAAGGACAGTGACAGGGCAGCAAGAAAGATGGGAAAATAGGGTCTCATCAATTATTTGTCGAGCCCAGGGCAGGCCAGAAATTAGGAGTGAGAAGAAAAAATACAAATTAATTTAGTGTCTGTTCCAAGCACTAGGGATACAATGGAAATGAACCATATTCTACAGTCTAATGGAAAGGGCATTCAAGCAGGCAGGGACACTGCAGTGTGTTCAGTGCTGTGATCCAAAGGAGAAGCTCCTGACCCAGCCTCGGATCAGGGTATGCTTCTTAGAAAAATGACCTGAGGATGAGTAGAAGTTAGCCAGGGGGTAGGCCAGGGAAGACCGTTCCCAACAAACAGAAGGAACACAAATTCCAGGAAGAAAGTGGCACATCTGTGAAATAAAAATATAAGGCCACTTTGTATGAAGTTCCTTCTGAAGTGATGGAACCAGAATCTTTTAAGCAGTGTTTTTTTTTTAAAAAAATCAAAAGTATGGACCAATGGAAAAGTTTCTATTAACAAAACCCAGAGCCCTTGGATCATGAGGTGGTGAGGAGCTTTGTTTTGGTCTGGTGTGACCCCAGGGAAAGAGCTAATATCCACTTTCCTTGCCAGACCTGTAGGCTAGGCTAGAACTTACGGCAGCGGAGGGGTGAGAAAGAGCCTAGAGGTTATGAGTTCTAAGTCTTCCAAACATGAGGGTTCCTTTGGTGAAGAGCTGGTCTGCTCACCAAGAAAGAGTTCAGCAGTTCAAATCCACAACTTGCTCCTTGGAAACGGTATGGGGCAGTTCTACTCTATCCTACAGGGTCACTATGAGTCATAATTGACAGCAACGGGTTTGGTTTTTTGTATTCTAAGACAGTATCCAAGCAGCTGTCACATTTCCTCCTAACTCCCAAGGGTCTGTCAGAACCTGCTATGGTTGTCATCATTTCTTTCTGGGGCTGTATCCCATAGTACCTAGTACACGCTTGGGTCCAGGTTCTCAAAATACATTTGTCAGTTTCTCTTGGAGTCTGAATGCTCATTAGAAGCAAGGATGGTGAGACTTTGTCTCACATACTTTGGACATGTTATCCAGAGGAACCAGTCCCTGGAGAAGGACATCATGGTTGGTAGAGGTTCAGCGAAAAAGGAAGACCCTCAAAGAGATAGATTGACACGATGGCTGCAACGATGGGCTCAAACAACACAATGATTGTGAGGATGGCGCAGGACAGGGCAGCATTTCATTCTGTAGTACACAGGGTCGCTGTGAGTCAGAAACAACTCGACTGTACCTAACAACAGTAAAACCTTGGGGTCTATGATATTTCCCAGACACTGCACACATGTTCAGTTTTGACTTAACATCAACAGTATTTCACATATCTTGTGAATTTTGTTAAAGACAACACTAAAGGGAAGTGACAACAGAAAATAATAGTCATAGGGATCCAGAGATTGTCCTTGTCTGAGGGACCAGCAGGAAGGTGCTTCTCAGTGCGTGGCAAAATTATACAGTTTAATCATCACCAGGAAGACGTCATTCAAAAGACCTGACAGGTTGGAGAACTAACAAAGAACCGAATCTGTGCTGAAATCTAGAATTCTGGTTGTAGAGAAAAGATGGTTGTCATGATAAAAAGAAACAGAAGTCATGCTTCTATTGGGACATACGTAGATCGGCATCTGCAAACCTGTGAGAGTGGCGGGAGGGCTAAATGCACATTTGGGGAGAGTGGAAAAAGGGACGGTATCACTTGGAAAAGATGGTGAAATTCATGGTAGGAGCCACTGAACTCTTTTTCCTCAGAAAGACCCAAGGAAACTGAAAAGGGTAGGACAGACATTAAGCAGCCATAACTTGTTAGATGCTGTTGAGTTTGTTCCCACTCAGCAACCCAGTGTAGGACAGAATGAAACACTTCCCCGTCCTGTGCCATCCTCACAGTTCTTGCTATGTCAGTCAACTGCGTCAGTCTATCTCATTGCAGGTCTTCCTCTTTTTCACTGACTTCTGTCTTACCAAGCATGATGTCATTCTCCAGGGACTGGTCCCGCCTGATAACATATCCAAAGCATGCTTCTAAGGAGAATTCTGGTTGTACTTCTTGATGACAGATTTGTTAATTCTTCTGGCAGTCCATAGAATATTCAGTATTCTTTGCCAACACCATAATTCAAAGGCATCAGTTCTTCTGTCTTTATTATTCATTGCGCAGCTTTCCCATCCGTAAGAGGCAATTCAGAATACCATGGCTTGGGTCAGGTGTACCTTAGTCCTCAAGGTAACACCTCTGCTTTTTAACTCTATAAAGAGGTGTTTTGCAGATTTGCCCAATGCAGTACGTCGTTGGCTTTTTTGACTGCTGCTTCCATGAGTGTTGATTGTGGATCCAAATGAAATGAAATTCTTGATATGTTCAGTATTTTCTCCACTTATCATGTTGCTTATTGGTCCAGTAGTGAGGATTTTTGTGTTCTTTGTGTCAAGGTGGATTCCATTTTGGAGGCTGTAGTCTTTGATCTTCATCAGTAAGTGCTTCAAGTCCTCTTTACTTTCAGCAAGCAAGGTTTTGTCGGCTGCATGTCATGGGTTGTTAATGAGTCTTTGTCCAGTCCTAATGCCACATTCTTCATATAGTCCAGCTTTCCTGATACTTTGCTCAGCATACAGATTGAATAAGTATGGTGAAAGGATACAACCCAGATGCACACCTTTCCTGATTTAAAACCCTGCAGTATCCCCTTGTCCTATATGAACAACTGCCTCTTGCTCTATACAGGTTCCACGTTAACGCAATTAAGTGTTAATTAAGCACAATTAAACTGACGAGTGGTGGAGCAGGAATAACAAAAGGGATATATTCTTTAGAGAGTTCTGACATATCAACAAATATAACAGGTACTGGGAAAGGGCTTTGTATATATGTGTTAGCTGTTTCTCCCTTCAGCCCATATTTTGCTTCGGGTCATGACCTACTAGAGGTCAGACTTTGAGCCCAGGCATTAGGAACCCAGAACCTTTCTGTGGAGCCACTTCTCTATAGTGACTCAAAGAAAAAGCCCGACTGTGTGTGGTGGGGGGGAGGGAATGATGCTTAAATAGCCAAATCACAAAAGAATAAATGGCAATGGACAAGAAATAAATGTTCAACCTCAATAGAATCAAAAATTATTCTTAACAGTTGAGATGGCACTTTTTTCCTAAAACTGACAAAGATTTAGGGAGACTGGAACACAATGCCACTGGTGAGAGGTGAATACATACTGTCTCTGGCAATGAATACCAGAAGCCTTAAGCATTGCCTTTTAACTTTGAAACTACCTGGAAACATATACTTCAGAAATCATGAATGTACACCAATATTAAATAACAGCATTCCTGATACATCGTTAAGTAAAAATATTACACAATGGTATGTATAATACCCCATGTTGGAGAAATACATTTAAGCATTAAAAATACTGGAAATACGTAGTCTCAAAATGCTATTGTGGTTATCTCTGGGTGATGACATAGGTGATGTAACTTTTTCCTTTCACTTTTCTGTATTTTCCAATTTTTTCTGCAATAAATAATACTCAAGATCAGAAGAAATAAAATTTTAGAAGGGATTGGAAGCCCAGGAGAGTCAAAATATTAAGTATTTGCTTTCCGTGACATCTGTCCCATCAATGGACTCTGATCCTTAATCCTCATTGGTAAAATGACAACGGCAGACTCACCCATCTCATATATGGTACACAAAAAAGTCCTTTGCAAATTATAAATCTCTAAATATGTTATCTCCATAAAGGAGATTTATGGTATAGAGAAGCAATAGTGTTGAAGTGGAGATCTTTGTTCTTGTTAGTGCTTTGCCATGAATTCTGCAGCTATTAGGAAGGCATTCAGTTTAAAGGAGCTGAAGTAGATTATCTACTGTGGTCAGAGCATCACCAGTCCGTGCTACTGTGAACTGGGGTATCGATTGGAGGTGGATGTCAAAGGTAATTGTTTCCTCCTTCACCAACCTTGTGTGGAAGAAGAGTAATTCATGCCTTTCCCTTCTGCCCAGGGCCCCCTTGTTTCTATTAGTACAAAGGCAGTCCAGGGGGTAAAAATTCTTGCCTTAAGTGGATCTTGAATGGATTTTTTAAAAATGATATGCAATTTAGGCAAGATGCTTAGAAATTATCAGTTTCCTACATCTCCCCTTCTCCCCTTTCATTTCCATAGGCTGCGCCTAATCCTGTCCAGCTGGGAAAACTGGATATTTAAAGAAATCTGGCATTTGGTCTCAAAGCTCCCCTGTGAACACCTATGCCCCTCTTGCCTCAGCAAGTGCATCCTCTCTGTGTTGGCAGAGGGGAACTGCCAATTAGACAAGCTTCCCGTCCTGACTTGGAGAGCGTTTTTGTGATGTCAAGAGGAAGGGTGAGCCCGGTGGACAGGCGCTGCTTGTACCCACACACCCCTTGCTTTCTGATGGGCCAGAACAAGACAATGCTGTTCAGTAGCTTTATCATTCACAGCTGCCTTGTTGGCTAGCACAAATGATCATCAAGCAGTCCAAAGATCGAAAGGGTAATGGGGCATTTTTACACATGCTTCTGTTGAGAACCTGCTGAGAAGGGAAAGCCCATGGCAGTCTTCCAGGCTCTTGCCCAGCCCACAGGCCTAAGCTTGGTCCTTGGCAGTTAGTGCTGAGGATATCCATCTGGTGCGATATGGACCCCTCCCAAACGGAAGAAAGAGTCCTGATTCTGGCAGACACATGATGGCGTATGTGTTTAAAGAGGCTACTTCCTGCCCTCATTCCCATAGTCTTTCAGCCACAAAGCAGTCCCCTCAATTTTGTGACTTCAGCTGGTGCTACAACCCCAGAGACAGGCTGTCATAGTTTCCTGAGATTTTGGCCCAGGGAGTAAAAGCTGAGGGCACTAATTTCCTGACTTCTTCCCATAAATCCTTCCCTCTTCCCTTACCATGTCTCCACTCATGTTATTGTGTTCCCTATCTGAATAAATAATTTCAAAGCAAAACTTGAAAACTCAGATCTTATTACAGTATATCTTGCATTACATTCTAATACTAAACCAGTTTAAGTATATACTCAGTATAAATGGTAAAAATCAGTTACCAATAAGGATTTAGCAAACAAGATTTTTACCAAAAATTTTAGGGTTGGGAAAAAAAAAACATACTGCAAAATTGTTAACAATGTTTCTGTGGGTAGCAGCATTGTGGGTGACTTATACTTTCCTTCTTTTCTATATTATCAATATTTATAATCAATTTACAATCATGGAAAAAACTAGTTATAAATGATCATTGTTTTTGTTACTTGCTGTTGAGTCCTTCTGACTCATGACAACTCCAGGCATGCAGAGCAGAATTGCTCCATGGAGTTTTCAAGGCTGTGACCTTTTGGAAGCAGCTTGCCAGGCCTGTCTTCCGATGCACCTCTGAATGGGTTTGAACCGCTAACCTTTAGGTTAATAGTCCAGCACTTAACCATTGGTGCCACCCAGGGACTCCATTTAACAACATGAAATCATCCGATTATCAGCTATAGGGAAAGGCAACTCACCATCCTTTTGAAGGATCACTTTAGACTTCTGATTATCTGAACTCAATGAGAGTCTCACAACCTTTGGACACAAAAGACTGCCCCCCCCACACCCCAATTTCCACCTCCCCTGTTACCCAAAACAGCTGTGGTTGCCAACCCTTGTTCAGAAGTGACACTATCTGGAAGGGAAATGAGGACATCTCAGAAGAGGAAACAAACTTTTCTCCTAGGTGTTAATTGTCCTCAGCAGTTAATTGTGGGTTAATTTAAATTGCTAAAATAAAAATTAGCAATTATAGTTTTGAGGAATCTGTGGGGGTAATTTGACAAATATTTATTAACCTCAAGTAACTTAGAGTCTATGAGCCTGATAGTCTCATGGCCGGGGGGAAGGGGATATGGGAATGCAGAATGGAGGAGTCTGGGAAGGCAGACCTCCCATCCTTGTATTCTTGTGAGCCTCTGATTCCCTGAGCCCCAGGGTCATGGGACCCAAACACTCCCAGCCCCCACTGTCCCTTTCACCTCCAATATGTAGTCTTTCTGTGGTGTACACGTGCCTATTTCCATATGACACACCAGAGTCTTCCATCACACTAATTCTGAGTACACTAATTCTATGAGAACCAATTCCTGCCACAGAAAAGAGCACTGACGAAAGGACATCTCCAGATTCTCTTTATCTTCATGACATTGTATGTGCAATAACTTCTGCCTATAATGTTGTTCTCTTTCCTTCTCCCCTTGACTTGCCTAACTACCCACCTTTTAGGTCTCAACTGAGATGTCATCACATCGAGGAAGCCTGTAGTGGCCAAGAGACCAGGTGTAAAAATGGTGGCGTGGGGCATCTGACCTCCTCGTCTGACTTCACAAGGGGAGGGAGAGAGAATCGTTATCAGTATCAGCAGTCCAAAACTAATTTCTGTGAGGTGGAGGTCAGACATACCTCCAACCTTTTTGCCAGTTCTGACACCAGCTGTCCCTCCTATAGCACTCTCTAGTTCTCTGTTCATTTCAATAATTCGTTGCAATGGCCACACAGAACTCAAAGACCATACTCACAGTTATGAGGTTTATTAGGGAAGCAGAGGTTACAATTCAGGATCAGGGATGACTCAGGATACAATTCTTCAATCAGGACAGCCTGTTCTCAGCCATGCCCACAGTCAGGCCTCTCTCTGGCCTTTGGCCTCTTGGTCCTTTGGCCTCTGGCCCAGCCTCTGCCCTGCTTGGACAAGTGTTACAAAGCTCTTTAGCTACACCAATACGTGCCTGGGGGCACCATACTCCAGTAGCTAGCCTTGACCTGAAGGTCTCAGCTCTCTCACTCAGTGGGTCAACAAGCCTTGTTCCATAGACAAGTGCTTGGAGCCATCCCACTCTGCCAAGAAGCCCCCTTTCCAAAGGAGCTCTTGCTCTGTGAGTCAGCACACCCACTGTAACTGCCTTACTCCATGGGCCGGGAAGCTGTGTTCTGTCTTGCCAGTTTCCTGGTCCTGTTGCTGCCAATTTTCTGTACAGTTCTCTGCAACTGCTTCTTGCCATCTTGTGCTGTCTCCAGTGTTACAGTTCTCTCTCTCCCTGTCTCCTGGGTCTAGGAGGTTCTCAGCACAGGGTCCCCAGCCCAGAAGGATGCACTCAGCTTCCATGTCTTCTTCTTGGTGGTAGTGAGGTCCCCCCTCTCCGCCTGTGGAATGGCTCATTTTAAGCCTAAAAGGATGTCAAAGCTGACCAATCCCCTCATTAGTGTTCCCTAACACCTTATTTGTACAGTCCCATCCCAAATGGTGCCATGCAAATTATTTCCATTATTAGCAAGCTGTCCAATTCCCTTAGTGGACTTCAGGCACCTTATTTGCATAGTCCCACCCAATCATTTGGTGGGAGTTACAAGACCATGGCAAGAAAGGTCATATAAAAACAATCCATCACACCACATCAGATTAGGTACTTCTGCAATGTACTTCAACAGAACCCTGGATTTATCCTACCAAAGCCACTTATCCCACTTTACTGTAATTACCTGTTTCATAAGTGTATTTCCCACTAGCCTTTAAGTCTGGGAGGTCAATGACCAAGTCTGCCCCCAATGCCAGCTACAGAGCTGGTACTCAAAAAATAAGCAGATCTCAATTAACCTCAACAGGAAATTCAGGGCTGAGAACAGGTAAGGGTGAAGAATAAGCTACCTTTTCTCAGATGCTATTAAACTGTTCCAAGGCACAGTTCAACATTTTACAACCTCAGTTCAGATCGTTTAATAACTCTCAGCATGTACCTCCGCCTGTCAAATGCACAAATGACCCTGCCAGGAAGAGATCCTTGCCATTGGAGGGATCACCTCTTGGCCTATCTTACATGGATTACTTTCAACATCTCTGCCCCAGTCCTGAACTTACTGCAGAAGTGCCCAACAGCAGTTATATGTGGGTTGATGGGCTCTCTCATCCAGAAATTAGTTAGGCTTCTAACCAATACCTACCATCCTCTTGGAGAAGACCTCGCTGAAAATGTTCATTCATCACTTCAGTCAATCACAATAAAGCATATTTGTGTGGATAGCCTCTTACAGTACTGAACAGGGCTAGAGGGACAAAAACCTTGCTCTCAGGAAACTTCTATCTTCTGTGGCATCCCCAAAGTGAATCACTAGTGTTTCACAATAGGAAACTCCTTCTCAAAGTTGTCTGGACCTCCCAAAGCATCTTCAAACTCTGGTGTGAGTTCTATGATGTTGCATAAGGCCTGACCTATGCCTAAATGTTTTCCTACATTCACTGCATTCATAAGGCTTCTCCCCAGTGTGGATCCTCTGGTGCTGAGTGAGGGCTGAGCTCTGATTGAAGGATTTACCACATTCATTACATTCATAAGGTTTCTCTCCAGTGTGAATCCTTTGATGATCAATAAGGATAGAGTTTCTACCAAAAGCCTTCCCACACTCATTACATTCATAGCCTTTATCTCCAGTATGAATTTTGTTATGCTGAATAAGGGCTGATCTCCGGCTGAAGGCTTTCCCACATTCACATTTGTAAGGTTTCTCTCCAGTGTGAATTCTCCGATGCCTAATGAGCTCTGAGCTGCCCCTGAAAGCTTTTCCACATTCACAACATTCATATGGTTTTTCACCACTATGAATTCTCTTATGTCTAACAAGGTCTGAGCTCAAACTAAAGGCTTTGCCACATTCTTTACATGCATATGGTCTCTCACCAGTATGACTTCTCTGATGCCTAATCAGCTTTGAGTTCTGGAAGAAGGCTTTCCCACAATCAAAGCACTTATAGAGCTTTTTCCCAGTGTGAATTCTTTGTTGTGTAATAACATTTGAGTTCAGATTGATATTTCCTTCACTTTGATTACATTCAAGAACAGTCTCTTTTGTGGGGATTTTCTTGTTGAAAGTTGCCAGACTGAAATGTGTTTCCTGGGAAGGGAGCTGACCCAGTTTGTTCCTTGTAGCATTTCCTGTTTGTTTCTCGAAGTTGTCTGGACCTCCTAAAGTATCTTCAACTATCTGTCCCGAAGGAGTTTTCCCAGGTAGTCCTCCTGGGGATATCAAGGCTGCTGATGTAACATATTCAATAATTTCCTGCTTTGCAGTTAACATTCTGTCAGCCACCATCTTGTCATCTAAAAATGTGCATAGAAAATACAAGTGTTACTTGCTTCTCATGTTGGAAGGAAGAAAATTTTCATAGAACAGAAAATAAACCAAATGAAAGAAATACCTATTAGGAGAAAAACTTTTAAAACTAGCTTCCAAATCTCAAAGAATTTGGAGAAATGGCCTGGGAAGAGTAAGCACTGAGAGATGGCCATCTCTGACAGTAAGTTAACAGAGAATGAGAGAATGGAGAAGAGGGATCATTACCAGGGGAAGACATTAATTAGGGAAGATGGTTATAAGCAGGAGTATCAGGACAGACCAGTAAGCCAGAAAAATGCTGGGTTAGAGAAGATGTATTTTTAGGGAATAACAGAAAGGAAAAGAGGTAATGAAGAGTGATCAGGATAAAGAACGATGCCTAAAAGTCTTGAATCAGTGGTGCTTCTAGCAAAGTAGGAGAACAGAGGATATGATTAGGAAATGCTTTAGGGGTTAGTATTGGAAAGAGGTAGGTGGGTGGGAACTAGGAAGCATTAAGGCAGTTGCAGAATCTGGCAGGTTCCAAATAGATCAAATGATTATAGGCAGAGTAAGACACTCAGAGGTTGAGAAAAGGAATATTGTGGGTTAGTGACTCCTTCTGGAATTAGGTGGGAGTCTTGTATGTTCACTGTTTTATGTGTAAATGGTCAAAGGTGGCTGGAAACAATTTGCAGATGTGACTGCCCATCGCCAAACCTTTTGCTTTTACATCACATGCCTCTCAATTCTAAATGTCTACTAACTGATAAGAGGAAATTATTAGATGATGGCTGATATAACTTGAATAATTTTAAGGGAGGAATCTAAAACACTGTTAAGTTACTCCAATCCTCCCAAAAATCTCTCTCAGCTTATTTCATGTATTTTATAGATCAGAAAACTGAGGCTGAGAGAGCCTATACCACCTATCAAAGGTCACAGAATTAATAATGGGTAGAGTCAGGATTCAAACACAGGTGTTTAACATCAAAGCCTATACTCTTTCTGCTATGTTATGTACCTTCCCTCTCGGAAGAAGGAGCCCTAGTAGCACAACAGTTAAGTGCAGCTGCTAACTGAAAGGTTGGTGGTTCCAACCCACCCAAAATCTCCACAGGAGAAGACCTGGAGATCTTCTTCTGTAAAGATTACAGCCAAGAAAATCCTATGGGGCAGTTCTGCTATGTCACATGGGGTTGCTAAAAGTCAAAATCGACTCTAAAGCACCTAGTAATAACAATATTGGTAGAAAACAGGGCCATAGCAGCACTAAAACAAAAAATAATTTTAGTTTAGCTTTGGATTATGTTTTTATATGAAAATACTTCTTTCTGATATTCTTTGATTTCACAATACTTCAAGCATGATAATAAAGCCTCATAGTGAGTACCTGACAAGAGCAGAAAAGTGCCCGGCTTCCCTTTTCCCCATTCCTTACCAGAAAGTAGAGATGGACAGCACTGCATCTTAGATTAGGGCTGAACACTACAATTCACACTTCCTATAGATCTTAGGTAGAAATTAAAATTATTCAAGGCTGTGCTTAATCAAAAAGGGAATGTTTACAGAAAAATATATTAGTATGTAATAAAGGCAGAAAAATAACCACCAACTTGGTTAGTCAGAAGCCTGATGAACTAATGAGAAATTTTCTGAAGTAGCAGATAGATCAAATTTTAAAGAGTGTAAACTATAAAGGGTATAAATTGGCAATATAATTGTGCAGGGTCAAAATTAGGGATGTGAAAATTAGCATAGAAATGTAACTCATGGGATTTAATATACCTCTTAGAATTCAATATGTGAAGTCAAATTATGAGACCAGAGAAAGACCTTGACCTTAAATAGATATACAGATCAGGAAAAATCGGGGTGTTTTTTTTTTCCAACTATATATTAATATTATACAAAAAAAGAAAGATTAGGATAAACTGCTCACTAGAGTAGTTCTTAGGAATGATAAATATGAATAAAATGGGGAATGGTTACTTGAATATTTAGAATACCGATACAGAGATAATCCAAATAACCCAATTAATATCTTCCCATGAATGAAAGCTAATTCACAGTCAAGCTCAAACTCTGCAGGCTGGAGGGTGGAACACAGATTATAAGCGCACTGAAAGAAAAAAAAGCCATAAGTTTCTCTATAATGGAGCTCTTCTTTACAACACACCCCCTGCTATTTCCCTACCTATTCAGTGACCTGTCTGGTCTAAAACCTTTTAACTGGGGACATGGCCTTTAATTTCACATTGACAAATATGCTTTTAGCCTAAGTACTATGTAGACACTGCTGCACTGCCCCACTCAGATTCCTTTCCCCCAGCTGCTATGAGTGTTGGCTCCTTATTGCCCACCGATGCCCCTTTCTCTGGAAAATTGTCCTCAGCTAAAAAAAAAAAAACAAAACTTTTTTTTTTTAATGAGATCCACTTGACCAAGGAAATTACTTCCACCCCCATCCCCCTCACTGCTAGACCTGTAGTGTAATTATGCTCCAGGTTGCCCCCACCCCCCACCATACCTCCCATAGATTAGTCCAAAGCTAGATTTTACCTGGGACCACATCATTGCTTGCTCTTTTCTCTTCCTAATCCTGCTTCCCTCACTCTATTACAGATTTCTCCGAAGTGTAGACCCTCAATAAATCATCTGCATCCAACCCTCCATCTCAGGCTCTTCTAGCAAGACATACTGTTAGGCTGGTGAACCATCTACTGGAAAATCATAACCCAAGGTTGTAAAAATGGCATGGTAACTCTTACAATCAAGGTAGGTCTCTCTGGTGATTTTAAACCTATGACCTGGGTAAGAGACTTGACAAGATCCACATTTATTCTACAGAGGTAGGGGGACTAAAAAGAGACTAGCATAATGAGATTCAATAGGAACCCATTCAAGGCTGTACACTTAGGAACCAGGTATAAGTGGAGGATAAGGAAATTGTGTTAAGACCAAAGACGGCAGAAAAAGGTGGAATCACTTTGCCTGTAAGGTACCTGAGTCAACACCATAATACCACTGTGACGAAACAAATGAAAAGATATGGAGTATAACAGATAAGAGTTGGAAAGTGAATTAACCTTGTATTTTAAAGTAATCAGATTCTTATTAGAGAATTTTATTTTATTTTGATCCTAGAACTTCACATGAATGTGGAGAGACTGGACAGTGTCTTGAGAAGCGTGCCAAGATGACCAGGGAGATGGAACAGATGGAAATCAGAGGCAGTGACAGGCTTAGTCAAAAGAAGGGCAAAGAGCATTTATTCATTATCTTCAAATGCGGGTGGTGCTTTCTGAGGACTGTGTTGAGTAAACAAAGGGAAATGGCATTAAATTAAAGCTGGAAGTTTTTCATATGGACACAGGGAAGAATTTTAATACAGCAGAACTTGCAAAAGCTGGAACCTGTGTAAGGCAGAAACCCTACAGAGAAGAAAACTTCAAATATTTTCCATTAACAGAGATCAAGAGAAAATTTATGGGACCCAGAAAAACAAGGCAGTCTCTCACGGGTTTCACTGTACTAACATGAAAAGGCCCAAGAAAGGACTTAAGAAAGAAAAAACTAAAATAATCTTCCATAAATGACCTAGATATTTACCTGCTTTAAAGCAGAGGACTTGCTGAGATGAGTTTTCAAAATGTGTTTTAATGTAGATCCTGCTTGGTGTAAAGATATTTAAGAGGGCTCACTTGGCTAAGGGCAGTATGAGGGTATGACTCATGAAGAAAGGCTGGGAGGGAGGTTCCCAGGAGCCTCAGTGAATGGATGCTATGGGTTCCCTTGGTGAACCGCTATGATCCAGGGTCTGGCCCTCAGGTTTGTGGCCTCACAAACCTAATTTTATCAGTATATAATAAACAGATTTACCTCTTGTGATAGACTCTCATTAACCAAGCTCATGGAACCGAGTGATAAAAGTCAAAATGAGAATTAAGGAATAATGTAACTGTCACATAGACCAGAGTGAATGAATGTATTGTCTCATTATAGCTCACCTTCGTGGGAAGTTAATAAGATTGCTTGGTAAAGATGAAATGAGAAGTTTTAATGAAAACAAATTGATAAGCCTCATATATCTGCTATTCATAGGGATGGTTTTACCAATGACATAATCAAAGTCCTTTTGCTCATACAGTAAAAGTTACTAAAGCAGAAACCCGTGTAAGGCAGAAACCTGTCAAAAAAGGAAAATTCAAATATTTTTCCATGAAAACTATAGAAAAGTGTTAAGACTGCACCCTGTCAGAGGCGGAAAACTTGCGAGACCCAGAAAACAAGGCAGTCCTGTTGAGTTTCAGTTCTCACAGGTTTCATTGTAATCGTTGGCATCTGTGACAGTTACCAATTTATTGCCTCCCAGTTTCAGATCCACCCTTCATTGCCCTGCCTGTGATCCTGGAACATTTCTCCCCTGCTGGCTGCCATGAAGAAACCCTGGTGGCGTAATAGTTAAGTGCTACGGCTGCTAACCAAAGGGTCGGCAGTTCTAATCCGCCAGGCGCTCCTTGGAAAGTCTATAGGGCAGTTCTACTCTGTTCTATAGGGTCACTAAGAGTCAGAATCGACTCGACCGCACTGGGTTTGGTTTTTTTTTTTCTTTTTTGGCTGCCATGATGTAAGCTTTGTCAGTAGAGGGGGCTAGAGGACACAGGAGGAGGAAGGGGCTTCTGTTCCTGCTTTTGGTGTGCTCTGTTTGCTCCTGCAGAACTGGGAATACCCAGCAGTGTCACCCCCACTGAGTTTCAGTGGCACCATCCCTGTGGGTGCCTCCTCAGAAAGTTCTATGGCATGAACCTCCCCACAGGCAGCTTTTGGCGCCAAGATGGCAGCTTCTCAGTGAATTCTGCAGCACAGCACCCCACCCCTTGCCCCAGGTAAATGGCTCCCCAAGTCAACCCAGAGAGAAGCTTCCTAGCAAGTTCTGCCAACATGGCCCCTCATCAAATATCTCCACCGTGTGGGCCACGGCTATACCCATTCCAACAAGGTCTGGATTTTAGCTCTGGTTTTGGGGCAGGGGTAGTGGCATACCCTCTTACACAATTATTTCTTCCTTGGGTGCTCTGCCTCAGCCCTGGAGACTCCCTGTATCTGTTATTTCTGTATCCTTTAGAGTTCTGTTTACACCTTAGTAGGTAATTCCCTGCTACAGTTAATAATTCTTAAAATTAAACTTTCCCTGTTCAAGTTACTATGTGGTTTCATCAACTGTTTGGATCTCTACTAATACAGTATTCATCGCCATCTTAGGGACTGCCTTGCTAAAAGGGCCATAATATTAAAAACCTGAATATTGGTCTTTGAATATTATGGATATAGAGAATTTTAATAGAAATCTTAACTCTGAATCTAAAGTCAGAAAGTATACTGGAATTTCAGATTCCAGAGAGAGCAAATGGAAGACTATGTCTAGGCAAGGCCCTTTCCACAATTCTTAATGACAGCCACAAGGAACCACCCCTGCCTCCTCAAATAAACAAAAAGACCTAGAATGAACAATGCCACAGATAATAGCCCTCATCTCCATCTTGCACCCCAAATGGATTCTGCCTCCTCACCTCTCTCATGGAAAGTCTGTGACTCATGAGTTTCATTCTTGCACTGGTTTTCCAAGGGCTGGAGTTGGCTACTCAGAGACTTCAGTGCTCCCACAGATGTCATTTCCTTCCAGATCATTTCCTGGCTATGAGCTGTATCCTAGGAGTAATCAAATACCAGCACTATGATTCCGAGAACATACAAGAGGAAAACCCCTAGAGTAACACTGCAGGACAGGAGGAGTCAGAAACTCACTCAGATGATTAGATAGAAAACACTAGGACTAACAGCCCTAGTGACTTGAACCCAGTAGAAGAAGAATAACTCATAGTAATTCTCTGATAACCAAATCAATGCCCACTTATAATGATTTCTCCACTAATCCACAGTAGGTTAAAAACCAGAACAAAACTACTTCTTACCTGTAGCCTTGGTTCATCAAGTTCTTTCTCCAGCTCCTCTAGCATAGTCACGGCTTCCTCTCCACTTTCCGGTCGATGGTCTCGCACCCAGGCCTTCAGCTCCTCAGGCAGGATGGCCAGGAACTGCTCCAGCACCAGCAGCTCCAGAATCTGCTCCTTGGAGTGTGTCTCTGGCCTCAGCCACTGGTGGCAAAGTTCCCGGAGTCGGCTCAGAGCCTCCCGGGGCCCAGAGGAGTCAGAGTACCCAAACTGCCTAAACTGCTGACGGAAGATTTCCTGGCTATGGGGGCTTCCCTGAAGACCAAACTCCTGTCCCCAAACATAATTTTCTTCTTCAACCTTCACAATTATAAGTCCTTCTTGTTCTTTTGGAACATGGCAGGCCAAGGCGGTGAACTCTCCTGACATTCTGGGAAGAGGCAGTCTGAAAAGGCTCCGTGGTTGAGGCAGGGAAGGGAAGGAGGTCTGTGTCTCAAAGATTCCTTTGAACTTCAATTCTTCAGGGAGCTTCTGAGTTGTACAGTACTAATGTTACACAGGAAAAAAAATGTGCTCAGAATATAAACCCAGGTTTCTGAAAGCCAGGTGCCAGAGAGGGTAGCACTGGTAAGAAATCCGATCAAAAGAGAGCTTCCATATAATGGGTATATTTACAAGTGACTCAGGATTTTTTCAGAAAGTAAAATAGAAAATTTAAGAATAGCCAAAATCATTTGACCTTCAGTAATAATATTAGGGACAATTAAGTAGTGTCTGTGGATCATGGAAAACAGGAAAAACACTGTAGTATAATATTACTCCTCAGAGTAATAACAACTACCATTTTATTGCACACCTACTAGATGCCAAGCATTAGCTGGATACTTAACATAAATTTTATCTAATTTTCCCAACGACTCTATAAGGACAATCAATATTATGCTTATTTTCTAAATGAGGCTGCTAAGATTCATAAGCTGACCAAATACACAGCCAGTGGCATAGTGGTTATGAGCTTGGCTGCTAACCAGAAGGTCGGCAGTTCAAATCCACCAGCCACTCACTGGAAATCCTATGGTGCAGTTCCACTCTGTCCTATAGTGTCACTATGAGTTGGAACCAACTTGACGGCACCTAACAACAACAACAAAGCAGCGGAAGTGGGCTTTGCAACCATAGGATTTAGCTCATTCTACTACACCATGAGACAGACCCCTGGTGGTGCAGTGGTTAAGAGCTTGGCTGCTAACCAAAAGGTCAGTGGTTTGAATCCACCAGCTGCTCCTTGGAAACCCTCTGGGGCAATTCTACTCTGTCCTATAGGGTCACTAGGAGTCGGAATAGACTCAACAGCAATGGGTTTGGCTTTCGTTTTGATTATGTCATGGGGCCTCCCAAAAGAAGGGAACTAGCACTCAATAAACAACAATATGGGCCAAAACCCATTGACCCATTGCCTTGAGTCAATTCCAATTCATGGCAACCCTACAGGACAGGGTAGAACTGCCACATAGGGTTTCCAAGGAGTGCCCGGTGGATTCGAACTGCTGACCTTTTGGTTAGCAGTCACAGCTCTTAACCACTGTGCCACCAGCGTTTCCTATATGGGCCAATCACTTTACAAATACTATTTTATTGGGCCTGACAATAACGTTATGAGGTAACTATTATTATCATTCCCATTTTACAGATGAGGAAACTGAGGTTCTTGAAAGTTAAGTAATTTTCCCAAGGCCTCAAACTGGTAAATAGCAAAGTCAAGAACTGAACCAAGGGTTACAATGGGTTAATGTCCAGGACAGTGTTGGCTGATACTCTATATTAGGAATTATGGTGAAAATGTTAGGAAAGGTCATGAAGAATGGTCAGGGTAAACATAAAAATAAGGAAAAATTATTCCTGCCTCTTAAGTCATAAGGATCTGAGACAGCATAAAGAAAACAGGAATGGATTCCTACATCCATTCTTTCAATAAACGCTTGAGCACTTGCTATGTATACTGTAGGGTTGCTATGAGTAAGAATCAACTCGATGTCAACGGGTTTTTTTTTTTTTAAGAGAGTATGATAACCAGTACTCTCAGGATTGAAAGGTTTGTCCTCAAAGACTTAGCTTAGTATGGGAAAGTGACAAGTAAACTGACAAACACAGTGTATAAATTGAAAGAGGGAGGTAAGCAGAAGAGCCCCAGGCAGCACACAGGAAAGATGACTGACCAAGACCTTGGAAAGCGGGTGGGAAGGAATGCCAGGGACAGCTGCCTGGAGAAGACGACATCTCAGCAGAGTTTGATAGGAGTCAAGCAAACGAAGGTCATTCTGGCAAAAGGAACAGTGGGCATGAGAGGACGTGGCCCACTGAGGAGGCTGCAGGTGGTTTATGGCAGCCAAAGTGGCAGTTATCGCCCCTGGCTACACCTCAGAATCAGCCATGGGGCACAGATCGCAGGACTGACTGAGAATCTCCTTGGGTGGGGCCCCAATAAATCCACGGTGATTCCGATGTAAGCCAGGACTGTCCGTTGTCTTTTCACTTTCTTGATAATATCCTTTGATGCGCAAACGTTTTTAATTTTGATGAAGTCCAATATATCAATTTTTTTGTTATTGTTCATGCTTTTGGTATCATTTCTAAGACTTCCATATTTTCTTCTAAAAGTTTCATATTTTTAGCTCTTAGATTTCAATTTATGACCTATTTTGAGTTAATTTTTTTTTATGGTGAGAATGGAGTCCAATTTCATTACTTTGCATGTGAATATTCAATTGTCCCAGCATCATTTGAAAAGACTATGTTCTCCTCCTTTGAATTCTTTGTCAAAAATTAATTGACTGTAAATGTCAGGGTTTATTTTGGATTCTCAATTCGATTTCATTGATGTATATGCCTACGCTTATGTCATTACCAGACTGGTTACTGTTCCTTTATAATAAGTTTTGAAATTGAGAAGTGTGAGTTCTCTAACTTTATTATTTTTTATCAAGATTGTTGTAACTATTCTAAGTCTCCTGCATTTCCATATGAATTTTAGGATCTGCTTGTCAATTCTGCAAAGACATCAGCTGAGATTTTGATAGGGACTGAGATGAATCTGTAGACCACTTTGGACAGTATTACCATCTTAACAATATTAAGTATTCCAATCTGTGAATGTGGGATGTCCTTCCATTTATTTATATCTTTTTTATATTTCTTACAACATTGTTTTCTAGTTTCCATGTACAAATCTTATACTTATTTTGTTAAATTTATTCCTAAATATTTTATTCTTTTTGATGCTATGATAAATGAAATTAATTTCACTTTCAGATTGTTCATTACTAGTATATAAAAATACAGCTAATTTTGTACGTTGATCTATCTTGCAATCTTGATGAAGTACTTTATTAATTCTAATAGTTCTTAGTGTATTCCTTAGGATTTAATATACAGGATCATGTTTTCTGCAAATTAAGATACGTTTTCCTTTCTAATCTGGATGCTTTTTTCCCCCTTTCCTAACTGCCCTGTCTAGAACCTCTAGTACAATAATGAATAGAATCAGTGAGAGGAGACAGCCTTTCCTCTCCCTGATCTTATTGGAAAAACATGAGTCTTTCATTATTAAATACGTGTTAGTTGTGGGTTTCTCATAGAGATGCCCCTTACCACGTTGAAGAAATGCCTTTCTACTCCTTAGTTTGTTAAGTGTTTTTATCATGAAGCGGTGTTGCATTTTGTCAAATGCTTTTTCTACATGTATTGAAGTGATCCAGTGGTTTTTGATCTTTATTCTCTTGGTATGGACTTGACTGATTTTTTAACTTCAATTTCTGATGTTAAACCAATTTTATATTCTTGGGATAAGCCTTACTTGGTCATGATGTATAATTCTTTTTATACGTTGCTAGATTTTGTTTTCTAGTATTTTACTGAAGATAAGGGCTATAGTTTTCTTTTGTTGTGATGTCTTTGCCTGGTTTTGGTATCCGCACAATGCTGGCCTCCTAGAACGAGTTGGGAAGTGTTCCCTCCCCCTTTTATTTCTTGGAAGGATTTGTGAGGAATTGTGTTACTTCTTTACATTTTTGGTAGAGTTCACCAGGAAAGTCTTATGGGTCTGGACTTTTCTTTGTGGGTAGTTTTTTGATTACTAACTAAATCTCTTTATCTATTATAGGTCTATTCAGATTTCTTATTTCCTCTTGAGTCAGTTTTGGTAGTTTGTGTCTTTCTAGAAATTTGTTTCATCTAGGTATACAAATTTTTCCTAGTAGTAATGTCTTCTCCTTCATACCTGATTTAATTAATTTGAATTTTCTCTTTCTCTCTAGCTTATTTGTCAATTTCACTTGATGTTTTCAAAGAGCCAACTTTGAGTTTGTTGATTTTCTCTATTGTTTTTCTAGTCTCTATTTCATTAATTTCCACTCTAATATTTATTATTTCCTTGTTTTTCTTTGCTTTAGGTTTAGTTTGATCTTCTTTTTCTCATGTGTTAAGGTTACTTCCTTCTGAGCCCCCACTGGTAGCATCCTTAAAGTCCAGACTCTTAGTAACAATTTGTTCAAGGTGACTTAGGCTTTCATGATCATGCTCCTCGACATCCTTCCAGCTTCTGCCTGTTGCCTCTTTCCAAAGCCAATTCCACATCTTTAGATATTTAATACAACAGGACTGTACTCTTGGTACTAAAATCTCTGTTAGTTTCCTGTGCTGCATAATAAATTACCACAAACATAGTGGCTTAAACCAACAGATACCTGTTATCTCCCAGTTTCTGTAGGTCAGGAATCTAGTCACATATTAGTTGGGCCCTCTGCTCAGGGTCTCACAAGGCTACAATCAGGGTTGGAGCTTGAAGTCCTCTTCCATGCTTACACGGTTGCTGGGCAGAATTAAGTTTCTTGCAATTCTAGGTCTGAGGCCCTGAAATCCTATAGGTCACATGCAGTTCTTTGTCATATAGCTCCATCACAAATTCTCTCACAACATGGCAGCTTACTTTTTCATGGCTAGGAGATTTTTTCTCTTTGGTCTTCTAAGATAGAATCTTATATATACATGTAATCATAGGCATGACATTCCATCACGTTTGCCATATTAGGAAACCTAATGAAGGGAGTAACATCCTATTACCTTTGATTTATTCTAATTGTCAGAAGCAAGTCATACTCAAGGGGAGGGAAGGTGTCTTGCTGGCTTTGCCAGCTGAAGGCAAACTCCTTCTGCTGTTCTTTTGAAACTGGAATGAAGGAAAAGGCATTACCCAGATAAACAGCTGCACACCAGGTGCCAGGAGATTTATTAATTTGCTCAAGCAAAGAAACCAGATCTGGAACAGCAGCAGCAACTGGAGTCACCACCTGGTTAAGTTTTTGATAATCCACTGTCGTTCTCCAAGATCCATCTGTTTTTTGCACAGGCCAAATAGGCAAGTTGAATGGGAATGTGGTGGGAATCAGCCTCCCTGCATCCTTCAAGTCCTTCATGGTGGCAGTAATCTCTCCAATCCCTCCAGGAATGTGGTATTGCTTTGGGTTTACTCATTTCCTATGAAGGGGGCTATCTTAATGGCTTCCACTTGGCTTTTCCTACCATAATAGCCCTACTCCACTTGTCAGAGATCCAATATGCGGGTTCTGCCAGTTGCTGAGTATATCTATTATGCACTCTGAAACGAGGGAAATCACTACAGGATAGGTTCAGGGATCCACTGGATTTACTTTGAGATGAGCCTAAGCTAAGATTCCATTAATAACCTGACCTCCATATGCCCCCCCTCTGACTGGTGGGTCACAGTGACATTTTAGTTCTCCTAGAATTACTGTCAATTCAGAGCCAGTATCCAATAATCCCCAAAAGTCTGATTATATCCTTTTCACCAGTGAATAGTCACTCTAGTAAAAGGCCGTAGATCCCTTTGGGAAAGGTTGGAAGAAAGGATAACAGTACAAATTTTTGTCAGTGCAGTGGGGTCCTTCCTCAACGTGACTCAGCCTTCCCTTCTTTCAAGGGATTGTGGGTCTGTAAACTGCCTCAAGTCTGGGAACTGATTGAGGGGCCATGACTCTTTCTATTCTGGCGATTCAAGTTAGACTGCTCTTCACTTGACCAAGAATTCTTTCACTTGTATAGATCAAGTAAATATTTAGTAGATTTCTCATCTATTTCACTCCTAGGGACACCAAAACTAAGTAGCCAGTGCCATAAGTTCACATGTGTCAGACTATTCTAATTACTGCCTGTCATTGTCAAATGAGTGCCACCACTTGGCCCCTACCACCACAGAGTCCAATCAGCCCTATTGTAGTTAGGTGTTTGTTATTGTATTGAATTGTGTCTCCCCCAACCATGTGTATCAATTTGGCTGGTCCATGATTCCCAGTATTGTGTGATCGTCCATCGTTTGTCATCTAATATAATTTTCCTATGTGTTGTGAATCCTACCTCTATGATGTTAATGAGGTGAAATTAGTGGAAGTTAGGCGTTAATGAGGCAGGACTCAATCTACAAGATTAGGTTTTATCTTAAGTCAATCTTTTTTGAGATACAAATGAGAGAAGGGAGCAGAGAGATGGGGTGAGGGAGATGTCATACCACCAAGAAAGAAGTGCCAGGAGAACAGCACGCCCTTTGGACCCAGGGTCCCTGCACTGAGAAGCTCCTCAACCAGGGAAGACTGATGACATGGACCTTCCCCCAGAGCCAACAGGGAGAGAAAGCCCTCCCTTGGAGCTGGCACCCTGAATTTGGATGTCTAGCCTACTAGACTATGAAAGAATAAATTTCTCTTTGTTAAAGCCATAAACTTGTGGCATTTCTCTATAGCAAAATTAGATGACTAAGGCCAGGGAAGACTGATGACAAGGACCTTCCCCCAGAACTGAGAGAGAAAGCCTTACCCTAGAGCTGGCACCCTTGATTCGGACTTCTAGCCACCTAGACTGTGAGTGAATAAATTTCTGTTTGTTAAAGCCATCCACTTGTGGTATTTCTGTTATAGCAGCACTAGATGACTAAGAAAGAATTTGGTACCAGGAGTGGGGTTCTGTTCTAACAGACACCTACAATGTGGAGGCAGTTTTGAAACTGTGAGTGGATAGAGGCTGGAAGAGTTTTAAAATGCCAAACAGTAAAAGCCTAGATTGCCTTGAAGAGACTGTTGGTGGAATTATGGATGTCAAAGACAATTTTAGTCAGGACTCGGAAGTGAGGAGAGCTCTGACACTGGAGATGGCTCAGATGGAGAAAAGCAGCAACAGGGAAACAGCAGCAGCAAAGAAATGGCAGAAGCAGAACCAGGAGACCAGAATGAGACAGCACTGGAGCCGACCCACGGAGCCAGAGGGCTGAGTGCCTTGGCACAGAAGGCTTGCTGGCAGAGTCGGATGCCTCCATGCACTCATTGATGGAGCTAGGCTTGCCTACCCACTGAGCAAGAAAGCTGAGTGCCTTCTGGCTGAAGTTTACTGGTGGAGTGGGGTGCCTCTGTGCACTTATCAGTGGAGCTACAGAGCTTTAGAATACTTGCCCCAGCAGGGCAGATGTGGGCAGAGAGGCCTGCAGGACCCAGAGGCCAAGGAACCAGGGATCAGAAGCTGAGGAGACAAGGAACACAGGAAGAACTGCATCAGTTTCAAAGGGTATGGCTATGACTCCTGGGGTCTCAAAGTGTGGACCAGCCACTCAGATGAACTAGGAGAATGGGGCCACCCAAAACCAAGGGAGCAGAGTTCCCATCCCAGTGGGCCTGGAAGGCAGAGCTGAAGCCAAAGGCTGAGGGCTCTTCACTCAGAATCCAGAGAGTGTGGCCAAAACCCAGAGTCTGGAGGGCAGGGCCATTGTCTAAATAGTCTCAGAGAACAGAGGATTATTTTCAAGCCTTGAAGGCTAATGTAATGTGTGCTGCTGACTTGCCTGCGATGCCTTCTTTCCTTCCAATTTCTCCCATTTGTAATGGAAATGTCTACCTTGTGCCTGTTCCACCATTGTACTTTGGAAGCAGATAACTTCCATTCTAGATTTCACAGATGAAGAGGAATTTTTGGATTTTGCTCCTGGAGTTCATTTAAGGCTTTTGGTATGATATGATGGCATGAATGTGTCCTACATGCGGCAAGGACATGAATTTTGGGGGGCCAACAGATGGAATATAATGGATTGAACTGTGTCCCCCCCAAAATGTGTGTCAACTTGGCTACTCCATGATTCCCAGTATTGTGTGATTGTCCACCATTTTGTCATCTGATGTGATTTTCCTATGTGTTGCAAATCTTACCACTATGATGTTAATGAGGTGGGATTATTGACAGTTATATTAATGAGGCAGGACTCAATCTACAAGATTAGGGTGTGTCTTAAGTCAATCTCTTCTGAGATATAAATGAGAGAGGCAAGCAGAAAGATGGGTCATGGAGGCTGATGGATCCAAGATCAGCAGGTAAGAAATCAGGCTGCTTGCTCGCAGGATGGGCGGGGAGGAGAGGACCTCATACCAACAAGAAAAAAAGCACCAGAATAGCTCATCCTTTGGACCTGAGGTCCTCATGCTGAGAAGCTCATCAACCGAGAAGAGTGATGACGAGGGACTTCCCCCAGAGCTGACAGAGAGAGAAAGCCCTCCTGTGGAGCTGGCACCCTGAATTTGAACTTCTAGCTGTGAGAGAATAAATTTCTCTTTGTTAATTCCATCCACTTATGGTATTTCTGTTATAGCACCACTAGACAACTGAGACAGTGTTTAAATTCAGTTAGGGCAGTTCCAACTGTGAAATATGACTTACATGAAAAAGCAAGCATGGCAGTCTTCAAGAATGCTGAGGCTCCCTTCACATATTTGTTTCTCACAGTTGTGGTAAATGGTGTGTCCTCTGGGCACTCCATGTGTGGGTCTGTGGGTCTACCCCAATAAATTCACTCTAACATGCCAATTTCCCTAAGCCTCTGGATACCTTCTACGGTATACCAACACAGGTCTGGTACTTCAGTTTGATTTAGTATAGGCCACTGTGTAATCCGTGCTTCAGAGAACCAACCAAATACACCATTAGATCCTTTTCTAACCTATCGAGCTAAAACACTGAATGAAGAATCTGTATTTAGTGGGCCCGTATCAATAAAATCAGGCTGATTCAACTTTATGTTCCTTGTACCATTATCCAACACCCTTAATAGCCATTCCCACACATTCCCCAGGTTTCTGTTTGTACATATTAGAAAAATCAAGCAGTTCTTTTGGAGTTGAGTATGCATCCTCCTGGGTCACACTTTGTACTTCACCTTTTGGGGCTCACTGAGACTTAAGTCTAGTTATAGGTCTAGATGCAAAAATGGGTGGTGGGAGTGGGTCCTGGGAACATTCAGCAATGGCTTGTAAGGCATCTGCCTCAGGTGATACCCCAGGTAATGCCGCAAGTACCATTCCAGGTGGTATCTCAGAAAAAGACCCTTCAGGTGCAGCTCAGTTAATCTCTTCAGATTGGGGTGAAGGGGACAATGGTTTTACTGGGGAGGGTGGCTTAGCAGACAGAGATTTAGTGATCTCTTCAGATGGGAGTAAGAGGGCTAGTTCTGTTCGCAGGAGTTATTCAATGAAATTTAGGGACTTAGTGTACCAGCTTCCTGATTATCTGCCCATATAACCTCATCCCAAGTTTCAGGACCACATTTCTTCCTAATCGATGCCTTCACTTTAACTTCAGGCACCATTGGAGGTTGGAAATTCAACTGGCATTGTAATTTATCCACTCTTACAATAAGATGCTGGGTTTGGTTTTCTGCAATATCAGCCCTGTTCTTATAAAAAATAAGGTTTTCTTTCAGGGCACAAATGGCAACTTTGAAGTCTTTTATGTGGTGCTTGAACCGTGACTCTGAAGCCCTGAGCTCATCTTTCTTTCACCACTTTGTCTAGAGAAAGTAGGACCAACCAACAAGCTTCCCTATACTTCTCATTCTGAAAAAATTGTAGAAAAGTATCAAACACACAATTACCCAGAGCCTTACTCATCACCAATACCTGACCTTTTGGTGGTGATATTTTGTGTATTAATACTACCACCTCATGCCATGGATTAGCAGCACCCTTTTTACTACTGGAGGCAGAGTCATCAGTGCCTTTAAGACTAGTCAGACTTCAGAACCAATGTAGAAAACTCATCTTAATGATTTTGTTTCTCTAAAACCACACTTAGGCTGGGTTCTCTAGAGAAGCAAAACAAATGAAGGATATATATAGAAAGAGATTGATTTATCTCAAGGAAATGGCTCACTTGGTTGTAGAGGCTGGCAAGTCCCAAGTCCGTGGCTCAGGTGTCAGGCTGGAGGCTTCTCCTGACTCACACAGCTGCAGGGCTGATGAATCCAAGATCGGCAAGTCAGACAGAAGGCTGCTGGTTCACGGGCCATGGAGGCTGATGAATCCAAGATCGGCTCGTAAGATGTCAGGCTGCTTGCTCACAGGATGTGGAGGCTGACAAATCCCTAGATCAGCAGGCAGTACAGCAGACCACTAGCTCAAGTCCCAAGAACCAGAGGTCAGATGATGACGAGCTGGATGTAGGATCCAGAGCAAGGAAGTGAGCTTTGCCAGAACGTCCACATAGGTATCAGATGCAGGCCACACCCCAAAGGGAACACCCCTTACAACTGATTGGCTGATCACATCAGATCACATCATGGAGAATGACTACATCACTACATAACTGCCAAACTGCATTATTACATAATTGCCAAACTACATTTTACATAACTGCCAAACTACATCATTACATAACTGCCAAACCACTAAGGATCATGACCCAGCCAAGTTAACACACAACCTTAATCCCACTGGGTAAGTGTTACAGCTCTTAGCTCTGTGTGCGGGAAGCCCCACTGCTCAACATCTTATGCCAGTCTCCTGGTTCCTGCTCTTGTACCGCTATAGCTCTTGCCACAGCTGTGCCACCATCTCTCACTGTCTTCCATGTTACAGCTCCTTCTTCTCTCTGTGTCTCCCTTTAAGCCTAACAGGATGGCAAAACTGACCAATTCCCTTGTTCCATACACCTTATTTGCATGGCCCCACCCCCACAAAGGTTCCTTGCACCTTATCTGCGTTAGCAGCAAGCTGTCCAATCCCCTTGGTAGGCCACAAGCACCTTATTTGCATGGCCCAACCAACCTTTGTGTGGGAGTCACAAAGACTATGGCTAGAAGGGCATATTAAGTAATTCACCAGACCACAGTGGGCAGCCTATCAGTTTCATTCTTCAGAATCTCCTATCACTTCCCATACCTGTATTATCATTCCTGATCTCTCTGGAAACTTTGATTCCTTTTACCTCACTTAGAAGAACTTCAGTATCAGCTGGTATGGACCAAAGTTGGATATAGGTTTATTTTGGCCAAACCAGCAAACTGTTAAGACTCCAAGCTGCCTTCACAAAATTATGCAAAGAATATCTCTGGCAATATTACACATAGCAACACATCTAGCATAATCTGAAAGTACAATTTGGTTTCCTTGGTCAAATACCCAAAACAGCAATGTTCACGTCATCACTTCTGAGTAAAGAATTAACAAAACCCTTTACCTTTGCATGTGAGAATTAACCTTTGGTTAACTTTTCATTCTCTTCCCCTGAAAACCTGTTAAAAGCACACGTTCATTACGTTACCTGACAACATCGTCTATGGTAAATGACTCCTGGACAGCACACCTGTATCCTTTTTGCCTTCTGTCTTAACCAAAACCCGCTGACAATCATGTTTCACTGGTCCCAATCCTTTTCCCGACTTCACCCTTATATTCCAAGATATTTCCATGGGCACAGCAATATTCTTCCCTACCCTGATGCCCCCCTACCCATTCCCCCATTTCAGGTCCTTCTCACTCAGATCCTTTAGGCACAGGAAGAAGGGTTGTACTGGCAAGCAAACCGTTGAGAAAGAGACTCTGTTGATTGCCAAGTAGATGAAAATCCAGCTTCCAAGCAAAACAGACAATTAATTATTGAGCATCACTTACTTGTAGAGCAGGGGTTCTCAAAGTGTGGTCTCCATTGGGATCACCTGAGAACCTTTTAGAAAGGGGAATTCTCAGGCTTCCACCCAGGGCTTTGAACCCCTTGGGTAAGGCTAATAATTTGCATTTCCGCCCCAGATATACTGAATCACAATCTACATTTTACAAGATCCTCAGGTGATTCTTATGTACGATAAATTTTGAGAACCACTGCTCTATTAGTCCTTCTCAAAATTGGTCCCTACCCAGTACCATTAGCATCACCTGGGTAACTTGTTAGAAATTCAAATTCTCAGCAAGAGTTTCAACTGGAACGAACCGGTTCCAAGCCCTGTTCACACCCCAGACTTACTGAGTCTGAAACTATGGACTTAAAAAAACCCGTTGCCGTGGATTCCGACTCGTAGCGATCCTACAGAATAGAGATCTGTCCCACACGGTTTCTACGGAGCGGGTGGTGGATTCGAACTGCAGACCTTTTGGTTAGCAGCCTGAGCTCTTAACCACTGTGCCACCAGGGCCCTGCAAGTCAGTATTTTAACAAGGCCTCCAGATGATTCTCATTCACACCACTACTCTGGGGGAAAAACCGAGAGGACGTGAAAAAAAAAAAGTTAGAATGGAAGAACACCTGCGACTCAGATTTTTTTTTTTTTTCCTATTAGGTGGTGGGGAGGAGGGGTAGATTAAAAACAAAAAAAAGGATAAATAATGAAGGATTCGTTACGTAGTCAGAAAACCTACCCTGCCCCAAAGAGCTTTCCCGACAGATAATAGATTCCGACATTAACCTCAGGAACCGGTAGATTAAGTAGCAAGAGCTCTGTCGTCGGCCAAGCTGCCCCTCGCTACGGCTCTGCTGAGGTGTGGATTCTCAAGGGTTAACTCCTGGCGACTTCCCCTCGGGCCCCCCCGCGCGTGCGCACTTGCACACGTGCGTAAGTGCGTGACCGCCTGCCAAGTAATGTGCCATAGAGCTGAGTAAACCTCCTACGTCCTAGAGCGGACGAGGCCCTGGCTGACTCACCAGCTGTGGTGCTTGATGCGGAGTTGGTGAGCACGTAAGGTGCCCGTCTGCCTCCTCGCCGAAGGCTGGGTAACAGGGCTCGCCGGGGTCCCTCCTGAGCGAGGCTCCTGGACATGGCGGTCTGGCCGGTGGTTCTGTTGGTGCCTGGTCAGCCCTTGCTAGGCCTTGGGCACAACTGAACTAACACCAAAAGCCGTGGGGGGCGGGTGGACTCAGGGGGCGTGGAGGAATGCCCGCAGATCTGCCGACCATACCCGCGACGAGCAACCTGAGTTTGTAAGTGTCGGAGGTACGGAAGGAAGAAAAGAAAGAGGTCACGATGGTGGATCAGTTAGTGTCGTTTCTGTATGGGGAGGGCAGCGGTATTAACGGTAGGACAAAATTCTTAACGTTCCCTTCCCTGCCGTAACGTTCCATTTATGTGCTTATTTTGGTAGCATTTGTTGCAGTTATGTTTGAAGATCTCTAGACTTGGGATGGAGAATGTGTGTCCAGCAGGGATAATGCCTGACTCCTCGATGATGGGGGAGGAAACATACATTTTGAGAGAAAGGCACTTGGAGATTCAGTGAGGTTTTGTTTTCTCCTTCCCTTCTTTTATATGTGGAGAATGTTTCTGGTGGTCTAGCCTCAGAAATTGCATCTCCAGTCTCCTCCAGGTCTCAGACTCCTACGTGGATAAGAGCGATTTACTGAGGAAATGGTAATTCTACAGTTGATCCCTGAGGTGTCAAGTGTCCAGTTGCAGCCCATGGAGAGCCAGTTCAATTATGAATCTCGAGACCACCACCTTCTGTCAGGTGAGAAACAATGTATTATATCTTTCATAGTGGTTTCAGGTGAGGAGGTTCACTACCTTTGCTATGCCAGTGTCTTCAAGTGCTAGTCATACTCATTGGCCACATTCACATTGTTCAGCAATACCATCTCTTTAATGATCCAAGATGAGTCATTCTGCTGTGAATTCTGGCAATCAGATTCTGATAGAGCCACCCCTCTCCACTTTTAAGACCCCAGAGTCATCCATTTTTCCCATTGAATCACCTTAATCCCACTCTGTGAGTGTCTGGTATTTCCCCCTTAAGTTCCCTTAAGTCATCTTTCTCATTGCTTATAGTAGTGTAGTTAAAAGTGTTGGAGTCTGACAAGCTGGATTCAAATACTAGCTTTATCACTTACTAGGTAGTTGTGTGACCTTGAGTAAGTTATTTACATTTTTACCATCTTTTTCCTCACTGATAGACTGTATATAATAATTCATACCTTGAAGGTTATTTTGAAGATTGTGCCAATTATCTATTACTCCATAACAAGGTACTTCAAAACTTAGTGACCTAAAATAACAGGAATTTTAAAACCATTTTATTTTCAAGATTCTGTAGTTCATCAACTTGGGCTGAGTTCATCTAGGCACATTTTTTATCCTGATCTTGTCTGGAATCAGTGGCATCAGGGAGTGCAGGGTGTGGGGACCACACCAGGTGACAACTGCAAAAGATGACACCAAAATGACTGTAAAAATATCCCTGTAGTTAGTTACAACAACAAAAACATTTTTCATAAGCTCAGCTTACCTGTATTAATACCTATAAGGCTAATGCGCCATACTAATTACTTTTTGAATGTTTTAATGCACTCCAGTCAGAGCTGTCATTATTACCCAATTACAATGAGGTTTCGAATCACGTGGTTTCATCTGCACGTGCCCTTGTTTGCATTGCGGCTGGTGTGTTTATACTGCCGATTTTGTCAAATTTGTTGCTGTTTTAGCTACAGCTTGTGGTAATTAATATTTGTGAACCTATATCAATAACTTGGAGAATGAAGAAGTAGTAATTAAAAAAAAGATGGAGTGATATATGGGAATTACCACTTACGAGTAACAGTACAAAAACTTTACTAAGGATTCTGTATGTTTTGGCACAGGAGGAGGTCCATGGAGGGGGGATGATACCAGCCCTAGTGACACCACTGTGTGTAGTCAGGCATCCTTTGGAGTAGTGTGCTCCGGCTCCCACCCTGGAGCCTGAGGATTCCCCTACACCCTGCCTCTGTGAAGATTCCGTGTCCCACTGTTTCAGCCACACCAGTACTATCCATAGCTTGTCTGCCTGATTTCTGTTTCCTTTGCATACAAACTGCCAACCCTGGGGAAGCAGAATGAGGCCCTGTACACCTGCACATGTCCACTATGTGTTATATGTATGTGTGTATAAAATTATATATATATAGTGTATATATGTACCTGTGTGTGTGCGCGTGTTGTTGGTTGTTAGCTGCTGTCAGATTGATTCTGACTCATGGTGACCTTATATACAATAGAATGAAACACTGCCCTGGTCCTGTGCCATCCTCACAATTGCTGCTACGTTTGAGTCCGTTGTTAGAGCCGCTGTGACAGTCTATCTCATTGAGAGTCTTCCTCTTTTTTGCTGATCCTCTACTTTACCAAGCATGATGTCCTTCTCCAGGGACTGGTTCCTCCTGAGGAGAGGGGAAAAAAAGTACATGAGACAAAGTCTTGCCATTCTCGCCTCTAAGGAACATTCTGGCTGTACTTCTTCAAGACAGGTTTGTTCGTTCTTTTGGCATGGTGTAGTCAATATTCTTTGCCAGCACCACAATTCAAAGGCATCAATTCTTCTTTGGTCTTCCTTATTCATTGTCCAACTTTCACATGTATATGAGTCATTTGAAAATACCATGGATTGGGTCAGGCACTCTTTAGTCCTCAGAGTGAGACCTTTGCTTTTTAAGACTTTAAAGAGGTCTTTTATAGCAGATTTGCCCAGTGCAATATTTCATTTGATTTCTTGACTGCTGCTTCCATAGGCATTAATTGTGGATCCAAGTAAAATGAAATCCTTGACAACTTCACTCTTTGTTTAACATGATGTTTCTTATTGGTCTAATTGAGAGGATTTTTGTTTTCTTTAAGTTGAGGTATAATCCATACTGAAGTCGTAGTTTTTGATCTTCATCAGTAAGTGTTTCAAGTCTTCTTTGCTTCCAGCAAACAAGATGGTGTCATCTGCATATCGCAGTAATTAATGAGTCTTCCTCCAATCTTCATGCCAGGTTCTTCTTGGTATTTTCCAGCTTCTTGGATTATTACCTCAGTATACAGATTGAATAAGCATGTATGTGTATAGATGTGTGTGTATATAAAAAAAACTCAAAACCCATTGCTGCCTAGTCACTTCCAACTCATAGCAACCTTATAGGACAGAGTAGAACTGCCCTATAGGGTTTCCAAGGAGCAGCTGTTAGATTTGAATTCCTGACCTTTTGGTTAGCAGCCAAGCTCTTAACCACTGTGCCACCAGGGCGTGTGTGTGTGTGAGTGTGTATGTGTATGTGTGTATATATGTATATATATATATGTAAATGCATATATGTATACACACACACATATACAAACACATACTTTTTTTTTATCCCAAAAAGAAACCCAGTATACTTTAAGCAATAACTTACCTCCACCTCCTGGCAACCACTATTTTAATTTCTTTTTACGCATTTGCCTGTTCTAGATACCTCATATAAATGGGACCATGCAATATTTGTCCTTTCATGTCTGACTTTTTCACTCAGCATCATGTTTTTAACGTTTATCCTTGTTGTGGCATGAATCAGGACTTCATTTCCCTTTACAGTTGAATATTCCATTGTATGCATATACCACATTTTTTAATCAATCCGCCTGTTGCTGAACACCTAGCTACCACCTTTTGGCTCTGGTGAGTAATGCACAGTGCACATCGGTGTGCAAGTTCTGTTTGGAGTCTGCACTTTCAGTTCTCTTGAGTATATGTCTAGGAGTGGAACTGCGGGGTCATATGGTGATTCTATGTTTAGCTTTTTGAGGAATGGCCAGACTGTAGGAGCTGTCATTTTAAGATGGGAGTTAGATCAAGTTAAGGACCCTGACTCAGCGCTCTGGCAGAGGGTGGTCAGAAGGAGCAGGAAGATTCTGTTCTTCTGTCCCCAGACTTGCCCCTCTCCAGACACGGGGGCTAGAGGAGGGAGCAGGCTATCCTCAGTGACACTGCTCAACCAATGCCCTTGCACCCCCTTCCCAAGGCATTTTGGGGTCGTCTGGAATGGGGCCCTCCTTGTCCTGGCAGAGAACAGATTTGTAGGGCCACAGACACCCTCCACCTCCATTTGGTGCCAGTCTGTGTGCCGGGTTTGCACTGACTAAGCCAGGGCATCCAGGTATGGAGAGCGGCCAGCCCTTGGGAGCTGCAGCCGGTGCTGGAGGTCCAGTTAGGGTAGCTAGGCTGTGTGCATCTGGGGTGCTGGTGGAGCCCAAGGGGTGCAGGGCAGGGTGGGGTAGGCAAGACAGGCTGAGAGATCACACTCCATCCACCTCCAGCTCCCAGGAACCTGGTACATGAAGGCCATGGTGGCTGACAAGGAACTGCCCATGGAGAAGAAGCCCAAGAAGGTGTCATGACTGAAGGGTGGGGACCTGGAGGCTGCTTTCACTTTCCTGTAAGTCTAGGTCCCCCTCCTCCGCTGGCTCAGAGTCTTCCTCTGATCAGTGCCACAAAAAAAGAGTCGTGATGGAGAGAAGGGGGTGCCTGGCAAATATAGCACCTCTGAGTCAGATTCTGCTCCCCCACCTTCCCATGCCACCACCAGCCCCATCCACCCCTGAAGAGTCCCCAGGGTGGCCTTCCTGGCTGAGTGTCCCCACCCTGTTCAAACCCCAGGGCATACTGATCTTCAGTTTCCAGGCTCTTGCTGCCCCTGGGTACAGTGACCAGACCCCAGATTCATCCGCAGCAGGGACTGGCTGACCACTTCGTCCCCTTGGGTGATCCTAGCTGTTTACCTGGCAGGAACGTGGGGGTTAGGGATTAGGGAGGGATGAAAGCATAGCCAAAGGGTGGGGACAGGTATCCAGCTGCCCTGAGCTGAGATGGCCAAGCTCCAACCTCTGAGGTCCTCTGCCCTGACCCACCCCCATCAAGTCACTAGGAATGGGTGGGACCCTTATCCCAGAAGGCAGCTTTCTTCCGGTGATTGGGGTCCATGGTTGTGGGGAACAGCAAGACCCTGGGCTCCTGCCAGGCTGGGGGGCTTTGGGGGCTGGGAGCTCTGTACAGCAAGGGCGGCCTAGAACCCAGAACCTTCTAGGCTATTACTTAATTGCTCCAAATGTTTTCTGTAGGAATGATGATGCTAAAGGTCTGTTTCCTCTCTGCCTGTACATGGACTCAGGGAGCACACGTACCTCTAGGACCTGCCCATTGAAGAACCACTACTTCCTTTACTGAAAAGGCAGCCACCACAGGAAATGCTTCCACATGGCAAAGCTCCTCAGTAAGGAGCTCGTGTTCCTCCCCTCCATCTCCATCCCAGGGACACAGGGCCCAACAACAGCCACGTGCTGGTTCTGGGAAATGTGGTCCTGCACCAGCCTCTGCCTGCGGTGCAGTGGGCCAAGGGCTCTCTGTTCAAGCTCCCTGCAGCGGGACATGAGTGGGGGGGGACACTGCCAGTGGACAAGACTATGGAGGGATGGACAGGTCATGAAGGGGACTCCTACTGCTGCCATAGCTACAAAGCATGTTCCCAGGGATCTCCTGGGGCAGGGGTAAGCTCTGCTGCTAGACCTTGGTGAAGGAGGGACCCCAGTGCAGCTAGTTCCCATGGTGCTCAGAATGAGGTCTCAGGTCAGGGCCAGGATACTGAGTGTCACTTTGGGGGCTGTGTGGACCCCCAGAGGGGCCGCTCTGTGGTTGGGGTCCTAACCCCGTACCCTATCCTCAGGGCTTCTCCGATGGTTGTGATTGCAAGCTAGTCCTAGTCAGTCCCACCGAGAGATTTGGGCTTTATCTCCACATCCCGTTAATTGCCCCATGCTGGGGTTAGCGTCTCCTGGTATCTGCCCCTCGTGAGGCTTCTCACTGACCCCCAGATCGAGACTCCTCCTTAACTCATCTGCAGCCAGGAACCCGAACCCGATGTGAACATGAAGCCCTGATTGAATTTGAGAAATTCATGCAGAGCAAAGCATTCATGTGGGGGGGTTTCACACCAGCCCAGGCAGGTAAAGGGGGCTCTGATGTGTCCCCACATCCGCATGTCCCCAGGTCTCTGTGTCCCCACGTCTCCACATTTGTGGGGAGGAAGTGCTATTGAATGACTGTGCTACAGGGACGAGCCTGGGCTAAGTTTAGTCATGGGTAGCTCTGCCCTGGGGGCAGTGAGGGGACCAGGCCCTGCCTTGTCTCTCGTTTCCTCACCTGCGTTTTCTTTGCTCTACAGAGCTGCACTGCTGACAATGAATATGGTGGGTGGACACTTCTGGAACACACTGGAAATAACCAGAGTCTTGGGGACCATGGGTTTCAGGAGCTGTGTTCCCTAATGTTACACCCACCCCTTGCTGGCAGGAGAGGGCCCGCCTGGACCAGGCAGGGACCACTGCTGCCCTTTCTGTCAGCTCAGATCTCTGGTCATTACCCTCGGAAGTCAGTCAGCATTGTAATTCCCTGGACACTCTGGATCCTCTCGTTTACCTAATCAAACCTGCCATCCCTTGTCCTCACTGGTTGTGTGAGGCTCCTTCTCAGAGTCCCTGCTCCCCAGGCCCGTGAGCACACCTTCCTCCGCGACTACCCTGTGGCATTGGAAGAGGGAGGGTCTTCCCACAGTTTATCTCACCCCACACACACACCCAGACACACACATGTAAGAGTCAGTAACTGGCTGTCTCAGTGGCCTAGGGCTGCAGTGACAAAATACCACCTGTAAAAAAAAACAGGTGGCCTTAAATTAAAAAAAAAAAACCCAGTGCTATCCAGTAGTCATAGCGACCCTATAGGACAGAGTAGAACTGCCCCATAGAGTTTCCAGGGAGCACCTGGCGGATTCGACCTGCAGAGCCTTTCGCTAGTGGCCATAGCACTTAACCACTACGCCACCAGGGTTTCCAAAGGATATTTATGGTCTCACAAGTCTGGGGCTGAGAGTCCAAATCAGGGTGTTGGCCGTGTCAATTCCGTCTGAGGCTTTGGAGGAACTGCTGCAGGCCTCCCTCCCAGCTCTGGTGTCTGCCGGCAATCCTTGTCATTTGCTGGCTGGTAGATGTATCCTCACATGCATCTTCCCCCTGTGTGACTCGGTGTCCACTCTTCCCTTTTACACGACACCACTTAGAAGGATTAGGAACCACTCTACTCAGGCAGATGCCCATTAACTGATTACAACTGCAAAGAAAAAGCCCCGTTTCCCCAATCAAAGGACGGGGGTGAGGGCTTTGCTGTGTCTTCTTGGGGGACAAAATTCAATCCGTGACAGCTGCCCAGTTGTTCAAGGGGTGGGATTGGAACAACGTAGACTGAGTCTCCTTCTAGGCCCCTGTTTGCTCCAAAAGGTCAGCCACTGAGGGGACCTCTCTGAGCCTGGCATCTGCCCTGCTGCCCTGTACCCCAGGGGGCTCCACTGACATCCCCGCTTCTTTCCTGACCCTGTACAGCAGCCTCAGCATGTCCAGAGAGCCCTGCCTTGCTGCTGACCCCAGAGCAGAAGAGGGGCCTGAACCATCCCCTCCTCTGTCCCCTCCCCCAGCAGGCTACTCCTGATTCCAAATAAAGAACTTTAGCAGACACTCTTGGCTCAGCCTGTCTGTGAAGGGGCATGGTGCTGGCTCCCTTGGCAATCTGCTGGGGGTGCTCCAGGGAGAGGAGAGTCATGTGGATGCTGGGGACATTGGGACTACAGCAGTCAGGTCCAGGGCAGTGTAGAAGCCTTGAAGCTCCACTGGGGGGGCTCTGCATCTGACGCCCCTGCATGGCCACTGCCTCCAGTAGCTCAGCACATTTTGGGATAGAGTGAGGCCTACACTGGGGCTGTGACATGCAGGTTTGTGCACCCATGGCAGGGAGGGGGCGTCAGTGTCTGGGATGCAGAAGGGGGTTGCCTTCAAGTCGGGCTCTGCCCCAAATGAAAAATCCACACCCTTGTTCCCGATTACAGCCTTCCCAGGCCACCTCAGGTGCCAGAACCATGCTGGACCCTGGGCTCCAGGGCAGCGTGGACCCTGTGGAGACCTGGAGGGGCCCAGTGTCCTCGGAGACGGCCACAAGGGAAATAGGAAAGGATGCCATTGGCCAATAAGGGCAATCTCAGGTAAGGCAAGTCCGACACCAATAGCCTGGGCTTCTCGGAGGATGCTCAAAACACAAAGGAACTGGCTTTTCTCAGTGAGGCATTCATTGTCCATCTAAACGACTCTGCCCAACTCCTACTCCTCTCTCCACACAGGCAGTCCTGGGGCAGAGGGCAGCCATGATCATGAAGTAAAGCCAGCCAGACAGGTAGTGGGTGCCATCCAGGCAAACACAGGCCTTTGTGTCTATGAGAAGCAGGGAGCAGGCCCCAGTCTTACAGAAGGTAGGACAAGGACTGGTGTGTCTTGCCCTCACTTCACACACCAAATACATGACAGAAGTGTTAGTGACTTCCATGTAAAAATACAAAAACAGGTATAAATATTTAACAGGTCTTGGAGTGGAAAAGTGTTTGAAGCATAAAACTCATTGCCATCAACTCAATTCCAACTTGGCCTTCCCATGTGTTACAGAGTAAAACTGAGCTTCCTGGGTATTCTAGGCTCTAATCTTTATTTATTTTTTTTTAATCTTTATGGAAGCAGATCACCAGGCCTTTCTTCTGAGGCATTGCTGAGTGGGTTCAAACCGCCAACCTTTAGTAGTTGTCTTAGTCATCTAGTGCTGCTATAGCAGAAAAAGCTCAAGTGGAAGGCTTTAACAAAGAGAAATTCTCTCACAGTCTAGGAGGCTAGGAGTTCCAGTTCCAGGTGCTAGCCCCAGCAGAAGGTTCTCTGTTGACTCTGGAGAAAGGTCCTTTTCGTCAATCTTTCCCTGATCTAGGAGCTTCTCAGTGCATGACCCTGGGTCCAAAGGACATGCTCTTCCCCTAGCTCTTGTTTGTTGGTGGTGTGAAGTCCCCCAGTCTCTCTGCTCACTTCTCTCTTTTATATCTCAAAAGAGATTGGTTTAAGACACAACCAAATCTTATAGAGTCCTGCTTCATCAACATAACTGCTGCTAATCCCATTTCATTAACATCATAGAGACACGATTTACAACACAGGAAAATCACATCAGATGACAAAATGGTGGATAGTCACACAATACTGGGAATCATGACCTAGCCAAGTTGACCGATATTTTGGGGGGACACAATTCAATCCATGACAGTAGGTAAGTATCGTTTGCACCATCGAGGAACCTAAAAAGCAATGGAAGTCAATCTCAGGTGAAAAGATAGAGATTTGACTGCATAAAATGTACACGTAGAGAATTTTCACAATGGATACTGAAGACAAATGACAGATTTGCCTTCAGTATCCATTGTTATGACTGATTTAGCTTCAGTATCCATTGTGCCTTCAGGCCCGTAAGGAACAGCCTACGGTGGACATCTGCAGGTCTTCACATCAGCATCCAAAGGGGTGCTGCCTCCCTGACTGCATTCCTTCCTGGTGGGCCATCAGTCCAGCTGCCCTGATCCCCTCTAGCAATGGGTGGTCTCAGGATGGGAGCCAGGCAGCCGCCTTCTGGTCCCTGGAGTTTAACCCTGGAGCTGAGACACAGGAGGCTCTGCACTGGCTCAGGCGCTGGTTTCTCTTCACTGTCCACTAGTCCCTGCTCCCTAGCTCACTGGAGCTGCCCACATGGGGCCTTCCTGGGTGACCCTTGTCCAGCTTCTCCTTCCCTCTTTATACCACCCAGTCCCAGACCCATCAATTCTCCATTTGCTTGAGTCAGACAGAGCTCATTTCCATGGCTGTTAACCACAGGACCCTCCTCTACATCCAAATATCCAAAATATTTGAGAGGAGCTGTTACAGATAACTCAGGAAACCTTAATCCCCAACCAAAACACATGCTGAAGCAATGAACAGAAACTCCACAGAAAACCAAGAAATTATAGAGATGTAGAGGAGAAAACATATGTATACTGGAGCACTGGCCATACAGTGGTTAAGCTTTTGGCTACTAACCAAAAGGTCGACAGTTCGAAACCACCAGCTGTTCCTTGGAAACCCCATGGGGTAGCTCTACCTCTGTTCTTATACGGTCGCTATGAGTCGGAATTGAGTCAAGGGCAATGGATTTGGTTTATATATACATAAATGTTTTAATTATAAAATATATACCACCACATCTACCAACTCGACATTATTCAGGTATATGGTTTTGTGATATCAGTTACTTTAATCATTCCACGCAAACATCACCCAGAGTTGCCAAAAGTCCCATCACCATAAAGATGCTTCCTAAACAATGATTGCCCTTCTCCCCCTTCCTTCCACACCAGGCAGCCACTGATAAAGTTTGGTCTGTATACATTTGTCTGTTCCTGTTTCATATATTTGCCCCCTGGGAAATCCCTCCTCTATTCTCTTTTGGGGACACCCTGAGTATGGGTGTATTGAGTAGCTCCCACTTTCTGGATGCACCCACACATCAAACTGACAAGCCATGAATGGGCCAGCAGCTTTTCCTCCACTGTCAGCTGGTTGTAGCCAGGTCCCCATAAGGCCAGAGGTGTGGACTGAAGGAGAGACACTGATGCAAAAGGGGAGGATGTAGGGTCCAGACATCCCATTGGGTTAACTTGCTTGGGCCTGCTGGGCCTGATTCTGGTGGACGACTTCCATCAGACAATGGATTACTTCTAGGCCACCTACTTTATGACAATTCGCATGTCAAGCTGGGCAGCCCTGACCTCCTAAACATGTGGTGTCCTATAATCAGGAGTTCATTATATACTGAGGCCCAGGAGGAAGGCAGTTGGTCCTTTTTTAAAGCACTGTTATAAATGTTAGTTTTAAAGCCATCCCACAGCGTTGCATGAGTCTTTGGACAGTGTGCCAGGGAGAAGCCACAGCTGGTGCAGAAACTGAGAGGCAGACATGAGTTTGTCCAGAGAGGAGGTTAGAAAGTGGCCAATGTGTCTGGAGTGAGATGGGGAGTAGAGGAGGCAGAGAGAAGGACAGACCCAGGGCCTGATGGGCTGAGAAGTTGTCTCCTGCTCTGTGACATCACCCCAAAACTAACTACTCACAACAGCACACATCTGTGAATGTCTTAGATGGTGAATGTGCCCCAAATTCTCTCACAAGCCTGGTCTGTGGTCTCAACTGAGGCTCGACAGGGGAAGATACACTTCCTGCTCACTCCCATGTTATAAGCCTTATTTCCTCTCTGTCTATGGGCAGGGCCCTCCCTCAGGGATTTGTCACTTGGGGCTCTCCATAGTGCAGGTCATACATCACAGCTGCTTTCCAAGGGAGAGAGAGATGACAGAGAGAGGGTAGACATAAGAGACAGCTAAGATAAGGTTGTCCTCTCCTATTCTTTAGAAGCTAGTCTCTGAGTCCAGCCCACACTCAGGGGAGGGGGTCATACAGGATATGTAGACTAGGAGATGGGATAGTTGGGAGCCCCTGTGCAGGCTACCCACCCCCTAGTCTGAGATGAGGCACTTGGGTCAGACGGTAAATATAATGGAAGTTAATGGGGAATTTTAAAGCAGAAGGTGCCAATATCTGATTCTCATTGAATTCCAGTCATCTCTTATTGCAGACAGGGAAATGAGGCCAGGAGCGGAATTGACTTTCCTAAGATCACACAGCCAGAACTCAGCCCTGTTTTAAGGTGTACTCCACAGTGCTTCCCACCCCTGCTTGAAATTCTTCCATCTCTGAGTTCATGCATTAATTACATGTGACACCAGCCCATGAGTTTTATAGGTGTTAACTCACCTGTACCTGATGGCGTCCCCAGGAAGTAGATGCTAGAATGATCCCCATTGTTTTGGGTGGGGAGACTGAGGAGGCCATGAGAAGCACAAAGCCTTGTCCAGGGTCGCAAACTAGTTTAGAGGGCTGAACCCAGCTTTGTCTACTCAAAGTTGGGGTCCGGGCTGCACCCAGGCCTTCCTCAGGTTCTGTGTGAGTATGTGCAGGGGGAGTCCTGTGTTGGTGTCTATGTGTACAATTATGGAGATGGCATGGAGAGAGGTGAGCATTCAACGGCCCAGAGGATCCTTTGGGGAGGTTTTATCTAAGATCGGGCCCAGGTCAGAAGACCCAGGAAATGACCTCACTTCCCTGGTGATGCAGCACATAGAACTTGGAATCCTGGTAACCAGGCACCCACTGTCTAGAGACAGCCCCCAACCCAGCTTACCTGAGTAGAGACGCTCGAGCTAAGAACATGTTTTCTTCTTGTCGTTCGTCTTCTCTTGTATCAAACCTTGAAAAATCTAAGAGTTGGACACTTTTAAGAAGGACAAGACATGGTCTCAGCTCCCATGCACGAAGGCTCTGGCCATTTTCCAAAAAGAATCCGAAGGTAACACAGAGTGACCCAGGGCTGCCAATCCAGGCCAGACCACCACTGTGATTCTACTCAGGCAGGCTCACATCCCTCCCCGGGGCATGTTAACCCTTGACCTCATGGGGTCCCCAGTAATGGGGGTACAGGAAAATAAGCTCAGAACTCATGAGGCAGAAAGTTGTTGGGATGAGGCAGGGTCCATTTGGGATAGAGGTCAGTGGAGGTCAAGGAAGGAGTGGTCATGTTGTCTGAGGAGATTTGGGAAGGGAGAGGTGATGATGAAGATGATGAAAATGGTGCTGCTGCTGCTGCTTCATGACTAGCACTCATTGAGGGCTCCCCCAGACTCCATCCTCATGGCCTCTCCCAATCACTGGGTTGATGGGGCTGATTCCGACCCTGAAGGCAGTGGTATGTGGGCCTAGTCCATCAGGTTGGATGCCATGGAGACTTGGGGCTAGGGTGGCAAAGTGGAGACAGCTTCAAGTCCCTGCACCAACCCTCCTCATCACAAAGGATGCTGGGACCTAAGTCTCTACCCAGGGGTTCCAGTTTAGATCATGCCTTTAAGGAGGGACTGTTGAGGGGTCACAGTGCGAGTCAGAACTCTCACCTGGGCCTTCTCTGAGCTCCACCTAGCCCTGATTGCAGCAGTCACCCTGGGGACCTAGCCGCTGGCATTGCCTGGGACAATGCTGACCCTATGCTGGCCTTGCTCCTCCCAGATTCTACTGTGACTCAGGTTCATATTTCTATCCGTGGTCAGTGGACGTGGCTGGGGGAGATGGTGCAACCCCCAGGCCAGCCCACCCAGCACATGTGCACAGCCAGTGAACTGGTAGCTCCTCTGAGGCCCAGGGGGCACAGAAGGAGCAAAGAGTGAAGGAGGCAGCTCAGAGGGGCCCTTGATGCCTTCCGTGCTGCTGCCTGACACTGTCTTTGCAGAACTTCCCAAAGGAGATCTGTGAGAAGAAGGAAGATGGCATCATCTACTCCATCTATCCCAAGAAAGGGGCCAAGAAGCACTGGCACAAGCTCTGGGTGAGTGTGGGGTAAGGGAATAAGGGCCCCACCCAGGGCCACAAGATGGCAGGAGGGGCCTGTAAAGCAGACACCACCCTGGAGACCCATCAGCTTCCTCCAAGGGCTTTCCCTCTAGAGGAAGCTCAGTCCACTCTCAAAGCAACCAGCTACCATCCTTCCATCCTCTCCCCACTGCCCTCTCCTCCCAGGCCAGATGCAAAGTCACTTTTCCCATAGTTGTAGGGATATCACAAACAAGTCTTTTCTACTGTTTTCACTTCACATCAGCCTACGCATATGTCTTCGTTGTCTAGTACTGTTATAACAGAAATATCACTAGTGGATGACTTTAACAAACAGAAATTTATTCTCTCACAATCTAGGAGGCTAAAAGTCAAATACAGGGTATCCGCTACAGGGGAAGGCTTTCTCTCTCTGTCAGCTCTGGGGGAAGGACCTTGTCATAATCTTCCCCTGGTTTGGAAGCTTCTCGGTGCAGAGACCCAGGTCCAAAGACTCATTCTATTCCTAACACTTCCTCTTGGTGGTATGAGGTCTCTTTCCTCTCTGCTAGATTCTATCTTTTACATCTTAAAAAAGGTTGACTCAAGATACACCCTAGTCCTGTAGATTGAGTCCTGCCTCATTAACATAACCCTCTATAATCCTGCCTCATTAACTACATAGAGGTTAGGTTTTACAACACATAGGATAATCACATCAGATCACAAAATAGTGGACAATCACACAGTAATGGGAATTATGCCCCAGCTAAGTTGATACACATTTTGGGCAGACACAATTCAATCTATAACATTGCACCCTTTGGCTCCAAAAATTCATGTCCTTGTCACAAGTAAAATGCATTCACCCCATCATATCATCCCAGAGGTCTTCAATCAACTCCAAATCCAAATTCTATCCTGGGACAAAATTTGTCCTCATGTGTGAAATCTACAAGTTATCTGCTTCCAAAATGCCATGGTGAACCAGGCACAAGGTATGCATTTATATTACAAATGGGAGAAACTGGAACAAAAGAAGGCATAACAGGCACCAAGCAAGTCAGCAGAACACATCACATTAGCTCTCAAGCCTTGAGAATAATCCTCTGTTCTCTGAGACCGTTTAGGCAATTGTCCTGCCCTCTAGGCTCTGGGTGTCAGCCACGCTCTCAGGATTTTGGGTGAGGGCCCCTCAGTCCTTGGTTTCAACTGCCCCTTCCAAGCCCACTGGAATGGCAACTGTGCTCCCTCATATTTGGGCAGCCTCATTCTCCTAATCCACCTGAGTGGCAACTCCATCCCTTCAGCCCTGGCAGGAGGTAGCAGCAGGGCATAGCAGCCCTGAGCCCTCAGCTTTGGGCAGTGGATCTGACGCCATCCCGCTGTCACTCGTGAAAGGCAGCCCCACACTCCAGAACCAAGTTGGCAAGGATCTGCTTCTTTGAAACTTAGGAGGCTGTGCCCGTACCCTTTGAGACCCTATAGGCAATGGCTCTGCCCTTTGAGACCCCAGAGTTGGTCCTACTCTTTGAGACTGAGGCAGCTCTGCTTCCTGTGTTCCTTGTCATTTCAGCTTCTGCTCCCTGGTTCCTTGGCTTCACGGCCTGGCATCTGCCCTGCTCGGGCAAGTGTTTCAAAGGGCTTTAGCTCTTTCTATAAGTGCTTGGAAATCCCAGATGCATAGTGGTTTAGAGCTATGACTGCTAATCAGAAGGTTGGCAGTTCAAATCCAGCAGGTGCTCCTTGGAAACCATATGGGGCAGTTCTGCTCTGTCCTACAGGGTCACTTTGAGTAGGAATCCATTCGACGGAAATGCATTTGTTTTTTATATATATATATATATATATAAGTGCCTGGAGGCATACCCGTTCCACCACTAAAACTCAGCTGGAAGGCACTCAGCTATCTTACTGTATGTGTTGGGAAGCCCAGGTCCACCGATAAGTCCTCAGAGGCATCCACTCTGCCAGGAAGCCTCCTGCACAAAGACATTCAACTCTTTCACTTCCTGGGTAGGCTTCCATGCCATCTTGTGCTGGTCTTCTGGTTCTGCTGCTGCCGTTTCTCTGCTGCTGCTTCTCACCATCTGCACAGTCTCCAGTGTTCAGCTCCCCTCACCTCCTTCTGAACCCTCACCAGAATTGTTTTTGATGTCCATAATTTCAATAAAAGTCTCTTCAAGGCAATCTAGGCTTTTATTTTCAGGCGCTTTAAAACTCTTCCGGCCTTTACCCATTACTCACTTCAAAAACTGTTTCCACATTGTAGGTATCTCTCAGAGCAGCAACTACTTCCGGTACCAAATTCTCTCTTATTTATCTAATACTGTTATAAAAGAAATAGTACAATTGGATGGCTTTAACAACAGAAATTCATTCTCTCACGATCTAGGAGGCTAGAACTCCAAATTTAGGGTCCAGCTCCAGGGGAAGGCTTTCTCTCTCTGTCAGCTCTGGGGTAAGGTCCTTGTCATCAGTCTTCCCCTGGTCTAGAAACTTCTCAGTGCAGGGACCCTGGGTCCAAAGGACCTACTCGGCTCCTGGCACTTCTTTCTTGATGGTATGAGGTCCCTTTCTTCTCTGTTTAATTCTCTCTTTCGTATCTCTAAAGACATTGACTCAAGATACAACCTAGTCCTGTAGATTGAGCCCTGCCTCTTAACATAACTGCCACTAATCCTGCCTCATTAACATCTTAGAAGTTTGGATTTACAACACAGAAGATAATTTTGTCAGGTCACAAAATTGTGGAAAACTACACAATACTGGGAATCATGGCCTAGCCAAGTTTCACATTTTGAGGGGACACAATTCAATCCATAACAGTGTATTTTTGCATGCTGCTCCTCATTAACTATTTAACTCCCAACACCTGGTACACAGGGAGCAGTCAGCAGAACTGTCCTTCCATATCTTCTTCCAGACTCACATCCTCACACATCCTCAGGCTTCGTAGGCTTTATTTACCCGAAAGCATGGGGCTTATGTTATGATATACATTTTCTGCAACTTGCAATCTAGGGCAACCCGTTACCATGACCCCTCCAGGTCAGGAGTTGTGTCTTGACTCAGCTGCAGAATATTCCAGAAGGGGGGGCTGGTTCCCACAGTGATCCAGCCATTCCCTGCTGCTGGCCCTGGACTGATTCTTTTCTGCTGTTCTTTCAGCAGGGCTAAAGGAGCGCTTAAGTATATCCTCATACACTGACCCACTCAGGACAGACACCCAGGGGTCAGATCGCTGGGGTAAAGGATGTGCACATTTATGATTAGGATCACTAGAGCCAGACTCCTTCCCAAAACGGCCATAGCAGTCACTTGGCACCAGCATCTCTGATGGAGGGTGCATCCCTGCATCCAGCCTGTTCTGAGTGTTAGGGTTCTTTTCCATTTTTTCCAATTAGCTGTGAGGATGGCCAGTGGAAACGCAGGGTGGCTTTGAGGTACTGTTGGCCCTGAGAAGCTGAGCCACCTCTCAGTCCTTTACTACACTTTTTTTTTAATTCTCTTTAGGTGAAAGTTTACGGAGCAAAATTGTTTCTCATTAAACAATTAATACACATATTGTTTTGTGACATTGGTTCCCAGCCCCACCGTGTGTCAACACTCTACCCTTCTCAACCTTGAGTTTCCCATTTCCATTCATCCAGCTTTCCTGTCCTCTCCTGCCTTCTCATACTTGCCCCTAGACTCGTGTGCCCATTAAATCTAGTATACATAATTGAACTGTGCGTATTATTGTTTGTTTCGTGGGTGTGTCTAATCTTTGGCTGAAGGGTAAACCTCAGGAGTAACTTAAGTGCTGAGTTAGAAGGGTGTTTGTAGGCCCTACTCTCAGGGTTTCTCCAGTCTCTGTCAGTCTGGTCTTTTTTTTTTTTTCTTGGGGGGGTGGGGGGCAGAGAGGTGAAATTTGAATTTTGTTCCACATTTCTCTCCAGCTCTCTGGAACCCTCTATGGTGACCACGGTCCGTCAGTGGTGGTAGCCTGGTTGTGGCTGGGCTGGACTCACTTTGGTGGAGGTTGTGGTACTTCTGGTCATTAGTCCTTTGGACTAATCTTTCCTTTATTTCTTTGCTTTTCTTCATTCTCCCTTGCTCCAGATGGAGTGGGACCAATACAGCCATTTAGATTTGCCATGCCTGAGTAATCTGCTCAGATCTCCACTCCTGTGGGGGATCTTTCTCCCCCTCCAAGAGCTCCAGGCATTTTGGGACCACCAAAACTTCTCAAATAATGTACACAAAGAAAAATCCACGTCTTGCTTTGCCATTTAAGGGGATCTAAAAAAAAAAAAATTTTTTTTTTTTTAATGGGATATGTCTGCTCTGTGCACTGTCTCCTGACAGGAAGAGAGTGAGTTTGCACCAGACCTTCCCCTCTGCATCAGGAGTAGACCAGGTTTCACGTAGCCCAGAGAGAAAATCAAGGAGTGTTGAACGGTTCTGGGCTCTGACCGTGTCATTTTGAGAAGACACTAGACATCACTAAACCTCTGTTTTCTCATCTCTAGAATGAAGTATTTCCTGAGGACTCACTGACATACTGCACTTATTACAGGCAGATACCATGATTACTTAGTTAACAAAATGACTTGAGATTCATAATATTTTTAATCATTCCCCACCTCAAATTCTATTTTGAAAGCTGAACTCCGTTTTCTGCCAGAGGCACTAGAGTTCCAACTCCTTCCACAGGATACTGAGTCCTGGGACCCCAGCCCTCCTGTTGTTTCATGGGGCTGCCTTTAAGTGTATGTCTCTCCTCTGTCCCAAACCAGTATGTCTGTGGGTCGGACCAGGACCTGGATGAAACCCGTGTGGTGCGGACTGTCAAGGCAGGCTCACTGGAGAAGCCGGCAGAGCACCTGGTGCCTGACTTCCTGGAGGGTGACTTGTCCTACATAGACATCTTCTTATGCACCTACAGAACCTACACCACCACCCAGCATGTCCTGGACCTGCTGTTCTGAAGGTCAGTGCCCTGCCCTGCACAGCACAGTAGGAACTCTGACACCTACTAGCTCTGAGTCTTAGGAATATCACTTCACCACTCTGAGCCTCAATTTGCTCCTCTGATAAGTGAAGTGGTAATGGATCAACCTGCTAGAATTACTGTCAAGACACCAAGAGACAAGCCATGGAATGTATGTTCTAGAAGTCTGGCTCTGCAAAAGGCTGCTAGAGAAGATGGGATATTCACATTTATTATATTCTGCTCTCTCATGAAGAAGCTCTTTGCCTCACCATTCACTGATCATCTGCCCCTGGGCAAACCTATATCGCATTTGTAAAGGAGTTTTGACATTCCATCTAGTAGGTCCCTGTCTTTGGTGAGGCCAGAAGAGGAAACGCTGGGGGCTGACAGACGAGGCCCAAGTCCACTGAGATACTGGGGGAAGGTTCACTTGAGTTCACTCATTCAACAATTATCTGTGAAGCCCCTACTGTTGCAGACAGAGTTCTATGCACTTAGTATCATTCAGTGAGTAAAGCAGACAGGAAGCCAGACCCTCTGGGCCTCAATTGTAGTTGGAGAGTCAGAAAGGAACAGCAGACATCACAAGTGGGTAACGTCCACAGTGCATTAGATGTGACACCCTTATATGCCTCCTCTAAGTATGGATCCAACCACTCCCATTCTGCTGGAGACAGCCGACCCCAAGACCAACTGAAAAAGTAAGTGGACTTTGGGTGGACAAGGAGGGGCTCCTGTCTCCACAGAAAGGTTGGGTGTTGTAGAGGCCTGTGTCTGGATTGGGGCTGAGCAGACCCTGGGTCCCACAACACAGATTCTCCTGGAGGAATGAGTTGAGGGGCACCTCCTGCAGGAAGAAAGCAGTCACAGATCTGGGAGTGAAGCTCAGGTGTCCTGGGGAGCTGAGTGGAGACTAGAGACTCTCAGCCTGAGAGAATTCATCCACAACAATGCCCTCGCAGCTTTTCTTGCCCCCTCACCTATTGGGGAGCAAAAACAGGAAGTATGGGGAGAAAAAAAAAAGGGGGGGGAGAAAACTACTCCTAAATCATAATCTCTAATGCTGGGGGTGTTCAGCTGCACATAGGATCCCTGTCATTTGTAGGAACAGAGTCAGTGGGAGAAGTGACCCTCATATGCCCACAGAAATCCAGGCTGCATGCTGATGCACACACTGCAGATGGAGGAGCCCGAGGTCTTGGGCAGGCTGGGGCAGGGGACTGACTCTGTGTGTCCCTCGGCAGTCAGATATCCATGGAACATTACTGTATGCCAGGCTCTGAGGAGAACACGCAAACACACCCCTCCTTGCCCACCAGGGGTTTACTCTTTGGTGGGGAAGAGCCATGGGATAAGCTGGACATGAGTCAGGCTTCCTAAGGAAAGAGAGCTTGTGAGATCATTGATGGGAAACCGAAGCTCTGTGCTAGCCTTCTCCTCAGCAACCAAGCCTGCCACTGCCAGGACAGCCAGAGTTGGGGGATGGGCATGTGACTGGCCTGCAGAAGGGCAGGAGCAGACACACGGAGCCAGCCTGTTGTAGGGGTGCACTGGGGGGGCAGTGTGGTGGGAAGGGCCAGGCCTTTGACACTGCTCTTCACCACCCACCCCCAGCACCATCTCTTTCAGTCTGAGCACGTGGCTCAATGAATACTCCAAGGATCTTGATCAGCCCCCATACTTCCCCTGCCTCAAACTCCTGGTGGAGTATGTGCAGGTGAACATGCCCAGATCAGAGCTGGAGCACTGGGCTCACCTTCTTCTTGTCCAGATGGGTCACCTGGATGTCATGGAGGCAGAGCCAGTGGGTGAGGAGGACTGGGCATGCCTCCATGGGAGCATACAAGGGGGTTTGGGGGAGCCACACAGGGAGGAGTCTCCAGTGGCTTGGGTTCATCCAGAGCTCAGAGTAACCTCTGGGAAGCCTTCCTAGGGTGGAAATCTTGGGGATGGGCTTCTCTTCATGGCAGTGGGATGTTTTCCATCACTGGAAATGCCCAAGAAAAGGCAGACATGTTGGTGAGTTTTTCTCTTCTTGCAATTCCAGAGCGAGGGCCAGCACCAATTTTAAAAGTAGCTCAAGATCTGGCTTCACCTCCAGAATTGTCTCTAGAACTACTTCCTGGGGTAGAACCAGCTCCTGCAGAGATACCAGAGCTCCATAGTAGACCAGCTCCACCACTGGTACCACATGAAGAGTCTGCTGGAGGGCCAGATTTTAAACCTGGGTTGGCTCCTATACCACCTGCTGATGTCAACCCTGTTCCTGCACCAACATTGGAGCTCCAGAAAGCATCAGTTATTCCAATATCAGCTCCCTCACTAGCACCAGAACAGGAGCCTGCTGTAGGACTGGATTCGCATCCTGGGCCACCTCCAGAATCAGCTCTCGTACCATGTGCTAATGTCCATTCTGCACCTGCACCAACACCGGGGCTCAATGTAGCACCAGGTCCACCATCTCCTGCTCTGGCCCGGACACCAGAGGCTGAGCCAGTTGCCACACCTCCTCCACAGCAGCTCCTCAGGCAGAGCCAGGGAGCATTAGCTACAGAATCAGATCTTTTCTGCCCTTTACTTAAGATGGTATTTTTTTGGTTTTGTTGTATGTAGTATTTTTCTAGGTCACTTTATACTCTCTAGTTTACACTATTTTAACTGCTAGATTTCTCACAAAATGAAGTTTTGTTTTAATAGTTTTAAAACCTGTTGCCATCAAGTCAATACTGTATCATAGCAACCCCACAGGACAGAGTATAACTGCCTCATAGGGTTTCCAAAGCTGTAAATCTTTACTGAAACAGACTGCCACACCTTTCTCCCAAGAAACAGCTGGTGGGTTCAAGAGTGGACATTTAGGTTAGTAATCGAGGGCTTAACCCAATAGTTCTAAAGTGTGTAATATACTGACTTTAAGTACTTTCACGTTCCTATTTAACTACCACCAGTATCTACTTCCAGAACATTGTCATCACACAAACAGAAGCCCTGTCCTCAAGAAGCAGTCCTCCAGATGCCCCTCCCTAGCCTAGGGCAACCAGTGATGGGCTTTTGGCTTCTATGGGTTTATCTATTCAGGATTTCTTACCTAAATGCAAATACCTAGCTTCTTTCACTTACCTTAATGTCTTGCAGGTTCATCCATGCTTTAACCCACATCAGTATCTAATTCCTGTTAACACTTATTGGTATTCCATTGTATGGATGGACCAGACTTTGCTCATCCATTCATCTCTTGGTGGACATTTGAGTTGTGTCCACCTTTTGAATGATGAGAGTAGTACTTCTGTGACTGTTCATGGGCGGTTATTTACGCGAGTGCCTGTCTTCATGATAAATCCCAGGGTTGGGTAGGGAGGAGGGAAAGGTGAGGACACAGTCCAAGTGTGGGGAGTGGAGTTGGGAGGGATCAAGAGGCAGAAAAACCGTTGGATGTGAGGAGGTGGGAGAGCCCTGGAGAACTCCTAAATGTAGGTGACAAGGAGACAGTAGGGGTCTGGAGGCAACATTGGTGTGGTGAGTGAGTAGGTAGGAGAGGGGTTAGACCCACTACAGGAAGCAGGACTTCCAACAAGTTCTTTCTAGTTCCAACCCCTGCTGACAATTTGCTTTCCCCCCCAGATATACTGAATCAGAATCTACATTTGCACAAGATTCCCAGGTGATTTTTATGTATAATAAATTTGAGAACCCATGCACTATGGATGGTTCCCAGAACTGGGCCCTAACCAGCAGCATTAGCATCACCTGTGAACTTGTTAAAAATGCAAATTCTCATCAGGGGTTCAAACGTGATGGGCCTGGTTCAAAGCCCTGACGGGAAATGAGAGGGTTGAATGGGCCAGGACACCACCATCAGGTGTGGTAATGGAGAGGTAGGAGGGGTCAGGTGGTGGCCCAGTAATGGTAAGGGAAGAGGGTGTAGGAGTGAGGAGGAGGGACAGCCCACAAGAAGACACAGTTGTGGGAGGAAATGGAAGGGAGCAGTGTGTCAGTGAGTGCACAGGTGTGGCCAATGAGGAAACCACACAGGTGTCAGGAATAAGGCAAAAGGAGGATCAGTAGAAGGCACAGGTGTAGGGAGTGATGAGGTGGGCTGGGTGAGTGGAAGTCAAGATATGGTTGTTGAGGAGGGAGGAGGGGTCAGGAGGCAGTCCACATATGGGAAGTGAGAAGGTGGAGGGGTCATAAGACAGCAAAAGTCTGCAGAGGTGGAAAGTGTGAGGAGAAGGCACAGGTGTGGTCAGTGAGTAGGTGGTGGAGACCCCCGGCAATCCATGTAGGGGAGGTGAGGGAGGGGTGTGGGGTGGAGGACAGGTAAAAGACAGGTGTGTCAAATGAGAAGGTGGGGGGAGTCAGGAGGTAAAGCCACTTGGGAAGTGAGGAGGTAGGAGGGTTTAGGTATCAGCATGGAGAAGGTGGGCAGGGCTAGGAGAAGGCCTAGGACTGAGTAGTTAGGAGGCTTGATGGGCCACCCAACCTTAGGTTTTAAGAAGGAAAAAGGGGTCAGGAGACAGCTAGGTGATGGTACTCAGGAGGTGGTCTGGGTGAGGAGAAGGCACAGGTGTGAAGGGTAAGCATGTGGGCAGGGATAGGATGTCACAGAGCTGCTAGTAATGAGGGGTAGGAGGGCTTAGGAAGCAGCCAGTTTTGGAAAATGAGGACTTGGCAGGGGTCAGAAGTCCAGGTATGTGAAGAGAGCAGGTCTGAAGGGTCAAAATGTCCCTCAAGAACGGGAACTGAGGATGTGGGAGGGGCCAGGTGGCAGCCCAGTTATTGGGAGGAGGTTGCAGTGGCCAAGAGAATGCCCAGGTCTCAGGAATGAGGAGGTGGGAGGAGTCAGGAGATAGCCTGGATGTGGGTACTAAGGAATTGGGCAGGGTCATTCATTTGTGTTACAGAGGTGAGAAGGGCTAGGTGAAGGCAGAGCCTTAGGGTTAATGAGGTAAGAGGGCTAAGGAGAAGGCACAGGTGAGGCCAAAAAACAGATGGTAAAGACCAGGAGGTAGCAAAGGTGTGGAGAATGAGGAGGTCCAAAGTGTCAGGAGTCCGACCAGGTGTGGGTACTGCAGCAGGTGAAAGGGTGGAAGCAGCCCTTCGAGGGAAGTGAGGAGGGGAGACCAGCAGGAGAACACGCAGTAGCAGGTGATTAGGAGGTTGGACGGGTCAGGAGCTGGCCCAGTAGGAGGTGTAGGGCCCTGAGCATGCCCAGGGGTGGGGTTAAAAGGTGGAAGGAGCCAGGAGATGCCCAGGTGTGGGGAGTGAGAAGGTAGGCAGGTTCTCTTGCTCCCACCCTCCACCCCCCACCCAGGTGACCAGCCAGGACAAGGCTCTGCAAGGCCAGGGAAGGGACAGTGTAGAAGAGGTGAGCCTGAGGACCAGGAGCTGGTGCAGGTGACCTCAGAGGCTAGAAGTGATGAAGGGCAAGAAGGACAAGGGCCATGAGTAGGCAGTGGGTCTCAGCTGCATGCTGTCAGCCCTCTGTCCCTGAACTCGTGCCCCGTGATCCTAACCTGCCCAGATAGCCCTGGAGGCAGCATTTCCTCATGCCCTCAGTGGCCACTGACCACCCACGTGTGCCATCTCCAGGCTTAGCTAAGAGTGGGCACCAGGCTTAGAGGTAGTTTCATCGAGGGGGCCAAGAGGGAGGGCTTTTCTGCTGGGGCAATGTGATAATGGGGTCTGAACCTAGGCTCAGCTGGATGTGGGGGAAGCCCTCATATCAAAATGGGAATCATGTGCCTCTGGAAACTGGGGACTGCTGGAACTGAGCCATCACACTTTAGGACCCATGTGTCCAGCATACCAGAACCAGAAATCTCCTTGATCCCCCGGAGGTCCCGGAAGCCAACACCATATTCTGGAAACTGGGAAAGGGGACAACTCAAGAACAAGCACAGACTTGAAGCCATGTTCCTCAAGGCCTCTGGGCCTGTCTCCTCGCCCCCACAGTTGAGAGAAAATATCAGTGGGTTAATTCACACACACATACACACACACACATGCACATACACACACATCTAAGTGTGAATGCTGTGTATGCCATAAAGATTAACTATAAACATCGTCATCACTGTCCTCGCCCATTGGTGAGCTGACCATCAACTCCCAGCCACTAGCCCAGACAATTAGGGATGGCCCCAGGTACCTAGAAGCTGATCTCTGAGCCCTCTCTCATTCTCCTGCACCACTTAGTGAGTTGGTCAGGGTAGGTGGTATCTACATTGTACTGAAAAGGAAGACTGAGGCCCAGGAACTAAGGTTCAGAAACTAGGAAAAGAGGCACAGGATGAGCAGGAGCAGGAATCCCAGCCTAGTATTTATCTATAGTAGGCTCTATGCCAGAGAGGACTAGAAGGAAATAGGAGCAAAGAGTAAGTACTGCTGGGTGCTGGGACTTGAGGGCCTGGGAGCCTCCCAGACGCAGTGCTGAGGCATGGGACGAGGTGGCCCTTGGCTGAGCTTCCGAGGCCTTGTCCTGAGTGGTGTATAATGGGAAGATTGTCCGGGTTCTGAATGGCCTGTTCAGCTCTGTGGTCCTTCTGTGCAGGCAGCAGGGCGGAGGACAGGATGACCCTCTGACAGCTAGGTTTAAAGGAGCCTTGGAGTCAAGGCTGCTTTGTGAACAAGAGCTTCGGGGTTTAATTAGGGCTCCTGCATAATCGTTCCTACGGGAAGGTGTAATGTGGAGGGTCCTTGGTGATCCTGGAACTGGAATGAGGGTCTCAGGACTCTGGCTCAGGCCTGCCATCGTGGCAAGCACATGAATTTTGGGGGGCCAAAGGATGGAATTTTTTTTTTTTTTTTAAAGGATGGAATGTTATGGATTGGATTATGTCCCCCAAAAATGTATGTCAACTTGGCTAGGCCATGATTCCCAGTACTGTGTAACTGTTGACATCCGATGTGATTTTCCTGTGTTGTAAATCCTACCTCTATGATGTTAATGAGGAGAGATTACTCTCAGTTATGTTGATGAGGCAGGATTCAATCTTCAAGATTAGGTTGTGTCTTAAGTCAATCTCTTTTGAGATATAAGAGAAAAGCAAACAGAGAGACATGGAGACCTTATACCTCCAACAAACAAGAGCCAGGAAAATAGCATGTCCTTTGGGCCTGGGGTCCCTGCAATGAGAAGCTCCTTGACCAGGGAAGACTGATGACAAGGGCCTTCCTCCAGAGCCAACAGAGAGAAAAAAACCTTTTTTGGACTTCTAGCCTCCTAAACAAAGAGAATAAATTTCTTTGTTAAAGGCATCCACTTGTGGTATTTCTGTTACAGCAGCACTAGATAACTAAGACAGTCAGCATGTTCAAATCCACCAGCTGCTCCCTGGAAACCCCATGGGGCAGTTCTACTCTGTCCTATAGGGTCTCAATGAGTTGGAATCAACTCGGTAGCAAAGAGTTTGGTTTGGTTTTTGATAATATAAATAGTTGGCTTTAGCGTATTACTTTATGTTATGGATTGAATTGTGTCCCCCCAAATGTGTGTTAACTTGGCTACGCCATGATTCCTAGGAGTGTGTGATTATCCACAGTTTTGACATCTGATATGATTTTCCTATGTGTTGTGAATCCTACCTCCATGATGTTAATGAGGCAGGATTAGAGGCAGTTTTTTTTTTATCTTAATGAGGCAGGACTCAATCTACAAGATTAGGGTCTATATTCAATCAATCTCTTTTGATATATAAAAGAGAGAAGCAAGCAGAGAGACAGGAGGAGTTCACACCACCAAGAAAGCTGCACCAGGAGTGAAGCGCGTCCTTTAAACCTGGGGTTCCTGCATTGAGAAGATCTTAGACCAGGGAAAGACTGATGACAAGGACCTTGCCCCAAAATCTGTAGAAAGTTTTGTCCTAGGGCAGATGCCCTGAATTTGGACTCCTAGCCTCCTAGACTGTGAGAGAATAAATTTCTCTTTATTAAAGCCATCCACTTGTGGCATTTCTGTTATAGCAGCATTAGATAATGAAGACACTCTAATAAACTCATTTACAACTATTAATAACTTTGTTGAGATACCTTCGGATTTTCTATGTACATGAGTGTGTAATCTATAAATAGCTTTACTTCTTTCTAATTTGTATTTCTCTGTTATTTTTAATGTTTTATTACATTGATTAGAAATGTCAGTACAGTGTTGAATAAAAGTGGTAAGAGTAGACATTCTTGCCTTGCTCCCTTATTTCTATGGGAAAAGCATTCAGTATTTGAACCATTAAGTACGATGTTAGGTGTAGGTTTTTCTTAGCTTTTTATTGGAGTAGTTAGGTCAATTTATATGCAGCATAATAACCGATATGTTTGGATGTAAATCTACCATCTTCTTGTTTCTATTAAGTCTCTCCTATACATCTAGCGGGACCCTGGTTGAGAAAGGCTACTTAGAGATTACAATATACACATTTGATTTACTACAATTTATCTTAATATAGCATTTCTTGGACAATCCAAAGCCTTTATGATACTGAATTCTATTTACCTCCTCCTCTTGTGCAATTTTTCCATGTACTTTATTCCACATGTATTTAAAACTCCACTAGGTATTTTTATTGCCTTAATCAGTTAGTACACATTTAGATTTACCCACATACGGGTAGTCCTCGAGTTATGACATATCTGAGTTACAACGAACTGCACTTACAATAGCCCCTTTTTTTTTGTACATCTTATCATTAGTAATATGTACTACATACAGCGTTACAGTGTGTCGTTTGCTGATGTTATCATTCTCATGCCAACCCCCAAAGACAAATAAAAATCAAATTTATAAAGATACTGATAACTGGGAGTTAGAAGCTGGCGAAAAGGACACGAAAAGAGAGAGTGGAGGGAGAGAGCAGGCTGTCTCATTGGGGGGAGAGTAATTGGGAGTGTGTAGCAAGGTGTATATGGGTTTTTGGGTGAGAGACTGACTTAATTTGTAAACTTTCACTTAAAGCACAATAAAAATTATTAAAAAAAAAAGATACTGATAACAAAAGGCAGTAATAATGAAAACCAAAAAAAATGAGGTATTCAGAACCAACTTACAAGGAATCACCAGAACAGAGCCCCGTTGTAAGCTGTGGACTGCCTGTACTTTACATTTTCCAATGCTCTTCATTCCTACATTTTGCTTCCATCTGGAAATTTTTTTCTTCTTCTTCTTTCCCTCCTCCTCCTCCTCCTCTTTCTTCTTGAATTCCCCTTAGTATTTTTTTCAGTGCAGGCCTGTTGGTAAGAACCTTTCTCAGTGTTTTCATCTGGAAATATCTTTGACTTTTCTTAGACGCATTTTCTCTTGTTACGGAATTCTAGGTTGACATATTTTCATTCAGCAATTTAAAGGTGGCATTCTGTTTTGTCTTCTGGTTTCCACTGTTTCTATTGAAGTTAGTGGATGAGAGATAATTCTCCATGACTCTTTTGTGTTTCTGTACATCTTGCAAACAGAGAAACTAATTGCCTTTCTTCTGGACTGTTGGACATTATATGGCCAATGGCCTTTGAATATAGTGATAGTGTCTCGGCTGAAGTGGAGAACAGGTATGCTTACTGCCCGTTATAAAAGACTTTGATCTACTAAGCTCAGGGATCCACTCCTGTAATTCAACCCACTGAATGTGTCACCCTGTGGGAACTGGCACACGGGAACCAGTGCAAATGCTGATATTCTGTCTACTGCAATTGCTGTTAACAAGCTCTTCTTTGTCTCTCACCTAGGAGTGTCTAGTCTTCTTCCAGCAGCCATGAATCATAGTAGGCTGACATGTCAGCTTGCAAGTAGGATAAAATCTCAGATTTTTCATAGTTCTTCACAGTTTATGTGACAAGGATGAGATACTGACAGAGACATGGCTTTCTGGAAAAGGAAGTATGAGGGCCTCACAGCCTGAATAATAGGATTTGAGGAGGAAGTCCATGGGAATTTGTAGTGAACATGTTGACCAAATTGTATGGTCAAAGGCAAGGTCATGGAAACTTCACAGACACATCCAAACTCCCTCAGGACCGAATTACTGGGCTGAGGGCTGGGGACCATGGTCTCAGGGTACATCTAGCTCAATTGGCCTGACATAGTTTATAAAGAAAATGTTCTACATCCTACTTTGTTGAGCAGCGTCTGGGGTCTTAAAGGCTTGTGAGCAGCCATCTATGATAATCCACTGGTCCCACTCCGTCTAGAGCAATGGAGAATGAAGAAAACCAAAGACATAAGAGAAAGATTAGTCCAAAGGACTAATGGACCACAACTACCACAGCCTCCACCAGACTGAGTCTAGCACAACTAGATGGTGCCCGGCTACCATCACCAATTGCTCCGACAGGGATCACAACAGAGGGTCCTGGGCAGAGCTGGAGAAAAATGTGGAACAAAATTCAAACTCACAAAAAAAGACCAGAGTTACTGGTCTCACTGAGACTGGAAAAGCCCAAAGAGTATGGCCTCCAGACATTTTTTTAACTCAATATTGAAGTCACTCCTGAGGTTCACCCTTCAGGCAAAGTTTAGACAGCACCATAAAACAAACGAGACTAAATGGACACACCAGCTCGGGGGCAAAGACAAGGGTGTAAGACAGGAAAGTTGGTAACAGGGAACCCAAGGTCAAGACGGGGAAAGTGTAGACATGTCATGGGGTTGGCAATCAATGTCACAAAACAGTATTGTACTAATTAATGAGAAAGTAACTTGTTCTGTAAATCTTCATCTAAAGTACAATTTAAAAAAAAAAAACTGTATGGTCAACTGGGCAATAAATGTTTCTCTATTTTATTGCCTGTTAACGAGGAGGAATTGGGGAAGTGGTTGTAGGCCAAGTCCAGGAAGTAAGTTCAAAAAGACAGCTGCCCAAATTGTTCCCTGATCATGGATAACTTTCCTCCAAGGGGCCTTCCTCACCAATTCAGTGGTCAGCCTCAGGTTAACCTCATTGTAACTAGTATTAAGATAAATCTTGTGTGGACAGGTTTCACGGCCTTTCAGACGATAGAGACATGTATCCACACTGAGCATGAAAAGAGGGAAATCTGTGATCGCCATGGGCAGAGGCCAAGAAAATTGTTAGAATTCTGGCTGGCTTTTTTTCTTGGGTGAGGTGCCTAATGCTTAAGAAAGAATGGAAACAGCTAAGCTGTCTTACTACTCAGCCCCTTCTGCAGTCTATGATGCCAATCTTCGATTACTTGGAAATAACAGTAAAAGACCTGAAAGTTTTTTTGTATCGGGTCCAAGCTCTGTGGTCTAGTTTTTGACACTACAAGTTGTCATATACAAATATATACTTTTATTAATTCAAGGAGCCCTGGTGATGCAGTGGTTAAGTGCTCAGTGCTAACCAGGAAGTCAGTGGTTCGAACTCACCAGCTGCTCTGTGGGAGAAAGATGAGCAGTCTGCTGCTGCAAATATTTACAGCTTTGGAAGCCCTATGGGGCAGCTAGCTCTACTCTGTCCTATAGAGTCACTATGAGTCAGAATCGACTCAACAGCAGTGGGTTTGGTTTGGGGTTTTTATTCCTCAACAATTTTATTTACTTTGGTATATATATATATTTTAATGGATAATATATAGACAGATGATAAAAATAATTCAAACCTTATGAGAGTATATGCAGTAAAAAGTTTCTATTCCTCACACTTCTAGTCATCTGACTCCTAGTTCAATACCAGAATAGCACAGCATGTTTACACACAGGAAATTTAAAGACAGATAAGTAGCATTAGCGTAAGGTAGGACTCCTCAACTGTGAGGGGATGACTGTGGTATCAGAATGAAAACCAGTTAAGATATGGAGGGAATTTAAGTTTTCCATAAAACTTTCTAATGTAACATCTCTGATACACAATAATTAAGTTGGGTTCACTAAAGGTTTGAGGTTATACAGCACTAATACAGTTCCTATTGAGTTCTGACTGAATACCTCCCCACACTGATTTTTCCAGTATCTAAGGTTCTGCATTAATACTATTACACATTTCTTACAATGATAAAAATTTTCCTATTGTGAATTTGTTTCAGTGAAAGACTAGAGCTTTTCTTACATAATAATTACAGCAAATATAGGAATTTTTTCCATTGTTATTGACATTGTGTAAAATGTTTATTTACATAGAAGGTTTCCCCACAATTTTCAGTTAATGTTGTCTGCCTTCTGAATTAGACTTTCATCATGAAAATTACTGTTTTCTCCCCAGTGTGTTTTTTGTTTTTTAGTGTAATACAAGAGTTGAGCATTGATTAAAGTCTTTTTCATAATCATCAATATCATTCATAGTAATTTTTTCCCAGTAAAGGTGTCTCTGGTACTAAACAAAATTGGTGTATACATTAAAGGTTTTCCCATGCTTATCACATTTATACTGTCAACCCCAGAATGGACTTTTTCATGATTAATAAAATCAGAGAGCTGGCTAAAACTTCTGCTGCAATGAACACATTGGTAAAGTGCCTCTCCGGTATGGATTCTCTGGTGTTCATTAAGATCCATGCAAGTGCTGAAGGCTTTTTCACACATATCACATTTATGTGGCTTCTCAGTGGTGTGGATTCTTTGATGGTTAACAAGATCAGAGCGTCGACTAACGTTTTTGCCACACTGATCACATGTATATGGTTTCTCACCAGTGTGGATTCTCTCATGTAGGAAAAGAGCTGAGCACTGACTGAAAGCCTTCCCACACTCAGTACATTTATACGGTTTTTCACCAGTGTGAATTCTCTGATGTTTGGTAAGGTCTGAGTTCTGACTGAAGCTTTTGCTGCATTGTGCGCATGGATACGGTTTTTCTCCAGTGTGAATTCTCTGATGAAGAATAAGGTCAGAACTCTGACTGAAGGCTTTCTCACAACTATCACAAGGATAGGGCTTTTCCCCAGAGTGTACTCTCTGATGTTTAGTGAGGTCCGAGCTTTGACTAAAACTTTTATTGCACTGATTACATGTATAAGGTTTCTCTCCAGTGTGTATTCTTTGATGTTTAACAAGGTCTGAACGACGACTAAAACTTTTAGTACAATCACTACACGAATAGGGTTTCTCTCCAGTGTGGATTCTCTGGTGTAGAATAAGGTTTGAGCTCTGACTAAAGGTTTTCCCACATTCATCACATTCATAGGGTTTCTCACCTGTATGAATCCTGTGATGTTTAACAAGATCTGATCTTCGACTAAACATATTACTGCACTGACTACATGGGTAAGGTTTCTCTCCAGTGTGAATTCGTTGATGATTAATAAGATCCGAAAGCCTACTGAAGGTTTTGCTACATTGATTACACCGATAGGGTTTCTCTCCAGTATGAATTCTTTGATGGAGAATAAGAACTGAGCTCTGATTAAAAGCTTTTCCACATTCACTACATTTATAGGGTTTCTCTCCAGTGTGGATTCTTCGATGTTTAATAAGGTCTGAGTTCTGACTAAAACTTTTACTACACTGATTACATGGATATGGTTTCTCTCCAGTGTGGATTCTCTGATGTAAAATAAGATCTGAGCTCTGACTGAAGGCTTTTCCACAAACATGACATTTATATGGTTTTTCACCAGTGTGAATTCTTTGATGTTTTATAACATCAGAATTCAGACTAAAATGTTTATTACACTGATTACATGTATAAGGCTTCTCTCCGGTATGGACCCTCTGGTGTTTAGCCAGGTCTGAGCGCTGGCTAAAACTTTTACGACAATGGTTACATTGATAGGGTTTTTCTCCTGTATGGATCCTCTGATGTATAATAAGATCTGAGCTCTGACTGAAGGCTTTACCACATTCATGGCATTTATAAGGTTTTTCACCACTGTGGACTCTTTGATGTTTAATAAGATCTGAGCTCCGACTGAAACTTTTAATACACCAATTACAAGGATAGAGTTTCTCCCCAGTATGAATTCTCTGATGCAGAACCAAGGCTGAGCTTACACTAAAGGTCTTTCCACACTTATCACATTCATAGGGTTTCTTCCAATGAGTTCTTCGATGCCTAATAAGGCCTGTACTCCAAGCAAACCTTTGCCCACATTCATCACAGTTATGTTGTCTTCTTTTTAAAAGGTTCTGATTTTTTTCATTTAATTTAACCCCAAATTCACAGAATTCTCTGCACTCAGAATCCTGGGGGACATCCTCTCTGGGGTTGCCAGAACCTTCAGTCAATAGTTCACTTTTTGCTGAAATTTCCCCCTTTGAAGTTGACTCTCCAATCCTGGTTTTAGTCTCACTATCTGGAACAATAAACAAAATCCAAATAAAATGTGTTCTTCCTACTGTGAGAAAGTTTCAGGTGAAACAGATCAGTACATACTGCTATTCCAATAAAATATTATCACCATATGGGAGTGCTCCAAAACAGTGAAAATTACCCACTGAGAGGTAAACTAGAAAGAATCAACATGTAATGGATCATACTAACCAGTGATTAGGAAACTCTGACTCAGTTAGAAGCTAATACATAGGCAATTTACTAACATATATAAGATAAAAATGTTAAGTGTGAAAGAATCTAGAAAACAGAAAAATTGACTGGGCTTTATCTAGCAATACGCAACTATCTGGGCCAAAAGCATGAATGAATGAATGACCAAAAGAAAAACAAAACTCTTCAACTACTATGTATCTTCTCTCGGTTTTTAGAAATGGTAGAAAAATTGATTATTAACACCTAGTAGAGAGCATTACTGGGTTCCAAACATATTATACAATAAACACACAAAGATTAATGATCCTGGTCCATAAAGATAGCAATCACTTCAATACTGAGCTTTCATATAACTGTCTGATTTTATTGAGTGGAAAAATCCATAGGCTTCCAAAGAGATAATCAAGTTGCACACCTGAAATTTTACTATGAAAATTATGGCTTATGTTCTCATCCAGATGAAGGGCCATCCTAGCTCTGCCCAGAAATGGGTTACAGGAATGCCTTTAGGAAGAATACCCAAAAAACGGTAACAGTGATTAAATATGAAGAGAATCAGGAGTCAGACAGAGGTATGAGGAATAAACTTTTTACTGCATATCATCTGTATATATTATCCATTAAAAAATAAATATACCAAAGTAAATAATATTGTTGAATTAAGGAATTAAAAAAAAAAAACCAAACCCATTACTGTCGATTCCAACTCACAGCGACCCTACAGGACAGGGTAGAACTGTCCCATATGGTTTCCAAGGAGCACCTGGTGGATTTGAACTACCGACCTTTTGGTTAGCAGCTGTAGCTATTAACTACTATGCCACCAGGGAATTAAGGAATAAGAGATATATATTTCTATATGACAATTCATAGTGTCAAACACTAGATCACAAAGAGCTTGAACCCACTGCAAAACTCTCAGGCCTTTCATTGTTATTTCCAAGTGATCGAAGGTTGGCATCATAGACTGCAGGAGGCACTGAGGAGTTAAGACAGCTTAGCTGTTTCTATTGTTCTTTAATAAGCATTAGGCACCCCACCCCAAGCAAGCCAGCCAAAATTCTAGCAATTCGCCTGGTTTCTGTCCATAGTGATCACAAATTTCCCCCTTTTCATGCTAAGTGTAGACACATGTCTCTGTAACTATTGTCTGAAAGGCAGTGAAACCTTCTATCCACACAGGATGAATCTTAATACTAGTGGTTACAATGAGGTCAACCTGAGGCTGACCACTGAATTGGCGAGGAAGGTCCCTTGGAGGAGTGTTATCAACAACCAGGGAACAATCTGGGCAGCTGTCTTTTTGAACTTGGCATGCAGCCACTTCCCCAATTCCTCCTCATTAACAGACAACAGAGAAACATTTACTGCCCAGTTAACCATACAATTTGGTCAACATGTTTACTACCAATTCCCTTGGATTTCCCCCTCAAATTCTATTATTCAGTCTCTGAGGCCCTCATACTTGCTCTTCCAGAAAGCCATCTCTCTCTCAGCATCATATCTTTGTCACCAAAACTGTCAAGAACTATGAAAAATCTGAGATTTTATCCTGCTTATAAACTAACAAGTTAAAAAAAAAAAACCTACTATGAATTCATGGCTGCTAGAAGACTAGAGTCTCCTAGGTGAGAGACAAAGAAGAGTTTGTTATTCACGGCAATAGCAGTAGACAGAACATCAGCATTTGTACTGGTTCCTGTGCCCCAGTTCCCACAGGGTCACATATAACAGTGGGCTGGATTACAGGAGTGGAACCTGAGCCTGGTAGATCCAAATCTTTATTATGGGCACTAAGCATGCTGTCTTAGTCATCTAGTACTGCTTTAACAGAAATACCACAAGTGGATGGCTTTAACAAAGACAAATTTATTCTCCTACAGTCTTCTAGGCTACAAGTCCAAATTCAGGGCATCAGCTCCAGGGGAAGACTTTCTCTCTCTGTCAACTCTGGAGGAAGGTCCTTGTCATCAATCTTCCCCTGGACTAGGAGCTTCTCTGCAAAGGAACCTCGGGTCCAAAAGATGCACCCTACTCCTGGTGCTCTTTTCTTGGTGGTAAGAGGTCCCCCTGTCTCTCTGCTGGCTTCTTTCATATCTCAAAAGAGACTGGCTTCAAGGATGTCCTTTATCACCGCTCTTATTCAACATTGTTCTAGAAGTCCTAGCCAGAGCAATTAGGCTAGACAAAGAAATAAAGGGCATCTGGACTGGCAAAGAGGAAGTAAAATTATCTCTATTTGCAGATGACATGATCTTATATGCAGAAAACCCTAAGGAATCCTCCAGAAAACTACTGAAACTAATAGAAGAGTTTGGAAGAGTCTCAGGTTATAAGATAAACATACAAAAATCACTTGGATTCCTCTACATCAACAAAAAGAACATCGAAGAGGAAATCACCAAATCAATACCATTCACAGTAGCCCCCAAGAAGATAAAATACTTAGGAATAAATCTTACCAAGGATGTAAAAGACCTATACAAAGAAAACTACAAAGCTCTACTACAAGAAATTCAAAAGGACATACTTAAGTGGAAAAACATACCTTGCTCATGGATAGGAAGACTTAACATAGTAAAAATGTCTATTCTACCAAAAGCCATCTATACATACAATGCACTTCCGATCCAAATTCCAATGTCATTTTTTAAGGTGATAGAGAAACAAATCACCAACTTCATATGGAAAGGAAAGAAGCCTCTGATAAGCAAAGCATTACTGAAAAAGAAGAAGAAAGTGGGAGGCCTCACTCTACCTGATTTCAGAACCTATTATACAGCCACAGTAGTCAAAACAGCCTGGTACTGGTACAACAACAGGCACATAGACCAATGGAACAGAATTGAGAACCCAGATATAAATCCATCCACATATGAGCAGCTGATATTTGACAAAGGCCCAGTGTCAGATAATTGGGGAAAAGATAGTCTTTTAAACAAATGGTGCTGGCATAACTGGATATCCATTTGTAAAAAAATGAAACAGGACCCATACCTCACACCATGCACAAAAACTAACTCCAAGTGGATCAAAGACCTAAACATAAAGACTAAAACGATAAAGATCATGGAAGAAAAAATAGGGACAACCTTAGGAGCCCTAATAAAAGGCATAAACAGAATACAAAACATTACCAAAAACGACGAAGAGAAACCAGATAACTGGGAGCTCTTAAAATCAAACACCTATGCTCATCTAAAGACTTCACCAAAAGAGTAAAAAGACCACCTACAGACTGGGAAAGAATTTTCAGCTATGACATTTCCGACCAGCGCCTGATCTCTAAAATCTATATGATTCTGTCAAAACTCAACCACAAAAAGACAAACAACCCAATCAAGAAGTGGGCAAAGGAGATGAACACACACTTCACTAAAGAAGATATTCAGGCAGCTAACAGATACATGAGAAAATGCTCTCGATCATTAGCCATTAGAGAAATGCAAATTAAAACTACGATGAGATTCCATCTCACTCCAACAAGGCTGGCATTAATCCAAAAAACACAAAATAATAAATGTTGGAGAGGCTGTGGAGAGATTGGAACTCTTATACACTGCTGGTGGGAATGTAATATGGTACAACCACTTTGGAAATCTATCTGGCGTTATCTTAAACAGTTAGAAATAGAACTACCATACAATCCAGAAATCCCACTCCTCGGAATATACCCTAGAGAAACAAGAGCCTTCACACAAACAGATATATGCACACCCATGTTTATTGCAGCTCTGTTTACAATAGCAAAAAGCTGGAAGCAACCAAGGTGTCCATCAACGGATGAATGGTTAAATAAATTGTGGTATATTCACACAATGTAATACTACGCATCGATAAAGAACAGTGACGAATCTGTGAAACATTTCATAACATGGAGGAACCTGGAAGGCATTATGCTGAGTGAAATTAGTCAGAGGCAAAAGGACAAATATTGTATAAGACCACTATTACAAGATCTTGAGAAATAGTATAAGCTGAGAAGAACACATACTTTTGTGGTTACGAGCGGGGGGAGGGAGGGAGGGTGGGAGAGGGTTTTTTACTGATTAATTAGTAGATAAGAACTGATTTAAGTGAAGGGAAGGACAATACTCAATACATGGAAGGTCAGCTCAACTGGACTGGACCAAAAGCAAAGAAGTTTCCAGGATAAACTGAATGCTTCAAAGGTCAGCGGAGCAAGGGCAGGGGTTTGGGGACCATGGTTTAAGGGGACTTCTAAGTCAATTGGCAAAATAATTCTATTATGAAAACATTCTGCATCCCACTTTGAAATGTGGCGTCTGGGGTCTTAAATGCTAACAAGCGGCCATCTAAGATGCATCAATTGGTCTCAACCCACCTGGATCAAAGGAGAATGAAGAACACCAAGGTCACACGATAACTAAGAGCCCAAGAGACAGAAAGGGCCACATGAACCAGAGACCTACATCATCCTGAGACCAGAAGAACTAGTTGGTGCCCGGCCACAATCGATGACTGCCCTGACAGGGAGCACAACAGAGAACCCCTGAAGGAGTTGGAGATCAGTGGGATGCAGACCCCAAATTCTCATAAAAAGACCAGACTTAATGGTCTGACTGAGACTAGAGGAATTCCGGCGGTCATGATCCCCAAACCTTCTGCTGGCACAGGACAGGAACCATTCCCGAAGACAACTCATCAGACATGAAAGGGACTGGACAGTGGGTAGGAGAGAGATGCTGATGAAGAGTGAGCTAATTATATCAGGTGGACACTTGAGACTATGTTGGCATCTCCTGTCTGGAGGGGGGATGGGAGGATAGAGTGAGTTGGAAGCTGGCAAAATTGTCACGAAAGGAGAGACTGGAAGGGCTGACTCATTAGGGGGAGAGCAAGTGGGAGTACGGAGTAAAGTGTATATAAACTTATATGTGACAATCTGACTTGATTTGTAAACGTTCACTTGAAGCTCAATAACAGTTAATAAAAAAAAAAAGAGACTGGCTTAAGATACTATTTAATCTTGTAGATCTCATCAATATAACTGCCACTAATCATTATATATATATCATAGTGACAGGATTTACAACAAATAGGGAAATCATATCAGATGACAAAATGGTAGCCAATCATACAATACTGGGAATCATGACCTAGCCAAGTTGACATGTATTTTGGGGGGACATACACAATTCAATCCATGACACATGCCTATTCTCTGCTTCAATGGAGACACTATCAATGTATTCAAAGGTTGTTGGCCATATACTGTTCTTGAAAAAATAGTCCAGAAGAAAGACAATCAGTGCCTCTGTTTGCAAGATGTACAGAAACACAAAAGTGTCTTATCTCTCACCCACTAACTTCAATAGAAACAATGGAAACCAGAAGAACAGAATGCCATCCTTAAATGCTGAAAAAAAATGTGTCAGCCTAGAATTCCACAATAAGAGAAAATACCTCTAGAAAAGTCAAAATAAAGATATTTCCAGATAAACAAAAACAGAGAAAGGTTCTTACCAGCACTGAAAAAAAAAAATACTAAGGGGAATTTAAAAAGAAGAAAAAAAAATCCCAGATGGAAGCAAGGTAAAGTAGGAATGAAGAGCACTGGAAAAAATAAAAGTAGAGGTAGTCTCCAGCTTACAATGGGGTTCTCTTCCCAGACTCCATTGTAAGTCAGTACTGACTTATGTCGAATACTTTTTTTTTTTAGTTTTCTTGATTATTGCCTTTATAAATTTATAAATCCGATCTTTGTCTTTGGGGGTTGGCATGAGAATGATAACATCAGCAAAATACTTGCACTGCAACATTGTATGTAGTACATATTACCAATGATCAGATGTACAAAAAAAAGGACGATTGTAAGTGCAGTTCATCATAACTCAAATATGTCATAAGTTGGAGACAACCTGTATGTGGGTAAATCTAAAAGTGTACTAGCTGATTAAGGCAATACAAATATGTTGTAGAGTTTAAAATATATGTGGAATTAAAATACACGGAAAAATAGTAAAAGAGGGGGAGGTAAACAGAATTAAAATATCATAAAGCCCTTGCATTGTTCAAGAAATACTAAATTAAGATAAATTGTAATAAGTCAAATGTGTATACTCTAATCTCTAATGCAGCCTTTCTCAACCAGGGTCCCACTAGATGTATAGGAGAGACACTAATATAAATAAGAAGATGGTAGATTTACATCCAAATGTATCAATTATTATGCTACATGTAAATTGACCTAACTACTCCAATTAAAAGCTAAGAAAAATCTAGACTAACATCACACTTAATGGTCAAGTACCGAATGCTTTTCCCCTAGAACTATGGGAACAAGGCAAGGATGTCTAGTCTAACCACGTTTATTCAACATTGTACTGACATTTCCAGTAAATATAATAAAGCACAAAAAATAACAGAGACATACAAATTAAAGAGAAAAAAGTAAAACTGTAAACTACACAATCATGTACATAGAAAATCCTAAGGTATCTCAAAAAAGCTATTAATACTTGTAAATGAATTTATGAGAGTAATATACTAAAACCAACTATTTCTATGTATTACCAATGAACAATCAGAAATTGAAATTTTTTTCAATTGAACCAAAAAAACAGAATACTTAAAAATAAATTCAACAAAATATGTGTATTAATTTATATAATGAAAACTACAAAATGTTGCTGAGAAATTAAAGACCTAATAAGAAATATATACCACATTTATAAATAAGTTTTAAAATTGTTAAGATGGTAATTCTCCCCCAAATTGACCTATAGATTCAATGCAAACCCAATCAAAATCCCAGCAGGCTTTTTTTTGTAGAAATCATCAATTGATTCTAAACCTTGAGTCTATACCTTGAGCCTAAATTTTGAAAAAGAAGAACAAAATTAGAGAAGTTACGCTATCTAATTTCAAGTTTTATTATAAAACTATAGCAATCAAAGCAGTGTGGTATTGGCATAAGGACAAATATATTCATTTATAGCACAGAACAGACTCCAGAAAGACATTCAAAGATATATGGACAACTGATCTTCGACAAGGGTGCCCATATAATTCAGTGATGAAAGGAAAGGACAGACTTTTCAACAAAAAGTATTGAAACTGGATATTGATAATGACAAAAACCAACCATGACTCTTCATTCATACTATACACAAAAATTAACTAGAAATGTAACATAAACCTAAAGATAAAACTTGTAGAAGAAAGCATAGATGACCATCTTCATGGTGTGGAGGGAGGCAAGGATTTTAGATAGAACACCAAAAGCCTGAATCATATAAACTAATAAACCTTGTCAAAATTACAAACTTCTGCTCCTCAAAAAATATTACTAAGAAAAAAAGAGTCAAGCCAAATTATGGGAGAAAATATGTACAAAACATATATGGATGACAATGGGCTTGAAACCAGAATTTATAAAGAATTTGTACAACTCAAAAATAAGACAAAAATCAATAAAAAGAACAAAACTCTGAGAGACAGTTCACAAAAAAGTTATATGAACGGTCAGTAAGCACATGACAAAATGTTCAACATCACTAGTAATCAGGGAAATGCAAATTAAACCACAAGAGGATACTGGTAAATACCCATTACTCATAGCAACCCTATAGGACAGAGTAGAACTGCCCCATGGGATTTCCAACGAGCAGCTGGTGGATTCGAACTGCCAACTTTTGGTTAGCAGCCGAGCTCTTAACCACTGCACAACCACAGCTCCAAATACCCATCAGAATGGCTAAAATTACAAAGGCTGACAATACCAGGTGTTGACAAGGATGTAGATGTGAAACTCTCATACACTGCTGATAGAAATGCAAAATGGTACAGCCATTTTTTAAAATTCTGGTAGCTTTTCACAACGTTAACGCACGCTTAGCATATGACCCAGCAATTCTAAGTATTCACCCAAGAGGAATGAAAACGTATGCCCACATCTATCTCTAGATGTTGGACTGTAGGTTATTTATTTTTTTTTCATGCTTTTCTGTATTTTATAAATGGCCTATTGTATATTTGTAATTACTCTATAACAAAAAGTGTTATTTTACATACAATCCCAGAGACAAATGAATGCAGTCTGTGTATTAACTTATGCAAAACTACAAGGAGGAGGCCCAATACTGCAAACATTCTCAGGGACAATGAGAAGTAGATGCCTCCGAACAGACTCTTAAGGAAGGCTAAATTCTAAGTGCAGGAGGGAACTGAATCCTCTCTTCCAAATGCAGAAGAGAGAACTAAAGAAAATAAAGACACTCCAAAGCTAGAAGAAGCAGAAAATCTAGAGTGAAAGAAAGGGACAAAGAAAGGTGAATGTCACAAACAAAACAACAGCAATGGGAAGACAATAACCAACAATAATTAAAATATGATGTGGATATGAGACCCCACAGAACATCTTAACAAAGTCGGGATCAAAATTACCGCAGTAAAAATAACAGTGGCTACTATTTGTAAAGGAGTCCTTGGGTGGTGAAAATGGTTAAGCAAGGTTGATGGCTAGAACCCACCCAGAGACTATAAAGAATTTATACAAGCTATGTCTGTTTTTTTTTTTTTTTTTTTTTTTATGTCTGTACTCGGACACCCTGGTGGCACAGTGGTTAAGTGCTACGGCTGCTTACCAAGAGGTCGGCAGTTCGAATCCACCAGGCACTCCTTGGAAACTACTGGGCAGTTCTACTCTGTCCTATAGGGTCGCTATGGGTCAGAATTGACTCGACGGCAGTGGGTTTGGGTATGTCTGTACTCAGAGCTTTACATACAGGATTGCATTTAGTGCTTGTTATGTAGTAAATGTTACAGTAGTAATGATCTCCAGTAAATCCTGCCTCCCGATATCCATATGCTTGTGTAATCTTCTCCCATAATAACTCTGGGGCTCGTCATGTGACCTGCTTTGCTCAATGGAACATGAGCAAATGGAACACTAACATAGATTTGAAAAAGTTCTTGTGTACTGAAAGGCTTACAACCTCTCTACTTTTGAAACCTGGCTGCCCTGTGAAAAAGTTCAGCTAGATTCTAAAAACACATAGCCAGCAGACAGCCAGACATGTGGTTGAGACCATGTTAGACTATAGCCCCAGTTGAGCCGCTGGACTGACTGAGTGATTCCAGACAAGACCAGGAGAAAAAACCTGCCCAACTGAACCCTGCCCAAGTTGATGAACTACAGAATCATGAGAACACAAAATGGTTTCAAAATTCCTGTTGTTTTTGGTTACTACGTTTGGGGTACATTGTTATGGAGTAATAGGTAATTGGCACAATCCTCAAAATAAACTCTAAGGTATGAATTATTATATAGAGTTTACGGGTTGGGAAACAGAACAGTAAAAAATTCAAGAAACCTAGGTCATGCAGCTAGCTAGTAAGTGATAAAGGTAGTATTTGAATCCAGGTTGTCAGACTTCAACACTTTTAACTACACCACTATAAGAGATGAGAAAGATGACTTGAAGAATTAAAGATGACTTAAAAGGGAAATACCAAACACTGACAGAGTGGGACTAAGGCAACTAAAGGGAAAAAATGGATGACTCTGGGGTCTTAAAAGAGGAGGGGTGGCTCTGTCAGGATCTGATTGCCAGAATTCACAGCAGAATGACTCATCTTGGATCATTAAAGAGATGGTATTGCTGAAGAGTGTGAATGTGGGCAATGAGTATGACTAGCACTTGGACACAGGAATAAGCAAAGGTAGTGAACCGCCTCACCTGAAGCCACTATGAAAGATATAATACATTGTTTCTCACCTGACAGAAGGTGGTGGTCTCGAGATTCATAATTGAACTGGCTCTCCATGGGCTGCAACTGGACACTTGACACCTCAGGGATCAACTGTAGAATTACCATTTCCTCAGTAAATCGCTCTTATCCACGTAGGAGTCTGAGACCTGGAGGAGACTGGAGATGCAATTTCTGAGGCTAGACCACCAGAAACATTCTCCACATATAAAAGAAGGGAAGGAGAAAACAAAACCTCACTGAATCTCCAAGTGCCTTTCTCTCAAAATGTATGTTTCCTCCCCCATCATCGAGGAGTCAGGCATTATCCCTGCTGGACACACATTCTCCATCCCAAGTCTAGAGATCTTCAAACATAACTGCAACAAATGCTACCAAAATAAGCACATAAATGGAACGTTACGGCAGGGAAGGGAACGTTAAGAATTTTGTCCTACCGTTAATACCGCTGCCCTCCCCATACAGAAACGACACTAACTGATCCACCATCGTGACCTCTTTCTTTTCTTCCTTCCGTACCTCCGACACTTACAAACTCAGGTTGCTCGTCGCGGGTATGGTCGGCAGATCTGCGGGCATTCCTCCACGCCCCCTGAGTCCACCCGCCCCGCATGGCTTTTGGTGTTAGTTCAGTTGTGCCCAAGGCCTAGCAAGGGCTGACCAGGCACCAACAGAACCACCGGCCAGACCGCCCTGTCCAGGAGCCCCGCTCAGGAGGGACCCCGGCGGCCTCGACTCTCCATAAACTCAGGAATTCGCAAACTGCCTCCCGGCTGCGCTGCGCAGCCGCCCGGGAAGCGACCCCTGTACCCCGCCTTCGGTGAGCCGACATACCTGCATCTCGACGAGTTCTCCGGCTCCAGGTCAAGCACCACAGCTGGAGAGCCAGCCATCACCTGCCTGTTCTATCTAGGACCTAGAAGGTTTGCGGAGCTCTAGGGCTCGTTTTCTGGTTTGGCTTCTACAAGTGCGCACGCTCGGGGATGGTGGTGAGGGAGGTGAAGGCTCCAGGAATTAACCCTTAAGAATCCGCGTAGTTGGTCTCGCCAGAGCCTTAAAAAAAAAAAAACCTCGCTGCAGTCGAGTCGGTTCCGACTGTTACCGACCCTATAGGACACAGTACAACTGCCCCCACAGAGTTTCCAACCATCGCCTGGTGGATTCAAACTGCTGCCATACCTCTTAACCACTCGGCCACCAGGATTTCCTTAGCAAGTGGCAACTTGGCCAGTGGTAGAGCCCTTGCTACTTTATCTGCCGGGTCCTGAGGTGAAGCTCTGTGGGGCAAGATAGTTTTTCTGACTACTGTCATGAATCTCTCATTACTTATCATCTTTTTAAACCCAACCCCCCATTAAAAAAGAAAAAAAAAATCCGAGTCGCAGATGTACTTTCATTCTAACCTTTTTCGTGTCCTGTTTTCCGCCTAGAACAGTGGTGTGCATCAGAATCACCTGAAGGCCTTGTTAACATACTGATTTGTGGGGCCCTACCTTTGGAGTGGAAACCTTGCTGGTGTAGTGTTTAAGTGCTACAGCTGCTAATCAAAAGGTTGGCAGTTCAAATCCACCAGGCACTCCTTGGAAACTCTATGGGACAGTTCTACTCTGTCCTATAGGATCATGGAAACTCTATGGGCAGTTGTACTCTGTCCTATGAGTCGGAATCAACTCAAGAGCAACGGGTTTGGTTTGGTTTACCTTCAGATTCTGATTCAGTAGGTCTCTAAGAGGGGCCTGAGAATTTCCCTTTCTGAAAGGTTCTCAGGTAATCCTAATGGAGGCCACACTTTGAGAATCACTGCTCTATAAATAAGTAATGCTCAATAATTAATTCCCTGGGTGGATGGAAAGCTGGATGTTCATCTACTTGACAATCAACACAGGGCTTGCTGACCCACAGAACTAAGAGCTGTGAAGCTTGCCCAAAAAGGCCCACAGGCAGGGCTGGCAGCAGCAAGGCCCTGAGCAGGGCCCAGCAGCAGAAGGTGAGAAGCTGTACGGATCGAGACTGTACCCTGAGTTAACTGTTACTTCTGAGCCATTCCTAATCCCGAGTTGTTCCCTGTGACTTCCATAATAAACCATTTAACTCTAAGTATGGTTTGTGAGCTCTGTGAGACATTGCAGGAAATTACTGAACCCAAACACCGGAGGGAGAGTACTAAGAGGAGGGGGAGTAGTTGATGTTAGAGATGATGGAGTGTTACAGCAGTTTGAGAAAGTTGGATATCTGGAACATCTTTAACCTCTACCTCATAGGAAACAGCTTTGTGCTGATCCTTACAAAAGAGATTATTCCTTTACCTACAAATATTCTACCTGCTTTGTATTTCCATTCCTCTTGCAGGAAACTAACACATGTCTGATTTAGGCATAGATTCTAGAGCCATGGTTCTTAATCTTTTTGAGGTATTAGACCCCTTTGAGCATATGATGAAAACTTGGACCTTTTCCACAGAAAGAGGAACATAAAGACCTATATGTGAGCTTTTGCTTGCTATGTATTTTATTGTATTGGAAGTTAGTTTCTTTTGGTTCTTTGATTATTCAAGCAATCAGCACAAAGAATGAATTTCAGTCTAAAAATTAATCTTGAATTTTGGGTGAAAAGGGAAAATAGATCCAAATTGTGAAGCCATATAAAAAGTTTAACTTTCCTTTTGATAAAATAATTGTTAACAAGGAAACTGCTGCTCTTTATTTTGAATAAACCAAAACCAAACCGACTGCCATCAAGTCGATTCCAAATCATAGTGACCCCATAGGACAAGGTAGAACTGCCCCATTGGGTTTCCAAGGAGCAGCTGGTGGATTCAGACTGCCAACATTTTGGTTGATAGCCTGACCTCTTAATCACTGCACCAGCAGGGCTCCTTATTTTAATAAAAAAAAATAAAAAATTATTATTATTATTATTATTATTATTTTTAATAGGGCACCTAAATTATGGAATGATCTGTGACATGTTAGTGTGTGTCACTTTGACTTTTTTTTAAAGTCAGAGCCAGTGCTGAAAATTCAGATTCACAAGCTAAATAGTAGCAAATGCAATCAGAATTCCCAAGGTTCACATTGGCAGAAGTAAGTAGCCTTGTGCCAAGAAATGCCAGAATTCCCCAAGACCGTTGGGGTTGAATTCAGATCAGGTAATTTCCTTTGTCTTCAATCAATGAGAAGTCCCTGGGTGGTGGAAATGGTTAATGCACTCAGCTGCTAACCCAAAGGTTGGATGTTTGAGTCCACCCAGAGGTACCTTGGAAGAAAGGCCTGGTGATCTACTTCTGAAAAATCTATTACAAAAGAAAGCAATAAAGGAGAAAGAGAGTAAGAAAAAGAACATAAGCTATATAAAGAACAAGGAACAAAAATGGCAGACATAAATCCAATCACATCAATAATTATATTAACTATATAATTGGATTAAATACTCCAATCAAAAGGCAAACATGATCAGACTGGGTTTATAAAATGATTCAACTGTGTGTTATTGTTAAAATACACATTTAAGATTCAAAGACACAAATAGTTTGAGACCAAAAGCATAGAAAAAGATGTACCATGTAAACAATAACCATAAGAAGGCTGGAATGGCTATACTGATATCAGACGAAGTAGACTTTAAGACAAAAAGTATTTCTATAGATAAAGAGGGACATTTTATAATGATAAAGGATCAATTTATCACTAAGATGTAACAACTATAATCATATATACACCTAACAACAGAGCCCTGATATACAGAAAACAAAAACAAAATTGAAGTAGAAATAATAATAACTGAAGATTTCAATAACTCATTTTCCATAATGGTTAGAAAAACCAAATAGAAAATTTAGAAAGGATATAGAAAACTCGATACCATCAATCAACTTGACCTTATTGACATTTGTAGTGTACGCCGCCAAACAATATCAAAATGCACATTCTATTCAAGTGCACATGAAACATTCTCTAGGATACAGTATAAGCCAGGCCATAAAACAAGCCTCAATAAATTTAAAAAGATTGACATCATACTAAGTATATCCTCTGATGATATGGAATTAAATTAGAAATCAACAACACAAGTTTGGGAAATCTACAAATATTTAGAAATCAAACAACACATCTAAATAATCTGTGGGTCAAAAAGAAATCACAAGGGAAATAAGAAAATAGTTTAAACTGAATGAAAATGCCAATGCAACATAAAAATTGGTGAGATGTAGCTAAAGCAGGGCTTAGAGGAAAATTTATAGCTTTTGAATGTCTACATTAGAAAAGAAGAAAATTTCAAAATAATGACCTAAGCTTCCACCTTAAGAAACTTTTGAAAGAAAACTAAGCCCCCTCCCAAGCAGTAGGAAATAAGTGATAACGTTACAGTAGTGATCAATGAAATAGAAAAGGAAAAAAAAATAGGAAATATCAATGAAACCAAATATCGTTCTTTGAAAAGAACAACAAAATTGACAAACCTTTACTAGACCAACCAAGAAGAAAAAGAAAGAGTAGATACACGTTACCAAGAGCAGGAATGAAAGAACAGACATCACTACTAACACTACAGAAATTTAAAAGCATGTAACGGTCACAACTTAGACGATATGGATAAATCATACAAAGATACAAAATACCAAAATAGACTGAAGAACAGAAAATCTGAATAAACAGCAAGTATAACAAAGAAAATGTATAAGTAATTAATCTTTTAGCACAGAAATGCACAGGCCTTGATGGCTTCAGTAGTGAATTCTTTCAGTTAAAAAATAGCACCAATTCTTCATAGCCTCTTCCAGGAAATAGAGGAGGCCAGTATTGCTCTGATACCAATGCCAGACAAAGACATCACAGATCACGGGACATCACAGGAAAAGGAAGCTAAACCAATATCTCTAATGAATATAGACACAATAATTCTCAATAAAATACTAGCAAATCCTATTCGGCAAGATCTATAAAAGATTATACACCATGACTCAGTGGAATTTATCACTCTCAATATGTCCATCTTAGAATGAATAAATATTGGTATAATCACAATATAATACTACCATAAATGAGAATGAACAGCCTATGCACAACAGTGTGGATGGATTTCACGATGTCAAACAAAGGAAGCTGGAGTCAAAAGAGTACATCCTAATTTCTGTTAGTATAAAATACAAGAACAGTCTAAACTTGTTTATGATGATCGAAGTTCAGTGTTGTGGCTACTTTTCAGGACTGTGGAAGGGTAATGACATGAAAAGAGCACAAGGGGGACTTCTGAGGACTGTTAATGTACTATTTTTTCATCTGAACGTTAGTAACAGGAATGTTCAGTTTATGAAAATTCGTGGCACAATGGTTACCTGCTAAATGAAAAGTTGGCGGTTAAAACCCATCCAGTGGCTTGGTGGGAGAAAGACATGGTAATGTGCTTCTGTAAAGGTTACAGCCAAGAAAACCCTATGAGGCAGTCCTACTCTGTCACACAGTGTTGCTATGAGTCATAAATGACTCAATGGCACCTAACAACAACCCATACTATTTGGCTATTTTGAATTCAAAACATCTTGACATAGGGCAAAACACACCATTTTTTATTACAATGCTTCATCCTTAACAGAAATATGTATAAGACAGGACAAGACAGGTGACTTGAATTTTCATTATAGGATATTCCCTCTCAAATCAATATTTTGAATTCTTCATTTGTTTGACACTCCAGGGATATATCAGGACAATAATAAGACCCTTCATAAAGAGGAAGAAGGGCCAATGTGAACATGAGCTCATTTATACACAGATCAATTTTAGGAGAGAGTACAGATGAAAGTTAAGGAATATGAAAATTTATTTCCTTAAAATAACCCATGAATATATTCCCCACGGAAAGTCCTCATGTACACCATGGGTCTTCACAGCACATGGAATACATGCACTGATTAATTCATTCATCAAATATTTACAGTGTCCACTGAAAACCAGGAACTGTACTAGATGCCATGGATACAGAGATGCCCTAATGGGACTTACATTCTAATGGGAAGTCAGACGGTAAACAGTAAATCAAAAAATTAATTAATTAATTGCAACAATGGCAAGTGCAGGGAGGAAGAATACAGAGTATCATAAAAACATATGTGGGGAATCTAAATTATTCCAGAGTGGATATCAAGGAAAGATTCCGAAGGAAGTGGTGTGTTTATTGAGGCTTAAAAAGTGAAGAGTTGGGTAGAGAAAACATGGTTTTAGTAGTGGGGTTATAATATGATGAGGTCCTAAAGAGAAAATGAGTTGACAAAGTCAAGATAAAGGAAGAAGGCTGAAGCATAGCAAATGAGGGGTTGGCTGGAAATGCAATTAGAGAGGTAGGCAGTTACCAGAAGTAGGCAATTTTAAAGACATTGTACTTAATCATAAGAGCAATGAGGAACCATTAAAACGTTTTTACCAACAAAGTGAGGTAATCAGACGTGCTTTTTTTTTTTAATTATCCCAACTGCATGTAGATGTGAGAAGGCCAGTGAAGAGGCTTTGGCCATAGTCTAAGCATGTAATTGTAGCTTGGATTGGAGTAGTGACAATGAAGATGGAGATCAGTGGGCACATACAAGAAGTAAGTTGTGGCAGACACTCCTAATGAGTCACACCCTTTTATAATTCTCTCCCCTTGAGTATGACTTGTTTCTGACAATTACTTAGTTCTGCCAGCAACCATGTAAGCAGGGAATAGAGCTTCAAGCTCCAACCTGGTTGTAGCCTTGTGAGACCTGAGAAGAGGACCCAACTACTCTGTGACCAGACTCCTGACCTACAGAAACTGTAAGATAATATATGTCTGTTGGTTTAAACCACTATATTTGTGCTAATTTATTATGCAGCACAAGAAACTAATAGAGATTTTGGTATCAAGAATAGAGTGCTGCTGTATTAAATACCTAAAGATGTGGGAGTGGCTTTGGAAATGGGCAATGGGCAGAAGCTGGAAAAATTTTGAGAAGCATGATCAAGAAAGCCTAAATCACCTTGAACAGACTGTTACTAAAAGTCTGAACTTTAAGGATGCTACCAGTGAAAGCTCAGAAGGAAGCGAGGTAACCTTTTACCTTCAGACACCAGAAATAGAAGGGTGAATTAAACCTAAAGCAAGGAAATAATAAATATTACAGTGGAGATCCCCCACACATCTGTCAGTTTGTTGTACTGTGGGGACATGTGTTGCTGTGACATGCTGGAAGCTATGTCAGCAGTATTCAAATACCAGCAGGGTCACCCATGGTGGACAGATTTCACCTGAGCTTCCAGACTAAGACAAGGAAGAAAGGCCCAACAGTGTACTTCTGCAAAGAATTAGCCAGTGAAAACCTTATGAATAGCAGCGGAACATTGGCCAATATAGTGCTGGAAGATGAGCCCCCCAGGTTGGAAGGCACTCAGAATACAACTAGGGAAGAGCAGCTGCCTCAAAGTAGAGGTGACCTTAATGACGTGGATGGAGTCAAGCTTTTGGGACCTTTATTTGCAGATGTGACATGACTCAAAATGAGAAGAAACAGCTGCAAACATCCATTAATAATCATAACGTAGAATGTATGAAGTATGAATCTAGGAAAATTAAGAAATTGTCAAAAATGAAATGGAACATAAAACATTGATATCCTAAGCATTAATGAACTGAAATGGACTGGTATTGGCTATCTTGAATCAAATAATCTTATGGTCTACTATGCTGGGAATGACAACATGAAGAGGAATGAACATTTCAAGATCTATCCTGAAGTACAATGTGGTCAGTGATAAGATAATATCCATATGCCTACAAGGAAGACAAGTTAAAATGACTATTATTAAAATTTACAGACCAACCACCTAAGGCCAAAGATGAAGAAACTGAAGACTATTACCAACTTCTGCAGTCTGAAATTGATCAAACATGCAGTCAGGATGCATTGATAATTACTGGTGATTAGAATGTGAAAGTTGGAAACAAGGATTGGTGGTTGGAAAATATGGCCTTGGTGGTAGAGACGATGCTGGAGATCACATGATAGAGTTTTGTAAGATCAACAACTTCATTGCAAATACCTTTTTCTGCCAACATAAACGGCAACTCTACACATGGACCTCACCAGATGGAATACACAGGAATCAAATCAACTACATCTGTGGAAAGAGAATGGAAAAACAATATCATCAGTCAGAACAAAATCTTGGGCTGACTGTGAAACAGACCATCAATTGCACATATGCAAGTTCAAGTTGAAACGGAAGGAAATTAGAACAAGTCCGCAAAAGCCAAAGTACGACCTTGAGTATACCCCACCTAAATTTAGAGACCATCTGAAGAAAAGATTTGACACATTGAACACTAAAGACCCAAGACCAGACGAGTTGTGGAATGACATCAAGGACATCAGACATGAAGAAAGCAAGAAGTCATTAAAAAGACAGGAAAGAAAGAAAAGACCAAAACGGATGTCAGAAGAGACTCTGAAACTTGCTGTTGAACGTCGAGTAGTGAAAGCAAAAGAAAGAAATGATGAAGAAAAAGAGCTGAACAGAAGATTTCAAAGGGCATCTTGAGGAGACAAAGTAAAGTATTATAATGGCATGTGCAAAGAGCTGGAGATAGGAAATCAAAAGGGAAGAACACACTCACCATTTCTGAAGCTGAAAGAACTGAAGAAAAAATTCAAGCCTCAAGTTTCAAAATTGAAGGATTATGTGGGGAAAATATTAAAAGATGCAGGAAGCATCAAAAGAAGATGGAAGGAATAGACAGAGTCACTATACCAAAAAGAATTGGTTGACCTTCATCCATTTCAGGAGGTAGCGTATGACCAGGCAAGTGGAGAGAAAGCCATGACTATGCTGGAGGAGCTGGAGAAAGAACTCAAACCAAGGCAACAGGTAAGAAGTAATTTTGTTTTTTATTTTTAACTTATTGTGGGTTAATGGAGAAGCCATCATAAATGGGCATCAATTTGGTTATCAGAGGAGAATTACTATGAAGTTTATAATTTTTGAATTATTTGTTCATTGCGATCAAGTCACTAAAGTTTTTAGTCTTAGTGTTTTCTATCTAATCATCTAAGTTTCTGACTCCTCCTGTCCTACACTGTTTCTCTAGAGGTTTTCCTCTTGTACATCCTTAGGATCATAGTGCTGGTACTTGATTACTCCTAGGATACAGCTCATAGCCAGGAAATGATCTGGAAGGAAATGACATCCATGGGAGCATTAAAGTCTCTGAGTAGCCAACTCCAGCCCTTGGAAAACCAGTGCAAGGGTGAAACTCATGAGTCCCAGGCTTTCCATGAGACAGGTAAGGAGGCAGAATCCATTTGGGATGCAGGATGGAGATGAAGGCTATCACCTGTGGCATTGTTCATTTTCTAGGTCTTTTTTGTTTCTTTGAAGAGGCAGGGGTGGTCTCTTATGGCTGTCATTAAGAACTGTGGAAAGGCCCTTGCCTAGACATGTTCTTCCATTTGCTTTCCCTGGAATCTGAAATTCCAGAATAATTTCTAACTTTAGATTAAGAATTAAGACCTCTGATAGAATTCTCTAATTATATCCATAATATTCAATGAACAATATTTAGGTTTTTTAATATTATGGTTCCTTTAGCAATGCAGTCCCTAAGATGGAGAAGAATACTGTATCAGTAGAGATCCAATCAGTTTATGGAAGCCACAGAGTTACTTGAACAGGGAAAGTTTAATTTTAAGAATTATTAACTGTAACAGGATTATCTACTAAGGTGTAAACAGAACTCTAAAGGATACAAGAATAACAGGTACAGGGAGTCTCTAGGGCTGAGGCAGAGCACCCAAGGAAGGAACAAATGTGGAAGAGTGTGCCACTACCCTCCCCCCAACCCCACCACACCCAGGGCTAAAATCCAGATCTTGTTGGAGTGGGTGCAGCCGTGGCCCATGGGATGAAGATATTTGATGCGGGGCCATGTTGGTAGAACTTGCTAGGAAGATTTTCTCTAGGGTGTCAGGGGGAGCTATTCACCTGGAGCAAGGGGTGGGTAGCTGTGCTGCAGAATTCACTGAGAAACTGCCTATGGGGGGTTCATGGCATAAAACTTTCTGGGGAGCCTTCCACAGGGATGATGCCACTGAAACTCACTGGGGTGACACTGCTGGGTGTTCCCAGTTCTGCAGGAGCAAACAGAGCATGCTAAGAGCAGGAAGAGAAGCCCCTTCCTCCTCCTGTGTCTTCCAGCCTCCTCTACTGACATAGCTTACATCATGGCAGCCAGCAGGGGAGAAATGTTCCAGGATCACTGGTGGGGCAATGAAGGGTGGATCTGAAACTGAGAGACAGTAAATTGATAGTTGTCACAGATGCCAACGAGTACAGTGAAACCTGTGAGAACCGAAACGCAACGGGACTGCCTTGTTTTCTAGGTCTCGCAAGTTTTCCACCTCTGACAGGGTGCAGTCTTACCACTTTTCTATCATTCATTTTAGTGGAAAAATATTTCAGTTTTCTTTCTCTGACAGGTTTATGCTTTACGCAGGTTCTGGCTTTCGAAGATGTTGCTGTATGACCGAAACGACTTTGATTATGTTATTGGCAAAATCATCCCTATGGGCAGCAGACACATCAGGCTTATTAATTCGTTCTCTGATTTCATCTTCACCAAGCAATCTTATTAACTTCCCATGAAGCTTAACTATGAGAAAATTCAGTTAGCAGTCTAGTGCTTAACCATTGTACCACCAGGGCTCCTCCTTCTTCCCATACGGAAGACAATAACATAGTGGAAAGAGTACAAGCTTTGATGTTAAACATCTTTGAATCCTGACTCTACCTGTTATTAATTCTGTGGCCGTAGATAGGCGGTATAGGATGAGCCTCAGTTTCCTGATCTGTAAATTGCATACAATAAGTTGAGAGGGATTTTTGGAGGATTAGAGTAACCTCCCCTTAAAATAATTCAAGTTATATCAACTGTCATCTAATAATCTCCTGTTGTGTAGTGGTTAAGTGCTACGGCTACTAACCAAAAGGTCGGCAGTTCAAATCCGCCAAGTGCTTCTTGAAAACTCTACAGGGCAGTTCTACTCTGTCCTACAGGGTTGCTCTGAGTCGGAATCGACTTGCTGGCAGTGGGTTTGTCAGTTACTAGACATTTAGAAGCGAGAGGCATGGTATGTGTGAACCAAAATGTTTGACTATAAGCAGTCACATCTGCAAATTGTTTCCAGCCACCTTTGACCATTTACACATAAAAAGTGAACATATAAGACTCCCACATGATTCCAGAATGAGCAGTAACCCACAATATTCCTTTTCTCAACCTCTGAGTGTCTTACTCTGCCTATAATCATTTGATCTATTTGGAACCTGCCTGACTCTGCAATTGCCTTAATGCTTTCTAGTTCCCTCCCACCTACCGCTTTCCAATACTAACCCCCAAAGCATTTCCTAATCATAGCTTCTGCTCTCCTACTTTGCTAGAAGCACCGCTGATTCAAGATTGTTAGGCATCTTTCTGTACCATGATCACTCCTCATCACCTCTTTTCCTTTCCATTATTTCCAAAACAATGCATCTTCTCCTAGTTTTCTGGTCTCTCACTGAAGCTAGTTTTAAAAGTTTTCTTCCTAATAAGTACTTGTTTCTTTTGATTTGTTTTCTGTTCCTGCTATAACATTCTCCCTTCTTCCGACATGAGGAGCAATAACACTTGCATTTTCTATTCACATTTTTAGAATACATGTTGGTGGCTGACAGAAAGTTGACTGCAAATCAGGAAATTATTGAATGTGTTACATTACCGACCTTGATATCCCCAGGAAGACTACCTGGGAAAACTTTTTTGGGACAGATAGTTGAAGAAGCTTTGGGAAGTCCAGACAACCTCGAGAAACAAATAGGAAATGCTGCAAGCAACAAACTGAGTCAGCTCCCTTCCCGGGAAGCACATTTAGTCTGGCAACTTTCAACAAGAAAATCTGCACAGAACAGACTGTTCTTGAATGTAATCAAAGTGAAAGAAATCTCAATCTAAACTCAAATGTTATTACACAACAAAGAATTCACACCAGGAAAACCTCTGTAAGTGCTTTGATTGTGGGAAAGCCTTCTTCCAGAACCCAAAGCTGATTAGACATCAGAGAAGTCATACTGGTGAGAGACCATATGCATGTAAAGAATATGGCAAAGCCTTTAGTTTGAGCTCAGACCTTGTTAGACATAAGAGAATTCATAGTGGTGAAAAAGCGTATGAATGTTGTGAATGTGGAAAAGCTTTCAGGGGCAGCTCAGAGCTCATTAGGCATCGGAGATTTCACATTGGAGAGAAACCTTATGAATGTGGGAAAGCCTTCAGCTGGAGATCAGCCCTTATTCAGCATAATAAGATTCATACTGGAGATAAAGGCTATGAATGTAATGAGTGTGGGAAGGCTTTTGGTAGAAACTCTATCCTTATTGACCATCAAAGGATTCACACTGGAGAGAAACCTTATGAATGTGGAAAATCCTTCAATCAGAGCTCAGCCCTCACTCAGCACCAGAGGATCCACACTGGGGAGAAGCCTTATGAATGCAGCAAATGTAGGAAAACATTTACGCATTAGTCAGGCCTTATGCAACATCATAGAACTCACACCAGAGTTTAACTATTGTGAAACACTAGTAATTCACTTTGGTGTTGAGATGCCACAGAAAATAAAGTTTTTTGGAAGTAAGGTTTTTGTCCCTCCAGCCCCGTTCAGTATTGTAAGAAGCTATTCACACAAAGATGCTTTGTTGAAATTGCTCAAAGTGACAAATGGAATAGCATTTTCAACCAGATCTTCTTCAGAAGTGGATGGTAGGTGTTGGTTAGATGCCTAACTAATTTCTGGAGGAGAGATGGGCAGTGTGATGGTTAAGGTTGTATGTCAACGTGGCTGGGCCATGATTCTCAGTGGTTTGGCAATTATGATGTACTTCGGCAGCTTTTTTTTTTTTTTTTTTGGCAGCTATGCAATGATTTAATTACCTCCATAATGAGATCTGACATAATGTACCCACCTCCATGATGAGATCTGCTATGAGCAGCCTATCAGTTGAAACGGCGTTTCCTTGGGGGTGTGACCTGCATCCCATATATGTAGACTCTCTGGAAAAGTTCACTGGCTTTTTCTCTCTCTGGATTCTTCATCTGGCTTGTCATCGGACCTCCGGTTCTTGAGACTTGAGCTGGCAGCTTACATGCTGATCTTGGAATTCATCATCCTCTGCATCCTGTGAGCCAGCAGCCTGTCATCTGACCTGCCAATCTTGGGTTCATCAGCCCCTGCAGCTATGTGAGTCAGAAGAAGCCTCCAGTCTGACTCATGGACTTGGGACTTTCCAGCCTCTACAACTGTGTGAGCCATTTCCTTGATGTAAATCAATTTCTCTCTGTGTGCCTCTCTCTCTGTCTCTCTCCCTCTCTCTCTATATATACTTCACTGGTTTTGCTTCTCTAGAGAGCCCAGCCTAAGACAGGCAGTTTTGCAGCAAGTCCAGGATTGGGGCAGAGATGATGAAAGAGCTCCATATAAGATGGACCAAGAAGTGATCCCTCTAATGGCAAGGACTGCTGCCTGGCAGAAGCATTTGTTCATTTGGCAGGTAGAGGTACATGCTGAGAGTTATTAAATTATCTGAACTGAGGTTGTAAAATGTTGAACTGTGCTCTCAATCAGTTTAACAATATCTGAGAAATCGTAGCTCATTCTTCCCCCTTACCAGTGCTCTCCTTAGCCCTGAGTTTTCTGTTGAGGTTAATTGAAATCTGCTTATTTTTTGAGTACCTGCTGGGTAGCAGGCATTGGGGATAGACTTCGTCATTGTCTTCCCAGACTTAAGGCCTAGTGGGATATACATTTATTAAAGATGTAATTATAATAAAGTGCGATAAATGCTTTGGTAGGATAAAACCAGTATACTATGGAATTACATGGTAGATGTACCTAACCTAGTGCAGTGGGATGGATCACTTTTATATGGCCTATCTTGCCATGATCTTGTAACTGCCACCAAATGGATGGGTGGGATTATGCAAATAAGGGAGCCCTAGTGGCAGAATGGTTAAGCTCTAGGCTGCTAACCAAAAGGTCAGCAGTTCGAATCTACCAGCCATTCCTTGGAAACCCTATGGGGCAGTTCTACTCTGTCCTATAGGGTTGCTATGAGTTAGAATCAACTTGACAACAGGCTTATGCAAATAAGGTGTGTGGCCCACCAAGGGGATTGTACAGCTCCCTAATAATGCAAATAAGGTGCATGGCACACTTGTGGGGTGGAACCATGCAAATAAGGTATACGGAACACTAACAAGGGGATTGGTCGGTTTTGCCATTCCACTAGGCTTAAAATGAGCCATTGCAGAGTCAGAAATGGGGGACCTCATTACACCAAGAAAAAGAAATGTGAGTGGAGTGTGTCATTCTTGGACCCGGGGTCCCTGTGCTGAGAACCTCCTAGACCCATGAAACAGAGAGAGCTATAACACCAGAGATGGCACAAGATAGCAAGAAGCAGCTGCAGGGAAGTGGCAGCAGCAGAATCAGGAGACGAGTGCAAAATGGCACAGTGAGCTTCCTTGCCATGGAGTAAGGCAGTTTCAGTTTCAGACTAAGCTTGCTGGCAGAGTATGGTGCCCCTGGACACCTACTGGCAGAGCTAAAGTGCTTTGTAACAATTGCCTAAGCAGGGCAGAGGCCAGGCCTAGGGGCCAAAGAGCTGAGAGGCTGAAGGCCAGAGAGAGACCCGCCTGTGGACATGGCTAAGAGGCTGTCCTAATCGAAGAACTGTATTCTGAGTCATTCCTGATCCTGAATTGTGTACTATTACTTCCCTAATAAACCCCATAACTGTGAGTATGGTCTTTGAATTCTGTGTGGGCATTGCAATGAATTATTGAAACCAGCAGAAAAGTAGAGTGCCATGAGAGGGACAGGTAGTGTCAGAACTGGCAAAAAGGTTGGAGGTATGTCAGACCTCCACCTCATAGGAATTAGCTTTGGACTGCTGATGCTGATAATGATTCTTCTTGTGAAGTCAGACGAGGAGGTCAGACGCCCCACGCCACCATTTTTACACCTGGTCTGTTGGCCACTACAGGCTTCCTCGATGCGATGACATCTCAGTTGAGACCTAAAAGGTGGGTAGAGTTTAGCCAGGTCAAGGGGAGAAGGAAAGAGAACAACATTATAGGCAGAAGTTATTGTACATACAGTGTCATCAAGATAAGAGAATCTGGAGATGTCCTTTTGTCAATGTTCGTCTCTCTGGCAGGAATTGGTTCTCATAGAATTAGTGTACTCACAATTAGTGTGATGAAAGACTCTGGTGTGTCGTATGGAAATAGGCACGTGTACACCAAGGAAAGACTACATATTGGAGGCTAAAGGGACAGTGGGGGCTGGGAGGTGTTTGGGACCCATGATCTGGGAGCTCAGGGAACAGGAAGGCCAAGTGAATACAAGGATGAGGTCTGCCTTCCCAGGCGCTTCCATTCCACATTCCCTTGCCCCACTCCCTTCTACGAGATTATCAGGCTCATAGACTCTAAGTTACTTGAGGACAATAAATATTTATCAAATTACCCCCCATAGATTCCTGAAACTGTAATTCCCTAATTTTTATCTTGGCAATTTTAATTAACCTCAAATTAATTGTGGAGAGCAACTAATACCTAGGAGAAAAAATTGTTTCCTTTTCTAAGATGTCCTGATTTCCCTTCCAGTAGTGCCGCTACTGAAAAAGAGTTGGTAATCACAACTGTTATGGGTATTAGGGGAGGTAGAAATTGGGAGGGGGGCAGTCTTTGTGTCCAGAGGTTGTGAGATTGTCATTGAGCTCAGATAATCAGAAGCCTAAAACCATCTTCCAAATGGATCGTGAGTTGCTTTTTCCTATAGCTGACCATCAGATGGTTTTGGGTTAGGTGGAGTTCCTGGGGGGTGCCAACGGTTAAGCACTGGACTACTAACCTAAAGTTTGTCGGTTCAAATCCATTCAGAGGTGCTTCAGAAGACAGTCCTGGCGATCTGCTTCCAAAAGGTCACAGCCTTGAAAACCCTACAAAGCAGTTCTGCCTTGCACAGTTGGAGTCATCATAAGAATCAACTCAATGACAACAAAAACAGTATCATTTAATAATTACTTTTTCCATAATTGTAAATTTATTGTAAATGTTGATAAAATAGAAAATGAGAAAGTATAAGTCACCCACAATGCTATCCATAGAAATATTCTTAACATTTTTTGAGTAATATATTTTTTCCAATCCTAATATTTTTGGTAGAAATCTTGTTTGGTAAATAATTATTGGTAACTGATTTTTAACATTTATACTCAGTATATACTTCAGCTGGTTTAGCATTAGAATGTAATGCAAGATGTACTGTAATAAAATTGGAGTTTTAAAGTTCTGCTTGGAAATTATTCATTCAGGAAAAGGGTGCACAGTAGTAACATGACTGGAGATGTGCTAGGGGAATGGTGAAGAATTTGTGGGAAGACATCAGGAAATTAGTGTTCTCAGCTTTTATTCTCTGGGCCAAAAAGGGTCAGGAAACTGTGACAGCCTGTCTCTGGAGTTGTAGCACCAGCTGAACTCACAAAATTGAGGGGGCATGTGGGGTTGCTTTGTGGTTGAAAGATCATAGGAATGAGAACAAGAAGTAGCCTCTTTAAGCACATCTGCATCATGTATCTGCCAGAATTAGGACTCTTCCTTCCATTTGGGAGTGGTCCATATCTCACCAGATGGATATCCTCAGCACTAACTGCTAAGGACCAAGCTTAGGCCTGGACTGGGCAAGCAGGGCTTTGGTCTGGTTCTTCTCGATTTACTCATGGCTGACAAAGTGACACCAGAAGACACCTGAATTGGTACAATTTGGGTGATCCAGAACGGGAAAAATTACAGGTTGAAGTCCTGCTAGAAACTGAATCTACCTCTTAGAAAACAAGGGCTTCATATGCATTGTATAGCAACCAAATCTCTTGCCCGAGATTTTGAGCAGAGTCAGTAACAATGGTGTCCTGCTCAAAGATGACAGCCAACCACATTGCTTTGAATGCGTGTCGCTCTCCAAAGTCCTAGCAATACCCCAGTCTCACAAATCAGGCTCTTGAAAGGATAAACTATGCCTCTTCCGAGTCTCCCATTTCAGGGCTTCGACTTTTAATTTTTCCCAATCTGGTTAATGATCTAGATCACTGAAATTTCAACAATTTGGGTCTATTCCACTTTCACGTCATCAGCCGTGGCTGAACTGGTTTGAACCAGTTCAAAACCCTGTGGACAAGAGCCTAGGAGACTGCCACAACCTTTCCCTTTTCTCTCAGCAGGTTTGCAACAGAAACATGTATTTAAAGAAAAAAACCCATGACCCTTTGGATCTTTGGACCGCTTGATGATCACTGTGATATCCAACAAGGCAGGTGTGAATGATAAGGTGACTGAACAGCACTGTGTGGTTCTGCCCATCAGAAAGCAAAGGGCTGGATGGGTTTAAGTAAGGTCTGCCCATTGGGCTCATTCTTGCTCTTGACATCACAGAAATGCTCTCCAACTCAGGATGGGAGGCTTGTCTAACTGGCAATTCCCCTTGCTCTGCCAACGTGCAGAGGATGCCGTTGCTCAATCAAGAGAAGCACCGGAGTTTTGAGAGACCAAATGTCAGATTTGCTTTAAATATTCAGTTCTCTCAGTTGGACAGTGGTAGTTGCAGCCTATGGAAATGAGGAAGGAGAAGGGGAGATGTAGGAAACTGCTATTTATTAACTACCTTGACTAAGTTGCACGTTCCTTTTTTAAATCAGTACAAGATCCATTTAAGGCAAACATTCTTATCCCCTGGACTGCCTCTGTACCAAGAGAAACAAGAGGGCCCTGAGCAGAAGGAAAAGCCACGAATTGCTTTTCTTCCACACAAGGCTGGTGAAGAAGAAAACAATTACCTTTGACATCCATCTCATATCAATACCCTATTTCATAATGGCATAGACTGGTGAAGTTTTGACCATAATAGATCATCTACTTCAGCTCTTTCAAATTGATGGTTCAAAGTTGTAAGATGCCTTGCTAACGGCTGCAGAATTCATGGCAAAGGGCTAACAAGAACAAACGTCTCTACTTCAACACTACTGCTTTTCTCAACCGTAAATCTCTTTCATGCAACATATTTATATAGGGATTTATAATTTGCAGAGGCCTTTTTTTGTGTACCGTGTGAGATGGGTGAGACTGCCACTGCCACTTTACCAATGAGGAAATTGAGGATCAGAGTCCATTGATGGGACAGAGATCTTACGGAAAGCAAATACCTTTCTTATATTTTCTTGACTATCCTGGGCTTTATTCCCTTTTTAACTTTTTTTTTTTCCCTAATCTTGAGTATTACATATTTATTAAAGAAAAACTGGAAAATACAGAAAAGCAAAAGTTAAATCACCTATGATCTTATCCCCCAGAGATAACCACTATAGCGTATTTTGATTATGCATTTCCAGTACTTTTAATGCATAAATATATTTCGACATGGGATTGTATTTTACATACCATCTTGTAATATTTTTACTGAACAATATATCATGAATACTTTGTCATTTAATATTAAATGATGTCATTTTTAATAGCTTTTAAGACTTTGTGTACATTTACGATGATTTCTGAAGTATATATTTTCAGGTAGAGTTTCAAAGTTAAAAGGCAACGCTTAAGGCTTCTGGTATTCATTGCCAGAGATAGTATGTATTCACCTCTCACCAGTAGCATTAGAGTTTCAGTCTCCCTAAATCTTTTGTCAGTTTTAGGGGGAAAAGTGCCATCTCAACAGTTACTTTAGTATAATGTTTAATTCCAGTGAGGCTGAACATTTATTTCTCATCCTTTGGCATTTATTCTGTGATTTCCCTATTTAAGCACCATTTTTTTCCTATTCAGACTTCATGGAGAGATAGTACGGAGAAGTGACTACACAGAAAGGCTCTGGATTCCTACTGCCTGGGTTCAAAGTTTGACCTCCAGTAGGTCATGACCCCAAGCCTTCATTTTCTCATCTGCAAAATATGGGCTGAAGTAGAAACAACTAACACATATACACAAAGCCCTTAGCCAGTACCTATTACATTTCTTATTGATATATGTCAGAACTCTCTATATAAAGATTATTTCCCTTTTGTTATTCTTACTCCACCACTCATCTCTCAGTTTAACTATACTTAACACTTAATTGTGCTCATGTGGAATCTGAATGTAGACCAAGAGGCAATTGTTCCAACAGAACAAAACAACATGGTTTAAAATCAGAAAAGGCTGCCATCAGGGTTGTATCATTTCACCATAATTACTCAATCTGTAAACTGAGCAAATATTACGAGAAGCTGGACTGTATGAAGAAGAAGGCAGCATCAGGATTGGAGGAAGACTCATTAACAACCTGCATTATGTAGACGACACAACCTTGCTTGCTGAACATGAAGAGGGCTTGAAGCACTTATTGATGAAGATCAAAGACTACAGCCTTCAGCATGGATTACACCTCAACATAAAGAACATAAAAATCCTCACAACTGGACTGATAAGCAACATCATAAGAAATGGAGAAAAGATTAAATTTGTCAAGGATTTCATTTTACTTAGATCCACAATTAATGCCCCTGGAAGCGGAATCATCAAATTTCTTTTTGCACTGGGCAAATCTGCTGCATAAGACCTCTTGAAAGTCTTCAAAAGCAAAGACGTCATTTTGAGGACTAAGGTGCACCTGACTCAAGCCATGGTATTTTCAACTGTCTCATATGTATGGGAAAGCTGGGCAATGAATAAGGAAGACTGAAGAATTGATGCTTTGAATTATGGCGTTGACAAAGAATATTGAATATACCACGGACTGCTAGAATGAACAAATCTGTCTTGGAAGTACAGCCAGAATGCTCCTCAAAAACATAGATGGGGAGACTTCGTCTCACGTACTTTGGACATGTTATTAGAAGGGACCAGTCACTGGAAAAGGATATTATGCTTGGTGAAATACAGGGTCAGTAAAAAAGAAAACCCTCAATGAGATAGATGGAAACAGAGGCTGCAACACTGGGCTCAAACTGAGCAACGATTGTTTAGATGATGCAGGACTGGGCAGTATTTCATTATGTTGTATGCGTTAAGAGTCACAAATGACTTGGCAGCACCTACAAGTTATTCCTACTTAATGTCTGTCCTACCCTTTCCAGTTTCCTTGGGTCTTGCTCTGGAAAAGGAGGAAATCAAGAGTTGCGTAGCTCCTACCATATATTTTGTTACATTTTACTATCTTTTCCAAATGTTACTGTCCTTTTCTTTCTTCATTCTCTCTCCGAATAGTGGCATTTAGCCCTCCTGCCATTCTCACTGCTTCCCGGATGCCTATCTACGTGTTTCCCAACAGGAGCATTACTTCTCTGTTCCTTTTTATCATCATGACAGCTCTCCTTTCTCTATAATCAGGATTCAAGATTTCCATACAGATTCGGTTTTGGTAAGGTCTTCGCTATTCCTCCAAGGTATTAGGTCTTTTGAATAACATGCCTTCCTGTTGGCTAACGTATAATTTTGCCTTGCACTCAGAAGCACCTTCCTGCTGGTCCCTCAGAGGAGAATCTCTGGATTACCATGACTATTACCTTCTGCTGTCACTTTCCTTTAGCACTGTCTTTAACAAAATTCACAAGAGATACATGAAGTATTGGTGATGTTAAGTCAAAACTGAACATATGTGCAATGCCTGAAGAATATCACTCATAAACCCCAGGAGAAACTGACAAACATATTTTGAGGACCTGAGCCCAAGAGTATATTAGGAACTGTGGGATACAGCCCCATAAACAAATGATATGACAACCACAGCAGCTTCTGACCCAGAGCCCTGGGAACTGAGAAACTTGACAGCAACTCTAATACTGTCTTAGGAAACAAAGGAGCCGTCATATCTGGGAAGGGGAGACATAGACCTTTAATAGCCTCTTTACCTGGATCTGTCAGCACCTCCCCACCCCCCATCTAAGTTCTAGCCTAGCCTACAGGTTTGGCAAGGAATGTAGGTATTAACCCCTTCCCTGAGGTCAGAGAAGACCAAGACAAGGCTCCTCACCACGTCACAGTCCAAGGGTTCTGGGTTTTGTCAATTAAGAGAAATTTCTCCAATGGCCCATATTTTGATACAGGCACTGCTTAAAAGATTCTGGCTCCATCCCTCTCTCTCTTAGATATAACCCCACTTCAAAGGGAACTTCACACAAACTGGCCTTATATTTTTACTTTCCAGATGTGAAACTTTCTCTTCCTGGACTTTGCTGTTCCTTCTGTTTGTAGGGAAGAGTCTTCCCTGGCCTACTCTGTGGCTAACTCCTACTCATCCATCAGGGCATTTACCCAGACACCTTGCCTGATCCAAGGCTGGGTCAGCTGCTACTTCTTTAGGTCATAGCATTAATCACACTGTAGCATTCTTGCCTGCTTGACTGCCCCTTCCATTAGACTGTACAGTATATTTCATTTTCCACTGTATCCCTAGTGCCTGGCACAGACACTATATTAACCTGTATTTTTATTTCTCACTCTTAATTTCTGACCTGCTGTGGACTCAACGAATAATTGATGAGACCGTGTTAACCCATCTTCCTTGTTGCCCTGTCACTGTCCTTATTTGGGGTAGTAAAATGTTTTCTGCAATTCTGACAGTGATAAAAAGTCCCTTACACTATCCACATCATCTCAGCCTTGGTACACGGATGATCCAATACAACGATAACGTCTGGGTCACTGGATCTTTTTCATGATGTTCTCATGGAAAGCAAGGTTTCAGTGTTACATTCCTATTTCCTGAGTATTCTTTTTTCTTTTTTTCTGAGTATTCTTAATGGCAATAAAAAAGCTGAAATGGCTCTGCCATCTGTCATTCTCATCCGTCACGGAAAAAGCTTTCAAGGGTCAGCTTTCATTAGCAGTGGGAAGTGCTACAATTATCAAGTTAGACTGATTGAAGACTAGTTTACAACCTTTATGGAACTTTGCTCCAAAGTAAACACTTTTGACTAACGAAGATAAGAATCTGACAAAAATATTTACAACAGTCATTGTATTCACAAGTTACTCTACAATGTGGACTCTCTGATGGCGCATGAGGACTGATCGGTGCCTGAAAGCTTTTCCACACTCGCCACATATATAAGCTTCATCCCCAGAGTGGATTCTCTGATGCTGAGTAAGGGCTGAGCGCCTTTTGAAGGCTTTGCCGCATTCATTGCACTGATAAGGTTCCTCTCCACTATGAATTCTCTGATGTCTGATGAGGTTTGAGCTCAAACTGAAGGCTTTTCCACATTCATTACATTCATAGGGTTTCTCTCCACTGTGTATCCTCTGATGGGTAATCAGCTCTGAGCTCTGCCTGAAAGCTTTTCCACATTCATTACATTCATAAGGTCTCTCTCCTGTATGAATTCGCTGATGTCTAATAAGCTTTGAGCTTTGGCTAAAGGTTTTCCCACACTCATTACATTCATAGGGTTTCTCACCAGTGTGAATTCTTTGATGTATAATCAGATATGAACTTTGACTGAATGCTTTGCCACATTCATTACATTTACAAGCTTTCTCACCAGTATGAATTTTCCGATGTCTAATAAGGGCTGAACTCTGATTGAAGGCTTTCCCACATTCACTGCATTCGTATGCTTTCTCCCCACTATGAATCCTCTGATGAATAATAAGATATGACCTCAAACTAAAGGCTTTCCCACACTGGTTACACTTGTAGGGCTTTTCTCCAGTATGGATTCTCTGATGCTGTGTTAGAGAGGAATGCTTTTTGAAGCTGTGCCCACATACATCACATCTATAAGGTCTCTCTTCTGTACGAACTTTCTGATATGTTTTAGAGTTTGTACTTAGGCTTAACCTTTTTTGTGGATTATCATGATGGTCTCTCTTTCCTAGAGATTCCTGTGTGAAGATCACTTGACTAAAACTGTCTGCTTGAGAAGGCGATCTTAATTTCTCCCCTGTAGTACTTTCTTGCTGCCACTCTAAAGGGCTCTCATGTTCACTAACTTCTTCAAATGAAGGTTTCAGGGGAAGTCTCTGTGATTTTTGTCCCGAAATTTCCTCCTTTGTTGCCAAATCATTGTTCTCACAATCTGAAATGATAAAAAGCAAAAAACAGATTTGACATTTCTCTACTCACTCTCAGCATTCAGCCTCTACTTCAGAGAAAAACAAAGATGTCATTGTTTACATATATCTTTTCTTTAACTGGCTGTACTAGGATCCTTCCTCCTTTCTAATGTTAAGGCCTCCATCTACACTTTGACGTTTACCCTTTCCCACTCTGAGAGACAGCTGATCAATTACTAATTGCTTCTTTCCTATTTTTCACCTCTTTCTCTGACTCCTGTTCATCGGCATGTAAAGCTCCTTGTCCACACATCTCCTTTAAACAACCATACTCCCTCCCATTCATAGAAAAGCTTCTTCAAAGGGTTGTCTGTACTAATCCCCATTCTGCAATCTGGTTTCTGCCTTACTCTGCTTTACTTCTACTGATACTGCTCTCACCAAGGTTACTAGCTTCACAGCTACTTAATCCAATGGATACTTTCCAGATCTTATTTAGCTGGCCTCTCTGTAGCATTTTTTGGAGAGCCTCACCTTCCTGCTAAATATGTTCTCTTCCAGCAATACTGGCCTGATTTCTGTGGCTGTTACCTTCTTAGTCTCCAGGCCCAGTCACTCAATTAGTGTTCCTCAGGATTCTGTTGTGGGCTGTCACGAATTCACTGTACAAACTACCCACTAAACTTCAATTGCTACTTATAAGCTATTATCTCCCCAGGTCCCCAACTCTATCCCAGCCCTCTCTACTGAACTCTAGACTCTCATATCCAACTGCTAACTGGGCATTTTATTTATATTTTACAAGCATCAAAATGTCCCAAACTAAACAACACCATCATATGTATCTGTTCCCTCTTATGTTTTCCTTTTTACATCAATTGTTGTTAATTGCCATAGAGCTGATTCTGACTCATGGTGACCCCATGTATGTCAGAGAACTGTGCTCCATAGGGTTTTCTGGAAGCAGATTGCCAGCCAGGCTTGTCTTCCAATGTGCCTCTGGTTGGGTTCAAACCACCAACCTTTTGGCTAGTAGTCTGGCGCTTAACCGTCTGCACCATGCAGGGACTCCAGGTACATGAATGGCACCACCATTAATCAGATGGCTCAAGAGTAAAAACTGTTCTCCCTCAGCCTCTACTTTTAATAATCAGACTCAATAAAATTAAGAAACGTAATACTGATGAACAGGAGTCAGCTTTGATCTTCACTGTGGCCTCCTGGACTCCAGGACTCTACTCTCACCTTCCTCAAATCCATTCTCTATTGTGCAGCTAAGTTCTAAAACATAAATCTAATCATGTCACTCCCTTGCCTCAAACTCTTTGATTGCGCCCCACAGCACAGCACTCAGAAAACCGCACAAACCAATTAGCATGACATTTGAGTTTTTAATACCTGGATACCGTTTTCCTCTTTAGCTCATTTATCACCCTCTTTCCTTACTAATACACTACTGAAGCCAAGCTGGACTACCTGCAGTTCACAGAATGGCCTGCATTCTCTCACAGGGTTTTGTGGCCTCTGCTTGGGACAGCCCTCCTCCCTATTTACCTGGCTTTCTCCTACTCATACTATAGGTCTTGGCGTGCTTATCTCTCCCTGCAGGAAGTGTTCCTTGAACATCTAAGGTTGGGTTTGGTGCTTTTTATGTGCTCCCTTAGTACCTGTTGTTAGCAGCTGTCGAGTCACCCTGTAACTCAAGGCAACCACATGCACAACAGGATCAGACCACTGTGATTCATATGGTTTTCGCTGGTTAGTTAGAAGATCACCAGGCCTTTCTTCCTAGTCTATGTTACAGTGTGGAAGCTCTACTGAACTCTCTTCAGCATCACTGCAATACACAAGCCTCCACAGACAGATGGGTGTGTGGTGGCTGCACTTCAGGTGCACTGGCCATGAATCAAACTCTGGTCTCTCAAACGGAAGGCAAGAATTCTACCACTGAGCCCCCACTACCTAGTGCCTACTTTTATTCTAAATTACTACACTACATTGCAATGCTTTTTCTGCTCAACCGCTACCCTACCCAGACCTGAAAGCTCCTTGAAGATAGGGATTCAGTGCCTAGCACAGGTCCCAACATACATTAATACTCTAGTAAACTGTAAAATGAAGAAATGAATGAATAAGTGAAAGAATGAAAGGTAAACTGACAAAGGAAAGCTGAATGCAATTTATGAGGGTTGCTGAAAACAAAGCTATAAAGTGAGCACCTCTGGTCCAGGATAATAAAGGTGATACTCACATGCTGCAAGGTTATGAAATGCAATTTCTCCTGCAACCTCAAAACCAGAGGCCTAATTAATGAAAATCCCCAGATGAGTTTCTATTCCTCACCACTTCTGAGGGACAGGCAAGGTTCCCAGGACTTCAGCTGTGTCTTTGAAGGCTGGAGTTGGACATCTGTTGACTCTTGGGATGCTCTAAGACATGTCAAATCCTTCCACGGCACTGTTGCACCCTGTGGACTAGCTGGAACCTGAAGTCAGTAAGATATGGTTAGCTTAGTGAGAATATCCCTGGTAAACTGCTGAGTAAAAATCTCAGAGAAGAATTCAATAAGGACACCTCCAGGGATGAGGGACAGGGGAAAAAGAACCATTTAAGGGTAGAGACTTATACTAACCTAAGTAGTCACTTCAGGGTTATGGTTCAGTAACAACAAATTTTAATCCTATTGTTATGATGATACCACATGCTCCAGCCTGGAAACTCCTTCTCCCATAACACATCACAACTCCCTGTTCCCACCTGTTGCCTCGGATCATCGAACTCTCTCTCCAAATCCTCCAACAGGGTCACAGCTTCCTCGCCGCTTTTTGGACTCTGTTGCTGAACCCAGACCTGCAGCTCCTCAGGCAGGATGCTCAGGAACTGTTCCAACACCAGCAGTTCCAGGATCTGCTCCTTTGTGTGCAACTCTGGCATCAGCCACCGATAGCAAAGCTCGTGAAGTCGCCCCAGAGCCTCCCGCGGCCCAGGAGTCTCCTTGTAGCAAAACTTTCTGAATTGCTGGCGAAACATTTCTTGGCAGGCCTGGGCACTCCCATCCCGCTTAGATTTCTGACCCCAGGAAAGGCCCTCTTCTACTTTCACTACTATTAGTTCTTGTTCCTGAGGATCCTGAGTTACCAGGGTTGCAAGTGCTCTGGATTCCACAGCCATTCTAGGCTGAAACAGTTAGCAAAAAGCTCGCTACAACTGGGTTCTGTGCTTCAGAGTTTCCTTTAGTATTTCTTCTTTCAAGGGCTTTCCTGGAGGATATAAAATCATTGTTAATTTATAGCAGTGAAAAAAACTTCTAGGAACTCATAAAAAATTAAATCAATCACTCCAGTAATTTACTGAAAGGGAGCAGATTTCAGACTGTATCTAAATAAACAATAATCAAATTAGAAATTTGAATTCTGACTGATAAAAATCAGTTGCCTTGTTCGGCGTCACCCATTTTGTGGAATTCCTACCACTAATGGTATAAGAAATGACTTTAGAAGTAAAAGAACACAGTGTTAACATTAATCACACGGTGAGAAAACTACTTTCTTTTCAATTCTCCTTCAAGCCTGATTTCATCAAGGGGAAAAATCTTGGGTGTTAGCGTGTAAAGTCTGTAGTAAACACGTGAACTCTATTTTTAATAAACAAAGTATAGGCTCTAGACTTCTGAAGGCAACAGTATCTAGCTAGAAACTAATAATACTGATTTTTTTTAAACATTTACTTTCAGCTACTTTCTATGACAAGTGATGTTGACATTTATTTAAGGTAGTAATGAAACACTTTTAAAATTCACATTAAAACGTGCGATGTACATAAAAATACTATCCAGTATTTGCTAGTTGATCAAATTTAGCATTCGGTAAATTCCTTCAATCAGCACTGAGGCACTTAACTCTGGGCTCTGTCCTTTGCCAGGCCCTAGGATACAAAAGTTCCGGCCCAGGGAATAAATGAGTGTATGAAGGAATTAACAAGTATTTGTTAAATGCTTACCACGTATTCAAAACACGTTAAGTATCATAAAGAGACCCAAAACAAGTAAAAAGAAGAAGCCTTGCCCTCAAAAAGCTAGAAGATACCACGAGTCAAAAATTTAAAAGTGAAACATGGCAATAGTTATGTAGATATGTTGTGGTACAGAACAAACATGATCTGATTTTAGGATAGGGGAATACTGGAGCGTGCCCTTAAACCTGTCAGCAGGACAGATTAGTAAAATTAAACCCTAACGTTACGGTTAACCTGAGAGACTGACGACAATATTTATGCCACAAATGTGTGACTAATTTACCAACTCCGCTACACTAACCCTTCTATTTTTATAACTCCGGTTACACCACCGCGTTTGCAAAGTCATGGGGGTGGGGAATAACTGTGATTTCTGCAGAAAACCAAGGAATTGAGTGCCGGCGTCCTCTGCGTCCCCAAAGAGCCGCGACCCTGGGGCCGGCAGACCGAGGGGCGGGGCTCCTTCATCCTGCGCCCACCGCCCCGGCAGCGCAACCTCCCCGTCCTCCCTCGCCTCGGGGCCCGGGGCCCTCACCGCGAAGCCCTGGAGTGGACAGGGAGAGAGACACCGACCCAGAGCAGGGAGCCACAAAGACCGGAAGTGCGCGCCGCGACCTTCCGCTCTCGCGCGACGCTGTGGCGCCCTCCCGAGCCCCGGTCCGCCCGCCCCTTGCTCACAGTCGGCCGATCAACGCCGTGGCTTCCCTTTTTCTTGCAGAGCGCGGGCTGTGGCGGCTTGAACTGAGAGCCCGGCTTCTCTCTCAGGTGAGAGGCGGCTGTCGCGAGGGCCGCTCTCCCCGATTTGTGTGCTTCCTACCCGGGCTTACAGCCCACCACCGCTCTCCATTTTTGGCCCCACGTCACTCTTCCACTATTCTGCCCCCAATTTCAACAAATGTATTCAGATATCCTGTAATTCCAATTCTTTTTCAGGATCTCCTCAAAAGTTAACAAGTGGATGAAATGGGCTGAAAAAAATTTAATCATTTATATTGAGCTTTCCAATGCTTATCAGTTGAGCCTTGCAACAGCTCTATGCGGTAGGTATGTTATCCCCATTTTACTGCAGTAGATACTGCCCCAAATCAAGCACCTTGTAACCGAGAACGCCAAAAACTGTAAAAAAAAAAAAAAAAAAGAACAAACAAACCTAAATGCTTAGACCAAACCAAAAAACCAACCGCAATGCCGTCGAGTCGATTCCGACTCATAGTGACCCTACAGAACAGAGTAGAACTGCCCTATAGAGTTTTAAAGGAGCGCCTGGCGGATTCGAACTCCCGACCCTTTCGTTAGCAGTCGTAGCACCTAACCACTAAGCCACCAGGGTTTCCAAATTGCTTAGAGAAACACCAAAAATTAGTGTAATAGAATATAAAGTGAGCAGTTACAATTCGAACTGGGCAGCATCATCTGAACATACAGGGAAGGCACTCTGAAAAGGGGACAATGAAAGCCGGTTATATACGTGGTTGTTATGTTAATTTCTGAAGAGATAGCATCAAAGCACAGGGCAGGTTACAGAAACAGTCACCAAGAGCCTGCCCTTGTTGTTGTTAGGTGTCTTGAGTCTGTTCCGATTCAAAGGGACCCTATGTACAACACAAGGAAACACTGCCCGATCTTGCACCATCCTCACAATGGTTGTTGTGCTTGAGCCCATTGTTGCAGCCACTGTGTCAGTTCATTCTCTTTTTTGCTGACTTTCTCCAGCATGATGTTCCTCTCACGGGTCTGATCCCTCCTGATAACGTGTCCAAAGTGTATGAGATGTAATCCCTCCGTCCTTGCTTCCAAGGAGTATTCTGATTGTACTTCTTCCAAGACAGATTTGTTCTTTCTTTCGGCAGTCCGTGGTATAGTCAGTATTCTTCACCAACACTGTAATTCAAAGGTGTCAATTCTTCCGTCTTCCTTATTCACTGTCCAGCTTTCACATGCATATGAAGCAATTGAAAACACCATGACTTGGGTCAGGTGAACTTCAGTCTTCAAGGTGACACCTTTGCTTTTTTAACATTTTAAAGAGGTCTTTTGCAGCAGATTTGCCCAATGCAATGCGTCTTTTGATTTCTCGCTGCTTCCATGGGCATTGGTTGTGGATCCAAGTACAATGAAATCCTTGACAGCTTCAATCTTTTCTCCATTTATCATGATGTTGCTCATTGGTCCAGTTGTGAGGGTTTTTGTTTTCTTTATGTTGAGGTGCAGTCCAAAAGGAAGGTCTTCGATCTTCATCAGTAAGTGCTTCAAGTCCTCTTCACTTTCAGCAAGCAAGGTTGTGTCATCTGCATAACGCAGGTTGTTAATGAGTCTTTCTTCAATACTGATGCCCCATTCTTCTTCATAGAGTCCAGCTTCTTGGATTATTTGCTCAGCATACAGATTGAATGAGTTTTTATTTTTCTAATGACATGCCATACATCCTAAAACAGCGTGTACTCAGACCCTGGAGTTCCTGCTTCTTGAAGTTGGCTGTACATAATTTTCCAAAAGAAGCTAATGCCTAAGGCCAAAAGGTCTCCAAGAAGCTGCTTACTAGGCTACTGTTTGATCTGAAGGTGACTCCAGGGAACCAGTTCCTTCAACATTCAAGATGACACTAGGGTTGGATGGCCTGGGTGGGTCACCCCAATTCCGTGAACCCAGAAATCGGGATTCCAGGAGAATCGAAACAATTTTGTTGAAACCAAAAATCAAACCCTTTGTGGTGGAGCCAATTCAATCTCATGGTGACCCCCTGTGTTACAGAGTACAACCAAGCTCTATAGGGTTTTCTTGGCTGTAATCTTTACAGAAGCAGATTGCCAGGCCTCTTCTATGAGACACTGCGGGGCAGGTTCAAACCACCAGTCTTTAGATTAGTAAACCAAAAACAAACCTATTGCTTGCGACTCCTAGGGACCTCCAAGGACACCAAAATTTTGAGCATATTTTCAAGCAGATGAGTTCCATACTCGAACTCTAAATAGTTTTCCTTTTTTTTTTTTTTTAATTGGAACCTAGCTAGCATCAAGTCTTAGATTTGAGGTCTTCTTTAGACCATTTAAAAAGTAAAAAATGGTGCATCATGTTGTTTTAATTTGCTTTTTTTTTTTAATTAATGAGTTTGGAGTTGAGATTGTTTTCCCTCTCATTTTTATTTCTTCAGAGAAATAACATTTGCCATTTTTTTTATCAGGGTGTTAGTATTTGTTATGGATTGAATTGTGTCCCCCTAAAATATTGGAATCCTAATCCCTATACCTGTGGATATAATCCCATTTGGAAATAAGTTTTTCTTTGTTATGTTCATGAGGCCCTATCAGTGTAGGGTGTGTCCTAGACCTAATCACTTCTGAGTTATAAGGGGCAGCATAGGTACGGAGACAATGAAGCACAAATGGGTGAAGATACATGCCACATGGGGACCACCAAGGAACCAAGGAACTCCAGGGCTACAGAAGCTGAAATAACAAGGATCTTGCCTCAGAACTGACTGAGAGCCTTCCGCTACAGCCAGTGCCCTGAATTCAGACTTCTAGCCTCCTCAACTGTGAGAAAACAAATTTCTTTGAAGTCATCCACTTGTGGTATTTCTGTTACAGCACCAGCAGTAAACTAAGACAGTATGTATTTTTTATTATTTCTAAGAGTTCATTAACGATACCTGGTGGTGAAATGGTTAAGTGCTTGGCTGGTAACTGAAAGGTTGGCGGATCAAACCCACGCAGTGGCTCCATGGAAGAAAGAACTGGTGATCTGCTTCCATAAAGATTGTTGCTTAGTCCAGGCTTCGTTAACTGGTGGCTGGCTTCCAAGATATCGAAGGAGAGAGATGCTAGTTCTCCTAAGGCCTAGGACCAGAACTGGCATTGTATCACTTCTGTTGCATTCTATTGGCAGAAGGATTAGATTCAAGGAAAGGGGACATAGATCCCACCTTTTGATGGGAGGAAACCCTGGTGGCATAGTGGCTAAGAGCTGTGGCTGCTAACCAAAAGTCCACCAGTTCGAATCCACCAGGCGCTCCTTGGAAACCTATGGGGCAGTTCTACTCTGAATATAGGATCACCATGAGTCAGAATCAACTCAACAGCAATGGATTTGGGTTTGGTTTTTTTCTGGGTTTTTGATAGGAGGAGCAACTTGAACATACAGAGACAGGAGGAAATTTTGGATTTGCAAAATTATCTTTGCATCCAACTTATAAAACCTTGTCACATTGAGAGGCCTGCTGTTTAGGACTGGAACAATTGAAAGAGAGAAGGTAAATCAGCTAAAATACTTTCAGCTGCAGTAATGGAAAATCTTCCTTGTTGTCCTTATTGTGTAAGCCTTTTAGTTATCTCACACAACTAGATGTGTGGAGGTGAGGCCATTTTTACCACCACTGCCAGTTGCTGTGCAGTGGACCCTGACTCATGGCGACGGCTTGTGTGTCAGAGTAGAACCATGCTCCATGGGGGTTTTCAGTGTTACCATGATGTCACCAACTTAGTGTTGTATTTTCAGACATAGATAATAGATGTATTAAGAGAACAAGACAATGCTTATTTGTATCATCCAAGACAGAAAACAAAAGGCCTTAGTTACTAAGTTGCTTATCTTTCTTCCATGTCAAAGAAAATGTTTGAGGTTGCTCATAAGTGCATTCTTGCACTTATTATGGATGTTGTTGTTAGGTGCCATCGAGACAGTTCCGACACATGGTGACCCTGTGTACAACAGAAGGAAACACTGCTCCATCCTGCACCATCGTCAGCTCGTTGCTATGCTTGAGCCCATTATTGCAGCCACTGTGTCAATCCATCTCTTTGAGGGGCTTCCTCTTTTTCATTGACCCTCTTCTTTACCAAGCATGACGTCCTTCTCCAGGGACTGCTCCCTCCTGCTAACATGTCCAAAGTACATGAGACAAAGTCTCACCATCCTCTCTTCGAAGGAGCACTCTGGCTGTATTTCTTCCAAGACAGATTCGTTCGTTCTTCTGGTGGTCCACGGTACATTCAGGAGTCTTCACCAACACCATAATTCAAATATGTCAATTATTCTTCAGTCTTCTTCCTTATTCATTGTCCAGCTTTTACATCTATATGAGGTGATTGAAAATACCATGAACTGAGTCAGGCACACCTTAATCTTCAAAGTGACATCTTTGCTTTTGGTCACTTTAAAGAAGTCTTTTGCAGTAGATGTGCCCAAAGCCATACGTCATTTCATTTCTTGTCTGCTGCTTCCATGGGCATTGACTGTAGATCTAGGTAAAATGAACCCTTGGCAACTTCCGTATTTTCTCCATTTATGAAGTTGCTTATTGGTCCAGTTGTGTGGGTTTTTGTTTATATTGAGGTGTAATCCATATAGAAAGTTGCATAGAGCAAAGTGAAAGCTACAAGTAGGCTGTTACTATTGCTTTTCCTTTCTCCTCTTTTTCTAGGTTAATTACAATGACACATCACTTGACAGCGTCCCCACCCTAGCTCTTAATCCTCTCAGCCACTGCATGAAGGTCTTCACTAGGATTCTGTTGTGCTTTAGGGGTAACTGGAACAAAGATGCAATGTAAGATTAATTAGTGACTTTTAAGTGCATGGGGTAAGAGTAATTATTTAAAAAAAAATTCTCAGCTAAAGAAGCTGAATAAAACTGTCTGCCTTCCTGTCTTTCTGCATTGCACATACAGACAGGCTGTGCCTCAAACTTTCAGGCAGCCATAAGACTGCTGGGAATGAGGCACATACACACATTGGCATTGACCATTCCATGGGAGCTAGGTTCATCTGTGATAGAGCTGGACACACGAGACACTTACACAGTGTTGGCAAAGTGAAAGCCATTGTTATTATTTATAGAAGCAAGCAGTAAATAGTAAGAAAAGATTCTCAAAGAGAGAACGCTTCCAGAAAACCAGTGTCATTGCTGTCAAGTGGATTCCAACTCATAGCGACCCTATGGGACAGAGTAGACCTGCCCCATAGGTTTTCCAAGGCTGTAAATTTTTTTCTTTTTTTACTTTAGATGAAGGTTTACAGAACAAACTAGTTTCTCATCAAACAGTTAGTACACACATTGTTCTATGACTTTGGTTAACAACCCCATGACACTTCAGCACCCTTCTCAACCCTGGGTTCCTTATTACCAGCTTTCCTGTTCCCTCCTACTGTCCAGTCCCTGCCCCAGGGCTGGTGCGCCCCTTTAGTCTAGTTTTGTTCCCGGGGTCTGCTCAATCTTTCGCTGAAGGGTGAACCTCAGGAGTGGCCTCATTATTGAGCTGAAAGTGTGTCTGGGGTCCATACTCTCAGGATTTCTCCAGTCTCTGTCAGGCCAGAAAGTCTGGTCTTTCTTTTTGAGTCAGAATTTTGTTCTACATTTTTATCCAGCTCTGTCTGGGACCCTCTACTGTGATCCTTGTCAGAGCAGTCAGTGGCAGTTGCCGGGCACCATCTCATTGTACTGGGCTCAGTCTGGTGGAGGCCGTGGTAAATGTGGTACATTAGTCCTTTGGACTAACCTTTCCCTTGTGTCTTTACATTTCTTCATTCTTCCTTGTTCCCAAAGGGCCGAGACCAGTGGAGTGTCCTAGATGTCCACTCACAGGCTTTTAAGATCCCAGATGCTACTCAGCAAAGTGGAATGTAGAACATTTTCTTTATAAACTCTGTTATGCCAGTTGAGCTAGATGTTCCCTGAGACCATGGTCCCCACAGCCAAGGCTGTAAATCTTTAGAGAAGCTGCCTGCCACATCCTTCTCTTGCGGAGTGGCCAGTAGGTTCGAGCTGCCTTGGTTTGAATGGCTGACATTTCAGTTAGCAGCTAAGTACTTAACCACTGCACCACCAGGGCTCCCCAAGATACCCGTATCTATTTTTATGTTTCTGGGCAGGTGCTCTTTGGTTTAGGTCAGATGCTATGTTCATGTCACTGATGCCTCTGGCTGCCACCATGCTGCCCGGGGGCCTGCATGGTTCCCAAGGCTTCTGCTCTGCTGCTGGGCCCTTCCAGGCCTGTGCCATCAGCTTCCACCATACTACCCAGGCTGCAATACTACCTCGTGTGGCTGCCGTCACGCTGCCCAAGGTGAGGAGCGGCATGTAACCCCTGCAGGGCAACTCAAGCCTCTGTCTGCATGGGCAAGTGTTACAGCTCTTTTAGCTTCACCAAAAGTGCCCAGTGACACCTGGCTCCACCAGCAAGCCTCCAGCCCAAAGGCATGCAATTTTCTCACCGTGGGCCCGCGAGCCTGCTGCAGCATCTGCTGGTCTCATGGTTTCCACTGCTCCTCCTGCTGCCACCATTTCTCTGTAGCTCAGCTCTGCCATGCTGGCTGCCGTTTCTCACTGTCTCCTAGACCTTCTGGGTCTAGGAGCTTCTCAGTGCAGAGACCCTGGGTCCAAAGGATATGCTCTGCTCCAGACTCTTTTTGATGGTAGTGAGGTCTCCCCTGAACCTCTGTGGGACTGGCCCTTATATCAGAAAAATCCTTGTCAATTTTAAGACATGGCCCTCCCAGTAGGACCATGAAGCAACCAATCCCCTCAGTTGACCACAAGTCAGTCACTACTATTGGGTGGATTTTCAAACCACTAGTTGCATAACAATCTACCCATCTATTGCAAAATTGTGGCCCAGCCACAATTTTGGGGGAGTTGAAAGGTCATGGCTAGAAAGGTCATATAAAATGATTCACTGACCCCCCAAAATCCTATGAAACACAGTGCTACTTTGACACACATGGGTTTGCCATGAGTCAGAACCAAGTCTATGGCAACTATAACAACAAGAAGAATTATTTAGAGTCCTTGTTAAAAACACACATTTCTAAGCCTTGAATCAGAATACCTTGGGAGGATTCTAGGAATTTATATTTTTGACAAATAATCCAGATGATTCTTATTATCAAACTAGTTTGGGAGACTGTAATGTGGTAGGTAAGAGTGTACGCTTCAGAGTCAGAGAGATGTGGATTCTGATCCATTTATTAAGCACTTATGTCCAGAATGTCTACATGTACTGGAACTGTTTTAGGTGCTGGGGATATAGCAGAGGCTAAAATTGATAAAAATCCCGCTCTTTTTTGTCCTTCTGGATCTTATACTCTGCTTAGAGTCCCAGTCTGCTTTAGTTATCTAGTGCTGCTATAACAGAAATACCACAAGCGGATGGCTTTAACAAAGAGCAATTTATTCTCTCACAGTCTAGGAGGCTAGAAGTCCAAATTCAGGGTTCCAGCTCCAAGAGAAGGCTTTCTCTCTCTGTTGGCTCTGGGAAAGGTCTTGGCATCAATCTTCCCCTCGTTTAGGAGTATCTCAGTGCAGGGACCTGGGTCCAAAGGACAGGCTCTGCTCCAGGTGCTACAGTTGCTTTGTGATATGAGGTCCCTCTCTGCTCCCTCCTTGCTCCTTTTATCTCTTTTAAGATAAAAGGTGATTTGGGCCACACTCCAGGGAAACTGCCCCTTACATCAAATCAGGGCTGTGACTTGAGTAAGGGTGTGGTATCCCACCCCAATCCTCTTTAGTATAACCTAATCTTGCCTCATTAACCACAGGCAGAGATTAGGGTTTACAACACATAGGAAAATCACATCAGATCGCAAAATGGTGGACAAACATACAATACTGGGAATCATGGCCTAGGCAAGTTGATACACATTTTGGGGGGACACAATTTAATCCATAACACACTCTGAGACACCAACCAGGACCTAGCCGAGTGACTTGAATGAACTAGTTAAACAATAAATTTTTTTTTTCTTGCCAGAAAAACACTTGTTAATGTTCTTCTGGACCTTATACTCTACTGGGAGTGCCACTCTGTTTTACTTATCTAGTGCTGCTATAACAGAAATTGCTGTCGAGTTGGCCTCTGAATTATGGCATCCCCATGCACTATAGACATGATCAGGGACAGATCAGACCATTGTGATCCATAGGGTTTTCAAAGGCTAATTTTTGGAAGTAGGTCACCAGGCCTTTCTTCCTGGTCTATCTTAGTCTGGAAACTCATTGAATCCTGCTCAGCATCATAGCTGATGGGTGGTAGCTGCGCATGAGGTGTATTGGCCGAGAATGAAACCCAGCTCTTCCACATGGAAGGCAAAAATTCTACCACTGAATCACAAATGCCCCCATACAAAAGCACTATGAGTTCATTAAAGAAAAAAAAAAAATCAGAAAGTATCAGCCATAGCCCAGTGAGCACTTGTAGTAGAAGGAAACACTCCACTGTTCAGAGAGCTGATGTTCATATTAAGTGAAAGAATTTAGAATGGGGAACAGAAAAAAAGTGATGGGGTTGGTGGTGTGGTGGTGGCAAAGATGTTCAAGGGGTTTTACCTTTAAGTAGGAAATTGAGTCACTTGAACACAGATAAACAAATATGACTAGATTTTGTATCCTTGAGTTTTTGTCTTTACATACTGATTGGCTAGTTGCTAGGCCTGTGGCTTGTTTTGAAAAATCCCTTCAAAACTGCATTCTGAAAAGGAAATTATGGGAGAATAGTGATGGATTTCAGCTTTCTCCTCCCTTAGGAAGAAGGTATGATCAAACATTGGAATATTTTCATTTTGTTGATGGCTTCTTATAAGAGGACATATTAAGTTTGAGATAGGTTTTGTTGTTCTTTTTGCAGGATGTGCAGTGAGGAATTATCTTTACTCAAAATGAGGTCTGACCTTTGTCCCGGCATCTGGAGAATAACCTCTAACCTCTTGGAATTTCTCAATTTCTCACTGTGCCACCAGGTCTCAAAACTTGCCTTTTTGGCCTCACATTGTTGTAACTACACTAGAAATTTCAGGACCAGCATATGGTTTAACTCTGGTTCTATTGAATCATCTTCAGCTATAGCTCAGATTTGTCTTCTTTTCCTTTCCACTGTCTCAATTCAGGTCTTTCCTTTTTTTGTCAAAGGAATACAAAATGATTTGTTTGGAAACAAAATTCTAACATGATTTTAAATGATGTGTAACCTCTGTTCACCAGAGTCACAAATCAAAGCATCTCTCAGGTCTTTCTTTATTGACTCTCTTGTAATATCTTCCTAATCGATCTCCTTGCCTCCTGCCTGTCCCTTTATTCTGATATGTTATGGATTGAATTGTGTCCCCCCAAAAGATATGTTGGTGTCTGCAGTGCAATGAATCTCTTATATGGCCTTTCTAGCCATGATCTTGTAACTCCCACAAAATTGTTAGCTGGGCCACAATCTTGCAAGGGACTGGCAAATTTACTATGCAAATAACAACAACAAAAAACCCGTTGCTGTTGAGTCGATTCTGACTCATAGCAACACTATAGGACAGAGTAGAACTTTCCCATATGATTTCCAAGGAGTGGCTGATAGATTCAAACTGTCAACCTTTTGGTTAGCAGCTGAACAACTATAGAAATAGAGGTTTGAAAATCCATCCAATAGGAATGATCTCCTTGCAGTCCACTTAGGGGATTGGTAGTTTTGCCATCCCGTTAGGTTTATGTAAGGGCGAGTCTCACAGAGGTTCCAGGTACCTCACTACCAACAAGAAGAGCACATCCTTTGGACCCGGGGGTCCCTGCGATTAGAAGCTCCTATACCTAGAAGTGAGGATTGTAACACTGAAGACAGATGGTGGGCTGGTTGGTCGTGGAGAGACAGAGTGGCGATGTGATGGTCAACCCACTGAGAGAGACAGCTGTGCTAGGCTTGCTGGCCCACAGAGAAAGAGCTGGGAACTTCTCTGTGCGGGTCACTGGTGGAAAGCCTCCGTGTAGAAGGTTTGCCTGCTGCTAAAGAGCTGTAACATTTGCCCAGGCAGGGCAAAGACCTGAGTGTGCCCCCTGTCACATGCCTCCCTCCCTGGGCAGCACAGGCCTAGGTAGGTAGCAGCAAGAGAGGAACCACATGGGCCTGGATAGCATGGTGGGAGCCAGTGGCAGAGACCTTGAAGGACACAGGGTCAGAGGCTCAGGAGATTCTGTGCAGGGATCTTCCCGTCAGGAAGGCAAGGGCCAGTGAGGCCCAGCAGCAGAGCAGAAGTCTTGGGAGCCGTTCAGTCCCCTGGGCAGCATAGTGGTAACCACAGGCAGCAATGATATGAACACAGCTTTTGACTTGAACCATGACACACGGGCCCAGTGACATAAAAATGGACGAGGGCAATTTGGGTGAAGGGTAAGTGGTTCCCCTTTAAGGGTCTGGTGTTATTGTTTACTATTTGCTTTCTATAAATAATAATTGTGGCTTTCACTTTGCCAGCGCTGTATAAGTATCTCCTTCGTCCAGCTGTATCGCAGATGAACCTAGCATCCATGGAATGGTCGATGCCAGTGTGTGTATGTGCCTCATTCCTAGCAGTCCTATGGCTACCTGAAAGATTGAGGTTACAGTCTGTCTGCATGTGCAATGCAGATAGACAGGTGTACCTGTGAATGTGACTGTCATGGACTGAATTGTGTCCCCAGAAAAGATAAGTTGAAGTCCTAACCCCTGCACTGCTAAACGTGACCTTATTTGGGGAAATAGGAATTTTCTTTGCAGATGTTACCACTTAATGCAGTCATACTGGAATAGGGTGAGTCCTAGTCCCAATCTCTTCTGAGTAGCACCTTATAAAAGAGGACAGACACAGGGGGAAGAGAGCATGTGAGGATCTGTCTATAAGGCAAGGAACACCAGGAAATGCCCAGGGCTACCAGAAACTGAAGGAGACAAGGAAGGAGCTTCCCCTAGAGCTGATACAGAGATAGCATAGCCCCACCGATGCCTTCAATTCCACATTTTAGTCTCCAGAACTGTGAAAAATAGATTTTCCTTCTTTAAGGCCATTCCCCTTGTGGTATTTTGTTATCACAGCCCTAGGAAACTAAGATAGTGACCTTGTTAGAAACACGGTCTTTGAAAATGTTATCAGTCAAGTTAACATGAGGTCATACTGGGGGAGGGTATTTTCTAATCTAATGAGTGGTATCCTTGTGAAAAGAGGAGACACAGAGGGAAGATGGCCATGTGAAGATGGAGACAGAGAATAGAGTGATACATATACAAGCCAAGGAATGCCAAAGATTGCTAGGAACCACCAGAAGCTAGGAAAAGGCAAGAAAGGATCTTCTCCTAAGCCTTTAGAGAGAGCAATGTGTGTGGGAAGGCTTTCAGTCAGTGCTCAGCTCTTATCCTACATCAGAGAATCCACACTGGTAAGAAACTATATACATGTGATCAGTGTGGCAAAAGCTTTAGTCCACGCTCTGATCTTTTTAACCATCGAAGAATCCACACCTCTCAGAAGCCATATAAATGTGATATATGTGAAAAAGGCTTCAGCGCTTGCACGGATCTTACTGAACACAAGAGTATCCACACTGGAGAGACACTTTACTAGTGTGTTCACTGTAGCAGAAGTTTTAGCCAACTGTCTGATTTTATTAATCATGAGAAAATCCATTCTGGGTATGGCAGTATAAATGTGATAAGCATGGGAACACCTTTAATGTATACACCAATTTTATTCAGTACCAGACACCATACTGGGAAAAAAATACTATGAATGATATTGATGATTATGAAAAAGACTTTAATCAATGCTCAACTCTTGTATTACATTTAAAAAACACGCTGGGGAGAAAACATTAATTTTCATTATGGAAGTCTAATTCAGAGGGCAGAAAACATTACTAAAGAAAAATTCTGAGGAGGGAGCTGCAAATTGTGGGAAAGCCTTCCATGTCAACAAAAATTTTACTTAACAATGGAAAAACATTCCTATCTTTGCTATAATGTAAGAAAAGTTCTAGTCTTTTATTCAAACAAAATTCACAGTAGGAAAATTTTATCACTGTAAGAAATGTGTTAACAGTGTTAATTAGAACCTTTTCAGATATTGGAAAAATCAGTGTGGGAGGTGTTCAGTCAGAACTCAATAAGAACTGTGTTAGTGCTATAATCTCAAAAATTTAGTGAACCCAACTTAATTATTGTGTATCAGAGAAGTTATATTAGAAAATGTAGAGAAATTTTAAATTTCCTCCATATCTTAATGGGTTTTCATTCTGATATCACACTTATCCCCTAACAACTGGGAAGTCCTACCTTATGCTAATGCTAGTTATCTGTCTTTAAATTTCCTGTGTGTAAACATGCTGTGCTATTCTGGTATTGAACTTATTAACTAGATAATTCCAGCGCACCCCTACTTTTTTTTTTTTTTTGTCTAGTTTTGGTTTTCCTAATGAGCATGAGTTTGTACAAGTCCCTGGAATGTTCACAGCAAGTATGATTTATTTCACTGTCAATGCCGCCCGTGAACTCCAGTGGTTTGAAGCTACTTCTTCAATACTACCATTTAATCAATTGTTGGCAGCTTCTAAATACGCAAAATAATTAAAAAAAAAAAAAAGAATTTCTTATATTAAAGTGTGAAGATTTCTCCATTACTATGTTTATCTTGTCATCTATGATGACAAAAATGGTAACTAAAGTACTGCAAATGATTAATTTGTATTGTGTATGCTGTCTGAAAACGAAAGGCCTATTCATTTTTTTTCTAGTGGCAAAATTCATGAGAACTATTTTTTTATTTTTTAATTTCTGGTAATTGATACAGGCTACATATATGTAAATTTTTTGACCAAAAATAGAAATGGGTTTAAAAATAAGTAAAAATTCACATTTGTAATTAATCATCTGTTAAAAGTCTGCTATTAACTAATTTTGATATCTCCTATGATTATTGAATTAATATTTAAATTTCACAGACATGTTTATTTACTATAAGGCTTTTTTTTTTTTTAGGTTTTGTGGAATGTACAAAGAATATAGTGTTCCAGCAAAGCATGTACTGTGTAGTAACAGAGATGATGTATATGGAAAACACATGGCTCGATGTAATCATAAAGGTAGTACGAGATGCAATAAAGGCACAGAGGAGCCAGGGTTCAATCCTGACTGGATGGAAAAGGGTAAAGTTTGTAGAGCTCTTGAAATTTAAGTTCTGAAGGATGGGAGCAGGGTTATAAAGGCAGAGGGGGAATAGTCGACAAAGGCATAGAAGCAAAGAAGTGCAAGAAATAATGTGGGGTGCCAGGCGTGTACTAGATGCTACTAAAGGGAAAAAAAAGGGGGGGGGGAGTGTCCCTGTCCTCAAGAAGCTCACAGAAAGTCGTAACATGTTATAAAAATAATGATTGAAACTGAGAAGAGTAAGAATAAAGTGGAGATGGAAGTGAGTTAAAAGACTTAAGGAGTGTGATGCTAAACAAGCAGGCGCTTTACTTTCTGGGCCTCAGTCTCATCCATAAAACACGAAAGTATTAGGTAGGTTGGATTAGATGTCATAGTTCTGCATTTTATTAACAAGGTAATGGAAATCCATAAAAGTCTTTGAGCCAGGGAATAGTATGATCATCTTTCTGCTTTAAGAAATCAAAGATTAAAGAGAGGAAAGAGATGGCAGAAAGGAAAACTATTTTAGAAGTCTGCAAATAAAACCACGAGGTCCAGAAGCAGAGAATCTAAAAGGCATTGACATGATGGGTTGAGAAGTGAGTAGAGCAAAAAAAATGTACTATCAATTATTGTCTGTTGGGAAATTTAAAAATGAAGAAGAAAAATAGGATGCTTTCCAAGTCTATCTCCAAAGCTTAGCCATCTTTCCTGAGAATAAATTTTAAGAGCCAATAGCTTTCCACACTTCTACATAGCATCCTTCGGGCAAATTCAAATTTGCATATACCCTCATGATGTCTTCTTTCTGAATTCCCTATCCTGATGAAGTGCACTACTTAATACCTCACCATCCAGATAACATACCTGATAGTCATCCTGGACTCCTCACTTCCCCAGTTTTCCAAATCCAATTACTACTAGGTCTTAGAAATAAATTACAGAAGTAACAGTTCTTGTTGTAAAAATTCAGATAGTGACATAGAGTGGGAAGGGAATGAAAGTGCAGAGAATGGAGCTTAACACCTCACTGTGGGAAGGCTAAACAAAAACTTAAAAAGGATTAGGAAATGGAAAGCTCTGAGATATTCTGGAATCTAGAAGGTCACACACATACCTAGATAGGGCTGTGAGCACGGCCAGGGCTATGAGCATGTTCAGGAAAGAAGCGAAAGGACAGTAACTGGAAGCTGTAAACAGAAAAAAAGGTCTCCAGCAAAGGTAATTTCATAAGCGAATATAAGGTCTGGTTTTATGGTATTTTTGGTATGTGTTACGTTGGTGGTGGTGTTAGTTGCTGCCAAGTCAATTCTGACTCTGTGGGTGGCACAAATGGTGAAGCACTTGACTACTACCAGAAAGGTTAGTAGTTCAGTCCCACCCAGAAATGCCTTGGAAGACAAGCCTGGTGATTTACTTCTGAAAACCCTACGGAGCAGTTCTACTCTGTACACCTGGGTTTTCCATGTCATGTCCTATGTGATTTAAAATTACAAATGCATAAAAATAAGTATAAATTTATGTTATTGGACACATGATGTATGTTGTTGTTAGATGCCATGAGATCTGTTCCAATTCAAAGCAACCCTATGTACAATGGGACGAAAGACTGCTCAGCCCTGTGCCACCCTCACAATCCTTGCTATGTTTGAGCCCATTGTGGCAGCCACTGTATCAATCCATCTCATCAAGGGTCTTCCTATTTTTCACTCACCCTCCACTTTAACAAGCATGGTGTCCGTCTCCAGGGATTGTCCCCTCCTGATAACACATCCAAAGTATATGAAACGAAGTCTCGCCATCCTTGCTTCTAAGGATCATTCTGGCTGTACTTCTTCCCAGACAGACTTGTTCGTTCTGGCAGTCCATGGTACATTCACTATTCTTCCCAACACATCACAGTTGAAAGACATCAGTTCTTCTCCAATCTTCCTCATTCTTTGCCCAGTTTTCCCATGCCTATGAGGTGATTGAAAATACCGTGGCTTGGGTCAGGCACACCTTAGTCCTCAAAGTGACATCTTTGCTTTTGAACACTTTAAAGAGGTCTTTTGCAGCAGATTTGCCCAATGCAATACATCGTTTGTTTTCCTGACTGCTGCTTCCATGGGCATTGATTGTGGATCCAAGTAAAATGAAATCCCTGACAACTTCAGTATTTTCTCCGTTTATCATGATGTTGCTCATTGGTCTGGTTGTGATGATTTTTTTCTTTATGTTGAGGTGTAATCCACACTGAAGGCTGTGGTCTTTGATCTTCATCAGTAAGTGCTTCAAGTCTTCTTCACTTTCACCAAGCAAGGTTGTGTCACCTGCATATCACAGATTTTTTTTTATAATAATTTTTATCGTGCTTTAACTGAAAGTGTACAAATCAAGTCAGTCTGTCACATATAAGCTTATATTCCAGTCTCTCTTTTCGTGACAATTTTGCCAGTTTCTAACCCTCTACCCTCCTATCTCCCCTCCTGACAGGAGATGCTAACACAGTCTCAAGTGTCCACCTGATACAAGTAGCTCACTCTTCGTCAGCATCTCTCTCCAACCCATTGTCCAGTCCCTTCCATGTCTGATGAGTTGTCTTCGGGAATGGTTCCTGTCCTGGGCCAATAGAAGCTTTGGGGACCATGAGCACCGGGATTCCTCTAGTCTCAGTCAGACCATTAAGTCTGGTCTTTTTACGAGAATTTGGGGTCTGCGTCCCACTGATCTCCTGCTCCCTCAGGGGTTCTCTGTTGTGCTCCCTGTCAGGGCAGTCATCGGTTGTGGCTGGGCACCATCTAGTTCTTCTGGTCTCAGGATGATATAAGTCTCTGGTTCATGTGGCCCTTTCTGTCTCTTGGGCTCATAGTTATCGTGTGACCTTGGTGTTCTTCATTCTCCTTTGATCCAGGTGGGTTGAGACCAATTGATGCATCTTAGATGGCCACTTGTTAGCATTTAAGACCCCAGACGCCACATTTCAAAGTGGGATGCAGAATGTTTTCATAATAGAATTATTTTGCCAATTGACTTAGAAGTCCCATTAAGCCATAGTCCCCAAACCCCCGCCCTTGCTCCACTGACCTTTGAAGCATTCAGTTTATCCCGGAAACTTCTTTGCTTTTGGTCCAGTCCAGTTGAGCTGACCTTCCGTGTATTGAGTATTGTCCTTCCCTTCACCTAAAGTAGTTCTTATCTACTAACTAATCAGTAAATAACCCTCTCCCACCCCCCCACCCGCTCGTAACCACAAAAGTATGTGTTCTTCTCAGTTTATATTATTTCTCAAGATCTTATAATAGTGGTCTTATACAATATTTGTCCTTTTGCCTCTGACTAATTTCACTCAGCATAATGTCTTCCAGGTTCCTCCATGTCATGAAATGTTTCACAGATTCGTCACTGTTCTTTATCGATGTGTAGTATTCCATTGTGTGAATATACCACAATTTATTTAACCATTCATCCATTGATGGACACCTTGGTTGCTTCCAGCTTTTTGCTATTGTAAACAGAGCTGCAATAAGCATGGGTGTGCATATATCTGTTCATGTAAAGGCTCTTATTTCTCTAGGATATATTCCAAGGAGTGGGATTTCTGGGTTGTATGGTAGTTCTATTTCTAACTTTTTAAGAAAACGCCAGATAGATTTCCAAAGTGGTTGTACCATTTTACATTCCCACCAGCAGTGTATAAGAGTTCCAATCTCTCCACAGCCTCTCCAACATTTATTATTTTGCACTTTTTGGATTAATGCCAGCCTTGTTGGAGTGAGATGGAATCTCATCGTAGTTTTAATTTGCATTTCTCTAATGGCTAATGATCGAGGGCATTTTCTCATGTATCTGTTAGCTGCCTGAATATCTTCTTTAGTGAAGTGCGTGTTCATATCCTTTGCCCACTTTTTGACTGGGTTGTTTGTCTTTTTGTGGTTGAGCTTTAACAGAATCATATAGATTTTAGAGATCAGGCGCCAGTCGGAGATGGCATAGCTGAAAATTCTTTCCCAGTCTGTAGGCGGTCTTTTTACTCTTTTGGTGAAGTCTTTAGATGAGCATAGGTGTTTGATTTTTAGGAGCTCCCAGTTATCTGGTTTCTCTTCGTCATTTTTGGTAATGTTTTGTATTCTGTTTATGCCTTTTATTGGGGCTTCTAAGGTTGTCCCTATTTTTTCTTCCATGATCTTTATCGTTTTAGTCTTTATGTTTAGGTCTTTGATCCACTTGGAGTTAGTTTTTGTGCATGGTGTGAGGTATGGGTCCTGTTTCATTTTTTTGCAAATGGATATCCAGTTATGCCAGCACCATTTGTTAAAAATACTATCTTTTCCCCAATTAACTGAGACTGGGCCTTTATCAAATATCAGCTGCTCATATGTGGATGGATTTATATCTGGGTTCTCAATTCTGTTCCATTGGTCTATGTGCCTGTTGTTGTACCAGTACCAGGCTGTTTTGACTACTGTGGCTATAAAATATGTTCTAAAATCAGGTAGAGTGAGGCCTCCCACTTTCTTCTTCTTTTTCAGTAATGCTTTACTTATCCGGGGCTTCTTTCCCTTCCAAATGAAGTTGGTGATTTGTTTCTCCATCACATTAAAAAATGTCATTGGAATTTGGATCAGAAGTGCATTGTATCTATAGATGGCTTTTGGTAGAATAGACATTTTTACTATGTTAAGTCTTCCTATCCATGAGCAAGGTATGTTTTTCCACTTATGTAGGTCCCTTTTAGTTTCTTGCACTAGTACTTTGTAGTTTTCTTTGTAGAGGTCTTTTACATCTTTGGTAAGATTTATTCCTAAGTATTTTATCTTCTTGGAGGCTACTGTGAATGGTATTGATTTGGTGATTTCCTCTTCGATGTTCTTTTTGTTGATGTAGAGGAATCCAAGTGATTTTTGTATGTTTATCTTATAACCTGAGACTCTGGCAAACTCTTCTATTAGTTTCAGTAGTTTTCTGGAGGATTCCTTAGGGTTTTCTGTGTATAAGATCATGTCATCTGCAAATAGAGATAATTTTACTTCCCCCTTGCCAATCCGGATGCCCTTTATTTCTTTGTCTAGCCTAATTGCTCTGGCTAGGACCTCTAGCACAATGTTGAATAAGAGCGGTGATAAAGGACATCTTTGTCTGGTTCCCATTCTCAAGGGAAATGCTTTCAGGCTCTCTCCATTTAGAGCGATGTTGGCTGTTGGCTTTGTATAGATGCCCTTTATTATGTTGAGGAATTTTCCTTCAACTCCTATTTTGCCGAGAGTTTTTATCATAAATGGGTGTTGGACTTTGTCAAATGCCTTTTCTGCATCAATTGATAAGATCATGTGGTTTTTGTCTTTCATTTTATTTATATGGATATCACAGATTTTTAATGAGTTTTTCTCCAATCCTGATGCTGTGTTCTTCCTCATATAGTCCAGCTTCTTAGATTATTTGCTCAGCATACAGATTGAGTAAGTACGGTGAAAGGATACAACCCTGATGCACACCTGATTTTAAACCATGCAGTATCCCCTTGTTCTGTTTGAACAACTGCCTCTTAGTCTATGTACAGGTTCCACACAAACAAAATTAAGTGTTCTGGAATGCCGATTCTTCACAATGTTATCCATAATTTCCTATGATCCACATAGCCGGATGCCTTTGCATAGTCAATAAAACACACGTAAACATCTTTTCTGTATTCTCTGCTTTCAGCCAAGATCCATCTGACATTAGAAACGATATCCCTAATTCCATGTCCTCTTCTGAATCGGGCTTGAATTTCTGACAGTTCCCTGTCGCTGTACTGCTACAACCATTTTTTAATTATCTTCAGCAAAGTTTTATTTGCCTGTGATATCGATGATATTGTTCGATAATTTCTGTATTCTGTTGGATCACCTTTGTTTGGAATGGGTAAAAATATGGATCTCTTCCCTTCGGTTGGCCAGGTAGCTGCCTTCCAAGTTCCATAGATGAGTGGGGACTTCCAGCATTGCATCATTTGTTGAAACATCTCAATTTGTAGTCCGCCAGTTCCTGGAGCCTTGTTTTTCGCCAATGCCTTCAGTGCAGCTTGGACTTCTTCCTTCAATACTATCAGTTCTTGATCATAAACTACCTCCTGAAATGGTTGAACGTTGAACATATTCTTTTTGGTCTAATGACTGTGTATTACTTCCATCTTCTTTTGATGCTTCCTACGTCGTTCAATATTTTTCTCAAAGAATCCTTCAATATTGCAACTCAAGGTTTGAATTTTTTATTCAGTTTTTTCAGCGTGAGGAACGTCAAGCGTGTTCTTCCCTTTTGGTTTTCTAACTCTGGGTCTTTGTACATTTCATTATAATATTTTACAATGCCTTCTCAAGCCACCCTTTGAAATCTTCTGTTCAGCTCTTTTACTTCTTCATTTCTTCTATTCACTTTAGCTACTCTACATTCAAGAGCAACTTTCAGAGTCTCTTCTGACATCCATTTTTGTCTTTTCTTTCTTCCCTGTCTTTCTAATGACCTTTTTGCTTTCTTCATGTATGATGTCCTGGATGTCATCCCACAACTTGTCTGGTCTTTGGTAATTAGTGTTCAATGTATGAAATCTATTCTTGAGATGGTCTGCAAATTCAGATGGGACATACTCAAGGTTGTATTTTGGCTCTCATGAACTTGTCTTAATTTTCTTCAGCTTCAGCTTGGGCTCCATATGAGCAATTAATGGTCTGTTCTGCAGTTGGCCCCTGACTTTTTTCCAACTGATGATATTGAGCTTCTCCATTGTCTCTTTCCACACATGATCTGGTAAGGTCCTCTTGTATAGTTGCCTTTTAGGGTGTTAAAAAAAAAAGTATTTCCAATGAATAGGTCATGTTGTTGTTGTTAGGTGCTGTGAAGTTGGTTCTAACTCATAGCAACCTTATGTACAAAGAATGAAACACTGCCTGGTCCTGTGCCATACTCACAATCATTGTTATTCTTGAGCCTATTGTTGCAGCCACTGTGTCAATCCATTTCACTGAGAGTCCTCCTCTTTTTCCCTGACCATCTGCTCTACCAAGCATGAGGTCCTTCTCCAGGGACTGGTCCCTCCTGATAACATGTCCAAAATATGTGAGATGAACTCTTGGCATCCTTGCTTCTAATGAACATTCTGACTATACTTCTTCCAAGACAGATTTGTTCATTCTTTGGCGGTCCATAACATATTCAATATTCTTCACCAACACTATAATTCAAAGGCATCAATTCTTCTTCGGTCTTCCTTATTCATCATCCAGCTTTCACACACTTATGAGGTGATTGAAAACACCATGGCTTGGGTCAGGCGCACCTTAGTCCTCAAAGTGACAGACAGCTTTGCTTTTGAACACTTTATCTTTAAAGAGGTCTTTTGCAGCAGATTTGCCCAACGCAATGCATCCTTTGATTTCTTGACTGCTGTTTCCAGGGGCATTGATTCTTTATCCAAGTAAAATAAAATCCTTGACAACTTGGATATTTTCTCCATTTATCACGATGTTGCTTATTGGTCAGTTGTGAGAATTTTTGTTTTCTTTATGTTGAGGTGTAATCCATACTAAAAGCTGTGGTCTTTCATCTTCATCCGTAGTGCTTCAAGTCCTCTTCACTTTCAGCAAGCAAGATTGTGTCATCTGCAAAATATAGGTTGTTAATGAGTCTTCCTCCAAACCTGATGCCTTGTTCTTCTTCATGTAGTTCAGCTTCTTGGATTATTTGCTCAGCATACAGATTGAATAAGTATGGTGAAAGGATTCAATCCTGACGCACACCTTTCTTGACTTTAAACCATGCAGTATCCCCTTGTTCTGTTTGAACGACTGCCTCTTGATCTATGTTAACCTGTACAATTAGGTGTTCTGGAATACCCATTCTTCACAATGTTATTCATAATTTCTTATGATCCACACAGTCAAATGCCTTTGTATAGTCAATAAAACATAGGTAAACACTTTCTAGCATTCTTTGCTTTCAGCCATGATCCATTTGGTATCAGAAGTGGTATCCCTTGTTCCACGTCCTCTTCTGAGTTGAGCTTGAATTTCTGACAGTTCCCTGTTGATGTACTGCTGCAACCACTTTTGAATTATCTTCAGCAAAATTTTATTTGTATGTGACATTAATGATATTGTTCAATAATTTCCACATTCTGTTGGGTCACCTTTCTTTGGAATGGATATAAATATGGATCTCTTCCAGGCGGTTGGTCAGGTAGCTGTCTTCAAAATTTCTTGGCATAGACTAGTGAGTGCTTCCAGCTCTGCATCCATTTGTTGAACCATCTCAGTCAGTAGTCTGTCAATTCCTGGGCCTTGTTTTTCACCAATACCTTCAGTACAGCTTGAACTTCCTTCTTCAATACCATTGGTTCTCGATCATGTGCTACCTCCTGAAATGGTTGAATGTTCACCAATTATTTCTGGGACAGTAACTATGTGTATTCCTTCCATCTCCTTTTGATGCTTCCTACGTTGTTTAATATTTTCCCTGTAGAATCCTTCAATATTGTAACTTGAGGCTTGGATTTTCTCTTCAGTTCTTTCAGCTTGAGAAATGCCAAGTGTATTCCCCCCTTTTGGGTTTCTAACTCCAGGTCTTTGCACATTTCATTATAATACTTTCTTTTGTCTTTTTGAGCCAACGTTTAAAATCTTCTGTTCAGCTGTTTTACTTCATCATTTCTTTTGTTTGCTTTAGAGACTCAATGTTCAAGAGCAACTTTCAGAGTCTCTTCTGATATCCATTTTGGTCTTTTCTTTCTTTCCTCTCTTTTTAATGACCTTCTTGCTTTCTGCATATATGATGTCCTTGATGTCATTCCACAATTCATCTGGTTTTCAGTCATTAGTGTTCAATTCATCAAATCTGTTGTTGAGAAAGTCTCTAAATTCAGGTGGGATATATTCAATGTCATACTTTGGCTCTTGTGGACTTATTCTAATTTTCTTCTACTTCAGCGTGAACTTACATAAAAGCAATAGATGGTCTATTCCACAATTGGCCGCTGGCATTGTTCTGACTGATGATATTGAGCTTTTCCATCGTCTCTTTCCACAGATGTAATAAATTTGATTCCTGTGTATTCCATCTGGCAAGGTCCACGTATATAGTCACTGTTTATGTTAGTGAGTAAAGGTATTTGAAATGAAGAGGTCTTTGGTCTTGCAAAAGTCTATCATGTGGTCTCTAGCTTCATTTCTATCACCAAGCCATATTTTCTAACTACCAATCCTTCTTTGTTTCCAACTTCTGCATTCCAACTATCAATTATTATCAGTGCATCTTGATTGTATGTTTGATCAATTTCAGGCTGCAGAAGTTGGTAATAATCTTCAGTTTCTTCATCTTTGGCCTGAGTGGTTGGTCTGTAAATTTTAATAATAGTCATTTTAACTGGTCTTCCTTGTAGGCTTATGGATATAATCCTATCACTGAGAGCATTGTACTTCAGGATAGATCTTGAAACGTTCTTTTTTTCTTAGTGCTGGAAGATGAGCCCCTCAAGTTGGAAGGCATTCAAAATATGACTAGGAAACAGCTTCCCCCTCAAAGTAGAGTCATCCTTAATGATGCAGATGTAGTCAAGCTTTCGGGATCTTTTTAATTTTTTTTGGTGAAACTAAATGTTTAATGAAATATAATTACTACCAGAGGCATTCTGCCAGGCACAATTCCAAGCGTTTTACATTTTTTCTATTTATTTATTGTCCTTTAAGTGAAAGTTTACAAATCAAGTCAGTCTCTCATACAAAAAGTTATACAAACCTTGCTATGTAACCCTAGCTGCTCTCCCCCTAATGAGGCATCACATTCCTCCTCTCCTCCCTGTATTCCCCGTGTCTATTCAACCAGCTTCTGTCCCCCTCTTCCTTCTCATCTCGCCTCCAGACAGGAATTGCCCACATAGTCTTATGTGTCTACATAAGCCAAGAAGATCACTCCTCACCAGTATCATTGTCTATCTTACAGTCCAGTCAAATCCCTGTCTGAAGAGTTGGCTTTGGGAATGGTTCCAGTCTTGGGCTAACAAAGGGTCTGGGGACCTCTGGGGTCCCTCTAGTCTCAGTCAGACCATTAAGCCTGGTCTTTTTTACAAGAATTTGAGATCTGTATCCCATTGTTATCCTGCTCAATCAGGGATTCTCTGTTGCGTTCCCTGTCAGGGCAGTGATTGGTGGTAGCCAGGCACCACCTAGTTCTTCCAGTCTCAGGCTAACGTAGTCTCTGTTTTATGTGGCCCTTTCTGTCTCTTGGGGTCATCTTTACCATATGTCTTTGGTGTTCATCATTCTCCTTTGCTCCAAGTGGGTTGACACCAATTGATGCATGTTAGATGGCCCCTTGCTAGCATTTAAGACCCCAGACGCCTCTCACCAAAGTGGGATATAGAATGTTTTCTTATTACCTTTGTTATGCTAATTGGCCTAGATGTTTGAGACCTTCTTTTGCTGATATGTCTCAACTCAAAATGAGAAGAATCAGCTGCAAATATCCATTAATAATTGGAATGTGGAATGTATGAAGTATGAATCTAGGGAAACTGGAAGTCGTCAAAAATGAAATGGAATGCACAAACATCAATATCCTAGGCATTAGTGAACTGAAATGTACTGGTATTGACCATTTTGAATCAGACAATCGTATGGTGTACTATGCCAAGAATGACAAATTGAAGATGAATGGTGTCGCATTCATAGTCAAAAGAATAAGTTGTAGGTCTTGGAAAATTTTATCATGCAATCCCTACATCTTTTCTATCATCGAGGCCTTATTTTCCAACTTCTGATCCTACTTGGTTTCCGACTTTTGCATTCCAATCACCAGTAATTATCAATGCATCTTAATTGCATATTTGATCAATTTCAGACTGCATAAGTTCACCTGAAAGGGACAGGTATTGGCTATTTTGAATCAGACAACATTATGGTCTACTATGCTGGTAATGACAAATTGAAGAACAGCATTGTATTCTCGTTGTCAGAAAGAACACTTCAAGATCTATCCTGAAGTATAACCCTGTCAGTGATAGGATAATATCCATACACCTACAAGGAAGACCAATTAACATGATTATTATTCAAATTTGTGCACCAATTACTAATGGCAAAGATTTGAATATATGATATTCGAAACATATACATTATTTAAAAATGAGGAGAGACCAAAGCAAAAGCAAAGAAGTTTCCTAGACACATCCAAACACTTTGAGGGACTGAGTAGCTGGAACTGGGGGTTGGAGACCATAGTTTCAGGGGATATCTAGGTCAACTGGCATAACATAGTTTATAAATAAAATGTTCTACATCCCACTTTGGTGATTAGAGTCTGGGGTCTTAAAAGCTTGTGAGCAGCCATCTAAAATACATCTATTGGTCCCATCCCATTTGGAGCAAAGGAGAATGAAGAAAACCAAAGACACAAGGAAAATGTTAGCCTAAAGGACTAAAGAACCAAATGAACCAGAGACTCCACCAGCCGGAGACCAGAAGAACTAGATGGTGCCCAGCTACCACCAATGGCCACCCTGACAGGGAGCACAACAGAGAGTCCCGGACAGGGTAGGAGAAAAATGTAGGACAGAATTCAAATTCACACAGACCAGACTTGATCTGACCAAGACTGGAGGAACCTCTAAAACTATGCCCCCCCCATACTCTGTTAACCCAGAACTGAAACCATTCCTGAAGCCCCCTCTTCAGACAAAGATTAGACTATAAAACAAAAAATAATACACATGAGGAACGTCCTTCTTAGTCAATCATATATACAAGACCAAATGGGCAGCTCCTGTCCAAAAGCAGGATGAGAAGGCAGGAAGGGACAGGAAATGGTGGAATGGACACAGGGAACCCGGGTGGAAGAGGGGAGTGTGCTGTCACATTGTGGGGATTGTAACCAATGTCACAAAACAATGTGTATAAATTTTTGAATGAAAAATTAACTTGAGCTGTAAACTTTCTCCTAACACACACACATGCAAACACACAAAACGTGGACAGGATTTGCATAGACATTTCTCCAAAGAAGATATACTCTGTTATAAGGTACCTGCAATATATTGTTATCTGAAAGTGGGCTTAGATTAGTTGCAAATCTGTATGGCAAACTCAAGGGCAACCACTAAAAAAATATTTTTTACGTGTAACTGATAATGCTAAGAAAGGAGAGAAAAATGGCTCAATTAAAACCAGAGAAGACAAAAAAAGAGTAGACACAACAAAGGAAAAAAAAAAAAAAATAGGGGCAATGAACAGAAAACAGTTACAAATAGGGTAGATATTAATCCAGCTGTATCAGTTATCACTTTAAATTCAAGCAGTCTAAATATACCAATTAAAAGACAGTCTATCAAAGTGGATTACAAAAAAAAGAGCCAAACTACATATTGTCTACAAGAAACCCACTTTAAATATAAAGGCACAGACAGAATTATAACTGCTATATATTAAGAATAAACCATTAGAAAATGAAACTTTAAAATTATAGCATTAAAAACAAAATATTTTCAAGTCAGTCTAATGAAAGATATACAAGACCTCGTCACTGAAATCTTCAAAAGATTGAAAGAAATTTAAAAAGATTATATACCTGGAGACATATATCATGGTGATGGATAGGAACAATATTGCAAAGATGCCAATTCTCTCCCCCATATTGATCTATAGATAGAGTGTAATCCCAATAAAAACCCCAGCAGGGGTTTTGTTTTGTTTTTGTGGAAGGTGAGAGGCTATTTCTAAAATGTATATGGAAATACAAAGGACAATGTTGAAGACTTAAATTACCAGATATCAAGACTTATTGTAAAGTTACAATAATTAAGACATTGTGACATTAAAACAATCATTTATATCATTGACACAAGATAGACTAGTAGACCAATGGAACAGAAAAGAGAGTCCAGAAAGAGATCTACACTTACACAGTCAACTGTTACGACTAAGGTGATATTGTAATGCAGAGGAGGGAAGATGGTGTTTTCAATAAATGATATTGGGACAATTGAATATCTATGGTGAAAAAAAAAATAGATCTTGAGCCCCACCTCACACCATACACGAGTTAAACCAGATGAATTGTAAATCTAAATGTATAAAGTGAAACAATAAGATTTAGAAGAAAACATAGGAGGACATCTGGATAACACACTTGACAAAGACCTCCTGGGGAGGGGGAGAAGCACTAGTCATAAAGGAAAAATAAAAAAGATTGATTGGACTACATTAAAATTAAGAACCTCTGTTCATCAAAAGACACCATTAAGAATTGATTGGATGCATATGTATATACATTTGTATATGGTGCGTATATATTCATACATATATAATAAAGCACATATAAGGCAGTTATGGAGACTTCCTAGACATATCCAAACACCTCGCAGGATTGGTGTACTGGGTTAAAAGGTCATAGTTTCATGGACAACTCAGTCAACTGGCGTAACATAGTTCATAAAGATAATGTTTTATATCCTAGTTTGGTGAGTAGAGTCTGTGGGTCTTAAAAGCATGTGAGCGGCCATCTAAGACACAACTCTTGGTCTCTACTTGCCTGGAGCAAAAGAGAATGAAGGAAACCAAAGACTCAAAGAAGATACTAGTTTGTGGGACACCACAAGCTCTTCCAGCCTGAGACCAGAAGAACTAGATGGTGCCTGGCTACCATTACCTACCGTTCTGACCAAGATCAACTTCTCCCGGATAATAACCAAAAATAACCAAACCTATTGTTGTTAATTCTGACTCGTAGTGACCCTATAGGACAGAGTAAACTGCCCCACAGGGTTTCCAAGGAGCAGCTGATGGATTCGAACTGCTGATCTTTTTGTAAACTTTGTCCATCAATATTAATTTCAGAAAGAAAATATGTATAGAAATACAAATTAAATAGATGGAGACTATGTTGTTCAACCCTATTCTAAGCACCTTGTCATGTCACTCCTTTGTCCCCAAACCTCTAATGGTTTCCCATCTCTTTCAGAGCAAAAATCAGTTCTACTAGTAACTATCCAGGTGTTGTGTAACAACCCAGTGGCACCTGAACCCAAGGTCGGCCGCATCTCCAAGAGACTGAAGAAAGGCTCAGGAACCAGCGATCGTGACATATGGTTTATTGGGAAGCTTACCTATGGGACCATGGCCAAGGGCAGCACGGCTGAACCAGCTCAGCGCTCCACAACCGCCTAGCAAGGGACAAAAGTTTATATACCATTCCAGCTGGTACCAAGGCTCATTGTTTTTCTCCCAAGTCCTTGGGCAGCCAGCGTTCCCAGGGACTTCAGGTCCAGGCCCAGATGTTTTTCTTCTTGTTGCCAAGGTGGTCCTCAGCCTTGGCCACCAGCCCAGTCACGGCACTCCCAGTCTTGTACCTTAGCCAGAGTCCATCCCAAATTCATCCCCAGCATGCTTTGGGGAAAAACAAAACTGACTCCATTAGGAAGAGATGCATATAGCTGAACAGCATTACCCTACACCAGGTATTCCATGATCTGGCCCTGCCCTCCAACTGTTATAATTTTCCAACCTCATCTACTTTGCCCCATGTAAACTCTATTCAGCCACACTGGCCTCCTTGATGTTTCTTGAACCAGGGATTGCCCCAAACTCAGGTTCATTGCACTTACTGTTCCCCTGTCTAGAACATTCTTCCACCAGTCTCATGGCTTGTTTCTTTACACTCACTCATGTCCTTGCTCAAATTTCACTTTCTCAGTGAAGTCTTTTCTAGCTAACCTTTCTAAATTCCAGTACCTTTTCTCCTTGGTATTTTGTATCCTTTCCAGATTTATTTTCTCCTTATCATTCATCTTTATATGACAATTTTTTTTTTTTTACTGTTTCTCATTTTCCACTGTTGTTCACCCCTCCCCCCATCCCCACCACACACAAATAGAATGCAAACCCCAGAACCTTGTCTGGCCCATTATAGGTACTTAATGTGTTGAATGATGAATGAATAAAAGCTTGCACAATGCTTGGCTCACTGTTTTAAGGATATCTCTTTTTGAAAAGTCTATCTTGGGAGATGTGACTTATTAGTGCCTGGTGACATTGAGCATTGCTCCATTTCCTGCCCTAGAACACCCCTCAGGGTGAAGTTGCTCAGGTCTTACGTCTGAGCAGCTTCAAATCCGGCTAGCCTGAGAATAAAATTAAGGCCCCAGAGAACCACATCAGGGGCATGGAGATCATAGGGAGGGGCTCCAAGTGTCACAGAGGGTGTTTGAGAGGAATGCCCTGAAATTGTTGGAGGTGAGTCCGGCAGACTCAGCAATGTCATCGCCAGACTGAGTCCCATGTTCCTGAATATGAAAGAGAAGGGCGGGAAGAGAGATACCAAAGTGGCAATTGTATGAAAAGCTTTTCATCCACAGACATTCCCAAATGTTGGGCCCTGTGGGAACCCATATGGAAGGCAGATTGACAGGGCAGAAATACATGAAGCCCACTGATATGTGGCAAACTGTGGACATAACTAGATAACGGCACTGTGGTGTTTTGAAAAACATGAATACAACATTCAAGGGGTGAGAAGTGGGGAGGAGGGCAGCTAATTAAGACAGAGCTGGTGGAAGGCCTTCAAAGATGGATTTTAGACAGGAACACTTTAATAAACCAGTAAAATCTGCTAGAAATTAGCATGTGCAAAGTACAGAACGTGCAGAGACAGAAGAAATAACCTCCTGGCAAAGCCAGGGAAACCTCCCAGTAGAGGTGCTATCTTTGCTGAATTTTGAGGAATCGGTTTCCCAACCAGGCAAGGGGCAAGGGTGTCAAATGGGAACAGGCAAAATTCTGAATTGAGGAACTGAATAATCAAAGGTTAAAAAAACAAAAACCATGTGGTAGGTCCCAGTTATTGTTGGAATGTAAAGTATATGTATGTGGTGGAGGGAGGGGAGAGTGAAGTAACAAATGGCAGAGGTTGAGAGAGGCCAAATCATGGAAGGCCATGCTAATTTTATTAACTTACATAGTGCATAAGGTATAATTCTAAAGTAGGCAAATCAAAGAACTTAAAATTACAAAGGTTTTCTACAAATTAGTAAGAAAATACAAATAATCTATATTATCAGGACAGAAACCCAATTCAGATTATCTTAAACAAGAAAGGGACTTTATTGGCTCACAAAACTTTAAAGTCCAGAGGTAGGGCAGGCTTTAGGCACAGCTGGATCTAGGGCCTCAAGAAAAATGGATTCAGGACTTAGTTGTTTTTCCATTTCCGCTAGCCTCCAAGTTTCTTCTCAGATGGACTTTCTCCACATGGTACAAATACTGGCTTACATGTTCCTTGGTTCCTGGGATCTCATTAGAGCCTTCTTCCAAATAGTTCCAAAAGTTCTTTGAGGGTTCTCATTCGCCTGGCTTGAGTTACATACCACTTTTTTAATTGCTGTGGCTAGGGAGCTGTAGGACGCACAATGGCCAGGCCTGGTCACATGCTCACCCTATGTGGGGTATGGAAGAGGGTGACACCACTTAAGCCACAGAGAATGGGTTCCCCACAATAAATAAGGGTTTTGTTATCAAGAGATGAGGAAAGAGATGCTGAAGAAACAAAAACAACAAACGTCCACATATAACCCAATAAAAAAGTGGGTATAAGAACATGAACAAACTATGGGTAAAAATAGAAATGGCCAATAAACATATGAAAATCTCCTCATCCTCACCACTAATCAGGAAAATGCAAATTAAAAAAAATTTTTTTTGCCCATCAGATAAAAGTTATCAAGTGTAGTTAAGGCTCTATGGGGAAATGAGTACTTTCCACAGTTACTACAATTTGGAAGGCTAAAGTTGGTCTATCAGAAAACACACCCTTTGACCCAGCAATCTCCCATCTAGGACTCCATTCTAAAAAAATATTCACACACATGCACAAATATATCTGAATAGATGCTTACTTCAGCATTGTAACAGCAAGAGAAAAAAGGAATAGTTACATAATGGTATTTTCATAGTACTGAATGCTATGCAGTTATTGAAATTCAAAGATCTGAGGATAGGTTTTCAAGACATAAAAGCAAGATGCAGAACAATACAGGCTGCATGATCCTATTTAGGTAAGAACAGAGTTTATATGTGCATGTATATTCTTATGGAAATGTATAAAAAAGGGACTAGAAGGATGTATGCTAAACTAAGATGTGGAATGTGATTGAAAGTGTTCGAGGAATCTTTGCTCTTGTATATCATTTAACTTTGTACAGTGAAAAGGTAGTTATTTATATTTCATCACTAAAAAAGAAAAAGATAAAAGAAATTCACAGACCAAGAAATGCAAATGACCAGAAAACATGAAAAGATGTTCTTCATTAAGCATCAAAGGAAAGTTAAAACAAATTTTACTTATCAGGTTGGCAAAATTTAAGGATGTGCGGTTGGTGAGAGTGTAGGCAAACGGGCACTCTTACTACCGATGGAGTTGTAAACTGGTACGTTTTGGTGGTATTTCTCAAAATGTTACTGACCCAATAAATCCATTTCTAGCTTTTTTTCCTACAGAAATACCTACATGGGTAGCAAAAATATATGTACATGAGATGTTTACTACACTTTTATCTGTAATAAAAAATTAGAAAGAACCTAATTATCCATCAATAAGGGGTTGGTTATGCAAATTACATTACATTCATGCAATGGAATAGTATGTAGCCATCAAAAAGACTGTCTATATCAAAGTGGAAGGGCAAAGGCAAGTCTTAGTGCAGTACATGTAAAAGTGTGACAAAATTACCTACCTCATACAGTTGCTGTGAGGATTAAGAGTTAATCCATTGTAAAGCGCTTAGAACAGTGCCTAAACACAGTAAGCACAAGTGTCATATATTAAAACGTTCTTGCTTAAATATATATATGCCTAAGTAGTCCGGAAAAATAACCAAATAACTATCACTTCTGACTGAGAGTGAGAGGGAGGTGTACTTCATTGTACCTTTGTGTACTGTAGAAAATTCAAACAAGCTTTAGTGGCTTTCACATTTCTTAACCATAAAGGATAAAATTTTAACAGCCATGACTCATGGCATAGTGAAAAAAATACCTGTACTTGGAATTCACAGAACTAGATTTGAGTTTTAGCTCTAACTGGCCACATGCAAGTCACACAATCTCTGGATCTTGCTTTCCTAACCTACAAATCTAAGTGAGACAGGTAAAGTGTCTAACCCAATGCCTGGCATGCAGATTATTTCAATACATGTAACCCTACCTTCAACTCACATAAATATGATAGACATACTGCTAAATATTAGCATCAACTGGGTGTGAATGCAAGGAGCTTAACCTCCAAGCAAGCCAGAAAAAAAGCAGTCATTAGTGGATGCTCAGTGGCTATTCAGCAGGTATCAACAGCCTGCAAGCCGTAACACAATGGCTGTTAGTTTGTTAACCAGATGTCCTAGTTACGCCACTGCACAGCAACTGCCTCATCACTACATTGTGAGAAGCTGGGCAGCTCCAATAACAGTAATTATCTTTGTGGAGATAAATGAACATCTGGATGCACTCATTAATCACTGAATAGTTATTTTAAATCAGTTTGTCTCGTGGGGTCTTATCCTAACCAGAGATGGCCAGTACACAGCACACATACCATCACTCCCCTTTTTCTGCGTACCACGATCCAGCTTTTTGGTCCAGCCCCTTTTCCCCACAGAGCCTGCCTTGCACTAGCCTCAAATTCTAAGCAATGTATGGGTATCAGAGCTGGCAAGACAAAAACATATTTGCCAACTGTAATACTTCTCCTAAACTCTCACATTACCAAATATCTTTGGCATTTATGACAAACCTACCACACGGAAGCTCCTTTGTATATAAACCCGTTGCCATCAAGTCAACTCCGGCTCACAGCGACTCTGTCAGGCAGAACAGAACCACCCCAAAGGGAGTGGCTGGTGGATTCGAACTGCCTATCTTTTGGTTTGCAGTCGAGCTCTTAACCACTGTCCCACCAGGGCTCCCCTTTGTATAAAGGAAAGACAAAAGACCTAAAAAATATGACATTTTTACCACTGAGAGGTTGCTCCTTTCTTACCTACTCAGATACAAAAATCTTGCTTTCGCAGCATAAGTATTCCAAATATACCACCACAAAACCTACTTGGGAAGAAGCCAGTTATAAATAAATCAATCAACTCAAGATAGTTTTATCTCAGAGCGGAGAAGTTTATAGCTTTATTGTACATTGACTTGTTTCCTCTGCCACAAAAAAACCCAAACAAAAGTCCCTACATTTTGTATAACTTAAAATACTTTGTATCATTACTACACATTTATACTTCAATAAATCTTAATCTATAAAGCACATTTCTTATAATTATCAGAAAACCTATAAACAAGCTCCACTCTGCATCACTTCTCCACCAGCTGGTCTTGCACATTTATTACTCTGCTTTTTAACAAACTCATGCAAATCTCACCTTGTTTTTTGAATTCGATCCAAGCACCAGATGTAACCAAAATCTCTTGAACCATGAAATATTTGCATTCACATGGGTCATTTTCCACACAATGATGCCCACCCAAAAAAAAAAAAAGCCTTTTCTCATATTCTCTATTTTTAACTTCCACAGTTTTCCACTAAATAATAGAACTTGGAATTCTCATCCCGGGAGTAAATAATCCTACCGCTACGATGTATTACCTTAATACGTTAAAAAAAATGTGTTAAGACTGAAAATTTAAAAAAGTTCAGTCAATTCTGATAGTTAATAAACTAGTCGTTAATAAGCTAGTTCTTTATTTTTTAAACAGAACAGTCCATTCAACCTAACATACAGGTCCAACCTCAACGCTACTGGGGAATGATTAGTTAATTCTTAAGACTCGCACACTTCCGAACTGTGATAGACAGTATCTGACTCAGCTCTGAAAAATACTGAACAGAGTCGGCTAGCTCTTTGAACTGAGTTACTCCTTCCCCTCCCCAAATACAACACCCTGGTAAGAGAACTATGGCTCTGGAAATTTCAGAGGCAACCTCCCCTAGGACTGGTCAGACACAGGGGAAATGGCTAACCTATATGAAACAGTTTTGTACCAAACCCCCAATGATTTACAGTGGAAGAAATACCAACCTACTTACGGTAGGATTACAGTACCTAGCACAGTGCCTTTTCGGTAGAGAATGTTTAATAAAAGTCAAGTTTTTTTTTTTTTAGCCTGTGTTCAACCCTTTTGTACCAAAGAATAAAAGTAGCAAATAAACCTGACTGATATTTGTTGCCCACTTGTCAGGGAATTCTGTCCTTAACAAGGATGAGGGCAAAATAATGAATTACATCTTCAAGTCTTTTGTTTTCTAGAAGCCAAGACAGACCAAGTACCCTTATGTTGACATCTGCCCTTCAACACTGTCATTCACTACAAATTCTTCTCTAATAATTTCTACCTTTGGTTTTAATTGTTTAGGCTGTCTGCTTTCTAATGATGCACGGGAGAACGTTATTTTCATTAGTAGGATGCCTCCAAATTACATAAAGGATGAGCTGTTTTTGAGTTTTCCTGCATAGGAAGATAATAGCTGCATTTAGGTAAATTCCTAATATGCTTCAATTTTTAGATCAAAGTATCTTCCTCAATTTCAATTATCCCAGTCACTTTTTGATGTTTTATCACCATCACCTCTTAGCTGAGATTTTAAGGCTCATTTTCTTTGAGGCATTAGTCATAATTTATCTGTGATTTTCTGAAATGCATATTTTTATCTGTGATTTTCTGAAATGCATATTCTAATTGGGTAAAACGAGACAAAAGGGTAAATTCTGAAAAGATGGTTTTGGTTTTCAAACTTTGTAACTCTTACGTTGCCTTTTAATGTAGAAGGGAATGCATCTTTGCAAAGAATATTTCAGTGATCAACACAAAAACAACCTTTTGTCTAAAAGGTAAACTAAGAACAGGACAGAGATCAGGCAGTTCATTATTTGGAAAAATAACAAAGTATAAATATCACATGGAAGATTTAAGCATTAACACCTGAATTAAGTTTAAAATCTCAGTTTCTAGGCAGGTATGACACCATTTCTCTCAAGATAAAATAATGGCAAGTGACGATCTTCCACGTTTCCCAGTGGATTTTCTGACAGTCAATAGGGAAACAAACTATTATGTATCATTTCATGTTTTTAAATTTTGTGTTCATTTCTGAAGAAAAAGACCTGAGTGTTGAATTTTTTTTTAATTTCTTAAACTTTCACAACATTCAGAAGTTTTTCTGCATTGTGTCTCCTCTGATGTCTAAAAAGATTTGAGCTTTGACTATAGGATTTCCCACACTGAACACATTCGTAAGGTTTCTCCCCAGTATGGATTCTCTGATGATTAATAAGCCCAGAATTCTGGCTAAAGGCCTTCCCACATTCAAGACACTTATAAGGTTTTTCTCCAGTATGGACTCTCTGGTGTTGCACAAGGATGGAACTTCTGCTGAATGCTTTCCCACACTCAACACATCCATAGGGCTTCTCCCCACTGTGAATTCTTTGATGAAGAATAAGGGCTGAGCCCTGACTGAAGTGTTTTCCACATTCATCACATATATGCTGTTTCTTTCGAGAGGGATTTCTCTTTCTTTCAAACCTGCCCTTGGGGAAACAGGCTTCTCCGTATTTAAAAATCTGAGGAACACCTACATTGAGAGTGCCAGGAACAACATCATGGGCTTCTACTGCTGAAGGAATCTCCTGCTTTGGAGCTAGCGCTCCATTTTCAGTCCTAGCATCATCTGAAATAAAGAAAAAAGTATCACTCGCTTCTTATTCTGGGAAAACAGAACCTGCAGAAATGTTTTTAAAAAGTTAATTAAGAGTGAATAGCTTGCACTCATCTATAAACAGCACTCTGTAAAGTGGCATGAAGGTTGTCTACTCCTAGAACAGGAAAAGGCAATGACTGATTACTAGGCTAATAAGGTAACAGAGCACAGCACAATGAAAAATTAAAAGGTTGTATCTGAATAGAAGTGGGAACATAGGTGAGCAGGCCATAACCAGTAGTCAGAAAACAAAGGGCAGAAAGATAATAGATTCTAAGTTGGCTAGGGAGACAGTCAACATGATGTGGCCAAGTCTGGATGAAATGCTATAAGAAGAAAAATAAAACTGGCCATTAGGAAATCATCACAATGTTCTTTTGCTTTAAGTAAAGGAGAATTTACAGTAAAATACAAATGTGTAAAAAATAAGCTATCTGTCAAAAGTGACTATTTCTGAAATGAGCAAGACAAGGCAGGTCACAGCCAAGATTAGACTAAAAGCACAGCATAGGAGGAGAGACCTGACCAGATGGGGCTGAAGGTAACCTGAGGGCATCCTGTATAAAATTGAGACATGACACTTTAAACTTCAATACACTCCTCAATAAACAGAAGTTTTCATGTAAAAGAAGTTTGCCCTATTTGATACTTGTCATGATACTTGAACAAGCTGTTTATTCCTAAGCCTCAGTTAGGTGTGTCTAGTGAAAGAAACGCTGAAGTTACCAACATGAGGTACCAGCACCCACCCTACACGCAGAAATAAAAGCAAATCTCATTAATAGACTGAAACTTCAAGTCTTAAAAATTAAAGACATGCAGCTCATGCACAGTAAGCAGCAGTGCTCAAAAGGAGATAAAAGTAAGCAAGTCTGTAACAAATGACTAACAAAAAGATAAAATCTTGTCGGGAAAGAAGGCTGACAGAGAGTCTGAATAGAAGGGGTTAGTGGGGCCTAGAGACTTGAACAGAAAACGAGTGTGAAGATAAAGTGGGGGCAAATGACACAGAAAGGTGTGGAGGCTCCCAAGTATAGAAGAGACTAGAGTATTGAAATAAGGTTGTTTTAACACAACTGAAAATTATTCTAAAATTCAGGCAGGCCAGTTTTCTACCTAAGAAAATGCCATCTCCAAAGATCAAGAGCAGCGGTTCTCAAACTTTGTTGTACAGAAGACTGTCCCAGGGACACAAAAAATTGCAGGATTCAGCCCCGCTCCAGAAGTTCTGAAGTACTAACACTGTCCGCTCAGGTAGGAAAAAACCTCATGGCCTATCAGGTATTTCCAACTATCTCGAGGAATGATTCCCAAGAGAGTCTCAAACAGAATTTCACTTTAATTCATATGAATCTGGAAAATAAACCTAGCAGTTTTAGGAGTATACTGGATTATGTTAAAGTATACAAGTAGGCACAGTGTTGACTTTAATATATTGGGAAAGGCTGGTCCACATGAATTATTTCAGGTTTTTTTTTTTTTCTTCCCTCTGTACTTAAAGCATATTATAGCTAGGGAGCTTACTTTTGTATAAATACTTTGAGAAAGTGGAGAATTTTACCCGAATACCATTTCCATAGAAAATGCTTCTTAGAAAAAATGACTGTAGGTAGGATGTTAAAGAAAAAACAGAACTAACTAAATATTGAGAAAGACTTCAGTTATGCCCAACAGACAAAAACAGTGGGTGAAGCCAGGCTTATTGTACCAATAGGATTAGGCAGGAGGCTGACGGTAAAAGGACGTAAAACAGATGGCAGATAAGCAATGTTGTTTTTAGGTGCTGACCAGTCGATACCAACTCATACTGATCCCATATGACACTGTCCCATAGGGTTTTCTTGGCTGTAATCTTTATGGATGCAGGTCTTTTTCCTGCAGAGCCACTGGTAAGTTTGAACTGCCAGCCTTTCAATTAGCAGTTGAGTGCTTAACCATTGCACCACCAGGGCTCCTAATACACAATACTACATGCAAAATAGAGAACTTGGTCTATATGGAGGTGCTGGCACAGGGTAAGGCAAATGCCAGCCTAAGACGGGAAAGTCTTCAAGAAAGAAGTTGAAAGGGAAGAAGAGGCTGATGATGTTAATGTCTGGGAATAAAAGGTCTGAGGTCAGCCAAGCGTTGTAAGAATCAAGATCCTACAGTGTGCCTACGTGTCCAAAGAATCAGGGTAATAGTGATACTCCCTATGGTGAGAACAAGCAAAGAGTTCTGGACAAAACTGGTGAAGACAACAGACTGCCCCAAGTAGCCAAGGCCAACACTTTCATGTTCTAGCCCACATGGAGTTCCTGGTTCTCACCACAGTGCCTTAGTGAATGGAGCTCCCAGGATGCCCACTTGAGCTGGTTCTCCACAGCATCAAGCTCAGAACTTGGTAATCCCTGAGCTTCGTCTTGAGATACTACCTCCTCTACCAGCACTTCCCGTTTTCGTCGACGAAGAGAAACCTGGAAACGATAGGATTTGGTTCAGCTGGAAAGGAATTTTGATGAGAATCAGAACTAAACACACGGAAAAGAAATCATACAAAACATATACAGGTAGTCCCCAAATTATGATGGGGTTCTGTTCCGACTACTCTGTCATAAGTCAGTTCAGATGTATAAGTCGAATACTTTTTTTTTTTTTTAGTTTGCATTATTATTGCCTTTTATCAGTATCTTTACAAATCCCATCTTTGTTTGTCTTTGGGAGCTGGCAACGTTACATATAAACTTACAGATATAACAGCAAATTACACACTGCAACGCTGTATGTAGTGCGTATTACTGACAACATGATATACCAAAAAAAAAAAAAGAGAGAGTTGTAAGTCGGGTTTTTCTAACTCAAATATGTCATTAAGTCAGGGACTACTTGTACTGCAGAGGTCTAGATGGCAGAGAAGCTCAGACAATGGGGAGCAGTGGGGGAGAAAGCATAAACATAATTCTAACTTAGCGAAGTGAAATTTCTAATTCTGTAGCTTTGCCCACTGCTATGCCAGTACTTCAGACCCAGGAAAGTGACACAAGCAAGCTCACCGGTTGTCCAGGGTCATCAAGCTCACTCTCCAAATCCTCCAGCACCGTCACTGCCTCCTCTCCATTCTCTGGATGATGCTCTCGAACCCAAGTCTGTAACTCCTTGGGTAGAATGGCTACAAACTGTTCCAGCACTACCAGCTCCAAGATCTGTTCTTTTGTGTGTGTTTCTGGTCTGAGCCACAGACGGCAAAGTTCTCGGAGCTGGCTTACAGCTTCACGAGGTCCAGGTGAGTCCTGGTATCCAAACTGCCTGAATCGTTGTCGGAAAACCTCTGGGTCAGGAAGATGGTTCCAGGGGATACTTGATCCCTCTTCACCATCAGGGTCTTCCTCTAACTTTACTCTCAGAATTTTTTCTTCTTCATCTGGAGTTGGGATGATAAGTATTGAATCTTCTTCCACTGACTGTGCAGACATCCTGAATTACAATATTTCAAAAAAAGACAATCAAGGCAGGACACGGGCCTCAGGGAAAATCCCCGTTTTCTTCACAGGCACTCCTGAAGTACAAAAAAAACAAATTATACGAATGTCCAAATAACCAGTTAAGAATTCAGACAGGTGCTAGTTAAGAAACATTAATGTACTGCAGTAAAAGACATTTGTTTCTTTCTTGGTTAAAAATTTCAATCAATAACCTACGTAAGAAGTCAACAAACCACGGACTGCAGCCTAATAAGGCCTGCCGGCTTTGGTACAAGGCTGCTGTTAAGAAGTTTTCTCATTTTCGAATGGTTGAACAGTATCAAAGAATATTCCACGACACATGAAAATGATATGAACTGAAAATGCGTGTCCACAAAGTTTTATTGGAACATATCCACACTTATTTGTTCACATTTCATATCATATCTACAGAATAGTTGTGACAGAGACTGTATGGCCTGGGAAAAACTAAAGTTTGCCAATCTTTGATCTACAAAATTAACAAACCCTGTTTCAATAATAAAAAGAATATTTTTTTTAAAGTAAGAACCAACCCAGGTCTGTGCTGTCTAAATGAATTTGACTCTTCGTTGCCATTGAGTTGATTCCAACTCATGGCAACTCAATGTGTCATAGAGTAGAATCGCTTCATAGGGTTTTCTTGTCTGCAGTCTTTACGAAAACAGACCATCAGGCCTTCTGTGGTGCCAATGGATTGGTTCAAACCACCAGCTTTTAGGTTAGTAGTCAAACGCAAACCATTGGCACCACCCAGGGACCTTGTATTTGACCCTGTTGTTGTTAGTTGCCATTGATTTGCAACACCATGTGTGAAGAGTAGAGCTGTGCTTCCAAGGCTGGGATTTTCAGAAGCAGACTGCCAAGCCTGTCTGCTGAGGTGCCTCTGGGTGAGTTCAAGCTGCCAATCTTTTGGCTAGTAGCTCTGCGCTTAACTGTTTGTGCCACCCAGGGACTCTCGCATTTGACCCTAGAACGATGTATTTGCAATTAAAGACCGAGGTTCCTTGACGCACTTTGTTCAACTCAAAAGTAAGGACTACTTTTTTTAATCTATTAAAAAAAAAATTTACACAATTTTTTTAAGTTAAAAAAATTTTTAAATGTTTAAGAATCCTCTGGACTTAAAATATATATGAAAAGATATTCATTCGCTCAGTAACAAATCACATGATATTGAAAAAAGTTACGCGAGGTGCTGTCACCAAGCACACCATAAATGCATTTAAATTTGAAACAGGTATTAAGCACTGCAAATTCTACAAAGAAAAGGTATTCTCATAATCACCCTAAGTTTTTGCAGTGGCCCAGAATTCTGTCCTTAAACTGGATGACTCACAGTTTTCCTAGCTTCTACCCTCAAGGGAACCTTGTACTATTCCTGATCTTTTCCTTAGCATTTGCACAGTCATACCCATGGCACTGTATACAACACAAATAAGGAATGAACCATGTAGGTATTCTATGCATTCAGCCCAGAAACTGAAAATCAGTAACTTCAAGAAATTCATTGTAACCCTGTCAAGATGAACTAGGAATCCGAAAAGACCTTGTCAGGCAATACATACAAGTTTAATTAAGTACTATGCAATGTGGTGGCCTTACTAGTCGGGTTTAGCCATCATATTCATCCTTCTTTATTCCAGGAATCTACTTATCAATAGCTCAAGCATTTCTAGATAAAATAAATTCTTTTCCTTTAGGTTCTCATATGGCACCGAGCGGGCAGGCCCGTGATCCCGACAGTGCTTCTGGCGGGGAGCCTCATTCCAGGTGACCACCCCACCTCGCCCTTGCAAAGTGCACTGCGAACCCCGCCCCGTCCCGTAAGGCCTCCAGCCCCTCTTCCTGGCACTTACGGTGTCCGATTCCTGAAGACCAAAGGCTACTCTGCGACCACAGAGCCGCGACACTTCCGTCCGAGATCGGTGGGACTACAAGTCCCGGCAGCCCTCGCGCCAGATCCGCCCCCTCAACCTCCGCCCGAAACGAGTCCCAGAACCCTCCGCGAGACACCAGTGCCTCGAAATAGAACAAAACCGAACGGTGGGGGAGGGGGAAGGCGGGGATCGCTGGGGACTCAGGGGGTGGGCGAGGACGCGCTGCAGATGGCGAGGATCCGAGCAGGCCTTCCGTCTTCCCCTCCCGTCTCCCAGCAGCTGGGCGAGGAGGACTCGGCCTGTCCCCTACGCCTCCCTGGAAGCCGAGGAAGGTCCCCGCCCGGTTCCTTCACCCGCTCCTTCGACGCGGCCCGCAGCTTCGATCTTAGCGTCCTTTTTATACACCCTTCCCCCGCTCAGGCGCAAACCTCTGGCTCCGGAACCGCAGCAGCTTCGCTGTACACGGCAAACGCAGAAACGCCGCGCAACAAGCGCTTCCCAGAAGCCTCCGGCTCAGACTGCTTCCGGTCTGCTGGCCCGAGGGGGCGGAGAGAGGCAAAGCCCCGCGTTGCCATGGAGATGCGGTCCCGGAGGGGGAGGGGCGACCTGACGACAATGACCACATTGAGACCGCTCTTGGCCGCGAGGCTCTCTCAGCGGACAACCCAGAGTTCTGGTTACAGCTTAAAAGAAAAGGAAAGAAAGAACTCTGACATTAAGATAGTCTTTACAGTTTAACAAGCCTTTTCACGTTCTTTATGCGATCCTTACAGTAATCCTCTGAGAGAAGTAGCAATATTGATGAGGACTTAACTACATTGCGCCAGGCACTGCTCTCCGTGGTTTAAACGTATTAAGTCCTTTAATTTTCAGAACAACCATAAGACATAGATACTTTTATTATCCCTATTTCACAGGTGAGATTACTGAGGCACAAGTAAATAACTAGCAAGTGGGAAGCAAGAGTTGAAACCAATGCATGATTCCAAGCTTTGGTTCTCACCCACTATGCTGCAGAACTGTAATGTATTATGGCCAATTTATCTCCTGGGAAACACGATGAGACAGGTTAAGAGCTTTAGCAAAGATGTCACAGTGAATTTGCAGAATACAATGCCATCTTCTGACTTCAGGCTGAACTCCAGCATTTTATACCACAGAACAGCTGCAAAGTGATTATTTTAAAACGCAAATCAGAACATTTTTATGTAAAGGCCTCCAATGGATCTCCACTGCCTTAAATATGACATGAAAACTCCTGTGCTCTGTCCCCTGCTTACCCCCTTTGACCTCAGATCTTAGGCTCATGTGGCCCAGAATCTTCAACCTCACTAAACCAAACCTATAACGACTCATAACGACCCTATAGAACAGAGTAGAACTGCCTTATAGCGTTTCCAAAGAGCTGGTGAATTCCAGTTGCTGACCTTGCAGCTCCAGCTCTTAACCACTGCAGCACCAGCGTTCCTCAGCCTCACTTCCTACTCTTAATAGCACTTTTAGAAAAGATTATTTACTTGTTTTGTTTGTAAGTCCCGTAGGGCAGGGACCTTGTCTGTCTTATTTACGAGAGTATCCCCACCTGATCCCAGGATGCCTACAGAGAGACCTCAATAAATATTTATGGAATAAATGAAAGAATTCTGGGCTGGCCACTTTGCTGCCTTTGCTAGGTCGTGTCACACAAAAGGAGCCCTGTTGTTGTTTAAGATCTCTTAGAAATGTAGGTCCAGCCTTCCAGGAGTATTCTACCTCATCCAGGAAGTACCCTCTGCAAAGTGCCCTCATTCTCTGCTGGATGTACGGAAGAGTGAACAAGTGAACAACTGATGGTATAGGACTGCTTTTTGATCTGACCAGAACTCCATCTCCCCATGTTGTTGTTGTTAGGTGTGACAGAATAGAACTACCCCTTAGGGTTTTGTAGGCTGTAATCTTTACAGAAACAGATCACCAGTTCTTTCCCCCATGGAGCTGCTGGGTGACTTTAAATTGCCAACCTTTGAGTTAGCAGCCGAGCTCTTAACCGTTGGGCCAACAGGGCTCCTCCATCTCCTCATAACTGCTGCTAACTGTAATGCCTCTTCCTTCTTTGTAGGAGACTTCAGAATCCAGCCTGCTTATTCTACTACTTGGCTACTGCCACCATTCAGCTTGGCTGGTCTTCCCAATTTGCAGAATGCAGTGTCATCTTCTGACATCTTCACTTTTGTGGCTCCTAAAGACTAGCTGCAAAGACAGATGATCCAACAGAATGCAGAAATTATCAAACAGTATCATTAATATCACACACAAATAAAATTTTGACATCGACAGGGAACTGCCAGATATTCAGACCAGATTCAGAAGAGGACGTGGAACAAAGGATATCTTTGCTGATGTCAGATGGATTTTGGCTGAAAGCAGAGAATACCAGAAAAATGTTTACTTGTGTTTTATTGACTACGTAAAGGCATTCGACTGTGTGGACCATAACAAATTATGGATAACACCGCAAAGAATGGGAATTCCAGAACACTTAATCGTGCTCCTGTGGAAACCTGTACATAGACCAAGAGGCAGTTGTTCAAATAGAACAAGGGGATACTGCATGGTTTAAAATCAGGAAGGGTGTGTGTCAAGCTTGTATCCTTTCACCAAACTTATTCATTGTGTTTGCTGAGCAAATAATCATAGAAGCTGGACTATATGAAGAAGAATGTGGCATCAGAATTGGAGGAAGACTCATTGAACAACATGTGATATTCAGATGATACATCCTGGCTTGCTGAAAGAGAAGAGGATTTGAAGCACTTACTGATGAAGATCAAAGACTACAGCCTTCAGTATGGATTACACCGCAACATAAAGAAAACAAAAATCTTCACAAGTGCACCAATAAGCAGTATCATGATAAATGGAGAAAATATTGAAGCTGTCAAGGTTTCCATTTTACTTGGATACACAATAAATGACAAAAAAGGCAGCAGTCAAGAAATCAAATGATGTATTGGGCACATCTGCTGCAAAAGACCTCTTTAAAGTGTTCAAAAGCAAAGATGTCACCTTGAGGACTAATATACACCTGACCTAAGCCCTGGTATTTTCAGTCACCTCATATGCATGTGAAAGCTAGACAGTGAATAAGGAAGACCAAAGAAGAATCGATGCCTTTGAATTATGCTGTTGGTGAACAATATTGAATACCACGGACTGCTAGAAGCACAGAGCCTTGGTGGTGCAGTGGTTGATGCTGTTGACTGTTAACCGGAAGGTCGGCAGTTCAAAACCACCAATGGCTCCGTGAAAGAAAGATGTGACAGTCTGCTTCTGTAGAGATTTATAGCCTTGGAAACCCCATGGAGTTGCTACGAGGTAGAAGCAACTTGGTGGCAGTGGGTTTTGGCCAGAAGTACAAACAAATCTGTCTTGGAAGAAGTATAGCCAGAGTGTTCCTTAAAAGGGAGTATGACGAGACTTCATCTCACATACTTTGGACATGTTATCGGGAGGAACCAAGACAGGAACCATCCTTTTTCTAACTTTGCCTTTGATGTTCTGGGCTCGTAGCTTGTCATATATAATCGTTTCACTTTTTTTTTCGGGTCTTTGTTGTAAGAGAGATCACCAGAAGCATCTGACTACTCTGCCATCTTGGCTCCGCCTTCCAGCTCAAGGTATTTTTATTTTGTTTTGTTTTGCTTTTCTCTTAGTTATCTAGTGCTCCTATAACAGAAATACCACAAGTAGATGGCTTTAACAAAGAGAAGTTTATTTTCTCACAGAAAAGTAGGCTAAAAGTCCAAATTCAGGATGTCACCTCCAGGGGAAGGCTTTCTCTTTCTGTTGGCTCTGGAGGAAAGTCCTTGTCCTCATCCTTCCATGGCTGAGTAGCTTCCCAGGTGCAGGGACTCTGGGTCCAAAGGACGTGCTCTGCTCCTGGTGCTGCTTTCTTGGTGGTATGAGGTCCCCCTGTCTCTCAGCTTGCTTCTATCTTTTATATCTCAAGGAATTGCCTCAAGGCACAATCCAATCCTGTAGGTTGAGTCCTGCATCACTAACATAACTGCCACCCATCCTCCCTCATTAAGATCATAGAGGCAGGATTTACAACATATAGGAAAATCACGCAATACTGGGAATCATGGCCCAGCCCAATTGATAGACACATTTTTGGGGGGACATAGTTCAATCTATGACAGCTTTAAATGTTTTCATGTTTAACCAATGCAGCAAAACAAAAAAGACTTTTTAAAAATCAAACAAAAATACTTGAGGAAGATAAAAATGTTGCAAAGTTTTACTAAACCCTTTGCCTGTTTTATCACTCCTAATTTTTTCTAAGACGGTGAATGGAAACCCCAATTAGCTTTTCCTCACAAAATTTTACTCTTTTGAGGGCACAGACCAACAGCACTCACTTAGAAACCTCATCCTTCTAAGCCCCCTATATGGACTCTTTCCTGAACAGTGGCCACTGTTGCCATCTTAGATATTGAGTCAAGATATACCATGTAACTCTGGGAAACCTAAGTGTAGGGAACAGCTCCTTGTCAATTTCTGATAACCTTGCATATATCAACATTAAAAAAAAATCAACATAGGCAACCTCAATTGCTCATATGTAAGTCAAAGTTGAAGCTGAAAAAAATTAAAACGAGTCCAAAAAAAAAAATCAAAACCAAACAGGCTGCTGTCGAGTCGATTCTGACTCATAGAGACCCTATAGGACAGAGTAGGACTGCCCCATAGAGTTTCCAAAGAGTGCCTGGCAAATTCGAACTGCTGGCCCTTTGCAGCCATAGCACTTAACCACTACGCCACCAGTGTTTCCAAAATGAGCCCAGGAGAACCAAAATACAACCTTGACTTTATCCTACCTGAATTTGGAGACCATCTCAAGAATAGATTTAACACTTTGAAAACTAAAGACCAAAGACAAGACAAATTGTGGGAAGGCATCAAGGACATCATACATAAAGAAAGCAAAAGGTCATTAAAAAGACAGGAAAAAGAGAAAAGACCAAAATGGACGTCAGAAGAGACTCTGAAACTTGCTCTTGAATGTAGAGCAGCTAAGTGAATGAAAGACATGATGAAGTACAAGGACTGAACAGATGATTTCAAAGGGCGGCTAGAGAAAAGACAAAGTAAAATATTATAACGAAATGTGCAAAGATCTGGAGTTAGAAAACCGAAAGGGAAAAACACACTCGGCATTTCTCAAGCTGAAAGAACTGAAGAAAAAATGCAAGCCTTTAGTTGCAATTTTCAAGGACTGTAAGGGCAAAATTTTGAATGATACAGGAAGCATCAAAAGCAGAGGGAAGGTATACACAGAGTCATTGTACCAAAAAGAATTGGTCAACATCCAGCCATTTCAGGCAGTAGCATACGATCAAGAACCGACGGTACTGAAGGAAGGACTCCAGGCTGCACTGGTGGCATTGGTGAAAAACAAGGCTCCAGGAATTGACTGAATACCAATTAAGATGTTTCAAGAAACGGATGCAACTCTGGAACCACTTACTCATCTATGCCAAGAAATTTGGAAGACAGCTACCTGGCCAACCAACTGGAAAAAATCCACATTTGTGCCCATTCCAAAGAAAGGTTATCCAACAGAATGTGGAAATTATCGAACAATATCATTAATATCACGCACAAGTAAAATTTTGCTGAAAATCATTCAAAAGCAGTTGCAGCAGTATATTGTCAGGGAACAGCCAGAAATTCAAGCTGCTTTCAGAGGACATGGAACCAGGGGTATCATTGCTGATGTCAGAATCTTGGCTGAAAGCAGAGACTATCAGAAAGGTGTTTACCTGCGTTCTATTGACTATGCAAAAGTATTCGACTGTGTGGATCATAGCAAATTATGTGTAACATTGCAAAGAATGGGAATTCCCGAACATTTAATTGTGCTCATGTGGAAACATGTACATGTACCAAGAGGCAGTCGTTTGAAAAGAACAAGGGGATACTACACCAAAGACAGGACGGAACCAGTAGATAGATGGCTGCTCACAGGCTTTTAAGACCCTAGCATTGTCCCTATTTTTCCTCCATGATATTTATTGCTCTAGGTTTTATATTTTGGTCTTTGATCCATTTTGAGTTAGTTTTTATATATAGTGTGAGGTGTGGGTCCTTTTTCTTTTCTTTTTTTTTTACAGATGGACTTCCAGTTTTCCAGCACCATTGGTTAAAAAGACTGTCTTTTCCCCCATTTAATGGACTTTGTTTGGTCCTTTGTCAAAGATGAGCTGACCATAGGTGGATGGATTTATGTCTGGGTTCCAATTCTGTTCTTTCATTTTACCAGTACCAGGCTTTTTATTATCATGGCTGTATAGTAGGTTTTGAGATCAGGTAGTGCGAAGCTTTGTATTTGTTCTTTTTCTTCAATAATGCTTTGCTATCCGGGGCCTCTTTCCTTTCCATATAAAGTTGGTTATAAGTTTTTCCATCTCATTAAAGAATGCTGTTGGTATTTGAATCATGATTGCATTATATCTGTAGATTGCTTTGGGTAGAACTGACATTTTCACAAAGTTGAGTCTTCCTATCCATGAGCATGGTATGTTTTTCCTTTCATGTAGGTCTCCTTTAGTTTCTTGCAGTAGTGGTTTATAGTATTCTTTGTATAGGTCTTTTACATCCCTGGTTAAATTTATTCCTAAGTATTTTATCTTTTTAGGGGCTAGTATGAATGGCATTGTTTTCTTCATTTTTTTTTCAAAGTTCTTTTTGTTGGTGTATAAGAATCCAACTGATTTTTGTATGTTAATCTTGGATCCTGCTACTCAGCTGAATCTTTCTGTTAGTTCCAGTAGTTTTTTTTGTGGAATCTTTGGTGTTTTCTATGTATAGTACTTTCATTTTGTTTTAACATTTATGTAGCTCTTTGTTCATTCTTAATAACACAAGTTTCTCTCTGGTATCATTTCCCTTCCTTCTGAAGAACTTCCATTAGCATTTCTTTTAGAGCACTTCTGCTGGTAAGAAATTTTCTTAGTTTTCCTTTATCTGAGAATGTATTTATTTCACCATCATTTCTGAAAGATATTTTCATTGTATATAGAATTCTGAGTTGACAGTTCTGCTTTCAGTACTTTAAAAATGTTGTTCTACTTCCTTCTGACCTCCATAGTTTCAGATGATAAATCTTCATTAATTTGTATAGTTCTTTTCACTATTTAAAATGTATCCTGTTTCTCTTGTTGCTTTCAGAATTTCTTTTAGTTTTCAGCAATTGATTAGGTTATGTCTGCACATGTATTTGAGTTTATCCTGTTTTAGGTTTGCTGAGCTTCTTATGTCTGTAAGTTAAGGTCTTTTGTCAAATTTGGGGAACTTTCAGCCTTATCTCTTTCAGCCATTCTTTCTTTTTCTCTATTATCTTTTTCTTCTTCTTTTAGGAATATGATGACACAAACGTTAGAACTTTTGGTATTGTCCCACAGGTCCCTGAAGCTCTGTTCTGCTCCTCAACCCCTGATCTTTTTCTCTCTGTTGCTTAGATTGGATAATATCTATTGCTGTATCTTTTAGTTCACTGACTCTTTTCTTTGTCATCTCCATCCTGCCATTGAGTCCATCCAGTAATATTTATTTTGGTTGTATTTTAAAATTCTAAAATTTCCATTTGGTTCTTCTTTATATCTTCTGTCTTTTCCCGTATGCTTCCTACCTTTGTATTCATTCACCCTCACTTCCTAAGGATGGTTGTAATAGCTGCTTTAAAACCTTTTTTGGTCATTCTAAATCTGTCATCTCAGGGTTGATGTCTGTTGATTTTCTTTTTCCTCTCAAATTGAAATTTTTTTTTTGTTTCTTCCTATGCCAAGTAATTTTGAATTTTATCCTCCTTTAAATATTGTTATCAGATTCTGTGAATTAGTTAAATCCTAAGGAGAATGTTGATTTTTATTTGTTTTAGCAGGCAATTGACCTGGTAGGATCAGGCCACAAGTTCTTATTTGCATTCTGTAGACTATGGTTCCAATGTCAGTTCAGTTCTCAATTATTTCCAGTGTAATTTGGATCTGTCCCTTGTGTGTGCCACCCAGTGGCCAGTCTGAGGCTTAGGAAGTAGTCTACCCAGTAGCTCAGTTCTCAATGTCTGTAGTCTAATGTTTAGGGTCAGATCTACAGATGCACAGTTCAGAGGTGGACAAAGGAGTTCAGACACAACTTCAGGAATCATACTTGATCTCCCTTCTCTTTACAGTAACTCCAACACTTTACAACTCCCTGGGGCCTCTTTACCAGTCCTCCAGGTATAAAGCAGGAGTTTCCCCACTGTGCTGCTTACTTCTCCCAACTACACCTAAATCCTGGTCAAAGCAGTGAGAGGACACAGACAGAGTAAAATCAATGAGGATTTGCACCATGCTGTTGGGACCAAAGCTTCTCTCATCATAGAAAAGTATTCCCTGCAGAGAATATCAGAAAGATGTTTACCTGTGTTTTACTGACTATGCAAAAGTATTCAACTGTGTGGATCATAACAAATTATGGATAACTTCACAAAGAATGGGAATTCCAGAACACTCGTGCTCATGTGGAAACTGTACATAGACCAAGAGGCAGTCGTTTGGACAAAACAAGGGGCTACTACATGGTTTAAAATCAGGAATGGGGTGCGTCAGGATTGTATCCTTTCAACATAATTATTCAATCTGTATGCTGAGAAAATAATCAGAGAAACTTGACTATTGAAGAAGAACATGGCATCATTATCGGAGGAAGGCTCATTAACAACCTGCAATATGCAGATTATACAACCTTGCTTGCTGAAAGTGAAGAGGACTTGAAGCACTTACAGATGAAGATCAAAGACTACAATGTTCAGTATGAATTACACCTTAACAAAAAGAGAACAAAAATCCTCACAACTGGACCAACAAGCAACATCATGATAAATGGAGAAAATATCGATGTTGTCAAGGATTTCCTTTTATGTGGATCCATGATTAATGCCCATGGAAGCACCAGTCAAGAAGTCAAATGATATATTGCATTGGGTACATCTGCTGCAAAAAACCTCTCTAAAGTGTTCAAAAGCAAAGATGTCACCTTGAGGACGAAGGTGCTCCTGTTCCAAGCCATGGTATTTTCAATCACCTCATACACATGTGAAAGCTGGACAGTGAATAAGGAAGAACTAAGAAGAATTGATGCCTTTGAATTAAGATGTTGGCAAGGAATATTGACTATACCATGGACTGTCAGAAGAACCAACAAATCCATCTTGGAAGAACTACAGCTAGAATGCTCCTTAGAAATAAGGATGGTAAGACTTCGTCTGACGTATTTGGACATGCTATCAGGAGGGACCCGTCCCTGAAGAGGGATATCATGCTTATAAAGTATATTGCTGTTGTTAGTGCTGTTGAGTTGCTTCTGATTCACAGCAACCCTATATACAACAAAACAAAACACTGCCAGGTTCTGCTCCATCCTTGTGATCATTGTTATGGTTGAGCCCATTGTTGCAGCCAATGTGTCAATCCATCTTGTTGAGGGTCTTTTTCGCTGACCCTCTACTTTACCAAATACGATATCCTTCTCCAGGGACTAGTGCCTCCTGATAATATGTCCAAAGTATTCTAAGGAGCTTCTAAGGAGCATTTCATTTCTAAGGATTTCTTTTTACTCAGATCCACAATCCACACTCATGGAAGCAACAGTCAAGAAATCAAACAACAGTGAAGCATAGGGTCAGCGAAAAAGAGGAAGACCCTCAAGGAGATGGACTGATACAGTGGCTACAACAATGGGCTGAAACAGCAACAATTGTGAGGATGGCACAGGACCAGGCAATGTTTTGCTGTTTTGTACACAGGGTCTCTATGAGTCAGAACCAACTTGACAGCACCTAACAACACCACCACCTAATGACTTCTTCCTTCCTAAGGTGTCATTCATCCTTCTCCTCTTGCTTGGGCCCATATTTTAAGTTTAATATTTTCAAAATATTTTATTTCATATTTTACTTCAGAGATAAGGACAGATTTTTATGGAATCAGTGGGAGGGTGTGGTGGTGATTCTCCACCTTCTCTTGGGGTGTTAGGGAAGGATTCCTGGAAGAAGTAGCATCTAAGCTAAGCCCTGAAGAATACACAGGCATTAGATAATGTGTAGAAGCTGGTAAGAGAGTAATGGGCAAAAGAAAGATATGCAAAGGCCCAGAGGCAGAAGGACTTCTAATAATTCGAAATGGCTGGAGACAAGCCTTTAAAGGTAAGCTGTGGTCAGCTCACGAGGAGCCTGAAACATATTAAGGAGTTTTGGTTTAAAACCATTTCACTTCTCCTCATCCAGGGATCAGCCAATATCCTGAATTTTTCAAGGATATGCTGGAAACGTACGGGGTTGAAGGGTAGCTCACATCAGAATATTTAAATGTTGAAGGGAAGGATTCTGAAGGAAGGCAGTGGGTGAGGAAAGAAGAGGGGGCTATAACTGCTGGCAGTCAAGGTTCCTCAGAAGTGGAAAGGAATAGTGAGGGAGTAGAGAGACCCCTCTTTCATTCTGAGAGGAAGGAAAGAGGAAATAATGGGTGAGGATGCAGATAAGTTGGCAAATTTGGTGGCAGACAGTTGTAATAGTTCTCATTCTCCCTCCCCCTTCCATAATGCAGGAGGCAAAATCTTAGTCACCTGTCCAGAAGAAGGAAGGTGACAAAGGGGTAGTATGGCACAGTTTCCGATCCCTCCTGTCCTACTTTCTTTCAGAGTAGAAATTGAAAACACTCGCTTTACCAGCTACACTTGCAACAAGGAAACATAAAGAAATTTTAGCTGGTTTTTTTTTTTTTTTTTAAAGCTTTTTGCTTTTCCAGGTAAAGAAGGCAGGCATGACTGGCGCCTCTCTCCTCTTTTTTCCTGACTTAACCCCAGGTGTAGTTCCTGGAGTTGGGCCAGCTCTCTCACAAATCTGAAAAAACAAACATAAGGGAAAGACCAGAAGGTCAGACACCAGCTAGATCAGTCATCATCCAGCTGCTGATTGAGCCAGCAGCAACCCACCCTCCAGATTCTGGTGGTAAGCACCTATTTGTACAAGCCACCAAAGGTTGACTTTGCATCCAGAAGAATTCCTAACTAATATAGGAAGATATGACGACAGTGGGAATAACTGACCTGGTCCCTGCAGAGAATGAACAAGAGGTAAAGAAGGTGCATAGGATTACTAGGTAACACTGAAGGCCCCAAAGAAGTGAAATTCATCAAAAAACACGCCACTTCATTTTGGAGTATTTGCTATCCCTGGAAATTAGTGAGTGTGTTACTATCATACTGATTTTTATCAAGGTCAGCCCAAGTCATGCCATGAATGGAACTCTCCTTTTAGATAACTAGAACCTTCTAGTCATCAGGATACCTATGTAAAAGCTGGATAACTAAAAGTACAGAGAAACACCCTTTTAAAGATTCACTTCTGATCTGTAATTAAATGATATGATTCACACTACGTTCTGGTGGAGAAGTTCAGGTTATTCACAATGAAAAGAATGTATCCTTGAGAAATTTACACCAGCACCAAGTGAAGACATTTCCCTGAGAACACTTAATTTACATTCTGTCATTTTATTCTCATATTACCTAAGAAACTCTGTCTTTCCATAATTAAGCAGTAAGTCACAATACACACATCTCCGAGGCATCTGTTGCTTTATTGGATGCCTTGTTCCTCTTCAATTACAAATAGAATGAGCCCCAGAAAAAATAAGACTCTTACAATTTAATAATAGAAAAATACACAAAACCCAATGTATATTCACATTCACTAAAGCTACAAGGCACAATCACTTTCAGAAAATTCTACAAGGAAAATCTGCATTCGCTTCTCCCCCTACTATCTCGTATTTACCAATATAGTAACTAAACAAAGCACATTAATCCCACATTTATTTCTGGAGTTACTCTAAGCTCTAGATAGAGTTGTACCTTCTGAGACTGAAGTGTTTATGCTTCATGAGGATCCCAATCAGGCAAAGTTCACTATGAGCCTCCCTTTTCCCTCTTCCTTCCAAGAACTTTCACTTCTGATGTTTCCCTCCATATTGGGTAACTGTAGCACCATGGGAAACACAATGTGTATTACTGTAATACATAACAGTTTTATGAAGAATCCCTGGAAAAGAGAACATTACATTGTATACTATCAAAATAATAATATACAAATCAGTCATTTTATTTTTAAACAGGGAATCTCATATGAGTAAAACTTCTTGCTAATCAAGATACTCTAAAATTGTTGTCTTAACACTTATGAACTATAATGGTTAGGTTCGACAATTGTTTATAAGTGACTGTAGTGGGCTCTTTAAGTTGAAATTTAGTGACTTCCTCTTTTGTACAAGAACTTCAAAAATCCAGAGTCCCATTTCATGACTTGTCTAAAAACTCATCTTACTGAGAATGCGTAAGATCCTGAAAAGACTGTCTCGTGATGCCTGAAACACATTCACAGGTGATTTATGCCAGAAAAGGGGACACACAGGATACTATAAGATAGCTGTCACTGTTAAGGGCTTCCTTTTCCAGTCAAGCGATGGTACACTTCTCCATTATACACTGTATTTGCAATAGCACCAGGTTTGTGGTGTTGTTCTTGGATGCCACTGAGTCAGTTCCAACTCATAACGACCCTATGTACAACAGAGCGAAACACTGCTAGGTCCTGCACAATCTTCACAATCATTGCTATGTTTGAGTCCATTGTTGCAGCCACTGTGTCAATCCACCTCCTTGAAGGTCTTCCTCTTTTTGCTGACCCTTTACTTTACCAAGTGTGATGTCCTTGTCCAGGAACCAGTCCCTCCTGATAACACGTCCAAAGTACATCAAAGTCTCCCCAACCTTGTGTCTACAGAGCATTCTGGCTGTACTTCTTCCAAGGCAGATTTGTTTGTTCTTCTGGCAGTCGAGGGTATATTCAATATTCTTTGCCAACACCATAATTGTAAGGCATCAATTCTTCTTTACTCTTCCTTATTCATTGTCCAGCTTTCAACTGGACAATTAAGCCTAGGTTTCGAAGTACATATTATTCTAGGTCTCCTCAATACTATATTTGGAATCTGGTAACAGAAGACAATGTGGGAAAGCAGGCAAACAAGTAAAGTGGTTTAATCTTTTGTCTTTAGAATTCCAATGCTCAAGTTATGAAATGGAGGAGGATACCATTTTTGTACTAAGTAACTCACACATTCCTTCTCAACAGGGAAAAAATGTACTTGTCTAACAAGGAATATACCAATTAACCTGTCCGAGAATGTCTTTTCAAGGGCTACTTAGGGATAGAAATCTGAATTAGGCTTTGGAATCTCAAATATCTGAGTTGACATTGTATTGATGAGCAGAAAAGCAAACAATAGTGATGTAGGTATTCTACATCCTCCCCTATGGCTTCTTTGACCCTTGAAGGAAACCAGTGTCGAGTAAAACCACTGATTTATACCAAAGAGTTTGTGCCTTGTGTCATCTCCCCTGTAGAAAAAACTGAGCAATTACTTTCAGTCCCTATGACACTGATGGGAGTTTTTCTCTATTGTGTCTTTTCTTATGTCTGAAAAGATCTGAGCTCTGACTAAAGGCTTTCCCACATTCATGGCACTTGTAGGGTTTTTCCCCCATGTGAGTTCTTCGATGCTGAATATGGACAGTGCTTCGGCTAAAAGCCTTTGCACACTCATCACATGTGTAAGGTTTCTCCCCACTGTGGATTCTCTGATGTAGGATAAGGGCTGAACTCTGACTAAAGTTTTTGCCACAGTCATCACATTTGTGTTGTTTTTTTCGAGAGGGGTTTTCCTTCTTCTTTCCAATCTGTCATTTTGTTTGCAAGTTCCTCGATATGTGAAACTCTGAGAAGCATTCATACAAAGGGTGTTAGAAACATCGTAATGCAGTTCTATGCCTGGAGAAGTCTTTTGCCTGAAGCTGATTCCACACTTCTAGCTTTGGTATCTCCATCTGAAATAATAAACGGAAAAGTAAGTATCACTAGTTCTCTGTTCAGAATGAAAGACAGGGAAACAGAATGATCTAAATGGAATAAGCATGGATTAATTACCAGCTAGCATGTTTGTAAAACAGCATCATATTGTGGACAATGGAGATGGTAAGACAGAAAATACCATAGAGAGCACAAGGCAAAGAGAAAGGTTACATCCTAAGGAGACAGTCAATTATAAAGATGCAAAGCTCTGTGGAAAACGTAGAGTAGTGAGGAGGGGTAAAAAGATATCTCAGAGACTGAGGAAAGTTTGCAGGAAAAGAAAGAACCTAAAAGATGAGGAATTACTGAAAATGCAGAGGAGCAATGAGAAGGAGCCAAATGTGGCAGTGGGTAGTAGTAAGCAAGATTTAGTACAAGAGTATCAATTAAAAAAAAAAGGTTGACAATGATAAATGAATGGATAAATAAGCAAAGAAAGGGGCTGAAGAAAGTCAAGGGGTCAAAAAAGAATATAGAAAACACAAGCTATGCAAAAAGAAGGAGAATTACAGACTAGGATAACTGACACCTCAAAAGATCATGGGTAGCACAGGGTACCCATCTAAGAAAAACCTCTAATTCTGTTTTACAGTACTGGTTGAATGACTCAGTTTGTTGTATTATTTTGTGTTATATTTGATGTCTATGGAAAAGTGCACACAGCTGTTTATTGGCTATAGCCATTCTGAATAAGTACAGATTTGCTTAGATACAAAGGGCCTTTGAGCTCAGGCTGTTAGGTTGCCTGAAGCTCCAAAAGAACCTATAACTTGTATGTGACTATTCCAATTTAATTTGGATGTATTAACTGAAGGAGTCACTTCAGTCATCCTCTTGATGGCATTTTAACTGAGGTGCTGAAAGACAGCAGTTTAAAATGAGTCTATAAAAAAAAAAGTATTGTAGTTTTGTACATGGTTGTGGACACGAATTAGCTGGGACTGACTGCAACTGATGAGGATACATTTATCTGAGGTAATGTAGACTGAAATTAACCCGGAGCCTGCTGATGATAAGCAATGCTGTAGGCCCTCTTAGGGCTTAGCCAGAAGATGATGTGAGAAAGGTGGTTCAGGAAGAGAAGTCAGTGACTGAGTATGACAATGGCTAAGAGAACTATGAATTTACAGGAAAAAAAGTTCAAGAAATTAATTTAAAATGGGCCTAAACATAATTATTACAAAATGAATGTATCTCAAAGGCAGAGCCAATATGGCAGAGTAGTCAGACCCTTCTTGTGGTCCCTCTTACATCAAAGACCTGAAAAAACAAGTCAATCAATTGTATACGACAATTTAGGAGCCCTGAACATCAAAGACAAAGTTAAGCAGTCAGACTGAGTGGCAGGGAGAGGGAGACGCAGTTCTGAAGCAGCAAGGATTTGCCAGACCTGGCCTGGCCAGCACTCTGCAGGCTGGATGAGCCAACGCACGTGAGCTGAGCCAAGCAGTAGCACCAGGAACACGTTTTCCACATCAGGGGAAACTGAGAGGCGGAGAGTCTCCTCAAGCCTCCAGAACCAGGGGAAAATTACTCTGAATCAGCAAAAGGTAAGTATAAGCGCCTAACCTACCACGCAGATAAAATAAACCCTTCCCCCCTTTGGGAAGTACCTCTTTCTTATTTACCTGCCATCTCCCCACTCTGCTCTGAGTTCCGGTCAGGCTTCAGTGATTGCTGCACCCCCTGGGCTGGAAGTAGGACCCATTATATGCCCCAAGCCATTCTCCTGGCTTTGGAGAGAGAACAAATCAACAAATAGGAAAAAATAATCTGCCAGCTCCTCTAAGCCAGGAACTCAGGGCAGGCATAATCTCATTGCCTACGCATAAGGGGTCCATGGACTTTGAATGTCTTTCATCCCTGCATAGACCTGTGTGGGCCCATTTCAACAGCATAGGCCCTCATTAGCACAGTACAATGGGGTATATACCTGAAGTCTATTTTCAACTGCAACAGCTATAAGCGGGAGTGGCAGATTTGAGACATTTGACAGGCCCTGCCCATTAAGCGGAAGCCCTGGTGGTATAGTGGTTAAAAGCTATGGCTGCTAACCAAAAGGTCAGCAGTTCGAATCCACCAGGCGCTCCCTGAAAATCCTGTGGGCCAGTTCTACTCTGTCCTATAGGGTCGTTATGAGTCGGAATTGACTCAATAGCAATAGATTTGGTTCATTTTTTTTGTTTGCCCGTTAAGAAAGATCCTCACCTACCTACATCAATGGCCTGAGGACTGGTGGTCCCACCTACTTCACCTAGCCACCCAAGACAGGGGTCCAAAAATAAGTGGTGCCTCCCAGTCCTTACAGCCAACAGCACTAGGTGCCCAAAGTCGGGCTGCAAAACCCACCCACCTATGAGCTCTAGGGAACAGGAACATCCCTTACACCCAGACACTCGGGGGCAGCAGTTAGCCCCTTGCCTTGCTCAGCACATGACTGCAAACTGCAGCCAGGTACCTCTGCCTACTCCAACCACCCCTGCCCACCTAGGACTACAGGTGAGAGCCTGCACCACACACTCAGTGACCAACGATGTGGACACTTAAGCTGAATCCACACAAGAAAAGTAAATGGACTCCTGGGCTCATATACCTCTAACCACATGGTGACAGGATGTGAGAGCTTCAAATATGCCAATAATCAAACTACCTCCATGACCAGCCAATTTGGGCATATCGAAACAAAATAAAACAAGAAGCTAGGACACAGTAATCAAACATAAAATAAATATAACTTACAGAAGGCTTGGAGACAACAGTCAATATCAACTCACATAAAGAGGCAGAGTATGATGGCTTCAGCAAGCAACCAAAACAAATAACCAAGAAACCTCCCAGAGGAAGTTAATTTCTTGGAATTACCAGAAGTAGAATTCAAAAAAGCTCTTCAATAGATCAGAAAGTAGATCAGGCAAGACGCAGACCAAGCCAAGGAACACACAGGCAAAGCAACACAGGAACTTAAGAAGGTTATATAACAGCATACTGACAAATTTAACAGGCAGCAAGAATTCACAGAGAGACAGCAAACAGAAATCCAAAAGATTAACAAAAAAATTTCAGAATTAGACAACTCAATAGAAAGTCATAGGAGCAGAATTGAGGCAATGGAAGTCAGAATTAGTGAGACTGAAGATAAAGCACTTGACACCAACATATTTGAAGAAAAATCCGATAAAAGAATTAAAAAAAATGAAGAAACCCTAAGAATTATGTGGGACTCTATCGAGGAATAACCTACAAATGATTGGAGTACCAGAATGGTTGGGGGGGAGGATAATAGAAAATATAGAAAGAATTGTTGAAGATTTATTCACAGAAAACTTCCCTGATATTGTAAAAGATGAGAAGATATCTATCTAAGCAGCTCATCGAACCCCACACAAGGTAGATACAAAAAGAAAGTCACCAAGACGTAATCAAACTTGCCAAAACCAAGGACAAAGAGAGAATTTTATGAGCAGCAAGGGATAAACCAAAAATCATCTACAAAGGAGAGTCAATAAGAGTAAGCTAGGACTGCTCAGAAGAAACCATGCAGGCAAGAAGGCAATGGGATGACATATATAAAGCCTTGAAGGAAAAAAATTGTCAGCCAAGAATTATATATCCAGCAAAACTGTCTCTAAAATATGATGGTGAACTTAGGACATTTCCAGATAAACAGAAGTTTAGTGAATTTGTAAAAACCAAACAAAAATTACAAGAAACACAAAGGCAGTCCTCTGGTTAGAAAATCAATAACATCAGAAAACAACTCAAGACTAGAACACAGGACAGAACAAACAGATATCAACTCACATAGGGAAGTCACAAAAATGAATCAAAGCTGAAACACTGAAAATAGGGAAACAGAGAGGTCAATATGTAAAAGATGACAACATTAAAACAAAAAAGGAAGACTAAATAACATAGTCATAGAACTCTCATATGGAGAGGAAGTCGAGGTGATATCAAGAAATAAAAGATTGGTTTAAACCTAGAAAAATAGAGGTAAATATTAAGGTAACCACAAAGGAAACTAACAATCCTATGCATCAAAATAAAAAACTAGAAAAAGATAAAGACTCAGCAAATACAAAATCAACAGCGATGAAAAAGATGAAAAGAAAATACATAAAGAAAAATGACTCAGCACAGAAAATTAAGTGGAACAAAGAAACTTGTCAACACCACACACACAAAAAAATACATCAAAATGATAGCACTAAACTCATAAAAAAAAAAAAAAACTCATACCTACCAATAATTACACTGAATGTAAATGGACTAAATGCACCAATAAAGAGACCGAGAGTGGCAGAATGGATTAAAAAATACAACCCGTCTATATGTTGCCTACAAGAGACACACTTTAGACTCAAAGACACAAAACAAATTAAAACTCAAAGGATGGAAAAAAAAATATATCAAGCAAACAACAATCAAAAAAGAGCAGGAGTGGCAATACCAATCTCTGACAAAACAGACTTTAAAGCAAAATCTACCATAAAGGATAAGGAAGGACACTCATGGATTGAACTGTATCCCCCAAAATATCTGTCAACTTGGCTAGGTCATGATTCCCAGTATTGTATGTTTGTCTAACATTTTGTCATCTGATGTGATTTCCCTATGTGTTGTAAATCCTATCACTATGATGTAATGAGACGGATTAGTGGCAGTTATATTGATGAGACCTACAAGATTACATAGTGTCTTAAGCCAATCTCTTTTGAGATATAAAAAAGTGAGCAGAGAGACACGGGGGACATCACACCACCAAGGAAGCAGTGCTAGGAGCAGAATGCATCCTCTGGACCTGTAGTACCCGTGCTGAGATGCTCCCAGACCAAGGGAAGACTGATGACAAGGACCTTCCTTCAGAGCCAACGGAGAAAGCCTTCCCCTGGAGCCAGTGTCCTGAATTTGGACTTGTAGACTGCTAGACCGTGAGAGAATAAACTTCTCTGTTGAAGCCATCCACTCGTGGTATTTCAGTTATAGCAGCACTAGATGACTAAGATAGATACTACATAATGAGTAAAGGGTCAATTCACCAGGAGGACATAACCATAATAATTATTTATGCACCCAATGACAGGCCTCCAAAATACATAAAACGAACTCTAACAGTAGAAGGAGGCTTTAACACACCACTTTTGGTGAAGGTCAGAACATCCAGAAGGAAACTCAATAAAGACACAGAAAATCTAAACGCCATAATCAACCAACTTGATCTCATAGACATACACAGAATACTCCACCCAACAGCAGTTAACTATACTTTCTTTTCCAATGCACATGGAACAGTCTCCAGAACAGACTACATATTAGGCCACAAAGCAAGCCTTAACAGAATCCAAAACATTAAAATATTACAAAGCATCCTTTCTGACCATAAAGCCAAAAAAGTAGAAATCAATAACAGAAAAATCAAGGGAAAAAAAATCAAATACATGGAAACCAAATAACACCTTGCTCAAAAACTACTGGGTTATAGAAGAAATTAAGGATGGAATAAAGAAATTCACAGAAACAAATGAGAATGAAAACACATGCTATCAGAACACTTGGTACACAGCAAAAGCAGTGCTCGGAGGTCAATTTATAGCAATAAATGCACACATCCAAAAAGAAAAAAGGGCCAAAATCAAAATGTTAACCCCACAACTTGAACAAAAAAGAGAGCAGCAAAAGAAGCCTGTGGGCACCAGAAGAAAGGAAATAATGAAAATTAAAGCAGAAATAAATGAAATAGAGAATAGAAAAACAATTCAAAGAGTTAACAAGACCAAAAGCTGGTTCTTTGAAAAGATCAACAAAATTGATAAACCACTGGACAAACTAACAAAAGAAAAATTTCAAGAAGAAGCAAATAAACCAAATAAGAAACGAGATAGACAATATCACAACAGGCCCAACTGAAATTAAAAGAAACATAATAGCATACTATGAAAAATTGTACTCCAACAAATTTGAAAACCTAGAGGAACTGGACAAATTTCTAGAAACACACTACCTACTTAAACTAACACAAACAGAGGCAGAACAACTAAATAAACCTATAACAAAAGAAGAGATTGGAGAGGTAATTAAAAAACTCCCAAGAAAAAAAAAGCCCTGGCCTTGACAGCTTCACTGGAGAATTCTACCAAACTTTCAGAGAAGAGATAACACTACTACTACTAAAGGTATTTCAGAGCATAGAAAAGGATAGAATACTCCCAAACTCATTCTTTGAAGCCAGCATAACCCTGATACCAAACCAGGTAAAGACACCACAAAAAAATTAATTACAGATCAATATCCATCATGAACATAGACACAAAAATCCTCAAAAAAATTACACCCAATAGAATTCGACAACATATCAAAAAAAATAATTCGCCATGACCAAGTGGGATTCACACCAGGTATGCAGGGATGGTTCAACATTAGAAAAACTATCAGCGTAATCCATCACATAAATAAAAGACAAGAATCACATTATCTTACCAATTGTTGCAGAAAAGACATCTGAGAAAGTCCAACACCCATTCATGAAAAAAACTCTCAGCAAAATAGGAATAGAAGGGAAACTCCTCAACACAATAAAGGACCTTTATACAAAGCCAACAGCCAACATCATCCTAAATAGACAGAGTCTGAAAGCATTCCCCTTGAGAATGGGAACCAAACAAGGATGCCCTTCATTAGGACTCTGACTCAACATTGTGCTGAAGGTCCTAGCCAGAGCAATGAGGCAAGAAAAAGAAATAAAGAGCATCCAAATTGGTAAAGAAGAAGTAAAAGTATCCCTATTTGCAGATGATATGATCTTATACACAGAAAACCTCAAAGAATCCATAAGAAAAGTACTGGAACTAATAGAAGACTTCAGCAAAGTATCAGAACTCAAGATAAACACATAAAAATCAGCTGGATTCCTCTATACCAACAAAGAGAACACTGAAGAGAAAATCACCAAATGGATACCATTTACAATAGCCCCCCAAAAGATAAAATACTTAATAATAAAGCTAACCAGAGATGTAAAAGACCTATACAAAGAAAACTACAAGACACTACTGCAAGAAACCAAAAGAGACTTACGAAAGTGGAAAAAACATACCTTGTTAATGGGTAGGAAGACTTAACATTGTGAAAATGTCACTTCTACCCAAAGTGATCTACAGATACAATGTAATCGGGATCCGAATTCCAACAACATTTTTTAATGAGATGGAAAAACAAATCACCAACTTCATATGGAAAGAGAAGAGGCCCTGGATAAGGAAAGCATAATTGTAGAAGAACAACAAAGTGGAAGGCCTCACACTACCTGATTTTAGAACCTATTATACGGCCACAGTAGTCAAAACAGCCTGGTACTGATACAACAGTTAGAGAGACCAATGGAACAGAATTGAGAATCCAGATGTAAATTCATCCACCTATGAGCGGCTGATATTTGACAAAGGCCCAAAGTCTGCTAAATGCGGAAAAGACAGCTCTTTAACAAATGGTGCTGGCATAACTGGATATCCATCTGCAAAAAAAAGAAACAAGACCCATACCTCACACCATGCACAAAAACTAACTCAAAATGGATCAAAGATCTAAATATAAAATCTAAAACAATCAAGATCATGGAAGAAAAAATAGGAACAATGCTAGGAGCCCTAACACATGGCATAAACAAAATACAAAACATAACTAACAATGCGCAAATACTTGAAGAAAAACTAGATAACTGGGAGCACCTAAAATCAAACACTTATGCTCATCCAAAGACTTCATCAAAAGAATAAAAAGACAACCTACAGACTGGGGAAAAAATTCTTTGGCTACGACAAATCCAATCAGCATCTAATCTCTAAACTCTACAAGATACTACAAAACCTCAACAACAAAAAGACAAATAACCCAACTAAAAAATGGGCAAAGGATATAAACAGGCGCTTCACCAAAGAAGACATTCAGATGACTAATAGATACATGAGGAAGTGCTCAGGGTCATTAGCCATTACAGAAACGCAAATCAAAACTTCAGTGAGATACCATTTCACCCTTACAAGGCTAGCAGTAATCCAAAAACACAAAACAATAAATGTTGGAGAGGTGGTGGAAAGACTGGAACATTTATACACTGCTGGTGGGAATGTAAAATGGTACAACCACTTTGGAAATCAATTTGGCACTTCCTTAAAAAGCTAGAAATAGAACTACCATATGATCCAGCAATCCCACTCCTTGGAATATATCCTAGAGAAATAAGTGCCCTCACATGAATAGATAGATGCACACCCATGTTCACTGCAGCACTGTTCACAATAGCAAAAAGATGGAAACAACCTGGCTGCCCATCAACGGATGACTGGATAAACAAATTATGGTATATTCACACAGTGGAATACTACACAATGGTAAAGAACAATGATGAATCCTTGAAACATCTCATGACATAGATGAATGTGGAAGGCATTATGCTGAGTGAAATTAGTCAGTCGCAAAAGGAAAAATATTATATAAGACTACTATTATAAGAACTCAAGAAAAGGCTTAAACAGAGGAAAACATTCTTTGATGGTTACAAGGGTGGGGAGGGAGGGAGAGGGGAATTTACTACCTTGATAGTAGAAAAGATTTGGCTTAGGTGAAGAGAAGGACAGCACACAATACTGGGGAAGTCAGCACAACTGGACTAAACCAAAAGCTAAGAAGTATCCTGAACACAACTAAACACTTCGAGGGACAGAGTAGCAGAGGCAGGGGTCTGGGGACCACGGTTTTAAGAGACATCTAAGTCAATTGGCTTGACAAAACTTATTAAGAAAATGTTCTGCATCCCACTTTGTTGAGTGGTGTCTGGGGTCCTAAAAGCTAGTGAGCGGCCACCTAAGATTCATCAATTGGTCCCAACTCACCTGGAGCAAAGGAGAATGAAGAACACCAAAGACAAAAGGAAAATATTAGCCAAAGAGACAGAAAGGGCCACATAAATGAGAGATTACATCAGCCTGAGGCCAGAAGAACTAGATGGTGCCCAGCTACCACCAATGACTGCCCTGACAGGCAACACAACAAAGAGTCCCTGACAGAGCGGAGAAAAGTGGGGTGCAGAACTCAAATTCTAGTAAAAAGACCAGACTTAATGATCTGACTGAGACTAGAGGAACCCCAGAAGACACGGCCCCCGGACTCTGTTAACCCAGAACTAAAAACATTCCTGAAGCCAACTCTTCAGACTATAAGGCATAAAGTGATACTCGTGAAGAGTATCACTTCTTAGTTCACGTAGATACATGCGACTGAATGGGCAGCTCATGTCTGGAGGCGAGATGAGAAGGCAGAAAGGGATAGGAGCTGGTTGAACAGACATGGGAAATCAGGGGTGGAAAGGGTGAGTGTGCTGTCACAGTACGGGATAGCAACTAGGGTCACATAACAATGTGTGTATAAATTTTTGTATAAGAAACTAACGTGAGCTATAAATTTTCACCTAAAGCACAATTTAAAAAAAAGAATATATCTCTTGCATTTATTCATAAGTATGGTAATTTATTGTTACCGATTTAAATAGAAATAATTTCATAACTGGTTAGGATTCAGTCTCAAATTCATTTTTTTATAGCTCATATTCCAAAGTGACCTAGATGTTTAGTCACCATTATCAAAATCCTGGCAAGAGTTAGCACTTGACCACTGAGACCAAGGTCATACGCAGAAGCTTTGAGAAAACCTGACTCAGTACCACAAAAATCATGCAGTGACCTTAAGGAATGCTTCTGTTATCCCATCACAGGATCCTGGTTCTTTCTGCCTTGTATTGCAAGACCCTGGGACCTTCTGCTTTCTGTTTAAAATTTCTACACATCTTAAAAACTGTGGGAAAGGCCTCTGTGAAGACACTGGCTGGTAGAACATGGTTCTTGCCAAAACAGGGAGCCCAGGACCTGGCTTTGAGGCTGATCACTTCTGTAGTCAGCACAAAACAAAGCCACTGAGGCCAGAATGGTTTCCCTCCCTATCTTGATGGAGTGTGAAGACTTTGACTTTTCTCTTAGTTAAGCCAGGGTAATTTCTAGACTGGAAGTATTAAGTTCCCAATAAACAGAGCCAGTCAATCCTTGTCGGAGCAGGCACCTACCAAGTAAGGATGACAATCTGTTTTCTAAATCTCTCTAAATTTTAAAATTTCCTTTAATTTCTAAAAGCTCTAACCTTGCTCAGCTGCTTACTGTTCCCCCTGCCCCTCTGGAAACACAAGCAGTGGTGAAGAAAGAGGAGGTGATCCTCCCAGCTGGGGTTTCCTTTTCATTTCTGGCTCCCACCTTCTCCAGGATGATCATTAAGACGGAGCGTCTCAGCACGCATATCACTTCGTCAGAGAGGCCTTCTCCACTCTTCTAAGACTCTGTGCCCTACCCTGCTTGATCCCCACCTTATCATGTCTTTCTCCTGCTCCCCCATGCCTAAAAAACCCATTGCTGTCAAGTTTGAGTCCAACTGATAGTGACGCTATGGGACAGAGTGGAACTGCCCCATAGGGTTTCCAAGAAGTGGCTAGTGGATTTGACCTGCTGACCTTTTGGTTAACAGCTGAGCTCTTAACCACTGCGCCCCCAGGGCTCCTTTTCCCCCATAAACCGAAAAAAAAAAAAAAAACCTGTTGCCATCAAGTCGGTTCCAACTCATAGTGATACTGAATAAATAAATAAAACCAAAAAACCAAACCAAACCTGTTGCCGTTGAGTCGATTCCGACTCATAGTGACCCTGTAGGTCAGAGTAGAACTGCCCCATTAAGTTTCCAAGGAGCGCCTGGTGGATTTGAACTGCCAAACTTTTGGTTAGCAGCTGTAGCACTTAACCACTATACCACCAGGGTTTCTGAATAAATAAATAGCATTTATTTATTTAATATCCACCATGGAAAACCAGATTGCTGTGTCAACTATTTTGGAGAAACTTTGTCAAAAGTGATATAACAGTAATGAAGGCAGGTTTAGGATGTGGGGGAAACATATTCAAAGCACCACAAGAGAGTAAAGTCATCTCAGCAGCAATATGGGCAATTGCGACACTAGATCCCACCAGTAACTGAGCAAGGAGCTATACAGGAAAATGATGATGTAGACCAGTGGTGTTTACACTGTGTACCTTGGAGTCCCACAGAAGGGTCTTGGGGACTGCCTGAAGGTAAAAGAGGCTTCAGACCTCTTATAAGGGTGAGCGGGAGGCCCCATGGGCTGGGACTGCTTGCTTCTACTTCAGCCAGAGAAGCTGTGTTTTCATCTGTTTTATATATTGGAACTCCGAGTAAGATTTCATTTGAGAAAAACGTTATGCTGCTTAAGAAAGCTTTGAAAACTCTGATGAAGGTGATGTCAGAGATTTAAAAGTCTAAGGATTATAAGAATCTGTGAGAAAGAAAAAGAACAACACACTGTCAGTGTTTGTTTGGCAGGATGAGTAACAGAGAAGTGTCTGCCCTGAGGAGAAGATGGAGGGGGGATTTGAGATGCCTTGCAAAAAGCAGTCAAGATGTATGCAATGGGCTGAAATGCCACCTTTGCCCCCCACCGTGAGCTGAATCCTGCCCCTACCATTTTGTCTTAAGGAGTGGCATTCCCACGATGCCCACCGAAGCTGCTTCTTGCTGGGTTTGAGCTGGCTGCTTGGTAACTCCTGAGTTACTCGCCAAGGCACTAGCTTCTCTGCAAATATGTCCCCTCTTCGTCCAAAAAATAAGACCTGGAATGAATTAGGTATAACTGAGGCTAAAGAAGGAAAATCATATTGGGAATTCAGGGTAAAACAATAGAGAAGAAACTGGGACATAGGAAAAGGGAGCAAAGAAGTAGAGCTAGGTTCCATTTTCTGGGATACCCATGAGCACATGTGCCACCCTACTCATCCAGTTGTACTGAGGGAATACAACTTAACCGCTCAACTCCAGTGATGAGCAGTGCTCCTGACTCAGCCTGGTCGTTCACCCCCACAGATGCCCTTCTTACCTGCTCTGCTGGCCCATCGAGCTCTCTCTCTGCAATCTCCAGCAGAGTCATGGCTTCCTCTCCCTTCTCTGGCTGATGCTTCTGCACCCAGGCCTGCAGCTCTTTGGGCAGAAAGGCCAGGAATTGCTCCAGCACCAGCAGCTCCAGGATCTGCTCCTTGGTGTGTACCTCCAGCCTCAGCCAGAGATGACAAAGTTCCCAGAGCTGGCTCAGAGTCTGCCGGGGCCCAGGTGAATCCTGGTAACCAAACTGCCTGAACTGCTGGCGGAAGGTCTCTGGGCTGCAGCAGCTGCTCCAATGGAGGCTGGAGTCCCAATTGCAGGCCTGCTGTTCCTCTTCCATCTTCACTATCAGAATCCCATCAGGCTCTGCCGAAGTTTGTGGAAGGGGTGTTGGTGACTCTCTCAACTACGCAGACATTTTGACTTTGAATAGTCCAGGACAACTAGGCTTTGTCAAGGACGTGAAGCTCTCCTATGGACACTCCTTAATACAACTAAAGAAACAAGCGGAAACAAAGACAAATAAAACATGCTTCTTAGAACACCATCAGTATGAATAGAAACATAAGACTGTACAGAAAGTACTGACCTTAATCTTAATATAAACCATGATTTGAAGAATATTTCTTTCTCTAGGCTCAAGCATAACAATGATTGTGAGGATGGCACAGGACCGGGCAGTGTTTCGTTCTGCTATGAGTTGGAATCAACTCAATGGCCCCTAACAGCAACAACTTTCTCTAAGAGAATCAAAGAGCTATGACTCACTAGTTCATATGCATGAGTAATTCCCAGTTTATTCTGAACACCAGGCTCACAGGCTGACTGAAAATTAAAATAAGAGATCAGCCAGCATTGTATAAGAGATCCCAGAGAGTAGAAATAAGGAAGGCCTATAGAAAAGCTATGACCCTGGAGCAGGTTCAAAGAGCTGATTAATTTTCTCCAGCCTGCTGCAAAGAGTTCTAATAGTCTCATGAGAGAAGTACTTTTGTGTGAATTTTTTTTCAATTTTAACTAACTGTGGCAACAATATTATTTTGACATTAAAAGAAACATTCAAAAGAAATCATATATTTCTCCATCTTAAGGAATGTATTTTCATATTCTACTTCCCATCCATAACATCTATCTAGATGTATATGTGAATATGTAGATATATGCTCCACTATCTCTTTGTTGTAGAATGAACAAATCTATCTCAGAAGTACAGCCAGAATGCTCCTTAGAAGCATGGATGGCAAGATTACATTTCACATACTTTGGACATGCTATCAGGAGGGATCAGTTCCTGGAGAAAGACATCATGCTTGGTAAAGTAGAGGGCCAGCAAAAAAGAGGAAGACCCTCAATGAGACGGACTGGCAGTGGCTGCAACAATGGCCTCAAGCATAATAACGATCATGAGAAGCGCGCAGGACCAGGCAGCATTTCATTCTGTTGTACACAGGGTCACTATGAGTTGGAGCCAATTCGACGGCACCTGACAACGATAACGACATCTCTTTATTGTAGAATATTTAAGTTGTTTCTAATTTTCATCAATATAAGTGCTGCTCAGAGGCACATCTTCACGAACATACTATTTTTCTTTCAAATTATTTCCTTCAAGCATGTCCCAAGAACTCTGCTCACTGGGGTCAAGTAGAGTGGCAAATTCCACCTTGCAAGGAGGGTGGGACAATACTTTTCTTAGTACCACTTTTAGTGTATATTTATAAAATGGAGATAATAGTAGCCTCATAAGGCTTTTATGAGAATTAAATGAGTTTATATTTATTAAAGTCATTATAATAGTGCTTGGCACCTAGTGTGTTCCCTATGTCAGGAATCACTTGCATCTTAGCACATCATTGTATAAGTTTGTATCACTTACTTAATAATTTATTATCATCTCTCCCCTGCTAGAGTACAAGCTTTGTGAAGCTACTAGCCTCGTTCAGGTCACTGCTAACCAAAAGGTCAGCAGTTCAAATCCACCAGGTACTCCTTGTAAACCCCATGGGGCAGTTCTACTCTGTCCTTTACAGTCACTATGAGTCAGAATCAACTCGATGGCAGTGGGCTTGATTTTTTTGGTTTTTATACCAATGATTAATCAAATTTGAAAAGTTGTACAGTGGTTATCTGATAGCGTTTATAAAGTTCAGCAAATGATGGCTAATTTTAAAATCTTACGTGTACCCCTATTTTTCCTCTTTATGTCATCTGTCATCTGATTGTTTTCCCTACCTCACCAAGTGCTGTTCCAGGCACTGAAGACATGTCAGTGACCTGAATGAGGCCAGTGGCTTCACAAAGCTTATACTCTCACAGGGGAGATATGATAATAAATTATCAAGTGATACAAACCTATACAGTGATATGCTAAGATCCAAATGATACCTGACGTATGGAACACACTAGGTACCAAGCTCTGTTCTACTGACTTTAATAAATATAAACTCATTTAATCCTCATAAAAGCCTTATGAGGCTACTTTTATCCCAATTTTATAGATGAGGAACCACAAGGCCAGATAATGTGACCAAAGACAAAGTGGCAGTGCTGGGGTATGAATCCAAGGCATCCAGTCATGCACTGTGCTACACCGTCAAGAGGCTGGAGGTAGGGCAGTCCCCTCACTGGGAACCCCTATGCAGAGTCCCAGCACTCAGAAGGAAGTCACAGGAGCAACAGGCCCAGATGAGCCTGGAACAGAGTCTAAGGGACAAGAAGGAAGAATTGTGAAGGATTGAGGCCACGAGTTTGGAGCCATCAGAGAGCATTACATTTAAGGGACCCTAAGGAAACCCTGGTGGTGTAGTGGTTAAGTGCTACAGCTGCTAACCAAAGGGTCGGCAATTTGAATCCACCAGGCGCTCCTTGGAAACTCTATGGGGCACTTCTACTCTGTCCTATAGGGTCGCTATGAGTTGGAATCAACTCGACGGCACTGGGTTTCCTAAGACCAAGACCAAGGAGCCCTGGTGGTACACTGGTAAAGCTCTCCACCAGTTGGTGGTTCCAACCCACCAGCTGTTCTGTGGGAAAAAGAAGTGGCAGTCGGCTTCTATAAAGTTTATAGTCTTGGAAACCCTACGAAGCAGTTCAACTCTGTTCTATAGGGTCGCTATGAGTTGAAACAGACTGACTGCAAAGGGTAAGGCCAAAACAAGGAGCCCTGGTGGCACAGTGGTTAAGCACTCCGCTGCTAAGGGAAAGGCTGGAAGTTTTAACTCACCAGAGGAGAAGAAAGATGTAGCAATCTGCTCCCATAAAGATTACTGCTTTGGAAACACTTATAGAGCAGATCTACTTTGTCCTGTAGAGCTGCTATGAGTAGGAATCAACTTGACCACAAAAGATCCTTCCAAAGGCCAAAACAGCCTTCCACACCAGAACGCACTGTGTCTTCAGCACCAGGAGCAGAATCTGTGCGGTCTCCACAATTGCCCTCAGCTCTAAACGACACAGAGAACCAAATTTCCGACATCACACGGCGTCCTTTCCGAACACGGTCCCTCCGAAGGGAGGCTTCGCCCAGAGTCAGGGACGCAGGGGTCTTTCTGGAGGGGAACAACGCTCACTTCAAAATCCCCATCTTGTGGACTGGCTCTGGGAGGGCGGGGGTCCGACAGTCCTCAGGCACCACCCAAGTGCCCTCCCACTCTCCCCTGTGCGGCGCCTCACTCCGGCTGGGAACAGCCTCAGCAAGGCCGCGATGGGGACTGGAGAGGCGCGCGGGGAGAGGTGCGGGCGTCAGAGCCGCGCTCAGACCGGGCGTGGGGTGGGCGCGCGGTAGGAGGGTCGTAGGGAATGAAAGAGCGTTCAGCGGGATTGGGGATATGCCGGGGAGCAGTAGGCAGGTTCCAGGGGTTGTGCAGGGGAAGGACAAGTAGAGGTGGTGCGTGGGCGAAGAGTGCAGCAGGGAAGCGCCCCTCGCCAGTGGATATCGGGAGGAATGTGAAGAGAGGATGCGCGGGTGAGCGGAGGGAGGGCGGGTCAAGGCGATGCCACCGTCTCTCCCACAACCCCGATGACGGACGGTTGTCGCCCACGCCTAGGAGCCCTGACGAGGCCTCGGCTCTCACCTCCGGGCCGGGAAGGACCACCCTGCGAGGTCCAGAAGAAGCTGGAGGAAGCGTTCGGCCGCAGCTGCTTCCTGTCCTGGCTGCAGGGTGGGGGCGGGGCCGGGAAGCCGGAGCAGTTACCATGGAGACAAGCCAACACCGCCTCCCGCCTCCTGGAGGTAGGGTCCAATATAGGTGAAGGGGGATAACCGCAAAGGATGGGAATTCAGCAGCCCCGTATCACCGTTCAAAGAAACTACCTTTTTTTTTTTTTTACTTCTCAGAGTGCTTTAACCTACATTATTCATTTACTCATTTGAGAACTCATTTACAGAAAATAAAACTAAAGTTTCCGTGACTTGCCCAAGGTCTTAGAGAGAAGACACCCTTTGACATAGAGTGGATTCCGACTCATAGTCCATAGCGACCCTATAGGACAGAGTAGGACTGCCCCAGAGGGTTTCCAAGGAGCGGCTGGTAGGTTAGAACTGCCTGCCTTTTGGTTAGCAACCAACCGCTTAAGCACTGCACTACCAGGGCCCCAGAGAGAAAAGAATCCTATGCTTTCTACCTCTCCGCACAACCTTCCTCTAATACCGTCACCCCGGAATGTTAGGTGCCCTCAGTGGATTCTGACTGACAGAGACCCTATGCACAACAGAACAAGTCCAGCAATGAACTTCGGAACAGACCATCAATTGCTCATGTGTAAGTTCCAGTTGAAGCTGAAGAAAAAACAAGTCCAGGAGAGCCAAAATACCACCTTAAGAATATCCCACCTGAATTTAGAGACCATCTCAAGAATAGATTTGATGCATTGAAAACTAATGACCAAAGACCAGATGAGTTGTGGAATGACATCAAGGACACCATACATGAAGAAAGCAGAGGTCATTAAAAAGACAAGAAAGAAAGACCAAAACGGATGTCAGAACAGACTGTGAAAGTTGCTCTTTAACGTAGAGTAGATAAAGTGAAAGAAGAAATGATGAAGTAAAGGAGGTGAACAGAAGATTTCAAAGGGCAGCTGGAGAAGACAAAGTAAAGCATTATAATGAAATGTGCAAAGACCCAGAGTAAGAAAATCAAAAGGGAAGAACACACTCGACATTTCTCAAGCTGAAAGAACTGAAGAAAAAATTGAAGCCTCAAGCTGCAGTTTTGAAGGATTCTACTAGGAAAATATTGAACAACCCAGGAAGCATCAAAAAAAAAATGGAAAGAAATTCTCATAAAATATCAGACTTCCCAGGACAGGAACCATTCCCGAAGACAACTCATCAGACATGGAAGGGACTGGACAATGGCTTGGAGAGAGATGCTGACGAAGAGTGAGCTACTTGTATCAGATGGACACTTGAGACTGTGTTGGCATCTCCTGTCTGGAGGGGAGATAGGAGGGTAGAGAGGGTTAGAAACTGGCAAAATTATCATGAAAGGAGAGACTGGAAGGACTGACTCATTAGGGGGAGAGTAAGTGGGAGTATAGAGTAAGGTGTATATAAGCTTATATGTGACAGACTGACTTGATTTGTAAATGTTCACTTAAACCTCAATAAAAATTATTAAAAAAAAAAAAAGACCAGACTTAATGGCCTGACTGGGACTAGAAGGACCTTGGAGGTCATGGTTCTTAGACTTTCTGTTAGCCCAAGACAGGAAGCATTTCCAAAGCCAGCTATTCAGACAGGGATTGGACTCGACTATAGTTTAGAAAATGATACTGGTGAGAAGTGAGCTTCTTGGATCAACTAGACACATGAGACTATGTGGGCAGCTCCTATCTGGAGGGGAGATGAGAGGGCAGAGGGGGTCAGAAGCTGGCTGAATGGACACGAAAATAGAGAGCGGAGGGAAGGAGTGTGCTGTCTCATTAGGGGGAGAGCAACTAGGAGTATATAGCAAGGCGTATATAAATTTTTGTATGAGAGACCGGCTTGATTTGTAAACTTTTACTTAAATCACAACAAAAATTAAAAAAAAAAAGATGGAAAGAATAATCACTATACCAAAAAGAATTGGTCAACATTCAACCCTTCTAGGAGGCAGCATATGATCAAGAACTGATTTGTTTTACTGAAGGAAGAGGTCCAAGCTGGCCCGAAGGAATTGTTGAAAAACAAGGCTCCAGGAAACCCTGTTGGCATAGTGATTAAGTGCTATGGCTGCTAACCAAAAGGTCAGCAGTTCAAATCCACCAGGCACTCCTTGGAAACTCTATGGGGCAGTTCTACTCTGTCCTATAGGGTCGCTATGAGTCAGAATCGACTCGACGGCAACGGTTACGGTAAGGTAAGCCTCCAGGAATTGATGAGATACCGATTGAGATGTTTCAATAAACAGATGCCGTGCTGGAGGCACTCACTCATCTATGCAAAGAAATTCGGAGACGGTTACCTAGCCAATCATCTGGAAGAGATCCATATTTGTGCCCATTCCAAAGGAAGGTGATCGAACTGAACGTGGGAATTTTTGAACAACATCATTAATAACACACACAAGCAAAATTTTTTTGAGGATAATTCAAAGTGATTGCAGCAGTACATCGGCAGGGAACTGCTTGAAATTAAGCCAGATTCAGATGAGGACGTGGAACAACGGATATCATTGCTGATGTCAGATGAATCTTGACTGAAAGAAAGGATACCAGAAAGATGTTTGCGTGTGTTTTATTAACTATGCAAGGGCATTCGACTGTATCTTTTTGAGGAATGAGACTCCATTCCTCTTCAGTTTGTAATTCCCAGCATAGAAGACCATACCAAAAAAACCCAGTGCCGTCGAGTTGATTCCAACTCATAGCAACCCTACAGGACAGAGTAGAACTGCCCCATAGAGTTTCCAAGGAGCACCTGGCGGATTTGAACTGCCGACCCTTTGGTTAGCAGCCATAGCTCTTAACCTCTATGCCACCAGGGTATCCATAGAAGCCCATATGACTGTCCAATTCAGAAAGTCTAATACTAGTCCATTTCAGCCCACTGATGCCTAGGATATCGATCTTTTTGCGTTCCATTTCATTTTTGATGACTTCCAATTTATATTACACACTGTAAAACTATTGGGTTAAGCTCTTGACTACTAACTGAAAGGTCGACTCTTGAATCCATCAGCCGCTCCTTGTGAGAAAGGTGTGGCAGTCTGCTGTAGTAAAGATTCACAGCCTCTGAAGCCCTATGGGGCAGTTCTACTCTGTCCAATAGACTTGACAGCAATGGGCTATATGTGTATGCGAGTTCCCTGGGTGGTGCAAATGATTTGCATTTGATTACTAACCTAAAGTTTGGCTGGTGAAACCCATTCAGCTGCACTGTGGAAGAAAGGCCTGGTGATCTGTTTCCATGATGATCACAGCCCTAAAAAAAAACCCTTATGGTACAGTTATACTCTTTAGCACATGAGATCACCATGAGTTGGAGTCAACTCCATGGTAACATATTCAGTTTTTTGTTCTTGGATATATGCATATACATTTCCTCAGATGATCTGAAGTGGAATTGAAAAATATGTATCAGGCTAAATGTACTTGAAGAGGGAAGTGGAAAATTAGACAGGAAGAGGACAGAACTTCTTGCTAATTTATAAACATACAGCAACAACAAATCCTTTTGGTATGGTTTCAAAAAAAAGGACAATGTTAATACTGGAGTTGGAAGTGATGAGAAAAAAGGCTGGTTTACTCACTGTATACCAGACCTTGGGGTTTAGTGAAGAAACGTGCATCTTAATTAACGTACAATGACAATGACACTTATTTGAAGAAATTCATGATTCAGGCAGGGAGGTTTTACAACATAAGATACCTTGCTGAGGCAACTGCCACACGAGTAACGCCAGGGCTCCTTAGATGTGCTGGAAGGGAATGTGCTTATGGTCATGGTGGGGAGGTTAAATGACTCAAGGCATAGCAGAATCTCACACAAGGGCAGTGCCTGGCAATAGTGTGAAATCATAGAATGGGGGTTAAGGAGAAAATGGGCAACAGCTAAGAGCTGGAAGGAGAATGAGGAACGGTGAAAAGCCATGGGTTTTTGGCAAAAGGTCAAGATCAATTCAGAGGTACAGATTACACCAAATAGTCAGATCCCAGAGGCTAAAGTTTAAAAAAAGAGCAAATGTAAAAGACTGATTATAAACATTTTGTTTTGCAGCAAGGTAGATAGGGAAAGGACAGGGTTTTTTTTTGTTTTTTTTTCTGTGTGTGCTTTAAGTGAAAGTTTACAAATCAAGAGAGTCTCTCATACAAAAATTTATATACTCCTAGTTGCTCTCCCCTAATGAGACAGCATGCTCCTTCTGTCCACCCTGTAGTCCCCGTGTCCATTCAGCTAGCTTCTGTGCCCCTCTGCCTTGTAATCTCCCCTCCAGACAGGAGCTGCGCACACAGTCTCATGTTCTACTTGAGCCAAGAAGCTCACTCCTCACCAGTATCATTTTCTATCTTATAGGCCAGCCGAACCCCAGTCTGAAGAGTTGGCTTTGGGAATGGTTCCAGCCTTGGGCTAACAGAAGGTCTGGGGACCATGACCTCCAGGGTCTTTCTAATCTCAGAAGGACAGGTTTTTTTGTTCGCTTGCTTGTTATTTGTGTGTGTGTGTGCGTTTTAATATTTGGGAGTGAAGTGGAAAGAAGTGAAAAGGAACAAGGTCCCAGTAGAGTGAGCAACTACTATACGTCAGATGCATAGCAAACACGGGATTCAAAACTAAGATACGGATTCTAGCCCTTTAGAAGCTGATAGACTAATTAAAAAGAGGGTAGATAAGTTGGCCACTGCCCACCTGTCAGTTTGTCATACAGTGGTGGCTTACACATTGCTGTGATGTTGGAAGCTATGCCACTAGTATTTCAAATACAACCCGGTCACCAATGGTGGACAGGTTCCAGTGGAGCTTCCAGGCTAAGACAGACTAGGGAGAAATTCCTGCTGATCTTCCAAAAATTAGCCAATGAAAACCTTATGGATCACAACAGAACACTGTCCTACTTACTTGCTTTGGACATGTAATCGGAGGGACCAATTGTTGGAGGAGGACCAGTGGGGGCAAGGGAGACCCTTGGTGAAATGGATTGGCACAATAACTGTAATGATGGAGTGAAAAATGTTGGTAAATCGTGAAGATGACCCAGGACCAGGCAGTGTTTCATTCTGTTGTACATGGGGTCACTGTGAGTCAGAATTGACTTGATGGTAGCTATCTAGATATATTAACAATGTGGCAAGTGCTCTGATGAACTCTTTACAGGATGCTATAAAAGCACAAAGCAAGGGAAGTGTTGGGAAGAGAGGCTGAGAGACTGAAATTGGAGTTGATAGGAAAAGCTGAGTATTCAAGGATGCTTTCCAGACTGAGGGACCTGCAGGCATTTAGATTTGCTGAGCTGCAGGATTACAGGCCATAAGTGACTGAGGATGAGGTTGAAGAGTAAACAGGAGCCTACCCAGCTTGACCAAGGTAAATGATGCCGCTGAGTTGTACACAAGAAAAAGGATGTTTTGGTAAATGCTACGGCATATAGAATTTTACAACAACAAAAAAGTATGGGCATATATATGTGTATAAATATGTATATGTGTGTGTATATGAGTACAGGTATGTATTGTGTATACCTGCGTGTATATATGTGTATATGTATGTATATACATGTTTGTATGTGTGTATATATATACACACATGTAGATATATAATAGAACAAACAGGGGGCACAGTTATGGTACTTCTTAGACAAAGCCAATCACCTCATGGGATTGGTTTTCTTGGTTTGAAGGCTTTGTCTCATGGGACAACTAGGTCAGTTGGCATTATATCATTCATAGTTTATGTTCTACATCCTAGTTTGGTCAGTAGCAACTAGGGATTTTAAAAGCTTTCAAGTGGCCATCTAAGATACAACTATTCGTCTCTATTCATCTGGAGCACAAGAGAAAGAAGGAAACCCAAGGTTAAGAGAAGAAACTAGTGTACAGGACTAATCATCTACATGAACTACAGCCTTCTCTACCCTGAGAACAGAAGAAATAGATGGTGCCCGGCTACCACTACTGAATGTTCTGATCAGGGTGACAATAGATGGATCCTGATAGAAATGGAGAAAAATGTGGAATAGAACCTCAAATTCTTAAAAAAAAAAAAAAAAAAAATCCAGACTTTCTGGACTGGTTGAGACAACAGAAATCCCCAAGACTGTTGCCCTGAAATGGTCTTTAAGCCTTGAACTGAAACTATCCCCTGAAGTCACCTTTAGCTAAATAGCAGGTTAGCTCATAAAATACAGAATATCACCTGAGAATACTGCAATCCTTTAAAAAAGTCATTTATAGGAGACCAAATGACCAACAATTACTCAAAGCAAAGATGAAATGGTAGGTTATTGGAAACAGAACAACTAGGCTGGAAATAATGAGACTGTTGACACAATGTGAAGAATGTAACCAATGTCACTGAACAATATGTGTAGAAATTGTTGAATGGGAACCTATTTTGCTGTTTACACTTTCACCAAAAATACAATAAAATACACTTTTTAAATATTTTGTATGTATACATTTTATAATAGAGTAAGCAGGAGCCTAGTTTTAAAAGGTTTGGCATGCCAGGTAAAGAGGCGTGTACAGAGGTTTTAAGCAGAGCCTTGAGTAAGAGGTGTGAGCGTATCTGCAATTCAGATCAAGCTCTCTGGTGGTAATTGAAGAACGGATTTGACAGGAGATAAAACTGAGACAGGTAGTCTAGTTTATCTAGTGCTGCTATAACAGAAATACCACAAGTGGATGTCTTTAATAAACAGAAATTTATTTTCCTCACAGTAAAGTGGGCTAGACGTCCAAATTCAGGGTGTCAGCTCCAGGGGAAGGATTTCTCTCTCTGTCTGCTCTTGAGGGAGGTCTTTTTCATCAATCTTCCCCTGAACTAGCTCCTCCGAGTAGGAACCCAGGGTCCAAAGGATTCGCTCTGCTCCCGGCACTGCTTTCTTGGTGGAATGAGTTCCCCCAAGTCTCTCTGCTTACTTCTCTCTTTTATATCTCAAAAGAGATTGCCTCAGTAGATAAGAACTGTTTTAGGTAAAGGGAAAGACAACACACAATACAGGAGAGGTCAGCACAACTGGACTAAACCAAAAGCAAAGAAGTTTTCTGAATAAACCGAATGCTTCGAAGGCCAGCGTAGCAGGGATGGGGAAGGGGATGGGGGGCGGGGGTTGGGCACCATGGTTTCAGGGGACATCTAAGTCAATTGGCATAATAAAATCTATTAAGAAAACATTCTGCATCCCACTTTGGAGAGTGGCGTCTGTGGTCTTAAACACTAGCAATGGCCATCTAATATGCATCAATTGGTCTCAACCCACCTGGAGCAAGGGAGAATGAAGAACACCAAAGACACATGGTAACTATGAGCCCAAGAGACAGAAACGGCCACATAAACCAGAGACTCCATCAGCCTGAGATCAGAAAAACTAGATGGTGCCCGGCTACAACCGATGACTGCCCTGACAGGGAACATAACAGAGAACCCCTGAGGGAGCAGGAGAGCAGTGGAATGCAGACCCCAAATTCTCATAAAAAGACCAGACTCAGCAGTCTGACTGAGACTAGAAGGACCCCAGAGGTCATGGTCCCCAGACCTTCTGTTAGCCCAAGACAAGAACCATTCCCAAAGCTAATTCTTCAGACAGGGATTGGACTGGACTGTGGGATAGAAAATGATACTGGTGAAGAGTGAACTCCTTGGATCAAGTAGACACATGAGACTATGTCGGCAGCTCCTGTCTGGAGGGGAGATGAGAGGGCAGAGGGGATCAGAAGCTGGCTGAATGGACATGAAAAGAGAGAGTGGAGGGAAGGAGTGTGCTGTCTCGTTAGGGGGAGAGCAACTAGGAGTATATAGCAAGGTGTATATAAATTTTTGTATGAGAGACTGAATTGATTTGTAAACTTTCACTTAAAGCACAATGAAAAAAAGATTGCCTCAAGACAATCCAATCTCATAGATTGAGTCCTGCCTCAGTAACACAAGTGCCGCCTATCCCACCTTATTAACATCATACAGGTAGGATTTACAACACATAGGAAAATCACCCACCTTATTAACATCATACAGGTAGGATTTACAACACATAGGAAAATCACCCACCTTATTAACATCATACAGGTAGGATTTACAACACATAGGAAAATCACCCACCTTATTAACATCATACAGGTAGGATTTACAACACATAGGAAAATCACATCAAATGACAAAATGGTGGACAATCACATAATATTGGGAATCATGGCCTAGCCAAATTGATACACATATCTTGGGGGGACACAATTCAATCTGTGACACAGTGACCAGCTCCGAAGCTATTGCAAGGGTCCAGGCTGCAGTGGATGAAGGTCTGATTGAGGGCAGAGAGGGTGAGGATGGAGGCAGATTCTAGAAACATGTGGGAAGCCGGTGCTTGCAGTCTGACAGATAATTGAATCGATATTGTGCCAATCAGGGAAGCAAAAAAAAAAAAAAGGAGTATGAATATGTTTGACAGTGAGTGACATATGTGGAAATTTTGTGGAGATGTTTCAAGTCAGACTGACTCTAAAGTTTTAGATAGACTGAGGCTGAATGGGGTGCTATAATCAGTAAACCTTCTCATAACTGGACATTTTGTGAGGTTATGTGAAAAACATCAAGCATGCTGTCTATCTGAATGCTTCCCTTGTATATTAAATTGCCTATGAATTTTATAAATTGCCCACAAACACAGTGAAGGGAAAGGGCATTCACTCCATGACATTACAGAAACATTCATTCCTGTACCTTCCACCATTACATTTATTCATCCCAGCATATCTGAACTCAATCCACTGTTACTGGCTTTGAAGTTGGAGATAGTGGGCTACAAGCCAAAGAATGTAGGCGGCCTCTACAAGCTGGAAAAAGCAAGGGAATGATTCTCCCCTAGAGCATCAGAAAAGGAGCACAGTCCTGCTGACACATTGATTTTGGTCTGGTGAGACCTGGGTCAAACGTGTAACCTACAGAACTATAAGGTAATCAATTTGTGTGGTTTACAACCACCCAGTTTGTGGTAATTTGTTACAGCAGCTGTAATTTATTACAGCTCACATCACTTACTCAAGGTTCTGTTTAAAACCTCAGCTCATGCCTCCTTTCCTGGCATGCCAAAACTTTAAAAAATATGTATACTTTATTACGTTTTTGGTGAAAGTATAAACAGCAAAATAGGTTCCCATTCAACAATTTCTACACATATTGTTCAGTGACATTGGTTGCATTCTTCACATTGCGTCAACAATCTCATTTCTGTTCTAGTTGTTCTGTTTCCAATAACCTAATCTTCCTGCCCCCTACCGTTTCATCTTTGCTTTAGAGTAATTGTGACCATTTGGTCTCGTATAGATGATTTTTTAAGGGAGTGCAGTACTAATGTACATACCATAAAATGTTTGAAGTATTTAATTCAGTGGTTTATAGAATATCCACAAAATTGTGTAAACATCACCAGTAGCTAATTGTAGAACATTTTCATTACTCAAGAAAGAAACCCCATACCCATCAGTAGTCACTCCCCATTCTCTCCTCCCTCCAAGCCCTGACAACCACTAGTCTACTTTCTGCCTCTATAAATTTGCCTATTTTAGATATTTCATGTAAATGAAATCATATAATATGTGGCCTTTTGCGTCTGACTCATTTCACTTAGCATAATGTTTTCTAGTTTCTTGCATGTTGTAGCATATATCAATACTTCAGTCCTTTTCAAGGCTGAATAATATTCCACTGTGTGGATATAATACTACATTTTTTTTTTTATCTATTCATCAACTGATGGCTATTTGGGTTGCTTCCACTTATAGTTAGTATGAACAAATTTTTGTGAGCTCGTATGTTTTTAATTCTCTTGGGTGGGAATTCTCTAGCAATTATCTAGGAGTTGAATTGCTGGGTCATATGGTAATTCTGTGTTTAACTTTTTGAGAAACTACCAAGCTGTTTTCCTAAGTGGCTGTACCATTTTAAATTCCCAGAAATATACATTGTTGTTGTTGTTAGTTGCCATTGAGTCAGCTCCAATTCATGGTGACCACAACAGAATGAAACGTTGTTCCTGTCCTGCCCATCTTCATGATGGTTGGAATGCCCAAGTCAATTGTTGTCGGCGCTGTGTATTTTGAGTGCCTTCCAAACTAAGCCTTCACCTTTCAGCACTATGTCAGACAATATTCTGTTGTGATCCATAGGGTTTTCATTGGCTAATTTTTGAAAGTAGATCACCAAGCCTTTCCTCCCAGAGTGTCTTAGTCTGTAAACTCCACTGAAACCTGACCATCATGTGTGACTCTGCTGGTGTTTTAAATATTGGTGGCATATCATCTAGCTTTATAGAAACACACAAGCCACTATAATATGACAAACTGACAAACGGATGGTAGAGCAGTGTATAAGGGATCCAATTTCTCCACATCTTCCCCAACAACTGTTATTTTCCATTTTTTTTTAATATTAATCATCCTAGTGGGTATGAAGTGATATCTCATTTTGTGTTTTAATTTACATTTCCCTAATGAGAATGAAGTTGAGCATCTTTTCATGTCCTTATCAACTATTTGTATGTCTTCTTTGAAGAACTGTCTATTCAGATAATTTTTTCATTTTTTACTTTTTTTTTGTTATTGAGTTGTAAGAATTCTTTATATAGTCTTGATACTAGTCTCTTATCAGATACATGATTTGCTAACATTTTCTCCCGTTCTGTGGATTGCCTTTTCACCTTCTTGATAGTGTCCTTTGAAGCACAAAAAGTTTTTAATTTTAATGAAATATAATTCATCTTTTTTTTTTCTTTAGGTGCTTGTGTTTTTAATGTCATATCTAAGAAACCATTATCTAACCCAAGTTCATGAAGATTTCTATCCATAGTTTCTTCTAAGGGTTTTATAGTTTTAATTCTTTTATTTAGGTTTTTGATCCATTTTGGTGAGATAGGAGTCCAGCTTCATTCTTTTGCGTATGGCTATTTGGTTAAACCATTCTCATTTGTTGGAAAGATTATTTTCCCATTGAGGAAAGTCAACTGACAATAAATCTATGGGTTTATTTTTGGACTCTGAATTCTCTTCCATTGATCTGTCTATCCTTATGCCAGTACCACATAGTCTTAATCATTGTAACTTTGTAGTAAGTTTTGAAATCAAGAATTGTGAGTTCTCCAGCTTTGTTCTTTCTCAAGATTGTTTTAGATATCTTGGGTCCCTTGCGTCTCCATATGAATTTTAGGATCAGCTTGTCAATTTCTGTAAAAAAAAAATAAAACAGATGGAATTTTGATAGGGATTACACTGAATCTGTAGATCAATTTGGGGAGTACTGCAGTCTTAACAGTGTTAAGTCTACCAATCCATGAACACAGGATGTCTTTCCATTTATTTAGGTCTTTAATTTCTTTCAACAATATTGTGTATTTTCAGTGTGTAAGACTTGCACTTCGATTAAATGTATTCCTAAATATCTTTTTCTTTTTGATGCTTTTGTAAAGGAATCATTTTCTTAATTTCATTTTGAGATTGTTCATTGCTACTACATAGAAATATAATTAATTTTTGTATATTGATCTTTTATACTGCAACATAGCCAAGACCATTTATTAGTTCTAATAGTTGTGTGTGTGTGTTTGTATGTGTGTGTGTATGGATCCCATAGGATTTTCTATTTCTAGGGTCATGCTGTCTCTGAACCAAGACTGTTTGACTTCTTTCTTTTCAATCTGGATGTCTTTTATTTCTCTTTCTTGCCTTATTGTCCTGGCTAGAACCTTCAGTAAAATGTTAAACAGATGTGGAAAGAGAGAATATACTTGTCTTGTTTCTGGTATTAGGGGGAAATTTTCAGTCTTTACCATTAAGTATGATGTTAGCTATGGGTTTTTCATAGATTCCTTTTAACAGTTTGAGTAAATGCCTTTCTGTTCCTAATTTGTTTGGTGTTTTTATCAAGAAGCGGTGTTGCATTTCATGTTCCAACATGAAAGAGTGTTGGATTTTGTCCAATCCTTTTTCTGTGTCTATTGAGATAATCATGTGTTTTTTGTCCTTTATTCTATCATTATGTGAGATTACATTGAGTTTCATATGTTGAATTGCCTTACTTTTAAAAAACATAATATGGATAATGGTTTTATAGTCTGTGTCTGATATTTCCAATACTGAGATTTGGACCCAGGGCCCCTGCACTGAAAACCTCCTCAACCCATGAGTCAGAGACAGTTGTAACACTGAAGATAGCAAGAGACCACTGGAGATGGCAGTGGCCCAGGACTGGCGGTGGCCTAGGACTGGCAGCCAGCTGCAGTGGGCTCACCGACCCATGAAGCAAGAGGGCAGAGTGCCTCCAGGCAGCAGAGTGGGGTGCTCTGGGCACCTATTGGCAGAGCCAGACAGCTGTAACACTAGCCTGAGCCGGGCAAAGGCCAGGCCGGAGCAGGGCTCTGGGGTAGTAGGCCCAAGCAGAGCCTAGCCCCAGAGGCCTGCCTGTGGGCATGGCTGAGAAGAAGCTGTCCTGATCAAAGAACTGTATCCTGAGTTGTTCCTGTTCCTTCCAAGTTGACCCTGATCCTGAATTGTAACCTGCTACTACTCTAATAAACCCCATAATTGTGAATATGGTCTGTGAGTTCTGTGTGGCCATTGCAACAAATTATCGAGCCTAGCAGAGTAATAAGAGAGTGCCATGTGAGGGACAGAAACCCTGGTGGTGTAGTGGTTAAGTGCTATGGCTGTTAACCAAAAAGTCGGCAGTTTGAATCCACCAGGTGCTCCTTGAAAACTCTATGGGGCAGTTCTACTCTGTCCTATAGGGTTGCTGTGAGTAGGAATAGACTTGAAGGCAACTCTTTTTTTGGTTTGTGGGAGGGACAGCTGGCGTCAGAATTGGCAAAAAGGTTAGACCGTGGAGGTATGTCTCACCTCCACCTCTTGGAAATCAGCTTTGGGCTGATGGTGATTATCCTTCCCCCTGGTGAACTGAGAGGACTTCAGAAGCCTCCATTTTACAGCTACATTTATTTTAAAAGTTTTTTTTTTTTTTCTTTAGAGCACTAAAAGGAACTTGGAATCAGGAGACTGAATTTATAACATCATTAAAATGTGACTTCAACCACAATTGATTCAGGACATTTTCTCTGCTGAAGTAAATGCCTTAAAGCCACAGGGGCAAGCTCATGACCTGCACAGAGCATTCTTTTTTCGAATTTTACGTAGTGATGCAGGAAGAAAGACAGGCTTTCCTCTGAGATAACAAAGCCAGGAGTTCAATATGGATTATTACAAATTTCCAAATTTTCTTTTCCACAGAGGAGAGCCAGCAAGCATAACTACTAGATTCTCCTTTTCCCATCTGTAAATCAATTTATGAATGGTAGCAACTAAACAGCTTACATTTCACAAGCACTTAATATTACAGTAACAAGTGGTCTATCTTTCTTCAGATGGGAAGTCAGCCAGCAAGGGCTGGACTCCTCTTCAGAGCCCATTCCTTTTGCACTCTAGGGCACCCTGGAGGGAAGGGACTCTATCCAAAGCTGTTTCAGGAACAGAGGCTGCTCTTGCTTGGGGTGGTTCCCAGGGAACCTGTCAGGGGGGCTTCTCCTGTGGCCTCAAGTCTGAAAGTATGTAGCTCCTTGGTCCCCTTTCTCAGGATGGCTCCCTGGGAAGCGTTTGGGTGGGCATGCAGATTCCAGTGAGTTGAGGATTGAATTTGATGAGAAGAACAGGTAGGCTGTTGTAATAGGATAAGACTTTGAAATACTAACTTTCGGTAATTTTGTACTCAATAAATTTCCCTCTCACCTCATAGCCTTTCTGCCATGAAAGTTAAATCATGAGCCTGAGGAATATTGCTTCAGGACACAGAAAAATCCAGAGAGTTTTCCCAAATACATGTGTTTGTAAACCTCACCGTCAGTATAATAGTCTTTAATGTCAAGTTTTTTTGTTTGTTTTTTATTATTACAATAGTGGGCTTGTGTTTTTAATAGTAGGTTTTTTGAGGAGACTTCCTCATTCTTTTTCTTTTCTTCTCTTGAATTACACGCATTTGTCTTTGAAAATCTAAAGCTGCAGTAACTAAGACAGTGTGATATTAACAGATCGATGGAACAGAATAGAAATTCCAGGAATGGAGTCACATATATATGGACACCTGATGTGTGACACAAATAGCACGGCAGAACAGTGAAAGAAAGATGGTCTTCCTGTTAAATGATGTGGAGTCAATTAAATATCCATATAGAAAAAGTAAAATAAAAACTTGATCCCTGCCTCACACCTTCCATGAAAATAATTCCAAGGTGGACGGTAGACCTAAATGCAAAAGTAAAATAATAATTTTGAAATATAACATAGAAAAATGTTTTCAAGATATTGAGGTAGAAAATTTTTTTTAAAATAGGACACTCAAAGCACAAAGAGAAAAATGATAATTGTTTTCTATTGATCAAAGACTGAAAAGGCAAGGAAGTATGGAATCCCAGGACGATAGCTGTGCAACCCCAGTGAGGTTAACTCATTAGTCCCGATTTTAGCAGCAGCACTGAGGATAGCGCCAATAAAATTTTAAAAGTAGAATTGTTGGAGAACCCAATTTGTTTAAAAATATTGTGAGGACCCTACAGCTTCATCAGAGAGTTTGGGGATTAATTTTGGTAAGTACCTAGAAAACTGACAAAAAAAAAAAAATGAAGCAATGTAATGATTTCCAGGAGCAAAAACACACAGGTTATTACCAGAAAGGAAATGTAGTTATACAATGCTGCCTGTTCATCTATGAAAAATATTTGTAAAATCATAACATGGTAAAGACGATTTATTAATATGGTACTATTCTATATTTTGAGGAGAAGGAGGAAGTAGGGAAAGCAAACGAAATCCCCATCTTCCAAGGCAGTAGGATAGTGCTCTTTTTTCCCTTCTCCACAAGAGGGCGCAACGTGAATGAGGTTTTTCAACTCCATTGTTTCAGCGCTGGGCTTGGCTACCACCTGCAAACCACAACCTACTTCAGTTTTGATAAAGTTCACGAACTGCTGTTGTTAACGTGTTAACAAGCATTTTCTTGGCCCAGGGAGCTGTACGAGGGATACTCAGAAGTATAAGACATGACTCAAAGCACTCACAATTTAGTGGGATCACAGTACAAATGCAGAGAGATAAAAAAAATCAAGAATGATATGTTTGGAGGTCATGGTAAGGGCCCAAAGAGTCCTAAGATAATGACTTGGGGGTGTTCCTGCAGAGAGGTTGGAAGGTGGTGGCAGAGAGAAGCCAATGACAGCAATGTCAATGATGCACATGGATGAGGCAGTGGGGTGGGAGAGACTGCACACGGGGAAATAGATTGGGGACCAGAAGTGGTTGTGGGCATCAGGAAACTGCGCTAGAAGACTGCAGGGCAGATGGAAGAGGCAAAGATGTTGTAGCCAAGACTCAGCCTCTAAACACTGGACAGATTCTGAGGTCTCTTCTCTCTAAATGCCTGAACATCCCTTTCAAATTCAACTAGCACATTCTGTTCTTCTCCCTTTGCCAGTTGCAGTGCACTGTTCCCTCAAGATCCCATGGCCTTCTGCCCCCCACTTCCCACCATGGCCTTCTCCAGGCTATAATTTGTATTCTCCTCACAGGGGCCATTTTCCTCATTTCTTCTTAGAGACTGGTATTTTCTTTTAGTCCTATCCCACTTAGCTGAGAGCTTGTTCTCAAATGTCAAACCCAAGCTGCCTTCTTGCCCAGGACCTCAGCGCCTCTAACCAACTTCTCTCCCAGGTATTAGTCTATTTCCTCTCTGGAGCCTCTCTGATCTCTAAGCCTCTCTTCTTCTCCTGAGGTCATTCCTCTCCCAACAGCAAATTGCCATCCTGACTCCACCAGGGGTCTAGAAGTGGACTGATTCTCAGGGCCTGACACTATTTTCACAGCCTCAGTTAGTGGCCATGTCTCCATGCTCTGCCCTTGACATTTCGATCTAATACCTCAAGTTTTTTCAAAACAATGACTCTGCTCATAAGTGGAAATGGTGTGTTTAGGATCTCTCAGATCCAAACCTAATTCTATGACAACATTTCTAGTGGAGATTGTCTGTTGTGAAGTGTAACGGTGTAATGGAAATCACATAGGACAAGGAGTCGTAAAGCACAGGCTCTCCTTTTGGTGCTGCCCTTCCTGGCTGGGGCACCTGGGGCAAGTGACTACATCTCTCAGAGTCTGTTTCCTCATCTGTAAAATGAGGAAAATTATAGTAATTATTATTCTTGTCCTGAGAAATAAATAAGATCACGTATGAAAGGGTTTAGCAAAGTTCCAGACACTTAGGAAATACTAAAAAGTTTATCATCATCATTCTTTCTTCATTTGTGGAATATAAGTGGGATTGCAAAGAGGGGGACAGAATGATCTCAAAGAGGCTCCTTCAAGCTCTGTTCTCTGAGTTTATCAAATGGTACTTGCCATATATACTAGTTGTTTTTCCTAACTCAATGCTTATAACTTCCCAAAAGAAGAGAAGGAAGACTTCTGAAGAGAAGGGCCACGGCTGTTCCCATGACTCTGTTCCAGTTACCTTCCTCAGTCCTACATTTGCCCTCTGTGCCAGCTTTGCGCTGTGGGGCTGGAAGCCTGTGCACTAAGTTTCCTATACCCCCTGCGACTGGTCTTTGTTAGGCTCTGCCAGTGAAAGCACCGGTGGAAGGAGAGCAGAAGCCATTCTGATCTGGCACCTACGGCACAGGCCCCTCCTCCGCACCTGCCTGGTGCCTCCAGCCGCAGCAGCCGGGGTAGCTCAGGGCTCCAGCCAAGGGGGGATAGCAGCAGATTCTTTGGCCGGTTGCCATCAAGTCGACTCTGACTCACGGTGACCACACGTGTGTTAGAGTAGAACTGTGCTCTATAGAGTTTTCAGTGACTGATTTTTCAAAAGTAGATCACCAGGCCTTTTATTCGAGGCACCTCTGAGTGTACTCAAACCGCCCAACTTTTGGTTAGCAGCAGAGCATGTTAACTGTCTGCACCACCCAGGGACTCCAGAAGGTTGTCTCTTGTTAATCTCATTTCATTTTCTCTCCTCTGTCATCCCCCTCCACCTCCAGACCTTCCAACACCTTGGTAAACAATTCTTCGCGTGGAATTTCTTTCTGCTTGAAATAGCGCCTGGTTTCTGTTCTCAGCCTGTGCCTTGACGGGTGGCTGCAGTGACTTCACTATCTGGAGCATCAGCCGCAGACAAGTGAGGCACACAGGCCAAACCAGAGGAGTCATTGCCCCCTCTGCTTATGTTCGGGTTTCCACATATTCATATGGGCCAAAGGACACTTATCTGTTGCTATGACAAACTACCTGGTGTATACAAACATAGTCATTTCTTTTCTGGAGAAAATTTCACCCAACTGCAATGGGACAGCCTTTCTGGGCCTGATAGGAGGGCTGAACCTTCACTAATGTGTTGACTGATCAGGTTGCCCATTCCCCTTTAGGACAGTTTTGATTCCGGGCTTTCTGCTGCCTTCCTGCCGTAGAACAGCAGCCATGAAGAATTCAGGCTCTTCATTCATTGCTCATGCAGCCAAGCATGACAGGATTTAAAGGGGGCTAGAATTTTTTTTTTTAGAGTCTCTCAGTTTGAGCTGAATGACCAGTGCTTCACTCCCAGGCAATGTTTCAGTCCACCTTAGGAAGGAGGTTCCCGAAAACTGGTTTTGTGACTTTAGCTGACCTCCTACCTCTGGCCTAGCAAAGAGGTTTAAAAGGCAGGGAAAAGGCTGGAGATGAGGAGGGGTTTGGGAGAGAACTGGAGGAGTGCTGTTTCCTGGCCTGTGCAGTGGAAGGAGGAGGCAAGGGGGCTGCAGTGGGAGAGGTCTGTGCCCTCCAGTTTGCAAGGGTGGAGGGACTGTGTGAGTACTTCCAAGGACCAGGCCTGGGCCACTCAGGTGAGGAAGCTACACAGAGTCACTTTTTATCCCGTCCAAGAAGGCTGCCTGACAGAGCAAATAGCATAGCAGGATATGTTCTGAAGCTCCATCAGACGCCTAAATTGCTGAGAAAGGTGTCTTGAGTGACCAGCTGGGAAGAGACCCTCAGAGACTGGGACTGTCTGAGAAACCCAACCGAAGTACCTCAGTGAAGAAAGAAGTCGCATTATGGAAAGGGCCGCTGCCAGAGCACCACAAAATTCCAAGAGGTGTGAGCACTTTCCTGCCCCACCCTTGCCACCTCCACCCTGGGTGGGGTAAAAAACCACAGCAAAGAGTGGAGCTAAAGTAATAGAAGGATTTGGAGGGAAACAAGAGGAGAAAGACGTCAGGACCAGCCCCCTCAGGTGGCTGGTCAGCAGTGGGCCCTAGCCATGAGGGAAAACCCAGACCGTATATGAAATTTAAAGTTTATTATTGTTTTGGTGGACTCAAAACTTTAATTACTGGCCTTATAGTGACTTACAATGATCTTTCAAACCAAACGAAACCCATTGCTGCTGAGTCAATTCCGACTTATAGCTACCTTATAGGACAGAGTAGAACTGCTCCACAGGGTTTCCAAGGCTGTAAATCTTTATGAAAGCAGACTGTCACATATTTCTCCTGCAGAGAGGCTGATGGGTTTGAACCGCAGACCTTTTGGTTAGCAGCTGAGTGCTTGAGTGCTTTAGTTACCCATAAAAACCAGTTGCCACAGAGTCAGTTCCTATTCATGGCGACCCCATGCGTGTCAGAGTAGAACTGTGCTCCACAGGGTTTTCAATAGCTGTGATCTTTCAGTAGATCACTAGGCCACCTGAGTAGACTTGAACTTCCAGTCTTTCAATTAGCAACCTAACATATTAACCATGTGCACCACCCAGGGACTCATAGTTACCCATAAGTAATCAGAAAAATCTTAGGAGCTGCCCAAATTTTTTTCCTCAGGGCAGAGAAGAACCAGCTGCATTGTTGGGAAAATGAATGACAGTTTCTGGTCCCATATCCGTGAAATCCATTGGCTCCACCACATCGGCTATCCCTGTCAGAGTTAACGGTTCAGTGGGGTGGCCGTGAGGGGTGGTAGTGGCTGTGGGCTTAATGCTGGTAGAGGATCCTGAACCCAAGACGGTCTTGACCCCACCCTGAGAAGCAGAGGGCTTCTGGTTCTCCTTTTTCCCAGAAGCAGTGGGTATTTGCAGAGCCTAGGATAAGATGAGAGCCATGGTGGCACAGTGGTTAAGAGCTCAGCTGGTAACCAAAAGGTCACCAGCCACTTCTTGGAAACTGTATGGGGCAGTTCCACTCTGTCCTATAGAGTTGCTATGTGTTAGAATCGACTCGATGGCAATGGGTTGTTTTTTTTGAAGTAGGATGAGGAGCGGAGGGTTTGAAGAGAAAAGCGGAGGGTATGAAATAGCCTGTTCAGAGAGAGGGTACATGAACTTGTCCGAGGACTGTGGTGAGTGGCTGGCAGGGCTGGGGCTCATTTGAGGTTTGTGAAAGAATTCACCAGGTTGTGAGGCCCTTTCAGCACCTGCCCTCAGGTCAGGCAGTTCTGTGGCTCAGTTCGATGGTTCAGGTTAACCAGCATTGGAGTTTTGCTGGACAGAGAGGTCCAAGAAGGTAAGTAGTGATGTGCCAGATCACAGAGAGAGTCCAAGGTTGATAAGGATCGGAGAGTTGGCGCTGGGATTCTAGAGCAATAAGGCTAGGAGATGGTGGGGGTCGGTAGCTGAGTTGCTGCTGAAGGAGAAGACAGTTGTCTTTTAAATGATGAAGGACTGAGAAGCCAGAGTGTGACAGGAAAAGGGTGGAGAGGTTCAGGTCAGCCAGGGGCTAACATGGCTGCTGAGTGAGGAGGGTGAATCACAAGGAGGGTTGCGGGTGATTAAGTCTTCAGGGCGTGGACTTCAACAGAGCTCAGTGGACTTTGGGACTCAGCTGCGGGGAGGAGAAATGAATTAGAAATGGTTTGGCTGGTGGAATGACTAGACTGTTGCATGGTAATATCCAGTTATTAATCCTTACTACTCTCAAGACCACACACACACACACACACACACAGTCAAGGACATACTGGCCCCTCATCACTGATGCTTTCTAAGGGCCCTTGGGGGTGGAATGTGCTGCAGACTGAGGCAAGGGTGGCCTGAAGGCCTGTCCCAATCAAGCCTTTTTCCTTCACCCCCCTCCTTCATTCTGAGTGGCCTGGCAGAAGGACCATATCCAGGCTCTCTACTGGCACTTCATGACTGACAGGGGTGGCTGGGGCTGGGGTGAGGGGCCACAAGCCTCCTGCAGAATTTGCAGACAAACATCAATTCACAGTCAATGGATGCTCATGCTGGGTGAGGTGATTTGCTGGATGCTTCCAGGGAGCAGCCCTGCCATCAAGAAGCCTGCCAAACAGCTGAAGAAAGAAGGTTTGTCCATGAGTCACCTGAGTCACAGCAGAAAGAAATGCAAACTACCAAAGATGTTCAAATACCAGGGGCAAGCAGGGGATGGTGGATGACTTCCTGGGAAAGGCAACCTCAAGCTAAGCTGGGAAGGAGGGTGGAGCCTTGGCAGGGAGGGAGAAGATTTCCAGACTGAGATTGGCAACTGGGGACATTTGTGATTACTAGGTCACTGGTGTTTCAGCCACCAGCCACGGCAGGGGAATGGCCTCTATTCTTCCTTGTACCACATGTGCATCTATAAAGCAAAGTGGAGCAAATACACCTAAGTGGTTCTCCCCACCCCCCGCCAGACCCAGGGAGGGAAGTTTCAACATTTTAAAGTCATACTCCTCTTGGCAACTCAAGACAACAAAGCCTTATTCACCATTCCAGTTTGATATACTTCTCTGCACTTGCATGAAATAACAGGTGTTATAATGATTTCTCCATGGGAACATCCTGTGTCGCATGATTCACATTTCCCTTATTCTGGATACATACGTACTCTTTACTTGTCAGTGTTTAGGCACCACACCTCGGAGCAGCAGCCTCTCCTTAGTTTTCCCACTCTCCTCCAGCTGACTGATTTCTCCTCCCCAGCACTCCTGTCAGGGCCTAACCCAAGGCCTGACACACTCCTCTGATTTATAGTTTTCATTCTTCATCCCCAACCGACCACCAGTAGGGGGACAGGGGGAGCATCACAATCACAGTCACAGGAACACGTGTGTTCTTCTAGAAGAAGAGAAGAGGCTGGGACAAAGCCCCCAGGAACATCAACAAAACAGGGAGGCAACAGGAGGGGACAGAAAGAGAGGTGGAGGAGCGGCAGAGACATGGGGGAGAGAAAAGGGTGGGTCTGCAATGTCAGATACTGTCAGCACCAAGCCAGATGAGGCCCTAAGGGCAATTGCAGGAGCTGGTGAGATGCTCAGGAAGGCTGAGGGTGGGGTGGAGATGCCAGATTTCAATAGGTCCAAGTGTGAGGAAATGGAGGGAGCAAGTGCAGAAAGTTCTTTCAAGTTTAGCCAAGAAAAGGCAGGGAGAGATGGAGCAATAACTGCAGACCAAAAACTCATTGCTGTCAAGTCAATTCTGACCCATAGCTACCCGATAGGACTGCCCCATAGGGTTTCCAGGGAGCCCCGGTGGATTTGAACTGCCAGCCTTTTGGTTAGTGGCCAAGCTCTTAACCACTGTGCCACCAGGGTTCCAATAACTTTGGGGAGGGTGTTTTATATATGTATATATACTTTTTTTAGTATGGTAAAATATATGTAACAAAAATTTCCATTTAAACAATTTCTAAGTGCACAACTCAGTGACATTAGTTACATTCATAATGTTGTACAACTATCACTACTATTCACTTCCAAAACTTTTTCATTACTCCATAAAGAAACTCTGCACCCACTGAGCATTACTCCCCATTCCACCCTCCCTGCAGCCCCTGATAACCACTCATCTACTTTTGCCTCTATCCATTTGCCTCTTCCAGATATTTCATATAAGTGGGATTATACATTATTTGTCCTTTTGTGTCTGGCTTATTTCACTCAGCATAATGTAGTTTGCATACAGTAGCATGTATCAGAACTTCATTTCTCTTTAGGACTGAATAATATTCCATTGTGTGGATGTATCATATTTCACGTATCTATTTATCTGTTGGAAACCCTGGCAGCATAGTGGTTAAGTGCTATGGCTGCTAACCAAAAGGTCAGCAGTTCGAATCTACCAGGTGCTCTTTGGAAACTCTATGGGGCGGTTCTACTCTGTCCTATAGAGTTGCTATGAGTTGGAATCAACTCGGCAACGTTTTTTTTTTTTTTTTTTTATCTGTTGATAGACACTTGGGTTGCTTTCACTATTTGGCTATTGTGAATAATGCTGCTGTGAACATTGGTGTACAATTATCTGAGTCCCTGCTTTCAATTCTTTTGGGTACATACCTAGGTATATACCTGGGTAATTCTATGATTAACTTTTCGAGGAACTGCCAAACTTTTTCACAGTGGCTGCATTTGAATGCGCAAAGTTTTCATTTTCTCCACATGCTCACCAACACTTGTTGTTTCCTTTTTTTTTTTTTTTTTGATAACAGCCATCCTAGTGGATGTGAAGTGGTATCTCATTGTGGTTTTGAGGGAGCATGTTTTTCTGATGGGCTAGATTCCAGAATGACAAAAAGCCTCCTTTTAGTTTAAATGTTCCTTGATTGTAGCATGTTAAAGACAAGTTGTTACCTAGTCAGCCCACAGGTAGGGACTCTCACAGGGGTCTACCTCTGACAGGCCACTGATGGCACCTGACCTCATGCACTAGTGATTCTCCATCAAAGTCTCACCCCAGGAGAGTCTGGGCTGGGCAGGAGACAGCATCTAGATTATTTAGAAACACTATGGACTGATGGTGCAGAACAAAACAAACCAAAACAATATAGAGAAAAAGAAAAAAATAACCCAACCCTTGGAGAGAGATTCTTGTGAGGAGTGAGCTACTTGGATCAGGTGGACACTTGACGCTATGTTGGCATCTCCTGTCTGGAGGGGAAATGAGAGGGTAGAGGGCTTAGAAGCTGGCAAAATGGTCACGAAAAGAGAGACTGGAAGGAGGGAGCGGGCTGTCTCATTGAGGGGAGAGTAATTGGGAATAGGTAGTAAGGTATATATAAGTTTTTATGTGAGAGACTGACTTGACCTGTAAACTTTCACTTAAAGCACAATAAAAATTATTAAAAAAAAAAAAACCCAACCCAGAAATATATGCAAATGGAGATTGTTTTAAAAAATCTACGAACAACAAAAGTTAACTCTGCTGGATTCAAAAACAAATATCAGAAACTCCTAGAGCTTGAAGAGGCTTGCTTAGAGCTAAATGGTTCTATGGATACCATGGTGAGCGTGTGTCTGTGTATGTCTGTGTGTCTGCGTGTGAGTGTGCGTGCCATACTCTTGAGTTTTAGAAGAGTGGCCAGCTACAGTCAGAATGTATCTGATGACTAGGGCCGCCTTTAGCAGTTCATAAACGTGCTATCCACACCAGCTTCCAGTGAGAAGATGGTCTGGAGGCTGGTATCAACTAATAATTGACAAAGGAGGTTAACTTGGAAGAAATGGGTGTATTTTTATAAAAGTTACCAAAGAAGAATTTCAAGATGGTCAATGTCTTAGTAAATATGTGGCCAAATGACACCGAAAAAAAAGCTAAGATGAAAATTAAATCAACTAACTAAAACTAACACTGAACAGAATTAATTTAACACTAACAGAAAGTACATAAATTATCCTCTGAAAGGGCGGCAGACTTCCATTCCTAGCCAGGATGGAGTAACAGAGACCATTTAACCCTCCCACCTGAAACAACTAAGAAAGAAAAACAGACAAGATACATGAAACAATGATTTTAAAGACACTAAAGAACAGACAGTGGTCCCTGAGATAAGAGACACAAATGAACTGAGCCCCATGGCTGTCCCAGCTTACTGCTTTGAGAGTTTTCAGGCCCATACAGGGAAGGAGAACCAAGCAAAGCAAGACCCCACTATATGCTGCCTACCAAAAACTAGTTTTAAATATAAAGATATAAATAGGTTAAAAATAAAGATGGAAAAAGATACATCATGCTAACAGAAAACTGGAGTAGCTATATTCATATCAGATAGAACAGATCTCAGAGCAAAGAACAGTATCAGGGATAAAGAGGGCCATTTCATAAGTACATTGTTGTTATTGTTCACTGCTGTCGAGTGGGCTCCAACTCATGGCCACCTTATGTATGAGAGAATGACCATTGTCCGGTTCTGTACCATCCTCACAGTTTGGGTCCATTTTTGCAGCGATTGTATCAATTCATCTCATGGAGGGTTTTTCTTCTTTTTAAGTATAAGCAGAGCAATTTATCAAGAGGACATAACCTGATAACAAAGCTTCAAAATACATGAAGCAAAACCTGATAGAACTGCAAGGAGTAACAGATACACAAATATTGTCAGAAATTTCCATACCTCTCTCTCAATATTTGATAAAACAAACAAAAAGTCAGGAAGGATATAGAAGACTATAGAGTCAGTCTGTTTAGGTGGAGCTAAGCTGCTATTACTAGGCGTGGGGTAGGCACCGAAGTTGGAAAGGCTCAGTAGGAGCAAGATGGCGAATGATCTCTTTCTCCAAGTGATGGGAAATACTGAAGGTGTTTTTGTGGCAGCCCTGCGGTGTTTCTAGGTAGGTCACCGCTACTAAAGCCTTTCTCACATTTTCCCAATACAGGTATAAATCATGCTGTCTCTTGCTACTTTACTGTGAGTGAAATGAAATTTAGATAAGGGCCAGGCTCAGCCTGCATTGTACTTTTTAATCCCTGGAGAGGAAATATTATTGAATTGCCATTTTTAAAAAATCCAATTGCAATAAATCTTATTTCCTCCTTGATTGGTTCCTCTGGAGATAGAATGAGACAGTAGATTAGGGAGAGAAGAGGAAATAAAGAAGTTCCCTTCCAAAGTTGCTTCCACATGGCTAACATTTTGATTTATTTTCTCTCTTTCTAAGCACCACACTTCTCTCAGTCATAATCTTTCCTTTTTTGTCTCCATATGGGCAGAGATACTCCTTATAAACCCACAGTCTTCTTCAGTCCACATGAGCCTCATCTTGTATTAACTGTTTTCTCCTCATCTGTGAGCCGTAGTCCCATTTGCCCACCTCCTCTAGAGTCTCCAGCTCTGATATGTCTGGTGAACATCCTTGCATACGATCATGAATTTAGAATACCTATGGTGATCTTTCATTACTTTTTAAATTATGTCAACTGGCCCTGTGCTTTTGTTGTTTTTGTTAGCTGCCATGGAGCCGATCCCCATGCAGAGCAAGATTGGCTGATTTTTCAGTAGATTGCCAGGCCTTTCTTCCTAGTCTGTCTTATTCTAGAAGCTTTGTGGAAACCTGTTTAGCATCGCAGCGACAGGCAAGCTCCACTGTTCTTTTAGGATCCTGTAATTTGCCCTATTGGACTAAAATTCTTATTTTCCAATCTTTCCTTTTTGCATTTCTTGGGATTTTTTGGTTCTGGTTTTATCTACTTCCTTTAAGATTTCTCAACTTTAACTTGCAGCCCTTTTGCTGAGTTTTAAAAACTTGTCACTCTAACCTCGATACAGTTCTCTGCTTCTTACTGCTGTATGCATAACTTTCCAGGCAGAGGATGCACAAAAAGATTGCAGCATCACAGGGATATGTACACATTTAATAGCACTGGGTACTGTCAGGTTGCTCTCCAGAATGGCTGCACCATTCCTCAGTCCCACCATCAGAGCATGAAGACTCTATTTCCTACAAGCTTGCTGACATTTGATATTACCCAATGCTCAAATTCTAGCCAAGCAGATGAGTATAAAGTATTCAATTCTCTGGGGCAAGGAAATGGGATCAGGTCATGAAGTCATGCCCACTGTGGGTTCTGGGTACCCGAACAGACTCAAAATTGTCCCAGAATTGGAAGGGAGAGGCTTGCTCTTATGTCCCTGCCTAAGGTTTCGGGGATGGTTGGCCTGGTAAAGGAGGAGCACTGGCACAATTGGGTCTCTGGAGTGAGATAACATGCTTGCAACGTCTATGCAATACAGAGATGCTGGTAAAAGAGGTGACATTGGGAAGAGGTGATAGAAGAACACCATACTGGACAGTATACCAGTAAGTGTGTGTGTGTGTGTGTGTGTGTGTGTGTGTGTGTGCACAGAAGCTCACTTCTCAGATGAAAGTGTATGGTATCAGCCAAGGTTTCTCTCTTTTTCTGATGTAAGTTTGAGGATTTTTTTACCCACAATCTCAGTCACGGATAATGGGACCATTTTTCACGAGTTCTCCAAGGAAATGATTTACCTGCTACCATGCCCAGTACACTCTGTTCAGGGGTTCACCTGGCCAAGGTCTGCTCAAAAGAGGGAGCAGACATACGGCTTTATTTCAGCTTTTCCCATCTGTGGGAAAGCCCTCCATAAGCTACAGTATTGTAATTTGCTGTGTTAATAGGCAAGGTATTGTAATTTGTGTAGTAGGCAAAATAATAGTCTCCCCTAAAGATGTCTACACCCTAATCCCTGGACCCTGTGAATATGTTACCTTATCTGGCAAAAGGGATTTTGCAGGTGTGATTAAGGTATGGATATTAAAATGGTGAGATTATCCTGGATTATCTGGATGGGTCCAATCTAATTACATGAGTTTTTAAAAGCAGAGAACTCTTCCCAGGTGGGTCAGAAAGACAAGAAAAAAGAAAAAGGAAGAGAGATTCAAAGGGTGAGGGACTCAACCCACTATTACTGGCTTTGAAGACAGAGAAAAGGCACCTTAATCCAAGGAATGTGGTGGCCACTAGAAGATAGCAACAACCCTTAATTTACTACCAGCAAGAAAACAGAATCATCAAAAGACTTCACCAAAAGAGAAAAAGAGAACCTGTAGATTGGGAAAACATTTTTGGCTACAACATGTCTCACAAGGGTCTAATCTCTAAAATCTACAGAATACTTCAGCAACTCATCAACAAAAAGACAAATAACCCAATTTAAAAATGGGCAAAGGATATGAACAGACACTTCACCCAAGAAGTCATTCAGGTGGGAAACAGACACATGAGGAAATGTTCATGATCATTAGCCATCAGAGAAATGCAAATCAAAACTACAATGACATACCATCTTACCCTGACATTACTGGCACTAATCAAAAAACCAGAAAATAACAAATGTTGGAGAGGCTGCAGGGAGATTGGAATTCTTATGCACTGCTGGCGGGAGTGTAAAATGGTACAACCACTATGGAAAACAATATGGCACCTCCTTAAAAAGCTAGAAATAAAAATGCCAGACGATCCAGCAATCCCGCTCCTAGGAATATATCCTAGAGAAATAATAGCCGTCCTACAAATAGACATATGCACACCCATGTTCACTGCAGCATTATTCACAATAGCAAAAAGATGGAAACAACTTAAGTGCCATCAACAGATGAACAGATAAATAAATTATGGTACATACACACAATGGAATAACATGCAACGACAAAGAACAATGATCAATCCAAGAAACATCTTACAACATGGATGAAACTGGAGAGCATTATGCTGAGTAAAATAAGTCAATCACAGAGGGACAAATACTGTATGACACCACTATTATAAAAACCCAAGAAAAGGTTTACACACAGAAAAAAACAATCTTTGATGGTTACGTTGGAGGGGAGGAGCAGGGAGGTGAAATCACTAACTGGTTAGTAGACAAGTGTTAACGTTGGTGAAGGGAAAGACAACACACAATATATGGGAATGTTGCCAGGTGGAAACCCCAGGTTCTGCTCAGTGCGACTCGTCTCAGCCAATAAATGAAAGACTGAGGTGGGAGAGTAAAAAGGCAGCTTTGTTTCGTTGCCCAAGGAAAGAAAACAGTCTGGGCTACTGCGGCCGAGACTGCTCATTGAGGGCGAGGAGGTTACTTTTAAGGTGTTTACAAGTAGGAAGTTCATACAAGTTTTATCAGCAACATTCTTTATCATACTACACAGGCACAGTGGGGTTTATATATAACTCCATGCATCGCGTGTTCAGAAAATGGTGGTTAAAATCCACCCAGAAGCAAGGAAATTACTATGTATGAGATCTAAAAAGTTCTCCTGAAAGTCAACATGGCACCTAAACCAGTTTCTGCCAATTCCCTCTAGTTTTGGGTAGCAGTTAAGGAGAGGGGAACCAGGATTTTAATGTAAAGCTACAAGGCATGCTGTTTGAGGCAGTGGAATTTTCCGCAGCCTGGAGACCTCTGTCTTAGGAGGTCAGCACAACTGGACCAAAGCAAAGTCGTGGAAGCTTCCTAGTCACATCCAAACACCTTGAGGGACCATGGGAACATGGTCTTAGGGGACATCTAAGTCAATTGGCATAACTGTTCATAAAGAAAATGTTTACATCCTACTTAGGTGAGTAGCATCTCAGGTCTTAAAAGCTTGCAAGCAGCCATCTAAAATACATCTATTGGTTCCGTCATGTTTAGAGAAAAGGAGAATGAAGAAAACCAAAGGCACAAGGAAAATATCAGTCCAAAGGACTAACAGTCTGTATGAACCACAGCCTCCACTAGCCTGAGCCTAGAAGAACTAGATGGTAACAGCTACCAACAGTGACTGCTCTGACAGGGATCACAATAGAGGATCCCCGACAGAGTGGGAGAAAAGTGTAGAACATAATTCAAATTCATTAAAAAAAGACCAGACTTACTGGTCTGACAGAGACTGGAGCAACCCCTCAGACTATGGCCCTGGGACACCCCGCTAACTCAGAACTGAAGCCTCTCCCAAAGTCCACCTTTCAGCCAAAGATTAGACAGGCCTATAAAACAAATAATAACACACGTGAGGAACATGCTTCTTAGTTCAATCAAGTATACAAGACTAATGGGCAACACCTGCCCAAAAGCAAAGATGAGAAAGCAGGAAGGGACAGAAAAACTGGACTAATGGACACAGAGAGCCCAGGGTGGAAAGGGAAAGGTGGAGAGTGCTGACAAAATGCAAGGATTGCAACTGATGTGAAAAAACACTTTGTGCGTAAATTTTTGAACAAGAAACTAATTTGCCCTGTAAACTTTCACCTAAAGCACAATGAACATTTTTTTTTTTTAAAAAAAGAAAACAGGGGCCTCAGTTCTATAAGCACCAGGAACTGAATTCTGTCAACCACCCAAATGTGCAGGAAATGGATTTTCCCCTAGAGCCTCCAGAAAGGAATGCAATCTGCTGACACCTTGATTTTAGTCTGGCAAGACCCGCGTAGGACTTGTGATCTACAGAACTATAAGATAGTATATTTGTGTTGTTTTCAGCTACTTAATTTGTGCTAATCTATCACAGCTGCAATAGAAAACGACCACTGAGCATTATACAAATGCCAAAGAACACTCAGCGTACTGAGGTGACTGTAAATCCCAGTGGAAAGTGAGCCTGAGGCACACAATCCAGGACATTATCATGCTCCCGGATACTGAACAAGAGGAGCAAGACCATGTGCCACATATCATCCACTTAGAGACTCTGTCTTAGTTTCTTAGTACTGCTGTAACAGAAATACCACAAGTGGTGTCTTTAATGAGAAGAAATTTATTTTCTCACAATAGGAGGCTAGAAGTCCTAATTCAGGGTCCCAGCTCTAGGGGAAGGCTTTTTCTGTCAGCTCTGGAGGAAGGTTCTTGCCTCTTTTCATTATCTGCCTCATTTTCATGTGGTGTGTGTCTTCTCCTCCGTTCCTACTTCCTTCTCTGTGCCTAATCTGCTTTTTTTTTTTCTAACGTCTCAGAGGTGGTTGGCTCAAAACACACCCTACACTGATCCGGTCTTATTAACACAGCAGGGAAGTTCTATGCCCAAATGGGATTATATCCACAGGTATAGGATTTTAGGATTTATAACACGTATTTTTGGGAGACACAATTAAAGCCAAAACAGCATAGATTGTATGATGCATCCCTACTTCAAAGATATTAAAAAAAAAAAAAAAAAAAATGTGGATTTTAGAATTGATGAAATTCTGTACAAACTTCAGGGCCAAGCCAAACCCTGAATCAGGGAGGTGGAAAGGTGCCAGGCATGACTGGAATAGCACAAGGCCCTAGGGATGGCCTGTCCCCCGGCCCCCAGAACGACTATGTTCCAATTCTCCTTCTTCTGAACGTTGAAGCCCCCAGCACCTTTTTACCCAGAGGAGAATGACAGTAACACTGCACCTAGGGTGAGCATTGAGTTTAATATCTTCTTCTTTTCCAACATCTCAGAAAGGTGGTCAAAATCACGAGCCCAGAGCCACAGCTAGACTGTCTAGCAAAGGTGAAGTTAATACTGAATAAGTCTCATGAACAAAACTACGTAAGTAAAAACAATGGGAAAACACCACAGCTTACCTAAGAATAAGTACCACTGAAGGTGGACATTTAAAATTTTGTTTCGAGGCGGGGCCAAGATGGCGGACTAGGTGGACGCTGCCGTGGATCCCTCTTGCAACAAAGACTCGGAAAAACAAGGGAATCGATCACATACATAACAATCTACGAACTCTGAACAACAAGCACAGACTTAGAGACGGAAAACGAACAAATACGGGCAGACAGCGACCGTTTTCAGAACTAGGAGCCAGTGTACCAGCTGATTACCTGGAAAATCTACTTTCCCAGTGATGGCTTGGAGACAGCAGTCCATATCAAACCACATAAAGAAACAGACCATGACAGCTTTTCCAACCCCCCAAACAAAAGAATCAAAATCCTTCCCAAATGAAGATACAATCCTGGAATTATCAGATACAGAATATAAAAAACTAATTTACAGAATGCTTAAAGATATCACAAATGAAATTAGGATAAATGCAGAAAAAGCCAAGGAACACACTGATAAAACTGTTGAAGAACTCAAAAAGATTATTCAAGAACATAGTGGAAAAATTAATAAGTTGCAAGAATCCATAGAGAGACAACATGTAGAAATCCAAAAGATTAACAATAAAATTACAGAATTTGACAACGCAATAGAAAGCCAGAGGAGCAGACTCGAGCAATTAGAATGTAGACTGGGACTACTGGAGGACCAGGGAATCAACACCAACATAGCTGAAAAAAAATCAGATAAAAGAATTAAAAAAAATGAAGAAACCCTAAGAATCACGTGGGACTCTATCAAGAAGGATAACTTGCGAGTGATTGGAGTCCCAGAACAGGGAGGGGGGACAGAAAACACAGAGAAAATCGTTGAGGAACTCCTGACAGAAAACTTCCCTGACATCATGAAAGACAAAAGGATATCTATCCAAGATCCTCATCGAACCCCATTTAAGATTGATCCAAAAAGAAAAACACCAAGACATATTATCATCAAACTTGCCAAAACCAAAGACAAACAGAAAATTTTAAAAGCAGCCAGGGAGAAAAGAAAGGTATCCTTCAAGGGAGAATCAATAAGAATAAGTTCAGGCTACTCAGCAGAAACCATGCAGGCAAGAAGGGAATGGGACGACGTATACAGAGCACTGAATGAGAAAAACTGCCCACCAAGGATTATATATCCAGCAAAACTCTCTATGAAATATGAAGGAGAAATTAAGATATTTACAGATAAACACAACTTTAGAGAATTTGCAAAAACTAAACCAAGACTGCAAGAAATGCTAAAGGAGATTGTTTGGCCTGATGACCAATAATATCAGGTACCAGCACAATACAAGGTCACAAAACAGAACGTCCTGATATCAACGCAACTCAAATAGTGAAAGCACAAAAACAAACAAATTAAGACTAATTCTAAAAAATAAATAAATAAACAAAATAATACAGATAACAGGAAATCATGGAAATCAATAGATAAACGATCACAATAATCAAAAAGAGGGACTAAATATAGGAGGCATTGAACTGCCAGATGGAGAAGGATACAAGGCAATATAGAAGGATACAAGTTAGGTTTTTAATTAGAAAAATAGGGGTAAATAATAAGGTAACCACAAAAAGGAATATCAATTCCATAACTCAAGAAAAAAGCCAAGAAAAACGTAACGACTTAACAAACACAAAGTTAAACATTATGAAAATGAGGATCTCACAAGCTACTAAGAAAAACGACTCTGCACAAAAAAGCATGTGGAAAAATGAAATGGCCAACAACACACATGAAAAGGCATCAAAATGACAGCACTAAAAACTTATTTATCTATAATTACGCTGAATGTAAATGGACTCAATGCACCAATAAAGAGACAGAGAGTCACGGACTGGATAAGGAAACATGATCCATCTATATGCTGCCTACAAGAGACACACCTTAGACTTAGAGACACAAACAAACTAAAACTCAAAGGATGGAAAAAATATATCAAGCAAACAATAAGCAAAAAAGAAGAGGAGTAGCAATATTAATTTCTGACAAAATAGACTTAAGACTTAAATCCGCCACAAAAGATAAAGAAGGACACTATATAATGATAAAAGGGACAATTGATCAGGAAGACATAACCATATTAAATATTTACGCACCCAATGACAGGGCTGCAAGATACATAAATCAAATTTTAACAGAATTGAAAAGTGAGATAGACACCTCCACATTTATAGTAGGAGATTTCAACACACCACTTTCGGAGAAGGACAGGACATCCAGTAAGAAGCTCAATAGAGACACAGAAGACCTATTTACAACAATCAACCAACTTGACCTCATTGACTTATACAGAACTCTCCACCCAACTGCTGCAAAATATACTTTTTTTTCTAGTGCACATGGAACATTCTCTAGAATAGACCACATATTAGGTCATAAAACAAATCTTTGCAGAATCCAAAACATCTTCTCAGCCCACAAGGCAATGAAGCTAGAAATCAATAACAGAAAAACTAGGGAAAAGAAATCAAATACTTGGAAAATGAACAATACCCTCCTGAAAAAAGACTGGGTTATAGAAGACATCAAGGAGGGAATAAGGAAATTCTTAGAAAGCAACGAGAATGAAAATACTTCCTATCAAAACCTCTGGGACAAAGCAAAAGCAGTGCTCAGAGGCCAATTTATATCGATAAATGCACACATACAAAAAGAAGAAAGAACCAAAATCAGAGAACTGTCCCGACAACTTGAACAAATAGAAAGTGAGCAACAAAAGAACCCATCAGGCACCAGAAGAAAACAAATAATAAAAATTAGAGCTGAACTAAATGAATTAGAGAACAGAAAAACAATTGAAAGAATTAACAAAGCCAAAAGCTGGTTCTTTGAAAAAATTAACAAAATTGATAAACCATTGGCTAGACTGACTAAAGAAAAACAGGAAAGGAAACAAATGACCCGAATAAGAAACGAGAAGGACCACATCACAACAGAACCAAATGAAATTAAAAGAATCATTTCAGATCACTACGTAAAATTGTACTCTAACAAATGTGAAAACCTAGAAGAAATGGATAAATTCTTGGAACAATACTACCTACCTAAACTAACACATTCAGAAGTAGAACAACTAAATAGACTCATAACAAAAAAAGAGATTGAAACGGTAATCAAAAAACTTCCAACAAAAAAAAGTCCCGGCCCAGACAGCTTCACTGCAGAGTTCTACCAAACCTTCAGAGAAGACTTAACACCATTACTATTGAAGGTATTTCAAAGCATAGGAAAAGATGGAATACTACCCAACTCATTCTATGAAGCTACCATCTCCCTGATACCAAAACCAGGTAAAGACATTACAAAAAAAGAAAATTTTAGACCTATATCCCTCATGAACATAGATGCAAAAATCCTCAACAAAATTCTAGCCAATAGAATCCAACAACACATCAAAAAAATAATTCACCCTGATCAAGTGGGATTTATACCAGGTATGCAAGGCTGGTTTAATATCAGAAAAACCATTAATGTAATCCATCACATAAATAAAACAAAAGATAAAAACCACATGATCTTATCAATAGATGCAGAAAAGGCATTTGACAAAGTTCAACACCCATTTATGATAAAAACTCTTACCAAAATAGGAATAGAAGGAAAATTCCTCAACATAATAAAGGGCATCTATGCAAAGCCAACAGCCAATATCACTCTAAATGGAGAGAACCTGAAAGCATTTCCCTTGAGAACGGGAACCAGACAAGGATGCCCTTTATCACCGCTCTTATTCAACATCGTACTTGAAGTCCTAGCCAGGGCAATTAGGCTAGACAAAGAAATAAAGGGTATCCAGATTGGTAAGGAAGAAGTAAAGCTATCACTATTTGCAGATGACATGATCGTATACATGGAAAACCCTAAGGAATCCTCCAGAAAACTACTGAAACTAATAGAAGAGTTTGGAAGTGTCTCAGGATATAAAATAAACATACAAAAATCACTTGGATTCCTCTACATCAACAAAAAGAATACCAAAGAGGAAATAACCAAATCAATACCATTCACAGTAGCCCCTGAGAAGATAAAATACTTAGGAATAAATCTTACCAAGGATGTAAAAGACCTATACAAAGAAAACTATAAAACTCTGCTACAAGAAATTCAAAAGGACATACTTAAGTGGAAGAACATACCCTGCTCATGGATAGGAAGACTTAACATAGTAAAAATGTCTATTCTACCAAAAGCCATCTATACATACAACGCACTTCCAATCCAAATACCAATGTCATACTTTAAGGGGATAGAGAAACAAATCACTAATTTCATATGGAAGGGAAAGAACCCCCGGATAAGCAAAACATTACTGAAAAAGAAGAAGAAAGTGGGAGGCCTCACTCTACCTGATTTCAGAACCTATTATACAGCTACAGTAGTCAAAACAGCCTGGTACTGGTACAACAACAGGCACATAGACCAATGGAACAGAATTGAGAACCCAGATATAAATCCATCCACGTATGAGCAGCTGATATTTGACAAAGGACCAGTGTCAGTCAATTGGGGAAATGATAGCCTTTTTAACAAATGGTGCTGGCATACCTGGATATCCATTTGCAAAAGAATGAAACAGGACCCATACCTCACACCATGCACAAAAACTAACTCCAAGTGGATCAAAGACCTAAACATAAAGGCTAAAACGATAAAGATCATGGAAGAAAAAATAGGATCAACCCTAGGAGCCCTAATACAGGGCATAAACAGAATACAAAACATTACCAAAAATGATGACGAGAAACCAGATAACTGGGAGCTCCTAAAAATCAAACACCTATGCTCATCTAAAGACTTCACCAAAAGAGTAAAAAGACCACCTACAGACTGGGAAAGAATTCTCAGCTATGACATCTCAGACCAGCGCCTGATCTCTAAAATCTACATGATTCTGTCAAAACTCAACCACAAAAAGACAAACAACCCAATCAAGAAGTGGGCAAAGGAGATGAACACACATTTCACTAAAGAAGATATTCAGGCAGCTAACAGATACATGAGAAAATGCTCTCGATCATTAGCCATTAGAGAAATGCAAATTAAAACTACGATGAGATTCCATCTCACACCAACTAGACTGGCATTAATCCAAAAAACACAAAATAATAAATGTTGGAGAGGCTGTGGAGAGATTGGAACTCTCATACATTGCTGGTGGGATTGTAAAATGGTACAACCACTTTGGAAATCCATCTGGCGTTATCTTAAACAGTTAGAAATAGAACTACCATACAATCCAGAAATCCCACTCCTCGGAATATACCCTAGAGATACAAGAGCCTTCACACAAACAGATATATGCACACCCATGTTTATTGCAGCTCTGTTTACAATAGCAAAAAGCTGGAAGCAACCAAGGTGTCCATCAACGGATGAATGGGTAAATAAATTGTGGTATATTCACACAATGGAATACTACGCATCGATAAAGAACAGTGACGAATCTCTGAAACATTTCATAACATGGAGGAATCTGGAAGGCATTATGCTGAGCGAAATGAGTCAGTTGCAAAAGGACAAATATTGTATAAGACCACTATTATAAGATCTTGAGAAATAGAAAAAACGGAGAAGAATACATACTTTTGTGGTTACAAAGGGGGGAGGGAGGGAGGGAGGGAGGGAGGGAGGGAGGGAGGGAGGGAGAGGGCTTTTTATTGATCAATCTGTAGATAAGAACTGCTTTGGGTGAAGGGAAAGACAACACTCAATACAAGGAAGGTCAGCCTAATTGGACTGGACTAAAAGCAAAGAGGTTTCTGGGATAAAATGAAAGCTTCAAAGGTCAGCGGAGCAGGGGCTGGGGTCTGGGGAACTTGGTTTGAGGGGACTTCTAAGTCAATGGGCAAAATAATACTATTATGAAAACATTCATCATCCCACTTTGAATTGTGGCACCTGGGGTCCTAAATGCCAACAAGTGGCCATCTAAGATACATCAATTGGTCTCAACCCACCTGGAGCAAAGGCAAAGGAAGAACACTAAGGTCACACGACAACTAAGAACCCAAGAAACAGAAAGGGCCACATGAACCAGAGACCTACATTATCCTAAGACCAGAAGAACTAGTTGGTGCCCGGCCACAATTGATGTCTGCCCTGTCGGGGAACACAACAGACAACTCCTGACGGAGCAGGAGACCAATGGGATACAAACCCCAAATTCTCATGAAAAGAACATACCTAATGGTATGATTGAGACTAGAGGAATCCCAGAGACAATGCTCCCCAGAACGTCTGATGACACAGGACAGGAACCATCCCCGAAGACAAATCATCAGGCATGAAAAGGACTGGTCAGTGGGGGGGAGAGAGATGCCGATGAAGAGAGAGCTAATTAAATCAGGTGGACACTGGAGAGTGTGTTGGCAACTCTTGACTGGAGGCGGGATGGGAAGATAGAGAGAGAGGGAAGATGGCAAAATTGGCACGAAACGAGAGACTGTAAGGGCTGACTCAAGAGGGGGAGAGCAAGTGGGAGAAGGGTGTAAGATGTATGTAAACCTACATGTGACAGACTGATTGGAATGGTAAATGTTCACTTGAAGCTTAATAAAAATTAATTAAAAAAAAAAAAAAAGAACTACTTCAGGTGAAGGAAAAGACGGCATACAATACAGGGAAGGTCAGCACAACTGGACTAAACCAAAAGCAAAGAAGTTTCCTGAATAAACTGAATGCTTCGGAGGCCAGTGTAGCAGTGGCAGGGGCCTGGGACCGTGGTTTCAGGGGACATCTAAGTCAATTGGCATAATAAAATCTGTTAAGAAAACATTCTGCCTCCCACTTTGAAGAGTGGCGTCTGGGGTCTTAAACGCTAGCAAGTAGCTATCTAAGATGCATCAATTGGTCTCAACCCACCTGGATCAAAAGGAGAATGAAGAACACCAAGGACACAAGGTGATTACGAGTCCAAGAGACAGAAAGGGCCACATGAACCAACGACTACATCATCCTGAGACCAGAAGAACTAGATGGTGCCTGGCTACAACTGATGACTGCCCTGACAGGGACCACAACAGAGAACCCCTGAAGGAGCAGGAGAGCAGTGGGATGCAGACCCCAAATTCTCATAAGACCAGATTTAATGGTCTGACTGAGACTAGAAGGACCCCTGTGGTCATGGCCCCCAGACCTTCTGTTGGCCCAGGACAGGAACCATTCCCGAAGCCAACTCCTCAGACATGGATTGGACTGGACAATGGGCTGGGGAAGGATGCTGGTAAGGAGTGAGCTTCTTGGATCAGGTGGACACTTGAGACTATGTTGGCATCTCCTGCCTGGAGGGGAGATGAGAGGGTGGAGGGGGTTAGAAGCTGGTGAAATGGACATGAAAAGAGAGAGTGGAGGGAGAGAGCGGGCTGTCTGATTAGGGGGAGAGTAAGTGGGAGTGTGTAGCAAGGTGTATGTGGGTTTTTGTGTGAGAGACTGACTTGATTTGTAAACTTTCGCTTAAAGCACAATAAAAATTATTAAAAAAGAAAAAAAAATTTTGTTTCATCTACATATTTTTTCAATTGCATATTATGAAAATATTCAAACATACACCAAAAGTAGAGAAAATAAATAATGAGCTCTTATGAACCTATCACCTAGCTTCAACTATTATTAACAATCTTGTTTCATCTCTCTCTCTGGGTAGTGGTGGTCATTGTGTGCCGTTGAGTCAATTCTGACTCATAGCAACCACATGTGACAGAATAGAACTGACCGCATAGGGTTTTCTTGGCTGTAATCTTTACTGAAGAAGATCACCAGGTCGCTCATCCCAGGAGCCGCTGGGTGGATTTGAACTGCTAACCTTTTGGTTAGCAGCCCAGCACTTAACCGTTGAGCTGCTAGGATTCATTTCGCTCACACTCCAATTTGGCTTTTGCGTAGAATTATTTCAAAGCAAATCTTAACCATCATATCATTTCACCAAAAAATACTTGAGAGTGCATTTCTGTCAGATGAGAATAGAAGTTTTTAAAGAAATAGTCCCATGGCACTATTACACCTAACAAGTTAATAACAATTTGGAGTGGACCATTAGGCATGAGGCTGTAAGGTGATATCAAAGAAGAAAGGCTAGCGGTGCAGGGGCCGCCATCGTATTAGTTTCCTATTGCTGCTGTAACAAATTACGACACAGTTAGTGGTTTAAAACAATGCAAATTTATTATCTTACAGTTTTGGAGGTCAGAAGTCCAAAATCAGTCTCAGTGAACTAAAATCAAGGTGTCAGCTGGCCGGTGTTTCTTTTTGGAGGCTTTAGGGGAAAATCTGTTTCCTTGCCTTTTCAGGTTCTACAGTCTGCCCACATTTCTTGGTTTGTGGCTCACTTCCTCTGTCTTCAAAGCCAGCAATGTTGCACCTCTCTGGCCACTTTTTGCTGGTTGCATCTCCCTCTATGACTCATCTGCCTCCCTCTTCCATGTTAAAGAATCCTCGTGATTACATTGGGCCCCCTGGAAAACCCAAAATACTCTCCCTATTTTACGATCAGCTGATTAGCAACTTTAATTCCATCTACTACCTTAATTCTCCTTTGCCATGCGACCTAACATAGTCACAGGCTATGGGGATTAAAAAGTGGACATATGGCGGGGGGGCGGGCATTTTTCTGCCTGCCACAAACCCCCTCCTCTATTAGTTATCCATGGTCCTTAATATATGGTTGGGACGGGCAGAGTCAGGGGAAAGCAAAATAATAACATGATCTGAAAACCATAAGAGAAGGTGTTATGGATTGAATAAACCAAACCCGATGCCGTTGAATCAATTCTGATTTTTCGTGACCCTGTAGGACAGAGTATAACTGCCCCATAGGGTTTCTAAGAAGCGGCTGGTGGATTCAAACTGCCAACCATTTAGTTAGTAGCCAAGCTGTTAACCACTGAGCCATCAGGGCTCCAGACGGATTGAATAGTGTCCCCCAAAAGTATGTGCTGTAAATCCTATCCCTATTTGTGAATGTAATCCCATTTGGGAATAGGGGTTTCTTTGTTATGTTAATGAGGTCATATCAGTGTAGGGTATGTTTTAAGCCAATCACTTTTGAGGTATAAAATAAGCAGATTAGGCATAAAGAAACCAGCAGAGATGGGGGAAGGGAGATGCCATGTCACATGAAGACCGCCAGGGAACCAAAGAATAGAAGCTGAAAAGAGACAAGGTTACTTCACCTTTCTTTCTGATAGCTGACAGAGAAAGTCTACCCCTAAAGCCAGCACCCTCAATTCAGATTTCTAGCCTCCTGAACTGTGAGCAAATAAAGTTCTGTTTCTTAAAGCCACCCACCTGTGGTATTTTTGTCATAGTAGGACTAGATAACAGAAGGGATTCAAGTTCTATATAAGAAGCTTCAGGGAAAAGTCTCCCAGGAAAAGAGATAAAGACCTTCAGAGAAAAAAAGGCACAAAGAAAACTGAGAAGTCCTTTTGCATAATTTCCAGCCTAGGCAGATAGAGTGCATGTTTGGGGAAAAGGAGGAATGCCAGGCCTCTTTCTTTTTCTCTCTGAACAGAGATTTGGTCCTGTTAAATGGGCCCTCAATGATGGGAAGAGTCACTATGGCACTTTCTTAAATTATAGAAATCTTAACCTAGGTGTGCCACCAAACATTTGGCCCACTGCTGCTGTGCCTTTGCCAGCAGGGCACAGAGGCACAGAGAGGGTGCCTGTCAGGCTGGGAGCAAGGACTCCAGCATTCCCCTTTGTGAATCTGTTTGCAAAGAGGCCACGTGGACTTGGCTCAAAATCACACCGATTCTGACAAGAACACAAGCCCAAGAAGAAATATGGTTAAACCAGGTGTTTTATGACTTCAGTTTACCTCTTCCTTTAAAACATTAGGAAATGTCAAACTTGGTTTGTTCAGATTTATTCGGGGACACATGGAAGAGGGAAAAACTAAAAATCCTCTTGTTGGCTGGCTCACAGCTACCTCTTGGGCATCATTGAACTGCTTTTTTAAAACCAGGGTTTACTTCCAAGCCTTCCTTGATTTAGGATGGCTGATGGCCAGAAATCACACACACACACACACACACACGGAGTCATCTATGATTGCTGTTTGGTGCTTGTTGTTTGTTAGCTAAAACTTGATTGTGAGGTTAATGTGGAGACCATTTTCAAATACTAACAGTTTTGTGGTTCTTTCTCATATTTTCTGTATTCTGAAATTGTATTATAAATGTGGAGCAAGCCTCATGTTTATTTTTATTAAATAGCAATGCTTGGCTATTTTGTATTTCTTGGCCTGTGGGCTATGTGTGTGTGTGTCCTTATTCGCATATGTGGGTAAAGAGCCCAAGAAACAAACATTTTCTACTTTTACACGAAAGTGACTTTTCGAGAATTGCTGAATTGTGATTTTGAGAAACACATTTGAATGCAGGGCAAATTACAGCAAACGAAACTTTGGTACAGTCTCACAACTATTTTATCTGAATTTTAGTTTAAACCAGAAAACTGTGGCTGTGACATAGATAGACTGCTCCTTATGACTATTTACTCCTTATAACTAGTCTAGCCTGTGCTCCACACAGGCCAGGTCGACCAAGCCACCAGCCAGCCACTCATGGGCCAAAATCAGAGGACTGGTGTAGGGATCTCAGTGGCCCAGCAGGTTCCTGTCTCTGGGCCATGGGAGCAGTGATCCTTTTGGGGACTGCCTGGGTATCACATACCTTGCTCTCACCACAGGATGGCATTTATCTTTCTGGGGTTCTCACCCAACTCTGCAAAGAACATCTTTGAGACAGAGAGAGACTGGTGGGAAGAAAAGAAGGCAGCTGAAATGATGTTTAATTCTGGGGGTTTCACACTGTTTGCTGTGCTGTTTGATTTCATTAACAGCCTCTCTCCTGCAATGTCAAGCATCTCTCAGGACTTGTGACTGTTCCTGAATCTGGGACTCTAGATTGGAGGAGCCGCTCTGGGCACCGAAGGGGGAATGAAAGGGAAGAGCTGTGAGCCTTAACTCCGCTGCCGTTCATCACAAAACAAAAGGCTTCATTCTCTCTCCTTTTTTGGTGAGGGCAAAGGCTGGCAAAGAATAAGAGAGCCTCTTTCTTTACGTCAAACAAAAATAGAGAGAAGAGAGACCATGCAGTTCATCTTTGTTTGGGGAAAACTTCAGGTCTGTTACAACAACAAACATCAATTGCGGCTGGTGGCCACAGCCCTGCCGAAGGAAATCCAGGCCACATTAAAATCTGGGGAATTTGAAATGGCGGCATTTGTGGCTTGCAGATTTCCATTGGTGATTTCTTTAAAGCCAAAAAAGTTATAATTAAAATAGAAATGGATTCAATTATTTCTGTCCCTTGTCTGAAAAGATGTAGCTGGTAACGAGAATCACATGTCAAAACTTCAGCTCCTTCTATTTCCAAGCAAGTTGTCCCATAAGAGAAATTCCTTCTTTTCAGCAAAGTTTCAGTAAACCACATTCTCCCTCTTCCAGCTCAGTCCTGCCTCTGTGGCCACTGTGGTTTTGCACTGATTTCCAAAAGTCCCAGTGGTGAAGTTAGTCATATTAAATGTTCTCATTTCTCTCCCTTCTTCTCTTTATAAGACAGGTCAGGGCAATACAATTTATCTGTATGTTTTAAAGAGACAGAGATGGAAGAGAGGGGGTGGGGAGGGCTGTCTTAACCAGTCAGGATGCACTCTACCAGGAATGACGGGCTGGGCATCTTCTGGAAGGTAATGGTTTTGGAGGCCTGAGCTAGCCCTGCCATCACCCCCTGGTTGTGGGTGGGAAGAAAGGAGGTGACTGTGGAACCCTGGCAGCACAGTGGTTAAGAGCTACAGCTGCTAAGCAAAAGGTCAGCAGTTCAAATCCACCAGCTGCTCCTTGGAAACCCTATGGGGCAGTTCTACTCTGTCCTATAGGGTTGCTATGAGTCAGGATGAACTGAACGGTAATGGTTTTTTTTGGTTTTTCTGTAACCCAGTGGAGGCCAGGATTGAGGAGAATGCTCACTCACTGGGTGAGTGAGGTTCGGATAACATGGTGGCCATCAGTGTGCCTTTAAAATGGCAGAGCCTGTACTGGGACAGAATGCCACGTTACCAGAAATAAATAATAGATTGTATAATAGTATTGCTTTTATCATCATTACTACAATGACTCATGACAGATTTTGTCTGCCTGTCCCAGATCCATTCAAGTATAGCAGGAATCCCTACTCCCTCCTCCCTCCAGCAAGCCCTAGAGGCAAGAACGGGTTCAGCCCCCAGTGTCCAGCTACTACAAACATTCATGTACGAGTCTTTATGTAGACGTATGTTTTCATGTGCTTCTTAGTCATTTGTACATTTTCTTTGGTGTAGTATCTATTAAAATCTTCTGCCCATTGTTTGAGTTGTTTGACTTCTTATTATCAAGTTATAGGAGTTCTTCATATATTCGGGATACAACTCCTTTATCGGCATAGAATTGTAAATATTTTTTCGTATCTGTGGTTTGTCTTTTTATTTTCTTAATGGTCATAAGTTTGTGTAGCACTTTAATTCCTCTGTTAACTATATTTTTGAGTTACTGTCTTAGTGTTTGCTTTAAACCCATTGCTGTCAAGTCAAATCTGACTCATAGCAACGTTATAGGGCTGTAATTCCATGGCTATAATCTTCACAGAAGAGCCATGGTGACACCGTGATTAAAGCACTCAGTTGCTAACCAAAAGGTTTTCAGTGGTTCAAACCCACCAGCTGCTCTGTGGGAGAAAGATGTGGTAGTCTGCTTCTGTAAAGATTTACAGCCTAGGAAACCCTATGGGGCAGTTCTACTCCGTCCTATAGGATTGCTATGAGTCGGAATCAACTCAACAGCAGTGTTTTTTTGTTTTTTTTTTTAAATCTTTATGGAAGCAAACTGAGCAGACTGCCACATCTTTCTCCCACAGAGCAGGTGGTGGGTTCGAACCACTGACCTTTCAGTTAGCAGCCAAGCATTTAACCACTGGGCCACCAGTGCTCCTTGTGTTTGCTCCAGGAATCACAATGCTCATTTTAGCATATCGTAATTTACTTCAGGTTAATACAATGAAACCTGTGAGAGCCGGAACACAATGGGACTGCCTTGTTTTTCCAGGTCTCACAAGTCTTCTGCCTTTGACAGGGTACAGTCACCACTTTTCTATTGCTCTCTACTTAGTGGAAAATATTTGAGTTTTCCTTCTCTAATGGGTTTCTGCCTTACACAGGTTCTGACTTTTGCAGGTTGTACTATACTAACTTAATCCAATAAAATATACCAGCTTTTCTCCACTATAGCTCCATTTTCCCTCCCATCACTTGTGCTATAAATGTTATATATAATGTCTTAGGCTGGGTTCTCTAGAGAAGCAAAACCAGTGAAGCATATATATATAGAGAGAGAGAGAGAGTGGTTTATCTCAATGAAATAACTCACACAGTTGTAGAGGCTGGCAACTCCCAAGTTCATGGGTCAGGAGTCAAGCTGGAAGCTTTTCCTGAATCACATAGCTGCAGGAGCTGAGGAACCCAAGATCGGCAGGTAAGATAGCAGCCTGCTGGCTCACAGGCTGTGGAAGCCAATGAATCCCAAGATTGTCAGACAATATGGCAGGCCACTAGCTCAAGTCCCAAGAACTAGAGGTCAGATGATGATGAGCCAGATGCAGGACTCAGAGGAAACAAAAGCCAGCAAGCTTTGCCAGAACATCCATATATACTGGATGCAGGCCAAACCCCTGAGGAAACTCCCCTTACAACTGATTGATTGATCACATCATGGAGGTGATTACATTATATCACAAAATGGAGGATAACTACATCATTACATAACAGCCAATTACATGGTTACATAACTGCCAAACTACATCATTGCATAACTGCCAAACCACTGAGAATCATGGCCCAGCCAAGTTGACACACAACCTTAACTATCACATATAGTATGACATTTATATATGTTAGAAACCACTACTCCAAAAAAAAAAAAACAGTGCTATATTGTTTTACGTAATCTTTTGTCACTTAAGAAATAATAGAAGAAAAGAGAAAAACATATGTTCATTAAGTCTTTTACAATTGCTCAAATATTTACCATTTCTAGAGCTCTTCATTTCTTCTTGTGGATTCAAGTTACCATCTACAGCCATTTTCTTTCAGCCTGAACTCCTTCGTTTAGTATTTCTTGTAAGGCAGGTCTGTTAGCAACACATTCTCTCAGACTTTGTTTATCTGAGAATATCTTTACTTCATTTTCATTTTTGAAGGATAATTTTGCTGTATATTGAATTCTTTATTGACAATTTTTTCCTTTCAGTATTCTAAATATGTTATTATATTGCCTTCTAAGCTCCATTGTTTCTTATGACTAGTCAGCCAATTATCATATTGTTGTTCCCCTGTACATGAGGATTAGTTTTCTCTTGCTGCTTTCAAGATTTTTCTCTTTGCTTAGGCTTTCAACTGTTTGATGTAACTAGGTGAAGATCTCTTTGTGATTTTCCTACTTGGATGACTTTGACCTTCTTTGGGTCTGTAAATTAATGCTTTATGTCAACTTTGGGAAGTTTTCAGCCATTATTTCTTCAAAAATCTTTCTCTTTTCATTCTGGGAATCCCATTACATGATTGATATGCTTGATGTTGTCCTACAAGTCTCTGAAGCTTTGTTCATTTTTCTTTAATCATTTTCCCTCTATTTTTCAGATTGATTACATTTTAATGATCTATCTTCAAATTCACTGATTCTTTCTTCTATCGCAAATCTGTTGTTGAACTCATTTAGTGAATTTTTCATTATGGTTGTTACACTTTTCAACTCTAGACTTTCCATTTGGGTTTTTTTTTTTTTTTAAATCTATTTCTTTATTGATATTCCTACTTGTTGAGTCATTTTTATCATACTCTCCTTAAATTCTTTAAAAACAGATTCCTTCCATTTTTTGGAACATTTTTAAAATAGCAGCTTTTAAGTCCCTGTTAAATCCAACATCTAGGCTACTCTGAGACAATTCCATTAACTTTTCTTGAATATGGGTCACACTTCTTTTTTTTTACGTCTCTTTTTTTTTGTTGTTGTTACAAACTAGACATTTTAGACAATATGTTCTAGGAACTCTGGATTCTGTTTTCTTTTAATGCTCTGAAAGTTTTCATTGTGCTGTTTATTTGTTTGCAATGTGCCTGGACTTGGTCCACACAATCTGTCACCCTGCTGTGTGTGTCTGCTGATGTCTCTGCTCAGATTAAAAAAAAAAAATCTTATTTAATTTTTGGTCTGGCTTTCTATGAGTCACTTCTGGGTCTGTACATAGCGAACTAGTGACCGAGGGGCTGGTCAGAGGTTTTGCTCAAACACCACAATCTACTGATAGATCTATATTTGATTTGGGGGATGTATTCAAATTTGGGGCAGTTTTGAAGTCTGCCCCAGTTGTTTCTTTAACAGCAAGCCCTCTCAGGTCTCCAGTGTGCATGTGCATAGGCTCCCAGAGAGCCTGGGATATGTGGAATTCTTATCAAGTCCTCAATCGCTATTTCATTTCCAAGATCTCCCTGTTAAATTTCTAACTAGTCCTCCAGTCCACTTCTCAACCCAACCAGGATTGCAACTTCAGACTAAGACATCTGCAGCTTCTCCCATTTGCTGTTGGGTATGGGTTTCAACCCTTCACTTCATATCAAGTGAAGCTGCGCTCTTTGCTGGTTTTCATGGCTGGTCCTATCCTACTAGAATTACCATGCTGAATAAGGCAGAGAATGGAGTCATTACTAGGCACAAACACCACATATTTCCATTGTTTCTACCTGAATCTCTGCAGTTTTTTGGTAAACATACATTTCTAAATTTGTTGTTTGCCTGTGGTCAAATGTTGAAATGACTTTTCTTTGTTTTTTACAATTCTGTCCAGTTTTATAGTCATTTTTGAGGGAAGAGAATTCGTGGACCTCTTCATAGCTAGAAGTCCCACCTACATACAAAATGTTCATCAATAAGTGCATTTTTATTATTTTTAAGCAAGACATAGTATTAATTTAGATATGGATGAGTACCAATAAATAAAATTAAATTAAATAATGTGACTCTGAAATTTTATGATCAGAACTGGAAAAGCTATTTCAAAGACATTTTGAGATTATTCTTATGACTTCAAGTTTTGATTTGAAAAATCTAATTATCAGAATTGCAAGTCTCAAATTTTCACAGTAGGAAATTATTTTAAACTTTCAATTTAGCAACAAGCATATGAATGAGCTGGAGTCTAAATTAAAGAATTCTAAATTTATGCTTGATCTTAACTGTTACTGAGGCATAAAATGAATATTTCCCTGATGTCCTATGACGGGGTGAGTGAATTTGGGGATTATGATTTATATGTTTACCGTCCTCTTTTAAATGGATTCAGCTGTCATGCATGTGGCACCAATAGAATGTAGAAGTCTGCCTGTGGACCAGGATTGTGGTTGGCTATCCATGTACCGAGCCAGGCTGCCTCCCCTTGGTCCTTGTCAGCTCATTCCTCCTTTCTAGTCCACTCCTTTTTCCCTTGGCTCTGGTGAGAAGATGGGAAGTGGGGCTACAGGACCAGCAGAACATCAGCATGCCCTTGTTTCCTTCACTGATCAGCCCATCTTTCCCTAAGTCTTTCTCTTTGTGTTCTCTCATAATTATGTGGACTTTCTCCAAGGCTCATCTTTGTCTTCCCAGGGCCTAGAGCATCAGAAAATCTGTTTGCACCCTCATCTCAATGATGCTGATTCCCAATTCCTGATCCTTTCACCTCCACTTCAATTCCAGGTGCCTCCCAATTCTCCCTTTCATCCTGCTCTGCCCGGCTCTCAGAGACCCTGAGTTCCCCTCATCACTACCCTGCTCAGGACCTGTAATGACTCTGCAATGCCTACCCAAGCTAGTGTGTGTCCTGCTGGTATCCATGACCTGGCTTGGCCTTATCTACTGTTATGGATTGAATTGTGTCCCCAAAAAATGTGTGCTGTAAATCCTAAACTCTACCTGTGGTTATAATCCCATTTGTGAATGGGTTGTGTTTGTTACATTAATGAGGCAGAATTAGGTTATCTCAGTGGGGTTAGATTATGTTTACTATGTTAATGAGGCAGGGTTAGAGTGTATCTTCAGTCAGTCTCTTTTGAGATATAAAAGAGAAATTGAGCAGAAAGGAAAGGGACCCCAGACTATCAAGAAAGAAGTGCCAGGAGCACAGTGTGTCCTTTGGCCCTGGGGTCCCTGGACTGAGAGGTTCCTAGACCAGGGAAAAATTGGTGACAAGGACCTTCCCCCAGAGCTGCCGGAGAGAGAGAAAGCCTTCCCCTAGTGCCAGCACCCTGAATATGGACTTCTAATCTCCTGAAAACTGTGGGAAGATAAATTTCTGTTACAGCAGCACTAGATAACTAAGACATCTACTTTACTTCTCAAGTGGAAGACATGATGGTACGGAATAAGGCAAGGGGAGAACGATCATTCAGACCTGCACAACCTTAAGTAACTGCACCACTAACAAAAATGCCTTGCCTTTAAAACCAAAACTACAAACAAAAATCTCATTGCCGTCGAGGCGATTCCGACTCATAGCGACCCTATAGGACAGAGTAGGCTGTAAATCTTCACAGAGACAGACGGCCACATCTGTCTCCCACGGAGCGACTGGTGAGTTTGAACTGCTGACCTTTCAGTTAGCAGCTGAGTGCTTTAACCACAGCACCACCAGGGCTCCTTCCTTTGCCTTTAGGAGCATAAAAATAGCTTTTATATGAAACCATAACAGAAGCATTCAGAGTAAAGTATGTTTTTAAATGTCTTAGTGGGAGTGATTCAGAGTCTGCGGGCTCAGTAGATCCAGGGTGTGGACATGAGTTCAGTATGGCTTCTTTGGTGCAAGGTCTGCGATTTAATCCCACAGAGTGATTCTTGCCCAGTCCTGTCTAACCACTGTTTCTTTCCTGGCATAGCATGGTATGCACAGTTTGTCAAAATTGTTTCACTAATTCTTCTATGTACCCAAGATAGCAGGCCTTACAACTCTGTTCCTGTTCCCAGCCTGTGACACCAACCCACCTGCCATGTCCTCTCCTCCTGGGGCAGTCATACCATGTGTGCGCTGGAGGCTTTAAGAAGCTAGCATACTTTACAGACTTGGATTTTAAAAGAACAGCCATTTCATATTTTCCATAATTTCTTACACTTATCAGCATCAGTACGTTACTGAGGAAAGCATCTTTCATGCTCCCTGTGAAATCACAGCTATTTTTTAGACACCACTGAAGAAAAAGCCAGGCCTGATTCTGGGGCTGAGAAGTGGCAGGAGTATGAGGCCAGTGCGCTGGATCCAAAGTGCTGTTCTTGAGAGAGGCCAAGCAGGGAGCAGGCTGGGTGGTGGTGATGGTGGCACGTGACTGTGTCTCTGTACCCTGTCCTGTCCACCTCTTCCTATTCAGGGCCTTTGCAGAGGCTGTTCCCTGCTGGGAACTCTCTTAACCTGGTTCCTTTTCTCATTTTATGCCTTAGCCTGTTACATTCTTACCTAAGGGAGCCTTATTGACCCTCTTCCTCATACTCATCCACCCTAATTCATTCTTTGTTTCATAGCCTTACCTATGATTTACCACTATTTGATTTATTTGTCTGCTCACTTTTCTTTTCCCATGGTGAGCTCTTTATCCCCACTGAGATCCCAACACTGAGCACTGGTTTCCAACACATATCAAGTGCTCAAAAACTCCAGTGGAGTGCATTCCTACTTGAAAAGGCCCAGGTGATGTACATGCAAACACTGTGGACACCACCAAGGGCATAGTAACTGCACTAACTACTAGGCTTTCAGACCAGCACCTTACAGGGCCCCAAGGCCAAATGAATAAGTCACAGCCTGAGTCTTCTTACCTGAGCAGCTCCTCATCTCCACCTTCATGACCTTCATCCTCAGTTGGACTGCCTGCTCTCCATCAGTCCCCAGTGTGGACACCAGGCTTTGGGAACCAACACTTCTTCATGAAGCTCCTGCTTGCATTACCAAAGATCTATGTGTACACACACCCAGGAGAGTGGCAGACATGGTAACACTGTTCTGGGCCAGGGCAGGCATAACAAGCAAAGATGCAGGCACCAGACCCATGGTCAGGTCTCTGACCAGTGTCCTCCCTCAGGGGAAAGTTGGCTGGGATCCTGAGGGCACACAAAGGCCAGCGGGCTCATAAAGTGTATAATTTTGTTACAATGACAAGACACAGCATGTGCACAAATTAATCCAGATGAAATAGCCGCTAGGTTTACAAGCAAATCACATAGAGTTCAAAAACCAAATCAGTGCTATCCCTAAATTGAAATTACTACTGCAGGAAAGTTTTCACTCATAAGCACTCCTGATTTATGAACTGACCAAGTGGAGCTGTGGTCTAAGCAGACCCTCCCACTTCCCCAGCAGAGCTTTCAGGCACATGCAGTGGCCACGGAGGGAGTCATTTTGCAAATGAGCAGAAAGGATTCTAGTTAGAAAACTTCAGAGAGCCCTGAGGGAGGGAATCAAGACAGGCCTGTATTTCATGTGAGAAGTGAAAACCGAATAAACAAATCTGCCTGTCACGGCAACTGGCCAGCTCAGCTGTGTAAGTGAACAGCAAAAACATACCCGGCTCTGTGGAAGCCCCTGGAAGAAAGCCAGAACCTTATATACTTAGCCTGACTAGTTGATGGTGGTGGTTGTTCTTATCATAAATTCATTTATTTCTTAATGTATTGGTTTATTTGACTTTCAGCATTTGCTAGACATTTGTACTGATGGAAGAAATGATTAAATAATATCGTAAAATAATGCTTCGGCCTGACTCAAAATGAAAATGTTTATAATGTTCACATTAACACCAGATGATGTCACTCTGACTATTGTGCTGCTTTTTCAAAAACATACTGGGATGAAAAAAATTCACCCAATAATCTAAAAAGAACCAAGACTCTAAAAGGCTTTTTCTCTGTTATACCCTTCTCCTCTGTGATTTGTCGCCAACAGTAAAACCTGTGAGCACTGGTTTTATATCAACACTAAAACAGTGGATGTCAGAAGCTCAGTAACACTGAATGTTGGAAACTTATGTGTCTCATCATCCAAAGAGCCCTCAAGGACCAGAGAGATGACACAGGTGTCATTACATACACGGATCTATGTCTTCTCTTGGTCCTACACTGTGGGATTTGAAGGCCTCTGTACTGTGACTTCTGTAACCCCCTTTTCTTCACTGTCTTTTTTCTCCCCCACTTTATTATCCCTCTCCCTCCATCCTGTGCTGTGACTGACTAAACCAACTAGGCCTCATCCCTAAAGCATCAGCCTTTGTGGTGGAGAAATAGGTGCAGTCTCAGTGCCATAAACTGCCACCCTCAGCAGAGAGCCACCACTCCCCAGCCCATAGACCCTCAGCTCTGAGCAACGAGGAGGAAAGAGTCTCTCAGCCTAGTGAGCTACCTGTGCTCAGGTGAATTTCTCAATGCTCCTCTCTAACCAGAAATTAGATGGTTGCCCTGGTAAATTCTATTGAACTTATAAGAAATTATAGCTATCATACATACACTATTGAACAGAAGAGAGGAAGAGGGAAAAATTCCCAATTTTTATTTTTGTAGGACAACCCTAATACCAAAACCAGACAAAGACATTACAAGAAAAGAAAACCACAGACTAATATCCTTCATGAACATAGAAGCAAAAATCTTTTAACAAAAATATTAGCAAATTGAATCCAGCATTATAAAAAATACATCATGACCAAGTGGAGTTTTCACCAGGAATGCAAGTTTGTTTAACTATTTTAATATCAACATCATTCATCACACTATCAGACTAAAGGAAAAAAATCATACAACCATCTCAATAGATGCAGGAGAAGCATTTGAAAAAAATCTAGCACTAAAAGAGAACTTTCTCAACCAGGTAAAGGCCATTTCAAAAAAACCTGTAACCGATATCATATATACTTAATGATGAAATATTGAACATTCTCACCTTACAAATGAGAACAAAGCAAGGATGGCCACTTTTGCCATTTCTATTCAGTGTTGTACTGGAGATAACTGGTCTTTGACACAATAGGACAAACAAAGAAATAATAGGCATAAAGGTTGGAAGAATTAAAATTACTTAGGACTAATTTTTTTTTTTTTTTTTTTTTAGGCAGGACTAATAAGTGAAGTTAGCAAGGTCTCAGAATACAGGGCCAATATACAAAATCAGCAACAAATAATTGGAAAATGAAATTCAAAAAATACTATTTGACTACCAAAGGTCAGCAGGTGAGAATACATTGGGGTGTTGGAGTTGTTTTATGTAATGTAGTGATTATGGTGATAGTTATGCACATTCTGAAATTGAAATTAAGAAAATTATTCAATTTAAATTACATCAAAAAGAATAAAATTCTTAGAAATAAATTTAACAAAAGAGGACTTAAGACTCGTACACTGAAAACTACAAATTGAAAGAAATTAAAGGAGAAAGAAAAGAAATGAAAGATGACCTAAATAAATGGACCTCTGGGTGGTGCAAATGGTTAACATACTCGGCTGCTAACTGAAAGGTTGGACGTTCAAATTCACCCAGAGGTGTCTTGGAAGAAAGGCCTGGCAATCTACTTCCAAAAAATCAGCCATTGAAAACCCTACGGAGCAGAGTTCTACTCTGACATACTTGGGGTTGCCATGTGTTGGAATTGATTGTATGGCAACTGGAACTGGAAATAGATGGAAAGACATCCTATACTCATGGTTTGGAAGACTTCATATTGCTAAGATAGCAATAATCTTCCAAATTGATCTATATATTCAATGCAGTCCTTATCAAAATCCTAACTGCTTTTTTAGAAAAAATTGGCAAGCTGATCCTAAAATTCACAGGGAAATGCAAGAGACCCAAATAGTCAAAATAATCTTGAAAAAAGAGGAATAAAGTTGAAGAGCTCAAACTTCCTGATTTCAAAACTTATTACAAATCTACAGTAATCACAGTGTGGTAGTGACACAAGGATGGACATATAGATCAATGAAATAAGTTAGCAAGTCCAGAGAAGAACCCATATAGTTATGATTAATTGATTTTTAATAAGGGTGCCAAGACCATTCAATGGGGGAAAAATAGTGTTTTCAACAAATGGTGACGGGACAACTGGATATCCATATGCAAAAGAATGATGTTGAACTCTTACCTCACACCATATACTAAATTTAAATTAAAATGGATCAAAGACCTAAGTGTAAGAGCTGAAACTATAAAACTTTTAGAAGAAACTTAGGTATAAGTCGTCATGACCTTGGATTAGGCTTCTTGGATCAGTTTCTTGCATATGACACCAAAAGCACAAGCAATCAAGGAAAAAAGAGATAAATTAGATTTCATTAAAATTAAAACTTTTGTGCTTCAAAGAACACTATCAAAAAAGTGAAAACCCACAGAATGGGAGAAGGCATTTGCAACTCATACATTTGATAAGGATCTGGTATCCAGAATATATAAAGACCTCTTACAAATCAATTATAAAAAGAAAAAAAAACAAATTAAAAAATGGACAAAGGATATAAATAAATACTTCTCCAAAGAAGATTTACAAATGGTCAACAATCACATGAAAAGATGCTCAACCTTCTTAGTCATTAGGAAAATACAAATCAGAACCAGAATGAGATACCACTTCATACTCACTAGGATGGCTAAAGTAAAAAATACAGTAACGAGTGTTGACGAGGATGGATAGAAATTGGAACCCTCACACATTCCTTCTGGGATTGTAAAATGATGCAGCCACATTGGAAAACAGCATGTAAGTCCTTCAAAAAGTTAAACATGTAGTTATCACACGACCCAGCAACTCCCAGGTATATACTCGAGAGGAGTGAAAACATATGTCTACACAGAACCTAGTTTAAGGCAGCATTATTCATAACAGCCAAAACGCAGACGCAATCCAAGCGTTCATTAGCTGATAAATGGATAACAAAATGTGGCATATCCATAAAATGGAATACTATTTAGCCTTAAAAGTAATGAAATACTGATCTTTGTTATAACATGGATGAACCTTGAAAATATACTAAGTATCATTATCAATACTAAGTAAAAGAAATAGTTTTTTCTTTAGTTCTTTCAGCTTGAGAAATGCCAAGTGTGTTCTTCCCTTTTGGTTTTCTATCTCCAGGTCTTTGCACTTTTCATTAACACTTTACTTTGTCTTCCCAAGCACCCTTTGAAATCTGTTCAGCTGCTTCATCATTTCTTTCTTTCACTTTAGGTACTCTGTGTTCAACAGCAAGTTTCACAGTCTCTTCTGACATCCGTTTTGGTCTTTTCTTCTTTCCTATCTTTTTAATCTACCTCTTGCTTTCTTCATGTATTATGTCCTTGATGTCATTCCACAACTCGTCTCATCTTTGGTCATTAGTGTTCGATGCATCAAATCTATTTTTGAGATGGTATCCAAATTCAGGTGGGATATACTCAAGGTTATATTTTGGCTCTCATGGACTTGTTCTAATCTCAACATGACCCTGCATATGAGCAATTGATGGTCTGTTCCACAGTTAGCTCCTGGCCTTGTTCTGACTGATCATACTGAGCTTTTCCATCCTCTCCTTCCACAGATGTAGTCGATTTGATTACTGTGTATTCCATCAGGTGAGGTCCGTGTATATAGTCACCATTTATGTTATTGAAAAAAGGTATTTGCAATTAAGATGTCGGTTTTGTGAAATACTATCATGTCATCTATGGCATTATTTCTATCACCAAGGTCATATTTTCAACCACCAATCCTTCTTCATTTCCAACTTTCTCATTCCAATCGCCGATCATTATCAATGCATCTTGATTGCATATTTAATCAATTTCAGACTGGAAAAGTTGGTAAAAATCTTCAGCTTCTTCATCTTTGGCCTTAAAGGTTAGTGCATAAATTTGAATAACAGTCATATTAACTGATCTTCCTTGTAGGCATATGGATATTACTGACAGCATTGTACTTCAGGATAGATCTTGAAATGTTCTTTTTGACGATGAATGCGATGCCATTCCTCTTTAATTTGTCATTCCGTGTATAGTAGACCATATGATTCTCTGATTCAGATTGGCCAATACCAGTCAAATTCAGTTCCCTAATGCCTAGAAAATCAATGTTTATGCATTCCATTTCATTTTTGATGACTTCCAGTTTTCCTAGATGCATACTTTGTACATTCTACATTCCAATTATTAATGGATGTTTGCAGCTGTTTCTTCTCATTTTGAGTCATGCCACATCAGCAGATGAAGGTCCTGAAAGCTTGAGTCCATCCACATTGTTAAGGCTGACTCTATGTGAGGAGGAAGCTCTTCCCCGGTCATATTTTGAGTGCCTTCCAACCTGAGGGGCTCATCTTCCTGTACTATATCAGACAATGTTCCGCTGAGATTCGTAAGGTTTTCACTGGCCAACTTTTTCAGTAGACTACCAGGTCCTTCTTCCTAGTCTGTCTTAGTCTGGAAGCTCAGCTGAAACCTGTCAACCAAGGGTGATCCTGCTGCTATTTGAAATACTGGTGGCAAAGCTTCCAGTATCATAGCAACTCGCAAGACACCACAGTAAGACAAACTGACAGATACATGGAAACTGAAGAAAAAACTCAAGCCTCGAGTTGCAATTTTGAAGAATTCTATGGGAAAAATATTAAACGATGCAGGAAGCATCAAAAGAAGATGGAAGGAATACACAGAGTCACTATACCAAAAAGAATTGGTCGACGTTCAACCATTGCAGCAGGTAGCATATGATCAGGAACCGATGGTACTGAAGGAAAGGGTGTCCAAGCAGCATTGCCGAAAAAGAACCTCCAGGAATTGATGGAATGCTCACTGAGATGTTTCGACAAATGGGTGCAGCACTGGAAGCACCAATTTGTCTATGTCAAGAAATTTGGAAGAGAGCTACCTGTCCAACCGACTGGAAGAGATTCATATTTGTGTTGATTCTAAAGAAAGGTGATGCAACAGAATGTGGAAATTATTGAACAATATCATTAATATCATACACACGTAAAATTTTGCTGAAGATAATTCATGAGGTTGTCACGGTACATCAACAGGGAACTGCCAGAAATTCAAGCCAAGTTCAGAAGAGGACGTGAAACAAGGAATATCATTGCTAATGTTAGATGGATCATGGCTGAATGCAGAGAATATCAGAAAGATGTTTGCCCATGGTTTATTGACTACGCAAAGGCATTCAACAATGCTGATCATAACAAATTATGGACAACATTGCAAGGAATTGGAATTCTAGAACACTTAATTGTGCTAATGAGGAACCTGTATTTAGACCAAGAAGCAGTCGTTCAAACAGAACAAGGGGATGCTGCATGGTTTAAAGTTAAGAAAGGTGTGCATCAGTGTTGTGTACTTTCACCATACTTACTCAATTTGTATGCTGAGCAAATAATCCAAGAAGCTGGACTCTGCGAAGAAGATCGGGACATCAGGATTGGAGGGAGACTCATTAACAACCTACATTATGCAGATGACACAACCTTGCTTGCTGAAAGTGAAGAGGACTTGAAGCACTTACTGACAAAGATCAGAGACCACAGCCTTCAATATAGATTATACCTCAACATAAAGAAAACAAAAATCCTCACAACTGGACCAATACACAACATTGTGATAAATGGATTCCATTTTACTTTGATCCACAATCAACACCCATGGAAGCAGCAGTCAAGACGTCAAACGATGCATTGAATTAGGCAAATCTGCTGCAAAAGACGTCTTTGAAGTGTTAAAAAGCAAAGATGTCACTTTAAGGACTAAGGTGCACCTGACCAAAGCCATGGTGTTTTCAATCATCCCAAAATCTTGCAAAAGCTGAACAATGAATAAGGAAGACCCAAAGAAGAATTGCTTCCTTTGGATTATGGTATTGGCGAAGAATATTGAATATACCATAGACTGCCAGAAGAACAATCAAATCTATCTTGGAAGAAGTACAACCAGAATGCTCATTAGAAGCAAGGATGGTGAAGCTTTGTCTCATGTTCTTTAGACATGTGATCAGGAGGGACCAGCTCCTGGAGAAATACAATATGCTTCGTAAAGTAGACAGTCAGTGAAAAAGAGGAAGACGCTTAACAAGATGGATGACACAGTTGCTCCAACAATAGGCTCAAGCATAACAATGACTGTGGGGATGGCGCAGGATCAGGCAATATTTTGTTCTGTTGTACATAGGGTCACTATGAGTCGGAATCGATTCCACCGCACCTAACAACAACAAAAGAAATAGACAGAAAAGACCATATATTATACGATTCCATTTATATGAAATGTTCAGACCAGGCAAATCCACAGATATACAAAGTAGATTAATGGTTGCCAGGGGCAAGGCAGAGGGGAGAACAGTGAACAACTGCTAATGGGTACATTTCTTTTGGGGTGATGGAAATGTTCTCAATTTAGATAGTGGTGATGATTGCACAATGCAGTGAGTATGATAAAAACCACTGAATTGCACATTTTTTTTAAGTGTACTGTTTTTTTAAGTAATATTTTCTTGTATTTTTGGTGAAAGTGTACACAGCAAAACAGGTTCCATTCAACAATTTCTGTACATACTGTTCAGTGACGTTGGTTACATTCTTCACGTTCTGTCAACATTCTCGTTATTTCCGTTCTCATTGTTCCATTCCCATCAATCTAGTCTCACTGCCCCTAACCTTCTCATCTATGCTTTGGAGTAATTGTTGACCATTTGGTCTCATATAGATGATTTTTTAAAAGGGTGCAGCCCTCAAGGGTGATATTCTTTGCTTTATGAGCTAATTTGCTATTTAGCTAAAAGGTGACTCCCGGAGATAGTTTCAATTCAGGGCTTAAAGTTATCTCAGAACAAGATTCAGGCATTCCTCCAGTCTCAATGGGTCCAGTAAGTCTGGTTTCCTTAAGAATTTGAAGTTCTGTTCCACTTTTTTCCTGTTTTTGATCAGGATTCATCTATCAAGTCCTTGATCAAAACGTTTAGTAATGGTAGCTGGGCACTAGCCCATTCTTCTGGTCTCATGGAAGAGGAGATAGTAGTTCATAAAGGCAGTTAGACCTGCAGCCCATTTCCTTCTCTGATTCCTGGCTCTCCTTCTTCCTCTGCTCTTCCAGGTGAATATAGACCAATTGTTGTATCTTGAATGGCTGCTTGTAAGCTTTTATGACCCCAGGCACGACTTACCGGACCAGAGGTAGAACAGAGACTCTAGAAACAATATTAGGCCTGAATTGTATACTTTTAAAGGGCAAATTTTAATGTGTGTGAATTAAATCTCAATTTAAAAAATTATACAACATGGAATCTTACAACAAAAAAGTGAATACTAAAAAAAAAAAACCCGTTGCCGCTGAGTCATCCTGACTCATTGCGACACTATAGGACAGAGTAGAGCTGCCCCATAGAGTTTCTAAGGAGCGGCTGGTGGATCCAAACTGCGAACCTTTTAGTTAGTAGCTGAGCTGTTAAGCACTGCACCATCAGGGCTCCATTGTTGTTATTAGGTGCCGTCAAGTCACTTCTGACTCATAGCGACCCTTTGCACAACAGAACAAAGCACTGCTCGGTGCTGCACCATCCTCACAATTGTTGCTATGCTTGAGCCCATTGTTGCAGCCACCGTGTCAATCCATCTTGTTGAGGGTCTTCCTCTTTTTCTCTGACCCTCTACCAAGCATGATGTCCTCCTCCAGGGACTGGTCCCTCCTAAAAACATGACCAAAGTATGTGAGACATAGTCTCGCCATGGTTGCTTCTAATGAGCACTCTTTTTTTCTGAACATTTTATTGTGTTTTAGGTGAATGTTTACACAGCAAATTAGTTTCCCTTTCAAGAATTTATACACAGTTTGTTCCATGACATTGGTTGCTGTCCATGCAATGGGCCATTACTCTCTTATTAATCCTGAAAAAAATAATAGTGTCTATCTAAGACAAGGATTCTATACATAATTTCACAAGTTATACATAGACATCCATTTCAATATTTTATTATTCTGATTCCTATGAATACGGATCTTACAACTCCCCCCCCACCCCCCACCTCCCCCAATCTGTCTGTTCTCTGGGTATGACTTCGCCCTGGGAAAGATACTTCCTATTAGTGTGACATGGAGGTTCAAATTCATGTTAGAGCCCATTGTATTTAATTTTTGCCTGTTGCTTACACTTTTATTCCAGAATATTACTTTCTTTTTTTTAATTTTTATTGTGCTTTAAGTGAAAGTTTACAAATCAGGTCAGTCTCTCATACAAAAATTTACATACACCTTGCCATAGACTCCTAATTGCTCTCCCTCCAATGAGACAGCATAGTTCTTCCCTCCACTCTCTTTCCTCGTGTCCATTTGGGTAGCTTCTGGCCCTCTCATCTCCCCTCCAGCCAGGAGATGCCAACATAGTCTCATGTGTCCACTTGATCCAAGAAGCTCATTCTTCACCAGTATCATTTTCCACCCCCTATTCCAGTCCAATCTCTGTCTGAAGAGTTGGCTTTGGGAATGGCTCCTGTCTTGGGCTAACAGAAGGTCTGGGGACCATGGCCTCTGGGGTCCCTCCAGTCCCAGTCTGACCATTAAGTCTGGTCTTCTTACGAGAATTTGAGGTCTGCATCCCACTGCTCTCCTGCTCCCTCAGGGTTTCTCTGTTGAGTTCCTTGTCAGGACAGTCATCGGTTGTGGCCAGGCACCATCTAGTTCTTCTGGTCTCAGGCTGATGTAGTCTCTGGTTTCTGTGGTCCTTTCTGTCTCTTAGGCTCATAATTACCTTGTGTCTTTGGTTTTCTTCATTCTTCCTTGCTCCAGGTGGGTTGAGACCAATTGATACATCTTAGATGGCTGCTTGCTAGCATTTAAGACCCCAGACATAATGAGCATTCTTGTTGTACTTCTTCTAAGACAGATTTGCTCATTCTTTTGGCAACTCATGGTATATTCAATATTCTTCGCCGACACCACAATTCAAAGGCATCAATTCTTCGTTCTTTCTTATTCATTGTCCAGCTTTTCCAAGTCTATGAGACGATTAAAAACACCATGGCTTGGGTCAGGCGCACCTTAGTCCTCAAGGTGGAATCTTTGTTTTTCAATACTTTAAAGAGGTCTTTTGTAGCATATTTGCCCAATGCAATCCGTCTTTTGATTTCTTGACTGCTGCTTCCATGGGTGTTGATTATGGATCCAAGTAAAATGAAATCCTTGACAACCTTAATATTTTCTCCATTTATCATGATGTTGCTTAGTGGTCCAGTTGTGAGGACCACACCACTGAAGGCTGTGGTCTTTGATCTTCAGCAGTAAATGCTCCAAGCCCTCTTCACTTTCAGCAAGCAAGGTTGTGTCATCTGCAGGTTGCTAATGAGTCTTCCTGCAATCCTGATGCCCCAATCTTCTTCAGAGTCCAGGTTCTCAGATTATTTGCTCAGCATACAGATTGAACAAGTATGGTGAAAGGAAACAACACTGATGTACAGTTTCCCTGACTTTAAACCATGCAGTATCCCCTTGTTCTGTACAAACAACTGCCTTTTGATCCATGCAGATTCCTCATGAGCACAATTAAGTGTTCCAGAATTCCCATTCTCCACAATGTTAGCCATAATTTGTTATGACCCACATAGTTGAATGTCTTAGCATAGTTAATAAAACACAGGTAAACATCTTTCTGGTATTCTCTGCTTTCAGCCATGATCCATCTGACATCAGCAATGATACCCCTGGTTCCACATCCTCTTCTGAACCTGGCTTGAATTTCTGGCAGTTCCCTGTTGGTATACTGCTGCAGCCACTTTTGAATGATCTTTAGCAAAATTTTGGTTGCATGTGATATTAATGATATTGTTCAGTAATTTCTGCATTCCGTTGGATCACCTTTCTTGGGAATAGGCATAAATATGGATCTCTTCCAGTCAGTTGGCCAGGTAGCTGTCTTCCAAATGTCTTGGCATAGATGAGTGAGCACTTCCATTGCTGCATCTGTTTGTTGAAACATTTCAATTGATATTGCATCAATTCCCAGAGCCTTGTTTTTCCCCAATGCCTTCAGTGCAGCTTGGACTTCTTCCTTCAGTATCATCAGTTCCTGATCATATGTTACCTCCTGAAATGGCTGAATGTCAACCAGTTCTTTTTGGTATTGTGCCTGTGTGTATTCCTTTCATCTTCTTTTGATGCTTCCTATGTCGTTTAATATTTTTACCACAGAATCCTTCAAAATTGCAACTCAAGGCTTGAATTTTTTCTTCAGTTCTTTCAGCTCGAAAAATGCTGAGTATGTTCTTCCTTTTGGTTTTCTATTTCCAGATCTTTGCACATGTCATCACAATACTTTACTTAATCTTCTCGAGCCACCCTTTGAAATCTTCTGTTCAGCTTTTTTACTTCTTCATGTTTTCCTTTTGCTTTAGCTACTCAACGTTCAAGAGCAAGTTTCAGAGTCTCTTCTGACATCCATTTAGGTCTTTTCTTTCTCTCTTGTTTTTTTAATGACCTCTGCTTTCTTCATGTATGATGTCCTTGATGTCATTCTGCAACTCTTCTGTTCTTCGGTCATTAATGTTCAACGTGTCAAATCTATTCTTGAGATAGTCTCTAAATCCAGATGGGGTATACTCAAGGTCGTACTTTGGCTCTCATGGACTTGTTCTAATTTTCTTTAGTTTCAACTTGAACTTGCATATGAGTAATTGATGGTCTGATCCACCGTCGGCCCCTGGCCTTGTTCTGACTGATGCTTTTGAGCTTTTCCATCGTCTCATTCCACAGATGTAGCTGATTTGATTCCTGTATATTCCATCTGGCTATGTCCATGTATATAGTCACTGTTAATGTTGTTGAAAAAAGTATTGCAATGAAGAAGTCATTGGTCTCACAAAATTCAATCATGGGATCTCCGACATCGTTTCTATTACCAAGGTCAAATTTTCGAACTATGGATCCTTCTTTCCAACTTTCACATTCCAGTCACCAGTAATTATCAGTACATTCTGATTGTTCTGATTGTATGTTCAGTCAATTTCCGACTGCAGAAGTTGGTAAAAATCTTCAATTTCTTCATCTTTGGCCTTAGTGGTTGGTGCATAAATTTGAATAATAGTCGTATTAACTGGTCTTCCTTGCAGGCATATGGATATTATCCTATCACTGACAGTGTTGTACTTCAGGATAGATCTTGAAATGCTGTTTTTGATGATGAATGCAATGCTATTTCATAGACAATATGGCTCCATACTACATGTAAATTATAAAAAAAAAATTTTAATATCATTTACAATAACATCAAAAAATGCTTAGGAGTAAATTTAATAATATGTCTAAAACCTCTACACTGGACACTTGCTGAGAGAAGTTAAAGGAGACCTAAATAAATGGAGGAATATGTCAAATTCATGGTTCAAAGAACTCAATATTGTTAAAATACTCATTCTTCTCAAATTGATCTATAGACAATGCAATTACAATGAAAATCCTATTAGTTTTTTTTTTTTTTTTAAGGAAAATAATAGCCTGGAGGAAAAAAAAAGTCTGATTGCACAATTTATATGGAAATACTATGGACCTGGAATAGCCAAGATAATTTTGAAAAGGACAAAGCCGAAGGACCTATACCACTTGATTTCAGGATTTCTATAAAGCTACAGTAATTAAAACAGTGCAGTATTGGCATAAGGAATAGATCAATGAAACAGAAGAAAAGACCGGAAATTGACCCACAAGTATATGGCCAATTGATATTTAAGATAGGCACCAATACAATTCACTGGGGAAATACAGTCTTTTCAACAGATGGTGCTTGAATAATTGGATGTTCATATGGGAAAAAACAAACCTTTACCCCTATGACACATCATACACAAAAAAAATTAATTCAAGATGGATAGTAGACATAAATATAAAAATTAAAACTATAATGCTTCTAGAAGAAAGCAAGGGGGATATCTTTATGACCTTGGTAATCGTAGAAGAAAAAAAAATTTGACCAAAATGGTGTAAGCCACTAACTCAAATTCAAACTCAGCTCATCAGAAGATACTGTTCAGAGAATGACAACAGTCCTGATGATTATCTCAGCTTGTTTAGTACCACTGGGCTCCTGCAAGTTTCATTGACTTCCCACTCCCCCTGCTCCAAAGGCTTGGATCAGTTCAAACATCTTACCCATATTTTCTTTCACTTAAGTTTATAGATTGACAGGTTGTGAAGGGTGAGTACAGCCCTGACCAATTCAAGAGCTTTTCTGCCTAACAACAAAGCCTACACCTCTAATGACATTTCAGCAAATACCACTAGGCCATGGCTTTCTCAACTCTCCTTTTAATATGTAATAGGTAGCCAAGTTCAGGCACTAAAAGCATTAAGAGTCACATTTGGAATGCCATGAGCGAGCTGGCAATTGTGAAAACTGCCTGTGTGATGCCTCAGCTTGCTCAAGCATCTTCTGTAATATTTTATACAGTGAACACTACGGCACTTTATGTCGATAGCACCAAACAAAGCACTCTCAAGTGAGCTCCCCCACACATGGGGGTTATTACCTTCATTTTCAGATAAACACATTACGGTTTACGAGCATTCTTGTAACAGCGGAGTTTCCTATCTAGTAAGTAAAGGGCTTAGGACTCAAACCCAGATCCTCAGACTCCAAATCCAGCTCTTCCCACCTCACTGTCAGGCCTGGATGTGAGAGGATGGTGGAAATAGTATCCGTTGCTAAGTCTGCTTCTTCAGCAAAGCTGCATTTAGGATGCATGAGTAAGATTTTCTTCAACAAGAGGGTTGTAGGATGACTTATTTTTTAAGCCTTTACTTATTTACTTAATAAAATTTTAATTTTAGAATATTGATTGAAAACTAGTGAAGATAGTACAGAACGTTCTGTATACCCCTATGCAAACAACATTTAGCAGAAGTTACAGAATGGAGATGGAACCAATCAGATATTTTGTCTATCCCAGCATTTCCTGGTGCTGTGTAAGCTGCCAACGTGGGGTTGCTGAAGGTGCTGGGAAACTCTGAGGCTTTGTTTCATGGAAGTAAGCAGCACTAGAAGCTCCAAGAATGAGCAGGCCAGCCTGGTTTTGCTTAAACTGGGAGTCCTTTGATTCGCCAGTGTTATGGGTTGAATTGTGTCCCCGGAAGTTTGTGTCAACGTGGCTAGGTCATGATTCCCAGTATTGTGTGGTTGTTCACTATTTTGTGATCTGATGCGATTATTCTATGTGCTGTAAATCCTAACCTCTATGATGTTAATGAGGTAGGACTAGAGGAAGTTATATTGATGAGGCAGGACACAATTTACAGGATTAAGTTGTATTTTCAGTCAATTCTCTTTTGAGATATAAAACACAGAATCAGGCATGGGGACCTCATGCCACCAAGAAAGGAGAGCCAGGAGCAAGCAAGTCCTCTGGACCCAGGGTCCCTGTGCTGAGAAGCTCCTGTGGTATTTCTGTTACAGCAGCACTAGATAACTAAGACAGCTAGTTACCACTCCAAAGAGGCCATTTCTGGGCATGTGCCATGCTCAGAAATGAGTTCTAAGATGACAAAGTCACTCAGTTGCTCTGCAGCTTTTTGATTAGCAGATTGTTTTCTGAGTCTTCAAATCCTTGTTTCATTTTGAAATGCCAAGCCATTGCAAACTAAGAGGAGCATATGACCAAGGGCTGGGCATAGCAAAGACTCACTAGAAGCTGTGCTGACAGCCCCTACCCCTGGCCCTTTGAGGTCAGGTTTTCTGCCCTGACTCATACACAGGTCAAGGGCATGCACTGGATAGGGAAGAACATGAGACCAAAAAGAAGACAGCAAGAAATAGAAAACAAAGGACTAGGACTGAGGTAAATGAGCCAGGATGGAGCAAGTGATTTTCAATCAGCTGCTAACCTAAAGGCTGGAGGTTTGAACCCACCAGTGGCTCCCTGGAAGAAAGACCTGGAGATCCGTTTCTGTAAAGATTACAGCCAAAAAAACCCTATGGAGCAGTTCTACTCTGTAACAACACATAGGTTTGTCATGAGTTGGGAGATGACTGGACGGCAGCTAAGAATGACAGAACTGAGGTATGGGGAAGCCCAAGAGACAAGAGAGCTTGAGAGAGGACAGATAAAACAAAACAGCAGGGTGTTAGAATTAGATTTCAGAGGTGGAGCAGGTTCATGCGGTATATTTCAGTATTTCAAAGGTGTTTGCCAGCTCATTTGTTTTTCATTTCTTTCAATATCTTCTGTAACTTTTATGATATTATGAAGTAATATGTGTCATAAGTACCAAAACCAAAACCAAACCCGTTGCCCCTGAGTTGATTCCGACTCATAGTGACCCTATAGGACATAATAGAACTGCCCCATAGGGTTTCCAAGGAAAGCTGGGTGGATATGAACTGCTGACCTTCTTGTTAACAGCCAAACTTTTTTTTTTTTTTTTTAATAGTTTGCCCATTTTTTTAAATTAATTTTTATTGTGCTTTAAGTGAAAGTTTACAAATCAAGTCAGTCTCTCACACAAAAATTTATATACACCTTGCTGTATACTCCTAACTGCTCTCCCCCCAATGAGGCAGCACACACCTTCCCTCCACTCTCCATTTTCAAGTCCATTTGATCAGCTTCTGGCCCCCTCTGCCCTCTCATCTGCCCTCCAGACAGAAGGTGCCAACATAGTCTTATGTGTCTACTTGCTCCATGAAGCTTACTCTTCACCGGTATTGTCTTCTATCCCACAGTCTAGTCCAATCCCTGTCTGAAGAGTTGGCTTTGGGAATGGTTCGTGTCTTGGGCTAACAGAAGGTATGGGGGCCATGACCTCTGGGGTCCTTCTAGTCTCAGACGATTAAGTCTGGTCTTTTTATGAGAATTTGGGGTCTGCATCCCACTGCTCTTCTGCTCCCTCAGGGGTTCTCTGTTGTGTTCCCTGTCAGGGCAGTCATCAGTTGTAGCCGGGTACTATCTAGTTCTTCTGGTCTCAGGCTGATGGAGTCTATGGTTTCTGTGGTCCTTTCTGTCTCTTAGGCTCATAATTACCTTGAATCTTTGGTGTTCTTCATTCTCCTTTGATCCAGGTGGGTTGAGACCAACTGATGCATCTTAGATGGCCGCTTGCTAGCGTTTAAGACCCTAGAAGCCACTCACCAAAGTGGGATGCAGAATGTTTTCTTGGTAGATTTTATTATGCCAGTTGACTCAGATGTCCCCTGAAACCATTGTCCCCAAACTCCCGTCTCTGTTACTCTGGGCTTCAAAGCTTTCAGTTTATGCAGGAAACTGCTTTTCGTTTAGTCCAGTTGTGCTGACCTCTCCTGTATTGTGTGTTGTCTTTCCCTTCACCTAAAATAATACTTATCTTCTATCTGATTAGTGAAAACCCTTGTCCCTCCCTTCCTCCGTCCCCTCGCTCGTAACCGTCAAAGAATATTTTCTTCTCTGTTTAAACTTTTTCTCCAGTTCTTATAGTAGTGGTCTTATACAATATTTGTCCTTTTGCAACTAATTTCACTCAGTATGCCTTCCAGATTCCTCCATGTTATGAAATGTTTCACAGATTCATCACTGTTCTTTATCAATGTGTAGTATTCCATTGTGTGAATGTACCATAATTTCTTTATCCATTCATCCATTGATGGGCACCTTGGTTGCTTCTATCTTTTTGCTATTGTAAACAGTGCTGCAGTGAACACAGGTGTGCATATATCTGTTCGTGTAAAGGGTCTTATTTCTCTAGGATATATTCCAAGGAGTGGGATTGCTGGATCGTATGGTAGGTCTATTTCTAGTTTTTTAAGGAAACGACAGACCGATTTCCAATATGGTCGTACCATTTTACATTCCAACAGCAGTGTATAAGTGTTCCAGTCTCTCCACAACCTCTCCAACATTTATTATTTTGTGTTTTTTGGATTAATGCCAGCCTTGTTGGAGTGAGATGGAATCTCATTGTAGTTTTGATTTGCATTTCTCTAATGGCTAATGATTGTGAGCATACCCTCATGTATCTGTTAGGTACCTGAATGTCTTCTTTAGTGAAGTGTCTGTTCATATCTTTTGCCCATTTTTTAATTTGGTTATTTGTCTTTTTGTAGTTGAGTTTTTACAGTATCATGTAGATTTTAGAGATCATGTGCTGATCGGAAATGTCATAGCTAAAAACTTTTTCCCAGTCTGTAGGTGACCTTTTTACTCTTTTGGTGAAGTCTTTGGATGAGCATAGGTGTTTGATTTTTAGGAGCTCCCAGTTATCTAGTTTCTCTTCTGTATTGTTAGTAATGCTTTTTATACTGTTTATGCCATGTATTAGGGCGCCTAGCATTGTCCATATTTTTTTTTCCATGATCTTTATCGTTTTAGATTTTATATTTAAGTCTTTGACCCATTTTGAGTTGGTTTATGTGCACAGTGCGAGGTATGGGTCTCGTTTCATTTTTTTTTTGCAGATGGATATCCAGTTATATCAGCACAGTTTGTTAAAAAGACTGTCTTTTCCCCATTTAACAGACTTTGGGCCTTTGTCAAATATCAACTGCTCATATGTGGATGGATTTACATCTGGATTCTCAAATCTATTCCATTTGTCCATGTATCTGTTGTTGTACCAGTACCATGGTGTTTTGACTACTGTGGTGGTATAATAGTTTCTAAAATCAGGAAGACTGAGGCCTCCCACTTTGTTCTTCTTTTTCAGTAATGTTTTACTTATCCGGAGCCTCTTTCCCTTCCGTATGAAGTTGGTGATTTGTTTCTCCATCTCATTAAAAAACGTCATTGGAATTTGGATAGGAATTGCATTGTATCTACAGATGGCTTTTAACAGCCGAGCTCTTAACCACTATGCCATCAGGGTTTCTGTGTTATAAGTAGGCAATATTATGATTATGATTATATATTATACCTGAGATTTTTCAGCTGAGAACAAGAAAAGCTTCTCCCCAAATTTCTACTTGATAACATCTCTTCTTCCCTGCTCAAATCCACCCTCTCCCCATCAAACAACAACAGCACAAGAAACACCTTTCCAAACTTGATAGATAGAATCAGGGTAATGTGTACTTATAGCCTCACAAATTACTCCAGGAATGAATGGGCCAGAGTGTGCATGTGCAGTCTTTACTTGTTTTGGGTTCATCGCACCTAGCTATTGCCGGAAATTACTGCTTTGTTATCATGATTCCTACAAGGTAGAATGTGGTGGAGTCAGTGGGCATTCTGAGTCATTTCCAAAAAAGCTTTTCAGGGAAGTTCTGTGAATAATGCCATTTCTCAAGACAACAATTTCTTCTTTTAGAGTTACACCAAATAACATATTACCTTTTTTTTTTTAATTTCTATTGTGCTTTAAGTGAAAGTTTACAAATCAAGTCAGTCTCTTACACAAAAATTTATATACACCTTGCTATATACTCCTAACTGCTCTCCCCCTAATGAGACAGCCTGCTCTCTCCCTCCACTCTCTCTTTTCGTATCCATTCCACCAGCTTCTGACACCCTCTGCCCTCTCACCTCCCCTCCAGATAGGAGATGCCAACATAGTCTCAAGTGTCTACTTGATCCAAGGAGCTCATTCTTCACCAGCATCTTTTTCTATCCGATTGTCCAGTCCAATCCCTGTCTGAAGATTTGGCTTTGGGAATGGTTCATGTCTTGGGCTAACAGAAGGTCTGGGGGCCATGACCTCTGGGGTCCTTCTAGTCTCACTCAGACCATTAAGTCTGGTCTTTTTATGAGAATTTGGGGTCTGCATCCCACTGCTCTCCTGCTCCCTCAGGGGTTCTCTGTTGTGTTCCCTGTCAGGGCAGTCACCAGTTGTAGCTGGACACTATCTAGTTCTTCTGGTCTCAGGCTGATGGAGTCTCTGGTTTATGTGGTCCTTTCTGTCTCTTGGGCTCATAATTACCTTGTGTCCTTCATTCTCTTTTGATCCAGGTGGTTGAGACCAACTGATGCATCTTAGATGGCCACTTGATAGCGTTTAAGATGCCACTCTCCAAAGTGGGATGCAGAATGTTTTCTTAATAGATTTTATTATGCCAATTGACTTGAACATCCCCTGAAACCATGGTCCCCAAACCCCCACCGCCCCTGCTATGCTGGCCTTCAAATCACTCAATTTGTTCAGGAAACTTCTTTGCTTTTGGTTTAGTCCAGTTGTGCTCACCTCTCCTGTATTGTGTGTTGTGTTTCCCTTCACCTATCTACTATCTAATTAGTGAATACCTCTCTCCCTCCCTCCCCCCTCCCGTAACCATCAAAGAATATTTTCTTCTCTGTTTAAACTTTTTCTCCAGTTCTTATAATAGTGGTCTTAAACAATATTTGTCCTTTTGCAACTAATTTCACTCAGTATAATGCCTTCCAGATTCCTCCATGTTATGAAATGTTTCACAGATTCATCACTGTTCTTTATCGATACGTAGTATTCCATTGTGTGACTATACCATAATTTCTTTATCCATTCATCCGTTGCTAGGCACCTTGGTTGCTTCCATCTTTTTGCTATTGTAAACAGTGCTGCAGTGAACATGCGTGTGCATATATCTGTTCATGTAAAGGCTCTTATTTCTCTAGGATAACATATTACATTTCGAATCAGAAATAAGTCAAGCCAGAATTTTAAAAGTACATACTACGAATAAGTTGCTGTGGATTGTGTAATAGATATTTAACATAGCAATAAATAAGGCTAAAATTAATGAGTTCTCACTTAGTAACTAGTTGACACTTTATCATGTCTCTAGTTTGAAAGGCAGTATTTAGGATTTTCTTTAATGATATCTGACTTAGCAGGTGTTGCTTCACTGGGGCTGGTAGAATGACTTTTTTTTTAAGCCTTTATTTTTTAATAAAATTTTTATTTTTGAACAGTTTCGTATCTAGAGGAAAATTGTGACAATAGTACAGGGTTCCCTTATACCTGGCACCCAGTTTCCCTTATTAACATCTTGTTAGTTTGGTACATATGTTACAACTAATGAACCAGTATTAAAACATTATTATTAACTAAAGTTCAGGGCTTATTCAGATTTCCTTAGTTTTTACCTAATTTTTTTTGATCCAGCATCCCATCAAGAATGTTGTCATTGTTACATGCCATCTAGTTGGCTCTGGCTCATATTGACACCACATATAGCAGAATGAAATGCTGCCCAGTCCTGCGCCATCCCCACAATTGTTACTGTTTGAACCTCTTGTTGCAACCACTATGTCAATCCATCTCATTGAGGTCTTTTTCACTGACCCTCTACTTTATGAAACATGGTGTCTTTCTTCAGCAATAATCCCTCCTGATGACATATCCAAAGTAAGCAATACAAAGTCTCACCATCCTCCAAGGAGCATTCTGCCTACACTTCCTCCAGAACATCAGATTTGTCCGTTCTTCTGCCTCTTGGCCATCAAGGATACCACATTAGATTTAGTTGTCATGGTTCTTAAGCTCCTCTTGCTATGACAGTTTCTCATACTTTCCTTGTTTCCAGTTTTGAGGAGTTTTGGTCAGGTATTTTGCAGTATGTTCCTCAACTGGGATTTTTCTGATGTATTTCTTATTATTAGACAGGGATTATGGGTTTTGGGGAGCAAGATCACAGAGGTGACGTGCATTTCCATAACATCATACCAAGGGTACACGCTTTCAATGTGACTTATCACTGTTGATTTTAACAGGATGACTTTTTGACCTCACAAGAGAAGCACAGAGCTCCCTGAAGGATGGGCCAGAACCCCAGCTCCTGGGAGTGTGTGGGAGAGATTGTAGGGAGAAGGGCCTGAGCTCCAGATTCAGTAATGGAAAAGGAGGAAGAAACCCGACCAGGCAGGACTCTACATCTCCTGGGAAACCACAGTAACTTTTACTATTCTGTGAAGAAGGTTGCTTCCAAGGGGGAAGAACCTGCCTGGCCACCTGAACTCATCTGGTACCCAGTGAGTGGACGTCCAGGAATAGTTTTAATGGAGCCTCAAAGACACCCAGCGATCCTACGGGAGTGTGGTGGTGGTCGGGTTCAAACGAGAGTCATTTATGAATACACATATTTGCTTAGGAGGCAGAGGTTATATTTAAAACATGAGACTATTTAAGAGGATATTCTAAGTAAATTAAGGTACAAGCATTACACAGATATGGCACAAAGTATGCTGGCCGGAGAAACATGGCTGAGGTTTGGCTCTATGGGTTAAGAGCCATGGAGCACAGGATACCCAAGGCTAGTCTGAGAAGGTTTAGCATAGCTTCTGGGCTGAAGGCCCTGGGAGGCAGGAGCCAGCTGGGTCTGTAATGAAGTTGTCTGCCCAGTCCAGTGGATACTGGCCATCTTTCCTCCCCAAGCCCCACTGTCCTCGGTGATGGGGGGTGCAGGGGTAGCGTTTCCAGTCTTCTCCCTCACTCATGCTCATGGACTTTGCCTGGTGTGCAAGCCAAAATTCTCTCGGGCACTGGGTTTCCATGTGTGCTCCTGTATGGAAAGTCCCCAGGCTGCCCCAGGATGTCCTCTGCAGTGCCCCATCCTGTTCTTATCACAGCTGCATGCAGCCCGAGCCACATTCCTCCCGCCTGAGTCACTGCTCTGGCCATGGGCTCCCTTTACTCCAGCTCGGCCTAGGGACCAGGCCACCATCCATTCCATCTGGTTGCATATCCTTTTATTCTCCAGAAGCACCCGGAATTTATTTCTATGGCCTACATGGAATGGCATGGCTAGTTATTCTCCAAGAAAAATTTCCAGACTTAAATGATTACCTTTCTTTTTCTGCATCCTTCTTAAAATTAATCTTTCCCATTGCTGCTTGGCCTCACTCCTAATTACATTATTTGTGTTCTTTTTACTTAGTTTTCCCTGATTATTAAGACATTGCTCTGATTAAGTCTAGCCTATCCTTTTAGGCCTGGCTCCTGAGCTCCCTCTCGACCTCCTTAAGGGCACTTCTGACCTCCTCTTTCAGGCCTATCCATGTCTTTGCTCCTCCTTGACCACCCTAGTAACTCTCTGACGGCAGAAGGCTCTTAGCCATTCCCCACATGTATGGACAAATGAATGAATGAACAAAGTCCAGTGATGCCAAACATCTAAACCAAGTGATTTTGAATTGAATTGACCAGAGCTTTTGATAGTATGTGGGTTCTTTATCCTAAATAAGTGGCTGTTTTTGTAGCTGCTGTCACATTGACTCCAACTCATGTACTACAGAACTTAATGCTACCCAATCCTGCGTCATTCTCATGATCACTGGTATGTTCAAGTCCATCACTGTGGCCGCTGCACCAATCCATCTCAACAAGGGTGTCCCTCACCACCATTGACCAAATAAATGGTAGATCCCTGGAAATCATGTCATACTGAGTTCCAAGTTTAAAATAGCTAAAGTATATAATTTGGGACTAACTTTTGTGCTGATTATTAGATTCTAGATAAGCATCAGGAATGCCAATAATTTTAGTAAATTTATGGCAGGAAAACAAAAAATCGGAAACCCTCCCCATGGCCATTAGAAGTTTTACCCAGAGATGACAGTGGCACTGCCCAGCAACTCTACAGCATCAACTTAGGAAAGGATTTGTTGTTCTGAGCACAACATTCTCACTTTTAAGAACTGCCCATTATTCTATAAACATTGAGTGCCCATTATATGTCAGGCAAGGTGATTAATATATTTCACCATTTTTCCCTATTTAAAAAAAAAAAAGAAATATTTACTAGTATGTAAACATATACTATCACATTGCTGTTAAATGCTATCTGTGGTTTAGCTGACAAACGTTTACCCAGTTCTACCATGTGTCAACACTGCTGGGTGTTGGGCTCCCTGCTCTGAAGGCTCTCACTGCCTGGTGACCACACAAGGCAACAAGTGTGGAGACTGCCAATGGCCAGGATTCCATGGGAACATTTGGGGGAACATGGGAGGAGGAGAGGAGACAGGGGAAGCTTTCTGGAGGAGGTGTCTACTAAAGCTAAGTGCTGAGGGATGAGAGAGCGCTCTAGGTGAGAGGTACAAGGGTGAGCTTGCCACACTGCGGGAAATGAAATGTTGTATTGGACACTCAGCCTCACCACATATTTAAGAATGATATGTTAGGGCAGAAATTTTCATGGGAATTAACAAGCACCCTTCTGAGGATGGTAAAGCCAGGATACAAAGTCACAATCCCTTCATCAGAATCTGTTCTTCAAGAAGCAGTGAGGCTCAGGGAATGGGGAATGCAGAGAGGCTAGGGCACATCCTTCTAGAAACTTTTTCCCCTCCCAGTGGCCTCAGAACAAGCTCAGATGGTAATTCTTGTGTGGCCTTGGGCAGGCTTCCCAACATCCCTGGGTCTCAGTTTCCTTCAAGGTTAAAATGCGAGCAATGATGCCCACCTCAGAGGGTACTGGAGGAAATCCTGATGCCACAGTACAGGGTCTGGCTCAAGAAAAATGGCCAATAAGTGGTGTTTGTGGCCAAAGAAGGGACTCCCTGTGGGTTCTCACTGCTGTTCTGGTTTAGCATGTAAATACTGTTAAGCAAAATACCCCTAAACAAGTTCATCCTAGTTCATAGAGCATATGGTAATGAAAGAATACACGTTCATGTGAGGGGTGCGTGGATGGGATGGATCTGCACAAGAGGCTCCAGACACCTGGGGTAGGCATGCAAGGCCAACACTGCCTGTCTTAGACTTCTCCTTCTGGTCCATCTCAAAAACTCACAACCAAACCAGTTGCTGTGGAGTAGATACCAACTCACGGAGACCCCAAGTGTTGCAGAGTAGAACTGAGCTCCACAGAGTTTTAAATGGCTGTGATCTTTTGGAAGTACATCGCCAGATCTTTCTTCCAACATGCCTCTGGGTGGATTTGAACTGCCAACTTTTCCCAGCGCTTAACTGTTTGCACCACACAGGGATTCCTTTGGCCCTCCCAGTCTCCACTTACTCAAATTTAAAAGACAAGATCAAAAACTGTACTTTTTGGACTGACGACATGTCACAGAATCTTCAGAAATGGAAGGCACCTCACCATCCATTGCTCCCGTCCCCACCCCCAATTTCTTCAAGACAATTTCTATTCCTTTCTGTCATGGATTGAATTATGTCCCCCCAAAAATGTGTATATCAACTTGGTTAGGCCATGATTCCCAGTAGTCTGTGGTGGTCCTCCATTTTGTGATTGTAATGTTATGTTAAAAGGATTAGAGTGAGATTGTAACACCCTTACCAGGTCACATTCCTGTTCCAATGTAAGGGGATAAAAGGAGAGGGAAACAAGCAGAGAGTTGGGGACCTCATACCACCAAGAAAGCAGCACCAGGGGCAGTGTGTGGCCTTTGGGCCTGGGGTCTCTGTGCCTTAGAAGCTCCTCGACCATGGGAAGATTGAGAACAAGGACCTTCTTCCAGAGCCAACAGAGAGAAAGTCTTTCCCTGGAGCCAGCGTCCTGAATTTGGACTTGTAACCTACTAGATTGTGAGAAAATAAATTTCTGTTTGTTAAAGCTATCCACTTGTGGTATTTCTGTTATGGTAGCACTAGATGGCTAAGACACTTTCCATTTGATTCAATGACTTACAGGTAAACAAAGCAATCGTGTAAATAAATCTGGCAAAGCCATCTGGCATTTTGGTCTAGCTGTTTGGTTTTCACTCAAATATTTCTGAATCACCTAAGGTGTGAATGGCTCCCTGCTAGGTGTGGTGATGCCAGTTAAAGTTGCTTTAAATCAAATGCATCCACCCATTCTCCTTTAGAGAAAGAAATTTCCACTTACAATGGAAGTTCAGTATTCTCTTGTAGAGCACAGTTCTATCCCTATGGAGTCCCTGTGCTCCTTCTCGCCCTCCTCAGGCAGGTCCAAGCCAACCTTCTCCTGCTAGAGGAGCAGGAACGAGTCCCGTGCCCAGCTCACAACCCTCCCCTGCCTCCACCTAGCTGTAGAGAACATGCCACTAAGATCTACCCGGCGGAACTGTTGTGAGGGTGAGATGGAAATTGTGTATGAGGGGATGCTTTGTATTCCATTAGGTGCAATCATTAAGCCAAGGTAGCAAGGACCCTGTAACCTAATGGATGGGAATGGGAAGGAAAATCTATTTTACCTGGGCTTTCCTGGTGGACCGAAACCGCAGGTGACAGGGGTCCAGCTTCAAAGGAGAGGCTGAATTCCACAGGAAAACATCAGCAATACTCCCAATCTAGAACTCCTAGGTTGAGCTTTTTTTTTTTTTTCTTGTCTCTTTTTTTAACTACTACACTTTTTTAAAAATAATTTTTATTGTGCTTTAAGTGAAAGTTTACAAATCAAGTCAGCCTCTCACATAAAAACTTATATACACCTTGCTAAAACTCCCAATTACTCTCCCCCTAATGAGACAGCCCGCTCTCTCCCTCCACTCTCTCTTTTCGTGTCCATTTCGCCAGCTTCTAACCCCCTCCACCCTCTCATCTCCCCTCCAGGCAGGAGACGCCAACATATAACTACTACAGTTTTTGCAAAAAAAATCATAGTAAGTTTCCCTTCTTTGTCATTCTTCCTCCAAATCTAAACCCTTCTTCAAAGGAGACCACTATCAACTATGAGGTCATTTCACGTCCTTTCTTATGTATATTTAAACACAGTAATTTTTTTCTACAAAAATGGGCTGAGAATAATTTCGTGATTTTTTTGTTCCCTTAACAATACACCATACATGTTTTTTCATGTCTAAATCTGACTTTTCATATGCTGGTTTTTTAATTCACTTACTTAAAGTAGAGGGGAAAAAAATTAATGAAAATCAAAAACTGGTTCTTATAAATAAAAGATGAAACCATCCTTCTGACATTACTCAGCCCCTTTTTCTCTGGGAAGGGTCTGGGCCCCTGGCAATGCCACCAGAGGCCTCACCTTTTCTCTCCAAGACCCAACGTGCAACCAAGTCCCCACTTACATATTCCATTCCTAGAGTGTTCTGTCTTGGCTTTCCCCTTGGCTCCTGGTAGCCACATTTGCCTCTGAGGCTGAGCCAAAAGCCTCATAAAGAACATTGTCAGCCCTCTGCCACTCCATAAGCAAAGAAATGGCAACATCACATTTCAAAGAAAATGGTTAGGAGTGGGCACAAATCCATAGGTTACTATTTCTCTACAAAATCTTCCAGACAGCTAAGCAAAAAGTCTGGGGAGTTGTACAAATGTGTACTTTGGGGACATCTCATTTTCAAGATTTGGTATTGTCATTGAAGGGGCTTTTTCTTTAAAAAGACTAGAAACTCTCATCTTTATCTCTAGTTAGCAATTTCCTCCCCAGTTGTAAGAAGGGGAGATATCAATCACCAAGGCCTCGACTGGACCCCTGGCAACATTTCACATTGCAGAACCCCAGGCCATCGCCCTCTGCTCTCTCTCTGGAAAGATCAGAGGTTTTGAGTCACCAGGGCCAGAGAATATGACTCAGCTTCCTGACCCGGAGTGGAAGAGTACGGTATGTTTGGAGCACACTGTTCACCTGTCAGCAGTCAGCATCCTGTCCACCAGGAAAACACTAGTTCTTCCCAGGAAAGGCTTTGTCTGCAGTGGGAACAAAAACCTCGGTGGACAGAGGTCAGAGTCATGGAAGAAAACCAGGCTGAATTCAGGAGTTCTGAGTTTGCAGAGGGAAGAGGGATCCCCAATTTTCCTACTCAACTCTGTCCCCAAAACAAGTATACAGCTGGCTTCCTTTTTGTTTTTAAGAATTTTCCAAGGAGCACCTGGTGGATTCAAACTGCCGACCTTCTGATTAGCAGCCATAGCTCTTAACCACTACACCATCAGGGTTTCCCGTTATAGCTCATTATTGCAGGGAAATGGCAATTGATGACTACCAAAGAAGGTGGGGAGCAATCACAATTTTTAAGAAGTGCAGTGGGTCCTCTTCTTCCTCTTTCATTCGGTCCCCACGACTCCTACATCCCCTCTCCCTCCTGGCCTCAGTCACAGATCATTTGCTTTTATATTTAGCTCATTATTTACTCCTCTTGTCCCATAGAAAAGTTGAGCTAACTTATAAAAATACACAGAATAAAGGATGGAATAAATGGCCAAGGTAAGCAATGAAGAAGACACGGAAAACAGAAACAGAGCCAGCAATGAGATGAGCACATGGAAATGTCTATCATATGATGTTATTCAGTGACTCAAGTGGGCTGCAAATTTGGATCTAACAGTCCTAGGAGCCAAAGAAAGGAGAGAAATAATCAGGCAGAAGGGGCATATTTGCAGCTCAGGAGAAGATCTGTCTTTCTAATGCAGAGACCTGAGGGAGGTGGGTGATCACTGCTCACATCTGCTGGGGGCATGGGCTCGGGGACTAGGTTAAATGCTTTTCCAACATTTCTCATCTGATTCTGACAATCATGTGGGATGAACACAACTATGATGCTCGTTTTACAGATAAAGAAGCTGAGAACTTGAGAATAAGCTAGTAACTTGCCCAAGACCACAGAGTTAGTCAGTTGTAGAAATGAGGTTCAAATCTAGGCTGTCAGGCTCCAAGTCTGAGTGTGGAAACAAGTTCACCCCACTGGACAGCGGAGGGCCCAAGTGGGCATTTCTACAACAAACATACTAGAGATTTTTTGTAAGGCTGTAACTCCTTACCTCTCTCAACGTGATTCCTTAATATAAGCACAAAAGCATAAACCAGTTGAAATTAAGCGAAAGCAATTCCTTGGACCCAGTCTTGTGAATGTGCTTAGTTCTTTGGTGATCTAATTTCCTTCTGCATGGACATAAACATATTGCAGATTCCATCAGAAAGTAGATCAATAGGTATTTTCTCAAACCAGTCAGTCATTCTAATGCATCCCAAACCCACTGTAGTGAAATTTATTTATATACCCCAGACGAAACTCTAGGCTCATGTTTTTGGTCTTCCCTCTCCTACACCTACTCACCTCTACACAGGAAATACTCTTACAGCCCACCAGGACAAGTGAATACACAATGACGATCTCTATTAAGAATGCCTAAAAAAAAAAAAAAAAGACAGTCTCACCTGCCTTGTGTTTCTTTTCTTCTAACCCATTCTTTGTGAAATGCCTTAGGTATCGGGTATTCCCTCCATTCAAGACCTCATACCATTCAAACTTTCAGCATCCACAGGCCACTTCGAGCAAATGCAGACCACCAGTTTTAGATAAAAATTCATAATTTTTAATAATAAAAACATGTTATTTAAAAAATTTTTTTATTCAAACACACACAAAAGTAAACAATAGTACAATGAGCTTCTCTGTATCCAATGCTCAGCTTCAACAGTTATCCACTTATGGCTAACCTTGTTTCAACACTACTCCCATCCACCTCCTCTCTTCCATGTTATCTTGAAGTGAATCCCAGACATCATATCATTCCATCCATAAATATTTCAGTATGTGTCTCTAAAAGATATGAAATCTTTCTCTGAACTATTGTTAAAGGTGAAACAAGATTATTATCACAAGGCCATTACCACAACTAAAAGTATACACAAGAATTCCTTAATATCATCAAATATCCAAATATATCAAATTTCCAATTATCTCAAAAATGTTTTAAGGTTTTTGTTTGAATCAAGATCCAAATAAGGCCTACACATTACCCTTGGATGTAACATTATTTTAAATAGCACTAATTAGTTCACATATCTGTTAGAGGACATCATTTGCAACCTATCCCCAAGGTATGCCTTCTATTCAATGATGAGCCAGGTTCCACATTCTACCCATTCTTTTTTCCTTATCCTTTATTTCTAGTAAATTAAATAATCCCAACTCATAGTTATAGGTCATTGGAAACAGTTATCAAGTGTCTGATGTCTCTTTCCAATGGCTAAGGATTCAGAAATCAGAGATTTCTTGATGAAACCTATTTTTGGCCTTCCATCAGATGCTAAACCAATTACAAAGCACATTGAAAATCTGGGAGGATGCATGCTGTAACTTGGGAGATGGGGGCAAATGGGTCCTCCTCACCCACACAGACTGTCTCCAGCTCTGGAAAGCACATCTTCAGAATTACCAAACCAAAAAACCAAACCCACTGCCGTTGAGTCAACCCTATAGGACAGAGTAGAACTGCCATATAGAGCTTCCAAGGATCAGCTGATGGATTCAAACTGCCAACCTTTTGGTTACCATCCATGTTCTTAACCATTGTGCCACCAGGGCACCTCCAAAATTACAGGTATTTCTAACTATGCCCAGTAGTAGACTAATCGCCTCCTTTTACAATGAAATCAAGTATCAGACATTGAGAAAGAGTCTAACTCCAATCGGAGCAGATTAGACCTCAATTTGGTCTTAAGAAGACAGTCTGGTTTCTTGAATCCAGCTAATTGTTTTTCCTCTTGAAATGGGCTGAATTTTCCTTTGGACTCTCTCTACAGGCCAATGCCAGAATTGACAAGTTATCAGAGACAAATCAGCAGTGGACGTGCCATGATGAAGAAAGTCAAGCTCTCCTCCAAGGTCATGGAAAGGCCAAGTGGAAATGGTTGACAAGGGACCAGACTACTTTGGAAAGTGTAGTTAGGAGGACACGGCTAATGCCCAGGCAGGAGGCAATGAGCTTCTAGAGTGGGGAGTGGGCAGGGGCAGATAGAAAAGGAGGCGGGAGGTGTGAGAAATGGAGAGAAGGAGAGGACTGGGGCGGAGAGCTGACTGAATGTGGCGAATAAAGATGGAAGAGGAAGGAATGCAATGACATTTGTGCTTCTGACTCCAGCTGCTGGGAGGCTGTAAACAAACACCCTAAATATACACCCATATGCACATACACACAAAAGGAACCCTCTTCCAAATTGCCCATAGCCCTAGAATGGAAAGAGCCAGGTAATCCGGGAATAGGAAAACATGCCCATGTGAAAAATTCTCCTTGTAGTTATAGCAATGGTTCCAACATTGGCTGCACAGTACAATCACCTGGGGAGTTTAAAAAAGGCCTGTGCCCAGGACCCAGCTCAGGCCAGTTGAATCGGAGTCCCTGGGTATTTTTCAAATCCCACAATCGCTGCCCCCCTCCCCTGCAGGTGGTTCTAATGTGCAGCCAGGACTAAGGACTACTGGACTAACGCACTGACAACAAGGGTTACTTCAGCACAAGGTCATTAACCCGCCTGTTCCAAAACCTGTAGGACTCATTCTTGGAAACATTCACAGCTTGAAGCTTGGTTTGGCTTGGCTTGGCCCCCTGAGAAATGACCTGACCTTTGGACTCACAGGTCTCCAGCAAAAAGAGGCAGGCAGGGTAAGGGGAAGCCTGGCAAAAACTAGGAAAGAAGGGAGCGCAATGTCCCATACGCATGTTTCCCTTTACCATGGCTCAGTGGTTAAGAGCTACGGCTGAGCTTTAGCGAGCTACGGCTGAGTTTCAACAAGCTGCGGCTGCTAACCAAAAGGTTGGCTGTTGGAATCCACCAGCTGCTCCTTGGATACTCTATGGGGTACTTCTGTTACCAATTGCCAATCTGACACAAAGGGTCCTTGTCTTTTCCTGAGTAAGAATACACATGAAAGACAAACTTCATCTTCGGTAAGCTTTATTTTGTTTGAGTCAAGCAAAAGGAGTCAGCGAGGATCTAAGCCTCTCCAAAAGACTGACTCAAAAAGGAAAGCAAGGCTTGGGCTTATATGAGCTCAGTGGAGACAACAGAGTAATGAATAGTGGGCTTCTTTCAAGGGGCAGGTACTTCTCAGAATGGCGATGCATTTTAATTAGGTTGCGCCCACATCTGGAATCCAAGATGCAACCCACTGATATTCAAGATGGAGTCCTCTTGGCAGCCCTTGGCAATACTTATTACGGGCTATAGTGCAAGTGCACTGATCTTTGGCACTACATCGCCATCTTCAGAGGGCTAAGGAAGGTTAAACAGCAGCCAAACTTTGCTCTTCTGCACATGCAGGAGCCTGTAAAGGGGGAAGGGACTAGAAAAACACTAAGAAAAAGATAGTAATTCATGGGTTGTTTCAATCTTATCTCATGTTGTCAGGGTGGGTTCCTGTTTACCCAACTTCTAGATGGTAATCTTTTAACAGCTCTTTTGTTCAGCTGGCACAGTTAACCCTATCTGTCTCAGTTCTACTGTCCTATAGGATCACTATGAGTCAGAATTGACTCAACAGCATGGGTGGAAGGCAGCAGCTCTGACACCTGTGTGCATCATATTCACACCGGGGTACTTGTCAAAACGCAGATTGCTGTGCACAATGAACCCAAAGAACTAACGGATCGCACGCATCACAGCTTACACCACCCCAAGATCGGGAGAACTAGATGGTGCCCAGCTACCACTACTGACTGCTTTGACAAGATCACAGCAGAGGTTCCCGGACAGAGCAGGAGAAAAATGTGGGACAAAAAATCAAATTCATAAAAAATAAGACCAGACTTACTGGCCTGATAGAGACTGGAGGAACGTGGGAGACTATGGCCCTAAGACACCCCTCTGACTTGGAACTGCCACCTCTCTGACTTGGAACTGCAGCCATTCCAGGAAACCACCTTCCAGCCAAACAATAGACAGGCCTATAAAATAAACAATAACAACAGAAAGAACATGCTCCATAGAACAATTATATGAAACCAAAAGGGCAACATTTGCCTAAAAGATAAGACAGGAAGGGGTAGGAAAAGCAGACGAAGGGAAACAGGGAACCCAGGGCAGAAATGGGGAGAGTGCTGACACAGTATGCGGATTGCAACCAATGTCATGGAATACTTTGTGTACAATTTGTTCAATGACAAACTAATTTGCTCTGTAAACTTTCACCTAAAACATTTTTTTTAATGAAGATTGTTGGGCCCCACTTCCTGAGCCTGAAGGTCTAGGGTGTGGCCCGGGAATCTGCATTTTAACAGGTCCCCAGGGACTCTGACAGGGTTCACAAAACAAACGCTGAGAAACACAGGGAGAGGCCTACAGGAGCAAGTCTGCCTGCCCTCTGCAGTGGCCATGTGCAAGCCAGGGATTCTTTTGTTAATCCTAGACCCTGCCCCTAGAGAGTCTGAGGTGGCACCCAGCAATCAGTGTTGGAAATGATCCTGGGGCATTACCCAATTCGGGGCCCCCACAGAGAAGTGACCTACCCTACATTTTCTTTTTATCACTGAAGATGGAAGTGAAGCAGGAAGGGCCCTTGGCTCACTTGCTTGTTTTCATGGGAAGGGAAGCTAGGGATTTTCCTAAACTGACTACTGGCATAAAATGCAGGAGCAAGAACAGGAACCCAAGAAAAGAGCTTCAATTTCATCTGGCAGTGGGTCTCAAAGAGTGGTCCCTGATCTGCAGCATTAGCTAGCACTGCTCGTTAGAAATGCAAAATCTTGGCCCCACCTGAGGCCTACTGAATCGGTCATTCTGGGGTGGGGCCCAGACAGCTGTTTCAACAAGCCCTCAGGTGATTCTGATACTCCCTCAAGCTTGAGAACCAGAAGCTCAGATGCTTCAGTGATCTTGGGATTAGGAAAGGCTTCCCACTTCTCCTGGCCATCACCTCAGATCCCTTTGGGGCGGAAAGGCTACATGGCACCCCTCCTGCTCTCGCTGCTAGTGACTGGGAAAGTGCTGCATGACATGGGAGCTGCCCCCGAGAAAGGGAAGCCAAGTTCCGGGCAGCTGTCAGCTGCTCTCCGGCTGACTCCAACTTTGTTTGTGTTTTCTTCAAGCCCGGAGAGCGGCTTGGGGAGAGGCCTTCCCCAGAAAGTAAGTGCACCTGGGACCCTAATTCCCCAAAAAAGCTCTGGTTCAGGAGCCCCAGGGACTAGTCCCACTGTTCTCCCTAGAAAAGCATGGGATACAGCCCAGGAGAGGCCAGACATGTACCCAGGCTCCCCCTTTCCCGGCCCAGGGAAATGCTTTCTCCTCCCCAGGGCCTTCAATCCGTTAGTTCATTTGCATTTCCACTCCAAATATACTGAATTAGAATCTACAGTTTAACAAGATCTCCAGGTGACTCTTACGTATAGAAATTTTCAAGCACCACTGCTCTCCTAGTGGTTCTCAGGAATTAGGCCCTAACCAACAGTATTAGCATCCCCTGGGAACTTGTTAGAAATGTAAATTCCCAGCAGGGGTTCAATCTCAACAAGTTCAAAGCCCTGCTCTCTTCCTAGGATGCAGAAGCAAATACTGCCTTTCTGAGGCAGCCTGCAACCAAATGGCAAGACAAAAGCCCTTCTTGGACAAAGACAGTGTCAACACTGGGACCCCACACTTTTAGAAACAGGATCAGGGCTGGGGAGGCTGATCTGGAGGCTGAGGGCACAAAGGCGAGGACTAGCCACCCAGTGAGACAGGGCAAGATCCTCAGTTCTTTCTTTTCTGGACCCAGTGTCTTAGTTATCTAGTACTGCTATAACAGAAACACAAGTGGACGCCTTTAACAAACAGAAATTTACTCTCTCTCAGTATTGTAGGCTAGAAGCCCGAATTCAGGGCATCAACTCCCAGGTCAGCAGTTCGAACCCACCAGCCACTCCAACGGAGAAAGATGTGGTGGTCTTGCCTCATTAACCACAGACAGAGATTAGAATTTACAACACATAGGAAAATTACATTAGATCACAAAACAGGACAACCACATAATCCTGGGAATTTTATGGCCTAGCCAAGTTGACATGTATTGGCGGGGGGGGGGGGCACTATTCAGTCCATGACACCCAATTTTGGACCTCTTCTAAGCATTCCGATCAAAGAGAAAGACTAACATGCTCTAAGGAGGGAGTCACCAATATCAAGGCTAACCCAGAATTGCTGGTCAGATTCAGGGTGGCCTTTAGGTGCGGTATAAAAGAGGTCACAACTTTGGAGCAAAAATTCAGGGACTCGCTTGGTTATACTAAAAAAAGCACATTGTATTTTCTTGTCAAAGAACTTTACTTGAGGCAACAACTGAAGGATAATTTAATATCACACTTGCAGGGAAAACATACCAAAAAATCCTTAAATTAAAGCCAAACATTCTTTCCAAGGCACCGCACTGGCATTTTCAGACTGACGGCAGAACGAGTGTTTCCATGAAACAAAATCACGAGTCCAAAGTCTGCCTTTGAAGCAGTTTCCCACTTTCTTTACATCTCTTAAGGCTCAGGGGACAATGCTTGTGGCCTTTCTCAGGGCCAGGTAGCCGGTGACAACGTCGGACGGCAGCCTGCGGATGTAGGCAAACTCTTCAATGGTGCTGAAGCGCAGCTTGCTCTGGGGGTCCGTGTAGTTGGCCTGGGTGAAAAACGGGCACAGTGAACTGCAGAGCGCTCAAGTACAACTTTTAAATCATTTTTTTTTTCCATTTTACTGACACTGAAATGCATCTTCATTATGTCTTCCCGTCACCGAGAGCACTAAATTGCTCACTTTGGCAAAGGCTCATTAATCTTCCCAGACTGAGAAACGCTTTGGGGTGTGGACAGCAGGAACAGGAATAACCACATCAGACTCTGGACCCTTCTCATGGGCACCTCAAGGGCTACAAGCAACATGTCCAAAACCAAATTCATGATTGCCATTCTTCCCTGCCTTCAGACTCCCTTCTGTTTCAAACAAATGTTCCTGGAGGCAGAGAGTGTAGCCCTACCCCTATCCATGCTTGGCACTCCTGGCCCCCTACCCCTTATACTCCACACAGAGTACAGGTTCCAGGAGGCAGGAGCCCTGTGGTTTGCTAATCACTGTATCCCACTCCTAGTACAGTGCAGAGTATACAGTGGTCCTTCGGTCAGTGTCAGTACAAGGAAGAATGAATGAATGGAACTATCACAGAAAAGAGAACTTGTTTCCCACCGACGTCAAAACTCTCTTTTGGCCTGTTTCCCCATGTGCAAAGCAGAGAAAATAGTTCACTTACTATATACCTCAAAGCTTCTGTAGATTTTGAAACATGGGAATGAGTCATTTTGAGTTACTTTTTTAAAAAGCTATACACGATGCCATTAAAGTCCAGACAGACAACATCCAATTACTCATATGTGGATCGTCTGCTCCAGGGCTGATCGTCTCTGCGTGGACCTAGACTCACAGTAATCCCGTGATTTAATAAGGAGGGGGAGGCTCTCTAAAGAAGAAGTCTTCGATTCCTCCACTGGAGAAATTTCTAAGGAATTTAACTTCCATGTGCCAGGAAAATCGGATAATTCCTTAAAAGCTACGATTAATTAAAACTGTATACAATAAAACTTTGATTCTTTGACTTGGTCTAGACAGTGCCGTTCTGTACCACGCTTCCTTTAACAGCAGTAATGTAAAAAAAATGTAAGGGGAGGCTTAATTAGAAAAACAGTGACGAGTCCTCTTGTGGGTGGGCACCTGGCTGTGAGGCAGGTACACACTGCCTAACCGTCAGAGGTGAGGCTCCCGGGGTCCTGGGCAGGAAGGAGTGCAGGCCTGGGCATCTGGCTTTGATCATCCATCCTCCACAGATGAACCAGGCCCAGTCTGGCTCCATTTCTGTGGCTGCCTCACTCCTACTACCAAGCTGTGCTAAGCCAGCCCGCCCAAGTTCAGACCTCTCTGCCAGGAAGGCTGCTGAAAAAGAACACGGAATACAGAGGCCCTGTGGCACCGACAAAACTTGAACAGACTGGATCTGACCCAGGAGCCAGTGTCCAGTATTTTGAACAGAAGGATGCCAAATGACACCCCAGAGTCAGCCAAATAAAGACTTTCACTCCCACAGTCCACCCTCCTCTGGATTCCATCCCTCGAGCCTGAATGAGGCAAAGGCTGCCATCCCCAAGGGCAGTCAGCAAACAGCCTTGGGCTCCACTTGCTGCAGGGTGACAGACAGTGTGAGTGCCTTCTGGACAGCTGCCAAAGCTTTTCTCACTGCTCACCCGGAGCCACAATTCTTTCCACAGCTCTGAGACAGGGCCAAACACAGGTGTGACCTACATGCCTTCCTGCAGTGCCCAAACACAGGGGAAACAGCCACTTGGCTAGGTGGGAGCAGCTGGCTCAGTGCATACATTAGCAGCCTTTGTTTTTTAATTATGTAACTTTAAATTATACACATAACAGATGAACATATTCTTAAAAACAAAACATTACAGATAAGCCTAACGTCCTCTTTCACCACCATCTACCATCCAAAAGTCCTTTGCCTTACCCTGAGGAAACCACTGCTGGGCAGGTCCCCTTCCACACTTGTTTAATGTATACTGTCACAAACGTATATAAACACACCTGATAATCACCTGATACTTTTTTGTGAGTGTGTGTTGACTTTGACATAAGTGGTACCACTCTGTTGATACTGCTTTATACCTTTCAGTCAATAATACATCTTGGAAGTTTATCCATGTTGTTAAATATACCTCTGGCTCATAGAATAGTACGAAAATACCATCGCTGGACCTTTACCTTGCTTCCACCATTTTGCTACTACAAACAGTCTCTCATAAGCATTTCTGCACGTAACTCTTTGTGTACACTATTTCTCTAGGAAGCTGCCTAGAAGGCAAATTGCTGGGTCTTAGGCTTATGCATTTTTTGCCCCAACAGACTGTGTCAAATAGTCCTCCACCAGCGTATATTCCCACCTCAAAACAGCAATATATGAGGACATCCATTCCCTATGAGAGTGACAATATATATAGCCAAATGTCTTAATTCCTTCTCACCTTAAGTAAAAAAAAGGAATCCCTTGTTCTCTTTAGTTTTTTTCTTCATCACCAGTGAGGGTGAATATCTACTTATGGTCATCTGTATTTCCTCTCCTGTAATTGCCCATTTCATATCCTTTATCTTAATTCTTATATACAGTGGGGTAAGATGTTCTAGGTTATATATGACATGACACGTCCCTTACCAATGGCATAAAGGGGCCTGGGACAATACTTCTCACAATGATTCTCATCCCTACTAACGTGTGAAAACCACTGCACTAGCAGATGAGCTGCCTCATAATGGTGAGGATAAAGTGGATATTCTATGGGACCACTCTCCAAGTCTGGTCATAAACCATGGCTTCCACTAGCTCAGCACAAAATAGCACAGGGAAAGATTTCACTTTTGGCTATAAAAGAATAACTGGTACCTCTTCTGCCATAACTATTAAATTGGGTCAAATGTATAGTAAGACAACTATTTTCAGGCAATAGACAATAGGTAGCGCAAGTCTACAACAACTGAGATAAAGGAAATGCAGATGAGCCCCATGATCATCCCAACTCTCTGCCTATGACAATTTCCTGACATGGTTCAGGGGGCAGGGGCTCAAGCATAAGCACAGTACACGCTCTGAGCTGAGGAGGCAGAGGTCAGAGTTAGGGGCTACTGAAGTGGCTACAACTTATATAGCAGGGCATCAGAAGGGAGAGACCTGCACAGGAAAGGGAGAAAAAGTCTGTCATTTCCCATGAGTCCCTGACCACGGGCTCAGCTATTGATTCCTTACTGGAGAGATTTACCAGAGAGTAGATACTTTGGGCTTAGGAGAACTGAGAAACTGGAGGTCTAGTAGTACTGGAAGACAAACTTCAAGCCCAGCAGAGTTGAGAGATCTCTGTAAGATACCAGGCATCCAGCTGACACACTACAAAGACCACAGCTTAGGAGTAAAGATAATGAATGCCCTATTTTTGACAAACCAAAACAAAGCCTAACACCAAACCTCAGTAAGATTGGCAGAGAATAAAGAGTTTGGATGTTAAGTTCAACCAGGTTAAAGGGGCTTGGGAAACAACTGTGCTTTTCACAGACCTGTCCTAAGAAGGTATAAAACCAAGCCTATACCCATTTGGTAACTCAGCTACTGGCCAAAAAAAAAAAAAATCAACATTCTTCAGAGAAACTTAACAGAATCTGAAGTTTGTACAATGCATCTTCTACAACACATATATGCACGTGTGTGTATATATATATAGATAGACAGATGTAGATATGGAGAGAGAGAGTAGATATGCAAAGAAACAAGAAAATTTGACACTCAGTTAAGAAAAATGCAGTCAATAGAAACCGGCCCCAAGATAAACTACATGTTGGAGATAGCAGACAGACACTTTAAAGCACATATTATAAATGTGTTAAGGACTTAAAAGAAAAATATCGACTTAATGACTACACAGTCTTAAAAGACAAAGAAATCAACAGAACCAGACTCAAATATGACACAGGTGTTGAAACTATAAGGCTGGCAATTTAAAATAACTACAAAAAATATGTTAAAGGAGCTAAAAGGCAGAAAACATGCTAGACCAATAAGGTTATTTCATCAGAGAAATGGAAACTGTAAGAATCAAACAGAAATGCTGGAAATTAAAATGGCAGTAACAAAGATGAAGAATGCTTTCAATAAGTACACTTGATATAGTAGGGAAGGGACTTGAAGACATGTCAACAGAAATTATCCAAACTGAACTCAGAGATTAAAAACAACAACAAAACAGAGCAACCAAGAGTTGTGGGACACTATGAAATGGTTTGGAGCCCTGGTGGCACAGTGGTTAAGCTAACCGAAAGGCTGACAGTTTCATCTACCAGCCACTCCTCGGAAACCCCATGGGGCAGTTCTACTCTGTCCTATAGGGTTGCTGTGAGCTGGAATCGACTCGACGGCACCTAACAACAACAACGTTAAATGGTTTAACATGCATATAAATGGAATCCCAGAAGAAGAGAGACAAAGAGGACAAAAGAAATCTTTAAAGAAATAATGGCCAAGAATTGTTGAAATTAATGATAGGTATGAAACCACAGATCCAAGAAGCTCAGAGAACATCAAGCAGGATAAATATCAGAAAAACCTAGACGTAGCATATTCAAACTGCTGAAAACAAAAGACAAAGAGAAAATCTTGAAGGCAGCCAAATGCGGGGAGGGTGGGGGGAGGAACAAAGATAAGAATTGTATCAGACTTCTCGTAAGAAATCATGCAAGTAAAAAGACAACATTTAAAGACTGACATCATAAAAGTGATAAAAGAAAAAATAAATAACCCTGATTTCTATATCCATTGAAAATATCATTCAAAAATGAAGGAGAAATAAAGGCTTTCTTAAAAAACAAAGGTGAAGGAATTCATTGCCAGTAGACCTGCTCTACAAGAAATGTCAAAGGAAATTTTTCTGGTAGAAAGAATATGATACCAGATTGCAACCTAGCTATACACAAAGACTTGAAAAGAGCTGGAAATGGAGTAAATGAAGGTAAAAGAAAATCGATTTTAACTGACCATCTAAAGCACAAACAATAGCAATGTATTATGTGTTTACAGTGTAAGTAAAAGTAAACTATGTGACAATAATAGCAAAAACAATGGGAGAGTGGAATTGGAAATAGGCTATTACAAGATTCTCAAAATACACATCAGGTGATATGATCTTATTTAAACACAGACGCAGATTATTTTAAAATGTGTCTTGTAAACATTAGAGGAACCGTTAAACTTTAGAAGAGGTTTAATAAGTAAATGGAGAAGATAAATAGAATAACAAAAATGCTCAATTGACCTCAGTTATATCATGAGAAAAACATCAGACCAACTCCTGTAGTGGGCAGCCTACAAAATACCTGCCCAGTGCTACTCCAAGCGTTCATGGTCATCAAAAACAAGGAAAGTCTGAGAAACTGCCACAGCCAAGAGGAAGCTGAGGAGACCTGACAAATAAATGTAATGTGGCATCCTGGATGGGATCCTGGAACAGAAAAAGGACATTAAGTAAAAATTAAGGAAATCTGAACCCCCTGAGTCTATGGCCCCTGGACACCCTGCTAACTCAGAACTGAAACCAATCCCAAAGTCCATCTTTCAGCCGAAGATTAGACAGGCATATAGAACAATAACACACATGAGGGACGTGCTTCTCACTTCAATCGAGTATACAAGACCAACTGGGCAATGCCTGCCCAAAACCAAAGATGAGACGGCAGGATGGGACAGGAAAACCAGACGAATGGACACAGAGAACCCAGGGTATAAAAGGAAAGGGGGGGAGTGCTGACACATTGTGGGGATTGCAACCAATGTCACAAAACAATCTGTGTAAAAATTTTTTAAAGAAAAACCAATTTGCACTGTAAACTTTCACTCAAAGCACAATAAAATTTCTAAAAATTTAAGGAAATCTGAAAAAACTATTGGCTTTGGCTAGAAATAATATATCAGTATTGGTTCATTAACTGTAACAAATACACCACACTAATGATGTTAGTAATAGGGGAAAATGAGTGCAGGGTATATGGGAATTCTCTGTACTACTGTCTCAATACTTCTGTAAATCTAAAACTATTCTAAAAAATAAAGTCTATTTAAAAATGCTCAACAAATCCAAAAAAGAAAAAGAAACAAAAAACAAATGGAATAACTGAAAACAATTAGTAAGACGGTAGATTTAAATCTAACCACATCAATAACCACTTTAAAAGTAAACCTAAAGATAGCAGTTCAAAGACAGGTTGTCAGAATGAATAAAAACCAAGACCCAACTACATGCTTCCTATAAGAACTTCACTTTAAATATAAAGCCACAGATAAGTTAAAAGTAAAGAGATCAAGAGAGAGAGCATGCAAACACAAACCAATAAAAGATGGAGCAGCTGTATTCATTTCAAAGTAGACTCCAGAGCAATGAATACAAGGGATAAAGAGGGACACTACACAATGATAAAGGAATCAATTCTCCAAAAAGACATAACAATCCTAAACATGCAGGCACCTAACATGAGAGCTGTAAAATACATGAGGCAAAAACTGATACATCAGGAAGGAGAAATGGACACTATTGTAGTTGGAGACTCCATTCTCCTCTAATAGTACTTGCCATATTTTAACGCAAATAACGCGTGCCTTCTACTTTTGTGTGCCAGCTGCACCCTCCCCCTGCAAGGTATTTTTGTAAAATGTGCTATGCTAACTTTTTATAGCAACATGTGAAAAAAAAAACTGGTATAGCGGGCCTTACGAAAATACCTTGCGGTTGGGGGGAGTGGTTGGCAAACAAACATAGAAGGCTTGTGTTATTTACGTAAAAATACCGTAATAGAATAAGTAGGCAGAAAATCACTAAGGATTTAGATGACCTAAAAAAATGCTAAAAAACAACTTGACCTAATTAACATTTATAGACCACTCCACCCAACAACAGCAGAATACACATTATTCTCAAGTGCAAATGGACCTTCACCAAGACAGACCATTAGTTTTGTATTGCTGTTGTAAGAAACTATCACAGACTTAGTGGTTTAAACAACACACACTGTTATTTAAGTAGTTTTGCAGGAAAGAAGTCCAACATGGTCTCAGTGGGCTAAAATCAACAGGTCAGAAGGATTGTACTCCTTTCTGGAAGACCTATGGAAATTCTGTTTGCTTGCTTTTTGTAGCTTCTAGAAGCCACCCACAGTGCTTAAGCAGTGGTCCCCTCACTCCATCTTCAAAGGAAGCAATGTCGCATCTCTCTATCACCTTCTTGCATAGTACACCCTCCTCCTCTACTCTGAAGGACCCTTGTGATTACATTGGGCCCATGTGGATATCCAGAATAACCTCCCTATTTTAAGATCAGCTGATACAAAAAAAAAAAACAGCGCCGTCGAGTTGATTTTGACTCATCGCAACCCTGTAAGCAACCTTAATTGCATCCACAACCTTCATTCCTCTTTGCAATGTGACATAAAATATTCACAGATTCCAGGGATGAAGACATGGATAGCCCTGCCTACCACAGGGCTATAACAGGAGAATGAATAAACAAATTGTGGTATATTCATATAATGGAATAGTACTCCCCCCCAAAAAAGACGCAACTATTTATACATGAAACAACATTGATAAATCTCAAAAACATCATGCTGAGCCAAAAAAAAAAAAGCCAGACATAAAAAAGTACATACCACATGATTCCATTCATATGAAGGTGTAGAACATGCTAATGAATCTACAGTGAGAGCTCAGATTTCTGTTTGCTGGGGGCATGGGTTAGAAACTTACTGCAAAGGGACAAAAAGGAACTCTCGGGAGTAATGGAAATACATCAGTCACAACTCATCGCACTGCACATTTAAAATATGTAATATGTAAATTTTAATCGTATATAAATTATTCTTCAATAAAGTTGATTTTAAGAAGACACAGGAAGTCATGAAACTATTCCTGAGGTTAGAAGGATGACATCTGTCTACAGAAGAATCCTGATCAAAAGGAGGAAAATGCAGAACAGAATTTCAGATTTTCATGGAGGCTGGATGAATTCCCAAAACTACTGCCCTGAGATAATCTTTAAACCTTAAACCAAAAATATCCCCTGAAGTCTTCCTAAAACCAAACAACATTTTAGCTTAACCTGCTTTGAGCATTATGCTCTTTTAAGAACTATCTATATGGAATCAAACTGACAAGAGCAACTCGATAGATAGGAACCTTAGGAGGAAGTGAGTTTATATTAATGGGGGAGGAACAATTCAGGAAGGGAGGGTGAGAATGGTTACACAACTCAAAGAATGTAGTCAGTGTCACTGAATTGCACATGCAGAAACTGTTGAATTGGTGTTATGTTTTGCTGCGTATATTCTCAACAACAAAAAAAAGATGACTTCTGACAATCCTTTAGCAACCAAGGGGTTCTCTCTAGAAGACCCAAGAGATGTGTCTGGAGCTCAGGAGATCAAAACTCCAGCAGCTCTGATCAACACTGTGTCTCCATTGAGCTGCCCAGGGTATTAGGATGCTTCTTCTTGAATCTCGGCTGTCTCCAGGTCTATTCAGGGGTATTCAAAGTACCTCTCTCTACCAGAATCCAGGCCAGCCTGTCCGTGGTTCCCAACACAGCACTATAACCAAAGATGAATGGCAATAAACGCAACTACAGTGACAGTTACAGGACACTGGTATCAGGCCTGTTCCCGTACCAGAGTTATACAACTACACTCACATACCCTACCCAGAGCACACAGTTCAGGAAGCCGGATGACCTGAGATTTCACCCATGGGAAGCACTGCATGCGACTCACAGAAGAGAAAGCCAGGAGCCAGCTTACGGGAGGGGGCAGCCCAGGTGAAGAGATGTCTTAAAGTAACCTGCAAGTGAAAGTCCCCTGACACGCTAACATTTAGGAGATACACCCTGAGTGGATACAAAAGGAACCCAGCACACATACATTTTATAGGCCTCTCATTCTCCCTGTTATTTTTTAGTAACATTGTATTTAATGGCCTATGTTCAAAAGCTTATGGTACATTCTGAGGAGTGTACACTCTCTGGAGGAAAAGCCAAAATATATGAGAAATTCAGATAGCATAACCAACATATTTTCAAAGATATAGTAAAAACTCAAAAATTTTCCAATGTAAAATTTGTATAACTAATTTGGATCAGTTTGTTGCAGAATTTGGAGTCATACATTTTTATAAAAACATAAATCATACGAATGATGTGTCTGTGAGCTTAAAAAGTGGAGTGCTTCATGATCTCTGTAACTATGAGCAAAAGCCCATCCCTCAAATTTACTAGAGACAAAAAAAGGAGTAAGAAGGTGAGCTGAAGGTGCCTTTACAAGTTCCATGCTTCATTTACATTCTGCAGATAAAGAAATAAGGCTCTCTGAGGTTCAGCAGCTTGCCCAATTCCCACTGTCACGGTAACACTGGTGGTTTTCAGTATGGTTTCAGGAGTCACTGGTGAGGGATGGGGAGAAGGTCAGAGGACCAAACCGAAATAGGAGCCAGCAGGTAGGCAGGCTCCAGGTTTTTGGTACACTTAGGTTCTATAGAAAGTCTCATTTGGAAAAGAGGTTCTGATGCTTAAGAATATGATCACTGTGACTATACTGCCTCTTTAGAGAAGCTGAAATGTTAAAAAATAAAATAAAATCATCATCTAAAATACAGCAAATTTTCAAAAACTAGTTGTTTCTTCCATGTTACCGCCATATAGTTAACCAGCAGAAGTAGCAGAACTGAAACTGGAGTCTCTGGCTTCCTGGAGCAGTCTTCCCTCTAGGCTGCCCACACCGACACCCCAGGTTGGATCTATGAAGGAAATGCATGAACACCTCAGCACAAATCCACTACCTACTCAAAGTGTACGGGCTCCAGGCAGGACCAGCAGTGGTCGATACTCAGCACTGTCTAATAGATGTAACTGTGAAATCTTCTTTTCAAGGTAATAAGTTAGAGAGATGGAATTATACTCACAAGAAGACCTGAAACATCAGAATACTTCTTAGCTGGTTTAAAGGATGGAGGAGCATCAATACTGAAGTCTGGAGGGGGAAAAAAAAAGATAACTAAACTGGCTTAAAACACTCGAATCCTTTATCCTTTTTTCTAATACTGTTTAATAATACTCTTGAAATTTTTACTTTGTGATTAAGTACCCACAGAGTTCTCTGGGGATTAACCGAGGAAGTAAAGGAGGAGCCTTAGGAAGTATGCAGTATGTCATAAACCAGATGTGGGCTCCAGATCCAGCCCTGCCCTATCACCATGGGCTCTCAACTCCAGCAGAACCACTAGAAAGCCTATCTGCCCATAAGCTCCATGCACATCTCAGGCTCCATGGGGTGATGGTGATGAGATGCTAAGCAACCCACTAATTGGGCCCAAGCATCTGGAAACCTACATGTCCACACTCAGACAGATGACTTGCTTACTTGTCACTGGCCTGAGTCACTCCATGGAAGATGTGCAGTGGGACAGATGGGAGAAATCTTGCACCTATCCTTTTCATCAATGTTGAACAGAACACAAAATAGTGTTTTACACTGATTTGGACATACTGCAGCATAAAGCATTTACCCTGAAAAACACTGGCTCATTGAGGACAATAGAGGCGGCCTTTAAGCTGGCTGATAGAAAAAACCCTCCTAAATCTGGGATTTATACTTAAGCCTCCCCGTTCTTGGAAACAAATTTTAAGAGAAGACTTTTGAATAAAAAGTCTGTCTAACAGAAACACTAATATTATCATATCAGGACATATTTCTCCAGGCTGAAATGTTAACAGTGACCCCAAAAACCACACACCCATGCAACACAAACACACGGATTTAACACAGACACAGTTATGAGGAAATATACACATACTTTATCCCTAGATTGATGCCACTGGAAACTCTCAAACTAAAAATTGTTTCCCTCTACTAATGCAAACACAAGAAAATAATGCAGGTTTGTTGCAACAAAGTTCCCAGTGTGAACATTATAAACACGTGGAACGCTCTAGATGGCTCACAGTTAGGATCGTTCAGTTGCCATGGCAATGCCCTTTCAGAAGCGAGAATTTGTTTCAGGTTCTTCCAGGTTCTGTTCTTCTTGCCAGCTACTGCACCACCGTGGCCAGAATGCTTGAATTAAAAGCAGGGGTTAGAAGAAATAAAAATCAATGGAGACTGCCATTTGAGAGTCTGACATTTATGCTTAATCATAACTGTAATATACTCCTCATTCTATCAGCAATCACTTGTACCCCAGGACTTTTTTTTTTTTTTAAGTATTACATTGTACACTTTAATCTTAGTTATTAAAAATAAAGCTTTTGGGTTGTAAAAATCCATGAGTTGGTGAGGGAGTAGAAATAAAAGGCTACTTTTCTATATGCACATAGAAAATTAAATCCTTTCTTGGACCTAACCTTGTAGAATTCACTCATGAATTTCCGATCATTTTAAAATAAATTTACTACAAAGTTAGATTTAAACTCATGACCGCATCTCTAAACTCCCCTCTAGGGGCAAGTCTCTGGCTTGTAAACTACTGGTAATCCTGGAAAACCCGTGTAAGCCTCAATCATGGCATGGCAAGCCTTCCAGAAATCTTATTTTTTTGGTTCCATAAAGATGACAAAATAAAATGGGAAAGCATAGCAGAATCTATTGCAGGTGCTCGTAGTAGTGTATTTTCAAAACTAATTAATGAAAAATAAACTTTAATAGTGTACTCTGAGTTGCTGTAATTTATTGCATCTCTCAAGAAGGAAGGGAAGAGAACCCTATTTCTACTTTACAGCAGAACAGCTCAGATTTACTTAAAGAAACTAATGAAGAGAAGGGCTCTTTACGGAAGTATTTCAAGCCTCGTCTGAAACGTAGGTGAGGCCAATGAAACGAGAAGGGAACAACCACCACGGAAAGGACCAGCTCCCAAAATAGTACCCTTTAACAAATTTCATAGAAGGCACCAAAATCCTTGGGAACTGACACACTGGAAGATCAACAAGAAAGGCCCTTCTTCTCTTGCCCCCTCCCTTCCCACACCAGCCCATGGCGGGAGAAGGCGGCGATTAAGGCTGGGAAAGAAAGTGACACCAGCGTCACCTCAGCTGTGGGCCCAGCAAGGTCAGATGCTGAGGCGCATATATTTGGGTTTTTATATCTAAAATACCTTAGATGCTTACCACAAAGTTGGGATCCTTAAATGGCAAAGGTTTGGCAGCTCTTTCCACAGGTCCTGTGCTAAAATCAGAGGGCCCCATTTTATTCTCACTCATGGCTTCCATACTGATACCCTGAAAACATAGTAAGAATGGTTAGAGGTCAGTTTCTTTTAGCCAAGTTCCCTAACTCTGCTCTCAGTAAGACAGAAGATGCGAGCACATGCAAGGCAAGAGAGGGCACCCAGAGCCCAGCAGGTGCCGTGTGCCAGAGAAGGGCATGCCAGGCTAGGTGCAGCACTCTATGTGCAGAACCCGCAGGAAACTGTCAGGAATCACGGCTGCCATGTTTCCCATCTCCCTATGTGCCAAGCACAGGGTGGCTGTCTCCCCTGAGTTGCTTATTTAATTCTGACAGCCACTACAAGGTGGATGCTATTATCCCTATTTTACAGAAAAGGAAACTGGGGCTCTGGAGGTAGGTTCAAGGCCACACAGTAGTCGACCTTTGGATCTAAACCCAGGTCAGGCCAATTCAAAAGCCCCCACCATCTCTCTAACACCAACATGGTCCCTACTCCTGTTGATGTCAGACTATGTCCTGAAATATTGAGGCAAAAAAGGGTCAACCCCTTCAAGTGTCTAGTCAGCCTGAGAATCCAGGATGGAAACAGCCTCCTTAAGGGGCATGGCAGAATGTGGGCTTCCTAAGGAAGGAAAGCCCTGGGGCACCATGGGTCAGATGGCTGCAGCCACAGGGTGCCCGGAACTAGCAGGTGAGTATGCTTTAAGACAAAAAATTATTTTATGCTAACAATCACAAAGCAAAAACAAACAAAAGAGATCACTTCAGATTTGTAATGCAATTTCCAATCCTCCCAGACTGCGATAGTCTTTTAAAAATTATATCCCTATCAAGATATAGCACATTTCCATCAACCCAGAAACTTCTCTCATGTCCCTTCCTCATCAATACCCTCCATCCCCAGAGCAACCATTGTTATGATTTCTACCACATTACTTTAGCCAGTTCTAGAACTTCATATACAGTACATGGAATCTGACAGCATGTTCTCTTGCGTCTGGCTCCTTTAGCTCAACATGAAGTTTTTGAGGCTGGACCTTAAGTTGTCTGCCATAATCTTGGTTCTTCCATTCTGATATGAGGCTCACTGGTTAGTTCTTAGGATTGTTTCTCTCTCTCACTTAATTTAAGCTTCCCTATAGGTCCAGCCTCCTGGTAGTTCAAGGCCATCGGTTCCTTCCTTGCTGAGTAGTCTTGTCGACAACAACCCTTATGAGTTGTTGTCAGATCCGTCAGGAGAATGGCCCTTTCCTTCTAAAACTGGCAGGTTTCCTTGGACCTTCTCACCTCATGTTCCTTCCAGCCAATGGGCCTGGTCTTTCTCCTCTGCTCCTAAAACAAGCCGGTGATTATCACTCTTCTCAACCTGCAAGCAAGCTACAGAGTCCTTGTCAGGTGCCATGGAGTTAAGACGCCAGGCAGTGGTGTTGGTCTTGGAGTGCCAAAAAATGCTCCAAGACTGCATTTTTCCCTTTCTGTTTATGCCTCTTCTATGATCCCTAGTGGGGAAAGCCTCTTGGAAGCCCAAAGCTGCTGTGTGCACAGTGAAAGGGAAGGGGGACAGGGGATTCTTTTCACACAGGCTTTTTGTTCCAAGGCTCCAGTGAGACCTGGGAGAACACCGTCAGGCAGAAATGCCTCCTTTAGGCCGTAAGAGTCAGGCAGGTGGAGCTTCCTCAAAGGCTACTAAGAAAAGTAGGTCCCTAGCAAGTCAGCACAGAGTTGGAAAGTCTGGGAGCTCTGCCAACAGAAAGTACCCACCATGGGACAAGTTCATCTACCGAAAGTAAGGGGATGGTGGTGTGAGGAGAGGGCCAGAAGTCTACATCAGTGACTGTGGGCACCAAGCTAGACAAGAGTTGAGAAGAAAATGAAACTGCCTTTCAAAACAAACCCCTTCTGCTGGCTTGCTCACTCAATCCTCTTCTCTCCCCTCTTCAGCAGGGTCAGATGCCCACTAGGAGGTCAAGCTGAAGACAGGACAAAAAAAGGAAGCCCCCCAACATAAGCTGAGCCATGTCATTCCAGAGCTGCATCCTGCTTCCGAGATAGTGGAGGGCTCTCTCTTCCCTCTCTATCTGGGCTCCAAAAATTACCCCCACCTCTTAGGCCCAGAATCAGGTTTTCCACTCTTCTTTCCTCTTTATTCCCACTCATGTTACCATAGCCTCATTCTTCCCTTCCCCTCTGCCTCAGCCAAGCTGAAACGCCTGTGTCTACTCATGAGAGGATGAGAGGGAGAGACCTTCTGCCAAGGAAGGATCAAGTCTGTGAGGCTTGGCTGCAATAAAATAAAATAAAAACTGATGTATAGTTTCCATATTACTAAACCACTGTTAACACTAAGAGACTGTACAAGATAAACTGCCCCTCCCTGAGACATGAACGCCCAAAGAAAAGGAAAGGCAGTAACGCCTAGTGGTAACGGCTGCCCACTCTGCGCAGCACTAAAAGCAGTGATATAAGTCCCAGGGAAGAGGAAGCCGGCCTGCTATCAAACACATACACGCCTGCCGCTGAGACTGGTGCCAGTGAGACCTCAGGTCTCAGCCTAGGTCTGCCCAACCGTAGACAAGTAAAGCCAGGTGTTGTTGAGTGGACTCCGACTCATGGCTACCCCACGTGTATCAGGGTAGAACTGTGCTCCACAGGGCTTTCCGTGGCTGATTTTTGGGCAGTCGATTGCCAGGCCTTTCTTCAGAGGCACTTCTAGGTGGACTCAAATTGTCAACCTTTTGGTTAGCAGCTAAATGCATTAACTGTTTGCACCACCCAGGGACTCCCCAAACTATAGAACTCCAGAAAAATTATTTTGCCTGTCCAGATAGATAGCTTGCATGACTTTGACGCACGCGTAAGGATAATGTGGGCATTCTGTCTAAGGTTACAAAGAAGTGAGACAAATGCCTTTTGTCTTTTCACTGAGAAATCAAATGCCCAGTGACAGTTACCAACAGTATTTTAGATTCAAAGAGCTGACCTCAGTCAAAAACTACAGGGTTACTGAAAAGTTACTTTAAACAGCCAAAATGTGAGATACAACCTAAATATTCAAGAAAGTCAATTAAATAAGAGCACTAATTCCTTGGAACATACTGCAGCCATTAAAAAGTCGAACAGATTCTCAACAGCAGCAACAAAATAAATAAAACTATACTTTAAAAAGTCTAATTGAGGAGAATATCAACTAGAGAAATGTTACTAAGAAATGTTACTAATGTTACTAAGTAAACAGGGTATACAATGTTATATGCTGAATACAATTATGAAAAATGATACATGTAGAAAATACAAATTATAAGTTTTAGGGAAAGATACTGGGTGACTCATGTCCACTTTGAAAAAGTAACATTAAAAATAGAAAAAAGCAGCTAATAAAATTTAAAATTATCATGATTATTTTTAAAGGTTGGGGGTAGAATGGCTATTAAATGAAAAAAAACAAATCAGTCCAGATTCTCTGGCTACTTCCAATTATAGAAAATTTCTGTCATCATCTGCACTCTCCACTATCCTAAAGAAGCAACAGCTACCTCTTGACTTGTTCAGATGCTTTGCTGTTTATTAACCATCAAATCCAGTCTATTAAGTAATTCTCAGTCTACAGGTCTTTTAGGTTTCTCAGTAAATTTTATCAACATGAATAGGCATTTGAAAAGCCTAAAATACCTCATACTGATTCAGTAAAATTCCCCCAAAATGCATTTCTCAGTACCATGGATTTGGTTATACCAGAGATCTAATTATGTCTTCCAAAGTAGAGAGTGATAGACTATATCAAGAGAGGCAGTTAAAAAAAAAAAAAAAGATGAATGTGAATGTGGACTCTGGACAGCCTGTCTGGGTTGGAATCCTGCCTCTACCATTTATTAGCTGTGTATCCTTGGGCAGGTTACTTAACCTCTCTGTGCCTCAGTCTTTTTATCTGTAAAATGGGGAGGATAACAACTCACAGAGGGTTGTTTAAATAATTAAATAATACTCAGAATTTAGAACAGTTTCTGGCTCTGTTCTATAAATTATATATTCCACAATATAAATGCTTAACGCATATTATTATTATTAATACATCTTTTGGTTTCGCACAGTGTATCTGTCCCCGAACCCACCAAGTAACACTCATCATTTCCAGAGTGTCATGACCAGAATGAATAGAAAATGACAACTTTCTAGATTACCACATAATGATCAATAACTACACCAGTTACACTGAAAACATAAAACCAAACACAGAGCTGTAATTCTAAGATGGCAACCTGCACAACTAGCCAAGCTTAATCACTTAAGAGTAATTTCTGCTGAATTAAAGATCCATCTTGATGGAATGATAAAATTGTTTTAGTACTATTAAACTATTTAATACTATTTACTGGTGCTGGTGTAAACAAAACTGCTAGAAATGCTTTGCTCAGCGTACTTTTATCTCAAAAATATTTCCTTCAGCTCCTGCAGACTCCTGAGCATAAAGCCCTTTGATGTTCATCTACCCATTCACATTTACTTCAGAAACCGCATGCACATTTCTGGAAAATGAAACCCACCTCAAGAATCCATGACATGGGAGTCACTGTATAGGAAGCAGTGAGTTTCCATTTATGATAACAGATAATTTGGCAACAATTACTGCAGAGGGCTGCACAACGTGATTAACGTAATTGATATCACCTCGCTGTACACGTGAAAAATGTTAAATTGGCAAATGCTGCATTGTATACATTTTTATAACAATTAAGAAGAAGAATCCCCGATACCAAGTCATTATCAAAAATTCCAAAAGGCACTCTAGGGTCCTGTGTAAATGTCCTTTGCAAAATTTTAAATCCTACAAATGTTCTACACACTCTGCTTTAAAAAAAAAAAAAAAAAACAGAATAGCTGAAACTATTGAACTTGAAACTCTTGAACTAGGGAAATTTAGATGCTGAAGGATCTGTAGAATCCCTTCTACCTCAAGAAACTCAGTCATTTATATAAAAATACTCACTCCCTCCACTAAGGAAGCCTGGGGCAGTCTGAGTTAACCTTGTATGTGCTCCTGTACAGAGCTCTGAGATTAGAATGCTTTGCCCAGCTAAACCCCACCACCACTCAAAGGCCACCTCAAGCCCCTCGGCCTCCCACCACTCTCCTCTGACTGCCATCGCCAACACTGAGTCCTCATCCTTCTGTATCCTGACACACTAGGGCACCAACATATAATCAGCTTTGGCTCACGGTCAGAAATTACTATATTTTCCTAGATAGGAAATACTAAGTTTTCTTAGATTGAATTCTAAGATGGCTCCCAAGACTCCTGTACCCTGGTGAACACAAACTTTCTTCCAGTTATTCGTCAAACACTAATCTAGGTACTGCTGGAAACGGATTTTGTCAATGTAATTAAGATCCCAAATCAGCTGACCTTTGAAAAAAAAAGATTATCTAGGAGGTCCTCCCCTAATCACATAAACCCTTTAAATCTGGGTCTAGATGCCAAAGGCGGTAAGTCAGGAGCATGAGGGATTGGCTTTGAAGATGGAAGGAGCCATGTGGGAAGGAATGTCGGCAGTGGCTGACTGCAGCAAGGAAACTGGGACCACAGTCTTACCACTACAAAGAACTCAATTCTACCCACGACCTGAATGAACCTGAAAGTGGATTTTTCCCCAGAGTCTCCAGACAAGAATTCAGTCCAGCCAACACTTTGGTTTCAGCCTTGTGATACCCTGAGCAGAAAACCAACCCAGTCACATTACGCCAGGCCTTCTGACTTACAAACTGTGAGCTAATAAATGGATGTTATTTTAAGCCATAAATTTGTGTCTCTCCTTCTGGAAATTTTTGGAAGGGCAGGGACAAGCTATAATCCTTTGAAATGTCTTAAGCATACTACTGGGAACACAACAGAAATACAATACAGTAGGTTCCTGCTGATTGAACTGAACTGAAATAGCAGGAGGACTGAGCAAGAGACACACATGAGAACCATCTCAGGAAGATTCCAGGCAGTCCTCAGGGCAGCACTGTGCTGATGCCAGCTTATGTTGTAGATTAAGGAACTGGAGTGCAAGGAAGCCAAGTTTTTTTCTTTCCTTATGGGGAGCCCTGGTGGCACAGTGGTTAAGAGCTCAGCTGCTAACCAAAAATGTCAGCAGTTTGAATCCACCAGCTGCTCCTTGGAAACCCTCCGGGGCAGTTCTACTGTCCTATAGGGTCACTATGAGTCAGAATCAACTCAATGACAATAGGTTTGGGTTTTTTTGGTAAGGGACGCTGAGGGTGACCTGGGGTAACTGGTTACTGCACCTCACTAGCTAAATGTCAGCTGGGAAGGGAAGGGAAGCAAAGACAAAAAAATTCACTATTACCGGAAAAGCCAGGTTTTCCAGCCTCTCCTGAGGGTTTACTCAGGTTCCTTAGATGTAGAGGACCTAGAGGAAGTGTGAGGCAACCCTTCTCTTTATTAAGAACCCTGAGGCCACCAAAGTTGTGGTTTCCACCAAGTTGGGTTACTGGAAATTTCCAGCACCCTGAAGGCTTTTGGTCACAATCTGAAGCTTGATGTGATGGGAGTTGATACCTACTACCTTTGGATGCAAAATAATCATTCCTTCTCATATGTACTGACTGCATTCTTTGGTCTTGGCACCATTAGCTATCAAAACTCAAAATGTACACGCTGGAAGAAAGTACTCATGATGCATGTGTCTGGCAAAGGACTCACATCAAGAGTGTTACAGATTAAATTTGTCTGCCAAAAAAGTTATGTTGAAATCCTAATTCCTATTTGGAAATACGGGGGGTTCTTCTGTTGTGTTAACCCTAGAGTAGGGTTGGTCCTAAACCTACTTCTGAATGATGTCTTATAAAAAGGGCAGAATCGACACAGACACACAAACACAGGGGAAGACAGATGCCATATAAGGATCAATTACAAGCAAATGGACACCAAGATTGCCAGCAGACAACCAGAAACTAGGAGTGAGGCCCACAAAAGGAATCAACATGGCCGAGATGCTGGTTTGGACTTTTAGCCCCCAGAATTGTGAGATAATAAATTTCTGTTCTTTAAAGCCATTCACTTGTGGTATCTTCTATCAGGGAAGCACTAGGTATCTAAGATAGAGTACATAAAGAATACTTACAAATCAATAATAAACAGCCCAATTAAAAAATAATAATCAAGCACTTCACAAAAGCTACTGGAATGATCAATAAGCATATGAAAAGGGGCTTGATATCATTCGTCATCAAAGAAACAAAAAATTAAAATAACAATGAGATACCACAACACATCCACCAGAATGGCTAAAAGTAAAAAGACTGACAATGCCAAGTATTGCTGAGTATGTGAAGCAACTCCAACACTCACTGATGGTGGGAATACAAAATAATGCATTCTCTACATTGAAAAATACTATTTAACCATTTCTGATTGAGTTAAACATGTGTCTACCTATGACCCAGCAATTCTACTAGCCATCTACCCAAAGGAAATGAAAGCATATAACCACACAAGACTTGTAAAGAATGTTTAGAGTAGCTTATGTGTAAAAGCCAAAAATAATTGGAATCAGTGAAATGTCCATCAGTTGTGGTATGTTCATACAATGGATTACTGGGGGTGGCACTGTTACAGATAACATAAAGGCATCCCAAAAGCACTGTTCAACAGAGAAACCCAGACAAACACAAATTTGTTATGCATACAGAGAGGGAGGTAGCCGCCTTCGAGCAGACTCCAACTCATGGGAACCCCTTGTGTGAAAGTTGCCCAGCCCTGTGTCATTCTCACAACCACCTTCTCACGATAACTGGCATTGTTGCAGCTATGGTGCCAATACATCTCATTAAAGTCCTCCCTCGCCCTCAGAGGCCCTCTACTTCACCAAACATGAGGTCCTCCTCTAGCAAAATGATCCCTCCTGATGACACACCCAAAACAAGCAAGTCAGAAAATGTTCTGCTGCAACCCATAAGGTTTTCACTGGATAATTTTCGGAAGTAGGTTGCCAGGCCTTTTTTCCTAGTTCAACTTAGTACGGGAGTTCCACTGAAACCTGTACACCATGGGTGACCTGGCTGGTATTTGAAATACCAGTTACGTAGCTTTCTGCATCACAGCAACACACAAATCACCACAGTACAACAAACTGACAGACTATGGATGGATATTACGTGTAATTCCATCTACTTTATGTTCAAGAACAGGCAAAGCCAATCTACAGTGAAAGATGTCAGATGTCTGTGGTTATCTCTGGTGAGGAGAGAAAAGTACTGACTGGAAGAGGTCATCAGGGGATTTTCTGGAGCTCTGGGAATGTTCTCTGCATCTGGGTGGTGATCATATAGGTGTATATCAAAAAAAAGTCGTTGCCATCAAGTCGATTCCGACGCACAGTGAACCTACAGGACAGAATAAACTGCCCCATAGTGTTTCCAAGGAGCAGCTGGTGGATTAGAACTGCTGACCTTTTCATTTGCAGCCCAGTTCTTAACCACAGCACCACCAGGGCTCCACATAGGTGTATACGTATGTAAACAGTCATTGAGCTGTACTCTCAAGATCTGTACATGTTAGTGTACGTAAATCATACCCCAATAAAGTACTAAAAAGAAAAAAAAAAACACTACCAATTACCCCTTGAAGAAACAACAGGGACAAGCCTTTCACAACTCTAGAGCAGCCTCCGGGTGATGGTGCCACAGATGTGCTGGGAGGACAAAGTAACACCATCTCTGCTCTCTAATTGTTCCGAATACAACGCAAGAGCCAGAAAAACACACTAACCAAACCACTCCTCTGCTTAAAATTCTTAGCTGGAATTGCGAGGCCTCTGGGAAGTCTGCGCCAGTGCTGTGCTCAGTGATTTAAAGCTATTATCTCATTTAACTCTCATAGCAACCCCATGAGGTAAGACAGACCAAACCCACTTCAGATGGGTGAAGAGAACTTTCTATTCCCACCTCACAGGCCTGCGACAAATGTCTGTGGAACTGATGAAGGTGAGGCAAGCTAACTTCTGAAACAGAAGTTCCCAACGTCGCTCTAAACATGACCTCGAGGGAAAAGAATGGCCTTTCGATTACGCCAGGAATAACTTTCCCACCTTCCCATCTCTCCCCAAGGACAACGCAAGGCTGGTGGTTCTTCACTAGACAAATCCTACATTTATAAACTAAGGACAAAAACATTTCTTTTGCACCAGAGACCACCATTCGCCAAAGCACGCACGAGCACGCGCTCCGCCCTTGCCACGCACGGTTCCGCGCAAGCGTATGGACAGGCATTCTTGGCCCCTGCACGGCCCCTAACTCCGCCCCGCGCGGCTCCGCGCACGCGCAGGCTGGGGGGCGGGTCTTACCTGAGCATAGTTGGAGGCGGCCACCCTTTTTTTCTTAGTGGCGCTGTAACCTCCGGCGCTGCTTCCGTTGTTGGCAGGACTGGCTGGCCGCTTCTTGCTGTTCCGGGCTATGCCCGGAGTGGAGCTGGTGGCCACAATTGGAATTTGAGCCGCCATCCCTCCCGCGTCGGTCTCCGCCCTTCCCCACCGATTTCCCTGTACAGCGCTGAAACTTCCGGGTTGCCGCTGCTTCCGTCTTAACGCCTGAAAACCCGGTCTGGATTCTCAAACGGTTCGCAGACTTCTCTCGGCCAAACCTAAAGGGCGGAGCTCGGAGCAGCCTATTCCGTGGTGGTGGTGACCGTGCGGTGTCAGCGGGGCGTGTCCTGCTACTCCTGCGCTGCCAACCTGGGCCTAAGGGCACGTGCTAGGAAACCTCCAGTGACTCCGGCATAGAAGATCTCACGATCTTTTTAAATAACTGGATTTTAAAAAATTCAGAAGTGCATTGTCTTTTCTCATGCTTAATCAGAAGCTCCATCTCTGGGATCTGTAATAGTAAAGGTAGGGTCATCTGGATGGGCTAGACACCGCCAAGCTATTAGCTTTCCCCGTGGTCACTACTTTCTCACGAAGAACTTTGTGTATCAATAGTTCCCAAATAGGGTAGAGTGTGGAACATACGCATTTAGGGTCCACAGACCCCTTTGAGCGTAGAAGCTTTGGACTATTCCACCCAACCACCGAATTACACAAGCATAGAAGAAATTTTACGTACAGATTTCAGGGAGTTCACAAATCTGCTAAAACCTGTTTATGGACCTCGCTGCCCCCACCCACTTATTTGCGTCATACTACCCTATCCTTCTTCAGAGCCTTTGTGACATAAATGTTATTTTTGGCCCCTTCTACTGGAATGTGTGGAAACCATGGTGGCATAGTAGTCAAATGCTGCAGCTGCTAACCAAAAGGTCGGCAGTTTGAGTCCACCAGGCGCTCCTTGTCAACTCTATGGGGCAGTTCTACTCTTGTCTTATAGGGTGGCTATGAGTTAGAATCGACCCTCCGGCAATGGGTTTGGGACTAGAATGTAAGCTCTGTGAGAGGAGGGTCAGCTCTGTCTTGTGCACTTTTCTGTCTCCGGTGACTGGCACTCAAATCAAACCCAACCCATTGCCTTGAGTTTGACTTATAGCGAACCTATAGGACAGAATAGAAGTGGCCCACAGGGTTTCCAAGGAGCAGGTGGTGGATTTGAACTGCCGACCTTTTGGTTAACCACTGCATCACCAGGGCCCTACAGTGCCTTGCAAATTCTTGGTACATTATAAATACTTTTTGGATAGATGAATTAAAAAATGAGTGGACCCCTGCAGTGGCTAGTTGAAAGTCACTGTGTTCTAATACAGGAAAGTGCCACATATAAATCTGGATATTTGAAGGAAATAGGCTGCAGAATGACTTAGAGGTGAGAGAGAGAAGCCAGTTAGGGAAAATAGCAATAAGTTTGCTGACATCTCCTTTGGAGAAAGGAGTTGGAATTTTCTCTTCCACACCCAAACCTTTACTTGTATCCTCTCCTAAATGTATTCTCTTTTATTGCTCATCTCAGTGAGTCACAGCGCCAACCAACAGCCACCTAAGGCAGAAACTAGGTGTGGTGCTGGCTTCCTGGGAGACTACAGAAGTCACACCTTCTCTAGTCTCCCATTCAAATCAGTGACCCCCACCTTAACTCATTTCCCTTCTTTGCTGCGCCTGCCCTAGTGAAACCGTCTCCCCTCATCTGAATCCCTGCAACAGCCTCTGGTGGAAGTTTGAGTCTCCATCTTTCCGTAATCCTCCCTGACCCCAGTCCATCCTTCACACTGGCTCCCAAAGTGGGCTTTCTAAATCACAAATCTAATCGTGCTACTTACTTTCTTATATTCCTCAGGGCCTCTTTTGTTTTAGGGTAAAATCCAAAGAACTTTCTAGCTTGGCATATAAGACCCTTAATCGCTGGATTATGCCCCATTCTCTTGCTTCATTCCCAACACTTAATTCCCTGTGCTCCAGCCAGGGACTAACTGTTCCCTAGAGTGTACATTTTTTCTCTTATCATACTCTTGCTCACACTATCTTCTCTTGTAGGAATGCTTAGCTGGTTGCCTGGTTAATGCCCCTCATGCCTGAGTTCAGATGCTACTCCCAGCGAAAAACTTTCTACCAGTTGATGTGCCTTCTTTATCCTCCTCCTCCCCTTTCCCCGACCCTGTGTCCTTGTCTCTGAGGGCACTGAGCACAGAGTGCCCTAATGGGCCCCTTCCTGTAGTCCCTCGGTAAATGTTTACTGAGTTCGCATACCAATTCCCTACGTCAGGAGTCAGACAAGTAGATGCATCACCATCTGGCTTCCCGTCACTAAATTCAGTCCTGCCCTTGTCTGATTCTTTTCTTCTTGAAATCCTTCCCCCAGTATCTGAAACATCACCATCGTTTTGTTTTTCTCTTTCCTAACCACTTGCGCTCTTTCTGAGAGTTTTCCCCTTCTACCACATGTTTTCTAATGCTACCATGAGTTTTTCAAAATATAAATTATCTAGTCACATTTCCTAGAAGATACACGTTTTAAAAGTTTCCCAGGTCGTTCTAATGATCAGCCAGGTTTGGACACAGGCTCTTCCTGCTCAGCCATTACTCATTGAGAATTTCACATGGCTTGGTGCTGGGCCCTCTCCCTTCTCAGTCTGTATTCTCCCCAGCCATTTCACCAGCTCATAGAGCTTCCGTTACCATCTAAATGGAGACCACTTTCAAATTCGTATCTCCTTTCTGGGTCTTTCCCCATAGATCCATGCCTAGATATAAAATTCCCTGCCTGACATCGGCACTCAGATGCTTGCAAACATTTCAAACTCACCATGGCAAAAAACAATTCATCATCCTACCTGCTCCTCTAAAACATGTTTCTCCTTCAGTGTTTCCTACCTCAGAAAATGCCAGTTCTCCACCAGTTGTTCACACAAAAAAACAGGCAGTCACCTTGATTCCTCCCCTTTATCCACCTCCAGACCATAACCCTATTCCAGCCACCATCATTTTTCTCTTGGACTCCCTCATAGGCTTATGAGCTGACTCTCCCTGCTTCCTTTCCTTCTTTGGTCACTCCAGCCTAGTCCCCATGTGCAATTCTAGATGATCTGTTTAAAGATACCAATGAGAATACTTTTGATCATACTCCCTACTTAAAATCCCTCAGTGGCTTCCCATGGTCCCTAAAATGAAGTCCTATTGTCATTAACATGGTTTCAAATGCCTTCAGAGACTTGTTCATCTGTCCAGGCTTGCCTCTGCCCCTGTTCAGCACTCCAGCTCAGCTTTCAATTTCATCAGTTCCAACAGCCAGCTATGCTCCCTTCTCCCTCAGGGCCTTGACACACAGTGCACCTCCTATCTGGACAATCCTTGTCTCCCAGCACCAACCTCCTCTGGTTTCCCATCCCTTATCTGTCACAATAACTCCCACTGACCTTTCGTATCTTGGCTGATGTGCTATTTTCTGACCATTCCCTCTCCTGCTGTTGTTGGGTGTTATCAAGTTGATTCCGACTCATAGTGACTCCATGTGACAGAAACCCCTTTGCTTCATTTGCCCATCAGCCTCAGTTATCCACTACCTATTGATTACCTATTATATGCTAAACCCTGAGAATGGAGACAAGAACAAACAAAACATTCCCTGCCCTCGGGGAGCTCCCAATGTAGTACAGGAAACCCAAAAACCAAACCCACTGCCGTCGAGTCGATTCCGACTCATAGCGACCCTATAGGACAGAGTAGAACTGCCCCATAGAGTTTCCAAGGAGCGACTGGCAGATTTCAACTGGTTAGCAGCTGTAGCACTTAACCACTACGCCACCAGGGTTTCAGTTGTAGGGGAAGAGAGATTAAATATGTCTTCTCAGCTGGACCTAATCTCTGCATATACAGTTGCCAGAGTCATCAGGAATTAAGTGGCAGAGCATCAAAAAGTGATCACAACAAGGAGAGTGGGAGAAAAGCTGGAGGACACTTTTCAGAAGTTCAAAAGCTTTGAGCTGAGGAGAAACCTGCTCCACGTTCAATCTTGGCAGTACCAGTCCCTGCACAGTGTTGGCACAAGTAGGGACTCTGTACACTTCGATGCACGTGTAACTGGGAGGTTCCCATAACCTTTGGGAATGATAAATTAACACTGATGACCCAAATTCTGCTTGCTCGTGTGTTGTCTTAGTTATCTAGAGTTGCTATAGCAGAAATACCACAAGTGGCTAACTTTAACAAACAGAAAGCTATTTTCTCACAGTTTAGGAAGCTAGAATTCTGAATTCAGGGTGCTGGCTCTAGGGGAAGGCTTTCTCTCTCTGCCAGGTCTGGAGGAAGATTCTAGTCTCTTCAAAACTTCTGGTCCTGGGCAATCTCATGTGCCTTGGCATCTATCTTACCCCATTTCTGCTTCTTTCACTTGCTTGTCTAATCTCTTTTTTATCTCAAAACAGATTGACTCAAGACACTCAATACACTAATCCTGTCTTATTAACACACAAAAAAGACAATCCATTCCCAAAGGGGATTATAACCACAGGCACAGAAGCTAGGATTTATAACACATTTTTGAGGGACACAATTCAGTCTTTGGCCTCCAAAACTTCATGTCCTTGCCACATGCAAAACGTATTTACCCTATCACATCATCTCAAAAATCTTAAACAACTCCAAGTCCAAAATTTCATCTCCCAAATCATCTCAAGCAAATATGGGTGAGATGTTAGGCATAGTCCATCCTGGGGAAAAATTCCTCTTTGTCTGTGAACCTGTGAAATCTAGACTACAAGTTATGTGTTTCCAAATTAAAATGGTGAAACAGCCACAAGGTAGACATTCCCATTACAAATGGAAGGAATTAGAGGGAAAGAAGGGATAACACGTACCAAGCAAATCCAAAACCCAGCAGAACAATTTACATGAGTCTCAAGGTTTGAAAATAAACTTTCTTTTCTGGCCCCAGCCTCTAGACTCTGGGTGTTGGCCCTCTAAATTCTGGGTGGAGGCCCTTCAGCCCTGGGCTTCAGCTCCACCTTACAGGCCCTCTGGGATGGCAACTCCACTCCCTCTGCTTTAGGTGGGCCCGTTGTCCTAATCCATCAAAGTGGTAACCCTATGCCCTCAGCCCTAGAAGTCCCCATTCTTCTACCCCTTGGGCTTGGCGGCCCCACCCTCTCAGCTTTGAGTGGCACCACATCCCCGTAGCATACCTTAACGGCAGCCCCACACTCTAGAACTGAGTTGGCGAAGATCCATCTCTTAGAAACCTAGGAAGCTGTGGCCCCACTCTTTGAGATCCAGGAGACTATGGCCCCACCATTTGAAACTGAGAAGGCCCTGCTTCCATGCTCCTTTCAACAATTCTGCTGGCCTCCGTGCTGCTCCAAGGATGGTCCTTTCCTATTCCTAGAGGACAGCAGATGTAGCTCCCTTGACCTGTTTCTTGCCTGTAGAATTCCAAGAGGCAGATAGCTCCCTTTTCTTTTGTTCTTTCTCTGTCCCCTTCAGTCTAAGCTGATGGGTTTTCTGCTGTGGTAGTCAGTTAGATCCATCAGTCACAGGCTTAATCTCTTCAACAAAAGTTTGTGTAGCCACATCCTTGGTGAACATGCTAGGACATGTATCCTTAGTTTGTACAACAGAATTTCCCAAATCTTTAAGTTTTGTTGTCATTTTGCACAGTTCATTTTTAAGTCCATCTCTTTCTGCTCACATTTTGCTATAACCAATAAGAAGAAACCACATGGCCCCTGTAAGATCTTGCTTAGAAATCTCCTCAGCTGGATATCCAAGTTCATAACTTTCAAATTTTACCTTCCGTCAAACATTTGAACATAATTCAGACAAGTTCTTTGCCACTGCATAAAAAGCATCGCCCTTCCTCTGTTGTCCATCCACACATTCATAATTTTCTTTTAAAGCCTTACTAGAAGCATGTTTAATATTCACATTTTTAACAACATTCTGTTGCTGGTACCCATATGTATTCTCTAAGATGATAGAGACTTTTCCTGGAGCTGTCCTCACTTCCTTCTGAACCTTTACCAGAATTGCCTTTGTCATCCATGATTTAACGAACAGTCTCTTTAAGGCAATCTAGCTTTTACTATTAGATACCTTAAAACTCTTCCAACCTCTACCTTACCCAATTTCAAAATCACTTCCATGTTTTAGGAATCTGTAAGAACAGCACCCTGCTCTTCCAGGACCAATTCTTAGTTATCGAGTGCTGCTGTAACAGAATACCACAAACGGATGGCTTTAACAACAGAATTTTATTTTTTCACACTTTAGGGAGGCTAGAAGTCTAAATTCACAGTGCAGGCTCTAGGGGAAGGCTTTCTTTCTCTGTTAGCTCTGGAGGAAGGCTCTTGTCTCTTCTGAGCTTCTGCTCCTGAGCCATCTTCATGTGGCTTGGCATCTATCTTATCCCATCTCTGCTTCTTTTGCTTGCTTGTCTAATCTCTTTTATATCTCAAAACAGATTGATTCAAGACACCTTACGCTAATTTGGTCTTATTAACATTACGAAGACAACCTACTCCCAAAGGGGATTATAACCACAGGCATAGAGGTTAGGATTTATAACACATATTTTGGTGGACACAATTAAATTTGTAACACATGTTGAAGCTGTTTCTTGTCTTTTTATGTAAGTGAGGTCATGCAATATTTGTCCTTTTGGGATTAACTGATTCCACTCAGCATGATGCCTTCAAGCTCCATGCATACTGTAACATGTATCAAGATTTCATTTCTCCTACTGACTGAGTAGTATTCCATCATGTGTATGGAACCACATTTTGTTTATTCAGTCATCTGTTGATGGGCATTTAGGTTGTTTCCACCTTTTGGCTATTGCAAATAGCGCTGCAATGAACATTAGTGTACAAGTCTGTTTTTGAGTCTCTGCTTCCAAATGTAGGGTGTGTTTTAAGCCACTCACCTTAGAGATAGAAAAACATCAGATTTGGCACAGAAGTAAAAGAGTACAGATAAGGGAAGATAGATGCCACGTCACAAGAAGATTACCAAGAAACCAGGGAAAAGAAGGTCAAGAAAGACAAAGATCTTCCCCCAGAGCTGACAGAGAGACAAAACCTTCTCCTAGAGCCCTAAATTCAGGCTTCTAGGCTCCTAAACTGTGAGAAAATAAGTTTCTGTTTTTAAAGCCACCCACTTGTGGTATTTCTGTCATAGTAACACTAGATAAATAAGGTGAATGTGCAGCCAGAAACAAACCCAGTGCGGCTCCTCAGAGATCAGTCATAGTCCTCTCTGGTACGTGAGAGCAGCACTCCACAGGGAGGAGAAGCTTTTGCTTCATACAGTTTGTATTCCAGATGTTCCTTGGGCAAGCATGAGGAGCCCAGATCTGGAGCCTATGAAATGACCAGAACCACATTGCAACAATGCCCCTATATGGGGCAGAGTCACCTTGACCAAGACCCTGGACAAAGAAGAGAATTGGATCTTTACAGGAATCAAGTCAGTCTTAACCACTAACAGCCTATACTATTTCTGATGGACTGATAAGAACATTAGACTACGTAACCCATCCACCCACAGTACCATGATATGGAGCACTCCACTGAGCTCAGAACACTCCGTTCAAGAGCACGCGGTCTCTTGCATTTGGTATATGAGACAGCACTTATTTTAGTCAGAATCCTGCCACTTACTGGCTGTGTGACTTTGGGACAGTCATTTGACGTATATAAGCCTCAGTTCTCTTGTATGTAGTGTGTGCTAAAGGCCCCCCAGCTTTGTGTGACAGTCAAGAGAGTGCACTGAAACATGTCTGAGAAACTGACAGGCACTCCAGAAATATGACAGTGTTATCTTTGCTCTAATAAATATAAATAATATCAGACAGGTGGGATAAAACGACTCACTGGGTAGATTACTCTGAGTTCCCAATAGATTGTTCAAGGCAGGATTATTATACAGTGGAGTTGAGAAAGGATTAGAAGAGGAACACTTAGTTGGTCACCAGGAAATGCGGAGCTAGTGGATTCCCCAGGCAGGGAAAGGAGCAAGAGAAAAGATGCCTGGGTGAGAAACAACCTGGTTTGGGAAAGAGACTGGCAAGCAATCAGGTGGCTGGACAGGAGGGGTGAGAGCCAAAGGATGATGGGACAGCAAGAGTAAATGGTGGAGAGGTAGACATGACTGGTATGCCATGTTAAGGAAGTGGACTTTTAAGAGTTTTTTTTTTTTTTTTACTTTGCTAAGTTTTAAAGAAGGGAGCGATGCAATTATATTTGTAACTTTCCAAGATCCATCTGGCAGAAAGGCAGGACACAGAGATGCCAACTAGGACCCTGCTGCAGCAGTTCCTGAGAGCAGATAAGGGCCTGAGCCAGGAGTAAGAGGAAGATGCAACCGCCTGCAAAGGGGTCATTGATGGTCAGGAAGACAGAACTGTTGGAAGTTAGGGGAGATCTGTGGAGAGTTGATGGGTTTGGGATGTACTGAACCTGGACCGTTACTGGCATCTGGAGTTTTGGAAAAAGGTAACTGGTCTAAGGGGAGGGCAGGGGAGGAGGTGAGGCCTCGGGAGTGGGTGAGATCATCAAGGAAAAGCCAGTACAGTGATAGAGTACTGGGAAAGCTAGCAAGGAGGCTGAGGCAGGAGGTCACGGCAAAGCCAGGAAAGAGTGGCCTCACAAAAACCAATTCAGGAAAAATGAATGACAAGTGTCCTATGTGTCAAAGAAGTCACGGTGGAAAATTTTGTGTTTGTTAAGAAGTCATTGATGACTTTTGCCAGAGTAGACGGGCTGTTGTGGTAAGGATGGAAGTCTGATAAGAGTGAACTGAAGGGAGAAGGAGGAAGAAGTGTGAACTGGCTTTGCACCACAGGCTCTCCAGGCCTCGTTTCTTGGCAACTAAATCCTGCACCTCTTTCCTTTGCCTGGCTAACTCCTCCTCCTTTGCGTGTCACCTCTGAGGAGCCTTCTCTGACCTCTGATCCCAACCTGTGACTGAGTAGGACGTCCCAACAGGAGGCCCTGGCAGCAGCCTGTTTCCTCCACCACCGTCCACATTACCTTGTGTGGTAACTGTCTGTGGGCTCCACGCTTATTTGGGTAGAGACAGTGCCTTCTTCATCACTGTATTCAGAGCATTGCAGGCCCTCAGTGGTGATCTGCTGAGTCTTCCATTACTTCAACAATTAGTCAGTGTCTAGAAGGAGAGCTCTTAGGCCAATGCAGGCCAGAGAGGGGCCTTCGTTCACTCAGTTGCTTGTTTATTTCTCACCTGATAGATGCGTGGAGATGTTCAAAAGCAGGAGAGACAGTGGTTGAAAATAGGCCTGCCTCTAACATTTGCAGGGTTCAGGGCAAGAATACAAATGTAGGCTTAAATACCATATGCCTCAATATTTAAATATACAAATCGAGCTAAAACAAAACAGAACAAAAAACTAAACCAGTTGCCGTTGAGTTGATTACAACTCCTGGTGACCCTCTGTGTATAGAGTAGAACAATGCTTCACAGGGTTTTCAGTGGCTATGACCTTTCAGCAGTAGATCACCAGGCCTTTCTTCTGAAGCACTCCTGGGTAGATTCGAACCACAAACCTACTGATCAGTAGCCAAGTACTTAACCTTTTGTGCCGTCCAGGGTCTCCTACAAATTGAGCTAGCAAACTGTAAAACAAAATATGTTTCTACCTTGGCAAACATACCTTCATAACTTGGAAGGCCAGATTTGAATTTAGAATTCTCAGACTCCTTGGAGTTTGCCTCCAGAATGTGGCAGCATAGGAAGAGCTATCTGTCCCAGCCCCAACCCCGCCCCTTCTCTTTTCACCCCTGGTCCACTGGGGATCACGAGGGGACATGTGTGCATACATGTTGACATTCCAGCCTAAACATCCAAGCTCCATTCACTACCTCCCCCAGCCTTGCAAACAGCCTTCTCTTGAGCACCCCTTGGGCTGGTGGTGTACACATAGAACCCAGGGACAAGGCCCATATGGGCCCTGAAGCAGGCACAGGGCTATTGGGCAGGAGATTCTGGGGGTCCTGATACCCCGAGCATGTTCTAGAAGGGAAGAGGTGTGGGCCTGGGTGGGCGAGTTTCCCTGTCTTTGAAGACTTCTTCCTGGATGCCGAAGGATGTGACCAGAAGAAAGCCCTCTTGCCAGGGCTAGGGATTCAGCTCTAGACTGTGGTCCCTGTCCTGAGAAGGCATCAAATTAGGAGCACAGGTGGGAGACAGGGAGCTGGGACTTTGCTTAAAGCTGGGGTTGATGATGGCAAACCAGGTCCAGGTGCAGATCCATTTTTAGATGAGGTAGCAGGAAGTTATACGATTTCCATCTCTTAGCTCCTGTCTTCTCAGTGAAAGGGGAGGCAGGGTCACCGGCTGAAGTTCAGGGAGGGTGACAGAGGCTAGGGAAAGGTCATAGAAAGATTTGGAAAAGGCGATCTTTGACAGTCCCACAAGAAAGGGCTGAGAAGGGATCTGAGAGAGACTTAGTGGCAGTGCCGAAGACCTGCCCAGGGCTGCCCACGTGCACGTCAGCAGAGTGGGCACAGCTCAACTCCAGAATGCACTTGTACATCAACTACAAGGTAATGAAACTCCTCAGGTAGGGCATGGTGCCTCTTGCACAGCCATTCCTGGCAGAATTCGGCCCATGCGATCTCCTCTGTAAAATTTGACCTTAACAGTTAATATTGGTTTGCCAAGTCTGAATGAGAGAAAATACTTTTACGACTTATTTACTGGAAGTACTTCTTAAATCCATGCCTGCTATGTAAACACCAATTTGACGTTACAAATATAGCCCAAAAAGGCTGACAAAGGACTTCCCAAATGGTGGGGTATTTACCTTTAAGTCTGAGAGCCAGGATCATGCGCCCAGGGTGGTATTTTCCTTGCCTTGTTGCTTATGAAACCATTTCTGGAACACTGGTCCTTCCTCTTCTCTTACCAGAGGACCAACCCATTACTTAAAATAAGTTATTATTTTAACACTTACTCTTTGTGCATGCCATAGAGAGTGAAAACAATTATAATTACTATAATTCCCCCGTCTCTTAGATCCCTTCCCTATTTTGCTCTGCTAAAACCTCAAATTTGCGAATCCCTAGGCTGCAAAGACACCTGCCTTCTTAAATTGGCAGGTTGCTTTCTCTCCCTCTCTTTCCTCCCTGTATCATGGTTCCTAACTCTGCTGCTATACTGTTTGTTTTTATTCACACCTAACACATTCAGTTTCCATCAGCTGTCCTTGCAATTTGAGGTAGTGCTGGAAAAGGTCAGTCCAGGAGATCTGGGGACAGTCTGTCATGGAATGAAACAGAGATGGTATGGAGGTTCAGTTGTTGTTAATTGCCTTCGAGACAATTCCAACTCATGGCAACCCCACGTGTTACAGAGTAGAACGGCTCCGTAGGGTTTTCTTGGCTGTAATCTTTACAGTAGCAGGACACCAACGCTTTCTTTTGTGATACTACTAGGTGGGTTCGAACCTCCAACCTTTAGATTAGCAGTCGAGTGCAAATTGTGCCACCTAGAGGCCTTGGAGGCTCAGAGATGTTCATTTTCTAAGCTTATGAAGAAATCCTCAAAAGGGTCTGGGAGGCTGATGCCCCTCTTATCAGGGTCAGACCTGAGCCAATCAAAGCTTGATCCTTTCTTGCTTATCACACTGGCCAGAATCTCCAGTACGATGCTGAATAGGAGTGATGAGAGCAGACCTCTTTATCTTATTTCTCAGGTGGAAAGCATTAATCTTTCACCATAAACTATAATATTAGCTGTAGGTTTTTTGTAGATTCCCATTATCAGGTTGAGGAAGTTTCCTTCTGTTCCTCTGGTCCTATGCTTGGCCTCACCATTCACTCTCTGGGCCCCCACTACCACACGCTGTTCCACACCCAGGCCTTATGTTAGTCCTTCGGTCTGGAAATCTATCAGGGTCCCACTCAGATATTATCTCCACCTGAATGTTATCCACTCTTACCTTCCTTCCCCCTACAGAATTAATTGCCCAAATGTAAATTTCTAAAACCCCACTTTTATTTGCTTCATCACTTCAGAACTTGTTAATAAAATGTATCTTCACATAAAAAATAAATATTGAGGTTGGAAGCCGTTTTCATTGCTGGAGAGTTGGTCAAGATTTCAATGGGCCAAAACCAAAGAGAACCCGTTGCCGTTGAGTCAATTCTGACTCATAGCGACCTTATAGGACACAGTAGAATCACCCCATTGGGCTTCCAAGGAGCACCTGGTGGATTCAAACTGCCAACCTTTTGGTTAGCAGCCGTAGCACTTAATCACTATGCCACCAAGGTTTCCTTTCAAAAGGCAGTGGGCGCTTATTCTGACAGCCCAAACCCAAGCTATCAGCAAATGTGAAAATAAACACATTTACCTTCGAAACCTATGAAGTCTTTAAAGATCAGCTCCATGTTTTCCAGGTCCCTGTTTTTCTGATTTTGTTACTCTGTGTACATATTATTGAGTGTCTCTTTGTATCTGTTCATGCCGCCGCCTTCGCCCAGGTCTCCTGACTCTGGCTTCCCTTCCCTTCTCCTTTTTCTTTAGTGGTATCAGTTACATCAGTCAAGTTGTATAACCACTACCCTTAATCAATTATATTTTTGTTCCTTTTAGATTAAAAACTATTTTGACATAAAATAACATTTAGCCCCTATTATGGATTGAATGGAAACCCTGGTGGCATAGTGGTTAAGTGCTACGGCTGCTAACCAAAGGGTTGGCAGTTTGAATCCGCCAGGTGCTCTTTGGAAACTCTATGGGGCACTTCTACTCTGTCCTATAGGGTCGCTATGAGTCGGAATCGACTCGATGGCACTGGGTTTGGTTTTTATGGATTGAATTGTATCCCCCAGAAAGATTTGTTGAAGTCCTAAACCCGGTACTGTGACCTTATTTAGAAATAGGGTCTTTGAAGATTATATCAGTTAACACGAGGTCATCCTGGAGTATGTAGGTCCTAATCCAGTCTGGTGATGTCTTTATAAAAGAGGAGAAAAGACACAGAAAGACCGACAGAAGAAGAATAGTCCTGGGAAGATGCAGCTATAAACCAAGGAACACTTGGGACTCCCAGAAGCAGTCAGAGACAAGACAGAATCTTCCCCTAGAGGTTTCAGAGGAAGCATGAGGAACCTGTACTTAGACCAAGACCCAGTTGTTTAAACAGAACGAGGGTGTGTGGTTTAAAGTCAAGAAAGGTGTGTGTCAGGGTTGTATCCTTTCACCATACTTATTCAATCTGAGAAAATAGTACAAGAAGCTGGATTATATGAAGAAGAACGTAGTATCAGGATTCAAGGAAGACTCATTAACAACCTGCATTATGCAGATGACACAACCTTGCTTGCTGAAGGTGAAGAGGACTTGGTCTTACTGATGGAGATCAAAGACCACAGCTTTCAGTAGGGGTTACATCTCAACATAAAAAGAAAACAAAAATCCTCACAACTGGACCAATAAGCAGCATCATGATAAATGGAGAAAAGATAGAAGTTGTCAAGGATTTCATTTTGCTTGGATCCACAATCAACACCCATGGAAGCAACCGTCAAGAAGTCAAAGGATACATTGCATTGGACAAATCTGCTGCAAAAGATCTCTTTAAAGTATTAAAAAGAAAACAGGTCCCTTTAAGGACTAAAGTGTGCCTGACTCAAGCCAAGTTGTTTTTAAGGTGTGCCTGTTTTCAATTGCTCCATATGCATGTGAAAAGCTGGACAATGAATAAGGAAGGCTAAAGAAGGATTGATGCCTTTGAATTACTGTGCTGTCAAAGAAGATCGAATATACCATGGACTGCCAAAAGAGCCAACAAATCTGTCTTGTGAGAAGTACAGCCAGAATACTCCTTAGAAGCAAGGATGGCAAGACTTGGTCTCACTTAGTTGAACGTGGTGTCTCACGTAGTTGAACGTGTTATCAGGAGGGACCGGTCTCTGGAGAAGGACATCATGCTTTGTAAAGCAGAGCATCAGCTAAAAGAAGAAGACCTTTAGCAAGACGGATTGACACAGTGGCTGCAACAATGGGCTCAAACATAACGATTGTGAGAATGGCACAGGACTGGTAGTGTTTCAGTCTGTTGTACATAGGGTCACTAAGTTGGAACCAAATCGACAGCACCTAACAACAACATGGCCTGGCTGGCATGTTGATTTGGACTTCTAACCTCCAGAAACAAGAGGCAATAAATTTCTGTTTTGTAAGCTACCCAGTCTGTGGCATTTTGTTGTGGCAGCCCTGAGAATCTACTACAGCGTCTATGAGTCCAATGTTGCATTTTTGCAACTCTTCAGCTTACCATACACTCAGGCAATTTTTTTAGTTCTTCTTTAGGTGTCAACCTCTTATACTTTACATACATGAGGGGGCTTATTCAATTTTTTATCCCAAATGTGTAAATCTAAACCTAGAAAGCATCCCTTCCCCAGTCTAATGCCCCTCCTGATCTATTCTCCCTGCTTTCTGCCCCATGGCTGACCCAGAGGGACAGTATCAACAGGCTCTCTTGCCCTCTAACTACCAGTTGGGTTCAGCCAATGGGGAGCCCTGGCAGAAGACGGCTGGGAGAGTGGGATCAGGGCACTTTTTCCTCTACTTCTCTTTTGGCAAGGCCACCTTGAGTAATCCACATCCATCAACCAAGAGTTCTGGCTCCTCTCAAAGGAAGCCTTCTCTACCTGGTTCCCTGGGGAGTTGCGCTATCCCTTGTGGTTTCCTGACACCCAACCCACACTTTTTTTTTTTTAATTGTGGTGAAAATATATGCAACAAAACGCACAGCAATTCAACAATTTCTACCTGTCTAGTTCAATGACATGAATTATATCCCTTAAGTTGTGCAACCATTCTTTTTTCAAATTATCTCACCACCATTAACATACACTCAATGTGCCATAAGCAAAAACTCCCTTTTCTCCCCTCCTTCCCATGCCTGGTAACCACTAGTAAGTTTTGGTTTCTATATATTTGCTTATTTCATATAAGTAAGTTCATACAGTACTTGTCGTTTTATGACTGACCGACTTTGTTCAGCATGTTTTCTAGTTTCATCCATGTTGTGGCATGCATCAGGACTTCATTTCTCTTTATGGCTGAGTAACAGTCCATTGTATGTATATACTTCAGTTTACCCATTCATCTGTCAACAGATTTTTTGGCTCTTTCCACCTTTTGGCTATTGTGAAAAGTGCTGCAATGAACATTGGTGTACACGTGTATGTTCACCCCGTTGCTTTCAAGTAGTCCACACCTTTTTAAACTGTTCCTTTACCAAACCTTTCGCAAATCATCCTAATTTGCATTTGCCATCAGCTTCCTGCTGACAGACTTTGAAAAGTGTTTAAAATACTCATTCAGAAGTAGTGGCAGGGTAAAATCCCACACCATGATTGTAGTAGAAAACGAAGTAGTTGCAAAACAAAGGAGAGTAACAAACTCGAACAGGAGTGTAGTGAGAAATCCTTTGATTTCTCTCACAGCAGCTCCATCACAAATACATCACCCCTTTTTAATGCAAAGATCCCATCATGGCCATAATTCGATGCCCCATAACTGCAGATTAGGATGGATTAAGTTTTAAGATTATAAAATTACTAAGAAAGGAGTAAATACTGTCAAAATAACTTTGAAACAGTTTTTAAATCAAACTTGAAGTTTGGAATCATAAGCATTCTTTATCTATTTCTCACCTTCTTCATGAAAGGTGGAGGGAAGTCATGATGTGATTTAACGCCACGGTTATAAATGACTAGTCCCCCGACTATAATGGCTCAGAGCACTTGTTAAATTTAGCTGAGGCCAAGGTTCAGCCTGAAAATCAAGCTTGCAAAAGTCCCCAGGCATTTTCTGACCTGAGCACATCCCGCCTGCCGGGCCTTGTGCCCAACATGTCTCATGCATTGTCCCATCTGTCCTCAGGTCACTCCCATGCTGTGGGCCTTGTAGTCTCCACTTTACAGCAATTCACATCGAGAGGGATGAGAGATGACAGGAGGAATAAAGTAACTTGGCAAATTGTTACTTTTTCAATTTTTCTCTTGAAAACTCAAGAACGCAAGGAAAACTCACTTGATTTTTAAAGTGATTAGTAAATTTCTGACTCCAAGACCCAAAGTTTCTTGTTGGTGAAGAACATGTGCTCTCCTGGCTGGAATGTCCTCCCATTTCCAAGGTGACATAGTGTATGTGTGGAAGTGGGGGTGGTGCCCAAGCCTTGCCCTCTGTCTCTACACGGCCTCTTCATGCCCCGTGTTACTTTGCAGCCAAGGTGTGCCAAGGGTGCCTCAGAGAGTGATAATCTGGGCTGGGGCAGCCTATGCTGCAGGCTCCCCAACAGGGTCACTAGCTCCAGGCCTCCAGGATCCAAACTGTGAATGGGCATCCATGGAATCTGCTGGGGCCAGGCACTAAGAAGCACTGGGTCCATAGCAACCATTCAGGTTGTCTACAACACCATGCCAAAAAATATACCTATCTCTACAACCAAATATGGCTTGTGACCCACCAGGTTACAACTCTGGCCCACACAGCCAGCCTTTGCTCTCTGGGATCCACCCACCCATCTCTCCAGAGGATGTCGAGTAGTTTAATGCAGGTCTCTGGTTTCAGAATCCCATGCAGGGCTGTGGGTATGGGTGTGGGTGTGAGTGTGTGGGACTATCTCTCCTGCCTTCCCTTCCACACACTCACATTCTGAAGAGCATCCCCACAGAACCCACTAAGAGGGGCTAAACTGGCCCTGACACCCTCAACATCATGTCCAGAAAAAAGAGGAAGACAGAAATTCGAACAGGGAGTTCACTGAAGAAGAGTTGTCAGTGAAAGGAGAGGGGCGTGGCCTTTCCTTGAGTGGACAGAGGATGTGGAGGAGAAGGGAGAGTGAAGATACCACCCAGATCCCTTTCTCCATGCAACGCGGCTCTGAGCGGAGAGGAGGGGAGAAATTTAGAACTGAATGAGAGGCTGACATTTTGAATTGGATGGCACTGGACGTTTACAAGATGAAGACAAGCCTGAGATTTCAAGGGGCTAGGAATGGAAATTCAACTAAATATGTTTAAAGACAGAGAAAGGAGGTAAAATAAACCCATTTCCAAGCAAGGAAGAATGAAGAAAACTAAAGACACAAGGGAAAGATCAGTCCAAAGGACTAATGGACCACATCTACCGCGGCCTCCATCAGGCTGAGCCCAGTACAACTGATGGTGCCCGGCTACCACCACTGACTGCTCTGACAGGGATCACAATAGAGGATCCCAGACAGAGCTGGATAAAAAATGTAGAACAAAATTCCAAGTCAAAAAGAAAGACTAGACTTGCTGGTCTGACAGAGACTAGAGAAACCCTGAGAGTGTGGCCCCCGGTCACTCTTTCGGCTCAGTAACGAGGCCACTCCTGAGGTTCACCCTTCAGCCAAAGATTGAACCAGCCAATGGAACAAGACTGAAGTGGAAAAGGAAAGCTAGTAATAGGAAACCCAGGGTTGAGAAGGGAGAGTGTTGACATGTCGTAGGGTTATTAACCAATGTCATACAATAATGTATGTACTAACCATTTGATAAGGAACTAGTTTGTTCTGTAAACCTTCACCTAAAGGTCAATAAAAGAAAGAAATAAATAGACCCATTTCCTGTTTCTATGCCAGCACCTTTGGCCTACTAAATAAACGAACTTTCTACCAGCACAGAAGACTCTTTCTGGCCTGAGGAAAAACCCTTCCCCTTGCTGTTTATTCCAGACAACCTGGGTCTGACGAAAAGCATAGACTATTGGAAGATAAAAGTCAGACAGACTTAGAAATTACTGTACTCACCTGGTGCCACAATCCTTCCTGAGAGGAAATGAGGATAAGGCCAAATCCAGCTCAGATAAGAAGCTGGGAAAAGGGAAAATACAGGAAGGAAAAAATACGTAGCGATTACTCTCACAAAACATTAGCCCAGACATATCAGTGAAAAACAAGCACACAAAGAATGCAGAGATTAGAGAAGTAGACAGGAGGGTTACCTTAGACAGGAGGCATCCTTGGCTTCCTAAAATCCTCAAGTGAACCGGGGAGCGGGGGGGGGGGAGCCTAATGCTTCCCTTCCTCACACACTCCCTAATCAGGGGCCTCAGTCTTCTCATCAAACTGGATACCAAGAGTTGGTTCCAGGGACCTTGTGGAGCAGCATGGAGTCAAATACCATTTCATGGCCTTAAATGAAAAAGAAACTGCCAAATCTGCACGAAGCCACTATGCACCCAATTTTCCTTCTGTTGTACTCATTTCTTACTACTAAGGCCCTTATGGGGACTGGCTGTCTCTGAAATTCTCCTAAGGATATGTTTAGGACATTCTTGTAGTAGGGGATTCTGCTAATTTTAACCATGCACAGCCCCATCTTACCAACTAGGTGTGTTTCAAAAGTAAATTTGCAGGTTGGTCAGTTGGCACTCAGAACTGTTTCAAACAAAAACCATGCTATAAGCTAATCTACAGTACATTTGCAGTCAAAGTAGTAGAAAATGATACAGTTAGAATCTGATAATGAAGCCAAACTGAGGGGATATATACATGTATGTACATAAATTGACCAAGTAATACTATATTCTTAGCTTAAATTCTGGTACTTTATAATTCTCTGTTAGTATTTGAATGCTGCTGTTTCCTGCATCTTGAACACTGGCACTGGGCATAAAGCAAGTAGAAGAAAGGGGGATGTGGAAAAATGTGATGAAATTCCTGGCAAGTCAGAGCAACCCACATGTTTCTTCTCTAGGACTTTCCTGAGCCATCTCCAGCCTCCTCCACTGTCTCTGTCCACTGACCACTTCCTGGCTCCACCCTTCTTTTTAACACATTCTCTCATCTTCCTCCCACAACTCCAGGATGGATAATAGCTACACACAAGGTGTCAAAGTTTAGAGGAAGGAAGAGTTGACATCTCTACTTTAAAAAAACTTACTAAAATAATTTAATTGCACCAAAAGAAAGTCACAGGTCCTAAACTGCCAGATTCTAACCCAGCCTGAGCTGACACGGTCACGAGTGTCTGGCTGGCACTACCTCTGGATTGAGGGGACTCATGGGGCCATTGTGGAATCAGTCTTTCTCTACGTCTAGTGTGGGTTTCCCCCGTTGGGGCTATAGCACAAATGGTCAGGACTGACTACCTAATTTGTGGGGACCCAGAACAAAATAAAAATGAGGGGTCCCTTGTTAAATATTACTAAGAATTTCAAGATGGCAACAGCAGAGCATTAAACCAAGCATGGGCCCTTTTAAGCACATGACCCTGGGTGAATACACAAGTCACACACCCAGGAAACTAGCCCTGCACATGGCACCAACCTGAAAGGTAACATTTACCCTCTCGGCTCGTATTCCAGTTCCAGGAAAGAAAGGTCATTTCCTGTCCAGATTTCCCAAATGACTGCCTTTAGCCTCCCTTAAGAATTTGGGCTGTGCAAAGGACACTTGATAAAGGTGTCTCTGGTTCCTGATCTCAGAGGCTCCCTTTGCCTCAATCTGGCTAAGCATGCTCACTGCCTAGTGCTCTCCTCTCTTGCTCTAAACCAGCACCGATGTTCCACCTCTCACTGTGGCCCTGTACAAAACTTCCTGTATTGCAAACTTTCAAAAGTAAGATTACAGTGCTCCAGGGCCTAAAGCAACAAACATACAGCTGCAGTGGTTGCACTTGTCCCATCCTTTGAGTTTAGGACATCTGCTTATTCACTTGGAGTCCTAGTGGCACAGTGGTTAAGAGCTCAGCTGTGAATCAAAAGGTCAGCAGTTTGATTCTACCAGCTGCTTCTTGGAAACCCTATGGGGCAGTTCTACTCTGTCCTGTAGGGTCACTACGAGTTGGAATCAACTCGACAGCAACAGGTTTGGATTTTTTGGCTGCTGTGGCCAAAGCCATACTCTCACTCCCTCCTGAACACATCAAATTTATTTCCACATCTGTAGTGCGCCCTCAAACCAGAACACTCCCCTACCTCCATCCAATCTCAGTTCCAGCTCTCTTGCCCAACTCAGGTCTTACTTCCTCTGTGGTTTTCCTGGCATGTGTGCTGTGTTATTTCATACTGTTACTTATGTTTTTGTCAGCGTTGTTGTCCCAATGAGACCTGTGGTAGATCTTTTGCACAAATGACCACAATAATTTTTCCCATGCCTATTTGCATGTCCTTTTGCAATGTGACCTGACTTTGCCACTTCTTTCAAGAAGCAGCATCTATTACTTCACTCTGACTCTGAGCTTGGATCTGAATATGAACTGTTTTGGCCAATGGGACATTAGAAAACGTGATGCAAGCAGAGGCTTGAAGAGTGCTTGTGCACTGGGTTTGTCCTTTCTAGCTGTTGTTTGGAACCTTGAGACCACCATGTGAAGAAGCTTGGGCTAGCCACTGAAGGATGAGAAACCAAAAGGAGTAGGGACAGGTCATTCCAGCTGACAAATCAGGCTGCCAAATGACAGATATGAGACGAAAGCCATCCGTCTTAGTTAACTAGTGCTGCTAGGGGTTGCTATAAGTTAAAATTGACAGCACCTAACAATACAACAAGAAGCTGTAACACAAATACCACAAGTGGGTGGAGTTAAAAAACAGAAATTGATTTTCTCACAGTTCTGGAGGCTAAAAGTCCAAATCAGTGCTTTGGCCAAGTCAATTTCTTCCTCATTGGTAACCCCAGGTGTTTTTCGGCTCCTTGGTGTTCCTTGGCTTGTAGAAAGAAAATCCTCATATGGTGCCTGTCTTTCCCCTTTGCGCGTCTGTATAGCTATTCCGAGTTTTTTATAACTCAGGGGTGATTAAGTTTAGGAGTCACCCCCCACACTGCTATGACCTCATTAACATAAAAAAAAACTCTGAATTCCAAACAGATTCGCATCCACAGGTGCAAGGGCCAGGAATTCAACACATATTTTGGGGAGACACAATTCAATCCATAACATCATTCTAGATCATCCAGCCCCAACTAAGCTGGTTTAGAGCAGAAAAGCCATTCCAGCCAACCCACCAAGCTGTGAACAAAATAATAAGTGTTTCATTTTATAAGCCAATAAGTTTGGGGGTGGGTTATCATGCAGCAAATCTAACTGATACAAGATTATAAACTCCCTCAGGTGCAGATCTATGATTCACCTCACCTGAATACTTAGAATCCAGCCTTGTACATCATAGTCCAAAAAACCGATTGCCATCTAATTGATTCTCACTCATAGCAACCCTAAAGGACAATGTCTTAGGCTGGGTTCCATAGAGAAGCAAAACCAGTAAAGCATTGCCGTCGAGTCAATTCTGACTCATAGCAACCCTATAGGACTCAGTAGAACTGCCCCGTAGAGTTTCCAAGGAGCGCCTGGTGGATTCGAACCGCTGATTTTTTGTTAGCAACCATAGCACTCAACTACTATGCCACCAGGGTTTCCATACATATATTAAAAAAGAGATTTATATCAAGGAAACAGCTCATGCGATTGTAGAGGCTGAAATGTCCCAAGTCCGTAGATCAGGATAGAGGCTTCTCCTGATTCACATAGTTACAGGACTGGTGAACCCAAGATCGGCATGTCAGAGAGCAGGGCTCTTGCTCACAGGCTGTGAAGGTCGACAAATCCCAAGATCAGCAGGCAAACCTGCAAAGCTTCTCCTAATTCACATAGCTGCAGGAGCTGGCAAGCCCAAGATTGGCAAGTCGGAGAGCAGGACTCCTGCTCACAGGCTGTGAAGGTCAACAAATCCTAAGATCAGTGGTAAGTTGCTAGCTCAAGTCCCAAGAACCAGAGGTCAGATGAACAAGAGGCAGCTGCAGGATCCAGAACAAAATCAAAAAACCTTGGCAAAGTGAGCAGGAAGGAAGTAGGTGGTGAAGGGTGGAGAGATGAAGGTTGAGGGGGCAGTAAGCAACCATAGGTCCCACCCCAGCCAGTACCACTCAGTAGATTCCATCATGGGGGTGATTACATATTAAAGTTCAACAAGGAAATGATCACAACACTATACAAGTGCCAAAACACTGAGAATCATGCCCGAGGTGATACACAATCTTGACCATCGCAGACAGGGAAGAACTGCCCGATGGGGTTTCCAAGGCTATAATCTTTATGGAAGCAGACTGCCACATCTTTCCACCATGGAGTAGCTGGTGGGTTTGAACCACCAACCAGGGACCGATGTACCCAACACGCAAGGTATGCACAGGATTGCTTGTACTTACTAATCTGGCGTGCACAATTCCACCACATCAAAGATGGGGTGAAACCCATGTGAAATTCTGCACTCCAGATTAGTAAATAAACACAATTAAGCCTATTCGCACTTTGCTTACTTTTTAATCCGCCCCATCACCAACCTTTCCATTAGCAGCTGAGCACTTAACCACTGTGCCACATGGTAGCAAGTCCTCAATAAATGTTTGCTTTTGATGATAACAACTGGAATGAAGAACCCTGAGCGCTGCGGTTGGAGGAGAACAGTCCTCTAGCCTTCAGAACAGAGGGAGATTTGAGAGTGCCTGGGAGGATTTGTCCCATGCTGAAAACCTGAATTCAGCCAACAGGTAATATCTGAGAACTTGATGATCTACCTTAACTCTGCAGAGTTTCTAGCATGAAATTCCCTTATCTTACAGAAAAACTTAGCTGTGAACTTGAACAGCTAACACATGCTGGATTTCAGCTGATAGAAGGGCAGAAAGGGGTATCCTGGTGTCTTAGTCTCCTAGTGCTGCTGTAACACAAACACCGCAAGGGCGTGGCTTTGAAGAACAGAGATTTATTTTCTCACAGTTCTGGAAGCCAGAAGTCCACATGAGGGTCTTTGACCACATCAATTCTTTTCTTGATAGCTCTGGGGTGTTTCTGGTTCCTTGGCTTGGAGGCAATCCTCACATGGAGTCTATCGTCCTTTTTTTTTTTTTTTAATCTAACCTGTTCTTTTTATAACTCAGAAGAGATTTAGATCCAACCCTACTCAGTAAGATCCAGTTAACATATCAAAGAAAACCCTATTTCCAAACCAGATTAAATTCCGTTTTAGTGATTAGGATTCCAACACATATTTTTTGAGTGGGGGGAGTGGGGAGCCCAATTTAATCTGTAACACCTTGGGGAAGAGAGATGTAATCTATGGGGGTGAGAGCTCACACTTTTTATCATTCATTCATACATTTATGCAATGTTTATTGAACACCTACCATGTGCCTGGCGTTTTACTAGGGACTAGGAGCAAGGAAAGGAACAAGCACTGATCCTGGTCCTCATGGGACTTGCAGGCTAGAGGGGAGACAAGCACAGAACACGCCTGACAGTCTCCTGACTGAAGTCCATCAAGAAGAGCAGGTTAACTGGAGGCTCCTTGGCTCCAAGACACACACCCTAGGGCTCATTTTCCTGAACAAATTGACAATGTTTCTCTCTGAACTGTTCCACTTGTGGGAATTTATAGGTATTTTCCCAAGGCTATAAACTCATACCTTCTCAGCCAGATTGGACTTTTATTAAGAAAACAAGTAAAAATAAACAACCCTTAATGATACCATCACAGGAGAAAGACCTGGTGATATGCTCTCGTAAAGATTACAGCCTAGAAAACCCTATGGGCAGTTCTACTCTGTCATATGGGGTCGCTATGAGCTGAAATCGACTGGATGACACCTAACGACAAGAAAAATGGTATACTTATCCAATTCTTTCAGCGGTAACAGAACCGTGGTGCAGCCAGGCCCTGGGCAAAATATACTCTGACAACATCGACGCCGCAAACAAAAGTAAAGCAAAACGAATGACACCTGGTGCACTCCACAGCCTCAGTGACATCCTGTGGGATGGCCAAGTGCCTGATCACAGCTCCCCAGGCAGATTATGATAACAGCTATTGGGCACTGAGTGCTTCCTCTGTGCCTGGCACTATGCTAACGGTTTTAAACACTTTATCTTTTTAAGCCTCTCAACAACCCCATGAGCTAGGGACCATTATTATTTCTTTTCTTCCAAACGAGGAAATTGAAGCACTAAGAAGTTAAGTCATTTGCCCAACGTCACATAGCTGATAAGTAGCAGATCTGGGACTTGAGCTCAAACGATTTTGTTTTTTGTTTATTTTTTTTCCCCTAAAGCTTGCACCCCTTTAGATGGGGTCTGCTAGCAGCGCTGTGAGGATGCTATTTGCCTCCTGCCCTTCCTCCCACTCAGTCCAGAACTGCAGTGTCCACACAGCCAACAGTTAGTTTAGCTCTTAGAGGACGGGAAGTGCTTTTGAAACATTCCTTCACTTCTTGTTTGCTTTATCATTTCTAAAGCTCAAAGCAAACGAGAGCCTGACCTCCTCCCTCCAGGCAGCTTCTGAAGGAGAGCCTCCACCAAACATCAGTCAGCCAGCTCTTAGCTGACACCAGCACAACTCCAGGGTGTACGTACCCAAAACTCACTGCCGTCAAGTCGGTTCTGATCCTGACTCATAGCGACCCCATAGGGTTTCCAAGGCTGTAAATCTCTACAGAAGCAGACTGCCACATCTTTCTTCTGTGGAGCCACTGGTAGTTTTGAACCGCCAATCTTTCAGTTAGCAGTCCATTTTTTTAACTGCTACACCATCAGGGCTCCAAGTAACTTGGGGGAAAATTGAGACTTTCACAGGTGCTGGTGTCCCAGAGCCTGACAACGCGTCTGGTTCACCAAAGCAGTCCCTGCTAAGTGAGGGAGCCAAAAAGTCCATGAGGCAGGGAATGGCCTCACCTGCCAGCCCTGTACCCTGTCTTTTCAGCTTTTTTAAAAAAAATTGTTAATTTTGTTTTTGTTGTTGTTGAGAATATACACAGCAAAACATACACCAATTCAACCACTTCTACATGTATAGCTTACTGACATTGGTTACATTCTTTGAGTAGTGCAACCAGTCCTACCCCCCTTCTGTGAATTATTCCTCCCCCATTAATATAAACTCACTGCCCTCTGAGGTCCCTATCTAATTTTAGGAGTTGATGTTGTCAATTTTATCCCACATCGATAGTTCTTTAAAGAGCCTAATGCTCAAGGCAGACCTTTTTTACTAGCTAAACTAAACTACTGTTTGGTTTTAAGAAGACTTCAGGGAATGTTTTGTTTAAGACTTAAAGATTATCTCAGGACAATAGTTTTGGGAGTTCATCCATCCTTCGTGGCTCCAGAAAGTCTAGAGTTCATGAGACTTTGAAATTCTGTTCTGCATTTTCTGCCTTTTGATCTGGATTCTTCTATAGAATCTTTGATCAAAATGTTTAGTAATGGTAGCCCAGCATCATTCAGTTCTGGTCTCATGGCAAAGGAGGCAGCTGTTCATGACGGCAATTAGCCACACATTCTATTTCCTCCTCCTATTCCTGACTCTCTTTTTCCTCTATTGCTCCAGGTAAATACAGAACAATTGTTGTCCTTGGATGGCTGCTTGCCAGCTTTTAAGACCCCATTAACTACTCACTGAACTAGGAGGTAGAACAGAAGCACTAAAGATGTTATTAGGCCAATTAACTGGGGTGTCCTATGAAACCATGACCCTAAACCTCCAACCCAAGTACCCAAATCCCGTGAGGTGTTTTGTTGTATATGAGTAGCCACAGCACCTACTCTTTTTTTTTGTTTTGTTTTTATTGTTCTGTCATTTCAAATTTAATTATGGAAGAGAGAGAGACAGGAGCATGAAGAGGTCATTCCTTACTTAGATGTGATCCTCAGCCTTTCTCCCCCTTCCTTTCCTCTTCCCTTTCTTGAGTCACCTCCCTCTTTCTCTTTTCCTTCACTGTCTCTCTGTGCTTTTCTCCCCTTCCCCCTTCGCACTCAAGATCTTCTTTCCCTCTGGTGTGGTCCAACCCTAAAGTAATTCCCTCCTAATTCAGATCTGTGTTCCTGTGTTACCATGGCAACCAGCTGCTGCTAAGGCTTTCAGCAAAGCCATTTCTCCCCTATATTTTTAATAGGAAATCTGCCCTCTACAACTTGTCATTCCCCGCTTGTGGCTGCCAGTTTGAGAAAAACCCCAGCCCCAGATCCTTGCATGATGACTCTCTTTGAAGAGCTCTATCTCTTCTCAGCTATTTTGATATATTTTGAATAATTTTAGATACAATGTCACCAACTGAATTAATTTCAAATGTATCAGTTTAACTTTCTCCAGTGTACCTAGCTTAATTACTGTGGGTGACAAAGTGAATTTGTACTTAAGCAAAGACTTTGGCAGAGCTGAACAATGAATACTGAGGAGGGAAATGGTTCAGGCAGCGTCACTGCTGCCACTTGGGAAAGGCAAGAGCAGACCAGATATCTGCCCCTAAGAAATAGTCCAGACCACAAGAGTCACACATGAGATTGTGACAACTTCAGCCACAAAAGCACCCAGAACTCAGCATCCCCTCCAAGCCCTCAGTGAGCTGAAGTTCACAGGTTTGGTGCACAGGGAGGAACATGCCCTTTGGAATCAAGCAGAACTTAAGTGTTAATCTCAACTCTGTCATTGAACTAGCTGTGCTGTGTGAGTTTGGGTAGGTTCCTTAACCTATCTGAACCTCAGTAGTCAATCTTTCAGAGTTACTGGGAGCAATAAATGGGTTAAAGCATGTAGAAAGGGCAAATATAGTTCTTGGCATATGGTGGACATTCAGTAAAGGGTAACTGTCTTTATTGCAGTTATCACCAGCAAAGCCCCCCAGGGCAGCTTCAAGGCACAAAGCCAGAACTTGGGCACAAGAAGGAAATAACAGATGACTGAATAACCAGGCTCACTGCATAGACAGTGATCAGGCCAGAATCATGCTCTGAGCACACTGAGGTTCAGATTGTTGTTACTCTGTGCCATCAAGTCAATTCTGACTCATAGTGACCCCATAGGATAGAGTGGGACTGCCGCATATGGTTTCCTAGGCTGTAATCTTTGCAGGAGCAGACTTCCAGGTCTTTTCTCCCATGAAGTATCTGGTGGGTTTGAACCGCCAACCTTTTGGTTAACAGCTAAACTCTTAACCATTTCACCACCAGGAGTGATCAGAAGCTGAGGCACTAAGTCTCATTAGATGTTATTACAAGAGCTATGTCCTAGGCTAGAGCAGTGTGGAAGGTAACACTCACAGATTCCAGGGCTAAGGACCTGGATATGTCTGGTGGCCTTTATTCAGCCTATTTCTCTCTCTCTTTCTCTCTCTCTGCGCATGCGTGCACGCGCACGTGCACACACACACACACACACACACACACACACACACAAAGTCCATGTAACCATAAACTGATGGGTGCTCAGAACCCGGCCCGTCATTGGCGAGGGGTGACATGAATGACCAATAACTCTGTGAAATGTTTAAAAACTAATAATGCCTCAATAAGCAGCTTTACATATTAGTAATGAAAATGAAACAATACCAATATCTATAAATAACAATATGTATAATAATGTAAAATAAAATTATTTCAGTGACAAATACATTTAACTATTTAACTATGCATCCAAATATCCCTTTGATTTTGGGTATGATGTAAAAGAATAAGGGGAAATGAACCAATTCCATGTTATTGAATATATAACCTATTTTAAAATTATGTGTAAAGCCTCAAAATTGGAACAATTACAGCAACATTACAGCATTTAGGATAAATACTGTTTGTGCCAGGATATTTCTTTTAGCTTCTGACTTGCAAATTTAAAAAGGTACTTCAATTTTTTTCAAATAATGTTTTTTCTCCAGGTTATAAAGGTGATCACTGAAGAAAATTTTGAAAAACATAAAGAAAACATTTAAACCACCATCAATCCCATTCTCGGAAAGACCCACTGTTAACATTTTGGTGTGTATTCTCCCTGTCATTCACTTAAATATTAAATGCTGTGATTATTTTCTTAAAAGTGTTTTGATTTCCATCTAACATCATACCAAATCTTCTCGCCTATGCCATTAGAATTCTTTGTAAACATCACTTTCCCCTTCGATTTACTTCTTGATTGAGGTACTTCATATATTCTATAAATACACAAATTTTAAGTGTATATATGGATGAATTTTAGCATATGTACACACCCATGTAGCCACCATCCAGATCTTTATGTAACATATTCCCAGCACTTCAGAAGGCTCTCTTCTGCCCCTTCCTAATCAATATCCCCCTAAAGATAAGCACTATCTAACCTCTGTCACCCACAGATCAGTTGTGCCTGTTCTTGAACTTGATTGAAATGGATCTGTACCACGATTACTCTTTTGTAGCTGACTTCTGTCACTAAATATTAGGTCTATGAGCTCTGTCCATGTTGTTGCATGTTCCTATAGTTTGTTCTTTTTTATTGCTGTACAGTATTTGATTGTATGAGTAAATCAATATTTATTTCTTCATTCTATTGCAGATGAACATCTAGGTTTTATCCAATTTATGAGCAAAGCTGTTATGAGCATTCTTGTACATGTCTCTTTCAAGCACCCATTCCTGTTGGGTGGATACCTGGTAGTAGAATTACTACATCATACATTCTTTTGAATTCTACTGTATTTTTATATTGCAGGTATATCATATTTTTAATTTCCAAATGCTCTCTCTTGTTCTGGTTATTCCCTTTCTCATGAATTCTTTATTTTGGAATAAAATGCCCTCATTTATCTTTTTGAGGATTTTTTTTTTAGTTTTTTATCTGAATTTTCTCCTGCTTTGTTCATTGTGTCTGTTTTCTCCAGGTTCCTTTCTTTCCTTCTCTTTGTTCATTTGCAATCTCACTTACTTCCATGTTTAGGCTTTCCTTAAAGGTCTGGTGGTCTTGACTGGAAGGGACTGGGAGGGAGATTTCAGAGTGAACTAACAGTTCAGTGTGCTCGAGAGGGTGGGCTTCACTATACAGTGGTGGGGCCTTTCTGTGGGTTACTCCAAAGGTTTGTTTCTAGGAGACTTTTCTCTGGGCAATCCAAGCTTTCTAGAAGAGACTCCTTCAATAAACATGACGGGGCAGTTGTGGTGGAAAGCTCAACCAAAAAAAAAAGTATGAAAGGAATGTGGAGAAATGGGCAGTAAGAAGAGAATTAGAATTAATGAACATGGTGGAGTAAATTGGCTGTAGCATGAGTGGGGGGTGGGGAGGAATTCATTCAACTTGTATAAGGTAATAAAAATTGGAGATGTTATGATCAAAACTGGGGTCCAGTTTCACTCCTAGGTATATTCCTAAAGAATTAAAAGTGGGAACACAAACAGATACTCACACCATGTTCATTGCAGCACTATCCACAACAGCCAAAACATGGAAACAGCCTAAATGTTCATCAGCAGATGAACAGATAAACAAAATGTGGTATATACATACAATGGACTATTACTCAGCCATAAACAGAATGAAGTCCTGATATAGGTGACAACATGGATGAACCTTGAAAACATGCTCAGTGAAATTAGAAGTCACAAAAGGATAGATAATATATGATCCCACTTGCATGAAATATCTGGAACCAACGACTTCTTCATTGCAAATACCTTCTTTCACCAACATAAACGGCAACTATACACATGGACCTCACCAGATGGAACACACAGAAATCGAATTGACTACATCTGTGGAAAGAGGCAATGGAAAAGCTCAATATCATCAGTCAGAACAAGGCCAGGGGCCAACTGTGGAACAGACGATCAATTGCTCCTATGCAAGTTCAAGCTGAAAATGAAGAAAATCAGAGCAAGTCCACAAGAGCTAAAATATGACCTTGAGTATATCTCACCTCCATTTAGAGACCATCTCAAGAATAGATTTGAGGCATTGAACACTAGTGACCGAAAACCAGATGAGTTGTGGAATGACATCAAGGACGTCATACATGAAGAAAGCAAGAGGTCATTGAGAAGACAGGAAAGAAAGAAAAGATCAAGATGGAGGTCAGAGGAGACTCTGCAACTTGCTTTCAAACGTCAAGCAGCTAAAGCAAAAGGAAGAATTGATGACGTAAAATAACTGAACAAGAGATTTCAAAGGGCAGCTCGAGAAGACAAAGTAAAGTATTATAATGATATGTGCAAAGAGCCGGAGATGGAAAACCAAAAGGGAAGAACGCCCACTGTCTTCTCATCAGAAAGCCACTTTGCATCTTCTTCCTGAATTTTCTCAAATCTGTCTCTCTCCCTCCTCTTTCTGTTCATCCTTTAAAAAAAGTGTTCGTGTCTCTTATCCATTATTGTTTTCTTTCACATTCTTTGTCCTCGTGGGTGAATATATTTCTCCACTCTCATTTAACAGGGTCTTTTATTTTTTTTTTTTAAGCATAGATGAGAAAGTGCATGGGGTTGTTCTGCTATTTATGACCTTGAAGAGGTATTGATAAGACTGTGAGAGACCCTGTAGTGACACTGACCTCATTGTGGACATTTGGTGAAGTGTTGAAGTTAAGTCTCTCTGCTGGGCCAGCTCGGGGGCCAGACTGCCAGGGCTCCTATCTCAGCGCTACCATTTACCAGCTACGTAACTTTGGGCATGTAACTTATTTTCTTACTGCTTTGGTTCTCTTATCCATAAAATGGTGTTATAATAATAGTACCTATTTCATATTGTATATTGTTAAGCAATAAGACAAGTCAGTACCTGAGAGCCCAATACCAACAACAACAAACCAAGCCCATTGCCATCAAGTCGATTTCGACTCTCGGCAACCTTATGAGTGCCAAAACACAACTGTGCTCCATAAGGTTTTCAATGGCTGATTTTTCAGAAGTAGATCACCAGGCCTTTCTTCTGAGGTGCAACTGGGTGGACTTGAACCACCAACCCTTTGGTTAGCAGCCAAATGTAACCATTTGCTCCACTGGAAGAACTCAATAAAAACTTATTAATAAGATGCAGAGGGGAAAGCTAGTCTCTACTCTGATGGCTGGAGCAAACAGCATCTCTGAGGAGTGGTTCCCCTTGAAACGGGGAGAAATCAGTGGGGTTTGAAAACTGGGGGGAGGGTCTGAATAAAACTTGGGCACTGTCTTTTTGCTTTCTACAGATGCTGATGACTTGGTTTACCTGGATGACCCTGGCAAGTAGTCCAGAGAAACAAACAAGCCACTGAACTCTACTTTCTCTCTTCCCTCTCATTTGGGCATCCAAGTCCAGGCCTGCAGGTCTAGAGGGTCCTGATCTGACCCCGCCTTCCCAGAAGTCCAACTACTGATGAGGAACATCCATGCATGAGATCACACTGGTACTGGGAAGGGCACACGTGTTGCTCAGGCCTCTTTTCGTTACTAGTTACAAAAACCCAGACCACGTATGGTTAGTCAGGAAGATTTTTGGCTAAAATAAATAAATCATTACAAGGTAGGGTAGAGCAGGCATCAGGGACAATGGCAACAGCTTCTCTCTCCAGTCATGTCTCAGCTTCTGCCTATATGTGGCTCTCATTCTCTGCTTGACAGACCCATAGATATCCACACACGTAGGGGTTAGTGCTTATATTTTAAAAGATAAAGGCAGACTCTGTAACACATCTAAGAGAGTTCTTATCTCCTTGGAACTTGAGTGACAAAGAAAAAGCAACAGGAATCTAGGAAGGAAAACCAGAGTACATACAGAGAATGCCATCTGCACGGACCTTTGATCTTAGTCCACCCGCATTACCTTTGCAATGAGCTGTGCAACTCTCAAGCACTGGAAATATGCTGGAGCAAAGGCAATTTACTGCACCGCACCTGAATCAACAAAGAACCATGGGATTACTTCCTCTTTTCCCTTACTCAAAAGGCTGTTCCCTCCTTAAAGGGGATACTCATGTTTCTGAATTCATGTTTTCCCTGCCAGAAGAGCAATTTTATATTATTATGATTCCACTTGGGAGAAGAGATGAAGTTCCTAGATATATTGAAAGAAATAATTTCCCCACCCTTTCCGCAGGAAGAAAAGTAGGAAATATAAGAGTCTCAGGAAGTGGATAGAAATAAAACCTGAATCAAAGTGTTGTTTGTTTAGAGCAAAAACGTAACAGAGAAAATAAGGAATCTGTGGAATACTAGAGAAACACAACTAAATGAGAAACTGAAAGACCTTCTGTAAGATAAATATGGGATAAGTAGATGGGTGGATAGGTGAACGGGTGGATGTAAGGATGAACAGATGAACAGGCGACGGGTCCAGGCATGACCAAGGGCTTACGCCACCTTCTTAGACAAAATAGAGTTGGGTGAATCTTATCTCAGACTGACTCACAGATATCCACACATACTAATTTGAAGAAAGACAAGTGGCACTGCTAAGAGACCAAGAAATAACTATTGATCTTTCTAAATTATTAGGCAGGCCTAAGGAACATAATGGTATTTTTGTTGCTTCTTGTGAACTGTCTATGGGGCTTTAGGAGAGAAATATAGGCGGAAAGTGGTTTTCTACCACATGGTATGGGGCCATTCGACATTCTAGACCTTAATGTAAAGGGCTGGAATGATCCTTTCCTAACTAGAGATGAAGTGGATCCCATAAAGACAGAGAAGAACAGGTTTGCAGAGAGGTAGCCGAGCTGCTTAGGAGGACTTTTAAATAGTGTACTAGGTGTTTTTTGTTTTTCTGTAAAGAAAAATATGAAGGTGAAAACAAAAATGATTCAAAAGTCTACCATGCAGAATAAGTCTTAATATTAAAAAATAAATAAATAAAATAACCTATGCACATATGAGAAAAACTCAAGTAGTAACTGAGACATTTTTCTACAAAATATGGAGGACGATAGAAAGAGAGGGGAAAAAAAGTTATGGCATGGAAAGAAGAATAAGAGAGAAGGAGGTTCCCAATGATTCTCATGAGGAAAGTGACAGAGAAACAAAATGCATATGGCTTCAGTTTTCCCAGAGCTGATATAAAAATGGCGGCATAGCAGAGGCTTTGGCCTTCCCTAATTACATGAAGGGGAAAAAGAATCACCATCAGCATCAGTCCAAGACTGATACCTATGAAGCAAAGGTCAGGCATACCTCCTCTCTCCAACCTTTTTGCCAATTCTGACACCGGTCGCCTCTCCAGTGGCACCCTTTACTTCTATGCTGGGTTCAATAATTTGTTGCAATGGCCACACAGAACTCACAGACAATACTCATGGTTATGTTGTTTATTTGGGAAGTAACGGGTCCTGATACAGGATCAGAATAGACTCAGGATACAGTTCTTTCATCAGGACAACTTCTTAGTCATGCCTACAGGCAGACCTCTCTCTGGCCCTGGGCCCCTCAGGATTCTTAGGCAGGGCTGGCCTCTGCCTTCCTCAGGCAAGTTTTACAGAGCTCCTTAGCTTTACTGATAAGTGGCCAGAGGCACCCAACTCTACAGTAAGCCTGGCCCGAAGGCGCTCAGCTCTCTAGCTCTGTGAGTTGGCGAGCCTAAGTCTGCCAAGTTCCTGGAGGCACCATTCTGCCAGCAAGCCTCCTGCCTGGAGGTGCTCAGTTTTCTTGCTCTGTGGGCCAGGAAGTTGACTGCAATGTCTCCTGCTGGTCTCCTTCTTCTGTTGTTGTAACTTCTTACTGTCTTGCATCACCTCTAGTGTTACAGCTCTCTGTATCCTGGGTCTAGGAGGTTCTTAGCACAAGGACCCTAGGTCTGAAGGATGCGCTCCACTCCTGGCTCTTCTTTCTTGGTGGTAGTGAGGTTGCCCCAGGCACTTATCAAGAAGCTAAAGAGCTTTGTAACATTTGCCCAAGCAGGGCAGAGGCCAGGCCAAGCAACCCAGGAGCTGAGAAGCCCAGAGCCAGAGAGAGGGCTGCCTGCAGGCACGGCAGGTAAGGGGCTGTCTTGCTTGAAGAACTGTATCCTGAGTTGTTCCTGGTCCTGAATTATAACCTGTTACTTCCCTAATAAGTCTGGTAACTGTATGATCTGTAAGTTCTGTGTGACCACTGTGAGGAATTATTGAACCCAGCAGAGAAGTAGAGAGTGCCATGGGAGGAATGGTTGGTGTCAGAATTGGTAAAAAGTTTGGAGAGAGGAGGTATGCCTGACATCCACTTCATAGGAATCAGCCTTGGGCGGTTGATCTTGATTCTCCTTTCCCCCTGTGAAGTTATGGGAGGTCAGATACCCATGAGCTACCATTTTTCACAGTTGGCATCAGAAGTGGGACTCATTGTAATGACTCCAGACTCATAGAGACATGGGACTTTGTAAGAGAAAGAATGAAGAGGCATAAATTTTGATTCTTAGTTGGTCGCTTTGGCTGTTGTTACCTGTAATGGCTGAAAAGAAAGTAAGAGATGTTATGCTGCAGCTGAAGGGAGGAAAAAACACATCTGGAGTGGCTTGGGCCAAAAGCCAGGCTGGTTCAACAAGATGATTGATAGGGGACCAGAGTCTTCTGGTTCTACCCATCAGAAACCCAAGTCCATATGCATATGGATGGGAAGATAGTCAAGGTGAAGAGAGAAGAGAAGAGAAGAGAAGAGAAGAGAAGAGAAGAGAAGAGAAGAGAAGAGAAGAGAAGAGAAGAGAAGAGAAGAGAAGAGAAGAGAAGAGAAGAGAAGAGAAGAGAAGAGAAGAGAAGAGAAGAGAAGAGAAGAGAAGAGAAGATGGTTTTAAAAGGATTATGTGTTTATCTGAATGTACTATGGATATTGAATGTTTCTACTACCTTGTTTTATAAAACAGACCTATATGTACAATGGAAATGACTATTGGGTATTACAGATAACAGAGAGCGTGTAACTCCACCTTCAGCCAATACTTGATTGCATATGCTAAAAGGGGAATTAGAGTTTGCCAGAAAGAAACACAGGCTGTTGGTTAGAATGCAGTAGCCCTGAGTACAGAGTTTTGAGGGCTTAGGTTGAAAACCCGAGCCCCACCAAGAACCTTCAGAGTCAGTAAATTTGCATTTGAAAAGACATGCAGACCCACCCAAAACTGCTGAGAGAGCAGGAAATTTACATTAGGAGAAAGGACCTGGAGAAAAATAATGACTGTTTTGCTTTTTTAATTTCGAGCAAATGGTTTGCCATTGTATGAGTTGAGGCAGGAAAAGTCAGTACCCATCCAAAGAATCCCCTTCCAGGACTGGAAGTAAAAGAGAGCCCGATGAGTAGACAACCTGGTATGCTTGCTTGAGGTGACCACCTGGGGCCACTAGGTGAGTTGAAGTGCAGGGAGTTGTGTGGACTCCTAAGCCTAAGGCTGGTACCCACTGACCTAGCCCACAGGGGTTAAGGACGAGCTAAGCAGAACCCAACCAAATGAAGAGAAAGGTGTTTGGCACCGTGAGCTGGTATACATTGCTGCAATTTGATGGCTTGTTCCGGACTGGACTTTGCTTATGGATGCAGATGCTCAAGATTCCGACTGAAACAGAAGATCCTTCAGATCAAAGAACATGCTTGTCTCCTCAGAGCACTGGTTTGATAGGAATGGGCAATTTAGAAATTGGTTATGTAAAATGGGAGAAGATAAAGGCATGAAGTGGCTGGCTTACACACTTTCCTGAATGTGCTTACATTAAGTGAGGGGGACCTCGCTACCACCAAGAAGAAGAGATAAGAGCACATCCTTTGGACCCAGGGTCCCTACAATAAGAAACTCCTAGACCCAGGAGACTAGAGAGAGAGAGCTGTAACACCAGGGATGGTGCAAGATGGTGAGAAGCTGTGGCAGCAGAACCAGACCAGTGGAAGACAGCACAGTGAGCCAGGAAGTAAGGCAATTACAGTGGGTGTGCTGACCCACAAAGTGAGAGCGCTTAACATCTTCAGGCAGGAGGCTTCCTGGTGAAGTGGGGTGCCTCTGGGCACTTGTCAGCAGAGCTAAGCTTGCTGACCCATGGAGCAAGAGAGGTCAGTGCCTTTGGGCTGAGGTTTGCTGGCAGAGTAGGGTGCCCCAGGCACTTGTTGGCAGAGCTAAAAGCTTTGTAACACTTGCCCAAGTAGGGCAGAGGTTGAGCAGAGGAGGAAACGAGGGGCTGAGAAGCTGAGAGGGCCAGAGGGAGGCCTGCCTACAGGCACATCTGAGAAGAGGTTGTCCTGATCAAAAGGCTGTATCCTGAGTTGTCCCTGATCCTGAATTATAACCTTTTACTTCCCTAACAAACCCCATAACTGTGAGTATGGTCTGTGAGCTCTGTGTGGCCATTGCAGTGAATTATCAAACCCGGCAGAAAAGTAGAGAGTTCCGTGGGAGGGACAGGTGGTGTCAGAATTGGTAAAAAAAAAAGATTGGAGAGAGGAGGTATGTCTGACCTCTGCCTCATAGGAGTCAGCCTTGAGCTGTTGATCTTGATTCTCTTTCCCCCTGGTGAAGTTAGAGGAGGTCAGTCGCTCACCTGCCACCATTGACATTTTTTACAGCAGGGCACGACTGGTAAGGTGAATTTACTGTTTTAATTAACTAAGACTAGTGCAATAAGAAGAAAAAATACAGTATGATGGAGGAGTTAATTCAAAAGAAGCACACGCGAGGTAGCATCTCAAGAAAATGTGGAGCAACATTCATGAAGCGAGTGGATATTTATCAAATACGTACTCTGTGCCAGGAACTGTTCCAGGGGTAGGAATCCAACACCTGCTCTCAAGGACCTTATCATCCACCACCTCAAATTTCTCTTAGAATTCAATCAGATATAAATTATCTCAAATAATTTTAGTGAGAAAACAAGGACATAACTACAAGAAAGTTATGTTATTCTTTGGAACCTCTGAGAAGCTCTTCACTTTTTTTTTCTTTTTAACTTTTATTGAGCTTCAAGTGAACGTTTACAAATCAAGTCAGACTGTCACATATAAGTTTATATACATCTTACTCCGTACTCCCACTTGCTCTTCACCTTTTTAAAAAACAGATAGAAGATGGAAAGAAGGGAGCAGGACCAAAGATGAATTTGCAGATGAAGGATGTTTTCCTAAGGTATCAGGAAGAACAGAGCGCAAAAGGAGATGGGGCTGATTTTTTTCTGAAGTAAACGTTTTTGTTGAGCTATAGCATACAGACCCTAAAGACGGCAATCACAAGTGTACCCCTCAATTAATTTTCACAAACTGAACACATGCATGTAACCTCAAATACACCCCAGCATATTTTTTCCGTTTTCAAAGTGGGCAACTGAGGGCCTAATGTTAATGACTTTGTTCTTTGTTTTAATCTGATTTACATCAGATTAAATTGTTTTGTCAGACCACCTGTGACTTACAACCCCCCACAGGAAAATCAGAGCCTAGATATCTGATATGTACACCTGTAATCTGATAGAGTCTTTTGTCACTATCTTTTTCTAATGAATAACTCCTCCTGCCAGGGCATCTGCAAACTAAAAAGACACTTCTAACCCTTGGAAGATTCTACATAAGCTGTAATGTAAAACTGGTCTTTGGGATTCTGCAGAGACAGCCTGTGTGGCAGCCGGGTCCCCGGTGAGGTATAAAAATCACCTAAATAAACTTTCTCACTCTTTCTGACTTGAAGTATGTTTCATTGGCTCGACTGCTCCAGGGCATGGACCCTAATCAGTTAACACCGGTACTCAGATCAGGAAACAAAACATTGTCCGTAACATAGAAACTTCCTGATGACTCCTTCCAATCATTATTCAACCCAATACCCACCCCCAACCAAGGCTAACCACTTTCCTGACCTCTATCACTATAACTCAGTTTTGCCAAAAGCAGCAACTCATAGCAACCCTATAGAAGAGAGTAGAACTGCCCTATAGAGTTTCCAAGGAGCGCTTGGCAGATTTGAACCGCCAGCCTCTTGGTTAGCAGCTGTAGCACTTAACCACTGTGCCACCAGGGTTTCCAAAAGCATCTAACTTTCTTAAAATTACTTTGTTGAGGTATAAACCGCACATATTTAAAGTGTAAAGTCAAGCACCACGATCAAGATACAGAACATTTCCACCACACCTAAAAGTTATCTCATGCCCCTGTTGTAATCCATCCCTCCTCTTCCCCATTCTAGTTTTGAAGTAGAGAAAATACATTTTCTGCAGTGTTTTAATATTAAAATAAGAGAGAATGTATTTTCTAATTTAGGTGTATAAGCTGTGATTAAGTCTTAATCTTTGAAAACGTCAATTACTTGCTCTGGAATCTGTCTCTCGATTGTTCCTTTGTAGAAAAACAAATTCCATTGTAGAAAAACAAGGTAATCAAGATATTTTGTTGTTGACTAAACCATGTTTCTCTCCGAGGTGACAAAAACAATGAGTGATACCATCAGGACCGGTGATAATGGAGCAAAACCCGGACTCATCTTGTGACCAAAACCAGGATGGCGTAAAAAGGCCTGCAAGACGTCAACAATAGGTCACTTCGTCATTATGTCCCCCTCAGAGAAGGATCAACATTCCCGGAAATCTCTAAACCCTGACCCTCTCCCTATAAAACTCTCTTGTAGTCCTCTTGCGGCTGACAGAATCTGGGGGGAAATTCAGCCCCCTCTGTCTCTCGAACACGGGGTTCCTTAAAGCCCTCTTGCTGCTTACCTCCTCCTGTCTCAGAATTGGCTTTGCGGCAGACGGCTTGAATCAGCAATTTGTGGTAACATTTTCTGTCAATATATATTAGTTTGCATTTTCTAGAATTTTATAGAAATGGGATCATACAATAAACACTCTGTTTTTGTCCGGCTTTTTTCACTCACCACAGTGATTTTGTGATTCATCCATGTAGTTGTATGTATCAAGAGTTTGTTTCTTTTTATTGTTGAGTAGCATCGCGTTGTATGGATCTGCCACAATTTGTTCATCCATTCACCTGCTGGGTCATTTACAGGTTTTGGCTATTACGAATAAAGTTGCTACAAAACTTCACGTAGGAGTCTTTGTGTGAACATAAGCTTTCATTTTTCTTGGGCAAATACCTTGGAGTAGAATGGCTGGGTCACATGACAAATGTATGCTTAATTTCCAGGATAATGCCAAACTGTATTCTAAAGTGATGTGTCATTTTATTTTCCCAACAGCAGTGTATGTGATTACCAGTTGGTCCACATCCTCACCAAAACTTGATATAATCAGTCTTTTTAATTTCAGCATTCTAATGGGTATGTAGTGATATCTCAGTATGGGCTTAATTTGCATTTTCCTGATTGCTAGTTCCATTAAGCATCTATTCATGCACTTCAAATAAGTGCGTTTGTATGTATACCTTTGTGAATTATCTGTTGATTTGTTTAAAGAACGCCAACATCAGCAAAACAGACTTAAAAAAAAAAGTCTTGAGCCAAGAGAATTTAATAAAGTTATTGAAAATGGAAAACAGATGTAATGTTGAGAGATGATAAGGACAATGCAGGCTCTTCATCTTCTATCTTGCTTTAGTCTTTCATTTCAAGGAGAACAATCTTCAGGGTGAAAAGAGAAAACAGCAGCCCCACAAGTCAGGAAGGGCTATCAGCCCCACAGAATGCACTGGAGAGTGAGGCAGAGATCTAGAGTTTTTCAATATTCATTTTCCTCTCCTTTCTTTGGGAACTCTGGTGACGTAGTGATTAAGAGCTATGGCTGCTAACCAAAAGGTCAGCAGTTTGAATCTACCAGCCACTCCTTGGAAACCGTATGGGGCAGTTCTACTCTGTCCTATAGGGTTGCTATGAGTTGGAATTGACTCAGCAGTAACGGGTTTGATTTGGTTTTCTTTAGAAACTTTAAATTTTAGTTAGGTATAGGATGACCAATCACCCCTATTTGCCCAGGACTGAGGGAATCCCAGAATGTAGGACTTTGAGTGCTAAAATCAGAAGACACCAAAGCAAACCAGGACAAAGTTGGCCACCTTCCAGAATGAAGATGGTTATTTCCCAGCCCCCCATTCAGCTAGATGTGGCTGTGCGACCAAGTTCTAGCCAATGAAACAAAAGCAAAAGTGATACATGAAAATTCGGGGCTGCTCACATTTAAGGAAAGGGCTAGCTCTCCCTTTCCCTCCTTTCTGTCTTCCCACTGGCTTGAAAGAAGAAGTGATAGCAGGAGCAGCCATAGAATGCAAGCTGCCTATTAAGTATGTCAGAGCAACGAGAGAGAGGACATTGGGTTCCTATTATTACGGAGCTGCCATAACAAGCAGGAGTGCCTACCCAGCTTTGAAGTGAGAGAAAAGTAAACATATATTTTACTAAGACCCTGTATTTTAGGCCCCCTTTTACACTTTTACAGCTGCCTCATTAATATAGTATATAAGAGCACACCCAGGTAGTCTAAATGATTTCAATGAAAAAATGATTTTCTCGTTGAAGTAGGGAGGTGGGAGAAAACTAGTATTTGTTGAGCTGAGTACTCCACTGCTAGTTTCTTTATATAGGTTATCTCATTGGTTCTTCACAAAAATCTTGCCAAGAGAGTTTGTTGAAATACACTGGGAAACAGGAAAAGTAGTCTAAGGGTAGGTTTTTGAGCTTCAAAACAGGGAAGAAAGCAAAGTTCATAAACCCCAAACTATGAGTTTGACGGTGATCTTGGATCATTTTCTTGAGTAGATTAGTAAAGGGATGTTGGTGAGTGATTTAAAAATGGATGATGGATGCACCAAGAAGAAACCTAATACACTTGTGTTTTGCTCTTTTGAGATGCTATACTGGTAGGTCAGCAAAATGTGTACGTGGAATTTAATAAGCCTATTGACAAGTACATACATGACATCCTTGCTGAGTTGTTCTGGGTGCTAGTACAGCTAGATAGATAATAACAGGTTGAACAATCATACCCAAACAGTATTGGGTAATGCATCAACATCAGCTTGGAAGGAAATTTCAAGAGGTATGCCTTGGTCTGGATAAATCATTTTTGTTGCTGGTGGTGGTGGTGGTGGCGGCAGTTTTTGATGTGTGTGTGTGTGTTTTTCCTGTCCAAATATTTTTATCGGTGGTTTGAACGAACAGATATTGAACAGCTCATCAAACTGGCAGGTGACATAGAAAAACATACCATAAAGACAGAATCAAGACAAAAGCTCCTGCTGGCTAGAATGGCAGGTTGAATCTGACAAGGTAAAGTAATAAACTTGTTCACACACTCAGATTTTTTAAAAAGCTATCCAATTAGACAAGAAACAGGCGGATATCAATTAGAATCAGGCGTAGGAAAGAATTGGGATGGTTCAGGTTACGGCTCAGGTTAGTTAGCAAAGCAAAGCTGGAGTAGTTCTGTCTGTTCTAAATGAAGTGACAGTGTCTGCTGTAGGAAGGCATGGCTCTACTACCAATGGCCAGAGTGGCAGTTCTCATGCCACAACGTCAAAGACATAGAGGCATTGTTTGGAGACAGAGAGGATATAACACAAAATGGACCTCGACTATGGGAGAGCGATCCTGTGCCACTCTAACTCTTCATGGTCCCTTACATGGCTCTCATGCTTCACTCCTCTCTTATCTGATTATCTACCTGCTCCTGACCTTTGGCTTTGCACTCTGTTTCTGTTCACATTGGTTCTTCCTGCTTCTCTCTGCCTTGGAAAAACTCTCTCCCTGACCTGCGGCCTTGGTGCCAAAGAGGCTAGATGGGCATAAGAGTGGAGGAGCTGGAGGTGAGCAGTGGGGGTGCTTGCTCCTCCACCACCTGCTCTTAAAGTGGTGTCTTTTCATACAGATGGAGAAGGAAATCTCAAAGTGGCAACTGTTTAGTATGTGCTTCTCACCTAACTGCAGAATTTAGCTATGCTTCTGTTTTTTTTTTTTTTTCCTGAGCTAATGGATAGTACACAGCATTATGGTGAATAACCCTCCCATAGAAATCAACTAAAACCACTGAATAAAAATGTAAAATACATACTTTATAAATGTATCACTGAGTTTACAAGACAGTAAGGAAGCTTACCAGGCCAAAAATGAAATTAAAGTTGAAATCCAGATAGGAAAAATAGCCCTGAGGTTGGCTTTCACTTTGAGGCCCTCTACCCAACCCTGGTTACCTTGAGCTTTCATTGGATGGCCCTTCAAGGTATGATGAATAGGAGATAAATTCCAAAGCTTGCCCAAAGTGCAAAATCTAAAAGAAAACCCATGCATAAAGCTGGGAATGCTAAGGGTATAGCATCAGTGTAACAATAAACTACAGATAAATTCACCCAACAGAAAAAGACTTCAAGTAAACTTGCCTATGTTGACCTTGGCATTGGGTAAACCAAACTGAGCCCATTGCCATTGAGTCAATTCCGACTCATAGTGACCCTGTAGGACAGAATAAAACAGACTCATAGAGTTTCCAAGGCTCTAAATCTTTACAGAAGTAGACTGCCACATCTTTCTCCTATGGAGTGGCTGTTGGGTTTGAACCGCCAACCTTTTGGTTAGCAGCCAAGAGAAGGTGAAAAAAACTGCCCTGATAGTGTGTAATCCTCAGCAACTCTCATATGGGGTTTTTGCCTGAATTCAAGCTACCCCTGGGGTTTTAAAAGCCTCAGTCTAAAAATGTAAAATACCTTCAGACAAGCACAGAAGTAAGCTAAATCTTTCCTGAAAGAATATACCTTCACCCAGGCCTCAAAGAATTTCCACTGATAAAGTTCCAAGGAATAGGAATTTACTGTCAACTATCCTAGAATATACAAAGAAACAAGGCAACATGAGTGAGTTAGGAGATGGCAGAATCAATCTACAAACACTTCAGTTATTGGAATTATCAGATCCTAAATATAAAATGAATTTGTTTAATAAGTATATAGAAATGGGAGTCAATCCTAAAAATTTTTATCTTATTCTCTCATTGTCTTTCAAAGTATTTCATCCTTCCATAGCTGGGTTTTCTAACTAGCCATGTATCAGAAGGAAAGCTCTGATACTCTTTGCTGATTTATGAACTCTAATCTGTAAAGTAAAAAGATTGGTGCAGATGTGTGTAAGAGTGTGATTATGTGTGTGCTAGAGTATATGTGTACACATACGTACATGTACACATACCCACACAAGTCCATTGTTAGTACTTCAGTTTCCTCTGCTGTAAAATTTGTCTTATGATCGTCTGTCTGAGAAGGTACATTGGGGAAACTCCCAAACAGAAACTTTTAATGGTCTATCTTGTCTGCCTTGGTCCACAATAGTTGGTTGTCTGAGTTTCCAACAGATATACAAAGAAGATGAACAACGTGAAAACTTCTGAACATGGCAACACCTTTTGAGGGTGGGGTGGGTGGCAACTGTTTGGAAATAGCATTAAGATGTTTGTTTTTAATACAGATCTTCAGGTTTTTAACCACTAAATCAAGATCCATCAAAAAATCTCAGAGACTTTCCTGGGAAGTCTCTGGGACACAGATTGGATAGCTCTAGCTGTACCTCCTCCAAGGTGCTCCAAAGGTGGGGCTCAGAGAACGGTATTTTTTTTAATTGACATTTAGATGAAGGTTTACACAACAAACTAGTTTCTCATCAAACAGTTAGTACACACATTGTTCTATAACATTGGTTAACAACCCCATGTCATGTCAAAACTCTCCCTTCTCAACCCTGGGTTCACTATTACCCATTTTCCTGTTCCCTCCTGCCTTCTAGTCCCTGCTCTAGGACTGGTGCGCCCCTTTAGTCTTGTTTTGTTCCATGGGCCCATTCAATCTTTGGTTGAAGGGTGAACCTCAGGAGTGGCCTCATTAGTGATTTGAAAGGGTGTTGGGGGGCCATACTCTCAGGGTGTCTCCAGCCTCTGTCAGGCCAACAAGTCTGGTCTTTCTTTTTGAGTTAGAATTTTGTTCTACATTTTTCTTCAGCTCTGTCCAGGACCCTCTATTGTGATGCCTGTCAGAGCAGTCATTGGTGGTAGCCGGGCACCATCTAGTTGTACTGGACTCAATCTGGTGGAGACCATGGTAGATGTGGTCCATTAATCTTCCCCTCGCGTCTTTCATTTTCTTCATTATTCCCTGCTCCTGAAGGGGTGAGACCAGTGGAGCATCCCAGATGGCTGCTCACAGGCTTTTAAGACCCCAGACTCTACTCACCAAAGTAGAATATAGAACATTTTCTTTATAAACTACGTTATGCCAATTGAGCTAGATGTTCCCCAAGACCATGTTCCCCACAGCCCTCAGCCCAGTAATTCAGTCCCTCAGGGAGTGTGGATGTGTCTATGGAGCTTCCAAGACCTTGCCTTATACAAGTTATGCTGGCTTTCCCAGTATTGCGTACTATCTTACCCCTCACCAAAGTTACCACTTACCTATTGTCTATTAAGTGTTTTTCCATCCCCACCCCTCCCCTCCCTCGTAACCATCAAAGATTGTTTCTTTTCGTATGTAAACCTTTTCATGAGTTTTTACAGTAGTGGTCTCATACAATATTTGTCCTTTTGTGATTGACTTATTTCAATCAGCATAATGTCCTCCAGATTCATCCAAGTTATGAGATGCTTCACAGATTCATTGTTGTTCTTTATTGTTATGTAATACTCCATTGGGCCTATGTACTACAGATTGTTTATCCATTCATCTGTTGATGATTTTTTTTTTTTTTGATGGGCATCTAGGTTTTTCCATTTTTTTGCTATTGTCAACAATGCTGCAATGAACATGGGTGTGCATATGTCTATTGGTGTGATGACTCTTATTCCTCTAGGATATATTCCTAGAAGTGGGATTGCTAGATTGTATGATATTTCTATTTCTAGCTTTCTAAGGAAGCGCCATATCATTTTCCGAAATGGTTGTATCATTTTGCATTCCCACCAGCAGTGCATAAGAGTTCCGATCTCCCCACAGCCTTTCCAACATTTGTTATTTTCTGTTTTATTGATTCGTGCCAGTAAATGCCGGGGTGAGATTGTATCTCATTGTGGTTTTGATTTGCATTTCTCTGATGGCAAGACATCTTGAGCATTTCCTCACATGTCTGTTGGCTGCTTGAATATCTTCTTTGCTGAAGTATCTGTTCATTTCCTTTGCCCATTTTTTAATCGGATTATTTGTCTTTTTGTTGTAGAAGTGTTGGATTTTCTCGTAAATTTCAGAGATTAGACCTTTGCCTGACTTGTAATAACCAACTTTTTTCCCCCAGTCTGTAGGTTCTCCTTTTACTCTTTGGGTGAAGTCTTTTGATGAGCATAAGTGTTTAATTTTTAGAAGATCGCAGTTATCTAGCTTATCCTCTGGAGTTTGTATGTTGTTGGTTGTGGTTTGTATGGAGAACCGTATTTTTAATGAGCATCCCCAGGAGATTCTGAATCATAGTAAGAATTCAGAAATATGAATTTAAGGGACCCCAAGGCTTTAGCATAACAGGATAAAGCTCTTTTTCATGCTTTTGAATATTAATTTATCTAAATGTTCCTTGACTGTTTTCTTTTATTGGAGACACATATTATAAAGACATTTGGAGAAGTTATGCTCACTTTATTTATTTCTTTGCAAATTATCTTGGGTCTGTGTTTCCAATCACTTCTCATTTATTCTCATCTTTTTTTTTTTTTTTTTAGTGTTTCCAATCACTTCTCATTTATTCTCATCTACTTTTGAAAGGGAGTGCCTGAGTGGTGCAAATGGTTAATCTGCTCAGCTGCTGACTAAACAGTTGGAGGTTTGAGTCTACCCAGAGGTACCTCAGAAGAAAGGACTGATGATCTACTTCCAAAAAATCAGCTATTGGAAACCCTGAGGAGCACAGATTACTCTGACACACATGGAGTCTCTGTGAGTTGTAGTTGACTGGACAGCACCTGGCTTATTTTTACTTTTGAAACAAGATCACTGCCACTAATCACTGTGATGGCATGAATCTGACCACTTCCAGGAGTGTCATTGTTGCTAGGTGCTGTGGAGTTGATTCTGACTCATAGTGACCCCATGTGACAAAGTAGAACCACACTATAGCATTTTCTAGACATTAATCTTTCTGGGTGCAGAGCACCATGTCTTTCTCCCACAGAGATGTTGGGTGGATCAAAGCCACCAAAACACAAAGAAACCCAAAGTCATTGCTATTTAGTTGATTCCGACTCATAGCCACCCTATAGGACAGAGCAGAACTGCCCCATACTGTTTCCAAGGAGTGGCTGGTGGATTCAAACTGCTGACCTTTTGGTTAGCAGCTGCTGTAGCTCTTAACTACTGTGCCACCAGGGCTCCAAAGCCACTAGGAAAAAGCAAAAATGGCTATGGTTTTATTTTCTTTGATGGTGTAGATACTTAGGTTAAAAAATAGTTTTTTAGGTTAAAAAACCAGTTCTCTCTCCTGAGAGAGAGAGAGAGATTTATTCTGAGGAATTGGCTCATGAGATGGTGGGGGCTGACAAGTCCAAAATCTATAGGTCAAGTGACAGGCTGGAAATTCTAACAGTTTTGTGTCCTGAATTCGTAAGGCAGACAGTGGGGAAGAGAGAGGAATTCTGGCAGGATAGCTGTTTATAGTCTCGTGCCCCTTGCACCTACCCCTAACTCCCTGCTGAGGTAGTATCAGAGAAGACTAAGTCAGGAGCCAGAACTTTTATCTCAACCTGCCAATAACAAGGTGGTGCACCACTCCCTGCCCCAACCCACTTCTTGCTGGCACAATGTCAGGGGATACATGCTAAAACAGAACACTTAAATAAGATCCAGAATCTCATTACATAATACCCCAAATGTAAAGATACTATTGAAAGTCATCTGTCATACCAAGAACCAGTAAAATTTCAGCTCTAATGAGAAAAGATAATCAACAGATGCCAACACTGAGATGACACAGATGTTGAAATTATTTGACAAGGATTTTAAAGCAGATCATAAAATGCTGTAATAAACAATTATAAACACACTTGAAACAAATGAAAAAATAGAAAGTCTCAGCAAAGAAACAGAAAATATAAAGAAGAATCAAATGGACATTTTATAGCTGAAAAATAACAATAATAAACAAAATTTCATTGGATGTATACTTTCACTGAAATACAACAAAGTATGGATTTTTAAAAAACTTCATTGGATGGGGTCAACTGTAGAATGGAGAGGATAGAGGAAAGAACCAAGGACTTAGAGATAAACAATAGAAATTATTCAGTCTGAACACAGACAGAAAATAGACTGAAAAAGAAAATGAACAGACCTCAGGGCTGTAACAAAAGATCCAGTGTTTGTGCCACTGGAGTCCCAGAAGGAGAGGAAAAATAGGGTGGGGCTGAAAAGTATCTGAAGAAGTAATGATCCAAATTTGGGAAAAATAAAAAAAAGGACATAAACCTACATATTCAAGAAACTAAATGAACCCCAAAGAATTCCAAGACATAGCATAATCAAACTTCTAAAAACTAAAGTCAAGGAAGAAAAATCTTGAAAACACCCAGTGACAAATGACACCTTACTTGCAGGGAAAAATCAATTTGAATGGCAGTGGATTTCTCACCGGATATCACGAAGATCAGTACAACAGTTTCCAAGTGTTGAAAGAAAAGAATTGTCAACCCCAAATTCTATATCCAGAGAAATTATCCTTTAGGAATGAAGAGGAAATCAAGACAATCTCAGATAAAGGAAAACTAAGAGAATTTGTTGCTAGCAGACCTACCCTAAAAGAATGGCTAAAGGAAGTTCTTGAAACAGAAAAAATACGATTAAAAAAGACACACAAGCACATACAGGAATCTTGGAACATCAGAAAGGAAGAAAGAACAGCACAAAGAGCAAATATGTGGGTAAATACAGTAGACTTTCCTTCTCCTCTTGTTTTCTAAATTATGTTTGATGGTTAAGCCAACATCATAACATTGTCTGATATGGTTCTTAAAGTATGTAGAGGGAACATTTAAGACAATTATAAATAAGGGAGGGTAAAAGGGCTTAAAAAAAAAGGGAAATGAAATTCCTACACCTCACTGAAAACACTGGTAGACTGTGATAAGTAATCTATACATAATATAATACCTAGAGCAACCAGTAAAAACTCTATATAGATACACTGAAAACCAGTATAAAAAAATAAAAGTGGAATTCTGAACAGTCTCCAAGCAATCCAAAGGAAGGCCAAAAAAAAAAAAAAGCCAGAGAAATGAAAAACAGAAAGAACAAACAGAAAACAAAAAATAAAATATCAAACTTAAGCCATTACATGTCAATCATTCCTTTAATATATATATGATCTAAATTCCCCAGTCAGAACACAGATTAGTGGAGTGTATTAAAGAAAAAAAAAAACTCAACTATATTCAAGGACATTATGTTGAAAAAAAACCAAAACTTAAAACGTCACATAGTATATGGTTTATTTATATAACATTCTTGAAATAACAAAATGATAGAGATGGAGAACAGATTAATGGTTGCCAAGGATTAGAGATGGAAGTGGTGTTGGTGGAAAGCGGGTGTGACTATAAAGGGATAGCAGGAGGGAGATCTTTGTGGTGATGGAATAATTATGTATTCTACTTCTTGTGGTTATAGGAATCTACACATGTAATAAACTGGTATAGAACTGTGCATACATTGTACCAGTATCAATTTCCTGGTTTTGATATTATATCGTAGTTATATAGAATGCAACTATTGGGGGAAACTAGGTGAAAGGAAAAAGCACCTCTGTGTACAATTTTTAAAATCTCCTGTATAATTATTTAAAAAATAAAAAGTTAAAAAAATAGTTATTCTCAAACTTTGATAGTTTTGTGGTGATTAAAATACTTTGATAACTTTTTTTCCTACTCAGTATGAACTTTTAAAAAAATTTTATAGCACTTTAGGTGAAAAGCTTTACGGAGAAAATTAGTTTCTCATTCAAAAATTCATACACAAATTTTTTGTGACGTTGGTTGCAAACTCTGCAATGTGTCAGCACTCTCCTCGTTTCCACTCTGGGTTCCCCATATCAATTTGTCTAGTTTTCCTGTCCCTTCCTGCCTTCACATCTTTGCTTTTGGGCAGGTGTTTCCCATTTGGTCTAATGTACTTGACTGAACTAGGAAGTATGTTCCTCATGTGTGTTATTGTTTGTTTTATACATCTGACTAATCTTTGGTTGAAAGGTGGACTTCGGGAGTGGCTTCAGTTCTGAGTCAGCAGGGTGTCCAAGGGCCATAGCCTTGGGGGTTCCTCCAATCTCTGTCTGTACTTTGATACTTTTGATAGTCATTAATATTGTTCTCTAAATATTTCCAGCTCTCAACTTTTGGGGACATGCTGAAATTGATTGCGTTTTCCTACCTTCTTTGAAGTTAGATATGCCCATGTGATTTAACTAGACCATTGAAGCGCATGCTATAGAGACTTGGGGAGGATGTGTTAAGACAGCATGTAATCCAGCATGTGCTTTTTCTACTGCCTCTGCCAATGAATTCCCATGTGCTGGGCACAGCAGAGCCCCACTGACCATCAAGGTACATGGAGCATGGGCCAGAAAGGAACTTGTGCAGTTTTAATCCACTGGGGTTTAGGGCTTTTGGAGATAGCCATCCAGTACAGTACTATAACTATTAGTCACAGTCACCTGCTCTGTCTTTCACAAATGGCTGCTCCTATCCTATCCTGTCACCAGATGGAGCCCTGGTGGTGCTGTGGTTAAGCTTTGGGCTACTAACGAAAAGTTGGCAGAAACCGTATGGCGCAGTTCTACTCTATCCAATAGGGTCACTATGAGTCGGAATCGGCTTGAAGGCAATGAGTTTTTTTGTTACCAGATACAAGGCTATGGTGCCTTCCTGAAGGCTTGTGATCCCTTCATCTACCCAGGACTACTTTCACCACAGTCTGACATGCCCCACAGCTTGAACTTACCCATGATCACTGCCCAGTTGATCCAAGAGGACCCAAGGCTTCTGCCTCCATCTAATGTGCCCCCTCTCATTTCTGGGTCTTGGAGCAGAAAGTGCTCATGACAGTGACGATGTGCCATGGGCCGGAGGCTATGAAAGAAAAAAGCATATCCATGTTCCTGAGGCTTCAGCCACCAAGCAGGGCTGCCTGGCCTTTGGTTGGCAAAAGCAAAAACAAGGAGTAAAATGTAAGATGATTGAGTTTACGTGTACAGTAAGATTATGACATGCTTCATGTCATTTGACTCCTATGTGGGCTTGTCTTTGCCCATTTTTTTCCAACATCACCCTCTTCTGTTTCTCTTTTCTGCGTCAGGGTGCCTGGCGCACAGTTCTGTGTAAAAGACCTGTTCTGTTCTCTCAGCCTCCGCTCCTACCACATAGGTCAATTATTCTTGGGCAGTTTCCACTGCTATCTCCTCACTGGAAGTAATCCATGCTAAGGGCCATTCCTTCGCTTTCTAGCTAATCTTGAATGAACAACTAAGCCAGTTTCATAAATTAAAAGAATACTAGCATCACTCAGATAATACCTGTTTTAAGAAATACCTTATAGAAATAATGCACTGAGTTAATGATTTGCTCAAAGGAGCTGGTGCCCAGGTGTGTGCCTCAAGGGCTGTTGTGGAAGGAATGTTGGAGAAGGTAAAGTAGTCTACTTCACAAGGGATAGCCGTGTGTCAGTGTATCTCCGTTAATTAATATTCTGGGGATTCAGTTCTTCTGTGGTAAAATCATGAGCTCCTGGATGGCACAAACGGTTTCCGCTCAACTGCTAACCTAAAGGTTGGCAGTTCGAACCCACCGACCAGCACTGGAAGAAAAGGCTTAGCTATCTACTTCTGTAAAGATTATATCCAAGAAAACCCTATGGAGCAGTATTACTCTGTAATACTAACGTGGCATAGCAACAACAATGGTTAAATCATAGAAATCAGGGGAAATCTCTTAAAAATTCATAAAATCATGAAAAGAAAAATCATACCACTCTCCAGCACAATGTAGCACTCCTGTTGAAGCAACATGTACACAACTGGAGGAAACCAGAGAGTCACGGCACATTGCTGAAGGGAGATAAGAATAACATTGTGCAGGGCAGTGAATTGCCTAACACGGCCCTTCTAGCCATAGTCTTTGTGACTCCCACACGATTGTATGGAATCATCAAATAAGGCACATGGAACCCTAAGGAGGTGTCGTGGTTGGTGTCGTGTGTCAGCTTGATAGGCCCTGATTCCCAGCGTTATGTGGCTGTCCTCTATTTTTGTGATCTGATGTAATTATCCTCCATTTTATATGTTGTAAATCCTAAACTGTATATGTTAATGAGGCAGGATTAGTGTGGGGTATATCTTGAGTCACAGCCCTGTAGGAGGGCATGACTCAAGCCCCACCCTTGCTTTACCCACACCCTTCTCTGGAGAGTGGACTGCATTGCATGTATATATGTGGGTGCTGTGGTGGGGCTCTCTCTCTGCATCTGGAGCCTGCTTCTGGCTCATCATTGTCTGACCTCCAGTTCCTGGGACTTGAGCCAACGTCCTGCTATCTAACCTGCCGATTCTGGGATTCTCCAGCTTCTGCAGCCTCTCATCTGACTTGATTCACCAGCTTCCACAGCCTTGTGATCAGCAGCCTGTTGTCTGGCCTGACAATTTGGGTTTGTTGGCCCCTGCAGTGGCCACTTAAGTCAGAAGAAGCCTATGCTTGACTCAAAGACTGGGGATGTACCAGCCTCCACAACTGTGTAAGCTGTTTCCTTGATACATTTCGTGAGTTCTATAAGACTTTGCGGCAAATTACAGAACCCAAACACGAGAGGAAGTGTGCTGAGGGGAGGAGGTGCAGTTTATGTTAAAGATGATGGATAGTACAACAGTACAAAAGCTGGGCATTTGGGACTTCGTTAAGCTCTGCCTCATGGAAACCCTGGTGGCATAGTGGCTAAGTTTACGGCTGCTAACCAAAGGGTTGGCAGTTCGAATCCACCAGGCGCTCCTTGGAAACTCTATGGGGCAGTTCTACTCTGTCCTATAGGGTCACTACGAGTCAGAATTGCCTCAACGGCAATGGGTTTGGTTTTGGTTTCACAGGAACCAGGTTTGTGCTGATCCTTATAAAAGAAATTATTCATTTACATTGGGAAAGATTATGCCAGTGTCCTTACTTTGCATTCCCTGATCTGTATCCTTTCACCCCTTCCTTGTTGGCAAATCTTCATCCTGTTGTCGGGCATCCACTTCCTTCCTGCTCTCAAACTTGCTTACGCTTTTCTACCTCATATCCCATTCTTTTAGTAGATAAAGTGGAGGTACATTTTCACGGTAAGATTTTAAACAGGAGTCGGAAGACTAAGGGTGTTGAAGGGTAATTATGCTTGGTTATACAAAGTTATGAAAAATGCATCTTATTACTTTGTACAATCATGTTTTCCATTATAGTGAGGGAGCACTACTTGGCCCTTGCCAAAAAAATGTGTTTTAAGATTTGTTTTTTTAAATTTATTATTTTGTTTTTATTACAAACTGGATGAACTTGTTGCAACCAGATCAGAGTCACTATTATCCTGGGCTACCTAACAGTGTACAGATACAGACTTTTTTCCCCAATTGCTTTATTGAGCTTTAGTTTATATACTTTAATATTCATTTCCTTCAAGAGCACAGTTCAATGATTTTTAGTAAATCTGCAGACTTGTGCAGCCATCACCATTAAATTTTAGAACTTTTATATCATCCCCAAAAGATCTTTTGTGCCCTTTGCAGTCACTCCCCATTCCCATCCTCTGCCCTGGGCAACTACTAAAGGACTGTCTGTATAAATTCGCCTTTTCTAGACATTTCATATAAATGGAAGCATGTGCTCACTTGCAGCTGGGTTCTTTCACTTAATGTTTTTTAGTTCCTTCGCATTTTATCTTGTATCAATATTTTGTTCCTTTTAATTGCTGAATAGGATTCCATTGTATGGATATAATACACTCTGTTTATGCATTCACCGGGTGCTGGACATTTGGGTTGTTTCCACTTTTTGGCTATTATAAGTAATCCTGCTATGACCATTTGCACACAAGCTGTTGTGCAGACATGTTTTCAGTTCTCTTGGGTATATATCTAGGAGTGGAATTGCTGGGTCATATGGCACTTTTGGAAACCCTGGTGGTCCAGTGATTAAGAGCTACAGCTGCTAACCAAAAGATCGGCTGTTCAAATCCACCGGTCGCTCCTTGAAAACCCTATGGGGCAGTTCTACTCTGTCCTATAGGGTCGCTATGAGTTGGAATCCACTTGAAGGTTTTTTTTTTGTGGCACTTTTATATATACTTTTTAAGAACTTGCCAAACTGTTTCCCAAAGTATCTGAACCATTCTACATTCCCATTAGCAATGATGTTTACGATTTCTCCATCTCCTCACCGACACTTATCTTTTTGATTACTGCCATTGTGCGCTGGGCGTGAAGCAGTAGCTCATTGTGGTTTTACTTTGGATTTCCCTAATGACTAGTGATATCGAGCATCTTTTCATGTAATTGTTGGCCATTTAAATATCTTCGTTGGTAAAATGTCTATTCTTTTGCCCGTTTTTAATTGGATTATTAGTTTTCTTATTAATGAGTTGTAAGAGTTATTTATATATTCTGGATACAAGAGTTATTTATATATTCTGGATACAAGTCCTTTATTAGATAAATGATTTGCAAATCTTTTCTCCAAAGATACTGTATTTTTTAAAGACGTACATGTTTCTTTCATAAGTAAATTTCCTTATGGTGCATTAACAGGTTAATCATGATTGACTTTGTTCCAAATATTTAGTCAGGTACTTTAAAAAGCAACTTTCAAGTTTTATTTTACAATACTCGAAAAATGTAGATAAGCACAAAACGGGATAATAAAATGCCAGAGATCATTTTTGCTAACATTTTTTGTTTGTAGCCTTCTGAGTCTTTTTGTGAACATACACGACATATATATACATAAACAAACAAACCCATTGCTGCAGAGTCCATTCCGACTCTTAAGAAACCTATGGGACAGAGTAGAGCTGCCCCATAGAGTTTCCAAGAAGCGCCTGGTGGATTTGAACTGCCGATCTTTTGGTTAGCAGAGGTAGCTCTTAGCCACTACGCCACGAGGCTTTCATACATATATATAAACATATATAAACAATTTTTTAATGGAACAATTTAAGTAATAAATGTGGGTGGTGCAAATAGTTTGTCCTCCATTACTAACCCTTGCGCTGAACTACTAACCTAAAGGTTGGCTGTTCTAACGCACCCAGAAGCACCGTGGAAGAAAGGCCTGGCGATTTGTTTCCCTAAAGATCACAGCCAAGAAAACCCTATGGAGCACAATTCTATTCTATAACACATGGGGTCGCCATGAGTAGAAATCAACTTGACGGGAACGTGTTTGGTTTTTATATAATTCCAGTTCCTGGTTGGCAGCAACAGACGCAAATCTCATGAAAATTTAAGTGGAATATATTAAAAAAGCGGTTGGTTATGCATAGTGTAAGTCAGAGAGGACCGCAGTTCAGCGAAGGAAGGGTACAGCTGGGTGTTGGAATTAGCGCCAAGCGGGAATGTTTCCCAGGGGGCTACAGTAGAAGGGTCCCCCTCAGGGCACTGCGCAGGAAACACTTCCCGAAACAGTCCCCATTCTGATAGGGGCTCGGGCGTTTTTTGTCCCCAGAGGCCTGGCTGCCTCTTCCGGCACCTTCCGGGCGGTGGCCTCCCCTCTCGGTCCTGGACCTCCAGTATCCCCATCGCCCCGCAGGGCGCAGAGCTCAGCAGTGCCTGACGAAGGCGCCGACGACAGCCCTCCAACTCCCAGCCCTCCTCGGCCGCTCCAGGGCGGCCCCACCGGCTCAGGAGTGGCTTTGTGCTCGGCCCCGGGTCCGATCGAGGGCCTCCTCCGCATGGTGACGGCACTTCCATTTTCTCCCACCCCGTGCTTTGCTCGACGTGAAACTGCCCGAGTTTTATTCGACTTGCTGCGGCAGCCTCTTTGTCAGTGCACGGGTTCAGGTAGGGACCACCCGGCCCGGACGACAGGGCCGAGCCCGCCGCGGGCGGGCCTCCACTCCGCGCCTCCCCGCCGGCCGCGCTCGGCTGCACGCCTGTCGGGCAGGGAGGGGCAGAGAGGCGGGAACCGCCGGTCCGGTGAGCAGCGCCGCGCTGGACTCGCCGCAGAAGCGGGGGGCGGTGCCTCGGCGCAGGCGCGCGCCCCCGCCTCCCCCGCGCAGCCGCACCGGCCGCCGCCGCCGCCGCCGCGGAGCACGCCGCGCGCAGGGAGGACCGCGCCCGAGCGGCCTGCGCGGGCGGCCTGCGGCCCCGGCCCGCGGCGCGGAGGCGGCCCGAGCGAGCAGCGGCGGCGGTGGCAGCGGCGGCGACGGCATGCGGGGCGGCCCCAAGTAGCGCGCCCAGCCCGCGGAGGCCCGGCGCGGAGGCGGGGGCGGGCGCGGCGGAGGCGGGGCTCGGGTCGGGCCCGCCCGCCCGCTCGCCCGCCAGGGGAGCCGCCGGCAGTGGCCGAGGAGGCGGTGCGGCGGACGGCGGCCCGAGAGTATCGCCCGCGCTGCGGCCCGCGGGACCGCGCGGCGACCGCCCGGGCCGGCCCGAGGAGCGCCCGCCGCCGCCGCCGCGCGCGGACCGAGGTGAGTGCCGCCCGCGCCCAGGCTGTCCCGGAGCCGCGGCCGCTCGCGCGGGGCGGAGGAGGAGGAGGCCCGAGCGCGTCCGCGTCCCCGTCCCCCGTGCCTTTGTGGCCGTGCTGCTGTGGGCCGGGGCGCGGGCGCGCTCGGCGCCGAGTCCGCGTCGGGGACTCCGGGGCCAGTGGACACGCGGCGTCTCTGGTTGGCAGCTGCGGAGAGGAGCGAGTTTCCGCTCTACTTTGACATTGAGTTGGAACCGTTTTTCTTTAGAAGACGGAAGTTTGTTTTATTGACAGAAAATATAGCTAAATATGGCTCCTGGTTTCGGCCGTGCGGTACTTGGAGCCTGGGTGCCAGGCTGACCCTCGCTCGGCCGGCTCGGCGGGGGAGGGGAGGACATGCCGGCGGCCCGGGGCGGGGGCTTCCCGGCCAGCTGCTCACATAGAGGACCGGGTCTCCAATTTGCAAACGTCGGTGGATGGGAAGTAGCGGGCTTTAGGTAATATTCAGCCGTTCTTGAAAGAATGAATGAATGAAATGTCATTTACTCGTGCGTAGCCAATTCTGTTCCTATTTAAAGATGTACCAGGATTGTAGTCATTTGCATTGTCATTGCCTGTCTTACCTGATCAGCCTTGCTAAATGAAGCCCCCCCCCCAGCTTGTGACCTTGGCCTCATTCTTAAAGCCACTGAACTAACCAGCCCTTCAACGCAGCATTCGTGACATTTTCTTGTAATTGTTGGCAGTGGGCAAATTAGTGTTTGTGATTGTGAACTGTTTCTGTAGGGCAGATAATGGAACCTTAATCATACCTGTGTTTAATGTATTGCTTTATAGTAATTCCTGCTAAGAACACTGAGAGGTGGAGTCTCTTGTCCTCACTTCACAGATGAGGAAAAGCTGAGACTCTAAGAAGTTGTAACTTGCTCGTTTCACACAGCTAAGCTGCAGAACTGGGATCCAAACCTAGGTCTTGTAGTCCCATGTTCTTTACTTCACATCTGTGTCGTGTTTAGACCAATATGGTAGCCACTAACCACATGTGGCTATTTAAATTAATTAAATGAAAATAAAGCAGTTCCTCAGTTGCACTAGCCACATTTCAAGTGTTCAGTAGCCACATGTGGTGAGTGGCCATGATTGGACAGTGCTCAGCTAGATTATACACCCGTTGATTTACTCAGTAAATAAAATTTATTGAGGGCTGTCTGTCTTTTGGCAGTTCTTAAGTCCTAGGTATACTGTGGTGAGTAAGAGAGACAAAATGCCCTTGCCTTTATGAAGCTTGTGTTTTAAATGATTGTTTGAGGATGTTTCTGTAGTGCCATAGAGCATTGTGATTCGAAGTGTGGTTGGTGGACCAGCAGCATTGGCTTCACCTGGGAGTTTGGTAGAAATGCACACTCTCAGGCCGTTTTCCCCACAGCAACTGAATCAATCCACTTTAACAGGGTTGACAGGTGATTTGTGTACACATTGAAACCTGAGAAGCACTTACTCAGAACACAGGTGATAACTGAGTTTAACAAATATTCTGATAGTTTGTTTGGTGTGACCTTTAAGAAGCAGGCTGCAGAACTCTTGGGAAGTATTCACGCTTATGCAAATATTTGTTAAATGCCTGGCTTCCCTGATAGGGTGTAAGCTCTGTGAGAGCAGAGATTGTGTCTTCCTTTTCCAGCCATGTAACCCCAGAGCCTTACAGGGCTGGTAAGCACTAGGTACCAGTAAACGCTTGTTGAGTAAGTGAATGCGCGTGGTGAAGTAAGTTAAAACTGGTTGTTAATTACAAGCACTCCCAGGCAAGAAAATTCACTTAACATCAAGCGAGAGCACGGGACCTGTGAAAAAATCGAATCTACTTTTCTGACACTAAACAGTAAGGATCGGTCCAAAAAAAAAAAAAAGCAGTCTCAGTTTTGTTCCCCTGTGTTCCACTTCTGTTCTGACACCACATGTACATGAAGTAGTTCTCCCTCTGACCCTAACCCCCAGGATCTAGGTCAGACCTCCCAAGCTGAAGGGCACAGTCCTCCAGGCCACCAAGTCTGCCCAAGAATTCAGACTGCTGCAAGCTTGGGAGTCCCCAAGACACCCTCGCTTCTGACCTGCTGGCTACCCCCTCATGATACCAGCGCTAAACTCAGGGGTCCCCAAGCAAAAAAACAAAAACAAAAAAAACCCATTGCGGAGGAGTGGATTCCAACTCGTGTTACTGAGCTCCATAGGGATTTCTTGGTGTAATCTTTATGGAAGTAGGTCGCCAGGCCTTTCTTTCGTAACACTGTCGGGTGGGTTCTAACTGCCAACTTTTTGATTAGTAGTTGAGCACAAACTGCACCACCCAGGGACCTTTCAGAGGTCCCTAGGCCCCCCCAGTTCTGACTTGCTGGCTCTCACTACTCCCTTGGGTTCAATAATTTGCCCCAACAACTGATAGAATTCACGGAAAGCACTATACTTTTGACGACAGTTTTATTATAGCAAAAAGGATACAAATGAAGAGACACATAGGGTGAGGTCTGGGAGGGTTCCCAACACGGAGCTTCCATGTGCAAAAAAAAGGACGTGCTCCCTGCCCTTGTACATTGGGTGTCTTTCACCAACTAGGAAGTCCGCGGAACTTTGGTGTTAAGAGTATTTATTGGGGGGTCTCATTACATAATTCAAATTTCAGCCCCTCTCCCCTGAGATCAGTTATTTCAAGGTTGATATTGAAACTCTGTGGGGCAGTTCTACCCTGTCCTGTAGGGTCACCATGAGTCGGAATCGACTCAACGGCACTGGTTTTGGTTTGGTTTTGGTTTATTACTCATCACCCTGTGGGTCTTTCTGGCCTGGCCAGCCCAACCCCCATTAGCATTAGCATAACCTGTTTTGGTTTACCCACAATTCCGATTCCGACTCATAGTGACCGTATAGGAGAGAATAGAACTGCCATATAGTTTCCAAGGAGCACCTGGTGGATTCGAACTGCCGACCTTTTTGGTTAGCAGCTGTAGCACTTAACCACTACACCACCAGGGTTTCCTAGTATTATAAAATAATAATAAATAAATTTGAATCTTAATCATTTATTAGTGATTTTTATGTAGTATTTTTTTTTTAAGTTAACTGAATTCCAGGCTTTTTTTGAATTTCACATTTTTTCCATTGCTGTCTTTCTGTTCCAGGATCCAATCCAGGGTACCACAATGCATTTAGTCATCATGTCTCCTTAGTCTCTGGTCTGTGACACTTTCCCAGTCTTTCATATCCTTGATGGTGTTGAGGAGTATTGTCCAGGCTCTCCTTGTTGAACAGCTTTCCATAGAACACATAGGATCATCCAGTTCTGGGAAAAGGCACTCATACTTGGGCAAGTGAGGCCACAGCAGGGATAACGCTATCTCTGTTCTTATTTATTAGCTTGTTTATGTAATACATGTTTGTCATAACTTCAATATTTGTTTCTAGTCATAGATTTCTTGGATCACACTTTAAAATTGGTTGAGATTTACAAGTGTCACACTGCAGTTGTGAACCAGTGTTTTTTTGTGTTATTTTATTGTTTTGGGTAGAAGTTTACAAAGCGCATCAGGCCTTTTAACAATTTTTATACAAGTTGTTCTCTTGCCGTCGGCTTTCTCCTCATTTCCATTCTGTTTGTTGTCCTTGTTCTAGCCTCCCTTCCCCTCCTTGCGTCTCATCTTTGCTTTTGGGTAACTGTTGACTGTTTGGTCTCATGCAGTTAATTGTTTAAGGGAGCACATTACTCACAGGTGATATTATTTATTTTATAAGCCAGTCTATTGTTGGCTGAAAGATGACCTGCAGAAATAGCTTCACTTCCAAGTTCAAGAGTATCTTAGGGTTGCAGTCTTGGAGATTCCTCTAGTCTCTATCAGTCCGGTAGGTCTGGCCTTTTTTAAGAATTTGAGTTTTCTTCTACATTTTCCCCCCATTCTATCTGGGACCTTCTATTGTGTTGCTGGTCAGAACTATCAGTAGTGGTAGCCAGGCACCATGTAGTTCTTCTGGTCTCAGGTTTGAAGGAGGTTGTGATTCATGTGGGCTGTTTAGTCCTGTGGACTAGTTTCTTCTTTGAGCCTTTGATTTCCTTCATTCTCTTTTGCTCCATACGAGTTGAGATCAATAGTTGTATCTTAGGTGGCTACTTGTGAGCATTTAAGACCGCAGACACTACTCACCAAACTCAGATGTAGAGCATTATCTTATGTGAACTATGTTATGCTAATTGACTAAGTTGTCCCCCGAGACTATGGTCCTGTACTTTTGACCCAGTAAACCAATCCCTTGAGTTGTTTGCATGTATCTAGGAAGCCTCTTTAACTGTGCCCCTGTATGGTTTGTTATGTATGTGGATGTACATGCAGCACACACAAACGTATATACATGTGCCTATAAAACCCAGTGCAATCGAGTCAATTTTGACCCATAGCGACCCTATAGGACAGAGCAGAACTGCACCACGGAGTTTCCAAGGAGCACCTGGCGAATTCAAACTGCCGACCCTTTGGTTAGCAGCTGTAGCACTTAATCACTATGCTACCAGGGTTTCCCATGTGCCTACAGATACAGCTATATGTGCATGTGTATTTACTCACATATGCCTTCCTATACATATATATGCATATACACATGTATTTGTTGTTTTTACTGTTGCAAAATTGTAAATGTTAATAAAAAAATGTTAATAACATTCACCAAAATCGTCCCTTTTTCTTATGTACTTCTGTAGTGCTTTTACTTGCGTTGGTCAAGTTGTGCTGACTTCGCCATATTTGGGATTGCCTTTTCCATCACCAGAAGTAGCAAGTGTCTGTTATCTGGAAAGTGATTCCCCATCCTTTTCCCTCCCATCCCTGGTAACCATCAAAGAACTTTTCTTTCTGGGTGTATATTTATTCTCGACTTTTTATACTAGTGGGACCATGCAGTATTTGTCTTTTTGTGATTGGCTTATTTCACTCAGCATGATGTCCTCCAGATTCATCCATGTTATAAGACGTTTCGTGGACTCCTAATTATATTCTTTATAACCAAAAAAAAAAAAAACCCATTGCTGTCGAGTCAGTTCTGACATAGTGACCCTATAGGACAAAGTAGCACTGCCCCATAGGGTTTCCAAGGAGTGGCTGGTGGATTTGAACTGCCAGTTCTTTTGGCTGGCAGCTGAGCTCTTAACTACTGCGCCACCAGCACTCCATACTCTTTATAGTTGGGTAGTATTTCATTGTATGTATGTACCACGATTTGTTTATCCATTCATCCGTTGGTGGGCACTTAGGTTGTTTCCATGTTTCAGATAAGAAAGGCAGTAGGCTAGAGAGGGACCAAGATGAAGGGAGTGACAGTGGAAGAAAGGAATGAGATAGCTACACGGAAGAGAACTAGGAGCGGATACTTATTGCTTGTTTGTTTATTCAGCTAATATTTACTGAGCGTTTAATGTGTTCCAGACCCAGTGCTAGACACTAAACCATAACTGAGGGCAGGACAGCATTAAACAAATAAACGTGCAGATAAGTACATAATACAACCTGTAATGAGTGGTGTAAAGAAAAACTAAGGGATGCTGAAGAGACTGAGGTGAGGGGGGTGTTGCTGCTTTAAGTTGCCTGGGTTGGTGAGGAAGGCTTCATTGAGTAAAGTGACATTTGAATTCCTCTCTCTGGCTCTTGGGGACCCTCCATAATTACCCCAGCACTGCTTATCCCATCTCATTTCTGTTATTTCACAACACACATGTGCCTCTGCCGCCACAGGCATTGTACGTATTTCCAGCTCTGTGCCCTTTTTTTTCTTTTTTTAAATTTTTATTGTCCTTTGAGTGAAAGTTTACAAATAAGTCAACCTCTCACACAAAAACTTATACACACCTTGCTACATACTCCCAATTGCTCTCCCCTATTTTTTTTTTTTAATGAGACAGCCCGCCCCCTCACTCCAGTCTCTCTCTTCGTGTCCATTTCCTCTGTGCCCTTTTTTTTTTTAATGATTTCTTTTCCTTTCCAAGATGGCCCCTTTTCCACTTCCACTATCTTTTATTCAAAGACTTGCTCAAATCTCACCTCCTTTGTGAAGGTTTTCACTGCTGACCTCTCTGCCTGTGTTTGTCACTCTACTCGATCATCCTGTTTTTGAGAGTAGGGATAATATTTCACATTTATATCTGTGTGTTCTCTCTTGGTCCAGCACAAAGACAAATTTAATGAATTGGTAGAATTAATGTTTAAGTTGCTAAGAAGGGGGTAGGTCTGTTCTGAAGTGTTAACGTTTAGTGGTAAGTGCTCCTTGGATCAGTGGTGAAGGATCAGTTTTTTTTTTTTTTTAATTAAACTTTTTATTTTCAGATAATTGTAGATTTACACACAATTATAAGAAATAATACAGCTATTCATGGTGACCTCAAGTGTGCAAAGTAAAACTGCTCTCCACAGTTTTCAGGGCTGTGACCTTTTGGAAGCAGATTGCCTGGCCTGTCTTCCGAGGAGCCTCTGGGTGGGTTCTGACTGCCAATCTTTTGACAAGTAGTTGAGCATTTAATTGTTTGGGCCACCCAGGGACTCCACATGGGATCATCATGAGTTGGAATTAACTCCATAGCAACTAACAACAACAGCAGCAAATACAGAGAGACCCCAAGTGCCCTTTACACGCTTTTCCGGATGGTAATACCTTGCAGAACTGTAGTAATAGTTACATTGACATTGATACAGTTGCAATACAGAACATTTCCATTGCTATGGGACTCTCTCATGTTTCACTTCTATGGCCATGCCTGGTTTCTGCCTACTTCCACCCCCTCTTTATCTCCTGGCGTCTACCCATCTGGTCTCTATTTCTATGATTTTATCATTTCAAGAATGCTATATATAAATGGAATTATACAGTAAGTACCTTTCGTGTTGGCTTCTCTGGAGAGTCATCCAGGTTGTTGCATATATCAATAGTTTGATTCTTTTTATTGATAGGGTGAAACACAGATGAAATTGTGTACTACAGGTTAGTAAGTAAGCATAAGTCAGCTCGTGCATACCTGGCTTGTTGGGTGATCTGTCCCTGGTCTTGATTACTGCAGCTATGCAGTAAGTCTTGAAATTGGGTAGACTGTTCCTGCTTTATTATTCTTCAGAATTGTTTTAGCTATTCTGATTCCTTTGCCTTTCCATGTAAACCGTAGAACAATCTTGTCTATATTTACCAAAAAACTTGCTGGAATTTTGATAGGAATTTTATTAAATCTGTGTATCAGTTTGAGGAGAATTGACTTCTTTATATTACCTTTACCAATTTGTGAACATGGTATGTCCTTCAGTTTATTTAGATGTTCTTTGATTTCTTTCATCAGTGTTCTGTAGTTTTCAGCATACAAATCCTGTACCTGTTAGATTTATACGTATTTCTTTTTTTTTTTGAGTGTTTATAAATGGTATTGTATTTTTAATTTTGGTGTCCATGTGTTCATTGCTAGTGTATAGAAATATAATCAATTTTTCTATGTTGTATCCTGCAATCTTGTTGAACTCATTTAATAGCTCTAGGAGTTTTTTACGTAGATTTCTTGGGATTTTCTGTGTAGACCAATAGGGACATTTTTATTTCTTCCTTTCCAATCTTTATGTCTTAATCTTTTTTTTTTTTTTTTTTTTTGCCTTATTACACTGGCTAAAATTTCCAGCCTTATGAGGAGAATGGTGAGAGAGGACATACCTGCCTTATCCCCAATCTCAAGTGGAAAGCATTCAGTCTTTCACCACTAAGTATAGCGCTGGCTGTAGGTTTTTTGTAGATGTCTTTATAAGTTGAGGAAGTCCTCCTCTATTCCTGTTTTTCTGAGTTTTTATCATGGAATGATTGTTGCATTTTGTCAAAAGCTTTGTATCAATTGATCTGATCATGTGATTTTTCTTCTTTAGCCTATTGATAAAGATTGTATTGACTAATTTTTTAATATCAAGCAAGTCTTGCATCCCTGGAATGAACCCCACTTGGTCATGTTGTATAATTTTTTTTATACATCGCTGAATTCTGTTTACTAATGCTTTGTTAAGAATTTTTGCATCTATATTTATGAAGGCTTTTGGTATGTAGCTTTCTTTTTCAGTATTGTCTTTAGCTGATTTTGATATCAGGGTAATAATATATAAAATGAATTGGGAAGTGTTTCTGGGTCTCGCAGAGTTTCTGCCTTTGACAGGGTGCAGTCTTAACCACTTTTCTATTGCTCTCTATTAGTGATAAATACTTGAGTTTTCCTTCTCTGACAGGTTTCCGCCTTACACAAGTTCTGGCTTTCACAGGTTTTATTGTACTTCTTTAAGTACTTTTTCAGCCTTCCTTCTTTTCCTCTCATTTCAAGACTGATGACGTGAATGTTAAATCTTTTGTTATCGTCCCATAAGTTTCTAAGGCTCTGTCCATTTTTCTTTCAGTCTGTTTTCTCTCTGTTGTTCAGATTGGGTAATTTGTTCCATTTTCCATTTCCTTTGCTTATCCTTCCCATTCTGCTGTTGAGTCCACCTATTGAGCTTTTTATTTCAGTACAGTCCTACATCGCTTAACATCCAATGGTATGTTCTGTAAAATAGGATGTTGTGTGATTTGGATGTTGCCTGAACACCACAGGCAGACCCTTATGTCCTGACTTATGGACAACTCATACTTAAGAACGAACTGCCATAAACTGTATTATATTAAAATTTAAGTTAAATACATACAGTGGTTCGTAATAATGAATGTACATACTACTTTGTGAAGCTAATGAAAACCTTGCATAGTTTGGAACCATTTAAGTGTTATGTCTGCTACATCTTGTTCTCCGATTGGGATTTCTGAACTCTGTTATAACCTTATAGGACCACAGACACATGTATAGTCAAACATTGGCCGAACTGACGTTATGTGGCATATGACTAATTGTATTTTTCAGCAGTAAGGTTCACGTTTAGTTTTCCTTTACATCTTCTGTTTCTTTGCTGAGACTTTTTATTTTAATAATGAGGCTTTCAAATTTTTAATTTATTTTAAACATGTTTGTAATTGCTCATTGGAAGCATTTCTATCATGGCTTCTTTAAAATTTTTGTCAGATAATGTGTCTTCTTGATGTTGACATCTACTGATGTCATTTTTCATTCAGTTCTTCATATGACAAGTGATTTTTTTTTTTTTTTAATTGAAACCCAGACATTTTTGTATTATGTTATGGGACTGGATCTTATTTAAACACTCTGTTTTAGCGGGCTCTGTTTTGACGCCACTCAGGCAGAAGAAGGGAGAGTAGCCATGAGGACTTCAACTTTTGCCCAGATCAGGGACATAAAAACACCTAAAAGGGCTTTATCACAGGGGATAGGAAATGATGGTCTTTGACCTGAAACCTGGGAGGGGAATGAGAGAGTAGAAGGAAGAAGAAGGTCATTAGTAGTATCCTGAGAATCTTTGACAGGGCTGGAGAATCCTTTCATGGGCAACATCTGAGGTTTTTCATTTAATGAGCTGTAAGGACACGAGTTGGAATCAACTAGACGGCACTGGATTTGGTTTGTTTTTTTTCAAGGACACTCCTGGAGAAAAAGGGCCTTTGCAACAGCAGCTTTTGACTGGAAATGCCCTTGAGTTAGGGAAGGGGATGCAACATTGCCAGCTGACCAGCTGGTCCTTATTGCAACCCTTGTGTCTGAAGGGAAAGTTTGAGAAGTATAAGGGACCAGTGAGTTGGTTCAGATGGACTGGAATGTGGGCCATTGAGAGTTGGAGATGGTGCTGCAATACCCAAATAAAAGTAGGTATAGCACTGGCCATGTGCCAGGTACAATTCTAAGCGTTCTACTTATTAACGGATCTAAACTTTATAACAACCGTATGAGGTAAATACTCTTATTCTCTCCCATTGCACAGGTGAAGGAGCTACGGCACAGAGAGGTTAATTGCGGAAGCTGGAATCTGACTTGTCTTCATGTCTGTTCATTTAACATGACAGTCTGGCTCCATAGTTTATGCTCTTAACCACTGAACTAGGTTGCTTTTCTAAGATAGTTTTGGCAGGATTGAGAGGGACTTTGAATGACAAGCAGAAGAGCGTGTATGTTATTTGGAAGGCAGCACATGGGGTCTCTGTGAGTCGGAATCGTCTCAATGGCACACAACAACAGGGTGTCGTTGAAGGATTTCGATGAGGATATTGATTGGCATGATCAGAATTAAGTTTTAAGGTACATATATGTGGATGATTGTTATTTCCAAATACTAGAGGTAGGAGATGACGCTAATTCCATGTGTGTTACTCTGACCGTGTATAGAGGAACGTACAGGTCAGGTACATTTCTAGAGGTGGAATCAGATGTACTTGTTAATGGATGAAGGAAAGAGAGAAGTCAGTCACTCGATGTATAAGAGAATGCTACCATTCACAGCAATAGAAAAAAACAGTTTGTTGAAGAGAGTTAATGAGTGTGTCTTTGGACGTGTCTAGTTGCAGGTGCCAGAGAGGGAACTCCAGATAGAACTACCCTGCAGACAGCAGAGTTAGTGGACTTGATTTTGCAGGGAGAGGCCATATCTGGAAGTACAGATGAGCATCATCAGCCTAGAGGTGATGAGAATAGGGAGAGGTAGAGAGGGCTGAGAAATAAGCCTTAGGGGGTTCTCACATTTTAGGCTCTAGAGGAGGAAAGAGCATTTCACATCCTCCTTGAACAAATATTTATTGTCTCCTGTGTCCTAAGTACTGTGAAAACAAGGTGAACAAAATTTATATGGTTCCTGTCCTTTTTTGATCATACAGCCTAATGGGGCAGACAGAAATAGACACAATTACGTTAATAACGGAAAAGTGACATTTAAGCTGAGATCCAGAGGTCAAAAAAATTTTTTTTAAATAATACAAAGAGTGGAGGCAAGAGGATTCCATGTAAGAAAAAATGATATGTGCAGAGGCCACCCAGCAGATAAGGACTTGTTCTCTTTAAGGAGCTGAAAGATCAGTGTGGCCAAAGGAGCATTGGTGCAAAGGAATGTGTGTGTGATGAAGATAGAAAAATTGGGACAAATCATGCAGGGCCTTACTCTCAGTGCTCCTGGAAGGTTTTAAACATAAGAGAGCTCTGTTTTCAAATTTTAAGCAGATCACCCCTGCTGCAGTGTCAGTTTGGGTAAGAGACTGGATGGGCGAGGGGAGACTAGTTAGGAGATTCTTGCAGGTGGACTGAAGTAAGATGGTGGCCATGGATATGTCTGAGGCCAAGGACTGGGCCCTGGTGTTTTTCTCAGCAAGCCTCTCTGGCCTTCCCCTCTGTGCCTGTTGTTTTCTCTTCATATCATGTATTATGTTGATTAGTCCTTTTATCTACCTCTGTCCCCTCCTAGTTTATGAATTTAAGAGTAAAGACCTTCTGTTACTGGCCTCTTAAGCAGCAGTGTCTGTCACCTGAGAAGAGATCAGGAAATGCTGAATAATCAATGTACTTATTTTCAGAGGAGAAAACTACAGTCAGGTTTTAGGGTATCTTTTTCCTGTTGTTTTTTCCCCTGAGAGAACTCCAAGAGACTGGAGAGGCTGGTGGCAATGTTTCAGGGGGAAAGGAGCTTGCCAGATATTTGGAGTCTACAGCACAGTGGTTAAAGCACTCAGCTGCAAACCAAAAGGTCAGCAGTTCGAACCCACCAGCCACCCCCTGGGAGAATGATACGGCAGTCTGCTTTTGTAAAGATTTACAGCCTTGGAAATCCTATGGGGCAGTTCTACTCTGTCCTTCAGGGTTGCTATTAGTTGGAATCGACTTTATGGTCACGAGTTTTGTCCCCCCCGCTCCATGGGGAGAAGCACGTACGGAGCCTGTCTGGCGTTCAAGGTGTTTACAGGTGTCTAACCATTGGGAGGTCTGTGTCATTTCCTCAAAGGAGGGCTAGAAGAAGGCAAAGCCAGGAAAGTCAATGGGAAGAGGCCTTATGAAGGAGAATGGCGGTCACTGATGTCCCTTGCTATTCAACAGGCAGGAACATGAAATGATTTGCTCTTTAGTGTAGTGTCAGTAGAGGTAGGAGCAGAAATATTATGAGTAGGAGTGAATGCATGCTGACAAAGTAGCAAGAGTACATGTAGACAATTCTGAGGAAGTATTGTGGAAAGGGGAAAGGAAGAGGGTGTATGTGCAGTGGGAGTAGCTGAGGAAAATAGTTTTTTAATATAGAAAGGAGCAGAACCTATTATTTGTAGGCAGTAGGGTGTGGGTTTCAAGGGCCAAGGAAGTAAGGAGGATTAGAGTCAGTGTGAGGCCGACAGGGGACAAGGAAAGGGGATTGTAGTGCACTGGAGATGGCAAATGTCCCATTGAAAGGGGGGTGACAAGTAATTAGTGCCCAGGATCTTTGAGTGTGTTCTCTCAGTGGTGGCAGAAAATAGTTTTGTCAGACAAGCCAGAAACCTTGATTTTAACTGATATGTCTTGATTTTTAAACGTTGGCAATTAATTAATTCACTTAAAAAAAACTTTTGTAGGGAGGACAGGGTCCCCCATCTTTGGGCCAGCTTGTCCTGAATATTACCTCAGGAGAAAAAGGCCTGGTGGAGTTGGTTGGTGAGTGTGAAAGAGAGAAGTAATTTGTGGAACAAGGCTTTGGAGGCTGTAGAAAGGAATGTAATTAAGTTTACGGGCAGTGAGCATTACCCTTGAAAGGGAGGAAGGACTCTGAGAAAGGAACAAAGGAGTGTGAGGTAAGAAAAGTGAAGTGGAAGGATCTTGGGTCTGGTAAGGTCAGAATCCTCTGCAGAGTCTCACAGAGTGTTTTAAAAGTGTAGTGTTTGGTGGTCTGTGATGGTGTGCACAGTGAAGGTAGGGGGAGAGAGAGGGTGTCCAGGAGGGAAGTTGTGTAGAGCAGTAAGGGTTTGGCCTAGCTAGTGTGGATTTACAGTGTACTCAGCCAGCACTGTTTCAGAACTTTCTCTGAAGCAATGCTAATGTCCTAGAAGTTGAAGCAGGAAAAGTAAACATTGGAACTTGCTTAGAGTTAGGGATTGTACCTGGAAGTTCCAATGAGGTGAAGAATTTTTGTGTGTGTGTCAAAGGGACCATAATTACAAAGGCTGTATGGCTTCCAGATTGGTACCCAAGCACGTGAAACCCTTAGAGGCCATGTTAGGTGGGAGAATAGAGGTGACCTGGAAGCAGATGGAGAAGAGCAGACTTGGCAGGGGTAGAGGACTCTGAGTACCAGGTGGTGTGGATATATGTTTGGATGGTATTTTGTTTTGGGGTTTGTTTTTAGCTGAAGTGTAGGTTCAACATATAGATAGGTAGGTTGGCTCTGGGCCCTGAGACGAGACAAGTCACTTGGGTTGAGGCTGCTGAAGGCTACAGTTTTAAACGGCAGCCTGAATGTTGGAGCCAACAAGGATTGAAGTGTATTTGAAATGGGGAGGAAGATGGTGAACCCAGTGCTGAAGTCAGCTCATTGGGGAAGGTTGGATGGTGACTTAAAGATTAGTGTCAGACTATGAGGATAAGTATTTTGAGGGTGCGGCCTAAAAGAAGTAGCCAGTTTTGACATCTACAGTTCAAAATTTAACTATTATAGTAGCAAGGAGCCCTGGCGGCACAAAGGTTAAATACTCTGGTGTTAACTGAAAGGTTGGCAGTTTGAACTCACCCAGCAGCTCTGAGGGAGAAGGACATGGCGATTTGCTCCCAAAAACCCTATGGGGCGGTTCTGCTCTGTCACATGGGGTCTCTGTGAGTTGAAATGACTCAGTGACACCTAACAACAGTATTGTAATGGCATAGGAAACATCATATGTAAAATACATAACGAAATAAAGCAGTGGATAATATGTAAAAAGTTTGAATTAGTCCGTTTTGCTTAGGGCACGCAGAGGTGGTGGGGTCAGCCTGAAATTCACTTTACGCACACCCACAGACAGGCTGGGTTGCCAGCCCTGATCTGTTTTGTTCTAATTTACTAGCACCTCCCACACTTGTGGGAAGTGACAGTGACTAACCTAGTCATGCCACCGCCTGGAGCCTAAAGCTGCTTGTATTAACACTTTCTGTGGGATCAGAGACTTGATAAAGGCCTTGGGATTTCCCTTCAGGTTTCAGCAGTGGGAGAGCATCGGTTTGTTTAGCAGTAACCAGACCGGAAACTTGTGGCAACAAGCTGCTGCCTGTCCACTCCTTTCCCTCCAAACAAAACCAAAACAAAAATGATTGTGAGTTTAGGGATGCTCTCTTCTCCCCATGTGATGTCCACGTGTTTCTGCATAAAAATGCCGCTGGGCTAGTAAGTTAATTTTTTTTCACATTTTTTAAGTAATGACAGTATTTTTAAAGAGAAAAAGTAATATGGTTATGTGGTGAAATAGCCAAACAGTACAAAGGTGTACCCAGAAAAAAAAAAACCCAAAAAGGTACACAGTGAAAACTAATTCTTCTGCCTCAGTAATACGTATTTTTAATGTTAATAGATGGAAATTGCAGATTTTTTTCTGGGCCAGATGAGCATTGCCTCAGTTTTTTTTTTTTTTTTAAATGAGTAAGAATATTATGAAGAGATATGATAGCTAAGAGTGTCATTTGCTGGTAGACAGTTTTTAAAAAGTTAAATTTGGGGTATATTTTGAAAATGGAAGAAGACAATGCATATTTTGGAGGGAGAGAGAGGATGGCTTGAAGACTAGGGAAGAATAGAAGAGTTCAAGGAGAACTTTTAGAACCAAAAAAAACCAAAACCAAACCCCCTGCCATCAAGTTGATTCTGACTCATAGCGACCCTAGAAGACTGAGTAGAACTGCCCCATAGAGTTTCCAAGGAGCGCCTGGATTCCAACTGCCGACCTTTTGGTTAGTAGCCGTAGCACATAACCATTACACCACCAGGGTTTCCACTTTTAGAACACTGGATGGTAAATATAGTACTTAGAGGGTAGGTTATGTCAGAGGTAGAGAGAAGCACAAAGTCCGATTGGGAAGAGGATTTTATAAAAAGCCAGTCGCTGTTATTAGCTACCATTGAGTCAGCCCCTGACTCATGGTGATAGTGACCCCATGCACAATGGGAGATGCCTGTTGTGATCCACAGGGTTTTCATTGGCTGATTTTTTGAAAGTATATCGCTAGGCCTTTCTTCCTAATCTGCCTTAGTCCGGAAGCTCTGCCAAAACCTGTTCAGCATCATAGCAGCACGCAAGCCTGCATTGACAGATGGGTGGTGGCTGACTTAAGATGTATTGGCTGGAAATCGAACCCCAGTCTCCCCTATGGAAGATAAGAATTCTACCACTGAAACATCACTGTCCCATATAGTCAATTAGGAGGGGATATCTGAGACCCGAACTGAGGAAACCTCGTTTTTCCACAGACCCAAAATGGGAGCTAAAAACAGTAGCTCAAATGATAGAGGGTGGAAATAGGTAGACAAATCGAAGGAGACTGGGATATAGTGGAGCCCTCATGACACAGCGGTTAAGAGTTTGGCTGCTAACCAGAATGTCGGCAGTTTGAGTCCACCGGCGGCTCCTTGGAAACCCTGCTCTGTCCTGTGAGTCGGAATCGACACGATAGCAACAGGTTTGGTTGATTTTTGGTTTTAGACTTGAATAGTGTTATGGATTGAATTGTGTCCGCTCAAAAAAGATACGTTGAAGTCCTAAACCCTAGTACCTGTCAGTGTGACCTTGTTTGGAAATAGGGTCTTTGATGATGTTATCGTGTTAACCTGAGATCATACCAGACTAGGGTGGGATCTGAGTTCTCTTCTTTTAGAAGAGAACAGACAGAGAGAGATGAGGAAGGATACCATGTGACAGTGTAGCTACAAGCTAGGGGAGAGGCATGAACATTTTTCTCTCAGAGCCCTCAGAAGGAATCAACACAGCTGATACCCTGGTTTGGATGTCTCATCTCCAGAACTGTGAGATAATAGATTTCTGCTCTTATAAACCACCCAATTTGTGGTATTTTGCTGTGGCAACCCTGGGAAACTAATACCAAACCAAAAACCAAACCCAGTGCCGTCGAGTCGATTCCAACTCATAGTGACCCTGTAGGACAGAGTAGAACTGCCTCATAGAGTTTCCAAGGAGCACCTGGTGGATTCGAACTGCCGACCCTTTGGTTAGCAGCCATAGCACTTAACCACTATGCCACCAGGGTTTGGGAAACTAATAGCAAATCAAAATCAAACCGTTTGCTGTGGAGTCGATTCTGACTCATAGCGATCCTATAGGATAGAGTAGGACTGCCCCATAGGGTTTCCAAGGAACAGCTGGTGGATTTGAACTAACGACTTTTTGGTTAGCAGCTTAACCACTGTGCACCAGGGCTCCCGGAAACTAATAGCGGTAGTAAAAATAGGATTCCTGGAAAAAATTGTTGAGTTTAAACCTGAACCAGGCCAGCTGGGTAACTTTTAGATTGTTCTTTAACTTCTGAATATTCTATACCCTTAAATACTGTTGAGTTGTAATAAAGTTTTTATATGCTAAAGTGTGCTAAACTAGGGAAAAGGATTGCTACCAAAGAGTAAGAAATAAGAGGAACAACAGTGACCCAAGACCTGGTTCTTTGTGAAAGGTCCCCCCCTTTGTATTCTTGTACTGTTAGCAGCAGTGAACTTGAGGTTGGGCTCTGCATCACACTACTCTTGGAAAGAGGCCTCATAAAAAATACCAAGGTGTCTGCTCCTTGCCCTAGAATTTCACCAGGTAGAAAGTTTCAATTAGTAGTAAGCGGGCTGTCTTCCTCCTACCCAAGTCACACCCGACACACCATAGTTCTGCAGATCTCTGGGGTCGTTCTTCACGTTCATGTACTTGGATGAACCTTATCCAATCACTCACCACATTTCTTCCCTTCTCCCAGGCATCTACATTTTTAAAGCCAGACTTGCTTCCCATGTCCTAGTTAGTATAGCCTGTGACTTCTCCCTGTACTTCCTAAAACATTTTTCCAAGATTTGGCTTTTCTTGTCTTCAGCAGAGCCCCCATTCCATTCTTGGGTCCCTGCATAGTACCATCATGCTACGTCCCATTGACTGATCGTAGCCTGCTTCTCAGTTGGTTCTTTGCTTGCCTGCAGCAGAATTCAGCTCTACTTAAGCAAGCAGTAATTTACTGGAAAGAAATTAGACGTTTACAGGACAGATGGACTACTGGAGAACCAGGCTTTGGAACAGACAGAAACGACGGCAGCTCTGAAAAATTACAGGAGTGTCCTGAGTAGGATGTCAACACTGGCATGAGTGAACTCTACCTGTTTCTTTCTATCTTCGCAAGCCACTTGGTCAAGATTTAAAACTCCTGGAGAGCACATCTGATTGGCCGAGCCTAAATCACGGGTGTGCCAGTGGTGAGAGGAGGAGGAATTTAGCTGCAGGAACCTCCAGGAATCCCTGTGACTTCTATAGTGAGAAGGTAGACACATGGGTTTATAGTCTCACCCAGATCATACAAGGTGAGGGAGAGAGAATTATCCAGAAGGAAATTAGGAAACGAGAATGGAGGAATGCTGGGGAGCAAAAAATAACAAGTGTCTCCTACAGATCCTTTTTCAACATCAAAAAATTTCATGATTCTTCATAGTAGTTTACTTGTGTGAGACAAAAAATAGCTAGAATTTATTTAGTGCTTTGCTTTAATACGATTTGTATCATGCCTGCTCTCAGCCCTTAAATGCTGTTCCTTTAGTCATGACAATGTCCCTGAATTTATATGATAGTAGGTGTCAGAGGCAGGATGCAAACCTAGGTAATCTGGTGCCCACTGCCTCTATGTTATTTAAAAAATTACTGTGAATTAGTTAATACTTTACATGAATTTAGATTTTATTAATCTTTATGGTATCTGTACATATTTTAAAATGATAGTACCATGTACCTATGACACACACACACACACACGTTAATTACATAATTTATTCAGAAGTGAGGCAACTCCTCAACTTCTCAAGGCTCCTTGGACGGTAGATTTGGAATCACTGACCTTGTAGTGACGTGTGGTTGTCTTCCAACCATGGCCCTTCGTTGGGTAACAAGTGAAGGTGGATCCTGAGTAGTCTAAGGCAATCTTGTAGTCCCATCCTCCTTGCCAGGATTGATTCAGAAATAGGCATGTGACCATTTTAGGCTGAGGAAAGTTTGCAGAAGCTTCTGGGAAAGATCTTTTTTCCTTGTCAAAGCCATGGGAAGAAGCACTTCTCTTTGTATACAAGTTGTCATATGTGAATGTGAGACTGCGATGCTGCAGCCATCTTGTTATCAAACCTGAGGAGGAAACCAGCTCAAGAAGGTGGCAAAGCTGAGAGAATTGTAGTGGAATGGAGATGAAAAAACTGCTAGGTTAAGCCAACTCTGAAGTCCACCCTCCCCCTGGACTAGCAGTTATAGACTAATAGTTAAGTGAGCGAGTAAATTTCCTTACATTTAAGCAGTTTGAGTTGGAATTTCTATTCACTTACAGCTAGTCATCCCAACTGATACTTCAATGCAGAGTTGCATTGGGAAGAGGTAACAGGATTCCTCCTGCTAGATGGTCACAAGTGAAATCAAGATACTGTCAGATAGGCTAGTTCCCCAACCTGACAAAGTAGAAAGAGCATTGAATTAGGAGTCAGAGACCTGGATTTTAGTTTCTGCTCTACCACTAGTTACCTATGTCACTAGACCTAAATTTCCCTATATGTAATAACACGGAGGTTGCCTTGAATGAGCTGTAATGTACTTTTCTTTTTATCTCAAACATTCTCTAACTTTGGAACCCATGAAAAATACCTTGTTAAACTTAATTAGGAATTAAGAACGAGATGGTTTTTGGAAAAGGCATCATCCCAGCTTTATATTTATTATCATTCCATAGTCTCGTTAGAGCCCCAAGATGCTCCAGCCAAACAGTTATGAATATTTAGGCATTCGTATTTGTGCATATCCAGATAGGCTAAGTCATGCTGTGCTAACAAACAACTCCAAGATCCCAGTGGCTTAAAACAACAAAGCGTACTGGCTTCGTCACTGGTTGGCTGCTAGGGACTCTGCTCTGCATCACCCTCCCTCTAGGGCCCAAGCTGAGGGAACAGTCTTGAGTGTTGCCAGCACTGTCCCAGAGGAACTCACACGCTATCTCTTAAAGCTTGTGTGTGTCATTTCTGCTCACATTTCATTTGCCCAAGCAAGTCACATGTTTCACTCTTATTTTAAGGGGGTGGGGAAGTGCAGACCTACCCTGTACCTGGGAGAAGAACCAGAAATACTTGAGGGATAGCACTAATGACTATAGCAGTATTGTTACAATGACTATAAACCCATTGCTGTCAAGGCGATTCTGACTCACAGTGACAGAGTAGAACCGCCCCATAGGGTTTCCAAGGCTGTAATCTTTACCGAAGTAGACTGCTACATCTTTCTCCCCTGGAGCGGCTGGTGAGTTCGAACCACCACCTTCTGGTTAACAGCTGAGGACTTAACCGCTGCACCACCACGGCTCCTTCTATAATGACTGTAGCAGTATTTGTAGACAAATATAAAACCTCATCTGTCTTTCAACTGCATGTGTAACAGCTAAGACTTGACTTGGTTACCTTCATGGAACAACTGCAGGTAATGGTGTTAAAATTAACCTCATTGTTTTCTTTGCTCATATTTATTGTAAAGCCACTTTTAGAACCAGTTAATTAGGAAAAGTCTTCAAGAGAGGAAATTGCAATTTGTAGATTGAATCCCTAGTTCTTTCTGGAAGATAATGGACTTTTCATTTCTCTGAGGTAAAAAGAACAAGGAGGTTATCTTATGGATTTGCTAGAAGCAGAGTCTGAGATGCAGGTTTGGGTACAGGTGATTTATTGAGGACGTGTTCTTCAGGAAGAACTTGGAAGAGAGTGAGAGAAACAGGTTGGGGAGGAGAAGGAACAGAAAAATGTGTCTCAGGGTGAGGTTCCTGAATGAAAATCCCCAGCAGAGTTGTCACACCTTGTGGGGCCAGCCTTGTGTAACTTATCAGTCAGTGATCTCCTTGCAGCAGCTAGGGGATGGGTAGATCAATCTGGGCGTCAGTTAACTTCTTGTCTTCCAGCACTTGGGATTGCTAAAACTTTCCTTTCTGATCCAGTACTGCATGCTGGGAGAGGAGCCTGTGCTGGAGCCAGCTGACATGGCCCCTTCTTGTCTCTGACAAGCCGTGAAAACCAGGCTGTATTGGAACCTGCAGGTTTGTGATCAACTAGCAGTCTACAGGGCTGAAATTTAGAGACCTCTATAAAAAAAAAAAAAAAAAAAAAAAAAAAATTTTTTTTTTTTATGAGTGTATGTATGAGTGTGTGTAAGATTTAATGGTACACATGTTGGGAGCAGCAACAGGTTTACATATACAGTCATGCATTGCTTAATGTCCATGATATGTTCTGTGAAATAGGATGTCATGTGATTTGGACGTTGTATGAACACCCTATTATATACTTAGCAAAGCTTCATGGGATACTTTTTGTTTCACTTTCGTATTGGTACTTCTTTGCCTCTTGCTACTGCTATCACTAGCTCTGGTTTTGTTGGGTTTAGAAGCCATGATGCACTTCACGGTAATATTTTCAAAAGAAAATTAAACAGATAATGCTACAACACTCCAGGGACGCACGATACACAAGATTGGATGCTGCTGCCTATTAGCTGAAGCATACAGTATTATACGGTAAACTTTATTTAGGTAAGTAGGGAAGGTTCACATTAAAATAGTGATAGAAAGTATAGTACAGTACATACCAGTAACATAGGCGTTTATTATGACTATCAAGACATACGTATTATAGGTTATATGTGTTCTGTACCATTATACACATGGCAGCACAACTGCTTTGTCTGCAAGAGACATGAAATAGACGTGTTGCAGGTGGGAAGCTGTTGCATTCGCTACGTCCAGTCACAACGTTCCATTCTCCGACTGGGAGTTCTGAACTGTAATATAGCCTTATGGGACCAGGGAGGTACATGGAGCCAGACATGGCCCAAACATGTGCTATGCGATGCATGACTGTATAGTCTTTCAACTTCAGGGAGAATGTAGGTGGCTCTGAATGTCCCTGTGGTTGAGTGCCTGTTACATTGTCCCTGCCTGAGATACTGGGCGGCCAGACATGCTGGCAAGTCTCTTTCAGCATAAGAAATGGGTTGATGGTGTTGTTAGTAAGTTAATAAGTAAGCTAGTAAGTCCTAAAATAGACTTTAACTATAGTGTTTTCTGTGAAATATCACATATGTAGACTAAAACAGTTTAGGAATATAATAATTCATACAGCAAACATTTTGTCTTAGCACAGCCATTCGTCCCAACCCCAAGGAAGTGAAAAGTTTCTCTTTGCTGCTGTTGATAGTCAGAAGTCATGAGAGAGGCATGACTGACCAGCACTGACGAAAGTGGACTGAGACTGTTTTTTTGTGGCTGTCATCCTGACACTGATGAACCCACTTCTTTGAGGATGCAGCGTACCAGAGACAGGGCAGAGCAATTCCAGCTTCTTTATCTGCCGTTAGAGAAAGACCTGCCCATCAGTACACCTTATCCTTTTAAAAGTAGCATTTTGGATTTTAATTCTGACATGGCTGCGATCCCAGGTCAGACCCTTGGAATTGGGGTTCTGAATTCTGGATCAACTCTCTTTGTGTCTTTTCCTTCTGGAGGATGGTGTTAATACAGATCCTGACCATCCTGTATAAGGTGTGTGTGTCAGTCATAGCACCTGCTGTATCTACATTGCCTTCGAGAGGAAACTACCTGGCCCACACAGTCTGTGCTCAAAGGTACTGATAGTTTTATTTTATACCCCTCAGAAGTGTGCGCCAGAAACAAGGCAGCAGGTTTGGAGCAGCTACTGTGATATAAGCTGGCTTGAAAAGATTAGCGGAGCCAGCCGGATTCTCTCTCTCCTGAGAGTTTAACTTCCAAGACTGAGACAGAGGCTTGAGTCTTAACATGATGCCATGGGAGTAAAGAAGCCACGATCGATAGGCAGTTTGAGGAAAAGTGATGATGGAGTTAACAGGGACTGAGCAGAGGTGGTTACTTAGGGGTGAGGTGGAGGAAGCAGGCTCCTGGAGTGCTACTGTTGTTATAGAGTCCTTGAGGGACACTCTACTACTTCCTGCTGCTGGGGTTCTCAGTCAGCCTTACATTCTGCAGAGCCTTTGCATTCCTGCTTCCTTCCCTGAGGCCCAGCGCTATCGGAGCTTCTGCCCTGCTTTGGGATTCCTGGGTTCCCTCACATATGTGCTGTAACTTAGGATTAAGCATGAGTACTTGTTGCAGAGACCCAGGATAAGAATGGCCAAAGTAAGGGAAGGTACTTCTCGCTCATGTCTAAGCCTGGGCATTGACGGCTTATGGATGGCATGATGGCCTCATGGTTTTCTGGGATCTTGGCTGTTCTAGCTTTCTCATCTGCGGCCCCAGCGTCTGGGCTTCGTCCCCATGGTCTAAAATGGAACTTAAGCCTTCACATTCATGTTCCTCGCAGCGAGATGGAGGTAAGGGTGGAAGACGCGCATACTTTGGTCTTTTACGAGTTCCTGTAAAATTAGCACACATTACATCAACTAGAACTTCACTTCAAGGGAAGCTGGGAAATGTGTCTTTAGAGGTTTATCTGCCTAGCAAAATCAGAGGGTATGTAACTGCAGAAAAAGGAGCGTGAATATTGGGGAACACCCAGCAGTCTGTGTTTCTTTTATCTTAAAAGTAAATTCTCTGTTGCCTGAGGCGGCCTGTATGCCTTGCTAGGAAAGAGGCTAATTACCTCACCTTCTATGATCTCCGTGTTTTCATTCCATGTCTGTTTGTACCTAATTTTCTGCTCCATTAATTGTTTCATCCAAACTAAATAAGGATTCATTTGGTTGTTCATTTACCAAGCATTTTATCAATGTCAGTTATGTATTCCAGGGGCCCCTGGGGGGTGCAGAGTTAATGCACCTGACTGCTAACTGAAGGGTTGGTAGTTTGATTCTACCCAGGAAGAAAAGCCTGGTGATCTACTTCCAAAAAATCAGCCCTTGAAAACCCTGTAAAACACAGTTCTACTCTGATACACGTGGGTTTGCCGTGAGTCAGAATTGACAGCACCCGGTTTGCTTGTTTTTAAATCATGCATTCCAGGTACTGTATTAGGTATTGAAGATACAGAAATGAAATAATACATGATCCTCACCCTTAAGGAGCTTACAGTTTGGCAGAGGAAGATATATGTTTAAAAAAATGACAATATAGTGTAATAAATGCAATAACAAAGATCCTTATTAGAGGCACGAAGTGTACCTACTGCAGTGACAGAGAAAAAGGAGTAGTGACTGCACCTTTCATCTTTTTTTTCCCTTCAAGACACAGGAAATGAAGACCTTCACCTTGGCTCTAACGAAGCATTAGCCATCATAGGAACACCTGTCAGTCCAAATGCCATCTTACAAGAACTTCCCTTGGCTTCCCTATCAGTGAACAGAGTAAAAGCTTTCTAAGACCAAATCCCTAAACCTATCACAGTAAAGACTGTTAACTATATGTGCAGTGCCTTATGTCATATAAAACTCTTCCCATTAAGAGCCCCACTTTTCCAGAAATTAAAATAACCTAGTGTACTCGAAGGCAGTGGATTTATGAGTGTTATCAAAACTAAGATTTTACTTGACGTTTTTTGGCATGTTGTTCTTTGTGTCTTGACTGACCACTAGTGTTTTGTTTTACTCTAAATCTTTATTTCCTTTTTTTTCCTCCTGCATTTGTCTTTAAAAAGTTGATCTTTGTTTGATACCAGTGTTGTTTTAGGGAATATCTACACAATAAGTTTAGGCTGAAATTGAATTTTTATAGAGGAAAAAATCAGGTCATTTTAATATGAGTCAGAATCAACTCGACAGCAGTGGGTTTGTCACCTTATGCAGAATGTGTGGATAATATGAGATTCATAAAACATTTTCCTGTGTCCCATCTATCTGCTGGGATGTGGAAATAGCTTTTTCAGACTTCTTCCTTGAAATGGCATTTTCTGTTGGATAATTTTACGTGGAGCCCATTGGTCCCGTTGAACCTCTTGTTTGCACTGTCAGATTATATGTTACATGTATGAATTGAAGCCACTGCTATACTTAATAGCTTATCTGGGTTATGTTACAGCTCTAAATTTTATGTGTTTGCTGTCTTCGCATCTTGACCCTATAGACACAATCAGAACTGTCCAAAAAAAGGTTTTCCTGTAGGAGAGAAATTATTTTTAAAAATGGAGGGTGACTTCAGCCAAAGATTAGAGAGGCCCATAAAACAAAACAAGACTAAATGGGCACACCAGCCCAGGAACAAGGACGAGAAGGCAGGAGGGGACAGGAAAGCTGGTAACGGGGAACCCAGGGTTGAGACGGGGAGAGTGTTGACATGTTGTGGGGTTGACAACCAATGTCACAAAACAATGTGTGTATTAATTGCTGAATAAGAAACTAATTTGCTCTGTAAACCTTCATCTAAAGTACAATTTAAAAAAAAGAGAGTGGAAAAGACAGACATTACCAGAAACAATTGGGGTAGGAGATAGTGACTATGAGACAAAGTGAATTTTTTTGAGTATATTTTTTGGTACTGATTTCAATCAGTTGCTTGCTCTTGGCTTAGTATTAATCTATTTAGATTCTCTCTCTACATGGCGAACTTATATTGTAATAATGACATCCCAAATAATGTGTAATATTTTTACATTTAAAAATGAAATTAATCTCTAAGATTCAGTTTACCTTGAATCCATGTTTGGTTTTTTTTTTTTTGATTGAGTAGAAAATAGCTACAAATGTCATACTATTTTGAAACTAATGGAACGCAGAGCACTTCAGTTTTGTTGTTTTTTATCTTCATTGTGCGAGGGACCATTTAGGTGTACTTTCATAGAATCCCTGGTGGCGTAGTGGTTAAGTGCTACGGCTACTAACCAAAAGGTCAGCAGTTCAAATCCACCAGGCGCTCCTTGGAAACTCTATGGGCAGTTCTACTCTGTCCTATAGGGTTGCTATGAGTCGGAATCGACTCGACAGTAGTGGGTTTGGTTTTTTTCATAGAATCACAGAACATTAGAATTGCAAGGAACCAGGAACAGCTATATCATTTGCAGGGTCCAGTGAAAAATGGAAATGCAGGGCTTCTTGTTCAGAAGCTATTAAGAATTTCAGTATGGTGGCAGCAAAGCATTAAACCAAATGTGTGGCCCTTTGCACAGTTTACCTGCTCGTGAAATGACACTGCAAGGAAATCCTAGAGTTCATTTAGTACAGGCCCTCTGCTTTTCTTAATTAGTAAAATTGATAAATACTTTATTCATGTAACATGAGTAACCTGGCTAACCATTTAACAAATTAGTTGATGCTTTGATTGATTAAATGGTTTTTTCTTTTAACTCTTTTTTTTTTTTAATTGCACTTTAGATGAAGGTTTACAGTACAAACTGGCTTCTCATTAAACAGTACACAAACTGTTTTATGACATTGGTTAAGAACCCCATACCGACCCTCCCTTCTCAACCTTGGATTCCCTATTACTAGCTTTCCTGTCGTCTCCTACCTTCTAGTTGCCCCTGGGCTGGTGTGCCCCTTCAGTCTTGTTTTGTCTTGTGGGTCTGTCTAATCTTTGACTAAAAGGTGAACCTCCAGAGTGACTTCATTTCTGAGCTAAAAGGGTGTTCAGGGGCCACAGTCTCAGGGTTTGTCCAGTCTGTCAGGCCAGTAGATCTGGGTGTGTGTGTGTGTGTGTGTTAGAATTTTGTTCTGCATTTTTCTCCAGCTCTGTCCAGGACCCTGTATTGTGATCTCTGTGAGAGCAGTCAGTGGTGGTAGCTGGACATCATCTAGTTGTACTGGACTCAGTCTGATGGAGGCTATGGTAGTTGTGGTCTGTTAGTCCTTTGGACTAATCTTTCCCTTTTGTCTTTAGTTTTCTTCATTTTCCCTTGGACCTGAGGGGGTGAGACCAGTGGAGTGTCTTAGATGGCTGTTCCAGGCTTTTAAGAATCTAGGTGCTACTTACCAAAGTAGAATGTAGAACGTTTTCTTTATAAACCATATTATGCCAGTTGAGCTAGATGTCCCCTGAGACCATGGTCCTCACAGCCCTCAGCCCAGTAATTCGGCCCCTAGGGAGTGTCAGTTTGTCCATAGAGCTTTCATGACCTTGCCCTGAACATGTTGTGCTGGCTTCCCCAGTACAGGCCCTCTTTTTATAGATGAGGATGTACAGCATTTATATACAGATAGATGCTCTGGTGGTGTAGTGGTTATCCACTGCTAATCAAAAGTCAACAGTTCAGATCCACCAGCTGCTCCACGGAAACCCCACGGGGCAGTTTCTCTGTGCTGTAGGGCTGCTAGGAGTCAAAACTGACTTGATGGCACCCAACAACAGCAGCAAGAGCTGCTGATAAATTATTACTTGTACCCTGTTGCTGTCAGGTACATTCAGCCTCATAGCAACCCTATAGGACAGAGTAGAGCTGCCCCATAGGGTTTCCAAGGAGCAGCTGGTGGATTCGACATGGTGACCTTTTGGTTAGCAGCTGAACACTTAACTTCTGTGCCACCGGGGCTTCTGTTACTATACAGCAGAGTTAAAAACTCAACATTAAAAATGTATGCTTCTGAACATTTTAATTTTGCTACCTTTAAATGCAGGCATAATTAGTATAATCAGTTATTTGCAGTGGTCATAAAAATAACATGGGTTGTTCTGTTAGTTGCCATCAAGTCCATTCTGACTCATGGCGACCCCTTGTGTGCTGAGTAGAACTGCCCCCTAGGGTCTTCAAGGCTGTGACCCTTTTGGAAGCAGGTCACCAGGCCTGTCTTCTGAGGCACCTCTGAGTGGGTTTGAGCTGCCAGTAATCCCAAAGAATTTTATCCTAAATTGTTTCTCAGTTTTCCCTCCAAGAATCTTTTTTTTTTTTTTTTTTAATCTTTGTCATAATTGCTGTCCTGCTGCAAAATTTATTGGTTTTAGGTTTAAATTTCTTTATTTTCCTGTCAAATCTCTAATGAGCCTCAGAAGAACTCAACAGGAAGGAAAAGGAAGAGAAGAAACAAAGAGCCTTTATACAGAGTGGGCAGTAAGCCCCTTACCGCTGGGAATGGTGCAAGTGTGGCAGATACCGTATAGTTTGTAGGACATATGGAAAAACAGCCAACATGTATTTGTTATTGAAAACCACTGCGTGTCTGTCGCTGTAATTGGGATGCATCCCTGTCACTACAGTTTTTTTTCTTAATTAAATTACTTTTATTAGCCAGTGACTAGTTTTTGTTTTGTTTTACAAAATCACTTTGAATTTAGGTAAAACTGATCATCACTGATGTTAGAGATAATTGGAAGCAGCTAGCTACTTAAGCATGACTCATAGTTAAATCATTTTAACGCTTGAATGTTAACCCTCTGTAGTTGTTTGTCTAGAGCATCTTGGGATCATATTTCATTAGCATGCCCTATTTTATACTGTTCTATGTCACAGACAATGGAATGTATGTTAGACCTTGTTTTCTAGCATTGTGGGCTCAGGTGATACACTGGATCACCAGCTAAAGAGAACTACTAGAAAAATGTGTGAGTAAGCAAGCATGTGAACAGTACAAACGATGAGGTAGAAGGAGTTTGCAGTGTAAAAGCTACCATGTGGTCGAGCAGCCTTTCAGCAGACATCAGCTTGGTAGATATAGAAATGGAAAGATCTAACATCCTTTTAAATGAAGTCATTTGAGAATCATCTTTTACTGTCTCGTTAGTCACCTGCAGTTGCCACCTGGAAGACTGGATCTGCTTTGCTTAACTCCCAGTTTTTGGCTAACTGCTGTTACAGTCCAGTGTCTAACAAGAAGTGGTGCCTCGCTTCCCTTAAATACTGACTCAGGGAGCTGAAACCCTTGATGTGAATGCCAGCACGTCTTCCACCATTAAGATAGAAACAACGTGGTGTAGTCCTGTTTGAGTATGTTGCCCTTTAAAAAATGGCTCTGAAAATAATAAAATGCTTTATAGATTAATTCAGTTCAGTAATTTGATAAGCATTTGTAGAGTATGTGTGATATATAAGCCCAGAGTTAGAGTCAGTGGGCGTTAGATGAATAAGACATAATTCTTGCCTCTCAGAGATTGGAAGTAAAAACAGCTATAGTTATAATAAAAAATGTGTTTCAGTGATTTAGTCATTCATCTGTGAACCAGGCACTGTGCTAGACACTTTGAATACAAAGATGCCTATGCCCCAGCATGCACAGGTGTACAACCTTGTGATAACACTGATAGAGGTGGAATGGGGGGAAGTGTTTAGAAGGTGAGGAGAGGTTCCCAGTCCTAGCAGTGTGTCTGCCTTCGTGGAGCTTTGACCTGAGTCTTAAAAAGTTTGGCAGATGGACAAATGGAGGCTGTTTCAGATAGAGGAAACAGCTTATGTGGTGACAGGGAAGCAAGAGAAAGCACGGCATGTTTGGGAACTGGGAGTGGCGGGATGTGACTGAGGAGCGGAGCACGTGAAGGAGGTGCAGTGCGGAAGCTGGAAGTGTGGTCCCGGCCGGATGTGCTGTGCAGAGCTCCAAAGCCTCTGCCTGGAGCACTCCTCCCAAGACCTCTTTGCTGTTCCAGTCGACTCAGTGACAAGCTTCCAAGAGCCTTTCCTGACACCCAGTGTAAAGTGAGTGCCCAGTCACTTCTGACATGCCAGCTCCCCTTTTTATTTCATTATGGAGCACTTATTGCTGGCTGACACTTTTTATTTTTGTTTATTGTCTATATCCCAACACTAGACTACAGTTCCGGGAGAGCAGGAACTTTGTCCTATTTGTTGCTGTATCCTCAGCACCTAGAACCTAGCGTAAAGCTGGCATTTAATAAACGTTTGTGGAATCAGTGTAAATCACGCTATGGATTTTATCCTATAGGTCAGAGGTTTGCAGTCTTATCGGTCTCTAGGCTCCTTTTACATTCTTGTAAATTATTAATGACTCCAAAGAGCTTCTGTTTTTATGGGTTATAGCTGCTGATATTTTCCATATTAAAGATTAAAACCTAGAAATTAAAAAAATTAATGATTCATTTAAAATAATAAAAAAACACCTAATATGCTAAAATAAATAATATATTTTTATGAAAAATAACTTTTTCAGAACAAAAAAAGAGAAGTGTGGCATTCATCTCATTAGTGGAGTCTCAAAACTGGATTCTTGTATCTGCTTTTGCATTCAGTCTGTTACACTGTTATAGGTTATATAGCTTTTGGAAAACTCAGCTGTGTATTCATGAGGAAATGAGAGTGAAAAGGCAAAACGTGATGTGGTGTTAGTGTAAAAATCGCTTTGACCACATAGATCCCTTGAAAAGGATCTTGGGGGAACCGCAGAGGCCCCCTATGCTACATTTTGAGAACTGCTGGATAGTTTTCAAACTTTTTCGTAGCAGGAGTACATTTTCAAATAATTTCTTCTACTAAGCCCCAGGAGTCCCTGGGTGGTGCAGATGGTTAGTATGCTTGGCTGCTAACCAAAAGGTTGATGATGTAAGTTCACCCAGAGGTGCCTTGGAAGAAAGGCCTGGTGAAAAGTCAGCCATTGAAAACCCTGTGGAACACAGTTCTGCTCTGACACAGTGGGGTTGCCCTGAATCGGCGTGGACTTTTTTTTTTATTACTGTAGCTTAACTTTCAGTATTTTATTTAAAGGCTTTTTAGTATATCATAGCTTACCACTTATATTTTAAGGATTAAAATACTAGTATTAATGTTTTATTAAGATCTCATTAAGATTTAATTGTAACCAGAGACTTAGTTTTGTTTCTGGGTCTTACTTTGCTGATGTTGTGAAAGACAGAAAACTTACATAGATTTGCAGCAACCTTATAGAAATATTTGTCGTTAAACATTATCTAACTCAGAGTTTTATAAAGGTAGTTTGTTATCTTTGCACATCTGAGTGTGTAAAATAAAACTCAATTAAGGCATAATACATAACATACCAGTGATCGACGGCGCTGGGTTGGGTTGGGATCGTGAAGATGGCACGGGACCAGGTAACATTTTGTTCTGTTATGCGTAAGGTCACCGTGAGTCAGAGCCAACTCAATGGCAGCTAACAACAGCAACAAAGGTCCAGTACATAACCAGACAAAAGTAAGGAGGAAGTTAAATTTTCAGACTTGTGAAGTCTAATTCTGTTTGCCGTGTACAGGAGGAATTCTCAGGGCCTGCAGAGGGGAGGAGGATGGCAGTTGGCAAGGGTGAGACTGGAGCTTGGACAGTGCTTTAAAACATCGTTACCACCAGCCGGTGTCAGTATGTCGCTGTGTTAAAATACTGTCTTATTTGCCTTGGAAAATAATTCAGCTTGGCCTGTTTTGTTCCTATGTGAAACCGTTTCTGATTTGTTTATTTTGAAAAAGGAGTCACAATCAAAATTCTTGTAAAGCTTCTTTTTTACAAGTAAACTCTGTTTCTTAAAATTTGTAGGCCCTGCCCTTTGGAAGTTTTCTTTGACAGGCAACATAAAGTGGCCACATGGGAACATTAATTCAGTAGCGTTGTTGTTTTCGTATCTGTATCATTGGAAAAAAGGAAAAGCCAGATGGTAATTATAACATGTTTATATAAAAAAGATCTAGCTTTATTGTCTGTCTTTTAAGAGATATAAGGAAAAAGTAATAGATACAGAGAAAAGCAATAAAAATAATTACAGGACTGAAAAGCACTGTCTTGGATTTAAAAAGTAATTATAGGACTGAAAGTACATTCTTGGATTTGGAGTTAAATATTTTAAGGTGTGACTTAATAACTCAGCATCATACCTGATTCTTAGGAAAGGTAGAAAGCCTGTTTTAAAGAGTTCTAAATAGGGCATAGCTCCATAAAAGGTAGAATAAGAGATAATTGGACAAATTGCCTCCTAGGTTAGATATAACATTCAAAAGAACTACCTTCATAATGATAGTAATTAAATTCTAATTACCTTTGGAAATAGATAATTTTGCTCTTAATAACCATTCTTTCAGTAAAAATTTCAATACCTTCTTTGATTTCATCATAATTTTATGTATTTATTTTTTGAAGAGGTAACATAACTTTTTGAGCAACATCTCCAACTATGAGTATTAAAGTGTGCCCCTAACTTATTGGAGTGGGGCAGTTATATAGTGTTAACATGTCTGTGAGCTACCTCACACCAAGCCAAGAGGAAAATGTTCATAGTTCCTTATAATTTTATGTTTAGTAAAAATTAATTGGTGGTATGTTTTGGAGAGATACTAAGTGTTTTAGCAGTAGCTGCCTTGTTGATGATTGCAAACTTTCACCCCCAGGCACTTCTGATCCTTTTTCCTATTTCTCCTTTCTACTGGACTTGCTACCTTCTCTGATATAATTTAATGTACTTATATTTATGTTTGTTGTCTGCTCCTCTCTTCCCACATAGGCCCTTGGGAGGCATCAGTCCTTGTTTAGTCTACTAATACGATACGTGCCAAGTGCCTTGAACAGTGTCTGGCACATATTTGTTAACTGAATGAATCACTTTCCCTTTGGTTTTTACAAGAAGAGGTACATTTCTTATGGGGAAAAAAATACTCAGCTAAGCAGAATAGTTACAGCATTTAGAGGCTTCAGTTTCTGGCAGTGTGGCAGATCAGAGATTTTAAAAAAGCTCCCCGTTATTAAGTATTAAAAATACTGGACCAAATATTCAAATAGTCTTGCAGTGCATAACTGAGCTGACAAAAAAGTAAGGGAACTCCTTAGAGGCCCAAAACAAGAAATCTTGAATCCCAAGAGGTTGGCTTTTGGTGATGCTGCCTGGAGGTTTTTGCATCTGTGGATCTCTGGAACCCTAGAGCAGGATGGCCATGGGGTACTGGACAGACTGTAGGGATCAGGCAGGGTGGGAAGTAAGATCCAGAGATTCTTAGGAAGCTGGAACTCCCTGAATGGTGTTCGTGGGTAAACTAGAGAGGAAGAAAATCCCACTGAGCCGGGATGGGGGAAGGAGGGAGTGAAGAGAATAGGAGTGGGGCAAAAGAGGGTTTCCTGCCTCAGCTTATCTGTCAGTGGAATGTCTCTCCTGAGAAATTATACCTGCAAGTTGTTCTCACTGGATTTGGGGGTGGAGTTCATACTGCCTAGTAGACACACACACACCGAAATCCCAAGCCAAGAATTTAGTGAAACGGCTTAGGGGCCTGAGAAGCACACTATATTCTCTCTGGAGAGAATGCTGTCAAGTTGGTCCCCACTCGTGGAGACCTCATGCACAACAGAACAAAGTGCTGCCTGATCCTGTGTCATCCCTGTGATCGTTTGTGGATCAGACCTTTGTGATCCACAGGGTTTTCATTGGCTGATTTTCAGAAGTAGATTGCCAGGTCATTCTTGGTAGTCCATCAGAGTCTGGAAGTGACACCAAAACGTGTTCAGCATCGTAGCAGCACACAAGCCTCCACTGACAGACAGGTGGTAGCTGCACATGAGGTTCGTTGGCCTGGAATCTCACCACATGGAAGGTGAAAATTCTACCACTAAACCATCAGAGTCCCCTTAATGTTTAGAGAGTATAAAAATATGCTTAAGGAGCAAGAGGCTATCAAAAATATTGAACAGAGGGTTTATGCCAGGAAGGCAAGATTGGTTCTGCATTAGAAAATCTATTTATGTAATTATTCACGTGAACGGTTTAAAGTTGAAAAGCCATATGATCTTTCTTTTTAAAATTTTTGAGCTGTAAGTGAAAGTTTACGAATCAAGTCAGTTTCTCATCCAAAATTTTATATATGCCTTGCTGTGTACTCCTGGTTGCTCTCCCGTTAATGAGACAGCACACTCGTCCTCTCCACCCTCTATTTTCATACATTCGGCCAGTCTCATGTGTCTACTTGATCCAAGAAGCTCGCTCCTCACCAGTATCATTTTCTTATAGTCCAGTCCAATCCCTGTCTGAAGAGTTGGCTTTGGGAATGGTTCCAGTCTTGGGCTAACAGAAGGTCTGGGGACCATGACCTCCGGGGTCCTTCTAGTCTCAGTCAGACCGTTAAGTCTGGTCTTTTGGCGAGAATTTGAGGTCTGCACCCCACTGCTTTCTTGCCCATATGATCATTTTAAGAGATGCTGAAAAACTGCAGAAGAGACCTATATAAATGGAAAAACATTCTATGCTCATGGGTTGGAAGGCTTAGCATTATAAAAATGTCAGTCTGCCCAAAGCAATCTGTAAATATATTGCAGTCTGATCCAGATCCCAACAACATTCTTTAATAAAATGGAGAAACTGATCTCCAACTTTATATGGAAAGGAAAGAGGCCCTGAATAGCTAAAGCAACATTGAAGAAGAAGAACAAAGTAGGAGCCCTGACACTTCCCAACCTTAGAAATTACTGTACAGCCACAGTAATCAAAACAGCCTGGTACTGGTACAATGACAGACACAGACCAACGGAACAGAATTGAGAACCCAGAAGTAAATCCATCAATCTATGGACAGCTGATCTTTGACAAAGGATTGAAGTCCGTTCAGTGGGAGAAGTATCTTAACAAATGGTGCTGGCAAAACTGGAAATCCATTGGCAGAAAAATGAAACAGGATCTGTACCTCACACCATACACAAAAACTAACTCAAAATGAGTCAAAGACCTAAATGTTAAAACCAGGGCTTTGAAGTGGTTCAAAACAGTTCTGTCATGGCCAACGAAAATACTTTGAAGCGTGTCGACCACCATCTTTAAGGAGGTCACTGATGCCTGTTTCCTAGCCAGGTCAGAAGCTGACGTGCAAGAGATTTGGTTGCTATGCAGTGTGTACGCTGCCCATGTTTCCATCGGCCATAACTGAACTGATTTGAACTGGTTCGAAGCCCTGGTTGAAACTAAAATTACAAAGTTCCTAGAAGATGACATACGGACAAAGCTAGGGATCCTGGTTTTTGGCATAAAATACGCTATGAAACACAACTAAAAATGCACGAATGACAGAGAAACTAGATAAGTGGGACCTCCTAAAAATTAAAAACTTGTGCTCATCGAAAGAGAAAAAGTCTGACACTGAGCTCTTGGGAATGCATGGGGAAAGAAAAGTAGGGAAGAGGGAGTCACAACAGAGATTTCTATTTACTCTGCAAATTGTTTTTAGTCTTCCTCATTCATAGCCCAGAGCCAAGATGCTAACAATCATTAGCCATTAAAAAAAACCACTGCTATTGAGTCAATTCTGACTCATAGTGCCCCTATAGGACAGAGTAGAACTGTCCCACAGGGTTTCCAAGGTTGTACACCTTTAGAGAAGCAGACTGCCACATCTTTCTCCCCCAGAGCAACCGGTGGGTTTGAACTGCCGGCTTTTTGATTAGCAGCTGAGCAGTTAACCACTGCGCCACCATTAGAGAGATGCAGATGAAAACTACAATGAGATACTATCTCACCCATGCAAAAATGACACCAATCAAAAAAATTGAAAACAACAAATGCACGTGAGGTTGTGGGGAGAGTAGAATTCTCATATACTGCTGGTGGGGTTGTAAAATGGTACAGCCACTATGGAAAACGGTGTGGTGTGTCCTCAAAAAACTAGGAATAAGAATACCTTATGATCCAGCAATTCCACTCCTAGGTTTATATCCTAGAGATAAAGAGCAGTGACACGGGTAGACATATGCACACTCGTGTTCATTGAGGCATTATTCACAATAGCAAAAAGATGGAAACGACCTAAGTGCCCATCAACAGATGAATGGATAAACAAATTGTGGTACGTACATGCAGTGGAATACTACCCAATGATAAAGAATAATGATAAGTCCGTGAAACATAACATGGATGAATCTGGAGGACATTATGCTGAGTGAAGTAAGTCAAACACAAAAGGACAGCTATTGCATGATACTACTTTTATAAAAAGTCAAGAATAGGTATGCACCCAGAAAGGAGTATTCTTTGATGGTTACCAGGGGAGGGAGGGTGAATCACTTCCTAGATATGAAAAAAAAAAACCTGTTGCCGTTGAGTCAGTTGTGACTCATAGTGACCCTAGATATTAGACACGTTTTAGTTCTGGTGATGGGAAAGAGAGTACACAATATGGGGGAATAAGCACACCTTGACCAAGGTAAATGAAGGCACTGAGAGGTATGTACGAATAAAGGACAAACTACGGTAAATGCTGTAACATATGCAATTGTGCAACAACAGTAGTAACAAGCAAAAGATAAATGAGTGGTTATGTAGGTAGATACGTATCCTGTACGGGCGTGGGAAGGCATGTGGGAGTGCATGCATGTGCATATACAGGTGCAATTGTGGACATATGTGTATCATGTTTGTATGTCCTGCATATATATTCACATATACAATAAAGCACATAAGGGGCACAGTTATGGATACTTCCTGGACATACTCAGATGCCTTGTGGGATTGATTTCCTGTGTTTGAAGGGCCAGGACCATAGTCTCCTGGGACAGCTGGGTCAATTGGCACAACTTAATTCATGAAGATAATGTTCGTCATTCTAGTTTAATGAGTAGCATCTGAGGTCGTAAAAGCTTTCGAGCTGTCGTCTAAGATACAACTATTGATCTCATCCTATCTGAAACCAAAGACTCGAGGGAGAAATTAGTCCACAGGACTAATGGCCCAGCAAACCACAGCTTCTTGAAGCCTGAGACCAGAAGAACTAGATGGTTCCTGGCTACCACTACTGACTGTTCTGACCAGGGACACAATGGAAGGTCACGGTTAGAATGGGAAAAAACCGTAGAACAAAAATCAAATTTATAAAAAAAAGATCAGATTTACTGGACTGATAGAGGCTAGAGAAACCCCTGAGATTATTGCCCTAAGATACCCCTTCAACCTGGAACTGAAGCAACTCCCAGAGGTTACCTTTCACCTAAATAATAGATTGGCCTATAGAATTAACCATAGCACCCCTGAGGAATGTGATCCTTTAAACAATCAACTTATATGAGACTCAAACACTCAACATTTACACAAAAGCAAAGATGAGAAGGTAAGGAGGGGCAGGTGGAGTGGAAATGGTGAGGCAGCTGACACATGAGATTGTAATCAATGTCACAGGACAACTTGTACATTAGTTGTTGAATAGGAATTTAATTTGCTATGTAAACTTTCACCTAAAACACAAGAATTTTTTTTTTTTTTTAAAGTGAAAGGCAACATAAAGAATATGAAGAGATAAGAATGACTTTGAGGGTGATGGAACTATTCTGTACCTCGATTGTGGTTATGCTTCCATGGTGTATCTGTCAAAATGCATCAAATTGTGCATTTTAACTGGGTCCAATTTATTGTGTGTGAATTATTCCTCAATAAATAAGTGTTAACATCTAAAAAAAAATTAGTTTTTAGGGGAAAAAATGCAAAAAAAAGCAGCATTTATTAAAATCCAACAATCTTTTATGATCAAAACTCATACCAAGCTTAGAAGGGAAATCCCATAACTTGACAAAGAACATCTACAGAAAACCTATAGCAAGCATCATACTTAGTAGAGAAACATTAAAAGCATTCTTTTAAAAATCAGGAACAGTATAAGGATGTTCACTGTCAATTACTTCATCTCTACAGAATAGCACTGGAAATACTAGCCAATGCAGAAAGGCCAGACAAAGTTACAATACTGTAAGGAAGGAGCAAAATGGTCAGTCCTTACAATCAGTATGTATGTAGAAAATTCAGAAGAATCAGCAGATAAACTTGTAGGACTTGAAACAGTTTAGTAAGTTCTTAAATACAAGATCAGTATAGTAAAATCAGTTCTGTTACTCTGAACTAGTAGCATACAATTAAAAAATTTTACAGTAGCAAAAAAAAAAAAAAGCTACCTAAGAATAAAAGAAAAAGACGTGCAAGATCTTTACGTAGAAAGCTATATAAAACCAGAAACCCGTGTATCAAGTCGACTGACTCATGACGACCCCATGTGTTACAGAGTAGAACTCCATAGGATTTTCTCAGCTGTAATCTTTACAGAAGCAGATTGCCAGGCCTTTCTTCCGTGGTACCACTGGGTAGGTTACAACTGCCAACCTCTAGGTTAGTAGCGCCACCCAGGGACCTATAAATTCATTGCAATTTCAATGAAAACTCCGAAGGGTGTGGTTTTATTTTGGTGTTTGTGCAACTTTACAAGTTTTTTCTGAAATATATTCAGAAGAGTAAAGGGACAAGAATAGCCAAAATATTCCTGAAGGCCACTTGGCCTATCAGATTTTAAGATTTAATGTAAAACTTTAATAATTGAGTTAGCGTAGTATCAGGGCAAGGATAGGTAATGGAAGGAAATTGTGGCAACAACAGGATTGAACATATGTGGAAACCTGATACATGACATAGCTGGTGTTAAAAATTAAATAAGGAAATGGAACACTCTTTAAATAGTATTGAGATTATTTTTTGGCCACGTGGAAAAAAATAAACTTGGTTTCTTTTCCCATGCCATGTTAAAGCAGTTCCAGATGAATTAAAAATTTAAATGTGGAAGGCAAAACTTAAGCCTTTAGAATAAATATTAGGGAGTATTTTATGGGAAGAGGGCTTTCTTAACTAGATGCCAAAAGCACAGTTATTGAAGGAAAAGATTAATAAATTTGGCTCTTTTAAGATTAAGATCTTTTGTTTTTTGTTTATGCCAAAGAGAATATAAACACTAGTCAAAAGTAGGGGAAGATATTTGTAATGCATAACACTGACAAAGAATTTTTTAATCACAGCAGTATATGTGTGTGTCTACACACACACACACACACACACACACACACACGGCAGCCATGAGTCAGAACTCACTCAGCGGCAGCTGACAAAAACAGGCACATATGTATGGAAAACATAAATGGGCAAGACAAAAGGAGAACAGTTTCACAGGAGAAAAGTGGGTGGCCAGTAAACATTTGTCATCAGGGAAATGCAAATTCAAGCTACATTGACAAAAATGTAAAAATATCAGGTATACCACTAGAGTACTCCATGGTAAAGGTCAGTAAACTTTCTGTAAAGGCCCAGATAGTAAATCTTTCAGACTTTGCAGGCCATACATTCTTCCGTTGCAGTTATTCAGCTGTAGCATGAAAGCAGCCATAAACCACACGTAAACAAATGGACATGGCTGTGTTTCCCATGAAATTTTCATAATGAAAATAGTAGTTTGTGGATCCCTGCTCTGTGGCAGTAAAGTTAATGAACTATTAATACATCCAGATCCCTGGTGGCACAGTGGTTAAGCGCTTGGCTGCTAACCATAAGGTCAGTGGTTTGAACCCACTAGCTGGCTCTCCAGAGAAAGATGAGATAGTCTACTTCCATAAAGATTCCAGTCTTGGAAACCCTATAATAGGGCAGTTCTACTCTGTCCTATAGGGTTGCTATGTGTTGGAATCACCTTGATGGCAATGGGTACTGGTATATCAACATGGGTTATTCTTAACAAAGTTGGATTAAAAAGGTTGTAGAAGAATACATCCAGGAAGATTCCATTGATACATACTCCAGAGGCAGACAATATAAAGGGTACAGGCTTATGGATTTTACCGTGGTTACTGGGATTTAACTCATTTTAAACTCTGGCCTTGACATTAAAGTCTGTGTGATTTTGGCGAGATTATTTAATGTTTTAAAATATGAATTTTCTTACCTGTAAAATGGGGAGCGTAATAGTACCTAGCCCATTGAGTTGTTGGGAGGGTTATGTTGTATAATGCCATGAAAGTGCTTATTGTTGTTAGTGGCCATAGAGTTGGCTCCAACTCATGGCAACCCCATGTACAATAGAACAAAATGTTGCCTGGTTTCTGCCATCTTCACGAGTCCATTGTTGCAACCACTGTGTATTTTGAGTGCCTCCCAACCTAGGGGGGTCATCTTCCAGCATTATATCAGGGTGTATTCTCTTGTGATTTTCACTGGGCAGTTTTTAGAAATAGATTGCTAGGCTTTTCTTCCTAGTCTGTCTTAGTCTGGAAGCTCTGTTGAAACCTGCCCACCATGGGTGGTCCTGCTGGTATTTGAAATAATTGTGGCATAGCTTCCAGCTTCATGGCGCATGCAAGCCACCACAGCACAACAGACTAACAGGCACTCAGTAATTGTTAGCTATGCTTTCTTTCCCCTCCTTTAGCGAGCTTCAAACTTATATGCCTATTAAAAGGAAGGAGCCTTTATTGCTTTAGGAATTTTTAGGTCTATTATTTAATCCAGCCTTGTACTACATAGGCTAATGTGACTAGTACTAAGGCTTTGAATGTCCTCACATTGAAGTTTTGAGTAATGTTTAATTTCTTTTACTTAGTACAGTTCGTAAGACTTTCTCATGTTTTAGTTTCCGTGTTTAAATCATCAAACTCACTCACTCACTGTAGCTTGCTAAATCCTTGACAAAAACAACTTCCAGTGTCACTTGACCTTTCTGTAGCATTAGCATTGTCAATGACTCCCTTCTTATCCTTTGGTTTACTCCCCAGATTACTATCTGATCCCTCAGACCTTTCAGTTTTCTAAATATTGATGTTCTACCTACCTCTAAAACTTCTGACACTTCAACTTCCTCAACTGAAAAATGAAGATCAAGCCTACCATAATGGGTGTTGTTAGAATAAAATTATCTAATCCATAATCACCCGTAGATGAACCCCATACACAGGTTCTGATTTTTTTATAATTACCCGTAGGTGAACCCCATACACAGGTTCTGATTCAGTTAGGCTGGGCTGGCTCTGTCATGAAAACAAAACTTTATGAGTAGTTCCTCTCCCATCTGAGCAGCAATGATACGTGAATGGAATGCATATGGCACAATGCAGGCATTCAGTTTCCCCTTTCAGCTATCTCTCTGGCCACTGTTCTTGATACCTGGCTATTAAACCACCTTGATTCCTTTATTACAGGTATTCATATCGACTGTCTCCTCTCTGAGGGCAGTGACATTGTTTAACTCACCCTTGTTCTCCCAGGATCAGGCAAAGTGCTTGACGTATGGTAAATAGGTGCTTATTAAATTTAAGTCGAATGAATGAATATGTACATGCCGTGGTCTTATTCACAAAACACCAGTGTTTGCAATATTTGGCCTACCCAAGTAGGGTGTTAAATCCATTGGAAATTCTAATTTAGCTTTTAGCTATCTGAAATGCATTTAAAAGCTGTTCCTTTGTTTTAACTTTGCATTTCAAAAAATTCTAACATAAGTAAACATAGAGGGAATAGTAAAATGAACCCCCTTAACCTGTATCTGGCCTCCAGATTCAACAAAGACCAAGATTTTACCACACTTGTTTCAGATTCAACAAAGACCAAGATTTTACCACACTTGTTTCAGATTCAACAAAGACCAAGATTTTACCACACTCGTTTTCAACCTCTCAGTCTTCGCCTCCCTCCCCTACCCTTGAGTCCAGCATTCTTCAGTTTATGTCTCTTAAAATGAGGACATTTTCATATGTATAACTACAATGTCGTTATCATTTCTAAATAAAATGAGCAATAATTTCATGTAATTATCTCATAGTCCATAATCACATTACCCCACTGTTCCCTGAATTGTCTTTTTGAGTTGGTTCGATTCAGTAGATTCAGAAATCAAATAAGATCCGCACATAACATTGGGCCGTTAGGAAGAAGCTATTCTTAGGAGGAAATCAAGCAATACTTAGTTTTTATTATTTCTCCCCCTTTTTACTCTTTTTATAGCTCTCCCTCAAGATTAGGATTCTTTATAATGAATCTATAAACTTTTCTCTGATCAGGTACAAGTTTCCTCTCCCTTAAGACTTGCTTTGCTGGTGTTTGTTGTAATCAAGCACTTAATGCCTGCGCTCCAGCTAACAGCAGGGCAAGTGCAAAACTGAAAGTTACAGTTAAATATAACTATTCTCTGATCTTCCTGGTGCAGCGAGGTAGCCTGTGATCAGTACTGTTAAGTTTTTTTTCTTAAGCTGTAAAATTTATATTAATTAAAAAGTATGTGTTCTTTGTGTAAGCATAGCTTTTTAAAATTTTATCATTGCCCTTCTTGAATTTATGGTTGTAAGAAGGAAGCCAAGACTAGGTTGTAACATAGTATGTGTTTGGAAAAGAATGCCAATGACTGAATTTACACAGTTCTTAAACCCTCAAAAGCCAAGGTGGAGAAATGTCATCTGCAAAAAATGTATGTTTTGGTTACAGTTCTGTCGGTAATAAATACACGCACAACTGGTTAGTGTATTTAAGAAGGAAAGGGGCATAACCCAAGTGGTTAGAGGCTTTAACAAAATACAATTTTGAGAATTAGGTAGGATTTTAAAAAATTATGTAGAAGATATGTTTTGATTTAAATACTGTGATTAGTTCTGGGACTTTTTCAGCAGTTATGTTGTTAAGTAAAAGCTTCATTGCGTTGTTTTTGTTGTGTATTTTGTTTTTTGTTTTGGGGGGATTCCGAGAGCAGGAAACAAATCCTATAATCTGCCCCCCAGATAGTTGAGAAAAATCCTAAAAGTGGACCTTTGAAGTGTTATCCCCTAGTAAAGGTTTTAACTAGTATCAGTGCAGAAGCAATCTGAGAGGACAGGAAGACTGCCCTGGGGGGAGTGAGGCAGAAAATAGCGATTCACAGAAACAAAGGGAAAGGGGCCAGAAAGTTGAGTAAAATCAGCAGGAGAGAATGCAGAACAGGCACTGTAGTTACGAGAGAAGTTAAATGGCATTAGAGAGAAAACAAATAGGGGAAAAAAAAACCATGTACTAAACTGCTGACTGAAAGGAATTGTACGGTATATGTGGCTTGCAGTATGTGCACCTGTGAAAAATCTGTGAATGGAATTCACGACTAACTCAAGCACTATCTTTCCAAAACATCCTAAATGAACAGAGTTTTGTTTTTTCCTTGTTTTTTTTCACGTGGAATCTAAACATTCCTGGCCATTACCTTGCGCTGAAATCTAAAATCTACCCCCGCCTGGAGTTTGTTTTTACTTGGTCTGTTGAGCAAATTTTAAAAACTCTCAGATCCCAAAATATCACTTAAGTTTAAATATCCAAGCAACATCAGACAGAAGTAGTTCTCAAAATTGGGTTACAGAAAAGAACCAGAGCACCTTCATGTTAGCGATTGTAGAAGGCAACCGTGGTTTCTTCTCAGGGTTCTGTCCTTTTATATATATATATATATATATTTTTTTTTTTTTCTCTCTCCTCCCAGATGATCCACTTGTGATGGAGGAAGAGTAGGGAGGAGGGAACGACAACAGAGATTTCCATTTAGCCTGCGAATTGTTTTTAGTTTTCCTCACTCCTAGCCCTGAGCCAAGAGGCTGTGGTGTCTCAGAGCCTGGTTTATCGTTCATCCTGGCAGTGCAGTTCTGGGGGCAGTAGTACACTAACTGCCCTTACAGTGTGGTCGACAAGCTTCTGGTGAATTTTTTATCTACCCTAGTTGGCCACCTCTGGTAGTGTACATGTTACCTTTGCATTTTGGCTTGGTCTGTGGGCCAGCAGTTGTCTACGGTAGTACAGAGGGTAAGATAAGGGACAGTCACGTACCTACCTCTCCCCTGTGTCTCATCTTAACATTTTGCCATACTTCTATAAGTTAGCATCTGAAAGCTCCCTACCGTCTCCCAGCCCCCCTCAAAATAAAGGTGCTTTAAACAAGGTAGAGGTTTGTTTTTCTGTCAGTGAAAGAAGTCCTGAAGTACAAAGTCAAGAGTGGATGTGACAACTGTGTGGTCATCAAGGACCCAGAGCCTCGCCTTTTATCTTTCTGCTTTGCAATTCTTAGCTGTGGCTTTCATTCTCAAGATCACCTTACCGGTTGCAAGAAGGTACCTTGCAGCTCCATCCATCTGGTTTACATTCCAGACAGCAGGATAAAGGAAGGGGTAAGGGCAAAAGGATCCATGTCCCAGTGGAGTCAGTCCCCCTTAAATACCTTTCCCATAAGCTCTGCTTGACAATTTCTGATTTTATCTTATTGGCCACTGTCATCTACAAGGCAGGCCCAAGATATAAATTGCCACTCAGGAATACAGTAGTTTTATTAGGAAGATTGAAGAGGACTGTAGATATTGGGTGAGCAGCTAGCAGTCTGCCACGGTTCAAATCTGCTATATAAAAACAGTTCTGATGTAGTTGAAGGTCTTTCCTTCCTCCTCAGAAATAACTCTTCTCTGAATTTGGTATATTATTTCCATGCATGTTATCGTTTACAGTGTATATTTGTGTGCATAAGCAGTGTCTTATTTTTATGTTTTATGTAGTTGTAAATGGAACTTATGCTGTAAATAGGACATAATCTTTCAAATTTTTTTTTCTCATTCAACAGTTTTTTGAAGTTCACCCATACTGAAGCACATAATTCTAGTTATTCGTTTTAACTGCTGTATAGTATTCTGTTACTATGATTTATCCATTTCCTCTTGGTGTACATTTAGGCTGTTATTTTTATTTGTTTGCCATTATAAACAGGTGCTACAGTTTATAATGTCTTTGTATGTGTCTCCTTGAACACATGTGCGAGAGATTCTCCAGGTTATGGACCTATATAAGTGGAATTACTCAGAATATTGCTTTCTTCTGCTTTCCTAAGTTTTCCCAGATTGCTCTATAAGTGGCTGTGCCAAGTTACAGTCAGACCAGCAGTGTATAAGTGTCCCCGTTTCTTTACTCATTACCAACACTTTATTTTTGCCAATCTGAATGAGTGTTAATTTCCCTGAAACCTGCTGAGGTTGAGCATATTTTCATATGTTCAGTGGCTGTTTATGGTTGCTTTTCTGTGATTTGCCTGTTCAGACCTTTTGCTTCTTTTTCAGCTGTGTTGTATTTTTGTTGTTGTTTGTTTGATTTTTGTTTTGGAAAAGTTTTTATATATTGGTACTAATTCTTTATTGATTATTTAAGTTACAGATGTTTTTCCCCCAGTCTTTGGATTATCTTTCAGTTTTATGGTTATATAGGAATATTTAATTTCCATGTGGTAAAAATTATTTAGTTTTCTCTTTCATAGTTTGTACCTTTTGAGTATTGCTTAAGAAATTCTTCTCTACCTAAGAACATGAAGATGTTTGCCTATATTTTGTTTTAAAGTTTTAGTGCTTATATCCTTAAATCATTAATCATCTGAAATTGATTTTTGTATATAGTGTAAGGTAGGGATTTTATGTTGTTTTTTTCACGTGGATGAACATTTATTAAATAGTTCATCCTTTTGCATTGATTTGTAAAGCCACCACTGTCCTTTGTCAAGTTTGCATATTTATATAGGCCTGATTTTGAGCTCTCTATTCTGTTTTATTGGTCTGTTAATCTCTTTCTGGCCGTGTGCCACACAGACTTCATTGCCATAGCTTGATATGTGGTAAAGTTTTCTCACCTTGTTTTTCAAAATTGTGTTAGCTATTGTTGACTTTGCTCTTCTGTGTGATTTTAGGATCTGCTTCTAAAAGTTCCTTTAAAATTTATATTGAGATACTGATTGGATTGGAAATGCATTAAGGTTTGCAGTTCAAACCTACCCCACAGTACGTCAAAGAAAAGGCCTCGCAGTTTGTGTCCATTGAGTTTACAACCAAGAAAACACTATGAAGCAGTTCTACTCTGTAACACATGGGGTCACCATGAGTCAGAATCAACTCGCTAGCAACTAACAACATATAGATTAATGTTGGGAGAATTTACTTCTTTACTGCAGTAAACCAGGAGCGTGATACTGTAACGCACCCACGAGCATCGTATCTCTTCATTTTTTAAGAGTTTTCTAAGCAATTTTCTAACTGTTACTGATCCGGAAGAATTCAATTGAATTTTGCGTTTTGATCTTGTATCAGGCATCCTTGCTGAAATTTCTCATTAGTTCTAATAGCTTCTCTTTATTTTCATGGTTTTTCTATCATTACTTTGTTGTTGTTTTCCTCTTTCCGATTCTGAATTTTTTTGTTCCTTGTTTTACTGCGCTAGGTAGGATATCTAGTACGATGTTGACTGGAAGAAGTGACAGCAGGCATCTTTGTCTTTTTTCTAACTTTAAAGGGAATCCTTCTTATGCTTCACCAGTAAGTATTTTGTTTGCTGTATGTAGGTTTAGGGCAGGTATTCTTTATCAGGCTAACAGCGTTCTTTCCTTTTTTGAATTTCCTAGAACTTTTATTTCTTTTTAATGAGTAGGTGCTGAATTTCATTAAATTCCTTTTCTCCATCAATTAAGATGATCATATGGTTTTACCCCTTTAATTTTTTAATATGGAGAATTACATAATAGAGTTTCTAAATATCAATAAATCATTATCACCCCTAAAAATATTAATAATTTCTTACATTATAAAATTTTTAATGAATGTTCAAATATCCCTGATTGTTTTATGAATTTTTGTTACAAGTGTTCAAATCAGGATACAAATAGTCTATACATTTCAATTGATCAATATGCTGATTAAGTCAGTCTCTCACCTCTTTAGTAATATTTTACTTCGATACACATAATTTCAAACTTAAAGAAAATTTGCGAGAATATTACAAAGAACACCTGTTACCTTTTATGCAGATTCAGCATTTGTTTCTGTACTCTGCTTTTTAGTAGTGGAGATGACCAGTAATCAACCAATCACCATTATGTCAGTTCCGACTTCCTGCGAACCCCATGTGTGTCAAAATAAAACTGTGATCCATAAGGTTTTTAATGACTGATTTTTTTTGAAGTAGATCACCAGGAAATTCTTCCAGGGTGCCTCTGGGTGAGCTTAAACCTCCAACCTTTTGGTTAGCAGTGCAGTGAGTTAACTATTTGACCACACAGGGACTCTGTAAATCTAGCTTTTCTGGCTGACGCCCAGCTAGGCTCTGCCAATAGAGGGCACTAGAGGGAAACTGCAAAGCTACAGGAGGGAGAAAGGACGTCCGTTGTGCTTGCTGCTTTCCTTCTGAGAGCATCTCCACAGTGGCTTCTTCACCCAGGCAGTGGCAGGTCGTCCCGTGGTGGCAGCTGAATCCAGTTTGTAGTTTTTCTAACACTTGCGAAACTAGCCTCATCATACTCCTCTCAGAGAAACCAGTGCCAGCTGGCCAGCACCCCTTCCTTATATGTCTGGGCTCAGGCTCAAAGCTCAGTCACCAGCCCACCAGGTAGCATCCCTCCCTTACAGGTCTGAGTTTCAGCTACAACTGCTAAGCTTCCAAGTTTCGGTTAATTCTAAACTCATCTTTTTGGTCCCCCAGGTCCAAGGGAAGTTGCTACTTTCTGTGATCCCATAGTGTCCTCTTTTTACAGTTTCAATTATCTAGTTAACAATTCTTTGTATTAAATTATTTCTGTTCATATAAGTGATGTGGTTTCTTTCTCCTGGCTGAACCCGGGTCTGAGAAAACAGACCTTCACATATGGACTTTTGAAATCGTTTTGTTTGTGTCCTGGGATTGAGTTAAGTGCTGAGCTCCCTGGGGAGCTTTCGGTGGGAAATGGGTGCCAGTAATTCCTAACATAAAGTGGCATCATGTTTATCAAATTATCACCTGTGCTTAATTGAGATGATGTGTCAGCTTTAGCAAATGACTTGGGCAGGGTTGAGGGGTAGGGGGGCCCGTCCAAGGAATTGCTATGTTTGATTATTATGGCAGCAGTAATGCCTGTAGGGCCTGGGGTGTTGAATGATCCCTTATGAAGGAACTGGAGCTTATTTTTTCAGCTTCATTCCACAGATTTTAATATGCTGTGTTTTGATTATTCTGTTAAAGATATTTTGTAATTTCCCTTGTGGTTTCTTCTTTATTGATCCATTTGTTATTTAGAAATGTATTACTTAATTTAAAATATTTGGGGTTTTTGTAGATAATTGTTTTCTTATTTAACTCTACTCTGGAATCCCAAGGAGACTATTTGATTCTATCATATGTTATTGAACCAGTAGCATCAGTGATGAACTTCACTGGTTTTCATGGACTTACTGTCATGAGTTTGATGAATTTTTGTCGAAGGTAGAAGTTAAATGCCCTGATTGGCCCTACCACAAAGCAGTTCAGTGGCCTAACGGTGGTGAACGTTAACTGTAATTTTTTGAGCTCGGGGCCAAGAACAACGGTCTCTTGTCTCCAGTGTGCTGTTGTAACCCAGCAAGTGAATTTTCCATTTCAGACTGCATTTTTGTGTTTAATATAGCTCATTCTTTTGGTTTCTGTTTCTCTGATGAGAGATCCCTCTCTTCATTTATTATCATTAGTCCTTGAATATATGTGTAGTAGTTGCCTATCAGTTTTTAACTAATTCCAGTATCAGGGTCATCTTATATTTAATGACTGTCCCCTGCTTTTTTCCTTGATTGTGGGCATATTTTTCAGTTTCTTCTCATGTCTGGTAATTTTTGACTATACTGGATATTGGGGATGTGTTGTAGTGATCCTCAATTCTGTTTTTTCCTAACGTTGGTTCTTTGTTTCAGCAGGCAATTAACTTCGGTGCATTTAAACTCCAAACTCTCTCCTGCTTTGGGCAACAGCTAATAAGCTGCTCAATTCTTTCAGCCATCTAGATGTTGCTTTCCTTTGGGGCCTCTGAGTCTCTCCTGTATATGTGTGATTCAGGAGCCAGCGGGTAGAGTTTATATGCGTATCTTGGAGTTCCCTCTTTTCTAGGTTCTCCACTTACTTTCTAGTTGCTGTAGTAGCTCTAAACCTCATCCTCTGATGCCTCAAGCCAATAAGATTGTGCCTTTTCTTTTTTGGTTTCAGCTACTCTGCACGGTGCCACTATGAGTCAGAATCAACTAGGCGGCAGCGGTTTTTTGTTTGTTTGTTTACTTTGCACAGTGTAGGCAAGTGTGTGACCTAAGGCAACAAGCCCCATAAAGGCAAATTCCATCCCTCTTTCAAGGCTTAAGGAGCCCTGGTGGAGCAGTGGTTAAGTGCTCAGCTGCCAGCCAAAAGGCTGGCAGTTCCAACCCATCAGCTGCTCTGTGGGAGAAAGATGTGGCGGTCTGCTTCCTATATTGGGGCAGTTCTCCTCTGTCCTGTAGGATCTGTATGAGTTGGAATCGACTTGGGGCAGTGTATTTTTGTATGTCAAGGCTTGGCCTCCCTCCAATTTCTGACTTCTGGTTGTTCTCTGGTGCCTTCAAATAGTTTTTTTTTTTTAAACATATTTTGGCCAGAGTTTATAATTGTTATTTGTGAAAGGGTTAGTCCAGTCAATACAAGCTACTCCACCTCTTCTGTGCTTAAGTTTTCCATGCTTTGCTTCTGAGTTTTCTGAATCCTTGTTTTTGATATGTGGCTTGTAAATAACTTCTAGCTTTTATTAAAAAAAAAAAAAAAAGTTGTCAATCTGACAACTTTTAATGAAACATTTAGTACTTCTATCTTTATTTTGATTCCTGATGCATTGGGATTCATGTCTACCATTTCCTTTTGCGCTTTCTATATTTCTGGTTTTCTATGATTTTAAATGCCCTTCTCATTTTTTTTTTTAATTACTTGAGTTTCTTATTCATCTTTTCTTCAACTTTGGCTTCTAAGTTAAACATTCTGTAATGAGTTGTTACCTTTAAATTTTTCAATATGCATATTTGACCTGAAAAAGTCTAAAATCAAATATCTCAACCCCTAAATACAACAACCTTAAAATGCTCTAACTTTAGTTACCTCTTCTTCTTATGCAGTATTTCATTCTGGTATTTTCATTCACTTGTTTAATCAGTTATTCAGCTTCTCTACCACATGCCAGGTACTATTACAGGTGCTACAGTAATAGCATTACACAAGATAAATTCCTGCTCTCCTGGAGCTTACACGATAATTAGCAAATCAATATAATGATGTGAATTCATAATTGGTGGTATAATGGAAAGTAAAGCATAATAAAGGATAGATAATGTGGATGAGTTTCTGCAGTATTCAGACATTTTGTAAGAATTTTTTGGCTCAGGTATGAAAACACATAATTCCCATCCTGGAGGAGCTTGCAGTCTAACCAGAGAGTACCAGGAGGGGAATGTGGACATGGGAGCCATCGGCACATGGTAGGTGCCACTCCGCAACTGATGAGCTTCCCAGGGAGGGCGTGCAGAGTCAAAGGCCCTCAGGGCAGATCCAGGGCAGAGGAGGAGGAGCCAGTAAAGAAGACTGCCAAGCAGGGTCAGAAAACTCAGAGTGCAAAGAATGACTTTGGAAGCCAAGAGAAGAAGAGGTTTTATTTTATTTATAGCCTGTCTTACTCCAAAAATAATTTAAGATAGCTGAGACATCAAGTAAAACGAGGGTGAGAAGAACACTAGTGTTGGGAGTTAGGAAATGAGAGTGACTTGATCAGTAAATGGTTTCATTGGAGTGAAGGCATACTACAGTGGGTCAAGGGATTGAGAAATTACACTTTAAAGGCTACTTGCACAAGAAGTGGGGAATGAAAAAAAAAGAGAGAGGAGAAGATAATTTGAGGGAAAGAGGGCAGCATGTGGAACTCAGGACTGGGGTTGGTGTTGTGGCAAAAATACAAAGCAAAACCCTGTAGATTTGGGGTTCCTTGGACAGAAAATAGCTTGGGCCTCTGGCCTGGAGGAAGTTCCTGCTGGGTCCTTTCCTTCCCAAAAACTGCTCCTCAGGATCCCTGGGGTTTTCCAGTGCAGTGCCCTGGCAATGTTTTTCTTAGCATCTGAGCTCATGGTTGTAGGGAAAGGTATCTATTTCCTGGAACCCCAACACTGTGTTCTATCATAATGGTTTGGTATTAGTATTCAAGAGATGGAAGTAAAAACAAAGAAGAAATTCATGACTTCCTTTGACCATTGCCCTTCAGACTCCTTTGCATGATAGTCAGGATTTTCCCTGTACTGAACACATCCCTTCAACCAATCTTCCAGCTCTCCTGCTGGATGTTCCCTAGACATTCCCTGCCTTCCTCTTTTATCTTGCACTGTTTTATTCACTTGGAATGTCTTTTTATGTGTCTACCTTGAACCAATTCCCCAGTCACTTCTCCCCACTGATTTCTCTCCTTTATGCACTGTGTAAGCCCCTTTTGCAAAGATACAAAAGCTTTTTGTAAACTGTGAAGTGCCGCACAAACTTACCTTGTGATCTCTCCTAGAGTGTAAGCTTATTGAGGGCAGGGACTGAGCCTTTTCATGTTTATGTGCATCTGACACTTAAGTGTAGTGTCTTGTACATATTTGACATTCTTTAAAGTTTGAATGAATTATGTATATGTGATTCTGTGGTAAATTATGCTGGGTCAGAGATAGGTATATTATATGCCAAATTCTAGTTTGTAGTTATTAAATGCATATTAAAATTCCACTTTTATACAGTGTCCTCTGTGAAGGTTGTTGTGTGCCGATTCTGACTCATAGCAACTAGGTCAGAGTAGAACTGCCCCATAGTGTTTCCTAGGCTGTAATCTTTACAGGAACAGATCAACAGGTCTTTTCTTACATCTGTAAAGGTAGATTCCTTAATTTGAGTCCTCCGCTGGTTCACATCCTCACTTTTGTCTTTATAGCATACACGCCTGTTCAAATCGGTAATTGTAGCTTGCAGAGTGGCGTATGGGGATGTTGTTGACTGAAGTAATGGAACACTCAAACAGTGAGAGCTTTATCATCTCATAACCAGAAGTCTGGACGTAGTTGGTTTCAGGTTTGGTCTGTTTGGTGGCTCTGTGATATCCGGGTCCCATGTGCTTTCCGTTTTTCCCTTTGCCATTCTTACATGTTGATGATGGCTTCCCTCATGGCCTCCGGATGAGAACAGCACTTCTGGGTATGCTTAACAAACAGTATCCAAAGCAGGGCTTCAAACCAGTTCATTGTGTTTCGAACCCCTGCAGAGAATTTGCATTTCTAACAAGTTCCCAGGAAATGATACACCAGGTGATTCTTATGTGTAACATCCTGGGAACTTGTTAGAAATGCAAATTCTCAGCAGGGGTTCAAGCTGGAACAAACTAGTTCAAAGCCATGATCCAAAGGCAGAAAAGTATAGTTTTTCTTGGAGCATCTCTGTGAGGGAGCAAAACTTTTCCTCAGGTCCCACTGGCCAGGCTTGGGTCACTTGTACTGGCAAGAGGAATAGGAAGGCCATGGTTGGCGTGGACCAATCAAGAAAACTCCCCTCGGGGAAACATATTGAATGATAACCTGATTCAATCAGAGCTATGATTCAGTGAAAAGATGGGAATGGGGTGGAATAAGCAATGAACTTTCTGTGGTCAGCCACGGATGGTATGTGTCTTTGGCCTTTCCCTCTGGAAAGTTAATATCCTCATAGATTTTTAAGAGGAAGAAGGACAATTTTTATAGTATTTCTACTGAGCTTCGTGTTTGATCTCAGTAATACTTTATTCACTGACTCATTCATGTAATAGACATTTATTGACTACTTTTTTGTTGTGTGCCACCCACTCAGCACTACCGAAGTACCTGAATAAGATATGATCCTTGCTTTCAGGTGACAGCTGGCTTACAGTCCAGCAGAACAAAGTGGCTGAGGTGAGGGGAGAGGATAGAGTTATTCTGTAATAAACTGATACGAAGAAATTTATTTTTCAGCAGGAGATGTGGGACATGTGGATTTGGGAAATGAATTCATTTGAAAAACCACTTTGGGGTAAGTTGATAGTTGGGAATAAATGACTTCAGCGTTGCTTTTATTTCTCTTTAAATTGGCATTTGATCTTACAACTCTGTGGGTTTGGACTCTTTGATTGATTGGACTTTACGCTTCAGATACACATAAAAGTCCCATGTAGTGATTTTAGAAAGGTAACCATTAAGCATAGCCCCAGTTGCAATTAGTTAGTGCAGGTGCACTAATTACTTCTCATTAAGGTGGTCAGTTTGAAAACAAGGTTCAGAAACAGAAGCTTATTGTGTATACCCTGCTTGAGCTTATCCAGTGGTTCCGTCTTGTGCTCTGGAACTCAGTCACAGAGCCAGTGTTGAAGATACAGGGTCACAGTTTGCCTCTGAGCTTCGCTTTACAGTATTCCAAATGGCCATTTAAATTCGCATTGCTTCAGTTCTCATATAAAAGCTGCCTGGTTGTTTCATCTAAGAAAGTGCACTATTGAATATTAATGTGTACTTGGAGCCCTGGTGGTACAGTGGCTAAAGTGCTCGGCTGCTAATCAAAAAGGTCAGTGGTTTGAACCCACTAGCCACTCTGCAGGAGAAAGATTTGGCAGTCTGCTTCCATAAAGATTTATAATCTTGGAAACCCTATGGGGCAGTTCTACTCCGTCTTATAGGGGAACTCGATTAAAGGAATAGATAAAAAGGCCCAGGCTTATACTGGTAAAGTAACATTGCTAGGGGGCACAGAACTGAAGATGTAAATTTGAACTTAAGCATTTGGCCTAATAGACATTCATTTCTGTTTCAATATGCTGGTTAGATCATGGGTCATGGGTCGCAAGACCACCCCCAGGTTCGGTAATTCATTAGGAGAACTCAGGACTCAGCATACGGTTGTACTCATGGCTGAGATTTCTTACATGGGAAGAATATAGAGCAAAGTCAGCAGAAGGAAAATGTGCATGGGGTAAACTCAGGAGGAAACCAGCTGTAAGCTTCCAAGAGTTCTCTCCATGTGGATATGCTTAGTTCCTCCCACAGTAAACCGTGACAACATATGTGAAATCTTGTCTACTAGAGAAGCTCATTAGAAACTCAGCACCCAAAGTTTTTACTGAAGGCTGCTTATAGCATGTACCAAAATTCCAGACTTCCAGAAGGAAAGCAGTTGCTCAGCACAAACTGTTGGTATGAACAGTTTAGGCGGAGTGAGCCACCTTATCATCTAGGGAAGGTTTTATATCAATGTAGGAAATGGTTTACAAGTTCCCAGATGCTAGCCAAGGGCCAACCTTACAAGCAGGCCTTTCTAAGGATAGCTTCCAGTCTTTGATAGGTCTGCTATGTTAACTCTGTTTGCACACTAATTTGCCCATTTAAGGAGATTGTGATTATGATCATTTAGCTTCTGACAAATAAGGAGAGAAGTATGGCAAACTGAATTCTTTAGTGATACCTGTTTTGGGCATCCCACTGGTGATTGAATGGACGGGCTCACACAGCTCAACATAAAGTTGTATTCATGATTAAGATTTATTACAGCGAAGGACACAGTATAGGAATAGCAGGAAAAAGATATACATAGACAAAGGCTGGAGAAGTTAGGGACAGGCTTCCAAGCCCTCCCTCTGCAAGGGCCGCACAGACACACACACTTTTCTCTCCAGTTGTGAATCATAGAGACACATGCAAAATGTCTCCGCCCAGGGAAGCCTACTTGAGTATTACAGTCCAAAGTTCTTATAGGAAGCTGGCCACGTAGACAAAATCGCATACCAGCCATGGTAACTGAAACTTGGGACCCCAGACCAGATACCAGGTGTACATCATAAATCTTGGTGTTTACTTTAAACAGTGCTGACAGCCTGGTACAGCCTTACGCACTCCCTGAGACATACAGAGTAACATCATTAACCAGTGACTGTATGAACATTCCAGGAGTTTAGTTCTCAGAGTTTGGCAAGGGTCATTGCCATGACTCCAAGGCATCCCCAGAGATTAGCAAGAACCGAGTAAAACAGACCTGCTATATTAACTCTTTCCTCACAGTAGCCAACACAAAATAATACTGCATTGACTGAATGCAGATATTTCATGCTAGATTTATTCTTTAGAATATAATATTCTACACTCATAGAAAATAATTGGTAGTAGAAATACTTGGTAAATTTTACTTCTTGGAAGGGCAGTTTATAGATTCTTTTATTTTAGAGATTTTTGTCTACAACCGTTATTGTATACCTTTGTATGTTATATTAAAGGACAGTGCAAAAATATGAAGTTAAAAGTTAAATTAAGACATTACAAAATTAACCTTCACTTTATGAAGGCTTTTCTTGTGAGATGCTTTTAAACACAATGGGATTCCTTTTTATGGAATTTGCAGATTCTCAGAAATCCCAGTTTTGCAGAAAGAAAGTAACCCATAGTTTAAAAAAATGCCTAATTCCAGGATTTGGGACCAGTCTTTACTACTTCAGTTATTCCTACTTAAAACCTACACTACGTTATGCAAAAAAGAAAGAAAGTGGACGGGGAAGGCTACATGCTTGAGTATGGGAAGCTCTGAATTGACCACGTTAAGTACATTTCCTTATTTTTCCCTATCACAGAGCCTGTTGTGCAATAATAGGAATCTCCCAGGGTGACTAGAGTACGTAACGTTTCCCTAACTTATTTGACCATGAAATCTCTTTAGTGGGGCTTCTTTCTCAGCTATGGGGGAAACATTCTGTGGGAAGCCATTAAAGGGTTTTAGGTAAAGGAGGGGCAGAAACAAAACAAGTGTAGGGAAAAACCTACTTTAAATGAAACTTTGTTACAGAAAATTTTAGTATCTTATACTGTCTTAAGATAAAATCTATTTAGGAACTTCCCTATCTGGTTGTCTTTTTCCTGCCAGGTTTCCTGAGTCGATGTTTCTCTTTTGGAATGTGAGTGTTATGTCTTAGACTGTTGTTTAACAGTGGGTTTAGGTGATAAGAACTTCCCTAGTGTGGGTTATTGCCTTCACGCTGGTACCATCCCTAATACCTGACACAGTATTAAGCACATAGTTGGCCATGACTCACTTTGGTGAAGGGGAAGACAGTACACAATACTGTAAAAGTCAGTACAACTTGACCAAGGCAAAGCCATAGAAACTTCACAGACACATCCAAACTCGCTGAGGGACTGAGTTACTGGGCTAAGGGCTGGAGACCATGGTCTCAGGGGACATCTAGCTCAATTGGCATAACAGTTTATAAAGAAAATATTCTACATCCGACTGTGGTGAGTAGCGTCTGGGGTCTTAAAAACCTGTGAGCGGCCATCTGAGATACATCTACTGGGCCCATCCTGGCTGGAGCAAAGAAGAATGAAAAAAACCAAAGACACAAGGGAAAGACTAGTCCAAAGGACTAACAGACCACAACTGCTACAGCCTCCACCAGACTGAGCCCAGAACAACTAGATGGTGCCCAGCTGCCACCACTGACTGCACTGACAGGGATCACAACAGAGGGTCCCAGACAGAGCGGGAGAAAAATGTAGAACAAAATTCAGATTCCCAAAAATAAGACCAGACTTGCTGATACAGACTGGAGAAACCCAGAGAGTATGGCCCCTGGACACCCTTTCTACTCAGTACTGAAGTCACTTCCAAGGTTCACCCTTCAGCAAAAGATTAGACAGGTCTATAGGACCAACGGTAACACATGTGAGGAACTTGCTTCATAGTTCAAAGACTAAATGGGCACACCAGCCCAAAAGCAGAGATGATGAGGCAGAAAGGGACAGGAAAACTGAACGAATGGTAACAGGAAACCTGGGGTGGGGGCGGGGGGTGGAGAGTGTTGAGACATTGTGGGGGTTGGCAGCCGTTGTCACAAAACAATTTGTGTATTGTTTAATGAGAAACTAATTTGCTCTGTAAACTTCAGCTAAGGCACAATTAAAAAAAGACATTCTAGAGAGGCTGGCATGAATTGTGACTGTGAAATACTGAAGCTTTTTTTTTTTTTTTTTTTTTTAAAGGAATACAAATAACGATGCCATTTTGAAAAACCATTTTTGGAACTTTTAGACATCCCTTGAGTTTAAATCATCTTCCTATCACCAACTTGTCTTTTATGGCCTCTGCGATTTTTTTGTTTGCATATTTTGTCAGAACAGTAGAATTATCTCACCACAGATGTTTAGTTAAGTGCCTTTAACTATCAGAGTGTTTTTGTTTTTTGCAATAGATAGAATGTAATTTTTAGGGGATTAAATGGTCAGTCACAGCAAATACATTCCTTCTTTGCCTTATAAAAACAAAGCAAGGGAAACTTTAAGGTCAGGAATAAAACATGGATGCCTGTTATCACCTCTTCTGTTTGATATTATACTGGTGGTCCCGACACAGTTGCTGGATTTAAAATCAGTAATCACAAACCAAGTGCATTTATGTAAATCAGCAAAAAACAAAATGTAATTTTAAAAAGATCTGAAGTATCTAACAAATATTTCGTAACAAAATTTGTGTTAGCCCTTGAAAGGAGAAATTTATAAGATTTTATTGAAAGAGATTAACAAAGGCCTAGGGGCCCTCGTGGCACAGTGGTTAAAGAGCTCAACAGCTAACCAAAAGGTCGGCAGTTCAAATCCACCAGCTGCTCCTTGGAAATCTTATGGGGCAGTTCTACTCTGCCTATAGGATTGCTGTGAGTTGTAATCAACTCGATGGCAACGAGTTTCATTATTGGTAAGTAAATGGAAAGAGAGAACATTTTTATGGATTTAAAGACTCCATGTTGTAAAAAATAGCAGCTTTCTCCAATTATCTATACATTTATTGTAGTTCTAATCAGAATTCTAACAGGCTGTTTTGGTAGAACTTGAAAAGCTGATTTCTGAAAATTTTAGGGAAGGCCAAAGGGTCAGGAGCACTCCTAAAGAAGGTAGTGAAAGGTGAGAAGACTTTAGCAGATGTCAGTAATTATTAGAAAACTATAATAATTAAGATAGTAGTGTATTATAGGAATAGACAGACCATCGACAGAACACAGACCCCCAGAAACCTAGTTTATGAGAAAGTCAGCACAGCCCATCTTCAGGGAAAGGATAAACTTTTTATACATAATTCTGGACAGTTATCAATATGGGAGAAAATGACCTTGAATCCCTACTTACATGTGAAAGGCAGGACTTTCCACTTTTTTTATCAGATGGTAAATGAGTAATTTCTCTTATAAAGATAACACAAAGCTGGTTCCTATGAGGCAGAAGTCAAAGATGTCCCAAATGTCCACTTTTTCCAATATGTTGTACGACTCCATCATCTCTAACATCAACTACTCCCTGTCCCCTCAGTACCCTCCCTCCAGTCTTTGGGTTCCCTAATTTGCAGCAATGCCTCACAGAACTCAAGAACAGTATAAAAGAAATGGGTCATGTGGTTGTGGAAGCTGGCAAATCCCAAATTTGTGGGTCAGGCATAGGCTTCTCCTGACCCACATCGCTGCAGGAGCTGACAAACCCAAACTGGTAGTTCAGACCACAGGCTGCTGGCTCAGAAGCCTGCAGAATCTGGCGAATCAGGTCACACAATAGACCACTGGCCCAAGGGGCTGTGGAGGCAGGCGAATCCCAGAATTGACAGGTCAGACAGTAGGCCTCTGGGTAGGTCAACTGATGAGAAACAGGGTGGGATCCTGATGACGTAGAGAGAGCGAGCCTTGCCAGGACAACACCGGTATATCTTAGATTTAGGTCACACCGCAGGGGAGGGTATAACTTTACTAAAAGTGGGGCTTGAGTCACGCCCTCCTGCGAGGTTGGATCCAAGACACTTATCCCAATCCTATCTCATTATCATGTAGAGGTCAGGATCCATGACACATAAAATGGAAGACAACCACACAATACTGGGAATGATGGCTTAGCAAGTTGACACACAACCCCAACCTTCACAGGTTCCATATACCTTATTTGCATAGTCCCACTCAGTCATCGTGTGTGAGTCACAAAGACCATGGCTAGAAGGGCCATATTAAGTAATTCATTGCACCACACATGGGTTGTTTTGTCTTTTTCTTATGAGTTTGTGAAGATCTTTATAGTCTGGATTCCAGCCTTGTGCTTTATGTATATTGCAAGTGTCTTCTCCCAGTTTTGTAGCTTGTCTTAATAAAAAGGTATCTTTTATGGCTCACATTTTCTATGTCTTAAATTCTTCTGTACCCAAAGATCATTAAAAATAATGTTTTAATCTCTAAAAATTTTAGAATTATATTGAATTTATAGATTAATTTTGGGAAGAATTGATGTTTTCTTTCCAAACATGGTTTATCCATTAGACAGATGTGCTTTTATATCCTTCAATAAATCTCCACAGTTTTCTCCATGTCTTGCACATATTTTGTTAAATTTATTTCTGAAAAAACCTTAGATTTTTTATAGCTCTTTTGAGTATAATTTGTTCTCTTTTGTATGTTCTAATTAGTTATTACCACCGTATAGGAACTCAGTCGATGTTGTATGTTCATCTTGTATTCAGCAACTGTGATGAAATCGTCAGTTAGTTCTAATGATTTATCTATTGATTCTTTTAAAATTTCCATGTAAAAATCATGCCATCTGCAGATGATAATTTTTTCTTTTTCACCCTAAAAATGTACAGTGTTTAGGAAAGACATAACTTGTCTTGTTTATGTTACCAAAGTGTACCTGAAGTTCCATCAATTAAATATGATGTTTACTGTAGGTTAAAGAATTTCCTTTCCAGTCCCAGTTTGCTGTTGAAGTTATTGCTGAGTATTGAATTACCCTAAAACTTAATGGCTTTAAACAGTAAACGTTTATTATCTCACAGTTTTCATGGATCAGGAGTCCAGGAGCAGCTTACCAAAACCAAACCAAACCCATTGCCGTCCAGCCGACTCCGACTCATAGTGACTCTGCAGGATGGAGTAGAACTGCCCCAGAGGGTTTTTTCAAGGAGCACCTGGTGGATTTGAGCTGCTGACCTTTTGGTTAGCAGCTGAGCCCTTAAACACTGCACTACCAAGCTGCAAGAGCAGTTTAGCAGAGTAGTGTTGGCTTAGGATCTGCAGTCATCTGAAGGCTTTGACTGAGACTCTGCTTCTAAGGTTGCTCCTTCACGTGCTTGGCAAGATAGTGCTGGTTGTCGGCAGGCAGGAGGCTCCAGTTTCTCACCATGTGGACCTCTCCATAGGGCTGCTTGAGTGTCCTTAGGACACGGTAGCTGACTTCCCCAATGTATGCGATCTGAAAGTAAGAGGAAGCTACAGTGACTTTTATGGCTTAGTTTTGGAAGTCACACACCATCACTTCCACTGTATTCTGTTTGTTAGAAGCAAGTTACTAAATCCAGCCGACACTCAGAGAGAGAAATTAAACTCCACCAAAATTATTTTGTGTATTGAGGGGTGTGTGAGGAATAGGAAAAAATACCTAGCCCTAGAAAATGGTGATCGATCTTTGGAAAAATTTGTCATATGACACTACAGGTAGGATAAGAGAAATTTACTGATGTAATTGATCAGTATATTTTTACATCAATTCCAATTTCACAACATTTAAAATAAATGTATTTTAGATGGAAGGTTTAATCTACTGTCATTGGGAAAAACAAGCTGAACTCTCAGTGAATTCTAAGATAAGTTCTGGTACGTGTCATTTGAGGACACACAAATTTTCTCCTTCTAAAATTGACGTTCTCTTTCTCTGAAGTATTCCCTTTGTATTTAGTTACTTAAAGTTTATTGAAGTTGAATTTGTTGTTGTTGTTAGGTGCGGCTGAGTCGATTCCAACTCATAGTGACCCTGTGTACAACAGAAGGAAACACTGCCCGGTCCTGTGCCATCCCCACAATTGCTGGCTATGTTTGAGCCCATTGTTGGAGGCACTGTGTCAGTCCCACCTCCTTGAGGGTCTTCCTCTTTTTCACTGACCTACTTTACCAAGCATGGTGTCCTTCTCCAGGGCCTAGTCTCTTCTTAACATGTCCAAAGTACATTATCCTCACCATCCTGACTTCTAAAGAGCATTCTTGGCTGTACTTCTTCCAAGACAGATTTGTTTGTTCTTCTGACAGTCCGTAGTATATCCACTATTCTTCGCCAACACCATAATTCAAATCTATCAATTCTTTTTCAGTCTCCTTATTCATTGTTCAGCTTTCACATGCAAAATTTACACACAGTAAAATTCACATTTTTAAGTGTAGTTTTTTAAATTTGAAGAAACATACAGTCATATAACTACCACCACAGTCAAGATAAAGGATGTTCCCATTATTGCATGTTTCTTCATACTCCTTTGAGGGCAATAGAATCCCCTACCCCCATCCCCAGTACTTGGCAACCACTGCTCTGATTTCTGTCTGTATAGTTTTGCCTTTTCCAGAATGCCGTATAAATGGAATTAGGTAGTATATAATATGTAGCCTTTCATGACAGCTTCTTTCACTTAGCATAATGCTTTTGAGGTTTATCTACATTGTTGCATGTATCAAGAGTTCTTTTTTATTGGTACTTAGTATTTTACTGATAGATGTACCACAGTTTGTTTATCCATTCACCAGGTGATGGACATGGGTTGTTTCCAAATTTTGATGATTATGAATACAGCTGCTAGATTTGCATGCAAGCCTTCGTGCGGGCATGTTTTCATTTCTCTAGAGTAAATAGCTAGGAATGGGATTGCTGGGTCCTGTAGTAAGAAACTGCCAGATTGTTTTCTAGTGGCTATACCACTTTGCATTCCCACCAGCAAAGTTATTAGAGTCCAAACCAAAACCAACCCCTCTGCTATTGAGTTGATTCGGACTCATAGCAGCCCTACAGGACAGAGTAGAACTGCCCTATAAGGTTTGCAAGGAGCAGCTTAGGGGATTCCAGGTGCTGACCTTTTGGTTAGCAGCCGTACCTCTTAACCACTGCACCGCTAGGGCTCCATTAGAGTTCCAGTTGCTCTGGTTCCTTGACAGCATTTGGTATTTTTCTTTTAGCTATTTACATTGTATTTCATTCATAGTTGTAGTTCCTTGTGGTTTTAATTTGCACTTCCCTAATGGCTAATGATACTGAACACCTTTTCATATACTTATTTGCCATAGGCATCGCGTTTTTAGTGGATGGTTCAAGGCTTTTGTCCATTTAATTGGGTGGTTTGTTTTCTTATTGTGTTTTGAGAGTTCTTATATATATTCTGGACACCAGTGTGATTTATCAGATGTGTAATTTGTAAATTTTCTCCCAAGCTGTGACTTGTCTTTTTTCCTTTTCTTAACAGTGTCTTTTGAAGAGCAAAAGCTTTTAATTATGAAGTCCATTTTTCAGGATTTTTTTTTTTATGGTTTTTATTTTTGTGTTTTATCTAAGGAATTTTTTCCTAACCCATGGTCTCACAGATTTCTATCTTATGTTTTATTCTAGATCTAGTTCAGAATTTTAGTTAAATTTTACACATGGTACAAAATATGGGTGAAGCTTCCTTTTATTGTGGATATCAAATTGTTCTCAGATTATTGAAGACTATCCATTCACAATATGTTGATCATGTATGTGATTACCATTTGTCTTTTCACCAATACTACACTGCCTTGATTGCCACATCTTTATGTAAGCACTTAGCTGTTAACCAAAAAGTTGATGGTTCAAACCCACGCAGAGGTGCCTCGGATGAAAGGGCTGGTGATCTGTGTCCAAAAGGACATAGCCTTGAAAACCCTATGGAGCATAGCTCTACTCTGCAACACATGGGGCACTTGGTTTTGGTTTATGTTGTTACTTGTGAGCTATTGAGTCAATTCTGACTCATAGTGACCCTACATTTTTGGTTTATAGTCTTTTAGTCTTTAAGATGTAATGTGGCACTGGGGTTTTTTTTTTTTTTTTTTTTAATGAGCCTTTTAATTTCTTGCGGTGTACTCCTGAGTGTTCTGGGAACAGTAAGGAGGCTGGAGTGGATCAAATGAATAGTGAGATCAGAGAGGTAACAGGCAGCCAAATCATGTAAAGCCTTGTCGTTGAGTTCTGCAGAACTGAGTGCCACTCATAGCGACCCTACAGGACAGAGGAGAACTGCCCCGCAGGATTTCCCAGGCTGTAATCTTTGCAGTAGACTGCCACATCTTTCTCCTGTGGCGTGGCTAGTAGGTTCGCCTGGTGGGTTTGAACCACCTACCTTTCACTTAGCAGCAGAGCGCTTAACCACTGTGCCATTGGGCTCCTTGTAAAGCCTTGTAGGGCACAGTAATTGGGCTTTCAGTCTGAGTGAGATGGTGAAGCTCTGGAAAGTTTTGAGTAGAGTTCTTACTTGACCTGGCATTTATCAACAGGATCATTTTTGACTACTGAAGAATAGACATAAGCAGGGGGGCCTAGGTGGAAGCGTTTCCTGCAGTCTGTATTTTGCTGATTGTGTTGCTCTGGTGTCATTTAATCTGTTCTGCTGTCCTTTTTATTTCCTGTAAATTGGTAGATAAATAGAGATTTGACCAAATTCAAGTGTTCTTCCTCAACCACCTCAATATGGGTTATGGTATTGTGTACTTCCCGCAGAAGGTCCTAATGACTGGTCTCTCTTTTTATGATGTTAGCAGCCTTTCATGGTCATTGCTTAAAATCAGCAGAGGTTGTAAAATGATGTTCTGTCATTTCTCCTTCCCTGATTAGCTGGAATGCTTCCTTAAAAAAACACTTGGCTTCTTTTTTATTTTGTACTAGTATTATGAACTCATCAATTTAAGCATATTGACATAGATTTTTCACACTCACAAATTTCTCTTAAGCTGTTAATTCAAAATTGTTCCATCTTTGGTCTGTGGGGCTTCTTCAGTTTGACTGCTGAGATAATTTTTGACACAACGCTAGTCATCTTTGATAGCTTTGATGTTGACAGCCAAACTCATCTTGTCTCATTTTCTGCGTCAGACCTGGAATCTAAAAATTGTCTAAAAAGTCCTGATATCTTTTAGTGGGAAATGGCATTTCATAAGTATATGAATTGGGATTCAAATTATCTTCTGATCTTAAATCTGTATCTGTTTCTTTTTTCTCTGCTAAGATTCTCAGCTCTCAAGATAACCAGGGATAATATAATTAGAATATAACAATCAGAATAAACTGAATTGCTTTATTTCACATTACAGTCTTAACATTCTCAGAATAACATTTCCACACTGCCATCAACAGTATGTTAACTGAAAATGGTTCTTTTTTTTTTTTTTTTTTGCATATGCTTTCTCCATTCTCTCCTCGTTATTTTGCAGCTGTACTGTATCTGTATTGTCAGAGCATGGATCATACGACGTATATCATATACATATTGCATATAGACTTTCCCATAACCTTTCACTTGGCTATAGTTTAAACAAGTAAGTATAGTTGTAATTCTCACCTTTAAATCTTTCTTCAGTCATTTTGATTGTCTGAAGCTTATTTTTTAGTAGATTCCTCAGAGCTCATGGGAGGAGCAGTGATCTCTGAGTTCTGGCATTTTTATGACAGTTCAGTTGCGTCCTTTATACTTAAAGGTTATTTTGGCTGAATATAAAATTCTTGAGTCCGATTTTCTTTTCTTGAAATCTTAAATATGTTAGTTTTGTTTTTTTCTGTTATAAAGCATTGCTGACTCAGTCTACCGGCAGTATGATTTTATTTCCCTTATAAGTGAGCTGATGTTGCCAGTATGTGCCAAGTTGTTTCTTAATTTTTTTTCTATGAATTCAAACAATTTTATAGGAATATATTTTGGTGTTGTTTGTATCTGGGTCAGTATTTTCAGATGCATGTTGTCCCTTTTTATTACATGGTTTCTAACTCCCCCTCCCCCAGAAATTTTCCTGGCAGAGGGTTAGGTTTAGGGTTAGTTAGATATAATAAACCTTTAAAATTTTGTTAATCTGATGGGTGTGAAATAGTATCTCACTGTTCTTTTAATTTGCATTTTTCTTATTGTAGTGAATCGAGCATTTTTTCAGTGTTTATTGGCTAGTCAGATTTCCTTTTTGTGAAGGCCTGTTTATTTCCCTTACCAGTTTTTCTCTTGCATCGTTGTATATTGGTTTGTAGGATTTATTTGTGCATTCTTGATACTAATACTTTTTACATATTTTACAAGGGTTTTTCTGAGTCTGATTTACAGTCTTATTCTTCAGAGTGCAATTTCATACACGTATTAATCCTAGGATTAATGTACATTCTGAATTTTTAAGTAAATGTTTTTTTCTTTCTTTGTAGGTTATGAACGTGTTTTCTGATGAAACGGAATTGGAATAATTTTCATGATATTTGTATATTTATACATATATATGTATATATTTTAAAATTTTGCATTTGACTTAAAGTGCCATGAGAAAATTTGCATATTGCAAGGTGGTCCTAGCCACCTCCTTGATTTGGGTACTCTTGGACATGTTCCTGCTGCTTTACTTCAGTGAATGCAACAAATGTGATGAAAAAAAGGAAAGAGGACTTCCTGCTGGGGATGGTGAGTGAAATATTGTAATAATCTAACCATTTGGATAAATAGATCACAGATGTTTATTAACTAATTTGTATTGTATAAAGTGTTGACTTTTTAGATTAACAATTTTGGATTCCTATACATGATCATATTTCCAACGGTTCTGCAGTGGGTTCTTCTAACAGCTAAAAGTATTAAAATACCATACATAGAATTACTAAGTTCCGTTTTTGTGTTCATTGTTAAATGTAGTTAATTTTCTAGAAATTATTTTATGTTACAGAATGAGGTAAGGAATCTCATTATTGGAACTATGAAAGCTCCAAAGAAGAGTAGTCTAATGCCATAATGCTGAGTGGAGTGTTAAAATAGCATTATCAGTTAGTTATCAACAGAGGTTTATTCCGCCTTCCCGTCTCAGGCTTAAGGGGAAGAAGTTATTGTGGGTAGATGTGATCTGGAGAGTTAAAGAATTGGAGATAGTTCCACTTAGCACTTTTAAGGAGGGCTTTTGAAAATATTGGGCGAAAGAATAGGGCTGCATTAAAATCATTGCAGAATCTGGGATGGAAAAGAAAGGAAACATACAGATATAAAGGGCCTAGGTAGGTAGGACTGGTAGTTTTGGCCGGAGACACCTGGAAAATTGAGTTTTAAGCTCTTTGCATTCAAACAAACAAATGCTGCTTTTTTTGTTTTGTTTTTAACCCGAATGGAAACAACTGCATGTGATAGTAATTCTGCTTTCTGATTAGTTATAAAATACGTGGCATGCAGTAATTCTACTAGTTTCAGGGATTATGTACAACTAATTAATACTTTCAGTATCATTTTTGAGTGTGTAGCCATATGTAAACTTTTTATACTTATATAATGAGAAGGATACCCAGTCTTACTAAAATTTATGATCTAAAAATGATTTATTTGTTTTGGCAACTCTGCCTATTTACTGTAATTTTTATGGATAAGCTTATATAACCAATTTTGAAGAGATTTTTTTTTTCTAGGGAAATTTCCCTAAAATTAGGTTCGGTTACTAGTACTGGACTCAAGTAATACCTAGTCTAACCCCTAACTTAAATTTTGACTTAGGTTTTAAGAAAATACATCTTTACTCAAAGTCAGTTTATTAATTTAGGTAATCTTTCCTGGTTTACTTTATGGCTTGGTGTTTAGTGACTTTAGTTGGTGACAAAACTCTGCCTCCTTAATTGTTGCTAAAGCTCTTACTCCCTGTGCACATTTAATCAAAGGGCAGCCAGTCAGAAAACTCGGGTAGTCTTTTCTCAAATAAAACAGATTATTTTCCCCTCGCCCAACCTTAATTCATTTCCATTTATAGTGGGAATCCATGGTGTTCTATTTTAAATGCAAAAGCATGAAAATAGAAAAAAAATAAGACCTGTAGCATGTAAAGATTCCCTTGGTGAATTATTTTGTGCCGAACAGTGTTCTAGATGCTAGTGGTACACAGTTGAACAACAACAAAAATAAGACAAAATTCCTCCCCTAAGGGAACTCACAGTCTAATGGGAGGGAAAGAATAATAGTAAAATACCAGTGTAATTAATATCATATGAGAGATGTGTACAAGAGCAAAAAGGAAGGAAAGCTTCGGAGAGTCTGAGAAAGTGCAGGAAGGAAGTGATGCCCAAGTTGACTGTCAGGGTAAGGGGGAGTTGGTTCGGTTTGATGCAGGAGAGGAAGACCTTCCGAGCTGAGGAAAAAAAGCCCGGGCAAAGATAAGCAAATGAGAGCAGAGTTGATAGATAGGAGAATGTGAGGATAGAGCAAGGTTGAGGCTTGGGAGGTCAGAGGCCACATCACAGAGCAGCTTTCATAAAGATGTACTAAGGATTTTGGACTTCATCCTGTAGGTGGTGGCATGCCACTGAAGGACTTTAACCTAGGGAGTAAGGACCAAGTAACCTGATCAATCTGTATTTTAAGGAAAAAAGCTTTGGTGGTCATGTGGCTGATGGAACTGGAAAGGAATGAGACAGGTAACAGACCAGTTGTGAGGCTGTTGTGAAAGTTTCAAAAAGTTCTCAGGGCCTACACTAAAATGACACTGGAGGTGAAGAGGAATGAAATATATGAGAAACACTTAAATAGGGAAATTTACGTAACCTGGTGAGCCATTGGCTGTAGGTAATGAGAGAGAGAGAGAGAGGAGAGTCTAAGATGACTCTCAGGGCTCCCTGGTTGAGTGAACTGGTATGAGGTAGAGGCTCCCAGAGAAGGAGCAGCTTTGATGAGAAGTGAATGATTTGAAATACTGAATTTTGGGGTGCTGGCAGAGATATTCAGCCGTAGAAAGTGGTTGAGGCAATCAGTGGAGGATATGTTCTGGTGGTAGGTTAAGCCTTGTCTGTACATGAGACTGCAACAGGCATGTGTAGTGTTAAATGAGATAAGATCCAGCATTGGGAGCCCATCCTGGAAGGTCAGTGATGAAAGAGAAGGCATCTCAGGAAGTCAGAGGTAGAAGAAGTACCTGAAAGGTGGGTTCGTGGAAATCCAGGAGTGGCGTTTGTTTGGAGGAAGATCTTTCTGATGTGTTTGGCAACAGGAGGATTCTCGTAAGCTGTGGAGGGGGGCCCGTGGGTTTGATGGACCAGTGAAGCAGTAGAGATGTGTTGCCCGTTCTTTCAGGAAGCTTTGGCATGAAGGGAAGGAGGTAGTACGATGGTTAAAGAAGGAAATGGAGCCAAAGTAGGCTTCTATGTTTTATTTATGTATGTTGAGAGAGAGAGGCATAAGATATAGGGGAAGGAAGGAATGTTTGAGAGAACAAGTTCTCGGTAGATGAGATAGTATAGTATCGAAAGTATAAGAAGAAGGTTATCTTTGAAGAGGGTTCTGGCGTTAATAGTTTTGAAAACCACTAGTGGTGTGAGTGTCAAAAGGAGTAGCTTTTGTACAGAGTTTAAGAAAGTACAAAGACAAGGAGAAATGGTGAGTAAGTAACAAGGTAGAGCTATGAGATAGCACTGCTGCCTTCTAGCAGGAGAATCAGCAGTTCCTCGGAAAGGGTTGCAAGGTTCCTGGTCTATGGGAAAGAGCCAGATTGGATTTAAATCTGGTAGATTGGAACCGTGTTGTGGAAGCTTTAAAATGGCCTGGAGTGTCAGGCTGAGAAGGAGGTCAGCAGTGGAGAAGTGAGAAAAGGGCTGAGCAGTAAGCCAGAAGAACAGTAAATAGCCAAGGGGAGGAGTTGCAGATGGAGCATTAGAGCAGTGATTTTCAAACTGTGTTCCATGTAGCCTTAAAGGGTTGCAGGGAAAGAAGAGAAGAGAAGAAATGATTTGGGGTGGGAGATAGCTGATGCTAAGCAAGAACAGTTTGAAAAATCTGCTGTGATATGAAGTTTAAATGCAGTAGAAACTGAGAGGTCCCAAGAGGCATCAGAGCCCTAAGTTATTAAGGTTCCAAACAGAGGGCTGGTGACAAATTGCTGTGGTGCCTCTGAAGTGATATTTTACTAAAGGGGGTGGGAGGAAGGGTGATGGCTCCAAGAATGTGGACCCTCTTGATGGAATTAGCAAGTACATTCAGGAGCCCTGGTGGCGCAGTGCTTAAGTGCTGCTAGCCAAAGAGTTAGCGGTTTGAGTCCACCAGCCGCTCCTTGAAATCCCAATGCGGAAGTTCTACTCTGTCCTATAGGGTTGCTGTGAGTTGTAATCAACGACAACTAGTTTGGTTTTTTGTTGTTGTTTGTTTGTGTTTTTGGGTTTCTGCAACCCAGAAGAAGGCTGGTAAAGTTCTCATCTCTTGAGAAGCATAGGGCCTCCAGGATCTTTCCCATTCTGTTGTATTTGAAAACAAAAAGGCAAAAAAAGAAAACAATGAGCAGGTATGACAGTCAGAATAATTGAGTATTGTAAGAATCTTATTTCTGAATATTCTTTGAATTGCTTTAGAGTGTGATTTGGTAAATTTTACCAAATTCTTTCCTTCTTGTTATGAATAAAAATATTCTAGGTTTAAACAGATCCATTATCCTTAGGATCATGCTTAAGGCCTCTTATAAGATTGTTGTTGATATACTTACCAGTTTTCTAGGATTCTTATGTTGTTACTTGTCTACTGTGCATTACATGGGCCAGTCTTTGCTGATGACAGAAGGGTTTGTTTTGTTTTGTTTTCCTGAACAGTTCTCTCATAGTTTTATACTTGTATTTTATACCCCAGGCTATCTGAGAATAGCAAAATTCTTCTGTGGCTAGAAAATTATATTGGGCTTCCCTTGAGAAAACAGGGTTAGTGTTTGAGTTATGGCCTGGGAATATTCTTAGCATACTTTGCAGAGTGGGTTCCTTTATCCAGTTTATGGATTTGTATGTTGTACGCAGTATTAAATATTTTGCAGATACAATTTCAAGTAGAAATTAGTCATTCATACTAGCACTGTACTCGATTTTCTGATCACTGTCATGTTGGTGATTCAAGTTTCCATGTGCTTATGCTGAATTATTTCAACTGCCAAACACTAGGAGACTTTGGAGAACATAGTATGTAGAAGAAATTTCTGGTGATTAAGAATTTGAAGATATTACTAGTAAAGGCTTTCGGAATCTCTTTATTACTGTTTTTTAAAGTAGTAGAGTTTTACATACTGGGCACATTACAAACACAGTGATCACGAGATTAGAATGAGGGTTGAAGCTAACAAGGGTGTTGAAGTAGCAAAGTGTTACCAGTAATTAAGTTACATATAATATTTCAATGTTAAAAAAATCAGGCAGTATATTGCATTTCATTGCATCTGTGCCGCACACCTTTGTTTATAGAATACTTATTTTATATACCACTGAGATGAAAAAAACATTCCAGTTACCATTATAAACCACATCCTAATATCAGAGATGTTAAAATATGGGAAAAAATATTTTAGAATAGATGAAATATAGTATATAAAGACAGTAAAGATGATAATTGTGTAATAAAACCGTTTGGAAAAAATTATTTTAACTTTTTATTAGTATTTTTTCCTAAAAGGGAGTCATAACCGTTTAAAAAAAAAAAACCAAACCCGCTGCATTGAGTCAATTCTGACTTATAGTGACCCTATAGGATGAGTACAACAGCCCCATACGGTTTCATAAAACTACATGCCTCTTTATTCTACTTCCATGAAAAAAATATGAATTAGAAATTTGATTTGTTAAAGTACATTCAAAGTGTGTTGCGTAGTTGGTATATTATTTGGGGGCTTTCAGAGTGAACCTGGTAATGAAGTGTTCTAAAAGGTGACAGTTTTACATTCTCATGTAAGTAAAGTTTAACTGAGGTATATAATAAAGTGTGTTTGTTCTTACAAAGTACTTTAGAACACTCCCTTATCAGTTAAAGTTGATTTGTTTCTTAGAAATTATCTGCATGTACTTGTAGGTTTTATTACTCTTGGCATTGGGGTTCTTTTTCTTGTTTTGTTTTGTTTTATTCTGCCAACTCATATTTAAAGAGCTTACTTGCTTGATAAACATGAGGTAAGATACTGTTTATAGAAATGGTATTACTTGGGTTTCCTATAATTTCTTGTTATTTAATCCTAACATTTTAATGTCTCTCCTAAAATTACAGTTTATTCTGAGAACAGGGGAAATTATTACACACTGTTGTTCTTCATAGTTCTCTAAAATAGATTTTTATATTTCTGGACAGATTCATTAAAGGCACAACGAATAATTTTATATTCTCGCCCTAAATTTTTGTAATTTTTATTGCAAAGCGGCTCTCGTAATGATAGTAGCTTTATATCACCATCTGGAACGATCTACAGGTTAGCCTTAACAGCTAGTGTTACTCTTGGGCAGATGATGCCCGGCTGAGAGATGGTTTTTCTGCTGTTTTTATGTTGCCATTTTTGTGCAAAGAGATTTTTGAGGATGCCTAAAAAACAAAACTACTGAATGTTTAGCTTTTAAAATTAACAATGTGCAAAACAGATATTTTCATTCCGTTCTTGGCCTTTTCCCATTCTTTACCTATCCCGTTTTAGAGGAGAGGTTTATAAACACAGCATTTTCCAAATTTAATATACTCCCAGAACCTGTTTCTCTTGAAATCCTTGTTAACGTTACAAAAGCGTGTAACCAAGTTCAAGGATTGGGAAATGCTGATCTGGAATATTAATCTTTATATGACATTTCAAGTGTTAACAAATTCTGATTAGAATTGTCTTTCATGAGGCCATGCCTTGCATAAAAATCATTACAGTGTCTGTCCACTGTTATCAAGTGTAGGGTTTTCATTTTGGCGTATTTTGAATATCATTTGACTTCCTTATCAGTTCAGCATATACTTATAGAACTCCTGTAAGGCATTATGCTTAACTCCACAGAAGGTACACAAACCAAGCAAACACCTCAGAGCAAAAGAAGGGTGGTAATCTCGAGGGAAGGAGGAGGATAAGGTGGGTTTAGCAATTATTATAATAAGAGGTTGCAAATGAATGGAGAAATAAGAGCCCTAACTGGAATGATAAGGTTGTCAAGATCAGTCAATGATCACTCTAAAAAGATTCAGAAAAGCTGCAGGCAAGAGAAGCTTTATTTAATTTTGCCTTGAAAGACAAGTAGGGGTAAGAGAGATAGGAGTGGGGAGGGAGACCTCAAGGGAGAGGAGCCATGTGAACAAAGGCACCGAAGGAGGACAGCGGGAGGCACATTTGGAGCTAAGTCGTGAGTGGCTGTTTGACTAAAGGATGAATCACTGGGAGGTAGTAGAGGGAGTTCCAGCAGGTGCCAGGCTTGGAAAGTTAGGTTAAATCCATGTTAAAGAGGTTGGACTCTGGGAGACGATAGGAATAAGCTGATAAAGGCTGTGTTTTAGGAAGGTTAATGTGTTGGTAGTATTTGAGATGAGAATGAGGACATTCTGCAGTGATTCAGGTGAGTGGTGAAAGGTGAGGTGGTCCTGAGTCAGGATTTTGGTGTGGAGAGGTGTCTTGAACTAGAAGAGGAGGGGTTCAGAGATGGCTCCGGTTGTTGAAGGCACACATTAAACTCAGAGGTTATTAAACAGAGACATGAATCAATTGCTGTAAAGTTGATGTTAGTTAAGTTTCCTCCTTATTCTTAGTTCTAGAGCCAGTACAAAAGCCTCATGAAGGTCCTGGAGAAATGGGGAAACCAGTCGTCATTCCTAAAGAGGATCAAGAAAAGATGAAAGAGATGTTTAAAATCAATCAGTTCAATTTAATGGCGAGTGAGATGATTGCACTCAACAGATCTTTACCAGATGTTAGGTTAGAAGGGTAAGTACCTAGTGTGGTCCTGATAGTATTTAATTTGAATGAAAATGTGTTCTGAATTCCCAATAAATTGCCCTTTCATGCTGATTGTTCTTAAAGTCAGTGTTATATCACTAAGTTACTGCTTACCCCACTTAAAACATAATTAAGTACTGATGAAATAATACCTCAGATTACTCCTGATCATTAAACCAAACCGATTCATAGTGACCCTATCATTTAGGACTCTGTATTTCAGGCTTTGGAAAATCATTGTTTATCTTAACGAATGGATTACTAGGGGTGTTTTGAATTAATGATTATTAAAACATTCATATGCTCAACTTAAAAAAAAAATCTTTCTTGTAAATGGAAGTATAACTTAAAACATGGTAAAATACAACAATCATAAGTGTACAGCTTGCTGAATCTTTGTGTATGTGTACACCTGTATAACCATCATTCAGATCGAGATACGGAACAATTTGAGCACTCCTGAAAGTTCCCTTATGCTCTTTTCCAGTCAGTGCTCTTGCCCCAGAGGAAACCATTATCCTAGCCTCTCTAAATATGGATTAGTTTTATTTCCAACTTTTTATAGATGAATGCATATAGTACGTAGATTTTTGTGTCTTTGAGATCCATATTGTTGCATATATCATAAGCTTATTCTTTTGCATTGCACTGTAGTGGTTTGCTCTGTGAATATACCGTAGTTCATATACACATGGACGAACGTTTGAGTTGTTTGTACTTTTCTAATATTATAAACAAGGTTGTTGTGACATTGTTGTTCGTGTTCCCGTTTCCTCTTTCCTCTAGATTGGTAGGCTTTCCTGTAGATCTGGATGCTTTCTGTACTGAAATCCTTGAAGTCAGGTAAATTGTGTGCTTGTAGGATAAAGGTGTGAAATTTTACCCGCGGTGTGCGTCTTGGGTCATTGTGTCCATCATTATTACATATTTCAGTTGTCTGGTTTCTCATCCTGGAACGATAGAATACAGCTATGAAAATGAACAAAAACTACATGCCACAGTACAGATAAATCTCACCAACATGATATTGAGCAAAATAATTCACACACAAAAATATATACAGAATCATGCTGTTTCTGGAAAGGTTAAAAATAGGCAAAACAAAACTATAATGCTAAGTATTAGGATGGTGATAGGTCACCTCTGAGCAGGAGTGTGACAGTAATAATTGGTAGCAGGAGCAAAGGGGTCTTGTGAGGTGCTGGCAGTGTTCTATTTCCTGACCTGAGTGGTGGTTACATTGGTGTTTGTTTGTGATAATTCACTGAGCTCTTATGTTTTGTGTTCTTCTCTGTATTTTTGTTATATTTCATAATAAAATCAGTTTCTAAAAAGAGTGGGAGGTAAAGCAGTGGAGACAGCAAGCCTAGACAGCTTTTGGAGTGTGTTACCATAAAGGGACATAGATACATGCTCAGTGCCGTTGGGTTGATTCCGACTCATAGCGACCCTATAGGACAGAGTAGAACTGCCCCATAGAGTTTCCAAGGGGTGCCTGGCAGATTCGAACTGCTGACCCTTTGGTTAGCAGCCATAACACTTAACCACTATGCCACCGGGGTTTCCACTATAAAGGGAAGAAGGCAAATGTGGGTGTTAACCATGGAGGTCATGTAATCAGGGAGACTTTCTTTTTTTAAGACAGTATATAGTACAGTGTATTTGTATGTTGATGGGAAAGTTTGAGAGGAGTATCATAGTAAGGGAATCCCTGGGTAGGGCATGCAGTTAATGTACTCAGCTGCTAGCCAAAAGGCTGGAAATTACAGTCCACCCAGAGGCAGCTTAGAAGGAAGGCTTGGCAATCTGCTTCCAAAAGATCAGCCATTGAAAACTCTATAGAGCATAGTTCTACTCTGACACACATGAGGTTGCCGTGAGTTAGAGATGACTTGATATTGCACCTGGTAAAGCTTAACTCTGACCACAAATCCACGGCATGATCTGGAAGGACTTACGTAAATTCAGTGCCCCTTGTCCTTGTTTCTGGCTGTTTTTGTTTAAATTTCTTCTTCAAAATTGAAGTTCTTAATTTATCTCATTAGGCATACTAAAATACTTATTTAATGTCTTCATTAGGTGGTTCCGTAAAATTTAATTTACCTGAATTAATTTTATGTTCCAGTTGGTTTTTTTTCCTGTCATTTTTAGTGTTTAATTTTTTTCCTGTGTTTTGGGATAGTGCTTTGCAGACTGTTTTAGAGAAGGAGGTTTCTGTTGCTGCTGCTGTTTTTTCTTCATTTGTGGGTTGATTCCCAGCCTTTTCCTGTGCTTTTTGATACATGCAACAACTTGAGTGAATCTCAAAGATATTATACTGAATGAAAGAAAGAAACCAGCCTCAAAGGTTATGCACTGTATGGTCCCATTTAGATGACATTTATGAAAAGACAAAGCTGTAATGATGGGGATCAGGGGTTACCAGGGGTTAGGTGTGTGACTGTAGAAGGTTAGCACAAGAGAGTTCTTTGAGATGATGGAAATGTTTTGTTTCCTGATTGTGGTCGTAGTTACGTAACTCTGTGCATGGGTTAAATCTCATAGAACTATATACACACATACCCAACACCAGTTTAAAAAAAAATGACAATACCAAGTGTTGGTGAGTGTATGGAGCTGCTGGAACTCTCATACACTGCTGGTTTGAGTGTAAATTGTTACAGCCTCTTTGGAAAACTATTTCACAGTACTCACTAAAGCTGAACTTGTCCACACTCTGTTGCCCAACAATGCATAAATGTGTACATACAGTAACCCAAAGACATTATCACAATTCATAACAGCCCAAACTGAAAAGTACTCTAGTGTCCATTAATAGTAGAATGGAAAAATTATGGTAGACTCATGTAATGAGATATTATATAATAAAAACGAACAAACTGTTGCACATAACATGAGTGTTCTGCAAACATAATGTCCAATGAAAAAATTCAAACAAAAAAATAAATTGCATATCAGTGGTTCTCAAAGTGTGATCTTAGGACTTCTGGGGGGTCCTTGAGCCCTTTTCAGGGAGCCTGTATGATCAAAACCATTTTCATAATACAAAGAACATTATTTGTTCATTTTTGTTCTCATTCTTAAGTGTACAATGGAGTTCGAGAGGCTACATGGATCAGGGTCCAGTCAGGAGATAGAAATCACAATAATTTGAACAGGGAAAGTTTAATATAAATAATTATTAACTGTAATGGAATTAACTATAAAGGGTAAAAGACAATTCTGAAGGACAACCTGGGGTTGAAGGAGAGTACCAAGAAAGGTAAAACCAGAAGGTAGTTTCCTCTTAAGGCTGAGATTTAGACCTCATTGGAGAAGGTCTGATTGTAGCTGGATGGTGGACAGGTCTGCTCGTTGCTCCTGGCTACACCTGGGGTACCCTCTGGGGTGGGGTGGAGACTAGTAGGCCAGCCATTGTGGCCAGGACTGACAAACAGGAAATCAGGACTGTAACTGGCAAACCAGACCACCCCAGAGGAGTGGTTTGGCAGACAGCCAAAGCTAGGAAGCTAGCCATTGGGGTGCCTGCAAGGTCCACTGAAAATCAGCCTGTAAGTCTGCTCCTGAATCTCAGTGAGGATGAATGCCTTTGAGCGCCACCACCCATACTCCACTGGAAGCCATGCGATAGGAGGAAGAAGGAAACAAATAGAAGCACATCAGAACCAGGGAGGTAAATTTCTTCCTCCTGCAGCGCCCCTCCATCACCCTTTACTGACAGTTTAAACATTGTGCCACCTGCAAAGGAGAAATGCCTATGGGGTCCAGTTCCATTATCACAGAGCAGGTAATTAAGGATGGATTTGGAACTGAGAGGCAATAAATTGGTAACTGGCACACTACAGTACATGACAGTGATGAGTCATCCCTCTGACAGCTGATGTATGTGTTTGTGAATTCTTGTGTTTTATAATTTTCTGTTTTAATTTATAATATGGTAAATATCAATAGATACAGCCTATGTGGACAAACACTCTTTGACTTCCTCAATAACTTTTAAGAGTGTAAAGAGGTCCTGAGTCAAAAAGCTTGAGAACCATTGCCCTGTATTGTTCCCTGTAAATAAAGATCAAAAAACAGGCAAAACTTGTCTGCAGTGGAAGTCCAGTAGTAGAATGATTACCTGGGGAAGGGGACAAAGGAAGCCTCTGGGGTGTTGGTTTCTTGGGGTGTTCTGTTTCTTGACATTATGATAAAAATTTTAGTCAAGACTCTTCTCTTCCTAATTCATACTGTCTTGATAAACCTGTATATAACTTTTTAGAAAAAGAAAAGAGAAATGCAGGCTTACACTGGTTAGTTTTCATCCCTGAGGATGAAGGGCTCAGTTGGGACAGGGTGGGGCAGGGTGGAAGAAAGCTGCTTCAATACTCTGCCTGTGGCCTTCCTGCTCATGCTCAACTCTGTGTCCTGCAACCCCCCACCCCCACCACCGTCCCAAACACAAACACACAAGTGATCTCTCCGTGTGAAAAGCTTATGTAGATGGCTAAAATGATCTTTGGTTCTTTTCAAGTGCTTTAAGGCTTTCACAGGTAGGTGTCTATGTGTACCTGTTCTGAGAATAGTTAGAATTTTTTCTGTTTTGCTTTGAATTTTATCCTTTATGAATTTATGTTCTCTGAATAATTGTGGTTAATTGCTTGATTTAGGAATCTTTTTTCCTTTTTTGTCATTTATTCTTCTGGTTCCTAATATTTGCTGTTTTCTGATTCTTCCATCCTGTTGTGAATGATTTCCATTTTAGTCTTCTTTTCTCCGAATATTCCTCTCATTTTCTTTCCCTACCGTTTTAGAATTTAATTCTTTAACGCATCATCCAAGAAACGAGTCTGGGCTGTCTCGTGGCACGTCTCTTCTGCAGGATCTGCTGCCTCAGATTTTTTCTGTATTCTTCCCAGCTGCTTCCTAGCCATGCACATGGCTAACAGTACTGTTTGTACACTGTGCGTTTTGTTTAATCATCTTTTACATCTCACTTGATTTTATTTTTGTTGTTTTGGTAAGCTATAGCAGCTTGGTAGTCATTTTGACTATTTTCTGCTTCCTAATTGTACTTTGGAAACCCTGGTGGCATAGTGGTTAAGTGCTACGGTTGCTAACCAAGATTTCAGCAGTTTGAATCCGCCAGGCACTCCTTGGAAACTCTGTGGAGCAGTTCTACTCTGTTCTATAGGGTTGCTATGAGTTGGAATCGACTCGACGGCAGTGGGTTTTGGTTTAATTGTACTTTAATACTAAGTAGAATTAACTTGGGAAAAGAGATCATATATGACACAATGTAATTCAGTTAAATACTTTAACAGACTCTTATTCCAAATTCCCTTTCCCCATACACAGGGCATTCCTGACTTCAAAGTCCTATAGTCTGTGAGTCAGGCATTCAGGATGCACCTTCCCTTTAAAACACTTGGGTTTCTTGTCCTGCTCACCTGTGATATACCTGAAGCTTAGTGCTAATGATATATGCAGAATTTAGCTATTATAAGAGAGTTTTGATGGGAAACTGGTTTCAGAAGAATTATTTGGAGCACTGAGGATTGTTTTCCTTCCAACAGCCAGGACAACCAGTCTTTTGGGCCCCAGTTTTTTAGCCCAGACTGAGAGGCAGTGAGCTGTCGAGAGGGTGGTAGGCTGTGTGGGGCCTTCTAGTGGATTTGCGGGTGAAAATATGGGAATATAGGTAGGGGAAGTGGATGGTGACGTGGAAATAAGGCTATAGAGCTTTTGGGTCAGCAGAGTGATAGTGAGGTTTACTGGTAATAGGAGGTGGAAATCACTCTATGAAAGGGAGACTTGGAAATGGAAAGCGGGGAGAGCTCAAATGGATTTTAATGAACAGGGATGGTGGAAGCTACTTGTTTCTCCTTTCCTGCTGGAAAGGAGGGACAGGTGCTGATGGGGACCGTGCAGTGAACTCTCCTTCTTTCAGCCCCCTTACCCTGCTTTTTTCCCTTCCCATTTCCATTTCTTCCAACTGCCAGTGAGCAGCCCTAGAGTAGTGGAGCCCTAGTACTAGGGTTATGAGGTTGTAGGTACTAAGATTGAAGCTTCAGGAAAGATTTTGTTGATATTTTTGTCATTTCTTCCCACTTCTTCCCTTTCTCCACTCCCATTGCCAGATGATAACAGATAAGGTTGGAGAGAGCACAAGGTTTGAGAAGAAAGAGGAGGGGGGGAAAGGAAGACAGAGAAGGCTAAAGCAACTGTTAGAGTTGGAGATACCTAAGAGAGCTATTATATGCCCTCCTTAGAAGTGTTCATGTTCTGAAACACATCCCGTGGTTTCTGGTTATTGGCTGCCTGTTACTGATCTCTGCTAGTCTGTTTTTAGTAGTTTTATCTAGCTAAAAAGAAGAGACCACATTGCCTAAAATTAGTAGGTTAATTTTATGTTCTAGGTATGTTTCTGGTCATTCTGATGACTGCATTTTTGAACATAGTCCTTCCTAAACAAGATGCACTGTGATAATTATGGAGATGGCAGCATGAGAAGTGCCCAGAACAGCACTGTCTGTCTCTGTGTCCCCAGTTTCTGATCTGTAAATGGCAAAGTGTACCTACCTTACAGAATTACTGGGAAGCTTTTAAGTGAAGCGCCTGGTTCGTAGTAGGTACTCAGCAAGTATTAGTTCTCTTCCTTTGTAGAAGTTACTTTGTTTAGATTATTTAACTGTGTAGATGCAGGTGGCTCTGACTTTTTGTCTAGTTGAATTCTTAAAACCCAATTCAATTCAGGGTGGATAGTATGGCCTTAATACATCCTCCGTTAAAATGATTTCAACGGAATACATCAGGAAGAGACACCTGATTTTAAGAATGCAGCTGACATCCTTAACATAATTTTAATCTAAATGTCTAACTTGAGGTAGGTTCTATTGATTATACATGCAACATTAACCAAAACTTGAGAAGGCACTAAGGGGGCCACCACTAGGAAAAACTGCTTTTATTGCTCTGTCACCCCTTCGAGGCCTCTCCAGATTGATTGATTCTGCTGTCTTCAAGGCCACTTCTTATAAAGGTGTTTGCTTTGTCTCCAGGTGTAAAACAAAGGTGTATCCAGATGCTCTTCCCAGAACAAGCGTGGTGATTGTTTTCCACAATGAGGCTTGGAGCACACTTCTGCGAACTGTCCATAGTGTCCTTAATCGCTCACCACGACACATGTTAGAAGAAATTGTTCTGGTAGATGATGCCAGTGAAAGAGGTAAATTTTAAACTATAATGCCAATAACATGCTACAGGTTTTGTGACTAAAGGTTTAAAAAAGAGTTGCTGTAATTTTTAACCTAATAATTTTATACACTTCTAATTTATCCTAAAATTATTTATGGCATTTGGACTCATTCTCATGTGCAAAAAATTACACCCTTGGGAAACCTAAAATATTGCTTTAATTAGCATTTACTTTGTATCACTTCTTAATTTTGCTTTAAAAAGAAATAATGGTGTATAATGTAAATGTTTATGCAGAACAGTTACAAGGCCTGCATAGTCTTGTTAGAATGTTTTCTTTGGGAAGCTGCAGCCCTCCCCAAGTTAATGGAGAGAGGCTGGATCCTGCGTAGAGCAACAAATGGAGAAATTTACTTTGTATGGTTGGAAGTGTTTTTGACAGCAAAATGGAACCTTAGGTGGGTAAGCTTTCATTCACTGGATTCTGTTTTCTCCATTTCTAAGTTTCAGAAATGATCTACAGCTCGGTGCATAAAAGGATTAGGAAGGAACTTATGAAATGGGGTGATATATGACTCTTCTAATAAATCCTTCTAAAAATCTCAGAGTTTTTCACAAGTGTAGCATCTCCCGAATGGTTTCATAAAGCACTCTTTTGGGAAAGGATGTTAATTAAAGGCACACTGCAAAGTAGTGATGAAAAGGCTCATCAGTAAAGACACATGTAAACTTGGAACTACCCAGCATTTCCCTAAGTCTTTTTTTCATAATACATATATTTAAGTATCATTGGTGCCATGTTTTCTGCCTAATATTCCTATGCCTACTTGAGAAAAATTTGGAGATAGCCATAGCAAATAACTCCCTACTACTTTTCTTTCTTTCTTTGGCCAGCTTTAAACTTCATGACCCATCATTTCAATTTCTTTCACTAGTATCTTCAACTTTTTTGTCTGTTGTCTCATTGCATCTGCCAAGATGATTTAGTCAAGTATCCTACCTTCTCCAGCCTGTGACCCCACAAAATATGTGCATTAAACAATGATTAAATCTAAACATTTAACATCTTAATTATTGGGATTAATAACAATTTAGATCTTATTACTTTGCCAGACTGTAAGAGGTACAGATGACGAGTAAGATATAGATCTACCGTGTTCAAATATCTTATAATCTAGTTAAGGATAACATAATTATGTAAAATATTTAAATAGTATAATATATAATTAAATGCCAGAATGAATGGTAGCTGTTGTAAATTATGAATATCACACTTAATGAGATAATTTCTGTTGAATACAGAAGTGTAAATCCCATGCAGTGAATTTGTTTTCTCTTTAAGAAAATTAACTCAGGTTAAAGTAAGCAGTGATATATGCCAACATCTGTCCTGCAAGTGGCTTGTGTTTGGATGACTTATGTGTTGATATTAGCTAAAGTAAATATTCCTCAAGGAGAGAGAGTTTCCCTTGGATAAATGAATTGTTTTCCCATTTCCTCTTTTGCTTTGGCTACGATTTTGTTGAATGTTTAAAAGGTCTGTGTGGAATAGTTTGTGTAGGATAATGACCTAATCAGAAAGGGGCATGTGCCCGAAATTCAAGTGACAAAAACCCACATATACCATTTCCTTCTTTTCCTCATGCAGAGCCTTAGTTATTTACCCTAACCTGTATAAATCTGTAAGAGAAAACAGGTGTGAGAAGATGGCTACTTTCCTGTTCCATCTGAGGCTCTTAGTCAGGATCCCCAGGTGCTACCTCAGAGTCCCTGATCAGAGGTCTAATTATCCTGCCTGGGAAACTCCAGGTGTCCAGATCACCATTTCTGGTGTGTGAGAACCTCTAGGCATTGTGGTTTTGTGGTTATAATTACAGCCTTGCTATCTAATTGAGAGTTGTCTAATGTAATTTTCTTTGCCTTCATTCATTCCTTCCTTGTAGATGGACCAGGAACCAGAGCAAGCTCATTTTTCTATGTCACTCTTAAATGGTTATGCCCTGTGTATTTTTAAGTTCCTATTCATATTTTAATGGTTATGCCCTGTATATTTTTAAGTTCCTATTCATAAGACACATTCAAGGCACCTTTATTTCTCACCTGGACTGCTGGAATAGAATAACTAGTTCAACTAGTCTTCTCACAGCCACTCTCAACCCTTCCCATGCGCACACCAGGTGCATACAGAGTGAGCTTTGAGAGATGCGAATCTAATCGTGTCACTTCTCTGATACAAACACTTCTCAGGTTTGCATGGCCTGGCCCCTGCCTGTATCTTCAGTCATACCTGGAACCACTCCCTAGCTACCCCACCCCCATATTTCTGCCCTCCCTCCGCAATTTTCTTCTTTGAGTTTGTTAAAAACAGCATCCTTCTTTCTGTCTCATTGTTTTCACTTGGACTGGTACCGTTCTCTCAATAGAATTGTGTTCTCTAGGTAACGTTCTTCAACATCTCCTCAGCCTAAGCCTAATCATTCGTCATAGGCCAGCTCAAATATGAGTTATTTAGAGAGGCCTTCCTTGACCTATCCCCGCCACCCTCAACCACACCATGTCCCTCTGAACACATCTCTAAACACTGTATTTCTCCACAGCCTTCAGCAAAGTTTTATGTGTCTGTTTAGTGTTTCCTTTCCTTGTTAGACTAATGCCATCAGGGCTGTTTGCTCACCCTTGTCTCCTCATTGCCCACAGTGTTTGTTACATAGTGAACAGTCCAGAATTTATTTAATGAATGAGTGAAAGAAATAATTCACATTAATCCTCCACATAACTTCTTGTCAGTACAAACCTCCTGGTTAGGTTGTGTAGCATGCATAGTTTACTCATGGGCTGAGGATATTTGATTTCCCAGTCAACCTGTTGAGTTGTCAATAAAGTCCAAATAACGAAACCCATTGCCAATGAGTTTGTTTCATTGGCAGTGTGTTTCGGAGTAGAATTGCTCCACAGGGTTTTCAATGGATGTGATCTTTTGGAAGGAGATCACCAGGCCTTTCTTCCAGGGCACCTTCAGCTGGATTTGAACTGCCAGCTGGAATTGTTCTCTCTAGCCAAGCGCTTAACCATTTGTGCCACCCAGGGACTCCAAGTTGTCAATAACTACGATTTATGAAGTAGATGCTGTAATTATGCCTGTTTTACTGAAGAAGAAAATGAGGCTTAGCAAGGTAAAGGAGGTACCTAAACTCTGTGTAAACGCAGGGCTTCACCTCTTAACTGCTATGCACATCCCTCCTGGTACAGTTTTACTGTTACAGTTTGTAGTGAAGGATTGAGTTTAGATGAGTCTCTAGTGCATGTCAGAAGTTATGTAATCGTCCTCTCAGAAGGTTATTTTAAAACTTAATTACAACCGATATATGTTCCTAATCTGAGATTACTATTGTTTTTCTAATTTCACACAAAAGGAAATGGGGGTTCATATTTAATAGGGATTAAGTCTCAGGTTTATTAGACTCTAAATACCTTGTTCTTCCTATACACTTCAGAATTCTGGCTAATGTTTCTCATATGTTGCTGTGAGCAGTGAAATTTTTCCTGACCTTCACATTGACATTCATTCCCTCATATTCTCACTCCTAGACAACCTCACACTCCCTGATGGAGCGATACCTGTTGTTGTCGTGTGCCGTCGAGTCAATTCCAACCCATAGCGATCTTATAGGACAGAGTAGAACTGACCCATAGGGTTTCCAAGACTGTAATTTTTATGGAGGCAGACTGCCACATTTTTCTCCCGCTGAGTAGCTGGTGGGTTTGAACCGCCAACCTTTCTCTTAGCACTTAACTACTGTACCACCAGGGCACCTTGCAGAGATGCCTAAGAATCCATTTATAGGCCAGTAAGCTTTACCGATATTCTAATAAACAAGAGTCTCCCTTATTTTTAGGTGAAAATAGTACCTTTTAACCACGATGACTCTTAGCCTCCATGGCATCATTTTGTAAAAGGAGGCTCTAACTATCTAATCCACTGCAGTGCCCTGAGTTCATAGTTACGTATCATCTGGCAGGAAGATACCTTTATTGCTTGAAAGCCTTCATGATGCCAAGCAAATGTGTGAAATAACTTTTTTGAGCTACCAGACCAGAAAATCATGCATTTTTTTTTTCATTTTGTTCATAGACAAGACAGCGTATTCCAGCTTTCAAAGGTATGGGACTTGGGAAATTAGGTTGTTTTGGTTCTTAAGCACTTTAAACTAATTTTTTTTGAAAAACTCACTTGGAGATACATTGTGACACACCCAACCTTTGAGGTACTAGAATATGTTCCAGACCTACTGCATGAGACTCTATCAAACTCTAGACATAAACTGATTAATTTCATGTCACATGAGTTGATTCCACGCCTGGAATTGTTCTGTCTAAAGTTCTCTTCTACAATTTTTTGCTATAGGTGAAAAGATGGACTTTGAAGTCAGGCCTACCTGGTTTTGAATCTTATATTCATTCTTAACCAGCTGTGTCACCTTGATCGAGTTCATTAAATATTCGGAGCCTTAGATTGTCATTTCCAAAGCAAATGTAATAATACATGACCTCATAGGGTTGTTGTAAGGATTAAATGAGATAAAATATGTAAAGAGCTTACCTAGCATAGTGCTAAACGAACACAGAAAGTTAGCTACTACTGCTAAATAGTGCTTTTCCCCAGGGTTGGGTATTACATTCACCTTTTTACTTGGAATCAATTTGTCTCTTTCTTTGTTAATCCTAAGACTTGGTGCCAGAAATCACAGGGGCGATCAGGTAGGAGTCCTACTCCAGGTATTTTTCAGATACTCTTTGTGGCCCAGGTATTAGGAAACGTATGAGCAGAAATGCAAATGATCAGTACTCTTGCATAGTTAGACATCTACCCCTTTCTCTGTCACAGTTTTCACATCCCTGATTACTTCATTATTGAGTCATTCTGGCCTTATCAGTTCATACAGGCAAAAACCATTTCACCGCCATTTGTCTTTCTTTCCCCACTGCATAGGAAGCCCTTTGGATCCCCATTTTTAGTATCTAAAGAGCCTCTTAATGCATGTACCCTGATCTCTCTGTGGCCTTCCCATTGTTAGAGTCCTGTGGGGCAAAGCTAGTCATAGAGTCCCAGTAGTTCCATTTCAAGTATGTCCTTTCCTAGAGGGATAATTTTCATACTTGTCATATAGTTGAGAAGACATTTGGCTATACCACCACAGATAGCTTCTCTGACGTAAATTCTGTGAGGTAACCTGATTTGAAAAATCTTTTCATTTTTCTTTGAGGATACTGAGCCTTTTCTGCCTTTTAAAATCACTTGAGTAATTTGGAGGCAGAAAATTCTTGGTTTTAGGGGCAAACCTCTGTCTGAACTCTCCAGCATAGCCATTGATTTCATATACCCTATACTCTCCTGCTCTCCATTTCCCTTCTCTTTTCTCCTTTCTACTTCAGTTGTCTTAAAAACTTTTTTTACTTAGTCCTACTTATCTGCTAAGGATCTCTAAGTATTTGTCTTCTGAGTTGGACCTCACTTCCCATCCTCTGATAAAAGAACTCTATAGACAAAGACTGTAGTAACCCTAAGACAGTTCATTTCTACCTCTGAAGAAATTACACAATTTTCTGAATTCTAACAGGTACTGCATATTCTGTTCTTTAATCCGTTGGGCTGTTTTCTTTCTGTTCCTCATCATTAAGCATTATTAGAAAAAGAAGACTTGAGCCAGACAGAGAGTTACGCAGAAAAATGTGACAATGTGTCTACTCTTGATTGAGCCTGAGCCGTGTAGTAAGGTAGAGGCAGCTCTAGTAAATGCTCTCCGGAAATAAAGTTTCTTGGTAGAGAAATGAGTTTGTGAGTCAGGCAGGCTGTTGAAAGTGTTACTAAATATGTTTTGGATGAACATTACAAATCAAAATTGCTTTACATCTGGGTAGCCTCAGGTCACACTTTTTTCATGTTACTTTTTGTTTTGTTAATTTCTCAGACTTTTTGAAAAGACCTTTAGAGAGTTATGTGAAAAAATTAAAAGTACCAGTTCACGTAATTCGAATGGAACAACGTTCTGGATTGATCAGAGCTAGATTAAAAGGAGCTGCTGTGTCTAAAGGCCAAGTGATCACCTTCTTAGATGCTCACTGTGAGTGCACAGTCGGGTGGCTGGAGCCTCTCCTAGCCAGGATCAAACATGACAGGTAATTTTCTGGAGTCCATAAATTTGTTTTCAGTGTATTTTTCCTAAGCTATATGGTAAGTTACAAAATTCTGTGTTTTTTTAATAAATGCAAAAATAACTTCCTCCCAAGTTTCCTTTAAAATACCCAGGAAGAGCACTGGTAAACTATGAGAGAAAACCACGTTCTAAAGTCTGGAAGGAATGTTTGCAAACTGTCTTGTGAATGAGGACAAATTAGGAACCACATTGGAATACGTATTGTAGGCTGTGTTCACTAAACTGGAGTAGGACAGATGTACAGTAAACTCCAAGATGCTAGCGTAAAGCCCGTTACTTGTCCCTCCCCTCTAAAGCCAACAGTAGGCAGCCAGTGCTTGTCATACCCCATCGTCTCATCTCTGTCGGCATGCATACTGAGACTGTAGCTTTCAGTGTGTAGCACAGCAGGAAGTTGAAGGAGGTAAAGAGACACATTGCATCCTGAAATGTTTAATTGTGTGTAGGAAGGCACTATAATCTTAATAATGCAGGAAAAACATCGGTAGTAAGGCCATGTGTATGGTTGTAGTCTTCGTGTATCACACTTGTCAAAGAATTACCTACTGCTTGGGTCTGGCTTAGCTCTCACTTATCAGGGGAAAACTAACCTCAGTCTTTTAGGCCTGTTTTAGATTAATTTCTCCTTGTCATCATAATTTAAGCTAGAGGCCTTATCTCACAATTAGCATAGTTCAGGGCTGGAACTTGTTAGGTTATTTGGTAGCGCTCAACAACTAATAAAATGCCAGGTTATATAAACTTAATAAATGTTCATTGAGTGAATAAAGAGCATTTTTTCTACCTTAGATCTGAGATACTTACTTCAGCTGTAATTTTTAAGACAACACCAAACTCATCTCCAGGCTCTAAGCATCGTGTTGGTAGGATGGTTATTCTTCCCCAGAACAGTTTCTACCATGGATTAATAAGCATTTGGTAGATCCAAAAGACTGCTGTACAGTTATTATTTTTGCTAGGCTCTTTTGGTTTGCTCGAAGCAGAAACCCACTCATGTTAACTACAGAAAAGAAAAAGAATATATTGGAAGGCTCCATGTGAGTTGGAACTAGATCAGCGTCAGGAACTGATGGCAGCTCTGGAAACCAGCAACGTCATCTTGTTATCTTAGGCCACATTGTGCTGCCGTTTCAGAGTTTTTGGCCTGCACGTGGCTCGTCTTGGCATTTGATTTACATCTCACAACATCAGAGCTTAGCCTTAACATGGTGTTGTGGTTAGCTTATCTTTTGTTCCAGGTCACAGGTCGCTGGCCAGCCTAAGATTGGACTGCCTTTGAGTAGATGGCCATTCCTAGTCTAATCAGTTGGATGGGAGGATATCACATACTACAAAATACAGCTGCCCAGGGACAGCCGTTTCAGTAAGGGCTGTGAGGAGTAGGTCAGCTTTCCCTAGAAGGGGCTGTGGTCATGTAAACGTGTTAGCTTGTTCAGATTTTATTTTTTAAAAAATCATGGTGCCAATAGAAAACTTTACATATGTATGGTCAGTTTGTATTAAGAAATACAAACCTGAGAGGAAATATCCTTTCTAATAATTAGAAAATACAAATCTAAAAAATGCTGAGATATTATCATTATTATATTAGCAAAAATGTAAGAAAATAACATCCAAAGTTGGTAGCATTGTGGGGAAACTATAGATAGAAGTATAAGTATATATGTAGAACACCTTTGGAAAGCAGTAAAGAAGAGTGCCACAAAAAGTTCCTGCCCTTTAATCATAATCTCACTCCTAGTAGTGTATTCTTACAGCAAAAGTGAAATGCTGTGTATATAAATATGTTCACTGTAATATCTTAATAGCAAGAAATTATAAAAAGTCAGTGTCCCAATACAGGGGAGGTCAGCACAACTGGACTAAACCAAAAGCAAAGAAGTTTCCTGAATAAACTGAATGATTTGAAGGCCAGCGTAGCAGGGGCAGGGGCCTGGGGACCATGGTTTCAGGGGACATCTAAGTCAATTGGCATAATAAAATCTATTAAGAAAACATTCTGCATCCCACTTGGAAGAGTGGCGTCTGGGTCTTAAACACTAGCAAGCAGCCATCTAAGATGCATCTATTGGCCTCAACCCACATGGATCAAAGGAGAATGAAGAACACCAAGGACACAAGGTGATTACGAGCCCAAGAGACACAAAGGGCCACATGAACCAGCGACTACATCATCCTGAGACCAGAAGAACTAGATGGTGCCCGGCTACAACCGATGACTGCCCTGACTGGGAACACAACAGAGAACCCCTGAGGGAGCAGGAGAGCAGTGGGATGGAGACCCCAAATTCTCATAAAAAGACCAGACTTAATGGTCTGACTTAGAGTGGAAGGACCCCTGTGGTCATGGCCCCCAGACCTTCTGTTGCCCCAGGACAGGAACCATTCCCAAAGCCAACTCTTCAGACATGGACTGGACTGGACAATGTGTTGGAGAGGGATGCTGGTGAGAAGTGAGCTTCTTGGATCAGGTGGACACTTCAGACTATGTTGGGATCTGCTGCCTGGAGGGGAGATGGGAGGGTAGAGGGGGTTAGAAGCTGGCGAAAAGGACAGGAAAAGAGAGAGTGGAAGAAGGAAGTGGGCTGTCTCATTAGAGGGAGAATAATTGGGAGTATGTAGCAAGGTGTGTATAAGTTTTTGTGTGAGAGACTGACTTGGTTTGTAAACTTTCACTTAAAGCACAATAAAAATTATTAAAAAAAAAAAAATGTTCAAGAGTTGCTTATTAAGAAAATACCTAAAAGTGGTGATTTTGAAAACTGTAGAGCTGTTTTAAGTATTTTTACATGTGGCAAGTATGTAAAAATAAGACTTTAAAAATGTACGGATGACAATAAATGTGTAATTATGCTAGCTTGGTAGGATGTAGCAAGAGATTTTTTCACTATTTTCTTTAACGTTGTAGAATTTTTTATTTTTAAAGCACTTCCTACACTGATGTGGCTGTCATAGGGAAAATTTTTAATAAGAGTTTTTAATTTGCCTTCATGATTATAGGAAAACAGTAGTATGTCCTATCATTGATGTGATCAGTGATGATACTTTTGAGTACATGGCAGGCTCTGATATGACCTATGGTGGATTCAACTGGAAGCTCAATTTTCGCTGGTATCCTGTTCCCCAAAGAGAAATGGACAGAAGGAAAGGTGACCGAACTCTTCCTGTCAGGTAATTAATTTGTCAAATGTTTTTTCTAAAGTATTATTGGCAGAGGATTGTAAAGATTCAGGAATCATATCAAAAGGATGATGAATACGTTTTGAGAGATGTGAAGCATGTGCACTTTATATATAGTTAAGAGCCATCTTTCATGTATCTGTATTTTAAAGAAGGATTTTATTTCCCTCTAGTCAACTAATAAAATTATAATTTTTCATTTGTATAAATCTAGTACACAGGAGAATTGACAACGTGTGTTACGTTTTTGGTTCCTGTATGAACATCAGTTTGTAAATGAGTAAGTCAGACTTGTGCTTTAATTTGGTTGAAGGTAATATTTAGCTTAAATCAGATTGTCCCCTTGATTAATTACTTTTAAGTGTCAGTATGTGAAAATATCACCTAAAACTGGGTCCTTGCACCAGAATGTACATTTTTAAATTCGGGCTTATAGCATCTGGATGATAATTACTGAATAGTAAAGATTAGAAAAGCTTGTTTAAAAAATAAGTGACTCGATTTGACACAGAGTGTAAAAGGAATTTTTGTTAATTCATTTTCTGATTTTCTTTTGTTCTACACTTGGTCATTCATAGGTTTTTTTTGTTTGTTTGTTTTTTTAAAATGAGATAAAATCTTCTACTGTTCAGAACCTTTCATTTGAGACCTCTGCGTTTTCTGAGCCACCCTAAGATTTATACCAGTTGCCTGCGGCTTCTAAGAGTAACTAGGAGTTCCTTCAGAACCAGTCTTCAGCTTTCTCCTTTTCCTCCTGTCCTGGGTCCTCAGCTCTGCTTTCCCTTGATTTCAGGTCCAGTCCTGGCAAAGTTCACAAAAGCTTTCACTAACTCTACACTTTCCCTAGCCAGCCTCAGTCCTTTTTTATTCTAAGGGACTTTTCTTCTCTTTAGCTGACAGTTTAGTCCACCATCTAAATGAAGGCTTCGTATATGTTCTTAGATTAAGGAACTCTTTGAAAATCTGATACAAGCTGTGGACCTTCTCCAACAGAGAAGAATGTACATCTGTAGACTGGAAGATTTAGCATACAGTTCTAGGAAAATAAGAGATATTCCAAAACCTAGGTCAAGATAAGTCTGGATGTTGGTCTGTCCCCTGTGACTCCTACATTATTAGCCTTTTCTTGTTCTTCTCTTCTAAAACCAAAGTAAGCCCTCAGCTATTCGTGGAAACTGTTTTCACTGGAAGAACAAATGCTGCCACCCTTACTAGGCATGGAATGAGTACATTTCAGGGTTACAGAGGTGGCCAGCTCACCCTAAAATATGATCTTCATACTATCCTGGGTCCCTGGGACTTATTTATTATCTCCTGGTTGAAGTCCCTTTTTTCTTTATATTCATCCTTCATGAAAAACAAAAAGGTTGACTGATATTTAAATCTTCCTTTATTGTCATTTCTCTAATTCCACCAATTACTATCCTCTTTTCAAACCTAGGCAATGTTTTAATAAATTAGACTCTGTTTTTTGCAGAGAACACACCATACTTGATGGGAATGATCATCCCCTTAGAAGAAGTGTATTGATTTTATTCTGTTCTTCATATCCTCCTTTCCTATGAGCTATAGAGAAAGGGCTTATTGTTTTCATCCTGTTTAATCTTATATCTTTACAATATCTGCCACACTTTAGATCCTGGCGTATTAACTCTGTTGTTAGTTGCCGTCAAGTTGATTCCAACTTATTGCGACCCCATGTGTGCAGAGTAGAACTGCTCCTAGGATATTCTAGGCTGTAACCTCTTAGAAGCAGGTGTCCAGGCCTGTCTTTCGAAGTGCCTCTGGATGGGTTTGAACTGCTAACTTTCTGGATAGTAACCGAGCACTTAACCGTTTGTGCCACGGGAGGATCCTTATAATAACTCTAACCTGAGTCTATTTGGTTAATATAGTCGGCTGCATTTATAGTTGTTAGGGACTCTGTAAGAGGTACACAGTCAGGTGGAGAGGATTAGAGAGGACTGGCTTCAACTAAAGAAATTCAAGGTGGACGCTCAGTCAGGATCTGAGAACCAAGAAAGTTACTGAAGGCAGGAAGAGCCCTGAGGAGGTCAAGGATCTTGGCAGAGTGAAAGGAATACCCTGGCAACAAATGATTGGAAGTAGGTCCAGTGGTGGGCATCACTGTAGTGTAGGTCATGTCTGAAGACTAAATAACTGGCATAAAAATAGAGACAACCCCTGGGGGCCTATGAAAGCTTTGGAAGACATATGTGAATAAGCATTTATTCTGTAGTTACAAAAACTACTTTTAAAAACAAAAACTGATTTTTAATTATTGTTATTAATGATACAGTATTATGATTGAATTTCAGAACCCCGACAATGGCAGGAGGCCTTTTTTCAATAGACAGAGATTACTTCCAGGAAATTGGAACATATGATGCTGGAATGGATATTTGGGGAGGAGAAAACTTAGAAATTTCCTTTAGGGTAAGTACCTTTTGGGGAAAGAAAAAAAAAATCTTTTATTTAACCTCAAATGTAGATATGCTTTGATTATTCATGTTATCGCTAAAAAATCAAAGTTAAATTTAATTAGTTTAATTTGACTTCAGAGCCTTCAGTCCATAAGAGCTTTAAACACAAAAATTAATCCTTTAAGTAAAAATCAAGTATGCAGAGAAATTCATATTTATTTATCTGAGATTGTTAATTATTTGTAGCCAATTTGCATCTTTATATCACTGACTAGTTTGGTGATGCTATTAAGAATTCATTACAAACTATTTAAGCCAACAATTCAATTTTTTTTTTTTATTGTACTTCAGATGAAGGTTTACAGAACCAGTTTCTCATTTAAACGATTAGTACACATATTGTTTTATGACACTGGTTAACAACCCCACAACATGTCAACACTCTCTCGACCTCGGGTTCCCTATTACCAGCTTTCCTGTCCCCTCCTGGCTTCTAGTCTTTGCCTCTGGTCTAGTGTGCCCCTTTAGTCTCTTTTTGTTTTGTGGGCCTGTCTAGTCTTTGCCCAAAGGATGAACCTTGGAAGTGACTTCATTACTGAGCTAAAAGGGTATCCACGGGCCATGCTCTAGGGTTTAGTTTTCTTAAGTAATTATCCAACTATGAAACTTGTACAAGATTTCCTAGTTGTTTTTGTTCATTCTTATTATTTTTAAGGAAGTAATTCATTTAAAATAATACATAATTTGTATATGCTACTTTGTTATTTAACTGCCCAAAAAAAAAAAAATTTACACCCTGTAATATACTTTGTACTTCTAGTGTGAAATTTTTTTCTTATATAAAACCTAGTTACTTTACCAGATTTATATTTTTCAAAGCAAAAGAATTCTGGAGTTGTTCTAAATTTAACCTATTCTAGCATATATAATAGCCTTTTTGCAGTTCATGTTTACTAAAATCAACATATTATTCTAATTACATTGCATATTTCTTAAAATAATCTACTTTAGACATGTACCTTACACTGAACGGCACTGTAACCTGAACCTGCTCACTTTCATCCCCAGGGAATCACTTCGTCCCTTGTAAAAAGAAACGGTTGGATTCTAGATAATCTTGGAAATCCTGTCCAACTCTAACATTTTATGATCCTGAGAAATATTAAACATTCTGAATGTTTGACAAAAACAAAGCTTTTCTAAATGTGTTCTAATGGCAAATAGTTAGAAGGTGTTTTAACTCTCAGAAAATTGTATTTTGAAAGAAGCAGAATAATTTATAAAATTAAAAATGTGAAACCATACTTAATATTTTTTTTTTTTTTTACTTTTTCCTTATTGTTCTCAGAGAGACAACAAAATCATGCTCACACTATCTCTCTGAATAACTAACTCACGATCTAGTTTCGATTCCTGGGTTCTGTTTAATGTACAGGGTGTGAGACAGGTTTGAAGGGGAAGCAGGTGAGAACCTGGATGGCTACATTCTGGTCAAAGGTTTTTTGACCATAAATCATATTAATAAATACATTATGCCTTATACACACAATTTAAACAAACATTTCATGAAACAGTATTTCCTTGTTACCAAGTGCTGGTTGTAGTTCATCAAATTTGAATTTATGATGTTATGAGTCATGGTCTGCAATTAGAAAAGCACTATTTTAGACTTCATCTCATGTCTTTTCTATATTTAGCATTCAACCTGTCTTTTCTGAATTTTATCCTTCATCTTGTGTTTAATCAGAACCAAAAATTAGAGAAAGGGTTGCTCCTAAGAAGGCACTGGCTTTGTGACCAGACAGCAAGAGCCACACTGTGTGTCTTTGATTCTGTGAAATTCCGACAATGAAACCCAGTAAAAGTTAACATTTGTTTTTTAACACAGCCGTGACTATCTTACATGATCTGCTCTGTGTTGTCTCCAGATTTGGCAGTGTGGAGGTACTTTGGAAATTGTTACATGCTCACATGTTGGACATGTGTTTCGGAAAGCTACACCTTACACATTTCCAGGAGGCACGGGGCAGATTATCAATAAAAATAACAGACGACTTGCAGAAGTTTGGATGGACGAATTCAAGAATTTCTTCTATATAATTTCCCCAGGTGGGCATTATTTTGTGTTAGAAACACAACACTGTCATTTTCTTATCCCTGATCCTAATGCATTCTGGGGGATGGAAAAGAAGCTTTGATTAAAGGCCAAACACCTACTTCATAGGGTCATTTTAAGGAATAAATGAAATCACACACAGTGTAAAAAGTGCTTAGCAGAATGCCTGGTATAAGATATTATTAACAACAATAATACATTATCCAGGTCAGTTTACATAAATTACTGTTAGCCCAAGTGTTATTCATGTACTTTTTTTTTTTTAACCTAACTGCAGCATTTTACATTTATTAAGTTCCATTGTATTATTTTCATTAATTTCCCTAGCTTTTATGGATTTTCCTTTATCCTTGGCTTCATTACCCAATACTCCTACTCGCCGTTTTAGCAGTAGTCATGTGCATTCTCTCTAAGCAGATCCTCAATGCCTTCATCATGCAGGGCTTTCACGAAAGTATCAAGTATCGAAAGGCCCCATTTTGGTCCTCAGGGACTTCTCTCCGGGAACTTTTCTCTGCTACTCAGAGTTCTGTGGGAGCACTTGTGCCATCAGCCATAAATCTACCTGAGCTTGTTACCATTTCATCCTCATTTTTGTATTACCACTGACTGTCATGTGGCAGTGTGTACAATTCAGTTAGTTGTGTGAGAGAAATCCGACCAGAAGGAATGGTTCTGTTTAGTATCTGATTGGTTTGGACAAAAGAGATCTTGGTTTTTGGCCTTAATATATATTAAAGTGTTCTGAGCCCGTTTAACTTATATCTATGTTTTTAGTATTATTATGTTTAATATTATGTATTTCATTCTCATATAAATTTTTCTTTGAAAAACTATAGCACATTTTGATGTCTTTTCCTTGTTTTATACTTTGGGAGGTAGATTCATGGTATATGAATATGAAATGCTTCCACGTTTCCCATTCATGTGGCTTGTTAGATGAAGCATATAAGTAGAATTGTGTTACCTAATAGAACACTAATAACTCCGGGTCAATTATTTCTTTCAACAGGTGTTACAAAGGTAGATTATGGAGATATCTCATCAAGGCTTGGTCTAAGGCACAAACTACAATGCAGACCTTTCTCTTGGTACCTAGAGAATATTTATCCTGATTCTCAAATTCCACGCCATTATTTCTCTTTGGGAGAGGTAAAAACATAGCTATATCCTATGTAGTTACTATTTTCCCACTTCTCTATCAAAAATAGTAGCGGTTAAACTTCCAACAAGGACTTGCTTTTATATTAAAGTTACATAACCTTAAGCATGGGAAAACTCTTGTTGACAAGAGTCTGCCTCATAACTTGAAATGTCTTAAACTTTTAAACTTGTTATATTTTAAAATAAGAATGTTCTATCCCTAACCTTTCCCAGTTAGACTCTTGCTACAGTATATCACTGTCTTTGGTAGACTTTGTATTTAACAAACTGGTTCCTTTAGTTGAAACTGTTTACTATTAAAGCTAATGTTACGGTGTTAGTGCCTAAATCAGAGCTTGAGGAACTTCGGTAAGAAGGTAGATTTATAAAGAACTGACAAGGAAGCTTGAGGGGGTGAAGGGGATTTTTAAATCTCAGTTTGGGCAGGAAGGTTGGAGAGAATGTTGGTGAGCATGTTTATTTCCAGTGATCCCTTTAGTTATTTAGAATTCAGCAGTAAATTTTCGTGAAACTTGAAATTTACTTATTCATGCTTACAATTAGCCAAGACAATTAATTGTTTGGAGGATGGTCACAAGGAACTACTTCTTGTGCCCTGTTCCACTATATTCCTAGAATGTGAAGGGTACGTTGAGCTTCTTGAGCCTCAGATGGTTCTCATTCACACTTGAGGGAGAATGACTCATTCATGCTTTGTTAACGAGGGAGCCTTCCCTTTGTGGGAGCCCCATTTCAGTCAGGAAAGGCCCTGAGGGGTGATGTGCTGTGGGAAGAATTAGAGCAGTCGCTCTTATAACTTGCTTTTAGAATAGAGAATGAGGAGTTGCTTCTTTCTTTTGAACTGACCCAATTTTGAACAACACCTAGGCCTTGTTGACTGAGCCAAAACATAGGTGTATTACAAAGAGACACTTGTCTAACCCATAGTGGATGATTGCCAAGGCAAGTTTTCTTCGTGCCCTGCCCCTTGGCAGCTGGCCTCCCATATAAGGGACAGGTTTTACCCTGTGTGGCCTGCTGGCTATTGCCGTATTAACTATGCAGCTGGTCTTAAACCTGCCATGCCCTGACTACCACAATCCAGGCTCTAAAGCTCTGATTTGGGGGTCTGTGGTCGTCCCTAAGCACCTGTCACAATATAGCCAGGACTATTATGCTGCGGCCATTGCTCCACCCTAGTGAGCCTGCCTTAGCCAGAGCCTGGAATGTAGCCATTCAGAGATCTCTTGTCATACTTCAACAGCCCAGGGGAGCCTGAAATCATAGGATTTTAGAGTAAAAATGGAAATTAGAAGGCCTAAGTTTGACTAGGATAAGAGACATAACTTAGAGTGTCTGGCGTCAACCAAATTTAACTCCCTTAGCCCTGTAGGACCTAGAACCGAATAAATGTTTTCCATTGTGACATCTAATAGTTACTAATCTGGCAGCTGAATATTCTAAACAACAGCAAAAAGCAAAGGGTCCAGATTGTTGATGGTTTTGTTGGTCATATTGGGCAACCAGCTGTTTGTCCAGACAGATCTAATAATCGTACGATTATTGAGCATGTACTCTGTCAGACATCAGTCTGAGCGCTTTATGTATACTAACTCATTTCATTTTCACATCAACACCGTGAGATGAGTGCTATTACCCCATTTCACAGATAGGTAAATTGAGGTACAGGTAAAGGTTTAACCAAGTGGCTAAAATCACAGCCACAAAATGGAAGAGACAGGATTTAAACTCAGGCAGTCTGGCTCTAGAGCTTGTGCTCTTAGCCACTAACACTCATACTCTTTTTCAGATCTAACCAGTATTTCCTTTATGTGCTTAGTTGAAAAGACAGGGGATGGAGGACGGGAAAGTGAATTTTGCAGCCAAAAATGTTTGGGAAATGCTGTTTTTTGTGTCTTATGCTTTCTGTACCACCGCTTCCCACTCCTACTGAGATTTTTGTGGCTGGGGACATTGCACTGTGACAAGGGCTTGGGAACGACTCCAGCCCCCCAAATCGGAGCTTTTGGCTTTGGATAGCGTGGCCCAGTCATATGACACGTTGAAAGGCACTGAGAAGTTCTTTAGTAAGGAAGCCTATTTAAATTTGTTTAAACCAGCAGTTGCCCAACACATTTGATCACAAAACCTCTTTTTTAGTGGTACATGTTGGAATATTTTGCAGATGGTACATTTGTTTTTATAAACAATAAATGGCCTGTTTGCGGTTTCAACTGTACTAACGCTTTATCACTCAAAATTGGTTACACATTTTTTCTGCCGCCATGACATGACAAATGCCTGTCACACGTCTCCCTTCTGGCTTTCCTTCTAACAATACCATCCACTGGAATAGATGAGGACTTTCAAACCTTCGTTAATCCACCACATGCTTTTAAACTTCAGTGGTTCAGGAGAAACAAAATATCAAAGACATTGCTTAAAATGTTCTTCCTAAGGTTGGTGACTGATATAAATTCCTTTTCCCTAATTGACAAATATTTAACAAAAGAGTGGTGTTTGCACCACACCATGCGTAGGCTTCCAGTTAAGCCAGACTCCGAGCTTTTTGACTAGAAAATTCCCACCTTCACTTATAATCATCAGAAAAAAAAAAACCAAACCCAGTGCCGTCGAGTCGATTCTGACTCATAGCGACCCTATAGGACAGGGTAGAACTGCCCCATAGAGTTTCCAAGGAGTGCCTGGTGGATTCAAACTGCTGAGTAGTTATCCAAAGTCATGTCCCTTGTTTGTTAATAGTGTCCTCAGAGTTGTGAAATCGCTTTACATTATTAGGCAAAGTAGAGATTGTTGCACTGACTGTAGGTCCTAGAAGTACAGCTTGGAAAAGTGAAAGAAATAAGAATTTAAAGGATGTTCCCCTTGAGGCACAGAAATCATATAAACAGCGAAACCTAGACCAAGGAATTTTAGATAGTTGAGACAATGACTTTCCTATACCCTTTACCTGGGGGAATCGAGGTTTTTTTATATAGTACCAGGAAAAGTGACTTTTAGTGTGTATGTGTTTGTCTCCTTCTCTGACTCCTTCTGTTTTCATTATTCCTTGTCCCATAGATAAGAAATGTGGAAACAAATCAATGTCTGGATAACATGGCTAGAAAAGAGAATGAAAAAGTTGGAATTTTTAACTGCCATGGTATGGGGGGTAATCAGGTGAGTATCTCAGTAAAGCTTTAAAAGAGGTAATTTTCAGGTTTATTTTTTTCCCTTCTGCTCTTTTTATTGCCATGATACTGCTCAGGAAGTAATTTCCTACCTTTAAAAATAGTAAAGACTGTTAGGTGAAGAGAACCTTCAATCTAATTACTACTTTTAAATGAAACATTTATAAAAGGCCACTTGTGAGAACTGTATTTACCCTGCTGAGTGCGGGGTTTACTTTGCCCTTTTTATTTTTAGGCAAAGAGGTAACAACCCGTGACAGCATACTTGGTGTATACGTAGCACTCAGGGTCATTTTAGCTTTCCTTTGTGTAAACTTAATGGTAACTTTTCTGAGTCATTTTATTGAGAGAATAAAAATTTATTGTTTTCTTTCTCCATTATTTTAATAAAGTTAAAAAATCATGTATCTTGTAATACTTGTTTTTTCCATGCCAGATTGAGCATAGAAAACACTGTTTACTGTGAAACCTTTATATATGTGCATTTTTGTTTTTAGGTTTTCTCTTATACTGCCAACAAAGAAATTAGAACAGATGATCTTTGTTTGGATGTTTCCAAACTCAACGGCCCAGTCACAATGCTCAAATGCCACCACCTAAAAGGCAACCAGCTTTGGGAGTATGACCCAGTGGTAAGTTACCCGGTTGCCTAACGGAAAAAAACTGTGTGTGTGTCATTTGGGTATATTCATATATTTTATAGCTAAAGGAATGAATTCTTAAGGAGTTTGGATATGAGTATTCTTATACTTCTTATACTCTAAAAAGTGATAAATGGAAACTATAGTGTAAGCAAAATAAACACATTTTATTTTCTCCAGTAATTAAACTAGCCTTGTAAAATCACAGGTACCTTCATTCCCCTGGGTCTTTGTTGTTACCAGGTAGCCACCGATCCTTCTGTATGTCCTCAAGCTCTGTAACCTAGCATGGAAGAAATGGAGCAGCAAATGGGCTTTTTAAATAACTGAAATAAACAGTTAGGTAAAAGACGGGTCTTAATAAAATTATCTGGCCCATAATAATTTTTCAATGACATATATAACATGACTTCTCATATTTATCTTCTCTGCTTTCCTCTGGAGCTGATCTCTGTCCAACTGCTATATATCATGCAAACATAGAGGTACTTAAAAGTGTCTCATGTAAAACTCTCTCCCTCTCCTCATCTCTGGCTAATCTCTCAACTTGTACATTTGACTCTATTTCTGGAATCGGCACCAATGTTTCTTTCTCTGTTGGTGTTTTTCTTCTGCTTATGAGCACAATTAGTTTTCTTCATCATAGGAGAAACATCAGTTCTACTTTACTTTCTATACGCCATCTTACTTGTCTCCTGCCTTGTCAAAAGGGGAGTGAGTTGCCAGCATTCATGCCTCTGGTTCACCAACCCCGACTCTGACCTTGGCCTGACACTTGGAAACTGCTCTTGAATGCAAAGCCAGGAGCTTTCCAGTCTCCTTTTCCCCTAAATTTCTCTGTAGCATTTACTATTGTTAACCAGGTGATTTTTTAAAAACTTTTTATCCCTTGGCTCTTGAAGTCCTACTACTTAGGTTCTTCTCTTAATTTATTCTGTGTTCCTTTTGTCTCCTTGGCTTACTCTGCTTCTTAAATGGAGGTGTTGTCCAGAGTGATGACTTCAGCTGCCTCTTCTTTGTGTACCATGTCATATACAAACCCTGGTCTACTTCACTCTCTCCTGAGTATACCCTGCACTTTCCCACTTCACATTTAAAATCGTACATCTCCCTCTGCCTGACAGATCCTTGCTATTCTGGGGGCCCAGCTTTGACCTCACTTCTGTGGATCCCAGTGAGAAGAAATTAGCTCTCTCTGCCCTAACTTAATTATCATCCTCTTTGACCCCTGTAGTGCTTGTGCTTCTTTGTAGTTATTTATCTACCCGTCTTCTCTCCACTACTAAACTGTTAAATTTAATAGGGCAGAGACCATGTTTTATGGGTTCTGGGTCTCCCTTCACAGTGTCAAACTATCCTATTATCGTCAAGTCGATTTCAACTCATAGCATCTCTATAGGACAGAGTAGAACTGCCCCAGAGGGTTTCCAAGACTATAAATCTTTACAGAAGCAGACTGCCACATCTTTCTCCCACAGAGTAGCTGGTGGGCTTGAACCGCACACCTTTAGGTCAGCAGCTGAGCCCTTTAGCCATAAACTATAGCAAAGATAATATTAAATATAATAATGGTTCACTGAATATGACCATTAGAAATAGCCTGACTATTCTCTTCCTGAGTTTCCCATGGCAGATGCCATTGCCATTTTGGGTGCCACTGCCTCATGCGTTGCAGGAAGTACAGTGTCTCTGGCTCCAGACAGTAAATGCCAGTAGTACCCACAGTCATTGCAACAACCAAAAAATTAAAAAGCCTCTCACATCTAAGTTTATTTGGAAATGGAAATGACAGTGTATTAATTAGACAGTGCTAAACCTACTCATAATAGCTTAAACAAATAGGATTTTTTTTTTTTTTTTAAACATAATAAGTGGCTTCTGGTGTGGATTAAATGGCACAGTGATGTCAGGGCTAGCATCTCTGCAATCCTCTTGGCTTTTCTTTGTTGACAGCAAGATGACTGCTGCACCTCACACATCACATCCCAGTTTAAGGCAGGAAGAAAGGGGAAGGGGAAATGTTGCACAACCACATGTATTACCCTTTATCAGAAAAGCAAAGCTTTTCCTGGAGCCCCCTCAGCAAACTGTGCTAGTGTCTCTCGGGCCAGAACTTCATCTCATAGTGACCCCCAGGTACAAGAAAGGCTGAGAAAGCAAGCATTTGGTTTTCCAGACCTTATGGTATGAGATAGTAAGGAGAAAAGATGGAAATGGCTGTTGGGTAGCCATCTTACAGAGCCTACCACGACATGTATTCCAAAAGTAAACGTTTGATGAGGAATATAAGAAGCTAAAGGTAGGTTGGGGTATTTAGAAAGGACTAGTTGTGAGTGTAAAGTCTTAGAACTTGTAGATTGCTTTGCTAGGTCAGTACTTAGACTAGAGACCAAATCTTTTTTTTCCCCTGAGATGAAACTTTAGTGTCACATTCTGGGTTCTCCCAGAAACACAGTTTGATGGAATTTCAAATTCTCATAGACTCCAGACTTTCTGGAGCCATGGAGGCAGGATAAACCCCTGACACTATTGCCCTGAGATCATCTTTAAACCTTAAACCAAAAATATCCTCTAAAGTCTTCTTAAAGCCAAACAGTAGTCTAGCTTATCTAGTTAAAAAAAAAAAAAAAGTCTGCCTTGAGCATTATGCTCTTTTAAGAACTGTCTATAGGGGATCAAAGTGACAACAACAACTTGAAAAGACTTAGATAGGAACCTTAGGTGGGCAGTGAGTTTATGTTAATGGGGGAGGAACAACTCAGAAAAGGACAAAGATGTACAACACAAAGGATGTAATCATTGTCACTGAATCGTACATGTAGAAATTGTTGAATTGGTATATGGTTTGCTGTTTTTATTCTCAACAACAGAATAAAATTTTAAAAAATTATGCCAAGAGCCCAGGAAACATGAATTGGACACTGATCATGTCAGCCACAGAGGTTAGTGTTGTTGTTACAGTTATTGTACTTTTGTAAAAACAAACTCTGTGCAAAAACAGGAGAAAAAAAAGAATGTAATGTACGTGTAGAAATTGTTGAATGGAAACCTATTTTGCTGTGTACACTTGTCACCAAAAATATTATCTTTATAACAAAACACAGTTTGAGATAGAGTTTAGCATTCAGTATATTTATTAGGGAGCACCTTTGGGATGAACACCGATGAAAGGAAGAAAGCAGGGTTGGACAGAAGGAGAAGTCAAGCTGTGACGCAGACCCGAAAGTCAGCCTGAGCCAGCCTTCACTTCCACACTTAGTTTTTGTCTGGACATGGGACCGAAGGCCTCGGCGGCAGTGTGTGTGGAGAGCTTCAGCTCTCTGGGCTGCTGGATTGTGTTCCAGGTGTGTAGGAGATTGTTAGGATGTTGAGTTTTCCAGTAATGAGGACCCTTTATGGAGCACCTGCCTTGAGCTGACCATTGATGGTTTGCTTTTTTTTTTTTTTTTTTACATATCAGTAATTCCTACTAAATGTGCTGTCACTGTGAACAGACTTCCAAGATTTTTTTTTTTTTTCTGATTAGAACTGGTAGAGCCAGTATATGAAATATTGATATAAAAATAAATGAAAAAGAACTGGAACCAGATTCAGTATCATGAAAACAACATTTTTACAACAATAATTAAAAAAAAAAAACTATATTAAACAGGGTTTAAAGAAAATTAAATCAGAACTGTGTGAAGTACAATTTGTTATATAGTATAGTATCAAATTTCTATATAAATTTTATACCTCAGTGGGGAAAAAGAAAGATACGTAGCTGTATCTGTCAGCCGTTCGCTCAGGCCCTGTTTTGTGTGAGCTAGGCAGCACGTCACCGGCATTATCTCAGTGCTTCCTTAGAGTCACTCTGTGAGTAAGTGTCTTTGCCCCCTTTTTGTAGGTGAGGAAGCTGGGCTCGGACAGGCTGATGTGCTCAGGGGCACATAGTTGGTACATGACAGATCTGGAATTCACTCTAGGTTGGCTCGCTCCAAAGCCCATGCTGTCACCCACGAAACTAGAGAGTATCTGCATTAAAAAAGAACAGTAATAACCACTGTCATGCTGACTCTCCAAGCCTGTGTTCTACTTGTTACACATTTATAACAAAGTGTATGGTTCTGAACCTAAAACCAGTGATGACAGGAAGTTATGACACCTGCAAATGCATCCTACATCCGCTTGTCAGTTCTCACACTTGGACCATGATGCAGAGAGTGATGAGTGATTGGAAGCTAAAAACCTGTATTGCATACAATGAGAGGTTGTTTTTAAGTTCAAATAGGTGCAAAAAAGGAAAGCTTATGTAAGGAGGTAAAGTGTTATCTGATCTTAGAGCAACATTGCTTGAAAATGAAAATGTTCCAGATTAAAAATTACATTGAAGTAGAGCCATGAGTGAAAGAATCGGGTAAATGTGTGTTGACAGACATATTTTACATTTCATCATCGTTGTTTAACACTTAGACAGGATCATCTTTATGCAAATTCCTGCACAGCTGCTGTGGAGTCCTTAACATGACCACGGCACAGTATATCAGAACCAACAGTGTGGGTCATTATAACTGTGTACCTGGTAGCTCTCAGCTACTCTGCCCTTTTTGAAATTATCCTCAAATTCAGCATGACAGTGTCCGATCTAGAATGTAAATAAGTAGCTAGGAAGGTACATAGCTATATCTGTCAGCCGTTTACTAAGGCCCTGTTTTGTGTGAGGCACTGTGGTGGGTACTTCACGCTCATTATTTCTGTTACCAAATCTGCTGAAAATGTGTCATGTTATCCTCATATCAAAAGTGAGAAGGCACAAGTTAACCCACCTCTGACCCCAGTCTGTCTGGCTCCCAAATCCTGTGCTCTTCCTTCTGCCCTGTCTCACCTCCCTCCATCACAAGGGCACCACTAGGTTTGATGCAGACATAGACTCAAGGTTGATGCTACTAAATCATAGCAGTCCCAACATTCTTAGGATTTTGAGTCTTCAAAAGGACCTGAGTTTCTAAAGACTTGAGGTTTAGAGTCAAGGAATTTACTTGAACAGCCTTATCACAGGGAAATGCAGCATTTTCTGAAATTACTTTTAGGAAATCGGTTGAGAGTCTAAGATTAGGAACCTCTTCTCTGGTCATTTTTTAGGAAACTGAACCACAAAAAAATGAAGCTTTGTAGTATTACAGAGCTTCTGGCACAACTGAGACTCAGATTTAGGTCATCTTACTCCAAGTCCAGTGTTTTTCCTCTACCCCAGTGCCTTTGTCCCAGCCACAGCTCTTAATGCCACCTTTAAATATACACCATTTTCTCTGTAGTATTTTAAACAAAGCCACTTTTTCTGCAAAGAAGAATTTAATAATCACCAAAGATGATGGTAGAGTGTTGTTTTTTTTTTTTTCTTTTCCTTCCATTTTCATGGTAAGATTTTTTTTTCTGTCACTTTCAGAAATTAACCCTGCAGCATGTGAACAGTAACCAGTGCCTGGATAAAGCCACGGAAGAGGACAGCCAGGTGCCCAGCATTAGAGACTGCAATGGAAGCCGGTCCCAGCAGTGGCTTCTGCGAAATGTCACCCTTCCAGAAATATTCTGAGACCAAATTTACCAAAAAAAAGGAAAAAAAATTAAGGATTGACTGGGCTACCTCAGCAAACATTTCTGCCACATTCTTAAGTAGCAAAAAAGGAAAAGTGCTTTCCTGCTCTGTGGGATGTAAGGTTTATCAGCCATTAACACTTAGACTTCTAGCTTTTCACTAGCTGTGAACCAGCCTTCCTGTCCGAGGACATGAAACTGCGTACTGGTGAGACTGTGCACACTGATGTTTACAAGATCAAAAGAGTCTTTCATCAAGAATCAAAGAAATTGTAAGGAATATTCAGACAATGAAACAATCAAGAAGATGGGCTTTCTGGAGAGCTGGACCGTTGACGGTTTGCTTACACATCAGTAATTCCTACTGAATGTGCTGTCATTGTGAACAGACTGCCAGGGTTTTTTGGTTTTTTTCTGATTAGAACTGGTAGAACCAGTATATGAAATATTGATATAAAAATAAATGAAAAGGAACTGGAACCAGATTCAGTATCATGAAGACAACATTTTTACAACAATAAAAAAGAAAACTATATTACACAGGGTTTAAAGAAAATTAAATCAGAACTATGAGAAGTACAATTTGTTATAATGTATCAAATTTCTATATAGATTTTATACCTCAGTGGGGAAAAATACTGATTCCGATGACATTCATTTTGTTTTCATCCGTGATAGTCATGGATTGTTTTTTTTTCCTTGGGGTGCTGAAACTGAGCTGAAAAAAAAAAAAGCTCTTCAAACATAGATTTAATTTCTACAACTTTTTTATTTTATTTGGTTTGTGGGCTGTGGGAATTGTAATATTTAACTGCCTTCTAAAAATGTCTGGTCTCAACTGAACAGGTTAGGTATCAGTTGCTCTTGGGTCAACTGGCTTGTAGACTTTTTTTACGCACACACATACACACACATTATATTTTCAACTTCTTAACTAGATTCATCAGAGTATGCTTAATACCCAAGATTCATACTACTGTACCACAGATTTGTTTTCACAGCAATAAATCTTCGGTTCTTTGTTCATGATTCCACTCAACAAAAGGCCTGCAGGAGTGATTTATTATTTGGGTATTTGGAGATGATCTATTTGATGGTTTTTTTTGAAAACCTTTTTCACTCCATACTCAGATGTACTTCATTGTCGAGTGCATATTTAGATTAGATTCTTGAATTGTAATGTTGATCTGCTGCTTTTTTTTTAAATAAAATTTTATTGAAAATGTTTAATTGGCATTTTTTTAATGTTAGCCAAAGAAGTGCAGCTGTTTGTATTTCTAGTCCTGCATTTCTTCCCTGCATCAGTTTTCTTTTTCTTGATTTTTTTAATACCACAGAATAACCTGAACATCAATTAAAAGTTAATCTTTTAATCTTATAGAAAGAAAAATCTCAGTGTGACATTTTTCCTGATACTTAAAACAGTCCATCGGCTCCAGGGCGTGTATTATTCCTTCCTGTTTGTAAGATTATATTTAATGGTATTCTTTTCTTTGATTATCGGAGGCTTTCACTGCAGGCAGTGCTGTTTCTCGTACCTAAGAATGTTTCTGAAGGTCACATCCTTGATGATACCTGCCAAGTGGAGTGTACACAGAGTTCCTCGTAGCCTAGTCAGGTGAACTTCTAACATCAAGCACACGTTGATGCTTTGTGGGGAGCTGTGATAGAGTATATAAACTTTGTCCCCAGGAAATTTGAAATGAAGCGGGTGCTAGATGGATTTTTTTTTTTTTCCTGCTCCATGAGCTATGTTAGTTCTGTCTTCAGTAGGCCTAATGCTTCAGTAAACCATATGTCTAATCAATAAATTATTTTCATGCTCAGAATTTCAGGTTTTGTACTCTAGTGTAGCTTGGACTTATTCCTTACTGTAAGACAGCTTAACAGCAATGTGATTTAAGGTTTTGTTTTTCAATTGGGGGATGTGTGTGGTGTAAGTCATGGGTACTTTTTAGAATCTGATAGATAATCCCATTGCCTTTATTTTTCTAATTAAAATTTCCTAAGTACTTTGAAAATATAAAATCTTCCTGAATAGTTGTGCCTTACATTGGTTTTATTTGAAGTTAAAATGGCTCCCCGCTCATTATAGGCTTTTTGTGAATCAGGCAGTCTGCAAATTACTGTAAATCAAATTGGGAAGAAAACAAGTGAGAAAGAATGAAAAGATGGGATTATGGACCATTGTTTAATCAGTGAAGAATACATAAATCTGATGATTAAGGATAATTTGAATCTCACAAGGCTAACCAAACCTCTTCTCCTTTAGTAGCCCTTAGAACTTGGAATTTACAGCATTTCCTCACCCACTGCTATCCCAACCCATCTTAATACGTCTGTGTTTCTGTTCTAATTGGCAGTCTTAAAAAGTGGTACTTTGTTCACCACTCTGCAAATGAAGGGCACCAAGTATGCCATGTCTCTGTTTCTCTGTTCTACATTTATCTGAAAAACAAAAGATTCCTGTCTATAAGGATTAGGTACTTTTCTTGGAGTTAAAGTGATCATCATCTATGAGGTATCCCCAGAGCAAATTTAATTTCAGAGCTACACGTTCTTCAGAGGAGAAAAGTTCAGAAGGTATCATCTCTGAGAGGATAACTGTGGGAAGTGGGATTCAAACAGTGAGTCACTTTTTGCTGTTTGGAAAATTAGATGTTTCCAATCATATGTGACGCTTCTCCCATTCTCCTATTGCTTGAAGAGTACCAAAGTGTCAGTAAATCTACTAGAAGTAATAATTTTGTAGGATTTGTGGTAAATGTAAGACACTCAGTTGTGTCTATACACCAGCAAGAATTGAAAATTAAAATTTTAAGTACTGTTTATAATACTATGCTATACCCATTGCCATCAAGTCAATTCCAACTCATAGTGACCCTATAGGACGGAGTAGAACTGGCCCATAGGGTTTCCAAGGAGCGGCTGCTGGATTCGAAATGCCTACCTTTGAGTTTGCAGGAGAATGCTTAACCACTGCACCACCAGGGCTCCCTCTATTTACAATAGCATCAAAGAAGTCAAATATCTAGGAAGAAAGTTAACAAAAGATGTACAAGATCTCTATCCTGAAAGCTACAAAACATTGCTAGAGAAATTAAAGAACATTGCAATAAAATAGAGGGATATACTCTGCTTGTGGCTTAAAAGACTGCATAACTGCCAAATGGCAGTTTTCCACAAATTGATCTATAAATTCAACAAAATCAAAACCGTACCAGTCATTCTTGTATAAATTGACAAATGTGTATGGAAATGCAACAGACCTAGAATAGCCAAGATAATCTTGAGAAAGAAAAATAAAGTTGGAGAACTTAAACTACCCAATTTCAGGAATTGCTCTAACACTATAGTAATTAGGAGAATGTGATACTAGAGTTTGGATAAAAAGACGTTAACCATAAAAGAAACTGATAAATTGCATCAAAGTTAAACATTTCTCATCAAAAAGATACTGTTAAGAAAGTGAAAAGGCAAGCCACAGACTGGGAAAAAATATTTGCAATACACATAACACCTCTTAAAAACCATTGCAAGAGCAGGCCAGAATGAAAAAAAGCAAAAGACTTGAATAGCCACTTCACAAATACCGGAATGACCAATTGGCATAGGAAAAGATGCTCAACATCAGTTACCAGGAAGGGTAAAAGATGATACCACAAGGAAATAGCACTGCACGGTGTAAATGTGAAGCAACTGGTGGAAGTGTGAGATAGTATAATTACCTTGAGAAACACTTAACCAGTTTCTTTGATTCAGTGATTCCACTTCTAGAGAAATAAGTATGTTCATAGTAAGATTTGTACAAGAATATTCACAGCAACTTGTAATACCCCAAAACTGGAAACTGCCCAAATATCAATGAACAAGTTAATGAATAATCACATATTTATACCATGGAATAAACAGTTGCCATCAAGTTGATTCCAATTCATGGCAACCCCATGTGTGTCAGAGTAGAACGGTGCCATAGGGTTTTCAGTGGCTGGTTTTCCAGAGTTTGATCACCAGGCTTTTATTCCGAAGCCTCTCTGGGTGGACTCCAACCTTTCAGTTAGCAGCCAAGCTACATTAACCATTTGTACAATCATGGAAAAGTACCCTCCAATTAGAGAAAAGAAAAAATTACTGATAATAGGGATAAATCTAAAAAACACTGTTAAAGGAAAACTAGATGCAGAAGAGTATATACTGTATATATAAAAAAATATTTTTTTTTTTATATATAGATAAGAATATATTTTCCCGTTATATATCAAGAATAGGCAAAATTTAGTATAGGCAGATCAGGGTATAAACATAAGTAGTGTGAGAAAACTCTCCGTGGTAGTGGAAACACTCCATGTCTCGATTTAGACGATGGTAACACTTGGGTATACACTATTTAAAATTTTTTGTGCTATATACTTATGGTTTATGCATTTTAGTATGTAAATTACACCTCAGTAAAGCACTGGGGGGAGATGGTAAAGGTGTTTACACTTTGACTTAAAGGTTTTCTAAAAATGTCCTCTATTGCTACAAAACACCCAAAGCCTGAATAAATTGCAACAAATAAACTTTTAAGTGGAAATATGATCTCACAGGAAAATTCCTATGGCTCAGGAAAGAAATGAAAAATTATATGTAAACTTAAACCACGAAAGTATTAATTGAAAGTTGTTCCTCTCGGGGAGGAGGGGGGGACCTAGATTTGAGAAAATGCGAGCTTAGATGTTGGGCTTGAACAAAATTGGGAAATTGAACTGAAGATACCTGCATGAAGTTGAGATATTCAAAGGAGTTACACCTACAAGTGAAAAGGTGAGTGAGGAAAAGTCTGCCTTCTTGTAAAGGAAACCAAAGGGGAATCGACCCTGCTGCTTTTCCAGTTAGTATATAACGATTTCTTAGTTATCTAGTGCTGCTGTAACATACCACCAGTGGATGGCTTTAACAAACAGAAGTTTATTCTCTCTGTCTAGTAGGCCAGAAGTCTGAATTCAGGGCGTCAGCTCTAGGGGAAGGTTTTCTTAGTCAGTCTGGAGGAAGGTCCTCGTCATCAATCTTTCCCTGGTCTAGGAGCTTCTCAGTGCAGGGACCCTGGATCCAAAGGACACACTATTCTTCTGGCTCGTGTTTCATGGTGGTATGAAGTCCCCATGTCTCTCTGCTCGCTTCTCTCTTTTATATCTCAAAAGCAGTTGGCTTAAAACAACCTAATCTTTAGATTGAGTCCTGCCTCGTTAACGTAGCTGCCGCTAACCTCGTCTCATTAACATCATAAAAATAGGATTTACAACACATAGGAAAATCGCATCAGATGACAAAATGGTGGACAGTCACACAATACTGGGAATTACAGCCTAGCCAAGTTGATACATTTTTGGGGGGACACAATTCAATCTATAACACAACCTAGCTAAATTGACCCAGATTTTGGGGGACACAATTAGTAACGGTGACAGTGACGATGCCACCCTTTATAATTACAGGCCTGCTTTCATATAGATCATAGGTTTAAAACCAGTCATGAAATCCATAGATCAAGAAAATCAAGTGAGTCCAGCACTTACTGGAAACCATTAGAATAAAACATAAATCTGTTTTGGAAAAAATCTTGGTTCAGGCTTCCATATGCCCACAAATTAAATTCAAACAAGAAATCACTGTCAAAAGGAGGATTTGAGCTATCATAATGAGTGTTAACAGAAAAGAATGAACAGAATTACTCCTGGTTTTGGTAACGGGAGAGTAGCCTGTATCAGACACCCTCCTGCCAGTATCGTGTTAAGTCTGATCAAAATACTTTTATTTTGTTCTAAGGTGAGCGAGGTCGTATTTACATGGCTTTTCCCCAGAAAGCACTCCTCCGTGCACACAGCACACTGGAGGTAGAGTTCATGCAGAAAGTGAGGGTCTTTACTAGGCTGAGCAGTAAGAGGTCCAGCAGAATGGCTGGAAATAGGGAAGGAAATCCCAGAAAGAGGGATCCCCAGATCATTTAACTGAGCATGCACAGGATAAGACTCCTGGAAGTCCTGAGTGAAACAAGAAGGCAGGAGGATAGTAGAGATTTCAGCAGCGATCTCAGAGCCCAGCACTGAGAATACAGAGATTGGAGTTCAGATATTCCCACCTGGAGGGGCTTGATAAACACTGACCTTTACTTTGAAATCATGATTTTGAAATGAACGGCCATGTTTCGGAGTAAGGACCACTTTTCAGGGCTTAGGGCTACTCCCAGAACCACAGGAAGAGTGGAACTAGACCAGACCTCACAGCCTAAAACCAAGCCTGTATTACGTTCAGTTGATCTGCCAGTGGATTAACCACCTCCTTGAGCAAAACAGCTTTCCTAAGAATAAAACAGAATCCAGAGTCTCTAATGTATCAATTACGATGTCCAAAGCTGTCAAATCCATTGCCGTTGAGTCGATTCCGACTCACAGTGACCCTATAGGACAGAGCAGAACTGCCCACGTAGGGTTTCCAAGGAGCGGCTGGTGGACTCAAACTGCCAACCTTTTCGTTAGCAGCCAAGCTCCTAACCACGGTGCCACCAGGGCTCCATGTCCAGTATACAATAAAATACAGGAGAACAACTTCCAGCGCGACAATGTGAGGACCTCTATAAGCCCACTCTTTAGTGAAACTGGTGAAATTTATTTATTTTTTATTATTTTTTTTTTCAATTGAAGTAAAAGTTTATTTGACTTGATTTCCTCAAGATATAGTTAAAATTAGTTGGCATATTCCTCACTTTGTTTTCCTAGGTACATACAGTCTAGTATCTTTGGTCTCCTAATAAAAAAATTCTATAATATTTGATTTTCCTAATCTTTATTTTTTTTTCCTGAATAAAACTTATCTGTTTAATGTAGTTCTTTTTTTTTAAATAACTTTTATTAAGCTTCAAGTGAACGTTTACAAATCCAATCAGTCTGTCACATATAAGTTTACATACATTTCACTCCCTACTCCCACTTGCTCTCCCCCTCTTGAGTCAGCCCTTTCAGTCTCTCCTTTCTTGACAATTTTGCCTGCTTCCCTCTCTCTCTATCCTCCCATCCCCCCTCCAGACAAGAGTTGCCAACACAATCTCAAGTGTCCACCTGATATAATTAGCTCACTCTTCATCAGCGTCTCTCTCCCACCCGCTGACCAGTCCCTTTCATTTCTGATGAGTTGTCTTCGGGGATGGTTCCTGTCCTGTGTCAACAGAAGGTCTGGGGAGCATGGCCGCCGGGATTCCTCCAGTCTCAGTCAGACCATTAAGTTTGGTCTTTTTATGAGAATTTGGGGTCTGTATCCCACTGATCTCCTGCTCCCTCAGGGGTCCTCTGCTGTGCTCCCTGTCAGGGCAGTCATCGATTGTGGCCGGGCACCAACTAGTTCTTCTGGTCTCAGGATGATGTAGGTCTCTGGTTCATGTGGCCCTTTCTGTCTCTTGGGCTCTTAGTTGTCGTGTGGCCTTGGTGTTCTTCATTTTCCTTTGCTCCAGGTGGGTTGAGACCAATTGATGCATCTTAGATGGCCGCTTGTTAGCATTTAAGACCCCAGACGCCACATTTCAAAGTGGGATGCAGAATGTTTTCATAATAGAATTATTTTGCCAATTGACTTAGAAGTCCCCGCAAACCATGTTCCCCAGACCCCCGCGCTTGCTCCGCTGACCTTTGAAGCATTCATTTTATCCCGGAAACTTCTTTGCTTTTGGTCCAGTCCAAATGAGCTGACCTTCTATGTATTGAGTGTTGTCTTTCCCTTCACCTAAAGCAGTTCTTATCTACTGATTAATCAATAAAAAACCCTCTCCCACCCTCCCTCCCTCCCCCCCCCGTAACCACAAAAGTATGTGTTCTTCTCAGGTTTACTATTTCTCAAGATCTTATAATAGTGGTCTTATACAATATTTGTCCTTTTGCCTCTGACTAATTTCGCTCAGCATAATGCCTTCCAGGTTCCTCCATGTTATGAAATGTTTCCCAGATTCGTCACTGTTCTTTATCGATGCGTAGTATTCCATTGTGTGAATATACCACAATTTATTTACCCATTCATCCGTTGATGGACACCTTGGTTGCTTCCAACTTTTTGCTATTGTAAACAGAGCTGCAATAAACATGGGTGTGCATATATCTGTTTGTATGAAGGCTCTTGTATCTCTAGGGTATATTCCTAGGAGTGGGATTTCTGGGTTGTATGGTAGTTCTATTTCTAACTGTTTAAGATAACGCCAGATAGATTTCCAAAGTGGTTGTACCATTTTACATTCCCACCAGCAGTGTATGAGAGTTCCAATCTCTCCGCAGCCTCTCCAACATTTACTATTTTGTGTTTTTTGGATTAATGCCAGCCTTGCTGGTGTGAGACGGAATCTCATCGTAGTTTTAATTTGCATTTCTCTAATGGCTAATGATCGAGAGCATTTTCTCATGTATTTGTTGGCTGCCTGAATATCTTCTTTAGTGAAGTGTGTGTTCATATCCTTTGCCCACTTCTTGATTGGGTTGTTTGTCTTTTTGTGGTTGAGTTTTGACAGAATCATGTAGATTTTAGAGATCAGGCGCTGGTTGGAGATGTCATAGCTGAAATGAAATTTATTTTTAAAACAGCCACTTAAAGTCTCTGGAAATTGCCTAAAGAGCATACAGCAAATGAAAAAAAGATCCATTCAAGGGAAACTAGTACAATTTGGTAAGAAAATTGAGCGTCCTTTTCCGTGCAGCAAGAGAGAAACTCCATCCTGGTATAGGCAAGAACACAGGACTCCATTTCCCCACAGCGACCAGTAGAGAGCTGTCTTCCTGGGAGGATCATTTCTCATCCTTCCCCATTGTCGAAGCTAAGTTCCAGACCAGTGTGGCCAGGAGGTGGGGGTTCCCTTCTCCCACCCAGCCCCCATTCATGGAATGGAGACGCTACTGTAGATGTGGCCCTGCTGAGCATTCTGGGGCCCTGCTCCCGAGCCAAGAGGCAAGCTGAGAAGACCTCAGACTACTGCCCCCGTCAGTGTGCACTCAGCTCTTAAAGGGCAGAGAGAGTATCACCCAAAACGAAGCACGCCATTTCCCCATCCCAAATGGTGGAGGTTGGGGTGAAACGCAGCTGAGAGGAGATTGGCAGATTCAGTGAAGATGCAGGGTAAACTAGGAGTCTCTGGGTGGCACAAGTGGTTAGGTGCTTGACTACTGGCTGAAAGGTTGGCTGTTCAAATTCACCCAGAGGTGTTTCTGAAGAAAGGCCGGGTGATCTGCTTCCAAAAGGCCACAGACAGCCTTTATATAGCAGTTCTGCTCTGCATGCGTGAGGTCGCCATGACCTGAAATAGACTCAACGGCAACTAACAACACCAGTAGGGGTAAACTCTAGGTTGGCTAGTTTGCAGGAGAAAACTGGAGAAAGACAGTCAGGAGGAGCCCTCTTGGGATCCGAACAAATATCACACATTGACCTCAGGGAACTATTGCTTTAAAAGAGCCCAAATTTGATTGGATTAGTCTGCAGAGCAAATATATACCCCAGGGCATTGCTGAAAACAGTAAAGGAATAAAGCCAGCAATTAGTGGAGTTTAACAGCTAGATGTGGTCAGAAAAAGAGAGTCCTGACAAAACCACTGTCGTTAAGTGGTTTGGGGCTGAATTGTGCAGCCCAGTTTTGAATTTTGGTTATGGGTTGAATTGTGTCCCCAGAAAAGACATAGGGTCTTTGCAAATAAAATTAGCTAACATGGAATCATACTGGAGACCCAGACACACAGGGAAGAGAGCCTTGTGAAGACAGGCCGGGATTGTAGCTATGCTTCCACAAACCAAGGAATGCCTGGGACCACAAGGAAGGATTGTCCAGGTCTGCAGGCAGGAGGGCTATGTCTGAAACTGGCACTTCTCTATAATCCTGCAGGGAGGATGCTGCCCCTGAAATGCTTGAGGTCCTGGCTCATGGGCTGTGACTTTCTGTCCTCGGCTTTGGGCCTTTGCCAGGTTTCAGGGCAGCAGGCAACATCACTCTGCATGTCCTGTGTGGAAACATCGACAATTGTGACATTTGAGGAACCAACATGAGAGGGTCCCCATGAAAGGAGATAGCCTGGCCCTATGGAAATCGCACCAGCTTCATAGTCACAGGTTCAGATCCTAAGTGGGGTGCTTACCAGCTGAGTGACCTTTTCCAAGTTCTTATTCTCGAAGGGCATTAGTCATGTCGTCTCTAAAATGCCAGCATCATTGGGGAATTATAATGCACTGATAGAGATGGTGCTAACAAATGATTTTTCCCTTCCGCTGTTCTCATAATTTGCTTCTAGGGCTAATGCCTGCGGTGGGGCAGCTCCACAGAGCTGTGTGGTCAGAGCAGATCAAGGCTGTCTGCAGCTGGGCAGCTGCAAGAGGAACCAGTCCAGAAGAACATAAATCTAGTCCCATTTCCCCACTACATGATTCATTCAACTACCAAAGAGACATTTAAGGAGCCCTGGTTATGCAACAAGGAGCCCTAGTTGCACAGTGGTTAAGTGCTCCGCTGCTAACCAAAAGGTTGGTAGTTTGAACCTACCAGCTGCTCTGCAGGAGAAAGATGTGGCAGTCTGCTTCTATCAAGATTACAGCCTTGGAAACCCTATGGGGCAGCTCTACTCTGGCCAATACAGTCGCTATGAGTTGGAATTGAGTTGGCAATGAGTTTTGGTTTGGTTTAGTGGAGTAAAGGTCAAGCACTTGGCTGCTAACCAAAAGGCTGGCAGTTTGAACCCATGCAGCCGCTCTTCAGGAGAAAGACTGGTGATCTGCTTCCTTGAAGATTACATCCTAGAAAAAAACTTATGAGGCAGTTCTACCTTGTCACATGGGGTCACTGTGAGTCGAAATTGTCTCAAAGGCACCCAAAAACAACAAAGAGAGGTATAAAACTGCAAAAAGGGAAAAGAAACAATGTATAATAAAAGATAGCATTTATTCTTATCTTACCTCCTCTTTTCAGCACTTCCAGTGTTAATAAACCCAGCGAATTTGACTTCAGTCTGCACCCTGAATGTGGGCCCAGGGGAGGCTGATCCACAGGGCAGCTTTAGGGATAGAAGCTGACTTGAGAAAGAGGGCCAAAAGAAAAGGCTCAGCCAACCTCCCCCGGCTACCAGCCCTTAGGATTACAGGCTCAGAACTCCCAGATACAATAGTAATAGGCAGAACTGAACATTAGATTAAAAAAAAATTCAGCCATGTTGGGATTGTCTCAAAGTGTAACTGTAGTTCAGTAGAAAAATTAATTAATGCATAGGCCCAATAGTTGATAAAATATTTCTAATAAAAACATCTTGCAAGAGAGTGTATGTATTCAGCATGCTTTTAGACGGAAGTGCTTTAAATAAAGTACTTTAAATAATATTTCAAACCAACAGCCAAAATTATATTTAACAATAAAACCCTAGAGACTTTGCTATTTAAATCAAGAACAAAACAAGGATGCCTGCTATCACCATTACCACTTCACTGTGTTCGGGAAGTTCTGGGTAGTGCATTAAGACATGAAACGGGAGGCAAACATATCATCAAGAAAAACAGTTCGTTTTCATTATTTGCAGATGATGGTCATTTATTCTTCATTAACTCACCAAACGCACACCAAGTACCTCTTCTGTGTCCCACACCATTCAAGGCCCCGCGGACTCAGAATGCCAAACTCCCTGCCCTCATGGGGCTGATATAGTGGGACCCAGGGGGCAGATAAAAAATAAATAAATAAAGCAGCTGACAGAGGGACAGGAGAGGAGGCCATTCTAGAGCAGGTGGACAGGGAAGGCCTACCTGAGGAGGGGATATTTGACCAGAGCCCAAATGGTACAACAGAGCAAGCCATGGGGCAATTGGGGTAGTGTTCTAGGAGGCAGGGCAGTGAGTGCAAAGGCCCTGGGGCAGAAGCAAACTCAGCAAGACAGAAGACTAACAGAATAGTGTGGCCAGGGCATAGTGAAGGAAAGGGAAACTGGTTTAAGATAGGGCCAAGAAACAGGCAGGAACCAGATCATGCAGGCCTTATAGGCCATGGAGAGGCCTTGGCTTTTTATCTGAGTGCAATGAGAAGAATGGTTTTGAGCAGGGGAGAGGCATAAATCTCAAACATTTACTCCAGCTGTTGTGTAGAGAATGTTCTATTAGGCCTAAGGGTGGCAGCCAGGGGTCCAGTAAGGAAAATGTTTTAAGAATCCAGTGTATGTTCACAGAAAATCTTATAGATGAATGTTCATAGCTATATTATTCATTTCCAAAAAATGGAAACAACCTAAATGCCCATCAATTGATGAATGGATCAATCATACGTGGTATATCCACATAATGGAGTATTATTCAACCATAAAAGGGAACGAAGTAGTGGTACTGGCTACAACATGGGTGAACCTTGAAGACATGGTCAGTGACAGCAAGCAGCCACAAAAGGCCACCTATTGTATAAGATCCAGCACCCGGAGATCACCTCTTTTTGCCAGCCTGCTGAGCCCACTCCCCACCACTTTCTCCCGAGACTGCTCTTGTCAAAGTCACCAGCGGCAGGCACCCTGGAAGGAAAGGGCTCAGGCTTGGGTGAGAGATTTTGAAGGTAGAACTGGCTGACTTGCTGATGGATTGGATGTGGAATGTGTGAGGAGAAGCATGAAGGACGACAATACAGATTTTGGCCTGAGTGGCAGGTACCACGGGCTGCGGAGGAGAAGCGGGAAGGAGCCAGTGGGCTCAGGAGGCCTGTGCTAGTTATGGCATCCAGGTATGCCAAATGAGCAAGTGGATGTTCTACCCTGGGGCCCAGGGAAGAGCTGCAAAAGATAATGTTTTGAGTAATCAACAATAGATAGTGTAGGGAAAAATGAGTGCCTCAGTGGGGAACCATGAATTGTTTACAGCACATCTTTCCCGGTTGCCTGATCCTGGCATCTGTTTTACAGCTCTGTAAGTTGTAAATGACTGATGGCAATTAAAAATAATTCTTGTCTGTAGACATGCAAATAAGTTGTCCGGTGGAAGTTCAATTGACTCCCTTCCACCACTGTGGAAGAAACCGGTTTTGGTACCACCTGCATTCATTTCAATATTCCTGACCTCTGGCTTCTACTTTGAACATCTGACAAGTTCCCCCATTAATAATGAGTTAAGTAAAATCTTTAACACACACGTTTATTTTGTATGTGCACTAGAGTCATGACCTTTTTTTTTTAATTACCGTTTAACAATATTATTTAAAGCTGCAGGACTAGATGAGGTCACAAAGCATGGGGGTGCTGGGGAGAGAGAATTTAAGGAGGACAACTGATGCCTGGGGCTCCCCACCATTAGAAGCCAACAAGCGGAGGAGGAGCAGCCAGTTGGGAAGGGGTGAGTGAAGAAGTTGCTGAGATAGCACCCTCGTCCAGTGGCACCCTCCACCAGGGATTTCATCACCAAGAGGAGGTGGAGCCATCAGCCATGTCAGACGCCAAAAGGAGGCTGGATCAGGTGAGGCCTGGGTGGACCCTCTCGTGGGGCAAAACCGAAGCTACTGGTGACTTTGACAAGAGCAGTCTTGGGAGAGAGTGGTGGGGAGTGGGCTCAGCAGGGGTGGCAAAAAGAGGTGATCTCCGGGTGCTGGATCTTATACAATAGGTGGCCTTTTGTGGCTGCTTTCTCTCACTGACCATGTCTTCAAGGTTCACCCATGTTGTAGCAGGTACCAGTACTTCGTTTCTTTTTATGGTTGAATAATACTCCATTATGTTATGTGGGTATACCACATATGATTGATCCGTTCATCAGTTGATGGGCATTTGGGTTGCTTCCACTTTTTGGAAAAGAATAATATAGCTATGAACATTCACCTATGAGATTTTATGTGGCCATACGTTTTCAGTTCTCTTGAGTACAGTGTATACTTTAGGAACAGAATTGCTGGTTTCTATAGTAACACAAGGAAACCCTGGTGGCATAGGGGTTAAGAGCTACAGCCGCTAACCAAAAAGTCAGCAGTTCGAATCCACCAGGTGCTCCTTGGGAACTCTCTGGGGCAGTTCTACTCTGTCCTATACAATCACTATGAGCTGGAATTGACTCAATGGCGATGGGTTTTTTACAGTAATGCAATGTTTGATTTTTTGAGGAGCTTAACTGCCAGGCTGTTTTTCCAAACAGCAGGCACAGAGGCACTGAAACACAACTCCCATTGTAGCTTTCTGGGCTTGGATCCTGTCAGTGACTCCTGGTGACTGCAGCCCATGGCTAGGCCATTTGTAACATCTAAGAGTGAAAACACAGGTGTACGGATATTATCCTATCACTGACAGCATTGTACTTGAGGATAGATCTTGAAACATTCTTTTTGACAATGAATGCAACACCATTCCTGTTCGAGTTGTCATTCCCAGCATAGTAGCCTATACAATCATCTGATTCAAAATGGCCAATACCAGTCCATTTCAGCTCACTAATCCCTAGGATATCAATGTTTATGTGTTCCATTTCATTTTTGACGATTTCCAATTTTCCCAAATTCATACTTTGTACATTTTAGGTTCTGATTATTAATGGATGTTTGCAGCTGTTTCTTCTCATTTTGAGTCATGCAACACCAGCAAAGAAAGGTCCCGAAAGCTCTACTCCATCCACGTCATTAAGGTCCACTCTACTTTGAGGAGGCAGCTCTTCCCCAGTCATCTTTTGAGTGCCTTCCAACCTGGGGGGCTCATCTTCCAGCACTATATCAGATAATGTTCTGCTGCTATTCATAAGGTTTTCACTGGCTAATGCTTTTCAGAAGTAGACTGCCGGGTCCTTCTTCCTACTCTGTCTTAGTCTGGAAGCTCAGCTGAAACCTGTCCTCCATGGGTGACCCTGCTGGTATCTGAATACCGGTGGCATAGCTTCCAGCATCACAGCAACACACAAGCCCCCACAGTACGACAAATGTACAGACACTTTAATAATAATAATATAATAATAATAATATCCATACGCCTACAAGGAAGACCAGTTAATACAACTATTATTCAAATTTACGGACCAACCACTAGGGCCAAAGATGAAGTAATAGAAAATTTTTTTCAGCTGCTGCAGTCTGAAATTGATCAAACATGCAATCAAGACGCATTGATAATTACTGGCGATTGGAATGCAAAAGTTGGAAACAAAGAAGAAGGATCATTAGTTGGAAAATATGGCCTTGGTGCCAGAAACAATGCCAGAGATCGAATGATAGAATTTTGCAAGACCAATGACTTCTTCATTGCAAATACCTTCTTTCACCAACATAAACAGCAACTTATAAACATGGACCTCACCAGATGGAACACACAGGAATCAAACTGACCACATCTGTGGAAAGAGACGATGGAAAAGCTCAATATCATCAGTCAGAACAAGGCTAGGGGCTGACTATGGAACAGACCATCAATTGCTCATACGCAAGTTCAATCTGAAACTGAAGAAAATCAGAGCAACTCCACGAGAGCCAAAATATGGCCTTGAGTATATCCCACCTGAATTTAGAGACCATCTCAAGAATAGATTTGACTCATTGAACATTAGTGACCGAAGACCAGATGAGTTGTGGAATGACACCAAAGACATCATCCATGAAGAAAGCAAGAGGTCACTGAAAAGACAGGAAAAAAGGAAAAGACCAAGATGGATGTCAGAGGAGACTCTGAAACTTGCTGTTGAGCATTGAGCAGCTAAAGCAAAAGGAAGAATTGATGAAGCAAAAGAACTGAACAGAAGATTTCAAAGGGCCTCTCAAGAAGACAAAATAAAGTATTATAATGACATGTGCAAAGAGCTGGAGATGGAAAACCAAAAGGGACGAACACGGTTGGCATTTCTCAAGCTGAAAGAACTGAAGAAAAAATTCAAGCCTCGAGTTGCCATAGTGAAGGATTCTATGGGGAAAATATTAAACAATGCAGGAAGCATCAAAAGAAGATGGAAGGAATACAGAGTCATTATACCAAAAAGAATTAGTCGATATTCAACCATTTCAAGAGGTGGCATATGATCAGGAACTGATGGTACTGAAGGAAGAAGTCCAAGCTGCTCTGAAAGCATTGGCGAAAAACAAGGCTCCGGGAATTGATGGAATATCAATTGAGATGTTTCAACAAACAGATGCAATGCTGGAGGTGCTCACTCGTCTATGCCAAGAAATATGGAAGACAGCTTCCTGGCCAACTGACTGGAAGAGATCCATATTTATGCCTATTCCCAAGAAAGGTGATCCAACCAAATGTGGAAATTATAGAACAATATCATTAATATCACACGCAAGCAAAATTTTGCTGAAGATCATTCAAAAACGGCTGTAGCAGTATATCGACAGGAAACTGCCAGAAATTCAGGCCAGTTTCAGAAGAGGACGTGGAACCACGGATATCATTGCTGATGTCAGATGGATCCTGGGTGAAAGCACAGAATACCAGGATGTTTACCTGTGTTTTATTGACTATGCAAAGGCATTTGACTGTGTGGATCATAACAAACTATGGATAACATTGTGAAGAATGGGAATTCCAAAACACTTAATTGTGCTCATGAGGAACCTTTACATAGATCAAGAGGCAGTTGTTCAGACAGAATAAGGGGATACTGATTGGTTTAAAGTCAGGAAAGGTATGCGTCAGGGTTGTACTCTTTCACCATATCTATTCAATCTGTATGCTGAGCAAATAATCCAAGAAACTGGACTATATGAAGAAGAACTGGGGCATCAGGATTGGAGGAAGATTCATTAACAACCTGCATTATGCAGATGACACAACCTTGCTTGCTGAAAGTGAAGAGGACTTGAAGCACTTACTAATGAAGATCAAAGGCTACAGCCTTCAGTATGGACTGCACCTCAACATAAAGAAAACAAAAATCCTCACAATTGGACCAATGAGCAACATCACGATAAATGGAGAAAAGATTGAAGTTGTCAAGGATTTCATTTTACTTGGATCCACAATCAACAGCCATGGAAGCAGCAGTCAAGAAATCAAAAGATGCATTGCACTGGGTAAATCTGCTGCAAAGGACCTCTTTAAAGTGTTGAAGAGCAAAGATATCAACTTGAAGACTAAGGTGCGCCTGACCCAAGCCATGGTATTTTCAATCGCATCATATGCATGTAAAAGCTGGACAATGAATAAAGAAGACCGCAGAAGAAATGACGGCTTTGAATTGTGATGTTTGCGAAGAATATTGAATATACCATGGACTGCCAAAAAACAAACAAATCCGTCTTGGAAGAAGTGCCACCAGAATGCTCCTTGGAGGCAAGGATGGCGAGACTGTGTCTTACATACTTTGGACATGTCAGGAGGGATCAGTCCCTGGAGAAGGACATCATGCTTGGCAGAGTACAGGGTCAGCGGAAAAGAGGAAGACCCTCAACAAGGTGGATTGACACAGTGGCTGTAACAATGAGCTCAAGCATAACAACGATTGTTTAAGGATGGCTCAGGACCGGGCAGTGTATCGTTCTGTTGTGCATAGGGTCGCTATGAGTCAGAACCGACTCGACGGCACCTAACAAGAACAAGAGTAAAAACGTAGCAATGTTCATCAAGGGGAATGTTGGCCAAGGCATTAGTACTGCCTAGAGTTCTGCCCATGAAGCAAAGTGATCACTGTCATTTTCTGTGTTACGGACATGGTGCTACAGCTGAATGGCAGCAGCATTCCAGCAGACACCATCAGGTTTCAATTTAACTAAGCTATCAGTGAACCAGGCCCAGGCATTTAGGACCATCTTTGTGAGCTGAGGGCCCCACTGAGCCAGGCAGGGACTTTGCTTGAGGTCACAGGATCCAGGAGCAGTGTTTCCCCTAAAGGGGTTGCTACCACTTTTTCAGGTAAAGCCAAAATGCTCTGGGGACCAAGCAAACTGTGCACTTGAATACACCACTGCCATTTGAACAGTGAGGCCTGTTGGACTCTCCCCACCCTGTTAGTCATTGAATCCCAGTTGATCCATTCCAAAATGGGGATGTCAGGCCAGGGAGTCACGAGGCATTCACGGGTCAGGCAGGCATTCAGTTTCAAGAAGAACTTGTAACCTAACCCGATTGCCCTACTTGTAACAGCTTCCTTAAAAAAAAAAAAAAAAAAGTGATTGGTGGCTTGTCCGGCAGGTGGCGCTGTTATACTAGGAAATGGCCTCTCTCATCTGGCAGCCATTAAATCTTTAAAAAACTGATTGCTCTTTCTCTTGCAGGGATTCTACACTGTTCTGCTTTTCCACCAGGGATGGCTCAGGGAGATGAGTGAGGGGAGGCAGTCCACCTGTACCACTAGCACTTCTATACACGCAGCGACCCCCGGATGGGAGAACTCTCCCTGACGCTCACAGAACGAGAAATGCAGGCATAAAAACCCATTGCCGTGGTGCGTGGTGCCGATTCTGACTCATAGCGACCACATAGGACAGAACAGAACAGCTTCATAGGGTTTCCAAGGAGTGGCTGGTGGATTCGAACTGCGGACGTTTTTTGGTCAGCAGCCATAGCTCACGGTAGTTCTTAACCACTGGCCACCAGGGCTCAAGTCTTACTATACATTGAGCGGTGGAAGCCACACAACAATACCAATCAGCCCAAAAAACCTCAAAAAGGGCTCAAAAGAAAGGTCACTTAAGTTTTCCTACCCCACTGTAAACTTTGAATTTGTAGTTAAAACAGTATTTTAAAAAATCTCCAAACCCTGATGCTTTCACTGGCAATTTTTTATTTTTAGTGTAACAGCTTTATTGAGATAATGATTCACATGCCATACAATTCATCCATTTAAAGTGTACAGTTAAGTGGTTTTTGGCATATTCACAGCATTGTGCAACCATCACCACAACCAATTTTAAAACATTTGGAACAAAAAGAAATTCTGTATCTATTAGCAGTCACTTTCCATTTTCCCCCAGTTCTCAAGCCCTAAAGGTGATCATTCTAGAGCAAGTGTACAGGCAAGGCCTACCTGAAGTGGGAATGTTTGACCAGGGTGAATAGTGTGATAGAGCAAGCCACAGGGCAATTGGGGCAACCGGGGCAGTGTTCCAGGAGAGGGGACAATGAGTGCAAAGGCCCTGGGGCAGGAACCAACTCACAAGCTGGAAGACTAACAACAGTGTGGCCAGGGCATAGTGAGGGTGAGGGAAAGGGGCTCAAGACAGGGCCAAGAAACAGGCAGGAGCCAGATCATGCGGGCCTTACAGTCCATGATGAGGAATTGGATTTTAATCTGGATTTTCCTATTCCGGACATCCCACATATAAGCGGAATGAATACGTGTTCTTTCTGACTAGTTTCTTTCACTTACCATAATGTCTTTGAGGTTTACCCATATTGTAGCAGGTATCAGTACCTCATTTGTTTTCTCATATTCTGTTATGTGGATATACCACATTCGATTGATCCATTTATCAGTTGGTGGACATTTGGGTTGTTTCCACTTTTTGGCTATTATGAATGATGTAGTTATGAACATCCGTATGTAAGATTTTATGTGGAGAATCAACAGATGAATGGATAAGCAAAATGTGGTACATACATGCAACGGAATACTGCTCAGCCAGTAGGAGAAATGAAGTCTTGATATATGTACAATATGGGTGGAACTTGAAGACATTATGCTGAGTGCAATAAGCCAATTACAAAAGGATAAACACTGTATGACCTCACTTATATAAACAGACAAGAAAAGGCACGTGTATAGAGACCAAAGTTTATTAGTGGTTACCAGGAGCTGGAAGCGGGGGTGGGGTATAATTGCTTATGGAGTACTGAGTTTCAGTGTACAGTTACGGAAAAATTGCATTGATTAAGGGTAAGGTTACCCAGCCAGTTATTGTAAGTGCTGTCAATAAGTTGTACACTTGTAAAAAGCTGAACTGGCAAAAGTTGTATGACAGACATATTTACAACAACCAAAAAAAAAAAAAAAGAAACTGCTGAGGCTGCTTATGTACAACCATACACCTCACAGGATTTTGTTCCTTGGTTTGGAGGTTGTCTTAGTTATCTAGTGCTGCTGTAACAGAAATACCACAAGTGGATGGCTTTAACAAAGAGAAGTTTATTCTCTCACAGCCTAGTTGGCTAGAAGTCCGAATTCAGGGTGCTGGCTCCACGGGAAGACTTTCTCTCTCTGTCGGCTCTGGAGGAAGGTCCTTGTCATCAGTCTTCCCTTGGTCTGGGAGCATCTCAGTGCAGGAACGTCAGGTCCAAAGGACGTGCTCTGCTCCTGGTCCTGCTTTCTTGGTGGCTTGAGTTCCCCATGTCTCTGGGCTCGCTTCTCTCTTTTATATCTGAAAAGAGATTGGCTTAAACATGAGACTACGTGGGCAGCTCCTGCCTGGAGGGGAAATGTGAAGGCTGAGGGAGACAGAAGCTGGCTGAATGGACATGGAAATACAGGGTGGAGAGAAGGAGTGTGCTTTCTCATGAGGGGGAGAGCAACTAGGAGTATATAGCAAGATGTATATAAGTTTTGTATGAGAGACTGACTTGATTTGTAAACTTTCACTTAAGCACAATAAAAATTTCAAAAAAAAAAGATTGGCTTAAGACACTATCTAATCTTGTAGATCTCATCAATATAACTGTCACTAATCCATCTCATTACAAATCCATCTCATTACATCATAGTGATAGGATTTACAACACATAGGGAAATCACTTCAAATGACAAAATGGTAGGCAATCACACAATACTGGGAATCATGACCTAGCCAAGTTGACAAGTATTTTCAGGAGTCACAATTCAATCCATGACAGAGGTTTAGGATCATGGTTTCATGGAACATCCCAGTTAATTGGCCTAGTAACACGTTTAGTGCTTCTGTTCTACCTCTTAGTTTGTTGTGTAGTGCCTGGGGTCTTAAAAGCTTGCAGGTGGCCCTCCAAGGCACAACAATTGGTCTCTATTTGCCTGGAGCAAAAGAGGAAGGAGAGTCAGGAATAGGAGGAAGAAATGGATGTGTGGCTAATTGCCTCCATGAACAGCTGCCTCCGTTGCCATGAGACAAGAAGAACTGGATGGTGCCCAGGTACCATTACTGAACATTTTGATCAAAGGTTCTATGGAAGAATCCTAATCAAAAGGGGAAGAATGTAGAACAGAAATTCAAATTCTCATGGACTTTCTGGAGTCATGGAGGCTGGATAAAGCCCTGAAACAATTGCCCTGAGATAATCTTTAAACTTTAAACCAAATTATCCCCTGAAGTGTGCTTAAAACCAAACAATAGTTAACTAGTAAAAAATATCTGCCTCGAGCATTATGCTTTTTTAAGAGCTATCTTTATGGAATCAAGTTGACAACAGCAACTCGAAAGATTAGTAGGAACCTTAGGGGGCAGTGAGTTTATGTTAATGGGGGGTGAACAACTCAGAAAAAGAGGGTGAGAATGGTTGCACAACTCAAAGAATAAATGTCAATGAATTATATACATGTTGAAATGGTTGAATTGGTGTGTTTTTGATGTATATATTCTCAACAACGACAAAATAAAATAATTTTAAAAAAGATTCTATGTGGATGTATGTTTTCATTTCTCTTGGTTATATACTTAGGAATGGAATAGTTGGGTCATATATAGGGTCGCTATGAGTCGGAATCGACTTGATGGCAGTGGGTTTGGTTTTTGGTTATGGTAACTCTAGGAGTCCTGGGTGGTGCAAATGGTTAGGCGCCTAACTATTAGCTGAAAGGTCGGAGGTTTGAACCCACCCAGGGATGCCTTGGAAGACAAACCTGATGATCTGCTGCTTCCGAAAGTTTACAACCTTGAGAACTCAGTTCTACTTTGCACACATGGGATCACCATGAGTCAGAGTTGAGTAATTAACAGCAGCATGGCAACCCTGTGTTGAACTTTCTAAGAAACTGCCAAGCCATTTTCCAAAGAAGCTGTACCATTTTACATTCCCAACAGCAATCTATGAGAGTTCTTATTACTCCACCTCCTTACAATCTATCTTTTTGATTCTAGCCATTCTAGTTGGTGTTATGAAGTAGTGTCTCATCGTGCCTGGATTTGAATTTACTTGGTGGCTACTAATGTTAAACCTCTTTTTGTGTGCTTAATGACCGTTTGTATATTTTCCTTGAAGAAATCTCTATTGAGCTCCTTCGACTATTTTTTGTCTTTTTATTACTGAATTGTAAGAGACCTTTATATATTCTAATACAAGTCCCTTGTCAGACACGTGATGTGCAAATATTCCTTCTTTCTGTAAATTTTTTGCTTTCTTGATGGTATCCTTTGAAGCCCAGAAGTTTTTAATTTTGATGAAGCCCAATTTACCTATTTTCTCTTTTGTTGCTCATGGCTTTAGTGTCACATTTAAGAATGCTTTGTCTAACCTTAGGTCACAAAGATTTATTCCTGTTTTTTTCTAACAATTTTATAGTTTGAGCTCCTACATTTAGATTATTTTGAGTTACTTTTTGTGTATGGTGTGAGGAAGGGTTCCAGCTTCATTTTTCTGCATGTGAATATCCATTTATCCCAGGGCCATTTGTCAAAAAGACTATCCCTTCCCCTTGGAACTGTCTTGGCTCTGTTGTCAAAATTCAATTGACCTTAAATATAAGGGTTTATTTCTAGGCCCTCAGTTCTAGTCCATTGATCTCTATGCCTATTCTTAGGCTAGCTCTACACTCTCTTGATACTGTAGCTTTGTAGTAAGTGTGAAATGCATTAGTGTGAATCCTCCAATTTTGTTGTACTTTTTCAAGATTGTTTTGACTAACCTGTGTCCCTTACATTTCCATATGAATTTTAGAATCAGCTTGTCAGCTTCTGCAAAGAAGCCGGCTGGGGTTTTATAGGGATTACACTGAATCTGTAATTCAATTCAAGAGTATTGCCATTTAACAATATTGTCTTCCAATCCATGAACATGGGACATCTTTTCATTTATTTAGGTTTTCTTTAATTCCTTTCAACAATGGTTTGTAGCTTTCAGTGTTCAAGTCTTGTACTTCTTTAGTTAAACTTATTTCTAAATATTTTATTTTTCATTTCTGAGTCTGTTATAAATAAATTGTCTTCTAAATTTCATTTTTGGATTGTTCGTTGCAAGTGAATAGAAGTACAATTGAATTTTGTATATCGATCCTATATCCTACAGTCTTGCCAAGCTTGTTGACTAGTTTTAACAGTTTTTAAGTTCATTCATGAGGATTTTCTATATTCAAGATCATGTTATCTGCAAATCGAGAATATATGAGTGAAGATCAAACAAGACAGTGCATGTGTCTCACTAGATGACAGCTTGTGTTATACATCCTTGTTGGGTGTTGCCTGCCCTTGTGCCCCCTGAGGTGGGGGTCCCTCTCCTCTGCAGAGTCAGTCCCCAGTCTGCTGCCTCTACTGTTCTGGGCTCCCAAGAGATGAGCTGCATGGACGGTGCTTCTCCATGAGCCAGTTTACTCTAGGCCTGAACACCTTCTTTGGTTCCATCATTGGCCCTGGCCCCAGCCTCAGACCCTTCTCCCAAGCCGAAAGCACTTTCAGCTCCAAATGTGCCCACCCCAGTGAGGTCCCGCCAAAAAGAAGAAGAGAAGTGGAGGTTTTCACACCCCTGCATTCCTTCTTCCCAAGGCGGGGGCCTCCACTTGAGAGTCCTAGGGTAAGAGGCTCTCTGAGGAGGAAGCAGGACAAGCTATGGGGAGAGTGACCCACTCTAGCACACGGCCCTTCAGGCCAAATTCTGAATGACTCCAAATAAGCAGAAGTAGAAACAGCTACATAAATGCATATTTTATTCAATTTTTTTTTAGTATCTAGAAATTCTGTACCCATACATATTACATACCTGTATTTGTTTGCCATTAGCTGTTGCTGAGTCAAGCTTCCAACTCTTGGTGATCCCATGCACAATGGGATGAAATGTTGCCCCGTCCTGTGCCATCCCCATGATCAGTTGTAGATCAGACCATAGTTGTGATCCATAGGGTTTTCACTGACTGGTTTTCAGGAGTAGATCACCAGGCCCTTCTTCCTAGTCCATTTTAGTCTGGAAGCTCCACCGACACCTGTTCAGCATCTTACAACATGCAAGCATCCATCGATGGATGGTGGCTCTGCTTGAGGTGCATTGGCCAGGAATGGAACCTATGTCTCTTGCATGGAAGGAGAGAATTCTACCACCAAACCACCAACGCTTCAGTTTCTCAAAACTCAACACACTTTTATTGTTTGTCTCCGTGGGCTGGGACCCTTGCTTCTGGTGCCCAGACCACACCCCCACCCTAAGGTACTCTCAGTTCAGTGACTGAAACAGAGCTGAGCTGCCCTGGGTGGGCCTTGCTCACTTCCTGAGAGAGTCCACCTTGAACCAGGTGGTTTTAGATTGTTCTGTGGGCTCTGGGGGTTTGAAGTGCATAGTCTCCTCTTAGCTGAGGGTGCAGGCCCAGGGGTATCCGATGGCCTTCAGACACACCTTGGATCCCCTGGCTGTTCTGAATGAGCCCAGACCTCGGTGGGGTGGAGGCCCTGCTGCTCTGAGAAGCAGTCAGCTTCACTCAGCTCCAGGCCAGGCTCATGACCAAGCTCTGCCATGGCTGCCTAGTGCCCAATCCCCTCCTCACACGGCTGATAGGTGGCCCCAGGCTGGGTCTGGGACTCAGTCCACCTCAGACGGAGGCCCAATATTAACCACCACCCACTACCTCAGGACCTCTCTTCACAGCCTCTCTGAGGCCATTTCCTCCCGGGTTAAGTCAAGGCAATAACACCTCCCTCACAGCGCCACCATGAGGACATAGTTGGCACCAGCACGTAGCAGAGGCTCAGTTTGGGTTGATCACTTCCTTGTCTCCTTCCCACACGGACAGGAGGGTCAGTGGTTAGCACTGGCAGAGCTCTTCCTCTGAATCAGGCACTAGGCTTGGTGTCCTTGAGGGTGTCTCATTCAGGCCTGGGGTCAGGTCAAGTAACAACCTCACCCTCCCCTCACCGGTGCTTCTGGGTCAGTTTCAGCTCCTCTGGAGTGTTACAACCAGGATTGCTGAGTGGCCCCTGCCCACTGGAGAAGTACAACCGTGGGGCCAGGGGGCCTCCCGGCGGAAGCATCCCCTCAGTCCAAAGCCCTGCCTGCAGGATGCCAAGTCCAGGCTTATGCGCTGCTGTGCCAGCCCCAGGCGGCACAAGGCACACGTGCACACTCTGCCCCAGGAGAAGGCCCCATTCCCTTCTCAGGTAATCATACCAGCTGAACTCCAATAACACAGAATTTCTCAAAGTTATTATTCCCTACATTGAAAAATAACACTATTACGAGCAGAGCCTGCTGAAAGAAGGGCTGGTTGTGTTTTGGAGATGTATTGCTGTTATTCAGTTTTATGGCATATTTGCATTTAAATAGATTCTTAAAATTTTTTTTCCCTGAACTTCACAAAAATATAAGCTTTAAAAGTGCTGACTGATAGGGTGTCGTGTGCTTAATTTTCACTTTAATTTTAACACTGATACATTGTTTTATCATAGCTATTTTTTTTTTTTTTATTCCAGCACAAATGACACTTATAAATGCAAGGTTTAAATTTTTGCTTAAGAATCAGTTCCTGGGCCGACATTACAGAGAAAAATCTCAGCTCACAGACTGGCCCCACTGTCCCCAGCTTCTTACACTGTAGCCAGTGTGTGTCCCGACCTCCACTGTTGTCTTTGGATGAGTCCTCCCTGTGCAACTCCAGTTCTGTCCTCGGTGATAGCCATCAGTGTGCTGGGACTCCTCATACCAGCTCTCAAGAGTAATTACTAAATTTTCAGGAATTTTGCAAGCCAGTTCTTTGACAGTGTTATGGATTGAATTGTGTCTCTCCCAGATATGTGCTGAAATCCTAACCCCATACCTATAAATAAGACCCTGTCTGGAAGTAAGGGACCTTCTTTCCTGCAACATCCCAGCAAGTCTTCATTCACCCTAGATCTCTTTGTACCTTCCCTCTTTGTCTCCTTTGGGCAGGACATCTGTTGGCCCTGGGCCGGAGAGAGTCTGGCAGACTCCCCCTAGAAGGGTGCCTCATTGTACTCCAGGATGGTTTGGCCAGTACCAAAGGACTACTAGATACCTCTATTGATGCAGCCCGAAGCGGCAATTGGAAGCAGCTGAATGAGAAGGCACTGCTAAGACAGTTGGCCCTCCAGGCCATTCCCTCTTCTAGGCTCTGAGGGGACCTCTACCCCATCCTCTCCTTCAGCCTTGTGTCCACCTTTTCTGGGAGACTTACAGGGCCTCAGGGCCAGCAGGTCCCCCTATCCTGAGGCCTTCCTAAGGTTCCCACCTCATGCCTCACTGGTTTCTCAGCCCCCAGCCCTTCCCTCTCCCTCCCCCTGACACCATTGCCAGATCTTCATCTCACGTCACCTCACATGGCTTTTGTGATGTCTTCCCCTCCTCCAGGACCTACCCTGGCTCCCTATGTCCTGCCATGACCATCACCAATGCCTTCTCTCTGGCTCTCAGGGCCCCACTCTCCCTCACAGTCCAGTTACCAATTCTCAAAGTGAGGCTTCCAACAAGGGAAAGCCAAGAACATCTTTGCTCATGTTAGTTAAGAAAAGGAACATTTGGCCACTTTGACATACATAGCCAGGGCAAAGTGTCCTTTTCGTCAAAAATAGAATCACTGAAACGGTCCAGATGCCAAGATGTCCTCACTGAGTCCCGCAGATTCATGCTCACTCTCCCCGCCCCCCGGCCCCTCGGGGCCTTTACTCCTGCTGCTCTGGCCTCCTCTTTTGTACCTTCTAAGTCCTGCCCCTGCTTCGAGGACCAACGTGAAGGCCATCCCACCTCCAGTCCTTTGTCCCTTTAGAAACAAAGGGGCTTAAATACACATTCAGTGAGATGTTTACAAGGTCATTTTGGCTGAGGCACCAAATTGCACAAGATGCCATGTCCCAGGGTGAAGTGCAAGCCTGTGATGCAGGGCTTGTCCAAAAGTCCTGTGGCCCTTCCACCCTTCACTCTTGTCAAGGCACAAAAGAGTGAGGAGTTTCGGTTGGAGGTTTCCCCTTCACCTCAAGTCCAAACAGGTTGCTTGAAGAGCTTATTAGTTTTCTCTGCAGTCCAGGACGCCACGAACAGTTGCCCATGGGCTCTTAACCACTGCACCACCAGGGCTCCTTTACACCATCAGGGCTCCTTGTTTTCTTCACAGCACTTTGTAGTTTGTAATTATTTGCTTACTTCTCATTCATTCATATATTTATCCACTAGATATGACTGAGAACTCTTCTAGGTGTAGGAGATATACCAAGGAACAACACAGTCTTGGTCCCTTGCCCAGCTGAATATCAGCTCCACGAGACAGAAACCACATCTGTTCTGTTGCCCACAGGCCTGGCACAGAGAACGGATGCAGTAAGCATTTATTAAAAGAATAAACAAATGACTTTGTTGTTTTGTTAACAGATTTGTGTAGGTAGTAAGCTTGAACTGATTAAAACAGTGTCTTAGCTGTAAAGCCTCAGAGAAACGGAATATTTGCAAATCAAATAAGCCAAATGGAATATGCCAGAAGGCGTTTTGGAGCCCTTAGCAAAATCCTTTTTAGAGACAGACTCCTTTTGTTATGTAAATGTCCGTCGCTCCCTCACAGCTGTTTGCTGTTCTTGCTCAGGAGCCGGCACCTTGGGTTCACGCACCCTCTAAAATTACACACAAACTGTTGTGTGTGCAGGCGTCTCACGTGCTTTTCTGAGGCATTTCTACCTTCCATTAGATTCTCCAAGGGGGCCATCACTTCTAAAAGGTCAGGGCACATAGCTCTGGCCTGTTCTTTTACTTCAGTGCTGTTTTGATCGGGCCCTTTCACTGTGAATCGGCTATACTGATTATTGACTATTTTTAGAAAAAGCCGCTGTTTATTAGCCACAAAAGTCCATCTAGCCATCATTAAATGAACTGTGAATTCCATGCATTTGGTGGGAACCCTTATATTTAAAGCACTAAAGGCCTTTCTAATAAAAAAAAAAAAAAATACTACCAACAATTGAAAAAAATTTATTTTCACAGTACTTCAAAGAGGCTGAAAGTCTCCTAAAAATATGAAAAGCTGGACAAGCTGCTGAAAAACAGAAGTGTCCTTGGAAAAGTTCTTGTCAAAGAAAAGAGAGCGCTCAATTGCAAGCTGCCGCTGGGTCTCAGAGTGACTTCACTGGGTCTAATCTGCAGATTTCTTCCCTGAAGATGTTATAGCCCCTATGTAGCATCCTTTAGACCATGACCCGAGCGCCACCTTGTCCATTTGGAGTCAGATCCCTGAGTCTGCCAACTTTCTTGCCCCAAAGAGAGTAGCCCTCTCAGCCCCAACGTCCACTTCCCACTTGTCAGTAGGGTGAGTGAAGGGTGCTTCCATCCCCTCCCTGAAGTCAAAGCCTGGCTCGGTCAGACACTTGCGCCCTCTTAGTGGTCAGCGGTGCCCCCTTACCTCGCCCAGAATCTGCCCAGGACCGTGCCTGGCCCTGCGGCATCTCCAAGGCACCACTTGGCCATCACGTCCCCTCCTGGGCACCCATTGCCTTTGTGTCCCTCTCCCTGAGCACCACTTACCCCACGGTGCCATTGCTTCCGTACACCTGTCTGCCTACCCCATGTCGCCCTCCCCTAGTATTCTCGGGGAGCCCAGGAGGGAGGGAGGGCTCTGGCCTGGAGCCTGTGCTGGGTAAAGAAGGCCAAGCCACCTCCCCGCTCCACCTGGTTCACATCTGACCCCACAGCCCCCCGCTGGTGTTTCACCCTCCATATTCACCTACCAAGCTACCCAAGGAGATGATTCCTGGGCTACACCAGGGGTCTTATTGCATGGGTGGGAGGGGAGGTCACAGAAGGGTGGGAAGAGAGGAAGCAGGAACGGGAGAGGAGACAGCAGACCTCATTTACAGTTGTGCTTGGGGCTTGCTCTCTTATCTCTCTGCTTTATGATCCTGGATAAGGTTTATGAAACTCAAAGAGTTTTCTAAAGCTTCCTTCCTGTGTCTGCAGACTTTGAGGATAGATGGACTTCACATTTTCCTGGCTTTGGTCTGGGGCAGGTCTGGATAAGCTAAGGCTTTTCTGCAGAGTCCTCAAGGTTCAAGATTACCCTTCAGGGTTTTTGTTTTGTTTTGTTTATTTTTGTGTTTGTTCACTTTCTATTTTGGAAAATGCGCAGGTAGAGAAAATAGAATGATAAATCTCTATATGCTCCCCGCCATACACTCAGTCTCAAAGTTTCTCTTCCTGTCAGTTGTTTCCTTTAGAGCCCAACCCCAGAGGATTATTTTGAAGCATATTCCAGACATCATAGCATTTCACCTACACACATTCCCTGTGTATCTCTGAACAATAATGGATATTTTACATAAACCTAACGACGATGCTATTAGCACGTCTAAAAAGTTTTGACAATGCTTTCTTCATATCACCAAATATGCAGTCAATATTTGCCTTTTCCCAATTGTTTCACAGATGGCTTTATTTTTTATGGTTTGTTTAAATCAAGGTCCAAGTAAGGTCCACACTTTGCTATTGGTTGCTATAGCTCTTACATAATTTTCCTTCCAACTCTAGTTTTTGTAATTTATTTGTTGAATAATATGCTTCAGCTTTAGTTTTCTTCAATTCTTGCCTCCAAGGGATTCCCCCCCCCCTTTTGCTTTGTCTCGGTCATTCCTCAAGTGTCTGATGGGGCTTGGCTGCCCCTTATTTACAGAAAAAAGCTGAGAAGCATTGGTGACTATGTGTGTCCTACTGGGCTCAGGGACTAGGCTTTACGTGGCAGGGTCAGGTCAGGCAGGGAGGCTGCTCTGCATGGGGAGGTCTTTCTCTTGGGCTGATGGCCTCTCCAGAGAGGGACCCTTCAGTTCTTGCCACAGGATATGTGTCTAGTTTCCAACTTTTTCTCAGAACCAGGTGGAGAAGGGGGTTAGGGGTTTCACTGGTATGTCATCATTCATTGAATCCCCCTGTCTTGAGAGTACACCTCCTTTCTCAGCAGTGCCCAGTGATCCCCCAGCCTCAGTCCCCCAGGCGCAGTCTCTCCAGGGCACCACCTCATCCCTGGTTGCCTGGACTAGATGGGGAGAGTCTGGGGCCTGTTGATGTCCATCAGTCATAGACCTCTAAAACACACCTGTAGTCAAAGTTGGGCTTGTTGCAATAACACAGACTGATGTTTTGGAGAACCATGGGCATCTCAGTAAGAGAATGTTAGGAAAGGCTTAGAATAAGGTTTGGGCTTGAGTTAGGCGATTTGGGGGATGTTCAGGAAGTAGGGTTTTCTCTGGATTATGAGGAGTAATTCTGTGACAATTTAATGAATCTTATCTAGGAGTTGAGAGGAATGAAGTGAGGTTAAAGCTGTAATGGGTAAAGCAACAGAGGTCATCGCATTAACCAGGAAACGGGGTCTGACGGCCATTGTTTAGGTCTGGACAGTGCTCTTGTTTTTGTCTGCACTCAGACAAGATGATGGAGTCGTCGTGTTTTTATCCTGATCCATCATGGTCACTGTCTTGTTACCTACTGCTGCTAAAACAGGAATACCCAGGCAGGTGGCTTTAACAAACAGAAATTTATTTTCTCCCAGTTTAGGAGGCTAGAAGCTCGAAGTCAGGTCACCCACTCTAGGGGAAGGTTCTTGCTTCTTTTTAGCTTCTGTTCCCTGGTTCTGCGGCAATCTTCTTGTGGTGTAACCTCTCTTCCCCCATCTGTGCTTCCCTGATTGAGTTGCTCTTTTCATAGCTCAAAAGTGATTTGTTTAAGACACACGCCTACACTGATATTGCCTTATTAACATAACAAAGAAAACACTATTCCCACATGGGATTACATCCACAGGTATAGGGGTTAGGATTGACAACACATATTTTAGGGGACACAATTCAATCCATCGCAGTCATGAGTGGCCCTGTCTGATGTAGGTGTTCTGTGAGACTTGTCCATGTTCCACAGGACAGTGCCCCACCTGGCACCCTGCTGTGTTCTCTCGGGCCCTGACTGCACCTGGGTTCACAGGCCTCTTCCCTGCCAGCTCTCAGCCTCCTCTGATTTGCAGCCTCAGTGACCTCTCAGAGCTCTGTTTTCCAAGTTTTCATCCTTGCTCTCTTCTAAAGGACCCCTGGTGACGCAACGGCTAAGCACTCAGCTGTGTTGATGGTTTGAACCCACCCACGGTTTCCTAGAGAGAAAAACCTGGCGACCTGTTGCTGTAATGGTTACAGCCTAGGCAACCCTATTGGGCAGTTCTACTCTGTCACATGGGGTCGCTGTAGAGTCATATCGACTTGACAACACCTAACAACAATGGTCTCTTTCTTGGTCTCTTTGCCTTTTGGGGTTTATGCCTTTTTTTATCCCTTTACTGTGATACCCAAGGACTTTGGGGAGTGAGCAGAGGGAGGTGACCACACCCCCACAGCCACGCCTGGCAGGGAATCTGTACCAGTTTCATCTCAGCCCTTTTCGTCAGAGCACTGTTTCCCAGAGAACCCCTCTGTCCTTTGCAAGGGGGAGCACCTGATACTTGTGTTCAACAAATGACCTCCTAGATAAAACAGGAACAAGGTGTGGGTCACAGGCCAACATAAGAATCAAAAAGGTTCCAATTCCCTTATTTAATTAGAACTGTGTTTTTTCTGCAGCAATTCCACTGTATCATCCGATTCTGCTCTGAGAGCTATGTCATCACTAGGGAGTCTCAAGGATTCATTTGTTTTCCAAAGTGGATTTTCCATGGGTGAGCAACTTTGTTCCTTTATATTTGGAGCAGTAGAAATATTTGCTTCTTAGAAACTGTCACAGTAGCAAACGGACACTTTAATAAGAGCCATACATCTCATCTGTGAGACTCTGTGTTTTTAATTAGCTAGATAGACAGCTACTAGTCTCCGTCTTTAAGGCATAAATTATGAAAGGCCACAGGGGGAAGCGTCCATTTAATGCAATGACACGGTTATCCCATTAGTCTCAGCAGCTCGGTTTCCCTCGGTTGTACTTGGTGGAGAAATAACGGCAACATCACAAAAGAATCAGCGCTAGGATGTGATCCCTGGGAGCAGAGAATGTTCTCCACAGTCATAATTACACTTCCTGCTAATGCGTCACAGGTGGGGGAAACAGCCTTGTTGATTCCGCTCAAAGAGGAAGTCAGCGTGAGGGATGGAGAGTCTGACTGGGGTTCTACAAATCCCCAAGCATTTAGTGGGGGCTGTGGTGGACATATCAAGAGGAGAGGGAGACATGACAATGACAGTTGCAGGAGCCACACAAAATGATCTGTGGCAAAATCCATTTATAACACCTTCTTACAAATCTTGTTCCTGTATATATAATCATATGTTTAAGAGCTGTATTATCAGGGAGGCTGGGCTGTGTTACCAGAAGTGAATGTGATCTCTGTAAAGGAAGGCATGCTATTAGAAAGCAACCTTTTTTGTTATTGTTAAATGTAATACTAACAGTAGCAGCCCTTGCCATGATTGATGGGACAGTCCTGTGTATCACACCCCTACGCATGGTACACATTTCGTTTTCACAACAGCCCCGTTTAGCAGATGAGGAAAGAAGGTCAGGGAGGCAGACCACGTGGCACATAGTTGGCAAATATGAAGCTTGGTCTAACTTAGCTCATGGTCACTTCTTCCAGGAAGGCTTCCCTGACCTCCCAGACTGGAGGGGTCCCTCCTCAGCTCCACCATAGGAGGCTGTCCACATGTCTTCCATTGTGGCACTTATACTGTCTGCCTGGGACCTGCTATGTATCTGCTTCCTGTGGTGGACCACAAAAGCAGGCCAGGAACTCCTTCCTCGTCTATTCCCAGTCCCGGCCCAAAGGTGCCTTTGGACAAATTCCTCCAAAACTAACCCAGTGCCAAGCCACTCTCTTCCTTCCTTTGTGTCAAGGCGTTGCCCATCTCTCTGTCCCCATGCAGTCCTTTCACTCATGCACAGGGGTCCCTGCAATGAGGGCTCTCTGTCAAGGGACCATCTCTCAAAGGTACAAAGAAAGCATGAAGTAATATACACTGTGGTTGAGGTTTTTCTAAAATCAGAACAAAGCAAGCAGGCAAGGAACAAGAGGCAAATGTGCAGAGATGGCCAGCCCGAGATGCATTTTATAACTGGACTCTTGCTGACAGCCCCATGTAAGTAAGCCAAGGCAGAGAGGGAATGGGGAGCTTGTTATGAAGGCCAAAGGTCTGTGCAGTTGAGAAGAAGACAGCCCAGGACGAGGGCCACAGCCCCAGAGGACTGAGGGCAGCTGAGAACACTTCATTTTAAACGTGAAGTCATATCCTATTTGAGGCTAATGTACACGGAAGAGAAAGCGTTCAAGAGAAACATTGTACTTGGGTCTGGTGGGGAAACACCAGGTAGATTAAGCAGTGAGGCTTAAAAGTGTGATAAATGGATATCAGGAAGGAGCCTTGGTGGTGCAGTGGTTAAGTGCTGTGCTGTCAACCAAAAAAGTCAACAGTTTGAACCCACCAGCCGCTCCATGGGAGAAAGATGTGGCAGTCTGCTTCCATAAAAGTTTACAGCCTTGGAAACCCTATGGGGCAGTTCTACTCTGTCCTGTAGGGTCACTATGAGTTGGACTTGATGGTAATGAGTTTTGTTTTTTGTTTTTGTTTTTTTTTAATGATATCAGGGGAGTCCCTGGGTTGTACAAATAGTTTATACACTTGACTACTAACCAAAAGGTTGGAGGTTCAAGTCTGCCCAGAGGCACCTTGAAAGAAAGGCCTGGTGAACTACTTCTGAAAAAATCAACCATTGGTTTTACTGGTAGTGATATCAGACATTTCAGCAGAGTACAGGCTCTGAGCCAGGACCACTTGGGCTTGGATCCCAGCTTTGCCAATTTCCAGCGTGTGACCTTGAGTTAAGCATGCCTCAGTTAAACCCTCTGTAAAATGGGGGATGACAAAAATACTTACATCACTGGGTCATTGAGTTGCTTTGAGGATTAGGAAGGTTAATAGCCATGAAGAGCTCGGAACAGTACTTGGTCAATCAAAATAGCCGTGTGGATCGAGCACCTGTTACGTACCAGGCCCTGTGCTAAGTGCTCTACATGTGTTAACTCATTTGATATTCTTATCACCCCAATGAAGTCAGTACTTTTGTTAGTATCATACCCATTTTACAGATGTGGAAACAAAGGCATAGATTACCTAAGTATCTTTCCCAAGATCACACAGCTAAGAAACAGCAAAGCCAGTTGTTGAATCTAGACAATCTGGTGCCAGAATCATTCTCCTAACCACTGTGCCATGCTGCCTTTCTAAAATCCTTCTAATTATTATCATCATAACCTGTTGTGGGTTGAATTGTGTCTTCCAAAAAGATATGTTGAAATCCTAATCTTGGTACCTGTAAATGTGATTTTATTTGAAAACAGGATCTTTGCCAATATAATCAAGTTAAAATGGGATTATGCTGGATGAGGGTAAATCCTAATCCATTGACTGGTGTCTTTATAAAACAAGGGGAATGTGGACACAGACACACAGGGAGAACACCATGTGATGACAGAAAGAGATTGATGTGATGAGCCTTACAAGCCAAAGTGTCTTAGGCTGGGTTCTCTAAAGAAGCAAAACCAGCAAAGCATATAAATACATACATATATGTAGAGATTTATATCAAGGAAACAGCTCACATGATTGTAGAGGCTGGAAAGTCCCAAGTCTATGGATCAGGATAGTGCTTCACCTGATTTACATAGCCACAGGGGCTGGTGAACCCAAAATTGGCAGATCAGAGAGCAAAACTCTTGCTTACACGCTGTACAGATCGACAAGTCCCAAGATCGGCAGGCAAGATGGTAAGGCTTCTCCTGATTCACGTAGCTGCAATAGCTGGCGAACCCAAGATCGGCAGGTAGGAGAGCAGGACCCTTGCTCACAGGCTGTGAAGATCGATGAATCCCAAGATTGGCAGGCAAGACTGCAAGGCTTCTCCTGATTCACGTAGCTGTAGGGGCTGATGAACTCAAGTCCAAAGAACCAGAGGTCACATGAACAAGAGACAGCTGCAGGATCCAGAACAAGCCAAAAACCTCGGCAAGGCAAGCAGGAAGGAAGTAGGCAGTAGAGTGTAAATAAATGAAGTGTGAGGGGGTGATGAGCTGCCATGGGCCCCGCCCCCACTGGTACCACTGGGCAGATTCCATCATGGGGTGATCACATATCAGATTTCAACAGGGAAGTGATCACATTATACAACTGCCAAAACTCTGAGAATCATGGCCCAGGAAAGGTGACACACAATCTTAACCATCATACCAAGGAACACCAAAGATTGCCAGCAGCCACCAGAAGATAGGAATAGGCAAGGAGCCTTCGAAAGAATGGCCCTGCTGACATCTTTTTTTTTTTTTGGCTGTAACCTTTACTGAAGCAGATCACCAGGCCTTTCTTCCGTGGTGCCACTAGGTGGATTCAAACCACCAGCCTTTATGTTAGCAGCCAAGCACAAACCATTTTCACCATCCAGGGACCTTCTTGCTTACATCTTGAGTCCAGACTTCTAGGCTCCAGAACTGGGAGAAAATAGTTTTTATTGTTTTAAGCCACCTAGTTTGTGGTACTTTGTTACTACAGCCCTAGGAAACCAATACGATATCTAAATGTGTCTGGGTATGTATTTCTGTAAAAACCTGCTTTTCACAGAGTATGTTGTTGTTGCTAGGTGCCATTGAGTCGGTTCTAACCCATAGCAACTGTCTTATCCAGTGCTGCTATAACAGAAATACCACAAGTGGATGGTTTTAACAAAGAGAAATTTATTTTCTCACAGTTTTTTTTAGTAGGCTAGAAGTCCAGATTCAGGGTTTCAGCTCCGGGGGAAGGCTTTCTGTCTCTGTTGGCTCTCGAGGAAGGTCCTCTCCTCAAGCTTCTCCTGGACTAGGAGCTTCTCTGCGCAGGAACCCCAGGTCCACAGGACGAGCTCTGCTCCTGGTGATTCTTTCTTGATAGTAAAAGGTCTCCAACTCTCCGTCTGCTTCCCTTTCCTTTTATCTCTTGTAAGAGTAAAGGTGGTGCAGCCCACACCCCAGGGAAACTCCCCTTACATTGGATCAGGGATGTGACTTTAGTAAGGGTGTTACAATCCCACCCTAATCCTCTTTAACATGAAATTACAATCACAAAATGGAGGACAACCACACAATACTGGGAATCATGGCCCAGCCAAATTGATACACACTTTTTTGGGGGGACTTAATTCAATCCATGACAGCGACCCTGTGTACAACAGAAGGGAACATTGCTTGGTCCTGCACCATCCTCACAATCATTGTTATGCTTGAGTCCGTTGTAGCAGCCACTGTGTCAATCCATCTCATTGAGGGTCTTCCTCTTTTTTGTTGACCCTTTACTTTACCAAGCATGATGTCCTTCTCCAGGGACTGATCCTTCCTGATAACATGTTCAAAGTATGTGAGACATAGTCTCAGCATCCTTGCTTCTAAAAGGAGCATCCTGGTTGTACTTTTTCCAAGACAGATTTGTTCATTCTTTTGACAGTTCATGGTATACTGAGTATTCTTTGCCAACACCACAATTCAAAGGCGTCAATTCTTCAGTCTTCCTGATTCATTGTCCAGCTTTCACATGTATATGAGGTGATTGAAAACACCATGGCTTGGGTCAGACACACCTTAGTCTTCAAGGTGACATCTTTGCTTTTTAAAACCTTTAAGAGATCTTTTGCAACAGATATGCCCAATGCAAAAGAAATTTGATTTCTTGACTGCTGCTTCCATGGGTGTTGATTATGGATCTAAGTAAAATGAAATCCTTGACAACTTAAATCTTTACTCCGTTTATCATTATGTTGCTTATTGGTCAAGTTGTTAAGATTCTTGTTTTCTTTATGTTGAGGTGTAATCCATACTGAATACTGTAATCTCTGATCTTCATCAGCAAGTGTTTCAAATCCTCTTTGCTTTCAGCAAGTAAGGTGTGTCACCTGTATAGCGAAGGTTGTTAATGAGCCTTCCTCCAATCCTGATACCCCATTCTTTTTCATATAGCCCAGCTTCTCAGATTATTTGCTCAGCATACAGATTGAATAAGTATGGTGAAAGGATACAACCCTGACGCACACCTTTCCTGACTTTAAACCACACAGTATCCTCTTGTTCTGTTCCAACAACTGCCTCATGATCCATGTACAGGTTCCCCATGAGCACAATTAAATGTTCTGGAATTCCCATTCTTTGCAATGTTATCCATGATTTGTTATGATCCACACAGTCAAATGCCTTTGCATGGTCAATACAGAGTATAGACCCCTTTTAATAATGTGGGATGTGGTTAGATTGTGTTATGGATTGAATTGTGTCTCCCAAAAGTATGTGTTGTAAATCTTAACCTATAGGGTCGCTATGAGTTTGAATCAACTTGACCAGCAACAGCTTGGTTTTTGGGGGGGTGTGCCTATGGTTACAATCTCATTTGGGAATGGGTTGTCTTTGCTATGTTAATGGGAAAGGATTAGTGTAGGTTGTGTCTTGAGTCAATCTTTTTGAGGTTATAAAAGAGATTAAATAAGCAAACTAGGAAGCAGAGATGGGGGAAGAGAGATGCCAAGCCACACGAAGATCACCCAGGAGCAGAACCTCATAAGAGACAAAGGCCTTCCTCCAGGGCAGGCAGAGAAGTCTTCCCCTGGAGCTGGCACCCTGAATTCGCACTTCTAGCCTCTTAAACTGTGAGTAAATAAATTTCTGTTTGTTAGAGTCATCCACTTCTGTTATTTCTGTTATAGCAGCACTAGATAACTAAGACAGTTGGAGTCACTGGGTGGCGTAAACAATAAAGTGTTCGACTACTAGCCAAAAGGTTGGCAGTTCAAACACACCCAGAGATGCCTCAGAACACAGGCCTGGTGATCTGCTTCTAAAAGGTCACAGCCTTGAAAACCTTATGGAGCAATTCTACTATGCATACGTGCATACACCATGTATCGGAATTGACTCAATGGCAACTAACAACAACCACCTGTGGATAGTTAGGTAGAATTTATGTATGATCTCAGGCCAAAGCTAACTTGGTGGATAACATATGTTATTAATAACTACAGATCTGGCCTGTCTGAATAGGAATCTTTAAGGAATGAGGTTCTTTGTGAGCTGACAGACCCGGAGCTCAAATCCTCTTTGGATCAGACTCATCAATCAGATGGACAAGGACGAGGAAGAGCAGAATGACATCTATTGATAATTGTGCCTCAGATGAAATGTAAAAGGTCCCTAGTCCAAGTCCTGGGTTGTCAGTCATTCAAGGAGACTCCCCAACGTGGGCTTTGGGCTCAGCATGGGGGTGGGGAGAGAAGCATGGGCTGAGCAGGTACTTGTTAAACCCAGTCATCCTTGGATGAGAGTGTAAGCTGGTGTAGAAAATTCAATACCAGGAAAGCTGCAGGAGGCCGATGGTCTGGGCAGTGTGACACGTGAAGAGTTCTGTAATATCACTTGGCACCTTGTTCTGGTTTCCAACTATTTGCAGCTCTGCCCTGCGTATTAAAATGAGGTCGCAGCCCACAGGGTCCTCGGACTCTATATACTCCGTCCCATCTGACGAAGCAGACCAGTGATCAGGGGAAATGATCAGTCTGTCAGGGATGGCCTCGCAAACTTGAAGACTGACGAGACACAGCACACAGGGCAGGAGGGACCCAGGGACCTCAGTCCCTGAGGGGCCCAAATAGCGCCCCCTCCCACCAGTGCCAATGGCTTTTATCGGATCTATGTGCCAGGGGCAAAGCTGGGGTCCAAAGTCTCAGCTCTGCCAAGCCCCCTGAATCTGACCCTCAGAATGACTCTTGGAAGAAAGCCCAGCGGGCTCTCTCCTGCACAGCTCTGACCTAGCACCTACTTTATGCCAGGCATTGCAGAAGGCCTTTTACATTTATACTTCTAGTTCCCTCAACAGCCCTATGAGATGGGTATATTTTTCCATTTTGAATCTCACCCAGCTGGGTTTCAAACTTGGGGCCCCTAACATCTGTGCTGTTTTTCCTACTCCACCCAGCCCCACAGAACTCAGTTCCAAAAGGAAATCTCTTTCTCTCACTGCTTGCAAATTGTCAACACATTTTGGACAGCGTGTGAGAGACTGAATATACAAATGGACAATGGCTGGGCCATATATGACAATAGAACTCTGACCCACAAGCCTTAAAGCAATAAGCCCCAGAAGCCCAACCACAGCCCCTGTAGCAATCATTCAGGACAGCCAGGTCAGTGACTGCAGCTTCCTTTTGTGGGCTTCCAAATCAGGACCAACCAGAAAAAGCCAAGTATGCTTCCCAACCAATCACACAGGAGCCTTCAGCTTCACCATGTCAACAACCTCCTATCAGGGCCGGCCTGAGCTTTCCCTTGCTTTCGCTGTAAAACATTCCCGCTCCCTGCCAGCCACAAGTGATGGTGGCTGACCCCCTGCTATAGCAAGCTCTGAATAAACAGCCCTTCTGCTCTCCACACATGTCTAAATTTGTTAAGAGCATCTTGCATGTACAAGTGCTTGGAAAAATGGTAATGAGACTTAAGCAAGTGAACAGGTCCTCTGTAATAATGCCACCCATGGCCTCAGGTGATGAAAGAAAACCCAGTAAATGAAAACTCCATTTCACACTAAAATGAATTATTTCTTTTTAAGAAGAATTGATTAGCCTTAAATTCTGGCTCTGTTGTTGCCTTTGAAATATTGCCTGCCTCATCCCCCCCGACATGACCTCTTTTGGCAGGAAGGAGAAATGGCGAGGTGATGTCTTGGTTTCTTAGTGCTGCAGTAACAGAAATGCCACAAGTGCATGGCTTTAAGGAACAGAAATTAATTTCTCACAGTTTAGGAAGGTAGACGTCCAAAGTCAGAGTGCTGGCTCTAAGGGAAGGCTCTCTCTACCTGCTCTGGAGGAAAATTCTTGTCTCAGCTTCTCTAGCATTCTTAGCATTCCTTGGAGATCTCCACTTGGGATCCATCCTTTCCCATTTGTGCTTGCTTTCTTCTGTGCCTAATCTGCTCCTTTCATCTCTCAAAAGTGATTGGGTTAAGACACACTCTTCATTGATATGGGCTCATTAACATAACAAACAAATCCCTATTCCCCAATGGAATTACATCCACAGGGTTAGGATTTACAACACATTTTTGGGCAGGGGGATCACAATTCGATCTATAACAGGTGAGGACAGATTCTTCTTATCACTTCTGCCTGACAAAGAAGCAAGAACTGGTTGGAGATATGGAAAGAGCAGGACCTAGTGGCTGTCCCCCTTGAGATAGGGAAGGACGGTGGCACTGCGCACACCAAAATGTCCCCTAGCTTTGCAGGGATAGTTTGAGTCAGCAGGTATACCTCAACAAGAAACTTCCGCTCTGACAAACAACTATTGAGCAGATATAAGCTAGAAATCTCTACAGCCACAGAGCACCATGTCTGAAAGCAGGAAAGCAAGGTCCAGAACTCACAGCTGGACAGCATTTTTGTAAAAAGAATGGAAAGGCACGAGCTGCCATGCTAACAGAGATTAGTTCTGGGTGGGAGGCAGGGGTCACAGATGGCTAGCTACTGTTTTCTTCTACTTTTATTTTGTTGTGTTCTTTTTTGTGCTTTCCATGTGTGCTATAATAAGCATCAATGATTTATGGAAATAGATGTTATTTTTAAGAATATGAGTGTTGGGGGAAAAGATGACATATCTTGCAAGACATTACAAAGTGATGGCATACATGTCACCATATAAAAGATCTCTATTGAAAGGCAAGCTGTAAACGTTTCAACTTTACTGTGAGAAAATATTTTGTGACTGATAAGAAATGTTGAAGCCTTGGCTGGTAAAGAATTTGTCAGTGTCTTTTCGTGTTAGAAATCACAGTGAGCATACTCCTGTCAAAGAGTAAGAATGGTACTCTGCTAAAAAATAAAAGTAAAGAGATTTATCGAAGGTCTGAGACAGTTCCAACTGGGAACACGTTGGATCTCACAAAGTAAAACTAAATGCTCCAACATGGTGAAGTTACAGAGGCATTTTTATGAGGTAAAATACAACATTCTGATTAGAGGCTGTGAGATTAGGTAAGCAGGAGGCGGGACAACTCAAAGCGAGGGCTTTACCTAGTGTCTTAGTTACCTAGTGCTGCTGCTGTATCAGAAATACCACAAGCGAATTTTTTTTTTTTTTTGGGAAGTTTAAAAAAATAAAGAGTTTAAGCTTCCCAAAAAAGGAATGGGGAGGGTGAAGGAGGTGATGGAGGCCAAGGTGGGGTTGGGAGGTGAGTGTGGGAGAGCTCTGGGTCCCTGGGGGTGACAAGCTCCCTGTGGGCAGGACACAGCCCCTGGCCAGACTGTGCCCATCTTCCTGTTGGGCTGTGCCAGTGGCACTTCAGCCAGGCTCAGCTGGCCAAGGGGAGGGCACCATATAGCTGTCTGTAGAGTCTGTGTGGGTGGCAGGCCAGGAGGGCAAGGCTGGCTACGGGGGCCTGTTGTCCCCCAGGCCCCAGGCAAAGCATCCCTGTCGCCCAGCTAGCCCTCAAGAGGCCAAGTACGAACTCTGTCTGCAGTAGAGGTTGATGGGGTTCCCCATGCGGGTCTGCAGGAAGCCCATGTCTGAGGAGCTGAGGAAGCAGTCGCTGAGGAAGGTTAAAGAGGTATCAATGTCCATGTCCTGGGAGAAGGGGTCATTCCCCGGCATTTGGGGTGGCGTGAGGCCCTGCTGGAAGGGGTCACTGCTGCCGTAGGGGCTCTGCTCCATAGCCACGATTTGCTGCTGTGGTGGGGCCTGCGGTGTGTAGGAGGCCATCATGCCCTCCATGCGGCTGGACAGGACCTCTTGGCCCGGCCGCTGGGAGTTCTGCTGCTCCTGCTGGTGCCATTGCGCCTTCATCTTTGCTCTTTGGTTCTGAAACCAGACCTGGACTACACGAACGCTGGGGCCCATCTCTGCCGCCAGTGTCTCTCGGACCTTTCTGCAGGGCTTGGAGGAGACCTCAAAGGAGGCCTTGAAGGCTCTTCGCTGCTGCGTGATAAGGATTGTCCAGGGTCGCTTGGGCCTACGTGGGTCCTTCAGGTTGCCCCCGCTCGCCTTGCTTTGGCTGCCCTGCCCCTTGGCCTGCTTCATGTCTCCATCCTCGTCCGCACTCTTCACTATAGGGGACACAACCTGGCCAGAGTCAGACTCGTTGGGGCTCACGAAGCTGAGCAGGTCCTTCACCTCCCAGTAATCACCCTTTGCACAGTAGCTGGCCCTCCTTAAGCACAAACGCACTGCCCTTGTGTAGCTGCCGCTCACACACGCAGCAGCAGAAGCAGCCCAGGTGATACACGCATTCCAGCGCCCGCATCACGAACTTGGTGGGTGCAATCTTCTCCGAGCAGCCGCTGCACTTGGCAGTGAAGAGCTGTCGGTAGTCTTGTCAGCAGTCGGTTTCGGCTCCCGGAAGGAGCAGCTGGTGGTGAGGGCTTGCTGACAGGCCGTACACGGCAAACCCTCCTCGTGCCAGGACGACTGGTTGACTGGCGTCAGGAAGCGGTCGGAGATGGGCCGCTGGTAGCCCTAGCAGACAGCGGGATGCGGGCAGTCAGAGCCCAGCAGCACCCCTAGAGTGGCAAGCTCGGGGCCCAGGGCGTGCTCCTCCATCTTGATGCCGTCCAGCATCTTGGCGCAGTTCGCCAAAGACAAATTTATCACCTCACACCAAAGTAGGCTAAAAGTCCAAATTCAGGGCGTAAGCTCCAGGGAGCGGCTTTCGCTCTCTGTCAGCCTTCTCATCAATCTTCCCCCGGACTAGGAGCTTCTCTGTGCAGGGACCCCGGGTCCAAAGGACGCAGTCTGCTTCTGGCACTGCTTTCTTGGTGGCAAGAGGTCCCCCTGTCTCTCAGCTCACTTCTCTCTTTTATATCTTGAGAAACTGCCTCAAGGCACAATTCAATCTTGCAGATTGAGCTGCCTCACTAACACAACTGCCGCCCATCCCCCCTCATTAACATCACAGAGGCGGGATTTACAACCTATGGGAAAATCATGCAATACCGGACACAATTCAATCCATGACACAGTGATTGGCTGGAAACATGAATGTGGGCATTTTGGATTGGTTAGTTTAAATATATGACTAAGGGGGGTTCTACAGTGTGGGCACAAGGTAATTATAAACATTTCCTGAGGGCTGCTGAGGGGATTCCTGATGTGTCTTTTGTCATGACCCTCCCTTAGGAACATTCTTTCCATATCTTTAACCACAGAAAAAACATTTCCTTTGTTACCTACTTAAGTCTGTCTAAGGGCTTGATGATTGCAGGAGGAATTCTTATGTACTTAAACCTGGGAACCCTGGTGGCATAGTTGTTAAGAGATATGGCTGGTAACCAAAAGGTTGACAGTTCGAATCCACCAGGTTCTCCTTGGAAACCGTATTGGGGCAATTCTACTCTATCCTATAGGGTTGCTATGAGTTGGAATCGACTCGACGGTAATGGGTTTGGTTTGGTTTTGGTTCTAAGTCTGACTAAGGTTTTGACTTGCAGGGGAGATGAGCAAAAGCTAAGATGGAGTCGGGGCTCAGACCTGGGCTGATCATTCTGATACAAGTCAGGCACCTCAGTTTTGGAGCTCTCACACACTCCTGAGTTGCCCCAACACATTCCCCTGAGACTTCTGCCTGGCATCCTGCCTCACTTTCTTCAAGTCTCTGCTCAAACATTTATCAGAGCTCACTGTCCAGAAAAAGCAGCCCCCCACACCCTCATCACGTGTACGTGTGTGCTGTTTTCCTCTCCTCATTAAAAGCCCAGTTCCCTGAGTGTCTGCTGCCGGGACAATAGATATAATAGGCACTTGTTAAGTATTTCTTGAATGAATGAATCATCTAGATGTTTCAGGGAGTGATACAAACTGCTATTTTCTGATATGAGGTCAGGAAACCCAGTTCTCTCTCTCCTCTTGGGTTCCCTGAGGATGACATGTATACCGGGCTCTCAAAACAAAACAAAGGCCTTGGCCCCAAACTCCAATATATTCAGTCCCTGGGGAGCTCTTCCAGTCCATGAGATGTGCGGTTAAAGAAGCTGGGCTTGTAGCACAGGCTATGGCCTATAAATGCCAACCCCACTAAAAGGAACCAGGGCTCCTTAGAGAAATGGCTGAGTCCATGTCTGGGGCTGGAGTATACAAGATGAGCCTTCATGCATGAAAACAGGGACTTCTCAAATACTGTACTGGGTGACAACAAAAAAAGACCCAAGAGTCAACTTGAAGGAGCACCCATTGCCCAGAGATGGGACCATTTGAATAAGGATGACAATGTTTTGGAATACATCGAATATATTATAATCAGTGAGTTATAGATACTGAAAAATAATTAAAACGAAGTTAATGGTTCACCTGCGGAAGTTGCTAAGGCACAAATGTATTATTCTGAAAATTGTTCAAAGGAGGGGAAAGAATCAAGCATTTATCCTGCCTTCCTGTATAGACTGTATTTCACGATAAACAAATAAAGAGGGAATGTTTCTCTCTACAGAAGTGTTCCAGCCAATAAATGAAGAAGCAATGAGATAATAACAAAAATCACCACTTTGCAAATCCCCAGTGAAATAATGGATCTAGGTAGCAACAATCAATGGCTGCTAACTATTAAGTAAAAATCGATGAAGGGTATTACAATGGATGGATTAGGGTGAAAAACTAAACCCACTAATCAATTTTAACATCACTAGAAGTGAGCAACCAGGCCTCTATGTCTCAAGGGGTGTTAGAATTGGAAGCACACAGTACCACCTATAAAGTACTCTTGGAAAACAAACAAACAAACAAAAAAGAGCCTGAATCTAATCAAGTCTTTGGATCTAACTAAACTACCAGGTAATAGGAATTATAGAGGACAGGAGAACAAGTTAAAAGACAGCCTCAGTAAGCGATCAGCCAAATTCAGAAATGTGGAAATTCTGCAACAATGACTGCTTCTTCAACAAACATATGGTCAAAAAAAGAGAGGGAAATGTTAGGGCAAAAGGGAATTAAGACGTAATCAACCAAATACAGTGTGTAACCCTTGTTTTCATCCTAATTTGAACAAACCAACTACAGAAATATATTTTTGGCACAATCAAGGGAAAGTGAGTATAAATCAGGGATTAGGAACTATAGGAGCCCCGGTGGCGCAGTGGTTAAGAGCTCAGCTATTAACCAAAAAGTCAGTAGTTCAAATCCACCAGCCACTCCTTGAAAACCCCATAGGATGGTTCTACCCCGTCCTATAGGATCACTATGAGTGGGAATCGACTCGATGGCAACAGGTTATATACTATAAGAAATTCCTAATTTCGTTGAATGTTATGATGCTGTGGTCAAAGTTTTTAAGTCTTTACTTTTAGAGACACATATTGAAGTATTTGCATGTGTCATTATATGACGGCTGGAATTTGCTTTAAAATACTTCAGAAAAAAAAAAATGTAAATGGGAGAACAGCTAAAACAAGAATGCCAAAAGATGGCTCTTTGTGAAGGCAGATGTTGGCTCCTACAGTTTTACACCTGTGCTGCTTCTTGTCCACCTGGGGAAGAAGGAAGGATTGATTTTTTTTTTTTTAATTTCTGATTTGTTGTAGATCCATACTCTTATAAAGTACAATGAAAGCAAATTACCAAAAAAAAAAAGAGAGAGAGAGAGAAAAAAACAGATATACGACATTTAAGTCCATATCCTTACTGGATTCAACAGACATAAAATTATATTTCAATAAATATAATCAGAGCAAACATGGAAAGGGAAAACAATTTTTAAACCGTACAAATTCTTCATTGAACGAGTGTGTGTAAGTACTGAATATGGAGAATTGCTACTACACTCATGACTTTCTGTCATTCCACAATCATAACTCATCAGAATGCTTTTGTGATTTTTCATATTAAATGCCTCTGCACAGTTTTTTTTAAGCCTTTTATTTACTGTTTACTACATTACCCCCCAAAAAAAAACATTGATATGGAGTCGATCCCAACTCATAGCAACCCTAAACTTTTTTTTAATTTATTTTTTAGTAATTTTTATTGTGCTTTAAGTGCAAATTTACAAATCAAGTCAGTCTCTCACATAAAAACTTATATACACCTTGCTACATACTCCCAATTACTCTCCACCCAATGAGACAGTCTGCTCCCTCCCTCCACTCTCTCTTTTCGTGTCTATTTTGCCAGCTTCTAAGCCCCTCTACCCTCCCATCTCCCATACAGGCAGGAGATGCCAACATAGTTTCAAGTGTCCACCTGATCCAAGTAGATCACTCCTCAGCAGCATCCCTCTCCAACCCATTGTCCACTACAATCCATGTCTGACAAGTTGGCTTTGGGACTGGTTCCTGTCCTGGGCCAACAGAAGGTCTGGGGGCCATGACCACTGGGGTCCTTCTTGTCTCAGTCAGACCATTAAGTCTGGTCTTTTTATGAGAATTTGGGGTCTGCATCCCACTGTTCTCCTTCTCCCTCAGAGGTTCTCTGTTGTGTTCCCTGTCAGGGCAGTTATCGGTTGTAGCTGGGCACCACCTAGTTTTTCTGGTCTCAGGATGATATGGTCTTTGGTTCATGTGGCCCTTTCTGTCTCCTGGGCTTGTAATTACCTTGTGTCCTTGATGTTCTTCATTCTCCTTTGATCCAGGTGGGCTGAGACTCATTGATGCATCTTAGATGGCTGCTTGCTAGCGTTTAAGACCCCAGACACCACTCTTCAAGATGGGATCTGCACATAGTTTGAGCAAAAAAACATATATATCAATGCTTAATGTTTTTAATGTGACAAATCAGCTTGCTTCTAGCTTGTTAGTTTATCTAATCTAGTTTGGATTGACAAAAACACTACTCTGGGGGATAAACTTTTCTATGTTTCATTGTAATGACACTCCCAGTAGAGGAATCAGCCTTACAGAGGTACATCGATGGGAAGGCAGAAGAGGTTTTAAAGCAATTTCAGTAAGCTCAGAGTATTCATTTTTAACTTCCATCCAAAATGAAGCAACTAATGCTGTATTTTCAAAATTCATCTTCAATCTTTGATCAGTAGCCAGTTTTGTCAATTTATCCTGCAAAGTTGTAGTTCAATTTAAATTATCCATATCTTTTAATGAAGAAATAGATTTCAGTCACGGGTTTCTTATGTGTGCATTATCTTTTGATGGAAAATAAGATTCAAATTCATAGATACCCGGGTGTACAGTGATAGGCCATCACTTACTTCCTGATTATTGTTGTTATATTATGGGACATGTCGTAAAAATCTATAGAAATTCTAACTTTTGCTTTCCCCTTTCAATCTTATTTGCTATTGGGCAATATATTGCACTCCTTCCTTGTATGATCATTTTAAGATCATTAAAAATACCAAAAATATCAGACAGGAATCCCTGGGTGGTACAAATGGTTAACGTGCATGGCTGCTAACTGAAAGATTGGTGGTTGGAGTCCGCCCAGGGGTGCCTCGGAAGAACCATAGATTCATACCAGTTTTACATAGAAACTTGCCTTTCTAATAGTTGGCTGCAGTATCTGACTTGCTCTGTCCTTGACCAACAGACAACCAGAGGACTTCCATCTTGCTTTCAGTATTAATACTAAGGCGGGCCCTATCCCCAAAGTACTAAAAGTAAATGCTTTATTAGTCACTTCCTTGCCCCCTCTATGAATACTGATTCTTGCTTACCCCATACAACTCAGCTGCCAACCTCCTCCCTTGTGCCAAGCTGTTCTGTCAGGAACACACACCGAATTGGCCCAGGAGGAGCCCAGGCCATGGCTCAGGGGTTGGTTGAGTCAGCTGAGGGACATCAGACTTGAGGAGGTGAAATCATGCAGGGTCATGCTTTAGCATATTTAAAGCAGTTTGTGACCCAAAACAAGTTGACTGTTCTATAAACCAGGTGACCTAGTCTCTGCTACCACTCACCTTTCCCTAAGAATGGTTCCTGAAATGCCCATGGAAAGGAATTTGCAGTATGTGTTCACTCACAGTGAAGCTTCTTGCCTTTCCTTTACATACAGTTTTGGTCATTTTGAAACTGTCAGGTTGTTGAATATTACAATAAACAAGAATTCCATCAGGAAAGTTCTATGAGTAATTAAATCAATGATATCTGTGCTATGTTACCAGTTATTGCTAACACTCTTTAGTATAGAATTGAGAGATAATAGTGGTGTAGGGTCGCTGAGTCGGGATTGACTTGATGGCAATGGGCTTTGGTTTGTGACAGTTCAATGGTACAATTCTCACCTTCCATGCAGCAGGTCCGGGTTGCTTCCCAGCCAACGCACCTCATGTGCAGCTACCACCCATCTGTCAGAGGAAGCTTGCGTGCTGCTGTGATGCTAAGCGGTTTCAGCAGAATTTCCAGACTAAGATGGACTAGGAAGAATGGCCTGGTCATCTACTTTCAAAAATCAGTCAAACCTGGATAGAATGGAAGAAAAATGTAGAACAAAACTCAAATTCTTCAAAAGGGCCAGACTAACTGTACCAATTGAGGCCAAAGGATTCCATAAAACTATTATCCTGAGACACTCTTTAAATCTTGAATTGAACCTATCTCCTGAGATCACCTTTTAGTGGAATAGCAGGGTGGCACACAAAATAAAGGATATTACTCGTAAGAGTGGTGTTCTACTAAAAAACCATCTGTATGAGACCAAAAGGTCAACACTTACTCTAAAGCAAAAATGAGAAGATAAAGGGGGCAGGGAAACTAGAGTCCTGGAAATGGAACAACCAGAACACAATTAAAGGGAATGTGGACACATTGTAACTAATGTCACTGAACATTTTGTGTGGAAATCGTCAAATTGGAACCTAACTTGCTATGTAAACTTTTACCAAAAACACAATAAAATACTGTTTTTTTAAAAAGTCAGTCAGTGAAAACCCTATAGATCACAGCAGTCCAATCTACAACCAATTAGGGGAATAGTGCAGGACCAGGCAGCATTTCATTCCATTGTACATGGAGTCATCATGAGCAGGAGTCACTCAATGACAGCTAGTAACAGTATAGAATTATGGTAACTAATTATTTGTATTTAAAAAAAAGAAAATATCTTTAAAAATAGAATTAACAAAGAGTAACCTTTGCCGATGTAGAAGAACAGTAGTGTCATATGAACCTCCTTTCCATCATGAGGCCAGGGGAATGCATAGAGCCCCTTGCTTTTGGTTGAGTCTTTGATGTCACTGTGAGGTCTCCATGGTCTACATGATGAGGCTAAAGGTGGACTTACCTCCAAGGAAGCCATGTTCCTGCAGTCTGTTGGCCAATAGGTTTAATGCTATTAGTGGAGCTTCCAATTATGGCTCCAGGATTCTGTCTTTGGCTTTACCATGTAAGCATTTTTAACAATACCTTTGATGGTTACTCCATTTTTCTGACAAAACAGAGCTAGGAGGAAGATACAAAGTGATCGATCACAGAGTTGAGATTTAGAATGATCTTGGGAGTCAGGAATGAATGCCAAGTTAACACTAAAAAAGATTAATTTGCACAAGGATAAAGATCGGGCTTTACACAGACATCCCCCAAGTCACTTGTAAATTGTGAGTGTAGGGGGCTGAAAGAAATCCTCTAAAAAAAGACTTGCCAATCTCAGTTAATGCCAAGCACCATGTCAACAAAGAGTGTGACATGGCAGCTAAAAAGATGAGTCTACTCTGGGTCTAGGAGTCCCTGGATGGCACAAATGGTTAAGCACTCAACTACTTGATGAAAGGTTGGTGGTTCAAACCCACCTAGAGGATCTCAGAAGACAGGCCTGGTGATCTGTTTTCAAAAGGTCACAGCCTTGGAAACCCTATGGAACAGTTCTACTTTGTACACATGAGTTGCCATGAGATGACACTGCATTAATCCCTTCCGAAGAGCAGGAAGTCAGGGCTGCACCGACATGTCTGGGTGTCATGCTATAGAGTTTCCTTGCTGGTCTCGCTGTATCCATCCTCCCTTTCCCCTCCTCCCTGGCCCGTATAGCTAGATCCATCACCTTATTTGGTGAGACCACTTCCACATCCTACATCTCAACCCTCAATGACTCCCTACTGCCTACCAGACCAAGTGCAAGCCCTCTTCGACAACTCATTGCCTACCAGACCAAAAGCAAACCCTTGGCTGGGTAGTCAAAGCCCTCCATGTCTTGGCTAGCTCCCTTTCCCAGTATTCTTCTTTCAACTCTTCCTACATATTTCAACTGAATTTGAGATCTCACCATTCCCTAAATATATTCAGTTTCCCCATCCCCTTATAGAATGCCATCTCTCTCCATAGTCTTCCAGCTGCACCTGCTGGAAGGTTCTGATCCTTTTTGCACCTTGCCCTTACCACCTTCCACCTCAATTCCCAACCTCCTGCCCTTGAGGCTCCATGACAAATTGGTTCTTCTCCCATGGATATATTTTATCGTATCTGATTTGTAAGTGTTGGAATTCTGGGTAGAGTTCTGGTGCTCATATGATGGAATCAAGCACAGGGTACCAGGAATGCCTAGATCATGCTCCTTCTCCATATCCTCATGAAAGCTCAGACTGAGGAATCTATTTGTAAAGAACAGTTATGGGACGAGAGTAAAGTGCCATTTTATTAAATTTGGATCAATGCCTTTGATTCATAATGTAGAACCCACTAGGAAAATTAAGTTGGAATAAGCAAGTTTGGTCAAGGTCAAAGTGATACTCTTATTCTTCCCACCTCTACCTTCAGTGGTGAGTGGGTGAGTGGGTATATGACAGAGGGAAAGAGACAGAGAGAGAGAGAGATGGAGAGAGCCCAAGAGGGCACTGAGTCCACTTACCTGAGTAGATAATTTTAAGTAGAAATGGCCTGCCAATAGGTTCCAAGCCTTGCCTTTGTGTAAAACAGGAAAGCGGGAGAGGGCACCACAAATGGGTGGTGGTATTTAAGGCTCAGTCGCCCCATCACCTAGTAAAACATGGCCCAGTGACTGTCACGGGAGCTGATCAATCATAGGAACAACTCTCCCTTTAAAAGGAGACTGGAGTGGGGCAGAAACAGAAGCACGGAGAGAGGGAGCAGGAATGTTCTGTTATAAGCTAGATGCTTCTGGAGGACAAGAACATTGTTTTTATAAATTTATTAATTATCTATTTATAATACCCAATTCCTAGCATATACCTGGCACATGGTACTCAATAGATACTGTAGAATTTAATTTGTGATTTACATTTTAAGACTGGTATTGTCAAGTTTGAGTCAGTTCAGGATATTGTAACCAAAATGGGGAGAAGTTTGGAAAATCTATGGTATGGAAAACATTAGCAGGATTTGGGGGCATTTCTAGGAATGAGAGGGGATTTTCTATATTAAACAGGGTAGAACAAGGGCTAATGATGTAGGGACATGGTCGAAGGCTCTAGCAACATAAAGAAGACGCCTCCGTCTGGGGTCTTAAATGCTAACAAGCGGCCATCTAAGATGCACCAATTGGTCTCAACCCACCTGGATCAAAGGAGAACGAAGAACACCAAGGTCACACGATAACTATGAGCCCAAGAGACAGAAAGGCCACATGAACCAGAGACTTACATCATCCTGAGACCAGAAGAACTAGATGGTGCCCGGCCACAACCAATGACTGCCCTGACAGGGAGCACAACAGAGAACCCCTGAGGGAGCAGGAGAACAGTGGGATGCAGACCCCAAATTCTCATAAAAAGACCAGACTGAATGGTCTGACTGAGACTAGAGGAATCCCGGTGGTCATGGTCCCCAAACCTTCTGTTGGCCCAGGACAGGAACCATTCCCGAACACAACACATCAGACATGGAAGGGACTGGACAATGGGTAGGAGAGAGATGCTGATAAGAGTGAGCTACTTGTATCAGGTGGACACTTGAGACTGTGTTGGCATCTCCTGTCTGGAGGGGAGATAGGAGGGTAGAGAGGGTTAGAAACTGGCAAAATTGTCACGAAAGGAGAGACTGGAAGGGCTGACTCATTAGGGGGAGAGTAAGTGGGAGTATGGAGTAAGGTGTATATAAGCTTATATGTGACAGACTGACTTGATTTGTAAACATTCACTTAAAGCTCAATAAAAATTATTAAAAAAAAAAAAAAGAAGAAGACGCCTCCAATAACCAACCCTTCAAACAGAGGAAAGAGCTGCCTTGAGAAGCTGCCCGACTTAGCAACGCAAGGGGCATTCGGGCACTGCATCAGGAATTAGATTCCAGAGCTTCCAAAACTGAGTCTAGGAAAACTCGCTTCTCTGGGATTTGAGAGAAAGATAAGAATGATTTGTCAAACATTTAAAAACCAGAATCACATTTTAAAAATTTCATTTAATAAAATAAAGGAATGCCATTTCTTTTCTCTCTAGCCACCCTACAGATAACACATTTCAGACACTGCAAGCGCCACATGTTTAATTATGTTGTATTATCCTTAGGTCTTTAGAGACAAATGTAATAAGTCCCTGGGAATATGAGGTTTTTCACCACTATGGCCTGAAGTCATTTATATCCAGGCTGAAATGGATTTAACTAAACCATACTTTTTTTTCGCTGAAAGTTCAAGGTTATCTATTACTTTGAAGTTGGTAAAATCGTTTCATTTTTAGGAACATAGCTGGCATTTGACTGAAAAAAATTCTGCACCAGGTGTGAATGTTAAAGATCAGACTTGACTTAAATTTTCACTTTTTTTCTAACAAAATATTTGTCGCGAGACTAACAAATTCGAAGCAGGGCAAATGATAGCGTGAATATTTAAGTATATGAACTAATAAAAGCCGCCAACTGAAGCCCAAGAGAATGCTAGGTATTGGTAATTTTACAACTGGATGAGTGCTATTTTAATTATTGTGAGGAACTTGTGAGCTTAATCAATTTAATTATGAAGAAAATAATTATATTTTGTTTATTGCATATTTTGGTGTGATTAAAATTTACTGGAGAAAAAATCATCCATGAAAGAAAGATATTTTAACATTTTTCTATGAAATGACATTTGGTGCAGAAAAGAAATTGAAATATATTTTATATCTAAAGTCGAGCTATATTTCTTCATCACAGGCTGAGCTAGATTTGATCAGCATCAGTGTGTTGTAAATCAGCAGCTGCTGCCACAATTTGCCAAAATAAAACAAAGTACTTGTAGAAAGACTGTCTATTAACTTGAGCCCCTTTCTTATTCGTCATTTGCTACAATTTTATTTTATAGTCTCTTTTCGTCAGATGTTTCCTCTACCATAAAAATGTCGATAATTTCTAATATTTTATATTAATCTGCCAAATCAAGTTCAGACAATGCCATAAACCTGTTCTGTCAAAGATTTAGTTAGTGGGGCATGAAGAAGCCAGCATACTATCCTCAGCCAAATATTCAACCCAATTTAAATTAAAAAAAAAAAAAGGTGTATTGAGAACCTGCTACGTGCCAGGCACCATCCTGGGCTGGTGGTGTCAGGTAAACAGTATAGGCCAGGTTACTGGCTTCGAGAACCCACAGCCTGAAGGGGGAGCTGTACTTGCAGGGTAGCCATGGGGGAGGGGAAGGAAGTACAGGATGAGGTATCTTTTCAATGAGTTCTTGACTTAAAGGTCCTTCACTAAGTGTAATTCAATTAAAAGTAACCTCATACAGTGATGTCTAAGTTACCTAGTGCTGCTGTAACACAAATACCACAAATGTGTAGCTTTAAAGAACAGAAATTTATTTTCTCACAGTTCTGGAGGTTAAAAGTCCAAATCAGGGTCTTGGCCATGTTGATTCCTTATCTGCTGGTGGCACCAGGCATAACTGGGCTTGTAGGCAATCCTCACATGCATCTTCCCCGTTTGTGTGTACGTTTCTGTATCTCATCTGCTCTTTTTATAACTCAGAAGTGATTAGGTTATAACCCATCCTACTCAGGTATGATCTAATTAATACAACAAAGAAAACCCTATTCCCAAATGGGATTACATTCACAGACATAGGGGTTAGGATTCCAACACATACGGGGGGGAGGGGCCAATTTAATCCATAACAATTAAGATAGCTTTTTATTTTAAAAATGTAAAATATTATATTCAAACTATAAATATCCATCTGTTTCCAGTAGAAATGGGGTGTTTCTCTCTCCCCAGAGGGCTCCTCCACCCAATTAAACACACTGAACCAATTTAAAAATATTTCTTTCATTGCTCTAAAGGGGGCATGAGTGTTAAGTGGAACGTACCAGTTAATTTTGCAGTTAGATGAACCCCCAAAGACTTTAACACATTCTCCTCTCTTCAGAAATGAACTTCCACCTTCAGAAATGAGCATTGTGATCAGAGAAACAGAGAGCTAAGGTGGCCTCTAGACATTGTTTCTAAAACTGGGGTGCTCAGACCACTCAGGGCCCTTGTTATGAGCGTGGATTTTTGGACTCCCCAGATTCCTCTTGGACCCCTGGTGGGGAAGTAGTTAAGAGCTCAGGATGCTAACCAAAAGGTCAGCAGTTCAAATCCATCAGCCGCTTCTTGGAAACCCTGTGGGGCAGTTCTGCTCTGTCCTATAGGGTCAGTATGAGCTGGAATCGACTTGACAGTTCTGACTTATAGCGACCCTATGCACAACAGAATGAAACATTTCCTGGTCCTGTGCCATCCTCATGATCGTTGCTATGCTTGAGCCCATTGTTGCAGCCACTGTGCCAATCCATCTTGTTGAGGGTCTTCCTCTTTTTCCATGACCCTCTAATTTACCAAGCGTGATGTCCTTCTCCAGGAACTGGTCCCTTCTGATAACATGTATAAAATATGTGAGAGGAAGTCTTGTCATTCACACTTCTAACGAGACTTCTGGCTGTACTTCTTCCAAGACAGATTTGTTTGTTCTTCTGGCAGTCTGTGGTATAATCAATATTCTTCACCAACACTACAACTCAAAGGCATCAATTCTTCTTCAGTCTTCCTTATTCATTGTCCAGCTTTCGCATGCATATGAGGCAATTGAAAATACCATGGTTTGGGTCAGGCGCACCTTAGTCTTCAAGGTGACCTCTTTGCTTTTCAAAACCTTGAAGAAGCCTTTTGCAGCAGATTTACTCAATGCATCATTTGATTTCCTGACTGCTGCTTCCACGGGTGTTGATTGTGGATCCAGGTAAAATGCAATCCTTGACAAATTCCATCTTTTCTCCATTTATCATGATGTGGCTTATTGGTCCACTTGTGAGAATTTTTGTTTTCTTTATGTTGAGGCTCCATGCATACTGAAGGCTGCGGTCTTTGATCTTCATCAGTAAGTGCTTCAAGTCCTCTTCATTTTCAGTAAGCAAGGTTGTGTCATCTGCATAATGTGGGGCGGCCGGATTCCAGGGTCCATGAACAGGTGGGGCAGGGTCCATCTAGGAGGTCTTAGAGCCTGTCCAGAGAACCATTTTCTTTGCTGCCTTTTACCATTAATTCTTGCAGCACATTTTCTAAATGCACGTTTGTTTTGTGTGGTCTCTTTTTTATAGTCAACTTTAGTTTCTGCCATTTCCAATCATTCTTAGCTCTTATAGCTCTGCCAGTTCTCATAGACTGACACTTCCTGCTGTCTACCATGAAGTAACTTTGGGGAAAGAGATTATTTCCTCTCTTCCTCCTCCACCCCCACAGGCTTTTTTCTGTTTAACTGAAGAAATCAGAAAAAAGACCCCAACTGTGTATTTAGGGGATCTTTTCCCAGCTGTGTTAGGGCTGTATTTGATTATCCGGTGGCAGCAGAGACCCAGGATTGATAAAATGGTTGGTGTCTGGATGTTCCAGCAGGAAAATTGTGCCCTCAAGGTAAAAGCCCAAACCCCAAGTAGGGTCCTATGGGGAACCCCTTGGCATGGGAGAGTCCCCATGTGATGGGTCTCCTCATTCCTCTCTCTACTCTCTGTGTCTCCCGGGGCTGATCTCCCCTCCCGCACGTGGCAGAAAGAAGGCAGTTTTTAGATCGAGATGTTAAAGCCTTATTATCCAATTGCCCCAGTAAAATGCATAAAAACGTTGGTGTGACCTGGCTATATATAGTTCCTAATTTAACTTATCAACCCTCCTCTTTTTTTCTCCATCTCCATGTAAGCAAACAGAAATTTGCTTACATAGGCATGACCATCACTTGAACCCATTCTCTGGTTTCAGTGATATTCATTCAAAAAATATTGAATGTCAACATATGCCTAGCACTATGCTGGTGCCAAGGTAAATATGGAAAGAAAAAAACAAAAACAGACAAAATCCTTGCCGTATTGGAATTTACATTCTAGTGAGGAGAGGCTGATGTTAAAAAAAATAAGTTAAATAGTTTGCTAGATAGTGCTTTGGAGGAAGATAAGTTAGGGAAAGAGGATAAGTAGAGTTTAAAGGAGTACAATTTTAAATAGTTTAGGAAGGCTTCGATGAAGATGGCATTTGAGCAAAGATGTGAAGGAGCTGAGGGAATGAAAATCCAGTTGCCATTAAATAGATCTGACTCATGGTGACCCCATGTGTGTCAGAGTGGAACTGCTCCATGGGATTTTCTTGGCTGTAATCTTTGTGGAAGACCACCAGGCCTTTCTTTCACAGTATTGGCAGGACTGGGTCCTTCTGGAGACTTCAGGGGGAGAATCCATGTCCTTGTTCTTTTCAGCCTCTATACACCACCTACATTCCTTGTCTCATGGCCCCTCCCTCACATTACCCTAACCTATTGTTCTGTCATATCTCCTGCCACCCACTCTGATCTTTTGCCTTCCTATTACAAAAACCCTTGTGTTTACTTTTAGAGCCCACACAGATAACTCAGGCTAATCTTTCCCTTTCAAGATTCTTAATTAATCATATCTGAAAAGTCCCTTTTCCCATGTAAAATAGCATTCATAGGTTCTGCAGACAGGATGTGGCCATCTTTGGGGGCTGTTATTCAGCCTCCACAGTGAGTGAGCTGGGAAGTGACATGATCTTAACCGGTTCACTCTGGCTGCTGTGCAGAGAACAGGCTATGGCAGGGAGGGGCCCAAAGGAGAAGCATGGAGACAAGTCCAGAGGCAGCTGAAATAAGCTAGACAAAAAATGAGAGTGGACCATGGTGAAAGCTGGGGAGGTGGTGAGAAGGTAGAGCTGCCTGGATTTGCTCTTTGGTCAGATGTGGGGTGAGAAAGAGAGATCACAATGACTCCAAGGGTTTTGACCTGAGCAATTGGAAGGATGGGGAGCATAATGAAAGTAGTGGAGAGACATCTGTTAGTGAGATTGGAAATGAGTCCAGAGGATACAAATGGTATTTAAAGCTGGATGAGATCTCCAAGGGAGTAAGTGTAGACAGAAAAGAGCCATGGCATCTGCAGGAGATCAAGATGACAACCAGCAAAAGAGACTGAATAGAAACTGTTCTTGAGGAAGAAGAAAGACCAGGACAGTGATATGATGTTCTGGGTCACTTGAGCTGAGGAACAAGAGCTAACTCTTGGGATCTACAATGTCAAGACTACTGGGACCTTGAAGAAAGTATTTGGTGAATCGGTAGGTTTGCATGTCTGATAAGAGTGAGTTTAAGAAAGCATTGGAGGACAGAAATTGAAGACAGCAAGTGTGGTAGGTAGAGGAAGAAATGGGGTCAAGAGAGAGCTTACTTTAGGATGTGTGCTGATGGGAGAGATCCAATGGAGAAGAAACAATGGAGATAGAAGGAGAACTGAACAAGATACGGGCCCATAGGCTTGTAGCCTGTTAGCTAGAAAGGAGTATGGAAATTGTCAGCAAGATCCCTCATTTTCAGGGGAACGCCTGAACTTGGGTGTGGAGCCGGCTGCTTCTTCATGCATGGGAGCTGGTGCTATGGGACACTGGTTTGTTCCCCTGCATTTCAAGCTCCCTTTCCCAAACTGGTCACCAGGCTGTCAGCATGTCCTTTCTTGCCTTGGGTACTAAGGTGTGCAAGGAAAAAGACAGAAGCGTCTTGCAGTCTCCCCTTGCCTGCCATTTTTAAAAGCCCAAAAGTCACTAAAGAAGGGGTTCTAAGTGTACAGGGTTTGAAGGTTGGTGGGTCCTACAAGTAGTGGGACCACCACTCAAAGCTTTGGCAAGACCCTTGAGAGGATGACTGTCCAACCCCCAGCCTCTACCAAGCCCCTGAGGAAGCTGTTGAGCTGGCCATCTCAAAGGTATGAGCCAGCTGGTACTTCCTGCTGTGACCTGGGGAGGTCTGTCAGTACTTGGGGCAATGGAGGACCCCAGAACCTTGATGTCTTATCATGACAAAAATTGAATTTCCTACCTTCCCAGTGGGTCAAGGACTTGGAGTTGGAGTCAGGTTTAATCATGTTTATGATCGAGGTATAGTACAGCTGAGGTTGTTTCCAGTTTTGCCCGAAAGCTCCTGTCACCTTTTAGCCCCTAAGACTGAAGTTATAGAGGCCACTTTTGTTTCCACACTGTGCCCTGTTCCTGGTAAACTGAGTCAGAGAGCTCAGGGCCCTGGCACAGTCACTCACCCTCTGCCCTCTCTTCTGGGTATGGGTGTGTCCACAGAAAAAACCTGATACCTGAGCACAGCCTGGACGGAGGCTGATGCAGAGCGAAGTTTCTGCTGAGTCCCAGAAGGGGCTCTCCCTCCCGCCTGTGTAGGTGCCCCTCCACTCCAACAAAGCTCTGCTAGCCTCTCCCCTTTCCAGCTCTCTGTGGGTTCCAGCTGGCCTCAACCTCCTCACGCTCTAGCCAGTAGCACACAGACAACCCCAGTCTCTGCCCTACTCTGTGTGAAGGCGTCTGGGTCAGCTACCCCAGCCTACACTCTGAAACACCCAGCAAAAGGAGAAACACAGACAAAAAGAGGACTAGGTGGGGTGAGGGCACTGTGGTAACTAACACTCCTCACTATTAGAAGGCCTACCCCATCTGGGCTCTCTTGCTCCCTCACTTCCTCAGGCCCAAGCAGGGGCTTCAAGACTGGAGAGGCCAGGCCAGGTGGAAGAGTAAGAGATTTCACATGTGGATGAAGCCATGGTTCACTTCTGACTTCAGTTTCCATCTCAATGAACAATGTGTGATGTTTACATTGCCACAGAACAGCTAGAACTTTAGCTTATGGGCCACAATGTGCACAGCTAATGTCACATATTATCATGTATCATATTCTAACAAGTCTAATGTTTTACAAAAATTTGAAGAGAGGCCAACAATATTATTTTCCTCTGGAACGCTAACGTCAATACCACAAACAGAGGGGACTATCACAGCCTGTTAGGGAAGGGCATTTTGCTGGATTCTCACCCTCCACTGCACCGTTGGTCTCTCTGTGGATGGAGAAGAGAGTCTAGGCTGCCTGGACCCTGACTGTCACTTTCGCTTCCTCCACTGTCTCCTAGACCTTTTGCACTGAGGGGTACGTATTCCCATTGGAGAGGAGTTTTACGGGGATGAATCGGGAAGCTGGGTCTGAGGAGCTCAGGGTAGTGCGCCCACAGGTGGTTGCTTCGAATTGCTCCACTCCTTCATACAACTCTGACCGGCCTGGCTTATTATTGAGATGTCCTATGGAATAAGACTCTTTCAGAAGGGCTTGGAAGGCCCAAGGAGTCCAGCTCTGTGGATTACGTCCCAAGAAATGAATTTTCGCACTTGAAGCGTCTACAGAATCGAAGTCACAGTACATCTGTACCCAAATGGTAAATTTGCAGTGATAGCTCTGAAGAGAGAAACTGAAGTATGGCTCAGCAATCTGGCCCAAAGTCTTGGTTCTGCCATTTACTAGCTTTATATTTTCAGTCAAGTCTCAAACTTCTCTGGACCTTAATTTTCTCATAAGTAAAATTAGGATAACGGTGTCCTCATCTGTGAGGATCAAATGAGACAGTGTATGTTCAGCACTATGATCATTTGTTACGGAAATGGGCCCCCAAGGAATCACTCCTTCCTGTGTCTGTACCCTTGGTAGTCCCCTCCCACACCGATTCTGGGATTAGCCATGTGACTTGCTTTGACCAATGTGGCATTAGCAAACAGCATGCGAGCAGAGGCTTTAGATGTACTGTACACTGCAGTTTGCCTTCTTGTGCTACCCCAAGACTACCATGTGAAGAAGCCCAGGCTAGCTTGTTGGTGACATGTGGCTCAGCTGTCAGCCAGCCCAACCACAAGTCATGTGCATGAGGCCACCTTAGATCATCCTATGCTAGTTGAGCTGCCAGATGGCTACAGCCATATAAGTGATTCTAACTGAGACTGTGGAAGAACCATAGAGCTGAGCCCAGTCCAAACTGCTAACCCACAAGTCAAAGCCTAGAAGCCAAAGTCTACTAGGAACACACTTGTAGTCACACAAAGCTTTATTTAACTTGCTGCAGCAAGGGAGCGTATATGGCAGAGGAACCAGTAAGAGGAATTTGGGGGGAACTTATTGCAGGATTTGGTGTCTGCTGGTGATTCTACAAAGGGTTTAAGGAAGCAGGGTCCAGTTTTGATTGGGTGCTGTCAGGAAGTGGGGACAAGTTGGTGAATGAATTTCTTGGTAATTTTTATCTATGAGGTAGAGGTTTAAAGTGGAATTAGAGTTGTCGTTGGTAACTCATGTTACCTAGGAGAGGAGAATGTTCAGTTGTTTTGAGGTTGCAGAGTGTCCTGGTCTCTCTATAGTTTTAGGCGTGATCACAAAGTAGTCTTGTTTCTGTCTTATTCCTCCATAATCAAAGAATGGCCTTGTCTGAGTATTATTTCTATTCTGTGAAACAATGTACATTCAGGAGCACGATATGTACATTCAGGAACACAACAGCTGCCAACTGCTGGCTGTTGGGGCCACTTTTTACTTTCTCACACAGAATCGTGTACAAATAATATGATTGTCTTAAGCCTTTAAGTTTTGGGGTGGTTTGTGATTCAGCAATAGATAACTGATATAAGCACTTTGCAATGCCCAAAGTTTGTCCTGGATTTCTAATCCCTGCTGTGGCCCCAAATCAGTGGTATTCTGAGTGGAGAAGCTTGGCAGAACGTGAGGAGTCAATGAGGACCTGCCAAGGACAAAGAACAAGAAGGGCCTCAGAGGACTGAGGTGGCCACACACCTGGCAGCAGACCCCACCTGTTCAACCATCTCCTCCTTTGAGACCGGCTCTGCATCTTTCAGATGATGCTTCCTAGAACTAGACCACAATGTTCCATTTTCCTTTCCCAGCCCCTCCCTGCCCATGGCCCTGTCCTGACTTGGGGCAGTAAGGCCAAGGGCAGACTCCCCAAAACCACTTCTTGGTTAACATCTCTGACAGGCATATGAAAGCCTATACCTATCTGTGCATGAACAAGCTAATGTGCTCACAGAGCCTTCTGTGGGTTCAGTCTTCATAAACATTAGTGGAGCCTATTTGCTTTTTGGTAGAAGGTCATATGTCCTTGCTCTGGGCACTGGAGGTGCTGGCCTGTTTTATGGAGACATGACTGAGGAGTAATCTTTCTTGGTTGTTGTTTGACCCCTCGCATGGCCAATAAACCAAGAGTGAACTCTTCTGTTTTTTGACCAAGTGCTTTGAGCTTAAATCACTGCCTGTTGGATTCTGGTTATAAATCTCCTGAGGACAGGTAATGCTTCTTGCAATTGCTTCTTTAGCCAAAACCCTCAGTGAAGTAAAGCGGAGGAAGAGGTACAGTAAATCTTATCTTCCTCTTATGAATATTCTATAGGCTGTTTCCTACTGACAGTTTAAAAATTGACTCAAACTTAACCAACTTCTAAACTACAAGAATGTGTTTTTCCACTCACCCTCAAAGCCAAAGGCAGTGAGTTCATCAGAACCTGTCAGTCAGGTACAGAAACATTAGGATGACTGAAAAGCAGCCACTTGTACTGGCTTCACAAAAAGGAAGAAAGTAAACCCCACTGGGAACACTTGTGACATTTGCCTTGGTTCAATAGATTCTTGAAAGAAAATGAGAAGCACTTGCTTCCTTTAAGGGTGTTAAGGGGGCTTTTGAATTTTAATAGACTCTTCTTCCCTCCTTCTTACTCTATCAAACCAGCACAGAACCAAAAACTAATTGCAGAGTCGTATGTGTCAACTCAACTACAATAAGCTGGATCATCCATTCCTAGGTGTAAGTGTCACCAGGGCTCCTTTAATAGTTAGTCAGGCAATATCAATGTTAAGATAGAAATTAAATCCATACTTTGAAGTCACAATAACTCAGCAAAGTGTTTCCACCCTGGATAAAAATATCCACAAACCGGTTTCCTCTCTCTGTCCCCTTCTAGCTGTCATGTAAGGGTTTTGTATCTCAGTTTCCTTGTTTGTATTAATGTACTTCCATTCATCTCACAAGATTGCTACAAGGAATGAGTGATAAAATGTAAAATTACTTTGAAAAATATAAACTATATACAGACATGTTCTCTATTGAATTTCATAAATGTATTTAATTTTTTATTTCATGATATCTCACCATAATTCTATCACAGTGAAATAAATGGGAACAGCTTAAAACACATCCTACCCACAAGAATAAATTGTGAGCTCCTTGAGGAGAAAGCCATTTTCAGCTCATCTGTATATCCACAGTGACATGAATCCCCCAAGGAAAGGTTCCTAGGAAATGTTTGCACAGATATATGGATGACACGTGAGTTGACTGGATGGATGGATGGGTGGATAATTGTTTATACGGACGGATGGACAGACGGACGGACGGATGGATGGATAGATGGATGCAGGTCCAAGGTGGTATGCATCAATATGGACATTCAAATTGTCAAAATATTAAAATACTTCCACATTGGTTGGTAAAGAGCCCTTGCCCTGAGCTCCTAAGTGTCCCCTGCTGTCCTGGCTTCTTCCCCAGGGCCCTCAGTCCTTTCTCACAATCAAACAACTGAAGAGCTATCTGGCACAGCATTCTATGCTGGCAGGCATTCTAATAGGTCAGTGTCTATGCCCTAACCTTTGTGAAACATTTCAACTATCACTCCTACTTGGATGTATGCCTGTGATGATTAATTTTATGTGTCAGCTTGGCTAGGCTATGGAGCTAAGTTGCTTGGCTAGGCGATGGAGCTAGTCTAGATGTTGCTATGAAGATGTTTTGTAGATGTGATTAACATTTACAATAAGTTGACTTTAAGCAAAGGAGTTTACCTCGATAATGTGAATGGGCCTTGTCCAATCAATTGAAGGCCTCAAGAGCAGAAACAGAGGTTTCCCAGAGAAGAAGCAATTCCGTCTCAAGACTGTACCATAGAAATCCTACTTGAGTTTCTAGCCTGCTGGCCTGCCCTACAAATGTCAGACTCAAGACTGCAACATCAATTCTTTCTTGAGTTTTTAGCCTGCCCACCTGCCCTTTATATTTCTTAATTTCCCAGCTCCCACAACTGCATGAGCCAATTCCTTAAAATCAGTCAATCTCTCTCTTTCTCTCCAACCTTCTCCCCTTCACTTGTTCTATTTCTTTGGAGAATGTTGACTGATACAACAACCATTTCATTACTGGGCTAGTTTTAGGCTAATGGCCCTAGGATAAAGCTCTTAATAAGTCTAGTAAAGAGACTTAAGTTTGCTGTCAGTACTTCCTCACTCACAGGATAAAACTCCTTCAAGACACCATGTTGTAATCTGAGATCTCTTCAGGCTTTAATTTTGGTTCTTCTTCTCTACACTCCACACTTTCTAAATCATGATTTGTCATGTGTGGCATAAGACTTTTCCTCAAGTAGGTACATTTTATATTAACTCAGTTTCTTAAGAGTACAGGTTTTGGGGATACACAGGTGCCTGCTCTGTGTATCACAACCTACGTGTCATTCATGAAACCCTGGAAGAACGTGTGACAGTTTTATATCAGCCACACAAGGCAGAGCTCATTTTCTGTGGTGTTTTGGGAGAAGTGTTGGTCTCACAGGGCTTCAGCTGTTATTATGCGGCTTCAGCTCCCCACCGCCCTTGGCCCCTTGCTGACCACCCCTTGGAACTCTGGGACTGCCGCCCTCCATGTACACTACAGCCACCATCTTACTAGCTTTGGCAAAGGTGAATCAGGGACTCCACTTCCTCTCAGTTCCCTACAGTCTTTGGGCAGTAATGGTCTCCTGCTCAACACACACACACTTCCCGATGATAAGTAATAATATTCAGAAGCAAAACAGTTTAGTAATACATGGGAGAAAATATTTTCCTAAGAGCACCTACCCTGCTGTTTCTACCCACAGATGGCCCTTTCATTACTGTGTCCTTTTGTCCACCCTCCTCTTTCCAGGCCATGCCCAGGATACAAAGGAAAGGGTGCTTTCCTGCCCCTTATCAAATAGCTGAGAGCTTTAGTTGACAAACACTGGGTCAGGGTTTGGAAATGATAAATTCTTTACCTTGGACCAGATTGGAGTTCTTGTAAAGGTGGTCTCCTCTCTCCCCTCCCCTCCTCAGGGACTCTGTCATCAGAAGGGACTCCCCAGAGGATCTATTCTCAGCACTGGAAGGCAGGGAGGGGACTCCTCCAGCTCCAGTTATCTTTCTGCTACGTGTCACTGTTTCTTAAAAGCAAACGATGTATCATTTACTATTTGGCAAAGTTTTACCAAAGGGAATTTGCCATAAGAAACACAAAAGTTAGGGTCCCAGCAAGTGCACTGTGTGAAAGACTGTGGACACAGCAAAGGCCAGGCAATGAAATGTTATCAATCCCTTCTGCATTTTGAGAGGAGAAAAACATAATGGTGTCATCCTTCAACAGAGGGTATATTGAATGATATTTTATTATTAGCTCCCACTCCTCTGACACAAAGAATAAAAGAACTGGAATATCTCAATTCCCTCCATTAGAGTGCCAGGAAAGAAGCATGGCAGTAATACCAGGGCGGCTGCCTTCAACAGCACCTGCCAAATCTAAAGTGGAAATACTCTTCTGACCCATTATTCTCCATTCCTCTACCATTACAGAGCTGGCTGACTTTTCCCCTCCAAATGTCATATTTCTTGTTATTTTTTCTTGACAAAGCGTAATAATGGTAGTGTCAAATAGTAACGCATTCGAAGACATTAACATAAAAAATTTAGATGAAAGAAGGCTTCACTGTTTGCTGAATGCACCAATCACGTGGTGCTCCAGGGTAACAGGGTTAATTTGCATCATCATTAACTGTCGGAGACCAGAGGTAGACTCCTGCTCTTTTCCCCACTCCCGCCCCCGGCTCCCTGGAGACACTGCTAGACAAAGCGCGTTCCCACGCAGGATTTTCCTCATGCTCGCAGCCCTTGCTTCTGTGTGTTTGCAGAGCTCGGCTCCTGCCCAGTGAGGATTGAGCCTTGAGCCTCCACAGGAAGGACCTGCAGCCTGGCTCCCAGCGGTGGCGGCAGTCATCTGGGAGTAAGGACTGCACTGGCTGCCAGTGTTCATCTGACCCCCTTGGCCAGTACTGACAATCTAGCCAGGGGAGGTGGGCCGGTCCCATAGTCTGAGCTGAGGGTTTTCCTTACTAACGGACAACTTCTATAATTATAACAATTATAGATTTCAAGAAAGAGAGCCCTGGCCTCATCCCTTCTGAGATGAGCAGAGAGAGACAGAGGAATACGAGCCTCTTCCTTTGTCTGTGACACAAATGGCTCACGTTCAACTACTAACCTAAAGGTCAGCAGTTCGAACCCAACCAGTGGTGCCTGGGAAGAAAGGCCGCATCTGCTTCCATAAACACGACAGTCAAGAAAACCCTATGGAAAGGTTCTACTCTGTAACACACGGGGTTACCATGAGCCAGAACAGACATGACGGCAGCGGGTTTGGTTTGGGTTTGGGTTCCCTTTGTCTAGGCTTTATGGTTCACGAAGCACCTGGTAGCACTCGGGGTCTGTCCAGGAAAACAGAAATCCCCCTACATATTGGAATAGAGGAATTGAATACAGGGCATTGGTTGATGAAGTGATAGGAGAGCAGAGGACTTAAACGGGGTGGCAGGGTGGGGAGTGGGGGGATGGGGGGAAATGCAGATTAGCCACAGCAGGAAGCCTCTAACACACCAGGGCCCATGAGACAATGGGAGGAGGGGGTCCTGCCAGAGCCCAGAGGTCTTCCAGCAGTTGTTGACAGTGGAGGGACAAAGGGGGTATCTGGTAAAAGCTGGAGTTGTGACAGAAACACAATCATTGCTGAGATGTAGGAAGCAGGACCAGAGCGGGTAAGGGAAGCATCAGGACGTTTCCTTTCCTCCCTCCTTCCTTCCAATTTTCCACCAGGCCTCCTATCACCCCAGCCTACCAGGTAAGAGAGTCTGGAAATGTAGTTCCCTGTGACCAGAAGAGGAGCCAAGGACGGGCTGGGAATGGACCTGAAGAACACTGGGCTGCCAGTCTTTCTTTTTCCTTGGTTCACAGACCAGGAAGACTAAGACCAAGAGCTTAGATGGCCACCCCATCATAAACTCCAGCTTTGCCCCTCTGGCTCCATCCCACCCTGGAAAGGGGAGCAAGAATATGCAAGGGGAAAGGTCTGCTCAGACATGGGAAAAAAGAAGATTCTAGAAAGAATTTGGAAGAGCCAAACCCAAGGGCTGAGAGGGCCATAACGAGGAGTTTGCTTAGGTTGAGCTCCTAAGCCTCCTAAATTTTATTAGGAACCTGGTCTAGAAGCAGTCCACAATAAAGCAGAGGGAGAAAGATGAGGCTAGCTATGTAAAAGTGACTTCGTAACCACATCATATGCTTGCATTTGACGAACTAGCATTATTTGAACCACAAATGCCTCGTACTATAATAAAATAGTCCTCACAGTTAATAAGGCTTATGGTGCTGTTGTGAATCAGGATAGCCAGACTGGAAGTCCAACACCGTAGCTCACTCTTGTGGCCTTGCACTCGTTATCTAACCTTTCAGAACTTCTAATCCCTCTTCCGGAAAATGGAGTTCCAGGATCTGTGGCGAGGATGACATGAGACAATGAACCATAAAGCACTTAGCACACAGCCTGGCTCCCAGAAAGTGCTCAAATAATGTGGGTCTAGTCTGTAGGGGAGAGAATCCTCTCAAAGCCTCGGGCAGAGCCACCTGTCTGGCCGATAACAGACGAGCAATGGCCTCCTGCCACCTGCCTTTATGGCTGGGTGATAAAGGAGCCCCGAGAGCAAGCGGGGCTGAAGGTGGCAAATGACCTTCTGAGTCTGTGGCTCCTTCATCACAAGAAACAAATCATGGCCTGTCAGGACAGCCCTGGAGGCAGAAGGAGATCAGAAAAACGTACTTTCGCTGGCAAAATTTACAGCTTTTAGATGCCCATGAAGGTCCTGCAGCGTGGCTTGTGTTGTGTTGAGAAAGAAAAGACCCTTATGGAAACAGCGGAAATCCTGTGCTGTCCCCACTATTGAGGAGGCTGGCAGTGGTCCAGCACCTAGGAACCCTTGAGGATGGGGAACAGCTGGGGCAGAGGAAGTGAAGGTGAAGCAGCAGCCAGTGGGCCTGTGAAAATGCTCAGATGTCTCTGAACCTCCCAGGCTCCCTGTCTGGCCTCCGCAGACAGCCTCACTGGCCCCTGGAGACGGCGGGGAGGGCAGGGGAGGCTGAGGCAGTCAGTGGACTAACTACATGATATCCAAGGGCATGGAGGAAGAGTGGGCCAGCACACAGAAAGGATGCAAGGAGCAGGATGCTACTGGATGAACAGAGGCCAGAGCTCTGTAGAAAGAGCCAGAAGTTTCTACTCTGTGAAGTAAAACACAAAATTATATCTAGTCTTCCTGAAAGAAATCAATCCCTTCACAAGGAATTCAGGTAGCTTCATCTGAGATTTTAAGCCACAGTCTTAAGACAATGTCTTATTTCATTAGAGCTGTTTGCACCAAGCCACCACCACCTCATCCCCATACTGTCGGGGCGCAGTCACAGTAGCTGTGCAATCCTGCCCAGTGTCAAAATAATGACCATTAAAAAAAACAAACAATGAAAATACAATTCGTAGGGGATGGAGAGAATGGAGTGAGAAGAGAAGGTTCTGGAAACTCTAAGAAGGGCCACAGTTGCTGGGTCCAAGATGCAGAGGGCAGTATCCATTTACAAACTTTGTTTGGGTATCACCAGGTGAAGGGCACTAGGAGAGTCTGCCAAGCTCTGCCCCTCACTATCTGAAATGGGAAACACTGTAATAAAACCAGACGGGATACATGCTCCAATGGAGGAGAGTATGACTGTGCTTAGGAACAAGGATGGACAGGATGGAAGGGAGGGGTCACTCTGATGAGAGTCTGGCTGGATGTCTTGGTAAAGGAGAGGTTTGGATGGAGTTCAGAGGACAGCATGGCAGGTAGAGATGGAGGCTGGGTTAGGGTGTTTCAGGGAGGGGACAGAGCTTCAGCAAAGAGGCAGAGGTGGACAACCCTGCTCTGGGGACAGGAAGTCTGATGTGTCCAGAGTTGTGAGTCTGGGAAGGTATTGTTCCTCAGCTGGTATATATTGTCTTAACATCAACATGTAACACAGGTAATTCGTGCTTACTCAATATTCATTTTATTGAACTTTGGGAGGCGGGTAGAAGAATCTGAGCCTCGTGTGACCGAACCAATAGTGGAATGGTGATTCCTATGCATTCTCTGCAAGGTGGGAGCATGGAGGGAGTCAAGTTGCACCCCAGCAGCAGGGCCTCTGGAGGACTGTCCCTAGTGACAAGCTCGGAGGAGGTGACAGACCTCATGGGCCACCCTAATTCTGTGAAAACTACCATCCTCCCAACCCTGCCCCACATGCCACCACCACCCACACACACAGCCGTTTCCTGCCTGCTCTCGCCACATGGGCCACATCTGTGGGTCTGATATGAGGCCCGCCAACTTGGCACTTGACTTGCAGATCCAGGCCGTTCCCCACTATAGCCCCTAGCACCTGGGAGCTGCCACAGAGGGGCCACTGCAGGACGAACCCCTGTCTCCACAGGTCCGATGTTGCAAACGCATTCTATACCTTATCAATAGTAAAACTGATCACAAAAGTAAATTGAAATATAACATAAACATGCTTTTACAAACATTTGTTAAGTAAAGATTAAATGTTAATACACAAGCTGCCATGAATAGTCCCTCTGGCAGATTTTTTGCTTAGATTAACTAGCTGGCACTATTGTTGTTGCTATTTTTTAAATTGAAAGAAAATACAGAAAAGCTTTTCTTCCTCATTCTCTTTCCCTTCTTCCCAATTCAGTCTTTTTTAAAATAATATTTTATTGTATTTTTGGTGAAAGTTTACATAGTAAATTAGGTTCCCATTTAATGATTTGAAAAAAAAAAAACTTTTTTTTTTTCCACACAAATCGTTCAGTGACATTGGTTACATCTTTTACAATGTTTTAACATTCTCATTAATTCCGTTCTGGCTGTTCCATTTCCAATAATCTAGTTTCCCTGGCCCCTTACCTTCTTATTTTTGCTTTAGAGTAATTGCAGACCAGTTAGTCTCATATAGATGATTTTTTAGAGGAGTGCAATACTCATAGGTAATATTCTTTATTTTATGAGCCAATCTGTTATTTAGCTAAAGGGTGACCTCAGGGGATAGTTTCATTTCAAGGCTTAAAGAGTGTCTCGGGTTGATACCTCAGGGAGACCTCTAGTGTCAACTGATCCAGTAAGTCTGCACATTTTAAGAATTTGAGTTCTGTTCCACATTTTTCTCCCATTCTATCAGGATCCATCTATTGTGGCCCTGATCAGAACAGTAGGTAGCAGTAGCTGGGCACCATCTAGTTCTTCTGGTCTCGGTGTAAGGGAGGCTGTAGTTTGTGTAGACTATTAGTCCTGTAGACTAGTTTCTTCTCTGAGTCTTTGGTTCCCTTCTTTCTCTTTTGCTCCGAATGAGTAGAGACCAACGGTTGTATCTTAGATGGCCACTCGCAAGCTTTTAAGACCCCAGACACTACTCAACAAGCTAGGATGTAGAACATAAGCTTTATGAACTATATTATGCCAATTGACTGAGTTGTCCCACAAGACTATGGTCCTAATCCTTCAGACTCAGAAAACCAATCTCACGAGGTGTTTGGTTATATCTAAGAAGTATTCATAACTGTGTCCCATATGTGATTTATTACGTATATGAATATATATGCATACACACACATACATATACATTTACATATAGATACATCTATATGTGCACACCAATTCAGTCTTAAAGCCATTTAAAGCAGAGAAAGGTAGGCAGGAGCTGTGGTGGCCCTGAGCAGCACGTCAGAACCTAAATAGGGCAAGGAGGGCATCCGAGTGGGAGGGCATCAGCATGGAGGAGGACTGATGTCTGAGATGGGAGATTGGCTACGTATAGGGAGATTAGTCAAAGGAGCAAAAATTTGAGGGTAATGGGAGCAGACTTCTCACTGACAGAAAAGACTGTTACATACAAGGAAAGAGAAAACTAGAAGAAACTCTGTGGTGTTGAATTGGAATTGGCAGTACCAGAATGAACTCCTGTTTTCCTATATTTTTGCATGTTGTTAGGTGCTGTCAAGTTGATTTCAATTCATTGAGACCCCATGTGACAAAGTAGAACTGCCCCCATAGGATTTTCTAGGCTGTTTTTAATCTTTATGGGAGCAGATCGACAGGTCTTTGTCCCTTGGAGCTGCTGGGTAGGTTCAAACTGCCAACCTTTAGGTTAGCAGTGGAGTGCTTAACCATTACTCTACTGGGGCTCCTTATATATATGTATAGGATCCCATAATAAGGGAATCAAAGTTATCACCTGTAATGGGATAAAATGAAATCACCTGATAGGATGCACTGAGAAAAACATGCCATTTCATGATATTCCCTCGAAAGCGTAACCTGAATGTAATCATGTGAAAACCATGGCTTTGAACTGGTCCAAGCTGGTTCTTTTATGGCCGACAAAGTGAAAAAGAATCATTTGAATTTTTTCAATTTGGGTGATTTGGCATGGTAACCGGTATAGGAAAAATTATGGGTCAAGGCCCTAGAATGAGGGACTTGGAGGAGACATAGTGAGCCCTTTCAGGAGCTTGATGCATGAGATTGGATTATTGGCAGGACTGTGGAGAATGACATACCTTGAAAGCGACATGGTCAGCTACCATCTTTGAGCAGGGTGCAGCCATCTTTGAGCAGGGGACAGCCATTTTCAACTCTGCTCAAGATCCAGTGGGCAAGAGATTTGGTTGCTATGCAACATGTATGCTGCCCTTGTTTTCTAAAAGGGAAATTAAGCTTCTAGCACGGCTTTAACCTACAATTTTTCCTGTTCTGGTTCATCCAAATTTTAAACTTCGAGTCTGTTCCAGTGATACTTCCTTGGCCATAATTGAAGCGAGAAGAACCGGGTCAAAGTCCTGGTGAAAACATCCCACCCACTGCCGTCGATTCCGACTTATAGCGACCCTATAGGACAGAGTAGAACTGCCCGATAGAGTTTCCAAGGAGTGCCTGGCGAGTTCAAACTGCCGACCTCTTGGTTAGCATCCATAGCACTTAACTACTAAGTTACCAGGGTTTCCAAGGTGAAAACATCAGATCAACCCAAATTGAGAGACGTTCTGCAAGATAAACTCATTGCCGTCTAGTGGATTCTGACTCATAGCAACCCTATAGGACAGGGTAGAACTGTCCCATAGGGTTTCCAAAGAGCAGCTGGTGGATTTGAACTGCTGACCTTCCAGTTAGCAGCCAAGCTCTTTAACCACTTCTCCACCAGGGCTCCTCTACAAGATAACTGGCCTGTAAATCAAAATCCACTTGACAGCAACTGGCTTTTAATCTTCAAAAGTGTGGAGTTCATGAAAGTTGAGGGAAGACTGAGGAACTGACCCAGATTTACAGGAACTAAAAGAAAATAACTGGATACACCATGATTTGGGGGCTGGATTCCTTTGAAGTGGTAAAGATTTAGTCCTATTATTGTGTTTCACTAAGAGATGTACTTTTTAATGTATTAAACCTCCTCATGAACAGCTGTGCATTAATTTTGATTTTTTTTCTTTTTTTGAAAATATTCAAAGGACTTATCAATAATGTAAGTATGCCTTTCCAAATGTCTTTTCAATACTTGAAGATTTTAGCTTTTGTTTGAAATAATACTTTTACAAATTACACATTGAGGTCTGTTCTTTTCATAGGGTTTTGCTCATTAGGTAAATCCATATTTCAAATAATCTTTATAAAGTTTAGCACTTAAAAAAATAGAATGTGGTTCAAATACATTATAATGTTGATTAGAGTCAACATTTTCCTAAAAATTACTGCTATTTACACTTCAAAATTCTACCATTGAACTTGAACATGGTTATGCATTTTCTTCCCTTATCTTTTTTCCTCCAAATAATAAAATGATCCATTTTCTCAATTGTCAAGAACTGAAAAATGCCTTGTTCGCAAAGACACATCTGGGGTGTTAAGTGGGATAGTGAATGATGCTGCAACTAACACTCACATGGTCTAGCAAAATATATGCAGAGACTCTGGGTGAAGGATAGATAAGTCTTCATCGCACTGTTATTGCTATTTTTCCCCAAGAAGTTTGAAATTTTTCAAAGGAAATATATGGAAAAAAATAATTTGGTGTTTTTTTTTCTGTGGTAGGTAGAATTTTAAGATGGCCTCCATGACCTTCGACCCTGGTGTTATTCTGTGATTATGTTATATTACACAAAAAAGAGATTAACTGGGTGAGCCTAATCTAATTATGAGTCCTTTAAATGCAGATTTTTCTCAAGCTGATGGCAGAAGAGGAAATCAGAGAGATTGGAGAAGAAACAATTTAAACAAAGTATAAAATAAATACCCATGAGTCCATACTGATATAAACAAATGATTGAATAAACAAATAAATGGGGAATTGTTGTAGTTAGTTGTTGTCAAGTCAGCTCCGACTCATGGTGGCCTTATGTATAACAGAAGGAAACATTGCCTGGTCCTGAGCCATCTTCATGATCATTGGTATGCTTGTTAAAATAAAAATTATATTAAGCCAGTAGCACAAATTGACTGAAATGTTTTTAATATACAATTTGTAAATTGGGGTAACATTTCTACTAGAGTGAAAACTGTTCCGAAGAAGAAAAATCTTCCATAGATTCTTACACTTCAGCTGATTGCTAGCAATTATATATTGCCACGGAAATGGGACCAGAATATTGTTTACATAATAACAATTAATCCTCAAACACAGCTTTTAGTCTGACCTTTGGAGTTTCTGTTGTGGAAATTACAGAGATAATTCTCTAAAACAGCACAATGCCCAAGGCAAAACGGTCTTTGCTAATTAAGCTAAGTTACTGTTTGAATGCAGGCGGCACAACGGTTAAGGTCTTGGCTGCTAACCGAAATGTTGGCAGCACGAACCCACCCAGTAGCTCCACTGGAGAAAGACCTGGTGATCTGCTCCCACAAAGATTACAGCCTATAAAATCCTATGGGGCAGTTCTGCTTTGTCACATGCGGTTGCTATGAGTTGAAATTGACTTGACGGCACCCAACAACAACATTGTTTGACATAAACCAGTTTTCTCAAGGTTCAAGGTTTAAAGATCATCTCAGGGTCTCCTCAACTTCCATGGAACCCAGAAATCTGGATTCCACGAGACTGAAAAACTCCATCCCTCAGAGTCCATTGCTGTGGCTAAACCAGGCCATAAGAATTCCATATAATTTAAGTAAATATTCCCCCCCAAATGCCAAGGAAGTGGAGCATAACTCACTGTGGGCTGCTCAGAGTGATTTCCTTCCAAAGAGTACAGTATAGAAAAAGGGAGAGAAAGTAACTTCACAGTGGAAAAACTTGACAAATGCTACCTCAGCCCGGTGGTTATGTTTAACAGCATCAGTGCTAAGTCCTGTCGATAATTTGTACTGTTGGTATGATGTGATGAAAATGGTGCCTTACCTCTGTGGCCATCCTCCCAAAAACCTATAACCTCAGTCTAATCATGAGAAGAACATCAGACAAATTCCAGTTGAGGGGCATTCTACAAAATACTTGATCAGTACTCCTCAAAACGTCAAGATCATCAAAACAAGGAAAGTCTGAGATCCAATAGGAGCCTAAAGAGACATGACAACTAAATGTAATGTGGTATGTGAGAGGGATCCTGGAACAGAAAAAGGATATTATAAGCAAAAACTAAGGAAATATGAATAAAGAATGGACTTTAGTTAATAATAATGTATCAATATTGATTCATTGGTTGTAATAAGTGTATCATAGCAGCATAAGATGTTAACATAACAGCATGTGATGAAACTGGTTGCAGGGTATACCAGAATTTTCTGTACTGTCTTTGAAAACTTTTTGTAAATCTGAAACTATTCTAAAATAAAAGTTTATTTAAATATTTTTTTTTAAAAGAAATGGCCGAATTCACAATTTTGCTCCCCTCCACAGTGAATGAATAGCTGTAGACATTAAGTATCAACAACTGCTATGATCACAAAAAGAGAGACAATCAGACATTATGTGTCTCCTATAGGCCTGCCAAACACTCTTGCTGAAAAGATTAAATTGAGTCTGTTCCAGTCTCTGGCTCTAGCTGTCAATTTGCAAGAAATGTGGAAGACAGAGGAACGTGCTGATCTTTACCTTGCATGAACAATCAACAAAATTCAATACCACCTATCAATAAACCCACACTCGTGCTGTCAAGTCGATTCCAACTCAGAGCAACCCTACAGGACAGAGTAGAACTGCCCCATAGGGCTCCTAAGGAGCAGCTGGTGGATTCAAACTGCTGGCCTTTTGGTTAGCAACCAAGCTCTTAACCACTGTGCAACCAGGGCTCCATCATCCACCAAAATTGAAAGGAAAGTCAAAGATTAAAAAACAAAAAACTAGAGAATGTAGCAACACACTAAAAAAAAATTACCCTACCATCAAGTAGGGTTCACTCATGAATGTAAGGTTAATTCAATATTAGGACATTTATTAATAATAAAATAAAAAGAAGAAAAACCGCATCCATGGATGTGAAAGGCATTTGATAAAAGTAATCCTCCATTACTGATTAGTCTGGCTAAAATAGGAATAGATGGGTACGCCCTTATGATGATTTTAAAAGAAGCCTACTTAAAATCAAAAGCCCATACTACACTTAATAATGAATGTTAGAGAATTCATGTAAAAGTCATAAGCAAGTTGGTGATACTAACCATCACCCTGTGTATTAGTGCTTCTAAAAAGACTAACTGATGCAACTTTTTTAAAAAAAGAAATAGGTTAAAAATAAGAAAGGAAGAGGTGAAATTATTTTTATTTGGACTTGATATAAATGTCTTCCTGGAAAAGACAACTGAGAAATGATAAGAAAATTTGGCAAATTAGGTTTAAAAGTAATAAACAAAGTCAATAGCTTTCCTATGTGCAAAAATAACCAGTTAGCAAATATAACAGAATAACAGATTCCATTTCAAAGCGACATAAAAACAAGGTAAAAAGTACTAGGAATAAAACTGTTAAAGATGCAGTTGGTCTCAACCCACCTGGAGCAAAGGAGAGAGAAGAACACCAAAGACACAAGGTAATTATGAGCCCAAGAGACAGAAAGGGCCACATGAACCAGAGACTACATCAGCCTGAGACCAGAAGAACTAGACGGTGCCTGGCTACAACCGATGATTGCCCTGACAGGGAACACAACAGAGGACCCTTGAGGGACCAGGAGAGCAGTGGGATGCAGACCCCAAATTCTCATAAAAAGACCAAACTTAATGGTCTGACTGAGACTAGAAGGACCCCAGAGGTCATGGTCCCCAGACCTTCTGTTAGCCCAAGGCAAGAACCATTCCCAAAGCCAACTCTTCAGACAGGGATTGGACCAGAATATACGATAGAAAATGGTACTAATAAGGAGTGAGCTTCTTGGATCATGTAGACCCATGAGACTATGTGGGCAGCTCCTGTCTGTAGAAGAGATGGGAGGTCAGAGGGGGTCATGAGCTGGCCGAATGGACACAAAAATAGAGTGGAGAGAAGAAGTGTACTGTCTCATTAGGGGGAGAGCAACTAGGAGTATATAGCAAGGTATATATAAATTTTTGAATGAGAGACTGATTTGATTTGTAAACTGTCACTTAAAGCACAAAAAAAAAAATTGTTAAAGGTGCACAGTATGAGAGAAAAATTTTAACTCTATTGGTAGAAAAGAATTAAATACATGGAAATCTACATATACATAGTCATATAGAGAGAGAGAGACAGTTTAAAAAATATATAACATTAAAAATGACAACAAAAACTATAAAGTACCTAGGAACAAATCTAACAAAAAATGTCTAGAATCTTTATGGAGAAAATTATAAAACTTTACTGAAAGATATAATAGAAAACCTAAAGAAACAAAGAGACGCGATGCCCAGTAATTTCAAATAAGTTAATGATCTCAATGAAATGACAATTGAAATTCTAACAGGGTTTTTTTTTTATGGAACCTAACAAGCTGATTTGAAAACTCTCATGAAAGGGCAAAGGACCAAGAATAGCTTAAGAAACTTCTCAAGAGAATAAAACAGCGAGACTTATTAGAAAGCCACGTGGGGTAATGTGGAGGCACTCACCATACCACACTATAAGTACTGTTGTGGTTATTGCTTTTAGGAATATTCTTGACTAAGAGAACCCTTTTGCCTACTGCCATTTTTCCTGGCACACATAGAGGGTTAAAGCCAGTCTGCCCAGTGCATGGATTAGCCTTAATTCTTTCCTTCAAAAGATGGAATTGTCACACTGGGATTTGGCTCCCGTGGCTGGAGAGACTTGAATCTTCCTATCCTGGCAAGTTCTCCATTATCTCCTAGAAACCACTGTGGGCCCTTGTATCCCCTTGCCTCTGTGTCTGGGAAATGCAGCCTCCCAGGTGCCAGCCTCCCCAGGAGAGTCTGACCCTGACCCTGCCAAGGTGCCACGTTGGACCTGAGTAGCTTCAACCAGCCTTCCATTCCTGCTAGTATTTAAACAATGAGTTCATTGAATAGGAGCCCTGGTGGTGCAGTGGTTAAGAACTCAACTGCTAAAAAAAAGATCAGCAGTTTGAATCCACCATCTGCTCCTTGGAAACCCTATGGAGCAGTTCTACTATGTCCTATAGAGTTAGAATCGACTTAACAGCAATGGGTTTGGTTTCTTTTGGTTTTTCGTTGAATAAGACTTATTGCTAGAATGAGACAGAGTTCAGCATAATCCTATTTTTGATTTTCATTGATATAAGTACTAACTACCCTCATTCACATAAATAAGTAGATGGAAATGGAAAGAGATTTGTTACAGCAATTTGCTCAATTCTTTGAACTCCTTCCAGTTTTATGCCAAAAATCACAGAGGAATATATCACCAAACAATTGAAATTAAAAACTTCAAAAAATTTCCTCAGACCATAATGGTCCATATATTAAAATCTTGATGGAATTAAATTATAATTACTAGCAGTATGTCTTTTATCAAAATTATATGTTGTTTTATGCATATTATAAATTTGATAAGAATTATTAAACAGTTTATAAAAAAATTGAAAACACACTTCCAGTAAAATATTATTTGTTGTCAGAAAGTTGAAGCAGGTATTATGGTCAGAAAATTTTTTTAAGTTTGTGATTTAAATTACACATTTTTTAACAAAGAAATATGTCAGATTATCAACAAAGCTTAAGCATTTTATAATAGGATAAAATTATTGGGAAAATAGAATGGAATAGTGGTGCCAGCAGCTAGGGCTTAGAAGCTACAGTCCTGGATATGGGGGGTTGGAAGCTAGAGGAGCCAAGACCGGGGATCCAGGGAACTGGGGTAAGTGCTTTCTGCTCCCAGCTTCCCTGCCCTGACCACAGGCCTTGGTTTCTTCTCAATATGCTTTTTTCTCCAAATGTTCCTGGAAAAGACATTTCTCTTTTGCCATTATTCCACATTATTTTTTTAATGTTTATATTCTTCCATTGTCCTCTCCAAAGGCTGAAGGCTGAAGGCATTTAACTATCACAAGAACCCCATTGTTTCTCAAATGAGATTTGGGCAGCTCCCCCTCTAAGGGAGGCATTTATACCTGCCTGCCTAGGATCAGGAAACCCTGGTAGCATAGTGGTTAAGTGCTATGGCTGTTAACCAAGAGGTCGGCAGTTCAAATCTGCCAGGTGCTCCTTGGAAACTCTATCGGGTAGTTCTACCCTGTCCTATAGGGTCACTGTGACTGTGAGTTGGAATCTACTTGACGACAGAGTGTGGGCCTAGGATCAAAACTCAGAGAAGCTGGTGTTTTATGAGCCAGGGCCCCGTGCCTCCTGAGCAGGTCTCTTCCAGACCTCTTCAAGACAAGGGTCCTGAACAGGGATACCAAGAGCACCCTTACACAGCCCAGAGTACCAAACTGGGCCCTTCAAACCTCAGGGGAAAACCTCAATGTCACCTCCTTTCTCAGAACCAGACGTCCTTGCCTCCTTTTGGATCACAGTGAAATGAAAACGTTAGGATTCTGGGAAACAGAAATTGGCCCAGGGGTTTCTCCCACCAGTTATTCCCTATCAAAATTTAGAACTAATTAAATATGGAACATTTTCTGTTAATAAATTCAATGTCAGCAATGTGGTTTTAGAAAAATATAATCTGTCATTGAGTTGCTGTTTTTACTTTGAATTCTGTTGGTTTTAGAGTTGAAAAATTATTTTGCTTTTATATAGCCATGGACATATGTTATATGTTTGTACTTAGTATAAAAATAATTTAAAACTTTCACTTAAAGTACAATAAAAATAAATAAAATATTTTAAATTCACACGGGAGGTCTGGTAATGTTTTTTTTTTTTCTTTAAAGAGTTTCTGTATGTTGCTCAAATTTGAAAAACACTGCCATAATGTATGGTTAGGAGAGACTTTGGTGAAAAAAAAAAAAAAAAAAAGCAGCTGTAAACAGAAAAAACCCAGATCCAGGCTCAAGCACACTCAATATAACCGCCACTCAGAGAGAAGAATTGGAAATTGGCACTAGAGGTGCTCCTGGGGGGTTGAGGGCTGGGGGATTGTCCTGGGAATGTGTAAGAGCATAACTGGTCCATCACCCCACATTAGTCAGGATTCTCAGCTGCTAGTGACAACAATGTCAACTCGGACTGGCCTGGGCCCAGAGGGAATGTCCTAGCTTAGGGTGGACCCCAGGCCAGCTGGAGGGCTCCAGGACATCCTTCAGGAGATGGCAGGTGGCAGCCCCAACTTAACATCTTTCTAGCTTGGCAACCTCAACAGAAGAAGAGATCTTATTTCTGCCACCGTCTGTGTATCAGGCCCAAAGAGGACCTCTGTGGCTTAGCCTGGGTGTAGACCAACCTGTGTCCAGGAATCACCTAGGTGTGAGCACTGTGGCCAAGAAGAGGTGGCTGGATTCAGAAAAAGGGAGTGGGGTAAATTGTGCTCGCCAAAGTCAATAGCTCCATCACTCTCTACCATGGTGTACCCACCAGGCACTGTTTCTATAACCCCAGCCCTACATTGACTCCAAGTCCTGGCAGACAGAGTGGTACCCTGTGCAAGAGCTACCAGAACTGGGGCTTCAGGGCAAGAGGCCCAATGGAGAGGGTCTTGGTTCTCCACTGCCACCTTTCCTGGGGGTGAGTGAGTTGAGAATGGTCAAGATCACCCTCAGGTTCGATGATTTGCTAGGACTCAGAAAAACTATTATGCTCATAGTTACAGTTTATTACAGCAAATGGAGGCAGATTAAAATAAGCAAAGGGAAAAGGCGTATGGATAAAGTCCAGGAAAAACCAGGTACAAGCTTCCAGTTGTCCTCTTCCTGTGGAGTGGCACAGTCAGCACTTAATTCTCCTAGCAATGATGTATGACAATATCTCACACTGCAAGGATATTCACCTGGGAGCAATAAATCATAACGTGGACACCCCTTTGAAGATCATGGGGTTACCATGAGACTGGGAGGGGGCACCTCCAAATGTGTAAAATATACAAAAGATTTCTGCACGCCCTTTAAATTCATCTGGAAGCATTGTCTAACAAGCCTGTCTAAGGGTCATTTGTTGCCCTAGAGAAATGTAACCTAGTTTGATGTATTATTGACTATTGATCACAGACTCTGTAATATTAGATATTAGATAATGACTTATAGAAGATTGATGAGATGTAAATTGTTTCTGTACAGTGGAAACGACAACCCAAAGGTTACGGGTTTTTTTCCCCCTATGGATATTACCAGCTTTACACGAAATTTAGCAATCTCCTCTCTACATTCTTTCATTGGCTGTATACACCTGTTCCATTTCAAATTGTTTTACTGCTTAGGCGACAGGCTTGATCAGTGTTTTTCAACCAATTTATGCAGTTCCTCAAAGCACTAACAATGGTCACTCCCAGGACAATCTGGGCATTCCACCTGCAGAAGTTAAAACGCTGTCAACCTGGGGGGTGTTGCAGGGATTTTCTGGGACCCCACAGTACGGAGCTCAGCAAGGGTGTTGGGAGCAGTCTATTTGCATACTTAGCACTTCCTGACTTAGAAACTTATTGATTCAAATATGCAAAAAAGCCTGGGGCAGGGACTGAGTAGGTGTGAAAGACAGCCTGATGGCTCTGCTTAGCATCAATTAGCATTTCAAAAAGTGTCAAGTTGCAGCAAGACCTTTTTTTAATTGCTGCTAATCGGAGGTTCCAGAGGGAGCAAAGAAGCTATCTGCAGTTGCAAGTCCTATGCTGGGAAAAGAAAGGTGTCCAAAAAAATATGGGAGGGGTAAAGTGGGGGATGAGGAGGAGCTTCATCCACAAATACCAAAAGTGTCCTTAATTGGGGGTAGGGGAGGTTTGGATTCCTTTGAGTGTGATTCTCTCAGAGTTTTCCATTCACAGTGGAGCCTTGGCCCCAGTGTTGGCCACTTTCCTTTTCCATCCCTGTTGGTAATGCAGAGACAATGCCAAAACTAAGAAAAAAGATGTTTTTCCTGTTTCTCTGCTGTCATTTTATTGTGTTCTTTTAAAGGAAATAGCACCCATCACCGTAAAATCACTCCCTTTTCATTACTGAGGATATTTTTCCTTTGAGCAGTTGGGCCTGGGAGGAGGGCAGGAAACTGAAGAGCTGATATGACTTACCCAGTATGGAAATAAACAGACTACCCAAATGAGAGCAGAGAGGCTATTTATTCAGAATTTTCTATAGCAGGGGGTCAGCCACCATCACTTGTGGCTGGCAGGAGAGTGGGAAAGCTTTACAGTGAAAGCAAGGGAAGGCTCAGGCATGCCCTGATTGGAGGTTGTTGACATGGGGAAGCAGGAGGTGGGCTAATTAGAAGTGCTAGTGGAAACACTGGACTGATGCTCCAATAGATATTAAAATAAAAATTTATTGAAGGAATAATTTCATTCCGTGGGAGAACACATGGCATTTCAAACTGGTTTTGCCAGCAGGATAATGGAGTACTTAACAGACAATAAGCAAATACAAACCAGTTCACATCAAAGTTATTTCACTGGAAGGAAAGAAAACTTACAAGGGGTGGTTAAACTATAAACTTTTTTAAAATCAGTTTCTAGCCTAACACAAATCTCTTGCTCTCGATACAATTTGACTAACGTAGTATTTCTGAAGTGGAATGTATAAACATTCTTGGTATAGTGGTTTAGGGATGGTTTGCAAGCTGAGTCAAGCTTAATTGGAGTCTTTGAAATGTAAAGAGTAAAGATTAAATTAGCTCTAAATCTAAAGTCTTTTGAAACGTAAACACTGCCCATCCATCCAAAGGTGAGTAAGATAGGGCCTAGGAATTCACAGTTAACAAGTTTATTTGCATAAGTTGAAGCCCGAATCTCTGCACTCTTTGTTACCAACAGTCAAGACTTTTACAGCTGTGATCTGTCTCCTTACTTTAACAAACTTAGTTTCTACCCAGTTACTAATTTACATATCATTAGCATATTGCAGTGGAAAAAATGCCAATGAATGAAAATTAATTTGGAAGTCAGAATGGGAAGAAGTCTTCATATGTAACTATTTTGGCTATGAAGTTACTTAAAGGCTCTTTATTTAACATTATCAGTAAGGTGCCTTCTTTGGGGCCAGTTTTGTAAACATTCTTAACAGGCAATGGGCTTTTGTTTTTCAAACAATAAGAGCTTGACAAAAGGTGGGATGATTTCTTAGAAGAGTAGGAATGAAACTCTTAGTTTAATTCAAAATGGAATTTTGAATTTTAGGTCTGAAATCACCTATTTCAGATATGCCAGCACCTCAGATTCTAAAATCCACATACACAGTATCCTGTGTAATTGGTTTGGGGAGCACACTTAGCTTTCTCTGGTTTGGTCCTCAGTTGGAAGCAGGGTGAAAAAAAAAAAGGAAGCTGCAGGCACTGACCAAGCCCTGACTGCCCTGGACAATTGTTGCAGAGGTTGTGGTTTGGTTTCTTGGGCTGGCTGCTGAGAGTTTATAGATCAGAGTTTTATTGTATGTATTCTGGCCATTGCCTCTTTGTATACATAGTCTCTCACTGGGATCATATTTATCATAAAAACTAAGATCAAGCAGAATAAATGACTTGTTCTCAGTCTGCAGAAAGAGCTCTGACAAATCTGGAGCACAAATGGCAGTTTAGGAATAGCTACTATTACACTTCAAAAGTGGCTTACAGGCTTTTGTTCCTACAGCTGGTTTTTTTTTTGTCTGACCTCTGGTTCTTGGGACTTGAGCTAACAGCTAACCTGCTGATCTTGGAATTTATCAGCCTCTGAGTCTGCAAGACAGCACCCTGCTAGCTTACTTACTGATCTTAGGATTTGTCCACCTCCACAGCCTATGAGCCAGAGGCCTGTTGTCTGACCTGATGATCTTGGATAAGCCAGGCCTTGGAGCTACAAGAGTTAGGAAAAGCCTGTAGCCTGACCCACTGACTTGGGACTTTTCAGCCTCTAAAATCATATGCCCCCATGTTTCTGTCAGTTTGTTGTACTGTGGGGGCTCATGTGTTGCTGTGATGCTGGAAGCTATGCCACCGGTATTCAGATACCAGCAGGGTCACCCATGGAGGACAGGTTTCAGCTAAGCTTCTAGACTAAGACAGACTAGGAAGAAGGACCCAGCAGTCTACTTTTGAAAAGCATTAGCCAGTGAAAACCTTATGAATAGCAGCGGAACATTGTCTGATATAGTGCCAGAAGATGAGCCCCCCCAGGTTGGAAGGCATTCAAAAGATGACTGGGGAAAAGCTGCCTCCTCAAAGTAGAGTCAACCTTAATGATGTGGATGGAGTAAAGCTTCTGGGGCCTTCATTTGCTGCTGTTGCATGACTCAAAATGAGAAGAAACAGCTGCAAACATCCATTAATAATCAGAAACTGGAATGTACGAAGTATGAATTTAGGAAAATTGGAAATCGTCAAAAATGAAATGGAACACATAAACATTGATATCCTAGGCACTAGTGAGCTGAAAGGGACTGGTATTGGCCATTTTGAATCAGACAATCATATAGTCTACTATGCTGGGAATGACAACTCGAAGACGAATGGTGTTGCATTCGTCGTCAAAAAGAACGTTTCAAGATCTATCCTGAAGTACAACACTGTCACTGATAGGATAATATCCATACGCCTACAAGGAAGACCAGTTAATACGACTATTATTCAAATTTACTCACCAACTACTAGGGCCAAAGATGAAGAAATAGAAGATTTTCATCAGCTGCTGCAGTCTGAAATTGATCGAACATGCAATCGAGATGCATTGATAATTAATGGCGATTGGAATGTAAAAGTTGGAAACAAAGAAAAAGGATCAGTAGTTGGAAAATATGGCCTTGGGGATAGAAAAAATGCCGGAGATCGAATGATAGAATTTTGCAAGACCAATGACTTTTTCATTGCAAATACCTACTTTCACCAACATAAACAGTGACTATACACAAGGACGGAAACCCTGGTGGCATAGTGGTTAAGTGCTACGGCTCCTAACCAAAGCATCAGCAGTTCGAATCCGCCAGGCGCTCCTTGGAAACTCTATAGGGCAGTTCTACTCTGTCCTATAGGGTCGCTATGAGTCAGAATCGACTCAATGGCACTGGGTTTGGTTTGGTTTTGGATACACATGGACCTCACCAGATGGAACACAAAGAAATCAAATTGACTACACCTGTGGAAAGAGATGATGGAAAAGCTCAATATCATCAGTCAGAACAAGGCCAGGGGCCAACTGTGGAACAGACCATCAATTGCTCATATGCAAGTTCAAGCTGAAACTGAAGAAAATCAGAGCAAGTTCACAAGAGCCAAAATATGACCTTGAGTATATCCCACCTGAATTTAGAGACCATCTCAAGAATAGATTTGATGCATTGAACACTAGTGACCGCAGACCAGACGAGTTGTGGAATGACGTCAAGGACATCATCCATGAAAAAGCAAGAGGTCACTGAAAAGACAGGAAAGAAAGAAAAGACCAAGATGGATGTCAGAGGAGACTCTGAAACTGGCTCTTGAGCATCGAGCAGCTAAAGCAAAAGGAAGAATTGATGAAGTAAAAGAGCTGAACAGAAGATTTCAAAGGGCCTCTTGAGAAGACAAAGTAAAGTATTATACCGACATGTGCGAAAGCTGGAGATGGAAAAACCAAAAGGGAAGAACACACTCGGCATTTCTCAAGCTGAAAGAACTGAAGAAAAAATTCAAGGCTTGAGTTGCAATAGTGAAGGATTCTATGGGGAAAATATTAAATGACGCAGAAAGCATCAAAAGAAGATGGAAGGAATACAAACAGTCATTATACCAAAAAGAATTAGTCGATATTCAACCATTTCAAGAGGTGGCATATGATCAGGAACTGACGGTACTGAGGGAAGAGGTCCAAGCTGCTCTGAAGGCATTGGCGAAAAACAAGGCTCCAGGAATTGACGGAATATCAGTTGAGATGTTTCAACAAACAGATGCAGTGCTGGAGGTGCTCACTCATCTATGCCAAGAAATACGGAAGACAGCTTCCTGGCCAACTAACTGGAAGAGATCCATATTTATGCCTGTTCCCAAGAAGGGTGATCCATCCAAATGTGGAAATTGTAGAACAATATCATTAATATTACACGCAAGCAAAATTTTCCTGAAGATCATTCAAAAATGGCTGCAGCAGTATATCAACAGGGAACTGTCAGAAATTCAGGCTGGTTTCAGAAGAGGACGTGGAACCAGAGATATCATTGCTGGTTTCAGATGGATCCTGGCTGAAAGCAGAGAATACCAGAAGGATGTTTACCTGTGCTTTGTTGACTACGCAAAGGCATTCGACTGTGTGGATCATAACAAACAATGGAAAACACTGCGAAGAATGGGAATTCCAGAACACTTAATTGTGCTCATGAGGAACCTTTACATAGATCAAGAGGGGGTTGTTTGGACAGAACAAGGGGATACTGATTGGTTTAAAGTTAGGAAAGGCATGCGTCAGGGTTGTATTCTTTCACCATACCTATTCAATCTGTATGCTGAACAGATAATACGAGAAGCTGGACTATATGAAGAAGAATGGGGCATCAGGATTGGAGGAAGATTCATTAACAACCTACATTATGCAGATGACACAACCTTGCTTGCTGAAAGTGAAGAGGACTTGAAGCACTTACTAATGAAGATCAAAGACCACAGCCTTCAGTATGGATTACACCTCAACATAAAGAAAACAAAAATCCTCACAACTGAACCAATAAGCAACATCATGATAAATGGAGAAAAGATTGAAGTTGTCAAGGATTTCATTTTACTTGGATCCACAATCAACAGCCATGGAAACAGCAGTCAAGAAATCAAAAGACACATTGCATTGGGTAAATCTGCTGCAAAGGACCTCTTTAAAGTATTGAAGAGCAAAGATGTTACCCTGAGGACTAAGGTGCACCTGACCCAAGGCATGGTATTTTCAATCGCATCATATGCATGTGAAAGCTGGACAATGAATAAAGAAGACCGAAGAAGAGTTGACGCCTTTGAATTGTGATGTTGGCAAAGAATATTGAATATACCATGGACTGCCAAAAGAATGAACAAATATGTCTCGGAAGAAGTGCGGCCAGAATGCTCCTTAGAGGCATGGATGGCGAGACTGCGTCTTACATACTTTGGACATGTTGTCAGGAGGGATCAGTCCCTGGAGAAGGACATCATGCTTGGCAGAGTACAGGGTCAGCGGAAAAGAGGAAGACCCTCAACGAGGTGGATTGACACAGTGGCTGCAACAATGAGCTCAAGCATAACAACGGTTGTAAGGATGGCGCAGGACCGGTGTTTCATTCTGTCATGCACAGGGTCGCCATGAGTCAGAACCGACTCGACGGCACCTAACAACAACAACTATTACACTTGAAAGAGCACTCAAAGGCACTCTTGACTTCTCATTCCATTATCACTAGGACAGTGGGCTCCGCGAGCTCACTACCAGTGGCAGCTAAACTGGGTGAGTTGCTGGGCTATGGTCTAAGGGTCTGAGGACATGTGGCTGCCAAAATGCTTCTCCAGGGCTTCTTGATCAAAGGGTCTCTAGGTGCTTTATTTAAGGGTGTCTTAATCAACAGCACATTCAGTAGGGTGCCCATGCTGTGGTCAGAGCCAGGAGTGGGCAAGATACCAAGAGACCTATGAAATGGATGTGAACCTGGCCATGCTAGGCCCAAGATGGAGTTACTTATGCTAAGCACTACGTATGTCAGCAAACCAAAACCTAGTTAGTTTCTATTTCCTCCAAATGCCTGACCTTCCTAGGAGCTGAAACCTAAACCAACTAATCTGTACTTGATGCCTCAGCTATAGCATATGACCTAGCTATGAAAGTCCACAATAAGCCATATATGGAGGAAAGTAACTTAGAATTAACCAGTCACTTTTTTTTTGCCTAGTGTTACTTTCCTGTTCTTATATACCACTTTGCCCATATAACTCTGGTCTCATCCACTTATGCTTCAAATCTCTTGTCTGACTTCCAGACCAGATGCCCTCCAATTCATGAATTTCAAATAAAACTTATGAGTTCATGCACAAATTTGATTTTGAGAAATTTTTAGTTTTTTCACTGATGGTTGGTGTCTTAGTTATCTAGTGCTGCCGTAACAGAGATACCACAAGTGGAGGCTTTAACAAAGAGAAATTTATTTTCTCACAGTCTAGTAAGTTACAAGTCCAAATTCAGGGCGTAGGCTCCAGGGGAAAGCTTTCTCTCTCTGTTGGCTTTGGAGGAAGGTCCTTGTCCTCAATTTTTCCCTGGTGCAGGGACATGGTGTCCAAAGGACATGCTCTGCTCCTTGTGCTGCTTTCTTGGTGGTATGTGGTCCCCAACTCTCTGCTTGCTTCCCTTTCCTTTTATCTCTTAAAAGATAAAAGGTGGTACAGGCCACATCCCAGGGAAACTCCCTTTTGGATCAGGGAGGTTACCTCAGTGAGGGTGGTGTTACAATCCCACCCTAATCCTCTCAACATAAAATTACAATCACAAAATGGAGGACAACCATACAATATTGGGAATCATGTCCTAACCAAGTTGATACACACATTTTTGGGGGGACATAATTCAATCCATGACAGTCGGATAGCCAGGACAAGAATCCTCCAGCCCCAGACACTGGGGAAGCTGAACTACAAGAGGCCCAGCAATGAAAGACAGATCAATCAACAGAAGAAATGAACCAAGAAGAGCAAGAAAGTCAGATTAGCTTGCAGTCGCCACAGTTCACTAAATTGAAATGAAATCTGTTTTGTACTTTGGCTCAGGCTGCTCAGAACAACATGATGGCAAAAGGAAAAAATGCTCTCAGCAGTGGCTGGCCACCAACAGTCAAGCAGGGAGATAGATAGCCCAAAAGGAAACTTGATCCTTTCTTATTCTTTTCTCTAAGTGGAGAAGCCCAATCTCTTCCATTATTCTCAAAGTTAGCTTCTTTGGCAGAAATGTCATGCCCATTACCTCCATTCTTCCTTCCCCAGAGAGCCTGAAGTTGGGCCCCCAAACTAGAAAAGAAATGTGAGGCCCATGGAGGACCTGCCTAGAAACCCATTGTCATGGATTGAATTGTGTCCCCCCAAAATATGTGTCAACTTGGCTAGACCATGATTCCCACCATTTTGTCATCTGATATGATTTTCTAATGTATTGTAAATCCTACTTCTATGATGTTAATGAGGCAGGATTAGAGGTAGTTATGTTAATGAGGCAGGGCTCAAGGTACAAGATTAGGTTGTGTCTTAAGTCAATCTCTTTTGAGATATAAAAGAGAGAAGCAAGCAGAGAAAGCAGGGGGACCTCATTACCACCAAGCAAGAACCAGGAGTGGGTGTCCTTCAGACCTGGGGTCCCTGCACTGAAAAGCTCCTAGACCAGGGGAAGATTGATGGCAAGGACCTGACAGAGAGAAAGCCTTCCCCTGGAACTAGTGCCCTGAATTCAGAAGCCCAGCCTCCTAAACAGTGAGAGAATAAATGTCTCTTTGTTAAAACCATCCACTTGTGGTATTTCTGTTATAGCAGCACTAGATAACTAAGACACCCACCCTGGGTGGGATCTGCTCTTAAGCTTAATGAAATCTGGTCCTTGAGGCTAAGTGGAAAGAACTTTGCACTTGGACTCAGGAGACCTCGGTGACACTGGATAAACTCTCAATGTGTATTTTAGGGTCTGCCAAAATTAGGGATGCCATCACATGAGTACGCCAGATCGTCTCTGATTCTTTTCAGTGCAATGTGATAGAAGGTGCAGGACTCCAAGGAACAGGCAGCAAACAAAAGGCCTTCATTCTCCTCTTACTCCCTATGAAAGGCAAGTCCTATAAAATCCACATATTATTTGGCTGGTCCTTCCTCTGCCTGAAAATGGGATTCTTACTTGACCAAATGCCCCAGAACTGGCTCGGTACAGACTGGAAATCTGCAAAGGGAAAAGGCAAGTGGGCAAAGTCCAGGAAAAACCAGGTACAAGCTTCTAGCTGTCTTTTCCCAGTGAAGTGGCACAGACATCACTTAATTCTCCCAGAAATGATGTATGACAACATATGTGAAATGTTGGCAACCAGGGAAGCTCATCCAAGCCTTGGTGTCCAGGGTATTATTGAGGGTCAGCCATCAGGTAGGCAGCACCCCAGTGACTGAAGTTAGCTATTCAGTCTCCAGCCCCTCAGAGGTCAAACATATACAACATTACCCAGGGCCTCAGGCATACAAAAACACCCTTATTAGAGATTCTGAGGTTATAGCCCAGGAGCCTGCCAAGGGTCAGTCCTCATAGAGATAGGCCTTTTTCTGGAATGTGCTAGGCTTGGTACAGCTAAGTTAATCCTTTACTGAACAGCAAGGGACCCTGACTCATTTTCATCTCTTTCTTCAGGGCAGAAACTCTGGGTTAAAGGGGCTACCTAATCACAATGCTCTTACCTTATGTGGGACACTGTGAGGTAAGTTTCCCCCTGGTCTTGACTAGAAATATTTTAAAATACGCAAACGTACTTTCTAAACAGACTCTGGGACTCACAGGGTCCCCTGGCAGCTGACCCCACTGGCCACAGACAGCTAGAGAACTTAAGAGTCAAATTTTGACCCAGAGACTGTGACCGTGATTCACCTCTGTTTGTACCATAGATGGTTATTTCAAGAAAATAACACTTTGGGGCCTATCTTTAAAACAGTCCTGGAGAAGGCAGTGTGCAAAGTTGTTCCTATATCCTTGGAGCGTTTCTAGTGGCAGTGCAAGAACCCTGAAGGAAGGTGTGGGCTGCTGCATACAACTAGTGACTTGGATGAAGATCGAGAGGGTCTGAGCATCAGCCTACAGATGCTGCAGAGTAGAAGGGGCAGTGGAGATGGCTGTGTGTACAGAAATACTGATCTGAAGCTTTTGTTAGGACAGTGCTCACACCCCAAACAAAACTGACAAGAGGAACTTCAGTAGAGTCAAATGTGAGCTTCTGCATGTGAGCTCAAGTGCAAGCAGAATTCTTAGGGAAGAAAATCAGAAGTTTATCTTCTCTTCTACACTTTGATTAGACTCTTGGTGAATTTATGCAGTTGTAAAGTCTTAGGGTTGAGAGAAACATAAGAAATGGCCCGGCCCAACCACTCATGTTACAGAGAAGGATACTGAGGCCCACAGAAATGGTGACCTAACCAAGACCTGCAGTCCAGTGTCTTCCCCAACTCTGACAGAAGTGATGTGATTGGATGAACGTGTTTGGTACATATTTGCAGTATAGAGCAGTGGTTAAGGGTATGAGCTCTGGCCCCAGCTCCAACTTTGCAGAAGCTGTGAAAATTTGTACAAGCTACTCTGTCTCCTCATCTGAAAATGGAGTAAAAGACCAATGCCTGACTCATAGGATGTTTTCAATAAATGTTAGCTGTTGTGTTTAGAATTTTAAAAAATTCTTCATGTAAATGAGCACAGACATAAGTTTAGAAACAAATATATAAAATTTAGAAATGTACATGCAACTGTAGGATGAAATGCAACAAGGATCTGCTCTGAAAAAGTCCATTTGAACAATTCTGGAGGTGTTGGTTGAATGCAAATCTAAGAGGAACCAAGGATGTGACTAGGCTGCTAAACAAGCTAATGACATTCCCAGCTCCATTAGTAGAAGCATTAAGAGAGGAATCAGCCTCAATGTTTTCTGGGCTAATCGGACCACATTTAGACCATTGTTTCTACTTGCAAATCACAGTGGCTGCCACCAAGCTGACATTGAGGATGGTAGGGAACCTGGATACCTTGTCCTATATGGAAAAATCAAGGCCATTAGTCTTTAGAATACTTATCCTTTTGAGAATACTTGAGTATTTAGCCAAGAGAATATTTGGGTGCCAGGGGTGGGGTATGATTTAATATCTAAAGTTCTCTCATGAGGATGACAGAGAATGATTCAAACAATAAAGCCAGGATAATAGAGGGAAGTTAAAGGGATGCGTATTCTACCAGAACATAAGGATGAAATCTCTAGCAATCATAGACATTCACAAAGACACAGTTTTCTTTGCTGCATGGGAAGTTCCTTGGCGCTGTATGTTTGAATAGTAACAGCTGTTGTAAAACGCATTTGGTAGCTGGAAATGATAACAGCTACTGTTATTATCTCTAAGTCTTACACAACTCTATAAGGTAAGGCGTGTTGACTTTGTTTTATAGATGAGAAAACTGAGGCTCAGAGAGGTTATTTAACAGGCGCAAGGTCATACATCTGTTAATGAGAGGTGCCAAGACTCAAATCTGATCTGGCTCTAAGTTGCACATTCATTCTATTATGTCATGATGCCAACCTTCGAACCACTTTTTTCCCATGGTTCCTATCATTTTCACTTGCCCACTCTATTTCCACCTGGTTGGTCAGAGTTAAACCCAGGGTAGAAAGTCTCTTTATTGCTTTAACTGCCTCTGATCAAAGTTACTTAAGGTTTTTTTTTTTTTAATTTTTTTTTTTTTTACTGTACTTGAGATGAAGTTTTACAGAACAAACTAGTTTTTCATTAAACAGTTAGTAGACATATTGTTTTATGACACTGATTAACAATCCCATGACATGTCAACTCTCTCTCTTCTCTACCTTGGGTTCCCTATTACCAGCTTTCCTGTTCCTTCCTACCTTCTAGTCCTTGCCCCTGGGCTGGCGTGCACCTTTGGTCTCATTTTTGCTTAAAGTTTTTGGAAAAATCTCATTGGACCCCTAGAAAGGAAACTGCAGAAAAAAAAGGAATATTCATAAGCATCAAATGCAAACAAATGCAAAGAAAATACCTTAAACAGAAGACAAAATATACTCCCTAACTCCTCAAATGAGCATGGTACCAGATTGGCAATGGCCTCCATAGAGTCACATGAGCTAAATCTGTTCTCTCTGCACAGTAACCATCCAGGTGCCTGACATTGACTGAATGGGGCTCTTACTCTTGACCAGGAGCAGGTGCCAGTACTTGCGCCAATATCAGGGAGTCCACCAGCAACAGCATATCAAGGTAAACTTTCAGGTCTTCATGGGATGGAAGAGCAGAAACGTTCTTTGTGATCAGATAGTTTCCCTCTTTATTTTGCAGGTGAAGAAACTGAGACCCAGAGAGGTAAGTGACTCCCTCCAGGACCCAGAGTAAGCTGGTATCAGAATCGGGGACTAGAACTATGGCCTCTGCATCAGACGTATGGATCTAATTTTATCCTTTTCCAAATGGCTATCCAGTTGTCCCAGCACCATTTTTGAAAATATCTTTGACCCAATGATTTAAGATGTCATATCACCTTTATCGTACACTATGATTCCACATTTATGTGGGTTTGTTTTCTTTTCTATTCCACTGATCTATTTGTCTATTTATGCACCAGTACCACAGTGTACTTTATAGAGGCTTTATGCTTTGTTTTAATATCTGATAGAACTAGCCCTCCTTATAGCTTCCCCCCCATGTTTTCCTAGTTATTCTTGTATATTTATTTTTTCATATGAATTTTAATACCAACTTTCTAAACCATTAAAGTTTATTGGTATTTTTATTGGAATTGACCTAAATTTTTAAACTCACTTAGTGAGAATTGACATCTTTATAGTATTGAGTCACCTCCAATAAAAAGCAATGTCTTTCCATTTTGTTCAAGTCTTCTTTTTTGTCTTCAGGAGAATTTTTATTTCATGTTTCCTGTTAAGTTTTTTGTTAACTTTTTATCTTCTTTATTGATAATGTAAATGAATATTCTCTGCCTTTTTATCTTCTAACTATTGTTTGTATATATATAAAGACTATTTTTTTGTTAATTTTATATTTTCCTACTTTACTGACATTTTTAGTTATTTGGGTCAGCTTTATCACTGATTCACTAGGTTTTTCCAGGTATAGTACCAATGTTATGGATTGAACTGTATTCCCCCAAAATATGTGTTGTAAATCCTAACACCTACCTATACTTGTGGATGTAATCCTATTTGAGATAGTGTTTTGTTATGTTAATGAGGCCATATCAGTGTAGGGTATGCTTCAGGCCAATCATTTTTGAGATATAAAAAGAGCACATTAAGCATAGAAGCAAGAAAGCACAAATGGAGAAAGATTGATGCCACATGGAGATTGCCAAAGAAGAGAAGCTGAAAGAGACAAGGGTTTTCCTCCAGAACTGACAGAAAGAGGCTTCCCCTAGAGCCAGTGCCCTTAATTCAGACTTCTAGCCTTTTAAACTATGACAGAATAAATTTCCGTTAAGCCACCTACTTGTAGTATTTCTGTAATAACAGCACTAAGAAACTAAGACAATCACATTATCCAAGTAGAGTTTTACTTTTTCTTTCCAAATTCTTTTGCCTTTAATTTATTCCTCTTTTTTAACTGTATAGGATAATACCCTCAGTAAAATATTAATAGTGGAGAGAGTCGTCATTCTTGCCTAGTTTCTGATCTTAATGAAAATACCACTAGTGTTTTCTCATTAAGTAAAATACAGGCTTAAAACTAAGGGTTACCTATTTTACCATATTAAGAAATTATTGATCAATTCCTATTATCTTGAAAATTTTTATTGGGAATCTTTTTTTTTTCTAAATTTTATTATTGTTGTTGAGAATATACACAGCAAAACATACACAAATTCAATTGTTTCTACAGGTACAATTTAGTGACATTGATTACGCTCTTTGAGTTGTGCAACCATTCTCACCCTCATTTCTGAGTTGTTCCTCTCTCATTAACATAAACTCACGGTCTGCTAAGGTTCCTATTTAATCTTTTGGGTTCCTGCTTTCAGTTTGACCCCATATAGAAAGTTCTTAAAAGAGCATAATGCTCAAGGCAGATATTTTTCACTTAAACTACTGGTCGGTTTTAAGATGACTTCAGGGGGTATTTTTGGTTTAAGGTTTAAAGATTATCTCAGGGCAATAGTTTCAGGAGTTCATCCACCCTCCATGGCTCTATAAAATCTAGAGTCCATGAGAATTTGAAATTCTGTTCTGCATTTTCCCTCTTTTGATCAGGATTCTTCTATGGAATCTTTGATCAAAACATTCAGTAATGGTAGCTGGGCATCATCCAGTTCTTCTGTCTCATGGCAGAGGAGGCCATTATTCATGGAGGCCATTAGCCATACATTCCATATCCTCCTCCTGTTCCTGACTCTCCTTCTTCCTCTGTTGTTCCAGGTGAAAAGAGACCGATTGTTGTGCCTTGGATGGCCACTTGCAAGTTTTTAAGACCCCAAGTACTACACAATGAACTAGGAGGTAGAATAGAAGCACTAAACACATTATGAGGCTGATTAACTGGGAACATCACTTGATACCATGACCCTAAACCTCCAAAATCCCATGAGGTGTTTGGTTGTACATAAGCAGCATCAGCAGCTACTGTTTTTTGGAAATCTTTTTTTAAAAAATATTTTGTTTTTGTTGCTGCTGTTGAGAATATACACAGCAAAATATATACCAATTCTACCATTTCTACATGTACAATTCAGTGACAATGATTACATTCTTCAAGTTGTGCAACCATTCTCACCTTCCTTTTCTGAGTTGTTCCTCCCTGTTTTAGTTATCTAGTGCTACCATAACAGAAGTACCACAAGTGGATGGCTTTAACAAACAAAGTTTATTCTCTCACAGTTGAGTAGGCTAAAAGGTCCAAATTCAGGGTGCTAGCTCTAGGGGAAGGCTTTTTCTCTCCGGAGGAAGGTCCTTGTCATCAATCTTTCCCTGGTCTAGGAGCTTCCATGCAGGGACCCCAGGTCCAAAGGTTGCACTCTGCTCTTGGCACTACTTTCTTGGTGCTATGAGGTCCCCCATCTCTCTGCTTGCTTCTTTCTTCTGTATCTCAAAAGAGATTGACTCAAGATACAATCTAATCTTGTAGATTTGAGTCCTGCTTCATTAACATAATTGCCTCTAATCCTGCCTCATTAACATCATGGAGGTAGGATTCACAATATTTAAGAAAATCACATCAGATGACAAAATTGTGGACAATCACACAACACTGGGAATCACGGCCTAGCCAAGTTGATACACATTTTTTGGGGGCAAAATTCAATCTATAACACTCCCCCATTAACATACACTCATTGTCCTCTAAGGTTCCTATCTAATCTTTCAAGATGTTATCAATTTGAGCCCATATACATAGATCTTAAAAGAGCATCATAATACTCAAGGCAGACATTCTTTACTAGCGAAGCTAAACTATTGTTTAGTTTTAAGACTTCAGGGGGTATTTTTGGTTTAAAGCTTAAAGATTATCTCAGAGCAATAGTTTCAGGGGTTCCTCCAGATTCCATGGCTCCAGAAATTTGGATTTCATCAGAATTTGAAATTCTGTATTTTTCCCCTTTGATCAGGATTAGTCCATAGAATCTTTGATCAAAATGTTCAGTAATGGTAGCCAGGCTTTACTGGGAATCTTTCCAGTTACTTTTTTTTAGCATCTATGGAGAACATATGATTTTTCCCCTTAGAACTATTAATATGGCATATTGTATTTATGGATGGCCTAATATTGAACTGATCTTCCATTCCTAAAATAAGTCTCATTCCGTTTTCTTGTATTATTCTTTTAATTTGGTGTTGGATTCTGTCCAGTAATATTTAGTATTTTTACATAGATATTCATATATGATATAGTCTATAATTTTATTTTTGTACAGACTTTCAGATTTAGGGAGGCCTGGTGGTGCAGTGGTTAAGAACTCAGCTGCTAACCAAAAGATAGGCAGTTTGACTCCATCAGCCACTCATAGAAACCCTTGGTTCAGATCTACTCTGTCCTATAGGGCCACTATGAGTCAGAATCAACTTGACGGCAAGAGGCTTGGTTTTTGTTTTTATCAGATTTAGGTAATGTTAATCTTGCTTCATAAAAACAATTTGTAAATTTTCCTTTATTTTCATTGCTCTGGAACAATCTATGTAACACTGGGATTATCTGGTTTTTGAAGATTTAGTAGAATTCCCTGTGAAACCATCTGGGCCAAGTGCTTTTTTGTGAGTTAGTTCCTTGATAACTTTCTCTGTTTCTTCTAATTGGTTCAATTTTGGTAAATTGTATTATCCTAGAAAACTATCCATTTAGGTTTGCAAATGTATTTGCATATAATTTTAAAGTTTCATTTGATTAAAAAAAAATATCTTCCATATCAATTGTTATTTCCCCTTGTCATTTCTTATTTTGTATATTGTGTTCTCTCTCTCTCTCTCATTAGGCTAAATAGTGTTTATCTAGCCCTTAAACCCCTAGACCTGAAGGGGTAAGGGGAGGGTCCTGTTATTGGAACCCAGAGAGATCTATGGTGATGGGAGTGGGTCTGCCTCATGGGAGCTGTGCAACCAGACTTGGGGTGTGTCTTAGTCATCTAGTGCTGCTGTAACAAAAATACCACAAATGGATGGCTTTAACAAAGAGAAATTTATTTTCTCACAGTCTAGTAGGCTAGAAGTTCAAATTCAGGGTGTCAGCTCTAGGGGAAGACTTTCTCTCTCAGTCAACTCTGGAGGAAGGTCCTTCTCGTCAATCTTCCCCTAGACTAGGAGCTTCTCCATGCAGGAACTTCAGGTCCAAAGGATGCGCCCTGCTCCTGGTACTTCTTTCTTGGTGGTATTAAGTCCCCCCCTCTGCTCGCTTCCTTTGCCTTTTTATCTCTTGAGAGACAAAAGGTGGTACAGGTCACACTCCAGGGAAACTCCCTTTACATTGGATCAGGGAGGTGACCTGGTAAGGGTGTTACAATCCCACCCTAATCTTCTTTAACGTAAACTTACAATCACAAAATGGAGGACAACCACACAATACTGGGAATCATGGCCTAACCAAGTTGACACATATTTTGGGGGAACACAATTCAACCCATGACAGGGTAGGAGTGGAGAAGAAGTATCTCCACCTTTTTCTCTTATCATCCTTTGACCTGCTGCTGCTGGTGCCTCCCACTGGCTGATCTAACCATACAAGTCAGCCTTTTGGGGAACAAAACAGGAAAGGAGGGTGGAGCATGAGTCTGAAGACTCAAACAGAAAATATTCCACCACTACCAACCTCTGGTTTACCCCCATTTCCACCTGGATTCGGTGATGCTCTTTGCAGGAATGGCAGCCACAAAAAGTCCCTGTAGCCATAGCTACAGCAATGGAAGGAAGCTCCAAGAGAAAAGGGAAAGAAAGACAAGAGAAAGGAGAAAGGAGAGGCTCAAGGCAGGGTTTGAAGGTAGAAAAGTAACAGAGTGGAGAAAACTCTGGGCTGCAAAGGATGACAGCGCTAAGCTCAGAGCTTTTGTTTCAAAACTGGTGCATTACGCTGTTTACCTACCTTGAGCACTTTCGACAGCCCCACATCTGTCGTTATTTGCTCCTGGGCCCATTCTTGGTTATATTAAAGCACTTTTTAATTGCCACATTTTCTGAGGCAAAGAAAGCCTAATCTGAATGCAGCTTTAAAACCAACAGCAATCAGCAGAGATCCATCAATTAGCATTAAGCAACGCAGAACATTTTTCCAAGGCTCCCAGGGCCTCTCCACACCTGAACATTTTACATAGCTCATTCTCTCCTGTTTTGATTAATATTAGGGACTCTTGGCTCTCAGTCTTGACTGACAGACAGTATTTTCTCAGCTGCCAAAAGAATAACCAGTTTTCCACTGTAGCTCTTCTCTAATTCAAACGCTTAAAACGCCAACAAAGCTCTTCACTCTAGTATGCTTTTTTTTCAAAGAAAAAAAAAATGTATCTCTGCTTCTAACCACTAATTATAATTTAGTATAACAATACTTTCGAGGAAGCAGAGTTCTTGCTATAATTAACTGCTGAGGAGTAGGATGGAACAACTGTTTATTTAGTTTCAAGCTACTTGTTCAGAATTTGTCACCCCTTGAAACTTAACTCACAATCAGAACTAAATTCAAAATGTTATGGAAGCACCCTCAACTTTGGGCTGAATAATACTTAGTAATTTTCTCCTCAAGAATTTTCTTTAGGTTAGGTCTGCCATTTTCTCTGATTTAGAAGGAAAGCATTTATCCTAAAATGTTAGCATATTTATGTCTCTTTCATGAGGTTGGCGCCCTGGTGGTGCGGTGGTTAAGAGCTTGGCTGTTAACCAAAAGGTTAGCAGTTCGAATCTACCAGCTGCTCCTTGGAAACCCTATAGTGCAGCTCTGTCCTATATGGTCACTACAAGTCAGAATTGGCTCGATGGCAATGTGTTTCATGAGGTTGAAACATCTGACTTTTGGACATCACAGATAGCTTTCAAATGCTGGAAATTCTCACATTTCTAAGTGAAAATTTAGAAATGTGTAGCTTTACCAGAATTACTTCCATCAAGTATCATAATGAAAAGATCTCTATTTCATTTTTTTCTATATGCTAGTTACTGTACTGAGCCTCAGTTTCCTTATCTATAAAATGGGGGTGATAATACACGGCTTACAGGATTGTTGCGAAGTTTGAAGTTAAGCTAAGCACTTGGCACAAGACTTGGCACACAGTAAGTAGTTCTTACTTTTATTCTTTGTCAGGGAGAGACAATATGGCAACGACTGAAGTGAGTGAGAGTGCAGCTTTCTCAGGGCTGATCTCTGAGTCCATGATGGGAAATGCCTGCAAATGAACAACAGATCGTGACAGTCTCCAAGCAGGCCAGACTTCAGAAATCCTCGATGGTTAATTCACAACAGAGGCACCAGAACGAAATGGTTCTAAATGATTTGAATCTCAAGTGGCCAGAGGCGCAAATACCTTCTTATCTAGCTGTTTCTGACTTTCAGATTATTCAGCGCTATGAACTGAGATTTCCTTCTTCAAAAGGAAGGGATTCGGCTCCTCCTCTTCTCTAGAATTGGGTGTGAATTCATGAAATTATTTGTAAGACGCAGGGAATTCCTGGGAAGAAACTTACTTCACAATGATATATTTGCTGCACTTATCGAGATGCCACTTTTGGTAGTTGAGATAGTTTTCATCCGGTGACACCCTAACAATATGAATAAAATCACAGTGCTGAAATACTTCTGATGCATTCATTTTTTTGCAGAATGGAAATAGTTTTATTGCTGTTTATGATGATAAAAGCAATACAGTTATTGTAAAACACTAAAAAAAGGACAAAAATGACAATTATCCACTGTCCCACTTTGTAACAATAACTTTTTCTTAAAAACTGTTAAGATACATACTCAGACACTTGTCGTATACCCTCAACTCATCTTTGTCTAATGTTCTCTTGGGACTAGATTCAGGTTATGTATCTTTGACAGGGGTATCACAGAAGTGATGCTGGGGTCTCAACAACTAACAAGTGGCCAAGATGTCAGTTTGATGTTCATTTTGATAACTTGATTGAGGACATGACTCCAGCTTCTCCACCGTAAAGTTACTCTTTTTGTCTTTTTAATTAATGAAGAGGTACTTTAAGATTATGTAAATACTCCACTCCTCAGCACACTTTCAATTTGTTCATTTTATATATAAACTAAAAACCAAACCCATTGCCACTGAGTAGATTCTGACTCACAGGGACCCTATAGGACAGAGTAGAACTGCCCCATATGGTTTCCAAGAAGCGCCTGGTGGTTTGGAACCGCTGACCTTGTGGTTAGCAGCCGTACCTCTTAACCACTATGCTACCAGGGTTTCCATACACGCACACACACACACACACATCCCAGCATGGCTGCATGGTTTTTGACTTGATTCAATAGGTTACTGTAACCATTCATACATATTTTGATGATCAAGTTGCCAGATTTGGCTGGTGAGAGGCCCTTCCAGCTGTCTCCTGTGTCCTTTTGACATATCTCTGTCATTTTTTAAGGAGATTCCTTACTTTACAGTATAGATGTTCCAGACTCATATTTTCGTGGAATCAGCCATCTTTCCAAGGACCCTTGGTCCCTTTCAGCTGAGAATGGTATTTGAAAACCAAGATCTGGGTACTAGGTGTGCTTGTTTTTCTTGGGATATCACAGTTCCCAGTCTCTCTTAGTGGACAGAACCAGGAAATAATATGTGTATATTATGTTATTGTGTGTTGTCAAGTCGATTCTGACTCACAGCTACCATATAGGACAGAGTAGAACTGCCCTCTAGGGTTTCCAAGGCTGTGGAAGCAGACTGCCACGTTTCTCCCACGGGGCGGCTGGTGGGTTTGAACTGTCAACCTTTTGGTTAGCAGTCAAGTGCTTAACCACTGAGTCACCAGGGCTCCTTGTATGTATTACACACACACATATATTTGCACACATACATACCTACATTGATTTTTTTCTATATCTTATCTATGTTGAAAACCATAAGCTCACACTAACATCTCCAGTTCTAATCCAACATCACAGTTTATTCTGCTGTTCTCCCTTTCTACATTATAAAACTCCTTTCTTTGACAGCAGGATACCTAGTTTCCACTTTCCTTAATATATTTATTAATTTAATCAATTCTCCTCTATGTAACCAATTTTCTATCAATGACATCTCCCCCCAGTATGGACATCCTCCTCACCCGCCAGGTCCTCACTCCCCATAGTGAGTGGCTTCCCTGAGTGGATGCCATTCTCACCTCTCAGTGTTCTGACTTCCCGGGACCAAGGAGGTTGCCTGCATGGAGGCCTGTCTTGCTCAGCCCTACCTAGTGGCTTCCGGGTTGGATTGTTCAGGCTGGGTCTTTATGAAAAAAAATAATCATCTTATTATTTGCCTCTGTGGTGATCTGTATCTAGCACACGCTCATTTACTTCCTCTAGTTTTTCTAAGTTGTAGTCTCACCACTTGTGCCAGTCTAGTTTTGGCTTCTTGGCAGTCTTTACCATGAAGAACTGCACAAAGATGGCTTCCAGATTCCCCAGACATGAGGCAGCCATGGCCAACCTGACCATTACATGCTCTGTAGAACCTTCTGGGTTATCTAGGCTGTGGTGGTTACTCGGGAGCAGAGGCCTTCCTTTCATCTCAGTCCTATCAATTTCCTGATTTCCCCATCTGGTTTTGCTTCCATTGAACCTCTCATTTTATTCAACTCCTTTCTAAATAATTCAAGAGACACGTGGATCCATTAGACAAGACCCCATCATTTTTTTTAAAGAGATTCCTTACTTTCTGGAACAGATGTTCCAGGCTCATTTTGTGTTTTCCCTGTGGATAATGGCTGCCTTGTGTCTGGAAAATCTGGAAACCAGTAAATTTCTTCTGAAAGAGGAGGCACCATGAGCACGATGACGCTGGTGAAAAGTGAGGGTATAAGCTGATGTTTTCTACTAGGACCCGGGGCAGGTGTGGGAGTCATACCCAGATGGCCATTGGGGCCAGAGGCTGATCTTGATCTGACTGACGGATACTGCCTGGGGATGGGCACTGCAGAAATGTGACCCACAGACCCTGAGCTGTGAAAGCTGGGGTCACTCACTCCGCCCTGTGCTTCTAGCCCAGTGCTGTGACTGGATGGGTCATGGAATCCTGCCTTTGACACCTCCCACCAGAGGTGTAACTACTGGATGGCAGGTAGGGCGCATGCCCTGGGTGGCACCTGAAGAGGGCACTAATGAGCAGTTTCCATTGGCCATTCCAGCTTCCATCGCCAGCTGTGAGAGATCTTTCAGCAATTTAAAGCTAATTGCTATAGGTGCTATTTTCCTAGATAGGCCACTACCTCTCACCGCCAGTTTTAGGGTCCTGTTTTGGAGCTTCTTCTCTAATGAAATTCATGATCTGATTTCATTTCCCTCCCAAGTCCCCACCATGTTGGAAAGTAATGTAATCAATGAAACCCAGTTGATGCCTGCCAGTGTTTAATCTACACCCTTGCAGAAAATAGTTACGTCTTAATAAAACTCTGAGTTTGAGTACATCTTAATAGGCGACTTCTAAAAATACAATGCTGGTACCAAAAAGAATGAGGACCTAAGTGTATGGGTGGGAATTTCCACTCATGGGAGAGAGGTTTGGGGGAGTAATGAAGCCATAAACCAGAAAGTGAGGGACAATCAAAAGAGGGGACCAGGTGCCAGAGTAGACCACTGTGCCAAGTGCTCACACCCACCTTCAGCCAGGTCTCTGCCCCATTCCAGCCGGGTTGAGTCCCTCCAGGTATGGGTGACGGAGCAGGCTCTGCTGCGGTCCTGTGTCCCCCCGGCTGCAACACAAGACACGAGGGGTCAGAGCAGCACCCGGGTCCTGTGTTGTAGCCCGAGGTCTCACACCATGTCATGGTGAGCCCAGCCTGCAGGCACCTGCCCAGCTTCCTCTTCTGGGCGGGCTGCCTAGCACTTGCTTGGGGTGTCGGACTTTTTGTGCATCCAGACAAGGAAGCTGTAAAAGAACAGAAGCCAGCACTGGTATCAGGCCTCAGGGCTGGGGCTGTCCTGACATCAGTGGAGGAAATGTCAATGGCCTTGGTGAGGAGCAGCGTGGGGCTGAGCAGACGGCTGTGCCCGCTCTATGCCAGGTACAAAGCCCTGCCCAGGCAGCATGGTAACTCCAGGTAAGCAGCCCAGCCAGGTGGAAACGATCAGAGCTGAAGGGATACTGCACACTAATAACAAGCTGTCCATGCTCCTTTTCCTTTAAAAAATGAATTACAGTTGTTTACAACCCAATAATTACAGTTTATTATAACAATACTTCCTAGGAAATGGGTTCTTACTCTAATACTATGATGAAAATTTTACAAATGCCAGACTAGTACAATGAATTGCCGTGAATTATAATAAATATCCGCATTTTGGGAGTAAAGCAGTAAACACATTATTGCTATCCATTTCCAATGGGCCTATGGAGGATTTATTACTTATTTATGGCTTATTTCATTCAAAAACTGATACATATCATTTTTATGTGAATTCTTTTTGGTTAGTCATTTCTGTTTTTTCTTACAAGATAAAATGAATTGGGTCCAGAATCAAAGAGTACCCCAACCACGACTCCTCCAAAGGTGACCTATTGAAATTTCTTCTCCAGATTCACAATCGGCTAAATTCTTTACAGAAGTCATGCACTTCAGAGCTGAGGAATAAACTGTAGCATTGCTCTTCTTACTTCTATCTCCAGTAAAAACAAAAAAACAAACCTGTTGCTGTCGAGTCGATTTTGACTCATAGCGACCCTAAAGGACAGAGTAGAACTGACCCATAGCGTTTCCAAGGAGCGCCTGGTGGATTTGAATTGCTGACCTTTTGGTTAGCAGCCATAGCACTTAACCACTACGCCACCATGGTTTCCATCTCCAGTAAGGCAGACCCAATCAGTTTTGTTCAGCCAGGTTCTCGAGAAGGCAGTAGACTTTGAGCACAGATTACACATTAAACAAAAACATAAAAGTTAAGTATCATGTGGTTTTCTACCAATATAAGTAGACAAGATCTTCACAGACTTGCAAAGTAGGAGGAAGAGGAGTAACAATATCATGCCCACATTTGTACAATGCTTCAACCTGTCCAAATCACCCAGACCCCAGTCCCATGAAACAGGTGATGAGGCCCACAGATGGGACAGGGATCCAAGGATCCCCACCTCCAGGCCATTGCTGCCTCCCTCCCCTATTTCATGCTGTCCACACTGCATCTTTGCAAACACAACGTCAAGAGAGCGGGAAGGGCAATCCACTTCAAACATTAATCTATCAGAAAATTTCTAAATCCTAAGCCTCTTGTAAGGGCAGAAAATAAAAAAAGCCAAGCAATCTTCCATCCCTATCAAGGCCCAGCAGGCTACTGGGTGGAATTCTTGAACTGCTGACATAGTCTTAAAATGACAGGCGAGCTGGGGTGGTAGTTTTGTCAATGAGGAGAAAGGGGGAAAGAGACTTTTCTTCACTCTGGTTTCAAAGTAAGAGCTTAATTTAGCTGACCGAAAAATGGACATTTAAGGTCTGGCTTTTAATTGAATCCCAAAGACCCTGAAGAGATGAAAAACTCAGAAACATTTTAGGAAATACTGAAATTGCAAAATTTGTTAGAGCTTGAGTCTTTTTACAATAGACAGGTAGAAGTCACAGGGAAGAGCTTCCCAAATGTGGCACAGCTCTTTTCCACTCAAGAGGAGGCAGCAGGTTGTTATGCCACAGCTTCCAAAAACTTCCATGCTGCCACGTGTCTGCCCTAGAGGTTTAGCCTTAAACCAGTGTTCCCCAGGACTCACAGATGCTGTTACCACTCCCTTCTCCTGGCTGAAACCTAAAGTCCAAGCTCTTCCCACAAACCCATCCCAGCTAAGGTGTGACACAAAGACACTTCTTCAGCAGTCCAGTCATCCAGAGTGCATCCCATGTTCATCTTGCCTCTTAAAAAACATAACCCCCAGTTACAGAGATGCGATCTGTTTGTTTGCAGCAAAGAATCTGGACTAAGGGTTCTAAATGAACCCAAAAAACCAAACCAAATCCATTGCCACCGAGTCGATTCTGTCTTATAGTAACCCTATAGTACAGAGTAGAACTGTGCCATAGGGTTTCCAAGGGGTGGCTGGTGGATTCGAACTGCCAGTCTTTTGGTTGGCAGCCATAGCTCTTAACCACTGCACCAACAGGCTATCTAAATGAACAGTCTTTAGTATTTACAGCAAATACATCCAGTCTGAAAAGAGAAATAACAGTACTGTGGCCCAACTCCAGGGGAAGGGGACTTCATACTGTGTGACTAGCATCCCACAGCTAGGCAAAGCAGCACTCAACAAATGTCTATCGGTGACTTCACTTGTTCCAAGGCCTTTGTTGAAGCTGATAGTCACAACCAGTTAGCTGTTTGGATCCAGAGAACATTTATTGATCACCTGTAAGTCTTGAGAGGTACATAAAAATGAATAACCCATTACTTCTGCCTCAAAGGAAAGTAAAATCAAGCAATTTAGAGGGGAAAAATCTGACTTCTGCCTAAATTATCTGAAAGATTTACGAGGGCTTCTTTCCAGATGACCTGCTTTTGTGTGCAGTGCTATGGAGGCACAAATTCCCCAAGTAAGTTATTTTCTTCCCAAACTTCTTTCATAGCCGGACAATTGCTACCTAGGGCCACATCAGGTCCTAGAGAAGCAACAGAGGACACACAGTGGTTCAGTCACTGCTGGCTGCCCACCCAGTTTCCCTATTCCACCTCCTTCCTCTCCAGCAGAACCTGACAGCATTCCTGAGTGGCCATGTTCCAGAATCCTTTACAGCTTGGGATGGCCTGTTACCTAGTTCTAACCACAAAGGATTTAAGTAGGTGTGTGTGCGTGCTGGCGTGTTTCCCCTGGTAAATGAAGAGTCAAGAGAGTGAAAAGATAAGCCACAGACTGGAAGTAAATATCTGCAAAACACTTGCCTGATAACAGACTTGTATCCAAAATACACAAAGAACTCTTAAAATTCAACAACAAAAGAGATGACCCAATTACGAAATAAGCTAAAGATATGAACAGATACCTCACCAAAGAAGATACGCAGATGGAAAATAAGCATGTGAAAAAAAAATGTTCAACATCATGTTATTAACCCCTTGCAGCCCTAAGGACAGAGTAGAATTTCCAAGGAATGGTTGGCAGATTCGAACTGTCAACCTTTTGGTTAGCAGCCTGAGCTCTTAACCACTGTGCCACCAGGGTTTCTCCACATGTCATTGGGAAACTGCAAATTAAAATGAGATACCAGTGCACTATTGAAAAAAAAAAAAATTAGAACGGTTAAAATCTAAAACACAACGCCAAATGCTGCTGATGATGTGGAGCAACAGGAACTCTCAGCTGCTGGTGGGAATGCAAACTGGTACAGCCACTTCAGAAGACAGTCTGGCAGCTTCTTATAAAGCTAAAGACAGGCTTACCATGTGATCCAGCAACTGAGCTACTCGGTACAGACCCAAATGAAGACGTACCCAGCCCAGTGCTGTCGAGTCGATTCTGACTCATAGCGATCCTATAGGACAGAGTAGAACTGCCCCATAGAGTTTCCAAAAAGCACCTGGCGGATTTGAACTGCCAAATCTTTGGTTAGCAGCCGTAGCACTTAACCACTACGCCACCGCATGTCCACATAAAAACCTGCGCACAAGTATTTACAGCGGCTTTATTCATAACTGCCCAAAACTGGAAGCAACCTAGATGTCCTTCGATAGGTGAATGCATACACGAACAGTGGTACATCCATACAATGGAGTCCTATTCAGCAATAAAAAGAAGTTATCAGGATATGAAAACACATGGAAGAAACTGAAATGCATATTGCTAAATGAGAGAAGCCAATCTGAAAAAGCTACATACTCTATGACTCCAACTGTATGACATTCTGGAAAACCCTATGGAGCGCAGTTCTACTCTGACACACATGGGGTCACTATGAATCAGAACTGACTTGACAACAATGGGTATGCTTTTTTTTTTTTTTTTTAGAGAGAGACAACAAAAAGATCAGCGGTTGCGGGGGTTCAGGCAGAGAGGGAGAGAGATGAATAGGTGGGGCACAGGGCATTTTTTAGGACAGTGAAACTATCCTGTATTATACTGTAATGATGGACACATGATATTATGCATTTGTCAAAACCCACAGAACTGTACAACACAAAGAGTGAAACTCAATGTAAACTCTGGCCTTTAATTAATAATAATGTATCAATATTCACTCATAGATTATAACAAATGCACCATACAAATACAAGGTACAACAGAAAAAAACAGTGTGCAGGTGGGAGAAGGGGTATATGAGATCTCTCCATACTTTCTGTGCAAATTTTCTATAAACCTTAAACTTCTCTAAATAATAAAGTCTATTACAAAAAAAAAAAAAGAGCTGACAACAGCAGGCACGTGCTTTGTGTTCCCTTGGCCTTGGCTTCTTTCTGCTGCAATATAGGTGTGCTTCCTGGAAGCCCTCATGAGAGCACCAAAAAGAGGATGCTTCGTCCCCGATGGCATCCAGGGGCCACACACCAACCCAGACCACTGACCTCCAGGCTTCTTGTTACATCATGCATTCATTCAAGGAATATTAGCTCAGTGGCTATCATGTGAGGAGCCTTGGCGGCACAGTGATTATGCATTCAGCTGCTAACTGAAAGGCTGACAGTTTGAACCCACCAGCCATTCCACCACATGTGGCAGTCTGTTTCTGTGAAGATTACAGCCTTGGAAACCCTGGGGTAATTCTACTCTGTCCTATAGGGTCACTATGAGTCGGAATTGACTCAATGGTAATGGGTTTGGAATGGGTTGGCTATGGTGTTTGGCAAAGTAGGAGGTCAATGAAAACAAGGGAAACCCTCCAGGTGATGGACTGACACAGGAGCCACAACAATGGACTCAAACATACCAACAATCATGAAAATGGCACAAAACTGGGCAACATTTCGTTCTGTTATACATGGGGTCACCGTGAGTCGGAGCTGATCCGATGGCATCTAATAACAACTATAGCCTAACTCTTCTAGACACTGAGGAAATAGAGAACAAGGCAAAGACCCCATTCCTATAAAAGTCACATTCTAGTGGAGAGAGACAGATAATACACAAATAAAGAAGTAAACAGAGTGAACCTATGAAAGCTGAAACCTGTGTGGCCAGAAACCTGTCAGAGAAGGAAAACTCAGACATTTTTCACTAAAACGAGCAACAGAAAAGAGATAAGACTGCACTTAGACAAAGGTGGAAAACTTAGGAGAACCAGAAAAACAAGGCAGTACCCTGGAGTTCTGGCTCTCACAGGTTTCATTGTATATAATATGAACAGTGTTTGGGAGGAAAACAAAGCAGGGCAAGAGAGAGAAGGCAGGGAGGGGTGGTGAAAACATCATAAGAAGTGACCGGAGAAGACCTGAAGGAAGACAGGACGCACCCCATGCTGACATCTGCAACAGGGAGACAAAGAGAAAGAGCAGAATTCATCAATACTGCAGGCTTGAGAAAAAACTGATGGACGGCAGTGGAGATGGAAAGGGCTAGTGGCTTGCTTTCTAAACTGTTCCCTTGTATATTAAATAGGGTTGCATCTGATTGCATTAACAGTAAACTGATCCCTGTGGCTTAAAAAGGCAAGGGGCTCCCTTTCCTCACATCCATCCACTGAGGGAGCCCCTCTCCTCTCTGCTCACCTGCTCCAAAAAGCACCCCACACCACTGGTCCTACCCTCCACATGCTCCTGGAGTTTGAGGTGTGAACAGCCCTTCTAGCTTATGCATGAGCTTTCTGTGTCTGGGCTTTTAGGTCCTGTCTCTCTTGGGCACCATAAATTCTGTAGGACTTCGTTGTGTCCTCAGGCCCCAGCACAAGGCCACTGATAAAGGAGAACCCTTCACAGAGCCACCAGGCCGTGGTTGGCTGTCCGGAGAAGCCCCTCCCTAGGACCTTGGTGGGGTTTCCACCAGCTCAGGTTCCGGCCCTCCACTTCTCAAGTCAGAGACTTGAAGTTAGCCATGCCCCTGAGCAGCCACCTTCATTCTGAACAAACCCACAAAGAACTGAAGACTTAGCAAGGAGCTAGCTTTTAAAAATTCTGCACATGACTACCTTGCCTTTGAAAAACAGCAGAAGTGAGTTTGCATTCTTGAATTCGGTTTTAAGAAAGTAAAGGCATCCTCGTGCTTATCAGCAAAATGTGTGGCGCCCTGGTGGTGTACTTGGAGAAACTAAGGACACAGATGCCTTCGGGACACTAAGAAGATAGCCCCATGGTGATGTAAGTGTGGGAAGACTCAAGCTCCACTCAGGTCAGAGCAGTTGCAGAGAGTGAGGCCACAAGGACAAAACCCAGGAACAGAACCAGAGTGGCACGCATGCCCTGCTTGTCTGCCCCATGCTTGGAGAGCTGGCTGAGCCCCAATTTCTCCAGGAATCAGCAACTGAAGGTAGGGCCGAGCAGTGGCCTGTGGGAGCCCTCACTGCACGTTCCCTGGGGGAGGGTGCACCTGGATGCCAAGGGCTGGGCCTTGCACCCCACTCGGAAGCTGGTCCTGAGCACTTACCTCCCTGGCCCACATGCGCGCTGGCCAGAACAGCAGGGGGCAAGGATAGTCGTGGGTGGCTGGGTGAACATGCGTGGAGGGAAGCAGTGAGGAGATGGGTCCAGGTGGGAGCTCGGAGGTCAGCCAGGCTGGAAGGTGAGTCCAGGGGAGGAGGGCATGAGGCAGGAGGGGATGGTGGAGAATGGGTGGTGCTACAGCAAGATGAGGGTAAACCAAGCCTCCTGTTGCACCTCACTGTCCAGGGCCTTCCACCCTGTCCCACCCCACATTGTCCTGGAGGCCCTCATGGCCCACATGTCTCCTCCACGCCCACGCTGAGCCGGATCTGCCTGGCCTGTTTGTGCCAACAAGAGATCAAAGTGAAGAGAGAATGGGAATTGGAGTGGAAGAGTTTAGAGCAAAACTTGAAGTTCACCAAGCTCACCTGGGTGACAGGGCAACAAGGAGACGGGGCTTTCAGGGGAGGGTACCAATGTGGGTACAAGGAGAAAACTCTTGGTTATTACATCAAAGAGCTTCTGTAGTTGTAGGCTGAGGGTCAGGGGCCTCCTCAAGAATGGGGAAGTTTGGAATGGGATAGAAAAGGCTTTACTTATTGAATGACCAGTGGCTGTGGGAAAGTGCAGCTGGATTTCAGGGTGGAAATGGGCTCATTCCAAATGTCCTGGCCACTTCCCCATTGGTTAGGGCCAGAGTAGCGTGAGCAGGGTAGACTGAGCCTGCAATAAAGGCTAGTGGGCAGAACCCCCCAAACCAAGCTCTGCACCTGGGGTGTAGGCCCTTGGGAGTGCCCTGTAGGGGAAGAGCTCATGACGACCTGTCTAGTAGCCTGGGAGGGAGAAGGGCTGTGCTGAGACCAGAGCACACCTAGGGCCCTGACAGCAAAGGCCTGGCGTCTCTGGAAGAGACAGTTCTCAGCCCCTCCCGGGGGCTGCCCACAGTGCTGCCTGGGCACAGTCTGCCGTAGTATGACAGATGGGTAGAGGGATCGGAGAGGAGAGCAGTGGGGCATTGCCCCAGGTCTGCCCTGCCTGGCCCAGGGATTGACCTCAAGGAAGTCTGGAGATGTGTCTCTCAGGGAGGCTGGTGAAAGAGGTATCGTTTGGGGAGGAGGACAAGGCCTGGAGAAGCAGAGGAAAAGACTGGGACAAAGGCACTCCCCATTCTCTGGGAGCTCCAGAAATCTTCTGAAGACTGGCAAGTGAGAGACTGCAGAGCTATCTGAAAAATGACAAAGTAGGAAATGTTAAAAATGGCCATCATTATCCCGTGTGGAGGTTGCACCAGGTGCGCCAACGAAGCAGCCTCATTTGCCTTCCATTTGCCGCAGGTTCTATTTGCACTCTATTTTCCTCTATTTTTACACCCTAAAAAAAAAGAAAGAAAACTGTACATTAAACAGTCACCTTTCATCCATTTGTAATTCTCTCCCTTGGGGGCACCATAAATTTCTTTTATATTATTATGATATTAGAGAGCCTAATACATTTACTCCCCTTGCCTTCAGAACACGACACTCACAGATGTTTTCCAAAGTGGGGTCTGAAGACCACGAACAGAAAGGGAGAGCTGGGAGCTACTGGGAGCTGTCCACACTCCTCATAAAGCCCATTGGTAAGATCGCTACAAGGGCCCCAGAGGCACAATGGTTAAGAGCTCCCCTGCTAACTGGCAGAAAGGATCATGGCTGAAACCCACCCTGTGGCTCTCATACAAAGATTCACCCAGAAAAAAACCCGATTACAGCCTAGAAAACCCTATGTGATCCTACTCTGACAAACAGGGTCACTATAATTTGGAATCAACTCAATGGCTCCTAACAACAAGATCTCTACATCTATTTTTTAAAGAATTTTATTGAGAGAAGAAAGAATGTGCATCTTAGATTCCATCGTGTTATTCAGACAAAGCATAGAGAAGGAGCTGTTGTTAGGTGCTGTTGAGTTGGTTCCAACTCATAATGACCCTACGTATAACAGAATGAAACGTTGCCGGGTCCCACACCATCCTCACAATCACTGCTACGTTTGAGCCCACTGCTACAGCCACTGTGTCAGTCCATCTCATGAAAGGTCTTCCTCTCTTTTACTCCTCCTTTACTTTACCAAGTATGATGTCCATCTCCAGGGACTGGTCCCTTCTGATAACACGTCCAAAGTACGTGAGACGAGGTCTCACCATCCTCGCTTTTACTAAGGAGCATTCTGGTTATACTTCTTCCAAGACAGATTTGTTTGTTCTTTTGGCAGTCTGTGGTATATTCAATATTCTTTGCCAACACCATAATTCAAAGGCATCAATTCTTCTTCCATCTTCCTTATCCATTGTCCAGCTTTCATATGCACATGAAGCAAATGAAAATGCCATGGCTTGGGTCAGTTGCACCTTAGTCCTCAAAGTGACGTCTTTACTTTCTAACACTTTAAAGAGGTCTTTTGCAGATTTGCCCAATGCAATACATCATTTGATGTCTTGACTGCTACTTCCAGGGGCATTAATTGTGGATCCAAATAAAACGAAATCCTTGACAACTTTATAGTCTTTTCTTCATTTATCATGATGTTGCTTATTGGTCCAGTGGTGAGGGTTTTTGTTTCCTTTATGTTGAGGTGTAATCCATACTGAAGGCTGTAGTCTCTGATCTTCATCAATAAGTACTTCACAGAGAAAGAGAAGGGGTTCTAAACTCAAAGTCAGAAAAAACTTTACTCTGTAATTTGGACAAGTCACTTAAACGTTCTAAGACTTGGTTTTCCCTTCTGCAAAGTGGGGACACTAAAACTTGTTCTGGCCGCCGCACAGAGTTGACTTCACAGGCAGAGCAGCATAGGGTCTTCCCTGTCAACTCAGAGGAGGGAATGCTGTTACCACCAGAAAGTGCTGAAAGTGCACACCAGCAATAAAATGTTATATACATGCAAGATATTAGCAGAATTATTATTTCAGCAAATTATTCACTCTTGTATTTATTTAACCTTTATTGAGCCCTTCAAAAAAAAAATTTTTTTTTTTTTTTTTCATATATGCCAGGCCCTGTGTCAAGCACTGGAAATTTGGTAGGAAACTCCTCACCTGTTTAGGCCATGGTGGTCAGGATTCTGCGGTGGTACAGTGGTTAAGGGGTATAGGCCAAGCCAAGGCCTGAGGTTTGAAGCCAGATTTTTCTGGATTGAAATCCAACTTTATCACTTACTGCGTAACCCAGGAAACATCACATAATCCCAAGGTGGCATGGGTCCTTTCACACAGTAGGAGCTCTCAGCATATTGGCTGAATGAACAAATAAATGAAGGTATGACTAGAGCGAGGCATTTTATAGAATCACAGTTATAAACTCTTGCATTTTCTGGGCACCTACTGTGTCTCAGGCACACTCTAGCAACTTGACCAACTCTAGTAAAAAGTTTGGGGCTCACAGCAAAGTGTGGGTTACCTCCTTGGGAGATTCAAGGCATGTCTCATAAAACCATCATAACCGTGGAGGTCAGCTCAAAATTTCAAAATGTCCACCTGCAGAAATGTCAACCTTTCAAAACATTAAAGCCGGTGTTGCCCTTCTGAGAAGAGAGCAGATGTCTTGGCGGCCAGGTCTCCTCTCCCCGCTGTGTCCCCTGCACCTTTAATAAACACTTTGCATGAGGCCAGGACCCGGTGACAGTGAGACTCACGGCTTAGACCCCCTGTCTTCTGACCAAAAGTACAGGCTACTCTCCTTCAGACTGTACATGGCATCCATAGCCGTGCCAGACTCCCTAATACTATTTAAAAATCACCACTTCCATTCTCCAGGCTCTGCAATGGCCTCCTAATTGACCTTCACTTCTAATTATCACCCATCACTCCCAACTCTGTTAGTCACCTTACTTCCAAAGAGAAAAGCTTAACGCTATAGCTAGCATTTAAGATGCTTCACAGTCTGGTCTCTGCCCATCTCCAGCCATTTCCCTAAGGGTATGCCATGTTGTTGTTGTTAGGTGTCATCAAGTCAATTTTCAACTCACAGTGACCCCATGCGACACAGCAGTGCCCCCCCGGGTTTTCTTGGCCGTAATCTTTACAGGAAGAGGTCCCCAGGTCTTTCTGCCGAGGAGCCACTGGATGGGTTCGAACCACCAACCTTTCCAGTTAGCAGCCAAGTGCTTAACTGGTGTGCCACCAGGGCTCCTTATGGGTATGTCATAGTCCAGAGACACCACTTCCTTGCTTCTCTCCCTCCCCAGCTTTGCCCACACTACCCCTCCATGGGACATGCTTCCCTACTCCTGCCTGTCACTGAGCTGCCCATCCTTCCAGGGGCACCTTAGAGGTCCCTTCTCATCAGATGCCCTCTTGCTTCTTACTCCTCAAGCGCTAAGATCGTACTACGTTTTTGACACTTCTTTATATATTGTTAGTTGCTGTTGAATTGATTCCTACTCATGGCGACCCCATGTGTGCAGAGTATAAGTGCTCCGTAGGGTTTTCAAAGTTGTGACCTTTAGGAAGCAGACTGTCACGCCTGTTTTCCCACGCACCTCTGGGTGGGTTTTAACTGCCAACCTTTTGGCTAGTAGTTAAGTGCTTAACCATTTGCACCACGTAGAAACTCCTTCTTTATATTGTAGGTCTTTCAAAAATACATCTTTTTAAACTCCTGGATTTAAACTCCATAAGGTCAGGGACCGACTCATGTATGGCTTTGTGTACCCTGTGGTCCCTAATAAGTTATCTTGAATATGGAGGGTATGCAATAAATATCTGTTAGATAAATTAATATTTAATTACTCCATAAAAATTCCCCTATTTATCATTGAAATGGACTTTTTCTTCCACGGTCATAATACAGCAATTCAATATCTCAGAAGCTTTTGCTGATATCATTTTCTCTAGCACAGTTATTAATAATTTCCCTTAAAATGCTCATTTAAGTGCCCAACATGAAGATAAGAGGTCTGCTTTCCCGTTGATGCTCCCGCTCAACCATAATTATCTGTCATAAGAGGCACGAAGAGGTGTGAAGATGAAAGCGCTGAAGGTCGGGTGTGCTGCCTCAAGATTCTGAAATGGGGGACAATTATCAGCAGCCTTGAGTGCTGGGGGCAGAAAGACGGGCAAGATTAACCGCCTGTGAGGTCACTTATTCTGAATGTCATAAAATTCAGTCTCTTCTCCTCATCCTACTACAACACACACACAGAAAAACGCATACACGGAAATACATACAGAAACATACATAGACACGTGTGTGTACACACAGACACACACACGGAGACAAAGAAACACATACAGACACACAGGGAAAACATACACAGAATCATAATAGACAAACATGCACACACACATACATACACACACACACTGACACACCCACAGGCATGCACACAGACATATATACACACACACTGACACGCCCACATACATACACACACTGACACACCCACAGGCATGCACACATACATACATACACTGACACACCCACAGGCATGCACACATACACACACTGACACACCCACAGGCATGCACACGGACATACACACACACACTGACACACCCACAAGCATGCACACAGACATACACACACACACACAGACACACACATGTGGAGCTGTCTTCCCATCTGGGAAGGAGAATCCACAAATGTACAGGTTTTGAGATATCTGAAGTGTGTTTACTCAAGCACCAGAACTCAAAAAAATGTAAGAGTCGGGATGGGACTCTCCAGCCTTCCTGAACACGAGGTTCTAGCATAATTTAGCCTGCTATTAATCAGGGTCATTATCATGAACATTACATACTGCGCTGTGCAGTCATACGGGGATTTTTTCAAAAGTGCTGTGACTCTCCTCTAACTCGCTAAAATACTTAGTTCTTGATTCCATTTTTTGGTAATTTTTCAATGTTGCTGTCGCTGTCAGATTCTCCATTGCCATTTCATGAGGGAAAAGCCGCAGATGCTGTGGGGCTTCGAACCAGTTCGTTCAGATTGGAACCCCTGCTGAGAACTTGCATTTCGAACAAGTTTCCAGGTGAGACTAATGCTGCTGGTCAGGGACCAATTCTGGAAGCCACTAATAGAGCTGTGGTTCTCAAAATTTATTATACCTAAGAATCACCTGGGGATTTTGTTAAACTGTAGACTCTGATTCAGCATATCCGGGGTGGAAATGCAAATTCTCAGCAGGGGTTTGAACTGGAATGAACCAATTAGAAGCCCTGAGAAGCAGTCTCCTTGCACAGGCAGGAGACGAGATAACCACATGGGCAGAGTTGCACCAGGGCCAGGGGCAGTTACAAAGGTAGAGAATAGATGTTCCTTGGTATATTTGTTCCCCTGGGTCTGAGGCCTTTTTCTACCTGCTCCCTGGCTTCCTAGAAAGTTCAGGTTAGAGGTAGAGAAACCCCAGTTTGGAGCGAAGATGGTAGGAATGCTTTAGGAGGCCTGGCTATGTAAGACCTTGAGACAAACAAGAATGTTGACACTTAACATTTCTTTCTGGGTAACCTGTGTCCACTCACAAGACACTCGGAGCCTGTTCCTTTTACTTATAATGGGCAAATAGGGCCTAACTGGACACGCTAGGTTGTTTCTGGAACAAATAAGAAGGGATATTGCATCTCTTTAAATACCATTACGTACTACAAAGGTGTATAATTGTCATTGTGCATGTTTGTTAGGAGTCCCTGGGTGGTGTAAACGGTTAACACGATTGGCTGCTAACTGAAAGGCTGAAAGTTTCAGCCCACCCAGAGGCACACTGGAAGAAAAGCCTGGTGATCTACTTCCAAAAAATTAGCCATTAAAAACTCTATGGAATGCAGCTAATTTTTTGGAAGTAGATCACCAGGCTTTTCTTCCAAGGTGCCTCTGTGGAATGCTTGCCATGAGTCAGAATCGACTTGACAGCAACTGGTTTTTTGGGGGGCCAGGGGGAGGGAGCTAGTGTTAGCTAGTATTAATATTATGATTTCCCACTGTCATTAAATTTGCCCAAAGTATAAAGTCAAAACAGTCAGACTTTGTATAAACTGGTTATTTTGTTGTCTTCGGAACAAACCACAGTATAGCAGGGGCCAGAATTCTTTTTTATAAAAGGCCAAACCAAAACCAAACCCGCTGCCATCAAGTAAATCCTGACTCATGGCGACCCCATGTGTTACAGAGTAGAACTGAGCTCCACAGGATTTTCTTGGCTGTGATCTATACAGAAGCAGACTTTAAGGACTTTCTTCCACGGCACCTCTGGGTGGTTTGAACCACAAGCCTTTTGGTTGGTAGCTGAGTTTGTGTCACCCAAGGACCTTGTAAAGGGTCAGAAATATTTTAGGCTTTGTGGGCTGTATGGACTCTATCACAACTACTCAGCTCTGCCATTGTAGCCTGAAAGCAGCCATAGATAACACATAAAAGAAGTAGTAACATGACTGTGTTCCAATAAAATTTTATTTCCAAAAATAGGCTGCGGGTAGGTGGCGTGGATTTGGCCTATAAGCTAGAGCTTCCTGAGTCCTGCTCCAGTCTAGAAGACTGGTAAGGCCCCTCCCAGCTCTAAAATTCACACATTCAAGTTTTAAGTCTCCATGATCTCTGCTCTTACTGAAGCAGTAAATCGTAAACTGCTCTTAAGAACTTTGCCACAGTGCATCATGTTTTAGTGCAGTATTTCTCAAACTTGAATAATGTTCAATCTCTTTTTAAAGGGAAAAAAATCCTTATAGATCCCCATTGTTGACTTTATTATTACAACAAAATCAACCCCATTGCTGTTGAGTCGATTCCAATTCATAGCAACCCCACAGGACAGAGTAGAACTGCCCCATAGGGTTTCTAAGGAGCAGCTGGTGGATTCTAACTGCTCGTGCAAGCTATCCCAAAAACCAAACCAGTTGCTATTACGTTGATTTCAACTCAAGGTGACCCCATGTGTGTCGGAGTAAAACTGTGCTCCATAGGGTTTTTCAGTGGCTGAGTTTTAGCAAGATCTCCAGGCCTTCCTTCCCAAGTGCCTCTGAGTAGACTTGAACCGCCAACCTACAGCCAAGGAAACCCCATGGAGCCAAGTGTGTTAACTGTCTGTACCACCCAGGGGACCCACGCAAGCTCACATACAACTATAAAACCAAAACAAATTTCTAAACTGAATATAAAAACAAAACTACAAACCTAATAAAATTCCAATGAGTGGCATTAATTTAACACAATGGATGATGCTGTCGTACTGAAACTAAATTGCTGAGCCCAAAGTGGAGATCATACTGACACTGCTACAAAGCTGGTTCTTCAGAGATGGAGGTGCCCTGGTTGTCCCTACTGCGTGATGTTTTACTTCTCCCTAGCAAAACCTTTCTTGATTTGTCCCATGAGCCATGACGCCATTCGTCCTGCTCTCACTGGGGAGGCATGTTTGGACTCCGTGGTTACTTTTAGAAATTTCACAGAGCATATCACCATGTTTCCAGGATCATGGAGGGACCTGTTTAAGAGAGGGCCCTGAAGCTGGAGCTTTGGGGGTACAGGCTGACTGAAAGGCACCGTCCACTCACAACACCAAACTGCCTTCCAGCTCTTCAGCCTGCAATTCCACTTCTAGAGGTGAGGCAGCCTCTGACCTGAGGAAGTAGGGACTTGTGTCACATTTGATTAGCCAAAAGCCTATTTTGGGTATTTCCCTACCATAAAGAGATACTGCCTCAAAAACTCAAGCTTCTACCACTTGGGAGGCAGGAAACTACCTAAAACTTTGAAGTTTTTCCAGTATCTTGTCATCAGGAGCTTAAAAATTTTGGTCCAGAATTAGCCATTTCTCTTTTTATATCTTCAAAGATCCCCTGTGGTGAGCCTTTTGGTAAGAGGTGCTGATACTTAAGTTATCTGCTGTTAATCACTAAAGCAGTGTTTTACAAACTGAGGCCCATAATTCTTCATGAGAATTTTCAATGGTACAGGCATTCCGGAAAAGTTTGGCAGTTTCTTACAAATCAAACATGCAATTACCATACAACCCATACCATACCATATGAGCCCTCCCTTGGGCATTTCTCCTGGAAAAATTAAAACTTATGTTCACACACACAAAAAAACAAAAACAAAAAACTTGTATACGGATGTTTATAGCAGCTTTATTCATAGTAGCTCAAAATAAAAATAAACCAAATGTCCTCCAACAAGTGAATGGTTAAACAGTGTACATCCATACCATGGAATACTGCTCAGCAATTAAAAAAAAAAAAAAAAAAAGGCAAGCTTTTATTGTCCTTTGGTGCAAGTGGTTTGCGATTAACTGCTAACTTCGCCTAAAGGTTGGCAGTTTGCACCCATTCAGTGGTGCTGCTGGAAAAAGGCCTGGCAATCTGCTTCTGTAAAGATTACAGCTAAGAAAATCTCACGGAGCAGTTCTACTCTGTAACACATGGGGTCATGATGAGTTGGAACCAACTCAATGGCAATGGGTTTGGTTTTTAGTTATACACACAACCTGGGTGTTTCTCAAGGGAATTGCGCCGAGTGCAAAAAAAGACAATTATAAAAGGTTGCATGCTGTATGATTCCCTTTATATAATATTCTTAAATTAACAAAACTGTAGAAATGGAGAACAAGTTAGTATTGCCAGGAGTGGGGCAGAGGTGCAGGAGGGAGTTGGGCATGGTTATAAAAGGACAGCTCTAGAGATCCTTGTGGTGGTGGAATTGCTCTGTATCTTGACTGAGGCGGTGCATACACAAACCTACTGATGATAAAATTGCACTTGCATAGAACTAAATCCACACAGACACACACAAATGAGTGCATATAAAACTGATGAAACCTGATTAAGATTGGTAGATTGTATCAATGTCAATGTCCCAGTTATGACATTGTACTAATGTTTTACAAGATGTCACCACTGAGGAAAGTAGGTGAAGGGTACATGGGATCTGTCTGTATTCTTTCTTTTTTTTTTTTAAAGTTAATATTTCATTGTGTTTTCACTGAAGGTTTACACAGCAGTTTAGGTCCCCATTCAACAATTTCTGTATAAGTTGTTCAGTGACATTGGTTACAACCTTCACAATGTGTGAACATTCTCATTAATTCCATTCTGGTTGTTCTATTTCCATTAATCTATTTCTCTGCCCCATTACAGTCTCGGAAACCCTGGTGGCATAGTGGTTAAGAGCTATGGCTGCTAACCAAAGGTCGACAGTTCAAACCTACCAGGCACTCCTTAGAAACCCTATGGGGCAGTTCTACTCTGTCCTTTTAGGGTCGCTATGACTTGACTGAGAGGGTTTTTTGTTTTCTTACATTCTCACCTTTGTTTTAAAATAATTGTTGACCATTTGGTCTGATGTAGGTGATTTTTTAAAGTTCACAGTACTTACAGGTGATATTCTTTTTATTTTTTCAGCTAATTTGTTATTTAGCTACAAAGTGACCTCAGGGGTCAGTGTCAGTTCAAGGTTTAAAGAGCACCTCAGGACAACAGTCTCAGGGAGTGCTTCAGTCTCAACCAGTCCACTAGGTCTGTGTTTTTGTTTTTTTTTTAAGCGATTTGAGCTTCTGTTCCACATTCTTCTCCCATTTTATCAGGTTTCATCTATCGTGGCCTTGACGAGAATGGTCGGTAGTGGTAGCCAGGTGCCATCTAGTTCTTCTGGTCTCAGAGTAGATAAAGTTGTGGTTCATATAGACTGTTGGTCTTGTGGACTAGTTTCTTCTCTGAGTCTTTGGTTTCTTTCTTTCTCTTTTGCTTCAAACGAGTAGAGAACAATAGCTGTATCTTAGATGTCTGCTAGCAAGCTTTTAAGACCACCAAACTGGGATATAGAAAATAACTTTATGAACTATATTATGTCAACTGACTGAGACGTCCCACAAGGCCATGGTCCTAAACCTTCAAACCCAGAAATCCAATCCTGCGAGGTGTTTGGTTATGCCTAAGAAGTATCCATAATTGTGCCCCTGTGTGTTTTACTGTGTGTATGAATACATGTGCATACAGTCACATAGACGCACATACATATACATATGCAAACACACACACATATACCTATATACAGACATACATATACACCTGCACATGTATTTTTTGGTTGTTTTTGCTGTTGTTTCAAAATTATATATGCCATAGCAATTACCAACAGGTCCTTTCTTCTTGCGTACTTTTCAAGTGACACTGTTTACCTTTATCAAGCTGTGTACATTTCGTCTTCATTCAGTGTTACCTCTCTGTGTTATTTCTTACAACGGCATGTGATTTTACAATTATCTCAAAACAAGAAGTTTAATTTTAAAAAGTTTTGTTTGCTATTTTGATAGTAAAAAAAGATGAGTATGAGCATATTCTGGATAATCTGAGTGACCCCTTTATAGCAATATAACCTAGCTCCCCCGTGGGTCACCAGTGCCCTCAAAGGCGTGAACATTTACTGCTGGTTGCTTTGCACCAAGCAGTAACAACTGCTAGTCAAGCACTGAATCCAGAACACGCCGCCCCCGTGAGAGCAAGAGGAATGACATCATGGCCTGTGGGACAAATCAAGAAAGGTTCTGCAAGAGGGAACGGAGACATCGCACCTCCGACTGCAAAGAACCGGCTCTGTAGCAGCACCAGTATGATCTCCACTTTGGGCTCAGCAATTTAGTTTCAGCACGACAGCATCGTTCACTGCAGTAAATTAATGCCACTCATTTGAACTTCATTGGTTTTGTAGGTTTTTTTTTAATATTATATTCAACCTAGAATTTTGTTTTGGTTTTATTGCTGTATAGGAGCTTATATGTAGTTAAGTAGCATTATAACTATAAAGTTACCCTTAGAGCTTGTCAGCTATCCTCTGTTGTAGTTCCCTTCCACTGGGTCTTGGCCTCAGGAAGGCCTGGGGGACTTTACCCTACCTCAGCTGCCTGGTCAAGACTCACAAGGGAGTCTTTCTCATACTTGGGACCTTCAGTTGTAGGCAGAGCAGCACTTCCTGAAGCTAGTGGTTCCCAGAGGAGACGACTATATCAGGAAGGCACAGCCCCAAAAGCACAGCCAAGAGGCTTGGCCAGAAATGTAAAGGACTCTACTCCAAGCCTGAGTGAGCCCATGCCTTGGGACCCTTGGACATAGCTCTGGGACACTTGGAGAGATCTAATTTCCAGGCATTAAGCTAGTGGGGCTGAAGCTACCAGTGACTCTCAAGAGGAAATTTTACCAATCCCTTTTTTTATGTCTAGGCTGCACCCTAGACCAGCTCCATCAGGCTCGGGAAGGAGGGATAAGCACTAGCAGTTTTTGAAGCTCTACAGGTGATTCCAGGCAATGTTGCAGGCCACTGAGCTGTTGAAATTTGAGCATTTAACAGGAAATGTAACCTTATTTTACAGCCATAGGCTGGTGACATCAGGATGTTTCATCACCTGGTATTTCTGTGACTCTATGAGTCTATGAGAATGGTGAAAAATATTGGCCACCAGCTCATTTCAGCTACCTCTGCCTCATTCAGTTTCCCACAACTACATTCACTGGGGTTCCCTCCCTGCACCTCTACCAGCCCCTCCTCAGTTTGTAAAGCAGTCCCAAGTGGAAAGGGAAGTGGTAACTCAGGTCATCCAGCTCCCCACCTAGCCACGCGGGATCACCCCTGAGCTGAGTGGCCTGCTGCTGACCACTTCATTCCCCAAGTCGCATTCACTGCTTTTAAGACCAGTGACCATCACGGCACTCTTATGCAACCCTAGAGATCCAGCCTTCCCCATCTTGTGCCTGGGTCTATGTTCCTGCTCTAGATCCGACCCAGGAGCCCTGTTCAAGTGAGAGGTCCTGCCTCACCACTCCAGCAGACTCCTTGACCCCAAGTCCAGGGTCCTGTAACTACTTAGGGATAGTTCCCAGGTGACAACTGTGGCCTCCCTGATCCTTCAGCACTAACCACTCTGGATCCCACCACTGTGCTTCGAGGTCTCAGAAACTCTGGCAGCTATCCTGTCTGAATCACAGCTGTTGGTAGGGGCTGTCAAGTTGATGCCGACTCATAGCCACCCCACGTACTATTCTGTTTCATGCCTCATGGTTTAAATATCATTTATATGCTATTAGATCTCTGATTTATATGTCTAGCTTGAACTTCCCCCTTGAAGTCCAGACACATATGTCCATGCCTCCCTGATGTCTCCTTGAATACCTAACTGACATCTCAAACTGAACATGTCCAGTTCTGTGCCATCCTCACAATCGTTGCTATGCTTGAGCCCATTGTTGCAGCCACTGTGTCAATCCATCTTGTTGAGGGTCTTCCTCTTTTTCCTGACCCTCTACTTTACCAAGCATGATGTCCTTCTCCAAGGACTGGTCCCTCCTGATAACATGTCCAAAGTACATGAGACAAAGTTTCACCATCCTCACTTCTAAGGAGCATTCCAGCTGTACTTCTTCCAAGACAGCCTTACTTGTTCTTCAGACAGTCTACGGTATATTCAATATTCTTTGCCAACATCATAATTCAAAGGTATTAATTCTTTGGTCTTCCTTATGTATTGTCCAGCTTTTGTATGCATATGAAAAAATTTTTTTTTTTTTTTTTGAGGAGACTGAAAATACTATGGCTTGAGTCAGGCACACCTTAGTCCTCAAGGTGACAGCTTTGCTTTTGAACACTTTAAAAAGGTCTTTTGCAGCAGATTTGCCTAACACAATACGTTGTTTGATTTCCTGATGGCTGGTTCCATGGACATTTTAGGGAGGGGCATTATTCTGCCTACCACAACCCCCAACTTGCTGTGCGATCCTGAACAATCATTCCACTTCTCTGAGACTGCTTCCTCAACTGTATCATAAGAATTGAACTAAATCACATCTTTAGCTCTAAAATCCCATGGTTCTCTGTCCCAGGCTCACCAGCAAACTTTGGTGCAGTAGGAGATTAGGTCCTGTGTGGTGTCTCTGGTTACGGACTAGAATTTCTCTGTGGAAGCCAAACAGCATGGAGAGGCAATAAGTGCCTGTGGCAATTGCACAGAAAAGTGGCAGGATCTGACTTTTAACAGAATCCCTGTAGCTGCTCTGTGGAAAACAAACTATAGAGAAGCAGGGGCAGAAGTAGGGAGACCAGTTAGGAGGCTATTGCAGTGACCCAGGCGAGGGATGATGGTGGCTTGGACCAGGGTACTAGCAGGGCAGATGGTGAGAAATGGTCAGATTCTTGATATATTTTAAAGTAGAGCCAACAGGATTTCCTGACCTATTTGATAAGAAGTGTGAAAGAATGAGAGAACTCAAGGTTTTTGGCCTGAGCAACAGGAAAGATGGGGGGAGGAGTAGATGGAGTTGGGGAGAGGGTGATCACATTAAGTTTGGACATGTTCAGCTTGAGGTGTCAGTTAGGTGTTCAAGGAGACGTCAGGGAGGCTGTGGACATATGTGTCTGGACTTCAGGGGGGAGGTTCAGGCTAGACATATAAATCGGAGATCCGACGGCATATAAATGATATTTAAAGCCATGAGATGTGGAACGGAATAGAAAGCCGAGAAATAAACCCACACAAATATAGTCAACTGAGCAAAGGCAATTCAATGGAGAAAGGGTAGTCCTTTCAAAAAATGGTGCTGGAACAACTGGACATCCATATACAAAAAATTGAAGTTATAACTAATAAAAAATGTCTGTTCTTTAAGATCTATTTATATTGGATCAAACTGACAACAGCAACTCAAAAGGCTAGACAGGAACCTTAGGGAGCAATGAGTTTATGTTAATGGGGAAGGAACAACTCAAAAAGGGAGAGTGAGAATGGTTGCACAACTTAAAGAATATAATCAATGTCACTGAATAGTACATGTAGAAACTGTTGAATGAGTGTATGTTTTGCTGTGTTTATTCTCAATAACAAAATAAATTTTTTTTTTAATTGAAGCTAGACACGGACCTTACACCTTTCACAAAAATTAATTCAGAATGGATCATAGACCTAAATGTAAAATGCAAAATTATAAAACTTCTAGGAGAACCCTTGGGTTTAGTGATGAGTTTTTAAATACAAAACTAAAAGACAATCCATGAAAAAAAAAATTGATTAAGTTGGACTTTATTAAAATAAAGCCATTAGAATAGATAAAACCACCAAAGGAGGGAGAGCAAAGAAAGAAGGGGCCCAAGGACTGGGCCTCTGGGCCCTCTAACATTTTCAGCATCTTGATGAGCAATACTCTTGAACTCCCATGGTTATAAAATGGGAAAGAGTTGGAAACACAAATTTGGGGGTCAGCAGAGACAGTATTTAAGTACCTAGAAGCCTGTATGAGGTCACCTGAAAAATATCCAAAGCAGAGGAGAAAAGAGGTAGAGAACTGAGCCTCGGACTGTCCAACATTTAAGGGTCAGGATGATGGATGGTGTCCAGCACAGGAGACTGAATAAGAACAGCCATGATTATGGCAGACAAAGAGCCAAGAGACAGTAGTGTTCCAGAGGCTGAGGGAGGAAAGTATTTCAAGAAGAGTGATCAGTGTGTCAAATTCAACTAATATGTCACAGGAAGCTGAGGATTAGCTATTGGATTGGCCAAGCAGAAGCCACTGGGAACAATGGTATAGGCCATATTGATGGCGTGACAGATGCCTGACTGGAGTGAGAAAGTTCAAGAGAGAACTGAAGGAAAGGAGGTGAGGACTGCTATCATGGACAATTTCATCATGCAATTTTCTGAAAAGAGAATCAGAGATAATGGCAGTACCTGAAGGGGAAGCCAAGTCGAAGAAAGAGTTTGTGTAAATGGAAGAAATTGCAGCGAGTTTGCATCCTGATGCAAATGGTCCAATAGAGAGGGGAAACTTGACAATACAGGAGAGAAGACAAAGAACTGCAGGAGCTGATCCTTCAGAGGGGAGGCGGAGTGGCCAGCAATCAGTCATGATGTTTTGTTGCTGTTGTTAGTTGCCATGGAGTCCATTCCAATTCCATGACTATAGGAAATAAGCCAGGATTCAAATGCATCTGTGAAGTTCTGAGGAGTTCCAATATTGGATCAACTTCCTCATGAAGATCTTATATTGAGTTGATTCTGACTCATGGTGACCCCATGTCTGCAGAGAACTGCTCCATAGGGTTTTCAAGGCTGTGACCTTTAGGAAGCAGATCATGAGGCCTGTCTCCTGAGGTGCCCCTGGCCTGGGTTCAAACTGTCAACCTTTCAGTTAGTCAGGGCTTAACTGTGCCGCCCGGGGACTCCTTTAAGGAAGTCTTAAGAAATATTAATATTAATGAATTATTGTCATTTTGTTTGGTGTGATAATGACAATGTAATTATTTTTTAGTCTTTACCTCAAATGTATGAAATTTTATGATGTCTGGAATTCACTTAAAATAGTCCTGGGGGGTGTGCGGGGGTGGGGAGGACAGGTGGGACTGGAAGGCGCAAGGTGTAGAAGAAATGGGAGACAGATGAAACAAATTTGGCAAAATATTGATAATCACTGGAGTCAGGTGAATAATCAATAGGCAATTTACTCTACTTCTGTGCATATTTAAAATTTTTCATAATAAAAAGGTTTCTTTTTAAAGGCAAATGATAATAATAGTCATAAGCAGTATATGCGTCTGGTGCTCTTTGATGTGCCATCTCCAAAGACGAATCGTTCACAAGGAAGAAGCGACGTTGTGCTCATTCAACCAGATATTCCCGCTCACCCTGGTCCCGCTGCACAGGGATTTCCATTTTTTCCCTTAAGGTGAGCTCAGTGTTTGTATGAGTTTGCTCCTGACTGGCTTTGAATCCCTGCCCCAATCCCCTGCCCCACGGGGTCCCCTATGCAGTGACTCTCCACCCCTCATTACCAGGCCCTGCACATGGCATGCAGCTCAGCATGGTCCCCCAGAAAACTGCCCTGAACATGAGAGGGCTTTCTGAATGCAGTCATGTCTCTGTACTGTGGAGAGAAGGTGTGAATAAGCCTGGGCTTGCCCTTTCATTAACTGTCCAACCTTCAAACCCCGCAACTGTGGCTGCCGTTAGCAATACCAAGGCTCCACGTTCACTTGACTATAAGGTGCTATTTGGGCAGTAGGTAGCAGATTTTCTAGGTTTCCTAGGAGATTTTGTCTCCCTCTGGTTCACAGCTCTTCTTGGTTGTAGCTCTGCTGAACTGAGCCCTGGCTTGTTCTCACCTCTCAATCTGCCACTTGCCTCTCTTTTACTGATCTAGCACTATTTACAGCTTCACTCTTCTCTTACCTACTACCCATCCCCCCTCACTGGCATTTCAGACCTTCACCATCAATAAAAGTTCTTTCTTTTTGATCTGAGCAAATGGCAGCAGAGGTTCAAATCCCGGCTACTTCACTTATTTACTGAGATGGTGGTGCAGTGGTTAAGAGCTCAGCTGCTAACCAAAAGGTAGGCAGCTCAAATCCATCAGCCACTCCTTGGAAACTCTACGGGGCAGTTCCACTCTGTCCTATAGGGTCGCTATGAGTTGGAATAGACTCGACAGCAACAGGTTTGGGTTTTGGTTTGGGTAAGTTACTTCCCCTCTCTCTGTTTCTGTTTCCTCACCTGTTGTGAGAATTAAATGATTAATATAAGTAAAATGCTTAGCACAGTTCAGAGCCTGGTTTTAAGTGTCCAGCCATTGCCAGTTCATCCTTGGTCAATGAGCCAGCCCATTGCCATGCCTTTGGAGGATCTTCAGGTTTAGGGTCCTTCCCAGCTGCCTTCAGTATCATTGTCTGTGGCCCAGGGATTACCATTTTACTGTCAGCAACCTTTTTCTCTTTTCTTTTGTGCTGTTGGAGTCCCTGGGTGCTCAGCTGCTAACTGAAAGACTGGAGGTTTGAGTCCACCCAGGGGCCCCACAGAAGAAAGGCCTGGCAATCTACTTCTGAAAAACCAGCCAATGAAAACCCTATGAAGCACAGTTCTACTCTGACACACGGGGACTCACCATGAGTCAGAATCGGGTTGACAGCAAGTGGTTTTTGGGCTGTTGCTGAAGGTTGAGATCGCTGGGGTGCCAGCTCTGGACAAAAAACACGCTTTGTGTAGCTCTCTGCACTTCTTCTGAGGTAGGCTGAGCTCTCGGAGAGCACAGCAGCCTGAGCTTCTGCCAGCAGTGATTGCACTTTTCCTCATCCCTGCTCTGTCCCCACCCCTCCCCGGCTCTTTGTCCCTGGGTAGAAGCAGAAAGAAGGAAGAGCTGTGTAGCAAGCATCCACATTTGTCACCCCAGAACCCTTCTCCTCTGTGGGGAGTCATTTTCCCTTCCCAACCTTAATTCTTTGCTCTTTTAAACCAGAGCTATCATTACTCTAATTTGCATTGAATGGTCCCTTAGCAACCATCACACACGGAATTAGATACCAACTTGCCTCTAATTCTGCTAGGTTTACCAAAATCTTAGCTCTAACAGAATACAACTTAAAATGTGATAAACAGAAATGTAAACAGCTTTTACCACATCCACATGCATAGATATCCTCCTTTACAGAACAGTTGCACAAAAGCCAAGTTGACTAGAAAACACGTTTTTGCTGAACCCAATTTTCCCCTTGCTGTCAGTACAAAACAAGGTCATAAATTTACCCCTACTGAAACATATTTGGATTCAAAACAGTGACACTGCTCTTAAGAATAAGATAAAGATTGTAAATTATTTACAATATTTAAATAAGAGAGAATCTTATATTTAAAAAAAAATGCTTATTTGGACTCTACCTTTTCCAGAAAAGATGTAAGTTGTGATGTGCTGGGTAACTAGCTGCCTGTATCTACCATATAAATAATCCCACTATGGCTGATTTCAAGCCATCAACTGTTTAACAAGGGCCTCACGAAATTCCTGAATTTTTAACAATCGCAAAGGTTCTTGCACCCCACTGCAAGGCAACCTACAAGGATATGTAAAGCACATCAAGTTAATATAAATAAAAAGTAGGTGAGTAGAAGGAATAAAACAAAGACAGAGGTGTAAAACATAAGCAGGAATTAGTAAATATAAAACTGCATTCTATAAAGCCCTATCAAACCAAAACCAAACCAAACCCGTTGCCACTGAGTCAATTCATACTCATGGTGACCCTATACCCAAAACCAAACCAAACCCAGTGCCATCGAGTCGATTCCGACTCATAGCAACCCTATACGACAGAGTAGAACTGCCCCATAGAGTTTCCAAGGAGTGTCCGGCAGATTCGAACTGCCGACCCTTTGGTTAGCAGCCGTAGCACTTAACCACTATGCCACCAGGGTTTCCTTGGTGACCCTATACACATGTTTAAATAACACATTTGGCTTTAAGAAACTTCCGATCCTGAAAGAGAGCCTCACCTGGTTCACAGAGTCCTTAAAAAAAAAAAAAAAAGTCACATCCCAAAGACTGCCAGCTTCCTAATGCTCATGTAGGTCACATTTCTCCTGAGGGTCCCATAAAACAAAGACTGTGTCACACAGTGAATGAATGTCCTCATCAACATCATATTACCCAGTACCCAGTGCCATCCAGTCATTAGGTGAAAGCAATTCTACAGGATGCAGCACTAAGTCAGGGTCCAGGGACCAGCATTCCCACATTCTCAGCTTCATCCCTGGCAGGTGGCGCTGTGGGCATATTGCATAGCCTTTGCATTATCTTGCAGGTTTTTCCTGAAGACCAGATTGTAGAGTTTGAAATTGCTCTGCCAGGCAGATCTTACTGCCTGGAACAGTTAACAGCTGTTAAAAATCCGACCCATGTGTCCCAGTTGACAATCAGGTCACAAGAACAAAGCTCCCACTGGAAAACAGAGGTAACTTCCAGGTCCCTGAGGGGGCCTTGGCTCCTCTGCTTGGAGGTAATTCCTGATACAATAGTCAAAGAGCATTACGAAATGCAAAGACTAACTAGTGAAGCTGTGATCCGAGGCACTGGTCGTCCAGTGGTAGAATTCTTACCTCACGTGAGGAAGACCCAGGTTCCATTCCAATATGCTTCATGTGTAGCCACCACCCATCTGTGAGTGGTGAATTGCGTATCACTATGATGCTGAACAGGGTTCAGTGGGGCTTCCAGGCTGAGATGGACTAGGGAAAAAGCCCAGGCAAGCTACTTCCGAAAGCCAGCCAATGAAAACACTGTGGGTCACAGGTGTTCAATCCGCAACCAATTATGGGGATGGCACAGGACCGGGCAGCATTTTGTTCCGTTGTGCACGGGTCATCACGAGTCAGAGGCCAACTTGATGGTAGTTAACAACCACGAAGTTCTGATCTATGTTGGCACAATAGTTTATAGGTCCAAAGGGAGAGAACTGACAGTTCCACACTGAATTGAGAACTTCCTCAACTTTATCAGCCTCCTTCCCAAGGTCCATAAAAGAGAAAAAATATTTCCTGGCATTTGGCAAAAAGCTTTTTTTTTTTTTTTTGATACCTTTTCTTTTTTTAAGTATAACATATATGCAGAAAAGTCCACAAATCATAAGTACACAGTTTAATGAATTTTCACAGAGATTCAGGACTCTAAAATCTAGTTAAGAAACAGATCATTACCTGCCCCCAGCAGCCCCTTTGTGTTCCCCTTCTAATCACTATTTCCCCTCCAAAGGGAACTACATAGATTAGTTTTGCCTGTTATTGAACCTTACATTAACGGACTCTGACTCACTATTGTGTTTGTGAGATTCACCCACATAGTTGTGAGTAGGTACGGAGCCCAGATGGCACAGTGATTAAGAGCAACAGCTGCTAACCAAAGGGCTGGCAGTTCGAATCTGCCAGCTGCTCCTTGGAAACTCTATGGGGCAGTCCTACTCTATCCTATAGGGTCGCTATGAGTTGGAATCGACTCGATGGCAGTGGGTTTGGTGTTTTTTTTTTTTTTTGTTTACTGAAGAAATACCTTATAATCTAACAATTCCACTACTATGTATGTACCCAAGAGAATGACTGCTTGTATCTACCAAAAGACATTTGTAAGAATGTTCATAAAAGCTTTATTCATAAAAAAAGCCAAAAACTAGAAATAACCCAAATTTTCATCAAAAGTAAAATGTATATATTGTGATATATTCAAACAATGGAATACTGTATAGCAACAAGGATGAACTATCTGTAAACCCATTGCTGTTGAGTCGATTCTGACTCATAGTGACCCTATAGGACAGAGTAGAATTGCCCCATAGAGTTTCCAAGGAGCGCCTGGTGGATTCGAACCACTGACATCTTGGTTAGCAGTCATAGCACTTAAGCACTATGCCACCAGGGCTTCCATTTCTTTAGTAGATGCTGCATAAAGTTTTCCAGAGTACTTATATCAAAAAGGTAACATTTTACTCATATTAAATTAGCAAAAATCTTTTAAATTACAGTGTCCTAAATTGGAGAAACTGTGACAGATTCAGTACATTAATATATAGCTGGTAACAGCTGCAATCTAGTATCACTGGGGCCCATGAAATAAATAGATACGCAAATTCAAAGCAAAGATCTTAGGCAAATCATTATAGTCTAAGAGGCAGAGGAACAAATAATCATTCAACAACCAAGAATAAGCTATTCAGGGCTCATGTACTACTGAAACCATTTGTTTTTCATTAAGATAAGGGACAAGGCAAGAATGACTTCTCTCCTATAATTCAGCATTGTATTGCAGGTAGTAACCAATGAACATAAAGAGAAATCACTCAGAGGCAAAAGAATTTCAAAAGAAGTGAATTTCTCTCTCTTTGCGGATGATATGAGAGCGTACATGGAAAACCCTAGAAAATCAATAAAATTAACTCAAACAATAAAATGCTTCAGTAAGGTGAAAGAATGTAAAATTAACCTACAGAAACAATAGTCTTCATATACACAAACAATAACCAGTTAGAGGTGGTAACAGTAGAGCAAACCCTTTTAGAATAGCAACATCAACAACCAGAAAAGTAAAATATGTAGAAATAAACTTAACAAGAAATTTGCGAAGTCCTAAATTAGTGACCCTACAGAACAGAGTAGAACTGTCAAATTAGAAAAGGAGCTCTGGTGGTGCAGTGGTTAAAAGCTCAGCTGCTAAACACAAGGTTGGCCGTTCAAATCCATCAGCTGCTCCTTGGAAGCCCTATGGGGCAGTTCTACTCTGTCCTACAGGGTCGCTATGAGTTGAAATTGACTTGATGGCAACAGATTTTTTTGGTTTTAAATGAGAAAAACTTTAAATTCCTGAAGACAGAAAAGAAGATCTGAACAAATATAAAAATAATCTTCGTTCTTATAGGAAGACTCAACATTATAAAGATGTCAGTTCTATTTAAACTTAGAAATTTAATGAAATTTCAATAAAAATACTAGTAAGTACTTTTTTTTTTATTGTGCTTTTAGATGAAGGTTTACAGAGCGAATTATTTTCTCATTATACAGTACTACACATATTATTTTGTGACACTGGATGATGACCCCACGACATGTCAATACTCTCCCCTTCTCGACCTTGGGTTTCCTATTGCCAGCTTTCCTGTCCTCTCCCGCCTTCACATCCTTGCCCCTGGGCTGGTGTGCCCATTTAGTCTTGTTTTGTTTTCTGGGCCTGTCTAATCTTCGGCTGAAGGGTGAACCTCAAGGGTGACTTCAGTATTGAGTTAAAAGGGTATCCAGGGGCCATATTTCTGAGGTTTCTCCAGTCTCTGTCAGACCAGCAAGTCTGGTCTTTTTTCTAACAAACACTTTTTATGGAACTAGATAAGTAGACACTAAAATTTATATGACAGGTCACAAAACATCACATTGTATGATTCTATTCATATGAAATGCACAGAATAGGCAAATTTAAAGAGACAGGCCTAGATTAGTGGTTGCTTAGAGCTGGGAGGAGGGTGGAGGGAGATTAGGGAATGACTGCTAAAGGGTTTGGGTTTCTTTTAGCAGGGCAAAAATGTTCTAAAATTAAATTCTGGTGATAGTTCAAAATCTTGGGACTGTACTAAAAGTCGCTGAACTGTACACTTTGAATAGGTGAATTGTATGGTATGTAAAATGTATCAATAAAGCCATTTAAAATTTTATATGGAAAGTAAATATGCAAAAATAAGAACATAATAAAAAAGAAAAGATGAATGGAGGGACTAATGTCATCATGTATTAAAACATACATTAAAAAAAACAAACACATTACTATAATTAACACTGTGGGTACTGGTGAATGAATAGACAGATGAGTGGAACAGAACATAAAGATCAAAATAAATCCCAGTATATATGGAATCTTAAAGTATGATAAAATTGGTATCTCAAATCAAAGATGGACTTTTTCATAAACAGTGCTGGGACAATAGATCAGCTAGCGTTAAAAGATAAAATTAGGTTCATACCTCACATTTTACATAAGGATAAACTCCAAATGTATTAGGGAAACTTAAAATTTAAAAAAAACAAAATCACACAAGGACTAGAAGAAAAAACATGAGTGAATTCCTATTTAACTGGGTACGAAGAAAGGTTTTCTAATTGTGACACAAAATCCAGAAGCAATAAAAGATCAATACATTTGATCTTTATAAAAATAAAAAATGTTTGCATGTCATAAAACACCATAAACAAAGTCAAAAGATAACTGACAGGGTGATAGCAGAATGATTTGTATCAGACCAAATCTTCTCAAGACAACAACTATAAACTCTGGACCCAAAAAAAAAAAAAAACTAGCTAAAAACAACCATCTAAAGGCATTGGAGGGGGCCAAAAGCAGGCAGAAACTGAATGAAAGTCTATCCTTGGAAGAAGTGATCTGCACTGGATGAGACACCCATTTTCACAGCTTCTCACCTGAGGGTAAACCTCAGTTGGCAGCTCCAAGGGCAGCTGGAACTCATATAGAAACCTGCTTTATTACTGGCTTGAGAAATCAAAGGATGAAGCTCAGGACTATTGCCACATTTAAAAAGTAGGCAGAGAAATCATGGAAAGGACAGGTCCACAGAGAAGAAGCCCCAAAATCAGAATATAAACTGTAAATATCCTGCTGACCCTAAATGATGCATGTATGAGGCAGACTCCAAGAGGCCTACCTAAGAATCAGACATAATTAAAATAATTAGAAATTTCAGCTATTGCTCACCAACGCTAAGACATATTTTGGAATTTGAGTTCACCTGAGTAGTTTGCTAAAACTGAAATTTAAATCTGTTCAGAGAAACTATAAAAAAAGTCCCCACATAGCCTTTGCAACATGTTGTGCATAATGTCCAGATTATAATAAAAATTACTAGATGTCATGGATTGAATTGTGTCCCCCCAAAATATGTGTCAACTTGGCTAGGCCATGATTCCCAGTACTGTGTGGTTGTCCTCCATTTTGTGGTCTGATTATCCTTCATTTTGTGTTGTAAATCCTGGCCTCTATCTCTGTGGTTATGGTCCCATTTGGGAGTGAGCTGTCCATTATGTTAATGAGGCAGAATCAGGTCATGTTAATGAGGATTAGGGTGGGATACAACACCCTTACTCAGGTCACAGCCCTGATCCGATGTAAGGGGAGTTTCCCTGGGGTGTAACCCACATCACCTTTTATCTTACAAGAGATAAAAGGAGAGAGAAGCAAGCACAGAGAGAAAGGGACCTCACTACCATCACGAAAGAAGAGCCAGCAAAAAGAAAGACCAGAATTGTTGGCCTGGCACAGACTGGAGAAACCCTGAGAGTATGGCCCCGGACACACTTTTAGCTCAGTAATGAAGTCACACTTTAGGTTCACCCTTCAGCCAAAGATTGAACAGGCCCATAAAACAAAATGAGACTAAAGGGGCACACCAGCCCTGGGGCAAGGACTAGAAGGCAGCAGGCAACAGAAAAGCTGGTAATAGGGATCCCAAGGATGAGAAGGGAGAGTGTTGATATACTGTGGGGTTGTTAACCAGTGTCATAAGACAATATGTGTACTAACTGTTTAACGAGAAACTACTTTGTTCTGTAAACCTTCACCTAAAGTACAATTAAAAAAAAAGAAAGAAAGAAGAGCTGGGACCAGAGTGTGTCCTTTGGACCTGGGGTCCCTGTGCTAAGAAGCTCCTAGACCCAAGAGGATTGATTGATGGCGAGACAGATGGAGCTCTCCAAGGAACACCAGGCCCACAGTTGTTGAAAGGAAATAAAGACCTTCCCCCACAGCTGACAGAGAGAAAGCTTTCCCCTAGAGCTGGTGCCCTGAATTTGGACTTCTAGCCTCCTAAACTGTGAAAGAATAAATTTCTGTTTGTTAAAGCCATCCACTTGTGGCGTTTCTGCTATAGCAGCACTAGATAACTAAGACACTAGATACACAAAGACGCAGAAAATGGGACAAATATGCAAGCGAAAAGACAATCAATGGAGACTAATTCCAGTATACACATTGGAATCAACGGATGAGAATTTTTAAAGAAGTAAAACTATGTTCAATAATGTACAGGAAAATAGCCTCATAATGAATTAACAGAACGTGTCCACAGAGAAACAGAAACTATAAAAAAGAACCAAGCTCAAAAATAGCACATCTGAAATAAAACATTCACTAGATGGGCTTAACAGCATATTTGAGATAATAGAAAAAGGAATGTAAATTTTAAGGAAGATTAATAGAAACAATCCAATCTGAGGAGACGGGAATGCTCATTTATTTCACTGGCACGTGGCAATGTTTCTAAGGGCAAGAGACAGTACCATTTCACTCAGTTGTCTTGTACAGCCACGAAAAACACACTGGATTCAAGAAATGGCCTTTTTGATATCCTCATTACTGCTTTTTTGGATAGAAGTGAAGGCAGGTGGAGAGAGGTGTCAAGCAGTCGACAGTAATTACTAAGAAGATGACAACAACACCTAGAGCACAGAGCACCCTTCCTGTTACAAACAGCCTCCGCCACCTTGGCCTGGTTTCCCTGTTGAGGAGGAGAAAGCCACCAAGGAGCCTATTTCTTCTACCTAAGCCCTGATGAGGTGAGGTGCCTTGACCTCATGAGGCAGTGGACAAGGCTCTTGGGACATCTGAGTCAGGGTAAAGAAATGGCAAAGATAGTCTCCTGGGGCACGTTCCATCTTCTCTCAGACATTATGCAGTTCTGCCACCATGGATAATTTGACTCTAAAATCGGACGCTGCTACTGTTGGGGCATGTTGCCAAGCTGCGGCTCAGCAGCGTGAACTCGACAACCACACCTGGGGCTATACTCTGTGCTCCTCAGTGAAAAAGCATTTTACCAAGGCCACTGTCCTACCTTAGTTCAGCACTGAAATGATACTGGTGGTAAAGGAAATGGTCACCTAAGCACCTGGGTATGTGTGTATGTAAGTGTGTGTACGCACTCACAGGGTTTCTTTTTTTCTTTTTTCCCATAAATTTTGACAGTCCTCTATTAAACACTTGCTTCAGACACAAATGATTACCAGATATAGAAACTGGGAAAGAAAGAAGTGATTTACTTAGAAGAATTGGAATATTCTTCAGTTAACCAAGATGAAAAGTATACACAGCCTTTTTAGAGCATACTTTGCAGAAGTATATTAATTACTTTAAGGATCTTTCTGGCATAATACAATCAGAGTATACACTGACCCAAGCATCAGTCTGCTCCCTGGGCGTGTGAAACCCACCTCCCCTTCTCTTGATGTGCTAAACTCAAATCAGCTGGGGATTCATTAACAAACCCTATAAAACTACAAACATCTAAAAACATCCAGGGGAGATACGTTAGATACATACAAGGAATATAACTGCAGGAAGCTTTCCATCTGTCCCAGGGCCCGATAAACCAAACCAGGCTCATTGCTGTCAAATGGATTCTGACTCCTAGCGACCCTACAGGACAGAGTAGAACTGCCCCATAAGATTTCCAAGGAGCAGCTGGTGGATTTGAACTGTCAACCTTTTGGTTAGCAGTCAAACTCTTAACCACTGTGCCACCAGGGCTCCCAAGGCCAGATGGAGGCCCACAAAAGAGTGAAGACTGTTCGGACAGAACTTACAAGGCCAGTCAAGGCACAATCTGGCATTGTTCATCACAAATACATGTATATACAGTTGTATAGTAATTCTCCCTATAGTAGGTCAAAGTCCTTCCTCTGTTCCCTTTTCAATAGCTCTGTCAGATGGAGTCAGCAACAGGCCTGCCTCTTTGTCTTCCACCCCACCCCACCCCATCTCACCCCATCACACCTCTACTGTGCAGCAACTGGGGGTCTGTGTGGGGTTGACATGTCTAGCCCAATCAAAGCAATCCCACACCGCTTGCTATGGTGTTTGGCTTGGGGGTGGGCTCCTGCAGAATAAAGCACAGGGTCTTCATCAAAGGCAGCTGGCAGTCCCCACCCCCGTCAAGGTGAGCCAGACTGAAGAAAAAGCCAACCCAGAGGAGAGCCGAGCCAAGAGAAACTAAGAGAAATAGTCCAAGAGCCTGAATCCTGATCAAACCATGCCTGGAGCCCACCAATCACAGGGGTTACAAAACTCGGCAAATTCCCCTAATAGTCAAGCCTGTAAGCATTGGGTTTTCAGTAACCTGCAACCAAAAACATCCTAATTGAAATACGACGTATCCTCTGAATTATTAAAAAATAAATAAATAAAATAATAGATTTACAACAACAACTGTCTCACAGTTCTGGAGGTTAGTGGTCCAAATTCAGCGTGTCAGATTGAATTGTGTCCCCTTAAAATATGAGCTGTAAATTCTAACTTCTATGCCTGTGGTTATAATCCCACCTGGGAATAGGTTGTCTTTGTTATCTTCTTTGTTATGTTAATGAGGCAGGATAAGTACAGGTTGTGTTTTGAGTCTATCTCTTTTGAGATATAAAAAGAGAATAAATGCAAGCTAGCAAACAGAGATGAGGGAAGAGAGATGCCATGCCATGTGAAGATCACCCAGGAGCAGAAGCTCAAAGAGACAAGGACCTTCGTCCAGGGCTGACAGGGAGAGAAAGCCTTCTCCTAGAGCTGGCATCCTGTATTTGGACTTCTGGCCTCCTAAATTTCTGTTTGTTAAAGCCACTCATTTGTGATATTTCTGGTATAGCAGCAGTAGATAACTAAGACACTGGTATACAGCCAAATACCTCACGAGATGTGGTTCCTTGGTTTGGAGATTTAGGGTCATGGTTTCCTGGGACATCCCAGTTAATTGGCCTAATAACGTATTTAGTGCTTCTGTTCTACCACCTAGTTCATTGTGTAGTGTCTGAGGTCTTAAAAGCTTGCAAGTGGCCATCCAAGGCACAACAACTGGTCTGTATTTGCCTGGAGCAACAGAGGAAGAAGGAAAGTCAGGAATAGGAAGAGGAAATGGAATGTGTGGCTAATTGCCATCACCACCAACTGTCTCCTTTGCCAAGCAATCAGAAGAACTGGATGGTGCCCAGCTACCATTACTGAACATTTTGATCAAAGAGTCTATAGAAGAATCCTGATCAAAAGGGGGAAATACAGAACAAAATTTCAAATTCTCCTGGGATTCAGATTTCTGGAGCCATGAAGGTTGAGTGAACCCCTAATTCACCCTAAGATTGCCCCAAGACAATCTTTAAACCATAAACCAAAAATATCCCCTGAAGTCTTAACACCAAGCAATAAAAAAAGCAATAGCTTAGCTTAACTAGTAAAGCATGCCTGCATTGACTATTATGCTCTTTTAAGATTTATCTATATGGGATCAAACTGACAACTCGAAAGATTATATAGAAAACTTAGGGGGCAGTGAATGTATCTTAATGGGGGAGGAACAACTCAGAAAAGGAGGGTGAGAATGGTTGCACAATTCAAAGAATGTAATCAATATCACTGAAAAGTACATGTAGAAACTTAAATTGGTGTGCTTTTACCGTGTATCTTCTCAACAACAAAAACAAATTTTAAAAAATTATCTAAAAAAGAAAAAACCACCTCACAGAACTGTGTTCCTCAGACCACTATCTGTGGAGTGCTATGGTAAGATAGAAATATAACAAATATGATGTAAAATTTAAAAAATAATACTAATAGATATGAAACTATGGGGCATTCTAAATCCTGGCTTTGAAAGGTACTATATTCAGGAATGACACAGGACAGGATAGCTCACATTGACAGTATATTTTGTGGGACAATGACATTTCTAATATGTCATGCACCATTTTCTACTTACACACTGCTTGCTTCCAAAAGATTTTTGAGTCAGGTTACAATAAAAGACTTTTATATATCAGGACAATTAAAATAAGAATTAAATACCCAGGGAAAAAGACAGGTATTTCAGAAAACATCAGTGAAGTATAATCATTAAACCCAAATCCAGTGCGGTTGGGTCGATTCTGACTCATATAGCGACCCTATAGGACAGAGTAGAACTGCCCCACAGAGTTTCCAAGGAGCGCCTGGCAGATTCGAACTGCCGGCCATTTGGTTAGCAGCCATAGCACTTAACCACTACGCCACCAGGGTTTCCTATAATCATTATACTGGTGTATATAATTTAGCTCAGAGCATCCTGGCAGCAAAGGTAAAAAAATTCATTGCCATTGAGTCAATTTCTTTATGGAAGCAGACTGCCACATCTTTCTCCTATGGAGCAGCTGGTGGGTTTGAATCGCCAACCTTTCAGTTAGCAGCCAAGTGCTTAACCACTGTGCAACCAGGGCTCCTTAAAAGGTAAAAAAGAGTAACCTAATTCCTACACAATTCTTTTATCTGAAAAAGAAAATCGGACCTGTTTTCCAGGAGAGATGAAGCTTCTTCCTAGCAGTAGCTCTAAAGTGGCTGTTATCAATTTGGAAAGTTTAGGTCCCTGAATGCTGACATTAGGTGAACCCCTTCAGCTTATCTGTATTTAGATCATCACCAAAAAGCATCAGCATTAATCTAAATCCTAGCAATTTCAGAGTGTTACCAGATTCTGGCAGAGAAATGTTCATATCATCACTTACAAAGGAGGGAGTGTGGGGGGTCAAGGTAGATTTCCAGAGGAAGTACAATGTGACATCAGCCCCATCGGGCTCACCCAGCAGCAGTAAGGGGCATGCCAAGCGCATTGGCAGGTCCTCCCCACCCGCAGAGTGGATGTGGCAGGCAGGTGGAGCAGCAGAGGCAACAATTAAGGAGAAGGGAGACCATGTCAGGGAGTTCTGAGATTCAAGTTAGGCTGCAAGACCCTCATGTATGCATCAAGAAAAGGAAAGCAGTTGTCAGGGAGTGGTTGCTCAGGACTCCACATTTCCCCAGAGAAATATGGTAGAAAGAAGCATAGAGAAGATGTACCCACTGTGAATGAGAAAAGAGAGATGGGCACACAACTTAGAAAGGGCAAGACTAGGAGAACATTGCTAGGTAATGATGGTTCCCTAGGGTGGTTGTAACAAAGTCTGTACTACAAACTGGCTGGCTTATAAGAACAGAAATTTACTGTCTCACAGTTCTGGAGGCTAAGTAGTCCAAATTCAGGGTGTCAGCAGAGCCATGTTCTCTCCAAAGGCTCTAGGGGAAGATCCTTTCTTGTCTCTCTCAGCTTCTGGTAACTCCAGGCATTCCTGGACTTGCAGCTCCAGCATAACTCCATCATCACAGGGGCAACTATCTTCCCTCTATCTATGTGTGTCTTCTCTTTTTTTTTTTTTTTAATTTACTTTATTCTTTACTTTTTAAAAGTAGACGTGACAGAACATACACCAATTCAACAATTTCTACACGTAGAATTCAGTGACACTGATTACATTCTTCGAGTTGTGCAACCATTCTCACCCTCCTTTTCCCAACTGTTCCTCCTCCATTAACATAAAATCACTGGCACCTAAATTTCCTATCTAATCTTTCAAGTTCCTGATGTCAATTTGATCCCATAGAGTTCTTAAAAGAGCAAATGTTTAGGGCAGACATTTTTTACTAGTTAAACTATTGCTTGGTTTTAAAAAGATTTTTGCTTGGTTTTAAAAAGATTTCAGGGGATATATATATATAAATTGCTTTAAGTGAAAGCTTACAAATCAAGTCAGTCTCTCATACAAAAACTTATATACACCTTGCTATGTACTCCTAGCTGCTCTCCCCCTAATGAGACAGCACATTCCTCCTCTCCACCCTGTATTCCCCATGTCCATTCAACCAGCTCCTGTCCCCCTCTGCCCTCTCATCCTGCCTCCAGATAGGAGCTGCCCACAGAGTCACATGTGTCTACTTGAGCCCAGAAGCTCACTCCTCACCAGTATCATTTTCTGTCTTATCATCCAGTCCAATCCCTGTCTGAAGAGTTGGCTTTGGGAATGGTTCCAGTCTTGGGCTAACAAAGGGTCCAGGGACTATGACCTCTGGGGTCCCTCTAGTCTCAGTCAGACCATTAAGTCCGGTCTTTTTATGAGAATTTGAGGTCTGCATCCCATTGTTCTCCTCTTCCATCAGGGATTCTCTGTCATGTTCCCTGTCAGGGCAGTCATTTGTGGTAGCCAGGCACCATAGTTCTCCCGGTCTCAGGCTGATGTAGTCTCTGGTTTATGAGGCCCTTTCTATTTCTTGGGCTCACCTTTACCTTATATCTTTGGTGTTCTTCATTCTCCTTTGCTCCAGGTGGGTTGAGACCAATTGATGTATCTTAGATGGCTGATTGTTGGCATTTAAGACCTCAGGGGATATTTTTAATTTAAGGGTTAAAGATTATCTCAGGGCAACAGTGTCAGGGGCTCTTATACCCTCCATGGCTACAGAAAGTATGGATTTCAAGAGAATTTGAAATTCTGTTTTTCATTTTACCCCTTTTGATTGGTACTCTTCTATCAAATCTTTGATCAAAACATTCAGTAATGGTAGCTGGGCATCACTCAGTTCCGGTCTCATGACAAAGAAGTCAGCTGTTCATGGAGGCAATTAGCCGTTCCGTTTCCTCCTGTTCCTGACTCTCCTCCTTCCTCTGTTGCTCCAGGCAAATACAGACTAATTGTTGTACCTGGGATAGCTGCTTGCAAGCTTTTAAGACCCCAGGCACTACGCAATGAACTAGGAGGTAGAACAGAAGCACTAAACACGTTATTAAGCCAATTAACTGGGATATCCCACGAAACCATTGCCCTAAACCTCGAAACCAAGAAACCAAATCCCATGATGTGTTTTGTTGTACATAAACAGCCTCAGCAGCTGCTCTTTCTCTTCTTTTTTATAAGGATGCCATTAAGATTGGATTAAGACCCATCCCACTCCGGAGGGACTTCATGTTAACTGGTAACATCTTCGAAGACCCTATTTCCAAACAAAGTCACATTCCCAGGTATCAAGGGTTAGGACTTCAACATAGCTTTTGGGAGACACAATTCAATCCCTAACAAGTAACCATAACTAATCTCTATTACACAACACTAGACCAGGTAAGTACTATTATTATCCCCACTCTGCCAGTGAAGAAAGTAAGGTTCAGTTATTTGCCTGAGATCTCACAGCTAATCAGAGATGGAGCTAGGAGTCTGGTCTGAAGGGGTGTGGTCCAAAGCCTGCTGCTTACCTCTGGTACCCCATCTCCATCCCCTCAGCCCGCCTCTGACTGGAACCACAGCTGTGGGGACAGTTCCATGTAAGTCCCATCTCTTGCTTGTGCTGTGCTGTTTCCCATTCCCACACCCTACCAGCTGCCCAGAAGTGCAAGATCATTAACAGCCCCAGGGCAGTTTCAAACAATGGGCAATGGGAGCTTGCGGGGGTGCGGAATGCTGCAGCCTCCTGGCCTTTGTTCCCACAATCCTGAGTGGAGTTCCATATGCTTCTTAGACATGCTAACAGAATAGGGTTCCTGCTACCCATGGAGGTAACCTCCCCACACACTCATGTTGGGTTATCCTCCTTCTCTGTCTCACTGTCTCCTCTCATGGAATCACCTCCCAAATAAACTGACTGCAGTAAAGTCCTTGTCTCAGGCCCTGCTTTTTAGGAGACTTAAACTAAGAAGAGTCATCACATTATACGACATTAGAGATCAGAAAGGGCAGCTAGTCAAATTCTTAGCAGGTTCATACTTTTATCGTTAAAAGTATGACCACTTTCCTGCTCTGGAGACAGAGGCTGAAAAACCAAAAAACCACACCCGTTGTCATCCAGTCAATTCCGACTCATAGTGACCCAACAAAAAAAGAGTAGAAATGCCACAAGGTGTTTTCCAAAGCTGTAATCTTTATGAAAGCAGACTGCCACATCTTTCTCTCATAGAGCTGCTGGTGAGTTCAAAACACTGACGTTTTGGTTTAGCAGACAAGCGCTTTAAGCACTGTGCTACCTGCGCTACTTGGAGACAGAGGTTACAGAGGAGGAAAAGGCTTTCAAGGACTCATAGGGGGAGCCTGTCTCAGGCTCAGTGCTCAGCCTGAAGGCAAAACAGTTCAATGAACAAATACGTCTGACTGAACCACATATTTTCTGAAGGGCGACTTGTCCAGTTCAGAGTGAGTCATGACAGTAATCAACAGACCATGAGTGTTGGACAAAGCGTAGATTTCTTAAATAAATGCATTTGAAAGCACCCTTTCTCTTCAGCAGTTGTATTAGGCTGAGGAAATGGGTGTTTTAGTGTTGCTTGCCAATCTCCTCAGAAGTAGAGCACGTGCCCCTGATTTTAAGCATAAAATAAGGACCTAGTGACTATTCTTATATAACCTAATGCTACAGGCACCCATTTTTTTAAAAAATGAGCCTTTGGACTATAAGACATAAAATGATACTGGTGAGGAGTGTGCTTCTTAGCTCAAGTAGACACATGAGGCTATGTGGGCAGCTCCTGTCTGGAGGCGAGATGAGAAGGCAGAAGGGGACAGGAGCTGGCTGAATGGACACGGGGAATACAGGATGGAGAGGAGTGTGCTGCCACATTTGAGGGAGAGCAGCTAGGGTTACATAGCAAGGTGTGTGTAAGTTTTTGTATGACAGGCTGGCTTGATTTGTAAACTTTCACTTAAAGCATAATTTAAAAAAATTGAGCCTTTGATGCTGGGGGAGTGGGGGGGGTGGGGGCAAGAATCTAATCTTTGAGCTCTCAAAGATGTCACATTTTTACCAATGCGTGTGAGTCAAGGTATGGCTGCAGAAGAAACCTTTCATGATGGCATGATATTTGTACAACTGTATCCAATGATCATTGGAGAACCACGGGTTTGCCTGAGGCCACCAAATGGGTCTACTGCTAGACAGATGTGGAGCTGCCCTGGGCAAGGAGAGAGTCTAAGGGTATTTTTATCATTTTTCTACCCATTCTTCTTCTTTTTTTTTTTTTGATAGAGAAACTAGACGTTTACTGCTCCATTTTGCCTTGATGTCCTTGACTTCCTTCTCTTTAAATTTCCATTAGTCACAGGTTTTTTTTTTTGTTTTTTTTTTTAATTACAGTTTCAACCTAACTGGCCACATGGACTTACTTTTTTTGTTTGTTTATGTAGAACTTAAAAAGTTTTTTTGTTGAAAAAGTGTACAAATCCTAAGCGTAGAGCTTGATGCATTTTCACAAAGTGGAGCTACAGCGTAACCAGTGCCGAGTGGGAGCACAGCCTCATCAGCCAGGAGACCCTGCTCCACCTGCTCTGCCCCACTCCCCAGAGTCACCTGGGACTACCCTCTGCCTCCTCACACTCGCTGGGTTGTGCCTGAGTGTGGACAAGGAAGCCATCCCTCCCCTGGTTGAAATTCATCCACACTGCGCACAGAAGCGCTTCATTCATGGGCACTGCCATCCAATATTCCACTAGACAAATGCCCCATCATTTATTTTTGTCCTTCTACTTTGATGGACGTTGAGTCTTTCTGGTTTCTGACCACAACAAATGCTGCTGAGATGGACATGCTTGGACATGTCTTTTGGAGCACATACATACACCTTCCTGTCAGGTGTATACCTGGGTATGGAGCTACTGGGCCATGGAGAAGGATATGTTAAGCTTTCGTAGACGACCAAACAGTTTTCCCAAGCAACTGCACCAGCTCACCGCCCACTTCCACCACTGGTCTGTCGGCCTTCTTCATCTCAGCGTCCCTGTGGGAGTGCAGAAGCACCTCGCCATCATGGCTTTAATTGGCATTACCCTGATGACTAAGGATGCCCAGTATTTACTGGCCAGTTGAATGTCCCCTTTTGTGAGTCACCTTCTCTTTGTTTGGCCCATTTTTCTTTTGCGTTGTCTGTCTTTTTCTTTTTTTTTTAATTTTTATTGAGCTTCAAGTGAACGTTTACAAATCAAGTCAGTCACATATAAGTTTATATACACCTTACTCCATACTCCCACTTGCTCTCCCCCTAATGAGTCAGCCCTTCCAGTCTCTCCTTTCATGACAATTTTGCCAGCTTCCAACCCTCTCTACCCTCCCATCCCCCCTCCAGACAGCAGATGCCAACACAGTCTCAAGTGTCCACCTGATACAAGTAGCTCACTCTTCATCAACATCTCTCTCCTACCCACTGTCCAGTCCCTTCCATGTCTGATGAGTTGTCTTCGGGAATGGTTCCTGTCCTGGGCCAAAAGAAGGTTTGGGGACCATGACCACCGGGATTCCTCTAGTCTCAGTCAGACCATTAAGTATGGTCTTTTTGTGAGAATCTGGGGTCTGCATCCCACTGTTCTCCTGCTCCCTCAGGGGTTCTCTGTTGTGCTCCCTGTCAGGGCAGTCATCGGTTGTGGCCAGGCACCATCTAGTTCTTCTTGTCTCAGGATGACCTAAGGCTCTGGTTCATGTGGCCCTTTCTGTTTCTTGGGCTCATAGTTATCGTGTGACTTTGGTGTTCTTCATTCTCCTTTGCTCCAGGTGGGTTGAGACCAATTGATGCATCTTAGATGGCTGCTTGTTAGCATTTAAGACCCCAGACACCACATTTCAAAGTGGGATGCAGAATGTTTTCATAATAGAATTATTTTGCCAATTGACTTAGAAGTCCCCTTGAACCATGGTTCCCAAACCCCCGCCCTTGCTCTGCTGACCTTTAAAGCATTCACTTTATCCCGGAAACTTCTTTGCTTTTGGTCCAGTCCAGTTGAGCTGACCTTCCATGTATTGAGTATTGTCCTTCCCTTCACCTAAAGTAGTTCTTATCTACTAACTAATCAGTAAATAACCCTCTCCCACCCTCCCTCCCTCCCCACCTCGTAACCACAAAAGTATGTGTTCTTCTCAGTTTATACTATTTCTCAAGATCTTATAATAGTGGTCTTATATAGTATTTGTCCTTTTGCCTCTAATTTCGCTCAGCATAATGCCTTCCAGGTTCCTCCATGTTATGAAATGTTTCATAGATTCGTCATTGTTCTTTATCGATGCATAGTATTCCATTGTGTGAATATACCACAATTTATTTAACCATTCATCCGTTGATGGACATCTTGGTTGCTTCCAGCTTTTTGCTATTGTAAACAGAGCTGCAATAAACATGGGTGTGCATATATCTGTTCGTGTGAAGGCTCTTATTTCTCTAGGGTATATTCCGAGGAGTGGGATTTCTGGGTTGTATGGTAGTTCTATTTCTAACTGTTTAAGATAACGCCAGATAGATTTCCAAAGTGGTTGTACCATTTGACATTCCCACCAGCAGTGTATAAGAGTTCCAATCTCTCCGCAGCCTCTCCAACATTTATTATTTTGTGTTTTTTGGATTAATGCCAGCCTTGTTGGAGTGAGATGGAATCTCATCATAGTTTTAATTTCCATTTCTCTAATGGCTAATGATCGAGAGCATTTTCTCATGTATCTGTTAGCTGCCTGAATATCTTCTTTAGTGAAGTGCGTGTTCATATCCTTTGGCCACTTCTTGATTGGCTTGTTTGTCTTTTTGTGGTTGAGTTTTGACAGATTCATATAGATTTTAGAGATCGGGCGCTGGTCGGAGATGTCATAGCTGAAAATTCTTTCCCAGTCTGTAGGTGGTCTTTTTACTCTTTTGGTGAAGTCTTTAGATGAGCATAGGTGTTTGATTTTTAGGAGCTCCCAGTTATCTGGTTTCTCTGCGTCATTTTGGTAATGTTTTGTATTCTGTTTATGCCTTGCATTAGGGCTCCTAACGTTGTCCCTATTTTTTCTTCCATGATCTTTATCGTTTTAGTCTTTATGTTTAAGTCTTTGATCCACTTGGAGTTAGTTTTTGTGCATGGTGTGAGGTATGGTCTACCCATTATTCTTAACTCATTGATTCAACTTATGGTCCAAGACAGCATGCAGAAAACAAAACACTATTAAAGAAGATGCTTCGTGAGGAAGCTCTCCAGCAAAGGAAGCCAGTTTCCTCAGACACAAGGGGGCAAGCTGCTTTCACTGGTGCCGGTGTCTCTGAGAAAGACATGATGAAGCTGTGCAAGTGTTGGAAAAACTGAAAACACGATTCAGCTAACACCATGGGAGAAACTGCCATTGCCAGAGTGAAGAAGCATTGTTGGAGTGATGCTCATAGCGCCCACAAGCAAACCTGGCTATAGCCCTGCAGTCTCCCTCTTGTTGTTTGGTGCCATTGAGCCAATTTTTGATGTATAGTGACCCCATGTGACAGAGGAGAACTACCCCTAGGATTTCCTAAACTGTACCTTTACAGGGGAGCCCTGGTGGTACAGCGGTTAAGAGCTTGGCTGCTAACAAAAAGGTCAGCAGTTCGAACCCTCCAGCCGCTCCTTGGAAACCCGATGGGGCAGTTCTACTCTGTGCTATAGGGTTGCTATGAGTCAGAATCAACTCAACAGCAATGGATTTGGTTTGGGGTTTTGAATCTTTAGAGGAACAGCTCATCAGGTCTTGCTCTCATGGAACCAACCAGCGGGTAGGTTCGAATCACCAACCTTTCGGTTAGCAGCCAGGCACTTAACCGTTGTGCCACCAGGGCTCTTAGTCTCCCTTTTGAACCCCTACTGGCAGAGTCTAACTGGGTGCCAGCTGGAAAAGCAGAAATGAGGTTTGCGAAGTCCCACTCCCAGCCATCACAGAGCAGAACATAAATGGGTAGGCATGCAGCTGAGGGACACAAACAGTTTGCAATTGGCTGTTAACCTAAAAGCTGGCAGTTCAAACCCACCCAGCAGCTCCACAGAAGAAAGGCCTGGTGAACTGCTTCTGTAAAGATTACAGCCAAGAAAACCCCATGAAGCAGTTCTATTCCACAACACAGTGGGTTGCCATGAGTCAGAATACATTCCACAGCAAGGGGTTTGGTTTTTTACAGCCAAGAGACAACAGGGCTCTACAAGACTTTTCGTCTCAAAGTATGAAAGATGTAATTTTCCAATGTTGCCTATACTGGAATTCAGTGAAAAAATAAAGTATCAAGGAAGTCATGGAGCATATGCAGTTTTGCATTATGCTGGCAAAATTCGCTCAGCTAACACGGCAGGCTTTGGGAAAAACATGCAAAGCATAAGGGATGCTTCTCCTGCACATTTTAGCAGTTTCGGTATCAGTAAGGCAGAAGAGTAGGCTGAACTGCGTCGTGTTGGAGATTCAAAAACAACAGACAACGTTTGGAATCCCTGGGAAAAAAATCAAAGGACACAGATAATGGCAGAGAAAAAGGAAAGGGTGGAGTTCTTCTGGCATGTGAGAAAATGTGCACTGTGGGAAAAGTTTGCTTCTGCTTGTAATTTATTAACTGATTTTTTTAAAAGCAGCCCCACTCAGCTCCTGTTTGGAGGCGAGATGAGAAGGCAGAGGGGGACAGGAGCTGGCTAGATGGACACGGGAAATACAGGGTAGAGAGATGGAGTATGCTATCGCATTGTAGAGAGAGCAACTAGGGTCACATAACAATGTGTGTATGAGCTTTTGTATGAGAAACTGACTTTCACTTAAAGCACAATTTAACAAAAAAAAAAAACAAAAAAAAACAGCAGCCACATTAAACTACCCACAGGTCTGCGGCCGCACTTTCTGTGAAAAGAAGGCAAACAAGAAAGCACAACAATATTTGGAACTCTTCCAAGCCCACATTACTCCTAACTGGGGTTTTAACTGATTCTGGTCCTGGGGTCACCTCCCACCCTACTCCCCCAAAACAGAACAGTCCATTCAGTTCAGTAAGGTCAAAATACGTGTAAAGTTTTGGTTCTGAACATTTTGATCAAAGACTCTATAGAAGAATCCTGATCAAAAAGGGAGAAAATGAGGAAGAGAATTTCAAATTCTCATGGAATCCTGACTTTCTGGAGCCATGGAGGCTGGATGAACCTCTGAAATTACGGCCCTGACATAATCTTTAACCCTGCAACCAAAATCAAAATTATCCTTTAAAAAAAGAAAAAAAATCTTCTGAAGCCTTTTTTTAAACTAAACAACAGTCTAGCTTAACTAGTGAAAAATGTCTGCTGTGAGCATTATGCTCTTTTAAAGAACTGTCTCTATGGGATCAAAGTGATAACAGCAACTTGAAAGGTTAGGTAGGTTAGAAGCATAGGTGGAAGTAAAGTTTATGTCAATAGGGGAGGAACAAATCAGAAAAAGAGGGCGGGAATGGCTGCATGATTTGAAGAATGTAATCAATGTCACTGTATTGTACATGTAGAAATTGTGGGACTGGTGTATGTTCAACAACAAAAAAATGTGTATAAAGTTTTGGGAAAAATATCTGTAAGGAAATGTGTATTTAAAGAATTGGCCCTTATTAATCCAGAAAACTGATGTTTAAAAACTCTGGAGAATCCAGGTGTTCCTGACAGTTAAAAGGAGAAAATCAGCAAATCCTAGGAAAATGGTCTCTGTGAGAAGCATTCACAACAAATGCTTGAGAGAGTGACCACTTTTTGAAAACCTCAGGACAAAACTCACAACTCCTCAGGGCAGAGAGAGGTCTTCTTCTCCACCTCTATGGTCTCCTTTCCAGAAGGCTCTGCAGCTACATCAGCCCCTGTCTTGCACTCAGTCAGCAGAGGGGAGTGGGTACCGTGCAAAGCCTTCTCCTACCAAACGATGATAATGAGGACTGTTAGGTATGGATAGGAAATATGACACAAAATTATGGAGTGAATACATCAGAAAGCCCGAAAGGTAAATGCACTATGCACCTTCTAAAAAGTCCCCCCAGTCTTAAACGCTAGCAAGCAGCCATCTAAGATGCATCAATTGGTCTCATCCCACCTGGATCAAAAGAGAATGAAGAACACCAAGGACACAAGGTGATTATGAGCTCAAGAGACAGAAAGGGCCACATGAACCAGAGACTACATCATCCTGAGACCAGAAGAACTAGATGGTGCCCGGCTACAACCAATGACTGCCCTGACAGGGAACACAACAGAGCACCCCTAAGGGAGCAGGAGAGCAGTGAGATGCAGACCCCAAATTCTCATAAGACCAGACTTAATGGTCTGACTGAGGCTGGAAGGACCCCGGTGGTCATGGCCCCCAGACCTTCTGTTGCCCCAGGACAGGAACCATTCCCGAAGCCAACTCTTCAGACATGGACTCGACTGGACAATGGGTTGGAGAGGGATGCTGGTGAGGAGTAAGCTTCTTGGACCAGGTGGACACTTGAGACTATGTTGGCATCTCCTGCCTGGAGGGGAGATGAGAAGGTGGAGGGGGTTAGAAGCTGGCGAAAGGACACAAAAAGAGAGAGTGGAGGGAGAGAGCAGGCTGTCTCATAATGGGGAGAGTATTTGGGAGTGTGTAGCAAGGTGTATATGGGTTTTTGTGTGAGAGACTGACTTGATTTGTAAACTTTCACTTAAAGCACAATAAAAATTATTAAAAAAAAAAAAGTCCCCCCACAGCTCTAAATGCCTTTGCTTGTAGTTCTGAACTCTTTCTGTTGTTTATTTTTGTCACATTTAACTTTGGCCACATGCTTCTCTGCAGCATGGATGTTTTTCAAGTTCAAAGTGAAAACCATGCCTTTTATCTTTCTTGTAAGATTTTTTTCTAATCTTCACCTGGCATTCATGTGCTTCTGGCAACAGAAGCTTCCATCCCCTGCCTCCTTTACGCTTCCATTGTGACTCAACCTGACTAAGTAGATCTCAATGCTTTGTGCAAGCTTTAACTAGCTTTGGGGGAAAAAAGCAATTATAATGTGGTAATAGTCCTTTGAATTATGGTGCCTTTGAATCATGGTGTTGGTGAAGAATATTCAATATACCATGGACTGCCAGAAGAACAAACAAATCTGTCTTGAAAGAAGTACAGCCAGAATGCTCCTTAGAAGTGAAGATGGTGAGACTGTCTCACATACTTTGGACATGTTATGAGGAGGCACTAGTCCCTGAAGTTGGACATCATACTTGGTAAAGTAAAGGGTCAGTGAAAAAGAGGAAGACCCTCAACAAGATGGATTGACACAGTGGCTACAATGATGTGCTCAAGCACAGCAATGATTGTGAGGATGATGCAGGACTGGGCAGTGTTTCGTTCTGTTGTACACAGGGTCACTATGAGTCAGAACTGACTGACTGACACCTAACAACAACACTAGTCTTTAAGAAGTCAGATACCACTAGGATATATTTCATCCTCTGAGGCTACAGGGTAAGAGCCAAGGAACCCAGAGGCCTCAGTGAAGCCACCCTCCCAAGTTGTATGCAAACCCTTTGTGTATGTAAGAGGTGCTCATCTTAGGAAAGATGATAATAGCTTTTGTCAGATTCTCGGAGAACTTACTGACCTCAAACAGGTTGAGAACCTAAATCTGTTTAAAACCTTTGAATGAATGAATGGAAGAACAGAAATAAGTGAAGGAAATTCTATTCTTTCTGGCTTTCGTTGTTCATTCAGTTTCTGATCCCTGAGCCACTCATTCCTTCACTCCAGCATCCCACTCCCCACAGCCCCCACACACATATTCCACACATTTAGCTCCTTCAGTCATTAATGGTTGGTCATGATTTTTCTGAGCTCTGGGATGGACTAGTTCTTTTCTAACCCAGGTCAAAGGTTGGTCTGCTGACCCCATATTCCCTGAGTGTAATACAGTGGGAATAACTGACATCATCTAAAATGGTTCCCTTGCTGCCCTTCATCAGTGGGTGGAAGAGAGTTTTCAGGGAAGGGCAGTGACTCCTATACTAAGTCAGAGAGAGAGGGGAGAGCAGAGAGAGGCCTTAGAGGCCACTCTTGCCACGGGAGGGGTGCATTGAAGAAGATGAGCTCCAGTCTGCTGGGCCCCTTTCCTTCACACTCAGGCTGAGCTCCCTGGCAGCAGACCATACCTGAAGGCCAGTCCTAATGCCAGACCTTTATCCTCACACACACACCAGGTCTCTCACCCACCATCTTCAGAGGTCTGCCGGCTCTTACAGGCACTTTTAGTCACTCAATCAGCAAACTTTTTGGAGGCCCAATTATATGGTACATGCTATACTAAGCATTGTGGATGAAAGTTCAGTAAGCTCGTGGTCTGAAAGACAACAAACAAACACACACAGGGGTTATACAGCAGCCTTGCAAGTGCTGTTGCTGAAGAAGAACCATGGTCTTGGCAATACACAGCTCTAGGGGGCACAATCTATGGGAGTCTGTAGGAATCTGCACTACCCCTTCCCCACCATTGTCCATTTACCACGTGAACATGTCCCTTGGAGTTGTGAACCCAGAGGCCCTGGACACGACCCAGGAATGCACAGATGGATGGAGGAGGTGCTAATAATGGGAAGCACTATGTCCGCCATACCTCCCGTCCAACATAAATCTGATGCCTGCACCACCCGCTCCATTATGCCGTGTCCTATCTAGCCTCGGAAGGTGGCCTTTTAAAGGCCACCACACTTAAACTCACTAGACACAGGGGCAAAGGATACGAACAATGAACCCACATACCTACAAACAGGTGTCCGACACCATTAATTGTAAGAACAATGCAAATTAAAACAATACCAACAGATGGGTGAAAATGTTAAAGATTGCTAGTATTCAGCTCTGATGAGGATGTAGGAAAATGTACACTTCATACACTGCTGGTAGGGGTATGAATTATTACCATGTTTTAGAAAATAATCTGGAATGTCCATTAAAATTAGAAATAGGTATTATCTTTGACAAAGAAGTTATATGTTGGGAATTTCTCCTACAGGAATAAAAGCACCAGTATCATTTATAATGCAAAAGGAAAATAAACTGGAAGCATCCTTAATAACCACAATAAAAGAATGGTTGACTTAATATCCACAATAAAAGAATAGTAACCAGGAATACTATGCAGCCATGAAAAAAAGTAAATTACATTTATACATGTTTGCCTAGAATCATGTCAATGGTATATTGTTTGGGGAGGGGAATAAAATAAAATTATGGTGATATGTCTAGAGAATAAGCTTATTTGTGAACAAAACTATGAGAGGAAAAAACCTACATACATTTATAAACCAAAAAACCACACCCATTGCCACTGAGTCAATTATGACTCACAGCAACCCTATGTGTTACAGAGTAAAACTGCTCCATAGGGTTTTCTTCACTGTAATCTTGGCCTTTCTTCCGTGGTACCAGTGGGTGGGTTTGAACCACCAAACTTTAGGTTAGTAGTTGAACGCAAACTGTTTGTGCTACGCAGAGCCCAGAGCCCTATGTACAGTTGTACACACATCTGAGCAGAGGGAAAGGTACAGAATGTTCAAACCAAACTTTTCAGATTAGTTACTTGAAAGGGTACAATTAGAGGCAAAGAGATAATTGTTGTGTTTCTCGTAATACATCTGTTTTGTTACACATGTAAAATTGGCATGCATTTTTCTATAATTTAAAAATAATCTAATAAAGTTTTTAACTTTCAGACACAGCTTGTTTTGGAAATGATCATTATATGGGGTTGGTCAGCTGTGGTCCTGCCACTCAAGGGGATGCTATGGAGCAGTTAGAGAATGAAACGGAGCTATACATGCTGCAGTGGAAACACACTCCGGACCTAGAGATAAGTGAAAAAAGTGCATAACAATACATACGTGGTAACACCATTTGTGTTAAAATAAAAACAAGCCACACATACATATGTTTGTTAGTGCACAGAAAATTGCTCGAAGGAGGAAGACAGACTCTTAGCAGTGCCTGCCTTCCTCTGGGGACTGGACGGGAGGAGGGCCTCAAACCTGCCTATCCTGTCTGAACTTTATATTAGTTCATAAATAAGGAAAAACTAGTTATTTTAAGAAAAGCAATTCCTTTCCTTGCCTCATATCAAGCACTGAGATGCAAGTGTATTCTCGAACCAGCAGTTTTAAAGCCCACGTCAGCCCCAAGCTCACAAAATCAATCACCGATTTCTACATGTGATACCACCTGATCCTCAGGTATAAAAATAAATGTTACAACCAAGTAAGGGCCTGTCCAACTTGAAGAATTATAGTGATATCTACATTAATATAGTGTTTTATAGTCTTTGTCAGGTGCCTTCGAGCCGGTTCCGACTCATAGCGACCCTGTGTACAACAGAATACTGCCAGTGCTGCGCCATCCTCACGATTGCTATGCTTAAGCCCATTGTTGCAGCCACTGGGTCAATCCATCTTGTTGGGAATCTATCTCTTTTTCACCGACCCTCTACTTTACCAAGCATGATGTCCTTCTCCAGGGACTGGTCCCTCCTGATAACATGTTCAAAGTATGTGAGATGAAGTCTCACCATCCTTCCTTCTAAGGAACATTCTGGCTGTACTTCTTCTAAGACATATTTGTTCATTCTTCTGGCAGTCAGTGGTATATTCGGTATTCTTTGCCAACACAATAATTTATAGATGTCAATTCTTCTTCAGTCTTCCTTATTCATCGTCCAGCTTCCCCATGCATATGAGCCAATTGAAAACACCATGGCTTGGGTCGGGTACACCTTAGTCCTTAAAGTGACACCTTTACTTTTTAACACTTTAAAGAGATCATTTGCAGCAGACTTGCCCAATGCAGTGTGTGATCTGATTTCTTGACTGCTGCTTCCATGGGTGTTACTTGTGGATCCCAGTAAAACGAAATCCTTGACAACTTCAATATTTTCTCCGTTTATAATCTACAAAGGGCAAAAAGTCCTCTGCAAGAAACTTGTCTTTATGGAGTAATATATTATTCAAGCAGTAATTTTAAAGGAGAATGGTCAACCTGTTCTCACTATAAACACCTACAAAAAATTCAAATAAATGTATCAATAACCTGTAACATCCCTGCTCATAACTATTAAATTAGCAATTACGAGAAAATCCACTTCAAAAAGATATAAAAGCCTTCCGAGCACTGAAGATGACCTGTAACTTGGGTTAAGGCACAACCTAGAATAAATTTAAAGCACCTGGAGGTTGCCTGGTTTTTCTTTCAAGCTGCCGTTGCCCCAAGGGAACAACCTAATTCTTACCCAAAAGCTGCACTGATAGGGGAAGGTGTACCTCCATGCTCTTACACTCCTACCCAATGCCTTTCCACCTCCCCACTTACCCCAGGCAGAGCAAAACCAGGTATATACAATATGAGGAGGCTTTTGATTACCTTTAGTATATTACCAGATAATTTTCCTCTCCGTACATCATTTAAAAAAAAAAAGTCTTGCAATATTTTTAAAAAGGTTTAAACGTAGTAACATCACTGGATATAAACTTTTCAGTGGGAATGTATTCTCAATTTTACAACAGACATCTAAAAGGAAAATATCACTTGGTTGAGAGCTAACTTTTCAAGAAACATTAATTTCACAAAAGAAGCACACAGTTGCTTATGCAAGTTAAAATAAAACAGTAACAGTAATGGCTAATATTTAGTGAGCACACACTATGTGTTTCACATGCACTACCTCATTTAATATTCCTGATAATCCTTACCCGCATTATATAGATGAGAAAACTGAGGCAAAGATAAGTGGTATGGGATGTGCAGCCAACCCACAGCATGGCATTACCTGATCAAGGTCACACAACCAGCAAGGGGGGAGCAGGGCTTGACCCAGTTCTTCCAGAGCTTAAGGGCTGATGCACCATGTCACAGGTCTTCCTTCTCTGCCTCATTCCTGCACACAACACTGGAAAAGAACATTAGCTGCCAGTCCCACAGGGCTCTCCTGGCCCTTCCGCAGCCCCCATCACTGGCAAAACCCTCTCAGGGCTATCTCCTTCTCCTGCAGAGCTGACTGGATAAGCGATGTGCAGCCAACCCAGAGAATGGCGATGACCTTTGCAGTGGTCTGGCTGGGAAGATAAGCTGATCCCATCAGACTTCCTCCCTGAGAACAGGAGCTAGGCCACCTGACAGTAGTGGAGAGCTGGAAGCACGTAATGTACATGGAGAGGGGGCCGTGGGCGGCCTGACAGCCTGCAGGCACAGAAACCAGGAGGTAGCAGAAGCCCCAGAGCAGAGGAAGAAGGGCGGTGCAGACACAAAGCACTTGATCGTTGTGGGTGGCCCAGCCCCTTTAACACCAATGCGTGAGAGTAATGATCCCATAGGATCCTGCTCTGAGGTCCCAAAGATTACTTTGCTGTCCCAGGTTGCCACGAGGTGACTCATGGCTATGGCCAACTGCTTCCTCTCCTCCCCATCCCGTAGCCACTCCCCCTCCTCTGGGGTAACAGACTTCTAACACGTCCAGTGTGGCAAAGTGCCCAACTAATGAACCTTGTTTCTTGGTCATCCTGGCACCTGGGACCAGGGAGCCAATTAAATGTGTCTCAGGTATGTATTGCTGCATAATAAACCACATCAAAACTCAGTGCCCTAAAGCCAAACCAAACCAAACTCAGTGCCATCGAGTCGATTCCGACTCATAGTGACCCTATACGACAGAGTAGAACTGCTCTATAGAGTTTCCAAGGAGCGCCTGGCGGATTTGAACTCCCAACCCTTTGGTTAGCAGCCGTAGCACTTAAGCACTATGCTACCAGGGTTTCCAGTGCCCTAAAGCAGCAATTATTTATTGTTTCTCACAATTCTGTAAGTAGGCAGGTCTCAACTTGGTGATTCTTGTGTTCCACATGGTGTCAGAGGAAGCTCGGTTGGGGCCAGTACATCCAAAATGGATATGCACATGTCTGACACCTCAGCTGGGGTAGCTGGAATAGCTGGCACTGGCTAGGCCTTCCTTCACACGGTTATTATTACTCAGGAGTGTACACCAAGCTTCTTTACATGGCAGCTGGGTCCCAAGAAGGCAAAAACAGTAGTTGAGAGCTAATGTTTCAAGAAACATTAATTCCACAAAGGAAGCACACAGTTGCTTATCTAAGCTAAATAAAAGGCCTCGTAAGGACTTCCAATGATTCTATGAATCAAAGTAAGTCACCAGTCTCAATTTAAGTGGAAGAGAAACAGACTCCACCTCTTGATGGGAAAAGTGACATGAACATTCAGGAGTTGTTGGCAGCCATCTTTGCAGACAATCTACCACAAAATTTAAGTGGAACTTGTTAAATATTACCTACCAGGTATCCTACTCCCTTCCCTCCTTGTTCCTGTCTAGAATGTGAGTGTGATGCCTAGAACTTCGGCAATCATCTTGCAACCATGAGGCAACGTGGAAGATGCAAACTATACACTGAGAATAGCAGAGCCGAAAGGGAGAAGTTCAGGTGCCTGATAAGACAGAGGAGCTGTCACATCAGCCAATGACTACCTACTTCCAGAATTTCTTCATACTGCAAAAAATAGAGACTTCTACCTCAGTTCAGCAATGGTTGTCTTTTCCATTAAACAAAACAGAGTGGCACAGGCTCAGATGTGGACAAGTGACAGAGGAATCACATACTCCACAGTGGCACACTTCTATTTTAAAAAGATATAACTAATAACACATACTCCAATTAACTGCCGAGGTCCATTAGAGCCATTAAAATACATTGAACCAAGATTTAAGATAAAGGTTCAGTGACAAATACCATGCCTCTAAAGTTGTTGCTGTGTGCTGTCAAATTGATTCCGACTCATAGTGACCTTATAGGGCAGAGGAGAACTGCCTCACAGGGTCTCCTTGGCTGAAATCTTTATGGCAGGAGATCATCAGGCCTTTTCTCCTGTGGAAGGGATGGTGAGTTTGAATCACCCACCTTTTGGTTAGCAGCCGAGCACTTAACCATTGCACCATGAGGGCTCCTTGCCTCTAAAGTACTAGGAGTCAATTCCTGGGGACTTATAAGAAAGTGTTAAAAATTAAGAGGCTCCATAATACCCCTTTATAACACTGCTTGAGAAAAAACACTTTTAACGCCTTTCAAGACCCCGTTTAGGAAGAAATAACATGCAAAGTTCAAACAGGGGCCATCATATTCTGTTTCTCCTCACTCTACCACCCCTCTCCAATAACCGAGGCTTTATTGCCATATCTGATTCATGGATTTTCATGATTATTTCTCTTAAAGGGTAAGCTGCCTTTCTTGCCTCCTTCTGAATTTTGTAAAGCACCGTGCAGAACAGACAAATTTTAAAATACAAGATTTGGGTGTTTTTCACAGTCATGTACAGCAGGCCCCTAGAACTGCTAAGTTTGGGAGTGGGAAGGATAGTCAGGATTGCAGGCTTGCCTGGGGCACACGGATATGAGTTTGCAGTGACAAACAGCCTCTCAATCCCCAACTGCAAGAGGAAAGACAGCACCCTAGTATAGTACACTTCTGAAAAGTAACTGAACTTGACTATGGTATTATTTCACTCATTTTCATATACGGTTTGGCAAATGTTTTATTTGACTTTTGCATATATTTCAAGTTATCGAAATATTTTATATTCCTTTCTATCTTAAACTAGTGGATAGCTGTTTAAACAAATGGACATGTCCTGGGTACGTAATTAGAGAACTATGCGCAATATTATAGTGTGTAAGACCTGCACACAACATTACTGAGAATAAATATTATGCTGTTTTGCAACACATTAATTCTAAAGCCTCATTGTTTACACAAAATGTTTTCCTAGAAATGCCTCTTATAATGTTTCAAGCACCTTCAACTTATCTCCTAATACAATAATGCTTCCGTCTTACCATTTGACCATTTATCAAAAGAAAACTTGTTGCCTGCATACTGCACACGTTTGCATTCCACCATAATAACTTTAAAATATGGATTCTTACCATGACCTCCTCTCATCCCAACGATACATTCAGAGTCATGCCCCGGGCAGATATTAACCAAGACCGGCGCTCCTGCTGCTACCCAGAGCGCCCCACCGAGCCCTTCGCCCTTCATCGGGCTGTTTCCCTGCGGCTTCCTTTTCTGACTTCCCATATCTTTGCGTCTCATCTTTCTGTTCTTTGCTTTCCGTCTCCAGTCTCTCTAACTCACTGCTTCAGCGTCTGACTTTCTCTTAAAACACCCCTGAAGTGCTGAAGTAGTGGCTGGTTTTTCACCTCTGCAGCTCATAATTTACCCAACCAGTTACTAACTCAAAACTCAGGGGCACCGACTCAGGCTCTACCTCTGGCTACAAAAGAAACAGCAAAGGTCCTCAAGGGAATTGCTAATGTTCAGCTCTAATAAAATAACTGCTCCCCCCCCCCCCCACGCCATCTCATTAGCATGATTTAAAATACTGGGAACCCACTTTGCTAGAAGAAGGTTCTTTCAACAATCGCCTGACCCAGCCCTTTAAGACACAACTATGCTCAGGCCCATATCCTGGATAATGAGCAGGCTTAGCTCTCCGCGTCATCCCACTGAGTCCACCGACTGTTTGCGTCTTATGACCCGATCCGGACCAAGAGCCCTTGAGTCGCTGACGTGGGCTTACCTGGATCTGTCGCGGACCCGGGAGCAGGCTCACCTGGCTACCCCTCCTGCCCGCGCCGCTTTGCGCTGGGGGCAGCCCTGCGTCCTGGTCTAAGTGGTCAGCAGGGAGTTCCAGCCAAGTTTTCTTATGTGCCTCGAAAGAGAGGGCTGCTGGGTACATGTCCACTCTATTTCGCCGGGTCTTTGCGTTTTGAGTGACCCCTTTAGGTCAGTTTTCCCTGCACGCTGACTGAGGTCTCCTCTGCGCTCTTCCCTTCTTTCCCTGTGGTGGGTGAATTAGCGGCGCGGGGATCAATCGGAAACTGAAAACTACTTTTACCCCCTGCTGGTGATTGTGAGGAACTGCATGTAGTGAAACAAACCTACAAGCAAGATTTCCTTCCTGCAGAGAGCAGCTAAGGTTGGAAGTCTTTTTTCTTCTCCCATCAATGGTTTGGAAACCCTGGTGGTGTAGTGGTTAAGTGCTACGGCTACTAACCACAGGGTCGGCAGTTCGAATCCACCAGGCGCTCCTTGGAAACTCTATGGGGCTCTACTCTGTCCTATAGGGTCACTATAAGTCGGAATCGACTGGAGGGTTCTGGGTTTGGTTTTTTTTTTTTGGTTTATCAGTGGTTTTGAAAACTTACCCTTTTACTCATTTTAAGTGCCACCTTAAGGAAAAGCAACTAATTTTCAGGCTTCAGACTAATGAAAATGAGAAAAATAAAGGCATCCTACTCAACCATTTTCTTTAAAAAAAAAAAAAAAATTACGATGGAAAATTGCAAACGTAAATGTGCCAGAAAAGCATAAGAAGATTCCAGCTGTCTGTAATGATGAACTAATTATCTTCCTGCAGACAATTACAAAATAAAATCTGGGCAAAACATTTATAAAAAAGTATTTAAAGGCACTGACTGGAGATTCACCAAAAGATAGTGGAAACTGGAGAAGACGACACCCTTCAAAGATGAATGATGTTATGGGTTGATTTGTATTTCCAAAAATATATGTTGAAGTCTTAACCCCCAGCACCTGTTAAGCTTACCTTATTTGGACATACTGAAACAAAAGGCATACAGAATAATAAATCTGTCTCTATTTGTAGATGACGTCACAATTGGCATAAAAAAATTTTAAGGACTCAACAACAACAATGACAACTCCTAGACTTAATACATGAGCTTAACTAGGTCACAAGACATGAGGTCAAAATACAAAAATCAGTAGTAAGTCTATATACTACCAGTAAACATTAGAAAAACTGAATTTTTAAACATCCCATTTGTAATAACAGCAAAAAAAAAAAACAAAACATAAAATGCTTTGGAACAAAGTTAAAATAAATTTGAGGCCTATATAGTAAAAACAACAAAACATCTAAATATAGATCTTCTTTAATTTATCTCAAGAATGTTTTGTTTTTAGTATACAGGTCTTTTTTTTTTTTTTTTTACTAACTTTATTCCAAAGCATTTTTTGCTTTTTTGATGCTATTATGAATCTTCTGAACAGAAGATTTAAAAGAGTGGCTCAAGAAGACAAAGTAAAGTATTATAATGAAATGTGCAAAGACCTGGAGACAGAAAACCAAAAGGGAAGAACATACTCGGCATTTCTCAAGCTAAAAGAACTGAAGAAAAAATTCAAGCCTCTAGTTGCAATACTGGATTCTATGAGCAAAATATTGAATGACACAGGAAACAGCGAAAGAAGATGAAAGGAATACCAAAAAGAACTGGTCAACGTTCAGTTGTTTCAGGAGGTAGCACATGATCAAGAATCAACAGTACTGAAGGAAGAAGTCCAAGCTCCGCTGAAGGCACGGGTGAAAGACAAGGCTCCAGGAACTGACTGAATACCAATTGAAATGTTTCAACAAACAGATGCTGCGCTGAAGGTATACATTCATCTATGCCAATAAATTTGGAAGACAGCTACCTGACCAACTGGAAGAGATCCATATTTGTGCCCATTCCAGAGAAAGGCAATCCAACAGAATGTGGAAATCATTGAACAATATCATTAATATTGCTGAAGATCGTCCAAAAGCGATTGTAGCAGTACATCGACAGGGAACTGCCAGAAATTCAAGCTGGATTCAGAAGAGGATGTGGAATGAGGGATATCGTTGCTGATGACAGATGGATCTTGGCTGAAAGCAGAGAATACCAGAAATATGTTTACCTGTGTTTTAGTGACTATGCAAAGGCATTCCACTGTGTAGATCATAATAAATTATGGATAATATTGTGAAGAATGGGAATTCCAGAACACTTAATTGTGCTCGTGAGGAACCTGTACATAGATCAAGAGACAGTCTTTCGAAAAGAACAATGGAATACAGCATGGTTTAAAATCAGGGAAGGTGTGTGTCAGGGTTGTATCCTTTCAGCATTCTTATTCAGTATGTATGCTGAGCAAATAATCCAAGAAGCTGAACTATATGAAGAAGAATGCGGCATCAGGACTGAAGGAAGACTCTTTAACAACCTGTGATATGCAGATGACACAACCTGGCTTGCTGAAAGCAAAGAGGACTTGATAAGATCAAAGAACACAGCCTTCAGTATGGATTGCACACGTCAACATAAGGAAAACTAAAATCCTCACAACTGGACCAATAAGCAACATCATGACAAACAGAGAAAATACTGAAGTTGTCAAGGATTTCATTTTACTTGGATCCACAATCAACACCCATGGAAGCAGCAGTCAAGAAATCAAATGATCCTGAATAAACTGAATGCTTCGAAGGCCAGTGTAGCAGGGGTGGGGGTTTGGGGACCACAGTTTCAGGGGACATCTAGGTCGACTGGCAGAATAAAATCTATTAAGAAAACATTCTGCATCCCACTTTGGAGAGTGTCCTCTGGGGTCTTAAATGCTAGCAAGCAGCCATCTAAGATGCATCAATTGGTCCCAATCCATCTGGAGCAAAGAAGAATGAAGAGTACTAAAGACGCAAGGTATTTATGAGCCCAAGAGACAGAAAGGGCCACATAAACCACAGAATACAACAGCCTGAGACCAGGAGAAACAGATGGTGCCCAGCTACAACCGATGACTGCCCTGACAGGGAACACAACAGAGAACCCCTGAGGGAGCAGGAGAGTAGTGGGATGTAGACCCCAAATTCTCGTAAAAAGACCAGACCTAATGGTCTGACTTAGACTAGAAGGACCCTGGAGGTCATGGTCCCCAGAACCTTCCGTTAGCCCAGGACAGGAACCATTCCCAAAGCCAACTTTTCAGAGAGGGACTGGACTAGACTATGGGAAAGAAAATGATACTGGTGAGGAGTTAGCTTCTTGGATCAAGTAGACACATGAGACTATGTGGGCAGTTCCTGTCTGGAAGGCAGATGACGGGGTGGAGGAGGTCAGAAGGTGGCCGAATGGACACACAGAGAGTAGAAAGAAGGAGTGTGCTGTCTCATTACAGGCAGAGCAACTACGAGTATATAGAAAGGTGTGTGTAAATTTTCGTATGAGAGATTGACTTGATTTGTAAGCTTTCACTTAAAGCACAATAAAAATTAAAAAAAAAAGAAATCAAATGAATTTGATTTCATTGGAGAATTTTGTGGCAAAAGAACTTCTCAAAGTATTAAAAAGCAAAGTTGTCACTTTGAAGACTAAGGTGCACCTGACCCAAGCCATAGTGTTTTTCAGTCGCCTCATATGCATGCAAAAGCTGTACAATGAATAAAGAAGGCCAAAGAAGAATTGATACCTTTGAATTATAATGTTGGTGAAGAATATTGACTAACCATGGACTGCCAGAAGAACAAACAAATTTGTCTTGGAAGAAATACAGCCAAGAATGCTCCTTAGAAGGGAGGATGGCGAGACTTTGTTTCACATACTTTGTACATGTTATCAAGAGAGACCAGTCCCTAGAGGACATCATGCTTGGTAAAGTAGAGGGTCAGCAAAAAAGAGGAGGACCCTCAACAAGATGGATTGACACAGTGGCTGCAATATTGGGCTCAAGCATAACAACAATTGTGAGGATGGCACAGGACTGGGCAGTGTTTCATTCTGTTGCACACAGGGTCACTATGAGTTGGAACCGGCTCAATGGCACTTGACACAGACACAAATAAATGGAAATATACACCATATTCATGGATTGAAAGACTCAACATTGTTAATGCGTTAATTCTCCCCAAATTGATCTATAAGCTCAAATCAATGACAAGAGGCTTCTTTTAGAAGTTGCCACGGTGATTCTAAAATGTATGCGAAAATGCAAATAATCTATAATATCCAAATCAATCTTGAAAAAGTAGAACAAAGGTGGACGAAATATAGTACCTGACTTAAAGGCTAATTACAAAGTTATATCAATTAAGATAGTGTGATATACACATGTTGTTGTTGTGTGCTATTGAGTAAATTTTTGTCTCATAGTGAGCCTATTTGACAGAGTAGAACTGCCCCATAGGGTTTTCTAGGCTATAATCTTTACAGAAGCAGATCGCCAGGTCTTTCTCCCACAGAATTGCTGGATGGGATTTTTGTACTTCAGATGAAGGTTTACAGAGCAAATTAGTTTCTCATTAAACAATTAATACATATATTGTTTTGTGACATTGGTTGCCAACCCTACAACATGTCAACATTCTTCCTCTCTCGTCTTTGGGTTCCCCATTACCAGCTTTCCTGTCCCTCCTGCCTTCTCACCCCTGCCCCTGAGCTGGTGTGCCCATTTAATCTCATGTTGTTTTATGGGCCTGTCTAATCTTTGGCGGAAGGGTGAACCTCAGGACTGACTTCAATACTGAGTTAAAAGAGTGTCCAGGGGCCATACTCCCGGGGTTTCTGCAGTCTCTGTCAGACCAGTAAGTCTAGTCTTTTTTTGTGAGTTAAAATTTTGTTCTACATTTTTCTCCCAGCTCTGTCCAGGATCCTCTATTGCGATCCCTATCAGAGTAGTCAGTGGCGATAGCCAGGCACCATCTAGTTGTGCTGGACTCAGTCTGCAAACCACCAACCTTTTGGTTAGAAGATGAGTGCTTAATCATTGTATCACCAAGGCTCCCAGGTATATACATAAAGACATACAAATAGTTTTATAGAACAGAATACAGAACTCAGAAATAGACCCACAGTTAATTGGTCAACTGATTTTTGACAAAGGTCCTAGAGAAATTCAATGAAGAAAGGCAAGTCTTTTTAACAAATGGTGCTGGAACAAATGACACCCCTACCTCACATCATACAAAAAGTTTTTTTAGATGGCTCATAGGCCTAAACATAAAAATTAAAACTATTATGCTTTTAGAAGAATAGACTATCTTATAATATGGAGCTGCACAAGCAGTAACCATAAAATTAATAAATCAGGTATCATCACAATAAAAGTGTCTGTTCATCAAAAAACACCATTAAGAAAATGGATAGTCAAGCAAGACTTGCGTTAAGAATATACCATGAACTCCTACCTAACTCCTACAGACTTGATAATAAAAGGACAATATAATTTTTAAAAAAATTGCCAAAAGACATGAACAGACACTTCACAAAGGAAGTCACACAAATGGCCAATAAGCACGTGAAAAACTGCTCAATATCATTTGTCATCAGACAAATGAATATTAAAACCATGAGATGCCATTTGCCATTTGACTAAAAATTAAAAGACTGACAACATCAAATATTGACAAGAATGTGGAGTAATTGAACTCTCATACATTCTTCGGGAGAATGCAAAATGATTCAAAAACCTTGGAAAACTATTTGACTGTTTCTTATAAAGCCAAACATACTCCTACCCTTTTATCTAGAAGTTCCACTCCTAGTATTTACCCAACAAAAAGGAAAATACAATTTCACAAAAAAATTTTTATAAGAATGTTCGTCACAGCTGTATTTATAACAGCCCAAAACTGGAAACAGCCCAAATGTCCATCAGCAGGTGAGTGAATAAACAAAGTATGGTATATTCATAAAATGAAATACTACTCAGCAGCAAAAAGCAAAACAAACTACTGATACACCCAACATGGATGAAGCTCACAAACATTATTCTGAGTAAAAGAAGTACATATTATATCATTCCATTTATGTGAAGTTTTAGAAAGTCATAACTAAACTATGTGAAGAGAATGCATATTATATTATTCCATTTATATGAAGTTCTAGAAAGTTAAAATCAATATACGGTGGGGAAAAAATGAGAACAATGGTGGCCTTATCGAGAGATGGTGGACTGGGAAGGAACTCTAGGGAAACTTTTTGGGTGATGGAATCTTCTCAACAGGGTGTGGTTTACCTTTTGGAGTGACGGAAACATTTTATACCTTTGTAGGGTTGTATTTGTTTTTTTTAATTGTACAATTAAGATATGTGCATTTCAACATATGTAAATTGTACCTAAAAACATTAAAAATAATTATAATAATTGGGATTAGAGAGAGGTACTGTATCTTTACACACAAATAAAGCCCATGTTATATGCTTTTTGCCAACTGCATAACCCCCCTGCACTATGTCAGTTTTTTTACACACGTTGCTGACTTCAATTTCTATTTATGATCACATGGAAACTTCACTTAAGGTAGTTACTGTATTGATTTTATATTACACATAAGTGGGAGATTAAAGAAAATGAACAGAATGATATGATTTCCCTGTAATATGGGAGGACAGGTAAATGAGGCCAAAATTTACTTCTGGAAATGTCATGAGACATGCACGGTATATGCATAGGTGCACAATGCCAGAATTGTTTTATTTACTTTCATCATTTGTGCACATTATATGTGTGGGTGTGTTATTTGCAGAAAAAAATATGGTATACATGGAATAAGAATGACAGTATTAATAGTTATTATAGTTGGGTGATGGATGTATGAGGGTACATCATATTGTATATGTTCAAAATTTTCCACAAAGAACTTTTTTTTTTCTTATCGTGCTTTAAGTGAAAGTTTACAATTCAAGTCAGTTTCTCATACAAAAACTTACACACACAGTGTTATGTGACCCTGGTTACTCACCCTATAATGTGACAGCACACTTCTCTCCACTCTGTATTTCCTGTGTCAATTCAACTAGTTCCTGTCTCCCTCTGCCCTCTCATCTCATCTCCAGACAGGAGCTGCCCACATAAACTCATGTGTCTACTTAAGCCAAGAAGTACACTCCTCACCAGTATTATTTCATGTCTTACAGTGCAGTCTCATCTTTGAAGAGTTGGCTTTGGGAATGGTTTTAGTTTGGGGCTGACAGAGAGTCTGGGGGCTGTGTCCTTTGGGGTCCCTCCAGTCTCAGTCAGGCCATTAAGTTTGGTCTTTTTACTAGAATTTGAGTTCTGCACCCCACTTTTCTCCTGCTCCATCAGGGACTCTGTTGTGTTCCCTGTCAGGGCAGTCATTGGTGGAAGCCAGGTACCATCTAGTTCTTCCGGTCTCAGGCTGATGGAGTCTCTGGTTCATGCAGCCCTTTCTGTCTCTTGGGCTCATATTTTCCTTGTGTTTTTGGTGTTCTTCATTCTCCTTTGCTCCAGGTGGGTTGAGACCAATTGATGCATCTTAGATGGCTGCTTGCTAGCTTTTAAGACCCCAGATGCCACTCACCAAAGTGTGATACGGAATGTTTTCTTAATACACTTTGCTATGCCAATTGACCTAGATGTTCCCTGAAACTATGATACCCAGACCTCTTCCCCTGCTATTCTGTCCCTCAAAGCATTTAGTTGTATTCAGGAAATTTCTCAGCTTTTGGTTTAGTCCAGTTGTGCTGACTTCCCCTGTATTGTGTGTTGTCCTTCCCTTCACCCAAAATAATTCTTGTTTACTATCTAGAGAATACCCCTCTCCCTCCCTCCCAACCCTCGTAACCATCAAATGATGTCTTCTTCTGTGCTTAAACCTTTTCTTGTGTTTTTACAATAGCGGTCTCATATTTGTCCTTTTGCAACTGACTAAATTTCACTCAGCATAATCCTTTCCAGATTCATCCATTTTATGTTTCTTGGAATCACTGTTATTCTTTATTGCTGTGTAGTATTCCATTGTGTGAATATGCCATAAGTTGTGTATCCATTCGTCTGTCGATGGGCACATAGGTTGTTTCCATCTTTTTCCTATTGTGAACAGTGCTGTAGTGAACATGGGTGTGCATATATCTATTTGTGTGAGGGCTCTTATTTCTCTAGGATATATTCCAAGAAGTGGGATTGCTGAATTGTATGGTAGTTCTATTTCTAGCTTTTTAAGGACACGCCAAATTGATTTCCAAAGAGGTTTACCATTTTACATTCCCATCAGCAGTGTATAAGTGTTGCAGTCTGTTCACAACCTCTCCAACATTTATTATTTTGTGTGTTTTGAATTAATGCTAGCCTTATTGGGGTGAGATGGTATTCACTGTAGTTTTGATTTGCATTTCTCATGGCCAAAGATCGTGAGCATTTCTTCATGCATCTGTTACCCACCTGATTGTCTTCTTTGGTGAAGTGCCTGTTCATACCCTTTGCTGATTTTTTAATTGGGTTATTTGTCTTTTTGTTGTTGAGGTTTTGCAGTATTTTGTAGATTTTAGAGATTAGGTAGTGATCGGGTTTGTCATAGCCAAATTTTTTTTCCCAGTCTGTAGGTTGTCTTTTTACTCTTTTGGTAAAGTCTTCGGATGAGCATAGGTGTTTGATTTTTAGAAGCTCCTCGTTACCTAGTTTCTCTTCTGCTGTTTGTGCCTTGTTAGTAATGTTTTGTAGACTGTTTATGCCATATATTAGGGCTCCTAGCAAGAACTTTTTTATGAAAAAAATAAATCAATATAACAAAGTCATGGCTCCAATAATTATTAACTCATTTCCAACCTCATTTTATTTATATCCCCTTCTACTTCCTTCCCTTCTAGTGTTATTTTTCAGTAAGCCCCAAGCACCCTATCATTTCAAATGCAAATATTCAGTGTGCATCTCAACAACACAACTTTAAAAAATTACCACAATATCATGATAACCAAAAAAAGTTAAGAATAATTCTTTAATATCATCAAATATCCAACTGTCTCATAAACATCATAAATAGTGGTTTTTAAAAAATAGTTTAAATCACAACCCAAATAAGGTCTACACATTGCAAAGCATTAATAGGTCTTTTAAGTTCCTTTATATCAAGAAGTTCCCCCTCCAACTCCATCTCTCTTTCTTTTTTTCTTCTGTGCAATTTGTTAAATAAAATACGTTATTTTTAGTGTAGAGTTTCATAGTCTGGATTTTCCTAAATTGTATCCCTGTGGTGTGGTTTAACAGGTTCCTCTGTCCTCTATATTTTCTGTAATTTGGGAGTTGGATCACGGGCTTGATCAAGCTCAGGTTTGATTTTATTGGCGAGACAACTTCATGGATGGCAATGTGTTCTTTCATCAGGACGCACACACATGACTCTTTTTATAACATTATCAGCTGATGATGCTCAATGCCTAAGATCCATTCATTCATTCGGGGCTGCAAAATGGTAGTGTTAAAATTCTATCATTCCTTCTTCTTCATTTATTAGCTAGAATATTTCTACAAAAATAAATTTCTAAAAAGTTAAATAAATAAATAAATCTCCCCTCATATACTACTTGGACATCCCATACTCAGTACAGGAAACATTGGATGGATTTTTTTTTTTCCTTTTATTTGCTGGTTTTCAAAAGAATGAGCAGGTTTACTATCATCCTTCTATGGCAAACAATTAGGTAGGTTTTTTAGTATTGTTGTTACCCATGGATTTAAATCACTCATTTTTAAATGAATGTCCATGAAATAAATTTCCCTTCATTACTTATTATAATATCATCAGCTATTAAAAAGCATTGTGAAAACTACATATATGGACCTAGAAGGATGTCTGTGGCTTGCTGTAAAGGAAAAAGGCAAGTTCCGTAGTAAGGAATTAACATTCTATTGATGTGTGTGTTGTTGTTTTTTTGGGGGGGTGATGGTTGGAGTATTCACACATTTATATATATTCTTAATGTATATGGACCTAGAAGGAGAAGACACCTAACTATTATAACTATTTGTGTTGATTACCTCAGAGAAGTGGGATAGAAAGGCAGGAACAGCAGGAGTAGTAACTTTTCTATTGAGAATTTCAAATGGTCTATATAGATGTCGTTATATACTGTCTCATCACAAACTTTTAGATTGTTTGACTCCTTTTTAAAATTAGAAATGAAAAAGGATCATAACAGATCCTTCTCCTACGGAGAAGTGTACTCCGACAAGTTTGAAAACCTAGAAGAAATGGAAAAATTTCTAGAAACACACTACTTACCTAAACTAATACAAAATGAGGTAGAAAATTTGAACAAACCCATAAAAAAAGAAAAAATTGGAGAGGTCATTAAAAAACTAAAAATTCCCCCCTCCCCCCCAAAAAAGCCCTGGCCCAGATGTATTCACTGGAGAATTCTACCAAACGTTCAGAGAAGAGATGACACCAATTCTACTCAAACTATTCCAGAACATAGGAAAGGGTGGAATACTCTGAAATTCATTCTATGAAACAAGCATAACCCTGATACCAAAGCCAGGCAAAGACACCACTAAAAAAGAAAATTACAGACCAATATCCCTCATGAATATAGATGTGAAAATTTTCAACAAAATTCTAGGCAATAGAATCCAATACCATATCTAAAAAAATTATACATCATGGCCAAGTGGGATTCATACCAGGTATTCAAGGATGGTTCAACATTAGAAAATTTATCATCATAATCCATCACATAAGTAAAACAAAGGAAAAGAATCACATGATCCTATCAATTGATGCAGAAAAGACATTTGATAAAATCCAACACCCTTTCCTGATAAAAATTCTCAGCAGAATAGGAATAGAAGGGAAATCCCTCAACATAATTAAGGCATATCTACAAAACCAACAGCCAACATCATTCTCAATGGAGAGAGACTGAAAGAATTCCCCTTGAGAATGAGAATCAGACAAGGATGCCCTTTATCACCATTCCTATCCAACATGGTACTGTAAACCCTAGCCAAAACAATAAGGCAAGAAAGGGAAATTAAAGGCATTCAAATTGGTAAGGAAGAAGTAAAACTACCCCTATTTGCAGATGATATGATCCTATATATAAAAATTCCAGAGATTCTACAAGAAAATTACTGGAACTATCAGAAGGATTCAGCAAGTTGGAAGGGTACAAGATAAAAATACAAAAATCAATCGGATTCCTTTATACTAACAAAGAGAACTCCAAAAAAGAAAATCAGGAAAACAGTACCATTTACAATAGCCTCCAAAAGATAAAACACTTAGGAGTAAACCTAACCAGGGATGTAAAAGACTTATACAAAGAAAACTACAAAACACTACAGCAAGAAATCAAAAGAGACCTACATAAACGGAAAAACATATCGTGCTCATGAATAGGAAGATTTAACATTGTGAAAATGTCAACACTTCCCAAGGCGATCTATAGATATAATCCAATTTTGATCCAGATTCCATCAATATTCTTTAATGAGTTAGGAAAACTCATCACCAACTTTATATGAAAAGGAAAGAGGCCCCAGATAAGCAAAGCACTTCTGAAGAAGAACAAAGTAAGAGGCCTCACATTTTCCCATCTCAGAACCTACTATACAGCTACAGTAGTCAAAACAGCCTGGTACTGGTACAACGACAGGCACATAGAACAATGGAACAGAATTGAGAACTCAGAAATAAATCCATCCACCTTTGGGCAGCTGATCTTTGATAAAGGGCTGAAATCCATTAAATAGGGAAGAGATAGTTTCTTTAACAAATGGTGCTGGCAAAATTGGATATCCATTTGCAGAAAAATGAAACAAGATCCATACCTCACACCATACATTAGTTAATTTTTAAACTAACTCAAGATGGATTAAAGACCTAAATGTAAAACCTAAAACTATAAAGATCATGGAAGGAAAAATAGGGCAAACCTAGGGGCCCTAATTTATGGCATAAACATAACTATCAAACATAACCAAAAATGCACAAACAGCAGAAGATAAACAAGAGAAATGAGACCTTCTAAAAGTTAAACACTTGCACGCTTCAAAAGATTTCTCCAAAAGAGTGAAAAGAGAGGCTGCAGGCTGGGAAAGAAAATTTGGCAACGACCTATCTGAAAAGGGACTAATTTCTAAAATTTGTAGAAAACTCCAACACCTCAACAACAAAAAGACAAATAACCCAATCTAAAAATGGGCAAAAGACATGAAAAGATACTTCACCAAAGAAGACATTCAAGTAGCCAACAAATATATGAAGAGATGCTCACGATCATTAGCCATTAGAGAGATGCAAATGAAAACAACAAACAGATGTCACCTCACCCAGGCAATAATGGCAATGATAAAAAAAAAAAACAGAAAACAACAAGTGCTGATGAGGGTATGGGGAGGTTGGAACTGTCATACACTGCTGGTAAAAAAAAAAAAAAAAAAAGCAAACCTGTTGCCGTCAAGTCAATTCCGACTCATAGCAACCCTATAAGTCAGAGTAGAGCTGCCCCATAGAGTTTCCAAGGAGTACCTGGTGGATTTGAACTGCTGACCTTTTGGTAAGCAGCTGTAGCACTTAACCACTACACCACCAGGGTTTCCACACTGCTGGTAGGAATGTAAAATGGTACAACCACTGTGGAAAATGATATGGCAGTTCATTAAAAAGTTAGAAATACCATATATCCAGCAATCCCACTGCTAGGTATATATCCTAGAGAAATAAGAGCCATGAAACAAATAGATACACACACATCAATGTTTACTGCAGCATTATTCACAGTAGCAAAAAGATAGAAACAACCTAAGTGCCCATGAACAGATGAATGGATGAACTATGGTATATATACACAATGGAATACTACATAATATTAATGGATAATGATGAATCCACGAAACATCTCACATGGATGAACCTGGAGGACATTATGCTGAGGGAAATAAGTTAGTGTGTTAGTATGAGATCACTATTATAAAAGTCAAGAATTAAGGTTTACACAGAGAAGGAAACATTCTTTGATGGTTACCAGGGATGGGAAGGAGTAGGAGGTAAAAGCACTAACTAGATAGTAGACATGTTAACTTAGGTGAAGGCAAAGACAATACATAATATGAGGGAAGTCAGCACAACATGACCAAGGCAAAACAAGACACTGAGAGGTATGCAAGAGTAAAAGGCAACAATGGTAAATACTATTACATACATAACCCTGCAATAACAGTAATAAATCCAACTCATAGCAACCCTATAGGACAGAGTAGATCTGCTGCATAGGGTTTCCTAGGAGCAGCTAGTGGATTTGAACTGCAGATCTTTTGGTTAGCAGCCAAGCTCTTAACCACTGTGCCACCAGTGCTCCCATAACAACAGTAATAACAAACAATTTACAAGTGGATACACAGGTAGATATGGAAGCTGAACATGTGTGGAATGGTGTATGGGAGTATACCCATGAGCATATATAGGTTTGGCAGAGGATATTTCTACATACACATAGGTATTACTGCAAATATATCCATGTATAAACCCTGGTGGCGTAGTGGTTAAGTGCTACGGCTGCTAACCAAAGGGTCAGCAGTTCGAATCCACCAGGTGCTCCTTGGAAACTCTTTGGGGCAGTTCTACTCCATCCTATAGGGTCGCTATGGGTCGGAACTGACTGGAGGGCACTGGGTTGGGTTATAGTAGAATACACAGGGGGCACAGTTTTGAAACCCTCTTAGCGATAACCAAACACCTCGAAGAACTGAGTCACTAGGCTTGATGGCTTAGGACCATAGTCTCAGGGGACAGCTAGGTCAATTGGCATAACATAGTCCACAAAGACAATGTTCTACATCCTACTTTGATGAGTAGCGACTGGGGTCTTAAAAGCTTGTGAGCAGCCATCCAGGATACAACTATTGGTCTCTTCTCAACTGGAGAAAAGAAGAGTGAAGAAAATCAAAGTCTCAAGGAAATAATTAGTCCTGGGAAATGGACTACGCAAACCACAGCCTCCACTAGCATGAGACCAGAAGAGCTAGATGGTGCCCTGCTACCATTACAGAATGCTCTGATCAGGACCACCGTAGAAGGTCCCGGACAGAGTGTGAGAAAAACGTAGAATAAAATTCAAGCTCATAAAAAAGACCAGGCTTATTGGTCTGATAGAGACTGGCAAAACCTCTGAGACTATAGCCCTTAGACACCCTTCAAGCCTCCAACTGAACCCACTCCCAGAAATCACCTTTCAGTCAAAGGACAGGCCTATAAAGTGAACAATAACACCTGTGAGGAATGTGTTCCTCGAAACAACCATATGAGACTAAAAGGGAAACATTCGTCCAAAATCAAAGTTCAAAAACCAAGACAGGGCAGGAAAGATGGGCAAATGGAAATGAGGAACTCAGGGAGGATGTGGGCAGAGTGTTGTCACATTGAGGGGATTGCAACCAATGTCATGAAACAAAATGTGTGTAAATTATTCATCAGGAAACTAATTTACTTGTTGACTTTCACCCAAACCACAATAAAATGTTTTAAAAAAAAAAAAGATTCTGGGAAAATGGCAGTGTAAACAGACCATCATTTTGACCTTCCCCCACAAATACAAAAAGAAATACAACAAGGAAAAGGTGCTCAATCAGGGAGCAGCAGAAAGTAGTGGGTAACTGCAGACAAGAATCAACAAGTCAACAAAGAGGTGCATACAAAAGGAAAATCACTTCTCCCACCATCCCTGCCCTTCTCCACAGCCACAAGGGCCACTGGCTACTGTGAACTAGGGGAGTGGCGCCAGAAAAAGAGTCTGATTCACTACCCACCACAGCCCCTGCCTGTACAAAGAGACAGGACCCCAAGCTCCTGCTCTAAAACCAATAAGGCAGACCTCCCCAGGGGTCCATTTGGAGTATGCCAGCACTTCCCCCACCCACTGTTGGCCACACGCCTACTGCAGATTGCTATTGAAGACCTGTGCAGAGGAGTCTGCTCCCATAGTAAACACTCTATCTGCCTCCCTGTGCACCCCATAGCTCAGGCTTCTGAAATCAACAGGACAGACCTCCCCGGGGAGTTAGGTCAAGTCTGTCTGCTCCCACTTTGAGTAAGTGCTGAGGACTGCTGACTGAGGCTGCTGTGTGCTAGAAATTGGGTATCTTTAGTAGTGGTTACATCCACAGCCAACATACTATGGGGGGGGGCTCTTATAGCAACAAGGCAGACCTCCCTGGGGGTCCACTTGGAGCATGTAAACCCCTCCCCCACTCGGACACTGCAAGCCTGGGGCGAATTTCTACAAAAGGCCCCTGCAGTGGAGTCTGTTCCCATAGTCAGCACTCTACCTACCTCCCTGCACACCCCACAGTTCTGGTCTCTGAAACCAAGAGGACAAACCTCTCTGGGGGTTAATTAGGGTAAGTCTGCCCCCACTTTCAGTTGATGCTGAGGACTGATAACTGAGGCTGCTGTGTGCTAGGAAGCAGGAGTCTTGAGTGGTGGCTGCACTCATAGCCAACAATCTACTGAGGGGGGGCTCTGACAGCAACAAGGAAGACCTCCATCAGGATCTGACCAGAGCATGACACCCCCTCTCCCACGTGGTAACTGTTGGTTGCCAGGCTGTTGCAAACTGCTACAGAAGCCCCCCACAGTGGAGTCTACTCTTATAGTCAGCACTCTACTTGCCTCCCTGTATGCCCCTTAGCTCATGCCTCTGAAACCAACAGGACAGACATCCTTGGGGATAAGTTTCAGTCTGTCTGCTCCCCCTTCTAGTCAATGCTAAGGACTGCCTATTGAGGTTGCTCTGTGCTAGGAAGCAGGCATCTTTACTGGAGGCTATACCCACAGCTAACATAGTACAGAGGGGGCTCTTATACCAACAAGGTAGACCTTCCTGGGAGTCCATTCAGAGTGTGACAACCCTTTCTTCAACCAGTAATGGTTCACTGCTGAACTGATACAAACTTATACAGAAGGTTCCCCACAGTGGAGTCAGGAGGAGGGTCACCTAAGTGGAGACTGTTCCCCCAACCACCACAAGGCCACTGGGGCTCTGAAACCAACAAGACACATCTCTTGGAGCAACTCCTGGGGAGTGACAGCCCCTCCTCCTCCTGAAATGGAGGAAAGCCTGCCTGTGCTTCCCCAGCACAGATATAAGCAGCCCCCAAACAGCAGGGAAGGAAGGCTTAGGCAAAACTGGAGGGCAACAACCAGCCTTGCAGGGATCTTGCTGGGGGTGGGGTTTTCTAACTAAAAATGTAGTGCAGAAAAAGAGAAGGGAAGGGAGCAATAACCAAAGAAAGAGGACTGCGCGCTCTGGTGGACAGATTCATTTGTACACTCTATCTGGACTGAGAGGCAGTGTCCACTGGTGGACAGACTGACCACAGCATGTTCTCTGGTGTGTTTGTGATAGGCTGAAAGCTGAAAACTGAAATTTGGAACTTTCGAATCCTAATTAAACCGAGGACAGAGATGGAGCTATCAGAGAGAGGGAGAAGAAATGATAAGCAAAGGCCAAAGGCTCTGCCCACCTAAGAGTTTTTTTTTTTTTACAGAAAGTAGTGTTGGCAAAAACACCAAATACTGGGGAAAACTGAGAAAGTTAACACCCTCAAAAATTCCAGTGCTCTGACAAAAAACCACAAAACACACAAAGAACAGAGAAACAATGGCCCATCCAAATTAGTATGGCAAAGGGAGTGAAAGCACATCTAAAACTAAAACCAAGCCCATTGCCATGGAGTGGATTCTGACTCATAGTGACCCTATAGGACAGGGTAGGTCTGCCCCACAGGGTCTCCAAGGAGCAGCTGGTGGATTCAAACTGATGACCAAGGTCAGCAGCTGAGCTCTTAATCATTGTGCCACCAGGGCTCTGAAAGTGCATCTAGGGATGATTAAATAATGAAAAAAATGGAAGTATATAGTACAACAACACTAAATGTAATTAAAGGACTAAGAGAAAACATAGACAAAGAATTATAAGACATAAGGAAAACAATGCATAAACAAAATGAGAATCTAAAAAAAGAGATATTGCAACTGAAAGGGACAATAACTAAAATGAGAAACAAAATAGAAGGACTTACCAACAGATCTAAAAATCAGCAAATTAGAGGATAGGACAATTAAAATTACAGATGCTGAAGAGCAACAAAAACGGAGGCTCAAGAAGGCTGAGCACAGTTTAGTGGAATTATAACAGGGCTTTGAACCTGTTTTTCTCAGTTCAGTCATGACTAAGAAAGTGACACCAGAACAGACCTGAATTTTTAAAATTTGAGTGAACCAGAACGGGAAAAATTATAGGTCAACCCCCTGCTAGAAATTAATCTCTCTCTTGGAAAACAAAGGCAGCGTATGCATTGCATAGCAACCAAATCTCCTGACCATTGAATTTTCAGCAGAGAGGAAAAAGAGTGTGCCCAGCTCAAAGATGGTGGGTGGCTATGCTACTCTGAATCTGTTTCGCTCTCCAGTCCTGCCAATAATCCAATCTCATGCATCAGGTTCCTGAAAGAGCTCACTACGTGTCTTCTGAGTCTCCCATTGCAGAGCCTTGACCTGTATTTTTTCCCATTGTGCTTATTGTTACAGTTCATTCAAATTCTAAAAATTCGGGTCTGTTCTCCTGTTGCTTCCTCAGTCATGACTGAACCAGTTCAAACCAGTTCAAAGCCATGAATTATGGGACAAGAGACCTAATATACACATCATGGAAATTTGAGAAGATGAGAGAGACAAAAGGACAGCAAGAATATCTGAAGAAATAATGACAGAAAATTTCCCCAATCTAATGAAGGACATGAATCTACAAATCCAAGAAGCTCAAAGAACCCCAAGCAGAATAAACCCAAAGAGATCTACACCAGGACACATTATAGCTAGGCACTCAAAAAAAAAAAAAAAGTAAAGATAAAAACAGCGTCATGAAAGCAGCGAGAGAGAAGCAAACAGCCACATACAAAGGATGCCCAACAAGATTAAGTGCTGATTTCTCGTCAGAGATATTGGCGGCCAAAAGGCAATGGAATGATATAAAGTGCTGAAAGAAAAAAACTGTCAACAAAAAATACTATACCCACAACTAGATGGTGCCCAGCTACCACCAGTGACTACTCTGACAGGGATCACAATAGAGGGTCCTGGACAGAGCAGGAGAAAAATGTAGAACAAAATTCAAACTCACAAAAAAAGGCCAGACTTAATTGGTCTGACAGAGAAACCCCAAGAGTATGGCCCTCAGACATCCTTTTAACTCAGTATTGAAGTAACTTCTAAGGTTCACCCTTCAGTCAAAGATTAGACAGGCCTATAAAACAAATAATAATACACATAGTTCAACTATTTATGTTGTTCTTAGGTGCTGTCGAGTTGGTTCCGACTCATAGCAACACTATGTACAACAGAACGGAACACTGCCCAGTCCTGCACCATCCTCACAATCAATATGCATGTATTTGAGACTAAATGGGCACACAAGCCCAAAAGCAAAGACGAGAAGGCAGGAGGCAACAGGAAAGCTGGAGGAATGGAAATGGGGAACCTTAGGTCAAGAAGGAGAGAGTGTTGACACATTCCAGGGTTCACAACCAATGTCACAAAACAATATGTGCATTAATTATTTAATGAGAAACTAATTTGCTCTGTAAACTTTCACCTAAAGCACACACACACACACACAAAAGAATACTATGCCCACTGAAACTATCCTTCAAGAATGAGAGTGAAACTAAAACATTCCCATAAAAACAGAAGCTGAGAGAGTTCATATCCACCACACTGGCCCTACAAAAAAACTAATGGGAGTTCTATACACGGAAGGGAAAAGACACTGGATAGTAATTCAAACTTACACATAAATAGAAAGATCGCTAATAATGGGAAATGTATGGACAAGTAAGTTTAAGGGTTACTAATAAGGTATTTGTTGTTGTTGTTGTTGTTAGGTGCCATTGAGTTGGCTCTGACTCATAGCAACCCTATGCACAAGTGAACAGAAACACTGCCCGGTCCTGAGTCATCCTTACAATCATTGTTATGCTTGAGCCCATTGTTGCAGCCACTGTGTCAATCCACCTCGTTAAGGGTCTTCCTCTTTTCCGCTGACCCTGTACTTTGCCAAGCATTATGTCCTTCTCCAGAGACTGATCCCTCCTGACAACGTGTCCAAAGTATGTAAGACGCAGTCTCGCCATCCTTGCCTCTAAAGAGCATTCTGGTTGTACTTCTTCCAGGACAGATTTATTCGTTCATTTGGCAGTCCATGATATACTCAACATTCTTTGTCAACACCACAATTCAAAGGCATCAATTCTTCTTTGGTCTTCCTTATTCATTGTCCAGCTTTCACGTGCATATGGTGTGATTGAAAACACCATGGCTTGGGTCAGGCGCACCTTAGTCTTCAAGGTGACATCTTTGCTCTTCCACACTTTAAAGAGGTCCTTTGCAGCAAAAAAAAAAAAAATTTTTTTTTTTTTTTGCAGCAGATTTGCCCAATGCAATGCATCTTTTGATTTCTTGACTGCTGCTTCCATGGCTGTTGATTGTGGAGCCAAGTAAAATGAAATCCTTGACAACTTCAATCTTCTCTCCATTTATCACGATATTGCTCATTGGTCCAGTTGTGAGGATTTTTGTTTTCTTTATGTTGAGGTGTAATCCATACTGAAGGCTGTGGTCTTTGATCTTCATTAGTAAGTCCTTCAAGTCCTCTTCACTTTCAGCAAGCAAGGTTGTGTCATCTTCATAACGGAGGTTGTTAATGAGTCTTCCTCCAATCCTGATGCCTGGTTCTTCTTCATACAGTCAAGCTTCTCGGATTATTTGCTCAGCATAAATAGGTATGGTGAAAGACTACAACCCTGGCGCACACCTCTCCTGACTTTAAACCAATGAGTGTCCCCTTGTTCTGTCCGAACTGCCTCTTGATCTATGTAAAGGTTCCTTATGAGCACAGTTAAGTGTTCTGGAATTCCCATTCTTCACAACGTTATCCATAATTTGTTATGATCCACACAGTCAAATGCCTTTGCATAGTCAGTAAAACACAGGTAAACATCGTTCTGGTATTCTCTGCTTTCAGCCAGGATCCATCTGATATCAGCAATGATATCCCTGGTTCCACGTCCTCTTCTGAAACCAGCCTGAACTTCTGGCACTTCCCTGTCAATATAGTGCTGCAGCCATTTTTGAATGATCTTCAGCAAAATTTTGCTTGCATGTGATATTAATAATATTGTTCTATAATTTCCACATTCGGTTGGATCACCTTTCTTGGGAATAGGCATAAATACGGATCTCTTCCAGTCAGTTGGCCAGGAAGCTGTCTCACATATTCTTGGCATAGACAAGTGAGCACCTCCAGCACTGCATCTGTTTGTTGAAACACCTCAATTGATATTCCGTCAATTCCTGGAGCGTTGTTTTTCGCCAATGACTTCAGAGCAGCTTGGACTTCTTGCTTCGATAGCATCGGTTCCTGATCATATGCTACTTCTTGAAATGGTTGAACATCGAGTAATTCTTTTTGGTATAATGACTGTGTATTCCTTCCATCTTCTTTTGAAGGTGTTTTTGCTTGATAATTTTAAATGTTTGCTCTTCATGTTTTTTAATAACAAATATATAAAATGCAAGAATAAAATTATTACAGGGCACAAGAAATATAAAGGCATAATTAGTAAAAACAATAAAAGGGGGGTAGAGGAATAGTATAGATATAGAATTTCTTGTATGTTAGTGAAGTTAAGTTGGTACCAACTAACCCTAGAATGTTATAAACACAAGCTGTTAAATATAATATTCCTGGTAACCACTAAGAAAAAACATAAAAAACATACACAAAAAGAAAGGAGAAGAGAACCAAAAAGACCCACTATAATCAACCAACAAAACTCAAAAGAAAGCAGTACTAAAGTACAAAGACAAAGAAGCCTTAAGACACACAAAAAACAACAAAAGGCAGAAGTAAGTCACTTCTTATCAGTAATTACAGTGAATGTAAACAGACTAAATGTTCCAATCAAAAGGGAGAGTGCCAGAATGGATAAAAAACATGATCCAATTATATGCTGTCTACAAGAGACACACCTTAAACTCAAGGACACAAATAAGGTTGAAAGTGAAAGGATGGAAGAATATATTCCATGCAAATAATAACCAAAAGAGAGCTCTGGTAACAATCTTAATGTCAGACAAAGTAGGTTTTAAGACAAAAATCTGTTAGAAGAGATAAAGATGGACATTATATAATGATAAAAGGGTCAATTAATCAAGAAGATTTTACAATGATAGATATATATTCACCCAACACCAGGGCACCTAAATATATAAAGCAAACACTGACAGAATTGAAGGGAGGAATAGATAGTACTACAATAATAGAGATTTCAATACACCAATATTGCACGAAACATCTAGAAAGAAGGTCAACAAGATTGACATCATACAAAGTTATTTTCTCTCACCACAACAGAGTGAAGCTAGAAATCAGTAATAGAAAAAAAAAAAAAAAAACATGGAAAATACACAAGCATACAAAAATTAACCAACACACTATTCAACTACCAATGGGTCAAGGAAGACATCAAAAGAGAAGTCACAAATTTCTTAGAGTCAAATGAAAATGAAAGCACAACACGCCAAAATTTATGGGGTGCAATGAGGGCAGTACTCAGAAACTTATAGCAATAAATGACTTCTATGTGGCTTTTCTAGCCACGTTCTTGTAACTCCCAACCAGGTGATTGGGCAGGACTGCGTTGATAGGGTAATTGCGGCCCACCAATTTTTTTTTCTTTTTTTTAATGGGATTGGTCAGTTTTTCCTTAAAAGAGAGCCAATTCCAGAGCAGAGAAGAGGATCCTACCAAGGAATAACATCCAGAAGCAGAGAGCATGTCTTTTGGATCTGGGATCCCTGCACTGAGAAGCTCTTGGAAGCAGGAGACTGAGAGGGAGAGAGAGCAAACTGTAATCCTGAACATAGGGAGAAGTGTTGGCAACAAAGACCCAGCAGCAGAGGCCTGGCAGCAGGAGACAGCACAGTGGGCTTCCTGGCCCATGGAGAGAGAAAGCTGAGTGCCTTTGGGGAAAGGCCTAGTGCCAGAGGGAGGGCTGCCTCTGAGCCTGGTTGGGAAGAGGCCATCCTGATCAAAGAGCTGTATCCTGAGTGTTCCTGAGCCTGAATTGTAACTGTTACTTCCGTAATAAACCCCATAATTTTGAGTATGGTCTGTGAGTTCTGTGTCCCCACTGCAATGAATTACAGAAACCAGCAGAAAAGTAGAGTGCTGTGCGAGGAATGTTTTTAGTGCCAGAATTAGAACAGATGGTAGAGAGAGGAGGCTGGTTTGGCCTTCACCTCATGGGAGTCAGCCTTGCACTGTTGATCTTGGTTCTCCCCGCCCCTTGTGGAGTTGGAGGAGGTCAGACACTGCCCCCAAGCCATTTTTACACAGCCTAACACAACAACTACAGGAACTAGAAAGAGAAGATCAAACTAAGCATAAACCACCAGGAGAAAGGAAATAACAAAGATCATAGCAGCTATGAATAAATTCAAAAACAAAAACAATGGAGAGAATCAATAAAGCCAGAAGGTGATTCTTCGAAAAGATCGATAAAATTGACTAACTTTTAGCTAGACTGACAAAGAAAAAAAAGACGCAAATAACCAAAATAAAAAATGAAAGAGGGGACATTACAACTGACCCAGTAGAAATAAGGAGAATTATGACAGAATATTATGAACAACTGTATGACAAGAAACCGGATAACCTAGATGACGTGGACAAATTCTTAGAAGCACACGACATACCCAAGCTGACTCAAGAGGAAGTATAAAGTCTCAGCGGACCCATAACAAGTGAAGAGATTGAATCAGTTATCAAAAACCTCCAAATAAAAAGAGTTCTGGACCAGAAGGCTTCACTGGGGAATTGCACCAAACATTTAGACAAGAATTAGACATCAAGGCTGTTGCAGTACAATGAATTACTTAATATGGCTCTTATAGTATCTGTGACTCACACACAATGATCGAGTGGGACTATGGAAATAAAGTATGAAAAAAAAGCCAAACTCACTGCCGTCGAGTCGATTCCGACTCATAGCAACCCTATAGGATATGGAACCCTAATGAAGGGATCGGTCAGTTTTGCCATCCTTGCTAGGCTTAAAATGAGCCATCCCAGAGATGGGGAGGAGAGGAACTCACCACCACCAAGAAAGAAGAGCCAGGAGTAGAGCACATCCTTTGGACCCAGGATCCCAGCAGTAAGAAGCTCCTGGAACCAGGAGACAGAGAGACAGGAGTATCTTAACATGGAAGACAGAGAGGAAGAGCTGTAACACTGACGATAGCGAGAAGCAGCGGCAGAGAAATGGCAGCAGCAGAACCAGGAGACCAGCAGGAGATGGCACAGTGGGTTTTCCAGCCCATGGAGCGATGAAGGTGAGTGCCTTTGGGCAGGAGGCTAGCTGGCAAAGTGGGGTGCTTCTGGGCACTTACTGGCAGAGCTAAAAGAGCTTTGTAACACTTGCTTGAAGGGGAGCTTGGAATTGCCTGAGGGAAACACAGGTTGTTGGTTTGAATGCAGTGGCCATGTGTTAGAAGCTTAGGCAGAAAACCTAAGCCACACCTAGATTCCCTCAGAGTTAGAAAATTTGCATCTGAAAGTACATGCAGAGCCACCCAGAACTGCTGAAAGAACAGGAGATTTGCATTCGAAGGAAAGGCTTGTAGAAAAAAAATGACTTCTGCTTTTTGAATTTCAAGCAAGAGGTTAGTCTTTGAGTGTACTGAGGCAGGAAGTCCCTTCTAGGACTGGAAGTTAAAGGGAGCTGGCAAGTAGGCAGCTTGGTGTGCATGCTTCTGGTGACCACCTGGGTCCACTCAATGGGTGGAAGTGGGGGAAGTGCAGCAATGAAGAGACGGCTGAGTCTGGACATGTTCCACTGGCACCTGTTGACCTAGTCCACCACAGGGGCTAAGGAATGAGAGCGAGGGCTGGCTGGTCTGAAGTGCCGGGAGGTGTGTGTGAACTCCCCAGTCTACAGCTGCTATCCATTGTGACCTAGCTTGGATGGCTAGAGCTGAGCTAACCAGAACCAGACCAAATGAAGAGAAAGAGCTAGTGTAGACTGCTACAATTTGGTGGTTTGCTCTGGAATGGACTTTGCTTATGGATGCAGATAATCAAAGTTCCAACCAGAAGGTTCTTCAAGATCAAGGAATATGCTTGTCTCCTCAGAGTACTGGATTGATACACCAAACCAAAAACCAAACCCACTGCCATTGAGTCGATTCCAACTCATAACGACCCGATAGGACTGAGTAGAACTGCCCCATAGGGTTTCCAAGGAGCAACTGGTGGATTCAAACTGTCAACCATTTGGTTAGTAGCTGAACTATTAACCACTACACCACCAGGGTTTCCACTTGTTTGATAGGGGCAGGCAATTTAAACATTGGCTATCTAAAATGGGGGGAGATAAGGGCATGAAGTGCCTGCCTTATATGCTTTCATGGGTGTGCTTATAGTCAAAATGAGGGGGACAAGAGAGGATCCCCACTGAATAGATTCCTCTTTTCCTGATGGGTCTGGGGAAGAGAGGGTGGGGGAAGATGCTGTTAGGATTATATGATTCAGCTGTGAATGTTGATTATTAACAGGGTTGTCATACTGTAATTACAACAACTGTAAATGTGAAAGACTGGACTAAGGGGGATGCACTGTTGGACTGGAGTACAGTGGCTGATCCTCAAGTCTCTTAAAGGTTTTGCTATGCTGATACCTTGTGAGACTCAGAGCAAGAGAACAATCTCTCAGTTAAATTTTATCAGAGGCCAGAGAGGGTGAAGCCCAGATGCCTTTTGAAGAACGTGACCAGATCAGATGGACACCTGCAGCAGAACTGAATGGCTGCTACCTGAGTAATCTCACCCTTAGGATTCTTTTGCCCTACTGAAGGGACTAATTGTTAACGACTATTTTGGACCAGTAAAATGATTGGAAGGGGGAAGTTAATTCTTCAGGTGTCAAAGGGCCAATGGCTAGAAGAGCCAGGCAGTGGCCTTTGGTGCAATGAATTACTTAATATGGCCCTTCTAGCCACAGTCTTTGTGATTCACATACGATGATTGAGTCTGACCATGCGAATAAGGTATATGGAAGCCTAATGAAGGGATTGGCCAGTTTTGTCATCCTGCTAGGCTTAAAATGAGCAATCTCAGAGGCAAAGAGGGGAGGATCTCACCACCACGAAGAAAGAAGAGCCGGGATTGGACAGCATCCTTTGGACCCAAGATCCCTGTGCTGAGAAGTTCCTGGAACCAGGAGACTGAGAGAGAGAGAAGGAGTTGTAACACCAAAGACAGTGAGAAGCAGCAGCGGCAGAGAAATGCCAGCAGAACCGGGAGGCCATAGGAGTCTGAGTCTGTACAGTGGGCTTCCTGGCCCATGGAGCAAGAAAGCTGAGTGGCTTTGGACAGGAGGTTTACTGGCAGAGTAGGGTACTTCCAGGTACTTGGTAGAGCTAAGTTTGCCAACCCAGGGAGTTAGAGCTGAGTGCTTTCAGGCCGAGGCTTACTGGCAGAGTGGGGCCTCTGGGCACTTATTGGCAGAGCTAAGAGAGCTTTGTAACACTTGCTCAAAAAGGGAGAGGCTGAGGGGCAGGGAGGCCAAGGGCTAGGGAGAGACCTGCCTGTGGGCACAGCTGAGAAGAGGCTATCCTGATCGAAGAACTATATCCTGATGTTCCTGAACCTGAATTGTAACCTGTTACTACCCTAATAAACTCCACAACTGTGAGTATGGTCTGTGAGTTCTGTGTGGCCATTGCAACGAATTATTAAGACCAGTAGAGAAGTAAAAGAGTGCCATGAGAGGGATAGTTGGTGTCAGAATTGGTAAAAAGGTTGGAGGGTAGAGGCATGTCTAACGTTCTTCTCATAGGAATCAGCCTTGGGCTGTTGATCTTGATTCTCCTTCCCCCTTGTGACGTTACAGGAGGTCAGATGCCTCTCCCACACCATTTTTACAACTGTTTAAACCCTTCCAAAAGATAAAGAAGGAAGGTTATTCCCTAATTTATGCTATAAAGCAGACAAAACCCTGATACAATGACCAGACTAAGACACCACAAGGAAAGAAAACTACAGGCTAATGTGTCTTATGAATAACAATTCAAAAGCCCAAACAAAATACTAGCGAACAGAGTCCAATGGCATATTAAAAGAGTCATACATCATGACCAAGCCCAAAAAACCAAACTCTGCCATCGAGTCAATTCTGACTCATAGCGACCCTATAGGACAGAGTAGAACTGCCCTGTAGAGTTTCCAAGGAGCGCCTGGTGGATTCAAACTGCTGACCTTTTGCTTAACAGCTGTAGCACTTAACCACTGCACCACAAGGGTGTCCTACATCATGACCAAGTGGGATTTATTCCAGGAATGCAGAGATGGTACAACATTAGAAAAGCAATCAACGTAATACACCACATCAATAGAACAAAAGAAAAGAACCACATGATCATGTCTATGGATGCAGGAACAGCATTTGATAAAATCCAACATCTTTTCTTGATGAAACCTCTAAAGAAGATTGGAATAGAAGGGAAATTCCTCAATAAGATTCAGGGCATATATGAAAATCCAACAGCCAACAATATACTTAATGGAGAAAGACTAAGAGCTTTCCCCTTGAATTTGGGAACAATTTAAGAGTGCCCGCTCTCACCACTTCTATTCAATATTGTATTAGAAGTCCTAGCCAAAGAAATAGGACAAGAAAAATAAATAAACGGTATACAGACTGGAAAAGAAGTAAAGTTATCTCTATTTGTGGATGATGTGATCCTATATATAGATATTCCAAAGAGTCCAAAAGAAAACTTCTAGTGCTAATTGAGAAATTTAGCAAAGTTGCAGGGTATAATGTCAACAAACAAAAATCAACTGGGTTTCTATATACCAGCAATGAGATCCTGAAAGGGAAACTGGGGAAGCAATTCCATTTACAATAGCATCTAAAGGAATAAAATACCCAAGAATAATCTAACCAGGGCTTATATAATGAAAGCTATAAAACTCTGCCAAAAGAGATTAAAGAAGACTTAAATAAATGGGAAGATGTCCCATGTTCATGGATTGGAAGACTTAATATTGTTAAGATGTCAGTACTACCCGAAGCAATCTACAGATTCAATGCAATCCCAATAAAAATTCCAGCAGCCTTTTTACAGAAATTGAGAAACTAATCCTCAACTTTATATGGAATGGCAAGAGGCCCTGAATAGCTAAAGCAATGTTGAAAGAGAAGAACAGAGTAGGAGGACTCACACTTCCTGATTTTAAAACATACTATACTGCTAGAGTAATTAAAACAGCCTGGTCCTGGTATAACAAAAGACACATAGGCCAATGTAATAGAATTGAAATTCCAGAAATAAACCCACACATCTATGGTAAACTGATTTTTGACAAAGGTGCTAAGTCAATTTGATGCAAAAGAAGAGTCTCTTTCAATAAATGGTGCTGGAAAATTTGCATTTCCACATGCAGAAAAATGAAACAGGATCCATGCCTCACACCATAGAGACGCACAAAAAAATTCAAAATGGATTAAGGACCTAAATGTGAAAACTAAAACCATTAAAATTCCTAGAAGAAAAAGCAGGGGCAACACTGTTGGGGCTATCTAATATACTTAATGGCTTATCTAATATAATAACAAAAACACAAACAGCAAAAGACAAAATAAATAAACGGGATCTCACAAAAATTTAAAAATCTGTCCATTAAAAGACTTTACAAAAAAAGTGAAAAGACAAGCTACCAACTAGGAGAACATCTTTGGAAACCATATATCTGGTAAGAATCTAATAACCAAAAAATATATAAAACTTTGACAACAACAAAAAGATAAATAACCCAGTCATAAAATGGGTGAAGGACTTGAATAGACATTTCACCAGAGAGGACATTCAACTGGCCGCCAAACACATGAAAAGATGCTCAGCATCATCAGCCATCAGAGACAGGCAAATCAAAACCACAATGAGATACCATTTCACTCCCACTAGGATGGTGCTGGCAAAGAATATTGAGTACACCATGGACTGCCAGAAGAACAAACAAATTTGTATTGGAAGAAGTACAGCCAGAACGCTCCTCAGAAGGGAGAATGGCGAGACTTCATTTTATGTACTTTGGACATATTATCAGGAGGGACTAGGCCCTGGAGAAGGACATCATGCTTGGTAAAGGAAAGGGTCAATGAAAAAGAGGAAGACCCTCAATGAGATGGACTGATACAGTGGCTGCAACAATGGGTTCAAACATAGCAATGACTGTAAGGATAGTGCAGGACCGGACAGTGTTTCATGCTGTTGTACACAGGGTCGGTATGAGTCAAAACTGACTCAAAGGCACCTAACAACAGGATTGCTAATATTAAAAAAATAAAAAAATAACAGAAAATAACAAATGTTGGCAAGGATGTGAGGAAACTGGAACCATTCCCATTGCTGGTGGGAATGCAAAATGGTACACCCAACAACCCAGTGCCGTCGAGTCTATTCCGACTCATAGCAACCCTATAGGACATAGTAGAATTGCCCCATGGAGTTTCCAAGGAGTGCCTGGCGGATTTGAACTGCCGACCCTTTGGTTAGCAGCTGTAGCACTTAACCACTACGCCACCAGGGTTTCCAATGGTACAGTCATTGTGGAAAACTGTGGTGGTTCCTCAAAAAAACTAAAAATAGAACTACCACACGGCCCAGAAATTCCACTCCTAGGTACATACCCAAAAGACTTAAAGCAGAGACACAAAAAGAGACTTGTACACCAAAGTTCACTGTAGCACTATTCACAATAGCCAAAAGGTGGAAACAACCTAAATGCCCATCAATAGATGAATGGATAAACAAGATGTGGTAATACATGCAATGGAATACTACTCAGCTTTTTTTCAGAATATGAATTGAGCTGGAAGATATTATGCTAACTGAAATAAGTCAATCACAAAAGGACACATATCGTATGACCTCACATAAAAAGAGAAGAAAAGGCAAATGTGTAGAGACCAAAGTTTATTAGTGGTTACCAAGGGTGGAAGGGAGGGAGAAAGGAGGGGTGACAGTGATGGAAATATTGCATTGATTAAGGGTAGGGTTGCACAGCTGAGTATTGTAATTGATGTCAATAAACTGTACACCTAAAAAAATTGGCCAAAGTTCTGTGGTAGACATGTTTACAACAACAGTCCAAAAAAAGTGTAGCTGCTAAAAAAGAGTAGCTGCTGAGGCTGCTTATGTACAACCAAAAACCTTATGATATTTGGTTTCTTGGTTTGGAGGTTTAGGGTCATGGTTTCATGGGACATCCCAATTAATTGGCCTAATAACATGTTCAGTGCATATCTTCTACCTCCTAGTTCTTTGCATAGTGCCTGGGGTCTTAAAAGCTTGCAAGTGGCCATCCAAGTTACAACAATTGGTCACTTTTCACCTGGAACAACAGAGGAAGGAGAGTCAGGAATAGGAAGAGCATATGGAATGTGCGGCTGATTGCCTCCATGAACAAATGCTTTCTTTGCCATGAGACCAAAGAACTGGATGGTGCCTGGCTACCATTACTGAACATTTTGATCAAAGATTCCATAGAAGAATCCTGATCAAAAAGGGGCAAATTCAGAACATAATTTCAAATTTTCATGGACACCAGACTTCCTGGAGCCACGAAGGTTGGATGAACCCCTGATATTAGTGCCCTGAGATAATCTTTAAACCTTAAACCAACAATATTCCCTGAAGTCTTCTTAAAACCAAACAATAGTTTAGCTTCACTAGTAAAAAATGTCTGCCTGAAGGCAGTGGGTTTGGGCATCATGCTCTTTTAAGAACTATCTATATGGAATCAAACTGATGGCAGGAGCTCAAAAGGTTAGGTAGAAAACTTAGAGAGCGGTGAATTTATGTTAATGGAGGAAGAGTAACTTGGAAAAGGAGGGCGAGAATGGTTTCGCGACTTGAATAATGTAATCAACGTCACTAAATTGTGCATGCAGAAATTGTTGAATTGATGTATGTTCTGCTGTGTATGTTCTCAACAACAAAAATTTTTAAAAATTATATGTAAAAAAAGACTAACAACCCAAATTTAAAATGGGCAATGGACTTGAATAAACATTTCTTCAAAGATACACAAATGAACAACAAGCAGAAGATATTCAACGTCATTAGTCATAAACAAAATGCAAATTAAAAATCACATGATATTCCACTTAACACCCACTAGGATGGCTGTAATTAAAACAAAGGAAAATAAGAAGTGTTGGTGACGATGTGGAGAAATTGGAATCCTCATCCCCTGGTGGTGCCAGTGTGAAATGATGCAGCAGCTGTGGGAGACAGCTTGACAGTTCTCAAAAAGTTAAACAGAATTACCATTGTTAGGGGCAGCAATTCCACGCGTAGGCATGTACATGTAGCCCAAAGAACTGAAAACAGGCACTCAAACAATACGTGTACGCACGCGGCGACAGCATCAGTATTCACGACAGCCAAAAGGTGGAAACAGCCTAAATACCCATCAATGGATAAACAAACATTGCATATCTATACAATATTATTCAGCCCTAAGAAGGAATGAAGTACTTGAAAACATTATGCTAAGTGGAAGAAACCAGACATAAAAGGTCACATAGTGTATGATTCCATTTATAGGAAATACCCAGAACCGGCAAATCCATAGAGACAGAAGATAGACTAGCGGTTGCCAAGGGTTGTGGGACGGGGGAAGAGGGAGTAAGTTCTTAATGGGTAGGGGATTTCCTTTGGGAAATCATGAAAATGTCTTGAAGTAGATGAAGGTGGTGGTTGCACAACACCGTTCACTTTAAAGTGGTTAATTTTATATTATGTGAACTTTAATTTTTTTTAAAGGAGAATAAGCTCCCTTGTACCCATACCGTGGTTTCTGTAGAGCCGGGCTGGACTGGAGACTGTTCTCCTAGAGGCAGGGAGAGCGGGTCCGACACGGGAGACGCAGGACGCGCCTCTCCGCTCCGCCACGTTGAAGGCAGCGCGCCCCCAGCCCGCGCACCCAAATGAACACACGGGCTCCGAGTCTAGAGGGAGACGTGGGCTGTGAGGAAATGACAACAGGGGTAGAAGGGTAGGAGGACAGAGAGGCGGGTGCGACTCAGCTCTTGACTTTGTCACTCCTACCCAGTCAAGCTGCCTCCGCCCAAGCACATGGTCTGAAGCAAAATCCCACAGAGGTGGGGCTAAGTGGACGGGGCGGGGCCGAGGCTGAAGGGGCGGGGCCCGGGGCCGCCTCCTGGAGGCCGCGACCACGCGCGAAGTTGGCCGGGAAAGAAACCGGAACCTGTTAGCCGGCGGTGGCAGTTTCCAAACCGAGCTTGGGTCTGAAGTCAAAGGCGGCCACGCTGAGAAGCCTGCTTCCGGCAACTGCTTGTCCCACCGGCGACTATGAGACAAAAGCACTACCTGGAGGCTGCGGCTCGGAAACTGCACGCTAGCTGCCCGGGCCAAGCCCGCTATCTCCTGTAAGAGAAGGGTGGGAGGGAAGGCGGGGGGCGGGCGGCGAGGAGGCGTTCCTCGGCCCCCCTCATGAGGCTTTCTCTCTCTCTTCCAGCTGGGCCTACGGTTCGTCGAACGGTAAGGAGAACACCCGCCCCAGTTGTGGATCAGGCTCCCGCTGCCCCGCTCCCCGCCATTCTGCACAGCGCTCAGAATGATCTAAAAGAAAAATCTGATTGATACGCTTTCTTCAGAACCCCCCCCCCCCCGCCAGCGGCTTCTCAGCAAATCCTGTCGGTCCTAAAATATATCCCAAAGCTAGCCACTTGGCACCACGTCCGTTGCCACCAACCTGGTCCAAGCCACTGTCGTGTGGATTAGTGCAGCAGCTCCCATGCGCTTCTAAAGGTTCTCAACCCAGCAGCCAGAACGATCCTGATAGAAACCTAAGCTACATCATGTCACTTCCCTGCTGCAAACTCTCGCATGGCTTCCTATCTGAGTAAGGTGAAAATCCCTTAAAAGGACTACGAGGCCATGCAAAGCTACATCATGTCACTTCCCTGCTGCAAACTCTCGCATGGCTTCCCATCTGAGTAAGGTGAAAATCCCTTAAAAGGACTACGAGGCCATGCATCATAGGCTCCCATTATTTCTCTTGGACCTGCTCCCCTCTTGGTTTACTGAATTCCAGCTACACTAACAGCAGAGCCTCCACACTCTTTCTGTTTGAGGGCCTTTGCAGCTGCCCTTCCGTCTGCCTGGAAGTCTTGTTATATTATCTGCTTGGATTCCTTCCTCACTTCCTTTTGGCCTCTGTGCAAAAGTCGATTCGATGAAACCTGGCTATCCTACTCATGTGGAAATGCAATTTGATTCAAAATTAAAGCAGCTCCATCGCCATTCCATATCCCCCTTTTCGGTCCCTTTTTTTTTCTTCCCAGCTCTTAACATTTAACGTTGTTATATTACTTGTCCCCATGAACTTTTATCCTTTGTTCATTACTTTATCTCCAGAACGCAGAACAATGCCTGGCATGTAATGTAGTTGTTGGGTACCATGGACTCGGCTCCAACTCATAGCCACCCCGTGTGACAGAGTACAACTGCCCCGTGGGGTTTCCTTGGCTGTAATCTTTACGGAGGCAGATCGCCATAACAGTCACGCAATAAATATGAATGAGTGAAGTTAAAAGCATGGGCATTGTCCTCACCTTTTTTGTTGAGCTGTGTTTTGCAGTGCTGTACCTCTAACACTTAGTATGGACGGTGCTTAACAGTAGATACCCAGTAAATATTCATTGAATAAATAGGTGGAGTGCTCACCTTCCTTTCCAGCCACATCACCTTCAGACCCTTACCTTTCCCTAAATAGCCATGCTCTTTTTTTCAAGGTACTTTTTTCTACCTGAAAGTCCTTTACCAACATGAGTGCCATGTACAAATATAGGCACAATTTATATTTATCTATTTGTCAAGCCTCCTCTTTGAAATGTTTCTGGCTAGTCCATGTAGCGTTTAACTTTCCAGAGCATTTTGACCGTATTGTTTTAGTTAGCCCTTACCAGTTTTATCTTCATTTGCTTAAGGTTCCTCCGCAGAATGTGAGTTCTTTAATGACAGGAACTTATTCACTTCCATATTTGTATCTCCACAGGTTGGTATGGTAGATGGTCAATGAATGCTTTCATGATTGCATAAAAGGCCTTGCATAAAATCACATACATTTTAAGTCTGTTCTCATGGGCCACATGCAGGCAGAGCCAAGCCCACAAACCACAAAATTATGCTAATCATTCAAAACAATGTCACAGTGTAATTTGTTATTTTGTGATAAATGTGTTTGTAAAATTTGTGAGACAGAACAGCCTTTTTTACACAGTACCAAAGAGTGGGACTTGTCTATATGTTGCTGAAAAGAGTGAATGGTATAGTATTTTGCAAAATTGTTACCAATTTATCTTTTTGTAAATTTTCATATTTTGAGTTTGCTTAAGGAGAATATATCGGTTCATTTTAACTGTCAATATACTCTTCTTTTTCACATAGTGCTGGTAAAGTTTGAGGTAACAGTATACTCTGATTTGCTGAGTCATGAGTTTCATTTGTGTAATTTTAGATGCTAAGAACGCTTTTGAGGAAACATGTCCATACTGTTGCCAGTTGCTGGTGTTGGATAATGCTCGAGTGCGGCTCAAACCCAAGCCCAAACTGACACCCAAAATACAGAAACTTCTTAATCGAGAAGCAAAAAATTATACTCTCAGTTTTAAAGAAGCAAAAATTGTGAACAAGTACAAAGACTCCAAAAGTGTATTGGTAAGATTTTGGTTCCAGTATTGTGAATAAACTAGAATTTTCCCTTACTTAAGATAAGATTGTTTAAGAATCAGCTTGAATATAACTCTAAAATTTGTAGTAGTCTCTTCGGATTCCGAAAATATTTCTAGTGATTACTGTTTCATCAGGAGCAAAGTTTTTCTTTTTCATGATTATTCAAAACCAAACACCTCGAGCTTTCAAACTTGTTCTTAGATCTCACGTTGAACACAATTTTTTTAAACACAACTATTATCACAAATTTGAGAACAAATTATTTTCACAAATTTGAGTTGACCAGTATGACTTTACCTGAATTGCAGTTGTCTCTATTTTTTCAGTTAATGGCCCATTTCCTCAAATAGTAGTATTTTGTATATGTAGGTACCAGTGTCATTTCTTCTGTCATTTCCTTGTCTATGTCAGAGCTTATATTTAAATTTATGCCCAACAAACGTTGAGTGCATCTTGTATTCATTAACTAAAGATTTGAGGGTCATATGCCAAATAACGATAAACATTGGGAATATAAAATGGACTAAAACAACCAAAATCAAATTACCTGTAGTTTACTGTATGGAGGCTCCTATCAGATACATTTGTGTCCTGCATATCCTATGTCAACCATTCATCAAATATTCAGGTGGCTGCTTACTGCCAGGCACTATGCTGGTCATTGGATATTATAGCAGCTATGTCTGGCCCAAAACTACAATCAGTAATAACCCGAATTGAAAACTGTCATATTTAATAGTTTACCAACATTGCACAAGTGCATTTTTGTTTCTGTCATAAAATTTACTTTAAAGGAGAAGAGAAGAATATTGAAGTGAGTAGAGTTCACCTTTCTTACTCCGTGGAGAACTATTTTTCAAAAAATAGTTACTGACACACATCTGGAAAATGTTCTTAAATGGAAGGTAATAAATGCTGTCTTATCAATCCTGGCAGCTGTCGGACGATGCCATTGCTATGTTCGTGTTTGCCTTTTACTGACAGTTGTGAAGATCTGGCAAGCATGCTTTGCCTAGCTCTGCCCTGGCTTTGGTATAGGCAGCAACTAAAATAAGAACATAAACTACACTTGTCATCTATGACTGTGTATATATCCTAATGGCTTATTTTATGCCTACAACATGGGTGAAGCTGTTACCTCCTTCAAATGAGACAAACTCCCTGCAAGTTTTATCTCTAGGGTAGCCCTGTGGAGGACAGAAGAACACAGGTGGCACGTAGAGGGGAATAACACAAAGCAGGTACATGTTGTGGGCTAGGAGAGAGAGCTAGGTCAGAGAGAAGACTGGATACAAGTCCAGCTGTACTGCCTACTGGCTGGATCTGCCTGGCAAGATACTGAGTTCACTGTCTTCCAAGTTGTATTCTAATGTATTTTAATCAGAGAACAACTAAAAGGGTGCTGGTGTATTTGTTACGTTGATTTATTTTCATCTTTATTCAGCCTCTTTCTAAAAAGTGTAAGGGAACTTACGCATAAGCCTTTTATATATGCAGATTTCCATTTTTATTTTCATTGTGTGAATACCAGAGTTGTTCTCAGCTAAAGCAGTTTGTAATTTGCTGAGGTGTGGGCTAAATTGTGAGTCAGATATGTAGAAGGAAGGCATTTAGCTAGAAAGTGGGCCATTTCTTGGACAATGATCTTGAGAAAGTTCTAGAGCTAATGATAGAAGTGAAGAAGTGTAAGAATGTGATACTTCATTTTACTGGTTTTATAAATTACTTTAGACCTGTATTTACAGAACCGCTATGGGTTTGAAGGAGGTCGCTTAAATTTTCAGTAATATTTTACCATGTTTTATTGTGAAAAGCCTTAAATTTCAGCTGCAAAAAAAAAAAAAGCTAAATGTCTAATGCATTATTTTGCATACTGCTATCACATTTAATCTGTATGCTGAGCAAATAATCCAAGAAGGTGGACTATATGAAGAAGAACAGGGCATCAGGATTGGAGGAAGACTCATTAACAACCTGTGTTATGCAGATGGCACAACCTTGCTTGCTGAAAGTGAAGAGGACTTGAAGGACTTACTAATGAAGATCAAAGACCACAGCCTTCAGTATGGATTATACCTCAACATAAAGAAAACAAAAATCCTCACAACTGGACCAATGAGCAACATCATGATAAACGGAGAAAAGATTGAAGTTGTCAAGGATTTCATTTTACTTGGCTCCACAATCAACAGCCATGGAAGCAGCAGTCAAGAAGTCAAAAGACGCATTGCATTGGGCAAATCTGCTGCAAAGGACCTCTTCAAAGTGTTGAAGAGCAAAGATGTCACCCTGAAGACTAAGGTGCACCTGACCCAGGCCATGGTATTTTCAATCACATCATATGCGTGTGAAAACTGGACAATGAATAAAGAAGACCAAAGAAGAGTTGACACCTTTGAATTCTGGTGTTGGCAAAGAATATTGAATATACCATGGACTGCCAAAAGAACGAACAAATATGTCTTGGAAGAAGTGCAGCCAGAATGCTCCTTAGAGGCATGGATGGTGAGACCGCGTCTTACATACTTTGGACATGTTGTCAGGAGGGATCAGTCCCTGGAGAAGGACATCATGCTTGGCAGAGTACAGGGTCAGCCTAAAAGAGGAAGACCTTCAACGAGGTGGATTTGACACAGTGGCTGCAACAATGAGCTCAAGCATAACAACGATTGTAAGGATGGCGCAGGACCGGGGCATTGTTTCGTTCTGTTGTGCATAGGGTCGCTATGAGTTGGAACCGACTCGATGGCACCTAACAACAACAACAATCACGAAGAACATCCTTCTAGATATTAAAGGGTGTCATCCCAATTTCTTCTACCATTCCCCCCAAACATGTTTACATGGAGAAATGTGACAAGCTATTTAATTAAATACAAATGTTTAGCCATTAATTTTTTTATTGAATATAATTTAAAAAATGTGTTTTGTTTAATTCCTGCTGCAAGATTACAAGCTCCCCAAGGCAGCTTCTATATATATTATTCACCCCTGTAGTACCTGGGGAGACCTGGTGGTGCAGTGGTTAAGAGCTCAGCTGCAAACCAAAAGGTCGGCAGTTCAAATCCACCAGCTGCTCCTTGGAAACCTTATGGGGAGTTCCTCTCTGTCCTGTATGGTTGCTATGAGTCGGAATCAACTTGATGGCAACTGGTTTGGTTTTTTTGGTTTTTAGTAGTACCTGGTATAGTCCTTAAATATATAAGAATTCGGTGAATATGTGTTTTATTGCATTAAATTAGACATTATAAGCCTGGTATTTCTTCTTTTTATGGTAGTCGATTACTTGTAGAACATGCAACAGAACAGTTAAACATCATGGTAAAAGTAGAAGCTTTCTGTCATCACTGAAGAGCAATCCTAGCACTCCTAAGACTAAACCCATCCTGAAGACACCAATGAAAAAGACTCCAAGTTCTGCAAACCTAAATCATAATACGTCTGGCTCCAAAGGCAAAAGCCCTGCATTGAATTTCAGGTACATTAATTTATTAATTTTATTTGAATGGCCAATTTTAATTCTTGAGTATTTTTTCTGTTTAATATACTCTCTAAATGTACAGTCAAGTTTGGGCCTTGGGCTCCCCGCCCCCCTTTTTTTTTTCCATCTATCTTCTTTTCTCTAGTGTCATAAACTCCCATGTCTTCAGCTCTCACCTCAGAGTATATGACTTGCAGGCATATTCATCACTTCAAATCTCTGGGCCTGTTCCCAACTGCCTGCTAAATATAATCACCTCAGTGCCCTGTATGCCGAAAATTTAGTTCGTCTTGTCCTCACAGCTAATCACTCAAACCTGCCCATCCACCCCTAAGTTCCTTATTCTGTGAATAAACATGCCCTTCTAGACATTCAGGCCTAATCCCTTGGTCATTTCCAGGTGGTTGCCAGTGTATCTGTTCTACTTATATGATGTTTGCTTCTGTTCTCTCCATTTTCTCCGTATTGCTATTATCCTAGCTCAGGTCCTTCACCTTTTTTGCCCTGGTCTACTATAGAAATTTCATAATGAGTCTTCCTACTTTTAGTTTCAAGCCCTTCCCATCTAATCATCTTCCTAAAGCACAACTCTGATCTGAGGCCTTTCGTACCTCACTCTAGAGCAAATGGACTAAATGCTCCAGCATGGCTTTTCAGCTCTCATTACCTGGCACCGTCTGTCTGTCTTACTTTGCCTTAATTTGTCCTGTGTGCCAGCAAAACTGAACCACTCACAGTATACTTTTCTGCTGTAAACCTTTGCTCTTGCTGTTTCATCTACCAGAAATTCCTGCAGAAATCTGATTGATTAGGGGTTTGACAAATGAAACTGTTAACTATATAACTGGGCAAAATGTTTTATTTGATTTTTAATAATCCTCAATATTTTACTCACTATGGTAGTCGATAAATGTTCAATTTAATTCCATAGACACTGAAAGGAATTTTTAAAAGTTTTGTTACAAAAATGAAACTTATCTCTTGAACATAAATAAAAAAATTCAGTAAGGACTGGGCTATCTCTGCTTATTATATTGAGTTTTTGATACTGGCCTTGAAGTTTATAAAATTAAGTATTAAATTTTCAAATGCAGTTTTCTCGATTTAATGATTTTGATATTTAGTATAAGAATTCATGGAAGCTTCCACTTTATTAGATAAATGTGATAAAAGATAATTTGGTTTATACTTAAGAAGATCAGAAATCCACACTTTACTTTCAAAGAGGTAATTTAAAAAGACATTTCACATTTATCATACAGATTGGAAGCTGTAAGAGGGGTCAGACTGACAAACCCCAATTAAGGGTTCAGAAGGGATGAAACAGAAAGCACAAATACACACTAAATAGGGCATCATTTATTCAGTAGGTATTTATTGAGTGCTTTTCTGGCACTATTCTAAACTCTGGAATACAATTATTAGTACAAAGCATCTGCCCTTAATAGAGCTTACATTCTAGTGAGGAAGATACAATGGAATGGTACCTACATGTATACGTTGAGATCCTTACTTTTGAGAACTGAGGTGATCTTGAGCTGTGAAGAAAGAATAATATGTTTTTAAAGTCTCTGCTTAGGCTTGTCATGAATCTTGTTGTCAGATGTAAAAGAAACTCAGACCTGATGACACTTTATCTGCCTCCCGCCTTTTCTTTCAGGTGTGCTAGAACTAACTGCCCAGTACACCACCTAAACGTTGCATATAGCCAACTCAGTGAGGAAACTTAACAAGATGGGAACAACTGCTGAGGGAAATCCAGTATAGCCATTGCCCCTATGTGGCCATGATACAGAAGCGTAGAAAATGCGTCTGATAGCAGTTAGTTATCTGGATTGAGCAAGAAAAACACTTTAAATTGTCATTTGTCAGTATAACTAAGTGTGGTTTTACATCTCTTTTCAGAACACCTCCATCTGGACAGTCAACACCCACCTTCTCTTCCTCAAAGAATATGAGAAAAACAAAGAAACATTTCTCGCAACTAAAAATGCTGCTTAGTCAGCAAGAATCCCAAAAGACTCCAAAGATGGACTTCAGAAATTTCTTGTCTTCTCTGTAAAGGATGGATTTTGAAAATAAGAAATATCTAATGGAATTTCTGAAACTAAAGCTAATCAGAAAAACAATATTTTTTTAATTTTATTTGTTCTTTGACTACATGAATACTAGGTCCAAGAGCAACTTTTCTTAGTATCCTTCAGTGTTTATGGGGAAGATACCTCATTGGAATGAATTACTGAAACCTGCTTACTTTCCAGTCAGTGTTAAAAGAAATATATGAGTGGTCCTTGGAAGTTGTAAAGATACATATGGATATAGAGTGGTATTCTTACATTACCCTCCCTTAATTAGAAGTTTTCATTTATGTCATTTTCTTTCTAAGGAAATTGAGACCTTTTTGAGAGTCTTTCACAAGACTATGAACTTGTGAAGCTTTCTTCTGGGTATCTACAGCCTTCTTGCTAATTCAGAAAAAGGATCAAGTGTATGTGTCCTTATGTTCCCACAGTCATCTGCATAACTGTATCATTAAGATCTGAACAGTATCCCTAGTACAAAGTAAATATCTGGGACATTCTTGATTATGTATGATTTAATAAGTACAGAAATTTCTATTTTTTACAATTTTCTATTGTTCCTACAGTAATATTTCACCTTAAGTGACATTTTAATTTGCTCTGGTGAAGACTTCTAGATCTAAAAGTTATATCAACACAACATAGTAACAGTTTCACTATCTTAAATCTTTTTTGGAACACAGTTATACTTTTTTTTTTTAATGAGAAGCTAGGGTTGTATTCAACCTATCTTTTAAAAAGCTCTTTAAGTAAATGATTTAGATAATTTGAACTATAATCTGTTTCCAAGCCTCTCTGCTTCTTAAAAGTTTCAAACAAATTTTCTTTCATTCGGGTTTGGCAAACGTTGACACACCAAGGTTAAGCAGTTGGTTTTATGTTAGTGTGAAGTGAAGTAATGCTGCCTGGTGTCAGCACCAGAGAGGGATGGTGAGGGCCACCATTCTGAATATCTTTAGACTATTCAGGGGCCAGGCCTTACATTCATATCCACAGCATCTTGTTCAATGTCTAGGTCATGTCAGATGCTTTACCTTTTTGTCTAACTTCTCATAAAACCTGTTTCTCTGAAACTGTCTTGCTCCTCAGCTTGCTTACTCCTCTCCCTGATCACCAGAGGTCACAGAACATCTCATTTTCTCTCCAGTGTTTGGCCTTTACACATGATTTTCCTTTAGGACTCATCTCAGACATTGCCCCTGACCCCAACCCCACAGTATGGTGGCCCTGTTGTTTCCTGTTTCTCATTGCCTCCTCAACTGCATGTGAGCTTTTTCAGGCTCAGGGGATCTCACTTTTTTGTCTCATCACCTAGTTTGTTACTCAGCATGTGGCATATGTTCTGTAAATATTCCTAAACTACTGCATTTAAATTTGAATTCCACCTGCTGCACACTAGGTTTAGAAATAAAGTCTTTTCTGGTCAGTGACTGGAAAGCAGATGAAAGGTGTAGCAAAAATAGGAACTTCTAGGTGGGGAGCTGCTCACATTACCTTAATTGCCAATAAAGACAATGAATTCTTGATTGTTTCTGTTCTGTTTGGCAGAGGGTCTTTGGGCATCTCTAAAGAGAATGTTAGAATTATAGTGTGGAGCTAAAAGTGTAAAACTCTTAAGAGGGAAAGAGGAATAAATATTCATAACCTTGGATTAGGCAATGATTCCTTAGATACGACACCAAAAGCACAAGCAACAAAAGAAAACAGATACACCAGACATTATCAAAATTTAAAACTTGTGTGCTTGAATGAACACCAAGAAAGTGAAAAGACAACCTACAAAATGGCAGAAAATATTTGTGAATCATATATCTAATAAGGCATTTCTACCTAGAATTATAAAGAACTTTTATAACTCAATAATGAAAAGACAAAAAATGGATGAAGGATCTGAACAGATAGTTCTCCAAAGAAGCTATGTAAAAGGCCAATAATCACATCAAAAGATGCTCAATATTACTAGTCGTTAAGGTAATGGAGGTCAAAACTACAAGGAGATAACACTTCACCCACTAGGGCAGCTAAAGGGAAAAATACAGTAGCAAATGTTGATGAGGATGTATAAAAATGAGGTTTAATAACAGTACCTACCTCATGAAGATGTGAGGATGCAAGGTGATGGTACACGAAAAACACCTAGAAGAGTAGATGGTATACTGAAGTGCTTAACCAATTTGTGCTATTATCACCATCAACAAATCTAAAATATAAATATCAACTCTGATAATAACACCACTAAAGGAATAGAGCAATAAGAGACTATGGTGGCTGTCCTTTGAATATATTCCACTAATGACTATGCAATTTGTTTTGGGGTATTTGTAATTATTTTTTAGTTGTGATTATATCAGTACTTGTCCAATATATCTTTAGCCCAGGTGTTTAAGTTCATGTTCAACTCAAGGCAGTATGCTGTTCTAACAAGTGATGGACTTACTTTGGTGGCTATTTTCTCCTACAATCCTTTCTTGAGATGGCATGTAGGTACTGGAGGTTGGTCTGATCTATGAATTCACTTCATGAAATACGGAAAATCCAAGTGGTTCAATGTCCAATGTTATGCTCAAGAAGTCTTTCCAGGCTCAGTTTGGTCCTGCTGTAATGACTCAACGCAAGATTTATATACACAAGTTTCTCTGAAATAATTCCAACTGTCTTTTACTTTTCTCAAGGATAGAAATTGAAGCAACAGTTTTGGAACTGATGTATTTTTTAATAAACTGGGCATCCCAAAATGTTGGTTATAAATCTTGAGTACAATTATCAATTGTCATCAAGGTTAACAGACAAAAGAGAACGTAATAGTACAGGTGTTTAAAGTATACAGCATTCGATACATTCATCTTTATTAAGTCTTTTTAAAACAACTATGTCCTTTTATGACAACTTTAAAATATATCTTTTCAGACTTACCAGTTTTTTATTTTAGAGAACATTTTCTCACTAATTTTAATATACAGCTAGAAGGGGTGGAGACAAGACGGTGGACTAGTCAGATGCACTAAGCCATCCTGCAGCAGCAAAGACCCGAAAAACCAAGGAAAACAGATAAAGATGTCAGTCCTGGAACCCTGAACCTTAAATGAAGGGATAAAGTACTAGATCAGAAGACACTGAGGAAATGAAACCAACAGAAAAAGGCAAAGGAGCAGAGATACGGAGTGCAGGTTCCTGCCCAAATAGGATGACACAGTATAGCTATCTTGGAATAAAGCCAACAACTCCACATGAAGACAGCAGGAAGGCACCTTCAAGGAATTGCCAACAGGAACTAGTGCCGGGCCACAGGCCCTGCCACCTGGACAAGGTGGTGAGACGTATTATACCCACAGATGAGCAAGTAACAAAGCATGCCCGGCCCGCCTGGGCAGACAACCAAACCAAACAAAAAAGCACGCCAAAAAAAACTAACCTACAATCAATAAATAATAGCTGAATGTTTCAGAGACAGCAGATAGTACCACGACATATTAAAAAAAACAAAAACAGGACAAGGTGGCTCCAGTAAGTGACCAAAATAAAGCACCAGATGACCTTCCAGGAAAAGCAAAGGCACTGGAAATACCTGGATAGGGAATTCGAAAGTCTAATATTGAGGGCTCTCCAAGAGATTAGGAAAGAGATCAAGAAAAACACAGACAAAACTAAGGAAAAAAGAGACAAAATCATGGAAAACACACAAAACTGACCAAAGTAAAGCCAAAATGAAGGAAAACAAAGACAAAGCAACAGAAGAATTCAGGAAAATAATACCAGGACTAAATGTCAAAATAATTAGATTTCATACAAAAACAGCAATTAGAAATTCAAATGATAAACAGAATATCAGAAATGGACAACGTAATACAAGGTTTTAGGAACAAATTTGAAACAATGGAAGACGGAATCAGCAAAATTGAAGACAAATCCAAGGCTGCCACTTTGTTTCAGAAACAATCAGAGAAAAAAATAAAGAAAACTGAATAACTATATGAGATACAATCAAGAGCATAAATGTGCATATGATTGGAGTTCCACAGCAGGGGTAGAAAATGGAAAACACATAGAGAATCACTGAAGATTTGCTGACAGAAAACTTCCCTAATATCATGAAAGATGAAAACCTGTCTATGCAAGAAGCTCATCAAACCCCATATAGGATAGTTCCCCCAAATAAGTCACCAAGACATATAATAATTACACTTCCCAAAACCAAAGACGAAGAAAGAATACTGAGAGCAGCTCGAGAAAAACGAAAAGTCACATACAAAGGGGAAACAATAAGACTGAACTCTAATTACCTGACAGAAACCATGCAGGCAAGAAGGAATGGGATGACATATACAAAACCTTGAAAGAAAAAAATTGCCAACCAAGAATAATATATCCTGCAAAACTCTCTCTCAAATATGATGGCAAAATGAGGACATTTCCAGAAAAACACAAATTAAGGAAATATGTAAAAACCTAACCAAACTTACGAGAATTATTAAAGGGAATCCTTCGGTTAGAGAACCAACAACATCAGACGACAACCTAAATACCGTCTTAGGTAATGAACTCTCAAGAATAAAATAAGACTACATTACTGGGAATCAACAAGGTCAATCTGTAAATGAAAACAATGTCAAAACAACAAAAGGGGGAATAAATGTTATAGGTAAAGAACTTTCAAATGGAGAGGAAGTCAAAGCAATATCAAGTATTAAAAGACTGGTTCAAACTTAGAAAGATAAGGGTAAATTTCAAGGTAACCACAAAGAAAGTTAACAAACCTACTCATCAAAATAAAGAAGAAAAACAAAGTCTCAGTAAACACAAAATGTATAAAAATGAAAGAAACATAAAGAAATTCCACAAACAAAAGGAATTCAGCACAGAAGAGTAAGAGGAACAAAGAAAACGCCAGCACCACTGTTATGGATTGAACTGTGTCCCCCCAAAACATTTGTCAACTTGGCTAGGTCATTGTAATGGGTTGGATTATGTCCATCCAAAAATGTGCGTAATAACTTGCTTAGGCCATGATTCCCAGTATTCTGTGGTTGTCCTCCATTTTCATTGTAATTTTATGTTGAAGAGGATTAAGGTAGGATTGTCACACCACCCTTACTTAGGTCGCCTCCCTGATCCAAGGTAAAAGGAGTTTCCCTGGGGTGTGGCTTCAAAAGATAAAAGGAAGGGGAAGCACGCAGCGAGTTGGGGACCTCATATCACCATGAAAGCAGTACCAGGAGCAGAGCACATCCTCTGGACCTGGGGTCCCTGTGCCTGACAAGCTCCTTGACCACGGGAAGACTGATGACAAGGAATCTTCCTCCAGAGCCAACAGAGAGAAAGATGTCCCCAAGTCCGTGGGTCAAGCTTCTCCTGACGCACAGAGCCACAAGGGTTGGTGAACCCAAGATCGGCAGCTCAGAGAGCAGGGCTTTGTTCACAGGCTGTGAAGATTGACGAATCCCCAAGATTGGCAGGCAAGACCACAGGTAAGCTGCTAGCTGAAGTTCCAAGAACCGGAGATTAGATGAACAGGAGCCAGCTGCAGAATGAGCAAAAGCCCCAAACCTTGCCAGAACATCCACTCATTTTCAATGCAGGCCACACACCCAAGGAAAGTCCCTTTCAACTCACTGGTTACTCACAACAGAGCCCATCATGGAGGTGATCACATAGTATCAAATCTCATCATGGAAGTGATCATACCATCATACAACTATCAAATCACTGAGGATCATGGCCCAGCCAAGCTGACACACAACTTTAACCATTACGCTCATCAAAAGACTTCACCAAAAGAGTAAAGAGAGAACCTATAGACTAAGAAATCTATAGGAAAATCCAACACCTCTACAACAAAAAGCCTAATAATCCATTTAAAAATTGGGCAAAGGATATGAACAGACACTTCACCAAACAAGACATTCAGGCGGCTAATAGACCCAAGAAGAAATGATCACAATCAGCAGCCGTTACAGAAAGGCAAATCAAAACTACAATGAAATACCATCTCACCCCCACATTACTGGCACAAATCAAAAAAACAGAAAATAACAAATGTTGGAGAGGTTGTGGAGCGATTAGAACTCTTATGCATTGCTGGTAGGAATGTAAAATGGTACAACCACTTTGGAAAATGATATGGTACTTCCTTAAAAGGCTAGAAATAGAATACCTTACGATCTAGCAATCCCTTGCCAAGGAATATATCCTATAGAAATAAGAGCCATCATAAGAATAGACATATGCACACCTGTGTTCACTGCAGCATTATTCACAATGGCAAAACGATGGAAACAACCTAAATGCCCATCAGCAGATGAATGGATAAACAAACTATGGTACATACACACATGGCGCACTATGCAGCAACAAAGAACAATGATGAATCTGTGAAACACTGCACAACATGGATAATTCTGGAGGACATTATGCTAAAAGAAATGTCAATCACAAAAGGACAAATACTGTATGAGACCATTATTAAAAACTCAGAAAAAGGTTTACACACAGAAAGAAATAATCTTTGATGGTTACAAGAGAGGGGAGGAGCGGGAAGAAAAAACACTAACTAGATGATAGACAAGTAGTAACTTTGATGAAGGGTAAGACAGTATACAGTACTGGAGAAGTCAGCACAACTTGACCAAGGCAAAGTCATAGAAGCTTCAAAGACACATCCAAACTCCCTGAGGGACCAAGTTACTGGCCCGAGGGTTGAAGACTATGGTCTTGAAAGACATCTAGCTCTGTTGGAATAACACAGTTTATAAAGAAAATGTTCTGCATCCGACAGTGGTTTTAAAAGCCTGTGAGCGGCCATCTAAGACACATCTACTGGTCCCATCCTGGCTGGAGGAAAGGAGAATAAAGAAAACCAAAGACAAGAGAAAAATTCGTCCAAAAGACTAATGGCCCCCAATTACCACAGCCTCCAACAGACTGAGCCCAGAAGAACTAGTTGGTGCCTGGCTACTACCACCAACTGCTCTGACAGGGATCACAATAGAGGGCCCTCAACAGAGTGGGAGAAAAATGTAGAATAAAATTCAGATTCACAAAGACCAGACTTACTGATCTGACAGAGACTGGAGAAACCCCAAAAGTATGCCCCAGACACCCTTTTAACTCAGTACTGAAGTCACTCCAGAAGTTCACCCTTTAGCCAAAGATCAGACAGGTCTATAAAACAAACAATAAACACATGAGGAACTTCCTTCGTAGTTCAATCATGTATGCAAGACTAAACGGGGACACCAGGCCAAAAGCAAAGGAGAGAAAGCAAGAAGGGACAGGAAAACTGGATGAATGAAAACTGGGAACCCGGGGTAGGGAAGGGGAGATGGTTGATATATTGCAGGGTTGGCAACCAATATCACACAACAATTTGTGTATTAATTATTGAATGAGAACCTAATTTAAAGCACAATAAAAAAAATACAACTACACATACCACACACACATACACATGTCAATACACCAAATATATGTTTAAATTCATAATATTTACAGCATGTTTTAAATCCCTAATTTTAGGAAATATAGTAAAATCTCTAGGCACACTATTAGATAATATTCATTTCACATTGGTTAGTTCACCATTTCATTCTGGGCTTTAGGAAAAGATCACACAATGCTCATGTGAAGACTGGGTAGTGGCAGCAAGTATCCTTGTTTTGGGTTTTGGCCTTAATATCTTGGAGTTACATTTACAGTAACCACCTACTGCTGTCTAGTCAATTCTGACTCATAGCGACCCTACAGGACAGAGTAGAACTGCCCCATAGAGTTTCCAAGGAGTGCCTGGTGGGTTTGAACCACTAACCTCTTGGTTAGCAGCCGTAGTACTGAACCACGACGCCACCAGGGTTTTCATTTACAGTATAGATCTAAGTAATTCTCCCTGTTAGTATTATCTAACTACAGTACTAGTTACTCTTTTCTTCATCTACCCTCAGGGAGATGAAGGGAGGATATCTGGTATTTATATCTGTATATGGTTAATAAAAAAAAGATAAGTTTTTTAGGTTAAGTCTAAAATTTTCTGTTACTTTTTATGGCCAAATGTAGGCATGTTTTGTGACAGTTTTTATCTTTTTTGAAGCAGTTTTATGTTGAACTTCCAAGTTAATACAAGCATTCACTGATTTATTATAACATTAATCCACACTTCCAAAAGTGAATTGATTATTCAAAAAATAATCAAATTGATATTGAAATGCAATATTAATATTGCAAATTATTGCAAAATTGGAACAATATAGGATCATATGACTTTACAATATTGTCTAGATTTTACAAGAGACAATTTATTAAAAAACTATATGCTATTTAGAATTATGTGTTTTAATTATAATCTCATATTCACACAACATTTATGTTCCCCAAAACACCATGCTTTAGCTTATGAAGCTTTAGACCTAAGTCCAAAATGTTGCATGGATTAAAACATGCCATGTCTGTAGTACCCATCTTGTATTGTATAATTATTGCGCAGTCGCCACAGATCTCAAAGTCATTTTTAAAGAATTACTGGTAAACTATACTTTTTTTTAAGCTCTTAGTTTGCCTGAAGATTTTCAGTTTCAGTGGCAGCAATAGGAAAGAGAATTCCAACCTAATACATATTAAATCTCTCTGATTTTAGTGAACGATAATTAAATTACCTTTTGAACTAAAAGCCTTTACTATTTTTTAAGTTATTTTACTCATTTGTAATAGTGAAGCAGACAGCCCTAGAGCCCAACCCTTCTAAGAGACACCTGGTCTGGCTTAACCTCCTACACCAAGCAAAATAGGCCACACATTCTTTTGAAATTGTCCTTGACAAGATAACTACAAAATGGGCCATAGATAGCCTCAGCCCACCTATGGGTACAGATTTAACATCTTAAAAAAAAAAAAAAAAAAAAAAGTGAGCCTATTCCTCCATCCTGGGGGATCAAGCCATTGTCTAGAAAAAAATATACTCATCCCCAAGCCCTGAGTGCCTGTGTGAAGGTCAGTCCTAAGCATTCAGGATGAATTTACATTTCCTTGTCTGCTCTCTGTAAAAGCCCACCTCCGCAAGCTGCCTGCCAGCAGTCTTGTAGGCAACAGCCCCAATTGCTCCTTTCCTTGTTCAAGAAATAAAGGCGTCTTTCTGATCACCCACCTCGGCCTCTTGTTTACTGGGTATAAAAAGTCACACTGGGTAAAACCTGGGGTTTTCATCTGGCAACATTTCATAATAAATGCACATAGTACGAAGTTCAACAGGTACAAAAGGGAACAGAATGAGAAGTCCTTCCTCCTACTGCAGTTGCCAGCCATCTAGTTCCCATCTCTACCAAAAAAGGAAAGAAAGTGGTTGGTTCCCTCATTTTTGGCTCAGACACCAGTTTCTTGGGGAAGATAAAACATGGCTTTTCTTTTTTCCTTGAAGAAATTGTGAAATATTTTGTTTTTATTTTAATACTGTATTATTTGGTATGCTTCCAGCTCTTGGCACCATAAATGTTAAAAAGTGAGTATAAAATTATACAGAAAAACAAAATTATTGGTTAATACCGTTTAATCCATAGAAGCATTTTAGTTTTTTAAATTAGGTATTAATTTTGAAACTGATGCACGTTAGTATAACTTTTACAGTCTTACACAAATATATTAATATTTTCTGGCTAGAACCAACATTTATCTTCTAAACAAACTTTAAGATAACATTTTATTTTGTTTCAATTAAGCATTTTGAAGCTACTTAAAAAGTACTTTTTCCAAAAGACAACCATCGGAAATCATGGAAACTCCAGGGTACCACTTGAAAAACTAATTATATTACAATATATTTGTAGACCCCTATGTGTCTGTCAGTTTGTTGTATTATGGGGGCTTGCATGTTGCTGTGATGCTGGAGGGTATGCCGCCGGTATTCAGAAACCAGCACAGTCACCCATGGAGGGCGGGTTTCACCTGAGCTTCCAGACTAAGACAGACTAGGAAGGATGCAGGGACCATCAATTGCTCATATCCAAGTTCAAGCCGAAAATGAAGAAAATCAGAGCAAGTCCACGAGAGCCAAAATACGACGCTGAGTATATCCCACCTGAATTTAGAGACCATCTCAAGAATAGATTTGACGTGTTGAATGCTAATGACTGAAGACCAGATGAGATGTGGAATGACATCGAGGACATCATATATGAAGAAAGCAAGAGGTCATTGAAAGGAAAGAAAGAAAAGACCAAGATGGATGTCAGAGGAGACTCTAAAACTTGCTCTCGAAGGTCGAGCTGCTAAAGCAAAAGGAAAAAATGATGAAGCGAAAGAACTGAATGGAAGATTTCAAAGGGCAGCTTAAGAAGACAAAGTATTATAAGGATATGTGCAAAGAGCTGGAGATAGAAAGCCAAAAGAGAAGAACACACTCAGCATTTCTCAAGCTGAAAGAACTGAAGAAACAATTCAAGCCTTGAGTCGGAATAGTGAAGGATTCTATGGGGAAAATATTAAACGATGCAGGAAGCATCAAAAGAAGATGGAAGTAATACACAGAGTCATTATACCAAAAAGAATTAGTCGACGTTCAGCCTTTCAAGAGGAGGCATATGATCAGGAACCGATGGTACTGAAGGAAGAAGTCCAAGCTGCACTGAAGGCATTGGCTAAAGACAAAGCTCCAGGAATCGATGAAATATCAATTCAGATGTTTCAACAAACGGATGCAGCACTGCAAGTGCTCACTCGTCTATGCCAAGAAATATGGAAGACAGCTTCCTGGCCAACTGACTGGAAAAGATCCGTATTTATGCCTATTTCCAATAAAGGTGACCCAACCAAACGTGGAAATTATAGGACAATATCACTCACAAGCAAAATTTTGCTGAAGATCATTCAAAAACGGCTGCAGAAGTATATCGACAGTAAAGTGCCAGAAATACAGGCCGGTTTAGAAGAGGATGTGGAACCAGGGATATCATTGCTGATGTCAGATGGATCCTGGCTGAAAGCAGAGAACACCAGAAGGATGTTTACCTGTGTTTTATTGACTATGCAAAGGCATTCGACTGTGTGGATCATAACAAATGATGGATAACATTGCGAAGAATGGGAATTCCAGAGCACAGTTAATGTGCTCATGATGAACCTGTACACAGATCAAGAGGCAGTTGTTTGGACAGAACAAGGGGTTACTGAGTGGTTTAAAGTCAGGAAAGGTGTGTGTCAGGGTTGTATTCTTTCACCATACCCATTCGATCTGTATGCTGAGCAAATAATCCGAGAAGGTGGACTATATGAAGAAGAACGGGGCATCAGGATTGGAGGAAGACTCATTAACAACCTGCGTTACGCAGATGACACAACCTTGCTTGCTGAAAAGTGACGAGGACTTGAAGCACTTACTAATGAAGATCAAAGACCACAGCCTTCAGTATGGATTGCACCTCAACATGAAGAAAACAAAAATCCTCACAACTGGACCAATAACCAACATCACGATAAACGGAGAAAATATTGAAGTTATCAAAGATTTCATTTTACTTGGATCCACAATCAACACCCACGGAAGCAGCAGTCAAATCAAAAGATGCACTGCATTGGGCAAATCTGCTGCAAATGATCTCTTTAAAGTGTTGAAAAGCAAAGACGTCACCTTGAAGACTAAGGTGTGCCTAACCCAAGCCATGGTGTTTTCAATCGTATCATATGCATGTGAAAGCTGGACAATGAATAAGGAAGACCAAAGAAGAACTGGCGCCTTTGAATTGTGGTGTTGGCGAAGAATATAGAATATACCATGGACTGCCAAAAGAACGAACAAATTGTCTTGGAAGAAGTACAGCCAGAATTCTCCTTAGAAGCAGGGATGGCGAGACTGCATCATACATACTTTGGACATGTTGTCAGGAGGGATCAGTCCCTGGAGAAGGACATCATGCTTGGCAGAGTACAGGGTCAGCGGAAAAGAGGAAGACCCTCAAAGAGGTGGATAGACACAGTGGCTGCAACAATGGGCTCGTGCATAACAACGATTGAAAGGATGCCACAGGACTGGGCGGTGTTTCGCTCTGTTGTGCACAGAGTTGCTATGAGTTGGAATCGACTCCATGGCACCTAACAACAACAACATATTTGTAGAAATTAAAAAAGGTCTATGTTCAAAACTCTAATAGCACAAGTCCTATATTGAAGGAAAAAAAAAAAAAAGATTAACGTAGACAGGTTAGTAAATATTTAAAATTTTAATCCTCAGCTCTCATTACCACCACATCTCAGAGTTTAAATTTTAAAAATTACTCAGTCTTCTATCTTTTCATCAAATCCCTGACTTTTTGGTAACTGGGAATATAAAGGCGCACGTGGGGGGCAGTATGGCTGGCTTTGTACTTTTGTTTAAAAATTCTGACTTGGAGTTTTGGGTTTGGGGATAGCATACTCCCCGGCTAAAATTTCACTAAGTGCTATATTGTTTCTTCTCATCAATTCAATAAGAATTTCACTTCAAGTGCACCTCGAAGATGTACTACCTTGTCTAGAATAAAAGTCCCCATTAGAGGGAACAGTTTACCTAAAATATCCCTGGCATACCAATTCTAATTCTCAAGAACTCAAAAATTATCTGGCTATAGTCATAACATATACACATCAAATATGCTAATATTCTCACTAGGCACTTCCTTGAAAGCTACAGAATGTAGCTAAATTCACACAAGGAAGAAAAGCACTCAGGCTAGTCAGGCTTAGTTTTACCTGGGGGAATTTGATAACTTCAACTAATATGTTAGCCTTCAGGTTCATGGGTGGTGCAAATGGTTAACACACTCAGCTTCTAACCAAAAGGTTACCAGTTCAGGTCCATCCAGAGGCACCTCGGAAGAAAGACCTGGTGATCTACTTCAGAAAAATCAGCCGGTGAAAACCCTATCAAACACAGTTCTACTCTGACACACACGGGATGGCCGTGAGTCACACACAGTCCACTCGACAGCAACTTTTTTTTCCTCCCCAGGTTCATATAGGGGGACCTATAAACTCCAATGGAAACCCCAGTGGCATAGTGGTTAAGTGCTACGGCTGCTAACCAAGAGGTCAGCAGTTCGAATCCAGCAGGCGCTCCTTGGAAACTCTATGGGGCAGTTCTGCTCTGTCCTCTAGGGTCGCTGTGAGTTGGAATCGACTCGACGGCATTGGTTTTTTTTTTTTTTTTATATAAACTCCCATAAAAGCAGGAAAATAGCACATTCCAATTAGTCGGCCCTTAGGTCAAATCTTTCACTGTGAACACAAGCCTCATTCAGGTCTTTATCTCTAAAGTTCAGGTTCTGGGAAAAACACAACCAAAGCTGGGTGAGGGATGATTCTCCAAGAATTCAAGTATTTTGCTTCAGGTAGTACAGTTCTGGCTACTGCCTCAGAGACTTCACGGCAGCCAGAAACGGCATTCCTCAAATGATGTGGGTTGACACACTGACACTAGATTTACTCTTCGGTAACAGCAAGAAGAACAAGTGGTGTGGTCCAGGTCTAAAGACACACACAAGCAGTCTGCTCCACTCACCCTCTGTCAAATACAGTCAGTCCCAGTCATGGCACCGAAACAGTGAAATAAATCAGCCTGTGCACCAGGTTTCGTTTTCATCTGCTAGGGTCTTTATTTTACTGGTCAATACTCTAACAATTGTCATAAAATGTTTCAGATATAGAGTCAGATTTTAAGGAAGTAAACAGCATGTTCTAGCCATCACAACATTTTCTACAGCATCAACAAAATAATAATAAAAAAAATTATACCATCTTTTTAGTCACAGAGAAAAAAAATATATAGCTTTTTTTTTTTTTTTTTAAAGTAACAATTCTAAAGAAAGCTTGTGATTGTTTGGCCCAGGCATCACATGCACTGAAATTAGGCAACTACACTGCTCTTTAAAGTGTCACCCTTCTTTCCAATAGGCCCACCCTAAGCTTAGCCATGTTATTCAGCATGAGTAAGATTTAATGCCTTCAGACTTCCAAACAGCAAAGAACAGTAACAGCACTTTTTATGGTGCTTTATAGTTCGCAAAAATATGTTTATATATACTATCTCATTGAGTTTAATGTTCATTTAATCATTCAGTATTGTTGAGACAGAGCTAAAGAACACATTTTTAAAAACCTTTTCTTTGTTTATTCAAGCCATGGTTAGTCGATCAATCTTCAGAGATGAGTTCAAATGGAATTCACACTTTCTATAAAGCTCTATGCAACTATTCCCGACAGTCATCAACCATTCTTTCCTCAGTGTTCTGTAACATTTTTTTTACACGATTCGTACGGAACTTGTAACACTGCAATATAGTGAGTATCTGAGTCCCATGTTAGATTCTGAGTTCTGTAAGGACAGAGGTGTATCTTAGACATCTTTGAATTCTCTCAGCCCTCTGGTATATGCCTGCCACATATTAAAAGCTCAACATATTCATTCAACAAATAACCTTAAAACTATGTTTGCTGTATCAAATGGACAAGAGGTGCTTATTTAGATACCATGTGACACACTATTAGACTTCTGACAACTAAAAAAAAAAACTTGTTGCTGTCCAGTTGGTCATAGAGACCCTGTAGGAAAGAACACAACTGCCCCATAGGGTTCCCGAGGCTGTAAATCTTTACGAAAGGGGACTGTCATATCATTCTCCCACAGAGCTGCTAGTGGCCTCAAACCACTGACCTTCCAGTTGGTGCCCAAGCACTTTAACCACTGCATCAAGCTGAGGAAGAGTTTTTGGAAGGGGTATTCTCGGGAAACTACCAATTCTGAAAACACATTCCTCTTACTGGTCACTATAGTTCAGCTGACACAATTCAAATTTTTCACCTAGAGAGCAAAGAAATGTATTTCATTCCTATTCCAATTGTTCGTGGCTGCCTGGAGGCCACATTCAGGCTTCATAGAATTAGTAATATATGTCCTAAGCAAGAGACAGAGAAACTTATGATGAGAAAGGCATGAATGACATATACTTGTCATCCCTGCTCTAAAAGGAATGTGGAGGGAATGGAGACATGATGAATACTCGTAGAGTTCTTTGATAACACTGTTTTCCAAGATCAGAAGAACTGAAGATGATACAATTTTGAGTTGAGAATGAATTTTACAGGCTCTTGTTGATAACTTTAGATAGTATATCTGTATAGAGAGTAAAATTTTTTATCTTTTAGTCTGAGGACCTCTGTGAATAATTACTGAAGCCACTTTTCAATTTTATCCTTTAGAAAATGAAGTAAATTGTGCTGAAGCATTCTTAGAGGACATAAAATACAAATTCCAATTTCATTAAGTAGCATACAATGAAATGGGTCTGTATTTCTTTAACACTGTATTTTAATAACAAACAAATGAGGTTTCTAGCACAGTACAAACAAGTTACAAGGTACTTACAGGATGCTATCTAAATCCATGCAGCGCATGGAATAATGAGATAACAAAGATGGAAACCAAATCAAAGTTCAAAAATAAAAATGAAAAAGGAATATTTTAACCATATGATGTTTAATAATGGCTCTAACATTCTAGAATAAAAGTAACTATTTAGATTGTAAAATGACAGAAAATGAGCACTTAGGAAATCCCTTCATTCTATCTAACCTACTTATAGTATTCTAAAGTTATTATTGTTGTTGTGTGCCGTCAAGTTGATTCCAACTCACAGCGACCCTATAGGACATAGTAGAACTTCCCCATAGGGTTTCCAAGGAGTGGCTGGTGGATTCCAACATTTTGGTTAGCAGCCGAGCTTTTAACCACTGCGCCACCAGGGCTCCTGGGTTATTTAGCTGCCAAAAATATATCTTGTGACTATTTTATTTAAAATATGGCTGTGATTAAATAACATCTGAAAATAAAATTGCATACCTACTCTCCTGGGGTATCTGAATTAGCAACTGTTTCATTGTAAAACTATAAGAATTTTTAAACAAATTTAAATAACATATTTCCTTTTTTAAAAAAACCATAGTGAAAACACTTTCTCTTCATTTAAAAAAATTGTTTTCTGCTTAAATATTATTTCACAGTGACATGCTTTAAAAGAGATATGAGTCCTTTAAAAATAAGATTTTTCTAACTCCAAGCTTATGCCATGTTGCAAAAACCTCTGGTTAAGAAAAAGTAATATTCTAATCAACCAATAGGCTCAATCACTAGCAGTCAGCATCCAATTTCTTCCTGATGGAGAAAATCATGTCCAAATGGAACAACAGACAGAGCTTTCTGGTGCTGACGTAAAATTTTACTGCAACTGTAATTGCTCTGTTCCCAACAATGCATATATAGAAGCAAGAAAGCAAAGACAAAGGAACTAGACGCTGCAGTCTTTTTTCCTTAGGCTAGCAAAAAACATGGAGAGACCAGCAACTCAAGTAGGGAGAATACCTAGCACCAGTGACATTTGCCTTTAATTAGGGCATTCACAGCTATCTGCAAGATGAAGCTACAAGGAGCTGGACATGATGCTGGCCTGTAGTCCTGCCAAGCCCAAACACTAGCTTAAAAGAATGAAAACAGAGTTTAATTTCCCTCAGTTAAGCACAGTCTGGTTGTTGAAATCACAAAGCCGCAGGCAATGTACCGCTTCCCACCGTACAGCAGTTTAACTAAATTATACTCATACATCTTAAAAAGAATCGGCATCATGAGCACTCAGCTAGTAAAAATGCAAGATTTTATATCTTAAATATGAAGAGCGGGGAAAAGGAGACAATAGATAAATACTAATATTTTGAAAAAGCCATATATTAATGCATGACTTAAATTTTTTTAAATAAATTAAAAATTTTAAAACCTCTAACTTATATTTTCATAAGGAAAATGAAATATTCTTGACTGAACAAAAAATATGACTATAAAAAGATGATATAACTAACCAAATGATACCTATACAACAGTATTTGTATAGATGTAACTGAATAAGCTAATGGCTCTGAGTAACAATTTCATTTAAATGAACCAAAATTTTCAATTTTATACCTTTCCATAAGGCATGAAATTCAAATGTGATGTGTCTAATTCTAAAATTCACCGTATACTCTACTTCAGTCAATGATCTATCTTATTAAAAAGACAGCAAAATCTAGTTTCCATCAATGTTTTGATGATAAAAATATTTTATTATCAAAAAAATTGGAAAAAGATCACATGGAATTCAGCAATTAGAATGGCTTAACCTCTGGTGGTTAACCAAGTGATAATGGGTCTTTAGGTAACACAGATGACGGTCCGGACTGCATTTCCATTCCTCTCACTCTACCATTCTCAGAAGACTTATGAGATATGTACTAGGCAATGAAATGAATTAAGAAAATATGGAGGAATTTCTCAGGGTGGAAGGCCTAAGTTTTATAACAGTTGAAATAAGGCAAATGAAAAGCATTTCTTGGCTTGTCAGGAAGGCACCCTATTACAGTTGCGTCGGCTGAACCAAGTTCTTTCACTCCATCTAAGGTTTTCCCAGACATGAGAAGACATCTACTTGAGGTAAAGTAGTGGATGACTAGAATTGTGATGCCTAAAACAGACCTGAAACTTATGTGTGAATCAAAATTACCTATGGAACTTGTTAGAAAGACATATTGCTGGTCCCCGTCCCCGGATTTTCTGATTCAGTAGGTTTGGGGTCTGAGAATTTACACTTCTAACAAGTTCCTAGCTGCTGGCCTAAGGAACCACTGACTTAAAAGAAATACGCTAGTATATAAATAAAAGTAAACTCTGGTCAGTTCTAAAAATTGTCACCGTATTCCATTCCCACTAGATATAAACACTTAGAGAACAGAAACGCAGCTGAGTAATCTCTGTATACCGTCAAAAGCCTTAACACCATGACTTAAACACAGTACTACTCATAAAACGTTGTCTAGAATCTCTATCAATAGCGCGTTTTAACTTTGCTGTTGATGTGAATACAAACAATTGCTTTGAAAAAACAGTTCAGTATAACATTCCTCCATAAGCCCTCATCCTTAAGTACTGTTTATTTAGCTAAGACTTTACTTTTGAATTTGAATATTTGCACAATGTTATTTTACTATAACCTGACGTTATGCAAAATGTGGACTTGGTGACTGAAGAGGCTCTGCACAACGTATCAGTGTAAGAGGCAGCATCAAATAGTAGCTATGGAGCACAAGCTCAGAAGCCAAACTGCCTGGGTCTGCCATTTGACTTGTTCAGGGTCACACACAGTACTTAACACTGTGCCTCAGTTTCCCCACATGTAAAATTGAAATAATCAGAGTATCTGCCACAAAGGACATGTGACATGCTGTAACATTTCCTGTTTTTTTTTTTTTTTGGGTGCACAGTAAGTGCTATATGTATGTTAGCTCCCATTATTCTATGTTATAATTTATAATTTGCTTTGTAGAGCATTGTTTTTCAAAGTGCAGTCCATCAGAATCACCTGGCTAGCTTGTTTAAAATGCAGATTTCTGAATCTATCCCAAATGTTCTAAAATAGAACCTCTGGATATAGGATCTAGGAATCTGTTTTAATGAATAATCGTGAGGATTCTCACATACTGTACAAAGCCTACTAGTGCAGAGCAGGTAAAAGTGGGATGGGTTGGGGAGCATCTGAGTTCAGATAAAATGATCAAATGCCTCCAGGACTGGAAAACAAAGGGCAATCAATGACCAGAGGACTAGCTCCCAAACTTTCTAAATGATAACAGTCACCTGGATGCCAGGAAATTGTGACTGAGTAGATACACGCCCTTTTTGCAAATGCTCCAAGTGAGTCTTATCAAAGCAGTTGGCAAACACTGCCCTAGAGGTTCTATGGATTTCTAGTACTCCCCAACCAATTTTGTCTAAATTTGGAGTGTGGTGACAGGACTTGTGCTGGTATAGTGACAGGACTTGTGCTCCAGAAAGAGTTCAAGGTACCAAGTAAATCTGTTCACTCAAAAGCACTTAAGCATTACTAAGCAATGGGTCACAAAAGCGGATGTTGTCTTGTTCTCTGCCCATAAGAAACTTACTATGTAACAAACTATAAAATCCATACTTTATTACCTGGAATTGGTTAAATATTTTATACTGTGATGCAAGCCATGGACTTCAAAGTCGGTCTGGAGTAGCGGTTTCCAAAATGTGGCCCCTAAACCCAGTGGCATCACCATCAACTTGTTAGAAATTCAAACCGCCTGGTCTAACCCCAGATGTACTATGTCAGAAGTTCTGAGGATGCGGCCCATCAATCTGTATTTAATCAGCTTTCCAGGTGATACTGATGCTTGCTCAAGTTTGGGAACCACTAGCCAAGCAACAAGAATCCCCTTCAGCAGTTTCTCTACTGTAAGGTTGCTGAATCCTGCCAGGACTTTGCTTCCCTTCCAGTCCATTAATCTCTCCCCCTTCCACCCCATACCCAACTAATCAGATTTACAAAAATAACCTACACATTTCAAAAAGAACATAAAACTTTATTAAGAACATCTTATACTGTCATCAGATACAGCCAAAGAAAATGGGGTCAACAAATAGGGAGACTTCATCTTCTCGTGTGCTACTGCCACTTCAGAACACTTGGCTAAAATTACACTTGGCAACAAATGCTCTGTATAAATAAATTCAGTAACACAATGTTCCGTTTCTATACAGAGAAGAACTAGGTTTACACTTTAAAAAGCTTTGATATAGTGCAACAACTATGAAACAAGACATCTTTAGGAGCTGTTCCTTAATAGAATACAAAGCGATTTAGTAGTTCTGTGTTATTTCATATAACGCTAATTTTTTAGAAATGAAAATTCAGAAAGAACATTTTAACTTTCCCAATTAATTCATTCCTGCTTCCGAGTATTTTCTCTCTAAAAATTTCTCAGAATCAGTTCAGTGACTACACTTTAAAAGGTGAATTGCTCACCTACGGTGACAACTAACAGCCTGGTTTTGTTCTTCTAATTTTGCAAATCAAGATGATCAGGCCACCCCAGCTTTTGCTGATTCTGAAGGATTTCTTATAGAAAAACCCTCATTCAGAGTGCATGTGAGAAGCGGTACCAAACAGCTGTATCTGTGTGGTTTTCCTAGAGGAAGAGGCTGGCTAGAGCACAGCTGATTTCCTCAGAATTCCAGATTTCCTCATGTATTTCTACCTACTGTAATGACGGAAGGAGCAGAGGGAGCGCCAGTGAATCTGCTCATATTGCCACTCCAGAAAGCTCTCTGCACGGTTTGTGGAGGAAAACCACAGCGCCCCTACTGCAAGGCTGGTGACGAGCTTTTCTCTTGAAGGGCCAGGTCAAACTGCACTCAAGATGCATGATTTGCCTCAGGTATACAGGAGAGAAGGTGCTCATGATTTAATTTTATTTCATGAGAAAATATAGTCTTCATTTTAGGAAAGAAGACTACTTACTGCTAAGGCTTACCATGTTAACAATCATAAGGCTGAAAACATGACTTAATCTAGACCCCACTGTTTATGTTTACAGTTAGTGGACTATCGGTCAGGGGGTGGGACTGAGGGTGGGTTTCAGGTTCTTGAGTACTATCACTTATCACAAAACCCATCAAGCTCTTTAAAAAAATAATGCATTTTTATCATAAATATTTAGAGCAGATACTGGCATTAAAACCAGTATCTAAGTCTGAAGTCTGTCTTAAACAGTGAAAATATTTCAACAAACTCCTAATAGATTCCAAATCTCCCCAGGAGTATATAGCTTACAAATCAGTTTTAAAAGGAAAAAAGTATTTTAAATGGATAAGTCACCACTTTAGCAGATCATAAATAAGGTCAAGATGTTGAAAATAAGTTGACATACTAACAAATTTTGTTTTCACATTGACAACAAAGGACTAACTTACTTGGTATACTTTTATAATAGGTTACAAAGGTTTTACAACTGTGCATTTGTTACCCTCCCAAGTTCAATCTTTTTCGACTGTTTCCTACACTTAGGGACAGAACTACATAGTCCAACCTGAGACACACCAACATGTGAATCTGGCTCCTACACACCATTTCCTTATTTAGGCTAACATTACAAATGCCAGCCAGGATCTACTATTAGTAATTTGTCAAACACAGTACAAGTTCAGTACATTCATGGATAAGTGGATTAGGTTCCCAGGTGAGCTTTCTGTGGGAGTGTCCACAGGTAACTTACTATTGTTTCAGTGAGAAAATATGCCCCGAGTTCCAAAAGCTAAGTAAAAAAACTTTAGAATATGGCCCATATCTAGACGGAGACTACTTACATGTGCCGCTGTTCTGGGGAGAGGCCAAATTATTAATAGCACTGTTTCCAGAACTACTAGCTATTAAAATGTTTGCCTTCTCCTTCACATGTAAATTCATTTTAACTATATCCTCTAGTTCTGAGAAAGAAACAGTGAAGCCATTCAGACCAGTGAGACATAACTGGTTGTGGGATTTAAAAGAACTATTATTAACTATTCAAATCTGAATCTGCTTACAACAAAAAGAAAAATGTCTAATATGTAAAGCAACAAATGAGAAACATATTCATCCTAAGTCATTACTGGATACAAATCCACAGCTTAATAACGTGCCTTAAAAACAAAGGATGAGAGCATGCAGCTGCTCTGACACACAGGGTTAGAAATAACAGGTAGAAGTACATTTGTTTGGTATTTCTGAATATACAAATATAAAATTTACCACATCTACCCTGTAGTGCAGGCTACTTAATTTCCAAATTTACAGTCATTCAAAAACCTTGAGGAAACATTAAAAATGTTCAGGCTACTTCACTGAATGTTACTGAATATTGTGTTCTTGAGCTATTAAGAGCTAAAAATACTATTGTTTTTAAAGCTATGTGACTAAGGGAGTAATAAAAGTATCATTATTATTATTATTATTTTTAATCCCACAGATGGCCTTATGTTAAAGGGATCACTTATGCCAAAAGGAGGCTGACTTGACAAACAGGTATCAGTTCCAGAGTCAAAGGTGTCCTTTTGGTAGAGTGGCAAAATTTACTAACATTTCCAAAGCATTTTTCATATTAATCTACTCAAATAATTCTAAATAGTTTAATCAAGGAAGTCCTATTCAATACTCTTTTTTCTACACTAGTAGTTGCAATGGAATCCCTATAGAGCTACTGTAGAAAAGTTTCGATAGCCTTTGATCTGATCCTCAAAATGACACCCATGTTTAGTGTTATATTACTGGCCTCTAGGGAATAAGGAATCAAAGGCATTGAGAGGCACGGAACTGATGTTTTGTTTGGGGAGAAGGGTGAAGATTAAGTTAGAACATTTAGTCCCTTCTACAATCAAGTCCCGACTACACCATAATAAAGTCTCACCAATTCCTGATTAGTTCTTACCCTTTACAAATTACATAGCATACAGTGATTAGATACTGAAGAAAGTAAAGAAAACCATTCGAAAATACACGAAGAAATAGAAACATGGAATTTCTTACAAGGCCCTGAATCAAAAAAATTTACAAAAAGATCTTTTGAAAATAATCACTATTTGGAGCTTATTAATACACAGAGATCATCACATTGTTTAAACTAAGTCATGTTAAGTTACCAATAAAATAGTAAACAAACCAACACTTTAAACAATTTTATAAATTACTCGTTTCTTTTGTTAGTGTCTCTCTCTCAACAATATACAAAAATAATGCTACAGGACTATCCACCTAACCTGTCTCCATTTCTTGCAAAGTCCTGGAGCTCTGAAAAGAGACTGGTCATCAATCTTCACTGTAGATGTCCCCAGCAAAAGGCAGGTGCATGTGGCTTCCAGTGACATTGGGCAATCGAGATAAGTCTGGCAGACTCTGGATCCGGGACCTGAGTTCTTTGCGTACCAGGGAAACTCTGGCTAATTTCCGCTTATATTCCTGAAAAATTAAACCACTTTCATTAGTATTCTGGAGATTTAGAGAAGAGTTATCTAGCTAACACTGCATAAAATCTGGTACTGCACTCAGTTAATGCCAAATAAAAAGGTTATTACAATATGAGTCTTAGGATCAAGAGATGCCTTAGAAACATATAACTAGGTAAACTATCATTATTACAAAAAACCCCACTATTTTTAGCTGCTGTTTTTCATCTGGAGAAAGAAGACTATTAATGTACTTAATATAATTAATATACAGCATATAAGATTTTCAGGGATCACTGAGTTTGGATAAGAAAAATTACATTTACTTTCACAAACTAAACTGAAATTTAGAATTGTTTTTAATTGTGAATTGAGGCAACAAACCATAGGAGTATTATCAGGATCTATGACTTTGTCTCCAACAGAAACCAGTTGTTTCATACCATATTACAGTGTTTGCAGCTACCTTAAAATACTGTTTACATTTATCACTACTTTGAAGCTATGGTAGTTACTAGACCCACTACCAAATGTAATGTATTAGTTAAAAAAAAAAACCATCACCATTTAGTCAATTCCAACTCATAGCGATCCTACAGGGCAGAGCAGAACTGCCTCGTAAGGTTTCCAAGGAGCAGCTGGTGATTTGAACTGCTGACATTTTGGTTAGCAGCCAAGTTCTTAACCATTGCAAATAGTAGCCTAAGGAGTCATAGGCTTGAGTCCAAATCAAGATCATGTTTGGTTTAGAGAGAAACAGCTCATTCTCAATGTAGTGGGAATCTCCTTTCAACTTAGAGTTCCAGACCTCTACGTGGAGAGGTGGAGGACTCTTCTACACCCCACCACCTAGTGGTGATAGACTGGGGGGAGGGAGAAATCTAGCAAATGGGTATTCTTCATCCTTCCCACCACCGCCAATTCTCAAAAACAAGACATAGCAGGTTGAGTGGAAAAACTTTACATTCTGAGTAGGTAGACTATCCCCAAAGAGTCCCAATTCAGCAGTGTTTCTAAACCATGGCTGCATATCAGAATCACCTAGAAAATTGTGAAGAGAATTCTGATGTCCAGGCCTCACCGCACAGCAATTAAACAAGAATCTCTGGAAGTGGGTCAAGAGCACGTGAATTTTGCAAGAACTTCTAAGAGGAAGCTAAGACACAGTCAGGGATGTGAACCATTTCTCTACCTAGTTTTTCTCCCTAAAATGAAATCAACTAGTGAGATGCACCTGTATTATTGGGCCTCCTCTTTTAAAGGGAGGGTAAGAGGTTTGCCAGAATTAGTATAACCCAAGTGCTCTAAAGGAACAAGGGAAGGGAGAGGGTCCTGAAGCCTAAGAAACTGGGCATACTGGCAGACAAAGCAGGCAAAATTGAAAGCTGGCAAAACTGAAGGACAGCCCTGGGCACATTAGAAAGATGTCAACTCTTGCAATGTCCCTGCATTTCTAATCTATCATGAAAGTTAAGGTGGAGTAAAATACAAAGTTTAAATAGGATCTATAATCTCAAAGCATGATCTTTCTCTTCCCTTCTCTTCTTTACCAGTGGCAAACACAGGAACATCAGATAGGTTTCAGCAAGGTCAGCTCTGAGTAGCGTACAAAACATAAGCACAAGGTATTTCATGTTCTAGATGCACACTTATTATACCCCTCCTCCCTCCACATTTAGCGTGCATTTCTTTCTCAGCACACCTGTATAGTGGCAAACACATACCTTGATCTGTATCACACCAGCAAATCCCACCGTTCTTAGCTGAATAATACCTAAGGCACTCTGGGGTCAGCAAAATATATTCAGATGCTGTCCAAACATGTTGAAAGGCAATTTACCTTCTGCTCCTCTTAGGGCTATATGCTTTGAGAAATGTCCTAAGTGGCCAATATTGTCCACTCTAATTTCTAATGTCTAGCATGGGATAAAGGAGTGCCTGGGTGGTGCAAATGGTTAAGTGCTGAGTACTAGTCCAAAGGTTGGCAGTTCAAACCCACCCAGAGGCACCTCAGAAAACAGGCCCAGCAGTCTGCTTCTGAAGTCAACTCAACGGCAACTAACAAGAAGAAGCATGGAACAGGCTGTTCTTCAATTGTTAAGACTTATCTTAAACCTTTGATTCAAATTCTATGTGTCAGTTAAAAGCCTTCAACCACAAGGTATGCACTGCGAACAAAAAAATTAGTAAAAATAAACAAAGCTGCCAGGTATCAAACGTCAATTATATGGCAGGCATTTTAACATGAACTCATTCAATTCTCTCAATAGTCTTGAAAACAGGGATTCCCAAAATACAAACAAAAGTAGTAGCCAAGAGATTTCTGTTTAATCAAAACAGTGAGGTATGTACAAGTTACTCAACCCTTTTAGGCATGTCTGTTTATTTATAAAGGAGCCCTGGTGGTGCAGTGGTTAAGCACTCAGCTTCTCCAGTCCCTACCACCCTCACTCCTTTCCAGGCTCCCAGCTGAACCTGTGTTTTTACTTTTTCTACTGTTTTGTAAATGTGCGTCTTGTCTTCCCAAGGGCAGGAGCCTTCTTTATACTACTATACGACACTTCAACATTCATGAACTAGGTGTAATTTGACTTGTGTGCACTTCAAGTGGATTGATCCTAGCTTGAAATTTGAATCACCTCTAGAAAAGAAAATTCTCTTTACAGCAACACTGAGTAGACAGCAAGTGTCTTATATAAGACCTACTTTAAACCCAAACATTCCTACAAGAACCTTTTCTATTCTAGCCTCACACAAACCTCCAATGATTGGCTATCATTCAAGTTATTTCTGAAATTATATACTGTTCTTTCGTTTTCATATCCAAATTAGGGGGAAACACACTTTGTATATATATTTCCTACAGTGTCCAACAGAGCACTGGGTATTAGTAGGTCCCCAGTTAATACTCCTGGGTATAGTCAGACTATCCGGATTGAAGTACTGCCTCTTCAATTTACTACCTATGTGACCTTGGCCAAGGACTCCCCAGTATTATCCAAGCCTCAGCTGCTTCATCTGTAAAATGGAGTTATCTATTTTACAGGGCTGTGAGAATCAAATTAACTAATATGGAAGTTTTTAAATTATGAAGTGCTATGTAATTCCACTTATCATTATGGAATGGTATCACAACCATGTTGCAGTAAGACTTGCTAAGAGAATAAATTTTCCACACTTGGACGTTCTTACTCATTTTAGGGTTGACTCAGACATAGTTATTCTAAAATTCCATTTACTTTAAATAAATGTCCTAACTATTAAGCTATTTCTGAAGTTAAATATTTATGATTACCTTTTTCTTGCACATGCTGCTAATAATTCTGCTCTCATACATGATTATGGCTTTTAAAAAACAACTTGGATAATTTCAACTGCATACACATGGGATCTTTAGTGGCCAATTAAAGGCTGTGACTGAGAATTTCCAGCATCATCCCTACTGGATTGTTACAGTCCAGTGGCTTCCGATGCACTTCCTGAGAGACAGCTGCTGTAGCAGAATGAGGGCTGGACCAAGCTAGGGAGCTCAATTCTAGTGAGTTGCCACTGTGACTTTTAGAGGAAGCTTGAGCAGACAGTCCAGACTTCAGAATGCTCTGAAAACCGGACTTTAGTCAGTCTCAGTCTCTCCCGCTTTTCATCTGTGAAATCATTTAACAATATGATTGGGATGGGGAAATCCCAGTTAAAAAACATGTACTAAATCCCTCCCCCCACAAAAGAAACAGGACACCTACCAGGATGGTTAAAGAACCCCCCCACCCATGTTTCTTAAAAATGGAGACAGTGTTGTGTCATAATACCACATGACACTTTATTCCACACTATTTCCAAAGTTCCACCTATGCAAACATCCAAGCCATTTCATTTCTTCCTATAAACCTCAAATAAGTAAACATTGTCTCAAATCCAATTGCTTTAGTTGTGGCAACTTCAAAATGACCTATTTTATTATTCTTATCAGTCTTCATTCTTATTATTCTTCATAATAGAATTAAAATAAGTGGGATCTTAGGTAATGGAAGAATAAACGTTGAAGGTCATATGTGAAGACAGTCTTCACAACACATTATAGAAGCCTTAGGTTGATGGTAATCTTCACAATCCTGGTTCATTTCTTCTCCTGAAGATCCCTAAATGGTTCTGTTGACACATGGCATTTCATTATGTCCCTTGACTCTCAAGAAGTAAACGTTAGTCTTTCTTAAACCACAGGCTTCAATATAACTATTATGAAGTTTTGATTCTCATTTTTCAAATTCCACGATTTGCCTTTACTTCATTTTGCTTGCCCTGTGTTTGGGGCTCCCTAGTGGCTGCTGCTGGAGTGTTAAATGGGAGCCATGATGGCGCAGTGGTCAAGAGCTCAGCTGCTAACAAAAAGGTTGGCAGTTCGAAGCCATCAGCCACTCCTTGGAAACTCTATGGGGCAGTTCTACTGTCCTGTAGGATCGCTACAAGTTGGGATCCACTCGATGGCCAACGGGTTTGGTTTTTAGCATTAAACGGAAAAAGTTAATTGGGATTTAAAAAGAAAAAAACCATTATGTTATCCTGCCTCTATTCTATGGGTATTCTGAAGAAGTATGTTATCCAACATACATATAAACTGCAGGATCACCACGAACGGTCATTTCCTAAAATTAAAAATGCAGCAAGTTAAATTGTGACTTATATGACTTATATTAGGTAGTATAGTTCTACCATTAAAATGTCTCTGGCATTCCTGGTAGTGGAGGGGAATTGTCATTTTCTCATGAATAGCATTTGGGCTTTGAAAGGATTTTTTTTTAAGAGACCAGTAATAGTAATGGTAGCAACGTAGAGAAGACACAAAGGAAAAGAAACAGGAAGGCAAGGAACTGTTGTTGTTGTTAGGTGCCGTTGAGTCGGTTCTGACTCATAGCAACCCTACGCACAACAGAACGAAACACTGCCCAGTCCTGCACCAACCTTACAATCATTGTTATGCGCAGGCTCATTGTTGCAGTCACTGTGTCAATCCACCTTGTTGAGGGTCTTCCTCTTTTCCGCTGACCCTGTACTCTGCCAAGCATGATGTCCTTCTCCAGGGACCGATCCCTCCTGACATGTCCAAAGTATGTAAGACGCAGCCTCGCCATCCTTGCCTCCAAGGAGCATTCTGGCCGCACTTCTTCCAAGACAGATTTGGTTTTTGGCAGTCCATGGTATAGTCAACATTCTTCGCCAACACCACAATTCAAAGGTGTCAATTCTTCTTCGGTCTTCCTTATTCATTGTCCAGCTTTCATAGGCATATGATGCAATTGAAAATACCATGGCTTCGGTCAGGCACACCTTAGACTTCAGGGTGACATCTTTGCTCTTCAACACTTTGAAGAGGTCCTTTGCAGCAGATTTACCCAATGCAATGTGTCTTTTGATTTCTTGACTGCTGCTTCCATGGCTGTTGATTGTGGATCCAAGTAAAATGAAATCCTTGACAACTCCAATCTTTTCTCCATTTATCATGATGTTGCTCACCGGTCCAGTTGTGAGGATTTTTGTTTTATGTTGAGGTGCAATCCATATTGAAGGCTGTGGTCTTTGATCTTCATTAGTAAGTGCTTCAAGTCCTCTTCACTTTCAGCAAGGAAGGTTGCATCATCTGCATAACGTAGATTGTTAATGAGTCTTCCTCCAATCCTGATGCCCCGTTCTTCTTCATACAGTCCAGCTTCTTGGATTATTTGTTCAGCATACAGATCGAATACGTATGGTGAAAGAATACAACTCTGACGCACACCTTTCCTGACTTTAAACCAATCAGTATCCCCTTGTTCTGTCCGAGCAACTGCCTCTTGATCTATGTACAGGTTCCTCATGAGCACAATTAAGTGTTCTGGAATTCCCATTCTTCGTAGTGTTATCCATGGTTTGTTATGATCCACACAGTCGAATGCCTTTGCATAGTCAATAAAACACATCCTTCTGGTATTCTCTGCTTTTGACCAGGATCCATCTGACATCAGCAATGATATCCCTGGTTCCACGTCCTCTTCTGAAACCAGCCTGAATTTCTGGCACTTCCCTGTTGATATACTGCTGCAGCCGTTTTTGAATATCTTCAGCAAAATTTTGCTTGCGTGTGATATTAATGATATTGTTCTATAATTTCCACACTTGGTTGGATTGCCTTTCTTGGCAATAGGCATAAATATGGATCTCTTCCAGTCAGTTGGCCAGGAAGCTGTCTTCCATATTTCTTGGCATAGATGAGTGAGCACCTCCAGCACTGCATCTGTTTGTTGAAACATCTCAATTCATATTCCATCAATTCCTGGAGCCTTGTTTTTCGCCAATGCCTTCGGAGCAGGTTGGACTTCGTCCTTCAGTACCATCAGTTCCTGATCGTATGCCACCTCTTGAAATGCTTGAATATCCACTAATTCTTTTTGGCGTAATGACTCTGTGTATTCCTTCCATCTTCTTTTGATGCTTCCTGCGTTGTTTAATATTTTTCCCATGGAATCCTTCACTATTACAACTCGAGGCTGGAATTTTTTCTTCAGTTCTTTCAGTTTGAGAAACGCCGAGTGTGTTCTTCCCATTTGGTTTCCCATCTCCAGCTCTTTGCACATGTCATTATAATACTTTACTTTGTCTTCTCGAGAGGCCCTTCGAAATCTTCTGTTCAGTTCTTTTACTTCATCAATTCTTCCTTTTGCTTTAGCTGCTCGACACTCAAGTTTCAGAGTCTCCTCTGACATCCATCTTGGTCTTTTCTTTCTTTCCTGTCTTTTCAGTGACCTCTTGCTTTCTTCATGGATGATGTCCTTGATGTCATTCCACAACTCATCTGGTCTTCGGTCACTAGTGTTCAATGCATCAAATCTATTCTTGAGATGGCCTCTAAATTCGGGTGGGATATACTCAAGGTCATATTTTGGCTCCCGTGGACCTGCTCTGATTTTCCTCATTTCCAGCTTGAACTTGCATATGAGCAATTGGTCTGTTCCAGTCGGCCCCTGGCCTTGTTCTGACTGATGATATTGAGCTTTTCCATTATTTCTTTCCACAGATGTAGTCAATTTGATTTCTGTGTATTCCACCTGGCGAGGTCCATGTGTACAGTCGGAAAGTAGGTATTTGCAGTGAAGAAGTCGTTGGTCTTGCAAATTCTATCATTCCATCTCTGGCATTGTTTCTATCACCAAGGCCATATTTTCCAACTACTGATCCTTCTTCGTTTCCAACTTTTGCATTCCAATCACCAGTAATTATCAATGCATCTTTATTGCATGTTCGATCAATTTCAGACTGCAGCAGCTGATAAAAATCTTCTATTTCTCCATCTTTGGCCCTAGTGGTTGGTGCGTAAATTTGAATAATAGTCGTATTAACTGGTCTTCCTTGTAGGCATATGGATATTATCCTATCACTGACAGCGTTGTACTTCAGGATAGATCTTGAAATGTTCTTTTTGACGATGAATGCAACACCATTCCTCTTCACGTTGTCATTCCCAGCATAGTAGACTCTATGACTATCCAATTCAAAATGGCCAATACCAGTCCATTTCAGCTCACTGATGCCTAGGATATCGATGATTATGTGTTCCATTTCATTTTTGATGACTTCCAATTCTCCTAGATTCATACTTTGTACATTCCAGGTTCCGATTATTAATGGATGTGTGCAGCTCTTCTCATTTTGAGTCGTGCCACATCAGCAAATGAAGATCCCGAAAGCTTTCCTCCATCCATGTCATTAAGGTCGACTCTACTTTGAGGAGGCAGCTCTTCCCCAGTTGTCTCTTGAGTGCCTTCCAACCCAGGGGGCTCATCTTCCAGCACTATATCAGACAATGTTCCGCTGCTATTCATAAGTTTTTCACTGGCTAATGCTTTTCAGTAGACTGCCAGGTCCTTCTTCCTAGTCTGTCTTAGTCTGGAAGCTCAGCTGAAACCTGTACTCCATGGGTGACCCTGCTTGTATCTGAATACTGGTGGCATAGCTCCCAGCATCACGGCAACACCCAAGACCCCACAGTATGACAAACTGACAGACACATGGGGGGGGGGGCAAGGAACTAGTCCAAGCATAAATGGTGCTCGATATTCCAGGAAACCTAAACCCACCAATAAGCATCAGTTTTGACCATGGGGGTTATGTAAGAAGCTAATAGGCAGTATATTATTTTGGTTACTTTTGTTAAAGCAACTTCAAAATCACATGGGGAGAAGAAATTTAAGAAACCTATTAGTCAATTTTCTGCCCGTTGTGCTGATATTTAAAATGAGCAATTCAGCTTAATTATGCTTTTATTTTCACATTTTCTGTATAACCTTTTCACCTACTCTCAAAGTATCCAGAGTTACTAAAGAATCACAATATCGCATGGGTCGTAAAGGACCTAGTACATCTAATCTGGTGTTTTCCAAAGTGAGTATCCCCTGGAACACCGTTCCACAATGTTTTAACAGATGCACCATAAAACAGAGGTTCTGGGCTGTTTGGAGCAAAAATACGCTTCTATGGGTTTCTTTTTCGCTCAGATCCTCGATATGCTGAGGACAGGAGTTAAGCTCTAAGAGTGGATCTGGTTTGCCAGAAAGTCCCTGAAACACATTTTTGCAGAACACCTACTACCATTTCCCAGAGCTAAGTTTATTTATAGTTAGGCAAACACCGGACCCCATATTTCTCCCATCCTTGTTATCCAACCTCTCCTTGAACACCTCCAGAAACAAACTCATTAATTTCTCCCTTGATTTTGACAAATAATTTCACTGACATAGAATTCTAGGTTGGTGTTTTTTTTTTCTTTCAACACTTTAAATATTTCACTTCACTCTCTTCTTATATGTATGGTTCTGATGAGAAGTCTGTTGTAATTCTCATCCTTGTTCCTCTATAAGTGTTTTACCCCCTCTGGCTTCTTTCAAAATTTTCTGTCTTTGGTTTTCTGCAGCAAAATATGACATGTCTAAGTGTAAATTTTTTGGTATTTATCCTGCCTGGTGTTTGCTCAGCTTCCTGAACCTGTGGTTTGTTGACTGTCATTAATTTTGGAAAATTCTCAGGCATTATCACTTGAAATATTTCTTCATTCTTATTACCTTCTGGCATTCCATGTGTGGTGCACCTTCTGAAACTGTCCCACAGTTCTTGGTTTTTTTTTTTTATTATTCTCACCTAGGCAGTGTCCAGTCTACTGGGGAGCATTCTTCATTCCTCTTAACTGTGTTTTTGACCTCCAGCATTTTCTTTTGACTCTTCCTTAGTATTTCTCTCTCTCAACTTACATGGCCTTTTTATTCTTACATGTTGTTCACTTTTTCATTAGAGGCCTTGACATATTAACCATAGCTATTTTAAATTACTGATAATTTCAAAATCTGTGCCATATTTGACTCTGGTTCTGAGGCTTGCTTTGTCTCTTCAGGTTGTTTCTTCTTGCTTTTAGCATAACTTCTTTTGGTGAAGCCAGACATGACGCATCGGTAATAATAACTGAGGTGAACAGGCCTTTAGTGTGAGGTTTTATGTTAATCTGGCTAGGAGTTGGGCTGTGTTTAAAGTTAGCCGTGGATATAGATGCCAGAGGCTGAAGCGCACTACTTTATTAGGCAGCCCTTTTACATGGCAGTTCTAACTGGCAGAATGGTCTTGCTTGCCACCTTTCACAAATCCATTGGTCCCATTTCTACCCTCTGAAGTAAATCCAATCCTTCTATGATAGCTTTCAAAGCATCTTAAGACAGCTAACATACATATTATGCCCTTCACCAATTCTGATCCCTGATATCCCTAGTTCTCTTAACTGTTCTCCAAGGGATTGCTTCCTAATCCTTTGCCATCCTGCCCCCTGCCTCTGGATACACTGTGGTAAGTTAATTCCTTTTTCTAACGTGAAATCTAGAGTTGAAAACACAAATCCAGGTGTGGTTTAACAAGCATTCAATGAAGTAGAACTTACATTCCATATTCTAAACATTAAGCTTATTAGTGTAGTTTAACACTGTACCAGCTACATAACCATGTTAATAAACCCAAAATCAAACCCAGTGCCTTCGAGTCGATTCCGACTCATAGCGACCCTATAGGACAGAGTAGAACTGCCCCACAGAGTTTCAAGGAGCACCTGGCGGATTCGACCTGCTGACCCTTTGGTTAGCACCCGTAGCACTTAACCACACCACCACCAGGGTTTAACCACATTTATAAAAAAAAATCAATGGTTTCTCCCATGAAATTCTGGAAGCCAGGTTCTGACCATATTGATGGAGTTAGCCTGTGAGAATTTAGATGTAGGAATTTGCATTGGAAGTTTTCAGGTAGAAAAAGGGGCGATGAAAACATTACAAAATTTTTACACTGCTCCTCATTCAGTTTGGATGCTATGACCAATGGTCGGACTTGTATAACATCAAATACTTATTAGAGTCATGAGTGAGTTTCAGAGGGTAGCCCTGAATTAGCTGAAGTTGTAAACTGCATACGTGCAGTTTTCAAACTGTTGATAACCAAAAAAAAAAAAAAAAAAGGGTATGAACCTCCACACTTTTACTCTTTTTGATATTTCATGGAGATATATAGATTTTTATATCAAAGAAAACTAAACAAATTTAGCTGTATTATGAAAAGGTAGTGACAATCTCAATAGGAATTAGACTAAAAAAGGATATTTATTGTAGCATAAAGTGCCTAGCATCTAATAAGTTATCAAGATTTATCAAGTTTACTTGATAATGAACTGCATACTTAATATCTGTGCATTTCATTGTATGTAAATTATATCTTAATTGTTAAATGCATAATGGTTTACTAATCCTACAAAATTCTCAAGAACATTTTATCTGGGGTAAGAGGCCGAGATTTTAGAAGAGCTCCATGAATGAAACAAGCTTTGCTCTGAAGTAGTGAGTGGCCTTCTCCATGACCTAACCTAAACATGACCACATCTGAGGGATGCTTTACAGAGAATTCTTGCTTTAGAAAGTTAAGCCTGACAGGATTCTTATTCTGAGATATTACTCTGAATGATATACACCTCTCCTTAAATTTTTGATACTGACTGCTTAAGAGGTTCACATTTTACTTAAACAAATCTGGTACGTGAAATGATATACTCTCCACCAATAAATTAGAATGGCACACTGAAGGTAATGGAGTTAGAGAGTGAGCACTTTTATTAAACAAATAATTTCCAATTTTCTTTGTTGTAAAATTTCCCTCTCATTTGTCACTTAGGCTAAGTTTTCTCAGTAGCCCCCACAAGTATAACTTATTTACCTCCATGTGAACAAATAGTCCTTAGTTTAAAAAAAAAAAAAAAAAAAATTCCACTTCTGTTTGAAATGAAGGGAACAAAATGTACAATAAAACCTGGCTAGCTATAAAACCAAAAACCAAACCCGTTGCTTTTGAGTGGATTCTGACTCATAGCGACCCTATAGGACAGAGTAGAACTGCCCCATAGTTTCCAAGAAGCACCTGGTGGATTCGAACTGCTGACCTTTTGGTTAGCAGCCGTAGCTCTTAATCACTACGCCACCAGGGTTTCCGGCTAGCTATAATGTTGAGGAAAAAAAATCACTTTCACATTTTTTAAGAGACAAAATTGCACATATGCACCTATATAAAACACAACACAAGGGGGTAACAAAATACATCAAAATCTGCCTAATGGTTGTCTTCAAAGGTTGGTGTAAATATGGGTGGTTTTTCAGTATTTTCCATATTTTTTACAATAAGTATGTATTATCTGAGGGGGGAAAAAGGCAAGGACAGAAAAATTTAAACTCCATGTATTGTTTTTATAAGTTGAATTAAACTACTCAGAAGTTCTCAGCTACAGTCATGAGATAAGTAGGGAGTCAAAAGCACTTGGTCATGAGGTTGATACCTACATTTTGCAGATGAGGAAAGATTTTGATATAATTTGTTCATTTCACTCAGTAAATTCTAGAAGACTAACTCCTAATTCCGAGCTCCTTATTTTACTCCACACTCACTAAAAATTGACCTAGAGATCTAAATAGGATGTAAATGTGTACATCTGGCATGGTACAACTGCTGTTTTGGGGTTTTTTTTTTTTCCTCCTCTTCATTTTTTACAACTATGTTTACAATATTTTTAATCTATGATTTTTTTAAGGCTAACAGAAATGCATGAAAATAATATCAGAGGCTGTTTAAGTGGTATTTTATTTTTCAGATTTCCTTTGAAGATACTGCTTAATACCTATCTGCCTCAGTGTTCTCATTCATAAAATGCACATACCTCATCATAGTAACTGCCTCATACAGGGTCATCTGACAGATGTATTATCAGCTACTGAATGGAGACACAGCGCTCCATGCCAGCAGGGATGGAGAAAGCTGTACCATTTGTTCCTCTATCTTTTTTCCTCCTCCCAATTTTCCTTCTCTCCTTTCTTCGTCTTTTTCATTTCTTTCCTCCTAGTTTTTTTTCTCTTGCCTCATTCCGTGTTGTCAAAGGAAAATCAATACATTAATCATTTACAACTGTCCTGTGAAATTTTCAGGTTTGCATTATCTACAAGGCACCTCCAACTTTCACACAAAGTTCACTTTGACACACTATACACTGATAACCCTAAGCAGCTTTTTCGACACCAAATACAGGCTTTCATGCATTAGCTACCAAACAGGTCAAAGCTAAAGCACAATGGAGCTACACTCAGAATTCCAGTTTTGTACAGCAGTGTCTGTGCAGTTATGTAGGTGCTAACCCTTGTGATAACTACCAAGGACAGAAATCAGACACTCTGAGGGTAGCAAATACTTAGGCCCACTGAGATGCTTGCTGGACTTCAGCTGGTTGTGTGCTCCATAGTGAAGAAAAATGCGAAAAGATTCTTTATAATTCTGAATTTGATGCTGAGACTCAGCATCAAAATACTGCAATGATTCAAATGCAAAGGAATTTTGTGGATTCAAAGAGGATATTGTTTCTTTTACATTCATGAAAAGGCAAGAGATGGGAACTTTTACACATCTTTTGCTTTACAGATTGAAGTTGATGAGATCGTCACCAAGATTGACATCATAACCTCCAGCTCAATTCCCTAAAAACTTAACCCTTCTTCCCAGCTTCAAGATCAGTTCTTCCTAACTACTGTTACTTAGCTGAGAAATTATTTTGCCTCTGTTTAATACTTAATCTATGATCTTACTAATTTTATATCTTGAATAATACTCAGGGGCTTTACAAGCATCAGTAATTAACGAATTTTGCAATTAAAAACACTCAGGGAATAAAAACTATCCCTCATAGTATGTCATCTTGTTGCTGAAATCTTTGTATATTTTTACACACATTTTTAGGAATGCATTTTGTGTAGAAGTGGATCACTGTCTCACTACATTAAGTTTAAACTATACCAGTGCCAATTTGTTTTCCAAAATCACACAAAGAATCTAACTTATCCATTGCTCCCACTCTCATCTGCTCTCCCATGCACAGTCATTATGGCTTTGATGCCTTTGCTTATATTGTTTGCTTGCCTAGAATTCCCAAACTTTCCTATGCTCATCAGAATTAAAAAGTGGTTTCTTAAAATATAACAGAGGACACCGTTTTCTGATGGACACTTACAAGTGGAAAATCTCTGGGTGTTTAGGCATCTTCAATAGTTACTTTACATTACTGTGCTGGTTTTCTATTATTTCCTAGGGGAAAGTTCTTCCCTTTGCCATCTTACTGTCTTCCCACAAATGCCTGGTGGTCCCGACAATGCAATCATCTTCATGTAATGGCGGACTATGTACAAAGTGCTTGGACTGTAAGGTGGACTTCCTTTTTCTCTGCTTCAAGGTCCCAAATAAGAACAGACTTCTCACCATTGCTACCTGACCTAAGAAGGGGGGACGCACAGAGGTTAACCCACCTGGTTGTTTCCACAGCAGTACCCTCAATTAAATCACTGTGTTTGCTGTTCAGTCTCCTGCTTCAGGTATCCCACCTCTGGGCATGAACATTCATGTAAATGCCCCCGCCTTTACAAACAATACACTGGAAACTGTGGTTTCTTTCTTCAATTCAATCCTGTCAGTATTCCATCTTCTAGAAGACTGCCATTTCTGGGGCAGCCACAACTTTCCTTCTCTTATTAGAGCAGCACTATTATAAATAGCATGTATTTAAAAAATAATCATTTCCTATATATCTCTCTTCATTTTATCTGTACTTCCCTATTTTTTTAGCAATTTTTTATCAATCTTTAGGAATAGAGCTCTCTGCAACAACAAATTTTCTACATCTGCACTGTCTAGCAGAGAATCCAACAGTCACCTGTGGCTACTGAGCACTTGAAATGTGGCAAATGTTGACAAACTAAACTTTAAAAATTTAATTCAAACAGCACACATGGCTAGTGGTCACGTACTGAACAGTGCATCTCTTTACCTCTCCACATTTCACCCCTCTCAAATCTTCCATTTCTCCTTCTCTCCATTTAATTTCTCACTCCGCATGTCACCCTTCTCTCCATTTTATCTCTCTTATTGTATCTTTATATTATACCTGTTATATATTTATATAATAGTTATTTAACACTATATACATATCTTTATTATATTATTATATATGATAAAGACAGAATATACTAGGCTTTATATATTTATTATATTCTAATATACATTATCTTTTCTCTAAGTTCTAGGAGAAGAGAAGGACTGCAATTCGGTTTACCGTATTAAGACAGAAGTCAAGGGTAGACTGTCTAAGCACCTATTTGGCTTTTTTTTCCCCTATAGAAAAGTGAAAATCTAATTTACATGAGGAAATAACTACCACACTGAATCCAAGTCTCTTAATCTAATCACTTACACTCCAAATACTAGGGGGGGGGGGAAGCAGAAAACAAGTTAGAACAGCTTGATCCCTGAGACAAATTTCAAGAAAACACTAAAAATACCAGAAGGGTGAACAGCAGCAAAGACACTGTACCAAATTTTGAAAAGAGGTAAATTCCAGAAGCAACAGGCAGGCTTGATGCAGATTAGCCAGGACCTTAAAAAAATGACTGAACAGATGATTTAAAAGTACTTAGGAATCTAGTTGGAATCAGTGAGACACTAGGAATGTACTAGTAAAATACATACTTTTTGAGAAAACCACTGCACTATAGAGCATAAGAGTATTGCAGACATCTGACACTCTTTAAGAGTAATCCCATAAACAAGACTTAAATTTCCTGGCTAAATGACAGATACATGCTAGCTAGAAAATCTTCAAGTTCTTTCTTTTAGACTGAAATTTGAAGAACTTATGATGTGCTGGGCACAGTCATGTAAACCTCATGACACCCATATGAAGTAGAAACAATTATTATCCCTATTTTACAAAGAAACTGAGGTAAAAAGAGGCCAAATATTTTGCCCAATGTCACTGAGCTAGTAAGTGGTGGAGGCAGAACTCAAACTCCAGCAATCTAGTTCCAGAACACCCACTATTCACCATAAGTGTTCACTGATAGACCTAAGTATTCACTGATTAACAAATTTAATAAATCTAAGCCCAAAATCAACTGAAAAGATTTCTAACTGTAGGCCTCTGCTTCTAGCCTTACTTCTTCAACACATGAAAATATTTTTACCTATAATTTGGAAAGAGAGAGCTAGCATGTGCTAAAACAAAAGTTAAAAAAAAATTCTATGGGAAGAAACAAGATTAATAAAGATACATGTATTTTAAAAACTAATTATATAAGAATCTGATAAGCAACTCCAAGATTAATTAAAAAATTTAAAGATTATATATTTTACTGGAATTTATTTACACTTTCAAATATTTACTTCCATAATTCCTAAACCCACAGATTAGGAAGAATAAAAAGAGGGGAACAGAAACTGCTTTAAGCAGACCTGTTGGTACCAATCAAAAATATGAGGCCAACAAGAGAAAAATATATTAAAGTTTATAAAAAGTATACAGCAGTTTAATAAGTACTATTTTACAATCACATTAAGTCAGTCTAAACACTCCTGCAGACCCTGACAAGCTTCGGAGGCATGAATATTTTACAGTTACTGATATTCATACTGCTGACTCCGCTTGAGTCATTTTAACAGGGGAACCTGTGCTCACTGTGGCTCCCAGAGACTCAGGAAGATCCCGGGACCACAATAACAGAAGTGGTGCTAGATGGTGTGGCTGGTGTGCTGGCAAAAATAGATGCAAAGTTCCAGTCTGGCCTGGGCTGACTCTGCAAACTGAGAAAACTCTTACACTAACATCTCCTCTGACTCTGGTTCCCCCTAGACTTGCCTTCAGTTGTAGCATCTGTGAACTGGCCAAGTAAAACCTATAATAAATCCCTTTTCAACGAAAACCCTTTGCAGTTTCATCAAGCCAATTCCGACTCATAGGGACTCTACTGGATAGAGTAGAACTGCCCCACATGGCTCCCAAGGCTGTAATCTTTACAGAAGCAGACTGCCGCATCTTTCTCCTGAGGCTGGTCGTTTTACACCGCCAACCTTTCAGTTAGCAGCTGAGTGCTTTAAACACTGCACCACCAGGGTGCCTTCCTTTTTCAACAGAGACCCATAAAAACCTGACAACCAACATTAGACAAGCCTAGATCTCATACTGCAAGGAAGAGTAGTATAACGAAAACGACAGCAACAATGAAAAAACTGTGGGAGATAATAAAGAAAAAAAGGATAGAAGTGAGGAAAAAATGATAAAACAAGCAACAGAGAGCAAAGATTCAGAAGATTCAATATACACAGAACAGAAATTTACAAGAAAGCTTAAAACCTCAAAAAATTGAGAAGTAATAATAAAAGACAATTTAGGTTTTCCCAGTAAAGGGCACACATTGAATACTAAGCAACATTTATGAAAAGAGCGGTATGTGCTAGTCGAAGTTTTTAATGTGAAAGTTAACTGAAAAGAAAAAAAAAAGTAGGCCCAAAGAGAAAAAGAAAAGTGCCCCAGAATTTTATATTCAATCAAGCTGTTGGCTATAGGTCAGCAGAAAGGAAAGCAACTCTCAGGCACACAAGGACTTGCACTGTTTTTGTTGCTCTTCATGACTTTTATATTTTGTGCTTTATTTTGATGCAGTTGACTGGAATACCTTTTTAAGTAAATTTCTTCTAGGAATTTATAAGAAAATTACCATACATGTAAGCAAAGATGCTAAAAAGTGATTCAAAAAATATCTTTCAATAGCAAGGAACTGAAGTAGCATAAATGCTCGACAATAGTCGGTTAAAGAAATAATACCTCCATAAAACAGAACATGATTTAACTATTGAAAAGGGAATTTTTATAATCACGCAGAAATGTTTACATTAAACGTGTTAAGAGTGTATAAAGAAAGCATGTATAGTATGATTCTATGCCTCCAAATCTCATCAAAGTTTATTTAAGGAGTGGTGAGATTCTATATGGTACTGTGTGTGCTTATCAATGGTTTCTAAATGATGATGAGCACATATTGGTTTTGAAATTAAAACAAGAATTGACCTATCTAAAAACAAAACATCGTTTTTGTCCTCAATCCAGTCCCTTAGTTTTGGTCAATGACAGAATCAGTCCCCTCATGGTCCAGATTCAAAATTTCTTAGATTTCTCCTACTCTTCTACTCTCAGACCCAATCAACAATTACCTTGATGCAACTCTTCCCTACATCTGCCCATTCCTTGTCTTACTGCTACTGTCCACTAGAGAGATCAGTTTTTTTTTTTGTTCTTTTTCATTACGCTTTAAGTGAAAGTTTACAAATCAAGTTAGTCTCTCACACAAAAACTCATACACACCTTGCTGTGTACTCCTAGTTACTCTCCCCCTAATGAGACAGCACACTCCTCCTCTCCACCCTGTATTCCCTGTGTCCATTCAGCCAGCTCCTGTCCCCCCTCCCTTCTCGTCTTGCCTCCAGACAGGAGCTGCCCACATAGTCTCATGTGTCTACTTGAGCCAAGAAGCTCACTCCTCACTAGTATCATTTTCTGTCTTATAGTCCAATCCAATCCCTCTCTGAACAGTTGGCCAAGCCATATTAACTACTATGCTCAGTCCAGTGCAACCAAAGATCATATCATTATTACTCTCTTGTTACTGACGTGTTTACACCTTTTCTCCTCACCCAAATTTAACCTATCCCTCAGAGTAGGCTCAAATTCCACTCTTTTACATATTGTAATGTAAAAGAAAGAACACCATATTAAAACTAACTTCATTTGTAGCTCCAGTTCTTCCACTAGGCAGCACTGTGACTCTTCACAAACTCAGTACTTATGTACTGCTGAGTACTGTTCATTTGTCATGCATTTGTTATTCTCCTACTGAAGGAGGAAAAAAAGGCAAACTGCTAAAATAATTTTACAAATTGATTACTCTTTTGTTCAAAGTGCTCAGATATAGGTATTCTAGAAACTAGACTCCTTGAATACAAAGTCCATTTAAGTCTTTTTAAGTACTGGACTATACTAATACGACTCAAATTGGTTAACCTATTGTGCTGGATGTAATTTTCCTCAAAACTCTAAAATATATTTTAATTATTTTCATTTATTAAAGCATCATTTTTCTTCTAGTTACAAAATAAGTTACCAATTTAAAATGTACAAACCTTATGTACCAAATAAATAAAAACTCATTATTGAGTAGATTCTGACTCACTGTGAACCTAAAGGACATAGTAGAAATGCCCCTTAGGGTTCTGAAGGCTGTAAATCTTTATGGAAGCGGACTGCCACATCTTTCTTCTGTGGAGAGCCTGGTGGGTAGGAACTACAGACCATTCTGTTAGCGGCTGAGTGCCTAACCACCGATCCCCTGGGCTTCTTCACAAGCCTTATATGCCTCTTCCAAATTATGTCTTCAGTGGCCTACTATACTATTATTTATTCATTCAACAAACACCTGATTACCTACCACATAAGAAGTACTGCTCTAGGCATTGAGGAATATGGCAATAAACATGAAAAACAAAACAAGGCTCTTCCTTTCACGAAGCTTAAATTCTAGTGCCAGGGACAGGTGATAACTAAGTTTACAAATTAACAAAGTTTTAAAATTTCAAAGAGTGATAAGTACCACAGAGGGCTCAGAATAAAGGGCAGGTGGAACCAAAAGACAGGGCTAGAGAAGGGATCTCTGAAGAGGTGACCCAGGAACATAAACTGGAAAGAAAAAAGAACCAGGCAAGTAAAGATCAGGAAGCAAGAGCATTCCAGCTACTCTTAAGTGATCAGCAAACACCGTGATGTGAGAACGTGCTTCAAGGTGGTGTCAAATGCAGACCCATGACTAGCAATCTCATAGACCATGTATGGGGTTTAAAATAAGATCCAAAAGTGTAATATTCAGAAGCATGGAGTTTTAAGCAGGACTGTGATGGGACCTGATTTCTTTTCAAAAAATCATTCTGGCTACCATGTTGTAGAGAGTTAATAGAGGGAGCAGAAGATCAGTTGTTAATAATACAGGCAATATGTGACAACCACTTAGACAAGGGTGGTTTGGCAGCAGTTGTGAAAAACACATATTATGGCTCTACTTAAAAAAAAAAAAAAAAATTCCAGTTTATATGGCAGGTTGAAGTCATGTTCCTTCTGAAAAAGCCACTAAAATGATAAGGCAAAAGCCCACAAGGAGATAGGAAAGAAGACCACAGTATACTGATGTCAAGGAAGTTTTGGAAGACAGAAAACACTGAAACGGGATAGTGAACAAAAAAAATGACATTCATCCTGAGAAACTCTAAAAAGACTCAGGACTTTGAGCTACCAAGTCCTGGAAAAATAACAGTGAGTCTTAAGGTTGACAATAAGGCTGATTCAAAACATGTACATGAATTTGCTAAAACCCTTAACCCATAGAGTCAAAAGATGGGAGGTAATAAACTGAGCCAAAGGATATGTGCATTTGGGGACCTGAAGCACAGAGGTAATAGGTAAAGTGCTGCTCTGGACACAGATGCCTGTATTATCTCCCAGGAAAATTAGAGGTGTTTTCTCTGGAGAAAATGAATAGTTTCAGAGAGAAGACCTACAGATGATGATTATTTGGGAGTCACCAAAGAAGTGAATCACTTAGAGACAACGCTAAGTAAATAATTAGGGAATTTCTAATTCACAAAAATGTTACTTAAAATATTAAATATGAAGGCAAAATGATAAGTGGGTGAAAAAGAATGTAAAAGCTAATATACACAATAATCACAATTAGCTAAAATTATCAACATGAATACTAGAAGTCATTCAAGAGGATGTGGTACAAAGAGTATCACTGTTGGTGTCAGAAGGGTCTTGGCTGAACGCAGAGAATACCAGAAAGATGTTTACCTATGTTTTATCAACTATGCAAAGGCATTCAACTGTGTAAATCATAATAAATTATAGATAACATTACAAATAATGGGAATTCCAGAACACTTAATTGTGCTCATATGGAACCTATACATAAATCGAGGCAGTTCGAACAGAACAAGGGTATAAAATCAGAAAAGGTGCGTGGCAGGATTGTACGACCTTACTTATCCAATCTGTGCACTGAGCAAATAATCAGAGAAGCTGAACTATATCAAGGAAAATGTGGCATCAGGATTGGAGGAAGACTAACAACCTACGATACGCAGATATAATCTTGCCTGCTGAAAGTGAAGAGGACTTGAAACACTGATGAAGATCAAAGACTACAGCTTTCAGTATGGACTGTACCTCAACATAAAGAAAAAAATTTCCTCACATCTGGACCAATAAACATCACAATAAGTGGCAAAGAAATTTAGGTTGTCAAGGATTTCATTCTACTTGGATAAACAATTAATGCCCATAGAAGCAGCAGTCAAGAAATCAAACGACACATTGCATTAGGCACATCTACTGCAAAAAGCCTCTTTAAAATGTTAAGAAGCAAAGATGTCACTTTGAAGACTAAAGCACACCTGACCCAAGCCATGGTCTTTACAATAGCTTCATATGCATGTGAGAGCTGTATGATGAAAAAGGAAGACTGGAGAACTGGCTTGAATTTTGGTGTTGGAGAAGAATACTGACTATTCTATGGACTGCCAGAGGAACAAAGAAATCAATTTTGGAGAAAGTATAGCCAGAATGCTTCTTAGAAGTAAGGATGGCAAGAACTCATCTTATTTACTTTGGATACATCATTAGGAAAGATCAATCATGAGAAAAGGCCATTATGTTTGGTAAAGTGGAGGGTCAGTGAAAATGGAAACCTTCCATGAGATAGACTGACATGGTGGCTGCAATGGGCTCAAACAGGAATGGTTGCGGGGATGGTGTAGGACCGGACATTTCATTATGTTATACACAAGGTCCCCATGAGTTGGGGCCCACTCGATGGCAACTAACAGCAACTACAGGCCAATAAAATAGAAAAGGGACTAAGTTCTTATGTATACACAGGAATTAAATATGACAGAAATGGCATTTCACGACAGTAGTAAAGTGACTGAGTCACTGATTAATCATGAATAAATGCTGAGCAGACATTTTACTATCACTTTGAAAAAAGCAGTTTCGTATCATAAACAAAAATTCCAAATAGATAAAATTATTTAATGCGGAAAAAACTTTGAAAAATAGCAGAATATACGTGTAGGTATAAATTGAGAAGGCCATCTTAAGTATATCCAGAAATCCTAGGATCTATAAAGGCAAAGACAGATTTTCCTACATAAAGTTAGAACCAAATAGAAAAACGGTCCAAAGGATACAAACAGGGAATTTGCAGGACAAATAAAAGTTAATATATTTAAATGAAGGCCAATTTGAGTGAAAAAAATACCTTTGTACCCTATCGGATACACAAAAATTGAAAAGACCACTGACACACAGTGGGACAAAGTGTTTGGCGGGCTTGAGGCACACTATCAAAACTTAAACATCCATTCCCTTTGTCCCAGCTAGTCTGAGAATCAATCCTGCAGATATACTTGCACAACTAAGCAAACCTGCCCCAACAGGATGTTCTCTGTAGCACTGCCTGTAATGCATAAAACTGTCAGCAACCTGACACCATTAAGAGGTATAGACTTAAACTATACAACACTCATACTATGAATATACTGTGCATCATTTTTTAAATGAGGCAGATGTAAATATCCTAAGATTGCAAAAGAAAAAGACTTGTCCTCTCTGACATGCTTTCCAACCCTGACTTACAGAATTTGAGGCCTTGATTTAATTTCTTCTTTAAGGAGTCAGCAAATTGTGATTTTCAATTTCCTATGTAGAGGCTAGCAATTTAAAATAGGTCAATATATCTATAAGAGATTTCATAAAAAATGTGTATACCTTTCAAAAAACAATTTCTCAAACGCTCATTTTTAAAATAATGAAAACAAACACAGTTTAAAATGCATGCTTCCTTATACCATACGTATCATGAAAAAGTATTCAAAATTGAGCACCAAAGACTGGAGATTATCTTACTGAATATGGAATCATTTTTATCTCTATATTGCCCTTTCTCCAAAAATATGAAAACCAAATGCCATTTCAGTTCTCCCTATCTATGTATGCCTTCTAAGGCAGTAAGTCAGGGGAATACTTTATGCAGTACTTTCAACTTCTGAACGGTGAAATACGATTCCTATAGCAATCTGTGAAACTGATTTTATGAATATAAACTGAATTTATTAATAGCCTATATTTTAGCAGTTATCTCCTCAGTAACCAACTAAAGTTTGTCACTAGTTTCAAAAACCATGACTAATGATTTCCAAAATTTTTCAGAACACTTCATGTTTTCATTCACTGCAAATGCTTTAATAGTGGCCTCCTGAAGTATGAAATATCCAATTCCTGAACCGACGCTTTAAATTTATGCCCCATTTTCAAAAAAAGAGTAACTAATGATACATCAGTACCCGATCAATCACAGCTGACGTTCAAAGATAACTTAAAACTATTTATAGTATCGCGGCTGATGTGGAAAGTATAAATCCTGACCTCTCCGCCTAAACTTCAAAGTGAAACCACCTACTTGGTATAAAAAATGTCTAAATGTCTCAAGTAATTTTCACACATTCTACCAGGAATCACTTAGCTCTAAATGGCAATTTACAAAGACTTCTGTGAACTTTCAAGTTTATGTAGAAATCAAAATATTTCTTCACTTGCGAAAAATGTTTTTAACATTATTAGATGTTTCTTTAAACATGATAAAATCCAGTCATGCTGAACAAGAAAATTCCTAGATCACTTTGAGACAGTGATTACCTCTAAGGAGGGAGGGGGCAGAAAGGGATGGACAGAGAACGGTTTAGCTTTTGCTGTAATCTTACATTACTTTAAGTAAAAATATTGGCTGCAAATATGTCTTTTCTGATGCAGTGCACTGACCTGACTCTGGAAGCAGAGTCCCTGGGTTCTAAACAATTCACTAGAGCTCTTTGTTGCCTTGGGCCAGTTATTTAATCGCCATATGCCTCAGTTTCCTTATCTGTAAAATAGGGTAATAACACTTCCTGCAATGTAGGATTGGTGTTAAGATTAAGTGACTTATTATATGTGAAGTGCTTAGAACAGTACCTGACACATGGTAAATGCCATCATTATTATTCTCATCAGTCTCACTAACTACGACCATCAACAACTATGAAATCTGGCTGGAAGACACTAGGGAAAGAGGGAGGTGAGGGTGGTGGTGGTATCTATTTTTTACACTTATATTTTAAACATAAATTCTATATTTGTATCCAGTGATAAATGACCAATGGCACAAGTGAAAAAGCAGTATAAAGTAGAGAAATAAAGTTCAGTCTTCTCTTCAATTTTCAAAAACAGGAGACAATACAAGCTTTGGAGTTTCATATTTATTTTTAGCAGGAAGAATATGCTAGCAAATGGTGCTGACATCGTTAGAAGATACGCCCATGTCCAATACCTGCAACAGAAGCTTGACAGAAGTTAAAGAAACCATACCAAAAGACTAAAGACAAAAATTGTATATGACATTACTTACCCTTAATTCTGTTAACAATAAAACAAGTAACAATATTAAGATTGAAGTTCCATCACAAGATCAAAAACTAGCAAGTTAAAAATCAAATTTGGACTTGGTTTGTGAACTTTCACTTAAAGCATAATAAAAATTTTCTAAAAAATCACATTTGTCTTTTAAACAAAAATTCCATCTTTCCTTTCTTTACAGAAGTGGGCAATCTTGTCAAAGGTATAGCATGGTGCCAACAACTACTCTCCAAGGGCCTATCTTACATGTGAGTGGAGGAGGAACAGATTGAGAAGGCGTAGTACTAAATGAATAGCTAAAAATTTGGGGTGGTAGAGCTTTGCTGCTGATACTCACATAGTGCTCAGGTAACTGCTCTCACTGGTAGCAATGGCAATCCAACCTAAGCACCACCTTTGGCACAATTAGGGACTGCTGAACTAAGAACTAATCATTAATGAATAAAATCAACTTAACAGAGGCAGTTATCATGGCATACCTACAAATTTACAGTGAACTGTCTCTAAATAAAGCAATCCAGACAAATTGGAAATTCTCTTATATAGAATAAGAAAGTGCTAAGCTGTAAACAATTTAAACAAGAACTAGTCAACCATACAGTCGCTATGAGTCAGAAATTGCCTCGACGGCAATGGGTCTGGTTGGTTTTTGGGTAGTTAACTGAAAGATTCATTTAAACAGGATCAAATATGGCTCACCCACCCCTGACAATGACTACTCAGTTCAAAGGAAATATGAATATTTCTTTCTTTCTTTTTTTTTTACCCTCTGCATTCTGAGGCTTCTCATCAACAGTATTGTTACTCAAATTAGAAAAGGAGCAATGACTCTATACCCAAGGGTGTGCAAGAGCCAAGTGAGAGTAGTTAAGCACAAGAATCTGGGGTGGAACAAAAGAGTAATTCAAAGACTATTCTCCTAAGCAAAATCAATGAATTGTTAAGGGGGAAGGGAGATGGGGACTAGCATACTCACAACAAATTCAACACCCAGAAAAAGTCTTTGCATTTTTTAATTGTATACCTATAGGGTCGCTATGAGTCGGAATAGACTCGATGGCAACAGGTATACATAAAAGACTGCACGCATTTAGAATAAAAAAATAGGAATTAATAAATCCACCCATAATTTACTGCAGTTAACATCAGACTTTATACCAACTGCTATTTTCCCATTATTTTATTCTTGAAGATAAGGGTTTAAAGTAATAAATTATTATTGCATGGAATTTCATACGAATAAAAATGTAATTCTGCTGACTTCAAATTTCTAAGTTTACTTAGGCAGGTCGATCTGGTTCAAATAGAAGGAAACCCGTTTATGTAAGGAGCAGCTTACCTGGGCCACTGTCTAAAAGGGTATATGTACAAAAATATGCAAAATGTGTGGGTACATTAAGACACCTTAAAATTCCTACTGAAAAGTAAAATAAATAAGCACTAAAGAAGGAAAAGGTTTACGCACTTCCAATTTATGCTCTTTCTCTGCAAGGGCTTCCTTTTGACAACGAAGAAACTCTGCTAACATTCGAGTGAGTTGCTTCCTATCATCTATTTCTGCAGCCAGTCTGCCATTGTAATCTGCCAGCAACATACAAGCATCCTCTACCATTTTAGAAAGCCTTTCTCCAGATTCTTTATCTAAAAAAAGCACAAAGTAAAATTGTTATACAACAGAAACAATGCCATATGCTATTCCCTCACCCCCACTCCCAAAAGAGTTCTGATCATATTTTCTTTTCTTACCTGTTATTTTATCTAGTAGGGATACTTCTTGGACTTCAACAGGTAAAGACGCTATCCTCTGATGAACTGCTGCATCACCTGAAGCTGCATTTTCTAGATCTTGTAATGCTCTAACAAGATCTAGAGTCTAAAAAGTTACACAACTTCAGAACCAAAATAAACACATTAAACTACAAAAAACTTGAAATTTTTTCATATACTTTAATCCTTACGAACTATTTACTAGTTCAAAGTTTCAAACATAAACTGTTTTAGGAAACAGTCCATTTCTTTATATATTAAGAAAAAGAGGCTACACCATACTAGGTGTTGGAAATATAAATGAATCAGGTCCCTAGGCCCTCAGGCCTCCACAGGTCCTCCAGCGGTGAACCAATATTTATAGTGAAAATTCAAGTTCTTCTCCATGGTGACCAAATGGGCTTCAGCATTCAGTTTTTAATCCAACAGGTAGCTTGGCTCAGGTCTTAGCTGAGAGTCCTGGTCTGATTCTTTCTGCTTCCCTAGTACTCAGGCTGATTTAAAGCTACAGTTCTATGGAGTAATTGGTTGTATCTTTCCTTCAAGTTCCTTTCATGGGGGAAGATAGCCTCACCTCACCTATGGTTTCATGCACTGCGTTTGGGTTCAGTCCTCCAAATCCCACAGAGCACTTTGAGTTCTTGTTATCCTACAGGATACTAACTTCTGGCAACTCATGTCTGCTTCTGGAGCAGAGCTTAGCAGAAACCAGGCTTTGGCCCAGCATAGCCAGTTGTACATGCTTCTGTACAATTTCTAGCAGGGGTGATAGTCACCGTGTTTTATAGTTCAGCCTTCATTTTCTTTTAAATTATACCTGTCTCTCCTATATGTTTGAAACAGAGAAAGAGGAGGCTTAAAAACTCAATACCCACTTAATGAAAAGTTCAAATGTCTTTCTGGAATTCACTTGATGGTTAAGGAATGCTATACTGTATCAACCTAGGAGGCCATGGAGGATTAAGATAATGATTCTAATCCATCTTGTTTTTTCATAGAACTGCATGGTTCTATATAGTTCCACAGGACTGTATGAATATATACTTGCCATCCTAACACACACCACCCATTGCTGTCAAGTAGATTCCGACTCATAGCGACCCTACAGGGCAGAGGAGAACAGCCCCACGGAGTTTCCAAGGAGCACCTGGTGGATTCAAGCTGCCAGCCTCTTGGTTAGCAGCCCTAGCACTTAACCACTACGCCACTCTAATACCCATTTTTTTTTTTTTTTTTCATATTTAAAAGCAAAAATACGTAGAGGGGCAGTATTTATCTCTAAGAATGAAATATTTAATATACTTAAATCATGTAATAAAATAAAACCCACTGCCTTTGAGTCGATTCCAACTCACAGAGACCCTATAGGACACAGCAGACCCTCCCCATAGGATTCTCAAAGCTGTAAACCACCACTGAAGCAGACAGCCACATCTTTCTCCGGCGGAGCTGCTCGTGGATTCAAACTGCTGACCTTTTGGTTAGCAGCCAACAGCTTTAACAACTGTGCCACCAGGGCTCCTCTATAATAAAAGCCTTATTAAATAATGTTTTATTTATTTAAAAGGAAATTTTAAGTAGTGGCTTTCTCACCACACATAATCATACTTAGCAATTAGGTCTCGTCTTTCTATGTAAAATATGATTGCCCAATATACACAATATGAACATAAACAATTTGTTAACCAGAAAAGAGAGATTCATGTAGTTTCTTTTTTGCACCTAAAATTGTAATAAAATCAATTTACAAAAATAAAACACCAAAATTAATAAAGCTCAGAGGCCACATGTACTTAAAATAACAGTTCTCTTAATAAAGAAAAACTTCTACCTGTGGTGGTTCACTTGGAGATCCCAGGGAGGAACAGTTTTCATTTTCATCCACCTTTATCTGTTCATAAGTTCGCTTCCTAGGTTTCTTATCACCATCTACAATGAAAGATCATTTAAGTTTTAATGAAAGAATACATTTTATTGAAGAGATTATGATAAAAAATTACATACTTACACAGAGCTTGTTTAAGTTGTTCTAACACATCATTTTCGTAAACAGACCTTTCTTCCCAAATAGATAAAACTCTTCCAAGGTGTTTCTTACAACTTTCATCAGTTTCACTAAAGAAAAAAAAAAATATAGTAACAATAAAAAAAAATCATGCTATTGAAAATGTAATGGTGAAAATTCTAAATATAATCAGACATTCATTCTCTGAAAATAACTGTCCAAATGTTTACTGAGCACCACTACGTGGCCAGCAGTACGGGGGTGAGATGATCAAGACAAACATATGCCTGGCTTTCTTGAAAGAGCTTATCATTACACAAAAAATTACAAAAGCCACAAAAGCATTAGTACCAGCTATTTGGGGTTTACAAAGAAGATGCTTCTAATTTAATGGGGGCTGAATATGAGGGTAAGGGAGGCTTTCTAATAGGTGACTTCTTAATTCATTCAACAAATATTTATTGATCAAGGTACTATCCTTGATGCTGGGGATACAAATGGAGCTTTATAGCAGCTGTTATTTATAAATGCTACAAAAGAGAATAGATGATAAAAAGAAGGGCATAAGAGAGACCTTGCTCTGTTTAAGAGAGATCAGGAAGTTTATCTGAGGAAATAATAGTTAACCTGAGTTCTGAAGATTGGATATACAGAGAACTGGGAATCTAGAAGTAACCTCAATCACTTCCTGCCCCCTTCATTACCACCACCAGAGACTGAGCCACTATTATCTCTTGCCTGGATTATTTCAATCAAGTCTTCTCACTGGTCTCCCAGCTTTTACCCTTTTATTTGATTCTCTACAAAGCACCCTACTTATGTAAATCAGATCTTGCTGCTCTCAATCTATGCCCTGGCCAGAAGGCCAACATAACTCTGCTTCCTGGCTACCTTTCAATCCACATTCCTTAATAGCTTCTCCGATAATAATATCCCCAGCTGATCCTCAAACATCCCCAGAGCATAGCTATCTCATTGTCATCTCACTATCTCTGCATGTATTCCCTCTACCGAGAATACTTTACTCCTAGGTACTCGAATGGCTCAAATTTCATTCCTTCCTTTAATTTCTGTTCAAATGCCACCTTCACCACACTATTTAACTGAGCATCCTCATACCTCATACCCTCTAGTTACTTCCCTACTTTAAATTTCTTCATAGCACTTGCCATCTGATATTATAATATATATTCACCTGTCTATGCAGTTATTTATTACCTTTGCCATTCACTGAAATGTAAGCTCCATAAGAAAAGAACTTTTGTCTTGTTCAGTACTGTACCCTCAGGGCCTAGCACACATTAGGCACTCAATAAATATTTCACTGAATTCTAGGGAAAGGTAACATATACAAAAGCCTTAAGGCAGGAAGAACTAAGAGAGGTTCCGCTGACTTAAACTGTAGACTACGGGTTGGGTATGGAAGAAATATGAGACACAAGTCTGGAAATGTGGGCAGGGCCATAAATGAACATCTTAAGTCTTGTTCAGGACTTTAGACTTGACTTCTAGGGCAACGAGAGCCACTCAAAGGTATTATGGTCAGCTCTTCAACTCCTGACTACAATATTCTAAATGGATTAAATAATACTGGATGCAGAAAGCTCAGCCAGAGGCTACTGCAATTATACAGAAAAGACATTATGGTAACTGGAATAGAAAAAAATCCAAGGAACCAAGGGAACATGTACTATATGCTTAAGCAGCATAGGAAAGACAACTGGACTGGAGCGTAAGCTTGTCAGTCATTAGGGTATGGAGAATAACTAAATACATGCAGTGTTCAAAATCACCCAGTGCGCAAGTGAAGAATAAGACCAGAAGAGGGCCTAGGATGAAACTCTTAAGAAATACCAAATTGTGAAGAGATGGTAAAATATCTAAATTGGAGGATAAATAATACTTATTATTTAAGAGAGCAACATACACCAATACTTCACACTCTAATTTTTCTTAAAAAGCATCTACTTCAAGGCATATAGTGAGTAGATTTTCATCCTTATATCATTCAACAGGAAACCATGGTGGCGCAGTGGTTAAGTGCTACGGCTGCTAACCAAAAGGTCAGCAGTTCAAATCTGCCAGGCGCTCCTTGGAAACTCTATGGGGCAGTTCTACTCTGTCATATAGGGTCAGTATGAGTCGGAATTGACTCGACGGCAGTGGGTTTTTTTTTTTTTAATCATTCAACACATATCATTATCATTTACTATTGAATTCTATAATTCAGACTGATTTAATAGTCTATCTCATTTCAATATTCAGTCATCTACCAAATATTTGCATATAGCTTTTGGAAATAAGCATTTTAAAAGGACATAAGTCAAAGTACGGAGGCTTCTAATCCTCAGAATTTTCTGTAGCAAAAAATTTTAGCAGGTTTGTGATTTTAAATAAATATATATTTCCAAAATATTCTAAAATGTTATGTCAAATACCCACATACCAGAAAATCTTAAAATCAGTAAAAGCAATATGGGGAAAGTGGTACTGAGTTTATCCAGAAATATTGGTTGGAAGACTGACAGCTTTTATCTACACGAATTTTCAATGCAATGCCTTCATTCATTCTTAATGAAGTTCATTCTGATAAGGCAATTATTTTTGTCTCTTAAAGCTGTAATTCAAGTACTCAATGCCCAACTTATCAGCAGTTCAATTTTTTTTTTCTTCACAGAAAGCATTTAACACACTTACAAATACCATTTACATGTAGGTCTTTTCAAATGAAAGCCTTAGAAATACATTCTCTGTTTTTTACCTTAACGGCTTAAGGCAAATTTTAGCAAAAGGACATATGTGCATTTAAAACAGACCACCTAGTAACCAAAACAATTACCATACCTTGAAACATGCTTAAAAGCCTCCACTATAACTGGTGCAAAATCTTTTGTAAACTCCGGCCCCTTCCTTTTGCTGTTCTGAATGACATCATTGGCTAAGTAGAGAAAAGTAAGTTTCCTGTTTGGTTTGGCTGAAAAATAAAAAATTAAAAAAAATCTACTTAAATATCCTCAACTTAACTTGGACAAACTTTCTCAATACCTGAATTAAGCAGTTTCAGAATGATAACTACTAACCTTTATACATCATGTTCAATTCTAGTTACCCACTTTACTACCAAAAATATCAAGTTGCTGCTGCTACACTTAATAGGATGACTACACTCTGATTTTTGGAGACTGATCATGTGAGAAAAAAGAGAGCCAAAAAAGGAAGAGTAGGTCAGCGAGAGATCTGTCTCCTTGGCAAACCCAAAAAAACCAAACCCGGTGCCGTCGAGTAGATTCCGACTCATAGCGACCCTATAGGACAGAGTAGAACTGCCCCATAGAGTCTCCTTGGCAGTTTTCCTAAATCACCCAAACTACGTAACATCCTTGGTTCCTAGTCTTATCACCATTCCCAAACTAATAGTTTTATATACTGAAACCCACATATCTGTGTAAACATGCATCTCTGTGACTCTACATGGACTAAATTTCATTAAAATCATTAGAAAATATACGACACATAGTCACTTAAAATAAGGTGGTGATTGGTCATGCTGTTAAGATGGTACCTCAAAGCCTAAATTGAATTTAGGATTTGTCTGAATACCCAGCTGATTCAAAATCAATTAATAAGTTATTGTGAAACAACAAAAGAGTACAAAAGAGACTTCCCCTTCGATTACATTTTTTTTTTTTTAGGAGGAAAAAACCTGAACACTGCCCATTTGATGTCCCTAATATTTACACTCTTAGCATGGCAAATATTTACGGCATAAACAAAATATTCTTAAAATGTTACTTAAATTGCTACTAATCTAAAAAATAATTCGGAATAGCTTCTAAAACAGCACGTTAAACTAAGAATTTATAAGATTTCAAAATATGTTTCCCAATATATTACAAAGGACAAACCACGTACCAGGAAGGGATCCAAATACCAAGATACTATTTTCCTTTTCTTCCCTGTGGAACCCAGACTGAAATGTGAGAAATAACTAGAAACCACACTTCATACCCTTTCTCAAATTTTCAGGGGGAAAAAAAATTTACTTCCATTTAAAACTATGGGAACCTTTATATACAGCAAATAATACATTAATGGAACTAATCTCAACAGAATGAGCCTGGTGGTGCAGTGGTTAAAGCATTTTGCTGCTAACCAAAAGGTTGGTGATTTGAACCCACACACTGCTCTGCTGGAGAAAGATGTGGCAGTCTGCATCCTTAAAGATTACAGCCTTGGCAACCCTATGGGGCAGTTCTGCTCTGTCCTGTAGGGTCACTATGAGACAAAATCGACTTGATAGTTAAACACAATAGGCAATGCCAGAAGAAAATCACAAAAGTGATTTTAAATGAATTTTTAGAATAACGGGGCCACGAACTATTCTTAAAAGCAGCATACAAATTTAACAGAAATGGCAAACAAACCATTTCATAATTCGTTAGAGAAATACATCTATTGGCAACAGAACACAGGGCTAAGCAGTGGCTCTGACCTAGTCAACTCATGTTTCTGTTGCCCATGAGATCTCTCCCTTAGACACTTATTTTCCAAACCTCTCATTAAATATGTTATTGTTGTAAGATTGCTGTAAAGTTGGTTCCAACTCATGGTGACCCTATGCATGACAAAATGAAACATTCCCTATCCTGCACTACCTTCACGATCGTTACTATGTTTTGAGTTCATTGTTTCGGCTATCTTGTCAATCCATCTCACTGAGGGTTTCCCTAGTTTTTGCTGACCCCTACATTACCAAACAATTTCTTTCATGATGATGTCCAAAGTAAATGAGCCAAAGTCTCACCATTTCTATGAGCATTTTGCTTGTATTTCTTCTAAGACTGATTTTTTCATTCTTCTTGCAGCCCATGGTTTACCACAATTTGAATGTATCAATTCTTTTTCTGTCTTCCTTTTTCACCGTCCAACTTTTGCATGCAATAAGGTGATTGAAAAGACCATGGCTTAGGTTAAGGTACACCTTAGTCATCAAAGTGACATCTTTACTTTTTCTTCTTCATTTATCATGATGTTTATTAGTCCAGTCGAGGATTTTCTATTCAATTTAACAAACATTTATTTAATGTTTGTTATGTGCTAGGACCACACCACCCATCTGTCAGTTTGTTGTACTGTGGAGGCTCACGTGTTGCTGTGATGCTGGAAGCTATGCCACCGGTATTTAAAATATCAGCAGGGTCACCCATGGTGGACAGGATTTAGCGGAACTTATTAAGACAAATTAGAAAGGCCTGGTGACATACTTCTGAAAATTAGCCAAAGAAAACCCCACGGATCACAATATCTTTTTACTTGTTTGCTTTGGACATGTCATCAGGAGCAATCGATCACTGAAGCAAGACATCACATTTGGTGAAGGAAAGGGCCAGCGAAGGAGAGGAAGACCCTCAGTGAAATGGACTGGCACAATATCCACAGTGATGGACTAGAACATGCTGGCAATCGTAAGGATGATGCAGGACCAGGAAACATTTTGATCTTTTGTATACACAGTTACCAGGAGCCAGAGTCAACTCCTCAGCAGCTACCCATCTATCTCTATCCGCTTGCCTGCCTGCCAGGGACCATGCTGGGTGCAGACCAAAAAAAAAAAACCTTTCCTATTCAATCAAGAGTCTGCAAGCTCTATGCAAACTGGCACATGATAGGCCACATATTACTAAAAATATTAGTTCTTTTCTTTTTTTTTAAGCAATCATAAATACACACTTGTCTGTTATGTGCGCATACCACTGTATTTATACCAATAAAGCATAAGCCAAATAAGCACCACTCAACACTTAAATCACGAAGCACAACTTTCTTATGCCTCATCTCCCTGAACTAAATTTAAGCTCCTTCTGGGTAGTAACTATAGCTCCTTGTCGTGGGACCTTGCATATACACAGGTACACACACACACCCACACCTGCACACACACACATGCAATCTGGCTGGCTAAAATATGAGAACACAGTATTACTGAAAAAGGCACAGTAATAAAGTTCGGTTCATTACAGAAGTAAGAAACAATTACACCACCTCACAAACAATTCAATTACCAGGCTTTAAAAACAAATCAGAGCCTGTGTTATTGTATAAGCAATCTGAAACAAACAGCCAGTGAAAGGATTAAAGAAATGCCATCTAGTTTCACTTGTTCATAATCAGAAAGTGGTAGGAGCATTACTTAATTTCCACAGTGTACAAACCACATGCCTACGTGTTCTGGTAAGATACAAAATATCAATCTAAGGTAATCACTCATGCTTTTATAAAGACTGAAATTTAAAATTACTGTGGACAACAATGCTGATTAATACAACAAATAGCTGAAATGCTGTGCAATCTAAAACCATAAAAACCTTTTCTCCAGGGGAGGTCTTCTGCATGGAAAGAAACAGGAAAAAAACTGAATATACAAATATACACACACACACACATCAATGCCGGGAATGAACACTATTGCAGGTATTATAGCAGGAAATCAGGAGAAACGCCACTATCTTTAAACAAAAATCTATTTAAGATTTATTAACAACTCTTGGCCAATTTCATTTATTTTCTCTGTAAACTGAACCACTGTTGTTGTTGCTGTTGTTAGGTGCCGTCGAGTCGGTTCCGACTCATAGAGACCCTACGTGCAACAGAACGGAACACTGCCCTGGTCCTGTGCCATCCTTACAATCGTTGTTATGCTTGAGCTCATTGTTGCAGCTACTGTGTCAATCCACCTCGTTGAGGGTCTTCCTCTTTTCCGCTAACTCTGTACTCTGCCAAGCACGATGTCCTTCTCCAGGGACTGATCCTTCCTAACAACATGTCCAAAGTACGTAAGACGCAGTCTCGCCATCCTTGCCTCTAAGGAGCATTCTGGCCGCACTTCTTCCAAGACATATTTGTTCGTTCTTTTGGCAGTCCATGGTATACTGAATATTCTTCGCCAACGCCACAAGTCAAACGCGTCAACTCTTCTTCGGTCTTCTTTGTTCATTGTCCAGCTTTCACATGCATATGATGTGACTGAAAATACCATGCCTTGGGTCAGGTGCACCTTAGTCTTCAGGGTGACATCTCTGCTCTTCAACACTTTGAAGAGGTCCTTTGCAGCAGATTTGCCCAATGCAATGTGTCTTTTGATTTCTTGATTGCTGCTTCCATGACTACTGATTATGGATCCAAGTAAAATGAAATCCTTGACAACTCCAATCTTTTCTCCGTTTATCATGATGTTGCTCATTGGTCCAGTTGTGAGGATTTTTGTTTTCTTTATGTCGAGGTGTAATCCACACTGAAGGCTGTGGTCTTCGATCTTCATTAGTAAGTGCTTCAAGTCCTCTTCACTTACAGCAAGCAAGGTTGTGCCATCTGCATAACGCAGGTTGTTATGAGTCTTCCTCCAATCCTGATGCCCCGTTCTTCTTCATACAGTCCAGCTTCTTGGATTATTTGTTCAGCATACAGATTAAATAGGTATGGTGAAAGAATACAACTCTGACACACACCTTTCCTGACTTTAAACCAATCAGTATCCCCTTGTTCTGTCCGAACAACTGCCTCTTGATCTATTGTAAAGGTTCCTCATGAGCACAAATTAAGTGTTCTGGAATCCCCATTCTTCGTAGTGTTATCCACAGTTTGTTACGATCCACACAGTCAAATGCCTTTGCATAGTCAATAAAACACAGGTAAACATTCTTCTGGTATTCTCTGCTTTTGACCAGGATCCATCTGACATCAGCAATGATATCCCTGGTTCCACGTCCTCTTCTGAAACCAGCCTGAATTTCTGGCACTTCCCTGTCGATATACTGCTGCAGCCGTTTTTGAATGATCTTCAGCAAAATTTTGCTTGCGGGTGGTATTAATGATATTGTTCTATAATTTCCACACTTGGTTGGATTGCCTTTCTTGGGAATAGGCATAAATACGGATCTCTTCCAGTCAGTTGGCCAGAAAGCTGTCTTCCATATTTCTTGGCATAGACGAGTGAGCACCCCCAGCGCTGCATCTGTTTGTTGAAACATCTCAATTCATATTCCATCAATTCCTGAAGCCTTGTTTTTCGCCAATGCCTTCAGAGCAGCTTGGACTTCTTCCTTCAGTACCATTGGTTCCTGATCATATGCCATCTCTTGAAATGGCTGAATATCCACTAATTCTTTTGGTATAATGACTGTGTATTCCTTCCATCTTCTTTTGATGCTTCCTGCGTCATTTATTATTTTTCCCATGGAATCCTTCAGTATTCCAACTCGAGGCTTGAATTTTTTCTTCAGTTCTTTCAGCTTGAGAAATGCCGAGTGTGTTCTTCCCTGTTGGTTTTCCATCTCCAGCTCTTTGCACATGTCATTATAATACTTTGTCTTCTCGAGAGGCCCTTTGAAATCTTCTGTTCAGTTCTTTTACTTCATCAATTCTTTCTTTTGCTTTAGCTGCTCAACGTTCAAGAGCAAGTTTCAGAGTCTTCTCTGACATCCGTTTTGGTCTTTTCCTTCCTTCCTGTCTTTTCAGCGACCTCTTGCTTTCTTCATGGATGATGTCCTTGATGTCATTCCACAACTCATCTGGTATTCAGTCACTAGTGTTCAATGCATCAAATCTATTCTTGAGATGGTCTCTAAATTCAGGTGGGATATGCCCAAGGTCATATTTTGGCTCTTGTGGACTTGCTCTGATTTTCTTCAGTTTCAGCTTGAACTTGCATATGAGCAATTGATGGTCTGTTCCACAGTCAGCCCCTGCCCTTGTTCTGACTGATACTGAGCTTTTCCATCGTCTCTTTCCACAGATGTAATCAATTTGATTTCTGTGTGTTCCATCTGGCGAGGTCCATGAGTATAGTCGCCATTTATGTTGGTCAAAGAAGGTATTTGCAATAAAGTCGTTGGTCTTGCAAAATCCTATCATTTGATCTCCAGCATTGTTTCTATCACCAAAGGCCGTATCTTCCAACTACTGATCCTTCTTTGTTTCCAACTTTCGCATTCCAATCGCCAGTAATTATCAACACATCTTGATTGCATGTTCGATCAATTTCAGACTGCAGTAGCTGATAAAAATCTTCTATTTCCTCATCTTTGGCCCTAGTGGTTGGTGTGTAAATTTGAATAATGGACTGGTATTGGCCATTCTGAATCGGACAATCATATCATCTACTATGCTGGGAATGACAACTCGAAGAGGAATGGTGTTGCAGTCATCGTCAAAAAGAACGTTTCAAGATCTATCCTTAAGTACAATGCTGTCAGTGATAGGATAATATCCATACGCCTACAAGGAAGACCAGTTAACAGGACTATTATTCAAATTTATGCACCAGCCACTTGGACTGAATCACTACAGACTAGAATGAGGTGCTATATACCCCGCTTTTGCAGTAAGTGCATATTAGGGCCTCAAATTTTAAGTGTAATTTAATTATGTTCTCTTAAGTTTAATTTGTGGAAATATAAATGTAGTTAACTGAAGAATAATTATGATTATTAAGATCTCACGCCATTCATTCAGTCAACAGGTAATTATTTATTGTCTACTATGTTTACAGACACTGCATTAGGAATAAAACAAGACTCACAGTCAAATCATGAAAGCCTTTTTAAGCCATAAGTGTAAATATGCAATGAAACACTGGTGGAGAGAACATTCCAGGCAGAAGCCCCAGTGCGTGATGTAATGAGCGCACTATTGATATTGTAAAAGTAATGGAGTATGACGCTGGAAAGGAGGGGAGACCTTAAATATCAAGTTAATGAGTTTAAGCTTCATTTTGTAAGTAAAAAGAGAAGTACTGAGGTTTTAGAGGCAGGTGAAGCACACCTTCAGGTGAATTAGGAATGCTGGAAGGACTGAGCAGTAAGAATATTTCAACTGGAAAGAAAGCATTCAGAATTAAAGTTGTGTTAAGGGGAACTTTACCTTTCATTGACAACATTTAAACACCCCTAAGAATCGGAGCTCTGGTGGTGTACTGGTTAAGAGCTCAGCTGCTAACCAAAAGGCTGGCAGTTCTAATCCACCAGGCGCTCCTTGGAAACCCTATGGGGCAGTTCTACTCTGTCCTATAGGGTTGCTGAGTCGAAATCCACTCAGTGGCAGAGTTTTGGAGTTTTTTTTTTTTTAAGAATTCTTTAGCTTTTTAGGGAGGTGGCACTTACACAAGAGAGTTGTTCTATTCACTTATAGTAAATTCCTATTTGACAAATTGGAATTTCTTATTTGTTGCACTCTAACAGGAAGCAAATAATAAGAAAATAATTTACTATAAGTTTACAGTTCTTTTCAGTACTTGTCATTCAGAATGAACCTGAATGACACTGCCTGATTTCAAGTGGAAAAAAGACTTTCATATTATAGCTTAATCAGAATACCACTACAGAAGCTGAGTGAAACTCAAATGAGAACTGAACAAAGGTTTTCTACATAATCCTCAACATACTAGAGCAGTTCATTAAAGAGCCTGGTCCAAAAGCTTTCTGGATAATCTCCGAGTTTTCCCAAATATCACCTCTACTATTTTCATTTTAAGAACATTGGAAAAAAGAAAACAATAATAATAGTAAATGTTTTCCAAAATAATCCCCAGTCATCTCTCCTAAAAACAACAAGTTAGTTGTATGGCGTTTCCTCCAAAGAAAGGTTCTGGATGTTTCTTTTACCTTCTAGAATCCGTATCTGCAAACCCCTTGGCTTCCACATGCTGTCTGAAGTCTCACTAAAGCAATCACACCACACAGCGCCCCTACCTCCAACTTAGAAGACCCCCTCCCAATTAAACTCTCAGTTCAGGAATGCATGGAGGAAGACCTAACTGAGTCCCTCAACCTTTACAGATAATTTGATACCTAAGAGTTCATAACAAAATATAGTGCAACAAACTGAAATTTAAAACATTTTTAGTGGAAATTTTAATTTTCTGAGGCAGAAAAGAAAGTTCTGTACTATGTAAAAGTGCATGTACCCTGAGAACCTGTTCTCCAAAACAGTCTCTTTTTAAAACCTATGGATTCTAACAGCTTCAAGATTTTTCCTTCTGCCTATGGCACTGTGGGGAAGAAGACATGTTCAAGTGAGCAGACAGGTAGTTGTAAGACAGAAGCTGCTTTAATTTGGTAATTTTCTATGCCACGGAAAGTACATAATCAACAGATGATTCTTTAAATGGAATTCAATCTGTCCTGCATAATAGAACAAAGCGTTCAGTCAGACACAGCTGGCTGCTTCTCAATAGCTGAGGTGGGTAAAAAATGGACAGAGCAGGTGTATTTCTCTACCGCTGGTAGCAAGATTCCTCAGGCTTTTGGCAGCCGACCCCTTGGAAGAGTTCAAGTTCCTGCTTCGAACTACCTACTAGGGGTTGAATCTGTCGTTTCTTACTTAAAAACCTTCAAAAGATTTTCTGTTGTGCAGATAACGCTTAAAATCCTTAATACAAACAATAATATCCTATAAGATCTGTCTCTGCCCTCTTATAATACTCTCTCTTCACACCCAACACTACTACCCTTCCAACTTCCTCAACTCCTACTTGGTCTTCCAGACCTCGCTTAAATGAATTCCTCTAGTTTTCCCTGACCACCCAATCCACACAGGTTGGAGAGCCCTGATAATGCTCTCATAGCACCTCATACTCTTCCTATGGAGGGAGCACTTATCCCAAGTGTAATTATCTTTACTTATTTAATGTAGTGCTTCCCAATAAACTGAGTTCTATGAAAGCAAGAATTGCTGGTCTCATCTAAAAATCTACGGAATCAAGCCCAGCAGCTGGTTCATAATTTGTTCGGTATTTACTGAATAAATAAAGTTTGGCCTGGAACTGCACCTTTAATTGCTTATTCCATTAACTTGGCTTCTGGTCATTAGCCTCGCCCACTCTATCAGCTATGGGAACACATGTAAAATTACAATGTTATGATTATGAAATTCAGATTATGAAAGACAGAATTTATTACAGATCTAGTTACTTTCGCTATTTCCAGTGTATTGAGTTCAAGATACTTTTCTGTCTCCATTCTGAAGTTCTACAAATCAATAAACTATAGAAAAATGGGCAAGGAATGTGAATAGCAAAGGAGCCCTGATGGCTCAGTGGTTAAGGGCTCAGCTGTTAATGGAAAGGCAGGCCAGTTTAAATCCATCACCCTCTCCATAGGAGAAAGACGTGGCAGTCTTTTCTGTAAAGACTACAGCCTTGGAAACCCTATGGGACAGTTCTACTCTGTCCTGTAGGGTCGCTCTGAGTAGGAATCAACCGCAACAGGTTTGGTTTTGGCTTTTCTGGAATGTGAATAGGAAAAAATTCAAATACAAATACTAAACAATGAAAATCAAAAACCATTTTCCACTTATGAGACTGATCAAGAGGAAAGTCTGACATTAAAATTGGCAAGGTACAATTGCTACCTCTAGACACTTCAGACATTGATGGTGAAAATATAAATTGGTACAACTTTAGAAAAATAATTTCGCAGTACCTATCAAAAATTTAACTACAAATACCTCTTGGCCCTGCAATTTTACTTCTAGAAATTTATCTCATGGATCCATTCTCATAAAGGCACAAAGAAATCCACTAAGGATGTTCAGAACAGCATCAAGAAAAAGGTGGCTATATTAATCATGGTACATCTACACAATCCAATACTCTGCAGCTGTTCAAAGAATGAGACAGAACTTTATGTACTGATACAAAAAGATGTTCAAGGCATATCACTAAGTTATACACACATAAACACACACATACAGTAAACGATATATAGTTCTACTTTTGGGAAGGATTAAGAAAAAAAATTTTGGGGGGGGACAGAGGGACTTTGGATTATCAACAAAGAATTAACTCATAAATACGAAATACATGATTTATGTAAATGATTAACTAGAGCCTTCATGCTGAAAAGGGTTCTGGTTACTGCTGACCTCGAACTGACTGTCCTACAGCTGCATGTAGCCATGGTTCTTCCTATTTTAGTGCTTGGTAAGAAATCCAGACAGATATCAGGGACAGACAGAACAAGCAAGGCATAATGCTAACAATGCTGAAGTTAGGTGATAGGTTCACAGGAGTTCAGTATCTTGTCTTTACCTTTGTAAATAACTTTTGAAATTTATCATAAAAAGTTAAGAAACTAAAGTTGAGGGTATGTAAATAGTGAAGACTCCTTTCATAGATATAAGGAGCACGGGTGGCGCCGTGGTTAAGCGCTCAGCTGCTACCAGAAAGGTTGGCGGTTTGAACCCACCAGCTGCTCCGTGGGAGAATGATGTGGTAGTCTACTCCTGTAAAGACATATTGGGCATTTCTACTCTGTCCTACAGAGTCACTATGAGTCAGAAAGATTTTGTCATAGATAGAAGTTAATAATTTGGTATATGCAGCCTTTCAAGAATGTTTGCAAACATTATATACACATAAGATTTGTTTCATAAACGAGATCATGCTACACGTAAGTTTTACAAATAGCTTTCTTCACACTTTATCCAAGATCTGTTACCAAACTTTTTGTTCTGTTGTAGTAAGAATATATGTAACAAAACATTTGCTAATTCAACATTTTTTACCAAACTCTCTTCAACAGCTTCATTCCTTTTAACAGCAACTTAGGCACATGAGATACAGATTATTTAAAATCTTTAGTATTTTTTATCTTTGTAAACCTGAGCACGTATTTTTACCGGATAGATTCTGAGAAGCAGAGGCGATGGGTTAAAAAGTATGCAATTAACAATTTTTGTTGTTATAAAAATATATGTAACACAACATTTCGCAAATTAATGTTTTTTCAGGTGTACAATTTAGTGACAAATTAATTATGTGCAACCACCAATAACTCTTGCCAATTTTTCCATCACCATAAATAGAAAACTGAATGCTTCCTAAACAATGAGCCCCTTTTCCCATCCCTCCTGCCCCTGTAACCACTAATAAACTTTGGTCTGTATGCACTTGCCTATTCCAGGTATTTCATAGGAATGAGATCATACAATATTTGTCCTTTTGCAACTAACATCACTCTGCATAATGTTTTCAAGGTTCATCCATGTTGTAGCATATATCAGGACTTCATTTCTCTTGTCTGCAGTTTAAATTTTGACAGACATTGTCAAGCTGCCTTCCAAAAAGGCTGTACCAATTTGAACTCCCACCACATGGAAATGTTCACTTCCCTACATTATCACCAACACTACAAAATTCAAACCCGTTGTCATCGAGTCAATTCCGACACTTAGCAACCCTACAGGACAGAGTAGAACTGTACCATAGGGTTTCTAAGGCTGTAAATCTTTACAGAAGCAGACTGCCAATCTTTCTCCCATGGAGCAGCTGGTGAGTTTGAACCACTGATCTTTATGTCAGCAGGTGAGTGCTTAACCACTGCACCACCAGGGCTCCTTATCACCAACACTAGATATTATTAATATTTGTAATTTTTGCCAAGTTTTTGAGAGTAAAATGATGGTGTTATTTGCAATTCCCTACATACTAATGAGGCTGGTTCCTTCTCATTTCTTTTTCCTCCTTCTGTGAACTGCCTATTGATATGTTACCCGTTTTTCTACTGAATTGTCTTTTTCTTGTTAATTCATAAAATCACTTTATGTATTATAGATTTTAGCTTATTTCTATACCAGATACTGCAAATATTATCTCCAAGTCTATTTGATGCTAGTTTCTGTATTCAGAAATTTTATAATTTTATGTTGCCAAATCTATTTCCTACATGATTTCTGGCCTATATCTAATTTAGAAAGTCCTTCCATAATCCAAAGTTAGAAGTAATTATAAATATATAATATACATTTTTCTTGCACGCTTATTATATTGTTGATTGTTTTCAATGTCTACATCTTTAATTCAATTAACTTTTTATATGGTTTAGGTAAGAATCCAAGAAAGGAGTCCTGGTGGAACAATGGTTAAGTGCTCTGCTGCTAACGGAAACGTTGGTGGTTCAAACCCACCAGCTGCTCTGCAGGAGAGAGACTGGCAGTCTGCTCCTGTAAAGATTACAGCAGCCTTGGAAACCCTGTGGGGCAGTGCTACTCTGTCTTATAGAAGAATCTAAGAATCAATTGTTAATATTACATGCCTCCTCTCATGGATTTAAAGTGCCTGATCTACCATATCCTCATATAAAATGGGTCTTCCAAATCTCTCTTCTGTTTCATTCATATATTCCTATTCCTGCACCAACATCATACTGTTATAATTCCAACACCTTTATAGTATGCCTGGGTACCAAAAGGGTACATTATCTCCATTATTGTTTTCCTTTCAAAATCATGTGGAATCTCCCTCCATGTTTACTTTTCCCAGTAATCTTCAGAATTAGTCCATCAACTTCAAGTAAAAACAAATTCCTTTTGGACTGCTCTGAATTTATAGATTAATTTGGGATAACTTACTGCTTTGCAATAGATTTTTACTTTGTAATTTCATATACTATTGTACTGCTCTATAATTTTACAACTACTTTAAACCAATAAAAAAGTAAACATTAGTGTTTAGTAGAGTTATATTAAAATAAACTTATTAAACAACTAACACAACATCCTAACCAGAAAGTATCCTATCATATCAAGACCAAAAAATACTGGTAGAACACACCAGTCTAGGAGTTCTAAATAATGTGTCCCAATTCCAGTATAAAGATCAATCTGTAGGAAACTTCTGCTTCAGGAAGATAGAACAGACTTTTCTCTATTCCTCCTGCTAAGTACAAGTACAAACCCTGGACATTATATATAAAACAAATGTAAGAAAAGAGAAGAACACAACCAGCTAGGGACCTCAGGACCCAAAGAACAACACAGGGACAAGTTCCCTGGGTTTTCTTTATGCATCATATACACCAGAATTTGACACTGAAAAAGCCAGAAACCCAGAAACTCCAACAGGAGCAGACCAAAAAAAAAAAAAAAGGCTCAACAAAAACCTGCTCTCTTGAGCTAAATGAACAGGAAATGGGCAGCCTAGCAAGACAGAAAACTTTTACGCAATAACCACTCTAACTCCAGAAAAAACTGTGGCATAACCTCCACCCATATCAGCAAAAACAAATGGGAACCCAGACTTCCACCCTTACAAGACTGTAATGAGGGGCCTGATATTCCACCAGGGTGGTATCAAAGAAGGTAAGTAGGGAGTCTGGACTTCCAACCCCACCCAGAAGTAAGAAAGTATTCCCACTGGGGTGGTGTCAGAGAAGGCCTAGCAGAGGGTCAGGATTTTCGCCACTGTCCGGCAGTAATGGGGCCACACACATCCCATCCTTGGCGTGTCAGTAGAAGCCTAGCGGGGAGCTGAACTCTCACTCCTACCAGCAGCAACAAGTGCAGTGTGTCACAGGAGGCTAGGTTATCAAGAGGCCAGGGGGGAACATGTATTTCTACCTCTTCCTGGCAGTAACAGAGCACACCCCCCACACCTTATAAAGCAATGTCACAGAAATCCAGCTAAAGCTGAAGGATGACGTAAGATCCAGAGTTTCATAATAGATACAGAAATATCCATGCATTACTTGAAAATCACTCATCATACCAAGAACTACAAAGATCTCAAACTGAATGAAAAAATAATCAATAGATGCCAACACCAAGATGACAGAGATGTCAGAATTACCTGACAAAGATTTTAAAGCAGTAAGCATAAAAATGCTTCATATAAAAATATATTGGAGATACAAATATCACACAAATAACACAACAGAGTCCCTGATGGAGCAAGAGAAAAGTGTGGTGTGGAACTAAAATCCAGGTAAAAAGACCAGACTTAGTGGTCTGACCGAGGCTAGAGGAACCCCAAAAGACACGGCCTCTGAACTCTGTTAACCCAGAACTAAAATCATTCCCGAAGCCAACTCCTCAGACAAAGATTAGACTGGACTATAAAACATAAAATGATACTCATGAAGAATGTGCTTCTTTGTTCAAGTAGATCCAAAAAAAAATTCAAACCCAGTGCCGTTGAGTTGATTCCGACTCATAGCAACCCTACAGGACAGAGTAGAACTGCCCCATAGGGTTTCCAAGGGGCGCCTGGCAGACTCGAATTGCTGGCCCTTTGGTTAGCAGCCGTGGCACTTTACTATGCCACGAGACTAAATAGGCAGCTCCTGTCTGGAGGCAGGATGAGAAGGCAGAAAGGGATAGAAGCTGGATGAATGGACACGCGAAACCCAGGGTGGAAAACAGAGCGTGCTGTCACACTATAGGGATTCCAACTAGGGTTACATAACAATATATGCATAAATTTTTGTATGAAAAATTAACTGGAGCTGTAAACTTAAGGCACAATAAAAAAATCTGACCTGCCCTGACATCCCTATTTAAAGTAGGTCTCCTGCACTCCTTGAAATTCTCCAATCCCTCCATGACACTTAGCTTGTGTGAAATTATCTTGTGTATGGCTAGCACAAAAGCTTCGTGAGGGCTGAAATTGGCGTCATCGAATTGTGTGTCCCCATTGCCTGTTATAGTGCCTGGCACAGAGAGGGATTTAAAACATGTATATATTATTGAGTGAATAAATAAATAAATAATTGGCACATCTCTCATGGTTCCTGTTCAAAACACCAGATTTGTAGGTGAGGCCTTCTGTTGGTCCGGCTCGACTATAGTCAGCTGCGGCAAGGTGAATGAGTTGGTAATGGGTACAAGCACAACTCGAAACAAATCACTGCTATAGTCAGGGACAAAGAGCCCTGGTGGCACTACGTTTAAGCATTTGGCTGCTACCTAGAAGTTTGGCAGTTTGAACCTATCAGCTGCTCTGTGGGAGAAAAGACCTGGTGATCTGCTCCTGTAAGATTAGGAAACCCTATGGGGCAGTCCTACTCTGTCATATAGGGCCGCTATGAGTTGGAATCGACTCAATGGCATACAATGACAACACAGTCAGGAGAAGTTCCTAGAGAAGGAAAATTATTGCGAGCTTGGTTGTTATTGTTAGTTGCCATTGAGTTGGCTCCTACTCACGATGACCCCATGTGTAACAGGATGAAACACTGCCCTGTCCTATGCTATCTTTATGATCACTGGTATGTTTGAGTCCATTGTGGGGGCTATAAAGAAAATTTGTGGGACACTGGAGAAGTCTACCAAACATTTAGAGAAGAATTGACACCAATCCTATTTAAACTCTTCCAAATAGTAGAGAAGGAAAGAATACTCCCTAACTCTTTCTATGAAGGCAGCACTACCCTGATACCAAAGCCAGAGAGACACCACAAGAAAATTACAGACCAACATATCTTATGAACACAGATGCCAGAACTTTCAACAAAATAGTAGCAAACAGAATTCAACAGCATATTAAAAGAATTATACACCATGATCAAGCAGGAGTTATTCCAGGAATGCAAAGACAGTTCAACATTAGGAAATTTATCAATGTAATACATCACATTAATGTTGTTGTTGTTAGGTGCTGTCAAGTTGGTTCCGACTCATAGCGATCCCATGTACAACATAACAAAACTGCCTAGTCCTGGGCCATCCTTACAATCTTTGTTATGCTTGAGCCCACTGTTGCAGCCACTGTGTCAATCCATGATGTTGAGGGTCTTCCTCTTTTTCACCGACCCTCTACTTTACCAAGCATGATGTCCTTCTCCAGGTGCTGGTCCCTCTAATCACATTATTAGAACAAATGAAAAGAACAACATGATCATCTCTGTTGACACAGAAAAGGTATTTGATAAAATCCAACACTCTTTCTTGATAGAAACTCTCAACAAGATAGAAATAAAAGGGAAGTTCCTCAATATGATTAAGGTCATTTATGAAAAATTAACAGCCAACATTATACTCAATGGGGAAAAAAAATGAGAACGTTCTCCCTGAAAATAAAAAGGAACAAGACAAGATACCCACTCTCACTACTCTTATTTGATACTGTATTAGAAGTTCCAACCAGAGCAATAAGGCAAGAAAAGAGAAAATGTTTCTAAATTAGAAAGGAAGAGGTAAAACTATCTGTGTTTGCAGATGACATGGTCCTGTATACAGAAAACTCTGAAGAATCTACTAAAAAAGCTTCAGACTTAATAGAGAGATTTAGTAATGTTGGGGGATACAAGGCCAACACACAAAAATCACTTGGGTTTCTATACACCAAAACAAAAACCCATTGCTGCTGAGTCATTTCCAACTCATAGCAACCCCACAGGACAGAGCACAACTGCCCCATACGGTTTCCAAGGAATTGCTGGTGGATTCCAACTGCCAACCTTTTGGTTAGTAGCCAGGCTCTTAACCACTGTGCAACCAGGACTCCACTGAGCCACTAGGACTCCTTCTATAAAACAGCAATAAGAAATCTGAAAAGGAGATTAAAGACAATTTCATTTATAATAGTATCTAAAAGAATAAAATACTCAGGAATAAAAATTTGTGGGACACAGTTAAAGCAGAGATGAGAAAGAAATTTATAACACTAAATTCATACATCAGAGAAAAGGGGAAAAAAATCACAAATCAATAATCTTAGTTTCCACCTCAAAACCCTAGAAAAAGGAGAACAAAAGAAACCCAAGGACGCAGAAGGGAAATAATAAAAGGGCAGAAATCAATTAAAATGAAAACAGAAAAGCATTAGAGAGGTATCAACGAAACTAAGAGCTGATTCTCTAAGAAGAGCAATACAACTAACAAACCTCTAGCAAGAATAAAGTGAGAAGACATGAACTATCAACATCAGGAATGAAGCAAGGGCTATCACTATAGCCCCTGTAGACATCAAAAGGATAATAAGGGAATAATACGAACAATTCTACACCTTCAAATTTAACACCCTAAATAAATGGATTACTTCCTCAAAAACCACAAACTACCACAACTCACCCAATATAAAACAGATAATTTAAATACCCCTAGACTCGAGAGCAATGGGTTATAACTATTAAGGAAATTGAATTCGCAATTTAAAAACTCCAAAAAAGAAATCTCCAAGTCCAGATGGTTTTACTGGAGAATTCTACCAAATATTTAAAGAATTAACAATTCTACATAATACTGTCCAGAAAATAGAAGAGGGAACACTTCCCAATTCATTTTATAAAGCTACTATTACTGATACCAAAACCAGACAAAGAGAGTACCCCCACCCCCCAAAAAGAGTCAGACCAACAGCCACCCTGAACAAAGATGCAAAATCCTTAACAAAGTATTAGTAAATAGAATTCATCAATATATAAAAAGAAATATATACCATAAACAAGGAATTATTTATTCCAGGAATACAAAGCCAGTTCAGGATTCTAAAATCAATCACCATAATCCACCATATTAACTGGCTAAAGAAGAAAAATCACATGATCATATTAACTGATGAAGGCAAAGCTCTTGAAAAACTTCAACAACCATTCATGATAAAATCTCTCAGAAACCAAGAATAGAGAAGAAGCTCCTCAACTTGATAAAGAGCACTAAAAGAACTAACAGCTAACATATACTTAATGGTGGAAGACTGAATGCTTTCCCTCTAAGATCAGGAACAAGGCAAGGATGTCCACTCTGAGCAGTCTTATTCAACACAGTGCTAGAAGTTCTAGTAAATACAACATGACAAGAAAAAGAAATAAAAGACATACCGTATTTTTACGCAAATAACATGTACCTTCTACATTTGTTTGCCAACCACTCCCTTCCCCCTGCAAGGTAGTTTCATAAGCACAGCTATGCCAATTTTTTTTACAAGTTGCTGTAAAAAAAAAAAAAAAAAAGGCACAGTGGCACTTACAAAACTAACTCACAAGGGGAGTGAGCGGTTGGTAAAAAAAACATAGAAGGCACGCATTATCTGCCTAAAAATACAGATGAGAAATGAAAAATAAAGCTGTCCCTATTTGCAGACGACATAATCATCTATGTAGAGAAGCCCAAAGAATCTACAAAAAAAACTCCTAAAGCTACCATGAGTGTTCAGCAACGCTGCGTGATATAACATAAATATTAAAAAATTAATTGTATTGCAATGTATTAGCAATGAACATGTGGATACCAAATTAAAAATACAATATCATTTTAAACCATCCCAAAAATTGGAAACAGGTGTAAATCTAACAAAATATGTACAGGACTCGTATGCTGAAAACTACACAATACTGATGAAAAATCATCAAAGAAAATCTCAATAAAGGGAGAGACATACTGTGTACACGGACTGGAATACTCAATATAGTGAAGGTATCAATTTTTCCTAAACTGATATACAGGTTTAACAGAATTCCGATCAAAATCCCAGAAAGAATTTTATACATATAGAAAAGATCATTCTAAAATGTATATGAAAAGGCAAAGAAACTAGAATAGCTAAAACAAATCTGAGTAAGAAAAATAAAGTTAGAAGAATCAGCCTATCCAATTTCAAGACTTATTATATAGCCATATATAGCTACAGTAATCAAGACTGCATGCTATTAATAAAGGAATAGTCACATGAATCAATGTAATAAAATAGAGAACCCAGGAATGGGCCCACACAAATATGCCCAACTGATTTTTGACAAAGGTGTAAAAGCCTTTTCAACAAATAATGCTGGAGCAACTCAAGATCCATGGGGCGGGGGGGAGGGGGTGAATCTCAACCAAAGTTTCACATCTTATACAAAAATTAACTCAAAATGGGTCATGTACTTAATAAAACTATAACCTTTTAGAATAAAAGCTAGGAGAAAATCTTTGGGATCTAGGGCTAGGCAAAGAGTTCTTAGATTTAGCATCAAAAGCATAATCCATTAAAAAAAAAAACTGATAAATTGGGTTTTTTTTTTTTTTAGGGTGGGAGGAGAGTGAATGTGGCTATAAAAGGGCAAAATGAGGAATCTTTACAGTGATAGAAATGTTCCTTATCTTGACTTCATCAATCTCAATATTCTGGTTGTGATACTGATGCTACCATTGGGGGGAAACGGGTAAAGGGTACATAAGATTTCTCTGGTTATTTCCTACAGCTGCACGTGAATCTACATTATCTCAAAATAAACTCTTTTTTTTTTAATTTCCCATTGAGACTTCTGCTTTCAGAGCTAAGGAATCACTGTACAACAAACACTCAGACTCCAGCCACTATTTATTCTACATCATTATTTATAGATTATTAATTTCATCAGTTCAACTCCAGCTATAGCTTTTAAAAACTAAAACAATTACATATTGAATCAGGCAAGATTAAAATTAGATGAAACAAAACTAACGAAAATCATTCATGGTTTCTATTAATCTAATAGCAATTCTCAAACTTGTTGGATTCAAGACTCTTCACACTTAAAAATTATTCAGAACCCCAAAGAGCTCTTGTTCAAATGGGCTACATCTTTCAATGCTTAATACAATCAAGCATTTTTAAAAATATTGTTTCACTGAAAAATAAAAGATAATTACATGTTAACACTAAAAAAAAAAAAAAATTGCCAAGACAGAAAACAGTGAGAAGAATCATAATGTTTTATATTTCTGCAAATATCCAGCTCAACAGAACACAGCTTAATTCTCATATATGCTTCTGTATTCAATATATCATGCCATGCTGTTTTGGTGGAAGTATATGAAGAGAATCAGGCCTCATGGAGATATATGAGTTGCAGAGAGGAATATTTTAATAGCTTTTACAAATACCTGTAGAAATTATTCCTTGAAACTGCAACAAAACTCAATAGTTTATAGTTTCAAAAATATTCTAAAGTTGCAATATTGAATCTGAAATCATATCAATGAACTTTTTAAACTCTGGTATATTAAAAGCCATTAGTCTATCATGCTCATCATGTTCTCTGAATGGTTATTTGCTCATGCATTATTTTGTATCATCATTCACTGGCCTTCTGAAGATACTGTTTCACTGAGTTACACAGGCCTTCCAATTGCTGACACATTTTACTATGCAATATCATAAAACACATTTATCAACATTACTTATTTCATTGGAAAGTCCTTTAAAGTACTGGGAAGCAATACCAAATGTGGGTGAAGCATACACAATTTGACCAAGGCAAATGATGACACTAAGAAATAACAAGAATAAGAGATATTTCTGGTAAAGGCTATAACACACACAATTTTGCAAAAACAGCAATAACAACAAAAAATCAAGGAGCCCTGGTGGCTCAGTGGTTAAATTGCTAACCAAAAGGTCAGCAGTTCAAACCCACCAGCTGCTTTGTGGGAGAAATATGTGGCAGTTGGCTTCCAGAAAAAATTTCAGGCTTGAAAACCCTATAAGGCAGTTCTACTCTGTCCTATAAGGTTGCTATGAGTTGGAATTGACTTGATGGCAGTGGGTTTGCGTTTTTTTTTTTGGTGGTTACAATGCTAGATATGTATGCATATTATGTGTATACGAATGTATATGTGTGTATATGCAGGTACAAGTATAGATGCATACATATGTACATGAATATGTGTGCTGCATATATATTTATATGTTTAATAAAGCACATGGGGGCACAGTTACAGATACTTCCTAGACATAACCAAACACCTTGTCGGCCAAGTTTAATGGGTTTGGAGGCTTAGGACGGTAGTCTCATGGGACAACTCGATCAACTGGCATAACACAGTTCATAAAGTTTATGCTCTACATCTAATTTGGCGAGTAGCATATGGGGTCTTAAAAGTGTACAGCAGCCATTTAATTTCTACTCATTTGGAGCAAAACAGAAAGAAGGGAACCAAAGACTCAGAGAAGAAACTAGTCTACAGGACCAACAGCCTACACAAGCCAAAGCCTCATGTATCCTGAGACCAGAAGAACTAGACGGTGCCCGGCTACCACTACCGACTATTCTGACCAGGGGCACAATAAACAGTCCCAGACAGACTGGGAGAAAAATGTAGAAAACTTAAATTATTAAAAAAGGGCAGACTTACTGAACTGGTAGAGACTAGAGGAATCCTCAAAACCACTGCCCTGAAATACCTTTAAACTTTGAACTGAAACCACTCCAGGAGGTCACCTTTCAGCTAAGTAATAGATTGGCTCATAAAATAAACAATATCACCCATGAGTACTGTGATTCTTAAAAAAAAAAAAAAAAAAACCTATAGGAGGCCTGGTAGCACAGTGGTTAAAAGCTATGGCTGCTAACCAAAAAGTCAGCAGTTCAAATCCACCAGCCACTCCTTGGAAACCCTATGGGGAAGTTCTACTCTGTCCTTTAGGGTCACTATGAGTCAGAATCAACTCGATGGTAATGGGGTTTGTTTTTTTATATGAGATCAAATGGTCAACATTTACCCTAAAGCAAAGATGGGAAGGTAAGGGGGGAGGGGCCACAGGGAAGCTACAGTAATGGAAACAAAACAACCAGAATGGAAATAATAAGAATCTTGACACATTGTGAAAAACGCAACCAATGTCACTGAACAATACGTACAGAATTATATATATTAAAAAGCTATTAGGAAGCTGTGAAGTTCATGGTGGCACCTACGAGTTTTCTAAAATTCTACTGTTTAACTGAAAACTTGAATTTTATCTTGGACGACAAATACTGTCAATGGTTTTCCTTGAAGCAACAGGCTCACTCCATTCATTTTTGAGAAAACACCTTGCCAAATACTCATGCCTAAACAACCATTGTTTCTGTCAGTTGTTCTTTCAAGTGAAAATGGTGTTTCATGAAAAACACAACTGGTTTACCTCACAACTCAATCACACAGGTGTTCTTCCATAATGTTCAGTATGCAGAAGTGTGTACTTCCCAACTTGTAATACAGATTATTAGAAAGTCACGCTAGGGTCAAGATTTAGTAACATTAGTAATTTACACTACTTCACTGACAACATTAAGTGAAACTGGCACATTTTTTAAACTGTGTGTGTATGAGGTGAAAAATACAATGACTCAGTCTGGTGCCTCTGTCTTCATTAACGATTAGGTACCAGCAGTTTTCATTCATCACTGTTTTTGCAACATCAAGGCACATGTCAACAGTGAAAAGAGGGGGGAAAGTCATAACAGTATTATAAAGATAATGTTGACCTTGTGGACCCCTAAAAGTCCTGGTGATTCACAAGGTTCACTAACCACACTTTAAGAATCACTGTTCAAAGGATGGGTAAGTATGGAAAGAATGGAACAATATTACAGGTTAAAAAGGAATACCTTGTTATGTTTTTTTTTTTTTGTTATGGATTGAACTGTGTCCCCCAAAATATCTGTCGATTTGGCTAGTCCGTTGATTCCCAGCATTATGTGACTGTCTACCATTTTGTCATCTGATGTGAGTTTCCTATATGTTGTAAATCCTATCTCTAGAATATTAATGAGATAGGATTAGTGGCAGTTATGTTAATGAGGCAGGACTCCATTTACAAGATTAGATTGCGTCTTAAGCCAATCTCTTTTGAGATATAGAAGAGAGAAGTGAGCAAAGAGACATGGGGACCTCATACCACCAAGAAAGACATACTGGGAGCAGAGCACGTCCTTTGGATTTGGGGTCCCTGTGCTGAGAAGCTCCTTGACTAAGAAGACTGATGACAAGGACCTTCCTCCAGAGGCAACAGAGAACACCTTCCCCTGGAGCTCGGGCCCTGAATTTGGACTTTTAGACTACCAGACTGTGAGAGAATAAATTTCTCTTTGTTAAAGCCATCCACTCGTAGTGTTTCTATTATAGCAGCATTAGAAGACTAAGACACACCTCAACATAAAACAAAATTCCTCACAACTAGACCAATAAGCAACATCATGATAAATAAAGAAAATACTGTCAATGATTTCATTTTACAATCAAAGCCCATGGAAGCAGCAGTCAAGAAATCAAACGACACTGCATTCAGCAAATGTTTGCAAAAGGCCTCTTTAAAGCATTAAAAAACAAGACTATGGTGAGTCTGACCCAAGCCATGGTGTTTTCAATCACCTCATACGCATGTGAAAGCTGGACAATGAATAAGGCAGAAGAACTGATGTACCTGAATTATGATGTTAGCCAAGAATACTGACTATACCATAGACTGCCAGAAGAATGAACAAGAAGTACTGCCAGAATGCTCCTTAGAAGCAAGGTTGGCAAGACTTTGTCTCACATCCTTTGGACATGTTATCAGGGGGACCAGTCCCTGGAGAAAGACATCATGCCTGATAAAGTAGATGGTCAGTAAAAAAGAGGAAGACCTTCAATGAGATGGACTGACACAGTGGCTGCAACAATGAGCTCAAGCATAACAACAACTGTGAGGATGGCGCAGGACCAGGCAGTGTTTTGTTCGGTTGTACTGAGGGTTGCTGTGATTTGGGACCAACTCGATGGCACCTAATAGCAACAATAAGAAGTTCAATGAACTCCAAGCAGGATGAACTCAAAAAGAGATTAAACGGAGATATATTATAATCAAATTGTTCAAAGTCAAGCCAGAGTCAAAGAGAGAAATATGAAAACCAAAGAGAGAAGGAAATCATTACGTATAAGGAATCCTCTATAAGATTAATAGTCGATTTCTCCTCAGAAACCATGGAGGCCACAAGGCAGTGGAATGACATATTTGAAGTGCTGGAAGAAAGAAAGAAAAAAAAACCTTTTCAACCAAGAATTCTGTATCTGGGCAAACCATTCTTCAAAAATGGAGGGAAAATGAAGACATTCCCAGAAAAACAAAAGCTGAGGGAGTTCACTGCTAGTAGAGCTGCCCTGCAAAGAATGTTAATGGGACTTGTTCAGGCTGAAATGAAAGGACACTAAACAGTAAACGTGAACCCATACAAAGAAATACAAAACATCAGTAAAGGTAACTAAAAAAAAACAAAACATAGGTAACTATAAAAGCCAATATTATTGTATTTGGTTTTTAACTCCTCTTTTTGTTTCCTATATGATATCAAAGACAAATATATAAAACAATAATTATAAACCTGCTAATAGGCATACAATGTATACAAATGTACTCAGTGACAATAACATAAGGGTGGGATGAAGCTGTACAGAGGCAGAGTTTTTTAATGCTACCAAAGGTAAGCAGGGATCAAACTAGATTGTTATAAATTTACATGTCACTTATAATTAGAAAAAAAAATCTCCCCCTGCTCAAAAAAAAAAAAAAAAAAAAAAAAGGGCTAAGGACCATGGATGGACAATTATTCCTTGGAGAAGTTAGGAAAGCTGTGGGTAGAAAGAAGTGACATTAGAGCTTAAGGTTAGGAGACAGAGTAGAAGCAGGAAAAGGGAAAAGTATATGAATGCAACAAGATTCATTAAAGTGTAAAGTGTATTCTTTTTTAATATTTCCTTTTTTAAAAGTAAAATCCACATAACATAAAATTAACCACTTTAAAGTATACAATTCAGTGGAATTCATAATGCTGGGCAGCAACCACGTCTAGATCCAAAATATTTTTGCCACCCTCAAAAGACATCAGTATCCATTAAGCAATCACCCCCATCTTTCCCTCCCTCAACCCTTAGCAACCATTTATCTGCTTTCTGTCTGTATGCATTTATGTATTGTGGATACTTCATATAAATGGAACCAGACAGTATGTGACTTCTTGTGTGTGGCTTCTTTCACTTGGCATAATGTTTTCAAGGCTTATTCATGTTGTAGGATATATCACTTCTTCATTTCTTTTCATGGCTGAATAATATTGCATTGTATAGATATATTTCTGGGTATAGATATACCACATTTTGTTTAGCCATTCATCCTTTGATGCACATGAAGACAGTGTATGATAAAGGAGGCAAATCAAATGGGTACGGTAAAACGAGCTTAAAAAAAAAATGGTGCGATACAATAGTGTCTACCACTTCTGCTCGGGTCTCTTAAAATCACCAGCTGAAACCACTAGGAATGTAGCTAGAATATTTAGTAATATAAATAGTTAAAATTGCAACAGAAAAAAATGACACATCCTAAATGTTCATAAGAGAGTAATGGTTATATAAATATTGGTGTAATCATGATCATGGAATACAGATGTTGTTAGTGCCATCAAGTCAGTTCTGATTCATAGGGACCCTACGGGACAGAGGAGAACTGCCCCACAGTGTATCCAAAGAGCAGCTGGTGGATTTGAACTGCTGACCTTTTGGTTAGCAGCCAAGAGCTCTTAATCACTATGCCACTAGGGTCCATATAAACACTGGTGTAACCATAAACATAGAATACAGTACAGGCATTTAAAAAATGAGGCAACATCTTATATACACATATGTAACAAAGTATAAGATATATTAAATGAAAGGACAGAGAAATCTATTTAATATGCTATGCTATTCCTGTAAACAAGAAAGAGCGAAAGAAAACAGTAACATATACATATGCTCGTATATGAATAGAAAATTCTGAAAGAATACATAAACTTAACAGATGTAAGTATGGGTGTGAAAAATGGGTGGGGAACAGGAATGGGAAGGAGCCTTACTCCTCTTTTTATACCTTTTCTGAATTTGATATTATGTGCATCTTATTACCTAATCTCATATATATTTACACGTGTATGTAAACATCCACATATTTTAAGTACACCTAAAAAACTCAAGCATGTAACTTAAAAGTATGGCTAAGGAAAAGCTAAAAAGAAAAAAAAAAAAGAGGGTAAGATTACTAGGCACCTGATAGGAGCCAAGAGTTATTCTAAATAACTAAAATGACAAAAAAATCTAAATGACATCAAGGTGATTAAATAATTCATCATTACTATCCTTTTAATGTACTTTTGTAAACAGAATCAATAAATACAAACTTGTTGCCGTCAAGCTGATTCCAACTCATAGGGACCCTACAGGGCAGAGTAAAACTGCTCCATTTTTATCGGGTTTCCAAGGAGCAGCTGGTGGATTTGAACTGCCAATCTTTTGGTTAGCAGCCAGCCGATCTCTTACTGTGCCACCAGGGCCCCTATATGAACAAAAAGATTAAAATATATCTTTTTATCACTTAAAGTTTTTTCCAGACATAAAATACTAAATGTATATCTAAAATGCTTATCATCCTACCTAGCTCCAGACAGGACTTACGAATCGTTCTATTTAAAATGTCAAATAAAGTTTTTACCTAAGACCACATTCAAATAATTAAAATAGTAAGAACTATGTCTATATTCATTGTACAGCTCCAATAATCTCTACTCATACTTCAAATCCCAAATTAAAGTAAGTCTTCCCTGATTACCTAAACCAGCTTAGGTTCCCAGTTACAGTTCTCCTTTGTATCACTCTGCAGCTACTAATTTAGTAAGCTGCATGTCCCTGGTTTACATGTAAACTCCATGAAGACAGCTGCATGTATTTTACCTGCTGAATCATTCATGGCCTAGTAAAAGCAAAAGCTCAGTAAATACTTGCTGAATAAAGGAAACCAATAGCAAAATCTTTTACTTAAACATTGGAAATGAAAACTTCATTTTATTAAAAACTGCTCGTAAATTATAGATTGTCATATTAAGTTTGCTTAATGTGGGAGCACACTTTTATTTTTATTAGAAAATGAACATTAATTGTATCATCAGCAGCAAAAACATCAAATTATCAATGTTTTAAAAAGCACATATCCCTGGAAAGTACATCTAAAAAAAAAAAAATCACATTACACCCTCTCCTCATTTATTGACTATCTTGTTATCCGACATTTCCTGTTTACAACAGCAAAAAATCTACTATTCAACTATTTTGCACATCTGGCTGTAACGAGTGCTGAGGTACAAGGCGAGAGTAAGGCTGGCTGCAGTGGCCTATCTACAGAAAACAGTGCCTCGGGTAATTAGTGTGGGTTGCTGAATGATCACAGCTGGCAGTGGAAACAGTGATGGCCAACAGAAACTGCTCGTTGGCACTCCGCCTCAAGCAGTGCCCAGGGCACAAACCTTACTTGTTACCACAGCCCTTCTCCCCCACTAAAGGCTTTTCGCTGACTGTGATGCTTAAGGTTACATGTCAACTTCACTGGGCCATGATTCTCAGTGGCTTGGCTGTTATGTAATATGCAGTCTGGCAGTTATGTAATGATGCAGTCACCCTCCATTTTTGTGATCTGATGTGGTCATCCTCCATTTTCACATGTCGCATTTTGCCTAATGACCTGGTCTTTGGAACCTAACTGTGTCGACAAGTGAGGAGAGGGTGCATAGGCCAAAGGGAAATTTCATAAATTCAGGTAAAGTGTTCATGAGATTTAATATTTTGGAGGGAATATGTCTGCTAAGGCAAAACAATGTGTCCTAGCCACCCTCTGGATCTAACTACCGGTTTATAAGAAATAGTCTAGTTCTCAGCATATGGCCCATTGATTCCTGGGAGTCCTTAAACTCTTTCATGAGGCCCATGAAGTCGAAACTACTTTAATGATAGTACTGAGATGTTATTTGCCTTTTTCACTGTCACTCTCTCACACATGTACACATTTTGGGGAGGTTATATGATGTACGATATACTAACTAGACTGAATGCACAACCAGACATGAGAATCCAGCTGCCTTCCATTAAGCCAAACATTATAGAGCTTTAGAAAAACATAAAGCAATCACTTTTCTACAATTTTTAGAGAAAATCATTATTTTTCATTAATAATGTCATTTTATGTAAATAAGTAAGTGATTTAGTATTGTACTTTAAAATAATGCATGCCCTCTGTATTTGTTTGCCAACCACACCCTCCCCCCCGCAAGGTATTTTCATAAGCGCCACTATGTCAGTTTTTTTTAACATGTTGCAGTAAAAATAATTAGCACAATACACGAAAATACTTCGCAAAAAATGTTTCCTGTTTTCCTAAAACCAAATCAACTAGAGAGCAAAGAATATGCAGAGCTTAATAACATCTCTTGCAAACCTAAAGCCATATTGTGAATGTAAATGTTGATTCAATACAAACATAAGGACCTTCGTCAAAAGCAGTAGTATTTTAGGGCTACGGAGGTTAAAAGTGAAATGGGCAGAAAACCACCTCAAGGAGCCCAAGAGTCTGCTTTACAGCCAACATATACTCCCCCAAATTTGTAATGCAATGAAAAGTGATAACTTGTTCCCTTAAAGTTATCTGATAAAATCAGAACTGCTGATTGTTAACAGATGATTACAATAGAAGAAAAAGTTAAACGTTAAATAACCTAATATTTTAATTGTTGCAATACAAGAAAAACCAGTAACAGGCATTCAAGGGCTGAGCATTCCCAGGTTTAGCTCTTTACGTTGCAATTCACATCTCAGCAACTCCACATATTCCCACTAGCTGAAGGAATAGCTAGTTCAGGAGGGTTTTTATTAAATGTCACCTAGTCAGGGATGATCTACCTCACCATTCTAACTAGTTCTTCTCCTCCGGTAGACAACACAGAATTTGTTTACAATGTTTTGTTTCTTGTTTGCCCTCCCCATGAGACAAAAAATTTTATGAGGGCAGACACCAACTTTGTTTTAGTTATCACTGGGATATACACTATGTCTGACACACACAAGACAATCAATAAATACACGGAGAATTCAGATACCCTAAAGGGTGGTGCAATGGTTAAGGGCTCAGCTGCTAACCGAAAGGTTGGCAGTTGGAACCCACCCAGCGGGCTCCACAGGAGAAAAGACCTGGCAATCTGTCCCCATAAGGACTACAGCCTAGAAAACCCTACGCAGCAGTTCTGCTCTATCATATGCGGTTGCTATGAGTTGAAATCTATTTGACACCTAATAACAACACAGGTTGAAGCACTTACAGCTTTGTTGAGGCACAAGTATGAGTAATGTACAAGAGCTGGTGTGACGGATTCAATCACAGACTAGTGAGGGCAGTGACTCTAAACCCACACTGCCTGTCAAGTCGATTCCGACTCATAATGACTCTATAGGACAGAGTAGAACTGCCCCATAGAGTTTCAAGGGCTGTAAATCTTCAGAAGTAAACTGCCACATCTTTCTACCATGGAGCAGCTGGTGGGTTTAAACCACTGACCTTCTGGTTGGCAGCTGAGCACTTCAACTGCTGCACCACCAGGGCTCCTACAATGACTCTAAGGCAACTGGATGCTGAGACTTCATCTCACGTACTTTGGACATTTCACTGGCGGGACCAGTCCCTGGAGATGGACATTATGCTTCGTAAAGTGGAGAGCTGGTGAAAAAGAAGACCCTCAACAACGTGGGCTGACACAGTGGTTGCAACAACAGCCTCAAACAGCAACAATTGTGAGGACTGCACAGGACTGGGTAGTGTTTCGTTCTGTTGTCCACTGGGTTACTACAAGTTGGAACCAACTTGACAGCACCTAACAACCACGACCAAACTGGTTATTTTTCTACAACTCTTCCAAAGAGTTTTTTGTTGCTGTCCTGTGTGTGTGCGTAGAAGAGGCCAAATGTCAGTGTTGGTTTTGTAAATTCAGGTATATTCACGGTCACTATTTCTGCAGCAATGAATCTAACACAAAATTTACATTAATAGTGGTGGCGAAGTGGTTAAGTGCTACGGCTGCTAACCAAGAGGTCGGCAGTTTAAATACGCCAGACGTTCCTTGGAAACTCTGTGGGGCAGTTTTACTCTGTCCTATGAGTCGGAGTCAACTCGATGGCAGTGGGGTTTTTTTTTTTGTTTGTTTTTTAGCCCATGTTATGGACTGAATTGTGTCTCCCGAAAATTATGTGTTATAAATCCTAACCCTTTACATGTGGATATAACCTATTCTGGGAATAGGGCTTTCTTTGTCATGCTATGTTAATCAGTACAGCTTATGTCTTAAGCCAATCACTTACAAAAAAAGGTCCAACTAGAAAGCAAAGAAACAAGCAATGACAAATGGGAGAGAGAGACACAACAAGAAGATTGCCAACGAATCCAGGACCAGAAGCTGAAAGACACACGGACCTTCCCCCAGAGCCAACAGAGAGAGCATTCCCATGGAGCCGACATCCTGAATTCAGACTCTTAGCCTCCTACACTGTGAGAATATAAATTTCTGTTAAAGCCACCTACTTGTGATATTTCTGTTATAGCAGCACTAGGTAAGTAAGGTAGCCCAGTACTGAGAGAGTCATTTAGAGTCTAAAACAGTCACCTTCAAAGGACACTTACATGAAAAGACTACGAAAAAAGGAAATAGCACCCATGCCTCACACCATACAGAAAAACAAATTCAAGATGGATTAGGGACTTAAACGCGCAAACTAAAACAATAAAATTCTTAGAAGAAAAAGTAGGGGCAACGCTGTCAGGCCTAGCTTTTAATAACGGATTATCTAATATAACAACAAAAGCACAAACAGCAAAAGACAAAATGAGACCTCATAAAAATTAAAACTTCTGCTCATTAAAAGACTTTACCAAAAAAGTGAAAAGACAAGCTACCTATCAACTGGGAGAATATCTTCGGAAACCATATGCCCGACAAGAATCTAATAGCCAAAATACATATAAAACTTCAAGAAAAATTAACCCAATCATAAAATGGGCAAAGGGCTTGAATAGACATTTCAACCATCACCACATGAAAATATGCTTGGTGTAATTAGCCATCAGAGAGATACAAATCAAAACCACAATGAAATAGCACTTTACTCTCACCAGGATGGCGAAGATTTAAAAAACTGAAAATGACAAACGTTGGTGAGGATTTGGGAAAATTGGAACCCTTATCCATTTGCTAGTGGGAATGCAAAATGGTACAGTTGTTGTGGAAAACAGTGTGGTGGCTACTCAAAAAGCTAAAAATAGAACTACCATATGACTCAGCAATTCCACTCCTAGGTATGTACCCAAAAGATCTGAAAGCGCAGACTCAAAAAGAGACTTATACACTAATGTTCATCAAAGCACTCTTCACAAAACAATAGCCAAAAAGGTGGAGACAACCCAAATGTCCATCAACAGATAAATGGATAAAAAATGTGGTACATACATACACGGGAATACTACTCAGCCAGTAAAAACGAAGTCTTGATACATGCTACAACATGGAGCTGAAAACATTATGCAGTAAATAAGTCAATCACAAAAGGATGACCTTACTTATATAAAAGACTTTTATATAAAGACAAGAAAAGGCAAATTTATGGTGACCAAAGTTTACTAGTGGTTACTAGGGACAGGATGGAAGGGATAACGGAGAGGGGTTAACGGTGATGGAAATGTCACATTAATTAAAGACAGGGTTGCACAACCAAGTACTGTAACTGCTGTCAATAAACTGTACACCTGTAAAATGTTGAATGGACAAAAGCTGTGTGACAGACATGTTTACGATTCAAAAAAAGAGTAGCTACTGAGGCTGCTCATAAAAAAAAATATATATATATATACAACCAAAATCCTCATGGAATTTGGTTTCTTAGTTTGGAGGTTTAGGGTCATGGTTTTGTGCGACACCCCTGTTAAATGGCCTAATAACATGTTTAGTGTTTCTGTTCTATCTCCTAGTTCACTGTGTAGTGCCCGGAGTCTTAAAAGCTTGCAAGGCACAATAATTGGTCTCTATTTGCCTGGAGCAACAGAAGAAGGAGACTCAGGAATTAGAGAGGAAATGGAATGTGTGGCTCATTGCCTCCATGAATAACTGCCTCCTTTTGCCTTGAGACTGGAAGAACTGGATGGTGTCCGGCTACCTTTACTGAACATTTTTATCCAAGATTCCATAGAAGAATCCTGATCAAACCAGGGGTGGGGGAGTGGGAGGGGAGTAGAACATGTGTCAAGTTTTCACGGACTCCAGACTTCCTGGAGCCGTGGAGGGTGGATGAACCCCTGAAACTACTGCCTTGAGAAAGTCTTTAAACCTTAGCCCAAAAATATCCACTGAAATCTTAAAACCAAACAACAGTTTAGCTTAACTAGTAAATGTCTGCCTTGAGCATTATCCTCTTTTAAGATCTATCTATATGGCATCAAACTGACAAGAGCAACTTGAAAGACTAGGTAGGAACTTTATGGGGCAGTGAATTTATGTTTATGGGGGAGGAACAATTCGGAAAAGGAGGGTGAGAATGGTTGCACAAGAAGAAGAATGTAATCAACCTAACTAAATGATACATGTAGAAACTGCTGAATTGGTGTATGTTCTGCTGGGTATATTTTCAACAACAAAATAATTTTTTTTCTTAAAAGAAAATGAAAAGACAACCCAGTGAATGGACAAAAATTTGCAGATCATGCATCTGATAAAGAACTTATATCTAGAATACATTAAGAACTCTTGCTGCTGTTAGCTACCTTTGAGTGGGTCCCCAACTCATCTTAACCCCTTGTACAACTGACCCATTTCCATGACAGGGCTGGACATTTGTGATCCATAAGGTTTTCACCCTTACTGCCACTTACAAGTCAAGAACAAGACAACCCAATTAAAAAATGAGCAAAGGATCTGAATAGCATTTCTCCAAAGACATGTAACTGGCCAATACGCACATAAAAAGATGTTCAACAGAGAAATACAAATCAAAACCACAATGAGATAACACTTCATACCCATTAGGATGGCTGTAACCAAAGACAGATAGTAAGTGGTGGTGAGGATGTAAAGAAACTGCAACTCTAATACACTGCTAGCGGAAATGTAAAATGGCGCAATCATCGTGGAGAACAGTCTGGCAATTCCTCCAAAGGTTAAACAGAGTCATAATGCCAGTGAAAAAACCAGCTGCTGTTGAGTCAACTCTGACTCATGGCGACCGCATGTGGGTCAGAACAGAACTGTGCTCCACAGGGTTTTCAATGACTGATTTTGAGGGAAGTAAATCACCAGGCCTTTCTTCTGAGGAGCCTTTGGGTGGACACAACCTGGAACCTCCAACCTTAAGTTTAGCACCATGTGCACCACCCAGGGACTCCACAGCTATCTGCAGTTACAGCTAAACATCCCTAAAAACCCTAGCAATGATTAAAGCCGTATTCCAAGGTAAACTCGTCGTAGAGTTGATTTCGGCTCAGAGTGACCCTACAGGTCAGAGCAGAACTGCCCCATATGTTTACCAAGGAGCAGCTGGTGGGTTCGAACTGCCGACCTGTTACCACAGGGTGAGAGGAAATGGTATGGGATTAGTTAAGATTAAGCTTTATCATTAGCCTTCCAGGTTTATCTCCCGTGAAATACCTGTAAACAGCATTGCCATTTTTCTGTTGGGTTGTTTGTCTTGTTGATTTGCAGTAGTTCTTAAGATAGCCTGGGTATCAATCCTTTATTGACTATGCATTTCTAAATGCTTCTCGAAGTTCAGTTAGCTATTTTCCCAACCTATATACCAATGTTTCTCAAATCTTTTTGGCCACTCACAAAGACTAGTTTCTCACTGAGAGCCAATATATATACACTTATTTATTTATAAAGTGAAAAACAGGGCTCTAAATCAATGTCTTCTTAACCACAAGCAAATATACAAGAGTATTTTGTAGGAAGAGGACAGCTTCTCTCTATTCTATACAGCCAGTGCCACATTTTAGCTGCCATGTTAACACATCATGTAGCTTTCACAGAGTCACTAAACAAGCACCCATTTTAGTAACGGTTTGTTAAAACTGTTAACACTTAATAAATAACTATCATACCCATCGAGATGTTTTAAACAACAAAGAGCTTCTACTCCATTCAATGAATTAATAATAAAGGTACAAATTAAATTTCAGACTATGCGAATTAAATTTTTAATTTTTCAGTCACATTAACATACAACCAATTCTTTACAGATAAAGTTACTGGCCAGACTCGGGATATTTTAGTGAAAACTGCTCAAAGCTCAAAAAAGTTTACTTCATTTACAGGCGCACTATCAAATGTTTTGCCAAAGAAAGACGCTGCATATACAGCAAGACCTTAGACCAGGTAAATCTAACTTCCCCATTTTCAGATAAGGCAACTGCAATCCAAAAGTTAAGAAGCTTGCTTAATCTTGGTCCTCTAAAACCTACAAGTTGGGGGTTCTTTTCACAGCATTATGCATTTTTAGGCTCCGCAGTTCTGAAACTCTGACCCCCTCTATTAATTTTAGACTAGGTTTATGTATTACGGAACTGGAAATTACGAAATTACTCCCATTCCCACACTAACCTATTCCTTTCCACTTCCTTACCTTTCCCCTCCCCTATCCACCACTATGGAAACCCTGGTGGTGTAGTGGTTTAGAGTTCGGCTGCTAACCAAAAGGTTGGCACTTACAATCAACCAGGTGCTCCTTGGAAACCCTACGGGGCAGTTCTACTCTATCGTATAAGGTTGCTATGAGTTGGAATAGACTGGATGGTAATGGCTTTTTTTTTTTTTAATCCACCACTACGGAAACCATGGTGGCGCAGTGGTTAAGAGCTACAGCTGCTAACCGAAAAGGTCAGCAGTTCGAATCCACCTGGTGCTCCTTGGAAACCCTATGGGGCAGTTCTACTCTGTCCCATGGGGTCACTATGAATAGGAATCGACTAGACAGCAACGGGTTTTTGGTCTTATCCACCACTATAACAGACGAAAACATAAAGTACCAGCCTGCCTTAATTTTGGCTCTAATTGCATGCGGTGTCCCGAACCCCCAGCTACTGTTCCTCCCGTGTTAAATCAATCGAAGTTTAATTTTATCCATCATTCCTTTATTCAACTAACACCTACTAAACGCCGGCTTTGCAGGGAGCGCGGTGCACGCGGCTCATACCCCGCCAACAGCCGCTCGCAGGCACAGAGACGGCTCTCCAGGCGTCAGGGAGCCGCGGGCGCTGGGGAGTGCGGGGCTCCGGGTAAGCAGGGCAGGGGTCCCGGTGACACCAGGGAACGAGCCGGGTGGCGGAGATCCGCGCGGGCGGCTCACCTTTACGCAGCTCCCGCTCCCACACGGTGACGATGGGCCGCGAGTGCTTGCGGTGGTGGATGAGCCACAGAGACAAGGTCTGCACGCTCTGCTGCGAGTTGCTCAACTCCGACAGCTTCTTCTCCAGCGCCGCCTCAGAGAAGGCGGACATCCCTCCGACACCACGTTCACGCCGTCCCACGCGCTGGGGCCGCGGGGAGGAGAGTTTCACCGCCCTCGTCGCGGCCTCGCCCCCTCACTCCACCCTTCCCCACGCCCTCAATACCGCCAGCGCCACATCCAAGTCCGGCCGCAACCCAGCAAGATGGCGTCCGGCCGGCAGTGACGTCAGAGGCCGGCGGGTCCCAGCTTTCCAGCTACAAGCCCACGGAAGGGGCGCGGCCTCGGCCCAGAGGCGGAAGGGGCGAGGCCGAAACAAGTGCAGGTGAGGCCGCCGGGGGCGTGCCGCTGGGGCGGGGCCAGCGGTAGGACAGGATTTGATGGGCCCAGAACCTTCTTGGGGGAAAACAGTCACTGCCGAGGACGGAGTGACTAAAACTCTCTATTTAGGGGTGTAGTTCGGTACAGGCACTGTTTAAGACTATTTGGCATTGAAAAAAAAAAAAAAACATTGCAGTCGAGTCGATTCGGACTCATAGCGACCCTATAGGACAGAGTAGAACTGCCCCATAGAATACTCAATGAGCGCCTGGTGGAGTCGAACTGCCAACCTTCGGTCATAGCTCTTAACTACTCTGCCACCAGGGTTTCCCTATTTGGCGTGATCAATTAAATTTCAAAATATGCCTTCCCCGTGACCTGCAACTAATTGCCGTCAGTGATAGAAAAACACCAGGCATATTTGTACAAGGAACTATATGCTAGGTGTTCTCGCAGTAACAGTGAAAAGTTGGGACATTCACAGCAGATAAGTGGGTAAATTAATTGTGATACATCCATATTACAAAATCTATGCAGCCATTTTAAAAAATGGATAAATCCAAGATACGGTGGATTTGGGGTTTTTTTAAGTTGCAAAAGGAAAAATACAATATAACATTTGTTTTTTTAAAGTTCATATTTTATAGGAGTTCAAAAAAATGCAAAAGCCCAGCAAAAGGTGTGGAAGAATACTCACCACAGTAATAGTTTTGTCAGGGAGAGAATCAGAATTGGAGCACTTAAGGCATGTCTATATTGTTTTCATTTTTTACAAGGAGAAAATAATCACATATTATTTATGTAACTGTAAATCTCACAGTTATTCCAGCATATCTTGACATAGTACTTCTCTTAACTATAATTCACAAAGAAAATAAAAAATGGACACTGTCACATTCTAAATACAAGAAACTTCCAGAAAGATGAACAAGAGACCATAGGAATTCTTAAACCACCTTTTGAGAAGGACTGTTCATGTACTCTGCACATTGTAGGCGCCTGTATTGGTCAGGGTTCTCCAGAGAAACAACCAATAGGCTGTATATATAGAGAGAGAATTTGGCTCACGTAATTTTGGGGGTTGACAAGTTTAAAATCCATACATAGGTCAAGCAACAGGCTGGAAATTCCACTAGTCTTCTGTCTGAAATTGATAGACAAGGTGACAGGCTGGAAAGTCTAGAAGGATATCTATGTTACAGTCTTTATTCTCCTCTCAGAAACCTCAGTTTTTGTTTTTTTTTTTTAAGGCCTTCAGTTGATTGGATGAGGCCCACCCACATTATCCAGGATACCTTCACAGCAACATCTAGATTAGTGTTTCATCAAACAACTGGGCCCCATAATCTAGGCAAATTGACACAAAATTAACCACCACAGCATCACATACGTTTGTTTGATTATAAACACAGTTTATCTTTCTCATTTTTCATGTTACTCTAGCTTGGGGTTCAGAGATAGCTCAAAAAGATGAGGTAACTCTTTTCACCTCCTCTCACTCCAATATCTTTTTGTCTCCACATTCTTCTCATTCCCCTTTATCCAGCCTTTTGTGTATTTTATCTAATTAGCCTCGTTTTTAATTTAGTCTGAGTTTAACCTATTGTTTTCCAAGACCTTAATGTATCTTCAACACGATTCCCTTCCATGAGCCATGCAGCTACTAAAATTGCTACTCATCTCCCAAATTATGTCTTCGCCTATAATGTCCAGCTTTTCCCACTCCTTATTTATCTCAATTCTGCTTGAGCTTTACAGACCAGTTTAGATTCCACCTTGTTTTCTTCCCCAGCGATCTCAATGTAGGTAGGAATTGTGTTCCTTTGTCTTTGGATGCCTTACTTGGCACTCATTCTACTAGCCTATGTTACTTATAATTTAATATATGTACGTCATCTCTCCAACTAGATTTTGCTTTCAGTGAATCAGCCAAAGTGCCAACTCACCTGTCTTTCCTTGTTCTCAGCCTGATTTAGCTGCTTCTGCTCTGGGCTCCCACAGTATTCTCTATGCGAGTACACCATGGCTTTCCAAACTAGGTTATTGGATCTAATATTTATTGACATTGTTTTTAAAATATTGCCTGCAACTATTTATTGCCCTTAGATAGTTATGACTTATGTTCACATCTTGTCTTCTCTGACAGCTCTTTTTTCGTTTTTTCAAATTCAGGCCCCAAAATTCAGAATAATGCATTTTTTACATAAATTGTCTTTTGAGTTAATTTGGATGGCCACTAGGTAATGAAAAGATAATGCTCTTTCAATTTCTAAAAAGAAGGCTATTACAAAAAACAAAACAAAGCAAAATAATCAACAAATGTCCCTTATGAATATGGATGTCAGAATCCTCAACAAAACACTAGAAAAATGAATCTAGCAGCATATTAAGAGGATTATTTATGAATGGAGCCAAACTAGGATAGATTAGAAAGTCTCAAAGAAGCAAGTGTTTGCTCTATAGAGTTTCCCAAACCAACACCCAGCAAGCACTAGCATCCCCAGATATTGCTGAGAGGGAAGATTGACCAGGTGTGAAGGGTAAACAAGGTGCTCCTGTGAAACATTAAACCATTGGTGTCATCTTGGGAAAGCAGTTGTGGAATCCAAGAGATGGAGACAAGTATGAAACTCAAGTGCATCAAGTAAGAAAAGGCCCTAGAACTGAGCCTCAAGGAATTGCAACATTTAGAGGCTGCTGGGGAGAGTGAGCAGACCTAGCAAGTACGGTGTTCTCAAAGCCACAACAGGAGAGTACTGAAGGAGGGAGTGATTAACTACGTCAGATGCAGTTTCCCTGAATAACCACAAAGTAATGTAAAGAAAACTGTCTATTAGATTAAGTTACCAGATGATGGTGGCCTTAACAAGAGGAATTTTGGTGTAGTGGTGTGAGCAAGAGTGGAGGCTTCCTTGCCTTAGGTGAGGAGAAAAAGGGAAATTGGAGACTAGTTGCGTATGCAGAGAGCTTTTTCAAGAAGTTTGGCTGAGACAGAGTGGAGATAAGTCTAGCAAGAAAGGAATGTGGGTTTAAGGGAGGCTTGTTTGGTTTGGCTTCAAGATGGGAGAAGAGTCTTGAGCGTGTTTTAATGATGATAAGCGGGATCCAGAGAGTATGTATACCAGAAAATTAAGAGGAGGCTGGAAACATGAGACCTGGGGAGGTAACTAGAAGGAAGGATTGGGCAAGAGCTGGATTTGGTAGTGGGAAGTTGGCAATTTTTATCATCTTATGATTTTTATGTTCTCTCGGATTAAAAAGACAAGATAAGCTGGGTGTGAGGAAGAAAAGGGGGGAGGAGAGGAGTGGTTTCTGAGTTTTCAGAAGCACTGTGGAGAGACAGGGGTGAGGTGGCTGGGCATTGTAAGAGCCTTGGCGAAGTCAATGATGGTGAACTTATGGTCGTGGTAGTGTCTGCCCAGCTGTGGAATTTCCTCCAGCAGCACTGGGGGCCATAGGCTTCATCACAGAGGTTTCAGATTTGGCAAAAGGATTATTGAGATGATGGGCTATGGGGTTTCAGCTGGATTGAAAATGGAACAAGGGAGGATTGATAGACAAGAAAATTGTGGGCGGGGGCCTGTGGACGGAAGACCTGGTGGCTGTGAAGAACTTCAGTAGTAACCCTTTCAAGACCTGTGGAACATAAGTATTCCACCCACTTTTTATGCCTCTGGAGTTCTTTAGAAAGGGTGTAGCACGATTTTAACTCATTTAGCGTAAAGTGGGAGCCTTCTGAAATGTGTGAAATGGAAAAATCCTGAGTGGCAGCTTCATATTTGTGTGGATTGAACATTGTCTTAGGTGATGCCTCCCGCTTGTGTGAATTTTCTAAAATTTTGACAGGTTTGCCTTTATTTCTGTGAGATAAGCCTTCTTACTATGCTTCCCAATTACTATGTTCTTATGAGAATGTACTTATCACGAGAATAAGCTATCATGTCTTTATTCAGTCACCGTGGCCATTTTCTCCTTTATGCTATTCGTTGTTTCCAGGTGTTACTGGCTCCCTTGTTTTCTAGCTTCTGAACAGTACATACTGCCTTTCCAATGAGGAATAATATATTCCAGTGATTCAAAAGAAATTGGAACTCCTGTATGTTATTCTTACCCCGCATTCAGTCTTAGAGCTCAATCATTGCTTCTACATGTAGCAGGTGGGCAGTTCTGCAGTATTCCAGGTGTTATGGATAGTGTCCTCCAAAAACATGTATCAATTTGGCTAAGCCATGATTCCCAGTACTGTGTGGTTATCCACCACTTTGTGATCTGATGTGATTATCCTATGTGTATGGAGCTTTGGTGGCACAGTGATTAAGTGTTTGGCTGCTAACCAAAAGATCGGCAGTTTGAATCCACCAGCCGCTCCTTTGGAAACCCTGTGGAGCAGTTCTACTCTGCCCTATAGGGTCACTATGAGCTGGAATTGACTGCAGTGGGTTTGGCTTTTTTTTTTTTTTTAATGATGTTAGTGACGTAGGATTACAGGCAGTTATGTTAATGAGGTAGGACTCAATCTACAGGATTAGGTAGTATCATGAGTTAATCTCTTTTGAGATATAAAAGAGAGAATTGAGCAGAGTGAATGGGAACCTCCTACCACCAAGAATGAAGAAGCAGTACTGGACCACGTCCTTTGGACCTAGGGTTCGTGCACTGAGAAGCTTCTAGACCAGGGGAAGATTGATGACAAGGACCTTTCCCCAGAGTCAACAGAGGAAGAAAGCCTTCCTCTGGAGCTGGCACCCTGGATTCAGACTTTTAGTCTCCTAGACTGTGAGAGAATAAATTTCTTTCTGTTAAAGCCATTTATTTTTTTTTATTTCTGTTACAGCAGCACTCGATAACTAAGAAACCAGGGCAGCTGTTTCTGCTTTTTAGCTGTTAGTACTGCTATTGTTATAATGAAGAATACATAGTAGTGGTAATTATCCTGAGATTCAAATTCCTTTAGTTTTATTTTGCCTGTGAGTACTGCTTTTGCAGTAATGAAAATGCATTGTAGTGGTAATTTTCCTGAGATAAAAAATCCTTAGGCTTTATTTATGTGGGCTGTAAGTACTGCTTCTGGACCAAGGAAGAATGCACTGTACAACGTTTTGAAAGATTTCATGAAAAATAATAAAAAGGCTAAGAAGAAGGAGACTAGAATAAAATGTATGTACAGTGATTGCCAGGTGCCTTTGTGTCTTACCTCATGTTTTGTAAATTTTCAGGAAATAAAAAATAAGTTAAAAAACTAATTTTATCATTGACTCATATCGACAGGATTTACATCGTCCACAGTCCACTGGGACACATGGGATCCCAGATAATGGGTATCAAAATCCATAACTCATAAGAAAAATTCTGAATTGGTCCTTTAATCAGCACACCTTCATTAGTGAAAACATAGTAGCAACAAAAGATTCAAAGGTGAAAATAATTGGGTCTTGAAAGGGCTGAACAACACATTATGTAGAGGACATTCACTTTTTGTGTGACCTAGGAACCCTGGTGGCACAATAGTTAAGCCCTCAGTGGCTAACCAAAAGGTCAGTGGTTCAAACCCACCAAAAGACCTGGCAATGTACTGCCATAAAAATTTCAGTCTAGGAAACCCAATGGGGCAGTTTTACTGAGTCCTATAGGATCTCTGTGAGTTGAAATCAACTCAACAGCACACAACAACAGGATTCATTTCTACTTTATATTAGCACTCTGATTTGCTACCTCTGTTGGAGTCTGGTGAAAATGGTCAGACTGACCCTCTCCTTGCCAATGGGCAGAGGTGTGATCCAAACCATGTTGAAAAGAGGAGTCAAGAGGCTGAAAACAGCAGGAGTGTCATTCCTTCCTTGCTGACCATTCTGTTCTGGCTTGGAGTCGGCTGCAGTGCTCTCAGCTGTCTCTCACTGTTGGAGCCTCTTGGTTCCTGTCCATTTCTCTCAGCCTTCTGTCACTTCTCTGCGTCTCACTTCTTGTCCTCCTCCCACATCCTCCCTTTGGCTTAAGTTAAGAAAGATTTGTTTCTGTTGCTTTCTGAACTCTGACACATATTAATCATTCCTAAAATAGAACACTTGGTCAAAGAGTATATACATTTACCATCTTGAAAGATATTTCTAATTAATACCCCAAAGAGGGTACACCAATTTATACAGCCACCAACAGTGTAGAAAAGTCCCTGCAATGTGTAACCTTTTATATGACTGTAATATATTTCACAAATTCTGTCTTGACCGTTTTGAGGCCCTGGCTAGAAGCCAGTTAGTTTCCTTTCTTGAAAACCAAACCCAACCCGTTGCTGTCAAGTTGATTCTGACTCATAGTCCTATAGAACAGAGTAGAACTGCCCCATAGAGTTTCCAAGGCTGTCATCTTTATGGAAGCAGACTGCCACATCTTTCTCCTGAGGAGCGGCTGGTGGGTTTGAACTCCTGACCTTTTGGTTGGCAGCTGAGTGCTCAACCTTTGCACCACCAGCCCACACTCCACCCACTCCCGTCCTGACACTCTGGGGCCACTACGCACCTGCCCTAATTGCCCCTGGAGGGGCAGGGTAGGTACCAAACAACTAGGGATAGCCCTTGTACCCGGAGCCTGCAGAATTATTCAAAATGCCCAATCCACAAAAAGCCCAGGAAACCTACCTAACCCCACCCAACTTGCCATACATAAACATCTCCTACAACTTCAGCTTGCTGTTAAACTCTGTCCCCGGGTGCAGTCCCCTGCGTGGCCCTGCCTGGTAGCCTTCTCTCTTTGGAGCTGTAATGAGTCTGTATTCATCTAGCCAAGTGTCTTTGTGTTGTGTCCTGCCATGCAAAGAATCTATAATCATACCTAATATATGATTGTAAAACAGTGATGAGAAGTTGTTTGTATTTTTTTTGTGACTGCTCATGTCTTTTATCCATTTCTCCTACCCAATAATAGAAAATACCTTTACATTTAATCAAATAAGTGTCCATCAACAGCATTTGAAGTTTTTCTTCATATAGGTATTACATGGGTTGTGTTAAATAAAGCCAGTTATTTAAATTGACATGGGGGAAAAAAAGACCAAAACACTGATAGTTGAACCTTAAGTGGCATCATTTCTAAATTACAGTCATTTCAATTTGTAAAATTTGAAGTTGCGTTGAGTTTCCACAAGGCGGCAGACTGGTCCATTAAATTGGACCTGTTGCGTGCCATCAATTCCGATTTATAGCGACCCTGTTGGACAGAGGGAAACCCTGACGGCGTAGTGATTAAGTGCCACGGCTGCTAACCAAGAGGTCGGCAGTTCGAATCCGCTAGGCACTCCTTGGAACCTCTATGGGGCAGTTCTACTCTGTCCTATAGGGTCGCTATGAGTCGGAATCGACTCCATGGCAGTGGGTTTGGTTTGGTTTTGGTTTATTGGACAGAATAAAACTTCCCTATAGAGTTTCGTAGGCTGGGGACGCTATGAGTCCGAATTGACTCAGTGGGAACAGGTTTGGTGTTTTTTGGAACCTTTTTATGGTTTTGGTTTAATCTTTACTGGAGCTGATTGCCAAGTCTTTTCTCCCGCGGAGCCGCCGGTGGGTTTGAACTGCTGACCTTTCTGTTACCAGCCCAGTGCTTAACAACTGCTCCATCCAAAAACAAAAACCATTGCAGACAATTCCAACCCACAGTGACCCTATAAGACAGAGTAAAACTGCTCCACAGGGTTCCCAAGGCTGTAATCTTTACAGGAGCAGGCTGCCACATTTTTCTCCTCAGAGAGGCTTGTGGGTTTGAACCACTGACTTTTTGCTTAGCAGCTGATTACTTAACCACTGCACCACCAGAGCTCCTTAAATTGGACCTACTGTACTCATTTAAAGGCGTTCTGGTGGCGCAGTGGTTAAAGTCATCGGCTGCTAACTGAAACGTCGTTGGTTCAAAGCCATCAGCAGCTCCTGGGGAGAAAGATGTGGCAGTCAGCTTCCGTCAGATCTTACAGCCTCGGAAACCCTGTGGGGTTGCTCTGAGTCGGAATCCACTCGATGGCAGTGGCTGGGTTTCCTACTGATTTGAATATCCTAGGTGTTCCCCAGTACTGGCATTCACCAATATTAAAAAAAAAAAATTAAGTCAGCATAAGAGATCTATGAATACATTTTCTCCCAGAAACCAGTTTATATGTAATGGTTAATTTTTTTTTTAGTTTACAAATCTTAACATTAGAGTCCCTGGGTAGTGCAAAGGGTTAACATGCTCAGCTGCTAAGCAGAAGGTGGGAGGTTTGAGTCTAGTATGCTGTAGTTTCCAGCATAAAGATCCTGTGCCTGTTTTGTTAGATTTATACTTGAGGTTTTTTTTTTTTTTTTTTTTTGGAGAAGGGTAGCTGTTGTAAATGACATTTTATTTTTAAATTTCAGTTCCCAACTGTTTATTGCCAGTATATAGAAACATGATTGACTTTTGAGAATTGACATTGTATCCTGTGACCTTGCTAAGCTCACTTATTATTTCTGGGGTTTTTTGCAGATCCCTTAGGATTTTCTATGTAGACAATCATGTCATTTGTGAATAGGAACCATTTTATTCTTTTCCATTTTGTATGCCTTTTTATTACTTTTTCTTGTCTTACTGTGCTGGCTAGTATTTCCAGTACAGTGTTTTTTGTTTTTTTTTTTTTGTAGTGAGAAGTGGACATGCTTCATGCTTGCCTTATATCTTATTTTAGGAGGAAAGCATTTGGTCTTTCACAGTTAAGTATAGTGTTAGCTATAAATTTTTCAGCTTTTTTTTCAATCATAAATGGTTGATATTTTGTCAAATGTTTTTCCGCATCAGTTGATAAGATCATGTGATTTTTTGTTATCCATAGTTTTCTTCTCTTGTATTGTCTTTGTCTAGTTTTGCTAAGGTAATGGTGGCCTCATAAAATGAGAAGTGTTCCCCTATTCTGTTCTCTGGAGGAGATCATGTACTGTTGATATTATTTTTTTATACATATTTGGTAGAATTCACCAATGAAGCCATCTTGGGCTGGAAATTTTTCGGAGGTTTTTCACTACAAATTCAATTTATCTAACAGTTATAGTACTATTCAGGTTGTTTATTTCACTTGGGTGAGTTTTGGTAATTTGTAGTATTTAACAAATTTGTTTATTTGATCCAAGTTGCCAAATTTATGTGAGTAGAGTATGTTGTTGTTAGTTGTTTTCAAGTCAGCTCTGACTCATAGTGACCCTACGTAAAACAGAACTAAACACTGCCTGGTCTGGAGCCATCTTCACAATTATTGGCGTGCTCCAGTCCATTTAGTGGCCACTGCATTTTGAGTGCCTTCCAACCTCAAACAATATTCTGTTGTGATCCATAGTTTTTGTTTTTTTAATAGGGGTTTCATTGGCTAATTTTTGAAAGTAGATCACAAGGTCTTTCTTCCTAGTCTGAGTCTGGAAGCTCCACTGAAACCTGTCCACCATAGACAGATATCATGTTAGTATTTGAAATACCAGTGGCATAGCTTCCAGCATCATGGCAAGCCACCACAGTATGACATTTTGAGAGATGGGTGGTATATACTATTCTCTCATTATCCCTGTGATTTATTTTTAATTTTTATTTGAAATGAAACATAAAAATTTGTGGAATGCAGCTAAAATAGTGTTTAAAGGGAAATTTATAGCATTAAATTCTTATATTAGAAAAGAAAAAAACTCAATCATGTGAGCTTTCACTTTAAGAAACTAGAAAAGAACAAAATAAACCCAAAACTAGTAAAAGGAAGGACATAATAAACATAACAAGTACCAGTGCAATTGAAAACAGTAGAGAAAACCAATGAAGCCAAAAGCTTGTTCTTTGAGAAAATAATTAAATTGTTAAACCTCTAGTCAGGCTGGCCTGGACAAAAAGAGAAAAGTCACACGTTATCAATGGTAGGAATGATATCACTATAGGACATACTGATGTTAAGAGGATAAGTGAAAACTATGATCAACTCTATGCTTATATATTTGGTAATTTAGATAAAATGGACCAATTCCTTGAAAAACGCAAAGTATCAAAACTCACTCAAGATGAAATAGACAATGTGAATGCTCCTAAATCTAGTAAAGAAATTGAATTCATAGTTTAAAAGCTTCAAATGAAGAAAACTCCATGCCAAGATTGCTTCAATGGTGAATTCTACCAAAAACTTAAGGAAGAAATAATAGCAATTCTACATAATATCTTCCAGAAAATAAAAGGGGAAGAAACACTTCCCTACTCATTTTATGAGGCCTGCATTATTCTGACACAAAACCAGACAAGCATAGAACAAGAAAACTACTAACCATATAAACACAACAGAAACAAAAACACTCAACACAACATTTTCAAATTGTATCTAGCAATACATAAAAATGATAATATATCACGAACAGTGGGATTTATTCTAGGAATACAGGCTGGTTCATCCCACCACATGATCCTGTCAACTGATGCAGAAAAGGCATTTGACAAAACTCAGTTTTCACCCATGATAAAAATTCTCAACAAACAAAGTAGAGGGGAACTTCAACCTGATAAAGGGCATTTACAAAAAAACTTAGTTAACATTATACCTAATGGTAAAAGACTGAATGCCTCCCCATTAAGACTGGCACAAAACAGAGAGAACCACTTTCACTCTTCCTCTTCAGTATCACACTGGAAGTCCAGGCCAGGGTAATAATTAAAGAGAAACAGGGGAGGGGGAGGGAGGGAGGAGGATAAGACATACAGACTAGAAAGGAAGATTTAACCTAATCACAGTTAAAACCTTAGCATGACTTTTTATTTGTTTTTGGAAGACTCACCAACTAATTCTAAAATTCATATGGAAAAGCAAAGGTCTAGAATAGCCTGAACAGTTTTGAAAAAAGTGAACAAAGTTTGAGAGATCATGGTCCCTGATTTCAAGACTTAATATAAAGCTACAGCAAAACAGAACAGAAGCTCCAAAGAGAGATGGTCAACTGATTCTGACAAAGGTGCAAGGACAACTCAATGGAGATAAAAGTCTTTCCAATGAATGGTGTGGAACAAATGCATGAACATGAAAATAATGATCTAGACCTAGCCTTACTCCTCACATAGACATTAACTCGAAATGGATCATAGCTCTAAATGTAAAACATAAAACTTCTAGAAAAAACTGCAGAAAATCTAACTTGGATTAGGCAAAGAGTTCTTACATGTGACACCAGAAGGACAATGCATAAAAGAAAAATTGATAAATGGACTCCATTAAAATTAAGAATTTCTCATTTTCAAATGTTAAGATAGTAGAAAACAGAGGACTGGGAGAAAATATTTGCAAATCACAAACTTAAGGTATTTATATCCAGAATATACAAAGATCTCTCAAAACTCAGTAATTAAAAAAAAAAAAAAAAGCAACAAAAAGAAATGTATGTTTTGAATAGATACACTTTATCAAAGAAGATATATGGATGGCATGATACATTGTGAGTGGGCATGTAATATGGTACAACCACTTTGGAAAGGTCTGGCCTTATAAAGTTAAACAGAGTGACCACATGACTTAGCCATCCCACTCATTACCCAAGAAAAATGAAAACATGGTCACACACAAACCTGTACACAAAATGTTTATGTAGGTTTATTCATCAACACCAAAAACTGCAAAGAACACAATGACTTTCAATTGACGAAAGGAAAAATAAAACATAATCACAACACAGATGACTCCTAAGTGCATTACACTAAGTGAAAGAAGCTAGACTTCAAGAACTATATATATCATGATTTTAGTACCACCTCTAGACATTCTAGAAAATAAAGATGAGAAACATATCGGTGGTTGCCCCTGAGTATGCATTTCTCAAAAATCTGAGAACTGTACACGAAAAAGAGTGAATGTTATTTTATGTACATTTAAAAACAAAATCCATTGAAGCATCAATAACATAGTTCTCTTATGGTGACGGCAATGGAACTGCGGCAATTTTCTATCTCCTTAGAGTTTTTTTTTTTTTCTTTTGTACCTCATATGTAAGCAGCCAAGGCGGGGGGGGGGTGGTTAAGCTCTGCTGTATTTTGGGGGTTGTAGTTTTTCCCCCTTCCCCCCCCAATATTAGTTCCTCCCTCCCCTTACCACATTTCCCCTCCCTCCCCCCATCTATTACTCTTCCTTAAGCCCTTGACTTCATAGAATGGGAGTATTCAAGGAGGTAGGTTTTTGATAATCTTCCTAGATTCTAAAAAGTCTATTTTTAGTATGCTAAAGTTTTAAAAATCCTATTACATTTTTATTAAATTTGATTCAATTATGATTATGTAATTTTTCTTCATTTTAATCTGGTAACATGGTACATTATGGTAACAAATTTTCTTAAGTTGAACCATCCTTGCTTTCCTGGGATAAACTTACTGGCTCATAATACGTTATATACTGCTGTATGATTTGCTGTTTTATTTTCAATTCTTGTATCTGTATCCTTTTTCCTACACTATCCTCATGTGGTTTTGACTGGGTCTGGAATTTCATACTACTTACAAACTAGAGTTAGCTTGTTACTGTTTCATGGATGCTGATAGAAGAAACAAGACTCTTGAGTCAGAGACAAATAACTTTGTTGCTCACAGCATAGCAAACAGTGCCAGCATCATCTGCATTAGTTCTCTTGACTCCCAAACCCCAAGGGAGCAGGCACCAGGTAGCAGTTGAGAAATGCTGACCTTGAGGATTCTCTTTCATACAAAGCCTGTGTTTTCAGACAGAGACAGCACCTCATCCTTCAAGGTTGTTGATAAATGGTCCAAGGAATGGTCAGGATAGACCCAGCATTGTTGCTATACCCAGCAAGAATGTGTAGGATCTCCTAGGGCCCAACACATTACCTTTCCCAACAATGTTTTGGCATCAAGGTTACACTGACTTTGCTGAAGATGATGAGCTTTGTCTCTCTTTCTAATCCCAGAAACTATATGCACAGATCGGAGACTTAGGCATTCCTTGAAGGTTTGGTAAAACTTACTATAAACTGGGTCTTGTGCCTTGGTGAAGGGCATGGGGGAATTTCGATGTGCTGATAACTTTTTTTTTTAAACAGTCATTGGTTTCCTATTTTTTTCTTATGTGAACATTTGTATTTTCTCAGAAAATTAATCCATATTAAATTCTCAATTACATAGGTTGCTTTTATGATTGCTTGAATCTAGTGTACCTCTGTGTCTCCTTTTTCATTCCAGATGCTTTGTCTTTCCCTTTTTTTAATCCGTCATTTCTTTTCCTCTCAAAATACCAGCTTTTGGTCTATATCCTATAGCTCTGCATCTTCCTTGTCTCCACTCCCCCAGTCATGGGAACTACTTAAATTTCCTGCCACATACCCACTGAGTTTGAACTGACTGGGAACCATGGTTCCTATTCATCTTGTTTTTCTGGCTGGTACAGCACACCTCTGACCTTCAGAATTTTCATGAAAGACCTAGGTACAAGTCTCTGTGTTCTTCAGACTCCTAGAGGAACATTTGCAGATATTCCAAGAAATTCCTCACCTTGTATTCATCTTGAGGTATACAAGATTAGGCCTGTGAGTTTCTAAAGCAGAGTAATTATTTAGCCAGAAAAAGCAATGACTCATCCTTGTAGACATCCAAAATCCAAGTAATTCTTGTTACCCTTACATCCCCCTCCACTTGATTTGTGGAACAAGAATGCTGGTTCAGCCATCTCTTAGTCGGCTCTAAAAGGGTGGGGTGAGGTCTTGGCAACTGATTCTTTTTAGAATGTAGAGTATTAACGTTTCTTTCCAGCATTAGGCTGTGATTGTTAAAAATGTTAGAAATGGCTTGGAACAAACTGTGATGAAGAACTTAAAAACTGAATAAGGCCACTTCATAGAATAATATAAGTGAATTGATAAGTATACTACAATCTAGGTTGACTTCAGAAAATCAGACACCTGGCATCAAGCTGACATGGGGAATTTATTTTTTAGAAAGCAACATCTAGAGAACGCCACAGACAGCTCTAGTATGTCTACAGTATTATAAAACGACAATTGCTCATAATGACAACACTGAAGCTCTGAAAGATACCAAAGTACTTTCTGAATCTAAGAAGTCAAATTATATTCAGTATGGTTTTAATGTCCTCAAATATCTCAAAGTTCTAATACTGTGACATTTGGTAAACCAGAACATCCAATTAATCACGTAACTCATTACCCAGGTCTTCTGGCAATACATAAATTTATCTGGTATATTTTAATTTCCATTTCTTAGTCAATTGATATATTGCTTAAATTCATTAAATATATTTAGACTTCTCTATTCTACAAAGTTAAATGTACAACTAAATTAATATATAAAAGTGCTATGTTTTTAAGGGACAAAAATGTTGATGAATGGACTCTATACTTCATTAATTTTGCTTTTTTCCACTTAAATCTAAGTGTTTTCCCCCTTTTATTTTATAACCAATTTCATGATTAAGAAATCTATGCCTCTCCAACCCTCACAGATTCTTCTTTTCTTCTCATTTCCTAGATTAAATCCAGTACAAGTTTCCTTGGTATCTTTGGCTTCGGGTACATTCTTACTCCTAAACTCCTGCAGTTCTTCAGAGGTTTAAAATCCAGCATGGGAATTACTGTGTTAAATTAGTTCTAAGAAAAAGAATTATAGACATTTTTTCCTGAAATATACAGAACACGTCATGCCAAATCTCTTGTTTATACAATAAACTGGCAATAGTGGTGAAATGCACATATAGCTTATATTCCCAAAATAGAATAACTTAAATATTAAAATGTACCTTTATGTTATCACCATAATTGACCTTATAAGCATAACAAATGACAATATTCAAAACAAAAAAACAAACTACACTAACCGTAAACACTGCATATTATAGCATACAAATTCTCATCTCCCTATGACCTATTCAAACTATAGATGGCAATGCTTTTCTTAAGCTACTCTAGCATTTATATTGTCATTAGAAATTTATACGAAATACAATTTTATGCTCAAATACAGAAATAAGCAACATAATCCCAAAACCTAAAAGTATCCCAGCATTCTGTAAAAAGAAATATCCCCAGCGGCTACATCCATGGTCGCTAGCATCATTGTGCAGCATCTCAGGTACCTTAAAGGGGGAAAAAAAAAAAATCAAGTTTCCAGAACCACAGATAAGTTTTTGAAAAAATGTACAGGATAATATACTAGCTTAATTTGTAACTAGATATGCTGTGAGTCAATTCCTTAAAACATGGCCACATACAAACCGACTCTAGTTTATAATATTCCACAGCATTTCCCAGCAATTTAACAAAGATTAACGATGGTGTGCTGAGCAAGGCAAGATTTTGTTACTACCTGTGTTTCTGAACTAAATACACAGCATGTGGATCACTATGGAAACCTTACACTAAATAAAATACAGTTTTAGCAATTATACAGGCTGGGATTATCATGTGGACTTTGGTGACAAGAGGGTCTGATTCCTTTGTCGATTAATTAGGGGTCTTTAAGCATTCTTAAGTACACACAGCATGCCAACGATGTGTGGTTTGTGTGAGGTTTCCACTCTCAGAAAGACATCAGAAGCTGGTATGTATTTTTGTGCCTCCTGGAGTTTTTGTTTTGGTGTGTGTTAGGTGAGTAAAGGTAGGCTTGTGATCAACAATCTAAAAAGATAAACTCTAAAGAATTTGTATTCTATACTCTGCTCTGTTGAATACAGACTGAAAAAAAAAAAATTACTACTGTGTTTAATCTAAAATCTTTTTTTTTTTAAATGAGATTTTACCAAACATTTTCTCTATTTTTTTGTTAGGAATATGACCTTTAAAAACTTACCATATCAACGAGAGCAACATACATGAATAAACCAGCAGTAAGTGCAAATATCCACATAGAAACGTTTTCAGCGTAATGGCCAATGAAAATTCCTGTTGCCATTCCAAGATATGCCAGCATGGCTGACAAGGCGTTATAAAGAACAGCCTGCTTAACAGTCATACCAGCCTTGAGTAAAACAGCAAAGTCACCTTTAACAGAAAACAAAAAGGGATAAAGTAATTGAAAAATGATTTTTTTAAGACATATACTCCAAAAGATTTTCCAGATTTAAGAAAATTCTATTTTTTAGGGAAAAAAAAAAATTAAGAATTACCCAGGGTTAAAGCAGGGTTAATCACTCTAACAGCTCTATAAACTAACATGTCATTTTTCGGAAGTTTCTCGTAAGTCTTCCAACTTTGTCAATGAACAATAAATATCAAGAACGTACTACTGTGCTGTACACTGTCTTCAAGGAGCTTATCACTGGCTGCGAAGGGTTAAGGGGAGTGGAGAACACACGTGATATTATCAGCAAATGATAAACAAACCCGCTGCCGTCAATTCCATTCCGAATCATAGTGACTCTACAGCACAGAGTAGAACTGCCCCATAGTTTCCAAGGAGCGCCTGGTGGATTCAAACTGCCGACCTTTTGGTTAGCAGCCATAACTCTTAACCACTATGCCACCAGGGTTTCTGGCAAATGATAAAGGCAGCATATAATTAAGAGCTAAAGTATCTTACATTATAGTTATAAAAGGAGAAAAGAGAAAGGAAGGTTGTAATAGTTAACGGAGCTTTCACAAGGCACTAAGGACCTAGAATGTGGAACATAAATCAGACATTGAAGGATTACAAACATTGAAGAGGCAGCTGGGAAGCATCCTGAATGGCAGAACACATGCTAAGGAACAAAAGCGATAACAGTGTCAGGGGTATGTGTCTACAGGAAGAAAAACAAAGACATGAACTGAGATCCAGAACAACTCTGGGAAAGTATGAGGGATAAGGTTGAACTTATAACAGGTATCTATGTTTAAAGTTCTGGTGACACAGAAGAAATATTCAAAACACACCTCATCAACTTCCATTTTCTCCAGCTCCAATGAGATTCTTTCCCAACTTCTATTAATAGAAAATGGTTCTTTTGTATCTTGTGATCTTATTCATAGTGTGTGCAGGAAGAGACTGATCACTGATATCACCTGTATGCTGGTATAGGAAGATATCTGGTAGGGGACGAGGATGAGGCGGGGGGTCTAGGTGCCTTTCAGGCAATCCCACATAGACAACTGTGTACTTGTACTCATAGGATCAGAATTTTGACTGGAAACCAACTTGTGCTCAGTGAGAAAAAAAGTGAACTATGGTAGCAAACTTTAGGAGAAGGCATCAAAGTTATGAGGAAGCTTGCCAGAACTATCATTAGCAGAAGCCAGTGACACCAGGACATTCCATCCACCTGGCAAATACAGTTTCTATGGTACGCTCACCTAATTCATGAGGCAATTCATGACAAAACACAGCAACAGAAGTACTTAAGCCACTTGATAAACCTTCAGTAAAAGCGGCACCTGTGTAAAAATCAAAAATAAAATTTGACTACATTATTTTTTTATGTTTTTTTTTGTTTAATCTTACCAGCATACAAAATAAGGTAAAAGAAACAAACCGTATTCTAATTGTGAATAAACAGAACTTTCCCAACTCAACTCTATATCTTCTTTATAAGTAATTACATTCAATTAGGTTTAACTTTCCCAAAGGAGCAGAGCATGTATGATAAAAAAGGGAAGGTTCAACTATGCCTTAGAATGATTAAATAATCTTATACAAAGCTAAGAAGTAACTGCTACCATCTAAAAACACTTATTTAAGAAGATAAACTAAATTGATTTAAAATATTTGGAAAAACTCTGCAGTCAAGAGTGTAACTGTGTTTCACTGGGCTCAGAGGCATCACTATGTAATTATATTTGTACTCATTCTTTCACTATCTCGTAGAGTCTAAGACAAATAGCCCCTCTGTCAAAAAGCACATCAGACAGTGGATCAGTTATAAATCCTGACTGTGCACTTGCACATCCCCCATCTGCTTATACTGTGCACAGTACAGTGCTGCCTTACGAGAAAGCACCACACTGGCGCTCATCTCAGCCTAATTGCAGAACTGTACTGCATGCCTGGGCAAGCAGCTTTCACCTTTCCAGGCTTCAGCTGCCTCATCTGTAATGATTTCTATGATCAGTACTGGTTCCTCCCAGCACCAAGTTACTAGAATTTGTAAGCATTCTTTTTTGTCCCAATTATGGTGTAACAATTTAATAGCAGAAGCTCTGTAATTCTTTGAATAGAGATCGGTTACTGAACTTATCCAATATAGGAAAATTTCCTTAGCATAAAAGAAAGGATGATGGAAAAGATACTTTTACCTTATTAAATACAGTTTATACAATAGATAAGGGAACTTAAATGTATAGGGAAAAAACTTCACACATACTCCAAGTTAAACCCTGACCTTAAGGCTTGCAAATTAAGAACAAGTTTTGATAGTTACAATGTAAGTGATATTCTACACAGAGTTCTTAGGGTTTAATAGTATCTAATTTACTGAATACTTTATTGTCAAAGTAGCCAAAGAAAAAATAACATTCTGACAACCCTGTAATTCAATACTAGACTTATCTAAACCAACCTATTCTTAGTTAAAAATTGGTAGTGTAGTGTGACATTTTCACAGTCAACCACCAACGAACAGACATGTAGATGGATACCGATCGCTAGGCCATCGCTGAAATTGTGCAGGCCGTCGCCCATTATCACCATCCAAGCCAACGTGGCGATGCCGGCATCTTTCAGCTCTTCCCGAGAGTAACGCTGACTGTGACTGTGGGGGTGGTGGTTTTGGTGGTGGTGGTGATGGAGGATATGATGGTAGTCATGATGATGGTGAATGAGATCATCTGACTGGCCGAGTGTGTCATGAAAGTGCGAGTGGCATTTATTCTTGCACCCTCGGGGTACGTATTCGTTGTAGACTTCTTGCGGATGAGCGTGAGCTATCATGACCTCTTCTTCTTCCAGGACTGCTGGCTGTTGAGAATCAAAGTGGGAGGGCTCTTGAGTGTCTGCTTGTAGATAGCCTTCAGGTCCTAGGTGTAAACACAAAAAACAGTGGAACAAAGTTTGAAGTCTTTTTATAAATGTACTTGGATGCATTTCAAACATTTCTACTGACAAAGTCAACAATGTATCTTAAAGCATGTCAACTCTCACATATACCTTCAGACCTAAACATCACTGCTGATGAAAAATATCAATAGGTTTTCATAAATGTTAGAAATTAAATGGTCTAACATATTGACATTAATGATTTTTAAACATTAACCTTCAGAAACTCCCCCCAGATTCTCCCTTAATTTCTTCTGTCTCCCTACATTTTTAAAAACGGCTTTTTTTTTTAATGATTATAAAAGAAGCATATGCGTATTTTAGAAAGACTTGTACAATACTGAAAAACTGAAATAAAAATATGCATAATCCCATCTGATGTATTATTTTCTGCAGGGCAAAATTAAAGGAAGAACAGAAGAACCTGAAATATCATCACCGAGAAGCAATTATTATATACTTGTGCAAAGAAAGGTAAATTTCAACAATAAAGTTGTTTTTATTATTTGCTATTTTTTTCGGTGTTGCCAATATACACAGAACACACACCAATTCAACAATTTTTACCTGTACAATTCAGTGACATTGATTACATTCAAGTTGTGCAACCATTCTCACCCTCTTTTTCCGAGTTGCTCCTCCCCTATTAACATAAACTCACTGCCCCCTAGGGGACCTAATGGCGCAGTGGTTAAGCATCTGGCTACTTGCCAAAAGGTCAGCAGTCTCAATCCATCAGCCGTTCCTTGGAAACTCTATGGGGCAGTTCTACTCTATCTTATAGGGTTATCCTATCTTTTGAGTTGCTGTTGTCAATCTGATGTCATATAGAGATCTTAAAAGGGCACAATGCTCAAGGCAGACATTCTTTAGTAGCTAAAACTATAGTTAGGTTTTGAAAAGACTTTAGGGGATATTTTTGGTTTAAGGTTTAAAGATTATCTCAGGGCAACAGTTTCAGGGGTTTATCCAGCCTCCAGGGCTCCAGACAGATTGAATTCCATAAGAATTTGATATTCTGCTTTGGATTCTCCCCCTTTTGATCAGGATTCTTCTACAGAATCTTTGATCAAAATGTTCAGTAATGGTAGCCAGACACCATCCACTTCTTCTGGTGTCATGGCAGAATAGGCAGTTGTTCATGGAGGCAGTTAGCCACACATCACATTTCCTCCTCTTTTTCCTAACTCTCCTTCTTCCTCTGTTGTTCCAGGTAAACCCTAAACCTCCAAAACAAGGAACCAAATCCCATGAGGTGTTTGGCTGTGGGTAACCAGCCTCAGCAGCTACTCTTGTAACACTAAGGGGTTTTGTCTTTTCCCTGTACACTGGTACTAATTTTCTTGGAAGAATTCCTCACATTGTGGCTCAATTCTACAGCAGCTAGTTCCTCTCATTTCACTTGAGTCCACTGAATAAGGTTGAAGAATGAACAGATGCAGGAAGGAGAGCAAGAGTATTATTTGCTCTTTACAGAAAGACATGTTGGAAAACAGGGTGGACAGGAGACATTTTAAGTACGCAGCTCCAACAATAGTTTTTTTCTCCCCTGAGTCTCAGCAACTCTTTACTGAGCAACCTACTCTGTGCCAGGCACTGGGGATATAGTAGAGAATGATAAAGTCTCTGCTTCAAGGAGCTTGTATCCTTGTGGGGAGAAGCACTTAACAAGGATATACATGTAAAAAATAAAGTAATTTAAGGCACTTCGACAACTTAACAACAAAGAACATATAATCTAATCATAAAATGGACAAAGGACTTGAATAGACATTTCACCGAAGAGAATATTCAAATGGCTACCAAAGGCATGAAAAGATGCTCAATATTATTCGCTATCAGAGAGATGCAAATTGAAACCACAACAAGATACCATTTCGTGGGCCAGGATTAAAAAAAAAAATATGGGCGAGAATATGGGGAAATTGGAACACTCACCTAATTGCTGGTGGAAGTACAAAATGGTAGAACCCTTGTGGAAAACACTGTGGCAATTCCTCAAAAAAAAAAAACTAAACTAAATATAGAACTACCATAAACCAGAAAACCAAACTCAGTGCCGTCGTGTCGATTCTGACTCATAGCGACCCTACAGGACAGAGCAGAACCGCCCCTTAGAGTTTGCAAGGAGTGCCTGGTGGATTTGAACTGCCGACCCTTTGGTTAGCAGCCATAGCAGTTAACCACTACGCCACCAGGGTTTCCTAGAACTACCATATGACCCAGCAACTCCACTCCTAGATATACACCCAAAAGACTTGAAAGCAGAGACTCAAAAAGAGACTCATACACCAACGTTCATTGCAGCACTCTTCTTAACAGCCAAAAGGTGGAAACAACCTAAATGCCTATCAACAGATGAATGGATAACCCAAATGTGGTACATACATACAAAGGAATACTACTCAGCCAATAGGAAATATGAAGTCTTGATACATGCTACAGTATGGATGGAACTTGAAGACATTATGCTGAGTGAAATGTCAATTACAAAAGGACAAATACTGTATGACCTCACTTATATAAAAAGACAAGAAAAGGCAAATGTATAAAGACCCAAGGGGTAGGAGGGTGAGAGAAAGGGAGGGTACTGAGATTTAGTTTACAGTGAATCGCATTGATTAGGTAGGGTTGCACAGCCAATTAATGTAATTGCTGTCAATAAGTTGTACACCCATAAAAAGTTGAATTGGCAAAAGTTGTGTGATAGATGTATTTAAAACAATGACTGAAAAAAAAAAAGAGTGGCTGCTCAGGCTGCTTATGTACAACCAAACACCTCATGGGATTTGGTTCCTTGGTTTGGAGGTTTAGGATCATGGATTCATGGCACATCCCAGTTAACTGACCTTTGTAATAACTTGTTTAGGGCTTCTGTTCTACCTCCTAGTTTGTTGCATAGTGCCTGGGGCCTTAAAAGCTTAGAAGCAGCCATCGAGGTACAACATTTGGTATGTACTCACCTGCAGCATCAGAGGAAGAAGGAGAGTTAGGAATAGGAGGAAGATATGGATGTGTGACTGCTGCCTCCATGAACAACTGCCTCCTTTGCCATGAGACCAGAAGAACTGGATGGTGCCCGACTACCATTACTGAACACTTTGATCAAAGATTCTATAGAAGAATCCTAATCAAAAGGGGGACAATGTGGAACAGAATATCAAAATCTCATGGAATCCAGTCTTTCTGGAGCCCTGAAGACTGGATAAACCTCTCAAACTACTGCCCTGGGATAATCTTTAAGCCTTAAACCAAAAATATTCCCGGAAGTCTTGAAAAACAAATAATAGTTTTAACTAGTAAAAGAGTACGTCTGCCTTGAGCATTGTGCTCTTTTAAGATCTATCTATACGAGATTAAAATTGCAACAGCAACTCGAAAGATTAGATAGGAATCCTAGGGGACAGTGAGTGTATGTTAATGGGGGAGGAACAACTTGGAAAAGGAGGGTGAATATAGTTGCACAACTTGAAGAATACAGTTTATGTTACTATAATGTACATGCAGAAATTGTTTAATTGGTATGTTTTGCTGTGTATACTCGCGACAACAAAAAAAAAGAGAAAAAAAGCAACACAGTCCATCTCTCCCAGATAATCCAAGTTGCCAACAAACAATAGAGCAATTTTAAAGCTCTCCCTAGCCCTCAGATTGTCTGATAAAGACTTACGATCATCTGGATCTACTTTTTCTTCATTTGTTGAAAGTTGAGATTCATACTTGGACAACTGCTTCTTAATTTCCACATCATCATCACTTTCAGGTTTTTTCTGATTCTAAAATAGCAAGGGAAAGCCATACTTTCAAACAGTTGATTTGCTTATGTGTATGGTTTTAAATAAATAGTTAAGCAAAAGATACAGAAAAAGACAGCAGAATAAAAGCTCTCTGTCAAAATCCATCTAAAGGCAGGACTTACACCTTTATTTGTACAGAATTTAGTACTGTCTTAAGCACAAAAATTGTTCAGAAAGTTGAAGAATTTATGTCTCAGTAATTTCAAATATATACAGAGAAGCCACATGTTAATGTTCCTGAACGTTCCCTAGGTCATCTACTCTAAGTGTGGTCTGTACATAGCAACACAGCAGTCCCTGTAAGTCACTAAGAAATGCACCATCTCAAGACACACCCCAGACCTAATGAAACGGAATGTGGAGTTTAACCTGATCCCCAGGTGTTTCATATGGATGTTAAATTGAGAAACACTGCCTTAGGTCATCAATTCTGAACAAGCTAGAAGCATTTCCTTTAGTCATTCAGTGATTTGCTATGCAATTATTTGGTTTCCTCTATAACTCTTTGGGACAATGAAACCTCATACTTCTCGTAATTTTTGAAGCCTAAAACTATACTGTAACATTTTACTTGTTTTTAAAACTAAATACTTTTCCTGTAGTAAAACACCATGAACAAGCTTCCCCTTTTTAAACAAGCCTCTATCAGCCTTGAATTTATCAGTCGGCTTTTTAACCATCTCAAATACCATGCTTGAAATATTGTCCCTATCTGAGTCCAAGGAACATTTATATTGTATAAAGCTCACTGTCTGAAAAATGGTGCCTGCATATTATCTACTTAACGTAGATAACATTCAAGATGATGAAAATCATCACACAAATAACAGATTTCTTACTTATGTTACCTCTGAATGACTTCAGCAATCACACCATGCCTGAGATTTTATTCCAGCTCTAACAGCATATAAAATACTTGCACATTTCTAGCTTATGAAAACTTTTAAAAGCAAACATACAAATATTTATACTTCTACCATAATGCCTCAAACAGAGTGTCTCAGTCATCTAGTGCTGCTATAACAGAAATACCACAAGTGGATGCCTTTAACAAAGAGAAATTTATTTTCTCACAGTCTAGGAGACTAAAAGTCTGAATTCAGGGTACCAGCTCCAGGGGAAGCCCTTCTCTCTCTGTTGGCTCTGGGGGAAGGTCCTTGTTATCAGTCTTCCCTGGTCAAGCAGCTTCTCAGCATGGGGACTTTGGGTCCAAAGGACATGCTATTCACCTGGCTCTTGTTTCTTGGTGGTAAGAGGTCCTTCAGTCTCTCTGCTCACTTCTCATTTTTATATCTCAAAAGAGAGTGACTTAAGACACAACCTAATCTTGTAGACTGAGTCCTGTCTTGTTAACATAACTGCCTCTAATCTCACCTCATTAACATCAAAGAGGTAGGATTTGACGTTACCTAGGATTTGATGTTCCAGGTAACAACACATTAGAAAATCACATCAGATGACAAAACGGTGGACAATCACTTAATACTGGGAATCATCGCCTAACCAAGCTGACAGATATCTTGGGAGGATACAATTCAATCCATAACACAGAGAAAGTACTTAAATATTTGTGAATATAATATATTCAGGGTATCTTAAATCACCTTTGTTGGTGCTTTTTTTCTCATTGGCACTGAGGTACTGAAGAATGGCTCTCTAGAACTTATTTTATTGCTGCTAGCGGCTGTCGGGTCTCACTCATGGTAACCTCATACACAGAACTAAACGTTGCCCAGCCCTGCATTACCCTCACAATTACCAGCAGCATGTTTGTGCCTATCATTGCTGCTACTGTGCCAATAAGTCCATCTCACCAAGGATTTCCCATACTCTTGTTGCCCCTCTACTTCACCAACATGATGTACTTCTCCAGCAATTGATACCCCCAATGACGTGTCCAAAGCAAACGAGTCAAACAATGTTCTGCTGTGATCCATAGGGTTTTCAACGGCTAATTTTAGAAAGTAGATCATCAGGCCTTTCTTCCTAGTTTGTCTTAGTCTGGAAGCTGCTGAAGCCTGTCTACCATGGGTGAACCTGCTGGTATTTGAAGTACTAGTGGCACAGCTTCCAGCATCATAGCAACACACAAGCCACCACAGTATGGCAAACTGACAGATGGGTGGGTGTAACCCATTTTTTCATTCCATAAGTATTAACTAAGGGCTTATAATGTCCTCTACACTAGGTGCTGGCAATATAACCTAAAACAAGAACTCCTGTTCTCATGGAGTTTACAACGAGGGAGATTTTATGCAAATAATGATTATACAATTTTTGATTGCAACTGTCAATACATTATACAAAGTGCTAGGAAAGCACATACCATTACGCCTGTCGATACATTATACAAAGTGCTATGAAAGTACATAGTAACACGACACCTTAAGACAGGCTTCCTTTTCTTGAGAAAGAGCCATTATACCAAGATCTAAAGATGAGCAGGAGTTTGCTGGCTGAGAAGGGCAGGCAGCATTCCAGTAAGGGAAAAAAGCATGTGGGAGGGCCCTGAAACAGGAAGGAGTCAGCCTCATAAAGCTAGGGTGGCTGAAGGAGACAAGGCAATGCAAGCCATGTCAAGACCTGCGGACTCTGTCCTAAAAACAATGGGAAGTCACTCAAAGAATTTTAAGTACTGGAGTATAACCTCATCAGTTTTTTATTTAAACAAATCACTCACCTGCTCTGTGAAAACTAGACTGGAAGAAATGGAGAACAAAATGTGGGCCAGCCACTTAGGAGGCAACTGCTGTCACCCAGGTGGGAGATAAGCATGGCTTGGACTAGAATGACAGCAAGAAAGGTGGAGAGAAGTGGAAAGGCTCTGGATGGATTTAGGGGGTTGAATTACCACCACGTGATTGGACACGGGACTGAGGGCAATGCAGACGACTCAGGTTTCCAGCATGAGCACTAACCTTCGCTGGTAGAAGGGAAGCTTGAGGATGAACTATCACAAGGGTCAACTATACATCTCAGGTATGAGATGTGATCCTAGTTTAAAGATAGAGTTTAGATTGCATTTGTAGCAGGTGACCATAAACGATGACACAGAGAATCGCCCAGGGGTGCAGGATGGATTTCATAAGGAAAATCCTAGGTGAAATGCCCTTGTATGGACCTGGAGAGCTCCCAACACTCACCATATGATGAGCACTTTTTTTTTTTTTTTTAAGAAAACTAAACGAGATTAAAAACTGTTAGCAAGTAACACTATGATCTGGATATCCTTGACAAAAGATAATCTCAACACATTTTTAAAAAGAAAAGAGAACATGTAGTGTTTGTAAAACTCTGGTGGGAAGTCTTTGCCTAGAAATTATGCTTATTTGCTATTTAATGTTTCTCACACATTCAGTAAATATTTATCAATCACCTACTATGAGCCAAACACTACTCTAAAAAAAAAATTTATTTATTTATTTAACTATTCTAGGCATCAGTAAACAAGAGAGTTCTTGACTCTGAAAAAGCGTATATCCTGGTAGATACTACTGTATCACAACAGAGATTATCAATTTTTTTTACAACCCCACGGTAATAAATACATTTTATATTATACCCCAACACACATACACACTTAAATACAAATAATCCAATTTGGTTTTACAAAATGATACCTTTACAACATGTAAAATACTATATTACTGTTGCATTTAAAAATATTGGTCATGACACAAATTGTTTTTATTGTTATTTTTGTATACTGTCCCGCAGTGACTTTATAGAGCAGAGAAGAACTGCCTCATAGGGTTTCCTGGGCTGTAATTTTTATGGGAGCAGATTGCCAGGTCTTTCCTCTCACGGAGCTGCTGGTGGGTTCAAACCACTGACCTTTTGATTAGCAGTGGAGTGGGTAGCCACTGCAGGACCAGGGCTCCTTAACAGAGTAAAACTGCCCCATAGGGTTTCCAGAGCTGTAATCTTTACAGAAGCTGACCGCCACTTCTTTCTCCACAGAGCGGACGGTGGGTTAGAACCACTGACCTTTCAGTTAGCTGCCGAGCACTTAACCACTGCGCCACCACTTTATAACCCCCTAATAGGCTACAACCTAGGATTTGCAAAAACTGCTCTGTATCACATAATAGTGAGCAGCCTAGCTCTTAGAGTATCAGGTTAAAGCACTGTTTAAGTAAAATCTGAACACAAAATTGAAAGCAGAATGTCAAGATAAATTATATACTTGAACCAGAAACAGTTTAAAGAAAAACAAACAAAAACTAAAAACAATCATTCATTTTAAAAGTAAAAATAATTCCAGATGATCTAAAAAAGTAGGCTGTATCCTCAAACTAATTGAAGTAACTGGGGCAACTGAAATATGGAAGATTACTTCCTAAATAAAGAATAGGTGTCCTTATTTCACTTCTTCCCTCTGTTTATGTCCACTAAAGAAAGGGTTCAAAATTACTAATTTAAGAGGTTGTTGATTGTAAAAATCCATATTGTTGTTGTTAGGTGCTGCCGAGTCTGTTAGGACTCACAGTGACCCCACGTGTGACAGAACGAAACACTGCATTGTCCTGGGCCATCCTCACAGTTCTTGCTATGTTTGAGCCCACTGTTGCAGCCACTGTGTTAATCCATCTCGCCGAGTGTTTTCCTTTTTTTTGCTGACCCCTCTACATTACCAAGCAGAATGTCCTTCTCCAGGGACGGATCCCTCCTAAAAACATGTCCAAAGTATGTGAGACAAAGTCTCACCACCCTCGTTTCCAAAGAGCACTCTGGCTGTACTTCTTCTCAGACTTACTTGTTTTTCTGGCAGTCCACGATATATTCAATGTTCTTCACCAACACCATAATTCGAAGGCATCAATTCTTCTTCAGTCTTCCTTATTCATTGTCCAGTTTTCCCACGCATATGAGTCAATTGAAAATATCATGGCGTGGGTGTGGCGCACATTAGTCCTCAAAGTGACATATTTGCTTTTCAACACTTGAAAAGGATCTTTTGCAGCTGATTTGCCCAATCCAATACATCATCTGATTTCCTCCTGATTGCTGCTTCCATGTGTGCTCATTGTGGATCCAAGTAAAATGGAACCCTTGACAATGTCATATTTTCCCCATTTATCATGATGTTGCTTATTGGTCCAGTTGTTAGGATTTTTGTTTTCTTTATGTTGAGGTGTAATCCATCTGAAGCCATAGTCCTTGATGTTCATCAATACGTTATTTAAGTCCTCTCCGGTTTCAGCAAGCAAGGTTGCATCATCTGCATACAGCATGTTGTTAATGGGTCTTCCTCCAACCCTGATGCTATGTTCTTCTTCAGATTATCCAGCTTCTTGGATTATTTGGTCAGTGTACAGACTGAATAAGTATGGTGAAAGAATATAACTCTAATGCACACTTTTCCTGATTTTCTACCACACGGTATCCCCTTGTTCTGTTTGAACGACTGTTTCTTGGTCTATGTACAGGTTCCTCATGAGAACAATTAAGTGTTCTGGAATTCTCATTCTTTGCAATGTTATCCATAATTTGTTATGATCCACACAGTAGAATGCTTTTGCCGTCAGTAAAACACAGGTAAACATCCTTCTGACATTCTCTTTCAGCCAAGATCTATCTGACATCAGCAGTGATAGCCCTCGTTCCATGTCCTCTTCTGAATCTGACTTGAATATCTGGCAGTTCCCCGTCAAAGTACCGCTGCAACCACTTTTGAATGATCTTCAGCAAAATTTTACTTTCGCGTGGTATTAATGATATTATTCAATAATTTCTGCATTCTGTTGGATCACCTCTCTTAGGAATGGATCTTTTCTAGTTGGTTGGCCAGGTAGTTGTCTTCCAAATTTCTTGGCATAGACGAGTGAGCACCTCCGGTGCTGTATCTATTTGTTGAAACATCTCAATTGGTATTCAATCAATTCCCGAAGCCTTGTTTTTCGCCAAGGCCTTCAGTACCACTTGGACTTCTTCCTTTAATACAATTGGTTCTTGATCATATGCTACCCCCTGAAATGGCTGAATGTTGACCAAATGCTTTTTGTTATAGCGACTCTGTATATTTCTTCCATCTTTTTTTAATCCTCCCTTTGTTGTTCAATATTTTGCCTACAGGATTCTTCAAAATTGTAACTCAAGGCTTGAATTTTTTCTTTAGTTCCTTAAGCTTGAGAAATGCCAAAGATGTTTTTCCCTTTTGGTTTTCTAACTCCAGGTCTTTGCATGTTTCATTATAATACTTCATCTTCTCGAGTCACCCTTTGAAATATTCTGTTTACTTCATCTTTTCTTCCATATGCTTTAGCTACTCTACATTCAAGAGCAAGTTTCAGTCTCTTCTGACATCCATTTTGGTCATCTCTTTTAGTCTTTTTTAATAATCTTTTGATTTCTTCATTTATGATTTCTTTGATGCCATCCCACAATTCATCTGTCTTTGAACATTAATGTTCTTGAGATGGTCTCCAAGTTCAGGTGGGATATACTCAGGGTTGTATTTTGGTTCCCATGGACTTGTTTTAATTTTCTTCAGCTTCAACTTGAACTTGGATGTGAGCAATTGATGATCTGTTCTGCAGAACAAGCCCCTGGCCTTTTCTGGCTGGTAATATTGAAATTTTCTATCATCTCTTTCCACAGATGTAGTCCACTTGATTCTTGTGCTTTCGATCTTTTGAGGTGCATGTATATAGTTGCCATTTATGTTGTTGAAAAAAGGTATTTGCAATGAATAAGTCGTTGTGCTTGCAAAATTCTATCATTCAATCTCCAGTGTCATTTTCTACCACCAAGACCATATTTTCCAACTACAAACTGAGAGACGCGTGGTGGGTAAAATCCAGAAGGACAAATATTCAAAGGGTGGACTAGGAGGCCCCTCTCCAGTTCACACACGTGCTTTTGCTTCATCAAGATCACCTGAATAAGCCTCTATTGGACTGAATCAGCACAACTAGGTGGCGCCTGGCTACCACCACTGACTGCTCTGACAGGGATCACAAAGAGGGTCCCGGACAGAGCTGGAGAAGAGTGTAGAACCAAATTTAAATTCACAAAAAAAGACCAGACTTACTGGTCTGACAGACTGGAGAAACCTCAAGAGTATGGCCCCTGGACACCCTTTAACTCAGTAATGCAGTCACTTCTGAAGTTCACTCTTTAGCCAGAGACTAGACAGGCCCATAAAACAAACCATACACGTAGCTCAACCTTGCATCCAAGACTAAATTGGCATACCAGCCCAGTGGCAAAGATGGGAAGGCAGGAGGGGACAGGAAAACTAGATGAATGGAAATGGGGAAGTCAGGGTCAAGAGCGGAGAGTGCTGACACGTCACGGGGTTGGCAACCAATGTCACAAAACTGTTTGATAAGAAACTAATTTGCTCTGTAAGCCTTCATCTAAGGCACAATTAAAAGAAAATAGAATAAGCTGTATAGCCTCATATGTCTTCATGCCAGTTATACTTGTTATTATAATTGTACAATTACATATTGCTCAAATGATGAAAATAGTTACTACTATGAAAACTAGGCTTAATGCTTTTGAAAGACTCAAAGACAAGATGCTAAAAAATGGCTATCAAATTACGTAAGGCAACCACCATATAAAATTTTTAAAATTTTCAAAATCTAACCTCTATACTCAAAATAGCTTCACAAGTGTATAACCTCTTGATCAATTTTAGAGAAACCAAAATTGAAAATTGTAGATGAAGGAGCACAGCTGTCAAAGATAAACGATAAACAACTCCAACTCAAAGAAGATCTTGGTCTCAATCAAAAGACCAGAATATGAGTGGTACGAATAAGTTTCAAGTTAAATTTAAATATCCGAGATACATACATGTCATTTTTAAGAGTCTCTACTCTGACAGGTAAAAAAAAAAAAATTTAATATTTTACTCTGACAGGTTATTTTGACCGACTTTCTAGATAACACCAGATAAAAGGCAGATAACCACAGGCAACTCGAAACGTATTTTTTTAAATCAGAAATAAAGAGCCTACTGTTTGGCTTCAAAGTATTTTCTGGGGGTAATTTGCAAAAAGCAAGTTTATAAAAGTCACACAACCTCTAAAACAAAACAGAATATTCAACTACTTGGTCAATAAGTTAATGACAACTAAGCATAACCTCCAATCAATACTAATGGTGGTTCCATGATGCTTCTGATCTTCACGGCCCTGCTGGTACCTTATTGGTCTTTCACGCACACGTTCATCCTGTGTTTCTTCTCTCGAGTTTGAGAGGAATAAAGACAAAAAACTGCAGGGTTCTCAAGGTACAAAACCGCTCTTTATGAACACCTCGGGACGCAGAAAGTACCTTGAATGTACTGAACTCACTCTCAAATGAGGATCATATACTCTGCATAAGTTGTTCTTAAAGTGAAGTTAGATTACTACTCTGAATAAATGTCAGATCGTAAGAAGTACTCGGTATACTTTTTCTTACCTTTTTCTTCTTATCTTTAAATTGCTTGATCAATGTGAGTGCATGTTCAACAAGAAACATGAAATACAAGCCTCCTAGAGCTGTCAAACCCTTCCATGTGGAATCAAAATAAGTACTTTCTTCTATGTTTTGAGAAGACAGATGACTGAAAAGTGGCCCTCTCTTCATTTCCATTGCTGGTTCTTCATGGCTATGACTATGGTGGTGACTTGCATGAGACTAAAGACAAAACAATATGTATTTTACAAATTCATTAGTTTCATAGAGTATGTCAGAAGAAAGGACCAAGATAATAGGTCAAATTTGAAAACACTCAGAATTACGCAATTAATGGCATACTTCAGAGTTGAGGGGGAAGTTTAGGACATTAAAAATAAAATAACCAATAGGCAGCTAGCAACATAGAGCTTAATGTATATGACATACCGTGGTGCTTAATAAATAGGTGGGTCTGTTTAGTCTACAGACAGATAAGGCATACATTCCCCAATGACCCTCATAATATATAGTGAGTCTTTTTGATGTATGACAAGCTACCATGACCATAAATAACAGAAAACTTTAGAATTAACAGGAACATAGCATCTACTGCTTATACCCCAACTGAAAAGCCCATACCAATATCATTGGTATGTTTACAAGAAGCTTAGTCTGTGTGTAGCAATGAGCCCTGGCAGGTACCTGGGATCCAAATGCATTGCCCCAGCAACCTGTTGCTAAGTGCAAAAGTAATTACTACTATTGCATCTTAGGGAATCAGGTGTGGAATACATTAACAAAGGGGGTAGGGGGGCTCAGGGTCCGCCCCATCCACACGCAGCAGGTACCCCTGAACACCTGATTCAGGAGTTTAGCATATCAAAATAGTTTTCTTTTACTACTGAATGGGGTATGATGAGATTTGTAGTGCTCTGGGAATGGAGTGGTTTCTTTTTCCTACTTAGCTGCAAACCTCTAAGGGAAATTTAAAAATTGAGATCCAAATATTTTCTGCCCAAGTACCTAATCCTAAATACTTAAATGAAAAAATAAATTCACGTTGGCAAGCCTCTTTTACTCAAGGATTCACTCATGTCATGTAGTGTAAATCTCTACATACATCCATAAATTCAATTCTGAAGAAAAATGTTAACTTTCTTGAGTAGTACACATGAAGGATCATGTATTTTATTCTGTGGCAATTAACCTAACAGGTTAGTAGATAATTCATATCACTGCCATCTGTCACAGTACTAATATCTGAGCAAACTTGTCTCCTTTTATTTACAGGGTTCCAAAAACTTAAACCTAGTTTGTGTTTTATAAATTTCCTTGAAGAGAAGAGCAAAAAAATACACGAACATGGGCTAAGATCTAAAACAAAAATGCAGCTTTCCGTTACCAAACATATTTTAAAACTGACTGCTTTAAAGCAAATTCCTAACCTTTTACATGCATCCATTCAAAGAATTCTAGTACAAACCAAAAAAAAACCCACAATTTTTTCAATGTTAAATAATACGCCAATCAGACAAATTACTATACTTACGTGTGGAAGAAGGTGTAAAAAAGCATCACCACTCAACGTCCCAACTGCCAATGCCACGAGGAAACTTAGGAGAAATTTGAAAAACACCCGGTTCATGAGAGGCACTAAGATAACACCCAGCAAGGACAGGAAACTGATGATGGAAATGGCTATAAAGCCACCAACCCAGGCTGTCAAACAAAACACAGCAAAGGAAAATCATAATACTGACAAATTTTAAAAGAGATACTTTCAGGGAGTAGCATAAAGCAACTTTGAAAAGTAGGAAAGCTAAAGAATTACAAATTTAGTATGAATGAGACTATGTTAATAGAGCAATAACCAAGAAATCTGCTGCTGGCTCAAATTAATAATCTGATATTTAAGAACCCTCCATGTAAACAGAATGAACCTAGTAGAAAAATTTCCAGGCCAATAATGGGGGTGAAAGGAGAAAAAATATGTATATGATTACCAAGGATGAACTCCAGCTCACTCGGGAACTGAGCTTTCAGACTCCTATAACAGCTAAATTATGAAAGATGTAAAAGTTAAAAAAAAAAAAAAAAGGAATGGAAAAAGAGAAGGAAACCAGGAGCTCTGTTCCAGCAGTAAACAAAGCACCTCTTTCTCAGAGTTTTGGAGCAAGATGACGCTACACTAACAGCAGAGCTTGTATCAGTAAGAAGATACCAAAATTGGGCCCCTAACTAGCAGAGACTGACGCTGCTCTAAACAGTGTAACATCACATAAAAAGCCCAAATATCATAAGACCCTGACACTTTCTGTGGGATGACCTCAGACAAGTCACAATCTAAGTTTTATTTTTTTTAACTGTGGGGACTACGATCACTTGCTGTCTTCACATTCGGGGCAGGGATCAATTAAGATGATATATTTGGAACGATGCTGAAAAATGAAGAGGTTGATGTAAATATTAAAAAAAGTACAACATAAATGTATCTACTAGAAATTATTTTTACGTTAGAAAAAGACAACTGTACCTATTTGTAAAGAATAGGTCTTTGGAGGCATTTCAGCTTTCTTTTCACTTGTTGTATGAATCAGACAAGATCTAGCATCAATTTGATTGATGATGGCTGGGCAGAGATAGTAGAACTCTGTTGTGTTCAGCAGAACCTGGATGCCCATGCCATGAGATGTGAGCAGCTTTGACGCATTGAAACACTGAAGGAAACAAAGCAGTGAAAATCACCTAGAGGCATTCCCATTAGAGAATCCAAAAAAGCTTTTAGCTAATACAACACCCCTTTCCTAATGTGGCTACTTCTTTATCTTTTAAGTTAATGCAAGTTAAAATCAACTTTTGTTTTGAGAACTTCAGAACTTGTCTCAGGCTACTGGAGAAACTATGTCACAATGGTGGTATCCCACTTCTGCCTACTTCTTCTTGGGAAAAGCAGTTACATCATCAGTCATCTGGGGAAAAAACCTCCACTGGAACAAGCTTGGGGACAAAGAACATTCACAAGCCTGTTAACTCACTGTATAAACCTATTAAGGAAATAAGCTTTAATTTCGAGATGGGGTTTCATAGAGATTGAGAAATAAATTGTTTTAATACTAATGCCTAAACAAGCCCAAGACATGTTGCTTTTCTGGCAATGACCCTACTTGCAGAAACTTAGCTCAGTTCTGTCCACATACCTGGCAAAATGCTCTATAATGAGAGAATATTAAATTATGCATATTACTCCTACAGAAAGCAACACTAGGTAATAAAACAAACCTGTACCGGCAGGTAATTGTTTTCAGCAATTTAATTAGATGCCAACCTTCACTGAAGAGAATCTCCTTCACCCAACCTACTCCCAGCCCCCACCCTAAAAAAAAAAAAAAAAAAATTGGCTGTAGCACCTGCTTATCTTCTGTAAAGATACTTTGAACTCCCTCAGTTCTCAGTCAATAATACTCAGAACAAAATTCATCACCAGTGTTTCTATGGATATGATCATTAGTAGATTATTCAGGATTAGGACAGTCATATGCTGGTCTCAATGAAGTGTTTAGTTTTGGTTATTAAAGTATACCTACTAATTCCTCATTCTTGACATTTCTCTGCCAAGGTAAATTGTGTATAGTGTGGAAGTCTATTCTAGAAAAACCACATGAACTCTGAGCCTCACTGCCCAGCCTTTTCATCTGCCCAACACAATGTTCTTGGCAGTTGCCTCGACTTCAGTAACTCCAAAAAGCATCATGATCTCTCTGCCAAGGAGGCGGCATTGCTGTTCTTAGTGTTCTTTAGTTCTTCCTACCAACACCTTTCTCTAAAACACGGATTCTAACTCCTGCTTTTTCAACCCCCTATTTTCTGTTTTTTTTATTAATAATATCCACCTTTGAAGAATTTCTGCAAAAATAACTTTGATATCTGCTTTTCACAAATATTTTAAATTCTATATATGAAAAAAATCTTACACAGCACTATTCTTACCCAATAACTATTTCTCCAATTGTGTATCAGGAATGTTTACAACACAGAAGGTACACATTAGACTAAGTGCATTTCTGAGAAGGCAGAAATTCCCATTTTAATAACCTTACAATTTTATTATATTTATTTTAAACTCCATACAACTATAGATAGAGGTGACAATAACAGGACAAATAAGTCTATACATTAATTAAAATAATGAACAGCACTCATCTTACCTCCTGAGTATTCTCATTTGCGTTTTTGGAATGCATAAAGCCTTTTCTGAGCTCACTCATGGATTCATTTGTTTTCCTACGAGCAAGCTGGCTCACATAACTCTTTTCTGTGATACTGGGTGGAGTGGAACCACTCACATCTTTAAGGACTTTTCCAGTTTTCAGAGTCTCCACAGTCTCTAGAAAGTGAGTTCCTTCAGAGAAAGCGTTATACACAGTTGAAGTCACTTCACTAGCACCAATGCCATCCTTGATTAAAACACTTCTACCATCGATGTTTTCTGGTCGGCGAGATCCTTTCCCCTGGCTATTTCTAGGATCCTTACCTGAACTATCGGAGTCATGGTCTGGGCAAAGACCTTTCCAATTATTTTTACTGGAAGCACCATGATTATGGTGAGAGTGATGATCATGGTCAGAGTGATGTTCATGGTCAGAGTGGTGATCATGGTCAATGTGATGATCATGGTCAGAGTGATGTTCATGGTCAGGGTGGTGATCATGGTCAGAATGATGATCATGGTCAGAATGATGATCATGGTCATGGTTTATACGAATTCTTTTAACCTTATCGATGCCTATATTCTGAAGCAATTTTCTAAACCCTTCAACTGACAAGGAATTATTTTCTCCATAGCGGTGGAAAAGTTGTTCTAGATGGTGTCGCTGTGTAGTAACTGCCAAGTCAACATTAATGCCCGATTCCCAGTTTGGAACAATTTTCTCAGTGGTCTGAGGGAAAGCAGCTGAGGGACCTGTAACACAGGCCAGCAGAACGAAGGTCGAGATCAAGATCACAGGTAAATTCCTTGCCATTGCACCTTCCTGGAGAAGACAGAAATGAAATTCTTGTCTTCATTTAGAAAACAATTTGAGTTAAGAAAACTTATGCAGGAACTGATGTCTAGTGAAACAATCAAAGTCTACAAAGCATCATTTACCTAGACCAGTCTAGCACAAGGTACCGTGAAGGACAGAGAACTAGAGTCCTAGGTTCTCCCCTTGCATTGCTAAAACATGTGAAACAACTGGAGAGCAGCCAAGTGCTAAGAAACTCTCTAATCAGCACTGTAAAAAAAAAAAAAAAAAAATTTTTTTTTTTTTTAAGCAGTAGTAATTCTGAGACAGGAGGGATCCACAGCTATATTGGCAACTTCTTATTGCACTGAGAATAACTTAAAAACAAAACAAAACCCTAACTACCTCCACATTCCGATTTTGTAAAATAACCTTTTCTTTCACCAAAATTGAAAATGACAATCTCAGAATAATTCACACTGAAGTTTCTTTAATGCACTCTCCTTGTAAGAAAATCAATGGTGGTGCGGTGGTTAAAGCACTCGGCTGCTAACGGAAAGGTTAGTGGTTGGCTCCGCTGGAGAAAGATGTGGCAGTTTGCTTCTATAAAGATTTACAGCCTTGGAAACCCTATGGGGAAGTTCTACGCTGTTCTATACGGTCACTATGAGGTGGGATTCAATGGAATTCTATGCGGTTTTGCTCAATCTCACCCATCACAAGTATTGTTTTGCGAGTTTCTTGTGTATCCCTCAAGATATTTTCTGTGCATAGTCAAGTATATGTGTACTTTAAACACACAAATGGGATCTTTTTTCTCACTGAACAATTAATCAGACATATTTCATTGTCAGCACATATAGATTAATCTCATTCTTTTTGAACTACTGCATAGTTAACAAAATCGTCCCCCTTTAATGAAACTTCATGAAAAGCTCAAGATATTCTTACTGTGCTACAGAACAGTTGAAGTTTTATCATGGACTATCACTGTTACACACAACATTGTTTGGAACCAAGGGCCTATGCTCCAAAGAGGAGTTAGGAATTGAGTTGGGCCTTGAAAAGCAGAATTCAGTTATGCCAAGGAAGGTATAATCAAACAAGTGGGTAGATAGCTCAGGACCAGCTGATAATGCCCAGCACCAATGATGGATGGTGATGGTGGCCAAACCCACCTGCCTCCAGCAGAAGATGCAGCGGTGGTGGATTTCTGGGGTGAGAGAGCAAGGGCCTGTGGCAATCTAGCTCTATCACTTTCAGCTGTTCTTCCTTGACCCGTCTCACACTCATCACCTCGTCTCAAAGTCCAGTTAAATATCCATTTTGCAGCGTAAATGAGAAACCCACATAAATGAATTTGAGTGGAGTGCTCTAGAAACGGTGATATGCTGCATAACTGCTGCTTATCACACTGGGAGAAGTGGAAAATGGAGGCTACACCCCTGAGAGAAGAATCCTTGGGGCCTGAAGTTGCGGCAATTCATTTAACGAGAAAAGAGAATCATTAAAAAATCACTCACAAGAGAGGGAAGGAGTGGGGTGGGTGCGGCCAAGCACCAACGGATGGCGCAGGGAGCAGCTCAAAGCAGCTTGCAGCCTCTCTCCAGAGAGGATGCTCTGAGAGCGGCCGCAGACTCGTCGGCGTGTTAGAGGAAAAAAGAAAGGACAGCAGACCTGGAGAAAAGAGGCGAGTGGAAAAAACAGAAAAGAGGGCACAAAACTTTGCTTTTTATTTTTAAACACGTCAGTACCTTCACCATGAGACGAAAAGTACAAACCGTCTCCTCCGAAAGTCCTCCGTGGACCCCGACGCCCATCTGCACGCCAGATAAGGACACTGGGCTCTCAAAGGCGAGCGGGCGCCCACTGCGGGCTCCCGTCGGCCTCCCGCGCCCTCCCGGCCGACGGGGCTCCCCTCTCCGCCGCCCCTCTCCTCGGCCTGCAGCACTCACCTCCCGCGCGCGGCCTCGCACTCCGACGGCCCGGCGGGTAGGTCCAGTCGGTCCGGAGGGCGCGGCGCTGGCCCCGTCCTTCTTCCTCCGAGAAACCGCTACAGGGCACGGAGAAGCGGCAGCCTCATTGGTCCGGCCGTCCCTCCGTCCGGAGGTACCGCGGCGGAGTCCCTGGGCAGCCGTACCCCACGCACCCTCGCCTCCCCGGACCACGAGGACAATCAGTAATTACCGCCGCGCGGTGAGCGCAGCGGAGAATCGTCGCCTCCGCCTGCCAAGACTGCGGGGCATGCGCAGTGATGCTCCGAAACCCGGTTCCCGGCAGACGGGTCCGCTCGTCCGCGTCTTCGCCGGCGCCGCGGGGCTCCTAGGGATGGGGGGTGGGCGGGGGCTGGGGGAATAGGCGCGGCTTGAGCCGACTGAGCGCGGAGACCTGTTGGGGGCGTTCCCTTGGTCAAGGCCGCCGGAACTGGCCCCATCCACTGCTGGGACACGGGCTGTAAGGGGCAGCGGGATGCTCCTGACACTGCGTTGGTACGAGAGCCCCAGGTCTCCTTGGAGAGTCCCAGCTACTCCGATCGGGTCTTCGCTCCTAAAGCGGAAGCCGAGCTTGTGCGTTGAGCCACAGCCGTGAAAACGGGAACAAGTAGCTGCCGCCCGGGGCTATAGCAATTCGAGAGGTTGCGGGGGGCGGGGCCGGAAGGGGGCGGGACTCCTTCACCCGGCCCCTGGCCGCCTCAGAAAACGGACCCGGATGATGCAAGCGTGGGAGGTGGCCTGGAGAGTAGTTCCGCTCCGAGGGCGGAAGTGCACTTCCAGGTCTTGGCTGCTGACCTGGGAGCGACATGGTGGCTCCAGGGCTAGAGGCGTGTCACGTGTTTTGCTGCCCAAACCGGGTGCGGGGAGCCCTGAGCTGGAGCCCTGGGCCCGGAGGACTTCTGGCCTTCGGCACCTCCTGCTCTGTGGTCCTCTATGACCCTCAGGTAAGAGGGGTGGCACTTCTAGGGCCGAGCCTGGCGGGCCTGGCAGCCGCCGCATCCAACGCGCACTGAGAACTTGAAAACGCATTGCTGGGGGACTGTCGTGCTGTTCAAGAATCAGTTTGGTGTTTAAAAGATTTGAAATTTATGTATGGATTAAAGCCGTCATTCTACAGATGTCTCATTTCTTTATTTCGTTTCCAAAACCAAACCAAACCAAACCCACTGCAGTCGAGTCGATTTCGACTCATAGCGACTCTACAAGGCAGAGTAGAACTGCCCCATACGGTTTCCAAAGTGGAATCTTTAGGGGAGCGGACTGCCACATCATTTTCCTCTCAAATGGTTGGTGGGTTCCAATCGCCGACCCTTTGGTTAGCAGCTGATTGCTTTAACCACTCTGCCATCAGGGCTCCTTGTATTTATTCCTCTTAGGTCGTTTCATGAAACATTTGTTGCACTGAATTTTAAAGAAATATTACTGATACTTTAGCTACTGGACTGGACATTTTAGAGGAAGTATCATTCTGCAAAAAGGTCTTACAGGATGGCTACCCTAAGCACTGGTTTTGAGACATAAGTTACTCATTCCCTGAACTCTACCTACTTTATTTCACCCCATCAGTTGATTCTTTTTTTGGCCCTTTCACTACGAAACTTCTCAAGTGAGTACTTTTTCCATGCCCCCCAGAGTTCTTTATGACCCCATTCCCACTGGCTAATTTCGAATGCTACAGTTAGTGTTGCTACTGAAAACAAGACTCAGTATAAAAATGCTGAAAATTAAAACAGTGCAGGAGATGGCTATATATATTTATTACTGCCTTGTTTTATTAATTTCACTAAGAGTTCCATTATCTTTAAATACCCTTTGCAGATCTAAATTTGCATATAGATTTTCCTGTATCTTGAACTTGCCTGCTTCTTCCTGGTTTTTGCTTCTTATTTGTGCCATGCGTTTAAAAAATATTTTATTCGTTTTATCTTAAACTTGTTTGTACTTGTTACCTCATAAAATGAAAATTTCACCCACAGCAATTGCTATAAGCTTTGTCTCATACAAACCTTGGGTTTACATGCTCTCCATATCCTTGTAACACCAATATTCTTTTTTCCCTCTTATTATAGGCTTTGGAGTCCTGGTGGCACAGTGGGCAAGAGCCCAGCTGCTAACCAAAAGCTTGGCAGTTCGAATCCACCAGCTGCTCCTTGGAAACCCTGTGGGGCAGTTTTGCTATATCCTATAGGGTTGCTATGAGTTGAAATCAACTGGACAGCAACGGGCTGGTTTGTTTTTCGTTATAGGCTTTAATTCTCTTTATTATGGTTTTGTTTTTGATGAAGGTTTACACAGCAGCTTAAGTTCCGGTTCAACAATTTCTACAGATCGTTCGGGGACATTGGTTACATTCTTCACAATATAGTAACATTCTCAGTATTTCTGTTCTTGTTTTTCTGTTTCCGTTAATCTTGTTTCCCTTCCCTACAGTCTCATCTTTGCTTTAAAGTAATTGTTGACCATTTGGTCTCATCTAGATTTTTTTAAAGGAGCACAGTAGTCACAGGCGATACTCCTTAGTTCTTGAGCCAGTCTGTTATTTAGCTAGAAGGTGACCTCTGGTTAGTTCGGCTCAAGGTTTAAAGAGTATCTCAGGGAGTGCTCTAGTCTCAACTGCTCCAGTAAGTCTGTTTCTTTTTTTTTTTTTTTTTTTTAAGGAATTTGAGGTTCTGTTCCACATTTTTATTCCATTCTAACAGGGTCCATCTGTTGTGACCCTGATCAGAATGGTCAGTAGTGGTAGTTGGGCACCACTAGTTCTTCTGGTCTCAGGGTAGTTGAGGCCATGGTTTGTGTAGATTAGTTTCTTCTTTGAGTCTTTGGTTTCCATCTTTTTTGCTCTAGTTGAGTAGAGACCAATAGTTGTATCTTAGATGGCTGCTTGCAAGCTTTTAAGATCCCAAACATTACTCACCAAACTAGGCTGTGACACCAATATTCTTTTGAAGTCACAGATGATAATGTGTTCTGTCTTAATGCTTTTGCTTCTAATGTTAGTTGTAGATATTTGAGATGTGATTACAAATGATTAGAAAAAAAACTTTTCTCCTCCCAAGCCTATAGCTTACATATTTATTTATCACAAGGGTGATTCTCTTTAAAGTAACCGTCTTCTAGCTGTTCCTGTTTGGGAATTTCCTTCAGGATTTAGTAACAGCTTTAAAAAAAAAAATCCCATTGCCCTCAAGTCGATTCCCACTCTTGGCGACCCTATAGGTCAGAGTAGAACTGCCCTACGGGGTTTCCAAGGAGCAGCTGATGGATTCAAACTGCCAGCCTTTTGGTTAGCAGCCGAGCTCTTTACTACTGTACCACTAGGGCTCCATTTACACTGTTAGTTATGGTAAATTTTACTTTTTATGAGTTGTTTTTGAATTTTGGAATATGCCATGAATTTAGTAAATAGCAAGAGAAAACACATGAAACAAGGATAAACATTCAGGTGACCCTCAGCCAGGGACTGGGTCAGCTGTAGAAGTCCCATCTTTCTGCAGCAGGTTTAATGGATTTGTGCTTCTTTCTGTAGCATTTTTTAGTTTTAATGATAATGATTGTCTTATGGGATTTTAACATATCAAAAAAGTATATTGAGCCTAAAAACAGTTTGCTTTGTTAAATACTTGCTGGCTTGGCATTTAGTTAAGTTCAGAAATAAGGTCATGTCAGATGCTGAAATAAAGTTTTGGGGATGATCATTCAGCAAATTTTTGAGGGCCATCTTTGGGCTTAGCCCTAAGCTGGGTGGTGATGACATAAAAATATGGGTAATAATGACTTCTGGTTTATATGCACATTTGCCTCTGGTGTGTTTTCCTCAGTCATGAGAATTCTGGTTGGCATGTAAGCAGATAGTAGCCAGTGCTATTGGCATCAAACAGAGAAAGGGGCTATGAAGAGGAGGGCTTAGTAGTCACAGAATCAAAATCTTCAGCAGAGGATGAAATAAAGGAAGCTCAAGAGTGGGGTGAAGTTGGCAAGAGTAGCAGTCTGAGGGTCTTCTGGGAGCCTGACAGTAGGCCCTGAGGCAATCTGATACGTGAGGTCTTTGTAGCCTTGTGACCTTGTGTCACTAGGGCAGGAGAACCTACCACCACCTGATCAACTCTGGCATGCAAAGTGGTTTAGATTGTTGTTACCTTGAATTTTTATCCGTTAATCACACATTTCTCTACTGAAAGGGCTTCCTGGCAACAAAACCCTCAAGGTAGTACAAGCATGGTAGAAGTAGGCCCTGGAACCTGTGGGAACACAAGGAAGAGGCTCCTTGTTTATCTTGGGTGTCAGGGCAAGTGCCCCGGACAAAAAGGATGTGGACACTGTGGGAGGGTGAGCAGAAGCTAGACAGATGAAGAGCTGAGAGCTCCTTTGGCAAGAATTTGATGCTGGGAATGTGGAGGGTGGTGAGAAAGGCAGGAATGAATTACAGAGAATGGACGGCTTAAGACATGGTTAAAAAGTTATGAGTTTAGGAAGGTTAATCTGTTTGAAGCAGTTCTGATCTTCAAAGATTCACAATAAATCCAGAATTTGAATTTTCAAGTTCTGAACTTCAAAGATTCAAATAAAATTTTAAAAATTCAAGATAAGAACGGAAATTTTATTTTATTCCTCTGTAGGATAAACTCTAATTTACTAACTGGTATTTTCTTTTCTAAAGAAAAGGGTTGTCATTACCAACCTGAATGGCCACACTGCTCGAGTCAATTGCGTACAGTGGATTTGTAAACAGGATGGTTGTAAGTATTAACCTGATTGGTAAAGTTGATCTCAATGTTTTCCGAAAAAGTGTGATTAGTCACTTATCTTAGAGCACTTCTCTTGATTTACCAGTAGCTGGTCTTGATTTCAATTTTGGTGTTATGCGATTAGAAAGTAGACCAGTGAAAGACAAATCTCCATGGTATGCCCAATGAAATATTGACCTGTGCAGTATTTTTATTCCACAGTTGAAACCATATTAGAGATTATCCAGTTGAAACGTGGAGTGCTTAGGATGATGGTAGAGGCCCTTGACTGTGGCAAGGTAGCCATTTTCCACCGTAATTGATTTAAAAAGCCTGTAAGGAGGGTCCAGGGCTGAGATTCAGAAGACTCAGCTTCTAGGTCTGTTTCTGCCATGAAATAAGCTATTGTTTCTTTTAGGCAATACATGGTCTCTTTTTTTATCTCAGTTTGCACCTCAATAACATCTGAAAAAAGAAGAATTGGATTAAATCCAAGGACACATGAGATCCTTGAGGCCAAAATTATTTTCATAGTAACACTAAGAAATTTTTCACTGTATTCATTCTCATTCTGTCATGAGTATGCAGTAGAATTTTCCAAAGGCTGCCTCATGTGATGTCGCGCGTTAAATGCAGAAACAGATATGAAAATTCAGCTGTATTCTGTTAAAGTCAGACATTAAAGAGATTTGCAGAAATGTAAGCAGCGTCTCTTGTCACTAATTTTTTTTTTGTTTGAAATGTATAGGTTTTTTTTTTTAATAGAAATGTTATTTTTGTTAACATGTACTAGTGTTCATTGTTATTTTTAAGTAAATTAATGAGTGAGTACAGATTTTTCAGTTTAATTTCTAATATGATTAATAAACAAAAGCTCTTTGGGGTCCTCAAAAGTTTTTTTACACAGTAAAACTTGTGAGAGCTGGAACTTGACAGGACTGCCTTGTTTTTCCAAGTCTTGCAAGTTTTCCGGCTTTGACAGGGTACAGTTTTACCACTTTTCTATCACTCATTTTATTGGAAAATAGTGATTTTTCCTTTTCTAACAGGTTTCCACCTTTCACAGGTTCTGGCTTTTGCAGATTTTACTGTAGTATAGAGGAGCCCTGAGATCAAAAAGTTTGAGAATTTCTAGACTGGATTATCTCCAAGTTTTTTTCATCTCTATGGTCTTTGACTCCAGAACTTTTAATTAGGATATTGGTTGCTTTTACATGGTGCTTCCAAAACCTTAGGAACTTCTTCAGCTGTAGGGCTGCTATAAGTTGGAATTGACTTGATTGGCAATGGCTTTTTTTTTTTTTTCCATTTTAAATATACCTAGCACATTTCATTTTAAATATACCTAATGGACTTAAGTTAATTTCTGTTTTTCAGTGAACAAATATTTATCGAGAGCCTCTGAGTCAGGCACAAATTCAGAATTTCTTGAATTAGTGAGACTTTGCTATGATTTTATCTGTGATATTAAAAAAAAGTTTAACAAACTACTTTTTATAGGTGGTAACATAGAATGTGTTAGGTTAATGAAATCCATTAAATAGTACAAATGATGGCCATTGGTGTGGATATTAAAATACAATTGTAATTATATCAGTTGCTACCAAATGGCATAAAAAACTATTTGAATCTGGGTACAGGAATTCATTATAAAATATAAATCTGGGCTTTTGTATATTTTCCCTTCCCTTTAAACAGGTTATATGAATGAATTGCTTATGTATCACTGTAATCTGCTACAATTATTGATTTCTTCTAAAAATAGGATTCTACTTCCAAATCCAAGATACTGCTTCTAACTCATATAATAATGACAAGTAAAATATTAATGTTATATAATGTGATTAACACATCTGATTTTTAACAAATTTCATGTACTTTATCATAGATATTCTCAAAAATCATGTAGTTAGGTAAGTGGCTTAATATTTGTGGCATAAAGAAATTAAAGTTATCAGGCAGCAGAGTTGGGACTTGAACCTGAGACTTCAGAGTATAAACCTAATGTTCTTTAGACTACACTCTAGCTCCTCCTTCTAAATATCTAATATACCTAGCACATAAGCCAGAATAAACAAATAAATGGAAAATCCAACAAATTATGTTCTCCCCCTCCCTTTTTTTTGGTTCTTATTTCTTGTTCTGATATCAACAAGTTATAAGTGTTTAAAAGAGCCATATTTAAGTGTGTGCCTGATTTCGAACATATGTATCGTATAGAGCATTTTCAAGTCTTAAATAAAATCTATCTAGCTATCAATATCTCATTTATGTTATTCCTGCCAAATGTGTTTAACCTGAATCTAATCATGAGGAAACCATCAGACAAATTCAAATTGAGGGACATTCTGCAAAACAGCTGGCCTAGACTCTTCATTGTCACCAAAAAAGAAAGAAAGAGAAAGTTGGGAAACTGTTCTAGATTAAAAGAGAGTAAAATGCACAATATGTGATCCTTGGTTAGATTGGTTAGATTCTGGATCCCAAAAAAAGAAAATCATAAAAGACATTATTAGGACCATTGGGGAAATTATAATATGGACTATATTGCATAATAATGCTGTGTCAATGCAAAAATTCTTCAATGTCTTAATGATACCATAGTAATGAGGGAGAATGTCCTAGTTCTTAGGAGATACATGGTTAACCATTTGGAAATCAGAGGTCATGATGTCTGCAACTTATTCTCAAATGGTTTGGGGAAAAAATGTGTCTGTGTGTATACATATATAGATTGAGCAACGTATGAAGTAAATATGGCAAAATGTTAATGGTAAATTTAGGTAAAGGATATGGGGGTATTCTTAAAACTTCTTCTGTATCTTTGAAATTTTTCTTAATAGCTGGGGAAAATATTAAAAAATATTTACCAAAATATACTTTATTTCAGCTCCTTCTACCGAATTAGTTTCTGGAGCATCTGATAATCAAGTGATTCACTGGGAAGTAGAGAATAACCAGGTTGGTAGCAAGTTTATAGTTATGAGAAATGACCATTTTGTCTACATTTATTTTCATTTGCAGCTTTAAAAAATTTCTGCTATTCCTTTATGAAGTTCCCTCTCTCTTGCTTACCAGTAACCCAAATGTTGAATCTCCTGAACTTCACAGGCCCTATACCCTTCTCTCAGTTTCTTATCACATAGTCATATGTTGTCAGTTGTTTCTGTGAATTTGCAGTCATTTGGGAATAATTTCTTACATGGGCTATCCTTTCTGTTTTCAGCAATAATCAAAATTAATATTGCTGTGTTAATAGGGCGGCTGTTGCCAAGCAAATTAAAAAAAAAAATGAGATTCCAACTCAGCGATATAGATTTACATAATTCTGAGTAATGTTATAAAATATAAATTTACATAATTCTGAGTAATGTTATAAAATGGATGGCATGGGTGGGCCTCTATTGATGGACATTTAGGTCATTTCTATTTGTAGTCAAAGATTAAAAGTGGAAGATTCATATACCGAATATTTGAACACATGCCATACCGAAGATATAGAGGAGGCAAATTCCTAATATTCATTAGAATCATCTGCATAGTTTTGAAGGGAAAATGTACTTGAATAAAGTACAGGGTTGGCTCTGGGTTAAAAAAAAACAAACCAGACCTCTTGCTGTTGAATTGATTTTGACTTGTGGTGACTCCATGTATTACAGAGTAGAACTGCACCATAGGATTTTTTGTTTTTGTTTTTGAGTTTTGGTTATTATTATTTTTGAAATAATATTGTTCTAGGTAAATATTTGCACAGCAAATTAGGTTCCCCTTTAGCAATATTTGTACAGATTTTTCCATGCCATTGGTTACAGTTTTTACAGTGTGTCAGCTTTCTCATTATTTCCATTCTGTTTGTCCTGTTTCCATTGATTTAGCTTCCCTTCCTCCTCTTGCCTTCTTTGCTTTTGGATAAGTGTTGACTGTTTGGCCTCATATAGTTAATTGTTTAAGGGAGCACATTACTCACAGGTGATGGTATTTTATAAGCCAATCTATTATTTGGCTGAAAGGTGAAATAGCTTCAATTCCAATTTCAAAGGGTATCTTAGGGTAGTAGTCTTGGAATTACTCTAGTCTCTACCAGTCCAGTTAGTCTGGTCTTTTTTAGGAATTTGACTTTTGTTCTACATTTTTCTCCCATTCTATCTAGGACCTTCTATTGTGTCCCTGGTCAGAATGGTCGATAGTGGTAGCTGGGCACTATCTAGTTCTTCTGGGCTCAGGCTGGTAGAGGCCGTGGTTCATGTCGTCTGTTAGTCCTTTGGATTAATGTTTTTCTTATGTCCTTGCTTTTTGTCATTCTCTTTTATTTCTGTCGGGGTGGGACCAAAAGATGTATCTTAGACGGCCACTTGCGAGCTTTTAAGACCCAAGATGCTACTCACCAAAGTAGGATGTAGAACATTTTCTTTATGAATTATGTTATGCCAGTTGACCTAGATGTCCCCTAAGACCATGGTCACCAGCACTTAGACCCAGTAACTCGGTCCCTCAAGGTATTTGGATGTGTCTAGGAAGCTTCTGTGGCTCGCCTTGGTCAAGTTGTGCTGACTTCTTTATATCGTGTATCGTTGGACTCCTCATTCTTTATAGTTGTGTAATATCCCATTGTGTATATGTACCACAACTTGTTTATCCATCCGTCCACTGACTGGCACTTGAGTTGTTTCCATCTTTTTGCTATTGTGAGTAATGCTCTAGTGAATACAGGTATATTCGTGTCAGTGCTCTTATGTCTCTAGGATATATGCCTAGGAGTGGGATTGCTGGATCATAAGGTATTTCTATTTTTTAGCTTTTTGATGAAGCGCTATATGGTTTTCCATAGTGGTTGTACCATTTTATAATCCCACCAGCAATGCGTGTGTTCCGATCCACCCACAACCTCACCAGCATTTGCTATTTTCTGTTTTTTTTTTTTTTGATAAGTGCCATTTTTGCAGGAGTGAGATGGTATCTCATTGTAGTTTTGATTTGCATCTCTCTAATGGCTAACGATCACAAGCATCTTTTCATGTATTTGATGGCTGCCTGAATGTCCTCTTTGTTGAAGTGTCTGTTTATGTCCTTTGCCCATTTTTTGATTGGATTGTTTGTCTTTTTGTTGTTGAGTTGTCAAAGTTTTCTGTATATTTTAGAGATTAGGTGTTTATCAGCTATATTATTGCCAGAGATGCTCCATAGGATTTTCTTGACCATAATCTTTGCAGAAGCAGGTCGCCAGGCTTTTCTTCCATGGTGTTGCTGGGTAGGTTTGAACTGCCAACCTTTAGCAATCAAGTACACAGGGACCTGGCTTCTTGGGTAAAAAAAAAAAAAAGTAGGTGCCCTGAATTGCTGCACCACAACCATAGTGCTGTGAGAGTTCAGAAGATCTTCAAGAGGTGGCCTATGAGTTGAGCCTCAATGCATGGATGATTTTCTTGGAAGGATTGAAAGGGATGAGGATTCTAAGTAGAAGAAACAACATGGGTGAAATCTCTCTTGAGTAAGGAGGCCATCTGCTCCCGGAATTATGAATATCTAGTTAAACTAGAGCCTAAGATGTCTTTAGGGCAGGGCTTTCTAAAGTTTGTTCGGAGGATTATTTATCTCTCAAGAGATATACGCCTCTTAGGGAATCACAATGCACAGAGCATAGTGAAGGCCTTGGAAAGTTCTGATAGGAAGGAACCTGCTTACCTTTGTTTAATGAGCATTCCCCGACTGTATTCACGTCTGAATCATTTTTTTTCCTTTAAAATTAGAGTCCCTTGTAAGTCTGAGGAACATAGTTTGGGAGATGTTACTAGATAACACACAGGGACAGAAATAGAATAGGAGAAGATTATATGGCAATTTGAACAGCGGCTTTAAAAGAGTTTGTTCTTTATTAGCAGGCATTTGAAGTCATGGGTGACTGCTAAGCGGAAGAATATGAATATCGAAAGAAGATTAATCCAGTAGTGTGCCACATTGGGATAGGAAAAAATATGAAGGCACAGGGTATATTTTTGAAGGAAAAATTATTTCGGCATTGACTAGGTAGTTATTGAAGGGGTGGGAAGCTGGTGGGTAGGAGAGTGAGTAATCAAAGGCGATGAGATTCTGGCTTAGAGCCCTGGGAGAAAGGTGCTTCTGTAAAAAGAAATAGACAAGTCTTGTTCAGTCAGAACGAGTAGGACGAAAGATACGGCGTTCAGTTGTACACATGTCATTTGGACTGCTGGCCAGATACCCAGCCTTCTCCTCAGAAAGAGAGAGAAGGCCTGGGAGCCACCTAGACTTGAATGAGAACACCAAAGGGAAGTAGAGAAAGCTCCTGTTTGGGCTGATCTTGGCAGAGAAATCCAAAGGGAGAGGTATCTGAGCACTCGTTTTATGAGATCTTGAGGTGAGGCTGGGGAGATTTCTTTCCTCAGTGCTGCTCCAAGTGTCTCCTGTCAGTAGAGAAGACTGCTGGCTAAGCAAGCCTCTAATGGGCAGAGGAAGGACTATGAGGGCTGGGCGCGGGGGAGGAGAAAAGGAGGATGAAAAGCTTAAAAGAAGGATGAAGGGAAGAAGAGGATTTGGGGAAAGGGGCCACACAGTGAAAACTCCTGAAGGGCTTGAAGGTTCCTTCCCGCACTTATTCATTTCTGTGCACACAGGTGATCAATACACCTTGACTTCTGATAAAAGGAAATGAATCTAAGCTGGTGTAATGAGAGGTTTGGGTCTTCGAACAGTGAGCATTTTTAAAAAGCTGGTGAACTTCAGAGATCTCTTCTGTGTTGTGTGTGTGTGTGTTTGAACTCTGATGATTGAAATATAACCATGGTAGAAGATGTGAAATGAATATTTTTAATAGATACAGTGTTTTAGGGGGGAATATACAGACTTGTGTAAAAAAATTAAATACAGAAAAATATAAAGAAAAATTATACAAAGTCTCAGGAGTTAGCATTCTGATGAGCATTATTCCAGACCTGTAGTTAAATGTTTAATTGTACATAAAAGAGATTGTACTGTACATTAGTTTTTCTTTTTAACATTTCTTAAGAAGTTAAAGGTTAATGATTAAAGGAAGTTAGTACAGATCCTCAGAAATAAATGTTTCTTTCCTGAGTGGCAGAGTTCTGCTAAGTAATTGGGAAAACAGTCGAGGAGACATTTAAGGCACTCCTGTGTATCAGCAGACAGCAATTTATAGAAGATAGCTCTCAGAGGAAGTGATAGAATCTCACACATTTGAAACTAAAAAATAGATCCACAGTAGCAGTAGAAATGATGCCACAGAGAATAATCTTGTGAAGGCAAGCAGATAGACTTGATAAGCAAATGGGATTTCCCATTCCTGTTTGCCATTTTTCTAAGACAAAAATGGCAGCTTATCATTTTGCAACCTTGATAGTAGTCTGTGATTCAGGCAAGTATCATGAGTAGATGCTTAAAGTCCTGGGTGAAAGTACAGTATGGCATAGAATATATTAACGTAGTTTCAAAATATACTCCCACATATTATTACCAAGAACAGTTAACTTCACAATGAAGAAACCTGTCAGACACGACCTTTACCAAGATATCAAGGTTAATTTCACTAAAAATGGGACAAAGTGACATCATGTGCCTCCTGATGTGATGCACTTATGTGATGTTACTGTCAAAATGTACGTCCTGAATCAATTCGTGAGGAAACATCAGACCGTCCAAAAGAAAGGGTATTCTACAAAGCTGGCCTGTGTTCTTCTAAAATGTCAGTGTCATCAAAGGCAAAGAAAGGTTGAGAAACTCTTCCAGATTAAAGGAGACTAGAGAGACATGGTAACTGAGTGCAGTGGATACTACTATAAGAACTTATTTTCCCTCCTCCCTGTTTATTTATTATCTGTATAGACTAACGGATTCATGTTTTTCCGCTCAATGGGTTAAATTCATTAATGTCATTATTCAGTTTGTTGTTCAAATTGTCCCGTTTCTCTTTCACCTATTTCATGTGACCCCGTCATTGTTTATAGACAGTCAGCATCAACAGAGGCTTGAAACGTCTAATATTAACATTTAGCGGTATATAACATATTATTTAAAAAAAAAAAACTATAATGTACATGGCTTTTGAATCCGTTTTTAAAAATACTTATTCACCAAGGTCATAAACATCTTTCCATGGTAATAATCGTACATTTATAGTACTCCTTTTTTTTTTTATACAATGTATGTCTACTATAATGTGTTTAATCATTTTCCTATTAGTGAAAGTTAGTGTGATTTTTCGCTACTGTAAACAGTGTGTGATAAATATCTTTATATATGTCTTATACTTGTGCTATTATCTCCTCAGGGTAGATTTTTAGATGTGAGAATATGGTCTCAAAGGGTATTCAAATTTTATGTGTTGGTGATATGGTTAGACAGTTTTCTTTTGAGGACCTATTTCTGGGTCAGGGATTTTAACAGTACCGTTAATCCTGTGATTCCAGTTAAATTAAGGTGAGCCTGGTCACTCCTTTTTTAATCACAATATTTTTGTCATTCCTTCTGGTTTAGCTTTTAAAAGCAGTCCATCTCCAAGGCCATGAGGGACCTGTTTATTCAGTGTGTGCTGTTTACCAGAGGAGGACATCAGATGTCACAGTACACACACTTATCGTTTCTGCAGCTTCGGATTCAACTGTTCGAATCTGGTCTAAGAAGGGTTCAGAAGGTAAGTTTGGGAACAGGTTATAACCCAGACAAACAAAATAGTAATTATCAAATGAAGGATAACTAAAGAAGCATACATTTACGCTTTTCACCTTTCAAGTAGCTTTATAAATGTTATGATTCTGGTTTTTAAATATATATATATATGATTTATTTTTTGTTGTTGAGAATGTGCACAGCAGAACATACACCAATTAAACAATTTCTACATGTTTAATTCAGTGACATTCATTACATTCTTTGAGTTGTACAATCATTCTCACCCTCCTTTTCCGAATTGTTCCTCCCTCATTAATGTAAATTCACTGCCCCTAAGTTTTCTATTTGATATTTCAAGTTGCTTTTGTCAGTTTGATTCCATATTGATAGATCTTAAAAGAGCACAGTGCTCAAGGCAGACATCCTTTACTAAAGCTGGACTTTTTTGGTTTTAAGAAGACTTTAGGGATCTTTTTGGTTTAAAGTTTAAAATTTTATAATACTTATCTAAGTCTTATGTTTCTTTTGTACTTCTTTAGAATTTCTCTACACCAAACTGTTTGTCAGTGTAAAATTTCTTCTATGCCTTTTCATATGTCATTTTGATCGCTATAACCCAGTTAAAAATTGGCCATTTTAATTCATATAATCAGTGCGAGGGTTTATGTTTGTGGGGAATAGTCTTGGCCTCACAAATAATTCTTGGGCTTTTCTTTTGCCTGTCAGCTCAGGATTGACTTTTATCTCCCTGCTGATACTCAGGGCTATGATGATGCTACCCAACCCCTCTAGGTGGATAAGCTGAGTTAGTTGTTCATGATGTTTTGTGTCATATCTTAGTAACATGCCTTCAGACCTTGGACTTTGGAAATGGATTTGCCCTGGCTCTGTCCTTGTCTTTTTTGCCTAACACTGATGGTGAGTATTCTTTCAAGCATAAAAAATATATATACATATATTTGTATAGTTAAAAGAAATGTATTGGTCTCAATGTTGTATCTAAATGTTTTCACAAAACAAGAGGTAGCTAACATAACTTTTGACTCAATATTTAAATGATCTGAGTATAAAAAATAGTTAAAGGGAGTTACTAGAAATATTGGTAGCTGTTGAAAATTTGGAAACCCTGGTGGCATAGTGGTTAAGAGCTATGGCTGCTAAACAAAAGGTCGGCTGTTCGAATCCACCAGGCCCTCTTTGGAAACTCTATGGGGCAGTTCTACTCTGTCCTGTAGGGTCGCTATGAGTCAGAATTGACTCAGTGGCAGTGGGTTTGGTTTGGTTTTTTGGTTGAAAATTTAAGTTACTTAATAGCTACTAAGGGTTGATATTGTTATTTATGAAATACATTGTGAATGTATGTAGATCTGATTTGGGAAAACTATTTAAAATAATTTTTTAGAAAGTGAAGGTACGGGGTAAGTTAAAAGACAAGAAATACTGAAGATGACCATGTGAGCATCTCAAGATCACAGCCCCTTCACATCCTATACGTTGACACTTTGCCTAAGACCACTTAAAATTTCCAAACAAAAATTTCTGTTTTACAATGCAACCCATTTGTACCTGTTTATATTATCCCCCACAAGCATGATAGCCAGTGTGAGTCAGTCAGTCTCTTTGTCTCCTCAGTTGTGTAGAAACCAGGCTTGGTGGAGAGAGGCCTTAGAAGCCCTGGCTTCTATTTTCCTTTGTGGGCAGGAGCTGTGGTTTCATGTTACACTTCTACTTTGTGTGAGGGCTGCTTGGGAGGAGGAACTGCACACCAGGTTTTATAAGAAAACAATTTCCTTCTGCCTTGATGCCAAGGGACTTCTTTTTTTTTTTTTAATTTGGCGTAAGGTATAATTGAAAAATGTACATAGTATCAGTGAATTTTTTTACTTAGAAAAAAAATCCCCGTTTTTTTTATCTGTATGCCAGAGTCATCAAGGCTGTCCTTTGTGTTGTGAATTACTTCCTCTTATTAAAGAAAACTAATTTTACAGTTGTATCTTTTCTGGCTTTTTAACCATATATTTAATTACGTACTTTTTTATTTTGTTCTCTAATTGCTTTGTGAGTTTTGTTTTTGTATTGAATTCTCAAAATGTAAGGTCCTCGAAGTAACAAACATCTTGTACCCTTAACTCTTTGTGCGTTTGATGCTGGGCTCCTAGTATCTCTTTTGTTTTATTGTTCACTTGGATTAACAACTTTTCAACTTGGTTTTCTGACTTACACAGTGAAAATGCTCCTTACCTGCCTTGGAGCTTCTCTTTCACTGCTCATGAACAACGGAAAATGGAGGAAAGGACTCGCAGTTTATTAATAGTCCTTCTGTTCCGAGAAACCATTTAATAGAACAGGTTAGAGTATTGATTTTATTCCTACAGATATTTATTCAGCACCGCCAGTTTATTTGCTCAATGGTATGGGAGACGGAAGTCAGGATTCCTTGCCTAGCACCTAGAATCCAGCATAGGCAGTAGATATTCGTAACGTGATGGAATACTTAACAGTGAAGCCTCTTTTTCCCTCCCCAGTACCAATATTAGCATGTGGTGATGACGACTGCAAAATTCACTTATTTGTTCAAGAGAATGATCAGGTAATTAGTTATGTTTAATAAGAGACTAGAGTTGTGTTCTTATTAATCACATATATCAATTATTTCCAGATTATACATTTTAAGGATTTCAATCTAAACAACATAATCTCATAGGAGAATCTTTTTGACCATTCTCTGATAGATGGCGTCCTACTCTCTGTTTGAATGCCGTGTAACTGATACTTAGGCCACCAAGCCCAGCGTTGTTTGGGGAAAAAGGGCCATTAGGTGGGAGCAGGAGGGAAGGAGGATGCATGATAGTGTTTTTTTTTCTTTCTCTTAAAATTTTTATATCAAGTATAATATATCTACAGGGAAGCACCCCCTGATAATTCTTAAAAATTTTAAATAAGGTGAAATATAGCTATAGTGAAATGCCCACTGGTAGTGTTTATTTGCTTTTCTGAGCTTTACCTGTGCTTGGAGCAGTTAAACTAAATAGGGAAGCATTTGTTTCAGAAAGGTGGTTGGTTAGCTTTAGGCTCATTATTTAATAACGGGGTTACTTGTTTCTTTGCATTCTGTAAGAAAATTAGAAATGTGAAACTACCCGACTTTTTTTCTGTATTGAGCCCTCAGCATGTCATTTCACCTTATAAGCATTTAGAGTATTTAAGGTCTACAGATGTTATATTATCTACTCAGGGTTGCTCAACTGGATGATTTGATGTTATATTACAAGGTTTGTCATCCCCAATTGAGTGCTTTATCCTATGTCTAATCAGATAGTGTTTCCAATAAAAATCAATGCAGTAGGGCTGGCTGGGACCAGTCACTAATATGAAGTTATTAATCTTCATGAAAATGTTAAATTCTTATATTTAGTCTGATGATTTTTGTTATCTAAATAGTTCGAGAAAGTGCTTTTTCTCCGAGGACATGAGGATTGGATGAGAGGCGTGGAATGGGCGCCCTTTGGTCAGTATGAAGTTTTGCTAAAGCACATCTGGTGGGTACAAGTCTATGTAACATCCAAGAAATCAGCTCCTTATGTTTTAGTTTTGAAATTTTTTTTGTACATTATTTTTTTCTACTGTCCCCATTAGGAAAGAGATTACTTATCTCTTCTATTAACTATTAGTTGGGATGGAAGAGGATGGAATAAGTTGAGTTTATAAGATGACACTAGCAGACATTCTTGAAAAGTTCTTTGCAGAACTGAGTAGACTGTGTATAAGAATACCACATGTTGTAAACATTTATTAACATTGTATATTTGTTAATATTATTTAAAATGAACATAGTCAAATGCATGAAGGGTAATGAAGCAACGGCTAATTTTTTTGGTGAGATATCTAGAAATGCAAATTGTAGAAGAGAATGTCTTATACCTAAGTTTAAGAATGTAATGTTGTAAAAGTAATAAAATATGCTTTTGTATTTAGGTAGCGATCTTTTCCTTGCAAGCTGTTCACAAGACTGCCTGATAAGAATATGGAGGCTGTATATTAAAGCAACATCTTTAGAAACTCAAGATGATGATAATATAAGACTGAAGGAAAACACTTTTACTATAGAAAGTGAAAGTGAGTAATAATGACAATACTTGATGTAGCTATAGTTGAATCTCTTAGCTGGTTCATGTATCTGTTTCATCAGACACCTCTGTGAGGGTTAGTTTTTAAGACGTGTCAGATTCCTGCCTAAAACTGATAATATGAATTTTTCTTTTTTATGTAAAGATGAGTCGTTTTTCACATATGAAACTTAATTTTCTTATGAACAATAATAAGATTTGAAAAAATTGCTGAAAACAATACTTAATGTTCTCTCAGTAAATTAATTTTTACCAAATTTTCAGTTTTAGCATGGTAACGCCTTATTTTTATGCTTTTTTACATATAATTTTTTGAAATCTCATTAATCTTAAATAGACATAAAGGTAGAATGTGAATTATTCATAACTTTGTTGGAGGATATTCATAAGAGACAAGCTAAAATCCTAAATTTGAGTAGTATATGTAATTCTGATTATATATACCCTGCATGGTGGGTCCTGGTAGGAAGCTCTATTTAAAGGAAATATTTTTGGATATGTACCTAAATTATAAAGTTAGTCTTCAGTGAGCAGTGTTCACTCAGGTATACTCTTCTTTTTTACACTTGATTATAAGCCATCACAGTTGACATTCTGGTAACATACTACTAAAGGGGAGGACCGGACAGTACTGTAATCAGCGTATTAATTGGCAGCTTATACCCACATATGAAATTTTTCTTGATATTTGCATTAGTTATTTTGTTTGAAAGGTCAGAATACTGATTTGGTTTCCTTATGCATTTCTCTTAAGATTTTTTATGGTATTTTAGGCTATTACACTGATAATGGGGATAGTAAGAAAGCTGGCATATCTGTTTATGCTTGTTGATTATAGTATAATAGTAGCTATCCCAGGAAATCAAAAAAATAGAACATGTTCTTTAATATTTGGTTATGACCAGATACGGAAAAATGTATCTATTTTTACCACTTGTTTTCTCCTGTAACTTTGAACATTGGGTGAGTTAATGAAATCTTGGAATGCATGTACTTTTTGTTGAATCTAAGCTATCATGTTTTGTTCTAATTTTTTTATTTGACCCAATTTCCACAACTGAGTTAGTTATAAAGACATTGTTTTTAGAAGTGCTTCGAGGAAAGAAAACTTTCATTGCTTTTGTTACAGGTGTTAAAATAGAATTTGCAGTTACTCTGGAGACTGTACTAGCTGGTCATGAAAATTGGGTAAATGCAGTTCACTGGCAACCATCTTTTTACAAAGGTAGGAAGAAAGACATACATGTATTCTCATTTCAGTTAAATGTCATACATAGAATTTTGGGCTGACCACATAAAGTGAAGAATTTTTTTACAGAGTATGATAAGAAATCTCAAGTATAAGACATTTTCAAGTTGACAAAGCACAATACTGCAGCCCTGTCCTGTTGGACACTTAGTTCAGTTGAAAATTGCACTCCCAAATGGACGAAAGTATGATCCCTGCCATGATGTTGAAATAACCACACCCCTGTTAACTCCTTCTCTTACCTTTATGGGATTTAAGGGAAACTGAAACGAAATTCACGAGAACCCTTACCTTTCATAATACAGAGCTGCTTTTTTTATGAAAAAGCAAGACTCTTTTTTCCCTTTTTTCTTTTGTCCTTAACCACCATTTTTGAAATGAGGGTTCTCTACAGATGTGACCTAATGCTGGTGTATAGAGCTGAGCAAAGCGCAACCTCACATTTTTCTGCTGGCCTTCTCCCCAGGACAAAAATAGAGAATAGCAATAGTGAGCATTCGGATTACTACCATTTAGCTCATACTTACATTCTGCCATATTGCTGCAGTTTTTTTTTTTTTTTAATATGGTATTATAATGAGAACCCCTGTTTATCCCTTCCTGATCCCTTTCCCTCCATGCTTCTCCAGAGTAACTACAGTCCTAAATTCAGTGCATACCCTCCCTGTGCATTTCTTTGTGCTTTTAATGCACATTTATGTAACTGTAAACATGATCTTATTTTACAGTTATTACAACTTGACAAATAGTATCAATATGTGTTTATTCTTTTACAACTTGCTTTTTTTAACTTAACATGTTTTGAAGATGTATCCATGTTGATGCATGTAGCTCTAGTATATTACTCCATTGTCTGATTAAACCATGACCTTTTATCTTTTTTTCTAATGGTAGATATTTCTGTTCTTTCCAGACTCCTGGTATTACTAACAGTGCTGCATTGAACATCTTGCAGTACTTTTGGTGGTTGTGTTTTTGTTGTTTTCTCTGGTAGTTATGAAAATTATGCTTGTTGACCACCTGAAGGCATTAGTTTTTATTCCTTAGATGGTGTTCTGCAGCAACCAATGAGATTGTTGTCTGCCTCAATGGATAAAACCATGATTCTCTGGGCTCCAGATGAAGAGTCAGGAGTTTGGCTAGAACAGGTAAAAATGTGGATGTTTGTTTAAGGAACAGGAAATTGGGTTTTATAAACTTAATATTTAAATCTCAAGTCTGTATTCCTCTAACTGCAGATTTTCACTCTCTGTGTGTGTGTGTGTCAGATGACTAGGGACTTAAACAACCTCTGGAATCAAATGGCTTCCACTAAGCAATGTGGACTGTTGACTGGGAATGGTTTTCTGTTTTTGTACAGGTTCGAGTAGGTGAAGTTGGTGGGAATACCCTGGGGTTTTACGATTGCCAGTTCAGCGACGATGGGTCCATGATCGTTGCACACGCTTTCCACGGAGCATTGCACCTTTGGAAGCAGAACGCAGCTAACCCGGTAAGCGGCATTTTTGAATGAAGCGTTTCTGGTCAACTGCCATGAATCCTAGCTAAACAGCATTGTTTTTCTTATAACATTTTCCAGAAACATAGTAGAAGCATTTAGGTTCAAGTGGTATCACTTGTTTTTAGAGACATTATCCTCTAGTTACACTAGTTAAGTAACTCACGTTTTTCTAACAATTAAGGTACTAGTTTCTGCAACATTACTGATGTATTAAAATTTGCACATAGGAAGAAAATACTTCCATGCAGATAAATTTTCTACATAAGCGAAATATATGTTGGTTTGATTCCTGGCCAATGCATCTCATATGCAGCCAGCATTGGTCAGTGGAGGCTTGCGTGTTGCTATGATGCTGAACAGGTTTCAGTGGAGCTTCCAGACTAAAACGAACTACAAAGAAAGGCCTGATGACCCACTTCTGAAAATCAGCCACTGAAAACCCTGTGGAACACAATGGTCCGGTCCACAGCAGTTCTGCAGGACTAGACGTCGTTTTGTTCTGCTGTGCGTGGTGTTGCCATGAATCAGGAGCTACTAGAGAACAGCTAATGACAGCACCGCTTTTAAGCTACCTGATTTTATTGATGAGTATTTTCCTAAAATGTATAACTTCCCTGTCTTAAAGAATATAACACAATTTTAACGCTTTCTTGTTGGACTGCTAAGTACTCTGTAGATCGTTATTAAATGAATAAGGGACAGTAGGGCATTAGGATCACCTGTTATTTAGCGGTGGGATATATTGATGCTCTCAAGGGCTGTTGATATGTGTAATTCTAAATGACCCTCCAAAGTTTTGGCTCTTTTAGATCTTAGAATTTTTTGTCTCACACAGAGGTAGTCTGTCTTCTTCCTAGAGTCATGTAGTGGCCTCTGAACAGTATCCTTCCCTTACTTGCTAGCTTACTTCTGATCAGTTTCTTTGGGTTTAGGGGAATTAGACAGCAGGAATATAGTGGCTAAGGGCATAGACCTGGAGCCAAACAGCATGGATTCAGATCCTGGCCTCACCACTTACTAGCTGTGTGACTTTGCAAACATTACTTAATCTTTTCAGGTTCTCGCCTCTAAAATAGGGATAATAATAGCATGTATTCATAGGGTTATTATGGTGCTTAAATAAATGAGTTCGTATTTGTAAATTATATAAAACAGGTCCAGATACATACTGGATACTATATAAAACCAAAAAACCCATTGCCATCGAGTCGATTCCGACTCATAACAACCCTGTAGGACCGAGTAGAACTGTCCCATAGAGTTTCCAAGGAGCGCCTGGCAGATTCGAACTGCTGACTCTTTGGTTAGCAGCCATAGCACTCAACCACTATGCCACCAGGGTTTCTGGATACTATATAAGTATATTTTAAATTAAATAAATGAAAGAAATAAGACTATTGTGCAAAATTTGAGTTAGCAGATTCTGAATGCATCTGATGCTCCCTTTATAAAGAAAAAAAATCATGCATTTATACTACCTTTAGTTTGTGGGCTTTATAACAGTTGAGCCTGCCTATGTGTTCTGACTTCTCCGTACATGAGGTGAGATCCTCATTCCATTGTGACCCTCAAGGTTGTTTTCACTGTTAAATGATAAAAAGAATCATCAGCTATGACACTTTTAAAGTAAGATGTTTTCTGAATTTAATTTTATACTTAACTCAGAGCTCGTTTGAGCTGTATTTCAGATGGTATTTGAGGGCCTCCATAGAAAAGCATGGAAACCCTGGTGGCATAGTAGTTAAGAGCTATGGCTGCTAACCAAAAGGTTGGCAGTTTGAATCCACGAGGTCCTCCTTGGGAACTCTGGGTCAGTTCTACTCTGGTTTCAATTAGTTGGAATGGACTTGATGGCAAGGGGTTACAGCTATAGAAATGGGTGTCAGGTGAGTGAGGAGAAGCTTAAAAGGCAGGATTTCTTTGTACTTGTGCTTATACTTTTTTTTTTTAATTGTTGTGAATATGTATATAACAAAACATTTGCCATTTCAGCATTTTTTATATGTATGGTTAATTCATTGACATTATGTTTATAATGTTGTATAGCCATTACCACTATCCGTTTTTGTACTTATAATTTGACTTCATATTTATGATAGCTCCTTACCAAGTATTGAGGGTAATTTTTAAAAATAAATATACCAGGTTCTATATGTGCAAATAAACACTGCCCTTTACACTGTTATTTTGGAAAAACTATACTATTAGTCCAAAAACATTGCCCGTTACTTAAAACTTTTTTGAAACTCCCATTACTTCTAACTTTAAAATCAGTTTTTGCTTCACAGAGAAAATTAATAGCATTTCTTTGTCACAGCCTTTTTTTTTTTTTTTTTTAATCAGAAAATAATATAGCTTAGCTTAATCACTGACTGTATTCATTGGCCTTGGCTTTGCATGATCTTTCGGCTATTTATATATGTTTAATTCTCCACTAAAGATGGAGTTTTTCAACCAGTTGAAGTTGTTCAAAGGAATGTTCTGTGGACCAGGCATATGACATTTTCTCTTTTGTTGTCAGTTGTTTACATGGCGACTCCTGGCTCCTCAGTAGGTGCATCAGCTAGGTTTGATCCATCTTTCTGTCTTCTACACATGTAACTTCTTTTATTTCATAAAGAAAGCCATCAGGCACACTCTCAGACTCTCAGATCCTTTGACTGATTTTACACAGTACTCTTTCTTTACTATTTAGTTTAATATATTCTTTATAGTACCTGGAATGTGCCAGTATTGTTCTGCATGCTTCACAAATATAAACTCATATAATCCCTATAACAACCCTATGAGGTAGGTGTTAGTACTGTCTCTATTTTACAGAAGTATTAATTGAGGCACAAACGGGTTATGTAATGGCTGGCTTCTAGGAGTAATTCAATAAGATTGAAAGAGAAATTTCCCAAGGTGACTGCTTTAAAGGGTAGAACGCATATTGGAATGTTTAAGTTCTAATATGCCTGATTGAAAAATGGATCCTATTGTTTTATGTTCCCAATATTTTAGATCCCATACTTAGCTTTTCATCTTAGTGGGGACTTTCCCATTATGAAACTTGAGTGCTTTACTTTGAGTGGTGCTGGTCTTCGATGAAATGATATCTGTCACGAACACTTTCATTACAGAAAGAATGGACTCCAGAGATTGTCATTTCGGGACACTTCGATGGTGTCCAAGACCTAATGTGGGATCCAGAAGGAGAATTTATCATCACTGTTGGTACTGACCAGACAACACGACTTTTTGCTCCATGGAGGAGAAAAGACCAATCACAGGTAAAATGTCTTCCTATTTAACTGATCCACATTGAAAAACAGTGCTGCACCATTGTTAGCCATTAAACCCATCGCTGTCAAGTTGATTCCAACTCATACTGACCCTATAGGGCAGAGTAAAACTGCCCCATAGGCTTTCCAAGGCCGTGATCTTTATGGAAGCAGATTGCCGTATCTTTCTCCGGTGGAGCCGGTGGTGGGTTCAAACTGCTGACCTTTTGGTTAGCAGCCAAACACTAACCACTGCACCACCAGGGTTCCTTTGTTAGCCATTAGGAAAATGAAGATTAAAGCCATGATGAGATACCCTTACTGACCCTCTAGAATGGCTAAAGTTAAAAAAAAAAAAAAATACGGTAAGGATGGTAAGGATGCAGAGTGACTGGAACTTTCATATACTGCTAGTGGGAATATGAAGTAGTACACCCACTATGGAGAAATGGTTTGGTGTTTTAAAAACTTAAACATACTCTTAGCATATGACCTTGGATTCCCACTTCTGGGGATTTACTATAAAGAAATGAACACTTACGTTCAGTCAAAAACCTGTACACAAATGTTTTTAGTATCTTTATCTATAATCACCAGAAACAAGGTATATTCATGCAAAGGAATACTACTCAGCGGTAAAACATGAGGCAACAATGAAATAAATGAAGCTCAAAGACATTATACTGAGTGAGAAAAGCTGGTTTTAAAAGGTTATGTGATGTATGACTCCCATCTGTGACATTCTCAAAAAGACAAAATTATAGGGAAAAAGAGACAGATCAGTCATTACCAGGAGTTTGGTGTGGGGAGAGAATGTGACTAAAGGGATATCATGAGGGAGTTTTTAGGGATGATGGAGTTCTTCTGTATCCCAGTTATGGTGGTGGTTACCTGAATCTGTAGATGTGTTAAAATTCTTAGAGCTTTATCTCCCAGAAATGGCCATTTGTATGACATAATATTTTTATTTTTTAAAGCAGATGTTTAAAACTGTTTTTTGAAATGAGAATAGTGATTATGTTGGACAGTGGGAGGAGGTGACTGGGAGCAGGAATGGGGGAGTTTCTGGAATGCTGATACTGCTTTTTTTTTTCTTCTGGGTACTGGTATATTTGTAAAAATTCATTCAGTTGTGCACTTTAGTAATTAAGCACATTTTTGTATGCATGTGATACTTCAGTAAAAAAAAGCAAGTTTTTTTTTTTTTAAGTTTTTTTTTTTTTTAAGGGAAACTAAACTTTAGAAAGGAATCCCATTTAAAATAAAATTAAGATGATTTGACTGTCTTTTGAGTATATCGATATACTGGTTGTGCCATTGTGGGGAGAAACCAGTTAAAATGTATACAGAGTCTCTCTCTATTATTTCATACCCCCACATGTGAATCTACAATTACCTCAAAATAAAAAGTTCAGTTAAGTTTAAATCAAGGTAGGGGCAACATGCATACTTAAACCATAAGTACAACTACATTTTCCTTCCTTTTTCTTTCATTCTAGTCTCCCATTCATAAATACAGGAGAACCTTATTATCCAGCTCTACCCGTCAAGACTTGGGAGTTGAATAGATTCAGATACACTTTTGATAAACTCATTATCCAAACTCTTGCTACTTGTAATTCAGAAATCAAATAGTTTTGCATAATACGGTATTTCACATATCCAGTTTGCTATTCAAACCAGTTTAGAAACCACGTAGATTTTAAAGTGAGAGGTAGTTTAGCGTAGTGAATATAATAAGTATGGCCTCTGAAGCCAGTCATTTCCTCCCTCTGCCACTTGACAGCTGTGTGACTTCAGTCAAGTTACTTAAGCTCTCTGTGACTCAATTTCCTTATCAATAAAATGGAAATTGTTATGGGATTAAATGAGTTAATACATGTAAAGCACTTAAATAGTGCCTGGTTCATAGACAGCGCTCAATAAATATTGCCATCATAACAGTTTAAGAACATTGTTTTCTTTGACTTTATGTAGAAATTAAAATGTTATAATGGATTTATTCATAATAGTCCATTTCTATTCATATTATTTGTCCTGGAGGCCATATTTGTCCTGGAGCTATATTTAATGCTAAAGAAAGATTAAGAAATAATATTATTAAACTACACTTTTACTGTATTTTAAAGAAAAAAATTTAAAAACAAATGAAGAAAAAATTATCACTCTTAGTTTTACCAGAATACTTTTTTAATACCACCATCTCCAAAGAAATGTTTCTCCCCATTCTGAATTCCATAATTCTCTGTGTCTCTCCAGTCCAGGTGTTTGTAAACTTTTTCAGTGATGGGCTGGAGAGTAAATATTTTAGGGTTTGCTGGCCTAGAGGAAAAATCAAGGCTATTTTTTTATGGTGTAGGTGGGTACCTCTATAACAAGAGAGAAAACAAATTTCCCCCAAATTTTTGTTCATAAAATTCAAAATGTAATAATGGTAATGAAATATATATATATTTTGTAATATAAGTCTACTAGTAAGAGGAGTGGAATTCTTTTTTGGTTATTAACATTTCTTTTAGTTGGAGTTCAAAGTTAGTATTCCCTGTCGTCAGAATCGTTTATAAATGTGAACCTATTAAAGCTGATCTGCAGTGAAATTCTACATGTTTTATCTTTGAAAATGATTTTGACACAGATAGGTACCGCCAAATACTAACACCAGTCAATACACATGATTTTGATTAAGCGTATTTATTGCTTAGAAGGCGTTTATAGAATTGTATAAGAGTCTTCTTAGAAACTGTATTCACTGTAAATTTGTATAAGAATGGAAATCTGTCTTTTAGTTTTTGGTGGTATGGAAAGTGTAAAGCTACTGGGCATTTCTTGTGACTCAAATGTTAGTTGCTTTTGAAATATATTTTATTATTCATAGAAGTGCTGTTAAGCCTTGTAATGTTAGGTTGAATTCATTAGGAAACATCAAGTCTGCAGCAAAAGCTAGTTTCTAAAGTCATACAGTGTTGAATAATAGTGGCCAAGGGCAATTATTCTTGCTCAGAAAATTTTCAGTATTCTCTCTGAGCTCAAAAAATCACAGTAAAACTTTACCCCTCGGAAGTTGCTGACCTGCTGTGTGGTAGGGAAGTCAGGATATTCACAGAACTGACTATGGTTTAGTTCATGAGAATGAATGAAATTCACCTCTAACGTTACTGCTTCAATAACACATTTGACAGTTTCATATTATAGAGTTGAGGACACTGGAAGCAACATCAGTAGTAAATTAAAAAACAAATGATTTAGAGTGATTTTGTGGCTCTTGATGAGTTGACATATGTTACCAGTGTGGCTCAGTAGTTGTTTATTCATGACCCTTTAGGAAAACAATTTATAAATTGGACTTCACCAAAATTTAAACTTCTGCTCTTTGAAAGACACTTGTTAGAAGAATGAAAAGACAAATCACAAACGAGTAGGAAGTATTTACAAAGCATTTGTCTGATAAAGAACTTGTATCCTGAGTATTTAAAGAACTTCTCAAAACTAAGTAATAATAAAAGTAAAAGCATGGGCAAAAGATTGGAATACACATATCTCCAAAGAAGGTATATGGGTGGAAAATAAGCACATGAAAAATACTCTCAACACTATTAGTCATTAGTGAAATGCAAATTAAAACCACAATGGGCCATCATTACATACCTGTTAGAATGGCCAAAGTTAAAAAGACTGTCCCTACCAAGTGGTGGTGAAGATGTGGAGCAACAGGAATTTCGTACACTGCAGAGAGGATTGTAAAATGGTATAACTACTTTGGACAGTTTCTTAAAATGTTAAATATAGTCAATTTTCGTTATTCAAATAAAGTCACCTTGAGCACTGAGCAAACACCGAAGCAGTCTTGTTGGACCTCAGGTGTATTGGGCGACTCAAGCTTTTTGCTGCTCTGTACATGTCCATGCCCGCAAATGATCATGAAAGCACTGCGAGTATTGATTTTGGGGTTACGGGTAAATTTTAGTGAATAGGTGAATTTGTAAATATGGAATCCCTAAATAACGAAGATCAACTGTATGTATCTACCGTATCATCTAGCCATTCTACGTACAGGCATTTATCCAAGAGAAATGGAAACATATATCCATGCAAAGACTTGTTCATAACAGCTTTATTGGTAAAGGCCAAAAACGGAAACCCAGCTGTCCATTAGTAGGTGAATGGATGAACAAATGTGGCATGACCCAACAAGAGAATACTACTATCGAACAATAAAAAGGAATGATCTGTTGATACAACAGGGAATGAATCTGCCCCATGGTCAGATTTTCATGGCATAGTAAATAATTTTCAGTCTAGCATTTTGCTTATTGAAAAGAATTTTGGTTTTTGAGACAGTTTTTTTTTTTAAACTACTATTTCAATACCTAGGTGACTTGGCATGAAATTGCAAGACCTCAGATACATGGATATGACCTAAAATGTTTAGCCATGATTAACCGGTTCCAGTTTGTGTCTGGAGCAGATGAAAAAGTTCTGCGGGTTTTTTCTGCACCTCGGAATTTTGTGGAAAATTTTTGTACCATTACAGGCCAGTCACTGAATCATGTACTTTGTAATGTGAGTATTCCTCTGTTTTAATTAATTCTAGTCTCTTTGCTTAAAATTTTAAAAGTTTTGACTTTGGGCTGTAAACGGAGTATATAGTTAGAAAGTCAGATTGTTAATTATTGACTTGACAAACGTGTGTGTGTACTGTGACGCATAGTGATTTAAAACCAGAAATTTTGTGTAACGCATTAGCCCAAGGTACTGTAAAGCGTCATTAAAATTTTGATTAATACATGAATATATCTATTGATGCATGACCTGAATCATTGTTCTAGGTACCTAGGATGAAACAAAATATAAAAGATGGGTCTATTTTTAAGGAGATTACCATCTAACTGTAGAGTAGGGCTAGAGGTAACTTACCTGCAGTTATTAGATGAGACCAGTTACTTGCTGAATTTTTGTAGTGCTAACGTAAATTTCGTGGAAGGAAGAAGTTACTATAATGGAGTAATGAGAAAATGTTTAAGGGGGCTGCAAGTGAATTTTGTAAGGATAAGCTTTTATTTCTGTGTATACTCACTTCTCTAAATGAACTACTTATAAAAATACATTGTTGTTGTTTTGTGCTGTCGATTCATAATGACCCTATAGAACAGGGTAGAACTGCCCCATAGGATTTCTAGGGAGCAGCTGGTAGATTCAAACCGCCAACTTTTTAGTTAGCAGCTGTAGCTCTTAACCACTGCACCACCAGGGCTCTGTATAAAAACACATAGAATATAAAAATTGTAAAGTACCTAGTTTTGAAGGAAGGGAAAATAATTAGGAAGATGGTTATGTTACATGGAAGTGATATCATGTGGTCCTATTCTGTACTTAGAGTTGGGTCACAAATTTGGTTCCAAGCTTGAAATGACTGAGGATGCTTCTAATAGGCAGAAGAAGAGAAAAGGAGCAGTGGGGTGTAAAGAGCTGTTGGGGTACTTGTTGGAGTGAAGAGTGCAGAGGTAGATGGAGAGTATGGAGAAAGGTCAAATGGCAGAAGACCTTGGGAGGCAGGCACAGTTCAGGCTGTGCAGTGCCGGTGGAGGCCCTAAACAAAGAAACTGATGATGAAAAACATTTTTAGATGATGAGACTTAGCCAAGGGCAGTATGTATTTGAGCCCAGAGACTCTGAAGGCAGGGAAACCAGTAGCAGTCTGGGTAAGGCTGGAGAAGAAGTGAAGATTTGAGAGTTGTTCAAAATGAAGAAAATTTAATTTCCTGGAGTATATACTGAGCACCTCATACCACAGTCTTTCTTGATTATGTGAAGAGGATCTAAGGCTCTGTTCTGCTTGTGTCTTCTAATAATGGACACTGGGAATGAGATCAATGGGGAGGTCTGGGCTGTGGTTATTATATGTTGTTGTTGTTGGTAGGTGCCATCAAGTGAATTTTTGACTCACAGCAACCCCATGTGACAGAGTAGAAGTGCCCCATAGAATTTTCTAGACTATAGATGCCAATTCTTTCTCCTACAGAGCGTCTGGGCACGTTTGAGCTACCAACCTTTGGGTTAGCAGCCAAGCATTTAACCATTGCCCCACCAGGGTTCCTTTCTTACTATATAGAGCTAAGCATGTGGAAGGAGTCCTGGTGGTGCAGCAATTCAGCACTTAGTTACAAACCAAAAGGTTGGTGGTTCAAACCCACCCAGCAGCTCCACAGGTGAAAGACCTGGCAATCTGCTCCTATAAAGATTACAGCCTAGGAAACCCTATGGGGCAGTTCTACTCTGTCACGTGGGGTCGCTGTGAGTCGGACATCAACTCAATGGCATCTAACGACACAAGCATGTGGAGGTGAAGAAGCAGTTAATTTCAGGATCTCTCAGTTCTAGGGATTGAAATATGGTTTTAGGATTACATGGGAGGCTTAATCCCAGGTATACACTCAGTTCTGTGTCCTAATATACAGGAATCCTGTAGACTGGAAGGCCTCTTGTTATATTTTAGGTTTTACTCCCATACTAAATCAGAGATAGGTATGTAGCAATGTTAGTCATTACTGTTCCGTGCTGTTACATTTTTCTTGATTCTGAGATAAAGGAAGCATTCTGGATAGCTATTCTTGATGGTAGTTTACATTCTCATTGTTTATGTTCATGTCTAGTACCAGTCCATGTATTACAGTTAAATTGTAAAAAAACAGTCTTTGTATTTGGACATATGCCAGTTTTGATGGTTAACATATAGCTTCACGTGTAGTAATTTGATTGATTTAAGTTACAGAGTATAAGCAAATTGCCTGTATTGCCACTTCAAATTATATGCCTTAGAAGTTGTTTGAATACATTTAATGAAAGTAGTGTTCTGGTGCCTTTCTGGAAAATACTTGTGTTTGCATGAGCATCGTCAGGGACGTGCCTTGGAAGTGGAACTCTGAGCCTTCCATTTTTAGCCCACTCTTTGCCCAAAGTGAGCCCAGTACAGTCCCTGTGAGACACTGGAACCCATTTAGCTGTTAGGGTTTGTCGAGCTCATGGATGAGAGAGAGGATGCCCAGCTTCATGGACTGGTGGGGTTTGGGGGTTAGATGAGGCCTGGGTATTGGAAAATGATTGCATAGCATTGTATGTGTTGGTTCAGGAAATGAAAGTATGGTTAGACATCAGCACAAGGTGGTCTTTAAGCTTTCTTATTTATGAACACACATTTTGTACTGCCTGAGGCAGTAGTAACTTCCAGCTTTTAAAACTTAAATAAAACATATATATCATACATTTTATTCCAGCAAGAGAGCGATCTTCCAGAGGGAGCTACTGTCCCTGCTTTGGGATTATCAAATAAAGCTGTGTTTCAGGGTAAGGCTTTAATCTTCAAAATTCCTGAAATCATCCAAAACCAAACCCATTGCTGTTGAGTCAATTCCAACTCATAGTGACCCAATAAGGCTGTAAATCTTTATGGAAGCAGACTGCCACATCTTTCTTCTGCAGAGGGGCTGGTGGGTTCAAACCACCGACCTTTTGGTTAGTAGCCGAGTGCTTAATCACAGCACCATTCAGGGTTCCTTATTGAAACAATAGAAACCAAAGACCAAACCCATTGCTGTTGTTTCTGCCTCATAGTGACCCTGTAGGACAGATTAGAACTGCCTCATAGGGTTTCCAAGGAGCAGCTGGTGGATTCGAACTGCTGACCTTTTGGTTAACAGCCTGAGCTCTTAACCATTGTGCCACCAGGGCGCTTAAAACCTAGCTACTTATAAAATAAACAGTACCACCCATGGGTGCTGTGCTCCCTTAAATAATCAACTATATGAGACCAAATGGTCAACATTTACCGTAAAACAAAGATGAGAAGCTGAAGAAGAGCAGGGAAGCTAGAGTAATTGCAACAGAACAAAAACAATGGAAATAATGAGAATGTTGACACATTGTGAAAAATGTAACCAAAGTCATAGAACAATTTGTATAAAAATTGTTAAATGGGAACCTAATTTGTTGTGTGTAAGCTTCCACCTAAAGCATAATAAAATGTTTTTTAAAACCTAGCTACACATTTCTATAACTTGTACTTAATGTACATTACAGCTGATTTTTTAAAAGATCACACTATATGCATCTGTCTTCTCCATTAGATGTATTTCATGATTTGTTCTCTGTACACACACAGACCACTGAAATTGGTGAGCTTTCACAAAGTGTGTTTCATGGAGTGCCACAACCACGGGATGTTAATAGGGGTAACGTGAAAAATATGTTTCCTAGTTTAAAAGGTTTGGGAAATGTTTTGGTCAAAGAAAAAGGAAAGAAAACTTCATGGAATTGCCTAATGCTCCAGGGAACACATTTGGAAAATACAAGAAAAATAAAAAACCCCATTGCTGTTGAGTCAATTCCGATTCATAGCAACCCAATAGGACAGAGTAGAACGTCCCCATACGGTTTCCAAGGAGCGGGTAGTGGATGTGAACTGCCAACTTTTTTGGTTAACACCTGAGTTCTTAACCAGTTCACCACCAGGGCGCCTACTAGAGTGGTGGAAATATTCTTGGCTTTGGAAGCATGTGGATGTGGCTCTGAATTCCAGACCCACTACTTTGCATCTGGTGACCTTAGTCTTGAGCCAAGTATAGGGGACATAAGAATAGTGATTACATTTATGATGTTCATGTATTTCTTTAAACTAGGAGATATAATTCCTCAGCCTTCTGATGAAGAAGAACTGTTAACTAGTACGGGTATTGAGTATCACCAGATGGCCTTTCAACCCTCCATACTTACTGGTAAGATATAACAAAAAGATGTTTTAATAAAATCATTAGCAGACATAGCATGGCAACTGTCACCACTGACCTAAATACATGCTTTATAATTCACTTTTTTATTTGCATGTAAGTAGAAAAAATAATTGCAGTGCTATAAATTTATTATAGAACCTCCCACTGAGGATCATCTTTTGCAGAATACATTGTGGCCTGAAGTTCAAAAACTGTAAGTTAAACTGTACTTAGCTTTTTGGTCTGACTCTGTTGTAACTTGTGATTTTTTTCCCCCCACAACTTGATTTTCTCCTTTGCCTTTTTCCTACCTACATTTTCTCTTAGTTTTGGGTCTTTTAGTGTCTCTGCAAAAGTGATGGAAACCCTGGTGGTGTAGTGGTTAAGTGCTACGGCTGCTAACCAAGAGGTCAGCAATTTGAATCCTCCAGGCGCTCCTTGGGACGGGCAGTTCTACTCTGTCCTATGGGGTTGCTATGAGTCAGAATCAACTCGACAGCAGTGGGTTTTTGGACAAAAATGACAAGAATCAAATCTTGCATTGATTTTCAGATTACTATGTATTTTATTAAGTTGGTTTATTTTCCTTAATTTTTAAAATAGAGGGACATGGTATTATGTTTTTTCCTTTTTAAGTGTTTTTTTGTCTTTGCTGGGACTCCATCAAAACCTTTCTATGGTTTACTGTTTATTTTACTGTTTGGGAGTGGGCGGTGAAACTTGTGTGTTAATCTAATTGTTCAAATGAGTTGTACACCCCCTCACTTATCAACTGTCTGGTTATCCTACATTTCACATTTACAACAATAGTAAAAAATCTATTGGACTATTTTGTGCAGTAATGACGCATGTCTGGCAGTAACGAACACTGAGGTGGGAGGCGAGAGTAAAGCTGGCTGTGATGGTTAAGGTTTTATGTCAGCTTGGCTGGGCCATGATTCTCAGAGGTTTGGCACTTATATAATGATGTAATTTGGCAGTTATGATGTAGTCAGCCTCTATTTTGTGATCTGATGTCATCTTCCTCCATTTTCACATGACACCGATTTTCGCATAATGACCTGGTCTTTGAAACCTAACCATGTCAATAAGTGAGGAGTGGGTGTATTACTTTTAGGAAGCTAGCATTTTTCTCTGCATCCGTTTTTTTCTCCTAATGTTTGCTCAGATGAAAATGTGATGTTCTTTAAAAGAACTCTATGTTAGTTAGAGGGATTGATGTTACCTTTTCACTTTTTATAGTTTTGCACCATGAGAATAGATACATTTTACCAATACAGGGGTCATGTCTTTTCTCTTTTTTGATTGTAGATATGGACATGGTTATGAAATATTTTGTGTTGCTTGTAACAGTTCAAAGACTCTGCTTGCCTCAGCATGTAAGGTAGGGACTTATACTGTTTATTCTACTGGTCACAGTTTATTTGGGTCGTCAGGCACTGGAAAGTTTGGTAGCGATTTAGGTAAGACACTACCTGAAAGGCCACCAGTGCCTGCTTTTCCTGACTCTTATTCTATCTTTCCCCTTCTCTGCCTCCAAAAGCTTGCAGTTGCATTTTAAATCTTTTTCAGCTGCACCTTTTTTTTCCCTTAAATACTTAGCTTGAGCTTATTTATGCCTCCTGCTCAAAATGATTGAATTAAGCATCTTAAATGATACATGAAAATGTGGGAAGTAAATTTTAAGATAATTTGGAGTCCTGGAGACCCAGGGAAATGAAAATGTGAAGTTCAAAGTGCAGTTCATCCGACTGTTTCTCAAGAATGCTATAGCCACCAACCTAAGTGGGTATAGCCCCTAGGCCCATGCAGGGTGGTGGCTGGCTCAGCTGGCTGTCACGGCACATGGGCTGCAGAATAGTGCACTTCAGACTTTTACCTGCAAGAATGAACTTGATCACTCTTGAGTATTTATCCACATCGTATGAAGGATAGAAGGGCGATAACACTAATGAAGAGTTGTCTGAAGGGCCTGAAACCCTGACACTGCTCTGCATTCCTCTAAATTTTCTAAAATTTATCTAAGCATTAAGATAAGAGCTGCCTGCCTAGATGAGCCCCGTGTCCTTGCTTTTGCTGTGACTTCTGGCTACTGGCCTACATTGAGGAGCATCATAAGAAATATGCTATATTGCCATGCCATCTCCCGTAACTAGTCCACTCTGAGGATGGCTCTGAGAGTTCCTTCTGTCACAGGGTCTTGTGGGGAGAGTGGATTTCAGTACTAAGAATGGTTGTGCTTCCACTGAGGAACTAATTTATTTTTATCGTAGGGCAATGCCAATCGTATAACTGATTATTTTTCCCTTTTCAAGTTGGCCCACTTCTAGCAAGAATATGCATCCTTCTTTTAAACTAACATTTTTTAACAGCTTTATTTAGGTGTCATTGGCATACTCTAAACTACACGTTTAAAAGTGAGTAATTTGGTCGGTTTTGCCATATGTTTCTACCTGTGAAATCATCACCACAACCAAGATAATGAACATATCCATCAACTTCCAGATTCCTTGTGTCTCTTTCCTCATTGTGGTTGTGATCTGTATCTCCCTAATGACTAATGAAGGAGCCCTGGTTAACAGCCTGGTGAAGTGATGAAGTGCTTGTTTGTTAACCAAAAGGTTGACAGTTCGAACCCACCAGCCATTCCATGGAGAAAGATACGGCAGTCTGCTTCCGTAAAAATTTACAGCCTTGGAAACCCTAGGGACAGTTTCTACTCTGTCCTGTAGGGTTGCTGTGAGTTGGTATCAGTTTGACGGTAATGAGTGTGGTTGGTTTTTTGGAATGACTAATGGTGTTGAATATCTTTTTATGTGCTTGTTGGCCATTTGTATATCCTCTTTAGTAAACTAACTGTCCAAGTCCTTTGCCCATTTTTCTACTGGGGTGTTTGTCTTTTTGCCGTTAAGTCATAGGAATTCTTTATGTATTCTGGATATTAAACCCTTATCAGGTATATGCTATGATTCTCAAAAACTTTCTCCTAATCTGTAGGCTGTCTCTTTACTGATAAAGTTATTTGATGAGTGAGGTCCCATTTATCTGTTTTTTCTTTTGCTTCTAGTGTTTTTAGTGTTATAAACTAACTTCCAATTACCAAATTATTATACAAATGTTTCTACTTTTTTTTAACTACTTTAGGTTTTTTTTTCTTATAGTGCTTTAAGTGAAAGTTTACAAGTCAGTCTCTCATACAAAAATTTACATACACCTTGCTATATACTCCTAGTTGCTCTCCCCCTAATGAGACAGCACACTTGTTCTCTCTACCCTGTATTTCCGTGTCCATTCAGCCAGCTCCTGTGCCCCTCTGCCTTCTCATCTCTCTTCCAGGCAGGAGCTGCCCACATAGTCTCATGTGTTTACTTGATCCAAGAAGCTCGCTCCTCACCAGTATCATTTTCTATCTTGTAGTCCAGTCCAATCCCTGTCTGAAGAGTTGGCTTTGAGAATGGTTCCTGTTTTGGGCTAACAGAAGGTCTGGGGAACATGACCTCTGGGGTCCTTCTAGTCTCAGTCAGACCATTAAGTCTGATCTTTTCAAATGTTTCTTCTTAAAAAAATCAAACCATGACTGCAATATAAGTCCATGATGGGTCATGTTTTCTAATACCAGTCTTTTGTACCTATTCCCAGAGATTGCGCCTGGTAGTATTATGTATCTCCTCAGACCTTTTTCTTTATACTTACACAGATACATACAAATGTACCCATAGAAACAATGTATATATATATATATATAGTTAATGTTTTCTTTTCACTTGATTTTTACTTAAATTGCTTTATGGTTTCATCTCTGTTTTATAGGCAGCTAAGAAAGAGCATGCAGCTATCATTCTTTGGAACACTACATCTTGGAAACAAGTTCAGAATTTAGTTTTCCACAGCTTGACTGTCACACAGATGGCCTTCTCTCCTAATGACAGGTTCTTACTAGCGGTTTCCAGAGATCGGACGTGGTCGTTGTGGAAAAGACAGGACACGGTCTCACCTGAGCTAGGTAAAACAGCTTCTCATTGGGCCGAAAGGTTATTAATGGAACACGTGTCCATTTTATCCATCCCGAGCAGCTATTGGATAAGACAGATGGAAATGATAGTAGGATGAAAGGCAGAGCTTCACAGTTATGAAGCCTTTGAAAGCTCTGTGATAACTGACAAAGGGTAACCACCCTTGTAAGTCTTCAGTGTAGGTGATCTCGGGCTTGACTTTCTTGTGATCATGTGGTTAGGATGCCATGTGTTCAGACATTTTAGTTTAAAAAAACAATCTATTTGTAGAAAATTTTTATTTTGCAAATGTTTACCACAAAAGCCAAATGCCACCACAAACTGAAGGGATGGCATAGTGAGAAATTTATGGGGCATAAATAATGAAGGTACAACTAAAAAAAAATTGAAGGTGAGAGATTTCTTCTACTTTCTGAACTATTTTATGAATATAGTAATATTTTAAAATATGAAACTTAAAGGGAACAGTATCCTTAATCTTTTCCCATCCGGCCCTGTTACTTTGATAAATTGAGAAAGGGATTTTAGGCGTCTGCCTGTGGATAACATGAACGAACGCTGGGCAAAGCATTAAACCACTTATATGTATATTCTGAGCCTCGTATAATTAAAAAAAGAAAAAGTCTTTCTGTTGTTTATCCCTCCAGTTTCTTTTGGTAGGTGAATTGTAGAGTGTTTTAAATATATTTGTGTTGTTTAACTTTGCTTTTTATTTTTCCATTGATGACTTGCATCATTTGATCTTGTGATAGGTCTAGTTTCTTAGTTTCTTATATTTTAATGAATACCTAGGGATTATAACACATAAAACCAAACCCGTTGCCATGGAGTCAGTTACAATTCGTAGCGACCCTATAGGACTGAGTAGAACTGCCCAGTAGTTTCCAAGGAGCGGCTGGTGGGTTTGAACTACTGACCTTTTGGTTAGCAGCACAGCTGTTAACCACTGTGCCTCCAGGGCTCCATAACACATACTCAGGAGATAAAATAAACTATTTTATTTTGCTTCAGTAATGATTTTGTAACATGTAACGCTTACTTTTAAAAAAAAGTTAAAGTGATGCTAATGATGTATCTTTTAATTTGTTGTATCTTTATGGATCGTAGATTAATAGACCTGTTCCCCCTCCTGCCTGGAAAGAAGTGATATGTTTTAAGTTTAGTTCATATAAGGGCTTAGAAGTTATCTTACATTTAAGTCATACAAGGAAAATATTTTTGTTCTGTTTTGTTTTACATTATTTAAATGGTGCATTAATCTTTTTTAAAGCTCAGTGTGCAATCTGGCTAATGCCTACATAAGGCTAAGTTGCTGCAGGCTTCTTCCATAGGCATAAATTGAACCTTTAGTTGAGTGTCTGGATGTTTGTCATCAGTCACTAGAGAGTGACTGGTCAATATAAAAGCATCATTTACCAGGAAAATACTGCCCACCATCTCCTGGTGAGGGGCCAGTCCCTAAGCTTGTTCTGTTACTGAAGTCAGCATTTCTAAACTGATGACTAGATCACACGGTGAGTATGGCATTTAAATATAATCTTTCTAAAAGATACAAAAGGTAAGGGAAAAAAACTGCTTTCTCTGCTTTGTGAATGGTGTGTACATGTTTCTTTCAGAGCCAATTTTCAGTCTCTTTGCCTTCACCAACAAAGTCACTGCTGTGCACAGTAGAATTATTTGGTCTTGTGATTGGAGTCCTGATGGCAAGTATTTCTTCACAGGGAGTCGAGACAGAAAGGTAATTTAAATATATATATATATTTTTTTTTTTTAATGTGAAAAGTAATATTATCACAGGAAAGCTTAAACAAAGAATATAATCCTGCCTCTCTGTCACATTTTTAATCAATTTATATGTTCCCATCTGTTATTCATAAACATTCGTTAAAAAAAAAAAAAAAAAATTTTTTTTCTTTTTAAATTCTACAAGTCCGTTTCTCCAAAATACCAAAGATGTGAAGAGAAGGCCTTTCAGACACATGACCCTCATCACATGGCTCCAGTGGAAGGAAATTATTTTCTGTAATGAGAGATGCTTACCTTTTTATTTGGGGGGCCGAGGGAGCACCCAGACTTTTAAAAATTAAAGCAAGTTAGCTAGTGGTATATACTTCAACATGACCTTTGTGCTTGTTCTCTGGGAAAATGTCCACCTCCTGTCTCTTCGTACTCTTTACAATGTCCTTTCTTTTTCCTGCATCTCCTCTAACCAGAGGTGGTGATGCAGTTTGATGCTTCTTTCCCATTCCTGCCCTCTCCAGTCAGAGACGTGGTACACATTACAGAAGTGGAGGGCTAGCACGGGCATGGGATCACTCAGGGTACACCCTGAAATGTCAGCCTCCTGAGCATCTTTGTGCCACACTGTCACGTCTGTTCATTTGCGTATTTATTTCTTCCCCCAGTGTTTATTTCCCTACACTGTGCTAGGTGCTGAGGCAGCAGCACTGCTTCTGCCCTCCAGAGTCACCCCCAGGAGAAGACGGCTCAGCTGTGGCCCCCAGGGATGTGTAGGGTTTGAAATGGAGGAGCTATCACTCTCTGCACACTCTTGGAAAACCTACTGTTCAGGATCTTGCTTTGGCCTACATTTTGTAACTGTCATCTGTTTTATTTCCTTCTCCATTTCTTTGTGACCAGTCATCCACCCTTGAGACATGAGCTTTCAGAGAAGTGTCATTTTTTTGAGCAGGTATCATCAAAGTTAACTACTCATGACAGCTGAGCTGCTTCCCTGAGCAGTGGGTGGCATAGGGGGAGAGCTAGGGACTTGATTGGTGCCCATAAAGCCTGTGGCAACTTCTTGGGTAGGTGTACGGGTTCTCAGAGAGGACATGACCAATGGACTCTCATTGAGTCAGAATGGGTTTCATGAGTACGAGAGCATTCTAGACACCCCTCTGGTCTTTAGATAGGGACAGCTCGTCTTTGGACAACACACTTAGGTAGGTAGTTGAGGTCTCACAGACTTGTGTCTTCTGCCCTGTGGCCTCTCTCTAATGCTTGAAATACTCTGAAGTCCTGGAACATCATGCACAAATGTAATCGCTATTTTTTTTTTTTTTTTGGTAAATATCTGAGTAAATATTTTGCATTGTCTATGCCATTGAAACCCTTCAAATGCATTGCTAGAAACTCTTCAAGGAGAAAGCTTTACATAGTTTGGTCTGTCTGTTTAGGTAGTTGTCTGGGGCGAGTGTGACTCCAGTGATGACTCTGTGGAGTATAGCATTGGCCCCTGTTCCTCAGTCCTGGACGTGGGTGGGGCTGTGACAGCCGTCAGTGTCTGCCCAGTGCTTAACCATTCCCAGCGGTGAGTCTGTGTGGAGCTTAGTTTTATGTTTTCTTTAAGAGGACCACTTGGCTTCTCATTATTTAGCCTTCTTATAGTTTTATTTGTGGGTTTTCTTAGCTTCTAAGTTGCTGCTTTTTTCATAATGCTTTTAAGAATTTTAAATTGATAGAACTCCATGATTCAGAGTGGTAAAATAGAGAGTAAAAGTGTGACTCAGGCTTCTTGGATCAACCAAGTACAGGATTGTAGTGTTCTCTCTGTCCTAAGTGCCTTTAGTGTGACTAGGGTCCCTTCAGCCAGCTGCAGAAACACTGGCTCGAGGGCTTCACCAGCAGACATCAGAGGAGAACGTGTGTGCTGTCTCCAGAGAGGAGGCTCCTTGAGAGCACAGTAGGGGAAGACACCAGAGCCTGGGCTGGAGCTTTCAGAGTCCCTTATAAGGCAGGGGCAGCTGGGAACGCCATGAAGAACTACTTTAAAGTGACGATGCGATAACAGAAATTCATGGTAAATTAATTGCTCTTTTCTCCCCCTCCCCACTTAAAACAGGTATGTTGTTGCAGTAGGATTAGAGTGTGGAAGGATTTGTTTGTATAGCTGGAAAAAGACTGATCAAATTCCAGAAGTAAATGACTGGGCCCGCTGTGTAGAAACAAGTCAAAGGTATTTACTTCCTATTTTTATTTCCATCAGATTAGATAGAAATCATGGCATCTTTAGCAGTGAATTTCATGCCACGTGTGCATAGGAAGGAGCATAGATTTCTACTGTGTGCTCATCACGAAGCACGGCCTCTGTTATGTGGTTCTTAGGCTCTTGAAATTGTTGCCTAATTATATCACACTTTGTTTTTCAAGTCTGCTTATCCAGATTGTGTGTGTGCAGAACATTGCATTTGCAGACAATAACCATTTGAGACGAGTAATTTTTTTGTGAAGACATTTTTTTTTTTTTAATTATTGCTGTGGTGAAAATACACACAAAACCTTTACCAATTCCATGATTTCCACAGGTATGATTCAGTGAAATTGATTACATTCTTACCATGTACAACCTTTATCACTATCCCGTAAAGTACATGTTTTAACAGTATCCTTTTGGAATTTATCTATGGTAGATTCTTAATAAAATTTGATTCAGAATGTTAGTAATTCTTTGAAATGTTACAGATTATGTTTAGTAGCCCCATCCTTGCATTTGAACACCCCAGCTCATATCCCCTGATGGAGCAAACTGTTAGGTGCCTCTGAAAACCCCTTGACTGACTTTCAAGTACTCCTTAAGCCTCTCTTATAAGGGCCCTGGTCACCTGAGCTAGCTTAGAATGTCTGTCATTTGTAATCATCCCCCCGCCCCCGTAAACACACACACAACTGTATAGACACACCAGAGATGATTTTTTAATCTACCTTTTTACTCATTTTATTCTCAAAAATGTCTAAACTGTCAAAAAGCCATTAACATCATTCTACGTCATATTTTCTTAGGATTCTTGAACCTTCATGATTTCACTGCTGTTCAAAATAGAATTTCAAACATACTTCCAAATGACAGTATCATGATGAGGATGATTGGCTTAATGGGAAGACTTGTGAACACATGTCTTTTACAAAATATTTTAGCCAGTGGACCCTGTCTCCATATCAGCAAAGATGTTACCACTCATTATAACTGTATTAATTAAAATGAGATTCTGCCTTCATGGCGCTGCCTTCATGGGTTCCCTCCCACCTCTCTGATCTCAGATTTAGCAGCAGAGGTAGTTTTTGCTGCAGTTTGCTGAAGAGGGAAGAACGCCAATAAAATTCCATATTCCAGGCATTTTAAATTTTTTCTCTTCCTGGACTCCCATCCCTTCTCTTTTCCTTCCTTCCTCCTTGACCTGCCCACAGCGAGAGTATTCAGCATCACACTCTGCCTCTACCTGGTATGCAGACTACTTCCATGGCTTGGTGTGGGACACTGGCAGGGAGCCCCTTAGAAAGCAGAGGAAGAGGACATGCACAGACACGAGGTTTTCATTTTGAGGGTTTTTTTTTTTTTTAAGTCACTTATGATGACTTGGGAACCCATTCTTAACTTACCACATTATATTATTTGGATTGCTAATACTCCACTTATAAAACTTCCAGTATCTTTCAAATTAAAATTTTTGGTTTTTGCTAGTAATGAGATACAAAGGTAATATAAGCAAATACTGCCTTTTAGGTTGGTTCCCCAAACTCCATATGTTCTAAATGTGATGTGTTAACATGCTGTGTTTAAAGGACATTACAGGAAAAAAATTCCACCATCTTACAGCTTACCCACTGCCATCAAGTCAATTCTGACTCATAAATAGCCAAATAAATACTGTCCCTCAAAGTAACCCCCTTGGGAAACAATATACCATTTATACTGTTCAGTGATATCACTACTTCAAACCATTCTTTTTATGAAATAAGGGAACTTTTAATACCGATCAATAAAATACTTTTGAAACTTCTCTTTAGGAATTATACCAAAACTAGCATATCAGTGACAGAAGAAAATTAATCTTATAATACTTTCCACATTTTACCCATTTTGATCATTCAGTTTATTTTTTAAGCTTGGCATTCATTTCATTGATAAAGCTCAGTTCCAAATGACCCTTGACTACTTTCAATAATCAAATTCCTCCTCAAAGGAAGATGAACTGCTATTGAGAGCATTCATCATAGCCTGCGTAATCTGGAAGTATTTCCTTTATAAGAATGACAGGAAGCATCGCGGCACAGCATTCTTTTCGAAGTCCGTGTAACCTTCTAGAGTGACCACTTGCGAGGGCTCAGTCATTTGGTTTGTTGATTTTAAAATGTGTTTCATTACTTCAAGGCTACCCTTCATTCATACCTTTATATCCTGAGAGTGCATGTGCCGACAGGGATTCCCAACACCTCAAAATATAGCTTGTGTGCTCTGGTATTGTTTTCAGTGTTTACTACCTGACTTAAGTTTTTTACTTTATTCCTTTTTGGTTTGGGCATCTGCCAGTTTGCAGGTTAAATTTATAGAGGATGTTATATTTTCATAAGAGTTCATTAATCATCTATGTTTGGTAGCATTCTAGATCTGCCATTAGTGTGTATTGGGGTGGTGGGTTAATATGAGTGTCTTGCCCAAGGTCATACAGTTCAAGGTCACATTGGAGACCAAGATTCTTTCACTGTATGACTTTGGCAACAGTTCATTGAATTTTTTGCTGCCTTTCTTTACCCAGCAGTAAAAATGTGAGTTCCAGCCATCTCACAGAGATATCAATAGAATGATAAGGAATATGTTGTGAAATTGGAATTCTTAATTTAAAAATACACGTATAACATTTTCAGTGTCATCTGAAAGACTGTTAATACCATTTTATGAATTCCACTGATTATTAAAATAAAATTTGACAGAAATACCTTGTTATTTCTTGCTCTTTTTGGTAGCGTCATTGGCCGTAAGTATTTAGTCTGACAGTTCAAAGTAAATAGAATAAGATGTTTTCAAGGTTAAAGTTGCTAAAATATTAATGATGGTTTTTAAAACCTGTACATTTTCAGATTTGACTTCCATTTGTGTTAACACTAACAGAAAGAGCATACTCATTAATATCTAGGTGAGCACCTAGTAAAATGTTTTATAGTGACAGTGTACAGTCATTTCATGCATTCTCTACCTTTGTTTTAGCCAAAGTCATACACTTGCTATCAGAAAATTATGCTGGAAGAATTGTAATGGAAAAACTGAACAGAATGAAGCAGAAAGCGCTGAGTGGTTACACTTTGCAAGTTGTGGTGAAGATCATACTGTGAAGATATACAGAGTTAACAGATGTGCGCTGTAATGGACTTAATGACTACAAGTACCTTAAGTAATACAGTCGTTGGTGTCTTAAAATATTTATCACGTAAATACATAACCTTTCTTTACCTTTATAATTTAATTGAGTTTTATTTTTAAGTCACTTATAGCAGTAGTCGCTGTTTGCGTTATAGATCCTTTGAAAATCTGATGAAAGCTATAGGGCCTTTTCTCAAAATTGTTATATATGCCCACACACCACAACTTTGTATATACTTTCAGGGAGTCAGGGATCTGCAGACCTGTATTCGTGGGGCCCAGATGAAGAGCCCACATTCTTTCTTTATTCATTACTGAATTTTCCTAATTTTGTGTTATTTTGGGTCTCCTTTTTTCATGTGCCCTTTTTTGGGACACTTAATTATTTATTACCCCCTTCAGAGGGAGGGCATAGAAAATAAAAAAAGAGGAAGTCCAGAGTACTTAATTTTTATGTTAATAGCTTTTGTAAATAAACATACTTCACAAAGTGTGCTAACTCTTGACTCCTTCCCAGGACACACCAATAATTCTAGGAATTTGGCAGGTAGTTGTGAGTTTGAACTTCAGTCAGTCCTTCCCTTTATTTTTCATAAGTACATAGATTCATCTTTTAGGGCTTGATTTAGAATAGAATATCCTGACATTTAAATTGAGAGGTGCAGGTGCTAAACAAAAAAATTCTGAATCATCTGAACTGAGGTGATAGCTGAAGTCATGAGAGTAAAGAATGGCCTCCAAGAGAATGTATAGCAGGAGCAGAGAGAAGTGGGTGCTGTAACAGAATGTTGGGGTGTGTTAGCTTAGGGTTAGGAGGGCCCGGAGAGTTGGATAGCTTGAGAGTTGGGTGGAGAATGCTAGATGGAGGATGTGAGAGGTGGTTATGAAGACTAGTGTGAGAGTGGAGACTTGCCCCAGACCCTGGTGGAACATGGAGTCATCTGACAAATTAACACTGAAATGCATACTGTACATAATGAATATGCTGAAAGAAGAGGGGGTGAAAATTTTCTTGGGAGTTTTTAAGTTTTCTAGTAGCCACATAATAAAAGAAACAGGTGAGATTTCTTTTAATAACACATTTTCTTTAATACAGCACATCCAAAAATATTATCATTTCAACATATAATCAGTATAAAAAATATTGGGATTTTTACATTTACAGCCCATTTCAGTTGAGACTAGCCATATTGCAAGTGCACAGTAGCATGCATATGAGGCTAGTGGCCTTGCATATTTGGACAGTGCAGTTGTACACCATTGAATCGGTATAAACTTGTCTTATACCCTTAGCCAGGTGTGTGTGTGTCTTAGAGAATTTGTATGTACCAAGACAGCATCTGAGCTTCCCAGCCTCAGAGATCAAGGTGTCCTGAAGTATCATTTCCCTGCTTAGCAGCTGGAGTACATGGGCCTTAAGCCCCATTAGGCATACTGGGATTTGTTCTGATCCCAGTGCATGAAGGACTCAGTGGCCTGGATTTTTGGTGACTTTGCTCCAGGATATTGGCCATCCTCCAGAGTGGATTCAGTGGGCTCACTTAGTCCTTTAGATCCTTTTCCAGCACAGAACTCACCTCACTAAGGTTACGTGAAAGCACATCCGACCTTGGAGACGGAGTTCCTGGTTTTGTCAGTTGAGTTTGCATATACACAAGTTTCTCAAGTTGTCATGAAGCATCTTCCTCATTAATCACCTATGTAATTCAGTTCAGTAAGTGTTCAGAGGACTTGCTGTATACCTGGGCAGTCTGCATAGCAGTCCATATATGTTACCCACTCATGTCTTAAATTTGCTGAAGGAGTACCATTTGAACCATATTTTAGTAACTGGAGCTTAACTCCAGAGATGCCGAGGAATATTTCAGAATCCCCAACCTGCCCTTTCCGTTTTCCCTGGTGGACATCTCATTCTCTGTTCAGTTTACAGCATCAAATTTCAGCTTAAGTAATTGCTGCCTTCTGACTTGTCCAACTTTCCCAGATAGGAGAGGTGATTGGGTTGTTCCAAGTGCGTGTTTGCCTTGGAACTGTGTCTCCCCCAACAACCTGAGGAAAAGCAGAATTGGCCATTGATTCCAAAGGGAAATGGAATTTGAGGGCGTACCATGGAAATTCAGGAATAAAGAAAAACACAAATTCATTCTCTTTCTCTCAAATTAGGAATCTTATAGGCAGCCTTTAGCAAATCCTGGGTTGTCTGTAAGACTTTCCATTGTCATCTGCTGGGTTGTGTATGTGGTGATTTTAAGAGAAGGGGTGAGACTTCTCTTTCCTGCAGTATGGCTTCAGAGTCTCAAGAGTGTTTTTTAACTTCAGTGTGAATCAGAATCACCCAGAAGTCTTGTTAAACCAGATTGTTTGGTCCCAAACCCAGAGTTTTTGATTCAGTGTATCTGGTATGAGGGTCTGAGAATTTGCATTTCTGACAGGTTCCCTGTAATGCCAACCACAGTAGGCAGGGGAAAGCCACATAGTGTGTGGCTTGGGCCTGTCCATCTGCAGTCACAAGAACCATGAGATTACCTGTCCTACAGCTGAAGACAATGTGCTCCCACAGGGACCACATGACTGCTTTATATGGAGTGGTTTTCTAAAGCAAAACTCGAGGGGCAATGGATGCTAGGTAGGCAGCCAAAGAGAGCCCACTCTACAAGCCTACTGCAGCCTAAACGCCTTGATGAGATTTATTTTTTTCATTCTCCACAGTATCTAGCACAGTATTGCACAGAAAACCAAACCCACTGCTGTCAAGTCAATTCCGACTCATAACGACCTACAGGACAGAGTTGAACTGCCCCATAGAGTTTCTGAGGAGCAGCTGGTGGATTCGGACTGCCACCCTCTTAGCAGCTGAACTCTTAACTACTGCACTATCAGGACTCCATATTGCATATACCCGCTGCCGTCGAGTCGATTCCGACTCATAGCGACCCTATAAGACAGAGTAGAACTGCCTTATAGAGTTTCCAAGGAGCACCTGGTGGATTTGAACTGCTGACCTTTTGGTTAGCAGCCATAGCTCTTAACCACTATGCCACCAGGGTTTCCATATTGCACATAGTAGGGAGTAAATATTTACTGAATTCAAGGATCAGTAAATTTGACAACACAGATGGCTGGCAGAGGAAGCATTCTTAATGTAACCCAGTTCAATAAAATAGAATACTTGATATCAATATTTCCCTGTTTAGATGGCATAAAGGGGCAAAGAAGAGGAGGAAGGTTCCCAGGGGACCTGCCCTTGAATGAACATGGCAAGATGCTAAGCCTCTAGGAAAACAGCATCAGGAAGATCCTTGCCCTGAGCAGTCCCACCCTCTCATTCCTGTGGTTTGACTAGTACTGGCGGGTTTTGTTGTTTTGAACATTGTAAATTAGATATAATGGAGCCTTGTTCCCACATGTATCATGATTTTGAGCTGCCCTTTTAGCTTCTATTCACAGAAAAGGTCTCCTGTTATTAATGGGAGGGCTTCCTGGGGTTTTTGCTGTTTCCATTGCTCTCAAGTTATTTCTGCCAGACGCTGCCAGGCTTTGCAGAGAAATCTCTATTGCCATGCCTATCTTATTACTTCCTGCTGTGTAGGCCCTCTTCAAACTTCCTATGTACCAGAATATCTAGGTCAACAGGTTCTCATTATTAGGAGGTAAAACTTGAGAGGCCTGTAAGTAGGAGCTGAAAGAGCTGTTTGCCTACAAAGCTGAAAACTTGGGGTGCCTGGGTCTTAGCATGGTCTAACTTTGGTCCTCCAAGGCATCGGGGTCAGCACTTGGCCAGGTGAGAGGAGATAGTGGCAGGCCTATAGCAAGGACAGAGAGCTCATTAGATAGCACATACATGTTAGACATTCACTGGTGGGGGCTGGAGGTTCTACTTCAGGCAGGAGTGAGACCCGAGCAGTCTGGTTTCTGATGGTCTCTTTCTGAAAGAGAAGGCCCAGGAAACCTTGGTTAAATGCACCTCAGGTTGCCAATTAGAGGCTGAGGCTCCCAGTGTCCCCACACACCCCCTACTCCCTCCTTCCTCACTGATCCAATACTATTATGGATCAGTTCAAAGTCTTCCTCCTTTGGGGTGCCTTCCCTGGACTCATTAGTTGGAAGTAGCCCCATCCTGTCCTGCAGTTTTACACCTGCATCCTGAAGCAGCCACTGGGTACTCATTGCATATCTCTTGTGGCCAGTTTTACAGGGGTTCATTTCTCTACTCAGCTGTGGGGACATTATTGTCACACCCTCCTAAGCATACAGGGCCTGGTACATAAAAATATTTGTTGACTAAATGATAGCTCAGTGATTTTTAGTGATCTTTGAGTCCTGCACTAACTTGGCGCATTCACTAAGGCAAGATTGTCCTAAAGTAAGTACCCCTGTGGATTTGTGATGTTACTTTGCCACTTAGACATGGGGAAACTGAGGCCCTGAGAACCACAGTGGCTTACACCAGAGAGGTAGCAGAGCACACTTAATGGACTCCGGAGACTGACATCCCTGGTGCTGTTCTGCCTTCTTTGGCCTTGTTCCCTTGAGCAAATTACCACTTTCTGCCTCAGCCTCCCCATCTGTAAGAGCCACCTCACATATCTGATTTTTTAATTATTGAATGATTACTGCAGGTAAGAGTGTGCATGTGCCTAGTTGCAGTGGTTGGCACATAGCAGGGTAGTCTTATTACCCCAAGTCACATTTACAGGAGGGAATGCAGTGGAGAGGTGCCAAGGTGCCCTCCGAGTCCAAGGTGACCGTTGATAGTACGGCCAGAAGGTATGCAGATGGGGGAAGGCAGTGACGCCAGTGAGAAAATACCAGCATTCATTCATCAATGCATTCATCCATTCATTCCAAAACAAGTAAGGCCCTGGTGCCCCGCGGTGAGAGAGAGCTGGGGCATCTGTAGACAGAGGCTACAAGGCATGGAGGCGTCCCGGGCACCGGCTCTAGTGTTGCAGCCTTTGGACCGGGAGCCTGCAGCCGCGACAAATAAGCCCCTCGGAAGGGAGTTTCTCAGGCCTGGCATTTGGGACCTGGGCAAGGAGTGGCAGGGCTGCGAGAGGCCCTCCGGCGGCTCTCATGCTCCGCTACAGGGCTATAGGACTCCAGGAGCGCCCTTTAAACAGGCAGAGACTGGGCCCTGGAATCTGCACCCTCATCACGCATCCCAAGTCGTCCTCGGCCTACACCTGGGGCGATGCGGAGCGGGCCGCAGCCCAAGCCGTTAGCTGGGGCCCGGGCGTCCTTACCCACCCCCCACCTCTCACACCCGTCCCACCGCGATCTGCTCCAAGAGCCAGCGGCACGTTCCCAGGTCCAGGCCGACAGCTGAGCCCTGTCACCTAAGGCCCTAGCACGCATCTCCCCATCCCTGCAGCGGGCCCTGCTCCAGGGATAGTACCTAGGCCCCAGTTCCTGACTTCGTGCAACTGTCCTCCACCTGGCACCGGGCCCCGCACCTCCCGCACGCGGTTTGGCCGGCCCTGCACCCTTGATGCATTGGAGCTGAGTCAGCGGCTCCGTCCCAGTAACGCCCAGTGCAGGGCCGAGGAGTCGCCGCTCCGGTCCTGGTCCTGGTCACACCGAGCTTCCCGGTTTGCCTGGTGCGCGGCCTCTGACGTCGTAGTTTCTCAGTCTTTTCCTTCTACTCTTTGCGCAGCTGGTTCTCAGGAACGCCGGCACCCGCCACACTGAGGAGCAGCGGCTGGCGAAGCCTGGTTGCAAAAGCTCCTCCCGCGCCTCAACGCTCGTCCCCGCCACGGGTGAGGGTCCGGGAGAACCTGAGTTTCAGGAGACCAAGCAAGAAGCAGCAATCCGGTACTTCTTAGGCCTCCCTCTCCGTGGGACAGCTAGATACATGAGAACTTCGTATTCGATGCCTGGTGCATCACCGCGGGCTTCACTGGAAAGTCGTTAAACAGGAAAACAAAAGCGAGCACCCTCCCCGCCGGCAGGTGGGAAGAGGGCAGGAAAGAAGAGAAGCGCCGTGAGTCAGCTCGCCTTGCCCCGAGTCAGCGTGGAGGCGCGGCCGGGGCGGAGTTCCCGGGGCTGGCCTCGCGCACTTTCCGCTGCTGGGCCGACCTGACAGAGCGGCGGCGGACCTCGGCCATGGCCAGCGGGACGGCGCAGCCGGGGTCCGAGCTGCTGGACTTCGCGCGGTTCCGGGACTCCAGCTCGCCGCGTCTCACCTATGGCTACGGGCCGCGCAGCCTGCGGGAGTTGCGGGAGCGCGAATTCGGTCGCCTGGCAGGTGAGGAGGCGCGAGGGCGGTGGACCGCCCGGCGGGGCACCTGCGCGGGGGCGACCGCGGTGCCACACGGTTTCTGAAACCTACGTGGAAGGAGCATGTGCTCCAGGCGTGAGCGCATTTGAATCGGGAGGGACGAGTGCATTGGTCAGCTTAGTGGACGCGGCTCTCTGAGGTCCCACTTGGAGCCCAAGACTTCTTGCTCCTTTGACTTCTAAGCGGTGCAGGGCCAACCTAGTCTTTTTCACTTTTCTCTGCCCTCCGAGAGCAGGGTTTAGGAGTCCCTTTGCCGTCGCTTGTCCGGAGACCCCGCCCCCCCACCCCACTGTAAAGGTTCAACCGGATCTGGGGTTGGAAAATGCGGGAGTGCACAGCAGCCGGGACTGCTCGGATGCCCGCCCGGAGGCAGGAGCGCGGTGGGCGGCCAACACACCGGGTTGGGATGGCGACTTGACCGGCGCACGGGGCAGAAGCCACCAGGGCCTGCGTGGAAGATTCCGCTGGGACTCCCTACAAGCAGCTTTGGTTTTCGAAGGCTCATTTTTCTCATCTCGTGCTGAGTCAGAACAATGCCCCCTAGCGCTGGCTCGGAGAATTAGCGAATTGTGCAATTTGATTTCTAAGTACAGGGCGAGCCTGTTAGTTGGACAGGGATCACATTGTGCCTTTGAGTTTTACGGATGAAGGGCTGTGAGGAGGAACAGTCTTATTAAATTGAAATCAAACTCGATATGGACCTATGACCAACCCCAGCCCACTGCAGCTGGGGTGTGGAGGCAGGGAGTCCTTCCTTGAGCTTCAGCATCAGGTGCCAGATGGTCAGGGCCACAGGTTAAGTGGGCAGGTCGTGGTGCCTGGCACAGGGTTTTGAGTGTATTTGTTCTGTCATGATGAGCAAATGGTAACAGCTAACCTGCTTGTCAGCTTCAATTGAAGTTGTCAAGGATTTCATTTTACTTGGATCCACAATCAGTGCCTATGGAAGCAGCAATCAAGAAATCAAATGATGTATTGCATTGGGCAAGTTGCTGCAAAAGGCCTCTTAAAGTGTTAAAAATCAAAGATAACACTTTGAGGACTAAGGTTTGCCTGACCCAAGTCATGGTATTTTCAGTTGCCTTATGTGCATGTGAAAGCTGGACAACAAATGAAGAAGAATTGATGCCTTTGAATTATAGTGTTGGCAAAGAATATTGAATATACTATGGAATGCCAGAATAATAGACAAATCTACCTTGAAAGAAGTACATCCAGAGTGCATCTTGGAAGCGAGCATGGTGAGACTTCGTCTTATGTACTTTGGACATGTTATCAAGAGGGATCAGTCCCTGGAGAAGGACATCATGCTTGGTAAAGTAGAGGGTCAGTGAAAGAGAGGAAGACCCACAACAAGATGGACTGACACAGTGGCTGCAACAATGGGCTCAAGCATAGCGATGATTGTGAGGTTGGCGCAGGACCAGGCAATGTTTTGTTCCATTGTATGTAGAGTCACTATGAGTTGGAAGCAACTCATGGCACATAGCAACAACAGCAACCTGTTTGTGTAAGGATCCCTGGTGGCACAGTAGTTAAAGCACTCAACTGCTAACCAAAAGATTGGCAGTTTGAAGCTGCTCTGTGGGAGAAAGATGTGGCAGTCTGCTCCCGTAAAGGTTACAGCCTTGGAAACCCTAAAGGCAGTTCTACTCTGTCCTGTAGGGTTGCTTTGAGTCAGAATCACTCCATGGCAATGGGTTTTACCCTGCCTGAGGCAGAACAGGAACCAAGACTTACATGTCAGTCATCAAGTTGATGATTTCAGCTCTGAGGACTGTGTCCCCCTCCTGTGTGACCCCTTTTTCTGTTTAAGATGGAAGATTCAAAAGGGAGACGGAGGGCCTTTTGGTAGCCTCTCTCTGCTTTCTCCCCTTCTTCACAATGAGGACGTTCACCTGCTGGAGATAGCCATTTATTCCTCTGCTTCTCCATTCTCTCTATGAGCTTTTTATTATGGAAATTTCCTTCTCCACACAGAGGTAGAGTCTAGTGCAATGGACACCTGCAGGTGTGGTAGGAGGAGGCTTCCCATTCTTTTGAACCAAATCCAGAGGTTGTATCATTCAGTCACTACTTATTTCAGCACCACACCTCCTTAATCCCCCAAATCCTCTCAGGCCCTGCCTGATCCCTCACACCCATGGCCGGCCTCACCCCTCAGCACTACCATGGGAAGGTAGAGGTAAGTTCGGGGTCCCTTCTTGTTTCATTCATCTTTCTCAGAGAACAGCACCTTTCCTCTGTAATGCAAATTGTAGATATAATAGCCAGGAGCCCAGCCAGACTTCAGAGGCCCTTTAACTTCTACTGACTTCTATATTTTATTTTTAGTGCAAGTCTCCAGCATTTTCTCTACATTATGGCTAAAGTAAGCTTTTGTAGACTAAACTGATACCCCACTGCTGGGAGGCTTGTAACAGAGAACCCACTTTCTCACAGAAACAAATGAACTGGAGACAGGCTAGGGAAAAACAAACAAAGTAATATAACCTTCCCCACTCCCTCCTCCCCACTCTCACCTCCCCACTCCTCTTCTGCCCCCTGTTTTTTCTGTAGATTTGAGAGGTTTTTTTCACCTTTAAGTGCTGAAATGTTTTGTTTGGCCATTGGGATGGAATATTGTTCAAGTGATTCTTGAGGCCTCGGGGTACTAATTGATAGCCACTTTCCCTGACTGGAACTGAGAACTGAAGTGGCATTACCCAGAAGAGACCCTGGAATTCCTTTTCTTGAAGTAAACCTTCAGGGTTATTTGCCTGCTTCTTAAAATATCCAAACTTGTGGAATGTTTATTGTGTACCAGGCACTGGAATGGGTGCTGTTATCTACAACTCATTTGACCCTCATCCCTTTTGCAGATGAAGAGACAGGTACAGAATGGCTAGTGGTGGAGCCAGGATCCAGTCCGGACTTGGATTCTGCACTTTAACCACTATGCTGACCTTCCTCTAAGAGCAGAACAGAGGATCTGTGGTTAATCTAACATGGCTGCCTTTTTCACAACATTAACTGTTGGACCAAAGGCCAAAACAGCCTTCTCCCAAGTGGCTTCCTCGCCCTGCAGAAAACTGTGAGCAGGGTATGTGGTGGGCAGGGCACGTGGTGCTCCGCAGCAGCCTCTCAGTTCTCTCACACATACCTGATGTAGTTTATATTTATTTGTTTATGGTCTTTCTATGCCACTATCATGCCAGCTTCTATTTTGTTCACTGTTTGTCCCCAGTACTTAGAATAGTGCCTAGTACCCAGTAAATACGCAATAAATATTTCTTGACTCTTAAAAACACTCAATAAACTGGGAATAAAAGAAAATTTAATCAACCTGATAAAGACCATTTATGAAAAATTTACAACTGACATCATAGTAAATGGTGAAAGGCTGAAAGCTTTCCCCAAAGAACAGGAACACAATAAGGATGTTCACTCTTGCCACTTCTCTTCAACACTGAACTGAAGGTTCTAGCCAGGGCAGCTAGGCAAGAAAATTAAAGGCACCCAAATTGAAAAGGAAGAAGTAAAACTGTCCCTACTTTGCAGATGCCAAAACCTTATATATAGAAAATCCTAAGGAATCCACACACAAAAAAACCAATTATAACAAACAATTTAGCAAGGCTGTAGAATACAAGATCAACATACAAAAATGATTCAATTTCTATACACTAGTTGTGTAAAATATGAAAATGAAGTTAAGAAAACATTTCCAATAGCATTAGAAAGAATAAATTACATGAGAATATATTTTCCAAAAGAAGTACAAGACTTGTACACTGAAAACTACAAATATCATTGAAGGAAATTCAAGAAGACCTAAATAAATGGAAAGATATTTCATGTTCATGGATTAAAGACTTAATGTTGTTAAGGTGGCAGAATTTCTTTCTTATTTCCCAAACTGATCTATAGATGCAACACAATCGCTATCAAAATCCCAGCTGCCTTTTTTGCAGGATTTGGAAGCTGATCCTAAAATTTATATAGAAATGCAAAAGGACCCCGAATAGTCAAAACAATCTTGAAAAAGAAGAATGAAGTTGGAGGATTCACTCTTCTTAATTTCAATACCTTCTACAAAGCTACAGTAGTTCAAGACAGTATGCTATTAGATAAGGATAGAATATAGAAGATCAATGAATGGAATAGGATTGGGTGTCCAGAAATAAACTTGCATTTATAGTCAGTTGATTTTTGACAAGAGTGCCAAGGCCATTCAATGGGCAAAGTACAGTCTTCAACAAATTGTGCTGGGACAACTGAATATCTTCATGCAAAAGAATGAGTTTGGGCTCCTATCTCACATTGTTTTCCAAAATTAACTCAAAATGGATTAAAAAAAAAAAAAAAAAACCCTAAATACAAAAGATAAACTGTGACTTGGACTAAACAATAGATTCTTAGACAAAACACCAAAAGTACGAACAACCACCACCAACAGAAAATAGATAAATTGGACTTCGTCAAAATTAAAAACTTTGATGCTTCGAGGGACACCATTAAGAAAGTGAAAAAGACAATCCACTGAATGGAAGAAGATATTTGCAAATCATGTGTCTGATATGGAACTTATATCCAGAATACAGAAAGAACTCTTACAACTCAACAATAAAAAGACAAATAATCCAATTTAAAAATGGGCAAAGGACTTGAATAGATATTTCTCCAAAGAAGATATGCAAATGGTAAATAAGCACATGAAAAGATGCCCAGTATCATTAGTCATTTGGAAAATGCAAATCAAAACCAAAATGAGATCGATAGCACTTCACACCCACTAAAACCAAGCCAAACCCATTGCCTTCGAGTCAGCTTTGACTCATAGAGACCCTATCTATAGGACAGAGCAGAACTGCCCCTTAGGGTTTCCAAGGAGCAGCTGATAGATTCGGAATGCCAACATTTTGGTTAGCAGCCATAGCTCTTAACCACTGTGCCACCAGGGCTGCTCACACTGACTAGGATAATTATATGCAAAAAGAAAGACAATAACAAGTGTTGGCATGAATGTAGAGAAATTGGAACCCTCATGCACTGCTGGTGGGATTGTAAAATGGTACAGCCACTATGGAAAATAGCTTGGCAGTTTCTCAGAATACTTACCGTAGAGTTACTATGTGACCTACCAATTCTACTCCTAGATATATAGCTAAGAGATTTGAAAACGTGTATGTCCACATAAAAACTTGGACAGTACATAGCAGCATTATTCATAATAGAAAAACGTGGAGGAAACAACTCAAATGTCCATCAGCTGATAAATGGATAAACATATGTGCTATATCCATGCAATGGAATACTATTTACCCTGCTAAGCTAGACACATATTGTATGATTCTACTTATATAAAATATTATGAATAAGTATATCTATAGAGATGGAGGAAACCCTGGTGGCGTAGTAGTTAAGTGCTACAGCTGCTAACCAAAAGGTCCGCAGTTCAAATCCACCAGGCGCTCCTTTGAAACTCTATGGGGCACTTCTACTCTGACCTATAGGGTTGCTATGAGTCGGAATTGACTCGACGACAACGAATTTGGCTTTGGTTTTGGATAGAGACAGAAAATAGGTTAGTGGTTGCCAGGGTCTGGGGGGAGGGGAGACTAGCAAGTGACTGCTATGGGTTTCTTTTTGGGCTGATGAAAGTGTTCTAAAATTAGATAGTAGTGATGGTTGCACAACTCTGTGAATATACTAAAATCCACTGAATTGTACACTATTTAAATGGGTGAATTTTATAACATGTGAATACATCTCAATAAAGCTGAGTGAAAAAACACCCATCCTGCAGAAACAAAAAATATTTGTTGAGTGAATGAAAGAATGAATGGATCAATTCACATTGTATTTACTTAAAGTTATGTCTCAGGGTTTTTTCCATGTGAGTACTTACAAAGTGCTAGAGCAGCCTAGTACAATGATTCCTTAGTTTAAATCCATGCTGATGAACATTTAGATAGTTACCAGTCTTTTGCTATTGCAGACCGTGCTGCACTGGATATCTTCATATATAGGCCACTTCACAACAGCACAGGTATTTATAAGATATATTTCTAGAAGAGGAATTACTAGGTCAAAGGGCATCTGCGTTTTAAAGTGTGATTGGTATTGCCAAATTACTCCCGTAAAGAAGTTGTACCAATGTATCCTACCAGCCGTGTACAAGAGGGTTTGTAGTGGATTGAATTGTGTTCCCCAAAAATATCTGTCAACTTGCTTATGATTCCCAGTATTGTGTGGTTGTCCTTCATTTTACGATTTTCCTATCTGTTATAAATCTTAATCTCTGCCTGTGGTTAAAGAGGATTAGGGTGGAACTGTAACACACTTACTAAGGTCACATCTCTGATCCTGTACCACCTTTTATCTTACAAGCTATAAAAGGAAAGGGAAGCAAGCAGAGACAGAGATAAAAAGCCTTCCCCTGGAGCTGGTGCCCTGAATTTGGACTTCTAGCCTACTGGACTGTGAGAGAATAAACTTCTTTGTTAAAAGCCATCCACTTGTGGTATTTCTGTTATAGCAGCACTAGATGACCAAGACAGGCTCGTTTCCCCACATCTTCATCCACACAATGAGTTATCTAACCTTTTGATCTCTGCCAGTCTGACTGGGGAACTGTGGCATCTCACTCTCATCTAAATGTGCATTTCTCAATGTATGAGAATGGCTGGAAAGATCATTTACATTCCTAGTATTCTCTGAAGCTCTCAAAGTTGACCGAGGGTTGAGCACTGTAGGGCAGAATCAGGACTTGCCTGCCAGGGAAGCTGCTCGGAGAAATCTCCTGAGCAGGGGGGTGAGTCATAATGGGAAGCATCTCCACCATCACACATGTCTGTGGGCTCCTCCTATGTGTGGGATGCTTTTCCAGGTTCACAGGAGAGCTGGTTAATCAGGAAGTCTCTCCAAGAGCTTTAAATATTAAAGTGCAGTTCTCCATATTGCTCATGCCCACACTTAGATCAAGTGGCATAGACAGTTAAGAAATCGATTACTTACTGAAAGGTGGTAGTTCAAACCCACCCAGACATACCTTGGAAGAAAGGTCTGGTAATCTGCTTTTGAAAGGTTACAGCCATGAAAACCTTAAAGAGCAGTTCTACTCTGTACACATGGGGCGACCATGAGTCAGAATTGCCTCGATGGCAATTGTTTTCATGTTTTGTTTTGTTTTTTTAAACCAAGAGACTCAGAGGAATTGGTGGCCTGGTGCATTATCTCTAAATGTATCAAATGGGGATGGGTCAGGTTCATGGAAAACAGATTGAGGTCAAACAGCTGGGATATCTGTGAAAAATAATGCACAGCTTTGTCTTGTTTGTCTTGTTTCAGGAACAGTTTACCTTGACCATGCAGGAGCCACGCTGTTCCCCCAGAGCCAGCTCACAAGCTTCACAAATGATCTCCTGAAAAATGTGTATGGTATGGAAAAATCCACCAGAACTAAATTTTGCAGTGAACATTAGCTAACTACATTCACCTAATACTTTGGTGCTTCATAAATGCTGGGTTAATAGCCTGGGACTGTGCTGAACACACAAAGCTGTACAAGTCCCATGTCGGAGGGGGACAGACAAGCCCCTGAGGGTCACTCAGTATTACACAAGCTGCTGGGACAGGAAGAACTGTCTCAGGGACCCACAGGTTACCGCCAGAAGAGGGTCACAGTGAGGAGGGGCACAGAGGTGCAAAGGTGCTGTGTTTGGTGGTGGTGATGTGGTGGTGATACAGGGGGGAGGGCTGGAAGAGCATTCATTCATTCATTCATACATGTTTATTGAGCCACTACAGTATGTGGGTGAAGTCCCTGAGTGGCACAAATAGCTGAGTGCTCAACTATTAGCTATAAAGGTTGGCAGTTCAAACTTACCCAGAGGCTCCTTGGAAGACAGGCCTGGTGATCTGCTTCCAAAAGGCCACCATCCTGAAAACCTGTGGAGCAGTTCAACTCTGCACACATGGGGTCGCCATGAGTTGGAAACGACTCAACGGCAACTAACGGCAACAGCAGTGGTGAGTGGGGCATGGTGTTAGGTGTGGAGCTGTATTAGGAAGAAAATAAACATACACCCTGAAATTGTGATTAACTTTTTAAGAAACTAAGGGAGAAGGTCTTGAAGAAACACAAAAGGACAGATCGTAAGTAGTGACTGGACAGCTTTGTCTTTATAATCTCCCAGGTAATCCTCACAGCCAGAACATCAACAGCAGGCTCACCCATGACACCGTGGAACAGGTGCGCTACAGGTAAGCAACAGGGATGCCAGCTGGAGCAGGCACTCCTGTGTGGGTGGACTTCCTTCCCCTCACCTGCATGCACTCCACAAAGGTTCTCAATCAGCTTCAGGAAAATCCTGTTCAGTGAAATGGCAGCACATGCATAACAATAAACATCAGGGTCAGAGGCCAGGAAGGTGAGGGTGAGCAGGTGCAGAGCAGGGCAGACAGAAGCACAGGTGGGCAGCTCTGAGGTATGCAGAGCTCTTCTGGTGACTCTGGGCTGATGCTAGAGTTCCTGAGGGCCAAGGTGACAAAGAATGACCCAGGTTCCTAAATCTCATTTTCAGAAAGAAGAAAAACACTGTTTCTTCCTTTTTTTTTTTTTTTATAAGATGTTTCTTTAGCCATCCTGTCTTATGTCATCATGTCTTTTTTTCCCTCCTATTAGTATTTGGGTATTACACAGCTCTTTATAATTTTCTGGAGCCCTGGTGGCACAGTGGTTAAGAACTTGGCTGCTAACCAGAAGGTTGGTAGTTCAGATCCACCAGGCACTTCTTAGAAACCCTATGGGGCAATTCTACTCCATCCTGTAGGGTCACTGTGACTCAGAATTGACTCCACGGCAGCAGGTTTGGTTTGGTTTTGAGTTATATTTTTCCACATGCTATAATTTTTTTTTTTTATAATTACTTTTAGCAAATAATTTCCAGACAGTAACCAAAGTTTCTTGAATCAATACAATTGCGAACTATTTCCAGTTTGCAAGTGACACTGTTCTGCTACAAAGTTACCTGTATTAAGAACAATGTGAAACAGGTTAAGGACTTAATACTTGTTATGGGTGGTAGATCAAGGAAGAGGTATTTTCAGCTAAGATTAAGGTAGTTGTGGATTTTTATCATTTTTAAATGAAGGTGGGGATTTGACTGGCAAGGAAATTTTACCAATTTGTTCTCATTTGTCATCCTTCCTGCCTATCACTTCTTCCCTAGCCATAACTTCACAGTTGTGGCAGAGCCTATCAGATTTTTTTCTAGCTACTGAGGTAGAGAAGGGTCCCTGGGTGGTGTAAACAGTTGGTGGTTCAAACTTACCCAGCTATGCTGTGGAAGAAAGGCCTGGCAATCTGCCTCCATAAAGATTACAGCCTGGAGTAACACCTGGAGTCACCATGAGTCAGAGTTACCTTGATGGCAATGAGTTTGGTTTCAATTAAGGTAGTAATGTCATATTTAGTAGCTCTAATGCTCTTTCCAAACATGAACCACAAGAGCTGAGACCCAGCGCTGCCCATGACGCTATGCTTCTCCTGTGATGCTCTGCTTCTCCCAGTGCTGCCCATGATGCTCTGCTTCTGCCAGCGCTGCCCGTGATGCTCTGCTTCTCCCAGGGTCCTGGCGCACTTCCATACCTCCCCAGATGACTACTGTGTGATTTTCACGTCCGGGTGCACGGCTGCTCTGAAGCTGGTGGCAGAGGCCTTCCCATGGGTGCCCGGGGGTCCCAAGAGCAGCGGAAGTTGGTTCTGCTACCTCACCGACAGCCACACCTCCGTAGTGGGCATGAGGGAGGTCACCAAGGCCATGAACATCACTTCCATTCCGGTCAGGCCAGAGGACATGCAGTCAGCGGAGACCCGGGGTGCTGCCTCCTGTGACCCTGACAGTCAGCCTCTGCATCTCTTCTGTTACCCAGCTCAGAGTAACTTTTCTGGAACCAGATACCCGCTTAGCTGGATAGAAGGGATCAAGTCCGGGCGGATGTGCCCAGTGAACGCGCCTGGGAAGTGGTTTGTGCTACTTGACGCGGCCTCCTACGTTAGCACCTCACCTTTGGACCTGTCGGTGTACCAGGCCGACTTCGTGTCCGTCTCCTTTTATAAGATCTTTGGATTCCCCACCGGCTTAGGTGCTTTGCTGGTGAATAATCGCATGGCTCCTTTGCTGAGGAAAACCTACTTTGGAGGAGGCACGGCTGCTGCGTACCTTGCAGGAGAAGACTTCTATGTCCCGAGACAGTCGGTGTCTGAGAGGTAACCGTGCACTGGGGAGTTGGGGCTGGAGTTGAGCAAGACCGGGACTGGCAGGTGCCACCTGTAGGATTGCACAAGGGATGGGCCACGGGAATCAGCAGATCAGGGAGTTGGGCATTGCTGGCAAGGACAGAGACTGACCATGGGCTCAGATCTGAGAGGTCAAGGATGGCTGGAGCATGCTGAAAACAGCTGGGCGAACTTTGCCCTGTTGGTGGGTGTCTCCATAGTTGTAAAGAACCAGGGCCTGCAGATAAGGGCTGTCAGCAGAAGAGGTGAAAGGCCTTCAGAGGAGTGAGGAGGGTGGGCCACCAGGCCTTTGTCCCACAGCAGTGCAAGAAGTGGCAACAAGTAAAGCAGTGACTTTAAAAGACGGCATTATTTGGAGCAAGTGTACATTCATGCTGACAGGACAGCCTGTTTGTCAGCAGCTGGAATCAGCACAGCTGGGCAGCTGGTTAGAAAGAGGAGTCAATTAAAGCAGAGGCTACTGGACTTATGGGATGCTATTTACAGCAGCCTGGGTGAGCCCCACTGTGAGTTACTAAGGAAGTATGCGTTACTGAGGAACCCACCACAGGCCCTCACATGGCAGAGGCCTCTGCTGGTATTGTTGGCATATGTGCCTTCCAGAGGCTGCAGGGCAGATGACGTGGGCCTTGGCCAGGGATCTCCCAGATAGTGGTGGCTGGGACCCCTGAGGTTGAATGTGTGAGAGGGAACAGCAGGGGACACTGTGTTCCAGTGCCCCTCAGAGGTTGGGACCGGGAGCTAATCTCCCTGCCGGTGCCTGAGAATGGCCTGGAGCCTAATGGGACATGGGTCAGATCCCCCATGGACCCCAACTCAGACTTAAGGGTCCTGCAGATGGGGTGTGGCCTTGGCAGAAGAGTGTGGCGTTAAGAGTGCAGGCCCAGAGCAGACTGCTGGGGTGAACCCTGGCCCCAACACAAACCAGCTGTGGGAACGGGGACATGTGATTTGATCTCTCTGCACCTTATTTTTTTCTTCTGTAAAATGGGGATGATGATACCATCCTTTTAGAGCTAACATGGGTGAAATGCCAGGACAGAGTAGCTTTCAGTACATGTTGTGAGGCTGTTTGATGTCTCTTTTATTTGGGACTTCTCTATAGTCGGAGGTATTCTAAAATAGGAATGCTGATGTCAACTCTTTTGGACCCAAGTGTGATGATTTAGCGTGTAATACAACCAAATGAGAAAAAGGTGACAGGTACAATATAACATAAAGGAAAAGCAGGATAAAATATCGCCCCAAACTTTATTTGGCCAGCAGGGGCACCTGAAGTTGAGATTATTAGCAGCTCACTAGTGGGCAGGCATGGGGGGAGGGGGCTGGGTTGGGCCAGACCTCCTTCCTTTGATTGAGGGTCAGTTGCCTTGCAGCAGGCACCATACCACAGTCCCCACAAAGTGGCATAATTTCTTTACCATTATGAGCCTAGCTTTTGTCTTATGAACTCAGAACCAGACCTCAAGAGATTTATTATCCAACCCAAAAGTTTATTGAACCCATAGCTGGACCATGTTCTTAACCTTTTGTATTTTATAACTCAGTGAGATACAATCCTTGATAGAAACAAAAAAAGGCCCACCCTTCTTATTCTAAGAGTCTATCAATTTATTATTGATGGATAAATGATCATTATTGATCATTAATAAGTCATAATCAAAGTTTTACCTAGTAATTATTAATTCGTTGGTGACTATTCAGTTTGTAACTAGTTTGTTATTGATTCTATATGTCTGTTAATTAACATCAGTTTTATAACATTTGCGGTTACAATGTTTTGAGTTAATTTTATTCTTAGAGTATCAACGCACAAAATGCCATGCTTCCATTGGAAGCTGCAACTTGCATAAGGCCACTGTTGTTACTGCACCTCCCTCACCTGCATGCTTGCTGCCGCCTCTGCCTCTCCCGGCTTCCTCTGTCACCCCTGCAGTGTTCTTTCCCCAGCAGCCAGAAGGGTCTTGTGAAAATATAGGACCCATCTCGTCACCCCTCTGCTCAGAGCCCTCCAGCCACTTCTCATTTAATTCAGGGCAGAAGCCAAAGTTCCTGCCATGGCAGCAAGGCCCTTTTTGCTGGGATAGGGCAGCCCTCTACATCTCAGACCCCGTCTCCTACCACCCTCCCACTTGTCACTCTGTCCCAGCCACAGTAAGCTCCTAGCTGCTCTGCAGTGTGCCAGGCAAACGCCCACTGCTCAGGTCCCATTCTGCCTTCTCTCTGGATACGGTTTCTCTCACATCCACCCGCTGTCTCCCTTACTTCCACTGGGTCCCTGCTCACATGATCTTCCTCAGCACACACTCACCTGAGCATCTTGTCTAAAGTAACCACCACCCTTTCCTGCTATTCATCTCCATCGCACTACCACCACCTGGCATGTTACTTATGTGGCTTTTGCACGCGTGCTTGTTTTTTGGTCTTGTTCCTGTGCCCCCACGAGAATGTAAGCACTGTGAGGGCCGTGTTTTTGGCCTGTCTTGTTTATTGATATATGCTTTGCACCTTGAGTAGTGCCTGGCACAGAGCATGTGGTCAGTAAAGACTTGATGAGTATTTTGACTAAGTGTATAATTATAAAATGTATAATGAACACCTTGATAATCAGGAAGGTGTGCGCCTGCAGTATTACTGAGCGACGTGTAATTTTTACCAAAGCCTGTGGTTCCATAGACTTGAGCACTCTCTATGAATCTCAGGCCTGCATGGTTTGGTTCATCACTAAATTGATGCCCTGTCAGTGGTGCCCTCTTGTGGTCAAAGGGCAGCGTTTCCAGAGCCCAAGACATCTGAGATTTTGTCAAGTCCAAAGTCTTCCTGGAGCAGCAAAGAATCTCTTGGCTCTCGTTAGCATTTCAAGTGACCATTTTTCCCAAAGGTCACAGCCTTGAAAACCTTATGGAACAGCTCTACTCTGCAAACATGGGGTTGACGTGAGTCAGAATTGACTCGACAGCAACAATAACATTGCCACTTGCGGCCTATCCCAGGACATATGAACAGCCTCAGAAAGCTGCAGAGCGGGCTAGGGCGAGAGGCAGCCAGATGGCCGGGTCTTGGTGTGTGAAGCCCTCTCTCCTGAGGGGGAGAGCAGGGTTTCATAAGGGCCACAGAAGGAAGGTACTGATAGATTATGGCTTAGCTGAAAATCGAAATCCTGTTACATACCACAGAATGCTCATGCGGATGTTGGCCACAGCTTGATGCGCGTTCCCCTTACCGCGTTATAGGTTTGAAGACGGCACCATCTCGTTCCTTGATGTGATAGCACTGAAACATGGATTTGACACCCTTGAGTGCCTCACAGGTCAGTGGACACTTGTATCTGCATGGAACTTGTTCCTGCTGATGAAAATTCTTGAGGGAGTCCTGGCGTGGGGTGATTCGGATGAGGTGGATGGATCTGGGGAAGTGACTGGTACGGATAGCTGGACATTAAATGTAGTTGAATCTGAACCTGAGTAATTTCAAAATGACTTCTGAGAGCGAGGGACTGAGGTGTTTTTTTAAATTTTATTAATTTGTGGTCAGTTAAAAGAACATTTTGACAGGTAAGAGACATTCCAAATCAGGAGATTTAACAGCTTGGCAGAAACAGAGGCCGTCCTTGGCCCCCGGGAATGGTTACAGGTCCAGAGACATTCTTCACCAGTTCCCCTGCTGAATCCCCCCCCACAGGGGAGCTGTATGAGGCCACTTTGCCTACATAGGAGCTGATGCTCAGAGAGGTCAAGTGCCTTCCCTAGGGCCAGGGAGCTGGTAGCCAGAAGGCTAGGATTTAAGCCCAGCTCACTTGGTTCCTAATCCTGAGTGCTCCACTGCTGTCTCTGCTGATGACCTTTGTATGATGCATGTCCTCTTTACTGACAAGTACTTGGGGCAGGGACAGGTGGGCCACACTTATCAGAGACTGACACGTGGTCAGATGCCACTCTTACCTTACGGGGCTTAACACAAAGGTACACATGGGAAGAGCCTCTGTCTGGTGAGCCAGGCTTTCCTTGTCAATGCTGAGCTCCTGGGCACTCCTTCCAAAGGTGGAACTTCTACAACTGGGTGGCACCGCATGTACCATCCATACAGAGATGGGGTAGGGACAAGCCATAGAGGCGTCTTAGAAGTTAGGCAGTGCTTCCTCTCTCCCACTTTTGTCATAGTAACAGGGCCCTTTAAGTCCTCAGTTTTATCCCAACACAGGAGACAGACAGGATTCATTGGAAGGGAGGGCTGTCCTGGGTACCACACAGGACAAAGGTAGGAGATAATAGACAGGCATTCAGAAAAGAGCACTTTTCCAAAGAAAGATATTAGCAAGACGCCCAAACCATAGGTGACAAGGTCTGACAGGGCCAGGGGCACCTTTGAAAGCAAACATTGAAAATACCAGTTCTGAAATAAGGCAAGCCCTGCTTTTTCCTACTTAATTGCTTTTTTAAAAAAATTTTTCTATTGTGCTTTTAGTAAAAGTTTACAAATCAGGTCAGTCTCTCATACAAAAATTTACATACATCTTGCTATACACTCCGAAGTGCTCTCCCTCTAATGAGATAGCGTGGTTCTCCCCTCCACTCTCTTTTCTCGTGTTCATTCAGGTAGCTTCTGGCCCCCTCTGCCAGCTCATCTCCCCTCCAGACAGGAGATGCCAACATAGCCTCATTTGTCTACTTGATCCAAGAAGCTCGTTCTTCACCAGTATCATTTTCCATCCCATACTTAATTGCTTTTTATTAAGATTATTTAACCATTAAGAAAAAAAAAGATATTTTTAAAGAAAACATTACACCTTTTATTCCATCTGTTATAAGGTCCCTGAGTGGCATAAATGGTTTCCACTCAACTACTAACCTAAAGGTTGGCAACTTGAACTCACCCAGCAGCACCACGGAAGAAAGGCCTGGCGATCTGCTTCCATAAAGATTACAGCCAAGAAAGCCCTATCTCCAGCTCAGTTCTACTCTGTAACACATGAGTTGCTGTGAGGCAGAATACACTTGACATCAGTGGGTTTTTTGGTTGTACCAAAGGGTCTGTATAGTATCTGAATGTTTAGGAAACATAAAAAAAGAAGGTAGCAAAAATTTATAAGGAAAAATTCCACAGAAATAGAAATGGTAACCTGTTCTTCGGTACCAAAGACGTAGACATTTATTATATGGGCACTGCTTTTAATATGAGGACTCGTTTTGCCTCTTATAATGATCTCATTCTTTTTATATGTAAAGTTCATGATTTTGTTGTAACATTTCATAATTGTTCCTGAGGTGGGATGGAGAATATAAAGCAGCACACCTTCACCTTGGCGCAGTACACCTACTCTGCCCTGTCCTCCCTCCGGTACCCCAACGGAGCCCCCGTGGTGCGGATTTACAGCGATTCTGAGTTCAGCAGCCCTGAGGTTCAAGGTCCAATCATCAATTTCAACGTGCTGGATGACCGGGGGAATGTCATTGGTTACTCCCAGGTGGGTTTCTTTTCATCTTGCTGACCTGGCCACAACAGAATTGTTCTCACCTGGACCCCCAAAGCCTTACCCAGCCCTGAAATTTACAGTAAGGTCCCTGGGCCCTTGGCATAGTGGTGAGGAAGCCCTCACGCACAGCCTCTTTATTCTTATTTACACAGAGTTCTAGCGAGCGTGGCTATTTAGTTTATCAGCCTTCTTTACCTAGCCGCCAGTTGCCACTCAGTTGATTCTGACTCATGGAGCCCCCATGTGTGTCAGAGTAGAACTGTGCTCCATAGGGTTCCCAGTGACTGATTATTTGGAAGTAGATCATCAGGCCTTTCTTCCAAGGTGCCTCTGGGTGGACTCAAACCTGCAACCTTTTGGTTAGCAGCCGAGCGTATTAACGGTTTGTACCACCCAAGGGACTCCCTTTACTCAGCCAGTAGTGGTAAATTTCAAGTGAGAAGAGAGAGGCTGGTTCTCTGGTAGCAGTGGAAGGTGACAGCTGACAACTTGCCAGCAGGGAAATCACATGAAAGTAGCATAGACAGAAAGTTGTGTAGACAGAACACCATGTCTGAGGTCATTTCACGTAGCCCCAAGATAGCTTGGTAGCCCCAGATGTATATCACACCATATCATCGCACAAAGTCATGGTCTTGCTACCACCGTTTCTTTGCATGTTGTTTAGAACTCAAAACCCTTTTTTTTTTCATGAGAAACAGAAATGATGCCCTTAGTATCACAAAAACTCTTATTTCTGCCATAGTTTATATGCATATCATGTGTTCAAAGGATTTGGTGGGTTGGTTATAAAATATTTTGGGCCAAGGGTGAGAGGAGATTAATTCATAAACAGAAATTAGGGTAAAGGGTGAGTGTGGCTGCAACAATGTCCTCCTGCCCACATCTTCTTCTACAACGTGCCCTTGATACCCCTCCTGTTGAGAGGTGGCATTGATGGTGCTTCCCCTTAAATCTACATTGGTTGTGGCTCACTTATAACCAATAGGATGCCATGGAATGTGACCTGTGTGGCTTCTAGGCTGGGTGAGAAAAGGCGATGCAGCATCTGCACTGTTCTTGGGACACTCACTTTTGGAGTTACCATGTAAGGAACTGAAGCTGCCATGCTCTGGGGAAGGCCACCTACACGAGAGGCCAAGGGCAGGCACTATGGCTGGCAGTCCTAATTTTTGAGTCCTTCCATCTTATAGGGCTAGACACATACACAAGTAAATGAAACTTCAATGATTCCAGCTCTGAGCCTCTAAGTCACTCCCAGCCATCCAGTCTTCCCAGTTAAGACTCAAGACATCATGGAATGGAGACAACCCTCCCCTCTGTGCCCTTTCTTATTCCTGACCCATGTAGCCATGAGCATAATAAAATGGTTATTGGGGTGTTTTTTTAAGTTGTACTTTAAATGAACAAACTAGATTCTCATTAAGCTGTACACATATTTGTTTTGTGACATTGGTTACCAACCTCATGACATGTCAACACTCTCCCCTTCTCAACCTTGGGTTCTGTATTACCAGCTTTCCTGTCCCCTCCTGCCTTCTAGTCCTTGCCCCTGGGCTGGTGTGCCCGTTTAGTCTCATTTTGTTTTATGGGCCTGTCTAATCTTTGGCTGAAGGATGAACCTCATGAGTGATTTCGTTACTGAGCTAAAAGGATATCTAGGGGCCATACTCTCGGGCTTTCTCCAGTCTGTCAGACCAGGAAGTCTGGTCTTTTTTTGTGGGTTCGAATTTTGTTCTATGTTTTTCTCCAGCTCTCTCCAGGAGCCTCTATTGTGATCCCTGTCAGAGAAGTCAATGGTGGTAGCTGGGCGCCAACTAGTTGTGCTGGACTCAGTCTGGTGGAGGTCATGATAATTGTGGTCCATTAGTCCTTTGGTTTAATCTTTCCCATGTGTCTTTGGTTTTCTTCATTCTCCTCTTCTTTCCAAAATGGTTATTGTTTTGTTCTACCAAGTTTAGGGTGGCTTGTTTCGTAGTGAAAGTAACTGGAACAGTGAATTCTGGGGGTAAGATGGCATGGAGTCTTCTAATTCGGCCCGGTAGGGGGTGGAGTGGGGCATTATGGTGGCTTCCCTAGAAGCTGCCCTTTCAATGGAGACCTGAGTCTGGAGATGGAGTTGATTGTTCTTGTGGGGCTGCCAAGTATCACCTGAGAGTCAAGGAACTCCTGAAATTCCTTAGCAGGTCTCTGTGTCACCAAGCTATTAGCCAAGGGAGAAGGAACAGGGTTGTTTTCTTGAGGTCCCTCAATTCAACCCAGAGAATGGCTTTTTTTTCTCTCTGATAGACCAGGGGAGATGGTCAAAATCAAGATAGTCATGGTCTTGATAGGGGTGTATGGGAGTTCCCATTGCTCAGTTGGGCACCCAGGCTGACCACGCAGTATCTGGTGGCCTGAGAGAGATGCCATACTCCTCATGGCTGCTTCAGGCCACCCACAGGTGACTTCCCAGAGAGAGAAGATTTGAAGCTTTATGCATCCAGGCAAAGTGTGTTTCTTTCCCTGAATGCAGTTAGGTGACTCCTCTCCCTGAGTTCACCCTGAGCCACCAGTCTGAGGACCTGCCCTGGGCCCCCAGCCCCTTGGGGAAATGGAATCCTTGACCCACAGCCAGAGGACCTGGGACAAGTATCCCCTGGTGGCAGCCCTGCCTTTGAGCTTTGAGTGAGTGCAGATCACCTCCCACAGCCTCCAGAGGGCAGGAATGAGCCTAGGAACTCCTGAATTGAACCACGATTCTCAGTTCAACCCCACGTTAGGGAATTTTTGAACAGCAAAGGTACAACACACGGTGTCATCACCGATGATGCTTCATATCCAGGCTGTAAGCCAAGGCTGATGATGCTCTGAGCAGCATGTTGGGGGGCAGGGGCTGCTCTGCTGATAAAGCCCTGTGACAGCAGGTGCCACAAAACTACCCCAGGTCTCCAGCTCACTAAAATTCATTCTTGCAACCTGTGCGCCCTTAACTTGGAATTCGGCCTGAAGCTGCGTTTGATATTTTCACTTTTCTCAAGCATATATCTGTAATCCAACTGGATAAAAATTATATATATACACACATATATATATTTCTCAGTAACATTTTATAAAATATATTTAATAAACCCCTGATAGATCATGTCATTTTACAGCAAAATTCCAGGCCACAGCTTCATTTTATTTTTAGGAAATAGAGGTCCAAATGCTGATCTAAAACTATTCCAGGCACTCAGAGTAAAACTGGGCATTTCTAACGTGGATTCTATGTCATATTCAATTCGCAGGTGGATAAAATGGCCAGTCTTTACAACATCCAAGTGCGGACTGGCTGCTTCTGTAACACTGGGGCCTGCCAGAGGCACCTGGGGATAAGCAACGAGAGGGTCAAGAAGCATCTTCAGGTTGGTTCTGCACCCGTGGCCAAAATGCTGGCTCAGTGGACGCTGTCTCCAACTACACTTGTGTCTGGTTGCATGCCTGGGGTTCTGTGGGCTCATTTCTCTTAGCCTTGTGTATATGTGCAAAGGAAAAGGGGTGTCTTAGTTTCCGAGGGCTGCCATAACAAAGTACCACTAACTAGGTGGCTTACAACAACAGAAATTCATTCTCTCAGTTCTGGAGGCCAGAAGTCCAAAATCAAGGTGTCAGCAGGGCTGTGCTCACTTTAAAGGCTCTAGGGGAGAATCCCTCCTTGCCTTTTCTGGCTTCTGGTGGCTCCTTGCTTTGTGGCTGCATAACTCCTGTCTCTGTGTCTGTCTTCACGTGGCCTTCTCTTTACTGGATCTGAGGGTCTTCTGTCTCTTGTAAGAACACTTGTTTAATTTAGGACCCACCGGGTTAATCCAGGATGATCTCATCTCAAGATCCTTGACTTAATTACATCTGCAAAAAAATCCCTTTTCCAAGTAAGTTATGTTCACAAGTTCCGGGGACTAGGACCTGGGCATATCTTTTGAGGGGCCACCATTCAGCTCACTACAAGGGAGTCAGCAAAAATAGAAAATGCTTCAAAATATGATCTGTATGGTAGGATTTTCTGATTACTTTTTTTCTTTGGGAGCAAAGATTTAAACGCAGAGAGGGGTGTTGTGAAGGGGCACATGAGGATGTGCTAGTCTGTGCAGAGGGCACCTGACTAGTTCAGCCCTACTGGAGCAGAATCTCCAAGCTGGGGCTAGTGTATGCAGGGTTGGTGTGGTGTGGAGCTGTTCCAGAGGGCACCTGCATGTCTCAGATTCCCTTCCTTCCCCGCCTCTGTCCTGGGCTGAGGCTTTTCACTCCAGGGTACAGCCGTCTTTGAACTCTTCTATAAGAATGGCTTGGGTAGTAAAAAACCTCATTTATTTCTAAGTAGTTTTTAACTTGAGTTTCTTTTAGTTGCCACTAAATATTATATATGCTGGATTCCAACTAAATCAAAAACTGGGTTTTTTTTTTTTTTTTATAATAACTTTTATTAAGCTTCAAGTGAACGTTTACAAATCCAATCAGTCTGTCACATATAAGTTTACATACATCTCACTCCCTACTCCCACTTACTCTCCCCGTCTTGAGTCAGCCCTTTCAGTCTCTCCTTTCTTGACAATTTTGCCGGCTTCCCTCTCTCTCTATCCTCCCATCCCCCCTCCAGACAAGAGTTGCCAACACAATCTCAAGTGTCCACCTGATATAATTAGCTCACTCTTCATCAGCGTCTCTCTCCCACCCGCTGACCAGTCCCTTTCATTTCTGATGAGTTGTCTTCGGGGATGGTTCCTGTCCTGTGTCAACTGAAGGTCTGGGGAGCATGGCCGCCGGGATTCCTCCAGTCTCAGTCAGACCATTAAGTTTGGTCTTCTTATGAGAATTTGGGGTCTGCATCCCACTGATCTCCTGCTCCCTCAGGGGTCCTCTGCTGAGCTCCCTGTCAGGGCAGTCATCAGTTGTGGCCGGGCACCAACTAGTTCTTCTGGTCTCAGGATGATGTAGGTCTCTGGTTCATGCGGCCCTTTCTGTCTCTTGGGCTCTTAGTTGTCATGTGGGCTTGGTGTTCTTCATTTTTCTTTGCTCCAGGTGGGTTGAGACCAATTGCTGCATCTTAGATGGCTGCTTGTTAGCATTTAAGACCCCAGACGCCACATTTCAAAGTGGGATGCAGAATGATTTCATAATAGAATTATTTTGCCAATTGACTTAGAAGTCCCCGCAAACCATGCTCCCCAGACCCCCGCGCTTGCTCCGCTGACCTTTGAAGCATTCATTTTATCCCGGAAACTTCTTTGCTTTTGGTCCAGTCCAATTGAGCTGACCTTCCATGTATTGAGTGTTGTCTTTCCCTTCACCTAAAGCAGTTCTTATCTACTGATTAATCAATAAAAAAAACCTCTCCCACCCTCCCTCCCTCCCCCCCTCGTAACCACAAAAGTATGTGTTCTTCTCAGGTTTACTGTTTCTCAAGATCTTATAATAGTGGTCTTATACAATATTTGTCCTTTTGCCTCTGACTCATTTCGCTCAGCATAATGCCTTCCAGGTTCCTCCATGTTATGAAATGTTTCAGAGATTCGTCACTGTTCTTTATCGATGCGTAGTATTCCATTGTGTGAATATACCACAATTTATTTAACCATTCATCTGTTGATGGACACCTTGGTTGCTTCCAACTTTTTGCTATTGTAAACAGAGCTGCAATAAACATGGGTGTGCATATATCTGTTTGTATGAAGGCTCTTGTATCTCTAGGGTATATTCCTAGGAGTGGGATTTCTGGGTTGTATGGTAGTTCTATTTCTAACTGTTTAAGATAACGCCAGATAGATTTCCAAAGTGGTTGTACCATTTTACATTCCCACCAGCAGTGTATGAGAGTTCCAATCTCTCCGCAGCCTCTCCAACATTTATTATTTTGTGTTTTTTGGATTAATGCCAGCCTTGCTGGTGTGAGATGGAATCTCATCGTAGTTTTAATTTGCATTTCTCTAATGGCTAATGATCGAGAGCATTTTCTCATGTATCTGTTGGCTGCCTGAATATCTTCTTTAGAGAAATGTGTGTTCATATCCTTTGCCCACTTCTTGATTGGGTTGTTTGTCTTTTTGTGGTTGAGTTTTGACAGAATCATGTAGATTTTAGAGATCAGGCGCTGGTCGGAGATGTCATAGCTGAAAATTCTTTCCCAATCTGTAGGTGGTCTTTTTACTCTTTTGGTGAAGTCTTTAGATGAGCATAGGTGTTTGATTTTTAGGAGCTCCCAGTTATCGGGTTTCTCTTCATCATTTTTGGTAATGTTTTGTATTCTGTTTATACCTTGTATTAGGGCTCCTAGGGTTGTCCCAATTTTTTCTTCCATGATCTTTATCGTTTTAGTCTTTATGTTTAGGTCTTTGATCCACTTGGAGTTAGTTTTTGTGCATGGTGTGAGGTATGGGTCCTGTTTCATTTTTTTGCAAATGGATATCCAGTTATGCCAGCACCATTTGTTAAAAAGGCTGTCTTTTCCCCAGTTAATTGACACTGGTCCTTTGTCAAATATCAGCTGCTCATACGTGGATGGATCTATGTCTGGGTTCTCAATTCTGTTCCATTGGTCTATGTGTCTGTTGTTGTACCAATACCAGGCTGTTTTGACTACTGTGGCTGTATAATAGGTTCTGAAGTCAGGTAAGGTGAGGCCTCCCACTTTCTTCTTCTTTTTCAGTAGTGCTTTGCTTATCCGGGGCTTCTTTCCCTTCCATATGAAATTGGTGATTTGTTTCTCTAGCCCCTTAAAATATGACATTGGAATTTGGATCGGAAGTGCATTAAATGTATAGATGGCTTTTGGTAGAATAGACATTTTTACTATGTTAAGTCTTCCTATCCATGAGCAAGGTATGTTTTTCCACTTAAGTATGTCCTTTTGAATTTCTTGTAGTAGAGCTTTGTAGTTTTCTTTGTATAGGTCTTTTACATCCTTGGTAAGATTTATTCCTAAGTATCTTATCTTCTTGGGGGCTACTGTGAATGGTATTGATTTGGTTATTTCCTCTTCGGTGTTCTTTTTGTTGATGTAGAGGAATCCAAGTGATTTTTGTATGTTTATTTTATAACCTGAGACTCTGCCAAACTCTTCTATTAGTTTCAGTAGTTTTCTGGAGGATTCCTTAGGGTTTTCTGTGTATATAATCATGTCATCTGCAAATAGTGATAACTTTACTTCTTCCTTGCCAATCCGGATACCTTTTATTTCTTTGTCTAGCCTGATTGCCCTGGCTAAGACTTCCAACACGATGTTGAATAAGAGTGGTGATAAAGGGCATCCTTGTCTGGTTCCCGTTCTCAAGGGAAATGCTTTCAGGTTCTCTCCATTTAGAGTGATATTGGCTGTTGGCTTTGCATAGATGCCCTTTATTATGTTGAGGAATTTTCCTTCAATTCCTATTTTGGTAAGAGTTTTTATCATGAATGGGTGTTGGACTTTGTCAAATGCCTTTTCTGCATCAATTGATAAGATCATGTGGTTTTTGTCTTTTGTTTTATTTATGTGATGGATTACATTAATGGTTTTTCTGATATTAAACCAGCCTTGCATACCTGGTATAAATCCCACTTGATCAGGGTGAATTATTTTTTTGATGTGTCGTTGGATTCTATTGGCTAGAATTTTGTTGAGGATTTTTGCATCAATGTTCATGAGGGATATAGGTCTATAATTTTCTTTTTTTGTAATGTCTTTACCTGGTTTTGGTATCAGGGAGATGGTGGCTTCATAGAATGAGTTGGGTAGTATTCCGTCATTTTCTATGCTTTGGAATACCTTTAGTAGTAGTGGTGTTAACTCTTCTCTGAAAATTTGGTAGAACTCTGCAGTGAAGCCGTCCGGGCCAGGACTTTTTTTTGTTGGGAGTTTTTTGATTACCGTTTCAATCTCTTTTTTTGTTATGGGTCTATTTAGTTGTTCTACTTCTGAATGTGTTAGTTTAGGTAGGTAGTGTTTTTCCAGGAATTCATCCATTTCTTCTAGGTTTTCAAATTTGTTAGAGTACAATTTTTCATAATAATCTGAAATGATTCTTTTAATTTCATTTGGTTCTGTTGTGATGTGGTCCTTCTCATTTCTTATTCGGGTTATTTGTTTCCTTTCCTGTATTTCTTTAGTCAGTCTAGCCAATGGTTTATCAATTTTGTTAATTTTTTCAAAGAACCAGCTTTTGGCTTTGTTAATTCTTTCGATTGTTTTTCTGTTCTCTAATTCATTTAGTTCAGCTCTAATTTTTATTATTTGTTTTCTTCTGGAGCCTGATGGATTCTTTTGTTGCTCACTTTCTATTTGTTCAAGTTGTAGGGACAGTTCTCTGATTTTGGCTCTTTCTTCTTTTTGTATGTGTGCATTTATTGATATAAATTGGCCTCTGAGCACTGCTTTTGCTGTGTCCCAGAGGTTTTGATAGGAAGTATTTTCATTCTCGTTGCTTTCTATGAATTTCCTTATTCCCTCCTTGATGTCTTCTATAACCCAGTCTTTTTTCAGGAGGGTATTGTTCATTTTCCAAGTATTTGATTTCTTTTCCCTCGTTTTTCTGTTATTGATTTCTAGTTTTATTGCCTTGTGGTCTGAGAAGATGCTCTGTAATATTTCGATGTTTTGGACTCTGCAAAGGTTTGTTTTATGACCTAATATGTGGTCTATTCTAGAGAATGTTCCATGTGCGCTGGAAAAAAAAGTATATTTTGCAGCAGTTGGGTGGAGAGTTCTGTATAAGTCAATGAGGTCAAGTTGGTTGATTGTTGTAATTAGATCTTCCGTGTCTCTGTTTAGCTTCTTACTGGATGTCCTGTCCTTCTCCGAAAGTGGTGTGTTGAAGTCTCCTACTATAATTGTGGAGGTATCTATCTCGCTTTTCAGTTCTGTTAAAATTTGATTTATGTATCTTGCAGCCCTGTCATTGGGTGCGTAAATATTTAATATGGTTATGTCTTCCTGATCAATTGTCCCTTTTATCATTATATAGTGTCCTTCTTTATCCTTTGTGGTGGATTTAAGTCTAAAGTCTATTTTGTCAGAAATTAATATTGCTACTCCTCTTCTTTTTTGCTTATTGTTTGCTTGATATACTTTTTTCCATCCTTTGAGTTTTAGTTTGTTTGTGTCTCTAAGTCTAAGGTGTGTCTCTTGTAGGCAGCATATAGATGGATCGTGTTTCTTTATCCAGTCTGTGACTCTCTGTCTCTTTATTGGTGCATTTAGTCCATTTACATTCAGGGTAATTATAGATAAATAAGTTTTTAGTGCTGTCATTTTGATGCCTTTTTATGTGTGTTGTTGACAATTTCATTTTTCCACACACTTTTTTGTGCTGAGGCGTTTTTCTTAGTAAATTGTGAGATCCTCATTTTCATAGTGTTTGACTTTATGTTAGTTGAGTCGTTACGTTTTTCTTGGTTTTTGTCTTGAGTTATAGAGTTGTTATGCCTTTTTGTGGTTACCTCATTATATACCCCTATTTTTCTAAGTAAAAACCTAACTTGTATTGTTCTATATCGCCTTGTATCACTCTCCATATGGCAGTTCAATGCCTCCTGTATTTAGTCCCTCTTTTTGATTATTGTGATCTTTTACCTATTGACTTCCATAATTCCCTGTTATGTGTATTTTTTTTTAATTAATCTTAATTTGTTTGTTTTTGTGATTTCCCTATTTGAGTTGATATCAGGACGTTCTGTTTTGTGACCTTGTGTTGTGCTGATATCTGATATTATTGGTTATGTGACCAAACAATATCCTTTAGTATGGTTTTTGCAAATTCTCTAAACTTGTGTTTGTCTGTAAATATCTTAATTTCGCCTTCATATTTCAGAGAGAGTTTTGCTGGATATATGATCCTTGGTTGGCAGTTTTTCTCCTTCAGTGTTCTGTATATGTCGTCCCATTCCCTTCTTGCCTGCATGGTTTCTGCTGAGTAGTCGGAACATATTCTTATTGATTCTCCCTTGAAGGAAACCTTTCTTTTCTCCCTGGCTGCTTTTAAAATTTTCTGTTTATCTTTGGTTTTGGTGAGTTTGATGATAATATGTCTTGGTGTTTTTCTTTTTGGAGCAATCTTAAATGGGGTTCGATGAGCATCTTGGATAGATATCCTTTCGTCTTTCATGATGTCAGGGAAGTTTTCTGTCAGAAGTTCTTCAACTATTTTCTCTGTGTTTTCTGTCCCCCCTCCCTGTTCTGGGACTCCAATCACCCGCAGGTTATCCTTCTTGATAGAGTCCCACATAATTCTTAGGGTTTCTTCATTTTTTTTAATTCTTTTATCGGATTTTTTTTCAGCTATGTTGGTGTTGATTCCCTGGTCCTCCAGATGTCCCAGTCTGCATTCTAATTGCTCGAGTCTGCTCCTCTGACTTCCTAGTGTGTTGTCTAATTCTGTTATTTTATTGTTAATCTTTTGGATTTCTACATGTTGTCTCTGTATGGATTCTTGCAACTTATTAATTTTTCCAGTATGTTCTTGAATAATCTTTTTGAGTTCTTCAACAGTTTTATCAGTGTGTTCCTTGGCTTTTTCTGCAGATATCCTAATTTCATTTGTGATATCATTAAGCATTCTGTAAATTAGTTTTTTATATTCTGTATCTGATAATTCCAAAATTGTATCTTCATTTGGGAAAGATTTTGATTCTTTTGTTTGGGGGGTTGGAGAAGCTGTCACGGTCTGCTTCTTTAAGTGGTTTGATATGGATTGTTGTCTCCGAGCCATCACTGGGAAACTAGTTTTTCCAGAAAATCCGCTAAAAAAAAACTGCAGTCAGATCCCTATCAGAGTTCTCCCTCTGGCTCAGGCTATTCAGATGTTAATGAATCCGCCTGGGGAAGGTTTGGGAGGGAACAGAGAGATAGGAGAGTAGCACCTCAGAATATAGCCAGAGTTGCTTGTCTTGCTTGGAATGACTGTTATATCTGAGATTCCCGCGGGCGCGTCGCCTATGTGTGCTGGCTGTGTGGAGATTGCCCCCAGGGGGTCTGGCCCGCTGGAGTCACGGTCAGATCCTCCGCTTCCAGCCCCACGCCCAGCGTCAAGGCTCCCCTACTGGGACGGTGCACTCTCAACTCCAAAATCAGTCGCTGCCTCCCGGGGACTTCTCGTCCCTCCAGCCGCGTGGCCGTGCCACCCCCGTGAACCAGGTTGGCCCCCTCCCGGGGTTAGTTCAGATGGGTGGAGTAGCTCCCCGTGCTTGTGCCGCGACCAAGTGTCCCGGCTGGAACGCTGTTCTCCCCACTCCAATACCAGTCGCTGCCTCCCGGGGGCTTCTCCTACCGGCTGCGTCCCACGCCGCCCGCGCGACCCGGCTGGTCCCCTTCCCGGGGTTAGTTCAGGGGGTGGAGCAACTCTCCGTGTTTATGGCGTACCTGCGAGCAGTCCAAATCCCTGCGGGACGGTTCCCCGGCTCGGATGCTGCTCTTTCTGCTCCAAGATCAGTCACTGCCTCCCGGGGACTTCTCCTACCGGCTGCGTCCCACGCCACCCGTGGAACCGGCTGGTCCCCCTCCCGGGGTTAGTTCAGGGGGGTGGAGCAGGTCTCTGTGCTTGTGCCGTACCTGACTGGTACGCTGGCTCCAGGCTCTGGAAACTATCGCTGCTTCCCCGTATTAGTTCGTTCTCCGTCTCTAAATCCGTGTTTGTTGTTCAGGGTTCGTAGATTGTTATGTATGTGATCGATTCACTTGTTTTTCCGTGTCTTTGTTGTAAGAGGGATCCGAGGTAACGTCTGCCTAGTCCGCCATCTTGGCTCCGCCCCCCAAAAACTGGGTTTTATTTAAAAAATAAAAACAAAAAATTGAGAGCATCAGAGCACAAATAAGTGCGCTCCTAGATACAACGTTTGACTCTGTGGAATGTCATGGCCCGTCTTTTTGGGTGACCGGCCTGGACTCAGCACTGAGGGAGGTGTCCAGGCCACCTCATGCACTGCACTGACCAGTGATGGACCCCAGGCAGCTGAGCCTGGAGACCGACACCCTCCTGCTCCTCTCTCCCCGTCCCAGCAGGGGCACTCATGCTGCCTTTGGCCCTTCATAGTGGCGTAGGGCCAGTCACTCATAGGGTCAGTATCTCTGCCTTGCCCTTTTGTCAAGGGGCAGCTTTCAGGGGATGTGGGCCTCCCTTCTTCCATTCTGAGGGAGGCTAAAGGGAATGGCCAGGAGTTGTTTCTCCCAGTCTAGGTCTGGGTAGTTAGTTTCTTAGTGCTGCTATAACAGAAACACCACAAGTAAGTGATTTTAAAGAACAGAAATTAATTTTCTTATGGTTCAGGAGGCTAGAAGTCCAAATTCAGGGCATTGGCTCTCTGGGAAGGCTTTCTTTCTCAGTCTGCTCTGGGGGAAAATCCTTGTCTCAGCTTCCCTAGCCCTGCTGGCCTTCAGTTCCTTGGAGGTCTCCACGTGGCATCTATCTTTCCCCAATTTGTACTTGCTTTTCTCTGTGTCTAATCTGCCCTTTTTATGTCTTAAAAGTCATCAGGTTTAGAACACACCCTACAATGGTATGGCCTCATTAACATAGCAAAGAAAACCCTATTCCCAAATGGGATTATATCTATAGATATAGGGGTTAGGATTCTAACACATATTTTCAGGGGGCACAATTCAATCCATAACAGCGCTTCTGAAACTTTGGTTGTTCTTTTGGTCCCTCTGTGGACTTCGTGCCTGTCTCCCATATTAATGCCCAAACAGCAGGACTACCCACTCCAGCTGATTTATTTCCCTTTTATCCTAGGCTGGTCATGTCTGTGGAGACAACATTGACCTCATAGATGGGCAGCCAACAGGGTCTGTGAGGATTTCATTTGGATACATGTCTACGCTTGAGGATGCCCAGACGTTCCTCAGGTTCATCATAGCAACCCGATTGCACTGGCCAGATGGCCAGCTCCTCCCTCAGACCCTCGCTGGGGAGGCCCCAGCCCCATTAGCAGAGTGCAAGTCTCTGAGCACACTTGCTGTCGTGGACGGACACAGTCTCTCACCTCAGGAAGACACTCTTGCAGACTCCGGAGTTTGGGACAACTTGTCCACTACCATGAATGCTGTGGGTCTGTGTCCACCTGTGTGTGAGGTCAACAGAAGCCAGCAGACCCCTTCAGAGAAAGCTGAGGGAGTCCTGAATGGGGACCGCGGGCCACACATTGTCACCAACATCTGCCTTTACCCGGTCAAATCCTGTGCTGCGTTTGAGGTAAGTGTCTCACTGCAGTGCAGAAGTTGGTTCTCTTTGGTTTACACTAGAACTTTTCTCTGATAAAGTGAAGAAAAACATGCACATAGTGAAGAAAAGCATGCAAGAAATTAAAACCACACGCCAGAGTACAGCGATATAAGAAGAGTCATTCTCATTCTCACTTTCTTGGCATGGGCTGACTTTGAACATGACTGCCTATGGTGACTGCTGAGAGGACCCTGTTTCTGGGTGGTGAACCCCTAGGTACTGTTGAATAATTACAGATGACACTTTCATTGAGTGTGTGTGCTGGCTCCATGCTGAAGCATTTTACATGCTTCATTTCGTTTGATGCTTGAAACAATTATAGGAGGTAGATAGTAAAATTATCCCCACATTAGACATAAGGAGTCTTAGGTTATGGATGTTAAACATTTTGCCCATCACATGCTGATAAATGATAGAGCAAGGATCTGAACCCAGGTCTGCTGATTCCTTGGGTTCATGTTCTTATGTGACTTATTCAGCTCAACTCTCTCTGCAGAACTCAACTGTGTTATGTCTGAGAGAGGGCTGGGCAGTATGATCCCTCTAAAATAAAGTCAGATCAAGCAGTTCCCTTGCTAAAAACTCTTCAATAGCTTCCTATTCCACTTTGGATAAAATCACTATGAGACCACATGTGATCTAACCCCTGCCTATCACATCTCACACCACCCAGCCTCCCCTCCATTCCACCCTCCTGCCACACCACTTCCCACCCGTTGGCCACGTGGGCTTTCCTTCAGTTCCTCCAGTGGACCGGGCTCTTTGTCACCTCACACTAATAAATTATAGAGCGTTCTGTATTTCCACTGCTTCAGTCCTGGAGTTGACCATTTCACCAAGGAACCTCACTTCTTTCATTAGGGAATGATATTCTGATCATTGCTTCTGGGTCGTCATTGCTTTTGTGTCCTCTCCATGGACACGGTGAACGTATTTGGGGATCTCTGCATGATTCTGCCTACCACATACTGTATACTAAGACTTTTGGAACACCCCCTCCCCCAAAACACACACACACACAACTTTATCCACCCAACCATCCCTCTATATGTTCCTCCCTCCCCATGATTTCACACTAATACCTCCAATCCCTATCCAATACGCAGGGTTTATTCTAGTTATCCCCCTTTCTATATTTGTAATTCCTGTGAGAAGCCTGGCTCCCATTATCCTCAATGAATACTTACATATTTAATTCCCTTTTTGTAACCAAAATCCCAGCTGCATCAGCTCAAATGTTGGCTCCACACATGCCAATTTCCCCTTCTACCCAACACACACATACCTTCTAAAAGTTTAACCCAATGAGGAAGAAAGGAGGAAGCCAGTAAATTAAATTATTAGGTAACAAATGAAAGGATAGGAAATTATAAGTATTTTCAACAAATAGGTATCAAGATTTGTGAAGGGTCTGAGATTTTACTCTACTTGCAAGCTAACAAGCTAGCCTGTCACAGTTTTGTGGAGGCTGGCAAAAGACATGAGACTCCAGGGTCAGAGACAGAGGACTATTATTCATGGCACAGCCAGCAGTATAAGCTTCATGTATGTGTTGATTCTTCTTTTTCCCCCAAGTCCCAGGGGGGTGATGCAGAGGGGCCCAGGTGAATGCTGTATGTCATAGCTGAGGAACCCCTAGCTTAGGAACTTGACTCTTTTATAATGGGATGTGAGCAAATCTGCCTGGCCTTTGCTCAGGACATAGACATTATCTTTAGTAATATAGACAGTAAGGAAACCTGCTCTGTATTCCAGAGGATTGCTTATCTACTCACCATATAGATATTCTTGAAAAGATAGTCTGGAACAAAAAGGCAGTCAGTGCTTCTGCTCTTAAGACATACAGAAATATGAGAGCTCCGTGGGCAATTGTCTCCCAATAATAGACTGTAGTCTAAAAAGTTATTTGGAATTCGAAACATGGTTTCCTATAGAAATAATGTTTTAATAGTGGTTTCTGGGCTCAACTATAAAGACCCGTTATAGGTTTTTGGGCTCACCCACTATAGGCCGTAATATTGCTCAATTTGAGTGCTGCAGTAACAGAAGTAGCCATATTCCAGGTGGGGAGTTTGTTTGATACACAAGAGGAAAAAAGGGAGGAGATGAAGGGATTAACATTTGTCTCAGTTACCCAGTGCTGCAGTAACACAAATACAACAAGTGGGAGGCTTTGAAGAACAGAAGTTTATTTTTCACAGTTCTGGATACTGAAAGTCCAAATTGGGGTCTTGATTGTCCTGATTCCTTCCTTGTTGGTGTCCCTGGGCGTTCCTTGGTTCCTTGGCTTGTAGACGAGGCTCACATGGCGTCTGTATTCCCCTCATGTGTGCAAGTGTCCCTGTGTCTAATCTGCTCTTTTTATAACTCCGAAGCGATTGGGTTTAGAACACACCCTACACTTGCATGGCCTCATTAACATAACGGAGAAAACCCTATTTCCAAACAGGATTAAATCCACAAGTATAGGGGTTAGGATGCCAGCACATACTTTGTGGACACAGTTCAAACCATAGTAACATCTTTGGACCATCCGATAATTTGTATTTTACTTTTGTAGAAATGTGAAGAATTCAGGAAAAATTTGACATTTAAAATGGATCAACTCAGTGACCCTTCTGGTATAGCTATTGTCTTAGTTATCTAGTGCTGCTATAACAGAAATACCACAAGTAGGTGGCTTTAACAAACAGAAATTAATTTTCTCACAGTTTAGGAGTCCAAATTCAGGGTGCCGGCTTTAGGGGAAGGCTTTCTCTCTCTTCCAGCCCTTGTCTCTTTTCAGCTTCTGTTCCTCAGTTCCTTGGTGATCTTCAGGTGATGTTGCATCTATCTTTCCCCAACTGTAGTTGCTTCTTTGTGCCTAATCTGCTCATTTTATATCTTAAAGATGATTGCCTTAAGACATACTCTACGGTGTTACCACCTCATCAATATAATAAAGAGAATCCTATCCTCAAATGGGATTATATCCACAAGTATAGGGATTAGGATTTACAACACATATTTTGGGGGGACACAACTCAATCCGTAACAGCTACCATTTGGTGAGAACTATGTCTGTGATATAAGGATGTGTCTGTACAGGTACCCATTATCATGAAGGACACACAAGAAACAGGAATGGTGGACACCTGTGGGACGGGGAGCTGGGGAACAGGTGGCGTAGAGGCTTACTTTTCTTTGTACACTCTTGTACTCTACGAATGCTACACCATGCACATGCATTGCCTATTTAAGAGATAGCAGAAGGGTCTAAAGTGAATCTGGAGGGTGAATGGAAGACATGCAGTGCACACACCTTCTTTTCCCATTGTCCTCCGTTTTACTTCTCATTTCCTCCTCTTCTTCCGTCAAGAATATATGCTGAATTCATGAAGCCCACCTGCGCTTGTGCCATCATTGTGCAATAATGTGAAGGTCATTACTGAGGAGCCCGGGCCTAAAATACACGTTTTGTTTAGGTGACCAGGTGGCCTGTAGGAAACCAAGGGCTGCTGTACGACCGGAGCTGGATGGTTGTGAATCACAATGGTATTTGCCTGAGTCAGAAGCAGGAGCCCCGGCTCTGCCTGATCCAGCCCTTCATCGACCTGCAGCAAAGGATCATGGTCCTCAAAGCCAAAGGTGTGAAAACTGGGTTCATATTCACAAAGCAGGTGTTGAGAGTGGCTGATACTTCAGTAGTGTTTTTTTTTTTTTTTTTTTTTTTTAATAATGGCTTTTCCTCTACCTAGCATTAAAATAATCCTAAAGAATGAGATGGTGTCTGGGAGAGACAACAAAAAGTTTGTTCCCCTGTGTTTTGGGAAATCTTTGGGGAAGCAGTAAAGATCTCACAGTCCAGTGAAAAAGTGAAGAGATATAAATTTTGGAATTGCAGATATCCTTTTCACTTACATTCCTTTTCTTTCCCTCACTCATCATAATTTGTACTATAAGCTTTAACTCTTCCCTACTGACTTTCATTATGAATTATCTAACATATAAAAAAACATAGATGAGCTTTGTTTAATAGAACTTTCCATGATGAAGGGAATATTCTATACCTGCACCATCTAATTTGGAGCCACCAGGCACTGTGTATTTGGAATGTGGCTAGTGGGACACCTGAATGGAATTTTCAATTAATTTAAATTTCAAAATCTGCAGGTGCCTAGTAGCTACAGTGTTGAACAGCATGGGTATAGAGAATAATAAAATGAACACTCAGGTATACCATACAGCTTTAACAATTCTTTACATTTGGCCATGTTTGCTTCAGATTTTTTTTTTTAAAGAAACAAAAACATTACGGATAATGGCTGGACTCCCAGCGTACCTCTCTCCGCTCTCACTCCTCCTTCCCTGCCCCACCTACCGTGTGAATAGTCAATTCCTCCCCGATTTATAGTTGTACTTTGATGATATATCACATTTCCACATATTCATGATTGTGTGTCTTGGCTCTGGGTGTTCTGTTCAGTTCCAGTGGTTTATTTGTCTTTGAACCAATAGTTTTTGCTTCATTTAGTATTAGTATGTCTTCTTGGCATATTTACCTCATTAAGTAATGTCCTTCTTTATAACTGGCCACATTTTCTTTGTTCTGAAGTATGAAATATGAAATTCTGTCTGATATTAATATAACTACTCCAGCTCTCTTTGGTTAGTGTTTGTATGGTATATGATTTTCTGCCTTTTTTCCCCCCAGCTTTGTTGAGATTTAGTTAACATATCATAAAATTTATCCATTTAAAGCTTACTGTTCAGTGGTTTCTAATAATATTCACAAAGTTGTATATCTATCACCACAATCAATTTTATAGGATTTTCACATCTCCCCCAAAAGAAATCCTATACCCATTAGCAGTCACTTCTCATTCCTAACCTTACCCCCAGCCCCAGATAACCACTGATCTACTTTCTGTCTCTATGGACTTGCCTGTTCTAGGTATTTGCATATAAATGAATGTGTGACTGGCTGATTTCACCCAGTGTAAGGTTTTCAAGGTAGCCCCATGTTGTAGCATGTATAAGTACTTCATTTTGTTGTTACTGCTGAATAGTATTCCATTGAATGCATATACCATATTTTGTTTATCTATTCACCAGTTGGTGGACATTTAGGCTGTTTCCATTTTTGAATATTATGAATAATGTTGCTATGAACATTTGTCTACAAATTTTTATGTGGACGTATATTTTCAGTTCTCTTGTGTGTATACCTAAGAGTGGAATTGCTGGGTCATATGGTAACTCTGTGTTTAGCATTTTGAGAACCTGTTTTCCAAAGTAGCTGTATCATTTTATATTCCCACCGGCAATGCATGATGTTCCACTTTATCCACGTCCTCACCACCACTTGCTATTTTCAATTTTTTCCTTGTTACAGCCATCCTACCACGTGTGTAGTGCTATTACCTATGGTTTTGACTTGCATGTATTAGCCTAATGACTGATAATGTTAGCATCTTTGGGATTATTAGCCATTTGTATATATACTTTGGAAAACTGTTCGAATACTTTGCCCATTTTTAAATAGTCTGGGTACAAGTCCCTGTCAGACAGATGATTTGCAGACGTTTCCTTCCGTTCTGTGAGCTGTCTTTTCACTTTCTTGATGACTCCGTTTTACTTGCAGAGTGTGTAATCTCCCTACATCGTTGTATTTGAAGTGAGTTTCTTGTATACAGCTGTCTTAGTCATCTAGTGCTGCTATAACAAAAATACCACAAGTGGATGACTTTAACTAAGAGAAACTTATTTCTTCACAGTAAAGTAGGCTGAAAGTCCAAACTCCGGGTGTTAGCTCCAGGGGAAGGCTTTCGGCTCTGGAGGAAGGTCCTTGTCATCCATGTTCCCCTGGATCAGGAGCTTCTCTGCACAGGAACCCCGGGCCCTAAGGGCACGCTCTGCTTCCGGCATTGCTTTCTTGGTGGTATGAGGTCCCCAACTCTCGGCTTGCTTCCTTTTTTTTTTTTAAATCTCTTGTAAGATAAAAGATGGTGCAGGCCACACCCCAGGGTAACTCCCTTTACCTTGGATCAGGGGATGTGACCTGAGGAAGGGTGTTACATCCCACCCTAATCCTCTTTAACCAGAGGCAGAGATAATGATTTATAACACATAGGAAAATCACAAAATGAAAGATAATCACACAATACTGGGAATCATGGCCTAACCAAGTTGACACATATTTTTGGGGATACAATTCAATCCATGACAACATATAGTTGGCTCATGCTTTTTTATCCATTTTGATACTCTCTGTATTTCAACTGATGTGTCATGTTGGCATTTTGATTGCAAACAAGTTGTATATTAATTTCAGGAGAATTTAGGTCACATGATATTGAGTCTTTTATCTATAAATAGTAGCTCTCTCCATCAAGACTACTATAATTACTCCAAAATTTTAATACTTTCAAGTAAAATTCTGCACATTTTTGATAATTATATAATAATTTATTTGAGTATTTTGTGTAGTATCTTTTTTTCTAGTAAATGTTTTAATTGGTTATTAATGCTGTACAGAAACACTATTGATTTTTGCATATTGATGTTTTATCCAGTAGCTTTTCTGAATTCCTATTAGTTTTATTAGTTGGTCTGAAGATTTTCATGCAAGTTCTTTGTAAATAGGTGTATTGTTTTCTAATAAGGATAGCTTTATATATGTCTTTCCAATTTTTATTTCTTCTTTTTTTCTTGTCTTGCTGCATTGGCTAGGCTTTCTTGAACAGTGTTGAGTGGAAGCAGTGATGGCAGACATTCTCCTTCATTACTAATGTAATGCTTCTAGAGTTTCAGCAATGAGAATGATGTTTATTGTAGGTTTTTGATGGATTTGCTTTACCAGGCTAAAGAAGTTCTTTCCTGTTCTTATTTTGCCAAAAGTTTTATCATGACTAATACTCAGTTATTACTGAATGCTTTTTCTGTATAATTATTAATGTGGTGTATTACATTAATAGATTGTCTGGCACTGAACTAACCTTATATTCTCGTGGAAGAAAAAATAACATTACTTAGCAATGATATTTTTAGTACATTGCTGGGTTTGTTTTGCTAATTTTTTTTTTTTTGGTATTTTTTTAAATCTTTTTTCATTAGTGAAACTGATACATAACTTTCTTTTTCTTGTATTCTTCTTCAACATCAGGTATCCAGGATATTAACAGATAAAAAGAGTTGAGTGGATTACCCCAGAATGTAAGGAATGGGAGAGAGAAATAAAACAAAAGCCAAACATCCACTCCAAATTAGCAACAGTTTATGAGGTGGTGTGGTATCCCCCGCAAGTATCAGATCTTCCACTCCTGTCTAGGGTCTTCCAGCACTGTGGGTGGAGTAAGGGCATCTTTTGGCAATTCAAGACAGGGCAAACATTTGGCTCCAGATAATAACAGTGATACAAGCTATTATAATGGTTTGATGTGTGAGACTTGCCCCTTCCAAAGATTTTAAGCATCCTGACTCCAGAGGTCATGTTCCTTTATTTTTCTGTATCTCTGAGCTGAGCACAGGCCCAGTACATGCTGATTGAACTCAGTCACCCAGGGATTTTGTTGGGGGCTTCTTGAGTTCTGTCCATGTAGGGAACCCAGATTTTGTGTGCCTTAACAAGAAACATGTGCTAATCTTTTTAAGACAGCTGAGGGCCAAAGGCCCTAAGTGATTTATCCAGAATCTTGGAGGATGGCTAAAAGAGGCAGATGACAGGTTTTCCCACCGGCCCCCAGGGGTGCATTTGCACCACTGGTTCTTGTTCACCGCTGTGGCTACTTCCTCATAGCCCATGTTCCAAGCTCATGTTATTGCTGTCTCCTGGGGGTACATACCTGGCATTGTATCATTCTTCCATATACATGTTTTGACATAGCAGCATCTATAATCATTCAGCACGGGCACATTTCTTCTGCAAACTTCTGGAGCATTCTGGATAAAAAAGCTCTTCCTCTGGTCTTCCCCACACAGGGACAGGAGGGTGGGGCTGACTGTGCATGTGTAAGATGTGGATAAGCAGAGAATGGGGTCATGGAATACCTATTATGCAAATTGTTGCTTCCCTGTCCCCCTTGAGGTGAAAGGGCTATGGTGGTGGGCATGGGTCTGGGCAGCAGGAGTGATCTGAAGCTCATGGGTAAAAGTGGGTGTAGTTTGCTGGGCTATTCTGTGTGTGATGAACAGGGATGCAGGTGTGCATGACATGTGCTTGCCCAAGTGACAGGCTGGGTCATGCCAACAAGCAGTGTGGCTGGAAGTGATGCTTAGAGACCTGGAGGGCGTAGAGCTATGCACAAGGAGGTCCTGCTTCTGGTTCCCCAGAAATTCTGCTCAGATGTCACAGCTTCATGCCTTCCCATATATTTTTATTGACTCACGGCGGATGAAGAGGAGTGTAGGATGGCCAAGGGTCTTAGCAGGTTCAGCTTTTACCAAAGGTTTTTCACTCCTTTAGTTTCTTCCACATATTTTATGTTAATTTTGTTTAAAGAATGAATACCACTTTAGCTGGGGTAGTGTGTATGTGTTAGTTTTGTAATTATTTTTAAAACTACTATATGTATGTCGTGAACTCCATTATATGTATGATGTACACACAAAGAACAGCTTCTCAATCTCACTGACATAGTAACAATTTTTTTTTTAGCAACAGGGATGTTTGTTGAAGAAATCCAATCCAATTTGACCCTGACTCATAGAGGCTTCTGAAAATTGACACTCTGTGCTTATAGCTTTATAGAATGAGCTGCCATGCCTGCTTGTCTGTTTCTAAAAAAATTAATGTAGCTTATAAAACAGTGGGAACCATGATGGTGCAGTGGTTAAGAACTATGGCTGCTAACCAAAAGGTTCGCAGTTTGAATCCACCAGCTGCTCCTTGGAAACTCTGTGGGGCAGTTCTACTCTGTCCTATAGAGTTGCAATGAGTTGGAATTGACTTGATGGCAGTGGGTTTAGTTTTTTGGTATAGAACTATGACTTCAGTATGTGGAGCCAGTCAGAAGTAGAGAAATGTTTCAAAAGAATTCGTGGAACGTCCCAGGTACTATGATTATGACCACCGCAGTGCAGAACCTTCCAGAAGAAAGCTGCTCAGTGTACATGCTGTTGGTGGTACTGATAATGATGAAGAGAGTCTCTGTATTATAAAAAGAATTCCAAGATTCAGCCACTTATTTGATTCAACCAAATTCCAGTGTCATTAAAATTCAACCAAGTTCATGATAATGGGCTTTTATTTACATAGTTATTCTTTTTGCATGATGATAAATTCATCTCTAACTTTTGTTCATTAGGTATGGAGCCTATAGAGGTGCCTCTCGAGGGAAACGGTGAACGGGCTCAGATTTGCCAAAGCAAGGTCTGTGCCGACAGGTAAGGCTTGGAAACAGGTGAAAATCTCGGCTCCATCTGCAGGGGTCACACAGAGGGGGAGGAGAGCAATGCCCTGTATGGTCCATCCTCTGCTACACCCTCGATCCAGTCTCCTGTCACGTCCCCCTTTGCTCACTCTACCCTCACCACACTGGCTCCTTGGTATTCTTCAAACCTACCAAGTGTACTCCCATCTCAGGTTTTTGCATTTGCTGTTTCCTCTGCCCGGCTGGCTCTTCCCCTGCTTACAACTCTACAGGGCTCACTACCTAATCTCCATCAGGTCTCTGCTCAAAAGCCACCTTCTCAGAGGGGCCACTGACCACCCACAGAAATCAGTTCCTCCCTATGTTTGCCCTGCTGTATCTTCTCCTTCACGTTTATTATCTCCTGACTTATTACAATATGTTTATTTTCAGTCCCTCTCACTAGAATGCCAACTCTGGGAGAGTAGGACTCTGTGTTGCTCACTGTAGAGCCTGGAACAGTGCCGGGTGCAGAGTGTGGTGTGGGAGAATGGGGTGAAACAGGGAGTATGGTTCTAAGACCACCACAGCGGTCCAGCAGAGGCATAGTGGTGGCTTGGATGAGGTGGTTAAAGTAGAGGTGGTGAGGGAAGAGACCTAATTCATAGTTTGAAAGACTGGCTGGTAGGTCTAGAGTAGTTGGGAGGGGATAAGGGTGCAAGTGATAAGTCCGTCTAAGCACCTACGTTAACACATGTGAAACAAGATGGAGGCTTGGACCAGGATCAGAGGAAAAATCAGGCAGGGTGGGATATGTATTCTGAAAGTAGAATCACCTGACCTAGTTGATGAATTGGACGTAGAGGCTGAGGGTGATGGGGGTATCAAGAGAAGAGAAACTCAAATTTCCCACTAAAACAAATGATGGAAAAGTGGTAAGACTACACTCTACCAAAAGAAAAAACTTGTGAGACCCGAAAAAACAAGGCAGTCCTGTTGAGTTCTGGCTCTCGCAGTTTTCACTGAAATAGTATTTGTATTTTATTTCTTTATTGTTAATGCTTATTTACAATAAATCCCTTCATTGAACAGATCAAATACCTGCATCCCTTGTTATCTAAATCTAATCTGTACCTGACAATATGTAGAGTAGCAAATTTTCCAGTGATGGGCCTATCCAAATGGTTACTACTTCATCTAATACCCTAACCAAATACCCCCCAAGATACAAAAACAATTAACTATTTAACAGTTCACTAAGGATTTATATATAATAGAAAGCTTTTAAAATGCTATTTGCCTAATTAGTTAACACAATAAACTCATTAGTGGGTATGGTTAGTAGATGGTAATACTGTATAATATCAAGTCAGATTATATTTCCTTCTGCAGTACCCTGAACATATGCTATCATGCAAGTCATGAAATAATATGTTAATACTTAAATTACAAGTAAATTGGACCCAAGTTGTTAGTGCCCCCAGATACCAGGCAGAGGATCGTGCTGGCAGCCGCGAAGGGCTACAGCCTCAAGAAAGAAGTGCTTAAGTGATGATATAATGATTATTCTCAGCAAGTTAAACACCACGGGCCCTGGACCCCCCCCCATTCTGGAGGCCCAGGAGTTGAGCACACACCACATCTTGCCAGTACTGGCACCAATTTAAAGATTTTCGCCAGTTTAAACATTTGTTATAGCACACTTTCAACTAGGGTGATGATTTTTTTGTAAACAATTTTGCAATCTTCATACAGAGAGAAATGTGGACATCAAGGGGTACCTGCAGGCTCATCTACATTTCACTTAGCTGCGTCTGTGTGGAATGCAGTTTTCTGGCTAATAAAGCTTTTCAGATAAATAGAGGTTAGATTTATCTATTCGTGGAACCATTGAGTACTCAACAGAATGAAGATGGACTTCGGTGCAGTGTCCCAAAGCACAGGAGAGAGTGTGCTACAGCATATCTCATGTTTCCCTTCCCTTTCCAGAACAGGAAGGCAACTGTTTTTCCCAGTAAAAATTAAGAAAAAGATAGATTTTCAAAAATAACTTTATTGTAATCCCAGGGTAGGATATTAGTCATTTTACATTATCAATTGTAGTGATGTGCCCTTTTTAAAAATTCTAGAAGACTGCAGGATTATAAAAACAAAAACAGCTAGATTAATAAATGTACTTATACCTGTAATGTATAGGCACGGTATTCTTTTTATAAACCAAAAAAAGTTAGCCTATATGGCCTGGCAGTGAAAGAAAATATTACAGCTGGACTCAGAGTACAAATCCAGGACGCGTGTCTGTGTTCAAGAGCTTCTTAAAGCAAAAAAAAAAAAAAAAAAAAAAAACCCTGCTTGGTAAAGTTTCAAATTCCAAGCTTTGTGGTTCTCAGTGTTGATAATTAATATAAACAAGAGGACTAAGTAGTGGTTAGTAGTAAGAGGAACTTCTAAAGATGTTTTTGTTTTTGCTATAAGGTGTCGTTGAGTCATTTTCAAGTCACAGTGACCCCATGTGACAGAGTAAAATTGCCCCATTGGGTTTTCCAGGCTGTAATCTTTATGGGAACATTGCCAAGTCTTTCTCCCGTGGAGCCACTGGGTGGATTCAAACCAGCAACCTTTCGGTTAACAGCCAAATGCTTAACTGTTGTTTCACCAGGACTCCTAAAGCTTTTTATCTGGTCTGAAAGTTTCACATAAGCACCAGCCTGTGTGTCTTTCTGTGCCTTAGAGGTCTCCCTGTGACTGCCTAGTCACTCCTGATATTTTAGCAAACCTTTGGCTGGGGGCTGGCACAATGTAATTTTCTTTTCTTTTTTCTTTATGTATTTTCTTTTCACCTTTTTCATTGTTGTTGATTTTGTATTTGCTGAGTCTTTATGTTTTTCTTGTTTTTTATTTTTATGTGTAGGATTGTTAGTTTCCTTTGTGGTTACCTTCATATTTACCCCTATTTTTCTAAGTTTAAACCAATCTTTTATTTCTTTGTATTGCCTGGACTTCCTCTCCATAGGAAAGATCTATGACTGCATTATTTAGTCCTTCTTTTTTGTTTCAAGATTGTCATCATCTACATATTGATGTCTCTGTTTCCCTATTTTCAGTGTTTTAGCTTTGATTTATTTTTGTGACTTCCCTATCTGGGTTGATATCTGGTTGTTCTGTCCCATGTTCTAATCTTGGGTTGTTATCTGATGTTATTGATTTTCTGACTAGAGGACACCCTTTAGTATTTCTTGTAATTTTGGTTTGGTGTTTACAAATTTCCTAAACTTCTGTTTATCTGGAATGCCCTAATTTTGCCATTATATTTGAGAGACAGTTTTGCTGGATATATAATCATTGGCTGGCAATTTTTTTTTCCTTGAAGTCTTTATATATGTCATCCCATTGCCTTTTTGCCTGCATGGTTTCTGCTGAGTAGTCAGAGTTTAGTCTTATTGACTCTCTTTTGTAGATGACTTTTCACTTATCTCTAGCCACTCTTAAAATTCTTTCCTTATCTTTGGTTTTGGTGAGTTTGATTATAATATGTCTTGGTGACTTTCTTTTGGAATCACTTCGTGTGGGGTTCGATGAGCTTCTTGGATAGATATCTTCTTGTCTTTCACAATATCAGGGAAGTTTTCTGCCAACAAATCTTCAACAATTCTCTCTGTATTCTCTACTATCCCTGCCTGTTCTGGTACTCCAATCACTTGTAGGTTATTCCTCTTGATAGAGTCCCACATAATTCTTAGGATTTCTTCATTTTTTTTTAGCTCTTTTATCTGATTTTTCCTGAAATAAGTTGGTGTCAAGTGCTATATCTTCAGTCTCACTAATTCTGACTGCCCATTCCTCAATTCTGCTCCTATGACTTTCTACTGAGTTGTCTAATTCTGAAATTTTATTGTTAGTCTTGGATTTCTGTTTGCTGTCTCTCTCTGGATTCTTGCAGCCTGTTGAATTTGTCATTATGCTCTTGTACAGCCTTCTTAAGTTCCTCTATTGCTTTGTCTGTGTGTTCCTTGGCTTGGTCTGCATTTTGGCTGATCTCCTCCCTGATCTCTTGAAGAGTTCTGTGTATTAATCTTTTGAATTCTACTTCCAGTAATTCTAAGAAATTTTCTTCCTCTGGAAGGTTTCTTGATTCTTTGTTTTGGTGGCTTGCTGAAGCCATGATGGTCTGTCTTTTTATGCAATTTGATAGTAATCGTTGTCTCTGAGCCATCAATAAGTTATTATATTTATTTATTTTATGTTTGCTACCGTGTCTTAGCTTCTTGTTTTGTTTTGATATGCCCAAATAGGGTGGTCATGTGAGCTGATTTGATTATTGGCGTTTTTGAAGCTCTCAGGTCCAATCTCCAGGTGGCTAGACCTGTTACTAGGTATGTGAGCCCAGGAGTTCATTTACTTTTCTTGTGTGGATTCAACTCAGGTGTTCAGGTCATCGGTCACCGAGTGTGTGGTGCAGGCTTTCACCTACAGTCCTAGCTGGGCAGGGTAACTGGAGTGGACACAGGTATCTGGCTGCAGTAGGAGGTCATGCGTTGATCAAGGTATGGGTCTGACTGCCGCCTCTGAGTATCTGGGTGGAAGGTGTGTCCCTGTTTCCTATAGTGCATAGGTAGGTGGGTTTTGCAGCTGGACTGTGAGGACCCAATGGTGTTGACTGTAAGGACCAGGAGTGACCACTTATTTCTGGACCCCTGTCATGGGTGGCTTGGTGGAGTGGGCAGAGCCACCAGTCCTCAGGCCCCTGATGTGGGTAGGTGAGGACCCTGCTTAATAGGCAGGATAGTGTGAAATGTCACGAATCTGCTACTCCCTCTTTTAAACGATACAGGTGAAAATAGGCTTCAGGTGTATAACCTGCTGTACTGTGCTAATGAGGGCCTACGCTGTTAAAGTGGGTCCACAGAGGTCTATACAGGGGTGAAAGGCATTCAAAGTCCATGGCCTAGGCAAAGGGTCTGTGCCTGCCCCAAGTTCCCAGCTTAAGGGAGTTGGCATATTATTTTTTCCTGTTTATTAATTTGTTCCCTTTCCAAAGCTGGGAGAATGGCTCAGGGTGCACGATGAGTCTTTCTGGCCCAGGGAGCACAGCAATTGCTGAAACCACACTGGGACCAGGAGCAGTGCGGGGAGGGGTCAGGTAAATGGAAGAGAGGTACTTTCCAAAAGGTTTTTTTTTTTTAATCCGCACAGTACGTTAGATGCTTGTACTTTTCTTCCGCTGAATGAGCACCGTTTCTCACTGGTTCTGGAGGCTTGAGTAGACTCTCCGGTGCTCAGTCTCTCCTGATGTGAAAAACGTGTCCCGAGCACCACTGCTTGCCTCACCCCTCATGCACTAGCCAATCCAGCCCGCAGGGTGCCAGGGTCGGCCAGGTAAGGTCTGGTGACTCCTTGCTGCTTCTGAACTGCCTCTCCCTCCGCCTGCCATTCAGTCCGATTCCTCAGCTTTGTCTTTGATGTTCAGGGCTCCTAGATTGTCATGTATAATTGACTGACTTTTTTTTTTTCAGGTCTTTGTTGTAAGACTGATCACAGGAAGCATCTGACTACTCCTCCATCTTGGCCCTGCCTCCTCTTATTTTCTTTTTTAATCTTAATTTTTTTTACAGTTCAGATTATTATTTAAAGAAATACTAATACTTCCCCCACATACCTCCTCTTTTTTTTTGTCAGGGTAAATACTTATGACTGTGGAGAAAAAATTTCTAGATGGTTGTCAAAGTTTTTTGGCCGTGAATGTCATCTGATCAAGCAAAGTTCAAACTTCCAAAGAAAAGCAAAGAAGAAACATGGAAAAGGTATCACATTTTGGGTTGGTTCTTAAGGGCAGGTACCTGTGGTTTCCCTTGCATACATCAAAAGCAGCCGCCCATGAAATGGATTCACAGAGAAACTTGCTCGCTTACAGCAAGTGGGACAGGCAGGTCAGCTTTTGGTAGGAAGGTGCTGCAGTGGCTCCAAGGTCAGCAGGACATGTGGCCACTACAGTAACCTTAAGGTGGTGAGGAGGGCTTCAAGCCAGCTGGCTTGCTCCTTTCAAGCCTCAGCATCCATCCTGCATATTTAGAAGCACAGTTCATTTTTATTATTTTCTGAGGACACTGGTAGGTTGCTATGTCCTCACATCAGAATCAGGAACAAGGGAGCCTTGGTTTCCAGCCTTGGCTCTAGGATCAAATATTTGTGAGACCTTGGCAAGTCCTTGAACCCCTATGGCACCACGTCTTCTTTAGACCTCAGCCAATAGACTTTTAAACATTTTGACAATTTTTCCTCTCAGAAGCCACTCCTAGGATGAAGTAGGACAATAGGAAAGAAAGTACTTTGAAAGCTAACAGTACCATATGCACAGAAAAGATCATTTTCAAGCATCTGCTCAAATGTCATCTCTTTAGAACGGTAGTCCCTTCTTGAACTCCCCAGATCCCTTCCAGGTTTATTTTTTTCTGTGGCACTGTTCGCACCCTACAGACCACATATTTTACTCATTTGTTTGGTTTATGTTCTGTCTGCCATCTACCAGAAAGTAAGCTCCATGAGGAGAAAGATTTTTGTTGGTTTTGTTCAGTGCTGTATTATCCTCAGGGCTTAGACCAGCACCTGGCACGTAGTAGTTGCTCAGTAAATATTAGGTGAATGAGTGAATGGATCATGGCTACACTACAGACATTACTGTCTGTATAGGAATGACCTGGCCTAGTGGCCACCTCCCAGAGAGACTGGCCTGTGAATCCAAATAGCATTTTGACCATACACAGACCAGTGTTGTTGTTAGGTGCTGCTGAGTAGGTCTGACTCATGGTGACCCCATGTGACAGAGAAGAACTGCCCCGTAGGGTTTTCTGGGCTGTGATCTTTATGGGAGTTCATCGCCAGGTCTTTCTCCCAAGAAACCCCTGGATGGGTTTCAAACCCCCAACCTTTCTGTTAGCAACGGAGCAATTAACTATTGTGCTACCAGGTCAAAGGACCTTTTTAAGTTAACCTATGCATCCTAAAAATATACATATAGAGGGGAGCCGAAGGATATAGTTTCTGTAGACTTTTAAAACTTGACAGTCTTTCCTGTCATAAACTGTTAAAGGATTTGAGTCTCTATGTGATGGAGAAGGGGAGTAAACTTATGCTCACTTGTCGAGGAGGTGAACTGTGGTGTTTGGACATGGGTAAGATTGGGCAACTCTGCTACAAAAGACCTTTTTAAAGTGTTGAAAAGCAAAGATGTCACTTTGAGGACTAAGGTGCACCTGACCCAAGCCATGGTATTTTCAATTGCCTCGTATGCATGCAAAAGCTGGACAGTGAGTAAGGAAGACTGAAGAAGAATTGATGCCTTTGAGTTATGGTTTTGGTGAAGAATACTGAATATACCATGAGCTGCCAGAAGAACAAACAAATCTGTCTTGGAAGACATACAGCCAGAATGCTCCTTAGAAGCAAGCATGGAGAGACTTTGTCACGTGTACATTGGACATGGTATCAGGAGGGACCAGTCCCTGGAGAAGGACATCATGCTGGTAAAGTAGAGGGTTAGTGAAAGAGAGGAAGACCCTCAATCAGATGGATTGACACGGTGGCTTCAACAATGGGCTCAAACATAGCAAGGACTGTAAGGATGGCACAGGACTGGGCAGTGTTTTGTTCTGTTGTACACAGGGTAGCTATGAATTGGAACCGACTTGATGGCACCTAACAAGAAGATTAGAGACATAATTAAAGGGGAGAGAGAATTGGACATCTGTGAACACAGACTTGGAAGGAGCGGGATTCAACATAATCAGTACCGTCCTTATAGATTATCTGGAAAAGGGAGTGGCAGTGAAACCTGAAGTTCCAGTCATTCAATAAGGATTTATTGAGCACCTCCTCCCTACCTGGAGCTTGGCTGAGATTATTAAGTCATGGTCCCAGTTCTTCAGTATCTCAGTTTAGGGGAGACGACTCACTAGTAGACAGCGAAGGTACGCTTGATATGAGGGAGGTGATAAAGATCTGCACAGGGGGCGTGGGGTGTGCAGGAGGCATCCTCTCTGACTGGGAGTGAGGCGTGGAAAGCTTCCAGAAGAGGTGAGTTTGGAACTGTGTCTTAGCAGGAGAGTAGGTTTTTTCCCAGCAGAGGCACAGGGCTTATTTGGGAGTGGCAAGGCAGGGCTTGGCATGTCATGGGCTCAGAGAGGGGTTTAGGAGGGTCAAAGAGGGCAGGGGAGTGATGGTGGAGAGCTGGGGAGAGGGGATGAGTGCATTTCTGAGGACTCAGATTCAGATGATTCTGAGGTTGTGGGGACTCATCAAAGAAGTCTAAGCTAGGGAATTTCACAAGGCCACTTGTTAGAAAGACACTTGGGGTGGTGTGGAGGGTACTTGAGAGAGGGAGGGAAGTAAAGGGGTTGGGCAGGAGATGGCGGTGACTGTCCGAGTGGGAGAAGAAGGAGGGCCTGGGTGAAGACAAGGTAGTGGTCACAGAAGAGGAACACCTGTCACTTGTGAATATATATATATATATTTTTTAAGAGTGCCACTTAGGGCAGAGAGGTCTCTGATGGTCCAGGCCACTGGTTTTCAAACATTTTTGCTTTGGTACCCCTTAGAATTTTTTAAAGCTACATTCGCTGCTTACATTTTTATGTTGTCATCTAAATTTTTTGAATAGTTTAAATTGTTGCAAATGATATGATTTCCAAAATCTTGTGAATATTGACATTTTAACGGAAACTTGTGTATTACTCTTTTAAACAGCCAGTGGAATCTCAATACCATAGCAATTTGATTCCCATGAGTATTCATTAAAAAATATATAATATACATTAACAAATTGTCTTATAATGGCCAGAAATTTTCTTTCCTTTTTCTCTTTGAACTTATATTCTCACTCCATTTCCTGGCCAATATTAGATATTTTATTTGTGAAATAATAGTGAAAATCTTTGATCACCCTGTCATACTTCTCTGATGTATGATCCTAACATGTGTCTGTAAATTGAATGTGTAAACATTTAAAAAGTTTACTGTAAAGATAATGGTCTAAATGCTAAGAAGTTTCTTTGGGATTATTATTATAATTTTTATTACTAGTTGATCAGAGCAACAAATTTTATTATCAATTTTGAAAAATAATTATTACACATGAAGAGAAAAATTGTCAAAATGAATCTCTTAATGAGATGAGTGGCTCCCCATTAGTTCCCATAACCACAAATGACCGTCATTTATTGCCAGAATAGCTGGTGTTCTCTTCAGAGAAACCTCGTTTGTGTAAATAAAGAACTGGGGATGAAGGAGTCTGGTTAATGCAAGGTCCCTGGAACCTTTCTTCTGAGGCACATGACCAAAGCACAGAGGTCTAACATGAAAAATGACTTTAACCATCTGTCACTTGATGACTTAATTGGGTGCTGCAAAGAATTGAGCTCCACCTCACCTACAAGGGAACATTCAAGCTTTAGAGACTTTTATTTTCTCAGCACTGACTCCAGGGTTTGAATGGAACTTTTGTTTTCTATCCTGGAAGTGTTTAGCCCCCAGGGGCAATCCACTGTGGGGGAGTCTTTCCTCCGCAGAGTGGGCAAAGGGCCTTTTATGGATGGGGCTGGAATTGTACTTCTGTTCCCTGGCAGAGCCATTTTTAGCAAGAAAGATTTTTGAAAGTGGAGGATCTGGAAAGTTATTCTCTTTCAAGTTTCCATTCTCCTGTACTCTGGGGTCCACAGACTGGGTTTGAAGACGGCTTACTAGGCCCGGTCCCAGCCCATCCTTTTTATCAACATCTTGCATAAAGGCAGGAGGCCCTGGGTAGCCCAAGAGGTTAAGCACTTGGCTACCAACCAAAAGGGTTGGAGGTTCGAGTCTACCGAGAGGTACTTTGGAAGAAAGACCAAATGGTCACAGCCATGAAAACTCTGTGGAGCACAGTTCTACACTGCAGCATAAAACCATTGCTGTCAAGTCAATTCCAGCTCATAGAGACCCTATCGGACAGAGCAGCTGGTGGATTTGAACTGCCAACCTTTTGGTGAGCAGCCAAATGCTTAACCTATGCCACCAGGACTTCACTCTGCAGCATATGAGATCACAATGAGTTGGAATCAACTTGATGTAACTGGTGGATAAAGATAGTGAGGGGGGTCCATCTAACAGGAGACTCAAGCCGGAGACAGGCTCCCCACAGTTCTGTCTCTTGATATTTTTTTTTCAATTATTTTGTTTGATTCCTCTCAGTAGTTTTAAAACTAGTATTAATTATTATTATTTTTTTTAATAATTTTTATTGAGCTTTAAGTGAACGTTTACAAATCAAGTCAGTCTGTCACGTATAAGCTTATATACACCTTACTCCATGCTCCCACTCTCCCCCTAATGAGTCAGCCCTTCCGGTCTCTCCTTTCGTAACAATTTTGCCAGTTTCTAACCCTCTCTACCCTCCTATCTCCCTTCCAGACAGGAGATGCCAACACAGTCTCAAGTGTCCACCTGATACAAGTAGCTCACTCTTCATCAACATCTCTCTCCAGCCCATTGTCCAGTCCCTTCCATGTCTGATGTGTTGTGTTCGGGAATGGTTCCTGTCCTGGGCCAACAGAAGGTTTGGGGACCATGACCACCGGGATTCCTCTAGTCTCAGTCAGACCCTAAAGTCTGGTCTTTTTATGAGAATTTGGGGTCTGCATCCCACTGATCTCCTGCTCCCTCAGGGGTTCTCTGTTGTGCTCCCTGTCAGGGCAGTCATCAGTTGTGGCTGGACACCATCTAGTTCTTCTGGTCTCAGGATGATGTAAGTCTCTGGTTCATGTGGCCCTTTCTGTCTCTTGGGCTCATAGTTGTCGTGTGACCTTGGTGTTCTTCATTCTCCTTTCATCCAGGTGGGTTGAGACCAATTGATGCATCTTAGATGGCCGCTTGTTAGCATTTAAGACCCCAGATGCCACATTTCAAAGTAGGATGCAGAATGTTTTCATAGTAGTATTATTTTGCCAATTGACTTAGAAGTCCCCTTAAGCCATAGTCCCCAAACCCCCGCCCTTGCTTCACTGACCTTTGAAGCATTCAGTTTATCCCGGAAACTTCTTTGCTTTTGGTCCAGTCCATTTGAGCTGACCTTCTCTGTATTGAGTATTGTCCTTCCCTTCACCTAAAGTAGTTCTTATCTACTAACTAATCAGTAAAAAACCCTCTCCCACCCTCCCTCCCTCCCCACCTCGTAACCACAGAAGTATGTGTTCTTCTCAGTTTATACTGTTTCTCAAGATCTTATAATAGTGGTCTTATACAATATTTGTCCTTTTGCCTCTGACTAATTTCACTCAGCATAATGCCTTCCAGGTTCCTCCATGTTATGAAATGTTTCACAGATTCGTCACTGTTCTTTATCTATGCGTTATATTAATTATTTTTCACTTGCCCAAGGGCGAATAGCTTTCCCTGATTAGATTCATAAAGGTCTCCCTGTTTCCCTCATTAAGGCCCCTCTTACTGCCCTGTCTTGGGGAAGGGCACCTCACTCCACCCAGTCACCCCATCTCTTCTCCCCTGAGTATCATCTCCAAGTTGTCTTTGTTGGCATCTTTTCAATTCATCGTTTAATTTTTTTCAGATTATTTTAAACAGAGGAACTGATTTTCCTTTCCATTTATGACAGCTTTGAGCCAGGCTTAGAACATTTTTATTATTGTCAGGGCACCATTTCTTCCCCTGCAGAATTAGTCTCTACCTTTTAAAAATCCAGGTCAATGGAAGCAAGATTCATTTGCATTCCAAGAAAGCAACTCTTCTTTTAAATGCTCCATTGTTTTTAGATCAGTCTCCTGGTAGTACACCTACCCTTTCTCTGGTGAATGAAGCCCAGTATCTGCTGCTCAACAGATCAAGCGTTTTGGAACTTCAGCAGCAATTAAACTTTAGGTAAGATCTGTTACCTCTGGGATAGCAGACAAGTATAACCACTTGTTGCTGGGAATAAGTCCTGGTACTTACCTGTTCACCTGGTTTCCAAAGCCCTTCATCTCTTCAGCTAAGATCTACGCACACTTTGTACTGCCTCCAGTGGTCCTGGTCCTGGGGACAGAACCATATTCCATGGGGTGGCGGTCGATATCTGTTTAACAGATTAGTGCCCCTAGAGCTTATGTTTGTGGTAAAAAGCTTGGCCTGACCGTCCAGGCCTAAGCCAGAGTAGAGTTGATGAAGGCAGGCATCAGGAGGCAGGCAGGTTAAATTATTACAACAGAGCAATTATCTCTCCCACCTCTTTCCCTTTTGGGTATGTCTTGAACAGTGATGAAAATGGAAAGGAGAAATTATTCCCAATGAGTGACCTCATCTCACGTTTCCGTGCCAATATTATTACCAATGGGACAAGGGCTTTTGAAGAAGAGAAATGGGATGAGATTTCAATTGGTTCCTTGCGTTTCCAGGTAAGCCCCAATAAGCTTTACTATCCTCCCCCAACGGTTGTCAATGAAGATTGACCTGAATCTCAGGCCTGGGTGGTGGCAGGCAGGAATCTTTCTTTCCTCTGTCTCAACTCTTTTTTAATTGTGCTTTAGGGGAAAGTTTACAGCTCACGTTAGCATCTCATACAAAAATTTACATACATGTTTTTATGTGACCCTTGCTATCCTTATAATGTGACCACACATTCCTCCTTTCTACCCCTGGTTTCCCATGTTCTTTCAACCAGCTCCTATCCCTTTCTGCCTTCTCATCTCACCTCCGGACAGTAGCTGCCCATTTAGTCTTGTGTATCTACTTGAACTAAGAAGCATTTTTTTTTATCTACTTGAACTAAGAAGCATACTCTTCACGAATATCATTTTATGTCTTATAGTCCAGTCTATTCTTTGTCTGAAGAGTTGGCTTTGGGATTAGTTTTAGTTCTGAGTTAACAGAGAGTCCGGGTCCATATCTTCTGGGGTTCCTCCAATCTCAGTCAGGTCATTTAGTCTGGTCTTTTTACTAGAATTTGAGTTCTGCATCCCACTTTGCTCCTGCTCCGTCAGGTACGGTCTGGTGTGTTCCCTGTTAGGAACATTGGTGGTAGCTGGGCACCATCTAGTTCTTCTGATCTCAGGCTGATGGAGTCTCTGGTTTATGTGGCCCCTTTTGTCTCTTGGGCTAATATTTTCCTTGTATCATTGTTGTTCTTCATTCTCCTTTGCTTCAGGTGGCTTGGGACCAATTGATGCATCTTAGATGACTGCTTGCTAGCTTTTAAGACCCCAACCTTGTCCCAACTCTTAACCACCACACAGTCTCTGCAGGAGGGTATGTGACGGGGGCATTCTGGAACGTCCCTTGAGATCCACCTCTTACTTCCTAAGAGGGTAGCAGCAGACACAGTTAATGTGCCCCGTATGAATGTTGGGGAGGCATAGCACTCCCTCCACCTGGCCATTATGTCTAGGCTTAATCTCTGTTTTCTTGGAATACTTGTGTCTATGTGAACTCTATCCTCCCGAATATTGCTAGACTTTCTGGCAGCCTGGAGTGCTTGCAGGAGGACCCAGAAGCCTGGCAGTCCCTAAGTGCCCATAGCACTCCCACTTCTCACACTCCAGCCTCTGACCTCACTGTCAGCAGGTGGGGAGCTTACAGTCAGTGGCATAAATTGGTGGGTAAATTGTAAGGCCCAACAAAATGTCCTAAAGATCTTATCTATTTAACCCCTCCCCCCAACCTTGCTTTTATCCTGGCAGTTGCTGCCTTCTTGAAAAACAATCGGTCTCCTAAATTCTCTTCCACAAACCTATCTCTCTGGTACCAGCTCTCCTGCTGTTCTCCCCTATCCCTCCATCCTGACTTGCCTTTCCTTGTTCTTATTTTCTGTCGCCATGTCTCTGCCATGTCAGCTTTACTGTTTTAGAAACACCTGCACTTACACAGCCTGCGTGAGTAGCCACTAAATACACATTGTTGGATAAACAGCAGAAGGAAAAAAGGGAGAAAAGAGGGAAGAAAACTTACCTGGCAATAGTGGCACCCGTGCCTCTCCAGGTACTTGGGCACATAAATACAAAAGAACCCTTTTAGGAACCTTTCTGAGATGACTTCTTAGCATGGTTTGCTTTCTGTAGGTCACTGTTCTTATTACAGACAGCAATTAATGGAAGTTAAAATATGCATGCCTTTTGACCCATTAATTTCACTTGTAGAAATCTGTTACATAAAAGTACTCGTACTCATATGCAAGATATATTACAAGATTATTTGTTGCAGTATTTTTGTGATTATGAAAAATTAGGATGCATCCTAAACGTTCATAATAGGGATGTTGGTTAAATAAGCTATGCTATTTTCATATAATGTAGCCCTGTGCAGGTATTAAAAAGCATAAGATGTAATTAACGCTGTGCCTTTTAAAAAGTAAATATTTAAACATATTTGTTGATAATACTCCATGTGGAAGCAGTTGCAATGAAATTAGCACACCTTCTTTGGAAAGCAGTTTTTCACTGGGTTTAAGTCATTAAATCTCTTATACCCATTAGGCTTATAATCTCACTTTGGGAGATTGACTTTAAGAAAATAATTTCAGAGAGGAAACAGAGTTATGTGAGTTAAGACCTTGATTACAAAATTATTGATAATAGCAAAGCATTAGAAACTATTTAAGGAGCCCAGGTGGTGCAATGATTAAGCACTCGGCTGCTAATGAAAGGTCAGCAGTTTGAACCTACCAGACCTGGTAATCTGCTCATGTAGTGATTACAGCCTATGGGGCAGAAACCCTATGGGTCAGTTCTACTCTGTCACATGGGTTGCTATGAGTTGGATTGACTCCACGGCGCACAACAACAACAGAAACTGTTTGGGGAATGCTAAGTGCCCACAGAAATACCAGGCCATCATGCAAATTGCAGAACGGAAGAACCAGGTAGGTCTTCATGTATTGACGTGGAAGGATGTTCATTATGTACCGCGGAGTAATTAAAAAGAAAGATACCAATGTTGCCTCTTTCAGTGAGTGTTTACATGCATTTAGAGTACGTTCGTGCACAGTTCCATGCCATGTCTGGGTTGATCCGCGACCTCATCAGCAGCATTTGCCCCTGAAGATAGGAAGGAAGAGCCGTGTTGAGTGCTTTCTCTAAATTCTTCAAGCCTCTATATTGAGTTATTTTTCAATGAACATAAATGCTAATAAAAAGGCGCCCTTGTGGCATAGCATTTAAGCACTTGGCTGCTAACTGAAAGGTTGATGGTTTGAACCTGCCGAGCAGCACTGGGGAGAAGGACCTGGAGATCTACTCCTATAAAGATTACAGCCAAGAAAACCCTTTGGGGCAGTTACTCTGTCATGTGCAGTTGCTATGAGTTGGGATTGACGACATCCAACAACATCCAATAAACAAGTTTTACAAATACCAACTGATAAGAGTACCAGAAAAAAAAACTTAACAAAGTGTTTTAAGAAAATCGTTCTATTTGTATTGCTATTTGAAAAAAAGTGTCTGGAAAATATCCCTCTTTCTCCAGTTCGAGAAACTGTTTTAAGAGGGCCTTTCACAAAGGTGATAGAATTTTTACTTAAGGTGTTGTCTTTGGGTGGCAGCTGGAGCCTGGGGCTGGTGGGTGCTCCAGTATTCCAAGCATCCCCCTTTTGCAGCACATAGTTCTGCGGGGTCAGAGGAAGCTCAACCCGGGGAATCAGTCATTTTCTAGGCAGAGCAAGGGAAGAGGTGCTGTATACTGAGAGGCATGCCTTCCCCGTGAGGACACAGTGTCCTCATCTATGAGGCAGAAGACTCATTCCATTTCAGGGAGCCTCATGTATAATAATACCTCTTTCATCTTTGAGCCCCATTGAGGACCAGACCTAGGCTTGGCACTGCAAAAATAGTATCTGAAATCCTGAATAATCCAGTTAAGGAGCTGGATGAGGAAATGAGGCCTGGAGAGGTCATGGGTCTGCCGAGGGTCACGAGGGGAGCACTGGGCTGAGGTCTCCGACAGCACATTCATATCTGTGTTGGCCAGGAATCTTGACTTTGGTACCACGGTGAGGCTGTATTTCCACTGGTTTCATGCCCCCGGTCAGAATGTGAGCGATAGGAACAGGCCAGGACATATCTCGGCTCAGCTGGTTGTTTCTAATTTCAGCACACATTTGTGTTTGCCTGTAGTAAGCAGAGGAGCACATGGTCATGAGAAAATCAAGTACCTTTGTACCTTTTCTGTGTACAATAAAAGGAACATCTTGTCACTGCTGAGCCGTGGACTTTCTTTTTTAAGGTTAACATTTGTGGGGTGTTTTCGCGTCATAAAACTAATTGATGCTCATGGCAGACCGCCCGTTGAAGTTCTGTCCTGTGGCATGGCCCTGTTAAGAAGCTATACGCTGTATTTTATTTATATTGCGTGTGTGTATATATGTATGTGCGTATATGTATATGCACATTACACACATCTATAAGAACACATCCATCATTTTATTTCAGTTATAAAAAGTAAATGTTTCCCCGTTTGATTTAAAGGCCTTCACAGATTAATTTTAATACCTGCATGATATACATCATATAGATGTAGCATGGTTTGCTAAACCATTCTTTCTCTACTGTTTGACCTTCAGGGTACTAACTAATTTTCCCTGTTAAATATAATGGGATTTGTATCCTGGTGCAAGCATCGGCATTTGTATTCCTGATTGTTTACTTAGGTTGAAATCCTAGAAGTGAAATTGCTGGGATAAAAGACATGAACACACGAAAGTTCTTTTCTGTTTGTTTTGCGTGTTTATTGTGGTAAAATATTTACAATGTAAAACTTGCCGTTTTAACCATTTTAAGGGTACGGTTCAGTGCCCACTGAGGCTCTTTCTGATGACTTTTCTTACCGTGGCCCAGTGCTAGGTCTTGGCTGTTTATCTTCTTCCAGTTTGTCCTTCTCCAGTTCTTTTCTTCCTCACACCTCTAACATTCCCTGATAGTCATCTGAGATTAACCTCTCTTCTCTAAAAAGCCCTTCAGCAGCAGCCGTCCAGCTGACAGACAAATGCAGATGATGCCCCAGCAGAAACTGTGACCAGGCACCACTTTCCGGTGTCTCAGAGTTGGGGTACAGTATCGAGCCTTTCTGTGCAAGTCTGAAATTGCCCGGGGACGACCTTGCACAACGAATCCCTCCTGGACCCAGATTCCCCCCTGCAAAGTGCGAGGGTCTGGTAGCGCCGTCTTTTCCTTCTCACCTTCCAGGTTTCAGGACCTTGTCATAGATGCCAGATGATTTGCATCGACCAGCAAACTGGGCAACGAAACCAAGAGGTTTTCCAGAAACTTTCTGAGAGTCGAAAGAGAAAGGTAAGCATAATTGCAAAATATGGCACCTCGCCTTCAGCTTCTGGTGTGTTATCTATGCCATAATAGTGCTGAGTGATTTTTCAGAAATGGGGGTATTTGTTGTGTTTTCTGAAGCTAGGGGACTGCCATTAAGGTTCTGTCCTTGCCTATGGCTGCATTTCTTTTTTCCTTTCCATCTGCTTCCTCTTTTTGTTTTTGTTTGTTGTATTCATGTTTTCTTTTTTGTTTTATTGTAGTAAAATCTATGTAACAAAAAAAAGGCCACTTTAACCATTTTTTTGTGTGTGCATTTCAGTGACATTAATTACTGTCACCATGTTATCTAGCCATCACCACTATTTCCAACAGTGTTATCACTACAAACCATATTATATGTGTCTTTTATACTCTCAAATCTTTTTGAAGAGATATATGGAGTATAAATAATAAATAAGTCAAGCATTTCCATTGTCTCAATCATTTTTTTCTTCACCATGAGATCTTATGAAGAATAAAATGTCTTTTGGTGAATAAGAGTACCTGCATAGAAAGATTAAGTAAATCTCATTATACTAAGCTGGTAAGTCAACTTCTTGAGAGTTAAAATGCCTTAGTGTTGTTGTTGTGGATTCCATATTATAAAAGGTGAACTTTTAACATGTGATCCTTTAGGAAGATTTATTTTCAGGCTTACACTTTCTGTTAGGGCTTTTTGTTTGCAAAGAACTCCAGGAAATCATGTGTCTTAGTTGGCTATTGCTGCCGTAACAAAAAAATACCACCAGTGGGTAGCTTTAAAGAACAGAAATTTATTTTCTCAAATCAGTGTCTCTCGGTGGTAGTGATTCCTTCTGTGAGCCACTTTATCACAACATAGCAGGGAAGCTGTATCAATTAGGAAAACAGACTCCTTGGAGCTGAAAGGGAAACTTGACAGCATGTCTGGAACTATCCTTATCGCAGATGTGTTTAACAGAGAAAACAGCTGTAGAAGACATTAGGTAATGTGGGCAGAGCCAAATTTCATCTTTTTTCTATGAGTAGGAGCCCCTGGGTGGTGCAAACAGTTAAGCACTCAACTACCAATCAACAGGTTGGCGGTTGGAACCCATCCACAGGCACCTTGGAAGAAAGGCCTGACAACCTGCTTCCAAAAGGTCACAGCCTTGAAAACCCTACAGAGTGCAGTTCCACTCTACACACATAGGGTCATCATGAGTCAGAATCGACTGAACAGCAGTTGATTTGGTTTTTGGTTTATCTCTGAGTCAGGGCCACTGTTATGTGTCTGACGCCGTGTTTTGACTTCTGGAACTCTAGCCTAAGAAAATAAACCGTGGTACTGAATGTACCAAGAAAGTTCATTGTAGTGTTATTTATTGTAACAAAAAAATTTAAACAACAATAGGGGAAGACTGGTAAATCACGGTATGTACACTCCATGGGATGTGACACATATTTAAACAATGTGATGAAACCAGGTACTATGGATATGGAAATGACACTGGAATATTAAATGACAAAGGAAGGTACAAAAATATTTTTAGAGTATGATTATACCCTAAAACCAAAACCCATTGCTGTCAAGTCGATTCCAACTCATAGCAACTCTATAGTACAGAGTAGAACTGCCCCATAGGGTTTCCAAGGAACAGCTGGTGGATTTGAACTGCTGACCTTTAGGTTAGTAGCTGAATTCTTAACCACTGCACTATCAGGGCTCCAAGTATGATTACGTTGTTGTTGTTAGGTGCCATTGAGTTGGTTCTGATTCATAGCAACCCCACAGGATGGAGTAGAACTATCCCGTATAGTTTCCAAGGAGCAAGTGGTGGATTTGAACTGCAGACCTCTTGGTTAGTAGCCGAGCTCTTAACCACTACACCACCAGGGCTCTTGACTATGATTATATGTATATACAAATATGTATAGAAAAGGAACTGGAAGGATATTTAGCATAACTAAGTATTATTTTGTTCGTATTTGTATCTTTGGCAATCAAAATATTACCTTGCCGTAGTACTTACTCGATAAATACTAGATGAATGACTGAACAAAGAATGAATGAACAATTGTGTTAGAACTGTAGGATTTAAGAGATTTTTCTTTAGTAGATTTACTTCACTCTCCACTTTTTTTCTTTTCACTTTAGACCTTCTGTCTTTATTCTGGGACATATTCACGGGGACAGTGCCGAGTTTTGCCATTATCTTAATAAAATAGCTTTTCCATCAGGAAAAAGAATGGAAATAGATCTGGCAGTGGTCAGAGGACAGAACAGGAAGAAGGTCCTTGTGTGGGGAGCTCAGGGTATATGGGAGGGAGGTAAAAAGAATGTGTCCAGAAATAAAGGGTGTGGAATGACTATCAGAAAGAACACCTGACAATGAGAATTTTTAAAGATTTGACTTTAATTGAACATTATTATTTACAAAATTATTTTAACTGCTAAAATAATCTAGTTTTTTGTTGCTGTTGTTTTGTTCACAGGTAAACTTTGGAGTGTACTTGATGCACACATCTTTGGATTTATCTTCTCCACGTTTCCTGTCTGTAGGATCTCAGGTGCTCCCTGTGTTGAAAGAGAACGGAGAATGCCACCATTAACCTGCTTCTGACAAACATCAAGAGATTATCTCCTAAAAAATGTTTTGTGCATGTATTGAAATTTCTCTTTTACAGTTATCTCTACTATTATTTAGAGCCCTGGTGGCACAGTGGTTAAGAGCTTGGCTGCTAACCAAAAGGTCAGCAGTTTGAATCCTCCAGCCGTTCCTTAGAAACCCTATGGAGCAGTTCTACTCTGTTCTGTAGGGTCACTATGAGTCAGAATCGACTCGATGGCAATGGGTTTGGTTTTCATTTTCTACTGTTATTAAGATCTGCAGTTTGGTTCAGTAAAACTTGCTCTTTTGAATTAGGACAGTCCTTTTCCTTTTGGAGGTAGAGAATGGCTCTCACCTGCTTCCTTCATCCTCTAACTCCTCACTCTCCATGTTTGCACAGGCTGAGCCCAAGAGCAGGTCAGAGGGATCTGTGCTTTCCACAAGCAGAGTCACATGGATGCTGAGCTCACACTGAGGGTGCACAGCCCACACCAGCGAGGCCCCATATGCATTTGAAGTATGACTGGTTTAGTCAAATGAAATTTTTTATGAAGTGCACTGAGAATATGTAACTTATCTAGGTTCTTATTTTGTAGTTTTCCCACACTGTTTTTTTGTCTTTAAAAAAACTTTTTAGGCTCTATTCAAACTCTTTCTACTGAGGCAGGTGTTCTTGAGGGTGTGAGAATGTGCCTCTCTCCTCCTGTGTATATGGTGAAGTCAGGGCCCACACAGGGGCCCAGAGGGTGATCCATGGCCAGACCACGTTCCTTGAGGGAAGGTTTGACTCGGGGTGTTTATGTTTCGAGCAGAAGCACAGACCAGCAACCCCATCCCTCTTGGTTTCTATCCCTGGCCACCATCCTTTTCCCACTTTGAATTGACATAGTGAGGATTGTTCACAAGCCTGAGTTACACTTGGTGATTGCGGTGCTTGTGTGAGTAGCTGTCCTCCCCTCAATAGCCTCATGGGATGGTGTTGGTCCATACACCTGAGAGCCTCCAAGTCCCAATTGAGAGAACTTCAGAGATGCAGGAATCCCATCTGTACCACCTTTGACCTGCGCTCCTGTAGCCTCCAGTTGAGGATGTCCAGTGATGGAAAGCTCGCTTTCTAATGAAGTTATCCATTCCATTGAGTTGTGTTGTTAGAAAGCTCCTTGAATGGAGCTTGTGTCTGCCTTCCTGTGACTTCTAGTCATGGATTCTTGCCCTGTGCTCTGGAGCAACACAGAACATGTGTATTCCTGCATCTGCTTTGCCTGTGTCCTTCTCAAGCATGGTGCACACATGAACCCCATGTCCTTGGCCAGGCCGTCAGTACTTTCCACCTCACTTATTTGTTTCGTTTGCCTTATCAAAGTTCCTGCCCACCACTGCCCCACATCATCTTCCTAAAGCCAGCATCACCATGTCTCTCTGCTGCTGAGCTGTTAGCACATTAGGCTGAGGTTTCCTGGTGAGCTGTTCAAAGCCCTCAGGATTAGGAGCCAGTCTTTTCCATTATCTCATTCGTGGATTTAGTGTTATGGCCGGCACTATGTGGGATTTGAAAGATGAGGCATGGCTTCTGTTCTCAGGGCTGTTAAGCTGGAACCTTGTGCTCGCACTCTCAGTCAGTGTGCAGAATTCAGTGTTAGAAGTGCACCTCTGACTCCGTGGTTCCAGAGTTCAGTGGAAGTGGAGGGAAATGAGGTTAAATGGGCATTTCATATTTTATTACCTTGAACTTTTTATTAAAAATTCAGCTTTGTCCAAGACTCAGCACTACTGTGAGCACGTACCTGGTCACCAGCTAAGTGGTGGGAGAGTCATGCATGGCAGTGATGGACTTACTTCTTGTTCAAGCCATTTTCACGCAGGAGAAAACTGCTTCCAGATGGCATGCTGTAGCATTTTCCAAGACCTTCTGGTGACAGTCGTATCCCATTAAACATGGTGGAAGCCAAGTGAGAAAATATGTTCTAAAAGAATTTGATCACCTGTGTCATCAATATATTTTTAGGTACAAAGGACAACTCATTCTGTTTTTGTCCATACCAATGTCATTTGTTGTAGTAGAGGCTTTAATGACTGATTTCAGACATTTTAATGCAAGTCCCTGCTTTATAGAACAACTATTTAATAAACTACTTATAATTATTGACTTAACGGTGCCAACCATGAACTGTTTACACCCAGACTGTTAAGGGAAAGGACAATAAACTTCATGTTGCATAAGCCACTATTATTTTTTTTATTACAGTAGCAGAAACAGTATTCTAATTTATACATACTCATTATCATATTTAATCCTTGTAAAAACTGCATGAGGTACTATTATTATCCTTATTCAAAAAATCATTTAATGAAATGGAAAAACTAATCTCCAACTTTATATGGAAAGGAATGAGGCCCTAAATAACTAAAGAATTACTTTTTTTTTTGTTGTGTTTTGGGCGAGAGTTTACAGGGCAAATTAGTTTCTCATTAGACAGTTAATACACAAATTGTTTTGTGACATTGCTGCCAACCCCGTGATGTGTCAATACTCTCCCCTTCTCCACCCCAGGTTCCCTGTTGCCATTCCTCCAGTTTTTCTATCCTTTTTTGCCTTCTTGCCTTTGTTTTTAGGCTGGTGCACCCATTAGCCTTATATATATGATTGAACTATGAAGCATGTCCCTCACCTGTGTTATTTTTGGCCCTGTAGACCTATCTAATTTTTGGCTGAGGGGTGAACCCCGGGAGTGACTTCAGCCCTGAGTTAAAGGGGTGTCCGGGGGCCATACTCTTGGAGTTTCTCTGGTCTCTGTCACACCAGCAAGCCTGGTCTTTGTGTATGTGTGTAAATTTGGATTTTGTTCTACATTTTTCTCCCACTGTGTCTAGGACCCTCTGTTGTGATCCCAGCCAGAACAGTTGGTGGTGGTAACCGGGCACCATCTAGTTGTTTAAAGCATTATTGAAGGAGAAGAACAAAGTAGGTGGCCTCACACTTCCCAATCTCAGAACTTTCTATACTGCCACGGTAATCAAAAACAGCCTGGTTAATCCAAAAAACACTAATAAATGTTGGAGAGGCTGCAGAGAGATTGGAACTCTTATACACTGCTGGTGGGAATGTAAAATGGTACAACCACTTTGGAAATCTATCTGGCATTTTCTTAAAAAGTTAGAAATAGAACTACCATACAACCCAGAAATCCCACTCCTCGGAACATACCCTAGAGAAATAACAGCCTTTACACGAACAGATATATGCACACCCATGTTTATTGCAGCTCTGTTTACAATAGCAAAAAGCTGGAAGCAACCAAGGTGTCCATCAACGGATGAATGGTTAAATAAATTGTAGTATATTCACACAATGAAATACTACGCATCGATAAAGAACAGTGACGAATCTGTGAAACATTTCATGACATGGAGGAACCTGGAAGGCATTAAGCTGAGTGAAACTAGTCAAAGGCAAAAGGACAAATATTGTATAAGACCACTACTTTAAGATCTTGAGAAATAGTATAAACTGAGAAGAACACATACTTTTGTGGTTACGAGGGGGGGAGGGAGGGATGGTGGGAGAGGGTTAGTTACTGATTAGTTAGTAGATAAGAACTACTTTAGGTGAAGGGAAGGACAATACTCAATACACAGAAGGTCAGCTCAAATGGACTGGACCAAAAGCAAAGAAGTTTCCGGGATAAACTGAATGCTTCAAAGGTCAGCGGAGCAAGGGTGGGGGTTTGGGGACTATGGCTTAAGGGGACTTCTAAGTCAATTGGCAAAATAATTCTATTATGAAAACATTCTACATCCCACTTTAAAATGTGGTGTCTGGGGTCTTAAATGCTAACAAGCGGCCATCTAAGATGCATCAATTGGTCTCAACCCACCTGGATCAAAGGAGAATGAAGGACACCAAGGTCACACGATAACTATGAGCCCAAGAGACAGAAAGGGCCACGTGAACCAGAGACTTACATCATCCTGAGACCAGAAGAACTAGATGGCGCCTGGCCACAACCGATGACTGCCTTGACAGGGAGCACAACAGAGAACCCCTGAGGGAGCAGGAGATCAGTGGGATGCAGACCCCAAATTCTCATAAAAAGACCAGACTTAATGGTCTGACTGAGACGAGAGGAATCCTGGCGGTCATGGTCCCCAAACCTTCTGTTGGCCCAGGACAGGAACCATTCCCGAACACAACTCATCAGACATGGAAGGGACTGGACAATGGGTTGGAGAGAGATGCTGACGAAGAGTGAGCTACTTGTATCAGGTGGACACTTGAGACTGTGTTGACATCTCCTGTCTGGAGGGGAGATAGGAGGGTAGACAGGGTTAGAAACTGGCAAAATTGTCACGAAAGGAGAGACTGGAAGGAGGGAGAGGGGTGACTCATTAGGGGGAGAGTAAGTGGGAGTATGGAGTAGGATGTATATAAGCTTATATGTGACAGACTGACTTGATTTGTAAACTTTCACTTAAAGCACAATAAAAATTATTAAAAAAAAAAACAAAACAGCCTGGTACTGGTACAATGACAGACACATAGACCAATAGAACAGAATTGAGAATCTAGAGGTAAATCCATCTAGGTGTGGACAGCTGATCTTCAAAAAAAGGTCGAAGTCCATTCAATGGGGGGAGATCGCCTCCTTAGCAAATGATGCTGGCAAAATTGGATATCCATTTTCAGAAAAATGAAACAGGAACCATACCTTACACCATACACAAAAATAACTCAAAATGGATCAAAGACCTAAATGTTAAACCTTAAGCTATAAAGTTCCTGGAAGATAACATAGGGACAAATCTAGGGGTCCTAATCTATAACATGAATACACTCAAACATAACTAAAAATGCACAAACAACAGAAGATAGACTACATACCTGGGACATCCTAAAAATTAAAACCTTAAGTTCATCCAAAGACTTTACCAAAAGAGTAAAAAGAGAACCTATAGATGGGAAATTTTTTTTTGGCGACAACATATCTCACAAGGGTCTAATCTCTAAAATATATAGGAAACTTCTACACCTCAACAACAAAAAGACAATCCAATCAAAAAAACAGGCAAAGGACATGAACAGACACTTCACCAAAGAAGGCATTCAGGTGGCTGACACATGAGGAGATGCTTGTGATCATTAGCCATTAACCAACAAAAAGCTCATTGCTGTCATTAACCATTAGAGAGATGCAAATAAAAACGACAATGAGATACCATCTCACCCTTGCAAAAATGGCACTGATCAAAAAAACAGAAAAATGCTGGCGAGATTGTGTGGAGATTGGAACTCTTTACACTGCTGGTGGGGTTGTAAATTGGTACAACCAATATGGAAAACAGTATGGCACTTCCTTAAAAACGTAGAAATAGAAATACCATACGACTCAGGAACCCCACTCCTAGGAATATATCCTAGAGAAATAAGAGCCATCACACGAATAGACATATGCACGCCCATGTTCTTTGCAACATTATTCACAATTACAAAAGGGTGGAAACAATCTAAGCATCCAACAGTGGATGAATGGATAAACTGTGGTACATACAGACGATGGAATACTACACAATGATAAAGAGTAACAATGAGTCTGCAAAACATAACATGGATGAATCTGGAGGACATTGTGCTGAATGAAATAAGTCAACCACAAAAAGACAAATATGATACTACTTTTATAAAAAGTCAAGAACAGGTTTACACACAGAAGGCAAAGTTCTTTGATGGTTACTAGGGATGGGAGGGGTCGGAACACATGTTAATTCTGGTGAAAGGAAAGGCAATAAACAATATGGGGGAAGTCAGCACAACACGACCAAGGTAAATGAAGATGCTGAGAGGTACACAAGAATAAAGGACAACTATGGTAAATGCCAAAAAAAAAAAAAAATATTACATCTGTCTGTCTCCACTAGATGGTAAGCTCCATGAGGATGGCCTGCGCCTATTTCGTTCAATAGTACCTATTCAGTGTTGGCAGATAGTAGTTGCTCAATACAATTTATTAACTGACTGGCTTTACTAAAGCAGCCCTGTTTTTATAGTTAATTAATTATAAATGTATTTTGTCTGTAGGGTCTACTTTTAATATTTCTTGTATGAGATTTTAGCTAGAAATGTATTTTGTGTATTCTGTGAAGTGGCTTCATATTCAGAATTCTGGAGCATTTAGGATTCTTATGACCCTTCCTTGGTTCCCATTTCGTAGTGTTCAGCCATATGTGCTCCTGTTGTTGTTAGGTGTTGTCGAATCGGTTCCGACTCATAGCAACTCTATGCACAACAGAACGAAACACTGCCCGGTCCTGCGCCATCCTTGCAATCGTTGTTATGCTTGAGCTCATTGTTGCAGCCACTGTGTCAATCCACCTTGTTGAGGGTCTTCCTCTTTTCCGCTGACCCTGTACTCTGCCAAGCATGATGTCCTTCTCTAGGGACTAAAAGAATACAAAAAGCAAAAATAATCTCACATCCCTTGGATTTAGTTCTAACACCACATCTCTGAGAGTCACAGAAAGTAAAAAAAAAAAAAAATTTTTTTTTTACATGTTGTAAGTACAGGTAACAGCAACAAGTCTTTCTGGATGTTCCCTTCACAGTCCTTATAGCCAGGGGACAGATTTTTCTGCATACTTTAGAGCAAGTCCAAAAAGTCACTTGAGGCGGGTGGTGGTGCTGATGCCTTCCCATCGAGACTCAATCTCATTCCCTTCTCCACCTTGTGGGATGGAGAAGGGTAGATAGTGATTCCTTCCTCCTGTCAAAAGATGTTGTCTTAGGCTAGGTTCTAAATTTTTTTTTTTTTTTTAGAGAAGCAAAATCAGTGAAGGGTGTGTGTGTGTGTGCGTGCGCGCACATATATGTATATATACAGAGAGATTTATATCAAGGAAATGGCTCACGTGGTTGTAGAGGCTGAAAAGTCCCAAGTCCGTGGATTAGGCTGGAAGCTTCTCCTGACTCATGTAGCTGCAGGGCTGATGAGCCCAAGATTGGCAGGTCAGATCAGATGGCAGGCCTCTGGCTCGCAGGCTGTGGAGGCTGATGAATCCCAAGATTGGCAGGTAAGACAGCAGGCCACTGGCTCAAGTCCTAAGAACCAGAGGTCAGATGCAGGATCCAGAGCGAGAAAAAGCCAGTGATCTTTGCCGGAAAGTCCACATATATCAGATGCAGGCCACAGCCCCAATGAATCTTCCTTTCAACTGATTGGCTGCTCATAGCAAATCTCATCATGGAAGTGATTACATTATATCAGATCTCATTATGGAGGTGATTACATCATTACACAGCTGCCAGACTATATCATAACTGCCAAACCACTGAGAATCATGGCCCAGCCAAATTGACACATGACCATCACTGATGTCCATTCATTTGCTTCTTCATCCAGTGCATGCTATGCAGGTTGTAGGGTTACAGAAATGAAGAAGTATTTGCATTCAAGGATCTCATCATCAAAACACCATCTGGGGGGAAGACAGACAAATAAAAAGTTAGGTATGAGAGATAACATCTTAAAACCATCCCCACTGCCATCGAGTCAATTCCGACTTATAGCGACCCTGTAGGACAGAGTAGAACTGCCCCATAGAGTTTCCAAGGAGCGCCTGGTGGACTTGAACTGCCGACCTTTTGTTTACCAGCCGTAGCACTTAACCACTACGCCCCCAGAAACATAATACACTCCAATTTGTGCATGTGTTGTTTGGGGTTTATTTAAAGTGTCCAGGAGATGTCCTTTGGTGAAAAGATTCCAAAAGAGCAAAAAGTACACTTGAACGTTCCCAGATATCAGTCCCTGATGTTGTAGTTGACCTCTAGGCTAAGACAGATGGCCTACATTCCAAGTCACCCAGGCTAAAGCTCATTTAGAACCTGGCTTTTCATACACATTCCATACTTGGTCTTCTTTTTGTGAAAATAGAATATAAAGTGGTTAGAAAACCCACCTAGCCACTGTGGTAAGCACTCAAAGTGAATGGTGAGTGCAATGGGATATACCACAGGGAATAGACCTGCAGGGTATGTTTCTGAAAGGGGTGATGCAGGAGTGGGGAGGAGGAGGGGGAGGTCATTTCAGAGGGAAGCAACAGCAAGCGCAAAGGCATGAGGGGAAGACATAGTGTGAAAAGTGGTCTCTGTACAAACTAACACACTAGTGGACTTTCATGGGGCAAGAGGGGCTGAAGAAAATCCTTTTAATTGTTAGGAGTCAAAGATTAATGGGGGAAAGTTACCCAAAACCAGTTTCCATCAAATCAATTCTGACTCACGATGACCCCACATATGTCAGAGTAGAATTATGCTCCATAGAGTTTTCAATGGCTGAATCAGAAGTAGATTGACAGGCCTTTCTTTCTAGTCCATCTTAGTCTGGAAGCTCTGCTAAAACCTGTTCACATCAAACAACACAAAGCCTCCACTGACAGACGGGTGGTGGTTGCACATGAGGTCCATTGGTTGGGAATCAAACCCTGTCTCCCGCAAGAAGATGAAAATTCTACCATTGAACCACCATTGCCCCTATAGACTATTGTGTTGTTGGTGTTGTTAGGTGCCATCGAATCGGTTCTGACTCATAACGACCCTATACACAACAGAACAAAACACTGCCCACTCCTGCACCATCCTCACAATTGTTATGCTTGAACCCATTGTTCCAGCCACTGTGTCAATCCATTTCCTCGAGGGTCATTCTCTTTTTCACTGACCCTCTACTTTACCAAGCATGATGTCCTTCTCCAGAGACTGGTGCCACCTGATAACATGTCCAAAGTATGTGAGACAAAGTCTCTCCATCCTAGCTTCTAAGGAGCATTCTGGCTGTATTTCTTCCAAGACAGATTTGTTCGTTCTTCTGGCAGTCCACGGTATATTCAATATTCTTCACCAACACCATAGTTCAAAGCCATCAATTCTTCTTTCAGTCTTCCTTTTTCGTTGTCTAGCTTTCGTATGCATATGAAGCAATTGAAAATACTATGGCTTGGGTCAGGCATACCTTAGACCCCAAAGTGACATCTTTGGTTTTTAATACTTTAAGGAGGTCTTTTGCAGAAGATTTGCCCAATGCACTAGGTGGTTTGATTTCTTGACTGCTGTTCCCATGGGTGTTGACTGTGGATCTAACTAAAATGAAATCCTTGACAACTTGAAATGACAAATGAAATCCAGCAACACACAAGCCACCACAGTATGACAAATTGACAAACGTGTGGGTAGAAGGAATATTAGCCAGGCTAAATAATACAAAGTACTGTAACAAGCAAACTAGAAATCTCAATGACTTAATAATTGTAGCGATGGTGGTGTTGAGCATGGTGGTACATTCTGTGATGTCGTGCTTGGCAGAGTTTACAATGGTGTCTACCTTGGAGGAGTTTAGATTCCCATTGAACAAGTTCTACACAGATTGTTCAGTGACATTGGTTACATTCTTTACAATACCTGAGCATTTTCATTATTTCTGTTCTGGTTGTTTCATGTCCATTAATCTAGCCCAATATCTTCTAATACACTCATTCTCTGCTTAGTCTTGTTTGAGTTAGTTACTACTGTTTCCAACTAAGAATTCTGACCAATAGAAAATTTGGTACCTGAAGTTGTTGTTGTTAGTTGCTGTCAAATCAGCTTTGACTCGTGGCAACTTTTTATATAACAGAATGGAACATTGTCCGGCCCTGTGCCATCTTTGTGATCACTGGTTGCTTGAGTCCAGTTGTGTGGCTATTGTGTCAACCCATCTCATCGAGGGTTTCGCTTGTTTTCACTGACCCTCTACTTTACCAAACATGATGTCATTTTCTAGCAATTGGTCTTGCCTGATGACATGTCCAAAGTAAGCGAGCCAAAGTCTTGCCACCCTTGCTTCTAAGGAACATTCTGGTTGTATTTCTTCTAAGACTGATTTGTTTGTTCTTCTGGCAATCCACGGTATAATCAGTATCCTTTGCAACACCACAATTAGAATTCATCAGTTCTTCTTTTATCTTCCTTTTTCACTGTCCAACTTTTGCATCCTACCAAAACGTCCAAAAAACGAAACTGGCTCAATGGAGAAGATGGGTAGTGGATAGTAAGGACTCAACTATTTAAAACTGGGAGGTTGGTAACCTTCGTTATGTAGTGGTAAAATATTTGGTCAAATTGTTGCCTGTTGTCTTTTGGGACACTGATGATATGACAAACATATGGCATGTGTTAGAAGAAATAGGAAAAATTCACAACATTGGGGCTTCTTTCTACAGCTTTCAGCACAGTTATACACAAGAGAGAGAAGCTCAAGCTAGAAGAGAACCAAATCAAGGGCATGATCATCACATAATTTGTTAAGAAATAAGGTGGACAAAAGGGCTTGTAGAAAACTTAAAGCATAGTTTAGAAGTGTGCTCCCAAATCTCATAATTCTTGACAAGAATTGTTGCGTGGCTTTTAATACATGGAATTGACTGAAATAAAAACACTGACTTTTTTTTTTTGAGAGCTCTATAATGGCAATAAGACTACCAGCCTGGATTAAAAGGGACTGAGACTGTTCAGGATATTCAAAAAAACAAAAAAACCTTTCTAGGCCCCCAACTTTCTATGAACAAAAAGTAAGATGAGAAAGGTACTCAGCCATCAAAAAGGGCATATTCCCTAATGTCATTTCCAGAAGTGGCCAAGGGGTGTTATGGGAAGGAAAAGATCTTTTAAAGGGCAGATCCAAGAATCACAGAGAACGATGGACTGATAAAGAAATATAAGGTCATTGTGGGAAAAGTAAGAAATACAGATGGAAAAAAAGAGAGAGAACCTTTTATTTTACCACCCTACCAGAGATAAAATTAACCTTGAATGCTTTGGCATATAGGCTTCCAGACTTTTCCCTCTGCATCCAAGAATATCGTGTCCTTCAGTGCAGCATATCTTAGTGCTTTTGGGACTCTGCTCTTTGCATTGATGCAAAAGCCAGGACTCTTGTCTTAAGCTCAGTCCTGGGTTTTCTTAGCAGCTGCCTGGGAGATTAGGGCACAGTTCTGCCTTTCCTTGGAGATCTTGGCTGGATGCTACCCTGGGCTCTGTTCTGCCTCACTGTCATCCTCTCTGGCCTTCTTCACTGGTTTTGCTCAACAAACTTTAATCGATCACCTAATCTGTGCCAGGCACTATGCTTGGTCCCGGGAGCATAAAGATGAATTATACATGGTCCCTGCCCTCAATGAGCTGACAGAGGGCCCAGTAGGGAGTCAACATGTAAACAGAAACCATGAAAATAATCTAGCTATTAATTATGATATCGTTCCCATGGGGGAAAATCACCTTTTCTACAACTTGCTCTGTAATTTTTTTTCTTGCTTTGCAATTTAGATCTCACACTGAAGCATTTAAAAACGACCCTACACATAGTTTGGTCCCTAATTTAAGAAAAAAAAAAATGTGTAAAACCTGCTTTAACATGGCTTTGGCTAAGAAACCTGTATGGAATTAAAATGTTTATGTTGGACTTGTAGTTTTTGGACCCATTTAACATATTTTGTTGTTAGGTTCAAAATAGCCTTAAAAAAATCAAGTTGTTTAATCATGCTGAGTCATTCATTTACCCAGAGATAATTAATTCTTAACTGTTAAGCAAGGTAGTTGTCCACTCTTTATAAAAGGTGCAAGAAAACTGCTCACTTAGTGATTAAGCGGCAGAGCAGTACGTAAATACTGGAATTTTGACTGCAGTAACTGGAGGTGAGCGCTCGTTAAGATTATACTTTTTTGGACAAAAAAAAGTGCTTATTTTCTTAATAAAAATAACTGATACTTGAATGAATATTATGAGTTGTACTAAAATGTTTTGCATAAATTTTATTTAATTCTTACAACAATCCTGTGGTATAGGTATTAATGTCTACACTCTACAAATGTAAAACTGGGAAACTCAGGCTTAGCAAGGTTAAATGACCCGATCAAGAAGAGAGTATACAGCAGCGTTAAGATTTGAATCCAGGTCTGTCACTTCACCATTGTGATAAATGGCTACATAATAATTATGGGCAGTGTTTTAAGCACATTACATGTATTAATCACTTAATCTTCTTTAATAACTTTATGAGGAAGCTACTACCATTATCATCTCTACTTTAGAGGTGAGGAAACCAAGGTACAGAGAGGGTACAGAGAGATCCCAGAGCTGGTAAATTGTATGACTGGGATTTGAACCGGGCCTCCTAATTCAAGAATCCATGCTCTCATCACCTAACTCAAAGAAAGGCACTTGTCCTGGAGGATTTTTTTTTCTTTGTAATTGTTCCTTAGGTGAAAGTTTATTATTAAAGTTAATTTCTCATACAAAAATTTATACACATACTGTTCTGTGACACTTGTTGCAATCCCTATAATGTGACACCACATTCCCTCTTTTACCCTGGGGTTTCCTGTGTCCATCCAACCAGCTCCTGTCCCTTCCTGCCTTCTCATCCTGCCTCCAGATAGGAGCTACCCATTTGGTCTTGTGTATCTGCTTGAACTAAGACGCACACTCTTCATGAGTATTATTTTATGTTTTATAGTCCAGTTTAATCTTTGTCTGAAGAATGGGCTTCAGGAATGGTTTTAGTTTTGGGTTTACAGAGCATCCAGGGGCCATGGCTTCAAAAGTTCCCCCAGTCTCAGTCAGACCATTATGTCTGGTCTGTCCTGAAGGATTTTATCTTGAGAATAAACAAATGTTCAGGGTAGTCATGCATAAACTCTTCTAGTTTATTGCAAGGTAGTCATGGCAAAACACACAAATAAGGCTTTAGGACATTCATTTGGCATTGGAGAATCACAATTAACAAATTACAACGTTAGTTTAAATGTTAGAGTCCAAACCTTTAGACTTCTAGATTTTTCTTTAACAAGTAGTCTTGGGGAGGAGGTTTGACTATCGGTCAACTCAGAAGAGGCCCCCCATAGCTAGGGTGCAAGGTCGGTTGTGGCAAGCAGTATCTCAGCAGGCTTCTCAGTCTTCAGACAGACAGCCACAGAGACTTTTTACTTCTATCTTCTCCAAAAATGAGCAGAAATCCACAGGTTTATATACCATTTGTGCTATCATGTTTAACTATAATTGGTATGATTTATTGCCAGTTAAGGGCATGGTTGTATGACATATTTATATTTTGGTAATTTATAGCGATTTGAATTACTGTCCTTAAAAAAAAAAAACCAAACTCACCATTGAGTCAATTCCAACTCATAGTGACCCTATATTGTCCATAAGGCTTTCATTTACTACATGTTTCAAGGCCAAGTTATTTAATTAATTAAAAACAATGAGCAAACCAACCATAAGGAGCAAGAAAGAATGAAGGAAACCAAAAACACGAGGGAAAGATTAGTCCAAAGGATTAATGGACCACAATTACCACAGCCTCCACCAGACTGAGTCCAGCACAACTAGATGGTACCCAGCTACCAACACCGACTGCCCTGACAGGGATTAAAATAGAGGTTCCCGGACAGAGCTGAGAAAAACGTAGAACAAAATTCTAACTCACAAAAAAAGACCAGACTTATTGGCCTGACAGAGACTGGAGAAACCCCGAGAGTATGGACCCCAGACATTCTTTTAGCTCAGTAATGAAATCACTCCTGAGGCTCACGCATCAGCCAAAGATTAGGCAGACCCATAAAACAAAATGAGACTAAAGGAGCACACCAGCCCAGAGGCAAGGATTAGAAGGCAGGAGGGGACAAGAAAGCTGGTTATAGGGAGCCCAAGGTCGAGAAGGGAGAGTGTTGACATGCTGTGAGGTTGGTAACTGTCTTAGTCATCTAGTGCTGCTATAATACAAATACCACAAGTGGATGGCTTTAACAAAGAGAAATTTATTTCCTCACAGTAAACGTAGGCTAAAAGTCCAAATTCAGGACATCGGCTCCAAGGGAAGGCTTTCTTTCTGTTGGCTATGGAGGAAGGTCTTTCTCATCAATCTTCCCCTGGACCAGGAGGTTCTCCACACAAGAACCCTGGGTCCAAAGGACACACTTTGCTCCTGGCACTCCTTTCTTGGTAGTTTGGGGCCCCCTCGTCTCTCAGCTCTCTTCTCTGTTTTGTATCCTAAAAGAAACCAGCTCAAGACACAATCCAATCCTACAGATTGAGTCCTGCCTCATGAACACAACTGCTGCCCATCCCTCCTCATTAACATCAAAGAGGCAGGATTTACAACACACAGGAAAATCACATCAGATGAGAAAAATGGTGGACAATCACAATGCTAGGAATCATGGCCCAGCCAAATTGATACACACATTTTTGGGGGACACAATTTAACCCATGACAGTAACCAATGTCATAAAACAATATGTGTACTAATTGTTTAATGAGAAGCTGATTTGTTCTGTAAACCTTCATCTAAAGTACAAATATATATATATATATATATATATGGGTTAAAAAACATAACAAAACAAAACAAAAAAAACAGACCTACTAGACTAAAAATATATATATATATATATATATATATTTTTTACTAGACTGGTTGAGACTGGAAGACTCCCCAAAAATATTCTTCAGACCTTGAACTGAAACTAACCCCTGAGGTCACCTTGTAGCTAAATAACAAATTGCCTCAAAAAATAATGAATATCACCCTTAAGTACTATGCTCCTTTAAAAAAATCACCTATATGAGACCAAAGAGTTAACAATTAAAACAAAGATAAGAATGTGAGGAATCAGGAAAACCAGATTAATGAAACAGAACAACCAGAATGGAAATAATAAGAATGTTCACACATCGTGAAGAATGTAACCAATGTCACTGAACAACTTGTGCAGAGATAGCTAAGTGGGAACCTAAACTGCCGTGTACACCTTCACTGAAAACACAATAAAATATTATTTTAAAAATTATGGGAATTGTTCAGTGACATATTTATGTTTTGCTAATTTATAGAGATTGATTAATGTTACATTCCATTATCATAGAATGCAGGTGCACAGCCCAGTTTGGGGAAGTTATTTATGACTTACTTCACATACTTCTACTACCCATCTCAAAGGTTAGAACAACTTTTTAATGACTTACAGTTAATGGTCGCAGAGTATCATAGAAATATAGATGTTTCTAAGTTCAGAAATTCTCTTTTTTTTAAGAAGCATTATAAAAATATCATGACAGTATAAAAAGGATCATAGATGCATACATAATAGTGAAGTAACTTGAAAACATCGCGAAAGCACATTTAATAGCACAATTGCTTATTTAAGAATTGCTTTGATTTTTTTATGAAGTCTAATTTATCTCTTTTTTTCTTCTGTTGCTCGTGCTTTTGTGGTCATATATAAGAATACATTACCAAGCCCAAAGTCATGAAGATTTACTCCAGTGTTCTTTTCTAAGAGTTTTACGGTTTTAACTTCTCTATTTAGGTCATCGATTCATTTTGAGTTAATTTTTGTATATGGTATGAGGTAGAGGTCCAATTTCATTTTTTTGCCTGTGGATATCCAGTTGCCCAAACAGCATTTGTTGCAGGACTGCTTTGCCTTCGATCCAAGTAAAAATGTTATAAAGTTAGCATGTCTAAGTCATTCATTCGTGGTCTACGTAGGCTGTTGTGTGCTTTGCATTACACTGGATAGTGATCATGAGAAAAAGAAAAGTCATGGTTGCTGTATTCAGTGAGCTTAGTGGCTCCAATCAGATGATCATAAGACCATGGCGATTTGAGAGAGGTACAGAGGCAGGGTTTGCCTGAGGTGGGGAGGAGAGGAAAAGCCCCACAAAGATGGTCAGAGCTGTGTCATCGCCTTTGGGTTCTAGACAGAAAGCTGTCCAAGCTGAAGTTGCCATGCCCACTCCCACCCACAACTCTCTCTGGCCTCCAGGTCTATGGCAGAGAAGGAGGTGAACAGCCTTTTTAGAACACGCCCCAACCCACCAGCTGGGGTGAGAGAAGCTGGGAACAGGAAGGCAGCTCCAGTAGTGGCATTTTCTCTTTAGGGGACCCTACCCTGATCAGGGGAAGCCATTGGGACCAGCTGTGCCCTATCTTTCTCAGCTTTCCTTTATCGGTAAGGAAGGTGGTGAGCTGCTGGGGAAAGCAGATCATGAAGATCCAGCGGATCCAGAGATCCAGTGCTGGAACTGAATGCTGACTAACAGTTAGGTATGTCCTGATACCAAGGGTTCACCAGGGACCCGGGCTGTAGCAGTATTCTGAGCACCCAGTATCTCTGAGAACAGCTGAGGCTTTTCTCAACAGGGAGAGAGTTCAGGGCAACCCAGGAGTGGAAGGAAAGCTAGGACCCATCTGGCAAACACTTCCAGCCTTTCTCCAATTTCCCCCTCTTGTGCTGGTAGAGCTAGCTGCTACACATCTCACCTTATAAACCCCAAAATCAGAATTGTGACAAACAAGATCCTATACGAGCAACCTACTGAAAATCTCTAAGCCTCCTCTGAAAAGTGAGGAAAATGATGGTACCTACCTTATAAAGTTGTTTAAAAATTAAACGAGACAATTCGTATTCAGTGTTATGCCTAAAAACAATGCCTGAATGGATAAGTGCTTGGCTGCTAACTGAAAGGTCAGCAGTTCAAACCCACCAGTGGCTCTGTAGGAGAAAAGACTTGGCAAGCTGCTCCCTTAAAGATTATCACCTAGAAAACCCTATTGGAAAGTTCTACTTTGTCTATAGAGTCACCGTAAGTCGGAATTGACTGGACAGCACCTAACAACAACAAGCCACATCTACCACCTGATGGCAGTATTAGGTAACTGCAGATTTTTTCCCTACTCGAGGAGCCAAAAACTTGTTCGAATTGGGCCAGCAAATCCTAAACAGAAGATAGCAAACATTATGGCTCCTCTGTCTCTCTGCCTGCCTTCTTTCATGGACCAGATTTGAGGAAAGTTTCATTACGATGTTGAAGTCTTTCACAAGTTAGTCTCTGAATTATCTCTTGGTCAGATTATTTTTCAACCTACATTGTAAAACCATTGTGGAAACCCTATGTTTCTTACCACCATCTATCTCATCTGTCAGTTTGTTGTACTATGATGACTTGTGCGTTGCTATGATGCTGGAAGCTATGCCACCAGTATTTCAAATACCATAGTAGACAGGTCTCGGCTGAGCTCTTAGACTAAGGCAGACTAAGAAGAAAGGACCAGTAATCTACTTCCAAAAATCAGCCAATGAAAACCTTATGGATCACAACAGAACACTGTCCAATTTGATTGCTTTGAACATGTCATCAGAGAGATCAACTGCTAGAGGACATCTTGTTTGGTAGAGGGCCAATGAGAGTGAAGGAGATCCTTGGTGAGATGGATTGGCACTGTAGGCATAAAAATGGACTTGAATGATGCAGGACAGGGCAACAGTTCCTTCTGTTGTATAGAGGTCACCATGAGTTGGAGTTAATTCAACAGCAGCTATCTGTCAATCTATGTGTCTTAGGATTTTGTTTTAAGGATGCAGCTTTGAACTGGCTCTTTTTGTCAGGAAGAAACAGAAGTAGAAACAGAAAGAGAGAGAGAGGATTAGTTTTAATATACAGTACCATTTTTCAGCAGCAGATCCAGGCTGTGTGAGCCTGATGATTGTACAATTTTAAATCCATTTTTAAGGAAAAGAATACATAATTACAAAATAGAAATTAGGTACAAAAATGAATGTTTATTTGCAATGGAAAAGAGGGGGCTATAGAAGGGATCTGTGCAAATGAGGGGCCCTAAGCTTTGTTAGTTTTGCAGTGAATCCACCTTTGCCTGATTTTCTTGCTGTTCTCCTTCCCTGATGCTTCTAAGCATGGCTCAACCTTTCATAGGATACTTTGTTCCTGCTTTTTGCAGTTTTACAGAATGAACTACTTTTGTTCACTTTCTAAAGTAAACATCCACATGAAGATCTGTTCTGGTCTTCTCTCTCCCACCTGTGGATGCAGCCTAATTGTTTCATCATCACTCTGAGATAGTAACTCACCTGGACAAGGCTTGCTGCAGTCAGGACAGAGTCCACCACTGACCTGGGGGTTTCCTTCCCACATGGGTGTCACAGTTCGCTGTGTAGTTATCCAAAATTCTTACTCTCTCATCTTCTCCAGGGGTACAAGGAAACATTATGACATTATGTTTATCCACAGTTTGGTAAATTATGGGTTTCTTTTAGCTAACTAGATCACTAGCTAAAGCTTTTGAAGTAGAAAAGGTGATGCCACCTCACGAAAATGATTGAAAAGTGGACACTCAAGACCCTTCTACCCCCACACAATGTCTTTCCAGAGGCTGAAGTCAATGTTCACTGAGTATTCTGTGTTTCACTCTATAAACATTTTGCATACTTCAACATGGTTTTCATGAATACACTTTAATGGATGCATAGTTGCATTTATTTTATATAAGTAATGAAAATATACTCGTATTGACAGACATACGCGTTCCTAGTTTTTCATTTTATAAGTAGCCCTGCAATAAGCTTTGTTATTTGTTTTTACTTTTGCTAAATTATTTCCTAAGACCATTAATGGGATTCTGGGATAATCATTGTGAAGATATTGCTAGGTATAGCCATAATGATTTCCAAAGAAATGTACCAATTTAAAACATGCAGTGTCTCAATAGCATGCAGACCCAGCCAAATCAGATTCCCTGGGTGGGCCTCCCAGGCATGGCATAAGGATAATTCACTCTTCCTCTGTGTAGCTATATCCGAGCCTTTTGAGCCTTTTGTGTTTATAGCACCTTTTTATTCCTGTGGAGCCCTGGTGGCTAAGTAGCTAAGAGCTCAGGTGGCTAATCAAAAGGTGGGCAGTTTGAATCCACCAGTCGCTCCTTGGAAACACTATGGGACTGTTCTATTCTGTCCTACAGGGTGGCTGTGAGTTGGAATCGACTCCACCGGCACACAACAACATTCCCATGGAGGCAGCTAAAAATAGCTTCAGGGTTTAGCGAAGGTAGAAGTGTGCAGAGTGAACAGAGCAACCCCACTCCTTTCTCCATCCAGTTCTAGAATGCTTGACTTAAGGCTAGGAGGCTGAAAGATACAGGCCACTGTGAGGTCCACGTGCCCTATGTCTATTGAAAACTGGAAAAATGGATACCTGTGTTATACAGTAGTAAAACTGGCAAGACAATTAACTGCAGTATCTTGAAAGATAGAAGTGTATCTAATGAAATTATAGACTTGGCTAAGGAGATCTCTAGATAGTATATTGAAAATATCAGTTGGGTGCTTCAAGCTGTATATAATAAGGTATCTGTTTGCAATCAGAATTTAGAGGAAATACAGAGGATCTAAGACTTGCTATGTTAGAAAACTGCCTCCAGTCTGTCCAGCCAACAAAGGATTATTGAAGTAAGAAACAACCTTGGTAAAGATAAATTTTAAAATATGGCAGTACCACACAAAAGCATCACAAGAATAAAAACTACAGACCAATATGTTTTATGAATATAGATGCAAAAATCTTCAACAAAATACTAGCAAACTCAATCCAACACCATATTATATAAAATTTTTCAAAAAATTGACAAGAAATTTGCTAGAGCTAATAAATGATTTCAGCAAAGTGACAGGGTACAAGACCAACACACAAGAATCAACATTTTTTTTTTTAAATCATTTGTGTTTCTATATACCATCGAAGAACAATTTGAAAAGGAAATCAAGAAAATAATTCTACTTACAACAGCACCGAAAAGAATAGCAATTTTCTTCCCACTTTTCCTAGGCTAGACCTGTTTTTTTTTACCTAGTGTTCTTAGGGCAGCAATTCAATAGGGTGAGAGCAGACACTGTAAGGCCTCTTGAGGCCTAGTTTCAGAAGCCACAGAATGTCATTTCCACCATATCTACTGGTCAAAGCCAGTCACAAATTAACCCCAATTCAAGGGGTAGGGGCATAGACTCCAACTTGTTTTTTTCTTTTTAATTTTGGTGTTGTTGTAGAGAATATACACAGCAAAACATACATCAATTCAACAGTTTCTACATGTACAATGCAGTGACATCTTCAAGTTGTGCAACTGTTCTCATCCTGATTTTCTGAGGTGTTCCTCCTCCATTAACATACACTCACCACCCCCTAAGGTTTGTATCTAATCTTTACTCCACCTTTTGATGGGAGGTTTGGCAAAGTCATAATGTAAAATCGTGGGAATACAAGAGATGGGAGGAACATTGTGGCCACCTTTGCCAACAAAAGTACCACACCAAGGCAAGTGTGAGGATAGAATAAAGATTCTTTAAACATTACTCGATGTCACTGGGTACTGGGTTAGACATTAAAGCTTTAAAAAAAATTACCCTTTCTCAGGAAGCTGCTGGGATATGTGCTTACAAAACTGAAGTGTAAACCAAGAAAGACAAGTGACCTGGGAACTAGAGGCTTCCAAAAAGAGAGAAGCTAAGGAAACTTCCAAGAGGATAAAGCTGAGAGAAACACATTCCAAATTGGAGCAAGAGGATGGAGAACTCCAAGAGAGATGTCTCTAGGAAGGATGTCTTGGGGAAAAATATAGAACTGATAGATTATTCAACAGTACTGAGGGGCATTTTCAGAGTTGTTGAAGGATATGAGAATATTTAGCCAGCTGTTCAAGAAAAATATAAGTAAATGAAAAAAATAAAAAGAGGCAAGTATGAACTCCAGGAAAAACAAAGAGCTATATAAGAAAGGCCATGTAATCATGTACACTACTTGGAATAATTTTTGAATCACTGAATAAGAATAATTAAAATTGTGATAAACTGTATTGGGAGGATGAAGAAAGAGAAGTAGAGTATAAAGATGCTAACATTCTTATGTAGCATGAAAGAAAGTTATTGTATTGATACATTGATTAAAATTTCATAGACCAAGGTATAGCTGTATACTCACATTATTTAGAAATGAGTGTCTCTGGGAAGTGGGGTTGCGGGGGTGGAGGTTGTAAAATAGGGACCTGGTTTTATGTTCAAACTTTTTATTACTCTCTGACCTTTTAAACTAAGAGAAAGTATTGCATTACAAAAAAAGAGTCACTTAAAAATAGATTGAGAAAAAAACATTGGCTGTTAATCAGAGGAAAAATTATTACTAACAGCAGTCTCAAAGGAGTTGTCAGGGCAAAAACCTTTATAAGATTGAACAATAGCCTATATAATTAAACATTTTAAAGGTTTCATTTTAGGTGCCAGTCATTGTTTGAAATTTTAAGATTAAAATTGAGTAAGACAAACTCCTGTCCTGAAAGTCTTTTGGTTTAGGGGGTTAGGCATATAGGTAGGTATATATTTACAATGCAATGTGAAAAGTGCTACAAAACAGGCATGTATAAATTTACTTGAGATCACAGAGGATAGACAGTCCTTGTCTGGGATGGAGTTGGAGATAGCTTTCCAGAAGAAGTGACCTTAGAAATGAGTGTTAAAGATAAGTGGGTTTAGTTGGCCAACTAGATAGCTGCCATTGAGTTGATTCCGACTCATGATGCCACATGTGTGTCAGAGCAGAACTGTGCTGCATAGGGTTTTCAGTGGCTGATTTTTCAGAATTAGACCAACAGGACTTTCCTCTGAGGCAACGCTGGGTGGACTCCAACCTCCAACCTTTCTGTTAGCAGTCAAGCACATTAACCGTTGGCACCACCCAGGACCTCTGGCCAGCTAGATAGGAAGGACAATCGAGGTTGAGGTGCCCACTGTGAAACAGCTTGACATGTTATGGGAAAGGTAAGAAGTTTAGTGTGGCTTGCAATAGGGTGTGACATGGGAAATGGCCAGTGATGGGTCTGAAGCAGTGGGCTGGAACAGGTCTTAGAGGGCCTTGTGAATCATGCTGAGGGGTTTGGTGTATAAGAATTTTACTTTATGGTACAACATGTCAAATTCACATTTTGGAAAGATCACGGGCTCTGGGGGAGCCAGGGGAAGATCACATTCAGAGCACAAGACTAGAGAAGGGAGACTCATTAGAAGACTAGCATTGGGTGTGAAGGCTAGAGAAGAGCAAAGAATTGAGGAATATTTCAGAGGCAGATTTTGTGGCCTGTCAGAGTGATCAGTTGCAAGATATAGGAGTCAAAGATGACTCCGATGTTCACTCATTCATCAGGCACTTACTATGTGCCTTCTCTGTGCTAGGTGCTCTGATAGCACTGGGGGTATGGAACTGAAAACCGCGTGGTTCCTGCCTGAAAGGAGCTTTCAGTTTAGTGGGAGCACAGAGAATCAATGAATAGTAAGTGACACTGTGATGTTCTATGCTCTGAGGGCTCTGACAGCATCGGAACCAGCAGGCTGGCAGGCAAAGCAGCCAGGCAGGTATCAGCCTTGCCGAGGAGGTTCTGGATAGGCAGCCTGTTTGGGTGTGGGGTTGAGGGTGTCATTTACTGTAGTGTGGTAACCAGGGTGAGGATGCTGTGAGTTGCCCAGTGAAAAACAGGGCCTCAAGGTGAGGACAGTGTATCTCTCTGTGGGTGTAGAGTTTAACACCATATGCAGGCAGGCTGGGGAGTATTGGATTCCTCAGGGGAATGGAAAGGAAACTGAAGAGGGCCAAAAGGAGAACAGAACCCACAAGGACTTGAGAAAAAGCTGCCAAAGAGAGAGAAGGAGAACCCAGAGTGGAAAGAGCTATTGTGGCTGGAGGGAAGAGAATTTGGGAAAAGAGTGGTCCAGGGTGACAGATGCTGCCATGAAAGTGGGTAGTGGGGTTGAGGTATTCCTTGGATGGGGTAGTTAGGATGGCACCAGATGCTGTGGAGCAAAGAGGCTGTGAGGATGCTGAGAAATGAACCTGGCTGTCTTTCAGAAGTTGATTAGGAAGTGAAGAAGAAATAAGTCAGTGAGCTGAGAGTGAGCAGTGGGTTTCATAAAGCATAGAGATAGAGCTTTCAGGATGGAAAGCACTTGAATAAATGTTTATTCTCATCCAGAGTGGCTATATAACTTGTGAGGCCCAGTATAAAATGAATATGAGGGGCCTCTTGTTAAAAAAGTATGAAGCATTTGCCAGTGGCAACAGCAGAGTGTGACACCAGCATGGGGCCCTTCTATGGGCAGGGCCCGGTGTGATGGCAGAGACGCATGGCCACGAAGCTGGAAGGGAGGAGGAAGGTAGCTGGGTGAGTGACAGAGCTCATCCCAGAGCAAGTGGCGAGGAAGAGACCCAGGGCCCAGGTGGAGGTAGAGCATTGAACAGGAGGACAAACAGGGCTTTGGTCATCCCCTGAGATGAAAGATGGTGCTGGTAGTGGAGTTCACACTGGAGAGATTATTTCTTTACTGAAGAATCTGTCGGTGGAGGAGAGTGGCAGAAGTTTGGGCAGCAGCATGAGGAGGCTGGGAGGCCACACTGAACAGTGCTGAGGGGCCCTGGAAATGGTGACTGAGTGGCCCCAAGACCTGCAGGGACTCACAGGGCACATGAAGCCTGGAGAGAGGTGTGGTGATAGACCAGGACCCAAGTTGGTGTGGTGGCCAGAAGGTCTGGAGGGCTCTCTCAGTGAGAAGGCGGTTGGGCAGTGAAGGCAGAAGGGTAGGAGGCCTAGGTGTCAAAGGAGTAGATTTTGCAGATTTAGTATTCTGGCCATGAGGAGCTGGTGGAGCTGGTATAAGGCGGGTCTAGAGAACTCATTCAAAGAATTAAGTAGTAAAAGTAAGGACAGCTGAAAGTTCTACTGGAATGAGCAGAAGTGTCACAAAATTATTTTAAGACTACATAAATGTACATGTATGTATCGCAGGGAAAAGGAGCGCTGGTGGCGCCATGGTTAGCTGCTCAGATGTTAACCCAAAAGGCTGGTGGTTCGAACCCATCCACTGGCTCTGTTGGTGAGCTGCTCTCATAAAGATTATAGCCTAGAAAACCCTATGGGGCAGTTGTACTGCGTCACATACGGTCACTATGGGTCACAAATCCACTCTATGGCTCCTAGCAATAACATGGCAGGGTAAGAGTCCATGGAGAGGAAGAGGTTAAAGATGCAGATGAAGTGGCTAAGTATGGGACAAGGTTTTCTTTTCCACTGACACCAGAGAAAATGGAAAGAGGTGGGTTATAGAGTTGCCTTGTAAAGATGAGGCTGTTGAGAGCCATTGTGAATTATCGGTGTGACCTATATGAGATATGAGGAATCTGGGACTTTCTGTGGCCTGGGAATGGAGAGGACTGAGAGTTTTTTTTTTAAATAACTTATTTTCCTTCTTGTTGTTAAAAACATACACAGCAGAACCTATACCAATTCAACAATTTGTACATGTAGAATTCAGTGACATTGATTACATTTTTCAAGATGTGCAACCATTCTCATTCCCTTTTTCGGAATTGTTCCTCCCCCATTAATATAAATTCACTGCCTCCCAAGTTTTCTATCTAACCGTTCATGTTGCTGTTGTCAGGTTGATCCTATACAGACAGTTCTTTAAAAGAGTACAATGCTCAAGGCAGACATCTTAACTAACCTAAACCATTGTTTGGTTTAAAGAAGACTTCAGGGGATATTTTTGGTTTAAGGTTTAAAAATTATCTCAGGGCAATAGTTTTAGAGGTTCATCCAGCCTCAATGGCCCCAGAAAGTCTGGATTCCATGAGGATTCTGAATTCTGTTCCACATTTTCCTCCCTTTTCATCGGGATTCTTCTATAGAATCTTTGATCAAAATATTCGGTTATGGTAGCCAGGTACCCTCAAGTTCTCCTGGTCTCATGCAAAGGAACCAGTTGTTCATAGAGGCAATTGGCCATGTATTCCATTTCCTCCTCCTACTCCTGACTCTCTTTCCTCCTCCCTTGCTCCAGGCAAATAGAGACCAATTATTGTACCCTGGATGGCCACTTGCAAGCTTTTAAGACTTCAGGTACTACACAATGAACTAGAAGGTAAAATATAAGCACCAAACACAATAAGGCCAATTAACCAGGGTGTCCCATTAAACCATGACCCTAAACTTCCAAACCAAAGAACCAAATCCCGTGAGGTGTTTGGTTGTACATAAACAGCCTCAGCAGCTGTTTTTTTTTTTGTAAAAATACACATCACACAACATTTGCCAATTAAACTTTTTACAGGTGTACAACTTACTGACATCAATTACATTAATTAGCTGAGCAACTATTACCCTTAATCAATGCTAATTTTCATCACCATAAACAAACTCAGTGCTCCAGAGGACCGTGAGTTCTTATTGCAAACAAACGGAGGGGGTCGCCCGTGAGCAGCCTGGAGAGGGGTGGGAGAGGCAGCGCCGACTCAGGCTCCGTCATGGCATTGGCCGGCCGGCTGCAAACCTTCCCTCTAAGACCCTTGGTTATGAGCCGAGGCCCCTGGCTTGCCGCTGCCCCTCTGCTATTCAGTGACCTCGCTAGAAGCGCCTCGGGGCCCCACAGGTTTAGCTGGGGCTTTTGGAGACCTAATTCTGGTGAGAGAAGCAATGCAGAGGTGCTGATTAGCATCCGCCGGGCGCCCCCAGGTTCTCTTGCTTGGCGCCCCTTAGGCTTGTCTTTTGAGAAAGAGCTGCCTAGGCCCTCGGCTCTCCCTTTTCCGTGGTCCCTGCCACACTCCTACTTGCTACCGGAGGCTGGCTCTCTCGTTTCCAGGTGCCCAGGTTTTCAGAATCTGAGCAGCACAAGTCCGGCCGCCACCGCCTTCATCTGGGGATTTCCACCTGGGTTAAGTCATTTCCCAGGTGGGGAAGAACTAGGAGGGGTGGCCTTGCCCTCCGTTAGCCAGTGCTCTGAGGGGCGCACGTGCAGCCAGCGTCCGCGGGGCTCAGGCTTGGCGCCTGGTGCCAGCGCCACGCGAACCCGGCTTTCTCTTCTGGGCAACCGGTCGCGGCGGTCAGGGCAGCAGCGCCAGGAGCGTGGGGGGCGGCGGAGGGGCGGAGCCGGAGGGAAGGAGGGAGCCCCGCCCCGCCCCGCCCCCCGCGGCCGGAGCAGTGGCTGCAGCCGGCGCGCCCAAGCTTTCCAGCCCGCAAGCCAGTGAGCGGCTGCCGCGGCCTCCCCCAGGCGCAGCACCACAGCGGCCCGGCCCGCGGCCCCGCTAACCCCGGGGCCCGCGCCCCCGCGGCAGGGATGCATCATGGCCACGTTGGCTTGCCGGGTGCAGTTCTTGGACGACACAGACCCTTTCAACAGCACCAACTTCCCCGAGCCCAGCCGGCCGCCGCTTTTCACGTTCCGGGAAGACCTCGCGCTCGGCACCCAGCTGGCCGGGGTCCACCGGCTGCTGCGGGCGCCACACAAGGTACGGCCCGAGGGGCGGGCGAGCCCCCTGGTCGCAGTCCCTGCCGCGGTGGGCGCTGGGGTGAGGGCACCGCAGGGCGCGGCCCCGGGAGAGGAGCGCAAGGGCAGATCCCCCCTCTCCCACTCGCTGGCGCGGGACCCTCCGGGCCGGCCGGGAGGACAACCCGCGCTCCGGCCCAGAACCGGGGGCGGGTGCCACCGAGCAGGTGCCGCGCCGGCCAGAGGCGGGATGGAGAAGGTTCCCCGGCGCCGCGCCGTTAGCTCGGCCGGGTGGGCGGGGTGGAGCTCGGACGCCGGTAGCCGGCTCGGGCGGGCGCTCAGCGGCGCGCGGAAAGAACCAGCTCCCTGTGGGACTGGAGACCCTCGGAGGAGACCCCCGAGCGGGGCCCGGGAGAAAGCCTCTCTCAGGCCTCTGGGGCCGCTGCGGTCGGGCGCGCGACCCTAGCGACAAAGCACGCTTCCCGGAGACACCTCCCTCCCTCCCCAGGGAGGAGGGAGCACCGCCGAGGACGCCTACCGCGCGCTACGCCGGCCCTTGGGGTAGCCCCTTTTTCTTCTAAGGAGAAGCAGGTGGCCTTGGGAACCTTGGAGGAACGGTCGCTGTGGGAGGAGGGGCGGGGGCGCGGAGGGGCGGCGCGCGCACAAAGCTTCAGCCTTGCAGCCCGAAATGAGAGTGCCCTGGGAAGAATGGCTTCTCAGTCCACTAGATTGAGAGGTTGAGTTCTTTTCTTCTTTTTTTAACCCTTTGCGGGAGGACAGGCATCTTGCAAAGTGTTTGTTGCAAGGAGCTGGGCATTGAAACCTAATCGTTTCGTTACCCAGGAGAACCTTTCCTCCCACTTAAACAGATTGTCTGCACCTTGAATAATTACCTCCCTGGTGCATTTTCTGCTTAGGGTGCATATCAGAGCTTTGAAGTGATTTATTCCTTGAGGATCAACATTGACAAATATTTGGAAAAGATAACCCTTGATGCCGAAAAGAACCAAACTGATTTTTAAAAATTCTTCAGATTTCTGTATGATGTACACCTGCCATGGAAGTAGAGGGACAGATTGTTAGAGGTTGTGGACTTTGGTAGTGGTGTTTTTCTCCTTTTATTAGTGTATCAGAGCTCTTTTTCTTTTCTACTTAATTGGTAGCTCGTCCTTAGGAATGAGGAATGGGGCAGTTCCATCTCCTTATGACTTTGTACTGGAACAAGATGGAGACTGTATGTGAAATCTCTTTGGCCATAACAAGTGTGTGGATTGGGCGATAGAGGGACAGAATGACCTGTTATGGATTGAGCTTATCAGAACCACTTTTATAAATTAATTTGGTTCTTCTCAATTGGTGGATTCAGTTCGAAGTTTTTGAAGGGCTTCCTCCACATCATTCCATTCATTATGGACTCTGATTACAGTGATCTTTTGTTGAAACCACTGAAGACTCCTAATTGTGGCCTTGTAGCTTTGAAGTGGTTTTCTTGGCTTTCAAGCCCTATAGACATGGGTTGACCTTTCAAGCTGGGAGCTAAAGTAGATTTTATAGTTCCATGGAATAGCCCAGTGGTCTTTCTGGGGTATCTCTGGTCTTCTGGGAGGAAGGCCTGAATCTCCAGTACTGCCCTGTGCCTACCCCCAACCAGAAACCACAGCACAGCAGTTGCACTGGCTCACAGAACTTTCTGAGATGTCCCCTGTGGCATAAACAGAACCAGAAGATGTCCCACAGAGACCTTGACCTCTAGCTCTAGCAACCAGCCACCCTCCGTCCCCGAGTCTTTCACCCACATACCCCTACAGTAATACTTGGATGTTTGGCAGTAGTTTTTCACATCTAGAGTCGAGTGAGTGGCTGATTGGATTAATGAGGGGTTTGTAAAGAGAGTTCAGGGCATGTATGGAGCCCTGGTGGTGCAGTGGCTGAGGGCTGGGCTGCTAACCAAAATGTCAGCAGTTCAAATTCACCAGCTGCTCCTTGGAAACCCTGTGGGCGGGGGGCAGTTCTACTCTGTCCTATAGGGTCCCTATGAGTAGGAATCAACTCGACAGCAATGGGTTTGGTTTTGGTATGTGCCTAGGTGCAGGAGCCTTGGTGGCATGGTGGTTAAGCGCTTGGCTGCTAACTGAGGGGTTGGCAGTTCAAACCCACCCAGCGGCTGGCTCCACAGGAGAAAGACCTGGTGATATGCTCCCATAAAGGTTGTAGCCAAGAAAACCTAATGGGGCAGTTCTTCTCTGACACAGGGGGCACTATGAGTTGGAATCCACTTGATGGCACCTAACAGCAACAACATGTGCCTAGGTGCACATTCATATTTTTAAAATGGCGGTTAATTTCCAGCAGGGAATCTCAGAATTGGACAACCCACCTGTGGTAGAAATAACTAGTGATTTTTGAGCACTTGGTATGTAGGGTGTGCTCTGTCAAGGCTCAGTGGGTTCCCTCATTTAATACTACACGGCTCCATGAGGTGGAGACTTTTTTCTTGGTATTCTTTTTAATTTTATTGTGGTAAATTGTATATAAAAAATTTTTGACATTTAAACCGTTGAAGTAGGCATTTAAGGAAACTGAGGCAGAGAGCAGTTAAATAACCTGATTTCTCAGCTAGTAGTAAGGAGCTGAGATTCAAACCGGCTTGTGGACCTCGAGACTCCAGTGCTATTCTCATTCCTTGAACCAGCTATGTGGCTGGGGCAGGCAGACGCTGTACCTCCTGGGGCTTCCTCCTGGAGTTTACCAGATCACCTTCTTGTGCCAGACACTTCTTGGCCTGGGGGCTGGTGAATGTTTCACGCATGAGTAAGGGCCTTGAGGCAGAATTCCGGGCCTGGTAGAGTTTGTAGTCAGAAGTGGGAACAGTTGCCAACCCTGCTGTGAGTTAGCTAACCGAGGTGTCCCCGACGAGCTGTTGCCTCAGGCCCCTGCCATGGGTGAAGTCTCTTGGGCCACAGGGAATGCTTCCCCATTGAGCTCAGCCTTAACAAGACAGAAAGTTCCTTGGAAGGGCACATGGAGACGCTCTCACTCAGTCCTCCTGCACATTCTAGGCCCTGGGGGAGTAAACTTTCGATTGAAGTAGACAACACATGCAGAAAAGTGTATGGGTCATCAGTGTGCTGCTGAACGAATTTCACTAAGTGAACACACCCATGTAGCCAGCCCCTAGAAGAACCCTTCAGAAGGTTCTAATTTTTAAAGTTCTCCTAGGGATACTCCTGTGCTGAGAGCCTGAGCTGGAAAATCTCTAAGGCCCTTCCTGGCCAAATGTGAATCTGTGCATCTTTTCTTCACCTAATTGGTGTACTAATTTTGTTCATATCTGCTGACTCTATTAGATGTTGTTCAGTGTTACGGATTGCATTGTGTCCCCCCAAAATATATGTTGGAAATCTTGATCTCTGTGCCTGTGGAGGAGCCCTGGTGGCACAGTGGTTAAGAGATTGGCTGCTAACCAAAAGTTTGGTAGTTCAAATCCACCAGCCACTCCTTGGAAAACCCTATGGGGCAGTTCTACTCTGTCCTAATGGGTAACTATGAGTCTGAATTGACTCCATGGCCTGTGGTTACAATCCCATTTGGGAATGGGTTGTCTTTGTTATGTTAATGAGACAGAATTAGTGTAGGGTATGTCTTGAGTCAATCTCTTTTGAAATATAAAAGAGGTTAAACAAGCATTTGAAAAGCAGCGATGGGGGAAGAGAGATGCCAAGCCACATGAAGATTGCCAGGAGCAGAAGCTCAGAAGAGACAAGAACCTTTCTCCAGAGCCAACAGAGAGAGAAAGCCTTCCCCTGGAGCTGGTGCCTGAGTTTGAACTTCTAGCCTACTGGACTGTGAGAGAATAAACTTCTGTTCATTAAAGCCATCCACTTGTGGTGTTTCTGTTATAGCACCACTAAGATGACTAAGACAGACTTCTAGCCTCCTAAACTGTGAGCAAATAAACTTCTGTTTGTTAAAGCCATCCTCTTGTGGTGTTTCCATTATAAAAAAAATCAGACCAAATCTGTTGCCTTTGAGTCAGTTACGACTCATAGTGACCCTACAGGACAGAGTAGAACTGCCTCATAGGGCTTCCAAGGAGCGTCTGGTGGATTTGAACTGCCGACCTTTTGGTTAGCAGCCAAATGCTTAACCACTGTGCCACCAGGGCCCCATTTCTGTTATAGCAGCACTAAATAATTAAGACAATCAGTTAACATAACTATTGTCTTGGACAAAAATGAATATACTGTGTTTATTTCTATTAACCACCTCCCCCCCCCAAAAAAACTAAATTGGTAGATTAAAAAACCAAAACACAGAACAGCTTGGTGGTTATATGTTTTGGCTGGACTAGGTGAGGCCTTGTTTTCAAATCCTTCGCAAGTAGGTGTTTGTTTCTGGTTTAATGTTTTACAAGAAAAACAGTCATTATAGGACTCTAATTTAGAAAAAACTTTACAGCAGAATTACTAGACTCAGAGAACTTTTAAAATTTAAAATGTGTTTGGATTAATTGATGGTAAAGGCATTTAAAGCTCAAAAGAGTCTTTTTTTTTGCCTTTGATAGACAAAACTGGAACTGTAGAACATTTAAAAAAACTAGCATACATGTCAAATGGCAATTATGACTTGGTAAATTTTTTTTTAATTTAGTTCAGGAAGTGTTTCAGTTCCCACTGTGAGCTAGACAGCTGTCGTTGGATGTCCTCAAGATGATTCCTACTCATAGCGACACCATGTGACAGAGCTGAACTGTCCCATAGGGTTTTCTAGGCTATAATCTTCATGGGAACAGATTGCCAAGACTTTCTCCTAGGGAGCCACTGACTGAGTTCAGACTGCCAAGGAGTTAACCACTGGGCCACCTGTAGACAGTACAGTAATAATTGCTACCATGTCCTAGGTGCTTGCCTGAGCTGAGTATTATCCTAGACAGGCATCACCTTATAAAGCCTACCCCCCATCTCCCCCAGTGATCCAGGTATGATACTGTTGACTCTTACAGTACAACAGACCAGAAGCTGAAGGAAGTCACCTGGTCACACAGGTGGGAAGCTCCAGACTTGGCATTTGATACCAGATGTGAGCTCTTAGCAACTCTTCTTTTTTTAAATAACTCATTATTGTTTCTTTAAATATTTTATCATCTCCACTTTTGTGTCTTAAATGTCCTCCTTCCGGGCAGCATGTCCACGTTCCAGCAGGTATCCTATCATTAGATCAGGCTCGGCCCCTCTTTAGCCCTGCCTGTGCTGCGCTCATTCCTTTCTCACTGCCTCTGAGGTTACCTGGTTGCCTCAGCTATCCCCCACCTGTTAAATAGCCAATTGGAGTGAGGATTAGAACCTTGCTACTCAAAGTGTGGGCCGTGGACCATCAGCATCCGCTGGCTCTTATGAGAAATGCACACTCTCCGGCCTGCTGACCAGAATGTGCGTTTTAGTGTGATACCTGGTGATTTGTGTGTACACTACAGCCTGAGCAGCATGGATTAGATGATCTGGGCCAGTCTCTCAGTACATGGGAGCTCTTAAACTGTCTCTGCCTGTTCGCAGATAACTTCCTTGAGGGTGAAGATCTGGCTGCCCAGTTCTTCAGTGTTCCCCTGAAGCTGAGGAGTGCTAGGATGAGTGTGCATTAAGTTCATTGATGGGTGTACATATAGAACACAAATCCACTGGTATTATTGCTCTAGTGAGTTTCCACATTAAGCCTTTTAAGGGATACATCTGTTTGTTACATTAATATTTTTAAAAGGTGAGCTCATTAGCAAAGTTGGTAGACGTATTGTGTCATAGCATCTTAGGACAACACTGTTAAGAATGTTGTATGAACTGGAGGGAGTAGTTGAATCTGCGAACAGTTGAATCTGATTCTACCATGATTAGCTCAGCTGGTTGGAGCTGCACTGTTGAGATCAGGATCATGGGATTGAACCCTGTATGGGTCAGTTGGCTTTGCTTCATGCATGGCCACAGATTGCATCAGTAACCCAGCCAGACATCCAGCAGGTGCTGCCGTGGCTGCCTGCAAGAATCCAGGTTGGAACAGACAGGCAGAAGTCTTTGGGGGGCAAGGGGCTAATATGTACTGAGCTTGTGCCAGGCACGGCACTGTAGGCTCCCATGCATAACCTCATTGTATCCTCACCACAACCCTAGCAGGCAAATAATGAGGTCCCTCAATTACAGATGAGGAAACTGAGGCACAGGGAGGTTAAGCAGATTGTCTGTGGCCACACTGCTTGTAAGTGGAGGAGCTGCAATTTAAGGTCAAGGTTTTCTTTTTTTTTTTTTTTTAACTCCAAAGCCTGTAGCCAACTGTGTCCCATTATTAGAAAACCAGCAGAGCACATGCTGTCTGGGGGCCGTGGGCGACTGCATTGCTTGTCACAGGGCTGTAACTTAAATGGTTGTGCTCTGCTAAGTTCCTTCCAGTGCTGACGCTCTGTGAGTCTGTCCTTTTGTCCTCGGAGTCCAACCCGCGTCCCTCTGGAAAACAACAGGACTGCCTTCGGCCTTCCCCTCTGGACTCTGAAATACTAGTTCTTAGGGTGGCAGATTTAAAACTGATTAACATGCTGAGTCCAACTAAGGAACACCCTTCCCCCAGCCCTCATTCTTTTTTTTTTTTTTTTATTGTTGTAAAAATATAGGTAAAAACATTTGCCAATTTAGCATTTTTTACATGTACAATTCCATGACACCAGTTACATCAATCATGTGTGCTACCATCACCAGCATCCATTGCCATATTTTCTATTCCTATAAACAGAACTCAGTGCTAACAAACATTCCCCTCTTTTCCCCTCCCTCCCGCCCCTGGTAACTACTGTTAAACTCTGATCTCTGCGTGTTTCTGGCCCTCATTTGTCTCCGTGGCTTATTTCTTTCTAATGTTTTGAACACTTGGGATCTTTTCTGTCCTCAGATGGAGGACAGTCACCAGCCTTGACCTCTGTGCTTCATCTCACAGTGATGTTCCTGTTGCCTGTGGCTGGCTTGGGAATGTCCCAGAAGCCTTTCAATTGGCTTTCTAATCAGCATAGCTGGTTCCACTTCTATAAGACAGCTTCAGTGATAGCATCTTGGGTTTGTCAGCATTCTGCTTCTTTGCAGAGACTACCAGGCTGTTTTTAGCTCTTTTATTGCAAAGTGTTTCTGAACCAAGTAAGACAGACTGGGGAAAATTAAGTTACAGTGAATGTTAAGCTTCACAGGAATGCAATCAGAAACAAAAAACAAAAAACCAAGTGCTGTCGAGTCGGTTCCGACTCATAGCGACCCTACAGGACAGAGTAGAACTGCCCCATAGAGTTTCCAAGGAGCGCCTGGCGGCCAATGTCTAAATTGTGGGAAATTACAGTTTCTCCAACAGTACCTTGCAAAGAAAAAAAAAAAAAAAAGATGAAAAGAAACCTTAAGTTAAAAGAGATTTAAGAGCTATACCAACCAATTGCTGTGTACAGCTTGAATACTGATTCAGACAAATAACTTTGCAAATAAGTATTTGAGATAATTGGGAAACTCAAGCAGTGACTAGTATAAAAAATTAATTTTAAAGTGTGATAATAGTATTGTGGCTACATTTAAATAAGAGTCTGTATCTTTCAGAGATACATACTAAAATATTTATAAATGAAATTACAGGATGTCTGGAATTTACTTCAAAATAATCCAGGGTGAGGGGCAAGTAGATAGGTGGGTGTATAGAAGGACCAAGATAGGCCATGAGTTTAAGCTGGTTTATGGGTCTGCGGGTTTTTTTTTTCCATACTACTCTCTACTTTTGCATATGTTGAAACATTTAATAAAAGAGCTTAAAAAATTGGGTTACAAATTACAGTGTTCCTTCTGTGATCAGAGTTCTTATTAAATGTCACTGTGTGTCCTGAGCATGTTTGCTATGGCTGAGGCAGCTGACCATTAACCATTTTTTTGTTGTGCCTGCATTGATATTTCTTTTCCCACCCTATAACTCATAGTGACCCTACAGGACAGAGTAGAACTGCCCCATAGGGTTTCCAAGGAGTGACTGGTGGATTCATACTTCTGGTTAGCAGACAGTCTCTTAACCACTGTTGCACCAGGGCTCCCTATGACTGTGTCCTCCCTAGGATCTTAGAAAAAAGAGTGTAGGACATCAGGTTTATGTTCAGAATTTCTTTCTAGACTCAGCCAGTTTTTATGATGAAGTCAGCAATGATCAGTACATAAAATGTTAGTTTAGTAAGGGAAATATTTGTTGATAGCTGCTGTTGAGTTGGCCCCTGACTCATGTTGACCTCATGTACAATGAAACAAAACTCTGCCCAGTCCTGCACCATCCCATGATCAGTTGCAGATTGTGCTGTGGTGATTCACAGGTTTATACTGACTGATTTTTAGAAGGAGATCACCAGGCCTTTCTTCCTAGTCTGTCTTAAGCTCCACTGAAACCTTTCGACATCATAACAACACAAGCCTCCATTGACAGATGGGTGGTGGCCGTGCATGAGATGTATTGGCTCAGAATCAAACCTGGATCTCCTGCACGGAAGGTGAGATATTCTATCACTGAACCACCAACGTAGGGAAATGCTGAGCTAGAGATATTATATGTGTGGCTTTAGTATATGCACCTAGGCTTTTAATCACTAAACTGAGATGTTGCTAAGGCTGGAATAAATGACACCAGTATAAAAGCACTCAGCTTCCCAATGGCCATTGCAGCCCATGACATAATGCAGGACCACACCACGGTCTTGCCTAATTCCTAGTGAGCCAGCTCTGCCTCCACCTTTGGTACACCTCAGGAGGGCATCTTGGAATGTAGTGAATGGTAGTGATGTTTTAATTATGAAAATATAAGTGGATTTCTAAGTGTATGAATTTGTAAGTGTAATTTATATGAAAATGTAAGTGGATATTACTTACTATTACAGTCAACATTTGATTTTGTATGGGCAGATTAACCTGTTTGTGGATTAACTATTGGACAGGAGAAGATAGCTCATTTCTTTAAAAAAAAAAAAAATTACTATGAATCAGCAAAAATATCTGTATACCAGAAGTTTGTCTGTTTTTAGAGCCATATAGTAACAAAAGAAATATACATTGTATCTATTTGCAGCTTGGGCACACACCTCCTTTTCACCAGTTAGATTTGTAACCTATACGTTAAAACGTTGGACTTTGTGGGAAAATGTTAGAAAAATCATCTTAAAATGATTGAACAAGTTGAAAAAAGGGAAAATGTTAAAGGACTTATAGTTCAGTATAGAACAGTACTCCTAGGATTGGCAAGAGGGAAATGGACAGTTTCTTGAGCACCTCATTGAATATTTTTAGCATTCTTGAAAAGAAAACCAAGAAGGCGGGTTCTTTGTTATTGATAAGGATACACTGGCACAATGTCTACTGGTTTTTTTTTTTTGGCAAGGGACGAAGTGCCAGTGTCTTAATAAGAGTGCACAGAACAAGCCAAAGATGTTTTTTGAAGTTCTTAGACTAGAAGAAAACTGAGGCACTTTCTGGCTGTTTTATCCAACTGAAAGAGTGGCTTGGGGTTTAAGGCAATGAATTGATGGATAAACACCTAGTGAGTGGCTAGATGCTGACATGTTTAAAGCAGGTTGGAGACTCTGAGCTGTGGGTCCTTGGAAAAGAGAATGAGGAAGGTTCTTCCGGCAAAAAACCGGGGTTACATAATATGCTGCAGCCGTTCGCTGTGGCTGCCTAGTACTGGCCACAATTTTGACTAAAGAAGTTTATAATAATTACATTCTGTACCACTTTAGCACCAGTTTTGTTTTATCTGTGATTTGAGGTCACCCTTCCTATCCCTCCCATAGTTGTAATTATTCATCCAGTGCTGATAGGAACATGCCACACACAGAGTGTCTCGTGTTGCTGGGGTTGAAACAACTGGTTTGAACGATGCTTTTTCCTTCCTATTTCTCTTTCGTTTTATTAAATGAAAGCATAATTATTTTCAAGGGTGCTGTCTTAGTCATCTAGTGCTGCTGTAACAGAAATACCACAGGTGGATGGCTTTAACAAACAGAAGTTTATTCTATCACAAAGTCCAAATACAGCGTGTGAGCTCCAGGAGAATGCTTTCTCTGTCAGCTCTGGAGGAAGGTTCTTGTCATCAATCTTCCCCTGGACTAGGAGCTTCTCAGTGTAGGAATTCCAGGTCCAAAGGACACACTCTGCTCCTGGTGCTGCTTTCTTGGTAATGTCAAGTCCTCTTGTCGCTTTGCTTGCTTCTTTTATACCTCAAGAGAGATTGGCTCAAGACACAATCCAATCTTGTAGATTGAGTTCTGTCTCATTAACGTAACTGGTATTTACCACACACGGGAAAATCACATCAGATGACAAAATGTTAGACAGTCACACAATACTGGGAATCATGGACTAGCCAAATTGATATACATATTTTTGGGGGACACAGTTCAGTCCATGACAAGTGCTTTGGCATGAAAGCCTTGTGAACAATCAAGAAGGAGCACGCTGCTGCAGCTCATACGCAGGGGCACTGAAGCCCTAGGGAAGGAGCAGGCTGAAGGACTGCAGCTGGAGGTAGGGTGTGTGTAGGGCTGGGAGCATGGTCTTTGGTTCTGTCTCTGACCTGCATCACTTCCACACCCAGGGTTGTATTTCTGGGCTTTCTGCTCCATTGTCTTTTTATATGTTCTTGTGCTAGCACTATGCTCTTAATCACTGTAGTTTTACAGTCAGCCTTGATGTCTGGTGGGGCGGATGTTCTCTCCTTGCCTTAGAACATAACCATTGATGGGGGGAGGAAGGTTAGAGAAGACCAAATATGGCGCATCCAGTGGATTTTAATGTGAAGGAGTAGCCTAGGAAACAGGACTTGAGTGATCAGCTAAAGAGGATCAGGTCCTGTCACTCCTCTGCTGAAAGCCTCCCTTGGCCCGCCCTGTCATTCTGAGTGAACTACGAAGTCCTTAAGTGGCCAGCCCACAGCTCCATGGGGGTGGGGTCTTTTTGTCTGTTTTGTTTACTGCTGTAGCCCCAGACTCTAGAACAGTGCCTGGCACATAATTGGGTTCACAGTATTTTTTGCATGAGTAAATTATCATAAAAGTTAGATTTGGAGAGGAGAAAGGATAGTCTCCTTGTCCAAGCCATGTCCTTCGAGAAGTCCTTTCTGTAAAGTATCAGTAAAGCACCTTCCAGCTGCTTCTCCACGTAACATAATGACCGGTTGCCCCCTATCTTCAGGGGCAGCTTTCCCAGTTTTGAACTTTAGAACCGTTAGAAGACCATTCCTCCCTAACTTTTACTTGGAGAGGAGAATCCTCATTTCCCCACAGATGCGGATGGCGGGGGGCCTGGATGGTTAGTAGGTTGGCTGGGCCCAAGAGGATGGAAATAGGGTGGTTGACAGTAGGTGGTGCCTAGAGGGGGTTTTTAGAGGTATGAAACCTGGGAAGTAACCTGTGGTGGTGGAAGTGAAAAGCCCATGTTTTCCTATGTTAAAGCTGAGTAATATGGACTGTTTTTGTCACTGAAATCGGTGTGTGTGTGTATATGTATGTCTCATACCCTAAAACATCTTCACACTGCAGTTCCTTTTAGCTGTAAACTAAAGCTGTGTTTGCGTCATCAGGGTGACATTGCTGTGAGGGGTTATCAGTGACAAAGCTAGACTCAATGAGGGAAAGACCAAGAGGCAATGATTCCTCCCTTAAATCACAGACAAAGCATCTGTTGTCATCACACAATGAGCGCGTGTATAAATTTCGAGATTGCAGAAAGCACCATGACCCCAGAATTTTGGTAAAAGGTGAAGAAAACAAATCACTTTTTTTCACTGCCTAAAGGGAGCCAGTCTTAACATCTTTTGTGTTGTACCAGAACTTTCTATGCATATTAAAATATAATATCTTGAATACTTTTCCAAGTCATTAAATATTCCTGGAACACACCCACCTTTAATGACTGTGTGGTAATCTTGTCTACGGCTGTATATAATCCATGTAACCATTGCTCCCTGTGCCAGGTTCTTCGCGAGAAAGGGCTGTGTTTTCTTCAGTGTTTATTTCCTCAGTGCATGGCACTTAAATTTTTTTTAAATGAATAGTGAATGCCTGTATGAATGAATGTTTAGTTTCCAATAAAAAAAAAAAATTGGTAATGCGGTTTTATATGTACTCGTAGAAAAAAAAATCTTTGTGCTCATCTCTGATTATTTCCTTAAAATTGAATTCCTATGTGTGTAATTTCTGAGTTGACTGGTAAAGGTTTCATTTTAGATGGGAGCAGTTTACCCCATTTTAAGCACTGGAGGTGGTTGGAAATCAGTGTTGGGTGAGTGAATTGCTGGGCCAGGTTATGAAGCCCAGCCCCAGCCTGATCCTTCTTTTGAATGCAGTTGGTATCCCAGTATCACTGCTGAGAGTGACATTTGAATTCTGAGAATGCCACTAGGTATTCAGAAATGATTGTTAAAACCCTGAACAAATTATGTGTAGGTATCTCCTTGCGTCCCCCACTTCTGAAGGATAAAATCATGATTCTGTTGTTATGCACTCAGCTACTAGTCGAAAGGTTGGCAGTTAGAACTCACCCACAGGTGCCTCAGACGACAGGCCTGGCAATCTGCTTCTGAAAGGTCACGGTCTTGAAAACTGTATGGAACAGTTTTTCTCTGCACATATGGGGTTGCCGTAAGTAGGAGTTAACTTGGAACTGACTTGAGGGCAGCTCACAACAACATTCTTTAAAAGTCAGTGTTTAAAGTTGAAACTATTATATTTCATGTATACAAGATTATACTGGTAAAAAGATACATCTCAATAGTTGTTAATGCTTTGTCAAGACACAGCTGCTTATATGCTCCAGATGAAGTCGTCAGTGATTCCACCTCTTTCTGAAGACCTTTGGCAATGCATACCAAGTCAAAAAAGGATTGAAACAAATTTTTTATTGTGATTTTGGTGAAAGTTTACATAGCAAATTAGGTTCCCATTCAACAATTTCTACACAGATTGTTCAGTGACATTGGTTATATTCTTCACAATGTGTCAGCATTCTCATTATTTCAGTTCTGGTCGTTCTGTTTCCAGTAGTCTACTTTCCCTATCTCCTTACCTTCTCATCTTTGCTTTAAAGCAATTGTTGACCACTTGATCTCATATAGATGATTTTTTAAAGGAGATAATACTCATGGGTGCTATTCTTTGTTTGGTGAGCTCATCTGTTATTTAGCTAAAAGGTAACCTCAGAGGCTAGCTTTGCCCAAGGTTTGAAGAGTATCTAAGGGCAGTAGTCTCGGGAGTCCTCTAGTCTTAAATGGTCCAGTAAGTCTGGACGTTTTAAGAGTCTGAGTTCTGTTCAATATTTTTCTCCCATTCTATCAAGATTCAGCTATTGTGGCCCTGATCAGAGCCATCTAGTTCTTCTGGTTTTAGGGTAGATGAGGCCATGACTTGTGTAGACAGTTCTGTAGACTGGTTTCTTCTTTGAATTTTGGGTTTTTTTTCTTTCTCTTTTGCTCTGGACAAGTAAAGATGAATAGTTGTATCAAAAACGGCTGCTTGCAAGCTTTTAAGACCCTAGACTGTACTCACCAAACTGGGATATGGAACGTAAACTTTATGAACTATATTATGCCAGTTGACCAAGTTGTCCCATGAGACTGTGGTTCTAAGCCTTCGCACCCAGAAAACCAGTCCTATGAGGTGTTTGATTGTATCTGTAATTGTGCCTCCTATGTGCTTTATTATCTATATGACATATGTGCAGGCATACACATATATACATATATAAGCATATATATCTATACGGGAAACTGGTGGCGTAGTAGTTAAGGGCTACGGTTGCTAACCGAGGGTTGGCAGTTTGAATCTGCCAGGTGCTTCTTGGAAGCTCTATGGGGCAGTTCTACTCGGTCTGATAGGGTCGCTATGAGTCGGAATCGACTCGATGGCACTGGGTTTTGGTTTTATACCTATATGTACATACATATATACCCACATATACATACCTATACACATACATGCATATATCTCCACACATATATTTTTTGGTTGTTGCAAAATTATATGTCATAGCATTTGCCAAAGTATCCTTTTTTCTTGTGTACATCTTAGTGACATGTTTTACCTTGGTCAGGCTGTGCTTCCCTCACCCATGTTTGGTGTTACTTTTCCCATCACCAAAAAGATCAAGTGTCTACTATCTAGAGAGTGATCCCTGCACACTTCCCACCCATCCTTGGTAACCAGCAATGAGTGCTGGACTCTGTATATATATCCATTCTTGTCTTATTATAAAAGTAAGATCATAAAATAGTTTTCCTTTTGTGATTGATTTATTTCGCTCAGGAGAATGTCCTCCAGACTCATCAACATTACGTTTCGAGCACCTGTCATTCTTTATGGCTGCATAGTATTCCACGCATGTACCACATTTTGTTTATCCATTCATTTGTTGATGGGCACTTAGATTGTTTTAATCTTTTTGTCATTGTGAATAGTGCTGCAGTGAACACAAGTGTGCATATGTCTGTTTGTGTCACTTTTATTAGGTCTCTAGGGTATATACCTAGAAGTGGAATTGCTGGATCATAAGGTAGTTCTATTTCTAGTTTTTTGAAAAGGTACCATACTGTTTTGCACAGTCTTAGTACCATTTTACAATCCCACCAGCAGTGGATAAGGGTTTTAATCTCCTCACATCCTTTCCAGCATTTGTTTTCTATTATAAAAATGATTTTTGATCTAGTGATTCCACTTAGAGTAATTTATTTGAAGAATTAAATCAAAATGATAAAACACTGTGTATATAAAGATGTTTGAGAATTATTTTAATAGTATAAAGCTGAAAAAACTCAGTGTCCAACAAAGAGAAATGTTAAGTATATTATATTTTAGTATGATAGAATGTAGGGTAGCTATTAAAATAATACATGTGAATCATAAAACATACACTGGAGATGAATATAAGAAATGTCAAAATGGAAGGCCATCTAGAAGGAATAATTTCCTTCTCCCAGACTTGCTCCCCATCCCCTCTTCTGCACCTTACTTATCGGAAACACCATGAGAACTGTGAGTCAGCCTTGACATCTTTTTTTTTTTTTTTTAACTTTTATTGAGCTTCAAGTGAACGTTTACAAATCAAGTCAGACTGTCACATATAAGTTTATATACACCTTACTCCGTACTCCCACTTGCTCTCCCCCTAATGAGTCAGCCCTTCCAGTCTCTCCTTTCGTGACAATTTTGCCAGCTTCCAGCTCTCTCTATCCTCCCATCCCCTCTCCAGACAGGAGATGCCAACACAGTCTCAAGTGACCACTTGATATAATTAGCTCACTCTTCATCAGCATCTCTCACCTACCCACTGTCCAGTCCATTTCATGTCTGATGAGTTGTCTTTGGGGATGGTTCCTGTCCTGTGCCAACAGAAGGTTTGGGGACCATGACCGCCGGGATTCCTCTAGTCTCAGTCAGACCATTAAGTATGGTCTTTTTATTTGAATTTGGGGTCTGCATCCCACTGATCTCCTGCTCCCTCAGGGATTCTCTGTTGTGCTCCCTGTCAGGGCAGTCCTCGATTGTGGCCGGGCACCAACTAGTTCTTCTGGTCTCAGGATGATGTAGGTCTCTGGTTCATGTGGCCCATTCTGTCTCTTGGGCTCTTAGTTGTCGTGTGACCTTGGTGTTCTTCATTCTCCTTTGCTCCAGGTGGGTTGAGACCAATTGATGCATCTTAGATGGCCGCTTGTTAGCATTTAAGACCCCAGACACCACATTTCAAAGTGGGATGCAGAATGTTTTCATAATAGAGTTAGTTTGCCAATTGACTTAGAAGTCCCCTTAAACCTTGGTCCCCAAACCCCCATCCTTGCTCCGCTGACCTTTGAAGCATTCATTTTATCCCGGAAACTTCTTTGCTTTTGGTCCAGTCCGCTTGAGCTGACCTTCCATGTATTGAGTATTGAGCCTTGACATCTTTTTACCCATTTAATTTTCAAACCCTGTGGAACTGACCTGGTTAATATGTTCATAGCTGTCTCCTTCCCAAGCTTCTCGGCTCTCGTTTGGTCTCCTTGCTCTAGATTATAGCCATTCGACCAGTCCCCCTCCCTGCTTGTTACTCACTGCTTTTCCTTTCTAAAAGTTGCTGTTAATTCCAACTCATAGCGACCCCATGTGTGCTCCACAGAATTTTCAGCAGATTGCCAGGTTTTTCTTCTGAGGCAGCTCTAGGAATAAAAGCCATTGCTGTTGAGTTGATTCTGACTCAGAGATCCTATAGGACAGAGTAGAACTGCTCCATAGAGTGTCCGAGGAGTGGCTAGTGAACTCAAACTACTGACCTTTTGGTTAGCAGCCAAGTGAGCTCTTAACCACTCTGAGTTGGAATAGACTTGACAGCAACAGATCCTCTGGAAATAACTATTTGAAAGATGTTAAGTGGAAAAAGTACAGTATATATATACATGATGATTGCAACAGTGGGAGAGTGCTGATGCGGTAGGCCCTTAGCCTTCAAGAGGTTATGTCTTCAGACCTTTGTCAGATCCCTCATCTGTAAACGTGATATGTATATTATAATTTCCCCCCACAAACTGTATGTGCGGGTGGTAGAACTGACTCTTCAGTGTATCAAAAACTTGTTTTCTGGCCTTCTCCACACTAAGTCTTTGATAGACCCTCAGGCAGGAAATATAGCTTGTAAGGAAGCTTCAGGTTGGCAAGAAAGGGTGCTCAGTCCTATTAGTGTCATTTCATTGAATTTGGGTGGGCATAGCCATGCCTAGGGGCTCTCCTGGATGGTGGATAGGGAGGTCTCCTCTGTTGAGGGAGACCCTGGACCAGACTTGAGGCCTGCTGCCCAAGCTAGGGAAGTAACACTTGTGAGCCAGTGCTCCTCACTTCCATTGTTTTTAAGAGCCTTCTGGATAGCCTCCTTTAGTGTTCCCAGCCATGCTCAGCCACGGAGAAGGAGGTAAGAGTTGTGGGAGTTTGTGTGAAGGGCAGAATTCCTGAGGCCAGGGCACCACAGCAGCTGTGATTAGTGGGAAATTCTGAGAGGAAAGTGGATCTGGGGAGACAAGAGCAATGGGTACAGTATCCAGCTGTCTCTTTCCACACGTGGAGATCTGCCAATCTTGCAGGCTCTGGGTAGGATTTTATTTCAGGTGATGGCACTCGCATTAGAGGTATGTATTCCTGCTCTGCCATATCAGATCACAGCTTCAGCCGCGAGAGTTCTCGGGCAGGCTCCTGATCGCAGCAGCTTCCGTAAATCACCAACCTCTGGCTTCCACAGGCCCCGGGGGCAGGAGATGGTATCCAGTCTTCTAGCAGTCCTTTATTCAAACTAAGCATTGCTCGCCATGTGGTGGATGAGGGAAGGGAAAGAAGAACTATCAGGCAGTCCTGTCCAAAACAATAGTCAGGGATACGAGTGGTTTTTTGTTCCCAGAACTGTGTGCATTTTTGTGGACAGTGAATCATCACTGAATATGCCAGTAATAGAACCACGGCATGTCTGTGCAGTTTACAAGGCACTGGGACAGAGGCTAGCCTGGCTGATGCTTGCACAACCCTGAAAGGCCCCTATGCCAAAGACGAGAAAACTGACATCAGGTTGGTTTCATCACTGGTGCAGGGGAAGAGACCCACGAAGGGTGGCGGAAGGGAACTCAGGCACACACCTTCTGACCTCTGTGCCCAGCCCTGTCCTGTGGTGGCTCAGTGTCTCTGTGAGAGATGAGTTTGAGGATTGTATGTGACACCAAGAGAAGTTGGTAGAGCAAATTGTTGTTAGATGCTGTTCAGCCGGCTCCGACTCATAGCAACCCTGCATATAACAATGAAGCATTGCCTGGTTCTATGCCATCCTCACAATAGTAGGTATGTGTGAGCCCATTGTTGCCGCAACTGTGTTGTTTCATCTTGTTGAGGGTCTTCCTCTTTTTCACTCATCCTCTACTTTACCACGCATGATGTCCTTTTTCAGGAATTGGTCACTCCTGATAACTTGTCCAAAGTAAATGAGATGAAGTCTTGCCATTCTTGCTTCTAAGGAGCATTCTGGCTGTACTTCTTCCAAGACAGATTTGTTCATTCTCTTGACAGTCCATGGTATATTAAACATTCTTTGCTGACACCATGATTCAGAGGCATCAATTCTTTGGTCTTTCTTATTCATTGTCCAGCTTTCACATGCATATGAGGTGATGGAAAACACCATGGCTTGAGTCAGGAGCACTTTAGTCATCAAAGTGACATCCTTGCTTAGAGTGAATACAATTGGAAAATTTTTAAACTGAGTTCATAATGACATTATATGTAACCCTTTGGTGATTATTTTTATAGGGCCTGGGGGGTAGATCATGGCTAAGTGGGGGCTTTACTTCCATCAGTGCCACTGATGTCAGGAATGTGGCATTACCTCATTTATTATTATTGGTTGGGGTAATAAGCCATAAACATAAAAAGTGAAATAACTGAAGGCAGCACCTGACTCATTCAAAGAATGACATGGACAACCAGGGTGAGGAAAATGGCAGAAACGGGAAAGATCGGTGAGGATTGCATGCGCAGAAAGCCGCCTGGAAGAAGACGGTGGGGTTCCAGTAGGTGAAAGGAAGAGTGAAGGGTATTCCTGCAGGCCAGAAGCAGAACAGGATATGAGAGTCAGGGAGGAGCTTGGAGGGCCCCAGGAGAGTGAGGCCCAGCCAGCCTGGAGGTGGGATACAAGGTAGTGGGGCTGGGCTGGTATGTGAGCTTGACCTGGGAGCTTGACTGTCTTCGCTGAACACAACACTGCTTAAAAAGTGACTTCCATTTCAAATAATAACTAAGGAAAAAGGAGAGAAAAACTGAAAGATGGGAAGGAAAGGATTACAAAGAAAAGGTGAGGGAAAGAGAAATGGGGAAAGAAAGGCGAGCTGGATGGACGGGCTGTTGCTGAAAAGCCAGGTATGAAGACGACGTCAGAGCAGGAAAAGAACCAGGGACAAGTACCAGCCTGGGCCCTGGCCTAGCAGGGAGGGCAGCATCCCCACTGTCCACGGGCCCTGCCACCCCTAATTCCTGGTGATCCGATTATTCAGGTATTAGCCAAAGAGGGCTTAAGATGTGACCCTTTCCATGTGCTTTGTCTCCTGCCACCCTTTTGCAGATGTTTAGGGGTGTCTGCTTAGTGTCACACTGTTAGGCCCAGAGCAGTAACAAAAATAAATGAGACTAAGGGTTGACGAAGTGCTGGTGGGCCCCGTTCAAACAGGCCTGGCTCCAGCTCGGCCCATGCACCCCACATTCATTCCCTCGCCTCAGATCTTTGCACACTAGCACCGACCTCATGGTGCTGTTGAGGACAAAACCTAGAAAGGATCCCACTGTTGGATGTCATGGGGATATGCCACCCCCAGCTGCCTGGGAGGCACCTGCAGGCTGTGTTCCTGTTTCCCAGCTGGCGTTGTCCTTCTCCAGAGCAGTAGTGTCAGCCCTCCTGTCTTCTGCCCACACCTCTGCTGCTGCCAGCAGTGTCCCTACCCCCACGGCAGGTCCTTGATGACAGAGACAAAGCAGAACCTTCGGTGCAACCCCTTCAATCTCTTAGCCTGCTCCCCTACCTGTTTACGGGCACCCATGTACCCTGATAGGTCAGCCCCCTTTCCACTGTATCTTCAACCTCTGCTTCCTCATGGGATCCTGCCTTTATCATTTAGATGGCTGCAGCCTCTTTATCCAGAAAACCCCTCCTCCCTTGCCCTAGGTTCCACCCTCTTTCCTCTGCCCTTCATCTCAGAGTGTTTAGACCTTGTATAAGCTGTTCTCTACTCTCCCAGCCTGGCTCTTGTTCCCACCATTGCAATGGAACTACTTTGCTAAGGCACTTGTCTTCAAATCCAGTAGACCCATTTCCATCTTTATCTTCTGTAATCTAATTTCTCTGCAGTACTTGATATTTCTTTTTCCTTTTTAGGGATGCTTGCTGTTCTAAGTTAGGTGTTGTGACACTCACCTTCCCTCTCTGTTTCTTCTTAGTCTCTTTTTGTCTCTTCCTGCCCTTTGAATGTTGGCCTTCCTCAGGGCTCTACCCAAGATAATGCCTCCTCACAGCTGATCTGCTCTTCCAGGGTGTGCTCACTATCTCCTAGTTTACATCTCTGGCCCAGGCCTCCCTGGGGGCCCTGAAGTCAAATATCCAGCTGCCCACTGGACAGCTCCTCTTAGATGTCTCACAAACATTGGATACTCATTGTATCTAGAGTGGATCTTGTTATCTTCCCTGTAGATCCAAGCTGCCTCAGTGAGCAGCATTACCCTCTAGCCAGTTGCCTAAACCAAGAACTTCTCTCTGGCCCTGACCCCCCATCCGTCAGCCACCATATTCTATTGACTCTCTGCCTCTTGTCCATTTCTTCCCTCATTCTGTGTCCAGCCTTTGGCATGTAGGAAGTTCTCTATAAATGTTTACTGAATGAATGAATGAAAAATAAAGCAGGATATTCATGAAAGTGCCAGTTATATGGAAATAGCTAAAGAAAAAAAAATGAGTATCTCTTGCTACATTAGTTATATGTAACTGTGAATGCATCACCCCAAAACTTAGTGGCTTGAAACAACAGTCATTTTTATTATCCCTCACAGTTTCCTTGGGCCACAAATTTGGGATCAGCTCACCAGGTGGTTCTGACTCGTGATCTCTCATGAGGTTGCAGTCACATCATGGCTGGAGCCAGCATCATCTCATAGGTACTTCACTCATATGGGTGGGGCCTGGGCTGGGCAGATGGAAACAGCTGAGAGCCCATTAGGCATCTCTCTTTATCTCTGTGTAGTCTCTCTTCAAGGTCTCTCTGGCATGGTGGCTTCTTACATGGCAACTCAGGACTCCAAAGGAGGGTGAGCCAGGTGGATGCTGTAGTAGCTTTTCAAACCCAGCCTTGGAAGTCACGTAGCACCCCTCCCCCCCCCCTTTTTTTTTTTACTGTACTTCAGATGAAGGTTTACAGAGCAAACTAGGTTCTCATTAAACAATATACTTACTGTTTTGTGACATTGGTTGCCAACCCCACGACCTATGAACACTATCTCCTTTTTGACCTTGGGTTCCCCATTACCAGCTTTCCTGTCCCCACTTGCCTTCTCATCCTTGCCCCTGGGCTGGTGTGTCCATTTAGTCTCATTTTTTTTTTTTTTATAATTTTTATTGTGCTTTAAGTGAAAGTTTACAAATCAACTCAGTCTCTCACGCAAAAACTTGTATACACCTTGCTACATACTCCCAATTACTCTCCCCATAATGAGACAGCCCGCTCTCTTCCTCCACTCTCTCCTTTCATGTCCATTTCACCAGCTTCTAACCCCCTCTGCTCTCTCACATCCCCTCCAGGCAGGAGATGCCAGCATAGTCTCAAGTGTCCACCTGATCCAAGAAGCTCACTCCTCACCAGCATCCCTCTCAACCCATTGTCTAGTCCAATCCATGTCTGAAGAGTTGGCTTTGGGAATGGTTCCTGTCCTGGGCCAACAGAAGGTCTGGGGGCCATGACCACCAGGGTCCATCTAGTCTCAGCCAGTCTTATAAGTCTGCTCTTATAAGAGTTTGGGGTCTGCATCCCACTACTCTCCTGCTCCCTCAGGGGTTCTCTGTTGTGTTCCCTGTCAGGGCAGTCATCAGTTGTAGCTGGGCACCGTCTAGTTCTTCTGGTCTCAGAATGATGTAGTCTCTGGTTCATGTGGTCCTTTCTGTCTCTTGGCCTCATAATTACCATGAGTCCTTGGTGTCCTTCATTCTGCTTTGATCCAGGTGGATTGAGACCAATTGATGGCTGCTTGCTAGCCTTTAAAACCCCAGACACCACTCTTCAAAGTGGGGTGCAGAATGTTTTCTTAATAGATTTTATTATGCTCATTGACTTAGATGTCCCTTGAAACCATGGTCCCCAAATCCCTGCCCCTGCTACACTGGCCTTCGAAGCATTCAGTTTATTCAGGAAACTTCCTTGCTTTTGGTTTAGTCCAATTGTGCTGACCTCCCCTGTATTGTGTGTTGTCTTTCCCTTCACCTAAATAGTTCTTGTCTACTAACTAGTGAATACCCCTCTCCTACCCACCCTCCCTCCCCCCTCTCATAACCACAAAAGAATGTTTTCTTCTCAGTTTAAACTATTTCTCAAGTTCTTATAATAGTGGTCTTATACAATATTTGTCCTTTTGCAACTGACTAATTTCGCTCAGCATAATGCCTTCCAGGTTCCTCCATGTTATGAAAGGTTTCACAGATTCCTCACTGTTCTTTATCGATGCATAGTGTTCCATTGTGTGAATATACCATAATTTATCCATTCATCCGTTGATGGGCACCTTGGTTGCTTCCATCTTTTTGCTATTGTAAACTGTGCTGCAGTAAACATGGGTGTGCATATATCTCTCCGTGTAAAGGCTCTTATTTTCTCTAGGATATATTCCGAGGAGTGGGATTGCTGGATCATTTGGTAGTTCTATTTCTATCTTCTTAAGGAAGCGCCAGATCTATTTCCAAAGTGGTTGTACCATTTTACATTCCCATCAGCAGTGTATAAGTGTTCCAATCTCTTCACAGCCTCTCCAACATTTATTATTTTCTGTTTTTTGGATTAATGCCAGCCTTGCTAGAGTGAGATCAAAAATCTCATTGTAGTTTTGATCTGCATTTCTCTAATGGCTAATGATCGTAAATATTTCCTCACGTATCTGTTAGCTACCTGAATGTCTCTTCTTTAGTGAAGTGTCTATTCATGTCTTTTGCCCATTTTTTAATTGGATTATTTGTCTTTTTGTAGTTGAGTTTTTGCAGTATCATGTAGATTTTAGAGATCAGGTGCTGATTGGAAATGTCATAGCTAAAAACTTTTTCCCAGTCTGTAGGTAATCTTTTTACTCTTTTGGTGAAGTCTTTGGATGAGCATAGATGTTTGATTTTTAGGAGCTACCAGTTATCTAATTTTTCTTCTACATTCTTAATGTTTTAACTGTTTATGCCATGTATTAGGGCTACTAACATTGTCCCTATTTTTTTTTCCACCATCTTTATCGTTTTAGATTTTATATTTAGGTCTTTGATCCATTTTGAGCTTGTTTTTGTGCATGGAGTGAGGTATGGGTCTTGTTTCATTTTTTTGCAGATGAATATCCAGTTATGCCAGCACCATTTGTTAAAAAGACTGTCTTTTCCCCATTTAACTGTTTTGGGGCCTTTGTCAAATACCAACTGCTCATATGTGGATGGATTTATGTCTGGATTCTTAGTTCTGTTCCATTGGTCCATGTATCTGTTGTTGTACCACTACCAGGCTGTTTTGAGTACTGTGGCGGTATAATAGGTTCTAAAATCAGGTAAAGTAAGGCCTCCCACTTTGTTCTCCTTTTTCAGTAATGCCTTATTTATCCGGGGCCTCTTTCCCTTCCATATGAAGTTGGTGATTTGTTTCTCCATCTCATTAAAGAATGTCATTGGGATTTGGATCGGAATTGCATTAAATGTATAGATCGCTTTTGGTAGAATAGACATTTTCATAATGTTAAGTCTTCCTATCCATGAGCAAGGTATGTTTCCCACTTACGTAAGTCTCTTTTGGCTTCTTGCGGAAGTGTACTGTAGTTTTCTTTGTATCAGTGTTTTACATCTCTGGTAAGAATTATTCCTAAGTATTTTATCTTCTTGGGGGCTACTGTAAATGGCATTGATTTGGTGATTTCTTCTTCAATGTTCTTTTTGTTGGTGTAGAGGAATCCAACTGTTTTTTGTATGTTTATCTCGTATCCCCATACTCTGGTGAACTCTTCTATTAGTTTCACCAGTTTTCTGGAGGATTCCTTAGGGTTTTCTGTGTATAACATCATGTCATCTGCAAAGAGAGATGCTTTTACTTCTTCCTTGCCAATCTGGATGCTCTTTATTTCTTTATCTAGCCTAATTGCTCTGGCTGGGACCTCCAACACAATGTTGAATAAGAGTGGTGATAAAGGGCATGCTTGTCTGGTTCCCGATCTCAATGGGAATGTTTTTAGGCTCTTTCCATTTAGGGTGATGTTGGCTGTTGGCTTTGTACAAATGCCCTTTATTATGTTGAGGGATTTTCCTTGTATTCCTATTTTGCTGAGGTTTTTTTTTTTTTTTTATATCATGAATGGTTGTTGAACTTTGTCAAATGCCTTTTCTGCATCAATTCATAAAATCATGTGATTCTTTTGTTTTATTTATGTGGTGGATTACATTAATTGCTTTTCTAATGTTGAACCATCCCTGCATACCTGGTATGAATCCCACTTGGTCATGGTGAATTATTTTTTTGATATGTTGTTGAATTCTATTGGCTAGAATTTTGTTGAGGAATTTTACATCTACATTCATGAGGGATATAGGTCTATAATTTTCTTGTGGTGTCTTTACCTGGTTTTGGCATCAGGGATATGGTGGATTCATAGAATGAGTTTGGTAGTATTCCGTCCTTTTCTGTGCTCTGAAATACCTTTAGTAGTAGTGGTAGTAACTATTCTCTGAAAGTTTGGTAGAACTCCGCTGTGAAGCGGCCTGCACCAGGGCTTTTTTTTTTGTTGGGAGTTTTTTGATTACCTTTTCAATCTCTTCTTTTATTATGGGTCTATTTAGTTGTTCTACCTCTGTTTGTGTTAGTTTAGGTAGGTAGGGTGTTTCTAGGAATTCATCCATTTCTTCTAGGTTTTCAAATTTGTTAGAGTACAATTTCTCGTAGTAATCTGATACGATTCTTTTAATTTCAGTTGGGTCTGTTGTAATATCGCCCATGTCATTTCTTATTTGGGTTATTTGCTTCCTCTCCTGTTTTTCTTTTGTCAGTTTGGCCAGTGGTTTGTCAATTTTGTTGATTAAAAAAAAAACCAGCTTTTGGTCTTGTCAATTCTTTCAATTGTTTTTCTGTTTTCTGTTTCTTTTAGTTCAGCTCTAATTTGTATTATTTGTTTTGTTCTGGTGCCTGTGGGTTTCTTTTGTTGCTCTTTCTGTTTGTTTAAGTTGTAGGGATAATTCTTTGATTTTGGCCCTTTCTTCTTTTTGTATGTGTGCATTTATCGATATAAATTGGCCTCTGAGCACCACTTTTGCTGTGTCCCAAAGGTTCTGATAAGAAGTGTTTTCATTCTCACTGGATTCTCTGAATTTCTTTATTCCATCCTTAATGTCTTCTATAATCCAGTCTTTTTTGAGCAGGGTATCGTTCAGTTTCCAAGTGTTTGATTTCTTTTTCTGTTATTGATTTCCACTTTTATGGCCTTTTGTCAGAGAAGATGCTTTGTAATATCTCATTGTTTTGCATTCTGCTAAGGCTTGCTTTATGACCTAATATGTGGTCTATTCTAGAGAGTGTTCCATGTGCACTAGAAAAGAAAGTATATTTGGTTGCTGTTGGGTGGAGTATTCTGTACATGTCTGTGAGGTCAAGTTGGCTGATTGTGGCATTGAGATCTTCCGTGTCTTTATTGGGCTTCTTTCTGGATGTCCTGTCCTTCACCTAAGTGGTGTGTTGAAGTCTAGTATTATTGTGGAGCTGTCTATCTCAGTTTTCAATGCTGATAGAGTTTGTTTTATGTATCTTGCAGCTCTGTCATTGGGTACATAAATATTTAATATGGTAATATCTTCTTGGTGTGTTGTCCGTTTAATCATTATACAGTGTCCTTCCATATCCTTTATGATGGATTTAACTTTAAAGTCTGTTTGGCCAGAAATTAATATTGCCACTCCTGCTCTTTTTTGATTGTTGTTTGCTTGATATATTTTTTCTATCCTTTGAGTTTTAGTTTGTGTCTCTAAGTCTAAGGTGTGTCTCTTGTAGGCAGCATATAGACGGATCTTGTTTTTTAATCCATTCTGCCACTCTCTGTCTCTTTATTGGTGCATTTACTCCATTTACATTCAGGGTAATTATGCATAGGTAAGAATTTAGTGCTATCATTTTGATGTCTTTTTTTTGTGTGTTGTTGACAGTTTCTTTTTCCCACTTAGTTTTATGTGCTGAGTAGGTTTTCTTTACATATTGTCCTTTCCTTTTATTTGTTGTTGTTGATTTTGTTTCTGCTGAGTCTCTATTTTTTTCTTGCATTTTATTTTGATGAGTAGGATAGTTTGTCTCCTTTGTGGTTACCTTATTATTTACCCCTATTTTTCTGAATATAATCCAGCTTTTATTTCTTTGTATCGCCGTATCTTCCTCTCCATATGGAAGGTGTATGATTACATTTCTTAGTCCCTCTTTATTATTTTAATGTTGTCTTCTTTTATATAATAACATTGCTGTTACCCTGTTTTGAGCTTTTTTTTTTTAAATAATCTTGCTTTGTTTTTTTGGGTTTCCCTGTCTGGGTTGTCTTCTGGTTGCTCTGCCCAGTGTTCTAGTCTTGGGTTGATATCTGATATTACTGATTTTCTAACCAAAGAATTTCCTTTAGTATTTCTTGTAGTTTTGGTTTGGTTTTTATGAATTCCCTAAACTTGTGTTTATCTGGAAATGTCTTAATTTCACCTTCATATTTAAGAGACAGTTTTGCTGAATATATGACTCTTGGCAGGCAATTTTTTTCCTTCAATTTTTTAAATATGTCATCCCATTGCCTTCTTGCCTGCATAGTTTCTGCCTAGTAGTCCGAGTTTATTCTTATTGGTTCTCCTTTGTAGGTGACTTTTTGTTTATCCCTCACTGCTCTTATAATTGTCTCTTTATCTTTGGTTTTGGCAAGTTAGATTATAATATGTCTTGGTGACTTTCTTTTAACATCTACCTTATGTGGAGTTCGATGAGCATCTTGGATAGATACCTTCTCTTTCACAATATCAGGGAAGTTTTTTGCCAACAAATCTTCAACAATTCTCTCTGTATTTTCTGTTATCCCTCCTTGTTCTTGTACTCCAGTCACTTGTAGGTTATTTCTCTTTATCGAGACCCACATGATTCTTAAGCTTTCTTCATTTTTTAAAATTCTTTTATCTGATTTTTCTTCAAATATGTTAGTGCCAAGTGATTTATCTTCGAGTTCAGAAATTCTAGCTTCTACTTGCTCAGTTCTGCTCCTCTGACTTTCTATTGAGTTGTCTACTTCGGTAATTTTATTGTTAACCTTCTGAATTTCTGATTGCTATCTGTCTGTGGATTTTTCCAGCTTATTAAACTTTTCATTATGTTCCTGAATAATCTTTCTAATTTATTTAGTTGCTTTATCTGTGTGTTCCTTGGCTTGTTCTGCATATTGCCTCATTTCCTTCCTGATGTCTTGAAGGTTTTGTATAGTAAACTTTTGTATTCTGTCTCTGGTAATTCCAGGAATGCACTTTCATCTAGAAGATCCCTGGATTCTTTGTTCTGAGAGCCTGTTGAGGTGATCATGGTCTGTTTCTTTATGTGACTTGGTATTGACTGTTGTCTCTGAGCCATCTCTAAGTTATTGTATTAATTTATGCTTGCTTACTGTGTCGTAGCTTCTTGCTTTGTTTTGTCTTGGTATACCCGTATGTGTTGTGTGAGTGAGCTAGCTTGTTTATTTTCACCTCTGGAGCTCTGATTTTCTGTCCCCAGATGGCTAGAGCTGTTATCAGGTATATCAGTCTAGGAGTCCATTCAGTTTTCTTGTATGAATTCAGCTCAGGTTTCCAGGTAACTGATCATCAAGTGTGTGGTACAGGCTCTGCCCTACACTCTTAGAGGGGCAGGGGTGGTTGGCGTATACCGGTATCTGACCGCAGCAGGGGGTCACACTCTGAACAAGGCAGGGGGCTGAGAACCGACCCCCATGAGTCTCTGAGGAAAGCATGTCCCTTGTCCCTAGAGCATGCTGGTGGGTGGGCTCTGCAGAGGGACCATGGGCACCCAAAGTTTTTGGTTGTAAGAACTAGGAGGTACCAGTTATCTTTGGATAACTGGATAACGTGGGTGCCTGGGTGATCTGAGTGGAACTACCAGCCCTTAGGTCCCTGATGTGGGTAGGTGAGGACCTTGTTTAATAGGCAAAGCATTGTCAAATATCAAACACCCACCTGTCCACCACACAGCTGAAATGGTTGGAGTCTGCCAACAAGGGCCTGTTCTCCCAAAATAGGCCCACACAGGTCCATGCTGAAGGGAAAGGTGCTTAAAGCCCATGGATGGTTTATGCCTGGACAGGAGCCGCTTCTGGGTTAGTGGATCTAGGAAATTATCTTTTCCCCCAGTTGCAAATTTTTTCCTTCCCCAAGGCTGGGAGGGTGGCCTCAGCAGTGCCTATCTCAGGCCCAGGGAATTCAGCTGCTGAAGCTGGCTTTGGGGGCGGGGGCGGGGGCGGGGAGGCATGGTAAAATATACGCAAGCGCTTAGCTTTTGCCGAGAGTGCTGTTCTTCTCAGGTTCTGGAGGTATGAGTAGGCAGTATGGCTGGCTGCTTCTCCCTGAGGAAACTGTGGCCAAACACTAGTACGAGCTCGCTATCACCACTCCGGTAATGGTGCCTGAGGGCTCCCCAGGATTCAGGTCTGGTAACTCCTCTCCGCTTCTGAACGGTCTCTTCTTCCACCTGCCCCGCAGTTCGTTTTCTAAGCTTACCTCTGAAGCTCAGGGCTCCCAGCTTGTCACAAATATACTCGTTTCACTTGTTTTTTCGGGTCTTTGTTGTAAAGAGGGCCCACCAGAAGCGTCTGTCTATTCCGTCATCTTGGCCCCGCCTCCCAGTCTCATTTTGTTTTATGGGTCTGTCTAATCTTCGATTGAAGGGTGAACCTCAGGAGTGACTTCATTACTGAGCTAAAAGGGTATCCGGAGGCCATACTCTCAGGGTTTCTACATAGCACCCTGTGGCTACACTGCTTATTAGATGCAAATCCCAAGGCTGGCCCATATCCGAGAGGAGGGGAATTGGACACCATTGTCTTATGGAAGGAGTGTCAAAGAGTTTGTGGAATTAAAAAATATTTATATATAGTAAAATTCACTTATTTCTGATATACAGTCCTATGAGTTTTAACACATGCTTAGATTCTTGTAGCCACTACCACCACTAACAGGATCCAGAATAATTCCAGCAACCCAAACACTTCCATAGAGCTATCCCTTTGTAGCCAGACCCTCCCCCTCCCCTAATGTCTGGAACAGAACCACTGTTATGTTTTCTGCCCTATAGTTTTCCTTTTTTCCAGCGTGTCATATAAATAGAATCATTTACTGTATAATGTCCTTGAGAGCCATCTAAGATGTTACATGTATTAATAGTTTGTATCTTTTTATTGGTGAGTGGTACAGTATTCCATTGTATGGCTCTACCCCAGTGTGTTTATTACTCATTGAAGGATATTTGGGTTGTTTCCAATTTTTGGTGTTAAGAATAATGCTACTATAGAAAAAGATACTGGTGAGGAGTGTGCTTCTTAGCTCAAGTAGACACATGAGACTATGCGGGTAGCTCCTGTCTGGATGTGAGATGAGAAGGCAGGGGTGACAGGAGCTGGTTGAGTGGACACAGGAAATACAGGGTGGAGAGAAGGAGTGTGCTGTTACATTGTAGGGAGAGCAACTAGGGTCACATAACAATGTATGTGTAAGTTTTTGTATGAGAAACTGACTTGAAATGTAAACTTTCACTTAAAGACAAAAAAAAAAAAAAAGAATAAAGCTACTATAAACATTTGTGTACAAGTTTTTCTTTCTCTAGCATCAGTACCTAAAAGTGGGGTTGCTTTTGGGTGGGGAATTACCTGGCTCCCTCCTTAGCTGGACTCTCAGGAGGTTTCTACTTATTAGGCAAAGTACACTTTGCCAGAGAATTTGTCATTGGCATCTTTGGGCTTTAGAGTCTGAGTACCTTTTAAAACACTGCCTGCAGAAAGGACCATTCATTTCAAAATGTCCTTTGTAGTTATTTGAGTGCTCTTTATTTGCAAGCTTTCTAGGGCCCCGCTGTGGCTGGCTTGCAAGGAGAAGCCCCCGCGAGGGGTCTCTCCTTGCCTGGTCACCCTGAGCACTGACGTCACCCAGCCCTCACTCTGTACTCTCATTCCACAGCTTTACAAAGGGACATTGCCTCTGTCAGAGCCATGCGGGAATCATTCTTCCAACCACACAGATCACAGATCACCAGACATTCTAAAAATCAATTGGCAGAATACCATAAATGAATGAAGCAGCACTGGAGAATGTTAGGAATGAAAAATGCACTTTGATCATTGATCATATAGATGAAGCAAGCATCAGTAGAGGTTTCTGTGGCTCAAAGGATTGGTTTCTCCTTCTGTCAAGGCAGAGAATCAATCTGAAATGAAGGAGGCAGTTGTGGGAACAATGGAGGGGTGAAATATTTAAGAAATTCAGACACTAGAATATTCAAGGTCTGAATTTTGAATGAGTTTCAACTTTTCTTAACTAAGCGGAAGCCAAGCATCCAAAAGGTTGCAAAGGCTTCAAGGTGGCCCCTGTGGAAGCCTTCTTTGTCAGGGCTTCCTGAATATTCCATTTGTTTTTGGATGAAGGTAACTCTCAGCCAGGGAACTTAACCTGAGATGCAAAACCAGAGCCCACATTTTAGCTCCGATTCTCTGCTGCACATGTATCTAGATATGCTTGCTTTCCTTAGGATATTATAGCACATAAATTAGGTTAAGGGCTCAACGACAAGGAGTGCAGTGCAGGTCCTCCAGATGCTTTTAAAAACTAAGGATATGGGCACATGCATCTCTAAGGATACAGGAAGTTAGGTGTGAGAGCATGCCTGACCTGACCAGGAGTCTTTCGTCTACTCTACGCACATTTGGGTTCTTACTCTTATGTCAGGTTGTCTGCAAGGCATTTGGAAATCCAAAGATGAGTAAAGCATGGGCCTTGCCACCAAGAACTCATAGGCTGTGATGGTGACAGGTCAGCCTGATATCCTACCCATAGGTATCACTTTATTTCTATGAAAAAATGCATTTAGAGTCCAAACTGTTAAGTCATAGCGAATTTTTGGCATGCCACCCATGTGTAGGTTGGGGACCGTGCTTATGCAGGAAATAGTTACTGGCTTATATTTACTTGAGTTTCATAAGAGCCTTTGTCTTTTTCAAGATGCTTAGGTCAGTGCCCCTTAGCTACCTCCCTGATAAGACTGTACCATTTCCTCTGTCTCTCTTTCTTGGCTGTTCCTGACCTTAGCCTACTTCTTCAGCTTTATATTCCGGATTCTGCTAATGTGACTGAGGTCTTTCTGATACCTCAACCTAACCCTGAGGCTCTTGGCTCTCTTGTTCACCCAGTGTGTAAAAGCTTTCACCAGGGTTCCCTTATAGATGAAAGTCAGGGGACACTCGCAGAGGGATGTGGGGGTTAAGGTAGGGCTAGGGGGACCCCAGACTTCCTGAGATTTTGAACTTTGCTTGTAAGTTTGTGAAGAATCCTTTGGTGAAGGGCCCGGCCTCATGTCAGCAGCAGGGAGGACGAAGATGAAAGCCCAGAACCTGTCTGTGCTACCACGTGCACCTCATTAGTTTTTCTCTACAGCCTAACCTGCACCCCAGCCTGGAGAGAGGCCCTGCCTGATCTGTGCTGTCCCGGTGAGCAACCACAGCACTCAGCCAGGCAAACCCATTCTTTCTGCCGTCAGCTCATACTTTTGAAAACATGATTTTGGTTTCTTGATTTGGGCTGTGTGTGTGTATCTCCCTGTCTCCTTTTTGGTGAGCTGCTCCCTGATGCTGTGATCCCCCAGGCCTTGAAATGGCAGCTCACTGCCTGCTGTTGCTGCTTATGCGTCCGTGGGTGAGACTGCCACCAGCAAGACAAGAGCTAATCCCAGGCTGAGGAGCTGGAAGGCAGTGGGAGGGGCTGCGCCCTTGGCCTGAGATCCCTTTGTGTCTCGGGGCTCTGCTATCTCTAAGCCTCTTTTCTTCCCCCACTCTATTGGAGAGCTGTGGCTCTCATTTCTAAAAAGTTCTTTTGGCCTGCCTGGACCCTAAAGCAGAACACGCCAGCTCCATTAAATTAACGTCTGCAGTTCTGCAAAGTCTAAACAGTTTAAATTTCATGATTCTGGGTAGTGTTTGTCTGGTGACTAGCATTTGCCAAGGCGGGAGGGGATCCACAAGGGGCAAAGAGAGGTTTTCCCCTCTGCACCCCAGGACTGTGTGCTTTGCTTCTGCCTTCCAGAGTGTGTAGGGAGAGAGCTCAGTTCCCCAAGAGGGGTTTCCTGTGTTTCAGTTTCTCACCAGCAAGAGTGGGGTTGCTCTAACTCTATTGCGTGAGTCCCTGGGGCCACAAATCTGTCAGGTGGGGAAAAGGATCAACTCTTTGGATGTGTGATGCAGTCTGTACATACTCAAGGTGTGTTTTGTTCACGTTGACCAGTCATTGTTGATTGAAGGGCCTTAGGTGTCATTAATCTTGTAATAAGTCCGGTCAGTGTATATACGGCTCAGAATGATAAGGCAAATTGCTCTTCCCTTTCCTGACCACCTATTAATCAGCGGCACTGTTTCTTTTAGGGTATAAGCTTGGCTTTTTAGGTTAACCAGTAAAACGAGCTGCCGCTGAGTCAGTTCCAACTCATGGCCACCCCCATGTGCATCACAGAAGGAACTGTATTTGATAGGGTTTTCAGTGGTTGATTTTTTTGGATATAGATTGCCAAGTCTTTCTTCGGAGGCATTTCTATGTGGACTTGAACAACCAACCTTTCAGTTAGCCGCTGAGTGTGTTAACCATTTGCACCACCAAGTTAGTCCTTTTTAAGTTATTAGTTTATCCTTCTGGAATCAATAATTGGAAATGTGTTGGGAAGCAGTAAAATGTCCTCAAGAACTTTGCTCATGAACCTGGGTAATTAGCTGTGTTACCGTTTATTCAGTCACTCAGCACATTTTTGTTGAGTGCCTGCTATGTTCCAGGCACTGTTCTATGCACTGGAGATCAACGGTGAACAAAACAAGCAAAAACCTTAGCCTTCATGGAGCTGATATTGTAGCGGGAGAGGTGCAGACGAGATAATAAAACAAACTAGCAAGTTATACTGGATGTTAGGTGATCTGTGCCAGTCTCCTCAAGCCTCAGTTTCTTCATCTGTAGAACGAGGAGAAGACCAGGCCATACCTTCAGTGTCCCTTCCCTCCAGCTCTTCTCTAGATTTCCTTCTGAAATTTTATACCACCTCCTTAGGAAATCTAGTAGTCTTTCTTATATGCAGATATTCTTAGTAAGAACAGAGAAGTGTTGTGGCTCTAGGTTGTCGTTCTTTTCCGTGAGTGGTGTATATGTCTCCAGGTAGACGGTGGATGTGGGTGTGACTCTAGTCTATGCAGAAAGAAGCCAGAACCTGTCCCTGCTGTGTGGGCTTTGCTGAGCCCAGCACTCCCTCATGCAGGCCACAGGTGGCAGTCAGGTAGGCATAGGAGTGGATGCCCTCCTCTCTGTGGTATGGTGTGTGTGGGGGGCAGGAGAGGCTGAGTGGGGACCGAGGGGCCCAGTTCTTGGGAAGCAGCTCAGCCTCCATAGCTTCTGGACAGTGGGACTGTGGAGTGATCACTTTGTCTTCCCCTCCTAGCTCATGGCTTTCTGAGGATGGAACTGCTGTTTACCTTCATTTTAATATATATTGCACTTTTGGAATATAGAGAGCTGTTGCTTTCTCCTCAGCTTAAATTAGACAGCTATGAGTGCCCACCACATGCCATTACTGGACCAGGTGTGGGGGACATGAGGGCAGGGGAGTGCTGGACACTCCTTTGGGGAAACTTGCAGGTGGCTGCTTGGGAGCACTCGCAGTCCACTCGTTGAGGGACACCTGGTGACCAGGAGAAGTGACCAGGGCGCTGTCGGCGATGTCTGCGGCAGCTGGAGAACCAGGCAGTGAATAGCAAGGAGGGGCAGCATCACAGCCGCAGAGCAAGGACTTGGCTCTTTCCTGAGTCAACTCTGCCATTTGCCCACGAGCCCTGAGGAGGGCCATGGAGCTGCAGGTGGTGCTGTGTGTTCTCTGTGCCTCTTCCAGTTGGAGTACCAGTGACACAGCGGAGCCTTGCTCTTTGTGACGACTGCCAGCGACAGCTCCTCCCACCTCTGTGACACTGTCTCTCCAGGACTTTTGAGTATGAACTTGTCAACTGTCTCGATGTGAGTTTGTGTGGTTGGTAGATGAGACTTAGTGGGAGTGTGGCTCATCCCACTTCCTTTTCTTGCTGAGAAATGGGGTGTTGGCAGTTGGGGGGGGCATGGAGGGGTGGGGCCTTCTAAGATGTCTGGAGAACTCTGAGTGGGGGGAAGGTTGTAAGCAGATGCCAGGATCCTGAGGTCAGGAGTGAGGAGGAACGGTGGCACAAGCCTCGAAGGTGAAAGAACAGTGGGTGGTCTGGACACTGCCTACTTCCCACCTTGGCCCTCTGGTGTGCCAGGCCAGGAGAACACGCTGTTTCCTCTTGAGAGGGTTTGATGGGAAGGACATGCTTGAGGAATCTCCAGGAGATCAGGAATATATAGAATTTTTTTCACTGCTGAATCCCAGGCAGGGCACTACCTGTAGCTGGATGGGGATGGATGAAGGTGTTGGAGCCGTGCTAGAGCCATGGACCCAAAAGGGAGAGTGAGTTTTATGGGGGAGCTGGTGGGTTCAGTGTTGGGCACCAACTGAGTTGGAGCTGAGGAGTCCAGCCACCACTCCCCTGATGCTGCTGTTCATCACCTACAGCCAGAAGCCTAAGCACCTTAAGGCATTGTCAGTCTTCTGTGACCTGGCCAGGTCCTGCCTTTTTGGTGTCGTCCCCTCCCATACTGCACATTTTATGCTTCAGCAACTCGATTGCCTTAGTTCCTCACATTCTTTGCTGCTGCTTGCTTTGGTGGTACAGTGGTTAAGAGCTTGGTGGCTAACCAAAAGGTCGACAGGTCGAATCTACCAGCTGCTGCTTGGAAACCCTGTGGGGCAGTTCTACTCTGTCCTGTAGGGTTGCTATGAGTCAGAATTGACTTGACAGCAACAGGTTTGGCTTTGTTTTTGTCCCCTCTGCCACCTCTCCTCTCCTTCCCCTGACTGGGTCATCCTCATCTTCTTAAAGCCAGATATGGCATTAACCCACTCAGTCATTCATTCCACAGACATTTTCTGCTGCCTGGTAAGTGGTAAACACTGTGCCTGGTGTGACTGCTGGGCACTGCCACCCCCCAGGCTGCTTGGGTGCCCCTCCTGGGTATTGCTTTGGCTTCTTGTTCAGTGGAGTCCCACGGCCATGCTTTCAGTCTCTCTGAGCTTCAATTTCTGCATCTGTAACATGGAAATAATAATGTCTTCCTCAAAGGGTGGTTGCAAATCTTAAACGAAATGACATCTGGAAAGCATTTAGCACAGTGCTTGGCCCATTCAGAACGGAAGGCGCCCTATTCTGCTTCTCATCCTGGGATTATCTCAGGGATTGGGATTCTCTGGGTTTCTCTTCCTGTGGGAGTCAGTCTGATGTTATCAGGGGTGGCTTTAAGAAGGAAGTAGAATTAGGCCAAGCCTTGAAATAAGAGGTGAGTTTAGATGGGTGGAAAAGGAGAGAGTAGGTTAGAGGCTTGGAGAAGGGGAGTGAGATGAGTTGAGGCCAGTGTTTGAAAGGTCTTGGGTACCAGGCCAAGGTGTTTGGCTTTTCTAACCAGGGTTTGGTCCACCCATAATAAGCCCTGGATTTACGATTAGTGGATCTGGGGCCAAGTTCCAGGGCTCTCAAGCAATTTTAGAAATGCATCCAATATATTTTTAGTGTCAAATGTGGACTAAATGTCCAGGGAGGTGTTAGACACAGCACTTGTCTGCCAGTTATTCACAATCTAGAAAGACAGTGAACCAGCGGTTAGGACCCTGTGTGATATAGGCTATGACTGAGGGGTAGAAGTGTGTGGGGAGAAATAACTTCAGCACCTGCAGAATGCTCCTCTGAGAGGGCTGCTGTGGGTCTCTCCTCATTCTGAAAGGATGCAGAAATAGGATGAAGGCAGAGGGTGGGGCAACCTTAGTGAAGCAGGTACTCAGGCTGGTGGTGTGAGCTGGGGCCAGGCGTTTTACTTCCTCTGGCTACAACGAAACTCCCGGGATGCCTGGAGGGGTGGCTAGAGGCTATGACCTCCAGACTGGCACTGCAGCATCCCAGAAAAGGTGTTTGCATTTTGTGAGAAAAACATGCTATTTCCAGTCTCTTCATTATCTATCTGCAATCTAGCCTCACAGATAATCCCATCCAGTAAAGCCTCTTAAAAAAGAAAAGTATCTACTGCCATGGTATTAAGTGAAGAAATTTGACAGGGTGGCCCATTTCTGGCCTTGGTGTCCCAAGCTTTCCTTATCATCTACTTCTGTTCCTGTTGCCACTCCCTGCCTTTTGTGGCCCGAAGCAGATTGTACCCATGAGGGAATTGTGTTGAGCTCAATTGAGAGAAGAAAGTGGTCTAGTTAGAAGAGCTTTACTTTACTTTGGACTCTGTAGCCAAAGGCCTGAGTAGGTGCCAAAACCCCAAAACCAATTCTGTTGCTATTGAGTCAATTATGACTCATAGAGATCCTATAGGACAGGGTAGAACTGTCCCATAGGGTTTCCAAGGCTGTAATCTTAAGGAAGCAGATTGCCACATCTTTTTCCCACAGAGCGGCTGGTGGGTTCAAACCATCAACCTTTCAGTTAGCAGCTGAGCTCTTAACCACTGCACCACCAGAGCTCTTTAAGCAGTGCCAGCCTCCTTAATTTGATAATCACGGCCCTCCACAACCAGAGTCCAGCCCGCCTTCCATTCCACTTTTCCTGGACACATTGATCCACTAGATGTTCTCTGAGTAAGCTGCATTCATTCTGTGCCCCAGCCCCACACGTTTACTCAGTTATTTCCCTTCCCTGAAATCCTCTCCATATTCAGGTCTGGCTCAGATACCATAGCTTCCATGAAGCCTGACCCTGGCCAGAAGTAGCCTTCCTTCTGCTCACCTTTCCAGTGATGCGTCTCTGCGTCCTCAGATTTTCCATCCCATTAGGTTGTGTGGCACAAGCAGTTAAGTGCTTGACTACTAACTGAAAGGTTGGTGGTTTGAACCCACCCAGAGGCACTCCAGAAGACAGGCCTGGTGATCTGCTTCCGAAAGGTCACAGCCTTGAAAATTGTGTGGAGTATAGTTTTACTATTCAACACATGGGATTGCCAGGAGCCAGAGTCGACTTGATGGCAACTGGTTTGGTTTGGTTTTTGCTTAGGTCCCAATAATATGTTTGGATTCCTTTTCTTCCAGGAGAGGAGGAATGCTTATTGCACAGGATTCTGCTCTCAGCCATCTTTATATCCCCTGGAGTGTTTGCCACTGCCCCCTCCATATTTTCTCAGCCATTTTCCTGTTCTTTGCTTCAGGTTGACAGTATTAAAATATTTTGATGAGTTCCTGTCCTTCTTCCAAGTTTCTAATGTGTGTTTTAGAAAGTGACCCAAAGATTAAAACCGTAAGTGACACAGCACAAATGTAATTAATTCTGCATATGGTATTGTCTAGTCTCTAAGGATTCCCGCCTCAAAAATCCTCCTCTCCAGTGCCCCTCTTTTCTATATCTAATTGTTCTATATGACACTATAAGGGGGGAGACCCCTGTCAGTAAACAGAGGGCGTCTATTCTGGGACATTATGTTCTAGTGTGTCTAAAGGAAGTTCAGGGATCCGTGAAGTTACTTGGTATCAGGAAGCTACACACACTCTCTCCAAGCAAACTTTGATTTATAGATACATATTATAGGGTGGATTTGCTAATTATAGAGAAGAGGTTGGCAGACTTTCTCTCTAACGGGCCAGGTAAATATTTGCAGCTCAGCTGCAACTACTCTGCTGTTGTAACGTGAAAGCAGCCATAGAGAATATGGAAACAAATGGGATTGGGCAGATTTGGCCAACCCCTGTTCTAGAGGATAACAACCTGAAGAATCTAACAAATAATCTTTCACACAACAAAGAAAATAGGGTAGAAAAATTTTCATTTGTCACTGAAAAGCAAAGATTTAAACATAATGGGACCTTTTGGGATGATGGAAATATTCTATACTATGATTGTGGTGGTGGTTACCTGGGTGTATACATTTGTCAAAATTTATCAAACTATATAGTTAAAAGCTGTTAATTTTTTTGAATATAAAATATACCTTGATAAAGTTGACAACAAAAGACTTCAGCTTGTCTGAAGTATTAGCTTATGGTAGACCAATACTCCACTGAAAACAACTAGAAAAAGCTGAGTAAACTATAAAAAACATGTAAGAAGGCATTGAAGCAGCCAGAATTTACAGAGTCAAGACCCTGAAAAGAAGAGGAAGGTTAATCTAGGTGACAACATTCTATGATTTTCCTTTTGAGGTATTTGTTGATTTGTAAGCAGTGCAGGCTGAGAGGCTGAAAGTGTGAGAAGAGCTATAAACAGTATCATGGCGCTAAGGAGATAAAAATTGGAGTTCAGGACTTGCAAAGATGGGGATATTCTGGTAAACACCCCCAAGATATCAACTGGGAATCCTGAAGGACTGGACTCTGGGATAAATGGCTTACTAGAAATATAGACCAACTTTATAAAGACAAAAATCCAATATCAAATTAGCTAACTGGAAACAGACCAAGTTTATGAAGACTGAAACTAAGCCTCGAGCAGCTCAACACCTGATTGGATTGAGATGATTTGTTTGTACTCTAGTTGCTTGCAATAAACTAAAGAAAATCAGAAAATCATCTAAATCCTTTGTTGTTTTTTAAAAAATTCATGCACATGATGTCCATCATTCAGTTAAAAAATACCAGCCATATGAAGAAACAGAATTAAGAGAAGAAAAAGACATTTAAAACAGACTCACAAGTGATACAGATACTACAATGATCAAATGTGGGATTTAAAATATTAAAGATTAATAGATTCAGGAAAGTAGACGATGAATTTCACCAGGGAACTGGAACCTATAAAAAAGATTGAAATTCTAGAACTGAAATAGAATCAATGACATTAAGTACACAGTAGATGGGTTTAACACCAGCTTACACACACAACTGAAGAGAGAGTTAGTGATGTGGTAAATAGGTCAGTAGAAAATGTTCTGCCCAAAACATGGAGAGAAAAAAAAATGAAAAATCTGGGAGCGGGGGGTGGGGGTGGGGAAGTACTGTAGACATATCGTAACAATGAAAAGGTCTAACACATGTATAATTGGAATCTTATCAAGAGAATGGGCAAAACAGTATTTCAAAAGATACTAACAGAGAAATTTTCTAAAATTGATGAAAGATATCAAGTCAAAGATTAAAGAAGTACTATAAAATCCCAAAAGGAGCCCTGGTGGCCCAGTGATTAACCACTCAGCTGCTAATCAAAAGATCAGTGGGTTTAAACCTACCATCTGCTCCACAGGAGAAAGATGTGGCAGTCGTCTTCTGTAAAGATTCAGCCTTGGACACCCTATGGAGCAGTTCTACCCTGTCCCATAGGGTTGCAGTGAGTTGGAATCTATAGTAATAGGTGTGTGGTTTGGTTTTATAAACCCCAAAAGGGATAAATGTAGACAAAAACACACTTGTAAAGAGAATGTAAGGGAAAACACATTTAGGCACATGCAAATAAAAGTATGAATACGAAGACTGAAAGAAAATCTTAAAACAGCTTAAGAAAAAGACTTTCTAAGAAGCAACAGTAAGACCTTAACGGCTGAGTTCTCAACTGAAATGGTGAGGCTTTGTATCATGTACTTTGAACATGCTATCTGGAGGGACTCCCTGGAGAAGGACATCATGCTTGGTAAAGTAGAGGATCAGCAAAAAAGAGGAAGACCCTCAATGAGATGGATTGACACAGTGGCTGAAAAAATGGGCTCAAACATAGCAAGGATTGTGAGAATGGCACAGGACTGGGCAGTGTTTTGTTCTGTTGTATGTAGGGTCACTATGAGTTGGAACTAATTTGATGGCACCTAACAACAGAGAATTTTACTTTGGGATTTATTTCTCTTCAACACTTTAAGGATGTATTTCATTATCTTGTGGCTTAACATCACTTCAGTTGAGAACTCAGCTACAAGTCTTACTGTTGCTTTTTTGAAGATAATATATCAACACAAAGTGTAAGGATTTGAAAGAAAGAAAGAAAACTGTCATTGCAGACATCGTGATTGCATACAAAGATTACTCAGAATAATCTATAGATAATTAGAAGTAACAAATGTAGTTAGTAAAACTACTAGATAAAAGATCAATATGCAAAAATCAATTTCATTTCCATATTATAGCAACAAAAATTAGAAAATAAAAATTATACAAAATGAGATATCTAGGAATACATTTATCTGAAGATATTTAAGACCTCTACATAGAAAATTATTGAGAGAAATTTAAAAGAAATTAAATGGAGGAATATACAATGTTCACGCATGTGGAGACTCAATAATGCAAAGATATTATTTGTTACCTCCTTTCTTTTTTTCGCTGACCCTCTACCAAGCATAATGTCCTCCAGAGACTGGTCCCTTCTGATAACATGTCCAAAGTGCGTGAGACAAAGTCTCACCATCCTTGCTTCTAAGGAGCATTCTGGTTATACTTCTTCAAGACAGATCTGTTTGTTCTTCTGGCAGTCCGTGGTGTATTCAATATTCTTCACCAATACCATAATTCAAAGGCATCAGTTCTTCAGTCTTATTCATTCTCTAGCTTTCGTGTGCATATGAGGTGATTGAAAATGCCCTGGTTTGTATCAGGTGCACCTTAGTCCTCAAAATGACATCTTTGTTTTTTAGCACTTTGAAGAGGCCTTTTGCAGCAGAGTTGCCCTATGCGATACATTGTTTGATTTCTTAACTGCTGCTTCCGTGGGTGTTGACTGAGAATCCAAGTAAAACAAAATCCTTGACAACTTCAATCTTTTCTCTGTTTATCATGATGTTGCTTATTGGTCCACTTGTTAGGATTTTTGTGTTCTTTATGTTGAGGTGTAATCCATACTGAAGGCTGTAGTCTTTAATCTTCATCAGTGAGTGCTTTAAGTCCTCTTCACTTCCAGCAAGCAAGGTTGTGTCATCTGCATGTTGCAGGTTGTTAATGAGTCTTCCTCCAATTCCTGATGCTGTGATCGTCTTCATATAGTCCAGCTTCTGGATTATTTGCTCAGCATACAGATTGAATAAGTATAATAAAAGGATACAACACTGATGCACACCTTTTCTGATTTTAAACCACTTAGTGTCCCCTTGTTCTATTCTCACTACTGCCTCTTGGTTTATGTACAGATTCCCCATGAGCACAATTAAGTGTTCTGGAATTCCCATTCTTTGCAGTGTTGGCCGTAATTTGTTATGATCCATACAGCACTGGAAATGAATGTATTGCTATATCCATGTAACAACATGGATGAATCTCACTGACATATGCATGAAAAGAAGCTAGACACAAGGGTACATAATGCACATTTATATCAAGTTCATGTACACGGAAAACTAATCTACGATTTTAAAAGTTAAGATAGTTACCTTTGGTGAGGGAGGTTGCAGTGACTGGCTGGGAGTGATGGGGGCCTTTGGGGAGGTGATAATGTACTACTTCCTTGTCTCAATGGTGGTTACATGGATGTGTTAAATGTGAAAATTGCTTTGTACGCTTTTTTAAATATGTTATATTTAAATAAAAAGAAGTTTACTTAAACCAGGATGGAAAAAGCTGGTATAGGATCCCTTGACTTTTACCATCTGGGAATTGGTTTTCTGGGAAAGGGGAGGTGATTAAAGTCCTAGAAGTTTTTCAGATACTCTAACTTCAAGATAGTACTGTGGCAGATTTCTCCCCATTCCAGATGGAATGACACTTTAGCACCGTGGTCTCTGATGGACCCTAGAACCAGGAAACTGTGAAGGAGCAGCTTCTGTGGCCTCTCTCTCCTCTGAGACACTAGCACTCCGTTATTTGCTTTATCCATAGTGAGTGATGCTGGTCGTGCTGTAGGTGGAAGGAAGGAAACCAAAGGCTTCTTTTCCTTTCTCTTCCTCCCTCTCCCTCCTCCTCCTCTTTTCTTACTCTGTTGCAAAGAGTTGGGATTCTTTCTATGGAGCCTGCACCCACAGATTAAAAAGACAGAAGAACACTATTAAAAGGGCAGATATAAATTCGCATTTTTTAAACTGAGATCACAAATGCTGAGGTTTCAGAATGTGAGACTGAGACTCAGTGGGCAGCCGAGAGGGCTTCTTTGAGCAGACAAGAATTCCGTGTTTGAAAGCTGAATGAAAAGATGTTTTGAAAACTTTGGATGTGTCTTTTTTCAGGGAAATAAAACTTGATTTGATTTAACGGCATCGAGTCCTGCGTGTCAGGGCATGGTTGCTTCCTGAGAGTATTTATCTGTGGAGGGGTATTGTCTGGATCACTCAGCAGAGTTCATCCTCTCATGGTGTCCAGTCAAGATAGAAAATGCCCTTCGTAATTACCATCTTGGTAATGGGATAGTCAAAGAAGGAAATGAGAAACACTTGAGTTTATGGGAACTGAAAGATTCAAAAAAGTACGTGTGACAGAGGCATACTTAGGTTGACTTCGAAGCAGGGCTTTGAATTGCTTCATTCTGATCTGACCCCCTGCTGAGAATTTTCATTTCCAGCCAGATATACTGAATCAGAGTCTACAGTTTAATAAGATCCCTAGATTATCACCTGGGTCAAAAAAAATTTTTTTTCTTGTTAAAAAATGGAGATTTTTTTACATAAGAATCACTTGGGGGATCTTGTTAAACTATAGATTCTGATTCAGTATATCTGGGATGGAAATGAAAATTCTCAGCAGGTGGTTGAACTGGAATGAACCAGTTCAAAGCCCTTCTTTGAAGTCAGATTTCCGTTTAAAGTTCTGCTTGTTTTTAATCTAACCAAATAAGTTAAAAGCCTTATTTATTCCTAAAAATAGTTGTCATAAAAATAATTTGCTCTTGGTTCTTAATTAGCGCTGCCTTTGAAGTATTAAGTCAGATCTGAAATTCTGTTCACCGACATCACAGACAATATGTTTAAATGGATAGAATTTTTTCCACATGTTTGCACGCTAATAAAGTAGTTCAAATTGCCACATTCTTGAGAAAACAATACTGAATTATTTGGTTTGTGGAAGAGTCAGAAGAATGTCACTGGCTTAGAAAGCAGGAACTTAGCTGAGAACAGGTGGTCAGCCAAGTCTGCTCTCCCTGTACTTCCTCAGCTCTGGCTTTTGGCATTTTTAATCCAGTGACTCAAGAGTTTTGCCCCTGCAGGGACCAGTTATCTTCCAACCAGCCAAAAATAGTCATAAAACCCGTTGCTTCTAGTGGTATCTCTGCAAAGTGTGTCACGAGGTTTCTTTGAATTCAGAGATTTTCCTGCTAATTTGGGAAGCAGCTGAACAGGCTGACTAGAGGTCCTGATGGCAGCTCATATGTTTCCCTGGTTATCCACGAGTCAATCCTTTCCCCCAAGAATGCTGAAACCATTGACTTTAATGCCTTCATTATGTTTTTAAGGAGCCCTGGTGGTACAGTGGTTAAGCTCTTGCCTGTTAACTGAAAGGTCGGTGGTTCTAACCCACCAGCTGCTCTGTTGGAGAGAGATGTGGCAGTCTGCTCCCCTAAAGATTAACCAATAAAACCAAATGCAGTGCTGTCGAGTTGATTTCGACTCGTAGCGACCCTATAGGACGGAGTAGAACTGCCCCATAGAGTTTCCAAGGAGCGCCTGGTGGGGCCAAACTGCCAACCCTTTGGTTAGCAGCCGTAGCTCTTAACCACTACGCCACCAGGGTTTCCCCCTCAAAGATTAACCAAAAAACCAAACACAGTGCTGTTGATTCGATTCTGACTCATGGCGACCCTATAGGACAGAGCAGAACTGCCCCATAGAGTTTCCAAGGAGCGCCTGGTGGATTCGAACTGCCGGCCCTTTGGTTAGCAGCTGTAGCACTTAACCACTGTGCCACCAGGATTTCCCCCTAAAGATTATAGCCTTGGAAATCCTATGGGGCAGTTCTGCTCTATCCTGTACAGTCGTTACGAGTTGAATCACTCGATGGCAATGGGTTTGTTTGTTTTTTGTATCATGTTTTTAAAAATTGTATTCATCAAAGGTAATTAAAATCCACTGGAGTTCTGGCACAACTCCATTAGAGTTTTTGTGAGGATTGTTGTTGTTAGCTGCCATCGAGTCAGACCCTGACTCATGGTGACTCCGTATACAACGGAATGGAACTCTGCTCGGTCCTATGCCAGTTGGCCCATTGTGATCCATAGGGTTTTCATTAGCTGGTTTTCAGAAGTAGATTGCCAGACCTTTCTTCCTAGTCTGACTTAGCCTGGAAGCTCTGCTGAAACCTGTTCAGCATCCTAGCAACACACAAATCTCCACTGATAATGGTGGCTGTGCATGAGGTACATTGGCTGGGAATTGAACCCAGGACTACTACATGGAAGGTGAGAATAGTATCACTGAATCACCAATGTCTCACTTGTGAGGATTAGAGGAGTTAATACATGTATAGGATCTAGATCATGCCTGGTATACAGTAAATTCTCAAAATATGGTTAGTTGTGTAGCTAGTTGTGAACTTTGCCTACAAAGTGTCAAATCCTCATAATATTCTGGAAGCCAGTTGGAGGTATTTTCATTTTACTGATAAGGAAGAAGAGCCTCAGAGAAGTTAAATAATTTGCTTAAGGTCACACAGCTGGTGAATGGCAGAGCTGGAGACTGAACCCAAGTCTTTCCTCTTTACCACCACCATATTCTGTTTCTCAAACTGGGGTCTTGAGACTACTGGAAGGTTTGTAGAAAAGTCTTTTGGGGAAAGGGGCCCAAAAATTTTATAGTTTGAGTAATACTGCTTAATGCCAGAGGTTGGCAAACATTTTCTCTAAAGGGCCAGATAGTATTTTAGTCTTTGTGGGCCGTACAGCCTATGTTGTCACTACTCTGCTCTGGTAGTGTAAAAGCACCATAGATAATACATAAATAAATGTATGTGTCTGTGTTTCAGTAAAACTTTATTTACAAAAACATGTGGTAGGCTGGATTTGGTCTGCGGGCCATAGTTTGCTCACCCCTCTTTCATCTGCGTTGCCTTCTGTTCTCTCCAAGCCCCCACCTTCTTTGGTGTTCCTGCTTCTCTGTTATTGGCATCACTGTCCTCTTGGAAGCCTCCCTTTATCTGTTCAGTTGCCAAAGTAACACATTCTGCTGATGTTTGAGTGGCTGTCTTGTGCTGCGCACTGGGGATGGGGAAGCGACTAGAACAAAGTTCCTGACCTCATGGAACTGACATTTCGAGTCAGGGAGACAGACAGGTGTGTACCAGGTGGTGAAGAGTAAGAATAGGGCAAGGAGCCAGGGAGGGGCAGGTTACTGTTTTATATGGGATCTATCACTTCTCTGAGGAGATGACATTATAGTGGAGACCTGTAGGGAGGGAGTAAATCATGTGGCTTTCTGGAAAAGTGTGTTCCAGGCAGAGAAAACAGCAAACGCAAAGGCCTGAGGCAGGAGCGTGCTTGGCATGTTTGAGAAACATCTAGGAATACCAGAGTGGCTGGCATGTAACAAGTGAGGGTAATAGTGGTGAGAGAGAGGTCAGCCAGACAAAAGGACAGGTCACATAGGGCTTTGTGGGTTACTGTAAGGACTTTACAGTGAGCAGCCACTGGGGGTTTTTGATCAACAGAGTGTCACGATCTGACTCAGTATGTAAAGGACCCCTTGGTCTGCTGGGTGGAGAGAGTCTGTGGGGTAAAGGGGGCTGGTGGTGCCAGTAGCCTCATTAGGAGGAAGGTAAATGGAGAGAAGCTTGAGGGATTTTGAATAGATTATAAAGTCAAAGCCACATGCTTTCCCAATGGATTGCAGTAGGATGTGAGAGGAAGAGAGGGGTCAAGGCTGACTTTTAGTTTTGGCCTGAGCAGCTCAAGGGACAGAATTGCCTTTTGCTGAGATGGCAAGTGTGTAGGAGAGCAGGTTTATGGGGAAGATGAAGAGCTCAGTTGTGGTTGTCAGTTGGACATGCAAGTGGAGATGTTGAACAGGCAGTGGATTTTCAAGTTAGGAGTTCTGATCGGGGCTCTGTAGTGGGACCTCGGCAAGATTTAGATGGCCTTTACAGCCAGGGGCTGGCTGGGATTGCCCAGGGAGTGAGTGCAGAGAAAGAGTGGACGAGGTTAGAGGCCGTTATCCCCTTCTAGCCCCCATTCTCCTGCTCCTGCTGATTTCAGGCCTCAGGTTCTTACCTGAACCACTTCAGTAGCTTCCTTTCCAGTCTTTTAGCCACAAAGCTACCAGGGAATCCTGGAACTCAGCACTAGCCATGCCCCTCCCTGGAACCTTTGCTGGGCCTGCATGGTCTGCAGACTCTATACATGATCTGCCCTGTCGGGTTTTCCAGCCACTCCGGTGTCCTACTGTTCACCTTCACTCTGCCTCTGATTGAAGCAAAATGAAGTTCTTTTGCCCTTTATATCTGCCCTGAGTTTCCATGGTTCTTTCCACCTGGAATCCACTCTCTTTCCTACCAGACATTGTAGCCACCATGTTAAAGACTTGAAAAGATTCTAGAGAGATATAAGTCATAGTAGTGTAAAGATGCATGTCTTTAAAAACTATTCTCTTAAGATGATGAAGAAAGTGTTAGAGCTGTGACCAGAGACACGCTGCAGCTTTTGCAGTCTGGAGGCTGCTGTGATGAGAAAATGTTCAGTAATGCAGGCTCACACTCAGGAGATGCAGAAAGAGGAAGCAAAGGAGGAGAACAGGACTGGAGAACCAATGAAGCTAGCTGGTATGGCAGCTCTGCCCAGTGGTGAGCAGGTTCGCAGCAGTGCTACACATGTCTTGGGAATATCTACATGGATGCAAGATCCCTGACTTCCCCACAGGAGAGGAAATACAGGGAAGAACTTAAGCAGGGTGCCCAGGGCACTGTTGGGGGGCACTCCCAGCAGCCTGATACTAAGAATGACAATAGCTTTCGCTTGCAAATGCCAACTAAAATCAACTGAGGATGCTTGTCTGGGGTGATGTGGGAGGTCAACTCTCTGGAGAAAGAATGTGATGATTGGTTCGTTATGTCTCTGAGAGTGTTGTGGGGACGAATATTTGCCAATCACAATCAGGAGGGTGTTTCTGAACTGACTTAGAGTCGTCTCCCAATGACAGGAATGCTTGTGAAGTTTTTCTATACACCGGTGGGGAATTGTGCTTTGTGAACCAGACATCCATGAACTTAGATTTGGCTTGAAATTAATCAAATTAACCAAATATATTAGTTTTTTCAAAATTGGTATAAAGCAAGGTCACAGATTTTCTCCTCATGCTTTGGAGATGATGACCTTTTCTGTTGTTGCCGTTAGTTGCCATGGAGTTGGTTCCAACTCATGGCGACCTTGTGTACAACAAAACGAAATGTTGCCGGGTCCTGTGCCATCTTCATGATCTTTCCAACCTAAGGGGTTCATCTTCCAGCGCTATATTGGACAATATTCTGTTGTGATCCAGAAGGTTTTCATTGGCTGATTTTTGGAAGTGGATCCCCAGTAGTCTGTCTTAGTCTGGAAGCTCTGCTGAAACCTGTCTACAATGGGTGACCCTACTGGTATTTGAAATACTGGTGGTATAACTTCTAGCTTCACAGCAACATGCAAGCCATCACACTAAGACAAACTGACAGACAGGTGGCTGGAGGTGACCCTTACATGTCCCATATTTTTTCATCACGGAGTGAATTACATAGGAGCCGCTAAAGAAGGGAAAAAAAACATCTGAGAGAAAGAAATATCCAAATGAGCAGATTGCTTCCACCAAAATGAAATACTGTTGGTGAAAGTATTTTGAAAGCTGTAGAGTACTATATAAATGTAAGTGCTTATTATTACTTATTACTTGAGGAAACACCAGCTCAGCTATAATGTTAACACTACAGAATAGACTCCTAATTCCTTTTCCTTTGAGGAGAACCTCTGAGAATGAGCTGTGCCTGAACTGGATAAAGTCTGAGCTGGTGAGGACTAGTGAGAGGCAGGGAGACGTGTCCTCACAGGGCAAATGAACGAGTGTTTGGATGGCCAGTTTATCCAGCAGGTGTATGGCTACCAAAAGTTCGCTATGGTCTCTTGCACATGTGTGAGTTGGCTTCCTATCAGGAGGGCGACGTGGGTAACTGAAAAGGTCTTTGCCTGCTGTTTATAGAGGATGTGGGCACATTTTCCTCCTAGCAGGGAGGCCTCCCTGGGAAACCACCTCCAGGTCAGGAGGGTCTTGGTGAGCCCTGCATCAGGGCAGACACCTCTTTCCATCTATGTTGATGGGATGCACAGTACCTGGCTGGTGAGCAAGTGAGGAGTGAATGTGGAATGGGAGCAGTGAGGTGGCACACAGGCAGAGCAGGACTGGGTAAGCTGGGGCATTGGCCTGCCCTGCCCTTGCCATGGGGAGAGGCAACTCTGTTGCCTCAGAGTTCCTCCCAGCAGCCCTTCCAGTTCTGTTCCATCCAGATCACAGCTGTTTCTGAATATTCATCTCTTCTTAGAGGTTTTATTTCTGATTTCCTCCAAAGAGGCGTGGTCTGTGTCCAAATATTTCGTATTTTCTTTTGTAAATAGATGAAAAATTATAAATAATAAGCCACAAATGATTTCCCTGCTAGTGTTTGACAGAAACAGACAATGAAATACTCATTGTTAGTCATCATTCAAAAAACTTTTGTATTGACTGATAATTTAAAAGTATTCAAGAGAAGGGTTTGAGTCACTGGTCTTGGCATCTCCATATACTCACTTGACAAAGGATTGGGACTGATCATCACAAATTACAGTAGAAGTTAGTCTTCTACTTTATGTGAGGCCTCTGAGCAGATTGATGTCAGCAGACAGTCAATGAAGGGTTAGCTGGCTTGGGTGCCCACCCCCTGTAACTCTTCGGCTGCTGTGGGGTGATGTCAGGGAGGGGCTGTTCTTCTGGAGAAGCAGTCTGGATCCAATTAGGAGACAGAACCCACACAGATTTGAACAGGGGAAGTTTAGTATAAAGAATTATGAAATGATGATAAAAGAAGGCATAAGAAAACTTTATATGGTACCCTAGAGCTGAGGAAAAGTACCAAGGAAGGGGACTCCTACCCAAAGCTGAGGTTCAGACGTCATTGGAGAAGGTATAATGGAACCCATTGGGTAATAGAGTAGTTCACTGGTTTGCTGTGCCTTGCAGGGCAAACAGGAAGCAACCCATTCAGAGCTCAGGCAGGGCAGGAAAGCCTTGGCTGGGGCTGGTAAATGGTTGTGCAGAGGGAGTGGGGACGCTGATGCAGGCAGGGGGCCTGAGGGCAGAGTGCCTCTCTCAGGAAGGCCGTGAGGTCAGGAGAACTGTGGGAGACAACCCAGGGTCGGGGGTGAGTGAGCAGAGGGATTTGGAGCCAGAGGGGGCAGGAAACCTGGAGTGTCAATGTCTGCATTGAGAGGGTTGCGGGAAGGGGAGCACCAGGCTGTGCAGGGGCTGACGGGTTGCTGAGAAGTAGCATGTTCTGGGTGCATGGCTGGGGCAGGGCCCCATGGGACATCCCTACTCATCACCACCGACCCCCATGCTGCAGCTCCTTCCTCCACCAACATCCCTCTAGCACCCTCACTGAGAAAACCTAACATCGTGCTCGCTGTAGAGGAGAAATGCTTGAAAGAGTTCTGTCTCTTGTTGCAGACCATGTGTTGAAGGGTGATATGCTGATAACTGGCAGACCTGGGTTGTCCTTTCCTGCAGCACCAGTGGCCCCAGGGTGCCTGTGAGGATGTAGGGTGCCACCTTCCTCCAGGCTGCCCTGAGAGCTTCTCCAGACTGGGCTGGCTGTCTTATAAGACCACAGTTTCTCCTAAGGCCGGAAGCCTAGACAGGGCCGTGGTCCTCTCACAGGTCAGTCACACAGTGTGAGGTGAGAGGATTTGTGTGTCAGGAACTGAGCTGGGGCAGGCCAGCACTCCCGCCAGAGATGTCTGCTTTATGAGTTTAACTGGAACCATTGTGGTTTAGGCAGCAGCAACTGTGACGGCTCCCATAGAGTGACTCTCTCTCTCACTCTCTTCAGCCCTACTGCAGGTGTGCAAAACACTAGAGGGACTTTTGTTTCTGCAGTCGTGGGCTACTGCCCAGGCCACAGCTCGGGGTATTCTTTTATCGGCTCACTTTTGGCATAAGGGTAGGTTCTGTGCCTGTTACTGTGAAGGTTGCACCCAGCTCTTCAACTCAGGTTGGTGTGCGTCGGCGTGTCTGTAGAGGTAGGTTCGGTGCCCAGTTTAGTTTTGGAAAGGCTTAGGAGTCCCTGGGTAGCACGAACGGCTAAGTGCTTGACTACTAGGCAAAAGGTTGGCAGTTTGAACACACCCTGGTGACCTGCTTCTGAAAGGTGACAGACTTGAAAACTCTGTGGAGAAGTTTTACTCTGTGCACATGCGGTTGCCACGAGTCGGAATCAACTTGATGGCAGCCACCACCACCAAGAATAAGGCTTTTAGTATCTCTCTGCCTGGGTCCCAGCCAGCATCAGGGGTTCTGATTTAATTGAACTAGTGGGACCTGAGCTAAATGTATGTTGCTTGGATGGTGAAAGTTATGCCACCAGTATTTCAAATACCAGCAGGGTCACCCATGGTGGACAGGCTTCAGCAGAACTTCCAGACTAAGACTGGCTAGGAAGAAGGGCCTGGTGATCTACTTCTGAAAATTAGCCAAAGAAAACCCCATGCATCACAACAGAAAATTGTCTGTTACAGTGTTGCAAGATGAGTCCCCTAGGCTGGAAGACACTCAAAATACACAGTGGTTGCAACAGTGGACTGGAGCATGCCAGTGATCTTGAAGATGGCACAGGGCTGGGCAGTGTTTCAGTCTGTTGCACACAGGGTCACCATGAGTTGTCGCCGACATGATGGCAACTAACAACAAGTGGGACTCTGGCATTGTAAGTCTTTAATAGCACCCGCCACCCTGCCACATGATCTTAAAGTATAGCCAAGGTTGAGAACTCTGGTTTGAGCCAACTGTCCCCTCAGCTGGACCGCCTCTTGGCTTGTGCTATCATGTGTTTACTTACTGTTCATGTGCCCCACTCTACTGCTGACTGAAATTTTGAAGGCAGAGATTGTTCTCATCCTCTTTGTGTATCTGTCCCTCACACAGTCCTTGGCAAACGGCAGCCTCCCCATCATCTGCGGTGCAGTGGCCAGCCCACCATGTTGTAGGAACCAGGGTCCCAGCGTCAGTGGAGCTGATGGTGCCCCTAGGTTTATCTCAGATCTGGCCTAAGAGTGTACTGTCTTCATCTGTGATATCTGACTTTCTAGGCTTTATCAGGGTCTGGTTTTTATTTGCTAAGGCAAGAAACAAGGAAAATTACTTTTAGAATGAGTGGCTGTGGCGTAAAGATACCTGCCACTGGCTAACTTTGTCCTGGAACATGTCACCTGCTGACAGGGTAGGGGTGGTTGTTTTATCACCTTGAATTCTTCTCTATTTTAGTTTTTCAAACTAAAAGAATTTCATGTAGTCATCACCTAATTCTGTGGAACGGATTCAAACCATTGCAGAGCTAATCCAAAGGAAAGTATGATTTTGCCCCTTTGGGTTTATAACTATTTTAACTTGGCAGGATCTAACGTAAGCTGTCATGGCCATTTCCAGATGTAAAGAGTTCATCTTGTTTAGACAATCCAGTTGTCTTTCCTAGAATTTAATGGGGCTGGAGTGGGCTGGGGTAGAGTCCTCTGTCTTTGACAAATCCTGCCCTAGCAGTTCTCAAAGCGTCGTCCCAGAACCAGCAGCTTCAGCATCACCTAGTTCAAAGTCAGTTTCAATCCTAATAGACCTTCATCAGTACCCTTGCCCGTCAGCACGTGGTCCCCTGCAGCAATATTACATCACTAGGTACTTATTAGAAATGCCCTGACCCACCTACTGAATCAGAAAATGCATTTAACAAACTCTGCAGGTGATTCCTTTTCACTCTAAAGGTTAGGAAGCATTGATCTAAACTACTGTTATTGCAGTGAAAGAAATCAGTTTTTAAACTGATTACATTATTAATAATATCTATTCATTAGAAAAAAAATTGAGAAATACAAAAAAGAAGCACAAGCACCCAAGGTAAGGAGAAGTAGCACATTCCTTTGATGCTGATGTGAGCAGGAAGTCTGGGAGTCCTTATTAATCTACCTGTCCCACCATTGTTCCAGAAGGAGGTATATTCAGATAACCTACTTTTGGGACAGAAGCCACGTCTTGCATAGAGCAGGTGTTCAATAAATAAGGACACAAAAGAGGGGATTTAGAAATTCTCTGCTACTATAAAGGGATTGTCTTCTTTCAGGAAGTTGGAGTCCTCAAAATATTAATGTGGCAGATCACTGTTGTTTTTGACTAAGCTTTTCATGGCTGCCAAATCTTAGTGAGGTGACCAAAGTGTCTCAGCCTGGAACCTCCATGGTTGGCTTTTCCTGAGGGATGGTGAAGCTTGGTGAAAAACTACTGCATGTTGCCTTTGCTCATGGCCAAGACTGTTCTCAACCAAGAAACCCACTTTCTGTGAAAGCTATAACTGGTAGCCTGATTTGTATGTTTCACTAGAATTCTCCAATGTGAATGGGAGGGGACTTGGGGAGTGAGGGACTCATCCAGCCTGCCACTCTGGCTCAGAGCCTGGGGACTAATTTAATTAATCTTGGGAGGAGCCTGGCAGCTCGTGAGAGACATTCTGAAGCATTCCAGAGTCCACCTTCAGCCCAGCATTCCTGGGTCTGTGCCTCTGTCTTTCAGCAAGTGTGCCTGAGGCATATCCCATGCCCCCCTTGGCTTCCAAAGCTGCAAGTCTCTGGGGCTTAGGCTTGGGCCCATGGATGTATATAGTGTCACCTAGTAGAAACAGCTGTGATCCTGGAATCATACAGTCAAGGTTCTTAACCTATCCAGGGTTTTTCAGCTGTGTCCCCTTCGTCCAGCTTTGCTAGAGCTGTTTTCTCATTGGTAAGAGCCAGTGAAGCTGGAAGTGCTCACTTGTCTATGCCAAGAAATTTGGAAGACAGCTACCTGGCCAACCAACCAGAAGAGGTCCCTATACATGCCCATTCCAAGGAAAAGTGATCCAACAGAATGTGGAAATTATTGAACAATATCGTCGTTAGTATCACATACAAGTAAAATTTGCTGAAGATAATTCAAAAACAGTTGCAGCGGTACATTGATGGGAACTGCCAGAAATTCAGGCCAGATTCAGAAGAGGACGTGGAACCAGGGATATCATTGCTGATATCAGATGGATGAAAGCAGAGAATACCAGAAAGATGTTTATTGGTTTTTTATTGACTATGCAATGGCATTTGACTGTGTAGATCGTAACAAATGATGGATAATATTGTGAAGAGTGGGAATTCCAAAACACTTAATTGTGCTCATGAGGAAGCTGTACGTAGACCAAGAGGCAGTTGTTTGAACAGAACAAGGGAATACTGTGTGATTTAAAATCAGAAAAGGTGTGTGTCATGGTTGTCGCCTTTCACCGTACTTATTCAATCTGTATGCTGAGGAAACAATCTGAGAAACTGGACTATATGAAAAAGAATGTGGCGTCAGGATTGGGACATTGTAGTCATGCACATGACTTTGTGGGCGTCTGCACAGGACGTAGGACCTGTTCATACACGAGGCACATCCGTGCTGCAACGTGGTTTCAGCTGGAGCATTTCTGTTAAACATCTGGGAATGATTACTCTGCCTAAGACCAAACCCCATGGCAGCCTTAAGAAACTCCACCTTTGGGCAAATTAAAGCAATAAGCAGGTAATTGTGCTCACATGAGCTCCTCCGTAAAGATGGCAGGTATGAATTCTTTTCCATAAACACTCCACATCCCTCACCACTGAGTGCCGAGCCAGAAAGGTGCCATTGCCTGCAATGGAAGCCACTTGAATCATTTCTGGAACCTGAAGTAGTTTGATTTTGACTCTTTTTTTTTTTTTTTTCAGCCAACATTATAATACGCTTTTTAGCTGTCAAGTATCTCCAGATCTCAATACGATGATGTCTGATGATGGAGCTGAACCTTACAGATGATAATCCATAAATTTAAAATTTCACAGTGGATTTTCTCTCACCAGAAAACGTACTATGCTTAAAATGTACCTTGATTCCAACAATTTGATCCTCCGTAATCTTAGATTGAAAGTTGTTTTGTATTAAAGGTCAAATCCTCCAGACTCTCAAATTAGCTAACTCAGAACATTCCTAGAGTCACGGATTGATCGTTTTATTTTTGGTCACAGAAACGCATGTCCTGCATGGTGAATGTGATCCCCAAATACTCTGGATGTGGTCACAGTGGTAGCCTTACTTGGGGCTGGTGGGTAACGTGAACAGCCCCAGAAGACGCATAGACTTTTTCTCTCCAAACATCTCTCGACACTAATTAAATATGACAATATGTTTGGGTTTTTTTTTTTTAGGGAATATTTATTTGGAGCATATGGCATTACAGATGTAAGTTGTTCACTTCTGCTTTTTCCCTGCATACGGCTCTTTGGAAGGGCCGGAGGTCCCAGAGAGATCTGAGAGACGTGTGGTCTGCTTGTGAGCAAGGGTGGGGTTTTTATTTTATTATTTTTTTCTTTCAATTAAAAACATACAAGTTGTAATTTAGAAATACATGGGTGCCTGTGGATTTTTAAATTGGGTTTAAAAAATTGTGGCAAGGAGTACAGGGACCAGTCTTTAATTACAACTCTAACCAGCCCTATATTTTGCCGTGCTGCATGGGTAGAGGCAACGCCACCTAACAGGCCTCTCGGAACCAGGGGCGTCAGGCATCTCATGATGACCTTCGTGTTTGCTGTGGATTTGGAGAGGAAGAGACAGAGTGAAGATGGTGGATGTGGACTCGGGTGCCTGGGACTGTAAGGATCTTAAAGGCAACACAGGCCTCATTGAGCTATGAAAGAATGGAGGCTTTTTGTTGTGGGATTTCAACTGATCACTCAACTAGGGCAGTCTGGTAATATATTTGATGAATTACTAAGGGACAGGAGTAGATTAAAACTCACAGCTGATTTTACACTGCTGATTTTTAGATTCTCTGGTTATTGAGGTGTTAGGCAGAGAACACTGCTGTTCTATGAGGTTGAAACTAAATAAAGAAATTGCACACTTAATCATAGAGTATTTGAGGGTAAAAGATCTTTGAGTTACCTGAGCCAGGGTCCACGCACCTGATGAAAATGTTCCAGGTGAGTAGGGGATCCCGAGGACCCAGAGAACACCCTGCCCCTGAAGATTGGGTGCTTGCTGTTCAGCCTGGCCTTTCTGGGCCCAGAGTTTGTGGGTTTCCCATTTTTGAAGAGAAGCTGGAAACCTGGATTTTGATATGAAGCCTTATTACTTTTAAATATTGGCAACTGGCCAATCTGAGCGTGGCCATGGGCTTCCAGTTTGCACCTGATGTCTGCCACCTCCATCATCCTACAGATGTGGTAATGGGCTGGCCCAGGGTTCTGCCATGCTGGAGCTGGAGTGCAAGACTCTCGTCTCTGAGGCTGATTTCTTTTCTTCCCCAATGGCTGTGTTCTGGGGAACCTCTGGAATGACAAGTGTGTGTGGGGTTTTCCTGGCGAGCAGGCAGCATCTCCTCTAACATCCTTGAGTGCTCTTCCTAGAAGTCTAAAGCACAGCCAGCTGGACTTCCCCTGAGGTGTGGCTTGTGCTCCTGGGCATTCATGCCATAGATGCTAGGAGGAGCTAGATTCTTGGCCTGTTTGTGTGTTTTCCAAGGATATCAGTGGATGTTCTCTGAGACGTCAGGTTAATACCCATACACGTGGACACTGAGATGGACTCAGTCAGCGTGAAGAGCACTGCACAGACAAATGCTCTGAGCAGGAAGGAAGAGCTGGGGACTAGGTGAAGAGGCAAATATTCTGAGAGATCGGGCCCCTAAGTTTCTGCCCTTGGTCCTCAGCCTCAGCCTGAGACTTATGCCCTCCAGCAGGGGAGCTGAGTGGTATCCCTGGCAATCTTTCTCAGAGTGGGGCTCTGTATCAGATCACCTGGGGATGGCAGGACATAAGTAGTGTCCTGGGCCCACCCACCTAGACCAGAGGAAATAGCCTTGGGCGTGACCCAGGAATCTCCATTTTAAACATGCCCTCAGGAGAGTATCGTGTGCAGACTGAAGTTTGAGAACCACTGGTCTAGGCATGGTAGAGGCAGTAGTCAATAATAGGGTCTTGTGATTCCAAGTCATGTTCCTTAGGCCCCAAGATGCAGGAATGCAAGCAGATCAGAGGAGCAGGTGGTCAGTTGGAGAGTTCTGGCTCATATCCCTGAAGCCAACAGGCAGTGTTAAGTGGTCGCCCCAGGGCTGGCTTCATCGGATGTGATCAGTGCTGTCTGCACAGGCCTCCACACTCAGAAGGGGACCCAGTTCTTGGGATTTAATACTCTGCAGTCACAGTCTTGAATTCCTAATAATTTTATCTTAAATTTGTGTTTGTTTAAAGTGAAGGCTGTTGGGATAATGCAGCATGTGCTGAGGGCTGGGAACCTCTGCCTCTGCTGGCTTCTGCCTCTTGCTCCCCTGCCCTGTGACTGCAACCACCCCTGCCTCTGTGGTGGGGTCAGACATGTCCCCCATGTCTGAGCCGTAGGATAGGGCTGTGGCTGCCCGTGAGGGTCTACACTTACCTGTTACCAAGGAAGCGCGACAGCAGTAGCAAATAAAAAAACACCTTGATGGGTAGAAGAGAGAGAGACTGAGGACAAAAGAGAAAGTTTTTTTTTTTTTGTATCTTTTGCATTTTGAACTTGGAGCTCCACATTTTCATTTTGCACTGGGACTCACAAATTATGTAGCTGGCCCTGGGGTTGGCCATATTCATAAATCTTATTCTTGATGGATCTGTCTTATTACTGGCTTATACTATGAAGATAACTTGCTGCTTTCTCCTAGATCTTGTCTTTGTCCTGATTTTACTGACTGTTCTGCTGATCATTTCCAAAGTCTTCCATATGTTTATAAGTTGCTTTATATTATACATCCCAGTAGTTTTCTTTGAATGAATGGTAATAGCAGAGATTTTGGAAGAAGAAAGCAATGGTATATGAAAAGTTGCATTTTTAAATTTTATGCAGGTGTTTTGAAGATTTTAAAGAGAATCAGTGAGAGCTATCATAGTTGTATGGCTTCTCCAATAATTAAATGTTCCATTTTAACAGCGTGAATTTGGTTTTCTAGTATATGTGTCTGGGAGTGTTTTGAGCTGCCTCACCATGGCAAGCAAAATAAGTAAGATATACTTGGAAGATAGTGTGTGCTCACTGAATGTTTACAGAAGGATGAAGAAGGACTGCAGAAGGACTGGCTGTGCCCTGTGTCTTGGAGAGGATTTTTAGTCTTATTGTTTGAAACAGGGCCTTGTACTGGTTCTGCCTGGTTCAGTCATGGCCGAGGAATCGTCGCCGGAACAGATCTGAATTTTAAAAACTTTGGTGATTTGCCATGGTACTTGGAGTGGAAAAAGTTATGAATTTAAACCCAGCTAGAAACTAAAAAAAAAAAAAAAAAAAAATTTTTTTTTAGAAACTTAATCTCTCTCTTAGAAAACAAGGGCAGCATATGTGTTGCATAGCAACAAAATCTCTTGGCCTCGATTTTGAGCAGATTTGGAAATAGTTTCGTCACACTCAAAGTTGGCGACACTCTGCTCAAAGATGGTGGTGCCGCATTCAAAGATGGTGGTTCCACATTCAAAGATGGCGGCTGACCACCTTCCAATAATCCAATCTCATGCATCAGGCTCCTGAAAGGGCTTACTATGCCTATTTCGAGTCCCCCATTCCAGGGCTTTGGCCTGTAATTTTTCCAGTTCCAGGTACTGTGGCAGATCACCCGAATTGTAGAACTTCGGGTCTGTTCCTGCATCATCGGCCATGACTGAACCGGTTTGAACCAATTTGAACCGATTTGAAGAGATGAGCAGCTGCTAATACCAGTCCAATTATTTTTTTCCAAATGAAAATTGTTATAGTTTGTGTCTCACTTTTTCCTCTCATCATTTGTCAGTTGATTGTATTCTTTTTGAAATACTCTTGTCCCTTGGATTTTTGTTGTTGTGGTACACATATATATATATGTAACAAATTATTTGCCTTTTCAACATTCTTCACATGTACAATTCAGTGACATTAGTTATGTTTACCATTTTGTTCAACCATTACCATTATCCATTTCCAAAATTTCCCATCACGCTTAACAGAAGCTCAGTGTCTCCTAAGCAATGATTGTCCCTTTTCCCTTCCCTCTCACCCATTCCTGATAACTACTAATAAACTTCTATCCTGGATATTTTGTATAGGTGGAATCATGCAATATTTGTCCCTTTGTGACTGACTCATTCCACTCAGCATAATGTTTTCGAGGTTCATCTGTGTTATAGCATGTATTAGGTCTTCCATTGGCTTTTATGACAACCTTCTTCTGGTTTTTCTCTTATCATTTTGGCTGTTCCTTCTCGGTCTCCTTTCTGTGATCCAGTCTCTAAATGTCAGACTTCCTGAGGGCTTACTCCTGTGTTTTTTTTTCTTCCTCATTCTGTAGTCTGTTTTGTGGTGGCTAACAACACAGTCTCAGGAGCCACATTGTCTGGGTTCGGTTGCCCTTAATTGTGGCAGTCTTGGGCAAGTTATTGGGAAGTTTACAGCATATGCTCCATAATTTTATATGAACTATAAGATGAGAATAACAATAGTACCTTCCTCATAAACTTGTGTGAGGACTAAATAATTCGTGTTAATCCATATCAAGTATTTAGCTTTTAAAAATTAGATGTTTGGGCTTCTACTTCTGGCTATAATGAACTAGCTTATAGCAGACAAATCTTTATACCCAGAACAACTAGAAAGCTAGACAAAGGATCAAAAGATTTGTTTGAAGGTATCAGTGAGCCACCAAGGCAGCCAAGACTTGAGAGGCCAAATTCCCAGGTAGAGAGAGGTGGCTCATTGAGGTTAAACTCATTAGTTCTGACATTGTAAGTTGTTTTTCACCTTGATACATTTACCAGTTCATTACTGGCAGGTGCGGAGATGATGAAGATGATCAAAAAGTGTGAGTAGGCTGAGAAGTTCAGCAGAGCTATCAGCAGTTTCATGGTGCTGGGGAGAAAAAGAAATGGAGATCAGGGATTGCCAGGGTAGATGAATTCTAATAAACACCCCAGGCGTTCAGCTGGGACCACCACAGGATTATGCTCTAGAAGTAAGGGCTAACTGAAAATAGGCTAGGCCTTACAAAGACTGAAGCCCAGTTTTGCAGAAGTTCAGTTCTTGATTGCATTAAGATGATCTGTACAGCTTGTCAGAAGCTAATGAAAATTCTTTCTGGAGGAAGATATGATCCAGAGCCTCTAAAATTTTTTGTAAATAATGATTGAATTCAATAAAAATTTACCTGGTCTATCCAGAGACATAACCAAGGAGGGAAAAACATCATAGAAACAGCCATAGGTGATCTAGATACTAGAATCATCAGACATGATCTGTAAAACAATTGTTATAAATACATTCAAGAAAATGGGAAAGATGGAGAATTTTAACAAAACAAAAAATAGATATATAGGATATAAATTTGCTGTTGTTAACAGAATGAAATGTTGCCCAATCCTGTGTCATCTTCATAATATAAAGTGGACATTGTAGAAATGAAAAAAAAAAAAAATTAGAGTAGATGGGTTCAACAGAAAATTAAAGATGATGAGAAAATTAATGATCTGGAAGACAGGTCCGTGGAAGATATTAAGACCAATGTATGGACAGCAAAATGCAGAAAAGAGTGTGAGAGGCATGTGGGACATGGGTCTAAAATATATGTACAGTGAAACTGTGTGAGCTGGAACTCAGTGGGACTGTCTTGTTTTTCCAGGTCTTGAAAGTTTTCCACCTTTGACAAGGTGCAGGGTACCAGTTATCACTCTCTATTAGTGAAAAATACTTGAGTTTTCCTTCTCTGACAGATTTCTGTCTTACATAGGTCCTAGCTTTCACAAGTTTTACTGTATTAGTCTCAGAATGGAAGAAGAAGCATAATGGGCATATGAAGAGCTAATGGTCAAGATATTCCAAAACCAATAAATGACATCAAGCCATAGGTTCAAGAAGTATTATAAAGCCCAAGCAGAATAATTCAAAGTAAATCACACATAAGAACACCATAGTGAAACTGATGAAACTCAAAGACAAAATATTAAAAGTGGCCAGAAAAAAATAGATCATCTTCAAATAAGCAACAATAAGACTGACAGCTGTTTAACTGAAATGATGTAAGCCAGAAGACAGTAGAATGACAGTTTTATAGTGCTTCAGGAAAATATGTGCCAATTTAGAATTCTGTATTTAGCAAAACTATTAAAAGGAAACTCTGGTGGCGTAGTGGTTAAGTGCTACAGCTGCTAACCAAAAGGTCGGCAGTTCAAATCCACCAGGTGCTCCTTGGAAACCCTATGGGGCAGTCCTACTCTGTCCTATAGGGTTGCTATGAGTCAGAACCAACTCGACGGCAAGGGTTTGGTTTGGTTTGGGATCCTTTAAAAGGGAAGGTGATAATGATGTCAAAAGCACAATCAACAGAAGAAAAAAGGTAATTGGACTTTATTAAGAGTAAAAACTTGTGTATTTCAAAGAACACCATTAAGAAAGTGAAAAGGCAACTCACAGAATGGGAGGAAATTTTTGGCAACTGTTTATCTGGTAGGGATTTGTGTCTAGAATAAAGAACTATTACAATTCAACAATTAGAAGACAAATCACCCAATTAAAAAATGGACAAAAGATCTGAATAGACATTTCTCCTAAGAAGATATACAAATGGCTGGCAAGCACATTAAAAGAAGCTAAAAATCATTAGCTGCTAGGCAAATGCAAATCAAAATCACAATGAGATACCACTTTACACCCACTAGGACGGATACAATAAAAAAGATAATAAGTGTGGATGAAGTTGTCAAGATACTTGAATCTTTATAAATTGATGATGGGAATGCAAAATGGTACAGCCACTGTGAAAGAGTCTAGCAGTTCCTCAAAGGTAAACATAGAGTTACCATATGATGCAGCAATTCCATTCCTAAGTATATACCCAAGAAATGGTTGTAACATATACCCACACAACATTCATAGCAGCATTATTCATAGTAGCCAAAAAGTGGAAACAACCTAAATGACCATCAACTGATGAATAAATAAAATGTCATATATCCATACAGTGTATTATTATTTAGCCATAAAAAGGAACAAAATACTGATACATACTATGACATGGATAAACTTTGAAAACATTATGCTAAGTGAAAGAAACCAGTCACAAAAGACCATGTATTATTCCATTTTTAAGAAATGTCCAGGTAGGCAAGTTTATAGAGACATAAAGTAGATTAATGGTAGCCTAGGGCTATAAAGGGTGATGGGACATGACTGCTAATGGTTTCTTTTTGGGGTAATGAAAGTTCTCACGTTGACTGGGGTGATGTACACGCAACTCTGAATATACTAATAACGAACTGTACACTTCAAATGGGTGAATTGTATGGAGTGTAAATTGTATCTCAATTAAGCTGTTACAAGAGATGAAGATGATTCTAGGAAGCAGAAACTGAAAAAATCTGTTGCCAAAGGATCCTTACTAAAGAGAATTCTCAGGCAGAAAGAAATTATCACAGATAGAAGCACAAGAAAGATGAAATGCAATAGAAAAGGTATAAGTGTGGGTAAATCTAAATTAATGTTAATTGCCCCAAATAACACTTTCTTATGGGGGTTTAAAATGTGGTAGGTAGGTTTTCCAGTGTCTCAAAAGGTGGTATTAAAGTAGCCTAATACCCTTAAATTGTCTAGGAAATGGTAACACTAATTTATAGTAGGCTCTGCTGAATCAAGAAGGCCTGTTATCTATAGGCCTTTCTTTTAGTAATTAATATAGGATTATTAATTAAAGAATGCATAACTAGGAAGGTAATAGAAGAGAAAATGGAATAATAAAGAATACTGGATTAACCCAAAAGATGTCAAGAAAGGAGGAAGAAGGAAAGTAGAACAGGTAGGTAATTACTAAACATGTAGATTTGAGCTCAACCATATCAGCGGTCACTTTAGGTTAATAGACTTTGATTAAATACTTTTATTGAAAGACTAAGGTTGTCAGACTGGATTAAAAAAACTGTATTTAAAAGATACATATCTTAAATATATAGATGCAAAATGTTATAAGTAAAAGGACAGAAGATAAACCATGAAACACTAACCTAAAGAAAGTGGCATAGCTATAATGATACCAGACGATACAGTCCTTAAGGCTAGAAACATTACTAGTGATAAGGAGGAAGTCTCATAGAGCTAAAAGAGTCAGTCAGCTGGGAAGATACAACAGTTCTTAAATTTGTGTGCATCTAATAACTGGAATAAATAAATAATGACAGAACTGAAAAGAAAAACCCACAGTTGTAGCGGGAGATTGATACACCTCTCTATAGGACAAACAGGTAAAAAGCAGGATACAGAAGGTGTGAGCATCACACTTAACAAAAACTGCAGCTGTTGAGTACATAGCCTTTCCACGTACTGGGCTATAAAATAAGCATCAAGGAATATCAAAGAATTGAAATTATGCAGATTATATTATTTTCTGACTTTAGTGAAATGAAGTTATAAACCTATCATAGAAAATATACTAATAAATTCCTAAATATTTGAAAATTATGTAATGTACTTCTAAATAACCTATGGGTTAAAGAAGAAATCCCGGTGAAATTTAGAAAATATTCTGAACCAAAGATAATGAAAATGTGGCATATCAAAACCTGTGGGCTATAACTAAACCTTACTTAGAAATTATAGTGTTAAATGTATACAATTAGAAAGAAAAAAACTAAAATTGTTAAGATTTTAGAACCCCCTCCCCCACTAGCATATTAAGCACAAAGAATGTGGAGGGAAGGAAATAGCAAAGAACAGAAATTAATGAGCTAGAAAACAAAGTTAAAATAGATGAAAAGCAATGCAAAGAAAAGCTGATTCTTTATGAAGACTAATAAAACTGATAAAGGATCTCTCCTAAACTGTTAGAGAAGAAAAATGAGAAAACACAAATTACCAATATCAGGAATGAAAAAGGGGATACCACTATAGAGCTTCAAGACACTAGAGTTACCTGTTATCTTTGGGCATGCTAATGTACTTCTGGGATTCCAACCACCACATTTTTAGTCAAGTTCAAGCCCAAATAGCCAGTTCTCTACTCTATATCTCTATTTGTCTTAGATAAGTAACATGCTTAAAATCAAAATCCCAATTTTTATCCTATCTTGCAGCCCCCAAATGGCTTTTTAGCTAATGTTTCCCATGTGGGTAATGGTACAGTACCACCATTTATTAACTTGCTCAAGCAAGAAGCCCAAGATTTATCTTTGATACCTCTCTCTGCTGAGTGTTGTGACATCTGATCACTCACCAACTCCAACTGGTTTTTCCTTCCTTCCCGCACCCCTTCTTTGCCTGCATGAACTTTCTCCCTTGCCGTCACGGCCCTCTATTTCCACCGCTCCCATCATTGTCCAATCACCTTCAAATTCAGATTCGCTTCAGATTCCTATACCAGCCTCTTTACTTGTCTTCCCCTTCCATCCTCAACGCTGCCAATCTAGTCCTGGCCTCATCTGTTCACACCATTTCACGGTTTCTCACAGCCCTAGAATCAAGTCTAAAATCTGCTGTGGCCAGGAAGGCTCCTCCTCCAGAGCCCGTGGTCTTCCTTCTTTGAGTGCTTTGACAACTCATGCTCCTTTGTGTCAGGGCTTTTGCACCGATCATGCTTCTTTTCCTTCCCAATGAAAACAGAAAACAGCAGAGGTGGCTGACTCATCATCCTCATCTATTCCCTGAGCTCCAGCTAGCTGTTTGGTGCTCAGTCTCCCTACAACCCTGCGTGTTCCTTCCGACCTGGTGTATCTTGCTCATGGTTGTCTCCCCAGGACACAGCCCAGTGGCTGGCCCAGAGGAGGAGCACAGGGAAGCATTATAATTTTTTTAAAAATAATTTTTATTGTGCTTTAAGTGAAAGTTTACAAGTCAAGTCAGTCTCTCACATAAAAACCCATATATACCTTTCTACACACTCTTTTTTTTTTTTTAATGAGACAGCCTGCTGTCTCCTTCCACTCTCTCTTTTCGTGTCCATAGGGAAGCATTATTAATCAGAATAAAGGAATAAATGAACAATAATCCATAATATTCCTGAAACATAGGGCTGATGATATTTTCAACTTCAGTGAAGTGAAAGAGAAAATGAAAAAAGTACCAGCAAACATAAGTAAATATATTCCAGCCTTTTCAGGAGAAATTAATGTATTTTTGGTTATTTAATGATAAGGTGTTTTAAAATAATTGAAATATGTTTAAATATTTACCAGATTATTCTGAACCAAATCTGTTGTTGTAGAGTCGATTCCAACTCATAGCGATCCTATAGGACAGAGTAGAACTGTCCCCATAGGGTTTCCAAGGAGCAGGTGGTGCATTCGAACTGCCAACCTGTTGGTTAGCTGCCGAGCTCTTAACCCCTGTGCCACCAGGACACCAGATTATTACTCCCACTAAATTTAAGCTCTTAGTGGGAGAATCCTTGCCTTTATCTTTCTTGTGGAAATGGGCAGAGGCTTTTGCCTTTGTTTGGTGAACTGTGCAATTTTGTTGACTTAAATAGAAATCTGGGGCTTGGTTTGGAAACTGCCTAAATCAGCTTTCAAGACGTTTGCTTCTTTTGCTGAGGTTGGTGGCCACAGATAAAATAACTTATTAAAGGTTTCTGGAGAAGTAAAATCCAACCACTTCCAAAGTAAATATATTCATATTATTTCATAACCCAGCATATAGCTGGATCTTCAAAAATGTCTTATGCTTCATCTTAAAGCATTTATTAAAGTACCTGGGATATTCTCGTTCTACCAAAGAGGCCAAGTGGGCCACTAAAGCGGTTGCCATCCAGTTGATTCTGACTCATAGTGATCATATAGGACAGAGTAGAATTGCCCCATAGGGTTTCCAAGGCTATAATCTTTATGGAAGCAGACTGCCACATGTTTCTCCCACGGAGCAGCTGGTGGGTTTGAACTGCCTACCTTTGGGTTAGCAGCGAAATGCTTAACCACTGTGGCACCAGGGCTCCAGAAATGCGCCACTAGGCACTAAAAAGTTTAAATAGAATATGCTGGGATTGTCCCGGGGTGTTGAAAATAGCTTACACTTGACTGCTAACCTAAAGATTGAAGGTTCAAACTCACCCAGTGATGCCATGGAAGAAGGGCCTGGTGGTCTGCTTCTATAAAGATTACAGCAAAGAAAACCCTATGGGGCAGCTCTACTCTGTAACGCATAGGGTTTCCATGAGTTGGAATAGACTTGATGGCAATTTTTTTTTTTTTTTTTTTATTCTGGAGTTAACCAGCAGGGCCTCTTTTCTTCTGATGTTATGTATATCAGTTCCATTTGATCTTTCCCTTAAGAAAACTGACCAAGTATTGCATTTTTTTTAATGTGTAAACTTAATTTATCTGTATATGCAACTAATCACTTTGGAGTATAAAATACATCATACAAACAAAAGAATGTACATGAGGGGTATGCATAGTTTGGAGAATAATGCGGTGACTAGCCATGTCCTCACCACCCAGCCTAGGATATGGCAGAGGACAACCATGGCATGTGTGCCCTCCACCCTGCCCCCTCTCAGGGATTGTGTGGATTATGGGGAGCCCTAGTCCACAGAAGTCGTTCAACAACTAAGCCAGGGTTTGTGTTGGTTTTATTAAGAATTGTGAAAGGGGCACATGGCACTGCTTTTTGGAAGGCTCTTTCCTAACATTTTTTGCTTGTCATCTAAGTCCAGTTTCTTGTCTCTGTGGCCTTTAGAAGGAACCTAGAGTTTGAGGAAGCCACAAGCTTGGTGGCTGCCTAGAAACAGAAGCAGCATTTGAGGGGGAAGCGAGCATAGCTGTTTAAGGATTGACCACCTGAGACATGCTGACTGCCTTTGTCTGAGAGCTGTGAAGAGCCTCTAGTGGACACTCAGAGCCCACAGCGAACCTGGCTCTGGGGAGAGACGGGGCCCACAGCAAGTCTTAATTTCTGAGCCGGGAACAGGGGTGGCTTCATGGGCGTATGACCACCGCGGTTGCATAGGTCTCTGTGCTCAGGGGGCTCTATGCTTGCAGCTGCTGTCTTGTAGTTCTTTATACTTTTCTTTGAATTTACGTTTTGTGAGTGAAATGTGATAGATTATGAAGTATGCGGTGGAACATGTACCAGGGCTTGGGAGTTTCGACTCATGTACACTTAGGTCCACCTTCTGCTGCCTCCTCACCTCCCTGGGAGGGTTCTTGACTGACTGCTTCCCATTCCCTGGCACCCCAGGCCGCCTCCTGCCTGCTCCCACCCAGCAAAGAGTTCAGGGATGGTTAGTGTCAGGGCCCAGTGTGTGTGTTTTGTGGTGGGGTGTGATGGTGGCTATCCTTGCCTTGAGCTGGTAATGTCATGGTGTGTTGTGGGGGTGCACCTCTCACCCACCACGAATCTAGACTCCAAGCTCTTCTGAGGGTGGAAGTTGTAGTCCTTGGAGGCTTGCTTGTCTGCTGTGGGTTGGAGAAGCTGGGTGTGGGAAGAGGACACCTAAAGCAACAACCATTTTATTGTTGCTCACAAGTCTCTGGGTCTAGTAGATGGCTCTGGTTTGGGCCAGTTTGACTGATTTCTGCTGGCCTCTCTCATGTGTCTGTTGTCAGCTGGCAGGTCATCTGGAGGCTCGATGATCTAGGTTGGCCTCACTCAGAGGTGGCAGTTGGCAGGCTATTGGCAGGGGCAGCAGGAACAACCAGGCCACGCGTCCCATCCTCCAGCAGGCTAGCCTGGGCTTCTTCACGTGGTGGTAGGGTTCTAAGAGCAGCAAGAGAGGACAACTCTGTGAACAAGTGCTTTTCAAGTCTCTGCTAGGTTACATTTGCTACTGTCGCATTGACCAAAGCAATACACAAGGCCAGCCCAGATCCCAGGAGGAGAGAAAGAACTCACCTCCTGGTGGGAGGCATTACAAAGTCACATGGTAAGGCTGTGGATGCAGGGACGGGAGGAATTTGTGGCCATTTTTGCAATTTATCTTGCCAATTAAAGGGCAAAAGCAGACAACACTTATTCTAGCTTTTCTTTTTTTTAACTCAGCATATATTTCCCCACTTCTGAAATATTACCAAAATTAGTTTAAAGCCTAGCCCTAGTATATATTTATAGAATGGTTGCATGCAAATCTATTTCAGGGTTACACAGAAATTTTATTGCTTAGACTAAGCATCACTGTGGACCTGCTACCAAAACCCAGATAATCATTAAACCACCCTGGTAACACACCACTTCACTGGATTAAGGAAAGAAAAGAATATATAAATCAAGAGACGTGACATCAGCCTTGTTTTAGATGTTTGGTTTAGTTTTTCAGGATGGTGAGAGATTTGATTTTTTCTTCGGATACACTTTCTCTTTGAATGGACTGTCTTTGTAGGGGGAGTTAAAAGAACCTCTGAGTGACATTGTGCAGCCTTCTTGCAAGGAGTGAAAGGCTCTTTCTCTGTCTCCAAAGAATGAGGGCCCATTTTAATGATTTGTTTAGACCTGGGATGGGCAGCAGGAAATCTCAGGGTACTTGGAAGCACCCTTCATGAGATCTTGCCTGACTTCCTCCCGAGCACCCTATTCCCTCCAGAATCCTGGCCATGGGTGTACAGCCTCCACTGTTGGAGCCTGCAACCTGATCCAAAGCCTTCCTGGTGCACGCTGTCCCGCCCCTACACTTCCCTAATCCATCGCACTTCTATAATAGCTCTGTAATGTTATCTGCCCACGTGGCTCCTGGCTTTGTCTTATGTCCTGAACTGCCCGCAGTGTCCTGGCTACCAAACCTAGAGCCAAGAAAGGAGTGCAGGGGCCAAGCTGCCAGGGAATCAGGGTTGACACGAAAATTGTTGGAGTCAGGAAATTCCAGGGCCCTTAAGTCAAATGGGAAGACGTTTGACATGAGAGGCCAAGGGAGGGATCAAGTTGCCTTGGTGTCAGTGTGTCCAGAACCGAGGTTCCCTGTTGGGGATGGGCTTGGCAGGGAGGTGTGTGGGTCCCTCACTCTGTAGGGAAGGCTTGGATATGTCTGTCTAAATCTTTATAGTAACCAAATTGGAATTAACTTCCTTTGCTGCCTATTCATATTTGTTTTTGCTTTCTTTTGGAACTGGATAACAGTTACTTAGCTTTCACTGACAAGATTGAAGAATTTATTTCATATACCTATCAATTAGTGTATAAAAATGATACACAGAGGTACAGAGGTGACCCATGTCCTCTGAAATGCTTAGAGGATTTTACTGTTTCAATGTGTCAAGCCAGCAAAGAAGCCCTTTATTCTTTCTCCTTGGCTCATGTGATGGTTTAAACATTAATCTCATGTGTCTCGGGTATAATGATGAGGCAGGGCTTGTGCTGTGGGATGGAGGTGCAGTATGTGTTGACCAGTTTGGCATGTTCACTGGCTGCCCGTTTTGTTAGGACCCCTGAGTACCCTGTCCTGTCTCCCTAAGGGTGGCTAATACCCGACTTTGCCCCATTCCATGGCCCTAGTGTGAATACTCCATGTAGTTCCTGAGGGATTTTGTTGTTGTTAGTTGCCATCAAGTTGATTCCGACTCATGGCAACCCCGTGTGAGCAGAATAGAACTGTTCCACAGGGCTTTCAAGGCTGTGACTTTTGGAAGCAGATCGCCAGACCTGTCTTCTGAGGATAGGTTGGAATCGCCAGTCTTTCTGTTAGGAGTCCAGCGCTTAACCATCTATTCCACCCAGGAACTCCTAGAGACATATTCTCTTTTCTGTTTTAGTTGAGGGACTTGCTAAAACAAATGGGGGAGAGGCTCGCTCAACCATTAATTAGGGGGAGGCAGAGTCAGGACACCTGGCTTAGGAAGTATTGGCAACTTTGAAAGGAGGACTTGGGCAGTTTTGTGAGGGCATGTAGGTCTCTGCAGCCTGTGACTGCTAATTCCTTTTACAGCAGAAGGGGTGTGTCTTAGGCTGGGTTCTCTGGAAAACGAAAACCAGTAAAGCATATAAATACGTATATATAGAGAGATTTATATCAAGGAAGTGCTTCACGCAATTGTAGACGCTGAAACGTCCCACGTCTGTGGGTCAGAATAGAGGCTTCTCCTGATGGTACTGGGACCGGAGAACCCAAGATTGGCAGGTTGGAGAGCAGGGCTCTTGCCCACAGGCTGTGAAGATCAACGAAGATTGGCAGGCAAGACCACAGGTAAGCTGCTAGCTCAAGTCCCAAGAACCAGAAATCAGATGAACAGGAGCCAGCTGCAGGATCCAAAACTAACAAAAGCCTACAAGCCTTGCCAGAATATCCCGTTACATTCGACTCAGGCAACACGCCCAAGGAAACTCCCTTTCAACTGATTGGCTACTCACAGCAGATCCTATCATGGAGGTGATCACATAATATCAAATCTCATCATGGAAGTGATCACATCATCACTCCAGAAAACGACTATCAAATCACTGAGAATCACAACCCAGCCAAGTTGACAACCTTAACCATCACAGGATGTAACTGAGGATAAACATCTACACCCTTTCACAGTTGGTTTAAAAGGTTTTTCATTGCATTCTATTCGTGTGTCATACTTAAAATGAAGATCTCTTGGAGGGAAGGAAGCTTGTTTGTGCTCCTTGTTGCCAAGCCTGCCTCTGACATATAATTTTGCTAAAATTAAGCTATGGAAATGGTAGCAGTTAACGAGGCCGTGAATGTGAGGAGAGGAATGGTGAGAACAGACTGTTAGGCTAAGGTTTTGAGATTCTGTTGTTAGAAGCTGGGGAGATTGTAGGGCTTCATGTTGTGATTTGGGGCTGGCCGGGAGAATGTTGAGGCAGATAGATGGCCAGCCAGGGTGAGTGTCCAGAAAAACAGGATATATGCTCCAGGCGGCTGGGGATAAAATTGGGAGGTGCAGGGCAGAGATGATGTGCAAAATAGCCAATTTGCCATTAAAGATAGGGCTACACCTGCCAACTACCAGTAGATCCCCACCTCTGCCCCTGACTAAGGAGTAGAGCATAGGGTTTCGGTGGGTATGGTGAGGGCTAAAAGCCCAAGACAGGATCTCCTAGCCTTCTCATCGACTTCCTGCTATCTCCACTTCAGATGCTTCAAATTAATGACCTAGAAGGGCCAGAAGAGTGTGTACTGGAGCTGCCCTGGGCGGTGCACAAAGGCCAATTGTTAAGGTCTCAGAAATTTTGTGTCAGTTGTTAAACAAAGCCATTACTAAAAATTAAATTATATAAATGTGCAATTAAACAAATTCTGTTAAATACAAAACACATCACTTCCTAGTTATTTTACTACATGTTACTGCTTCTTTGCTCTTCAGGTTATGTATATCTATTATATCTGCATGGTGTGTGTGTACACACACACAATATATGTTGTTGTTAGGTGCCATCGAGTCAATTTTTGATTTATAGGGTCCCAGCAGAACTGGCCCATAGGGCTTTCTAGGCTGTAATCTTGACAGAGGAGCCCTGCTGACACAGTGATTAAGAGCTTGGCTGTTAACCAGAGGGTTGGCAGTTTGAATCCATCAGTAGCTCCTTGGAAACCCTATGGGGGCAGTTCTGCTCTGTCCTGTAGTGTCGCTATGAGTCAGAATTGACTCAATGGCAATGGGTTTGGTTTTTGGTTAATCTTTAGAGGAGCAGATCGTCAGATCTTTCTCCTGTGGAGTCAACTGAGGGGGTTCGAACTGCCAACCTTTTGTTTAGTAGCTGAGTGCTTAACAGTTGTGCCGCCAAGGCTCCTTCATACTATATATATACTATAAGTGTGTGTGTGTGTGTATATATATATATATATATATGATGAAATACTATATACTGCTATCTATTGCATATCTCTTTCCAACTTTGTGCTCAGCGACTTCATGCTAGTAGCTTGCAGTCGGCTGTGGTGGGAGTGTTTATAACCCTCCCCCCAACACACATGTTCACATTTTGAGTGTGTCTCCGCAGCAGAGTGGCACTTTCTCTCCTACCCGTTTCTCTCCCTCTGGACTGAGCGTGGCCCACAGCCTCAATGACTCAAGCTCCGTTGAGTCGAAGCAGAAACCCTTTATCCTGAGCTCATACATTTCCAGGGGCTGAGGGAAAAAGAGTTTGTTTGGATTAAAGGGCTTCCATTATTTTCATCCTCTAGTCTGTTGATTATATGTGGAATTAAAAATAAGCAACAGCATTGATACTGTCAACAGAAGGCACTAAGTAAGCTTTATTAGTTAACAATGGCAGTGGAAGTTCAAAGCACGAGTGAGCTGGCATTGATTACAACTATACATGTGGTCCAGTGTACACGTTAGTAGATAGAGCTTCTAATGGAATTTTCCACCCAGTAACCATGGAGCCTGACTTCAGTCCACAGGAGACTCTTGGGCCAGGAGACACCTTCTGCAAGAAACTCTTCCCTAGGCTGGGGTAGGTGTGCCTCTGTGTGTTTCCACAACCCTGGGTACAGTGACTTTAGCCAATTTGATCCTTATATTGAAATGCAGTCTCAGATGAGATGATCCAATCTACAAGAAGTCATGCAAGAGCGCAGAAACTTACCAGCATGCCTTTAGTTAGTAGTCATAAGGAGCAGTTTTTATTAGAGAAATAAAACAGGTGAATCAAATAGGATTAACCCCTTCAAATGATTTAACTAGGTATTTTCTCTCAAATCATAAAGAACAAATTCCTTTCATTCTGTTGAGGATAACAAGAAACAGGGAACCCTGTGGGGTCTCTATAAGAATTAACAGCCTGTTATAGATGCCCATTCTAAACAAGATCACAGTCTACATTTTTTTTGTTGGGGATAATAAGCAAAGCTTTTCTATCAAAAGAGGCTAATTCCTTGTTTGATGTTGCACGTATAGGGTGAGGATTATCAGGCATTTACCTGGACGTTTTTAAGTAGCCACATATTTGTCTCCACGTTTCACAAATCTCCTGTAATTCTGTGATGAGAGCCTTAATCACCATGTAGATGAATAATACAGGTCACCCTTATAGCCTGAGAAACCGAACAGGAAGTTATAAATTTGGATTTTCTCATAATGTGAATCTCAGTCTTCTTTAGTAAAATTATCTTCCTGTGTTTCTAAATGTAATGGTAGCTGCTGTAACAACCTCAAAATCTCAGGGACTTAGCACTCACCCCAAACCCACTGCCATAGAGTCAGTTTTGACTCATAGTGACCCCATAGGGTTTCCAAGGCTGTAACATTTTTACAGAAGCAGAGTGCCACATCCTTCTCCCACAGAGCAGCTGGTGGGTTCAAACCACCCACTTTTGGTTAGTAGCCAAACACTTTAACCACTGCGCCACCAGGGCTCCTTAGGGACTTAGCAAAGCACTGGCTTATTTCTAGCTCATGTCATGGTGCAGGATGGGTCAGCGAAGGCTGGGCAGCAATATGTTCTCTTTCCACACAGTGATTCAGGAACCCAAATTCCTTCCACCTGGGCTCTGCTGTTTTCTAGGCTTCAGAGCCTCTGGCTTGTCTCCGTTTGGCTGTAGGCAAGGGACAAAAGGTGGAAAATTGCACAGGAGTTGTTATATCCAGGGCTACTGGGGGCCTGCTTCACTTTTACTCATAACCCACTGGATGGTACTCACTTATGTGGCTGTACTCCAACTAGAAGCATGCTGGGCTATGTGGTCTACATGCCCAGGAGGAGAAGGGAATGGATTGATGAGCAAGTGGCATTGCTGTAGCCATACCAGAACGCTTAGATGACACACCTGTGTTTGGCAAGCATGTTTTCAAGTCCTGTGTAGGCTGGGGCTATAGACAGGATACAGCGTGTAGTGATTGATAGCACAACCTAGAAACAACCTGCCAGCATCCAAATCCCAGCTCCACCATTCACCAGATGATGACATTGGGCAAGTAACTTTATTCTCTCTGTGCCTCAGTTCTGTGCCTCAGTTTCCCCATCTATAAAAGGGGGATAACAGTAGAACTTGTAGGGTTCTTGTGAGAATCGAAAGACAGAATGTGTAAGATGCATAGAGCAGTGCTGGGAACATGACACTGTGTGTTTGTTAAATAAATTAAAAAAAAAAGACTAATAACAGATTTAGTTTCCTCCTTGATATGTTGTAATTTGGATATGTTGCCATTCAGGTGGAGGATGTTTCCTTCAGCTCGGTTGTGAAACTGTTAATTGTAATGTGCCAGGTTATGATGGTAGAATCTACTGAAGCAAAGGAAATCACATATTTTCCCCACCAAGTTTGTCTTTAAATTCTAACTTTCAGCCTATGGGCACATCAGAATTGGGATCTCGGTTCCAGTTACCCAAATCTATGGTTTCTCCTGGGCTCCTCAGAGTGGGAAGTGTCACCCACGGGCTCCTTCTCTTCCCGATCCACTTCTGTTGGGCTCTGTTAATGCCACTTAACAGACATCATATCTGCCCCTCCGGAATGTGGCTTGCTCCTAATCTGCACTAACACGCTACCTTTTCCAGTTCTGATCCAAATTTCAGAATAATTCTTGATTTTAAGAAACATATGATGGTAACATGAATTGATTTCTCCATACAGAGTCCGTGTCTCAGGAGCTGGCTGGGCTAACCAGAGGCTCTTTCTCTTGCAGCTCGATGACTGTACACTGCAGCTCTCCCACAATGGCGCCTACCTGGATTTGGAAGCAACGCTGGCAGAACAGCGGGATGAGCTAGAAGGCTTCCAGGATGACGCTGGGTAAGAGCAGCAATCGTCCCCGCTGACTGGCCCCCACCTACCAGGAACTGGGCCTCTATGAGGCCTTAACATAGTACAGACAAACCACCATGGCTCTTACCTTCACTTTGCTCATAGTCACACAGAAAGAAGGGAGATGCCAATGACCCGCTAGTGGTGACTGCAAACCCTTTTCCATTTTGAGTAACTTCTCTTGGCAAGCCCACTCGGGTGTATCCTGCCCTGGGAAAATTTCTGGAATAGTTTAATCAAGCATATGGTATTTACATTCTAAGTTTTTTGTTTTTAAACGAGATATCACCATTAAATTGACATTTCCCAGATTTTAGTGATTGGCAACTATTTTAACGATTGTTTTCAATGATAATTTGCCAGATGTTTAGTTTTCTTGGCAGATGCCCTGGTATGTATAATCTTTTAAACTCATTACAGTGGAGAAAATAATTATTAATTATGTTAACAGCGTATTATTTTTAGTCTGTGTCCAGAATGACTTCGTACTTCTTTTTGCTGTTGAGTTTGAAGAAAGCAGTCCACATATAAAAAGTCAGAGATACATATAGACAGTAGAATCTCTATATGAATATATCCATGTGTAAATACACTTGGGGGCAGTGTCTGGCCTCCTCCAACCCCACAAAGTGGAAGGAGAACCAAGATCAGCAGCCCAAGGCTGATTCCTATGAGGCAGGGGTCAGACATGCCTCCTCTCTCTGCCATGTTTACCAGTTCTGACACCAGCTATCCCTCCCATAGCACTCTCTACTTCTCTGCTGGATTCAGTAATTTATTGCAGTGGCCACACAGGACTCACAGACCATACACACCATTATGGCGTTTATTAGGGAAGTAACAGTTACAATTCAGGCTCAGAAATACTCAGGATACAGCTTTTTCAATGGGACAGCCTCTTCCCAACCATGCTCACAGACACACTTCTCCCTGGCCCTAGGCTGATCCCCGAAGGTACTCAGCTTTCTCTCTGGGCCGTCTCCTGCTGCCAGGTCTCTCCTTTTCCTTGGTAGTGATGGGCTGCTCCCCTCTGCTCTGGAATTGGTTCTCTTTTAAGGCAAAACTGGCCATTCCTCTTGGTAGGCCACAATTGCCCTATCACACAATCAGCTGGGCGGGAGTTAAAACACTGTGGCTCGAAAGGCCACACACAAAAATAATTAATCACACCGCACCATGCCATCAGCCATTTCTAAATATTACTAGACTATTGAAACAGCCTTCTGTGGGACCCCTGCCTGTCTTTCTACTTCTTATCCTTCTTGAACCAAGCATATCTCTGATCTTATCACCCTCTTCCTTAGAAACCTTCAGAGGCTCCCTGTTGCTTTCCAGACAGTGCACAACTACTTTAATCTTGTGTTCAGGGAACCTCCTAGAAATTCTTTGAAACTGCCTTGACTGAGGGAAAAAAATACTACAGTCAGCTGAATACTATCTGAGAGTACTGAAATTTCATGAATGGCTCAAAGAATGGGGAAAAATTGGAACCTTCTTTTTTTTTTTTTTAGGGTTAGTTCCATGTAGCTCCCTAATTCCTGTGTGTTTCTGTAGGTTCCTAGGCTTCCCCTGTTTTACCACTGGTCACAATTTATGGTCATTGTTCTTATAATTGTCCCTTTCTACTGCTGCTGAAGCTCCAGTAGGTCTGAATGCCCAGTACCTAGTATTTTTTTTAGTACTTAGTGAAGATTGGTGGCCAGGTGAATGGCAGGATCCCAGAGTGGATTCCCGTATGGTGTGGCTGTGAGCACCGAGAAGACCCTTGGAAGCCACCCTAAGTGTATACGCGTGAGGGGGTGTCATTATTAGGTCAAATCAGATTCTGCTTATCATCTTTTTTTGTTTGTTTTTTTAATTAAAATTTTTAAACTGATAAACTTAGGGAAATGCCATTGCTGTTATTTTTACCAGGTATTTGACAATGACATAACTTCTATTCAAGATGTCAAAATGCAGGCTGGATGACAGTCTAATTGGATGACTTCATGGCTCATTGATCAGACAGACCCCAGGAGTAGATCATTGTCAACTTGAAAAATGTGTCCAGTGGTGTTATGGTTGAAGACCTTGTCCTGTCTGACTTTTTTCTTTCTTACAAAAACTTGGGTGATTTGGAGATGGCATCTTGGGGGTGGGGCGGGGGGGGAAGCTAATATGTTAGACAACAGTATTAAGAGTAAAAAATGGAGAAGAAAAAACATTTATGAAGCCCCTACTATGCCAAGCACAATACCAGGCACCTTATTCACAGTATCTTATTAGTTAATTCTCATAACAGTCATGTTATTGGATATTATTGTCTCCATTTTTTACTTGAGACAACTGAGGGTCAGGAGTTAATTATACATCCAGTAGGACAGAGCCAGTAAATGGGGGAACACAGGTGTGACTGATTCCCAAGCCTGCCTTCCTCCACTGTCCCAGCCACCTCCCAGGAGCTTCTGAGCAGAGGTACTTCTGGTTCTACTTAACATGTACCTTGGCACCTTTGGTGACTTGAGGTTGATTCATGCAAGGACATCAGTCGCAGGCTATAACACTGCTCCCAGTTGAAACAGCACCCAGCCATACTTCAGAGTGGCCCTAGGGAAGATGCCGTTACTGCCACCATTGCACTGATACTACAGCTTGCACTGGTAACATCAATGTCCAGACGCCAGAAGCTTCTTCACAGCTGTTCCTTAGAAGCCAGGGTATCCTGCTGCATACTCCCCAGAGTAGTTCTGCTGCTTACTTCATTACTTTGTTTCCTTCTGAGTCACCACGTTGCCATGGGTCCATCTGGTAGGTGGAGCTATGTCAGATTTCTGCATCCTAAGAGCAACAGATGCTGGGAAAATGAATTATGGCAACACTGAGAAGGTGGGGCTCAAGATGTGGAAAACGACAAACAGAGGAAGGCAGTCCAAAAGACGTTGGGTAGCTGCAAATTTGACTCTATGCCCCAGACTCACCTCAGAGTGGGATCTTATATCTTTGAAATAGGCTTGGTGAATGGTGACCCACCCCTTGTCCTTTGAAGTGCTACTAAGAATGATACCCTCTTCTTTATCCTGAAGAGTGAAAGAACCACCTTGACTGATCTCCTTGGTGGGAAGGTCTGTCTGCCTCTCATGGTCTGAATTTTAGAAGACATGCCAGGTTGGTGCTGTCATGGAACTGCCACGTCAACCCAGGTTTATCCCCAGTTTTACTTAAAACCACAGAAAGCATGTGGGCAAGTTACTTGGAACTGGTCTGTAGCCAGCCTTGAGGCTTAGGCTTCCCCCACACAGGTAGGGCTGTGTTCTGGGCACGTGTGCAGTGCTGTTTCACAGAGGGTACCTCCTAGCTTCCTTCCAAGTATGGCATTTGGCAAAGCCTGTGTGCCTGAGCACTCATGTCTCCCAAGAATGGGAGTTAAGGTATATATATTTTTTCTAGTTAAGAATTGCCCTTTTGAGACATGAAGAAGACAAATACCATTTTAAAATCTTTTCCCTAGATTTCTTTGTGTAAATGATAGTGAAATACCTGCTAATCTTATGGCTCTCCAGGGACGATGTATGGTCGGCTGTGTGAAAATACAGATTTTTTTGTGCAATGTATTCTGGGTGAGTTTTCCTGGCCAGAGGAGTTTGTTTCTTTGTTCTTGTCCATTACCCTTCCCCTTTATGCCAAGACTAAAGATTAACTCAACTCGTTGTTTGGAATTATCACTCAAGCTATGGCTAATCAGAGAAGAGGAGAAAGACCTTCAAAAGCGGAAGGACAAGGTAATTATTATGCTAGCAAGTTAGAGCCAGGTCTGTTCAAGGCTAGGGAAATCAGCAGCCACAGCATGGTGCTGGGGAAACAGAAGCCAGAAGCCTCTCTCTTACTGTCCCTGACCTTGCCATTGTTTGACCTTGGGCAAGCCACTTTACCTCTGGTAGGAATTGCATGTCTAAAATGAGGACAACATTGCCCATTCTCATTTCTCCCCAGGGGTTCTGACAGGGTCTGTCGCACCTGCAGAGAGCAGATAGGAAAGTGATTAGGACCATGGGCTTTCCGGTTAGGCCATGGCTGTGTGGGGGACAGAGAACTTGGTTTGACCCTTTGACTGATTTCTGAAAATAACTGGAGCAATCAAGATGCCTTTGTTTTCCAAAATAGCTGGGCAAGTAGGGGCTACATGGGCCCCACACCTGGACTAACTTCAGGAAGCAGGGGGCTAATGCAGTCATGTGTATTCATTGATTGGATCAATCATAACTATGCATTAAGGCCCAAGTCATGAATATTCATTGAGGTCCCAATGACTAGGGGACGTAGGATCTTGGAGTGCTCTCTTTGGGGCCTCTTATGTTGGTGAGAACATCTTTGCATGAGAGAAGAGGGAGCGTCGTGTCCCTGGGGACAATGGAGGCCCTGTACTGGGAGCCATTCCAGACCTTGTCTGATGTGTCTGTTTGTATCCTTTCTGGTTATGATAAATGGGTAACTGTAAGTATAAACCTTGGTGGCATAGTGGTTAAAAGCTATGGCTACTAACCAAAAGGTTGGCAGTTTGAATCTACCAGGCGCTCCCTGGAAGCCCTATGGGACAGTTCTACTCTGTCCTAAAGGGTCACTATGAGTTGGAATCGACTCGACGGCAACAGGTTTTTGTTTTTTGGCTTTTTTTTGGTAGGTATAGGCAGTAGTTTCTGTAAGTTCTGTAAGTCATTCTAGTGAGTTATCAGTGAGAACCAACAGAGAGGCTGGCATTTGCCTATTTGCAGGAGTCCGAAGGACAGAGTCCTAACTCGAGGAGACCCAACTCTAGGTGTTTAGGGTCAGAGAGAGAAAGTGCCACATGGGTGTCTGATGTCAGAATGATCAAGTGGGAAAATGGAGGTATCATCACAGTTTGGAAATTAGCCTTATGTCAGCTATTAATACATTGTGTTTTCATGGGGGATATTATTTCACCTCTCTGAACCTCAGTTTCCTGGTAAATGAGGATAATATAATTGTAATATTGCTTCTTAAGGGAGTCACTAGGTGGTGCAAACGGTTAATGTGCTTGGCCGCTAACTAAAAGGTTGGGGGCTTGAGTCCACTCAGAGGTGCCTTGAAAGAAAGGCCTGGTGATCTATTACTGAAAAAAGTCAGATATTGAAAACCCTGTGGAGCACAGTTCTACTCTGACACACAGAGGGTTGCTATGAGTCAGAATCAAGTCAACGGCAACCTGTTTAATGACTTCTTAGGGTTGTTGTGAGGTGAATGAGATGATGGGTCTAAAACATTTAGCTAGTCTCTGGCACATAATACACACCTAACATTAAAAGCCCTTACTATAATCATACTCAGAATTTGGTATGTTGACATGGGAATCACTGGATTTTAGTTCTGGAAGAGTCTATGCAGGTCTTCCACTCTGAGATCCCATTTTCCAGTTAAGAAAAGCAAGACGGGAGCCTTGTCTGCAGGGCAGAGCTGGATCCTGAACCCCCATCAGTTTTGCCCATCACTGCCCCCAACACCTCTGAAAGGAAACCAGTGCCAGCCAAGGTCCAGAGGGAGACTTCAGGTTACCTGTGAAGGGAAAATAGTGACTTGGAGAGGTAGAGGGGCTAGGAGGTAGAGGCATGGCTGGAGCCAGAGTGGGTCTGAGAAACCCAGTGTTTCAGGGATGCTGTGAGGACCAGTCTGGTTGTCGGACTGGATGTCGGCATCCCCAGGTGCTCTTTGTCTGAGTACCTTGGGGTACCCACATTTTCCTCAGCTGACTCCCCTCTGAAGATGGTGCTGATGCTGCTTACTAGAGGTGAGGCTATTCACCTTCTCTGTTTCCTCATCTTCCATAAAAAAATCATCTTCCATAAAAAAGGCTGGTAATTCCTGCTTCTGCCCCACAGGGTTGTCATGGTTGGATGGCAACGTGTGGGGGAGGTGGGCCTGAGAGTGCATGGCTTGTATAGTGGCCGTTCAGAAATGATGATCTGAGGCCTGGAAGGGCCATGAGGAAGACTGTCTGCTGGGGGAATAGGGGGGGAAGGGTTGGCCCAGCCAGCTTTGCAGTGGATGTGCTTGTAGGGACATGGACATTTGGAGACGGTTCTCGTTTGGCTCTTAGACACCCAACTTCTTAGCCCTGTGGTCCACGGGTGCCAAGGGCCTATAGTGGACTTGTGTGTGTGTGGGTGGGGGGGGGGGTTGTTCATGAACCCCTAAGGTATCTGGACAGTTTGTGGGAGCTTTTGTTGGGGTGAAGTTTCACAGCCTTCATCATATTCTCAGAGGAGTCTTTGTTTCCCATGACGTCAGATTTGCAGGAGTAAGAAGCAGTAGTTCCCCATTGTCCCATCTGATACAGAAGTTAACTTCATCCAGGCACGTCTCTGTCTGGGTTTCCTCTGTACCTAGAACTGGCAGAATGGGAAATCATCTGAAATATCCTTTGAACCTAAATCTAAAAACCTGCTGAACCTGAAAAACCAAACGACACCAACCCACAAAAAGCCCTAAACAAGTCAAAAGAGAGATTTTGGTTACGGTGCGGATAGAAAGAAATGAAAGCATTTTCTCCTCATTTCCTCTTAAGCCAGTGATTTTCAGTTAAGGGTTCAGGTGTGTTGTTGTCTGAGGCTTTTCTGGCAAATCAGTGAAGAAGTATTACGTGCCCCCTGTCTTCTCAGACTTAAAGTGCAGGCCACAAAGTCCTACCCATGGTCGTGGTGGGGAGAGAAAACTGGCCCATGACAGACAAAAGCAGCTGTTAGGGTGAGTTCAGTGCTGAGCTGAGTGGGGTAGCCCAGAGCTCCCTGCCCACCAGCGCGGAGCCAGGCTGGACCGGCCACTTCAGAAGACCGTGCGCCACTGGTGCTTAGAAATGCTGACTTCCAAGTTCCTGCTTCCGGAGATCTTGAGTTGGGCCTGGGAACTTAGCTTTTTAAAACGCTCCCCAGGTGATCAGATGGTAGCTTCTCAATCTTGGAGATTATTGGAACCACCTGAGGAATTGTAAAACCTCCCTTCCCACACCCTGCCCCGTACCAGTGAAATCAGAACTTGCAGGTGGGCCTGGGGCACAGTGATTTTTAAGGCCTCCCAGTTGTTTCCAGTGTGCAGTCAAGTTTGAGAACCACCCGTGAAGGAGATAGCATTCCTGCAAGTACTATAAATCAGAATGAATTAGCTCCTGTGCCAACTGGATAGTTGAATCTGAAAGGCTATAAATACTTTCAGATGCCACCAGATTGTGCAGCTGGACGGGATGGCATCAGGTGGGAGCACAGGCTTGAGCTGGGCTTTTGAGTTATGAGCAAATTAATCTTCATCTTTCTGGTTTACTAGCTTGTGACTAGTTCAGACCCTTCATCTTCTCTTTATCCCTAAGCCAGAGTACTGTGTTGAGTCTCAAAGTTCCAGAGGTTTACTAAGAGGAAATATTCCTGGGTGACTACCAAGGGGGCCCTAGTCTCCCGCTTCTGCTGCTTGTGTCCAAACAGATGTTTTTCACCCTTGAATGAAAATGATAGTTTAGTTTCGAGTCGAGGAATATTTGGGGAGGGGGGCTTAATTCTACTGTTGGTTGCAAGAAAAAGTCATCACGCTTTTGATTTTATAAACCAGTTGCTGTTGAGTCGATTCCAGCTCATGGTGAACCTGAAAAACCAAACCAACCCATAAAAAACCCTAAACAAGATAAAAGAGAGATTTTCAAATGTCACCAGAAATCCCATGTATGTCAGAGTAGAACTGTGCTCCATATGTTTTAAAATGACTTATTTTTCAGTAAGTAGATCTTCAGGACTTTCTTCTGAGGTGCCTCTGGGTGGACTTGAACCTGCAACCTTTTAGTTAGCAGCCAAGAATGTTAACCATTTGCACCATCCAGGGATTCCTTTTGGTTCTATACCTCTCAATAAAATAATGCAAACACTTGTTTTTATAGTCACAAAAGACCCTTATATATTAAATTCTTATAAAAATATTCTCTTGACAGGGACAGAGCTGAAACACATGGGTTTACCTGAGACTTTTATGTTTAAAGCGGGTTTTTCCCCAAGTGATAAATATTATTGTAGGGAAAATGTATATCCTCAGACAAACAGGAAGTTTTGGAAGGCTCCCTTAGCAGTGCCATCACACCCCTGGCACGTGTGCCTCGTTTAGTGTCACCTTGAACCGACTGTCTATTTTAGGTGGTTCCCTTATCATTAGGGTAGCACTGGCCTTGGGAGTGGGCAGCCGATTGGCTGTGGCTTCCAATTCGGAAGGGTGGCTGGACTCAGAAGCTGGTGATGTTTCCCTGGCAGTGGCTGTGCTGATAGGATTGGAATCTGACTCTCCCTGGAGACTTTGACGTCAGGCTGAACCACCTTTGCTTTTCTGGATCACCGGATTCGAGTACTTGATACATTCCCATATCACTCTGCTGCAAAAAGGTGGACTCAGGAGCAGCAGATACAAACCTGACAAAAAATGCCAGTACCAGGGTGGAAAGGATCATTAACATGCTGACGGTGAATTCACATTGAAGCCCACAGATACCATTTTTGGAACGTGGCAGCTCCATGAAGGCAGCTCCTCAGATGCTTTGTGCACCTCACATAGAACCAGGCACATAGTAGGCACCTTTAAGCACCACGTGTTGAGTGAGGGAATCAATGAGGGAACACCCACCTATGAGGCAGGTGTGGGGTCACACTGCCTGGGTTGAGTCGGAGCTATGTCACTTTCTGCCTATGTGACTTGAGCCATATTACTTAACCCTTCTGGGCCTCAGTTTCCTCAACTTTAAAATGGCTATAATGTCATCTACCTCATAGGAATATGGAAAAGATGAAGTGAGTGAATCTGTACAAAGTGCTCAGAACTTCACCTGTCACATAATAAACATTCCATAAATGTTAGTGTCTATTATTTCCAAACCAAAACTGACATAGTATCCCATGGGTGTGGGGGGAGATATACCCATGATTATTTAATTTTCCTTTGAAAGTTCTAGCAATGACACAGAAGAAAAAGGCATATGTAGGTAGGGAATAAAATGATTATTTCTTAAACACATGATGTGATTACTTCCGTGAAAGAAGCCCAAAGAATCAGTCAAAAGCCTCTTAGAATCAATAATAGCAGTGAAATGGCCAGATGTAAAAGAAATACTTAAAAATCAACTTCTCTGCAATATGCCAGCAGTAACCAATTAGGAAATACAGTGGTGGAGGGAAAAGCTACCAAATTTAAAAGGACCTTATGGTGGATGCCTTCTGTCCAAGTTATGTGATATATGTAATACTGGACTTCCTATTTTAAGGAATCCTTAGAATAAACCTTATTTGGCCTGTTATATTATTTTCACATATTACATAATTTGTTTTGCTAATATTTGCTTAGATTTTTGCATCTTAAGTTTCTTTGTTGTGTGTGTCCTTTCTGTTAGGTTTTAATGTTGAGGTTATACCAGTTTTGTAAAAAAGCCAGGACTCCTTGGATCTGTTGTAAGTCCTGGAGGAGGTTGTATAGTGAGGTAATTGTCCAGCAGAAGGCAGGATGGTGCAGGCGGCTATGGAGTTAGATACTTTGCTTTCAGCCCTGGGTCTGTCTCCACCAGCTATGTGACTGTGCAGATTACATCATTTCTCCATGCTTTGTGTTCCTTATCTGCAAAGTGGGTACAGTAATAGCATACACCTCCAAGGTGGGTAGGAGCAGGGATGAAAGGTGGTGGACACCCTTCTGCTGACCTGACCGAACCCTGGCCACTCTTGCTGCCCCCTTGCCTGCACCTTGGCCAGCCCTTTCCTTTGGCCTGAACACCTATGATCTGGGCCTTATCTCTGTCAGCCTGCTTCAACAGCCCTTGGCTCCCATTTCCACTCAGGTTTCCTTAATTGTAGGGTTTTGTATATAGAACCTGGCAGGAGGAAGGAAGAGGTAGAATGTTGAGGCAGAAGAATAATAAGTGATTAAATTAATAAAGAAAATAGGTTTACTGGGAACTCCCAAAACAAATGTCTAGAAATAATCTTTAAATCTTGAACTGAAACTATCCCATGAATCCATCGTTAAACTAAACAACAGTTTAGCCCAATTAATAAAGAATATCTGCCTTGAGTGTAGCTCTTATAAAGAATTATCTCTTTGAGCTTAATCTAACAACATTTAATCTAAAGCAAAGATGAGAACTTTAAGAGGCAGAGAGCTTAAATTAATAGTGATGAAACAATATGGGTAGAGGTAGTGAGAATGGTGACACTATAATTGTGTTATTGAACTATTCAGGTAGAAATTGTGAATGACTGTGTATTTGGTTGTGTGTATTGCAACCAAAATAAATAAAATATTAAAAAATAGGCTTACTAAATTACTGAAAAATTCAGTTTACCAAAAGATTCAAGAAAATTTAATATGTGAAGTCCAATATTATATATATGTCATGTAACAGAATACAAAGACACCTACCATATGGTTCCTTTTTGATTCTACGCCGACTTAAATTTCACGTGGGTTCAGTTTAACCAAACCAGTTGCGTAGTTGCTCAGAGCACAAGTGCAGAGAAGGTGAATCTGCAGATGACAGGCCTGTGTGGCTTCCTTGGGAAGACCAGCCTACTTCTCACACAGGTGTCTGGAATCCTGCACGCTCACTGCCTGTGGAACTAGAGCACTCTGGGAAAACAAGTGCTTACTCTGAATAAAACTTTGCAGTTGTTTGGAGATGATGGTAGGGGCTATGGAGGGGCTGTTTCTGCAATTCTCCAGAACTTGGGGTGTTCTGAAGACTTTTCCTGGTCATTTGTGTTTTCCTGCCCTGGGCAACTAAACCATGTACTTTGTCTACCATTCATTTGGCATTTGTCATTGACTCCTTATGGCTGGTAATGTGAGTTAGAGAACAGCCTCCAGATCTGGGGATTTAGGGTTTGCTGTTTCTAATAGTTAGGGGCTGGCACCATGAGAGGTTCACTGATTTTCTGCTCCTGGCTTGACCCCTGTCCAGCTCAGGGTGAGAACACACACCTCCTGAATGCTGCTGCCACCCGAAAACATCGTTCTTGGCAGATCAGACAGAAGACTGTTCAAGAAAGCTGCTCAGTAATTAAGTTCAGTGCACTTAATCGAAACTTTCTTCCTGGCATGACCCCAGGCGTTGAAGGTGCATCAACATCATGATTGTTGAAAGAGAAAAGGTTTTTCATCAGGAGCAAAGTTTTGAGGAAATTTGCGTTATAGAACTCCGGAATCTGTCTTTTGAAGATGAGTCAAGTGTTGCATGTTTGTTGTACACTCTTTGAGGCTAATGCCTTCCTCAAAACAAATGTAAAACAAAACAAAAATAAAATAGAAAAGAGAGGCTTATCGGGACTTGAATGGATTGTGAATGTAGATTCTCTACCTACAAGCAGCTGCTGGGATGGAGGCTACTTTAGGCTTTTGTAGGATATGCAACTGGTTTTCCATTCTCCTTTAAAAGAATACCAGAAAATCAAACCCACTGCCATTGAGTTGATTCTGACTCATAGCGACCCTATGGGACAGAGTAGAGCTGGAAACTGGGTTTCGAAGGCTATAAATCTTTATAGAAGCTAACAGCCACTTCTTTCTCCTGCAGAGCAGATGGTAGATTTGAACTGCTGACCTTTTGGTTAGCTGAGAGTTTAAATACTGCATCACCAGGGCTCCTTTTAAAACTATAAAAAATGATTAATTAATATGAACCACTCCTTGCCCTCTTATTTGGTCTTGCGAATTAAAAAATACAAGTGTTTCAGTCACTTCTGTAAATTCATACTCAGAATATCATCAGTATGCCCTGGTGAGATCTGTGCCCCGCCTTCTCCAACACAACCACAAAACCAGAAAGCAGGAAAGCACTGCCAGAATCTGTTATAAATGAGGCCCTGATGGCGAGAGATGAGAGCTGCCAAAAGGCCAGAAGAAAGGGGGGAGAGGAATCCAGCCAAAGATAGACCCAGCATGTTACCTGCTGCCATGTTGGTTGGCTGGCTGCGTTTCCGCCTTTCTTTACGGGCTTCTCCTTCTCTCCAGATCTCAAAGTCCAGGTTTTGTTACCCCAGGCAGCCAGGATTCAGATTTTCTCCTATTTACTGTCTTCTATCAACTTCTCTATGCTTTAGTCCTTCTCTGCATAAAGCAAGATGAGCGCTAGTTGGAGTAGAACTGGGAGAGGTCCACCCTTTTTTCTTCCTTAGGAGAAATGAAGTGAGAAGGAAATAGAAGTGAGACAAGGTGGGAGGTAAGTTGGTATTTCTGATAATAAGTATCATTTGGTGGACTTCTATCTTCCTATAAGAGTGAAGTTAAGAGAGAAAAGCCCTACCAGTCTTGAATTGATGCACAGCAAAATGGCTCTTTCTGATTACCCCGCAGCGTGTTCTCTTTTCCAGTTTTCTAAAACTGTAAAATTAGCCATGTCAATGATAAGCAGATTTGTGTTGTTACATTCCGGGGATTTCACTTCATGGGCACAAAATTAAAAAATTTCCCAACATGGTCAAACATGACTACGTGCAAACCCTGTGAATGGAATGAGTTGATGGAATTTGGCAATAAAATGTGTGTGCTATTCCAACAAAGTCAATCTTTAGTGTTTTATTTTTCTTAAAGCGCTGTGACATCACGTTATTCCAGGACAGATTCCTGTTCAGTTTAGCATTGCTGCTTATCCGGAGCATGTTTCAGGTGGTTATCTCAAAACCTTCAAGTTCAGGAAGAACACTTGATGGACAGCATTGGAGTGAGGTGTTCTCTTTGGCTGACTCCTCTGATGCCCACATTTTGTCTCCTGTCTCCTTTAGGAGGGTCAAGAAGCACAGCATCATCCTGAGGACACAGCTGTCAGTGAGGGTCCATGCTTGCATCGGTGAGTGACATCTGCAGAGGGGATGTTTGTCTTCTGTCCTCAGTGATTCAACACGTGTTGAGAAATGGCCACTTATGGGAATAAAGTAAAATATTTACGGTTATGCTGTCTCCTCGGGTTAACCCCATCATAGATTGTTTGAGTTTCTGGTGAAGCAATTTATAGCAGTAATTTTTGAAGCCCGGTTTCATTCTGATTTCCTTAGCTGTTTGGTTAGTGCATAAAGCTTGAGGTAAGATGGATTGTTGAATGAGGTTTTGTATGTGAGGTGAGGAGAGGTAAGCTGTGCCAGCATCAGCCACTAGCCCTAAGGGTGGGAGGCTGGGCTGCTTATGTCCTCTGAGCCCTCCCTAGAAGTGAAGTGAAGGTTTGAAGTGAGCCCCTTGCGTGCCTTCTGGTGGCTCCTGAAGCTTTCTTGTGGAGAAGTGGATGCAGAGGCTCCAGGCTGTGATCAGATGATTGAACGGGAAGCCTTGGGTCTGTGTGGGGGTAGAGGGCACACATAGTACAAAAACGTGTTCAGTGAGCAAAGATATTTGTGGTTCAGGGTGGTTTGCCCATGGCTGCTCAGGAACCCCACTGGGGCCATTCTTGTAGCCATTGATTTTCCTGGGCCTGTTGATCCCTCTGCCTATAGACATGGGTTGTGTGGCAGTGAAACCAATGATTTGTGCTAAGTAGACAGCCTCTATGTGAATAGCCTCTAAAGCTGTGGCCAGGTTTCCTTCTGGCTTTGGGCTCAGTCAAAGAAACTGTAATATCATAAAAGGAGAAAAAAAAAAGTAAATAAGATTCACTTTGTGCATGGAAGTTCCTTATATCTGTGTCATTTTGCTATTACTTAATATGCATCATAGCCCTGATTCAGGGCTGTAATTAGGAATAGCTATCATTTTTTTTTATCATAAAAATTAGAGTACAAATCATCCTGTTGCATCCCAGCCTGCAACCCTAGCGCGGTATTCGTTGGTGGGGTAGAAAGGATTGTTTCTAGCCTTTCCTCCTTCTCCCCGCTTCCCTGCTGGAGTTGGGGCTCAGGGGACAGGGGAGTGGCTGGACATGGAAGATAGTCTGTAATTTTACTTCATTTGGTGTTAAGTGTGGTTAGGCTGCAGGTGCCTCACAGTGACAGCCTTTGTCTGACTCTCACTAGAGAGGGATTGGGTGGCCGACTGGTACACCTCACAGGTGGCAGGTCAGGCACAGGAAGGGTTCATAATTTTGTGGGAAATGAATTAAGATTTTTCAGACCTTCAGCCATTATTGACCGTTCTGCTCCTCAACTGCCTGTAGCATGGAGTGACTGTGGAATATAACTGGGCACTGGATTATATTTAATCAGTTATGTTTTTATTACCTGCTTCACATCTTCCCAGTTATTTCATATGTGTAAATCATATCTACTTAAAGAAAAGGCCTGTAACCTGTGACTTTGACTATGCTTCTCCCAGCCCGCATCCTGGACCTAGATCAAATCCAGGCACATAGCATGTGCTGAATCCTGTGGAAGTTAAATATTGGTTGAAATAATAGAGGTAATGGTTGCACAACGTAATGAATGTAATTAATGTCACTAAATTGTACATGCAAAAAATGTTGAAATGGCAAATGTTTGTTTTATATGTATATATGTGCATAATTTTTTTTTTTACCACAATTAAAAGAAAAAAGTGATATAACTGGTAACCACTGGAGATGTGTGGCATGAATTGGTGTTTCTCAGGAATAGTAAGACAGTGAAAAGCAAACTTACACTAAAATGGATTAGATCAAAATGCGAATGAGAGTGTCCTTTTGAGAAAATCCACCCTTTTGAAGTGTGTGCTTAAGTATTTCAAGTACAGAAGTTTTTCTAACTTTGCTGTTACTGACTTGGTGCATTAATTTAGGTAGTAGTCAGCAGCCACCATGTAATACATGTAAAACACACCTCTTAGCCCCATGGCATGCTGAGCACTGATGGCCATTCAGCCCCACTCTACAAGGACACATCTTCCTGCTCCCAGTCACTGAACTGTGTGCTTACAAAGCGAGTGTGTTTCTTCCCAGACCTCCTTATGCCACTAACATTTGTTGGAATTGTATAATTGACTGGAAAAGTATGGAAATATTTTATAAACTGATTAAATAGGAGCATTAAAAGTCACTGCTTCTTTGAAAATATGTTGAATATTTTATGAAGATTCAAAGTTGGTCACTAAAAAAAGCATGCCTATCAAAGTAAGTTGTTGTGACAGCTGTACAAAGTGGGGGAAAATTATAAAAATCTAGGATTCTATGCTCAGGTTGCTTCACAAGTGTCTTCAATTCTTGCTTGATTTCAAAGAAACTGAAATTGGAGTCACAGACCACGTTATTGGAGTGGTTTATAAAAGTAGGTCCACATGGAATTCCAGTTAATAGACCCTTACTCAAAAATAGATTGTGGCCTGCAGTGGACTGAAGGCCAGTCTCCTTATACGCTGTAAGCTGGTGACCAACAGTCCTCATCTCAGGCAAACTGGGGTGATCGGTCACCAAACCTGTAAGTTAAAGCTTTAAGGCATGCATTTTTTTTTTTTTTTTTAAAGGCTTCTCTGCTTTAACTAGCTTTTATCGTTAATTGACTTAGGCCTGATTATGTTGGATGAGAGGGGCTTACTCTATAAATTAACTTCAGTACCCAAGAAGGCAAACTTTTTTCTTTTTATTGAGAACTCTCTCATTCCATTTCCTATTATTGGCAAGATCTGGAATAGATTTATTATAATAGCACTAAATATTATCCTTTGGTTATGTATATACAATGGAATGTATGCATCTATTTATGAAGTACCCCCCCCCCCATTGTGACATGTTCTTACTCTTTCCAAATGGCAATATTAAAAGGGTTTCTTTGGGATGGAAAAAAACCAAACCTGGAACAATCTCCAGTTAAAATGACAAAGGAGAAAATGACAAGGGAAAAAACAAACTTTTTCACATCAGTTGTTTAAGGCCTTGTTTCCTTTCAAGATCATTTTCCATCTTCTCCATGTAAGAAACAGATGAATGATTACAGGCGTTGGATGCAATGGCCACCATCTTAGACCTCATACCATATCCGACACCCCAAAGACCTTCCTTCCTACCCCAGGATTGGACTATAAGGACCCAGGATCAGCTTTTGTCTCATGGGTTTAAAACGCTTTCAAGTAAATTTCTATGAAATAATGTTTTCCTCACCCTAAATTCTCCCCCCTTCATTCCTGCTTTTATGAAGTATAGGAATGTTTAGAATCCAGGACTGTGTGTTGACGAATTGGAGGTGACATGTCTTTGGAATTCTCCAGTGTTAACTTTGGAACCCCTGCGCCTGTTGGGATGAGAGTGGAGTGGAGCCTTCATGGTTAGCAACAGAGCAAGCCTCATGAAAAATGAAGACCGAGGGGGCTCTGCTTTGATGCTCCCAGCAAGCAGCAGAGACAGGTCTTTTCTGATAGTCCAGCAATACTGAAGCATTTGGCAGGAGCTTGGAATGAGATTTTGGTACAGAGAAAGGCCCCAGGCTTTTTACCTCTATGCTCATCTCCACTGTAATTTTTATTTCTTTGCACATTTTTAATTTGACCACATGAGGTAACATATTGTAGCAAAACATTACATGACTTGCCTTCTTAATCTAACTTGGATCCCTCAGAGAAATAAAAATGTCTACGGTCATAATGTGGGCATGAATTTACAGACATAAATGAAAAAAAAAAATCCACAATAAGCATGAGAGCACTGCATTTTATGAGGTTAGCCAGAAAAAATAAAGTTTTGGGTCCCTGCAAATGATCCTATTTCCAGACACCAGAAAAAATGCTCAGAGGGCCAACTGGCTCTGATGATAAATCTCATCATAAAGAGAAAGGGAGCCGAAGAACTATGGGATAAGGAATGGGACCTAGACTTTAAAATATAGGGTTTGAAGTCATTCTGATCCTAAAGTTAATATGTGTTTTCTACTGGCTGACTTTTAAGGCTGGAGCCCTGGTGGCACGGTGGTTAAGCACTCTGGCTGCTGACTAAAAGGTCAGTTGTTTGAACTCACCAGCCGCTTCCTGGGAGAAAGATGTGGCCCCATGGCAGTCTGCTTCTGTAAAGATTTACAGCCTTGGAAACCATGTGGGACGGTTCTACTCTGCTCTATAGGGTCACTATGAGTCCGGGATCGACTCAGCAGCAATGGGTTTGGTTTTTGACTTTCGAGGCTTTTTGTTTGGTCTGAAACTTCTGCATTTTAGTTTTCTGGAGCAGACTCCATCTTCCCATTAAGGAAATAAACACTTTCAGTTAATTCTCTGGGACCCAGAAGGCCTACACTTTCAAATATCCAGCACTGGGTTAAGAAAAAGGCAAAAAATTGGCTGAAGATACCAAAGTGTCATTTATGCTTGTAGTTGTGAAAGCACAGTCAGGCACAGAGGGTCTTCAGAGACAGTCTTCCATAACGTACGAAATGCGGAGGTCAGCCCGTAGAGATGGTGATGGAGGACAAAGAGGCAGACACTGGCCAGGTGGCTGAAGTGCTGGACTCTGCCTGATGTTAATCTCATTGCTCATTAAAAGTCAAAGCACAGGATAGAGTCACAATGGCCAGTGTTGAAGGCAAAAAAAAAAAAAAAAAAAGAAAAAAAAAAGCATAGGAGAAGGCTGCTTCAGCTATTGATGCAGAAAAGCAGTCAACTTGCAGCAACAAAAACATCCACAAAACGAGGCATCGATACATCGTTTGCAAAGCATTTTCCTTTTGTGAGCTAAGTCGTGTGACTACGTGCTCTGCACTATACTGTTACCGTAAGGAGTGAATTATAAAATGGTGGCGACGTTATGCGAAGTGAAATAAGTCAGTCACAAAAGGACAAATATTGTATAGCACCTCTTACCTGAAGCATTTAAAGTAGGCAAGTGTATAGAGCCCAAGGTGTATTAGTGGCTAAGAGGCAGGCGGAGGGAGAGGGAAAGGGGAGTCATCAGTGCTTAGGGGATGCTGAGCTTCTGTTAAGGGTGATAGAAAAACTTGGTAACGGGCAGTGGTGATGTTTGAACGACACAGTGAACATAGTTGATATAATTGTACATGTGAAGCATATTGAAATGGTAAATGTTTTGTTACGTGTATATTTACCACAATAAAAAATGCAAAACATAAAAATGAATGAAGAAAAACAATGCGGTGCATTTCTTCAAGAAGCGCTTCTAGTGCAAGAATGACTAAGCGGTTTTTATCTCATGTGCCTGCCAGTTTTAGAGAAGGTGGCTCCCCAGGGCACAGTGTTGAGAAGGATCCTAAGGCCACATGCTGTCCTAATGGGAACGGGTCCTGGACCAGTGCTGGCTTTCATTGGTGGTGATGGAGGTGGGTGGTGTGTGTGTCTGTGTGGTGGCCGCTCAGGGCCTTGGGGTGAAGTAGAGACCCTGTTGAGTGCCTAAACCCCTTCTAGCTACAGTGTAGGGAGGTCTGGGCTTCTGTATTCAGAGGATGGGGAGCGGAGCTGTGGCCCATGACCTCGGCCCCCAAACACATACTTTGTTCTGCCTTTCATCTTAGCCTGTGAGTGTGAGCATGGGGTGCCTCTGTTCTCGCCCATCTTGTCTAGGTTGAGGGTACCAATTTCCCTGCCTCTCACTCTGAGGATCTTTTCCTTCTCTGATCAGTTTCAGCTGGTTTTGTGAGGCTGCGTCCTACTGCCTCTGCCTATTCTGATGTAATGCTCACCCTCTGTAGTGGGCTGCAGAGGGGCACTGACTTAGGCTCGTTATCCGGATTCTAATGTGGTCCTTAAAAACCCCAAAACCAAATCACTTGCCAGTGGAATGGATTCTAACTCCTGGCGGCTCCATGTGCGTCAGAGTAGAACTCTGCTCCCTGGAGTTTTCAATGACTGATATTTGGTTGTAGATTGCCAGGCCTTTCTTCTGAGGTACCTCTGGTGGACTTGAACTGATAAACTTTTGGTTAGCAGCCCAGTGCTTGGTGGTTTGTGCCACCCAGAGATGTCTGATGTGGTCCTTACCACCTCTCAACTCTATAGCCATTTGGAATTTCCATCTAAACTAGAGGTTTCCTACAGGAAACAGCCAAATGCCTTTTCAACACTCCTGGGCCTAACAGACCCTCAGTGAGGTACTGTTAGCACTGTGGGTGCTGAGACACATGAGGCCTGGGCAGTGACATGGTTAGCCTGTGTGCCTGTCCCCTCTGGGCTCTGTGGAGGCCCTCTGTTGTCCACTCGGTGGTGGACCCTACACGTCCACCCATGTGACTGCAGAAATCAAGAAAACAGGCTTTCTCCGGCCACATTTCCCAGGGCCATTCTTTCCCCTCTTGGCTCTGCTTTCTCTGATTCCAGGCCTTGAACCTGGACTTCTTGCTGACGGGAGGCTCCTCTGCTCCTGTTCTGCCTCTCCACTTCAGCCTCAGGCAGGGTAGGGGTGGGGAAAGATAGGGCTCTGCCCCCAGATGTCTCCATGGTCAGGCTCACAGTATCCAGCTATGCCCGTTCCTGATAGTGTGGGGTGCAGTGGGTCACACTTCTTATTTTCTGTGTCTTGAAGCCCAGGCCCAGGTTCTCCACCATGAAGCCCGTCTCCCCATCCATGAAAGGCTGTCTTCCTGAAGAGCCCCTTGGGTAGCTGGCTGCAGCCTCGGCATGGGCTGGGTTTGGATTTGAAATCCCCAATCTCCTATTTGTGGCAGGAGACTTTCAGTGCCTGTTTTTTTTTTCCTTTAAACCTCCACCCTGTTACACCCCATCAAGTCTGTGACCTGTTTTTGCCTGAAGTTTTGTTCTCTAGGCAAATACAAGCTCTGTGGGTTAATCAGATAAGCCCACTCTCATAATCTGTTTCCCATTAACCTGTCACAGCTCCCAGGTGGCAGACCCACAGAATGCCCATGTGTCTAGCAGGCCCTTGGGTTTGGACTGATGGAGGAGATTCTCAGGTCAGCCTGTTAGTTTCTGTTCAGTCTGTGTGGGTGGCTACCTCTAAGGTGCCTTATCGTGTAACAGTGATAGACAGATGCTCCCCTCCCCCCCCAAAAAGGAATGGGAGAAAGGATATGGGAAGGGTGTAAAATAGACTACCAGGTATGTTAAACTACATGAGAGTCTTGTTGTTAAATGCTGGTGACTGTTCACTTCTGTCATATCTTTCCACAAATGCCATAACCTTATGGAAGAAAGGACTGGCAATCTACTTCTGAAAAATCAGCATTGAAAACCTTTTGGAGCACAGTTCTACTCGGACACACGTGGGATGGCCATGAGTTGGAATCGACTTGATGGCAACTGGTTTGGTTTTGGTTTTATTACCTCTGTAGGACTTTGTTACCATTCATCTCTAAGTGTCTTGAGATGGTGGATATTGAAATTTGAGTATTGCCTTAGAACCATTTTCAGTGTATTTGCTTTGCTCTGTCTTAATGACTATTCACATCCTGGTCATTTAACAAAGAACATGAAATGCTGTCAAAAAATAAATTGATAATGGAGAATGTAGTCATATTGGTGGGGATACGTATGTTGTTGTTAGTTACCATTGAGTTGATTCTGACACTTGAACTGCTGTGTCAGACCCTGTGTGCGCAGACTAGAACTGTGCTCCATAGGGTTTTCAAGGCCGTGGCCTTTCGAAAGCAAATTGGTAGGCCTGTCTTCTGAGACATCTCTGGGTGGGTTTGAACCATCAATGTTTTGGCTAGTCGTCAGGCGCCTAACCATTTGTGCCACCCAGCCACTGTCATATTCATATATATATATGTATGTGTGTATATGTGTATATGTGTGTGTGTATACATACATATGTATAAAATAGGGATACATATATAGGAACAAATATAAGGATACCTAGGTGTGGAAACCCTGGTAGTGTAGTGGTTAAGTGCTGTGGCTGCTAACCAAGAGGTCAGCAGTTCAAATCCACCAGGTGGTCCTTGGAAACTCTATGGGGCAGTTCTACTCTGTCCCATAGGGTCACTATGGGTTGGAATTGACCCAATGGCAGTGGTTTTGGTTTATAGTAGGTGTCGTAAGTTTAAATCATATGCTGGCAGTTAGGCTTCAAAGTTGCTATCCAGTGAAACTTTAGTTAGTTATACCCAGAAAACAACGCTTGGTAAGGAAACCACATTGTTTTCGAATGATTCCTACCGGAATGTTGCTGCAAATGCTTCCCTCTTGCGGGTCTGACCTACCCATCAGGTATAATGTGAGCTCTAGGGACCAGCTTGCTGCACCCATGGCTGTCCTCATAAAGAAACAACTTTGTTTCCATCGCTGAACAATCAAAATGTATGTTGGGAAACAAAATGCTTTGTCTTATTACTAGAAAATTTGACATCCAGAGGGCATGGGAGCGGAAAAAGAGGATGGATGGCTCGCAAATGTCTTGCGAAATGAAGATTCTTTAGGAGTTAGGCCTCCATCAGTGTGTTTTACAAGGTCTCGCTGAGGCTCAGAGGAAACAGACTCAGAGGCTGTTCTTTGGGCATTTTACCAATTTCTGTTGTGTTGGAAATACCTAATAGGAGGTATTTTAACTTGAGGGAAAAAACTTCTGGAAAGCATTCATAGTTCAGGAAACATACAGTCAGTTAAAGATTTAATTTAAAGGAGGGAAAAAAAAAAGCATTTGGAGAATTTCTTATAAGAGCTGGGGTTTCAAGTTCATATACTAGAGTAACAGCAATAGAATCGCAAAGGAGAAAATTTAAAACATTTGATTATCTTCTTAGCATTGTTGAAAAAAAGAAAATGAATACTGTTGTTAATTGTACACAGAGGCGATGTGATTTATCTATAGTTCTAGCAACTGGATTGTGGCATGTGTGGGCAGGAAGAGGCACTGCCTCACAGGTATTTAGAAAAACTTTTGGACGACCAGGTATACTGCGTTGACTCCAGACAGTAGATACTCAAGTTATTTCTTAGCCTTTTGCAAAGTCCATGCTTTAGATTCAATGGTCAATTTAATAACCCATCTTAAAATTAGATGTTGTTTGTAAAAGTATTTCAGAAGTTGTAAAATGCTGCAAAGATTGTTAGTTTGAAAGGAACTCTGCTGAAAACTAACAAAGAAATGCCTATTGTTTGCCTCTACCATTTTTTTTTTTTTTTAAAGTAACATGAACCCAGTTCTCAGAGTGACTTACATTTGCAGTTTGGCCCCTTCACACCCACGGTTTCACTGACCCTCACAAACCGTCTGTTGTGTGGACAGGGCAGACACTCATGCCACAGGAGGCCAGAGGAAGGCGAGGTCATGCGACTGGAAGTGGAGGGATGGAGGCTGACCCTAGATCTCCTGACTCCCTGACCAGTGTTTCTTGCGTTGACCTGCTGCTTTTCTGTCTCTCTTTTTGGGGGGGTCTAGGGGAGAGAACAAAATAAAATATTATTTTATGCATTTATTTATTGACTAAAATAGCATTTCTGAAATCAGCTCCACAAGGCTGCATGAAAAAGTATTTTTGGCAAACATACCTAGAAATACTAACTGCAGGACCTTTAATGTAAACTCTACTAGGGGAGTTGACATTGATTATAGAAACTGTTAAAATCAACAGTAGTTTAAGATTTTTTTTTTTAATTCTCAGTTGGTTTTTATTTAAGTAATACTGAGTTTTTGGTGAAAGTTTACACATTAGGTTCTCATTTGACAATTTTCATGCAAATTATTCAGCGATGTTAGTTAATTTATCACAGCGTCTCAGTGTCAACATTCTCTTTAATTGTGTTCTGTTTGTTCTTTCCAGTACTCTAGTTTCCCTGCCCCCTTATCTTCTCATCTTTGCTTTTGAGAAATTGTTGACCTTTTGGTCTCATACCGATGGTTTTTAAGTAGGGCGCCGATCTTATGGGTGATATCCTTTATTTTGTGTGCCACTATGCTATTTTGCTATATGGGTAATATCCTTTATTTTGTGTGCCACTATGCTATTTTGCTAAAGGGTGATCTTGGAATAGGCTCGCTTTTAGGTTTGAAGAGTGTCTCAGGAAACTCTGGTGGTGTAGTGGTTTAGAGCTTCAGCTGCGAACCAAAAGGTCAGCAGTTAAATCCACCAGGCACTCCATGGAAACTCTGTGGGGCAGTTCTACTCTGTCCTATGGGGTCACTTTGAGTTGGAATAGACTCGATGGTGTTGGGTTTGGTTTTTTTTGGTTCAGGGCGATAATCTTAGGGGTCCTCTGTTCTCTGTTGCTCCAGTTTGTCTGGCTTTTTAAATAAATGAATTTGAGTTCTCCATCTTTTTCTCCCATTCTGTCCGGGACCAACTATTGTGGCCCCAGTCAGACCAGTCAGTGATGGTAGCTGGGTACCATCTAGTTCTTCTGGTCTTAGGGTGGATGAGGTTGTAGCTCGGGTAGACTTGTTTCTTCTCTGTGCTTTTTGTTACCTTCTCACTGCTCTATTCCTGGTGAGCTGAGGCTCATAGTTTTGTCTTAGATGGCTGCTCACAAACTTTTAAGACCCCACAGACTACTCACTTCACTAGGATGCAGGTTATGATTTTTGTGAGTTTGGTTATACCAGTTGACTGAGTTGTACCATGTGACTACGGTCCTGAGCCTTCAAACTCAGAAAAGCAAAGTTGGAAGGTATTTGGTTATGTCTGAGAAGTATCCGTATTTGTGTCTTCAATGACTACGTGTTCCTGCACCATGTATTTGTATTTACACATACATATAGATACTTTTGGAAACCCTGGTGGCGTAGTGGTTAAGAGCTACAGCTGCTAATCAAAAGGTTGGCAGTTCGAGTCCACCAGGTGCTCCTTGGAAACTCTGTGGGGCAGTTCTACTCTGACCTATGGGGTCTCTATGAGTCGGAATCAACTCGATGGCAATGGGTATGGTTACTTTCATCTGTTCTCACCTGTGTTTACCTACCTGTATACCAGTTTGCCTACATCCATCCATAAGTGCTCAGATGCTCATTATTTGGTTGTGCTGTATGCACTACATTGACAATTGGTGCCATTTTTCCCATCACCAAAAATAACTAGTCTCTACTGTATAAACTATACTTTCCCCTCCCCCTCCTCTTCCTGGTAACCACCAGTGAACATTGGTCTCTCTATATTTATCTATTCTTGTCTTCTTATAAAAGAGGGATCATATAATATTTGTCCTTATATGCTTATTTCACTTAGCATTATGTCCTCCAGGTACATCCATGTTTCATGGTCTCGTCATTGTTCTTTATGGTTGCGTAGTATTCTACTGTATGTGTGTACCAGTTTGCTAATCCGTTCATCCATTGATGGACACTTCAATTGTTTCCATTTATTTACTATTGTGAATAAAGCAGCAATGAACATAGGTGTGCATATGTCTGTTTGTGTCTTTATTTTTAGGTCTATAGGGTGTTTGTTTTAGGGTGTATCATTGCTGGTAGAAAGCAGAGAATACCAGGAAGATTTTTACCTGTGTTTTATTGGCATTCTACAGTCTGGATCCTACGAAATTATGGGTAACATTACAAAGAATGGGAATTCCAACTCACTTAATTGTGCTCAGGTGGAACCTGTGTGTAGACCAAGAGGCAGTCGTTCCAACAGAATAAGGGGGTATTGTGTGGTTAAAAATCAGGAAAGGTATGGATCAGGGTTGTATGCTTTCACTGGACTTATTCAATCTGTACGATGAGCAAATAATCCAAGAAGCTCGATTATTTAGAAGAACATGGCATCAGGAGCGGAGGGAGATTCATTAGCAATATGCAGTATGCAGATGGCACAACCTTGCTCGCTTTTCAGCAAAGGGGACCTGAAGCACTTGCTGATGAAGATCAAAACTACAGCCTTTAGTATGAATTATACCTCAATATAAAGAAAACAAAAATTCTCGCAACTGGACCAATAGGCAACATCATGATAAATGGAGAAAAGATTGAAGTTGTCAAGGATTTCATTTTACTTAGATCCACAATCAACGCCCATGGAAACAGCTGTCAAGAAATCAAGTGACGTATCGCATTGGGCAAATCTGCTGCAAAAGACCTCTTTTAAGTGTTGAAAAGCATAGATGTTGCTTTGAGGACTAAGATGTGCCTGACTCAAGCAATGCTATTTTCGGTTGCCTCATATGCATGCTAAAGCTGGACAATGAATAAGGAAGACCAAAGAAGAATTGATGCCTTTGAATTATGGTGTTGGCGAAGAATATGGAATATACTATGGACTTTCAGAATAAGTAATAAATCTGTCTTAGAAGAAGTACAGTCAGAATGTTCCTTAGAAGCAAGGATGGCAGGACTTAGGCTGACGTACTTTGGCCATTTTATCAGGAGGGACCAGTTCCTGGAGAAGGACATTATGCTTGGTGGCAGTAGTGGGTCAATGAAAGAGAAAGACCCTCAACAAGATGGATTGACACAGTGGCTGCGTGACTCAAACATAGCAACGATTGTAAGGATGGTGCCAGACTGGGCAGTGTTTTGTTCTGTTGTACATAGAGTCGCTATGTGTTGGAACTGACTTGATGGCACTTAAAAACAAGAACATACCTAGGCGTGGGATTGCTGGCTCATAGGGTAGTTCTACTTCTAGTTTTTTGAGAAAGTGCCATACCATTTTACGTAATGGTTGTACAATTTTATAGTCCCACCAGCAATGGATGAGGGTTCCAATCTCCCCACATCCTCACTAAGATTTGTTGTTTTCTGTTTTTTTCTTTTTAATTAGTGCCCTTTTAGCCAGGGTAAGATGGTATCTCATTGTAGTTTTGATTTGCAGCTGCTTCTGTTTTTAGGCAATTTTATATCATCTTCAGCCTTTTTCTAGATACGTGATTGGAGAGACCAATGCAACCCTTCTGGTTTGAAAAACCTGAGAAGTCCTGCCAAAACATTTAAATAAAAGTCTTTCAAAATGTTTTCTCTAAGTGAAGTTTCACCAGGCTTCAAAGGCCAACGTTCCGGCTGAGTTCTGGTGTGGTTCACAGATTGCCTTAGGGGGAAAGTAAATCAGCTGAGGAAAATGGATTTCTTCCTTAAAGAGCTGACTGTGTTTAGCAATGCAGTTCAAATTCCTTCTTCTGAGCCAGGTTACTGACTCTGGGTGATGGAGCCGGAGCTTTCCGACATCCCTCCGAGGCTTCCGTCCTGACACAGGGCTTCTCCTTTCAGGTTTCGAGTTGGGAAGTCCCTGAAACCTATGACTCTTAGCTGATTAGAACTACTCACTGTGGCCTCCTGGCTTTAGTTGCTGCCTGAAAGGAGCCAGGGAGTTCTAGGCTGGAGGCTGCAAGTCCTCCCCAGCCCCTAGCTTAGAGACTTGGTCCTTATTTGATGTGTGTGTGGTAAGACTTCTGTGCCAGGGAGTGGCATGCTCCTGAGCATTTGAAGGTGGACTGGTCGTGCCCTGCTCAGCACTGTATCTGGCCCACAGAAGAAGACTCCAACTCATTTATTGACTAAAGAGACCAGCTGAAAGGGTCCTGGTACCAACAAGTGTTTCTTAAGTTTAATTCATCTTTTTTAGTAATGAATTTCTTTGGTGTTTTCTCAGGAAGAACAATTAAGAGGCAGTAAATAGAAAGTAAAAAAGTTGTGAAAGTATATTGAATTTCATTTTAAAGAGTGTTTTAAGGAGGGCGTTGGTTCTGTGGGGTGTCACGTGAATCTGGAATGGCACTGCCGTGAGGGTTCATGGCAAGTGTGGTCTGTGTGTAAGGACGACCAGCCACCTTCCCCTCTGGTGGACCTGGGTCTCTAGGCCCTGAACCTGGGACCTCTCTGAGCTGTGAACATAAATCTTGGTCCCAAGGCTGCTGGTAAGATGGTGGCGGTTTGGGCTGATGCCCTGATATAAAACTACTTTGGGAAACTGCATCTGTAGCCTTTCGGTTTGAGGTGCCTACTTTGGTCTGTTGGGGAACAGGGTGAGATGCTATTGTCTCCAAATGTGGCATGTTGATGACAAACTTTGTTGACCCACTGAATGAAGTCGTGGGTGAATGCTTCATTAAGGCTGGTCTGTGGATTGTCCTGTAATTGTGTGTTTGACAGGGAGTTCTGTTTCTGATTGGTCACATAGTGGGTGTGTGGACAAAGCCTGGTGAGTGACTGATGCCCATGGCTGTTTCCTCACTGGTAAATGATGTCTTTTGAGAGCGCTTCTAGCCCTGTGTCCAGATCTTCAGCCGGCTTCCTCCTGGTGGGTGAGGCACGTGCCCTGGATGTCACTTAGGGATGGATGGATGAATGGAAGGAGCTCAGGGATTTAGGTCTGAGGATTATGTCGGAAAGCAGAGTTAGCATCATTACGAATCGTGACATTCTCTCTGCCATGGGCAGCTTATAGGACAGAGTAGAATTTCCACATAGGGTTTCCAAGGCTATAATCTTTACAGAAGCAGACTGCTACATCTTTCTCCTGCGGAGCAACTGGTAGGTTTGAACTGCTAACCTTTTGGTTAGCAGCCAAGCGCTTAACAACTCCGCCACCAGGGCTCCTCCTTAGGCTGGGTACGAGGACAAATCTTGGCTTCATCAGGAGGATTTCTTGGGGTGTTAATTTCTTTTTTTTTATGTTGTAGCCGAGTCATCTTCAGGCCCTGTCAGCCACCATGAGTGAGCACCTGCTATGTGCAAGGTGCTTAACAGGTTATTCCATGTACCCTTGCAATATGTATGTTATCCTTTCTTTACAGACGAAGAAAGCGAGATTCAGAATGTTTGGGAGCTCACCCAGGGACACATAGCTAACTGGCAGAGATGGGATTCAACCCATATCTGACTAACTGTTAATCAGAAAAGCCTTGTTTCGTTACTATAGGAAATTTGCTTTTTAAGAAGTTGTCCTTATAAAAGCAGAAAGGGAATTTCTGCTAAGCACTTAGTGCTTATCTGTCCTACCAGGTAATGGGCGAAGAACTCTGCAGATATTATCTTCTTCAGTCTTCACAACAACCTCTGAGTGGGAGTCAATGTTCCCGCTTAATAGATGAGGAAACTGAGGTACCCAGTGGTCTGATCATGTGAGGAATGTCCCATGGGGAGTATACGGTAGCGGTGAGATTCACACCCAGGTCTGCCTGACTCCAGGGAGATGTGTTCGACCTCTGTGCTCTGTTGTCCCCAAATAACATGAGCTGCCCTAGATGAGGAACTCACTGTGGCCCAGGCATCTGGCTGAGTCCCTTACTCACATAGTTTTGGGCTGATGAGAAAACACAGGCTCAACAATCTGAATCTGCCCCTAAGATGCTGTGTGACCTTAGACAAGTGACTTCACTTCTCTGAGCTTCAACATCCTCATTTGTCAAAAAAAAAAAAAAGGGGGGGGTGGTAATGTCTCCTCACTGCATTACTGTGAGGATTAAATAAATATAATTTGTGCTGGATCCAATTTTTAAAAAATAATAGGCTTATATTGCCCATTGGTTTATGGGCTGAAAAAATGGGCAGAATAGGGTAGTGTGTGCGTTAGAATCAGACAATCCGAGATTGGAATCCTAGCCCAGCCTCTGTGTGTCTATGAACACGTTATTCAGTCTTTTTAGGTCTCTCTGCTTATTTATGAAGGAGCCCTGGTGATGGAGTGGCTAAAGCACTTGGCTGTTAACCAAAACGTCAGTGGTTCAAATCCACCAGCCGCTCCGTGAGAGAAAGATGTGCAAGTCTGCTTCCGTAAAGACTATAGCCTTGGAAACCCTGTGGGGCAGTTCTACTCTGTCTTAAAGGGTCACTATGAGTCAGAATCATCTTGATGGCAATAGGTCAGCTTATTTATGATAGTGAAGATGAGGGGGTCCTGGTGTCTCCCTTCTGGTGGTGATATAAGCATTCAAGGAGATAATGTGTGTATAGGTCCAAGCACAGTGCCTGGCACATGCTAAGCCCTGGGTAAATGGTGGCAAATATTATCAACAAGAAGTTTTGTGTTTAATTGTTAGAGCAGAAATCGAAATGTAGTTTATCCAGTGATTCTCCAAGGAACATACCTTGAGAGTGTCAGATCTTGTCCCAGAGACAGACTTGACTTAGATGAAGTGTATGTCATGATCCAGTTGCCGAAGGAGTCTGCCTTCCTTATTCAGCACGGGATCACAGAATTGTATTGGATATCAAACTGGGGCAATAATTTGTGAAACTCTTAAATATGAAACCCAAGTAGTACATAGTTCATGTGTTTAAAGTATGTTTTAGTGGCAACCCTTTTCTGAGTGACAGATTTGAAACTATAGGTCAAGAAATTTCCATAAATATTTTATTTGATCTTAAAAAAAGGGAGTTGCCAACCCAAGGCCCGAAGGGCCATCTGGGCCCATGCTTCCTGCTTAGTGAGTAGCATTGGGGTCACTTTTGTGGTTCTCATCTTTTTTGATTACCCAATTTTGATACATTTGAGGATGTTCCTGTTTTGGCAAGTACCGAATAGTCAGCATCTTTTCTGAAATGCTCTCAACTTGAATTGAAATTAAGTGGGTTTTGTGACAGTATAGGCAGGCATCCTGTTACCGTTCTTTGTGCTCCCAGATCATGGCACCCCCAAGGGATGGTTGAAATGGAGGGTATTGCTCCAGAGCATGTGCACTCAGGCATTAAACCAGCTGGTTGAATGGGTGAAAGGGAATGAAAACATCATAAAATAACACCAAGTGTCAGTTAAATTTATAACGATTTTAAGTTGAAAAATTATACTCTAATTTACAGCAGTGACAAAAAAAAAAAAAAGCTGCTGAGCCTGCTTATGTACACCCAAACACCTCACGGGATTTGGTTCCTTGATTTGGAGGTTTAGGATCATAGTTTCATGGCACATCCCAGTTAATTGGCCTAATAAAGTGTTTAGTGCTTCCGTTCTACCTCCTTGTTTGTTGCATAGTGCCTGGGATCTTAAAAGCTTGCAAGGGGCCATCCAAGTACAGCAATTTATCTCTTTTTGTGTGGAGCAACAGAGGAAGGAGGAGAGTCAGGAGTAGGAGGAGGAAGTGGAATGTATGGCTGATTGCCTCCATAAACAACCGCATCCTCTGCCATGAGACCAGAAAAACTGGATAGTGCTGGGCTATAATTACTGAACATTTTGATCAAAGATTCTGTAAAGAATCTTGATCAAGTGGGGGAAAATGCAGAAAGGAATTTCAGAGTCTCATGGAGTCCAGATTTTCTGGAGCCATGGAGGCTGGAGGAACCCCCAAAGTTGTTGCCATAAGATAATCTTTAAACCTTTAACAAAAAAAAAACCCCTGAAGTCTTCTTAAAACCAAACAGTAGTTTAGCTTAACTGTAAAGAATGTCTGTCTGGAGCATTATGCCCTTTTAAAAATCTATCTATATGGGGTCAAACTGACAACAGCAACTCGAAAGATTAGATAGGAAACTGTGGGGCAGTAGGTATATGTTAATGGGGAGGAACAACTCAGAAAAGGGGGGTGAGGATGATAACGTAACTTGAAGAATGTAGTCAGTGTCACTGAATTGTACACGTAGAAACTTGAATTGGTGTATGTTTTGCTGTGTATATTCTCAACAACAAAAAAACTCAAGTTATAAAAAAATAAAAGTGTTCTAAGGACTTATAGAATTATTCAGAATATTCCATATCAGTTGACTTTTACAAAATACATAGATAAGCTGTTCATACCTAAAGAACAATCTGTGCATTTGTTTTGCCTAAAACAAATACACTAGTGATGGTAAACTTCCCCCATACACGTAATAGTAATTTTGTCAGCTGACTCAGTACCTGGAGAGTTTCTTTTATGACTTGTTTGGCCCAGGGTACCTTCAAAAGCTGTCCCATGAGGTCACGTGTTGGCCTCCCTCTGCTCCTCTCCCTGTAGTGAGCTGGTAGCTCAGCATAGCCTGGGTGCTGGTCACCGGCCCTGGGGCTGGTGAGGGTTGGCCAGGTACTTCTCCCCTTCACCAGGCGCTGGCTCCAAGGCCTCAGAGACTACCAGGAAGCAACAGAGAGTGCCACTGAGACCTTCACACTTTATCGGAAATCCATAAAAACAATTACCAGTCCATTGGAAAAGGAGTTTGACAAAGCTGTCCCAGCGAGGAATTCCCAAGGCCAGTGTGAGTCACTGCTTCATGCTCTGGAGTTTCTTTGATGGAAAGATAGTGAAATCTTGAAGAGAGGACATTCAGATAGATGTGTCCATTGAGGTGGCCTTGCAGAATGCCTGGGCTTCCCAAGGGCTGGACTGCTCGTGTGTGCCCACAACTGGTATCAGTCTTAGGATGGTGATTCCCAGAGGGCCCTCCAAAGTTTGGTGTTCAGTTATTTCTATCGTCAGATCCAGGCTAGTGGGTCTGGCTCAGGGGACCCTGGAGTTCTGAGTCTAGCACCTCACTAGTGGAGGGGGCGAGAGATCACTGACCTGGGCTTTTGGGTCAAGACCTTTGATGTCACTCCACATGAAGTTCTGACTAAAATTCAGGATTAAATACAATGCACCAGTTTTTTATAATGCTTTTTTGAGATTTCTTTATTTATTAATTTTTAAACAAACAGCTTGAGAGCCAAAAAATACGACTGCTCTGGCAGAGGTCCTGCTTAGGTCTGGGGCCCAGACTGATGGAGGGTATTCGTTCTTCTTCAGGAGTGTCCTACTCAAGGGGAGATGGTAGGCGAGGGAGGAGCAGCCGGGGGTGGGTTTCTAATTCTGGAGCCAGCATTGTCAGGCAGCTAGACCTGGGACACAGCACTGACTAATTCTAAAATGGGGAACCTTGTGCTTTCCTTACAAGCCACTGAAGGGACTGTGAGCTGTAAATGTGTCTTAGGTCAAGCACCTGGCATCTAGTAGCCCTGAAGGATTTCATTAGCATGAGCTTTGTTACTGGCATTGTCAAGGTTAAACAGGTTCTGGTAGGTACATGAAAACATCGCTGTCGTTTATGTTACTGTAATATGAAACATTTTCACAATTCCAATTGACTGAGAAAATAATTCATTAACATTTATTAAAATGCCTACTGTGCTCAAGGCAGTTGGAGGTTCGAGTTCACCCAGAGATGCCTCGGAAGAAAGACCTAGTGATCTACTTTGGAAAAATCAACCATTGAAAATCCTATGGAGTGCAGTTCTACTCTGCAGTTCTGACGCACATGGAGTCGCCATGAGTCGAAATTGACTTAATGATAGCTGGTTTAACTGGTGGTGTACAAGGCATATTTAAGTACTATAAAGGAAACAAAAAGGCATATAAGTAACTTCAGTACAAATAGGAAGTGGTTCCATCCACACCCATGAATTGAAGCTTCCCACTCTTCCTCAAGTTCTGGATCTGTTGTTGAAAAGTGTACTTTATTCACTGGATGTCTGACTGTTATCCACAGTCCGTCTTCCACTTTCTTCCCCTCTCTACCATACCCATTTCCCTAATGCTGTCTCCTCCATTGATGGTGAGTTCCTGAGGGCAGTGGCTCTGACCCACCCCTCCTCGTGTCCCCAGTGCTTTTTAGAACCATAAACTGACCATTTCCGTCTTACTTTTCCAGTTGTGCGATGCATCTGTGTCCTGTTTCCCAGTGAGACTATGTGACCCTAACGGCTGGGATGGAGCCTATTCTTTCAGAGGTGGAGAGACAGGGAGTCTTGAAGGAAGGAGGCTGGGGTTTCTAGGAGCCAATCATGGAACTGTCCTGAACCTTCACTTCCCAAGTTGAACTTTGGGACACAGTTTATTTTAAAATAGGAGAATTCAGTGTATACGTTTAAAACTATTATTGTTTTCCTCTTTAAAATTATAGTTACATTGGGTTTTTCTTTTAATCTTTGTTTTTTTTTTTCTCCAAGGACATCTACTCATAAGATATAAATTACATTCCTCATTTCTGTTTTGATTCTGTAGAGTGCCATGTTTTTATGACTTTGCCCCGATTCTTAAACCGAGCTAGATATAAGGACCAAGATAAACAGAAAAAAATATGAGCTTTCACATGCCTCTCCAGGTCTGGATGTCTGACTGTCATCCACAATGACAGTTTCTTAGGTATATACAGAAAATGGATGAAATGCTTCCTTGTGGCCATAGCTGAGCCCCATGAGAAGGCCAGGAAGTCAGAGTAGGACAGCAATTTTCCCTTTCTGCCTGTTTCTGCATTTCCCTCCTTATCTCTTAGGTCAACACTCCCATTCATAATAATATTTCTTAGTGAACATACTAAGACTCTGTGGTCATTATTTATTGTCCTTTCCTGGAGCACTGATTTTTTTTAAAAGCATGCTTATAATACAAGTAGACCCTAGGATGATGTGGCCTGGATTTTTATTTTTCTCTGATGTGGCTACATCTCAAGGGAACCCTTATGCCCCACTCCCCCTATTTCCAGAGAGAGCAGGGAATCCATCTAGGCTACCCAGGAGGACACTTTGGCCTCTCCCTGCTCCCCTTTGTGCATGCCCAAGGAAAGACTAGTGAATTTAGGAGAAGACAATGAGCAGGCAACTTAGCCTGTCACTCTTTTTGAGCATTCTGTTTTGAGGACCCTCCAGGTATCTTGCTTAGCCATGGGTAAGCTGCCTGTCCTGTGATGGGGCCAGTAGTCATTCCCTGAGCTGCCAGGAAACCCATCTGGCCACAGACGTTGGGCCAGTTCTCTCGTGGAGCTGTGTCAGCGGTAAGGTGATGTTTTGGTCTCCGTCATGCTGCCTGCCATACCTCTTCCCCATGTGGCTCTGAACTCAGGAAGGAAAACCACAGAGTTACCTACTGAACGCTCAAGCCCCTCAGAGAGGCTCTTGCAAGCTGGGCTCAGGGGTTGGGGATGTGGGCATTTTAGCTCTAGCCTTGCTCCTGGATGTATGGAGCTGACTTGCCAAGCAGCTTAGACAGATGAGCTGTCTACACAAATGAAAGGGGTGACGTGTTCAGAGTGGAGATGGCAGACAGCTGTTCTCACCCTTCTTCCCTCTGCAGTGATTCCAGATTGGAGCCAATGTGACTGTTCTGAGCTAAATTAAAACTGGAGGTGTCCTGAGCTTTGTTCTTTTGAGGGCTGGAGTATTTTAGGTTAAAGATAGTGAGTCTAAAACAAAATGTAACTGTTTGGGTGGTGTGCAACTAGTTAACACCTATGTTTTTTGGTGTGTGTTAAGTATATTTGAGGTAATATGTAACAAAACGTTTGTCGCTTCACCATTTTTTAAAATTATTATTATTGAGGTTAAAACAGAAGCATCAAAACATTTGCCAGCATAACTTCCACACTGACAATTCAATGACATTGATTACGTTTTTCGTGTTGTGCCACCATTACCGCTATTCTTTCCAAAATATTCCACCACTCATTAACATAAACTTAGTGCCTTCCCAAACAAACACTCTCCCTTTCTCCCTCCCTCCCACCTCTGATAACCATAAATATTTTTTATTATCTATATATTTGCTTATTTCATGCAAGTGAGATCACATTGTATCTATCCTTTTGTGATGGACATTTTATTTCACTCAGCATTTTTTCAAGGTTTATCCATGTTGTGATACGTCAACATTTTTTACATGTATAATTCAGTGACATTGATTATATTCATCATGTTGTGCAGCCGTTACCACTATTTCCAGATTATTCTTTCACCCTTAATAGAAGCTCAGTGGCCCCTAAGCAATGACTCCCTCCTTCTTCCTCCCTCCCATCTCTCCCACCTTGGTCTCTATACATTTGCCTCTTCCAGATATTTTATATAAATGAGATCATAGAGTATTTGTCTTTCTGTGATGGACTTAATTCACTAGCATGATGTCTTCAGGGCCCATCAATGTTGTAGCGTGTATCAGGACTCAGATGCCTTCTTTGTGCTTGCTGGGCTATAGAAGGAGATAGGGCCTTATTCCCTTATTCCAGGGCTGGGGTCCTGTATTGACATGAGCAATGGTCTGCCTGTTTTGATTTTCTGGGACACATTCTATACCTTGATATTTTTGGTAAAGACTTTCTTGGGTAAAGCACAAAAGCACTATAGGGCATCACACTCTAACCTTTGTGGCTCAGTGTATCAAGGTGTGAGCAAGAGAAGGTTTTGAGATGAGAATATTTGCAGAAAACTTGCTTTGAGAATACTCTCTACATGAATGACTGATCTAGCAGAGGATACAGACTTACCATGTGATGGTGGTTCTGTTACATCTGGTGTTATTCTCTATACTCTGGAGTATTCTGAGAGGGAAGTAGGAAGTTATTAAACTAGTAAACAATGGGACATAGAATAATCATGTAATAGGAATTTACAGAAGGAATGAATGAAAATGTGGGACTGCATGGATCAATAATGTGCAATTCATGAATAAAGCCAACTTGAAAAGGTCGAGGGTTAACCTGTATGGGACTGTCTTAGCTTTCTTTCCTGTTGCCCACGAATGACAGTCCATGAATATTCGCCAGAAACTGATTGTTGTCTCTGCAGTGGAAAGTTAGGAATTATAGGCGGAGATCCCAAGAACTCGAATTTCATTCGTCAGTCAAGCTTTCATTTCTGTTGTTGGAGCATCTTCCCGTTAGCACATGCCTGGGTCATGTGATGATGCCAACACCGCTGGGAGGGTGTTATGGATTGAATTGTGCCCCCCAAAAATGTGTGTCAGCTAAGCTAGGCCATGATTCCCAGTAGTGTGTGGTTGTCCACCATTTTGTCATCTGATGTGATTTTCCTATGTGTTATAAATCCTACCTCTATGATGTTAATGAGACAGGATTAGGGGTAGTTATGTTAATGAGGCAGGACTCTATCTACAGGATTAGGCTGTATCTTGAGTCAGTCTCTTTGGAGATATAAAAGAGAGAAGCATGCAGAGAGACGGGGACCTCATACCACCGAGAAAGCAGCGCCGGGAGCAGAGCATGTTTGGACCCAAGTTTCCTGCTCTGAGAAGCTCCTAGTCCGGGGGAAGATTGATGACAAGGACCTTCCCTCAGAGCTGACAGAGAGAGAGGGCCTTTCCCTGGAGCTGGCACCCTGAATTTGGACTTCTAGACACTTTTAGACTGTGAAAGAATATATCTCTCTTTGTTAAAGCCATCTGCTTGTATTTCTGTTACAGCAGCACTAGACGACTGCCTAAGACAGAGGGGCATGCTCCCCTGTCATCAATATGGACGTGCAGTGTGCCGAGGGTCGGATCCTTTACACTGAATAGGTTTTGAGGATGGAGAAACTGTGGAGGGTACTTGGTGCCTGGTGGAAAGGGGTTATGGAACATGTAGAGAGAAGCCATTTTTCTCCAATTTTGACCCTGTTTCTAGCACTAGGGTCCCTACACCTGAATAGATGCTTGAGGGTGCCTGGGTGGTATCTTGGCATCCAGATGGGGGTCCCTCAGACAGGTTGGGTAGGTCTGGCCCACGCAAGCCTCTTCACAGTGATAGGAATGTCCTATAGAGGATGCTGTGAATAATGGCAAATTAAGGGACTTAAAGCACAGGTAAATTCAAGGACTCAGCCACAAGAGAGTGCCTTTGTGGGTGACATGTCCTGGGTCTTAAGAAGGTCCTCAGAAACCTGTGCTTTGCAGACAGACATGCCCAGGTTGAGTCCTGGCTCTGCCACGCAGCAGCTTTGTGACCTCAGGTAGGTCACTGAACCTCCCCAGCCTCAGGTGCCTTCCTTGTGAAGGGGGTGGTTGGGGTGCTTGCCTCACAGGCTGGTTGGGAGGACTGGATAAGATGACCACACACCTCCTGCCTCATATCTTCACTCTGTTGAAGGACTGCTGGGAGCTTTCCAGACAGGCCATGTGGCCCCACGACTTTGCATTTGTACCATCCCTTTGTCCGTTGACTCCTACTCAGACTTTGAGGCTCTGCTCAAATATCCTGCCACATCTTAGTGAAATTGATATGTGGCCTCCGTGTACCCACAGATAAGACAAGGATGTCAAGCACTCATCATAGCGCCTGGTGAGTGGTGTGCTGGCAGAATGTGAGCTCCAGCCATTCTGCTGTACAGGTGCTGGTCCCGTGTGGGAGGGTAGACATTGGAGCTAGTCAGTCTGGTTCACTTCCTGGCTCCACCACTTACAGGCTGTGTGACCTTGAGCAAATTACTTAACTTCTCTCTGCCTCTGTTTTTTGCCTGTAAAATAAGAAAATCATAGGGATGTTGAAAGGTTAAGTGAGTTAATTCACATCAGGGGCTTAGAACAGAGTCTGGTACACACTAAGAACTATGCATGGGGTAGCTGTACAGGCTACCCTCACACATGGTGGGTTTTCATATATCGATGTGGTTAAAAAAGGAAGCTGAGTTTGAGATTATGGTGAGAGCCGAGGTGAAATATCAGACCATGGAGTCATCTTCCTTTTCTTCCAAAAACCCTCTCAGATTTCCCTGCAGTATTGATAGAAGTAGTGGCCAAAGCTGAACACAGTTCTCTAAAAAAACCCGTGAGCAGTAGACAGAGGGACTTCTTCCTGACCTCCCTGGCTCTGATTCTTGAGCCAGACTGATTCCGCCCCTTCCCTAGGGGCACAACAAGGCTGCTGGGAGTGGGGGAGTGGGGGGAGCAAATGAGATGCATCTCTTGTGCCCCCTTCATCTGGCCTTGTCTACGTTTCACGCTCAGGCAGCTGATTTGTACCTCACCACGGAGCTGATTCTTTCTCCTTTGGCCACTGTAATGGCGGGTGGGGAAGGGTGGTTTTAATGAATTTCTGTTTTCTTTTGGAGATTAAGCTTTCATTATAAATATAATTGCTAACACACAGCCTTCTGGTACTTACATATCATTTGCCAATTAGGATAATGGACAAAAAAGACCTTCGGAAAGTGATGAGGATGAAGTTAAACTCCAGCTTAGCTTGAGGTGCTGGTGAATGAAGTGCTTTGCCAACTGGAAGCAACATATATCAAGTCTGCCCACAATATGCTTGTGCTAAGAGGTCTGAAAATATTCATGACCTTTGAGAAAGGGAGATTAAAATTAGCAGGCAGAAGAGTTGTAGCCAAGCCCCAGTAGTTTGTGATGTGGTCATTCCAGAGTGTCTGCCATTCTGGCCACATGCTTCTGGGACGGCTACAGAGTAGAGGCTGTGCTGCTTAATTTTAGAGTTAAGCAATTAAACGTAATGCCAGAAGCATTTATGATGGATCTGAATTTCATGGCTAATGTCGTGATGTTTCCATCACTTCTTTTTTTTATTTTGTTGTTGAAATTATACACAGCAGAACACACACCAGTTCAAGTTTCTACATGCAGAGTTCAGTGACATTGATTACATTCTTTGGGTTATGCGACCATTCTCACCCTCGGTTTCTGAGTTATTCCTCCGCCATTAACATAAACTCACTGCCCCCTAAGGTTCCTGTCTAATCTTTCAAGTTACTGTTGTCTGTTTGATCCCATATAGATAGTTCTTAAAAGAGCTTAATGCTTAAGGCGGGCATTCTTTACTAGTTAAGCTAAATTATTGTTTGGTTTTAAGAAGACTTCAGGGAATATTTTTAGTTTAAGGTTTAAAGATTATCTCAGGGCAACAGTTTCAGGGGTTTGTCCAGCCTCCATGGCTCCAGAAGATCTGGATTCCATGAGAATTTGAAATTCTGTTCTGCAGCTTCCTTCTTTTGATCAAAGATTCTTCTATATAATCTTTGATCAAAATGTTCAGTAATGGTAGCCCAGCACCATCCAGTTCTTAATGTTCTCATGGCAGAGGAGGGAGTTAGCTGTTCATGGAGGCAATTAGCCATACATTTCATATCTTCCTCCTATTCCTGACTCTCTTTCTTCCTCTGTTGCTCCAGGCAAATAGAGACCAATCATTGTGCTTGTAGTGGCTACTTGCAAGCATTTAAGACCTCAGACACTGCACAATAAACAAGGAAGTAGAACAGAAGAACCAAACACATTTTTAGGCCAATTAACTGGGGTGTCCAATGAAACTATGACCCTAAAGCTCCAAACTGAGGAACCAAATTCCGTGAGCAGCCTCGGGAGCTACCTTTTTTTTTTTTTTTCTGTCATTGTAAATATATCTGTCACACACCTTTTCCCAGTTCAACTTTTTACAGGTATGCGACTCGTTGACAGCAATTACCATACTTGACTGTGTAACCTTGCCCTTAATCAATGTGATTTTTCTATCGCCATTAGCTACCCTTCCCCTCTTCTTCTCACCCCTGGTAACCAATAAAAACTTTGGTCTCTATACATTTGCCTTTTCTTATCTTTTTATATAAGTGAGGTCATACAGTATTTGTACTTTTGTGATTGACTTATTTTACTCGGCATAATGTCTTCCTGCTCCAGCCATATCATAGCATGTATCAAGACTTTGTTTCTTCTACTGGCTGAGTAGTATTCCATTGTATCCATTTACCACATTTTGTTTAACCGTTCATCTGTTGATGGGCATTTAGGTTGTTTCTACCTTTTGGCTATTGTGAGTAGTACTGCAAGTGAACACTGGTATATAAGTCTCTGGTTTCAAGTTTTGTGGGCATATACCTAGTAGTGGAATTTCTGAGTCATATGGTAGTTCTATTTTTAGTTTTTTTGAGGAACTGCAACACTATTTTCCACGACGACTGTACCATTTTACATTCCCACCGGCAATGGATAATCATACCAATTTCCCCACATACTTGCCAACGTTTGTTATTTTCTTTCTTTTTTTTTTTTTTAACCTTAGCCATCCTAGTGGGAGTGAAATGGTTTCTCATTGTGGTTTTGATTTGCATCTCTGTTATGGCTAATGACATTGAGCATCTTACCATGTGTTTGGTGGCCATTTGAACATCCCCTCTTTGGTGAGATACCTATTCAGGTCCTTTGCCCATTTTATGAATGGTTTGTCTTTTTGTTGTTAAGTTGTGGAAGTTTTATATATATATTTTAGTTATTAGATTCTTACCAGATATACGGTTTCCAAAGATATTCTCCCAGTCGGTAGCTTATATTTTCACTTTTTTGTGGAGTCTTTTGATGAACAGAAGTTTTTAATTTTTATGAGGTGTCATTTATTTATTTTGACTTTTCTTCTTTGTGATTTTGTTATTAGACAATAAATACATTGTTAAAAGCTAGGTCTGACTGTGTTGCCCCTGCTTTTTCTTCTAAGAATTTTATGGTTTTAGTTTGCACATTTAGGTCCTTAATCCATTTTCAATTTGTTTTTGTGTATGATGTGAGGCATGGATCCTACTTCATTTTTTTGCACGTGGAAACCTAGTTTTCTCAACACCATTTATTGAAGAGACTCTTCTTTCCCTGTTGAAGGGACTTAGCACCCTTGTCAAAAATCAGTTGACCATAGATGTAGGGGTTTATTTCTGGACTCTCAATTCTGTTTCATTGGTCTATGCATTTACTGTTACACTTCTACCAGGCTGTTTTGATTCTGTAGCTGTGTAATATGTTTTAAAATCAGGAAGTGTCAGTCTCCCTACTTTGTTCTCTTTCAACATTGCTTTAGTTATTCGGGGCTTCTTGCCATGCCATAAAGTTGAGCATTGGTTTTCCCATTTCTGTAAAGAAGTCTATTGGAATTTTGATTGGGATTGCATTGACTCTGTAGATTACTTTGAGTAGTATTGACATCTTAACAATATTAAGGCTTCCAATCCATGAACACCTTTCCATTTATTTGTCTTCTTTGATCTCTTTCAGCGGTGTTTTATGATTTTCATTGTATAAGTGCTTCACGTCCCTGGTTAGATTTATACCTAGGTTTATTCTTTGGAAACCCTGGTGGCATAGTGGCTAAGAGCTATGTCTGCTAACTGAAAGGTGGACAGTTCAAATCCACCAGGCACTCCTTGGAAGCTCTGTGGGCAGTTCTACTGTGACCTATAGGGTTGCTATGAGTCGATGAGTTGACTCAATGGCAATGGGGTTTTATTTTATTCTCTTAGATTCTGTTGTAAATGGAATTGTTTTCCTAATTTCCCTTTCAGATTTCTCATTACTGGCATACAGAAACCCAACTGATTTTGGTTTGTTGACCTGGTACCCTGCTACTTTGCCAGATTATTAGCTCTAGAAGTTTTATTACAGACTGTTTGGGATTTTTTATATATAGGTTCATATCATCTATGAATAGAGATAATTTTACTTCTTTTTTTCAAACCTGGGTATATTTCATTTCTTTGTCTTGTCTTATTGCTTTGGCTAGGACTTTTAATAAATATCAAATAGAAGTGGTGAGAGTGGACACCCTTGTCTTTTCCATATTTCAAAGGGAAAGCTCTGAGTCTTTCTCTATTAGGTATAATGTTGTCTGTTGGCTTTTCGCACGTCATACAGAGGAATTTCTCTAGTGTTTTCATCAAAAAAGGGTGTTAGATTTTATCAAATCCTTTTTCTGCATCCGTAGAGATGATCGTGTGTTTTTTTTCCTTTGTTCTATTGATGCCGTATATTATGTGGGTTGATTTTCTAATGTTGAACAACTCCTGCATGTCTGCCACTTCTTATAAAGGGGTCTAGGTCTTTTGGAGGCACTTCCTCTTTCCTTGTTTTGTTTCCTGTAGAGCATGGTTTCTTAACCTTATCACTATCGACATTTTGGGCTGGATAATTCTTTGTTGTGGAGATTGTTCTGTGCATTGTAGTATGTTTAGCAGCATCCCTGGTCTCTGTCCTAGATGCCAGTAACTATCCCTCCCCCTCAATTGTACCAACCAGACATACCTCCAGAAATTCTCAAATGTTCCACCAGGGCAAAACTGGCCCCAGCTGGGGACCACTGTTCTAAAGCTTCCCCTAAGAGAGTCTCAGAGAGACTGAGAAGCTGTAAAAATCCCCACAGCAGCACAGTGTGTTGGGAGAGTAGTCTGATGAGACTGATCTATGCAAAGGCAACTTATAATTAATTCACTCAGTAAACCAGTAATCTTAGAGTCCCAGCTGTGTGCCTGATACTGTGTTAGACCCTGAGAATACCAAAGTGAGAATGACCCAAGCTCTCTAAGCAGTTTAAGGAAATGAGTGTTTTCATTGGGTCCAGAGACTTACCCTTCAATTGTACTAATTGGCCCTACCTCCAGTGTTGTGTGGGGCGGGGTGTGGAGAGGAATTGGGGAGGCAGAGGTGAGAAATGCCATACCGACCACAGAAGACCTGGGTTTTCTGATTTGCAAACAAGATAATATCACTTTAAATGTTGGGCTACCCATGAAGGTTAGAATTATTAAGGTCTTCAGGTGGTCAGTCTTTACAAACAGGTAATAGTATTTTTACTTTATTTAATAGAAAATAAGGGGATCATTGAAACCAGATTTTGATCAAGGGAGTAGTATGGGAGTAGAATTTAAGGAAGAGTATTCTAGAAATGGAGGCAGTGGTGGTTCAGTGATAGAATTCTTGCCATGCAGGAGACCCAGATTCAGTTGCCACCCAGTGCACCCCATGCACAGCCACCACCTGTCTGTCATTGGAGGCTTGCGTGTTGCTTTGATGCTGTACAGGTTTCAGCAAAGCTTCTAGACTAAGACAACTAGGAGGAAAGGCCTAGGGATCTACTGAAAAATCAGCTAATGAAAACCCTATAGATCACAGTAGACTGATTCGCGAACGATCATGAGGATGGTGCAGGATTAGACAGTGTTTCATTCCTTTGTGCATGGGGTCGCTGTGAGCCGCGGGCTGACACAATGGCAGCTAACAACAACATTCCAGAACTGGTATATAGAATGAATTGAATGGGAAGAGTCAGAGGGAGGAGTGAGAGGTTGGAGTAGAGGAGAGGAGGCTGGCATAGCACCCCTTTCCAAGACTCAGAGGGGGTCATAGCTGTGGTGAGGGGCTCTAGGGTTGCATTTGTAAAACACCATCGGAGGACACATGCTTACTTCTCTCTGAAAGTAAACTTTAGCCTGATTTTTAGAATAATTGCTTCCTTGTGTTTCTTTATAGCTTTCATTATCCAAATGTGCATCACTAGATGCTAGTAGTTTAGTATTGCCCAATAAAAATTGTTCTGTTTAAATTTATAGCAGCTTTATTTACTTTTATTTATAGTTGCCAAAAATTGGGAGCAACCAAGGTATCCCGCAATAGGAGAATGAATAAATAAAATGTGGTACATCCATACAATGGAACGTTATTCACCAATAAAAAGAAGTTATCAAGCTACGAAAAGACTTGAAGGAGGAACCTTATGTGTATATTGCTAAATGAAAGAAGCTAGTCTAAAAAAGCTACATACTGTGTGATTCCAACTATATAATATTCTGGAAAAGGCTATAGAGTCGTAACAAAAAGGTCATTGTAGCCAGGGGCTAGGATGGGGAAGGGATGGATAGGTGGAACACATGTATGGGGGTTCCCTATCCATTTTTTTCCCCCTTGCAATTCTTCCACTGAAGAATCTGAGATGTTTGACCTGTAGAGTGTTCAGGTGCAGTTTAACAGTGCCTCAGTCCTTCTTGTTTTTTGCAAATTGGCCATTGGTTCCAGAGGCTTGATTAGACTCATATTGTATCCCTTTGGAAGGCTTGAGGGGGTTATATGTTCTTTCACCAGGGAACATCTAGCACCCGGTAGCCTCTCTTTTTGTGCTGTCAGCAGCTTGTTGATACTCAGTGCCTAGGCTCATTATTTCACTGATGTTACAAATTTCATATTCTAATCCTATGTATATATTTAATTTATTAGTGGGAATACTTTTATAAAAAGATGCTACTCAGTTTCTCTTTATTCATTGATTACCCAGTGGTGCAGTTTATACAGGAAAGACAGAATAAAGACTTGCTATTTCCCTTTTATTTACTAGTTTTCAAAAGATGATGAGTTGCTTCTCAACTTTATTGTGAACTTATGAATCTAAATGTATTTGACAGGTTTCAATCAGTTGTACTTATTGTATTTGAAGCTTGAATTGTTCCATCTTTGACTAGTGGAGCCCCTTCAAGATGGTTTCTGAGTCCCTAGTGGTCTTGATAGCTTCCTCCTTTAGTGGAATAACAGAATGTTCCAGGTCATCGCTATTTCTCCAGGAAGTCCTGGTTTTTGTTTGTGGAAAATGATACCTTAAGACCATGAGCACTGTGGACGCTCATTGGTACTTGATCGTCATAGTGTCTGAGCCTCTTTCATGGACAGAGCTCGGAGATGTATGTGTTGTGTATTGTGTGTATTAAGATAAAATACCTCGTGAGTGCATACCGATACCTCAAATTGAAGTTCTGCACTACATATTACCTCTTCCATATTACATCCGAATCTCCTGTCTTTTCACCCAAAGTATCTGGATTCTCAAGAACACAGGAGTAGTTAGAAGATCCTGTATTTACCCATTTACTTTATATCATTCTTACAGGTGTATCAGAATAACAACTAATGCTACATAATTACTGAGAACAGTTTTTTTTAATGTTTGTTCTCCTCAATTCTTATAATTCTATATATCGTCAGAATATGTAGCCATTACATACTATTTTCTCTTCATTTTAGCCCTCATTAGTCTCATTTCTACAAATATCTATATGTTTAAAGTTTACCAGTGATTCTTATGTTAATAGCTTTCTAGTCATTTTGAGTGTCTCAAGCTCATTCTCTAATTAGGGGTCCCTGAGGTCAAAACTGTTTTTGTAGTAATTCTGAAATGTTATTTATCTTTTTTCTTGTATTACAGTTTTTAATATTCTATTCCCTTGCTTTGGTTGTCTTCTTCAGGGACATTTATTATCTGCAGGTTAGATCTTTGTCTATCTGCAGTAATTCATTTTCTCTTTAATCATTTTTTTGAATCATGTTCCCTCTAGCTTAATCTTCATTTCTCAGGAGTGTACAGTGGAGTTTTCAAGAAGTTTTGTGACATGTGATATCACAACAGATTGAATGTATAAGCAGGTATGAGATTCTGGCTGTCTTTTGTTTTGACAGATATTACAGAGATTTACAAAAATTAGAACAATGCTGTTTGTTACTAATTTGTTTTTGCTTGGTAAAATACAGTTACTTTTTATAAAACATGTTATTTATGTTAACATGTAATGGGTTTATTTTTTGATTTAACTATTAAAATTTAATTTTTTTTCTGTTTTAATTTTGGGAGATAAATTATATTATCACTCATATAAACAAAAGCTGTTGGGAATCCTCAGTAAGTTTAAAAGTATAAGGAATCCCAAGATAAAAAATTTGAGGATCCTTTTTCTGGTATATTCTTGAGGAAGGACTCAAAGGAAAAATAGTCTCTGAGTTTTTGTGTATTGTTAACAGCTTATTGGTACTTTCTATATTTAAAAATTTTGCTACATGTAATTTCTTTAACTTACATTTTCTTTCCTTGCTGTTCCAATTTCTTCTGTATAAAGTGTTGCTTCTGAAAAGTCTAATAATAATCCATTTTCTTTTCTATATGAGTCACTTGCTTTTTTTGTTCAGATGCACAGAGAACGTTTTTATTTTTCTGGAAAGTGCAATAGACCGTCTTGGTGTGAATCATTATGGGTTGATTTTCTCAAGTACATAGTGTACTCTTTCAATATGCAGTTTCGAATATATATATTTATATATAAATAATATTAGGGAAATTTTCTTGTATTACGGTTTTAAATATTCTGTTCCCTTGCTTTTGTTGTCTTTTTCAGGGCCTCCTATTATAAAAAAAAAAAAAAAAACATTTTTTTCCTATTATCTGTATGTTAGATCTTCTTTGCCAGTCTGCAGTAATTCACTTTCTCTTGAATAATTTTCTTCATTTCTTTTTGATTAAAAAAAAAAAAAAGTCCCCCTTTTCCTTTATATATTTCTTAAGGCATTATCTGTGTGTTTATTTATTCTGTGTTCCTTCTAGTTTAATCTTTATTTCTGAAATGATTTTTTTCTTTTATTTCAGCTTCCTGAGTTGTCACTATATTTTTCAGTTTTCTTCTGATTTATGTTATTTCTTGTCTTGTATCTTTTAGCCTATTTTGTAATAGCAGGTTATAGGTTTAATTTGTTCTTTAGATATGTCTTTCTGGTGTGTTTTCATTACCTATAGTGATGTTATTTAGCTCCTTATTCTCTTATTCATTATAATAATTCCACGTGGGATTTGACCTTGATACTTTTTTGTGTTTCATTTTTATGCAAAACCAGTTTTCTTGAATTTTTAGAAGGAGGCTTGGTTCTAAGTTGTATTTCTTACTTCACAAAGCTCACTCATCTATTAGTGTAGTGTTCAGAAACATGGCTGATTGTGATTGGGGATTTCTAGGCTTTGTTCCCATCTCTCACTTTTGTTTGGACTGTATTTTTACTGTGTGGTTTGGTGAGGAAAGGTGTGCATTAGGGTCATATCCTTTCGCCATACTTATTCAGTTTGTATGCTGAGCAAATAATCCGAGAAGCTGGACTATACGATGAAGAATGCAGCATCAGGATTGGGGATATGTAGATGACACAATCTTGCTTGCTGAAAGTGAAGAAGAGTTGCAGAACTTACTAACGAAGTTCAAAGACTATAACTTTCAGTATGGATTACACCTCAACATAAAGAAAACAAAAATCCTTACAACTGGACCAGTAAGCAATATCATGATAAACGGAGAAAAGATTGAAATTGTCAAGGATTTCATTTTACTTGGATCCACTATCAACACCTATGGAAGCAGAAGTCAAGAAATCAAATGACGCATTGCATTGGGCAAATCTGCCGCAAAAGACCTTTTTAAAGTGTTTAAAAAGCAAAGACATCACTTTAAGGACTAAGGTATGCCTGACCCAAGCCATGGTGTTTTCAATCGCCTCATATGCATTTGAAAGCTGGACATTGAATAAGGAAGACCAAAGAAGAGCTGATGCTTTGAATTATGGTGTTGGTGAAGATTGAATGTAGTAGCATGGCCTGCCAAAAGGACGAACAAATCTGTGTTGGAAGAAATACAGCCAGAATGCTCCTTAGAAGCAAGGATGGTGAGACTTTATCTCACATATGTTGAACATGTTATCAGGAGGTATCGTTCGCTAGAGAAGGACATCATGCTAGAGGGCCAGTGAAAAAGAGGAAGACCGTCAACAAGATGGATTGACACAGTGGCTGCAACAGTAGGCTCAAGTACAGCAATGATCATGAGGATGGTGCAGGACTGGGAAGTATTTCATTCTGTTGTACGTAGGGTCACTATGACTCAATTGACTGGATGGCACCTAACAACAACATCTTTACTTTGTCTTATTGTTACTATTCTATTCAATTTTTATGCTACTCCTAGGTCCTATTTTATAAGGAAGTCCTGGTGGCCAGTTTTAAGAGTTCAGAGGAACCAAACTGCTCCAGATCTTTAGTCCAAACCATGGGCCCATTGACTCACCTGGTATTGGATTGGGTAGTACCCCTCACAGTTTCAGCTGCTGTTCTCAGATTGGCCTGCCACACTCTCCAGTGAATACTTGTTAGCTGTTTTGCATTCTCCTGTTTTCAGATCTTCTGGATGCCTTATTGCTTCCATCTAGTTTCTTTTGTACAGATGACAGTACAATGCTTGTCTTATAGTATTGGTGGTTTGGCCTTACCAACTTGTATTTTAGTGTTTGTAGAGTTTGTAATCACTCCTTTGTATTTTTACATTTGTCATTTTATTGTAATTTTTTTTTTTTTTTTTTTTACTGCTGTTCTTTTGCTATCTGGTTGCTCTTTTTTTTAAGATGACTTAAAAAACTAAAAAAGTACTTCGTGATCATTGTATATTCACATGCAGTTATAAGAAATAATATAGAGAGATATCAATATACTCTTCATCCCTTGGTTACTCTACTTATGGGTGGAATTTTGGAGATACTAAAAAAGTATTCCATTGCCATTGCCTCCATCTTCCTAGAATCCTCTCCTCATTGGTGGTCTTTAAAAGAATTTCTTTAAAATTATGTTACCTAGAATTAGGTTTACCTGTATATGACAAAACCCCTAAAACAATAGTGAACGGCTTAAAACAGAAGTTTTTTTTTCTGATCATGTAAAAGAAGTCTAGTGTATGCAATCCAGGGCTAATATGGCAGTTCTGAGGTTGTCAGGGACCTGACTCCTTTCTCTCTTGCTGCTCTGTCATTCTTAACATATCACCTTGCAGTCCAGGATGATTGCTTAGCTCTAGTCATTACATTTGTGTTCTAGAGAGAAGGGAGGGCTGAGGAAAGACTTGTCCATCCTTTGAAGAGACTTTCCAAAAGTGTTCCACAACACTTCTGCTTACGTATCATTGGCCAGGATTTAGTCATGTAAATGCTAAAGAGCCATGGAAATGAGTTTTTCTTTCTTTCTTTTTTTAAAAATAAAAAGCTGGCTTCATGGCCACCCTAAGTAAAAATGAGTTTTCTTTACTGAGAAAGAAGGAGAGAATGGATACTGGAGTAGGCAATCCAGAAATGAATGGGTTTTTCCTAGACACAAGCTAACAGAAAGTGAATAGACATGCAGGAAGTTGAAAAGACATTTTGAGTGTGATTTTAATCTTAACATATTTTTCTTATTAAAATTATGCTGTTATGCAAATAAAAACAATCCAGTACAATGAAGTGGACTTTTGCACATATCCTGGGACGCTGATGGCATCTCAGTGCAGATCCTTAATCTCTTGGTGATGGCGGTAGTGGTGGGGAGCGGGGAGAGGGCTCTCCTTTCTGCCTTTTCGGCTGTACTTCCTGAGATGATGTCTTTTAAATGTGGCAATGACACCGGACCCCTGAGTAACATTCACATTGTGATGAGTGAGGATTTAAAGAGTTCCTCAGCTTCTTAACCTTGTCCATTTAGATAGGTAACCATCCGCATAGCCTTCAAAACATACACACCTCAGTGGGGAGAAGTTGGGGGGGGTGGTTAAAGAGGGCTTTTTCATTTTCATACTGAGGCTGGAATATCTTCGTAGGTGTTTTTGCATTTCCTTGCTTTACTAGAGCCAAAGAATTTGTTAGTATCTGAGTCTGATGATGAGTTGGAAAAATTAGTAATGGACTCACTCTTAAGTATGAGGAGCCAGACGTGGTGTTGGATGCTGGGGCAACGAAAAGGTGCACCTGCTTTTTGCCATTGTATTTTCAAATCCTTACCTTTATTATCTTTAAATGGAGAAATCATAGGCCATTCTCTATGGGTTAAATGCGTATTTGGTTTTGGAGTATTACACGTTTTCAGGTGGTCCAGGTGCCGTCACCAGGGTTTAGAGAAGCATCCTTTGAATGCCTTGCTGTCCTTTGCTCTGCCCTTATGTTAAAATTATAACCTCACTGTAGTTGTGCTGTGGGCTCTGGAGCCATATACCTTTTTTTTTTTTTAAAGTACAGTGGCAAGATAGAAGCTAACGTAAATTACCTTTCTTTAAAATCTTCAGAAACACAGGGAAAACTTTTGGATTTTTTTTTTTAATGCAACGAATATCTTGTTATTATTTGTTTCAAATTATTTTTTGTGTTTTAAAGGGTTAAAAGTAAAAATTATGCTTAATTGGGAGAGATGCTAAGTGTTGAATGCTATAATTACCCATATCTGATTCTCCCCCAACTAAAGCTGTGATGTAACTAACGTCCTGCTTCATTTTAGCAGGAAGTGTTTGTTCAGGTCCATAAGTGACAACAGAAATTAAGTCCTTTATTCAGAAACACTCTGAATCTTCAAGAGAAAAGTGGTCGTTGTCTCCTAGGTAAACGACTTATCCCTAATAAAACAAGAGGTCCAGGCTCTCAGTTTCCCCATTATTCCTGCCATTTTGTTGTTTTCCCTGTTCCTTCCTGTGCTTTCACTTTGCTTGTTTAGAATCTTAACATTCTGAAATACATCCTCCTCCCCCCTCCCCGAAGCCACAGAACTTTTTCCACACTTGGCTTTTCATATTTTCAAGGATGTTTTTGACTGTTTCTTCCTTTTAACCACTGTTTTTAGAGAAGAAAAAATGCAGGCATCCGTATACTGATTCGGATTTCAGTTGCCCTAGGTGCTATGGAAGGAGCCCTGATGGCGCAGTGGTTAAACACTTGGCCATGAATTGAAAGGTCAGTGGTTCGAACCCATCAGCTGCTCCTCAGCAGAAAGATGTGGCAATTGGCTTCCATAAAGTTTACAGCCTTGGAAACCTTGTGGGGCAGTTCTACTCTGTCCTATAGGGATGGAGTCACCTTGTGTTTGGCCTGACCATGATCACAACTGGTCTAGAACTCACTCTCTTGCATGTCAATGTGGGGTTTTTGCCATCCAGGATTTGTTTGTCCAAAGCTGCCTATTTTCCAGGATTGCAGGAGGGCCTGAGGGCCTGCATTTAACACCAAGCAAACAGAAGGACTTCAACCCTCTGGGCAGACGGCATTGCTTTTCTGAAAACAGACCCAACACATTCTTTGGCTTTGATGCTCCAAATGACGGTAATGGAGCGCTGGAAAAGTGTAGGTCATGTGCTTCTTCCTCCCATGGCCCCAGATTTCCATCCTGGCCTAGTTTAGGTGTCCTTCTCACCTGTCCCGATGAGGGCAAGCATCAGTGCCAGGTTATGAGTCATCCTTTGGTTCTGTCCCAGGCCAGGCCAGGCCAGGCCAGGCCTCTCCCTGCCCAGCCTCACCTCCTTTTGGGTTGGGAGGTGTTTCCCTTAGATATAACTACATATACAGTTGAGTTTTCCAGTGTGGATTAATTGCACGTATCCAAATGGTTAAACGCTTGGCTGCTAATCGAAAGGTTGGTGGTTTGAACCCACCAGCCATTCTTGCTTTGTGGGAGAAAAGACCTGTTGGTCTGCTCCTGAAAGGTCACAGCTGAGGAAACCCTGTGGGGTGGTTCTACTCTGTCACATGGGGTTGCTATGAATCAGAATCAACTTGATGCCACACAACAACAACAAATATGGACTATTGTGTGTGTCTAGTTTCTTGTTGAGGCATCTGGAAGCTCTTTGGCTGCCTGTCTCGTGAAGGAACCATGATAAAAAGTCCTTTAGCCCCAACAGATATGTTGGAGACCACCATATAATAGTCAGTCTCTGGGGTCATGGCTGATCCCAGAGCTTCCTTCTCGGCTGGGTGACAGCTGGGGAGTGACTGCTGGAGGCTGTGTCTCCACCCCAGGCCGCCTTTGGGGCTCAGGGCATGCCTTTGGTGGCCGTGGCCAGCCCTGTAGTCAGGGGTGCTCCAGGCCCTCTAGCTCCCTGGTCAGCCTTGATGACCCTGTATGGGAGGCTTGCTCATGTTGAATCTGGGTCAGAATGTTGTGGAGAGCTGTTGCCGGAAATCCAGGATTGCCTCCCTATACTTGCCACCAGGAAGGTACCCTGGGCTCTCAATCTAGCCAGGGAGGGAGATCAGACAGATACACGATTAAACCACCATTTTGGGTTTGGAGGCAGGAGGCAGCTGATGGCACGACTGGGCAGCTCTTCCCTGAGGCTGGAGCAGAATTTGACTTGTTTCTTCTGAACTATAGAGCCCCTTTAGTCACCTCAAGAAATATGATGTGGATCGTTTCCATAAACTGGGGAGAAAGAGGGTATTAGATGCAGTCCCTAGCTGCAGGCATCGATTGCTTCTCGGCTGGCAATGCGTCATTCAGTGACCCAAAGTGTACTTCTCTAGCTCTGGTTCTAAAGCAGTAGGATGTATGGGTAATTTAAATTAACTTTCAAGGTTTATTTTTGTATGTTTATAAAAAATCCATTGCCGTCAAGTCGATTCTAACTCATGGTGACCTATAGGACAAAGTAAAACTGCCCCATCGGGTTTCCAAGGAGCACCTGGTGGATTTGAACTGCTGATCTTTTGGTTAGCAGCTGTAGCTCTTAACTGCTGTGCCACAGGGCCACTGCATGTTTATAGAGCCATGGAAAAAATGAGCTATAAATAAAACACACTTTTGAATAAATGACAATTTCATGTGCTAGAAGTGTTTAGTAGTTACGTTGGACTTTAAAAGCAATTACAGGTGAAAAAAGTAGTTACTCCAGGAAATTATTACCTTTTTGTGAAGAAAGAAGAAAAAGGGTAAGAGGGAGAAATAGAAGCAGTGCTTCTGCCCTCTCTCCTTCTAAGTGTGCAGGGCATTTTTTTTTTAATCTAGTTAAATCAATTTTTTTAAGCTTCCCACACAGGGTCACCAAGGCTGAATGGAGGGCTAGAGGGGCCTGGAGCAGCACTGAGCATAGGGTTGTCCCCCGCCCGGTGCAGCTCTTTAGTGGCTACCCACAGGCCAGAAATGGCATCAGAAATGCAGCAAGGCTGAGGCCTGGGGAAGGGAGGAGCAGAGTGGGAGGTACACTTCTCACTCAGCTTGTCCACCCAAGAGAAGACCAGGACCAGCCCTGGGGCATCGATGGTGCCTGAGGCACAGAGCACAGGTCTAACCAAATGAGACCAGGAAGGTGGTGCCAGCTGTCTCCTTTGAGATGGAATTCTTCTTTTCTCTCCATGAATAGAGGAGGAGAGGACCCAGCACAGAAGCAGAGTATGTGGTCAGAAAAGAAAGAGTACTATCCAGTTGGTAAAGATGCTTAACGTTGAGGAGTGTTGAGGGCCAGTGGCTTCAGTTCCAGGTCTCCTGTGTGAAGATGGGAGGTTGGCTGGGCTTATTCTGGAGGGCAGGTGTGTGTGCGTGTGCATGCGTGCGTGCGTATGCATGTGCTGGATCACCCTTGCATTCCAGAAATAAGACACCGAATATTACGGCAAAGTAGTAGTCTACTGAGGGTCTTAGGGGATGTGGGTGTATGGCCTATCATTGACAAGAAAGCCGAAGGAAGGGCTTGAGGAGAGCATTGAACCAGGAGACCTGAGGCCCAGGTTCTTGCTCTGTATAGCACCTCCTGCTAGTATGACTTTGGCTGGGCTGTTCCACGTCTCTGAGCCTTAATTTCCCCGTCTGTAAAATGGGCATAACAACACCCTGTTCTCTTTCAGCGTTTGTGAGGATCAGGTGTAAGAAGTGTAGCAGAAATGTTCTGAAATGTTAAGTGCTGGCAACTTGTGAGGAGATTGCTTAACCTGGCCCATGACTTCTATGTTTGAGGTGGCTGGTGTGGGAAATCTCACAGGCTTGTGGCACAGGGTGGCCAGATCGGCTAAACAAACCTAAACGCCCATTTTGCCAGTTCATTGATTTACGAGTAGAAATATGTGCATCACATCACGGGGGAGGAGGCTCATGTACATGTGGCCAACTCAGGCCTCTTTTCACAGGGCTGCTGGGTGGGAAGCTGAAGTGCAATTGGATGCGACTGGGAGGTTGGTTAGCTGCGTGACTCAGGTATTTGATGGTCTCAGACTGGGCCAGCCCAGTGTGGCTGCCTTTCTCTACCTCCAGAGTTGGAGGTGGATTTTCCCTCAGCTGTGCTGCCAGGAGAACCATGAAGATTTCACACCAGCATCCTACACATCTAGGTATGTACACTCGATTTTTAAAATAATAGCTTTATTGATGTGTAATTCACATACCATAAGATTTACTACCCCCCCCTTTTTTTTAATATTTAACCTGGGCTTTAGTATATTCACAGAGTTGTGCAGCCATCAGCACTATCTCCTTTAGGACATTTTTGTCACCCCCCAAAAAGAAACCTTGTACCCATTAATAGTCACTCCCCGTTACCCTCTCCAGGTTTCCAGCAATCACTAATTTACTTTCTGTCCCTATGGACTTGCCTGTTCTGGACATTTAATATAAGTGGAGCCATACACTGCTCTGACAGGGATCACAGTTAGAGGGTCCCAGACAGAGCTGGAGAAAAATGTAGAACAAAATTCTAACTCAAAAAGAAAGACCAGACTTGCTGGCCTGACAGAGACTGGAGAAACCCTGAGAGTATGGACCCCAGACACCCTTTTCAGCTCATTAAGGAGGCCACTCTTGAGGTTCACCCTTCAGCCAAAGATTGAACAGGCCCAGGGAACAAAACAAGACTAAAGGGGTGCACCAGCCCTGGGGTGGGGACTGGAAGGCAGGAGGGAACAGGAAAACTGGTAGTAATGAACTCAGGGTTGAGCAAGGAGAGTGCCGACATGTCCTGGGGTTGTTAACCGATGTCATAGAACAACGTGTGGTGTACTAACTGATGAGAAACTAGTTTGTTTGGTAAACCTTTACCTAAAGTACAATAAAAATAATAATAGAAAAAAGAATAAATGGAGTCATACAATATATGGCCTTTTGTGTCTTTCACTCCACATAATATTTTAGAGTTCATGTTGTAGCGTGTATCAGAACTTCATTCCTTCTTAAGACTAAATAATATGCCACTGCATGGATACACCGCATCTTGTTTATCTCTTGTTAGTTGGTGGGTGTTTGGGTTGTTTCTCCATTCTGGCTGTTATGGGTAATGCTGCTGTGAACATTCATGTACACATTTTTGTGTGGACATGTTTTCAGTTCTCTTGCATATACTCATATTTTAAAATTGCGCCAGTTTCTTTAGGCAGGAGTCTTTTAAACATGGTGCTTTTGAAGCTGCGATTGTTCAATGACAGCTCTGAGAACAGAAGCCAACAGGGAACAGTGGCATTTGGGGCCAGCAAGACGGAGAGAAGTACCGAGTCAGCTGGGCTTTGCCTTTTCATTTTTAAAAGCAGAATAGATGCTGAGGCTCCGAGGGGGAGGGAGGTCAGCCATCTCTTGCTCTTCCTTTCATCCTGGCAGCAAAGAGGCTTTCATGAGTGGGACCCACTCATTACAGATTGATAAACTCTGAGAACTGCAGAGAACCTGAGTGCTCATCTTGATCAATACCGTTTATCTACCTACGGGAAAATACCCCAGAGAGGAGAGGTGACTTGTCCAAGGTCACACAGCTAGCAACTGGCAAGACCAGCACTATCATCCAGTTTTCAGTGACCTTGTCCAGTCCTCTTTCCCTGATATCACACTGCTTCTCATTTGATAGGACACTGGGGTCCTCTTTGAGCCATGCCTTTCCTTTATGTCTAAAAAACAAGGTTTTGACGCAGTTCTTTCCAGGTTCGATACCCTGCTGAACATTTATTTGCATTTTTACCGTAGATATACTGATTGAGAATCTCCGTTTTAACTATACCCTCACTTGGGGATCTTGTTAAAATGTAAATTCTGACTCAGTGTATCTGGAGGTGGAAATGCAGAATCTCAGCATTTCAACATTCTTGGAAAAAACCGGTGCGAAGCCCTGCTAAGGAAATGGCTTTGTGCAGAGTGGGGTTTTATATCTTTCTGAATTTTGAGACCTTAACAAATATGTTCCAGTTTTTGGAGCATCTGAACTAGAACCACAGTGAGTTTCCATCATCTGAAGAAAACCAAACGTTTACACATAGCAGCATTTTTGTTTGACATCTGCTGAGGGGTGCGTTCGCCTGGGCTGAGCTGTGGCCAACAGTGACGCGAGTTAGAAACTCAAGCTGGCCAGGCCGTAGGAAAGCTCTCCTTGGTTAGACTTTGCTAAAGTCATGACAATGAAGCGAAACTCTTCAAGGACAGGTTTTTTTTTTTTTTTTTTTTTTAATTTCCTTATCTATTTTTTATAAAACAGCTTTGAGAAGGTAGAGCAGATATCATAGTATTACCTTACAGATGAATTAATTGAAGACAAGCTTTAAGTCCTCTGTGAGTAGAGGCAGAGCAAGTAAGTAGTGATCCTCCCAAAGCTCAAACTCAAACCGTCTACCTCCAAGTCCGGTCCTTTGTCACTGGTGCCCCATTACCTCTTCTGTTCAGAGCGCGAGGCCTGGGGTCAGGGCCTGGGACTCGGATGCCTCTGTTTAGGACTAGTAGAAAGTCAGCTGGAGGACCCCTAAGGCCCTTTGATTGAGCACATTCTGTTGTTTTCTACAGTCTTTTCTGTATGTTTTCAGAGCGTAGTCTAGAGTCCAGTGGCACTTGATGGAGAGGTCTTTAAGTTTTCATATCCAGGGATGACTTGAGCCTGGAATCTAAATAGTTGCCCAGCTCTGTGGAGAGCAGCTCTTCACATATAGGGCTTTTACTATTATATCTGTCATGGAGGTTAGAGAGGAATCAAATGAGATGCTTCAACAGATTCTGTAGCCAAATTTAAATAATTTGTGGGTGTTATTCTGACTTGCTTTGTCTTTAGTTTGCTTTCCTTAATGCGTATTTAACTACCTTCTCTCTGATATCTTGTATAAGCAAGAGAAGAAATGAGAATTGTTATCTCTCTAAATTTAGAACTTTTTAAAGAAGTTTTTATTATGCTTTAAGCGAAAGTTTACAAATCAAGTCAGTCCCTCATACAAAAATTTGCATAGTGGTTAAGTGCTATGGCTGCTAACCAGAAGGTCAGCAGTTCGAATCCGCCAGGCGCTCCTTGGAAACCCTGTGGGGCAGTTCTACTCTGTCCTGTAGGGTCGCTATGAGTCAGAATTGACTCTATGGCAGTGGGTATATATACTCCTAGTTGCTCTCCCCCAATGAGACAGCACGCTCCTTCTCTCCACCCTCTTTTTTCGTGTCCATTCAGCCAGCTTCTGAATCTGGAAGTTGTTCCAACATTAAGAGATTTTCCAGCATCTGTCAGTCAAAGACACTTCAGTTTGAGGTAAGAATGTTAGTAACTGCACTGGGATACCTGGGCAATTTTTCAAAAGAACTTGTGCCTGTCCCCATCTACTGCAGACCAGTGGAATCAAACTCTTGAAGGGGGCAGGTTCTGTGCATTTTGATTGGCATTAAACTTTCCCAGGTGATTCTAATAGGCAACCAGGGCCGCGCTAGCTCACCTCCAGTGCCCTCAGGCTAACTATAGCCCAGCCCTTGCTCTGTGCTCCACCTGTGCTAAGTGCTTTACATATGGGATCACATTTTTGCTTCATTAGCAGGTAGTTCTCACTCTCCCCTCTAGCCACATGCAGAAACTGAGCTTTGCCTGGTGAAGTAACTTAAAGTACTGTCTGTCCCCTACTGTTCCAGGAAAAGTTGGACAGTGCCAATCCCTAGCCTGGTCACCCTGATCTCCTGGGCTATCCTGCCTCCTGCTGTGCCCTTCTGCAGGTACCCTTTTTTTCAACAGGCCCTTCTGGATTAGGGCTGCCTGCTTGGGGTATTAGTTTCAGACCTCTGGTCTGACATTGGCTCACATTTGGACTTGGCCACATGCAGCTGTATGACCTCGCCTGACCCCTCCAGGTCTCCACCTCTTCATCTGTAAAATGAGGATTGTAGTGCCCACCTTATAGGGTTGATGGGGATTCAGTGAGATAAAAGTGTGAAGGACTTGGCACTGCGCTGGCACATAGAAAGGACGTGGTTGTTGTAGAGCAGTATCATGCATGCATGCGGTCCAGCCTCCCACCAGGTTCTAAATGCAGCTTCTCAGGTACGAATGTCATGCCTCTTCTGGGTCAGGTCAGAATGCAGACCCTGATTTGGTGGGCCTGGGGCAGGGCCTGATTGCCTGCATTTCTGACAAGCTCCTGGGTGGGCAACTCCTGGGGCTGTCTCATGCATCCAGTACAGTAGCTAGCAGTAAGACAAAGTCACAACCACTGGGCTAGGTGAGGAGTGGTTGCATGTTCACAATACTGTCCCTGTGTTTCTGGGTCTGAGGCTGTGGTGCCTTTATGGTGTGGAACTGTTAGTGCATCTAGCTTTCTAGTTTTCATTCTAGAATTTTTTTTTTCAATTTTTCTATATACCAGCTGAGTTCCTTGGGAGGTGCAAATGGTTAATGCGTTCAGCTGCTAACCGAAAGGTTCAAGTATATGCAGAGGCACCTCAGAAGAAAGGCCTGATGACCTACTTCTGAAAAATCAGCCATTGAAAACCCTGTGGTACACAGTTCAACTCTGACACACGTGAGGCTGCCACGCCGTACGCTGGAGTCAGCTCAATGGCAGCTAGTACTAGTTTACTTACCAGTCGGTAGAAGAAATGTAAATCCAATTACGTGTTTATACTTTGGTGTAAAATCAGCGGACCAGTAAATGAGAATACATCTAATGCTCTTTTTCATTTTCTGGCTTCTGTGAAGTCATTACTGTTTGTTTCTTATTTAGAAAACATCTGTTTCGATCAAGTAGAAGGAGAAATGGACACGGGGTTGGAATTTCCAGGTTTAATTCCTGATTCTACCATTTATTAGCTGTTTCACTTGACTTCACTAGCCCTCCATTTGTGCATCTGTGAAATGGGCCTAACAATACCCACGCCACTGGGTCGTTAAATAGAAACAATGAAGAATCTCTGATTCTACCATTTTGTCTAATTATATTTTAAGGAAAAAAAAGTTTTAGTTTGCAAAAGGATTCAGTTCAAAGATCAAAATCATATTTTTAAAGCTATAGAGATGTCCCTGTTTCTTGCTGCCTCTGCTTTCTTTGGTGGTGAGGGTGGGGGACCTGTCATGTTGTGAACCAAATTTAAAGACAAGAAATGCTTGCAGGATGTAATTTAAATTTTTAAGTTTTAATTTTTTTTTGCCTGGTTCATTTGATAGCTGTGTGACATCTTAATGTTCAAGCTCTCAAATATGTAAAAACTGAAAAAGGACCAAACCAATATTTACAAAACTCAGGAGGAACAAAGAATACATGCTTCATTAGGTTCCAGAAGAGCCAGCTGTGTGGACATTTTTATATGACTGTGAACATGGCAAAATATGGAACAGATGTGCTTCTTGTCTACATGGAGGAATAAGGCTTGTTTGTGGCTGTAAGGTTCATGTATACTAGGAATTGCATAATAATTTTCCCTTTTCTCCCTCTCTGTTGGTTAAATGAAGCGAGTCTCTGCTTCTATTTAAAATGTGGTATTTCAGGTTTGCCTGTGGGTTCCAGAAGTTGAATCAGCTGGGCAGGAGTCGGTGCCCAGCGGTGCTAAGTGCATAGTAGGTTCTTGATAGTGACTAGATGCTGAATTCACTGAAGGAGTGAGGACTTCGATGGCCTTTGATGTATCCTAAGTTCATGTTGTGGCCTTTTCTATTAAAACAAGATGGCCCCTGCAGACACTTTGAGAGGCTGTGGAAATAGGTCCTAACTTTCATGGAATGCTTGCTATGCCTGGTGCTGGGTCCCATGTCACTCCGTCTGCGGCATTTAACAGGCATTGCAGCTGCAAATGGACTTGCTGAAATGTGGCCTGTTACAGAGGTACAGAGTTAGGCACTCTGAGCCAGACAGTTCACAAGCTTACCTGTCCTTTTGCCTCTTACACCTTTCAGAGCTAAATGGTACAGCCTTTATAAGAGTTTTCCTTTCAGAGAGTTTCTGTGTGTGTCTGGAAATTCAGCCTTGGGCCTGTGTGAGAAGGTGGCACCTTTCTGTCAAGGTCCTCTGGTATAGGATAAGGAGTGGGCTGAGGGGTGAGGGATGCAAATACCTCTTACATGTGGTGCCCAGAGGAGGTGCATGGGATTAGCAGACTCCTCTTTTTGAATATCAGGTTCCTCCAGTCTATTGGTCATTCTCATCTTGGAATGAATGAATTTGTTGTCTTTTTTTTTTTTTTAAACCTGAGACGAGTTGCCCATTGAGTTGGGAGCTCTTATTTTTACACTGTTATTAGGGGATTTTGGAGTTAATGATGCTACATATTCTGACTGGCAGCTTGGGAGTCAAAACAGTTTAAAAACCACTTTCATGGGCTGGTAAAGAGGAAGGGCTGTTGGCAGGAGGTAGACCTCACAGGGGCACACTCAGTGGGTGTAATCAGACCTTGAATGGGTTCTTATCCTGGCTTATCACATTACCCATCCACTCCCCACAACACCCCTCCCATCAACCCACCCACCCACTAGTAAACATCTACTAAGCACACATGTTTCTGTGCCTGTTGAGGACTGAGGCCATGTGTGAGCCCAGTGCTTTGCACATATTAGGCCCTCAAGGTCCATTGGTATACAGCATAACAGCATAAGTGTGTGATTGGATCATACAGTGATAAGGATAGCCTGTCCTCCTCTGGTTCCCTCTAACCCCTACTCACATCTCATCTTCCTCTTCAAGGACCACTCTTGCTCTTCTTCCCAACTGCACGAGGAGTGTTGTCTGGAATCACCCTTGGAGCTCTTCAAAAAGGCAAATGCAGGGCCAGCTCAGGGGAGCTTATGCAAGATCACAGAGCTTTCTGGGTGATTCCAATGTACAGCCAAATTAAGAATTAACCAGAACCAAACCCATTGTCATCAAGTTGACTTAGACTCATTGGGCAACCCCAATAGTATAGAATAGAACTGCCCCACAGTGTTTCCAAGACTGTAAATCTTTACAGAAGCCAACTGCCTCATCTTTCTCCTGTGGGGCGGCTAGTGGGTTCGAACCACCGACCTTTTGGTTAGCAGCCAAAAACTTTAACCATTGTGCTGCCAGGGCTCCTTAAATTAAGAATTATGACTTTACAAATTCTCCTTTTGCTCCAGTCTTCACCAGTTCATTGATCATCCCCAGTTCTGCATCCCTGACCAGTGTTCTCCCTGTCGTTCATGCTCATGAGCAATAATGATGGAGTAACAGCTGATGCTTTCTCTGGCAGCACATCTTTAGCTCTGCACTGTTAGGAGATTCACACTTACTGTTTCAGTGTAAAGCACATAACGATCTTGCAAAATAGGTGTTGTCATGACCATTTTATAGATGAGAACACTGAGGCTTAAAGAGATTTATGGACACCAAAGACATGGTGTATAAATGGAAGAGCAAAAATTTGAATTGTAGTCTTACTCCAAAGCCATATCTTAGGGGTGTCACTAAATTCTGCTTTGGGCTCTGTTAGACACACTGCATTAATTCATCAACATAGTGTAGGACTCAGAGTATGGACTTTGGAGTCAGACTGCCTGGGTTTAAATCTAGATCTGCCACTCACTGGCTGGGACCCTAAGCATCCTACTTACATCCATTCATCAGAATCCTGAGCTGTAAAATGGAGAGAATAGTAATATTCATCTTTACAGGGTTGTTGTAAACTGAAGGGGGTTGGGAGGTGGATGATCAGTGATTGTCAAATATTTTCTAAGAAGCACAATCCTTCCTTCATATGATTTCTTATGGGGAAACAAAGATAAAAGGCAAATGGTGTTGGAACTGTTGGGTTGAGGCTGCAGATGTAGGGTGTGAGGCTTGGGCTCTCGACTTCCAGTGGATAGTGGGTCCCTATGCCCCTCAGACCACCTTGTGGAACACTTGAGGTTTCACTTGATGACAACCTTCCCCAATGGCCTCATTAATGCTAATCCTCTGTCTTACCCATTTAGCAACTTTTACAATCAATAACAAGGTATTTGCTTATTTGTTATTATGGTCAGCTGTGTGGGAAAGAAAAGAAAAAGCTGAATGGTATGCAAAAATTTGGGGGATATAAACGTGGCATCCCAGAGATGGCCTTGGCATTGACTGAGAGGGATACCCAAGGCAGACTCATCAATCTGATGAAACTCCATGTCAGGTGGCATGATGTACCTGCAGGTCCTGCATTGGTGGGCTGTCTCGCATGTCCGAGAGAGGTGTTTTAGAAGGTAAGGGGTTAACACCTCTAGGCTGGAGTGGTGTGGGTGGGGCTAACAGGTGTTACAGGGGCAATGGAGAGTTGCTGAAAGGGGGTGTGAAGGGCTTGGGGGGCATAGGGAGAGAAGCACTGAGGGCAGTGGAGTTGGAAGATGCCTTCCAGAGCCTTCTTGGCAGACAGAGATAGCACCATCACCAGGGAATGAAGCCAAAGACCAACATGCTGAGGTGGCTCACACCCAGGAGGTTATGCCAGGGGTTACTTGGAGTATAGGTTGGGTAGCCAGAGATGGGCACCAACATAGCCAAGGCGTAGGCATAAAGGAGCCAAGGGTAGAAATATTGAGATCTGGTCAGGGCTGGAGGTTGTCCATCATGAGGAAGGTTGAGGTACTTCCAGAGCCCAGGAACCAAGCCCAGAGTGTCTGGTGGATCTTCTCCATGGAGAGGGTGGACCTCATGGCTCTGCCATTGAAAGGATTTAAAAACAAGAAAGTGGCTGAGCGATGACTGAGGTAAATGGTCAGAATGAGGATTCATTGACCATGTCATGGGGTCATTAATTGCTATTGCTGGTTCCTGAGTCTTTGTTCACACTCCCCTGCCCTGAGACTTGTGACTGTGTTGAGGTGACACAACCAACTAGTGGTGAGGCAAAGACTTGAACTCAGGCCTTCAGATGCCTGGCCCAGCGCCTCTCACTGAGCCAAGCCTTGCAGCCTAGTGAGTTGCTTTCCCTCCCAGGAGGAGGTCACCAGAATCTCCACCCGCTGTTGACCGTGGGGTACCTTCCTGGGGGTGACTCCCTCTAGAGCGTGGGTGGAAAGTACATTAATATTTTTCAGCCTTGTTTTTTAAGTTACGGAACAGTAAGCTGCTAGCCCAAAGACTATAGACATGATATCCATAAACAGGAAAGAGTGGCTGTTCCAAGGGCCAGTGATAATGTAGGTTGGGAGTTCAAAGACTCTATAGAAGCTCTTCATCTGTACTGTTGGATGTCATGTCTGCTCTACTTTTATCAACCTTCCCCACTTTTCTCAAATGGAATAGAACTTTTCATTGTTCCACTCATACTTACTCCTCCAGAAAACCTCCTCCATTCAGTCAGTTTGATCTGGGTGTCTGTTTGGATGTTTGCAGGTGCCCTCATGTATAATTGCTGATACGCATTTACTGGGCTCAGAGTTCCTTGACCTTGTCTCTCATCTTTGTGCTCTCAGTGCCAGGCACTCTGTCCACTTCAGGGCCTGGTGTGCAGCAGATGCTCAATAAATGGTTATTGAGTGAGTGTGAGTGAATGAATAAAACAGATGTATTTTGCCGTGAATCTCCAGAATTGGCCTCTCCTTTCTTACTCATATGGTGCTAAATTAGACTTTGCCCTGGTGGCCCATCAGTAGGGTGACAAATGGATCACTGGAGTGGTGAGATGGGATTTGAGCCCCTCATATAAAGTATGCTCTGTGCTTGCCTAATTATAACCAAGACTGGCTCTCCTCCCTCCCCTACTCCTAGCAGGTGGCAAGGTGGGGCTATTAATAGTGCTCAGGGCCACTGCCTTAAGGGGCAGATGACAGGAGCGACAGAAAAGCTGCTCAAACTCAGTGCCTTTTCTCTCACACTTTTAAAACAAATATGATTAAGGTATCTATACAAATGCAAGGGCTTTCTATATGTATGTTCATATCTGCCTTTGGGGAGCAATTTGAGAAAAAGCTACTTACCAAGAAAACAAAAATACTTTAGTTCTAGTATCTGAAATTAAAAAATTTATAGAAATAAGTGAAAGTCAGCTTGATGGCAACTGGTGGCAGGGAGAAAGGGATGCTATTCTTTTTTTTTTTTTAAAATATTGTATTTTTGGAGAAAATTTACGTAGCAAATTAGGTTCTCATTTAACAATTTTCTATAGGTATTATTCAGGGACATAGATTATACTTTTCACGATGTGTCAGCATTCTCATTATTTCTATTTTGGTTGTACTGTTTTCTATTAATCTAGCTTCCTTGTCCCTCCTCACATTCTCATCTTTGGTCTAGGGTAAATGTCGACTGTTAGGTCTCATTTGGATGATTATTTAGAGGAGCACAGTACTCACAGGTGATAATTATTTTTTGAACCACTCTGTCTTTTGGCTGATAGGTGACCTCTGGGACTGGTTTGAATTCCAAGTTGAAGGGCAACCCAGGGTGATGGCCTCAGGGGTTCCTCTAGTCTCTACCAGTCCAGTAAGTCTGAACATTTTTTAGGGATTTGAATTTTGTTCTATATTTTTCTCCCATTCTATCTGGGACCATCTGTTGGTTGATGGTGGTGGCTGGGCACCATCTAGTTCTTGCGAGCAGCCATCTAAGATACAACTATTGGTCTCTACATGTGTGGAGCAAAAGAGAAAGGAAGCCAAAGACTCAAAGAAGAAACTAGTCTATAAGACTACTAGTCTTTATCAACCACGAGCTCATCTACATTGAGACCAGAAGAACTAGATGCTACTCACCAATCTAGTATGTAGAGCATTATGTTTATGAGCCCTGTTATGTCAGCTGACTGAGTTGCCCCATAAGACTATGATCCTAAGCCCTCAAACACAGTAAACCAATCCTGCAACGTATTTTGTTATGTCTAGGAAGTATCCATAACTGTGCCTCCTATGTGCTTTATTATGTATATGCATATATGCAGCACACATAAACATGTATATACATTTGCCTACAGAAAGACCTATACATGCATACTTGTATATTCATATCAGCTTACCTATACATATATAAGCATACATAGCTACCTGTATAACCACACACATATTTTTTTATTGTTATTAGTGTTGTTGCAAAATTGTATATGTTGTAGCTTTTACCAAAATTGTTCCTTATTCTTGTGTACTTTTACATTGGTCAAGTTGTGCTGACTTCACCTTTATTTGGTATTGCCTTACCTGTTACCCATTGCTGTCCATGCCTTATCTATCACCAAAACCTACAAGTGTCTACTATCTGGAAAGTGATTCCCCTTCCCTCTCTCTCCCATCACTGGTAACCACCAAAGAATGTTGCTTTCTGCATGTATACCTATTCTTGTCTTTTTATAATAGTGAGGTCATATAGTGATTTTCTTTTTTTTGATTGACTGATTTCACTCAGCATAATGTCCTCCAGATTCATACACATTATATTTTGAGAAATCATCATTATTTTTTATGGCTGCATAGTATTCCATTGTGTGTATGTACCACAGTTTGTTTATCCATTCATCTGTTGATGGGCAGTTAGGTTGTTTCCATCTTTTTGCTGTTGTGATTACTATTGCAGTGAACATAGGTGTACGTATGTCTGTTCCTGTTAGTAGCTTTAGTTCTCTAGAGTATATACCTAGGAGTGGACTTGCTGAATTATAGGGTATTTCTAGGTTTTTGAGGAAGCACCGTATCATTTTCCACAGTGGTTGAACCAATTTACAATCCCACCAGCAGTGGAGAAGGGTTCCTTCCAGTCTCCCCTCAACCGTGCCGGCATTTGTTGTTTTCTGTTTTTTAGATCAATGCCATTTTTGCAAGGGTGAGATGGTATCTCCTGGTAGTTTTGATTTGCATCTATCTGATGGCTAATGATCACCAGCATCTTTTCATGAGTTTGTTGGCCACTTGAATGTCCTCTTTGGTGAAATGTTTGTTCATGTCCTTTGCCCATTTTTTAATTGGGTTGTTTGCCTTTTTGTTGTTGGGTTGTTGATGTTTTTCTATATATTTTAGAGATTAGACCCTTATTAGATGTATTATTGCCAAAGATATTTTCTCAATCTATAGGTTCTCTTTTTACTCTTTGATTAAGCTTTTTGATAAGTAAAAGTATTTAACTTTTAGGAGGTCCTGATTATTTAACTTGTCTTCTGTTGCTCATGCATTTGTAGTTGTGTTTGGTAATCTCATTAGTGAAAAAAATTAGGTCCCAAAGTTTTGTCCCTGTATTATCTTCCAGGAACTCTGTAATTTTGGCTTTAACATTTAGGTCTTTGATCTATTTTGTGTCAGTTCTTGTGTATGGTGTTAGGTATGGATCCTGTTTGATTTTTATGCGATGGGTATCCAGTTTTGCCAGCACCATTTGTTAAATAGACTGTTTCTTCCTCAATAAATGGACTTTGTGACCCATTGTCAAAAGTCAGCTGCCCATAACCATAGATGGGTGGATTTATTTCTGGGTCCTCAATTCTATTCCATTGGTCTATGTGCCTTTCATTAAGCCAGTACCAAGCTGTTTTGATTACTGTGGCTGTATAGTTAATAGGTTTTGAGATTGAGAAGTGTGAGGCCTCTTACTGTGTTCTTCTTCAATATGTCTTGGGCTGTTTGGGGTCTCTTTCCTTTTCATATAAAGCTGGTGATATATTTTTCCCAGTTTGGTAAAGAATATTGTTGGAATTTGGATTGGTATCATGGTTTCAATTGTGTCCTCCAAAAATGTGTGTCAACTTGGCTAGTCCATGATTCCCAGTATTGTGTGATTGTCCACCATTTTGTTATCTGATATGATTTTCCTACATGTTATAAATCCTACTTCTATGTTATTAATACGGCAGGATTCGAGGCAGTTATGTTAATGAGGCAGGACTCTCTCTACAAGATTAGGTTTTGTCTTAAGTCAATCTCTTTTGAGATATAAAAGAGAGAAGTGAGCAGAGAGACGGGGATCTCATACCACCAAGAAAGTAGTGCCAGGAGCAGAGTATGTCCCTTGGACCCCTGGTCACTGCACTGACAAGCTCCTAGTCCAGGGGAAAGTTGATGGCAAGGACCTTCTTCCAGAGCTGACAGAGATAGAAAGCCTTCCTCTGGAGCTGACATCCTGAATTTGGATTTCTAGCCTACTGGACTGTGAGAGAATAAACTTCTGTTCGAGGCCATCCACTTGTGGTATTTCTGTTATAGCAGCACTAGATGATTAAGACAGTTGGGAGTGCATTATATCTGTAGGTCGATTCGGGTAGTATTGACATTTTCACAATGTTAAGTCTTCCAATTCATGAGTGTGAAATGTTTTTCCATTTATGAAGGTCACTTTTAGTTTCTTGCAATAGTGTTTTATAGCTTTTAAGTTTAGGCCTCTTATATCCGTGGTTAGGTTTATTCCTAGGTGTTTTGTCTTTTTGGGAGCTATTGCAAATGGTATTGTTTTCTAGATTTCCTTTTTGGAGTTCTCCTTATTAGTGTAAAAGAATCTAACTGTGTGTTGATCTTGTACCCTGCCACTTTGCTGAATCCTATTAGATCCAGTAGTTATCTTGTAGAATGTCTGGAATTTTCTATTTGAAAAATCATGTCTGTGACTAGAGAGAGCTTTACTTCTTCCTTTCCAATTTGGATACCCTTTATTTCCTTTTCTTGCCTTATTGCTCTGGCTAGGACTTTCAGTACAATATTCAATAAAAGTGGTGATAGCGGGTATCGTTGCTCTCAGCCTTTCTCCACTGAAAATAATGTTGGCTGTTGGTTTTGCATATATGCCCTTGATTATGTTGGAGAGTTTTCCTTCTATTTCTATTTTAGTGAGAGTTTTTATCAGGAAAGGGTGTTGGATTTTATCAAATGTCTTTTCTGTATCAATTGAGATGATCATGTGATTCTTTTCCTTTGTTTTATTTATGTGGTGAATTCCATGAATGGATTTTCTAATGCTGAAACATCCTTGCATGCCTGGTGTGAATCCCACCTGATCATGATGTATAATTTTTTTTGATATGCTGTTGAATTCTGTTGGCTGGAAGTTTGTTGAGAATTTTTACCTCTATATTCATGAAGAATATTGATCTGTAATTTTCTTTTTTTGTGGTGTTTTTACCTGGTTTTGGTATCAGGGTGATGCTGGCTTCATAGAATGTGTTGGGAGTAATCCTTTCTTTTCTATGTTTTGGAAGAGTTTGAGTAGAACTGATGTCAGCTCTTCTCTGAATGTTTGGTAAAATTTCCCAGGGAAGCCATCTGGGCTGGGACTTTTTTTTGTTATGAGTTTTTTGATGACATCTTCAACCTTTTCTTGTGTTATAGGGCTGTTTAGATTTTCCACCTCTATTTGTGTTAGTTTAGGTTAGGTAGTGTGTTTCTAGAAATTTGTCCATTTCTTCTAGGTTTTCAAATTTGTTGGAATACAGATTTTCATAGTATTCTGTTATGATCCTCTTTATCTCAGTTGGATCTGTCGTAATGCCTCCAATTTCATATTTTGGTAATTTGCATCCTCCCATTTTTTTCCTTTGTCAGTTTGACCAGTGGTTTGTATATTTTATTGATCCTTTCAAAGAACCAACTTCTAGTCTTGTTGATTCTTTCTATTTTTCTGTTTACTATTGCATTGATTTCCGCTCTGATCTTTATTATTTCCTTTCTTCTCACAGCTTTGGTCTTGTTTTGCTCCTCCTTTTCTGTTTGTTTGAGTTGTCAGGCTAATTTATTTAGTTTGGATCTTCTTTTTTAATGTTTGCATTTATTGCTATACATTGTCCTCTGAGCACTGCTTTTGCTATATTCCAAAGGTTTTGGTACGTTTTGTTTAATTCTAAGTAGTTTTTAATTTCACTTTTGATTTCTTCTATTACCCAAGAGCTTTTTTTTTTTTTTTAGTAATGTGGTATTTATTTCATTTCCATGTATTTGATTTATTTTCCTTGTTCTTCATGTTACTGATTTCTAGTTTCATACTACTATGGTTGGAGAAAATGCTTTGTATAGTTTCAGTCTTTTAAAATTTATTGAGGCTTGATTTATGGCCTAAAATATGATCTAGTCTGGAGAATGTTCAATGTGCATTGGAGAAGAATATGTATTGTTCTGCTTTTGGTGGCGTGTTCTATATGTGTCTGTGAGTTGCAGCTGGTTGATAGTGTTGTTTAGATCTTCTGTATCTTTGTTGATTTTCATTCCATTATCAAATGTGTGTTAAAATCTTTTATTATTGTAGATCTGTCTATTTCTCTCTTTAATTCTGTTAGAGATTGTTTTATAAATTTTGGAGCTCTGGCATTGGGTGAACAAATATTTATAATTGTTATATCTTCTTGGTGCATTGACCCTTTAGTCATGATATAGTGTCCTTCATTATCTTTTATAATGGATTTTGACTTAAAGTCTGTTTTGTCAGATATTAATATTGCCACTCCTGCTCTTTTGGATAATGTTTTTCTTGGTATATTTTTTCCCATCCTTTAATTTTTTATATAATTCTATTATGCTTTAGGTGAAAATTTACAGAGCAAATTAGTTTTTCATTAAACAATTAATACTCAAATTGTTTTGTGACATTGGTTGCCAACCCTGTGATGTGTCAACCCTATCCCCTTCTTGACCTCAGGCTCCCCATTTCCATTCTTGCAGTTTTCCTGTCCGTTCCTGCCTTCCTGTTTTTGCCCCTGGGCTGGTATGCCCATTTAGTCTCTTATGAATGGTTGAACTACGTGTGTTATTGTTTGTTTTATAGACCTGTCTGATCTTTGGCTAAAGAGTGAACTTAGGAGTGACTTCAGTACGAAGTTAAAGGATGTCCGGGGGCCATGCTCTTGGGATTTCTCTAGTTTCTGTCAGACCATTAAGTCTGGTCTTTTTTTGTGAGTTTAAATTTTGTTTTACATTTTTCTCCAGCTCCGTCAGGGACCCTCTATTATGATCTCTGTCAGAGCAGTTGGTGGTGGTAGGCAGGTACCATCTAGTTGTTTTGGACTCAGTCTGGTAGAGGCTGTGGTAGTTGTGGCCCATTTATCCTTTGGACTAATCTTTCCCTTGTGTCTTTGTTTTCCTCCATTCTTCTTTGCTCCAGACGGGGTGGTCCATCCTTTGATTTTTAACGTGTTTATGTCTGTGTCTAGACAACATATTGATGGATCTTTTTTTTTTTTTTTAATCTACTCTGCCACTCTCTGCCTCTTGATTGGTGCATTTAATCCATTTATAATTCGGTGTGATTATCAATAGGTATTGATTTAGTACTGCCATTTTGTTGCATTTTTTTGTGGCATTCCAGTTTTTTGTTCTTTACTTCTGTGATGAGTTTTTTATGTATGTGGTTTTTTTTTTCATTTAATTTGTTATTGTTGTTTTTGTGTTTCCTGAGTCTTTTTGATTTTCTTTTTCTTTGTTTTAATGTGTAAATTTATTACTTTTCTTTGTGGTTGTCCTGAAATTTGTATCTGTCACTCTACATTTAAAACAGCCTGTTATATCTTGAGATCTCCTTGACTTCCTTTCCGTATGGAAGTTCTGTAACTACACCGTTCATTCCCCTTTATTTTGAAGTTGTCATCACTTCTTTATATCTCTGATTCCCTTTAATCAATTTTGTAGCTTTCTTTTATTTTTTTGAAGTCTTTGCCTGGCTTGGTATCTGGATGATTCTGTTGCGTATCTTTATCTCAGGTTGTAGTCTGATGTCATTGGTTTTCTATCCAAAGAATTCCCTTTAATATTTTTTGTAGGTCTGGTCTGGTGATTACAAATTCTTTTAATTTCTGCTTATCTAGGAATGTCCTTACTTCACCCTCATTTTTGAAAGACAAATTTTGCTGTATATACAATTCTTGGTTCACAGTTTTTTACTTTCAGGCCTTTGTATATGTCATTCCATTGCCTACTTGCCTGTATGTTTTCTGACAAGAAATAGGCATTTAGTCTTATTGAGGCCTCTTTGTAGGTGATGTTTTGCTTTTCTCATGCTGCTCTCAAAATTCTTTCTTCATCTTTGGTTCTGGAAAGTTTGATTATGAATTTGATTATGATCTTGATGAATTTCTTTTGGGGTCTGTCCTGTATGGAGCTCATTAAGGTTCTTTGATGGAAATCTTCTCATCTTTCATACTATTTGGAAAGTTTTCTGCTATTATGTCTTCAAAGATTCTCTCTGTACTCTTTTGTCTTTCTTCCCTTTCTGAAATTCCTAATATTTGTATATTATTCCTCTTGATAGTATCCCACATAACAAAGGGATACTATTCTTTAAAAGTAATAATGTTGGTAAGTGTGCATAATTTAAAATCAGGGTGAATGACAAGGAATAAAATCAGATTTATTCTTGAACATCTGAGAAAGCTATTCATGTATCTTAGAAGGCTATCATGACATCTTCCCCATGAAAAAATAAATGGGGAGTTGCCCAGGTGATTTCATTCACCCCAAAGCAAGACTTGAGGTAGAAGAATTTGCTATTAAAGCAATTTTTAAGAGTTGAAATAGCCTTTGCCAAAATTATTTCTAATTTTCTGCTTTTACTAGAAGAAATTTGGTATTGAATAAAATGAAGGTTAATAAAATTGGTTAGGTCCAGAAGGCTAAGATTAAAAAGTGCCTAAAATGCCAATACGTAAAAATGAACAAATAATATGAGAATTTTCTGCCTGGCAGCACGTTGCCATGGAACATGTATCTAATTGCCTCTGCTGGTGAGGGTGTCCCTGGATCCTGGCCAAAGCCACTGCCCACCATGGGCACATGGTGAACCTTTGTTAAGTGGAAGTTGCAAAGAAGAGCCAGAGATGGGCCAGGGCCAGAGGATTGCACTTTTCCTAGAAACAAAATTGCATCATCTAGACATCTTGGTTTTCAGCAATACTCATCTAAAATTTTTCAGAGGGTTGACTGTTCAAGTTTTCCAACATGAGTAAAAATTTGGTGACAGGTTGTGTTTGGAAAAAGAGACCTTAAGAAAAGGTGTCTTGGTGATGGGTGCACAGCAGTGTCCAAACTACACAGAGGGAGGGGTGCCTCAGAAGAAAGGGCTGGAAGTTTCCAAAAGGCCTTGAAAACCCTGTGGAGTACAGTTCTACTCTAACAGACAGGGTCACCATGAGTTGGAATCAAAGCAATTAACTACAAAGGGTAAGAATTAATTAGGCTGTCAGATAGCATGAGGAAGGGGAAAAGAAGAAGACAGGAAGAAAATTGACTTTTTAAAAACTTAGCGTGTAAAAATTTAGTTATACATTGTTAAAATTTGAATTATATGATTCAGTCTGTCACTGGGGACAAATGGACCTTCTCCAGCTTTGCTTCATTTGAACTGTTTTATGCAGGCAATAAATACTTAATTGGTTGATGTTTTAAAGTTTAACCAGGCTGCAGTAAATCTATATTTGGCACAAACTCAAGTAATACTGCAAGTAATTTCCAGTAGGATTAAAATTATCAGCATGTTTGTAAAATCCTAAAAGAAATACCAACCTCTGGAGTACATTTAGTTTTTATATTCTTAATTTCGGATAAAACATCTGTAACTTGTTCCATCAACAAATGATTCTTTTTCCAAGACCACATAATAAGGGTGGTATGTCTCCTTTCCATGCCATAGCATCCACGCAAGAGAAAGAAAGGAATTTGGCCTCTTTGATGAAGCTTGATTATCCAGCCAAATAACTCTCTTTGCCTTCCATACCACCTTATTTGCCCATCAGCTGGAAATAAATTTGTTTCAAACCCTACATGGTAGTTTTTGAATGTCTGAGTATCACAGATACAGGCATCGTTTCTTAACTATCTGTCATGACACTGAAATATGAAAAGGTGATATTGGACATCATTTAGGAGGTATAATAAATCCTTAACCCCATCCTGGGTACCTTTGGTCACATCAGGGAGCTGGGGCCTGTGTCTCAGACACAGGTGACTGAGAGAGCATAGCCCACTTATCAGTATACCCCCCTTCACAACTATTTGGTTAATAGCACTTGTTTTGTTTGATCTCTAGTTTCTCCTTGTAAATAATATATCATTTTGATATGTAAAGGTTGTTCGCATGAGCCCTTTTTTCCATCCCAAATGCTACCATCTCAATCTGGGGCTCTTGGAACCTTTATTTCAGACTTTTGGCGTACTCTCCCTGTGGTCTCTCTTTTCCAGTGGAAGTCTCTGCCAGCCTTTCTTCCACACACTTCCTAGGCTGACCATCCTGAAATGCAGATGTGACGTGGACGTCCTGCTGCTTAAAACCTTTCATAGCTCCCCCTTCCACCTCGCCTTCAGGCCACCTCTGTGCCCTTGCACAGCGTATCAAGGCTTCCTCGTGCCAGCCCCACCTCCTGCCTTTACTACAAGCCTTCGTTTGTCTTTCAAGAAACAGTCCAAGACTGAAGAGTTTACTTCTTGATTCTATTCCATTTTTCCCCTCTGGGGTGAGGGGTTCTGGAAGAAACCTGGACATATATACATTAGCCTTTATTTCATGAGATGATATACCTCAAGCACCTCTTTCTGTAGTTGCACACCTTGTCTTTTGCATGCTGATCTCTCTTTCTGAGCCAGTGAGGGATTGCTAAGAAAGGAAAATGAGGGCAGACATGGAACTTTCAAATGACAGCCCCTCCCCAAATATTTGGAAAACAGTAAGCCACTCAGCAAATGAACTGCCTTAGAGAAGATTACAATAATGTTGACCTTAATTTCTTTTATTGACTTTCTGTTTCTTGGAAATGTGTCTAATCAGCTACTATTAACTGTCTTGGAAAATGTTTTGGTTTACAGAGATTTTTTTTTTTTTTTTTTTTTAAATTTATGGTCACCACAAATTCAAGAAGTTTATGCTGAGAAATGTTACTCTTAGTAAAAAGGAGAAGCCTTAGGCATATGGTAAGATGCAATCATATTCTTCAGTTTTCCCACCAAAAATGAGACTTGTCAGTTTTCACACCACTGATTTGCTGACAGTCTTGCTTGTTCAGATGGGTTGCTGTTGGAATATGGAAATACTGCAGCTTAAGCCCGTTTAGATGAAACTGCCCGTTTTTTAAATTAGGTTCAGAGCTTACCAGTTATCGTTGAGTTGATTTTGACTCATGGTGACCAACACCCCCCCCACCCCCTCACCCCCCCCCGGCCAACATGTATCAGAATAGAACTGTGCTAGGGTTTTCAGTGGCTGATTTTTCGGAAGTAAATTGCTAGGCCTTTCTTTCGAGGCACCTCTGGGTAGGCTCAAGCCTCTAACCTTTTGGTTAGACAAGCCCGTTAACTCAGAGACTTCTAGACTCAGAATGGTGGTGGCTACCTCAGAGTATAGACCTTCGAACAGCTTCACATTTTCATACATCCTGAAAAGGAATTTCATGTAGATTAGCGTTTAGAATGTCTAATTCCAAGGGAAGATTTTAGGGGTAGAAAATGTGAATTAAAATGCCTTATCCCCTGTTGCAGTGTTGTAGAAAGCACTTGTAGTTGCCCCTTCAAAAGCAGTTTAAAGATATTCCACATTCGTTTGGGTACTTGGTACTCAAGAATTAGACTGTTGAAGGTTTTGGAGGATTAGTGGGAAAACGAGGTACCGGAAGCTTGGTTTAAGGTGGTAAAAGAATGCATGAAAGGCATGTGGCAAAGTGTTGACTTTTGCTGCCCGGCTCTCACGGCATGACACGAGTCAGACCCTTTTGTCAGGATCTGCATTCTCTGGTCGAATGGGAATTTCATTTTTATAAATAGGACTGAAACAGTGGCCTAGGAGGGAATTCTCAGTGTTAAGGGGGCGGTGAAGATAGGAAAAAGTGTAAGGCCGTCTTCTGTTCATTAGGCTGTTGTCGTTAGGTGCCATTAAGTCAGTTCTGACTCATGTAGACCCCGTTTGTGCCGAGTAGAACTATGCTCCATAAGATTTTGAAGGCTGTGACCTTTCAGAAGCAGATCACCGTACCTGTCTTCCAAGGGTCCTCTGGGTGGGTTTGAACTGCCAACCTTTTGGCTAGTAGTTGAGCGCTTAACCGTTTGCGCCACCTGGGGACTCCTCTTTCGTTAGACTAAGGAACTTAATAATAATGTTAAAATTAAAGTTTACTACTTATATAATAGGCCTGGCTATAAACATATAAATTCTTATCTTGTATCAAATTCAAGAAGGATGTTGTGACATCGTACTGGGTGCAGTAAAATGAATTTTTAAGTCATTATAGCTTGCTGTCTTCTCTGTAGTCCAGGGCACTTCAGAATCTGCTTTCTGGATGTGCAGGCGTAAGGAACTGTTATCCTTTGCTCTAAATATTTTGCCTTGCTCTATTGTTGACCCTCCCCTTTTCGATTCAGGGGGAGGCCTCCTGGACAGCTGGTGGCGAGGGCAGCTGTGGTGACTCGACTCTAGTGGGCCCCTGTGGATGCAGCTCCCAATTTAGCTATTGGGTTTATGCACAAAATGCCAGAGCACAGCAATCTGAGCTCTTGCTTTCTGTCTAAATAAAAAGGCAGATGCCTCACACATGTTTTCATGAATTGACATAAACCAGGGAAGGAAAGAATGCTGATATTCAGTAGGAACCCTGTGCTTGTAATTTCTAGGTTTACTCTAAGAGTACATGCGGAAAGCCACCCTGCATCTGTGCTGACACTGGATTGGGAGGAACAGCTCTTTTAAGCGCCTGAGTAATGAGGCAGGTGGGGTGTCAGTATGTCTGATGGACCCCAGTGACAGGAGGGCTTTCCTGGGCCAGTGTTGCCTCATGTGGCCAGGGAGGACCATGGCCAAGAGGGAGAGGGTCATACCCTGAGTCACCTGTATTTCTGTATCAAGAAGAGCAGATGCTTGAGTCGTGGAATTAGCCTGCTGAGGAGCATTAGGTCTGGAGCACAGCCTACTGGGAGACCTAAAAATATGTCCGAGGAAGGGTTTGCCCCTTTTCTTGAGAAAGACATTGGCTTACATGACCTTTAAGAAGTGTCTGACAGCTCCCAACAAACTGTTGTTATAAATTACACTTGGTTAATTCTGTCTCTACTTGGGCTCAGCTATTTTTTGAAACTGAGTTTCTCTTTGAATGTAGAGGCTGGAAAGGGAGGGGGTGGGCCCTGGGCATTCCTTAGAAGTTGTGGTGGGCTTATATTGATCTGACAGTGAGTGCCATGCACGCGTCAGCGTTGAGTTAATGGATGGTGTGCATTTGTAAGCAGTTTGTGGCTGTCAGGTACAGTCCAACTGTCATGTGGGCTTAGACTTAAACAGCCTTGGATTCATCAGCCAGCTGCAAACACTTGGGAAATGACTGGTACCATGAAAGAGGATCTAGAATTGCATCTCTGGCTGGCTACCTGGCATGGCCACCGTCCTTTTGTATGATTTGAAGAACTTGTCAGTGCCTGCCTGCTCACACATGGCACAGTGTCTCTCTGTGTGTGCTGCCTTAGGTGGGAGATAGTGTGGGGCCTGAGGGTGAGGCCAGAGTAGGTCTGTTAAATAAGCTCCTAGTTAGTTTTACCTGTGGCTGGTCCTGGCTAGCTCAAGGCAGCTGGCTGGCTTCATAACAAGCCTTTAGATGACACCGGCTAGAACTTTGGTGTTCAATATTTTTCACCTCACACTTTCGAGCTTTTTAAAAGCAGTGTTTGCTTAGCATCAAAACTAGCTTATAGGAAAGAATCAGGAGCCCTCGTGTTCGGCTAGTGTCCTTTACCTTATCTTGTGATTAGCTTTGATGCTTGATAAATTTCTTTCTAGTTCCAGCAGGTTTGTGACCAGCAGGGCCTGCCTGCCTGGTGGTAGTTCAGGATAATAAGTAGAAAGTCTTACAATCTGGGTAGTATAAATAGCAAATGTAAACATGTCCCGCTAGTCTTCCATTTCAGCTGATGACGCCACAGTAGCTGCTGGATTGATGTGTATCACTGTCTCTTTCATCCCCACCCTTTTCTTACCCCAAAGACAAATGGTGAGGTTAAATATGGCCATGACTCAGCCAAGTGCTCAGCCGAAACCTAGTAGTGGCCATCAGGAAAATACAGTCACAGGACTTGTTAGAATTGGCATGCATCTCCTTCAGCTGTTCTTAGTTTTCACTGAAGTTTCATTAGCTTATTGCCAGAATTTACAAAGTATTCCTGGGCACATTTCAAAAACAAAAATATATTTTAAATGAAAGTATAGATTAGGTGTAAAGAATAGATTAGGTGCCGTGTGATTTTCATGTGTGAGGACATACAGTTGAACAAAGTCTAACCTTTATGTTTAGATAACAAGAAAAAGAGATGTTTTTGAATTTTCAAATACTTACTCAGGCAGTCACCGTGAAGCAAGTAGATTACTTCTTTTATAAGATGTTCCTCATTTTTATATAGTTAGTTGGCTCTTAAAAACTTCAGTTGGACCAAGAGTTTGTGGAGCTGGTATTTCAAGGATTCTAAATTTGAGGCAAGACTGAGATTATACACGATTAATTTTTAGTATAGGAGTTCCTGGGAAGCGCGAATGGTTAAACACTCGACTACTGAGCAAAGGATGATGACTGGAACCCACTCAAAGGTGCCTTGGAAGACAGGCCTGCATAGCTCTACTCTGACACACGTGGGGTTGCCATGAGTCAGAATCAACTTGATGGCCACTCACAACAACGATTTTTAGTAACGGTTAAATCTTAAAGTGAAAAATACAATTAGGGGTGAGTTGCTTAATGTTTTTCTACCCTGTAGAAAATGTTTCAGAGCAATAAAGGTGATATCTGTTGTTGTTAACATATAAACGTGACTCTGAGTCCAAGGAGGGTTGCTGGCAGATCTTTTGGAATAATTGTCCAGAATCAGCAGTCAGCGAGAAAACAACACTAACCTGCAACTGGGACATCGAGCCATGGCTGCCATGAATGCTTGTGGCGGTTTTGGATCACATGCCAGTTCTAGGGGATGGCAGGTCCTTGTCAGCTACTAGTGGCAGCACCTACATGGATAGGCAGTCTATACTGAGGGACAGAGGGTGCCACCTGAAGGCAGAGAACTATAAAGGAGTCAACACAGGAAGGGGTGGGGAGATTACCAGCCAGAAGAGAGACAGAAAGAGGCCTACAAGAGTCCCATGGATCCTAAACCCTCAAAAACCAAACCCGTTGCTGTCAAGTCAATTCCAACTCAGCGATCCCAGTAGACCCCACAGCCTTCCACCTAGATTGGTGTACAACCTTCACCGCTATAGGAGTGGGAATGCTGTTTCAATAAGGCATATAACTTTTATTCTGACTGTATTAGGTTATGTGATTAAATGCTATACTTAATTTTTTGAAAAGGTGGCACATTCACATGGCTGAAACTTTGAATATTATGGAAAGATTTCTAGTAAAATACCCCTCCTGCCTTGTTCCCCTTCTCCTCCCCAGTTTGTTCTGTTCCCTTCCCCAATGTTGTTATTCCCAGTGTTATTAATCCCGTTTTTAATATGTGTGTGTGTATATGTATTAGATATATATGTAGATATGTATACATGTATACACATATATATTTGTGTGCATATATATGTGTATATATACACACATATATAAATTTATCCCCTCGTTTTAAAATAAAAAGGTAACATACCATATACTATACACTGTCCTTTTTCACTTAATATTTCTTGAGGCGTTTTTCATATTAGTACATAGAGAACTTTCCATTTCTTTTTTAACAGCTGTATAATATTCTGTTGCATTGATATATGAATCTTTATTTAATCCTGTTGATGGATATTTAGTTTGTTGATAGATGTTTAGTTTGTGGTTAGTTCTTGAACATTGTAAATAATACTGCAGTGAATAACTTTGTATATATGCCATTGTCATGTGTGCAAGTTTATCTGTAGAATAAATTTCAAAAGGTGAAATTGTTGAGTTAAATGGTCTGTGCACTTACAATTTTGATGTTATTGCTCGCTGCCACTGAGTTGGCTCCCGACTCGTGACCCCTTGTATAATGATGCCACTGATCTTTACATTAGTAGCCAACTGCAGACTGTGCCACAAAGATCCCTAGGTGGTGCAAATGGTTTGCAGCTGGCTGCTAATCAAAAGGTTGTGATTCAGACCCACCTGGCAGCATGTCAGAAGAAAGGTCTGGAGGTCTGCTTCCGTAAAGATTACAACCAAGACAACCCTATGGAGTTCAATTCTATTCTGTAACACATGGGGTTGCCATGAGTTGGAATTGACTTGATGGCAATGCCTCTTTTTTTTAATTTTTAAATGTGGGTTAGCTAAGAGTAAATAAATCATCCAAGCCAACCCCAGATTGGAGATAATGTGGGCTGGTAGTTCTCGTTTTGGGGAATGGATTTGATAGAGACTGTTAAACAGTTGTAATATTTTTGTGCTCAGTGTTAGTATTGGTTAGATGAAATCACCGTTTGTTTAAAAACAAGTTTTTTTTTTTTTGAGCCATCGGAATGGAATGGGCAGACCGTAGGATGTCATAAGACGTTGTGTTTTCATTAAAAAAATCAGTGTCCTACAGCTGGAGGACATACTTCAAACAGATTTCAGGTGACACAAAACTGATAGAAATATCTAATATGTTCTGTGACAAAGTCGAGATCTCAGGAGGTTGAAATGAACTAAAAAGGTGAAACATAATTGAGATAAATGTCCTACCTCTTAAGGTAAAAGTTTTAATTATATGAGTATAGAAAAAGACCTGAAAAAACAATTTCTCTTAATAGACAACCTACTGTGTTTTAGTTGACTACATTTATGTTTATAAAGCTTTACAGCATGAGGTGGCCTATAAAGCTTTATGTTCTGGTAAGGAGACATAAAGTGCCCACGAGTGCAATAGTGTGTACACCACATCTTAAGAGAACCCCTAATGGTTTGAGGGTTTCCTGAGCAGGACATGGGAGGAGAGTTTGGTACATTCAGAGGGCTTGGGGAGCCCTGGCCTGGCAACTGGGCAGGGATATACCAAGCCTCTTTCTGACCTCTGTCTGCCCTGAGGAAGGAGTGGCTCCTGAACACAGCACAGTACCATGAACAAACTTGACTGAGGTTTGAGCAAGCTTGATGCCTGGTTGGGGATGTGTCTTCAGTGGGTGGAGAGTTGAATTTGGTGGCCTCTGAGGCCCCTTCCAAATCTCAGATTCTGCTGTACTGGACAGTCTACATTTTGTTTTAATTTTAGAGCTGCTAACATGTGGTTTAGAGATGAGTTTATCATTATAATTTAGGTTATATAATACAATAAAAGGAGGCTGTGCTATGACTGTCCTTTAAGTGGGAGGGCTAAAGGAGGTTTCCAGAGAAGCAAGAGAAACCATGACTGTTTTGCAGAGAGTGAGTTTTGTCGAATGTAATTGTGATGATAAAATAAACTGGTGACTTGAAAAGTGCACTGTGACTGAAGAAAGGGCAAAGGAGACATGCAGCATGTGGGAGCGGAGTCTCCATGAACAAGTCTTGCGTTTAGTTGGTAAAGATTGACTCCATTTGATAAAAACAAGGATTTAAAAAAAATTCTTTCCCCCTTTAGTGATCCTTTCTGAGCATTTCCGCTTTCCAGTAATCATAGCTTTGGATTTACCAAGAAGGTTCTGCCTGTCTCAGTGAACTGTGTTTTTCAGGGCAGTTATTACAGCTGGCATGGGCGGCTGAGAACCATCGGGACCACGGCTGTTCTGGAGGTTCTCTTCAGAAGGAGACCCTGATTGCTCTTTATTTTTGCTCTTGTTGTTTTACTCTGATCTGTAATTTAAAACCCATCGTACAAAGCGTCTACAGAATGCCAACTGGATGCTAGTTGAAAGACTTTCTTTTTCTTTCTCTCTCTTTTTAAATAGGACCGTCAATTTTGGTGTTTGCTCTTTAGAAGTTGGTGAGATGTGTCTTTTGGTTTCCTTAACTTCAGTGGACCAAAGAGGTTGAAAGCAGAATCACCAGTTTAAGATTTATGAGAAAGGTCTGTTTTCCTAGACGAGGAGCAGGAATACCTCAGGCAACTTAATCGTACATAGATGAGGGACGGACCAGCGGGTTTCTGGAGTCAGTTCTCTGTTTACAGCCCAGGAAGTTGTGACCTCAGGGGCCTTTGTGTGGATGCTGGGGGCCCAGTTGTGCGTGTCCCTCTGGGACATGTTAGACTCACACGTGGAAGGGGAGGCGGGTGGGACCAAGACAGTGCTTGAACTCAACTGACACCTTCTCTCTGTGAAAAGCAGTTGCTCACCTCCTATATCATTATGACTGTGTCTTGACTTTGCTCACTGTGCTGTGTCATATATTTGCCATTCTCCTTGTCCCTCTGTCTGCATTTCCCCATGGATGACATCGGTGATAGAACGTGCTTCCAGGTCACCAGCGACATCTTTATTGCCAAATACGGGGATGGGGGGGCTTTTTTCCTGGTGTGCCCTCCCCCTCTCTTAAGTACTGGAGGTCCTTCAGTACCTGTAGTGTTTTACTTCTTCTCCCCCTCTGGCTCCTCTGAGCATAGGCTCCCCTGCTTTCTCCCTCTCTCTTCCAGCTGAGTCTCCTTTTGCCTTTCTCTGCTCATGCCCTGCTGTGGCCCTTTATTCCAGTCTCCTCTGTCCACTCCCCTCCTACTTGCCCTCTGTCAACCCATGCATGTCATGTCCAGCAGGCCTTTCAAACTCATCATGTCCGCTGTGTAGTGTCACCTAACCCAGAGGTCTGGCTACCTCCCTTCCCAGCCTGTTCACTGAGTCTTGCTGGCCTGTGGCTGAGTCTGTCCTCTGAGTATCTTCCAGCCTTGTTTTCTGCCATCCGTTCATACTCTGCCTTGGCTCAGGTGCTCTTGCTGTCTCTCATCCACACCACTGTGAGATGCTCCTCCTGACTCCTGTCTCCAGCCTTAATCCTGTGGCTCATCCTGCACTTTGGCACCTGAATTTTCACTCTGAAAATCAGTTCTGATCCTGAACTGGCCACTCTGTGGTCTCAGGTTGAGCTCAGACCCTTCACAGCCTGGCCCAAGCAACGGGTCTCATCTTGACACCCTGAACTCCAGCAGTGTTAAATACAGTCAGGTGCTGACACAGGCCTTTTAGGATTGATGTTATCTGCAGCAAAACAAAATCAATGTGCCAGCAAGAGACGATATGAAAGTTTCTAGCCAGCAGAGAATGCTAAATGGAAAGAACAGGACAATACCTTAGTTATCAATAAGAGTTGTGTGAAAAGCCCTTGACTATTTTAATTAAGAGTACTTTTTAACTCCCTGGAGAAGGACATCATGCTTGGTAGAGTACGGGATCAGCGGAAAAGAGGAAGAACCTCAACCAGTTGGATTGACACAGTGGCTGTAGCAATGGGCTCAAGCATAACAATGATTGTAAGGATGGCGCAGGACCAGGCAGTGTTTCATTCTGTTGTATGTTCGACTTGATGGCACCTAACAACAACAACAACTTTTTTACTATGGTTAATGTATAGGTTTTCTAAAGACTTTTCATAGACACACCCCCAATTCGGACCCCCTAGCTGCGTTTTCAAAAGATCTGAAGTTTTTCAGCCATGGATTTTCTTTCCCTGGGGTTGCAGGGGACAACTGTATCTTGATCACCTGGCTCTCTTCCACAGGACCTTGTTGGTGTCTTGTTAAACCCTTGGATCTGCCTCAGAATTTAGCAGAGGGTCAGTGAATGCTAAGGGAATGAAAAAATGAATCCCCTCCTGTTCTAGGACTAAATCAGCGCTTCTTAAATCTCAGTGGGCGCGTGAATCTTCTGGATACCTCATTAAATGCAGATGATGCTTTAGTAAGTCTGGGCGGGACCAAGATGCTTTGTTGCTAACAAGCACCCAGGTGCTGCTGATGTTGTTGGTCTAGGAGCCGCACGTTGAATAGCTAAGGATGAAACTAGTAGCTAACCAGTTGCCATCGGGTCAAATCTGACTCATAATGACCCCATGTGTGTCAGAGTAGAACGTGCTCTATAGGGTCTTCAATGACTGATTTTCAGAAGTATGTTGCCAGGCCTTTTTTTTTTTGAGGCATCTCTGGGTAGAGGCCAACCTTTAAACTTTTACTTAGCAGCTGAGCTTGTTAACCATTTTTTACTACCCAGGGACTGCATTGAACCACTGACCTTTAAAAAAAAGTAGTGGAACGCTTGGGTTGAGCCACCATCCACTGAGGACCAGGCCTGCTGTCACCCTCTGCAGCGGGAGCAGGTGCTGGGGCATTCCAGAGAGAGAGCCTTCTCTTCCTCACAGTGGATGTGGTTGCCCCTCTGATCTCCATCCTCCCTTACTTATTCTAGGAGCTTCTTGAAAGGGCTGCGGGTGGAATGGAAAGGGCCTGAGCACTGTCCCCAGTGACTAGGCGACCCTGTGAGTGGAGACCCTCAGTCTCTGCATCTGTAAAATAAGGGGGCTCGACTGGATGGTCTCCTCAGCCCTCGTAGTGTGCATATTCTGCCACCATCTGCCGACACCTCTGACCACTAAGACCTGAGGACCCCCGTGGGGCCAGCCCTCAGAGTGTGAAGAGTATCCTGAGGCGGGGGTGGCTGAGGCTGAGTTTGAAATTTTTGTTAATGAACCCAAGCACCTTTGTGGTAGAAAATCCCCAATAAATAATAAACTCTATTAGTATCTTTCCACAGATCTACATAGTTCACATACTTGTCATTTTTAAATGGCTCAGTAGTTAAAAATTCCCTGGGTTGCCTGAGTAGGCTGTGTGCAGCCATTCTCCTGTGGCTGGGCACTGGGCTTCTCTTTAGGTTTTTTCTCCTTGTATTTGAAATGGTGGGACTGTGACTATCTGCTGAGATTATCTTCCTCCTCCCCCTGGATTGTTGCTTTGTAAGCTTTTAAAATTGGCAGCTCACATGATCAGATCATCCAGGTACATGGTTTTATAGTCTGCTAAATTTATTTTATAATAATGTCTTCCCCAATTGTAACTACACAATCATTTGCATGATTTAAAGTCTGTCTCTGCCACTAGATTCTCAGTTCCCTGAGGACAACCCTCTGGCCTGTCTCTGTCATTGCAGCATTCTCAACCCCTAGAGCACTGCCTGTCTCGATAAAATAGATTAGATGGTCAAATATGTGCTCCATAGCTGGACTGCATGAATGGTCAGGTTTGTCTCCATCAGAGTCCTGCCTGCCTGGCCACCTGTCCACCAACACATGTGAGCATCTACGTGGGCCAGACGTTGGGGAGGGACAGAAGGGAGGGCATGGGGCCTGTTTTCAGGTAGCTCAACTTCAGCAGGGGAGAGAAGGAAGGAAACAGCCAATTACTCTTCTTTGTGGTAAGTGCCAAATAATGTGGAAGCATAGGGTGCTGTGGGAACATAGAGGACAAGGGCCAGAAGGAGGCTAGGGCTCAGGAGGCAGTCCACCTGAAGGCTGGGAAGACTGAATTGGGCCTGGAAGGCTTTACATGCGTCCTGAAAGGCCTGCAGCAGGCTGCTGGGTGGCTCGATAGCCATTGTGGTGGCCACAGCCCTCTCTGGTGGAATTCTTCTCAGCTTTGTGTTTGCTAGTGGGCACCTTTATTTTTATTTTTAGGGTCATTGTAGAAACGAGCAGTTTGGTACTTTGTAAACCACATGTTACAGGGGAAGGAGGCATCACACAAACAGCTATGCTATGCAATTGCCTTTATGCTGTTAATTATAGACACCACAGTCAAGCACTGTCTCTCAATTTTAGATGCAGTGCCTGCCCTGTGGAGCCAAATGTACCTACTCATAGAATTGTGGACTCACTGGATTTGTTTTGTAGTGCTAGGAGGGACTTTACCTAGTGAAGGAAAACGAAAAACAAAGCAAAAACCCCAGAAAACAAAATGAGAAAGGCCAACTCTGGTTATGCTAAGTTAGCATTTCTAACTTAAGTTCATCAAAGTCAGAGAATAAGGCTGAGAGGAAAGAATAATAAATTACTGACTACAGAGTGTTTCCTCTATGAGTCATGATGTGCATGTCATTACTTTTCACAGTTTAGAAATGTCCTCACCAGCGACTGGAATACCCAGGAACTTCCCGACTAGGGTACTCCATGTGTTCTCGGAATACCCCTCCACTTCCATCCCTTCATATTCCCCTTCCCATTTGCTCTGCTTCATGAAATGTGTTTCTAAGACTGTAATTCAGGCATTCTTCTAGGTGGCATTCTTTGAGCTGAAAATAAGTTTATGGAGGCCAACAGATGATTTTTTTTTTCTTTCAAGGTAGATTCATGATAACATGTTTATCATACAGAGAATGTAAGGGATTTTCCACAGTTAGCTCAAAAGTAGTAGATTTATTCCTTATCTTTTCATAAACAGATGGAACTATTTTTCTCTGTTGCAATTTCTTTTCCCCAGATAATTTTCTTCTGTTTGCATTTGAACCTCTTAAATCGATATGCTTATGTTTTCATCCAGGCTGTTTCTTTGTCTCACCCTACGTGGTTGCACCAAGATGCCCTGGTGCTATAGTGGTTAGGCATTCAGCTGCTAACAGAAAGGTTGGTAGTTCTAACCCACTCAGTAGCTCCACATTAGAAAGACATGACGATCAGCTTCTATAAAGATGACAGCCTAGAAAACCTTATGGGCCTGTTGTACTTGGTCACATGGGATCACAATACTGTAAGTCGAAATGGACTTAATGGCATCTAACAACAACAACACCTGGTTGCACAGGAAAAATACAGACAACCTTTCTAAGCAATGAGAATTTGGTGGAATAATTTTGCTTTTCAATTTTATAAAAAATGTATTTTAACTTTTCATTTGAAACAATTGTAGATATCCCCCCCTAAAAAATGCAAACATAGTACATAGACTTTATGTCCTTCGCTCAGCTCCCCCAAATGCTAACATCTTATAAACCATAGTACAAGTATCAAAACCAGGAAATTAACATTGCTATAACATTATTAAAGGAGCCCTGGTGGCACCGTGTTTAAGTGCTTGGCTGCTGACTGATAGGTCTGCAGTTCAAACCCATCGGCTGCTTTTCGGGAGAAAGATGTGACCATCTGCTTCCGTAAAGACTATAGCCTTGGAAGCCCTATGGAGCAGTTATACTCTGTCCTGTCAGGTTGCTATGAGTTGGAATCGACTTTGACCGCAGTGGGTCTGGTTTGGTTTTGGTTATAACATTATTAACTATTTTATAGACTTTATTCAGATTTGCCAATTGTCCCACTATTTTTTTTTCTTCCTGGTCCAGAGTCCAATTCTGCATCCCCTCCTGGATCACACATTTTATTTTAGTTGCCATGTCTCCCTAGTCTCCTCGGTATGGGATTGCTTGTCAGCCTTTATCTTTCATGATCTTTACACTTTTAAAGTGTAGTGACCAGTTATTTTATAGAATGTCCCTTAAAATGGGTTTGTCTGCTGTTTCCTCATGATTGCATTGTAGTTACGTATTTTTGACAAGAATACCACAGAAATGTACTCTTCTCAGTTCACCGTACGGGGAGTGCCTTAGTTTCCTAGGGCTATTGTGCCACAAACTGAGTGACTTAAAACAACAGAAAGTTAATCTCTCACAGTTCTGGAGCCTAGAAGTCCAAAATCAAAGTGTCAGTAGGGCCATGCTCCATCTAACGGCTCTAGGGAAGAATCCTTCCTTGCCTCTCCCTAGCTTCTGGTGGCCCCTAGCAATCCAATCCTTACTTCTGTTTTTCCTGTGTGTGTCTCGGTGCATCCTCTCCTTTTCTTATAAGGACACTAGCCATTGGATTTTGGGCCCACGCTAACCTGGTATGATCTTAACTAATTTAAAACTGCAAAGACCCTATTTTCCAGACAGGGTCCCATTCCGAGGTTCCCGATGTACATGAGTTTTTGGGAATACTACTGAACTTAGTTTAAGGAGGGTACATGATGCCAGTATGTCTCATTACTACTCATGTTACGTTGATCACTTGGGTAAGGTCTTATCTGCAGGATTTCTCAACTGAAAAGTTAGTATCTGCCCAGTGGCGTCACTAGGGAGGTGTGGGGGGTACGGACTGCACCTGGTGACTGTCAGAGGGGGTGACACCAAAATGACTGTCTGTAAAACTTTTGTGCAGTGTTTCAGCAGAAATTTATTATTTTTTATAAAAATATCCCTGAAGTTATAACAACAACAACAACAAAATCTTGTAAGCCCAACTTGCACGTACCAATATACCTACAAGGCTAAAACTCTGTTAATGTACTTTTTGAACCTTCTAACGCACTCCAGTCAGAGCTGTCATTATTACTCAATTACAATGATGCTTCAAATCACGCGGTTTCACCTGCTTGTGCTACAAGCACACACTGTTATTTCCATTGCTGCTGGGGTTTTTATAGCCACTGAATTTGTCAAAATGTCTGGTACTTTAGCTACACTACTGTGCTAATCAGCATGGGGGTGGTGACACCATGAGTTACCACACTGGGTGACACCAACCCTGGTGATGCCAATGTGTTCTCCCCCCCTCTTAATGAATAAATGTGAGGAAATACTTTGAGGTTATGTAAATATTCTGCTTTTTATCATACTTTTATAATTCTTGCATGCATCAGTCATTACTCTTTGTGTGTGCCAAATAGTAATATTCTATTTCTATCATTCCTTCTGCATTTATCAGTTGAAATTTTACTATAAGGAAGAGCTATCCCTTCTCCATTAACACATTTATTTATTAATGTTAGTATGGACTCATGGATATTTCTTTTATTTTATAGGCTGTAATCCACTGCTATCATAATATATTTTTTGCTCAGATTATTCCAGATTTGGCCATGAGGAGATCTTTCAAGAACTCCTGTGTCTTTTAAACATCCCCTCATCGTTTCTGAGCACTTTCTTATTTTCTGGCACCTCAAGATGTTTCTTGGTCGTCTTGTACTTTCCCTGCTCAGCCCTGGAACCAGCCATTTCTCCAAGGAGCCCTGATACCCTTCAGTAGAGAATGGTATTTAGAAACCAAACTCTTGGGTGCTGGGTGTGCTCACTGATTAGGGTGTTGCTGGTTTTATACCTTCTCAGAGGACGGAGCTAGAAAATGTGTGTCTATATAAATATAGACATACATATTTAGCTATTACAAACTATTTGTACTGATAGGACTAATTTTAATCCAGCACTACAGGGATTATTGTAGTCTTCCCCCTTGTAACTCCTTTCTCTGTCAATGAGAAACCTGGCTCCCATTAGCCACAACGTGTTTACTTATTTGCCATATTAGCATAAACATGAAAATATTTTCAAAACTCTTATGTACCTGTGGGAAAAAACTTAATAACTAAGGTATAATATTTATTGTACGGTCCTTTTTGTAACTGAAAAAAAATATGTTTTCCAAAATAACTTAGGTTGGTTCTTTTTCTTCTCTACCCCTTTCAGTGTGGCTATATTACTCATTTACAATACAGTTAGAGTCATTTGTAATACAGTTAATTTCTTACTTTTTTGTACTCCATTTTGGATTCCTCTCACATGCTGGTTGGTTTTGCTTATTTTTTAAATATCTGAGGAACATAAGCATGGTTTAAAAATCAGAACCATACAGAAAGGCATACTCAGAGAAGTGTTGATTCCTTCTTATTCCTATACCCTACCCCTATTCCCCCATTATTTCCATCCTGTTTCTACCCACACCCTGTAGGTAACCGTCATGGATTGAATTGTGTCAGTATGTGTCAACTTGACTAGTCCATGATTCTGAATATTGTGATTGTCCACTATTTTTTCATCTGATGTGATTTTCCTATGTGTTGTAAATCCTACCCCTATGATGTTAATGAGGTGGGATTAGCGGAAGTTATGTTAACGAGGCAGGACTCAATATGCAAGACTAGATTGTGTTTTAAGCCAATCTCTTTTGAGATATAAAAGAGAGAAGGGAGCAGAGAGACAGGGGGACCTCATACCACCAAGAAAGCAACGTCAGGAGCAGAAGGAGTCCTTTGGACCCAAGGTTCCTGCACTGGAAGCTCCTAGACCAGAGGAAGATTGATGACAAGGACCTTCCTCCAGATCCAACAGAAAGAGAAAGCCTTTTCATGGAGCTGGCACCATAAATTTGGACTTCTAGCCTCTTAGACTGCGAGAGAATAAATTTCTCTTTGTTAAAGCCATCCATTTGTGGCCTTTCTATTATAGCAGTACTAGATGATTAAGACAGTAGCCAATCTTCTAGTTTCTGGTTTATCATTCTTTATCTCTTGTTGCACAAATGAGCAGATACGTGAATACTGTATCATCTCCTTCTTTCTTACATGAAGGGCTATATACTATAGCTGCTTTTTTTGTACTTTGATTGTTTCACTTACTCCAAATGTCCTGGAAGATCACTCCATATTTGTTCATAGAGAATTTTCTCATTCTATTTTTTTTCTTCTTTTCCTTGTGGTTCACAGTCTTCCTCATTCTTTTTATTTCCTTATCCTTTTTTAAAAATTGAGGTAAAATGTACATAAAAAATGAGACATTTTTAGGAATACAGTTCAGTGACTTTAATTATGTTTACTGTGTTTTGCAACCGTTACCTCTATCTGTTTCGGACATGCTCACCAGAAACTCTTAATTTTCCCTTAAGTGCCCCTTAAGCAATAACTCCTCTTTTCCTCTTCTCACCTGTCTCGGACAACCATGAATAAATTTTGGTTTCTATGCATTTGCCTATTCTAGATATATAAGTGGGATCATATGATATGCGTTCCTTTGTATCCGACCTATTTCACTCAGCATAATGTTTTCAAGAGTCATCTATGTCGTGGCATGTATTAGGACTTTTTCTCTTTATGGCTGAAATCTTATTCTTTTTTTTTTAATCACAGGATGGTACTCCATTGTGTGGATGCACCATAATTTATTCAACCACTTTCCTACATATGGACATTTAAGTTATTTTCAATATTTTGCAATTTCAAAAAATGATGTAATGAATAACCTCATGGATGTGTATTTTCCTATTGTTGGAGAATAAAGTTTCTAGAAGTCAAGAGAGAAGTGCATTATGGTTTAGATGCTGCCAAAGATTGTGATAGAATAATTTGAATAGAACAGGCTTAGCCAACTATTGCCATGTGACAAAGGCAGTGGGTACAATGACATTTAGTGATTTTTTAGACATGGGCCTGGGTAGTTCTTTTGAAGGGTAGGGACTTGAACCATTGCCCTTCTCCTTCTCGATCTTCTAGGACAACTGTACAATATAGTGGAAAGAGAATAGGCTATAAACTCAACCAGTTCCAGATTTAGATAAGTCAGGCTTTTCCAAGTTATCCAGGAGACATATGGGCTGCTGCTTGTGGTGGTGAGTGAAAAATGATCTCTTATTTTAGGAAAAGAGCGTGGGCTGTGGGTGAGGTGGGGGTGGGGTTAAAACCTTCTGATTTGGAGCCCTGCCTTGAGTTTTAGTAGTATGATTCCTAAGTAGGCGTTTTATTTAACCTCCTTGAAAAGTGAGACTAATAAACACTAACACATGGAGGTACCTTTCACAGGGTCTGGTGGGGTTGATATGGTTGGTCTGGGGAATAAATAAACCATAAATGGAATGGTACATAGTAAAAGTTATTTCTCTTCTTCATTCCCCCGTCCAGTTCAATTTATTTGAAGTAGGAAGAGGGATTGTAAACTATCCCATTGACTGTGAGGTTGTGTTTAAAATTCCTATAAAAATAAGCTTTGTATTGCCTCAGTATTTGACGGCCTGGCTAAGGGCCTGGTTATGAAGGTTTGAGGTTCTGCCTTATCTTGTTTTCCCTCTTTCCAACTGGAGATGCCCTCATGGATGAGCTCCTGATGGGGGCCTCCCGGCCTCACAGATGTTTCCAGTAGTTACCCAGACCTTTTCTGTTTAGCTGCAGCAGTCGTGACTGCAGTTCTCCTGGATCTTTAACCTTCAGTCCAGTTGAAACTGAAGTTGCAGTTTCTTCCTAGATCAATTAATGTAGAATTCTGAATTCTGTACAGTTTCTCCAGTGCTATTGTTGCATCCAAAGCAGCAAAGCCTTCCTCCAGACGTCAGGTGATGATGATCCAATACCCTGCTTCCTGTATTGGATTAAGTCACATGGACAGGAACTTGTTGCTGGGGCAGCAGAAATCAAAGGGTTTAGGATTGCCAAGGAGTTGTCCTAAATTAATCCTGCTGTGAACCCAGCACTGATCCACACGGAGCAAGAAAGGTGTTTGAAAACAGGCGTTAACATGTGTGGTCACCCAAGCCCAGCACTCTAGGTTCAGAGCATGGGAATCTAGTCTTTCTGCAGCCTGGAAAGGACCCTGCGGGGGTCAGGATGATGGATCATCATTTGTGACAGTCTGAAATCACCAGCAACATGAGAAGCCAGCAACAGAGTCAGACTGTCTTTTAACAGCTTTAAATCTGCGTATTGATTTCTCTTACTCAGCAGCAGAAACCTCTGTGGGCAATTTCCTTTTCCAACATCGCTGTCTCATCAGCATCAGAAACTTCTCCACCCGGGAGGATATGGGATAATTACTCATGGGCAAGTTTTGCCTCACTTTTAATCCACACGTCCCAAATTGAACCCTTTTTGAACGGAGAGGCTTTGCAAGTTAGTGAGGATCAGCAAGTAAGTAGAGAGAACTGAGAGAGGAACTGGAGTTGGGAAGGTCTTGGAATCACATCCTGACCAGGGCTGGCCCTGAAGGAAGTCTGCCTGGTTAGCCCTGGCCAGTTCATACACGAGCTCCACTCTCATTCTTGTTCCCTACCACTGCCCACCCCCCACCCCACATGCTGCTGTAGTGTAAGTTAGGGCTCTAATTGATGTTAAATACATTAGTCTGCCTCCACAAGAACATGAGTCATTGAAAGGTGAACTGTCCTTACTCATCTATTTACCTACTGCCTGTATGGCTTTTGGTTTTCCTTGATAAAGACTTATCAAATGAGTGAGTAATTTCAAAGAACTATCTATCTGGGATCAAATCGACAAGAACAACTCAAAAGGGTAGATAGGAAGCTTAGGGGGCAGTGAGTTTATGTTAATGGAGAGGAACAGTCCGGAAAAGGTGGGTTAGAATGGTTGCACAACTTGAATGTAATCAGTGCCACTGAAATGTACACGTAGATGTAACTGGTGTATATTCCACTGTGTGTATTTTCAACAAAAATAAAATAAATTATTTAAAAATAATTAAAAAACAAACAAAAAAACCCAGTGAGTGAGACACCAACTGCCTGGGTGGAGGTAGAGAGAGGAAACGCTGCCTGTGCTTCCCTTCTGAGCATGCAGCCAGAAAGCCCTGGCAGCTTTTCCTTGGACCTGCTGTGATCACTGAAAAGGTGTTTCCAGACAGTATCGGGGCAGCTCCTTCTCTTTTGTATTTGAGATGTGTTTCTGGCAACCACCAAGGCATCTTTAAGATCCAGAGGTCATCAGGATGAGGGAAGCATATGACAGCATTCCTCAAACCAGTGCTTGCCACAACCAAAATATTCTTGAAATCTTTTTTTTCTTAGTTATTTGGAAACTCATTTGGACTGTACCTTCCACTTTATATGAGATATCACAGCTACTAACCGAAAGGTTGGCTGTTCAAACCCACCCGGAGATACCTTGGAAAACAGGCCTGGAGATCTGCTTCCAAAAGGCTCAGCCTTGAAAACCCTATGGAGCAGTCTACCCTGCACACATGGGGTCTCCAGGAGTCAGAATTGACTCAACAGTAACTAACAACCACAGCAGCAACAATGATTAATATAACGGTATTGTATCATTCATTCCACAAACCTCAGAATAAAAATGATGCCGAGGATGGATATTAACCTGTGTCACTGTGAATCTTCAGGAGATGAGTACACATTTGAGAAGCCCAGGCCCGAGTGTCTCTCAAGATACCATCAGTCACACAACTTGGTGCTTGACCATGGGACTTCAGGTTTGATTGGGTGGTAACGGTGTGTTCTCACCATCTTGACGTTGGCTAATTTGTTGGGTTTTAGGCACTGTCTGACATTTCAGAGCCTGGATTGGAACCCAAGTCCATCTGACCCCAGAACTTTATCACTGTTTTTACCCTGTTTCCCTCATTTGTACTTGCATGTTCCACAGTTTTACCATAGGGGATAATTAAATACATTCTAAAAGAGCAAGATGTAAAGCCTAAATAAAACCTTTTAACATTTTATGCGAATTAATCCTGGAATTGAAAAAAAAAAAAAAGACGTTCCTTTCCAGTTGTTCTGATGTACATAATAATTAGTTCATTCAGTAAATTTTTCTTGATTTGTATGTTTTAAGATATGAATTATTTAGGGAAAAATGCTTTCCAAGTCCAACTTCATTATTAATTCATTATTGGCAGGCTACCTGCTATGGGTAAATAGATGGTATTTCATCTGATGATGATGATGAAAATGACCAATTGTGGTGTGGTTTTTTTTTTTTTGAATAGAGTCATATTTTAATTACAGTTTGGTGTAGAAAAGAGAATTTGACATTTGAGGAACAGCCAGTGATAAATGTAGGAGCAGACTTCATGTGAGAGAAAAAGTAGCCAGAGGTGCTCTGCGTGGGTTGGAGACACTTAGGGCTGCGGGGCTCTGAGGTAAGACTGTCCATGGTATTTAAAAAAAATTTTTTTTTACTGTACTTTAGATGAAGGTTTACAGAACAAACTAGTTGCTCATTAAACAGTGCACATACTGTTTTATGACGTTGGTTAACAACCCCGTGACATGTCAGCACTCTCCTTTCTCAACCTTTGGTTCCCTGTTACTACCTTTCCTGTTCCCTCCTGACTTCTAGTCCCTGACCCTGGGCTGGTACGCCCTTTTAGTGTCGTCTTGTTTTACGGGCCTGTCCAATCTTTAGGATGTCCATGGTATTTTGAGGTGAAGTAGTTAAGATAGGGGAGTGTTTGACCAATATCATTCACAACTAGTATTTTTTTTTAAAGAAAATTCGCATTTATTATCATTTTTTAAATGAATCTTCAGTATTTGAAGTAACTGCTAAGAGAGCAGTGAACCCAGGAGGGCTAAACCTAGGTTCCAGTCTGGGGTCTTATATAAGAGTAATTTATAATCACTTTCATTTATTTACTTGTCACTACTGTAACAGTCTTCCATTTAGTTTCTTTCTACAAGCTACACATGTCACATGTTTACATTGTTGATCTTCTTAGCAAACCATTTCTGCTTATTTCCTTACCACTAGAGGGGGAAAAAAACCCAAATCATTTGAAAAACAACACATTTATAATCCTGTGATGCCTGATCCCAAGTTAATCTCATGAACCCCTCATAGCCCCATGCTGGTGGTCATCACTTACGGGATTGAGATAAGTGCAGTAAAGAAAAACATATTTTATACCTAATGTTTAAAATACTCAATAAAATTCTCAGATTTCACAGTTGGTTAACTCCTGTGTTGGTGTAGCCTTGTGAAGCCAGCAGGCCCAGGCTTAGAGTGATACTACACTAAAGAAAGAATCCAGCAGCCTAAAGTAATTCCAAAAGAGCTCAAATTGGTTATTTGCTTTTTTCAAAGTATTTATAAATCCCCCTTTCTCTCCTGTCCATGTCTAACAGAACTCAAAGCTGCCTACGAGGAGAAATCCAAAAACTTGCCGCTCACCCCATGCCTTCCCCCATGGCATTTCCCTCCTCATCCTTTCTCCTCTTTCCTTCAGTACAGCAGGAAGTAGATCAATTTAGCCTTTCTTTCATCCCCTCCCCATGTCCTGGATTCTATACACTTGTATTGAGAAAGGTCACCTAGCTGGAGCAGAGCCATCCTCATGGGCAAAGACAGGGGAACCTTAGAAGAGCCAAGCCAGATTCTCTGTGGTGGGAGGAAGGAAAGCTGGAATGCTTCAATTACTAGCCAACAGTTTTTGTCCCATCATGCATGTCATGCCTGTTTGTCAGAGATGCCATGTGTACTGAATGAATTTGACCAGTTGGGAATGAAATCTGGACTCTGGAGGACAGCTCGGTTCTTGGCATAGACCTCAGCCGTCCCCTGGACTTGGTGTTGGTTCATTTTCAGCCTCAAACTACCCAGTTCTCTGAGTTCCTTTCTTTCGTGCCTGTGAGTCCTTCTCTCAGATTTGCCCCTGTAAGTGTCCCTTCTGCCTTTTCACCATCAGCAATCTCATTGCTTGGAAGCTCCTCATAGGCAGGTTTGGGGAGACTCACCCCTTGGAGTGACTGGCCACCATTAGAAGCTGAGATCGCATCTCATTGTCATTGGGAGTTATGAGGATTCTCAGGGTGCCTTTTGGCATTTTATGCGCCACAAATGCTGGGAACATTAAGACTTTTATCTTACAGGTATCTCATGAGCTGTTTCAGTACTTGCGCCACCTTTCCAGGGTTGTAGGATCTAAGAATAGTTTTCCTTGGAGAATTAATGAAGAATAGACCTGTAATGCAAGCCAGTCTAGCTTGGAATTATTTACCATTCATTGTTAGTGTGAGTCAAGGGAAGAAGCCAAATGAATTTGAGGTGCCGGAAGAAACCCAGAGGTAGCTATACCTGCGTCTTAACATTTACGGACTAAATACCTTCCACCAGAGTTCTTGGTCAAGCTTGATTCTAGTTTGGTGTGGTACTGACTACACATTCATTTTCCATTAGCTTTTTGCATCAGATCAGATGCCATGAAGGCATCAGGATAAACTGTGTGTATAAAAATACCCTTTGTTTGACAAAGGTTTTAATTTATGTGATAATTTTGATCCTTTGCTGTAAGGTGGGTCAGGCAAGAATTGACAAAAAGAGTCTCCAAGTGTCAGCCCTGAGGACACACAGCTGGTGGGAAAAGGAGGACCTGAATCTTCAGAATTGGTCCTGTGACTCCAAATCGAATTCTGTCTCCCATAACACTCTGCTGTGGCAGCAGGTGTATGCCCCTAAGTGTTCACCAGTTGGAGCCTTGAAAAGGGACCTCAGGCCCAGTTGTTGCTTTTGTGGAGTGTATACCCTGTGGGGAGATGAGTGTCACACACATCTGCTAACCACCCACAATCTGGAAGTGGGGGCCCAGAGTAGAGAGCATGCTCACGGGGCCCAGAATGGGCTACAGCTGGGTGCTCATGAGTGTCAGGATGTGAATGAGGCCAGAGAGCGAGAGTGAAGAAGATGGCATTGTAGAAGCCAAGGGTGGTTATGGGCATGGGGGAGGTATCCTAAGAGGCAAGGCTGGAGTTAAGGTTTAGTGTAGGTGAGTGGGAAAAGGATTGGATTTGGAATGTGGGTTTGTAGGTTGGGTTTTTGTTGTGTTTATGGAGGTTGGCTTCAAGCAATTCTTATAGTGCTAGTCTTATTCTTAGCTTTTATATGTCAAAGAAAAGGTTATCATTTACTAATCCGAAGATAAGGAGCCCTGGTGGCACAATGGTTAAGACACTCAGCTGCTAACTGAAAGGTCAGCAGTTTGAACCCACCAGTGGTCTGGGGCGGAAAAGACCTGGTGATCTGCTCCCATAAAAATCACAGCCTGGGAAACCATATAGACCTGTCCTTCTCTGTTCTGTAGGGCCACTATGAGTTAGAATCGACTCAGCAGCACACAATAACGAGAACAATGACAACAATCCCAAGATGGTGCTCTTTATTTTGTTTTATTCTTCCTCATGATATTTTAAAATCCAAATGTATTGTCTACATATGGATCATGAGCCTGGGCATAGTGTTTATAATGCTTTTGGCAAGCAGAGAACTCCAACTCTTGGTCTCAGGACTTTCTACGCCTGGACAGCAGAGAAGGCCAGGTCCTGGAGACAACCCTCACAGGGCCAGGGAAGAAATACAATGGGCAGAGGGAGGAAGGGAGGGAGTGACTGCCTCCGCCTTGACCCACTCCCTGGCCCCTGCAGACCCAAACCTTTATTTTGAAGGCAATTCCCAGTGCAGACTTTCCAGTTCACTACCCTTTTTCATGATTTGTTTTTTAAGGAGTCTATTAACAACATACAGTTTGTCATTTCCCACTCATGTTTTTAGGTGCAGAAAGTGGGAAAAGAAGCCTATAAACCTGGAGGGGGATTTCGAAGTGTGAGGTCAAAGGCTGGGAAGAAGCTTAATGGGGAAATCTGTAGATGGGTGGGGAGCTGAGGATGCTTTTTTACGAGCTTTGCCCTCTGAACTAAAATGGGACTTCACTGTTAGATGTTAGGAGAGTTTTCTTAGTCTCAAGACTCACACTTTGTGATTCAAATGAGAGCCATCCTTGTCCAGCTTCCTCCATTGAAACGTTTCTCTTAATTACAACAGGTAAACAAGACTTTAAGTTGCCCTGGTGGTGCAATAGTTTTGTGCTCAGCTGTTAGCCAAAAGGTAGGTGGTTCGAACCCACAGCCACTCCGAGGGAGAAAAGACCTGACAATCTGCTTCCGTAAAGATTACAACCCTATGGGGGCAGTTCTGCTCTGTCCTCTAGGGTCCCTATGAGTCAGAACCGACTCCATAGCACACAACAATGAACAAGACTTGCAGACGCTGTGTTAAAGGAGGCAACATAGAGAAAGGAAGTGGGGTCTAACATGCAATTCCTGTCCTTTCTCCTGAATGCTCACTATTTTAGCTCTTCCCTTTTTCCCTTTAAGGCAATGGTAATCAACCCTGGATATACCTGAAAATCACGTGGTCCCTCCCGTATAGAAGGGGCTCAGTTAGTGTTAGTAATTCTGTCCCTAGCTACAGCCTGTTACTCTTCTCTAATCTCTTAGTGCACTAAGTGAGGGGAAGAACAGATGGGAAGAATGTTGAGTCAGTACAGACAAAATCTTTTTATATAATCACCAAAACTCATACCATACTTGATTATAGTAATTGGCTTGGTTAAAATTAACAGAATAAAAAAAGTTGTAGAAAAAATTCCTCTCATTAAAAACATTTAAAAATATCTTTTAATCATAGCCTGTTTTGCATTTTTGTGGCCACTCCGTCATGTTTTTGCTCAATTTCTTATTTCTGACTTTAATGTATTTTTGCTAATACATTACCTAAAGCCATTAAAAAACAGCAGACCTTGTTCCCCCTGCCCTCCCTCCCCGCCCAAACACTCTCAGTTCCATTCCCTAGGGGCAGCCTCTTTCAAATCATTCATCTATTTCCCATGGCATTTATCTTCATATCTCTGGATAATTTGCCAACTGCTATATATATATATTTTTTATATGTTCATCTTTTGGTTTTAGACATTTTCTTTTGACTTCCTACAGTGCAAGGTGAGAATTTTGCTCTTCTTCATCACATTCCCCACCAAACACACACATAACGTACACACACAGGCCACTTCTCCCTCACCTCCCAATATATATTTACAGTGTCTTTTTTTTGTTGTTCATTAAATAAGCATTTAGCATTTACATTATTAGAATTATGTCAATATTGCTCATAGCCAAGCTACACAGTGTACTATGACAGCATTTTCTTTGGACGTAATAATTGCTTTATTTTTCATGTGTTTTACTTTTCTTACCTATTATGAATTTATCCCTGAATGCTGACAGAGCCAGAAAATCTTTCCTCAATTTGGGTACACTAGAAATTCCATCAGTTCAGTTTGTTTCTTGTTGAAATGAGGAGGAGGAAGCATTTTCAGTGTTCCACAGTAGATCTTCTTCTTTTTGTTTTGATCATATCTATGTAATGGTTGTATATCTATCACAATGCTTTTAGGGAAAAAAAACTTTTTACTATGGTTTTTTAAAAGAGATTTGTTTTTCGTTTAGACAAGTGCTGGCAATATACATATTTTTAAGCTGTCTGGGGAGCATAGGTTAAGAAATGCATTTCATATGGGAAAGAGCCAAAGAGTTCTTCAAAATAGACAACTATATAAACCATGCTGTGGGGCCTGCCTTCCTCAGACTCTGAGGTGAGTCAGCAGGTAGTGGGACACACATGTAAGCCTTTACCGTGCACACTTTAACCCTGGCTGGAGGGAAATGATACACACCAGATTGGGCTTCGGCCATCAGGACAATGGCAAAATCATCCTTTTCCATCTGAAATGTGGTTCTCCCCTCCCCTTTGAAGTAGTCTCTCTCCAACCACCATATTAATACCAGAACCTCCCACCCAGCATGAGAGAATCTCCTGGGAGCTGCCTGGTCATGAGAAGATTTTCCTGTAAATCCTGCCCAGTCCATGTGCATACACACGTGTGCACTGGCATTTGGATCCGCCATCCCCCAGGGCCTGTACTTTTCTGATGTTTGCCAGGCCCCTGCGGAGCTCATGGGGCTTCTGTTCCTGCTGGACTCCTTTTGTCTTGAGCAGTGAACAGTGACAGGTGAGGCCCACTGCCGGGCCCCTGGTGCAATGATAATGAACTGTGGGCCTCAAGCACATCCTCTTGCTATGCATAATTTTCCATTCTTGCCCCACCTTTGATGGTCTGTGACCAACCGACTTCTGACAGTGATTGGAAAGGAGCAGTTTTCCAACAAATAAAAAAGACCGCTCAGAAAATTGGGGTTCGAGGTGTAGATTTTATCAGTGGTACTAGCTCAGGAGTTTGTAGGTTATATGTGCCTATGGTTTCGTTCTCTTCTTGAGAGATGGAGGAAGAAAAGGCAGTTGGTTGTAATGCCTTACAAGGTATTTTGAAAAGAAATGATCATTTCTTGTAAAAACACACGTGTGTGCCAACGTCATCTGTAGTAATGGAATAGGACAGTATGGTCATAGAAATCATCCAGTCTGTGGTTTTCAGACTGCTCCTTGGGGACTGCTGGAAGGGGCAGGGAAGGGATTCCAGCTGAAGCAACTTGCCCCAAAGACGACAGTCAGTGATGGGGGTCAGAGAGGGGCTCACTTCTACTGCCTCTGTGCTGAGGTCTCTGGGCTGCCCCATGATTACTGGAAGAATCCTGCTGAAGTCCAGGCTCTGTGCACGCCCAGCTTTTGCCCACCCATATGAAGTAGGACCACAGAACTGGACTACCACCCTCCCTCTGTTGTGGTGTGATGAGTCACAATGCCACTTAGTGCTGGTTAATGTGAATTGGAGAAGGAAAACTTTGGTAGTAAATATTCACCTTAAAAGGGATATCCCTTTTAAGGGAGTGTCTTAGTTACCAAGTGCTGCTGTAACAGAAGTACCACAAATGGGTGGCTTTAACCAGTAAATCTATTTTCTCATAGTTTAGGAGGCTTGCTTGTTGTTGTTAGGTGCAGTTGAGTTGATTCCAACTCATAGTGACCCTGTGTACAACAGAACAAAACACTGCCCATCCTGAAAATAGTTTCTGTATTTGAGTCCATTGTCGAAGCCACTGTGTCAGACTGTTTCATTGAGGATCTTCCTTGTTTTTGCTGATCCTCTCATTAACAAGCATGATATCCTTCTCCAGGTACTGATCCCTTTCTGATAACACGTCCAAGGTATGTAAGACAAAGTCTCACCATCATTGCTTCTGAGGAGCATCCTGGCTGTACTTCTTCCAAGACAGATTTGTTCATTCTTCTGGCAGTCCATGGTATATTCAATATTCTTTGCCAACACCATAATTCAAAAGCGTCAGTTCTTCTTTGATCTTCCTTACTCATTGTCCATCTTTCACATGCATATGATGCGATTGAAAATACCATGGCTAGGCTCAGGCACGCATCAGCCCTCTTAGTTATCTAGTACTGTTATAACAGAAATATAACAAGTGCATGGCTTTAACAAAAATAAATTTATTGTCTCACAGTTTAGCAGGCTAGAAGTCCAAATTTAGGGCGCCAGGTCTAAGGGAACACTTTCTTTCTCTTTCGGCTCTGGGGGAAGGTCCTTGTCTCGTTTCTGCTTCTGTTCCTTGGCAATTTTCATATGGTGTGGCATCTGTTTTCCCCATCTCTGCTTCCTTCTCTGTGCCTAACCAAACCCAAACCAAACCCATTGATGTCGAGTCGATTCTGACTCATAGTGACCCTAGGGGACAAAGTAGAACAGAAGCAGACTACCACGTTTCTTTCTTCCACTCTCTGTACCAATCTGCTTTTTTTTATATCTCAGATGTGATTGACTTAAAATATACCCTACACTGATATGGTCTCATTAACTTAGCAAGAAAATCTTATTCCCAAGTGGCATTATATCTACAGGTATAGGGGTTTAGGATTTACAACACATATTTTGGGGGGACACAATTCAATCTGCAACAGGAGGATTCTGTGTTTGCCTATCTGGCTCCCGCACCTTTTGGTTTTGTGAGACAGTGAAGAAAAAAATTGGAAAAAGATGAGAAAGGGTAGATGGAACATAGAGGTACAGTTTAGCTATAGCTGGTGGGGGAGTGGGAGTGAGATGGAAGGGCCAGAATGTTTTGGGATGAGCAAGGTTTTAAGGGTGCAGCTGCGAAGATGCATGTGGCTGGGGGGAGAGAGACAGGTGGAGAAAACCTTGAGGAAGTTTTGCTGTGCCTGTTTGAGAGATTTCGATAAGGATTTAGAGAGCCTTTGAAGAATAATTGGACGTTGGACTTGCATTTTTTACGAATGCAATATGGTGCTGAGATGCAGCTGTGCAAGTTACTCAGCTTGATTAGGACCTTGTGATGGGTCATCACACAGACTTCCTGGTGAAGGCTGTCACCGTCAGCACTGGTAGATTGTCCACTGGGAAGAGGTTCTTCAGATATGGTAGAAAGCCCTGTAGTAAACATAAGCTTCTGTAAAGAACATCTGGTTTTTGCAAGAATTTTCGCTTAAATTCAAATACTAAGGGTGCCTGAATCCAGCAGAAAAAAGGCAGAGTCTTAAAAAAAAAAAAAAAAAAAAAAAGAGCAAGAAAGGAGCAGCTTTTGGGATTTACCTTTATTGGCAGAGCTAAAACGGATTCCAAAGAGTGTGACAGTTTTGCTTGTTAGCAGCAGAGCAGGTGAAGAGCGATGTGTCTGCTTTTGGATTTCTTTCTTTAATCTGCAAATCAATACTTAACTGTTTCTTGATTTCTTGGAGAGAGATTGCCAGGCTTTAGTGCAGGCGACTTAGCACAGGCGATCACAGCCTGGAAGTAGTATGAGACAGAATTTTGCTCCTGCTTAATCCTGTGTTTTGTGGCAGGAAAAGATATACGTGGATAGATTATAACCTCATAATCTATGTGAGATTTATTTCATCAGAGTTTTAACCTTAAATTTGAAGTTCCAACCTTAAAATCTGTATAGACCAAGAGGCAGTCATTTTAACAGAACAAGGGGATACTGAGTAGTTTAAAATCAGGAAAGGTGTGCGTCAGGGTTATATCCTTCACCAGTTATTCAGTCTGTATCCTGAGCAAATAATCAGAGAAAGTGGACTATATGAAGAAGAACACAGTATCAGGATTGGAGGAAGACTCATTAACAACCTGCAATATGCGGATGGCACAACCTTCCTTGCTGAAAGTGAAGAGGACTTGAAGCACTTACTGATGAAAATCAAAGACTACAGCTTTCAGTGTAGATTACACCGCAACATAAAGAAAACAAAAATTCTCACAACTGGACCAGTAAACAACAACATGATAAACGGAGAAAAGATTGAAGTTGTCTAGGATTTAATTTTACTTGGATCCACAATCAACGCCCACAGAAGCAGCGTCAAGAAATCAAATGACACATTACATTGGACAAATCTGCTGCAAAAGGCCTCTTTAAAGTGTTAAAAAAACAAAGATGTCACTGTTAAGATTAAGGTGCACCTGACCCAAGCCATGGTGTTTTCATTTGCCTCATATGCATGTGAATGCTGGACAATGAGTAAGAAAGACCAAAGAAGAATTGATGGCTTTGAATTATGGTGTTGGCAAAGCATATTGAATATACCGTGCACTGCCAGAAGAACAAACAAATCTGTCCTGGAAGAAGTACAGCTAGAATGTTTCTTAGAAGCAAGGATAACGAGACTTCATTTCACATGCTTTGGACATGTTATCAGGAGGGACCAGTACCTGAAGAAGGACATCATGCTTGGTAAAGTAGATGGTCATCGAAAAAGGGGAAGACCTTCAATGAGATGGATTGACACAGTGGCTGCAACAATTGGCTCAAGCATAGCAATGATTGTGAGAATGGTTCAGGACCAAGCAGTGTTTCCTTCTGTTGTGCATAGGTTTGCTATGAGCTGGGAGCGACTTGACAGCACCTAACAACAAGAAGTCTATGTGCTATTTATTTCATTAGAGATCTAACCTTAAATTTGGATGACAGCAAAAGCCCTATGCTATAACGAGGGGTAAGTTTTAGAAGTCCCTTGAAGGAGAAAAACACTTGAGAATCCATAACAAGATGGAGAAAAAGAGAAACAAGAGGAGTAGGTGACCTCCTCTACCTCTTCTGGTTCACCTTTTCTCACTTAGCTATATCAAAACGTTCTCCATCAGTGAAACTGGATTAAAACAATCACTAGTGTGGTGTGAATGATTAATAGATAAAATTCCCACTGGAGGTATTTGGAGGCTCAAAGAAAATTGTAAGCACCAGGGATTATTCTTCTGTTGGTGAAACAGGAAAGAGGAAGGACCTGGAAACCTACCAGTAATTAGATGAGCAGTGGACGTGAAAGGGGGGACCTGGGGTCCCTCTGGCTGCCTTTTCCAGGTGGCTGTTTATCCCCTTTCCTCCTTAAAGTCCTGTAAGGAGTAAAATATGAGATCTGAACAGTTTTTTAAAGACCTTTTGACCTTTTGCTGCATTAGGGGAGATGGGACAAGTCCCAAGTCTTTTAGCAAAATACATTCAGTATGTGTGTAAAATTCAAACTTTTTACCCGTGAAATGCCACAATGGCTCAGTTGAACCGTTTGGTTGACTTGGACAAGCTTGTTTTCATGAATTCCCTGTCACTTTCTTTTTTTTTGTTTGTGTTTTTACTCTTAATCTTCAAATATGTTTTAATACTTTCCAGCCCTAAAAAAAAAAAAAAAAATGTACGGAACTTGATCTGTTTTCGAGCTGCGTTTACTGTATCTGTGTGTATCACACAGTTTTCAGACACTTGTGAATTTTCCTGCAGTTTTTGATTCTTCTTGAATACGTTTTTTACCCTGAGCCCTACTTTCCCTAGGAGTGGCTTTTAGGACAGTATATCCCTGATCTGGCTAGGGTAATGATGGTTCAGTGGTAGAATTCTCGCCTTCTATGTGGGAGACCCTCATTCAATTCTGGCTAATGTACCTCAAGTGACGACATGACCCCTCTGTCACTGGAGGCTTGAGTATTGTTAAGATGGCCTGGAGATCTGCTTTCGAAATTCATAATGATTTGATGCTGTTGTGTGTGGGGTCTCATGAGTTGGGTGCCTACTTGATGGCAGCTGACAACAGCATTACTGATCAGCAGCTAGTGCTGATTTCTCAGAAGTAAATGTCCAGGCTTTTCTTCTGAGGCACCTGAGAGGACTTGGATGTCTAATTTTTTAGTTAGCAGTCAAGAGCATTTGAACTTTCGCACCACCCAGGGACTCCTTGTCACAGGTAATGACCAATGAATGATATGATACATTGTTATTAACTAAAGTCCATACTTTATTCAGGTATCCCTATTTTTTACCTGATGTCCTTTTTTGCTCCAGAATCCCACATTACATTTAGTTGTCCTAAGGCTCCTCTTGGCTGTGACGTTTTGTTTTTTTGATGCCCTTGGCAGTTGTGATAAGTACTGGTGAAATATTTTTGTAGAATGTTCCTCAGTTGGGTTTTGTCTCATGATTAGACTTAGGTAATATGTTTTTGGAAACCCTGGTGGCTTAGTGGTTAGATGCTATGGCTGCTAACCAAAGGGTTGGCAGTTTGAATCTGCCAGGCGCTCCTTGGAAACTCTATGAGGCAGTTCTACTCTGACCTATAGGGTCACTATGAGTCGGAATCAACTTGACAGTACTGGGATTTTTGGGAATATGTCTTTAGAGAAAGACCACAGAGGTAAAGTACGGTTTTTATCACATCATATCAAGGGTACATACTATCAACATGACTTACTGTTGATGTTGACCTTGATCACCTGGCCCAGATGGTGTTCGTCAGGTTTTTACACTGCAAAGTTACTCTTCTCTCCCCTTTGCATGCTGTACTCTTTGGAAGGAAGTCACTGTAGGGCAGCCTAAACTCAAGGAATGGAGAGCTATGTTCCCCCTTCTTGAGTGCAGGGTAGCTTTTATTTGGAATTCTTCTGAACGGGAGATTTTCCTATTTTCCCACTTGTATTTATTTGTATCAGTATGGACTCAGGGATATTCATTTTATATTTTGGTTTATTATCCAATACTACTTAGCAGTGGGGGCTTTGTAAATCACTATGGAAATGTGGGCCATTAATATAATCTCTATATTATATCCTAACCTGGAGGTCATTTTCCCACAGGGCAGTGGAGTCCAGCAGCTCCTAACCTTTATGTGACACAGTGCTTTATGGGAATGGGCATTCAGAATGCCAGCTGTTGGTGGGGCACATCTCCCACCTCTGCTGTGTGGTTACTCAGTTCTGGGTTCGAACTTTAGTTCTCCTTATTGTGTGCTGTACAGCCTGTGGAAGTCGCAAACCTCGTTGAACATCAGTTTTCAATTGGTAAAGTCAGGACATTAAGACCTTTGTGGGACGGTTTTTTTTTTTTTTTTTAAATTTTTATTGTGCTTTAAGTGAAAGTTTACAAATCAAGTCAGTCTTTCATACAAAAATTTGCATACACCTTGCTATATACTCCTAGTTGCTCTCCCCCTAATGAGACAGCACACTCCTTCTTTCCACCCTCTATTTCTTTGTCCATTCAGCCAGCTTCTATCCCCCTCTGCCTTTTCCTCTCCCCTCCAGACAGGAGCTGCCCACATAGTCTCATGTGTCTACTTTATCCAAGAAGCTCACTCCTACTACCCTGTCCCACCCCCTCAAGTGCTGATCAGGAAAAGTGCTGTCTCCCTGGATCTGAGGTGCTGATAATGACCCTCTGCTCAAGATGGGTGAAAGTTACCAGATGGTGGTAAAGTTGAGGGCTACAGGCTTGGGGTGGTGCATACAATGGGGATTGAGAGGGAGGGACCAAAGAACTGGTGGCAGGGGCTTCTTTGAGAGTAAAGGAGGCAGGGAGGGCTTGGAAGGTACTTTTCTGCAAGTCCTCAGATATTTCTCTGCTTCCATTCCATGATCCTGGGCCAACTGCCCCTTCCTTTTCCACTGACACCATCTTTTGCTTCTGAGGAAAGCCTCTTTCCTTCTGTGGGACAGCATCTTCTCACTACTCCTCTCTCTGCACTTGTTCCTGAAGGGAGACTAGCTATTTTGAGATTTTGTAAAGTTGATTTGTAGCCCACCAAACCAGTAAGCATGCACATGAAGAGTGAAAGGATTTCTTACATCTTATTATTTACTGAGTTCTCTTATAAAGTCTGTAAGTAGCTGCTAAGGTTGGATGAGCCTAAATTTGAACTCAGGCTAGTATGATCCCAAAGCTTTTGCATTTAGCTGTTTTGCCCTCGTGGTTTGACAATGCCTTGGCTTGTGAGTGAGCCCAGTACACTTGCCCGACACTGGAACCTCAATTAGAAGCATTTGAGGACTTAAAGGATCTCAGAGGACTCCAGGATTACCCACTTCTGCTTCTAATAGATGAAATTAGCTCTTGTGGGCTAACCTGGGAACTCATCCAGCATAGGCAACAATGATTTCAGGGGGAAATTTCTTTTTAATTTCAAGTAACTAACTTAGCAGTACGTTCTTGGAATGTAGGTGGTTAGTGTTGCAGAATTGGGGTTCTGCCTGTCTGTTGTGTAAGATTCAGCAGTATTTCAGCAAGGAAAGGGTGATGTAGTGGAAAGAATACTGAACTAGGAGTTGGAAGACCTCTGCTTTAGTCATGGATCTGTCACAAATTGCTGTGATCCTGAGCCAATCCCTTATAAGTTTGAGGTTTTCATTTCTTTTTTAATAAAATCAAATTGCACTAGAATACATTGAAGATCCCTTTCCGGTCTAAGAGCTTATGATCCACTGTAGGATAACATGCAAATGTGAAAACAGCTGTAATTTTTAGATGATTTCATACAAACCTGTTTTCATTGAAGTTGTTTTTATCATTTTTCCAGTAGAAAGTGCAGGGACTGGTAACTGAACAGCCAAGTACTACAGGACGAAGGAGATAGACCTCCTTGTGGCTGTGGTGGTGCCAGTTCAGGTGCGACAAATGGATTTCCCTCCAGCTGCCTTCTTTCAGTTCACAGACCTTTGACGTATAAGCTGGCTAAAAATAATTTATATCAAATTACTTAAGATTATCTATACTGACCCTAGAAGGTTCTTTGTGGTTTAAAGACAGCAACAAATAGTAATCTCTCTTCTGTTGCTTACCAACCCATTGCAACTCTGAGTTGTATGATTTCTGGATTTTTTTTTTTTTTCTTTAAAGATTGACAACTTTGTTTTTGGAAATCTTTATCTCCAGAGCATGAACTAATTGAGAGTTGAAAAATTTCAGGAAAAGCCAAATTAGTTAGGTGTTTGCCTTCTGTTTTTCATTATCTCTGTACAGTCAGAATTGGATACATGGGAATTCCTTTCTGATAGTCTTATGGCTATGACCAGCATTCAGTCCACGTGCCAATTTATTTGCAGAAAATATAAATATTCTTAGTGCTTTCTTGACGTTTGACTTCAGAGATATTGAAATCAGAAGAAATTAAAATTGAATCATTTTTTTATTGTGCTTTAAGTGAAAGCTTACAATTCAAGTCAGTTTCTCATACAAAAACTTATCCATACATTGTTATGTCACCTTGGTTGCTCTCCCTGCAATGTGACAGCACACTCCTCCTCTCCACCCTGTATTTCCTGTGTCCATTCAACCAGATCTTTTCCCCTTCTATCTTCTCATTTTGCCTCTGAACAGGAGCTGCCCGTTTAGTTTCATGTATCTATTTGAGCTAAGAAGCATAGTCTTCACCAGTATCATTTCATGTCTGATAGTCCAGTTTGATCTTTGTCTGGGGTCCCCCCAGTCTCAGTCAGACCATCAAGTCTGATCTTTTTACTAGAATTTGAGTTCTGCACGCTGCTTTTCTCCCACTCTGTCAGGGACTCTCTGCCAGAGCGGTCATTGGTGGCAGCCGGGCACCCTTTAGTTCTTCTGGTCTCAGGCTGATGGAGTCTCTGGTTTATGTGGCCGTTCCTGTCTCTTGGGCTCATATTTTCCTTATGTCTTTGGTGTTCTTCATTCTCCTTTGCTCCAGGTGGGTTGAGACTAATTGATGCATCTTAGGTAACCGCTCGCTAGATTTTAAGACCCCAGATGCCACTCACCAAAGTGGGATGCAGAACATTTTGTTAATAAACTTTGTTATGCCAATTGACCTAGATGTCCCCTGAAACCATGGTCCCCAGACCCCTGCCCCTGCTACTGTGTCCCTCAAAGTGTTTGGTTGTGTCCAGGAAACTTCTTAGCTTTTGGTTTAGTCCTTTTGTGCTGACTTCCCCCGTATTGTGTGTTGTCCTTCCCTTACCTAAGATGATTCTTGTCTACTATCTAGTTAGTGAATACCCCTCTCCACCCTCCTAACCATCAAAGACTGTTTTCTTCTGTGTTTAAACCTTCTCTTGAGTTTTTATAATAGTGGTCTCATATAATATTTGTCCTTTTGCCACTGACTTAATTTCACTCAGCATGATGCCTTCCAGATTCATCCATTTATGAGATGTTTCTTGGATTCACTGTTGTTCTTTATCATTGTGTAGTATTGCATTGTGTGAATATACCATAATTTGTTTATCCATTCATCCACTGATGGGCACCTAGGTTGTTTCCATCTTTTTGCTGTTGTGAACCGTGCTGCAGTGAACATGGGTGTGCATATACCTATTTGTGTGAGGGCTCTTGTTTCTCTAGGATACATTTCAAGGAGTAGGATTGATGGGTTGTATGGTAGTTCTATTTCTAGCTTTCTAGGGAAGCACCAAATCAATTTCCAAAGTGGTCGTACCATTTTACGTTCCCACCAGCAGTGTATAAGTGTTCAAGTCTCTCTACTACCTCTCCAACATTTATTATTTTGGTTTTTTGGATTAATGCTACTCTTGTTGGGGTGAGATGGTATCTCATTGTAGTTTTGATTTGCATTTCTCTAGTGGCTAATGATCATGAGCATTTCCTCACGTATCTATTAGCTGCCTGAATGTCTTCCTTGGTGAAGTGTCAGTTCATATCCTTTGTCCACTTTTTAGTTGGGTTATTTGTCTTTTTGTTGTTGAGGTTTTGCAGCATCTTGTATATTTTAGAGATTAGAGGCCGATCGGATTTGTCGTGCCAAAATTTTTTTCTCAGTCTGTAGGTTTTTTACTCTTTTGGTGAACTCTCTGGGTGAGCATAAGTATTTGATTTTTAGGAGCTCCCAGTTATCTAGTTTCTCTTCTGGTGTTTGTGCTTTGTTAGTGATGTTTTGTATTCATTTATGCCATGTATTTGGGCTCCTAGTATTATCCCTGTTTTTTCTTCCATGACCTTTATCATTTTAGATTTTATATTTAAGTCTTTGATCCATTTTGAGTTTGTTTTTGTGCATGGTGTGAGGTATGAGTCTTGTTTCATTTTTTTGCAGATGGATATCCAGTTATGCCAGCACCATCTGTTAAAGAGACTGTCTTTTCCCCAATTAATGGACTTTGGGGCTTTGTCAAATACCAGCTGCTCATAGGTGGCTGATTTTACGTCTAGCTTCTCAATTCTGTTCCGTTGGTCTAGGTATCTGTTGTACCAGTACTAGGCTGTTATGACTATCGTGGCGGTATAATAGGTTCTAAAATCAGGTAGTGTGAGGCCACCCACTTTGTTGTTCTTCTTCAGTAATGCTTTACTCATCCAGGGCCTCTTCCCTTTCCATATGAAGTTGGTGATTTGTTTCTCTATCTCATTAAAAAATACCATTGAGATTTGTATCAGCATTGCATTGTATCTATAGACTGCTTTGGTAGAATAGACATTTTCACAATGTTGAGTCTTCCCATCCATGAGCAAGGTATGTTTTTCCATACCTTTGTCTCTTTTGGTTTCTTGCAGTAGTGTCTTGTAGTTTTCCTTGTTTGGGTCTTTTACATCTCTGGTTAGATTTATTTCTAAGTATTTTATCTTCTTGGGGGCTATTGTAAATGGTATTGATTTGGTGATTTCCTCTCTGATGTTCTCTTTGTTAGTGTAAAGGAATCCAACTGATTTTTGTATGTTTATCTTGTATCCTGATACTTCGCTGAACTGTTCTATTAGTTCAGTAGTTTTCTTGTGGATTCTTTAAAATTTTCTGTGTATAAGATCATATTATCTGCAAATAGAGATACTTTTACTTCTTCCTTACCAATTTGGATGCCCTTTATTTCTTTTTCTAGCCTAATTGTTCTGGCTAGGACCTCCAGCCCAATGTTGAATGAGTGGTGATAAAGGGCATCCAAAGTTGAATCATTCTTGAAAGCGCTTCATAGGTGGATAGATTAACAGTACAATGCTTGTCTTTAACAGAATACTTTTTTTTTTTCTTATTTTTATGACTGTTTACTGATGAAATACTCAGAGATATAAAATCCTCTGGGAAAAGGTACTTAAGCTAAAAAGAACCCCCAAATATTGGTGAAAATATTCTCACTCAGTGGTGGTGCAGGTAGTTTTTACAGCATGATTAGATAGGAGAAAGCCACCATCTTTCGTTTTATTTAATCCAAAGAGCCTTATGCTTTCAATAACTGGTATTCAACTTGGGCCATATCTGTGGCCAGGTTGATAATTCTCATGGGAAACATGCTGCTGTACTTGAGTTTTCAGATGATTGTGTCAATATTGACGTGTTGAAGAAATGGACTGCGTGCTTCTCTGATAAAGGATATCTGGGGAAAGGATTAGAAAAGGACAAGTCATTTCCAGAGCAATGAACATTCCTTTCATTAATAATGTTAGAATGATTCCTGAGAGCCTTGGGCTGCACTTAAAATTCTTCCAGAAGAGGTTTTGGACAGTAGCAGCACACTTGCTGCTGTTTGAGATGCGCAGCGAGGCAGAGCCCTGGATACTGCTAGGGGCTAAGTGTGTGCTCTGCTGTGTGATGCTGCGGTGCAGCCTTGGCCCAGCCCCAGGACGATCAGGCAGGGCTGGCCTGGCTCCTGCTGAGTGAGTCAGGCCCAGCCAGGGAAACTTGGGTCAAGAAGATAAAATTCCATCAACTAGCAGTTAAGCGACATTGCAGTTCTTTTCCTTTGGAGACTGCCAGTGTGATAACTAGAAGAAGTGGAAAGGATCTGTGTCCATGTAGAGAAAGAGAGCAAGTGCCAGAGACACAGGGCCAGGGAGGGAGACCTGGGTGGCGTCCCCGGGGGGAAGGAGCAGGGATGAGGCAGAGAGGGGGAGGGAGGCCCCAAGGACTCCGGTGGTGGTGGTTTGGTTTCAATGGAAGCAACAACAAAGACCCTTTTCTCGATCTTGTCTTTGTCCCTTCCTTTGTCTCTCCTCCCATCTCCCCTTTCTTCTTTGTTATCATAAGGCGCCCCCAACACACAAGGGATAGCCACCCTTCTGTGTATGTGTGTGTGTGTCTGTATGTCTTTCTCTCTCTCTCTCACACACACAGTAGAATGTTTAAAACATCTTTAATAAAAGTAAAACACAAATACATAATAAAAGTAGTGTGACAATCTTAGGTAAAAAATAGACATGCACTTCAGTACCTTAGAGGACAGCCAGCAATGATATTTGTGGTTGCTTTCCTATAAACATAGATCCAGAAGTGACCTAGGCTAACCAGAAGTCTAGGCTGACTAGGGTGTCTCTGGTTGGTGCAGTTAACGCACTCAGCCGCTAACCAAAAGACTGGTGGTTTGAGTCCACCCAGGGGTGCCTCAGAAGAAAGGCCTGGCAGTCTTCTGAAAAATCAGCCACTGGAAAATTCTGTGGAGCACAGTTCTACTCTGACACACATGGGGTCACCATGAGTCAGAAGTGGCGCAACTGGTTTAGGCTGACCAAGGGGTGAGAATGTGGCCTGGGCCTGTGTCTGCAGAACACTGGGGTGGGAGCCAGGAGCCAGCACAGGAAGTGCTGTGCTTCCTTCAAGCCGTTGTGGAGGGTCCTTTTAGTCCACTGCTGTCTCTGACACTCCGATCCAGGACTGTAATGAAAGAGGCTTGGCTGATGTCTTCCTAAGGTTTCAAGGTTCATCAAACATCTGTCAGAGATTACTCATCCACATGTTGATTTAAACCGGGGATCCCAAGGAGGTTCATCTCAAGTGCTAGCATGTATTGATTAATCTTGGATTCGGGAATGCTGTGATAAGAATGACTCTGAGGCCATGTCTGGGCTTGGTGGGTTCTGTTAGTGGTACCTGCTATGAGGGCAGTAGGAGAGAGAGAGGTGTTTTTTCCCCTCTCTCTAATCTAAATCCTAGATCACACTAACCGTAGATTCTCCTCCTTCTCTCCTCAATGCATAGGTACATCTTGCCTACTCAGACTGTCTTGAGATCTGACCTCAATCCTTGAACCGTAAAATTAGAGCAAGCCCACAAAGTAGATACCACTTGTCAGTGCTTGGAGACAATCTGGCTTTCTCATCCACTTGTATCCCCTTTTCCCCTACCTCCTCCCCATCCCCCTAAGCATACAGATCTCAGGTAATCCTGACATTGCTGAAGAAATAAAGATGTGTTAACTCTGGATTCCTAATAACCTTCCTGCCGAGAGCTGCCCATACCCTGGGTCAATTATTTCAGTTCTGTTTCTCAGGTAGAGGGAGAATCCCTGGCCACCTGCAGGAACATGGTTCACTGTAAATGGATGTTTTTGCCTTCAGGCCTTGGAGGAGGCCTTTTCTGGGTTTGGACACCTGGGGTGGTTTTCCCAGGCCCTGACCACTCCTACTGACCAGCAAGGCTCTAGATCTTCAAAGTAGGTGGAGAAGACATTGTATTCCTTGGCAATGACCCTAGGAAAATAAAAGACCAGGTGTCCTTACTTCTCCTAGGGTGATCCCCACCCTTCAGCTTTGTCCTACTTGACTGAAGCATCCTTTTGGTTTCTTGTTTTGCTCCTCTGGTCGTCTCCTGGCAGTTCTGTCAGACTTCCAATACTCAGCAGAGTAAGTTTTCTTCTGGAGTAGTTAGAAACTCATTAGATGAAGACTTTCTTCAATGTCTAAAGCTAGAAGTTCATTTCCCTTTACCCTGTGTTCCTGAGAGAGCTGCCCACGCAGGTTGAAGGGGTGTTGCCACCACCCTGTGGCTGCCCCCAGAAACTCTCCGGCCCGGGGCACCTTTCTCCATCCAGGACAGGGTGACCAGGATTGACGTTGACTGACTTGTGGTAACTCCCAGAGGGAGGCTGGGAGCAAGGGGGTCAAGGGCAAAGTCTTGGGCTTGGCCTGCCTGGATCCTAATTCCGGCTTCTCAGCTTATAGCTGGGTGAAAAGCCGTGTGACCTTTCTGGCCCCCATCTATCCATTACAGACCAGAGAAAGCAACATTACCTACCCATAGACTGCTGTGAAGATTGATTAAGAGCCTGTGTAAAGTGCTGGGGATGGTGTCCAGCATCCTAGAAGCGTTCAGTGCCGGCCTTTGTGTTAGTGCATAGACGTCATTCCTGTGCTCCCCATCCTCAACCATGGGCGCCGTTTGCTTGATATTCAACTCTTACAAGATGGCTACTCACATCCTTTGGACAGGTGACCCCAGCCCTCATACAGGTAAGCGCTGCCTATGGCTTCCTTGGAAATGGAAACACTTGATGGAACAAATCCAAATGGCAAGAATCCCAGAAAGATTTGCATGGTCTGAAGGCAGAGAGCAGGTCTGTGCTCCCCAGCTGGACAGTTAGGGTTGGAGTAGCCCTCAGGCTCCCCCATACTCCCCCCTCCCACTCTTTGGGCAGCATGAAGTCCCGTACTCCTGGGTGAAGTTTCTGGGTGAGGTGGGGAAAACTGACAAAATGAGAACTAGAACACAGTGAACTTCAAATGTGGATTCAGTGGCAGCCATCCATGTCTGTCCGCTGCAGGGACCCAGTCTGAGCTGGATTGTCTCGAATGTCCCTTCCACCTTAAAGATCCAGCAATATTGAGGCCACATGCATAGTGAGCACGTTTGCCCTAGTCTGGTAATGCAGCGGGAGGCCCAGATGGGGAGCAGAAGGACAGGACCGTTAGGGAAAAATGTGGGACTAAGAATAGCCAGCTAGACATGGTGATAAGGGCCCAGATGGTCAGGGGCGTCAGTTGGGGACAGGGAGGGCGGAGGTGGTAGAGAAAGAACAGGTGATAAGATAGGGACCTGGCATAGGAATGTGCAGCTGAGGCTCTCAGGATGGGCTGTGGAAGCATGCTGCCTACCAGGTCCCCTCCAGAGCTGTGGGACAGGGAGTTGCCCAAGAACCACCTGGGTTGTCCTGTGGGTATGAGCCAGTGAAGAGGAAGGGCAGGCTGGCAGCTGAGCACATCACTGAATCCAGAGCCAGTGGGATTGTAGTGATTACACAGTGTAATCACTCCATCCGTAGCACTTTAACCAGTTGTAGTAGAGTCTGTTCTGACTCATAAAGATCCTATATGTATCAGGGTAGAACTGAACTCTGTAGGATTTTCAGTGGCAGATTTTTCAGAAGTAGATTGCCAAGTCTTTTGTCAGAGTCACCTCAGGGTGGACTTGAACCACCAACCTTTCTGGAAGCAGCTGACTGCGTTAACCATTTGCACTACCCAGGGACACCCCCAGAACTTGGGAGAAAAAGAAAACATTGCTGTTGAGTGGATTTTGACTTATAGTGACCCTATTGGACAGAGTAGAACCGCCCCATAGCGTTTCCAAGGCTGTAATCTTTACAGAGGCAGATTGCCACATCTTTCTCCCGTGGAGTGGCTGGTGGGTTTGAACTGCCAAGCTTTCAGTTAGCATCCAAGTACTTAACGACTGTGCCACCAGGGTTCCTTCCCAGCACTTCAGGCAGAAATCTGTAGCTCAGAGATGTGAAGCAACCTTTTCAAGGTTGGTGGCAGAGTTTGGTCTAACCCCAGGTCTTCCGGCTCCTCCCACTGAGCTCTGTCCACCCAACACTATGCCGTCCTGCAGCTGCTGCCACACTGGCTTCTGCCCCACCTCCAACGAAGACTAGGAAGGGTGCCAACAGTTGTTGAACACCCTTTAGGCAGTAGATCCCAGGCTTCTTGCTGGAGATAGAGTGGGAAATACAACAGACTAGGCCTGTACTTTCCTAGAGCTTGGGGAAGTAGGGAAGACTGACAATAAATGAGAAAACAAGCAAATGATTACATTACTTTCAGATTGTGTTAAGTGCTAGGAAGGAAACTAGGTAAGAAGGGGCTTGGAACTGTTCAAGCCTCAGGCTCTGATTGTGAATCAGTAAACCAGCAGCCGTCTCGTTGATACCAACTCATGATAGCCCCATGTGTGTCAGAGTAGAGCTGGGCTCCATAGAGTTTTCTTTTTTTTTTTTTCCCCCGATTTTTTTTTTTTTTAATTGAACTTTAGATGAAGGTTTACAGAACAAACTAGTTTCTCATCAAACAGTACACACTTTGTTCTATGACATTGGTTAACAACCCCACGATATGTCAACACTCTCCCTTCTCAACCTTAGGTTCCCTATTCCCAGCTTTCCTCTTCCATCCTACTTTCCAGTCCCCGCCCCAGCGCTGGTGTGCCCCTTTAGCCTTGTTTTGTTCCCTGGGCCTGTTCAATCTTTGGCCGAAGGGTAAACCTCAGGAGTGGCCTCATTACTGAGCTGAAAAGGATGGGGGCCATACCCTCAGTGTTTCTTCGGTCTCTGTTAGGCCAGCAAGTCTGGTCTTTCTTTTTGAGTTAGAATTTTGTTCTACATTTTTCTCCAGCTCTGTCCTGGACTCTATATTGTGATCCCTGTCGGAGCAGTCAGTGGTAGTAGGCAGGCACCATCTCGTTGTTCTGGACTCCGTCTAGTGGAGGCCGTGGTAGATGTAGTTCGTTAGTCCTTTGGACTAATCTTTCCCTTGTATGTTTAGTTTTCTTTATTATTCCCTGCTCCCGAAGGGTTGAGACCAGTGGAGTATCCTAGATGGCCGCTCACAGGCTTTTAAGACCCCAGACGCTACTCACCAAAGTAGGATGTAGAACATTTTCTTTATAAACTCTGTTATGCCAGTTGAGCTAGATGTTCCTTAAGACCATGATCCCCACAGTCCATAGGGTTTTTGAAGGCCGATTTTCCATAGCAGATCGCCAGACTTTTCTTCTGAGGTACCTCTGGGTGGACTAGAGCTTCCAACTTTTCAGTTAGCAGCTGAGTGCATTAACCTTTTGCACCAGCCAGGGACTCCTGCTGTTACTGTACTTGAAGGATTTCCCACTTAGAATTGTGACCACCCTGATGCTTCCTGAAGAATTGGAGTGACATTGTCTGTCTCTTTCACATATGTCCCAGTCTCCATCCCCAGCCCCCGCCTAGCACTAGGCACAGGACTGCACATAAAGAATATTGACTCTCTTGGGGTTGGATGATGACTGCTTACTGTGTCTTTATGAAGTTTAAGGAGACGTTTCCCCTGTGGTTCAGTTGTGTGGATTTGGGCACAGGGTAAAGGGCTTTTGCAAACCTCACAGAGGCCCCCAGGCCTAGCTCGCTGCCTCGATCCCTGAGCCCTTCCACTGCGTTGCGGCAATCATACTTCCTTTGCTGTGACTGAGAGACAGAGTTGAGGCTCTGAGCATTTGTCCCTTCCCCTGATCCCTTGCACCGTGCGCTGGCCGTGCTCCGCTCAAGTCATTCACTACCTTTCCCTCAGTAGTGGGAGCTTCCAAAGCTGCATGATTAGGACATGAAAACCAAACTGCTTCGTAAGCACGTAGAAATCAAACCCTCCATACTTTGCTATCGCTTGACCAAGAGGCAGCTGGTGCTGGCAGGAAAAGAACTTGGCGGGAACGTCAGGCTTGACAAGGGGTTGCAAGGCCTCCTTGTCCTTGGTCGGATCATAATATGAAACCAATTGGTGCTCTGACCAACTTTTAAGGGGGTTCAAGTTGTTCCAGAGTTGTGGGCTTTTGCCAGCCCTGAGGGAAGTTGTTGGAGGGTGAAACTGGTGGCAGGGGTCTGTGGGAGAAGTTGGAGTGGTCTGTGGCTAAGCCAGAATAAGCATTTTTATTTCCACAAATCAAGCCATTTTCATGCACGTTTCCCCTTGTGTCCTGATCTGTGTAATTATGGAATGCATATGTGTGGGAAGGAGTCTTTGGAAAACTAGTTCCTGTTCTTTGTCAAGAGCCTGACATAAAAGTTTAGGAAATTGGTTCATGAGGAAATTCCGTGGGGGAGAGCTGGCAGGAATTCCAGATGGTAGGAGAAAGGTAGGGAGCCCCGAGGCAGGGGGCTGGTCTGTACTGCCTTGTCCCTCTGGGGCCCAGCAGACGTCAACACAGAACGGGGTGCTCAATGAATAGGCGCTAACACAGGGCAGCAGTTAGCATGTCTTTTAATGTCAGGAGACTCTGATGGGGTTTCTGTTCTGCCATTGAGTCAGAAATGTGCCCTTTTGCTCACCAGCATCCTTTCAGTGCCTACCAAATGCCTGACAAACAGTAGGTGCTCAATAACTACAAGTGGCAGGAATGAATGCGCCACAATCTCCCGGCCTCACTTTCCCCAGGCATAATGTGAGGGAACCGGATTTGCTCAGAGACGGCAAAGGATGTTATCATTCATGTCTGTGACAACAGTTTTGTAGCAACTGTTAGGAGAGCTTTGTTGAGAGGTTTCAGAGGCACAGATTTGGCATGGGAATGGGGAAAGTGGTGAGGGGGTAGCAGAGGGTGCACCCCTAAGATCTTCCCCGCTGCCAACGGGACTTTCTCATGCCTTTGTGCTCTCAAACCTGTATGGTTCTATAATTAACCAGTAACCAGTTGTGTTGAGTAAATCCCAACTCTTGGCAACCCCATTTCAATGGCGGTTTTTTTGGAAGTAGCTCACCAGGCCTTTTTTCCAAGGTACATGTGAGTGAACTCAAATCTCCGACCTTTTGCTTAACAGCTGAGTGCGTTAACTGTTTGCACCATCCAGGGACCTTGGTTCTATAATTACAGATCACTAATACACTTAACATTTTATTGTTATTATTAAGAGGTTTAGCTGGGCTATGCTTGATGATCTGCATAGATACCGGATCCATTTAATGTCTCTGTGTATTTCTTGGTGAGCAAAATGAAAGAAACTCCTGCCTACATTGGGCAGTGAAGCAGACACAGTTAGCCAAAGGTAAGCTCAGATTTCTGCTTTACTTCTTAACTTTAGAATGCTGGGCTAGGTATTGAAGCCTTGTGGACCTTGATGTCCTCACCAGCAATAAGGGATAAAAATGCCAAGGTCATGGGTTTGGAAATGAAGTAACAAGTAGAGAGCCTGGGATGCGCATTTAGAGATGGTTCCTTAAGAGCTTGGAGTCTGAGGCAGCTTCATCCCTGAACTGATGGCATGTCCCCATGGAGTCTTTGCGCCCAGCCAGACAGAGAGGACATGGTATCTGGTGTGGGGGGTCTGTTTTGCCTCCCGAGAGCTTTCTTCGGTCATGGCTTTGAACATCCACGAATAACCACATGTGGCTTGAATACTGTGGCATCTCAGAGTTAACAGTGTTAATGCATTTCTGCCATGAAATAAAAGGGCAGAGGGTGTGCAGTTTTTTGAAGGGTGGATTTGGGAAGATAAGGATGCCACCTCAGCACTCTACCCATCCTCAAGGACACAAGCTGGTGAAGGCACACTGCCCCCGTCCACCAACACGCAGTCTCTCGCTGCTCTGCTGCTCATACCGCCTGGCCTGTGCTGGCTTTGTTATTTGTGGCCATTGAGTCAGCCAGACTTGACTCATGGCAACCCCATGTACAATGAAGTGAAACACTGCCCAGTCCTGTGCCAGCCTCATGATCAGTTGTGAATCTGACCGGTGCAGTCCATAAGGGTTTTCGCTGGCTGATTTTTGGATGTAGATCTCCAGGCCTTTCTTCCTAGTCTGTCTTAGTCTGGAAGCTCCACTGAAGCCTATTCAGCAAGACACAAGCCTCCACAGAAGATGGGTGGTGGCTGCACAGGAGGTGCATCGGCTGGGAATCAAACCCAGGCCTACATGAAGGGCGAAAATTCTACCACTAAATCACCTCTGTCTCATTGTACGCCCTGCTTTATGATGTACTTTCTCGAGATTTCGTGTGGTTACACCATCGTCCTGAGGGCTGCAAGGTTGCTGTAGGTGAAAACCACCCCTGATGCTTCCCTTGGTCACCCTGTGTCACAGCGTGGTTGAGCAGCCACCCCTGCATTAGTGGCCCCTGGGCTCCTCCTGAGCCCTGCCTCACTTAGAACAAAGAGCAGTCCACTGCAATTAGGAGCAGAACAATGGGCTATTCAGCACTTCTCCAAGTAAAGATTCCTTTTGTCCAGATTGCTGACTTTGGAAAGTTCTTCTTGAGGTTTCCATGTAGGAAATTGGAATCACCAAGGCAGACAGTAAAAGAGAACTTCCCCATGGGAAAATGATCTCATTTAAAGGTAGCTGGTTTCTACTACTCCCACAATTGCTTGTCTTTCTATCCGTGTTGTAAGTAATATTTTCTTTGCAGCACACAAAAAAGGGTATTTGTTTTAGGAACATAGCTTTCCAGAGTGCAAGCTATGTTTGTTCCCATCCCAGGGAACTTTACATAAACTAGATGTGAGTAATGATTTTTGTAGCTTTTGTGGGTAGTAACAAAATACCTGTGAAAGAATCCAAACCAGGTGGAAAACCAATTGCTGTTATTAATCATTTTAGTACCGGGGCTTCCCAGAACCTCAGCAAATACTGGTGCAGAGGATAAAACCCTCAAACTAGAATAATGATGTTACTTACAAAAATTAACACATTTCATCCTTGGCTAAAAAAAAAAAAATTTTTTTTTTAGCCAAGGATGAAGTGTGTTAATTGCAAATTCTGCTTCCATCGAGTGTACATGTTGTCATAATCTTAAATATATAAATTATTTGACCTATATCACTACCATTAGAGATGCAACTTTTATGAACTGTCAGCTACGAATAAGTATCTGGTAGTATTTTCAACTGATGCTTCTGAAGGCTTTGTATGAAGAAGCTCATGATTGGTGGTGTTAATATAATGGCAGCTGTCTTAGTTATCTAGTGGTGGCATAACAGAAATATCACAAGCGGATGGTTTTAGCAAGCAGAAATTTATTCTCTCACAGTTTTGGAGGCTAGAAGTCCGATATCAGGGCACTGGCTCTGGGGGAAGATCTTTATCTGTTTTCAACAACTGGACCCGGCTTTCCTTGGAAATCTCCATGTGTCCTGGCATCAATCTTCCCCTGGGCCTAGAGGGTTCTCAGTGCAGGGACCCTGGGTCCAAAGGATGCACTCCACTCCTGGCCCTTCTGTCTTGTTGGTAGTGAGGTCCCTCTTCTCTGCTCACTGCTTCTCTTTTATCTCTTATAAGATAAAAGGCGTGACTCAAGCAAGGGTGGTACATCCCACACTAACCCTCATTAACATAACCTAATCATGCCTCATTAACGTAACAGGCAACTCACTCCCAAATGGAACCATAATCACAGGCATAGAGGCTAGAATTTACAACACGTAATTACATCAGATCACAAAATGGAGGACAATCATATAAATACTGGGAATCATGGCCTTGCCAAGTTGACAGGAATTTTGGGGCGGGGGGACACAATTCAATCCATGACAGCACCTGACCTCACAACAATCCCATGCAAGTTACTCTTACAACCTTCCCATTTTATGGTTGAGGGGAAAAAAAAAAAAAAGCTAACTAGTCCAAGGTCACATACTTAGTAAGTGAAGGAGTTAGGAGGTTTTTAACAGCTTTGTTGAAATATAATTTATATACCATGAAATTCACAGTGGCTTTTAGCTTATTTACAGAGTTGTGCAACCATTATCTGGTTTTTGAACATTTCCAGTACCCCCATAAAAACCTCATACCCATTAACAATCATGCTTCATTTCCAGTATCACCCTCCCCAGTCTTCTTCTTGTTAGATGTCACCAAGTCAATTTCGACTCATAGCAACGCCTATTGGGGCTTTCTTGGCTGCAATTTTTGTTGTTTTTGTTGAGAATATGCACAGCAAAACATACACCAATTCAACAGTTTCTACACATAGCATTTAGTGACACTGATTACATTCTTCAAGTTGTGCAACCATTCTCACTGTCCTTTTCTGTGAGTTGTTTGTCTTCCATGAACGTAAATTCACTGCTCTCTAAGGTTCCTATCTAATCTTCCGATTCGCTGTTGTCAATTTGGTCCCATACAGATAGTTCCTAAAAGAACGTAATTCTCAAGGCAGACATTTTTACTCGTTAAGATAAGCTATTTGGCTGGGTGCAATCTTTATGGAAGTAGATCACCAAGTCTTTCTTCTGCAGAGTGTAGCTGGGTGGTTTTGAACCACCAACCTTTTGGTTAATAGCCAAGCACTTAACTGTTTTTATCATCAGGGCTCGTTTCCACAGTCTTAACCAAAATCAAACCAGTCGCCATCGAGTCGATTCCAACTCATAGTGACCCTATAGAACAGAGTAGAACTGCCCCATAGGGCTTCCAAGGAGCAGCTGGTGGATTCGAACTGCCGACTTTTGGTTAGCCACCAAACTCTTAACCACTGTGCCATCAGGGCTCCTCCCTCAGTCTTAGCGACTGTTAATCTACTTCTCCTTTCTCTCTGTATGTATTTACCTATCCTGGAAAATTTGTATAAATAGTATCACATAATAAGTGGTCTTTTGTGACTGTCTTCTTTCACTTTGCATAAGATTTTTGAGCTTGATCCATGTTGTAACATGTGTCGATACTTCATTCTTGTTTATTGCTGAATAATACTTCATCCTATAGTTGTACCACATTTTGTTTATCTGTTCATCAGTTGATGGACATTTGAATTGTTTCTACTTTTTGGCTTTTATAAATAGTGCTACTCTGAACATCTGTGTACAAGGTTTTATGTAGACATAAAGAGCCAGAATTTGAACCCACTGTAGCTACTCTTCTGTGTGTGGGTGTCACTGACACTTTGCATATACTCCAGAGAAAGGTCAGTTGTTACCACAGGCATGATCAGATCCAATCCCAAGCCTCCTTCCTTTGAAGACAAGACACAAACTCAGTGAAGTGAAATGAGGTACTCTAATCTTGGCTACTCAGAGTGTAGACCAGCATCACCAGCATCACCTGGAGCTCATCTGAGACACAGAATCTCAGATCCCACCCAGACCTGCTGAATCAGAATCTGCATTTTAACAAGATCCTTGGGTGACGCTTGTACTAATTAAAATTTGAGAAGCAGTGCTGAGTCACACAGCTAGGGCTAGAGCCCTGATTTCAGATTTCTAGTCTAGGGGTATTTTTACCCCTCCATCTGGGACATTTTCGGGATGGATTGTGGTTGTCTAAAATATTAATAATTTCACTGCATCTAAGAATGAGACATGGAGAAACCAATAGTCTTTCTACATTGACTCAATGGGGGAGGTGAAACTTTAAGGAAGATACTTTAGTATCATCCCCCTCATTCTCAGAGTGTACTGCTAATTCCTTATGGTCTTCTATGCCAGCTATGTCTAACCTATTTCTGCAAAATTTCCATTCCATGGGAGCATCCTCAGGTATTAGTATCACTTGGAACCCATTTGAGGGAGCAAATCTGATCTTAATATTACCAACCCCAAATCCCATCTGTCCTGGATTGAATTGTGTCCCCCCAAAATATCTGTTAACTTGGCTAGTCCATGATTTCCAATATTCTGTGATTGTCCACCGTCTTGTCATCTGATGTCATTTACCTATGTGTTGTAAATCCTACCTCTCTGATATTAATGAGATGGGATTAGTGGCAGTTATGTTAATGAGGCAGGACTCAATCTACAAGATTAGGTTGTGTCTTGAGTCAGTCTTTTTTGAGATATAAAAGAGAAAAGCAAGCAGAGAGACATGGGGACTTCATACTACCAAGAAACAAGAGCCAGGAGAGTAGTGCACCCTTTGGACCCAGGGTCCTGCACTGAGAAGCTCCTCGACCAGGGAAGATTGATGAAAAGGACCTTCACCCAGAGCCAACAGAGAAAGAAAGCCTTCCCTTGGAGCTGGCACTGTGAATTTGGATTTTTAGCCTCCTGAAGTGTGAGAGAATAAACTTCTGTTTGTTAAAGCCATCCACTGGTGGTATTTATGTTGTAGCAGCACTAGATGAACTAAGCACCCATGCTTTTAAAGTTCTGTGATACGCTCATATGGCAGTGGCAACTTCTCTAAGTATTTGGTTCTTTTACTTCTGATTATCTTCTTCCACTGACTGAGCAGTTAAAGATGGACTTTAGGAAACAGCATCCCCCCTGCCCCAATATGATATGCACGATGCAACAATAAAAAAATCCCTAAAGAATCATCTTGATTTTTGGTTGATCATATAAGAGAGGAACAATTATACTCTAAAAGATTTACCTATTTATTTTACCGACTACTACTGTGTTCAGGAGTACATGGCTCCTTCTGTTTTGTCTCATAAGCTAGTTCAGCACCTACAGGAAGGATGTATTGATGGCAGTGGGAATGTGGAATGGAGAGTTAGGATTTATAACTTGGTGTTACTTCAGTCAGTTTTGGCAAATACCCTAGAGTCAATTATTGTCCTATCTGGACCACCGTTTGAGCTGTGTCCTTACATTTGAGATGCTGAGCTTTCAAAGTAGGAGGCAAACTCAGAACTGTATCTTTTTAGAGCTTGGCAGTCCTTGCAAGACACGGAGGGCTCAGGAGGAAGGCCGGTGTCCCAGGGGATCAGAGAATGGAGCTGGGGTAGGGACAAGCCCTGGAAACCCTGGGAAAGAATCCTGGAGTTAGCTGGTCTGTCTGGTCAGCAATCCCTTAGCCTGAGCCTCTGGGGTGAAAGAAGGCTCACAGAACCAGGAGCCTCGATGTTCCTTGGCCTTGGCCCAGGCTCAGAGTGGGTTCCTGACACCTGTGGTTCTCTGGCAGGGTTGGGCCCTCTGGACTCTTGAAGGTTTGGCTAGCTTCCCTTTAAGCTGCACCTGAAGCTGCCAGGCTCTATAGGCTGTTTTTGGCTGGTTTTGAGCTCAGCTTAGTCTTCGGGGCGTTTTGAGGAGGTGTAAATGTCCTGAACTCTAAGGAGGGTAGGGTTGGTTCTGGAGTATTCAAGGGATGGAGGTCTTCTGGGCATCAGGTCATCTGCATTTTGTGAAATACCAGGGTTGACTCTTAATGTGCTCAGGCCACTAATAATAAAAAAATATATATGGGTGTGTGTGGGAGGGAGTTTGCTGGACAGAAACTATTCATAAAAAATAAAGCTTGCATAGAGTTACCATATGACCCAACAATTCCAATCCCTGGTATATACACGAGAAAAACAAAAAACAAAAACCCATTGCCATCAAGCCGATTCCAACTCATAGTGACCTATAGGACAGAGCAGAGCTGCCCCATAGAGTTTCCAAGGAGCGCTTGGTGGATTCGAACTGCTGACCTTTTGGTTAGCAGCTGTGGCACCTAACCACTACGTCACCAGGGTTTCCAATATATACACAAGAAAAATGAAAATATGTGTGTAAAAATTTGTACACGAATGTTCATAGCAACGTTATTTGTAATAGTCAAAAAGTGCAAACAACTCAAATGTCCATCATCTGGTGAATAGATGAATAAAATATGATATATCTATGCAACAGAATATTATTTAGCCATAAAAAGATTTAAATACTGATTCATGCTACAACATAGGTGAACCTTGAGAACATTAGGCTAAGTGAAAGAAGCCAGACACAAATTGCACAATTCCATTTATATGGATTATTCAGAAGAGGCAAATGCATTGAGACAGAAAGTAGATTAGTGGTTGCCAGAACCTGGGGAGAAGAGGGGAAGGGGAGTGACTGCTAATGGGAATGGAGTTTCTTTTTGGGGTAATGGAAACGTTTATAATTAGTGGTGATGGTTGCACAACTTTATGAATGTACAAAAAACCACTTAATTATGTACCTTAAAAGTGTAAATTTTATGGTATGTGAATGATATCAAAACAACAAAGTAAAAAAAAGATTTATGCCTTCTACTTGGTGAACAAAAGAAGGACTAAAGGATTATTTCATCTGTAAAGTGTTTTTCCTTACGGAATTGGGTGGGAGATTCTGCCTTTGTTGGCAGTGCCCCTTGCCCCATCCTGCGGCCCCCAGTGGCTCAGCTCTTCCCCCGTTTCTTGATGGACGAGATGGTCACTTGTGCTTGGAGCCCTTTGTAGCTTGGCGGTGTTCCTGGGGCTAAGCCACACATGGCGATGGTGCCTGCCTACAGGACCCTGGCGGCTAGGCTGGCTGGCATTCTCAGCCATCCTGTGGTCTTTGTGGAGCCCCAGCCACGAGGTGGTGAGTGTTCTGGCTGTTGCTCCTCATTGGCTGCCATGGAGGACTCTTTAAACAGGCAAGATAAGCAATTCAGATCTCAGAGAGGGCAGAAGAAACAGGGTGGGTTGAGAATTCTAACGGTAAGAACCTGCTATCAAAATAAAGACCAATAAAACAATTTATACAAAACTTTTCCTAACAAACTTAGATACAGAAACTGTTATTCACTTTGCTTAGCTTACATGTATATATGATGTTAATTTCTCATTTAACAAATATGGAAGAGTATATACCAAAATCTGTAAGGGTGGGATTATGGTAGTTTTTCTTTGTATATTTAAAAAAAAAAAAAAGTTGCTGTAGTGTTGGTTCCGACTCATGGCGACCCCATGTGTGTCGGACTAGAAATGCACTCTATAGGCTTTTCAAGGCTGTAACCTTTTGGAAGCAGATTGTCAGGTTTTTCTTGAGGCACCTCCGGTTGGGTTCGAACAGCCAGTCTTTCAGTTAGTAGTCAAATGCTTAACCTTTTGTGCCGCTATGTATATGCTATAGCTCCATCTTTATTTTTATCTCTATACTTTATATATATATTATATATATACGTAATCATAGTATTTTATAATTTTTACCCATAATTGCAGCATTTTTTTTTTTACAGTGGGAATGTGTTACTTTTGTAGTCAAAGAAAAGATACACATTTAAAAAATAATACTGGCTTAGATAACGTTATCTAAAACCTAGGAGTTGAAAAAAATGTTGAAAAGACCTACAGTTCAAAGATATAGTAGGAAAAATATGACGAAAAGATTGGTCAACGGAAATTTATTTTTAAAAGTAGTTCAGTAATACGGTGATTTGCAGTTTACAAAGTTTATTTGTTCATTCACTCATTCAGTCTGTCCATCAATCCACCAGTTCTTTGTTGAGTCCATTGTCAAGCTCTGTGTCGCTGAGCATGTCCTGAGGATGCTGAGGTGCTCTGGCCATGGTGCCTAGCCTTCCTGAGTTCATGGTTTTGCTGACCGCAGTAGCCTCATTTCTACTGGGTACTACCCCTAAGGAACGGGCTTTCGAGAGGCCCCATGCCTTCTTCACTAGGGGTGTAAAAGGCGATGCCATCAGGTGGGTAGGAAGGGGCCTGTCTCTTCAGTGCATGGATGGCTTGGAAGGCCACAGGGTTCAGGACTATGGGATGGAGCCCATTTTGCCACACTGGTGGGCTTCTTGTACCCCCATTTCAACACTCACAGAGAGCCCGCAGGACAGCAGCACTGAGAGAGTGACGGGGTGGCTTGTACCGTGGCTTCCCTCACTGGCAAACTGGGCCCAGCTCTGTGTAGAGCAAGGAGCACCCAAGAGACTAGAGTCATCCAAGAAAGTCTCCTAAGAAAGGGTTCCCTTCTCCCGGGCAGGGTGGGGAGTGCCCAGGCATGGTGAGATCGGTGATAGCTTTCAGCTTCTGCTCCTATGTCCACTCCCAGTGTGTCTCTTCCTGGTTCTCCTTTCTTTCCATTGAATCTCCCCTTTTCTCCTCTTCTCTTGTCCCTGGTTGTCATCATATTGAAGTGAGTCATGTTCTATTTGCCGTATTTACTGAATAACTTGAAGCCTCCTATTCTTAATTTAAAACACAGATGTGTTGCATGCTTTCTCTTTTTTCCTCTGAAAAATCCCTCATTACAGGAAAGAAATTAAATTTTTCTTTACCAGAGTGTTTGTTGTTATGGATTAATGACCTTTAAGTGAAAAATGACTCATAAGGACTTTGGGACCAGATAAAGTGATCTGATTATAATGTGGTTAAATTTCTAAATTCCCTGGATGTTCTGATCAGGGTTGTATGGCTTATCTCCTGACTGGAAGCCTGCAGGAACAAGCCATATTCTGTCCAGATGACTCTCAGAACTAATGAGGTGAAAGGCGTGATGTTTTCATTCATCACTGATAGACAAAACTTGGTGGACGCCAAGTCACTGAAAAGGCTGCCCCAGAGATCTTTCCCACAGCCCTGAAAGCTGTGTGTATATGGGAAGGGGAAGTGAACTTGGACTCTGGGCTACCTGCCTAGAGCGATGACAGAGAGGTCACAGAAACAGCAGTTTCTCAAAGACAGCAGAATAGTATTTTGTTTCTTGAATGCTATTTTCTCAAAGCCCCTGACACTAAAGATGAAAGGGTCAGGGCACTCATCAACGAAGATGTTGCTCAAACAAATTCTCAGTTTTTTGGCCCATTGGAGCCAGGAAGGGGTTGTAGGATACTTGGTGCTTGTTATGTGTAAGGCAGATCTTTAGCCAGTTTGGGTCATGGAATCCTCACAAAGGCAGCGGATTCACATTTACTAGCCACTTCTTGTTTTTTTTTTCAAAGCAAGTTATGGGAAAATTAGGAATTGGGAATCAAATTATTTTTCTTTGATATATAATTCAATCTACTGACCCTTCTTCCTCCCCCAAATTAACTGTTCTCAAGTGTGAAAATTCAAACTGCATACAGCCAGTTCCATGTGGGTGATGGGAGGTCAGGTAAACCAGAGGACTCATTGAACACCTTCTTTACCAAGCAGTGTTCTTGGAGTTGCCAGAATATGGAAGAAACATAAAATGAGGGTTTTGTCAGAAAAGTAGTTATTGGAAAAGTGGAAATAACCTGAGGAAAGAGATATTAAAGGAAGTTAGGCTGGTATTGAGTACTCATCACTTTTCATGGAACCTTAGAGCCACAGATGACCAAAGACATCATTAAGGTGACAGCCCTTTATTTATAGAGGAGAGGAACTGAGATCCAAGGAATTGAGTAATTTTTTCCTGTGACATGGAAATAATAAAAATGCACATTACCAGCTAGTATATGTGTGTGTGTGTGTGTGTATCAAATACCAGGAATATACTAGGCTCTTTCTATGCCAGGTAATAGGGGAGGGACAAAAGTCCAAGTCACAAATCACTAAGAACCTGAAGAAGCTCACAGTCCAATAAAGAGGTATAAATGTGTGAAGAGCCAGCAAGACACCTAGAGATGATGAGTGCACATGGCAGGATGTGGTTCTAGGCACAGGAAATGAGGGCAAAGATGGGAGAATTACTAAACTGCAATGGTCTGGGAAGACTTAGAACCATTGAATGCCAGAGCTGAAAGAAATGCAGAGATACTCTGGCTCAACCCACTGTCTTCATTCATGTTGACATTTGGGCTGGGTTTAGATGGTGTGAGGTAGAACAGAGGGCTCTGAGAAGGGAGTGGGAGACCACAGGAGACAAAGTATGGCACAGGAAAACACAAAATCCATTCACGTGGCTGTGAATGGGTGGGGGTTGTTTGAGCAGAGGGTTCTGGAAGGTGTGCAGTACCTGGCCACCTGTAATTCTGGTGCGTTAATGAAAGATTTAAAGGTTTTAATGTTGTTCTTCTTGGTTTGCCTGTCACCTATAATGCTGGCAAAATATCCTACCCCAAGCCATTCCCGTTGCCATCAAGTCAATTCTGACTCATAGTGACCCTATAGAACAGAGTAGAACTGTCCCATAGGGTTTCCAAGGCTGTAATCATTACGGAAGCAGATTGCCAGATCTCTCTCCTGTGGAGTGGCTGGTGAGTTGGAACCACCCACCTTTGTTAGCAGCCAAGTGCTTAACCATTGCTCCACCAGGGCTCCTTCTCCAAGCCGTTATCACGTCTCCCTCCTTCCTACTGTCCACTCAACAAGAAAAAGTACCTTGGGTTCTTCCAAATGCTTTTCCACACTGAACGTAGTCAGAGTGACCATTTAATACACACATTGGGTTTCTCTCTTGGGTAGTGCCTCACTTCTTTACTCAAAACTCCTTGGTGGATTTCTGTTATGTGTCTCTTCTGCTTCATTCTCCTTAACACCATCCATTAGTCATGCTGTGTTTCCCGATAAACCTCCCCGCTCTTAACTCCTGCTACCCATCCTCCTCTTCCTCCTTCAAACTGTTGAAAATAACGTTGCCACTCTAGTCTTCTAGACTAAAACTTCAGCTGTTATTTTACATTTTGTTTTTTTCCCAAGTAGAAATTAAGAGTGGATTCTAAATACAGCTTGTATTGCATATATAAAATCAGATTTCATGAAATTATATCAACTTCAGAGAGTCAATCACTCTCAAATAATAAGCATGCTGGATTCTCTGTTCACTTCCTGCAGCTCACCTTTCAGGTGGCAATTCCGGTGTGTTTTCATTGTGTTAAGTTGCTCAGATGTATCACAGACATGGTGGGCCTACATAATAGTATTTTCAAGAAAATTGAGAATTACCCCTTTAACAAAATTCTAAAGAAGCTTGTCTGGTTTTGGTGTAAATCTTTTTAACAGGTATTATACACTTGCTCTCTTATGCTTTTTCTTGTTGTTGCTGTTAGACAGAGGACAGTGAAACTACTCGTAATTTAACCCTTTCTGTGTCATCATAATGAACCCTGGTTATGAGCTGCAATATCATGGAGCTCTGGTCCTTCTTGGCTAGTGATCAGTTTTCCAGATTTGCTTAGTTTCCTTAATATTGACAATGTTTATAGCCACTTGTACTTGTGTTGGTACTCTAATAAAATTTACAGCTTTTGAAGATTTCTGCCACATTTTAGTCAACCTGCATTTGTCCTAATAGCAGAATTTTAAAGTCAGGTCATAGAGGTCATTCTAGGAATATATAATTTTTGGAATATATTTGATGAATATGAATACTCATTCTTAGACATGTATTCTTAAGAACTTCTTGACTGTATTGAATGAATATGTTAGATATATGTCTTTATTTGGAAAAAGTTTACGCCAGGAGGGAACGTGTATCATCAAAGGAATAGATACATAAATGTGTGAAATGGGCTGACTCCTGTCAACCCTGCCTTCTTGCCAGCCATCTACCCAGATGGGCTGGTGCTCTGACACTCCCCTCTATATTTCCCCAGCAAAGCGTTTCTCTTCCTGCTGAAAACTTCATAAACAGTGAAGAAAAACAGGTAAAGTCAGCAAATTGGGTTTGGCAAATTGACTTTCTGCAAATTGGCTTCCTTCTACAGAGTGGCACCCAATGGAAAATGGCTTATCCCTCACCCTTGACTGGTTTCAAGGGCCAGTGGCCAGATTCCTTTTCCTTCTCTCAGAGCTGCCCTAGGTAACTGTTATGGATTGAATTGTGTTCTCCCAAAATGTGTGTCAACTTGGCTAGTCTGTGATTCCCAGTGTTGTGTGATTGTCCACTGTTTTGTCATCTGATATGACTTTTCTGTGTGTTGTAAATCTTATCTCTATGATGTTAATGAGTTAGGATTAGAGGTAGTTATGTTAATGAGGCAGGATTCAATCTATAAGACTGGGTTGTGTTTTAAGCCAATCTCTTTTGAGATATAAAAGACAGAAGACAGCAGAGAGACAGGGAGACCTCATACCACCAAGAAATAAGCCAGGAGAATAGCACATCCTTTGGACTTGGGGTCCTTGCTCTAAGGAGCTCCTTGACTGGGGAAGATTGATGACAAGGACCTTCCCCTGGCAGTCTGAATTCAGACTTCTAGCCTCCTAAACTGTGAGAGAATAAATTTCTCTTTGTTAAAGCCATCCGCTTGTGGTATATCTGTTACAGCAGCACTGAACAACCAAGACAATAACCAACTTTCCCACCCCACACCTTGCCTCAGGTACTGCTTCTATTTTGCTGTATTTCAACACTAGGTCACCAACCACATTACAACCATGGACAAATTTGATTTAGTTCTGTAGAGAAATAGAATAATACCTGTGAAAGCCAGAACCTGTGTAAGGCAAGGAAACTCAAATATTTTCCACTAAAATGAGTGATAGAAAAGCGGTTAAGACTGTATGTACCTTATCAAAGGCAGAAAACTTGTGAGACCCAGAAAAACAAGGCAGTCCCATCAAATTCTGGTTCTCACAGATTTCCCTGTATTTGCACACATGCACAGAAATATCAATTGTCCAGTGCTCATCATTGGTGTCCATAGTGGAAAATTAGGGGTAACTGAAATGCCCACCCAGAAGAGGGAATGCTAATTGCTAATTGCATTGTGTCCTTCCAGCCTAGGAACGTGCAGCACTAGGCTGCGCATGAGGACCTTGCCAATGGCTTAAAGGACAGTACCATATTTTTCACAAATAACACATCCATGTGTATAACGCACCCACATGTAATAATGCATGGAAATAATGAAATTAAGTAAAAACAATTCTGGCATAGCACACTCATTCGTATACCGTGCATGTCTCGTGACATTTCCAGAAGTGAATTTCAGCCTCATTCACCTGCCCTCCCATAATCCCATATTACAGGTAAATCATATTGTTCTGTTCCTTTTCTTTAGTCTCCTGCTTATGTGTATAAAAGTGGTTCAAAAATGTTACTTTTGATAATTATACAATAAAAGTGTAAGCCATGGTCAGGAAGTCATTGACTGAGTTTGATAGTCCCCCAGTAATCGGGAAATAAACAATTGAAATCGTGAGTTTGTTTCTATTAATTTGATAATTATAATGCATTAGCTCAAGAGTTGAATGAGAAAACGTAATCAGATCGTCAGTTCAGAAGTCACAGAAGAGTGTCTACAGGCAGCTTCAATGATGGTAGTGATGAGGGACCTGACTTTGAAAGCTTCCAGGGGTCAGATGATGATGATAATAAATGAATAAACTAAAATGGCCTGTTTTAAGATGAAAACGCAAGTTCTTCTGGAGGCTTTTGTTTGTTGAACTCAAAGACTGATTATCCAAAATTTTGTTTCAGTTTAGATTTATGAAAGCAATAAAATATAAACAACATACTGTTCTTTTAGTTTTAGGCCTAAGATCATTTCTTACTAATTTGTAGTTCTTCATGCATTTATGTTCTTTGGTTTCGACATGGCGTCCCACTGCTCCATTCACGAGAATGATGATATTTTATCAGGAAATTACAAAAGTATCACTTTTGATCTACCACTAAATATTTTTTGCTTAAATTTCAAGGAATATAAAACCAATACGTACCTTAAGTGAAGTTTCCATGTGATCAGAAAGAGAAATTGAAGTCAGCACCATGTTAAAAAAAAAAAAAATTGGCGTAGCGAGCTTATGAAAATAACGTGTGAGGTTGACAAAAAGTATAATGCATGTTATTTGGGTAAATATGGTATCTTTGTTGACAGATATTTCAGTTATTTAAAGACCTTTCCCACTTATTGACAGGTTTTTAACTTTATTCTGGAGGCTTAAAGTTTCTGTCTCTAAAAATGTAGGGAAGTAACTTTAGTCTTCTTGCTCACCATAGTGGCCAGATTTCACATGCAAAACAAATTGTACTAAAGAAACAGCATTTGGTCCTTAATTTATGTCTTTGCAGCAGCCTGGTTCAATAGAACAGACCGACCTCAATATTAGTGATTAATTTGCATATAAAATGCAAAGCATATAAAATGCATGTGCATAAGCAGACATTAGTCACAAGCTCGAAGTTCACCACCACATCATGAATTGCCTCCATTTACCCTCTCTGCTTTTTTTGTCTCTTGAGTTGAGATTCTAGTAGTTTTACTCTCCTATCTTGAGCCCTTCGTTCCTCCTGGCATTAGAAAAACATTCAGACTTCTTTCTGGAAATTCAAGCCATTTCCAGGGAAAGCTGGGCTGGGCTGGAGGTACTCAGAGTCTTTGTGCTTTTGAAGGGTATAACTCCTTTTTTTTTTAGGCTTTTAAGGCATTCTCTAGCTGGTGCTCGAAATAAACCTCAATTTCCTGGAGCTTTTGTCTTTCACTGAAGGAGAAAAGCAACATGACTGAGGGAAGGAGAGGGGTGGTGGAAAATCATTGTGCTTTCTGTGTGCCTTCTGCATCTCTTTTCTTAGTAAATTGCCTGACGAATTCCTGCAGTCAGCTGTAAACCACCCTTGAAAGGCCTCCTCCTGGACCCAGCTCTTCAGTGAGCCAAAACTTCCCTAAGGTTGTGGGGTATGGAAGAAGACAATGAAGAGAAAGGGAGTATTAACATGAGGTCCTCCGGCTGAAATTGCTAAATTTCCTTACATTGTTGTAACTTGACTGGGGAAAAGGTGGAAGACTCTGCTTTTGGGGCGCCGCATCCACCACCCTCCCTCCCTCCCTCCTTCTCTCTCCTCTCCTTCTTCATCTACTTTCCCACCCAGCTTGGTTGTAACATGGAGATTTTTTTACATGGCTCCCAAAACGGGGGTATCTGAGTTCCACTGGTACCATGGACAGATACCAAGCAAACATTTTTGTCTCCTGACATTTTGAAATAGCATCTTACCTCAAAATACACACAAAATGTAAATTAATAAAAAATTGACTTTCATCATTGCATCCCAAGTTAATTCAATATGGAAATTAATGTTGGAAATAGTTTAAACACAATTTTTATATAAGCCACCAGACACAAGGGTATTTTTATCTGATGGTTGGCATTTTAAAAGGCATTCCTTCCCTCCTACCCACTGAATAAAAAGTCCTTACTCTGCCAAATCAGAAGCAGTCTTTCTGAACCAGTTACTCTGCCATTCATGTTGTTGAAAGTGAGCACAGATTAGTTCATTTTTTCTTAATTCCAATGGGGACTGAGGCAAAGGATGCTTGCTTACGATTTTATGCCAGGATATGGGTCGAAGTTTAAGGAATTAGCGGAAGGTGGGTGTGCCTGACACTTTGTATGTCTTAAAAATCCTGAGTGTTGTTCCCAGCTCTTGGAAATTATAAAAAAGAAAGGATGAAAACAGACTTCAAACATCTTGTTCATAAGATAAGAGGAAAAGGAAGCAGGATACCGATTCTTTCATTCACCTAACAAAAATTTATTCTGTGCCTATTACATATCAGTCACTGTTTCAGGTCCTGGGAGTATAACAATACCTAAAGCAGACAAAAATCCCTGCCCTGTGGAGATTACTTTTCAGTGGGAGAGACATATAATAAACAAGATAAATAAGTAAAAGCCATAGTGTGATAATGATAACTGCTCTCAGAGAAAAAGGGAAGTGGTTTTAAATGTATGTATTTGAGTGCATGTCAGAGATTTTAAATAGGGTAGCCAGGGATGCCATCACCCAGAAGGGGGTGGTTGGGTAAGGGGCTGGGGATGTGAGCCACATGGGGATAAGGGCAGAAGCAGGACAACAAGCCAGGAGACCACTGCAAGGCCCAGGCAAGGGATGATTGCTTAGATGGGGAGAAAACCAAAAAAACCCAACCCCATTGCCATCAAGCCGATTCTGACTCATAGTGACCCAACAGGACAGAGTAGAACTGGCCCATAGAGTTTCCAAGGAGCACCTGGTAGATTCGAACTGCCAGCCTATTGGTTAGCAGCCATAGCACTTAACCACTATGCCACCAGGGTTTCCTCGATGGGGAGAGGGAGGTGTATAGCAGGGGAGTGGCAAGAAATGGCTGGATGTAGGATTCCTTGCCACAGGGAGGCTGTGGTGTAGGAGAGACTAGACAGCTGCCCACAGGTGTTCTAGCCCGAGCTCTGGCCTTGGTCCTCCTGTGGACACCAAAGCAATTGCTAGCACGCCAGTTTACAAGCTCCCTTAGGGCAAGCTTACTGCCTTTTTTTTTTTTTTTTTAACCTTTTCCCCCCACACCTCATAAAATGTTTGTTGGCTTGAACTGAATTGACTCTATTCCAAGGTCAGCACTTAAGAAACACAGAACACTGTAGAAGACCCACAGGTTTAGAACACATGGCTCAAGTGCAGTAAAAAAGCAATCGCCAAGGGTCACAATGCAGCCTTCTCTGAGGCACTGATGCCTCAGAGATACTTGAGCTCAGAACCAGGAAGAGAGTTGGAGCCTCAATTTCAGTGCAGCTCCCCGGCTCCCCAAGCTGCCCAGAGGACTGTGCTTTTGTTTGGTCAGTAAAAGCCATGGAAAGCCAGCAGGGCAGTGTAGCGGGTGGAGAGGCAGGTATGGTTTTGGCTGGCACTGGCCGACAAACCACAAAGTCCTAGGGCTGAGTCGAGATCAGAAATACTCTCTGGGGCCAGTCAACACAACCCAGGTCTCTGACCTGAGGAAGGAAAGGAGAGTGATAATAAGTCCACACCCATGTTCCTTTTGAAACCCATCCTCTTTTTGTGTTTTGCTGTAGATAAAATCTATTTGCTGGGTATTGTCAAGAGCACATGAGTGGTAGAGGACTCCACATCTCTGACTCTCGCTTTTCCTTATTCTCAGGTGAAACAAGTCATAATTGGTGCTAGTAAAGTACATTACCAAGTGTCTTCACACGGGCAGGGCAGCTTTTGTATTACCCCCGGTTTTTAGGTGAAGGCCTGACTGGGAGGTTAGCTATAGTTAATGGGTGGAGGTGCCCATATGCTCTTCCTAGCTAATGACCTACCTTGAATACCATCCATTTCGCCACTGGAAGAATACTTTATCACCTCCGATGCTGGCTAAGGAGCCCTCTGGCGCAGGTTTAGAGAGCAGTATTGGAAGTGTTTGTAGTAGCTACCCCTGATAGGATTCCTTCAAGTTCTAACTGGCCACCGTGGTGGGTAGGCCTCTGCTACAAGTGCTTCAGGTGTTAACTAAATGCCCTGAGGGCAGTGGTCCTCAGACCGTCCATCAGCCACACAGGCACCATCTGTTTCACCAGGCTCTCAGATTCTGCTGGATATGAATCTTCACATGACAAGACCTCCCCAGCTCTCCCTCCAGTGATTGCTGGGTGCATTCAAGTGTGAGAAGCACTGCCCGAGGGAGAAGGTGAAAATAACACACGCATCAGCTATTAATGCTGGACTGTTGAAAAATAAATCACAGGCAGGTGACCATCCTAGTGTGGGTAACTCTTAGTTTGGAGAGGCCTGTCACGTAGACAGCCCCCTCCTCTCATTGCTTCCCTTTTGTTGCTGGTTTCTTGAAACCTCTTGCTCTTTACTTGCCCAGTTCCTTTGATATATGTCACAGAAATATATAGCTCAAGTTTCTGATGATCTTCTTTGCAACTGAAGGTAGGGTGTGCCTGGACCCCTTGTGTGCGCCTCACATGCCTCATCTGGGGATGGACAGGGAGGAGTTGCTCTCTAGAGTCTTAATTTGATTCATGGAAATGCTAAAGGTGTTCCCTTGTTTTAAGGTAGATTTTGTTTAAATAGCCTCTAAATACAGGCAATAACTGGTGAAATAAGGCTAAAAATCTGATAGCCTTAGGTCTCAATGAGAATATAAAAACAGGCTTCTTTGTAATTTTCAGTCTAGGGGGAAAAAAAGCCCTGAACACTCTGCTTCTTTGCAGGCAAAGTAACAGTTTGGGTGCTATGGTTTCATTTTAATGGCACCTCTATCTCCAGTCCATGTTTGAGGGAGCCTTAAAGTGTTGTATAATGATGGGTGTTTATGTCTCTTCCTGAGGCCATATGTGGACACAGGAAAAAGCTCCAGCCTCGTGGGGCTGTGGTCAAGCCTGGGGCCCTGCTGTCCGACCACAAAGATTACTGAGGACTTTTTCCTTGTCTATGGCTCTGGTCTGTGTGGAGGAAGGGCAAAGGCTCAGGGGTAATGCACTGGAGGCGGCAAAGAGCCATCCTTTCCAGCATCCCTTTCCTGATTCTGTAGGTGTAAATGCCACCCATCCTCATAGCCATGCATCTGGAATTGCCAGCAGGATAATGGTTCTCACAGAGGGTATGGTGGAGCCAGCCTCACACTCTTATATCACTGGCTTGCCTTTCTACCCTCGTAACACGTCTGTCCTTGGAAAAGAATGGCAGCTGCTTTCTCAGGCATGGGGGGTTTGGGGGGTAGGGTTGGTGAGGGGTGTGAGTGTATGGAGCTGGGGCATTTGGGGGTGTGTGGGTGGTAGGGCACCACAAGCCATCACTTCATCTCTTTGCAAATGTATTTTAAGCACCCTCTTCCCACCCACATGTCCTGGCTGTTATCATGTACCAGTCAGAAGTTTATTGACTTTCTCTGCCTGAAGATAATTCGACCAGTGATGGGCCTGCCCTGATTCATGGGTGATTTGATGACTACATTGTGGTGGTAGAAAAGTGTGCCCATTTGCTTGTCTTTTCCTGTCAGTGGCTTGTGGTTGAGACTCTTTCTTTCAAAGACCCACTGAACTCAGACCCTAGTGTAAATGATGGCAGAGCCACTTTGAGAGAGAGAGCGAAAGGAGAAAAGGAGTATGTGTGAGTGAATGAGAGCAAATAAGTGAGCCTGTGGAGCCCATATGTGGTCCAAAGCCTGTGGGTGATCCACACTTCAGTGCTCCGAGCCCTTGGAAATCCAGGGGCTGCCCCAGCAGTTTCTTCTTTGAGCTGAGTCAGGTGAAGCAGTTGGACTCCAATGTGAAGCTGAAGCTCAGACCCTGGAGTAGAGAGGAAGCCAGACTCAGCCTGGTCCCAGAAGTACACAGGTATAGAGAGGTGTTGTGGTAGTGCTTTATTTTGACAACAAATGGCAAGACACCATCCATACCTCAGGGAGCCTGAAACTTAGCATGGAGCATGGGACATAATGGACAGCTTAGTGTTGGGTGAGTAAATATCAGAAAAGCATTGCTCAGCCAGCCTACTATGAGCATGACTGATCACTATCCCAGGAAAGACCCTGTGTCTAGTCCTGAGAAGTATAATGATGCTGCCCATCCAGGGCTCCTCTCATTGATGGGGACCACAAAGACCCCCAGCTGCACCAGGATGGCTCACTCCTTCTTGCCCATTACATTCTGTTCCCTCAGCCTAGAAAGCCTTCCCTGCCTTTATTCACCTTTGATTCATTTTCCTAGAATTTGCTCAGGGGGCTTCTGTTCTGTAAACCTCTCTGAAACCCAAGATGGCTGAGGACCACTTCCCTGGGTGCTAGGACTCATCTGTTTTGTTGTTTGGTGCGTTATAACTGAACGGTTCTGTTGGAGGGCTTGTCTCTCCTATTAGACTCTTAAGTTCCTTAAGGGAGAGACCATGTTTGCTGATCTTTGTATACCAAAACCTGGTAGTGAGCAGAGTACAACTTCCTTCATTTCTCCATCTTCCTGGTGACCATTATCAAGGCTTCCTCTGGATGGTGGAGACCACCCTTGCTTTAGCCCAGCCTGACTCCTCCTCTCTCACCCACGACCCGTGTGGTCAGCACTTGCAGCTCAGCCTTTGCATTACCACTTATGCTATCTGCACTTTCTCTGTCTTCATGATCAGTAATAATTTTTGTGTTCATTTATTATATCCATAGGATGTTTTATAGTGATGCCTTTTTAAGTTTTCATAACATCTTATGCATGGTGTTATAGAGAAAGGAAACAAGTTACTTGAGGTAAATAAATCTGTTAAGAGTTAGAACTAAGAATTGTAGGCCATGTAGGATCAACCCCCCTTTTATAAACTGAGGAATAATTTACATGAAATAAATGCACATATTTTAAATATACAGTTTAATGACATTTGACAACTGTATATATCATCACAGTCAAGATATAGAACATTTTCCCAAAAGTTCCTTTGTGCAGCTTCCCAGTCAGCCCTCCCCACCCCCAAGCCAGGCAAGCGCTGATCTGCTTTCTATCAGTGTAGATTATATTTGCCTTTTGTAAAACTTCACTTAAATGGAATCATACAGTATGTACTCTTTTGTATCTGGCTTCTTTCACTCAGCATAGCGTTTTTGAAATTTATCCATGTTTCATGTATCAACAATTTGTTTTAATTGCTAATTAGCGTTCTGTTGTACAGATGTACCACCATTTGTTTACCTATTCACTGGTTTCCAATAGTTTTTTTTTTTTTTTGCCATTGTGAATGAAGAGGCTATGAATCTTGGTGAGATAGCTTTATGTATGTAAGTGTTCATTTTCCTTGTGGAAAGCCCTAGAAGTGGGTAGGTGCATGTTTAAGTTTATAGGAAACTATTAAACCAGTTTACATAGTGGTTGCCCTATTTTACATTCTACCTGCAGAGTATGGGGAGTTCCAGTTGCTCCACGTTCTCACTAGCACTTGGTATGGTCAGACTGAATTTTAGTCACTCTAACGGAATAATGTTAACCTTTTCTTTTGACAGATGGAAAAAAATGAGGCCCAGAGATATTAAGGGTTTTGTCTAAAGACACGTAGATAGTCAGTGACAGAGCTGTGGTGAGACCCCTACACCCCTGACCCTGGAGCCAGTGCTCCTCCTGCTGGACTCTTCTGCCAGGGCTGCAGCACCTCTGCTTCAATCCATGCAGGTGGTTTTCCACTTAATATCCTTTGGGATGACCTAAAAGACTCTATGGTGTCCTTCAGTGCTAGGGTGCAATGCTTCTGGGGCTCCTTTCCCTTCAAGTAACTGCTTGCAGGAAGTTCAGAATGTCAAGCCTCCGCTCCCTATATGATGTCACTCAGTAACTTTGTTACTCGGTGGGACAGTTATAGTTAGGCAAATAGCTGATTTTGTTAGGAAATATTGATTAAGTATTGGGTTAGGAAATACTCATTTCATTGAGGCACCTAACCCTAAGTAGGCCTTTTCTCTTCTCTGTAATTTGAAGCCACATCCAAATTGTTTCCTAATCTTGGACTCACCTAGCTGTTACCACAGAGAGGATGAAAAGCTATGCTCAGGTCATTTTGCATTTTCACTGTGACAGCTTGCCTCGCTGTAGGATGTGGCTCTCGACTGAGTCTTCCTTGGCACAGGACCTACACAGCCTGGAAATGAATGCAGAGAGAAAGTAGCATGAAGTCTGAGAGAATCTGTATGCAGCTTTTCACCTTCATGTGTGTAACCCTTCAGTTCAGCTATGAATTTGTTCCATGACAAAATCAATATTTAGGGGTTGCTGCACTTAATTGTAAAAATAGTATATTCTTATACTGTGTCTGCCCCCCCCCCCCCACCATGAATTGGTCAATGAATAAACTCTAGTCAAAACAGTTGTTTTAAAAACCCAATCTTTTCTCTGGTTTAATTTTGCTTGTGTTATATAATACTCGCCATAGATTAATGACTGTTTCCATCTTGAAAAATACTTAAAGGAAGAGCCCTGGCCCCATGGGGTAGGTCAGGTGAACTACTGAATTCTGCCATCTCTGCTTGGTGACATGATTGATGCCAAATTGTTCCCTTTTGACCCCAGCTAATGATCCTTATCTTCTCTCCAAGGATTAGACGGATACTTCTTTTTCTCAAAGTGTTTAGAGCAGGGATGGTGAACATTTTCCCTGTCAAGAGCCATTGACCCCAGGAAGGAAGAGGCCCTCTCTTTGAGGGTGTGATTGTGCCATGGAGAGGCTCCCCAGTGCCCAGCCAGGGCTGTCTGAGTTCAGTTGACCTTCTCCTCAGACAGTTAGGAGAACCGGATGGATGATGGAGTGTGTACTCCCTTAGCCTCAGTGCGGTGCCCATGGGAAGGCCTCACTGATTCCCTATACACAGGAGCATAGGCATTTTCAAGAAATACCACTGGAGCCTTTGAGGTTGGAGAGAGAAGGGGAAGTCATCTTTTTGAGCACCTAAGATGTGCCTGGTGCTTTACTCACATTATTGTGTTGATTATCACATCCCTTCAGAATGTCTGTGAATGTGTGTTTTTAACCCAGTTTTACTGGTAAGAAAACAGACACAGAGAGGAGTCTCTTCTGAAATGCAAACCTTGATTTAGGAGTCTGGAGGGTGGTATTGTCCAGGGCAGAGTACCTGGCGCAGGGTGAGGGCTGTGCCAGCAAGGAGTCCAGGAAAACGCAAGCGAGGAGAAGAAAAAACCCTAAAGGGTGGGCAGAAGAGGAGGGTAGGGCCGAGGGTGGCAGGTGCTGTGAGCTGAGCCTGGTGGGAATGGAGTGGTTGGCAGAGGCCACAGTAGGTCAGCCGCAGCTGCAGTCGTTGCTGGTGAGAGCACTGAGTAGTTGTCCATGTGCATCCTCAGCAGATGGAGGGGTGAGTTTGTGGTTTTGGGCCTTTGCTCATGAGCCTCCTCGTGCTGGAATGGCCTCATTTGCCTAGATTTTCTCCCACCAGAGTAAAGCAGAGTCGTGCTTCACACCCAACTGAGAGGGATGGGTCTCCTGTGGATACCACCAGGGACTCTGGATGTTTCCAGAAGCATGAGAGAGAATGGGCTTATTGAGGAAAACTCCTTCCGTTTGGGCACTGCCAGAGGGTGAGAAGGGCCTCGACTGCCATTGTACTGTGGGCGCCTCAGGAGAAAAACACCGCACTGTGCTAAACCAACTGGGCCTTGAGGCTTGTTGTTTTAGAAAGACAACTAGAAAGAGAAATATATGTAATCTCAAAAGGTTACACAAATTTAAACATTTAAACGTAACTTTAAGATTAAGAAAGGGAATTATACACGTCCAGAAATAAAATAAGAATTTTAAAGTTCTCCAGATTCCTCATTAGAGGAAGAGAGAACAAAGGAAGAAGGAAATGTAGAAAGAGAGAGGGAGAAACTAAAGGGCTGGGGAGAAGGCAGTAGGGTGGTGGCCAGGCCACTGACAGGAGTAAGAGAGGCGGTGACAGAGAGGGGGGAGTGAGCCCTCAAGTGAAGGAGGCCTATAGTGAACTGTCCTCATCACCTGGTTTTTGGTTTTCACTTGGTTGCGTCAGTGTTTTCCCTGTCTTTCAGATGCTAATGATCTAATTATCCTGGGTCAGCAGCTTTTTTTAAAGGAGTGGTGTTGAGGTGCTGACCCCTCTTGGCAAATGCGTATGGGTTTGCCTCGGATCGGGCAGGCTCTTTAACTTCTTCGCAGACGGAAACAGTAGGACTGCATGGTCTCTGGGGACCCTTCCCTCTCTCTCTAACAGTCTTTGATCCTGGGAAAAAAGAAGACATCTTTTAAACAGAATCTCAGTTTATTACATGGTGTGCTGTAGCTGACTGCAGCCTATTTACCCCTGAGAAGGGATAATTTTGGAAAAGCAAAGATGGGAGCAGGCGAAAGTACACTTTGCTGGGATCCCAAAGCTAACCAACTCCCTTAAATTCAGGGGGAAAAATAATTTCCTACAAACTAGTTCAGAGCTGGAGGTGAATCCCTCCGCCTAGGCTGTCTCCCTGGGTGACAAAGAATGAGGGCCAGGGAAGTGGCTCCCAAGATAACAAGCCAAAAATTGTGTAGAGCTGGGTGGGAGGGACTCAGAGGGATGTTAACGGCAGACAAACAGCTTTGCACATAATTGCATGATTTAAAGTCTTTTTCGGCCAGTTGGTCATCAGCTACTTGGAGGCAGCCTGCCGTCCCGCCCCAAGGGGGCTCCTGTATCTGGCACCTCGCTCTGCTCCTCCTCAGCACTGTGCCCGCCATTCTGGGCTGTCCTCTCTCCTGGCTGCTGACTGTGAGCTTCCTGAAACCTGGGTCATGCCTCTTGTGTCTTTTTACTCCCCTGCCTGGTATGGCCCTTGGAACATATTAAGAGGTCAGTGATTACTTGAAGGAAGGAAAGAAGGAAAAAGTGTGAACTGCCTGCTACAGGCTACAAAGGAGCATCCTGGCATGTTCAGGATCCTTAAAGTTCTCTTTGCCCTGCCCTTTGGTATTGCAGAGCAGGCTACAAACCTGCGCAAGGCACATGCATAGACATACCTGGAACTTTTGAAGGCCAGCTGAACAGATCTCTGGCTTTCAACAGTATAACATGTACATCCGCCCATGTTTACAGTGCACCAGCCCTGTGCCAGACACTGCCAGGGACTGGAGGGAAGACAGCCTGGATGGAGATGGCTCTGGGGAAATCACAAAAGAGTGCATGAAAAGAGGACTAGTGGAAATGCCACGTGTGCAGAAGGGGTTGTAAAGAGCAGGGAGCCTTTAATAATCTCCAGGCTCTCGGCATCTCACTTCCTGTGAGGCCTACCTTTGGGTATAATTTTCAGGTCTTCTTTGGCAATGTGGCCAGAGGGACTTGGAAGAATGGGGCCATGTCTTTGTGGGGCTGGGCCCACTCATAGAAACGAAGACTCCAGAATATTCTTACAAAAACCTGTTGCCAATTCTGACGTATAGTGATACCATAGGGTTTCCAAAGAGTGGCTGGTGGATTCAAATTGCTGACCTTTTGGTTAGCAGCCGAGTTCTTTAGCCACTGTGCCACCAAGGATTTGCTAAATCATAAAGTTGTGACTGGGCCAGATGTTGTACGCGTTGGGAACCTATATTGTATGGGTTCTCTCCAGCCCTCACAGTCAACTTGACCCATTAGTTAATGAATCGTTTTTTGAGGTATTAGGTACTGGGAATATAAACTCCATCAAGGGGCTAACAGTTTAGTGAGGTGGTAGAGTTGCAAAAGAATCATTACACGTAGAGGGTATTTGATGAATACTGACTCTATGACAAAAACGAGGACAATGGATGACTGTAGGACTAAAAAAGAGACAACTCAAGTACTAGACAACAATCATCAAAACTGTTGCCACAGTTGTAACACTTGCGTACAGCAGGGGCAGCCCTTTGTGGCAAGTGTTACAATACAGGCGAATACCATGAATTTACAGAGAAGGGTTTGGGAAGGTGAAGAGGGCTTCTCCAGGAAGAGCTGACCTGGCATTCAGGGAGTGGTGAGGTAGAGGAAGCAGGAAAACAACTACTGCAGGCTGAGGCATGAAGGGCCAAGAGCAGGGCCTCTTCTGACCCCAGATGGGCACCCAGAGAATCAAGGACAGTGTTCAGCTGTCTTACGAGTGGGTCCATTTGGGGCAGTGGCAGTGGCAGTGCTTGCTGGCAGAGATTGCGTGTGTTCATCTGTGTCCCGTTTCTCAGGGAGTGGCCTCCCTATCTACAAATCCAGTTGCCCAAGCTGGAGGTCTGGGACTCCTTCACTCCCCATGTTCCATTGGTTCTGTCTCCTGAATATCTCTCAAGTCAGCCTTCCTTGCTATCCCCACTCTTCAAGTCCAGGCTCACCACCCCTTGCCCAGGCTAGTCCAAAGTTTCCTAACTGGTTTCTGCTTCTAGCCACTCCCCCACTCTAATCTATCTGCCCCAGCTGGCCGTGCTGGCAGTGAGCTTGATAAAGCTCTGTCTCCTCAGATTCCTTCTTTGTTTAAAATCCCTCTGGGGCCCTCTGTCATTGCCTGTGAGGCATAAAGTTGAAACTGCACAGCATTGCATCATGGGGCCCTCCCAGCATGGGCTGTCCCTGCATCTCCAGCATGATCACCCTACCGTTACACTCCTGCTGATGTACCAGACCCTCTAAAGTGGCCATCTTCTTTGATCACCCTGCTTCCCTTTCCAGCTGTCTAGGTTCTTCTCTACCTCTGGTTCCCCTTTTTCACAGCACTTTCACCATAGTTAATTTTTATTTAGCCTTCAAAGCCTCTTCAATGTCACTTCCCCTGAAGCTCTATTCTCCAGCCCCAGATTCACAGGTGGTGCCACTCCTTCCTCTGTGGTCCCTTAGTACGGCCATTCTCACATGGCATTGCCATTATTTGTGGATATATCTGTGTCCCCACTAAGCCTTAAACTATTTTGATGGCTGAAACTGTCTTCACTTACCTCTGTGACCCTAGTGCTCAGCATAGTACCTATTTAGTATATAATCGATTAAGGATTACTATAAGGATTGTGTTACTCATAAGTATTAAAAGTATGAGTCTACTCCAAAGGAATTTGGGTTAAATAAGGTCTCCTTAATCAGTCTTCTGTCTCTTCGGGTCTGTCGTGGATTGAATTGTATTCCCTAAAAATATGTATTGAAATCTGGTACTTGTAAGTATGACCCTGTTTGGAAATAGGGATTTTCTTTTGTTGTGTTAAAGAGGTTATACCAGAGTAGGGTGGCTCCTAACTTAATCACTGCTGAGTTATAAAAACAGCAGAATACACACAGAGACACACGAGGGGAAGATAGATGCCAAAGAACACTGAGGAATGCCAAGGAACTCACTGGGCTGCAGACAAGGAAGGATGTCCCTTTAGAGTCATGCCCTGATTTGGACTTCCAGCCCCTGAACTGTGAGAAAATAAATTTCTGTTCTTTAAAGCCACCTACTTGTGGTATTTCTGCTATGGCAGCCCTAGGTAACTAGGACAAGGTCTCACGACCTTGTCCTGGGTCACGTTTAACCTCTTCATCCTTGAGCTAAATGGTCTGTCTCACCACTAATTAGGGATTACCCTTGCTCATCCCCTATTCTCCATCCCCATGGGCCGAAGTGGTGAGTCAGGTTCTCATGGAAACCCCCTCCCCAGGACAAAAGCTCTTACCTTTGTACGTGTGTGTGTTTCTGTCTGAATTTACATGGTGACATGAATGTCATGATTAGAGGGTGAGCAAGTTTGAGTGGCTCAGTTGTTTACCACATTTTTATTTTATGAATAGAACGTATGGTCAATTCCACTTCCATTAGCCATTTTCACTTATTTTTCCCCTCATCCCAATCCTCCAATCCCAGCACTGGGGCCAGTAACTACGTGACATGGGCTGGTTATTTCATTTCTGTGGCCTTAGTTTCTTCACCTGTAAAGTAAAGATGTTGGATTAGATTAGGGATTCTTACCCCATGGCCCATAGAATCCCCCAAAGGTCCACACAAAGCTTCTGAGTACCTGTACCCTCTGGAACTGGGTGCAACATTTTATGTGTCTGAACGCTTTCCTACAACTTTGATCTGACTTTCAAATGAGCCCATGGCTCCAAAAAGCTTAAAAATTCATTGGGAAGAATGATTTCTGAAGTCTGACCAAACAGATTTTTTCACTGAAAAATAAAGTTTTTACCATGCCACTTTTTTCTCTAAAATATCAGTACGTAATAATGAAGCAATAGAGGGAGGGTGAAATGGGCTGTATTTCCTGGTCACCAGGGGATTGTGCGGCACATTTGAATCCATAGGAAGAATTTCTGGGGTGGAATTCTTTTCAGCTCACCCAGTGCTAACAGTTACTTGGGTTGCATGCTTTCTGGCTCGGAAAAATAGCACAAACCAGGCTTGGCCACCGATTTCTGCAAGCTATCTTTGTCCTGTTTCACAGAGTTTTTGTTCCTCACCGAAGCTCTCTGATTGGTGAGTCTGAGAGCAACTGTCACACAGCTAAACACCTGGCAAATGAGAGGCCCATTTATCATTGCTGCACCCGAGAAATTCTGAGGGCAATATTCTCTGTAGGTAGTGCAAACAGATTTTTGAGTGTAGGCTTGGGCATTTTGCTAGGAATACGTCTCTCAAAATGTGGTATATTTTGCAGCAGCCTAAAAGGAAGGTAATTGTCTCACCTGTACAGAGGGGAGCCTTCTGGGTGCTTGGTTCAGGTGCTCCCATGGAGTGCTTGGCTGATGTGTTCACCACTTGGTGAGAGAAGGATGTACCGTGATAATTAGTCTTAACATCAGTGACTTCTGTGAGCCTGGAAGCCGGATGTTGTAGATAGACCTTTCACTCTCCTCTTATCCTTGAAATTCCCAAAGGTGGTTTTGACTTCTTGCCTCCACATTCTTTCACCGATGTAAATTTCCTTCCGTTTTCTCACCAGTTGCTTCTAGTGCTTTGGTCTTTCTTTCTCCACGTACTGAGGTTTTCTTCATTGCTCTCTTGGCTGAGCAGGAAGCACAGCACCCCTTTGGCTGTGCCTTTAAGCACTGGTATTTGTGGGCCACAGGGGGGTCTCTCAGCGACTAAGCAGGAATGGTCCCCAATGGCCTTTAATTAATTTGCTCTCTAGTCCTTGCTATTATAAGCTAGTTTAGAGTGTAACACATTAATTGAATCTCTTAAAGGAACAAATTTCATTTTTAAAGGCAAGAAATATGGAGTGAAAAGGTGCGGTGAGGGCAGTCAGAAGAACTTTAACAGATAACATTCTGATTACAACTCCTCCTTCTCCCCACCACTGTAGGCTCCTCATTGCCATTAACTCAAAGGCTAATGTATACAAATGGTGGCACCCTGTGCAGATTGAACTTGGCATGGGGCAGGAGAAGAAATGCACACGTTCCTTCTTTCATTAATTGGCCAAGTATGGGCTGTGCTGAGGCTAAAAATAATGGATGTAGCATCACCTCTCTCCCACGCACACACACATCTCCCCGATGCGGGAACTGGCACCGCATCTTCCAGGCGATCTTGAACAACCGAAACTCTCATGAACTGCTAGCTCTCCCTTGGGGCTGTGCTCAGGTGGTCCTCTTGGCACACCTTCCACCTGGCAATCCCAAAGTATTAGGAGAATGGCAAACCTGTGGTCTTCAACCTGATCCCAGCCCCTCATTTTACAGATGAGGCTCTTGCTTTGAGTTTTACTGTTGTGCTGTTTTGATATTTACCAGGAAGGGACCCACATTCATTTTTATTCATTCAGACACCCTGTCCTTAGTACTCTGACTTAGAGCTCTTGAGCTGAGTCTGGGGCTGCAGGGACCATCTCCTTCCTTATACTCTTCCCTATTAGCTGTGTTTCCAGCTGAGGTGGACAAAGAGGAAAAGGGAGAACCTCTATGAAGTCATGGAATAAGTTGGCATACCTCACAGACGAAGCTTCTGGAGCTGCTCTCTTGCTGGCTTAGGGTGGGCTCCAGGCCCCTCCTCCTGCTCCCATAGGGAGTCTGCGTTCTTTTCCATTGCCTGTTGAATACACTGGGGATTGCCTTCCTTGAGGCCCATTAGGGTAGTCTTCACAGTGTACAGGCATGCACTGCTCCAACCATCCACAGGCTGAAGTCATCTGTGCACACACATACGTGCAAGAACAGACCCAGCCAGAGACTGATGGCAGGACAAGAGTACAGCAAGGTTACCAGTCATCCCGTGTCTGAGAAGTTTTGCACATACCCACACAGCCCAGGACTGAGAATCACACCTGAATTCTGCATGGATAGGCTGGTTCTAAAGAAGGGGAGGGATCCAAGTTCAGTAGAAAACAGATCCAAGACTGAGGTCAAGCATCCTCTTGGGAAGCTGGCAGGCTGGACACTGTGCCTTGGTGAGCCTTTCATACTCTAGCCTAAGCTGAAGGGGCCTGCAGAGACATGGTGAGTCAGACTTTCTGTATGGAGAGGCCTGGATGCAACACAAATGCAATGCTCGGTTTCTTGAACTCAGAGTAGCCACTATCCAGATCAGCCTCCCATGGCATCATTAGCTGTGCAGCAAGGAAGCCAGGATCTGGGTCGTGGGAAGGAGGGCTTCTCCTCTGGCCTGTGCAGGCCTCTCTTGAGCCACATCCAAGGGCTATCAGCAGTTGTTGGTTTGGACGTGATGTCTCATCTTCCACCAGCAGGAATGGTACGTTTCATAAAGTGACAAAATATATGTCATTTACAAGCATCCTTGATCCTTCCTAAGCTCCTAGGTATACTGTGGTGTCTCATAAAATGTGTGTTAGGAATGAACAGAACAAGTCAGACTGGGCATAGAGGCTTTTTGATACCACTATCTTTCTAAAAACAAATGGCAATTTTGAGTTTTAATTAAGCACTGTGATTTCATTTTGTATAATGGCGTTGGTTCTTAGTAGAGAGAGAATATCTTGTTGAGTTGTCTTTTTCAAAAAACAGTGCTTTAGAGTTGTGTCCCTTCGAATGAATATTTGGTCATTTTTATATCAAACATGATGGCATGACATTTGTTAAAATGTTGATTACACAGAAAAATAAAAAATTGGCAGTATTTGGGAGAGGCTATCTTTGTTCACAAAAATGCAGCTTTGCTTCCAGTCATTTGTATGAAGGGTAAAAGAAGCTACAACTTAACAGATGACAGATGGTGGGATTTCTGATACAGATCTTGCTTAGTGCTTTAACAGTGTATGGAATCTAAAAGCAAAATGTTTTAAATGACTTGTCAGCCAAAATATGTAATGTCCTTAGCTGATGTTTTGAGCTTTGATATTAAAAAAACTAAACTACATTTGAAGTTTGTGACACTCCCTCTAAGACTACAGTGATAACTCTCTTGTATGAAAAAGAATTATTATCTAGGAAAAGTAGTATTTTATTATCCAGCTTTATTTGGAATAAGTAAGTAAAGACAATAGGAATGGAAGCCCTCCAATATAAATTCTACTTTGTTTTAATTGAAAGGCATTTGCCAGAAAAAGGAAGGGGAGAATTTTTTGGTACCAAAGATAGCTTTGGCATTTGTACAAGGGTGTTTCTTATCTAAGGGTGGGGAGCACCATCAGAACCTCCCTGAGGTCTTCTGGTGCCACCAAGGAGTCAGTTGTGATGTCCTATATGTTAAAAATACAGTGAATACATATCAATTAAGAGACAGAAGTTGTCAGATTGGATAAACTAAATGCTGTCTACAATAAACCCACTTTAAATATAAAAACATATATATATGTTTTGTATGACTGCTGTGAGGTGTGCAATCCCATTGCCATAAACAATGTGGCCTTTGGTCCTAGTTGTTGTTAGTTGCCATTGAGTCAGTTCCGACTCATGGAACATTGCCAGGGATAAAGAATGACATTACATAATGATAAAAGATCACCTCACCAGAAAGCCAAGGCAATCCCAAATGTGGATGCATCTAACAACAAAGCTTATGAGTATCTAAAGCAAAAACTCATAGAATTGAAAGGAAAAATAGATAAATCCACTCTTAAGAGGTGGAGACTTCTACACTCCTCTATTATTAATTGACAGAATAAGTAGACATAAAATCAGGGAGAACATAAAATACACTCAAAAAACCCCACTATCACCCAACTTGATACAATGGATATTTTTAGAACGGTTCACCCAATAACAGCAGAATATGCATTCTTTTGAAGCGTGCATGAGACATTCACCAAGATAGACCATTCTGGGCCATAAAACAAATCTTAATATAGTTAAAAGAATTGATATCATACAAAATATTGTGTCTGACCATAAAAGAACTAAAGTGAAGTCAATAATATTTGGAAATTATTACCCAGAAAGTTCCACTGAGTCTCCATCTTCCAAGGCTTTTATTGGCCTCATCACGTGGCCACGATAGGTTTCATCATGCCTTCTGGGGCTTAGCCAGCGTCGGGCTCCCAGGTGGTCCCTCTTGATCTGCCCAGGCTCCACTCACTGGCCTCAGGTGTGGTCTGGCTCTCAGGAACTGGGAGTAAAGGCCAAATTGTTTACTGAAGGGGGGTTCCATGCCTCACAGCAATCATTTGTAGCTATAATATTTTCCTTTTAAAACATAGTCTTGATTATTTTTACAATAGCTCTAAGTAGTAAAGCCTTAACAAACAGAACCCAACTAATCATGGTCTTCATTAGATAAATGAGAAGCCATGAAAGAATTACTGCTAACTAAAGGAGATTGTAACCATGATATTGTGAGTCCACTTATGACATGATTCTGCTTGTCATCCAGTAGCATTTAAGCAAGACATTCTAACCAAAGCCTTGTGAAGAGGTACCTAGAATTGACCGTTTCTTCCACCAGTGTTCCTCCTGGATTAGGTAAATCTGGTCCTCCTCTTCAGGGTATACGTAGCCCCCTACTGTCATATGATAGCTTTATTCTTATTTGTTACAAGTGATGTTGTTAGGTGTTAGAAATAACAGTGGGAAAAATTAAATTCGTTTCTCCAGGATTTGAGGATTCTAAGATGCTAGCTGTGGAAGCTGGAAGGAGAAGCATTCACCAGGGATGGGGGTTTTTCTCCAGGTGTGACACAGTGGTGATACTCTTCTAGATCTGTGTAATCCAAGCCTTCCACCCAAGTCCATACCACTTACACAAGGGTGGAGCATGGCTCTGCCACCCCACCCAAAGTGGCAGCCACCAGCATGACAATACTTTGAAATCTTGTGTTCTATCTAAACATTTTATATAAATTTTGCATTTCATTCCATTATATCAGTGCTTGATTTAACATAAACTTTTTTTCTCTAAATACATTGTTGTCTGTTCCCATTTTCAGTGTCTCATCCCATTTTGCTTAGAGAGGGAAAGTACTTTGCCCAAGGTCACACAGTTGGTTCCAGGTCTAGAACTCAGGCAGTCAGAATACCTAGCCTATGTTCTTACTAATTCCGCTGTTCACTACTGTACTTCTAGTGCCTAGGACAGTGCCCGGCAGGTACTCAGTAAATATGTGTTGAATAATTTATATTGGAAAGAACTGACATCCAATGCCAGGAATCCAACCTTTGGCACCTGAGCTGCCTGAGTCAGGGCCAAGCATGGGTTCTGGGGAGGTAGCAGAATCCAGGCTTCCAGGTGCCCTACATGCACCCGAAGAGCTGGCCTCTCCCTTTCTCCTGTGTACCTTTTGCACATTGCAACGCCATCCCACTGGCTAACTAGTAAACGCTGTATGCTTACTGGCTCTTCTGCTATATGGGGACCTCTGGAGGGCCGGTCCTGTGTTAAGCTTAGTTCCTTGTTCACAAAGGCTGAATGAGTTGTTGTTCAAATGGTTGTTGTTGTTGCAACATGCACATATTGTTAAATGTGACTGAGGGAGCAATGGTGTTATAGAAGTTGGCCTGAATCTCAAGCCAGAGAGCACTAAGGTAGGACTTCTCACGTCTGCCTTGTCCAGGGCCAGGACATGACCTTGAATGTGACTGAGAACCAACACCACAGGCCGAGCTAAGGGTGTGTTACTACCTCCAGGGTCATTGCTGAGGCAGATGGTCAGTTCCTAGAGCCACCGTGCTGCCCTTGGGTTTCTTGTGCTGCCTGGGGAGGCCCTGGGCCCACAGGAGTATTCGAGACAACCCTCAGACCCCAGCAAAATGGAGGCACCACAAGCTTTCTGAGTCCAGACACAAACAGCATGGTGGTCCAGGGCCTGTAAGGCAACGAAGGAACCCTAATTGAGGTGGAAGGGTGAGTTTTGTTTTGCCAATGTTAATTTTCTGGGTTTAGTTGGTTATCAAGTAGAAATTATCTCTAAACATCAAAAAATAGAAATCTGGGGAGAGGGTGGGTGGTGCTGAGGATGCAAATCTGGGCACCATTGTCCACAATTCACTCACCGCCTCTCCCTCCTACCTGTAACAGCTCAGGTATGTGTATGAAACATTCTTGATACTATTGTAGGTGAGGTCTGTATGCTAAACAAAATGGATACGTTTTAGTCACCTTTACGGTGGAAGTTCTAAAACGTTCATGTCAGTGTCTGTTTTTTCCATCCATTGCTTCTGTTCAATTAACTTTATTTGTTGTATTCTTTATTTCAGAAAAACTGTACAACTCCAGCGGACGAGATTTAAGAAGGGCCCTTTTCTCTCTGAAGCAGATATTTCAGGTAAAAAGCAAAAAAAAAAAGAACACCCTTAGACCCTGTTTTTGCATTACTTACGAAATTAGATACAGACAAGCTTATTATACCTTTTAATCATTACAAAGAGAAAAATCTCTTTAGATTATCATATAAATTAGGTCAGAATATCAGTTGAGTATTTTTTTTTTTAACCATATCAATTATTTCAAACATAATAAAAAGTAAAGACAACTTTTATCAAATCCTAGTCGCTATGAGTCGGAATCGACTTGACAGCACTGGTAGCATTTTCCATATTTATTTTAGATTTTTTAAAAAGAAAATTATTTTACAGATATAATTGAAGTCCTGTGTTCTGCTCTGCAACATCCACCACCCTAATTGCCCCACCCCCATCCCTCGGCCCCCTCTCTGCTGAATGCTGAATTTGGTGTTTATCACGTGCATGCAAGTTTCTGTACTAATGGTAAATATTCACCAACAATATGTGATATTGTGTGGCATTAGCTTTATATCTATGTTTTTATGTTACTTAATGAGAATGGAACAGATGTAGCCTTGACCAACGTAGCTCTGGTCAAGCATTCCACTGTATGGCTAAACAACAAGTTGTTTTATTCATTCTACTGGCAGACAATTTGGCTGATTTCCAGTGTTTTGCTATCATAAACCTTGCTGCCCCGTGTGCACACGTGGAAGTCTCTCTTTTGAGTCTCGCCTTATCTGTCTCTCCTCAGCTAGGACAGGTGTGCAGCCAAGCTCCAAGACTGTCACCCATGTGATACCTCAGAGGAGAGAGACAAAGAGCTAGGGGAAGAGGAGGAGGCCACTCTGCTTGGGCAGGCTCAGGAGGTAGATTCTTGGATAAGATGACATTTGTATGAGTTCATGTCTGTCTAGGGTCACTGTTGCTTTCTGTTATGATTTTGAACTCTAGACTATATTCCCTGTCTCCTCAGTTCTTGTCTTATCCACATCCTTAAAAGATTTGCTTTGTTGGTGATAGTTGTAGCCAGAGTGGCTTTACCCCTTATGAGTTTCTGCCTGTCTGAGGGGCAGTGGGGAAAAAGACAGACCAAAAACCATCCCATCTGCATGTTCTCATCCTGTTCTTCCTTAAACTTGCTCAGTCACACCCTCATCTTTTTCCCAGAGCAGATTCCCTTCTCAGTGCCCGCATTTTTGGAGATGAGTCCTTTCTTTCTCTTCTTCTGACAGCTCCAGGTTGGAGTCTGGCTGTCATTGCTGCCTCATGGTGCATATCTCAGAAATGCCTTGGGGTTATTGAATGGGAATCTAATTTGCTCTGTAAACATTCACCTAATGTACAATTGAAAAAAAAGGAGATTCTTTTTAAAGTGTTTACGATAATGCCTCAATAAATATTAGTTGATTTAAAAAAAAAAAAAAGAAATGCCTTGGGGTTTAGAGCTCTTCTATAGTTCAGACCTTTTCTTATCTCACCTGGAAAATTACCACAGCTGTCCATGGGCAGTATCTGGGTTTAGTCCTCCCCATCTCAGTCTGTTCTTCAGCTTCCTAACAGAGGGATTTGAGGAAGTCGTTCTCTTCTGGTTCCATGTTGCCTTCTGGGTTACATCTGAATTTCACAGTATAGCATTGAAGCCCTTCTTGACCTGGCCTCTGCTGGCTACCTTTCTGTGTTTGGTAACATCCTAAGTTCTACCTGCAATTGAATTCCTAGAGAAGCCATGCCTGTTCTCTTTTGCACCATTGGCTCTGGACCTATTGCTTCTTCCCCAGAATGCTTTGCCACCCCACATCCACTCTCCATGTCTCCCAGTTTTGATCCTGGTATCTCCTCTTCCTGCCAGGAACTCTTCCCCTAAATGACTCCTTCACCCCAGTCAGGGTCCTCCACATGCCCCTAACATACCCTGTGCTTACCTCTAGTATAGAACTTAAGCTACAACAGGGTAGTTGTCCAAGTCCAGTAGTCTGCCAGCTCGCTGGATTTTTATTACTGGATTGTTGGTACCCAGCACAGTGTCTGGTACCACATTCTAGCAGATGTCAACGTCTTCAGTTTTTCCTGCCTCTAGTAAATGCAATGGTGACTAAATAATTGTCCAACTGTTCCATTTCCAATGTATCCACCTGTGTCTCCCTGTTACTTAGCTGAACAAAGCAAAACTATCCCCTCTCCATTATGTCATTCTCCTAACTAAGGGCCCTGACTACTGTTGGGCTGGACTCTTACTGTGCCACCAGAGGGCCACACTTCATGACACTCCCCACTCTGACTCTTCTAGTTCCTCAGCCCACCTTTTGTCTATGTTGTAAGCTTTGACTTCTTTCAAAACCTGTGTTCACCTATCTGAGTCTCCAGTTGGTGGCAGAGCCACACAGAGAGGAATTATTCCAAGTGACTTTAAAACCCTGTAATTTGTACGCCCTTAATACCCGAAGAACAAAAAGAACTGCAAAAAAATTGTCAGTGGCTTACAGTCATTATGGTGAAATGAGTTTCTTTATGTGGCCTTTTGCCTGGATTCTGTGAAAAAGAGAGAAAAAACAGCTAGGGAGATTTTTCCCTGGGCCCTGAGGACTTGTTACAGTTGCCTTTGTTACAGTTAGGGATTAGCTGGTCCCTGCCACAGAAAATGTCATTTATTTTGCAAATAGATGGAGCCACTTGCAAGGGGGTTGGTCAGCTTAGCCCAGCTAGGGAATTGGTAGGTTACTATGCAAACAAGGTGCATAAAATCCAGCCAATAGAATTGAGCCACTTGCCTATATAAGGAGCCAACCCCACAGAGATAGTGAAGAGGGAAGGAGAAGAGGCCAAGAGAAGAGAGAAGAAGCAGAGAGAGAGGGAGAGTGAGAGCTGAGCACCTTTGGGCAGAAGACTTCCCAGCAGAGCTAAGAGTGCTGTAATACGGTCAAGGACTGTAACACTAAAAATGGTCAGAGGCCCAGGAGAGAGAGACTGACAGAGAGAGAGAGAGAGAGAGAGCGAGCGCGACCGGTTCCACACTGAAAAGGGAAGCCTTCCAGACCTTACCTTTGTGCTTCCAGACATTGACCCTGTTCCTATTACTTCCAATTTAATCCTGATTCCATGTTACTTCTGTTATTGATTGAATTACCAAAAACCCAAATCCAGTTCCGTCGAGTTGACTCTGACTCATAGCAACCCTATAGGACAGAGTAGAACTGCCCCATAGAGTTTCCAAGGAGCACCTGGTGGATTCGAACTGCCAACCCTTTGGTTAGCAGCCATAGCACTTAACCACCATGCCACGAGGGTTTCCATATTGATTATGTCCCCAAAATTATATGTTGTAAATCTCTATATCTGTGGTTACTGGACGGCACTGGGCAAACCCATTTGAGAAAGGATTTTTGTTATGTTAAGGATTAGTGTAGAGTGTATCTTGAGTCAGTCTCTTTTGAGACACAAAAGAGATTAAGCAAGCAAGTAAAAGAAAGAGAGATGGTGGAAGAGAGATGCCAAGCCACATGAAGATCACCAAGGAGCAGAAGCTCAGAAGAGACAATGACCTTCCTCCAGAGCCAACAGAGAGAAAGAAAGCCTTCCCCTAGAGCTGGCATGCTGAGTTCAGACTTGTAGCCTCCTAAACTGTGAGAAAATAAACTTCTGTTTGTTAAAGCCACCCACTTGTGGTATTTCTGTTATAGCAGCACTAGATAACTAAGACAGAATTTGGTACTAGAAGAATGAGGTGCTGCTCTAGCAGATAACTAAAATGTGGAAGTGGTTTTGGAATTGGGTAATGGATAGAGGCCCAGGAGAGTTTTAAGGTGCCTAATAGTAAAAGCCTAGGTTGCTTTAAAGAGACTATTGGTGGAATTATGGATGTCAAAGGCAGTTCTGGTGAGGGCTTAGAGGGAAGTGAGGAGAGCTATAAAGTCTCTGCTGTCTTAGAGAATACATATGGTGCCAGCAACAGAATGTTGCTAGAAATGTGGATATTAAATGTGCTTCTGGTGAGGCTTTAAAAGAAAATGATGATCATATGATTAAACAGTGGAAGGAAGGGCAATGCTTTTATTCAGTGGCAAAGAACTTGTCTGAATTATGTTCAAATATTTGGTGAAAGGTAGAACTTGTAAGTGATGAACTTGGATAACTGATGAGATTTCTAAGCAAGACCTTAAAGGGGCTGCATAGTTTCTCTTTGCTGCTTATAGTAAAATGGGAGAGGAAAGAGATGGACTTAAAAATGAACTGTGCAAAATGAAAACAGAACTTAAAGATGTAGAAATTTCTGTTGTACAAACTAAGGACACATGTCCTAGAATGTTCACCAAGGACCTGGCTACACGATCATTTGTTAAAGAGATTAAACCTGTGACTGATGGATCTAACCAACTACCACAGCAGAAAACCCGTTAGATTAGATTGAAGGGGACAGAAAAAGAACAAAAGGAAAGAGTGCTGTCTGCATCTTGGAATTCTACAGGCAGGAAACAGGCCAAAGGAGCTACATCTCTTGTCCTTCAAGAAAAGAAAAAGACCATCCCTGGAGCAGCTCATAGATCAGCAGAACTGTTGGAAGGTATGGGAAGCAGGGCCTTCTCTGTTTCAATGATTTGGATCTTAGCCAACTTGGTTTAAGAGTATGGGGCTTCTGTTAACATGTACCAATGGAATGGGGCTGCCACCCAAAGCCGAGGGGCCAGGGCTGCCGCATCCAAGGGGAAGAACAGGACCTGCTGGGGTTGAGGGGGTGGGGTGGCCACTCAGAATGGGGCTGTCTAAAGGTGAGGGAGCAGAGTTGCCATCCCAGAGAGCCTGGAAGGTGGAGCTGAAGAGAGCAGCACCAGGAGCAGAGCGTGTGCTTTGGACCCAGGATTTCTGCACTGAGATGCTCCTAGACTTGTGGAAGATTGATGACAAAGGACCTTCCCTCAGAACCGACAAGAGAACCTTCACCTGGAACTGGCACCCTGAATTCGGACTTCCAGCCCCCTAGGCTGTGAAAGAATACATTTCGTTTTGTTAAAGCCATCCACTTGTGGTATTTCTGTTATAGCAGCATTAGATAACTAGGTCATCATATTGGTGGTGATAGTGTTGATATTGCTATTCTGAGACTGGTGTGTGTGTGATTTTAATTCTGCCATTTCTAGGATTCTTAAGAATTAAGATTCTCGGTATGTGAGAGGAAGAAGATAGAAAAGTAGAGGAGTTTAAGTTATAAATTCTGTATCTCTGAGTTTAACTGGAAATATCAGAATGAAACCATGGTGCATTTTATCTTAACAAACAAGCAAACAATGTTTCTAGCTCTGTCTAAGGACTAACAACAATGATCAATCCATTAGCACAGAGCACCCATTATCACTGAGATTTTTATCTTAAAGTAACAAAAGGAACCAGGGCTCCTTGAAGAAATGGTTGATTCCAGGTCTGGAGTAGGAAATGTATAAAGTAAACTTGGAGCAGCTTATCATACAGAAAGCAGGGACGATATCACTGTTAGGAGTGTCAATGCCAGTAGAACTCAGGAGCAAGTCGAAGGGTCTCCTACTGACTGGTTAAAGATGGGACAATATAACATCAATAAGGATGTTAATTGCAGTAGATTGAAACACATTGGGTAAGTTTTAATAGATGAACTCATAATGATACTAAAAATAATAATAGATTAGTCACCACTGGTAAGGTACTAGTGAAGCAGCTAATTTTGAAACCTGGTAAATAAAAGAATCTCACATTTTATCTTACTTTTTTTCCTCTTCAAACTTTAGAATAATCGTACTGTGGTTGATTTTGTTTGTGAGATTTGTTTAAATACTTTAGCTAATAAGTAAGAAGAAATAATAGAATATCACCATTTTGCAATCCTAATAAATTAATGCATCTAGGTATTGGAAACCCTGGTGGAGTAGTGGTTAAGTGCTGCGGCTGCTAATCAAAGGGATGGCAGTTCGAATCCACCAGGCGCTCCTTGGAAACTCTATGGGGAAGTTCTACTCTGTCCTATAGGGTCACTATGAGTTGGAATCGACTCGATGGGACTGGGTTTGGTGTGGTTTGGTTTTTTAGGTATTGAGCAGAACCCCTGGTGGCACAGTGATTAAGTGCTGTGGCTGCTCACCAAAAGGTCAGCAGTTCGAATCCACCAGGTGCTCCTTGGAAACCCTACAGGGCAGTTCTACTCTGTCCTGTAGGGTCACTACAAGTCGGAATGGACTTGACTGCGCTGGATTTTAACGGTTTAGGTATTAATTGAGCATCAGGAGCTTCTGACATAACGAAAATGAGATACAACCAGACACTATGTGCCTTCTGAAGGAAATACACACCACCACTGATGTTGGCCAAGGTCAAGCCCACAAAATTAATCGTGGATTTGATCCTACCTTTGTATGCAATGATTCTTTTATCAGTTATCTAGGAGAGAGGCCCATGTTAAACTATACCACAGGGATGTAATCCATACTGTGGGCCACTCTACAGGACAAATGACCTACTTTCTTCCATACGTAAATTTCTAGGAAAAAAAAAGAGTTGGAGAAAACTTATTAATTGAAAGATATTTAAGAGTCATAACAGCTTATTGCCACATGCGGATCTTATTTGGATCCTAATGCAAACTGTAAAAAACAATATGACATTTATGAGACAGTTGGAAATTTGATCACTTACTGGATATTAGAAAATATTAAGAAAGGTATTAATTTTATATTTAGGTATTATAAATATATATTTAAAAAAGAGTTTCTATATTTTGGGGTTACGTATTGGAATATTTATGGATTAAATGATGCAATGTTTGGGTTTGCTTTAAAATAATATAGTGGGAGGGGGGTGGGATTATAGTTGAAACAGAATTAGATGGATTTGCTTGGCACATGAGGTTCCCTATTCTGCCTTCTTTTGTATATGTTTAAAGTTTTCCTTGATATAAAGCTAAAAAAAATAAAAATTAGGCTCCTGTTGCACATCCCCTTACTATGTGCCCTCCTTAGCGTTTGTTCTCTGAATTCTCAGTGGAGTTGTTTCTATTTTTTTATCCATTAGACAAGTAGATTTGAGCAGCCTTTTGTCAGAATGATGTAGGCAAGGAGAGGGACTTAAAAGAAATGTAAGAAAGTGCTTGCTAACCAGAAGTTTATCATCTGTTTTTGGAAGACCACACACATGTGCACGAAACAGCGCTAAACCACAGGAGAGCAATGCACCTGACACTGAGTGGCTTACCCAGGCAGCAAGCCGTCTGGTGGTGGACCCACCTTCCCCACGTCCAGGAGTTAGCACCTTCATCACCTCTGTGTTCTCCAGGTGTAAAGGTTCTTTTTGAAACTAGACTGAAAGGGCCTGTAAACAGGGTCATTGTTCATATGGATTGAGTTGACTATTCCTTGATTAAGAGGAGGCCTTAAAAAAAATTGATCACGTGGCTATTATAGAAAATGTTGAAATGTACCAATAATCACTTATTAGCTAGTGCTAACATTCTGATTTCATTTTGTTTGAAACCAATGTTTTAAAGATCATTCCTTAATGCTATAGTTTTAGGATATGTATTAAAAATCTAGTACACAGTGAATTTGGAAGATGTTTATTATTCATAAATTTATATTTTCTAACTGCCTTATCTACATATGTGCATAATTTTTAGTGAAGGTTCTGAATTATTTTTATAAACACTGTCTCGCCAGTCCGGTTTTTTCCCCCAATCCCTTTGCCAGACAGTAAATTCTCTGCTATATTAATATTAGTGATTAACCTGAGTGGTTTCTTGAGAGCTCGTTCTCACTTTTTCACCATGAAGTCATGTGTGAATCTAGTTTTAGTTAAAGTAATAAACATTTGTTACATGCTCGGAAAAACTTTCTGACGAGACATGAGCTCATCTAAATGTTCACTTTTCGCATATGCTGGTGGAAAAGGATATGGAGGGAGAGAGAATTATTTTTTATTCCCTTTTTACATAGGAGTGTAAAGTAATTTTCCAAAAAGTCATGATATTGTCCCATTTTCTCTTTTTTCCAAAGCCATGATTATCTTAAACGTCTGAGTTAACACAGCTGTCTTTCATTATCCCCTCCCCCACGGGTCCCCTCAGAACGTACACAACCCTTTCTTGGTTCAAAGGGGGCCTGTGCCCTGCCTGCCCACATTTCCTTCAAGTCCCCCATCCATATAATTGGAAAATGCCATAAAATCAAAATAAGGGGCTGATTTCATGTAGGGACAGGAGAAAGATGCCAGTGTGTCTAAACTATTTCTTTTCTTTTGGAGATAAACCCTGGCCACTGACTACTACTATAATAATAACCTTTCATTATTCCATTAAACTTTCTACTGTTTACATCATTGAGGTTTTTTTTTTTTTTATTTTTGCTTTGTTGTTATAATTTAAGATGACTGTTCCAACCTTATTCTGGATGCGTTTGAGACAAGGGCCTTGTCCAATGGAGGAAATCTCCTGATACAGCAGTGAAAAATAATCCCTGTTCATAGAACTCCACAGAACTTGGTACTACAGAGAGTACTGGGCTTGAGGTCAGAAGGCCTGGGGACTGGCTCGATGCGGTTATGTGATCTTGGCCAATTTTTTTTTTTTTTTTGCCGTGCTTGAGTTTTGATGTCTTTATCTGCGAAGAGAAGGTAGGATTAGATGGAGTGGTTCTCAAACTGGCTGCCCTTTGGAATTACCTGGGGGTTTTAGTAGCAAAACTTGTGACATTCTGATTCAATCAATCTGGGTGGGGCCCTGCTTCCTATTTGTTTTAAATGCTCTCCAGGGATTCTAAGCCTGGTGCAGGATCAGGCAGCGTTTCGTTCTGTGGTACTTTGGGTGGCTATGAGTCGGAAGCCACTCAAGGGCACCTAACAACAACACCAGGGATTGTAATGTGCAGGAGGCAGGGCTGAGAACCACCTGAGCCCCTCAGAATCACTTTGAGGGTTTGCCTGATACAGACCTCAGATCTCACTGGGCCCACACTGTTGAGTTTCCTACTCATTAGGTTTGGAGTGAGGCCGGAAAATTTGCATTTCTGACAGATTCCTGGGTGATGCTGATGCTGCCCATCTGGAGACCTCACTTTGAGGACCACGGGATTAGATGCCCGGATTAGATATTTCTGAGGTTCTTTCCCTGTCCTGCCTTCTGTGACCAGGTCTGTCACTCACAGAGGCAGCTCTTTGAGGAACGGTGTGGCCGCTCCAGCTGAAGGGCCCACCCTGTGCCCTGCCTCCTCACCGGTTCTAAAAGCAGAAGCATGCGGAATGTTGGAGAGACTGCTTGCTTATGTCCTCAGAGACATTTGTACAACCCTTATAACCAGGATCTTTGCCAGTTGCTGTCGAGTCCATTCCTACTCATACTCTAACCGTTTGGTTAGCAGCCAAGCACATTAATGGTAACTAGTCCTTAAGGACATCTTTTAGGACATTCGAATGGCTTTAAATCCCTCACTTGAGTGTCTGTTTTGCAATCAAATATTTCCTGCAGTTAAAACCCAGCAAGATTCATGTGGTCAGTCCATAGGGACCTGTGAGGGCGCAGAGCCTAGTAATTTTTGAAGAATGAAAAACAAAGCGCTATAAATATTCCTGCCCTCAGGGGGTTCATTTGCCTTATCTTTATTAGACTGCCCAGAAGGCAACAATTGGTCTTTGGTGAACAACAATGTGAAGACTAGTTGTAAGACTTCTTGGGCAACAGTTAGGATGCCTCATTTGAATACAGTGGAATCGTCATTAGGGGGTACAGTTCCGGACAGATTAAACAACACAGCTGGGGTGGAGAGGGACAGGGACAGTATTTGAAGTCTTCTTTTTTTTCCTTTCCCACTAGGATGACAAGGACTTGGTGCATGAATTCGTAATGGCTGAAGGTCTGACATGTTTGATTAAAGTGGGAGCCGAGGCCGATCAAAACTATCAGAACTACATCTTGAGGGGTAAGTCATGACTCGGGGGCGTGCCTTCGCCAGCCCCTGGAGGGAGGTCTTGTTTCCCTTCAGGGATTTGAATACTGTGAGTTTAAAAAGACTTGGATTTAGGAGTAAGGTGGTAAAGATACCCTGTAGCGAGAGACACCTTCATTAGGTTTTGTCAATTCAGAGCTAGTTTTATTGACTTTCTGCTGGATTCTCTTCTGGGTTATTAAGAAGAAGAGCCTACTAACTTGGTTCTTTAGAATCTTTCTTACTTGGTGAAGAAAGGGACACAATAAGTGGGCTTGCATTTTAGCAGTTGTTGCTAGCAGCATTGAGTTGGCCCTGACTGATGGCGACCCCGTGCACAACGGAATGAAATGCTGCCCACTCCTGAGCCATTCCCGTGATAAGTTCTGGATCAGACTGTTGTGATCCATGGGGTTTTTACTGGATGATTTTCATAGTAGGTTGCCAGGCCTTTCTTCCTAGCCCACCTCAGTCTGGAAGTGCTGCTGAAACCTGTTCAGCATCGTAGCAACGCGTAAGCCTCCACTGACTGATGGGTGGTGGCTGCATATGAGGTGCATTGGCTGGGAATTGAACCCTGGTCTCCTGCCTGGAAAGTGAGAATATCAGTACTGAACCACCAGTGCCTCCATATTTCAGCAGTAAAACTACCCCAGACCCAAGAGACCCATTTATTTCTTGAGAAAAAAAAAATTTTTTTCTCTTTTAACTTGAGTTTGTCACCTGGGGCGCTTGTCCGAAGTGCACGTTCCTTTTGGTTGTGACTTAGTAGGTCTGCGGGAGGCCTGTTGTTGCTGTCGTTGTGTGCCTTAGAGTCGATTCTGACTCATAGCAACCCTGTGGGACTGAGTAGAACTGCTCCATAGGGTTTCCTAGGCTGCAGTCTTTACAGGAACAGATCGCTGGGTCTTTTCTCCCATGGAGTGACTGGTGAGTTCAAACGCCGACCTTTCAGTTAGCAACAAAACACTTCAGCATTACACCACACGGTCTTCTTGGGCATGTAATAGATCCTCAGTTAGAGATTGTCAGTAGAGATGCTTTATGTGGAAACTGTTCTTATGGTATTGTAATAGATTGAATTCTCTCCCCCCAAAATATGTGTCAACTTGGTTGTGATTTTCCTATGTGTTTTAAGTCATAATCTCTGCCTGTTGTTAAAAGGATAAGGGTGGGATGTAACACTCTTGCTCAGGCCACCTCCCTGATCCAATGTAAAGGGAGTTTCCCTGGGGTGTGGCCTGCACCACCTTTTATCTCTCAAGAGATAAAAGGAAAGGGAAGCAAGTAGCGAGTTGGGGCCCTCATACCACCAAGAAAGCAGTGCCAGGAGCAGAGCGTGTCCTTTGGACCCGAGGTTCCTGCGCTGCGATGCTCCCAGACCAAGGAAAGACTGATTGATCACAAGGACCTTCCTCCAGAGTCGACAGAGAGAGAAAGTGTTCTCCTGGAGCTGATGCCCTGAATTTGGACTTGTAGCCTACTTGGCTGTGAGAGAATAAATTTCTCTTTGTTAAAGCTATCCACTTTGGTATTTCTGTTATAGCAGCATTAGATGACTAAGACAGGTATGTGCAGAAAAATTAACCATAAACTATTTATCCTGCTGTGTTAAGTCCAAACACTGCTGTCTGCTTTGTCTGAAGAGACAGGGCCAGGCCTTGATTTTCATCCTCATTTTTTTATTTCCACTTAAACTGGTCTCACACCTAGAATAGCGGAAGGCACAGAAAGAAGGGTAGGGGAGCTTCCTCTTGTTCTTTTCCCTATCATTGGGACATTCATAAGTTGAACCACATAGAAGGAAAAGACCTAAAACAGCCTAATTCTGAATAATGAATCCAAACAAAAAGCAGTATGTTTTTTGTTACTGTTTAAATACATCATTTGAACTTGACAAAAAAAGAAGTCACCCCCAATGCACCCACATGCCCCCTCAAGAACTAAAATCATTGTAACTATCTACATGTATGTTCTTCCGAGAGTTATCTAGGAGCATGTGTGTTTTTATTGAGTGGACATCAGTGTAAGCATCTACACTCAAGGATGCGGGGAGCGGGGGGCTACTGTGCCAGATGTGGTCAGCCACCTTTTATCAGAAGGGCGAAACTTTGTCAGAAGCACCCAGGAGACCTCACACTGGGTCTCGTGACCACCTGTAGCTCTAAGGGAGGCTGGGAGAGTGAGTATATTTGGCTTCCTGAACCCCACACGGGAGACATTTATCAGTACCTGTGAAACAGAGAGAGTTGGAACTATCAGTACAACAAAAGAAAAACCTTTCTAGTTGAGCAGCAGTGCAGTGGCCTGTTCAGGAAGAGTGAGTGCCTCATCACTGACTGCAGTGTGCCTGTGAGGGAATTGTTGTGTGGGGGAAGATTAAGCTCAATGGCTGCACAAGTTCCCAAATGGTGTGTCCTGTGAATTGTACTTCCTGCCAGTGAAAGAGGGTGTTGGTGTAGTATACTTTAGCTGGGCTCTCTACCTTAGTGAATGCTTTTTGTAAGCTTGCAGGGTCTGTTAATTGACAGCATTCTCATCTGCATCAGAAAGGTGCCAAAGGCAATTACCAAATGATTAAGAATCAGGAGGCCCCAGCATGATCAGGGACAGCCCTGTGTCAACCACCTGCTGCGTCTTCATCCTTGCAGAAAAGGCCCTCAGTACAGATAGCTCTTCTCAAAATGGGGGAGGCCCCACATTTCCATGTCACCACCAGGGCCTTGTCTTTATAGGTTGCTTTTCAAATAATGTCCGTTCACTGGAGATCAGAAAAAGCTCACCATGTGTTGTCTGGAGAATGAGCAGATGCTCACTCCCGTTCAGGTTTCTCCGAGACGCCCTGCTTTCCACAGAGCTGAGGTGATCTTGCATGCGTGCCCCACATCCGCCAAGTCTCAGAAGGCTCTTGGTAATCAGGGCGCTGTGCGCAAACGTCAGCACATCTGAGCAGAACCTGGGCCAGGAAAGCACGTTCTGAGGGATGTAGATGACAGATTTCCTGGTGTGTGACTTTGGTGTTTTTATACAAGGAAAGCATCATTTTTACTAGCCCACAGGTTATTCCCTTTCGTGATTCCAAAGAGCTTCTCACGTCAGCCTTTTCAGGTTGCAGTCAGCAGACGGCAGCCCCTTGACATCTGCTATCAAGTGAATGCCTCTGAGTCGCGTCTTTATTTGTCCCACCGTGAGGTGAGCTGATGGTCAGAGTGCTCTGGAGAAGCTGCCCATCGTAAAGTTACCTCAGGTGTCGTATTGTAACCTCGTGTGAGTTCCACAAACCCACAGAAAATAGGAGCATTTGGAGAAGCTAGTATGTTCCTCCCTGTGCTTTTATGTTTATTTTTATACTCGGCCTTCTGTCAGCTGCCTTTTTTAAGGCCCACAGATCGGCTGCTTTTTCTTTAGGATGTATCTGCTGGGAGGTAAAGATAAGTTTTGAGTTACAGTGTAGCCAAGTACACTCCAAAAATGTGAGTCGGCTGCTGGGAAGAGATCTTAAATGCATGACATGTAAAAATAATATTTATCTGACTTATTATTCTTGGATGGTTAAACCTAATGATCTAAAGTTTTTTTGTGATAGCCAGTATTTAATGTAAATCTACTGTGGAATCTTGTACTTCACAATTATTCTCATTGAAGTAGGGCCTACAGTAGTATATTGCTGGGAACTTGAACTTTGCACACACATCACAGAGCCTGTGCTGTGTGCAGTGCCCCAGGTCAGGCACTGGGGATGCAGCAATGGAACCGAGGTCCAGCCCTGCTGTGGACAAGCTCCCTTGAGGTACTGGGCATGGCACATTGGACACGTTGTGTCGCATATGACTTACATGTTTAGAACTTGTATATAGGTGATAATGAGGCAGTGGTGGTTCAGTGGTAGAGTTCTCAGCTTCCGTGCGGGAGACCCAGGTTCGATTTCTAGCCAGTGTACCTTCATGTGCAGCCACTTCTCATCTCTCAGCAGGGGCTTGTGTGTTGCTGTGATGCTGAAATGTTTCAGCAAAGCTTTCAGACGAAGATGGACTAGGAAGAAAGGCCTGGTGATCTGCTTCTGAAAATCAGCCGGTGAAAATCCCATGGATCACAATGGTCTGATCTGGACTGATCACGGGGATGGTGCAGGACCAGACAGTGTTTCATTCTGTCACGCGTGGGGCTGCCAGGAGTCAGGGTCTGGCTCAGCGGCAGCTAACAATGACAACTACACAGAGAAAATATGCTTTGGGGAGAAAAAAGAAAGATAAGTAGAAACAGTAATATCAGCTACTCTTTCTGGCTGTATATCAAGGGAAGCTGCATTTTAAGGGCTAGTTTTACATGGAGAAATTTGACTTGATTATTTCACCTAAAGTGAAAGTACCAATTAATCATAAAACACCTCGGTCTATATCAGAGTTTTTAAAGCTGGGTGAGGTCTGACAGTGCACTTTGCTCAACATTTTAGAAGAAAACTGCAGATATTTTGCTTGCCCACACAATATGTTTTTAGACAATTTTAAAAATGGTTGTCAACATTTAAAAATTATGGGAGTTTACATTAAAAAATCCAGATTTCAGCCTTCCTCAGGAAAAACTGGGAGCAGAAAATTTTAGTGTCTTGCCAAATATTACTCAAAAATAACACTATAAGGAAAAGAATACCACACATATCAGAGGATCTCTTAATGAGGATCAGGACTTCCGGTTGGATGTTTTTTTTTCTACATCCACATAACTAGAAATCAAAATACTGTAGACAGCAAAGGAAGAGATTTTAAAATGTTAGAGAATATTGGTACAGAATGATCAAATGGTAGTTAAAGCAATATCCCCCATCCCAGAAAAACTTAAAAGTCTGTAATTTAGCCTTTTAGAGCAAAGGAGGAGAGTAGAGGTCGGGTTCAGACTATAGACGGTAGAGGGAGTAGAGGGGCCAAATTGGCGCCAAGGGGAGGAAGTGGGATCAGAAGGGGGAGAGCTTCTCACTTCCTGAACCAAGGTTAGGTCCTTGGCTGACATTCAAGAATCTTTCGGACCTATTTCCCACTGAACATTCAGCCCGACTGTCTTCTTATGCTTGTCCTGTGTTGAACCCAACTGGCTCAGAAGAAATGTGCCTCTCTCTTGTCTCCTGCTGGGGGTGCTTTCTGCTCGCAGTCAGGACTTCAGGGATGACTCACAGTAGCCCCATGGCTAGGCTTTGGTGTGGATGACACACCTACCCTAGTATCCTAGAGGTATTGCCAGCCCTGGGTGGCTTGAGGTCAGTGTCCAGGACGGAGCCATTCCTCACTTGATGCCTCTCCTCTTACTGAGTTGGTGGAACAGCAGCTATTCCCAGTAAGTAATCATGTCAGCCAGCACACTTTGGCAGCCTGTGGCACCATACTAAGCCTGCAGGTATTGTGTTTGCTCTATTATGTTTAAAACTTTTATGAACATTTAAAAATTGGGAGATTTGACATAAAAATATGGATTTCTGGGTTCCCTCAAAAAACCTGAAAGCTGAAGCCAACACTATCCCTCATTTGTGCGTGGCCCCAATTAGCTGGAATTGATAGAAGCTGCTCCACAGTCCCCACCGCCCCCTAACGTTATCCCTGGGCTGTTCCACTTATTTTTGTTGCCTCTCTGCCTCATAGTATTTAAGTTTGAGACCTCTGATTAATGACATTATAATCTGTGACTTGAGAATTAAACCGTTATCTAAAGTAGAAGAGTGCAGCTTTGTTATACCTTGGCATAGTTTTGATGTCAGCGCCACTCTGAGTTCAGTTCTCAAATCCAATACACAATAAGCTTTTTTATTACCTGTTAGGCATTTCTCAAAAAACACAACTCTCAGTGCTCTGGCTGCTCCCCCAGGAAAGCTTTTACACAATTATTTAAGCCTAGAAAACCCCGTTGCCACATGGACAATGGTGCCCTAAGTAGCTGAGCTTGGGAAACAGAGGCCAGAGTGTTGAGAAGATTCTGGTTGGAAACTTGGTATATTGGTTGAACCGGCGCCATGATAACAGTGAGGCTTTCTTCTCAGCCCCAAACTGTGTGGCTTGGAATCTATCACAAAAAGTCTTTATTGTCCACTTGTCAAAGGAGAGGTCAGGGTGGATCCCAGCGACGGGAATGTCAGAGGGTCAAGGCCTGGGGAATAAAGGCAGCCTAAGATGGGCATGTCTGAGATTAAAATGGTGTAAAAATGAGTGATATAAATGTTTTTCAAAATGGAAATACCTTTTATTTTTTTCTCTTATTGTGAAAGTTGTGGCCACTCATTGTATGAAAAACAAACGGCATAAAAAGAAAAAAAAAAAAAAAAAACACCCGTAATCCCACTAATCAGAGACAAAGACCATTTTCTGTGTATGTGTACATGCTTGCAAAGGTCCCTGGTGACACAAATGGTTTGTTCTCATCTACTAACCAAAAGGTTGGCGGTTCAGACCTACCCAGTGTCACTGCAGAAGAAAGGCCTGGTGATCTGGTTCCGTAAAGATTACAGCCAAGAAAACCCCATGCACAACATGGAAAGTGTAATCAGTGTCCTTGAGTTGTCGTGTTGGTGGATGTTTTGATATGTATGTTTTCACCACAATTAAAAAAAAAAAAAAACCCATGGAATAGTTCTACTGTATAACACATGGGGTCAACATGAGTTGGAATTGACTTGAAGGCAATGAGTTTTGGTACATGACTGCTTTGCATATATGTTTTACAAGAATGAAGCTATCCTTTATGTATGTTGTCAACCTTATTTCTGGGAGGGACTGCCATCAGTTCCAGTGGCAGAGGAGTGGTTTAAAGTATGGACCTTGGAAGCCCATAGAATGTGTCCCTATCATAAAAGATTTTGTGACATCCTTTAGACTTTGTATATCTAAGTCTAATGGGTCACTATGAGTAGGAATCGACTCGATGGCAGTGGGTTGAGTGGGTGGTTTTTTAGACTTTGGCACACTTATTCAACTTCTTTAAACCTCAGCTTCCTCATCTGTAAAAGGAGAAAATACCTACGTTATAGGAGTGTTGTGAAGATTAAAGGGCATAGTAAAGTCTAAATAAAGCACTGCGTTGCAGCTGTGACAATTACTGTTAACAATAATTAGTGATACCAGTGCAGTAACCATGCTTGCACGTGACTCTCTGGGAGTTATCTGGGTACTGCTTGGGTGAAACCCCAGGGATTGAATTGTTGGGTTGGGAGGTAAGTACATCTACACCTTGTTTTCCATTGACTTATTGCCCTCCAGAAAGGGCATGTGAATTTATGCTTTTACCAGCTTTGTCTGTTTCTGTTCACCTGTCACAGGTTTAGAGTCCCAGGGTGGTGTAAAGGATTAAAGAGCTCAGCTGCTAACAAAAAGTTTGGTGGTTTTGAGTCCACCCAGAGGCACCTCAGAAAAAAGTCCTGGCAACCTACTTCCTTAAAAATCAGCCACTGAAAACCCTATGGAGCACAGTTCTACTGTGACATGCATCGGGTTGCCATGAGTCAGAGCTGACTTGGTGGCAACTGGTTTTATTACCCCAGGCTTAGAGTTGTCATTCTTTGTAATCTTTGTCATTCCTGGTGATCTCGACACACTTATCTCTACTGATGGAAAACAAAAGGTGGTTATAATCCTGGTTGTCATTGTGTTAAATTTGTCAATTAATTTGGCAAGGATTGTCATCTTTATTTGAGAATTCATAACTGTCTACACTGTTTCCTGGAACAAATCCTTTTTAATATATTCTCCATCAAAGTCTTACATGCCATTTCTATTTCCTCTCTCTTTAAAAAAATTTTATGCATATCCCGCCATGGTTTTTTTGTTTTTGTTTTTTCCTGCTTGTTCATTTTTTAATCGGGCCAGTTATTTATCACATGATAAGGTGAGAGAATTCTCTTGGATCTTTTTCCTGTTTTCTTATTTTATAAATTTAGATTTGGAGTTTCATCTCCTAAGAAACGTCTTCTTCACCCTCTTTGGGTGTTTTTTGCTTTAATCAGCGAACGCCCAGGCCTGTGTCCCATAGCTGTAGTGACCACTTGGTGAAGACAATAAGGCTCGTGTGAGAAGTACATTTTCCCTGAGAGCTATAGGCGTGTCTTTCTCTGTGTTTATATGTTTAAAAACCTCCTTTTACTGTGTGAGCCAGTAGCGTGTTTGGTGGAGACGTGTACCATCAATTCAGGCATTCACCAAACAGGGTGTGTGGACTGGGGAGGTCTAGAGAAGGTGGGCTGCTCACAGCCGAGAACACCCTCTCCATACTTTTGGACGCGCTCTCCACACATTTCCTTTCCCCTATAGCTGGGGAAACCCTGGTGGCGTAGTGGTTAAGTGCTACAGCTGCTAGCCAGAAGGTCAGCAGTTTAAATCCACCAGGCGCTCCTTGGAAACCCTATGGAGCAGTTCTACTCTGTCCTGTAGGGTCGCTATGAGTCAGAATTAACTCAATGGCAATGGGTTTGGTTTGGTTTTTGGTAGTTGTTGAAACCTCTGCATTTGGTGTCTTGTTTTCTCTTTGCCCTGGCTGTGCCTGATCTCGGCCTGGCCTCTCTGCTCACCAACTTGGCAGGCCCTGTTTGTTGGGGGTACAGCCTCCAGGTTGTACCAGCCACACTGGTGAGGAGTTTGGTCAGGGGAAGAAAGCCACAGTCCACTGTGCTTAGGGAGGGAGGCTGGGTCACCCTTGCTGCTGCTATTGGTGCATGGTGGTAGAAATGCTGGCCCCAGAGTGTTCTGAGTGTCCCACCTGAACCCTCTGGCCACCCTCACCTCCTGCATTAGGCCTGCACCCGTCTTAAAATGCTGGGTCGGAGAGTAGGTGGGAGCTGCCCTTGTGTGGTCCTTCATCTTCCAGCCCATCTGGTCACAGTGCCCAGAAAATGAGCTCAAACTGGAGCAGTTTGTTGACCCAGGATACTGTGGACTTGCCTGACTTTTCTCCATTACTTTCAGGAGCACTGCATTTTTGAGGAGTGGTTTTGGGGGACCGGCCCTCAATATTCCCCTTGGGCCTGCTGCAGCATCTGGTGTATCTGACTGAACCCCTCAAAGTCAGTGGTGCATGGTTCGTGTACCCTTGGTCCCGGGGCTCGTGGGATCTTTTCTGCACCTTTGCTTCTCCTTCGTCATTTGGATAAATTTGTAGGAGGGTAGTTTGGAGGCTTTTGGTGCTGTCATTTTTTCTGAAAGTGCTAAAGTGTATGAATCATGACTGCTTGTGCTCTGTGCCCTGACATCCCCTCACCCTGCAGAGGTGTCTGCAGGGACACAGGAGGGACATGGGGGGCCACGTGGGTGAGGGAACTCCTGCCCTCGGAAATGAGGGAAGGCCCGAGGTGGAGCTTTAATGGGGAGAGACTGGAGGTGAGAGAGGAAGGGTGGGATGCACAGGGGAGAGGCCCGTGTCACCCTGTCCCTGAGCCCCTTGCATAATCTGCATCAAGTATGATATTTGCCATTAGTTTATAACTGGAGGTAGGCATTTCCAGCTTTAAAGATGATTTTGGTTCTCCTCTCGCCCTTTTCCCAAAGTATTCTTCCCCCTGTAATTAGAGCTGCGTGCCTCTTGGTAACTTTGATTAGTAAGGCTTTTCTTTCAAGTTTTAAACTTCTCTAAAGTAAAAATTAATTATTAATACTGTTGAACCCAGCAAGTACTAAGTGTTAACAAAAATACTCCACTTAGAGCAGTCTTTATAAAGACAGGCGTGCCTGGCTAACATGATCTTCTTACCTGGAGCACCATTAGGCTGACTCATGTGAAATCTGTCAACTTTTTACTTTTTATTTACTTACAGAAATGACAAAGTCACATGGTTTAACTTAATAGTATCATCGTAATTTAATCAAAACGTGGCTCATTCTTGGACTGATCGGGTGCTTCCTTAAAATTCACCTTACAGTCCACAGTCATTTCTCCAGGAGTTCAGGCCAGCTTGCAGACAGCAAAAGCCCTTGCAGTTAGCAAAAGCCCTTGCAGTTCTGTGCAGTCGTGCCTCTGAGCACTTCGGCTTAAGGAACCAGGCTGTCACAGCCTCAGCAAAACAGATTTCTTCAGTTTTCATCTCTACTAGAAGCCTCCATTTTCTTCCTTTGAGACAAGAAGTGGCGGTGGGGGGAGGGGGAGCGGGGGGGGGTGGTGCGGGGAACAAGAGTTATTTGGCCATTCGTATACAGAGTGTGGAATTTTCCGTGGCCGGATCTCATTGCTCTGTGTTCATCAGGGATTTTTCCACTTTATTCATCAGAAGATGTGACTCTTCACTCCTTCCTTCTCTCCTCACTCCGTAGACTTTTCCAGAGGAGCTGCTGGCTTAGGTGTTCCTTGAATGCCAATCGTTATTTCCTTGGCTACCACTGTATCTCACACATGCTCCTCTTTTATAGGGCTTCTAGGTACTAATCCAGGTTTATGATAGAACAGAATGTCTTACGTGGATTTTAAACCTGCCCCCAACATGGGTGAAAACTATTTCCTTGGCAGGCGTTTGCTGGGAGAATGTCAGTTGGTGTGTTCCTAGATTCCTGCACTTTGGAGCCTTGAGGGCTCTTAGCAGATTGGGGCAGCCTTCCAGCACAGTGCTATTCTTTTTCTGACACTGTGGCCTCACTGCCATTGGTGTGCAGAAAACCCTCAGCCTGAATCCCTCTCCATTGTGCCCAGACATGGGGAGCCAGCCGTGTCCTGGGTATCTCCATCACCCATGTACCTTGTCCAAACCTGAACCCAGTATCGTCCCAGCCCCACCGGCTCCCCTGCAGCTGTGTTCATCGCCTCAGCCAAGAGCATTTATCCATCTCCTCGAAGCCGACTACTTTGGTGGCTGCTCAGACCCCATTCTTTTACTAATTCTCTAACCCGTCAGCCATCAAATTCACTCACGTGCAAGTCCTTTCATCTCTTTTTGTTCCAGTTCTTGTTCCAAAGTTCAGATCATCGTTTGCTTCTTCCTCGTCTGCTGTATTAGCCTCCTAACCAGTCTTCTTGCTTTCAGACCTGCCTCCCTGTGGTCCATTTTGCACCCTGTTAGGTGGGTTGACCTTCTGTAGGGCTGATCTGGCCTCCTCAGTCCTTGGTTCAGAGCCTCCTGTGGCTCTTCACAGACTCAGGAGGAGTCCCAGCCCTTCCATGTGGGTAGATCCTCCTTGATCCTGCCCTTGAGTACCAACTGATCCACTTCAAAGAGGGTTGTGTCCTCTCCTCCAGGCCTGGGCATGTGTCTGGGCTGCCCTTCCTCACCTGGTTCACACGTTATCCCATGCTTGTCCTTCAGGAGAGGGCTCAGATACCAATTCTCCAGGAGACCTTCCCTGACCCGCCCTGGTCTGGACACTTACTTCACTGAGAGTAAATACTTGTTGAACATCCACTCTGGACCACAGGCCTTGTGCTAATTCTCTGCACCACACTCGGCTGCCTTGTGTCGGTCTCCATCCTTGTTCTCTGATATCCTTGATGCCAGGCCCATTTTAGGAGCTCAGTGCACCTTGGCTGAGTTAGAGACTAGATGAAGGAACATCTGCAGGGAAAGAACACTCACTAAGGTATTTTTACATAGATAACGCACATCTTCTACGTTTGTTTGACTACTGCACACTCCTGCCCCCTCCCCGCCGAGGTATTTTTGTAAGCACACTATGCTAATTTTTTTAAACAGCAACATGTAAAAAAAACGGCTTAGCGGCTCTTATGAAAACACTTCACAGGGTAAGGGTGCGGTTGACAAATGTTAAAGGCACGTTTATTGCAGAAAGTACGGTACTCTGGAGGAAGCTGTTGGTTTGTACTAAAAATTTGAAAGATCTCAAATTTGCTGAACCTTTAGCCCACCAGATCTTATTTCTGAGGTACTATAGCACAAGTTGACTTGTTTTTGGTATTTAGAAAAAAAAAAAGCGAAATTACTAAAGTTTTGGGGATAATTTTGTTAGTTCAGGAGTTTTGGTGGTGCAGTACTTAAACACTCAGGTGCTAACTGAAAGATTGGTGGCTTGAACCTACCAGCTGCTCTGTGGGAGAAAGATGTGGCAATCTGCTTCTGTAAAGATTACAGCCTCTGAAACCCTATGGGGCAGTTCTAGTCTGTCCTATAGGGTTGCTATGGTTCAGAATCGACCCAACAGCAGTGGATTGCTGATGCAGTAATTCAGGGTGCATATTGCTTTCATATATGTCATGTTTTTTGCAGATAAAATATGTGGAAATATGGGCTATACTGTATGACCTTTTTTGTATCTGGAGGGATTATTTACATGGCTCTGAAGCATATGGACTGTAAGTTTCTTGGTGGCAGGAAGAGTGTGAATAGTGTTGTTATAGCCTTCATAGACCCAGCACCAGCCTGGCTTTTGGTTCCTGGTACATACGTAACAGATATTGATAAACAATAATAACAGTAATGAACGAATGTGAGAAGAGCCTCTAGAGTCATGCCACAGAGCTCCATCCTTGGTCTTGTTTAGTGCTTTACGAGTGAATGTGGCTAAGCGCACGCGCCACTCTGAGAGCTGGGCATCGTGACCAGGAGGTGTGAAACGTGAGGACAGCAGTAATATGATAAATGATCAAGTGTGGTTTGGAGGGTTTTCTGTTTCATTTGATATCTTCATGATCTCCACCACGTTATCCCTTGCTTGCTTTACTCCCCCTTTCCTTTCCACAGCTCCTTAAAACTAGCCTCCTCTGAAGCCATTTGTATACCAGGTTGGTGAGACTGATTTCTGGAGCCAGTTGACAAGGTGCCTGCACAGATCGCCTCTGCCACCAGCGTCTTCCTCACTGCAGGGACCCTGCTTGTCCCAGAAATACAGCTCTACTCCTCCCTGCCCGGTGACCCTGCACTTGGGGCTGAAGCTTGAGCCTGCGGGGGTTTAAGTGGGGGATACGTCTAGATGTAGTTAGATAAGCAAAGGGTTGTTTTTGGAGGAGGGCACGATGTTGCATTTAAAGGCAGATTAAGAGCAATGAGTAGAAGCTATGGGAAAGTGGTTTTTGACTGGAGACAAGCTCCAAGAAGAGAGTTGGAAAATTAGTTTATTTCTCTTGCCAATATAAACGGATCAGTGGTGACTTTCTGGAGCATTCTGTTGAGTATCTTGAGGCCACATCCAGCATCAGCAGGACAGAGCGCCGTGACTGATTAGTGATGTCTGTCTACAGTTGGGAGGTGGGGGGTGGGGGCAAGAATGCCGTATATAGAATTTGCTTATCCTGGAGAATACTAGATATTTTCAGAATGTTCGTTGAGTTCATTGCAGACAGGTATGTGGCAATTAGAGTTTTCCACCCACGGAACAGCGTGCTACTTGGCACTGGAAACACCCCAACAGAGTGTTAGGGCTGCTAGGCTGGGGGTAGGGTGCTACTGGCTGAACTCTGATATCCCTTCCAGCTTTGAGATTCTGTGGTTCTAAGTAAAATGTAAAAAGCAGAAGAGAAGAAAGCACAGCTGTTTGATCTCCCTGTTCTGAATACTCTGTTTGAGTTGCCGTAGGTCCCCCCAGGCTATCCTCAAGCATATATTGTCCTGTTTCAGCTTCAAAGAAGGCTATCTGGTTACATGACATAGACGCTAGCCAGGCCATTAAAAAGGAAGATGAACTGCTCTTGGTCATTAAGGGACTAGCATTCATGTTGATCTGCAGAAGTTCAAAGGATTGGCAGGGTGACTATTGCTTTACATTCAGGAATTCATATGCATGTGGTAAGTTCAGGGGCGCAGGAGACAATGGTAGGTTTTCTGCTTCTCCAGAGCAGTAAGGACTGGGGCCAGGAAGGCTCACAGAAACACCATGGTGTTGGACTCATTGGTCAAACCAAGGCAGGGCTGAAGAGGCAGATTGGTGGCCCTGAGGAAAGTGCCCACAGGCAGGCCATCTTCACCTTTGCTGCCTTGCTGGCTTCCCTTGTGCTTACCACCCAACCCCAGCCTGGCTGCCAACAGTTTATCTCCCTGTGTGCATTTTGCTGCCCCGCACTCCTTTCTAGACACTTTTTCTGTCTTTTCCCAGCTACTCAAGGCCTTAACGGGAGGATTACATAAAGATCTACCTCCCCAAAATTGTAGGTTTCATTGCTTTTTGTCTGTTTGTGGCCCCCAATTTTTATTTTCTAGGCTTGGGGACCTCGGTAAATATTGATCGACTGGTTCATTCATTCATCAGTGAGTGTTGACTTAATTGCCTTCAATGAGTCAGTCATTCTGGGGTGTGAGTAAAGGGTAGCAGAGAACAGTGCAAACAAAAATAATAGCAAGTTATGCTATTAAGTCCAAGAATAAGGTGCTAAAGAGAGTGAGCTTAGAGTTCAGTAGAGAAAGTGACATACATTCTATGGTAGGGCCTGCAGGATTCCACCGCCTGGTGTTTTTATTGTTGTTATTTGCTATTGGTGGTCTCTGACTCATGGCAACCTGGAATATCCCACAGACTGTCAGAAGAATGAACTAATCAGTCCCTGATGTACAAACCCCCTGCATAATCCCTTCCCTTTGCCTATAAGCAAGACTTGTGAATATGGAAGGATGTCACATTACTGTGATTAGGGTGTTTTATGTGGCAAAAGTGAAAGGATTTTGCAGATGTAATTAAGGCCCCAAATCACTGATCTTGAATCAATCCAAGGGGAGATTATCCTGGGCGGGACTGGCTTAAACAGGGGAGCCCTTAAAAGAAGTTCTAGAGGTGAGAGACTCTTCTGCTGACCTTGAAGAAGCAAGTGGGCATGAGTTCTACAGCTGAAAGGAAATAAATTCTGCCAACAACCATAGGAGCTTGGAAGCCTTGGATGGGACCGCAGCCCCTGCTGACACCTTGATTGCAGCCTTGTGAGACCCTGAGCAGAGGGCCCAGCTAAGCCATGCCTAGACTATTGTCCCATGGAAATTGTGAAATAATAAGTGTGTGTTGTTTTAAGTTGTAAAGCTTGTGGTAATTGGTTACATGGCAATAGAAAACTAATACACATATGCACAAAGAATTGCAAAACAAAGCTGTTTGAACATGCTAACATTGGTGCAAAATACTGTGTGACCTCAGAGGAGGCAGCTATCCCTGGTGGGAGACTGGGGAAGGTTGCATGAGGGCAGGACTATTTGTTTTCTTTACCATCCGTTCAAGCTGAGTTCCCTTTGACCACCCGCCCCCCCCCCCCCCGGCCACTTCTTGTGTGATCCTCTCGTGAGGTCTACTCAGAGCTCTCTTGGTGATTGCTCATTTGTGTCTTTCAATTATTGGTGATTGTCACGCCCATTCAAACCAAGAACCCTTGGCAGTACACCAATGAGTAATTAAAGGAGAAGGTGATTCAGAAGAAAATTCAATATTTTCTAATATGTCATGGAGAACACGGAAGCCTTCTAAAGCTTGAGTTGAGTTTTAGGAAAAGAATGTAAGTTTGCAAGCACTCACTTGGGTCATCTTGAGGATGACCTCACCTGTGACATACGGAGACAGGACACTGGAGTGTGAGAACACTGGGTCAACCCTAATTCCTCTTCAGAGGTGGTCTTGGCTCATCTCTCATTGTACCCCCACTGCTCACTCCTTCACTTGTTCACCCACTCAGCATGTGCCCTATGCAGAGAACTGCGGTGAGAGGCCGAGGGCTCTGGGTGCGGCCCCTCACAAGGAATTGGCAGTCACCTTCAGAATAGAAGCCATCTAGTAAGAATAGATAGAAGCAAAAACACTCTATTAAGTTTAGGATGAAAACCCTCATATTATTTTTTCCCCCTCAACTTGCTTGTGCCAGCATTGTATTTCCATAGGTGGTCGATGATTTTAAACAGTTGAATTCTATATCATTCATTTAAAAAACAGGAAACATTTTTTTTTTCTTTCAGTTATTCTTTGCTCAGTAGTTCAGGATGTTTGCTTTTCATAATCCGGCATTTCTTTTTTTATAGAATCAGCTTAATGTGTCATGTTTCATGGGAATTTCATAAAACATGAAATATGGTACTTGAACTCAGTTATTCCTTTTCTTGTCAGCCAAAGACAGCACAAAGGCTTCTAGGCGTTATCAAGCTCGGAAACGAAGGAAATAGGCGATTTTATGGGTTTTTTTTTCAGAATCCCATGTGGATTACAAAATCCGTCTCTATCAGCTGAAATCCTAATGTGGAAGGTGCTCAGAACCAGGAATAGCTGAACTTTGGGAAATCATAGTTGAGATATTAACATTCTAGGCCTGTTAAGAAGCATGTCAGTTCCCCTACCATTTGGGGAAACAGATATGCCATGGAGGGTGCATCTGGATGCTGTGGTGGTGGTGAGAAGGGCTGACTGGCTGCTCTTCCACTAATTCGTGGTGATGGGGGTTCATGGGAGCGTTATCCAGGCTAAGGCCATTCTAACTATGCCCCTGGGAAGCTGCGCGTGGCCAGCTCGTGAACAAGGCTGTCACCGTTGTGCTCTTTAAGCCAAAGGAGAGAGGGTGTCATGATCTGAATCATCTGGTCTAAATTAGGTTTTCTGAGTAGCCATGGGCTGAGAAGTAAGCATAATTTCTCATGAAAAGGAGTTTCTGTAAAAGGTATTGCAAGTACCTTGTGAGTGCTCTCGGTTCTGCCAAAAGCTTGATAAATAGCAGCAGCACAACCTGTGTTTTAACCTAGTGAACTCCTTGAATAAAACAGCTGGTTCTTTTCTATTAATTTCATTTTCCGTGCAGGCTTATGACTAGGCAGCTTGAACAGCATTGGTTGCAGGATAATGGTTTTTTGCTGTTTCTTCCTCACGTGTGTCTTGACAGCAAGGGTGGTGGATGCCCAGGAGCTTCAATGAGCCCACTGTTTCTGTCGGCTTTGGGGTCTGTTGCCTGAGTGCAGGGGTGTCTCCTAAAACAGCGTCATGAGCACTCTTTTGCCACTGCGTGTAGGCCAGCTGTGGGGCATGTTTATTAGCCTGGCATATGGCTGTGGAGGTGAGAAGATACATATTTATACTACCAGCGTGGGAGAGCGGCCTCCAGTCTGGCTGTGTGTTTGGGTGTAGCTAAGTCTGGGCCACGTGGAAGTGTCTGATTCTGCTGTACACTTGACCATCTCTTTGCTTTGTGCGTGCCAAGCCTTCTGCCTTCTCCTTGCCTTACTGTAGAGCATCGCTTTACTGCTTGTGACACCTTCCCAGTGACACCTCTTCGGCCCTTTGGAGGTATGGCCTTCCCACTCACCGAGTATCCATAACCACTTGTCCCTTTGTCCTTCTCCTCCACTAGGCCACATCCTCCTTAAAGACCAGACACTTTCTAATTTGCATCTGGACCCTCTGTGTCCTACTCAGAGTGAGCACCTCATACAGGGCCTGGTACTTGATGGACCCGTCAACGTTTACTGATGAAGGTATCAACCAGTGAATCTAGTCCAGAGAGTGTCAGTGGGGAGAGCAAATCCTTGCAACAAGAGTAAAACAAAGGAATCTTAAAATCAAAAGCTAGAAAAACAGAAGGCAGGACCTATACAGGCTGAATGTGGCCATAGCCAAGGCCGTGCTCATGCGTGTGTGGACAAGTGGAAGAACCTCACCATGGTGGCTTGTCTCCTTCAGGTGGCCACACTGTATGATGGGAACCTGAACTAATGACCCCATGCTGAGCATTTGGCATGGTTTGCTGGGAGCAGAGTACTCTGGCTTCCTGACCAGAGTCCTGTGTTTCTCAGGAATAAAGTCAACCTTTCTGTGGCTCACTTTCTTATTTTCCTATGCAAAGAGTACAGTGCTGAGAGATCCAGAGGGCAGTTGCAGAATGTTCTTGCTCCTTCACCCTTGAGGCTACAAATACCCCAACGTGGGTAAATCGGAGCTGGCATGTCATGTCTCTGTGACTTTGCCTTCTAGCCTCAGGTGGCGTAGGAAGCTCACCCCTGTGTTCCTCTGGGTATTGGGTGATCTCATTTGCTCAGTGTTTGTACAAAGCTAGTACGACATGCACAGCTAAATGCCACTGGCTCTCCTTGTTAATTAGACTTCTCCAAGTATTAAAGAGAGAATGTGGCTGTTTTGTGGGGTTGCTCCTAGAAGGTTTGGGTGCTGGAAATGACTCCGGTGTACAGCTTCTGCCTTTTGGAAAGCTGGCCAGGTGCACATTACGTCACCTGATTCCACGCCTGCTTCCTTGCCAGCATGCTGTGCTGAATTACTCTTCCCCTCGCTTCTCGAACACTAACTACCCTGATGATGGATCAGTATTAGTTGGACAGAATGCCATGCATCACAGCTAGCCGCTCATGCTCTCGGGAGGGATTTCTGACCCCAAACAGCCACTGGCATCATTTGCTATAAAGAGAGTATCTGGAGGGCAGATGGCAGCTTGCTCCTTTGGCATTTTATAAATAGATATAACTGCCGGTGATATTCATGCTAGTTTTGCGCGCTGCTTCTCTAGATATAGCTAAGCACCAACATGTTTAGCCCTCAGTATCCTATTTGTGGGAAGTTTTGTGGTTCTGCAAATGTGGCAGCATCCAAGGACAGATGGGTTTACATACAAATTCCTTATCAGACTGATGCGATTTTTGTCTGGTGCTTTTTTGTATAGTTGGCTGCTGATATTATAAGTGAAGCCATGGCCTTGTCTTTTTTCAATATCTTCATGATTAAGATTTTGGAGTGGTCTACTTCAATCATTTTATATTTCCAGGAGGAAAGATCCTTTATTAAATAAGTGGATCTTGCTTTCTGATTTTTTTTTTTTCCAATATGAAAATCAGAGAAAGATTTTTTGGAATATTTTCATATCAAAATGCAAAAAGGCTAAGGCGCCCTAAAGCCTGAAAAACCAGTGTAATTTGGAATAGAAGCACACTGTCATACACCGGGAAGTCACTTCCCTAACAAGGTTCCCACGGGGTTCTATGCAGCAGGCTCTAGGAAGATTGCCTGGATTCTAGGAGCTTTGCTCTTGACCTTGAGAATCTCTTCTGGAGATACCAGCCTCCCTGTTTGGGAGGTTTGGGCAAGTTGGGGTGAGGGACAAGGACTGTGACCTGCAGGATCTGTTCCTACCCTCCCTTGCCTCCCCCAGAGGTGCAGATGTCCAGCAGCATCTCCCAGGGCTCAGCTCCTCGCCCTGAGGTGAGCAATAGGTTGTCTGTGCAGGGGTTGGGGGTGGAACGGGGGATGGGAGTGGGGGAAGGGAGGATACATGACTTGAGGTCATGAAAATAGGGATATGTTAAAGTATAATGTAGAAGACTACCAGTACTCTCATTTGTTAATTACTTTCCTAATTGGTCATATTTATAATTAAAAATTATTCTGGACTATTTTTTTTATATCAGATTTTTTGGAGCCCTGGTAGCGTAGTGGTTAAAGAGCTTAGCAGTAACCAAAAGGCTGGAAGTTCAAATCTACCAGCCGCGCCTTGGAAACCCTATAGGGCAGTTCTCTCTCGTATAGGGTCACTATGAGTTGAAATCGAGTTGACGGCAACAGGTTTTTTTTTTTTTAATCAGACTTAGAAAAAAATGTGAATAATAAAAGCTAACTCTGGTGCACCCACTGCTTACTTTAAGAAATGAAACGTCACAGCACATGTTCTTGATTTGGCTTTTCCTGGCCACTGTGGAAAATAGGGCCGTCTCTTTTCAGACAGGCATCAAGCTTCTCTGTAGGGCTTGTCACAGTTGGTCATATGATGTTTGTTATTTGGTGGTGGTTTCTCTTCTCTCTCCTCCCACTAGGGTTGGGGTGGGGGGTTACCCTACTGTCTGGAAGAGCACCTTGGCACAGAGCGGCCTTCAGTGTGTGCCTGTGAAAGAATGAGGAACATAATGACATAAGATTCATCCTTGCTGATAATATGGCCTCGACGATCCATTTTCACTACTGAATGGTGTTCTGTTGTATGAGTGTATAATGATTATTTATCAGCTCTCTGGTTGGTCCACATTTAGGTTGTATCCATTTTTTTGCAATTGCAAACAATGCTGATATACACATTCTCGTTGCGTCTTCTTGTGTGTATGTGTGAGATTCTCTAGGGTGTACAGCTAGAGGTGGAATTGCTGGTCAAAGGGGGCATTCATATTCATCTTTATCATAACATATTGTGTATTCTTCAACCCAAGTCAGAAATGCTACTACTGAGCACAGGACTCCTGCATTTATGGTGTGTTGCTTCTCAGTCATTGGGGCTTTTGCTCTGAGTCTTGTTTTCCCTGAGGCCCTTCTGATGAGTGGCCATGTGACAGAGATGGCTGGTGACCCTGTTACTGGAGTCTTTGGGCTGGGAAGCAACTTTTCCTTGGCCTGTGTCCGCTAGCCACCAGGAGTTTTGCCTCTGTGGCCATGACAGTCATAGACTGGGGTCCCATCCAGTACCTGGGCCAGCTGGACGCAGGGTGTTAGAGGCCTTCTGGCCAGGTCTTCTCATTTTACACATTGGGAAACTAAGATCCAGAGGGCTAAAGTGACTTGCTCATAGTCTCACTGCTGGACAGTGATAGAGCTGTGGATGGAACACAGCCAAGTTGATTTCCACATCATTAATAGAGAAAAACCCAACAAAGAAGAGTGCAAGCAGCCATTGTCTTCCTCTCTGCACCACTTGTACTTCCTGTGTCTGTGGCCCAACAGATGTATGTCTGTGGCCCAGTGCATACAACACAGCCTCTCTCCTTTCCCTTTTTCTTAATGATGTTTTTCTTGCTTTCATCTTTTGTAACCTTGCTTTCCCGCTTGTCCCTTTGTTTAGCACTCAGAATCACTGCGGCCCTGTGACACGCTGCTTGTCAGACCCATTGTCCCTCCTTGGGATCTGAGTTCTCACCAGCTAGGCCCATCCCTCCTTTCCTTCCAGAATCACTGAAAAGCATTTCTTGTATCATCATGAGGGACAGACTGACTCCAGGACTCATTTGTAGCACCTCAGAGTACATGAAGCCATTGGTTTAAAAAGAGCTGTTTGATATTAACAAAGAAATTGTGCCTTCCATGTTTTGCTAATGCAGCAGAGCTTACAGAAGAACCAGAACAAAAAGTCACCAAAATTGAAATCTCTGGGATTGGCTCCTGTCCCACGTTTTCAGTGATCTACAGCCATCACCTCAGTCAGATTCAGAATGCCTGAACCCAAGTTGTTGGCCCATGGGCTGGCCATCCCCTGCCCTACCCACCACCACTGCCTTCCATGATCCTTTCACTGAATCGTGTCATTTTTATGATGAAGAATATCTTGTTTCCATCCCCATGTTGCCTGCCTGCTTCTGTTCTCTGCTCAGCTGCCAGTGGAGAAATCTCCCTACCATGTGGCTTTTATGGCGTCATTGGAGGAAACCTTGAGTTCCTCCCATGCCCAAATCATGCCCCTTAATGTTTACTCTTCATAACTATAATTTGGAACATCAGCGAGGCTCTGTAATTTTAAGACTTACAGTACACTAAAGTATGGAGTGTCTATTTTTCAGTAGGTTTTCAGTATACATATAACGGTGATTGCCACAATTCAGAAAGAGTTGTTAGTCTTTTGTCTGCGTGTTTGAGAAACTCCAGGGCACCCACCTTCCTCTTACCCACAACTACTTTTTTCTAGTCCCTCCTTCCCTGGAAGAGAGAAGAAGGGGGAGATGCCTGCAGTCGCTACTGCAGGCTCCTGATAGAAAGGTGGATAGCTGAGGCATCTTTGGGATGTCACGGCTGGTGGAAGGAGCTGCCACAGTTACTTCTGAAACTCTCCTGCTCTACTTTTGGTGGGAGACTGAAAATCAGAATGTTTCCAAGAACCTTTGTGAGTTTTCTTCAGATCCTCTCTGACCCTCATTTGTATTAGGAGCCGATGACTTCATGTGTTAGTGTGCAAATCCTGAGTTTCTTGGAGATCTCACAGGGCCCCACCCCATGCATTCTAACCACAGAAAATCCACTTTTATCTCTTTTGTATTTTGGGCTTGCACATAAGAGGTCTTTTGAAAAAGGTTCTGTTGATAAAACAAAATATTTAAGGATCAGAAGCTGTTGGTAATGCGATAAAAATGTGATGTTTTGTCCTATCATTCAAGGCCCTGTCCCTGTAGTCCCTATCCCCAGCATAGTGCCCTGGCTTAGTGGTTGGCCCACCAGGGCTTCCCTGAGGAGGTGGCTTCATAAGGAAGCCCCTTGTGTGAGGCCAAGCTGGTTTGTCCCATGCAGTCTTGTGCCTCCTGACCAGGCGACTGTTTTGGATTCTGGAGCAGTCTCCCTGTCCTTGCCCATGTCAGTGGTCTTCACCCTTATTTCTCCAGAAATGCTTTCAGAGAGGTTGGGTCCTGAATCAAGTATAAAGCAGTCCCTGAAGCAGCCTCCCTGTGGATCTCCTGCTCTGCTACCAGCTCACCGTGACTGTCTGGAGCTACCTAGGAGCTGCATGTTTAGACTTTGTGCCCACAGGATCCCAGGGACAGAGGAAGAGGCAGGGATTTGGGAAATGATAAGGTAAAATAGTAAGAGAGAGAAGGAGAGAGAAAACGTGTATTTTAGGGCCAAATACTGGGCCCCATTGCATTGCTGGTCCTAAAGAAAGAAAGATGCTGGTCTATCGTCTGATCTCCTCATTCAGGCTGCCATTGGTGCAAGAGTCTTGCATCATCATCAACCAGACTTGGATGCCAAAAGGGAGGAGGCAGTTCTCTGGAGCAGGCGGTGGATGAAGTTTCCATGGTCAGGTGGGGTGGTGAGGCACAGTCGAAAAACTCTCTGACTTAAAGGCACTATGCAATATGGAAGCTTCTAGGCAAACTACTGTGGGGATGAAATGATTCATTCATTCACAAGCATTTACTGAGAGCCGGCTGAGTGCTGGGCTTAGAGATAAATAGAGATAGCCCCTGCCTGTGCTGTCTAGCTGGGGAAATAGACACATCAAGAGTCCCTGCCATGTCACCATGTGGTCAGTGTTATGACAGCAGAATTCCTACGGGTTGCAGGCCCTCAGCACCAACTAGCAACTAGCCCAGTAGGGGACAAGAAGGGGGAGCCAAGGAAGAGGTGCTAGTTGAATCTGGAGGATGGGTAGAAGGATGAGAGGGAGGCCTGTGTGGCCCTGGTAGACAGAGGGGACAAGGTGTGCAAAGGCACAGAGGTAAGGGACAGATAATACCTACCAGAAACTTCTAGCTGCTGAGGTTTTCAGAGCAGAAAGTGAGGCCAGAAGGGAGGAGCGATGACACTGGAGGTGGAGGAGGGCCCCATGGTAGAGGCATTGGAGGCACCTTGGAGGAACCTGGACTCTGACATAAAGCACAGGGGCAGAGACTTCAAAGGTCTCAGTGGGAGAGTGGTATGGTCAGGATTGGGTTTGGGGTAGATGACCTTAGGGTTGCTAAGTAGGGTGGAGGGAGCAAGAGTGGGGGCAGGTTAGAGATGAGAAGGCCCTGCCCTGAAGCAGCAGAGTGAGGGGAGAGGAAGGAGGCCAAAGCAGAAGTCTCTGCTGGTGCGGGGTTGAGGGAGGGAGAGGCATCAGGTTTCCAGCTTGAGTAACAAGGTACATGGTGACATCACTAACCTAGCTGCAAAGGACGGGGGCAGTGTGGGGGAGCATTTTGAGGGGTGTGTTTGTTGTGTTTGACCCAATCATGGGGCATTTGGGTAGAAATGTTGGCAGACAGTTGGATATATGAATCTAAAAGTCAAGAAGGAGGTTGAAAAGGCCCTCCAGGTTTTTGGGAGGCAGCAGTGTTACCCAGGCAGTAAGGAGGCAGGACAGTGTGAGTCTTGAGGGCTGGCTGGGCTCTAGGCCTTGGTAGGCTGGCTCCTGTGGGTGAGGACAGAGGAGATGAGGGCTGCTGCTGAGTTAGCACAGGGCTGCTGAAGTCATCACTGTGATGGGGTGAGCAGGCACTGTGTGGAGAGTGAGGAGCAGGTGCTAGGACTCCAACATGCAGGAGGCAGGAGGCAGCCAGAGAGGCAGGAGGGAGCCCTGAGAAGTGACCTGTCACAGCAATACAGGAACAGATGCTCAGGGTCCCCAGGACACAGGTTAGAATGGCCCATGCTCTAAACACCAGGGTCAAGGGTATGGTGGATCTTCCGGAGCTTCATCAATGGAAACTGAGAAATTTAATGGACCCTAGAGTACCTGCCTTATAGGATTAAATGAACAAGTGTGTGTGATGCACAAGATTCATCCCCACTCTCAGGGAGGGCTGTGGAAGTGGTCTCTCTACTACTGGCACAATTGGTAGAAGGAACAGGGCTGGGGTGGAGTAGAAGGCTCTGACTAGGTCCTAAAGGCTGGCCTGCTTGCCATGGATATTTCTGCTCTTTGCAGGGCATGCTGCTGAAACAGCCTCTGCCGTTGTCTTCAAAATGGACCATTAGTGTGACTGTGGACTGGATTCAGGGTGCAAGCTGCTATTGCATGTCCAGCAGCTCCTTGAGGGCCTGATGGCTTTTCCAGCAGCCCCTGGGCAGCCTTCTCAAGGACTGAAAATGGTGATAGTTGTGAAGATGAGTGGGACCAAGGGATCGGTGGGCAGCTCCTGGCTGGCTGTGACTGGCTGACGACGGCCTCATGAAGGTCTACTGGGAAGCTAACTTAATGTCTTAATTATTGAGGGAACATGACCCAGCCTGACCTGTTCTCTACGGCTTTCTGACAGATCATAAAAATACCTGACATTAGAGGGTCCCAGAAGGTATGTCTGCATGCTGGTGAAGGGCAGGAGTAGGAAAGGGGAAACTGAACGGTGTGATATGATATCCAAAATGGCTACCTATTGTTGAGAAATATTTTCCCCATCTATGTTTAGGACAAAGAATCCCAGGATTACAGGGCACTGAAAGGGCCATCTGCCCCAGCTTCCCATCCCTGATTTGTTTTTCCCCCAGAGTGGTCCTCCTCCTGCCAGTGATAGGAAACTTACTACTAGAAGAGGTGACTTGTTCCATTTTTGGACACTTTTGGCTAATAAAAGTTCTTCCTTTCTGAAGCCTGCCCTGTCTTAACTTCCTCCTCCTGGCCCTAGATGTAGGACAGTGGTCAAATCTAATCGCCATACCAGTGACAGTCATCTGGGTACCTGAAGACAGTGATCATAGTCTTGCTGCCTCTTCTCTTTGGTTTAGGAGAAGGTGGAAGCACAGCTAAGGCAGTGGCGTGGTATTCTTGCCTGCAGTGTTTAACCCTATGCTGCTGTTTGCAGAGAGTGAGGACAGAGGGCAGGATCTCTTGACCAGCTGTGGCTGGGACAGGGTGGGACCTATAGGATGGGGTGATGTGGAGGAAGGGACATTCCTGCAGCTGGTGCTGGGAGAGGCTGGTCCCCAACCAGGTTGACCATCAGAGGTAGAATTTTTATGAGTATGTTTCATAAGTCCAGTGTCTGCCCATATAATCGGTGTGGATTATTATTGTTGATCCGTATCTGCATAATATATGGGGAACTGAGTCTTGTCCACTTGCTTCACCTTTCCCCTGTTTTTTTCAAAGCCCTCTGGAGCCAAGTGCCTTCAGAAACATGCCCTAGTAAAAGACAGGGTTGCTTACCGATGTTAACTTGAAAACACCAGGTCTAGCTGTTACTTTATAAGTTTGCTGTTCTTAGAAGGCCATTCAAAACACTCAGGAACATCTGTGACAGTTTACCCCACCATGGGGGTGGAGGGAGGCACGGAGACCCTACTGGGCCAATCTGCGCCACTTTGAAGTCTTTATAATGTTTTTCTTCTTCTTGTGTTTGTTTTACTAACTTGTCCCATTTGCTCTTTCAAATACCTCCCATCCCCGCCCCAGGAAACCCACTTTTTAAGGTAAAATACATCAATGTTATAAACAACAACAACAAAAAAACACTACTAAAATAATGCTGCCTGTGACATTGGGTTCTGAGCTAATATGCAGGCTCAGTAGGTTGGTCAGTTGTTCAAGTTAAGTGGACAATTTTTACTTTCTAAGAGCCAATCACATACTCTAAACCAGGGACTTTATCCCAGATTAGAAGATCCAGAATAGGTCCTTACACCAGGTGTTCTCAACTCTGCGGGCCCCTGGGAAGCCTTATTTTGATCACTTCCTCTTCACCCCCTGGGTGAAGGGAAGATCCTCATCCTTGGGTTATGGGAATTGCTGAACACATGACACCCAACTCTGATAAATGAGATTGATGGCATTTGTTAGTCCACATATACTTGCAGCCAGGAGAGGAAGAAACTAGATGCCATGCGGGGCCACAAGGGGGTTGCACTCAGGAAGGAGTAAACAGCCATGGATTGTGGGAGGCAGACTTTGTAGTACCAAGAGAGTGGGGTGCCTCCTAGGTAGAATTTGATTGGCTCCTTTGAATAATTCTGCAGGCTGGCAGGGATAAGCAGGAACTATGCCTAGTCCCTGTAACAAGGATGGTTGTTTGGCTAGGGGACCTAATGAATGGCAGAGCGAGGAGGGGAACTTGTAGGTAGGCCATTCAAGGCCCTCCTGATTTCACCAGATGTCAAGGCAGCACGTAATTCTAGGCCTTCCACCACAAACCTGCAAGCCCATGCTGGCGTCAGACTGACAAACGCCCACTCTTCCTCTCTTTGGTTCATATCCCATGCTTAGCTCCTCTGCCTCCCCTCTGCTGGTCTAACAATCTCTTCCTGGTCGCTTTAGGAAGATGTTAGTTGCTGTTGATTTGGCTCTGACTCACGGCTACCCCATGTACACAAGAATATAATGTTGCCCAGTCCTGAGCCATCTTTGTGGTCACTGGTGTGCCGGAGTCCGTTGTATATGTTCAGTACCTTTCAACCTAAATGTCTCATCTTACAGAATTGTATCAAACAGTATTCGGTTGTGATCCACAGGGTTTTCACTGGCTGATGTTTTGAAATAGATCACCGGGACTTTCTTCGTAGGCTGTTGTAGTCTTGGTTCACCACCCGTCTGTTGGTTTGTCATGCTGTGACGGCTTGTATGTTTCTGTGATGCTGGAAGCTATGCCACCGTTATTTCAAATACCAGCTTTAGGGAGAAGTAAAGGATTAATTTGTGGTCTAAACTCTTGAAGGTCTTCAAATGTAAAAACCTGGGTCAATGAAGGAAACATTTAGTGGAATTCCTTTAATCAGGTCTTCCATTATTTTACTTTCCCTGAAAACAGAACGGCCCTTGGAGCGGGAGAACGATCCAACAGTGGAAAGTCTGACTTAGAGAATAGTTTAAAATAAACGTGTCTGTTACTTTTAAGCTCATAGAGTTGCCACACAGGCAAATTGAGTACTGTTTAATTGTGATTTAATTAACAGGTAATTATTTAGAATTCTCATATATTGTTTGTATAGTGACTTTAACAGTATTTCAAAGACTTGGTTTTTTTTGCCATTTTATTTTGTTATTAATTTATGCTAGAGGTTGGTAAACATCTTCTCCAAAGAGCCAAACAGTAAATATTTTAGGTTTTGTAGTCTAAGAGGCAGAATTGAGGATATTGTATAGATACTAATATATCAAGAGAAAACAAATACACACAATTCTTTTTTTATTAACTCAATTCAAAACAGAATAATGGTAATTAAGTACAGTGTTTTTCTGACTCAGGTCTACTAATAAGAATGGAATTCATTTTTTGGGGGTGGGAGATAACATTCTGCTTAATTCTGGTTCAAAGTTAGTGTTCCCTATCATCAAATTGATTGCAAATGTTTATCTAATATCTAACCATTTAACTAATCATTCTTAGTTTGCAGGCCAGACAAAACCAGGTGGCAAGCCAGATTTGGCCCATGGGCTGTGTTTGATTTATACAAATAATTTGCTTAGAAAATTCATCTCTCCTTTCCAAGTAAATGTCTGTCTGGTCCTGTACAAATACAGCTTTATCTAAACTTTATGGTCTCTTAATATTTATGAACTTTGTGACACTTTGATGATTTTAAACCATTGCTCTGTGTGTTTGTGTAATTTCACAAATAAGTCTTGGTGACTTTCTGTCATTAACAAAAATGGGTTTAAGGAAGTCGGTGCCCCACTGTGCCCATTTAGGCATTTTATAGCTGGCTGTGGACGGGGTCACCACACTGTTTTTCCCACTGTGTGCACAGTTCGCTCCCGTGTGCTTTCTCCATCGAGGCCCTGCATGTGTGCTTGTGCCCTCTGCCCTGCCTCTGTAACTGCAGCCACCTGTTGGAGAAGCTGCACCGTCCTGAGCCCAGAGACTCCCTGCTGGAGGCTGAGTGGGTCTGAGCGGCATCCTGATTACCATCAAAGGAGGAGGGAGCAGGAGGGACGGGCTCATTCCCACACTCCTGTCTGCTTTTGCTGCACAGAAGTTTCCCAAGGGGTGACGGGCAGCTGATGTATCACGCCGGCCAGGCGGGAGACGCTAATTCTGCTAGCAAGCCTGGCCACAATACAAATGCCTGGGAAGTATTCCTTTTTTCCCCTTAATTCAGCTGAAATAGTGTGATTTTTCAAATGGAACCTTTTCTAGAAATAACAATAAAAAAGGAAAGAAAAACAAAGGTAGAGAAAGATAAACTTACAGAATCAGTGTGGAACTTGATTAAACTGTTCTAACCTGGCTAAAATCTGGCCTGGTGTTGGTTTCCCCACGTACAGGCCCCCATGCCTTCCTCATTCTGTCTTGTTTTAAAGCCAAAGCTCCTGTTTGTACTGCCTTCTGCTGAATCCCTTTGAAGGTCTGGCCTTCAGGCTGCAGCTCATTTGCTCATTAGTTAGGACAGGGTGTCTTCACTACAGATAGGACACCAGCTCCTCCCTAACACAAACATACACACACCATGATTTCACTTCAGGGTAAGGGCTCTGGCCTGTGAGGTCCTTGGGGACTCCCCATCATTCACACTTGCTGTTGGCCAAGGATTCCAAGTTCTCCAGCTTTCTTGGCATCCCCATTTGTTGCTATCTTGTCACACTTGTTCTCGGCTCCTTAACTACCATATCCAGCCACCTCCTAACAGTTCTCCATGCTCTTCTCAGTGGGGATATGGGACTTTCATCCTTGCCTGGTGTTAAGAGGCCCTGCCCATCAAAGTTAGTAAAAGCCCCTTGGAGAACCTGGACTTATATCCCAACCGGTGGCAATGAAGTGTACTTCCTCCTCCTCCTCGCTGGGGTGGTGTTGGAGAAGGCCAACAGAGTCAACACTTTCACCACTGCTCAGTTGTAGCAAGGCAAATGGGTTATCTGAGCCTGAGAAAAGATGATGATGAAAAGGTCAGTCTACCAAGAAGATAGCCATCCTAAATGTGTATGCATGAAACAAAAGCTCAGCAAAATATGTGAAGCAAAAACTGACAGAATTGAATGAAGTAATAGACTAAGCCACGATTATATAGTTGGAGACTCTCCACGGTTGATAGAATAGCTAGACAGAAAATGAGCAAGGATATAGAAAAAGTCAACACCACCATCAATCTAATCAACATTTATAGAACACTGCACCGAACAACAGCAAAATATACATTCTTTTCAAGGGTCTGTGGAAAAAAATAACAAGGTGGACTATATACTGGGCCATAAAACAAACCCCAACAAATGTAAAAGCATTGAAATCATACTGACTGTACTCTCCAACTGCAATGGTGTCAAACTGGAAATCCATAACAGAAAAAATAACAGGAAAATCTCCAAACACTTGGAAACTAAACAGCACACTTCTAAACAATTCTTGGCTGAAAGAGGAAGTTTGAAGGGAAATTAAAAAAAAAATTGAGTTGAATGAGAATGAAAATACAACATGTCAAACTTGTGGGACTCAAAAAAAGGAGTGCCAAGAAGGAAATTTAGAGTACTAAATGCTTACATTAGAAAAGAAGAAAATCTCAAATGAATAATCTAAGCTCCCATCTCAAGAAACTGGAAAATAAAAGCAAAATATAACCAAAGAAGGAAATAATAAAGATTAAAATGGAAATCAAAGAAATTGAAAACAGAATAATAGTAGAAAAATTTAACAAAAAGGTTATTTGAAATGATCAATAAAATTGATAAACCTCAAGCATGAATGACAAATAAAAAGAGAATACACAAATTATTAATATCAGGAAATGGGGGATATCACTATAGACCTTGCAGACATCAAAATGATAATAAAAGGATACTACGAACAACTCTACACAAATTTGACAGCTTCAATACAATGAACCAATTCTTCAAAAAATACAAAACTACCACACTCACCCATTATGCAATAATTTTAACAAACCTTTTTTTTATGACTACTATGAAAATTGAATTTGCAATTTAAAACCTCCAGAAAAAGAAATCTCCAGGCCCTAATGGTTTCACTGTCGAATTCACCAAATGTTTAAAGAAGACAAAGCAATTCTACACAATCTCTTCTAAAAAATAGAAGAGAGAATACTTTTCAACTCATTTTATGAGGCCAGCATTACCTTGATATGAAAACCAAAAAGAAATAAGGAAAGTACAGACCAATATTCTTCATAAACATAGATGCAAAAGTCCTAAAAAAAAAAAAATTAGGTTAAACCTAGGAATATATTTAAAAAATAATACACCATGGCCAACAGGAGTTTACTCCAGAAATAGGCTGGTTGAGTATTTGATATTTAATTAATATAATCCACCATATTAACAGACTAAAAAAGAAAAATAACATGATGATACCAGAAAAAGCATTTGACAAAATTCAACACTCATTCATGATTTAAAACAAAACAAAAACTCCCAGCAAGCTAGAAACTGAAGGGAATTTGCTCAGCCTGATAAAGCGCATCTGCAGAAACCTACAGTTAACATCAAAATTAATGATGAAAGGCTAAATACTTTCCCTCTAATATTGGGAGTAAGGCAAGGATGCCCACTTTCATCACTCTATTCAATACCATCTTGACAGTATTAACCAGTGCAATAAAGCAAGAAAAGGAAATAAAAGGATACAGTTCAGATACAGTTCAAATAAAAGGATACAGTACAGCTGTCGGTCTTCTTTCCCCACTTACTGAGTTGTAGATATGACACACTTAAAGGCAGAAATAAAACTGTCCCTGTTTGCAGATGACGCAATTGTCTAATAGAAAATCCCAAGAATTAAAAAAAAAACTCATGGAACTAGCAGATAAGTTACCAAAGTCAGAAGATATGAGATCAACATACAAAAATCAATTGTATGTCTCTATACTAGCAATGTACACTGGAAACCAAAATTAGAACTACCATACTATTTACAATTGCTTGAAAAACGAAATAGTTGTAAATCTAACAAAAAACATGCAGGGCTTGCATACTAAATCTGCAAAATGTTGATGAAAAAAATCAAAGACGATCTAAATAACTGGAGAGACGTACCTTGTTCGTGAATTGGAAGACTAAACATAAACATAGTAAAGGTGTCAGTTCTACCTGAATTGATATTCAGGTTTAGTGTAATTTTTACCAAAATCTTAGCAAGTTTTTTCTTTGCAGATATAGACAAGATTATTCTAAAACACACGGAAAGGTAAAGGAACTAAATAGCCAAAACAATTTCGATGAAGAAGAATAAAGGAAGAAGTCGCTCTCCCCAATATCAAGACTTATTATGTAGATACAATAATCAAGACTGGTTTCAGTGGAGGAACAGACATATAGATCAATGGAACGGAATTGAGAACTCATGAATAGCCTGACACAAATATGGCTGATTTTCAACAAAGATGCAAAAGCAGTTCAATGGAGGAAGTATAACCTCTTCAACAGATGTTGCTAGAGCACTTGGACATCCATCCATAGCCAAAAATACTCACACTTATACAGAAATGAATTCAAAATGGATCATAGATTTAGATGTAAAATGAAACCATAAGAATTTTATAGAGAAAATCTTCAGGACCCAGGGCTTGATAAACAGTTCTTATACATGGTACCAAGAACATGGTCTACAAAGGAAAAATCAATAAATTGGACTTAATCAAAATTAAAACTTTTGCTCTGCAAAACATCCTGTTATGAGGATGAAAAAACAAGCTACAGACTATGAGAAAAATTGCAAACTACATATCATTGACAGAGGACTCACTCGTAGCTAGAATGTTTGAAGAACTCCCAAAACTCAGCATTAAAAAAAAAAATTAGAAAATAGACAAAAGTCATTACTGAAGAGGATACATTCGTGGCAAATAAGCACATGAAAAGATGTTCAATTCACTACCATTAGGGAAATTAAAACAACAAGTTCACTACATATCTACCAGATTTACTGCAAAAAAAAAAAAAAAAAAAAAATTGTGACAATACCAAATACTGAAGAGGATGCAGAAAAACTAGATCTCTCATATGTCAGTGGTGGGCATGTAAACTGGTACAGCCACTCTGGAAAATAGCGTGACAGTTTCTTTAAGAACTAAACACACAATTAACATATAACCGAGCAGTTATACTCCTGGACACTTATTCCAGAGAAAGAAAAACTTATATCCACACAAAAACCTGTGCACAACTGGTCACAGTAACTTTATTTGTCATAGCCCCAAACTGGAAACAACCCAAATGTTCAGTATGTGTGTACGAAACAGCTCAACAAACCATGGTGCATTCATACCGTGGAATTCTACTCAGGATTGTAAAGGGATGAACTACTGGTATACACAACAAATTGGATGGATCTCAAGGGCATTACGCTGACTGTAAAATGCCAATCCCAAAAGGTCACATACTGTATGATTCTATTTATATAACATTCCTGAGAGAACAATACTATAGAGGTGGAAAATGGGTTGTCAGGGGTTAAGGATGATGGGGTGTAGGATGCAATCTCCTGTGTATCTGTATTTCAAGATTAAAAGTTAAAGTCAACGGGCATCATCCATCATTAAGCTACTGTAAGAGTCCCCCAGCTTTCCTCTGCCCACAAAGCCAAGTAGCATGACTACATTAATAAATTTGTTGTGTTCTAGTAAAGGGATATTATGCTTTCTATGCTGATCAGACCCATTTTTGAGTTCATTCTGGGCTTTGTACTCTATGGACCTAGTTGGCTGGAATCCAGGACATAATGAACAGTAGAGGGTGTTGAGGAAAGATTTGCCAGGGAGATTCTGCTACAACTTTAACCAATTGAACTCACAAATCTGAAAGATGACCCAGAGTCATTCTGTGTGTAAGCTCAGAAGTCAAAACCAGAGTCAGTGGATGAAGTGAGATTGGGGCTCAGTATAAGGAAATCTCAGTCGCTATGCAGAGAGGAAAACAGGCCATGCCTCTTCCATGGCTCACACACCCTGGAGTAGTGAGCAGAAACTGAGTGAACATCTGTCAGGTCGTGCCCATGGTGGCAGAAAGTGGGGCCTCAATGGCACCTTTCAATGGCACACCAACAATATTGGCCAAGTTGTGATGAAACAAATCTGACATCAGGTGGGTGGGATCAGGTGAAATACCTCAGAGAGCAAAGCAAAACCTTAAAATGGGTCATTTATCTGTCCTCACTATTTTGAGAGAATTAAAAGCAGGGTTTTCTGGGATTATTTTCAGCCCTATTAGAACACTAGCTGCAGGGCAAGACTGGTAGGATTTGAGGATGATGTGCTCATTAGAACTGCCCAGAATGGAGAGCAGAGAGGAATCAGACCGTTGAATCTTGGGGAGAGGGCTGGTTCTGACGGGTGCTGAGGGTGCAGTTGAGGGAGTGCCCTACATATCCCTGTGAAGCCCCAGACCTGAACAGAGAGAGGCCCTGCAGAATCAAGTGGGTTCTGTACTGCCTCTGGCTTCATGTAGCCTGCATTTAAGTAATAATCCCTTTCATTATGTAGCTCCATCAAGCAAGCTTTCCACAGATCAAAGCAGATTCCTCGATGACACAGAGAACTGCAGGCATGGGGTGGAGTTGGCGGGAAATGTTGGGCAAGTTTGTAGGGCCTTAAAGAAATCAGTCAGCTTCCAATTCTGGGGCTAATACCTACCAAGTGCCAAGGCAAGGAGATCTAATTATTTATATTCAGCAGCATGCAGGGCAGCCGAGCCTAGTTTTCTTCAATTTGTCTGCATTTTGGATTGACCCTCAGGACTGTGATGGCTAGATGTGTAGGTTAGACGATAGAGTGATGCCCCACAAACAAAGGTCATGTGCCACTGTACTGGGCGCCTGCATGACCAGAACTGGGGTTACCCGAGCTATTTCTTTCATAGAGTTTGAAGGTGCACTCAGGGAGAAGGTGCTCATGGTGCCAAATGCAGCTGAGAGACATTGGGGGACTTGCTGATGAATTGAAGTCAAGTCATGTATTTGACAGTGCTGCTCTATCTCGGCCTGTTGTTTCTGGACTGGTTTCGACTTGGTGAGTGGTACCCAATGATTTAATCAGTCACAGGGGAGAGAGTGGGGTGGAGGAAAGTAGAGGGAGAAGGGAAAGTTGTATAAAGTGAGGATACAGAGGGATAGTTGGCTGGAAAGTGGGAGGAGGTAGGAATTCCTAGCTTGGTACCCTCAGCCCCAGCCCCGTAGTTTTTCATCTAACATTCCAGTTTCCAAGCCCCCATGTTAGTGGGGCAGAGTACACCTAACCCCACTCATACTGGCCTTCCCATAACCCTCTTCTCCAGGCTGGCATGTCCTCACCAACATAAAGTATGTTTGGTTCTGTTTTGTTTATATTCCTTTTTAAGGTAGGGAAGATTATTAAATATTTTTGTAAGTTAATTTTTTTTTTTTTTGCTTTCAATTTTAGCAGTCAAAATCTGAAACAACATGTAGATATATGTTTGTTTACTTTTTCCAAATAAAGTAGGGAGTTAATCTGGTAGTCAGTAAAATGTGGAACTGGCCTCCCCAGGAAATTAGGATAATAGGAAAGTTGTTACATGGTTGGGGTTCACAGTCCATAATTTCCTAAAACCTTTTTAAAATTTATCTTCTTGAAAGTTGGCATTTAATCTAACATGGCCATTTATGGGACAGAATTGGAACAGAACCTCAGAATTGAACTGAACTAAATCTCCAGGTTATGCCCCTTGAGTATTCTGAGAAGTGAATGTCCTTTCTTTTAAGTACTTATAGATCTTCAGATAACAATACTCTGTGCTTATAAAGTCCCCTTCACTAGTGTACTGGCTCAAGGGAGAGGTCAAGATACATGCCAGCCTCTAAAGGCACCCTTGCCGGTCCTCACCAGCCTCACATCAAAGCCATTTTACAAATGGGAACTTGGATTCCTGGTTTATAACACTGGAATTAAAAGACAGGCAGACTTTGGATAGAGCTATTTATGAGGATGATTTTAATGGGTTTCCCCACAGCTCTTTGTAGAGTTAGTACCATCCTTGTCGTCTTACAGGTGTCCTGTGCAAATTAGACGGATCAGAGCTAGAGCCCAAACAGGAAGTACAACCCATCATGATTTCCATGGTTAATGTGCTTTTCATCTCATGGATGTCAAGGGTGGGGGTGGGGATGCCTTTGTCTCTCTTATAGACTGAGATTGCTTCAATTTATTTTTGTTTTTAAGGATTTTAAAAATTAGCATTAGTTTTTGGTAAAAGGCTAAGAGAAACAGTAGGCAGCCTTTTAACATGAACATTTTCTAAAAATCAAAACGAGAAGGTAAAGGCAAGGCCGCTCAATCTCAGTTTTATTGAGAATTCTGTATTGGGTTTCTTGGCTTCTGCATTTAGCCTGTTACCTGCTAACTTTTTTTCCCCCCAAGGGGAAAAAAAAGGTATATAATTTCTTAAACTTGTTATTTGTATAACTCCCTTTGTAAAGGGAATGACTTGTGTCAGAGATGGTTTATAAACCTCTGAGTTACTAGAGTCACTTGTATTGCTAAGACATGTTATTATATTAAAAAGAAAAAAAATTCAGTATATGTGGAAAACAAAGCGAAGAAGGGGAAAGAGAGGTTTTTTAGTTCCCGTTCCAGAATGATCCAACAGTAGAGAAATCTGTAATTAAGAAGTTAAACTGCATGGTGTTTTCCTTGATTCTGTGGTTAGACCAGGCTCTGTCACACCTGAGACCTTCCTGCTCAGGTCCAGAGAGGAGAGTGCAGGGCAGTTAGAGGGAACAGCAACTTGTTTAGCCAAGAAGGAAACTTAATCAGGCCGTCTATCTAGGATGAGCAAAAGAGAGCATTCCTGAAGTTCCCAGAGGCTGAAGAAGATTTTGGAGCAGCGCTTCGAACCCCTGCTGAGAATTTGCATTTCCACTCCAGATGTACTGAATCAGAATCTAGAGTTTAACAAGATCCTCAGGTGATTCTTATATAGTAAATTTTGAGAACCACTGCTCTACTAGTGGTTCTCAAAATTGCTCCCTGACCAGCAGCATTAGCACCTCTTGGGAACTTGTTAGAAATGCAAATTCTTGGCAGGGGGTTCGAACCTGAACCAAGCAGTTCCAGGCTCTGCTTTGAAGCTAAGCTAGCCCAAGGTTCCGAAGTCCCAGGAGCCTTGCTGTCGTTGGGGGCTCCAGTGGAGGTAAAGGAACAGGTGTGGTGTGTTGGCATCAGGTGAGGTCCAGCTGAGGTTGTGGAGAAAGGCATCAAAATGAAAGTGTGCTTGTTCTTCCCAAGGCTTGCGGTCTCTACTGTTCAAATTAGTAGTTGGTAATATTGTCAGTGCTTAGTGTTTCAATAACAGCTCTATTTCTTAAAGTGTGTATGGAAAAAGATCCTGGCTCTAATCTCAGTTATCTTTGTGATGGAAACTGGGTGCTCTATGGCTCAAACCTCAGAACTGCAGATTAATTATCTTTGGAGGTTGAATGCTTCAAATATAACACATAAAATGTTTTTAAAGTCCTTTTATAGGCTTCTGGCACATAGTTGATGTTCACTGAATGTGTTATGTGAACAAGGAATTCTCTGTTCCCAGGAGAGGTGGCTTCGAATATTATTTCTATACTGTATCATCCTTGAGTATTGCAGCAGGTAGGGTGTACCTCTTGAAGAAAGGGCTCTGGACCAGACTTTTCTGGAAAGAGAGATGTGGTTTGCAGAGTTAGGCACCAGCAGCTGGCAGGGCTCCTTGCCTTCATCTCCACATACCCTGTATGCAGTGCTACACTTGGCCATTCATGGGTTATTAATGATGAAGACCACATGCAGCTTGCTCACCACGTGTTGACTTTCCTTTTTATTTCCGCTTGTTTGTTTCCCATCTAATTGTGTCTAGTCTGTGCGCAAATGCTACATTAGTTGGGGCTGAAGCCCAGGCATCCTCTGGGCCTGATGACTCAGGTTGTGTCTGGAGTCAGCTCTCGGTGCACCTGAGTCACTTGGCAGTTGGGTGGCTGCAGACGCTGAAGAGTCCTGTCTTGGTAGGCGGTTCACCCAATGCCTTTGGACTTGCAGATGTTTTGGTGAGCTGAAAAGTTGGCTACTGACTGACAAGTGACAAGGAGAAGCAGCCAGGGTTGTGGAGCAGTAAATGTGCTGTAGAGGAAACATAAAAACCAGGTGAGCGCCCATGGGTGAGTCGGGGCTTGACAGGCAAGCGCCGGTCACCCCCTTTCCTGGCTGAACCTCTCAAGTGCATCTGCTTTTCCTTCCTCAGCGTCTTCCCCACGCGTTTCCTCCAACAGCGTTTATGGCTGCTTTTCCCACAGTATGTAAAAGTTTAAACAGAAATTTTGCAGATTATACTAACTTTTTAAAAACTTAAGCAAAAGCAGCTTATCTTCAAAAAGTTGGAATTTCTTAAAGACTTGGGCAATTTAAACTTTCTCAATCTAGTTTTTTCATCTTTAAAACTAGGAGAATAATACTATCTACCAAGGTTGTTGGGAGGATTCAGTGAGGCAATGCTTATAGGTTATCTCATTGTTGTAGATACTATAACAGTGTCGGAATTGGTGGTACAAACTTTTATCTGAAGCTTGACAATGTAAATTTTACCTGTGTTCAGCCCGCCTCTCTCCCTCTCCCACCTCTCTCCACTTTGCCCTTTGGTCAACAAAAATTCATTGTGTGCTCAGTGAGCGGGGACCTGGGTTTACAGTAGCGGACAGGACAGACATCATAGAACTAGGCAAAAACCTAGAAATGGTATCTGTACTACTGACAGGTGGTGATACCTGCTGCGAAGAGAAATAAAGCAGGGGGAGGGGCTAGAATGGGCAGACAGTGTTTTACAAAGGGTGGGCAAGGAAGGTCTCTCTAAGAGGTGAAATTTCAGCAGAGACCCAAAAGAATAGAACAAGTGAGAGGTTAATCTGCATCTAACATTTGTGAAGGGGTCTATTTAGGTGTTTGAGGTAGTTTTCTGAATCCTCAGCAACTAGCAACACCACTGATAACATTAGTTCAGAGAAGTTATCGTGAAATTTTTTTAAGTACCAAAAGCAATTTCAGTGTCTCTGTGTGAGTGTATGTGTGTTTGAAGTGTGTTTTTGTTGGCTGCCATCGAGTCGGTTTTCGACTCATAGGGACCCAACGTGACAGGGCACAGCTGCCCCACAGGTTTTCTAGGCTGTAATGTTTACATGGTGCGGTGGTTAAGTGCTGTGGCTGCTAACCAAAAGGTTGGCAGTTTGAATCCATCCAGTGCTCCTTGGAAACCGTATGGGACAATTCTGCTCTGTCCTATAGGGTCGATATTAGAATCGGTTAGACAACAACAGGTTCTAACCACCAACATTTGATCAGCAGCTGAGCTCTTAACTGTTTCCACCACCAGGACTTCTTTTGATGAGGGAAGGGAAGTGCCTTTTCGTCTGCATAGATTATCTTTCTCCCTGTGAGGATGCTGTTGAAAGAAGAGCTTGGCAAAATCTGGCAGAACACATGCAGAAGGTAAAGGGCTTGGGGGATACTTGTGGTTGAAATGAGTTATTGAATTGCTGTTTCTCTGACGTGCGGCAATGAGTGAAAAACCTTACATATCTTGTAGTCTTTTTTTTTTTTCTTCTAATCTACCTTTATTGTAAAAAAAAAAAAAAGGGTGCTGTTTAAAAATAGTTTTAAGCCTCTACAACTTCAGGTTATAGAGCTAGCTGTTTGTAAGGAAGGAGCGTCTGAGGGTTGCCTTGGAAACCTCTTTTCCGGAGAGAACCCCTCCGCGTGTATGTAGGCCTTGCCTTTTGGGATACAACCCGTGTGAAATCTGTCCCGAGCCTGTACATGTGTTATGTCAGGAGTTTGCACAAAGAGAATGAGTGCTGGAGCTAAATGCTGGCATCCTGGTGGCGCAGTGATTAAGACCTTGGCTGCTAACCAAAAGGTCGGCAGTTCTAATCTGGGTAGTTCTACTCTGTCTTATAGGGTTGCTAAGAGTTGGAAATGACTAGATGGCAGCAGGTTTTTTTTTTTTGAGCTAAGTGTAAGAGAAGCCCTGTTTACTAAATGTACAAGAAGACATCCCTTTCAATTTGTGTTGCCTTGCCTGTCATTGCACTGCCGCTTATATTTACATGTTTCTGGTAATCCTCTGTGTTTTCAGTGTTAATACAAATAGAGATTGCTTATCACTGCTGAGGTATGCTATTACTGACAAGGTACTCAGTGGCATTTTAACCCCTTTCCATTTCACATCTGTTTATGTACTCAGCTTTTGCTCACAGAGGCTTGCTTCTCTGCAAAAGTTCCTGACACTTGTGCTTCAAGATTTTGCTATTTCATTTAAAAACTGACCTGGTAGCTAACAGATATATGAGGAACTATTCACGATCATTAGCTGTTAGCGAAATGCAGATCAAAACTACAATGAGATTCCATCTCATTCCAACAAGGCTGGCATTAATCCACAAAACCAAAATAATAAATGTTGAAGAGGCTATGGAGAGATTGGAACACTTATACACTGCTGGTGGGAATGTAAAATGGTACAACCACTTTGGAAATCGATTTGGCGCTTCCTTAAAAAGCTAGAAATAGAAGTACCATATGATCCAGAAATCTCATTCCTTGGAATATATCCTAGAGAAATAAGAGCCTTTACATGAACAGATATATGCACACCCATGTTTATTGCTGCACCGTTTACAATAGCAAAAAGATGGAAGCAACAAAGGTGCCCATCAATGGATGAATGGATAAATTATGGTATATTCACACAATGGAATACTACGCATCGATAAAGAGCAGTGAGGAATCTGTGAAACATTTTATAACATGGAGGAACCTGGAAGGCATAATGCTGAATGAAATTAGTCAGTTGCAAAAGGACAAATATCGTATAAGACCGCTATTATAAGAACTTGAGAAATAGTTTAAACTGAGAAGAAAACATTCTTTTTTGGTTATGAGAGGGCGGAGGGAGGGTGGGTGGGAGAGGGGCATTCACTAATTAGGTAGTAGATAAGAACTATTTTAGGTGAAGGGAAAGACAGCACACAATACAGGGGAGGTCAGCACAACTGGACTAAACCAAAAGCAAAGCAGTTTCCTAAATAAACTGAATGCTTCGAAGGCCAGCATAGCAGGGGCAGGGGTCTTGGATCATGGTTTCAGGGGACATCTAAGTCAATTGGCATAATAAAATCTATTAAGAAAACATTCTGCATCCCACTTTGAAGAGTGGCATCTGGGGTCTTAAACACTAACAAGTAGCCATCTAAGATGCATCAATTGGTCTCAATCCACCTGGATCAAAGCAGAATGAAGAACACCAAGGACACAAGGTAATTATGAGCCCAAGAAACAGAAAGGGCCACATGAACCAGAGACTACATCATCCTGAGACCAGAAGTACTAGATGGTGCCCAGCTTCAACCGATGACTGCCCTGGTAGGGAACACAACAGAGAATCCCTGAGGGAGCAGGAGAGCAGTGGGATGCAGACCCCAAATTCTCATAAGACCAGACTTAATGGTCTGACTGAGACTGGAAGGACCCCAGTGGTCATGGCCCCCAGACCTTCTGTTGGCCCAGGACAGGAACCATTCCCGAAGCCAACTCTTCAGACATGGATTGGACTGGACAATGGGTTGAGAGGAATGCTGGTGAGGAGTGAGCTACTTGGATCAGGTGGACACTTGAGACTATGTTGGCATCTCCTGCCTGGAGGGGAGATGAGAGGGTGGAGGGGGTCAGAAGCTGGCGAAATGGACACGAAAAGAAAGGGTGGAGGGAGAGAGCGGGCTGTCTTATCAGGGGGAGAGTAATTGGGAGTGTGTAGCAAGGTATATATGGGTTTTTGTGTCAGAGACTGACTTGATTTTAAACTTTCACTTAAAGCACAATAAAAATCATATATATATATATTAAAAAACTGACCTGGGCAAACTTAATGCAACATTAAACATGTTTATGGTGATTGGCTCTTCTAAGCTTTGGTGCAGACAACAGAGAAGGGCTATCTTAGGAGCATATTAGTTTTTCAGATGTTGGTCTGTTGTGTTCATCGCTATCAGTGGCATTAATGAGCAACTCTGGGAAGTTCCCTGTGTTGAGTAACCAGCACCAGGAAGGGAGAGGGGCCAGCCTGGAACAGCCATTAAAAATAGTTGAGGTCCTTTTGTCCCAAGATAAAGAGAGTTATTTCTGACTTGGACTTCAGGATCTCAAAGATGTTTAGATGGATGGGCGTATTTGCTTGTATACCAGTTTTCCCAGGACACACAGTGCATTTTGTTGTAACATTTATTGGGTGCTGTACAGGGACACACAGAAGTACAGCATGAGGAAGTTAGCAGTGACACAGAATACTTGCTCAGAGCTTCTCTTTGAGTCTCAAATGCTGGCTTCCTCAAAACTTCTGTCTTTTGCTCGTTTATGGGGGCCACCAGTATAGAAGCTCAATGCAAGGAATGAGATCTAAGGACTTGAAAGCCAATGCTACCCTTGAAATATGGACTCTAGAATATTGACTTAGAGCACCTCGCAGGGCTGGTCCTGGTGAGGATGAAGTCAGCTCTTCATCCCAGCCCTTTGCATCTACACCTGCAGGGGCAGGTTGCTAGGTGGGCCCTGACCCCTCACAGTGACACTGGAGGGGCATGGTGTCCTTCTGGGGCAGAGGAGACAGGAGAGTACAGTGGGGGAAGGCCCCTCAGCACGGGGCTGCTTCATGGCACAGGTTAAGTCCAAGGTTTGATGCACTGATTTAGGGGATGAAACCTCCCCTGCCCTACTCTCTGTTCAAGGTCATTGTTTCAAAACATAATGGCAGTCAAGACTTATAGGAGAACAACCAAAGGTAGAAAGGGATATTGGGATTTTTTTCTTTTTGTAGGGTAGAGTCATAGCAAGTTAAATGATCTAATTTTAAAACTAAGGGAAAGAGACTTAAACATTTATCACCGCAAAACACAGTAAGACAAAAGGAGAAAAGAACGTGGGAGGAGGTGTAGGGAGGAAAGCCTAGAAAAATTCAGAAAGGGAAGTAATATTTGTAGGAAACTCAGTGGGAGCTGGTCACCTGCTGAAAGCTTTATGTTCTTTACTCCCTAGAGTGACCTTGTCAGCCCCCAGCAGGAGCCCAGTGTGAGGGCTCCTTCCTGAAGGAGATGGTAGCTAGGTCTTGGAGGAAAACAAAGATTTAAGCGGAGGGGCGGAATGTGGGTTCGATGAGTGTTTAAAATGAAACAATTTTGTTCCAGTCACTAAGCAAACATTAATTGTAAGTCAACAATTTGCCAGTTGCTACATTGGAGCTCTGGTGGCACAGTGGTTAAGCATTTGGCTGCTAACCAAAAGGTTAACAGTTCGAATCCACCAGCTGCTCCTTGGAAAACTTAAGGGGCAGTTCTGTTCTGTTCTGTCGTATACGGTCGTTATGAGTAGGAATCAACTTGATAGCAACGGGTTTTTGATTTTATGTTGGGCTCAAGGAGCCCTGGTGGCACAGTGGTTAAGTGCTCAGCTGCTAACCTAAAGGTCAAGGGTTCAAACCCACCACCCACTCCGTAGGGAAAAGATGTGGCAGTCTGCTTCCATAAAGATTACAGCCTTGGAAATCCTATTGGGCAGTTCTACTCTGTCCTATAGGGTTGCTATGAGTTGGAATCAACTCGTTGGCAGTAGGTTTGGTTTTAGTTTTTATGTTGGGCTATGTGAGCACAAAGATTTCTGAGATTGTAAAACACTTCAAATTGATTTGCCGAGGAGAGTGTATTTGTCATGGTTCCTTTTCGTTTTGTAGAATATTTCTTCTTATGTTTTGTTAAGTACATCCTTTGATATTTTTAAACAGCTTTTGAGATATTAGTGACATACGATAATGCATACATACTTCCATTGCAAAATTTGGTAAGTTTTGACCTATGTATACACTGGTGAAACTATCACATCAGGATAGTGAATGTATTCCTCACCCCAAAAAGTTTTATTGTGCTCCTTTGTAAACCTTCTCATCTGCCAGCCTCACCCATCCCTTCCTAGGCAACCACTGGTCTGCTTTCTCTCACCATGGATTAGTTTGCATTTTCTAGAATTTTGTATAAATCAAATCATATAGCATGTTTCTTTTATTTAACATGTACTGTTTTATTGTTTGGCTTCTTTCACTCAGCATAATTATTTTGAAATTCATCTATGTTGCATGTTGTTAACAGTTCATTCCTTTTTATTGCTGAGTTAGGAGCCTATTTTATGGATATACTACAATTTATTTTTCCATTCACATACTGATGAACGTTTGGATATTTCTAATTTTAGGCTATTCCAAACAAAGTGGCGTGGACCTTTGTGTGTGAGCATTTATGGGGACATTTCTCTTTTTTTTTTTTTTCCTTTGTTGTTTATTGTTTTGTTTCTCTTTGGTAAATAATAAAGAGGAAATGGTTGAATTATAAGGTAAATGTGTGTTTAAATTTTTTAAGACCCTGTTAAACTTTTTCATTGAGTATGAGAGTCCAGTCCTTCTACATCCTTTCCAACACTTGGTACAGTTAATCTGTTTAATTTTAACCATTTAAATAGATGAGTAGTGGTACACATTGGAGTTTTAATTTGCCCTTGTCAAATGACTAATGATATTGAGTATCTCCCTATGTGCTTGTTTGTCATCCATCCATCTTCTTTGATGAAGTGTCTGTTCAAATCTTTTGCCAATTTTTAACTTGCATTGTCTTTTTCTTATTAGTGAGCTTTGAGAGTTCTTTGTATGTTCTAGATATAAGTCCTTTATCAGATATGTGATTTGAAAAAACTTTTCCCAGTCTGTGGTTTGTCTTTTCATTCGCTTCACAGTGTCTTTCAAAGAGCAGAAGTTTTTAATTTTGAAGAAATCCAACTTACCAGTGTTTTTTTTTTTTTTTTTTTTCTTTTATGGACTATGAATTTGGTGTCATTCTAAGAACTTGGTACCTAATTCAGGGTCACAAAGATTTACCCCCATGTTTTCTTCCAGATGGTTTAGTTTTAGGTTTTACATTTGTATCTATCATCTGCTTTGAGTTATTCTTTGCCTATGGTCTGGACCAAAGTTCATTTTTTTCATATGTATAAATACTTGTTACAACACCGTTTTGTTTATAAAACTATCCTTTCTCCACTGAATTGTCTCTATACTGTGGTCGAAAATCAATTGCCCATTTATATGTGGGTCTATTTCTGGGCTTTCTATTCTTTTCTATTGATCTATTTGTCTTTCTTGATGCTAATACCACATTGACTTGATTACTGAAATTTTTATAATAAGTCTTGAAGTCAGATAGTATAAGTCCTTCATTTTTTTTTTTTCTTTCCCAAAGGACCTATACATTTCTACGTGAATTTTAGAATCAGTTTGTCAATTTCTAGGAAAAAAAATTCTGCTGAGACTTTAAGAATTCATTAAATCTATAGATAAATTTGAGGAGAATTGACATCCTTAAGATACTGAGCCTTCTAACCCATGAACATGGTTTTTTTCTCTTTATTTAGGTTTTTTTTTTTTTCTCAGTACTATTTTATTTTCTAGTTTTTAGTGTATAGGTGTTGCATAGCTTTTATGTGGTTTATCCTTACGTATTTCATGTTTTCGATGCATTTTTTATTTCAATTTCTAATTGTTCATTGCTATTACATAGAAATACAATTGACTTGTATATCTATCTTGTATCCTGCAACCTTATTAAGCTCACTTAATTAGTTCTAGTACCTTCTGTATAGATTCCATATGATTCGCTATTGAGATGATCATTTTGTCTGTGAATAAAGACAGTTTTACTTTTTCCTTTCCAATGTGGATGTCTTTCTTTTTTTTTTTAATTCCTTGTTGGACTGACTAGGACCTGTAGAATAATGCTGAGAGTTTTTATCAGCAGTATAGCAATATATGTCAGATTTTGTTCTGTGATTTTTCTGAATATATTGAGATGATCTTATGGTTTTCTTTTTTTAGATGTTAATATGGTGATTTACATTGATTCATTGTAAAATATTAGACTTTGCATTCCTGTGATAAACTCCACTTGGTTATGAGGTATTATCCTTTTTATATGTTCTTGGATTTAATATGCTACAATTTTCTTTATTATTGTTGCATATCTGTTCATGAGAGGTATTGGTCCGTAGTTTCCTTTTCTTCGAATGTCTTTATTGGTTTTGTCACCACAGTGATGCTGGTCTCATAGAGTGAGCTAGGAAGTATTTGTTCATCTTCAGTTTTCTGGAAGATTTTGTATAGATTTGATATTATATCGTCCTCAGATGTTTGGCTGAATTCACCAATGTGGCCATCTCTCTTTGTTCCAGTTGCCACACAGTTTACTTTTTTGCATACGTTATGAACCACATCCTACATTGTTATTTTTTGTTTGTTTAAGCAACCAATGATCTTTTGAAGAGATTTAAATGACAAGGAAACAATTGTTCTGTATTTACTCACATAGTTACCTTTACCAGTGCTCTGTAGATTCATATTTCCATCTGGTACAATTGTCTTTCTGCCTGAAAGACTTCCTGGTAGTGCAGGTCTGCTGTTAATGAATTCTTTTTAAAAAATATTTTTCACTGTGTATAAAATTCTAGGTTGACAGCTTTTTGCTTCAGTGTTTTAAATATGCTGTTCGATTGTCCTCTCATTAGCATTGATTTGACGAGGAACGGCTGTCTCTTTGTTCCTCTGTCTTTTGCTTCCTTTAATATTTCTCTTTGTCACTGGTTTTGATCTATTTGATTATTGATGTGTCTTGATGTAGTTTTCTTTATGTTTCTTCTGCTTGTGGTTTGTTGAGCTTCTTATATCTGTGGATGCATACTTTTCATCACATTTGGAAAATATTCAGCTATTATTTATTTAAATGGTTTTTCTGTTACCCCATCCCTCTTCTTTCCTTCAGGATGCCTGAAGGCACCCTAGGGCTCACAGATCCTCTGTTTATTTTTTAAATTACATTTTCTCTGGATACCAATAGCAATGTTTTAGATAGTTTCTATTGCTGTGGTTTCAGCTTCACTTATCTTTTCCTTGCCCAGGTTCAATTTGCTATTAATTCATCAAAGTGTAATTTTCATCTTGGGAACTGTGGTTTTCATCTACAAGTTCAATTTGGGTCTCTTTAATATCTTTCACGACCTTACTTAACTTTTTGAACGTGTGGAATACTGTCATAGCAATTCTTTTAATGTCCCTATCTTCCAGTTCTCAACCTGTACCAGTTCCTATGTGAGTTTTCGATTGATTAATTTTTCTCCAAACTTAGGTTATATTCTCCTGCTTCTTTACATGCCTGGTGATTTTTATTGAATTTTAGGCATTGTATATTTTACCTTTTTGTATGCCAAACACTTTTATATTCTTGTAAATATTCATGAAGTTTCTTTTGGACACGGTTATTTGAAAACAGTATGATCCTTTTGGATCTTTTAAGATTTGTTAGGTGGGACTAGGGAACTGTCTGTTGTTGTTGTTAGGTGCCACGTTGTTGTTAGTGATGTTATGTACAACATAGCAAACACTGCCTGGTCCTGCACCATCCTGACAATCTCTGTTATGCCACAGCCCATTGTTGCAGCCACTGTGTCAGTCTGTCTTATTGAGGGTCTTCCTCTGTTTTGCTCACCCTTTACTTTACCAAGCATGATGTCCTTCTCCAGGGACTGATCCCTCCTGAGAGCATGTCCAAAGTACATGAGATGAAGTCTTGCCATCCTTGCTTCTAAGGAGCATTCTGGCTATACTTCTTCCAAATCAGATTTGTTCATTCTTCTGGCAGTCCATGGTATAGTCAATATTCTTCATCAGCACCATAAGTCAAAGGCATCAGTTCTTCTTCAGTCTTCCTTATTCATTGTCCAGCTTTTGTACACACATGAGGTGACTAAAAACACCATAGCTTGTGTCAGGTATACCTTAGTCCTTAAAGTGACATCTTTGAAGAGGTCTTTTGCAGTAGATTTGCCCAATGCAACGCATCATTTGATTTCTTGACTGTTGCTTCCATGGGCATTGATCGTGGACTCAAGTAAAGTGAAATCCTTGACAACTTCAGTATTTTCTCTGTTTATCATTATGTTCCTTATTGGTCCAGTTGTGAGGATGTATGTTTTCTTTATGTGGAGGTGCAATCCATACTGAAGGCTGTAGTCTTTGATCTTCATCAGTAAGTGCTTCCTCTTCACTTTCAGCAGGCAAGGTTTTATCATCTGCATATCACAGGTTATTAATGAGTCTTCCTCCAATCCTGATGCTGTATTCTTCTTCACATAGTTCAGCTTCTTGGATTGTTTGTTCAGCATACAGCTTGAATAAGTATGGTGAAAGACTATAACCCTGACACACACCTTTCCTGACTTTAAACCACACAGTATCCCCTTGTTTTGTTTGAATGACTGCCTCTTGGTCTATGTACAGGTTTCTCATGAGCACAATTAAGTGTTCTGGAATTCCCATTCTTCACAGTGTTATCCATAATTTGTAATGATCCACACAGTTGAGTGCCTTTGCATAGTCAATAAAATGCAGGTAAACATCTTTTGTGGTATTCTCTGCTTTCAGCCATGATCCATCTGACATTAGCAATGATATTCTGTGTTCCATGTCCTCTTCTGAACCTGGCTTGAATTTCTAGCAGTTCCCTGTTGATATACTGCTACAACTACTTTTCAATGATCTTCAGCAAAGTTTTACTTGTGTGTGATGTTAATGATAGTGTTCGATAATTTCTGCATTCATCTAGTCTATGGCTAATTATTCCCCATGACTGAGACATGATCTACGTAGTGCCCCATGCACTATGAGATTTTCTAGCCTGTCTAGTAGGAAGTAGGAATAGCCCAGTATAAGTGCTGGATACTTTTCCTTCTAATCATTTTGGTGGTTCTTTCCTTGGCCTCGTGTAGTTTCCTCACATGCATGTGCCGATTGGTACTCTGCTGAATATTTGGAGGGAACCCTTTGTATTTTTTCAAATTCTTCTTGCCGTTGTGTTCTATCCTGTGAACTCTATCCACCAAGTCTCTTTACCCTGTCTCCTTAGCTCAGGGGCGTCTGATGAACTTTGCCTGGATTCTCTTCCCTGTGTCATGGCTTGGAATTTTCTCAAGGCAGTAAGCTGGGCCAGTTGTGGGGCTTATCTCCTTTGCTTTCTGCCTCTCTGGAATGCTATCCTTTGTTGCTTGCTGTCCAGTTTTTTTGAAAACAGTTATTAGTCTAATTTTTTGTTTGTTTCAAGCAGGAGGGGAAATTTGATCCCTCTTCTTCTATGTTGGAAACGCTGGTGGCGTAGTAGTTAAGTGCTACAGCTGCTAACTAAAAAGTCAGCAGTTCGAATCCGCGAGGCGCTCCTTGGAAACTCTACGGGGCAGTCCTACTCTGTCCTAAAATGTCGCTATGAGTCGGAATCGACTCGACGGCACTGGGTTTTTTTTTTTTTTTTTTTTTTTTTTGGTTTTCTTCTATCTTGGCCAGAACCAGAAGTCTTAAAATGTATTGACAGCATACAACAATTCACAAAAATGATCAAACCCTTTAATCTAATAATCCTACCTCTTGGAAACTTCAGTAATTCTGAAAAGGAAAAAGAAGATACACACATAAAAATATTCATTATATGTAATGAGGAAATTAGGAGAAACCTATGTTTAAGAAAAGGAGAGATATAGCTGCACAGTAGGATATTAGGGGTTTAAGTGACAATTTGAAAGATTTTCAATATCAAAACATTGAACATTTAATATTAAATTCACTAAACACATATTAAAATATTCCATGGTATGTCATTATTGCAACCACATAAAAGTATACATTCGTATGAATAAAAGCTCAGAATGCACAAAAGGATACAGCATTTTAGGGAAACAGAATGGAGTATTTTTCCTTTAATTTGAAAATAATCTATTCATCATCACATTAGAATCTAACCAATTTTTAATTAATTTGTTAATTATCCTTTTAAATTTATTAGTGAATATTAAAAACATATAAAGTATAAAGAACAATATGATAAATACCTGTGGACATACTACTGGCCTAAGAAATCAAAATGAACAATGTAGTTAAAGCTCCCGTATATAGCACTCTGCAGTTGTATCTTCTCCTTTCAGAAGTACCTACTGTCCTGACTACTACATATATTAATCTCTAACAGCTATGTTTGCAAATTTTTTATGTTTGCAGGCTTTTAATAAGTATATGTCTTTTTCTGTGACTTGCTTGTTCCACTCAGTATTGTATTTGAAGTATTCTTGTGTCTGTTTTTGTACTTCTATGCCATTGGAAACATGCAGTTTTATGATCCATTCTCCTGCTGATGGGCATTGACATTGCCTCAGTTTTTCACTGTTAAAATATTCTTGTGCATGTCTCCTTTTGCATGTGTGTGAGAATTTTTCTAGAATGTATAGGTATGAGAGAAGTTGTGGGCTCATGGGGTTAATAATTATGTTTTATGGAGCTAGGTTTCATAACCTCTTGGGTCTTATCAGTTCTCTGGAAGATGAGTTGCTTTATATAGCTGGGCACAGATTTAAAACCATTTTTATGTGATTCTTAAAAAATAAAGCACCATAAATTGCATTATTCATCAACTAAAGTACAATTTGGACAATCTGGAACCTTTATGGTTTGTCCTTGTAACTGTGCATTAGTTATCTAGCATTCAGGGATTCTCTGAGAATTTCAGTATTTATTTTGGCACCATTCAGAAGTGATTCTTTATGTGTAAAGCTGCTGTGAAGGAAGCTCTAGGAATCTGCCTGATGGACCCACTTTAGGCTGAATTTACTTCAGAGACGTTACTGTTAAGCTTTTATGCACATGGAGAGCTTTCTGCTCACACTCCCAGTCATGTTCAGACTCCTGTGCTCAGCTCTGCTCTCAGTCCTGCCTCCACTGGCAACCTATTCTGTGCCCATCAGTGTCATCATATGACAGAAGGAGTCACCTGGTACAACCACCTCACCTATTGCAGCATACTGCCCTCTCTATCCTGGCCTTTTCCTTGGGACACAGTCAAGAGCACATTCTGTGTTCCTCAGCATTTCCTTGGAGTTGGATTCTTCTGGGGCTCCTTCAGATTTTCAGGCCAGAATGATACCAAAAAGCCTGGAAGTTTTCAAGACCTCCAGCCTTTGATCACTTCTCTAATGAAAGACCACCTACCAGCGGACTCCTCAAGGCCACTGTTTGTCCACTCGGAGTCCCTCCCTCTGTGTTGCTTTTCTTGGCTCAGCAGAAAGACAAACCAGAGAGAGATGAGCAGCAGCGCTGGCTGTGACATCAGCCCCTCCTCCACCAGAGGGAAATGTGTTTCTTACTTTCTGACTAACAGGCTGAAATTTGCATGTGATTATTGTTTACTACTAAATACTACTCAGCTGTAGCCCTGTCCGTACTTCCTTCTCTTCCATATTCCTCTCTGTATAGTATACACTTTAGCACCTTGCTTGTGCAGAACACAAGCACCGAGCATTAAACCCAGCTGCAGAGTGATTTTTTCCTCCTTGTGTAAGGTTTGTGCTCCCTGAGAATGTGTCTATTTGGGTTATCGTCATCCTTCTATCTTGAGCTCCCTGTCTCCAACTAGTTGCTTCCTCTACAAATCGTATCCTCCCTAGCAGTGTTGTTCCCCAGAAAAGTCAAGGAAAACTCTGTGTGGGGTGGCTAGGATGCACAGATATGGTCAATTATCAGTTCTTTTTACATTAACCAGTTCCCATTGAGTCAGTTCTGACTCGTGACAACTCCACGTCTGTCAGAGTCGACCTGTGCACTATAAGATTTTCAGGGGCTGATTTTTCAGAAGACATTGCCAGGCCTTTCTTCCAAGGCACCCCTGGGTGGACTTGAGCCTCCAACCTTTCGGTTAGCTTCTGAGCTCATGAACCATTTGCACCACCCATGGACTCCCTTTATACATTAGTAGGAGCATATCCAGCTTTTGTGTAGCCTGAAGCTTATATGACTTGAGGTAAAAGACTGATTTTTTTTTTAGAATGAGAAAATGAATCACAACAAATTGTGATTGTGAAAGGCTTACAGCATGAACATTATCAAACCCAGCAAAAAAATCTTATTATTTTATTAATACACTAGTACCCTTTCATAATACATTTTTTATACATCGTTTGGCTGCATGTTTTCTGTTCTCTTCATATTAAAGTGATTTTGTAATATTTCCTATAGAGGAAGAAGGAAAATCATTCAGTCTTCTGGTATGATTGATTAAAATGGGTTCTATATTATTGATAGTTCAGAGCAGGGATTGGAAATTTTTTTTCCAAAATGGATTAGATAATATTTTAGGCTTTGTGGGCCCCTTGATTGCTGTAGCAGCTTCTCATCTCTGCCATTATGGACAAAAGGAGCCACAGGCAATGTGTAAATGAATGGGTGTGGCAGTGTTCCAATAAAATTTTATTTATAAAAATAGCTGGTGGGCCAGATTTGGTCAATGGGCTGTAATTTATCAAACCATAATTTTCTGAACCCTGGTTTAGACTATTTCATTCTTTCACAACAGTTCCTTAATGGTTGTTGTTGTTGTTAGCCTCTGTCCAGTTGATTCTGGCTCATGGTGACCCCATGTGACCTCATGTGTACAGAGTAGAACAGTGCTCCATAGGGTGTTCAAAGCTGTGACCTGGAAGCAGATTGCTAGGTCTTCTGAGGTGCCTCTGGTTGGGTTTGAACCACCAACCTTTCAGCTAGTAGTTCAGTACTTAAGTGTTTGTGCCACCAGTAATGCCATGGAAATGTCTGGAATTTTGTCATATGGGAAAAAATCGCTATTAATTTTTTATCATACATGAGCTCTAGGAGGTTTAAGAGCACCACAGACTACCGTAACTTCTTAGCTTTTGTGAATCCTGGCTCTCCTTCTTCCCACGTACTCTGGTGCCTCACGCTTAGGTCATGTTCATGTTGCAATATGACCTGTTCCTGCTCCTTCATGTCTCAAAATCAGGTGAGCTGCCACACTGGACAGCAAGAATTTTCTGGGAGTCATCTCCTTATTGGGAAGACTAGCAAAGCTGTGCACTAAAGAGACCGTAAACCATGTAAATATATCCTCCTAAGCCCCAACTCCTTCCCTAGTTGGATCCTGCAAATGCCTGTGACTATTCTGCCACCTCTCATGGACGGAGCGTGATGGAGGGCAATCCGCACAGATAGAGCTGACGGTCTTAAGTGATCGCTATTGAAATACCTTTCTTTTGCAAACTACAGTCATGCTCTGCATAACGTTCATCTGGGCAAAGTCCGACTGCATGTACGTTCGTGGTCCCAGAAGGTTATAACAGAGTTCAGAAATCCTAATGGGAGAAGAGAATGTAGCAGATGTAACCTGACGTAGTGAAGGCAACAGCTTCCCATGCGCAACACTTGTATCTCAAGTCTCTTATATACAAAGCTATTGTGCTGCTGGCTGTGTAATGGTACAGTACATATATACCTATAATGCGTATGTCTTAATAGTCATAATAGACACTTATGTTACTGGCTTATGTATGTACCATACTGTACTTTCTACTGTTATTTGAATGTGAACTTTCCCTACTTAACAAATAACAAGTTTTACTGTCTAACAGTGTATGCTTCAATTCCTAGGCAGCAGCATGCAATCTCCTGTCTCGCGAGTCTCTTGAGTGTTGTAACATTCTCTCTCTGTTTAATTTTCTTTTGAAAGCATTACTGTGACGTGCATCATGACTCCCAAATGCAACAAAACCAGTGTTAGTGAGAGCAGCAGCAAGAGGCAAAGGAGAAGTATTAATCTGGAAGTGAAACAAGATTATTAAACAATACGAAGGTGGAAAATCAGTGAATGCTATTGCTCGCGATTTAGGCGTGTTCGTACAACATCCAAATCATATGACATCCTATTTCACAGAACGTATCGTGGAGGTTAAGCAGCACATGACCATATACAAAAATATAGGACCGTGAGAACACATCTCTACGTCTCCTCCCATAGTCTTAGAAGAAGCCTGTGGGGTGGTGATGAGCTATGAAACTTAAAGTTTGCTAGCTCCTCTTCTCCCCAAAACAAACCAGACACGAAACCTGTTTCCATGGAGTCAACTCTGACTCACTGATGACCCCATGTATTATAGAGTAGAACTCCATAGGGCTTATTTGGCTGTAATATTTATGGAAGCAGATCACCAGGTCTTTCTTCCACAGTACCACTGGGTGGGCTCCAACTGCCAGCCTTTAGGCTAGTAGTCGAGCATAAACCGTTGTGCCACCCAGCGATCCTAGTGTGAATTATATTAAGCTGCTACCCCTCCCAGGGGGTATACACTTGAACCTTATCTTTCTTTGTGGATCGAAAGCATATACCCACTGACAAAGTTTTAGCAAGCCAGGGCAAGACATGTTTTTCTAAAGCTGCTTCTAGGGCTCTTGAAATCATACCCTGAATGCAGCTGACTTCTTCACCTGCTGTAGTCCGAGTCTGCTGAAAGTGACCTATATCAGCGTATCCTTGAGCACCCAGAGTGACTGTGCCTCGTCTTGGCTAGTTGAATTAACATAAAAAGAGAGGGATACGTGTTGCTTAAATTCTTCACTTAGAAGCCCTGTGTGCTGCTGCTTCTGTCTATCGGAGGGTAATTTAGGCTGTTTTTGCCTCTAACTGGCTAGAGATCATTCTTGTATAAGCTGACCTCAGAACTCACCTCAAGAGATAGTGGCAGGGGCTGAGAGTGAGGAGCGTTGCGGGTGTTAGCACACAGTGTCTACTGAGGAAACGTGAGGAAGGTGTCTCTTCTGACAGGTCACATGTACTTTCCATATTGTCGTATTATTTAAATTAGCAAGAGTATTAGTACAAAATACCACAAGATGGGTATGTTATGAGAAAGAACAGAAACTTATTGTCTCACTGTTCTAGAGGCTAGAAATCTGAATCAGCAAGTTAACAGGGCCATGCTTTCTCTGAAGGCTCTAGGGGAAGATCCTTTCTTGTCTCTCCCAGGTTCCCGTAGCCCCAGGTCTTTCTTGGCTTATAGGTGCATCTTCACATGGCTGCCCTTTGTCCATCTCTGTGTATATTCTCCTCTTTTGTAAGGACACAACTCAGGTCGGACTAGGATGTACTTTACTTTAGTATAATCTCATGTTAACGGATAACATATTCAAAGACCTTATTTCCAAACAAGGTCATATTTGCATGTATCAGGTGTTAAGACTTACAGATAAATTTGAGGGGGCACAATTCTATCCATAACAGAAAGGCATTACCACCACTTGCTTGTGCCTGTGAGATACAAATGTATATTTGCACCTCTCTCTTGATTCTCACTACGGCTTCATAAGAACCATCGTGTGTAGGTTTTTTCAGAGGGGGAAACTGAGGTGCTCTGAGGTCGAATCACCTGCTCAAAGTTGCTTGTTTATATCCATAGCAATGCTATGTGGTGGCAACCCCATGTTTCTGTGGCTTCAGAGCCCATGCTTGCAACCACTTCCTGGCCTGCCTCCTTCTTCTTCCCCTCAAGCCTGTTATGGAGCTGGGATCTCATCATTCGCCATTGTTGACTGCTATAGACCTTGGTCCATTTGGCTGAGGCGTTTCCTGCCAAATGGGACTAGCAGTGTGCGTGGTGCTTCCCAAATGCTCACGACTACTTGCGTGAATGAGCAAATGTGTCAGTCTTAAGAAAAGCTAAGAGAATTTGAGCCAACTAGAGGGTACTACCCCTCACAATATGCTGAGAAGACTGGACGGAGAACCACAGCAGGGCCTGGCCATAGTCTGGAATTAAAACTGCTTTTCATAGTTTTTTTTTTTTTTTTTTTTTTGGTGAAGAGCAGCTTTTTTGTTGTTGTTGTTAAGGAAAATCTTTAATTGTAGGGTCTAAAGCAGGGTTTTTCAACCTTTTTTTCATGATCATGGAGTCAACTCTGACTCACTGAGGAGACTTTTAAGACATTTTCCCTAATTAGCCCCACCTTTTCCCAACCCTCTGAAATTTTAATAGCACAGACATACTGTATATCTGTGTATGTACTGTGTTCCTGTGGAGGACCATAAGCCATTGTAATATCTAGGGTTTTCTTGTTCCCAGGAACCAATTTTCTTTGTTTTTGCCCCTGTTGAAAATGCACTATCTAAGGTATTTATTCAGTTTCAGTAACCGATGACATGTGAAAACTCATAGAGTTACAGAAATGAAATCAAATACTAGTCATTGACTGATAAACCATGGACCGTCAGAAGAATGAACAAATCTGTCTTGGAAGAAGCACAGCCAGAGTACTCCTTAGAAGTAAAGATGGTGAGACTTCTTCTCACGTACTTTGGACATCAGGAAGGATCAGTCCCTGGAGAAGGACATCCTGCTTGGTAAAGTAGAGGAACAGTGAAAAAGAGGAAGACCCTCAATGAGATGGATTGACACAGTGGCTGCAACAAGTGGGCTCAAACATAGCAACAATTGTGAGGTTGGTGCAGGAACAGGCAGTGTTCTGTTATACGTAAGGTCGTTATGAGTCGGAACTGACTCGATGGCACCTAACAACAGCAGTCATTGACAGCCAGTAATGACTATTAGGATGGCAAAACAGCTCAGTTCCCATGAACACGTGATCATTACAGCTGCCAGGAGATATGTAATAGACAAATGTGAGTCTAAGGAGTCCTGGTGGTACAACAGTTAAGTGCTCAGCTGCTAACCGAGAGGTTGGCAGTTCAAACCTACGCAGCGGCTCTGCAGGAGAAATACCTAGTGATCTGCCCCTATAAAGATTACAGCCAAGTAAACCCTCTGGGGCTGTTCTACTCTGTTACATAAGTTCGCTGTGAGTTGAAAGTCTACTCAATGGCACCCAACGACGACAACAAAATGTGAGTCTAATGCAGGATGGGCGGAGGTGAAGCCTGTGGACGCACAGCCATACTGCCGGGGTTGGCTCTGTGAGGGTGGGATACTCCCTTGTCCATCTGGGCAAGAACACAAGGCCAGGTCTGGAGGCCAGACCACCTGACTCCAGAGACATGGTCTTACTTCCTTTTATGATTTTCTTCCCTGGATATGAGGCCATTAATTTTTAGCCAGTTAGTATTTCTGATATAATTTTTAAATGTATCTGTGTATTTGTTTTTTTTGGAAGGCAGATAATAGTAGACTCACAGTCAACAGAGAGATTTGATCATTATTTATTTTTCTAAAAGAAATTTCAGTTTCTTCACTTTCCTTCTTTGAACCTCATTGATTTAGAGCTGACAGAGATGAATGAGTATGGCCACAGTAGGAAAGTTCCTGAATTTTTTTTTTTTTACTATTCTGTATATTTTGGTTTTGTTCCTGGTCATGATATGCACATAAAATAATATCATGAAAATACATTTGGTAAGCTTGTAATGCTTCTAAAGAATTTAGGTTTGACCAAGTGGTAGGCAAGTGACTACTACACTGAATCATCATTTTTAAAAAGCCCTTAAAATCCCCTTGTGGAGGTCCACAGTAAGGTGATAAAGTCCTCTGGCAAGAAACTCAGAGGTGGTCTTACTTGTGAAAAAACATTACTTATTGAGTTACATGATGTAATGGTTTTGAAATAACCTTTAAAATTTAAAAATTCAAAACAGTGTCTGTCAAAACATTAGAGTCCCTGGGTGGTACAAACTGTTAATGAGTTCATCTGCTAACCAAAAGGTTGGAAGTTCTAGTTCACCCACCTTGGCGCCTTGGAAGAAAGACCTGGCGATATACTTCTGAAAAATCAGCCATTGAAAACACTATGGAGCACAGTTCTACTCTGACACACCTGGAGTTACCGTACGTCAGAATGGACTCAGTGGCAACTTACCGGTTAGTTGATCAAAGCATGCAGCAATGGAAAGCTTGGTGAACACTTCATGATCCCAGGGAACCATTTCCAGCAATCCCCCAGCTTGTGAGGGCAGCAGGCGAGGCTGAGGGCAGTAGTGCTTCCTATCTGCTCTCTACCCACAGTCCTGTGTGCCCTTGGAGAGCACAGAAGACAGTCGTCAGGATAGGGGGACTTGGTGTTTTTTGTGTTTGCCTTTGGTTAGAAGCAGATGCTGGTACTGAGCACAGCTGTGGAGAGCCTGACTAGGTCCAGCACAGCTGTTGGGGCACTGGCTAGTTTAGCATCTACCAGTGGTTCACAGCCCTGGCTGCACGGGAGAATCACCTGTGGAGCTTTGAAAAACACGGAAGTCAGGTCCACATCCTCAGCCAGTTAGGTGCTGCAGGTGGGGTTGAGGGGGTGGAGGAATGGTTGTTTAAAACTTCCAATGTAGTGATTCTTCTCCCCTGCCTGAGCTGAGAACCCTGAGGGTGGTCAGTATGTGAGACCACCAGATAATCACATAACATTAAAGGACAAATATGAGTTGTCTGTAAGTCGAATGTTCATAACCTGAGGACTTACTGGATGCCACTCAATATAAATCAGGCCTCTATAAAAATCAGAAGTACACTTCTAGGCACTACTTAAATCAATAAGATATATTGCTATATAAGATATATTTTAATGTACATACAGTCAAACCTGAGAAAGCCAGAACTTGTTTAAGGAAGAAACCTGTCAAAGAAGAAAAACTCAAATATTTTCCATTAATAGAGAGTGAAGGAGCCCTGGTGGCACAGCGGTTAAGTGTTTGGCTGCTAACCAAAAGGTCAGCAGTTTGAATCCATCAGCCGCTCCTTGGAAACCCAATGGGGCAGTTCTACTCTGTTCTGTAGGGTCACTATGGGTTGGAATCGACTCTATGGCAATGGGTTTTTTGGTACTAGAGAGCAATAGAAAAGTGGTAAGCTGCACCCTGTCAAAAGCGGAAAATTTGCGGGACCCAGAAAAACAAGTCAGACCCGTCGAGCTCCAGCTCTCACAGGTTTCACAGTATGTATATTAATAAGTATACTAATTCTGTATTCTCTTCATTTAGGATTTCAACACCTTTAGAATTTTAAGTTACTGAAAACCCCTTCCATCAACTTATATGTATCTGAATCTGCAGACATGTACCTAAGGGTGTGTGCTGCTGGCCCCCAACAGGGTGGTGGCTGTCTCCAGGGTGTCCTACCTGCAACCCCGGAAAAGGAAATTACCTGTGTTCTGTATACGTAAGAATCACCTGGGGATCTTGTTGAAATGTAGATTCTGATTCAGTATATCTAGGGTGGACATGCACATTCTCAGTAGGGGTTTGAACTGGAATGAACCAGCATGAAGCCCTGCTTGCAACAAATTCTTCATCACAACCGCCTTCACTTGCTGCACTCGCAGCTGCTAAATCACTGAAAAGGCTTCCAGCCTTACCTGAATTAGTGTGAGGCTAAGTAAGAACCTTTTTTTAAAGTAAGAACCGTATGCACCTGTCCTGACTTACCTAAAAATTCGACTTAAAGACAGAGTCAGGAACTGATCTCATTCATAACCCAGGAGCTGCCTGTATTAAAAGATAAAGGCAGATTTGGGGAATCACATCTGGGAAACCTTGGATTACATGTGCAAACGATTAGTAGAAGAGCGCCTCCTAGTGCCGGGTGCTTCACATTACATCCCTACGAGGAGCTTTGGAGCAATGAGACTGCAGAGCATTAGAGCTGGGGCCTTGCAGGCCTTCAGTTTCAACTTCTGTATCTCCCAGATGAGAGAGCTGAAATCCCAGAAATCCAGAGAGGTTAATTAACATAACAGCTGAACAGGAACTGTGTGACTCCCAGCCATATGCAGTCTCATCTCATCCTAACAACATGGAATCCAGATTGGACTTGTCTTTCCATTTTACAAGTGGGTACACTGAGGCTCTGGAGGCTGGGTAAATTGCCCAGTTTCAGAGCTAGGAAATGGTGAAGCAACTGCAAATCACCTCCTTCCTGGGCCCAAGGCCTGGGAGTTTTCCTTGATGCTGTACTGCCCTGAAAGCAGAGACTCACGTCTTCTCTTCTTGTGCCCTGGAAGCTCAGCTGTCTTCTCTCAGCTAAGTGGACCACATCCTTCACGAAGCTTCTCTAATTATTCAGCTTCACACCTACCCCACCCTTCTCTGACTTGGGTATTTATGAGCTCCATCCCATTTCATCTCACTCCTCTTGGGCTTAATTGCCCTCTGCAGCCTCACGCTTGATGCCTTTGTCACCTCAGTAACCAGGTTAGGCCATTCCAAGTTTGATGCCACATATGTGTGTCCCCTGAGTGTCCCCTCCCTGGGTCAGCAAAGGAGCCACTCCTCCCCAGGTCCCTGGTCAAGTCCTTGTCATTGACACGTGGTGCCACCCAGATCCCTTGAGGGAAGAGCCAGGGTTAGAATGAACACGTGAGGTTGAGCAGGATGGGTCCTGGTCACTGCTGGTCTGTGGTCTATTTCTGGTTCATTGCATCTCAGGCTCTGAGAGACTCCTTGGCAAGCCTGTGTGTTTGCAAAGGTATTTGGTTGGATGTAAGTCCTGGAAGATAATTATGGAGGAGACAATTAAAATGACTGTTTTTCTTTCCATAGAGAAACTAGGAGTCTGCCAGAATTTTTTAGAGGCGCAAAGCCTATTAAAACTCTTCTTCATTCCTTTGGTTTCTCCTTATCTGAAAAGCAGGGAATGTGGGGTGGGAAAGATTGAGAGAGGCCAAGGCTGGTAGGTATACTTGGGACTGCAACTCCTCAGCTGTAACAGGGCTGTGATGCTTTGGTGGTGGGTGGAGAACCAGTGACGAGTCGATTCTGACTCATGGCAACCCCATGTGTGTCAGAGTAGAACTGTGCTCCTCAGGGTTTTGAATGACTGATTTTTCAGAAGTAGATTGCCAGGCCTTTCTTCCCAGTACCTCTGGGTGGACTTGAACCTCCAACCTTTCAGTTAATAGCCAAGCACATTAACTATTTGCACCATTGCTGGAGAGGGCCACCTAGTAAACCTTTAATATCAGATTTAAACTTTGCTGCTGGTAGGAAGATGAATGAATAGGCCAGAAAGGAATCAGTTCCCTGTGTGGTGTTAGGTGGGTGAAGAGGATGAGGCGACCTTGGCTGCATGATGTCCTGGTGGGAAAGTCTATCAGAAAGGACTACGTCATGATCCTGTTTTAGGGACCTTGGGAGAAGGGCCCTCCCTCCTCTGAGAGTTGCTGATTAAGCTTGTGAATGTTAAGAGAGGCCCTTAGGCCTGATTTATTTTAAAAATTATCTTGGGGACCTTTTTTGGGAAATGGGCTTTCAGGGATGGAGAGAGGTTGGTAATTTTTCTAAGAATGCTCTTGCAAATTTGCATTGCAAATACTGCTAAATGTCAGCAGGGAACTCAAAACTCTGACACCTCGTTGGAGCTCTTTGTGCTGATTAAATTCTTGTCTCCAGCCTAGAATTGGCAGCTTATTCTCCATAATTTTCATGCAGTAATCAGTGTTGAAAGAGCACTTCTTTGGCAGTTGCCCTTGGGGAAAACTGGGCCTGGGCTTGTTATTTAAGGCAAACAATTAAGTGGAAGGGAATAATAAGAAGGTGGACTCCAAGGTCTCCATTTCGTTCCAAGAATGTCAAAATTATCCATCTCTTTTCAATATTTACTGTGGACTTTGGTGAATAAGGAGATTTGGGATTGGCAGATCCACTCCAGAGTTAAAGAAGAGTAAGCTTTAATGAGCTGATTAAAATAACTTGAAATCACTTCTTTATGATGAATTAGCCCTTCCCAGAAGGTGAAGTTTTACTGGTACTAATGATTTTTCTCCCCTTTCTGGAGATAACTTTGCTTTAAAACTCACTGCGGATTGTCAGACCCCGCTCTCTTCTAGCTGAAGAAAGCAGTGTTGATTGTGGTGGTTAGTATGGGCCTCCAGGAAGAACTATTGTATCCAACATGCCATGACGTCCCCATCTTCACTCCCAGTGGGGCAAACACAGGTCAACCCCTCCAAGAAACCAAGCCCTAGTGACCACTGATACTTGTTTGTGGCAGAAAAATGCCCATAGAGTACAATAATGTGTCTTTTCTTTTTCATACCATTAGTCTAGTTAGTTTGTTTTTTTCTTTCTGTACTTTTGGTAGAAATAAATAGGAGTTATTTGCAGTCCCATTTTTTTTAAATGGTAAAATATCTGATCTTATGGACTGGCTGTAAAATAGGTTTTCCTTTATAATGCTTTTGTGAAAAGAAAATCAAGTCGAGAGTGGGAAGGCAAGGTGTAGAAAGGCAAACTGAACCGCTCAGACATTTGCAGGCAGGATCTTTTTGCCCTGTGGAGGAACCCTAGGCTGAAATATGCAGGTGAATACTTAGCTTAGAAACCAAAGTCTTGTCTCCTACCTAAGAAGGGCTGGTTTGTAGTAAAAACTTGTGATATACCCATAGTCATAACAATGCTTTAAACAAACAAAACATTGTGTTAAAAATACTTAGGCCTAAACAAAATAACTCCCTTAAAAAGGCATGAATCTCCCGATGCCCACTTGTAGGACACATGTGACCTGTAATACACATTGAAAGAATGGAGAGGGGATTATTAAAAGATGACACAGGAGAGCAATACTTAAGGGCTCTCTGTTTTAAAAGTCAGGTAGCTGTGCCAGGAAGGAATTACCTTTCAACTTCTTCCATGATATTTTTGGCATCATTGGCTGAAGAGAAGGACATGAACGAGCAGGCAAATGACTGATTTGGGATTGTATTTTTCTATTTCTCCAATGGTGTAAGATATGAAAAAAAAAAAGTCAAGTCTGTCTCTGGTTCGTAGAATACATATACATTTTATACGTAAGGGCTTCTCTTAAATGCAAGGCACATACCTAATTGAAAAATTAGTAGGTCTAGAATGGAAGCCATTGATGGTAGCAGTAGGTTCAGGCACACAGGAGCCCAGAGGGGCTGGGCAAGAAGCTAAGAGCCCAGCAGGATGGCTGGAGGTGTGGTGTGAGGGAGTCAGAAGGTTCTCAAAGCTTCAGCTGACATGTTTGATGCTTTGGAAAATTTGGTGGTTAAAACATCTCTTAAGGATTGGAAAAGGGATGGGAATCAATATAAGGAAAGCAGCAGGACCAGCAGTTGTTATAATCCAGGGCAGACGATGGAAACAGATCTGAGGCAGTGATGGAGGGAAGAAATGGTGACTTTGAGGCCAATTTCAGAGGAAAAATTGAGGGAATTAGGTGACTCACTGGTTGTGGAGGATGAGGCAAGTAATCTGGAAGCCGGAATAGTAGATTCCAAATTATATTGGCTTGAGACTTACAGGAAAAAAAAAGAAAAAATACAAATGTAAATTTGGTATACTTTGGCATTTTCTGTTTTATTTCCTGAAAAAATACATTGCTGGTCCATACTCCCTAAGTTAATTTCATAACCCATTAATGGTGTTTGAAAATGCAGGTGTACAGTGAGCCACAGTATCTAGCCTGGGTGGTTGGTTGCTGTGTGCTGTTTAACAGAGCCCCTTAGGACCTACTGCAGTAGATGGGAGTTTTTTGTTGTCTATGTTAGGCTTCCTTTTAGGAGTTCCTTTGAGTAAAGGGCTTCCAACTTAAAACAGAGAAAGAGAGGAGAAAGAAAGAGCAGTTTAGTGTACCTCAAACAGGATGAACCCAAAGAAATGCACACCAAGATCCATCATAATCCAACTACCGAAAACTGACAAAGCCAGTGGAAAAGTTGAACAAAGTACACTAACACTTCACATGACCTGAATTTCTCATCATGAACCATGGAGGCCAGATGGAAGTGGAACATTTTTAATTTGCTGAAGGAAAGAACTATTAACCCAGAATTGTATATCCAGCAACAATGAAGACGATACAAAGGCATTCTCAGATTAAGGAAAACTAAGGGAATTCTTCACCATCATACCTGCTCTAAAAGAAACGATAAAAGAAGTTTTTCAGATGGAAGGGAAATGATGCTAGCGGGAAACTTGGAACGTCAGGAATTATGAAAAAACAAGAGAAGTGGTAAATGCCTAAATATAATAGACCATTCCTCTCCTTTCAAATTCTTTAAAATATATTTGATGGTTGAAAGCAAAAATTGTCTAATGAGGTTTTGAAAGTATAAAAACATATAAGACTACAACATAAAGGAAACCCGAAAACCTAACCAGTTCCAGAGTCGATTCTGACTCATGGCAACCCCATGTGTGTCAGAGTGTGCTCCATAGGGCTTTCAGTGGCTGTGATCTTTTGGAAGAAGATCACCAGGCCTTCCTTCCAAGGCGCCTCTGGATGAATTCGTACTGCCAGCCTTCCGGTTAGTAACCCAGCACTTAACCATTTGCACCACCCGACATAATGAGGGGAGGGTAAAGGGAACTGCATCGTGGCAAGGTTTCTACGTTCCACTTGAAGGTGTAAAATATTGAAGTAGACTTTGCAAAGTTAACGATGTATATTGTAATCCCTAGAGCAACATCTAAAAAAACTGTATAAAAATATATAGTAAGATATACCATAGAAAATTAAAACAACAGTAAAAAAATGTTGAAATAATTCAAAAGAAGGCAGGAGAGAGAAAACAGAGGACTAAAAAAAAAAAAACACAGGCAGAAAACAAATAATAAAATGATAGACCTACATTCAAAGCTATCAATAATTACAGTAAATGTAATTGGTCTAATCATAGCAATTAAAAGACAGGTTATCAGAATGGATAAACAAAGTAAGCCTGACTAAGTGCTGCTACAAGAAAACCACTTTAAGTATAACATGATAAAAAAAAAAAAAGGTGGTTTAAAAGCAAAAGGGTACAGAAATAAGGACCATGCAAACACTAATCAAAAGAAGGTTGAAGCGACTCTATTAGAGAAAGTAGACTTCAGAGCAGAGAAAATTAGAAGACATTGAATACTGATAAAGAATGACATTGTAATGATAAAGGGGGTCAATTCACCCAGAAAACCTAATACTACTAAATGTGTATGCACCTAACAACAGAACTTCAAAATACATGAAGCAAAAACTGACAAATGAAATGGGAAATAGAAAAATCCTCAGTTATCTTTGGAGACTTCAACAGCCCTGTTTTGGTAACCAATAGAACTAGTGTATCAGAATTCAGCAAGGATAGAGAAGAATGTTAGGTGTTGTCAAGTCGATTTTGACTCATTAACGACCCCATGTGACACAGTGGAACTGCCCTGTAGTGTTTTCTTGGCCGTAGTCTCTACAGAAGTCAACCAACTAGATCTAGTTGCCACTTCTAGAGCATTCCACCCAAGTATAGAAGAATAGACATTCTTTACAAATGCACAGAAAACCTTCACTAAGGTAGACCATATCCTGGGTGGGTCATAAAACAAACCTTAAGAAATTTAAAAGCATTAAAATCATATAGGAAATATTTTCTGAACATAATGAAATTAGACTACAAGTCAATAACAGAAAGGTAACAGGAATATCTACAAACACTTGGAAATTAAGCAACACTTAAAATAATCCATGATTTAAAGAGGAAGTGTTCACAGAAATGATAAAATATTTTGAACCAAACAAAAATGAAAGTACAACATATCAAAATTTGTGGGATGCAGTTGAAGCAGTGCTTGGAGGAAATAGCATTTCACATTTATGTTAGAATACTTGAATCAATAATATAAGCATCCACCTTAAGAAACAAAAAAAGAAATTCAAGTGTGTCAGGGATCTCCAGAAAAACAGAACCAATAGGCCAAATATATGTATGTATTTTAGGAAATTGGCTCAGGTCCTTGTAGGGGCTGGCAAGTCCTAAATCTGTAGGGCAGGCCGTCAGGCTGGAAACTCAAGCCAAGAGTTGATGTTGCAGTCTTGAGTTAAAAATTTATAGGGCAGACCAGTAGGCTGGAAACTCAGGCAGGATTTCTTTGTTACCGTCTTGAGGCAGAATCCCGTCTTCTCCCAGAAACCCCAGTTTTTGCCCTTAAGGCCTTCAACTGATTGGTTGAGGCCCACTCACATTAATTATCAAGGGTAATCTCCTTTACTTGGAGTCAACTGATTGTAGATGTTAATGATATTTACCAAATATTTTCCCAGCAGCATCTAGACTGTTTGACCAAACAACAGAGCACCATAGCCTAGCCAAGTTGCAACATAAATTTAACCATCACAACAGGCAGGTAAAAGGCAGGAAATTAGTAAAGAATGGAAATTAATGAAATTGAAACAGAAAAGCAATAGAGAAAAAATCAATGAAACAAAAGCTGGTTCTTAGAAAAAAAAAATTGACAAGGGAAAAAAAAAGACACTAATTGCCAACATTGGGAATGAAAGAGATCTCATAACAGACTCCACAGACATTGGGTAACAAGAGAATGAGCAACTCTAAGCACATAAAATCGACCAATTCCTTAAAAACTACAAACTACCAAAACTGACCCAAGATGAAATTGATAATCCAACTAGCCATATTACTACAATTACTATTATCTGTAACTATAAAAGAAAGTTAGTTTGTAGCTAAACACCTTCTGGAGAAGAAATCTCCAGGCCCAGACGATTTCACAGGTGAATTCTACAATCTCTACCAGAAAAAAGAAGAGAGGATGCTTCCCAATTTATTTTATGAGGCTAGCATTACCATGATATGCAAATCAGACCAAGACTGAATACTCCAGAGCAGTGTCTCTGGTGAACATGGATGCAAAAATCCTCAACAAAGTTTTAGCAAATCAAATCCCACAATATGTTAAAAGAATAATGTATCATAGCTAAGTGAGTATGCAAAGTTGTGTTCAGTATTTGAAATTCAGTTGATGTAAAATATCATATTTTTTTTATCATATTGAAATAACCTAAAGAAAAACCACATGATCGTATCAATTGATGCAGAAAAAGCATTTGACAAAATTCAACATCCATTTATGATAAAAACAAAACTAAAATCTCAGCCAACTAGAAATTGACGTGAATGTCCTCACCTTGATAAAAGGCATTTACAGAAACCTACCCTTAACATCATAATTAACAGTAAAAGCCTAAATGCTTTTCCCTAGTACTGGGAATAAGACAAGAATGTCTGCTGTCACCGCTCCTGTTCAACATTATACTGTAAGTTTTCACCAGTGCCATAAAGCAAGGGGAAAAAAAGGCATTCAGGTTGGGGAGGAAGGAAAAATATGGTTCGTATTCACAGAAAGCGTTATCATTCATGTATAAAATCTCAGGCAATCTACAAAAAAAAAAAAAATCCTAGCATTTGTAAGTAAGTTTAGCAAAGTTGCGGGATACACAGTCAACACACAAAAATACATTTTATTTCTATATACTAGTAATAATTGGGAATGGAATTTTTTTTTTTTAATACCATTTGCAAAAGCTCCAAGAAAACTGTAAAATACTTACAGATTTAATAAAATGTATACAGGCTCTGTATGCTGAAAATTACAAAACACAGATGAAAGCAGTCAGTGACCTAAATAGATATATATATGTTCATGGGTTATAGAAAATTTAACATAGTGAAATGTCAGTTCTCCCAAAATTGGTTTATAGATTTAATGAAATTTCCATAAAACTTCCAGAAAGTTTTTTTTTTAGATTTAGATAAGTTGTTTCTAAAATTTATATTCTATATTCAAAAGAACTAGAATAGCCAAAGAATTTTGAAAAAGAAGAATGAAGCTAGAGGAATCACACTACCTGATTTTAATACTTACTATAAAGCTATCTTTTTTTTTTTTTTTTAATAAAGCTATCATGGAAACCCTGGTGGTGTAGTGGTTAAGTGCTACAGCTGCTAACCAAGAGGCTGGCAGCTCAAATCCAGCAGATGCTCTTTGGAAACTCTATGGGGCAGTTCTACTCTGTCCTATAGGGTCCCTATGAGTGAGAATCGACTCGACGGCAGTGGGTTTGGTTTTGGTTTTGGTTTGGATAAAGCTATCATAGGGAAACCCTGGTGGCATAGTGGTTAAGTGCTATGGCTGCTAACCAAAAGGTTGGCAGTTTGAATCCACCAGGTGCTCCTTGGAAACTCTGTGGGGCAGTTCTACTCTGTCCTGTAGGGTCACCATGAGTCAGAATTGATGGCAACGGGGTTTTTTGTTTTGTTTTGTTTTTTGTTAAGCTATCATAAAACGGTGCAGTACTGGCAAAAGAATAGGTGGGCAGATCAATGGAACAGAGTAGAGAAGCCAGAAACAGACCCACACAAGTAAGTTGTTATTAAGTGTTGTCGAGTCAATTTTGACTTATAGTGAGCCCATATGACAGAGTAGAATCCCATAGAGTTTTCTTGGCTGTAGTCTTTATGGAACTCAATTGCCAGGTCGTTCAGCCACAGAGGCGCTGGGTGAGTTCAAACCGCCAACCTTTGTGTTAACACTCGTTCCCTCAACTGCTTGCGCCACTAGGGCTACTTCTGTAAAGATGAAAAACCAGACCGGTTGCCATTGAGTCACTACAACTCTTAGAGACCCTGTAAAAATTACAGCCTAGAAAACTCTGTGGGGCAGTGCTGCTCTGTCACAGAGTCACTATGAGTGGAAATTCAACTCGTCAGCACCGAACAATTGGTCTGACAGTCTCATCCTCCTCACCTATCATCAAAACGTGAATCACTAATTTTCATGGCACCTGTGACCCAGACACACGAGTTTTCAGGCCATCTATTTTTTTTTCCTGTGTGATTTTTTTTTTTTTTTACTCACAGACCCTCGTTTAGGCTTTTTGCGTTTAATCATAGTGCAATATCAACCCAGTTGAATCTATTTAGCGCCATCTTGTGTCTCGAGTGGGTTTTACAGGAAGGATTGCTTTGGTATTAAAACCCAAAAACCAAACCCAGCGCTGTTGAGTCGATTCTGACTCATAGCGACCCTGTATAGGACAGGGTAGAACTGCCCCATAGAGTTTCCAAGGAGCGCCTGGCGGATTCGAACTGCCGACCCTTTGATTATCAGCCATAGCACTTAACCACTATGCCACCAGGGTTTCCAGCTTTGGTATTGGGGTCATGGTATATGTTTATTTGGAAACCCTGGTAGAACAGTGGTTAAGAGCTAGGCTGCCAACCAAAAGGTCAGCAGTTTGAATCCACCAGGCGCTCCTTGGAAACTCTGTGGGGTAGTTCGACTCTGTCCTGTAGGGTCGCTATGAGTCAGAACTGACTCGATGGCAACAGTTTAGCTTTTTTTTTTGGTTATGTTTATTAGACATTGCCGTGTCAATTAGACATTAACTTTATGGTGACTAATCTCCTCCAGTGTAATCAGATCGTAGAACCAAGGAGGGGAATAGATCATGGAAAGTTTATAGAAAGTCACTTTGGTTCTTAATTTTTGATGTGCCTTCTGCTTTTATAATAGCTGCCGGGTTTTCTGTGCATTTCCACGGTACCGGAGGCCCTTAGCAGTTAAGATAGAGCCTTCATTCCTGGCTTCTCATCTAGAGGGAGATGTACCTTCCAGGAAGCTGAAACGTCTACACCATCTCGCCCCTGTGCTGTTAGGCTGATTTGGGGGAAGATGCTAAAATGTGCCTTGGGCCTGGCTTCTTCAACAGTGAAATTTAGAATTGGGAAAAGGACTGTGGTGTGAGTCCTCCTGTCTTGGAGATTTGCCAGTTTGCTTTGGGAAAGAGGAGGGGATAAAGGAGTAAAGGGAAAAATGGGGCAGAATGTGCTCAACTCCGAGTTCTTCCATGGGGGCTATGTCTTTCTGAAGGAGGCAGGGGTGTGCTGGCTCCCCTTCTTGACGTCCACTGATGAGCTCGTAAAAATTCTACAAACAAAGAAAAACACCCAATAATCTATCTACATTATACAGTCTTACTTCTGCTCCTCTTGGTATATTTGTTGACTTTTCCATTACAGATGTTGTTAATGGAAAAGAGAAAAAAAAAAAATAGGAAGAATCTATTCAAAGAACGTACACCTAATCATAACATTTAATATTTTGTGGAGTTTCCTTTCCTTCTATGCATCAACATTTATTTGTTCTATTGAATTTTGTGATATTTATCATTTTATACTTAGTTTTTAACTTAGCAGGAACATTTCATAGCTTAGGACGTTGCTTTTGCAAATTACTGTGTATTCTGAGTTATATAACTATGATAGATATTTAGTTTTCGTTAATATTTTGATATTATAAATGACACTCCTGTGGACATCTTTGCTATATTTATTTATTTTTTAATTTTAATTTAGGGTAATTTCCTCAGGTTGGATTTCCCAAATCACAATGACTGGGGCAAAGCTTAAACTTGATTTTCAGGCCCTTGTTATGGACACTTAAGAGCCTACCCATAGGGCTGTTGTGAGTACTAATAACACCTATAAAGTCCTTCTTTCAGAGCGTGGCACACAGTGGGCACTAAAGAAATGATAACAATTTTTAAAATAATTACAGCACAAAATGACTTTATCAAGGGTTTATATTAATTTGCACTGCCATCAGTAATATATTAAGTTTCTTGTTTAACCCCTGCCCCCAGCATAGGGTACTTAATCATTTCTTTTTAAAGTATCTCTCTTTGTCAGTTTAAGTGAAAATGCCACCATTATTGTTGTAATTTGCATTTCTTTTATTATTATTTTTTATTATTAGTGAGAATGAACAATTTTACACGTTGTTGTAAACCAGCTTGTCATCTCGTTTATGAAATGCTCTTAGCTCTTTTTTTGGCATTTAATATTTTCTTATCAGTTTATGTGAACTACACCCACTCCTCACTTATCAACATGGTTAGGTTCCAAAGACCAGGTCATTATTCAAAAACTGGAGTTACACAAAAATGGAGGATGATTACATTGTTACATAACTGCCAGATCACATCATTACATAGTTATCAAGGTACATCATTACCTAACTGCCAAACTACATCACATAACTGCCAAAGCACCAAGAATCATGGCCCAGTCAATATGACACATAACCTTAACCATCACAGCCAGTGCTGATCTGGCTTTGCACGTTGGTGTTTTTTACTGCCAGACATACATCATTAATGCACAAAATAGTTGGATAGTACATTTTTTTACTGTTGTCATAAGTGTGAAATGTTGGGTAATGAGATAGTCGATAAGTGAAGCATAGGAGTATTTACAGGTTAAGTAGTTTAATTCTTTATCATATTTGCTATTGTATGTCCATTTATCTAGTATTGTACTTTTATATCAAACTTTGATAGTTTTTTTTGCATAGTGCCTGTGTATTTCTCATTAAGATGAAAAATTATTTGGGTTAGAATTGTGATCTCTTTTCATTACAGTCTGTGGGTGAATTTTTTTATTGACTATAATATTACTTGTAAATGATAATATTGACTATTCATTTTCAACCATTTTCTCACTATTTTTTATGTTTTATTAAAATGGCCAAAAATTCCATAGCAGTGTTAAATAATAATGGGATTAATGGATGTCATTTTAAAGTTGTTATTCCTGATTTTAAATAGGAATATCTCCAGCATTTCACCATTAAATAGATTATGAATTTTTATTTAAAAAATGCTATTTATCATGTAAAGGGTATACCCAGTTTCTTTAAATTTGGAGATTTTACTATTTAGGAGCATAATTTTTCTCAGAATGATTTTAAGGTTTTATTATTTGATCTTTTGTTTTAAGGGATAATAATGAGTTTTCTAATATCACATATATATTTATATACTTGTAATTAGTGTATCCACCACCTGTCTGTCAGTTTGTCATACTGTGGTGGCTTGCATGTTATTGAGATGCTGGAACCTAGGCCACCAACTGGTATTTCAAATACCAGCAGGGTCACCCGTGGTGGACAGGTTTCAGCAGAGCTTCCAGACTAAGACAAACTAGGAAGAAGGACCTGGAGGTCTACTTCTAAAAAAATTGGCCAGTGAAAACCTTACGAATAGCAGCAGAACATTGTCTGAAATAGTGCTAGAAGATGAGCATTTCAGGTTGGAAGGTACTCAGAAACACAGTGGCTGCAATGTTGGGCTCACACATAGCAACGATTGTGAAGATGGTGCTGGAGCAGACGGTGTTTCATGCTGTTGTATATAGAGTCGCTATGAGTTGGAACCAACTCAGTGGCACCTAACAACAACAATTAGTCTATTCTCACTATTTTGTGTTTTGCTCTTTTCAATCAACACCATTTCATATAGACTGTTCACTACAAACTGCACACAAAACTCTGTCTGTAATGTATAAAAAGAGAAAATATATCAGTGTATTAAGAATGATTATTCTTAAACAATGAAGTTATGAATTATTTTCATTTAAAAACACTTTTCTGTATTTTCCAGTTTTCTAAATGAGATTATCTGTTATGAGAAAAAAAAATTATGTTGCCTAAAAAATGTCAGTGCCAGGCCAATTAGTTATGGGTGAAGTATGATTTAGGAGGTCAGACATGATTTAAGAAAACCTACTTATTTAGGGTACATAAAGAAACTTTGGTGGTGCAGTGGTTAAAGTCCTCTGCTGCCAACTGAAAGGTTATTGGTTTGAATCCGCAAGCCTCTCCACAGGAGAAAGATGTGGCAGTCTGCTTCCATAAAGATTATAGCCTTGTAAACCCTATGGGGCAGTTCTACTCTGTCCTACAGGGTCACTGCGAGTTGGAATGGGTTCAACGGCAATGCATTATTTAACTTTTTTTATTACCTAGACTACAATTTATCTTGATGCTTCTTGTTGTTAGGTGCCATCAAGTCGATTCTGACACATAGTGACCCAATGTAACAGAATAGAACTGCCCCATAGGGTTTTCTAGGCTATAATCTTTATGGGAGCAGATTGCCAGGTATTTTTTCCCATGGCACCTCTGGTGGATTCGAACTGCCAACCTTTCAGTTAGCAGCCAAGCGCTTAACCATTTGGCCACCAGGGCTCCTCATTTTGATAAGGGAGCTTAAAAATTGAGTTCATGTTTGTTAAAAAACAAAAACAACATGTGGCTTTTATGTTTCTTTTTGAAAAATAGTGATAACATGCTGTAACTATGTTTTCCCAAACTAAGAGTTTGGGACTTGGTGTCTGACAAATGATTTTTTTTTTTCTCATAATTTCTGATATTTTTATCTGAAAACCTTTAAAAGGTACTACAAATAATACTTCAGTTTATATTTAATCCCTTACTGAAAGGAATTGCATTAGCTCAGGATGATCCCATAGAACCTGGGGTCTGCTTGACCATTAGCTAGGGCACTAGACTGGTTGCTTTTGGAAATTTCATTTGTCTTCTTGGCCCCAGCAGAAGGCCATGACCCAGACACCATCTCACAGGTATCTTCATCCCCGTCTGGGACTACACACAGATATAGAAACATCAAAACATGCATTTGTACATCAAGACACAAAGAAACAAAAATCACTGGGTTTGGTGTCTAAATTGCACCCTGAAAATGTTAGGAATAGCTCTTGTTTTTTCTGGTGTGGTCAACACTTTTCCCTCTGAAACGACATTTAGCTAATTTCAGAGCTCAGGAACGTTCTTCAGATTTGGTTGTTAACATACTGTATACTTAAAGTATCAAAAGTTTGATGGACATTATGATTGTTGAAGATTGTATTTATCTATGAAACCATAATGTCTCCTTGTTTCTTTCTTTTTTTTTTTTTCTTTTCTGTAGCTTTGGGCCAGATTATGTTGTATGTGGATGGGATGAATGGAGTCATAAAGCACAATGAAACCATTCAGTGGCTTTACACTCTCATTGGGTCAAAGGTAAGAGAAAGTTGTGATTAAATATTTTTTTTAGTTTTCATTGAGTATTTATTTCAGTATGCATACCATATACCTTCCTGAGACAGTGTTGCAGAAAGAAATCATATTTAGTTTTACTCAAGGCTTGTCACAGTGCAAATGACAACTACTACCTTATAGATTTTAAAACACATGTAAATTACTAGTAGCTTATAGATTCTCAATGCATGTGCCTTTTTTTCTTCTTTCAAGCTCCAGTCAAATGGCTTTGGCACATTTGGTTTTTAATCTTTAATTAAAACATTATACCAACTCATAGTGACCCTAGGTACAGTATTAATCTTGCCTGCTATATTTCATCTTCATATATGTTCGGCTACTTAATTACATATTTCTGTGCTGTATGTACATGTATGTGTATTCCTATATGTAAGGAGCCGTGGTGGTGCAACAGTTAATTACTTGGCTGCTAATTGAAAGATTGGTGTTTGGAACCCACCCAGCAGATCCTTAGGATAAACCTGCTGATCTGCTCCCATAAAGATTATAGCCTAGAAAACCCTGCGGGGGCAGTTCTACTCTGTCACATGGAGCTGCTATGAGTGGAAGTGGACTCAGCGGCGTCTAACAACCTTCCTATATGTAGATAAAAGAATTTGAGAATGCTTTTTTCAGCTATACCAAGAATTATAATAGTAACCAATGTTTGTTGAAGATTTACCAGGCAACACACTAGTGTGTTTTACAAGCTATTCTCTCATTCAGTCTTTGTGAGACCACTATAAGGTAAATAATGTTATCCCCATTTTATAAATGAGGAAACTAGGGCTTCATTATGAGAATCTGTCTAATTTTCCCGATAGGCCTTGGCGAGAGCTGGCCTGACCATGCTTTGGTTTACTGTGCTTTAGCCTAGCTACACTTTGACTCTGAGGTCGCTACCCTCTCAAGAAGTGCTATTCCAGGGAAGCAGACCTGCTCTTTCACTAAAGAGGTGCCTGAAGGAGGGTGAGGCTCTGCATTGCTCTCTGGGTTCTTGGTTTGGGCCTTTAGGGACCTGGTTGGGGGAGGGGGGTGGGAATTTAGGAAACCGAGTAAGAAGTGATTCTGTCCTGAGCAGGTGCAAATACAGATGATTGGAGTGGGTTCAGCTCTGGGGAGCAGGAGCAGTGAGGGTCATGAAGGAAATCAAAGTGCCTGGAGTGGTGGCCAACAGGGTCAGACAGATGACGGTTGGCCTTGAGGGCCTAGGTTTGGAATTTGAACCAAATTTAATAGGTTACAGAATCAACATAGCTTCCCAGGGTCCCTGTAGAGCATGTGGTCAGCCCAGACTGTTTCCCATCCCTTTATTTACTGTGTCTCCACTTCGGTGAGACTGTCGCCTCCCCTTTTCTGTCACATTACCTGCTTCTCAAGTTACTGGACTCCACTGTACTTTAGGAGCACTCAGCTCTGTTTTGTTTTGTGATGAGAACAATTCTAGTTTTAGGCTATATCTTCTCAAAATTTCCCAGAGCCCTGGTGATTGCATCCTTGTGGGGTGGGAGTGCCTGTTCTCTGTGGTTTGTTGTGTGCCTTCCAGCTGATTCCAACTCACAGCAACCCTGTGGGACAGAGTAGAACTGCCCCACAGGGCAGTGGAAACCCTGTGGGGCAGTTCTGCTCTATCCTACAGGGTCACAATGAGTTAGAATCAACTCAACAGCAATGGAAGCAGACTGCCACATATTTCTCCCGTGGAACAGCTGGTGGGTTTGAACGACTGACTTTTCGGTTAGCAGCCAAGTTCCTAACCACTGCACCACCAGGGCTACTTTCTCTGTGGATGGGGACTTGTAGATAGATATCTGCTGAGTCCCAGTTCCTGGGTTGCCCATTCTATCTTCTTCTGTTTTCCTCTTCCCAGTATTATTGATGATAGAATCTTTTTCCCATTTCATGAAACAAGCAGTTACAATTTCTCTCAGGAAATTGAAAACCTTTTTTTTTTTTTTGGCTTTGTTTTCTATGAAAAATGGAAACTACACTATTTTCAAACCGATGTAGGTGACCTTAGAAGCTGAGTGGAATACTGAGCCTATTCGGTTAATTTAGCCAGGCCAAGGGAAAATTTCTGTCTCATATTCTGTTGTACTGTTTTCTGTTTTCCTTTCTTTCTACTGGAGACCAGCGTCCTGATTTGGGGAACCCGCCCCCCCAAATTCATGTTCATTTGGAAGCCACTCCCTCCCCAAGGCTCTCTAGATGGTCTTGAGGAGCCCCAGACTGGAGAGATTGAGGAGATTGTACAGATAAAAACTGACTTTTGATACATGTCATGCCTGAATTTTAAAAATCTGTATAGCTTTTTATGGTGTGTCAGTTATCTAGTGGTGCTATAACAGAAATACTGCAAGCGGATGGCTATAACAAACAAATTTATTCTTTTACAGTTTAGGAGCCTAGAAGTCTGAATTCAGGGTGCTTGCTCCAGGGGAAGGCTTTCTGTCTCAGTCGGCTCTGGGGGAAGGTCCTTGTCATCAGTCTTCCCCTGTACTAGGAGCTTTTCAGCACAGGAACTCTGGATCCAAAGGGTACACTCCACTTCTGGCTCCTCTTGCTCAGTGGTACTGAGGTCCCTCTCCTCTCTACTCACTTCTTTATATTTCCAAAGAGATTGACTCAAGATGCAGCCTAATCCTATAGATTGTATCCTGCCTCATTAACATAACTAATCCTGCTTCGTTAACATCATAGACGGTAGGATTTACAACACATAGTATAATTATATCAGGTCACAAATGGAGGACAACCACACAATACTGGGAATCATGGCCTAGCCAGGTTGACATACACATTGGGGGGACACACTTCAATCCATAACATTCCACCCTTTGGCCCCCCAAAATACATGTCCTTGCCACATATAAAACACATATACCCTATCATGTCATTCCAAAAGTCCTGAATCAACTCCAAGTCCAAATTCCATTCTGGGGTGAAATTCCTCTTCCTCTGTGAAATCTAAAATACAGGTTATCTGTTTCTAAAGTACAATGGAGAAACAGACACAAGGTAGACATTTCCATTACAAATGGGAGAAATTAGAGGGAAAGAAGGGATAATAGGCACCATGCAAGTCCAAAATCCACCAGAACACATTACATTAACTCTTAAGGCTTGAAAATAATCCTGTGTTCTCTGAGACCATTTAGGCAATTGCCCTTCCCCCTAGACTCTGGGTGTTGGTCACACTTTCTAGATTCTGGGTGGAGGCCCCTAGACCCTGGGATTCAGCTTTGCCTCCCAGGCTCACTGAGATGGCAATTCTGGCACTCATGAACAGTAGCCCCACACTCCAGAAATGAGTTGCTGAAGACCTGACTCTTTGAAACCTAGCATGCTGTGGCCCTACCCTTTGAGAACCAACAGGCCATGGTTCCACCCTTTGAGACCCTAGGGTCATGGCTCCATCCTTTGAGACTAATGCAGTTCTGCTTCCCATGCTCCTTGTCTCTTTAGCTTCTGCTTTCTGGTTCCTAGGCCTCTTGGACCCTCCGCCCTCTTGGGCTGGCCTGGCCTCTGCCCTGCTCAGGCAAGTGTTAACAAAGCTCTGTAGCTCTACCGATAAGTGCCTAGAGGCACCCCACTCTGCCAGTAAGCCACTGCCTGAAGACACTGAGCTCTCTTGCTCCATGGGTCAATAACCAAAGATCTGTTGACAAGTACCCAGAGGTACCCCACTCTGCCAGGAAGCCTCCTGCAGGAAGTCACTCAGTTCTCTCACTCTGTGGGTTGCCTCCTGTGCTGTCTCATGCAGTCTCCTGGTTCTTCTGCTGCTGCTGCTTCCTGCCATCTGCACTGTCTCCAATGTTAAACAGATCTCCTCACTTCCTTCTGTGCTCTCAGCAGAATTGTCTTTGAGATCCATTCCACCAACAATCTCTTCAAGGCGATCTACGCTTTTACTTTTACTTTTACTATTACTATTAGGCACTTTAAAACTCTTCCAGCCTCTACCCATTCACAATTTCAAAACCACTTCGACATTTTAGGTATCAGAGCAGCACCCTCTTCCTGGTACCAAATTCTGTCTTAGTTATCTCGTGCTGCTTTAACAGAAATACCGCAAGTAGATGGGTTTAACAAACAGAATTTTATTCTCTCTCAGTTTTAAGAGGCTAGAAATCTGAATTCAGGGTGCAGCTCCGGGGAAGACATTCTCTCATTGTCAGCTCTGGGGGAAGGTCCTTGTCATCAATCTTCCCCTAGTCTGGGAGCTTCTCAGCACAGGGACCCTAGATCCAAAGGATGTGCTCCACTCCTGGCTCTTCTTGCTTGGTGGTATTGAGGTCCTTTTCTTCTGTGCTCACTTTCTCTCTTTTATATCTCAAAAGCAATTGACTCAAGATACAGCCTAATCTTGTAGATTGTGTCCTGCCTCGTTAACATAACTGCCTCTAATTCTGCCTCATTAATATCATAGAGCATAGGATTTACAACCCATAGTATAATAATATCAGGTCACAAAATGGAGGACAACCACACAGTACTGGGAATCATGGCCTAGCCAGGTTGATACACATTTTGGGGGGACACAATTCAATCCATCACATATGATCATGATGAAACACCAACAACTAGCCCTATTTCTAACATACAATAAAACCTAGCATGCTTATGATAGGAAAAGCATCACTATTTTAGCTCATCTTGAGAGAGGGCATAGAGTATAGGCAAGATCAGGACTGGTGGGATGGCAGGAAGGAAGGGTATCAGCATGAGGAGGGAGAGAACATGCAGAGAGAAAAGACACAAAGAAGAGAAGAGGGGGGAAAAGTGAGAGCAGGAGGCCGGGGGAAAGAAAAAGCCATGAGAGAAAGAAAAAGGAGTTAACAAAAATGCATCTCTCTGCTCATAGGCTTAGCCTTTGGGGTGGCAGCAGCATCCTGTCGATTTTTCTTTGGAGTTATTCTGTTAGGAAAACAAACAATCAGAAAGGAACACAGGAAAATCCTTATTGTGTTTCTAATCAGCATGAAGAAACCATAAAATAAAAACTCCTCAGCAATTAGTGTGTAAGAGCTTATAATTTACGAGCTCCTTTCCTTACGTAACACACATACCGGTGAAACCAGTTGCCACTGAGTTGGTTCCGACTCAGGGTGAACCCGTGTGTGTCAGAGTAGAACCGCAATCCACAGGGTTTTCAATGGCTGATTGTTTGGCAGTAGATCACCAGGGCTTTCTTTCAAGGAATCCCTGGTTGGGCTCAAACCTCCAACCTTTTGGTTAATGGTCGAGTACACCAACCATTTGTGCCACCCAGGGACTCTATAGCACACACCTTTAACCCTTGCCGTCCAGTCAATCCCGACTTATAGCAACCCTATAGGACAGAGTAGAACTGGCCTCTAGGGTTTCCAAGGAGCAATTGGTGGATTCAAACTGCTGACCTTTTGGTTAGTAGCAAGCTCTTAACTGCTGTGCCACCAGGGCTCCAAAGCACACAGAGCGTATGCTTATTCTACACTACAGTTGTTCAGACATGTGTCCTCTCCTCAGGGCCTCTGTCTGAGGTGGTGTGTTTGCCTCCTCCCTAGCCACTCAGGGGCATCAGTGCTGGGTCAGTGCTGACTTCTTTTTCCATCTTTCATTTTTTCAAAAGACAGTCCATAATAGTCTCTGGCTTCTGTGTCCAACACAATGCTGGTCACTGTGAGAAGAACAAAATAGATCCACGAGTCAGCCCCATGCCTTGGAGCTTTTAGTCTGGTTAGGAGAGAGAGCATGGGTGATGCCAGCAGCCATGTGCCACTTACTGTGACATCAGATATGGGTCCCATGTGACCTTGTAGTGTGCTCAGTTCCAGGCCGGTGGCTAAAAGTCAACAGTAGCAGCAACCACCACTGACCGTTAGTATAGCTTTAATGAGATCAGCTCTTACTTACAGAACCGATAACAATATTCTCCTGACATAACCCCTACCACCAGGACTAGTTAGTGAGTAATCTGAGAATGAAGCTTCAATCCCCTCCTTAGACATAAAGATTGGGGGATACAGCCATGGTCGATTTTCCCAATTCAAATTAAATTATGAAACCTGGAAAGCCAGGGTTCCTGGGGCTTTCTTTTGATACAGAGTTAGACTTCTCTTAACCTAAAAGGTTTACCCTGAGATCCTGTTGTTTTTGCTTTAAACAGGCACAGAGTTGAAGAGTGAAATCCAGGACTAGAGAAATCTTGTCATTTTGTTTTCATAATTCTTCATTTTCCTTCCATGAAAGGCAACAAGATGTGATTTTGCAGCCTGCCAGAGGGTCTTTATGTGATGCATATTTGCACATATTTGAGGCTATAGCCAGAGGAGAAAATGATGCATTTGCAGCCAAATAATTACTTAAAAAAAAAAAATGTGTTTTCGGTGAAGGCTCGCACAGCGGTTTAGGTTCCCATTCAGTAATTTCTACACAAGTTGTTCAGTGACATTGGTTACATTCTTTACAATGTGTGAACATTCTCAATATTTCCATTCTGATTATTTCATTTCCATTTGTCTACTTTCCTTGCCCCCCTTACATTCTCATCTTTGTTTTAAAGTAATTATTGACCGTTTGGTCTCATATAGGTGATTTTTTTAAAAGGAGCACAGTACTTAGGGGTGATAGTCACGATTTTTTGAGCCAATTTGTTATTTAGTTACAAGGTGACCTCAGGGGCTAGTTCAGTCAAATAATTTTTAGAAGAAAGAAAAATTGTTTTCAATAAAGCATTTCATTCTATTTACATGAGTTCATCTTGTAAACTCCCCAGTCAGAGGTCAGAGGCAGAGGTACATTTATGACTTATCACAGGTTGTGGACTTTTTCTCTTATTAAAGTAGTTACACTTTTCATACGTCTGGAAGTCTAATCAACTGGAGTCAGGTGTTCCAGCTTGTATAGTATGGCCTTTTGTTGCCTTAAGACAGAAAATCTGCCTCTCTGTGTTTGTATGAATCTTCTTCTGGCCCATGGTGGAGGTCCCAGGGGCCCTGTGACTAGACCCCCACCTCCCTGCCAGTTCTTCAGGGGCTCCTCCTGATACTGTCATCAAACCTACCCTCTGTCTTGCTGTCCACACTTCCTATGTTTTTCTAGTGGCCCCTTCATATCTAATTCTTCCATTTGTACCCTTAGTTACTAATCACAGATCTCTAGACTTTTTTTGCACATATGTGAGAGTGGGCATCTGTTACTTAGTGCTGCCCTAACAGCACTACTACAAATAGGTGGCTTTAAAGGAAAGAAACCTGTTTTCTCACAGTTCCAGAGGCTAAAAGTCCTAATCAGGGTCTCAGCTGTGATATTCCTTCTGTGAGCCTCCCTCCTGGTTTCTGGTGTTTGCCATCAATCCATGGAGTTCCTTGGCCTGTCTCCCCTCCTTGTATGTCACTATGCCTTTTCTGCCTGTTCTTTTTACAAGAATTCGAGGTCTGCGTCCCACTGCTCTCCTGCCCTCTCAGGGGTTCTCTGTTGTGGATACACTGGTTTTGAGGTGAAGGAAATGTCACCCAAGGAGAGCTAAGTAGATGCTTCCAAGGGGCCTGGTGCTCCATGTGTTCTGGGAAATTCTGGTTGTTTCACAAGGAGGGGAGAGTTGGCGAGCTTGGAGACATGTTACTGATCTGTGTGATCCACTCAGATGACACACATGTAGGTGAGATGAGAAGTGATTTTTGAGATACAGTATATAAAAGAATCCTAGTCTTGAAGGGATGGCAAAAGTCATGTTAAAGATGTTCCCGATAACTGTCAGCCACGTTTCTGATACTTCTAGAAGCAGAGGGAGCACCATTTCCCCCCTTGGCCCAGCTATTGTTGGACACTGGAATTGGTGAAAAGTCTCCTTATTGGGACTCTCATTCGCCTCCCTGACATTAGCCAGTCTGTGTACTGCTTTCTGGAGCAGCACACACTGACTTCCCTGTGAAAGTTCTTTTAAGTACGTAAAGACAGTTATCGTGTAATTATGTCCAAGGGAAACTCAATGGTTTCCTCCGATTGCGCTTGGGGATGTGCTATCTAATTACTCATCATACTGTTTACCAACTGTTCTGTCCCTCTGCCTTAGGTATCTAGTGCTGCTGTAACAGAAATATCACAAGTGGATGGCTTTAACAAACAATTTATTCTCTCACATGATAGGGGGCTAGAAGTCCAAATTCAGGGCACCAGCTCTAGGGGAAGGCTGTCTGTGGGCTCTGGGGGGAAGGTGCTTGTCTCTTTTTAACATCTGTGAGCCTGACTTTCCATGGAAATCTCCATGTGTCTTGGCATCAATCTTCCCCTGGGTCTAGGAGTTTCCTAGCACAGGGACCCTGGGTCCAAAGGACACATTCCACTCCCGGCTCTTCTTTCTTGGTGGTGATGAGGTCCCTTTCCTCTGTTTGCTTCTCTCTCCTTTTATCTCTTGTAAGATAAAAGGTGATGCAGGCCACGCCCCAAGGAAACTCCCCTTACATGGGATCAGGGCTGTGACCTGAGTAACGTCTTGTATCCTACTCTAATCCTCTTTAATATAACCTAATCTTGCCTCATTAACCACAGGTGGAGATTAGGATTTACAGTTACATTGGATCAGAAATTGGAGGACAACCACACAATGCTGGGAATCATGGCCTAGCCAAGTTGATACATATTTTGGGGGGACACAGTTCAATCCATGACACCATCTGAGAACTTTGTAGACCCAGGGGAAGATTAATGCCAATACACATGCCTATCTCCAAGGAACGCAGGACCCACAGATGTTGAAAGGAGATAAAGCTGACAGAGAGAAAGCTTTCCCTTAGAGCTGGCTCCCTGAATTTGGACTTCTATCTTCCTCAACTATGAGAGAATAGATTTCTGTTTGTTAAAGCCATCCACTTGTGGTATTTCTGTTACAGTAGCACTAAATAACTAAGACATCATCTAATATAAAGAATAGTAATATGGTAGCCTCCTGGGATATGACATTATTCTTTCACAAATCCAAGGAGCCCCAACACAGTGGATAAGTGCTCAGCTGCTAACCAAAAGGTCGGTGGTTTGAACCCACCAGCTGCTCTGTGGGAGAAAGATGTGGCAGTCTGCTTTTGTAAAGATTATGGCCTTGGAAACCCTATGGGGCAGTTCTGCTCTGTCCTATAGGGTTGTATGAGTTGGAATCAACTCAGTGGCAATGGCTTTTTCACAAATCCCACCTCCGATTCACTAGGCTTTTAGTAGCACTCTGGATGCTAGCTCAAATTGAGCTGGCAGTCCATTAAATTGCCCAGGTTTTCATCACACACCTTTGTTGACCAGTTTTTTCCATTCTTTAGGTCCGTAATTCATTGTTTTAAACCTAAATACAGGGCTTTGCATTTTTTCCCATTGATTTCAAGCCAGAGTTCTAGCCTCAAGAGAATTATGGATCTTGCTTTGGCTATTTATCATATTAGTTGTTAGTCCCAATTTTACTTGGCATAAATTTAATAAACAAAGTTTCTCTGTCATTGACAAAAATGTCATGTGGGACAGAGACAAGGAATGGGTAAACCAGCCCACCCTGTAGGTTGACATTGATTAATCATATACTTCAGGGCTCTTGTGAAGGAGCCTAACTCTGTGATCATCCAGCCTGCATTTCTTTATTGAGTTCACAAGGCCTTACTGCATCTGGCAGTAAAAGCTGGAGCTTGGAGGTGAAACACAGCTGTGTGATCCTAGGTAGATTATTTGATTTCTCTGAAGAGTATTTTTTCACCTATAAAATGGAAATAATAATAATGAAGAATATGTAACATTGAGCATTATTCCATGTGCCCAGTATTATTGGTTAAGAACTCTTTTCCCATGAGTCCACCAGCCTCTTAGCTGTTAAGAAAGGAAATGTTTTCAGAATGCCATGACCTGTTTACCTTGAACCTGCAGATTGTTGTTTCTAAGTGCTCGTGAGACATTTTGTCAGGAAATCCACTGGAGGATCTTGCCCCAGAGATCAATGATGGATTTAGTAAGGTGTAGGATATAATTTTTAAACTTTGTCTTTAATTCTTTTCTGAAAATTAAAGACAAAGTTTTAAACTTTGTCTTTAATTCTTTTCTGAAAATTAGGACAGCTACCTGTTTATAGAGTTTTTGGCCACTCTTCCCTGTTGTCTTGAGGATTACTGACTTTTAACTTTGCGTTGTATGAGGCACCTGCATTGAAAATTCTCAGAATATCTATTACTATGCTCAATTGTTCTTAGCAGTATTGCTAAGGCTCATTTTAATGAATCTATCCAAATGTGAAAAATGAAATACGGTTTCCATCTTTTTAAAAAAATATATTGAGATTTTGTAAATTTTATACAGCAAATTAGGTTCCCATTTAAGTTTCCATCTTGATAAGTACAATTATTATCTTAACTCCTGTTCTTCCTCTAATTGGGCATCATCAGTCATACTGTCATTTGAGGAACATACTTTCCCAAGTTTCTTTACCTCCATATCTTTGTTTCTTCACATTAGGAAGCAGAGGTTGTACACCCTGTATTCATATGACAGAATATTATGTAGGCACTAAATATTGTGATTTTAAAATATTGCAGTAACACTGGAAAATGCTTATAATATATTTAGAGTTAACTATAGCAACAGATTTTTTTGGTATGTAAGGAAAATTCAAAGAAAAATCAGTAGGAAATATACAAAAAGTTCACGATATTATATCTATGTGAGAGCATTCCAAGTGGTTTTTATTTTACTTTTTTATATTTCTGAAGTTTTAGGCAAAACAAATATATTACTCTTGCAATCAGAAAAAAGACAGTAAAATTTTTAAAGGTTATTTACAAAAATATTTGTGGTAAAATACATATAACAAAACATTTGCCATTTCAGTCATTTTTATGTGTACAATGGGATTAGTGTCCAGTGACAGTAATTAAACTTGCCATGTTGTTCAGCTGTTACCACTATCTATTTTCAGGTTTTTTTTTTTTTTTTTTTTCCATTACCTTATAGGAAACTCTGTATCCTAAAGGGTTATTTTTTTAATATCAAGATTTCTATATTACAGCAATAAATTTTAGCTTATATTTTTCCTTCAATCTGTTATTATCTGCATTATGAAAAAGTTTTAATCCAGATTTCTATTAATAAAACATATTAGAAGTAATTAAGTAATTTGGAAGTAATAAACACAAAATCTAACATCCAGGACTGATTTAATGTATTCTAGTAGCCTCCTCTGGCTGGACCATATAGAATTTATGGGCTGAATAGATCTCATGGTGTTCCTTGGATAGAGATGTCCTGCCCTCTACTACAAAAGTTGGGCAGAAACTAGGAACGGAAGAAGCATAGGATTCTGGGAGCTAGCCCAGGAATTGCCCTGTAGGCTTAGGTTTGTTTTTGCCAATACCACTGTTGCAGCAGAGTTTTGCCTCTCTCCACCTGCCAGCACTCATCTGCCAACTCTTCTCTACTCTAGGTGCATGCTGGCTGCCAAACTCATGCTAATAGCACATTCGCCGTACCTGAGGTTTAGTTTTGTCCCCTGTCAAGTTTCCAGGGCTGGTTGTTTATTTAAGAAAGTTTCAACCTTGATTATTATTAAGAAACTAGTATTTGTTACATTTCCCCAAGGCTTAAGGTTTTCATACCAGAAGGTAAGTTGGGACTCTCCGTATATAGTAGAAAGAATAAGATTGGCCCATTATGTTTTCTTTGACTTCTTCCAGAAATTAGCAGCGTGACAAGTTGTGTATCTTAGAACATGAGTTTTTGCATCTGAGGATGCAGAGGTCATTACCTGCATTACCTGGACAAGTACCCAACCCTGCTGATTTCCCTCCTTCATTCTAAAAACACTATAAAGGTCCTCTCTCCTTTAGATAGTGTATCAGTGTAGGGTTCTTAATATTTCTTGGTTGGCAATAAAAGAGTGGGTTTTCGTTACATAAAAAAAAAAAAAAATCAACTAATTCTTTGTAATTACCTTGAGTATCCTGAGAGAAATTTGCAAAGCAGATATTTTCTGGTCTTGTCCACTTGTATTCATTGTTATTTAAAGAAACCTCCAGCTAAACCCCAGAATTTTATCTCAGTAGAAGAACATCTTGATTCATAGTAATATTATGTTGCCATTTATTTCAGTTATTTTGAATGTTCTGCAATATTTTACATTCTGCAAGATTTCCTATCCGCTAAATAGTAAAAACGAGCCCTGGTGGCACAACGGTTAGGAGCTCAACTGTTAACCAGTGTGTTGACGATTCAGACCCACCAGCAGCTCTGTTAGAGAAAAGACCTGGCAATCTGCTCCCGTAAAAATCACAAGCCTAGAAAATGATATGGGCAGTTCTGCTCTATCCTATAGCATTGCTATAAGTCAGAATCGACTCCACGGCACATGACAACAACAAACAGTAAAAACTTAAAGAGCTCCGAGCCTAACACTTGACATCAATCACAGAGTTGGTTCCCTTTCTGCAAATTGCACTGGGTCATAAGCAAGGTTGACCGATAGGCCCTGAGGCCATAGCACATGGTTTTGGTGTGGGGGACTTACTGTCCTCTCAAATGTGCCAGCCCTGGTCTTTGTGCTCCTCTCCCACTGACACTTGCGAGCTAAGGCCCAGAATTCTATTCTCAGGTAAGACGTTCGGGCCCATACTTATTTCTTGTGAGACCCACCTCATTTCGTAGACAACCTTGTAGAGGTTGGGATGGGAGAGGTTTGGGGTCTAAGATGTCAACTGGTCTGTTTGATTGCCATTTACAAAGACTGTAGGGCTCATTCTGATCTTCTCACTCAAAATTTTTAAGCTTCAGTATATGCCAGTGGAATAAATTGTTTAAATGAGGAGTCCTTAAAGGTAAGTTTAAAATCGTTTTTTTTTTTTAAAGATAGCCACTATATTCTAAAGTGCTGGTAAGCTGGTAAACAATGCAGCAAACCTTTATATATCAAATTATCTTACTAATTTCTAATTCAGTTTTAATAACCGGCATCCATTTATACAACACGTATTTATGCTTTTTTTAGTGGAAAACAAAACAAATAGAACAAAGCATGTTTTTATAACCCCCCTTTGTAATGTAAACCCGAGGTTTGGAAATTGTTTTCTTTTTATGGGTGTTGGATTTTTAGAAGAGGAGTAGGAATTTGAAGATATTTTTGGAATACTTTTCTACTTAATGAGCAGCATATTTGACCTCCTAAGTATAGTAGTTGTATTTTCCCAAGTATAATAAAACATGAAGGGACATCCAATTTGCTTTTAAGTGTAAAATTCTTGAGAAATTGGCTTTTATTCTTTTCCCCTACATCTGTTGGTTATATTTAATCCAAAGCCTAGATACTGGGGTCTTGCACAGGCTCACTCCTCACTTTCCCTGTGGGTTGTTCCGAAAACTGAAAAAAGAAAACAAGAAACAAAGCACTATGTGGGCATCATCCTGCTACCCTTCCTCCTCTGGCCATAGAGGTGACTCTGGAGCCCCGAGTTATTTATGGAATCCTGAGGCTCAGCCCCTGGATTGAGACTCAACCCCCAAAAATGTTACTTCCCTGGGTCAACAGGCATCTCTGTTCCTCTGAAGATTCCTGACCTCTATTTTATGCTGAGCAGCAACGGAGAGCTCAAAACAATAGCTGCAGCAGAAAGTAAAAGCTCAGCTAGTCCCCCTCCAGATTGGGACAATTCACAGCTGACCGCCTCTTCCTGTCCTCCGGCCTCATACAAAGGGGTTGCCTAGGATTTCTGTCGTTTACTGTGAATTAGCTCATGTGAAAGAACACCATAAAGCATACCTTTCTTCCTTTATTATAATGGACAGAGTTCAAATAGAATACTAGTATTTCCTGTCCATGGGTAGTGTAAGCGGTTAGCATCCTCAGTGGCTCATGGAGATGTTGGCCACAGGAGTCCACCCAGAGGTGCGATCTGCTTCTGGAAAATTAGCCACGGAAAGCCCTGTGGAGCACAGTTCTACACTGACAGGTATGGGGTTGCCATGAATCAGAATCGACTCGACAGAGACTTCCAGGATTGGAGGAGACCTTAAATGGGCTCAGCCAATTCACCCCTCATCCAGGTTCTGACTTCCTTCTCCAGTAACCTTAGCCGGTAGCCATTCAGAACTTCCAGAGGTGGGGATTCCTCCTTCCAAGTCAGTCCCTTCCATTTTTGGATCACTGATTCTTTCGCTGACCTCTTCATGGCCACATACTCCTGTTTAACTGCTCTGTGACTGTTCGCCTTATCTTTCCATGTGATTGATCAGATGCTCCATAAGAATGAGGATCGATTATTATCAATTTTCCCTCAGAGCTACACAGATGGGCAGGTGCCTGAGCCTGTAAGCCGTTGCAATGAAACCCTTCATTTGAACATGAGGGAGCACCAAGCAGAGCTGAAAATCACGCAGTTCACATAGGAGTGATATTGGGCAGATGTGACCCTTTGAGAAGCCGTCAGCAGCTAAGCCATGCACTGAAGCATCTCCTAGGCATCCATGCAGCTCGGTCCCACCCTTCCTCACTTGCGACCCTCTCTCTTGCTGCCACTGTGGGCCTGCTTCTCCTGCTCACTCCATCACTGCCCTCTGGTTTTCTTCTTCTTGGGATGTGAGCTGGGAATCTCGATAGTAGATAAACTGAGCTCTTAGAATGTGCCTAAAATAAGCACCCACCAGCCATCTGTCTGTTCCACTGGTGGTGGCTTGTGTGTTGCTATGATGTTGGGAGCTATGCCACCACTATTTCAAATACCAGCAGGGTCACCAGAGGTGGACAGGTTTCAGCAGAGTTTCCAGAGTAAGACAGACAAGGAAGAAAGGCTTGGTGATCTACTTTTGAAACTTAGCCAATAAAAACGCGATGGGTCAGAACAGAATGTTGTCTGATGGACTTAAACATCCCAACAATCATGGAGATGCCACAGACCAGGCAACGTTTTGTTCCGTTGTACCGTGGGGTCACTATGAGTTGGAGTGGCACCAAGCGAGGATTTTTAAGAGCTTTGAGATGAGCAGCATGTTTGGACCTGAAGAATGAGCATGAAGCTTCCATTGTGGCTGCTCCAAGGCTTTGCAGAGTTTTGACTGTATTCCAGCAACTTGAGGGCATCAAATTAAGTGATTTCTGGATAAATGAGAGTTTGATGTAGAATTCTTTTGAAGTAATATACTTTTATTACTTTCCTGTCTATGCAGTAATGCTAGTAAAGGTGTTTCTGAGGAAGAGTCCTGCGGGGTATATATGGAGGATTAATTAGGACATGTCTGAAATTAGTGCCACACATTTCCATAAAACTGATGTTCTAATGCTCTTTTTTTTTCCTAGTTTGTCTACTATGTTTATTTATTTTACATTGTGAACTTCCAAAAGCACATAAACATAAACTTAGACTCAATAGAAGCAAGATTCATAGAAATCTAAAATCATGACTTGGAAGAGTCTGGGGATTTTTTTTTCTTTTTGAATAGAATTATAGTTCCAAAGAGAACTCCAAACAGAGCTTTTACAACAAAGGGGATGGAGACATGAATAGGCGTGTTGAGGCCAAGAGAAAAAGGTGGCTTTGCTAGAAAATAGTGGTTTCTTAGTTAGAAAGCCTCTTAAGGGAGTGGCTTGGTGACTCTTGGTCCCCCGGACCCTGTTGGTCAAGGCCCTGTGGCCACAGAGATGCTCAGAAGGAACCTCTGTGAGATGGGCACAAGGAGGCCGCTAATGAAACCAGCCGATGTGGGAAGTGGGATTGGGCAGCAGCCAGGTTCTTTGTCAGGAAGCATTTCGAAGGCTTAAACCGTGTAATAATAGTCCACCCACCAAGGAGTAGCCAAGCCCGGACTTGCTAGGTTTTTAAATTTACTTGAAGAAGTTTCTTCAGCTCAAATTCACAAAGATAGCACAGTTCATTATGCTGTATCTTCCCCTTCCTCTATCCCGAATATGTGGTTATCGAGACAAATACTCTGGAGTTTATTCTATTTCTAGTCAGTGAACAGAGAAACAAATGTGGGACTTGAGTGATGAGGGTAAACCCCCCCTAAAGAATTAAATCCCCAGGGTAGTGAGGACATAACTTTGAGAAGAGAAGCCCAAGTTGCTACTTGCCCTCAGCACATTGCGGGTTGGCAAATGGAAGCTGAGGGCGAAGCGACTTCCTCCATACAACATAAGGGGATTGGATTTGAAGAACAAGCCTTGGTAAGAAGGACGCGCTAGCCTGCCCTGTGTGCACAGTACTGACTGAGCAGCTCCTTGGGATCAGGCACTGTTTTAGGTGTGACAAATAAAAGAGCATCTCTGCTGCCACGTAGCTTCCACTCTAGTAGAGGGCAACAGAGAAATAGCAGGTGAGCAGATGTGTTCATAGCAATTGCAGGTCACAAGAAAAGACGTGAAGAAAATAAACATGGGGTGATGTGACAGTGGCTGAGGGGCTCCTTTGGATGAAGTTCTCAGGGAAGACAATTCCAATGAAAGGATATTTCTCAGACCTGAAGAATGCGAAGAGGAGACTCCTGGGGAGAGCCACAGGAACCGTATTCTAAGCAAAGGAATAGCCAATGAGAAAGCCCTGCATCATGAGCAAGATTCAGTATTTTAAAAACACAGACATCGCTATCACTAAAGAAAGCTAGATGGTTGGAGCAAACTGGGCAAGAGGCAGAGTGACAGGAAAGGAGTTCAGAGAGCTTGGCTGGGTCAGGATGTAAAGTCTGCAGGAGTTGGATTTTATTCTGCGTGTGATGGGGAGCGATTGGAGGGTTGAAAGCAGGAGAGTGCTCTGCTCATTCTGGCTACAGTTTGGAGAATGGACTGCAGCAGGGGGTGCAAGGCCAGGAGTACTTGGGAGGCCATTATGCTTGTCCAGGGTGGACAGGAAAGGTGGAGAGGTAGATGGAGTTAATGGAAGTCTTGCACAAAGCTCTGACAGCACTGACGGGTAGATTTGTTGTGGGAATAGACCGAGAAAAGTACAGGATGAGTCCCACTGCTCCGCTCGGTGGTGGTGATGCCCTGTGCTGGATGGGGAGTGGTAGGTGGGATGTCATGAGCATGCGTAAAGACCGAGACATCTGCTTTGGTCACATTGACTTTTAGGTGCCTATTGGCATCTGAGTGGAGATGTAGTGGTCAGGTGGATGGATATATGACCACCTGGCTCAAGAGTTTGGTCTGGCCTGGAAGGAGCTATTTAACATTGGGTCAGAAATTGAATTTTAAACCAAGGGACTGGATAGGCTCACCTAGAGAGAGTGTGTGGAAAGAGAGAGCAGGAGTGAACTTCGAGGCCATTCCACACCTAGAGGTTGAGCACCCTAGAAGGAGCAACAAAGGAGTGACTCTGAGGTAGGAGAATACGTTCACCTGCTGTAAGAGAAAATAGTATCTGGAGGGAGCAGTTAGGTGTCTCATGCAAGGCTGAGGGGCTGAGCTAAAATTAACAGAGAAGTAACCATTGGATTTGACAGCATGGGGGTCATTGGCAACCTGGACCAGAGCAATTGAACTTGAGTGGTGTTGACAGAAGCCCCATTAGATTGGAGTGAGGTGTCAGTGGGAGGTGAGGAAGTGGAGCCAGGGAGTGTAGCAATTCCTTGAGAAGTTTCTCTATAAAAGGGTGCTGAGAACGAGGACAATGGTAGAGAGAGATTTGGAATCAAGGGAAAGACACATAATTGCTAGGTAAGTATGAGAGAGGAGAAAAGGGCCAGGGATTTTTGAGAAACGACTTGGGGTGGGTGGTGTTTTTAAGCTGTTCCCCAAATTACTGGTTAAGTATACACATGTCCCTAACACTGTGATGTGGACAGATGCCTCCAGGAGCCACTGAGTCTTCCTTGGACTTTGGAACAAATGGAGAACCCAAACATGATTCTCCCCAACTATGGCACTGGAGGCTGAGAAGGCAGTTAGCTAGTCATTGATTGATTGACCTCGTGATTAATTTATTCAGTTGTTCAGTGAGCAGCTATCTCAGAACCACCTACCCTGTTTCAAGTACAGTTCTAGGCCCTGTAGATAAAACACAAATAAGCCTCCCCCTCACCACACACACGAAGGAGGAGGCCCTGGGTGGTTTAAATGGTTAGCACACTCAGCTGCTGACTAAAAGGTTGGTGGTTCAAGTCTACCCAGAGTCACCTCGGAAGCAAGGCCTGGTGACCTACTTCCAAAATATTAGCCATTGAAAAACCCTGTGGAGCACAGTTCTACAGTGACATACATGGGGTCACCACAAGTCAGAGTGGAGTCAACGGCACCTCATTTTTCCCCTTGAAGGAGCTTACTGCACCTTCAAGCAAACTCCTGGGGGTGGGACATGCAGCCCCAGGTGGGCTTGTTTCTTAGGTACAGAATTTACCCATTTACAGGAGATAGTTGATGTGTCAGTTCCCGAAGAGGAGGGGAACTGGGATCATCAGGAGACCATCTCTGCCCACAAAGGCAGGTTCTCGGGAAGGAAGCGGGGTCAGGAGAGGAGAGACCATGGGCAAAGGGTTGCAGAGTATCTGGGGGCATGGGGAGGGAGCCGACCTGGAAATTCCCAAGGCCATGGCAGCTCCAGAACCATCTGAGCTAGAATTAGAAATCTGTGGCAGCTTCAGTTGGGAGGTTCGGCATTTTCTTTGACAGTGCTGGGTGACCTGGGGTGAATAATCTGTGACCTTCCTGGGGGTACACAGCATGGGAAGGCTCTGCAGCTGCGTGAAGGAAGCCTCTGGACTGTGTGTGGCTCCTTGTAAAATGCTGAGCCCTGGGCCCAGTGGATGTGAGTTTTAAGGTCCCAGGGAGACTTAGTTCATGTTTCTGCTTACCCTTGAGCAAGCTCTGTGACCTTGCACAAGTCGCTTAACCTTGCCGTGCTTGTTTACCAGAAAAGTGGGAATTGTGATTGTCCTTATCTCACAATGTTATGGTCGGGATAAATGGCGCAATAAACTCCACAAATGCTAATTTGTTTGTTGAGGAACTGCCAGGTATGAGCTCTGGGACCAAATGCCCTGAGTTCAAGTTCTGATTATATTTCTTACTACCTGTGTGATCTTGGACAGGTTACTTTGTGCCTCAATTTCCTGATCCGTATGATGGGCGTGATAATAGTACCTGCCTTCCCGGTTCCTGTGAGGATCTGATAAGGCAATCTGTAAGCTACCGAGAAGAGTGCCGAGGTCGAGATAAGCTTTAAGTCCCAGCTGCTGTTTGGAGGATGGTGCTTTCATATGTACAGGGCATATCTGCAGCTACGTGACAGTTTTCACTTTTCTTCCCAGTTCCGTCTGGTGGTGAAGACAGCCCTGAAGCTGCTGCTCGTCTTTGTTGAGTACTCGGAGTCAAACGCACCTCTTTTAATCCAGGCTGTCTCTGCCGTTGACACAAAAAGAGGTGAGTAGCCCCTACTGCCCTTATTTCATCAAAGTAAAAGTGTCTAATGTGTGAAGGCTTTCACATTTTATATGTTTGAGACAGAATTAAGTGGCCATTTCATTCCCTATGGAGTCCCTGGTTGGCACAAACGGTTAAGCACTCAGCTGCTGGCCAAAAGGTTTGTGGTTCAAGTCTTCCCAGAGGCACATTGGAGGAAAGTCCTGATGGTCTGCTGCCAAAGACCACGACCGTTGAAAACCCTGTGGAGCGCAGTTCTACTCCGAGACACACGGGGCTGCTATAAGTTGGAATTGAAAACCCTGTGGAGCGCAGTTCTACTCCGAGACACACGGGGCTGCTATAAGTTGGAATTGAAAACCCTGTGGAGCGCAGTTCTACTCCGAGACACACGGGGCTGCTATAAGTTGGAATTGAAAACCCTGTGGAGCGCAGTTCTACTCCGAGACACACGGGGCTGCTATAAGTTGGAATTGAAAACCCTGTGGAGCGCAGTTCTACTCCGAGACACACGGGGCTGCTATAAGTTGGAACTGAAAACCCTGTGGAGCGCAGTTCTACTCCGAGACACACGGGGCTGCTATAAGTTGGAATTGAAAACCCTGTGGAGCGCAGTTCTACTCCGAGACACACGGGGCTGCTATAAGTTGGAATCAACTAGGTGGCAAATGGTTTGGTTGGTTGGTTGGTTGGTTTTTTTTTTTTTATGTGTGGACTTCTTACTGCAGGAACCATATTTTTTAGAATAATAATTGTACAAAGATTAAGGACAGAATGTGGTTTGATAGTTAAAGAAAAGTACTCGTGAACTTACAGAGGACAGATCAGAAGCTAAACTTATCTTTGTTCCCTCACCTCAGCCCACACCGCATGGAACCAGTTCCTTCTCCTATTTTCCCCATCTTGTCTGGGGTCACCCTGCCTTCCTTCCTCTCCTCACATTATAGCACAGTTCATTGATTCTGATTCCTACGTATTGATTGAATGAACCTTCCTCCTTCCTTCCCTCCATGCCATTGGCCCTGCTTCACTTGGGGCCTATTGTCTCTCACCTGGCAACCCTCTGTCACCCCAAAGTGCTGCCCTGGCCTCTGCCGTTGGAGGCATTCTTCTAAAACCCAAATGTGGTCACATGGCTTCCCGATGCCTACCAGATAAAGTCCAAACCCCTTTTCCTGACTTGGAGGACCCTTCACCATCCAGCCCTTGTTCCCTTGCTACCCCCATCTCCCACCTGGGTCTGCATCACACCCTCCCTATCCTTGGTCAGGTGGTCACATGCTCTCAAATCCCTGTACACCCCTCTTGGTAAAGAATGGACTTTGAGTCTGGGTTAGCATACAGTAAACCGTGGCCCTTGTAATATTATGAAGCCCAGAGCTGAAGTGCTGGGCATTTTGTTTTGTTCGTTTTCTTCACCAACAGGAATTAAAGACTCAAAAAAAAGGACAAAAACTTGATAACTTTCTTTTTCTTTTTATGATGGTAACAGTAATATTAACTATAGAAAATTTAGAGGAAAATGGTGAAAGATGGTAATAAAAAATCTTCCCTAATCTCACCAGTCGAAGATAACCGCTGTTAGCATGTTGGTGTTGTGCATTGACGTTCCTTACAGTTTTGTGTATGTGTGCAGTGCACGCACACCAACCCAGATCTAACTGTCAAAAGGAAACTAAGGGCCTCAATAACACCCTTTGATTCAAACCATTGTGTCTCTGATTCAGCATTGCTCAGAGACCCACCTTCCAGCCCTGGATCCAAAGGCAAAGAAAGAAGCTTACTAGTGACTTTAAAAGTTTGGCGGTAAGTTAACAAAAGCTATCCAGGACCATAAACTGGGGCTCCCACACCTTTCCCAAAAGACACAGGCAGATATCAGCATCAGATATAGTCAATTACAGCCAAGAAGCAACTCTAGGCGTCTATGTGGGCTGTGTGAGGGAGACAAACCCTAGTGCACGGCCAGGGCCTGTGTGTCTAGAGGTAAATCCCACACTAGAGCAAGTTTCTTTCTGCCACAGGATGTTGCCATCTGGTGCCATATGGGAACCCTTATGGTGAAGAGCAGATCATGGAGCCAGCTGAGAATCCTTAACAGACTCCATGTCCATTCATGCACAAGTGGCCCAGAAACCAGAGCTGGCTTTTCCAAGGCCAGTTTAATTGAGTTTAGGGCCAAAAGTGGGTGTTTTCAAAGACGTCAAGGTAGATCCTTTCATTCCTCCTTGGAGGGTTTATCTTCCATCCCCCAACTCTGGAGGTTAATTTAGGACAATTAATGGGCTCTTTGTCTTCCTGTCCTAAGTTTCACATAACCCATGGGCTCTTGTTGTGAGGGCCATGTTAGGGGGAGCAGTCTTCTCATGACCTTTGGGTTCTCCTTTGGCTTCTTTGAGCTGGAAACTTAAGAGTTTTCCTTTCTTGGACTTCACATTTTATAAAGAGTATGGTATGGGGATAGAGGAGGAACCCTGAAATGAACCCGGGGCTTTGTACCCCACATCCAAAGCTCTTTACAGGCCCAGCCAGGGGCTCTCTGGGGCCCTGCATCACCCCTCCAGGACAAACCAATGGTCATCTTTTCCCAATTTGTTAAAAAAAAAACTAGTGGACTTTTTTCCTCAACTTTATTGTTTTTGCCTGTATAATTTTGTAAACTTTTGGCAACTGTTATCTCCTGTCTGCTCCTAAGCCTGAGCAGCTAAAAAAAAAAAAAGCAATAGTACTGATGGAAAAACTCAGAAATAGCTTATCATGTGTGGTTCAATAGCATGTTTTTTGTGGACATGTGTGGTCTTGGCTTTGAATTTGTAATGCATACGTATAACATCACCCTATTTTATTGCTAGTAAAGTCGTTCCTGAATCATATGATGGAGTTAAACATATAAATATGTCATGGTGTATGTCTGCAGAGAGCAACATGATCTCCAGGTGCATTTCCACCTAGCAGGTTTGGAAACAGCTCTCCAGCTCCCTCTCAGCTGGGTGAGAGAGCAGGCAGAGATGCCAGAGGTGGCTGAGGGCGAACCAAGCATGTCCATTCATGCACAAGTTTATAAATAAACCGTAAATTTTACTCCTCAGAGTGGCTTTAGATGCATTCCTCTGGGGTGTGGGTAGTGGAGAATGGGCATGTTAAAGTACAGGCTTATTTTTAATAGAGAGGAATTTATTTTGGATGGGGAAAACCATCTGATTTAAGAATCAGCAAGTAAAGTCAACAAACTGTGAGTCCTCAAAAATCAACACCTAAAGCAAGAGAAATTGTCCCAGAACAAATTTCTCTGGTTGCTTCATAACCATTATGCCCGCCGCACATGGGTTAACCAGAGGGTTCATTCTGTGAGCGTGGACAATTTGCTCTTCAGCCAAGAGTGAGCCAGTTAGGGAGCAGGGATAAAAACTGAAGAGATCGAAGTCCATCATAAACCAGTAAACCAGTTTCCACTGAGTCGATTCCAACTCATGGTAACCCCATGTATGTCAGGGTAGAACTGTGTTCTGTAGGGTTTTCAGTGGCTGATTTGGGGGAAATAGATCTCCAGGCCTTTCTTCTGAGGTACCTTTGGGTTAACCTTTCAGTTAACAGCCAAGCATGTTAACTGTTGGTAACACCAAGGTACTCCAAAGTCCATCATGTTGTTGTGTGGTGTTGAGTTAATTCCAACTCACAGGGACCCTGTAGAACAGTAGAGCTGCCCCATGAGGTTTTCTAGGCTGTAATCTTTACGGGAGCAGATTGTCAAGTCTTTTTTCTTGCAGAGCCTCTGGTGGGTTCGAACCACTGACCTTTAGGTTAGCAGCCAAGGACTTTAATCACTGTGCCATCATAAAGACTAATATTTGTGAATGCATGAAACTAAAAAGATGCCCCGTTTGATCCAGGCATTTGGCACTTTTGCTCAGAAGCTGGAATGAAAAAGCAGATTTGAGTTAGTCTCTGGAACATGGCATGGCATCACATTTGTCTGCGTAGACTCCTCTGTCTTCTCCTTTGCTGGCACCTTCAAGTCACTTTACCATTAAGGTTGAGGAACCTGGCAGGAAGACAGAGAGACAGTGAGTGCTCATGGAGAGAGCCTTGCTTTATCATTTTGCAATCATCAGAGACTTCCTTTCCTTGCCATCTTCTCTTGTGATGGTCCAAAGGAAACTGCTGTAGAACCCTTTCCTTTCTGGGGGAGCCCTGTTGACATAGTGGTTAAGAGCTCAGCTGCTAACCAGAAGTTTGGCAGTTCGAATCTACCAGCCGCTCCTTGGAAGCCCTGTGGTGGGGCAGTTCTGTTCTGTCCTACAGGGTTGCTATGAGTTGAAAGCAACTTGATGGCAATGGTTTCGGTTTTTTATTGTTATTGTTCTTGTTTTGCTCCTCTGGGTAAGGTGACCTTCCTTCAAGCTGTAGAGATTTGCCTCTCAGAGAGTAAGGCATATGACCAGACTGAGGAACTTATCTTGAAATTTCCATCATAAATCTTGAGTCCCACTAATTTGATTCAGCACTGCTTTTGAAGATGTTCCACTTTTCGTTTGAATGTAAGGTGATGAGATATGACATAATTCTTAAACATGTGTAACACACATGATTAACAGGAAGAAAAAAAAAAAGAACCCAGCAATCCTGTCTCCGGCTTCTGCTTGAGGATATCACAATCTGTAAGGCATCCACAAAGCATGGTGGAAGTTAGAGGTTGACAGAACTCAACTTCTATTTCTGCGATTATTTATAGCAAAAGTGTATAAAGTGTGTTTATCAACTGTGTGGAAAGATATTAAACATGCCGTGAGGAGCTTCTATTTGGGTATGTTAGATATCTTATTTTTCCTTGGGTTTAATATAGAGGTGTAAGAGGGAAGGAAAAGAGAACAGAATATTAAGGAAGCTATTCTGTGTGTCTTGTGTTAAGAGAGAGGGACCGTGGTTTGGCAGAAAGACTGGCCTGGAGCCTGTGTGGGAGGCTTGTGGGAAAGCTTGGGCATCAGTACTGCAATCAACTGTGATAATTACCATCTCTGATAGTTGAGTGATGTAACAGACATATATAACTCATTTATTTCTCAAGTATTTATTGAGTACTATGTGCTTACAAACACACCAGCTATAAAACAAAAATGGCTGTTCTGTTCTCCTGGAGCCTACACTCCAGTAGTTGGAGAGGGACAGACATAATGATTAAGTCTTCTAAAGTACTTCATTGGAGTGCCTGGGTGGCACGAACCACTAAGTGCTTGATGACTAACCAAAAGGTTGGTGGTTCAAACTCATCCAGAGGTGCTCAGAAGAAAGGCCTGTTGATCTGCTTCCAAATGGTCGCTCACGGCCTTCAAAACCCTATGGAGCACAGCTCTACTCTGCAGCACATGGGGTCGTCATGAGTGGGATCAGCTCAACAGCAACTGGTTTGTTTTTTTGGTGAATGTGCTTCATCAGTGCTAAGGAAAAAGAGGACAAAGTGCATTATCTCAGTGGAACCTCCTAGCAGTCCTGTAAGGTAGATCCTATCACCCCAATTTACAGATGAGCCTCCTGAGCTCTGTTTATTCTGCTACTTTAGGGCTCAGAGTCTTTCTCTGTTTTATGAAGGGGTAGGATTATATGGTTTATGATTCTAATGCAGGAATCTTCTCTCCTTGCACCGCCCGCCACCCAATACACCCACGAAAACACGGTATGGAGCAAGCAAAGGAGGAGGGGCACTGTGACCTGGGCCACTTAGTTGTGACAAGAGGCAGCTTTGGGGAAAGCTGAGAGTGCTGGCTGCTAGCATGGACCTAGTTTGAGCCTACCAAGGCGATTTGTGTTGAACCCAATGTTCCTTCCTCTTCCCCTTCATTCTTGTAAATACTTTCTGCTCCCAAAACAATTAAAAGAGAGTGAGCCAATTGGCAAAATAATTCTATTATGAAAACATTCTGCATCCCACTTTGAAATGTGGCGTCTGGGGTCTTAAATGCTAACAAGCGGCCATCTAAGATGCATCAGTTGGTCTCAACCCACCTGGAGCAAAGGAAAATGAAGAACACCAAGGCCACACGACAACTAAGAGCCCAAGAGACAGAAAGGGCCACATGAACCAGAGACCTACATCATCCTGAGACCAGAAGAACTAGTTGGTGCCCGGCCACAATCGATGACTGCCCTGACAGGGAGCACAACAGAGAACTCCTGAGGGAGCAGGAGATCAGTGGGATGCAGACCCCAAATTCTCATAAAAAGACCATACTTAATGGTCTGACTGAGACTAGAGGAATCCCAGCGGCCATGGTCCCCAGACCTTCTGTTGGCACAGAACAGGAACCATCCCCGAAGACAACTCATCAGACGTGAAAGGGACTGGTCAGTGGGTGGGAGAGAGATGCTGATGAAGAGTGAGCTAATTATATCATGTGGACACTTGAGATAGTGTTGGCATCTCTTGTCTGGAGGGAGATGGGAGGATAGAGGGAGAGGGAAGCTGGCAAAATGGTCACGAAAGGAGAGACTGAAAGGGCTGACTCATTAGGGGGAGAGCAAGTGGGAGTACGGAGTAAGATGTATGTAAACTTATATGTGACAGACTGATTGGATTTGTAAACGTTCACTTGAAGCTTAATAAAAGTTAATAAAAAATAAATAAATAAATAAAGAGAGTGAGCATCCATCCCAATGGTGTTAGGGATATTTTTAAGTTTCCAGACTTGGAAATCCTTAAATGATCTTTAGGGACTCAGATATCACAGCTGAAGAACACATTTTTCAATCAAATCAAGCCATTGTTTTGAGTATTTTTGTTTTAAAGGATGAAATAGTGCACATATGTGTGTAGTCTGTCTGTATGAGAGAGACAGGAATCATCTGCTGTGTCCCTTCTCTGGGCTGCCTGCCTTTGCTTCTTGGCCTGTCCTTCTCGGTCCTGTTTGGCATCTTTGGCTCTAAGTAAGCAACCAGGAAGCAGCTCTGGGCCCACTTGGGCCATTAGAAATTTTCCCCTGCAATCTTCCTTTTAACCACATATGGGAAACCCACAAGAACACATGTGAATGACAGAAGTTGGCCCTGTTATGAACACAGCAGAGGCACTTGGAGCTCTGGAGCTGCACTGGACAGTGAGGCCTAAGACCTACCGACCACATTGAGGGACTGTCTGGAGGGCAGAGGTGGTTACTTTGCTGGAGTTCTAAGAAGAGTTCCACTATGGAGTAGAGTTCAAAATAGTTTGATGATCAGTATGAGCAAGAAGATGATTAAGCACCCAGCAGGCTATGGGGGAACCCTGATGGCATAGTGGTTAAGTGCTACGACTGCTAACCAAAAGGTTGGCAGTTTGAATCTACCAGGCGCTCCTTGGAAACTCTATGGGGCAGTTCTACTATGTCCTATAGGGTTGCTATGAGTCGGACTCAATGGCCACGGGTTTGTTTTTTTGTTTTTTAGCAGGCTATTTTTTTTTTTATGGAGCATGCTTTTGTGGTCAGAGTTAGGGTTCTAGAAGCTTGCCTGGTTCTGACCAGCCGGGTAAGTTGGCCAGAGGAAAAAGCTTTCTGTTGAGTTGCTGGGAGACTATATCTGTGTCTTCCTCATTGTGTGGTAGGTGCCTGTCCTAGTTTCCAAGTGCTGCTGTAACAAAAATACCACAAGTGGATGGCTTTAGAGAGCAGATATTTGTTTTCTCACAGTCCAGGAGGCTAGAAGTCTAAACTCAGTGCGTGACTCTAGAAAGACGGCCTTCTTTGTCTATTTCAGCTTCTAACAGTCAGCAATCTTTAGAATTCCTGGGCTTGTAGATTCATATGCCTCCTTCATCATCAGATATTGTCTATTTTCCCCCTCATGTGCTTTCTTCTGTGCCTGGTCTTTGCTTTTTATAACTCAGAAGTGATTAGATTTAGAACACACCCGATGCTGATATGGCCTCAATAACATAACAAAAAAAACACTATTCTCAAACAGGATCACATCCACAGGTATAGGGTTAGGATTCTAGCGTATATTTGGGGTGGGGAAGGGGGAGGGACACAATTCAATCTGTGATAGTGCCTATTTTGATTTTGTATTTTTTTAAAAAAAATTCCTTTTAATTATCCTGTCTTGCTTCCCTTTTCTCCTTTTCTTACTGTATGTATCTGCCCTGCTGGCTCTTTTTAAAACTCTGCTCCAACTTAACCCTCTTCATGACTTCTCAGAGATCTCCAGTAACTATGCCGCAGACATCTTATTGAGCACCTGCTGTATCCCAAGCACTGTGCTAAGAGCACAGAGACAAAGAAGGCGGATGCCGTCTCTGGCCTTGGGTAACTTTTTCTCTGGAGATCGGGAAATCAGCTCTGGCATAACTAGTCCAGGCACCAGTGTTCGAAAACAAACCACTGGCCTTAGGTTACTTCAGAATTTACTTCTTTTTTTTTCAGAATTTACTTTTATCAAGCCAAAATAAGCAATGTACTTTGAGGTATTTATAGAGAAATCAGGAAAGTGCTTCATGTTCCATGCCACAAGGGCAAGGCAAGGCTAGGCTTTACTTCACGTCACTTCAAATGTTTATTTCAGTCACAGGAAAATGTGCGAGGAGGTCATGCCTCCTTGGCGGCCTTGCCCTGGCTTGGAGGTCCGGAATGGGAGTGTCTTCCTGCCCTCTTCGGGAGCCTGGGGATAACCACTCCTGAACCTTCCCCTAGTGCCCACTCCGGAGCCACCTGTTGCACCAGGCCCTCCACGGTCATCACCACCACAAGTGGCTTCCCTGGCGGACTGATGGACTTAACTAAGTGCTTTTGCCACTTCAAGCCATTTACCCTTCGGGGACCTCTGTTCTTGTGCTTCTGCCTAACTGCTCCACAAGATTATAAACCACTTGAGGGCAGCCTCCACCAGGCCCAGTGCCTTGTACCTGTTGTTATTATTAGGTGCCATCGAGGCAATTCCTATTCGAGCAAACCCATGTGTGCAGAGTAGAGCCGTGCTCCTTAGTGTTGTCAATGGCTGTGACCTTTCGGGAGCAGATTGCCAGGCTGGTCTTCTGAGAAACCTCTGGGTGGGCTCAAACCTCCAACCTTTCAGGCCAGTAGTTGAGTGCTTAACTGTTTATACATCCCAGGGACTGCCTTTCTTGTACCTACCAGGTGCATAAAGAGAATTTGTGCCTAGATTGAATAGAGGTTATAGACTGTATTTCTGTTCTGGACATGCAGGTTTCACAGTTTTTTCTGAGACTCCACTGCTGGAGTGAGTGTAAATACCTCCCACAACCCCTTACCTCGCGGGAGATGAGAGCATGGCATGATGATGGACATTGCAGAGAGTTCTTAACAAGAGTTTTCCACGTTCTGAGTGACCTAGAAGGCCCAAACGGCTGAACATGAATGGACTTTTTAAATTACATGTTTAATATAAAGGGAAATTTGCAAGCAAGTAGAGAGGCACCCTGACACTGAGGAGTATACATTTTCAAGAGGATGAATGGAACTTAGTATAGAGTTACCTATTATGAAATATTCTTAATTAAAAGGATGCTCAAGTCCACCCTAAGGATAGTATCAACTTTGGAATTTGGCGTCGGAAAGGCACTACCATCCCTGGTTGACAAGTCCTTGGATAATGTGTGATGAGAGTTGAACTGTTAAATTCCTGTTTCTGATGATTTTTGCTTTAATTTTAGGAGTCAAACCGTGGTCAAATATCATGGAAATCCTGGAAGAAAAAGATGGGGTCGACACGGAGCTGCTGGTTTATGCCATGACTTTAGTGAACAAGGTTGGTTGGTGCTAAAGCCAAAATTGGCCCTCTAAATACAAGGCGAAGCATGTAGACCCCCATCATGGGGGCTGGAACCATGGCTGCGGCATGTGCCTTCACAGAAGAAAACCCATGTCCACCCACACGTGTGTATATATGTGTGAAGGTCTACGGGTGCCTGCATGCTCTCGTCTTTTCTAATGAAACCAGAAAGGTGACAGCAAGAATTTTATGCTTCTTTTGCTATCAAGATGTCCTGTTAAAAACATTTTTCTTTACGCATATAAGTTAGCACATTTTACTGTATGGAAATAGTTCACAAGTCAGGAAGAAATGAAGGGTGCTCCTGTTCTGTTCCCCTTTGTATTGAATTCTAACTGCAGGAGAGAAGAATTCCTGGGGGCAAACCCCACTCTCCTCTTATGTGGTAGCCACACCTTTATGCCCCTGTTCCTTCCATTGCATTCCTCCATGGTCACCACCCTGCCAGACAGTAGCCCTCAGCACCTGTCCTCACAGATGCTGCTCTGTGGCTGTGGGTCCCATACTGACCTGGGATTCCCCAGACTGAAAAGCCCGGTGCCTCAGTCCCTTCTCTTTAATAATTAGGGGGAGGGACTTCTCCTGCTGAGTGCCATGCCCTGGAGCCAGGTACCACAGCAACCATGCCAGAGATCTTCTGTTTGTACTTTCCATGCTGCTGGGAGCGGGCCTGTGGGACCAACTGAAGTGATGCTGATACATCAGAGAAGACCCAGAATCTCTCCTTGAAAGATAGCTGGGCACATGTTTCCCTCTGATGAACTGGGGGACAAATTAATAGAAAGCAGCGTAATTATGAGGAGAAACTTCTCCAACTAGGTATTAAAGTGTCACACATACTCCAAGGATTAAAATACTGTGGTCTTGGCTCATTCCTGGTTGGAGCAGAGGAGCTCTGAAACAGACCCCAGGTTGGTGCACGACCAAAATCAACGGGGATGAGTTAGCTTCATTTATGATTAGGGAACGTTTTGCTGAATGGAAATAAAAACGTATTTTGATCATATACTGTATTTTTTGCAAAGAATGCACCCATGTAAAGAACTCCCCCACACATACAACACTTATGAAAATGATGGGTGGAGAGGGAGGGGGTCACGCACTTGGCAAAAATTGTATAATGCATGCATTATTTGTGTAAAAATATGGTAGGTTTAATTCCAGGTAGATTAAAGAGTTGAATGTAAAAATTCAAACCATAAAAAAAATGAAAAGAAACTAGAGGTGAAGGTTAACTGTTTTCTGGTTGGTGAAGGTTAGTTTCATAATAAAACCAGTGAAAAAGATTCCAAAGGAAAGGACTTAAAATATTTGACTGCATAAAGTTGCAGAAGATCTTATTTATAAAATAAAAATCACAAAATTTAAAGGCAAATGACATACTGGAAAATAGGGAAGAAAATGGTACTATCCGAAACAGATTAAGAATCCAGTAGAAAAATAGAAGACAATGAGGCTAAAAATAAAATAGTAAAGCAACAAGACTTTTTCCCCAAGACATGTTGGCTATGATTGCTTTTGGGGGGGGGGGCAGGGGGGTGCAGGAAGGAAGAGGGCTTCTTTCTTTTTTTATTTTTAAATAGTTATAGATTCATAGGAAGTTGCAAAGATGATATAATATCAAAACCAGGAAATTGGCATATATGTATACATATATATATAGTTAAGTGTTATTTTATCACATGTAGGTTTACGTAATCACCACCACCATCAGGATATATAACTATTCCATCATCGCAAATGCCTTCCTCATGCTACTCAAAAGTGGGTTCTTTCAATTTGAGAAAGAACAGGAAAATTGAAAGTGAATATTTGATTATCAACTAGGAATCTCTGCCATGTATTATTTATTTTTAAAAATGCTGTGTGTTGCCAGGGACACAGGAAACTCCCCTTCCGTCCTGCTAAGGAATGGGCACACCTTTTCTGAAGAATATATCTAAGAAATCTGTTTTTATTTTCAGATCTATTGGTGAATTTATTTTCCAGTGTATTTTTAAGCAATCTTCTAATTTTTTTTTTTGGACTTAAAGATTTCTGGTCAGTTGACTGCACTTTATTGTAAAAAGTGTTTCACATGTATACACAGTTGAGAAGCATCACTTCCAGGCTCCTCCCTGTTCCTGACACCCAGTGGAGAAAAACTGAAGATGATCAAGGTCATCTATTTCCGGTCATGCTCAGTCCCTGACACTGTTTTGGAAAACGTTGAACTCAGCAAAAATGGAATTTTTACACTCCTGCACAGTGTTTATCCATTGTAAGATGTCATAGGTAGAGGCCATGCCTGACTCTTAGGACTATGGCAGCACCCGGCACGGCGTGGCCACTGTACTGCCAGTCCCGAGCAAGAACCCCGTATGCTTCACCCTTTGCTTGGCATCATATGGCAATTAAGGTGTGCAAGACTTCCGTGCTTACTCTTTCTCTTCTGGCAGTTCTGTCTCATGCTGTGTTTGTTCTGGCCCAGGGGAAGCCCAGGAAGATTCATGACGACTTTACTCCAAATGGAAATCCTTTGCTCAAAAAGATCAACAGACCGCTGGCACCCATGTTGGTTTTGTTTGGTTGAATTTTAGTAGTGTTTGTTGGCCCAGTGAGTAAAATCCTCTGAGATACCAAACAAAATTGGAATGTTAATATGGGTCTGGAAAAAATTCAAACTCTTAAATCTGGGAAATTATTATATTGCAAATTGAGCTGTTTCTAATTTTGCTTTCAACAAAATGAAAGATGACTTAATAACATGGAATTTAACACAAGGTGTTAATGGATTAAACTGTGTCCCCCAAAAATATGTCTTGTAAATGCTAACTTCTATGCCTGTGGTTAGGAGCCCAGGTTGTGTAGTGATTAAGAACTCGGTGGCTAGCCAAAAAGGTTGGCAGTTTGAATCCACCAGCCACTCCATGGAAACCCTACGGGCCAGTTCTGCATTGTCCCGTAGCGTAGCTGTAAGTAGTTATCAGTGAGTTTTGATGCCTGTGGTTACAATCTCATTCGGGAATGGGTTATCTTTGTTATGTTAATTAGACAGGATTAATGTAGGGTTTATCTTTCTTTTGAGATATAAAAGAGATTGAACAGAAGCTAGCAAGCAGAGATAGGAAAGAGAGATGCCAAGCCACATAAAGATCGCCCAGGAGCAGAAGCTCAAAGTGACAAGGACCTTCCTGCAGAGCCAATACAGAGAGAAAGCCTTCCTCTAGGGCTGGCAACCTGAATTCCAGCCTTTTAAACTGTGAGAAAATAAATGTCTGTCTGTTAAAGCTACCCGTTTGTGGTATTTCTGTTATAGCAGCACTAGATAACTAAGGCACCAAAAGAAAAACCCGTTGCCATTGAGTTGATTCCGACTCATAGTGACCCTATAGGACAAAGTAGAACCGCCCCATACAGTTTCCAAGGGACCACCTGGTGGTTCGAACTGCAGAACTTTTGGTTAGCAGCCATAGCTTTTAACCACTACACCATCAAGGTTTCCACCTAAGATACAAGGGTGCTCTATTCTAGGCTGCCTAAGACTCCAAGACTGAAGCCTGCTATCCCTTTGTTAAACAGAGACAGTATCAAGGTAGTTTTCAAGGTCTAGACTTGTTCATTAGAAGATCTGAGAAGCATCAGAAATCAACCACCTTCTCACCCTGCAAATTAATGTTATATTCTACCCTGTCTTAATCCAGTTGAAGTCCCCTCAGTGGGAGTCCCCAATTTGGGGAGGCTCAGGTTTTGACCACCTTGTAGAATAGGATGAGGCAGCTGGAGGGATGCGTGACACGATGGATTACTATAGCGCTGGCTTAGAACATTCAGAAAAGGCAAGACCCCGGAGGGCCCTGGGAAAGGAGCAGCGCCACCAGGGCCAGGGGATGATTAACCTGGATGGAATTCAAGCTGAAGATTGCCTTTGTTTTTACATTTAATTTTATCATTTTTTTAGAGTTTTTTATATAATAAAATTGGTTTTTTTCCTTTGGTATATCGTTATATGCTTTTTAACACGTGTTATAGTTGTGGGTAACCCCCACAATTAGGATACAGCACAGTTACAGCTTCCCAAAAATCGCCCCTGTGTTTTCCTTTTATAGTGACATGCTGTCCCTCCACCTGTAACCCCTTACCTATTCTCTGCCATGCCCAGCGCCTATAGACATTGGTGTGAGCTTTCACACTGGACCACTTGAATGTGAGCACCTGTTTATTACAGCTTCTAACCGAGGCACAGCCTCCTGTTCTGTGTCCTTATTGGGCTCCCAATTAAGTAAGTGATCACATCCCAGTTATTTTTCATTAGTTTCTAATACCAATAACAGTGAGCTGTGTACTCTTTGCTCAGCAAAGGAAGGAAAAAGCCATTATTTGGGTAGAGACATTCTTTCCTATATTGTTGTTGTTGTGTGCCATCAATTTAGACTCACAGCAACTCTATAGGATGGAGTAGAACTGCCCCCTTGGGCTTCCTAGGCTGAAATCTTTATAGGAGCAGATCACCAGCTCTTTTCTGCCATGGAAATACTGGTGGGTTCAGGTAGCAGCTGATTGCTTAACCATTGCACCACCAAGACTGCTTTTCTACCATTAAAAACCCCAAAATAGAAGTGGTGGAGAAGTTGGTGCTGTGAAATGATTCTTAAGAAAGTGTTGGGCTTATGTCTTCCAAGGCAAGTTACCATATTTAGAATTATTTTCAAATATACATGCAGTGTTCTTAGGAATGCCAAGGCAGTGATATAAATAGGAAGTAAAGACCTGTGTCTGAGACTGCAGACCACAGTAATTTGTGTAGAATGCCCAAGTGTGTGAGGAGAGGAGACTGAAGTAGCAGCTCTGAGCCCAGGGTTTTATCCCAGGGTTTTTACTAACATCCTGTTAAACCGGTTGCCGCCATGTTGATTCCAACTCACGGTGATCCCGTGTTGCCGTGCTCCATAGGGCGTTCAGTGGTTGATTTTTTTTGGAAGACTAGATCATCAGACCTTTCTTCTGAGCTTTCAGTTAGCAGCTGAGCGTGTTATCGTTTGCGCCACCCAGGGACAACTTCCTGTTACTTCAGGTAAATCTCTTCCTTCCCCAGGCCTTCATCTCCCTCATTCATAAGTTTAGAGGCTTTGCCTAAATCACCTGAGGTTCCTCCCAGCCTGTGGTCTAGTTCTGAGTAGGGATCTGGTCTGACAGTACCATCCTTTTTTAAGAGGCAGGATTCAGAGAGAAGTCAGCTTTTTCTTTCTTGGGTTATCTTTTTGTATCTTGGTTGCTACTTTAAATTTCTCACGTATGCCTAAATTTCTTAGACCAAAAAGGAGGTGCTATTGAATTGAAATAAAAGGGAATCATCTTTAAATTGTCATAACTCCAGCTGTTGGTATATTGATCTTAGCCAGAGTCTGTAATCCCTAACCGTATTAGTTTTCTATTAAAAAAAAAAAAATTACCACATACTAAATTACGAAACAGCTGCTTCAAGCCACACGTATTTATCTCACCATTTCTGTGGGTCAGAAATCCAGGCAAAGCTGGGTTGTCTGCTCAGCTTCTCACAAGGCTGCAATCAAGGTTTTGAGTGGGGCTGTGGTCTCATCTGAGGCTTGGGGTCTTCTTCTCAGCTCACATAGTTTTGGCAGAATTCATTTCCTTATAGCTGTAGAACTCATGGCAGCTTGCTTCTGCAAGATCAGCAGGAGAATCTCTCTTACTTTGAATCTCTGAGCTCAGGGAAGGCCTGAGCCTTCTTTAAAGGGCTTGGCTGATTAGGTCAGGCCAACCTGGGATAATCTCCCCTTTGATTAACTCAAAATCAACTAATTTGGGACCTTTATTACATCTACAAAATCCTGCACCTTTGCTGTAGAATGTAATGTAGCCACAGGAATAGCATCCACCGATGACAGTGTCCTGCCCACATCCGAGGGGAGGGATTTATGCAGCCCGTGTACACCAGGGATGGGAACCTTGAGGTTTACTGTGCCTATCATACTAAGGAAGTTTTTTTCTCAAGTGAACTTGTCATCTGTTTTGCTTTGTCCCATATTGTTGTAATTGTGACCACTGGCTGCCATGTAAAAAATGCCTGGAGAGCCATGAGGCAATCCCCTAAGCCGTGTCTGTTTGGTTCTTCTTCCAGACTTTGTCCGGGCTACCAGATCAGGACACCTTCTACGATGTGGTGGACTGCCTGGAGGAGCTGGGCCTTGCGGCCGTGTCACAGAGGCACTTGAACAAGAAAGGGACTGACCTGGACTTAGTGGAGCAGTTTAACATTTATGAGGTAACAGAAAACATACCTTTTTAAAAATATATAATTTATTTTTGTTGTTACTGAAAATATACAAAGCAGAAAATATACTAATTCAACAATTCCTACATGTGCAATTCAATGACACTGATTATATTATCGAGTTGTGAAACCATTCTTACCCTCCCTTTCTGAATTGTTCCTCCCCCATTAATATAAACTCACTGCCCCCTAAACTCCCTATGTAACTTTTCGAGTTGCTGTTGTCAGTTTGATCCTGTATAGATAGTTCTTTAAAAGAGCGCAATGCTAAAGGCAGTCTTTACCATTTAAGCTAAACTATCATTTGGTTTAAAGAAGACTTCAGGGGATATTTTTCATTTAAGGATTAAGGCTTAAAGATTATCTCAGGGCAATAGTTTCAGGGGTTCATCCGGCCTCAATGGCTCCAGAAAGTCTGGATTCTGTGAGAGTTTGAAATTCTGCAGAACATGCCTTTTGTAATGCATCGTATAACTTCTGGAGAAATCAGAGGCTGAGATAAAATCCAGCCTAGGCCAGTGGTGCTGAGTGTGGGCAGCAGCATCAGCATCACCTGGGAACTCCTTAGAAGAGATACATCTCAGGTCCCACCCCAGACCCACTGAATCAGACCCTCTGGGACTGAGCCCAGCAACCTGTGGTGTAACAACCCCTCCTGGTGACGCTGATGTGCACTGAAGTTTGAGAAACCCTGGTCTAGGTGAAACTTGATAACTAGTTTAAAGAACACTCGTGCTGTTAACCACAGCTTCACTGAGGGTGAGAGAGAGAGCAAACCTACCAGCCACTCCACAGGAGAGAGATATAGCAGTCTGCCTTGGAAATCCTATGGGGCAGTTCCACTCTGTCCTGGGGGGTCACTGTGAGTTGGAGTCGGCTTGAAGGCAATGGGGTGGGGTTCTGAGTGTTTTGCCTCTGTCTTCACCTCTGGTCTAATAGGCCTCAGGGCCTTCTTCCTTGTCTTATGCCCCGTGTGCTACTCAGCGTGATGTATGTTATTTCTTTCTAGCCTCAGGGCCCAGCAGCACACCTGCCCAGAGTAGAAGTACAGTAAGTGCTTGAATGAAGGTGTCTTCCAAATACCACACGTTTTATGATGGAGTTTGCCAGATGCTAGGTTGAAGGCAGCACATGATTTAATCAGAAAGCACCTACCTTAAGGGGCAAATGCCCTGGGTAATAACTCAAGATGACAGCTGAATACTTTAGATACCAGAGTCAGGGTTTTTATTTCTTTTTTTAATTTACTGCCATAGGGCAGCCAACTTCAGTACATGCAGGGCCAGCAAGAAGGCCTTCAAGCAGAGCCAGTGTTCCTGACAAAATACTTTGAATGTTCTCAAACAATTGCAGAGAACTTGGTTGGGTTTCTAGAACTCTTCCTAATAGAAGCATACACGTGTCTGGTACCATGTGTCCTGGGCTTTCCGGGCATAGGCCCAATTCCAGGTAATTTAATTCCATTTAAGAAAGACAAATTTGGTCTATGTTTAAGTGAATTCATTTGAATTTTTTAGCTTCATATGACTTATCAAATACATATATTCATAAATCAAAATAGAAATCTTTTTCAAATCACATAGCCTAGCTTTTGGTTCTGAAAATGTAGTCCCTGTAAGTGGGAAAGGCATCTTAAGGCTGAATACTATGTGGGGGAGGGGTAACTGTTCCTTTCAGAAATAATTAGCTAATATGTCCAACTTCTTAAGATTCTTCCTTGTCAGAGGGGATAAAAACCTTGTGTTAAGAGCTGTTCTTTCCAGGTGTTTTTCAGCTTGTAGTGTTTTTGACTCTAAGCTGCAGTTCTCCCTAGAATCAGAAGAACTTGGAAATAATGCCATGGTAGCCCTGTACATGCAAGTGAAGTTTCTCTTTCTGTCATTGACAGGTACTGGTGATTCTAGAATTCTTATCATTAATGCCAACCCACGAATGAACACTATCCCTAAATTTCATGTTACATTGTCCCTGACTGCCCCGCCCAAGGCTGCCACTGGATCTGTTGGAAGTCTGTGCCCATCCTTCATGCCCGCTCTCCCACCATATACTCTTTTTTTTTTTTTCAAGGAGATAAATGTTTCATAAATGATCTGAGCTTTGGACAACCCCAACTGGATTCTACTTTATGCTGTTGTCTTGACAGTTTTCTAGATTTTTCTTTTCATTTATACTTTCTGATTGTCCCCATTTTCTTTGGTAAAAGGCAGTTAATGTGGTTTTCACTTTGTGTACACCCAGCATGCCTTTCTGAAAGGAACTTTGAGCAGAGTTTTATTCACTATTTAGATCTCTGAGGTTAGACAAGGAATTAGAAATATATGAACTCTGCTTTAGCCTCTAATCTTATCATTCCAAATGTGTGTTTAATAAGAAGCAGAATCAATACTTCAGGTCAGAATAAGTTCAAATGGTCTAGAATTTTTATACCTAAAAATGAAGAAAAATCAAACACAGTCGTGAGCCACACAGTGTTTGTTCGGGCAGTGTCCACTTGTGTCCCATAATGTTATTATAAAGTTCAGAACTCCTGATCAAGAATGGAACATAGTGGACGTAACTGGATGTAGCAAACACAACAGCTTCCTGCATGTAACACCTGTATCTCATGTCTCTTGTATACGAAGTGATTGCACTTCCAGGTGTATAATGGTATAGTACATGTATAACCTATAACACATATGTCTTGATAGTTGTAATAAATGCCTGTGTTACTGGCTTATGTATGTACTGTACTTTCTAGTGGTATTTTAATGTGAACTTTCTCTACTTACAAATAAAAAGTTTACTGAATAACAGTGTATGCTTTGACTTGTAGGCAGCAGCATCCAATCTCATGTATCGCAGGTCTCTGAAGTGTTGTAGCATTCTCTCTCTATTTAATTTTCTTTCTAAAGTATTACCACGAAGTGTGTCATGGCTTCCAAACATAGCAAAACCAGTGGTAGTGATAGGAGCAGCAAGAGGCAAAGAAGTATCGATCTGGAAGTGAAACAAAAGATATTCCATATAGCTTTGCTAAGTATATAATAGGTGTTCATACAACGTCCAAATCATATAACGTCCTATTTCACAGAACGTATCATGGATATTAAGCGACATGTGACTGTAACTGCTTAGAAACAGTAAAAAAAAAAAAAATGCTGTCCTTGATTAGGTGTATGATGATTTTCAAACTTTCTCCAGATGATGACTTTTAAAGTGTTAAAGTTGAGATGATAAATGTGATTGACCAAATGCATAATTTCTTTTTTAGTTTTTGCAGTTATCACTGGAGGGGCATTTCCTAGGAAATACACTGTCCAGTGAAATTTTGTAGATAGAGCTTTAGTGGAACTCTTATCAATTCTTACCTCAATCCTTCCAAAATTATGTCTCTGACTAGACAATTCTGGGATAATAAAATAGTCAAAAGATTATTCAACTGTGTTCATATATTTGAGAGTTTGTATAAAATGTATCCCCCAGTGCCCCAGTGCCGTCGAGTCGATTCTGACTCATAGCGACTCTATAAAATGTATATGGCATATAAAATGTATATGGCATATAAAAAGAAGCGTTCACTAAATTGATTGTATCCAAATGCTGGCGGAAACTGGGAATGGGGTAGGTAAAGGGGAGAGGCACTCCTGTTAAATAGCTCTGTGTCTCAAATGCTCATATGACCCTGTGCCCTAGGACGGGAGTGGCCAACCTGTCCTTGCCTCCGCCAAGCTCACCTTGGTAAATGAACACAGGTGCCAAAACTTTGGACGTAGAGGACGATAGATTTTGCAATAGCCAGGTCTTCTGTAGACAGGTTATGGTTATATATCTGGGCCTTTATATGACTTTTGCATGCTCTTATGTCAGGCCTGGGTTGTGAAGCATGGCTAAGAGCACTCACAACACCAGAGAACTGCCACTTTTGAGGACTTGGAACTGTGTGACTCCCTGGTTACCAAGTCAGAGGGACTGTTGGACTTGGTTGGGCCTGGTTCACCTGGGCAGCAAGGTGGCCCAACTGGTCAGTTCCACGTGATTGAGGAATTTATGGACATCCTAGGCCACTTCATCTGAGGACATGAGTGGGAGAGTGCGGTCATATATATTGAGCACCAGCCATGGGATAAAGCCCAGCCTAGATGCTTTATACAGGTTATCTTATGCCGTCCTTACCACTAACCTCCAAAGCAATACTGTTACCCTCACTGGGTGAGCTGGAGAAAGGGTAAGTAATTTGCTACAGGTCTCACCTGTTTGTTGGTGGCACAGTTGGCATTCACACGATCTTGTCAGTGCCAAAACGTGGTGTTTTTACCATCCAGCTTTAGAGAACCCTTTGCCCTCAAGCCGATTCCGATTCATAGCGACCCTACAGGGCAGAGTAGAACTGCCCCATAGGGTTTCCAAGGAGCCGCTGGTGGATTTGAACTGCCAACCTTTTGGTTAGCAGCTGTAGCTCTTAACCACTACACCACCAGGAGCTTTAGAGAAGGCGGGTATAAAAACATTAAAGAAGCCAGAAATACAGATGAGTATAGCCCACATCTGGGAAGAGTGAGCTTAGATTAGGAGCAGAGCTGGCTGCCGGAAGTGAGCTGAAGAAGAATTAGGTGAAAGAATGGACAGTTGGTTTTAATGTGGGGTGAGAAGCCTGCAGGGTAGGATCCAGGACAGCGTGAGATGTGTGAGCTGGGCCTCTGGAGGGGGTAACAACTAGAAGTGGGACTAAAATATCCTTGACAGGAGGCCAGGGTACCAATGAAGGATGGTACCAGTGGCTCAGGTTTTCACATGAAAGCTGAAGTGGTAAATGTAAGCCAATTATTATTCTGTACAGTTATATATCATTTCCAAGAGGAAAGTAAAAAAAAAAAAAAGAAAAAATCTTCTAGGGGACATGCTTCTTTCTGTTGTATATTTGCAACTTGCATGAGCAGGCTGTCTAGTGTAACTACAGGCTTCACCTGCAGCCCTGAAATCAGGCTGTGGATGGTAGCCTGGCAGCCACAGCAGCTGGTAGCCACAGCAGCTGTCGGCCAAGCTTCCGAAATCAAGCAACCCAGCTGCTGCACTGTCTTTCCTTTCAGTGTCATCAAATTTATTCCAACTCATGGCAACCCCATGTGTGTCAGTAAAACTGTGCTCCATAGGGTTTATAATGGCTGCTTTTTTGGAAGTAGATTGCCAGGCCTTTCTTCCAAGGTATCTCTGGACAGACTCATACCTCCAGCCTTTTGGTTATCAGACAAGTGTGTGAATCTTTGTACCACCCAGGGACTCCAAAAAGTTTTCTGGGTGAGTCCGGTTCCCACTCACCAGGGTCTGTGGCTCTCGCCTCTGACCAGAATCCTTGCTATACTCTTCTGAGCCCCTCTTTGAGAAAGCAAGCTCAGGAACGACCAGCAACTGGCCACCACTGGACGTCAGGTGGGACTCAGCCTCCTGGACCAGAGAGGAGCAGAGGGTGGGCAAGGGGAAGCTCAGGCCTGGGAGATGGAAATGCTGGGGTGCAGGGTAAAGGCCCTGTCTAATTACACAGTGGTCCTCAGACCTACTCATGTGGCTGGCTGTCCTTTTTGTGTCCACTTGATTGGAAGAATGCAGGATGGCCAGCGTCGCTCAGGCTGCAGAGTATGCTTTGGGACACAGGTGGTGGTAGAGACCTTGCAGTGATGCTGAGGCCTGCAGGTCAGGAAGAGACAAGGTTAAATCCTCTCTGCTTTTTCAGGTGGCACTCAGGCACGAGGATGGCGATGAGACGGCCGAGCTGCCCCCCAGCGGGCGCCGGGACCGGAGGAGGGCCAGCGTGTGTTCCAGCGGCAGTGGCAGCAGCGAGCACCAGGGCCTGGACCGCAGGAGGAGCCGCAGGCACTCGGTACAGAGCATTAAGAGTACCCTGTCGGCTCCCACCAGCCCCTGCTCCCAGTCGGCTCCCGGCTTCAAGCCCAGTCAAGTGCGAGATCCCAGTGAAAAGTAAGCATCAACCTAGCAGTGGAGAGGGGCACAGGACACGAAAGAGGGAGGGAGGCCACACCCCTCAGGTGTGCACCATAGTCACCTCCCCGCTGGCCCCATAGGGCCCTCGGCGTTGCTCCCTGCCTCTTCTCTACCATTAAACCACAATCCAAAAATCCCACAGAACTTCCCAGGGCAAGGTGGCCTGGGTGGCATGCACAGATTTGATCTCACTAACCTCATGACCTCTTTTTCAGCAACTTGTGTTTTTATATTATTGAATATCTCAGTTAATAGACGTTCAGAAAAATCTGTGCTTTAACAAATAGTGAAGAACCCAAACATAAATCTTAGGCCTAGAAATAAATGGTATGCCATGGTATTAGTGTGAGGTGTGATACTTGTGACAATTCATTGTTGAGTTAGTTTTAGTTAAATAGAATGAACCTGTATGAATTAAAAAAAAAAAAAGCTGTATTTCAGTAAATGCTAATGATTTCATCTATTCAGTTATTTAGCAAAAATTTTTATTGAGTGTCTGTTATAGGCCAGACTATCCAAGGCCTTGAAGATGTATATATGGAAAAGGTATGATCTCTGTCCTTATGAATCTCACATCTGGTGGGCTGAGAGAAAGTAAGAATGAGAAAGGTAGTAGATAGATCGGTAATCCCATGAGAAATTATATATATATTTGAAATGTAGAGTTTGACAAAACTATGGGAAAGCTGAAGTGCCTCCGTAAAAGGGAGGTGCAGCAAATGGGTGCCTTGCTGCTCTGGGTCTGGGCCCAGGTTATGGCTCCCCCAATAGTTGTTGTCCCAGGTCCACAGGGGCCTGACTGATACACTGGGGTTCCTGAGCACCACTTCCTACTGACAACAGAGTGGAAGTAGTGCTCACGTCACTTGGAGGGAGTGATTGCCTCATTATGTGGACCCAACTGGGAGCCAAATTTAGGTCAAGAGGCTAATTGGTGAAGAAGAAAATAACTCAGAATAAGCTGGACAAACTTTGAAAGAGAGCCATCAAGTTATGTCCCTTCCCCTGCATCCCTAGTGGAACACCCCTCCATCACCACCACCAAGAACTGCTCTGAGAGGTACTCATGGAATCACTTGAGCCTTAACCAGCCCACCCCTTTGGTTGCCTCTTATCCCAGAGGAGAGAGAGAAGAGTATTGGTTTTAGAGTTGCTGAAACCGTTCGTTAGCACATAGCCCAGGGACCCTCCATCTACAGGTTTTTCTGTTTCTGAGAGTTTGTGTACAGTAAATTCTGCTTTAGTGAAAAGGAGACCTAGAGACCTAAACTTTTAAACACATTGAGGAAGGAAAACTTCTACCATGAAAACTGTCCTTTGTGATCTAGGATCTTAAAAACACTTGGGCTCAACATAGGGCACCTGGAGCACCTGGAGCCTTCTTTCGGTATTGTTCCCAGCCAGTGGCTTCAGAAATTAGTATGGAGATGTTAATTGTGCAAGGGGCTGAAGAAAATGTACACAGTGGACTGAAAAATCTATATTGAAAACCACCAAAGATACCGTTGGGTAGGATCTTGGTGGACCCTGCAGATGTGGTCGCTGTTCTCTCGCTCTGTCCACTTGTCTTGTGTTTGCTCCTGGTCTATTTACTCCTGGTCTATTTCTTGCTCTTATGCTTTTCAAAGGTCCCCTATGCTGTAAGTTCAGGTGTCAAGGCTTTGTGACCTCCCAGGTTGACAAGACTAACAGCAGTGTACTGGACCATCCTGAGCACAGTTCACAGTTCCGAGGTGCTGGGCTTGGTGGATTCTGGAACTGTAGGCCCTTCTGCACTGAATGCTGCTGTTTTCTTTATTTTCAAATACCAAAAACAAAAAAAACCAAATCCAGTGCTGTCGAGTCGATTCCGACACATAGTGACCCTGTAGAACAGAGTAGGACTGCCCTGTAGAGTTTCCACGGAGCACCTGGCGGATTCAAACTGCTGACCCTTTGGTTAGCAGCTGTAGAAACCCTGCTGGCGTAGTGGTTAAGTGCTATGGCTGCCAATCAAGAGGTCGACAGTTCAAATCCGCCAGGCGCTCCTTGGAAACTCTATGGTGCAGTTCTACTCTGTCCTATAGGGTCGCTGTGAGTCAGAATCAACTCAACGGCAGTGGGTTTGGGCTATTTTCAAATAGGGCTAATTTTTTCATTTTACCTAAATTATTGCTTTAACATAAATTTAGTAGCATTTATTTGAGAACAATACACTTTCCAACTTATAAAGACAGATAGCAATTTAGAGATTGATGATCATGAGGAGACTTCAGCCATAAGGCCTGTCGGAAGGATTTTGCCCTGTGGCCCCAAAGTGACAGCACAATTTTGGCAGAGATGGGAGTGAGATAGAAGGAAAGGGTGACGAGAAGCAAAATGGGAAATGATTCCTGCGTGCATAGCTTAGTCACCTGCTCAACATCTGTGCCTCGAAACAGTACTTTAGAATCAAGTAGCTCATTGTGTTACGTTCCCTGTAGACCTGAAGCACACAGAAGCATGCCTGCCCTAGATTGCACTTACACTATGTGAGTATCCTGGCTGTACTCTCTGCTAATTTGTAGCATATGCCACATATGAGGAATTTTCGGCTGGATTTTATAACTCTATGACCCAATTAATGGCAACACTTTTTTGAAAGGAAGCTAGAAATAACATTAATGTTAGAAAGAGATTCATATTGTTCTAAAATATATGTAGCACCCTGAACTCAGTCCTTTTCATCATTTGAATTAATTCTCAAAACAATCCTCTATAGAGTTGAGGCAGACATTATTCTTAATTTACAAGTAACAGAGGGGAGGTGCTTTGTGCCCAGTTGCAGAACTGAGGGGCCGAAAAGTGGCTTAAACTCACATCTTTGGTCTTTGCCTCTCAGTGTCCAAAGATAAAAAACTATCCCCAACCACCTGTTCCTAGACATAATCATTGAGCAAAATTTGCACTTCTGATGTTTTAGAGATGGAGTTTGATTTACATGCCATGTATAGGTATGTTTTTATTGAGGTAAATATAAAACTTCAAAGAGAAGCTGAGAAGGAGAAAACTCAGTCTCCCTACAGACTTAAGCCTGCTAGGCTGTGTGCTTTCATTCTTACAAGGACTTAAGACACTGAGCTTAGGTTGGTTTGCATTTGTATTCTTAAGAAATAGACCATCACACTGAGCATTTGCCAAGTAAAGTACGAGTTTACTGGTCACCTGTCCCCTGAGAGCATCTTTGCTTGACTGGGTGTGCCATAATCAGATTAACCTTTGCACTGAAATTGTACAGATTTAATTGGAAGGAAGAAAATTTATGGTGCTTTCATTTGTTACTGAGAAAGTTGTGGTTGGCATCTAATTAGCAAGATAATGAGGTCTCTGTTTTAAATTGTAATAGTATATAATCTTAGGCCTGAAATGTTCTTAAGGGTTTTCTAGCCCAAAGCAGGAATCCTTTCTGTTATGTTTCCAAAGGATGGGGTGCACTTCCAGGCTCAGTGCTCTCCTCCCCAAGGTGTCCTGTTCCATCCTTGGGGTGCTCTGCTTGTTAGCAAAGTCTTCAGACCTAAATGTGCCTCCCTAGTTTCTTCTCTATTCATCCCAGTTCTTAATTACCCCTGTCAACACACAACAGGTCTCCTTCCTGCTCCGTATGTCAGTCTTTCTATTTGAACATTGCATGGGACTTAATATTTGAACTGTAAATTTTACCCTGTTGATTTCCACACAACATTCCAACCTGTAGCAGTAATTTTGAACTTCATTCAGTCAATAATGTTAGCAGTTGTGCCTTCCAAGTCTCAGTCGTGTGTGTATTTTAGTATGCATGGAAGAGTGACCTGGCGGCGAGTGGATGATGACAACAGGTTGGGGAGCGGATGGTGCAGACTACAGCCACGTGCTTCTATGGCAGGGACTGGCAGACTTTCTCTGTGAAGGGCCACATAGTAAATATTTCAAGCTTTGCAGGCCAGTCTCTGACAGAACCGGAGCACATACACATGCCGAAGTTCTAGATTAGAGCATTGCCCTCATGCCTTGTCCACAGGAGTTCATTGTCAGGGATTCTGGAACTCATTCACTGATTACCTGCAAGGTCCGGAGCAAAACAGCAGAGGGGACCTACGTCTCTATTATTCGGAAGTAGTTGATAATGGACAATGGATTTGCAAGCAAAAAACTTGAGCACAGTGGGTACGGTGCTGCATTATCACCCTTAACCTACAAAATCTAGGGCTCAGGAGACCTGTTCTGCCCTGGCCCCAGGAGGAAGGTTTGGTTAGCTCAGCGGCTAACCAAAAGGTCAGCAATTCGAATCCATCAGCTGCTCCTTGGACACCCTATGGGGCAGCTCTACTCTGTCCTATAGGGTCTCTAAGTCAGAATTGACTCACCAGCAGCAGGTTTTTTATGGTATAGGAGCCAAGACTGAGAGCATAGGCGTGGTCTTCAGAGCCACAGACACGGCTTCCTCCCTATGTTTGACCTCAGTCCTCTTATCTGAAAACTCAAGATCATGTTACCTCTTTAATAAGGTGGTGGGAGAGTTAAGAGAGAGCTGCTATTATTATTACCGTCACTCCATGCCCTGGAGCTTTCCCAGATATTGTTCTACTAAAGAAGGTAATTGTTAAATAAATATGGACATGAACCGGAGAGAGTGTTTTGTGCACTGGCATAAACATGCTAGAGGATTTCACAACAACCAGATTAACAGCCACTGATACGTGAGCAGCAAGTAGCTACTTGGGAAGTTTTATTTCATGGTAAATGGTTTGTTATAAATGGGTTTCACTGACAAGGGATGTGACCCCCTCATGCAGGTATGATTGGAATACAGCCAGGGATTCAGACTTAACCACTTAATGTCCAAGAGGCTGTTCCTGGCTTCCTGAGTATTGAGTAGTGGGCTGGTGCGGAGAGGATTTGGGAATGGGGGAACCTGCATTAAGTAAAACAGAGGCCTTGACGCATGCGCTTTCTGATTTCTGGGGCAAGATTTCTGGTTTCTCAAAGATTCACTTTGACCAGATTGCAAGTTTTTTGGAGGTTTTTACTTTGCTAAAATGAGTTTGGGAATCTCTAGGTTGTAAAGAAATTGGCAGAATTAAAAAATATTTTTTATTGTATATACATATTTTATATATAAATTTCATTTTACATATATATAATTTTATATACATACGTATGTATATACGTGCATATGTGTGTATATAGATAGATAGATAGATAGATGATTGATAGATGATAGATGGATAGATAGGTAGGTAGGATGGATGGGTGGGTGGGTGGGTGGATGGATGGATGATGGATGATGGATGGATGGATGGATGGATGGATGGATGGATGGATGGATGGATTGGATGGATGGATGGATGGATGGATGGACTGGATGGATTGGATGGATGGATGACACCTTCAGTGGTGAAAGCAGGCTGGAAGGAAAAACACATTTATGTCTTTCTATTGTGCAAATGAAGGAGTCCCTGGATGGTGCAAATGGTTACATGCTTGGCTACTAACCAAAAAGTTGGCAGTTCAAATCTACCTGGAGATGCCTTAGAAGAAAGGCATCTACTTCCAACGGTTACACCCATTGAAAACCCGGTGGAGTGCAGTTCTACTGAACACATGGGGTCCCCATGAGTTAGAATCGACTCGATGGCAACTGGTTTGGTTATTTTATTTTTTTGGTTGTGCAAATCAAGTTCCTCATGTGGTTGTGTATAGTGAGAACCTCAGGCTTTTAAATTAAAATCTGGGAGAACATTTAATGAACTGTTGGTTTCTGATGTCCTTCCAGCTCCATCATTATCTCCTGGACAGGTGTTGGGGGGGGGAGCGGGGTGGAAGAGTGGCATTTAGACGGAGAATGAGTCGGAATCGACTCATCGGCACTGGGATGGGTTTTAGTTGAAATGGGGAAAATGCTGCTTTGAGAGGCTTATGGACAGAGTAATGCTTTAGTCGTGTACAGCAGCATTTTATCATCCAGGATCTCTAAACAACTTGAAATGGTGGGAGTGGAAGAGGAGACCACAGCATAGGCTCTGATGACATCCTAAGATTGTTGTGTCTTGTGTTGATATGGGTGAACTTTATCCTTAAAGCCAAGGTGAACTACTGATGCATTTTAAGTAAAGAAGTGAGAGGGCTCTGTTGCAGCAAGCCTACTCCAGGACCAGCATGGAGCATGGTTGGAGGAGAGCAGACTGCAATGAGGGGCTGCACCACCAGTCCTGGGGAGAGGTGGAGAGGGCCTGGCCGGAGGCATCAGCAGGAGAATGGAGAGTAGAGGAAGCTGATGAGACGCAGGGAAGACACAGTTTGCAGAACAGTTTACATAGTGAGAAACAGAAAGGTGTCTGGGGGTGATTCCCAGGCAGCTCATAACCCAGGGTCATTAAGCTTTGGGAATTTTAAGTTTGAGTTATCTGTGGGTAGGTAGAAATTCCTACAGTCAACTGGATAGGCACTCTGGAACTCAGATGTGGAGTTTCAGGGTCATCCATGGCTTAGATGCTATGACACAGGGAACTAAAACAGAGTGAGCAGAGAAGTGAATGGGTAAATCCCTGGAAAAAACAAACAAGCGTGTGTGTATGTGTGTGTGTATGTGTACGTGTATTTATGTATATATATATATATTAACTGTATTTTCTGATTTGAGAAAGTAAATTCTATTTTCTGATCTTCATGTGATGTTTCAGGTTCCTGGCCGATAGTTTTAGGATGAGGTACAGCTAACCAATCTTCCTTTCAGAACATGTGGTCCAAATTAACATGGAATGTAGTTTTACTTCAAATGTGTCTCACAGTGCCCTCTAGCAAGGTCTCATAGATTCTCTACCTAGTGGGTGTGTGGGGGCTTAAGGATATGGGCATGGAGACAGGTGGCGGCTACGGCTGAGAGTTGGTGGACAACCTCTGCACATGGGTATAGTGAGAAGAACCATTTGCGTTCAGGAAAGAATCTGAAAGAAGGAAGAATTAATGTTTTCTTTTCCAGTCCTTAAACAGAATAGGCTTCCCCCCCTCCACCCCTGCCAGCCACAAAAGAATCATCATAGGCAAAGGCAGCATAGTATAGTGGTTAGGAACATGCACACTGGAGTTGGACTACCTTGATTCAAATCCTGGCTTACTAGCTTTGTGACCCTGAGGAAACTTCTTAACCTCTCTGTGCCTGAGTTCCTCATCAGTGAATGGGGTCATTAGAGTACCTACCACATACGTTCTTGTGAGGACTAAAGAATTGAACTTTGTAAAGTATTTACCATAGGGCGCCCAGCACGAAATTTGTTAAATAAATAGAATAAATGAGTGGATGCAGCTCTACAAGGGAGAGCTTGCTTTCCCTGGGTAGATCCCTGGAAACAAACAAAGAAGGGAGAAGTCTGCTCCTTGTCCTGGAGAGCACCCCGCAGAATCTGAAAAGGCCAGGGCACATTTGGGACTGGTGTCTACAGCCTAAATCCCTTTTGATCGTCCTGATAGAGAGTATTTCCTAAAGACACAGTAACACAGTGAGGAATTCAAAGACAATTATATTGCACTTCATGAGTACTCAATTACAGTATTCACATTGCCTCAGAGAAGTAATATTATTCCTGAGGTTTTTTTGTTTTTGTTTTTTTTTCGTCAGGCTTGTGGTTCTGGTTTTGTAAACATGAGATTAAAAACTGACCAGAGATGAGCCCCCACAAGGAAGTGGTCAGTCAGGGCCTGCTGCAGGCAGGCATTTATCTCCCAGGGGTCCTGGATGGGGGTGGCGGGAAAGCTGCTATGGCTGCATGCTAATGGCAAGCCTGGGGTAAAACAAAAAAGTAAGTCAGTACTTGCAAAGCGTGTTTTTTGAGAGGATATTCTTTTTTAAAAAATATTTTTTCATCTATAACAATTCTCGTAAAATTGCCTCCCAAATAGAAGGGTAAGTAATCTTGATCACGAAATGAGGAAGATTTCGTGAAGTAAAGATGAAGTACTTTTGATAATACTTTTGTGTTTGTTAAAATGGTGGTTGGGATTTGGGCCCACATTCCATAATAGCTTGCGTCTACAACTAAATGATCAAGCCACCACTTCTGTAAAAGAGAAACCCCCAATACTGGGCATGTATTTCAGGGTAGCCTTACATTAACAGGCTTCTTAGTCAGTATTGACATTTTATGAACTTTTGGTCTTAAAATTACTGACCTGAGTTTGATGAGGCAGGAATCCTAGCTCATGGGATTAAAGAAGCAAAATCATATCTATTCATTTACTTATTCATTCAACTCATATTTTCTTATATGCTTGATTCTGGGGATACAGTTGGTGAACATGACCCATATGAAGCTTGCAACCCAGCTGGTGAGAAAGACAATGTATCAATAAATATTACAGCAGTAAGTATATGTAGCTTTGGGAGAGGGTTTATGAAGGGAGCAAACAGGGCTGCATGATAGGGAGTAACAGGGATATAAATATATGCCCTTGAGGAGGGCTTGCAGAAGTGTACAAGGATGCGTGCAGGGATAATCATTACTTCACTTTTAATGCAAAAAATTGGGTATGGCTTAAGGCAATGGGTGTCAATGGGTTAGATAAGCAAAACATAGCATACCTGTATGATAGAATGCAGCCAGCCCAAAAAAAAACAGTGCTGTCAAGTTGATTCCGACTCATAGCGACCCTATAGGACAGAGCAGAACTGCCCCATAGAGTTTCCAAGGAGCACCTGGCAGATTCGAACTGCTGACCCTTTGGTTAGCATCCGTAGCACTTAACCACTACACCACCAGGCAGTAATGAAAAATGAGCTATACCTCAAAAAGACCAGACTTAAGGGCCTGACTGAGACTGGAGGGACCCCTGAGGATATGGCCCCTGGACTCTCTGTTAGCCCAAAACTAAAACCACTCCCAAAGCCAACTCTTCAGACTGAGATTAGACTGGACTATAAGACATAAAATCATACTGGTGAGGAGTGTGCTTCTTAGTTCAAGTAGACACATGAGACTGTGTGGGCAGCTCCTGTCCAGAGATGAGATGGGAGGGCAGAGGGGGTCAGGGGCTGGTTGAATGGAAACAGGAAATACAGGGTGGCGAGGAGGAGTGTGCTGTCACATTATAGGGAGAGCAACTAGGGTCACATAACAATGTGTGTATAAGTTTTTGTCTGAGAAACTGACTTGAATTGTAAAGCTTCACTTAAAGCACAATTTAAAGAAAAGGAAAAAAATGAATTATACCAAAAGTACAGACATTCTTGCCATATAAATGGCTATATTTAAAAAGATTGTAAAATAATACATATTTGCATATGTTTTTGAATTCTGGAAATTTATCCACCAAATTTATAACAGTGATTATCTCTGGTCAAAGAGGACTTAACTTTATCAGTAATATTATACTTTTTCAAGGGGAGTATGGATTCCTGTAATTACATGTTAATTTTTAAAAACCCTTTAATAAAGAGAATAGTGAGATGGGAGTGGTCTGAGAAGCGTTCTCTGGCATTTAGGCTGAATCCTGAAGGATGGGAAGAGTGGGCTTTGTGAGAGTGGGGGAAGAACACCCCAGACCAGGGGAATGCCATGTTCAATGGCAAAGGGAGGAACAGACTTGGTATACCTGAGTCACTGACTGGAGCCTCAACAGGCAAGAGTATAAAGTGTGAAGGGGCAGAGAGACAGCACAGTCAGCAAAGGCAGGTCCTGCAAGGGCCTTGTAAACCACTGCATGGAATCTGGTTATTATTTGGTGTGCAAGGGTCAGCTGTGCACGTTTGGAGAGGTGCCTGGCTGCCTGGCAGGCATTGAGGGAGAGCAGAAGCTGGTGCTGGTGACTATTGCTGCAGAACTACTGAGAACTACTGAGACTAGGCAGTGGTTCTCAACCCTGTGGCGCATCTAAAATTATTCATGCTTGGGACCCCACCCCTGAATTGTCGAATAAAATTTTTCAAAGATTGGGCCTGTGTATTCATATTTTTAAAAAATATACCTCAAGGGTGAAAATCAGTGGTTGCCAGTGGCTATGAAGAGACATAGAGGATTTGCGACACTCATTGAGAAAGAGTCAGTAGCTCTTGCTGCCGATCTCACAGGACCATCCTCCTGGACCAAGCTGAGCCCAGACCTGTTTGGAACCTGGTGGGAACTGTACGACCGTGCCGGACAACATGCAGACCTGAGATAGACATCTAGTTCCATTGGCAGTGGTCTTTGTAGAGAGTCCTGGCCCTTTGCTGATCTTTTTCTTTTCCTGTTACCACTTTTTAATGTAATCTGTTCCTCATTGCATCTCCACCAGCAGATGGTCAATGAAGTAGAAAGCAAATGCTACCCAAACAAGTCCGTGTGGTTACTGCTGATAATTTGGAAGCATGACTCGAGGTGGTAGAAAATAGAACTTGAGGTTGGTGAGAAGAACCCTGGCTGAAATGTAAGATTTGGGGTTTATCTCTAGATGTCAATTATCTGTATTTTATTACCATATTAAGAGTTGGTTGTGGTGTATTGAAGTCCAAAGCATATGAAAAGGCAATTAGAAGTTCCAGAATCAAACTGAGTCATGAGTTAGATATTACTGCACACTAAAACTCTGAAACATGTTTGGCCTTGTTATGGGGATTACATTTGATATCTGCTTCTGAAATACAGATAGTATCTCTTTCATTTCCAACTAGAGATTTTTCACTCTTTAGTATCCTGCTCTTCCCATTTGTGAAAAACATGGACACTATAATGTGTGTGAATAAGAAGTTCCATTATCTGAAACATTTGAAAGCAAGGTTGATCAGAAAAAAACACATTAGATTACTATGTGTACAATTTTGGAAGTGGGAGAACTTGTCTAATGTCCGTACAATTTTGTTTCTTCAGCTATAGCAGACCACCAGAGGTGGAAGCTCCCATTTTATTAGTGAGGTAAGAGAGCCCTTGGGAAGTTCCTGAATTGATCCAGGTCTCAGGACCAAGGCAAGGCAGACCCGGGGCAGGGTTGTTTTCACCTCAAGACACCATCTTTCTAAAACCTCAGCCTGGGACGGCTCTTGGCGTCCCTGCTCTTCTCAACAGTCGGTAGGAGAATTGCAGTCTACCTTCACCCTAGTTACTATTCTGCTCTCTCAGATGCCTGAGGGACATTGCTTAAACTAACGTTTTTCAGAAACGTAAGATCAAAGTGCACACACAAAAATAGTAGTGAGATACTTCATCTGTAATTATCTCTGGATCGATTTGCCTTTACACTTGAAGAAGTCTGTAGCCCAGCTATTGATTGTGTTTTTTTTCCTATTGATATTGTACTCTGCACATTTGAATTCTATTATATTAAACCACTCCATGTTTTCAGCAGAAATTATATGCTGGATTCATAGGTAGCTTATTCTAAAACAACAGCAAAATAATGGCTTCATGCATTAGGTTCTGGCCAAAAGTCTAGGTTTTGGGGCATATTCGATATCTGTGGGCTGTACTTGATACTCCTGCTAAACTTTGCGTACTAGAGGGATAATAAATACTTTCCTGTCTAAATTTGGGTTCTCACCATGGAGACATCAGAGCAACAGCTGGGCTCTGTTAGATGTCTTTTCATTCTCTTGGCTGGTAAAAATCTTTTGAGGGAAGTTTTTTATTATTATTTGGTGGATAACAAACCAATTTTTAAATGAAATCACTGCTTCAGTTCATCAGGAATTTGTCTTAACTGATTAAGATCATTCATTGGAAAATTTCAAATCTATCTTGGGTCCCTGGTAACCTAGAAACAACCTTAAAGTTAATAGAAAGTGTGAGTCACTGTGAAGCTAAGTTCAAACTACAACTTAAGCATTCACTAATGCCAAGTGATTACCCATGCAGATGGAACCCAAGGGGCACGTTATTTGCCTTAAAGTTAACAAAATATTTCTATGAAATATTTTTTCATCTAATTAAGATATAATTCAAATCCATTTTATAGAACTAAATGGGACGTTAATATTGTCTGTTTAAGTCATAAAGTGTCTGCTTAATAAGCCTTAAGACAGAACGTTCTAACTAGTTGCCACAAATGGGTCATGCCTGTGCAAAGACACTGATCCCCTCGGCCCTCATGGCCACTAGGCAGGTCTGGGATGACTGGACCCCTGAGCTGGTCTCTTAGAGGCCACAACCCGCCTTGTCTTTTTACCCTAGTATCCTGTGCAACTGACAGTATTTTGTCTGTGGCCTGTACGAGAAGAGGCCTGGGAAGCAGACTCAGGAGAACTATTGCTTAGAAGGAACGGAGCAGTGATGATGGAGTGGTGAAACCAGCTTAGACTCTGCTTTGGTTGCATCGGTAGCCAGGCATGGTGGAAACGACACTGGCCTGGACATTAGGAGACTGGAGTTCTTATAGGCAAGTTGTATGTGACCTTGACCTCTCTAGGCCTCATCTTCTTTATCTGTAACGTGGGGAGATTATACGGGTCATCTCTAAATTCTCATTCAATCTTATTCTTTGACCATCCTTAACAAGTGCCTCAGCCCTCAGCCCTGTGTGAGGTCGATTGTACCAAAGAACTGCAACAGGTACAAATCCTTACTGGATGTCCCTGCAGGCTGAGGCCCTGGACTGGGTCTTTTGGAGAATCAGAGCAGGGGGAGTAACTCCAGGCAGAGAATAGCTCCTACACGGACCCCACGGCTGAAAAGCCCTTGGTACTGGGTGGAAAAGTGATAGATTGGTAGATGGATTAAGCTGAGGCAGAGAAGATTCATTTAGGGAAAGTGGGAGGTGGAGTTGGAGAGATAAAAAAGAGTTAGAATGTTAGCCTAAGCAAATTAGACTTGAAAATTTGATCCTAAGTTTAGTAGACATGTTTGAGCAGGGGAATGTTACGTGCAAAATCCCATCTCATCTCCTTGTTAATTCCCTCTTAGCCTTCTGAGTTTTGTTCCAGTGGCACTGCGGATGCCTTCTACATTTTTGAGGCCACATCACCCCCCACTTCTGTTTTGAATACTTCCTGGTGCAATTAATTAGTTGTTTAACGTCTTTTTCCCCCACTGTCCTATAAACTCCAAGGTGGTAACAACCTCTTATTAACCACAGTACCCCAGTTGTATTGTACATAGCAGGTGCTCAATAAATACTTATTGAATAGAAGGAGATTGAGCCCCTGCCCCATAGTTCATATTTCCTTGCTTTTTAAAATATTTTGCTTTGTTACTTATTTTAAAACTCCTAACTGTATGGAACTGGATTAATCCTAATCCAGTGGTTCATGACCCATTGTCATTACTGGCCCATGTGTAGTCCTCTCTTAGTTAATTTTTATGTAGCATCTGCTTACTAGTATAAAGAATACCCATGAGACCATGGCCTAACTAAAAAAACTAAGAGTATTACCCCTAACCTACATCTATCTGTGTGCTCCATCTCTGGGTCTCTCCTCAGAGGTAACCAACACTCTTAAATGTGTGTTTATCATTACAAGTGGGTTTTTTTTTTTTTTTTTGAGCCCTGGTGGCACAGTGGGTAAGCGCTCAGCCACTAACCTAAAGATTGGTGGTTCAAACCCACCAGTGGCTCCCTGGGAGAAAGACATGGCAATCTGCTCCCATAAAGATTACAGCCAAGAAAATTATATGAGGCAGTTCTGCTCTGTCACATGGGGTCGCTATGAGTTGGAATTGATTCAGTGGCACCCAACAACAACAGTAAGTGGGGTTTTTGTTGTTTTTTAGTATAATCAAATATATGTATAACTAAACAGTATATTGTGTAATTTTGTGTGTGTGTGGTTTAACTTTATAAAAAGGGTGTCATATTGTATGTGCCTTCTTGGACTTGCTTTCCTCACTCTACATTATGCTTCTACTATTCATCCATATTGTTATGTGAAACTGTAGTTCCTCCATTTTCACTGCCTTGAGTATACTGTAGTCTGTTCATTCCTTTTTCTGTTGGTGGGCATTTGGGTGCTTTCCAGTTTTTGGCAATTACAGACAATGCTGCCAAGAACACTCTTGTATTCATGTTCTGGTACTCATGTACTTCAGTATCCCTAGGGAGGGTTTCTCAGCTTCAACACTACTGACATACTGGACCAAAAATTCTTTGTTATAGGGAGGGTCCTGCACATTGTAAGATGTTTAGCAGCATCCATGACCTCTGCCCATTAGATGACGGTAGTAATCTCTCCCTCCCAGTTGTGACAACTGTAAAAAATGTCTCCAAAAATTGCCACATGTCCTCTAAGAGGCAGAACCATCTTGGTTAAGAACAGCTGCCCTAGGCTATATACTAGGAGTGGTATTGCTGGATTATATGAATATTTAACTTAAGAACATAGAGCCAGTTATTTTGCCAAAACAGTTATATCAGTATATACTCCTATCAGCAATATTTAAGAGCCAGTTGATCTGATAATTTGATATTATCAGGTTTCTTAATTTTTGCCAAGTAGTTAAAAAAAAAATGGCATCTCACTGTGGTCTTGATTTATAATTCCCTGATATCTAGTGAGGTCAAATGATTCTTCATAATTGACCATGTTCATGTATTTATGTAGTTTTCCCACTTTTATAGTTATCTTTTTATTGATTTTTATAAAATAATATACTATTATATAGTCTTGATGCGAGCTTATGTCCATTCACTCTCTTGCAAATGCCTTCTCCCAGTTTGTTGACTTCTCCTCATCCTGATTGCTTTGGTCCTAGAACGTGCATTAACTTTGTTTTAAATGTCTTTCTTGTGCTTTTGAAGCAGCTCAGCAACATTCAGTTTCCCTTTTGTTTGTTTTATGAAGCCTAAGAAATGTGACATCAGCCTGAAACCCAAACTTGGGAAAATTAAATTGGCTTTGATGAAAACTGTGCCCTGCAAAATTGGTCAGGCTATAGGCCTCTGAGTTGCTTTCCCAATGTGAAAAAGGGTGGCCTGAAATCTGGGACTGTTTGTGGTGAAATGGAAAATACCTGATGGGTTCAGAGCAGGCCTGTGCCCTGGAGTAACTATTGCTCAATTAAAAACAAGCAAACCAAAAGTAAGTCAGGCCCTTAGATGTACTTGAAAGCCAAAGGCCAAGCACTCAGAATTCCTTAGCACAAATATAAATAAAGTTATACTTTAAGAGAAAATCTAGCTTGAGAAAAAGCAAAGTTGTCTGAATTAAACCTTCCATTTTAAATACTATCAGCATAAAAAATCACTCTATTTTACTGATTTCATCATAGGCTAAAACTGCATAAAATCAAGCATAGCTAGTCCTGTGCTGTACGAGAGGGTGCTTCTTTCTCTACCCCTTTTCATTGCAGGGCAAGTCCAAGGCTTTGATCATAGAGCCTCCTGGAGCAGTGCCTCTCAACTACTGCTTCTAAGTGATTTCACTGTGCTGCCTGCCCTTGATCTTGCCCTGCAACTCATGATGGCAAAGTTCCAACACATACAAGCCATGTGGTGATTTAATGCGGGATCTGAGATTGCTCAGCCCAAAGAGGAGACACCTCGGAATGTGAGCCAGGACAGTTTTCTTTAAACATCTATGGAACAGCTACATGGAAGAGAGGGACATAAAAAAGACAGAGCTTAGATAGGCGGACGTTATCAAAGGGAAAGTGTTGCTGTACATCACTGGTGGGGAATGCTTTGCAGACTACTGGGCCCTCTTCCTTAGGGAATCAAACAGAGTCATGAGTGTTTATGTGGAGATGTTGGAGAGAGATGTCTTCAGAGGGCCCTAAAGACAGCGATGATGAAAATAATTTTGATAGCTAATAGCTAAAGTATCCTGCTTTGCTTACTATGTGTCAAACCTTCTCTAAATGCTTTTACATATTTATCTCATATCCAGCAACTTTTCTGAATTCATGTATTAATTGTAAGACTTTGGATGGGCCTCACTTACAGATAGCCCTCCTCCACTAGAAGCCACAGGAAGCTCGAGACTTAGGATGTCCTTATAGCTAGTCACCTCTTAGCGTGCCAGGAGAAATGCCAGGAGTGGCACAGCTTGGCTCAACCTGGACCATGTACCCACCCTTGAAGTGGGGGTAGTCAGCCCCCTGAGCCACATTTACTGAGAATGAAGGAGTGGCAGGCAAAAACCCTACGTCCACCATGGAGGTTAGTCATTGTCAGATTGGCCTGACTTCAATGGTTTTTCACTAAATGGGATTCAGTAAAGACACAAGGACTCTGTGGTTGCTGCAGGAGCTGGCCGTCATCAACAACATTCACTGGATGATTCTGTATGGAGGAGGAAAGCCACACAGGAGGCCTGCCCAAGGCCAGAAGCGCGCGCGTGCGTGCGTGCGTGTGTGTGTGCGCGTGTTGGGGGGGCAGTACTGTAGCATCCAGCCATCTGTACAAAGAAATTTGGCTGGTGCTGGGCTATTGCATCTCCACATTGTAAAATTTCCCATCTGAAGACTGTTCTCTCACTCCTAGCAGACTCTGTGTGCTTTGTTCATTTCAGCCAGCTGTATTTATTTTTCTTCAGTTTCCTGTTTGTCTGTAATGCTCATATCACTTTTCCATCTTGTCTCTGTGTGCATTTCTCTTTGCCTGGCCTCATCTCAGGATTGAGGAGGAGGAGGAGGAAGATGAGCAGCCAGTTACGGAGCCCAATTCAGATGAAGAGAGAGAGGACCCTGTTCCTTGTCAGGGCGAGGACAGGTACCAAGGGCCAGGCCCTCCCAGGCTCACACTAAAGTCCCGAAGCTCCTTCTTAATCAATAGTTAGCAGCCACCTTGTAGTAAACTCCTCCCTTACTAGCTCTCCTGGCAGACCTCTACTTACCCTGTGCACAGAGCCATAGAGCACCTAGTTTTATAGAAATAAGTGAGCATGCTTTCATTATACAACTGCACTTGTATCTAAATACTACCTTCCTACACCATGATTTTTGGAAAAATCACCCAATTGGGTTTTCCCCTCACTGTTCCGCCTCTCACTGAGTGCTTTAGCTCGATCAGATTCACAGTTACTAAAAGAGTATTCATCTCTGCCCAGAAAATGTTAGCCCCTTCAGCACTGTAACACTACTAATTCCGTGTGTCCCTTTTTCTTCCTATCAGTGTTGCCAATCCAGTATAAGCTAAAATGTGTGGGTAATTACTGTGTCCATCATTCAAGTTCATTTTTTATCTAAATGCACAGGAATATTTTTTGCTCCTTGCAATGTAGAAAAATTTCAGTGTTTATTTTCATGCCCAGAAAACTAACCTAGCTCTCCAGCCCTTTGGGGAGTTTGTTGTGCTCTGCTTTTCCTCACCAAGGTGCATCCTTTCTGTCTCGGGCTACGTTAACGGACACAGGCACCTTGCAACTTTTTTATTTCACTGGTATCTTCCCGAAATGAAGTCTGTATAAAATATAAACATTGATGATGGGTAATTTTAACTTTTAATATCCAAAAGTAGTCTTAAAATTGAATTATTTTCTTTCATTTAATTGACTACCACTGCAAGTTGATGTTTTAGTTTATCCCTCCAAACAGGCAAAATCAAAAGGATCTTGGAAATCAAAAGGATCTCGGATGAATTACAGTTAGACCTTTTCCTCTTGCGAGCCTCAAAGTTAACGTGATTCTGTGTTGACGATGCCTCATCTGCCATGTTGGCAGTGCACGTGGCAGTTCTCACAAGGGTTCACTGGACAGTGAGACTCCCACAGTTGCCCGTGGTGGTAGAATAGCATGTGAACTGACAAACTAAAGGTTGTCTGCTCCCTTTGGAAATGTCTGTTAAAAAGCCAGCAGGGTGGGTGTGGAGAGAGAAAAGGAATGAGCTGGTGATAGAGAATTAGCCACACATGTCAGAATGAGAGGGACAGAAAGATCAGCATTAAATAGAGCCCCCACCCCACCCATGCTGATCTGCCCCGCTTGGGGGTGGTGATTCATTAGTTGGGGGTGCTCTGGGAGGGGAGGGGGCCTGGTTGACGGTGTCATGTTAGGTCTAAAATTAGCCCCAGGAAATTACACAGATCCTTATGTTTTTTTCAATCAATACACCGGTACCACTCTATATGTGTTGAAAAGTACATGCTCTGCCCCACTCAGATGAATCCTTAAGCTCTCAGACACCCACAGGGATCCATGTCTACAGACCATTTGGAAGACCATACCTGCCTGGAAAGGGAAGCCTTCAAAGACATGCCTTTTTAAGTTATGCTGCCTCTGCATAGGATTGTTATATACACAGGTAGATGGCTGTTTGTCTTCCTCTCAGAAGTGTCTTTTCCAGACTCTCTGACTACACTGTTGCTCCAGGGCACCCTTGGTCAGAGACTGTGGTTGGGCGACTCAGTTCTAGGCAATAAAGGTGTGCGTATTAAACACTAGGCCTTAACCCTGAAGGTACTAAGACGTTCCTTAATCTTGATTAGTCAAAAAAAAAAAAAAAACCCAAACCAAACCCAGTGCCATCGAGTTGATTCCGACTCATAGCAACCCTATAGTAGATGGTCTTTATTCTCCAGGGTAGCCTTTCAAGTGGCAGGAAAGATTCCCCCCTTAATTCTGCCTGTGCTTTGTATGCCCACCTATGTGCCAGGTACTGGGCTGGGCTCTCTGCAACGTGATGTCATCCGGCCCTCTCACCCACCCAAGCAAACAGGTATGACCTCGTCCTTATATACAGGAAAAGAAAACAGCTCCTACCTATGCCCAAATGGGTATGGCTGAGAGTAATTTCTACTTATTGAGCAAAGTTCTCTGAGAGAAGGACTGTTTTGAAAAGTGCAGAGTTTAACAAATTCTCATAACATAAAGGTGTGTGTCAGCATATCTGAGTGCTTTCAATCCAGTCCCCTGAAGATGGAAAGGTTTTCTGACGTAACTGTGGCTAAATTAGTCCCGCCTGAAGGAGTGTGGATGTTTAGGGCTTCATGGTAGAGATAGACTCTAGGGAAAGCATGAAATGGGCGAAGTTTGTCTTCTTCATCCTGGCCTCTCCTTTTCTGCTCTTTGTATTCCTTGCTGGCATTTCTTTTCCTTTCCCTTTATCCATACCTGCCTTCATGAAAGAATTTGAAAACAGTTATAAACATATATAAAAGTACATAAACCTAAAGTATAGGTCTTTATGGGATACCTCTTTCTCGAGGTTTGGCTAGATCTTCTATATGACTGAGACAAAGAAATGAGGCTCAATTTGTGGAGATTCAGGTACCAGCACAACCAGTGGAGAGAAACTTGTGGAAAAGGGGTGTGCAAAAGAGCCTTTGGGAGCCATTAAATTCTCTCGCAAAGGCCAACATGTTCCCAGAGGCCAGACCTGGTCTGGGGAGATGGTTCTTTGCACTCTGCAAGTTTTACCTCCTAGATGGGCAAACCCAGGGCACCAGGATTAGCAGACCAAAGCTTCTGGCAATGGGCTGCAATTTAAGAAATGCAGCTGGACTCTGAAGTAAGTGGCCATAACAGTAGTGGATCTTTACATGTCTTTTTCTCCTTCCTAACCTCCACACCCTCTCTCCTAATCTCTTCTTCCCATTTTTTTCTCCCTTCCCTTCCTCTCCCTCCTGGTGGACCTCTTCTTTGCAGCGAGCCTAGCCCTGCCACAGAGCAGAACCCTACTGCAAAGGATGCTGCTCCCAACAGGCCAGCCCTCCCAGCTGCCCCAAGCGCAGCCTCCCAGGGCGAGTGGCTTCCAGCCAGCACTGCAGTGGGGAACTCCTCGGACAGTGGGTCCTCAGGGCCTGAGTCCACCATCTGGACCACCCAGCCTGCCCTGCTGCTCCCGACCCCAGCCTCGGCCTCAGCCTCTCGGCCCACCTCCACCTCCACTGCAACTGGCCCCCTGAAGGCATCACCGACCATAGAAAAGCTGCCCTACGTGCCCCACAGCCCCTTCCATCTCTTCTCCTATGACTTTGAGGAGTCTCCCTTATCCACGAAAGAAAAGGAAGCAGAGCCCCAGAGGGAAAACAGGTAGATCTGGCCTGCGTGGAGGCCCTGTTTGAGGTTAACCAGGAAGACTACCACAGAGTGTTTACTGCATCCTTTGGCATGTTCTCTGCCATGTTTATGTGGATTTCAGAGCAGAGAGCAGTTGCGCCATAAATGAATTTCTTGAACTGCTGACTAAGATGCAGAAAAAAATTGCCATCTGTTTGAGTTAAGGAGCTCTCATAATACAATTAGAAATAATGGATTTTTTTAAAGTAAGATTTTAAAAAATATGTATGATCTATCAAAATCTATACATCTTGTACCCATCCCTCTGGCCTGGGGTCTTTTTTGACCTACAGAATACAGCAGGGTGCTTTGCCATGTTTCCATGCAACATTCTGAGCAGGGTTTTCCTTCCTTTAACAGTTCCTCAGATTCCGGCCATTTGAGCACATATTCTGCCTCTGAGCCTTACAACTTCCGGTCTTTCTCTTCTAATAGGTGGGTGTCTTTTCTTTATTTTCTTTCCCTTTTCTATAACTTTCTGTTTTATATTCTAATGTATGCATTTTCCTTTTCAAAGATTGCTCATTGCTTTCCATAAGATGACCAAAAAATTGCAGTCTGAATCACTTTATGGGCATTTATGTAATTGTATTTACCTATGAACACTTTTTTTTTATGAACACTAGGAGCCCTGGTGGCATAGTGCTTAAGAGCTCAGCTGCTATCCAAAAGGTCTGCAGTTCAAATCCACCAGCCACTGCTTGGAAACCCTAGGAGGCAGTTTTACCCTGTCCTATAGGATCGCCGTGAGTTAGAATCGACTCAATGGCACCCAACAACAACAACATGAAAATTTAGTAACTCTTGAACATAAAAACCAGTTCATTCCTTGCTCACTACAACCCAGGATACAGAGGCGGAGCGAGGTGTGCAAAGCAGAACTCCCCAGGGAATTTTTGCGGGCCCTGGTCCACGTGCCATCTGCCTGACCTTCACCCTGCATGAATGAGGAATTCTGCCAGAGTGGGGAACAGGGCAGAGAGGGTTTGCATATTTTTAAAACTCAATTGTTCAAAATGGGTAGTTGGTAATTCTGATAATTGGTATTATCTTAGAGTAATAACAGCTAATGCTCATTTATTGAGTGTTGATGAGCCAAATTCTGTACTTTCATGAAATGACCAGTTGTAAATATCACTTAATCATTAAAGGTAGGTTCTATTCCAAAAACGTGTGGCTGTCAAGTCAATTCCGACTCATAGTGACCCTACAGGGCATAGTAGAACTGCCCCACACGATTTCCTAGGCTGTAATCCTTAGGTTTTTTAATCTTTACGGGAACAGATCAACAGGTTTTCTCTCCCACGGGTAGCTGGCCAGTTGCAGCTGCTGACCTTTTGGTTAGCAGCTCAGCGCTTAACCATTGCACCACCTCAGATGAAGAAACTGAGGCACAGAGAAGACAAGTAACTTGCTCAGAGCCACTCAGCTAGTAAGTGGGGGAGTGGTTTCAAGCCCAGGCAGGCTGCTCTGAGGTCTGATTCTAACTAGTACGTGGTACTGCTGCCTTTCTTTTAGACAGTCTGTCACCCTGCCTCCTGGCTGGGCTCATCTACACAATGTGTTCTAACGCAAGGCCGTCACCTGGCCACCCACTACCAGAGGTCTCCAGACAAATCATCACCAGTGAAATGCCTGTTTTCTGTGTCCTCGTTAAAGGGTCATTAAACTTTTCAGTCTTTGCCCATTTGGACATGAATAACTGGGGGACCCACAACCTGGCTGCCAAGCAAGACGTGGTACCTTGTTTTGAATGAAGGTCTATAGGACCTGGACCTGGAGGGCAGCTCTCTTACACCACAAAAATGACCAGTCTCTATGGGAGTCAGACCTTCCATCTAATAAATAAAAGGATTAATCTAGGACTGTGTTTTTGCTTTTGTTTTTTGCTTATATACCACTTAAAGATATCATTGCTGATGTCAGATGGATCCTGGCTGAAAGCAGAGAATACCAGAAGGATGTTTACCTGTGTTTTATTGACTATGCAAAGGCATTTGACTGTGTGGATCATAACAAACTATGGATAACATTGTAAAGAATGGGAATTCCAGAACACTTAATCGTGCTCATGAGGAACCTTTACATAGATCAAGAGGCAGTTGTTCAGACAGAACAAGGGGATACTGATTGGTTTAAAGTCAGGAGAGGTGTGCATCAGGGTTGTATTCTTTCACCATACCTATTCAATCTGTATGCTGAGCAAATAATCCGAGAAGCTGGACTATACGAAGAAGAACGGGCCATCAGGATTGGAGGAAGACTCATTAACAACCTGCGTTATGCAGATGACACAACCTTGCTTGCTGAAAGTGAAGAGGACTTGAAGCACTTACTAATGAAGATCAAAGACCACAGCCTTCAGTATGGATTACACCTCAACATAAAACAAAAATCCTCACAACTGGACCAATGAGCAACATCATGATAAACGGAGAAAAGATTGAAGTTGTCAAGGATTTCATTTTACTTGGATCCACAATCAACAGCCATGGAAGCAGCAGTCAAGAAATCAAAAGATGCATTGCACTGGATAAATCTACCACAAAGGACCTCTTCAAAGTGTTGAAGGGCAAAGATGTCACCCTGAAGACTAAGGTGCACCTGACCCAGGCCATGGTATTTTCAGTTGTGTCATATGCATGTGAAAGCTGGACAATGAATAAGGAAGACCGAAGAAGAGTTGATGCCTTTGAATTGCTGCGTTGGCGAAGAATATTGAATATACCCATGGACTGCCAAAAGAACGAACAAATCTGTTTTGGAGGAAGTGCAGCTAGAATGCTCCTTAGAGGCAAGGATGGCTAGACTGCATCTTACATACTTCGGACATGTTGTCAGAAGGGATCAGTCCCTGGAGAAGGATATCATGCTTGGCAGAGTGCAGGGTCAGCGGAAAAGAGGAAGACCTGCAACACAGTGACTGCAACAATGAGCTTAAGCATAACAACGATCATAAGGATGGCTCAGGACCAGGCAGTGTTTCGTTCTGTTGTGCATAGGGTCACTATGAGTCGGAACCAACTCGACAGCACCTAACAACAACAACATCACTTAAAAGACTTTTTGAAATTTTCCTCAAAGTTTTAAGTAAACAGTCTTAAGTTTTTTATTTATAAATTTGAATAGTTGCAAAAGATGTAATTTGTGTATAGTATACCAAACCTAAACCCATTACCCTCAAGTTGATTCCAACTCATAGCGACCCTACAGGACAGAGTAGAACTGCCCCATAGGGTTTCCAAGGAGCAGCTGGTGGATTTGAACGGCCAACCTTTTGGCTAGCAGCCAAGCTCCTAACCACTGTGCCATGGTGTGCTTTAAATATATTTTTGTCAAAACCTTGAGACTTCAGACTTGGCAAATTAACACCTACATGTACCTACCTAATTGGCAAACCTTATCACATGAGACCTAATTTCTGTTAGAAAAAGTCTGACTTCATGTTTCAGTTCAAACGAGTGAGCTAGTATGCATCCTGGAGAGAAACATCTTACTTCGGGGGTCTGATTCACCCTGAATAAGCAAACAAATAAGGAGAGCAGCAGCCACACTAACCAGTGACAGCAAGGCAGGGTGGGCAGATAAAGGTAAAGCAGGAGGCCTTGCTCCAAGTTTGTCCCTGGATAAAAGATGATCTTCTCCCTCCTCAGAGTTTTTTTGTGGAATTCTCTTTATGATGTTTTGCCATGTTATTCCTTTGCATATCACCTTAGGTTTTTACCAGTGAAGTAAATATCCCACGCTGATTCAGCCCAGTTGAGAATGTTCCTTTTTTCCCCTAAAAATGAAAGGATGGCACTTCAGGAAGGGGAGGCAGGACAAGAGAACTGGAAGACCCCAGGAGCGGCCACAGGCAGAGCCACTTTAAGAAAGAGCAATTATGGAACTTGAGGATCTGAAAATTAGGTTCTTCTTGTTTCCAAAATGGCTTTGTGCTCATCCAAATGGCTTTGAACTTCACTTGGAATACTTAGAAACTAGGAGCTCTCCATGGGCCTCGTCCAGGACTAAAATTCTAGTACCGTTGTGACTTTCTCGCAATTCTTACAGAACACATCCAACATGACTCTTACGTCCTCCAAGAACAATATCTTTGTGCTGGGTAGAAGCTGTACACTTGACTGGAATAAAAGTATCCTGGCAACCTCACCATTCCCAGCAGTGTGTTGTTAGCCCACAGTGGTGATCCTAAGCTTCCTGGTGGTGGTCTCACAGCCTCTGATGGGTCTTTTCTGGGCCCCAGATCCAACTTGGTCTGCAAGTTTCACTACTACTTATAGTCCATAGGGGTGGAGCCATGGATATATACAAATGCCCTAAATGAACATAAACAGAAAACCATTGCATGCTTGTGAATGAGAACTGACTTAGATTTCACTAAGCAATGTTTAAAAATTTTATGTAATTTTTCTAAGAGTAATTTGAATACTGTACAAATATTATCTGTACCTATTGAATTTTCTGGTGTCTACTTGCTGTGGTTTTCGTGGATCTGTGTAGCCACAAATTTGGTTACTCAGTGGTTGACTGCAATTGAATGCATTTATAATAGAGTCCAACCAGTTAGTCATTAGAATCAAAAAAAAAAAAAAAACCTGAACAGTAAATTGCATGATCCAGTTAGTTCGACTAACACTGAGAATCAAAAACGGACAGACTGTGAGCCATTTGAACTAATTGCTTAGCCATTGGGAAAACCAAAAGAGGGAAAAACATATTATGCTTGTTTTAGTTCTGCTTAATGTCATTTAAACATAATTTTAGCAAATAATCCTGTTAAAACATTCTGCAGGATGTCCACTTTGAGTCTGAAGGGGGATTGGTTTAGATGCTTGACTAGAATAACAAGCTGGGAGATCGGGCTGTGGGGTGGAGCAGGGCTGAAGCCTGGGCAGAGGGGGTGGCATCAGGGGCTTAGTTTGTCGGAAGCCTCTGGAACCTATGGGTGGCCGCCTCCTTCCACTCCCACATCACAGCGCTTGCTACCCTGTTTCTCTCCCTCTTTGTTCATTAGTTTTTTTTCCCTTTTCTGCTCACTTTTTTGTATGTTCCTTCCATCCTTTATTTTTCTACCTCCTCTGCAGCCTGTGCTTTGGGGACCCTCTTGAAAAATCAAACCAACACTCACTTGCAGGGAAAAGTAATCAACCTATCGGACACGTGGAGTGTTGGGTTTTTAAACAGAAGAGAAAATGAGTGGCCAGAAGCCAAGTCCCACAAAGGTGGTGTGTTAACAGAGAGGGACGGTAGGGGTGAAATTGTATGGGCTGAGTCTCCATCTGCCTGGCATAGTGCCTAGTACTGAGCAGATGCCTGGCATATGATACCAAATAAATAAGGAGAGCAGCAGCCAAGCCAACCAGAGTTAGCAATGCAGAATAGATTTGGGGTACTATAAATATTCTATTTTCCATTATAATAATGTAATTTATTGCAAAGGACTGAACTCTATTTTTTAGAAAGATGGTCTATTCGTACATCCTTTCCTACACATAATTTTTGACCATTGAAAATATTTTTTGAGTTGCATTTAAACTCTATGGATAATATTTTATCCTTTTTTCGTTCAGTCTTATGTATAAACAGCTTCCATGTTATCACTTCTAAAAATCAGTACTTGTTCTAATGATTGTGGAGTATTCCACTGAGTAAATAACATATCATATTTTCTTAGCTATTCTTGCATTATTAATTCGTTGGAGAGTTTCCAGTTTTTTCACCATGATCTAAATAATGCTCCAGTGAGTACCTTTATGCATGACATTTTGAGCATTTAAATAACAATAAGGTCATTTCTTTATGTTAGATTCCCCAAAGTGGGTTTATTCTGCCAAAGGATATACCCATTTTGAAAAGAGATTGCTTTCCAAAGATTTACGGAATTTTAGCGCCCCACTGTTGATGGGTATTTGGACTGGATTCATTGTATGCAAGAAGGTCTTTGTGCACATACACCGTAGTGATCCTTGAGCTCCGCACACCCAGTACAATGTCCCTAAACAGTTCAGGGGAAGGTGTTGCCCTGCCCTGTGTCTGAGTATGTTGAAAGGCAAAGCTTTCTGAATTTCATTATTTTTAACTAAAATGTCCATCTGTCTGTCCGTCCCCCGTGCAAAGGCTTCAAATGATTTGTTTTCCAGGAGTGACTTGGATGGTGATAGCTAAATAGAAACTGCTGAATGACATCTATTCTGAAGAAGAGAAAAAAAAAAAAAACCTCTAGAATTACATAAATCCTGAAACTTGTTAGCTAGAGATGACTGGGAATGATAAAAGCTTGTTGAAACTTCCCATTGCCATCAAGTCAATTCCAACCCATAGCGACCCTATACGACAGAGTAGAACTACTTCATAGGGTTTCCAAGGCTGTAGTCTTTATAAAAGCAGGCTGCCACATCTTTTTTCTGTGCAGTGGCTGGTGGGTTTGAACCGCTGACCTTTTGGCTAGCAGCTGAGTGCTTAACCGCTGTGCCACCAGGGCTCCTTCATTGAAACTTTGTGGCTATAGTTTAGATTTAGGGGAAATACTGGATGAAAACATGAAATACATGAGCCGCTGAAAGGCCAGGCCGATCCGGAAGGCACTGGAGAAGTTTCTCATTGATCACAGAGCACACATGGGATTAACATTAACGCATATATCACCTTTTTTTTCCTCGATGTAAACATAGGACTGGTTAAAGAATCATGTTTTTCCCAAATGCAGCTTTAGGTATTTTGGAATCAATTTGATTCATTAAACATAATCCCATGTGTCAGAGCAAGGCCAGGGTCCGATTGTGGATCAGACTGTCAATTACACATATTCAAGTTCAAGTTGAAACTGAAGAAAATTAGAACAAGTCCACAAGAGCCAAAGTGTGACCTTGAGTATATCCCACCTGAATTTAGAGACCATCTCAAGAATAGATTTGACGTGTTGGACGCTAATGACTGAAGACCAGACCAGTTGTGGAATGACATCACACATGAAGGAAGCAAGAGGTCATTAAAAAGACAGAAAAGAAAGAAAAGACCAAAATGGTTGTCAGAAGAGACTCTGAAACTTGCCCTTGAATGTCAAATAGCTAAAGCAAAAGGAAAAAAATGATGAAGTAAAAGAGCTGAACAGAAGATTTCAAAGGGTGGCTTGAGAAGACAAAGTGAAATATGATGATGACATGTGCAAAAACCTAAAGATAGAAAACCAAAAGGGAAGAATATGCTCAGCATTTCTCAAGCTGAAAGAACAGAAGAAAAAATTCAAGCTTTGAGTTGCTGAGTGAAGGTTTATATGGGCAAAATACTGAAAGATGCAGGAATTATCAAAACAAGGTGGAGGGAATACGCAGAGTCACTATACCAAAAAGAATTGGCCAACATTCAACCATTTCAGGAGGTAACATATGATCAGGAACCTATGGTACCAAGGGAAGAAGTCCAGGCTGCTCTGAAGGTATTGGCAAAAAACAAGGCTCCAGGAATTGATGGAATACCAATTGGAATGTTTCAACAAACAGATTCAGTGCTGCAAGTGCTCACTCATCTATGCCAAGAAATTTGAAAGGCAGCTACCTGGCCAACCGACTGGAAGAGATCCATATTTATGCCAATTCCCAAGAGAGGTGATCCAACTGAATGTGGAAATTATCGAACAATATCATTAATATCACATGCAAGCAAAATTTTGCTGAAGATCAGTACCGGCTGCAGCAGTACATCAACAGGGAACTGTCAGAAATTCAAGCTGGATTTAGAAGAGGCTGTGGAACCAGGGATATCATATGGATCCTGGCTGAAAGCAAAGAATACTGTAAAGATGTTTACATGTGTTTTATTGACTGTGCTAAGGCATTCAACTCTGTGGATCATAACAAATTATGGGTAACATTGTGGAGAATGGGAATTCCGAAACAATTGTGCTCATGATGGATCTGTACATGGTTCAAGAGGCAGTAATTTGAACAGAACAAGGGGATACTGCATGGTATAAACTCAGGAAAGGTGTGCATCCGGGTTGTATCCTTTCAATCCTAAACCCATTCAGTATGTATGCTGAGCAAATAATCCGAGAAGGTGGATTATATGAAGAATGAAGCATCAGCATTGGGCAAAGGCTCATTAACAACTTGCATTATGTGGATGACACAACCTTGCTTGCTGAAAGTGAAGAGGACTTGAAGCACTTACTGACGACAATCAATGACCACAGCCTTCAGTATGGATTACACCTCAACATAAAGAAAACAAAAATCCTTACAACTGGACCAATAAGCAACATCACGATAAAAGGAGAAAAGATTGAGGTTGTCAAGGATTTCATTTTACTTGGATCCACAGTCAACACCCATGGATGCAGCAGTCAGGAAATCAAAAGACTCATTGCACTGGACAAAATTGGCTGCAAAAGACTTCTTTACAGTGTTGAAAAGTAAAAATGTCACCTGAGGACTAAGGCGTGTATGACCCAAACCATGGTGTTTTCAGTCACCTCATATGCATGTGAAAGCTGGACAATGAATAAGGAAGACCAAAGAATTGATGCCTTTGAATTGCGGTCTTGGAAGAATATTGAATATATCATGATCTGCCAAAAGAATAAACAAATATGTCTTGGAAGGAGTACAACCAGAACCCTCCTTAGAAGCAAGGATGGTGAGACTGCATCTCACATACTTTGGTTGTTGTCAGGAGGGATCAGTCCCTGGAAAAGGACATCATGCTTGGTAAAGTAGAGGGTCAGCGAAAATGAGGAAGACCCTCAATGAGATGGATTTACACAGTGGCTGCAGCAATGGGCTCAAGCAGAGCAACAGTTATGAGGATGGCCTGGGACCGGGCAGTATTTCGTTCTGTTGTGCATAGGGTCACTATGGGTCAGAACCGACTCGAGGGCACCTAACAACAACAACGTTTACAGACCTTCTATGGAATTAATGCTAATTGTAGCACCAGGAGAGGCAAGATAAATCTTCATGGTTCAGATGAAAATAATATGGATTCTTAATTCAAGTTAGCAAATAATTTTAACACACATTTAAAAAAATAGGAAATATGAGGTTTTGTTTAAACCCTTTGTCATATATCCTCCTGTACTGTAGTTTTAGACTTTGTGAAATTTCTCTAATAAAAAAATAATCAAAACCAAGCAGTTAATAAATCTCTTTGATAAGGATAATCTCTAACAGTGTTAGCATTTCTAGACCTGTTTTCTTCTTGCAGAAATTAAGACAGTTTGCTAAATCTTATTCGTTTATTAACTTGTATTCATGTCTTTGTCTTCTTCCTCCCAAATTAAACTCCTGCACTCTTTAGATATAGCAACTTTGCCAACAACTCCTACCACTCCTCAAGACCTTCCTCAGGAACCAGTGTGCCCACCACCCCCGCGTCATCTCTTTCATCCCCCCAGGAGTCCAAGCTGGAAAGGTAGGTTTTACAAGAAGCAGGCCGGTGTCTCCACTCTCCTCAAGTAAGGGGAATCAATTTGACTAACATTGGTGACATGGTGGTTCAGTGCGAAAGCTGCTAACCAATAGGTCAGCAGTTCAAATCCACCAGGCACTCCTTAGAAACTGTTTGTGGCAGATCTGCTCTGTCCTATAGTCGAAATCAACTCGACGTTGGTTAAAAGAAAGGTATGAATACGAGGCATAATTTGAAGTATTTTCCTTTAGAGAAAATAGTCCAAAGGCAAAAAGAATATTTTTCTTTCACCCTACTTACTAAATGGATATTTACTGGAGATGATATTTTGTTGTTGTTACCTCATCCCCCTACATACTTTCCATAGAAAGTATAAAAATTTATTCTACAATGTTTAAATGTGAATGTTTTGATTCACTCCTTACAACCAGTTCTAGATTTTACATCAGCTCTGTAATTTGTATTACGCACATACATCAGTTTTCACCTTTAAATGATTAAATCTGTGTAAATCAGGAGGTTGCAGGCCCATTAAGGCGTTGTGCAATTAGTCTTGGACTTACCAGAACAGAAAAGAATTGTATGGGTACATAGAAGGAATTTAAGTTGGCAAGAGTATTAGACCACCAGAAATGAACTAATTATTACTCCTAGAAGCAGTACGATTGCTCAAGGATGGCTTACAAGGGAACTGTAAGACCTGTAATTTGAGAACAATTAAAAACAGTTACCCTTATATGGCAAGAGTGTTGAGTTAAGAAGAGAAGGTTAGGGTTAGGGTTCCAACTCACTTAGAAGTCATTTAATCTCCGAGGGTTAAATGCCAGTTATACTAACCTTTACCTGAGATGGTTGTTTTGATGAGCAAATACTAAAGTACGCATGAAAGTGCTTTGTGAAAGTCATTGGTGGATCCTGTGGAAGGGGGCAGTGGAGAGGATGGTGAACTCCCTTATGTGGCTCCAATGGGAAGCGGGGATGGAGGACGTAGAACTCCACGGTGTAGACCTGGTGGGGAATGGCAATGTGGAGGACGATGGGCTGTAGCTTCTAGTAGCTCCTGATTCACCAGAAATCTAGACACGAGCAATTCACACAGATCATTTGCCTCAAATCCCAAATTTGAAACAAATGTGATATTTCTTATTGTGATTCTGTCCTGTGTATTCTTAAGTGTGTTTTGCTGGGAGCTGCTGGTGATTGGAGGTTTGGTGGGATGTAGAGTAAGCAAAATCTTACAGCCCAGAATGAAGGGGTGTCAAATGGGGTTTGTCTGGCCACATGTCATGGTTAGTTTCTAAGGTGGCATGTAAACCTTGCAGTATAAAAGTCAGGTTCCGCAACCCCAAGTGGCACTGGACTGGGCACCTGGGGGCTCAGTTAGGTTTTAGTGATGAGATAGCCAGTTGATGGACCCGCGGCCACTTTTACCCTCCTATAGCTCTATCCTTTACCCTAGAATACCTCCTTTTTGGAGTAGCTGAGGTTACCTGTGGAACTAAACATGTCACCAAAGAGATGGCCCTTGTCATACGGGGTGTGGGATTTGGGGCCAACATTAGAAGTGTTAGAATCTATGTGGTATTACATGCACATCTCTTGCCTGATAGGCTACCAGCCCCTCAGGGACTGGAACCATGCTCCATTATTGCTGTATCCTCCCCTGTACCTGGCCATAGTAGAATCGCAATAAACATTGGTTGAAGGATTGAATAAATTATCTACTCACTGGTGGGGGAACAGGTTGGAGGTCCATGAAGTTGAGAAGATACAATGGCAGGAGGTCCACATGTTTACCCAAACTAAGGGATTTTCAGAAAGTTCCTCCCAGGTCCTGAAGGGGAAGCCCTAGCCTCTGCTACTTCCTGAACCCTAGAAACCCAGGTCCAGATTTGAGCTCAAGGTCAAGAAGCACAGGCTCCTAAAGTCTCCTGTTTGTGTGTCTTTCCTTGCTTGGTCTGATTGAAACATCTCCGGGGGAATAAAATTAAATGAGAAATGATGTGGCTGGATCCCAGATTCCCTTAAACACTCTGTGAGGGAGGCTGGACTTTATCCTGAGACCATGGGAGTTGTTTGGGTTTTGAAGCAGGTGATGACATAATCTAAGTTATTAGCTCTGTAGGACAAGACAGCCAGGGCAAGGCTACAACAATTGGAGAAGACGATGCCAACAAGGGCAGTGTCCATGGGGCTTGAGAGGAAGCAATGGGTTTGGGTGACTTGGCTGAGATTGGAAGGGCAGGAGCAGAGGAGGATTGTGGACTTAGTGAGGGTTCAGGCTTGTGCAAGTGTGGGGACATTGGAAACAACTGAGAGAGAATATACTGGAAGAAAAGCAAATTGAGGATGGAGATGTTCAGTCTGGGGCATGCACGATGAGGAGTCTGTTTGATACCCAGGGAGATGTTCAGAGGACCCTCGGGAGGTGTGGACTTAGCAGTCCTCGGCTTGAAGAAGACACAAGGGTTACATCGCTCAGACCCTGTGTGCTGAGACCAGGTCCCTGGGGAATAGCAAGAGCAGGACCTTCTCACCTTAAAAGCTGCCCGCTTTCTTTTACATGTACTTTTGCCCTGAGAAATTGATTACCTTTGCCATCTGTTAAAGTAGCTTCACATTACTCCCTTTATATTTGCATGTTTTTTCAACTGTCATCATCTGGAGCTTTGAATAGCCATGTAAAAGTAAGTATTTCTTGTAGTTTTGGTTTGGTTTTTACAAATTCCCTAAACTTCTGTTTATCTGGAAATGTTCTGATTTCCGCTTTCATATTTGAGAGTTTTGCTGGATATATGATTTCTTGGCTGGCAATTTTTTCCCTTCAATGCTTTATATAAGTCATTTCATTGCCTTCTTGCTTGCATGATTTCTGCCTAGTGGTCCGATCTTACTCTTATTGACTCTCCTTTGTAGGTGACTTTTCATTTTTCCCTGAAAAAAAAAAAAAATCCCTAGCCACTCTTAAAATTCTCTCTTTATCTTTTGGCAAGTTTGATTATAATATGTCTTGGTGACTTCCTTTTGAGATCTACCTTATGGGATTCAATGAGCATCTTGGATAGGCATCCTCTCATCTTCCACTGTACCAGGGAAGTTCTCTGCCAACAAATCTTCAACAATTCTTTCTGTATTTTCTGTTATTCCTCCCTGTTCTGGTACTCCAATCACTCGTAGGTTATTTCTCTTCATAGAGTCCCACATGATTCTTAGGGTTTCTTAATTTTTTTTAGTTCTTTTATCTGATTTTTCTTCAAATATATTGGTGCCATGTGTTTTATCTTCAATCTCACTAATTCTCCCTTCCATTTCCTCAATTCTGCTCCTCTGACTTTCTATTGAGTTGTCTACTTCTGTAATTTTATTGTTAATTTTCTGAATTTCTGATTGCTCTATATGGATTCTTGTAGCCTATTAAATTTTTCATTATGTTCTTGAATAAACTGCTTTATCTATGTGTTCCTTGGCTTGTTCTGTGGTTTGCCTGATGGCCTTCCTGATCTCTTGAAGAGTTCTGTTTATTAATCTTTTGTTTTCTACATCTGGTAATTCCACGATACATCTTCATCCAGAAGATTCCTTGATTCTTTGTTTTGAGAGCTTGTTGAAGTGATCATGGTCTGCTTCTTTATGTGATTGGATATTGACTGTTGTCTCTGAGCCATCTATAAGTTATTGTGTTTACTTATTTTGTTTGCTTACTGTATCCTAGCTTCTTGTTTTGTTTTGTTTTGGTGTGCCCAAATAGGCTGCTTGAGTGAGCTAGCTTGCTTATTTTTGCCTTTGAAGCTCTAATGTCCTGTTACTAGATGGCTAGAGCTGTTACCAGGTATATGAGCCTAGGAGTCCGTTCACTTTTCTCATATGGATTCAGCTCAGGTGTCCAGATAGTTGGTCATCAGGAGTGTGGTACAGGCTCTGTCTTACAGTCTTAGAGGGCCAGGGATGATTGGTGTAGGCACAGGTGTCTGGTTGCACCAGGGGGTCATGCTCCGAACAAGGAAGGGGGCTAACAACTGTCCCCCAAGTGTCTGTGAATAAAGTGCGTCCCTGTTCCCTAGAGCACACAGGTGGGTGAGTTCTGCCGCCAGGCCATAGGCACCCAGTGCTTTTGGTTGTGAGGACTGGGAGGTGCCATTTATGCTTGGACCCCTGTCGCAGGTGGCTAGATGATGTGGGTAGAGCCACCAGTCCTCAGGCCCCTGACGTGGGTAGGTAAGGATCCTGTTTAATAGGCAAAGCAGTGTCAAACATTAAAAACCCACTTCTCCACTGCACAGCTGAAACGGTTGAAGCCAGATCCCAAGCACATACACTGTTTTGGTCTGCCAGCAAAGGCCTAATCTCCTGAAATGGGCCCATACAGGTCTGTGGAGGGGTGAAAAGTATTCAAAGTCCTTGGACCGCTTGTGCCCGGATAGAAGCTGCTTCCCTCCTGGGCTCCCCAGCTTAGTGGAGCTCGCAGATTATCTTTCACCCCGGTTGTTAATTTATTCCTTCTCCAAGGCTGGAAGAATGGCTCAGGGCACACAGCAGGACCTATCTCAGGCCCAGGGAAATAGACAGTCACTGAAGCTGGCTTGGGGGCTGGGGGTGTGGTAAAATAAATGCAAGTACTTAGCTTTTGCCAAGAGTGCTTTTCTCTTCGGGCTCTAGAGGTATGAGTAGGCTGTGCGGCTCGCCCTCTCCCTGAGGAAACCACGTCCCGAATGCTACCACCAGCCCTGCCACATTCACTCCAGGAGATTGTGCCTGAGGGGCGTCAGTTCCTGCTAAGTCAGGTTCTGCAACTCCTTGCTGCTTCTAAACCATCTCTCTTTCACCTTGCTGCTCAGTCCAATTTCCTTACTTTGCCTTTGATGTTCAGGGCTCCTAGCTTGTCATATATGTAGTCATTTCACTTTTTTGGGGGGGGTCTTGTTTTAAGAGGGATTGCTGGAAGTGTCTGACTACTCTGCCATCTTGGCCCCATCTCACTATGTAAAAGCAAGTGATGAATCCTTTGAAACGGCAGCTGTGTGGTTTCATTATTAATACCTGGAAGTCATCAAGGCCTGACTGCATCACAGTTTGTTATTCTCACCTTGCTAGCTTAAGTTCTGTGACTGTAAAAGAGATAAATCAGAGAGGCTCTCCACCTCAAATCATATTTGTACACTATCACTCAAGCATAATTATGCCAGTTCCATTTATGATAATATGTATCCTTATACAGTATAACTTTTCTTTTTCATTTTGACAACCAAATTGGGACTCTTTGGATCTCACCCATAATCTAATTTCAAATTTACAAATACTTTCTGCCCTGTAAGATATGTTTTTACTGAGATATGTACTTCAGTATAATTTGTAAGATTTATTGTTGAGATGTTTTATGTACCCATCTATTCCTAAGACCAAAAAGAAGAACTCTTTGCTTCAGACAGATATTGAAAATTTATGACAATAGTTGCTTTTTTGCAATGAGAACCCATACCTTCTGTCAGCACACCCCTGACTAATAAATAGCATGGCAGGGCCCCATACCATATTGGGGAGTTAGAGAGCTCAATTCCATTGATTTGGAAATGAAAGTCACTTCTCTGAAGTCCTAGGAAATCAGTCCGACTACAACACCCCTTCAAGCATATTGGCCCATCTTGGAAGTAAAACTAGGCATCATCATATCCTTGGAGTTTTCCAAATCATGTTAGTGTGTTGGATATTGATAAAACTTGGAATGATAAAATGACTTAGAAAGGAAGAACCAAAGAAACAATATACAAAATTAAGTCAAGGCAAGGGCATTAAAATGAATCCATCTCCACATCTCCTGTTACCCCTTCATTTAGAGGTCTCTTTTAGAAGCAGAGTGTAGCTTTAACTTTCATGAAGTTGGAAGTTGACTTGCGCCAAAACGAAACAAAACAAGAAAACCAGAACTATTTGTAAAAGCCCTCAGGGATACAAGATGCAACTGTTTAGGAAAAGTAGGCTTTAAAAATGCTTCAATTTTGAAAATGTACTTTTTGAGTGGAAAAATTCTAAATATTTTCTTTTTAAAAGAAAACAAAATTTACAGGAATATTTAAACCGCTTATGTTCAAATATTCAAAGAAAACAAACAAGCAAATAATCACCATATCACAAGCAAATCTGCAGCTCTGAGAAGTTGGGAATGGCAGAGCCCATTCCCTCTCCATCCCGACAGTGACGTCCCCATCTGGTGAACCTTTTCAGAAATGGCGGCTAGAGGCTTGTTTGGAGTTGTTGACTTAGCACTTACAGAGTGAATATGTGTAAATGGAAGCCCAGTGCCTGAGCCAAAAATGTCTTAAGGCATCAGCTCTCCTATTCGTTTATTAAGCAATCGGTTCTTGTGCAGGAGCTAGGCAGTGGTGGTTCATTAGTGGAATCCTCGCCTTCCGTCTGGATGACCCTGTTCATCCAGTGCACCTCATACATAGCCATCACCCATCTGTCATTGGAGGCTTGAATGTTGCTATGATGCTGAACAGGTTTCATTGGAGCTTCTGGACTAAGATAAACTAGGAGAAAAAAGCCTGGTAATCTACTTCTGGAAATCAGACAATGAAAACCCTATGGGTCACAATGATCTGATCTTCAACCAGTTGTGGGGATGACACTGAAATAAAGAGCAGAGCAATATTTTGAGAAACTGGGATCAGCTAGGACTAAGAGAATGGGAGCCTCCTTCCAGTTCAAGCTTCCCCTGTGGAATCTCACTTCCTGTGACCCCTGTGAACACCTGTCTTTAGCGTTTGTGACGTAACTTCACCCTCAGAATTAAGGTCTCTGTTTTCATGTATTTCCTGCCTATTTTCAGTTTCTGTAGCTCTTCTAGTTCTCACCTACTTAGCAGGCCTTTTGACTATGATCCCGTGTATCTCACTGATAACCTGTGTCCTCCTGCTCTTAATCTCGTCTTGCATGTTGACTGTCTGTTTTACATGGACCTGAGTACTTTGTCTTCCTGTTCTGATCTGCTTGGGCTTTGATCAGTATTTCTTGCCCTGACCTCACTCGTATCTACTTGTGCTTTGAAGTTCTGCTTGTTTGGTTTTTTAATCACTGCTTTTTTTTCCAGATACGTGATCCATGTGTTTTTCTGGACCCCAAATACTTGCTGGCTATGTTCCATCACTTGATCTACACAATACTCTTTTTAAAAAGTGTGCCATTGGAGTAAAACAGCACTATCCAATAGAACTTTCAGTGATAATGGAAATGTTCCACATGTGCTCTGTAAATATGGTAGCTCCTAGCCACATGGGGCTGCTGAGCCATTGAAATGGGGCTAGTGCAACTGAGGAACTGAATTTTAAATGTTATTTAATTCTTACTAATTACAGTTTAAATTTAAATAGCCACAAGTGACTATGGCTACCATATTGAACAGTGTAGGTGTAGAGAGTTTATGATTTATAACAACAAAGTTATATTTCCTAGAGAATTTCTAAAAATAGAAGTATTGAAAGTTTATAGCTATAAATATAAGCTTAAAAATCAGTTGCTGTAAAGTCGACTCCAACTCATGGTGACCCCAAGTCTGTTAGAGTAGAATTGTGCTCAATAGGCTTTTCAGTGGTTGATTTTGTTTGAAGTATATCACCAGGCCTTTCTTCCAAGGTGCTTCTGGGTAGACTTGAACTTCCAACCTTCTGGTTAGCAGCCGGGTATGTTAACCATTTGCACCACCCAGGAAGTCCTAAATATAAGCTTATACGAGCTAAAAAAAAAAAAAATTAAGTTGGTTAATCAAAGTAAATTAAAAAAAACAAACATCACTGAAAAAAATCTGAATAGCACATAAACCAGGATAAAAGTCTGGCCCTTTTATGTGGTCTCAGTTCATGGTACCAGTCCACACTACCGACACGACACAAAGGTACTGGTGCTGACTGTTACCTACCTTTCCCACAAAGAGGCTGTGTGCTTCTTGCGCAGCAGCATTCTTTTTACTTGCCTGCTGCTAGTTCCCGCTAGCAGTCCAATTACAAACAATAAGCATACCTGTAAGGCAAAATGTGGCCCTCATTTGTTGATTGTGTTACATCCAAAGTGCACAGGAGGAGAAGCTCCAGTCCCACTGATGGAGTAAGGATGCAGTAGGGTCTGGATCCCTGAGAGCAGCTCCACACAACGACTGTGGCATTGGAGGACCTGGGCTCTGTGTCAGTCCTCTGTCCTGCTGGGGACTCTGGGTCCTCATCCGGCACTGGAGATTTCTTCTCCCACGTGTGTTTTGGATCCATCTCCTTTTCACCACTGCTACTTACTGTAGGTTTTGTTCAACACTGATGTTATGACTAAACTGTACATTGCGATAATGTATGTCCTATATCCTTTCTGGAACACAGATCTGAGCAGGCTACTTTTCCTGCTGAGAAACCTGGGTGACTCCTCATTACCTCTCATTTAAGCCCCATCTGCTTAATATCACATGCAGGAGCTCTCACATTTGGGTACTGGGTGCTCTTCCAGCTTCATCACCCCACCATGTCCCCCATCCTCATTGTATTCTAGCCACACAGAAATTCTCACCATGAACATACCAAGCTCACGTGAAGCCTCTTCCTTCGTTTTTGCTCTGTCCTCCTTCTTTCTTCATTTGGTCAGTTCCTTTTCATCTGCGGGGACCCAAGAAGGTGGCACCTACCCCATAAAGCCCCTCTGACTTCTGCAGACAGAGTAAATGGTGACATCTTCTTTGGTTCCCCTACTTCTATTACAGCTCTCAACCCTTTGAACAATTATGTGTTTATCCATATGGTTTCAAAATCGGATTCACACACCTTCAGTGGTCTGTGGAAGTGTACCTGGGGCCCACAGAGCCAAGGTACAAAGCCAGTTCATCTTCCTGTACTAGCTATTTTATTAAAAATTTGAGTAAAATCTTTACCAAGACAAGCAATACTGTACACTGGAGAATGCAGCCTTCATATCAATCTTAAAGTTTGTGTGTTTGAAAGAGAGCATTCTGTGCTCTTCCCATGTTCCTCACTGTCTGTCTTTAGGGCTTCACTGTTGAGTAGCACTCGTTTCTGTGTCTCTCCCTGTGTGTGCCTCTCAGACCATTTGGGCAGGAACCATGTCTTTCCCATCTTTGTGTTCTCCAACATCCAGCTCACTGTAGTAGTTGTTCCCATACCTTTTTGCCAAATAGCCAGGTATACGAATGCATGAGCAGTTTTTAACCTCTCTGAATCCGGTTCCCCCGCACACACAAAAAAAGACTACACTTGCTAACCTGACAGAGACTGGAGTAACCCCTAAGACCCCCTTCTGACCTGGAACTGAAACCATTCCCGACGACCACCTTCCAGCCAGACAATAAACAAGCCCATAAAATAGACAATAACACCCAAGAGGAACGTGCTCCTTAGAATGATCAATTATATGAGATTAAAATGGTAACATTTTTCCAAAAGCAAAGATGAAAAGGCAGGAAGAGGTAGAAAATCAAAAAAAAAAAGAAAAGAAACGCGGAACACAGGGCAGAAATGGGGAGAGTGCTGACACAATTTGGGGAATGAAACCAAGGCCATAAAATGCTTTATGTACAAGCTATCAAATGGAAATCTAATTTGTTCTATAAACTTTCACCTAATGCACAATTAAGAAAAAAAAATAGTGTGGGGGCCTAGCAAAGTGCTCCATTCTCTGAGGGACACCTCTAGCAAGAGATCTGGGAAACTGAGTCACCACCGTAAGTGAAAATGAAGTTTGTCTCCGCATTTGTTCTGGGTCAGGGGAGAGGGGACTAAGGAGATCGAATGGACCCAGATCTTTCCTTAAAACATGATCCTGATGATCTGAAGTTCTATGACCTGGCTTGGAATGAATTTGGTCTTTAGAGAAGAAGCAAGCATGAGGAGGAAGGGTGAGTTGCCCTAGAGTAAAGAGGTAGAGAGAGGACTGGAACGATGGGCCTTGGTCCAAGGCCTGGAAACAGTAGAACATAGGAGGTATTGTTGGCACTCGGTGCTTTTGGAAGCTGCTAGGAGAAGGGTTGAGTTGGGAAGCCAAACAGGAGTGGATCTGGAGCTGTGACAGGAGAGGACTGGCCTCCTTTGGACTACAGGACTCACTTGGTCTTGGACAGGAGAGTGGAAAGTAAGAGGGAATGGGCAAGAACTGCCATACGCCCAGGGGTCAGGGCCTGCAGAAGGGGCCAGTGGACAGACCGAAGCGTGACAACAACCAGGGCCTGGAGCACTGGATTAATGCTTTACATGTGAGTTAGCACAGTAAAGTGAGACTCCACATGGGACCAATCTGTGCAGCATACTGCGTGGGCCCTGAAATTCCCTCCCAGGGCTGGGACGCTCAGATCTGCATCGAAGCAGTGTGTGTGAGACAGGCGGGAGAAGATAAAACAAGAGGAAACCTTAACTCCTTGGTCTCCATCTTTGACAGTGGATATCTCTATGAGTTGTAGCAATGGTGATGGAGAAAAGTTGCCTGTTTCTTGGGGCTGCCTTGAGGCTTCCTCATTCCATCAGGAGCACTGGGCTGTGGCCCTAAAGGGGTGAAAGAAGACTTACATTTCCTAGTTTCAACGCAAACAAATGTTTATTACAACTGAGTATAACCCAGAGTTACCTCTTTTCTTGGGATCATTAGATCAGGTGACCCCCAATTTCCTAGCCAGATTGTAAGGAAAATCTCACTGTTCCACAGTATTTAATTGCCATTTTATTACCTGTAAGTCTTCATATCAAATTATTTATTTAGGGATTATTTAATAATTTCAAACTTCAGATTATTTGTGAACCTCATTTGTCTTCTGATAATATTTAACCATGGATTATAACAGTTTTTAAAGAGAAAAATATTGAAGATTTGCTTCTTTTACAAATAAGATTTTACGTAGGCTTACCAAAGGAGCCTCCTCTTTAAACAGCTTCTGTGATACATAATTCACATACAATAAACTGTACAGATATATAAAGTATAAAATTTGATGTTTTGACATATGTACACCAGTACAAAGTATGAATCTAGGAAGAGTGGAAGGCATCAAAAATGAAATGCATGAAGATCAGTACCCTAGAGTTGAAATGGACTGGTATTGGCCATTTTGAATCAGACAGTCATGTGGTCTACTGTGCAAGGAAGAGCCCTGGTGGTACAGTGGTTAAGAGCTTGGCTGCTGTCACAGATTGAATTGTGTCCCCCCAAAATATTTGTCAATTTGGCTAGGTCATGATTCCCAGTATTGTATTATTGTCTACCATTTTGTCATCTGATATGATTTCCCTGTGTTGTAAATATTATCACTGTGATGTGTAATGAGATGGATTATCGATAGTTGTATTGATGAGATCTACAAGATCAGATAGTGTCTTAAGCCAATCTCTTTTGAGATATAAAATAAGTGAGCAGAGAGACAGGGGGACCTCATTGCACCAAGAAAACAACACTGGGAACAGAGCGTGTCCTTTGGACCCAAGGTTCCTGTGCGGAGAAGCTGCTAGATCACAGGAAGATTGATGACAAGGACCTTCCCCCAGAGTACACAGAGAGAAGAAAGCCTTCCCCTGGAGCTGGCGCCCTGAATCTGGACTTCTAGCCTATTGAACTGTGAGAGAATAAATGTCTGTTAAAGGCATTAACTTGTGGTATTTCTGTTATAGCAGCACGAGATAACTAAGACAGCTGCTACCACAAAGGTCAGCAGTTCCAGTCCAACAACAGCTCCTTGGAAACCCTATGGGGCAGTTCTACTCTGTCTTATAGGGTTCCTATGAGTCGAAATTGGCAGCAGGTTTTTTTTTTTTTTGGAGGGGGGGACTATGCCAAGATTGACAAATTGGAGAGGAATGTTGTTGCATTCATTATCAAAAACAACATTTCTAGATCGACCCTGAAGTACAACAGTCAGTAATAGCATAATATCCATACACCTGCAAGGAAGACCCATTAATACAACTCTCATTCAAATTTACACAACCAACCACTAAGGCCAAAGATGAAGACATTGAAAATTTTTACCAATTTCTGCAGTCTGAAATTGATCAAACATGCAATCAAGATGCATTGATAATTACTGGTATTTTGAATGTGAAAGTTGGAAACGAAGAAGGATCAGTAGTTGGAAAATATGGCCTTGGTGAAAGAAACAACTCTGGTGATTGAGTGATAGAATTTTGCAAGACCAATGGCTTATTCATTGCAAATACCTTTTTTCAACAACATGAACAACGACTATACATGTGGACCTCACCAGATGGAATATACAGGAATCAAATTGACTACATCTGTGGAAGGAGATGATGGAAAAGCATAATATCATCAGTCAGAACAAGGCCAGGGGCTAACTGCAGAATAGACCATCAGTTATTCATATGCAAGTTCAAGTTGAAACTGAACAAAGTTAAAGGAAGTCCACGAGAGCCAAAGTACAAGCTTGAGTATATCCCACCTGAATTTAGAGACCATCTCGAGAATAGTTTCAATACATTGAACACTAATGACTGAAGACCAGATGAGTTGTGGAATGGCATCAAGGACATCATATGTGAAGAAAGCAAAAGGTCATTAAAAAGACAGAAAAAAAGAAAAGACCAAAATGGCTGTCAGAAGAGACGCTGAAACTTGCTCCTGAACGTTGAGTAGCTAAAGCGAACAGAAGAAATGATCACGTGAAAGAACTGATCAGAGGATTTCAAAGGGCAGCTCTAGAAGAAAAAGTATTGTAATGAAATGTGCAAAGACCTGGAGTTAGAAAACTAAAAGGGAAGAGCACACTTGGCATTTCTAAAGCTGAAAGAACTGAAGAAAAAGTTCAAGCTTTGAGTGGCAATATTGAAGGAGTCTATGGGCAAAATACTGAATGACATAGGTCACATCAAAAGAAGATGGAAGGAATATGAAGAGTCACTGTGCCAAAAAGAGTTGATTGACATTCAGCCATTTCCAGAGGACACATATGATCAAGAACTGATGGTACTGAAGGAAGAAGTCCAAACTCCAGTAAAGGCATTGGGGAAAAACAAGGCTCTAGGAAATGACGAAATACCAATTCAGATGTTTCAACAAAAGGATGCTGCACTGGAGGTGCTCACTTGTCTGTGTCAAGAAATTTGGAAGACAGCGAGCTGGCCAACCTGCTGGAAGAGATCCATACTTGTGCCCACTCCAGCGAAAGGTGACCCAACAGAATGTGAAAATTATTGAAGAATAATACCGTTAATATTACACGCAAGTAAAATTTTGATGAAGATAATTTTTAAAAATAAATAAACACAGTTGCAGCAGTACATCAACAGGGAACTGCCATAAATTCAAGCTGGATTCAGAAGAGGACATGGAACAAGGGATATCATTGTTGATGTCAGATGAATCTTGACTGAAATCAGAGAATACCAGAAAGATGTTTACCTATGTTTATAGGCTATGCAAAGGCATTCAACTGTGTGGATCATGACAAATTATGGATACCATTGCAAAGAATGGGAATTCCGAAACACTTAATTGTGCTCATGCAGAGCCTATACATAGACCAATAAGCAGTCGTTCAGACAGAACAAGGGGATACTGCAGAGTTTAAAATCAGGAAAGGTATGTGTCAGGATTGCATCATGTCACCATACTTATTCAGTCTGTATAATGAAAAAATAATCCGAAAAGCAGGACTATATGAAGAAGAACAGGACTTCAGGATTGGAAGAAGACTCATTAACAGCCTCCATTATGTGGATGACGCAGCTTGTGTGCTGAAAGCGAAGAGGATTTGAAGTACTTACAGATGAAGATCAAAGACTATGGCCTTCAGTATGAATTATACTTCATTATAAAGAAAAATCCTTGCAACTGGACCAATAAACAACATCATGATAAATGGAGAAAAGATTGAAGCTGCCATGGAGGCAGCAGTCAGGAAATCAAATGACACATTGCACTGGGCACATCTGCTGCAAAAGATCTCTTTAAAATGGTAAAAAGCAAAGAAGTCACTTTCTGGACTAAGGTGTACCTGACCTAAGCCATGGTATTTTCAGTCACCTCATATGCATGTGGAAGCTGGACAGTGAACAAGGAAGACTGAAGAATTGATGCCTTTGAATTATGGTGTTGGTGAATATTGAATATACCATGGACTGCCAGAAGAACAAACAAATCTGCCTTGGAAGAAATATAGCCAGAATGCTCCTTAGAAGCGAAGATGGTGAGACCTCGTGTCAGTTACTTTGGATATGTTATCAGGAGGGACCAGTCCCTGGAGAAGGACATCTTGCTTGGTGAAGTAAAGGGTCAGCGACAAAGAGGAAGAGACTTGTCATGGATTGAATTGTGTCCCCCCCAAAACATGTGTCAACTTGGCAAGGCCCTGATTCCTAGTATTGTGTGATTTTCCACCATTTTGTGATCTGATGGGATTTTCCTATGCATTGTAAATCCTAACCTCTATGATGTTAATGGAGCAGGATTAGAGGCAGTTACGTTAATGAGGCCGGACTCAGTATACAGAATTAGATTGTATTTTGAGTCAATCTCTTTTGAGATATAAAAGAGAGAAGCAAGCAGAGAGGAAAGGGCCTTCCTACCACCAAGAATGAAGAACCAGGAGGAGAGTATGTCCTTTGAACGCAGGGTCCCTGTGCTGAGAAGCTGCTAGACCAGGGGAAGATTGATGACAAGGACCTTCCCTCAGAGGCAATAGACAGAGCCTTCCCCTGGAGCTGGCACCCTGAATTTAGACTTTTATCCTTCTAGATTGTGAGAGAATAAATTTCTCTTCGTCAAAGCCATCCACTTGTGGTATTTCTGTTATAGCAGCACTAGATAATTAAGACAACCCTCAACAAGATGGATTGACACAGTGTCTGCAACAATGAGCTCAAACATAGCAATGGTTGTGTGGATGATGCAGGACCAGGCAGTTCTTTTGTACGTAGGGTTGCTATGAGTTGGAACTGGCTCGATGGCACCTAACAATAATAACTAACAACGTACCAGTGAAACCATTACCATAGTCAAGTTAATGAATATATCCATCACCTCAAAGTGTTTTCTCATGTCCCTTTGTGATCCCTGATGCTCTTCCCCATCCCCAGGCAACCACTGATCTGCTGTCTGTCATTATACATTAGTTTGCGTTTTTAAAGAAATTTATAGAAATGGAATCATGCAGTATATACTTTTTTTTTTTCCATGGTGGGGTCTGGCCTCTTTTATTTAGCATAATTTTTAGATTTATGCATTTTATTGTGTTTCAATCATTTATTCCATTTTAGTGCTGAGCAGATTTCATCATATGGATATAGCACAATTTTTTTATCCATTCACCTCTTGATGGACATTTGAATTGTTTCATTTTTTTACTATTAAAAATGAAAGTGCTATGAACATTTGTGTACAATGTCTTTATATAGACAGGTACTTTGATTTCTCTTGGGTAAAGCCCTGAGCAAAATGGCTGAGTCTTAGAGGAGGGGTGCGTGTTTAGCTCCTTAAAATTGTTAATCTGTTTTGCAAAACGGTTGTACACTAGCAGTGTCTGAGTGTTCCACTTGCTCTGCTTCCTCATCAACACTTGGTATGATCAGTCTTTTTACTTTTTGCCATTCTAATAGCAGTATGGAAACCCTGGTAGCATAGTGGTTAAGTGCTATGGCTGCTAACCAAGAGGTCGGCAATTTGAATCTGCCAGGCCCTCCTTGGAAACTCTATCGGGTAGTTCTACTCTGTCCTGTAGGGTCGCTATGAGTCAGAATTGACTTGACGGCAGTGGGTTTAATAGCACTATAGTGGTATCTCATTGTGGTTTTAATTCTCGTTTCCCTAACAATTAATGATGTTGAGCATCTTTTTATGTGCTTATTAGATGTATACTTATCTCCTCGTGGCATAGTGGTTAAGAGCTATGACTGCTAACCAAAAGGCCGGCAACCTGAATCCACCAAGGCGCTCCTTGGAAACCCCAAGGGGGAGTTATACTCTGTCGTATAAGGTCGCTATGAGTTGGGATTGACTTGACTGCACTGGGTTTGGTTTGGTTGGTTTATCTCCTTTGGTGAAGTGTTTGTTCAAAGCTTTTGCCCATTTTTTAATTAGATTGTTTCTTATTGAATTTTGAGAATTCCTTATATATTGTCGATACAAGTCCTTTATCACATATGTGATTTTCAAATATTTTCTCTCATTGTGTGGCTTGTCTTTACATTCTCTTAACAGTGTCCTTCAAAGAGCAGAAGTTCTTAATTTTGATAAAGCCTAGTTTAACAAAGTTTTATAAATCATGCTTTTAATGTCATAGCTAAGGAGTCTTTACTGAATCCAAGGTCACAAACATTTTCCCTTGTGTTTCATCTAGAAGTTTTATAGGTTTAGGTTTTATATTTCTAGTTCTATTTTTAGTTAATTTTTTTTAATGTGGTATAAGGTCTGGACCGATGTTTGGTTTTTACATATGGATAGCTAATTTGTTGCAGTACCATTTGTTGAAAGATTATCTTTTTTTTTTTTGCTGCATTGCCTTTGCATCTTTGCCAAAAATTAGTTGACCTGGTGCCAGGGAAGAATGGGGAGTTATTGCTGAAGGGATGCTGAGTTTCTGTTTGGGGTGATGAAAAACTTTTGGAAATGGATAGTGGTGATGGTAGCACAATATGGTGAACGTAATTAATGTCACTGAATTGCACACTTAAAAATGGTTGAATTGACAAACTTCGTTATATATATATTTTATCACAGTAAAATGAAAAAAAAAAACTGATTTAACTAATTCGTACAAAAAATAAAACCAATTGACCATACATGTCAATTTCTGAACTCTTTTTCATAGATTTGGTTGTCTATATTGATAACAATACCACACTGTCTTGATTATTGTAGGTTTATAAGAAGTAATGCACTTCAACTTTGTTCTTTTTCAAAGATGTTTTGGCTGTTCTAAGTCCTTTGCATTTCAACAAAAATTTTAGAATCAGCTTGTCAGTCTGTAAAAACCCTATACGAAAATTTTGACTGAGATTGTGTTTAATCTGTAGATCAATTTGGGAAGAATTATTGAGTCTTCTGATCCATGAACATGTTCTATATCTCCGTTTATTAAGGTCCTCTGTAGTTTTTTTTAGGAAAGTTTTGTGGTTTTTACTAACAGGTCTTGCATATATTTTGGCAGATTTACCCCCTAAATATTTTATATTTTTGGTGCTATTGTAAATGGAATTGTTTTTATTCTCATTTCTGATTTTTTATAGATATTATATATAAATGCTACTAATTTTTATGTATTGATCTCATACTCTACAAACTTACTAAACTCACTTACGATTCTAGCATTAATTTTGTAGACTCATTAGGATTTTCTACAAATATGGTTGTCATCTGTGAATAAAGACAGTTTCACTTCTCTCCAGTCTGGGTAACTTTTATTTTGCCTTCTTATCTTTTGTGCTGGCTAGTGTCTCAGTGCAGTGTTAAATAGAAGTAATGAGAGTGTACATTCTTGCCTTGTTCCCACTCCTGGGAATTATTGAGTCTTCATTAATATGTTATGAGCTGTAGGTTGAGGAAGTTCCTTTCAATTTCTATAGATGTTAGGTGTTTGTCAAATGCTTTTTCAGTATCTATTAAGATGATCATATGGTTTTTCTTTTTAGTCTGTTAATATGGTGAATTATATTCATTGATTTTCTAATGTTAAACAAACCTTGTACTCCAGGGATACATCCCACTTAGTGAGAATGTATTATATTATTGTTTTGTACTGTGGGATCCAATTTGCTAAAATATTGTTTAGAATGTTTGCGTATATGTCCGTGAAGAATGTCATTTGTAGTTTTCTTCTTTTTTATTTTTAACCGTGTCTTTGTCTGGTTTTGGTATCAGGGTAATGCTGGCCTTAGGAAATGAGACGGAACATATTTCTTTCTCTTCAACTTGCTAAAAGAGTTTGTGTAGAATTATTATTATTTCTTAAATATTTATTAGAATTCACCAGTGAAGCCGTCTGGACCTGCAGTTTTCTTCATGGAAAAGTTTATAACTACAAATTCATTTCCTGTAATAGATTCTTATTTAATATCAGTCTCTATCAGGTTATCTGTTTTTTCTTGTTACCTGTTTTTTCTTGAGTAAGCTGTTAGTTTTTGTCTTTCGGAGAACTTTTCCATTTCATCTAAGTTGTCAAATTTCTTGACATAAACTCATTTATAATAGTCCTTTTTTATCCTTTCAGTATCTGTAAAATCTTAAGTGATGTCACCTGTTTTATTCCTGATTTGGTTAAATATGCCTTCTCTCTTTTTTTCCTGACCAGTCTGGTTAGAGGCTTACCAATTGTGTTGATATTCTCAAAGAACCAGTTTTTTAATTTCATTTACTGTATTATTTTTCTGTTTCATTGATTTCTGCTCTCAACTCTCTTCCTTTCCTCTGCTTATTTTGGATTAAATATGCTCTTCTTTTTCTAAATTGAAAGATGAGGTCATTGATTTCAGACTTTTTAACCTTCTGTCTTTTCTAATATAGGCATTTAGTGTTACAGGCTTTCCTCTAAGTATTGCTTTACCTGCATTGCACAAATTGTTCTGTTTTGTTTTTTCTGGATGCTGAATCGTGGTGGTGTAGTGGTTAAGTGCTACGGCTGCTAACCAAAGGGTCGGCAGTTCGAATCCGTCAGGCGCTCCTTGGAAACTCTATGGGGCAACTCTACTCTGCCCTATGGGGTCACTATGAGTTGGAATCAACTCAACGGCACTGGGTTCTGGGCACCTTGTAAATTTTGCCTTGCTGGGTGATGAATATTTTTATATTCCTATAAATACCCTTGGGCTTTGTTCTGGAATGTGATTAACTCAGGAACAGTGTGATCCTTGCGGGTCTTGTGTTTTTTAGCATGTGAAGCAGACCAGGGCTATTTGAGTTTAATATATTTACACTACTGAGGCAAGGCCTTTCTTAGAACTCTGATGTGCCCTGAATTATGAGGGTTTCCTCTCTGCTCTGTGTGATTTCAAGGCACTTTTCCTAATCCTTGTGGTGTGGGAGGTTCTTTCACTGGCATTGTGTAGTTTTGTCACATGCATGTGCTGATCAGTGTGCAGCTGAATACTTGAGGGAGACCTTCTGCAGATGTACAAAAGTTTCTCTCTGTACAACTCTCTGGTACTCTGCCCCTGCAAACTGTAGCCATGTTGGCTTCTCTAGACTCCCAGCTGCGTCTTCTATACTCACGGATACTTCCAGGCCCTACCTGGGTGTCCCCATTCTGCACCACAGACTGGAAACTTTCTCCAGACAGTAAGCTAGAGCAATACTACTGTTGACTTTCTTTGTTTCTTATCTCTCAGGAGTCTCTGTCCATTACTGTCTGATGTCCAATTTCCTGAGTACCTTTATTTCATCTATTTTCTCTGGTTTTTTGGTTGTTTCAGGTGTGGGCAAATCTTGTTCCTGCTATTCCATTTTGACTAAATGGAAGCCCAAGAGTTTACTCTTTTTTTTCCAATGAACTAGGCCTCCAATTGTATACAGAAAATGAGTAGCAAACGTTGGGTTCAATGTGCCAACATTTATTTTATGGTTAACTTTCATTAGAAAAACTAATTTTTCAGAAAGAGAAAAAAAAGTCACATGACAAATTATAGTTTTGTTGTATATAAATTTATCTAATTTAACATGTAGTTTTATGACATTGCTCAAATCACTTACATAGACAGCTAAGTTTTATTAACGTGTATTGATGGCACTCAGCTAGATATATGATAGGCCAGGTGTTCTCAGGGAAGGAAGAAAGTAGGAGGAAGAAACTCATGGCTGTGATGATGGCATTCATTCACAAAACAGTTAAGTAACAAACCAATGGTTCTGTGATGAAGTGCCAAAAGGACACATCTAAGAGTTTGGAGAAAGAGCAGCGTCCTGACATGGTGATCCAGGAAGATATCTCAAAGAACTCAGGTAGATAGAAGAGGTGAGTGTTTGAGGCAGAGATGTAATGCTAGGCAAGGTAACTAGACCTCTTTGAGGGGCAAGAAGGTGAATGGCTTGATTAGCATGGGAGTTTCATGTTGGGGGACAGTAAGAGATGAGTTTAGCTAGTAGGTCAGATTGTGAGATGGTTTTAATTGCTTCTACATTTCAGATATTATTGGACCCCACCAAAAAGATGGAGAGTGATATGGTGAATTTTGGTAATGTCACTGGATTGTACACGTAGAAATGGTAGAAATGTTTTGTTACATATTTTCACCACAATAAAAATTTAGAAGTAAAAAATTAAAAAAGTGCAGAAAGAAGACTTCTTCTGACAGAGATAAAGCAAATGTTTTCAAATCCTGTTTCAGTCAGCTTTTGACTGTGTAAGAAACCACCAAAACTTGGTTGCTTAAAATAACAATCATGATTCTGTGGGTTGGTAATTTCGGCTGGGCTCAGCTTGAACAGTTAATCTGGCCTCAGCTGGATTCACTCAGGTGTTTGTGATCAATTAGACATTGCTGGCCTTACTTGATATCTGGCTGTCAATGGGGCAACTGGGCAACATGCCTAATTGTCCAGATTTATTCACGTGTATGGTGGTTGTGGAAACCCTGGTGGTGTAGTGGCTAAGTGCTATGGCTGCTAACCAAAGGGTTGGCAGTTTGAATCTGCTAGGCGCTCCTTGGAAGCTCTATGGGACAGTTCTACTCTGTCTGATAGGGTCGCTATGAGTCCGAACCGACTCGACGGCACTGGGGTTTTGGTTTTGGTATGGTGGTTGTAGGGTTCCCAAGAAAAGCAAGGGCACAAGCGCCAGTGTACAAGCGCTTTTCAAGCCTCTGCTTGAATTACATTTCTGATTGCTACATTAGCCAAAGCAAGTCACACGTTCAGTCCAGACTCAAGAGGATGGAGAAGACTACTTTTTGAAAGCAGGAGCTGCTACATTTTTTGTGTTTTTTATAAGCCATTGAACATCCATTAAAAAGTTATTGTGTACAATAAACAAACAGGAGAGTGAACTTCCAGCTAATGAGTTTAAAGTTATCACTTTGCTCAAATGATAATTGCAGGCCAGCTAGCAGATTTAAATTATATTTTGAATAGCTCTTCTCAAATATTTTAAAAACCAAAACTAATGTGTTTCAGTTTCTCCTTTTCTGTTTGTTGTAGCCTTATCATTATAAAGATTTCCTATTTTATGTTTAGTCTATTTGCAGATTAATATATCAACAAAGTGCCAACCCATCATAGAAAAAGAAAGACGATAGTTGACAGAAAATCTCCCCCTGGCTTTTGGTCAAGTCATCTCTCTTCATCATCTTCACTCAGACTGGGCAGTAGACTTGTTCCGTAAAGAGCCAAGAGACATTCCAAATCACTGAAGGTCAAGATTGGACTGGTTGTTTTGTGGTATTCTTCCCACAGATCACTTTTCTTCTGAAAAAGCAGGAAGGTCTTAGAAAAAGGAGAGGTTATTGCTCATGAATTAAAAGCCTCATTGTGTTATGGAACAGATGTACTGTTTATTTCTCAATTTAAGAAATCATTCTCATTATCAAGCATATAATCTTGGTTCCTTCTGGAACCAATCCTTTAATTATTCAGGTTAGAGGAAATAAGGCTAAGTTCCCATGAGAAAAGCAATATAAGTCATTTGACTTTACCTCTCCCCCTCAAAAAAGAAAAAAAAGGTCGGGGAGGTAATATAGGAAAGTTATGTTAAATATTCCTAATTGCTAATTACCATGTAGTCGATTTCCTGTGTCCCTGGCAATAGTGAAAACTCATAGAAAAAAGGCAGAAAGAGAGGCAGGAGAAGGTGGCTGGAGAGTATGACTTTGTTAACTTGGCCTGAGGTCTGGACATGAGCTTCCAGACCTGCCCCTCACACTCAGCAGGAAGGAGGCAGGTGGTGATGGTGAGAAGGCTTCGGGGAGCTCTTTGGACCAACCCAAGGCCGGGCAGGTATTGAGTATCCAAAGCTCCGCTGGGATCCCTTTCCTTCTGACTCTGAATTCCCTTCTCTTTCCATCACCCTGCTTCATGGACAGAAGTCCTTCTGTGGTGCATATAAAAAACAAAACAAAAACAGCTCCGACTCATGGCAACCCCATATGTGTCAGAGTAGAACTTTGCTCCATAAGGTTTTCAGTGGCTGACTGATTGAAAGTAGATCACGAGGGCTTTCTTCCAAAGTGCCTCTGGGTGGGCTGGAACCTCCAACCTTTTGGTTAGCAGCCGAGCACATTAACCATTTGTACCACCCAGGGACTCTTGGTGTATATATAATTCTCAAATAGATGTTAAACAGGTATTTGAGTTTAAAATCTCGTTTTCCCATTGATTTCTACTGTGATGTCAGAGTAATTTTTTCCCCACAGGAAGAAAAGTCGGTATCATCCATAATTATAACAACAAGTTTAAACTTCTGATACTTTCTTTAGGGAACTTTCTAAGGCCTCTGTGCTGAAATCTGAAAAACAAGCAATGAGTTTCCATGATATCCAAGCACTGGGTTTCAAGCATGCCTGCCCTATAATGCACCTCTGCGTTTCCACCCAACTGTTGGTGCTGTGACAGCCTGACACATAGAACACAGCCCCGAGGAGGTGCATCCACATTTACACACCAGGGGTGCAATGCCCCGCCAGCCTTAGCTTGGTGACAGGCATGGAGGCAGGCCTGTCTCTGACGCTTGTGAAGGATCCGGCCAATTTCGATGTCATTTACTGTGCAACTAGAGGGTGTTCAGCTGCACTTTAAATTCCCTTTGTGGTTCTGCACACACTCTTAAAATGGAGGTCAGTGAAACTCTGGGTGAGCACAGGCTCAGTGACTCTTTTGAATGCAGTCTGAAGTTCCAGACTCCCTGCTATTTGGTCAGGAGAAAGTGAACAGAAATAACATTAACCAAGAAATTACCTCCCCCCGCCCCCGCCCAAAAAAAATTGCTGTCGAGTTGCTTCAGACTCATAGTGACCCTATAGGACTGACTGGAACTGCCCCATAGGGTTTCCAAGGCTGTGATCTTTATGGAAGCAGACTGCCACATCTTCCTCCCACGGAGCAACTGGTGGGTTTGAACCACCAACCTTTTGGTTAGCCCCCAAGCCCTTAACCACTGTACCACCAGGGCTTAACCAAGAAAAGGGGGGGCATCTCTGCTCAGCTTAAGGCCTTCACATGAAGACAGACGTGAGCTGTCAGAGGCAAGCATGTATCTCCAGATGGTGAATGGGTTAAGATGTCACCTAAAGTCTCATGCAAAGAGAAAAAAAAAAAATTCGTTGTTGTAGAGTCGTTTCTGACTCATAGCAACCCTGTAGGACAGAGTAGAACTGCCCCATAGGGTTTCCTAGGAGTGACTTGTGGATTTGAACTGCCAACCTTTTGCTTAGCAGCTGAACACCAACCACTGTGCCACCAGGGCTAGGCAGATTTTGATAACTACCATACAGTGCACACACTGCTTCTGGATTTATCACTGCAGTGTCTTCACTCTTCCACTGACAGTTTTTTGCCAATTATTGACCTTGAAATTTAATTTTGTTTCTAGGGATTTTTCAACACTAACACAGTTGTTTGTTGATCTGTGTATCCTTTCTCTGGTATCTTAGGCTCCTTTGGGCTCAGGTTACTCCCACCAATGGGAGGCTAGGCAAGAGCTCCTGTGATTGTTGGCACACTGGGTAGTCAGCCACAGGACAGGCCTCCTACGCACCCAGGAAGGCTGACCTGGCAGTAATGTCCCCACCTACTTAACCTCCCACCACAGATCAGAATCAGGGCCCGCTGGATGTCCTGGGCAGTGAGAGTTCTTAGCTGTGCCCTCTGATGCTTTGCTGTTAACATGTCTCAGCCCCTCACCATGTGGTTCTCTGCATAGCTGTGACTAGCTCAGCGTTCTGTACTGGGAGCCTCACAGGATGCTGGACAGCCTGCCTGTGGATGGGCTGCTTTGGGGGCGGGAACCCACCCTGCATTTGCTCAGCTGTTGCCAGGGGTACAAGGCCTTATTCAAAAGGTACCCTCATGCTCATGTGTTTTCCTTTAGAGAATGGGCTTTGGGTGCACACGCACCAAGATTAGCATATCCAGATGACTGTGACTTATTCATCAGGCAGCCAGCAAAGCGCTTTTATGTGCCAGAGCCCACAGATGAGCGAGAAGATAGGACCTGACCCCAAAACAGACTGCCAAGAGAGGCAGACACGGAAAACATGATTATGCTGATACATGTAACAAGTACTGCAGGCAGTTTACTAAGTACCAGTGGTGAGAGGAGGAAGAAGAAGAGAAGTATGGTCAAACTCAGTCCCACAAGCCTGCCTAAAAGCCCAGCTCTGCTGAGTGTGACTTCTTTGTGCTTCAGTTTCCTCATCTGTGAAGAGGAGAAAATAATAGAACCTCATACAAGGGGTTGTGTGGATTAAAAGAGCCATTATAGTAAACAAAGTGTGGTCTATCCATACAATGGAATATTACTCAGCCAGAAATAGAAATGAAGTCCTAATACATGCTACAACACGGATGAACCTTGAAAATACTGTGCTGAGTGACATAAATCAGAAACAAAAGGACAAATATTGTATGATCCCACTCATATGAAGTACCTAGAAGAGTCAAACGCATAGGGACAAAATAAATCTTTGTTAGTGGTCACCAGGGGCTGAGAGAGAAGGGAGTGGTGAGTTATGGCTTACTGGGTACTGAGTTTCTATTTAGGGTTATGGAAAATGTCTGGAAATAGATAGTGGTGATGGTTGTACAATGTGGTGAGTATAATTAATGCCACTGAATCATACTCTTAAAAATGGTTTAAAACGGCAAATATTTTATGATATATATTTTACCACAATAATATCATATATATAAAAAGAGCCATCACACGTCTCGTACCTGGCACACAGTATCATCTCCGTAAATGTTAACTATTATGACAACCATATTTCAGTGAAACAGAGTTCCTGCTCCAAACATTCCAGCAAGGCAGGCTTGAACCAGGTGGGATTCCTGGGGCCAACGCCAGGATCTGGTATTGCCAAGATTAAACACTGCAACTTCTTTCACTCAGTACATCATCTGCTCCCTTTCAAACTCTCTCTCCCTGACCCCTCGCCATCTGGTTTCCTACGTGCCTTCACTCAGCTGTAGCTGCCTTGGTGTAACAGCAGATGACTTCACTTTCCAGGTGCATTCTAGGGTAGCCCGGCAGTCCTGATAACTGACCCAGCTGGTAGTCTTGAAGGGGAAGTTCAGATCAAACTCCTAGCCCCCCACCAGCCCACTCCAGCCCCTCAGGCTGGAAACTGCCAATACCTTCCTCCATATCTGCCTTGGGGACTGCAGTGCAAGCCACCCATCTGCAGATTTTAACTCCCAATGTAAAGTGGGATCTACTCAGTGCCTCCTGTGGCTCAGATGCTGTTCTAAGCAATTTTATACGTATGCTGTCTTTTAAGCTTTGCAGTGCCTCATGAGTTGGAAGTATAATTATCTCCATTTTACAGATAAGTTAACTGAGGCTTAAAAAAAATTTTTTTTTTTTTGAGGCTTAGAGAGGTTAAATGACTGGCCATACTCAGATTTTCTCATCCCAAGCTTTGTGCTCATTTAATTACGTTATAGTTGGCTGCCTAATCTGTGGAGATTAAACATTGCAACAACTTCCAAAGACTGTAGATGTTTTCCTGGAGAGCTTAATAGAAAAGATAAAAATCTATTAAAGATGCCTTTATGAAGAGAAAGATCTTCCATGCTAGCTTGAATTTGGGGGATTTCTTAAATGATGATTTGGAATATTCCCTTTGCATGATTTGAATGCAGTCAAGCATTGGTATTATACCCATTTCCAGAGATAGGATTTATAGAACCAGAGTTTATATTCTTCTGTGCCAGGCTTATCTAGGCAGCATGAGACCCTGAGAAATTTACTTTATTAATACTATGTTTAAATCCCTTTGTTTCCAATATAACCAAAATAGTTTATATGCATCCAGGATACCTAAGCTCATGGGAGTCCTTTAATTCTCTCTTTCTGCTACATGAATCTGTGTTAAGGCACTCAAGTGTCAAAGTGTAAGATAACAAGAACCCTGTAAGGAGAGAATTGATAAAGAGTTTTATTGAGGATCTGTTACAGCTGAAGCTGGAGTAACACTTGGTAAAATACCAAATGCTCCAAAATCCGAAAGGGGAGAGGGATTTTTATAGGGAAGGCTGGGGGTTACACGTGAGTCACAAGTTAACCTTTTACAATAGTGGTGAATCCATTTTCCATCACAGACTGCATAAGCAATTTTCTGAGAACAATCTTATATAAACATCTTTTCAGGGAACATTCTCGACATTCTCTTTCCAGAACGTTCTTATCATTTGCTTAACCATAAACTATAATTTTGTCTACAGGCATTCTTTCTGAGAACAGAACATTTTTTATCACAGTCTTAAGTAAGCATAACCATATACTTGTACACCCAAGGCGGGGGAGGGATACACATATTTTGAAAGCAGAGGGCAGGGATCTAGGGCAAAGGGGGAGTTTGATTCAAACCTGTGTCAGTCACTTAGTCAGGCCAGGCACCTCAGTTTTAAGGTGCCCTTACACAGAAGAGAATGGGTCTTGAATTGCTTGATGCATTTTGCTTCATTTCCAAAAAAAGGAACCATTCCTTATTGCTTTCAGACAGAAGCTGACATTTCAGTCCTTTCAATACTGAAATACTGCCTGCTGGTTTCTTACTGGTGTACTTTACCCCCAGAGCCAAGGATGAGATCTGCTTTTGCAAGGTCCCGGTGTGGAGGAGGATGATCTGCACGTATCTTTTTTAGGGGCACCCAGGAGAGAGTGACAGCATCCACTTGACTAAATTGGACAGTGGTTACTTTCTTAAACTCTAGTAATATTAATATTCTTGTTTTTATACAAGGAAGTTATGTTAATGTATAATATATAGACGCTTCACTGTGACCAGATGTATCCACTGACAACCCAGTAACATAGCCATCTTCTCACTATAAAGAAGCATGGGGTAGTTTGCAAAATTGGCATTAACGAGGTCAGGATAACGCATTTCATTACTTTGTACACTGCTTCCCGCAGGAAAAAAATAGTGTTTCAGTTTTGAGTATAAAAGCAATTTTTTTAAAACAACTTATTACTACACCCATTCCTCACTTGTTAACATGGTTAGGTTCCAAAGACCAGGTCATTATGTAAAACTCAGCATTAGGCAAAAATGGAGGATGATCACCTCAGATCACAAAATGGAGGATGGCTACATCATTATATAACTTCCAGATTACATCACTACCTAACTGCCAAACTATATCATTACACAACTGCCAAATCACATCATTGCGTAACTGCCAAACCACTGAAAATCATGGCCCAGCCAAGTTACCACATAGCCTTAACCATCACAGCCAGTGTAACTCTCACCTTGCACCTTGGCATTCGTTACTGCCAGACATACATTGTTAATGCACAAAGTAGTCAGATAGTAGATTTTTCACGATTGTCATAAATGTGAAATGTTGTATAACAAGATAGTCGCTAAGGGAGGAATAGGTACAAAATATTCCATTCTCTATCTAAACAGTGCTTTTAGATAACACATTTTTATGCAAATAACATGGGCCTTCTATGTTTGTCTGCCAACTGCCCTGCCCCTGAGGTATTTTCATAAGTGTGTTATGCCTTTTTTTTTTTTTTACAGTAAAATGTAAAGAAAAGTGACATAGCAACACTTACGAAAATACCTTGTGCCAGGAGGGTACAGCTGGCAAACAGCTGGCAAACAAACATAGAAGGTACCCATTATTTGCATAAAAATATGGTAGTTTGTTACTGCATGAAATACTGGTCCTTAAAATTTGTTTTTTCCCCTGTAAGCTGAAATATTTAGAAGACCAAGCTAAAGTCAGAAATGTAAGGGGAATGGTAAGGTTCTCATTTTACTTCTCACCAAGAGTGTAGACCAACAGGCTTGCCCTTCTCTCCCCACACAACTGACCATCCCCATTATACAGCCTTCAGTGAACAGTCCAGACTATTTGTCCAGTACTGTCCTTTGAACATGCTGAGTGTTGTTGGATGCATCTTGATGTGGAATGAAATTTTCTTAATTTTATACAGATTTCAGACCATTGATTTCTACGTCTTGTCTTCTCATCTGTCATTCCAGTACTTCCTCTTAAGGTGATCCGATTATCTTGAGGTGTATAATAAGAAATTAGTGTATGATGAACTATCCTTACTACATATATAATAGAACACAGTTTAAGATTAAAAGTTGATTTCAGCCCTTCAAAGTCTGACCTTCAACTATAAAATATATATAGAATGTATTTCTATTTGTGCGTATTTCACAAAGTTTTTGGATAATACTAGCACCTACTATTGATGACTATGTATATGCCAAGGATGTTGCTAAGTACTTTATATACATTACCACTTTTTTGTCCTCCCAGCACATGAAGCAGGTTACTTACCTCCATTTACAAACGGAGGTCCTGAAACAGAAGACCTGAGACAATCATTTTACCCAAGCACTGCCTAGCAACTGGCAGACCCTCAATTCTAACCAAGGTCTGACTGATTCCAACTTCACAAACCAATCACTGGTCAAGCAACTAAACATGAACTCGTTGTATCTGTAGGTCATCATTGAGTGGTCTTCTCACGTCATCCTTTAGGCAGCACCAAGAGTCATTGGCGGCAGAGAGGGAGAGGCGGCGGCAGGAGAGAGAAGAAAGGCTGCAGAGAATAGAAAGGGAAGAAAGAAACAAATTCAGGTAAGAAAGATATAAAGGGCTTTGTTTTTGTTTTTTTTTAATAATAAATTGAGAATGAAAGCACATGCCTTCACCACTGTGTATGATTAATGCTGGTATTAAAGGGCTAGGAAGTAATGTATTTGCTTCAGATTGTATTGCATCTTCAAGGCAGAGCAGGACATACCTAAAACAGTCTAGGTCTGGTTTGCTGCGACCTTTCTTTCTCTGACCATATGGGAGGAAGTTTGGACAGTCAGCCAAATACAATTAGTGACTTGTGTCTTCTTTAGTCCACCAGGATCTAAAATGGTCTTACACAGGCCTTCCTGAGGACAGATAGCCTAATTGTCTTAACTTAATTCGCCATTTCCCTCTAAAGCTCCTCATATTTTATTCATGTTCTATCAGATGCCTAAAAGAAAAGGCTTTTCTCATTATCCAGTTTGCTTCCTGCTCCCTATAGCAGCCTTCTTTTTTTTTTTTTTTTTAAGACTAATATCTCCTCCCCCAGGGGGAAAAAAATTTATGGTGTCGCTCTCTGTCAGCCCATTGTTTCCCTGATCTCCTTGGTCTCTGTCCAGCTACAAGAATGTGCTCCTGGCTGTGGCACACTCCAGGTTCCATACGTTGGACCAACTGCCCCTTACTGAGTGTCCTCTGTCTGTCCTACGGCCAGTTCACCTGTTCTCAGCATCCTCCAAGTCACCCTCCTTTCACTCCTCTTCCCTGAGCTCCATGCTGTGCTGTGCTTCATGGAACGCAAAACACTTGCTGAGTCTTTCCTTATCCGTCTCATTCCCTCTACTCTGCCAGTGCCCCCTTTTCCTATCCCTTTCTTTACTCTGCTTTTCCCCCATTTCCTTTTCACCTTCTCCCCCTTCTTCATCTTCCAGCCATCCCTCCTGTAGCTTCTGCATTCTTTCTTCTTTTCATTTTTCTCCCCTATTTCCACTTCCTGTTACCCCAGTTCAATTCATTTGGCCAACAGTATTCCCATTGATTACCCCTATTTAAATCCACGAGGAATGGAAAGCATTGTCAATGCAGATTTAGAGATCCAGTAACTTAGTTGTTTGTTTTTTTTTTTTTTCCAGCAGCCAGGTAGGGTATATGTAATTGCAGAAACAATCAAAATATGAGCAGAGTTCTGAGGTTGTTTTAACTGTAACTCACTTCTGCACGAAAGCAAATACCCCAAGAATGTGGGCGAAATGCTAGCTTTCACAAGAGTAGGTTAATGGGCTACATAAAGTTAACCAACATCATTGCCCCTGAGCTGTCAAATTTTATGAGGTAGTTCTGGACGTTGTCACTTTTGCAAAGACCAATTTGTAAAACCAAAGGAACAGGCTAAATGATCTTGATTCCTGGCTTTCTCAGAGACTTGCATATTTTGCCACCAAATAGCAGCAGACAACCTGACACATGGAAAATTCTGAGATTGGCTTACACATCCCAAGGTTTTTTTTTTAATTGAAAAATTCTTAAAACAGGGTACCAGTTCTGGGGAAGACAGAGCCAGCACACTCCACCCTGTCTCTCTCACTGCATCCCTGAATGCAGCCGAAAATCATGGGCAGAGAGCATGGGGCTCAGAAAACTCTGAAATGTAGACAGGAGCAGGTGAATTGGGAAAGGAGACTAGAAATCAAAGTTCTACCAAATCAGTGCAGAGTTTCTCTTTTTTTTCCCTCCAATATCACCTGGTATGTACTTAAAGGACCCATGGTGGCACAGTGGTTAAGAGGTTGGCTGCCAACCGAAAGGTAAGCAGTTTGAATCCACCAGCCGTTTCTTGGAAATCCTGTGGGGGAGTTCTACTCTGTCCTGTAGGGTGGCTAAGAGTCAGAATCAACTCGATGGCAATGGATTTGGTTTTTTGGGTGTATTCAAAGGCACCCTGAAACCCAGAAGTGCACACCCAGTGTGGAATGAAAGAACTCCAAGAGAAGGCCCCCCTTTCTAGGCAGAGGAGGACAAAGGGGCCCCTAAGGGTCAGCAGGTGGGGAAATCCCATTTTTCAGGCAGCCTCTTCAGATGAGTGAGCAAGTAGCTTCACAGCAGCACCTTTCCTCAGCCAAATTTCAGCCCTGTCCAGGTGAGGGTATCCAGAGCCAAGAATAGAGCTTGGACATGATAGATAATGCATACCTCAGGTGAGGTGTAAACACTTAACTAAATAGGAGCTCAGCCAGGCCGGACATACTGCAGTGCTTCTCACACGTGCCACTCACCTCACCAAATGAGGACAGTGAATCAAAGGAGTCCTCCCTTCCCATAGTCTCAGGCAGGTCTCTTCCCTGCTCATCTGCGTCCTGTCTCTGGAGCCTCGTTCATAAAACTTTCTCTAGTGAATGGCTTTCTTCTTTTTTTAGACACTGTGCACTAACACCTTATTCCATTCTAATACTCATTTGTATCTGTGCCTCACAGTGAAGCACCTTCCTACATCAGTTTATATTGCTGACACGTTACTGATATTTATTATTTGCTCTCCCACTAGCCAACTATGTAACCTTGAGTCCATAACTTAATCTCTCTGAATTTCAATTTTCTCATCTGTAAGATAACACAAAGTCGACTAAGTAGTCTCTAAGGAGCCCTGGTGGCACAGCAGTTAAGCTCTTGGCTGCTAACTGAAAGGTCGGTGATTCAAACTTATCAGCTACTCCATGGGAGAAAGATGTGGCAGTCTGTTCTGTAAAAATTAACGGCCTTGGTGCCTGGGGTCTTAAAAGCTAGCAAGCGGCCATCTAAGATACCTTAATTGGTCCCAGCCCACCTGGAGCAAAGAAGAATGAAGAGCACCAAAGACACAAGGAGGATATTAGCCCAAGAGACAGAAAGGGCCGCATAAACCAGAGACTTCATCAGCCTGAGACCAGAAGAACTAGATGGTGCCTGGCTACCACCAATGACTGCCCTGACAGGGAACACAACAGAGAGTCCCTGATGGAGCTGGAGAAATGTGGGGTGCAGAACTCAAATTCCAGTTAAAAGACCAGACTTAATGGTCTGACTGAGACTGGAGGGACCCCAGAAGACATGGCCCCTAGACTCTATGTTACCCCAGAACTGAAACCATTCCCAAAGCCAACTCTTCAGACAAAGAATAGACTGGACTATAAGACATAAAATGATACTCGTGAAGAGAGTGCTTCTTAGCTCAAGTAGATAGATGAGACTAAATGGGCAGCTCCTGTGCAGAGGTGAGATGAGAAGGCAGAAAGGGACAGGGGCTGGTTGAATGGACACAGGAGATCTGGGGTAGAAAGGAAGAGTGTGCTGTCACATAACAAGGGGAGCAACTAGGGCCACATGACAATGTGTGTATAAATATTTATATGAGAAACTAACTTGAACTGTAAACTTTCACTTAAAACACAATTAAAAAAAAAATTATGGCCTTGGAAACCCTGTGGGGCAAGTCTACTCTGTCCTCTAGTGTCGCTAGGAGTTGGAATTGACTCAGCAGTAATGGGTAGGTAGCCTCTGATCCTTTGCAGCCCTCATGTTATATCACTCTGCAATCTATTGGAGACTCCTTTGGGGCCTGAGGTGGTGTGATCATGCTGCTGTCTTTGCCAGCAGTGCAACGTGGCTATTTTGCCCTGAGGCCCCAATGTCAGTGGCCTTTCTCAATCCTAACTAGATTCCAGTCTCCAGGTGGACAGAAGCCATGCCTTTCCATAGTCTGCAATTTGTAGCACAGTTTGAGGGCTAAGTGTAAGATCAATTGTGATCTTTAAATTACTGAAAGCAACATGAGACCATGAGTCAGCGTCACTGCATAAGGAGACCCAAAGTAATAATATACCAGAGAGAACACTTGCCATCAAATAGACCCTGACACACAACCGCATCATCATGTCATACCAAAAGGATCAGAAGGCACGGGGACAAGCAGCAAGTTGGAAATCAAAACGGAACTCACTCTTGGGGGAACACCTGGATGATGGTGAAACCTGCCATAATGATAGACTTAACAATGTGCCTGGCATACTTTTAATTACTTTTCGTATGTAACCCACTTAATCTGCACACCAGCTGTCTAAGGTAAGTATGATTATTATCCCCATTTTACAGATGAGGAAACTGAGGCATGGCAAGTCAAGTAACTTGTCCAAGATAACACAGCAACAAGTGGCAGAGTGAGGGCTAGATAGACCCAGGCAGCCTGTCTTCAGAGTCCATGCTTATAACCGTTCACCATTCACTCTTGGCCCCAAACAATCCTTCCATGTCATTTAAGAACAGAAGGATCCTGGTAAAATGACTCTTGTCTGGGAAGGAATGCTGATCATCAGGCCAGACCACTGGGCAACTATTAACAATGCTGACTATAGCACCATTCTGCAAGTCGGGGGATATAAGCGCAAAGAAATTCAAACGGGAAATAAGAAAAGCTTTATAAAGTCATCCCTGGACTTACCCAAATGGCTGGCCTTTCACCAGCCATTTCATTGGCTTAAGTTGTTCATGCTCCTTGTGTGTTTTGCCCGCAAAGCACCTAAAAGTTGTTCCTTGCCTTGTTATTTTATTGAATATGGCTTTTAGCTTCCTGACCTATAGGAAAGTTTCTAGCGTGGAAAGTGACGAAGGTGTTTATAAACAATAACATATCTGAGTCTTCCTGTTGCCTTTTCTTTCCCTCCTAATTTGCTTTGTTCTCTCTAACTTACTATCCCTTTGTATCCAGCCACCAGGGCAGAGAGGGGCAGAATACTTAAGCTACATTATGAAGTCCTGTGTAGAAAACTGTGATGTTGGAGTTCTCCAGGAAAATAAATGGTCCACTAAGAGGTGACCAACCACAGTCTTAAATCTTAGATTCAAGTTGGAAGCTGACCAGTAGTAACAGAAAAGTAAAATGTTAAAATTGGACAAAGTTGGGCATCTCATGGGTACAGACAAAGTGATGCACAAACCGAGGGCTTCCAGGGACCCCTGCATAGAAACAGAATGGGAAGGATGCAGAGAGAAGAATCCTGGGCTAGAAAATCTGTTGTATTTGTTACTTTTAAAGCATAGCCTTTAAACTTGATTTTTCAAATTCAGTCTCAGTGACTTCCCATTTCTGAAGCAATAGCAGGCTTTCACGATAGACTGTTACTTTCTTGGCAATTCTAAAACAAATTCTATGAGCATCTAATTATGTTTTTTTCCTTCCCTGTTTCGTTCTGCGAATTTCCATTAGCCGAGAGTATTTAGACAAAAGAGAAGAGCAAAGACAAGCAAGAGAAGAAAGGTTTGTATACCTCGTTTTTTCCCCTTTGTTCACCAAATGACACATGGCTTTGCACTCTTAACCAAGCATCCAGAGGAGACTGTGTTAATTAAAATATAAGAGCGTCACTTCAGACACCTAAGACCTCGGGTAACTGGCATTTGCAGAGTAGTATATCCTGGTTATCTAAATTTTCCAGGAAAGTAAGGATTTATCATTTAGTGTCATCATGATGTGACCCGTATGTGTCTGTGCCTCCAAAACTCTTCTGCAAGTGAGCATGTTGTTGTTAGCGGCTGTCCAGTCAACCCCCAACTCATGGTGACCCCACGCAGAGTGGGATCAGACTATTGCTATCTATAGGGTTTTCATTGGCTGATTTTTTGGGAAGTAGATGGTCAGGCCTTTCTGATATATGATGTGGTTTTTAAATACCTACCATCACCCCTACTGAGACTGGGTTAGATGTCCCTAGTATGTACTTCCATGCCACTTGTTCCACCTTCCTTCAACAACCAACCAGGGTACACAGCATGCCTGAAACTGTCGTTGGATGTACCTGATCACTTATCTGTCTCCTCCCTGAACTGTACTCAGCTCTTTGATGGGAGTAATCATACCTGCTTTTCCTTGGTATTCCCAGTGCCCATTACAATGCTCGGCACATGATAGGAACTCAGGAAAAGTGTATGGAACAAATAATGACCAATAGTTTTATTAAAAATACTCAAGCCATAAGCCAGTCCATTGATCTTGCTGGAAATGTGCTTTGAATCCCAATAAGCGATACAAAATTAGTGTGATCATTGTATGATAAATGGAGATGAACAAAGGAAACTATTTGGAAGTACTCCCACAAGAGACAAGGTTTTGGCCCCAAGCACTAGACAGCCTGCAGTCTCTCCCTCTACCACTAGATGGGGTTACTGCATGGAGAGATGGAAAGGCAGATTTTATGTGAGAGCCAGCTGGGAACCTAACACTCTGCACTGTGCCAATAAAAAGTGAAATTGTGCTAATTTTTTAGGCAACATCAACTAAATAGATCAGGGCAGGCTGATATAGGAAAGAGTGGAAACTGTGTTCAATTAAAAACAACTAAAATTACAGCATTGCTTTCATATCAACATTGGGTTCTATTATTGCCATCCTAATAACCAATTGTGGCTAGCAAATTTAGAGCAAAGGATACTGGTAAAGAAACTTCTGTTTCTCTAATTAGTACCTGTTTTTGTCATTGTGCTTGAGAAACATCATCTTTTCCTGAAAATCCTGTCGACAGTTTGCCTAGGCTTAACAGAATTAACTTTTTTTTTTTTTTAGTTCTCTCTCCAGATTCTGAACTTTTGAGCTTTCCACAACTTGTCAGGTTGTATCCACACAGGCAAACAGCTGCAGAGACTTGGATGCCCCTGGGAAGATGTCAGGGTGCTGTGTCAGTTGTGAACTGGTTCTAATGATCTCAGAAGGCTCCAAAGCCGTTAGAGGCCAGCTCTTCCTGGATATTATTTACCGCTTTGTTTTCAATGCAAGCCTTCCCTTCTGCCTGGAAAACGTGTGCAGATGACTTTGCCGCACCTCTCCTTTAGTTCTCCCAACAGACCCATCCCCCCTGTCACGCACAGCCTGGGCCTTCCTAGCTGGTGCAAGAGCGGGCTCTCTACGGGGTTCTTTCCTTGCAGCTCACCTTTCTGTCTGCATGAAGGCTTGGGGAAACAGCCAAGCATTTTCCTTTGGCTTGGACCAGCTGCTCTTCTTGGTTGGTTAGTTCTTGAATTACCTGGTAAAGATGAGAGGGATAGTTCATTCCTGTTTGGAAGGCTGTTGGGGATTCCCAGTAAGCCCCAAAAAGAGAAGATTTGCAACTCTAATGAAATTGGAGAATGGGTGGGGAAACTAGTGGGGATCAGAGGTAGAAAGAGGTACAGAAATAAGGGAGAGGACACCATTAATTCATCCTTCAGGACAGAGCTGGTGGTGTTTGTGGGATCTCATGTCTTGTACCCTTAATGCAAAAGACTCAGAAAAAGACGACAAGAGTCACAGCAGATGGTTCTGAGGCCTGCAGCATGTAAGTGTAGCCAGGTGAATGTCATTTGCTACTTTGAGGTATAACAGCCATCCAAGCACATGGTGCTATTTATTTCGTTTTATTCCATTTCATTTCGTGTCAGAAGGAGGTAGAAAGGGATGAGATCCAGGCTGGGTGGGGAAATGTAGAGATGGGAGGGTCAGTTCGCTTTGAATTTGCTAGTCTGCGAAGGATGATGGGACATGTAGAGCAAACACCTTATGGCAAAGCAGGGGTAATGGGAACAGAGTGCAGGGCAAGGGCTGGGCCTGGGCTAGGATTTTGGAAATTATGCCTAAAAGTGATCAGGGAAGCAATAAAAGAAGATTCTGAGCAGTGCTAAAAAGGACTGAGGACAGAGTAGAGTAGAAGTTAGAAAATCCATTGCCATCAAGTTGATTCCCAACTCATAGCAACCCTATAGGATAGAATGGAAACCCCATAGGGTCTCCAAGGAACACCTGGTGGATTTGAACTGCCGACCTTTTGGTTAGCAGCCAAGCTCTTAACCACTATGCCACCAGGGCTCCATAGAAGCTAGAGGGAGCTAGATTTGGATAAGGGGGAATTTCCAAATGGGATGGTGGCAGGAAAAGGTCATCACTAAGTAGGTTTAGATTAAGCTAAGCCTGCCTGCAATCAAGCAGGGTTTTTACAAGGCCCTGTGGGAGGAGACTGAGCCTGCGTATCAGTCCCCTGGCCCCAGCACCAGCCCTCCATGCATGCTAGAGTTCATTCCAATGGTTTATTTGCCTGTCTTTTCCACTGAACTGTGAGCACCATGAGGGTAGGATTTATTCTTGTTTATTATTACACCCCTAGTGCCTAGTGCAGTTCTTAGCACACGAGAGGCACTTGACAAATGTTCAATAAATAAGTGAGAAGATGAATAAACAAATGATATGGGTGCGGTAGGATACTTGGGAATATTTAGATGAAGCCTGCTAAAGTGGAAAGACTTTTCTTGGGGTGGTAATTTGTGGACAGGAAGCCCAACACTTTGCACTTGGGAGGCTCCACAGGGGTCTGTCAGTTGCAGGGCTGTGTGAACATCACATAAATTGGTGGGCTCAACGGATCAAGTGCTTTTGGGCCCCTGAGGGCATGTGGCACTTGGAGTCATTCTCTAGGGGAAGGTCATGATACGGGTCCCATTTCCTCCCCAAGGGCTGCAGAGGTTCACATGGGGCAGAGGGTTGCTAAGCTGTAAAGCTCTCAGTGCCGGATGGTGGGGATCTTCCTATGAATACTAGTCCCCTTGCCACTCCAGTCCACGAGCGTAATTGCTGCTTTTTCAGAAGTTTTAGCAGATCTTGACCTCCATGCCTCCCTGCCCCTGCCATTTTTGTCTACCACGTAAATATCTTCACTCCTTGGGACAATTCAGGTTAAACCCTTGACTCGTCCCATGTCTCATGCCTTCTCATGGCATCTGTGAGAACAAAGAGTGCCCAAGAACAATGACCCATTATCTTGTAGTCATGTCTACCAAGACTCTGGGATGAACAACCACTGGAGTCCCCCCAGATAGTTGGGGTGAACCCTTTGGCTGTCAGCCTATGCTGGCTAGCCTCGGCTGCCCCCAGGAAGCATAGTAGAGTCCAGGAGCAGATCTGGGCCAGTGAAGACAGATGGGTTGTCCTCCTGGCCTGAGGCCTTTCAGACGAGGCTTCGTTCTCGCCCTTCCTGGATCCACTTTTGTTACAGCACTGCTTTCCTGCTTCATGATCTCCTGGGCTTGTCCAGACCCCCTTATTTGCATGCCATCCCTTGCTTGCCCCTTCCTGCTGTTGCAGAAGGCTTGGACTCCATGTGGGAATTCCTGTGCTCACAAACTCCTCCTGGGGCCAAACATTCATGGCCTCAGACTTGACACAGGACCACTTAACAGGTGCCTCCTATTGGGGGCTCTTCCTGGCAGCCCTTCCCCTCAAAATCACTTTTTTCCAAGGTTCCTGTCACTTCTACAGCCAGGTCGTTTTTCCTTGCTGGCCCAAATGAAATTCAGAAACACTCCTTTTGTTACCTCTCCTACCTTTTGAGAGGTGATGTTGTCAGCAAGGAGAGTCCAGGGGTTTCTAAATCCTTCTCTCTGGGACTAGCTTCACCCTGTACCTGTGAGGCAGCTGCTCTCTGTTGCCAAGCCTCAGTGTGTGTATGCACAGAGCATTCTCACATCTTTTGTCAAGGAGTTGCCATGAAAGCACTCAATCCCCAAGAAAATGCAATCAGGTGCATTTGCCCCTCTGGTGTCCCGGGCTGCAGGTAGACCTCTGCAGGTTGGCTGTCGCTTTGCCATCAGCTGACAGAGGCAAGGCACCGAGGGAAAGAATAAAAGAATGATAATCTTTCTGTTCTCAAAAATCCTATGACCTGCTTGTTGAAAACAGATGCGCACATGTGAAGAGATGACTAAATATGTCAGGCAGCAAATGTAAAACGCCATCTAAGTTGAATGGACTACATATCCGACATGAGTTCAGAGGCAAGGCCAAGATCACTTCCAGCCGTGGTGGTCAAGGCAGGCTTCACAGAGGGAGATGCTCATGTGAACTTGGCCTGAAGGGCAGGCTGCCTTAGGCTGGCAGGGAGAAGGGGTGCTAGTTACAGACATGGGGAAACACACCCACTTTAGGGATGGGAGGAAGAAATGCATGTTTTCTAAATGCATGGTTTTAAAGGTTTTCCATACATGCTCTGCCTTTCTTATCTGAGTGAATTAGGGGTGCCATGTGCAGTGACGGGGTGAGGGCTGGGTGGGCCAGAGTCAGGGACTTTCCTGGTGGTGGGGGGCAAGCTGGAGCTGTGAGTCCTAGTGGGTGCAGAGTGAGGGTCCCAAATAAGTTGTTTCAAAGTTCAGCTGTGGGCAAGATAGTCAGAAACCTGCTCCAGCTGAATTCAAAAATTTATTTCCGAACAAATAATGGTGGGTAAAATTAGCAGACATCTGGAAGAGGCACATATTTCAAAGTTATTTTGGTCTGATCTATAAAGCGCACTGTGAAGAATATGATTGGTAGCTGGTCTTAATAAACAGTTAGTGGGTTCTGCCTGTCTGAAATGCAAAACAGATGTATCTTTGTTCTTTTAAACTGACTTTGATGAATAAACTATATGTGACGTCAGGTCCAAGCTATTGGATTTCTGAGTCCGACTCAGAAATATTTTAGAATATAAAAAAGTTTCCATGGTTGACACTGAGAGAACAAAGTGAATTCCAGTTGCATTGCTGTTAGCGTTGAAGCAGGTTCAGAAATCCAGAGAGGCCTCCATCCAAACAATCCCTGTTGGTATTTGGGGGCATTGTTCCTTAGTGCTGCACCGAGGCACCCTCCCATTGCACAGCTGTGAGCTCTGAGAGCGGTCAGTTCTCAGCTGTCACTGTCAGGGCTATCTGATGGTTATTATTGCTGTTTTCCATATTTGTACAAATGTCTCCTAAAAGAGCAACATAGGATTCTGCAGCAGCGACCCAAGGTCTGGGGACCGTGTGATGTTTCCATCTTCCCCAGTTTGCTTGGTTATGAATGGTGCGGGTTTTTTAATCAGCCGCATCTTGGCTTGGCTGAGTGTTTTTGGCAGACCGGCCCTCCAGTCGGCTCTGCACTGTGCTCGGTGCATCAGGAAGCCAGCTCACTCTGCAGGTGTTTCATCCATAAACAAGCATCAGCCACGGGCTCCTCTTTCTTTTTACGGAAACCTTTTGGAATTTAACTTTCAGATACAAATACTTGGAGCAATTGGCATCCGAGGCACATGAGAAGGAGCTGAGAAGCCGGAGTGCAAGCCGGGGTAGAGCTGACCTCTCCTTGGACCTGACCTCGCCAGCAGCCCCTGCCTCCCCTGCCCCTCTGAGCCATAGCCCTTCATCTCTAGATGTACAAGAGGCTCTCAGGGTACCATCCTCCTCCCCCGGAACACCTCAGCATCTCCAAGGTGAGTGCGGGGAGAAAAGGGGGAAAAGTGGTGGATTAGCATTAGACAGGCTTCTTCTGTAACATAGTAATGACTCCTGTGTGCAAACTAATACTGAAACAGTAACTAGGGGTAAGTTTAGGGGTGACTGCAGCCTGTGTGTCACTCTTAAGAAACTTAGATCTCTTCAGTGCGTTTTGTATGAAGGCAAAATTATTTATGCAGGTTGTCCACATATGACCATTGATAAGGAAGAATATAGAATTTGGACTGACTTTGACATTCAATCCTAAATTACAGAGTATTAAAGTAGTACTTTATTGTATAGCTTTGTGGGTCTGCCGAACAAAGTAATCTTTTTTGAATGTTACTACCATAGAAACTGTCAGTCTGGTTTAAATTATACCGATGGAGACTAAAATTAATTAAAGCAAGCAAAGAAAGATGTTGACCTAGTGAAAATAGAAGTTAAATATTGAAGAAGGAAAATTTTAATCTAGTAAAAAACTACTGGCACGTGGTATGTGTGGGTGTGTGTGTATACACAGTTATGTGCAGACAGGCGGCTCTCCCTGGAGAAATTCCCTGTCTTCTTAGCTTTATTTGGAGAAAAACAATATTGTCCGCTGCAGCCTTCACACATCAGCCAGTGGCCTGATTGCTCTGTCTGTTGCCGGTTCGTTTTCTTTCCTGTCAGCACAGAGGATGGTTCTCAGACACAGGCTCCTACTCAGTGTTTGTTGATTACCTCTCCAGCAATCACTGTTTGGTTTAATCGAGTGTTATGGCTTGCAGCCCAATGTACACTTAGCCAACAGAGGAAAACAGAGACACTAAACTTTTCATTCTAGGAGTGTTGACTAAATATGGTGTAAAGTTTAATTTAAACAAGGGAAAAACTCAATGACCTCAGCAGAACTGGATGTAACGGAACGATAACGTCTGTCTAATTCGTCTCCGGCACTCCAAGCCTCAGGGCTCGTTCCACAGGAGCAGGCTGGCTCCACTACAGCTTTCCATCAGTCCAGTTACTCCAGTGCTCTGAGCCTTGGAAGATTGTCCCCGGCAGATGGCTCAGTCACAGATGAGTAATGGTCAGTCTTAAAATACTGAGACTCTGAGAGTCAGAAAAACAGACTGTTGTATAAGAGCCCTGGGTTCCGAAACCCTGCCTTATATCATTGCTGTATCTAAATCATGGTATTTCTAGAGCCAAATGAAAAATCTCCCCCTACAAACTTGTGGTTCAGCACTTAACCTTGGAACTTTTAACTCTGAGAGTCGTACCTCCAGCAGTTCACAGAATGGTGTTCTAAACTGTGAAGCACACAATAGCCCCAAGCAGAGGGGGACTTGTCAGCATATGTAAGTATTGTTTTTCCTCACATTTTTAATCTACTTGATATCTGCTTGTGGGAAAGAGACAGTTCATCAAGTACTTTGTCCTGTTACAGTTGAACTTTAGGCCACCCTCGTGGTGCAGTGGTTAAGAACTCGGCTGCTAACCGGAAGATCGGCAGTTCAATCCACCACCTGCTCCTTGGAAACCCCGTGGGGCAGTTCTACTCTGTCTGTAGGGTCATTAGGAGTCAGAATCGACTCGATGACAACGGGTTTGGTTTGATTTTATGCAATTAAAAAGACAGAATATCTTAAACTTCGATACCGAAAAAAGAAAACAAAATAATTATTTTGTGTATACACACTATACATTTGGAGAAATACAAGATTATGTCCATACACTTTCTGGAATATAAATAGCAAATGTTATTTTCCCTCAAAGAAGGGATTAGTAGGGGCTGAGAGAATGTTTGATTGATATCACTCAATAAATGATATTTAGAGCTGAAAAAGGAACACTAGGCTTGAATTTAGACATAATTTCAAATTAACATAATTGCATGGTGTGATGTTCTTTGTTTTCTCCTGTAAAAGTAATAGCTTTTGTTGAAGTTTAAGGAGCTGTCCATCATATGTTAAGTAATTATGACCCATATCAGCTGGAACCAGCAACATATTCTAACTCCCTCATCCCAATACATGCCTAGATTATAGCACTGGAAATTATGTTGTTGTTGGGTGCCATTGAGTCGGTTCCAACTCATAGTGACCCTATGTAACAGATCAGAACTGCCCCATAGGGCTTTCTTGGCTGTAATCTTTATGGAAGCAAATCTTCCTGTCTTTCTCCTGCAGAATTCCTGGGTGGTTCAAACCACCAACCTTTTTGGTCAGCAGCTGAACTCTTAACCATTTGTACCACCAGGGCGCCTTTTTATAAACAGAAATACTGTTAAGAAGATGGCCTCAAAAAAGCTAGAGGGCTTCCTTCTGATTTAGAGAGCTTTGCCTTATGACAAAAATGCAAAGTTAGGTATGAGAGAAAGATTTTTCTCAGCCTAGTTTGCCAGTGTTCTTTGAAAGATTCCACTATCACCCCATTAATAGTTTATTATTTCTGTCTGGTGGCACTGTAGTTAAGAGCTTGACTGCTAACCAAACCACTGGCAGTTCAAACCCACCAGCCACTCCACAGGAGAAAGATGTGACAGTCAACTACCATAAAGGTTTACAGCCTTGGAAGCCCTGTGGAACAGCTCTGCTCTGTCCTACAGGGTTGCCATGAGTTGGAATGAGTCCACGGCAGTAGGTTTAGTTTTTGTTTTTTTTTTTTCTCTACCAGATACCATTTGCAAATGTTCAAAGTAATTTTTTGCTTATCCCTAACAGTTATAATGTCCCAACATCTGGAGGAAGAATAAAAAATATAATCACACATCCAGATGTCTGTCCTGCCCCAAACACCTGACATTATATAGTCCAAATGTGCCAGGGATTGACTCACTTTTTCACTGTTTATCCTTATGGAATCATATGATACTAATACGCCTCACATTTTTGGAATGCCTTGTCCCCCTCCCCACCAAAAAAGCTCCTTTTTAATCCCTTGTTGTGCATCTGAGTGAATAGGGGAGATGCAATTATCTATATTTTACTGAGTCTCAAAGACATTGTAAGATTTGCTGAAGATCTTGTAGATGGAGCGTTGGGAGTAGAACCCAGCCTTTTCACTCTCATTCCAGCCATTTGTCATTTACCATGGAATCATGGCACCATCCATTCACAGTAATGTCACGCAATCTCTTTGCTTACCGTCTCCCCAATACCTGCCGAAATTGAGGCCTACACTTAAGAGTTACATTAGTAAAAGATAGAAAAACTAATATCTGCTACTGAATTATATATACCCCAGGACTAAAGGTCAGTTTATGTGTTCTTTTATTAAAGCTCCTTACTCAGATTCTGGAAAATTTTTTAAAAGCACAAGACATGAAAACATTAGAAACTACATTTCCTTTGCCCTTACAAAATACATTTAAAAAGAAGGAAAAGCTAATGGTAAAATACCAATAACATTATATGTCATCTAGTCAGATCTTTCAGCCAAAAACATTCTCAGCTAAATCTGCTATAACTTTTGTATAAATTATGCCACCACCCCCACCATCAAGTCAATGTGTGCTTGAATTATTTTCCATCTGGCCCTCTTGTGGCTCACAGCAGATGTTTGTCTCAATACTGTATGTACTTAGTGGTGATGGTCTGAGTATTTTTCCTTTCTGTGAAACTACCAGGCCTAAGTGAGAAGCAAACATATACATGCGTTCTCGTTTGATTATCCTTATTCTTTCTCTAAGTCTTGGTAGTATACATCCAAATATCTAATTAAGTCCATTTCCTATTATTTAAAAAAACTCACAGATGACTCTAAAAACAAGTTATTCTCACTAATCAGAAAAAATGTACAGTGTTTTTCTGTGTCTATCGATAGAGGGAAAGAGTTCTTTAATATGACCCTTGGGAGAGTTACTCTGAGGATTTTGGTACAAATGATTTGCACTCGACTGCTAACCTAAAGGTTGGCATGTTGAACCCACCCAACAGCACCACGAAAGAAAGCCCTGGTGATCTGCTTCTGTAAAGAGTACAGCCAGGAAAACCTGTGGATTAGTCCTACTCTGTAACACATGGAATTGACTCGATGGCAGTAGGTTTAGTTTTTTATATTTTATGTGCCCATAAGTGAAATCAATATATCAAGGTAACCTATTATAATAGGTGTCAGATCCAGGTAACCTGTATCATGGAAATAAAGTGAGAAAAACTACTCACTTGAAAACCAGATGTTGATGGTGGTCCCTGCAGGTGTAGCTGCTCACCGTAGTGGGCTAGAAGTGTGTTCTGTCTTTGCTCCCTCCCTTTCACATGTGAGCCCTTCCTGAGGCTGGGTGAGAGAATGACCTTTCCTGTAGAAGGAAGCTTCTGTCAAGAGCTTACAGGTGGCTTTTACTGACTAGCCAGCCATGAGCACATACATAATGGTGAGGTTATTTTTCTTAAATTTAGTGCTATATTCTCCATACTGCACACAGAAATAATGCTTTAGAGGTACATTTGAAAATTTTGCCACACTGTATTAATTTTATGTCAGGGAAAAATATGTTCAATAGTGATTTTTTTTTTCCTATAATTGAATCCTGAGGCATTTTCAAACGTCTCATTCTTTGGCCCTGGAGGTATAAAATATGGCCTATATGGCATGGCCTACTCACCAGCATTCACCTCACGGCACTTAAAGAAATTACTGACATGGTACACTGATACTTCTTCCATATCCAAGCATTTAAAGTACTGACAAACATAGCAATTCTTCTGGCCTTCTGATCCTCAAATCTGGATCAAATGTAGACATATAGTTATATCATAAAGTTCTCAGTTCATTTAAATGAGTGATCATTTTTCATGTAGGTGTCCACTCCTGACTGTCATCATTGTTACCAGTCCTTGACTGAGCTTCTTTGCCACTTTTGTTGTGTAACATATTTTGAGTCTCCGTCCAGTGTAGACATTCTCCTAGGTTACCTAATCCACATGGCAGAAATCAGAAACATCTGGGACCCTATTTCCAACTGGCACAGTAGCAATGGAATATTGTCAATCATCAGTCTAATGCATGCTGGTTTCCTTGTGTAAAACTTTTGGATACCTCCAGTCCGGTATTTCATGAATTGGCAGGATATTAGATTCCTTGTGGTTCAGTGACTCAGGGCTGCCCCACCTCCCCATAACTCACCTGACTGCCACTGCTTAATGCCATTTGGTCAATTAGAATCTCTCAGGAAACCTACCTGAAGCCAAGGCTTTGCCTGCTACACCTGCTATGGGACTTTATTGAGAGCCTTTGCAAATCAATGAGTTTTTATGCCTTGCAATTCTCAGTCTCTAGAAATGGAAAAAGGCAAAACCTTCCCTTTTCCCCCCTGTAGGGAATCACAGTTACCTGCATTTCTGTTCTCTTATACTATATTTTAAACATTAAGTAATCTTGATTCCTTGTGAAAGCAGACAATGTGTAAACCTTAAGTAAATTCAGGGCACAGAATGACACTGGGAAAATTGTTAAAGGAGGGCATTATATGATCAACATGATGTTTTCATAGACAGCTATTAGATGTCAAGAATTGTGAAGGGCCTGAGACTTGTAAGCTAAAAAGTAAGCCTGCAACAATTCATGGACACAGGCAGAAGACACAAAACTCCTGGGTCAGAGACAAAGGACTTTATTACTCAATAGCAATAGTAGTAGCCGGATTATTAGTGTTTGTGCAGTTTTCCATGCTCCAGTTCCTACAGGGTGATGTGAATAGAGCCACATGACACCTGCACACACAGTGTGAGAAACCGGAGGAAGGGAACCCTGAGCTTAGGGAAGCTGAATATTTTATAATGGACAGCAAGAATACCTTCTTTCTGTCCCAGAGAGAGATGTTATCTTTATTACCCTATGCAATAAACAAGCCATCCTTTTGCTCTGGAAGGAGACACTATCTCTGTCTTCCAAAGCTATTTGGTATTCAAATATCCTTGGAAAGATAGTCCGGACAAAGGCTGTCAGGTCTTCTGCTCTCAAGACTACAGAAATGTGAAACACCCATTGAGAACTGTTTTCCAATATTAAATTATGGTAGTTCATAACCAACCTTAACTATCAAATATGCACCCTAAAACATGTTTTATGTAAACAAAAAATTCAAGTTTTTAACAGCAATTAACTAGTTTATTCTCTTTTAACCAAAAAGGCATCAGGAGCTGCAAGACTCAGTGTAGATAAGGCACTGGGGGTGAATGAGCTTGTCTGAATCCAGAGAGGCAAACAGGGACTCCGGCTTATTGACTGGGTGAGACATCAATACCTTTCATCCCAGGTGGGAACCTCGGATGAATGCTTCCAGATACAGTCAGGAAGCCTCCTTATGGAGAGACAATGAAGATGCTTTAGTCAGTGTAGTGTTTTAAATTTCCAGAATCAATGACTGTGACCTGGAAATAGCACAAGAGAATGACTCCCTGGCTCCTTCTAACGTCCTTGTCAGTGCTCCACGACTTAATATCCCCTTCACCATCTTTACTATTCCTCCTTTCCCTGTAGCATCCATATCCTTCCCCCATCGCCCCGTAACACATTTGCACACAGCAATGTAATACCTGCGAGATAATCACACATTGGTTTTCCAGTCCCTAAAAGGATACTTTTTCAGGAGAACCCCTGGGTACAATGACCTTGGAAAGCGTCTTGTCTGTCTCCGAACTTGGCAGGCGTCTTTAGAGCCTTCTGAAGCTGGAACTTCCTCTGAGAAAGCCGCTTCATTGGGAAGTTCCAGTAACTTTTTATTGACTTTCTAGATCTAGCAGCTCTGGATCCCTCTGCATCGTCCAGATAGTCTCTAGACTCAAAGTGTTACTTTCCTTTCCTGTCTTCTGCATTTCCTATTATTGTTTTGTCTCCTTCTCATCATTTTGTTTCTTCTCACTATATTGTCTCACTTTTTCTCATCATTTTGTTTCAATCTTCTTATTGATGCTTCTTTGACCTACCACCTAAGTGTTGAGTTTTTCCCAGGTTCCTTCCCCAGCTCCCCTCTCTTTTCATGCGACATTCTCCCACTGGGCTCTAGCATCCACACCTGTGATTTTAACTACCTCCCATGTGCTGATATCTTCCAGACCTATATCCCTAACTTTGGCCTTCTTGAGTTCAGGATGTTTATCCAGCCTCTTTAAACATTCCATCTGAATGTCCTTCAGACACTCAGACTTGCTAGGTACCAGTCTGAGAGACACTCAGATGAAGATGTCATCCATAAACCTCCATCCCTAAACTTGTTCATACTTTCTAGTCCTCATCTGGTAAAGACCATCTCTTTTGGCACAGTCATTTAAGTTGGAAGCATGCGTGTAATTCTCAGCTCCCCACTCAGTGCTCATCCCTCAGAGCCACTCGGTCACCAGGTGTTTGTTGTGCTCCTTTATCTCAAATCAGCCGTCTCTCCATCACCAGTGCCTTAGTTAAGGCCTCCACCGTCTGTGGTCTGGACCATTTCAATAGCTTCTGTATTCACCCTTATTAATCCTCTTAATACCTGAAACAGAATAGGCATTTGGTAAATGTTTTATGAACAAAAAAAGAACAAATAAATGAATATACATGATAAAAGAAAACAGACACATTAATCTACAGAGACAACTGTTTCCCATGTACTCAGTGAGAAGTTTGTCACACAGACCACAGATGAAAGACAGACTTGACAACACTGGCCACTCTATGAAGACTGAAGAAACGATAGAGAGGGAACTTTTGCAGGGAGCTGATGTAATATATCTGGGCATGTCTTTCTGAGAATCCAACTATAATACAAAAAAACCCAAACCTATTGTCATCAAGTGGATTCTGATTCTAACTGTAATAAATAGAGGAGGAAAACTCAGAGGATAATTCTAGACAAGTTGATAGTTGAGATGTTTATTCAACTGCCTTTGAAAAAATTTGTTTTAATTTATTGAGGACTAAGTACAGTAAAACTCCTGTATTATATGTGATCAGTTCAATGGTTTTGATAAATGTACATACCTTTCTAATTCCATTCAAGGTATAGAACTTTTCCATCAGCCCATAAGTTTTTTTATTTAAATAATTTTTTGTGTTTTTGGTGAAAGTTTACACAGCAATCGGATTCCCATCTAACAATTACTACACAAATTGTTCAGAAACATTGGTTGCATTTTTCACAATGTTTAAAGATTTTCATTAATTCCTTTCTGGATATTTCACTTCCAGTAATCTAGTTTTCCTGCCCGCTTACTCTTTCATCTTTGCTCTAGAGTAATTATTGACCTCGAACTGCCTTTGTGAGTGAATTTGCTAACAAGCACAAATAAACTGTGTTGTTGACTAAGTGGGAAGTCACATCCGTAAGTGACCAGATGTCAGTCAGGAAGGGTTAAATCTTCTGGGTGAGAATTGAAAAGTGGGATTTTTAGTCGTACCCCAGTCTCAGGCCAGCTGGTTCTCCTTGTGCTTGGTCAGAGTTTGCTGGCAGGAAGAGCTAATACTTTCTTTTGATATTACTATTTTTATCTTATAAAATCTCTACTTTAGCTTGAAAAATATTTTAGGGAAGATTTTTTCATTTCACATCTGAGTTTCAGTGCCTAGCACTGTGTCAGGCACATGAAATACTTTTCAAATAAGTGAGTTTTGCTACTCGTCACATCAGAGCATTTGCATGCTACTAATGAGGCATTGCCCATACGCCAGTGGAGACTACATGTTACTGTGACGCCGAACAGGTTTCATGGAGCTTCTACACTAAGACAGAGTAGGAGGAAAAGCCTTGTGGTCTATTCCTGAAAATCAAGCAGTGAAAACCCTATGGATCACAATGTTCTGAGTCTGTTGTGCGTGGGGTCACCGTGATCGGGGGCCAACACAACGGCATCTATTAATACTACCACATCCCGCTAAGCCTGAAAAAATGAACTAGCCAAAAAACTCAAACTCAATGAATTTCCTTGTTAGGTGTTGTTATTTAGGACTGTGAATTTTAATGCTAGTATATCTTTTCCAAAATAGCAGTTTTTGTTTTGATGTCGTTGATATTTCTATCTGTGACTTGCAAGAGCTAGAGCTGCTATTTAAATGCATTGCCAGTTTGGAATTACACACTGTCTTCACCCTTAAGGAGAGGCTTGTCTTCCTATTGGCTTTGCAAGAAAACAGGCATCTAGTTAACCCAGGAGCTCCACCAGCCTTACTGGGCGTGGAAGGACCAATGAGTATTGGAATCAGTCTTGTTTGACTCTCTTCGAACCGAAACAAGAACTGTCTACTCTGGCTTTAGAAGAAATGTTTAAACAAGCTCAGAGGAAGCCTTCAAAACCTGGGTTGATGTTTGGAGTCATACGGTTTGGGCTCAAGATGATGATACAAAAGTGAATGCTAAAGTAATCTTTAATTGGTTTTCATTTTCTGTTTATTGTGTGAAATAGAATTTATATGTTGATCGACATTAGAAGCTGGCTTGTTTTGCTTATCCTATTTGATACCACAATGGAGTTATATTAAACACATGTTTAATCAGATGAACTTAATCAGAAGTATGGTCTTGGAGATAAAAGGGAAAAAGTGGAAATTACAATTTAGATGGCACTGGTAACCCTGAGAGTATGGCCCCTGAATACCCTTTCAGCTCAGTAATGAGGTCACTCCTAAGGTTCACCAGTCAGCCAAAGATTGAACAGGCCCATGGAACAAAACAAGACTAAAGGGGCACACCAGCCCTGGGGCAGGGACTGGAAGGCAGGAGGGAACAGGAAAGCTGGTAATAAATAGAGAACCTAGGGCTGAGAAGGGAGAGTGCTGACATGCCGTGGAGTTGTTAACCAATGTCATAGAAGAATGTGTGTACCAACTGTTTGTTGAGAAACTAGTTTGTTCTGTAAACCTTCATCTAAGTGAAAAATTAATAAATAGTGCCGGTAATCTCACCAACATTCGCCTCAAGTGCATGTCCCCAAGTTAGCATGAGATGAGGGACAGGGGTCTGTTTTTTTCTTGGGCCATTGCCAATTCCCATATGCCTCTTGTAGTGTGAACAACTTGCTGCAGCAGTTGCAATTTTAGAGTTAAGGATTTGTATTCAGAGGTAACATGGTCCACGGATAATGCAAGCCCAGTGCTTCTTGTGGAGTTCCATTAAAGCTTAGTGAAAACCCTGATTGTTCAAATTATGGAGGGTGGGTATAGTATCTATAAAGTGACACCTTCCAAAGGGACTTCACAAGATAGTTTTGACTATGTATGGTTTTCATTTGAAGAGGTGACTTAGCCCCAACCTGTTAGGAAAATCTAGCTCTGAAATTTGAAGACAAAGCTGGGCTTAATTTTTCAAAGCATACACACTAGAAGGATGAATCAGTATTTTGCTGGTGATGAAAAGTGTTTCTTTTGTAAAGCTTAGTAGGTTGAGTTTGTGGCCACTGTAATGAAACTATTCCTGTGGAACAGTAAATCTCAACCAGCAGTGATTTTGCCTCCCACCCCCGCCCCCTGAGGACATCTGGTAGTCTCTTGAGGGCAGGAGGTGCTACAGGCATCTACGGAGTAGAGGTCAGGGGTGTACAAAGAATCATATGACCCAAAATATCCATAGTACTGAGGTTGAAAAACCCTGCTCTAGAGTAAATCTGAATGCACAGCTTCACAAGAACTGGCCCAACACCAAAGGCAAAGTCTAAAGCATTTTCAACGTTGTGAGCTTTTTCTCTTGGGACCTTTTTCAGATTTATATGATTGAACCACAAGTTGAGAGTAGATGGTGTTACTTAGCTCTGAACTGGGGAGGTCTCTGGAATCTACACAGTTTGGAGCAACTGTTATAGAACTGGCTGGCCCAGCCTTTGGTTTCATAAGACCTGCCAGAAAGCCAAGTCCTGGCAAAGTCATCGAGACACCATCACAGACTGAAATCAGTTGAAGCCACCCAAAGACTTATTAAGTTAAGATCTTTCTACCAGCAGTTTATCTCTTCAAAGAAAAATTGCATGACAAGAGATTCCAATTGGACACTCTGGACTCAGCTGTCAGAGACATTGAGGAAAGCACAATTGGAACATTCTTGCCCACTGTATGCCCCTCATACCAGCAGTGATTATATACTTCTCTTTTGTGGCTTAAGTCATCCACCACACAGTGTAACATCGTAGTTCATAGCACAAATGTTTCAATCAGGCAGACCTAACTTCATATTCCAGCTCTGCTAGCATTAGCTCTGTTTCTGAGTGAGGCCCTGTTGGAAGCAGATGGTAATAAGTGAAGGCCTTCAATGAAGGGACTCTTTGCAGAAGAGTGGACGGGGCAGGGTTAAGGGACCAGCAAAAGAGTAGCAGCAGTGGGAAGCTGTGAACTATTTCCACCTCTAGGGCTGAAGGAACTGGAGAATGACTGGCACTTGGTAAGAGCTGTAGCCATCAGGGGACCACTGAACAGAAGCAGTGGACTGCTGACCTGTGCCAAAGTGTGGCCCTGCATGAAGGGAGCAAGAAAATAAATACTCCAGCCTCTCTGTCCTGCCTTCTAGCCTTTGTTAGTGTCTCCCAGTGACCAAACCCATCTCAAAGTCAGAGAATAAGCAGATGCAGAGGTGTTCCCTATAGAGTTCAGCCACCCAGTTCACAGAGCAAAAGGGAGAATGGTCCTGGAGAGCAATCCAAGAGTATTCAGGTGTGTAGCCCTGGACCGGTTCCTTAACCTCTCTAAACATGTTTCCTCATTTCTCACACAGGGATGTTAATCTTTACCTCATATTCTTGGCGTGAGAACTAAATAGGGTGAAGTGTGTACAGTTTCTAGTATAGCATCGGTGTGTGGAAGGCACTAGTTCTCTAGAGCGCACTCGACACACAAACCCAAACCATTGCTGTAGTCAATTCTGACTCATAGCAACCCTACAGGACAAAGTAGAACTGCCCCACAGGGTTTCCAAGGAGCGTCTGGTGGATTCAAACTGCTGACCTTTTGGTTAGCAACCGTAGCATGTAACCACTACACCACCAGGGTTTATAGAAGGCACTTGTTATATAGTAACTTTTATTTTTACTTCACTTAGGGCCAAGCAGGACCTGACATCTAGAGAGGTTTTGGGGACCAGATGAGGCGTTGGTGTGGGACTTTTGGAGGGACAAAGAGAACTAGATAACACGAGCGAAGGTCTGCCCTGCCTGAGTAGGAGCAGGGCCAGCCAGGCAGACATTCTTGCAACCTGCTCTTTTTCTCTCCCAGTTTTGTGATCTGCCTGCACCAGTCATCTTCTCCATCTGACTGGGCAGCCTTTAATATTCTCTCAACAAAAAACTCTTAGTTTTCCCTCTTCTCTTGGTCATCATGTTGATGGTTTCCCATCCTGCTTCCTCAACCCCTCTTTCTCCTGTAATGTCTCTTCCTTTTGAATAAAAAATTCCTTTTAGTGGCCACATTCTGCTTATGGGTCTTTCCGCAAAGGATGGTGATGACCAGATTCCTGATTACTTCCTTCTAAAGAGTCTGACGACCTCCTCCTCTCTGTTATTCCTTCCAGATTGCATGAAGTATCTGCCACTGTATTCTTTTATGCAGCTTCATTTTGTTTTTTTTCTCTTATGCTCCTCCCATCCCCATACCAACCTTAAAATTTAGTTTATAGCCTCTTAATCAGGCCAGTGCAGGTTCTGGCCAAATACATTTTTCTGGCCTTTGCTAAGTGCATTCTGGCTATGCCAAGATCCCATCAGTCTGCTCTCTCAGGACATGGTCCAGGAAGACAGATCCCTGTTTTGGACACCTTTTACGTTGCCAGGCATTCCTTGCCATGTCCTCCTTTCATTCCCAGACTCACGGCCACCACTGAGAGAAGGGCTGTCTGGGCACCTGGCCAAGCCCTTCTGCGGCTCCCTTTCTCCTTTGCGCAACCCAGAGGTGCAGTCAGATCTCTGTGTCCTGGGTCCATCTGAGGTGATTGGAAGGCGTGGTGGTTCTGGACAAGTGTGGGGCACCCTGGCAGGCTCTGGTGCACGGGGTTTGGTTTATCACACTCCCTTCTGAGCCTACCGTGAGATGATGCTGCGGGGTCCTTACAGGCATGTGCTTGGGAGTGGGCACCCTGCCCCCTTGTGCATGGACCATCTCCATTCTATCCCAGCCCTGAATTTTTGAGGGTAATAACAGAGCCCTCCATATAGAGAGGCTGTGAGGATTCTGTTGGATAGTTCACGTGACATGCTCAGTAAATTATCTTCACAGGAAACCAGCAGCCCTGCAGACCCCGTCTTCCCCTCAAACACTAACACAGTTCCTCCCCCAGTTGATATCTAGGATGGAAGAATTCTTTCAACTGTCCAGAATCCCAACCTCTTACCCTCGTGTTGGTACAGTGGTGCTTTGTTTTCAGGCTTCCTCTTCCTTCTCTTTAGCTCCATTGATGGGGCTTTACCTCTTCCTCCCCCTGTCTGCATTACATGTTTCCTGGACTATTTATTCCACACTGACTAGGTGCTTCATCCCATAGTTCACAGGCACAGAGGAAGCGTGGCTTGCCCGTGATGCAGGTGTAGTCAGGGGTCATCTCAAACAAAATAAAACGGGGCCTAGCTCTGCCTGAAGCAGCCACTACTGCCTTAGGGTAGAGTTCCAGATCCTAACCTGGGATTACAAGGCCCTTGGCCCGGGCCCTGGTGACCTTCCAGCCTCCCCTGCTCTCTGAGATCCAGCCACGCAGGGCTTCTTTCAGCCCCTCCCATATACTGTGTGCCCCAGGTCTCTGCCCATGCCCTTCCCTCTGCCCAGAACATTCTCATGCTGCTTTTCCCCCTTTTAACTCCTTTGTATCTTTGGAGACTGTGCTTAAATGTCACTGTGTCACCTCCCAGGCCTTCCTAAGGACCCTTGCCAGACCTTCCCAGAATCCTGCTTTTTGATCTCAGAACACCCATCACGTTTATGAATACTTTTTTAAAAGTTTTGCCGGAAATAAATTCTGTTAAGAAAACACTCTGCATCCCACTTTGAAGTGTGGTGTCTGGGGCCTTAAATGCTAACAAGCAGCCATCTAAGATGCATCAATGAGTCTCAACCCACCTGGATCAAAGGAGCATGAAGAACACCAAGGTAACAAAGTAATTATAAGCCCAAGAGACAGAAAGGGCCACATGAACTAGAGATTTACATCATCCTGAGACCAGAAGAACTAGATGGTACCCGGCCACAACCGATGACTGCCCTGACAGGGAGCACAACAGAGAACCTCTGAGGGAGCAGGAGAAAAATGGGATGCAGACCCCAAATTCTCATAGAAAGACCAGACTTAATGGTCTGATTAAGACTAGAAAAATCCCAGCGGTCACGGTCCCCAAACCTTCTTTTGGCCCAGGACAGGAACCATTCCCGAAGACAACTCATCAGACATGAATTGGACTGGACAGTGGGTTGAAGAGAGATGCTGATGAGGAGTGAGCTACTTGTATCAGGTGGACACTTGAGACTATGTTGACATCTCCTGTCTAAAGGGGAGATGGGAGGGTAGAGGGGGGTTAGAAACTGGCAAAACGGTCACAAAAGGAGAGACTGGAAGGAGGGAGCGGGCTGACTCACTAGGGGGAGACTAAGTGGGAGTATGTAGTAAGGTGTATATAAGTTTATATGTGAGAGACTGACTTGATTTGTAAACTTTCACTTAAGTACAGTAAAAATTATTTTTTTTAAAAAGTTTTGCCTTGTGGGAGGCTGAGGCGCTAGGATTTCCCTGTGTCCATTGGTGGTAGAGTTCACCCTCCTTTACCATGAAGAGGCCATGTTTAGGATGTTTAGGGTCTCTTCTCCCTGCTCCTCTGTAACCTTCATGATGTGTTGGTCTGTGTTACTGTCTCTTACTGCCAGCATCATTAAACACTGGGACTAGCAAGGGTGGGAAGCTGGAAACACTTTTCACCCCCAGGTGTTGACAAATATAATAGCTCCCTTTAGGACTTTCCCTGTGGACTTAGATGGTCCCTCCTGTTTCCTGGGAACTGAGCGAGGGTAGATCATACTTTTTCCCATATCTGCTCGTAGGGTAGCAGGTCTGACTTAGGGGCAGTGACTCTTAGGGTGATATTGTGTGTGTGTGTGTGTGAAGCCTTTTTTTTATTGTGCTTTAAGTGGAAGTTTACAAGTCAGTTTCTCATACAAAAACTTATATACACATTGGTATGTGACCCTAGTTGCTCTCCCTGTTATGTGGCAGCACGTTCCTCCTCTCCACCCATGTCCATTCAACCAGCTCCTGTCCCCTCTGCCTTCTTATCTTGCCTCCAAACAGGAGCTGCCCACATAGTCTCATGTGTGTCCTTGAGCTAAGAAGCACACTCCTCACCACTATCATTTTATGTCTTATAGTCCAGTCTAATCTTTGCCTGAAGAGTTGGCTTCAGGAATGGCTTCAGTTTTGGGCTAACAGAGAGTCTGGAGGCCATGTCCTCTGGGGTTCCTCCAGTCTCAGTCAGACCATTAAGTCTGGTCTTTTTACTAGAATTTGAGGTCTGCACCACCTAGTTCTTCTGGTTTCAGGCTGATGTACTCTCTGGTTTATGTGGCCCCTTCTGTCTCGTGGGCTCGTATTTTCCACGTGACTTTGGTGTTCTTCATTCTTCTTTGCTCCAGGTGGGTTGAGACAAATTGATGTATCTTAGATGGCCAATTGTGAGCTTTTAAAACCCCAGATGCCACTCACCAAAGTGGGAAGCAGAACATGTTCTTAATACACTTTGTTATGCCAGTTGACCTAGATGTCCCCTGAAACCCTGATCCCTAGACCCCCGCCCCTGCTACTCTGTAAGAGTATATAAGAGAATGAGAAATGGGAGAAGAAATGTTCTGGAATTCAGTGTGGAGGCTTAGGGTCATCCTGGGCACTTCTTAAGTATTGACCAGAACTTTATGACCCCAGGACCAAGCTGAGGGCCCTCTGACATGAGAGGAAGAAGAGGTCTTGGCTCTTGGGGAACTTTGCCTTTGTCGTTCCTATGTTTGATTAATACAGCTAGAGGATGTCTCTGCAATGGACCCTGGCTCCTCCCTCTGTGAATCTCTATCTCTTCGTATCCAACACCTTCACTTGGGTACCAACCACATACCATTGTGACTCCTCTTGGTGGGTTTTGTTTGTGTCCTGTGACCTCTGCCAAGTGGAGTACCCTTTGAAAGCAGCCCGCGCGCTATGCTGATGACCCATGTGCTGCCTGCTGTGTCAGAAAAAAGTGTGTGCTTTTGTTTATTGCCTTCTCTCTCAGCCTCTTATTGATTTGCATGTCCATGAATATTATTTGTTTTGCTCATCATTAGGACAGCGTCACATGCCATAGGTTTGCAGTCAGACCTTGTTGACACTGAGTCATGTGTTTTGGTCAGGGGATGGTTCTGGAGATGACTACTTCCCCAGCAGTAATGGAAGAAAGAAACCACCCTAGTGCTTTGAATCACAACTTTAAATGAATGATTCCATAAAGTTATCGAAATACCCATTGCCACCGAGTTATTTCTTACTCATAGTGACCCTATAGGACGGAGTAGAATTGCTTTATAGGGTTTCTAAGGAGCAGCTGGTGGATTTGAACTGCCGACTTTTTTGGTTAGCCGTGGAGCTCTTCACCACTGCATCACGAGGGCTCCACCATGAAGTTAGGACCTAATATATTGGGATGCAATTGCCCCATTTATTCTTGGGACTGCGTGGCTTCCCTTTACCACCCCTGTCCAGTCAGCTACTGATTAATCAGGGGGCCAGGGTCGCGGCTTGCACAGAATTCTGTGCAGTAAGTGAAATGAAGCACAGCAGTGGAGTAGGCATGTGTCTTTAGGGCTGAATAGAAAAAAAAAAAAAAAAAAGAAGCACCCATCAAATCGCAGCTCTGACCACTTTACCTCCCAGTCTCCTCTGGGAATGGTCAGTAGACACTGGCTTATGGCAGCCACCTGACCCTGGTCCCCATCAGTGATGGAGCTGAGAGGAGGCACCATCGCCAGCTTTTGCCATATGCTTACTAATTAAAACAGAAATGCCTGCCACATGCTAGGTTGTTGGAAACACATTTCCGTTTTGATGTGGTGATTCTGAAGTAAATGTGTACAGAAACATATGCTTTCTGTCAGCCAAATAGATGACACTGCCATTGCTAAGCCCTGATTTTGCCATGCTTGTAAAATGAATGGGGTTTTGTATCTCTTTGCTAAATGCTCTATTATCAGATGAAAATGAAATTACCATAAAAATCCCTTCAACACTAAAGGGAGTTCTTCTGCAAGGCATGTTCCCTCTTGCCTGCACTCAGCCCAGCTTTTGCTTTTAAGGAAAAGCGTCCGACATGCCATTCTTGGGCACATGGGTTCACTGTTATGTGATCTCTGGCATTCTCCAGGGACTGCCAAGGCCTGAAACTTTGCCCTCATACCACCAGTTCCTAAAACCTCTGTTTTGGGGACCCCTAGTGGGGACAGCCACTAGACAGCAAGGGGCCTCTGCTGCTCTCTCGCTGCTTCCCTCTTAGTCTCTCCAAGAGGCACGTTCCTGTACTAGACCAAGTCCTCAGCAGAAGATGCACAACGGGTAGTCAAGTCATGGCTTCAGAGCTGAAGGGAGAGGCCCTCACTTCACCCCCAATTCCTACATGGAAGGCACTTGCAGGGGTTCCCACAGAGGAGATTTTCTTCTCTGTCATGTTTGGAAGTTACCCAAGAACATTAAGGAAAGGCTGGCGTTTCACCCCACCACTGCCTTCCTCCCTCCCTCCCTCCCTACCCAATTCCCTGACTCATTCTCATACGAAGGCAGCCTAAGAGCCCACAAGGGGTGGAGGGTAGGGGTGGGCATTGGGCCAAGTGAGTCCTGGTGGAACCAGCCCTTGCTGAGGTCAGCTGGGCCCCCTGCACAGGGAGGCCTGAGCTTTCTTCCCTCATAGTAATGCCAGTGCCTGGTCTGCTGGGAACTTGCTCCACACACCCGGTCGCCAGCCGTCCCCACTCACCTGAGCCAAGAGGGTACCTCCACAGAGAGAGCTCCCTGGTCTGCTTGTTCTCGAAGGGCCTAGGCACATCCCTTATAGGTCCACCCTATGCAGATCCTGCACGAATTTCTTTATTACTTCCTATGGCGTGTGCCTAGGGCTCTGGCACGTGTTCCTGGGACCACTGCCAGGATGCCACACAATATGGCTTTTGCCCAGCCCTGAGCCCTCTCAGGAGTGGCTCTGTCCTTCTCTGGCTGTCACATGTGGCAGTTGGCTCAGATTTTTTTTTTTGTATTCTCAGTCATTTGCTCCCTAGAGCTGAGAGTTACATTCAGCAAAAGCATGTGTAAGCAAGACCATGCCGCTCCTCTGCTCCGTGGAGGATCCCACTGGTGGAAGCATGAGCCCTTGACCTCCAGTCCTGATGCAAATAGCTTTGTACCCAGGAGTGATTCTGCTAAATAGCATCCTCCATTATGGATTAACATCCTGTCACATTATGAGCAAACAGTCCAAGCAAAGGGTGATGGGCCTTACCGGCTCAGCCACTGATTTCAGAAAACGTGAGGCTGCCACTTGCCAGCTTGTTTCACTGTGGATGTGGGGTTTTTTTTTTTTTTTTCTATTTCTCTGAAGAGGCAAAAGAATCAAGGATTAGGTTTTTATTATTATTATTATTATTGAACAACAAATTTAGCAACTTAAAATAACACCCATTTATTAACTCAGTTTCTGTCAGTCAAGAGCTCAGCTGGATTCTCTGCTCTGGGTAACACAAGGCCAAAAGCAAGGTTTTACCTGGCTAGGCACCTATAGGGAAGAATCCACTTCCAACCTTATTCTGGTTATTGACAGAATTCAGGTCCCCATGCTTGCAGAGCTAAAGCCCCTCATCATTCTCTGCTTCTAGAGGCCGTCTGTGTTCCTCATCACATGACCCCTTTCACCTTCAGAGGAAGCAGTGGCATGTCAAATCCTTCTCATGTTTCTAATCTCCCTGACTTCTCTGCTTTTAAAACATTCACCTGATTGGGTCAGGCCCACCCAGGTCATCTCCATATTTTAAAGTCAACTGACTTGGGACTTTTAATTTTTATCTGCAAAACCCCTTCACAGCCGTACCTAGATTAGTGTTTGAGTGAATAGCCAGGGGGTGGGAATTTTGAGGGATTACCTTTAGAAATCACAGATCAGCCCAGAAAAAATCAACCTCACATTCAGTTTCACATCCCACTTCATGCTTTGAAGAAATTACTGTTGTGAATATTATCTCCATTGTTGTCTCCACCAGCAAGTGCCGGGGATCCTGAACCTGAACCAGAGGCAGAACCTGAGGCAGAGGTGAGGCAGGTGGCTGATGAGGCTAGCCAGGAAATAGCCCCTGCAGAAACAGAGAGCGAGGTGGAGAGAGTACTGGAGCAAGAGCCAGAAGAAAGAGCCTCCCTCAGTGAAAAAGAGAGGCAGAATGAGGAGGTGAATGAGAGGGACAACTGCTCTGCCTCCAGCATCTCATCCTCCAGCAGCACGTTGGAGAGGGAGGAGAAGGAAGACAAGCTCTCCAGGGACCGAGGAACTGGTAAACAAAGCTCTCTTCTCAGCACATTCAAAGGAAACGTGGGGTGAGGGGAGGCAGGAGGAGTTGGTATGCTGAGGTCCCTGTTGAGTCATCTTGCTCCCTGGGCTGTGCCACCCAGGCTCTGAGAGGTGAGGAATGTGGCCACATGGTCAGCCAGCCAGCAGCTTACTGTCCCTTAGGAAGGTAAACCCTCAGCCATGCTACTTCATTCATCTCTTCCTCAGGTGGGAAAGAGGGCCAGGTAAGGAGGGCATCAGAGGACTTTCCCTGTGGAATAAGCCCTGAGAAAGAAGCTCTTCATTGTCTTCTGAGTGTTTGATTGTTAATAAGAAGTATAGCTTTTTTCTGTTTCTGATTTAAGTTTAGCAACATGTTGTGTTATTATCTACTCCTTAAAAGAATTTTAAAAGAACTGTGTTAAACCATTATGACTCAACATTTTATCCCAGAGCAGATTTGTTAAAATGAATTAAATGAGCACTTCCAAAAAGTTGCAGTTCCATGTGTGCGGAGGTCCCTGTGACATGCCCCACTGAAATATACATCATTTAAATAATTTTCTGCAGCATACCCAGGGCCACTTCTTTCTTTACTGTAAAGTGCATGTTTTTCCTTATGGAATTATATCTTTTTGGTATTATACCTGATATTCATGTAGCTGACCTTGTGTCTGGTAGCTTTACAATGAGGGACCAGATGGCATGTTGGATGATAAGTTTGGCCTGAGAGGGTCTCACTGGGGACTTCGGCTGGGTGCCACAGAAGCTTGTAGGAATTGTAAATGAATTATACAGTAAAACCTACGAAAGCTAGGGCCCATGTAAGGCAGAAACTTGTCAGAGTAGGAAAACTTGAATATTTTCCCCTTAAACAAGCAACAGAAAAGCGATGGAAAACTTGTAAAACCTAGAAAAACAAGGCAGTTGCATTGAGTTCCAGTTCTCATAGGTTTCACTGCATAATCTGTACACCAGGGGTCTGATTTTTTTACCTATCACTTGTGTGCTCTCAGGGTGGCAGAATACCAGCTCCCTGGACTAACACTCCGCAGTGTCTACCAGAAGAGTCATGTCTTACAGGGCCAACCTTCTATAAGCTATATATGAGAGATACATACTCAACTGGCCTACATCTTGCACCGAAAGGGTAGTATGGATGCCCCCTGAGGATCTGCCAGCCAATAGCATGACCCATGCATGGCTTGTTAGTTCCCAGATTAAAAACAGATTGTCCCTGAACATGGATGAGTAAAGAAAAATTGAATGAATGAATGAAACTAGAAAGTCACCCATGACTAGGTAAGTGAAAGATCGGTGGTTGGAATCTACCATCCGCTCCTTTGAAACTGTATTAGGCAGTTCTGCTCTGTCCTATAGGTTTGCTGTAAGTCAGAATCAACACAGTGGCATCGAGTTTGGTTTTATGGTCACAGTACAGAGTGTAGTATAAGACTTCTTGATCAATTTGGCCTTAAAATCATGTTTCATATAAGAATTGTTCATCGTAACTGGGGTTAGCTATCCAAAAATATATCAATAAATTGCATTTGTGAAAATAAGCTAGAGAACTAAACTTTCTTGGCTCAGATTATCCACTGTTCTTCCACATAAGGACAACTTTCAAAAAATGAAGATTCAGCTCCTGGTCAGAACCATTGATTTTCTACCAATAGCAGATATTGTCCAAGTGTGTGTAGACTCGGGGACTAGGGCTTTGCAATTATTTTCTGCTTCACTCTGGTGCTGTTGAGAGATTTGGTCATGTTTATTTGCCGTAGCTTATTGGTTCCTAAAAAGTCCCAATGCTCACAGGCATTCTCTGCAACTGTGGACTCAGGGTAACTCTCTTATAGTAGTTCTCATGTTTCAGAAAATTGTCAAATCACAAAGGAACCTAGAGGCAATTAAAATGATTCCTATTCTTATATCTAACAATTGTGTCTGTAACTTGAAAATGAATTTGTAGGACTTGAGAGAGACTCAACTTTCTCTAATTCTGTGGCTTTATTGATTCATCGATTGATCGATTAATGGTTGTTCCTCTCTATGTCATTTATATGAGAAGCTCTATTCATCATCCTTTGTTGTGATTACATATCCTTTGTCTCCACTCAGATATAAGCTTTGTGTGGACGGGGATGTCTGCCTTGTTCTTTTTGAGTCCCCAGTTCCTAGCTAGGTGCCCAGAACATAGAAGGGGCTTAGGAAATCATTGGTGAATAAATCAAGAGGCATCTGGCCAAGACGGAGGGGCCCCATTTCTCCCAGGTATTACCTTTTATAATTAAAACACCCTGAATATAACAGAACGAACAGGCACAAGAAGATTCTGAAAGGTGGAATGAAGAAGGTAGACTGCCTAGGGACCTTGGGATGTGAGAAAAGACACTACACTGAGCTCTCTGGGTTGCCATATTGCCTCCCATATATCCCATACAGGGCACTGCAGAAGTCTCCAACCCTAAACTACTGACAATCACAGACAAAAAAGCTTCTAGCAAAGCCTGTCCCCCTCGCCACAGGACTGGAAAAAGGGCAGCAGCCTAACAGAACAGAAAGCCTTTTTGGCTATTAATACCCACCCGAGTCAAACATCAATGGAAAAACTGCTCCCTGAGCCAGCAGTTTCAATAGGACCAAATGGGGAGTTAAGTTTCCATATAACCCCACCTCTCGAGAGCAGGAGCAGCAAACCACTACCTGATGGTGCCACTGGGGTAAGCAGAAAGCTAATATTATATTCCCTGCTGGGCAAGAAGCAGGCAACATTCTGATTCCCTCACTTGGATAGTGTCAGTGAGGTTCTGTGGAGATCTTCACCTTCAGCTTCACCAGCAGGAATGAGACTTAACAAGGCAGTGAGTGAGGGCTAGTCAGTACTCCACCCATCATAGCCCCTGATGCAAAAGTGCCCAGTAGGGAGCTGAGCCACCATAGCTTCCCAGCATCAACAAGATCTAATGAGGCAGCGGGACGAGGAGCTGGTTGGCACGCTGCTCTCCCAGAGGCACAGAGCCAGTAGGGGCCAGCGGGGAGCTGGGCCTCTACCTCCACTTGGAGGCAATGAGGAATTGTAAATCACCACTCAGCTTTTACCAGGAAGATGCCAAGGGGGGAGCTGAGTTTCCACCCTTCCCATCTGCAGTGAGGCAGTGTGAGTCAGCACTCTTGCTGAGGTGGTGACAGCAGGGCCTAGCAGGGAACTGAACATTTACCTCCACCCAGACCTGTTCATTACACCTTAAGAGGGTGACTACCTGCTAAAAGAGAATATTAAATATGAGAGTCTCACAGCATAATACCCAAAATGTCCAAGATGTAATAAAAAATCATTCATTATACCAAGAACTAGGACAGTCACAACTTGAATGAGAAAAGATAACCAGTAGGTACTAACACTGAGATGAGTCAGTTATTGAAATTACCTGACAAGAAATTTAAAGCAGCAATCAGAAAAAAGCTTCAAGAAGCAGCTATGAACACTCAGGAAACACACTGAAAAAATATTAGCCAAAAAATAGAAGAGATAAAAAAAGAACCAAAGGAAAATTATGGAACTGAAAAAAAAATTACAATAACCAAAATAAAATACTTACTGATGGGCTCAATAGTAGATTGGAGATGACAAAGGAAATAATCAGTGAACTATAAAACAGATCAATAGAAACTATGCAACCTGAATAACAGAGAGAAAATAGATTGAAAAAATGAACAGAGCCTCAGGGATCTGTGGGACTATAACAAAAGATCTAATGTTTGGTTTATAAGAGTCCCAGAAGGAAAGGAGAAAGAGTATAGTGCTGAAAAAATATTTGAAGACAGTGGCTGTTAATTTCCCAAATTTGGCAAAAGGCATAAGTCTATATATGTAAGGAGCTGGACAAACTCCAAATAAGATAAACCCAAAGAAATCTACACTAAGATGATAATCAAATATTTGAAAACTAAAGAAAAAAAAAATCTTAAAAGAGGCTAGAGAAACAATGCATTTCCTCTAGGTGAACACCGGTTCAAATGACAGCAAATTTCTCATCTAAAACCATAGAGGTTAGAAGGAAGGGGCACAACGTTTTTCAAGTGCTGAAAGAACTGTCAGCCACAAAGTCTATATCCAGCAAAAGGATCCTTTAGGAATGAAGAGTAAATAAAGACATTCTCAGATGTAGAAAACTAAGCTTTGTCACTAACAGACCTTCCCTTAAAGAATGGCTAAAGGAAGATCTCCAAACAGGAAATGTTAACAGAAACCTCAGACTTCCAAAAGGAAACAACAGAATGGCTAAAAATAGGGGAAAATCAAAATAGTCTATCTTTTTCTTCATGAGTTTCTTAAATCATATTTGATGACTGAAGCAAACATTGTAACACCATTTAATATAGTGCTCAATGTACATAAATACTTAAGACAAAAGTTGGGAAAAGATAAAGTAAACATTGATCAAAGAAAGGCAGAAGTGGCTAGATTAATATCAGATAAAGTAGACTTCAGAGTAAAAGAAATTACTAGGGACAAAGAGGGACGCTACATAATGATAAAAGAATCAATCCACCCAGGAGGCATAAATGAATGGCAAGAGTAAGCAAGAAAACCAGCATTTAAAATAGTACCAGATTATGCTCTTTTCCCTGTTGACAAAATAAGAAAATACTGATCTCTTCCAACAAATGGAAGAAAAGTAAAGCAGTCTGTTGAGGAAGACTCAGCTACTTTATCTGCTGTGGCCTCCTGGCATTAAAACAGTCTCTCTGTTTACAGGCCTGTCTGACCAGTTGTAGAGACTCCAAATAAGCAGATTTTTCAGTCATCCTCAAAAGCCATCTCATCTCTCATTGATAGTGGTTATTTCCTAGGTGTATATTGCTTGTGAAACCTAAAAGAGTGTCCAAGAACTTCTTGTTCTGGTGTTGATGGAGCTTAAGAGCCCTTGCTCAGGTTAGGCCACTCATGGTCAGAATACAGAGAACAAAGCTATACTGGAAGAGCCAGATCACCACTGGGCCTCCTCTAAAATGAAGGCAGGGTCATGTGGGCAAGGATTAGTGTCATCTTTTTGCAGAATGAAAGTTTCTAATGCTGACTCTGTGGTCCCAGTCCCCTGACACATGCCAACATTAGTATCTATGGAGGCCTGGATATCTGATGGTACTCACATCCTGAAGAGCCTACCACACATCCCTGCCAGCCCCTAGGAACCAAATCCAGAGGAAATGCATTCCTACCACTTGTTCAGTCAGTCATTCTAGGTGCTGCAGATACAACAGTGAACAAAGCAAATCCAAATCCCCACCTTCAGAGAGTTTTCAATGAAGACAATTTAATGAGTAATTATAAGCATTCCAGTGATGGGGCAAAGGTACACATTAAACAGAATAAATAAATAAAATGGATAGAAGATTAGACAGTAATAAATGTTATCGTGAAAAATAAAGCAGGAAAGGATGATAGACAAGTGCTGGGGGGATGGTTGCCCAGTTTCAAATAAGGTGGTCATGGAAGGCTTTACTGAGAAGATGCTGCTTGAACAAAGACCTAAAGGAGGTAGAGAAGGAAGCTGTGTGATTGATTAACTGAGAACAGTTTGCCTAGGAGAGACAGAGGCCCTGAGGCCAGATCATGTTTGCTGAGCTCTAGGAATGGCAAGGATCCACTGTGACTGAAGAGGGATATATGTGAGTGGGCATGGTGGGGGGGTGGAATCATGCAAGGCCTTGTGAACATTGTAAGGTCACTGGCGTTTTTCTCTGAGTGAAACGTGGAGCCATTAAAGAAGTTTGAACAGAAAGATATGATGGTACACTGTAACAGCCTCATATGGCTGTTGTGTTAAGAAGTAACTGTAAAGGAGCCAGAGGGGAAGCAGAGAGATCAGTTAGGACACTCTTACAATACGGTAGGCAGAAACCATGCTGGCTTGGACCAGGGTTGCAATGGGGAGGTCATGAGAGAAATAGCTGGAATCTGGAAATGGCATGAAGGTTTAGCCTTCAGGATGCCCTGCTGCAGTGGGTGTAGGGTATGGAAGAACAGGAGGGGTCAAGAATGACTCCAAGATTCTTGCAACTAGCTGCAAGATGGATGGAGTCAAGTTAGGAAACAACAGCAAGACATGTAGGTCCCATTAGGCTACCGGGATGGGGGAGAGGGGACAGAAGATCCGTTTATGGATGGTATTTAAGGCCCTGAAACTGGATGAGATGATGATGAAGAGAGTAGGTACAGATGGAGAGAAGAGATCCAAGAACATTTAAAGGGTAAAGACAAGGGGATACCAGCAAAGAAGACTGAGAAGGAGTGGCCAGAAAGAAGGAAGAAAACCAGGTGAGTGCAGTACCCTGGAAGCCAAGTGAAGAAAGTACGTGAAGGAGGAGGAATGACCAACCAAGTCAATGTGGTGGGATATAGCAACATGGAAGCCACCTTGAAAGGTGCAGTTTCAAAGGGTGATGGGAGTAAAATCTTCATTAGACTGGGTTCAAGGGAAAACAAAAGGAGACGAATTCAAGACAATGAGCAAAGACAACTCTTTTTTATTGTACTTTGGATGAAGGTTTACAAAATGAACTAGTTTCTCATTAAACAGTGCACATATTGTTTTGTGACATTGGTTAACAACCCTACAACACGTCGACACTCTCCTTGCTCAACCTTGGGTTCCCTATTACCAGCTTTCCTGTTCCCTCCTGACTTCTAGTCCTTGCCCCAGGGCTGGTGTGCCCCTTTAGTCTCGTTTTGTTTTATGGGTCTGTCTAATCTTTGGCTGAAGGATGAACCTCAGGAGTGACCTCATTACTGAGCTGAAAGGGTGTCTGGGGCCATACTCTCAGGGTTTCTCCAGTCTGTCAGGCCAGTAAGTCTGGTCTTTGTTTTTGAGTTAGAATTTCGTTCTACATTTTTCTCCGGCTCTGTCCAGGACCCTTTATTGTGTTCCTTGGCAAAGACAACTCTTATTACCAGTTTTAACTTTAAAAGTTGAGTGATGGCTGGAAGGGTAAGTGGGATCAAAAGAAGTTTTGTATTTTTAAGATGGGAGAGATTATGCCATGTTTATTTGCCAGTAGGAAAGATCTAGCAGGAGGAGTGTGGGAGATACAGGAGAGAATGGCTGGAGTGGTTTTCTAATTTATGAGTGGAGTGGTTGACCCCTGCTAAGAGGGAAAGTATAACGTAGTCACAGGAGAGAGGCCAGTGGGTGGGTGGAGGTGGAATGGAAGCTCTGGAAGATCTCTTCTGACTACTTCCATTAAGTTGGTGAACTAAGTTGTCCCCCCTAGTTCACCAGTTTTAACAGAAGCAAATCACCCTTGCGGATGAGATGGGTGGGGAGGTTAGAGGAGAGAGGAGCAGCATGAGCAAGTCCTCTAGGAGAGGGAATGGATGATCAGACATTTCATCAATGTCATCCATGAAGGGCTCCCTGGAGACTAGTGAGGAGTCCCTGGGGGATACAGACAGTTAACATGCTCAGCTGTTAACTGACAGGTTGGAGGATTGAGTCTGCCCAGAGGCACCTTGGAAGATCACCTGGTGATCTATTTTGGAAACGTCACAGCCATTGAAAACCTTATGGAGTACAGTTGTACTATGACACGCATGGGCTTGCCATGAGTTGGAATTGAATCAAGGACAACTGTTTTGGTTTTGGGAGACTATAAAAAAACAAAAACAGAAACCTGTTATCGTCAAGTTGATTCTGACTCATAGTGACCCTACAGAACAGAGTAGAACTGCCCCATAAAGTTTCCAAGGAGTGGCTGGTGGATTTGAACTGCCAGGCTTTTGGTTAGCAGCCGTAGCTGTTAACCACTGCACCACCAGGGCTCCTTTTGGAGACTAAAAAAATAAACAATTGCCGTCGAGTCGGCTGTCCTATAGAGCTTCCAAGGAGCGCCTGGTAGATTTGAACTGTCAATCTTTTGGTTAGCAGCCATAGCACTTAACCACTATGCCACCAGGGTTTCCTTCTGGAGACTAGTCACCATGAATTTCAAGTGTGACCAATGGCATGCTTTGTATTTTTCTCCAGGGACTTTGAGCTGCCCTGGTGCAGATATGGAGTAGGCGGGAAACAGAAGTTACCTTACAGCCTCCCTAGTGCCTGCTGTGGACAAAGGATCATCTTCCTTTGCCTCTTAGTGTCTAGTTAGAACAGAGGCTCCTTTACCTGTGGCTGGGGAGTACTGACCAGCTCCCGTGGGAGGCAGGGGAGGGTGAGGAATTTCTCCCATGAGCCTAGCTGGGAACCATGAGTAACATCATGCCATAAGAGTCGTGTGTCCTCAATAGGTCACTGGGACTTGGATGCAGCATCTCTTCCTGGTCACCAGCCCCTTGTCAGCCATGACTGCCACCACATGCTTTGGTTTAATTATCTCGTTGTCTTCTCCCAAGTCCCTCCTTTGAGTAATGCTCACTGCCCAGTTGGTTTTCTCATGGTACAAGGCCTCTGCCACTTTCTCATTTTTTTTTTTTTTTTTTTCTCTCCTGCACACTCCAGGTTTGTGGTCCTCGGGCGTTCAGGATGCAGGTATAAATGAACAGTGTGGCGACATCCTCACCAATAAACGCTTCATGCTGGACATGCTGTATGCCCATAACAGAAAGCCCACAGATGACGAGGAGAAGGAGGAGGGTGAGCTGGGGAGAACTGAGCAGGGGGCGGAGGCGGTAGCCAGCCTCGCCAGCAGGATATCCACACTGCAGGCCCACTCTCAGGCCCAGGATGAGAGTGTCAGGAGGGTGGATGTTGGCTCTCTGGACAATCGGGGCAGTGTGAAAGCCTTTGCTGAGAAGTTCAACAACGGGGACCTGGGGAAAGGATCCATCTCTCCCGATGATGAGCCCAATGACATAGTTCCGGAGAAAACCCCAGCACAGCCAAAGACAGAGTCTGACTACATCTGGGACCAGCTTATGGCCAATCCACGGGAGCTCAGAATCCAAGACATGGATTTCACCGACCTGGGGGAGGAGGATGACATCGACGTCCTGGATGTGGACCTGGGTCACAGAGAGACCCCGGGGCCACCGCCCCCACCCCCACCCACCTTCCTGGGTTTGCCACCTCCACCCCCTCCACCCCTGTTGGACAGTGTGCCCCCCCCTCCAGTCCCCGGTAATTTATTGGCTCCTCCTCCAGTGTTCAGTGCTCCTCAGGGCTTAGGGTGGCCCCAGGTACCCAGGGGTCAGCCGGCATTCACTAAGAAAAAGAAGACCATACGTTTGTTCTGGAATGAAGTTCGGCCTTTTGAGTGGCCGTGTAAAAACAACCGACGCTGCCGAGAATTCCTGTGGTCGAAACTGGAACCCATTAAAGTGGACACTGCCAGACTGGAGCACCTGTTTGAATCTAAATCCAAGGAACTGTCTGTCACAAAGGTACCACTCACATCTAGTATTCTTCTTAACTGGTGGCTTTACTTTTCACTGCTAGGTAGGGCTGAAGAGATTGGTGATGTATAAAATACCCTTCTTCATGTTGCTCTGGCCATTTGGTGAAAAGTGGTGGTGTTGTGTGCCATTGAGTCGATTCCTACTCATAGCAACCCTGTAGGACAGAATAGAACTTCGCTGTAGGGTTTCCTAGGCTGCAATTTTTACCAAAGAAGGTAACCAGGTCTTTTCTCCCATGGAGCCACTGGTGGGTTGGAGCCACCAACCTTTCAGTTACCATCTAAGTGCTTAATCATTGTGCCACCAGGGCTCCTTGGTAAAATGTGTATTACTCTAAAAATCTGACCTTTAATTTAGTGTGCCCTTGTGCCTCATGCCACGTGTAAACTAAATGAGGAAACCAACAACAACAACAAAAAAAAAATGAATCCATTGTCATCTACTTGATTCCAACTCATGGCAACTCCAAGTGTTGCAGAGTAGAACTGCTCCATAGGGTTTTCTTGGCTGTAATCTTTGCGAAAGCAGATTGCCAGATATTGCTTCCATGGCACTGTTGGGTGGGTTCAAACTGCAAATCTTTAGGTTAGTAGTCAATGCAAACCATTTGCGCCACCCAGGGACCTTAGGGACTATTGTTAGCTAATACAGACACCAACTTAGTAACAACGTTAGGCAAAGTAACTTTCAAAGAACCAAATAACACTGTGGAAAAGATAAAAAGATTAACCAACGAATGTCAGTATTAGCCCAACACCTGGTATTGAGGTTAACTAGAGGAAAGTAGAGTTGCTGACTTACCAAACACGTGGATGTTATCCAGCGGATGTGTTTATTTAATCTTATTTTTGGTGACGATGGTTGCTAACAGCATTTTGAATGTTAGCTGCAACCACACACTGCTTTAACAAAGGCGGTGATCCAAGTGACATGTCATTCGATAATCCCTTGGCTGAGTCAGCATACTGCAGCTATCTAGATGTTTTCAAATAGCCATATATTTAGTATTCTGTAAACATTACACATGTATCTAGATTTCTCATTTTTTGTAAATGTTCGAGAATCCTGTAGGCATTATTGCTGTGGTGTTATTTTTAACAGAGATGACATATCTAATTTTATGAACGGGAAACACTGTACATGAAATTATGGGGCATCAAAGGTAAGGTCATGGCTGATGAACAGTGGTCAGGAAACTGCACCATAGTGGATCACAAATTTTATTTCTAATGATTTACTGCATTGATTTGTTGTTGTTCTTAGTTGTCATGGAGTCAGCTCCAACTCACGGTGATGATATATGTATAACAGAACGAAAACATGGCCTGGTCCTGTGCCATCTTCTTGATCTTTGGTATGTTGAGTCCATTGTTGTGGCTATTGTATCAATCCATCTCATGGAGAGTTTCCCTGACCATCTACCAAACATATTGTTCTTTTCTAGCAATTGGTCTTTTTTGATGACATGCCCAAAGTGAGCAAGCCAAAGTCTTGCCATCCTCACTTATAAGGAGCATTGATAGAGTTGACTTTATGTGCTCATGAGAACATATCTTCAAGAACTGGTTTTAAAAAATGTGATTCTGGATATTTTTAGATTTAAAACAGATTTAAGAGGATCCTCTCTTCTCAGAAACTAAGGATATTAGAAAGCACTTTGTAAAGTATAATTTAGAGTAAACATGCAAGAGCTTACTATCATGAATTATTTCTAGCACCTCGTGTAGCTTAATTTTTCAGCTCCTTGAGTGTGTGGACCTCCTTGGAGGTCCAGACTCCAAGACCTCCCAGTCAGATGCCAATGCTACGTGCAGCATCCTTGGGACGAGAGCGCACTTACACAAGGAGCTGAAGGGCAGAGTTAGAGCCTGTTGCCATTGTGTGATGCTGGAAGGCCAATTTGAGGACCTTTAATTGGTTGACTTCCTTTTTAAACACAATCCAGTGTTCTAAAAGGAATTGCTACATTTCTTGGGTTGGCATTCATTTACTCCGGTGTCTCTTTCTGCCCAGTTTTAGTGAGGACATGAATCTGAATCGTTTCCACCCTCAAGAATCCCTCAAATCAGAATTACAGCTTTCCCCCGTTTATAAATCCAAACTGCTGGGATCCAATGATGAAAACATGCCCAATCAGTCCTGTTGTCCAGTTGAAAGAAGCGATGGCGTCAGTCCTCTATGGGAAACGATGCCTAGGAAAACCATGCTGGACCCTGATTCTCAATGATTCTGTGTCCTGACTTCTCCAGCCATCCACATGCTCTCTTCCTTACAATCAGGCCTGACATTTGGAAGGAGACTGGCTGGGATTAAGACAGTAAATTACCAATGGCTGCCAGGAGTTACCCAAGACCTAACCTCGGCAACACCACACACTAACCCACTGATCTAACTGGCCAGTCTCTTTCATCCTTCTTACTCCCACAAGTGCTCATTAGGCTGCTGTGCCCTATATATAGGCTTCCTGTGGTTGCTTATCCCCTTGATGGTTGCTAGGGAAAGGGCAGACCTTGACTCAAGATAGGGAAGAATAAAGGGAGTAATAAGTTTGGCAGTAAAGATCCTTCTAACTTCATTTTTTAAAAGGAAATGACAATATTAAATAGTCTCCTGGAGAAGACTCACAATGGATGGTCTACTTAACTCCTTCCTTCTGTTGGTCCCACTGTGGCTGGTTTGGTTGGTGATAAAAGTCTCTCTCAGTAGCCTGAAGCTCCAGTCTTGCTTTTGAAAAATATTTATTGCCTACTAAGGGGCAAATGTTTGCCTAGTTTTTCTAAAGTGGGAGCAAAAGAGGAAAGTAATATGTTGAAAGGAGTCCCTGGATGGTGCAAACAGTTAACGTGCTTGGCTGCTAACCAAAAGGTTGGAGATTTCAGTTAATCCATAAGTGCCTTGGAAAAAAGGCCTGGCGATCTACTTCCAAAAAATCAGCCATTGAAAACTCTATGGAGCACAGTTCTACTCTGACACCCATGGGGTCACCATGCGTTGGAATCGACTCGATGGCAACTGGTTGGTTTTAATATGTTGAAAAGTTTACCAAACTAATTCCAGAATGTTCTCCAGCAAGACTCAGGAGCACATCCCTTTGTTTTGGGAGACAGAGAATGCAAACGGGGGTTAATTTATACAATGTCATCAAAAGGTAAGACTGCAAATTAGGATTAAAACACATCACATTTGAGAGGTAAATCTTTTTCATATGTTATTAATACAGATACAGTTTCCCTTCTGCTTCTAGCCCTTGACTGTGATTTTCATAAAATGCAGCTGTAAACAGCCACTTCCTAATTCTGGCTCACAAGGAGTTTCTCAGGAAACACCATAGAGCACAACAAAAATAAAATGAAATGGACTTCACAGGGCAGTGCAGAGCAAAGGGAATCGATGTAGGTTCCATCAGGAAACTTATACTAGACCAGGCTAGGGGTCATGGTTATGACTGTCAAAGCCACCCCAAAAACTCAGGTTCATGTGCCAGAGCCAAGGCTGGGGGACCACGTAATGGAAACAATCAGAAAAGAAAGATGCACTTTTTGGTTTCCTTTCCAAATAGTTTCTGGAACTGGATCCATTTTCCTCTTTCAGCAGGAGAAACACTTATCTTCTTAGGTGAATTTTATTATGTCTTGTGGAGAAAGACAGAAATTCTGCGCTAAATTTCATCATGGTGTATCTCTACTGCTGGTCTAAGATGTGGTGAATCACAGTGGAGATAGTTAAAGTGACCCCTGGGAGAGATGTCAGGGCGGAAAGCACCTGGAGGAACAGGGAAGAAACCTCCGCAGATTTGACATTATCCTGAAGAGCCCAGAGAAAGTTACCTTCCAACCCTTGCGCCTAATCAGGGGCAGCAAAAGTTCCAGCCAGACCAAATCAGGCATAGAGTGGGAAAGGAGACCAGAAGGAGGAAGGGAATTTGGTTTCCCCTTTGGGGACCCAGTGCTGTCTTACTGTCTTGAGTTCCTTAGGTTTGTTACAGGGAGGGGGCTCCAGAATGGACTTGGAAAAACCTGTTTAACTTTATTTACCCTGAAGTTTTGAAACACATCAGACTTTATTAGCAGTGACTTCTTAGGAAAAATTGGAGATGATGATTTAATTGGTTCGGGGGAGCCCAATTTGGGTTGTTTTAAAAGCTCCTCCAAAAAACAAAACCCATTGTTATCGAGTTGATTCACAGTGGTTAAGCATTTGGCTGCTAATCAAAATGTTGCCAGTTCGAATCCACCAGGCGCTCCTTGAAAACACTATGGGGCAGTTCTGCTCTGTCCTATAGGGTCGCTTTGAGTCAGAGAAGCTTCCCCCGGTGATTATAAAGTGTAATCTAGACTGAACCAATGACTTAAAGTGAAAAACGAGGCACCAAAGGAGCTCTGTGTTCCCCACTCCTACCCCTTTCCACACTGGCTCCCCCTGCTTTATCCCAGGGCTTTGAGTCAGTTCGGTCCAGTTTGAACCACTGCTGAAAATTTGCATTTCTACCCCAGATATACTGAATCAGAATCTACAGTTTAACAAGATACCCAGGTGATTCTTATGCACAATAAATTTGAGAACCGCCGCTCCACTAGTGGTTCTCAGAACTGGTCCCTAACCAGCAGTATTACCACCGCCTGGGAACTTGTTAGAAATACAAATTCTCAGCAGGGGTTCTAACCAGAATGAACTGGTTTGAAGATCTGCTTCATTCTCCTGAGGAAAAGAGAAAATTTTTCCTACTCTATATTCAAGTTCTGGACATAAGAAAATAAGTTATTTTCTTTTAACATCACCCTCAGAAAGCTTGAATTCTACCTTGAAATTCCAAACACACCTTTGGCACTTAAGTGAGGTGGCTCGTTCTAGTGTGCCCAGAATGATCCTGGGGTGTGTCTGTGGTCCTAGCATAATCAAGAGCTCTCCCATTCCTTCTCAAAAGTGTCCTCGTTAGCGTAATATAATAGATAAGCTAAATCAACACTGGAAAGCTGTTTGCTAGCCTCTGCTATAGAAGGCTCAAAGGGCAAAGATGGGAAATTAATACTTTTTTCCCCTGAATTTAACAATAAAGCAAACCATTTCTGTCAAGCTCTTCAGACACTTTTATTCCTAACTACAGGTCTTCCATCCTTTATTTAGACTTAGGGGTTCTGTCTCTTTGCCTTAACACTTTCCCGGGTATCTTGCCATCTGTCTCATTACAGGACTTTAGGAAAATTCCATAGTTGTCACATCTTTGTAGCATCTGTATCATTGTATCACTGTGTCACTTTTTCAACAGACAGTTTTGAAAGTATTCCATGGCGTCACTTTTTTGGCAGTTGGCGGAAATGAGGAAGAATGACACCGTTTCTAGAACTTGTGCTGTGCCGAGCCAGGCCCAGGGTCTCTGGCAGTGATGCTGAGAAGCATGTGAGAGAAAGGTCGCCTTTCATGGAAGCGCTTTCAGACTTAGGGTGTTGTCCAAGATGCATGGCGTTCTCTTAATAAGCCTCGTCCTTGGTCCAGTTTCTATTTTCAGTGACAACACCTTATGGGGTGACAAGTGCTATGTTGAATGCCCACTTTTTAAATGTTGCACCTTTATTTCTAGTAAACATTTAGAGCATTTATTTACTCTTTAAAAACTCAGCCGAGTGGCCCTCTATGGAAGCTTTGGAAAACAAGCGCTGTTCGCCCTCCCAGACTGCGTGCCTCCACGACCTCTGATTCTGCCCCCTCCCTTCTTCCTTCGCATTCCCTACTCTCCCCTCGTGGGAAGTTTCTGCCTTCCTGCAATGGCTGCGGTGGCCCTTCTCTGAACCTGATAATGGTGTGCCACAGGCACTGGCATCCTGCTTGTGTGGATTGATGGCCCAGGGCTTCTGTTCTGTTTCCATAAACCACACACACAACTCGACTGCGTGGTGTTAGCTGCAGCAGAATGTGGGGCTGCATCTTCAGGACTCAGCCACACTCAGCCCCAGGCCCCTCTCAAGCTCCTTTAACCACTAAGCACAGAAGGGCCACTTCTTGTAACGGACAGCTTAGCTGCCAGTCCTGGGATGAGCTTAGCATTTGTTGGGCACCTCAGGGCTCCTTTTAGCACCCATAAACACTTCTTCCATTATCTATACCCTTGGGGACTTTATTCACCATCTTCCATAAAAATGGCAAGACCAGTCTTTGCTACGTTTTGGAATCAGGGAAACCTGCTACTGTTTTCCCTTTATGAGAAATGTCCTCTTACTCTTGCCTTTTGCTTCCTATTTTAAAGTGTATTCCTCTTCTTTCTTGACATAACAACTTTCTACTCACCTAACAATCTACTCTCAAAAGCCTGTAGTCTTTTTAAAAGCGTAAATCAGTAACTGATTGAACAAGAGATCTGTAGAACATTAGTGATGACTGGGATCTGCTCCAGACCAAGTAAACCAGAATTTCTGAGGATGAACCCAGGAATGGGGTGGATTATTCAACAATTTCACTAAGGATTAATAAGTACAAGTAAGCCTGTGCTTAGTTTGCTTACTGAGTCATCTGCCCCCATCAGGGATTGTAAATTTGAAAAGAGGCTTTGATTCTGTAGAAGGGTGCTTTGGGCTTGGGAGAGAGACAGACGCCAGCCACACCCAGAAGCAGAATCGGTGATATGTTGAAAAATATGTGAAATTGTTCACTACAGGTGATCTAGTAAGCAAGGTAAGCACAAGAGGCATCACTATTGTTAAAAAGTGTCCCTGGGGATTCTTTTATGCACCCAAAGTTGTAAACCACTGGTCTAAACAAAATGTCAGTAGATGATCAGATCTGTTTCTTCTTATTTGAGTTGAGTTTCTGCCAGCTAGTAGCAGTGACCTAATGTTTGCCCTTCTGCCATCGGTCACGGAGGTGGCCATACCTCCTGGCAGAGAAGCAGAATTTCCTGATTTTTCTTCAGCACTTCTTTTGACCAAGCCCGAAATCCAGTCTGCCAGCCTCAGAAGGGGATGTGGCATGTGGAAATCACCACGCTAGTCTCCTCAAGCGCAGAAACCGAGACATCTTCAACCATCTCCTTGGAAAGCAGATCTTCCGCACCGTGTTCAGGGAATGCTGCCTGTTTCTCATCTTGAGTTTCTGTGTGCCTGGGAGTCTGCAAAGATTCTAATGAGCATCCATGAGCTATTTTCAGTCATTTACAAAGCCCCATGTAAATCATACATGTCCCCGAGGGAGAATGCTGCAGGCTAGATTAATCGTCAAGTCTTCTCTCTTTCACCTGGAGCTATCACACTGCAGGTGGTGATGCAGATCTGATCTGATGTTCTTATTTGTGTAGGTCTTGGAAACCCTGGTGGCGTAGTGGTTAAGAGCTACAGCTGCTAATTAGAAGGTCGACAGTTCAAATCCACCAGGCGTTCCTTGGAAACCCAATGGGGCAGTTCTATTCTGTCCTTTAGGGTCACTATAAGTCAGAATCGACCTGATAGCAACAGGTTTGGTTTTTTGTGTTTTTTTGGTTTTTCGATCAATTGATGTGATGGATGCAGTAGTTAAACAAAAATATGCGTTGGTAGACCGCATATTTTTAAAATACTGTGTCAGTGGAATAAAAATAATAAAAAGGAGTGCTTGGTGGTGAAAATAGCTAATAGCTAATTCTTAGAAAGCACTTTTCAGTGGACCAGGCATTGTTCTAAGCACTTTACCGATAATACTTGTCTGACAGTCCTAGCCAACACTTCTACAGTATTTACCAGGGGGCAGGCATAGTTTTCTGTGCTTTACATCTGTTATCTCATTCAATCCTCATATAAACCCTGTGGGGTAGGTGCCAGAGAGGAAACTGAGGCACAGAGAGGTTCAGTGACTTGCCATGGTCACACAGCAATGAATGGATTGAGACCCCAGCTGACCCACCTCAATGACATGGCTGCTTTGGAAAGTTTCACTTACCTTTCAGGGCTCTTGTCTGTGTGCTACCTGGATTCCATTTTGTCCTGGCTGCCTTCCAGTTCATGTTGTGTGCACTTCTCGTGGGCAACCATGCCATTTTAAAAGAGACTCCGCCTTCTCCAGGTGACCTTTATGTTTTGCTATTATATTAGCAATTTCAAATTTCATCTGGCCTGGCTCCCCCCCAACCATGTGACCTTGAGAAAGTCAATCAACCTCTCTGAGCCTATTTCCCCCTATGAGGGAAAAAATAAGAAACCAGGCCTGATTCAGTGTGCCTGACTTCCTAGGGTTGTTGAGTGGATCCAGAGAGGTGGGAGTGAACACGCTTGTGTACTACACATAGCCATGTCGATGTGCTAACGGGACCATCGTTTTATGCTATTAATTTTCTTAACCTTTTCCACGCAACTTTTCTGGGCTTCCAATGTGAGATTTAAATTAGTCTCTAAGCATAATGATTGCAATTGACCCTTTAAATTTTCCTTTTCCACCTTTCCCTAACTGCTGAATTCCCACCCTTCTCTTTTCCTAAATTGAATGGCTATGCCCCAGGGAAGTTACAGCCCTTTCCTTTCCCTGTGATGCTGAATATAATCAGATAAGGTCCCTCTTACACTGGGCAGTCACCTACCCTTGATAACCATTCAGAATCATGTATGTTGCTTTTCTTTGCCTGCAGATTCTGAAATACTTGTTCTTGGAGGTGGTGTTCTATCCAAAAACCTGACTAGTGTGTATTCTCCCATGAGACAGTTAGTCCTCATCTCTGCATCAAGGATTGGTGTCCCATCAACATTGTGCCTGGGGGGATTTGTGTCTCTGCACCGGCTCATTTCCAGCTGAATCTTAACACCTGGCTTAGCTGATCTAGAGAATATTCTTATTATCACAGGTGACTTTCTGTCCCTTACTGTGGTTGAATATGCAGGCCCAACCTCTTGGGGATGGCTGGTTCTAGAAAGGGGACTCCAACCTAGGTAGCTGATCACCAAGTGAATCTGAGCTGTAGAGAGAAGTCACAGCCCTTCCCCTAGGCCTTGGCAGCTAAGAATCACTGCTTAAATCTGCCACCTACTCTTGTGCTTCCCAGAAAGCCTGTCACTCTTTTGGTCTTGGGGGGCGTCTGTTTGAGATTTCCACCTAGAAGGGATCACTTCTGTCTTCCTGGGAGCTGGACCCTCACCCCTCTTGGACAGCTTAAGGAAAAGGGATAGAATGGCCTTGGTTTCTGCCCTTTCTTTTTAAGAGTTCTGTGCTCACCTCAACAGTGTCTTTTTCTATAGAGAATAAGATCTCTCTCTTACCCGTCTAGGCTGTCCACACCCCCCAGCCCCCTCCCTACAGTGTTCTGGGCCGTGTAAGCAAAACCCTACATGGCATCCTAGGCTGAAGCATTTCTCCAGAGACCATAATTCTCCCATGGGGAAGGGCTCCTATTGGCATGTGTGAGGCTCCCTCAGAGTTGCGTCTTGGAAGGAGGTGCTTTGCTACACGCTGTGTATTGCTGCTTGGTTCTGCTCAAGAGTTCCACTTAACTAAACTTTCTGCAAACAAAACAGAGCCTGGTTTCTTCCCACAGCCCCTCCTCCTCACTTAAAGAAGCAGGTCCCTCTCTTCCCTTGAATACTTCTGGACATATTAGGGAAAGTAGCATGTTCAGAGACAGCTCCATAGCCATTTCTCCAACATGGAATCACTTTCATCCTTTTGCTGGCTCGTCCCAGAGATAGTGGTTCCTGTTTTCACATCCAGCCTAGCCCTAGTCTAGTTCCCTGTGCATGGAGCCTGGGCCCACAGGAACCTCCTTCCAAAATCCTTCTTTCCTAACATTTCTTGAAACTTGCTGAGGAAGATAGCAGAGGTTTGGCAGATTGAAGTTTTATCAGAGCATTGAAACAGAAACCCTATTTCCTATTGTCCCAGAACTGACCATCTATGTCAGGGTTCATCCTGGCCCTCCACAGGTATGCATTTTTTGTTCCTCCCCATGAAATGTTCCCATTTGAGGGCTAGGCACATAGCACACTCTCAGGAAATCACTGTTTAAGGCAATGGAATATATTGAAGGAAAAAAAAAATCAAACCCGGTGCTGTTGAGTTGATTCCAACTTATAGAGACCCTATAGGACCCTATAGACACATAGAAACCATATGGTTTCCAAGGAGCACCTGGTGGATTTGAACTGCCAACTTTTTGGTTAGCAACAGTAGCTCTTAACTACTATGCCACCAGGGTTTCCATATTGAAGAGAGGCAATAAATAAATACATGAAAACACACAGCCAATCAAAAAAGACCCTCTTGGAGAACTGAGCTTGTTTCTCAGGCTCTTCTGCCTCTGCTCAGGGTTCGGTGTCTCATGCCATCACAGAGACTTCAGTCAGAGGGGGTGTTGTTACCTGGTCGACATGGACTCAGTAAGCAAGGAGTGGGGGAGGTCTCCTCAGGTGTGTATACTCCTACTGTGCTGATTGCTGGCTATTCCCACACAAGCCTATGCCCCTACTGTCTCCCAGCTTTTCCTCTAGGAAGGGAAATGGCAGTCAATCCAACCTGTCACGATGCTAACCTTCCATATTTGTTTGTTTGACTTGTTGTAGAGGAAAGACTCTCCAACTCTATTAAAGTAAAATCAAAGAGATCTATTGAAGTCAGTGTATCACTCGAATGAGGGAATCATGAAGACCTCAGGGTCTGAACCTCATGGATTCCGAAGGAGGGAGTACAAATCAACCATAGTTATTCTGCTGTATAAGAAACTATAAATGTAATATTCTGGTTGGTTTACGGTGATTGAGGACGGTCAAAGGCGGGACAAGGCAAAGCATAACCTTTAACATTATTGGTTATGTTAATAACCAATAACATACTTTGATTGGCTAAAAGACATACTTACAAGATGTATGTTCGTGGACAGGGTCTCATGGCTGATCACAAACAATGGCATGACAATGGCATGACTGCTACTGTTGGGAACAAGTTATTAAACATTACCTTGCCCTCAGCATCAGATTACTTGGAGAGCTCTAACACAAAGAGTTTCCAATAATGTTTGGTTACTGATTCACAGTCCTAACCTAACCACAAAGCCTTAATAATAGGGTTGGTTCCTAAGCAACAGACTTTGAATCTATGTAAAAGGTTACACATTGAGCTTTTAGCATTAGTTCAGCCATTTTATTTTAGGTCAGAAGCTCTTTTGATTTTATATCCTATATCAGACTTAAAGTTCCGTTTTTTTTGTTGTTCTGTATTAGAAATCAGCCTTTCATGCTGGATTCTGGGTCACCAATCTTCTTGCAGGAAAGCCCTGGGTCTGAGTTTGTTCTTTCATTCTGTTCTGTCCTATCATTCTAACTATTCTGGTGCCAATGGTACACATTTTAATTACATCAGCTTTACAGTAAGTTTTTATAGTTGATTGGGTAGATGTTATATATGTCATTTTTTAGAATATGCCTGCTTTATTTTTACACATGTATTCTTTTATATTAACTTTAGAATTTTTTTTTCTAATTCCAAAAATTTGTTGGAATTTTAATAGAATTATTTTAAAAGTGTATATTAGATGAAAGGTAATGAGCATCCTTACAATACTGAGACTTCGTATCCAGGAACAGTCACTGCACAGGAATACTGGCTGAGGGGACAGGGGCTAAAATCTGAGTGGTGCTTTTCTCCAACCTTTTTGCTACAAGGTTATGTCTCCCCCTAACAGGCATCAACTTCTTATTTTCACAAAGACTCCAACAGAGCTAGCTGGGCCTGCCCAGGCATCTTCCCTTGCTCCTAGAGTGAAGGAGACTGTATGGATGAGGGGTCAAGGGCTAATGATTCCCAATGAATCCCTGCAGCTGATAAACACTTCCTGTACTGGATCATGCCTGTGGGCAATTGCTCCTCCAGTGCTAGGTCCCATCCCCAGCTCCTTCTGTCTTTCCATTCTGCCATCCTTATGTGGCTTCATTCCTCATGCTCATGAGACGTCAGTTTCTGCCCCTCTAGGCCTCATGACCACATTCTAGGCAGGAAGACTGGGAAGGGCAAAAGGAGTGGCCCATGATCTGTTCTTTTTTAATCAGGGAAACAAAAGCCAGAGCTAAGACACATGGCCAGGCATAGCTCCAAAGGGCCCAGGGAGGTGATTGATTATAACTGGACACATTGGCAACCTGAACAAAATCACGGTTCTGTTGGTAAACAGGGAGGAGGGGATGGGTGCTGGATAGGTGCCATGTAGTGCCAGAAGAAGTGGGCACCCCAGCACCCCAAAGTTGTCATTGCAAGTTGTGGCATCCTTCTTCTTTGCGTGTATTTGGCGTTTTATCAGACCTTTTCTCATTTGTTCTTAGCATCCCACATACAAAATAATATTTTTAATTAGATTTAGAAGGTAAATGGAGAATTTTCCAGAGCTACTGACTAAGCTTATTTGATTAAATACGAAGAGGACGAGCTTGCCCTGCAGAGTGGGGAAGCATCCCACCACATGTCCCTGGGGCCCTCTGTTCAAAGCTGATGATTAAAACACACCAGAATTGCCCCTCCTGACCACCAGGCCCCAAAACAGCTGGGAAGCTTTCCATTATTTTCTTCATGAAAAAATTTCTATTTATTCCCAAATGCATATTTAAGGATGTACAGTAGAATTTCAGCAATTGAGTTGGAAGAGCACACTGGAAATTAACCTTAGTGGCATAGTGGTTAAGAGCTACAGCTGCTAACCAAAGGGTCAGCAGTTCAAATCCACCAAGCGCTCCTTGGAAAACCTATGGGGCAGTTCTACTCTGTCCTGTAGGGTCACTATGAGTCGGAATCAACTTGACAGCAATGGGTTTGGTTTTGGTTTTGGGTGAGATGGTGCTGAGGGCCACAGCCGCTTTCTCCTTTCCAGCTCCCCACTTCTTAGCAGTGAGCCTGAGGGCAGCGTAGTGCTGCAGAGGCTGGCTTCTCCAGACAGCTCAGATCCTCTCTGGCCCTTTCAGGTTCTTCACATTGGAGGAGAGAATGACCCTCAGCACTGGAGACCAGATGGTGAGCAGCAGTCAGCTGCTGGGTCCAAGCCCCTCAGCCAGCTCACATAGCCACTCCCCTATATAGCCCTAGCTAACCCTCCTCCTCATCCCTAATGGCTCCCATCAACCTAGACAGAGCAGCTTCTTACCTCCTTATCTTCCCTTCCCAGCCCCAGGCTAGATCCTAGTCATTTCTTTAGGACCCAGCTCAGGTGTCAGACCCCTGACCCCTTCTATCACCAGATGAGTTGCCCTATCCCTGAGCCCCCTCACACAGTGAGCCCGGCCATCACCATGCTCTGCACTTGTCTGTTCCCTCAGGAGAGCTGCTGTACCTTATTCAGATTTGTCATCCAAGACTGGGCACAGGCCTAGGAACTTGTCACATGAACCAAATGGACATGCCTCAGAGGAAACCCAAGCCCACACAGGGAGCTCGCTGAGCCAGGCTTCTTCCTACCACCCTTCACTAGCCCTTAGCACCCCAGAGCTGAAGGGGAAGGTGGAGGCCTGTGGTCACAGCTCTGGGCAGGGAGGAGCATTGGCTCAGCACATCACACATTTCTTGAGCTGCACCCATGCGCTAGCCCTGGGCTGGCTGCCGGGGCGCCAGAGGTGAGCACGGCCCTGGGGTGCACCCAAGCTGGCAGAGAAGCTGTACACACAAGGGCTGTATGAGGACGCCAAGACACTTCCTGTCCCTGCCCTCCTTCCTCAGCCTCTCTGCCTGCTCTTTCCTCATCCCTTTCTACCAGCATGTGCTCTTTGTTTGCCTTCATAACCTCAGACCCAGCGACCAGCTGTGCAGATATCCAAGTGAGGCAGGACAGGTGGACGTGTGCTGCTATTAGGGGTGCAGGATGTTTGAATGGTGAGAGGGAGCACCTCAGGTGATGTGACCAGGGACCTGAAGGGGCTGGCAGGCCAGTGCCACTGTCCCCAAAGATGCCTGCCTCCGTCTGTCAGTCCTACCTTCTCGGCATGTGCGTTGGCCATCTCTGAACACAGGCCATTTGCACTAAGGCCAACAAGGACACATTCCGACACCTCATAGACCACTGCAAGGGAACTCTGAAAGGCTTGAATTTTGTTTCCACTGCTTCTATGGAAAAAAACAAGGGTTTTTTTTTTTTTCTCCCTTGCAAAATATCACATTTTTCCCAATTGAAGGAAAATCAATTTTATTTTGTAATGTGTCTGACTTGCGAAGTTCCATTGCTAACCCAAGCTTGGCAGCTGCTCAGAGCAACCCCTGATCTCTTTCTTCTGTACTGAGCGGTAGCCAGTCGTTCCCTGGGCTGAATCTGAGCTGTTTGTTTTCGTCTCTAAACGAGCAGTGAATTGAAAGAGCTTAGGCTTTTAATAATGAAACACGGATAGGACCAAAGATGATGCATTAATATTGGATTCTCCTTATTTTATCACAAGAAAACTGCTGCCGATGGAAAAAGGCAGGAGATCATCGTGCTGGATTCCAAGAGGAGCAACGCTATAAATATCGGTCTGACGGTCCTGCCCCCTCCAAGAACAATTAAGATAGCCATTTTGAATTTTGATGAATATGCCTTAAACAAAGAAGGAATTGAGGTAAGAGAAGCTCTGTGGAGCACGACTTGTGTTCAGTAATACGTTGTATATGTGAAGCATTACTCTGTCCCGTATGATTTTCTCCATAGGCTGGCTCACCATTTTTCTACCCTCAGCTAGACTCTGAGTGATATTAATAATTCTCACAGTTTTTTAAATTCTTGGGGGGAAACCCCCACTTTGCTGTAGAGTTCAGAGACCCTCACTCTCTGGTCCATGTGCAGGCCTTCCTCTGACCACACTCTGTCCGTCTCTGAAATGGAAGAAGAATATGATACCTTCCTCAGGAGACTGGTACCATCTTCTTTCACACCATTTCAAACCAAATATGTTTAACACATGAGGTCCAACAGCTGTCATTTTTCTGTAGTGTGGGATATTATAAGTGAGGGTTTTGGTACATGTTCACATCCAGGTAAATGACTTTGTTTCTCTGGTGGCACTCGTTGGGGTTTGTAGAGATAAGCTGGAGAAGCTGAGCTAGCCGAGTCTTTAGTATTTGTTGAGCCTGATGTCAGAAAGGGAGAGAGGTTGGGTGACTTGGTTGCACCCTGCAGCTGGTCAGTGGCCCAGCTGGAGCCACACAGCTCACCTGCTCTGCCAGGGTTCAGTGTTCTTCCACCAGGCCATGCTCTCCTTTTACCACAGGCTGATAGCAAGTTAAATCTCATAGTTTCATGATGGGGAGTGAGTGGAGCCAGTGGCCCAGCCTACAGATTCCTGCAGGAGGGCCATATATTCTTGAGGGGCTGCCAGGCCAAAGTGGGCATCCGGGAACACTGCTTTGTTGCACTGCGTAACACCCATCCCATCCTCCTATTGGCAGGGAGCCCCGGACCTCTTTAAACCCCCCCTGTACATTCATACATAGTCTTACTTGAAAGACTTGAGGGTGGAGGGAGCCAAGGAAGCCTGACTGCAGAGAGGAGGAATGAGCCCTTGATGGAAAATCAGCAGTGAGGAAGTGAAGAAGGGCCTGGGCCTCTGGTGCAGACTCGCCCACAGCTCTGAGGGTGTGTGTGTGGTGGGGGTAGTGGGGGGCAACAGTTGAAGTGCACACGATACGAGGCTGGGTCTGAACCCACCTGGCAAGTGTGTCTTTGCGCTTTGGAAAGGTGAGGCCTCCACAGGAAGAATGGTTTTCCTAGAGGCTCAAGTAGCTCTGCACATGTATACGTGCATGCGCACGCACGCGCGCATGCACACACACACACACACACCTGCTCCAAGAGCAGGTACAAGAAAGGAAGTGCATTTCCCTCCTGGCTGGAGAGGAAATTGATCTCGAGCCCTGGACTCAGGCCAGGCAGCCAGGCAGGCAAACATACCCAGGTGGGCAGTCTGGGAGTCAGGGCATGTGGCAGACTGGGGCAGAGGGTATGAAGAGGTGAGCAAGGTGACAGCAGGCTGAGAAAGAGAGGGACGGTGAGGCAGCTGCCAGACATCAGGAAGGGACAGACCAGGCTGTAGTGTGAGAGGCCCCACTCTGGGGTGCCCACAGAAAAGCAGGGGAGGAAAAAGGGGGTGGGCTGCCGTGGGGCATGCAGAGCTGCTGACCTGGGCAGACCAAGTGCAAAGCATCTGTCAGCTAGGAAAAACAACCTGCCAGGGCCCAGCGCACATCTAGGCTGTCCCATTTACCCAACAGGGTCACTTGTAGACCACAAAAGCTTCAGATTCATACAGAGAGTTTTCAAACATAGCCAGAGCCAGCACAATTGACGGAAAAAATGACACTTTCCCCTCTTAAAAAGTATTTTCCTTCGTCATGAAAACCTGAAAGTCCCTCAGGAGAGATGGGTTCCTCTGGGTTTGCCTTTTCTCCTTCCTGAGATGGACCTCTGCCTGGGTGGGGAACGTTTCAATACAGTACTCACATTTTGGAATGAATTGAAATAGTATTTTTCCTTCTCTGGCTGATTTCCTGGTGAACATCGGTTTGTTCCAGGAGGAAATAAGGATGGCAGTGTTAATGATAGTGGGGACGGAGTCGCAACACAGCCCTACAACTGGCTTTCATAGTTTTCTTATTGGGGGCCAGGCACCAGGTAGGGGCTTTACACAGATTCTTGTCAAAACCTTCTGAGGGACGTACTATCATGTTTTGCCATCCCACAAGTGAATCCCAATGTTAGTCTGTGCCCAAGGTCACAAGCCAGTGAGAGGTTGAGCTAGAATGTGAGCTCTGGAGTCTAGAGTCCAGGCTATCGGCCTTGGGGGTGGCAGGCCCCAGAGGGGCACTCCAAGCCCAAGTTTGTGTGCCAGAAAGAATAAGAGGGAATCTGGAAGGGGAGGGAGAAGCCGGAGGAGGTGAGGCAGTCCACTTCACAGTGCTGCCTCTGGTCTCCCAGGGAGTAGCTGATACATGGAACAATTAGAAATGAGAAGACATGGCCACAGAAAATGCTGGTAAACCCTTAACCAACAAACCAGTCGCCATCGAGTTGACTCCAACTCATGGCATCCCCATGCGTGTTACAGTAGAATTGTGCTCGATAGGGTTTTCAGTGGCTGATATCTCAGAAGTAGATTGCTAGGCCTTTCTTCCGAGGCACCTCTGGATGGACTCAAACCTCCAACTTTTGGGTTAGAAGCTGAGTGCTTTAACTGTTTGCACTACCCAGGGATTCCAATAAACCCTTACTGAGATTTTATTGTGTCCTGAGTCCTCAATAGATTCATATTTACTCAGAACAATACATGGAGCTATGTCATTTTTATGTAACAGTTGTGTTTTAAAACAGCGTTTCTCAACCTCAGGATTATTGACATTTAGGCTGCACAATTTTTGTTGTGAGGGGCTGTCCTGTGTGTTGTACCATGTTTAGCACATCCCTGGCCACGAGATGCAGAAGCACTCCTCCAGGTTGTGAAAACCAAAAAACATCTCCACACACTATCGAATGTCCCCTGTGGGCAAAATCACCCTGGCTGAGAACCATTGATCTAAAGGTTGTCCTGGGTAGATCCCAGAGACTATATGCCTCAGTTCCTGTCAGTCATGGCTAAGGAGACTCCAGTGAAAGCCAGCCCTCTTGGAAAATGGGGATCCAGGGCACTCTCTGCCATCACCTGCTGTCTCCAGTCACTGATCTCAGGGCTGTTTGAGGGGTGTAGATGGTCCAGACACCTGTGCTCCTGAGGTGAGTTGTCGTTAGTTACCATCAGGTTGGCCCCCGACTCATGGTGGCCCTGTGCACATTGGAACAAAGCCTACCAGGTCCTGTGCCATCCTCAAGATCGGGTGCAGATCAGACCATGTGATCCATAGGGTAGGGTATTCGTTGGCTGATTTTTGAAAGTAGATCTCCAAGCCTTTCTTCCTGAATTTGTCTGAGTCTGAAAGCTCTACTAGTTCAACATCATAGCAACACACAAGCCTCCACTGACAGATGGGTGGTGGCCACACATGAGGGGTATTGGGTGAGAATTGAACCCAGGTCTCCCAAATGGAAAGCGAGAATTCTGCCACTGATCCACCAGTGACTGCCCCATGAAATCAGTCACCCAGATCTTATTCTCTAGACTGGTTGTTCAAGAGTTAAATCAGGATCGAAAAGACACGACAGTTGTGTACTTACAGATCTTTGCTAATAAAATTTCCAGTTTGTGCCCAAAGGGCTTTTTGCCAAACAGTCTGCTTCCTGGATGCAGGCGCTGTGGCATGGCCCCGCGGCCTAATGGGGCGAAGGCTTGGTGTACCTAAATGTAATTAGGATGTACTAAATGATGTCCTGTGGCTTTGCTTAGCAACCCAGTGATATGTATTCAGATTTGTCAGGAAAACCAGAGGGAGTAAGTTAACTAACTTCGTTAAGGAAGTCTTTTTTCATAAGCATATTAAACTTTGGAAAATTACTTTGGGGCCATCTTCTAAGTAGCATTAGTGATATTTTCCCAAGTAAAATGTCATCAAGTTATCACAATAGAAGCATGGAGAGTTTTCCTTTTCTTTCTTCCTTTCTAATTTCTATATAGCCAGAGTCTTCACAGAAGGTAGCACAACTGAATGGTTTCAGCTCAGTTTGCTAGGCCTGTCAGCATCCCAGAAACAGAGGTTCTGTTTGGCCACATGTACAAAACTACAGCATCTTTTCAATCAGGTTGTGCTGTGCAGCCCCTGCCTGTGGGTGCCTGAGCCAGGCACCAGACACACAGATAAGCCTGGCCATGAGAATCACAGTCAGCTCCGGAGCGCCGAGGAATCAGAATATCTCAACCACTGGGTGACTTCGCCATACTGTTATTTTTGCGTTTCTGGTTGTATCCCCATGAACTGTGGAACTGGCACTAGGAAACTAGGAGGAGCCCATCTGTTGTTCTCCAGCTCTGCTCTGGTTGACCCATCATGGCCTTAGACAAGTCACTTCATCTGTAAGTCTGATGAAACACATCCTTTTTACATGTGCCTCACTGAGTAGTCATGAGTATGAGAGAATATCAAGACGCTTTCAGAAATTAGAAAAAAAGTCTCTACGTGAAAATAATTAGGAATCATAACGTGAATGGAAAGCCATTTTCTCATGCGAATGTGCAAGTTGTGTACAAACCAGGCTCAGGTGTATGTACTTCAGCTGTTCGCTATTGTCACCAAAATCCTTGTGCTAGATCCTTAACTAGCCCAGAATCTGCCCAGACTTACAAAGCCAAGTAATTGCTCACTTTGGCCTTATCTTCAAGTAAATGAGATATCCGAACCCTATAGTTTTGGAGACTTCTGCATTTTTCTCTGAAACACAGCTTTCAGCTATATAAGCAAGTATGCTTAGAGAGTGCTGGAGCGAACACTGCCTGGGAGAAAGCTAAAAACACTGAGGTTATTACATATGTGTCTTGTTTGATGTTTTTCTTCCTGTGAAACCAAATGGTGATCATAAAACCCTCAGTAAATTTACTGATAGGGTAAACAAGCAGGTTAAACATGCCTCATCATACTATCTGCTTATCGGACAAAAGGGCCATCAGCTTCTAGGCGGTGACTTTGACCTGTCATTCCGCTGCCTTCTGGCTATTTCTGTTGCTGGTGATGTGTAAAAAAAATAAAATAAACTGGCAGATGGCAGCCTCATAAGTTTTCAGCAGTGAACAAATGGTTTAAATTAGTTAGAGATGTGAAAACAAAAGTAAGAGTGTTTGATTACTTTCTCAAAGGAACAAAGCAACAAAAATCATTGCAAGAAAATGCCTCTAAAGAAGGATAAGAAATGCTGAATTTTTTTTGTTTTTGTGCATGCAAAAGCAATTTGCTTAAAACAATTTGAAATAAAACACAAACTTTAGTTGTTATTTTGAAAAGTAGTTGAGTTCAAATCATGCATGCTTTTAAAGAAGCAACCTCTGTGTTGAATTGTTTGGGTTATTTTTTTAGTGTCATCTGTATGGACACGTGGGTACAATAGCATGAACCTGTGGGGCATGAGCCAGGTAGTAGAGGGCAAGGAGCGCAGTCACTAAATACGTCCCCTGCTGCTGAAATTCCCCCTCTATTAACTCAGCATTTGGGGCCATAATGAAGCGAAAGTTCAAGGTGAGGTATCTTAGGACTCACTTTCCGCCTCACTCTGTCCACGGCACAGAATACAGGTCTTCAATGCAGCTTTCCATCACTGGTTTGTGATAAACAACCTACCTGTTAACTGTTGTAGATTTCTTACAATTTTCTACATAGACAATCATGTCATATATGAATAAGGACAGTTCTATACTTTTTCTTTTCAAACTCTATGTCTTTATTTCTTTTATGTGCCTGGTTAGGATTTCCAGTATGATGTTAAATAGGAATGGTGACAGTGGACATCCCTGCCTTGTTCTCAATCTTAGAAGGAAAGCATTTAGTGTTAGGTACAGGTTTTTGTGTGTGTGTGTGTATGCGTGTGTTAATATTATTTATCTCCTTCTATTGCTAGATTTTTGAGAGTTTTTTAAATCATGAATGGATATTGAATTTTGCCAAATGTTTTCTCTTCATCAATTGAAATGATTAGGTAGTTTTTCTTATTCAGACTGTTAATCTAGTAGACTACATTGATTAATTTTTATATGTTGCATTCCCAGGATAAATCCCATTTGGAGGTGGTTATTATTTTTTCATATACTGCTATACAAATATAGCAATTTTTATATATCTTAATATATATTAGGATTTTGGTATTTTTAAATTCAGCTTTATTACAGATATTGATCTCTAGTTTTCTTGTGTTAACTTTGTCTAGTTGTTGTACCAGGGTAATTCTGGTCTCATAATAATAGTAGGGAAATGTTCCCTTGCCTGTTTGGGTTCAGGCCACAGACCCTGACCTCCTTCTGTGGGCTGTGGTTCCAGTGTCAGTGCTGTTTTCAAGGTGGGCAGTAACTATCCCCTTGTTCAGTTCTGCAAGGCCAGGTTCACACACGAGCAGCTCAGGAGTGAGCCCAGGGGTTCTTAAACAACTGTGTGTGTTTGTTTTTACAGCTTTTCCTTCTCCGTGACCTCTCCAGTACTTTCTGGTGACCTGGGCTCATCCCTTTCTGGCCCTTCAGCAGAAAACTGGGGTATTAGTTACTCCATTTTGCTATGTGCTTTCTGTGACTGTGCCTGTCTCATGCCAAGCCAGAGGAGAACAGAGAGAAAAACCATGGGGGTTTACCCCATGTTCTTGGGACCACAGTTCCTCCAAATAAAGAGAAAGCTTCCCCTCCCTCAGAGATTTAGGTGCCTGCCAGCCCCTGCTGCTAATGCTACTTACCCTTTCCCATTCCTAGAGTCATAACTAGAGGGGTCCTTTGGAGCCCCCGTTCTCTGTGCCAAATGCCCTCTTCCAGCTTGTGGGCTGCCTTGAGCCCAGGCTGGAGAATAGCAGAGGAAAAATTGCCAGGCTTGGGAATAGCCACTGTGGAAGTACTTCCAATTCCAGTCTTCTTACCCAATCCACCTGCCATTCTGCTTCTCAGAGTCCTCAAACAGCTATGGCATGCAAGCAGTCCAGGGCTGAGATTGCATTCAGTGGGAGACACAGGGTGGAGTGTGCTGCCTCCATCGCACCCAGAACCAGAACTCTCTCTAACTCTTTTTTTTTTTTAATTGTGCTTTAGGTGAAAGTTTACAGCTCAAGTTAATTTCTCATACAAAAACTTGTACACATATTGCTATGTGGTACTAGTTGCAATCCCTATAACATAACAGCACATTCTCCCTTTCCACTCAGGGTTTCCCATGTCTGTTCAAACAGCTCCTATCCCTTTCTGCCTTCTCATTCTACCTCCGGACAGGAGCTGCCCATTTAGTCTGATGTATCAGAAACCCTGGTGGTGTAGTGGTTAAGTGCTACGGCTGCTAACCAAGAGGTCAGTAGTTTGAGTTCACCGGGTGCTCTGTGGAAACTCTATCGGGCAGTTCTGCCCTGTCCTTTAGGGTCCCTATGAGTTGGAATTGACTTGATGGCAGTGGGTTTGTTTTTTTTTTATCTGCTTGAACAGAGAAGCACACTCTTCACGAGTATTGTTTTATATTTTATGGTCCAGTTCAATCTTTGTCCGAAGAATTGGCTTTGGGAATGCTTTTAGTTCTGGGTTAACAGAGAGTCCAGGGGCCACGTCTTCTGGGGTTCTTCTAGTCTCAGTCAGACTAGTAAGTCTGGTCTTTTTATGTGAATTTGAGTTCTGTACCCCACTTTTCCCCTGCTCCACCAGGGACTCTCTGTTGTTTTCCCTATCAGGGCAGTCATTGATGGTAGCTGGGCACCATCTAGTTCTTCTGGTATCAGGCTGATGGAGTCTCTGATTTATGTGGCCCTTTTTGTCCCTTGGGCTAATATTTTCCTTGTGTCTTTGGTGTTCTTCATTCTCCTTTGTTCCAGATGGGTTGGGACCAATTGATGCATCTTAGATGGCTGCTCAAAAGATTTTAAGACCTAAAATGCCACTCATCAAAGAGAGATGCGGAACACTTTCTTAACAAACTTTGTCATGCCAGTTGACCCAGATGTCCTCTGAAACCATGGCCCCCAGACCCCAGCCCTGCTACTCTGTCTCTTGAAGTATTTGGTTGTATTCAGGAAATTTCTTGGTTTAGTCCAGTTGTGCTGACTTCCCCTGTACTGTGTTGTCCTTCACTTCACCTAAGATAATTCCCCTCTCCCTCATAACAAAGAATGTTTAATTTTGTGTTTAAACCTTTTCTTGAGTTCTTATAATAGTGATCTCATACAATATTTATCCTTTTGTGACTAATTTCACTCAGCATAATGCCTTCCAAATTCATCCATGTTGTGAGATGTTTTGTAGATTTGTCATTGTGTTCTTTATCATTTCATAGTATTTCATAGTGTGTTTATACCATAATTTGTTTATCCATTCATCTATTGATGGGCAGCTAAGTTGTTTCCATCTTTTTGGTATTGTGAACAGTGCTGCAATGAGCATGGTTGTGCATGTATCTATTCTTATGATGGCTCTTATTTCTCTAGGATACATTCCAAGGAGTAGGATTGCTGGGTAGTATGGTGTCTCTCCTACTCTTTATCCAGTTGCTTGCCATTGTAAGGCAGTAACTAAAGCCACTTAGAATTAGTGAATTAACATTAATTACAAAAATTATGGTGCGAAGTGTATTTTTATGCTTTGATGGTTGTTACTGTTTTTAGATACTGTCAAGTTGATTTTCAACCCTATGACAGAGTAGAACTGCCCTATAGGGTTTTATAAGCTGCAGTCTTCATAGGAGCAGATTGCCAGGCCGTTCTGCACAGCTGCTGGGGAATTTGAACTGCCAACATTTCGGATAACAGCACTTAACCATTGCTGCATAAAGATTCCTTGCTTTGATGATGAGAAGGAAAAATTTGAGAAAATAAAGATATTTTACCATAAATATTGCTGCTTATGAAGTGGCACATGATGGGAATTTTTACCTTCTTTTAAACTGTAGTCACTAAGGAATTTGAACCTGTAAGAATCATGATCCTTCTGATATCTTTTTGCTTCCTCTGCCTTCTACAATTGATCTTTAACAGAATCAAATAAAAGTAAAAAGATGTATTTTTCAGTTAGTAGGTAGGTATTGCTCTTTATAAATACCGTCATCGTTTTTTCCTCAATCAAGCTTGAGTTTGGTAGCACTTAAAGTGTTTTCATTTCTAAATAAATTTTCAAATATAGTTAAAACAATTAAAATTGCCATATGTCCCCTATACAAAGGTCAATCTGAGTGCTTTGAAAAGGATTCATATCTGTAAGCTCTTAAATGAATCCATGAGAAGTGCTAGAAACATATATTCTTGACATTCTTTATTTCCTTCTCCATGTTCCCTAACCTTCTATCTCATTCTTTCACCTTTTTTCCACATAGAATTCCTCATTCTTGCCTAAGGTGTCTTTCATGCAGGAGACCCAGAAAACCTTGGGCAAGTGCTTACGTTCTTTACGAAACAGATGGTTGAAAGAGAGAGAGAAAAGAGAATTTTAGACCAAAGAAATATAAGTTTAGATGCTACCTAAGGTTTTCCTTCTCTAAAGTGTGTTTTGTTTGTAACAATGTAATAACCATGTATGATAAAAAATACTAACAACAGAATATCTGAACTACCTGGATGAAAAATTACAATTTGAATTGGAAAATACAGAAGGGGTGGAGGAGAGTCCACATCACTGAGAGAAAATAGACTGCATTATCCCATTTTTCTAGAAAATTCTAACCATGATACCCACTGAAGAGGAGAAGCAGAAGATCCAGGAAGCTCAGCTGGCCAACCCAGAGGTCCCCCTGGGCAGTGCTGAACAGTTCCTCCTCATGCTGTCTTCCATCAGCGAGCTCTCAGCTCGGCTCCACCTCTGGGCATTCAAAATGGATTATGAAACTACAGAAAAGGTAAGCATTTGGTGAGGGAAGCAGCTAAACCTACATCCCCATTGTTGAGAATAATCTGTTTTTTATTGGTGAAGGTGGCAAAGTATCATATTTGAGACAGGGTTTGAATGGTGAGTTGAAATTAAAATATGGTTATGTACACTCTAAGTGATCAGCAGCCTGCCAGTGGGGTGGTATTCTAAAGTGTCTCCTGGCACCAGCCTCAGATACTTGATTGTAGGCACCAAATGACTAGTTTAAAAAAAAAAAAAAAAAACCTACTATTTTTTCCTGACTTTATATGCCCTTTGTAGAAAATTTGGAAAATATAAAAAAGTATAATCTATAAAATCAGCTGTAATCCTTGCATCTGTTGATCATCACCTAAGCTGCTGTTGACTGTGGCAATTAGCAGGTCACTGGGCAGTGTTGAGAGAGTATGCTCAGTAGAAAGTTGAGGATGAGACAGATTGCAAGAAGTTTGGAGGAGAATAGAAGGAGACCTTAACGATGAAGGCATGGGAGACTCATCTTGAGAAGATAGTGGAGGAAGCAGGTGTCTTCTCTGGAAATAGGGCAATGGGGTATTTTTGCAGGTTGAACACAAGGAGCTAGGGTTGAGGAAAAGGAAGAAATGGAAGATAAACTAGATGTGAGCTTAATTGAGAGGAAGTACTCACAGAAGATTCAGAAGCATAGATGGATGGAGAGGCTGCATGGTCTCCATCTCCCTGCAGAGGAGGTGACAAGGGCCTATGCTGAGGGCCAGATAGGTGGCAGTGGGTTTAGGGGTTTCAGAAGGGAACTACTGTATTTGAATCCATTGGGGGAATCAAGCAGGGATGAAACCTAGGACTGCTAAGATGACTAGTGTAACTTGGTCACAAACCAGTCAGCACATTTAGGTGACTTTCTCTAACAAAGCGAGGTAGCATCATGGAGAAAACAGATAATTGGGTCAGCCTTGATTGAGGATTGGCAGGGCCAGCCTGGCAGAAGCTAAGCTGGAGAGAATGAAACTGAACCTTCTGGGTTTGGGATCTAGGCTGGCTGAGAGCCTCAGTAAGGACATGGGCGTCCACAGAATGAAAACAGCGAGAGAAGGGGGAAATTGAAGCCATGAGACTACGGAGCATGGTGGGGGAACCTGAGACAGTGGGAGTGATAAAGACAGTAGCTGCCCAGTGAGTAGCCCAGGCTAAGAGGTGGCCAATCACAGAGTGTCTAGATGAGAGGTTATGGGACCTGGGGTGGTCCAGGAACAGTGAGGCCACAGCTCCCAGTGTCATCTGTGTGTAAGGAGAAAGGGAAAGCGGAAGATAGTGGTCCAGATGCTGAAGGAACAGGCAAAGGAAGAGTGTCATAGAAGTCAGCCCTGGTCAGGAGAGAGAATGGGGAGAGTGTTGTGACTTACGGGTCTTGCCTGGGCTTGAAAGGTGGGCAGAAATAGGGGTAAGACAGAGCATTTGTCACACCTGCACAAGCTTCTGTTAGTCACAGGTACACGTTTGGACTCCTGGTTTCCGATGGAGAGACGCTGGTGATGACGTCGACTTTCCCTGCCACCTTTCGGCACCTTTCCCACACCTAAGAGTGCATGACCATCACATGGGATTGCCTTGTGCTGGGGAGAACTTTTGTTAATCACCTTATGCAAAAATTAAAAAGAACAAAGTAAAACCAAACTGTACAGTCTTTATCATCTTCTAATTTTTTTTTTTTTTAACTGAAAGGAAGTAGCGGAACCACTTTTGGACCTGAAGGAAGGAATAGACCAGTTGGAGAACAATAAAACTTTGGGGTTTATCCTGTCTACTCTGTTAGCCATCGGGAACTTTCTAAATGGAACTAATGTAAGTCTTTCACATTCCTTATCCTCCTGACTCCCTGACCACAAAATTCCTGCCCCTCCTTTGCTGATGGTTGGTTGTGCCTCTGGTCCACCAAAGCACAATTGAACAAACAACTTTGGTATCTTCTTGCTAAAAATTGGAAGGATTTTTTTTCCCTTAAAATATCAAGGCCTACTTATTTGAACCTGCATCTTGCTGTAAATAAGCAGACTTAGAAAAGTAAGCGTACTATTCCTTATGAAGCTTGGCTACTCTCAGAATTGACATCAGGAATATTTTCTTCTACACGTTTTTTCCCCTGAGCTTATTGCTCACGTAATTGTGCCTATACACATTCTAGAAACCCCGGTGGCACAATGGTTAAGAGCTATGACTGCTTACCGAAAGGTCAGCAGTTTGAACCCACCAGGCATTCATTGGAAACCCTATGGGGCAATTCTGCCCTGTCCTGTAGGGTCACTATGAGTCGAATCAACTCAGTGGCAACAGGTTTGGTTTTTCTGGTATACACATTCTGATATTTAAATTTCTTTTATTTAATTGGCCTAAAAAACTTTGGCCGGGAAGTAGAAAAAGCAGTAGGGCAAGAGGAGAAAGAAGCTGCAGAAACCCAGTGGCCAAGACCCACAGCACCCTGATTTAGGGGTAGAGCCCCAGCACATGGCTGGGTGTAAAAGCACTGGATGGCTCGTTTCATTCTGTGTGGCTGGTCCACTTGTGATCAGCTAAGGAGGATGGGGTATGTGGCCTGAGGAACTTCAGTCAGATAAAAACTAAATATCGGGTAACTCCAACGGTAGACCTGTGCTCATCTAGGAACCTGCCTGAAATGTAGTTTTCCTGTCTTTTATTTTATTTTATGTCTACCCAACAGGCCAAAGCATTTGAGTTAAGCTACCTCGAGAAGGTTCCAGAAGTCAAAGACACAGTGCACAAGCAGTCACTTCTCCACCACGTGTGTACCATGGTGGTGGAAAACTTCCCAGACAGCTCCGATCTGTACTCGGAGATCGGGGCCATCACCAGGTCAGCCAAGGTACGTCTATGGACACAGCGGCGTGGGCCTTGCCTTTGCCTCAGACGCCAGGCCTTTATCAGTCATCTCTGAGGAACTCTTGCTCTGTTAAGTAAAATGTTCAATGCCACTTGCATGCCCTGCTCTATAGAGAGTTCGTGAATATGATTCGTTTCATGCCATTTCTAATGGACTTTTCAGATCTATTTCCTATCTCTGATTCTTTGTGAGGTTCTTTCTTACTGAGGTATGTAAGGCAAGCCTGCCATCCCAGTCATGACCCCTAAGTCCACTGTTGAGCAGTGTTACTCACCACGCTGGGTTCTCCAGAAGGTGAAACTCCATGGCTTGCTTTAGGTGGTCAAAAATGTGAAGAAGATACAGCTTGCTCCTCCTAAGACTTCCATAAGCTTACCCTGAGCTGTGGAGCCAGGAAGCAGAGGGCCCACCTGGCCCTACACAACCCACAGATTGCCCATCCCTAGGATCTTGTGCAGAGGTAACATTTTTATAGGGCTGTAAATAGTATCATTGGCCCCTCAGCTGCAAGCTTTTAAATGTAGTACAAAGTTATAGCATCTTCATGATTTTATGGTATATTAGAAAAGAGACCATTGCAATAGCCGAAACCCCCACTGCCTGCAATACAGTGGGTCACTGAGGCTGAACAACCCCCAGAGGAGCCCCAAACACACCACCACCTGGAGATGTGAAGGTCCTGGGAGTAATGGGAAACCCAGCTGGGAGGGGCTTGAATAGGGTACAGAAGCCAGGCCAATGTGGAGGAAACTCCTGGAAACCCACTCTGGGCTAGGGAGTGGGAGCTAAAAGCAGGCCAACCTTTAGCACTGGGAAGCTCTGGAATCTAATATGAGGAGAAGGAGTGGTGGGCAGAGGAGGGAAGAGATGGAGAGAGTGGGGCTTTGCTAAGGTGTCTTTCAAAGAGCCCTCCTTCCCTCTGTCCTCTCCGACAGAACTGGTTTTGGGGACCTGGTGGCTGAGAGCCTCCTTTACCTGCCTCAAAAGTAATGGGCAGGCAGGTGCAAGGCTCACCAGCAGGCAGTTCTGAGCGGCCTAACTGTGGACCTGCCTTACGGCAGAAAGAGGCATGGCCAGCAATCCCCCAGCTCAGAGAGTTGACGAAGGGCTCCTTAGACACAGAATCCTCTTTACTTTAACAAGCACTTATGCTGTATCAGGAGCCCTGGTGGTGCAGTGGCTAAGCACTCAGCTGCTAACCAAAAGGTCAGTGGTTTGAATCCACCACCTGCTCCACGGGAGAAAGACGTAGTAGTCTGCTTCCATAAAGATTACAGCCTTGGAAACCCTATGGGGCAGTTCTACTCTGTGCTATAGGGTTCCTATAAGTCTGAATCAACTCGATGGCAATGGGTTTGGTTTTTTGGTATGCTGTATTTCCCAGTGCCAGGTACTCTGCTGAGGTCTTTACAAATATTACTTCAGAATCCAAGACAAGGTGGAAAGCCTCTCTGAGTGTCCCCAACAGAGTCCTCCAGTTGCTGCTCTGACATTCCCAATGAGAACCTCCTCCGAAGGCAGTTTTCTTAGAAAAAAAACTATTTGAGACAAATCCTCTTAATCTTGGCCCTTTTTCCAAAACCACCAAGAAGAAATTAGGCTCACTTACCTGCTGGTTGTTAGAGGGAGGCCTGAGTTTCTCCCCACATGGGCCTTTGCCAGGGCTCCTTGGGTGTCCTTGGGACTTGTGGGTGGCCTCCCATAGAAGGAATGATTGAGAGAACATGCCAGGTGGAAGGTCTGTTTTCTTTATGACCTAGTCTTCACATTCCATCCTTAGAAGCAAGTCACTCAAAGCTGGTCCACATTCAAAGAGGGCAGGGCTGTTAGCCTCCACATTTTGACTGGACAAGTGTCAAAGAATTTGCAACATATCTTTAAAGCCTCATGATGTGTGTTTTCCCCCACCACATCCCTTCCACAGCCCCAGCCCTCCTTTCATCTTTGAGTTGTCCCCCGGCATCCCAGACTGATAAGACTTGGCTTTACTTCATGGCACAGCCCACACATCTTCCTACATGCAGAAAGTGGCCCATATAGAGCAGTCTGCAAGTGAAGACTTCCTTCTCAAAACAAAGCCAGGCCAGCTCTGTTCCTGGGGTGGAATCTTTTAAGGGTAAACCTAGGCTTAAGGAATGATGGTTTAGAACTTAGACTCTGAAGCCAAAGAGAACTGGGCTCAAATCCCAGTTCCGTCTCTCACAAGTCACTTCTCTATGCATCAGTGTCTCGCCTATGAAGTGGGGCTAGCAGTAGATTCTGAGGCTGTGAAATTATTATGAAGTCTCAGATCACATGTGTGGCAATCACCAGCCGCTCAGAGGGCACAAAGCTGCTCGTGCATGTTTGAGTGAACCGAAGTTACTTTATAATGGGTCAAGAGAGCTGCCAGATGCAAAAGAGGACAAACGTGGAGAGTTGTGGTTCTATTACATGACTCAGCTCTACTTCAATTGGCTTAAAAGTCTCCTTCTAGAAACGAGTTGTCAATCCCAAGTGTCTGGGTCCTCTTCCAGCCTTATGTTTGAACAATTCAGTCCTTCTTTCCTAAATTTGCATTTTCTTTACCCTAAGTTTGAAGACCAAATCTTTTTTTTTTTTTTTTTTTTCAGCTCTGTTGTTCCGTGGGAAAATGAAGTCCTTTTCTAACTGGACCCCAAATTCTCTTGGTTTCAGGCAAAATCATTTTCTTCCAAGTCCCATGAACCCCTGCTTACCTGAATTCCAGAGCTCTGCCTAAACTTGCCTTCTCGAGAAATCCAGGACACTCCATGTCTAGACTGGCTGCCTCTGTGCTCAGCATCAGGCTTCCACTGTGCTCACCATGGCTTCATCCCGTTTGGTGCCATAGGTCCTATCACAGGCTCCAGCTTTGTTCACTTGATTCTCGCCATTACCCTTCTGAGGGTTGGTCTAGAGGTCTGAGGTCCCTCCAGCAAGTCCCCTCAGGGACACTTCCCTCCAGACCCTGCTTTCATGACCATGGTCAATGGCATTTAAGCAACAGCAGCTCACTTCTGCACATCCTTTCTTTCTGACTTTCACTTGCCCATCCTCCCTACAGAGAGCACACTCTCGTAAGGTGGCTCTATTTATTGAAAGTTTCTCCTTTCCCACCATCTCTCACTCTACATCTGCCTCAGTTCCCCTCCCTTCAGCTTACCTGTCTGATTATTTATTTCTTCCTCCCCTCTTATCCTTTTCAATTCTTTCCCCGATTCCACATCTACCTCCATGAAATGTCGCTTTCAAGTGAATTTTTTCATGATTAAGTTAACTCTTTAATCCACATAAGTTTTAGTTTAGAAATTCTATAAAAGCATTACCTTGAGAAAGCCTCGTTTCTGACGACTTCAGACAACCCAAACTGTTTGCCCTTCCCTGAATACACAGCGAGTGTTCTGTCTCAGCTGTTCCTTGCACATGTGGCTTGCCCTGCTGGCAAGACCACACGTGTGTGCACACACGTAAACACGTGCAGACACACCCACAGACATGCACACAGACACACACAGACACATGTGTGCACACACGTCTACACCCACCTGCTGCAGAGAAACGCACACAGACACATCCGCCCACAGAGGCACATACAGAGACACACACCTACACACATGCATGCACACACACATATACACGTACATGGCTCACGCACACACAGAGATGCTCAGACACACACTCAAGCACGTGCACAAGCACACCCACAGACTTGCGCACACACAAATGCACAAATACATCCACGCAGCGAGGCACGCACACAGCCACACACAGATAGATCCACCCACAGAGACACATGCATATACACATATGTGCACACAGAGATACACTCAAACACACACACACATGCACACACAGGGCTGGTGGGTTCTGTACATCCTTCAGTGCTTGGTAATCAACTGTCGTACAGTGACCCTCCTTCAGGGCAGGAATTGGGTCTCCTTTGGCATATATTTTTGTCTTCATTAGTGTCTGGTATGGGAACACTAGTTTCTCTGTGAGTGTTGGCTGGATGAGTGAATGAGTGCATGGGTAAAATAATTTGTTACACAGTGTAAAAGAGAAGCTGGCTGCCCATTAGCTGGCCTGACACATCAGAGCCCTGCATGACTTGATTGTGTCCCTCCAACCTTGAGCGAAATATCATTTTTGAAGATCGAAAGTACTCTGAAGATTTTTATGGGACATCTACTCAGTTCATTTTGTACTAGGGTTCCTTGATATCCGGTTTTAATTTACAGTTCACCGAGACTTTCCTAAAATTTCTTTTCCAAATATGGCCAAAAAAGATGACACTTGTATTGGGTTTATTTGGAGAACAGTCTTATCACTGAATATTTGATGTCAAAATAATGACAGAAACACATGTGAATAAATTGTTACCCAGTAAATATGCTTGTATTCGCAGATATGGATTTGGGTCTTTTGGTCTTGTTTTTCCAGAGGCAGTTTGGTTTCCTAGTTCAGGTTGGTGCCCAGTGGTTTCAGCGCATTTGCAATGTTCTCTCTCTGATTTTCAGGTTGACTTTGATCAACTTCAGGATAATTTATGTCAGATGGAGAGAAGATGCAAAGCTTCATGGGATCATCTCAAGGCAATTGCAAAACATGAAATGAAACCAGTGTTAAAACAACGAATGTCAGAGTTCCTAAAAGACTGTGCAGAGCGAATTATCATTTTAAAAATTGTCCATAGACGAATAATTAACAGGTAAGTGGATCAAGGAACTTATAGAAACATCAGTACAATGGCTTGTCAAAAATATTATGTAAACCAAAATCTAAAGGTTAAGTTTATAAAATTTTTACTATAAACTCTTGGTAAGTTTTTTTTTTTAAGTAGCAAGTAGACTTTGGTGCAGGTATTTAATGGTTTCATGGGTACTTAATTTTTCTTACACACACAACAGCAACAGTATAATGCCATTAAATCTTGAAGTTGGAAGGAATCTCAGACAGAATTTGATCTAACAATCCCACTCAATCAGGAATTGCATCCGTTAAGATCTCTGACAAACTAAACCCTACATGTCTGCATCTGCTTGAACAATTCTGCCTGCAGAGGGCACACTGTCTTGTGAGATGGCTCTACTTACTTTAAAGTCTGTCCTGTATATGGTCTGGAATCTGACCTCCAAGAAGCTTCCACTCGTGGGTTCCCCAATGGCTGCTTTTGCACTGCAGCCTGCTTGGGTGAGGCCAGACCCCACCACAGGCGCCATCCTCTGGGTCAGCCTTCCTCAGTCACTGGATCTGGGAGGGCACTAGGAGACACAGCGATGGTGGGCCAGGCCTTGCTTTGCCCAGGAAGAGGCTGGCTGAGGCCTAGAAGGGCTCAGTGGCTGGCCAGCGCTGTTCAGCAATCAGTGGTGGCAGCACCAGGGCTAAAATCCAAGTCTTCTAACTTCCCAGGCCAGGGCGTTTCCTACCGTGTGCCACTACTTTCTTCTCCTTTGCTTTGTCATAGACTGTGGTTGCTGGACCCTGGCCCTGGCCTCCAGGGTCTAGGTGCTGCGTCCTGGACCTTACAGATTGGTGACCAAATATGCAGGACGTGCAGACCTGCAGGCTATGGTCTGCCTGGAGCAGGTGCTGCTGACAACAGACCTTCTTAAACAAGACCCTGCCGGAATTCTGTTGGTGGGGCTCTCCCAGCAGCCTCTCATAAGGTGCACATGCTGAGCCTCGTTAGGTGCCACTGAGTCAGTTCCGACTCATAGCCACCCTGTATACCACAGAAGGAAACACTACCCGGTCCTGCGCCATTCTCACAATTGTTACCATGTTTGAGCCCATTGTTGCAGCCACTGTGCGAGTCCATTTTGTTGAGGGTCTTCTTCTTTTTCACTGACCCTCTGCTTTACCAAGCATGATGTCCTCCAGGGACTGATCCCTCCTGACAACATGTCCAAAGAATGTAAGACATAGTCTCACCATCCTTGCTTCTAACGAGTATTCTGGTTGTACTTCTTCCAAGACAGATTTGTTCATTTTTTTTAGCAGTTCATGGTATATTCAATATTCTTCACTGAGCCTGGAGCCAGCTAAATCCCAAACTATTCCCAAAGATCTGCTCCCAAAGCCCACTCCCTAGTCCCACACTTGAGCATTTGTTTGTTTTGTTTTGCTTTTTCAATTGTTTCTTTTTTTTTTTGGTGAATAAATGTGTGGTAATTTCATTAATCCCTCTATATTTCATATTTTTGTTTTTTTCTCTCCTTCCTTCTTTCTTTCCTTCCTTCCTTCCTCCCCCTACCCCTTCTTCCTTACTTCCTCCCTCTCCCCCGCTTCCTTGAACTCATATAGAACTTTAAAAAACCTGGTTCTCTTCATCTAATACATGTCATTTGGTAATCATACTTCCTGGGTCTTGATTCAGCCTATGGGGAAGAAGAATGTTTTTTAAATGTCGACCAGGACAGGAATAAGAAACAGAGTCTTCCCTCCAGGACAACAGCTGTACATTAATCAGAACTTTGGGAATTTTAGGTGTTCAGCTATAAATCCCCCTAACTGTACTATCAACTAGCCCTCACAGCTGCCCTCTGTGTTGGAGCATATTATAAGAGATTTTGTCAAATTTCATAGTGGACTCAAAGTTCACTGTGCTCTTAAACGGTTAAAAAGGGGAGGCAGGAATGCGAGCTGGTTTGGCCCTCCATGCTTTGTATGATACAGTCAATTCCCAACTTTAAAAAAAACTAAAATAAACAAATAGTTTCCATTTGGAATGTCTTGAAACTGGAGCATTTTTATGAAGGTCTTATAAAGCTATTGTGTTTAGCCACATCGAGCATTTTCACTTAAACAAACAAAATGCTATGATGCGTTGCCCTGACTCTCCCATTCTCCTTGGTAAGCTGGTCATCCATAAATGATGGTTGTTTCTGTCTGACCTGAACTCTGCCTATTGCCTATTGGCCACTCCATTGGGACTGACCAGGATGAGCTAGGAACTCACCACAGTTGTGGTGGGTAGTAAAAGTGACACGGATGAAGGGAGGTTTGGTGGTGCCAATCCAGAACATCTACACCATAGAGCCCTGGGTTCAAATGAAGTCCTTAGCAGGAGTCCTGTATGTAGCACTGACTAAAGTAGGGATATCTTGTTGAAGAATATTGCCCAATATAGGGTTGGAAAATGAGTCCATTAGGTTGGAAGGCACTCAAAACATGCAGTGGCCACAGCAGTGGACTTGAGCATACCGACAGTCGTGAAGCCGTGCAGAGCTGGTCAACATTTTGTCCTGTTGTACATGGGGTTGCCGTGAGCTGGAGCTGAGTCTACAGCAATTGTCAACAACAATACCGTCCTGCTGAAATGGGAATGGTGGGCTTAGAGCCCCAGTGGTTGTGCTTTGCCTCTTTGTTCTTTGAAACTGAAGTCTTGCCATTACTGTTTTTTCATTGCAGATTCCACTCCTTTTTGCTCTTTATGGGCCATCCGCCTTACGCGATTCGGGAGGTGAACATAAACAAGTTCTGCAGGATCATTAGCGAATTTGCACTAGAGTATCGCACCACCAGGGAGAGGGTTTTGCAGCAGAAACAGAAACGGGCCAACCACAGAGAGAGGAACAAGACCAGAGGGAAGATGATCACTGATGTAAGTTTCATAAACCTCACCACAACTTGGAGGCTGTGCCTCCCCCCGCCCCCACCCTTGGACTGTGGCGGAGGGGGGAATCCTTCTTTTACAAAAGTGATCTTAAGCTGTTCCTCCACCATTTCTTAGAAAATCTGCTGCGTAACAAATGAGGGTCTCAGACATTTAAAATTCAAGAACCGATTTGGAATTAATTCAGGATTTTTATCATCCTAACCATGGTATATAATGAGTTGACACGTGGACCACTCATTCTAGGCATCTGAACAGAGAAATAATTGATATGATTGCTCAGAAGACAATCTACGGGCTCTTGGCAGTTCCTTGAGTGGCAAAATAGCAGGGTGGGAAGAGATCCCAAGAGGACAGTGATTCAGTAGAAGTTTCCCAACAGCACCTTTGGGTAACCATGCACTTTACATGTCTGCCGTGCTCCTGGGCTCTTTGTCTGTCTCCAGCACTCAGGCCTGAGCCTGCCCTGGAGGTGGGTGCAGTGAGCACTCAGATGGGAGCTGCTCAGTAAGTGGAGGGTGAAGGGATACATGAAGACACAAGAGACAGACGATACAAAGTAGAGACTCTTCTTCTGATGTGCTCTCACAAAATGTGAAAACCAAGTTGGTGTCTCACCTATTTCATCTACTAGTAAGCTCTCAGGTCACTTGCAGGCAAAATGGTGACATTTTCTGGGAATTCTCCCTTACTCACCATTTATTCTTACTGGAAGAGACTCAGGGAGAATAAAATCTTTTTTTTTTTTTTTTTGATACTGTAGATCACACTTGGGACCTTCAGCAGGATTTTTTTTTTTTTTTTCATTATTTGGGCTGATACCCATGAACTGAATCTATCCATGCATAGATTTGAGAAATGCACAGGCTGTCATTGATACAGGGAATGGAACAAGTACAGGATGAAGCCGTAGGGAGTGCCATCATCCTGGAGTCTACGAATATCAGTTGAAAGCAAGCCAGGCAGATTTTTTTTGGGGAAGATAAAAGCAATTAAGAAGATGTCATCGAGGCTGCTTTCTGTGCTCATATGTGTGTTCATATTGTACAGAGGGCACACTGTTACTGCTCCCAAAGAGTGTGTATTCCTGAGGGGTGTGACCTTCACACAGAGACCCGGATGCATTCACTTAAAAATTGTGTTGCAATTTTAAGGCAATTCTGAGGAGAACCTGGAACTAATCTCACCATCTATTTCCACCCAAATCCCTTGTTTCCTTGGAATTTTCTAGAACCTCAGGGATGCTCAGACACTTTTCTGTAGAAGCAGCACTTTCTACCCTCCTCTGGCAGTTCTGACTGCCAGTGCCACCCAGCTGAGTCTTCCTTCTCTTCTGAAATCTGGGTTCAGTAGGATCTTCAGCCTCCTGGAGGACAGCAATGAGAAGGCAAATTGAATCTATTTGGGCAAACTGTGGCCCACATTTCATTTCAAAGGATTATTTTTAAAAGTTTTAAAAAAGGATCACTTATTCTTCTGGAAATGAGACACATTGCAGGGTGAAAAATACAAGCCCAATGTGCTTATAGTTATGAAAACACAAAAAATTGTTGCCAAATTCTTGAGATTTTTAAAGATCCCACTAATTGATTAGTTCTGTACTTCTCTGAAAACATCTGACTTTCCTATTTATAAATGCTTCTAGATTTTGGTAAGTGTTTCTAGATTTTGTTTCAAAAATATTTAAATGCCCATTAAAATCTGGACAATATAGGCTACTTTGGGGCTCATTTTCAGTGTAGCACGTATTTTTTAGTTATCAAGGTGGCATCAGTCATGTAGAAAGATTGCCATCTGCTGGAAGATTAGGAAATTGTCACTCACAGCAAAGCGTACAGGCTCAAATTTTCCCAGTTCTCAATGCATGGGGCACTCAGGAAGATGGGAAAACAGTAAAAGACAGGGGTGTACCCCAAGGATTTCCTGACCTGTTGTGAAAACAATGTATATACAGCTTGAACCATCGAACACAAAACCAGGAAATAGATTTAGGCTCATATAGCCCCTGAACATAAGTGCTAGAAGAGATTTTAGAGAAAACTGGATATAGTAAGTTATTTTTAAAGCAGCATACTGTAGGAAAAATGATTATTGACATAGTAACTATTAAGCAGAGAGATTATTTTAGAAAAACCATTGTCTTCTAAGACACAGAGATGTCTGGGTAAAACCTGAAGACTCTATGCCATGTAGAGTCAGCCCCACCTCAGCTCCTGAGTGCCCATCCTTTCTCTTCTCTCCCCCTTGCTTAGCTTGTGAAGGGCTTCCTTTCTCATTACCCAGAGGCCCTCCCAGGTAAGGATCAGTGAGAAACTAATTCCTTATCCTTGTAGCCCAAACTGGTTCTAGACCAAAGGATGCTATAGATGAGGCAACAGTGTTGCTTTCCTCTGGCCCTGTCTGTTGCCATCCTATTCCTGATGGGTGGTAGAAAATAGGCTAGTAAATCCCAGACACTGCCATAGAGGGCTGGGGGGAAGAGGGGCTGGGTAATCCTGCATGAGACACCCAACCTCTCTCAACCCCAACTTCCTCTTCTATGAAAAAGGAAGAATTACTTTTGAGGGTACTGAGAGGGCCCAAGACTTTGTATATACAGCACCTTGAATGTGTGCTAATTGCTGAAAAATATCAATCATCCTGGTTACATAAATAAACTCTCGAGATTTAAAAAAAAAAATGTAGTGGACCAAGACTGTCATCTCTTGTCACGGCGCCGTTGGGTCCGGGCAGCATGGAAGATGATGAACTGAAGCATTTTATCATTGCAGCTCCCAAAAGCTTAGTCAAGTCTCCAAAAACTTGTGTCTAATTGGCTGGCCTGGCCTTGTAACCTGGGTGAAAATGCTTAAATCCAGGGTGCGTTTTATTTAAAATTGAGATATTTTCATGCCTTTTCGGCCTCAGTTTATTTTTAGAAAAAGGATATTTTATCTAAAGAATAACAACTAAAGGCTCTCCTCTAAAAGGAGTTGAATGACAACACTGTTTTATTGCTTACTTTTATCAGATTTCCAGATTAGACCTCTTAATTTACTTGACATTATGTAGAAAGAATAAGAGTGTTCATACATCTCTATAAGCATTTATGTCTATCATTTCTTAATGTTGTAGATAGTTTTTGACAGTCATGCAGTGTTGAATGACATAATTTTCTATTTCTTAAACATTTATTAATGTTTTAGAAGTATTAACTATTTTTTTAAGCTTTGCCCAAAGAAGAAAGAATAAGTCACTATTTCCAAGTTAGCAGCCACCAGAAATAGTCAAAATTTTTCTGCGTATTTTAATTTCCCTTATATTTTTGAGGTCTGCGTGAGAGTCCACCTCTGCTCTGAGAACATCTGTACAGCTTCTACCTGCCACTGACTAGGTCCTCCCATCAAATTCAAATGGAAGCAGAAAATGTTTTAGTGAATGCGAAAAAAAGAAGTTTATCTAGTACATGTTGTCAGTCAGATGCCAGCATGGGGAATGCATGAGATTTAAAAAGAACTGAATTCCATGTTTTTGAGGAGAGAGTAATATGAAACATTCTGCTTGGGCAGTTCAGTTTGTCCTGTCTTGCCTGTGTGTGGCAGGGTTAACTGTAGCCCAAACCAGGAAGCCTAGGCGGGTGGGGGCTCAGCACCCGAGAGGGACCACAGCTGATGAGGAGGGGCAGGCAAATGGAGAGGGCTCCACTTCCCAAGGCCGTGATGACCAGAGGTGGTGGTGGGTTTAGCGGGACATGGCCACCCACATAGCAGGGCACAGAGCTAGGGCTGAAGTCCTTAGTGGTCGGGGAACCAGGCAACCTGGTCGTCAACATCATGAGCAGTGTTCAGGGAGAAAATGGTCCCAGAGGCTGGCCTGGAGCCCTGTAAGTCCTTCCTGACTTTGGCCAAGACTGGTCTTGGAGCTCGTGGAGGGAGTATCCAGACAAGCAGGGCCTGGCAACTCCCATATCAAGAGGGTGTACCTAGTTGTGGTGGTTAGTTTCTTGAAATTTGACATGACACTGAGATGATCTCACCTTCGCTGACTTCTGTGCCTTCTAAGAGTCCCTTCTGTCTTTTCTGTCCTGTCCTGTCCTCTCGGGTAGACTGATGAAGAGGATGAAATTGAGGTATGACTGCTTAGAAACATGACAAACCTCACATTTGATCTTCCCACGAGTGCAGTTGAGTCTAAACTAACATTAGCACAAGAAGTGCCTGCACCATTCAGTGCTTTGAACCATGCACGCATACTTTCCTGTTGGTTTTCGTGTGATCACTAACCACCTTACCAGCGTTCTCGTTATGCTGTGTGTGCCAGGGACTGAAGGGCTAACTGCATTTCCCAAGCTGTCTGGGCATATCCCTGAGTCTCAGGCTAATCAGTAGCCCTGTCAAGAGTGGCAGGTATAGTGGGTCTCTCCCTACTGCTAGAAAAGTAGACAAATCCCTCCAACCCTCTGCTTGAGCCTCATGGCAACTCAATATGAGAACCTGATCCAGAGTAGCCACAGAAAAGAGCCCTAAACCCAAAGAGGAAGTAGGGCAGTAGCTAAGGGCCAGGCCAGAGAAGCTGTCCCCAGACTCTGGGCAGCCTCTGACCTGGGCCTCTTTTCCTCCACTGACATCCATGAATCTGTGAGTATACAGTGGAGTGTTAGCAGGTGCTTCTCCTGCTGAACCTGGGTGCAAGTACTGAGACCAAGTAGGAGCTGCTTGGCCCCAGAAAGTGAGGAGGGAGCAGTGCAGATGGTACAAGTCACAGATATGTCCTGGCCTCTGCTGCCATGGCTCAGACACTAGAGGAAAAGGGGAAGCCAGCCATCTATGGAGCTGCTGTTTGCAAACACTAATCTAACTGACCTGTATTTTTCATCTAGGTGTTTGACATGGTGTACATATGGCCCAATGTTCTAGCATACCTCTTTTAAAACATATATGCTCCGACTCTTTGTTCAGTCAGTATTAGGGACTATCACCCTGGGTTTGTAACACTTTTTAAAACAACTACATTTTTGACACAGTCAGAAGTAGCAAGTATTGCCAAACTCAGTTTCAGCATGGATGTCAGCATCATGTTCTGATCTGGGCCCTGACACTCACCCCTCGGGCCCTTTGGCAAGTCAGTTTAATCTCAGAGGGCTCCCCTTTTCTTCTCTCTAAAGTGAGGTGGGTCCAGAACTGGGAAAATCCCTCCCAGCTCTTAACATCATATGATTCTGTGATTGAATTCCACTTTTAAAATTCCATCATCATCAGTGATATTTAAGAAAAGTTTAGCTACTACCTAACACACGCACACACACAAAAATACATTTGATAAAAGGCAAATTTTGATTCTGTTGACCTGGCCTTCATATATCAAAGCTTTGATTAGGAACAAATTTGATTTTCAAATTCTTCCCAGAGTTGATTCAGACACACCTAGCTGACACCTGCTGAGGCAGTCTCAGTGAGGCAAGAGAAATGCACTACAATGAGGTGGTGGTCCTTCTGGCTTTTCTTTCTGATAAGAGAATTTCCTCCATACACAGATGGCTTGTCCTCAGTTAATTGACAACTTCAGTGACTATCGTAACTGATATGTGTGGAGCATGCACCTAAACAAAAAAGACAGAGACAGAAGAGAAGGTTTTCCTGAACTAAAAGTGTTATAAGCTTGAGTTAGCTTTTTGGGGATTCTGTCACACATCCTAACTCCTACTTGGTTTTGCAGTCTGGCAAGTTCTTGGGCAGTTCTCCGGCACCTTCAAGCCAACCACAGGGACTGAGCTATGCTGAGGATGCAGCCGAGCATGAGAACATGAAGGCTGTACTGAAAACCTCATCCCCCGCCACAGAGGACGCCACCTCCGTGCTGGGGGTCCGCACACGCAGCCGAGCAAGCCGAGGTAACTCCTGGCCCAGGTGGGGCTTGTCTTCTCAGGTTGTCCATCGTGGGAGTCTAGCCTCCATCACAGGGTACAGATTACAACCTTGGTAATAAGGTTACCTACCAAGGACCTCCAAGCAGTCCCCAACTCTCCAGACCACTCTTTCCCTTTGATGCACTCCTGAGACCCCAGTTTAGGCCTACTAGAGATTATAAATTATATAATTAAATATTTTAAGCTCCTGGAGGATGGGCTTTCTCCTCTAGGTGTTTGCTTAGCACACACGATGCACACAGCTAGTAGAAACCATATAATTTACTGTCCAAACTGGAATGCTTTGGAGTATGAAAGAAGGTGTAAGTAATAATTAAGCTGGGCCAATACATAAAACTGGACATGCCAGATAAATTGGCTGGTGGGTTACCTAACACATGGCATAAACTCAGTAATGAATTAACAAATGCAGTGCCCACCAGGTGTCTTCATAGGCTGTAGTGGACACTCAGAGTCAGAAAATGACAGACAGAAGGGCAGCTAGAATCTAGAGAGCTGCAAGCTGGGGAAACTCCTAAGAAGGCCCATCAGTGACTTCTAGCTGACTTTGCTTACTGACCAGTGCTTGGAATTCTACTGCTGTCAACTATCTGAAATATATAAAAATAAGGATGGTAATAATCACTTCAACATGAAGGGAAAAATAAATGCCATTCCAAGATTTTTTCAGGAGAAGGTGGGTCATCGTGACACAATGCATACAGTTTCTTGGAGCTTCTCTTAAACCAAAGGGCCACAAACTGCTGATCTGAGGAGGAAATCTTGAAAGAGCTCGACGCTGTGTTCTAGACTCTTAAGGTTTGTGTGGTATTCTCAAGCAGAGCTGTACTTCAGGCTTTTAAAACTAAAATTATTGAATGGTTTTCTTATTTTGTGTGAGTACAGTATTACTGTACTTCTGTTCGTCTGTCTAAATGTTGGACTTTGGTCTTTACCATTTAACAGGGCTTCTATTTCGATACACAGCTGAGAGTATGTCAAAAGAAAGGCAGCCTCTCTGTCCCTTCTATACCTTCGCATTCATACGGCAACTAATAGATAACAGAATAGAAAACTCCTATTAATACAACCTTGATTACTGATCGATACCCTGAATATTTGCATATATTATTGTGATATCAAAGGATCAAAGATTAGGATCTCTTGGATTCCTCCTTTCTAAACCCTCTCCCTTCTAGGTAATTTCAAATATTGAATTAGGTAGAAAAAATTAAATTATTATTGTGCTTTGGCAATAAAAAGGCAGCCTTTTAGTGGTCAGTAGCAGACAGATACAACTTTGAGGAAATGAAGCCCTGAGCATTTACGTGGTATATTTGGATTGTCTGGTTGGCTACATAGAAGGAAAAGTACCCTCTTCTTGGCCTGTGCTGTCTCTAAGAGGCATCCATTTCTCAGAAAAGCTGAGAAGTGATAGGAAAGAAAGTGTGTAAACAAGAAAGAATATAAAAGGAAAGAAGAAAGTAGGGGAGGCCAGAAAGTGAGAGGAAAAAGTATCACTGAATGTTGTTGTTGTTAGGTACTGTCAAGTCAGTTCCAGTCCTGCACCATCCTCACAATCGTTGCTGTGTTTGAGGCCATTGTTGCAGCCCCTGTGTCAACACATTTCATTGAGGATCTTCCTCTTTTTCACTGACCGTCTACCTCACCAAGCATGATGTCCTTCTCCAGGGACTGGTCCTTCTTGATAACATGTCCAAGTAAGTGAGACAAAGTCTCACCATCTTAGCTTCTAAGGAGCATTCTAGCTGTACTTCTTCCCAGACAGATTTGTTTCTTCTTCTGGCAGACTGTGGTACATTCAATATTCTTCACCAACTCCATAATTCAAATGCATTAATTCTTCTTCAGTCTTCCTTATTAATTACTCAGCTTTCATATGCATATCAGGCAATTGCAAATACCACGGCTTGGGTCAGACACCTCTTAGTCCTCAAAAAGACATCTTTGGAATGTATGAAGTGTGAATCAAGGCAAATTGGAAGTTGTCAGAAATGAGATGGAGCACTTGAAGATCGATATCCTAGGCATTAATGAACAGAAATGGACTGGTATTGGCCGTTTTGAATCGGACAAACCTATGGTCCACTATGCCAGGAATAACAAATTGAGGAGAAACGGCATCGCATCCATCGTCCAAAAGAACATTTCAAGGTCTATCCTGAAGCACAGCGCCATCAATGGTGGGATAATATCCATACGCCTACAAGGAAAACCAGTTAATATGATTATTATTCAAATTTACACACCATCCACTAATGCCAAAGATGAAAAATATTGAAGATTTTTACCAATTTCTGTAGCCTGAAACTGATCAAACATGCAGTCAAGATGCACTGATAATACTGGTGATTGGAATGTGAAAGTTGGAGACGAAGAAGGATCAGTAGTTGGAAAATATGTTCTTGATAACAGAAATGATGCTGGAGATCACCTGACAGAATTTCGCAAGACTGATGACTTATTTATTGGAAATATCTTTTTTCAACAACATAAACAATGACTATACATGGACCTTGCTGGATGGAATACACAGTAATCAAATCGACTGTTATTAAACAGTAAGCGGTAGATACTGTCAGCTAGGAGAAGCGTAAAACAAGCATAAGCATAAGCATAAAATGAAACAATTTTTGCAGTGTTGCAGTGGATTGGGAGGGAAGTAACTTGTACCTTGTGACACCCAAAAAGGCCTAAGTGAGCCTCTCTGTGCCCTGGCAGCTTCTGCAGACTTGGCACGCTAGGCTAGAGGTGGCCATCAGGAAGATCAAAGAGAGTGTTATTGCCTCCACTTTTGGGGCCACAGCCATCAGGCAGGAGTCTTGAAGCGCTGTACCTTGGTGTATGCAAGAGCAGTACAATGGAAGCTCTCTTGGGAGATGGAGTCCAGTATCTCCTTAAAGGAACATGAACAGGTTGTGCTAATTTTAAAAGAGAACACAGACATCTGTTCCAGACTTGAAAGAAAAAAGAGAAAAATATTGTTGCTGAATTTGTGCAATATGAATTTATTTTTGCTGACTGATAAAAGAGATTATAAAAGGCTGTTCACTTTCTCTGCACATTCACACTCATCTGAAGGAGACTTCTGCTTCCAGGTGGCATGTGGTAGGTGGTAGCAAACCATTACTCCTGCTATGACAAATGGAGGGAAAAAAGAGAGAGAGAGGGATAAAATATAAAAGCCTTCTTTTAAAAGACATCGGACAACTGGGAAAAGAAAGAGTAGACAACCTAGAATTCCAGAGAGGGAAGAACCCTTCTATGTGAGCTAAGATCACCAGCCATTTGCTTCCGTAGGAGCATTTGAGCACTGGGCTTGCTGTGGGCACAGCAACTCTAATGGGAAAGAGAAATCAAAAGAACGTATAATATCCATGTGGGCTGGGATAAGAGCTTGGAATCTAAAGTAGCCCGAAATGTAGACCGTTTTCTCTGGGAGACATTTGCTAAGTACCAGGGCAGCTTGAGGAAGCTGGGCCGGAAAGGCAGAGGGAAATCTTCTGCAGTCTTGCAGTACTGAGGAAACGTGTGCAGTATGCAGTGTGCAACATGTACACAGGTAGAGAGCTCAGCCTCAAGGCGTTTGAAGTCAGAGGTGGACTGATTCTTAACTAAAACTTCAGTCTGGCTCCAACTCAGCTGAGCACCTCATCCTATCTGCCTAACAGTAGAAAGCGTGAAGACTCTGTAGGGGAAAATAGCACAGATCTCAGATTTTATACCCAAAGCCCGGTTTGTAGTCAAAATTATAAGCCAAGAGAAGAACAAGAAAATGTGACTGACAATCAGGAAGAAAAGCACACAATAGGAGCAGACCCACAGGTGATTTAGATGTTTGAATTTGCAGCAAGAACTTAAAATAATCATTATAAATAAGTTAATGGAAAACAGATAAAAAATGAACAAAAAGGTGGATAATTTCAATGGAGAATTGAAATAGATATATAAAAAGAATCAAATGCATATTCTAGAACTTCAAAATGAAATATCTTAAATAAGGAACTCATTTGATGGGTTTAACAGCAGATTAAGGAGCCCTGGTGGCACAGTGGTTAAGCTCACAGCTGCTAACTGAAAGGTCAGCAGTTCAAACCAGGGCTTCCCCAGATTTTTGTGAGATATGGACCCAGATATTTAAGAAACATAGGACATCCAAAGCAGAATAAATACAAATAAAGTCATACCAAGGAACACCATAAAATTTCCCAGGTGACTCTTATGTGTAACTTCCTTGGAACTTGTTAGAAATGCAAATTCTCAGCTAGGAACTTGTGAGAAATGCAAATTATCAACAGAGGTTCGAAAGAGAACAAACTGATTCAAAGCCCTCGTTAGAACCCACCAGCCACTCCACAGGAGAAAGATGTGGCAGTCTGCTTCAGTAAAGACATGCAGCCTTGGAAACCCGATGAGGCAGTTTTACTCTGTCCTGTGGGGTTGCTATGAGTCAGAATTGACTTGATGGCAACCAGTAACAGCAGACTAGTCACAACAAGAGAGATTAGTGAACTAAGGTTAATCGAAAATGTACAAACTGAAATATGGTGAGAAAAATGAGAAGAAACAAAAATACACAAGAGACATATCAGATGCAGTCAAATGGTCTAACGTGTAACTGTAGTCCCAGTTGAAGAGGAACGACAGGATGGATAAGAACCAATATTTTGAAGAGGTAATGCCTAAATTTTCCAAACTTGTGAAAGATATCAACCCAGATATTTAAGAAATGTAGGAAATCCTAAGCATAATAAATACAAAGAAAACCATACCAAGGCACACCATAATAAACTGCTAAAAATCAAAGAAAAGATAAAATCTTATTAACAGCCAGAGAGAAAGGATAGGTTCCTGTCTAAGGAAAAGCAGTAAGAATGATGGCGTACTTTTCAACAGAAACTGTGGAAACCAGAAGATGGAATGACATTTTTAAAATGCTAAAACAAAAAGCTCCTAACCTGGAAGTCTATACCCAGGGAATTATCTTTTAGAAATGAAGACATTTTTTTTATATATCAAAGCGATATATATTTTGACATAATTCTTTTCCTTTTAAACTATTTCTTTAAATTATATTTTGAGAAGGAAAAAATAAATTATAGTATTATATTTTAAACCATGATTCCCATATTTTCAAAAATGTCCAGCTAACACCTGGGAGACTAGAGGGAGCCAAATGGGCATTTGGGTTTGTAAAAAGTGTGTTCTCTGATGGCTATATGTGAATGCTGTGGTTCCAAGAAGAGAAACATACATGACCAGGGAGAATGTGCATAAATGGTAACCAGGAAATGGAGATAGTAGTCAAGGGGAGAGGGGATAAAAAAGCAGAGCCAGGAGTGAGGTCATGAGGTAATGAAGTTTTCACAAAGCTGGGTGTGACAGTCCTGGGCAAGATGTTCCTTTTAAGCATCCCCTGATACATCTTATTACAGTGATATTGGATCCCGAGGGATATGGAGAATGGGCCCTATGCCCGATTCGCAGTGGGAAGATCAGATGATGCCTTCATTTCTGGCCTAGTACTCTGAAAATGTTATTATGAGCAAATACAATTGATTGAGCTATGTGCATTTTTGGAAGGGTAGTTTGGCATTTCAAAATGAGACACAGAATTATAAACTAATAGGTAAAAGGGAAAACAGGAAATTGCTGGGCAAAACATAATTGCGCTATTGATTGCTCTGAGGAGGAGGGTGGTTGTTCAGAGGCGTGCAGAGTCCCAGTCTGAAAGCTGTGCCATGCGAGGTCCCTCACCTCCAGTTAGAACATCTAGGCCACCCTAGGAGTGCAGAAAAATTCAGCAGCAATTTTAAAACAAAACAAAAACTCATTTCTGAGAAGAGCCTATTTTCTGAAGGGCTTTACGATGTGCAAGTTTATCAAGTGTCCTTGGGTTTAAGCAGGAAAAGTACAATTTCCTGATTTTTGCATAAGTCAGTGCAGTGGATATGCCCCCATTAAAATAAACAAAACAGACAGATTTTTAGAACTACATTATCATCGGCAACAAAAAAACCTTATCATTAGAAAATCATTGTCCAATAACCACAGGTCTCAAATGCATGCAGGTAATGGAGCCCCTGGTACTCCTTTTGGGAAGTGTGAAGTATTTATGTATTTGATTCAGTCATTCAAATTTTACTAGAAGAAATTGTGACTAAATTATGGTATTATGTATTTGCAGGAAAAACTCAACCACACACACACACACACACACACACACACACATCTATGAAAATCAGAGACCACAGAACTGTGATCTGTCCCCAGCTATTTTCATTAATACCTATTTGCTCTTTGTTCATTCATTACCAACTAGGCGATTGCAAGCACCAAAAGTTTTTAAAAATTAATATGGGAGAACTCAAAATTTTTGAATATGTATTTATTAACATTTTTTTGCCTGTGAGTTGGGAACACCCGGGTGTTCTTCAGCTTTGTCTGAACCTTAGACTCCTGGGTACCTGTGTTCCATCAGTGTAGAGTTTGAGAACCCTCACTTACAGACTTTTGAAGTTGTACATTTTTTACAAAATGAAGTGTAGGTAGGAAAGATTCATAATTTTGAGCATATTTTCCATATTTCCTCTTATGGAAGCACATTTACCATCTTACAGCAGAGATTTCATCCGGAAGTTGACTTGTCACCAAGTATTTGATATATTAAAATATCATCAATTTCTAACTGTTTAGCATTCCTTGGGAATCCTATTTTGGTGATGCTTTCTTCTTGCTTGTCTATCAGAAGATGTCTTTATGCCAGACTTAGACTGTCTTAACATATAATTATTTACAAACATATTTTTCTGGTCAGGGATCAATTTATGTGAACTCCTTCTTTACTGGTTGAAGAGAACAATCCTGTGGTGATTTTTAAATGGCTAGATAACCCAAACATGTAATAAAAAATAAATAACCATTGCTGTTGAGTTGATTCTGACTCATAGTGACCCTATAGAGCAGAACAGAACTGTCCCATAGGATTTTCAAGAAGCAACTGGTGGATTCGAACTGCCGACCTTTTGGTTAGCAGCTGAGCTCTTAACCACTGTGCCCTCAGAGCTCCAAAGATAGACTATTATAAAACCCACTGGTTTCTGTTTAACTTAATGAGAAGTTAGGATTCATTGATATTCACTAGGCATATCATTGTTGTTAGTTGCTGCCCAGTTGGTTCTGACTCATTGCGATCCCATGTGTGCAGAGTAGAACTGCTCCATAGGGTTTTCAAGGCTGTGACCTTTGGAAGCAGGTCTCCAGGTCTGTTTTCTGAGGTGCCTCTGGGTGGGTTTGAACCACCAACCTTTTGGCTGATAGTCGAGTGCCTAACCATCTGTACCACTCAAGAAAGATCCGATTTGATGAATCCCTGGACTCTGATTGAAATGTACATTACCGGACATCAGTGATGTGCACAGCATGGTGCAACGTGGATCATCCGCCCACAGGCAATGGAGATGATAGTAGGGTCTGGCAGGTGAAGTCAACACATACAAGGCAAAAAGTTAAACAGAAATAAGAGGCAAGAACACAGCTATGTTACAGGGGCATATGAAATAAGTGCCCCAAGTATGTGTTTGTGGGAGTTCAGAGCCTGGTGGGTAAGGGTCACAGTGTGACCCCCTGCAGTGCGGAAAGGTTAGGGCTCTTGGTCTTGTCAGGCTGAAGCTTTAACTCTGACCTTTGCTGTAACCTGTTGCTGACAAAACTTGGCTTCTGGAGGAGTGGTGCCGTGTATTTTCTGTGGTGCTTTCTTCTCTTTGAGCCCATTGCACTCTCCGTTTGTTTGATTCTTCAGGATACACTAGTTCATGGACTATGGGAATTGATGACTCGCCTAACGTCACGGATGATGCGGCTGATGAGATCATGGACCTCATTGTCAAGTCAGCCACCCAAGTGCCCAGTCAGCGAGTGGTGCCTCGAGAGAGGAAGCGATCCCGAGCCAACAGGAAATCTTGTGAGTGCACTGGAGGAGTGGTGAGGGACTCATCCTGCTCGGATCTACCCTCTCATTCTATGTGCCTCAGGGGAGGGCAGCCACCCTGAGGCTGGCTCCCAACTAATTGTCTGTGGCTGCCTAGAGTGCTTACCTGCAGTCATCAACAAAACTTTTCATGCTTGATTATCACTGTTGGCCATTGTGGAGGAGGGGAGCTGCAGCCACACCTGTCCAGTGTATTTGCCACTTCTCCCAGGCCTCCTCAATTCATACTTTGTCCCCAAGAAGGTCTGAAAGAACAGTAAATGTCACTGGGTACATGGGTGGGCCCAGTAGTACAGTATAATACTGCCCCAGGCTTTTTGCTAGAGGCCATACTTCTGCCCCTCACCCAGGATCAGGGGCCACTTACTTGGCTGGAGGCTAGTTCTATGTGGCTCAGAGGCTGCATCTACGCTGTTGCCCACAAACATATTGAAGGTGAAAAACAGAAATTGTAAAGGATTTTCATGACCACTGGGGTGCTTGGCACTAGGTAGGTAGGTTAGGGGTGCTTAAGGACACCCTGATGGTGTAGTGGGTAAGAGCTATGGGCTGCTAACCAAAGGTTGGCAGTTTGAATCCACCAAGTGCCCTTTGGAAACTCAATGGGGCAGTTCTACCCCGTCCTATAGGGTGGCTATGAGTCAGAATCGCCTCTACGGCAGTGGGTTTGGTTTTTTTGGTTTGGGGTGCTTAAAAACATTTAATGTTAGTCAAGGGGTTGACCTTTTTTTTTTTTTTTTCTGCCAAATAGAGGATTCAACTAAATCAAACTGATGGTTTTTTCCTTTAGTCAGAGTCTACTGCGTACTCCTGCCAGCTGAATTGATGTGTGTGGTATTGCCTTTGTAGGCACAGTGCTGACTCACTGGGACCATTCTCCATAGGGAAATCAGGTTCTTGTGAATCTTCTAACATCTGCCTGGACCTGCTGCAGCCCTTGGGTGTTTCCGAAGAGAGCCCAGCCCCCAGCTTCAGCATGCTGGGTCACTCAAGAGACAGGGAGATGGTGTGTCATAAGAAGGGAGCCTAGCTGCCTCCCCCTATTCTTCTGGCTCCAAAAAGTGAAAGTGGAGTGACTCCAAGTAGGTAGGGAGTTCAGTAAAAACCCAAGCTTAGGGAGACCTCTAGCTTGTTCCACCCTCCGAGATTCACACAGGAGGTGATTGGGGTTTGAGCTGCACACATTAGGCCCAGTGGTTTCTGTTTGACCCATTGACACGGCATGTTTCCAGGGTGGTTGTTGCTCCTTTTACATGATCTGTTTTAGTTTCCGATTGGAATTTTTCCTCAGAAAAGAAAATAACACTTGATGACTCTACCAGAAAGAAGCAGAGCTTCTCAAACCCCCCAGGAGCCTGGGGAAAAGTGATTCTCATTCAGGAGGTTGGGTGGGATTGAGAGTCTGCTTCTGACAAGCTCCTAGGTCCTTGGTCTGCCTGCGTTTTGAGTAACAAGGCTTTTGGGCTGTGTTTCTCAACCATGGTTGCATGTTAGAATCTTTTGCATAGCTTTAAAATTTCAGGTGCTTGGGCTGCACCCAGGCCAACTACTTCAAAGCCTTGAGTTGGGGCCCTGAGGCCTGGCCCTGCCCTTGCCTCTCAGGTGCTCAGTGGCATTAGGAGGTAGGCTTTCCATCTACTGTGTGCACCCCTGCCGCATTTCCTCCATGCTTTAAGTGGAAAACAATCATCCAGGAGAACTGGCCATTTACATCTTCAGGAATATGTCTGTGGGTTCCAATATCAATTTTACCTGAGGCCTTTACACTTATTTTGTTTTTTCAATATTTTGCTATTTCCCCAATGCTGCTATGAATTCTCTGTCTCCTGGTACACCCATGTAAGAACTTGGCTAGGGACTTGCTACTCAAAGTTGGTCCTCAGACAATATGGGCATCTCCTGGAGGCTTGTTAGAAAATGCAGATTCATGAGCTCCCTCCCAGGACAACTGGTTTAGAATCTGTATTTGACAAGATCACCAGGTGATTCACAAGCCCAATAAAGTGAAGAAGCCCTGGGCTGTGAGGCCAGTAAGTGGAATTGTGGGTCCTCGGGGTATACCGTTTTGGCTCTCTAGATCATGACAAACTCTTCTCCAAAGTGGTAGAGCTTGTCCACACGTACTCCACTGAATGCTGGGTCTCAGTTGATCCAGGCTTAGCCAACATGTCAATCTTTGGCTATCTGAGGGGTGGAAAACAGTATTTCCTTGTGGTTTTAATTTGCATTTCTTGGCATACTAGGAAGGTTGGGCCTCTTGCTATTTGCATTTCTTCTTTTGTGGATGGCTTGTACATATCATTTGCCCATTTTTCTATTGCTATTTTTCATGCTAAAAAATCTACTTCACCAATAGCTTTTTGTATGAAATCTGTGAAAGGCTTTTGGAGATCTTGTTAGATTTATCTTCAGTAAAAATCTTTTTTTTAAACTTGCCCTTTATTGCCTTCCCCCTAGTTACTTCAATTAAAAAAAAAAAAAATAGATTGCGACTCATGGTGACTCCATGTGTGTCAGAGTAGAACTGTGCTCCAAAGGGTTTTCAGTGGCTGTGACCTCTTAGAAGTAGATCACCAGGTCTTTTCTTTCGAGGTACCTCTGGGTGAATTTAAACCTCTAGCTTTTTGGTTGGTAGCCAAGCACTTAATCATTTGTGCTACCAGGTCAATAAACTGGTAACCACATGACAGAGACTTCGCACCAATTAACTCGTGGGCTTGTTGCAAGGATGTCAGTGCAAGAATCACCCATGAGAGAGACTGGAAAAAGCCCGCAGGGAGGTCAGGCCAAGGCAAAGGGGTGGAGAAATGGCGCCAGGCCTGGGGGTGCTGTGAAAGAAGGTGGTCAGGGTTGGGCCAGAGACCTCAGAAAAGGAGACTGCATGAGACAGTGGCTCTGGCCAGTCCCCAGAGCCCTAGGTGCACTTCGTACAGTTTAAAGTCTGTGTTGGTGAATAGGGTCAGCTTCGCCCTCTGGTCTAGAGAACCAGATTCTTAGAGAGACACACGATGTCACTGAAAAGAATAACTCAGTCACAACTAATTTTCCTCTTCATTCTGGCTGGGGAGATATTTTGTCTGTTTTTCTGGTTGACATAAATTTCCTGTAGTATTGTTTCTATTTCAATATTATTCAAAACAGCCGTATTTTCTTCTTATTTAGCCAAACATATTTTATCCTGTGACGCAGTTACTACAACAAATACAGCACTGCGTGTGTTTATCTGTAACAGGTTTCCTTTATTAGCAAAGGCGCTAGCAACACAAATTTAAGACGGTGGAAGATATACTTTGGTTTCCATTATAAAGGGACGATAAACCCCAGATTTTCACAAGAGGTTAGAGGGATAAGAAAAAAAAAAAACGCAAGATCAATGTGAAGTTTAGTGCTTTGGACCTCACCCTGAAATGATGCTGCGTGTGACCCGATTATTTAACGGTGGCAATGAAGCAAGTGGATAATGAATAACCTGCATATTTGGGCCATAACTCATTTGGCCAAAGATGATAATACCCTAGCTATTGCGGAAAACTAAGCAGAATCTATCCCATAACCTAGAAATTTATGACATACAAGCCATTTGAGGATCCTCGGGGATAATTAGATGTCTGCTTTCATGTTTGGTGCTGGTGGCTAGGCATACACATGGCAAAGGTCCTGCTAAAGCTAAAAATACATAGTCATTTGGGACACCGCGAGGGCATCTTAATCAATCCACAGGCTCCCCTGGCTCCATTCTGCTGCTTTCCCAGCTAGTGCCAATCAGAGTCTCGTTAAATAAAATGATTCACATGGTCCAGTTGACAACTTGCCTGTGAAATAGTTGATCCAACTCACCTGATATGCCTCCCCACCCCTTGGACTCTAGTCGAAGCCCTCTAATCGGCTGGTGGGTCAGACTGAGGGCAAGCTTTCTTGGAGCCCTTTTTTTCCTTCTTTAGGTTTCCCCCCAACCCATCGTATTGTGCCTGTGTTTTGTCCTGGTGTCAATTGTTCTCTTAGCTCTCTGGATGCTGGCCTGACCTTGAAACTTCTGAAGCCGATTGGTATTTGTGGTGTCCTTAGCAGTTTGATTCAGCTGGACAGACCCTGGTGGCTGGGGAGGAGAGGAGGCCCTGGGGGCCCTTGTTTTTTCCTCTCTTGGGCCCATCTTGGAGCAAGGTCTCTGCCCAGATGGCTGCCTGCATGTGGCCACTAGCCAGATTGTCAAAGGGCAGAGCCACAAATAAGTGACCAGTTTCTTAGCTAGTTAAGAACTTAAAGTGGGTCACCTCACAGGAACAGTTTCTCAGTGGGAAAAGCCAGAAGTCCAATTCCAGGGACTTCTGGGAAGGGATTGCAGAATTCTGATTCCAGGTCCTGACCCCCATCGCCTCACACCATGACTGTCTCTTCCTCTTGAAGAGCATGTAACATAGTTCACATGTATCCGATGTAACTAAAATCTTGTTTTGTTTCTTTTGTAGCCATGCTATCTGATAAATAGAATTTCTTGGAGAAGGAGAATTATTGAGTCTGAATAATCCTATAGGGAAAACAGATCTGTCTCATAAAATATCAGATTCAGCCCTGGACCTGTTCAATACACAACATAGTCCTGTTGTCTCCACTTTTCCAAAGTGCTATTTGAAAATATCCAGGAATTTTTCGACTAATCCCATTAAGAAAAACGTCCATGCATTTTATTTAAACAGTTTTTCCTTATTTATCCTGAACCAATTATGTATTCTTTTATAAGAGAAGCTGACAGTGGCAATAGGCCAAAGGTTTTTAAACTAATGCCCTTGGAATACAATAAAATAAGATGTTAAAGGAAAAGGCCAGAGTTTCTCACTCACACTTTTGTCTTCTAAACAACAATGTCATTAGTATTTACTCAGACCTAGTTGTTCTTAACCCATTACCCATTGCTGTGGAGTTAATTCTGACTCATAGTGACCCTGTAGGACAGAGTAGAACTGCTGCATAGGGTTTCCAAGGAGCGGTTGGTGGATTTGAACTGCTGACATATCAGCCAAGTTTTTAACCACTGCACTACAAGGGCTCCTGATTGTTCACAGAGTTCATTTAAGATGTATCGAGTCCTCCTGTAAAGACAGCTGAGGCTCCTCTCCCCCTCCACACATGTATAGCACGTGTATAGGACACAAGGACAGAAAGATAAACACAGCAAGCTCAAGGAAGAATGGAAAACCTCTTACCCAAACCCAGGTGAAGAGCCATTGCATTTTAGAGGACCAACTTGAGGGATCATGCTCTTTGGAGGAGTGTCACCATTACCACCCTCTCCAGGCCACAGGAGTATATTCACCAGAACAGGACGGAGCTGACAGTGGCTCTCTGATTCAGTCAGGCTTAGTTTAAGCCTGTGGTGACTTTCAAGACCTTTTCCCTAGAAAAGGAAGCCTAGGAGAAGAGGAAGGCATCTGCAGCCTCTGCCATGCACTGGGAGAGCCTTAGAGGCTGGGATGCATGGACACAGGAAAGGGACTTTGTGGGGGATATTTTTTGGGGAAGGGGGGGATGTAATAATTAGTGTCTGGGAACTAGGGAGGAAAATGAGGCCCAAACCAGAGCAGATGCTATCAGAACCGCAAACAGGCCCTTGAGAAGGGACCGAAACCAGGGTGTACAGGCCTTAGCTATTGGCCAGGACTCTAATGGGACAGGAAGTCAGAAAGTCAGGGCTCAGGAAGAAGCCTCCAGGTTACAGAGACAGATGCAAGAAGAGTTTTGAAGTGTTTCATTGGTTGTTTCGTTTTCAGACCACGCGTCCTCCCAAACTAGGAACTAGCACATTGAAGGAGGGGGCTGGCGTGTATGTCTTCCTCCATGTCTGTCTGTATGCCAGGTACTCATTTGGCCCAGAGTGGAGGTTCAAATGAGGCAGGATCAGTAAAAAGATGAATTCTAGATTCTGCCGCCCAGAGCTGTTCTGCAGTTGAAGCAGAGGGCTCCCTAAAGCGTACTTTGGAAAGTACAAAGCACTTTACTAATAGGAGGTTAGAGTACTTTATTGCCTTTGCTACCAAGTCAAATGCTACTAAGTTCCATTTCCACGCTTAAGAATTTGCCCATCCATACAACAGAGATGGAGACTAGGTCTCATTTAAATTACTTGGCCTCACCAAGCCTCAGTCTTCTTAGATACGATGAGGGCAGTAGTACCAGCCTCACATGGTGGTAGTGAGGGTTAAGTGAGACACCTATGACAGGTGCCTTATGTGGCCAAGTATCAGCTCCCACCACCCTTCCTCCCTTCCAGGCTGTCTCCTGCCTAAGGGACCCAGTGCTGGTAGGAATGAGCCCCCTGCTCAGGGGCTGCCATGTTGCAGCCACACAAGAGCCTGTGCCCAACTACCCAATTATCACTTGCTACCATCAGCCACCTCACTCCCCACCCATCACTGTCCACCCCACCTTGGCCTGTTACAATAAACACACCAGATCCATCTTTACCTCCTTTCTTTATCCCCAGGATGCTGGCTTACTGGGCTTGGACCTTGTCCATGAAGGCTGAATCGTCAGCATGGAACTTGTCTAGTATTGGGATATACAAGATGGGCTCGTTCTGGGAAGGAGGAAGGCACTTCTCCCCTGCCCAGAACCTGAAGTATTGCTGAAAATTCTGAGTCTGTGAATTCCTGAGCCACTGTCCTTCTTATCTACAGACTTGCGCAAGTTTATTTCGATTCTCCCAGAAATCAATGGAGAGAACTTCTGTTTCATTTCTTCCCAGACCAAGCTCCAAACTCACTCACAATACGACTCTCTGAGGCAGTCTGCTTTTGTGTTTTAACCAATTGCCTTCTGTTGAGTTCCTACCTAGGAACCAAAGAGATTTTAAGGAGTCCTGGTTGTTAATGTACCACTAATACAAGAGGGAAGTATGGCGGGGACTCTGCAGAGCCAGGAAACCAGGGCCAGACTCGAGGCTAGAGAAAGTGACCAACACCATTAGTATTTCTGAGAGCGATCTCAGTGTGAGAGAACTTAAATCTGGGTTACACGGAACTCAGAGGCTTCAACCTTGCCACCACAAAGGCCATCACCTTCCTGAGGGCCCCACCTTTCCCTGCATCTCAGGCAGATGGCAGTGATTTAAATCAAGGGCCCCTAAACCTGGCTGACCATCTGAATTTTCAATGGAAGTTTAAAATGAAGATTTATGAACCTCACCCAGAGGCTGTTGTTCATTGGGTCTGGGACGAGTCCAAAAACATGGAGTTTAAAACGAACCAGATTATGGAAACTTTGCTTTATTTGTTTTGTTCCAGGTGTGTTTTTTTTTTTTTTTTTGGTAACATTTTGCTTTCAAAGAATTCTAGATTTACAGAAAATTTGCAAAAATAATAGAAAACGTTGCCTTATTTCCTTCATCCAGCTTCCCCTAATGTTAACACCTTGCATAACCACAGTACAATTTATCAAAACTAAGAAATTAACATTTCATGACCTTGAAACTTTTGAGAAGTGTGCCCTTATTTTGTAGAACATCTGTCCATTTTGGGGAACCACTACTTTTTTTTTTTTTTGGATTTGAACTGCCGACCTTTTGGTTAGCAGCTAAGGTTTTGTTTAATAGAACTTCTGAAGGTTTACAGAACAAACTAGCTTCTCATTAAACAGTTAGTACACATATTCTTTATGACATTGGTTAACAACTCCATGACATGTCAACACTCCCTTCTCAGCCTTGGGTTCCATATTACCAGCTTTCCTGTTCCCTCCTGCCTTCTAGTCTTTGTCCCTGGGCTGGTGTGCCCCTTTAGTCTCGTTTTATGGGCCTGTCTAATCTTTGGCTGAAGGACGAACCTCAGGAATGACTTCATTACTGAGCTGAAAGGGTGTCGAGGGGGGCATACTCTCAGGGTTTCTCCGTTTCTGTCAGGCCAGTAAGTCTGGTCTTTTTTTGTGAGTTAGAATTTTGTTCTACATTTTTCTCCAGCTCTGTCCAGGACCGTCTATTGTGATCCCTGTCAGAACAGTCAGTGATGGTAGCCAGGCACCATCTAGTTGTACTGGACTCAGTCTGGTGGAGGCTGTGGTAGTTGTGGTCCATTAGTCCTTTGGACTAATCTTTCCCTTGTATCTTTAGTGTTTTCATTCTTCCTTGCTCCTGAAGGGGTGAGACCAGTGAAGTACCTTAGATGGCCGCTCACAGGCTTTTAAGACCCCAGACGCTACACACCAAAGTAGAATGTAGAACATTTTCTTTATAAACTGTGTTTTGCCAGTTGAGCTAGATGGAGGAAACACTATTTTTCATGGACACAAGATTTTATGTGGAAAAAAAGATGTAGGGTGAAAGCAAGAAAAATAATTGATATTGTCAAAAGCAAACAAACAAAAAACCTGCAGAAAGCATAACATCAAATCACTGAGAATTGTATACCTCAAAACAATTCCCTACTTTTAAGTGCAAAAGGACATGACTGGACCTGCCATTTTGGCTCTACTCAGCAGACAGGTGTCTCAAAGAACAAGGAGAACATAAATGGACAGTTTTGAATAACAGCAGGGCTAATTACCTCCTAATTGCAAGACACTAAATTTAAGGTATCTTGAAGCTCCGAAATTAATCCCTATAATCCTAGACACACTACTCCCACTGTACCCAGTGCAAAATCTCTAGAATCTTAGGAGTTAAAAAATAAATTATCTTTAACATTATGAACAAACAAGAGAAAAAAGATCTGTCAGTGATCCAGAGGTGAAAGAGCACACATGGGTTTCTGTCACGTGGAAGTAAAGCCCTGTGGATTTCCCATCTCTGTGAAGGATTGTCAGAAAATGTGCTGCCAGTCTTTACAGGGCACAGCTGTTGGCAGGGTGGGCTGTGATTCAGTTGTCCTGGCTCAAAGCCTTTTCTACTACTTACTTGCTCTGTGCCCTTGAGCCAGTGATTTGATCTCTCTGTGCCACCATTTGCTCACTTACTAAAGGGAGATAGTAACAATACCCGTCTCATAGAATTTCCATAAAGATTAAATGAAACAATCCACGTAAAAAATAAATGGCATCTACCATTGCCATTAATCTCAGATTCGACTCATCCTAGCAGAGAGTCACCTGAGAGCACTTTGTAATTTTTTTTTTTTTTTTCATTTCTATGTTGAAAAAAGAAACAACTCATGGCTTTCTGTGAATTCCCAGATACCCCTCTGCTGCAGGTTGACAGCAGAGGTGCCCCTGTGTCAGATCCCCCGCCGTCACTGCAGAGTCTGAGAGCTGTCACGAGTGGCTGGGGCACAGAGCGTCTGCTGGTACCAGCAGTGACCCACGCTGTCTGTGGAGGAGTCGTGAGGCAGCCAGGGATAAACATTTCCACAGTCTGTTCTCTGTTAAGCGCTGCAGGGGAAGAGAGACAGTCACATGTGAAAGGGCGGAGAGCAGCTACAATACAGCCAGAGCATTCAAGCGGGAAGGAGAAATGAGGAGTGGAGAGGGGCCGGATATATTATCAGACCGTAAGGCAGCCCCCATCCTCACCTCTGACACTTAGGAAAATCCTATATTTGGTGGAAGACTCGCTTCTTCTGTAGAAGTTCCATGTATGCGATTCCATCTCCTACCAGCCTCTGTTTGCTAGTCCCTTTGTTCTCTTATTTCCTCAGCCCCTTTTTGATTTCTGGAAACTCCCTGAGCGAGAGCCAACTACCTATCCAGACAGGATCTGTTGCCCTGAGCATTTCTCCTCGCACTGTGTCCCTGTCAGCCCCCCTACCTCCTTGATCCCCCTGGTGATCACTGAGGCACTAGTCCCAACACTGGGCCCAGGGCAAATGCTCAAGTAATGCTTACTGAATTAATGAGTGAATGAATGAATGCACAAATGAATGAACAAATGTACTGACAGGCAGACAGAGGGATGACAGCCAAAGAGGCTCTTTCCATGCAGGACTTGAATCAGGATACAACACTGATTTCTGGCGACTACCTTCATCCCATGCATTTTTTCAAGTGGTAGAGTTAACTCTGACTCTGACAAAGGAAGGGTTCAAATTCTTTACACTAAGGGGTTAATGTATTTCCAGGAGAATTTGTCTAAATGGTTATGAAGACCCACAGAAAACAGTCCATAAACAGAGCCAACTTTTCTATGAATACCCACTTTTCAGAGACACATCTGGCAAGTAAGAGGGAATGATGTGTGACCCAGCTTTTCCCCACAGCAGAGAACCCAGGCAGGGCGAGTAAAGGAGAGTCTCTGGGGTCTGTAGCAACAGAACTGCAAGAAGGCACAAGAGGACAAGGGTAGAGCCATCTGTGCAGTCAGACAGCAGGCCAGTGCAGGCACCATTTTGCTTTGTTCTGTTCTCTGAGCCTGTCCCAGATAAGCCGGCCCACTGGCCAAATCTGTTAGACTATAGAATGTGCTTAAGGTGTTAGATCCCGTATTCAGTTATTTAAATGAAATGAATACTGCAGGCACAGGACTAAAGCAAACGTGGGAAGTGTTAAAGAAGCATCTTTAGATGTCCTCATAGGTAAAATGCCCACGATTCTGTGGAGTCATCTGCCGTCACCTGGGTAAGAATGTACACTTAAATGCACAAAGGTTGCCTTTGTAGACGCGCTTCGTGCCACCATCTGTGAGTTAGCTAATGGAACTTCAGATGCCTGGCTGGTGCAGCATGGCCTTTTTCAAACAGTGTTGTGTATCTTGGTTCAGAGGTCTTAGCAGTCCTTTCTTCTCAAAAATGACAGATATTTTATGCCATGAAAACGGTTATCTTTCTTTAACAAACACTTTAAGGAGTGTTTGAAGAACATAAAAGGTTATTACAAGCTAGTATTTTTATTGCTGCCCCATAGAACAAATTCCATTACTCAGTTAAGTGTAATCTTCCTCCAGCCAAGATTTTGGAGCCAAACATTTTGTCTGGATGAGCTAGACGCTCGATCTGGAGCCCATGGGTGGGGGGGGCGGGGGAAGGGTGAGCTAGTGTGAGAGCAGCTGCAGATGGAAGGCTCTGGGGCCCAGAGCTGGGCATAGAAATACAGTAGTGTATGTGGCTTGATTTGAGAGCAACCCTCACCACAGATCCTTGTGTCTATAAAAAGCCATTCTTGATGCATGTGAGTCTTCTATAAGCATTTCAGCTCTCTAAGTTAAATGCTGAGCACATGGTAGCTTCTCCATAACGAATTTTTTGATTGACTGATTGATGGATCAGATGTTGACCCAGTTCAAATTGCTGATCCCTGGGAGAGAAGAAGTCATTTATTAATAGATATTAGCAGCTGTTAATTCTACCGTAGTCATGGATCTTTCAGATCCTTCGTGGGCTAAGTGAGCTTTTGCCCAGGGGATTACGGCCATAGAGTATAGAGTGTTGCCTGCAGAGGCAAACTGGGTGGTGGCACCTTAGCCTCTTGGGAAGCCTTGGAAGATGCAGGTTCCTTGCTCACAGAGGGGATGGAGGGAGCTGGGTCTGGCAAGGGAAGAGGGAGAGGCACTAAGGGTGAGCTTCACTTTCTTTGCACTCTGGTCTATGGCCTGCCCTTTTCATATGAGAAGCCCTGGCTGATTTAGGATTTAGAGTGAAAGAAATCCATAACACACATCTTTGGAACATAGAACGGATACCCTAAACTGTGTGTGACCTTTGAAGAAATACAGAACAGGCCAAATACAATTTGTAAATTAAGAGATTATATAATTAGGTGACCTTTCAAATGAAAGGACTTGTCTTAGAAGGGATAGCTGCCTCCCTTCACCCTTTTCCAGCCTTTATGTTGACATTGAAATTGATCAACACTAACCAGCGGAAAAAACCATCCTGCCAGGCTAAACACAAGCTGATTGTTAGTTAAATATGAGTGTCCCTCCATCTGTCAATTGTAACCCCCAGCAAAGGTGGTCATTGGCGCTGCTTGAGTCTTATGTTTCCCCTTTGAGCAACCATCAGATCCCCCCCACCCAAGGAGTTTGGCAGTTTACTCCTTGGCATCAAGTTCTCAAGGAGTCACTGGTGGTTTTAATAATTCTCTCTGGAGGCCATTAGGTGAGCTCAGACTAAGACCCACAGCACTCACAGAGAGACTTATCCTGACTGCTGCCCCTTGCCCTGGGTTCTGTTAATACCTTCCTAGGTGGGGTCACAGGCTCTTGGATATGACCCCAGCATTGGTGCTCAGCCTGCAGATTTGCAAGGTTGTTAGATACTGGCGAACCTCCACTATGCACTGGTTATTTTACATAATTTGCATCACTGGAACTCATATTTTTCTATACTCTTTAATTACTTTTCTAGCTCTGATTCATTTCTTATGCTGGTCAGATGCTGTTCACACGAATTTCTTAGAAACCCTGTGTAGGTGGACCTCTCCTCCATTCTCCTTTCTTTGCAAGCTCCCCACCTCTTGGCTTTCCAAGTCAATGTCCTTGGCATCATCAGGTCAGCCAATTAAAGCCTCAAGATTTTTCCTGCACTGGTAGATAGCTGCTGCCCTTGCCCACCAGAGCACTTCAGCAAGAGCAGGATGGTGTAGCATGTCTTTAAGCCCTGTAGCTTCCCTGGGAGCCTGTGAGTGGGTGGGGGGCGGGGGCGGGGTTGGTGCACTGACTGCCAGATACTTCTCTGCTAATATCTTGTTCTCTTCTCATTCCTTTGACTGTGCTCGGCGGGTACCACTGCAGTGCGAAGAACCCTGAAGAGCGGCCTGACTCCAGAAGAAGCCAGAGCTCTGGGCCTGGTCAACACCTCAGAGTTGCAGCTGTGACACCTGTGGGGTGACCTGAGAAGTGTGCCCAAGGAGTGTGCAAACTCTTGCTGGATGGAACCCCTCCAGTGGTGGGAGGAAGGGGGGTCTACATTACCACCCAACAGTTCTGGAAAGGAATGCTCATTTCTGTGTGTCACCACATGGCTTCTTTTGTCCAATATGCATTGATGTGGATCGTGTCACATAATCTCTTTCATCGTGTCAGCCGTATTTGTCTTGTTTCCTTGAGACCTGGTTTAGTAGTTGCAAAGTGTGACACCTCTTCTGTGCAAGGAACATCCCTTTAAAGGGGCAAATGTCTTCTGTCACAGTTACTATAGTAATATGAAGCAGTTTGACTAGATTCACAGACTGGGTCTCCACAACACCAAAATACCCAGATGTAAACTCCAAAATTGTACACGAAAGAAAGCACAGCTTGTTTACCAGTTGTGGATTTTAGTTGTACTAAAATGTTTATACAAATTCATAAATGTATACCACGTTTCAGATACTAAATAAATAAGAGTTTAATGTCATAACCAGAAACTTTTATTCTCCTGAGTACAAGACGTTAAACAACCACACAGGCTCGTCTCTTTCCAAATCAGCAAAACCTTTTCTCAGTTTCAGAAGAAGGACACTTGCTCAGAATGGCCTTTAGGCCCTTTGAGTTTTGGTTTTGTTAATAGAGTATGTAACACCAAAAAATGTGCTCTTCGTAACTCCTGATTTAATTAGGCAGACATCCTGGTTGCAGGACATGTTAGCAATAACCTAACATATATCACCTTACCCATGTGGTTTGTTTTTCTCCATTGTGATGTTGAACCAAAAGTTAGAGTAGCATTTTTAAAATATGTGCTATTCTCCAAATCACTTCTTATGTAAAACACTCATGTTCTCAAAATTTGACTAAGTAACCGAAACAAAATGGAAATCTTAAGCTTTGTCCACAGAGAACCTCAGAGTCACAAATTTAATACTTGGCACCCCAGCACAGGTCATCAAGCCGAGGTTTCCAGAGGGGAAAGCGTGCAAGGGGCTCTCATCAACCGCAGAGTGACACAGAGAACCTCTGCCTCCAAAAATGGGAAAGGTAAACCATTGTAGCAGGTATTCTAGGGACTGAAAGATCATAAGGCACCAGCTCCATCTTTGTCTCTCTTTCAGTGTCTATCTGTGCATTTCTGACTCTGCGAGTATGTGATTTATAAAGACGATGCAGTCGTATTGCCTGAAAAGTCAAAGATAATATGTCCATCCCATAGGCCTCTGTGGCCAGGACTTCCCCACTTCTGCCACCTCACTGACTGAGAGACAGGGAGCTCTTTCAAGCAGGTGTTTGCCAAATAATATGTGATGGATGTGAGCACCCTAGGATAGCCTTAAACCTGTAAGAATTAGATCTGTATATTGCAGACAACTGAGTTTGTTTATTTAACCTTGTTATTTAAAGGAATACATAGGTTATTAATATTCATTTCCCTTATGGTTCTAAATAACATGTAATTTTCCACATATGGTTTAGTCCCTTGTGAGAGCGTTTACCTGTTGCCTCGGCACTGAATAGAAACGTGGAAGACCATGGGCTAGTGATGTGCAAGCAAAAGACAGATGCATTTATGTCACACTGTTTAGTGGACAAGTACTTGGATGCCCTTCCTGGGGCCTCAGTGTTCTGCTGAGACTTACGACTTTAGGAAAAAAAATGTTATACTCAGAAGGAAGTGACTGAATAGATCAAAAATTAATTTTGTTTTAGGGATTAAAAATATTTCAGAAGCAGCAAGCAAGGTCTGCTAATTTCTGGGTTACAGCTAGGTAAAGAAGGTCTCTTTCATTGGGTACAGCATCCTGAATAGTCCCACCGCAGTTTGGGAATAAGACAGAGCAGGGATTCCCAACCTAGTCAACCTGCACAATCAACTCACCTAGGGGGCTTCAAGGAACACTGATGCCTCCTTCCCACAATCAGAGATTGTAATCTCGTTGACCTGGACTGGGGCCTGGACTTTGGGTGTTTAACTGATTGTCTACTTATATATATATTCCCCCACCCCAATTCTGATGTGAAGACAAGTTTGGGAATCCCTGAGATACAGCGTGCTTTTTTTTTTTTTTTTCCTTCTCCATTTTTACTGGAATGGAGGTGGGAGTTGGAGACTGAAGACAGTGTTTTTGAGAGCTTTGAAAAACCAAATATAATTTCCCAAGAGAGAACTGGTTTTTAATCACTATCAACTGATCAACCATTACATAGCTGAGCAAAGCCTTCCTACACTGCATGCCCCGGGAGCTACGCCTGATCCTTGCCCTGAAAGCCAGGAGGATGAGACAATTGAGTCCCTCGCCAAACATTCGTTCATGCCCAGAGAAATGGAGGGAACATGGGAAGAAGTGTAAGAGGCCAATTCTTGCCATTTCTCTGTCTTTTTTCCACCCAGAGAAGTGCTTACTGACTCAGTGGCAGAACAGACAAGCCTCCTAGAAGTGAACTCTGAGGGCCTGTCCACAAAGGTCCAGGGGACAGTCAAGGTGTGCCAGTGAGAGTCCTGTGAGCCCGCCTTGCAGGGTAGATCTAGAACCTTCTGGATCATTCTCTTCCTTTGGATTGCTTGATTCTTCTGGGAGAAGTAGATCCATCAAAAAAACCTAGAAAAGCCTGAGGAAAAAAATCAATCTGCATCTTTAAATGCAGTGATCCAGTAATTTTCAGTGAAACAGAAGGGTTTTTCCTGCGGCTCATTTCCTTTCTCCTTGTTACCACTCATTCTGGCTGCTTCTATTAGGGATTTTTAATTTAGGAGATTAAATTTCTTTAAAAGACCTCTGAGAAGCATCAAAGTGGGTGGTACCTTATACTTGCAAGATGTTATTGCTAATCTTTCTGGTGATCACCATAGACATTCTCATGTGTATTTCTTAGTAAACAAAGGAAACAAAGGAAAGTAAACAAAGGAAATACTTTTCTGTTAAAGATGTTTGGGTTTTATGTTCTGTGGAATATTATGGGTTTTTTTGTTTTTTGTTTTTTTTTTTTTCCTGCTTTAATAAAAGTAACATGCCAAGGGATTTGGGAATGGAGGGAGGGTGCACGGGGTCATGGATGACTGAAGACCCAGTGTAATTTTCTTCCAAGTCCATATTTCAACACAGTGCAGGGAGGATGAGCCAGGGGCCAGGAGTTCCAGGGGCTCCATGGAGGCTTCTCACCTTCAGGTGATGTCCTCTGCATCATCCAGTCCTGTGCTGGCCCTGAGGTGACACATTATCAAATACTCCTGTAGTAGTCTGAATAATCCCTGGAAGCTGTAAATGTTACCTTGTAAGGAAAAAGGACTTTTGCAGACGTGATTAAGGATCTTGATATACAGAGTTATCCAAGTGGGTCTTAAATCCAATCACAAGTGTCCTTACAACAGAGAGGCAGAGAGAGATTTGACACACACAGAAAAGAAGAGGGTGACATGAAAATGGAGGCAGAAATTGTATCAATGCAGCCACAAACAAAGGAATAGCAGCAGCCACCAGAACCTGGGAGAAGCAAGGAATGGATTCTCCCCTAGAGTCTCCAAAGAGTGCAGCCACCACCTTGATTGCAGTCCGGTGAAACTCATGTTGAACTTATGGCCTCCAGAACTGTGGGATAAATATCTGTTGTAAGCCACCAAGTTTGTAACAATTTGTTCTGGTGGCCCTAGGAAACTAACACAAGCACTGAGCACAAAATGTGCACTGCGGGCTTGGTGTAGAGGTGACCCTGTGCTGTGCTGCGGTGGGGAGTCGGCCAGGAGAAGGAGAGCCGTGATGCTTGGGGGGCTTACCTGGGGTCGTAGGAGACAGTCGTTGAACAGTTAAAATTTGAGTTGAACCAACCACCCTGCAACTATTTCTGTATTTTATCAGAGAGAGAAATTAAGATAGAAACATCCAATTGCCTAGGAAAAGGGATGAGAGGTCTTTGAAATTGCGGTGAATGCACATAATATTGAAATGCCTGCTCGATTTTGTCAAAAAAAAGGCAGTCTATTTGATAGAAAAATCAGCTCTGTTTGCCAGGCCGTTCATAGGGAAGGAATGGACTTTCTGAGTAATTTTTAAAATAGTTCAAATACTATATATTGAAAGCATCTCTATTGATATGTATTGTTTTATATAATGCTTATAAATATTGTGAATTTTCATTTTACATGTGAATAAGCTGAGGATAAGAGATGCTAAATAACTATACTTTTCTGCAAAGACAGAAGATAGGAAGTGATATATCCTGGTCTGTCTCACTAGTTCCCGGTCATTTTTGTTCTTTAGAACCCTTAAGGCAGCCTGTTAGTTGGATGTCAATAGTAGGCTATGCTTCTGGGCGCAGCACGGACTGAACCAGGGGTGGGTCTGGTAGAAGGGGGAGCCAGTCAGTCAGTCCCACCTTGAACAAACTGAGAAATCCTGGAAGCCTGAGTAGGACTGCCCCTTAGGGTTTCCAAGGAGTGGCTGGTGTATTTGAACTGCTGACCTTTTGGTTAGCAGCCCTGGCTCTTAACTACAGTGCCACCACGGCTCTGTACAAGGTGGTGGCAGCACCATCTAAACTCCTTTTATTCAAGACGATCAAAACCAAATTTCATGTCAACTGTTAGTGACTAGCTATCCACCCATCTGTTCATGTACATTCGGCACAAAAAGGGGCTCAGAAGTGAAAAAATTTGTTTACGACTTTATGATGGGATGATTCCCACTCTGATTGGTGAGCAGATACGGTGAAAGGCCATTAAAAAAAAAAAAAAAAACCCGTTGCAGTCAAGTCAATTCTGAGTCATAGCTACCTTAAATGACAGAGTTGCCCCATAGAGTTTCCAAGGAGCAGCTGGTAGCTTTGAACTGCTGACCTTTTGGTTAACACTTTTGGTTAGCTCTTAACCACTGTACCGCCAGGGCTCCATTAGGATTGCTAACACTCAACTGAAGGAGGGCTAAGCCCTTTATGTTCTCTTCAGGAGCCCCTTTGTTTAAGAAGAGGTCCACCTTGAAAAGTATAAATTTTTTACTTCAGGAATTTGTAGCTCAAACACATTTCAGCTGTTGACAATAGTGAAAATTTTTCCTAACTACAAAAAAAAAAAATTTTATTTTTTATTTTTTTTTACTGGGTTAGCCATCTTCATGCTCATTGGTATGTGTGAGTCCATTGTTATGGCTCCTCTGTCAATCCATCTCATTGAGGGTTTCCCTCGTTTACATTGGCCTTTTACCAAACATCATGTCCTCTTCTAATGTTTGGTCTATTCTGATAACAGGTCCAAAGTAAGTGAGTCAAAGTCTTGCCATCCTCACTGTCTGGACTCAAACATACCATCATAAAGATGGTGCAGGACCAGGCAACATTTTGTTCTGTTATACATAAGGCTGTCATGAGTTGGAGCCTATTAGATGCCAATTAACAACACCACCACTGGATTAGCCACTGTGGTTTGTTTTCTGTTTTAGAAGTAGAGCATTACATATACTGGAAAATTAAATTGGCTGGACAATTAAAAGAAACATCTGACAGTGAACGTTAGCACATGGTGACCATAACTGAGGAATAATTGTGACCAGGCAATTCAGTGTGTGCTGAACCCATTACACCTCCAGGGCTTGATGCCACAGGCTCCTTGCAGGTGGCTGGCGAGGCAGGAAGACACGAAGAGGTTTGCACATGCCAATCTCCATGTCCTCAGAGACTCACACATTCGCCTCTGCATTCCCCGTTAGAGGGACTAGTCAACCAGTTTTTATTTAACACATTTCTTTCTGTTCATTTTGATATAATCTGTAAGTTACCTGGTTTAGGTAGAAATAAGAGGAAATGAATCTTGGTCAAATACAGAAGATATTCCACAAAGGATTGACACAGCATGTTACAGATGTGTTACATCAACCACAAGGAGGCCACCTCGTGTTGCTCCCATGTCAGCAGCTGGTTTTCTTTGACTATAACAGGTCACTGCAGTACTTGGACTATATGTTGGTCCAGCTAAGCAGCAGGCTTGTTGTCTTTTGCTTTTTCAGAAAATAAACCAGGAAGCTCATGACCCTTCAGAGAGAGACTCTGCTCCCAAATACCATCTGCCTAGAAATGCCAACCTATCCTTGTCTTTTTCTGTGAGCTGGGAGTTGTAAAAAGAATATACAAACTAGAAAAGAATGCTGACTTAGAAAAAAAGTATCTTGAAATTGAGTAAGTACCCTTGTTTTTTGTAAAAGGGCCTTTCAGCAGACTTATTCTGAGAATTATAATGTAAAAACAGGCCCTGAATGGTCTAAGAGAGGGCTGCCCAATAGAACTTCCTATGGTGATGAAAATATTCTTTGTATGTACTATCCAATATGGTAGCCACTAGCCATATGTGATTATTGAGCACTTGAAATGTGGCTAGGGAGACAGAGGAACTGAATTTTATATCTTATTTTGAGTTTAAGTAGCTACATGTAGCTAGTGGCTACTGTATTGGACAGCACAGATATAAGAAATATACCTTTGTAGGTACTTTGTTGCTGTTTGTTTACTCATTTTATATAAAAGAAGTTTTTATAATATCAAATTTAATTGTATATAAAATTGCTTTGGACCACCGTTTACTCCATCAAGAATCTGAAGCAATGTCCAAAACACTACATCTACCCCCTGCCTAAGTTGTGTTCCAAGCCTTAGGAATTGTCCTCAAAGGAGAATTTGGTGTGATGGTCGGTGCTATCGAATACACTCCTCTCCCAACATATTCCGCCTACAAAATGCCATCTTTCCTCAGCAGAGTGCACCTCAGACCTGGGCATGGCAGAGCGCACAGCTCCAACAACAGTTAAATCCACCTTGTAATAAAGCTTTATAAAGCACCACTTCTTGTTTTGTTGTTATTGTTTGTTGTTACCATGATACCCTCTGGATGGCCCTCACTACTGCATTTCCTTCTTATTATCCAGGAAGTCTGCTCACATCAGATTTTATCCACACGAGACTAATTGGTTGGATATTGAGAAACATGCAATTGGATGGTCTCTTTCATTCTGCTTGCTACATGTACAGACGGCAGGTATTGGATAAGACATGGTGCTGGTGTTGTAGGGAACACAGGACATGTAATTACAAAGATTCCATTTCCTAAACCATAGATCGAGACAAATTGTCTGATAAAAGATTTTTCAAACCACAGCCAGTGAATGGTAAGAGGCAGTCTGGAGATGTAGTTTGGATGCCAAAACATTGAAATATCTGCAACATAGTTCGTTATGGTAGAGTTTTCTGACAGAAGTGGTCTGTGAGCTGGACTAAGGTATCCTGACTCTAAAATAAAGCAGTGGCTGCCTTTTCGCAATTTTGCATAAACACTTAAATTTACAGGTAGTGTTTTCACTTTTTTTTCTTACTACTTTGGTTGCCTATTCCTGCTGATCTACCCTGGACGCAAGTATGAGACAGTTCTTGATTTTGCACAAACTTATATATTGGCTGATTTGAGGTTTAATCTATTAATGGTTCATGGGATATCACACCAAGCAGCATGGCTTGCCAGAGAACCATAAGGTTCCTGTCTCAACAACTACTGAAGACATAGAGGAAACATGGCAAGATGGCCAAAAGTTAATTGAGTTGCAATGGAAGGAAGCATTCCTCCCCCAGAGAGGACTCTTCTTGTGGGCTAAGGCTTCACAGAGAGCTCTGAGGTGAGGGCAGACTGGAGCTGGACCTTGGGAGGCAGAGAAGGGACATCTAGCCTTCAGTGGCTGACAGGAAACTATAGGTGTAAAAGCACAGAAGGAGAAGCAAGCTAGTGTTTTGGAAGGAAAGTGGATGGATCAGAACCAGATAGCTTCTGTATAACACTGATGGGAAATGCTGGAAAGAAAGGTTGGGGTCACATTATAAAGGAAAGAGGGAAGAAGGAGTTCTCACCTATGTATTTTTGTCAGGTGTCGTCAAGTCAGTTCCGACTCACAGACACCCTGTGTGCAACAAAACGAAACACTGCCTGGTCCTGCACCTTCCTCACAATTGTTGTTATGCTTGAGCCCATTGTTGCAGCCACTGTGTCAATCCATCTCACTGAGGATCTTCCTCTTTTTCGATGACCCTCTACTTTACCAAGCATGATATCCTTCTCCAGAGACTGATCCCTCCTGATAACATGTCCAAAGTATGTGAGACTTAAGTCTCTCCATCCTTGCTTCTAAGGAGCATTCTGGTTGTACTTCTTCCAAGACAGATATGTTCATTCTCTTGGCAGTCCATGGTATATTAGCTCATTTAATCTTCAAAATAATACAGGAAGCTCATGTGTTAGCCAGAGAATTCTTGGCCAAAAAAAAAAAAAAAAAAATCCGATCTTATGGCTTAAACCAAAGAAAGAAATTCATTACAAGGTCCCAAAGACAAGAGTTCAGCCAATTTGGATTAGTACCCACCCAGTGTCCAATCAACTGTAATCAAGAGGCCAGAGTTGTACTACACAAATTCGGCTACCAGGGACCCTGTGTGTGTGAGCCTCAGGGAGTATTAGGAGATGAGAAGTCACTCCAAAGTCATCTACTACAGCAGAGCCTCCTGACTACTTTAAGGCCTCCAAGCCAAGAGTTTATTCCAACCTGTCAAGTCCCTTCCAGTTTACCTCAGAAGCAATAGTAATGATATTGTCAATAATTTCCACATTCAGTTGGATTACCTTTCTTGGAAATAGGCATAAATATGGATCTCTTCCAGTCAGTTGACCAGGTAGCTGTCTTCTAAATTTCTTGGCATAGATGAGTGAGGACTTTCAGCACTGCATCTGTTTGTTGAAACATCTCAATTGGTTTTCCATCAATTCTTGGAGACTTGTTTCTCACCAGTTCCTTCAGTGCAGCTTGGACTTCTTCCTTCAGTAGTACCACTGGCTCTTGATCATATGCTACCTCCTGAAACGGTTAACCATCAACACAATTCATTTTGGTACAGTGACTCTGTGTATTCCTTCTATCTTCTTTTGAGGCTTTCTGCTTCATTTAATATTTTCCCCATAGAATTCAATATTGCAACTTGAGACTTGAATTTTTTTTCTTCAGTTCTCTCAGCTTGAGAAATGCCGAGTGTGTTCTTCTCTTCTGGTTTTCTAACTCCAGGTCTTTGTGCATTTCATTTTAATACTTTGTCTTCTTGAGTTGTCCTTTGAAATCTTCTGTTTGGCTGTTTTACTTCACCATTTCTTCCATTAGCTTTAGCTACTCCATGTTCAAGGGCAAGTTTCAGGGTCTCTTCTGACATCCATTTTGGTCTTTTCTTTCTTTCCTGTCTTTTTTAATGACCTCTTGTTTTCTTCTTTTATGATTTCCTTGATGTCATTCTACAACTCACCTGGTCTTTGGTCATTAGTGTTCTATGCCAGAGATCACATGATAGAATTTTGCAAGACCAATGGCGTCTTCATTGTAAATACATTTTTCAACAACATAAACAGTGACTACACCTGTGGACCTTGCCAAATGGAATACACGGGAATCAGATTGACTACATCTGTGGAAGGAGACGGTGAAAAAGCTCAGTATTATCAGTTGGAATAAGGCCAGGGGCTGATTGCAGAACAGACCATCAACTGTTCACATGCAAGTTCAAATCGAAGCTGAAGAAAACTAGAACAAGTACGACCTCAAGTATATCCCACCTGAATTTAGAGACCATCTCAGGGAGGAGTTAGCTGATATTAAATGGCCAAATGTATATGTAATTGGAGGACCAGAAGGAGAGGAGTGAGACATTCAGGCAAAATAAAAAAGTACAAGGAAGTAGTGGTTGAGATTTTCCCAAATGTGATGAAAGGCAGACACATGTAGATACAAGATGTTAATTAATGAACATTGAGCAGAATAAACACAAAGAAGCAGCTGCCGAGGCACATCATATTCAAACTGTTGAACAACAAAGATAAACAGCACATCTTAAAAACGACAAGAGAAAAATACAGATAGGCTCAAAAGTGAATTGAATAAGGTATCCTATACAAGAGTGAATACCAGAAGGTAGGAGTATCTATATTAATTCAGATAAAATAGATTTCTAAACAAAACTATTTACCACTGATAAAAAAGGATACTTCCTTTTGTCATGAAAAGCATGTTGGATTTTGTCAGAAGCCTTCCCTGCTTCAATTGAGATGATCATGTGGTTCTTTTCCTTTGTTCTATTAATGTGCTGTATTACATTGATTGATTTTCTAATGTTGAACCACCCCTGCATTCTTGGGATCAATCCCATTTGATCATGAATCATAATACTTTTAATATTCTTTTAGATTTGATTTCACTAATATGAAATACCTAAGACAAGCAAATATATAGAGATCAGAGTTTTGTAGTGGCTACCAGGGGTAGAGAAAGAGGGGAATAATTGCTTAGGTAGCACTGAGTTGTTTTTTTTTTTATGGAGATCGAAAATTTGGCAATAGATATTGGTGATGGTTGTACAACGTGGTTGATATAATTGGCTTTACTGAATTGTACACATGAAAAATGTTGAATTAGAAAATGATTTATCTGTATTTTTACAACAATAAAAAAAGATCCTTCCTGTAATTGTTAAGGTTGTATGTCAACTTGGCTGGACCATTATTTTCAATGGTTTGGCATTTGTGATGTAGTTTGGCTGTGGTACAATGATGTGGTCACCTCCATGACGGGATCTGCTGTGAGTAGCCAATCAGTTGAAAGGGAATTTCCTTGGGGGATGTGGCCTGGATCCAATATAGGTGGAGTTTCTGGCAAAGCTCGCTGGCTTTTGAGCACTATGGGTCCTGCAGCTGGCTCATGTTCATCTGACCTCCAGCTCTTGGAACTTGAGCTAGCAGCTTACCAGCTGTCTAGCCTGCTGATCTTGGGATTTGCCGGTCTCTGCAGCTATGTGAGTCAGGAGGAGCCTCTAGCCTGAGTCAGGGACTTAGGACTTTCCAGCCTCTACAACTGGTGAGCCATTTCCTTGAAATAAATCTCTTTCTGTATATTTATATGCTTTACTGGTTTTGTTTCTCTAGAGAATCCAGCCTAAGACACTTCCTAATGACTCAAGGGTTAATTCATCAGAAAGACACATAATAATTATAAATCTGTATGTACCCAATAACAGAGCTTCAAAAAACATGAAGTAAACGTTGACAAAACTATACAATAGCAAAAAGATGGAAGCAACCAAGGTGCCCATCAAAGGATGAATGGATAAATTATGGTGTATTCACACAATGGAATATTACACATCAATAAAGAACAATGATGAATCCGTGAAACATTTCATAACATGGAGGAATCTAGAAGACATTATGCTGAGTGGAATTAGTCAGCTGCAAAAGGACAAATATTGTATAAGACTACTATTATAAGAACTTGAGAAATAGTTTAAACAGAGAATATTCTTTGATGGTTATGAGCAGGGGAGGAAGGGAGGGAGAGGGGTTTCCACTAATTAGATAGGAGATAAGAACTACTTTAGGTGAAGGGAAAGACAACACACAATATAGGAAAGGTCAGTTCAACTGGACTAAACCAAAAGCAAAGTTTCCTGAATAAACTGAACGCTTCAAAGGTCAGCGTAGCAGGGGCGGGAGTTTGGGGACCATGGTTTCAGGGGACATCTAAGTCAATTGGCATAATAAAATCTATTAAGAGAACATTCTACATCCCACTTTGGAGAGTGGTGTCTGGGGTCTTAAATGCTAGCAAGTGGCCATCTAAGATGCATCAATTGGTCTCAACCCACTTGGAGCAAAGGAGAATAAAGAACACCAAAGACACAAGGTAATTATGAGCCCAAGAGGCAGAAAGGGCCACATAAAGCAGAGACTACATTAGCCTGAGACCAGAAGAACTAGATGGTGCCTGGCTACAACCGAAGACTGCTCTGACAGGGAACACAACAGAAAAACCCTGAGGGAGCAGGAGATCAGTGGAATGCAGACCCCAAATTCTCATAGAAAGACCAGACTTGATGGACTGACTGAGACTAGAATGACCCCAGAGGTCATGGTCCCCAGACCTTCTGTTAGCCCAAGACAGGAACCATTCCCAAAGGCAACTCTTCAGACAGGGACTGGACTAGACTATGGGATAGACAGTGATACTGATGAAGAATGAGCTTTTTGGATCAAGTAGACATATGAGACTATGTTGGCATCTCCTGTCTGAAGCGGAGATGAGAGGGTAAGAGGATCAGAAGCTGGCCGAATAGACACGAAAAAAGAGAGTGGAGGGAAGGAGTGTGCTGTCTTATTAGGGGGCCAGCAATTAGGAGTGTATAACAAGTTGTTTATAAATTTTTATACAAGAGTCTGACTTGATTTGTAAACTTTCACTTAAAGCGCAATAAAAAAATTTTTTTTAAAAGTTGACAAAATTAAAGAGAGTAAGAGATATTACTTGACGTTAAACTCACAATTGAAGTTAGAGAATTTAATACCCTTCGCTCAGCAGTGGACAGGATAACTAGATGAAAAGTCAGCAAAGATGTAGAATATTTAAACGACACTATCAACAACCTTAAATTAATTGATATTTGTATAGCACTGTACCTAAAAACAGCAGAGTAAACACTCTTTTCAAGAATGCATATGGTATGGTTGCCAGAATAGATCATATTCTGGGCCATAATACAAGTCTCAATAAATTTTAAAATTGGGAAGTCATACAGAGTATATCCTCCAGCCACAATCAAATTAAATTAGAAATCAATAAGACAACCAGAAAAATTCAACACTCTGGAAATTAAATAAAATAACAGACTTCTAAATAATCATTGGCTCAAAGGAATCACAGAAGAAAATAGAAAATATTTTTAATTGAATGCTAATGAAAATATAGCGTATCAAAATTTGTGAAATTCAGCTAAAACTATGCTTACAGAAAAATTTATACTGTTAAATCGTTATATTAGAAAAGAAACAAGGTCTCAAATCCATAAATATAAGCTTCTGGTTTAAGCAAAAAAAAAAAAAAGAACACATTAAGCCAAAAGTAAACATAAGGAAACAAATCAGTGATATTAGAAAACAAAAACAACAGAGAAAATCAGTGTAATGGAAAGAAGATTCTTAGAAATAAATAAAATCAGTAAGCCTGTAGCCAAGTTATGAAGAAAAAAGAGAAGATATAAAAAAGAAATAAAAGGCATACGGAAATAAAAACCTTCCTGATTTGTAGACAAGACGGTCATATTTTAGAAAACCCTAAGGAATTCACAAAAAAGCTATTGGAAGTAAAAATGAATGAAGTAAGGGTGTATGCTTGTTAGTTGCTGGTGAGTTGGTTCCAACTCATAGAGAACCCATGCACATCAGAACAAAACACTGCCCAGTCCTGTGCCAGACTCACAATCATTGCTATGCTTGAGCTCATTTTTGCAGCCACTGTGTCAATCCATCTCGTTGAGGCTCTTCTTCTTTTTTGCTGACTCTCTACCTTTCCAAGCATGAAGTCCTTCTCTAGACACTGGTCCCTCCTGATAACATATCCAAATACATGAGATGAAGTCTTGCCATACTTGCTTCCAAGGAGCACTCTGGCTGTCCTTCTTATTCATTCTTCTGGCAGTCCATGGTATATTCAGTATTCTTTGCCAACGCCGTAATTCAAATGTGTCAATTCTTCTTCAGTCTTCCTTATTCATAGTCTGGCTTTCACGTACATATGAGGTGATTGAAAATATCTTTGCTTGGGTCAGACAGACCTTTGTCCTCAAAATGACATCTTTGCTTTTCAGCTCTTTTTGAAGAGGTCTCTCGCATCATACTTGCCAATGCAATAAGTCATTTGATTTGAATAGATCAATTGAATAGTGTCCAGAAATAGACCCACACTGATTTTTGTCAAAGTTAATTCATGAGGGAAGGATAGTCTTTTCAGCAAATGATACTGGAACAACGGCCGTCTGTATGAAAAATAATAAACCATGATCCTTACCTCACACCATACACAAAAATAACTAGAAATGGATCATAGAGCTAAAACTATTAAAGTTCCAGAAGAAAACATTGGATAAAATATTTGTAACATTGCCTTAGGAAAAGATATCTTAAATAGGACACATAAAGCAGTAGCCATAAAAGAAAAAAATGGACTTCATCAAGACAAAAAATATGTCAAACAGAAAAGTCAAACAAACAAAAAAATGTATGATTCCTATGCCAGCCTCAAGAAAAGGCAAACTGTTCATCACTGCTTGCTTGAGGCTGGCATAGGAAGCAAAAGGCATGAGAAAGAGAACTGTTCTATATCTTATGGTTGTGATGGTTACATGATTGTATACCACTACCAAAACTCATTAAATCGTGCAGTAATTATAAATGAATTTCATTGCACACAAATACCCTAATTCAAAAATAATAAAGGCAAAACAAGATGTTTTCAGATACAGAAAATTAAGAATTTGTCTCCTGCAGATCTGCACTATGAGAAATGCTAAGTTCCTTCCAGGCTAAAGGAAAATGGTATCAGATGGAAACTCAGATTCCAAGATAAATGACAAGAACTCAGAAATGATAAATGTCAACAAAAACAGACTATTTTTTCCCTCTCAATTTCTTTATAATACACATGACTTCAAAGCAAATTTATAACATTGTTTTTTTTGGGTTTTATAATGTATGTATATATAATGTATATAGACTAAAGTACATGACAACTACAGCATAAAGGCAGGGGGTACTGGTGGAAATAGACCTACATTTCAACACTTTACAGAAAGTGGTACAATATTACTTCTAAAAGACAGAAAAAAGTCATTATCCCTAGAGCTACTGCTAAATATAATATAAAGAATTATAGCTTAAAAACCAATACAAAAACAAAACAAACCCACTGCCATCGAGTCGATTCCCACTCATAGTGACGGTATAGGACAGAGTAGAACTGCCCCATAGAGTTTCCAAGGAGAGCCTGGTGGATTTGAACTGCTGACCTCTTGGTTAGCAGCTGTAGCACTTAACCAGTACAAATGAGGGTATAGATAAAACATGACCGGACATGAGTTGATAATTGTTGAAACTGGGTGATACATGGAGATTTTTAATACTTTTCTACCTATCTTTGTAAATATGTGAAATTCTTCATAAAAATTTTTTAAAAATATACAGGAATTTATGCAGAAACTAAAAACGTTCGTTGGTCCTTCTGTTCCAGTCAGTGCATATGCTTTACTAGATTAAAACATTTTGAATTCTTCTCCATGTAATAATAGCATAACCACCCAGACCTCTGAGGTACCAAGTTTCAGACTCAGCATCATTGTCACCATTGGAGTTGATGAAAAATCTGATGTCTGGAGCCATTCCTGGCAATTTTGATTTAGTGGGTCTGCAGTGGGATTTAGTATTTGATTTAGTAGGTCTTTTTTTTTTTTTTTAGTAGGTGCAGTGGTTAAATGCTCAGCTGCTACCAAAAGATCGGTGGTTCAAACCCACCAGCTGGTACGCAGGAGAAAGATGTGGCAGCCTGCTTCTGTAATGATAGCAGCTTTGGAAACCCTACAGGACGATTCTCCTCTGTCCTGTAGGTTGCTATGAGTTGGAATAGACTCAATGGCAATGCGTTTGGTTTTGACTGGTTGGAGTGGGATCTGGGTAACATACTTTCTACATACAAGCCCAGTGATACTGATCCATGTTTAAGTTTGGGGAACAGCTTTAAGGAATAGATTCTGTGGATTATTGTGTGCAAGTTGTCCCTTTTCTTTCCTATCCTTGGCTTGGTTATGTCCCTGCTCTAGTGTTCGAGCAGCATGATGTTGAGGCAATTTGTGTCCTCCCCAAATATCTGTCAATTTGGCTAGGTCATGATTCCCAGGTTTGTACCATTTTGTCATCTGATGAGATTTTTCTATGTTTGTAAATTCTATCACTATGATGTAATGAGAGGGATTAGTGGCAGTTATATGGATGAGATCTACAAGATTAGATAGTGTCTTAAGCCAATCTCTTTTGAGATATAAAAGAGAGACGTGAGCAGAGAGACATAGGGGCCTCATACCACCAAGAAGCATGAGCCAGGAGAATAGCATGTCCTTTGGATCGAGAGTCCCTGCACTGAGAACTCCTAGTCCAGGGTAAGATTGATGACAAGGACCTTCCTCTAGAGCCGACAGAAGGAGAAAGCCTCCGCCTGGAGCTGACGTTCTGAATTTGGGCTTTTAGCCTACTAGACCGTGAGAGAATAAATTTCTCTTTGTTAAAGCCATCCACTTGTGGTATATCCTTTATAGCCTCACTAAATGTCTAAGACACAGTCTTAATGACATCATTGTATCACGAGGCATTCTGCCATTTATTCTCATTATACGACTCTAGCATAATATCTTTTTCCTGGGCAGTTGATTGATAGTAGAACCCACTTCCAGCTTTAATGGCTTTAGTTTTAAAACATAAATCACCTGGGTGAGTTTTTTGCCCTCATTCGACCCACTCAACCTGCATATTGTCTGAAGTGAGCCTGGCCTGCAGTGCTCCCTTCCCCCTTCACCATGTCAGCCTCATAGGCTTGTGACCAGTCACAAAGGGCCCCACACTTGGTTTAATGCTCTTCCGTCACTGTCTTGAAAGTCTTAATAATTTTATCTTGGAACTTGTGTTTAGTAAGTAAAGTCTGATGTGACAACGAAGCATACACATGAGGAGATCTGTACAATATGTGTGTCTACAGTTCCTTTTTGCCCCGTTTATACGTAACCTTCACGATGCCCCGTGAGCACAGATTTCGAGTGGATCCACAATGCATGAGAGTACAGTGAGATTCAAAGTGAGGAGAAGATAGACAGGTATATGTCTAAAACTGAGAGACTGAGAGACTACTGAGAGACTCAGGAGGTCATGCTTTCCATTTGAATCAGACTCGTTTTAAATGCAAAGAAGGCAATAGCATTCTAAGAAACATTAATGACTAAGGAACCCCATTCTATTCTTTCTTACTCATGTTTCTTTCTTGTATTAAAACCAGTTGCTGTAGAGTCAGAATTGACTCATGGTGGCCCCATGTATGTCAGAGTGGAACTGTGCTCTATAGGGTTTTCTGTGGCTGATTCTTTGGATGCAGATTGCCAGGCCTTTCTTCTGAGGCACCCCTGGGCAAACTTCAACCTCCAGCCTTTCAGTTAGCAGCCGAGTACAGTAACCATTTGCACCACCCATGGATTCCTTCTTGTATTAGCCAACCACTTATGCTGAAAATGATGACATACAAGAAAAGGAAAACATAGGGCAGCCCACAATTCCATTCTTCACCCAGTCCATCTTTACTCATCAGTAGGTTGAAGGTCAGGAGAAAGATGTGGCAGTCTGCTTCCGTAAAGATTTACAGCCTCGGAAAGCCTATGGGGGCAGTTCTACTCTGCACTGTAGGGTCACTATGAGTTAGGCTCAACTCAGCGGCAGTGGGTTTGGTTTGGCAGTGGAAGTTGAAGGTAGAGAGTGTTGATGAATGTGCACATATCAGGAAGTGAAATAACGAGCTAATTTTGTGCAGTGTTTGTGCAGTCCTGGGAAGTATAAAATACATATGCATACCATATGTACACTTAAGCTATGAAACAAAAATCAGGTAAATTTAAGTTAAATGCTCTTATGTTTGTATTTAAAACTGAAATAGCACAATATAAAGATGAATGGCAGAACTCATGCCAGTAATTTAAATTTTTTTCTTTATGTAAAACAGCATTAAATAGCAAATAAAAACCCAAAATAACAAATTGACAGAGACTGCAGAAGACAGGAAACATCTATTTTTGTACCTTTAATGGTGTTCTTTTCCTGGTTTTGGAAAAAAGGCCCTGGGTAGTATGTAGCCAGCTCTGCCCTTCACTGCTCTGCTCCTCCTGAGGCAGGGCTGGAGCCTTTCCTTACCATAACGCCCTTTCTCCCATTGCCTTTGAGGACTCCCACTGATTTGTAGGGCACCACTGCCCTCCAGCTTCCTGTGCTGCTTCACTTGTGAAATCCAGAACCAGGCCAAGACTGACTTAGAAGTAAGTCAGGGACTCCACAAGTTCTATAGGAAGGGTTTCTGGCACAGTGGAAGATGATAGGGCTTCTAAATAGACTTCTAACCTGTAGATTCTAATTCATCTTAGGGAGCAGCCAAAAGCTTGAATCTCTTATCTGGTTCTGTTGGTTCTCCCTTTGATCTGCTCTGGAAAACAACCCCAGCAATTGCTTTTGACAACTTGATTTCTGCTTATCCTTTTCTGCCACTACTCAGTTCCATGATGCTCTTGGAGAACTTGGTACACAGATCTATTCCAGCACATACTGGTGAATTTGAAGGGTTGTGTGGTAGCCTGAATGATGGCACCCCAAGATACCCATGTCCTAATTCGTGGAACCTGCGAATGCCACCTTATATGATAACAGAGACTTTGCAGAAGTGATTAAGGACCTTGAGATGGGGAGGTTATCTTGGATTATCTGGGTGGGCTTTAAATGTAATCACAAGTGTCCTTATAAGAAGGAGGCAGAGGGAGACAAAGAAGGCAATGTGATGATGGAAGCAGAGAGGTTTGAAGGTGCTGTGATGCTGGCATTGAAGATGGAGGAAGGGGCCAAAGTGCCAAGGGATGCACGTATTCACACTCCAGAATCTGGGAGAAGCAAGGAAATAGATTCTCCCCTACAGTCTCCAGAGGAGTGCAGCATTGCCAACACCTTCATGCCAGCTCAGGGTAAACTGATTTCGAACTTCTGACTTCCAGAACTATAACAGAATAGACGTCTGTTTTTTTTTTTTCTTTTATTGTGCTTTAGGAGAAAGCTTACAGCTCGTTAGATTCTAATGCAAAAATTTATACGCACATTGTTATATGACCCTAGTTTCTATCCCTACAATGTGACAGCACACTCCTCCTTTCCATCTTGGATTTCCCATCTCCGTTCAACCAGCTCCTATCCTTTTCGGCCTTCTCATCTTGCCTCCACAGAGGAGCTGCCCATTTAGTCTCTTGTATCTACTTGAACTAAGAAGCATGACTCTTCATGAGTATTATTTTATGTTTTATTGTCCAGTCTAATCTTTGTCTGAAGAGTTGGCTTCGGGAATGGTTTTAGTTCCGGGTTAACAGAGAGTCTGGGGGCCATGTGTTCTGAGGCTCCTCTGGTCTCAGTCAGATGATTAAGTCTGGTCTTTTTACACGAATTTGAGTTCTGTACCCAACTTTTCTCCTGCTCTGTCAGAACTCTGTTGTGTTCCCTGTCACAGCAGTCATTGGTGGTAGCTGGGCACCATCTAGTACTTCTGGTCTCAGGTTGGTAGAGTCTCTGGTTTATGTGGTCCTTTTTATCTCTTGGGTTGATATTTTCTTATGTCTTTGGTGTTCTTCATTCTCCTTTGCTCCAAGTGAGTTGAGACCAATTGACGCATCTTAGATGGCCGCTTATTAGCTTTAAGATCCCAGACACCACTCATCAAAGTGGGATGCATGACATTTTCTTAATAAACTTTGTTATGCCAGTTGACCTAGATGTCCCCTGAAATCATGGTCCCTGGTCCCTAGACCTGCTACCGTGTCCCTCAGAGTGTTTGGTTGTGTTCAGAAAACTTCTTAGCTTTTTGTTTAGTCCAGCTATGCTGACTTCTCCCGTATTGTGTGTTCTCCTTCCCTTTACCTAAGATAATTCTTGTCTACTATCTAGTGAATTCCCCTTTCCCTCCCTACCCTCATAACCATCAAAGAATGTTTTCTTCTGTGTTTAAAGCTTTTCTTGAGTTCTTATAATAGTGGTCTCATACAATATTTGTCCATTTGCAACTGACTAATTTCACTCAGCATAATGCCTTCCAGATTCATCCATGTTATGAGATGTTTTACAAATTGTTGTCCTTTATCATTGCTTAGTATTCCACTGTGTGAATATACCATGATTTATTTATCCATTTGTCTGTTGATGGGCACCATCTTTTTGATATTGTGAACAGTGCTGCAATGAACATGGGTGTGCATATATCTCCATTCGTGTGACAGCTCTTACTTCTCTAGGATATATTCCAAGGAGTGGAATTGCTGGATCGTATGGTACTTCTATTTCTAGCTTTTTAAGGAAGCGCCAGTCAATTTGCAAAGTGATTGTACCATTTTACATTCCCACTAGTAGTGCATAAGTGTTCCAGTCTCTCCACAACCTCTCCAACATTTATTATTTTGTGTTTTTTGGATTAATGCCAGCCTTGTTGGAGTGAGAAGGTACCTTATTGAAGTTTTGATCTGCATTTCTCTAATAGCTAATGATCACGAACATTTCCTCATGTATCTGTTAGCTACCTGAATGTCTGCTTTGGTGAAGTGTCTGTTCATATTCTTTCTCCATTTTTTAATTGGGTTATTTGTCTTTTTGTGATTGAAGTTTTGCCGAGTCTTATAGATTTTAGAGATTAGACCCTGATCAGACATGTTGCAGCCTAAATTTTTTTCCCATTGTATAGGTTATCCTTTTACTATTTTGGTGAAGTTTTTTCATGAGCATAAGTGTTTGATTTTTAGGAGCTCCCAGTTATCTAGCTTCTCTTCTGGTGTTTGTGCATTGTGAATTGTGTTTTATATTCTGTTTATGCCATGTATTAGGGCTCCTAGTGTCTATATTTTTTCTTCCATGATCCTTTATTGTTTTAGATTTTATATTTAGGTCTTTGATCCATTTTGAGTTAGTTTTTTGTGCATGGTGTGAGGTATAGGTCTTGTTTCATTTTTTTACTGATGGATATCCAGTTATGCCAGCACCATTTGTTAAAGAGACTGTCTTTTCCCCATTTAACCGACTTTGGGCCTTTGTCAAATATCAGCTGCTCATAGGTGGATGAATTTACATCCAAATTCTCAATTGTGTTCCATTGGTCTACATATCTGTTGTTGTACCAGTACCAGGCTGTTCTGACTACTGCAGCAGTATAACAGGTTCTAAAATCAGGTAGTGCGAGGCCTCTCACTTTGTTCTTCTTCTTCAGTAATGCTTTACTTATTGGGGCCTCTTCCCTTTCCATATGAAGTTAGTGATTTGTTTCTCCATCTCATTAACAAATATCATTGGAATGTTGTTGGAATTTGGATCCGGACTGCATTGTATCTGTAGATCGCTTTGAGTAGAACTGACATTTTCACAATGTTGAGTCTTCCTATCCATGAGCAAGGTATGTTTTCCCATTTACATAGGTCTCTTTGGGTTTCTTGCAGTAGTGTCTTGTAGTTCTCTTTGTATAGGTCTTTTACATCTCTGGTTAGATTTATTCCTAAGTATTTTATCTTCTGGGGGCTATTGTAAATGGTATTGATTTGGTGATTTCCTCTTTGAAGTTCTCTTTATTGGTGTAGAGGAAAAAACTGATTTTTGTATGTTTTTCTTGTATCCTGATACTTTGCTGAAATCTATTATAAGTTCCAGTAGTTTTCTTGTGGATTCTTTGAGGTTTTCAGTTTTTTTTAAGATCATATCATCTGCAAATAGGGACAATTTTACTTCCTCCTTACCAATTTGGATGCCTTTTATTTCTTATTCTTGCCTTACTGCTCTGGCTAGGACCTCCAGCGCAATGTTGAATAAGAATGGTGATAAAGGGCATCCTTGTCTGCTTCTCATTCTCAAGCAGAATGCTTTCACACTCTCTCCATTTAGGATAATGTTGGCTGTTGGCTTTGTATAAATGCCCTTTATTATGTTGAGGAATTTTCCTTTTATTCCTATTTTGATCAAAGTTTTTATCATGAATGGGTGTTGGACTTTGTCAAAATGCCTTTTCTGCATCAGTTGATAAGATCATGTGTTTCTTGTCTTTTGTTTTCTTTATGTGATGATTAGATTGATTGTTTTTCTAATGTTGAACCATTCCTGCATACCTGGTATGAATCCCACTTGGTCATGGTGAATTATTTTTTTTGATATGTTGTTGAATTCTATTGGTTAGAATTTTGTTAAGGATTTTTGCGTTTGTGGTCATGAGAGATATTGGTCTGTAATTCTCTTTTTCTGTGGTGTCTTTACCTGGTTTTGGTATCAGGGTTATGTTGGCTTCATAGAATGAGTTTGGGAGTATTCCATCCTTCTGTACGATCTGAAATACCTTTAGTAGTAGTAATGTTAACTCTTCTGTGAAAGTTTGGTAGAATTCGCCAGTGAAGTCATCAGGGACAGGGCTTTTTTTGTTGTTGTTATTTAGCTGTTCTATGTTTGTGTTAGTTTTGGTAGGTAGTATTCTGATTCTTTTAATTTCAGTTGGGTCTATTGTGGTATTGCTCATCTCATTTCTTATTTGGGTTATTTGCTTCCTTTCCTGTTTTTCTTTTGTCAGTTTGGCAAATGGTTTATTGATTTTGTTGATCTTTTCAAAGAACTAGCTTTTGGTCTTCTTAACTCTTTCAATTGTTTTTCTATTCTCTATTTCATTTAATTTTTTTTTTATATTTCATTTATTTCTGCTCTAATTTTTATTATTTCCTTTCTTTTGGTGCCTGTGGGGTTCTTTTGCTGCTCTGTTTCTATTTGTTTGAGTTGTAGGATTAATGGTCTGATTTTGCCCCTTTCTTCTTTTTGTATATGTGCATTTATTGCTATAAATTGACCTGTGAACACTGCTTTTGCTGTGTCCCAAAGGTTCTGGCAGGATGTGTTTTGATTCTCATTTGATTCTGTGAATTTCTTTATTCCATCTCTGATTTCTTCTATAACCCAGTAGTTTTTGAGCAAGGTGTTGTTTAGTTTCCATGTATTTGATTTTTTTTTTCCTTGATTTTTCTGTTATTGATTTCTACTTTTATGGCTTTACGGTCAGAAAAGATCCTTTGTAATATTTTGATCGTTTGAATGTTGTTAAGGCTTGCTTTGTGGCCCAATATGTGGTCTATTCTGGAGAATGTTCCATGTGCATCAGAAAAGAAAGTATACTTGGCTGCTGTTGGGTGGGTTGTTCTGTATATATCTATGAGATCAAGTTGATTGTGGCATTTAGATCTTCCGTGTCTTTATTGAACTTCTGGATGTTCTGTCCTTCACTGAAAGTGGTGTGTTGAAGTCTCCTATTATTGTGGAGCTGTCTATTCGTGTTTTCAATGCTGTTAGAGTTTGTTTTATGTATTTTGAAGCCCTATTTTGGGTGGGTAAATATTTACTATGGTTATGTCCTCCTGGTATATTGACTCTTTAATTATTATATAGTGTCTTTCCTTATCCTTTTTGGTGGATTTTGCTTTAAAGTCTATTTTATCAGAGATTAATATTGCCACTCCTGCTCTTTTTTGATTGTTGTTTGCTTAATACATATTTTTTCCATCCTTTGAGTTTTAGTTTGTTTGCATCTTTGAGTCTAAGGTGTGTTTCCTGGAGGCAGGGAATAGACAGATAGTGTTTTTTAATTTATTCGGCCACTCTGTGTCTCTTTATTGGGGCATTTAGTCCATTTACTTTCAGTGTAATTATCGATAGGTGTGAGTTTACTGCTGTCATTTTGATTTTTTTTGTGTGTTGTTGACAGTTTCTTTGTTCCACTTAATTTTCTGTGCTGAGTTATTTTTCTTTATTTTCATTGTTGTTGATTTTGTATTTGCTGAGTCTTTATGTTTTTTATTTTGATGTGTAGGATTGTTAGTTTCCTTTGTGGTTACTTTAATATTTACCCCTATTTTTCTAAGTTTAAACCAATCTTTTGTTTCTTGATATCACCTTGACTTCCTCTCCATATGAAAGTTCTATGACTATATTATTTAGTCCCTCTTTTTTTTTTTTTTTCCTGCAGAACAAAACATTTACTCTCTGGTTATGGTACAAATTCAGCCCCATCCACCACAGCCTGTTAGCTTCTCCTTTTCAGGTCGCTCTTCTCAGCAATGCTGTCCAGGGGCAGATTTCGAGACTCCCTCGCTTTGTAGTGGTCCAGCACCAGCTGCCGAAGGCTTTTGTGGTTCAGCGGCTGCTCATAATCATCCAACCTCTCACTGAGGAAGTCCGACCTGAACACCCAGGGGACGACCTTGGCGGCTTCTGCTGGCTTGAGGAAAGCAGAGCCACCCCAGAAAGGGTTGAGGAAGGGTGGCGGGGTCTCTGTCTCCGCCCCTTCCACTTCCAGGACCCGTCTGTAAGCCTCTAACAGCAGCAAGTCACTGGTCTTCTTAATGATGGCAAAATACTGTGGAAGATTGGTGTCGGTGATTCTCCCCGTCTCCCCTAGCTGCACCAGGATCTTGGTGGCGTCACACCTGATCTTCCTGAACAGATTTTCCACCGAGCTCTTGACGTAGTCCAAGGTCTTGCTGATCTCCTTGTAGTCCTTCTCATACCTGTCCGCCTCCTCTGTGGTCTTCTTCAGTTTCTCCTGGCGACAGATCCCAGTTTCCACCAAGGTCAGCCAGGCTGACACCCTGGGCTTAGCCCACCACAGGAACTTGCAGTGGAAAGGGGGCTTTGGGACCCTCTGGGGGTAGGGTCTCCAAACTATAGGGTTTCAAGCCTCTGAGGGAATGCGAGACCAAATTAATGGGCCTCAGCCAGCATTTTTAACAAATGAAATAAAAAATTTCCCAGTGAGGAAACAGGCTCCGAGGCACACAGTCATGAGAGTACAAAGCTAAGATTTCAACTTAGTTTCATAACCACCACACCAGGTGGCTTCCTCCTCCTGGCTACTAGAATATTCAGTTCCCAGGACTAAAAATTCCTCACTGGGCAGCCAGAGCTGCCCTCCCATTACAAAGATGCAATAAAACGTCACATGGTTAAAAAAAAAAAAAAAATCACATAATTTTTTAAAAGGTCACCTGGTCAGCCTGATGTGACATAAAACCATCTCTGTTATGTGTCCAGCACCCTAGATGTTCCAGGCTCTTTTTTTTTTTTTAATAATTTTTATTGAGCTTCAAGTGAACGTTTACAAATCAAGTCAGTCACATATAAGTTTATATACACCTTACTCCATACTTCCACTTGCACTCCCCCTAATGAGTCAGCCCTTCTAGTCTCTCCTTTCGTGACAATTTTGCCAGCTTCCAACCTTCTCTACCCTCCCATCCCCCCTCCAGACAGGAGATGCCAACACAGTCTCAAGTGTCCACCTGATACAAGTAGCTCACTCTTCATCAGCATCTCTCTCCAACCCATTGTCCAGTCCCTTCCATGTCTGATGAGTTGTCTGCCGGAATGGTTCCTGTCCTGGGCCAAAAGAAGGTTTGAGGACCATGATCGCTGGGATTCTTCTAGTCTCAGTCAGCCCATTCAGTCTGGTCTTTTTATGAGAATTTGGGGTCTGCATCCCACTGATCTCCTGCTCCCTCAGGGGTTCTCTGTTGTGCTCCCTGTCAGGGCAGTCATCGGTTGTGGCCGGGCACCAACTAGTTCTTCTGGTCTCAGGATAATGTAAGTCTCTGGTTCATGTGGCCCTTTCTGTCTCTTGGGTTCTTAGTTGTCGTGTGACCTTGGTGTTCTTCATTCTCCTTTCATCCAGGTGGGTTGAGACCAATTGATGCATCTTAGATGGCCACTTGTTAGCATTTAAGACCCCAGATGCCACATTTCAAAGTGGGATGCAGAATGTTTTCATAATAGAATTATTTTGCCAATTGACTTAGAAGTCCCCTTAAGCCATAGTCCCCAAACCCCCGCCCTTGCTCCACTGACCTTTGAAGCATTCAGTTTATCCCGGAAACTTCTTTACTTTTGGTCCAGTCCAGTTGAGCTGACCTTTCGTGCATTGAGTATTGTCCTTCCCTTCACCTAAAGTAGTTCTTACCTACTAACTAATCAGTAAAAAACCCTCTCCCACCCTCCCTCCCTCCCCCCCGTAACCACAAAAGTATGTGTTCTTCTCAGTTTATACTGTTTCTCAAGATCTTATAATAGTGGTCTTATACAATATTTGTCCTTTTGCCTCTGACTAATTTCACTCAGCATAATGCCTTCCAGGTTCCTCCATGTTATGAAATGTTTCACAGATTCGTCACTGTTCTTTATCGATGCGTAGTATTCCATTGTGTGAACATACCACAATTTATTTACCCATTCATCCGTTGATGGACACCTTGGTTGCTTCCAACTTTTTGCTATTGTAAACAGAGCTGCAATAAACATGGGTGTGCATATATCTGTTCGTGTGAAGGCTCTTATTTCTCTAGGGTATATTCCGAGGAGTGGGATTTCTGGGTTGTATGGTAGTTCTATTTCTAACTGTTTAAGATAACGCCAGATAGATTTCCAAAGTGGTTGTACCATTTTACATTCCCACCAGCAGTGTATAAGAGTTCCAATCTCTCCGCAGCCTCTCCAACATTTATTATTTTGTGTTTTTTGGATTAATGCCAGCCTTGTTGGAGTGAGATGGAATCTCATTGTAGTTTTAATTTGCATTTCTCTAACGGCTAATGATCGAGAGCATTTTCTCATGTATCTGTTAGCTGCCTGAGTATCTTCTTTAGTGAAGTGCGTGTTCATATCCTTTGCCCTCTTCTTGATTGGGTTGTTTGTCTTTTTGTGGTTGAGTTTTGACAGAATCATATAGATTTTAGAGATCAGGCGCTGGTCGGAGATGTCATAGCTGAAAATTTTTTCCCAGTCTGTAGGTGGTCTTTTTACTCTTTAGATGAGCATAGGTCTTTGATTTTTAGGAGCTCCCAGTTATCGGGTTTCTCTTTGTCATTTTTGGTAATGTTTTGTATTCTGTTTATGCCATGTATTAGGGCTCCTAGGGTTGTTCCTATTTTTTCTTCCATGATCTTTATCGTTTTAGTCTTTATGTTTAGGTCTTTGATCCACTTGGAGTTAGTTTTTGTGCATGGTGTGAGGTATGGGTCCTGTTTCATTTTTTTGCAGATGGATATCCGGTTATGCTAGCGCCATTTGTTAAAAAGACTATCTTTTCCCCAATTAACTGACACTGGGCCTTTGTCAAATATCAGCTGCTCATATATGGATGGATTTATATCTGGGTTCTCAATTCTGTTCCATTGGTCTATGTGCGTGTTGTTATACCAGTACCAGGCTGTTTTGACTACTGTGGCTGTATAATAGGTTCTGAAATCAGGTAGAGTGAGTCCTCCCACTTTCTTCTTCTTTTTCAGTAATGCTTTGCTTATCCGGGGCTTCTTTCCCTTCCATATGAAGTTGGTGATTTGTTTGTTTCTCCATCACACTAAAAAATGACATTGGAATTTGGATCGGAAGTGCATTGTATGTATAGATGGCTTTTGGTAGAAGAGACATTTTTACTATGTTAAGTCTTCCTATCCATGAGCAAGGTATGTTTTTCCACTTAAGTAGGTCCTTTTTAGTTTCTTGTAATAGTACTTTGTAATTTTCTTTGTATAGGTCTTTTACATCTTTGGTAAGATTTATTCCTAAGTATTTTATCTTCTTGGGGGCTACTGTGAATGGTATTGATTTGGTTATTTCCTCTTCGATGTTCTTTTTGTTCATGTAGAGGAATCCAAGTGATTTTTTTATGTTTATCTTATCACCTGAGACTCTGCCAAACTCTTCTGTTAGTTTCAGTAGTTTTCTGGAGGATTCCTTAGGATTTTCTGTGTATAGGATTATGTCATCTGCAAATAGAGATAATTTTACTTCCTCCTTGCCAATCTGGATGCCCTTTATTTCTTTGTCTAGCCGAATTGCTCTGGCTAGGACCTCTAGCACAATGTTGAATAAGAGCGGTGATAAAGGGCATCCTTGTCTGGTTCCCATTCTCAAGGGAGATGCTTTCAGGCTCTCTCCATTTAGAGTGATGTTGGCCCTTTATTATGATGAGGAATTTTCCTTCAATTCCTATTTTGCTGAGAGTTTTTATCGTAAATGGGTGTTGAACTTTGTCAAATGCCTTTTCTGCATCAATTGATAAGATCATGTGGTTTTTGTCTTTTGTTTTATTTATATGGTGGATTACATTAATGGTTTTTCTAATATTAAACCAGCCTTGCATACCTGGTATAAATCCCACTTGGTCGTGGTGGATTATTTTTTTGACATGATGTTGAATTCTGTTGGCTAGAATTTTGTTGAGGATTTTTGCATCTATGTTCATGAGGGATATAGGTCTGTAATTTTCTTTTTTTTGTGATGTCTTTACCTGGTTTTGGTATCAGGGATATGGTGGCTTCATAGAATGAGTTAGGCAGAATTCCGTCATTTTCTGTGCTTTGAAATACCTTTAGTAGTAGTGGTATTAACTCTTCTCTGAAAGTTTGGTAGAACTCCGCAGTAAAGCCATCTGGGCCAGGGCTTTTTTTTTGTTGGGAGTTTTTGGATTACTGCTTCAATCTCTTTTTTTGTTATGGGTCTATTTAGTTGTTCTACTTCTGATTGTGTTAGTTTAGGTAGGTAGTGTTTTTCCAGGAATTCATTCATTTCTTCTAGGTTTGCAAATTTGTTAGAGTACAATTTTTCGTAATAATCTGATATGATTCTTTTAATTTCAGTTGGGTGTGTTGTGATGTGGCCCATCTCGTTTCTTATTCGGGTTGTTTCCTTTCCTGTATTTCTTTAGTCAGTCTGGCCAATGGTTTATCAATTTTGTTAATTTTTTCAAAGAACCAGCTTTTGGCTTTGTTAATTCTTTCAATTGTTTTTCTGTTCTCTAATTCATTTAGTTCAGCTCTAATTTTTATTATTTGTTTTCTTCTGGTGCCTGATGGATTCTTTTGTTGCTCACTTTCTATTTGTTCAAGTTGTAGGGACAGTTCTCTGCTTTTGGCTCTTTCTTCTTTTTGTATGTGTGCATTTATCGATATAAATTGGCCTCTGAGCACTGCTTTTGCTGTGTCCCAGAGGTTTTGATAGGAAGTATTTTCATTCTCGTTGCATTCTATGAATTTCTTTATTCCCTCCTTGATGTCTTCTATAACCCAGTCTTTTTTCAGCAGGGTATTGTTCAGTTTCCAAGTATTTGATTTCTTTTCCCTAATTTTTCTGTTATTGATTTCCACTTTTATGGCCTTGTCGTCTGAGAAGATGCTTTGTAATATTTCGATGTTTTGGATTCTGCAAAGGTTTGTTTTATGACCTAATATGTGGTCTATTCTAGAGAATGTTCCATGTGTGCTAGAAAAAAAAGTATACTTTGCAGCATTTGGGTGGAGAGTTCTGTATAAGTCAATGAGGTCAAGTTGGTTGATTGTAGTAATTATGTCTTCCGTGTCTCTATTGAGCTTCTTACTGGATGTCCTGTCCTTCTCCAAAAGTGGTGTGTTGAAGTCTCCTACTATAATTGTGGAGGTGTCTATCTCACTTTTCAGTTCTGTTAAAATTTGTTTTATGTATCTTGCAGCCCTGTGATTGGGTGCATAAATATTTAATATGGTTATATCTTCCTGGTCAATTGTCCCTTTTATCATTATGTAGTGTCCTTCTTTATCCTTTGTGGTGGATTTAACTTTAAAGTCTATTTTGTCAGAAATTAATATTGCTACTCCTGCTCTTTTTTGCTTATTGTTTGCTTGATATATTTTTTTCCATCCTTTGAGTTTTAGTTTGTTTGTGTCTCTAAGTCTAAGGTGTGTCTCTTGTAGGCAGCATATAGATGGATCGTGTTTCTTTATCCAGTCTGAGACTCTGTCTCTTTATTGGTGCATTTAGTCCATTTACATTCAGCGTAATTATAGATAAGTACATGTTTAGTGCTGTCATTTTGATGCCTTTTTATGTGTGTTGTTGACAATTTCATTTTTCCACTTACTTTTTTGTGCTGAGACGTTTTTCTTTGTAAATTGTGTGTTCCTCATTTTCATAGTATTTGATTTTATGTTTGCTGAGTCATTACATTTTTCTTTTGAGTTATGGAGTTGTTATACCTCTTTGTGGTTACCTTAATATTTACCCCTATTTTTCTAAGTAAAAACCTAACTTGTATTGTTCTATATTGCCTTGTATCCCTCTCCATATGGCAGTTCTGTTCCACCTGTATTTGGTCCCTCTTTTTGATTATTGTGATCTTTTACATATTGACTTCAATGATTCCCTGTTTTGAGCGTTTTTTTTTTTTAATTAATTTGTTTTTGTGATTTCCCTATTTGAGTTGATATCAGGATGCTCCGTTCTGTGACCTTGTGTTGTGCTGGTATCTGATATTATTGGTTTTCTGACCAAACAATTTCCTTTAGTATTTCTTGTAGCTTTGGTTTGGTTTTTGCAAATTCTCTAAGCTTGTGTTTATCTGTAAATATCTTATTTTCGCCTTCATATTTCAGAGAGAGTTTTGCTGGATATATGATCCTTGGCTGGCAGTTTTTCTCCTTCAGTGCTCTGTATATGTCATCCCATTGCCTTCTTGCCTGCATGGTTTCTGCTGAGTAGTCTGAACTTATTCTTATTGACTCTCCCTTGTAGGAGACCTTTCTTTTATCCCTGGCTGCTTTTAAAATTTTCTCTTTATCTTTGGTTTTGGCAAGTTTGATGATAATATGTCTTGGCGATTTTCTTTTTGGATCAATCTTAAATGGGGTTCGATGAGCATCTTGGATAGATATCCTTTTGTCTTTCATGATGTCAGGGAAGTTTTTTGCCAGCAGATCTTCAATCTTTTTTGTTTTAATGTTCTCATCTTTTACATATTGACGTCTCAGTTTTCTATTTTCAGTGTTTTAGCTTTGATTTATTTTTGTGACTTCCCTATCTGGGTTGATATCTTGTTGTTCTGTCCAGGGTTCTAGGCTTGGGTTGTTATCTGATATTATTGATTTTCTAACCGGAAGACTCCCTTTGTATTCCTTATAATTTTGGCTTGGTTTCCACAAATTCCCTAAACTTCTGTTTATTTCGAAATGCCCTAATTTTGCCATTGTATTTGAGAGACAGTTTTGCTGCATATATAATTTCTTTGCTGGCAATTTTTTTCCTTCAAGGCTTTATATATGTCATCCCATTGCCTTCTTGCCTGCTTGGTTTCTGCTGAGTAGTCCCGGCTTAGTCTTATTGACTCTCCTTTGTAGATGACTTTTTTTTTTTTATCCCTAGTTGCTATTAAAATTCTCTCTTTATGTTTGGTTTTGGAAAGTTTGATTATAATATGTCTTGGTGACTTTCTTTTGGGATCTAACCTGTGTGGAGTTCGTTGAGCTTCTTGGCTAGCTATTTTCTCATCTTTCATGATATCAGGGAAGTTTTCTGCCAACAAATCTTCAACAATTCTCTCTATATTTTCTGTTGTCCCTCCCTGTTCTGATACTCCAATCACTCGTAGATTATTCCTCTTGATAGAGTCCCACATAATTCTTTGGGTTTCTTCATTTTTTTTTAAATTCTTTTATCTGATTTTTCCTCAAATAAGTTCAAATCAAGTGCTTTATCTTCAATCTGACTAATTCTGACTTCTATTGATTCAATTTTGCTCCTATGATTTTCTATTGAGTTGCCTAATTCTGAGATTTTGTTGTTGATCTTTTGGGTTTCTATTTGCTTTCTATGGATTCTTGAAGCCTGTTAAATTCATCATTATGCTCTTGTATAATCTTCTTAAGTTCCTCTTTTTTTTTTTTTGGTCTGCGTTTTGCCTGATCTCCTTCCTGATCTCTTGAAGAGCTCTGTATATTAATGTTTTGAATTCTACCGCCAGTAATTCCAAGAAGTTGTCTTACTCCGGGAGGTTTCTTGATTCTTTGTTTTGGTGGCTTGCTAAAGCCATCATGGTCTGCCTGTTTATGTGATTTGATATTAACTGTTGTCTCTGAGCCATCAATGAGTTATTACGTTTATGTTTGCTTACTGTGTCCTAGCTTCTTGTTTTGTTTTCATATGTCCAAATAGGCTGGTCCTGTGAGCTACTTTGATTATTGGTATCTTTGAAGCTCTCACGTCCTGTCACAAGGTGGTTAGAGCTGTTACTATGTATGTGAGCCCAGAAGTCCATTTACTTTTCTTGTGTGGATTCAGCTTAGGTGTCCAGGTCGTTGATTACCGAGTGTGTGGTGCAGGCTCTCACCTACAGTCCTAGATGAGAAGGGGTGGCTGGAGTAGGCACAGGTATCTGGCTGCATTAGGGGGTCATGTGCTGAGCAAGGCAGGGGGCTGACTGCTACCCCTGTCTGGGTGGAAGACATCTTCCTGTTCCCTAGAGTACCTAGGTGGGTGGGTTTTGCAGCTGGACTTCGGGCACCCGATGCTGTTGGCTGTAAGGGCTGGGAGGTACCACTTATTCTTGGACCCCTGTCGCAGGTGGCTAGGTGGAGTGGGTGGAGGCACCAGTCCTCAGAGGCTTGATGTGGGTAGGTGAGGACCCTGCTTAATGGATAGGACTGTGTCAAATGTCATTAATCTGCCACTCCCCCTTATATAGCTGTTGCGGTTGAAAATAGGCTTCAGGGATATACCTTGTTGTACTGTGCTAATGATGGCCTATGCTGTTGATATGAGCCTACACAGGTCTATGTACGGGTGAAAGGCATTCAAAGTCTGTGGACCCATTATGCCTATGCCTGGGAAAGGGGCTGTGCCTGCCCTGAGTTCCTGGCTTAGAGGAGCTGGCACATTTTTTCATGTTTGTTAATTTGTTCCCTCTCCATACCTGGGAGAATGGCTAAAGGTACGTGATGGGTCCTACTTCCAGCCCAGGGGTCACAGTATTTGCTCAAGCAGGGCCAGGACCCCGAGCAGAGTGGAGAGGGAGCAGGTAAATGGGAGACAGGTATCTCCCAAGGGTGGGAAGGGTTTTTTTTGGATCCATGTGGTAGGTTAGATACTTGTATTTCTTTTGCTGATTCAGTGCCGCTTCCCCCTGGTTACTGAGTTTTGATCAAACTCTCCCTTTCCTGGTGTGGAAAATGTGTCCATAGCGCTACTGCTTGCCTCAGCCCACACAAGCCAGTTGATCCAGACTGCAGGGTGCTGCCCAGGTCAGGTCTGGCAAATCCTCGCTGCTTCTGAACTGTCTCTCCCTCCCCTTGCCACTCAGTCTAACTCCTCAACTTTGTCTTTGATGTTCAGGGCTCCTAGATTGTCATAAATAATCAACTCACTTGTTTTTTCGGGTCTTTGTTGTAAGAGCGACCACAGGAAACATCTGAGTACTCCGCCATCTTGGCCCCATCTCCCTAGATGTGTGTTGTTTTAAGCCACTAAGCCTGGGGTAATTTGTTACAGCAGCTATAGGAAATGAATACAGATGATAATGAAAGCATAAGCCCAGACTAGAAATGAATTGTTTGAAAGATTCTCATAGCCATTTAATGCTGTTACTGAACAAGTAACAAAAACTAACTCCAAGTTCTTTGTTCTATCCATAGCAGTTATAGTTAAAGCTAGCTTCCAAAAAGCAAGGGTGTCTTTATAAAGAAGAATCAAGATCCAACTTTACTTGTGAAAGGTGTTGAAGGAATTTCCTGTATTCTCATTGAATTAAGTCTTTAAAGGAAGAACTCCATCATGGATATATTGTAGCAGTCTGGGTCCAATAAGGAGATAAAAACCACACAGTAGACCAAACATGGAAAGTTTAATATAAAGAATTATTAACTATGATAAAATACAAGGAAACTATACGGTACCCTAATGCTGAGGGAAAGTACTGAAGAAGGACAAACTTGGGAGGATTTACACCTTGTTAGAGAAGACGTGGTTCAGCCCACCAGACAGCACAGAACTTTACTGGTTTGGTCAGGCCAAAGCTGGTCTGCAGTCTCTGGGCAAGCAATAAACAACCTTCCAGGCAGGGAAGCAGCCAGCCAGAAAATGGCAGCATGGGCAAGCAATGAGTGAGCATATGGGGTAGGAACCTTCTGGGCTGCTTGCTGGCTGCACAAGGGCTTGCAGAGGGAGTCAGGGTGTTTGTGGGGACAGGAGGCCTTCAGGAGCTGGTTTTCATCCCGAGAGGGCGGCAGAAAGGTTATTGCTAGACCATGGCTGCAACGTCACAGAGGGGCTGCTTTTGGGACCCATGGCTACAGAGAGCTCCACCGAATGTCCTCAAACCCACACCTCTAACCCCGATGCTATAGCCAGGAACTGCAGGAGCTTCTTGCTTCTGCAGTGTCCCTCTTGAGAAAGCTTAACATCATGCTCACTTTAAAGAAAAAAAAAAGTGCCTAAAGGAATTCTTTTGTTTACCACAGGGCACATATTAAAGTTCATATAGAGGTGAAAGGCAATAAATTAATAACTGACACATTCATACACACATATATATTCCTGACCATTTGTCCATAAGTAATTAATGCTTAAATACATGACTCATGAACTATGTTAAAAATTTGACTTTATTTTTTTACCTCCACAGTTCTCTTAAAATGACTGCAGGGGTGGTAAGTGTCCCCTACCCTGGATGAGAACTCCAGCAAGACAGAATTAAGACAATTCCATGCTGAGGTGACTTCTGTCAGGGATGGATTACTCAGTAAGCAAGGTATGCACGGGCTTACATGTGCTTACTTACTAATCTGTAGTGTACAATTTCACCTGTTTTTCACCACATCAAAGAGCGGGACCAGGTTGGTTCCATGGAAAGGGCTACTGACAAACAACTGGGGTTCCACAGGCAGCAACAGCACTGCCTCCCCTTGCCTCCAAAGTTCTAGCATAACGTGGAGGCTAATGAAGGATAAATTAAGGTACCATTGAACAAATCAAAATTTAGTTGCAAGTAATAGAAGCAGACTCTGGGTGATCATGGCAGAAAAGGAGTTTATTAAAAGGATATGGTGAACAATCTGACCCATTGTGAATGTGGGTCACTCTACAAGGAAACGGGTCTGGACTTTTCAAAACAGCCAAAGTCTTGAAAAACAAAATGAATGGCTGGGCAGGGGATAATTACAGATCAAAAGAGATATAACTAAATGTAATGTATAAATCTGGATTAGAGCCTGAATCAAAAGGGGGAAAAACAGATATAAAATATACTTTTGGGGATACCCAAATATGGACTATATACTAAATGATCAACTTCTTGTTAATTTCCTTAGATAGGATAATGTTATGGTGAGACAGGAGAATATCCTTATTCTTAGGAGATGTATGCTGAAGCATTTAGTGCAAAGAGTTATGAAATCTGAAACTTAATTTCAAATGATTCAAATAAAACTATAAACATATGTATGTTTGTATTTATGTGTGTGTAATTATAGAGAATGTATGAACACAGTAAAAATGCATCAAACAACTGGTGAATCTAGGCAAAGTGTATATGGGTATTTATTGCACTTTTTTTTCAGTATGTCTATTGATCTGAAATTTTCAACAATAAAAATATGAGATAAACAACATATAAATAAAGACAAAGAATTTTCTAATTTAAAAAAAAGGTTTAGTGGCTCATAGAATCATCAAGAAAGACGAAGAACCAGGGTCAAGAGTAACACCAAAAACTACTCCCCAGAAATATTCCCATGAGAATTCTGCCAAGCATCTGACACTGGTTTGTGTTGCCGCCACTTTGGTGCCAAAGATTTAACTCTGAAGTCACTGCTGCTTTGCCAGAGTCTCATCCCTTCTCTGACTCTGTGGTTTTCAACTTTGGCTGCGTAATGCATACCTGGGGAGCTTTAAAAAATAATGACGCCTGGGCCCCAGGCATCTGCTTTTACTAGTTTGAAGTGGGGCCTGGACTCCCCAAGTGATTCCAATATGCAGAAAGGGCTGAGACCCACTGGAATAAATAAATGACGGATTCAGGTGAAAAAATCTGGTGGTCCAAGGTGCTGATATATTGTCTCTGTTAGCGTTACTACATGAATTGTTGCACATTTTAAAATGCTCAATGTGTAACAGTGTAAACAATTAAATTGAAAAGGCCACAATATCTTCTAAAGGGAAGATCTGACATAGTCTTGTTGTGGTAAAAAAAAAAAAAGTTTAAATGACCAGGCTGAATTGTAAATGGTTAACATTGGGACTGTCAAAGTAAGAGGTATTGCCACTTTAGTTACACATATCCCATTAGAGGGAATCATGATGGCTGACGTATATGCATATTTTAAAGTAAATGCCTTAAGCGATTAACATGAAGCTCAGTCTATGCTCCCAAAGACTGAGGGCATTAATATTTCAAGCCTTAGAGACACTACAAAAATGGGGAAGCAGCCAGCCCAAGTCTGTCTACCCCTCCCTCCTTGGCCTCTCCAGTGGCTCTGGGGGGAAAAACCACTGGTGGTGCGGAATGCATAGCAAAGTCCCATTCCAGAGCCCTCTTCACCCTGGTTTCCCTCAGGGGTTGTGGAAAGTATACTTGGAGGGACCACTGAAGCCTTCTTTTCACTATCTATCACTATATCAGCAATTAAGTATTTCTTTAAACTTTCATAAACACTACAAATGGCTTCAGAGCAGTAGTGCAGGTAGAGGATTCAGGGACTGCTTTTAGCACTGCAGTGGGTGGTGGAAGACAGAAACCCTCTGTTGATTAGCAGGTAGAGGCAGCAAAGGAAGGAAGCCTGGCCAGTCACTATGGTGGAGAAATGAGGAAAGGGAGAGACAGCCAGTTAGGATTGAAATATACAGATGTTACGGCCTCTGGCCCCACTCTGCAGAACTCTTCATTCTCTAACCTCTGGGCCTCTGGTATAAAAACTGCTGCCATCCAGGGACCTTGGGGCTGGGTGCTTTCTCTGTTGAGAATTGGAATGAGGGCCTTGCTTCTAGCCACTGCCAGTGCTACAGAGGGAGGAAATATATTCAGACATTCCTATTTGAAAATCAAGCAACCTTCTTTATAGAAATTCTGCAACACGTAGTCAGTAGGTTGAGATTTATTCTGGGTCAACTATTTGGCATATGTGGACTGGTCCATATCTCTGTGCTATCCAATATGGGAACCACTATCCCATTAATACTTGAAATGTGGCTAGTGCAATTGGGGAATTAAAATCTTAATTTAATATTAATTAAAATAGCCATATGGCTACCAATTGAACAGTACAGTTCTAATGCCTCATGGGTCAAAACCAGTGATTTCTTCAAGGGACTTCTCTAATCACTACTGAGAGAACAGGAGAGGGTGTAAAGGAGAGCTATCAACAGATCTATTTGGCCACTTAAACAGATTCAAAATTCTCCACTGCTTCCAGAGACGGGATGGTGCCACATGCTTCAGTATGCCCTTCTAACTCTTGGCTAATGCCAATGGGAATAAAAGTCCTAGGATTTTGGTCACTCAAATGGCATGAGACCTAAGGTTCAATGCATAGAATCAGAGGTTTGGGGTACCCTTGGGGTCATCTATGCATGGAGATCACCAGTGACACATGGCTGGCGGGGAGCTGGGGGTAGGAGGGTTCATTTCCGGACAGGGTTTCCAGGGCCAGAAGAGGATTTAGAGGTGGAGGGACCTGGGGGCCCCTTCTGGGCACCTGAAGGCTGCACAGTCCCCTTCTTTTTGGGGATTAAGGCCTTGTTCTTGCTCTTGAATACTTTGCTGGGATCCAGCTTGTTCACAAAAGAGTCGGTTTCTTCTGTGAGCAGGTTTGTGTTGTAGGTGATGGGTTTATACATGTTGAACCATTGCTGTAGGGCAGAATTGGGAAAGAAGATCACAAATCAAAGGAGAAATGCCACTCTTTACACTATGAAGAAAAAAAAAAACCCGTTGCCGTCGAGTCGATTCCAACTCATGGCAACCCTATAGGACAGAACAGAACTGCCCCGTAGGGTTTCCAAGGAGTGGCTGGTGGATATGAGCTGGTGGGTATGGTTAGCAGCCAAGCTCTTAGCCAGTGCACCACCAGTGCTCCTTATACTATTTAGGATGCAAAAAAGGGAGAGGAGAGATTAGAGGGGGGAGGGGGTTGGGGCAGAATAGGGAACTGGGGAGATGTGGCTGAGAGAGAACAGAGCGAAGTCTTTATAAAAAAACTGCCTTGTAAATCTATTAGCACTTTCTTTAAATGAAACTGATGACAGATCCAGCAAACCCTGGTAAGACACACATACTGCTCTCTAAAGCTCCATAACTTTTAAAATAAATGCAGTTTGAGAACTAAGAATCTGAGCAAACTCCCTTCCTTCTAATCTAGTGAACCCTAAGCCTGGGGTGCTATATCTCAAATCACTGGGAGACAGTGCCCTTTTAATTTTTCTGCCCTCAACTTAGGGAGCCCTGGTGGCACGGTGGTTAAGAGCTTGGCTTCTAACCAAAAGGTGGGCAGTTGCAATCTCCCAGCCGCTCCTTGGAAGCTCTATGGGGCAGTTCTACTCCGTCCTATAGGGTTGCTATGAATTGGAATCGGCTTGACGGGAACGGATTTTTTGGGTCCTCAACTTAGCCACTCCCCATTAGGTGTATTTGGCACTACTTATCCACAGGGGGAAACCCTGGTGGCGTAGTGGTCAAGTGCTACAGCTGCTAACCAAAAGGTTGGCAGTTCGAATCCACCAGGCACTCCTTGGAAACTCTATGGGGCAGTTCTACTCTGTCCTATAGGGTCCCTATGAGTCGGAATTGACTTGATGGCACTGGGTTTGGTGGTTTTTGGTATCCACAGGGAGCTCCAGGACAGAGGCCAGCTGCCGAGGTTGGTGCTCTCTTCCCTACTGGTTCCCTGGGCAGCTGAGGGCAAAGGATATCCATATCTACTGACCTTTCATTGATCACAACCACCCCCACAATGTTGAGGAACGTGTACTGACAGGGAATGAGCTCCACAATAGGGTATTAAGTGAAAAGAACAAGAAGTGGAACAATGTAAGATATCGCATTTATGATTTAGAAAATAGGAAACAAAAAACAATATGCACACGCTCATGCTTTATACGCATGGAAGAAACCGGTAATAGTGGCTGCCTCTGGGGAAGTACATTAGCAGGTTGGACCAGGGGAGTCAGGAACTTTTCATTCCTTTTGTGTGCATGTGCTGCCTCTCCAAAAGAATTAGACCTAAGCCCAACCCCTAAATGTAATTAATTAAAAGTAAAAGAGCTCACGAGGTAATTCTGAGAATTAGTCATGTTTAGGAACTCTTAACTGGATTGGTATAACGTGAGGTTGTCCACCTACAGTGGAATCAGCTGCCTTGCTTATCGAAAATGCAAATTATGGGCTCTACCCCAGATCTCCTGAATCAGATGGTGAAGCTGGAAATCTGCAATTTAACCATTTCCTGAGATTCTTGATGCACAACACAGTTTGAGATGACAAGTGTCCTTCCCTTACCTTGACCTGTGGGCTAATTCCATAGCTGGTGAAGGCATACTGCCACTGGGGCAGGCCCAGGTGGGTGATGAGCAGACGATAATAGGCAGTAAAGGTATCTGTGAGAAAATGCCAGTATAAAGCTCTGTCCAGGAACCAGATCTCAGTGTCTTGCGCTAATCCTGAAATGGCAGACAAAAGAAATAAATGATAAAGGATGGCTTAACACTTCTCCCCCTTTATTAACTCATGTTTAAAAGTATTCATGGTTAAAAAAAAAAAAAAAAAAGTCCAGCAGTAGAGAGAATGTCAAATAAAACAATGGAAAGTTCCTTCTATTCTCTTCTAACCTCCCAGTCCCATTCTCCAGTGGCCACTGTTACCAGTTTCTCTGGTGTTCATCTACAAATTCTATAAATCCTCCAATGATCGGTCAGTTGATTGATCTATCTGCAGGGCTTTGTACACCCGGAAGTGCACTGAGGCTATCTAAGCAGATGCTCTTTTGTGTGGAATCAGCATGCCCTCCCCTCATCTGCATATACTGTGCTCTCTGCTTTCCTGATGGAGAGAATCTCTGGCTGGCTCTGGCTTTCCTGAAGAGGTCTTTTTCAGGAACCAGTCAGTAGTGCTGTGAGAAACCACCACTGAGTAGCTCACTCTCCTGTGCTGTTGAGTGACATCCTGGTTGCGCTGAAGCAGGCACTACAGGGTCAGCTCCTGCCTCACTCCCATTTCTGACCCTATCCTAGTGTCTAGATAGCTGTCTCAAATCCCTAAGTGGCCTCCATCCTCCAGTCTCTTGCTCTTTTAAAACTGCTTGTGGTCACATATATTTTCATTTGAATCTTGCCATTCTTCTGCTAAACAGCCTTAACTGACTCCCTGCTGTCTTTCACATTGTGTCCAAACTCCTTTGACTGGTTTTCAAAGCTTCTCATGAAGAAAGCAACTGGTTTTCTCTCTTCATCCACAAGATGAACCATGTAGCCCACTGAATTGAAACTGTCATGCCCCTAAATCATTGTACTTTTCATAGCATGGCTTTTACCCATTTGTCTCTTTGCTTGGATAGCTGGATGCTCCCTTTACCCCACCAAATCCCACTCACCTCATATCTAACTCCTATCCATACTTCAAAAGGAGCCCTGGTGATGCAGTGGTTAAAGCGTTGGGCTGCTAACCAAAAGGCTGGCAGTTTGAACCCACCAGTTGTTCTACTGGAGAAAGATGTGACAGTCTGCTTCCGTAAAGATTTCAGCCTCGGAAACCCTATGGGGCAGTTCTACTCTGTCCTATAGGGTCACTATGAGTCGGAATGGACTTGATGGCAACAGGTTTTGGACGCATACTTCAAGGTGCAGCTGAAAGGCTACTTGGCTAAGATTTCTTTAGCTGGAAATGAACTCCCCTACCTTCAGAGGGCAATGTGTATCATTCTTGTGGCATTGATAGATGGTCAGACTGTAAATCCCCGTGTCTGTGTCTTCTTACCCCTACCAGACACAGAGCTGCTTGAAGAGGTCCAGCTCTGAAGTTCCACAGTCCCTCAGATAAGATCTGAACTGCTGTTGGGGGAACAGGTGCTCCAGCCACTGCTCAAGGGGCAAGGTCTTTTTCTCTTGATTTCGTATCTGGGGTTCTTAGACTGAGGTCTAGTAATTCAGATTTTCATTGCTATTAATTAGCTTAGGTATATTATTGGGTTTTTGGGTTTTATAGAGCATAGAACAAAGATAATATGTTTTCTGGATACTTGTCTAATGCATGAGTCTGCTGGAGGAGTCTATAAACAGAATGACTACTCACCTATTATCCTAATCTCATAGACTGTTTTGTAGTAACTCACAAACGATAATGGCTTTAAAAGACTCTGGTAATTGGCTTAGAGGGGGTTGCTCAGAGAGGAGCAAAGAGGCTTTCTGGGTCTTGGTGCCTACAGGAGACCTGGGCAGCATCTCAGGAGGCCACAGAGGAGTGTGCCTTTTTGTGATGGCTGGTGAGCAGGGGCAGCCAAGGCCATCCTCAAACTATAGGACCATACATGTAAACGATACTTACCTGGTTTTCCACTTTTGTAGACAAGGCAAACCTTCCCATTTCCATTGCAAGAATCCAGCTCAAATATCACACTGCGAGAGTCAAAATGAGGCTTCTCTGGTTGGTCCTCACCAGCTGCAAACCCAGAAGTGAATGGTAATGTTCAAAAATACTCATTGCAAACATGTATTTATTCATCCAGCTTTGCTAGGATGAAAAAACAGGGGGGAAAGGCCTTACTTCAGGCATATTATTAAATATGATTTTCAAATGTGGGCCAAATGAATTCTATACTCTAAATGCCCTGGCTTTCATGATTAGAGTAGGCCTCCTGTCTGGGGTCCCACATCATCAATCTACAGGATCAGGGAATCTAAGGCGGCATGGGGAAAACAATCCAAACATTTTGGGAGTGGGACTACATAAAGACAGAGTAATCTGAATGGCCTGATGTTGACATATTTTTTTTCTTTTTCCCAGATAAGGTGTTTTCCTCTCATTTATAGTGTTTTATGGTCTTTTGATTAGAATCCACTTGGCCCTAATTTATAATATTTAATGATAATGTTATGGAGTGCAATGCTGGTTCAGTTGGAAATACCTACTTGGAAACCAAATATCATGGTGTAACAGAAAAGATAAATCTTAGAAACATAAACATTAGAAACCTTCTCTCCTGCTTCTTTCATTATAGCTATTATGCAATAAAGATTAGTACAGTTACTCAGGTGGGGGGGGTTTACAAACCTAAGAGAGATTCCATATTCCATACAAAAACAATTTTTATTTATACATATGTCCATACATATACATAATTCTATATAAATGAATATTTATATTTCTAATAAAAAAATTTTAATTGGCTTTCCTGTCCCCCAAAGGTAAAACTTTCATATTCTTCTTGATCTCATATGGTCCTACACAGACATACAGATATACATTTAAATTCTGTTTAAGAGTGTTTATTGTATAAGAATGGGATGTCTTTGATTTATTCTAACAATTTATTTTAATATTTCTTTGGATTTCCTACATAGATAATCATATCCTCTGTACATAAGGACTTAGGTCTGCTTGTTGGGCTATCCTAGAAAGCAGGAACAACGCAAGTGCCAGAAGTAGTTTTTATTCCCATGAATATGTGGGACAATATGGCGCCTATCCCTAGGCTCAGTGCTTTGCTGGGGCTCCTTGAATTCTCTGTTACCTAGTCTACTTTTACTCTTCCAGCCCAGGGGCAGGGAAGACTCGGCTCTCCTGCTCAACAACTTCACCTGTTAGAGGTTAAAAAGCCTGAGCAGAAACATAGGAGGCCAATGTGACTTCTCCCCACCCTTTATAGTTCCCACAGATCTCTAAGTGACAGGCTTTTCCCAGGACTCATCACTTTGCAAGCTTTACTCCTGGATTCCTCTGGTGCTATTCTCCAATTGATTGCCCAGTTGGGGAAGACAAAAAATGAAAAAACTCTGAATTAGTTCTCTCTACCAGGATTTCAATGAACCCTAAGGCCTTACTGTGGAAAACAATCCTAGTTGCTTATTCAATATTCATTCTCCCTTTCTTTCTAGTAATTAAACCCTGATTTTGTTTGAGGCAGCACTGGTACACCGCTCCAATACTCACTTCCTCAGACTCCCTTGCAGCTGTCCTGTTTTGGCGAATGGGATGTACTCAGAAGTCTGTTGGGAGGAGTGTCTGAGAAAACTATTGTTTCTTGATAATAAGGGACAGATTCTTTCAACAGACACTCTTTTGTCCTTTGACTTTTATTCTTTTTTCCTGCCTGGAACATAGACTGGAAGCCTGGAGGAGGAGCCCACATTCCTCAGCCATGAGGCTGAAAACCATACCCAGAGGGTGGTGTACCAAGAAGCCAGAAGGAGACTCTATCATTGACTTTCTCAAGCAGCTATATCAGTTTAGTTCCAGATTTCTTGTGAGAAGAACAAACTCCTATTGAGTTTAGACACTGTAATTGGGTCTTTGTTTAAAAGAAGTGCTCACTTATACTCAGCTGCTCATAGGTTTTAGTAGCCATTTGACTTAGTACGAGCACTTCACTCAGAAGTGGCAAATAGCTCATAGGCAGGAAAGGAGAGGAAGGGAGCTGCATTTAGACTGCCATGTTCCCTGAATACTCTTACTAATGTAATGCTGAGTGAAGCTTTATCTGTAACATTCATTTATTCACCAAGTACTCATTAAGTGCTTATTACATGCCAGGTACTGATCTGGGTACTGGGAACAAAACAGACAAAGCTCCAAATCCTAGCATTTTCTTCATGAGAATTTCCTTTGTTGATATAGGCTATTCTCTGGAGTCCTAAGAAGACATGAATGGGAAGAGTTTTGGTTTGGGGGAATATATTACAGTGTCACAATATCCTCCCATGGTTTTTAATATTGTGAACAGGAGGCAAGCAGGATAAATTCTAACCCAAAACAGATGTTCCTCTCAGTACCTTCATCTGTATCGTCCTCCAGGTCTGCCAGAGTTGGTGCATTAGGAAGCGAATACATGGAAGACTGGTTGAGTTGACACAGTTTTGAGATGCTGTTAATTGCCATGCTGCCCAATGGAATGGTGTGATCTATGGGAGCATTAAAAAAGAGAGTTACACAAAGTAACAGCCTAGTTACAATGCTCATCATAAGAACTTCTGCTTGAATAATCTAAAGCAGAGCTTTTTTTTTTTTTTTTTCTGGTTTGCTTTCTTTTTTTTAAAATTTGTATTGTGCTTTAAGTGAAAGTTTACAAATCAAGTCAGTCTCTCATATAAAAATTTATACACACCTTGCTATATACTCCTAATTGCTCGCCCCCTAATAAGACAGCCCACTCCTTCCCTCCACTCTCTCTTTTCGTGTCCATTTGGCCAGATTCTAACCCCCTCCACCCTCCCATCTCCCCTTCAGACAGGAGATGCCAAGGTAGTCTCATGTGTCTACTTAATCCAAGAATAAAGCAGAGCTATTGTTCGGTCTCAGAACTATGGAATCTGATAGAAAGTAAAAAGAAGAGGATCGCTGCATTACATGCCCCAAAGCACCAACCTTTCATGCAAAAAAAAAAAAAAAAAGCAACTAGCGCATTGGGTGAGTCTCCACGGCATGTGTTAGGGTAGAATGTTGGGAAATCTGGGCAAGCGGCCCGTGTGAAAGGTAGAGGATTTAAAAATATATTCCTTGGTTTAACCACCACTCTGCACAAAGTTACCCTTTCCAAAGGAGTAATGTTATTGTTGACATGTGCCATTGAGTCATTTTCAGTAGTGACTTTATGTGATTTTTCTTGGGTGTAATCTTTATGAAAGCAGCTTCCCAGGTCCTTCTCCGTGGAGCCGCTGGGTGGGCTCAAACCACCAACCTTTAGGTTATCAACCAAGCGCTTGTTAAAAGCTTTCACAATAGAAAATATCTCCTTTTCTATTTGTCATTTTCCCTTATTCCATGCAGAGAACGATGGCACCCTCTTGCTTGGTTCTAGTTTTCTATGATTAGGGTGTAAATAAGGAATAGGCAGACTGCATATGTTCCTTATCTATTACATATAATCCTTGTAATATAGGGTGCTGGACATGGGATGACACACAAAGACTTAGAAATTTGACTGCTGAAAAAATTGCAATGGTTGAAGATAGTAACGTAGCTAGTAGCTAGTATATAAAAAAAAAAAAATCAAACCCATTGCCATCAAGTCAATTCCCACTCATAGCCACCCTACTAAACGGAGGAGAACTGCCCCATAGAGTTTCCAAGGAGCGCCTGGTGGCTTCAAACTGCTGACCTCTTGGTTAGCAGCTGCAGCACTTAACGCCACCAAGGTTTTCATACAGACTACAGAGTGTCTAAAAAGAAAAGATCACCAAAGAGGTAAATATCAGAAACTGTCACTGCTGTCTCTTCTGTTAAATGACTTTAGCTATTCATTAAAGAATGGGATAAGAAGACTGGGACTGGGAAGATTAAATCAGAGAAAGTATTGCATTATGAATAGGGACTCATTCACAAAATCTCCATGAAACTTTTTTCCTTTGAGGCAGGCTTATGAAAGGGCTAGATTGTCCCCATGATGTGGGTAAGGGAGAATTTGACAGTCAGTCTAGTCTCTGACTGCTCTCTCTGTTGTCCAAAGGCCAAGCTACAAGGGAGGGTTCTGATGATGATGACAAGAATGATTTCTGGGCCACTGGAAGAAATGGCTCTAAGCTAAAAGCTAATTAAGTGTTCAGTGGTAAGCTATAAAAAGTGACTCTTGTCAGCACTATAAGACAGAGACAGGAAGGCTTTGGGAATCACCAAAAAAGGGAACCCGGATACATAGGCAGGAGGCAGAGGCCAAAGAAGGGGAGAAGTCAGTTCTGTACACATGCTGTGCAAAAGAAGTCATTGCATTCTTAGGGACAGCATTGGGGAGGTGTAGGTGACTTCCCATGGACCATAGTAGATCTAGGAATGTGATTGGAATTGAGAGACGATAAAGGTCTCTGGAGGGCTGGGAAATTTGTGCCAGGAATGGGCTGGAGTCCAGTGGCTAGATCAGGGTTTCCTAGCTTATAAAATTTTATAAAAGTCTTCACCTATATGTGCAGTGCTGCCTTTCATGTTTACATAGTACCTGCAATCTCTGACATGTACAAAGTTGTGAGTTCCCACACCCACAATGTAAATGAATTTGTCCTAAACACATTTAAGGCTGAAGATGATGGCCTGTGAAATGACGTTGGCGACATAAGCCGAGGTGATGTGAGGCTCTGGTATTAGGGTTAGAGCCCTGAGGTTTTACAATGGTGGGAAATAAGGAAGGAGCCTGGGATGCTGACCCACCTTCCCCATCCATCTCTACTGACCATGTACTCTTGTCTTCTCTGAAATTTTTCTTACAAGGAAAACTTATAGAAAAGCCAGGTTTGAATCAAAGGTTAGGGGCCAAGTTTGGTAAGGTGGAACTCACAAAGTACCTTTCATGTGAAGCAATGCAAAGGAAATAGCTATGCCAACAAAGATACTCTCTTGATACTGTTCTCACGAGAGTCTTAGAGGCTACATTTAAGTGTGATCACTTGTTGCTATTTCCCTTTAACCATGTAAGAAAAAAATGGCAAAGAAGTAAATCACTCTTGTTAAGTTCTAATGCATGAGAGGGGGCATTGAGGTCTACCTGGCTGGACCACCTCACCAGGCAACCAGTTGGCCTAAAGGACCTCATCTTCTCTCCTCTGCTGTAGCTCTTCCTCTTGAGTGAACAGGACTTATACAATATGATGATGATAATCATAATGGTCATTTACTGAGCTTTGCTATGCACCAGGTACTAGTAAGCTACGACTGCTTCCTACCAACTTCCCTCAACAACACCATGAGGTAGATACTGTTTTAACAGCCATCGCATAAGTGAGGAAATTGAGAGTTAGTAATAAGCAGTAGGAAGCCCTGGTGGCATAGTGGTTAAGGGCTACGGCTTCTAACCAAAAGGTTGGCAGTTCCAATCCACCAGGTGCTCATTGGAAATTCTATGGGGCAGTTCTACTCTGTCCTATAGGGTGGCTATGAGTTGGAATCAACTCTACGGCAATGAGTCTGGTTTGGTTTTTTTTTTTGAATAAGCAGTAGCGCTAGTGCTTGAGCCTAGACAGCTTTTCACCCCTGTATGATAATGACCCTTCACCTCTCACATGGTGGAATAATAGAGGCCAAAACAGAATGAGGACGTTGTATGGCAGAACAAGTACAATTTGTTACAATACAGAAGTCACACTCCCTTGCCTATGGCCACTCCTCTCGTTGAGATGACCAGCCCTTCCCATGAGTGCCTGAGGCAGCTCAACTTGAGGCTTCTGCTCTGAGGTGGAATTCTTGGAGGCTTTAAGTCTGATTAATGTTAACGATTAATGCTTTCGTCCATCCCAATCCAATAGGAAATCTCCAAATTTTGCTTCCAGTAAGGCATTAATTAGATTCTGGCATGAGGTGATCATATGTGATGGATGAAGCAATGATGGTATTTGTTAGCTCTGGAAGATGACCACAGTTTGAACTCTGCACTTGAGGAGAACCCATGAAACCCCCCAGATTCAAAGATTCGAAAGTTGAAAAGGCCCTCAGAGTTGTCTCACCCAGCCTCTCAGCCAAGGAGACACTCCCCTCCAGCAAGTAGGCAGGCTTACCATCCAGCTTGACATTCCAGGTCATGTGGAAGCCATTGGTCATCAGGTAAAAATTCTTCACATCCTCAGGCAATGCACAGTTATTCTTCTACAATCACAAAGCAGCTGAGTGTTAGGTCAGGGCTGGGAAAGAGGGTACAGGGCTGTGCCTCATAGCAGCTGGCAACACTACTTACCATGTTTCAGATCCTGAAACTAGGAAGACTCTCACTCATAATTACCCTACAAAATGCTACCAGAGAGGCTTGACGTCTAGAAAGTAGTCACTGGTTTGATCTCCTTTTTGCTTTACCAGACAAGGGATACTAGCTGTCTGCTCTGTTGTGATGATGCCTCAACAGAGTGCTATCTGAGAAGGAGCTCAAAGGGATCTGGTTGAAGAGGAGACTTAGGGGGAGATGGTGAGACAGCAGGTCCTAGGCAAAGTTTGAGAATGTTACCCAGCACACCAACCCAGTGCCGTCAAGTCGATTCTGACTCAAAGCAACCCTATAATTGAGACCCTATATTGAGAATGTTAGAGCAAAGTAATTATTGCCATAAATTTCAGACCATGTTCATAAATTATCTTCTGAAACAAATTACTGGAGAAATGAGAACATCACAAAAGTGGAGAGTAGGTACTTCTAGAGCATTTAATGCAAAGAGCCTATTCTATTAGTTCTGAGAGTTTTTTAAAGAAAAAAAAAGTTCATATGGGTAACAAATTATCCAAGCTGGTGGTGAAGAGAACAAAGGAATATCTTAATATCCTCTCAGGAAGTACTAGGAGCAGCAAGCCCTAAATTCTAAATAATGTAATAATTAAGTAGCCTTTGTGTCTGTGTGGAAACCCTGGTGGTATAGTGGTTAAGTGCTATGGCTGCTAACCAAAAGGTTGGCGGTTTGAATCCACCAGCAGCTCCTTGGAAACTCTGTAGGGCAGTTCTACTCTGCCCTATAGGGTCACTATGAGTTGGAATCGACTTGACGGGAGCAGGTCTGGTTTTCTGGTTTTCATGTCTGTGCACATGCCTGACCAGTCTTCTCTAGCCAACTCAAACTACTGGTGTGCACAGAAGGCTGAGTTCTCAAATTCCTTTCCTGGGTCCCTTACAGTGACTTCTCGACATGGTTATAGAGGCAAAAGGGCAATATGTTAGTAATTCTGTCCAAGCTTTTGGCTTATTGGATCCTTTGGTAATGTGACACTGACCACTGCTTATGTCAAGTTTCTTTAGGTCATATTGTCAGTCAGTTTTAGATACCAATGTGTAGGAAAGTACAGTGTAGCAGCATAATCTGAGTTCACTTCCTAACTGCTACTATATGAATGACCTTGAGCATATCACTTGCACTCTGTGACTCTAGCTTAAGAATAATCTCTAAGACTGAGTATACAAAACACTGGAGGTGGAAGGGGATGTAAACTGGCTTGGAAGGAAGAGGGGAGACTAGGAAATTATTCTGATTTGAGACTATACCATTTTCAAGAACTACAGGTGAGAACAGAAACCCTGGTGGTGTAGTGGTTAAGTGCTAGGACTCCTAGCCAAGAGGCTGGCAGTTCGAATCCACCAGGCACTCCTTGGAAACTCTATGGGACAGTTCTACTCTGTCCTATAGGGTCGCTCTGAGTTGGAATCAACTTGACGGCAGTGGGTTTGGTTTGTGTTTTGGATAGGTGAGAAGATGGCTCCAAGCTTGCAGATGATTTTAACCAATGTTTTTAGGTTACTAAAAAAACAACAATCATTTTAATGAAATAAGTTTTTAATTTCTGTGATCTAAAACTAAAATATGTATTCGGATCAGGTTTTATTTTTTCCCTCTTCACCACCTAGTACACAATGTCACAGATGTAAAACCTACGGGATTCTCTGACTCCTTGGACTAACTTATTTTGGGTTTGCCCTTTTTATTTCCTGTATGGCTCAATTCTCTGTGCTCTCAGAAAGGAAAAAATGTGCATGCAGAATGCCTTTCTTCCACACCGGGGACTCCAGCACCAGAAGCCTACAATAATCAGTGTCCTGACAAGCTTCTTGGTCCTATTGTGGCCCAAAAGACCAGCATCCACTCCGTGGTTTTGGTCACTAGTGCCATCTAGTGGTAGAGACAAGGAAACTACTGTCTACCAGTCTTCCCCCCTCCACCCACCCTGCCATGTTCAATGAGGTACGTTGTTTGTTGATTGAATGAATGTGTAAAACCAGTTCTGGAGGCTCCTTTTTCTTTTCTTTAAGAAAAAAAATTTTTATTTATCTTTTTATAATTTATTTCTGTTGCTGTTGAGAATATACATAGCAGATCATATACCAATTCAACAATTTCTACATGTCCAATTCAGATACACTGATTACGGTTTTTGAGTTGTGCAACCATTCTCACCCTCCTTCTCTGAGTTGTTCCTCTCCCATTAACATAAATTCACTGCCCCTAAGGTTCCTATCTAATCTTTGCTGTGGTCAATTTGATCCTATATAGACAGATCTTCAAAGAGCACAATGCTCAAGGCAGACATTCTTTACTAGTTAAGCTAAACTATTGTTTGGTTTTAAGAATATTTCAGGGGATATATTTAATTTAAGGATTAAAGATTATCCCAGGGCAATAGTTTCAGAGGTTCATCCAGGAACTCCATGACCCCAGGAAGCCTGGATTCCATGAGAATTTGAAATTCTGTTCTGCATTTTCCCTCTTTTGATTAGGATTCGCCCACAGAATCTTTGATCAAAATATTCAGTAATGGGCCAGGAGTAACAGAGGAAGAAAGAAAGTCTGGAATAGCAAGAGGAAATGGAATGTGTGGCTAATTGTTTCATGACCAACTGCCTCCTTTTGCCGCGACACCAGAAGAACTGGGTGGTATCTGGCTACCAACTTTTCTTAATGAGGATTCCAGGAAACCTAGCTGAAAACAGATGGTAGGCTATTCTGCATTGTTCGTCTTTAAGTTAAGCTGGAGAATTTCAGTAGTAGTGGCTGTAACATTCATTATGGCATTTATTTCACACAAGAAGGAAGTTTTGGTATTATTTTATACCAGTATTTTTTTAATTCATAAAAATAGAAAAAAGTCTGTAAAATCGAATATTTAATACATTTTAAATACTAAAATTTATGAACACACAAAATGTCAAATAAAAAAAATCACAAAAAACATTAATCCTCCGTTGTCATTCTAATGTAAATTACTGGTGGCCCTAGGCACTGTTGCTTCCTTGGTGCCTTCTGGGGAGAAAGTCAAGAAAGAAGCGTTGCATTAACATAGGACTGAAAACTCTATCTAGCCCAATGATGACTCCAACACATATCTCCTAATTGTCAATTTTTTTTCCTTTTCCCGAGGAGGCGATCTACAATAGTTTAATTAAGCTACTCTAGAAGGAGTTCACTGCAAGCTGTGTTACTACTTCATCAGTAGAAGCCACTCTTCTTACGCTTTGTGAGCTATCAGTTAGATTCCCAGAAAACCTTCATGGGCACTGCCAGAGCCTCAAGGAAAGGGATAAAGGTTAGCCGTTGCCTCCAGCTTACCTTTTCTATGACTGGGCAATCCTGCTGCCCACGGCTCCCTCTCCTTTTAGAGATCATTTGACCAGAGAAAGGAGCTAGGAGGCAGATGCAGTATTGCTTGCAAAGAGGGTATTATGGATTGAACTGTGTCCCCCCAAAATGTATGTTGAAATCCTAACTCCATGGGGGCAATTCTACTCTGTCCTATAGGGTTGGTATGAATCAGAATTGATTCGATGGCAATGGGCTTGGTTTTTGGTTTGATATACCTGTAGATGTAATCTTGTTTGGAAATAGGGTTTTCTTTGTGATGTTAATGAGGTCATATCAGTGTAGGGTGTGTCCTAAACCTGATCACTTCTGAGTTATAAGAGGCAGCAAAGACACAGAGACAAGCAAGCACAAATGAGGGGAAGACAGATGGCACACGAAGATCTCCAAGGAATTGAGGAACATCAGGGCTACAGACACTGACAGACACAAGAATCTTCTCTAGAGTTGACAGAGAGACAGACCTCCCCTATAACCAGAACCCTGAATTCAAACGTCTAGCCTTCTGAACTGTGAGAAAATAAATTTCTGTTCTTTAATTCTTTTGTGCCCAGTGGTACATGTAATGACTATGAACTTTTTCAGGCTCTGGGGTTTATAGGGAAGTTGCCGTACTACTGATAGTGCACGCTGCTGCAAGGCAGGGACCTTTATGAGTGTTTGAAACTGAAGAAGTGGGTGTACCACAAGTTACTGTTTTTACAGGGTATTGTAATGAGGTGTCTGAATTTTTGGTAGGAAAAACAGAAATTTTGAAAATTTTTATTCGTTACACATACACGCCAATAGACCCCAGTGGGGATTCGGGGGTATAATTGTACTTCACATGTACCACTAAACACTTAGGGTAGGCTTGTGGGAGGGGGCAAGTAAAAAAAAAAAATCCATACTACCTACCAAAAATTCAGACACACTCAATGATTTGGCATGCTTCCAAAAATGAAAACACATTGTATCAACAAAAAATTCAAAGCAGAAACTAATTGGGTTACCAAAAGAATTAAAGTCACCTACTTGTTTTTTTTTTATTTTTTACTTGTGGTATTTGTGTTACAGCAGCACCAGGGAACTAAGACAGGGAGTTAGAGCATGAAAATTAAGGTTTCTGTGGGTGCTCGTCCATGCTGGGCAGGCTGCCCAGGCAGCTTATCAAAGAGTTGCACTAAAACCTTGCTGGAAACCTGAGGCAATGAGGACAACTGCGCCTATTAGAACCCCTCTCAGGAAGGACATCAGTGTAGTGGGGGAAAAACCTGGATGGGCTGTGGAGAGATGCAGTGAGATCTCCTGGAAAGTTCTTAAGTGTATTCTCAAACTCCCTTCTAAGGAGGGGTAGAAGGCCTGGTTAACTGGAACCTTCTGTTTTGATGAGTGAGGTCTGAGAGTTGGGGCCAGAGCTGAATTGCTTAAGACTCAGAGTAGAGGCAGCATACTCTTCCCCAAATTCTTTTTCCACATAAAACATCAGTCTCCCTCTAAAAATACATGGTGAAAGAGTATATAAATATTGGCTTGTCTGCGGGCACTACATGTCTTGGTGTAGCTCTGAGTATGGCTGACATCTGCCAAGACAACTTCCAGAACAGCAATGCCCCAGGCTTAACTAATCATTGGGATTTCACAACTGGGGGGGAAGCCTTTGCACCTTGCACTTGCAGCCACCCTGCTTCAGAGCTGGTGGGGGTGGTAGCCTCATTCTCAGGACTGAAATGAAGGGATGCCTTATGGGAAAGAAGCTGTGACCTTGGGAAAGTTTTCTACTCTGGCTTTTTTTTTTTTAATCTAACTCAATCATTTATTTGTTCATTCATTCATCTGACATTTAGTAAGTGTCTCTTATGAAAGAAATACTGTGCTGGGCATCAAAAACAGAAAGAGGAATGAGACAAGGTGCAGGAGGCTGTGGAGGACATGTGGATTGCTTATTCAAACCCATCTTCCTCCTCTATCTCCTTGGCAGAATGCTGATTTTGTCTGAGACGGGAATGTGCCCAGTAATATACTTGTTTTCAGAGCCTCTTCTGCAACTAGTGCAGGATATTAAAATGTAGATAGGAGTCCAGTGAGGGAGTTTCTAGGAAAACTTTCACTTTCCTGTTAAAAGGTGATGGATGTGGCTGGCAACATTCCTTACTTTTTCTTCCTGCCTTGAGCTTGGGGGTGATAGGGATTCTAGCAGTCATTTTCTACCATGAAGCAAAAGGCCAAAACGATTTCAGAAATAGTAGTTTAATGTTGTCAGGGCTGATGAACCAACAGCAGCAACTGTCTACCTCAGGACTGTTATGCAAGAAAGATTAACTCCTGTTTGTTTAAGCTATTGTTAGTTCAATATTATATTTCTTTAAACCAAACATATTCCTAATTTTTACAGAGACAAATGTGTACGGGTAAGTATTTTGGAGCTGTAACAGGCAACAACAACTAGGAAGGAATAGTCAGAGAAGTAGAGGAAGAATCAGAAGGGGCTGGTGCCTTAGAATCCAAGGGAGGGGAGAGCTAGGTAGAGGAGATGATTAACAGTGAGAAATGCATGAAAGATGTCAAGTGAGATGGATACTATTTTGGCAATGAAGAGTTACCTGGTGATTTTTGACAGAGAGGTGTCCATGGAATGGTGGTGGAGGAAGACAGCCTACAAAAGGCTGAAGAGTGGCTGGGACATGAAGAAAGGGGACAATAATTGAGACTAGGGGTTGGCAAACTCTAGCTCATTGGACCTATTTGGCCTACCACCTATTTTTGTAAATAAAGTTTTATTGGAACCCAATCATGCCCATCCATTTCAGTATTGTCCACAGCTGCTTTCAGTGCTACAATGGCAGAGGTAAGTATTGCAACAGACACTGTATAGTCCATAAAGCCAAAAATATTTACTATCTGTCCCTTTAATAACGAGTTTGCTGACTCCTGATGTAGACGATTTTTTTAACGTGTGGCTATGCAAAGGAACAAAGGGACAGGGAGCTAGAGGGAGACACAAGGCTGAAGGTTTGTTTTTAATTTTAAAGAGAAAGGAAAGACTTGAACATTGTTATTATGTTCTATAGAGAAGCCATGGAGAGGCTGTCAGTATAAAGGGGGGAATTGAAACCATTGAGAGAGAGGGACTAACCATTGGAGGAAACACAGATGTCAGGGGTTGAGTAAGAGCATAAGGTGAGGGAGTCACTTGTGACATGGTGTGGTGCCATGGATCGCTTTTGTGTGGCCTTTCTAGCCATGGTCTTGTAAGTTCCGTCCAAGTGATTGGGCAGGACTGTGTGATAAGGTAATTGTTATCCATCAAAGGGATTGGTCAGTTTTGTCATCTCGCTGGACATGAAATGAGCCAGCCACCCCAGAGGTGGGAAAAGAAAAGTTCCCACCATCACCAAGGAAGAAGAGCTAGTGCATTCTTTGGATCTGGGATCCCTGTGCTGAGAAGTTCCTGAAACCAGGAGAGAGAGAGAGAACTGTACCACTAAAGGCAGCAGAGACTCGGCAGCAGAGACTCGGCAGCAGGAGACGGCACGGTGGGCTTCCAGGTCCACAGAGAGCGAAAGCTGAGTGCCTTTGGGCAGAGGCTGAGGGCCAGGGAGAGGTGTGCCTGTGAGCACGGCTGGGCAGAGGCTTTCCTGACGGAAGAACTGTATCCCGAGTGTTCCTGAGCCTGAATCATAACTGTTACTTCCCTAATAAACCCCGTAAGCCTGAGTATTGTCTGTGAGTTTGTATGACCATTGCAATGAGTTACCGAAACCAGCAGAGAAGTAGAGAGTGTTGTTGGAGGGACGGGTGGTGTCAGAAATGGTAAAGATGGTGGAGAGAGGAGGCATGTTTGACCTCCACCTCAAAAGAATCAGTCTTGGGCTGTTGATCTTACTTAATTCTCTTTCCCCCTTGTGAAGTCAGAAGAGGTCAGACATGGCCCCTACATCGCCGTTTTTACACATGGTGTCTGCAAGCTGATTTCTCCTACCAGGAATGCTTACAATGATTCATAACGGGTGTGTGAAGAACAGCTCTGCAATAAGGTTCAGAACCTGCTCTCTGCAAACTGTAGAAAAAGCTAGGCTGAAAAGAAAGGGGATATTCTGGCAAATCATTTGGCCTCTGTGGGCCATAGTTTTACCATCAGTAAAATGAATTTTTATCTGGAGACTGGACAGTCTAACCAATGCAGAACTGCAAAGCATTCTACAACTATAAAATATCACCAAAATGCTTAATAATAATAGAAGTCTCCTGGCAGTAGGGTGCTGTGGGAATTAAGAGGCAGATGCTTTCACGACGCCTGAAAGATGAAAAGCTCGGTGTAGACATTAGATATTACTAACTGCCATCATTACAAAGTCACAGTGCACATGAATCATACAACTGCACAAAACAAGGCAGACTGAAACTGCTTTTTAAAGAACAAAACAGGGTAAAATATATTAAAATGGGAAGAGGTTGTTCACTTTTTCTTTTAACCTTAGGGGACTTGCAGCAGGTATATGGCCATTTAGGTTTAGTTTTCAACCATTTCTTCCTGGATTTGTACCACAGAGTCACAAAATATTACATTAGAGCTGGATGAGTCCTTTGACAACACTGATTTCAAACCACTTATTTCACAGACGATGAATATGAGACTCAGAAGTTACATTACTGCCAAGGGCCCAGAGCTGGCGTAAGACTTTTACTCCTGGCTCTTTTTCCTACATCATAATGCCTCCACAGTCTTACTAATATATCTTACCTCAACAACCTTCCCAAAGAGCTGCATGTGCCTAAAGGAGCTGAAACAGGGGCAGTGGGCCTCCTCTTGGAGGGCTTTAGCTGGCTATGGAGTCCCTACGTGGTGCAGATGGTTAATGTGCTCAGCTACCAACCAAAAGGTTGGAAGTTTGAGTCCACCCAGAGGTACCTTGGAAGAAAGGCTGGGAGACCTACTTCCAAAAAGTCAGCTATTGAAAACTCTATGGAGAGCAGTTCTGCTCTGACACACATGGGGTCGCAATGAGTTGGCACTGACTTGATGGCAACTGGTGGTATCGGGCTATGTTTAAGCAGCTCTGGCTTGGCTGGGGTGTTGGTTCCCTTTCTGTCTCTCTGACTAAACTTTCTTATTTCAGGATGATCTTATCAAAATGGGGTCATTTTGGTAAAGGCTGAGAGAGTCAGAAACAGTGCATTAGAACTGTAGAGGTCCTAGAAAATGCGATGCAAGGAAAACAGCACTTATAAAACTGCCAGAGCCTTCTGTTTTTTGATCCTCTCCACCATAATTTTGTGGAGGCAGGTTTTATTAGTGCTGTTTTATGGATGGGGAAATCAGGGCCTAGAGTGAATCAATAGTTGTTAAAGTTAGAAAAAAGACCTCTGTCATCTTGGACCTCCCCCATTGTACCCATAAGGAACTTGTTTTTTCATTAATCCCACTGTGAGCTCTTTACAGTGAGAAAACAAGGTCACTTGATCTCTGCATTCAAATGCTTTGCTCAAGTGAGGCCTTTCTCCTGGGAGGGATGGGGCAGGGAAATCCACCCTTTTCCTCTATCCTTCTCTTTTTCTCCTTAGTGTTCGTTTGGGCAACCATGAGCAGGTAATTCTCCAAACAGATGGATCTCTAGGGTCAGCCCCCTAGAAAAGTGGGACATATCAGTCCCTTGGGGTCCTCTTACTCCCCTTGTATAGGCATGTCTTAGTTATCCGATGCTGCTATAACAGATAACCACAAATGGGTGGCTTTAACAAACAGAAATTTATTGTCTCACAGTTAGGAGACTAAGAAGTCTGAATTCAGGGTGCAGACTCTAGGGGAAGGCTTTCTCTCTCTGTCAGCTCTGGAAGAAGGTTCTTGTCTCTTCTGAGCTTCTCCTGGGTGATCTGCATGTAACTTGGTATCTCTCTTCCCCCATTTCTGCTTGCTAGCTTGTTTGTTTAATCTATTTTATATCTCAGGAGATTGACTTAAGATACATCCTACACTAATGTTATCTATTCCCAAATGAGATGGTAACCATAGGTACAGGGGTTAGGATTTACAACACACTTTTTGGGGACACGATCCAATCTGTAACAAGGCACTTCCAAAGCAGGCACAAACCATGGTTCGCCCTGCCAAGCCAACCCACCCAGTGCCCTCCCACAGGGAAATATGCTCTTTAGCAATTCTTTGGATGAGAAAGCAAGGCAGGGGGCATTCCAGACCAGCTCAAAACTTCTGTTCTTCACTGTTTATGTGACAAAAACAGGTAAGAAAAAAGTACCTAGAATAGTGCCCCTATTTTAAGTGAAAACACACACAGACACACACACACACAAAACCTGTTCTTCGGCTTTTTGGGGTTATGGACCCCTTTGAAAATATGAAGACATCTTTCCCCCAAAAAAGGTACATACCTGTTATAGATTGACTTATATCCCCAAAAATATGTGTTATAAATCCTAACCTCTATGCTTGTGGTTATAATCCCGTTTGGGAACGGACTTCGGCTTTGTTAATCAGACAGGATTAGTGCAGGGTATGTCTTGAGTCAATCTTTTTTGAGATATAAAAGAGATTAAACACGCAAGCAAAGCAGAGTAGAGACGGGGAAAGAGAGATGCCAAGCCACATTAAGATCATCCAGGAGCGGAAGCTCAAAAAGACAAGGACCTTCCTCCAGAGTCAACATCGAGAGAAAGCCTTCCCCTAGAGCCGGCACCCTGAATTTGGACTTCTAGCCTCCTAAAAGGAAAGAAAATAAATTTCTGTTTGTTAAAGCCACTCACTTGTGTCTTTCTGTTATGGCAGCATTAGATAACTAAGACAATATCTAATATATTTCACATATATTTCAAGGGTCCCAGGGAACACTACCCATTCATGGATCCTTAGGGGGTCCCTGGACCACTACCCACTGCCCACTTGCGACCCATACATGCAACCAAAATAATATAGGAAAATATTAATAGCAGTTATCTCTAGGTGGTGGAATCCTAGAAGAGTTTTTTTTTAAATCCTTTTTTATATTTTCAAAATTTCCTATGATGCCAAAGTTTCATTTAGCAGAACCAGAGAAAAACCAGTGTTACATAAAAGCTCCCTTTATCTTCCCTGTTTGTGCATGAGCATTCAGGTATCTTACAGGCCTTCGAAAAGCCCAGACATGCCACTTGCTCAAGAGAAAAAAACATTTTTATGTTACTGATCCTAACACTGTTTGCACCTTAGAGTTGGCATAATTTACTGTACTTGGGGTCTGAGACATTTCAAGTAAAGGACTCAATGGAAAATTTCAAATCAATGTATCTTATACTCTGGGTGTTTTCACAGAAACCCTCCCATTTGAGTATGTCTGAAGAAAATGTCCCATTAGTTGTCTCAGATACTTAAAATTTTCTCTTCGATAATGCTTACCCCTGAATCCTTTCAGACCTCCGGTGGCCAAAACTCACTGCCATCAAGTGGATTCCAACTCATAGTGATCCTACAGGGCAGAGTAGAACTGCCCCATAGGGTTTCCAAGGCTGTAAATCTTTACGGAAGCAGACTTCCACTTCCTTCTTCCACAGAGCGGCTGATGGGTTCAAACCTCCAACCTTTTGGTTAGCAGCTGAGTGCTTTAAACACTGTGCCAGCAGAAGCCCTGTATCTAATTTGAAGGAGAGCCCAATGTTACATCGTCTAGATCTCTAGGCCGTTAGATCTTAATGAGATCAGATGTAGGCCCTAGCCCTGACAAGCAGCTATGGAAGGCGTGCTCGCAAAGAATAAACTACAGTATAATAAAATGGCGGCAAATGGTTAAAATATTCCCCTTAAAGAGTTCTGGAAAATAACTAGTACAAGACATCAGGAAAGAATATGCCTCAGAAATTACTTCATTAAATAAGTTCCATAATATGACATAGCCCTAATGGTGTCCTGCCCCAGACAAGGCATTCCTGTCCTCCTAACCTCCTATCTAGGTCTATGGTTTGGATTTTCAAGCTCCACCTCTCTACCAAAAACCCAAAACCCACTGCCATCGAGTTGATTCTGACTCATAGCGACTCTACAGAGTTGCTATGAGCCACCTCTCTAATAGATGGTAAAATACCAGGAGCTCAATCTCGCAAAAGAGTCCTGAGGCAGTTCTCCCCAAAGAGCTGACCTAAGCCTATAAAAGATCAAGGGGGATGTCCTCAACCATATCTTTTTGCTCAATGTTACTCCTGACAATGTCAACCAGGCCAGCCTGGCATAGCCACAGTAGCGCCAGGAGCAGGCTCTGATTGGATCGCCAACGAGAGTTCAACAAATAGACACTGTTCTGGAAATCCCTTTTGTTATTATGGGCTGTGAGTGGAAATGAGGGTAGGGGCTGGAGAGAAATCTCAACTACTGGTTACTGAGCTGCCAGAGAGGCTGCTAATCCAGCCCAGGGAGGGTGAGTCATGGTGGCAAGGACTAACATGCACATACTTGCATGGGTTGGCTTCTAGGGCAAGACTACCTCAGTGTTGTCCTCCATTAGAGGGGATGCATGGCTGAGCAGAAAGGCATGTGATTAGACACAGGCAGCTCTGAGTGACCAAGGGCAAATTCTTTAACCTCTCTGAGCCTCAGTTTCTTTATCCATAGAATAGAAATAGCAACACCTACCTTGCTATTATGAAGATTAAATGAAATAAATTATTTGATACATTTTATCAGGCACTCATTAAATGGCAGGGTAATTTCTTTCCTCCACTCAACTCTATTTGTCACTCAGCAGCGACAGAAATCTAACCTTGCCAGTTCTCTGCTTAAAACATTGCAATGGTTCCTATCTGATTGTAAGTTAAAGAGCAAAATCCTGATGGCCTATGAAGCCCTACATGATCTTTGTTGACCTCTCTCTCTTGCTCTCCTGTGGTTTTGCCACATGGACCTTGTTTATACTCTCGGAACAATATAATTCTTCCCATCCTGAAGTTTTCACACAGGCTGAAAGTCCCTTCTTCTCAGATCTCTTCTGCCTGGTTAACAACTTCTCTGAGAAAAACTTTTCTCCACCTCCAGACTAGGTCAGGCCTCCTGACATGCTCCCTTTACCTCTCTTTCACAGTACCCAACCCAGCTTATAACTATACTTGTTGTAATGATCCGCACTGTGTCTTAGACAGTAATGTCAGGAGGTAAGGAAAGTGTCTCTTTTGGATTACCACTGAATGCCTGGGGCTCAGCACTAAGCACAATGCTTGGCCCATTCTAGGAGCTTAAAACTTTTGTTGAGTTAGTCAATAAAAGTTCAGGGGAGGGTTGGGAAGCACTAGCTATTGGTCTGGTAAATACTTCTCTGTAACACATATTCTGCCCAGCATGGTCTTTATTAATACATATCTTTTACCTTCTTTGCTATATTTTTAGCTTTATTATATACAACTTTGAATGTCTCACTGCTTTCATACAATAAAAAAAAAAAGAAACCTGTTGCTATCGAGTCGATTCTGACTCACAGCGACCCTATACGACAGAGTAGAACTGCCCCATAGAAGTTTCCAAGGAGCGCCTGGTGGATTCGAACTGCTGACCTTTTGTTAGCAGACATAGCTCTTAACTACTACGCCACTACTACACGATAGTGGGGCTTAAAGGAGATGCTCCATGTTAGAGAAATGCCACGAATGGAAGGGAATGTTAAATGGACTGAACAGTAACAGAGAGGTGAACTCTTCCTTGAGGGCAGCTGTGGCCTGAGATAAGAATAGATTTCCTGCCTTAATCTTTCCTTCTCTGGGGTATTTAAGTTGACCTCTCCTTGTTGGCAATTGAGAACTTCACACAGCAATACTTACTTGTTCCCATGAAGAAATCATATGACGTTCAGCAGGCGCCTTTTCTCTGATGGTCACCTCTGTCACCCCCGGGGAAGATTCTGGAGGAGGAAAAAGAGAATCTGTAGAGTTGCAGTTGGCCCACTCTCTCACCTTCCTACACTAGAGGTTGGCTACTTGTTGAAGACTGCCGACAAGCAGGAATATCAGAGCCCTCTGAAAAGCATCTATTACTTCTGTGATGAAAGCAGGAAGAACTGGTTGGACCCTCAACAGCACTCAATCCCATAATCTAATACCATGTAGTGTACCTAACAGAAAGGACATAAACAGAAAGTGCTCTATCCTCACTGTAACTCAGCCATGGGTCAGCAGAAAAGAGAAACATCCTCAGTGAGACGAACTGACACAGTGGCTGCAACAATGGGCTCAAGCATAACAACGATTGTGAGGATGGCACAGGACCAGGCAGTGCTTCATTCTGCTGTACATAGGCTCACCATGACTCAGTAGCACCTAACAACAACAACCTAGGCATACTGTAAACAGGGAATGTGTTGAAATGAGCTTTTAAAATATCTAGGAACACTAATGTCACAAAACAATATGTGTATAAATTTTTGCATGAGAAATTTACTTGAGCTGTAAACTTTCACCTAGGGCACAAGAAAAAAAAATTATCTAGGAATAAGGCAGGGACTTCTAATCTAGTTCTACATAGTTGACTGATTCTGTAATTATGCGGTACGCTTTCTATGCAACATAGAGTTTCCTCCAAGTTGTTAGAAAGCTCAGATCTTGGGATGCAGCACTAGTCTAATACAGGAGCTAGGAATTCTGGATTCCACACATTCTAGTCCTGCATTCCCTAGCTGTGTGATCTTGGTTGGGTCTTAATTTTCCTTCCCCTTAGTCAGATGGGAATAATAATAATACTGTCCTTGATATGGGAAGGAGAGGAAGCAGAAAAGAAAGTACTTTGGAAAAGTACAAAGTGCCATAGAGTTACACAATTCATTCTCTTTATTTTCTGCCTTCTGTTCAATGTTCTAAGATATTGGGAAGCAGAATGCTGTGGTGGAAAAACACTGTGAGCTTCAAGCATCAGACCTAGGGTGAGCCCTGACTATGTCCCTGATTGGTTAGGATGGAAGATGCCTTCTGCCCCTTCAGGGGTGGTCTCGTCTGGTACTATAACGAATAAAGGTTATTTTTGTGTTTTACAGACAAGAATACTGAAGCTGAAAGATTAAGACACAAAGCCAATTCTCTGACTCCAAGTACATACAGGTCTAGCTGAGAAAACAAGAGCTTATGTGCAAAAGTCATCACATGTCCCCTGGCACAGTCCTTTAGCAATTACCCCATGAAAAATGCGGCGTCTAGCTTTAATCAGTCCTGACAACCTGCTGTTCCACTTGCACTAGGACAGGAAAACATAAATTCTCAGGTAACAACCCAGCTGATTACATAGTGATGTCATATAACTATACTCACAGGGCAGCCTGGTGTCTAGAGTTGCAAGAGGACACACACGATTATTCACTGCTTTTAACAGTCCTACACAGAGGTCACCTCATATACCTCCATGATAGACCAAATGGTCAACAAGCTGAACTTAAGTTTTCAGATAATAAGTTGTTTACGAAATATGCACTATAGAGACTCCTCTATCCAATACTTTGCAATGATGGGGAGGGGGTGTTGGGAATGGAGAGGAGACAATGGAACAGCATAAATTCCATTTGTATAATTCCCTATTAGAGAGAATTGGCATACATTATCTGATTATTACAAAGAATTGGCATAAAATATTTAATCCTTAAACAATTTTGCGAAGTAGGTATCATTATCCTCATTTTACAAATAGGATACTGAGGCTTAGAAATATTAAATAATTTCATAGAACTAAATAATAAATAATTTCACAGGACTAAAGCTGCAGACACCAAACCTAGTGCCTTTTCTACATGTTGTCTTAGTAGCTTATAATCTTGGTGGGATAACCAAAAGCATATTGAGAAGGTTTAGAAAGCAATGGCAATAACGTGTTATCTTTTGTCTATTAACATGTGACAAATGATAAGTAGTACCTGACAAGGCACAGCCATCCCCACTCTCCTGCCTTTGTGATCAATGGCTAGCATTTGTGAGCTGCCTGGCAGGATTAAACTGCACGGCAGAGCAAGAAATATGAAACTCAGGTCTTCAAACTTGGTGCAGTCCACCATAAGTAACTGTGGTAATTTCTCTCCAAAATTGGATGCTATCGATTCCTTCCTTGCCTGCAAGCCCATATAGCTGCCACATTAAGAAGAGAAGTCTATTACCCTACCTGCTTAAATTTGGGGATGGTCTGTCACCATTTTGACCAATGAAATATGCAGAAGAGATGCTGTGCCAGTTCTGGACTTAAACTTTAAGCAGACTGGCAGTTTCTCCTTTCCTCTCTGAGCCCTGAGCTATCACACAAAAAAATCTAAGTTACTCTGCTGGAGAGAGAGAGGCCATATTGAGGAGCACAGAGGGGCTAGACATGTGAGTACAGAAGCCATCTTGGACTCACTGCCTGGATGAGCCACCAGATGATCCCAGTTTCAACTGCTGTTTGATTGCAACCACTTAAGAGACACAAAATGAGAACCGTCCCAGCGGAGTCCCATTAACTCATAAAACCATCTTTGAGTCAACAGGTATTTACTGAGGACCTACTACTACTACACAGGAAACCCTGTGGCGTAGTGGTTAAGTGCTATGGCTGCTAACCAAGAGGTTGGCTGGTTCAAATCCACAAGGCACTCCTTGGAAACTATGGGGGCAGTTCTACCCCGCCCTATAGGGTTGCTATGAGATGGAATCAACTCAATGGCACTGGGTTTGGTTTTTGACTATGTCTCAGTAAATAACTGCTAGATATTAGGAATCTAAGTAGGATGTATTGTCTCAGGAGATTTGTTGCCTCATTGGAGAAACAAGGCAAATATGAAACAAAAGTGAAAACTTTAAGATAATTTTAGACAGTAGACAGTTAAAGAAAGAGCCCTGGTAGTCCAGTGGTTAAAGCAATTGACCGCTAACCGAAAGGTTGGTGGTTCAGAACCACCAGTGACTCCGAGGGAGAAAGATGTGGCAGTCTACTTCTGTAGAGATTTACAGCCTTGGAAATCCCATGGGGTTGCGATGAGTTGGAATTGACTCCACAGCAATGGGTGGTGGGGTGAGGCAGCTGAAGACTAAAAAAAAAAAAAAAAATCAAAAACAAAAACCTAAACCCATTGCCTTCAAGTGGATTCTGACTCATAGCAATCCTACAGGACAGAGTAGAACGCCACCAGGGTTTCCAGCTAAAGACTAAAATTCCTTTGCAGCTAGCCTTCCTCTAGTGACCTAGATTCCTGTATGGAATCAACTCATAAGACTTGGAAAGACGAAATGAAGAGGTGAGGTAGAGGGCAAATGGGGAGGCTGGCTTTCCCCATAAGCATAGTTGCAGAGGTGTTTTCATCTTGTGGGGCTGGGAGTTTTGAAGGGGGTGGAAGCTGCAATGGTGGTAGTGGTATTGGCAGTGGTATTGTAGCTTTCTTAAAACAGTGGCCCCAGGTACTTCCCACTTGGCTTGCCATTTTAGCAGTAAGGTTTTCAACATAGAGTCTGCTCCCTTCAATTCTTTCAATGATTTTGTAGGCTTAATACCCCTTAATTGATAACTTTCTGCCTTAACTAGCTAGAATATATTTCTAGCCTTAAACTAGTAAGGGTGTGTTCTATAGCCTGCAACTAAGAAACCTGACAGACAGGGATAGTTTGGATTTGCGGGCTCAGAGAAGGTGACTTCAAAGACACAAGATGTGCACAGGTCAGAGAAACTGCTCATTTACATGACTTTATAATTGTAGCAATAGAGAGAGCCAAAGGTAAGGGAGGTATTTCAGGTCCACATATGACATGAAAAGCCTTTAGAGACAGAGAAAATACAACTTAGGTATCTCTGTAGCTATACAAGAATATTAAAAAATAACTGAAGAAAGTTAATGGTCCCTTCATCACCAAATCAAAGAATTAGTAATTACTATGAGATGGAATCAACTTGATGGGCACACAACAATATACTTGAAGCCAGGGTCTGAAAATGAGGAACTTTGAGGGCTGGAGGGCAGACTGCACAGGAAAGAGTTAACATAGACCTGAGGTTAGTATTTTTAGAAGGGCCCGCTTGTGGGGCTGACCTTTGGCTGGTGTCTAGGAATTTGGCTTTCCAATGTTTCCTACTTTAATAGGACTGTTTTGCCCACCTGTGGCACTACACCTGGTTTTCTTCTGAGAGACTGAAATTTCTATAGCTGTGGTTGGTTGTTTTGCCTATGTGACCAGCTCCCAATAAAATCCCTGGACTTTGAGCCTTAACCCTTTTGTGACCTCTGGGACATATATCACCCACCTCTATTTCCTGCCTCTGGGGTTTATTGGGAAGTTGCTTTCCCACTGATTGTGCATGTCACTGGCAGGTGGAGACCCACATGACAGTTTGAAATGCAAAAAAAAGGGTGTGTGCTGCAAATTACTGTTTTTACATGGTATTGTATGAGGTGGTGCTGAATCAATGTTTTGGGTATGAAAAATATGGATTTTGATTTAAAAAATTGGGGGAGGGGACATATATGTCTCACCAGACTCGGGGTGGGGGGTAGAATTAGTGGGATACATATATCCCTCTGAACCCTGAGGACAGAATTTGTGGGATGAGGCAAGGAAAAAAACTATATAGTAAATTACCTACCAAAAATTCAAACATACTCAAAGACTCAGTATGCATTCCATTAATGAAAACACATGGTAACAACAAAAAATTCAAAGCAGAAAACAATTGGGCCTTGTTAAGCAAGCCTTCCTAGGCAGAAACATTGCACATGTATTGGGGCATTTCATTCCTTAAGGAAGAATTGTATCCTATTTGACCCTACTCGTGGGAGGGAAAATACAGTTGGGAGTACTAACTGTACTAACTCTTCTAGTTTATCACTGAACATATAGGTGGTTTTGGGACCCCTGAAACATGTACTTTTAGCCATCTCTTTATTTTTAATATTTCTGAATTAGTTTGGTTTAGGTGTGTTTTTGGAAAAAGCAAATAGCTGGATATTGTTTGTTGAGCCAAACTGAAAATCTTCTATTAGTAGGTGATTTAAGCCCATTCAAGGAGCCCTGGTGACACAGCGGTTAAGTGCTTGGCTGTTAACTGAATGGTCAGGAATTAGGAACCACCAGCTACTCTGTGGGGAGAAAGATGTGGCAGTCTGCTTCCATAAGAATTGCAGTCTTGGAAACTCTATGGGGCAGTTCTATCCTGTTCTACAGGGTAACTATGAGCTGGAATTGACTTGATGGCAGTGGGTTTGGTTTTGAGTTTAAGCTCATTCAAATTTATTGTTATGTATGATATATTTGGTCTCAACTCTATCAGATTTTATAATTATGTGTATTATATTTGGTATGTTTGTCTATAAAATGTACATTATTTAATCATTTATTAAAAAATTTGGCAAAGTACTAGCTTTCTATTGCTGCATAATAAATTACCATAAATTATCAGCTTAAAATAATATCCATTTTTTACAGTTCTGTAGCTCAGATGTCTAGCACATTAAATTTATAGGTTATGCTGCAAAAAATTGACATCTTGATAATATTAAGTCTTCCCATCGATGAACACAGGCTATTTCTCCATATATTTAGACCTACTTCGATTGATCAGTTTTGTAGTTTTCTTCATATCTGTCTTGTGCCTATCACTTTAGATTTATACCAAAGTATTTTTCTTTGTTTTAATGTAAATGGTGTTGTCTTTTTAATCTCAAATTCCAATTGTATATAGGAAAGCAATTGGCTTTTGAATAGTAACCTTATATTCTGCAGCCTTGCTATCGTATTACTGATTATTAGTTCCAGGAGTTTTTTTTGGTCAATTATTTGGGTTTTCTGCATAAACAATCATGTCATCTAAGAACTTTTATTTCTTCCTTCTCAATCTGTATATGTTTTATTTCCTTTTCTTGTTTTATTGCATTAGCTAGGGTTCCTAGAATGATCTTGAATCAAAGTGGTGAGAGAAGACATTCTTGTTTTGTTCCTGATCTTAGGGGGAAAGCATCTAGTTTCTTTTCATTAAGTATGATGTTGGTTGCATTTTTTTTTTTTTTTTGGTAAATATTCTTAATCAAGTTGAAAAAGATCCTGTCTGTTCCTAGTTTGATGAGAGTTATTTTTTAAAATTTTACCGTGGTTAGAAAAAAAAATTTATATATATATACACACACACACATATATACTTTGCCAATTTTAACCATTTTTAAGTGTACAATTCAGTGACGTTAATTACTTTCACCATGTCGTGATACCGTCACGAGTATCCATCACCCCAAACAGAAACTCAGGATGTCTTCAGCAATAACTCCCATTCTCTCTTCTTTCCAGTCCCTGATAACCACTAACAACCTTTTGTTTGTAGGCATTTGCCTAACTTAGATATTTCATATAAGCAGTACCATACAATATTTATCCTTTTGTGACTCTCTTTCTTCACTCAGCATGCTTTCAAGATTTATCTATTTCATTGCATGCATCAGAATTTCATTTCCCTTTATGGCTGAATAATATTCCATTGTGTTTATACCCCACATTTTGTTTATCCATTCATCTGTTGATGGACATTTGGGGCATTTCCACCTCTTGACTATTGTGAATATTGCTGCAATGAACATTGATATACACATATCTATTTGAGTACTTGCTTTCTATATGAGTGCTTGCTCTTGAGTATTACTGAGTTTTTATCATGAATGGGTGTTAGATTTTTGTCAAATGCCTTTTTTGCATCTATTGACATGATCATAGGATTTTCATTCTTTAGCCTGTTGTGAAAAATTACATTGATTTTCAAAAGTTGAACCAGCTTTAAATAGCTCTGAATGCCTAGGAAAAATCCTATTTGATTGTGGTGTTTAATTCTTTTTATAGATTGTTGGATTCAATTTGCTAATATTTTATTGAGGACTGCTATATCTATGTTTATAAGAGACATTGGTTTGTAGTTTTCCTTCCAAGTAAAGTCTGTCTGATTTTGGAACTGGGTAATGCTGGCCTTGTAGAAGGAGGTGTTCCCTCTGTTTCTATTTTCTTTAACAGATTATAGAGGACTGGTATAATTTCTTCTTTAAATGTTTGATAAAATTCACCAGTAAAACCAAACGGCCCTGGTGCTGTTTTGGAAGGTTATTAATTGCATCTTCAATTTCTTTAATAGATATCCAGCACCAGGTGTCATCGAGTTGACTCCAACTCATGGCGAACCCATGTGTGTCAGAGTAGAACTGTACTCCACAGGGTTTTCAGTGACTGATTTTTCGGATAGGCCTATTCAAATTATCTATATCGCCTAATGTGTTATGGATTGAATTGTGCCCCCCAAAAGATATGGTGAAGTCCTAACCGCTGAACCTATGCATGTGACCTTGTTTGGGGAAATATGGTCTTTCTTTGAAGTTGCTATCAGGTAAATCATACTGCTGTGTCCTAGTCCTAGTCTCTTCTGAGCGGTTATGTTATGTTATAAAAGGAAAGAACAGACAGGGAGACAAAGTAACACAAAGGAGGTAGACACCATGTGAAAATAAATCTAAAAGCCAAGGAATGCCCAGGGCTATCAAAAGTTGAAAGCATCTTCCCTTAGAGAGGACAGAGAGAAAGCATGGTCCTGCTGATGCCCTGGATACAAACTTTGTACCTCCAGAACTGTGAGAAAATAAATGTTCTATAAAGCCACCCACTTTGTGGTATGTTGTTAGGGCAGTCCTAGGAATCTGAAACAGCAAATTCTGGTAAATTGTGTCTTTCAAGGAATTGGCCCATTTCGTTTATCAAATCTGTGGGCATAGAGTTGTTCATCATATTCCTTTATTATTATTTTCTTTTTAAAATCCCTGGGATCAGTTGTGGAGGTCCTCTTTCATTTCTGATATTAGTTATTTGTGTATTCTCACCTTTCTTCTTGATTAGCCTGGCTAGAGGCTTATGAGCTTTATTGGCCTTTTCAAAGAATCAGGTTTTGGTTTCATTGATTTTTTCTGTTTTCCATTTCATTGATTTCTACTCTAGTTTTTATCACCTTTTTCCTTCTTCTTACTTGGATTTAATTTGCTCATCTTTGTCCAATTTCCTAAGTTTGGTTTGGAAGATCAGATTATTGATTTTAGATCTTCTTTTTTAATATATGCATTCAATGCTATATATTTTAAGCACTGCTTTTACTGCATCCCCAAAATTTTGATAAGTTGTATTTTCATTTACTTCAAAATATCTTTTATCTTTGAGACTTCTTCTTTGACCCATGTGCTATTTGTAAGTATGTTGTTTAACTTCAAAATATTTTCGGACTTTCTAGCTGCTGTTGTTCTTCTGTTCTTGATTTCTAGTTCAGTTGCGCTGAACTCTGAGAACATAATTCAAAAGATTTCTATTCTTTTAAATTTATAAGGTATGTTTTATGTCCCAGGGTATGGTCTATGTAAGCTTGAGAAGAATGTGTATTTGTCTTTTGTTAGATAAATTATTATATAAATGTCAATAAGATTCAGTTGATTGGTGGTGCTGTTCAGGTCAACTACATCCTTACTTTCTGCCTACTGGGTTTGTCAATTACTGATGGAGGGGTGTTGAAGTTTCCAGCTATTTTGGTTCTCTGGTGTTAGACATACACGTTAAGGATTGTTACTTCTTCTTTGAGAACTGATCCCTTTACTATTATATAAAGCCCCTCTTTTTCCCTGATAAGTTTCCTTGCTCTGAAGTCTGCTTTATCTGAAATTAATATAGCTATTCCAGCTTTCTTTTGATTTGTGTTAACATGGCAGATCTTTCTCCATCCCTTAATTAAAAAAAATAGTGTTCGAGTCAACTCCAATTCACTCGACGGCACCGGGTTCTGGGGAGTGTTAAATATTTATAACAAAGGTTTGCCATTTTAGCCATTTTTAAGTGTACAATTCAGTGACATTAATTACTTTTTACCATGTTGTGCTACCATCACCACCATCCATTTCCAAAAGTTTTTCATCACCTCAAACAGAAACTTAGTACCCCTTCAGTAATAACTCCCTCCTCCATTCAGTCTCTCATACCTAAACCTTTGTCTCTCTATATTTACCTATTATAGATCTTTCATATAATTGGAATAATACAGTATTTGTCTTTTTGTGTCTGACTTATTTTACTCAGCATGTTTTCAAGTTCATCCATGTTGTGGCACGTATTAGAACTACATTTCTCTTTATGGTTCAATAATATTCCTGTAAAAATGGTGTGGCAGAGGTGGCAGTGTCGGCATCTAACCTCCCCTAACTTCACAAGGAGGAAGGAGGATTAAGAACTGCCCAAGGCTGACTGCTATGCGGCAGTGGTCAGACATGCCTCCTCTCTCCACCACCTTTACCAATTCTGACACCAACTGTCCCTTCCATGGTACTCTCTACTTCTCTTCCGAGTTTAATAATTCATTGCAATGACCACACAGAACTCACAGACAATATCCACAATTACGGGGTTTATTAAGAAGTAACAGGTCACAGTCATCTCTGTGGTGCAATCGGTTAGTGGGTTAGGATGTTAACAAAAAGGTTGATGGTTCGAGTCCACCCAGGGATGCATCTCAGATTTGGAGTCCTGATGCCATAGTGGTTAAGAGTTATGGCTGCTAACCAAAAGGTCAGTGGTTTGAATCCACCAGTCACTCCTTGGAAACCCTATGCAGCAGTTCTACTCTGTCCTATAGGGTTGCTATGAGTTGGAATTGACTCCAAGGCAATGGGTTTGTTTTTTTGTTTTTGTTTAATAGGTTACAATTCAGGTTCAGGAATGCTCAGGATACAGTTCTTTGGACAGCTTATTCTCAGCCATGCCTGCAGACAGGACGTTCTCTGGCCCCTCTGCCTCTGCCCTGCTTGGGCAAGTGTTACAAAGCTCTTTTAGCTCTGCTGACAATTGCCTAGAGGCACCCCACTCCGGTAGTAAGCCTCAGCCTGAAGGTGCTCAGCTCTAGCTCCATGGGCTCCACCAAGTGCCTAGAGGCACCCCACTTCGCCTGCAAGCCTCTTGCCTGAAGGCACTCAGCTTTCTCACTCTGTGGGCCCGGCCATCTCCTGCCAGTTTCCTGGTTCTGCTGCCACTGTTTCTCGCCGTCTTCAGTGTTACAGCTATCTCTCATGGTCTCCTGGTTCCAGGAGCTTCTCAGTGCAGCGATCCTGGGTCCAAAGATGCACTGCACTCCTGGCTCTTCTTCCTTGGTGGTGGCGAGATCCTCTCTTCCCACCTCTGGGAGGGCTCATTTTAAGCCTAGCAGGATAGCAAAGCCGACCAATCCCTTCCTTAAGGTTCCATAGACCTTATTCACATGGTTCCACCTCCACACAGGTGCTATGAACTTTATTTGCATTGTTACCAAGCTATCCAATCCCCTTGGTGGGCCACAGTTGACTTATTTGATTAACAATCACTTGGGTGGAAGTTACAAGACCATGGCAAGAAAGGCCATATAAAAGCAATCCATCATATCACAATTCCATTGTATGCATATTCATTTTATTTATCCATTCATCTCTCGACGGATATTTGGAGTGTGCCTTAGTTATCTAGTGTTGCTATAACAGAAATACCAAAAGTAGATGGCTTTAACAAATGAAAATTTATTCTCTCCCAGTTTAGGAGCCTAGAAGTTTGAATTTAGGGCACCAGCTCTAGGGGAAGGTTTTCTCTCTGTTGGCTCTGGGGCAAAGTCCTTGTCTGATTTCAACATCTGTGGGCCCGGTATTCCTTGGAGATCTCCATGTGTGTTGGCATCAATATTTTCCTGGGTCTAGGAGGTTCTCAGAGCAGGGACTCTAGCCCAAAGGCAGTGCTCCACTCATGGCTCTTTAATCTCGGTAGTAGTGAAGCCCCTCCCCTCTCTGCTTGCTTCTCTCTCTTTTTATCTCTTGAAAGATAAAAGGTACAAGATTCAAGCAAGGATGTGACCTGAGTAAGGGTGTGACTTAAGGCAGTGAGGGCATGACTTGAGTAAGGGAGTGACTTGAGTAAGCATGTGACTTGAGTAAGGCTGTGACTTTAACCATGCCCTTACCTATCAAGGATACAGCCCACACTAATCCAGCCTTATTAACATATAGAGGTTTAGGATTTACAACACATAATTACACAATACCATAAAATGGAGGACAACTACATCATATCACAAAATGTAGGATAATTACCTAATACTGGGAATCGTGGCCTAGCCAAGTTGACAAATATTTAATATTTGTGGGGGACACAGTTCTACTGATGATAGGGTGTTTCCATCTCTTGGCTATTGTGAACAATGCTGCAATGAACACTAGTGTACACATAATCTGTTTGAGTCCCTGTTTTCAAGTCTCTTGGGTATATCCTAGAAGTAGGATTGCTGGGTCATACAGTAATCCTGTTTAACTTTTTTTTTTTTTCATTTTTTATATTTTGTTCCTTTTGCTTTTTTTTTTTTTTTTGCTTTAACAAAGAGAAATTTATTCTCTTACTGTCTAGTTGGCTACAAGTCCAAATTCAGGGTGCCACCTCCAGGAGACAGCTTTCCCTATCTGTCGGCTCTGGAGGAAGGTCCTTTGTCATCATTCTTTCCTTGGCTTGGGAGCATCTCAGCACAGGAACCTCAGGTCTGAAGGATGTGCTCTGCTCTTGGCCTGCTTTCTTGGTGGTATGAAGTTCTCCTATATTTTATTCTTGTTGTTGTTGAGAATATACACAGTAGCACAATCTACGCTTAACTTTTTGAGGAACAACCAAACTGTTTTCAGTGACAGCTACACTAGTTATTACAGCACCATTTACTGAAGAGACTTCTTTCCCCCACTGAATGGACTTGAAAAGCATTGGCCATACGTGTATGGGTTTACTTCTGAACTCTCAATTTTACTTGAGATTGGTCTACATGTCTATTGCTTACGCTAGTATCACACTGTTTTGATTACTGTAGCTTTATATTTGAAACTGGGGAATGTGATTCCTCCTATTTTGTTCTTTTTCGAGATTGTTTTAGTTATTCGGTTGTTGTTAGGTGCCATTGAGTCAGTTCCAAATTATAGCGACCCTATGTACAACAGAACAAAACACTGCTTGTTCCTGTGCCTTTTTCAAGGTCTCTGCATTTCCGTATGAATTTGGGGATTGGCTTTTCAATTTCTGCAAAAAATGTTGTTGGAACTTTGATAGGGATTGCATCGAATCTGTATAATACTAAGTCTTCCAATTCATGAACACAGGATGTCTTTCTGTTGATTTATTAATTTCTTTCAGCAGTATTTTCTAGTTTTCATCGCACAAGTCTTTCACCTCTCTAGTTAAATTTATTCCTAAATCCCTGCACTGCAGTTCCTGGGTTACGAACGAGATCCATTCCTGAATGTGTCTTTAAGAATTTGTAGGTGAGTCAGAACAAGTGCATACAGTTATTATTTAGCCTTACTTTTGTGCAAGAAAAGGCTTGAACTTTTAGATGATTTAAAAGTTTTGTATTCAGCAAGTGAAGGTGATTGTGACAAAGAATTTGTTTCAATTAGGGATTACTTCAATCCTTTCAAAGTGAGGGCAAATTTACATGACATTAAAGGGCAAGTACCAGTTAGTTGCCTGTACTTCATTCTTTTAGATGCTATTTTAAGTAAGATTGTTTTCTTTTCAGATTGCTCACTGTTGGTATATTGAAACAGAACTAATTCATTTTTGTGTGTTGACCTTGTATTCTATTTTGTTGAGTTTGTTAGTTTAGTAGTTTTCTTGTGAATTCTTTGGGATTTTCTACATATAAGATCATAATTTTTTTTAAGATCGTAATATGTGAATAGAAACAGTTTTACTTTTTCCTTTCCAATTTGGATATACATATATACATATATTTCTTTTTGTTTCCTAATTGCTCTGGCTAGTACTTATAGTACAATGTTGAATAATAACCAAAGCCAAACCCACGGCCACTGAGTTGATTCCAACTTACAGTGATCCTACAGGACAGAGTAGAACTGCCCCATGGGTTTCCAGGGCTGTAAATCTTTATGAAAGCAGACTGCCACATCTTTTTCCCTAGAATCCTTGTCTTGTTCCTGGTCTTAGGAGAAAAGCTTTCAGTTTTGCACCATTACGATGTTATGTTTTGACTCATAGTGACCCTATGTACAACAGAACTAAACACTGCCCAGTCCTGTGCCATTCTCACAATCATTGTTATGCTTAAGCCCACTGTTGCAGCCGCTGTGTCAATCCATCTCATTGAGTCTTCCTCGTTTTCACTGACCCTCTACTTTGCCAAGCATGACGTCCTTCTCCAGGGACTAGTCCCTCCTGATAACATGTCCAAAGTATTTGAGATGAAGCGTTGCCATCCTCGCTTCCACTTATTTCTTGTCAACCACTCTTCTTTTCTTTATGTAGATTTGAGTTTCTGACCTATATAATTTTTCTTCTCTCTGAAGAACTTCTTTGAACATTCTTATAAGGCAGGTCTACTGGTGACAAATTCCCTCAATTTTTGTGTTAAGGATAATTTTGCTGGATACAGAATTCTAGGCTGGTAGGTTTTTTTCTTTCAACATTTTAAATATTTCATTTTTATCTCTTCTTGCTTGCATCACTTCTGAAGAGAAATCCAGTGTAATTCTGATGCTTGTTCCTCTGTAGATAATGTCCCCACCTCCCCCCACCACCCCAGCTTCTTTCCCGGGTTTCTTCTTCTCTGATTTTCTGCAGTTTGAATATGATATACTTAGGCGTAGATTTTTAGGTACTCATCCTGTTTGGTGTTATCTGAACTTCCTGGACTTGTAATTTGGTGTCTTTTAATAATTTTATAATATGTCTACCTCTGGGGCCTCAGCTTCATCCTCTGAGCAATCAGTTCCATCTTTTGAGCTAATGATTCTCCCAGTGAGCCACTCTTCTTTTGACAAAAGGTACCACATATTTGCTGCTGAGAAATTCAGTTTTATCAGCCTGCTTCCTGCTAGTAGAACAGTCTTCTTTTATTGTGTACTTTTTCGGTCCTTTCTAACGTGAGCTGGCAGTGTTTCTGCTGATACAATGTTCTCAAGAACCTTGTAGGCTTGGCATGGATTTCACGGGGGTTCACACCATGAGATAAAAGGATCCTGAACTGATTTTATAATCTCTTTTCCATTGTTAGCTTCTGATCAGATGGTTGAGGGACAACAGCCTTAGACTTCCTAGACACCTCTGGTTTGACAGAGGTCTATGATGCACACCTTTAATATCTCGTGACTGAATTACTCTGACCATTTGATCTTTCAGAGTTTATAGCTAAAAGATGTACTGTCTCAGCCTTTTCTCTATGCCACACTTTGAAAAGCCATTTCTGGTTAGCCCAAGACAGGAACCATTCTCGAAGCCAACTCTTCAGACAGGGATTGGACCGGACTACAACAAAGAAAATGATACTGGTGAGAAGTGGGCTTCTTGGATCAAGTAGACACATGAGACTATCTGGGCAGCTCCTGTCTGGAGGGGAAATGTGAGGGCCGAGGGGGACAGAAGCTGGCTGAATGGACATGGAAACACAGGGTGGACAGAAGGAATGTGCTGTCTCATTAGGGGGAGAGCAACTAGGATTATACAGCAAGGTGTATATAAGGTTTTATATGAGAGGCTGACTAGATTTGTAAACTTTCACTTAAAGCACAATTAAAAAAAAAAAGCCATTTCTGAATTTTAACATCTTTTGTCAAATCAAGTCCTGGTTCCTTTTTTAAATGCAGTTTTCCCTTAAATTATCTTCTTCCTCTTGCATTTTACTATAAGCAGCAACAACAATTCAATGTTCCTGATTAAGTTTCCATTTGAATCTCTTCTCCCTATGCCTTGTAATTTATCCTTCGCTTATGATAATTTTGTCGTTTTCTTCCATTTCTTTCCTGAGCTGAATCAACTTTTTTCATTTCTTTTTCTGGTCCACTCCTGTTGTTAGTTTTTGATGTCTAATTCAAGGGATTTTTTCATATCCTCAAATGCTTTTTCATGTATTTTAATTGTTCGAAGTTCAGACTTAGAGTTTTCTTCTGCTTCATATTTGCTTTAGGGAGAAAAACTTCCTTAGTTGTTTGTCAGAAGTTTCATTCCCTGATTTCAGCAATAGTCCTCTATGGGTTTTACTTTTCTCTTGTTCATTTTGTGATACTGTGGTGTTGAACAAAATTTTTAGTTTAATGATGCCCTTTCCTGTCAGCCTAGCAAAGTCCAGATACTTTAACAGGGTTTTTTTGGGTGAAGGAGGGGCTGTGAATTTTTCACATTTTCTCTTATTTTTCCTTTTACCATCTAATTGCCAAATATCCCTTCTTCCTTCTTTTTTTCCTATTTTCTCCCCTAGAAGGTATACATTTGGAATATTGTTCCTTTAAATCATACTTGCTCCTTTAAACAGATATTGTCTCTTTACCCTGCATCACTGACCCTTTAAATGGCACCTACTTTGAAATCACTTTATGCAGTTCTGCTCTTATCTGTCCAGTTGTTATAATTGTTATTTTCAGATTCAGGTGGTTTTAATCTTTCTGTTGGTCACTGCAACTGTCTCTTAGACCTCTGCTGGAGTAATTCTGGGTCTGCCTCTGCTTGCCACAGAACCTCCTAGTAGAGCAGAAGTGGAATAGAGCAGGTGGGATCTGGTATGCTGGGATTTGTTGCCTTTTCTCTTTTTACTCATAGGTACTTTGCATAGTTGGCATTCTCTGTCTCCAAGCAATGTTCAGAGTTTGGTTTTGGTAGAAATATCCTGGTTGTGGAGTTACATACTTCATACTGACTGGGGAGGAGGTTTTGGGAAGTTGCTTAGCACGCACCCACCAATGACTTCTGCTACTTTGTTTCTTTAACCCTCTTGATACATCACCTTCTCCAGAACAACAAAAAAAGTGAAAAAAACTGATTTTAGACTTATGATTATTAAATTTAAAATTATAAGATGTTTTGGTTAAATTTATAAACAGTATTAGAATGTTTAGCAAGGTTAGATTCATTATAAGTTTAATTACCTGAGTTGCTTAATTCCTTGGGTGGGTTCTGCCTTATAAGGGTTATCAGTTTTCTAGACATTTGAAATGCTTAATAATAGGTAGAATATGTTAAATTTATAAATGCAATTTAAAATGTTTACAGTTATTTAATTACTTGGGGCTTTAAATCGAAGTGACAGTTTAAGGAAAACTTGGTCTGCTTTAACTTGAGTTGATTAAACATTAGTCAAAAGAAAATAACTTCTTATTATTTATATATAACTTCCTAGATTTATAAAGAGAGTAACAAGGCATGCCTGTTGAATGGCAAGACCTGCCTGATTGAATCCATGAGTATAGGAAGTAACAGGACAGAAGTTTGTGTAAGAATGGTGAGATAGGATAATGGGTGGTCTTGGTGGTTAGATCTGCCCCTGCCCTATTCTATATAACTTCATCTCTAAAACTCACCACTTCTCCAAAATACACCACGGTGTTTTGTGCCTTATTCATTGTTCTAGGCACTGGGGAAAACAACATAAAGTCCCTGCCCTCAGGATGCTTCTATTATAGAAAAGAGACAAATTTAAAAAGCAACTAGATAAATACATTATTTCAAGTGGTGATAAGACCTATGAGAATTAAAAAAAGGCAGTATAATAGAAGAGAGAATGATAGTAAAGGCTAGGCTTCTCTGAAGTTGTGATATCTAATCAGACATCTGAATGAAGTGAGGGAGAGACACATTATAGAGTCTACAGGAAATTGGCTCCAAGAAAGATAATTCTAGAAAATTGCAAAGGCCTTCAAGCAGGGTGAAAACAAGATGAGGACACATCATACAGGGACTTGTGGGTCATGACAGACAATATGGATTTTATTATAAATGTGATGAAAAGGCATTGAAGCATGCTTTTCAGCCTGCTTAAGCTGCCTTTCTCCTCCTGTTTATCCTGCTAACTCCCATTTGTCTTTCAAAATCTAACATCACTTCCTCTGGAAAACCTTGATTCCTCAGGTAAGATTAATCATCTCTTCTTCGGTGCTACCTTTGAGAAATAATAGATTACTGACCTCCTTTCACACTTCTGAGTTGCTGTTGAGTCGATTCCAACTCATGGGGACCTCCTGTGTGTCAGAGTAGAGCTGTGCCCATAGGGTTTTCAAGGCTGTGACCTTTCAGAAGCAGATTGCCATGCCTGTCTTCCGAGGTGCCTGTGGGTGGGTTCTAACCACCAATCTTTGTGTTGCAAGTGGAGCACTTAACCATTTGTACCACCCTTCTCCAAACCCAAACCCGTTGCTGTGGGGTCCATACCAACTCATAGGGACTGTATAGGACAAAGTAGAAGAGCTCCATAGGGTTTCCAGGCTACAAAACTGTATGGAAGCAGACTGCCACATCTTTCTCCCGGCCGGTGGGTTCCAGCTGCTGATGTTTTGGTTAGCAGCTCAGCGCTTAACTATTGCGCCACCAAGGCTCCTTACTACCTTTCTAGGGACCTAGTATTTTTATTTTTTCACAGATCGTCTTTTTCATCTCTGTAGCCTGAGGGTCTAGCATAGTGGTGGGTGCTAAATAAACATCCTATAAAGGAAAAACTCTAACCCATTCAATGGTGCAAGCCTTGACTCTTGACCAGTTCAGGTGCTGTGCAAGGAGGCGCTTAGTAACTGTGGCCCTGGGAGGCTAGCTACATCATTTCCCCAGCTATCAGAGGACGGATTGGGGTTTCAAGGATACTCTCTTGGACAAGAGTGCCTCTCCGGGGACCCAACCTCCCAACTGTCATGTGTCTGCTGTCTCTCCTTTGCATGCTTTTGCCCATTCTTTGGGGCCCCCTGGTGGGATCGGGAGGTACCTTTGGGCTTCCCAGTTCTGCCCCCGAGCACTCCTTCCCAGCAAACCCTTCCCGGGCCGTGTCACACACACAGCTCTCCCTCTTTCCTCCTTAACAACGGAAGTCACAGAAGCGATGCCCACTCCTATACCGGCTCCAGCTTTGTGCCGCCGATTTCGCACACCATACCCCCCACTCCTTTCTTGTACTCCATCCCGCCTCTCCCACAGTCACCCTCCCACGGCTGCCCGCCCCCACTCACCTAGGATGCGGGTGATCCCGAGGGTCAGTTTCTCCAGGTGCGGCTTGCTGCCGCTCAGCAGTGGGGGCGACTTCTCCTCCATGGCTCGTGTCCCCGTTCCGCGCGCGGCCGGGAGAGCGGGACCGGGGGGGGACCGGCGAGGAGAGCAGCGCGGTGGGAGGGCGGGACCCCGCCTCAGTGCCTCAGCGGTCGAGTTCGCGGCATGCCGGGAGTTGTAGTTTTCAGCTCCTGAGAGCGCGGCGGAGATGGGGTTTCCCAGCTTGTCTGGGAGAAGTAGTTCCGGGGAACTGTCATTCCCGCGTCCCCGGCCTGGGCTCCACACCACGCCTTCGGGTCGCACCCTGTCCTCCGCCCGGACCTTCTCGCCCGGCCGGGGCCGGCCGTGCAAGCGGGGGCGGGTCTCCGCGCCGTGCGGCCAATGGGGGCTGAGCCTGGAGGCCGGGGCGGGACGGCCTCGGCGCGACGGCCCGAGTGGCGGTTGTTTCAAGATGGCGGACGTGGCGGCCCCTTCCCTCCCGAGCGCTGCGGCGTTCTGGAGTCGGGACTGTATCCTTTGCCCGCCTGGCAAGGGGCGCTGGCGCCCTACCCGAGCGGCGAGGGGCTACGGGCCGTGTGGGACTGTTGAATGCGCGCTAACCTAGGGGGCGGGGACGTTCTGTCCGGCTTCAGTCTAGTTGCGGGGCTTGCCCCTTGCTGGGACATTAGGTGGCAGAGAGCCTGATAGTACCTCTAGGCTGGACTTTTAGGTGTGAGGGCACAGCTCAGATGGTGAACTCTGGAAAGGTGGCGTAGAGTTGTGGCCCAGCCTGGGGGTGAGGGATGGGGGCTCCCTCTGGCCGTGGCGACCCTGCAGACAAGCCTGTGCGGAGTGAGGTTGAGGGAAAGATGGGTGTTGGCTGGACAGGGACAGCTGCTAGCTGGGCTTGTAGCTTTTTTGTATTGGTTTAGGAGTGCCCTTCGTCTGTACTGCTAGGTGCGAGTCTGGATCTTGTTGAACTTCGAGTGGCCTGTTGTCAGTGAGGATTTATTTCTTAATGGGGTTTGACGAGGGGCGTGGGGCTTGGTGACATGGCCCGGTGGTGCTGGTTACAGAGTAAGAATCGTTGTGTCTGGAAGTAGTGTTGATTTATTTGAAGATTGTGTGTCACCCCTGGCAGGGATTGAAGTTCTTGGATTCTTTGGAAGTGGAGAAACTGTGGAGCTTTTTAGGCCTGTGATAATACTCCCAGTTCAATTCCTATGATGAAATGTTTGTGTGACAGGAGTGGTTCTTTAGCGTAAGGTAGACTGCCCCAGCCTGAGCTTTGGTTCGGATAATTTACTTCCTGTAAGTTTAGAGAGGTGTTACATGAAAGAGGGTGGTTAAGCAGTATTTTGAGTGCCTGCAGAGGTGAGTCTTGATGTCTGTTTGCTGGGATTATTTATGGTATTGGTTGACGCATTGCTGTTGTCTTTGCCAGGTTCATTCTTTGAACATTCTACTTAGTTCCCAGTGAGATTTTTAGAATTGTATGATCAGTTTCTCTTAAGTTACTAAGATCCAAGTTTCGTGCCCTAGAGAAGGATATTTTTGCATTGGAGGCTGGTCAATGTTTATATTATCCGCTTACTAACCGAACGTATTACCCGTCTCTGATAGGTTGGTGAGAATCAAATGAGATCATTTACATACACTGTGGATGAAAGCACCTAGTGCATTAAGCAAGTTAAATATTTTTTTTCCTTTACCTATTCCTAAGGATGTAAAGGGAGTGTGTGCGTTGGGAACAACTGAGCTGGATTAGGAAGTCAGGAAATTGGTCTGGGTCTTTTCTCATGAAAACTGCTCCTGAGTTCTGATAGGATTTTGTGTTGGTGGAGATACTTGAAAGTTATTAGCTTACAATGTGCTTCTTTGTTGTAATCATTTCAGGCACCACTTAACGTGGTTTTTATTATTATTCTTTAACTTTCTCTTATGACCAGTGGTATCGTTCTGATACAGAATAAATGGTTGGGAAGGGGCAGTATTTTGCAGTGGAACTGAATAAGTCAGTTAACAGTTCATGGACTGAACGCATGCTCTTGGTCTTAGAAGCGTTGTACTCTCACTTACTGATATAGTCGCATTCCTCCCTATTTCATGTAGAAGCCACATATTCTCCCTTATCTCTTATATTTTCCCTTACTCTTGACATTAATGTGAAACACTCATCTTCTCTTTGAAATTGAGGAAAATGGTGGCGATTACATCCTACAAAAATTCGGATGTATGAAAAGAATTGCAAGGTTACAGTATCACCTCAGTTTCCCCAGCCTATTCTATATAATGACTTAATTAACCTCCAGCTTCAGATATTTCATTTTAAATCTCTGTAGGGTATAAAGGCAACCCTGGTGGCATAGTGGTTAAGTACTACGGCTGCTAACCAAGAGATTGGCAGTTTGAATCCACCAGGCGCTCCTTGGAAACTCTATGGGGCAGTTCTACCCTGTCCTCTAGCGTCGCTATGAGTCAGAATCGACTCGACGGCAGTGAGTTTTGGTTTTTTTTTTTTGGATAGAGCATAAAAGCAACGTCAAATGTAAATTGGTATTGACTGTTTTCTAAAAAGTATAATGATAGTTATGAATCATTTGGATTTAGTCATGTGTTATTGGATCTTTATTTCCTTTCTTGTCAGATTCCCCAGACCATCCAAGAGCCTTTATAATAAAACTTCTAATAGAAAAAGATCAAAAAGTGTGTACCTGTAATCTGGTATTCTTCTCACACTATTGAAGAAAGATTTTCACTGCTTTGACTAAACAATTAGGGAAATGCGATTGGGAGACTTCCCAATTCTAGATGTTTCCATCATGTGAGGACAGATCATCTGTGACTGAATATCACCCTTTTTTACTGCTGTTCTTGTGAGTTATGCACCTTCTGCAAGTATGATTCATCACTGGTGCCTTGCACATCTACCTTAACACCTCATGTGTAAAAACAATGAGTATGCCCTGTTGTCATTTTATGAGTTAAATCTCTGAGTAAAATACACCCCTTCAGCAATAGGTTGCTTTCCTCCTTCACTGAAATTCCTAGTAATGAGAAAATTTAGTACTTCTCCACCATCAAAATTTGATTGCTTAAATGCACTCAAGCGTTTTATTATTAACAGTATTAGTAACTTGATATTAACAAGAATGAACTACAAGGGACCTAGTGAAAACATTGTAATAGCCATTGAGTTTTTAATTAAAGAGAGACAAAGACTTTATGCAGTTGTTAAAATAACATTGTTCTGTGCTGGCAAGTCTATTCCAGCGCAAAGCGACCATAGATAAAAGAGTATAACTGCCACATAGGGTTTCCAAGGCTGTAATCTTCACGGAAGCACATTTCCAAAGAAAGCAGAACTAAGATGGCATATAGAACCCAACGTTCAGTTCAATATACATTGTGTATATATTGTATATCTTTGGCTTTCCCATAAAATATACATTTGTTGGGAAACTCTTTTTCAAGAAGGTAAATATTTCGGTTCTTATGATAATGAGGTAAAAATAGGTTAACAACTGAGTGGAAAGGTTGGATGGAGGGAATTTCAGATATCTTTAGTCTTGTTTTTAAAGACTTGTTGAGCTCAGTTTAGAGTGTTTTGTATTTGAAAAAAAAAAATTGGCATGGATGTAGGTAGAAGTAAAAAGTTTGCCTGCATACTGTGAATGGCATAATGGAAGATAACATTTAAAGTTGTTGGACAGTGTCTCACAAAATTAAATGTCAAAAAATGTTTCATTTTTCATAGATGGCTTACTATTAACCCATTGCCGTCAAGTTGATCCTGACTCGTAGCGACCCTACAGGACAGAGTAGAACTGCCCCATAGGGTGGCAGAGTGTTTAAGGGCTGGGCTGCTAACCAAAAAGGTTGACAGTTCAAATCCACAAGCAGGTTTTGGGATGAAGGTTAGGACTTCAGTTTTAAACATGTTGAATGTGAATACCTTTTCTACATCCAAGTGGCAAGTCTGGTTTAGGGATAGCCTCTTACTAGAGATTAATTTGGCAGACATCAGCATACTGATGATATTTAAAGACATGAGACTGAATGAGGTCACCAAGGGAATGAGTAGGTAAAGATTCAAGGAATGTACCTTGGGGCATTCCAAGGTTCAGAGGCTGGGAAGGTTCCTGTTGTTATTAGTTGCCATTGAGTAGATTCCGTCTATGGTAACCCCATGTGTGCAGGGTAGAATTGCTCCACAGGGTTTTCAAGACTGTGACTTTTTTGAAGCATATCGCCAGGCTTGTCCTGTGAGGTGCCTTTGGGTGGGTTCCAGCCGCCAACCTTTTTGTGAGTTGTTGAGCACTTAACATTTGTGTGACCCAGGGACTCCTAGGAAGATACTAAGGAGAGTAAAAAGGAGTGATCAGAAAGGTGGAAGGAAAATTACATGGGTTGTGTCTTTGAACCCAAGTGAAGGTGTTTCAAAAAGGAGAATGGTCCTCTATGTCAAATGCTCCTGATTAATGATGTACAAAGAGTTGTGAGAATTGATTGGTAGATTTCACAATGGGAGGGGGGCATGGTAATCCTGATGAGATTACACTGGGTTGATGGAGTCGAAAGCTTGGTTGGGATAGGTTCAAGTTTGAATGGGTGAGAGAAATTGGAGACAGTGAGTGTAGATAACTCTTCTGAGAAGCTTTGTTATAAAGGGAAACAAAAATGGTACAGTAGCTGGAGGGGAATGTAGGGTCAAGAGATTTTTTGTTGTTTGTTTTTTTTCCTGGAGAAAATAAATTATTACGTTTGGATGGTAATTAAAAAAGTTTAATAGGAAAAATGATTGATGCAGGAGAAAGGGAAGAATAGCTGGAGCAATATTCTTAGGTAGAGAGAAGGAATGGTATGTATCATATAAAGGACGGATTGACTTCAAATAAGAGCACAAGTAGTTCATAGTAAAAAGAGGGAAGGCAGGGAATATGGACGTAGGTGCAGGAAAGTTGGTTAGATTAGGCTGATGGAGGCTTATGGAATCAAAGTTAGTATTTGAGAGTAAGAATGGGAGAAATGGATGTTTAAGAAAAGAGGAGAAAGTATGAAATAGATTGAGCTTCCAAATCAGGGTGCTGTTGAGTGAGGTCCCTAGTGGGTGGTCCCTTCCAGCCATGAGCAAGCGCCTTAGTGGAAGTGAATAGGGAAGTATAGTATATTTTCCAGGAGTCAGTTATATGAGTCTTTTCATAAGTCATCCTTATGGCATATCCTGAAAATTACAACATTCCTGTATCTTCTGTTGAAGACATTGCCCTATTGACCGCATCTTGAATCACTGTTGTAGATTTTTCTCCTCTTGGTACTTTTTTCCATGTATATATTTCTAACAGCAAATAATTAAACATATATGGAGTACCTACTGGATGTACAAGGCCCTGTACTAATCCCAAGGGACATTTAAAAAAAAAAAAGTTTTCGCTGGTTAGAAGCCTACAATATTTCAGTTTATAAAGCTTTGTTTAGCTTGGGTGTCAGTGAATTTAGAAATTCTCTCTCTGCTCCTATGGTAGTTGCTATCAGTGTTTTTGAACTGGCGGATTCTTACGCTTTTCTGTTTGTTTACTTGCCTTATGTACCTCCTAAAACTTTCTAAGCTCTGTACTTGATGCTTGAGAGAATTTAAAGTTTATGGATACTTTGTTGTTGTTAGGAGCCCTCCAGTCTGTTCTGACTCATAGCAGCAACCCTATGGTACAGAGTAGAACTGCCCCATAGGGTTTCCAAGGAGCAGCTGGGGGACTTGAATTGCCAACCTTTTGATTAGCAGCCAAGGTCTTAACCACTAAGCCACAGGGCTCCTTATAGATACTCAGCAAAAAATCTTGGAGCTGTGATAGTGAAGGTGCTACTGTGGAGAGCTGTTAGATAACAGCTGGCAGATCAGACAGTAAACACCATCTTAATATTCCTAAATTCCTAATAGGGATTCTAGGCATTTCCAGTAAATAGTCCCTGAAAAGACTCTGCATTACTAGGGTCGAGACTGGGCTAAACCATTGTCAATTTGAACATGTTACTAAATCACTGTTTTACTCCAGCCTTTATGACTCTAGGAAGGAAATGGTTAATAACTGCTTTGTCTAGAAATCTTGGAAAATAAACTGTTACTTTATAAAAGAACAGAAAACTTGGAACTTTTCTAGATCATTTGGAAAAAATTGCTTAGATACTTCCTTCCTGGAAGTGTAATAGAAGGTTATCAAATTGTGGACATAACTGGATTTAGACATTTGGTAGTTCTGAATAAAATTTTGGTTTTGGAAAGAAAACTATCTTTGTTATTATATTAACTCCCTTTCTGTAGGAGTGTTATGATTTTAGCCTTTCTAAGTTTCTCTTTTTGAAATTCAGAATAGTTCTTTTTGTTTTAAATTTCTTCCACTTTTAAAATAGAATAAAAATTGCCTTTGTGTTTGCATGATTGACTTGCCCTCAGATGGTGTTTGTTCTTCAAAGTGAAAACCTATCTTGAAATTATTTATTCTTCATGCCTAAAATAACCTCTCCAATAATCAACAAATCAAAAAGGAGAGGAAAAGAAAAGGAACCTCACGGCAGAATGTACTATATTGTAGGGTGTCTCACTTGGGAATAAAATTTGATAAAAGTTTTATGGAATAAGGCCTTCTAAAATTTTTATAAAGCATATAGTTGTAAATGTATTTACAGTGTATTTTCTTTTAAATAAAACAGTTGTAAATATATAATGATAAACTTTAAAAGAATATTAATTTTGTTACATTTATTATTTTGCTCTCTGGTGTTTGTTTTTAAAACAGGAGCCCTGGTGGCTCAGTGGTTAAAGTGCTCAGCTGCTAACCTAAAGACTGGCGGTTCAAACCCACCAGCTGCTCTGTGGGAGAAAGATGCGGCAGTCAGCTTCCATAAAGATTTACAGCCTTGGAAACCCTATGGGGCAGTTCTGCTCTGTTCCATAGGGTCACTATGAGTTGGAATTGACTCGATGGCAATGGGTTACGTTTTTGTTTTTTTTTTTAGTTTTGTCTTTAAAAGGTAGTTGTAAATTTCCAGGTCAAAGGAAATGACAATTTATAATAGAAGTACAGAACAGCAGCAGCATTTGAATCTTGGATACTGTCTTACAGTGTTTTCCTTGATGTCCTCCTCCATAGTTTCTGATGAAGAACAATCAGTAGTGTATGTTCCAGGTATGATTTTTTTGTGCTAGTTTCGTAAGCTTCCTTTTCTCCCTCTGCATTGGAAGAAAGTCAAACGTTAGGACAATTTTGCACGTATAGCTGAAGGCAGAACAGTCCATCAGCACCTGAAATTTCTTTTGGGAATATTTGGCATGACCCTAATAAGGTCTGAACTGAAGTACTGGTTCATCTTCGAGGCTTACTGGGCAAGTCAGCTTTTGGTGGACTTGTAGTAGAATACTTCGTTCATGTATTAAGGGGCAAGAGATTATTTCCTTTTTTTAAATATGAATAATAGCCCAAATGTAACATTGCAAAGAAAAGGGTGAAAAATTCTTGATATAGGGTTTACGTAAGAGACTCTTTAAAGTTTGTGGGTCGATACTAGAGGAATAGTAAAATTGAACCTTTGACAGCCCCCTAATGCTGTAAAGAACGAGATCTTTAATTTCCCCTGTGCCACTTTGTTATTTATTGGTTTTAATGTGACTTAATGAATGTTCACAGCACCTTTTAGACACATTTCAATTGAATCTTTAATGTATTTCATTAAAGTATAACCTTTTCATGATTTGTTTTTTATGAGAGTTTTAAAAGAAATTTGTAAAGTTGTAGTTTTCCCTATCAGTTCTCATAAAATAGAGGCTTTCATGGAAGAGGCTAATGGGGGAAGGGAGAGTTTAGAGGTTGAGAAGGTATAATTTTGAAATCTTGTTTGATGGAAATCGTTAGGAATTACTGCAGAAGGGAATACCAGACCAAGACACAAGTCGATGAGTCCAAAAGCTGATGTTAAACTTAAGACCTCCAAGATGGCCGCTGCTTCAATATCCATGGAGTCTTTAAAAGGTGCAGGAGATTCAGTAGATCAACAGGTGAGTAATTTCATCTTCTTTTTTTTTTTCTTCTCCAATCTTATAAATCCCTTTGTTCTGTTCTGATCAGTAACTGATAAAAGGGTAGAAGAGCCCTTGATGGTACATTAGATGATTTATAAGTGTTATGATAGGTAGTACTTCTTAAAAGACACAGAGGTTTCTAGGCTCCTTTGATGTTTCTTGGTATGTATATAAAATATCTAGATTACTTAAGGGTTTTGCTCAACAAAATCTAGGCTTACCTTAAGTTTTTGCTAAGGAAAATGTATTATCTTGTATCTCAAAAGACCTACATCCTGATCTGTATTGAGGTGAGGTGAATCAAATTGGTAACTCATTTTTTTTAGACACCCTTTATGATTTTGTGAATTTGTTAGTTGTTGATAGATAAACCCTTGTATGCAAGAGAGATGCGTTATTAAAAGAAAATTGGCCTGCATTATTGCTATTATTTTCTTCTTTTGCAAAATTAAACCATAAAGACTCCTACTTTCTGTAGACCAATTATTGATTTCTCCCTTGTCTTTCTTCTGTAGTAATATCTTTGTGTGCATTCCTTTGGCACTTGTCCTACCTTACTAATTAATTTCACTTTACTTTTTGTTATATTTTGTCTCTGGACCACAGCTCAAGTCAGAGTTTGGCCAACTGACCTGTGGACCAAATCTTGCCTGCCAACTGTATTGTAAATAAAGTTTTATTGGAACACAGCCATACTCTTTTTTTTTTTTTTTTACATATGGTCTATAGGTGCTTTTGTGTTACAGTGAAAGAGACAGCATGGCCCACAAAGCCGAAAATACCTACTATTGGACCCTTTAGAGAAAAAGTTTTCAACCCTTGGCCTATGTTCTTGAGGACATTTCCAATATCTAGTTTGTTACTGATGATTATGTTTATTAATCTACATGGTTTAACTGTGATTGGGTCAAAGGGCCTACTTTTGTTACTTTTATCACCAAGATGTACCCACTTTACCCCTGGGATGTAAATAGTTTACTTTGGAAGTTCTTATCAAAAATTGAAAGTGTTTCTTCATATAATGGTTTGTTTTACTTTGAACAGTAGCTTTCTTTTGGATTAAGTCCATATTTTTTATGATTCTATTTTATCTCCTTTGTTGGTTTATTAGCTGTCTTTGTTGGGTTATTTCGATGGCTTCTTTGGAATTACAGTATATATCTTTAATTTATCATAGCCTATTTTCAAGTGACATATTTCCACTTCAGCTGTAGTTTAAGAACCTTTCAGCAGTATACTTCATTTCTCTTCTTCTGATTTTCTGATACTGGCATACCTTTTACCCCCAAAAGTATTTTTATTACATCTTTCCTTTTTATGACTGAATAATATTCCATTCTACGGATATAACATATTTTGTTTATCCATTGTTTTGTTAATTGTCACTTAGGTTGTTCCCTCCTTTTGGCTATGAACATTCATGTACAAGATTTTCTGTGGACATATATTTTCAGTTTTCTTGGGTATATATCTAGAAGTGGAATTGATGGGTCATATGTTAATTCTGTTTAACCTTTTGAGGAACTGACACCAAACTGTTTGCCAAAGGGGCTGCACCATTTTACATTCCCAGCTGCAGTATATGAATATTATGTCTCTGGTTAGATTTATTCTTAAGTATTTTATCTTGTTGAGGGTATTGATTTGGTGATGTCTTCTTTGAAGTTCTCTTTGTTGGTGTAGAGGAATCCAACTGATTTTCCTATGTTTTTCTTGTATCCTGATGCTTTGCTGAAATCTTCTATTAGTTCCATTAGTCCTCTTGTGGATTCTCTGGGGTTTTCTGTATATAAGATGGAATTATCTGCAAATAGAGATACTTTTACTTCTTCCTTCCTAATTAGGATGCCCTTTATTCATTTTTCTTGCCTTATTGCCCTGGCTAGGACCTCCAGGACAATATTGAATAAGAGTGGTGATAACGGGCATCTTTGTCTGGTTCCCATTCTCAAAGGGAATGTTTTCAGTCTCTCTCTGTTTAGAATGATGCTGGCTGTTGGCTTTGTATAAATATCCTTTATTATGTTGAGGAATTTCCCGTTGATTCCTGTTTTGGCGAGTTTTTATCATGAATGGGTTTTAGACTTTGTCAAATGCTTTTTCTGCATCAGTTGATAAGATCATGTGGTTCTTAGCTTTTGTTTTATTTATGTGATGGATTACCTTCATTGATTTTCTGATGTTGAGCCATTCCTGTATAACTGGTATGAATCCCACTTGGTAACGATGAATTATTTTTTTGATACTCTGTTGAGTTCTATTGGGTAGAATTTTGTTCAGGATTTTTATGTTTATATTCGTGAGGCATATTGTTCTGTAATTTTCTCTTTTTGTGGTGTCTTTACCTGGTTTTGGTATCAGGGTTATGCTGTCCTCAGAATGAGTTCAGGAGTGTTCTTTCCTTTTCTGTGCACTGAAATACCTTTAGTAGTAGTGGTGGTAACTCTTCTCTGAAAGTTTGGTAGAATTCTCCAGTGAAGCTGTCTGGGCTGGAAGTTTTTTTTATTACCTCTTCAGTCTCTAATTTTGTTAAGAGATTTTTTGGTTTGCTACATTGGCTTGTATTAGCTTAGGCATTTGTCCCATTTCCTCTAGGTTTTCAAATTTGCTGGAGTACAGTTTTTCATAGTATTCTGTTAAACCCAAAACCAAACCCAGTGCCGTAGAGTCGATTCCGACTCATAGCGACCCTATAGGACAGAGTAGAGCTGCCCTACAGAGTTTTCAAGGAGCACCTGGCAGATTCGAACTGCTGACCCTTTGGTTAGCAGCCGTAGCATTTAACCACTACGTCTCCAGGGTTTCCAGTATTCTGTTACGATCCTTTTTATTTCAATTGTGCCTGTTGTGATATCACCCATCTCATTTTTTATCCAGGTTGTTTGCATCCTCTCTGGTTTTTCTTTTGTCAGTTTGGCCAGCGGTTTGTTGATCTTTTCAAAGAAGCAGCTTTTGGTCTTGTTGACTCTTTGAATTGTTTTTCTATTCTCTATTTCATATATTTCTGCTTTGCCATTTATTATTTTTGTTCTTCTGGTGCCCAAGGGCTTCTTTTGCTGCTCTCTTTCTATTTGTTCGAGTTGTAGGGTTAATGCTTTGATTTTGGCCCTTTTCTTCTTTTTGGATGTGTGCACTTATTGCTATAAATTGACCTCTGAGCACTGCTTTTGCTGTGTCCTGAAGGTTCTGCTTGTGTGTTCATTCTTATTTGATTCTGTCAATTTCTTTATTCCATCCTTAATTTCTTGTGTAACCCAGTAGTTTTTGAGGAAGATGTTGTTCAGTTTCCATGTATTTGATTTTTTTCCTTGCAATTTCTGTTATTCATTTCTACATTTATGGCTTTATGGTTAGAAAAGATGCTTTGTAATATTTCGATCTTTTGGATTTGGTTAAGGCTTGTTTTGTGGTCTAAAATATGGTCTATTCTGAAGAACGTTCCATGCATGTTAGAAAAGAATGTATTCTTGGCTGCTTTTAGGGGACAGTGTTCTGTATGTCTGTGAGGTCAAGTTGATTGATTATGGCATCTAGATCTTCTGTATCTTTATTGAATTTCTTTCTGGATGTTCTGTCCTTCACCAAAAGTAGTTTGTTGAAGTCTCCTATGATTATTGTGAAGCTGTTTATTTCGCTTTTCAATGCTGTTTTATGTAGTTTGAAGCCCTGTCATTGTATATATTTATTATGTTATGTCCTCCTGGTGTGTTGACCCTTTATCCTTTGTGGTGGATTTTGCTTTAAAGTCTGTTTTGTCAGAGGTTAATATTGTTGTTTCTGCTCAATTTTGATTATTGTTTTCTTGATATATATATTTTTTCCATCCTTTGAGTTTTAGTTTGTGTCTTTGAGTCTAAGCTGTGTCTATTGTAGGCAGCGTATGGACGGATTGTGTTTTTTAAATCCATTATGCCATTCTCTGTCTCTTTATTGGTGCATTTAGTCTGTTTACATTCAGTGTGATTATTGATAGGTTTGAGTTTACTGCTGTCATTTCGATGTATTTTTTTGTGTATGTGGGGTTGACAGGCTCTTTGTTCCACCTAATTTTCTGTGCTAAGTGTTTTTCTCTATGTATTTTCTTCTTGTTATTGTTGATTTTGTTTTTGCTTAGTCTTTATGTTTTTCTTTTATTATTTTAATGGGTAGGTTTGTTAGCTTCCTTTGTGGCTACCTTAAAATTTACCTCTATTTTTCTAAGCTTAAACCAATCTTTTTATTTCTTGATATCCACTCAACTTTCTCTCCATATGGAAGTTCTTTGACTACACAGTTTATTCCTTCTTTTTTGTTTTAATGTTGCCATTTACATACTGACCTCTCTGGATCGCTATTTTCAGCTTTGAATTGTTTTTGCTACTTCCCTGTCTGAGTTGATAACTGGTTGATCCGTCCTGTGTTCTAGTCTTGGGTTGTTGTCTGACATTGTTGATTCTCTAACCAAAGGACTCCCTTTAATATTGCTTGTAATTTTGGTTTGGTTTTTACAAATTTCCTTAACTTCTGTTTATCCGGAAATGTCCTAGTTTCACTATCATATTTGCAAGACAGTTTTGGTGGATATATAACCCTTGGCTGGAATTTTTTTCCTTCAAGGCTTTATATATGTCACCTCCAGGGGAAGGCTTTCTGTCTGTGTCAGCTCTGGAGGAAGGTCCTTCTCATCAGTCTTCCCCTGGCCTAGGAGCTTCTCTGTGCAGGAACCCTGGGTCCAAAGGACACACTCTACTCCCAGTATTGCATTCTTGGTGGTATGAGGTCCCCAACTCTCTGCTTGCTGTTCTTTCCTTTTATCTCTTGTAAGATAAAAGGTGGTACAGGCCACACCCCAGGGAAACTGCCTTTAATTTGGGCCAGGGGTGTGGCCTGAGCAAGGGTGTTGCATCCCACCCTAATCTTCTTTAACCACAGGCAGAAATTATGATTTGTAATGCATAGGAAAATCACAGAATGGAGGATAACCACACAGCACTGGGAATCATGGCCTAATTAAGTTGACACATACTTTTGGTGGACACAATTCAATCCATGATAGAAGATGACTTTTTGTTTATCCCTACTGGCTCTCAGAATTTTACCTTTGTCTTTGGTTTTGGCAAGTTTGATTATGGTATGTCTTGGTGAGTTTCTTTTGAGCTCTACACTGTGTGGGGTTGTTTGAGCTTCTTGGATAGGTATCTTCTTGTCTTTTATAATATCAAGGAAGTTTTCTGCCAGCAAATCTTCAACAATTCTCCCTGTGTTTTTTGTTAACTCCTTGTTCTGGTGTTCCAATCACTAGTAGGTTATTCTACTTGATAGAGTCCCACATAATTCTTAGGCTTCCTTCATTTAAAAAATATTTTTTCTTTTTCGGAAAATAAATTGGTGTCAAGGGATTTATCATCAGTTTCACTAATTATGACTTCTATTGCCTCAGTTCTGCTCTTGTGACATTTTATTGAGCTGTGTAATTCTGAAATGTTATTGTTAATCTTTTGAGTTTCTAGTTGCTGTCTCTTTATAGTTTCTACCCATCTGTTAAATTTGTTGTTTTGTCTTCCTGTGTTCCTCTGTTTGTTTGTGTGTTCCTTGGCTTGGTATGAGTTTTGCCTGATCTCCTTTCTGATCTCTTAGAGAGCTCTGTATATTAGCCTTTTGAATTCTGTCAGTTGATTTTATGACCTTATCTTTCTCTGGAAGGTTTCCTGGTTCTTTATTTTTGTCACTTGCTGGAGCCATCTTGACCTGCTTCTTTATGTGATTGATATTGACTTTCGTCTCCAAAGCATCAATGAGTTATTATATTTATTTATTGTATGTTTGTTTACAGTATCCTAGCTTTTTGTTTTGTTTTGATTTGATATGCCCAAGTAGGCTGGGTGTGTGAGCTACTTTTGTTGTTGGCATCTTTGAAGTTCTCACAGCCAGTCTCTAGGTGGTTAGAACCAGCTGCAAGGTGTGTGAGCCCAGGAGTCTGTTCACTTTTCTTGTGCAGGTGCGGCACAGTGTCCAGGTCGTCAGTCATCGAGTGTATGGTGCAGGCTCACCTGTAGTCCTAGATGGGCAGGGCTGCATAGAGGTGTTTGAAGCAGGTACAGGTACCTGGCTACAGTAGGGGGCTATGTGTGGAGAAGGCAGGGGGCTGATGGCTGCCCCTGTGTGTGTGGGTGGAGGGCATGTTGCTGTCTCCTAGAGCGCCTAGTGGAGGTTACTGCAGCTGGTTCTTGTGTATCCAGTGCTGTTGGTGGGAAGAACTGGGAGGCACCACTTATTCTTGTGGGTGGCCAGATGGAGTGAGTGGTACTACCAGCCCTCAGGCCCCTGATGTGGGTGGCTGAGATCCTGCTTAAGTGACAGGGTGGTGTCAAATGTCATGAATGTGCAGCTCCTCCTTGGCTGTTGCAGTTGAAAATGAGCTGCAGGTATATGCCCTGCTATTTTATGCTGATGATGAGTACAGTGTTTTATTGGCCCACTCAGGCCTAGGCAGGAGTGAAGGGTGCTGCAGGTCTGTGGACCCCTTATGCCAGTGGCTGGATGAAAGGGCAAGGTCTTCCAACTGGCTCTGAGTTTCTGGGTTAGGGGGTGTGGCAGTTGTTGAATACTGCCTGACTGGTGCCCCAGTTGGGTGGGAGGTGGGTGAGGGGAAGGAAGTTCTGATGTTCTTTATTCTTTTGTTTATATCTGATTTCCATTTGATGTTATTTTTCTTCTGTCTGAAGAACTTCTTTTATTATTATTACAGTGCAGGTGGGGTAATAGATTCTTTTATCTTTTGTATATCTAAAAAAAGCTTTATGTCATCTTTGTTTTTGAAGAAATTTTTACTGGTTATAAAATTCTTAGTTGATAGTTTTTTCTTTCATTACTCTAATGATGTTGCTGCACTATTGCCTGGCTTGGATTTTTTCAAGGAGAAATCCGTTGTCATTGTTATTCAGCTGAATTTAACATGTCTTAAAATTTAACCTCTGGCTTCTTTTAAGATTTTTCCTTTATCACTGGTTTGAAGCAGTTTGATTATAATGTGCCTGGAGGAGTTTTCTACATGTTTCTTTTGCTTGGGGTTTGTTGTGCTTTTTGAATTTGTGGGCTTATAGTTTTCAAATTTGGAAAACTTTTGGCTATAATTTCTTCAGATTTTTTTCTGTCCTGTTTCTCTTCTTTCACTGACTCTAGTTACACAAATATTAGGCTACGTGAGGTTACTCTACAGCTCTCAGATTCTGTACTTTTTTTTTTTTTCTTTTTGGATAGTTTGTATTATTGTCTTCAAATTGTTAATCTTTTCTTCTGCAGTCTGTAATCTGCCATTAATCTCTTCCAGTATAGTTTTCATCTAAGACACTGTTTTTAACCTCTAGGAGTTCAGTTTGAATTTTTTTTAATCTTCTATGCCTCCACTTAACATGCTCAGTCTTTTAGCTTCTTGTACATATAACATATAGAGTAGGGTTATAATAATTGTCTTACCTACTAATGTTCTTATTTGCTAATTCTATTTTCTGAGTCATTTATGAGTAGGTTTCAATTGTCTGATTTTTCTCCTAATTATGGGATATATTTTTCTGATTCCTTGCGTGCCCGGTTATTTTTTTACTGTGTGCCACTGGACAGTATAAATTTTATCTTTTTGAGTTCTGGATATTTGTATCTCTATAAATAATCTTGAGCTTTTTTCTGGGACACTGTTAAGTTATATGGAGGTAATTTGATCCTTTCAAAATTTGGTTTGAAGCTTTTTTAAGGTGACAGCAGAGCAAGTTTTAGTTCAGGACTAATTTTATCCCACAATAGGCAATATTTTTCTGAATACTCCACCTGATTCCCCTAGAATTACGAGGTTTTCCTTTCTGACTGGTGGCAATATGGACAATTCCTAGCAGAGTGTAGTTACAGAGATTATTCCTATTGTTCTTTTTGGGTTGTTCTTTCCCAGGCTTTGGCTTGTTTCCTTGTACACACATACTGAGCAGTACCCTGTTGTTGACTAGAAGGATACCCTCTGGAGGTCTCTGGAGTTTTTTTTTGTGCAGCTCTCTTCTCTTCATTATTCTGCTTTGTGAACTTTGGGTACTTCAGGGGTCTTGCTTTCTTAGATCCCCAGCTCTTTCTCCTCATCTCAGGGAAATTGCTGGGCTGCATCTAAGTTTCCCCACCTTGTGACCAGAAAACTCTCCTAGGCAATTAGCTGGGACATTGCAGGGCTCACCTTATTTGGTTGTGGTCTTTCAGTGATCACTGTCCTGCGTGTTGCATGTTGTCCAGTGTCTGAAAACCATTGTTTCTTATATTTTGTAAGGTTTTTTTGGTTGCTTCAGGTAGTAGGGAAAATCTGGTTCCTGTTACTCCATCTTGACTAGAAGTAGAAGTCTCAGATATGAGATGTGTGTGTACATGTGTATGTGTTTTCTCAAGACCAGAACTGGTGATGTATTTCATTTTTATTGAAGAACATAATGTCTTGTGGTCTTTCTGTGTGTGTAGCCATTGTCTAATATCTGGATCCTTAAATCATTAAGGTTTTCAAAATGGCAATTGTCAATTCAAGTCTTCTGGGAAGCAGACCCCAAGATGGAATTAGAAATGATAGAGTTTATTGGAGGAAAAGCCTATGAAGGATAAAGGGGAAAATGAGCAGGAGTAGACAAGGAGTGTCTTCAGATTTTACTGCAGGCCTGACCTTTGTGAGACAAGAGTGAGTGGAGTAAGATTGACTACGAAGAGCCTCTGACTTTAGGCTGCCATGTAGTCTGCAATAGTTTCTGTCAGGCCAGTGGGGGACCCCAGAGGAAATATTATTCATTAGATGATCCTATATTAGACAGAAATGGCCCAGTTCTAATATTCTTGCTGTTCCTAGTCATTGATTGGGAGCAGCCCAGGGGAGTATGGCATTGACATGTGGATCCTAAAGCTGTGGCAGCTGGAGGCTATTAGGTTAACTACACTCTTTGCAACAGGTTCTTTCTCTCTTTCTTTCACTTTTCCCAGTCAAGTCCATTACTCATCAGAAATTAATACATATGTATGGTGTTAACTAAGGGTCATGGTTCATTTTTCTTACTTTAATAGTCTATTGGTCCAGTGCCACTTCTTGAAAAGACCTTCTTTTCCCCTTTGAATTGCAGTGATGACGTTGTTGTCAGTCAAGTTAGTGTAGAAATGTGTCATTTCCTTGTTGTATCTTCTTCTCTAGTAACCCCTGTTCTGAATTTTGTTTTTATCACTCTTTTTTGTTTTTCTGTATCAGGCATTGGCAAACTTTTTCGGAAAGGGCCAGATAGTAAATATTTTAGGCTTTGTGGACCACACAGTCTCCGTCTCAACTGCTCAGCTCTGTTACTGTTGTGTGAGAAAATGCCAGACAGTATGTAAATAAATGAACATGGCTTTGTTTTAATAAAACTTTATTTACAAAAACAGGCTGTGGATGAGATTTTGCTTGCAGGTCGTAGTTTGCCAACCCCTGTCCTGTATGGTATAAATATATATTTGTTTTTAAACAATAATTGGTTTAGTTTTATATATATCTGGAACTTTTTGAGCTCGTATCATGTGTATTGTGCGGTATGCTTTATTGCTTGACGTTATGCTCATGAAATTCAGTTATGTTGCATATAGTTAAATTTTGTTTTTTTTCACTGATGTATAGTTTGTCAGTCAGGGTTAATTTATTTAATTGAGAACATATTTAATCATGAAGAACTGTTAAATAAGCACTGGAGAACTCAAAATTCAAAAACCAAAAACACCCAAACCCACTGCCATGAAGTTGATTCCGACTCATAGCAACCCTATAGGACAGAGTAGAACTGCCCCATAAAGGGTTTCCAGGGAGTGGCTGGGGGATTCAAACTGCCGATCTTTTGGTTACTAGCTGGAGCTTTTAAGCACTATGCCACCAGGGTTTCCGAAAAGTCAAAAAGGGAACACTAAAGGATCGTGTAAGTAGTAACTGTGAGAAATAGCCCCCACCTTTAGGGTTGGGAGAAACAGAAGGAACAAGTTGGAATTATTTAAACTTACAAGGTTGGGGCAGGGGTCCTTAGAGGAACTTGGACCTCTGATAATGGTACACCAGCCTGGTTGGTATTGCTCTCCTCAAGGAGGCTTGATAAAGGCTAGTTGTCTAAGTGCTGGAAAAATTACAAACTGGAATCAGCTGATCTTGCCAGAGGGTAGAACTCTGATATAGTGGTGACACTGACAGGCACAGGAAGCAAATAGGAAAGAATGTGTCTCTTTAATAGACTTTTGGTCTCCTTGTATAGGGTCGCTATGAGTCGGCATTGACTCGATGGCACTGGGTTTGGTTTGTTTTTTTTTTCTAGTTCTTCTTATTGGGAGAATTTAGCAGAGTCAAGAGACAAAGAAAAAATGAGGTTTCTGGAGTCTCAGCCTCAGCATCACAAAGAAAAAAGCATGGATGGGTGGGTTTGAATATGAAAGTCAGTAGTATAACATGCAGTACCTTTAAAATTCCATTGCATAAATATACTATAGTTTAACTATTCTCTAGTTGGTAGACGTTTGTGGAAATGGGTTAATGTGTGTAAGTGCTTAGAACCTTCCTGGCATGCGGTAAGAACTAGATAGAAGTGTGAGATATTGTTATTACTGCCCGTTGGTTTAGTGTCCCTTGGAATGAACCTTGGAATATTTTGAATACTTTGAGTGCTCTGCCGACAGCCTTAATGTACCCTTAGGCAGCCTGGGGATATGGTATGAAAAGGTTCCAGAAATTGGGTCTTAGCATCTTCTATTAGGTATTGTTTCTGGGACATTCACCAAGGGAAAGTTGTTTCCCTAATATTCCCTAATACTTAAGTGGGGACAGCTCTGCTTTTGAGGTCATCCTGTGTGCTTTTCTGTGTAAATTTCATGATGTCCTCTGCTGGACAGTCAGTTCTTAGACTGTTTTGAGTTCACAGTAGGTTTAAATGAAACTGGTAGATAGTATCTTACCGGATAAAAGATATTTTAAGAAATTTCACCTCCCATACTTATTTTAAGAAGTTTCTTGGAAAGACTTAAAAATTGTTTTTAGAAAAAGTTAACCAAAAGTTTTTTGTTTTAGAATTTCTTTAGGGGAGGAATGAAGAGTGCATCATTGAAGGATTTATGTCTTGAAGACAAGAGACGCATTGCAAACCTAATTAAAGAACTGGCCAGGTAAAATGAAGCCTTATATGAAATGCATTATTAAGAAATACAGACAACTCTTTTTTTAAAACAGAAAATTTCAAATATGTTGTGCCGTTATTGATATTATGGAAGCAAAAACTTTTAGAGAAAAGATGTTCTGTGGCGCTAAAAAAAAAAGAAACAGGAGAAGCAAACCATTCTCCAGTTTACATTTTCCTTTTTATTTAACTCCCCAAATTGTTTGGAAATCTTTGAAGCAGTCATCTATCAAGAGGGAAGATCTTAAAACTTAGCTTTACTGTTGAAATAGGTTGATATTGTTGTAATCAGAGGCATAACAGAATTGATTTTCCTTCAACATCTCAACAGAAAAGAACAGTTTATTTTAGTCTATTGCAAAAATATTTGTTGCCGTTTTGCTAACTCCTAATTCTTTCAAATAAGGAAGTTTGGATTTTGAGAATTATACTTTTTAGCTGTTTGGAAGTACTGCTGCTGTAGATTGTTAGTGATGTGTATGAGACACATCTACTTTGTATGTATAATTTGTCAATATACGTGTTCTGTCTTAGGGTCTTACAAAGTACTTAAATGACAATGCCTATGGAGAAATGCAGGAGTCTCTGGGTGGTGCAGGCAGTTAACGCACTCTACTGCTAACCTAGAGGTTGGAGGTTCAAGTCCACCCAGAGGCACCTTGGAAGAAAGACCTGGAGACCTACTTCCTAAAAATCAACCATTGAAAACCCTATGGAGTGCAGTTCTATTCTGTAACACATGGGGTTGCCCTGAGTCAGAACTGACTTGACTGCAACTGATGTGTGGTGGTGTAATGACGAATGATGTTGAACATCTTTATATGTGCTTCTGGACCGTTGTATATCTCGTTTGGAGAAATGTCTATTTATGTCCTTTGCCCATTTTTTAAAAATTGAGTTGTTTATTTTTTCGTCGTTGTGTTGCAGGGGTTCTTTATATACTCTGGATTTTAAACCCTTATCAGATGTATGGTTCCCAGATACTCGCTCCCATCCTAAAGGTTGTCTCTTCAGTTTCTTGATAAAGTTCTTTGATTCACAGAATATTTTTATTTTGATGAAGTCCAGTTTGTTTCTTTTTTTGTTGCTTGTGCTTTTCCTGTCATATCTAAAAAAAAAAAAAAAGGAATCTGTTATAAAAAACAAGGTCTTAAAGTTTTACCTGTATGTTTTTCTTTAAGTTTCATGGTTTAGTTTTTATCAGGGCTTTGAACCCATTCATTCTGGTTTAAACCCCTGCTGAGAATTTGCATTTCTAACAAGTTCCCATGCAATGCCATGGTGCACCTTGGGACCAGTTCTGAGAACCACTAATAGAACAGTGGTTCTCAAACTTTATTATATGTAAGAATCACCCAGAGATCTTGTTAAAATGTACATTTTGATTATTAGTGTTACTATTCAGTGTATCTGGGATACACTGAATAATAACACTAATAATACACTGAATGATAACACTAATAATCAAAATAACACTAATAATCAAAATGTACATTTTAACAAGATCTCCGGGTCATTCTTATTTACAGCCTTGGAAACTTTATGGGGCAGTTCTACTCTGTCCTATAGGGTCGCTATGAGTTGGAATCAGTTTGACGGCAACAGGTTTGGCTTTTTTTGGAATATTTATTGAAACCCCTTTTATGGCCCAGCATGGGATTTAATTTGGAAAACATTTCACGTGCACTTCAAAAATAATATGTACTTTCTCATTGTTCGGTATAGTGGTCTATAATTGTCAGTTAAGTCAAATTTGGTTGATAGTTTTATTCAGATTTTCAACAATCTTACTGATTCTCTATGTACATGTTCTATTAATGAAAAAGGAATGCTGAAATCTCCAACTATATTTGTGTATTTATCTCCTTTTCCTTTCATTTCTCTCAGTTTTTGCTTTACATATTTTGAACCTGTGTTGTTAGGTTTATATATGTTTATATTTTCCTGATGAATTGACCCTTTCATCATTATCAGATGTTCCTCTTTGTCCCTGGTACTCCTTTCTTAAAGCTTACTTTTTCTGATATTAATGTAGCCACTGCAGCTTTGTTTTGATTAATATTTACATGGTATATACTTTTTTTTTATTGAAATGTTTTGTCTTGAAATAATTTTAGATTTGTAGAAGGGTTACAGATAGTTTGTAGAGTTTCCATTTAGCCTTCTATCAGCTCCTCCTAATGGCAACATGTTACATAACTTTGTTATATTTATTAAAACTAAGAAATTAACATTGGTATAGTCTGTTAAAGGAGGCCTGTTGGCACAGTGGTTAAGCACTCAGCTACTAAGCTAAAGGTTGGTGGTTCGAACCTACCAGATGCTCCGTGGGAGAAAGATGAAGCAGTTTGGTTCCCTAAAGGTTTATAGCCTTGGAAACCCTACGAGGCAGTCCTTTAGGGTCTCTGTGAGTTGGAATCTTCGTGATGTCAATGAGTTTTGGGTATAGTACTGTTAACTAAACTGAATTTATTTGGGTTTTCCTGGTTTTTCCAACTCTTACCCTTTTTTCTGTTCAAGGATCTAGTTTAGGATATCACATTGCATTTAGTTGTCATGTCTCCTAATCTCCAATCTGTGACAATTTCTTAGTCTTTCTATGTTTTTTATGACCTTGATTCTTTTTAAGATCTCCATCAGGCATTTTGTGGAATGTCCCTCACCTACTTGGGCTCTTATGGTCTGCTTCAAGTTAACCCTTTGTGTGGAAATGGAAAAAGAAAAAGAGGAAAGGAAAACTCAACTTTCATTTTAGAAGAGAAAAAAGTGTTCTCTTTGTACAAAGGGCATTTAGATATATTTTCTTGTTTGTGAATAACCACCTTTGTTTATATTTATGTATTTTGTTTTCATCTTTTATAAAACAAGACAAAAACTCTGCATCTTTTGTGTTCTGCCTACCTTGCCTAGAACATGGCCTTTTTAATTTTATTTTAACAAATAGACTTTTGAGTAAATAGAGCATAATGCTGAAGTATTAATAGAGGATGGTTAGGAAACTGAAGTTTTTAAAGTTGTCTTCATTCATATCTAACCAGAAAAGATATAAGGAATGAAAGATGTTTCAGTTGCGGTAAAGATCAGAGTAAATGGGAGAATATGTTAGAAGATTTAGAAAATTTTATGTATTTTTATTAGTGGAGTTTTATGACACATTCAAGCATAGCATACTTAAGGAATTCAGCTATTATGCAGATATACTAGCATTCTTTTGGAGGGAAAGTCACCAAGAGTGTCTGGTAGTCAACATTGGCTGTTCACAGGCATATTATCTGAAGAATGTATTCACTAGCACTCAGTACACTGTACAAAACAAATAGCATGTTTTTCAATTATAGGCTGTTGTGCTAAATAAAGGCAAAGTAACAACTAGAGCTTTTTTAAATGTTGCCTTTGAGGTGTATTCTTACAAAAGCATAGCCTTTTTATAAAAACACGACCTTGACTTTAGCAACGTTAGGTGGATAAATTGTGTGTACCCAAATAGTAAGAGTGACTTACCTGTATCTTGGAGGGGTATTTGTGAGACCCTCTCTAGTCAGTATCTTTATTGGTGCTGTGTGTGAAAGAATAAAAAAAAGCCTATAAGATTTATTGATGATTCTAAATGAGGATATATGTGAATAGAAGTGCAGGGTAATGAGTTACTTAATATGGCCTTTCTAGGCATTCATGGTCTTGGTGACTCTCACAGAGTGATTGGGTAGGACTGTGCAAATAAAGTGCTTGTGGCCCACCAAGGGGATTGGACAGCTTGCTAATAATACAAATAAGGTGCATGGAACCCTTGCAGGGGTAAGACTATGCAAATAAGGTCCTTGTGGAACCCTTGTAGGGGATTGATCAGTTTTGCCATACTGCAAGGCTTAAAAAGAGATCCATTCCCACAGCAGAGGGAGACCTCACTACCATGAAGAAGAAGCACTAGGAGTAGAGTGCATCCTTTGGACTCAGGGTCTCTGTGCTGAGAACCTCCTAGGACCAGGAGACAGAAAGCTCTAACACCAGAGAAGACATGAGAGTGAGAAACAGCAGCATGCATGGCAGAAGAAACGACAGCATTAGAAGCAGGAGACTATCATGAGATGGTGGTGGGCTTCCTGGCCCATGGAGCAAGGCAGCTGCTGTGGGCTGGCCAACCCACGGAGAGAGAGAGCCGAATGCCTTCAGGCAGGAGGCTTCCAGATGAAGTGGGGTGCCTCTGGGCACTTACTGGCACAGTTAAAAGAGCTTTGTAACACTTGTCTGAGCAGGGCAGGGGCCAGGCTGAGGGAGGAGGCCTGACCTCAGGGGGCCAAGAAGAGTCTGTCCTGAGGGGGCCAAAAGGAGCTTGTCCTGAAGGGGCCAAGAAGAGCCTGTCCTCAGGAGGCCGAAAGGAGGCCTGTCCTTGGTGCCGAGAGAGGCCTGTTGTCTGGCCAAGAGGAGCTGCCCTGCTCTGAAAAAGGGAGACTTTGCCTACATGCTTCCTGATCCTGTAGCCTGTTGATCCTGATCCTGAGTTGTAACCTGGTACTTTTCTAATAAACCCCGTAACTGTGGGTATGATCCATGAGTTCCGTGTGGCCATTTCTATGAATTATAGAACCCAGCAGAGAAGTAGAGAGTGCCATGGGAGGGATGGCTGGTGTCAGAATTGGTAAAAAGTTTGGAGTGTAGAGGTATGTTTGACCTCCACCTCACAGGGATTAGTTTTGGGCTGATGCTGATCTTGACTCTCTCTCCTCCCCCTTGCGAAGTTAGATGAGGAAGTCTGATGCTGCCACGCCATTTTTACAAGAAGATAGAAATAAAATTCAGAATTAGCTTGATAGGTTGGAAAATGGATTTTTTCAAACAGTAGTGACAATTAATTGGGTATTATATGCCTAAAGATAAAAACAAATTAGAAATTTATGTCAGAGAAAGACTTACTGGTTAGAATCAATGGAGGAAAAAAACCCCAACAAAACAAAAGATCCATGGTTCATCGTTGATATTAACCTGAATGTGAGCCAGCAATACTGTATGATTTGGCAAGAAACAAAGACAAAAAAAGCCTGTTTGAGTTTTTAATAATCTGTAGATACCTCCTTAGTAATTTGTATATGTTTAGGGAACTTTTTCATTTTTGTTAACTATACTAGTACAGAAATAGAATATAAATAATCAAAATTTATAAGCCAATGGAGAATAGATACCACAAAGATAAATTAGGAATATTGTAAATTATTTAATGGGTGGAGGAGAATGCTAAGGGATGACTTGATATATGGGTTTCAAGTAAATGAAGGGGTTTTCCTGAGGTGTCCAGAATTGATTTACATTTGCAGAAGGATAAATGGAACATTGATGGATCTTTCTAGGAGATGTTAGGATAGAGAAATTCTTTTTATTCAAGATTGCTGAATTAAGTGACCTCAGAAACTCTTTTACAGTAAAATTAATGAATTGTTTGCATAGATGGGAAAAGCAGTGTCATTTATGGGAACTTGAAAAATGAATGGCTTTGAAAAATATTGTAGTTTGTCCTGAAAGATGGTGACAGTTCTTTGTGTATGGGTTTGTGCTTTTCTACTGAGATTTTTTTAAGACGTGAAAGGGGTACCGTAGACTAAATAATGCACAGACTATCCCATAAAAAAAAAAACATTAGACCAAATAAATTTGGTCTTTAAAGGAAAAAGAGTTTCCAAGCTTTAAAATAATCTTGGCTACAATTGCAATTCTTGATGTATATAAGCCATGTTCTGAGAAACCTAAAAAACCTCCACTATTTCATGTTCTGTGCCCATACTGTCAAATAATACATGGTTCCCCAGTGAATACTTGTACACTAACACGTTTGAGGACACCATTCTTTTTTAGGCTCAGATCTTTGATTTTTCCCAAAGGACAGTTTGCTATTTCTAGTTGACATTACTCAGAAGAAAAATAGAAAGTGTAGCACCATTAGTTTATCACTGTAAAATGAGTAGATCATTATTATTTTATATTTATCCTGGCCTTTTATTTTTTTAAGCTAATCATAACTTTTTCATAATTAAATGTATTTTGCAGTACAATAGGGAAGTTAAACTTTAATTTTTCAGTGATTCAGTTTTTTGTTTTCCCATTAGAAGCCTTTGTAGATTTTTTTTTTTTGGTGGGTTGGTGGTGGTGGTGGTGATACACAATAGTCTTTTTAATGGATTACATAGAAAATTTCAAGAAAAGATAAAAGTTTGCTTTAGGTGGAAATGCACTGTCTGAATATCATTGGAGTTTGACATGTCTTAGGCTGAGTTCTCTAGAGAAGCAAAACCAGTAAAGTGTATAAATATATATATTCAACCCATTGCCATGGAGTCAATTCTGACTTGTAGTGACCCTATAGGACAGAGTAGAACCGCCCCATAGAGTTTCCAAGGAGCAGCTGGTGGATTCGAACTACCGACCTTCTTATTAGCCACCAAGTTCTTTAACCACTGAGAAATGGCTCGTGCGATTGCAGAGGCTGGAATGTCCCAAGCCTGTGAGTCAGGATAGAGGCTTCTCTTGATTCATGTAGCTGCAGGGGCTGGCGAACTCAGGATCCGCAGGTCAGACAGCAGGGCTCTTGCTCACGGGCTGCGAGGATTGATACATCCCAAGATTAGCAAGTAAGACAGCAGATGACCTCCAGTTCTTGGGGTTTGAGCTAGCAGGTTAAATGAACAGGAGCCAGCTGCGGGATCCAGAATGAGCAAAAGCCCACCAGCCTTGCCAGAGAGCACACTTATATTTGATGCAGGCTACACCCCCAAGGAAACTCCTTTTCAACTGATGGGCTACCTACTGCAAATCCCATCATAGAGATGACCACATTATATCAAATCTCATCATGGAAGTGATCACATCATCATTCGACTGCTAAAACACTGAGAATCGTGGCCCATCCAAGTTGACACACGACCTTAATGATCACAACGCTGTACAAAAGTTAGTATGCTGAAGTTCATTTTTAGGTGAAAAGTTAGTATGCTGAAGTTCATTTTTAGATGGTCTATTCTGAGCCCTATAACTCAATAGTTTTTTGAGTTACTAGTGTGCTTTCAGGAAACCCTCACGGCGTAGTGGTTAAGAGTGATGACTGCTAACCAAAAGGTCAGCAGTTCGAATCCACCAGGTACTCCTTGGAAACCGTGTGGGACAGTTCTACTCTGTCTTATAGGGTCACTATGAGTCGGACTTGACTCAACGGCAACAGGTTTACTTAGTGTGCATTCAGCAGTCTTTCTTGTGGTTATGGCCAGATCCTATCTCCTAAAAGAGGTCACTTTTTCTATATCAATTTTTCCCCCTTCTGCATGGCATCTGGAAACATACACAGAGCCATATGAATGTGGATAATGTCTTCGGAACTTCTGGATCTACTCAGAATTATGCTTGGGCCATATTTTGGTTATAAAAAGTGAAGGGCGACAGCTGTAGGTCTATGACTTGCAAACATATGCTATTGCTATTCGGTTTTTTCCTCAGGTAGTTTTTATATTAATTTTTTACCCATAGGCTTTTTATATGCTGATTATTCTCTTTCATAGTTTATATTTCACATACCTGTTGTAGTAGATTCAGATTTCTTAGACCTGAAATAAACAGAAAAGAAGAATCATTGAAATAAGAGAAGAGCCAAGAGCAGACATTTTAAGGAGGTGTTAAAATTAGAAATCCTTGTAAGACTGTTTATTTAGGTGGTTGCCTCAGAATTGGAACTGTGGTTTGAGCTATGACATTTGAGATTTGAGCATTCTCAGGTTAGTACTTTATAATTAAAAGCATTCTCCAGTATGTTAGTTTTCAGGTTGGATTGAAAAATAATTGTTGATCATTTGCTACATGCTTTCTCAAAGCATTTGTGGAAGAGATAATTAATTTGTATCATATTTGTGCTGAATTGCCTCTAATAATTTTTAAAGTGATTAATCCAAGGTAACTGAATAATCTTGAGTGATATTTCATATTAGCTCTGGCAGAGGCCAAAAAATGCATCTTTATTTACTATATAATAATATTCTTTCCTCCCTAAATTTAATTTGATTGCAATTACACAGATATTACAAATATCCTGTTAAAATTAAAAAATAAAACTGCAGATAAAGTATAATCCTTCTTTGATACCCTCCCAGCTCCTCCCGACCCCCTGCACATACACACACTGCTTGTGTTTGGTGGGGTTTGCTTCTTTTTTAACTTTTTTATTTTGAAATAATTTTAGACTTACAGAAAAATCACAAAATTAGAATTTCTGTATATTCTTTACCCCGCTTTTTCTACTGTTAACATTTTGTATAACTAAGAAATTAACATTGGTGTAACGCTATTAACTAAAATACAGATTTTATCAGTGGCATTCCACTAATGTCATTTTTCTAATCCAAGATCTAATTCAGGATCCCATACAGTATTTAGTTGTCACATCTCCTTGGACTTCTCCAGTGTGTGATAGTTCTTTAGTCTTTCAATAGCCTTGACACTTTTGAAGGGTACTGGTCAGCTATTTTATAGAATGTCTGTCAGTATGGGTTTGCCTGATGTTTTCTTTTGATTATATTGAAGTTATGCGTTTTTGGCAAGAATACCATAGAAGTGACATACCTTTTCAGTGTGTCATATCAGGGGCTACCTGATATCAATATATCTTTTTACTGGCGATATTAACTTTGATCATATGATTAAGGAGTGTCTGCCAGTTTTCTCCACTGTAACCATGAGAAGAATGAACAAATCGGTCTTAGAAGAAATAGAACTGGAATGCTCCTTATAAGTGAGAATGGCAAAACTTTGTCTTGCTTACTTTGGAAATGTCATCAAGAAGGACTAATCCCTAGAAAAGGACACCATGTTTGGTAAAGTAGAGGGTTAATGAGAATGGGGGAAACCTCCACTGAAATGGCTTGACTCGGTAGCCACATTGGGCTCAAACATTGAAGATCATAAAAACGGTATAGGGCCAAGCAACATTTCGTTCTATTATACATAAGGTCCCCATGAGTCAGAGCCTACTCAATGGCAACTAACAACACTAACAACTGTCAGTTTTCTCTACTATAAAGTTATTTTTCCCCTTTATAATTAATATCATGATTTTGTGGATTATAATCTAATATTATTATTTATTTTGTTGCTAAAATTGTTCCAGTTTTGGAAATTAGGAGCTGTTTAAGTATGGCTACTGTGCCATTTCAAAATGCCCATCCTTCTTTCTGTTTCTTTCTCTTTCCTGCCTTTTTTCCTTCCTTCGTCCCTGCCTTCACCTCCTCATCATTGCCACCGCCTCCTCCTTCTGTTCCTCTTCTTGTTATTATTCCTCCTTTTAACTGTTCCTTTCTAGTTTCACAAGACACTCAAAGCTCATCTTGTATTTTCTCTGCCCCTGCTGTGCAATCAACCACTTTCCCAAGTAATTTTAGTTCATTTTATTGGCGAATGGCATTTAAAAACTGAGATCTAGGCATTAGAGGTGCTCATTGCTGCTGGCCTCATCTCAGCATTCAGAGCTTAGATGTTAGAACAAGTCCACGAGAGCCAAAGTACTATCTTGAGTATATCCCACCTGAATTTAGAGACCACCTCAAGAATAGATATGACACGTTGAGAAGTAATGACTGAAGGCCAGATAAGTTGTGGCATGACATCAAGGACATCATACATGAAGAAAGCAAGAGGTCGTTAAAAAGACAGGAAAGAAAAAAAAAGACCAAAATGGATGTTAGAAGAGACTCTGAAACTTGCTCTTGAACATCAAGTAGCTAAAACAAAGGGAAGAAATGATGAAGTAAAAGAGCTGAACAGAAGATTTCAAAGAGTGACTCCAGAAGACAAAGTATTATAATAACACATGCAAAGAGCCAGAGATGGAAAACCGAAAGGGAAGAACACACTTGGCATTTCTAAAGCTTAAAGAACGGAGGAAAAATTTCAGCCCTCGAGTTGCAATAGTGAAATCTCTGGGGAAAATATTAAACGATGCAGGAATCAAAAGAAGCTGGAAGGAATACACAGAGTCTCTGTACCAAAAAGAATTGGTTGATGCGCAACCATTCAAGAGGTAGCATATGATCAGGAACTGTTGGTACTGAAGGAGGAAGTCCAAGCTGCAATGAAGGCATTGGTGAAAAACAAGGTTCCGGGAACTGATGGGTTATCAATTGAGTTGTTTCAACAAATGAATGCAGTGCTGGAAGTGCTCACTCGTCTATGCCAAAAAATTTGGAAGACAGCTACCTGCCCAACTAGCTGGAAGAAATCCATATTTATGCCTGTTCTCAAGAAAGGTGATCCAGCCATATGCAGAAATTATTGAACAATATCATTCATATCACACACAAGTAAAATTTTGCTGAAGATCATTCAGAAGTGACTGCAGCAATATATGGACAGGAAATTGCCAGAAATTCAAGCTGGATTCAGAAGAGGACATGGAACCAGGGATATCATTGCTGATGTCAGAAGGATCCTGGCTGAAAGCAGAAAATACCAGAAAGATATTTATCTGTGTTTTAGTGACTATGTGAAGGCATGACTGTGTGGACCATAACAAATTATGGATAACATTGCAAAGAATGGGGATTCCAGAACACTTAATTGTGCTCATGAGGAACCTTTACATAGATCAAGAGGCAGTTGTTTGGACAGAACAAGGGGTTACTGTGTGGTTTAAAGTCAGGAAAGGTGTGCATCAAGGTTGTATCATTTCACCATACCTCTTCAGTCTGTATGCTGAGCAAGTAATCTGAGTAGTTCGACTATATGAAGAAGAACGGGGCATCAGGATTGGTGGAAGACTCATTAACAACCTGCATTCTGCAGGTGCCACAACCTTGCTTGCTGAAAGGCAAGAGGACTTGAAGCACTTACTGATGAAGATGAAAGACCACAACCTTCAGTATGGATTACATCTCAACATAAAGAAAGCAAAAATCCTCACACGTGGACCAATAAGTAACATGGTAAATGGAGACAAGATTGAAGTTGTCAGGGATTTCATTTTGCTTAGATCCACAATCAACACCCATGGAAGCAACAGTCAAGAAATCAAACTACGTATTACATTGGGCAAATCTGCTGCAAAAGACCTCTTTAAAGTGTTGAAAAGCAAAGATGTCACCTTGAAGACTAAGGCGCACCTGACCCAGCCATGGTGTTTTCAGTTGCCTCATATGCATGGGAAAGCTGGGTGATGAATAGGGAAGACTGAAGAGGAACTGATGCCTTTAAATCATGGTGTTGGTGAAGAATATTGAATATACCGTGGACTGCCAAAAGAACAAAAAAATCTATCTTGGAAGAGGTACAACCAGAATGCACCTTTGAAGCAAGGATGGCGAGACTACATCTCACATACTTTGGACGTGTTATTAGGAGGGATCAATCCCTGGAGAAGGACATCATGCTTGGTAAAGTACAGGGTCATTGAAAAAGAAGACCCTCAACAAGATATTGACTCAGTGGCTGCAATAATGGGCTCAAGCACAACAATGATTTTGAGGGTGGTGCAGGACAGGATAGTGTTTCTTTCTATTGTACGTGGGGTCACTATGAGTCAGAACCAACTTGACAGCACCTAACAACAACAGCATACTCACCAGTGCATGCATACACACACGTCAATATGTATTTCTGTATCCATCTATCTGCACATACATACATTGAAAAACATTGTGTTCACATACTAACCTTGGGTTTGATTCTGACACCTGAGAGTTTATTCGAGCCTTTCCACTTTATTTTTAACTTTGTTCTTTGAGAGTGAAAAGCCTGACTGCTTTTTTTTTCTAATTTATGTACAGTAAAATTCATCTTTATGGTGTACTGTTCTATGTGTGTTTACAAATGAAAAGAATTTATCTTTGTGTAGCTTATGGGTTGTCCCAAATGCAAATTAACCTTCATAGACATGATAAAGAACAGTTCTGTCCCTCAAACTCCCCCGTACTGCCTCTCTATAGTGAACCCTAACACACACACTATGACTCCAGCAACTACTAACCTGTTTTCTGTCCCTATCATTTTGCACTTTCCAGGTATAAATGGAATCATTCATTATGTAGCTATTTGGGTCTGCTTTTTTCTTTGCAAAATGCGTTTGTCTTTATCCAAGTTGTGTAACTAAATAGTATCCATTCACCAGATGAATGATATCTTTATTATTTATAGTTTTTAGCAATTATGAATAAAGCTGCTCGAAGTATTTGTACATAGGTTATTGTATGTATATAAGTTTTTATTTCTATTGGGTAAATAAATATCTAAGAGTAGGATTGCTGGGTTGTATGATGTATGTTTAAGTGTTAAGAACCTGCCAAAATGTTTTACACAGTGGCTATACCATTTTATGAAGTACCTGGGTGCTGCAAATGATTAATGCGCTCAGCTGCTACCCAGTGGTTGAAAGTTTGAGTCCACCTAATGGATCCTTGGAAGAAAGACCTGGCAATGTACTTCTGAAAAACTACCCATTGAATACCCTGTGGAGCACAGTTCTTGTCTGACCCAGTGGAATCGCCATGAGTTGGAGTCGACTTAATGGCAGCTGATAAACTAGTATACCATTTTGCGTTTCCTCCAGCAATGTATAAGAGTTCCAGTTGCTCTGCACCTTTTCCAGTATTTGATATTGTCAATTTTTATATTTTATCCTTTCTAAAGTGAGTATAGTGGCATTTCATTGAGGTTTTGCTTTGCATTTCCATGATGACTATTGATGTTAAGCATCTTTTTACGTGTTTACTTGCCATCCCTACATCTTCTTTGGTAAAGTTTCTGTTTAGACCTTTTGCCCATTTTTTATTGCACTGTTTTCTTCTTTAGTTTTGAGAGTTTTCTGCATATTCTGGATACAAAGTCTTTGTCAGAAATATGATTTGCAAATATTTTCTCCCTGTCTGAGGCTTAACTATGTCGTTTGCAGAGCAAGCACTTTTAAGTCTAGTAGCCATATTTTTTTACAAATCTTAAAAAAGGTCACAAGAATTTTCTATGTTTTTATGTAAAGGTTTTATAGTTGTACAATTTGCGTCTAGGACTATAATCTATTTTGAATTTACTTTTGTGTAAGATGTGTGAGAGATATCAATGTTGTTTTTTTGCTTATAAACATTAAATTGTTACAGCACCATTTCTAGAAAAGACAATCCTTTACCGCTTGATTGCCTTTATACCTTTGTCAAACATCAGTTTTTTGTGTGTCTGTTTCTGGAATCTGTATCATTCCATTGAACTGCTTGTCGTTTTCTTTGTTCTATGCTGTCCTTATTACTAAGTGTTGAGCTCTGATAGTATATGTCCTCTAATTTGTTACTCTTTAAAAATTTCTTTACTATTCAAGTTCCCTTGCCTTTTCGTATGAATTTTAGACTTGTTGATATCTAATAAAAAATCTGCCGGAATTTTTTTGGGATTGTGTTGATCTATTTGGGGAGTTACTAACATTTTAACAATAATGAATTTTTTACCAAGAACATGGTATATCTGTTTGTTTAGGTTTTCTCTGAATTTATTCATCCATGTTTTATAGTTTTCAGTGTATATATCCTACACATATTCTGTTATGTTTACCTAAGTTTGTTTTTTGGTGATAATTGTAAATGGTGCTGTTTTTAAATTTTGAATTTCAGTTGCTTATTGCTCATATAGAGAAATGCAGTTGATTTTTGTACAGTGACCTTGTATCCTGTGAGCTGCCTAAACTCACTTTGGACTTCAGGAGCTTTAGTGTAAATTCTTTGGGATTTTCTGTGTAGACATTAATGTCAACTGTGAACTCTTATCAAGTGTGTATGTCTTTTATTTTTGTTTCTTGCCTCATTGCTCTGGATAAGACTTTTCATTGATTTGTTGAATAACAGTGCGAAAGAGCACGTCCTTGTCTGTTTCGTCATTTTTGAGACATTTAGATCTTTACTATCATGATTTCAATTTTAGGTTGTCTATAGTGGCGTAGTGGTTAAGCCTATGTCCGCTAACCGAAAGGTTATCAGTTTCAACCTAGCAGGTGCCCTTTGGAAACTCTATGGGGCAGTTCTGCTCTGTCCTGTAGGGTCGCTATGAGTTGGAATCGACTCAACGGCAACGTTTTTTTTTTTTTAATAGATCACATTTATCAGCCTAAGGAAGTGCCCTTTATTCCAAGTCTGAGAGTTTCCTTTTTTTTTTTTTTTTTAGTGAATGGATGTTGAATTTTGTCAAATGCTTTCTCTGTATCTATTGAGATTGTCCTATGGTTTTTTCCTTTAGTTTTTTAATAAGGTAAATTAAATTGATTGGTTTTGAAATTTTGAACCACCGTTGCATTTCTGGGATAACTGGGCTTTTTGATTTTACTTATTTCTGGATTTTATTCTCTAATATTTTGTTGAGGATTTTTACGTTGTGATTATGCAGGATATTAGTCTGTAGGAGCCCTGGTGGTGCAGTGGTTAGGCACATGGCTGCTAGCTAAAAGGTCAGTGGTATGTAATTTGCTTTTTTTTTTTAAATGTCTTTATCTATTTTTGGTATTAGGGCAATTCTGGCCTCAAAATGAGATGGGTTATGTTTCCTCTTCCTCTGTTTTCTGGAAGATATTTTATCCAATTGGATTTTTTTTTTTCCCCTTAAATGTTTGGTAGGATTCGCTAATGAAATGATCTCAGCCTGGAGTTTTCATTGTTGAAAGGTTTTAACCAATGAATTCAATTTTTAAAAAAATAGATATTAGACTATTCAGGTTATTTCTTCTAGAATGAGTTTTGGTACTTTCTGTCTTTTATGAAATTGTTTCATCTAAGCTGACATATTTATGTGCAGAGAGAACTTTGTAGTAGTCCTTTATTATTATGCTTTTAGTATGTATGGTGTCTGTAGTAATTCCTCTCTTTCATTACTGATGTTGGTGATTTGTGTCTTCTCCCTTTTTTTTTGGTTAGTCTTGCTCTAGAGGTTTATCAGTTTTATTGATCTTTTGAAAGAAGTAGCCTTTGGCTTCATTGATTTGCTCTATTTTACTGTTTTCAATTTCATTAATGTATGCTCTATTCTTTATTATTATCTTCTTTCTGCTTGGTCTCCTTTGCTTTGTTTCTTAAGGTGGACGTTTATTTTACTAATTTGAGACCTCTTTCCTTTTCTGATAGAAGCATTTAAAGCTATAAACTCTCCTCTAAGCACTGTTTTAGCAGCATCTCACAGATTTTGATATGTTGTATTTTCCTTTCCATTCAGATCAAAATATTTTAAATTTCTCTTGAGACTTCTATTTTGACCCATAGATGATTAACAAGAATTATTTTTAATTTCTGTATGTTTGGCCAGATTCAAAAGGTGCTAGGAACACAAGCTAGATAAATGTTCATGGATGCGCACACATATACTCCTGGCATATTAACAGCAAAACTGCTGAAAACACAACAAAACAGAAAAATCCTAAAAGGAAGTAGCCTAAGGCAAAAACAATATGAAGCAGCAATAAGACTGACAGCTGACTTATTGTGATGATTAAGATTGTGTGTCAACTTGGCTGGGCCATGATTCTCAGTGTTTATATGTGATCACTTCCATGATGGAGTCTGCTGTGAGTAGCCAGTCAGTTGAAAGGTAGTTTTCGTGGGTGTGTGGTCTGCATCCGAATATAAGCAGATGTTTTGGCTTTTTGCTTACTCTGGATCCTGCAGCTGCCTCCTGTTCATTTGACCTCTGGTTCTTGGGACTATCATCTTATGTGCCAATATTGGAATTTGTCGATCTTCACAGCGACCGGGAGCCCTGCCCTCCCACCTGCCAATCTTGGGTTCACCAGCCCCTGTGGCTATGTGAATTGAGAGAAGCCTCTATCCTGATCCACAGACTTGGGACATTCCAGCCTCTACAACCACGTGAGCCGTTTCCTTGATATAAATCTCTCTCTCTATATATTTATACGCTTTACTGGTTTTGCTTCTCTAGAGAACCCAGCCTAAGACACTTATCAAGAGTAACACTGGAAACCAGAAGACAATGAAATATTTTCAATATGCTAAAAGAAAATAACTGTCAACCAAACAAATATCTCTTCCAAAAATGAGGGTGAAATACGGCATTTTGAGATGAACAAAGCTGAGTGAATAAAATGAGTAAACACACACTGATGAAATACTTGAGGATGTTCTCCAGGCAGAAGGACAATATAAAGGTAGAAGAGGAAAATAATTGCAAAAATAAAAAAATGTAATCAAGGAGATAGGTAAGTAAATAAATGTGTAAGTCTAAATAACTGTAAAGAATGTCACTCCCAACCGTTAAGGGGAAAAAAAAAATAAGGTTGAACAAACTTGGACATTTCTTGAACTAGTCAGAGAGCTGAGATCATAGGACAACCAATTTTCTGAAATCCAAGGAAAGACAGTTACCTATAGGAAAGGCTCAAGCCCTAGCTTGCCTGGGTCAGACACAGCTGGAAATGAGAAAGAATATTTTAGCTACAATAGGCAACAGATTGGTGAATGCCAAATATGGGCAGGTGAGAGTAGGGAGCCTCTGAAAGCAACAGATGTAGAGGGAGTTTGAACCAGGGCTTAGAACCAGGTTCCTTTGGGTTTGAACCCCTGCTGATAATTTGCATTTCCAGCAAGTTCTCAGGCGATGTTAACACTGTTGGTTAGGGACCAATTCTGAGAACTACTAGCAGTGCAGTAGTTCTCAAAATGTATTACACATGAGAATCACCTGGGAGTCTTGTTTTAACAAGATTCTGATTCAGTATATCTGAGGTGGAAATGCAAATTCTCAGCAGGGTTTTGAATCAGAAGGAACCTTTTGGAAGCCCTGGTTTGAACTCTCTTACAGACTTTTTCTCCATAGGACCCACTTGGTGAGAGTGCAGAGAAGGCATCCTGGTACAGGGAAATAGCAGTTGCTTTGAAAAAGTTTTTTGGAAAGGACACAGACTATTTCTTGGATCCTTCTCTTGTGAGCTCCTCTGTGTTGTAAAATCATAAGCTCAGGAATAGGGGTGACATAAACTGTAGCCCTTGGGGTACTAGTATAAATACCACTGAAGCTGAGGGAAGGCAGAAAATAACTCTCTGCGGGGAGGGCAGGGATACATTTTGGGCCCAGAACTACAAAGGAATGACTGGCCAGGAATTCTGAGACACTTTTGAGACCCAGAGGCACAGCTTCTGATTGTTGTTGTTATTGGGCGCTGTCAAGTCAATTCCAACTCATAGTGACCCCCTGTGACATAGTACAAGTGCCTCATATGGTTTTCTTGGCTGTAATCTTTATGGAGGCAAATTGCCAGATGTTTGTCCTGCAGAGCCACTGAGTGGGTTCAAACCGCGGGGTAGGTTTGAACCACCAACCTCTTGGTTAGCAGCTGAGCGCTTAACCGTGTGCCACCAAGGATTCTCCAACTTCTGACTAGCAAGGCGTAATCAGAATAACAGAGAATACCACCTCCATCCCTGACTGTTACCACGGGGCTAACAAGTGTGTAGTCAAAGTTACAATTGAATATAGATGAGAAAGTTGCAAGAGGCAAACCTTCTTGGGATGAAGAATCTGAAATAACTGATAATATGTTAAGATCTGTATTTAATTACATATGGCTGTCTAAAATACTATCCTCAAATTTAACAGCCTTTTTTTTTTTTTAAAGTGGGTATGATCAGAAGGAAAACATTGGTGATCTACTTCACAGCCATTGAAAACCCTAATTCTACTCTGAAACACATGGGGTTGCCATGAGTCAGAATTGACTCATTGGCAACTGGGGTTTTTTGGTTATGAAGTGGTGTCTCATTGTAGTTCTCATTTGCATTTTTCTAATGAGCAATTTTTTTTTTTTAATGATGCTGAGCGTCTCTTTATGTGTTAGCCATTTTTGTACCTTCAGAGGTATTTGAATCCTTTGCCCATTTTTAAATTGTCTCTCTTTTTATTATTGAGTTATAAGGTTCTTTAATATATTCTACATTCCAGTCCCTTTTCAGGTATATGGTTTGTAAACATTTCTCTCATTCTGTGGGTTGTCTTTTCACTTACTTGATAGTGTCGTTTGAAGCATGATTGTTTTTAATTTTGTTGACATCCAGTTTAGCTATTTGTTCTCTTGGTGCTTGGGCTTTTGTTGTCATATCTAACAAATCATTGCCCAGTCCAAGATCATGAGTATATACACCCCTGTTTTCTTTTTCTATATTGTTATAAAAATATATAAACAGAACATCTGTCAATTCAACATTTTTCATGTGTACAATCCAGTGACACCAATTACATCAGTTGTTGTGCGACCATCACCAATATCCATTACCAAATTTTCCGTCACCATAGCCGTGTTTTCTTCTAAGAGTTTTAAGTTTTAGCTCTTATATTTAGGCCCTTGATCTCTTTTGAGTTAATTATTATATGTGGTATGAGTTATGGGGCCTAACTTCATTCTTCTGTGTATAGATATTTAGTTGCCCTAGCACCACTTTTTTTCCCACCATTGATTGCTCTGGCATCCTTATTAAAGGTCAGTTGACTGTAAATGTTAGGATTTATTTCTAGACTCTCAGTTCTATTCCACTGCCAGTGCCTCACTATCTCGAGTACTGTAGTTTTGTAGTATGTTTTGAAATCGAGAAGTGTGTGAGGTCCTCCATCTTTGTTCTTCTTCAAGATTATTTTGACTCTTCTGAGTCCCTGTATTTCCACATAAATTTTATGATTGAGTTACCCTGTCAATTTCTGCAAAAAAGCCAGTTGGGATTTTGATAGGGATTGTATTTAATCTGTAGATCAATTTGGGGAGTAGTACTACCAGGGAACTGCCAGAAATTGAAGCTGGATTCAGAAGAGGATGTGGAAGGAGGGATATAATTGCTGATGTCAGATGAATCGTGACTAAAAGCAGAGAATACCAGAAAGATATTTACCTGTGTTTTATCGACTATGCAAAGGCCTTAGACTGTGTGAATCATGACAAATTGTGGATAACATTGCAGAAAATGGGAGTTCCAGAACACTTAATTGTGTTCATGCGGAACCTGTGTAGACCAAGAGACAGTCTTTCAAACAGAACAAGGGGATACTGTGTGGTTTAAAATCAGGAAAGATGTGCATCAAGGTTGTATCCTTTCACCATACTTAGTCTGTATATTGAGCATATAATCTGAGAAGTTGGACTATGTGAAGAAGAACTTGGCATCTGGATTGGAGGAAGACTCATTAACAACCTGCGATTTGCAGATGACACAACCTTTCTTGCTGAAAGTGAAGAGAACTTGAAGTACTGTTGATCAAAGACTACAGCCTTCAGTAGGGATTACATCTCAACATAAAGAAAACCAAAATCCTCAGAACTGGACTAATAAGCAACATTATGATAAACAGAGTAAATATTAAAGTTGTCAAGGATTTTATTTTACTTGGATCCACAATCAGTGCCCATCAAAGCAGCAGTCAAGAAATCAAAGGATGTATTGGACTAGGCAAATCTTCTGCAAAAGACCTCTTTTAAGTGTTGAAAAGCAAAGATGTCACTTTGAGGACTAAGGTGAGCCTGACCCAAGTCATGATATTTTCAATTGCCCTGTATGCATGTGAAAGCCGGACGATGAATAAGGAAGACTGAAGAAGAATTAATGCATTTGAATTATGGTGTTGATGAAGAATATTGACTATACCATGGACTGCCAGAAGAATGAACAAGTCTGTCTTAGAAGTTCCGCCAGAGTGCTCTTGGAAGCAAGGGTGAGGAGACTTAGTCTCGCATACTTTGGACATATTATCAGGAGGGGTCAAACTCCAGAGAAGGACATCGTGCTTGGTAAGGTAGAGAGTCAGTGAAAAAGAGGAAGACTCTTCATCAAGATGGATTGACACGACGTCTGCAGCAGTGGGCTCAAACATCGCAATATGATGTGAGGATGGCACAGAACTGGGCAGTGTTTCATTCTGTTGCACATAGGGTCTCTATGAGTCAGAACTGACTCAACGGTACCTAACAACAACAACAACTGCCATCTTAACAATATTAAGTCTTCCAATCATAAACACGGGGTGTCTTTCCATTTATTAAGGTCTTTATTTTTTTCAATAATGCTTTATAGTGTTCAGAGTATAACTTTTGTACTTCTTTTGTTTTATTTGTAAGTATTTTATTCTTTTAGATGCTGTTGTAAATGGAATTGTTCATTTATTTTTCAGATTGTTCACTGCTAGGCTATAGGCATACAATTGATCTTGTATAATGATCTTGTATCTTGAAACTTTACTGTCCTCGTTTATTCTAATAATATTTTAGTAGATTCCTTAGACTTTCCTATGTACAAGATCATGTTGTGTGTAGACAGAAATAGCTTTACTTCTTTCCAATTTGGATGCTTTTTATTTATTTTTATTTCTTGCCTAATTGCTGTGGCTATAACATTCACTGCCATGTAGAGTAGAATGGTGAGAGTAGGCATACTTTTCATGTTCCTGATCATAGCGGGAATGCATTCAGTTTTTCATCATTAACTACAGTGTTGGGTGGGAGGTTTTTGTAGATGTCTTTTATCAGGTTGTGGAAGTTCCCATGTATTCCTATTTTATTGAGTGTTTTCATCATGAATAGTTGTTGAATTTTTTTCAAATACTTTTCCTGCATCTATTTAGATGATCTGCGTCTATTTAGACGGTTTTTGTCCATTTTACTGATATAGCGTATTGCTGATTTTTGGATGTTAAAGCAACTTTGCATTCCTGTGATAAATCTTTTATGTTTCTGAATTTGGATGCTAGTGTTTTGTGGAGGTTATCTGTGTCTGCGTTCTTAGAGCCTGTTTTTGACACAGATTGTTGTATCTATGATTGCTTAAACCACCTGTGTCCCTTTAGCCAGTATGTTTTAAATAAAAACTGTTATCAGTTGAATTCTGTTCCCCTAAAAGATGTGTTGAAGTCCTGATCACCAGGACCTGTGAATGTTACCTTATTTAGAAAGAGAGTCTTTGCAAATATAATTAGTTAAATTAACTTCAGGTCATACTGGAGCACTTTTGGCACGATTTTCAGCCCCACCACCAAGCTCCGAGGGTATGAATTCTCTTTTCATTTTAGGTAAGAGTACATCTTGTGGAAGTTTTTGAGAAGTACTTAAAAACCAGAAAACCAAACCCAGTGCCAGTGCGTCGATTCCGACTCATAGTGACCCTATAGGACAGAGTAGAACTGCTCCATAGAGTTTCCAAGGAGCACTTGGTGGATTTGAACTGCCGACCCTTTGGTTAGCAGCCGTAGCACTTAACCACTATGCCACCAGGGTTTCCGAGAAGTACTTAAGACATTAAATAAATAAATAGGCTGTCGACTTTCCATGGGTGAAAGACATGGCTAGAAAACACTGTGGGGCAGTTCTACTCTGTCACATGGGTCTCTATGTTTTTCCAGTGAATAATTGGTAAACCAACATAGTCTTATACACTGGGAATGGTCTCCTATTCAGAGTTTTAACCTTATCTCATTAGTCAAATGTTTCCTTTTTCTGTGTTTAGATTCTTATTTTGTTAACTAACTTCTTGGAATATTCTAAATGAGATGTGACTTTGTGATCTAAGAATACTTTGATGAAAAATGTAGATCATGATATCAGAATTTTTTTGTACATGTACCTCGTAGGAAATGTACTGAACATAAACAAGAAGAAAGATTTTAGAGTAGATGTCAAATCTTGAGATTGCTTTGGTAATCCCCTGCATTTAATGGCTGTATTAATATATGTGCTCATATTAACTATGCACATAGGCCACAAAGAAGTCATGCATGTCTTTAGATAAGTGTTGCCCTTTGTGCTTAACAGCTTGTTGATTTTATAGTCTCTTTATTTTTTTTCAAGAGTGTAATAATTGCAAAAGGATAGTCTAATCATAAGAAGCCCTGGTCATGCAATGGTTAAGCACTCAGCTGTTAGCTGAAAGCTTGGCAGTTCGAACCCACCAGGTTCGGCTCTGTGAGAGAAAAGACATGACGGTCTCCTCTCCTAAAGATTTCAGCCTAGGAAACCTTGAAGGACAGTGCTACTCTGTCCTGTAGGGTTGCTATGAATTGGAATGGGCTCGACAGCAAACCGCAGTAAGAGTCTAGTCACAGCAGCATAACAGAAAAGATTAAAAAAAAAATAAAGAATGCATTGTTTAATAGTGTGGAAACAGATTCTTGGAACATACCACAGAAACTAAAGGTAGAAGAGAGTGATTTTATCTGGATAGTTCCCTTTAAGTTTTTGGGAAAAGCTCATCATAGACTCTGGCATTGTGGAATACACTATGCAAGTTTTTCGCTTCACCAATTCCTAGGGATTTCATGAATCTCCTTCAGGTCCAACAAAAGGAGTATGTACATGTTGGGGTATACCTATGTAGTCTGACCTGGCCAGACTCTGGAGATAATCAATGCATTTAGTTTAATGTTAAGGCAAATATGGGAGTCTACTTTATTGTTAGTAGTTTTTATGTCTCTGGAACATTAAAAAAAAAAAAAAAGAACATTACTTAGTGAATAAAAATCTTTGGGGAAGTCCTCATATTTATATGGCCTTTATGAATGAGATTGAAACTCCAGAGAGCCATTTTACATACTACATATTCCTTTTAGATACTATATAACAATAAATTTACTGTGATCATTTTTGCCTGTATAGGCATTCAATAAATATTTTTAGTAAGTCAGTGAAAATAAAGTTTTCTTTATCTCCGGATAGATTTTCCTCTTCAGTTGTATCTTCAAGATTTTGCAAATCTAAACAGGGACGAGTTTTGCTACGCATTTTCTTATCTTGGCAGCATTTATTCTCTTCTCACAATATGCAATGTCACTTATCTCATCATTGTTTCATGCAAACCTTTACAGATTTATGATTTGTTTTGTTTTGCATTATCTGTTTTCATGTGTAGTTACACATCTTTATCCTTTTCTACATTTCTGTTATCTGCTTCTTCCTTTCTCGTCCTATGGCTATATGTTTTGTTTAGGTTATAGTATTGTGTGCCTTGTACCCTAACCAAAGTTTTGATAACTTTCTTCTTATTTCTTTATAAATGCTCCCGTATTTATAAAGGGATATATATACAGTATCAGGATATTTATATTATAGTGAAGGAAATTATAGAACTTCAGACCTGGAAGGGATTTTAAATGTCTAATCTAAACTTTTACAGGTAAGAGTAATGGTGCCCATAGAGATAAGCAGACTTTGTCAAACTCACCAAGTACACGTGGTCTTCTGATTTACAGTTTGGGGGTTTACTTGATCTGGAACAGTTTCTTAGCAAAAGTGTTTTAAGAGGTGGTTATAGACTGAAGAGTAGCGATTTTGATTTTAGAAATAATTAAGGGTTCAAATATTTGACAATTTTAGAAAAATTTAGAGGCAGAGGAGAATGACTGTGAAAGATGTTAGTGCAGGTGCATTAAAAGTAATTGCAAGAAAAGGAAAGGAATTGTAAAGAGATGGGAACAAGAGAGGCAGGGTACCTGATGTTGTTGTTAGGTGCCATCCAGTCAGTTCTGACTCACAGCGACCCTATGTACAACAGAATGAAACACTACCTGGTTTTGTGCCATCCCCGTAATTGTTGCTATGTTTGAGCTTATTGTTGCAGCCACTGAGTCAGTCCATCTCATTGAGGGTCTTTCTCTATTTCACTGACCGTCTACTTTACCAAGCATGATGTCCTTCTCCAGGGACTGTTCTCTCGTGATAACGTGTCCAAAGTACATGAGACGAAGTCTCACCATCCTTGCTTCTAAGGAGCATTCTGGCTTTACTTCTTTCAAGACAGATTTGTTCGTTCTTCGGTAGTCCATGGTATATCCAGTATTCTTCACCAACACCGTAATACAGAGGCATCAGTGCTTCTTCAGTCTTCTTATTAATTGTCCAGTTGTTGCAGACATATAAAGTGATTGAAAATACCATGGGTTGGTTCAGGCGTACCTTAGTTCTCAAGATGAGATCTTTGTTTTTTTTTTTTTTTTTTTAACACTTTAAAGAGGTCTTTTGCAGCAGATCTGCCCAATGCAACATGCCGTTTGATTTCTTGACTGCTGCTTCCATGGAGGTTGGTTGTGCATACAAGTAAAATGAAATCCTTGACAACTTCAATCTTTTCTCCATTTATCATTATGTTCCTTATTGGTCTAGTTGTGAAGATTTTTGTTTTCTTTATTTTGAAGTGTAATCTATACCGAAGGCTGTACTCTTTGATCTTCATCAGTAACTGCTTCAAGCCTTCTTCACTTTTAGCAAGCAAGGTTGTATCATCTGCATAATGCAGGTTGTTAATGAGTCTTCCTCCAATCCTGATGCCACGTTCTTCATATAGCCCAGCTTCTGGAATTATTTGCTCAGCATACAGATTCAATAAGTATCATTAAAGGATACAACCCTGACGCTCACCTTTCCTGATTTTCAACCACGCGGTATCTCCTGATTCTGTTTGAACAACTGCCTCTTGATCTACATACAGGCTCCACATAAGCACTATTATGTGTTCTGGAATTCTCATTCTTTGCAATGTTATCCATAATTTGTTATGATCCATGAAGTCGAATGTCTTCGAGTAGCCAGTAAAACACAGGTAAACATCTTGCCTTTAGACAAGATCCATCTGACATCAGCAATGATATCCTTTCTTCCAAGTCGTCTTCTAAATCTGGCTTAAATTTCTGGCAGTTCCCTATTGATGTACTGCTGTAGCTGTTTTTGGATTATCTTCAGCATAATTTTACTTGCATGTGATCTTAATGGTATCGTTCAATAATTTCTGTGTTTCGTTGATCACCTTTCTTTGGAATAGGCACGTATACGGATCTCTTCCAGTTGGTTTGCCAGGTAGCTGTCTTCCACATTTCTTGGCACAGATGAGTGAGTGCCTCCAGCACTGTATCCGTTTGTCAAAACATCTCAACTGGTGTCCTGTCAATTCCTGGGAGCCTTGGTTTTTGCCAATGCCTTCAGTGTAGCTTCGCCTTCTTCCTTCAGCACCATTGGTTCTTGACCATATGCTACCTCATGAAATGGCTGAATGTCAACCAATTCTTCTTGGTACAGTGACTCTGTGTATTCCTTCCATCTTGTTTTGATGCTTTCTGTGCCGTTCGATATGTTAGCCATAGAGTCCTTCAATATTGCACCTCGAAGCTTGAATTTTTTCTTCAGTTCTTTCAGCTTGAGAAATGCTGAGTGCTTTCTTCCATTTTGGTTTTCTAACTCAGGATCTTTGCACATTTCATTATAATACTTTGTCTTCTCAAGCCACCCTTTGAAATCTCCTGTTCAGCTCTTTTACTTCACCCTTTCTTTCTTTTGCTTTTGCTACTCCACATTCAAGGGCAAATTTCAGAGTCTCTTCTGACATCTTTTTTGGTCTTTTTTTTTCTTTTCTGTCTTTTTAATGACCTTTTGCTTTCTTCATATATGATGTCGTCCCACAACGTGTCTGGTCTTGAGTCATTAGTTTTCTATGCATCAAATCTATTCTTGAGATGGTCTCTAAATTTAGATGGGACATACTCAAAGTCATACTTTAACTCTTGTGGACTTGTTTTAGTTTTCTTCAGCTTGAACTTGAACTCACATATGTGCAGTAAAGGCCTGTTCCACAGTTGGCCACTGGCCTTGTTCTGACTGATGATATTGAGTTTCTCTATTGTCTCTTTCTACAGATGTCTTCTTTTTGATTCCTGTGTATTCCATCCAGTGATATCCATGTGTATAATCATTGTTTATATTGTTGCAAAGGAAACCCTGGTGGTGTAGTGGTGAAGTGCTACAGCTGCTAACCAAAAGGTCAGCAGTTTGAATCCACCAGGTGCTCCTTGGAAACTCCATGGGGTGGTTCTACTCTGTCCTATAGGGTCGCTAAGAGTCGGCATCGACTCGACGGCAGCAGGCTTTGGATATTGTTGCAAAAAGGTATATTCAATGAATAAGTCGTTGTTCTTGCAAAATTCTATCATGCGGTTTTCCAAGTACTGGTTCTTCTTCTTTGTTTCCAACTTTCGCATTCCAGTCACCAGTAATTATCAATGTATCTTGATTGCATGTTTGTTCAATTTCAGACTGCAAAAGTTAGTAAAAATCTTCAATTTCGTTATTTTTGGTATTAGTTATTGGTGTGTAAATTTGAATAATAATAGTATTAACTGTTCTTCCTTGTAGGTGTGTGGATATTATCCTATCACGGACAGTTTTGTACTTCAGGATAGATCTTAAAATGTTCTTTTCGACGATGAATGCGATGCTGTTCCTCTTCAATTTGTCATTCCCAGCAGAGTAGACCATGTGATTGTCTGATTCAGAATGGCCAACACCAGTCCATTTCAGCTCATTAATGCCTAGCGTATCGATCTTTAAGTGTTCATTTCATTTTTGACAACTTCTAATTTTCCTTGATTCATACTTCGTAAATCCCATGTTCCAAATATTAATGGGTGTTTACAGCTGTTTTTTCTCATTTTTAGTTGTGCCACATCAGAAAATGAAGGTCCTGAAAGCTTTATTCCACGTCATTAAGGTTGACTCTAGTCCTATTTTGAGTGCCAGCTCTTCCCCAGTCCTATTTTGAGTGCCTTCCAACCTTCCAGCACCGTATCAAACAATGTTTTGCTATTATCCGTCAGGTTTTTACTGGTTAGTTTTTTCAGAAGTAGATCGCCAACTCCATCTTCTCAATCTGTGTTAGTACTTAAAACAGAGTATGAATTTGGTTTTGAACTGTTTCAAACTGGTTCATGTATGGCTGCTGAAGTGAAATTGGAACAGATCTGAGTTTTTAAAATTTGTGTAAAGCAGGATGATTATTGGAACGGAAAAATTACGGGTCGAAGCCCTATAATGGGAGACTCTGAAGAGGTATAATGAGTCGTTTCAGGAGCCTGATGCAGGAGATTAGATTATTGTCAGGACCGTGGAGAGTGACTCACATACAAAGCAGCACAGACAGCTGCCATCTTTGAGCGGGACACCACTGTTTATCTCTGCTGGTCAAGAGATTTGGTTGCTGTGCAACTTGCATGCTGCCCTTGTTTTCTAATAGGGAGATTAAGTTTCTAACAGGGTTTCGACCTGTAATTTTCTCCCTTCTGCTTTTCATTCCATTTCACACATCTTTTAAAAATTCAGGTCTGTTTGGGATTCGCTTCATCAGCCATGACCAAACTGGGCAGAACCAGATCGAAGCCCTGGTATAAATTTTATGTGTGTATATTTATTCTTTGTTCAGTTGTTCTGGCTTTCTTATAATCATGTCAGTCTAAAGATTACCCACCTGGAAGGCAGGACATGGGTTCCACTCATAGGCCTAGTAGTATGGTAAACGTAAAAAATAGGAGCTGGGAAATTATTTGAATGTCATGATGAGTGAGAGGAAATAAACGCATTTATTTATCGAGCAGTACTGTGTGCCAGGTGGCTTCACACAAATTATTTCAAAAATAAAATATGTGCAGCTCTTGAACATTCAAAATTCTATTTTTGATTTGGTTAGCTCATTAATGTCAGTATGCCTACCAGAGGGAAGGCAACAGAGAAAAGCCTCTGGGATTTATGTTATTCAGGAGTTGCTGTGATAGAATGGGGAGGAAGTAAATTTAGGAGCTCAATGAAAAGGTTTGGATTCTGTGTAGATATCACTTATACATATCCCTGTATGATAATGTAGAATAAATGTATTATGTCCTCATTAGAGAAATAAGCACCACTAACAAAGAAATGGAGGGTTAAGATCTGCTTACTAAGTTGCATGAAAATCAGCATTGTTCTGAAATATGCCTTGGTGACTTTTACCATAAGATTTTTTGTTGTTGTTTACCTTTTTGAGGTTTTGTTTCCCTGTGCTCTTTTGATATATACTACCCCTTTTTGGTGGGATTGAGTAGGAATGTTTTTCAGAATTAAACATTAATGATATAGTTTTTTTGTTTTTAAAATTCACAAATAAATTTGTAAAGAGTAAATATAGTACAAACCTTCCTTTATGTTAGTACCAGATTTTTTTTTTCAAGTCCAGTTATTTATATGCTACTGAAAAATGAAGGTTGTAAGTGCCAGGAAAAAGTGAACTATTTAAGAGAGATATATGTTATTTATTTCATTGGCAGAATTTAAGTAAAAGTATGGAAAAAGTCTAAATCAAAATAAATCGGTTGCGACTATTTTGATAATGAAGAAATGTAACCTATGTTTTAAGAATCAAAATATTTTTCTGTCTTGGATTATAGTTGGATACCTATGTCCTGTGTATGACTTTCCATTTTTAAGATACTTTTGATGATTGAAAAATATTCTTGATGTAAAGTCACGTGCATATTTTATTTTTAAAGGTGAGGAAGATTGTCTTATGAATAAAAAAAAAGAATGAGAAAAGAATTTAACATACAGAAACCTCTGGAACAATCTAGTTTTGGTAAACCGTAGCTATAGGCACATTTTATTTTATACTGACAGGCTTTTTTTTTTTTTCCTTCTTGTTTTTCTTACAGGGTGAGTGAGGAAAAGGAAGTGACAGAAGAACGACTAAAAGCTGAGCAGGAATCATTTGAGAAGAAGATCAGACAGTTGGAAGAACAGAATGAACTTATCATCAAAGAAAGGGAAGATATCCTTTTTGAAAGTCCTCTTTTTTAATGTGCAGAAAGTTTGACTCTTTCATGGAGAAAATGTAAACTCCAGAGAAATAATTGTTCTAATTTATAAGAGGGAATAAATCCACATGTGCTGCCGTTTCTAGGCAATCAGAACGACACTTAACAGCATGAGCTGCTGCTTCCTTTCTGCTTGATACGGCCATCCAGCTGTTCTGCTGCTGCTGTTATGCTGCGAAGCACATATTTGTCAACTAAAAAAGACAATAAGAAATTTGGGCATTAAAATGTAGTGTTGGAACTTTATTAAATTCTTGTTCCACTACTGCAATTGATCCTGAAACCTCTTTATATTTGGCGTTCTCTCTAGCTAAAACTTTAACAGTTCTAAGGAATTCTACTCTGAAATCTCTCTCTTTGACACACACACGTGCGCGCACACACACTTCTGTAATTTATAGATGTTATAATTGAATAGTGTTTATGAGGCGGCATAAAACCACCAAGCCCTTTTCACGGAAGAGAAGACTGTTGGGTTTCGAACTAGAGAGAGTATTGTGTGTCTGTGTATTGCATTGTTTATAGGAAAGTAAAATGGAAACAAGTGTTTTAACTTAAGAGTTGTATTTTAATGGGTATGTGAATTAAAATAAGTGTATTTCTGAAATTTCTTTTGAATGGGTAGATTTACTTGTCATTGGGTATTTTATGCCGTGGCATTGATATAGAACTGACTGTCCCTAAAGTCAGGGGAATGGATCTGCCAGCTACACTAGTCTGTAGATGCTTAGAGGAACCATTGAATTTATTTTCAGTATCATCACTAACTTGATTGTTAATAATTGTTTCAAAGATTATGTAAGTGTCAAAAATTACCATAGATTGGCAGTAACTCTACCTTTGTGAATACCAAGGAAATGGGAGCATAAGGATTATTTAATTAGCTTGAAAAAAAGCATACAAATGAGCTCTGAAGTTACATTTTCAACTGCGGGGGGTGCATGATAGGAACTTAGTATTATCCAAATTCTCAGACTTGATTTGCTGAGTAGAATATTAATAAAAAAACAAACCCGTTACTGTTGAGTTGATTCCGACTCACAGTGACCCTATAGAACAGAGTGGAACTGCCCCATATGGTTTCCAAGGAGCGCCTGGTGGATTTGAACTACCGACCTTTTGGTTAGGAGCCATAGCACTTAACCACTACACCACCGGGGTTTCCAGAATATTAATAAGGCTTATTTATTGGCCCCAAATTCTGAAGGACTAATTTTTTAATTTTTTTTTTCTTCTGTAACACCAAAAGGTTGGTAGTTCAAACTCATCCAGCGCCTCCAAAGGAGAAAGAGCTGGAGGTCTGCTCCTGTAAAGATTACAGCCTAGAAAACCCTGTGGGGCAGTTCTAATTTGTCATATGGGGTTGCTATAAGTCTTTAACATAACTCTTAACATTTGTGTAATCACTTTGGCCCTTTCATTTTCTTTGCCTTCTTTGACTTGATTACCCTAGGCTGTCTACCCAGAGCCTCTTTTTTGTGTCGTTCTTCCTGCTACTTTTCTTTCTAGGTTGAAGTAATGCTATTTAGTCAGAATTTACCAAGAGACTGTGCTCAGCTAGTTTTGTTCTTTCACTTCACACAAAAGAGTAGTGATTTGGGCCACTAACATTTTCAAGAAAAGGAAGGATATGGATGCTTTCGTTTGCAACAAAAACCTCGATTTAGAGGGTCTGTTTTTCGGCACATAACAACCTGGTAATTGGTTCTGTGGTGTAAAGTTTTCACGGCTGACATCTCTACAGTACTCTAAGCTTTTTCTAGTGGCTGTAAAATGGTTGCTCCAATTCCAGACATCACGTTCATATTAGGGCAGAAAGAAAACAGAAAGGAGGTCATGGCAGTTGCAACTCCTCCACTACATGGAAAACCAAATCCTACTTCTCTGACACCAAACTGCAAGGGTCAGTCAAATCCAATACTAATTTATTATCAGTTCTATTCCCCTCTGTTCAACTTCTGTTTTGACACTGGCTGTACATGCAGCACTTCTTCTGAGCCTAACCACTGGGAGCTGAGACAGACCTCACATGCCACCAAGCTTAGAGTCCCCAGGACACCACTACCACCTCAGGATACCATCTTTAAGCTCAGGGTCCCCAGGGCTCTCCCTCATTTCTGACCATTTGGCTCCCATTTTTCCTTTAAGTTCAGTAATTCACTAGAACAACTCATAGAATTCTGTAAAGTGCTGTACTTACAGGTTTAGTATAGCAAAAAAGGATACAAATGAAGAGATGCATAGGGTGGGGTTCTTAACATGGAGTTTGGGATGTGCTACCCTTCCATGTGTGTCAGTGTATTTCACCAGCCAGGAAGCTCATGCAGTGTCAATATCCAGAGCTTTTACTGGGGGTCTCGTTGTGTAATTCATACTCCAGCTCCTTTCCCCTGAGGTCAGTAGATATCAGGAGAGGTTGATATCATACTACATAGTAGGTCTTTCTGGCTTAGTCAGCCCTTACCCAACATGAGCCATAAACCCTTAGGTGTGGTCTGGAGTTCTCATCAAAGACACTTCAATCATTGGCAAAAGTCCAAGGTTTTAGAGGTTATCTCAGAAACCACATCCTCCTTTAAAAAAAAAAAAAAATTTCTCAGAACTCCCCCGTGTAGTTTTTCATATAATATTTATTGTCCTGAAGTTTAGTGTGACATGGACACCCTGAGCTGCAAGGGAGGCTGAGAAAGTTAGTGTTTACTTTACCAATTTTTATGTTAGAAGGCAGCAAGGGAGAAGGGGAGTTGAAATGGAGTCATTCTCTAACTCTGTCAGCAGGGTTAGGAGATCTGGAATTCACTTTGTATATAGGGAAGAGGTGGTGATACTTTGACCTTTCTGGCATAAAAGATGTGTATTACATCCCATGGAATTTGGGGTGAGTTGGGAAAAAGAGGTAAGAGAGGAGGAAGTAGATAATTCACAAATCCTGGCCCCTGTTAGGATGTGATTAGTAGTGGCATTGCTTGTTTGGTTATATGCCTAGCAAAATGTGTGGCTATCTAGAAAAGTAAGCTCTAATTTTGGTGGACTCTTGAATTTAACATTATAAAGTAGTCTAAACTCAGCATGTCTATGAATGGTTTCTTTGGTCAGGCTAAATGTTAAGATACCCCATTTTTCACATTTTCCCCATGATTTAGCTCAGTGGTCAGCAAACTACTGCCTGTGACCCAAACTTAGCCACGCCTATTCATTTATGTATTGTTTATGGCTGCCTTTGTGCTCCAGCTGCAGAGCTGAGTAATTACAACAGAAATCCTGTTTCCCACATACCCTAAAATATTTACTATCTGTTCCTTTACAGAAAAAGTTTGCTGACCCCTGATCTAGCTCATAGCTGAAAAGGAAAGGAAAGGGCATGCAGATAAAGGCACAGACTTAGACATGTGGCACAGTTAGACTTATTTTAGATTATGGTAGAGAGGGTTTGACTTGAGTATTTATTTATTCTTACTGTAAATGAGGACTGGAGTAAATATTAGACCATAATCAAAAATTGAAATGGTGTAGTTGGTATAATTGGTTTCCCCTCTCTTATATTTCTTTGACCTGATATCCTTACTATTTTAAAGATTTCTTTAGTCGCCAATAGATAGATGGTATGTATAGAACTTTATTGTTTAAGAAGGAAGAAAGGAAGATATGATTTTAAAACATGACATCCACGATTTTTATTCCAAGTAGATTGCTCAGGTACAAATCTCCTTTACCAGAATAAACCTGTCAAAGGTTAATATAGATGATTTTACAGTACGTAAAACATGTATAAAACTTAGAAACATAAAATAAGGGCATAATTTAAAAAATATATAATTTTAACTACAGATACATTTATCTATCATGCATAAATGATTCCAATTCTTTCATATACATGAAATTGGATAATTTTAGATCATTTTAAAGTCTGTTTCAGTCTGAGGAGCTGTATTCATGAATTCTGATTTTTGGCCCTTTAAAGATGTGTTGTACCAAATTTGTGGACTTTTTGTTTTAAAATTTCTAATAACATGATTTATTGATCATCTGTACAAACACAGACCAGTGCCTTCATAAAAAGAAAGTAAAAAGAAATTTTACATGTTTGTATTAGGATCAGGCTTTTGAAGAATTTGTTCTTAGAGTAAATAGGGAATTTATTATTAAAACATAAGAATTCTTGATAGTTTCCAGTCTTTGAATAAAGAAAGCTTATTTCTTAGGAACTTAACTATGTAAATGAATATTCTGTTTACAAAGCCAAGCAACCTGATGGAGCTAGAGATTTTTTTTTTTTTTTTTTCCGGCTGAATGTGTGTGAAAGAAGAAGTAAATCTGAAACTGAAAGAGAAATACAGTATGTCCAAAAGAAAAATTCTTTAATATGTCAGGATGTAATAGCATAAGACGCAGAAGTGGCAGCCGTTAGAAAGGTTGGCTAATACTTTGAGCTGATCTTATTTCCAGAGCATATGTCTCAGGTCTAGATGGCATCAGAAGTTGCAGAGGACAAGTATAGTCTAATGTTTGCTAACAGTTTTAACTGATGTAGCAAAGGAAGCAATACTGAAAAAACCGTGGTGGGCTTTAGAGCTAAAATGCTAGTTTTAGCATTAACTAGCTATCTAACCTTAGAAAGTTACTGAACTTCCCTGAGTCTGTTTTTTTTTTTTTTCATCTAAAGTATGTGGATAATTAATGCCTTTGTTGCAGACCTGTCAAAATTTGACAGATTCTTCACTTAATGTCTCGTACTTAGTACACACTGAATAAAACTAATTCTCATTTTCACTGTTGATACAGATGAGGGATGAGATGACTGTTTCTTCTGATGCTCATTTCTGTGCTTTTCTTCATTGGGGTTTTGATGGTTTTCATCAGGGTATACAAGTACTTAGACTGCATAGGTAAGTAAGAGAGTTAACTTGATTTGTTCTCTGCTTTATCTGTTTCATTCTATCAAAGACAAAACCTTCTCTTTGTACCACTTGAACCTGTTGGGTGCTCAGTGAGAGGAAACCAAGTTTTACTTTCCTCTCCCAAGCACTAGACTGATGGAGATGTTTGTGTTTTTTCCTTCTGGTCTGTTTCCATTACGTGTGTGGTTGGGACTTGTTAAATTTAAACTGTTTAGAGGTACTTATTTTTATAGCTCACGCCCTTAAGCCCACTGCATGGGTAGTCATTTTAGAAACTTTGCTCTAGGAAGAAAGAGTTTTAAAGGACGTCACCTTAATCTTTTTGAGGAGTGTTTTAGTATGAGCCAAAGGTCTTAATAGCCTGTGCTGAAAATAAGTTAGAGAAAATGCATACTGGAGGCCAGAAGTCCAAATCAACATGCTCTCTGCAAAATGTCTAGAAAACCAAAAAACCAAACCCATTGCTGTTGAGTCGATTCCAACTCATAGTGACCCTACAGGACAGAGTAGAACTGCGCCATAGGGTTTCCAAGGAGCACCTGGTGGATTCGAACGGCCGACCTTTTGGTTGGCAGCTGTAACTCTTAACCACTAGGCCACCAGGATTTCCAAAGTGTCTAGAAGAAGATCCTTTCTTGTCTCTCGCAGCTTCTATTACCTCCAGGCTTTCCTTATAGAGACACTGCTTAGATTAGGACCTACCTTACTCACCAATTTGATCTCATGTTAATTTAAGTGATGACATTGTCAGAGGCCCTTTACAGGTACCAGGGCCTAAGACTTCAACATATCCTTCTGGAGGGTACAATTCAATCCATAACAGATAGGAACCATACTGTAGGAAGCTCTATCATAGGTCTGGGGTGAAATGCGTATTGTCCTGAGATGTCACTTTAAATCAGAAAAGTGTCAAAGTAAGTCAGAGAAGTAAGCATGCTTAAGGAAAGAACTGATTGTTACTAGTTGTTGTCTAGCTGTTCTTAAAGATTTTGTTCTTTTAGAAATATTTACATATTAATGCTAACCATAGGAAGTAGTTGATAATAAACATTTGAATATTTATGTAAAATTTTATCCATATACTATTAAGTAGATTGCCAGGCTTTTCTTCCTACTCTGTCTTAGTTTAGACGTACCACTGAAACTTTTCCATCATGGGTGACCCTGCTGGTATTTGAAATACCATCATTATAGCAGGTGGTGGATAGAATTGTAGAGTTTCTAAACCTCAATATATTTTGAGGTATTATTCTCTGATCTGAAGTGGTCTCTGTGGTTTTGTTGTGCATTTTCCCAATGATGAATGACATTAGGCATCATTTTATTTGCTTCTTGGCCAATTGTCTATCTTCTTTGAAGAAATGGCTATTCAAGACCTTTGCCCATTTTTCAGTTGGGTTGTTTGTCATTTTGTGGTTGAGTTGAGCTCTTTATATGGTGTATTTTTTAGGTGAATAACAGGCGTCTTCTATGTTTGTTTGGCAACTGTGCCCGCCCCTCCACGAGGTATTTTCATAAGCATGCTCTGCTAATTTTTTTTTTTTTTTACAGCAACATGTAAAAAAAAAAAAATTGGCATAGCAGCGCTAAGGAAATACCTCCGGGGGAGAGTGCTGTTGGCAAATGAACATAGAAAGTACACGTTATTTGTGTAAAAATATGGTATTCTGGATATTAAAACCTTATCAGTTTTACGGTTTACAGATACTTTCTCTCATGTAGGTTGTCTCTTCACTTTCTTGATGAAGTTCCTTGACTCACAATAAATTTTCATTTTTGATGAAGCCTAATTTATCTGTTTTGTTGCTTGTGTTTTCGGTGTCTTATCTAAGAATCCACTGTCAAAAGCAAAATCTCGAAGTTTTACCTCTATGTTTTCTTCTAAGAGTGTCACAGTTTTAGTTCTTATATTTAGGTCATTGATCCATTTTGAGTTAATTTTCATATATGGTGTAAGGTATGGGTTTAACTTTATTCCTTTGCATGTAGAGATCTGGTTTCCTAGCACCACTCTAATTAAAGAGACTGTTCCTTCTCTATTGAATGGACTTAGCACCCTTGTCAAATATCATTTGACCATAGATGTTTGGGTTTATTTCTGAACTCTCAATTCTTTTCCATTGGCTCATATGTCTATCCTTATTCTAGTACCACACTGTTTTGTTTACTGTAGCTTTATAAAAAAAAAAAAAGCTACACATTTTAAAATTAGGAAGCATGAGTCTCCTTGTTCTTTCTTAAGATTGCTTTGGGTATTTGGGGCCCCTTGCAATTCCATATGAAACTGAGGATTGGCTTTTCATTTCTGCAAAAAGGCTTTTGGAATTTTGATAGGAATTGTGTTGAATCTATAGATCTCTTTGGATAGTATTGACACCTTAACAATATTTAGTCTCCTAATCCATGAACTTGAGCTGTCTTTCCATTTATTTAGGTCTTCTTTAATTTCTTCCAGTAATGTTTTATAGTTTTCACTGTACGAGTCTTTCATGTCCCTGGTTAAACTTATTCCTAGGTATTTTATTACTTTAGGTACTGTTGTGAATGGAATTGTTTTCTTGATTTCCTTTTCAGATTGTTCATTGCTGGTGTGTAGGAATACTAGTAATGTGTGTTGATCTTGTACCCTGCAACTTTGCTGAATTCATTTATTAGCTCTAGTAGTTTTCTTGTGAATTCTTTGGGGTTTCCTAGATATGGAATCATGCCATCTGTAAAAAGAAATAATTTAACTTCTTTTTCAATTTGTATACTTTTTATTTCTTTTTTCTTGCCTTATTACTCTTGCTAGAATTTCCAGTACAATGTTGAATAGCAGTGGTGAAAGCAGGCATCCTTGCCTTGTTCCTAATCTTGAGTGGAAAGCTTTTAGTCTCTCTCTGTTGAATGTTTTTTTTTTTTTTTTAATCATGTTGAGGATCCCTTTTCTATTTCTAGTTTGCTGAGTGTTTTTAATCATGAAGAAGTGTAAGATTTTGTCAGATTCTTTTCAGCATCAATTGAGATGATCATGTGTTTCTTTTTCTTCATTCTATTAATGTGATGTATTGATTGATTTTCTGTTGTTGAACCATCCTTGTATTCCTGAGATAAATCCCACTTGGTCATGGTGTATAATCCTTATGATATGCCAATATGCTGCTGGATTTGGTTTGCTAGTATTTTGTTGAGGATTTTTGCATTGTTTAGCCCCAAGCTACTAGAGAGATCCCAGCCTTCAAGCTCCCCTCCTACCCCTACCCCATGAGCTCTTAGGCGGGCCAAACCAGTTGGAGCATCTTGGCTTTAGTGCTTCAGGCAGCCCTCAGACAGAACAGATACATAGAGTGATCCACTAGTAAAGTCTGCTCTCCTCGTTCCAGAGCCAGAGATCAGCATGCCCTTCTCTGAGAGTACTGTCTTCTGTTGCTGCAGCTTTTAGTTGGCCAAGTCGCTAAGCCAGGAGGGGTGGGGAGGAAGGATGTAAGCAGTAGAGAATCAAAGCTTTCATACCATTTAAAAAGTTGCCCTTTTTTGCTTTGGCATTTTTTTAGTAGCTGCCTCTGCTTTACAGGGTTCTTAAAAAGTTTAGTCTATGAATTTCTGGTTGTTTTCCTTGGTGATTCTGTGAGGGAACTGGAGTATGGAACTGCTCATGCCGCCTTGTTCCAGTGGTTCATTTATCTTTGGAGCCCTCCATCTTCCAGTGGTTCATTCATTTTTGAAGCTCTTATGTAAATAAGCTCAGCAGAATGAAATGCATAAGAGATTTTTTTTCTACGTTCTTGTTTAATTAAAAAAAATTTCTCAGTGATAATTCTGCACTGGGTAAATGGTACTGAATCCATGTAGCATTATTTAAAATTGTTTAGAAAGTTTCATCAATTCTTGTATGAAGAAATAGACTTTCAGTAAATCAATTTAATAATAATTATTGTTCAGGAGAGTTCATTTTTCAGATCTTCTTTAAAGGATTATTCTGATATCATCTCTTAAGCTAAATCCATTTGCCATACTACAGTTTGTTGTTGCTTTAGATTTGAAGAATATACTGCATGGCTTTGTTATTATTTAGTAGCAAATTTGCCTTAGTGTTCTTAACCTTGGAATGGCCTTCACTTATGAATAGTTAAGCGGTTCAGATTGTAGTACTCTCAGTTAAGTTAGAAAAAGAAAGTATTTTTCTAAGTAGTTACACCTGAGATATTGTATTTTCAAGGTCTGTAATTTTTCAGAATATGTAAATCTAATTATGGTGAAGTCATATAATGATCAGAAGTAAACAGAATATCTGAATTATATCCCCCTTTATAGGTATACTGTAGCTATGAAAACAGGGCAAAACGTAAGCATAAGTTTGCATCATTCTCATATACCATTAAGCCTGTTTTGAAAGCAACTGGGCAGTCGTCTAATAAAAATTATAAATCCAGAAGTTAAGTTTTCTTAATCTAGGTAGTTGTATATGCACAACGTATGTATGATAAATCCTATTACGGCACTATTTGTATTAGCAAAAAATTGGACTGGTTAAATAAATTATGATGTACCCATATTATGAAACGTACCATGCAGATGTTAAAAAGAATGCATTTGACCTAAATGTACAAATATTGAAAAGTCTTTTTTTTTTTTTTTATAGGTAAGGATGGAAACCCTGGTGGCGTAGGGGTTAAGTGCTACGGCTGCTAACCAAGGGGTCAGCAGTTCGAATCCACCAGGCACTCCTTGGAAACTCTATGGGGCAGTTCTACTCTGTCCTATAGGGTCGCTATGAGTTGGAATCGACTCGACGGCACTGGGTGGGTGGTTTATAGATAAGGTGGTGAGGACTATCACCTGCCCCCGATTTTATTTTCTTTTGTTAGAACAGAAGTTCCAGGTTATTGAGCACCTAGTTTTCCTGAATCCTCAGGCTTGAAGAACACAGCCAAGTGGATAAGTAAGAGTTCCTCCTATCAAAACAGTATCAAGCAGTCCCAAATAAATGTAGCCTGTTGTTGTTGTTAGGTGCTGTCAAGTCAGTGTCGACTCATAGCAACCCTGTGTACTACAGAACGGAACACTGGCTGTCCTGTGCCATCCTTACAATCGTTGTTATGCTTGAGCCCGTTGTTGCAGCCACCGTGTCAGTCCATCTCATTGAGAGTCTTCCTCTCTTCTGCTGACCCTGTACTTTGCCAAGCACGATATCCTTCTCCAGAGACTGATCCCTCCTGACAACCTGTCCAAATTATGTAACATGCAGTCTCGCCGCCCTTGCTTCTAAAGAGCATTCTGACTGTACTTTTTCCAAGACAGATTTGTTCATTCTTTTGGCAGTCCATGGTATATTCAATATTCTTCCCCAACACCACAATTCAAAGGTGTCAATTCTTCTTCGGTCTTCCTTATTCATTGTCCAGCTTTCACATGCATATGATATGATTGAAAATACCATGACTTGGGTCAGGTGCACCTTAGTCTTCAAGGTGACATCTTTGCTTTTCGACACTTTAAAGAGGTCCTTTGCAGCAGATTTACCCAATGCAATGCCTCTTTTGATTTCTTGACTGCTGCTTCCATGGCTGTTGATGGTGGATCGATGTAAAACGTCAACTTCAGTCTTTTCTCCGTTTATCACGATGTGGCTTATTGGTCCAGTTGTGAGGATTTTTGTTTTCTTTATGTTGAGGTGTAATCCATACTGAAGGCTGTGGTCTTTGATCTTCATTAGTAAGTGCTTCAAGTCCTCTTCACTTTCAGCAAGCAAGGTCGTGTCATCTGCATAATGCAGGTCGTTAATGAGTCTTCCTCCAATCTTGATGCCCCATTCTTCTTCGTATAGCCCAGCTTCTCGGATTATTTGCTCAGCATATAGGAATAGGTTTGCTGAAAGGATACAAGCCTGACACACACCTTTCCTGACTTTAAACCACTCAGTATCCCCTTGTTCTGTCCGAACGACTGCCTCTTGATCTATGTACAGGTTCTTCATGAGCATAATTAAGTGTTCCGGAATTTCCATTCTTCTCAATGTTATCCATAATTTGTTGTGATCCTCACAGCTGAATGCCTTTGCATAGTCAATAAAACACAGGTAAACATCCTTCTGGTATTCTCTGCTTTCAGCCAGGATCCATCTAACATCAGCAGTGATATCCCTGGTTCCACGTCCTCTTCTGAAACCAGCCTGAATTTCTGGCAGTTCCCTGTCAATATACCTCTGTAGCCACTTTTGAATCATCTTCAGCAAAATTTTGCTTGCATGTGATATCAATCTTATTGTTTGGTAATTTCTGCACTCAGATGGATCACCTCTCTTGGGAATAGGCATAAATATGAATCTCTTTCAGTTGGTTGGCCTTCCAAATTTCTTGGCATAGACGAGTGAGCACTTCCACCGCTGCATTCATTTGTTGAAACATCTCAATTGATATTCTGTCAATTCCTGGAGCCTTGTTTTTCGCCAATGCCTTGAGAGCAGCTTGGACTTCTTCCTTCAGTATCATTGGTTCCTGATCATATGCTACCTCTTGAAATGGTTGAGTGTCGACTAATTTTTTTTGGTATAATAACTCTGTGTATTCCTTCCACTTTCTTTTGATGATTCCTGTATCATTTAATATTTGCTCCATAGAATCCTTCACTATTGCAACTCAAGGCTTGAAGTTTTTCCTCAGTTCTTTCAGCTTGAGAAACCCTGAATGTATTCTTCCCTTTTGGTTTTCTATCGCAGCTCTTTGCACATGTCAATATAATACCCTTTGAAATCTTCAGTTCTTTTACTTCACCATTTCTTCTTTTGCTTTAGCTGCTTGATGTTCAAGAGCAAGTTCCAAAGATATTACTTGTTTCCCCCTGGTCAGTTTTTTGAGGAATTCTTACAAGGTATTTTGTTTTTCTGTCCATACCTGTAAGAACTTTTTTCCACACAAAAGCTGATAAACACAGGAAAAGTGATAAGAGTTATGGAGATAGCTTCCTGGATGAGAATCAGCATAAAGCAGAGATCTGTCATATCCCTACTTTCCCACTTCTCTATCGTTTCTGATACCAGTTCCCCACGTGACACTCTCTTTCTGACCCTAGCCACTGGGAGCTAGGGCAGATCTCACAAGTTAAGAGAACACCATCCTTGGGTTTGTTAATTTGCTGGAATGACTTGTAGAACTCACAGGAGATATTATATTTGTAACTACCAGTTTTATTATAGTAAAAGGATATAAATCATGATCATTATAAGGAAGAGGTACACAGGCAAGGTCTGGGAAGTTTCCCAATCAATGTAGGCTGCCGTGTCTCAGAGAGGTCACATCACTATCTCTTCCGCTGACCAGGAAGCTACCTGAGCCTTCATATTCTGGGCTCTTATTGGCCAGTCCTGAGAAATAGGCAAAATCATGCCTCCTGAGGCTAGTTGATAGTGGCCGGCCTCCCAGGTGAATCTTTCCTGGTAGGGACAGCCCCCACCCACCAGCACAAATCCTCAAATGTGGCCTGGAAGTCCCAGACCAAGGCATCCCAATTACTCAAAGAGTTATTTCTCTGGAATCAAGGACAAAGGCTACCTTACTCTGGGTAAAACTAGGTCTTTTACCCCACAAGAGTGAAAGGAAAAAAGAAGATAAATAAAGGAAGGAAAATGAGATCAACAAAAGAGGTGGAAATCATAATTGCCCTAGTGAGAAATTTGTACTAGGGAAAATTGGACAGTAAAGAAGGGAGCCTATGATATGGTGACTAAAGAGAATAGTTATTAGTTGAGTGGGGGAAAAGTAGCCAGATAGTCACTCTGTCATGTTAATAGCCCCAAGGCATCAATGAACCAGGCAAAGCACAAGGACTAGTTCAGTAGTCTCCATGCAAAGGGAGTGAGAGGAGGTTTTAGTATGATGGTAAGCTTAGCCATTCACAGATATCACAGAATTTAGACATGGTTCATCTTGGTATTGGAGCCCTTGTGGCACAGTGGTTAAACACTCTGCTGTTAACCGAAAGGTTGGCAGTTTGAGCCCACCAGCAGCCCCATAGTAGAAAGATGTGGCAGTCTGCTTCCATAAAGATTTACAGCCCTGGAAACCCTATTGGGCAGTTCTACTCTGTTCTGTAGGGTTGAGTCAACCACGATGAGTTATGTCTGAGTATAACATTATTTAATACTGTGAGATGGCAGAGAGGTGTGATATAACAAGAAGTAGTGTATAATTTTGGAAAGAGCAATGGAATTATACTCTTAGAATCTTGACTTTGTTCTGCCTTTAAATTAGCTGTATGATCTTGAATAAACTAACCTCTGCAAGTCTTAATTTCACCATACATTTTAATAATATCTGAACTATTTACTACCACATAACATGATCACGTAAGACAACATATGTGAAAGTTTCTTCAAAACTATAAGGTTCTCTAAAAATGTAAGGTCTGAAAAATTTTTCTTGCTTTGAAAAAATTTACATCATACAAAATGGATACAAAGATATATTTGATGTCTTTCGAATGTTGTCTTCTATTTCTAATGTTATTTTCTATTTGAAGTTTTTTTTCTTTTAGAGTCCTTGTTCAGACTTCTGTTGTCCAAAGAGTAAGTAGTTTTCTAGTTTTTGAAGATACACTTTTTTTTTTAATTGAAGTGAAATTGACATAAAATTAGCCATTTTACAGGGAACAATTCAGTGGCATTTAGTACATTCACAGTGTTTTGTAAACTACCACCTCTGTCTAGTTCTAAAACATCTTCGTCACCCCAAAAGGAAACCCCAAACCCATTAAGCAGTTGCTCCCCACTCCCATCTCCTACCCCTCACCCCTACCCCTGTCAACCACCAGTCCGCATTCTGTCTGCGTGGAACAATCTAGTTTTTGAAGTAAAATGCTCTTTTGATTGTATGAGAGAGCATTTCATTTTTTGAAGCAGTTGTAAGGAAGCATGTTGCTGAGAGAAGTCAGCTAGGAATTGCTAAGAAACCTCAACATCTGCTGCTCGAACAAAGTATAGATCTCAAGGAAAATAATGCAGAAACAAAGCTAAAAAAAGCTGCGATTGGTTAGAACCTACTTAAGGACTTTTTATGAATCTGTATCAGGGTTAGGCTTCGTTGAATATATCAAAGGAGCCCTTGGTGGTGCAGTAGTCAAGGTGATCGGCTGCTAACCAAAAGGTCCGTGGTTTGAAGCCACCAGTGACCCCGAGGGGGAAGATGTGGCAGTCTGCTTCGCTAGAGATTTACAGCCTTGGAAACCCTAGGGGGTTGCTATGAGTCAGAATGAATTCGATGGCAGTGGGGGTGGGTATATATAAAAAAAATGCCAAAGTACTTAAAACAAGATGTCTGTTTATTTCTTTTTCATGTAAAAGACATCTAGTAATGAGTAATGAAGCAGGTAGTTTGACTCCCTGGATTTTATGAAGCCATGCTTTTTCTATCTTGCCATTCTAAGCTTCAGCTATTATGTGAACATTCTAGTAAGCAGGAATGAATCCGTTAATTTTTAAAATTTTGTTCTAAATTTGTTTTTTAATTTCATTTTTCATTGTAGAAATAGAATTGATCTTTGTATATTGATTTTTTCTTTTGAGTTTGCTAAATTCTTACTTATAATAGTTGTTTTAGAGATTTCTTAGGATTTTATATGCAAACAATTATGTCATCTGTAAATGAAAACAATTTTAGTTTATACCTTTTATTCCTTTTTCTTCACGTGTTGCTCTGGCTGGGACCTCTAGTAGGTATTGAATAGAAATTATAGGACAGAAGAACGTCCTTTCTTCTTCCATATCTTAGGGAGATATGTGTATTTTTCATCCTTAGATTTGATGTCAGCTAAAAGGTTTTGGTAGATACCTTTGTATCCCATTGAGAAATTTCTCTTTTATTCCTAGTTTTCTGAGTTTTTTTTTTTTTTTTTTTTGGTAAATCATGAACGAGCATTTAATCACAGCACTTGACATCCTATTACATATTTCTTTATTGTGTGCTTTCCTCATAAGAGAGTGGCACAAATAGTTTGCGCTGAACTACTAACCCAAAGCTTGGTGGTTTAAACCCACCCAGCAGTGCTGTGGAAGAGAGGCCTGGCAATCTGCTTCTGTAAAGGTTATAGCCAAGAAAACTCTATGGAGAAGTTCTACTGTGTAACACATAGGATCGCCATAAGTTGGAATTGACTGGATGGCAACTTTTTTTTCTTAAAAGACATTATTTCTGTTTTGTGCACTATTGTATACTGACCGTTTAATGCAATACTGGGAACTCAGTATATACTCAGTTAATACCTGTTGCGTGAATGAATTTTTAAACTAGAGCTGACTGATCAGAGAACGTCTAACTCTTGGGAGAAAGCTGGGGCTGCATGATCATGGCACTCTACCACTCTACCACCACCTGGTAATGGTATATCAACATTGCAGTAATAGCTTCTCAGGAGATGAATAAGCATGTAAGACCTAAAACTACAAAACTGTTGGACTGATGGAGTTATAATTTTTCAAGTAAAAATATATACTCATTATATATAACAAGACTGTCTGACATTTAGCAAATATGTTTCACATTTTTAAAGTGTTTTCCTGTTTTCCTGGATGCTAGAAAAGGGTGAAGGTCAGTTAAAATACATAAGTTAAAGAAACAGAATAAATTGTGCACGTTGACAGAAGTAGAGTAAGAGCAGAGGCATTTTTATATTTGAATCCCTGCTCTGTCAGCACTTCCTTGCTATTAGGTGTCAGCCAAACTTGAATTTTAAAGAAGGATTTTCTGGCTTCTTAATAACTTGTACTAAATATTTAAGATATTACAGTGAAGTCCAGATTGTTGCCAAGAATGAAATTTAAGTGTTGTTCTTAAAAATCCAATCCTTGGTTCCACAGAATTCATTGACATAAACGGAGAACCGAATGGGATTTATCTGTTGTATCTGACAGCATCTTGGAATGAAACCATCTATCCTCTGCACTGTTTGATTGTTGTGTGCCGTTGAGTCAATTCTTACTCGTAGTGACCCTATAGGACAGAGTAGAACTGCTCCATAGGGTTTCCCAGGCTGTAATCTTTATAGGAGCAGACTGCCAGGTCTTCTCTCCCGTGGAGCCACTGGTGGGTTTGAGCCACTGACCTTTAGGTTATCACCCAAGTGCTCAATCGTCACACAACCAGGGCTCCTTACTGTTACGGCTACCACTTTGTATTTTTGTTTCTTAGCCTCCTTTAAAAAAAAAAAAAAAAAGTACCAAGTACATGTTAATAAAAATTAAAAAAAATGTATTTCAAATATTAAAAATTTTATATTGATGTAAAAATGGCCGATCACGTTGTAAATGTGTTGATAATTTTACATAAAGATTAGCCCTTCTTAGGATCAAAATACCCTTGGGTGATAGTGTTGGGAGTACTGTTGTAATGAAGATTATCTTGTGGATAAGTTCCCTACAAGGCCCCATGGCGGTAATAGCCCTAGATTTTGTCTTTAAAGAAAACTGCTGAGAGGCAATAATTTTTTTTGTATGTGTCCCGTTTTCATTAATGCATGGTAATTGATGGAGTTGCAGTGACTTGTAGCAGTAATGAGTTCTAAACATAATAATGCACTCTTTTCTAATAAGTGAGCACTGCTGGGGTTTAAAAGCATACTAAATCAGTTGCTTTAGTGTGAATTTATTAGTTTTTTTCAGCATTAGCTTTAATAGTAGTTATTTACATAAGCGTACATCCCATTAACCGCCATCAGGGCTGGAAAACATGCTGAACTGTTCATATTTTCATATAATTATTGAACATAATGGTTTCATTTGCATTTCTAAACAGTGATGTTTCTGTCAGCCTTGGAAATAGTGTCTTCACGCAGTCCCTATCTCACATCCACTTATTTGACATCGTTAAATTTTATGCTAATGTGCTTCCCTAGAATATCATCAGTAGGACAGATGCCTGTGCTTTAATATACAAATCAGGGATGCTTTTCCATCCCCCAAATGGCAAAGGAAATAAAAAAAAAATCTGTGCTTTTAGATATAGAGCCCGTCTTCATATAAATAGGTTTATGAAATAAAACTTCCAGGGTTAAATGTTATAATCTGGTTGTATTCTTAAAATACTACATTCTGAATACCTGTCTTCCTGACTAGGGTTAGTTTTGTTGTCTTGAATGAGAAAATGAGTCTTAGTAAAGATCTTGTTGCTTTATGAATATTTAGATTTCTGCTTCTGAAATGTTGATCCTGAGATGCAAGTGTTTGAGTGCCTTTGAATACATCAGGCCGCAGTGTTAGTCCTGAGAGCATTCTCTGTATTTTTTGCTCCTTTAGTCTCATAACCTGGATTGTGATACCTCGTGGTGGAAGCTGTTGTGTTAACGCTCTTGGTACATCATAGCTTTTTATATGCGTTTATAAATGCTTAATGTAAATGAATGGGGCACTGAGGGGAGTGGAGGATGGCAGGCCGAAAGCATATGAAATAAAGTAGAACTGTTTTAGAAGGGCAGGTTTTATGGAAACACTTACTCCCTTTTGGACATCTGTGTGTACTGTCCGCTTTTGTTTCTCCATTTGTGGATGCTTTTGTGAGAATGCTGTCAATCAGATGGAAATTTTTAAACGAGCAACCAACTAAAGAATTGTTCTGAGAGTTTATTCAAGTCTTTTTGATGGTGATAGGGTAGGCATGAAGCCACTACCATTTTTTGGTCTTTGCGGGCCCTTTCTTTTATTCTGTTCTGATAGTTCAGAGGAACATTTTGCCGTTGACTCTTCATAGACCTGCAGTACCAGAGCTGACCCTGCATAATTCAAAACGCAAACTTGGCAACCTAGGAAGACAGGGTAAGGAAGCAGCTTTAAGAGGAATTGTTGGCCCAAATAACTTGCTAAAAATATATTAGAACTGCTATAGCAGAAAACTAGTACAGCATAAAAGGATTATTTGGATAGAAATGTTATTTGACTTATCAGGTCAGGAGGCAATTGAAATTTTTGCGAGGACTTCTTTTGTTCTTTGGGAAATGGCCCAGGAAGAAATGCAGTAAGAGTTGTGAAGAAACTAGTCTAGAGGTGGAGTTTCATAGCTATTCAATTTTACCATAAGTTTTTAGTGAAATTTCTATGTGATCTCTTAGTATTCTAAGATCAGTACTTGTCATGGTGACTGGACCTTCTGAGCTATCCTACTGAAAACAATGGTCATGTGCTTCTCTGTCTTGGGAAAATGTAGCCTTCCATCATATGTGAAAGTAAAAGCCATTCTGAAAATCTAGCCTCACTTATTATACATAAGACAGTGTTTTCAGCTATTCATAAAGCTATTATGATTACATTTTTCAACAACAACAGAATTTTTTTGTGTGTGGGGGGGCAGTTTGCCACAAAGCTAGAGAAACTTATTTTCTGTCACCAAAAGGTTCTATTTAATATGCAGTGTAATGGAAAATATGAAAGGGGTTTAACAGAAATGAAAATCTCATCTGTCTATTCAGTATTAATATGCCATGATAATTTAATCAGACAGCTTGCCCATTACTACTACTATTGATACAGAACTTTATCACCTTCAAAGCCACAAAGGAGGGAGGCATGTTTTAAGTGCTAAGTGGACTGGTTTACAATTCCTGACTTCAGAGGATAAAGAGATTTGAAACTATGTTCCAGTAAAGTTTCTTTGAACATTTATTGAAAAATTAAAATTCTAGAGAAAGTCAAGTGTTATCACTAAGTTACCAAGCAGTAGGAAGGGCTTTACCTGTTTGCTTATGTTCTTTTCTCTTTTATGGATGGGGAACACAGTTAGCACCTCCCTTTTAGAGATGATGAAAGTACTTACAAATAGACTTTGAGCGCTGTGAGATGCCTGACTGCCACCTGCTCTGCAAGGTTGCACACACTCTCTGGCATCCACTGTCTGCCACCTGTTCAAGGAAACCTTAATCTGGGGCATTTTATTTTTTGGTGCATATATTTTCTTTATTTTTCCATCATTAGCTAGGACAATATTTACTCTTAGAATTGTCTAGCTTTTGGTGATATTTGCAAATGTATGTCTGTTACTCTTTCTTCAACTCTGCCTAGTACTAGTATTCAAAGACATACAAAGAACCTAGGGAATACTTGATAATTAATTGCTGTAGTCAATTAAAATATTTTACCTACTTTTTCCTGATTTTTAAAAGCAATATGTGTTCGTTATGGAATATTTGGAGAAATACCAAATATTGCTTAGTTCTTAAAATCATCAGTGTATGGTATATATATTTATATTTTAACCAGTTCATTTAATCAACACATGAAGAATTTTTTTAAATAAACATTTATTTTAGAATAGTTTTAGATTTACGGAAAAGTTGTGAAGATAGGATAGAGAGTTGCCAGATACCAGTCACCCAGTTTCTCCTATCTTACTTTAGTCTGGTATATTTGCCACAGTTAGTGAACCAAGAATTAATACAGTGTTATTAATTAATATTCATACTTTATTCATATTTTCTTAGTTTTCATTTTCTCTTCCAAGATCCCATCCAGGATACTACATGACATTTAGTTGTCGTGTCTCCTTAGGCTCCTTTTCGCTGTGACAGTTGCTTTGACTTTCCTTGTTTTTGATGACCTTGACAATTTTAAGAACTAGTCAGGTATTTTGTAGAATGTTCTTCAATTAGGATTTGTCTGATGTTTTTCTCATGACTAGACTCAGGCTATACATTTTTGGGAGGAAGACCACAGAAGTGCCATTCTCATTACATTCTATTAAGGGTATGTACCATCAGCCTTGGTGGTGTAGTGGTTAAGTGCTATGGCTGCTAACCAAAAGGTAGGCAGTTCAAATCCACCAGGCGCTCCTTGGAAACTCTGTGAGGCGGTTCTACTCTGTCTTATAGGGTCGCTATGAGTCGGAATCGACTCGACAGCAGCAGGTATGTGCAATATGGAGTTCTGATGGTACACTGGTTAAGAGTTCAGCTGCTAGGAGGTTGGCAGTCTGAAATCCACCAGCTGCTCCTCGGAAACTCTGTGGGGCAGTTCTTCTCTGTCCTATAGGGTCGCTATGAGTCAGAATCGACTCGATGGCAGTGGGTTTGGTTTTGGTTTGCTATCAACCTAGCTTATCACTGTTGATGTTAACCTTGGTCACCTGGGTGAGTTAGTGTTTATCAGGTTTCTCCACTCTAAAGTTACCACCACCCCTTTCCATACTGTACTATTTGGAAGGAAATCACTATGCACAGCCCACACTTCAGTAGCGTGAAGGTATGCTCCACCTCCTTGAGAGCAGAATACCTACATAAATTATTTGGAATTCTTCTGTACAAGAAATTTGTTTCTTCTCCCTCATTTATTTATTCAGTCAGTTATTTATATCAGTATGGACACATAGATATTTATTTTATATTTTGGGTTATAATCTAATCCTACTTTTTTTAAATTGCTCAAATTGTTTCAGCCTTGGCTATTGGGGGCTTTTTCAGTTGGCTGCTGTGTGCCTTTGACACATTCCCTCATTGTGGCTTTTTTTTTTCCCATGAGTACATCCCTACGTTCTGGCACTGTAAGATGCTCCAGGCTCATCATGTACATTCTTTGTCCCAGCCCTAGAATCAGCCATTTTTGCAAGGATCCCTGGTTTCTTTTGTTGAAGAATGATATTAGAAACCCAAATCTGAGCTGTGAATGTTGTTGCTACTGGGTGTCATTGCTTCAAGGACATCTCAGCTGGCAGAGCAAAGCAATATATGTATTTATACCAATCCATGTATATACACATATCTGTAAATATTTGCATATGTATCCATCTCTGTCTGTTTTAAGCTAAATACGAGTTCATACTGTTGTCTCCAACACTTATCTATTACTATATAGATCATTCTCGTCCTCTTCTCTTGCTTGTCTGTAATCTCCCACACCAACAGTAATCTGCCTCCCACCTCCTGTCATTCAATTCCTGTGTACATGTATAGCATTTTCAGAATGGTTAACTTATACCCCTGTGGAAAAAACCTTTATCAGCTAGTATACATTGCTAATGCATAGTTCCTTTTGCATTTACTTTTATAGTCTCCATTCATTGCAGAGTTACTTAGGTCAGCAGCTCTGCCCTGTTCAGTGAGATTATTTCATACAGTTGTAATACAGTTAGTCTTTTTTCAGTCTGCATTTCATCTTGGATCCCTCGACCTCCTAAATTACTATTATTATTTTTTTTAATTTCATACATTAAGGTCCACTCTTTGTGCTGTAGTTGTTTGGGTTTGGCAAATGCTGTGTGTCATGTATCCATCATTAGAGCATCATATAGAATAAATCCACCAGTCTAAAAAAGCCCGTCGTGCTTCACCTATCCCGCCCTCCCCTTCCCCCAAATTCTAAGCAATTACTGATCTATTATGGTCTATATAGTTTTACCTTTTTCAGAATGTTATATTAAGTAGAACCATACAATAAATAGCCTTTTTCAGACTGACTTTTTTATGTCCATAAAGTTGGAATAATGGAGTAATTTAACAATTAACTGAATTTGTTTCTTAAATTATGCTAATCTTAACTAATTTGGAATAAAAGCAGCAACTTTTTTTTTTTTTGGCAATATACTTTAAAAGGTATGTGTAAAATATAGTTGTTTCCTCCTTATGGAATAAGCGATCAGTTTGTCATTCTTTGAGCTTGAGTCAGATGGTTTACTTGAGGGAGGCAGTTGTTTTTGAGAAATCAAAGTAATTTATTTTCATTTATTTTAACAACTTACAATTTGCCTGGAACCTGTAAATATTTTTTATAGCTAATTCTGGCCGTGTTTTTACTAACTGATATTTGTGAGAGTTGGTGTCAGGTGTGAATATATTTACATGGTATTGAAAGGCAAAGAATTCCCAGGTGTGTGAATCTAGAATGTTTGGTAATTATTATTTGTATACCAAAAAATCACCAATTAAATATATTAATATATTACATGTAAACTGAGAAGTTTCCCCATTTTTTTAACATACAGCATTATGACATGAACTTTATTGATAGGTGCAATTTCACAAAAGAATCACTATTTCCAGAGCCAAATTTTTAAAATCCATCTAAGCTTAGTAGTGATAGTTTAACTAGAGTCTATGTGTTAGATGGGTTTTTTTTTTATGTGTTAGATTGTATCATTCGCCCCAGTTTTTACCCCTTCCTGTAGCCACTTTTTCATGCCATGTGACTTGGCAGATACATATATTTATCTTCGTGTTAACTTTAGGTGTGTTGGAACCCACTTCGGCCAAATACAATATGACTGAAGTGATAAATGTTGTTCTTGTGTGCTGTCGAGTTGATTCTACTCACAGCAATCCTACAGGACGGAGTAGAACTGCCCCGGAGGGTTTCCTAGACTATAAATCTTTATGGGAGCAAATTACCAGGACTTTTCTCTGTGGAGCCACTGGTGAGTTTGAACCACCAGCCTTTTGGTTAATAGTCAAACACTTTAACCACTGCACCACCAGGGCTCCTTGAAGTGATAAATAGTGTACCATTTTTGAACTTGACTTTAAAAGAAATGGCCTGGGTGTGCCGCACAATATCAACGCCCCAGAAATTCCCCTTGTGGATACTTCAAATCACTCTCTCTCTAAAGGTGGCTTTTCTGACTACAAATCATAGATTACCTTTTTATCATGTATTATATTGCTTGTTTTTATTTCTATAGTGTATGTACAATTAGAGAAATAGGCCTTATTTTTACACAAATAACTCGTGCTTTCTGAAGTTGTCTGCTGGCCACATCCTTCCCTTCGCAAGCATGCTATTCTAATTTTTCTTCACAGCAGCATGTAAAAAGAAAAAAACTAATATAGCAGTGCCTATGAAAATACCTCCTGGGGGAAGGGCATGGCCAGGAAACAAACGCAGAAAGTGCGCATTATTTGTGTAAAAATACGGTAGGTTATTACTATCTTACTATTTTCTGTTTGAGCCACATGTTTTTTTGTTTCTTTTAACCTCTTTTGTTGCCTTCTCTTGGATTAAACAATTATTTTTTATTGTTTCATCTTCCCTTTTTATTTGAACACTGTTTAAAAAGCTCATTATTTATATAATTGAGGTCTCTCAGAAGAACAGGGCAGGCCTCCTTTCAAGCAGATCCTTAAGAGAGCAAGGAAGGGAGGCTGACCTGGGATCTTATTGTGGTTAGGGGGTGGGGCTAGGTTGAGGATTTGCACACGTGCAGGAAAGGGCTTGAATGGTTGAAATCTCCCGCCAATGTGTGGCACAAGCAGAAGAGGGAAAGTGAGGCTTAAAATCTGTGCACATGTGTGGAACAAGCAGAAGAAGGAGGGGTGAGGCTTAAAAGCTGTCAAGAGTCAAACATCAAAAAAATAGAGTCAAATTTCTCATTGCAGTCAATAATGCTAAAACCTTAGAAGACAAATTGCAGTTACCCTTCCTTACCTTTAGCTTTATTGTTGCTTTTTAATTCAACCTATATTTTAATCCCCAAAAGACATCATTCTTACTCCATTGTAGAGTTAGTATTCAGTCAGCTTTGCTTTACGTATATTATATAATTACTGTTCCCATTATTCTTCATACATGCACACACACGCACGCGCGCGCACACACGCACACACACCCTTTTAACTGCAAGCAGAAGACATCATGACACCTAAATTCTTTCTCAATTTTTCTCTCTCCTTTCTCCCCCTATTCATTTTGGCACTCTAATTATACCTATATTAGACCTTTTAAACTGTAGTCTACCTGTTTCTACTTCTCTTTTCTGTATTTCCCTTTTCTCCTCTCTGTTTCAGATTGCATATTATCTGTTGGTCTGTCTTGTAGTCCAGTAATTGTGTATACTGATGTGTCTATTCTGCTATTAAATCCTTCTAATGAGTTTTTAATTTCCTATATTGCATTTTTCAATTCTAGGATTTCCATGTGATTTTTATTTTGTAGATTCCAGTTCTCTGATAAAATTGACCATCCTTTTATCTATTTTCTTTACCTTTTCTTCTAGTTTATATTCTTAAATGCATTTGTAATATTACTTTAAAGTTCTTATCAGGCTATTCCTATATCTGTATTAACTTTGTGTCTGTGTGTTATCTATTTTTCTCATGATTTTTGTTCACATGGTCCTGTGTTTTGGGCTGAGTAATGATATTGTATGTAGAAAATCTATAGAGATCTTCTCCAGAAAAAGTTTACTCTTTGCTAGGCCAGTAGAGGAGGAATGTGGTGGCACAGTGGTTAAAACTGAAAGGTCAGTGGTTCAAACTGAACAGTGGTTCCACAGGAGAAAGATGTGGCAGTTGCTTCTGTAAAGATTACAGCATTGGAAACCCTATGGGGCAGTTCTACTCACTCCTATGGGTTGACAGCAGTGAGTTATGGGTAGGCCAGTAAAGTGGTATCTGACAACCTAAAACTAATCGGGAACTATGTTGAGCTGAGGCTGGGTTGCAAACCTGTTAAGGTTTAGTCTACCTCTGGGATACTCTTGGCCCTCCAGGATTTTCAACTTAGAACCTGATACATTCTCCAGGACCCCTACCCTTGATAGGTCCCAAATTAGCCAGAATTCCCATTTTTTCTCTCTATTTCCTCAATATAACCTTGTATGAAAATGTTATACGTAAAGAATACTTTATATGCTTTTTAAAAAATGCTTTATTTTCTAGCAAGAAGCAAGTCATCTGCTCTATAAAATATTGTGGCAAGAAACACAGATCCAAAAGACAAATAACCCATGTAAAAAATGGGCAAAAGATATGAACAGACACTTCACTAAAGAAGACATTCAGGTAGCTAACAGATACATGAGGAAGTGCTCACGATCATTAGCCATTAGAGAAATGCAAATCAAAACCACAATGAGATTCCATCTCACTCCAGCAAGGCTGGCATTAATCCAAAGAACACAAAACAATAAATGTTGGAGAGGCTGTGGTGAGATTGAAACACTTACACACTACTGGTGGGGATGTAAAATGGTACAGCCACTTTGGAAATCGATTTGGTGCTTCCTTAAAAAGCTAGAAATAGAACTGCCATGTGATCCAGCAATCCCACTGCTTGGAATATATCCTAGAGAAATAAGAGCCTTTACACAAACAGATATATGCACACCCATGTTCACTGCAGCACTGTTGACAATAGCAAAAAGATGGAAGTAACAAAGGTGCCCATCAACAGATGAATGGATAAATTATGGTATATTCACACAATGGAATACTGTGCATCAATAGAGAACAGTGAGGAATCGGTGAAACATTTCATAACATGGAGGAACCTGGAAGGCATTATCCTGAGTGAAATTAGTCAGTTGCAAAAGGACAAATATTGTATAAGACCACTATTACAAGAACTCAAGAAATAGTTTAAACGGTGAAGAAAATACTCTTTGATGGTTACGAGAGGGGGAAGGGAGGAAGGGAGGGAGAGGGGCATTTACTAATTAGACAGTAGATAAGAACTACTTTAGGCGACAGGAAAGGCAGCACACGATACAGGGGAGGTCAGCACAATTGGACTAAACCAAAAGCAAAGCAGTTTCTGGAATAAACTGAATGCTTTGAAGGACAGTGTAGCAGGGGCAGGGGTTTGGGGACCATGGTTTCAGGGAACATCTAAGTCAATTGTCATAATAAAATCTATTAAAACATTCTGCATTCCACCTTGGAGAGAGGCGTCTGGGGTCTTAAATGCTAGTAAGCGGCCATCTAAGATGCATTAATTGGTCTCAACCCACTTGGGTCAAAGGAAAATGAAGAGCACCAAGGACACAAGGTAATTACGAGCCCAAGAGACAGAAAGGGCCACATAAACCAGAGACTACATCATCCTGAGACCAGAAGAACTAGATTGTGCCCGGCTACAACCAATGACTGCCCTGACAGGGAACGCAACAGAGAATCCCTGAAGGAGCAGGAGAGCAGTGGGATGCAGACCCCAAATTCTCATAAAAATACCAGACTTAATGGTCTGACTGAGACTAGAAGGACCCCGGTGGTCATGGCCCCCAGACCTTCTGTTGGCCCAGGACTGGAACCATTCCCGAAGCCAACTCTTCAGACATGGATTGGACTGGACAATGGGTTGGAGAGGAATGCTGCTGAAGAGTGAGCTTCTTGGATCAGGTGGACACTTGAGACTATGTTAGTATCTCCTCCCTGGAGGGTAGATGAGACGGTAGACGGGATTAGAAGCTGGCAAAATGGACATGAAAAGAGCGAGTGGAGAGAGGGAGTGGACTGTTACATTAGGGGGAGAGCAATTGGGAGTATGTAGCAAGGTGTGTATAAGTTTTCGTGTGAGAGACTGAATTGATTTGTAACCTTTCACTTAAAGTACAATAAAAATTAAAAAAACAAAACAAAACACAGATCCATTGAAGGACATCATACAAATCTGTGTAGTGTAGTGGTGGAAAAAAGTGTGATACATACTTGGATTCAACACAAGGATATGTTTCTTTTTAGCTGCATGAACTTGGTCAAGTTACTTTATTTTCTAAGCCTCTGTTTTCCCCCGTTACATGTGGTTATAAAACAAATTCTACCTCACAGGATTATTGAAAAGGGTATATGTGATTAAAAAAGAAAATGCATGTAAAGCGTTAGCACAGTGTCTGGTGCATAGTAAGCACTCAGAAAAAGCTCCTTAATAATACTATTAGTATCATCATGATTATTATTGTTACTGTAACTGGTTTTAAAATCTTTCACTGGGAATGGGAAGATCTAAACAATTTTTGAAGGCCTTACTGAGTGAGAAAAAATACCTCTTTTTCTTCCATGGCTTTGTAAATTTTAGAATTTATTATCCTCAGTAGATAATTGCCAAAACCTTAAAATGCTTTTTTTCTTCAAATCTGTGTTAATCTTTTAGTTAAAAATTTTCTGTTTATATGAATTCTTCAGAGAATTTGGGTTTTCTGTTGCTGCTGTAACAAACTAACACAGATTTAGTGGCTTAAACTCACGTAAGTTTATTATCTAGAGTTCTGCAGGTCAGCTGTCTAAACTGGGCTGCGTACCTTCTGGATGCTCCAGGGTGGCGTCTGTTTACTTATCTTCTTCAGCTCCTAAAAGCTTCCCATAGTCCTCGGCTCCTGGTCCCGCATCATCAGACCTCTGCTTCCATGGTCACTTCTCCTTCCCTGGCTCTTCTGCTTCCCTCTCATAAGGGCACCTGTGAATATATTGGGCCCACCCAGAAAATCCAGGATGCTCTTTCCATCTCAAGATCTTTAATCACATCTGCAGCATCCCTTTTGCCATGTGAGATAACATATTAACAGATTTTAAGGATTAGGATGTGGGCATCATTGGAGGGAGGAGACAATATTTTGCCTACTATAGCATTATTCACGTTTTTTAAAGAATTTTTTAAAATTTCTAGGCACATTTCTGATAATAATAATGTATATAAATTTGCAATTAAACTGACTTGTAATAGTTGTTATTCAGTAGGGCAATAAGTGTATATTGGATGCATCTTGGCTTCTGGCCAACTACCTTTATTTTTAACACAATAGAAATTACTTCTTCTCTGCCAATCTGTACTTCTAATCCATATCAAAGGGTATTTTTTCATTTCCTTTTGCATTTATACATGGATTTGCATTACCTAATTTAAAAATATTTTATAAGGTACTTAACGTGCATGTGATTTATTTAACTACATTTTAAGCTCTCAAGCAACAGATCACATCCCATTTTAACTTTATTTTTCCTTTATCTGGTATTACACTCAATGGGATAAATGCTTATTGATGGATTGACATTTTTATACCTCATTTAAAATCTATTTTAAAATTTTGTAATCTCATTTGATGTAATTTCCCCCAATTTTTTATAAGACAAAAATACTGCCAAATATTCTAAAGCTTCTTATTGGTGTTTCATATTAGTCTTATTTTGAAACGTCTGGAAGGTTTTTTGCTTTCGTTCTTGTTTTCCTTTTGTATTTTTGTTGTTTAACACTGGTTATCATTCTTGGACACTTGTTTGTTTTTTTTGTGTGTGTGTTTGATTCTTTGTGTTTTAAGATTACCAACAGTGAAGTACATTTTTAGCATTTAATAGGTTTTTAACATTTAATACATTTTCAGCATTTAATTTTATTTTGGAGTAGTAGGTTATTTAGTAATTCACTGCACTCATTTTTTGGGGGTTGTGACAATTTAATGAGAGAGATAATAAGTTTATATCATCAGTTATTGTTTTATTTCTTGAGAACACATTAGTGCTGCAGACTTTAACAAGAGTCCCTTAGTTTGGTATGCTCTAAGTTGGGAAGCACTGTATTTGTAATTTTTATTATTGCAAAAACTGACTCCTCTTACTATTTTTTTTTTCCAGGCTAATAATAGCTAATATATTTAATTATTTCTATGATATGACTTTAAGAAATAGAAGAAAATACAGTAAAGCTCTTTCCATAGCCATGTATCAGGATTACCTGTAGCGATAAGAATAAATCATGGTTAAGTGGAAAAGGATAGTAACTCCTTATTACAATTCATGTTTATAGCTCAAGGAAACTGAAGCTCAGAGAGGTTGCCTAAAACTGCCCAGGCTCAGTCAATTCGTGAGTAATCAACCAGGTTTGGATCTAGCACGTGCTATCGTTGAAACTCTGGCACTTCCCAATTTACCATGAAACGCTTCTGTACTAAATAGTTGGGTTTTTATTACTAATATTGATAAATTACATATTGTATTAAAATGGCTGATACAATTGATTTAAAAATATATATATTTTGTTTTTCATGCCTCAAATAATTTACTTAAGTATAGTTTCCTCTGATTTCCAATTTTACTGCAAAGATTGATGTGACAGTCTTTGCCATATTGACAACTACAAATTATAATCTTTCCATTATGTACAAAGAGTACATTTAAGAGCATAAAAGTTAGCTTTACACAGTTTCAAATGTTTTATTGGCTTATTCTTATTTATGCTCAGCCTTGCAATTTGTCTTTGCATTAGTTGACTTCATGTTATATAGACAGTATTATCCTAAAACAGGTCTTCTCTTTGGCTCAGACATTTCTTTGCCTTTTATTTACTCATGTTGTTGCCTCTTTTCCATGCCACGATACTTTTTCTTCTTCATCAAGCTAAGTCTTTCCAATTTTAGCTAAACAAATAAATCTTCCTTAACTGACACTATCGGGAGGTGTTCTTACCATTGTTCTAAAATCCTTTTTTCATTTCATGTAAATGTTTGTAACTATGTTGTATATGCTTTTAAATATTTTTGCCTGGAAAAGTTGTGAACTTTGTTTTTAAATGGGTTTTATTTTTTTACTGGTTACTTGAGAAATTTTCACATGTATGTTTAACATATCAAAACTATGAAGTTAATAACTTTATTCTTCCCTCATGGAACATATAAGTTCTATTAACTGTTCTCTGGTTTATATGCTGTCATTGTTGTATATTTGAGTTATAGCACTTTTTTTTTTTTAAAGATTTTTGAGAAAAAAAAAAAAAAAACCCAAAAGAGATTTTTTGCATCATAGACCTTCTACCTATCATTTACCTGCTGTTTCAAGTACATACTCTAACATTACCTTTTGTATTTTCTGGTGTTCAGTTATCTCCGCTTTTGTTTGTCTAAAAATGTAATTTTTTCTTCATTCTTAAATTATGAGTTTACAGTTATATTTTTTCAGCTCAATGAATTCATCATTTCACTATCTCTGGCTTCCATATTTGCTTATGTAGAGCCATCTGTTAGCATGTAATTGTTAACTTTTATAGTAATACTTCTTTTTTAGCATTGGCTGCCTTTAAGACCTTCTCTGTATTTTTTCTGTGGTTTCATTGTGATGACTCTAGGTATGAGTTTCCTTCTATTTACTGTGCATAAGATTTGTTTGTCATCTTGAATCTGTTGATTTGTGTTTCATTGCTAGTGAAAAAATTTTAGCCATTATTTCTTCCTATATTGCCATTACCCTTTTCTTTCATTCTTTTCCTTTAAGAAACTGAGTAGATGTATTTTAGATCACTTCATTCTATCCTTCATGTCTCTTCATCTTTCTTTATATTATTTGTTGTTAAAATTTTTTTTTTTTTTTTTCCCTGTGCTGCATTCTGGCTAACTTCTTCAGATCTGCTTTATAAATTTACTATTTATCTCTTCATCTCTGTCTGATCTATTGTGTTAAAACCATCCATTGAAATTTTAAATTTCAGTTATTTTTTTTTTAATCTAAAATTTGTGTTTGGTCCTTAAATATACTTGGGCAGCATTTATTGTTTTCTATCCTCTGTTTATATTTTCATCTTTCTTTCATCAAGCATATTAAATATAGGTTTTTAAATATTCTGTGATAGGTAATTCCAAAACAGGAAGCCTTTGTATGCCTGTTTCTGCTTTTGTTGTTTTGCTTGTTCTCACTTTTGGTACCTTGTTTTTCTGTGTATGTACTGAATTTTTTACTATGAGTTGCTTATTTGTTTTGTAATTTTATCTTTGGAAATCATTTGAGGCCTATGATGAAGATAGATTCTTCCAAAGTAGGTTTGGAGTTTTTCCAGGTTCCTTGTGGGTGCTAAGGAGCCCTAGTGGCACAGTGGTTAAAGTGTTTGGCTATTTACCAAAAGGTCAGCAGTTCAAATCCACCAGCTGCTCCACAGGAGAAAGATGTGGCAGTCTGCTTCTGTAAAGATTTAAAAAAAAAGGCCCCTGGAGTTCATTTGACTGGTTTGTACCAAGTTCATGAAATGGAGAAATGGACACTTTTAATTCGTGCATGACTGCAAAGAAGTTAATAGTTCACACTTTTGAGGGTATTACATTTTTGGAGCCAGGAGGACAGCACCCTGGCCTAGAAGTGCGGAAACTCTATGGGGCAGTTCTAGCCTGTCCTGTAGGGTCACTATGAGTCAGAATCAACTTGATGGCAAGGGGTTTGGTTTTCTTGGTTTGTGGGTGCTATCATGTGGTGATTTCTGTAATCTGGATTATTATTATAATCAATATGTTGCACCACCTGGATAGAGTAAATTTTAACTGAAAATATACAGGCAGGAAGTCTCTGGTAACATTCTTTGGGTTATTTGCTTAGCCACTTGAGCTTTTCATTTTCCTACTATAGTATCTTTAGAATGTAATACAGACATAGCAAAGAAATGCTAGAAGCAAAGCCTGCTCAGCTGAGTTCTTTTCTTTATGACAAAGAATATAAATATGCACTCCATAAGAGAGGGCATTTTGATGACACAGCAAAAAAAATCCGAGCATGACGGTGGAAGAGAGAATTAGGTATTAGCTTTAAGCTCTAATATCTTGATTATCTCCATAAAAATGTCAAGGAATCTTAAAACAAATGTACTCTTAGAACTATTAAATGAGCTTAACAACATTACAGGATACGAGATCAACAACAAAAATTCACCAAAATGAACAGCACAAACAGTTTGAACTCACCTACCGACCTAAAGGTTGGCAGTTTGACCCTGTAAAACATGGGGTCACCATGAGTCGGGGGGCCAACTTAATACCAGCTAATAACAGCAACAACAACAGCTTTGGAGGATACAAGATTAACATAAAAAATTCACCAAAATGAACAATACGAAACTGAAATTTGAAATAAGTATCATTTACAATACCTCTCCCCCAGATGAAGCAATTGGGCATTAAATATATGCAGGGTGTGTACGCTGAAAACTACAAAATGATGAAAGAAATCAGAGAAAATGATTGGCCATGTTCATGAAGATATTAATTCTCCTGGAGTTGATGTGTTGGTCCCTATCAAAGTTCCAGCAAGGTTCTTTGTAGATACAGACAAGATGATTCTAAAATTTTTATGGAAATGTAAATGAACTGCAATAGCCAAAACAATTTTTTAAAAGAAGGAGGTGGAGGACTCACACTACCCAATTTTAAGACACACTGTAAAGATAAGTTGGGCTTCACAATTAAAAAAAAAATTTATCTGTGAAAGATACTGTTGAAGAGAATGAAAAGACAAGCCATAGACTGGGGAAAATATTTGAAAAATATATAACCAACAAAGAGGTGTATCCAGAGTACATAAAGAACTCTCAAAACTCATCAATAAGGAAACATCCTAGTAACAAAGGACAAAGATTTGAACTGGCACTTTACCAAAGACTTTATACATCTGTTTCTGCTGTTCATTGTTTTGCTGGTTCTCACATATGAATGGCAAATAAACACAGGAAAAGATGGTCAGCATTTTTACTAAGAACACACATGTACTAGAATGTGTAAAATAAAAATATACTGACAACATTAAGTACTGTCAAAGACTCAGAGGAACTGGAATTCTCATACATTGCTGGTGGTTGTGCAAAATGGTGTAGCCACTTTGGAAAATATTTGGCAGTTTCTTGTAAAATTAAACATAAACTTATTGTATGACTCAGCAATCCCACTTCTAGGTTTTTAGCCTCGAGAAATGAAAACTTATGATCACACAGAATTCCATAAGTGAATGTGTATAGGAGCATAATCGCCAAAAACTAGAAACAGGAGGCTTCCAGTTAGTATTTGAGTATACAAGTTGGTAGATCCATCTGATGGAATACACTCAGCAGTAAAAGGGACCAAACCATTGTTATAAGCAACAATATAGATAAATTTCAGATGCAGAATCACAAATGATATTTGTATGATTCAAAGTTCAAGATCATAGAGTTTTGCTATAATGAAAGAGAACAGTTACTAAATGAAATTCTTTCCCGTCAGATAAATCTTCAGTTGAGTATGAGGTTGCTGAAAAGGTAATTGCGTTCAGTGTAGCAGAAGACTGAAAAGAAAGAAAAAACTAAAAAGATAAACGACTGCAAATAAGGAGCTCTGGACTTTATATGTGAAATGCTTGAATATATAAAAATATACATTTTATGGATATAGTTTATAACAATTATATTAGGAACCTTCAGGCACCACATTTTTATTACTAGTTCTTATTTTTCAGGGACTGTACTGAAAATAAAAGGAGCCCTGGTGGTGTAGCAGTTAAGCACTTGACTGCTAACTGAAAAAGGTCAGTGGTTCAAAATTACCAGCCGCTCCACGGGAGAAAGTTGTGGCAGGCTGCTTCTGTAATAATTACAGCCTTGGAAACCTGATGGGGCAGTTCTACTCTGTCCTATAGGGCCACTATGAGTTGGATTCAACTCCATGGCAGTGGGCTTTAGGTGGTGCAAGTGGTTTACGCTCAACTGCTAACCCAAAGGTTGGCAGTTCCAACCCACCCAACAGTATCACGGAAGAAAAGACCTGGCGATCTGCTTCTGTTAAGATTGTAGCCAAGAAAAACCCTATGGAGCAGTACTTTGTAAAACATGTTCTCAGCATGAGTTGGAATCAACCCGATGGCAACTAACAACATATTGAAAATGTACTTTTTAAAAATAATATCTTGAATATAGAGATCAAAATTGATTCATCTTTGAAATTTTTTTAGCAATTTGTTGTTAACCATGTCACACAGAATTATGAATATTTATTTTTACTTCACCCTTTAATGTAGTTTCTCAGACTGTATCTCCCCACTTGCTTCAATTGCAAATATGTTCCTTTGTTTTTTGTATACTAATAGAATCGTACATACTTGCTACTGATACAATATAGGGCCTGTGTAAGAAATCTTTGCTTTGCGTAGGTTGTAGAGCTATTCTCCTATGCTTTCCTCTAGAAGTTTGTTTTTTTTTTTTTTTAAGGTTTTGTAGCTACCTTGAGTGGTATGAGATAGGAATTGAGGTAGTTTTTTTTCTTTTCCATATAGCTATCGGAGTGCTGGTGGCGTAGTGGTTAAAGAGCTCGGCTACTAACCAAAAGGTCGGCAGTTTGAATCTACCAGCCACTCATCGAAACCCTATGGGGCAGTTCTGTGTCCTATAGGGTTGCTAGGAGTCTTCGTTTTTGGTTTTGGTATATAGCTATCTAGTTGTTTCAGTACTGTTTGTTGAGTTTTCTTTACCTGTTGTTGTCATCTTTACTGAAAATGTCTACTTCTGGACTCTATGATGTATTACTCTATTCTTATGCCAGTACCACCCTGTCTTGATTATTGGAGCTTTATAGTAAATCTCAAAGTCAGGAAGTGTAACTCTTTGTTCTTCTTTGTCAAGATTGTTTTGACTATTTTAGGTCCTTTGCATTTCCATTTAAATTTCACTATCAGCTTGTCAGTTTCTAGAAAAAAATCTTTCTGGAATTATGACTGGGAGACTGTCAAATCTATAAATCAATCTGCAGAGAATTCACATTTTAATAATATGGTATCTTCTAATCCTTGAGAATGTTGTATCACTTCATTTATTTAGTTTTTAAATTTATTTTTAGCAGTATTTTGGTGTTTTCAGTACAGAAATTTTGCATGTCTTTTGTTAAATTTATTTCTAAGTACTGTTTTTTGCATCATTACATATGGAAGTTTCTAAAAATACCTCATTTTCCAGTTTGCTACTAGCACATAGAAACATTAATATATGTCTGTTGACTTTGTATTCTGAGACCTTCCTCAAGCTGTTTAATAGTTCTAGTAAGCTTTTTTGTTGATTCCTTTGTGTTCTACATAAACATTTATGCAGCTAACAAATAGAAGCAGTTTTATTTGTTCCTTTCCAGTCTGTATGCCTTTAATTTTTTTTCGTGATTTATTTTATTAGTAAGACCTTTAGTATAATGTTGAATAGAACAGACATCTTTGCCTTTCTTTCTGATATTAAGGAAAGCATTCAGTCTTTCACATTATATGTGATATTAGCTGTAAGCTTTTCATGAATTTCCTTATCAGGTTTAGGAAGTTTCCTTCTAGTCCTCATTCTGTGAATGTTTTTATTGTAAATGGATGTTAAACTTTGCCAAATGCTTATTTTGCATTTATTTGAAAGTGTCATATGGTCTTTCTTTTTTATTCAGTTAATATGGTGGATTTCACAGATTAATTTTTCAAAGTTAACTCTACTTTTAATTACTGGCATAATCCTTACCTGATCATGATGTAATATTCTTTATATATTGCTGGATTCAATTTACTAGCAATTTACTTAGGATTTTTACCACTTGATGAAGTATATTGATTTATAATTTTATTTCTTTCAATTTTTGTCAGGTTTTGATATTAGGGTTATTATGGAGGCCTCATAAAATAGGCTGGGAAATGTTATTTCTTCCTCAGTTTCCCCAAAAAGTTTGTGTAAGTTTGGTTTTATTTATTCCTTCCATCTCTTATAGAATTCACCATTGAAGCTCTCTAGCCTGAAGTTGTCTTTGTTAAATTTGATAACAAGTCCAATTTCCCTGATATATTAAAAGGTATTTATATTTTGTTATACATAAGGTCACCATGAGTCAGAACCAACTCGATGGCAGCTAACAGTATTTTGTAAATCACTCTGTTTCAGTTTTTGTCATTTATGTTTTTCAAGGAGTTACCTTTTTATCTATGGTATTCAATTTCTTGGTATAAGTAGTTCAAAGTACTCCATTATTCTTTTGTTTCAGTATTTTAAAGATTTTATCCTACTCTGTCCTGACTCCCATTGTTTCTGATAATAAGTAGATTATAATTCACATCATAGTTCACTTACATGTAATGTGTTATTTTTATGTTTTTCTTTGCTTTTCAAAGTACTTTTTCTCTGCTGTCTAGGTGTAGTTTTCTTTCCTTCTTGGGGTTTATTAATAATCTTTTTGAACATATACATTAATATCCCTTAAGTATTTGGAAAACTTTAGCCATTATTTCTTTAAATATTTTTAGCCCTTTCTTTCACTTTACTTATCCTGGAACCCTAATTTACATGTAAGTAAACCTTCTGATATCCTCCCAAAGTTCACTAAATAGGTAGAGATGCAGGATAAGACTCAGGTAGTTTCTTTGGATAAGATAAATAAATTTTGAATGTGTTCACTTTGACTTGCCTGTAGGTCTTTCAAAAGATGTCTACAAAGGAAGTAAATAGAAATCTGCCTAGAAGTCTCAGGTGAAAAGTCAAAGTTGGATATACAGTTATCAACAAAAGTAAAAGTAAAAATAATCATTAGTTGATAAGAGCCTCCCCACTTAGTATGTATAATACATTTAGCAAACAAATTTTAAGCGGCAGCTGTGTTCCAGGTTCTGTCTTATGAACTGGAAATATAGGAGCTAATGACATACTGAGTCATAATCCTCACCCTTATAAAGCATATAATCTGTATGGAGGAAACAAACAAGTAAAGATATTTGTGTTATAGTGTAGTAAGTCCAATGGCAGAGATATTTGCATTTAACAGCTTAGAGAACAGAGGGGATAGGCTAATTATTAAGGGATCAAGAAAGACTTCCCAGGGGAATTAACTTGATCTGAGTCTTAAAGCACAAAGAATCAAGTAGAGCAGTCAAGGAAGGGAATCCAGGCAAAAGGAAAAGCATAGGAAAAAGTACCAAGGCACACATGAATGTGGCATTTTCAGGGAGCAATATTGGCAGGTAGTTCTGGTGTAACACCTCTCACTGTTTTACAGTTGTTTGTGTTTTGTAATAAGAAGTAAGTTTCTTATTACAAAGCTGTGACTTATTCTTCTTTGTAAAATCAGTGCCTTGCACAGCATTTAACACATAGTAGACACTCAATAAATGTTTGTTGAAAGAATGACCATAGTATGATAATAAATGGCGCCATTTTCTATTGTGTAAACTGTTGTGAGAGTTGACAGGGACAGAAGACTTTGTGTAAAAGGTAGTTCTTGAGTTGGGACTTGAAAGATGAAATGGAAATTAAAATGTCAGCAAGTGAGGGATTAAAAAAAGGAAACATCCTGTACAGAGGGACATATCCTAAGATTCAGAGGATACGGTTGGACTGTTTAGTATGGTAGCCACTAGTGAAATGTTAAACAATTTAAATGTAATTAAAATGAAAAATTCCTTACCTTAGTAGCTGTAATCGCATTTTAAGAACCCAGTTACCCACATTTGGCTAGTGCCTACTGTATCAGACAGTGCAGTTATAGAACATTTACGTCATCACAGAATGTTCTGTTGGATAGTGCTGTCATAATGTGTTTAGGAAACTTCAAGAGTTTGATTTGATGAGAGTGTAGATTGCAGGAGCTAGATGGCTATTGCCAGGGGGAGGTGGAAGGAAATGATGCTGGATGGGTAAGCTTAGTACAAACCATTGAGTATCTTAAATGACAAAGGTGTTTGAATTTACTCTGTGTGGAATACCAGCTGGGGTAGAGAGGAGGATGTTTGGTTTTAATATTGAAAGTGGGACTGATGAATTGATCTGATTTATCTTTTAGAAGAATCTTTCTGGCAGCAAGATAGAAGGCAGATTGACAGAGTGCAATCAGTGTTTGGAAGCTCACTTTGTAGTGGATCAGTAGTCCACATGAGAGCGATGCTAAGAACTGAGCTAAACCAGAGTCAATGACGATAGAAAGGAAGAGACAGATTCAAGAGCTGTTTAAATAGAGATAGAATAGATTAGGAGATTTCTTGTGGGAGAAAACAGAATCTGCAATGACTCTGATTTCTGGGTTAGAGAGATAGATGGGATTAGAAATACATGGAAAAAAGCACATTTTGAAAAGAGGAAAGAATACTTTAATTGTAGCCACATTAAGTGTGGAATACCCTCAGTTTAATCAAGATAGGAGTCTGGAGTTGAGGCTGAAATTCAGGACCAAATATGTGCTTCTGGTAATTATCAGAATATAGTTGGCTTTTGAAGCTTTGAATTTGGGCGTGATTGCCCTAGGAGATCATATAGCATAAAAAGAGATAAGAGCCAAGGACAGACCCCAACATTTATTAAGTGTAGACAGATAGGGCCTTAGAATGAGAATGAGAGGGAGTAGCTAGAGAAAAATGAAGAGTGTTAGTAAAGAGTGGTGCCAAAGAGAATCGAAAGAGGATGGCATTTTAAGGAGGGTTACTGGTCCAGAGAAGTCATATAAGAGAACATAAAGCATATATTGGATTTCTTGAATAGGAAGTCACTGGGGACCTTTAAGGACAGCAGTGTGCTGAACTACCAGGGGAATTCAGACCTTCAAGCAGAGGTGAGTTTGTAAAGGGCCATTGGGAATACCAGAACTGATATGCTCTTTGGCATGTAAGTTTTCCCCTGCTTCATTTGTAAGGTGATAGTACACCAACTAGTGTTTTAATTATTATAAAGATTAAAAGAAAAAAAAAAGTTTTTTTTTTTTTTTTTTTAGATTAAGAGAGGGAAAATATTTTGTAAACTCTAAAGTTTTTTTAGAAGTTTACAAAATTATTACTTTTATGTGAAATTTGTATTTAAGATAAAGAAATGAGAGGGAGGATTCTAGGTAAAGACGGAGAAGACATCTTGTTAGAAGACTAGGGGTTCTAGAGGACTCGTTGGAATTATAAGCATGAAGTGGAGGTACGAGCCAAGAGAGATGTCGGGCTGGGCTGAGTGAGAAAGAGAAATAGAATATTGGTGTTTTGCAGACCATTGGTCAGATACCTTTTTCCTGGACAGATCTAGAATATACCTTCTTCTTGGGCAGATCTAGAATACACTAAACAGGTTTGGAGGCTTCATTTTTTTAAATACTGTACAGACTACTGCCTTTTAGATATATTCAGACTAATTACGTTAATCACAATTTTGTCTTGAAAAAAAATTTTTTGGCCCTATGGATTTCTTTACAAATGATTCCTTTGGGATGGTTAGTTTTGCAGATAATATTGATTTTATCTAATCATCTTCTTCTGTAAATCAAGAATTATTCCAAAATAAAATGCGTATTAGAAATTAAACTAATTAATTAATTAAACTGTTGCCTGGAGAATGTACCTGCTGTGAGCAGAGACAATTTGGAAATAGTAATAAGTTTTTCCTTTATGACTATTTTCACTGTGCTTTAAAAGAGAAAGAAGTAGTTCTTAACGAGAGTGCCATTGCAAGAATAAGTAGGTAGAATTCAGTGCAAAAATAAATGTGTGGGGGGATGGGAGGATAGAGAGAGAGGGAAGCTGGCAAAATTGTCACGAAAGGAGAGACTGAAAGGGCTGACTCAATAGGGGAAGAGCAAGTGGGAGTACGGAGTAAGATGTATGTAAACTTATATGTGACAGACTGGATTTGTAAACGTTCACTTGAAGCTTAATAAAAGTTAATAAAAATAAAAAATAAATAAATGTGTTTATTTGTATCCTAACCTAGAATAAATACATATAGTACAGTTAAAATAAATGGAGTACAGTTAGAAGTCCACATTTTCTGTTGCCTACAAGTGTTTATCTAATTTAGCAGGCATTGTGTAAACAATGCTAGCATTTACTACCAGCTTCATAATGATATAGGGTGTTTCTGTTCTTCATTATTTCAGTGTTTTTTGTTATTTCAGTGTTGCTTTATATTTTAGGAGCACAGATAGGGCAGGGTATGTATGTGTGTATGGTAGTGGTGGTGATGGTGGTAGTGGACTAATTATTGTTAAGTATTTATGATGCTTGATGAGGTGGAGAGAAAGGTCTTCACTCTTGGGAAAAAAGTGAAACAGTATAGTGATTAAGAGCATGGATTCTGCTAGATAACTGGGAGCTCCTAAAAATCAAACACCTATGCTCATCCAAAAAGACTTCACCAAAAGAGTAAAAAGACTACCTACAGACTGGGAAAAGGTTTTTAGCTATGACATTTCTGATCAGTGCCTGATCTCTAAAATCTACAGGATACTGCAAAAACTCAACTGCAAAAAGACAAATAACCCAATTAAAAAATGGGCAAAAGAGATGAATAGACACTTCACTAAAGACATTCAGGTAGCTAACAGATATATGAGGCAATGTTTGCGATCATTAGCCATTAGAGAAATGCAGATCAAAACTACAATGAGATTTCATCGCACTCCAACAAGGCTGGCATTAATCCAAAAAACACAAAAGAATAAATGTTGCAGAGGCTGTGGAGAGATTGGAACACTTACACACTGCTGGTGGGAATGTAAAATGGCACAAGCACTTTGGAAATCAATTTGGAGCTTCCTTAAAAAGCTAGAAATAGAACTACCATACGATCCAGCAATCCCACTCCTTGGAATATATCCTAGAGAAATAAGAGCCTTTACACGAACAGATACATGCACACCCATGTTTATTGCAGCACTGTTTACAATAGGAAAAAGATGGAAGCAACCAAGGTGCCCATCAACGGGTGAATGGATAAATAAATTATGGTGTATTCACACAATGGAATACTATGCATCGATAAAGAACAGTGAGGAATCTGTGAAACATTTCATAACATGGAGGAACCTGGAAGGCATTATGCTGAGTGAAATTAGTCAGTTGCAAAAGGACAAATATTGTATAAGACCACTATTATAAGAACTTGAAAAATAGTTTAAACTGAGAAGAAAACATTGTTTTGTGGCTAGGAGAGGAGGGAGGGAGGGAGGCTGGGAGAGGGGCATTCACTAATTAGATGATAAGATAAGTAGATAAGAACTACTTTAGGTGAAGGGAAAGACAGCACACAATACAGGGGAGGTCAGCACAATTGGACTAAACCAAAAGCAAAGAAGTTTCCTGAATAAACTGAATGCTTTGAAGGCCAGCGTAGCAGGGGCAGGGGTCTGGGGACCATGGTTTCAGGGGACATCTAAGTCAATTGGCATAATAAAATCTATTTAGAAAACATTCTGCATCCCACTTTGAAGAGTGGTGTCTGGGGTCTTAAATGCTCGCAAGCAGCCATCTAAGATGCATCAATTGGTCTCAACCAACCTGGATCAAAGGAGAATGAAGAACACCAAGGACACAAGGTGATTACGAGCCCAAGAGACAGAAAGGGCCACATGAACCAGAGACTACATCATCCTGAGACCAAAAGAACTAGATGCTGCCCAGCTACAACCGATGACTGCCCTGACAGGGAACACAACAGAGAACCCCTGAGGGATCAGGAGAGCAGTGGGATGCAGACCCCAAATTCTCATAAGACCAGACTTAATGGTCTGACTGAGACTGGAAGGACCCCGGTGGTAATGGCCCCCAGACCTTCTGTTGGCCCAGGACAGGAACCATTCCTGAAGCCAACTCCAATCGGACTGGACAATGGATTGGAGAGGGATGCTGGTGAGGAGTGAGCTTCTTGGATCAGGTAGACACTTGAGACTGTTGGCATCTCCTGCCTGGAGGGTAGATGAGAGGGTAGAGGGGGTTAGAAGCTGGCGAAATGGACACGAAAAAAGAGCGTGGATGGAGAGAGTGGGCTGTCTCATTAGGGGGAGAATAATTGGGAGTGTGTAGCAAGGTATATATGGGTTTTTGTGTGAGAGACTGACTTGATTTGTAAACTTTCACTTAAAGCACAATAAAAAGTATTAAAAAAAAAAAAGCATGGATTCTGGTGCCACACTGCTAGGATTTGAATCTCACTTCCACAGCTATCTGTAATGATCCTGAGCAATTTCCTGAACCTTTTTGTGTCTCTTTGAACCTCTTTGTAAAATGAGATATTAATTGTACCTCATAGGATTGTGATACTTAGAACAGTGTTTGACATGTAATAAGTAGTGTTAGTTATATGTGTTTGTTTTTAATGTTTGGAATTAAAAGTCTCACAAATATAGAATATTGTTTCTGTTGCAATATGCTTTTTCTCTACTAGTTTAAAAATGTTATTCTATTGTCTTCTGGCTTAGTTTCTGAAAAGGAGTTTTTTTAATTCTAACCTTTATTCTTCTGTGTATAATGTTTCCTTTTTTTCCTGGATGTCTTCAAGATTTTCTCTTTACCTTTGGTTTTCAGAAATTTTACTGTGATAGACTTAAAGGTATATGTGTGTGTTTATCCTGCTTAGAGTTCTTACATCTTCTTTGGTCTGTGATTTGTTATCTTTCATTAATTTTTAAAAAATTCTCAACCATTTTCTCTTCAGCTATTCCTTCTGTTCCCTTTTCTCTTTTATCTCTTTCTGGGATCCCAATTATACATTTGTTAGACTGTTTGATCACAGATCTGAGATGCTCTTTTCTATTTGTTTTCCTTGTTTTTCATTTTGGATAATTTCCACTACCATATTTTCAAGTTCTTTCATTCTTTCCTGTGTTGTAACCATTCTGCTGATAGGTTATCAAAATACTTCTTCATTTCTTGTATTGTTTTTTATTTCAGGCGTTTCCATCTGATTCTTTTTTTCACAGTTTCCCTTTGCCTGGAGTTCCCCATCTGTTCATGCATATGTCCATCTTTCTCACTAAATCCTTTAACATGATCATTTTAAAGTTCCTATCTGCTAATTCCAATATCTGGGTCATCTCCAAGTCTTGTTCTGATATGTTTCATCTCTTAAATATTGGTGGAGTTGTGTGTGTGTGTGTGCATCTGTGTTTTCTTTCCTTTTAAATTTAATGGTTGACATTGTATGTTAAAGAACAGTAGAGGCCGAGTTAAATATTGTTGCTCAAAAATAGTTTCTTCTAATATTCTGTGTGGCTTGAGTCATTACAGACAGTAGTTAAATTGAACTTGGTTTTATTGTTACTGTATTTACCTTCAGTGCACCAGACTTCAAATTCCTCTATGTTTAGGCTGGTGCTATCTTTTGCTTAGTATGGGTCCTGGAGTACTGGCAGGTTTTTCTTAGTGTTCCTGACCTCTGGGTGTAGATAGGACAGTAGTGTTTCCTGTCCAGCTTTTGCTTTCTATGAGAGAAGGGTCTGAGAAGTGGGTGGAGTTTTGTATATATGCACCACTGAGGAGGGCTCTCTTAGGCCTCTTACTCTACCTCCATCATTTCTAGTAAGCTCCTGAAAAGTCTGTGACATAGAGCTAATGAGCAAGTGCATACTCTTTTTGTGCCTAGTGTTTCCCAGGATTTCTAAACCATCACACTAGCCTACACTCAGCCCTTAAGAATTTGTTAAAAATTCCAGCTCTTTTCGTTATTTTCAGATAATGCTTTTTACGATGGCTGACTTTTCCTCTGTGCGCTCTCAAAGGTAAAACACTGTGTGTCCTCTTTCTCTTTAGAGAGGCTTATCACCCTTTAGAACTCAGTTCACCTGGTTGCTTTTTGACCTCAACTCTGATGGGCTCAGAAAAAGGTTATGTTTTGTAGATTATCTAGCTCTTTGTTATTGTTGGTGTGGGAACAACATGTTTTTGAGACTTTGTACATTCTAGATAGGATTGACCTCCCTTCTAATCAGGATATGTCTTTTAATAGATGAATTAAATAGTTCTAAGGAGGAATACTTCACATTAGAGAACTGTCTTTTCTAATTTTGAATTGGGCAAATAGTAGTTTCTTAAAGTAATAGTAGTAAGGCTGAACTGGATAGACAGTAGTAGCACAGTCTTTAATATGCATCTTTATAACAAAGATACATTATAAAGTGTGCTGCTATTGTAGCAAGGTTAGTTACGCACCACAGTGCCTTGATTCTGTGATATTGGAAGAACGGCTGTCTTATAATGCTCTGCATCTGGTTACAGAATTCATTTAATATATTGTTGTTCTACCTTTTGATTAAATCAGGTAAAACAATGGCCTCTTATTTTTTGCCTTAATTCTTCTATTTGAAATATAAGATAAATAAATAATAAGCCATTTAAAATAAATCTGGATATTATAGTATAGCATTAATTCTATAACAATTCTACGTAATTCCATAGCAATTCATAATACTCATGGTTATTAAAGTAAAATAAAACAAAATAACCATTTTTTCCAAGCCTAGAATCCTGTACTTTGTCATGACAAGTTTTGATTACCTACTGGCTTTATATTTACGTCCTTCAGTATATTCTGACATTGGTTACACATACTCGGTTTTGCTGTTCCTTGCTTTAGGGAGTGCATGTTGTGATGTAAATATTTGAAAATTACCATGCTTAGCTATCTTATTTTTTTTTAATTTTAGTTTTATTTGTTTTAAATTTAGCAGTTTACTTATGCTTTTGTATACCTCCATAAGAATGTTCTTGCTCCATCAGAATTCTACCTTGCATATTATATTATACAAAAGTGTGATGTATAATTTAATAAAATCAGTTTATAAAATATTTAAACCACATACACTTAAATGTAATGGCCTTTTTTTTTTTTTATCTGAGACTCAACTGATTCTATCAGTTTATTTTCAAGGGACAGTGTAGGAAAAAATATATAAGGTGAGCAAAAGAACTATGGTTTTATTGAAAGTAAAATTATGATGCTTTTATTGTCTTTATGGCACAAACTGTGTTAGTCAACTCAGTGGTCATAAACATCTCCAGTATCAATCCTTTGATTTGCATTAGAAAAAGCATTGAGATTTTATTCGAGTGTTTCTGTAACTGACATTTATTATAATTACCTCAGCCCTAAAAGAGAAATCAAACTCAGCTGTAAAAGTGAGCATGCTGCTTCACAGCTTATTTGGAGGCATTTGCTCTTAGGGAGAAAACAAAACGAAATAGAACAAAGAAACAAAACTGAGGTGCTCTGTTTTGTGTACTGTTCCTTTTGCTTACAGAATTAGTAGATGAACGCTTGTTAGGATATTGGAACTGCTTACGTATCCATTTTTTATCAGTGTGTAGAAATGATAAAAATATTATTTGTCCTTGGAATTTCAACACCCCAGTATATGTGTTTTATGTTTGCTGTAGGTGTTTTTCATGCTATTTTCTATAGTTTTTTTTTTTTTCTTCAGAAGGAGGACAGACTCTAGATTTAAGCTAGTATATAACAAGAACTCCGTCAGAAATTCAGGGTGCTAAAATAAAAAACAAAATGGGATGTTTTTAGCTTGGCCAGTTTTGTTTACTTTCTGGAATGGCAATGAAGGAAAAGGATACATTGGGTCTCTTCCTGTTTTTCAGTCTTTGCAAGATTTCTTAATCTTTATGTCTCAGTTATTTGGATCTGGTATAACTTTTGATTAAGTTCCACCATTATTCTTCTTTGCTACTGTTATTTAAGTGTCTGCCCACAAATAAGGAATCATTTTTCCTATTTTTGGAGGCCCTGGATGGTACAATTAACATGCTCAGCTACTAACTGAAAGGTTGGAGGTTCAAATCTACCCAGAGGTGCCTCAGAAGAAAGACCTGGCAATCTACTTCTGAAAAATGAGCCACTGAAGACCTTATGGAGCACAGTTCTACTCTGACACATGGGGTCTCCATCAATTTGGTGGCAACTGGTTTGGTGTTTTGATTTTTCTTCCAATCTTTAGCAAAAATCAAATAGAAACATGCTAATAAATCCAAAACCCCCTACTGTTCAGCCCAGTAGGAAGGCTCTAAAACTCTCAAATATTCAAGATTGATTTTCCTGCCAACTGATAATTATTTCCTAGAGTAGATTCCTCATTCACTGCTTTTTTTAGACCTGAGTTAAATGACTCGGGACAGTGGGGCTTTCACTACTTCCCCATGGGAATCATTCACTAACTGCTCAGCTGTTTATGTATTCAGAAAGAGTGTAATCATCATGGTAGTTGATAAGAAGAATCGTGTATGGAACATTGCCATAGAAGCTTGTAATTAAAAAATATATATATATTTTACCTTTATGGGATAGGAAGGAGAATGCTGTCTTGCTTTATTTCATGGGCGAGAAAATCGAGGCACAATAAGGCCAAGTGATGGGGACAAGAAGTGTACAAAAAGAACCAAATGAGAACATTCCGTTTTTTTTTCCTATTCAGATGGGCATAAAATTTGGTTGATCATTTTCAATAAAAAATGTTCTGCTAGCATGTTTCATATTTCATGCCTCATTTTTTTCTTCTCCCAGTGCCAGAGGTGTTATAAGGTATTTTGAATTTCATAAGTGCTAGAAATTTTGAGTGGAGGGTAGGTTTCATGGAAATGAAAAACTGCAAAATTACTGTACTTCATTCTCTTTTCTCCTTTGTGCCGCCTCCCCACCCCCTTCATCTGTTAATGAAGACAAAAAAACAGCTTAAAAAAAGAGAGAGAAAAGAAAATGGATACTTTTGATTCCTGAATTAGGTAAATGTTTGAAATTCACGATATTTAGGATTTAAGCCCTGGAGACTTTGGGAAGTTAAGGTTTCACATATTGCATTTACTTTCTAGAATGGAAATGAAGGAAAAGGATACATTGGGTCTCTTCCTGTTTTTCAGTCTTTGCAAGATTTCTTAATCTTTATTTTTCAATCATTTGGATTTGATACAACTTTTGATTAAGTTCTTTTTTAGAACATGGTTGGATGCTATGATGATTTATGTCCCTTAAATCCTGAGATCGGAAGAGAGTAAGACAGACAATTCTTAGTTTTTGGTATTTATTGTGAGGAGCCTTAGTTTTATTTATATTTCCTCAGGTTTAAAAAGTTTGCAGAGTATGTTCTGGATATATCACATTAACATACACACCTGGAAGGGACACATTCTTTGAGTTAATGAAACTTTAGTATTTCTCCATTGTGACTTCCTCTAGAAAGTCTATTTGAGTAAACTTTGTATTTGAGAGAGTTGCTTTGATAGTTACTCTCCCATCCCAACCTCCCTCCCCTTTGTTTCCTCTGAGAGCCTCTGAGATACAGGATGTCTGGCTTTCAACAGAAAATTGCAAGGCATGCTAAAAGGCAAAAAACATAGTCTGAAGAGACAGGGCAAATACCAGATATGGCAGAGAATTTAGAATTATCAGACCAAGAATTCAAAGTAATTGTGATGAGTATACTAAGGAATCTACTGGAAAAAGTAGACAACATACAAGAAATGATAGGTAATGTAAACAGAGAGATGGAAACTCTAGAAAGAATCCAAATGAAATGCTGGGTTAAAAACAAAAACATTCGAACAGAAGTCAAATGCTATTTTAAAAGTTTTTTAAAAGTTGATTTTTTTACCTTTGAGTTTAGTATCAAAAGTTGCCCTGAGAAGATACTTTCTTTTCCCCTAAATGTTTTATCAATTTTTGTAGCCCTAATCTCACCCTAATCTTATGTGTATTTAGTCTACAGATACGGGGCTAATGAACATTGACCTGATTGCCAAGAAAAATGGATAACAGATTTAAGATCTATGTCTATGTACTTTCCATTACCCCTTTCTCTTAGCCTTCACTCTCCCTCCCCCCTCCTTTTTCTTCTGCTTCCTCTTGTGTTTGTATCCCCTAATTTAAAACTTTCTTGTAATCTGTGTTTTTATATGACCATCTTTGTGAGGGTACTTTTTACTCTTTGGAAAAAAATTATTTAATTTAATAAATCAATGAAAGTGTAAATGTAACAAGGAAAGAAGTTTGCAGAAGGAAAAGCATATGTCATGGCATATGATAAAATAAGATCTGTCATAATTATGTGCTTTTCTTTAAATGTTGGTCCAAGTTAGCTCCCAAAGGGTTAATCACTTTTAAAGGCAGACAGAGTGATCTTAGAAACCACCTGCCTCTGGGGCCCAAGTGATTCCTACTCATTATTTCTTCAATCCTTTTCTCCTGGAAATTCCAGGGAAGTTACAGCCTTGGTATTTCTAGTTCTCAGCTAGGCTAGAGCAGGGATTGGCAAAGTACTTCCCACAGGCCAAATCCAAGCTACTGCTTCCTTTTGTAAATAAAGCTTTATAAGAACACAGCCACGCTTGTTTGGTTATATATTGTCTATGGTTATATGTTGTCTTTTGCGCAGAGACCATATGGCTTGCAAATCCTAAAATACTATCTGGCCTTTACAGAAAAAGATTGCCATAATTTGAGTGGAAATCATTTACCCAAAATGAAATCTCTAGATCCAAACACGTTTTCATTCTCTGTCTTCATCTCTATTTTGATGCTTTTATTATCTAGCACAGTTTTCTTTTTTCTGTCTTGTTGATTCCAATCTTTAATAGTTGTGTCCAGAATTCATTTATGTGATAGAATATCTCACTTTAAGACTTTGTATCCCTGTCTTTTTGAGGAAAGCAAAAACATCATAGATCTCTCAGTGAAATAAGAACTGTTTTTTCATTTTCTTTTATTATTACATTTTAGTTTTTGACTTTTATTGATCAGTTTACCTGAGCATACATATTTTCTTCCTTGTTGAATAATCCTTCATTCTACTCTTCTACCTTTTTCCCCTTGCCTTTTACTGAAACCTGAAATCATTTTATAAAAGCAGTAAATTTATACCTCTTTTTTTTTTTTTTTGGTATAAGACTTTCAGCTTATTTCTTAAGGAACAAGGGAATACCCCCTCTCTTGTTAAAAGCTGTCCAAACAATGCCGTCTTTGCCAACTTCAGTTCAGCAAACCATAGTAGCTGGTTAGTGGCGGTTTTGGTTTGATTTGATGTAAGTCTTTGTTGTGTCATTTTTGTTGTTACTGTGTGTGTTTATGGGGTCGGGAGGCTCCTCTTTCCTTAGGATTCTATTCTAGCACTTAGTACATCACCATGCACACAGTAGGCTTGTAAGAAACAGATCCGGAGTGGGAAGGGAGAGTACATTCCTCAGCACTTTGGAGCTGTCACAAATAGTTAAGTGCTCAACTATTAGCCAAAAGGTTGGCAGTTCAAATCTACCCAAAGATTCCTCAGAAGAAAGGCCTGGTGACCTGGTTCTGAAAGGTCAGAGCCTTGCAGACCCTATGGAGAGGAGTTCTACTCTGCCATACATGGGGTTGCAATGAGTTGGAATTGACTCATTGGCAACTGGTTTTGGTTTATTAGGAGGTTGAGGGAGATAAGAGAAAAACCAAAACCAAACCTGTTGCTGTTGAGTTTATTTCACCTCATAGTGACCCCATAGGATTGAGCAGAACTGCCCTATAGGGTTTCCAAGGAGCAGCTGGTAGAACTTGAGAGAACAGGGGTCATTGTATGAGAGAATTCCTGGGTGCTTGGCATTTTAAATTATATGGCAGTTTACATGTATTAATGAGGGGTTATGTGGAGTCCTGGTGGTGCCAGCAGTTAACGGTTTGGTTGCTAACCAAGCTGTCGGCAGTTCGAATCCACTAGCCACTCTTTGGAAGCCCTTTGGGGTAGTTCTACTCTGTACTATAGGGTCACTATGAGTCAGAATTCACTCAATGGCAACTTTTTTTTTTTTAAATGAGGGGTATGGAACCCTGGTGGCGCAGTGGTAAAGAGCGCGGCTGCTAATCAAAAGGTTGGCAGTTCAAATCCACCAGCTGCTCCTTGGAAACCCAGGGGGCGGTTCTACTGTGTCCTATAGGGTCGCTGTGAGTTAGAATTATGGGAATGGGTTTTGGGATAAGGGTTTTCAGTGAAACTGTGTGATTAAATAATCCTATCACAATAAACCTTACGAAGATGCTATTTATTAAACCTTTTTTTCTATGGATTTTAATTCATTGTAACCAGAATACTGTTTCCTGTGTTTATATGCAGTTGGGGAAGAAAATGTTCTTTTTTTTTTTTCTGTTTATCTAAGTAATGAAGTATGTCCTAGGGATATGACATAAGAGTACTGGTTTTTATTGTATAAATGTCTGCTTTTTTTCATATATATGAAAATGTATATTTTGTATTTACATGTAGTTATATATGAAACTGTCCTTTTAGTAATTAATATTTAGTGGTATTTAATCAGCTTTATCCCAGATCTCTTCCAGAAGAGAAATATTTGAATGTTTTTTAGCCATTGTGTTCCAAACAGTTTATGTTCTAACAAGTTTATGAGGACTGGGAAATAGCATATTAAACAAAAAAAAATCTAGTTAATTTAGTGTAAAAAAAAAAACTTATGACTTTGTGACAGGAAAGCTGCTTTTCTCTGCCATATAGAAGTACAGATGGGCAGAAATACACCCTGAAACTTTCCCACAGTGGCTTAGAGTATGGCTTCTCACCAGTGTTCTTCAGACATTAATGTGCATATCAGTCACCTGGGCAGTGTGGTTAAGTGCAACTCTGGCTCACATCTGAAGTGGGACCCAGGATTTTGCATTTCTTACAAGTTCCCAGGTGATACCCAGTGCCGCTGTCCATGGACCATACTTTTAGACTTCCTGCCTGACAGTAAGCTTTTCTCTATTTAGGGCAGGTTGATAAGGTGGAAAGGTTAAACAAAGTCTAGACAAACTGTTAATGCTGAAATCAACGTTGACAAGGAAAATGGCAATTTACAAAGCTTTTTTGTTACTGTAAAGCATTAGATGTAAGCAAGCTCATAAGTGAAGGAGTATGGCTCTCTGCAGGTTCTGTTCTTACTTCCCTTTTATCTGAATTCAGAGAAACAGAAAGGCTACAAGAAACTGCGATCATCTTTGGTGAAAACAGCTCTTTGAACTGTGTTGTATCATGAACACTTTTTCCCCTTAAAGGATTACTTGTTTTTCTTATGCAGCTTTTTGACCAATTGAAGTTTTGAATGAAGTGTGAATGTAATCAAGGTATCATCCCAGCTGTTTTTCTGAGCTGGTTGGACTTTTATTCTCCTTAGATTTCTGGAAAGAGCTCAATAAGTTAGAGCAGGACACAAACTATTTGGTATGGCTAATAGCTTGGTTGGGAAGAGTCATGGTTTTGACCACATACATATTTCTTTCTTCTGATTTTTTGTAAAGGTCTTTAACTGAAGAGATAACCTTTTTAGGAGATAGAAAAAGTAATACTCTCATGGAAATAAACAGAAAAACCTATTTTTAAGTGTTACAAAATTTAGATATTCGTAATTACTCTTGCCCTGTACACAAATACAGTGGTGGTGGTTGTTGTTGTTAGGTGCCGTCAAGTCGGTTACAACTCATAGCGACCCTATGCACAACAGAACGAAACACTGCCTGGTCCTGCGCCATCCTTACAATCATTGTTATGCTTGAGCTCATTGTTGCAGCCACTGTATCAATCCACCTTGTTGAGTGTCTTCCTTTTTTCCGCTGACCCTGTACTCTGCCAAGCATGATGTCCTTCTCCAGGGACCGATCCCTGCTGACAACATGTCCAAAGTATGTAAGATGCAGTCTCGCCATCCTTGCCTCTAAGGAGCATTCTGGCCGCACTTCTTCCAAGACAGATTTGTTCATTCTTTTGGCGGTCCATGGTATATTCAATATTCTTCACCAACACCACAATTCAAAGGCTTCAACTCTTCTTCAGTCTTCCTTATTCATTGTCCAGCTTTCACATGCATATGACGTGATTGAAAATACCATGGCTTGGGTCAGGCGCACCTTAGTCTTCAGGGTGACATCTTTGCTCTTCAACACTTTGAAGAGGTCCTTTGTACTAGATTTGCCCAGTGCAATGCATCTTTTGATTTCTTGACTGCTGTTTCCATGGCTGTTGATTGTGGATCCAGGTAAAATGAAATCCTTGACAACTCCAATTTTTTCTCCATTTATCACGATGTTGCTCATTGGTCCAGTTGTGAGGATTTTTGTTTTGTTTATGTTGAGGTATAATCCATACTGGAGGCTGCGGTCTTTGATCTTCATTAGTAAGTCCTTCAAGTCCTCTTCGCTTCAGCAAGCAAGGTTGTGTCATCTGCATAATGCAGGTTGTTAATGAGCCTTCCTCCAATCTTGACGCCCCGTTCTTCTTCATATAATCCAGCTTCTCGTATTATTTGTTCAGCATACAGATTAAATAGGTATGGTGAAAGAATACAACCCTGACGCACACCTTCCCTGACTTTAAACCACTCAGTATCCCCTTGTTCTGTCCGAACAACTGCCTCTTGATCTGTCTAAAGGTTTCTCATGAGCACAATTAAGTATTCTGGAATTCCCATTCTTTGCAGTGTTATCCATAGTTTGTTATGATCCACACAGTCGAATGCCTTTGCATAGTCAATAAAACACAGGTAAACATCCTTGTGGTATTCTCTGCTTTCAGCCAGGATCCGTCTGACATCAGCAATGATATCCTTGGTCCCACATCCTCTCAAACCAGCCTGAATTTCTGGCAGTTCCCTGTCAATATACTGCTGCAGCTGTTTTTGAATGATCTTCAGCAAAGTTTTGCTTGTGTGTGACATTAATGATACCTTTCTATAATTTCCTCATTCGGTTGGATCACCTTTCTTGGCAATAGGCATAAATATGGATCTCTTCCAGTCAGTTGGCCAGGAAGCTGTCTTCCATATTTCTTGGCATAGACGAGTGAGCACCCCCAGCGCTTCATCTGTTTGTTGAAACATCTCAATTGATATTCCATCAATTCCTGGAGCCTTATTTTTCACCAGTGCCTTCAGAGCATCTTGGACTTCTTTCTTCAGTACCATCGGTTCCTGATTATAGGCCACCTCTTGAAATGATTGAATATCGACTAATTCTTTTTAGTGTAATGACTGTGTATTCCTTCCATCTTCTTTTGATGCTTCCTGTGTCGTTTAATATTTTCCCTATGGAAAATGTTCACTATTGCAACTCAAGGCTTGAATTTTTTCTTCAGTTCTTTCAGCTTGAGAAACACCGAGCGCGTTCTTCCCTTTTGGTTTTCCATCTCCAGCTCTTTGCACATGTCATTATAATATTTTACTTTGTCTTCTGAAGAGGCCCTTTGAAATCTTCAATTCTTTTACGTCATCAATTCTTCCTTTTGCTTTAGCAGCTCAATGCTCAAGAGCAAGTTTCAGAGTCTCCTCTGACATCCATCTTGGTCTTTCCTTTCTTTCCTGTCTTTTCAGTGACCTCTTGCTTTCTTCATGGTTGATGACCTTGATGTCATTCCACAACTCATCTGGTCTTTAGTCACTAGTGTTCAGTGCGTCAAATCTATTCTTGAGATGGTCTCTAAATTCAGGTGGGATATACTCAAGGTCATATTTTGGCTCTTGTGGACTTGCTCTGATTTTCTTCAGTTTCAGCTTGAACTTGCATATGAGCAATTAATGGTCTGTTCCACAGTTGGCCCCTGGCCTTGTTCTGACTGATGATATCGAGCTTTTCCATCGTCTCTTTCCACAGATGTAATCAGTTTGATTTCTGTGTGTTCCATCTGGTGAGGTCCATGTGTATAGTCACCGTTTATGTTGGTGAAAGAAGGTATTTGCAATGAAGAAGTCGTTGGTCTTGCAAAAATTCTATCATTCAATCTCCGGCATTGTTTCTGTCACCAAGGCCATATTTTCCAACTACTGATCCTTCTTCTTTGTTTCCAACTTTTGCATTCCAATTGCCAGTAATTATCAATGCATCTTGAATGCATGTTCTATCAATTTCAGACTGCAGCAGCTGATAAAAATCTTGTCTTTCTTCATCTTTGGCCCTAGCGGTTGGTGCGTAAATTTGAATAACAGTCGTATTAACTGGTCTTCCTTGCAGGCGTATGGATATTATCCTATCACTGGTAGCGTTGTACTTCAAGATAGACCTTGAAACGTTCTTTTTGACGATGAATGCAGCACCATTCCTCTTCGAGTTGTCATTCCCAGCATAGTAGACTATATGATTGTCCGATTCAAAATGGCCAATACCAGTCCATTTCAGCTCACTAATGCCTAGGATATCGATGTTCATGCATTCCATTTCATTTTTGACGATTTCCAATTTTCCTAGATTCATACTTCATATGTTCCAGGTTCCAATCATCAATGGATGTTTGCAGCTGTTTCTTCTCATTTTGAGTCATGCCACAGCAGCAAATGAAGGTGCTGGAAGTTTTTCTCCATCCACATCATTAAGGTTGACTCTACTTTGAGGAGGCAGCTCTTCCCCAGTCATCTTTTGAGTGCCTTCCAACCTGGGGGGCTCATCTTCCAGCACTATATCAGAGAATGTTCCGCTGCTATTCATAAGGTTTTCACTGGCTAATGCTTTTCAGAAGTATATTGCCGGGTCCTTCTTCCTAGTCTGTCTTAGTCTGGAAGCTCAGCTGAAACCTGTCCTCCGTGGGTGACCCTGCTGGTATCTGAATACCAGTGGCATAGCTTCCAGCATCACAGCAACACACAAGCCCCCACAGTACGACAAACTGACACGTGGAGACATTTTAATTCTATTTGTTACAGTTTTACACATAGTAAGTGGCTAAGAAATATGTAAACAATGCAATAAATATGGCCTATTAACTTGAAAAAACCTGAAGTGTGCTTGTGGAAGTAGACTTCAAAAGGGTTGCAGCTTGTGAGTTATTGTAAAGTGGAGGAAAGAGAATTATCTGAAATCGGATGGAAAGTTTTAACAGGCGATGTGGATGTGTGTGGCTTATAACACACAGTGAACTGAGGTAGCTGGTAGGTGTTTGAGGTGCGTGTGCCCACTAGCGTTTTGTGTATTCCTACTTGCCTTTAGTCCGTTGGGTGCAGTTTTCCTCACACACCTAGTGTTTCATGTGTGAAATTCACGTTATACTCAAATTGTTTCCAAATATATCAACCACGTGTATGTATTTGTGCTTTCAAACAAGTATCATAGCGGAACTGACTATATATGAAATTTCTCGCTTTATAGAGAAATGGCTGTTTATATTTTATTGCAATTCAGTTCCACGGGCACCAGGGGGAGTAGTAGGTTCATGTTTCGCAGCAGCACTGACCAGTGCTTTTCTTAGTTTTGCAGCTGCACATATGGTAGATTATGATCATTTTATGGTTACAGTTATAAGCAATTTGGTAGAAAATGACAGCTAAATCATGCAGTGTTATTTTATTTTTTTTAATTTTGCAATCTAAATATATAAAAAAAAATAATGAGAAAACAAAACCCAGAATAACTTTTAGTAGTAGGAGTAACCCTCCCAATGGCTTAGTCTTACGCCACCAGTAGAGCTTGTGTTTCACTTTTAATCAATCTCTTGTGCATAATAGACATTGGAGCATATCACAGAGATTGTGTCTGTATTCTGGGGAGTAAATGTGTTTAGCTAAATTATCATGACTCTTATTACTTAGTAAAGGGAGATTTAGCTGGTAATTGGATTGACATATACATAAATTTAAAAATTCTCTACCATTTCTTAACATTCCCCAAATTTTACTCTAGGAGGCAACCCTAGAAATGATGCCAAATGATTTACTTCCCTAAGCTCTATCAGAATTTGGTACATTGTTACATAGGCTGCTTACTGGGTACAGGCATCACAGCCCATTGACATTTACATAAAACCCATTTGTTTGAATTGAAAGAGCCAACAATGTGCCAGGGCGAAGAATGCGGAGAGTGCCTGCCTTGTTTGTTCTGGGCTTGTATATTCAAAGAGAGTGTCAGATAATTAATGTCTACCCTTGGTATGAAGGTCCCTGTAATACAACTTTGGGCACAAATCTGTAATAAAATAATAGATTTGCCCTGAGAAAGGCACTAAAATTTTATTGGTGATATTTATTTAAATATACAACTACGTTTTTAAAGATTTCCTTAGATATTTTCTTGGCTTGCTGAGCATGTATACCTGCTGATGACCATGTGGTAATCTGCATATTTTAAAACACGGTTTATCATTCTACATGGTCTGTATATTTCAGAGCCATTACCTGAACTGGGGAAAGATAATAGATTAACTGCTTGATTATTGAAAATGTTCAATCCAGCAAAGTAATGTAGTACCTCTGGTCTTTATTCTGTTAGTATAAATGAGTCATATCAGTGATTTTGATCAGTGTAGGGAATTACTTGGTATTTTTCATTGTTTTTAAGTTATTTTTAAACAATTATTGTACAAGTAGTATAGATGGCACTAGAAAGCAATTCATTGGGGTGCTAGAAAACTGAATTTTAAAGTTACATTACTGTAATATTATTTATGCCAGTTATGGAAAAAGAAGAAATTTTACTTTGATGGATAACATGATCCTTAATTTTATTCAACATGATTTCTTCTTTATTTTGTATAGGTAGCCCTAACTTAATTCATTCGTGTTATACTGTATGCCATTTTGGATTCGCTTCAAAAGGTAAATCAAATCAGGAACTAATCGTGAGGTATTATTCTGTAATAAAGTAAATTTCATTTTTCCGTCAAATGAAATTGGTATATATTAGCACCTTTTTTAATATGATAAAGTGGTATCGTTCCACAATATTATGACGATCTAAACAGAAAAAACAGAAGTAGGATGTTAAAACCTTTTTGGAGAATTAATTTTTGTTATTTAAATGTAATAATTCAACATTATGGTTTCAAAATACTAAAAACGGTTGGAGAAATTGGAGGTTTAAAAATTGTCTTGCCAGTGTTTGTGTAGCAATTTTCTCACCTACATTTTGTAAACTTCACAGTGCCAAATACATGTGAATACAGGAGAATAATCACATTTGTAATATGGGACTGCTACAGACCGTCACATCACACTGCTTTTTTTGAATAGCTAGGAAATAGAAGTTTGGGAATCACTATCCTATGAATTGTGTTTGTAGTATGGTAGAGTATAAGGCTATGGGGAGTGGGCAGGATGAAAACAGATAAAATTCTGAGACGTTATCTTGGGGAAAGTCTACATTTAATGGATGGGTGGAGGAAGGGGCCACCACCCATCTGTCAGTTTACTGTACTGTGGTGGCTTGCATGTTGCTGTAATGCTGGAAGCTATGCTACCGGTATTTCAAAAACCATCTGGATCACCCATGGTGGATAGGTTTCAGCAGAGCTTTTAGACTAAAATAGACTAGGAAGAAAGGCCTGGTGATCTACTTCCAAAAATTAACCAATGAAAGCCATGTGGATCACAACAGAGTATTGTCCAATATAGTGCTGGTAGATGAGCCCCCTAGGTTGGACGCCACTACACAACAGCCACAACAATGAATTCAAATATACCAATGATCATGAAGATGGTGCAGTACCGATCTGTTATACATAAGGTCACTATGAGTCAGAGGTGACCCAGGGCATCTAACAACAAGAGGAAGGAAAAGCCAGTGAAAGAGACTTTAAAAGGAGCAATCTGCTAGAAAGAAGCCGAAGGGACCAGTAACTCAGAAACCAGGGGAGGAAACTCTGAAGAAGGAGGAAGTATCCAGGAAGGAGGATGAAACTCAAAATCAGGTTGTTATATTTAGCACTCCATAGGTTAGAGGAAATTTGTCAAGAATCACGGTGTCAATACAGTGGAGGGACAGGAAAACAGTGCATTGGGTCAAAAAAGTAAATTGGAAATGAGAAAGCAGAGGCAAAGAGTATAGGTTACTCATCTAAAAGTTTTGGTAGTGATGGGGAGAAGAGATGTTGGCGCTAAGAAGGAAGCATTGTTTGAGGAGGACTTTTCTTAGTATGCACTCTTTGAAGGCCTGTGGGAAGGAGCCCAAAGCTATTGAGATCACGAGAAAGATAAAATAACTTACTGGACAATATCCTGAATGATGTAGAAAAGGAAGAAATCAGGAACACAGATGAAGTTAGTCTTAGAAAAAAAAAAATAGCCTCTATTCAGCACTGCTGGAATGTAGTGAACTTCTTGGCTTTCCACAGCCTCCTCTGGCACCACCCCAGCAGAGAGGGACACCTCATTAAAGCTGAGGGGGAGTGGAAGTCCAGGCCTCCCACAAGACCTCCACTGATATCATGGGGATGAGGGAGGTGGAAAAGGATATCTTTACCTACAGAAGGGGATTAATGTCCTGGCTCCCCCTCGGCTTTCTCTTGATACCACCCCGAGGGGAGCTGAGAGTAAAGGGACACTTCTTTACGGTGGGGCAAGGGTAGAGTTTGCTGATGGAAGTGGTGGTCGTCGGGGAGGGGGCTGCAGCTTTTTCCCAAGTGTTTGATTGGAGTAAGGCGGTTATTGTCTGAAAGTTTTCTGTCTTGCTAGGCTTCCCCTTGCCTGGGCTTCCCTTTTCCCTTTCCTTTGACTAGAGAGAGCAGGGTGTTCTTTCTTTTTTTGCTTTGTTTGTGTCTGTTGCTGTTTTTGGATTGCCAGCTTCCTTTAGTACCCAGTCTAGAATATATGAAGCAAATACAAAACCAGGCAACTCACTGCTGTGTTGTTCCCCAGGTTCCAAGGTTCCTAGCCAGTCTGCCTTCTCTCCACCTCCCAGAGTTGTGTTATATTTGTTTTATATGTCTAGGATTTTTAGCTGTATTTAATGGAAAGAATAGGCAAAAGTGCATTTATCTTGTCTTGAATCAGAAATTTCCCTGCACTTATTTTGGTTTTAATTTTTTCTGGCTACTAACATTGACTATTTTCTGAACACATCCTGCTGTATTTAGATGTCTTACCTTAGTCCAAAAGAGAATATTTTCTCTCCTCCCAGGGCAGAAGAGGTGAATTGATTTAGTTGAGACTTAATTTTCAAGGAAATTCACTATTAGAGACTAAATATGGACAGTTTCTGCCTCCTAGCAGAGTTGCTTAAAACATTCAAAACAATTGAGAAAAAACAGAACAGAAATTATTGGCTTTTAACTGTTCCATTCATTACTTTTGAATTTTATAATAAGTCCAACCCTCTATTGTTAGGCATGTATGAATAAAGAGCTAGACCTTAGAGGCTGTGCTTTTAAATGTCTCTTGGATTAATTTATTTAGTAGTCAATAGTATTAAAACCGTAAAGAAAACCTAACTCCTTGATTTTAATGGTACTGTAAAACTTTTCTCCTCTGAGTGTTTTGGGCTATTCCTCTGAACATTCCTTGAGTGGAGGGTCAGGCAAATAATCTGGTTCTTTACCAGTTTCTTTAATGTCAATCTGCTAAATAGTCCAAATAAGCTCTATTATATTAGAAACCAGTGAAGTGAAGTTGTTCATAAAATGCTTTATTATCTTCAGCCTTTGCCGCATTTGCTGAGTTTAGATAATAAACCTCCACACAGGAGTTACTTAATTTTTCTCTGAGCAGTAATTTACATTTGTGAGCAATAGCATCAGTCATTTTCAAAGATGCAAGAAATGAGATATTTTTACTACTTTTTTTCCCAGTTTAAAGTATTAGATATGTCCCATTCTATAAGAAATCTCCTTTCAAAAACAAACAAGCTCTCCTTTTCCCTCTAGCTGTGAGTATTATTTTATGGACATTGTTTGATGTCTACTTAGAATTATTAATATTGGGTCATATTTTCACAGTGCATAAATACTGCATGTACAAGCCGTAACTAACAGTCTGACAATGTTAAGCGGAATTTAGAAATGATAATGTAAACTTAGGCTTAAAAGTCTGTGCTTGGCTAAGGTAGACAGTGAATGTCCTCCCGAAAGTGAAAGAGATAAGATCTAGTAGTTTATTTTTCTCATTGTCTATTGTTTAGAGGCTAGAAGTCTAAATTCAGTGCACCGGCTCTAGGGAAGGGCTTTCTCTGTTGGCTCTAGGGGAAAGTCCTTGTGTCTTCAGCGTGTTTTCTGGTTCCTTGGAGGTCTCCATGTGGCCTGGCATCAGTCTTTACCCATCTCTGTTTCTTTCCCTTGCTTGTTTAATCTCTTTTATATCTCAGAAGATTGACTCAAGAATAAAAAAAACCCGATATTAATCCTGTCTCATTAACATAATGGAGACAAGCCATTCCCAACTGGGATTATAACTATAGGCATAGAAGCTAGAATTTATAACACATATTTTGGGGAGGCATAATTCAATCCATAACATTCATTGACTCATCCCTCAATATAAATTTTTAAGCACTGCAGGCAGTATTTGGTAATTTGTATTATCTCACTAAAAACTAGTCAGCCACAATATTAATGTCATACTGTTCTGAAAATCTAGAATACTGCTTCCCTCAAAAGAAGAAAATGGGTTATTTTGCATCTCATTTTGTTTTTTATATGCTTCTTTCTAAAAGAAAAACAGTTAACCAAAATAAGGGGAGAAAAACACATTCCAAGAGTAGACTAAAGGGAGGAAGCAACAGAGTCTAATAAGACGTTATACTTCAGCACAAAGGAGGATGATCTTCACACTGATGTGAAAAAGGTTACTTGGATATCAAACCAAATCCATTGCTGTCAAGTTGATTCTGACTCACAGTGACCCCATGTGTTACAGAGTAGAACTGCCTCATAGGGTTTTCATGGCTGAAACCTTTACAGAAGTAGAGTGCTAGGCCTTTCTTCTGTGGTGCAACTGGGTGGGCTTGAACCTCCAAACTCTAGTAGTTGAGCACAAACCATTTATGCTACCCAGGGACCTTACTTAGTGGATATGTACACTCATAGTGTCGTCCCAGACCAGCAACATCAGCATGGCTAGAAAAGCTTGTTAGAAATGCAAAATCTTAGGCCCTGTCTCAGGTCTGCTGAATTGGAGTCTCCTTTCTAACAAGATCCACAGGTGACTTCTGTGCCCATTACATTTTAACAAACACTGGTCTACCGGTTCTAGTGGTAAAAGCCTATATGCTTTCTCCCCAAGGTCAGGAACAAGAATGTCTAACCACTTTTGTTCACATTGTACTGGAGGTTCTAGCCACGAGAGTTAGGCAAGAAAAACAAAAAAGGGCATCCAGATTAGAAAGGAAGAAGTAAAATTTTCTCTATTCCACATGACATGATCTTGTATGTAGAAATTCCTAAGGAATCCACTAAAAAAAAAAAAAAGTGTGTATATATATATTAGAACTAATAAATGACTTCAGCACAGTTGCAGGATTAAAGATCAGCACACAAAAATAAATTGTTTTCTGTACACTAGCAGTGAACAATCCCAAAATGAAGTTAAGAAGACAATTCCATAGCATCAAAAAGGATAAAAAAAACTTAAGAATATATTTAGCAAAATAAGTGCAAAAACTTATACTCTAAAAACTATAGAATATTGTTCAAAGAAATTTTTAAAGATTGAAATAAATGGGAAAACATCCCATGTCCATGGATTGGGAGACTCAACATTGTTAAGATGAGAATACTCCCTAAAATGATCTATAAACTCAATACAATTCTTATCAGAATCCCAGCTCACTTATTTGTAGCAATTTACAAGCGGATTGTAGAATTCATACGAAATTGCAAGGTATCCAAAATAGCCAAAACAACCCTGAAAAAGAATAATAAATTAGGCAGGCTCACACTTCCTGATTTGAAAAAGTTACTACAAAGCAACAGTAATTAAGACAGTGTGGTACTGTCACAGGAATAGAATCGAGAGTTCAAAAATGAACTTATACATCTATGGTCAACTGATTTTTGGAAGGATGCCAAGACCATTCCTTGAGGAAAGAGTAGTCTTCTCAACAAATGGTTCTGGGACCGAATAGCCAGATCCAAAAGAATGAAGTTGGATCCTTACCTCACACCATAAGCAAAAATTTGCTTAAAGTGGATCAAAGACCTAAATGTGAGAGCAAAAACTATAAAACCTTTAGAAGAAAACATAGGGGTAAATCTTCATGAGCTTGGATTTGGAAAAGGATTTCTAGATATGAAACCAAAAGCATAAAAACAAAAGAAAAAATAGATACATTGGACATCACCAAAATTAAAACATTTGTGCTTCAATTTACCCCATCAAGAAATTGAAAAGACAACTCATAGAATGGGAGAAAACTTTCAAAAATCACGTTATCTGATAATGGGCATTTATCTCAAATGCATTAAAAAAAAACTCTTACAACTTAATTAAAAGACAAATAACCCAATTTAAAAATGGGTAAAGGATCTGATTAACATTTTCCTGAAGAAGTTATGCAAATAGCCAGTATACATAGGAAAAGATGCTTGAAATCATTGGTCTTTAGGGAAATGCAAATCAAAACCAGAATGAGATTCTGCTTCACACCCAGTAGGATGGCTCAAATAAAAAAGTCAGATAACAAGTGTTGACAAAGATATGGAGAAATCAGAGCCCTCGTACACTGCTAGTGGGAATGTAAAATGATGCAGCCACTTTGAAGAATATCCTGGCCGTTCCTCAAAGGATTTTTTTTTTTTTTATATCACCCAGCAGTTTCACTCCTAGATACATACCCAAGAGAAATGAAAACATAACGCCTACATAGAAAATTGTAAAAAAATGTTCATAGCAGCATTATTCATAATAGCCAAAAGATAAACACATCCCATATGTCCAGCAATGAACTAATGGATAAAATGTCACATGTCCATATAATGAAATATTACTCGGCCATAAAAAGGGATGGAATACTGGTATGTGCTAGAACATGAATGAACCCTGAAAGCTTTATGCTAAATGAAAGAGCAGCCAAACCTGTTGCCATCGAGTTGATTCCGACTCATAATGACCCTACAGGACAAAGTAGAACTGTCCCATAGTGTTTTCAAGGAGCTGCTGGATTCAAATTGCCGACCTTTTGGTTAGTGCCAAGCTCTTAACCGCTGCGCCACCAGGGCTCCAAGTGAAAGATGCCAGTTACAAAATACTGTATGCTCTATGATTCCATTCATATGAAAGTCCAGAATAGGGAAAGCTAGTGATTGCTTAGGGCTGGGCAGTAGGGTGGAGGAATAGGGGCATACATAGGATATGGGGTTTCTTTTTGAGGTGACAAAAATATTCTAAAATTGACTGTGGTGATAGTTTCACATATCTGTGAATATACTAGAAACCATCAAATTGTACATTTTAAATGGGTAAATTGTATGATATGCGAACTATGTCTCAATAAAGCTGTTTAAACATAAAGGACAGAAACATTGGTCTGGTTCCAGGACTTTAATCCCAGCTCACTGGCAGGGTAGCATTGTGTAAGTTGTTAACCATGCTATGCTGCAGATTCCTTACTTGTAAAATGAGAATAGTTATAGTACCTCACTCATTTTATTTCTTTTTAATCAGAATTAAATAATATCTTTAAAACACTTAGAGGTGGCCCAGCTCCACCTCTAAGTAGTGATTATACTGAGCTGTCCTCAAATGCTCTAGTTCAGGTACCTGTTCCTGGTGATATATGCATTTAATTTTAAGACAGATAATGGCGGTATCTGAGCCTTACAAGAGAACTCTAATGAGAAATTTGAAGAAGGGAAAAATGACAAGTACAAAGATGATAGAGCCGAAATATACGTGGAAAAGCATAATGTAACTGGACTCAGTTTGGAAAAGAGAAGATTAAGGGACCTCTTAAACTCAGTTTACATCTCCACTCAGAAATTAATGGGCTTACATAGCGTAAATAGTTCAAGTAAGAATATGAAGAGAGGGAGGTATCTTGTATATCGACGTGGATAGTTCATGGAGGGGTTTATTTTAAAGCCAAAAGCACTTCTCTTCTCCATGCAAGGTGTATGGAGCAGAATGAGATGACTTCTCTCTAAGGAGCTTTTGGCCTGGTGTTCCTCACTGCTGGAGCAGGTAGCCCCCTGTTGGGTATGTTTAGCTCTGCTTCATGAAGCATTATACACAAAGCTTCACTTACTAGCCTTTCAGGATCTAAAGAGCTCAGTGTTCAGACCAATTTTAGTGATCTGATTGTCAGGAATTTACCCTTTTTGAAATTGGAAATTTTCATGTGTTAATAACTGTTATACAGTTCACCTTAAAAAGTAATTTCTTGTGAAGGGAAAGAGCTGGGAGAGCTGGAATAACACCTTTTTCTTCTCTTCTAGTCCAGTTCCTTTAACTCAAAAAAGGCTGGAATTTTTTGGGTGATGCCATGTTTTTTATTTCCACTAATGGAAGAGATGTTGAATCATTGTTTGTTGGCAGTTTATTATTTGAAAAAATGGGGTGCCAATTGCAGGCAGGCCATATAGGTCCCTGTTGCATGAAGTACATCACAAATGTGGTGCATATTGGTCCCATGGCTCAGGAAGTGCATCACAAACTGTTTTCAGGGAGGCAAGCACTTTATAAAAGGTGTCATCAGGGTGGCAAGCACTTTATAAAAAATGTCTTCAGGAATGTGACTAATGCAAGTGGATCATAGTCTGTCCCATGTTCCAGGAAGCACAGCACATATGTGGTACATATTAGTCCCATGGCACAGGAAGTGTATCACAAACTTCTCATCCCAAAAATAACTCATTTACTTGAACATTTCCTAATGGCCAGTAACCATACCTTCCTGGTAACACAAAGGAAATAATAAACATAATTGCAAGCCTTATCTTGCTGTACAGAAGCCAAAAGACACAAAAGTCTTACGCAATTACTCCTCTGGGAAGCCTCCCCTCATACGAATGGCTTTCAACACTCAAATGTGGCACAGACCAACTTCTTTGTTTTTTAGGCTGTTACGCCAATGTCCGCCACGACGCCAGAACATACTCAAGTGGCTCACATGCCTGCCAGTAAACCTCCAGGGGTAGAAAATAGCTTGAACAAACATGTGCCATCACCTGGTAAAGAGTTTTAAAGCAGCCTTTCCAACTGGGGAAAAAATTCTCCTTTGGGACCAGCTGAAACATAGAACCTTTAAGCAAAAAATTAATATTTAAGAAGATTAGAAGTGAGAGAAAATTCATGGCTTTTAATAGAAATGTTTTTGCAAACTTTTTTTAAAATCATCTACCATGAATGCTTGAAAATGTATATCCTCCCTAGTGGTGTAGTGGCTGAGAGCTATGGCTGCCAGCCAAAAGGTTGGCAGTTCAAATCCACCAGGTGCTGTAAATGTCCTTACATTTAAAGTTGGAGAAATTAACCTTGGCTCTCCCTTGTATACGTTTTTTTTTTTTTTTTCTGAAGTTACAGAGTCTAACAATTGGAGCAAAAGACAGAATCCAAAGCATTTCAGTTCCAAGCCTGTTTCTGCTCCAGTTTATTTTGTGGACTCTGCAAGAAACAAGTGTCAATGTAGGGACTGTAATACTTTGAAAACTCTAAAAGAGCTAGTTAAAGCCTCTAATTAGGTATCTTTCCATGGCTCATTTTTTTGTTTGCATTGTACAAGCCGAATCAGTAGAGTAGTCCAGAAGATACTGGGTGGGACATTGAACTCTTCTTTCTATTTATACATCTCAAGAACATTTCATTTTCTCCTGTTTGTTTTGGAAATGTTTGTTCTCCTCCCCAGCAGATTAATCAGGAAATTGAAGAACACTGTGGTCTTGCACTGCATTTGCCATAAATTTTTCCTGTAATTAAACGGAAAATTTCAGACTTGTATTACTAGGTTGTACTCCAACACAGATCAGTCATGTGAAATTCTTGTCTGTCCCTGCTGTCCAGTTCATCTTGGAATCCATTTTTTTTTTTAATCCACAGCCCATTTTGTATTGCATATATTATATTGAGTAACAAATTAGATACACAGTTTCGACCTCAGATTCTTTTGTGTTTATCTTAGAAAATGAGTACTTTTTAGAGGTGGAGAAAAGGAAATGATTGTGAGGTGAGGAACATGACATAGTTAGAAACCACATTTCCTTCAAGATGGGAAAATCTTGTGAGATTAGAAGAATTTAAAATTTTTAATAAGCAAGTAGTTCTAGACATCTTCTTGGTTAGTTAAAAGACCACATAGTCTATCTATGGTCTGTTTCAGTTACAAACACAAAGCTAACATGAAGTTAAATAAGGACTCCTTTACTTCTGTTCCTATATTTACTCATCTAACATTTATAAAAAGCCTACTGTATGTAGAGAGATACCAAGATTAATATACTATGATTTCCAGAACACATGGGCCAATTCTGTTGATGGTGATATAATCGAATTTTAGCTGTTTGATATTTACTAGCAAAAGCTTGGAGGAAGAGGTGACATGAAAACTAAATTTTAGGGGATAAGTAGGAATTTCCTAGGATTAGGTACAGGCAGAACATTCTAAGCAGAATAAACAGTATATGCTATCTTTATATAGGATGTAGATGTTCAGAGTGAAGAGACTTCCAGTCATAGTGAAAATCTTTGGGTTCTGTATTTGCTTAAGAGTCTTGTGACTAATGGGTTGCATTAGAGTTTGAGCCAGGTGGTCAGCTGGCTCTAAGTAAAGCATCTGTCATTCCTGAAGCTTCTCCCTCTCTGGGGCAAAACTAGAATAACTTTTCAGCTACCATTTCAAACAGTGGTGGAAATGGTGAACACCTAAGTAACATCAAACGTGTGTACTGGCAAGGGCCACCAGTAACCTTTCACGTACCAGATTCTCTCAACTCTCAGTCCTTAACTGACATGGCATCTCTACAGCTTTGGACACTGTTGACTACATCTTCTTTTTAAAACTCCTTTCTTGTCTTCTTCAACATCTTGGCTTCCTAGTTCTCCTTCATTCTCTTGAGCTGTTTCCTGTCATCTCTATTGATTCATTTTTCTCTACCTGTCCTTTACATGTTGCTGTTACATTGTCCCTGTTTTCTTCTCACAGTTTCAACATTGTTTTCTCCAAGAGACTTTCCCCAGCTCTTCAGTCATTTAGGTCCCCTTAGGAAGTGCTCGCATCCCAGCTTGGAGGAAGTGCTCGCATAGAACTATGAAATATTCTTGTCATTGCTCTCATCATTCGGTATTATGAATTAGTGCTTGATTGCCTGCCTGTCTTGTTGGACAGTAAGCTCCCTGCAGGAGACAGTGTTGGTCTTGTTCATCATTGTATGTCTGCATCTAGCACAGTACCAGATGTTAAGGTACTCAGTAAATTTACCCATTAAGTAAATATTTATTGTGCACACATTATGTAGGCCAAGGAATTCAGCCGTAAACGAAACAGACAAAAATATCTGTCCTTACAGAGTTTATTTGTTGTATGAACGAACAAACGAACGAAATCTACACACTCCCTTGACAGCCTTAGTTAGGTTCTCTCATGTCTTCAGCCACCACATATAAGGTGATTACTCCCAAATTTCTGTTTCTGCTCAGACTTCTTTTCTGAATTCCAGGCCCAGGTATCCAAATAGCCACTCTTGGCTCTCTCTATTAACTGTTCCCCAAACATCTCCAACTCAGTGTGTCTAAAGCTGCATTCCCCCCCAAATCTTTTCTTTATTCTGCATTCCCTGTCTTGGTAAATGGTACTGCTCAGCTGGTTATGTATCTTCTCACCCAAGTCATAAAATGTCTTAAATTTCCCATTTCAACACCTGCACGCATGTGTGTGCACACACACAAACACACACAGTTTTTACCAGGTCCCTCTCATCTCTTGCTTAGACTATTATAGCAGTCTTCTAAGGAGTTGCTTTGATCCATCATTGATACTCCTACCAAAGGGATTGTTATAAAATGGAAATTGGCTACAAGACATCAATGGGTTATATAGGAAGAAAAATCTAAACTTAGTGTAGCATTCAAAATTTGGCCCCTGTTCTTCTCTGCAGCCTTATTACTCACTCTGCCCCACTCATGACCAGGTAACCATCCATTGCTGTATTGCTTGCAGTTCTTTTATTAATGTGCATATTGGTTTCACTTCTCTATGCCTTTGCTCTTGATGATCTCTCTGCCCTTCCTACCTGATGCATCTATACTTTTTCAAAACTCATTTCCTGGGTCACATCATCGCTGGAGCCTTTCCTTACTCCCTCTACCTCCCCCGCACCTGGTCAAGCTGATTACTCACCTCCACTTTTTTTTTTTTAATCTCCACTGTAACCTGTATATAAATGGCTCTTAGCCCATATTATCTTTATTTGTTTAAATCTTTCTCTAAGCCCAGTGGTGTCTTTTTTTTTTTTTTTTTTTTTAAATAGTAGCTGTCATTTATTGAATGCATATTTGGACCTGGCACTGTGCTAAGTACCTTTCATTTATTATCTCATTTATATTCATAGTTGCCCTGTGAGGTGAGGTAGGTAATATTATCCCCACTTTGCAGAGGAGGAGGCCAGGGTACTTACTTGCTCAAAGTTACATCGTTACAAAGTACTAGAATCTGGATTTCAGCCAAGAACATTTTCACCCGTCCGTGCTTTACTGCATTTGTATCACTTATGCCTGTTACACAGTATTCAGTAAACATTTATTACATGACCGGAAGAAATTTTTACAGGCTTTTTTGTGTGTGTGCTTTAGATGAAGGTTTACAGAGCAAATTGGTTTCTCATTAAACATACACATATTGTTTTGTGAAGCTTCCATGACCTTGCCTTGGTCAAATTGTGCTGACTTCCTCAGTATTGTGTATTGTCTTACCCTTCACCAAAGTTACCGCTTATCTATTGTCTAGTTAGTGTTTTTCCCTCCTCACTCCCTCCCCTCCTTCATAACCATCAAAGATTGTTTCTTTGTGTGTATAAACTTTTTCAGGAGTTTTTATAATAGCGGTCTCATACAGTATTTGTCCTTTTTATTTAAATTTTAAATGTAGAGAAAAGTAGACAGAATAGTGCAGTGAACCACCATATACCCTTTATCTTGATTCCTCAATTGTATTTGCTTTGCCTCAAATATATTTTGCCTCATTTCCATCAGCTATTTCAGTTAATCAATCAGATGTTTAGGTTTTGATGTCATCTTGCTTAATACTAACTTATATTTACTTGTTATCCTATCAAGACTTTTTTTTTTTTTGAAGGGGTTATGATGACTGCTATTCTTCTCAGTGCATACATGGTCGTTGGACAGTGCTATACAGAATTAATTCAGTGTGTTAGATGTATTCCATGGTTTGGTGCACACCTTCCCTTAGGTTTGATTTTCTACACCTATTGCATTCATTTCTGTCACTTGTCCAGGATGGAGTTAAATATATCTTCTCTTTCATTGTAACCCCTCTACCCACCAATCAATGAAGAGGGTATTTTACCCACATTTTCCTAGTATAAATCTCTCTTTCCAGATGGAGGGTTGAAGCCTCATTATGCTGGGGAGGAAAGGAAAGGGGGGAGTTTTGAAATCTGATGAGTTAAGAAAGACATAAAAAATTGATAAAGATAGGTCTGCCTGTTTTTATATTCTTCCACATAACATGTGTTTAAAGGAATTTGCCTATAATTTATCTTCAAATGCTGACATTTAACTCTTAGGCTATATAATTGCGCTAGCTTTTTCACAAGTAAAATTCATATTCTGTGTCCAGGCTAATATGTTCATCTACTATAAACATTACTGCCTATGGTAACAGCTAGAATAAAAATTTCTTTTTATATATGTATCATACCTGGCAGAGACTTCTAGGACCACCACAAATTATTCCTGTCTTTTGGAGCTTGCTGACAAAAGCATAAAAATGTAAAACTGGTCTAGCCTGACCTGGGCTAAGTTGTACTTGAAAACCTATTCTTTAATCCACTGTTTATACCATTGTTATTGTTGTCTCTGAAGATACTGCCTATTCAAACAAGCTCTTCTAATTAACGTATTCTCTGAGCTTACTTACCTGTCCTTTACTGAGAACCAGCTCTTGTTCTATAAGCCATCTCTGGTTCCTTTGTGTGTGTGTGTGTGTGTGTGTGTGTATGTGTGTGTGTGTGTGTGTTAAAGGTTAATAATGAGAATAATGAAGTAATTGCTTATTTATGCAGCCGTGATTGGCAAAACTTATTAGGAGTCTGCCCAGCAGTGATTAGATTAAAATGTTAAGGAATACTGAAACCAGTCACCATTTTTTTCCTAAATTTTATTTATTTTGTTGTTGTTGCTGAGAATATACACAGCAAAATGTATACCAATTCAACAGTTTCTGCATGTACTATTTAGTGGCACTGATCACATTCTTCAAGGTTTGCAACCCTTCTCACTGTCTTTTTCTGAGTTGCTTATCCCTCATTAATGTAAACTCACTGCCCCCTCAGGTTCCTATCTAGTCTTTCGAGTTGCTGTTGTCAATTTGATCCCATATCGATAGTTCTTAAAAGAGCATAATGCTCAAGGCAGACCATTTTTACTAGTTAAGCTAAAAATTATTGTTCAGTTTTAAAATGCGTTCAGGAAATATTTTTGATTTAAGATTTAAAGATTATCTCAGAGCAGTAGTTTCAGGGGTTCATCCACCCTGCATGGCTTCAGAAGGTCTAGCATCCATTAGAATTTGGAATTGCATTCTGTATTCTCTCCCCTTTTGATCAGGATTCTTCCATGTAATCTTTGATCAAAATGGTCAGTAATGGTAGCTGGGCACCGTACAGTTCTTCTAGCCTCATTACAAATGTGGCAGTTATTTGTGGAGGCAATTAGCCACATATTCCATATACTCCTCCTATTCCTGACTCTCCCTCCTCTTTTATTGCTCCAATTGAATAGAGACCAATTGTTGTGACTTGAATGGACACTTGCGAGCTTTTAAGATCCCAGACACTATGCAATGGACTAGGAGGCCGAATGGAAGCCCTAAACACGCTATCAAGCCAGTTAACTGGGATGTCCTATGAAACCATAACCCTAAACCTCCAACCAAGGAACCAAATCCCATGAGGCATTCGGTTGTATGTAAGCAGCCTCAGAAGATACTTTTTCTTTTTTTTGTCATTGCTGTAAATATATCTATCATACCTGTCAACTGCTGTAAATATACCACACACTTTTCCCCAGTTCAACTTTTTACAGGTTACAACTTATTGACAGCAATTACAATAATTTTGCAACCCTACTTTTAATAAATACTATATTTCCATCACTGTTAAATCTCCCACCCTGTTCCTCCTTCCCTCCCACCCCTGGTAACCAGTAATACATTTGCTTTTTCTTGTCTTTTTATATAAGTGAGATAATACAATATTTGTCTTTTTGTGATTGGCGTATTTTGCTCACATGTCTTCAAGCTGTATCCATTTTGTAGCATGAATCAAGCTTTGTTGCTCCTGCTGGCTGAGTAATATTCCATTGTATGAAGGTACTAAACCAAAACAAATCAAACCCATTGCCATCGAGTCAATTTCGACTCTAGATTTTGTTTATCCATTCATCTGTTGATGGTTGTTAGGGTTGTTTATACCTTTTGGCTATTATGAATAATGCTGTGATGAGTATTAGTGTACGAGTCTCTTTTTGAGTCCGTGCTTTCAAGTCTTTTGGGTGTATACCAAGGAGTGGAATTGCTAGGTCATATGGTAGTTCTAGTTTTAGTTTTTTGAGGAACTGCCACATTGTTTTCCACAACAGCTGTACCATTTTGCATTCCCACCAACAGTGGATAAGGGTTCCAATTTCCCCACATCCCCATCAACATTTATTTTCTTTTATTTAGCAGCCATCCTAGTGGGAGTGAAATGGTATCTCATTATGGTTTTGATTTGCATCTCTCAGATAACTTATGATGCTGAGCTTCTTTTCATGTGTTTGATGGCCATTTGAACGTCCTCTTTGGTGAAATGTCTATTCAGGTCCTTTGCCCATTTTATGATTGGGTTATTTGTCTTTTTATTGTTGTAGAAGTTTTATATTTATTTTGGTTATTAGATTCTTCTCAGATATATGGTTTCTGAAGATACTTTCCCAGTAGGTAGCTTCTCTCTTCATTTTTGGTAAAATCTTCAATGAACAAAAGTTTTTAATTTTTATAAGTTCCTGTTTATTTATTTTGTCTTTTGCTGTTTGTGTTTTTGGTATGGTATTAGCTACTCTGTTGTTGAAAGCTAGGCCTGACAGCATTGCCCTTGCTTGTTCTTCTAAAAACTTTATGGTTTTAGTCTATACATTTAGGTCCTTAATCTATTTTGAAATTGTTTTAGTATATGGTGTAACGCGTGGATCCTATTTCTTTTTTCTGCACGTGGAAATCCAATTCTCCCAGCACCATTTATCTTTCCCCATCCAATAGACTTAGCACCCATGTCAAAAATTAGTTGACCAAAGATGTGTGAGTTTATTTCTGGACTCTTAATTCTATTCCATTGGACTTCATGTTTATTGTTGAACTAGTACCAGGCTGTTTTGATTACAGTGGCTATATATAGTATGTTTTAAAATCAAGAAGTATGAGCCCTCCTGCTTTGTTTTTCTCTTTCAACATTGTTTTAGGTATTTGGGGCCTCCTACCATTTTTTTTTTTTTACCATTCTGTATTAAGTTGAGGATTGGTTTTTCTATTTCTGTAAACAAGACAGTTGGAGTTTTGATCAGAATTATGTTGAATCTATACATTGTTTTAGGTAATATTGACATCTTAATAATATTAAGTCTTCCAATCCATGAACATAGAATATCTTTTAATTTATTTAAGTCTTCTTTAATCTGTTTCAGCAGTGTTTTATAGTTTTCCTTTTTTAAGTCCTTCATGCCCCTGCTTAGATTTATTCCTAGGTATTTTATTCTCTTAAATGCTATTTTAAATGGAATTGTTTCCCTAATTTCCCTTTCAGATTTCTCGTGGTTGGTGTATAGAAACCCAACTGATTTTTGTTTGTCGATCTCATACCCTATAACTTTGCTAAATTCCACTATTAGCTCTGGAATTTTTCTTTGGGATTTTCTGTATATAGGATATCATCTGTGAATAGAGATAATTTTACATCTTCTTTCCAATTTTTTTACCTTTTATTTCTTTTTCTTATCTTATTTTTTATCTTATTGTTCTGGCTAGAACAGTCAGATTTTTGAAATTTAAGAAATTCTACTCCCAACCTTCATCATGAAGGCTTATTTTACTTTTTTTTTTTTAATTTTTATTGTGCTTTAAGTGAAAGTTTACAAATCAAGTCAGTCATCATACAAAAATTCATGTTCACCTTCCTATGTACTCCTAATTGCTCTTCCCCCTAATGAGACAGCACACTCCTTCTCTCCACCCTGTACTCCTCTGTCCATTCAGCCAGATTCTGTCCTCCTCTGCCTTCTTATCTCCCCTCCAGAGAGGAGCTGCCCACATAGTCTCAAGTGTCTACTTGATCCAAGAAGCTCATTCCTCACCAGTATCATTTTCTATCTTACAGTCCAGTCCAATCCCTGTCTGAAGAGTTGGTTTTGGGAATGGTTCCTGTCTTGGGCTAACGGAAGGTCTGGGGACCATGGGAACTCTGGGGTCCTTCTAGTCTTTTTATGACAATTTGAGGTCTGCATCCCACTGCTGTCTTGCTCCATCAGGGATTCTCTGCTGTGTTCCCTGTCAGGTTAATCATGATGACTTATTTCAAAAGTATTTATATAGAATAATCTCATTGGACAGTAATTCTTATACCAATAGCATACATAATTAAGTAAGGGGGAGGTTCAGATATGATCTGAGGGAAAAAATAGGACCTGTGGTGCAAAGTACGACAATGAGAGGTAATCTGTCTTTTAGACACCTGACGTAGGAGGCTAGGTGACCTTCCAGTTTAGTGCCTTTATCTTGAGTACTTTGCAAGTTTGGAGGAGCTGTGGGAGAGGATACCACAGGTTAGGTTTTCATGTTCTTCATCCATACAGACTGTAAAAAATGTGGAAGGTATATGGGGAGAATATTCCCTGGCAACGGTTTTATTAATGAAACATTCATTTAACTGACGTTATGCAAAACAAAACAAAGGCAGAAACCTGATTATAATCTCTTTAGGTTTAATATAGTTAGAACTTTTTCTAACTAGAATTAGGCAGCAGTGTTTCCTTCCAGAATGATGTCATCACTTCAACCCTGCATTTATTTTTTGTTAATATAACCACTTTACTCCCCAGCCCCCACAAAAAATATAAACACATTGCCATCAAGTCGATTCCAACTCAAAGCAACCCTGTAGGACAGAGAACTGCCCCAAAGGGTTTCCAAGGCTATAATCTTTATGGAAGCAGACTGCCACATCTTTCTACTGCTGAGTGGCTGGTAGGTTGGAATCGCTGACCTTTTTGTTTAACAGCTGAGCACTTAACCACTGTGCCACCAGGGCTACTTATAACTGCTTTATTGAGATATAATTCACATACCGTAAAATTCACTCTTTTAAAATGTACAATTCAATGGTTTTGAGTTTATTTACAAAGCCGTGAAACCATCACAGCTGGATTTGCCTTTTTTGGGCATGGCCTGTAAGTGCAGTCATACAATATGTGGCCTTCTGTGTCTGGCTTCTTTCATTCAGCATAATGTTTTTAGGGTTCATCCATGTTGCAGCATGTAACAGTACTTCAGTCTTTTTTATGGCCGCATAATATTCCATTGTCTAGGTAAACCACATTTTGTTTATCCGTTTATCCATTTATCCATTGATGGCCACTTGAGTTTTTACTTTTTCACTATTATGGATAATGATGCTTTGAATATGCACATAGAAGTTTTTATGTGAATGTATGTTTTCATTTCTCTCAGGCATATATCTAGGGTTGGAATTGCTAAGTCAATGTGATAATTCTATGTTTAGTTTTTAAGGAACTGCTAAATTGTTTTCCAGAGTGGCAGCAACGTTTTACATTCCCACCAGCAATGTATGTTGTTGTTGTTAGGTGCCCTTGAGTTGATTTCGACTCACGGCAACGCTATGTACAACAGAAAAAAACACTGCCCAGTCCTGCGTCATCCTTAAAATCGTTGCTATGTTTGAGCCCATTGTTGAAACCACTGTATCAGTCCATCTTGTTTAGGGCCCTCCTCTTTTTTGGTGACTTTCTACGTTATCAAGCATGCTGTCCTTCTCCAGGGACTAGTCCCTCCTGATTACATGATCAAGGAGCATTCTGGCTGTACTTCTTCCGAGACAGATTTTTTCTTTCTTCTTGCAGTCCATGTTGTATTCAATATTTTTTGTCAATGGCATTCCCATTCATTGCAGCATTATCCACAATTTGTTATGATCCACATAGCTGAATGCCTTTGCATAGTCAATAAAACACAGGTAAGCATTTTTGTAGTATTCTCTCCTTTCAGCCAAGCTCTATCTGACATCAGCAGTGATATCCCTCATTCCATGTCTTCTTCTGAATCTGGCTTGAATTTCTGGCAGTTCCCTGTCGATGTCCTACTGCAACCATTTTTAAACGATCTTCAGCAAAGTTTTGCTTGTGTATGATATTAATAATGTTGTTCTATAGTTTCTGCATTCTTTCGGATCACCTTTCTTTAGCATGGTCACAAATACGAATCTGTTCTAATTGGTTGGTTAGGTAGCTATCTTCCAAATTTCCTGGCGTTGACGAGTGAGTGCTTCCAGCCTCGCCTCTGTTTGTTAAAATACCTCAGTTGGTATTCCATCAATTCCTGGAGACTTGTTTTAGCTAATGCCTTCAGTGCAACTAGAACTCCTTCCTTCAGTAATGTTAGTTCATGATCATATGCTACCTCCTGAGATGGTTGAACATTGACCAGTTCTTTTTGGTACATTGACTCTGTATTCCTTCCATCTTGTTTTGATGTTTCTTGTATCCTTTAACATGTTGCCCATAGAATCCTTCAGAATAGTAAGTCAAGGGTTTAATTTTTTTCTTCACTTCTTTCAGCCTGAGAAATGCCGAGCGTGTTCTTCCCCTTTGGTTTTCTAACTCCAGGCCTTTGTATATTTCATTGTAATACTTTACTTTGTCCTCTTGAGCCACCCTTTGAAACTTTCTTTTCAGCTCTTTTACTTCATCATTTCTTCCTTTCACTTTGGCTACTCTACGTTCAAGAGCAAGTTTCAGAGTCTCTTCTGACATACATTTTGACCTTTTTTTCCCTGTCTTTTTAATGACCTTTTGCTTTCTTCAGGTATGATGTCCTGAGAAGCTCCTCCACCAGGGGAAGATTGATGACAAGGACTTTCTTCCAGAGCTGACAGAGAAAGAAAGCCTTTCCCTGGAGGTGACACCCTGAATTTGGACTTGTAGCCCACTAGACTGTGAGAGAATAAATTTCACTTTCTTAAAGCCATCCACTTGTGGTATTTCTGTTATAGGAGCACTAGATGACCAAGACACTTAGAAGTCTCATCAGCCAGATACCGAAGTTCATCTTACAAGTTCTACCTTCTACTGAACATTTGAACATAATTCAGACAAGTTCTCTGCCACTGCATAAAAAGCATTGCCCTTCCTCCACTGTCCAATCACATGTGCATCATTTCCCTTTAAAGCCTCTCCAGAAGCACCTTTAGTCCACATTTCGAGCAACCTTCTGTGGCTGACACCATGGGTATCCTCTAAAATGATAGAGACTTTCTCTTAGGCTCTCTTCACTTCCTTCTGAGCCCTTACCAGGATTGCCGTTGACATCCCTAATTCTACCAACAGTCTCTTCTAGACAATCTAGGCTTTTATTCTTAGACACCTTAAAACTCTTCCAGCCTCTACCCATTTCCAAAACCTCTTCCACATCTTAGGTGTGTGTTGGAGCAGTATCCTGCTCTGCTGGTACCAAATTCTTTCTTAGTTATTTAGTGCTGCTATATAACAGAAATAAATCAAATGCGTGGCTTTAACAAACAGAGATTTATTTCCTCAGTTTAGAAGCCTAGAAGTCTGAATTCAGGGTGCTGGATCTAGGGGAAGGCTTTTTCTGTCAGCTCAGGAGGAGGGTCCTTGTTTCTTCTGAACTGCTCCTTGGCAATCTTCATATGGCTTGGTATCTCTCTTCTCCCGTCTCTGCTTCTCTGGCTTGCTTGTTTAATCTCTTTTATATCTTAAAAGAGATTGATTTAAGACAGACCCTACGCTAATCCTGTCCATTAACGTAACAAAAGAACCTATTTCCAAATGAGATTGTAACCACAGGTATAGAAGTTAGGATTTACAACATGTTTTTTGGGGGGAACACAATTCAATCAGTGGTCCAGCATCATTCTTTTACATGTGACTGCATTTAATTTTATTGTGATAAAATGTGCACAATAGAAATTTGCCATTTTAACCATTTTCAAGTGTATAGTCTCATGGCAGTAATCAATCACACAGTATTTTTTATCCAAATGTTTTAACCATCACCGTTTGTTTCCAGAACTTTGTCATCTCTCCACATAAAAACTCTACACGTCAGTTAGGTGCTCCATATCCATATTCCCACCTCCCCCTTAGCCTTTGATAACTACCAATCTGCTTTTTTTTCTTTATGGATTTGCCTATTCTGGATATTTCATATACATGGAATCATACAATATGTGACTGTTTGTGTCTGGCTTCTTTCACTTAGCGTAATGTTTTCAAGGGTCATATATGTTGTAGCATGTATCAGAACTTCATTTCTCTCTATGGTTGAGCAATATTCCATTGTGTGTACATATATATATATACTACAGTTTGTTTATCCATTCTTCTGTTGATGGACACTTGAATTGTTTCTACCTTTGCGCTATTGTGAATAATGCTAAAGTGAACATTGGTGTACAAGCATCTGTTTAAGTACCTGCTTTCACTTCTTTTGGGTATTGTCATAGATTGAATTGTTTCCCTCCAAAATAGGTATATCAGTTTGACTAGGCCATGATTCTCAGTAATGTGCGATCTTCTACCCTTTTATCATCTGATGTGATTTTCCTATGTGTTATATATCCTATCACTATGATGTTAATGAGTTGAATTAGAGGCAGTTATGTTGATGAGATCTACAAGATTAGATTGTGTCTTAAGGCAATCTCTTTTGAGATACAAAAGATAAATAGATACAGAGAAATTCCTAGACCTAGGGAAGATTGATGACAAGAACCTTCCTCCAGAGCTGACAGAGAGAGAAAGCCTTCCCCTGAAGCTGGCCCCCTGAATTCGGACTTCTAGCCTACTAGACTGTGAGAGAATAAATGTCTGTTTGTTACCATTCACTTGTGGTATTTCTGTTGTAGCAGCGCTAGGTGACTAAGATAGGTATATCCCTTGGAGTGGAATTACTGGTTCATGTGGTAATTCTGTAGTGCTCTGGTGGTACAGTGGTTAAGACTCAGCTGTTAACCAAAAGATTGGCAGTTTGAGTCCACCAGCTGTTCCTTGGATACCCCATGGGGCAGTTCTACTCTGTCCTATAGGGTTGCTATGAGGCAGAATCAACTCGACGGCAACTTTTTTTTTTTTTTTTTTTAATAGTAACGGTATGTTTAACTTTTTAAGGAACCACCCAACTGTTTTCACTGTTTTGTTTTACAATCCCACCAGCACTGGATGAAAGTTTTAATTTCTCCATGTATATGATTTCAAAATATTTCTTCCCATTCTATTGGTTGTCTTTTCATTTTCTTGATGTCATTTGATGCACAAAAGTTTTTCATTTTGATGAAGTTTATTTTTATTTTGTTCCTCATGATTTTGGTTTCATATCTAAGAATCCATTGCCAAATACAAGGTTCCGAAGAATTATCCCTGTGTTTTCTTCTAAGAGTTTTATGGTTTTAGCTCTTATATTTAGTTGATCTATTTTGAGTTAATTTTCATATATGGTCCTTAGATTTGTTTTTATTTATTCAGATTTAAAGATTTGAGAGAGAAATTTAGATAACATTGCTTTTGTCTTTGTGAATTAATTTTTCACGATTCTTTTTGGGATACACGTGCTGTGTTCAAGTGAAGAGTTTACACCCACCTACTCTTTCACCAAATAAGGTTGCGTTTCTTTCCCAATTTTGTTTATTGGAATCTGAAAAGCAGTAATGATAGGTGCAGTATCAATCAGTTTTTGAAGTTTTTTCCCTTAATTTGCAATCTCACCTCTTCAGCTACAATATAGAGAATGCCAAGAACTTTTAAGCCTCTATCAGAAATACCTATCAGAACAGCAGGAGAAGCTCACCATGTCACTCTCAGAACTTGGTGCTGTGAAAATGCAGGAGCAACAGGTAAGCGTCTTTATTCTTAACTGTTCTGTAATGCATCGCAAGATGTCAGAAGAGTCGTTTTCCTTTTCTTTTAATTGTCTCACAGTATATGTCTTAAAACATGTAAATAGAGCATGTGATTGAGTTGGTGTCTTTGACCTCTCTCTTTCCTTTTCCCTTTCCTGTTCCTGGGGCCCAGAAGTCAGGAATGATTACTTAAAGCAGGCCGTGGGTCAGTGGGGAAGTTCCTGGTTGTGTGAAAGCACAGCAGGGATGGTAAAGAGAACTCAGTGTAGTGTTGCTTAATGAGGAAAATCAGATATGCTGCTTTTTACTCAGTGCCCTTATGGAAAACAGTAATAAGCCTTTCCTAACTAATGCTTACTTTTTTTTAGAACAACGAAAGTGAAAATTGGAATATTTTGCATGATTATATATGTATTAATCATGAAAATATATGAGTCTTTATATATAAACATTTATATAAAAAATATACCTGTCATCAAATGGTATTTATTATACCATTAAATGAAAGCACAGAACCCAACCATTTGTGTTATGAAAAAAGATACTTCCTGCTCCCCAACAACTGATATTTGGTATCTTTCTCATATCCATATGAATTTAAATCTTTAAATAGATTAAGATACTCTTTCTATATGAAAACATTGTTGAAAAACTGAGAAGTAGAGTCAAAGTCATTCATAGGAAGTGCCAAAATATGGCACTTCTTATCCTCCCCTTTGAAATGGTATCAGTTCTTAAGATCAGACTTCAGTGTTTTTTGCAACCCTTCTAAAGAACACCATTGCTGTTCAACCTAGAGATAGCTGTCTCAGATGGGTTAAGAGTTTTGGCCAAGGGCACTCCAGCTATGAACCTGAAGTTTGCACATGTGGAAAAGTAATAACTTTTTGAAGTCACAAAATTAAAAAAAAAATGGCCAAAGTATGGCCATTTTTTTGGTCCTTTTTTAATCTAAGTTTTATAAATAACGTTTGATAACTCTGTGTATATAAAAACTAAACTCCCGTAGCCACTAAGGATTGTCCATAAGATTACAAGAAAGGGCTTTTTTTTTTCTTTTTTTAAACTAGCAAAGTTTCTATTACACTTTCTTTGCTTTTCTACTGATAGGTTCAAATGTTCTTCTTGCCTTTTTTTTTTTTTTTTAAGTTTTATAAAAACTCTTTTTGTGGTTGTTAGCCTTTAAACATATAATTTAATAACTTCATAAAAGGAACTTATTCTGCCTTTTAAGTAAAGGGCTCTTTAACCACACACATAGATCAGGTAAGCAGTGACATCAGACCCATCGAGAGGATGCACTGGACATACCCTTCACAGACTCGGACAACCAGTGATTTTGGTCTTGTTCAGTGTAATGTGTTAGGCCCCAGTGCTGCACCCTTTTTATCTGTATTGTGATTTGAAATATTTTATTTTGTTCTGTTTTCTGAAAAGCTAAGTTGTAAAATGAGAGGGAAGAAAGTGGCAGCTTATTTTAATTGTTTATATGAGTTTTCCTTGCCACTTTGGAAACAGGTCAGGTAGTTTTTAATGTAGTCCTTGTTCATCGCTCTTTTGGTCAGGCTAGAGAAAATGGTAGCTTGAATATCATGTTTCTGATGCTTGTTTTTGCATTCCCACCTTGTCCATCTGCATTACATAGTTGTTTGTATACGACATACAACAGAAGGGCAACCCACTTTGCAAGGACATGGGAAGAGAGTGGGAGGGGCCTTTCAATTACCAGTATAAATGTGATCTTACATCCTTAACGATACAGATTGAGAGTCAAGAAATAGTCACCAGGGGACTCTACAAGCATGTAGATAAAGAGGCCTAACTTCTTCTGTTTACTTCTGAAATTGGCAAAAAATAAAACTTTCTTAGGTGTTAGTATTTTATGTTTAAGCTAGTGATTTCTTGGAGGTTTCACTAGAGCCCGATCATAGTTAAAACTGCTTCCCTTAACCTTAACCTTGAGGGGAAAAACTAAAAAAATAACAAGTACTATAATGAAAATATTGGCCAAGTGTATGGAAAGATTATACCCTTAAAAAGAGGACTACTTTTGAATTCTCATTTTGACTTCCTCATGAGAAAATTTTAAAACCATGTTTTCAGGGAGTACTTACTGGTCAAGGTTTGGATTATAGCTTATATGCACTGAACGTGAAACTAAGAATTGAAGGCCACTTATAGCCTCTGCCATTTGAACCTAGACTTGTGGTTGTTGCTGTGAGATACCGTTGAGTCGGTTCTGACTCATAGCGACCCTGTGGACAACAGAATAAAACACTGCCCGGTCCTGTGCCATCCTCACAATCTTTGCTTGAGCCCATTGTTGCAGCCACTGTGTCAATCCATCTCATTGAGGGTCTTCCCCTTTTTCGCTGAACCCCTATTTTACCAAGCATGATGTCCTTCTCCAGGGACTGATCCCTGGATCAGTGTCCAAAGTATGTGAGACATAGTCTTGCCATCCTTGTTTCTTAGGATCATTCTGATTGTACTTCTTCCAAGATAGATTTGTTCTTTCTTTTGGCAGTCCAGAGTATATTCTGTATTCTCCACCAGCACCACAATTCAAAGGCATCAATTCTTCTTTAGTCTTCCTTATTTGTTATCCAGCTTTTGCATGCATATGAGACGATTGAAAACACTACAGCTTGGGTCAGGCACACCTTGGTCCTCAAGGTGACATCTTTGCTCTTCAACACTTTAAAGAGGTCCTTTGCAGCAGATTTACCCAATGCAATGTGTCTTTTGATTTCTTGACTGCCGCTTCCATGGCTGTTGATTGTGGATCCAAGTAAAATGGAATCCTTGACAACCTCAATCTTTTCTCCATTTATCATGATGTTGCTTATTGGTCCACTTATGAGGATTTTTGTTTTCTTTATGTTAAGGTATAATCCATACTGAAGGCTGTGGTCTTTGGTCTTCATCAGTAAGTACCTCAAGTCCTCTTTATTTTTAACAAGCAAGGTTGTATCACCTGCATAATGCAGGTTGTTAATAAGTCTTCCTCCAGTCTTGACGCCCCATTCTTCTTCATATAATCCAGCTTCTTGTATTATTTGTTCAGCATACAGATTGAATAGGTATGATGAAAGGACAAAACCCTGACATACGCCTTTCCTGACTTTAAACCATGCACTCTCCCTTTGTTCTGTTCAAATGACTGCCTCTTGATCCATGTACAGATTCCTTATGAGCACAATTCAGTGTTCCGAATTCCCATCCTCTGCAATGCTATGCATAATTTGTTATGATCCACACAGTCAAATACCTTATCATAGTCAATAAAACACAGGTAAACATCTTTCTGATATTCTCTGCCTTCAGCCAGGATCCATCTGACATCACCAATGTTATCCCTGGTTCCATGTCCTCTTCTAAATCCAGCTTGAACTTCTGGCAGTTCCCTGTCGATATATTGCTGCAGCTGCTTTTGAGTGATCTTCAGCAAAATTTTGCTTGCATGTTATATTAATGATACTGTTCAATAATTTCCACATTCAGTTGAATCACCTTTCTCGGAAATAGGCATAAATATGGATCTCTTCCAGTTGTTGGCCAGGCAGCTGCCTTCCAAATTTCTTGGCATAGACGAGTGAGCACTTCCAGCACTTCCTATTTGTTGAAACATCTCAATTGATATTCCGTCAGTTCCCGGAGCCTTGTTTTTCGCCAGTGCCTTCAGTGCAGCTTGGATTTCTTCCTTTAGTACCATTGGTTCCTGATCATATGTTAACTCCTGAAATGGTTGAACATCGACCAATTCTTTTTGGTATAGTGACTCTGTGTATTCCTTCCATCTTCTTTTGATGCTTCCTGCATCATTTAATATTTTCTCCATAGAATTCTTCAGTATTGCAACTCAAGGCTTGAATTTTTTCTTCAGTTCTTTCAGCTTGAGAAATGCTGAGTTCTCTAGGTTTTTGAACCTAGAGAACAAAAATAAATAAATAAATAAATGAAATAAGTAAATTTCGTTTTGGATACAAAGTAGAGATAGTCACCTTGTTTCCCAAGATGTGTGTGTCTCGTTTGTTCCTTGTGACAGTTTTTTTCTAAACTGAGCAAAGTAAAAGCACCTTCTCTTCTTTCCACGTGGGAAGTGGGTAAATTTAGTCGATAGGCCACTTCTTGGTAGGAAGGGCATCTTTATGAAGACTCTGAACCTGAATGGGGAAACTGTCCTGATTCTCTTTGCCTTCACCTATTTACCCAGTGGTGAAGGTAAGTGTTCTCTTCATGTGCTCACAAATAGACCATGCCCATCTCTGTCATAGCACCTTTCTTCTTTTGTAAAAGTTGTTTCTTCATCCATTTGCCTCATCAAGCTTTTGTGAGAACAGGCATCAATGTTGCTCTTCTGATCTTCTGACCTTATAAAAGGCTTGGTGCAGAAACTTCTCCAGTTTTTCCGTAATTACTTGTACCATGTTTCCCAGTGTAAATCTGAGTTAAAAACTGGCTGTTGTTGTTGTTAGGTGTCATCAAGTTGGTTCCAACACTTAGTGACCCTGTGCACAATAGAACAAAACACTGCCCATTCCTATACCATCCTCAGAATTGTTACTATGCTTGAGCCCATCGTTGCTGCCACTGTGTCAATCCATCTCATCGAGTGTCTTCCTCTTTTTCAATGACCCTCTACTTTACCAAGCATGACGTTCTTCTCCAGGGACTGATCTCTCCTGATAACATGTCTAAAGTATGTGAGACGGAGTGTTGCCATCCTTGCTTCTAAGGATCATTCTGGTTGTACTTCTTCCAAGACAGATTTGTTTGTTCTTTTGGCAGTCCATGGTATATTCAGCATTCTTTGCCAGCACCACAATTTAAAGGTGTCAGTTCTTCCTTATTTATTGTCCTGCTTTCACATGCATTTGAGGTGATTGAAAACTGACCAGGTACCCAAAATATGTTAAAGATAAGTCATTGCTGAGTACATGTTTTAATGCCTCTTGGTGATTTCTGTCACTAGTCTCAATAGTTTATTAAAAGAGCTTTTGTAGTGCTGAGGGCCACAGGGTTTTGGGATCACTTTCTGTTCTGTAATGGTTTTTGTGCATTTGTTTGGTTAAATATGTTTGGTTAACTATCATAATAGGCATATGGTAATAAATCACCTTACCATTTTAATTCTATCTAATTTTATATGTTTTAATATGTATGTGGTGTGGAATATGGGTTTTAATTCTGTAATACTAAGCTATCTTCAAGCTGTAGATACTACTTTGTTATAAGAAGCCCTAGAATTAATTGGCAGTCCAAAAGCTTCACTATACTGTCCAGAGGTATTCTGATTGACAAACCAAATCAAAAAAGGTATCATGCCCTTTGGATGTATGTAATATAATGTCCAGCTGAAATGTGCTACTAAGCTCACAGAAGAAAATTTTGTGGTTTCATAGAATTTATAGGACTAGTCACATTAAGTTTGATACTGGGTTGTGATTTAAGGGAAAAGATTCCGTAATATCAAATATCAATTTTCTTGACATTAGCCTTTCCATATTCAACCTGCATCCTGCAGTGACTCTGATCTCTTCACTTCATTCAGTCCCTTATGCACATATATATGATATATCGATTTATTTGTTTCCAATTATTTGTCACCCTCCCTGTAAGATGATTATGTCTCCCCACCTGTTGCCATGTGATCTTTGTGTCTTCCTGTTGGAGGAGTCCATTTTCCTACCACATTAATGTCAGACAGGTTGGCCAAACCACTGGTTCTGTTCAGTAAACAGAAATTGTATATGGCACGTCCCAGTTTGAAGCTTTAGAGCAATTTCCTTTTTCAGCCATGCTGTTTTCCCTTTACTGTGAAAATGACACATCCCAAATAGGAACTGCTCCTCCGACTTGGATCCTAGAAAGAAAAATGTGGTACAGAGCCTTAGCCAACTTGTATTGTGTGTGAAAAACTTTTGTTGTTGAAAGCTACAAATATATTGAGTCATTTGCTTTAGCTAACCTAGTCTCTCCAATGAAATTAAAAACTTCTTTGTTGACAGGACTGGGTTCTTATTTGTCTTTTTTTTTTTTAATCTCCAAATAAAAAAAATCAAACTCATTGTCTTAAAGTCATTTCTAACTTATAGCAGCCCTGTAGCATCCCTATAGGATAGAGTAGAACTGCCCCATAGGGTTTCCAAGGAGCAACTGGTGGATCTGAACTGCTGACCTTTTGGGTAGCAGCCAAATGCTTAACCACTGTACCACCAGGGCTCCATTTTTTATCTGCACTCACCCACATTTGAGAATTTCCTTCTGTAGCATATAGTTTCCTCAGTATTCTCAGTTCTGAAGTGGATATAATAATACCTACCTCATGGAGTTGTTATGAAGGTTAGATGAAGTTATGTATTAAATAAGATCCAGAAGTTTGCACTATGTGCAGACCCTGGGGTTAAGAAGCTTACTCACTAGATAATTTGTTTTTTCTGCCCCTTCAACACACACACACAGCTTAAAACATTCATTAAACATTTGTGTCTTGGGGATCAAACTTCTAGAATGTCAAAGTGAGGAGTCTGGCAAATCGTTTTTCCAAAACACTGCTACAGCTAGACAAATTTGTCAAAAGTAACGATTTCAAGAGACTGGAAATCAACCAAAGGCATACAACAAATTGAAAAGCCATCTGTTCAAGGAAAACAACTGAACCTTAGGTAAGAAGAGAAGGGAGCCTGTGGTGTTTTTGCCTGGGACTGCTTCCATTCCGACCTCCATCTCTATTCATGCATTAGTTCCACCAAGGCAGAGTAAGCTGTAAAAAGTAACAAGTTCACTGCAAAGGGAGATCATTTCATTTGGAGCAGAGCACAGAGATAACCCGTTTCCCCTAAGCACTGTCTAAGAAAGTACTGATCTTGGCAAGAAGCGGATAGCCAGCGTCACAGCTGGCTTGAGATTGCCATCTGGTCAGGGCAGGCATCATATTAGCATGCTAGCCATAAATGTCATAGGGAGATTAGGGGAATGAGACAGTCGTACTGGGCTTCATAAGCGTCCACATATTTTTGGCTTTCTAGAAGGCTTCATGCATGCTTAGGGCTGCACACACATGCAGGAGGGACCAGAGAGTACGCTAACCACATAAAATCCCTGGTTTAATGTGAGTTCTAGCGCACACAGAAAGAAGATAAGAGACGGCCTGATGGAAAATAAAAACTGAAGCAAGTGTGTGAACTGTCTGAACTTTGAATGTATTCTCCACCCAACACTCTCTTCTCTAATCAGCAGAGAGTGAAAGGTTTACTAGTTCACGTGTTTGAGCACTGCCTCTGTCCAAACATCAGCTGACCAATAAACTATGCAGGAGTGGCCCATAAGAAGCCAGTCTTAAAAAAAAATTAAGATTAAAAAATAAAAAGAATTAAAGAAGAAAGCTTAGCAGGAAAATTAGTGGCCACACACCATGGGGAAGATAGTCTCCACAGAATTAGTCCAGACAAGTCACTAAACAAACAAAAAACAGCATCAACAACAATCCAGGGAGGGGAATCAGAATCCAAAGTTATTACAGTATATTATTTCAAACCTCCAGTTATCAAGAGCAACAACAAAAATGTTTAAAAAAAAAATAGGAAAGGGTAGCCTGATGAGTTCAGATGTTGGATTTACAAAGACTCCAAAGTAAGCATTATAAATATGGTCAAAGAACTAAAGAAAGCCATCTTAAAGAATTAGAGGAAAGTGTGACAATAATAGTTCACCAAATAGAAAATTTCAATAAAGAGATAGAAGTTTAAAAAAAAAAAAAAGACCTTATGCAAATACTGGAGTTGAAAGTACAATAAATGAAATGAAAAATTCATTGGAGGGGTCAACAGCGCATTGGAGATTGCATATTTGAGTTTGCACATCAATATCTAGTCATCAATACCTGGTTATCGACTTCAAGAAATTTTTTATACTGGTAGGTTATAGATTCAAAATGCAATGTGAAAAGTGTTAAACTGATGATGTAATATTAATTTCACCACACTGTGTGTGTTCTCTGCATTAGATATGATTGGGACACAATAGTTAAAGTATATTCATGGTCATTCTTTTTGGGATCAAGGTCCTTTGCCCTTGTATCTTACTATTTGACATTAGTTCTCAGTCCTAGGCCTCAGAAAGCTATTTATTTTGTTCATTTATTTCAAGTGTATTTTGGCATTAAGGCTGTACCAAGTGTCATAGGGTTTCATGTGGTAAGAAAGAGATTCTAGTATTAAGAAGATTATCTCAGCCAAAGTATGAGTGAATTTTCTCTCCCAAAGTCATGATTTAGAAGCATGTCTCTATGGTCAGTGTTCTGATTCTTGGGTTGACAGTAATAACACAAATAGTCATGTTAGTGATACTGGATTTTTCAGAGTTAGCATCTACCTGCTGAGATGAGAAGTGTGAATGCAGAGGAGAAAGAACTCGGCCATTTTTTCATATTACATTGATACAGTCACTGCTATCCATTGGTACCCTTCAAAGGTAAGCTGTTGATCAAAGGACCAAGGTACCAGCTGGTAAAAGTCCTAAATACCTTGTTCCCCATTCTGGATGAGAATACTGGCATTTATGTATTGGTCATTACTGACAAAGCAGTTTGACCAGTATCCTTCAGATAAACAGTGATATCTCAGAAAATGTAGTATTTAATTGTGCTTTTTATTTGTAGAGTCAAAACTTCTTATAACTTCCTTCCTTCAAATGTCTTTTTTAGTTAGATTAAGTTTAAAACACTTCTGCAGTCTGATGTTTATAGTCCTTATTACTCAGTGCCACCAACCATCTGTCGGTTTGTCATGCTATGGTGATTTTTATATTGCTACAATGTTGGAAGCTATGTCATTAGTATTTCAAATAACCAGCAAGGTTACCCATGATGGACAGGTTTCAGTGAAGCATCTAGACTAAGACAGACTAGGAAGAAAGGCCTGGCGATCTGCTTCCAAAAATTAGACAATGAAAACCTTATGGATAGCAACAGAACATTGTCTTATAAAGTGCTGGAAGATGAGCCCCTTATGTTGGAAGGCACTCAAAATACTACTGGAGAAGAGCTCCCTTGTCAAAGTACCGTTGACTTTCAGGACCATCATTTGCTGATGCGGCACAACTCAAAATGAGAAGCAGCAGCTGCAAACATCCATTAGTAATGGGATGTACTAATCAAAGAAAATTGGAAGGCAACAAAAAAGAAATGGAACATTTGAAGTTCAATATTGTAGGCACTGGTATTTGGAATCCAAATGCATTTTGAATCCAACAATCATATGGTCTGCTATGCCAGGAACAACAAATTGAAGAGGAATGGTGTAGCATTCGTCATTAAAAGGGAAATTTCAATGTCTGTCCTAAAATATAACACGATCAGTGATAGGTTATATCAAACACCTACAAAGAAGACCAGTTAATTTGATGGGCTATTGTTCGAAATCATGCACCAAACACAAATGTGGAAGATGAAGAATTTGAAGACTTTTATGAACTGCTGCAATCTGAAATTGAACAAACATATAAAAAAAAAATGCATTACTGTAATTACTGGTGATTGGAACGTAAAAGTTAGAAACAAAGAGGAAAGATCAGTAGTTGGAAAATATGACCTTAGTGATAGAAACAATGCCAGAGATCATATGATAGAATTCTGTAAGACCAGTGATTTATTCATCAGAAGTACTTTTTTCCAACAACACAATCAATGATTATACACATGGAGCTAACTGGACCAATCACACAGGAATCAAATGAACTATATCTGTGGAAAGAGATGACGGAGAAGCTCAATATCATCAGTCAAGGCAAAGCCAGTGGCTGGCTACAAAACAGACCATCAGTTCCGCAGGTGCAAGTTCAAGTTGAAGCTGAAGAAAATCAGATCAAGTCCACAAGAGCCAAGGACAACCTTGAATATATCCAACCTGAATTTAGAGACCTTCTCAAGAATAGATTTGACACACTGAACACTAATGACCAAAGCCCAGAAGCATTGTGGGAAGACATCAAGGCTATCATACATGAAGAAAATGCAAGGTCATAAAAAAGACAGGAAAGAAGGAAAAGACCAAAATGGATCTCAGGAGAGGCTCTGAAATTTACTATAAAGTGCAGAGTAGCTAAAGTGAATGGAAGAAATGATGAAGTAAAAGAATTGATTTCAAAGGAATGCTGGAGAAGATAAAATAAAGTGTTATAATGAAATGTGCAAAGACCTGGAGTTAGAAAAAGGGAAGAACATGATTGGTATTTATCAAGCTGAAAGAACTGAAGAGAAAATTCAAAGCCTTGAGTTCTATTACTGATGGATTCTATGGGCAAAAAATTGAATGATGCAGGAAACATCAAAAGAAGATGGAAAGAATACACAGAGTCACTGTACCGAAAAAAATTGGTTGATGTTCAGCTGTTTCAGGAGGTGGCATATTATGAAGAAGCAGTGGTACCGAAGAAAGAAGTTGTTAAGCACATGTGGGACATTCTTCAGAATAGACCATCTGTTAGACTACAAAACAAGGCTCAATAAACTTACAAGGTTTGAAATCATGTAAAGAGTATTCTCTGACAACAATGGAATAAAACTAAAAATATTGAACAATTGAAGAAACTTTTGGAAATGCATTAATATGTAAAGCTTAAACAACACACTCCTATATGATCCATGGGTTTAAGAAGAAATCAGAAGAGAAATTAGCGAATACTTTGAGATGAATAGAAATGAAAACACAATATGCAAAACATGAAATCCAGCTAAGCAGTGCTTACAGGGAAATTTATAGTTGTAAATATGTATATTAAAAATGAAGAAAGATTTCTAATTAATAAGCTAGTCCCATCTCATGAAACTAGAAAAAATAGACCAAACTAAACACAGAGTCAACGCAGGGGAGGATATAATAAAAACCAGGAAGAAATGAATGAAATAGAAAACATTGCAGAAAATTGTTGTGTGTGGTTATGTTGACTCTGATTCATAGCTACCCTACATGATGAAGTAGTACTGCCTCATAGGGCTTCCAAGGCTGTAATTTTTACAGGAGCAGATTGCCAGGTCTTTTGTCCTGTGGAGCATCTGGTGGGTTTGAACCACTAGCCTTTTGGTTAGCAACTGAGCACTTAACCATGTGCCACTAGGAGTCCTTACAGAAAATTAACAAAACCAAAAGTTGCTTCTTTCAAAAGATCAATGAAATTGACAAACCTTTAGTTAGCCTGAGCAAGAAAAAGAGAGAGAACACTCAAATGGCTAAAATAAGGAATGGAAGAGGGGACATTACTACTGATCATATAAAAATAAAAAAGTTTATGAGGAGATACTGTAAACAATTGTATAAGGGCAAATTTTAAAATCTAGTGAAATGAACAAATTCTCAGAAAGACACAGACTACTAAAACTGACTCAAGGAAAAATTAAAAAGTTCGGTAGACCTGTAACAAGGGAAGGGACTGATTTAGTAATCAAAAAAAATCATCCCATAAAGAAGAGCTCAGGACCAGATGCCTTCGCTGAGGAATTATACAAAACCTTTAAAGAAGAGTTAACGCCAATCTCTCACAAAATATTTGTAAAAATAGAAGAGGAAGAAACACTTACCAACTCATTCTAGGAAGCCAGTATTACCCTGATACTAAAACCAGACAAAATTATCACAAGAAAAGAAAACTACAGACCAATATTTCTTATGAAAATAGAAAAAAAAAAAAATTCTCAACAATAATACTAGTAAGCCAAATCCAGTAACCAAGTGGAGTTCACCTCAGGAATGCAAGGTTGGTTTAAGATCCAAAAATCAATTAACGTGATACGTCATATCAAGAGAATAAAGGACAAAAGCCACAGGATTGTCTTAGTAGATGCAGAAAATGCATTTTACAAAATCCAGCCCTTTCATGATAAATACTCAACTTGGAATGAAGAGAACTTCTTCAACTTGATAAAGACCATCTAACCAAAAACTCACAGATAGCATCATACTTAGTGGTGAAAGACTAAATATTATGAATGATGATGCTGTGTACAAGATCAATATATAAATTCAATTGTATTTCTATACATTAGCAATGAGCAGTCTGAAAATGAAATAGTATCTAAAAGGTAGAAACAACCCAAATGTCCATCAATTGATTAATGTATAAACAAAATGTGGTATATTCATACAATGCTGTATTCAGTAATAAAAAGGAATGAAGTACTGATACATGCTAAACATGGATGAATCTTGAAAATATCTCATTTGAAATAAACTAGACACAAAAGGCTACATATTGTATGATTCTATTTCTATGGAATGTCCAAAGTAGTCAAATCCGTAGATGCAGAAAGTAAATCAGTGGTTGCCAGAGACTCAAATTAGGAAGACGGAAGAAGAATTGATGCCTTTGAATTATGGTGTTGTTAAAGAATATTGAGTGTACCACAGACCGCCAGAAGAACGAACAAATCTGTCTTGGAAAAAGTACAGCCGGAGTGCTCCTAAGAAGCAAGGATAGCAAGACTTCATCTCATGTAGTTTGGACATGTTATCAGGAGGGACCAGTCCCTGAAGAAGGACATCATGCTTGGTAAAGTAGAGGGTCAGCGAAAAAGAGGAAGACCCTTAATGAGATGGGTTGTCACAGTGGCTGCAACAATAGGCTCAAACATCACAATGGTTGTGTGCATGGTGCAGGACTGGGCAGTGTTGAGTTCTGTTGTACATAGGGTCGCTATGAGTCGGAACCAACTTGATGGCACCGCACAACAACAGAGACTGGAAATGTGAGGGAATGGGGAGTGACTGCTAATGGGTATGGTGTTTCTTTTGTGGGTAATGGATACACAATTTTGTGAATATGCTAATAACCTCTGAATTATACCTTTAAACGGTCAATTTTATGTTACATGAATTTTATGTCAATAAAATATTGTATGAGAAAAACTAAATCATATCGAGAGCAGTTCTGATTTTAGCCTTGATGCCGTGACTGTCAACGTCCCTGGTCTCTTGCTCTGCTTTTTAAAACCAAATCTTCTGGCCAAATCTAACTTATTATTTTAACATAATAGAGTCCACACCTTTATTTATTTTTTTGAATGTTCTTTGTTTCATATTTATCACACACTTACCATTTGAAGATCGTACTCGTCTTTTTGAAATCTTTAAGGAATATTTACTGATGCCTGTTTGGCTGAATCTAGTATGAGTGAAGATTAAAGAGAGCTCTGAAGAAGGAAGATACAATTTAAAGATTGTTTAAGTCACTACATAGATTTAATTGTTTTTAGACTGTGCAAACGGGAGGATCTGTGAAACAATTTTAATTCCTTTCTTGGAAGACAGTGATATGAATTCAGTAACTGGCTTTAATCAGCATCTATTCAAGGTTAATATCTTATGATTCCCTGAGTTTTATTATCTTTTTAAGTATGCAGCTCCTTTACAATAAATGCATTACCTTGAAGCTGAATAGAAATTTGTTTATCTTCCACTAACTCATATAAAGCAGATTTAATTAAGTAAATACTAAAATGGGCTTTAAAATAGACTCACATAGATGTGAATCTTTTGGGCAGCTCTTGTTCAAAGCAACGGAAGTGATATTCTCTACAATAGTCTTCCTCCTTAATGTTAATGTAAAATATAATTTGAATTAAAATGTTAAATCTTTTCTAAAAGACATTATTTTGGATAGTTTCTCCACATGTACCCTACTGCGTTTGCTGTTTCAAGAGGCTTTATACCAAGATGTAAAGAAAATTGCCTGTGTTCTAGATTTCTAGATGATCAGGCCTGACCTAAGTATTCAATTCCTGTATCACTGCCATATCAAAGAGTCGAATGCATCCAGTTCATCTGGGAAGCATGAGACAGGTGCAGTTGTAGAACTATTATTTCTAAAGTTTTGATAGGGCTTATCATCAGGAGGAGAGTAAAACATGCCTTACATTTTGGATTTTTTTGTTATTCGCTCAGTGTATTCTTTCTGTCCTTTCTCCTGTATAGTCAGCCACAGAATTATCCAGGCTTCCTCACTGATGCAATCCCCTTTTCCTCCCCTTCTCCCATCTAATGTCAGTCTCCCTTTAGTTGTCATTTAGTCCCTGTTTGTTAGTCCCATTCTCTGGACCAGTTGCTTCACATAGCATTTAAATTTGCTCATGTCTTTCCCAATAAAGTGAAAAAACCAATTACTTTGACCCCACTTCCCTCTCATACCTGTCATACCGAAAGCCACTTGGCCCTTCTTTTCTTACCCAGACTTCTCAAAAACATTGTCATAATTTGTCTCCATTTCTTTACCTCTCATTCAGTTCTCCATGTACTACAACCTCGTATCTGTCTTTACCCCTTCAATTTATCAGTTTTCAGCAAGGTCATTTGTGACCTCCAATTGGTAAATCAGATGGTCACCTTTTAGGCATGTGGGGCTTACTCCTTCCTGCCTGCTTATGTTTCCTGTGCACATCACCTCAGCAACACTTCATCCTTGCCGTGAGGGTTCCTTTGTGTAGCAGCAGCTGAATCTTTCAGAAGCAGCCTCATCAAGCTTCCTTCAGGCACAACAGCACTAACTAGCAGCCGCCTCTCTCTACGAGGTCCTATTCTAAGCATTTTACGTAAAAGATTTTACTTATTTTTCCCCACAAATGTGTGAGGCATGTAATCATCATCGTCATCCCACAGCCAGTCAATGGCAGATATGAGCTTTAAATCCATCGCCAAATAACTTTAAAGGCAGCACTCCTTAGCCGCTAAGGGACTCTACCAGTTAATAAGCTGTCGTTTCTCAGCTGCAAACCAACCTTTCTGCACTTCGCTCTGTGATATGGGAGCTGGGACTCTGTGGCCCTCATTCTGTTTTCCAGCTGGTATCTATTGGAAGGAGATTGCAGGGTTGCCGAAGAGAGAAAAGATATGTTCCTGCTTGTCCGCTTGTGGTTCCGTGAGCATCACCCCAACAGTGTGCCTTCACTCCCAGCAGTGGCATTTCCTTCCCTGGGCTGCAGTTGGATCCAGTTTGCAGGTTTTCCAACCCTTGCAGACCCACCCTCACTGTGCCCCAGGTATACCGGGCCCTCTGGTGAGCTCAGACAGGCAGTGCCTCCACCTCAGAAGTTTGAGTTTCAGCTTCCTGGAGCCCTTCTCCAAACGTCTAAATTTAAAATTTCCCATCTCTTTCCTTTGACTCATTAACTTTAGGAATTCTTCCTGTAGTTGCTACCTAAGTGATTTATTAGAGTTCTCTTCTTATCCATTTAGTGATCCAGTTAAGAGTTCTTTATGTAAAATTCTCTTGGTTAAAATAACTGGTGTGGTTTCTATGTCTTTCCCAGATCCTGACCAATATACATACCCACATGTGTTTTCAATGGCTTTTATTAGGACGTTTGTGTTTAAATATATTTAAACAAGAGAATTTGTTTAAAAATTACCCATTATGATTTATTCATATTCTTACATGTATGATGATCATTTAGTCTAAAGTAACTGTGCTTTAGATTCCATTTATGTGAATTTTGAAGTCTGATATCTTTACACTGTAATATGTAAGTCGAGTTCCTCACTCCGTGCCTTCCTAGAATCTTTCTTTTATTTACTTCATTTCTTTGCAGCATATGCATAAAATTTTTATTCTATCTTATTCATAGTTTTCTGAGTTTGGGAAATAGGTGTTTCCTATAGGGTCTTTTTTTTTATAGGGTCACTATGAGTTGGAATCAACTCCACAGCAACGGGTTTGGGTTTTTTTTGTTTGTTTTTATAGGATTGTATATTTTTTAATGGTTTATTCTTTTCACTCATTTAGCATCTGACATTATATGGCCTTTAGTAAATGTTCATTACATGCTTATTGAGTACAGCTCACCTTGGTCCCGCCCCTTTAGATTTCTTATTTGATATTCAACCTAAAAGGTATCAAGCATTCAGATTTAATAGGTTGGGAATAGTCCTACTTTCAAAATGCAGAAGAACAAGTATAGTATGCTACATTTTGTATAAGGAAGAAGAGAACGTGAAAAAACATACACCCATACATCTGCTTATCATTACAAAAGGAGACATAGAAATGATAAACTGGAAAACAGTAAAGTTGGTTTACAAGGGGTGGGGCAGAAGGGATGTGAGAAGGAGTAACAAACACCTCACTAAGTATACTTTCTTTGTATACTTTTCACGTTTGAAAGCATGTTAATATTCTGCATATTCAAAATATAAAATAAAGTCATTCAGAATGGGAAAGAAATCCAAAACTGAAAGCAAAGTGAAACAAATGAACCCAACTATATTTGGACACTGAAGAGAACAAAAAGAAATACTAATCCAAGTAATTTTTTGCCTTAGTTATCTAGTACTGCTATAACAGAAATACCACAAGTGGGTGGCTTTAATGAACGTAAGTTTATTTTCTTACAGTTTAGGAGGCTAGATGTCCTAATTCAGGGTACCATCTCTAGGAGAAAGCTCTCTGCCTGTCTGCCATGGGGGAAAGTCCTTGTCCTCTTTTCAGCTTCTATTCCTTGGCTCCTTGGTGATCTTCATGCAGCAAGGTATCTATCTTCCCCTGTCTCTGCTTGCTTCTTCTGTGCCTGATCTGCTTTTTATGTCTCAAAAAGTGTGATTGGCCTAAGACAGGCCCCACACGAACACTTCCCCACCAACATGACAAAGAAGACCCATTCCCAAATGGGATTATAACCACAGGTATAAGGATTAGAATTTACAACACATATTTTTAGGGGACACATAATTCAATCTGTAACACTTATGAACACAATATTTGACTCTATATCTGTAGTAGTTTTCTATTGCTGCATAACAAATTACCCCAAAATTTAGTGACTTCAAACAACAAATGTTTATCATGTAACAGTTTCTGTAGATCAGGAATGTGAGTGTGGTTTAGCTGGGTGCTTCTGGCTCAAAGTTTCTCATGAGGTTACATTCAGGGTGTTGGTCAGGGCTCTAGTCTCATCTGAAAGTTCAACTCAGGAAGTTTATCTGCTTCCAAGCTCACGCATGTGATCATTGTCAGGATTCAGTTTCCCCGGTACTGTTGGAATGTGGAGGAAAGGGGCTGCCGTAATAGAGGGAGGGGGACTATTGCAACAGGTAGCTACCTGTCAAAAGTTAGGCAAAAAAGCTTGTTTTTTTTTAGTATTGTTATTGTTAACAACAATGGAGTTGGCCTCATGGTGACCCCATACACAGGGAATCTCAGGAGTAAAGGCTTTGTTTGTGGGTAAGTGAGGTGAAAGGTGGCAGGACCTGATTGTAGATCATCCTGTTTTCTGCAAGGGACTTTTAAGGAAGGACTGTGTTTTGACTCAGGCTGAGAGTGGGCTAAATTTCAGGGGCATGGAGGAAGGAGAGACTCTTCACCAAAGATTGATTCACTAGCATTTTGTTCTGGTTGATCAGTGGGGACAAGTAGTTCGCCTGCTCATTTATGAGGCAGAGAATGGGAATTTGGAGGGTCTGCGTCTGGCCTTGCCATAGATAAATGGGTGGGGGGAGCATCCTTTAGTCTTATCTAAGTCATGGGGAAGGGTAGTTCTTTGCAGTAAGCCTTTCCAGAACACAAAGAATGGGGGAATTTCTTAACCTGTTTTTCAAGATCACAGGACTCAGGTAAAATTCAACATGGTCAGTTTCCATATTGACTATTTCAAGAGACATGACTGATCATGGTTAGGCTCGTTAGCTCAGGTGAGATCTGTTCTTTTAGGAAGAATTTGTGATAATATTTCATATGTTTTTACTGTTTCCCTAGAAGAGGATTTCACAGGTTATTCTTTGTTAATCTTTTTAGAAATTTAAAACACATTGGAGCTGTTGTTAGGAGCCATTTATGTTACTGTCACAGATAAAAGTCCGTTAAAATACCATTTAAAAAAAGAAACTGTTGCTAAATAATAGTGAACCAAACCAAATGAAATTTTCAATATAATCAAAATAAGATGTAATTATTGCATGCCTGTTTTTTTTACAGATTATAACATTAACCATCTAAAACCCAAAGTAGATACAGAACTCTTCACCAAGTGACTTACTGTGATTAAGAAGGCGTGATGGATATATGGGGAGTAGAAGGAGAAAGGTGGGGAGGAGGGGTGGGTAGCTGGATGAATGGATAAGAAAACAATGCAGGATATTCTGTTCTAAATGTCACTAGAGTGGCATATTAAGTCTCTTTTGTCAGACTTGTGAATAGATTTGATGTTATCTAAGGTTCCTTCCAGCTCTAACTTTTGTGATGCTAAATCTTAAGAATAATACTGAGCATAGGAAAATCTCTCAGAGTGGAGCAGTCAGATTAATTTAGGATTTGGAGTTCAGTGTTTGACTTATGTTATATGATCTTAATCTCCCAAACCATATGAATGATTTCTGTTTGCTAAGTGAATTTATTTCGTTTCAAATGGAGTATTGATTAAAACAAAGCTCCGATAAACACTCCCTGGAGTGTGGTATGTTCCTGGTTACGTAAACAACTTTTTAAAAGAATAATCAGTTATGCTTTTTAATGAGTCATATATAAATATGCAATTTATGGAGGCCACATGTTAAGAGAATAAGAAGAAGTATAAACATAAATGATAATGTGTGTGTCTCCCCAGATGCTGCACTGATTAGCACTGTTGGGTAGATAGGGCCGTTTGTTCCTAGCTCTTTCACTGTGTATCACTAAAGACCTTTCAGTGACATGGGGAGGTAATGCTGGTTAGTTGGTTAGCTAACCAGTTGTTCTTCCATACTAAGTCAAGGTACTAACTTCTTAAATTTAATGATCTGTTGATTTATCAATCTTTTGCTCTGTTTAGCTTGCTTACAGCTTTGCACAGTGCAGAGTTCTCAAAACGATGCCAAAGGTTATCTCTTCCACTTTGAAAATGTGTAGGCTAAAACATTGTGCTCTTTTGGGGCATGAAATAAGCGTGTGATGGAAGCTTTCCTGCCTGACTGACTGACTGCTGTTTCTCCCCCTACACTCACTATGTTACACAAATGAATCTTGGTACTTTCTCATAGATGAGGACCTACTAACTAGAACTGTATACTACTTTCATCTCACTTTTTTTTTCTTTTAAAGCGATGGCCCATATTAATCTATTAAACCAGAAATTGAGTGTTTTGGGATTCCCAAGACTACCCGCAGGGTTGGTGGTTCCCTAGGAGCACTCACAGTGCCACAACACTCAGCATATAGTCATCATGTGGCTAAGATTTATTACAGTGAAAGGATACAAAGCAAAATCAACTAAGGGAAAAGGTGCATGGGTGAAGTCTGTAGGAGATAGTATAAGGGTCTTCTCCCAGTTGAGTCGAACAGGAGATGCTTAATTCCTCCAGCATCTATTTATAACAACATATGTGAAGTGCTTTCTATCAGGGAAAGATAGTCTCATTAGAGACTCAGGGCCCAAGGCTTTTATTAGGAGTTAGTCACGTCAACACCCTATGCCTAGCCTGTACCATTTCCTAGACTCCCAAAAAGAAAGCAGGTATTCTGCAAAACCTATATTGTTTATACAGAGTGTCTAGGGACAATAATGTATCCTTATCAGTTAGGAAATGGTGGGAATACTCCCAAATTCCAAGTTCCCAGATGCCAGCCAAGGGCCAGCCTTACAAGCAGGACTTCCTAAGGATAGCAGTCACATGCCTTCTGTGTGAACTCTTTCTGCACACGATCCTTTATTGTTTTTTTTGCTGATCATTAATGTCACATAGAGATTAATAGAAATATATTATACACTTGCCCTTTTGCCTTATGCAGCCATTTTTGTGTTTGGAAGGCCAGAACACCAAATCTTCTTTCTCTTAATCCTTGACACTTTCTTTTTGGATTTACTTTGTCTATTTGAAACCATTTTTTTTTTTTTATTTGAAACCAGATTGTTGTCCCATAGTTGCATCTGAGCCTTTAACTACAGATTTCCTTCTCCCTAAAAACTGCAGGCTAGTATTGCCCTGGAAGAAGATTACATGAATACCTATCCATGTGCCTTTCAAGACTTAGACCTTAGACTTCAACCTTCACCTACAAAGAGTTGAAGCTCTTATGTCTGTCATAGATAAAAACTGTAGGTATTAACTGGGAGGACTGTGAAATAAATTAGACCTTTAAATCAGGTCTAAATCAATGTCAGCTCATGCTTCCAAGTGGTTTAAGAATATAGAAGCTATTATTCTGCAGGTGGAATCACAGTGACAAGCATTTGATGAAAATAATAGGAAAGATACGGAAGTGATATTATTACAGGAGTCCACAGAATAGGAAGTAGATGATGCTAGCCTAAAAAGAGTGAAGACTGACATAGAACTAAGATAGTAATAAGAACTTAAAATGTATAATATTGTACATGTGCTAGAGGACTCATTGTTGTAAATTTGAAATATGGTGTTTTTGACCGACTTTTTTAAATGAAGGTAAGGGAATCCCTGGGTGGTGCAGACAGTTAACATGTGCCACTGTTAACTTAAAGTTAGTTGAAGGTTCAAATAGACCCAGAGGCACCTTAGAAGAAAGGGATGGTGATCTACCTTCGAAAAATCAACTCTAGAAAAACTTATGGAGCATAGTTCTACTCCGGCACACATCGGGCCGCCATGAGTCAGAAGTGACTTGATGGCAGCTGGTTTTTAAATGAGGAAGTGAATAGTACTATTATATTGGAGTTAATTCCAAGTAATGAGGAAAACCTAATTGATGGAGGGCAAATGATAGAGATTTTTCAGAGAAATTGACCATTTCATTTTAGAATTTATATTAGTAAAATAAAAGCTGGAAATAGTGTCTGTGCCCATCAGCCAAGCAAGAAAAATTCATAATTCATGGGGCTGTTGTTAGAATATTCCAGTTAGATCTTGTCTGAGTGACGGGGAATAATTAGTTCTAGTCTGAGCATTGCTCTGGATCCTCCCAATGTCATAAAGCAAAGATCTAAAAGGATTGAGCTGTTTCCAGGTAACTTAACTGTGTGATAAATATCTCAAGAATATTTATAGGAATGCAAAAATATCCAACACTCAATAAGGTAAAATTCACAATGTTTGGTATCCAATCAAGTATTAGCAGGCATACAAAGGAGCAGGAAAGCACAACTCATATGGAAGAGAACCGTTAATCAAATGAACTGACATGGATTATATAATTAGTATACAAGGATCATTAAAGTATTGTTATAACCGTATTTCACATAAGCATTGGCATATTAGTTACAAAAAACATACAAATTAACCTTTTACAGGGGAAAATTACAACGTATGAGATAAAAAATACACTGACTAGGATTAACAGTACATTAGATATTAGCAAAGAAAAGATTAGTGAAGAGATAGCAATTAAACAGAGGGAAAAAAAATTTTTAATGAACCAGTGAGTTATGGAACAACTTTAAATAACCTTTTATTTGTGTACCTGAAGTTCCTGAAGGCAAGTTGGGGGAGGAAAACATTCTAAGGACTAACGGCCCAAAGTTTCCCAGTAGGTCGATAGGTCCCAATAGCTCGGCGAATCTCAAGCTCATGCAGAAGGCCACACTAAGGTGAGTCACGATCGGACTGTTCACATGAGTGATAAACAGAAAATCGTAAAATCAGCGGGAGTAAAAAAGACATGTTACGTGCAGCGGAACAAAGGTAAAGACGACGGTAGATTTCTAGTAGAAAACAGTCCAAGGAAGAAGACAGTGAAGCAACATTTTTAAAGTACTAAAAGAAAAAAACTGTCAACATGGAATTCTATAAAACCCCATTGGCATTTAAAAGGTCCTTGTGGTTGTTAGTTGCCCTTCAAGTCGATTCCAAATTCTGGCAACCCCATGTATGCAGAATGGAACTGCTCCAAAGGGTTTTTCAAGGCTGTGACCTTTCAGAAGCAGATCACCAGGCTTTACATCTGAAGAGCTTCTGGGTGGTTTTGAACAGCCAACCTTTTGGTTAGTAGCCCAGCACTTAACCATTTGCGCCACCCAGGGACTCCTTATAAGGGCCTTGGGTGGTGCAAAATTGCTCTCGACTACTGATCGAAAGATGGGTAGTTTACATGTACCCACCCAATAGTGCTTTGGAAGAAAGGCCTGGCGATACTTCCATAACAGAGCCATTGAAAACCCTGTGGAATGCAGTTCTACCCTGAAACACATGGGGTCACCATGAATCGGAATCAACTTGACAGCAACAGGTTTGTTTTGTTGTTGTTGGAATTCTATACTCCGCAAAAACTAAAAGTCAGAGGCAAGATACAGATGTTTTTAGATATATAAAAGCATAAGAATTTATCACCAGGAAATTAACACTTAAGAAATGTTAAAGGAAGTCCTTCAGGAAGAAGGAAAATTATACATACTGGCATGCCCCAAAGCATGACTTCCTGAGTAAATATATAAAAATTTTTCTTACTGTTCATATCTCTTTAAACATAATTGTCTCTTAAAGAAAAATAATGACATGTATTTTAGGATTTTTTACATATATGTAATTACAATGTAAAGTAAATGTATAAAGCGAGAAATGGAAGTATTTTAAGGTTTTTATCTTAAATATTAAGTGATATATTGATGGAAGACAGAATGTGATAAGTTAAAGCTGTATACTAAAAACCTTAAAGCAGCCACTAAAATAACAAGAAGATATAGCAAATACGTGAAGAAAGGAAGTGACGTGAATTTTTTTTTTTTAAATTACTTCAAAGAAGGCAAAGAAGATAAAGAAAACAAAGGATTTATAGAATAAATAGAAAAAAGCAGCAAGGTGATAGACTTCAACTTAGCCGTATCAATAATATTAAATATAAATGATCTAAGCAGCTCAATTAAAAGGCATTCACTATCAAATTTTTTTTTTTAAGGCAAGATCCAACTATAAATTACCTATTAAAAACTCATGCAAAATTCAATGAAACAAGTTAAGTTAAAAGTAAAAGAATGAGAAATGATATACTATGTTAGCTGTAGTCTTTGAGAGGTGGAATGGCTATATGAATATCAGATGAAGTAGATTGCAAAGTATTACTGGGAATAAAAAAGGTCATTTCATAGTACAAAACACAGCTAAACATTTACATACGTAGTAACAGTTACAATACTTGAAGCAAAAAATGTTATAACTTCAAAGAAATATAGACAAATCTGCAGTTATAGCTGGAGATTTCAATACCTCACTCTCAGTGATAGAACAAGGAAAATCACTAAAGATATAGAACACTTGAAAAACACTATCATCTTGATGTAATTGACGTTATCAAACTAGTTGAGTGAAAAAAATGGATAACCCAAGTAGCCTTATATCTGTTAAAGGAAATGAATCTGTAGTTAAAAAAAAATTTCCCACAAAGAAAACTTCAGGCCTAGCTAGCATCTCTGGTAAATTCTATGAAATATTTAAGAAGGAAATATACCAAGTCTACATAAAGTCTTCCAGAAAACTGAAGAAGAGTAAATATTTGCCAACTCATTCTATGAGGCCAGCATTACCCTGATACTAAAACCAAAGTCAAGAAAAGAAAACTAATACAGCTCGTGAACATATATGCAAAAATTCTAAACAAAAATTTTACCAAGTCAAATTCAACAATATTTTAAATGATAATGTCATTACTTAGTGGGGTTTATCTTATGCCAGGAGTGCAGCTTTGGTATAATATTCAAAAATCAATCAAAATAATTGACCATATTAACCCACTAAGAAGGAAGAACCATATGATCATCTCAATAGGTCCAAATGAACGTTTGACAAACACAACATCTCTTCCTGAAAAAAATTCTCACAAAACTAAAAATAGAAGGCTATTTCCTTAACCTGATGAACAGCATCTATAAAAAACCTACAGCACACATCGTACTTAGTGGCAAAAGCCTGAATGCTTCCCTGTAATGTCAGGGACAAGAAAGGATGCGTGTGCTCACCACATCTCTTCAACATTGTTCTGGAGGTTTTAGGCAGGGCAGTAAGGCAAGAAGTAGAGATAAAAGGAATCCAGATTGAAAAGTAAAACTTTTTTATTCATAAACAGTGGATTTTCCATGTAGAAAATTTGATTGAATATACAAAAATTGCTACAAGAACTAATAAGTGAGTTTTGCAAAGTTGGAGGATACGTCAGTATACAAGAATCCATCATATTCTATATACTAAGCAATGAACAATTGGAAATGGAAAATTAAAAACAGCATTTAGAATATGAAATACATAGGAATAAATGTGTCTGTCAAAGAGCTGTACACTGAAAAACTACAAAACATTACTGAGTAAAATTAAAGAACACCTAAATAATTGGAGGGATCGACTCGACAGCAGTGGGTTGGTTTTGGGTTATCTCATTCACAGGTCAGGAGACTCAGTTTTATTAAGATGTCAGTTCTCTCCAATGTAATCTAAAGATTCAATGCAATTTCCAATCAAAATCCCAGCAGCCTTTTTTTTTTTAATTTGTCAAATTGGTTCTAAAATTTATATGAAAATGTAAAGACCCTAGAATAACAAAAAAAAAAAAACTTTGAAAAAGAACAAACGCAGAGGGCTAATACTACCTAACTGCCAGTCTTATAAACCTACAGTAATCAAGACAGTGTGGTGTTTGGCATAAAGGTAGACAAATAGATCAATAGAACAGAATAGAAAATCCAGAAATAGACCCATACAAATGCCCAGCTGGTTTTTTACAAAGGTGCAAAGGCCATTCGATGAAGAAAGGATTGCCGTTCGTTTTCAACAAGTGAATATCCATGTGGATATATAAAATTGGCATATTGTATGAAAAAAAAATGACTTGGATGCATATCACCCAGCATATTCAAAAAATAACTAAAAATGAATTCTAGATCTAAATGTAAAATTTTAAACTATAAAACTTCTAGAAAAAGAAGAAAATCTTTGCAAACTTGGTTTAGATATTGATTTATTAGATACAATACCAAAAGTACAATCCATAAAAAAAAATTGATAAATTAGACTTCTTCAAAATTAAAAACTTCTTTTCTTCAAAAGGCCCTGTTAAAAGAATGAAGCCACAGAATGAGAGAAGGTACTTGGGAACCGAATATTTGATAAAGGACTCATCTAGGGTATCTGAAGAGTGAGATGTGGAGTGGTATTGAAGGAAACTCTTGCCCCCCAAAAAGCCTAAATAATAAGAAAATAAACCACTGAATTAAAGCAATGGGCAAAAGATTTGGACAGATACTTCATGGGAGAAGACATGTAGATGGCAAATAAGCACATGAAAAGATGTGCAACATCATTAAGTATTAGGGAAATGAACATTAAAACCACAATGATATGCCACTAAAACCAGTTGGAATGGATAAAATTAGAAAGTCTTGCCCAACCAAGCAAGGATGTAGAGGAACTGTAACTCTCATGCACTGCTGATGGGAATCTGAAATTGTGCTACCACTTTGCAAAACAGTTTAACTTTTTAAGAAAGTGCCAGACACACATCTGCCACATGATACAGCCATTTTACTGGGTATTTACTCAGGATAAATGAAAGCACATGTCCACAGACTAATATTCATGGCAGCTTTATTTTTTTTATAACCCTAAACAGGAAACAAACAACTCAAATGTTTATCAGTAGTTGAACTGATAAATAAATTGTAGTATATCCATATAATTTAATATTACTCAGCAATGAAAAAGAACTACTGATACATGGAAGACCATGGACGATTCTCAAAATAAGTCGAGTGAAAAAATCCAGACTTAAATGGTTGCATTGTGTATGATCCCATTAATATAAAACTCTAGAAAAAATAATGTATAATGACGACATAGGTTAGTGATTGTCTGGTTGAGCAGGTATGGTGGGGATGAGGGAGTGGAACGAAGAGATTACAAGCGGCAGGAGACTTTTGAGGGTTATAGATATGTTCATTGTCTTGATCATGGTGATTCTTTCATGGGTGTACATATATGTCAGAACTTATCAACTTATATTATTTAAATATGTGCCATTCACTGCATGTTGATTATACCTCAATAAAGCTATTTAAAAAATTACCTAGTTTTCTTTTAAAATTGTTTGGCCTTATTGTGAAAAGAACAAATTCTCCAGCCCTAGTTCAGCTCTGTCTTGTAACATATTTAACAGTACGTGATATATTTAATACTCACAAAAGAAACTGTAAGCAGTTAGTATAGTCATTATCCTAACAAACTAAATATTCCTGACAAAGTGCAAATGTTCCTGTTTTAATTTATTTTTAATGACATGTTACATAGACTCTAAATGTCAGTCTTTGTATTTTCAAACTGGCAGAAACTTGAATGAAGTTTGCGTATAAGAGCAATCAGCTCTGATGGCAGTAGACTAAATATCAGTTTCTGAAAATAAATTTTATATGAATCTTTTCTCTATATGACTTTTATATGTTTTTAAATGTGGCACCTTTATATAAATGAATACAACTTGAACAAACAGCTATGAAACCTTAAGTTTCCAGGTTTCAACTCTTTTTACCATGTGCGTTAACAGTCTACAGCTAGATACTGTGCAAGCATCTTTGTTTTATTTTACAATAACTTACTACCCTTCTGACAAATAAATAGACAGTCATCACCATGACATGGAAATGTTAGGCATTTAGGTATATCCTGGAGTAAAATTCATGGTTCTTAAATATTGTACATGTGTGAGGATTTTGTAAGTGACTATTTGGTAAGCTACAACATTCCACTTGTTTAAGCTGTATTTGAGTGTTGATTTATAATTATAGTCTTGCTCTAGGTTTTGCTGTTTGATGGACAAGATGTTTCTGCCCATTCCTCAAGGATTCCTTCTGAATGCTGTTAACAGTATAGACTTTGGAGCCAGAATACCTGGGTTCCTATCTCAACTCTACCGCTTACTGTATGACCTTGGGCAAGTTACTTAACATCACTGAGTCTCAATTTCCTCCTCTTGAAAATGGGAAAAATATAATAACTATCTGTGATTATTTATAGTTTTAACCCATAGGGCATCTGTGATAATATACTGAAAATACCTCATAGGGTATCTGTCAGGTTTGAATGAGTTAATAAGTATAAAACAAATAGAACAGGACCTTGCATGTAGTAAGTGCTGTATAGCAACTAGCTTCCCTATTGTTATCACTTTTATTATTGTTCAGGTTGGGTTTATCTTGATTTTGAAGCAGGTTCTGGTGAAAACCAAAAATATGGCTTGTTTGGGAATGCCGTTATGTTTAGGCATTCATTTTTTTGTGTTTACAACATTCAACCTGAATTATTATGTCAATTTAGAGATTATCACACTTGGATACCATTTCTGTCCTTCCGGAGGTACTATGCTGACCAGAATTTGGTCATTGGAGAATAAAATTGAGACTGGTAAATAATGGGTTTCTTCATCTTCTAAGAATAAAACTTTTGTAACTACCAATGTTCATTTGATTTAAAAGCTTAAGGAAAAAAGACACCTTTATAAGTGAATTGCTGTGGTGTTCCAAGTATTACTTGGGTCATCAAAATTGCTGAGTGTGTTAGTGGGTAAATCTAGAGGAACTATTAGAAACTCCCAATCCAATTTTTTTCCATATTCTTTCTGCTTTTATTTCCATCTAAATATGGCTCTTTGGCTTCTTTAAATCAATGAGAAGATAAGGTCAGCTTCAGGCTGGGGGATTAGTATTTAGCCATTGTGTATACCAGCCAGGAAAGATAAAGGGATATGTTTTGAAATGGTTTATTATTAGTATATTACTTTTTAGAATGGTTTATTGTTTCTTTGTTGTCAAACTTATTCATTCTGATCTTAAAACACTCAAGCGACTCAGAAATATGTTAAGTCCAAGTCCTCTGAATTCTCCTTCCTCAACAATAACTGCTGTTAACTTTAATATATGTTGATCCAGATTTTTTTCTAAGAAGCCTAATACTTCAATTTTAAGAAAAAATGATTAATACTATACATATAATTTTATGACTATTTTTTACTTAATAGTATGTATCATATACTTCGTATATATTATATATGTATGTGCATGTATATGTATTTGTTGTTGTTGTTAGGTGCTGTCCAGTTGGTTCTGACTCATAGTGACCCTGTGCACAACAGAACGTAACACTGCCCGGTCCTGTGCCATCCTCAGAAGTGTTGCTATGCCTGAACCCATTGTTGCAGCAGCTGTGTCAATCCATCTCATTAAGGGCCTTCCTCTTTTTCACAGATCTTCTACTTTACCAAGCATGATGTCCTTCTCCAGGGACTGATCTCTCCTGATAACATGTCCAAAGTATGTGAGAGGTAGTCTCACCATCCTTGCATCTAAGGAGCATTCTGGTTGTATTTCTTCCAAGACAGATTTGTTTGTTCTTTCGGTGGTCCATGGTATATTTAATATTCTTCACCAACAGCACAATTCAAAGGCGTCAGTTCGTCTTCAGTCTTCCTTATTCATTGTCCCCCTTTCAAATCCATATGAGGTGATCTAAAACACCATGGTTTGGGTCAGGTGTACCTTAGTCCTCAAGATGACATCCTTGCTTTTCAGCATTTTAAAGAGGTCTTTTGCAGCGGATTTGCCCAATGCAATGCATCTTTTGATTTCTTAACTGTTGCTTCTGTGGGTGTTGATTGTGGATCCAAGTAAAATGAAATCCTTGACAACCTCAATCTCTTCTCCATTTATCATGATGTTGCTTATTGGTCCAGTTGTGAGGATTTTTGTTTTCTTCACGTTCAGGTTTAATCCATACTGAAGGCTGTGGTCTTTGATCTTCATCAGTAAGTGCTTCAAGTCTCTTCACTTTCAACAAGCAAGGTTGTGTCATCTGCATAACACAGGTTGTTAATTAGTCTTCCTCCGATTCTGATGCCCCATTCTTCTTTATATAGTCCAGCTTCTTGGATTATTTGCTCAGCATACGGATTGAACAAGTATGGTAAAAGGATACAACCCTGATGCACACCTTTCCTGACTTTAAACCATACAGTATCCCCTTGTTTTCTTTGAACAAATGCCTCTTGATCCATGTACAGATTCCTCGTGAGCACAATTAAGTATTTGGAATTCCCATTCTTTGCAGTGTTATCCAGCATTTGTTATGATCCATGCAACCGAATGCCTTAGCATAGTCAATAAAATGCAGGTAAACAGCTTTCTGGTATTCTCTGTTTCAGCCAGGATCCATCTGACATCAGCAATGTTATCCCTGGTACCACATCCTCTTGTGAATCTAGCTTGAATTTCTGGCAGTTCCCCGTCAATATACTGCTGCAGCCACTTTTGAGTGATCTTCAGGAAAATTTTGCTTGCATGTGATATTAACGATATTGTTCGATTATTTCCACATTTGCTGGGATCACCTTTCTTGGGAACAGGCATAAATATAGATCTCTTCCAGTCAGTTGGCCAGGTAGCTGTCTTCCAAATTTCTTGGCATAGATGAGTGAGCACTTCAGCACTGTATCCGATTGGTGAAATATCTCAATTGGTATTCTGTCGATTCCCGTAGCCTTTTTTTTCACCAGTGCCTTCAGTGCAGCTTGGATTTCTTCCTTCAGTACCATTGGTTCCTGATCATATGTTACCTCCTGAAATGGATGAACATTGACCAATTCTTTTTGGTATATTGACTCTGTATTCCTTCCATCTTCTTTCGATGCTTCCTGCATCGTTTAATATTTTCCCTGTAGAATTCTTCAGTATTGCAACTCAAGGCTTGAATTTTTTCTTCAGTTCTTTCAGTTTGAGAAATGGTGAGCGTGTTCTTTCCTTTTGGTTTTCTATCTCGAGGTCTTTCTTTGTACATGTCATCATAATACTTTGCCTTCTCAAGCCCCCCTTTGAAATTGTTTCAGCCCTTTTACTTCATCATTTTTTCCTTTTGCTTTAGCTACTCGACGTTCAAGGCAAGTTTCAGAGTGTCTTCTGACATGCATTTAGGTCTTTTCTTTCTCTGCTATCTTTTTTAATAACCTCTTGCTTTCTTCATGTGTGATGTCCTTGGTGTCATTCCACAACTGGTCTGGTCTATGGTCGTCAGTGTTCAATGCGCCAAATCTAATCTTGAGATGGTCTCTAAATTCAGGTGGTATATACTCAAAGTCGTACTTGGGCTCTCGTGAACTTGTTCTAATTTCCTTCAGTTTCAACTTGAACTTGAATATAAGTAATTTGTGGTCTGATATGTAGTTGGCCCCTGGCCTTGTTCTAACTGATGATACTGAGCTTTTCCATTGTCTCTTTCTACAGATGTAGTCATTTTGATTCGTGTGTATTCCATCTGGTGAGGTCCATGTATAGTCCCCATTTATGTTGATGAAAAAAGGTTTTTGCAGTGAAGAAACAGTCGGCCTTGCAAAATTCAGTCATTCAATCTCTGGCATCCTTTCTGTCACCAAGGCCATGTTTTCCAACTACTGATCCTTCTTTGTTTCCAACTTTTCCATTCCAGTCACCAGTAATTATCAGTGCATGTTCGATCAATTTCAGACTGCAGAAGCTGGTAAACCTCTTCAATTTCTTCATGTTTGTCCGTAGTGGTTGGTAAGTAAATTTGAATAATAGTCATATTAACTGGTCTTCCTTGTAGGCATGTGGATATTATCCTGTCACTGACAGCGTTGTACTTCAGGATAGGTCTTGAAATTTTTTTTCGAGATGAATGAAACACCATTCCTCTTCAAGTTGTCATTCCCAGCATAGTAGACCATACGATTTTCTGATTCGAAATGACCAATTCCAGCCCATTTCAGCTCACTAACGCCTTGGATATCATTGTTTATGCTTTCCATTTCATTTTTGATGATTTCCAATTTTCCTAGATTCATACTTCGCAGATTTTGTGTTCCGATTATTAATGGATGTTTGCAGCTCTTTCTTCTCATTTTGAGTCGTGCCACATCAGCAAATGAAGGTCCTGAAAGCTTGACTCCATTCATGTCATTAAGGTTGACCCTACTTTGAACAGGTAGCTCTTCCCCAGTCGCCTTTTGAGTGCCTTCCAACCTGAGGGGCTCATATTCCACTGCTATTGATAAGGTTTTCACTGGCCAATCCTTTTCAGAAGTAGACTGTCAGGCCCTTCTTCCTAGTCTGTCTTAGTCGGGAAGCTCAACTGAAACCTGTCCTCCGTGGGTGACCCTGCTGGTATTTAAATACTGGTGGCATAACTTCCAGCATCACAGCAACACCGAAGCCTCCACAGTATGACAAAATGACAGATGCATGAGGGTTATATATATATGTGTTGTTGTTAGGTGCCGTCAAGTTGGTTCCGACTCATAGTGACCCTATGATATGAACAACAGAACGAAAACAATGCCCGGTCCTGTGCAATCCTTACGATTGTTGTTGTGCTTGAGCTCATTGTTGCAGCCACTGTGTCAGTCCATCTCGTTGAGGGCCTTCCTCTTTTCCGCTGACCCTGTGCTTTTCCAGAGACGGATCCCTCCTGACAACATGTCTAAAGTATGTAAGATACAGTCTCACAATCCTTGCTTCTAAGGAGCATTCTGGTTGCATGTCTTTTAAGACAGATTTGTTTGTTCTTTTGGCAGTCCATGGTATATTCAATATTCTTTCCCAACACCACAATTCAAAGGCATCAGCTCTTCTTCCGTCTTCCTTATTCATTGTCCAGCTTTCAAATTCATATGATGCGATTGAAAATACCATGGCGTGGGTCAGGCGCACCTTAGTCTTCAAGGTGATATCTTTGCTTTTCGACACTTTAAAGAGGTCCTTTGCAGCAGATTGTCCCAGTGCAAGGCGTCGTTTGATTTCTCGACTACTGCTTCCGTGGCTGTTGATTGCAGATTCAGGTAAAATGAAACCCTTGACAACTTCAGTCTTTTCTCCGTTTATCATGATGTTGCTTATTGGTCCAGTTGTGAGGATATTTGTTTTCTTTATGTTGAAGTGCGATCCATACTGAAGGCTGTGGTCTTTGATCTTCATTAGTAAGTGCTTCAAATCCTCTTCACTTTCAGCAAGCAAGGTTGTGTCATCTGCATAACACAGGTTGTTAATGAGTCTTCCTCCAATCCTGATGCCTTGTCCTTCTTCTTATAGTCCAGCTTCTTGGATTATTTGCTCAGTGTACAGATTGAATAGGTATGGTGAAAGAATACAACCCTGACACACTCCTTTCCTGACTTTAAACCAATCAGTATCCCCTTGTTCTGTCCGAACAACTGCCTGTGGATCTATGTAAAGGTTCCTCATGAGCACAATTAAGTGTTCTGGAATTCCCATTCTCTGCAATGTTATCTAGAATTTTTATGATCCACATAGTCAATTGCCTTTGCATAGTCAATAAAACACAGGTAAACATCCTTCTGGTATTCTCTGCTTTCAGCCAGCATCCATCTGACATCAGCAATGATCTCCTCTTCTGAAACCGGCCTGAATTTCTGGAATTTCCCTGTTGACATACTGCTGCAGCCGCTCGCGAATGATCTTCAGCAAAATTTTGCTTGCGTGTGATATTAATGATACTGTTCTGTAATTTCTGCTTTCGGTTGGATCACCTTTCTTGGGAATAGGCTTAAGCATGGATCTTTTCCAGTCAGCTGGCCGGGAAGCTGTCTTCCATATTTCTTGGCATAGATGAGTGAGAACGTCCAGCACTTCATCTGTTTGTTGAAACATCTCAATTGATATTCCTTCAATTCCTGGAGCCTTGTTTTTCCCCAATGCCTTCAGTGCAGCTTGGACTTCTTCCTTCAGTATCATCAGTTCCTGATCATATGCTACCTCTTGAAATGGTTGAACATCCACTAATTCTTTCTGCTGTAATGACTCTTTATATTCCCCCATCTTTTGATGCTTCCTGCGTCATTTAATATTTTCCCTATATAATCCTTCACTATCACAACTTGAGGGTTGAATTTTTTCTTCAGTTCTTTCAGCTTGAGAAACACCGAGCGTGTTCTTCTCTTTTGATTTTCTATCTCCAGCTCTTTGCACATGTCATTATACTTTTTACTTTGTCTTTTCGAGCTGCCGTTTGAAATCTCCTGTTCAGTTCTTTTACTTCATCATTTCTTCTTTTTGTTTTAGCTACTCAATGTTTGGGAGCAAGTTTCAGAGTCTCCTCTGACATCCATCTTGGTCTTTTCTTTCTTTCCTGACTTTTCAATGACTTCTTGCTTTCTTCATGTATAATATCCTTGATGTCATTCTACAACTCATCTGGTCTTTGGTCACTAGTGTTCAATGCATCAAATCTATTCTTGAGATGATCTCTAAATTCAAGTGGGATGTACTCAATCAAGGTCATATTTTGGCTCTTGTGGACTTGCTCTGATTTTTTTCAGTTTCAGCTTGAACTTGCATATGAGCAACTGATGGTCTGTTCCACAGTTGGCCCCTGGCCTTGTTCTGACTGATGATATTGAGCTTTTCCATCGTCTCTTTCCACAGATGTCATCAATTTGATTCCTGTGTGTTCATCTGGTGAGGTCCATGTGTATAAGTTGCTGTTTATGTTGGTGAAAGAAGGTATTTGCAATGAAGAAGTCTTTGGTCTTGAAAAATTCTATCATTCGATCTCCGGCAGTCCTTCTTTGTTTCCAACTTTTGCATTCCAAACACCACTAATTATCAATGCATCCTGATTGCATGTTCAATCAATTTCAGACTGTAGCAGCTGATAAAAATCTTCTGCTTCTTCATCTTTGGCATTAGTGTTTGGTGCATAAATTTGAATAAGAGTCGTATTAACTGGTCTTCCTTGTAGGCGTATAGATATTATCCTATCACTGACGGTGTTGTACTTCAGGGTAGATCTTGAAATGTTCTTTTTGACGATGGATGCAACACCATTCCTCTTCAAGTTGTCGTTCCTAGCGTAGTAGACTATATGATTGTCCAATTCAAAATGGCCAATACCACTCCATTTCAGCTCCCTAATGCCCAGGATATCTGTGTTTATGCTTTCCATTTCATTTTTGACGATTTCCAATTTTCCTAGATTCATACTTTGTACATTCCAGGTCCCGATTATTAATGGATGTTTGCAGCTGTTTCTTCTCATTTTGAGTCGTGCCACATCAGCGAATGAAGGTCCCGGAAGCTTTACTCCATCCACGCCATTAAGGTCGACTCTACTTTGAGGATGCAGCTCTTCCCCAGTCATCTTTTGAGTGCCTTCCAACCTGGGGGGCTCATCTGACAGCACTGTATCAGACACTGTTCTGCTGCTGTTCATAAGGTCTTCACTGGCTAATGGTTTTGAGAAGTATATTGCTGGGTCCTTCTTCCTAGTCTGTCTTAGTCTGGAAGCTCAGCTGAAACCTGACTCGATGGATGATCCTGCATGTATCTGAATACTAGTTGCATAGCTTCCAGCATCACAGCAACACGCGAGCCCCCACAGTACGAGAAACTGACAGACACGTGTGTATACACACACACTAGGAGAGAGAGTGAGAGGCATCTTTTTTTTTTTATTTTTCTCTAAGTGAAAGTTTACATATCAAGTCAGTCTCTCATACAAAACCTTATATACGCCTTGCTATATACTCCTCGTTGTCCTCCCCCTAATGAGACAGCACATTCCTCTCTCCACTGTGTATTTTCGTGTCCATTCAGCCAGCTTCTGTCCCCACCTCGGCCTTCACATCTCCCCTCCAGACAGGAGCTGCACACATAGTCTCCTGTGTCTACCTGATCCAAAAAGCCCACTCCTCACGAGTATCATTTTCTATCTTATAGTCCAATCCAATCCCTGTCTGAAGAGTTGGCTTCAGGAATGGTTCCTGTCTTCGGCTAACAGAAGGTCTGGGGACCATGACCTCTGGGGTCCCTTCTGTCTCAGTCAGACCATTAAGTCTCGTATTTTTCCAAGAATTTGAGGTCTGCATCCCACTGCTCTCCTGCTCCCTCAGGAATTCTCTGTTGTGCTCCCTGTCATGGCAGTCATAGGTTGTAGCTGGGCACCATCTAGTTCTGCTGGTCTCAGGGTGAGGTAGTCTCTGATTTATGTGGCCGTTTCTGAGTCTTGAGCTCATACTTACCTTTTGTCTTTGGTGTTCTTCATTCCACTTTGCTCCATGTGGGTCGAGACCAATTGATGCATCTTAGATGGCCGCTTGCTAGTGTTTAAGACCCCAGGCACCAGTCTCCAAAGTGGGATGCAGAATGTTTTCTTCATAGATTTTCTTATGCGAATTGACCTAGATGTCCCCTGAAACCCTGGTCCCCAAACCCCCACCCCTGCTATGCTGGCCTTTGAAGCATTCAGTTTGTTCTGGAAACTTCTTTGCTTTTGGTTTAGTCCAGTTGTGATAATTGCTCCTGTATTGTGTGTTGTCCTTCCCTGCACCTAAATTAGTTCTTGTCTACTAATTAGTGAATCCTCCTCTCCCTCCTTACCTCCCTCCCTCCCCCCTCTCATAACCATCAAAGAATATTTTCTTCTCTGTTTAATCTATTTCTTGTGTTCTTATAGTAGTGGTCTCATAAAATATTTGTCCTTTTGCGACTGACAGATTTCACTCAGCATAATCCTTTTCCAGAGTCCTCCGTGGTATGAAATGTTTCACAGATTCATCGTTGTTCTTTATCGATGCATAGTATTCTATTGTGTGAATATACCATAATTTATTTATCCATTCATCTGTTCCTGGGCACCTCGATTGCTTCCATCTTTTTGCTATTGTAAACAGTGCTGCTATGAGCATGGCTGTGCATATACGTGTTCGTGTGACGGCTCTTAATTCTCTAGGATATATTCTGAGGAGTGGGATTGCTGGATCATATGGTAGTTCTATTTCTAGCTTGAGAGGCATCTTTTTTAATGCCTATACAGTGTTTTAAGGAGCCCTGGTGGCACAACAGTTAAGTGCTTGGCTGCTAACCTAAAGGTTGGCAGTTCGAACCAACCCAATGGTTCCGTGCCAGAAAGACCTGGCAATCTGCTTCCCTAAAGATTACGTACTAGGAAACCCGATGGAGCAATTAGACTTTGTGAATGGGTCACTGTGAGTCACTAATTGATTCAACGGCAACAACAACAACATACAGTATTTTAGTGAATGGGTGTGTCATAATTTATGAATCCTTTAGTAACATTTCAGTTTTTCCTAATTTTTTGCTATTACAAAGAATGCTCCTTTGAAATTCCTCATACATATAATTTTTTATTTGAGTGCTTCTTTTGGCTAAATTCCCTTAAAAAAATGTATGCTTAAAGAGTACAGACTTTTTTAAAAGTGGCAGATACTGACAATTTACAGGTGCTATGCTGAGAAACAGTTGCTTATATTTTTATAGTAGACATTGGCAGTCAGGAGCCCTGGTTGCGCAGTGGTTAGGCACTCAGCAGTTCGAATCCACCAGCCGCTCCTTGGATACTCTATGGGACAATTCTACTCTGTCTTATAGGATCACTATGAGTCGGAATTGACTCAACGGCAATGGGTTTTTTTTCTTGGCAATGGAAATGGTAGCCTTTAGTTTGCCCTCAGTTGACACCTTTCTATTAGTCTAATCATGTGTCCTGTTTCTGGAGTGACAAATATTTACATGTTTTATATGTTGTTTGTAGGTTTTCTCTTTTCAGAATAAGTCTATAGACAGAGCACAAAAAATCCAATCACAGTTTCTGAAAAAAATACAAATGCTAAAACCTTGATGATGTGAAACAAAACGAATAGCTGTTAGAAGTTGGATAGTTGTAGGGGAGGGAGGTATAGAGAGGTGGAAGAATGTATATGGGTACTGATTCCCTTATTTTACAGACTAGGGAGTCAAGAGATCCCATCTAAAGTAATGGATCAGGTAGATACCATAGTTATTACTCAGAAAAGTAATGTATTGAAGAACTAAAGATAAAAACATAACTAAGAAAAATGTTTAGTGTAAGATGTGTAGTATAAGTGATTGAAATTCTACATTTTTTTATAGCGTGGAAAACACTAGGTCGTTTTGCATTAAAAAGAAATATGTAACTAATTGAAGAAATACAGGTATAAACATATTATTTAAAGTTGTGGAGGTAACACCAAATAACAGAAGTCAGAAATGGAGATGAGGTTTTACCCAAGAAGTGGGACTGGGAATGGGAGACAGAGATACTTTTGTTTTTCATTTTATTTTCTTCTGTAGCTATTTATGGAAGTCCCTGGATGATGTAATTGGTTAAGGCCCTAGGCTGTTAACCATACTTCTGAAAAGGTCATATTTAAAACAGATATCTTAACTTGCAGTACAATATACAAAGCATTTTTTAAAATTATTTTGGAAGTTATAAAAAATAATTAATTGACTCTGTAAATTTCTTCCAAGTCTGTATATTTGTTATCTTGATTTTTATTGGCATTCAGGTGAAAAAATTTAAAGCACAACTCTTTATTCTTTGGTCAGGCACATCAAGCCCATGGCAGAGTGCTTGGCACAAAGTAAGTTTTCAACAAACGGTGGCTGTTGTTTATGAAGTTTTTGTTATTATCCATAATACAACTCAAAAGATTGTTGCCTGAATAGTAGTAAAAGAGACAAAGACATTTGATTTAGTAATATGCTTACATATTGTCTACTTCATTGATTTCTTGAGAACAACCTCTTCTGCAAGGAATTTTTTAAATAGCACCAGCTCTCTTGCCTTTTACCATTCTAAATATTGCCTTCTATTTGGCATGCTAGGTAATCCTAAGGAAAGGACACTTGTAGAACAGCAGAACAACAGAGCATCAAGTTGCTTTGAATAAACATGTCCTTTTGACTTGGATGCTTAGAAGTGGGTCCTCAAAGTGGGTCTAATCTGGCCAATTGCATTTAAAGTTTAACCAGTAAGCTAAAAACAGCTGGCTGCACATCAGTTTGTCAGGTTTCAGCTCTCAGCAAATTGCTCCTTGCTAGCATTATTAAAGTCATAAAAGATACATGATCGTGTATGGAGAAGGCATGAGGTGCCTCTGAGATTGACGTCACTCATACTTAAATTTAATCTGAGTATAATGCTGTATGCATACTGGTTGCACAAATGAAATAATGAACTGGCATATAAGTGAGCAAAGGAATGCAAGAATAAAACAAATGAGTCACAAGAAAACATGTTGATAATAAACACTAACATTTCAAAATGCCTATGGTTTTCCAAGTTATAACTATTGGAAAATTCTTAGAAATTCAATGATGAGCAATATAAACAGAAGGGGAACCAATATAATGAGAAACAAAATCAGACCAGTTTCCAAAAAGTAAAAATAGCGATAAAACCTAACTGAATGAAGTCACTGAACTTTATAAAGGCTCTTCGATATAAGAGAGGCAATCTGAAAGAAATCATGAAGGAAGAGCTTCCAGCCAAGATGGAGGAAGCCCACTATAGTCTACTTCTCTTGCTGATTAGAACTAATCACTGGACAAAATACAAAAGTAACTACTACTTCAGGACTGAAAATTACACAAAAGCAGGTGGGTGATGGAGAGGAGTCAAAACATGAAGGGGCAATTAATATGGGGGTGAATTTCCTATTTATTTTTTTTTCTCTCTCTGTTTCTTTTCTTGTGGCTTTGCCCCAGTAATGGAGCTGGGCAGCAGTGGCTCTGGCAACTGAAACTCTGACAAAAAAAATCTCATTTTTCTGGCCAGAGGAAACAAGAAGATAGGCCATGCATTCTAAAGAGTATGAGAAGCATCTCCATTTTTTTTTTTTTCCTTTTCTCTTCCCCAGCTGCTTAGTTTCCAAGCTGCAGCCGCAGCAGCAGTGCAGGCAGCCATAATACTCCAAGGGAAACCCTATCTTCCTTCACCTGTGGGCTGGAGAGAAAATCCCAGAGAAGAAAGATCTGGAGAAACGTATCCCCTAGTTTTGTGTATTACTGGCACAAGTACTGGGTTTGTGCATGCACAAGACAGACCTAAAACAGCAAAGCAAAGGCTTTGAGAACCCACCTTAAATTAGAACTGCCTCTCAGAGAAGGTGAGAAGGATCTTGCTGTCTGGACCTTACTTGACCTGACTGCTTGCTATTCTTCAGAGGATTATGGTAGGACATAGGGCTCACAGTATATACAGCATAACATTTACAATGTCTCGGATATAATACAAAGTTATGCAACATACAAAAAACCAAAAAAAAGGAAAATAAAACCAATTCTCAAGGCAAAGACAACAAATGCTAACCCCAGAGTCACCCAGATTTTGAAATTATCAAAGACTTTAAAGCAGCTATTATGACAATTTTCCATGGCGTAAAGATGAACACACTTGAAATGTAAAGAAAGATAGAAGTTCTCAGCAAAGAAATAGAAACTATAAAAAACAACAAAATGGAAATTTTAGAACTGGAAAACATAATACCCGAGACAAAAAATTAACTGGGTAGTCTCAACAGCAGAATGGAGTAACAGAGTAAAGTGTCAGTAAACATGAAAATAGATCAGTAGGAATTATCCAGTCTTAAGAACAGAGGGAGAAAAAGATTGGGGGCAAAAAAATGAACAAAATCTAAGAGGCCTGTGGTATAATATTAAAAGGTCTAACTTTTTTTTTTAAATATTCGTTTATTTTAGCTTCATTTTACAACAGAGGTGTCTTGTCCACCTTTTTTTTTTTTTAATTTTTATTGTGCTTTAAGTGAAAGTTTACAAATCAAGTCAGTCCCTCATACAAAAATTTATATACAACTTGCTGTATACTCCTAATTGCTCTCCCCTTAATGAGACAGCACACTCCTTCCCTCCAGTCTCACTTTTCATGTCTGTTTGGAAAAGGTCTAACTTTTGACACTTTATTGTGTATTTCTTGCTGGTACCAGAACTCGGTCACTTCAACTTTCATTAGATCTGCAGTTAGTTTGGATCACATAAAGACTTAACAAACTGGCTTTAGCTCTATTGCCTAGAGTTTCAGATCTGCTAAAGGGAAAGTAGTGGAGGTGGCACTTGGAAGAATAAGAGATAATATTGGTTGGGATCCTTATCTGATTATGGGGGCAACATCAAAGCTAAAACACTATTCCAGCCTTGGCACCCAATTAAAATGATGCTGTCATTTGAGATTACACCATATTGAGATCTAAAGGACCAAAGCTATTAAGAGGGCAGAAGTAGCAATAATTGACAGAAACAAAAAAGGAAAATTCAACATAAAAATTCCCTAACCATGAAATTGCCTCATGTTCTCAAGAAAGTAGTATTCATTTGCTATGTATATGCTGTTTCTAGCTGTCATAGAGCAATGCCATATTCACCTAAATTGTAGGTACCCTACAGGTAGCCATTTGTGGAATACAAGTTGCTTACTGCAATTCTAAGTTTGTACCTGTGACAGCCTAATTCTCACTGCAGAAATTTAGGAGTTGAAAAACACCTGAAATCTTTTAATACATTCTCTTGCTATTTTTTTTTCTTGCTACTATAGAAAATTGTATATTAGTAAAAGATATAGACTCCACCCTAAAGGGTTTAACTCTGATGAAGGAAACAGTAAATGTGTACTGGATTTGCCCACTTACATGTCAAACTTATGTTGTTGCTAGTTGTCATCGAGTAGGCTTTGACTCATGGCAACCCCATGTAGAACAAAAGAAAATGTTGCATGGTCCTGTGCCATGTTCATAATCTTTGGTGTGTTTGAGTCCATTATTGTGGCTGTTGTGTCATTTCATCCCATTAAGTATTTCTTGTGTTTTTGATGGCCCTCTACCAAATATGTCCTTTCCCAGGGATTGGTCTTTACCAATGAATTGTAAACTTAGCATGACTAAAATAACTCCCTCATCTATCCAGCTCAATAAATGGCACTCCCATTCTTCCAATTCCTCAGGGAAAAAAATTTTGGAGTCGTAATTGACCTCTTTCCTACCCCATACTCAATCTATCAGGAAATCCAGTCCATTTTTCTAATTATATCCAAACCAGGTGTTACAAGTGGTTTGCACTCAACCACTTACCTAAAGGTTGGTTTGAACCTACCTGGTGGACTATGGAAGACCTGGCAATCTGGTTAAGATTATCCCAAGAAATATGAGGCCAAGAGACAGAAAGGGTCACATAAACAAGAGACTCCATCAGCCTGAGACCGGAAGAACTAGATGGTGCCCAGCTACCAGCAATGACTGTCCCGACAGGGAACACAAGAGAAAATCCCTGATGGTAAAGGAGAAAAGCGGGATACAGACTTCAGATTCTAGGAAAAAGACCAGACTTAATGGTCTAAATGAGACTAGAGGGAACCCAGAGGACATGGCCCCAAACTCTCTGTTAGCCCAAAGCTAAAACCATTCCCAAAGCCAACTCTTCAGACAAAAATTAGACTGGACTATAAGACATAAAATGGTACTGGTAAGGTGTGTGCTTCCTAGTTCAAGTAGACACATGAGGCTATGTGGACAGCTCCTGTTTGGAGGTGAGATGAGAAGGCAGAGGGGGACAGGAGCTCGTTAAATGGACATGGGAAATACAGGATGTAGAGGGTGAGTATGCTGTCACATTATAGGGAGAGCAACTAGGGTCACATAACAATGTATGTGTAAGTTTTTGTATGAGAAACTGACTTGAATTGTAAGCTTTTACTTAAAGCACAATAAAGAAAAAAAAAAAGATTATAGCCAAGAAATCCCTATGGAGCAGTTCTACTCTGTAACACAAAGGGGTTTCCATGAGTAGGAATCAACTTGATGGCAGCAAGTTTTTTGTTTTTTTTACTATTTCTTACCACCTTCACCACTTCCCAGCTGGTTCAAGTCTGCCTTTGACCTTGATTATCTACTAGGTATTTACCCAAGTGAAATGAAAATCTATATTCATATGGAAACCTCTGTGTGAAAATTTATAAGGGCTTTGTTCATATTCACTAAAATCTAGAAACGATCCAAATATTCCTAACCAAACCAAACCCATTGCTGTCAAGTCGTTTCCAACTGATAGTGACCTTATAAGGACAGAGTAGTATTGCCCCATAGGGTTTCCAAAGAGTGGCTGGTGGATTTGAACTGCCGATATTTTGGTTAACAGCCAGACTCTCAACCACTGCACTACCACCCACTCAAAAACACACTGCCACTGAGTCGATTCTGACTCATGGCGACCCTATAGGACAGAGTAGAACTGCCCCATAGAGTTTCCAAGGAGCGCCTGGCGGATTCAAACTACCAGGGCTCCCAAATGTTCCTACACAGCAAAAAAAAAAAAAAGACACTATTGATACACTACATACATGAATCTCAGATGCATTATGTTAAGTCAAAGAAACCAGATCAAAAAGTTACATACGGTATGAGTCCATTTATATGACATTCTGTAGAAGGAAAACTACAGAGATAGAAAACAAATCAGTAGTTGCCAGGGGCTGAAGTTGGGGAAAAGGTTAACAATAAAGCTGCATGGGGAAACTTTTGGTTTGATGGAGCTATTTTGATAACGGTGATTACCGAACTGTATGCATGTCTCAAAACTTGAGGAATCATACACTAAGGAGGGTGAATCCTACTGTATGTAAATTATACCTCAATTTAGAAAAAGAAGGAGATGAATGCGTTATTACTAATAGCAAAAGATGGGTTGTGCTGGTCAGAGTTCAGTGCAGGAAACAAAAACTACTCTAGATATTTTAAGCAGGAAGGAATTTAGCACTAGGAATTAAACTTTGGAAGGGCTGAGGAAGTAGGTTCTAAGTTGGACCTTTGGCAGTAACTTCAGAACAATACGTATAGAATATAGTAGAAGAGCAATACTCTGAGGCCATCATTGGAGCTATACTGGAATCAGAAGCAATGCATCTAAACACCCGGAAAGCTGCAAAATAGATTCCCATCAATGAGATCTAGGGTTTAGGAAGCCAGATGAACAAGTCACTTCGGCTGCTGCCACAACTCTTTCTTTATACTCAGAAAGCTGAAAAGTGTACCTTAGGGTGTTGTTGCTAGAGAGAATCCTCATGTTTTCACCAGGGTCCTTGCTAGCAGAGACAAGCAAAAAGGAAGCCTCCAAAATCGTGTGAAATAGGCAGAACTTGATTCACATCAAGAGCATTGGCTGCAAGGGAGTCTGGAATATATGATTCTTAACTTCCCAAATTTTACAATTAAATGGAGAGTAAGATGGAGGTTGGGTGAGTCAAAAATCAATAGTACAGCATCTAAATTTCCATGATTTAGGGACTATTTAAATAAACTATGGTATGTGTGATGGTTAAGGTTGTGTGTCACCTTGGCTGGGCAGTGATTCCAAACTGTGATTGTCAGTTATGTAATGATGTAATTTGCCAGTCCACACCTTGTCAACTTGGCACCTGTACACATCTCCTTAAACCGTATGTAATCTCTAAAGACAGGTATAGTCATACTTGCACCTAACATAATAATCTAACATCCATGCAACCAAAAATGAGCTAGCCTTGTTTACATCCTATGATCATTAAAGTTATGTGTGAGCTTGGCTGCGCCATGATTCTCAGTGGTTTGGCAGTTATGTTGTAGTTTGGCAGTTGTATGATGATATGATCACTTCCATGATGAGATTTGAGATAATACAGTCACCTCCATGATGGGATCTGCTGTGAGCACCCAGTCAGTTGAAAGGGAGTTTCCTTGGGAGTGTGGCCTATATCAAATATATAAGTGGACTTTCTGTCAAGGCTCTTGGGCTTTTGCTTGCTATGGATCCTGCAGCTGGCTCCTGTTCATCTATCCTCCGGTTCTTGAGACATGAGCTAGCAGTTTACTTGCTGTCTTGCTTGCTGATCTTGGGATTCATCCATCTTCACAGCCCATGAGCAAGAGGTCTGCTGTCTGACCTGCCAATCTTGGGTTCTCCAGCCCCTGCAGCTATGTGAATCAGAAGCTTCTGTCCTGACCCATGGACTTATGACATTCCAGCCTCTACCTCCACATGAGCCATTTCCTTAATATAAATCACTCTGTGTATTTAAAGGGTTAATTGGTTTTGCTTCTCTAAGAACCCAGCCTAAGACACATATTTTATAAGTGAAGAATACAAAAATATTTGATGCATACTTAGAAGGAAGAAGTACTCATAACAGTTACAGTCCATATTTCTGCAACGGGTCACATGATTGTAACTGGTATTTAGAACTACCTTCTTCCACCACTCATTCCATATTCCCTTTACTCCTGGCAATCACCTCAGTTGGTTGTGGTTCTTTGCCTGGTGGGGTGACCCAAATTTTCATTCCTGAAGGGTTTTCCATTAGTAGTCATGTCGGAATTAGGTTGCTGTAGTTTTCCATTGACTTTAATCATAGGGCATGGTAGTACTAAGAGATGCCCTAAGAGATCTCCTGTATTCCAGACATACTCTTTTTTACCTCTGTTATGCAAAATAAATCCTATTTCCCCTTGATAGCCAGGGTCAGTCACACCAGCCAATATGGTAACTCCTTTCTTTGCCTGTTAATCCAGGGGCACGAGGAGCCTAAAGTGGCCGGGTGGCATTCTTAACTTCCATTTCAGTGGAATCTGTGTTGTGTCTCCAGGTGAGACCATTTGTCCTTTGGAACTAAGACCTCTAGACCCACAGTGCATAAGGGCACAGGGACAAGGAACAAAAATTTTATGTAATGGATTGGATTGTGTCCCCCAAAAATATGTGTCAATTTGGTTAGGCCCCGTGTGGTTGTCCTCCATTTTGTAATTTTCCTACATTTTATAAATCATAGTCTCTGCCTGTGGTTAAAGAGGATTACGGTGGGATGTAACACCCTTGCTCAGGCCACGTCACTGATCCACTGTAAAGGGATTTTCTGTGGGGTGTGGCCTGTACCACCTTTTATCTCTCAAGAGATAAAAGGAAAGGGAAGCAAGCAGAGAGTTGGGAACCTCATACCACCAAGAAAGCAGCACCAGGAGCAGAGCACGCCCTTTAGACCTGAGGTTCCTATGCAGAGATGCTCCCAGACCAAGGAAGACTGATGACAAGGACCTTCCTCCAGAGCTGACAGAGAGAGAAAGCCTTTTCCTGGAGCTGACGCCCTGAATTTGGACTTGTAGCCTACTAGACAGTGAGAGAATAAATTTCTCTTTGTTAAAGCCATCCACTTGTGGTATTTCTTTTATAGCAGCACTAGATGACTAAGACCCTAGGGGTAATAGTGAGTGGTGCCACTTCCACATCCCACTCTTTGATTCCTGGAACCATGAATTCTGACACAGGAGAAATAGCACCATATATTGGATGCCAGTGCACACATACAAGGAAGAAATACTCAACAGTTACATTGCCCGAACCCTGCAAAGTGTTGCCACCTAGCTGATGCCGTAATTGTATCTTTAGAGGGCCATTCCATAATTCCATGGCGCATCTGGCCATTTCTCCTTCCCAGCAAGGTGAACAGCCAAGTGCACTGCTCAGAGTTCTGCCCAGAAAGGGGCTGTAGTACTGCTGCTGTCCACTTTTGAGTGGTGCCTACGTATCGCACGGAACAATCTGTAAACCAGGCATGAGTTTTCTCTTCCTCACTCACCTGATCATAAGGAATTCCCCATGAGGCCATAGATGCAGACTAGAAGAGGGCAGATAATGTGACAGGAGTGGAGACCGTGGGCATTTGGGCCACTTCTCATGCAACTTACTTGTGCCTTCAGGTTGTGCTTGAGCCCTATCTCGTATATCGCTTCCATTTAATGATGGAGTGCTGCTGTGCACATCCAACTTTATGGCTCTGTGGGTCAGACAACACCCAATTCATGATGGGCAGCTCAGGCCATATGGTGACTTGGTGGCCCACGATTAAGCTTTCAGTCTCTACTAAGGCCCAGTAACAAAAAGGGCAAGCTGTTTCTGAAAAAAAAAAGAAAAAAAACCAAACTCATTGCCATCAAGTTGATTCCGACTCATAGTGACCCTATAGGATAGAGCAGAACTGGTTCATAGGGTTTCCAAGGAGAGGCCGGTGGATTCAAACTGCTGACCTTTTGGTTAGCAGCCAAATGCGTACCCACTGTGCCACCAGGGCCCTAAAAGAAGAGTTCCTGAAAAGGAGAATAGTTATCTGCAGAAGATGGCAGCGTTTTACTCCAAAATTAAAGGTTTGCGCTGTCATTCATCAGTAGGGGCCTGCTAAAAACTCCAAACAGCATCTCTATCTGCCACCGACACTTTAAGCACCATTGGATCAGCCAGATCATACGGCCCAAGTGGCAGAGTGACTTGCGCGGTAGCATAAACTTGTTGCAGAGCCTTCATTGGTTCTGGGCCCCACTCAAAACTAACAGCTTTTTGAGTTGCTTAATAAATAGGCTGGAGCAGCACAACCAAAAGAGGGATATTTGTTGCCTCTAAAATCCAAAGAGGCCCACCTGGCATTGTGCCTCCTTTTAGTTGTAGGAGGAGCCAGGTGTAACAATGTATCCTGCCCTATAAAAAATATATTGACATGCCCCAGACCACTGGCCTCCTAGAAAATTCACTGAGGTAGAAGATGCCTGGATTTTTATGGAATTAGTTTCCCAACCTCTAGCACGCAAATATAGAAGACTTGGTGGCACAGCGGCTAAGCATTCAGGCTGCTAACCAAAAAGTCACCACTTCAAATCCACCACCCGCTCCTTGGAAACCCTGTGGGGAAGTTCTGTTCTGTCCTATAGGGTCGCTACGAGTCAGAATCGACTCAACAGCCATGAGTAACGGGAAGCACACAAATGTGTAGCCAATAAGAACAGAGTCATTAAATACTACTGCAAGAAACTAAAAAGGACCTACTTAAGTGGAAAAACATACCTTGCTCATGGATAGGAAGACTTCACATAGTAAAAATATCTATTCTACCAAAAGCCATCTATACATACAATACACTTCCGATCCAAATTCCAATGACATTTTTTAATGTGATGAAGAAACAAATCACCAACTTGACATGGAAGGGAAAAAAGCCTCGGATAAGTAAAGCACTACTGAAAAAGAAGAAGAAAGCGGGAGGCCTCACTCTACCTGATTTTAGAACCTATTATATAGCCACAGTAGTCAAAACAGCCTGGTACTGGTACAACAGGCACATAGACCAATGGAAGAGAATTGAGAACCCAGATATAAATCCATCCACATATGAGCAGCTGATATTTGACAAAGGCCCAGTGTCAGTTAATTGGGGAAAAGATAGTCTTTTTAACAAATGGCGCTGGCATAACTGGATATCCATTTGCAAAAAAATGAAACAGGACCCATACCTCACACCATGCACAAAAACTAACTCCAGGTAGATCAAAGACCTAAACATAAAGACTAAAACGATAAAGATCATGGAAGAAAAAATAGGGACAACCTTAGGAGCCCTAATACAAGGCATAAACAGAATACAAAACATTACCAAAAATGACGAAGAGAAACCAGATAACTGGGAGCTCCTAAAAATCGAACACCTATGCTCATCTAAAGACTTCACCAAAAGAGTAAAAAGACTACCTACAGATTGGGAAAGAATTTTCAGCTATGACATCTCCGACCAGCACCTGATCTCTAAAACCTACATGATTCTGTCAAAACTCAACCACAAAAAGACAAACAACCCAATCAAGAAGTGGGCAAAGGATATGAACACGCACTTCACTAAAGAAGATACTCAGGCAGCTAACAGATACATGAGAAAATGCTCTCAATCATTAGCCATTAGAGAAATGCAAATTAAAACTATGACAAGATTCCATCTCACACCAACAAGGCTGGCATTAATCCAAAAAACACAAAATAATAAATGTTGGAGAGGCTGCGGAGAGATTGGAACTCTTATATACTGCTGGTGGGAATGTAAAATGGTACAACCACTTTGGAAATCTATCTGGCGTTTTCTTAAACAGTTAGAAATAGAACTACCATACAACCCAGAAATCCCACTCCTCGGAATATACCCTAGAGAAATAAGAGCCTTCACACGAACAGATATATGCACACCCATGTTTATTGCAGCTCTGTTTACAGTAGCAAAAAGCTGGAAGCAACCAAGGTGTCCATCAACGGATGAATGGTTAAATAAATTGTGGTATATTCACACAATGGAATACTATGCATCGATAAAGAACAGTGACGAATCTGTGAAACATTTCATGACATGGAGGAACCTGGAAGGCATTATGCTGAGTGAAATTAGTCAGAGGCAAAAGGACAAATATTGTATAAGACCACTATTATAAGATCTTGAGAAACAGTATAAACTGAGAAGAACACATACTTTTGTGGTTACGAGGGTGGGAGGGAGGGAGGGTGGGAGAGGGTTATTTACTGATTAGGTAGTAGATAAGAACTACTTTAGGTAAAAGGAAGGACAATACTCAATACACAGAAGGTCAGCTCAGCTGGACTGGACCAAAAGCAAAGAAGTTTCCAGGATAAACTGAATGCTTCAAAGGTCAGTGGAGCAAGGGCCGGTGTTTGGGGACTATGGCTTAAGGGGATTTCTAAGTCAATTGGCAAAATAATTCTATTATGAAAACATTCTGCATCCCACTTTGAAATGTGGCGTCTGGGGTCTTAAATGCTAACAAGCGGCCATCTAAGATGCATCAGTTGGTCTCAACCCACCTGGATCAAAGGAGAATGAAGAACACCAAGGTCACACGATAACTATGAGCCCAAGAGACAGAAGGGGCCACATGAACCAGAGACTTACATCATCCTGAGACCAGAAGAACTAGATGGTGCCCGGCCACAACCAATGACTGCCCTGACAGGGAGCACAACGGAGAACCCCTGAGGGAGCAGGAGATCAGTGGGATGCAGACCCCAAATTCTCATAAAAAGACCAGACTTAATGGTCTGACTGAGACTAGAGGAATCCCGGCGGTCATGGTCCCCAAACCTTCTGTTGGCCCAGGACAAGAACCATTCCTGAAGACAACTCATCAGACATGGAAGGGACTGGACAATGGGTTGGAGAGAGACGGTGATGAAGAGTGAGGTACCTGTATCAGGTGGACACTTGAGACTGTGTTGGCATCTCCTGTCAGGAGGGGAGATAGGAGGGTAGAGAGGGTTAGAAACTGGCAAAATTGTCACAAAAGGAGAGGCTGGAAGGGCTGACTCATTAGGGGGAGAGTAAGTGGGAGTATGGAAAAAAAAAAAATAAGGTGTATATAAGCTTATATGTGACAGACTGACTTGATTTGTAAACGTTTACTTAAAGCTCAATAAAAATTATTAAAAAAAAAACAAACAGAGTCATTGACACTTCTTCTTACTAGGTCCAGTCAGCATAATGTCATCAATATAATGGACCAATATGACATCTTGTGGAAGAGAAAGCAGATCAGGATCTCTGCAGACTAAATTATGACATAGGGCTAGGGAGTTGATATACTGCTGAGGTAGGACAGTAAAAGTGTATTGCTGATGTTTTCCCAGCTGGAGGCAAACTGCTTCTGGTGTTCTTTTGAACCTGGAATGGAGAAAAAGGCATTGGCTAGCTCAATAGCTGAATACCAGGTACCAAGAGAGATATTAATTTACTCAAGCAGTGAAACCTTTTCTGAAACAGCAGCTGCACTTGGTGTTAAATTTACAGTAATCCACTGTCATTCTCCAAGATCCATCTGTTTTGTGCACGGGCCAGATAGGTGAGTTAAATGGAGATGTGGTGTGAATCACCATCCTTGCATCCTTCAGGTCATTGATGATGGCAGTGATCTCTGCAGTTCCTCTGGAATGCAGTATTGTTTTTTGTTTACTGTTTTCCTAGATGGGGGCACTTCTAATGGCTTCCACTTGGCTTTTCCTACCAGAATAGCCCTTACTCCGCTTGTTAGGAATCCAAAGTGGGGGTTCTAATAGTTGCTGAGTATATCTATTCCAATTATGCATTCTGGAGCTGGGGAAATCACTGCTGGATGGGTTTGGGGACTCACTAGACCCACTGTGAGATGAACCTGAGGTGTGAGTCCGTTAATAACCTGACCTCCATATGCCCCCACTCTGACTGGTGAGTCACATTGCTGTTTTCGGTCTCCTGGAATTAGTGTCAGTATCCAGTATCCAGTAATCCCCCCAAAATGTGGTTAATTCCTTTTCCTCAATGAACAGTCACTCTCATAAAAGGTCATAGATCCCACTGGGGAAGGCTGTAAGAAAGATTAACAGTATAAATTCTTGGCAGTGTAGTGGGTCTTTCCTCAAGGAAACCTGGCCTCCCCTTCATTCAAGGGATTTGGGGTTTATAAACAGGCTCAAGTCTGGGAATTGATTGAGGGGCCATGACTGTATTCTAGCGGTTCGAGTTAGACTGCCATTCACTTTACCTGGAATTCTTCTGCTTGTACAGATCAAGTAAATGTTTTAGTAGATTTCCCATCTATTTCACTCCTAGGGATACCAGGACTAGGTAGCCAACACCAGAAGTTCGTGTGAATCATACTATTCCAATTACTGCTTTAACTCTGCTGTCCATTATGGTAACCACACCCACCTTTCTTTGTCAATTGGGTGCCACCACTTGGCCCATACCACCATGGGGTCCAATCAGCCCCATTATAGTTACGTGTCTTAATTAAGTTAGGGCAGTTTCCACTGTCAAATCTGACTTAGCAATCAGAGCATTCTTCAAGGATGTGGGGGCTCCTTTCACAAATTTGTCCTCACAGTTGTAGAAAAAGGTGTGTGTCCTCTGGGCATTCCATACATGGGTCTGTGGGTCTAATCAGATAAATCCACTCTAGCATGCCAATTTCCCTGAGCCCTTGGATACCTTCTACAGTATACCAAGGTGGACCCATATCAATAAACTCAGACTGATCCATCTTTGTGTTCCTTGCACAATTACCCCATACCCTTAATAGCCATTCCTATACATATTCCTCAGGTTTCTCTTTGTACATATTAGAAAATCCAAGCAGTTCTTTTGGAGTATAGTGTACCTTCTCCTAGATCACACTTTTACTTCACCTTTTGGGGCTCGTTGGGACTTAAGCCTAGTTATAGGTCTAAAAAAACAAAACTCATTGATGTCAAGTCAATACCAACTCATAGCCACCTCACAGGGCAGAGTAGAGCTGTTCCATAGGGTTTTCAAGAAGCAGCTGGTATATCTGAACTGCCAACCTTTTGGTTAACAGCTAATCTCTTAACCACTGGACCGTCAGGGCTCTGTTATAGGTCTAGAAGCCAAAATTGGTGGTGGGAATGTGTTTTGAGAACATTCAGCATTGTCTTGTAAAGCATCTGCTTCAGGCAATGCCCCAGGCAGTGACTCAGACAAAGACTCTTAAGACACAGCTGGGTTAATCTCATTAGATTGGGGTGGAGGGGCTAATGGTTTACTTGGGAGTGTGGCTTAGCAGACATACATGGAATAATATCTTTAGTTGGGAGTGAGAGGGCTGGTTCTGTTGGCAGGAGTGGTTCAATGGAAATTAGGGGCTCAGTGTCCCCAGCTTCCTAATTATCTGCCCATATGTCCACATCCCAATTTTCAGGATCCCATTTCTTCCCAGTCAGTGCCCTTACTTTAACTTCAAACACCACTGGAGTTTAGGACTTGGGTTAGTGTTGTAATTCACCCACTCTTATAATAAGACTCTGGGTTTGGTTTTTGGCAATAACAGCTCTGTTCCTACAAGAAATAAGACTTTCTTTCGAGGCAGAAGTGGAAACTTTGAGGTGGTTTATGCAGCACTTAAGCTTTGACTCTGAAGTCCTGAGCTTTCTCTTTCTTTCACCAGTTTGTCTAGCAAAAGTAGGATCAACCAACCAGCTTCCTTATACTTCTCATTATGACACAATTGTAGAAAGGAATCAAACATGTGATCACCCAGAGCCTCACCTTTCACCAATACCTGATCTATTAATAGGTGGTGATATTTTGTGTATTTGAATTGTCACCTCATGCCATGGATTAGCAATGCCCTCTTTACTACTGGAAGCAGCGTCATCAACATCTTTAAGACTAACTAGACTCAAGAACCAATTTAGAAAACACCCTTACAATTTTGTTTCTCTACAACCACTCTCGGTACCAAATGTCTTACGCACTATACCATCAGGGCTCTGTTATAGGTCTAGAAGCCAAAATTGGTGGTGGGAATGTGTTTTAAGAATGTTCAGCATTTTCTTGTCATCTGAATGCCAAGTTCTATAGGGAGTGCCAGGTTCTATAGGGAAGCAAAACCGGTGAAGATATATATATATAGAGAGAGAGAGAGATTTATATCAAGGAAATAGTTCACACAGTTGTAGAGGCTGGCAAGTCCCAGATACATAGGTTAGGCATCAGGTTGGAAGCTTCTCCTGAGTCATGTAGCTGCAGGGGCTGATGAACCCAAGATCGGCAGGTCGGACGGCAGGCTGCCAGCTCACAGGCTGTGGAGGCTGATGAATCCAAAATCGGCAGGTAAGACGGCAAGCCACTGGCTCAAGTCTCAAGAACTGGAGGTCAAATGGTGATGATCTGGGTGCAGGATCCAGAGCAAGCAAATGTGCTTTGCCAGAATATCCATATATATATATTTTGGATGCTGGCCACACCCCTTAGGAAACTTCCCTTACCACTGATTGGCTGATCATATCACATAACATAGAGAATGACTTCAGGTGGCCCTCTATATTCACAGGTTCCACATCCATGGGATCAACCAACTGCGGATCGTTTGGGCATTGTTCACTGTGTGTCTCATTCATTTGCTATTTATGTGTGTGCACCCTTTTTTTTCTTATCATTATTCCCCAAGTAATACAGTACAGCAACTACTTACGTAGCATTTACATTGTATTAGGGATTATAAGTAATCTAGAGATGATTTAACGTATATGGAGGATGCACGTAAGTTATGTGCAAACACTACGCCGTTTTATGTAAGGGACTTGAGCATTTGTGGATTTTGGTATCCGTGGGGAATCCTGGAATCAATCCCCCATGGATACAGAGGGACAACTGTCCATCATTACATAACTGACAAACTTCATCATTACATAACTGACAAACTATACCATTACATAACTGCCAAACCACTGGTGGGGGTTTTTTAAGCTAGAGTGTAATTGTACTCTGGGGTATAGGTTAATAAATTCATGTTATTTAAATGTCAAACTCTTAAATTTAGCCTGTACCAAAGCCAATATCTATATTGCAGTTTCTGTATTTTCTGCTTTTAAATTTGTGCCACAAACATTGCTATTTCTTGAAAGTAGTTAAATAACCTCTCTTTTGCAAAATTAGTTTGGAAGATTACACAGCAAGTTAAAATTCCTAATGTCTATCCAAAATACCGTTCACAAATTTAGAATAACAAGAATTTTTCCCAAAATGACAAAAATGTAAAAGATGGAGGAGGGGGAAATCAGCTACAAATGAACAATCAAGTTCATATAGAATCTGACAAATGTATAGCAGAACACAACCTTCAGCTCTTGACTGTGAAATCGAAATTCTGCCTACCTAATGGTGTATGAAATCATTGGCTTTCTTAGAGGAATGACCTAGTGGCATTCTGTTAGATATCACCTGCTAGAAATTGCTTGTGTTTGTCCATGCTCCTCTGGGTACATACACATACAGGTATAAAGGTTTGAATAGGCTCATTGAAGACTACAGCTTCAGGGAGAAGTACTTTAGGTTGTGAACACAAACCTTGTGTTAAGTTCTCTCTTTTCCCACCCCACAAAATAAAGTTTAACTTATAAAGCATTTTAAAATAACATATTTTATTTTAAAGTATACAAGCAATACAATTACAAGTGAATTGCCTCAAAGCTGAATGAGCCAGATTTCCTCTAACAGATTTTAATTATTTTTATAGTTTTTCCCAAATGAAGACTCAACAATGGCCGTTTTAAGTAAACTAAAGCAACTTTTTCATCTTCATTGCAAGCTTCAGGCCCTAAACAAAGCTGGGTAGTACACTGCTTAATTTTCAAATTGGATTTTTCATTATGTTTTATGATAACTTTTTATTTTTATCAAGTTGCATCTCAACCTTCTGTTTGGATTCAGGAAGATTTATGGCAAATGATCTGGGTGCTTATTTGGACAAACAAATGCAATAAATCAGTTTATTGTTTCAATAAAATGTTATTAATAGAACACATTTTTCTGTTCAATATTATGTTATCTTTAAAATTAAGCAGAACATTAGTGGCAATGAAACTAGTTTCAATCAATACATTCCTGTAATGAAACCTATTGTATGAGAAACTTTTCTTTTTAAGGAAGAAAAATGCTCTTAGCACAATTACCAAGCTCTTTTTTCTCTAGAGATGGTGTTTCGCAGCTTCTAAGAAGTATTTGGTAAGATTTCTTTGTGTTTGTTTTATTGTCAAGAAAGTGGTTTCTTAAAAGTTACCTCACAGCAGTTAGAGCCTGAATATGCCTTGAATTTTTTTTTTTTTACTAGAGGAATTTAGTTGACATTTGACCTGGCAGGAATCCTAAGCATGTGCCTCATTGAAATTGAGGTTAGAGAGGATTTTAAGAAAGGCAGAGCCGCTGCCAACACCCAGGAGTACAAGAATTGGCGATTTCTCTTTTGATCTTACAGAATTTCTGGTTGAATTTCTTAGTAGATAAAAAATAAAGCAAAACCCGTTGCCATCCAGTCAATTTCAACTCATAGTGACCTTATAGGACAGAGTGGAAATGCCCCATAGGGTTTCCAAGGAGCGGCTGGTAGATTCAAACTGCTGACCTTATGGTTAGCAGCCAAACTCTTAACCACTATGTCACCAGGAGTCCTAATGGATGAAATACGAGTAATAATCAGATAAGGAAGCTATGTATGGACTTTAATGTTTCAAAACTCATGTAATAATGCACATTCACTGGGATTAGGGCCCTGATTAAGACCCTTAGTCACCTGCCATACTCCCACTTGAAATTTTAGAACAATATTAAAAATGCAAGATGATTGAAATCACATATTGGAATTTCAGTCTTAGGAGACCTAACCGATCACCTTGAAAAACAGAACAGGCTAGCAGTTTGTTTCTATTGCTATGTAGACAGCAAAGTGGTTTTAGGGGAGGCTACTATTTAATAGCTATGGCCTGGAAATTAAAAATCTTTGAATTTCAATTGCACACATTTTTAAGTGAAAAACTTAAAAAATTACTTGGGCTTGATACATTGTATTGTTGTCCTGGCAGCTCAATGAACATGGGACTTGTTAGAGTGTCAGAGTTCCAGTTTGCTCCCGTAATTCTGCCTTTTCATACAAATGTAAGAAAAAGAGATATTACTTTGATTTGGTTGTCAATAAATTATCAGGTTGTTATTCTGAGAGTTGAGATTTATGTTAAGATGAAAAATATGTATAAAAATCTAAGCCATCATAAGCATTCTGTTGAATTAGAATTGGATTTTGTAAAGATGGCTCTGAATAGGATTTTGTAAAGATGGCTCTGAGGTGGTGTCAGACCTCCAAACCCACAGGGGGAAAGGAAAACCAAGATCAACAGCCCAAGGCTGACTCCTATGAGGCGGAGGTCAGACATGCTTTCTCTCCCTGCCATCTCTACCAATTCTGACACCAACTGTTACTTCCAAAGTACTCTATACTGGGTTCGATACTTCATTGCAATGATCACACAGAACTCACAGACCGTACTCACAATTTGAGGGTTTCTTAGGGAAGTAACTGTTACAGTTGAGGCTCAGGAATTCTCAGGATACAGTTCTTCCATCAGGATAGCCTCTTCCAAGTTGTGCTCGTAGGTGTGCCTCTCCCTGGCCCTCAGTCCCTGCCTAGAGGCACTCAGCTTTCTCTTTCCATGGGCCGGGAAGCCCACCATCCTGTCTCCTGGTGCCAGGTCTCTACTGCCACCACTTCTCACCATCTTCAGGGTTACAGCTTGCTCACTCTCAACCTTCTGCTTCCAGGAGCTTCCCAGTGCAGTGATCCCAGGTCCAAAGGACATGCTCTCTGCTCCTGGCTGTTCTTCCTTTTTGGTGGTAGGATCCTCTTATCTGCTCTGGTTCTCTTTTAAAGCAAAGCTGACCAGTCCCTTTGGTGGGCTACAATTACCCTATCACACAGCCCTGCCCAATCATCTTGGAGGGAGCCACAAAGCCAAGGTTAGAAAGGCCAGACAAAAGTCATCAATTGCACCACAGGTTTTCACAGCCCACTATGTTGCACATATTGCTACCAGTTTGCATATTGCTGTGTAATTCTAATAGAAAACAAGTGAGCTGAAAACTCATTGAATACCACTACTGACATTTTATAAAGTCACACCTCTTCTTTTTGTATTTAAATTTTTTTTTTAATTATTGTGGTAAAATATATATAACATAAAATCTGCATTTTAGCCATTTTTAAGTGTACCATTCACTGGCATTAAATACATTCACAGTGTTGTGCAACCATCACCACTGTTTCCAAAACATTTCCGTCACCCCAACATACACTCTGAACGCACTAAATGGTAACTCCCATCCTCCCTCCCTGAGCCCTTGGTAACCCCTAATCTACTTTCTGTCTCTATGGATTTGATTATTCTAGGTGTTTTTGTAAGTGGAGTCATTTTCGTTCCTGGCTTATTTCTTTTAGCACAATATTTCCAAGGTTCATCCATGTTGTAGTGTGTATTAGAACTGCATTCTTGTTATGGTAGAATAATATTCCACTGTATGTACATACCACATTTTGTCATTTTTTTTCTATGTCAGCAAAATAATGTATATTTTTAAATCTATTTTTTATTGTTGAAATATACACAGTAAGCATACACCAACTTAACAATTTCTACACATGTGCAACATGCTGACATTGACCACATTCCTCAAATTGTGCAGCCATTCTCACCATCCTTTTCCAAGTTGTTCCTCCCCTAGTGAGATAAAAATCACTTCCCCATATACTTCCTATCTAATCTAACAAGTTGCTATTATCAGTTTGATCTGTGTAGATAGTTCTTTAAAAGTCACCTTCTTGATAATGTTATTTAATGCACAAGGCTTTTTAATTTCGAGAAAGTCTAATTTATCAATCTCTTCACTTGTAGGTCTGTTGAGATTTTCTTTTGTTCTTGAGACCATTTAGGTAGTTTCTGTGTTTCTAGGCTTTGTCTATTTCATCTAGGTTAACTAATTTACTGATGTACATTATTTATAGTATTCTTTTACAGTCCTTTTCGCTTTTCTATATGGTGTGATGGATGAATCCAACTTCATTCTTCTGCATGTAGAAATTTAGTTGTCTCGTTACCTTCTATTCCCATTAAATGGACTTGGCACCCTTGTCAAAAATATTTGACCATAGATCTATGGGCTACTCGTAATTCTATTCTATTGGCATACCGATATCTGTCATTATACCAGTGCCACACAGTTTTGACTATTGTAGCTTTGTAGTAAGTTTTGAAATTGGCAAGTGCAAGTCTTCCAATTTTTTTTCTTTTTCAAGATAGTTTCGGTTGTTCAGGGCCTCTTTTCCATTTCATAAGAATTTGAGAATTGGATTTTTCATTTCTACAAAAATGGGCTATTGGAATCTTGGTAGGAATTGTGTTGAATCCATGAACACAAAATGTCTTTTCATTTATTTAAGTGTTCTTTAATTTCAGTAATGTCTTATAGTTGTCAGTGTACAAGTCTTTCACCTTTTTGATTAAATTTTTCCTAGGTATTTTATTCTTTTTGTTGCTATTATAAATGATTTTTTTTCCTTAGTTTTCTATTCAGATTGTTAATTGCTGGTGTATAGATATGCAGCTTGTTTTTGTGTGTTGATCTTATACCCTGTAACTTTGGTGACTTCATGTATTAGCTATAGTAGCTTTCTTGTGATTCCTTGGAATGTTCTATATACGATCATGCCATCTACAAATGGGTAGTTCACCCTTCCTTTCTGATTTAGATGCCTGTTATTTCTTTTTCTTTCCTAATTTCTGTGGCAGGACTTCCAGTACAATGTTGGGTACCAAAAACCAAACCAAACCCATTGCTCTCAGATCGATCCGACTCATAGCAACCCTATAGGACAGATTAGAACTGCCCTATAGAGTTTCCAAGGAGCACTTGGTGGATTCGAACTGCCAATCTTTTGGTTAGCAGCCAAGCTCTCAACCAGTGCACAACCAGGGCTCCACAGTGTTGCATAAAAGTGCTGAAAGTAGGCGTCCTTATCTTTGCTCCTGATCTTAGGGGGGAAACTTTCGGTCTTTCCCCATTTAGTTTGATGGTAGCTGTCGGTTTTTCATAAATGCTCTTTATCATATTGAGGAAGTTTCCTGTATGCTTTTTTTTTTTTTTTTAGGGTTTTATCATGAAAGAGTATTGGATTTCACCAGATACTGCTTCTATGTCAGTTGAGATGATCATGCAGTTCTTTTCCTTCGATTTATCGATGTGGTATATTACTTTAATTTCCACATCTTGAATCACTGTTGCATTCCTGGAATAAATCCCAGTTGGTCATTTATAATCCTTTTAAAATATTCCAGAATTTAGTTTACTAGTATTTTGTTACAGATTTTTGCATCACATTCGTAAGTTATCTTGGTCTGTAATTTTCTTTTCTTGTGATGTCTTTATCAGATTTGGCATCATGTTAATTCTGGCCTCATAGACAGAATAAGGAAGTATCGCCTTATCTTTTTTGGAAGAATTTGAGAATAAATGGTGTTAGTTATTTTTAAATGTTTGGTAGAACTCACCAGTAAAGCCATGTGGTTTTGGACCTTTCTCTGCTGGTAACTTTTGATTACTGAGTCAATCACTTCACTTGTTATAGATATGTTAGGTTTTCTGTTTCTTCTTGAGTCTATTTAGGTAGTTTGTGCGTTTCCAGAATTTGCCCGTTTCATCTCAGTCATCTAATTTATTGGTGTATATTGTTCATAGTATTCTCTTAGAATCCTTTTTATTTCTATGAGGTAGGTAATGTCATCATTTTCATTTCTGATTTTACTTGTGTCTTCTCTTTTCCTTTTTCAGTCTAGCTAAAAGTTTGTCGATTTTATAATCTTTTCAAAGAACCAATTTTTTATCTTTGTTGATTTCTAGTTTTCTCTTCTTTATTTATAAGGTTACTATGAGTCAGAATTGACTTGATGGCAGTGGATTTTTTTCTCTTTGGTTATTTATCTCTAATCTTTATTATTTCTATTTTCTGGTAGCTTTGCACTTCATTTGATCTTACTTTTTTAGTTTTTTTAAATGTAAAGTTAGGTTATTGATTTGAGTTTCTTTTTTAATAAAGACATTTACAGCTATAAATTTTCTCAGAACACTGCGTTACCTGAATCCCATAAGTTTTAGTATGCTATGCTTTCACTTTCATTCATCTCTAAGTGTTTTCTAATTTCCCTTTGAACCCCTGGTTGTTTAATAGTGTTGTTTACTTTCCACCTATTTGTGAATTTTCTGTTTATGCTTCTATCATTGAATTTTAGTTTCATTCCATTGTGGTAAGAGAAGCTACTTTGTAAGATTTCAGTCTTTTTAAGTTTACTGAGACTTGTTTTGTAACCTAACATGGGGTCTATCTTCTTTGTTTCTTGAAACAGTCGTTAGCTTAAAGCCTATTTCACCTAATATTATTATAGCCACTTTGGCTGTCTTTGGGTTAGTATTCCCTTTGAATATTTTTCTCCGTCAGTTTACTTTCAACGTATTTGTGTCTTTGAATCTATGGTGAGTCTGTCGTAGACAGCATATAGATGGATCATTTTTTAAACTCATTCTATGAATCTCTTTTGATTGGCATGTTTGATTTATTTACATTTAAAGTAATTACTGATGAGGAAGGAGTTACTTCTATCATTCCTTTTTTTTCCCCCTTGTGTCTTATCCCTTTTTTGTCTCTTGTATCCCCCAATACTGCCTTCTTTTTTATTTAGGTGATTTTTTGTAGTGAACCATTTTGATTCCCTTCTCATTTCTTTTTGTATACTTTTTTTTTTTTTTACATATTTTTCTTTGTGGATACCATGAGAATTACACTTACCACCCTAAATTTGTAACAGTCTAGTTTGAATGGATACCAATTTAACTTCTGTTACACACAAAAATTCTGCTAGTTCCTGTATAGCTTGGCCTTCTTTCCCAGCTCCCCACTTGATGTTGTTTTCATGAATGACATCTTTATACACTATATGCCCAATAACATATTTGTAATCATTTCTATGCATTTTATTTTATGTCATGTAGAACATTACAAGTAGAGTTACAAATAAAAAATACAGTAAAACTGGCCTTTTTATGATATTGCCTTTATTGGAGATCTTTATTTCTTCACGTTGAGTTGCATGTACCATACTTCATTTCAAACTGAAAGATTTCCTGTAGCATTTTTTATAGGTCAGGTGTGATAGGAATGAATCCCTCAGCTTTTGTTTATCTGAGGATCTTAATTTTACACTCATTTTTTGAAGGGCAGTTTTACTGGGTACAGAATTATTCTACAAAACCGCTTTAAAGTGATTTTCTTTCAGCTCTTTAAATATGTCATCCCACCATGTTCTGTTGTTGTTGTTAGGTGCCGTCGAGCCAGTTCTGACTCACACGACCCTGTGCACAACAGAATGAAACACTGCCCGGTCTTGAGCCATCCTTACCATCATTGTTATGCTTGAGCTCATTTTTGCACTCACTGTGTCAGTCCACCTTGTTGAGGGTCTTCCTCTTTTCCACTGACCCTGTACTCTGCCAAGCATGATGTCCTTCTCCAGGGACTGATCCCTCCTGACAACATGTCCAAAGTATGTAAGACGCAGTCTCACCATCCTTGCCTCTAAGGAGCATTCTAGCTGTACTTCGTCTAAGACAGATTTGTTCGTTCTTTTGGCAGTCCATGGTATATTCAATATTGTTCGCCAACACCACAATTCAAAGGCATCAGTTCTTCTTCGGTCTTCCTTATTCATTGTCCGCCTTTCACATGCATATGATGTGATTGGGTCAGGCACACCTTAGTCTTCAGGGTGACATCTTTGCTCTTCAGCACTTTGAAGAGGTCCTTTGCAGCAGATTTACCCAATGTAATGTGTCTTTTGATTTCTTGACTGCTGCTTCCATGGCTGTTGATTGTGGAGCCAAGTAAAATGATATCCTTGACAACTTCAATCTTTCCTCCGTTTATCATGATGTAGCTCATTGGTCCAGTTGTGTGGATTTTTGTTTTCTTTATGTTGAGGCGCAATCCATACTGAAGGCCGTGGTCTTTGATCTTCATTAGTAAGTACTTCAAGTCCTCTTCACTTTCAGCAAGAAAGGTTTTGTCATCTGCATAACACAGGTTGTTAATGAGTCTTCGTCCAATCCTGATGCCCTGTTCTTCTTCATATAGTCCAGCTTCTTGGATTATTTGCTCAGCATACAGATTAAATAGGTATGGTGAAAGAATACAACCCTGACGCACACCTTTCCTGACTTTAAACCAATCAGTATCCCCTTGTTCTGTCCAAACAACCACCTTTTGATGTATGTAAAGGTTCCTCATGAGCACAATTAAGTGTTCTGGCCTCTGTAATATCTGAGCAGAAATTAGTACTTAATCTTACTGAGGATCCCTTGGATGTGACAATAGGCTTCTCTCTAGCTGCTTTCAGGATCTCTCTTCATATATGGTTTTTGACAGTGTCTTGCTGTGGCTCTCTTTGAGTTTATCCTACTTAGATCTTTTTGAGCTTCTTGGGTGTATAGATTTGTATCTTTCATCAAATTAGGAGGTTTTAGCCATTACTCCTTCAAATATTCATTCTGCTCTTTTCTCTCTCTCTTTTCCTTCTGAGACTCCCGTAATGTCAAGTTCGATGGTGTCCCATAGGTCTCATAGTTTTTTTTCACTTGGCTTAATTCTTTGTTTTTGCTCCTTATACTTGAAGATTCCAACTGCTAATGATATCTTTAATTTTGCTAATTCTTTTTTCTGCTATTCAAATCTGCTTTTGAGTCCCTCCAGTGAGTTTTTCATTCCTGTTATTGCTTTTCTACTCCAATATTTCTGTTTGGCTCTTTTTGAAAATTTTTATCTCTTTGTTGAAATTCTTGTTTTATTCTTGTGTTATTTTCCTGGTTTCCTTTAATTATTTGCCTGTGTATTCCTTAAGCTCATTGTACATATTTATTATGGTTGTTTTAAAGTCTTTGTCTACCAAGTCCACTATCTGTCCTTCTTCAGGGATAGTTTCTGTGACTTTATTTTTGTCTTTTGGTTGGGCCATTCTTTTCTGTGTCTTTACATGCCTTGTGATTTTTTGTTTGAACTATGGCATTTACTATTGTATTCTGGTAACTCTGGAGATCAGCTTCTTCCTCTTCCCTGGAATTTGTTCTTCTCTTTATGTTTATCTTATTGTTTTTAATTGTTGAAGGCTATAAAAAATTTTTTTTTATAGTTCTCCACTACAGTACTAAGCTCCCTGCTTTTATGTAATATTTAGCTTACTTTCATAAAATATTTAATCTACTTTTATATAATATTTCAGCAGCACTTTATGTTTGAAGTACAATATATAACCTTATAGCAGAATACTATCATTCCTCCCATCCATACTTTGTACTATTGATGCTATACATTTACTCCTACATGTGTTGTAAGTCCCACCACTTATTATTATTATTGTTGTTGCTTTAAGCAGTCAATTATGTTTTAAATGAATTTTATGTATAAAAAAATACTTTTTGTATTTCCATTTCTGGAAGTCCTTGTTTTTTGTGTAGATCCAAGTTTCTGTCTGGTATCATTTTCTTTATTCCTGAAGATGTCTGTCTATCTACCTACCTATCTATCATCTATTTATTTATGATCATGTGAATCTGCTGGCAATGCATTCTTTTAGCTTTTGTTTATCTTTAAAAGTCTATTTTACCTTCAATTTTTTATGTAAATTTTTGTCAGTTATACAATTCTGGCCTGGCAGGTTTTTTTTTTTTTTTTAATCACTTTTAAAATATTGTTTTACACCTCCTAGCATGTATATTTTTTATATGAGATTCTGCTGTCATTTTTATGCTGTTCCTTTGTATATACTGTGCCTTTATTTAACCTGTCCACTCTCAAGATCATTCTATCACTAGTTTTCAGCAATATGATAATAATATCCTTTGATGTTGTTTTCTTTGTGGATCCTGCCTCCCCTTGGATTTCATTGAACTTCTTGGGTCTGTGGGTTTATAGTTTTTATCAGACTTGAACTTTTTATCATTATTTATTCAAATACTTCTTCCGCATTCACCCTTTCTGGCACTCCAATTACATTTATCTTAGACCACTTATTATCATTGCACTGGCCACTGGGACTGTCTTCCCCAACCTTAATCTTTTCTCTTTGTGCTTCAGTTGAATAGTTTCTATTGCTTTGTTATCTCTTGAAGTATCATTTGGTTGTTTTTTGTACCTTCTGTTTTTCTTATCATTATGTTCATGTTTTCTTTTAAATCCTTAATCATGTTGATTTTATTTATAATAGGTTTTTGAGGTCTTGTCTGCTGATTCCATCATCTTTCATCTCTGGGTATTTTTCTGTTGACTGACTAGTCAAATTTTAGTTCTTCATCGTATGTCTTGAAACATTTTATTGGATGCTTAGCTTTGTGTTAAATTGATGAGTGTCTGGAGTTTGTTGTCTTACTTTACAGAGAGCTTGTCCTGTCAGATAGTAATTTGTAGATCAGCTTGATCTTTTTGAGGCCTGTTTTTAAGATGTGTTAAGGCTTGTCTGGGGTAGTCTTTAGCAACTATTTAGCTCTTTCTGGGTTCTCAGTAGTGTTGATTGTCCTGGCATCAACTAGGACTCTTGTTCTATCTGGTTAAAACTTGAACATTTCCTCGTTTTTGTGTGACTTCTGGGAATTGTTTTGCTTACAACTCCTAGTTGTTCTTATCTCAGGCTATTGGTGTTTCACTCTATGCATATGTGGCTTGGTATTCAACAAAGATTCAAGCAGGCCTCTGTGACAATTTCTCAAGCTATTTTTTTGTGTACCTCTCTCTTCCCTGGGACTCTGCCCTGCAACTCCTGGCTGCCTCAGTGCCCCTTAGCTCTCTGTCCTCAACTCAGGAAGACATTCATGCTTTGCTTAGGAAAACACTTTCAACACCACAGTGTGGAACAGAAATCCAGGGCTGTTGTAAGATTTACCTCATTTGTCATTCTTCTCTCAAGCACCATAGACCTGCATCACCTGTTGTCCAATGTCTGGTTGTTTACAGTGGGTGGGTAATGTGCTCTCTGTTAATCCAAAATATCATGAAATGAAAGCTCTTGCTCAAATTATCTTTTAAATGTAGTTGTCAGACTTTAGCATGGAAATTTAGTAGTATTTTTAAGAAAACAGAGGCTTTTTGGAGGGAGAAAGTGTATCATGCGCATAGTAAGTGCACAGTAAGGTGAAAACTTTTAGGAGATCCAATTTTAAATTAATTTTGCTGTTTTAAGAAAGGTATAATGTGAAAGGAAGATTATGTAATTTTATGGGATAAAAATACTTAAATGAAAAATTTAAGGAATTCAGAGTAGCTGTATTTTTTGTCAGATTTATTGTAGCTAAAGAAAGCCCAAATTGGTGTATGATGGGAATTTTATAAAGAATACTTATTTTGAGCACCCATTGTAATAAAAGAGAAATAACTTTTTTTTTTAACTTCGAGTTTTCTTTTTTTTTTTTGTATATCGTGTTTTGGGTTAAGGTTTTCAGAGTGGATTAGTTTCTCATTCAATAGTTTATACACCTATCGTTCTATGATATTGGTTGCAATCCCTGCAATGTGTAGCCCTCCCCGTTACCACCCTGAGTTCCCCATTTCCATTCCTCCATTTTTCCTGCTCCTTCCTGTCTTCTCATCTTTGCTTTTGGGTATATGTTGTCCTTTTGGTCTCATGTAGCTAACTGTTTGAAGGAGCACTTTCCTCACATGTGTTATCGTTTATTTATAGGCCTATCTATTATTTGGCTGAAAGGTGTTCTCTGGGATTGGCTTCAGTTCCAAGTTAGAAGGGTGTCTAAGGGCCATAGTATCTGGGCTTCCTCCAGTCTCTCTCAGACCAGCAATTTTGTCTTTTTTATGAATTTGAATTTTATTCTACGTTACTTTTTCTTTTCCCACTCTAACTGAGACCTTCTATTGTGATCCCAGTCAGAGCTGTTGGTAGTGGTAGCTGGGTACCATCTAGTTCTCCTGGTCTCAGGCTGGGGGAGGTTGTGGTTCTTGCGGTCCATGAGCCCTTTGGACTAATTGTTTCCTTGAGTCTTTGGCTTTTTTGCCCTCCTTTGCACCAGACAGAAAGAGACCAACAGCTGTATCTTAGGTAACCACTTGCGCTCACAAGGTTTTAAGACCCCAGATGCTACCCACCAAAGTAGGATATAGAACATTTTCTTTATGAACTGTGTTATGCCAGTTGACCTAGATGTCCCCCAAGACTATGGTCCTCAGCCTTTAAGCCCTGTAACTCAGTCCCGCAAAGTGTTTAGTTATGTCTGGGCTGTTTCCTTGACTGTGCCCCATGTATGCTCTGTTATATATGTGAACATACATATATTCATACAAATGTATATGTAATTTATCCACAGCCAAACACAAGTGTACTCCCATACACCCTCTCACACCTATTCAGCATACATATCTACATATGTATCCAATCATAAATTATTGTTTGTTATTACTATTGTTGCAGGATTGTGTATGTTACAGTGATTTACTGTCACAGCCTTTTATTCATATGTACCTGTCATTTTCTCCCCTTGCCTTGGTTATGTTGTGCTGACTTACCTCATATTGTGTACTGCCTTTCCCTTCACCAAAGTTAACATGTGTCTACTCTCTAGTTAGTGATTTTCCTTCCCTCCTCCCATCCCTGGTAACCATCAAAAAATATTTCTGTGTATAAATGTTTTCTTGACTATTTATAATAGTGGTCTCATACAATGTTTGTCTTTTTGTCATTGACTTATTTCATTTAGCATAATTTCCTCCAAATTCATCCATTTTGTGAGCTATTTTGTGGATTCATCGTTATTCTTTATTGTTCCATAGTATTCCATTGTGTGTATGTACCACAGTTTGTTTATCCATTCATCTGTTGATGGGCACTTGGGTTGTTTCCATCTTTTTGCTATTGTGAATAGTGCTGCAGTGATCATAAGTGTTATCCTATTCATGTCATGGCTCTTATTTCTCTAGGATATGTTTCTCGGAGTGAGATTGCTAGGTCATATGGTATTTTTATTTCTAACTTGTAAGAAAGCACCATACCGTTTTCTGTAGTGGTTATACCATTTTACATTCCCACCAGCAGTGTATAAGAGTTCCAATCTCTGCACAAACTCGCCAGCATTTGTTGTTTTCTTTTTCCTTTTTTGATCAGTGTCATTATTGCCAGGTAGAGATAGAAATAAAGATTAAGTAAGAACTGCAGAGATAGAAGTATTTTTCTGGTCTTTCAAACTGAGAATCACACTTCATGGTATTGGGTTTAGGTCCAATTACTTTGGGCAAATCTTTTAGTTTCATTTCCATTTCCTTATATGAGTTAGATTTAACCCTTAATAAAAATAAACCTTGGGTTCACTCAGTAAAAGTTACCCTCATCAAATATATATCATGTTCCTTGTTTATGATACACTGTTTTATGGAAACATGTTAACACCCTGAAAGGATAAAGATAGTAACCAATAGGCTAATAATACTCTATATCCCAAATGCTTGTGTATCCTCTTATCATACATACATTTGGTCTTAAACGCCTGTTCAGATGGATTTAGAAATAAATATTTAACCAACATTGTGGAATGAAAGAGCTATATGAGGTATAAAACATTTGGTACTATGTTGTTGTTAGGTGCCGTCAAGTCGGTTCCGACTCATAGCGACCCTATGCACAAAGAAGGAAACATTGCCCGGTCCTGCGGGTACTATACAGGACTGAAAAATATATTGAAAATAATGAATATAAAATGTGAACAGAGAGAAAAGCAAAAGAAGTCAAGAAAACTCCAAATGTGTTTTTCTTTTGTTAATTACATATAGACCACGAAGTCAGAGGCCTTTAAAAACTAAAAACCAAACCCACTGCCATCAAGTGCAGTCTGACTCATGGTGACCTCACAGGACAGAGTAGAACTGCCCCACAGGGTTTCTAAGACTGTAAATCTTTACAGAATTAGGCTGCCACATCTTTCTCTTGCAGAGAGGCTGGGGGGTTTGAACCGCTGACCTTTGAGTTAGCAGCTGAACACTTTGAACACTGTCACCAGAGTTCCCTCAGAGGCCCTTAAGGACAGATAATTTATAGACAGAAGGTAGAACTTGTTTTAATGGAAAAGAATCATTTGTTTCAGTATTCACAATAGGAGGATCAGTGATAGATGTATATAGACCAGACATGGGGAGGAGGCAAGAGCAAGAAAGGAAATTGTGTGCACTCCTTTGTATGAGGTGAGGACAGGAAAACATCTGAACACTTATTTTCCACATCCAGGTAGAATCCTTCCGTGAAGTCAGGAGGCATTCGCTAATGCAGTGATTCTCAAAATGTGTTCCACAGACCAGCAGCAGGAGCATCACCTAAGTACTTTTTTTTTTAAATAGTTTTATATATATCTATATATATAAAATAAAATGTTTGCCAGTTAACAATTTTTGCTTATATAGTTCAGTGATATTATGTTCATCTGTTCATCATGTTGTGTAACTATCACCACTGTACTTTTCAAAATTATCCCACCAGCATTAACCAACTCAGTGTCCTCTAAGCAATGACTCCTTTCCCCTCTACATTTGCGTATTTCATACAAGTGAGATCATAATATTTGTCCTTTTGTGATTGCTCTGTTTCATTCAGCGTGATGTTTTCAAGGCTAATCCATGTTGTAGATTAATCCAAAGTTAATCAGGACTTTATTTCTGTTTTTGAATTATATGTGTATGTCTCATTTTCTTTATTCATGCGTTGATGGATGTTTAAGTACTTTCCACCTTTTGGCTATTGTGAATAGTGCTGCAGTGAACACTGGCATACAGATTTCTGTTTGTGTTTCTACTTTAAGTTCTTTTGAGTATTTGCCTATGATTGGGATTGCTGGATCATATGGTAGTTCTATGTTTAACTTTTTGAGGAACTGCCAACCTGTTTTCCACAGTGGCTCTAACATTTTGCATTACCACCATCAATGAATGAAAGTTCCAATTTCTCTGCATTATAGCCAACACCTGTTATTATTATCATTTTTAATCATAGCCATTCTAGTGGAGGTGGAATGGCATCTCATTGTGGTTTTGATTTGCATCTCCCTAATGATTAATGGGGAGCCCTGTTGGCATGTGGTTAAGAATTCAGCTGCTAACCAAATGTCCAGCAGCTCAAATCTACCAGCCACTCCTTGGAAACCCTATGGGGTAGTTCTGCTCTGTCCTGTAGGGTTGCCAGGATTTGGAATCAACTGCATGGCAACAGGTAGTGAATGAGTAACGGAAACCCTGGTGGCACAGTGATTAACAGTTCAACTGCTAACCAAAAGGTCAGCAGTTCAAATCTACTGGCCACTCCTTGGAAACCCTATGGGGCAGTTCTGCTCTGTCATATAGGGTCACTATGAGTCAGAATCAACTCTAGGCAACAGGTTTGGTATTTTGGTTTAATGACTAATGGCAGTCCCTGGGTGATACAAATGATTAACATACTTGGCTGCTAACCAAAATGTTGGAGGTTTGAGTCCTCCAGAGGTACCTCAGAAGAAAGTCCTGGTGATCTGTTTCCAAAAAGTCAGCCATTGAAAACTCTGTGGATAACACTTTTACTCTTCTACACGAGAGTGTTGTTGTAGCTGACTTGAGGGGAACTGGTTAATTGGTGAAAGACGAATGACATGGAGCATCTTGTCACGTGCTTTTTTATATATCCTCTTTGATGAAATGTTTATTTCAGTCCTTTGCTCATTTTTAGATTGGGCTATTTGTCTTTCTGTTACTAAGTTGTAGGAGTTCTCTATTTATTCTGGATATTAAACCTTCTCAGATAAATGGGTCCCAAAAGTTTCCCCCAATCTGTAGGCTGTCTACCTAAGCAGTTTTTTTAAAAATGCAAATCTTCATATCCCACCCCACACCTACTGAATTAAAAACTCTATGGTTTGGGCCCAGAAATCTGTAGTTTAGCAAGCCCTCTAGGTGATTCTCATGAACTCTAAAGTTTGAGAACCTCTGTGCCAGTATAATGGTAATGTCATTTGTTAATCAAACTGCTGATGAGTCCTATCATGTGTAGAGTTTTGTGAATACATTTCCCAGAATTATCTGTTTGGTACAGATGAGTTAGAAATATTTTTTGTCAGAACTCACACAAGTGCAGGAAAACAAGAACAGCCTACAAGATAGAAAATGAACAAAATTAATTTTCAGGACCACAAGTCCCCTTCTCTCTCATCGCTTTTATCTGTTCTTACGTGATGTCCTTTTCCTGTCACTGATCTGTGTTGATAAAAGGATTCAAACTAATTCTGGTTTAGAGTGAAATAATAATCAAATATGCAGTTTTCAGCACAAAAATTAGTCCTTTAAGTTTAAAAGGACTTTAAAAAATCTGTTTGAAAGGCACTGAAGTGATATTTTTTTCAATATAGTTTTCCCTAGTCTAAGTCGTGCTCTTTTCTTTCCTCACTCCTCTGCTTCCCTCTCTTCTCCTCTGCTCCCTTCTGTTCCCCTCTCTTCTCCTCAACTTTTCCACACCACCTCAGCTCTCTTCCCCTGCCTTTCCCGCAAGTGTGCCTTCATAAAAGACAAATCTATGTTTAGAGTCATGTTTTGGTTTAAGAGTATTAGGAAGGTCTTGTCTTAATGGCTGCTTCTGTCTTCCCAGTAATGCCAAAAGATCGGTATTTTGTCTTGTAAGTTTTTGATTGCATATGTGCTTGGTGCTGCTTAGGAACTTTGCTCAGAAATCTTCTCTATGAAAGAAACCACACTTGGTCAAAGTGGTTTCTGGAGAGCATTGAAATATAACATTTGATGAATGTTTGCATCCATGTTCTTGAGGGATATAGTTTATAGTTTTCTTGTAATGTAATGTTCTTGGTTGGCTTTGATATCAGGATAATGTTAGTCACGTGAAATTAATTGCAAGTGTTCCTCTTTCCTGTATTTTGCAAAAGAATTTGTATAGATAGTTATTATTTTTTACTTAAATATTTGAGAGAATTTATCAGTGAACCCATTGGAGCCTGGCTTTTCTTTACAAGGAGGTTTTTCATTACAGATTCGATTTGTTTAATTGATACAGAGCTATTAGGTGTTTTAATTTTGTCTTGATCAGTTTCGGTAATTTGGGTCATTCCAAGCAATTTGTTCGTTTTATCTAGGTTGTCAAATTTATTGGCGTAAAGTTATTTGTAATATTTTCTTGTTACCTTTATAATAACTAGCTTGCGTAGTGGTGTCTTTCTTTCACTCTTGATATTGGTGGTTTGTATCTTCTCTCTTGATCACTCTACCTAGAATTTAATCAATTCTACTGGTCTTTTCAAAGAACCAGGTTTTGGGTTCAATATTTCTGTTTTGTCCATGTTGTACTTCATTCATTTCTTCTCCAATCTTTATTATTTCTGTCCTGATTGCTTTGGGTTTAGTTTTCTTTTTGTTTCTCAATATAAAATTCACATTGATTTGAGATATTCTTTGCTGATATATGGATTTAAAGCTATAAATTTTCCTCAACACACTGCTTTAAGTTTTGATGTGTTTCATATTCATTCAGTTCAAAATATTTTCTAATTTCCCTTGTGATTTCTCCTTTGACCCATGGATTATTTAAAACTATGTTGCTTAATTTTTAAATATATGGTCATTTTCCAGATACTTTTCCATTGTTGATTTCTAATTTAATTTTTGTCTTAATGTCTATTATTTTTAATTTATTGAGACCTGTTTTATGGCTCAGCATATGGCTTATCTTGGTTTCATGTGTACTTGAATGTGAATTAGGTGAATTTTTTTTATTGTTGTGAAAATAGATAGCACCATATTTGCCAGTTCAACATTTTTCACATACACCGTTCAGTGAGATCAATTACATCAGCCGTGCACAACCACCACCTTTGTCCATTGACAAATTTTTCATCCCCATAAACAAAAACTCAGTGCTTCCCAAACAATAATCAACCCCACCCATCCCCTGTCCGTCCTGCCTCTGGTAACCATTATTAAACTTTGATCTCTGTAATTGGGTAGTATTTTTTGATAGTGTTAAGTCTTCCATAACACCACTGATTTTCTGCCTACTTCCTTTATCATTTACTGAGTGAGGAGTGTTGAAATCTATAACTTTTTTTGTCCTTTTTTTTTTAATCTCATTTCAGTTCTGTCAGTTTTTGCTTCAAATATTTTTAAGCTCTTTATTAAGAGCACACACATTTAGAATTACTTTGATGCTTTGATGAATTAAACTCTTTACCATTATGAAATGTTCTTCTTTTTTCCTGATAGTTTTACTCGTTCTGAGATCAACTTTGCCTGAAATTAATATAGCCATTCTAGCTTTCTTATAATGTGTTTGCATGATACATCTTTTTCTGTTCACTTTACTTTTCATCTGTCTTTGTCTTTATATTTTTTGTGTTTCTTGTAGACAGCATATAATTGAGTCTTCCTTTTTTATCTAATCTGAGAACCTTGTCCTTTCATTTGAATGTCTAGTCTATTTACATTTACTATAATTATCGATACATTTTGGTTTCAATTTGACATGTTGTTATTTATTTTTTATCTGTGCCTTATGTTCTTTTTTATTTTTTTCCTCTTCTTGCAGGTAAATTGATCATGTTTTAGGATCTCTTTGACTCTGCTATTGACTTATCAGCTATCCCTCTGTTTCTTTTTTAAAAAATGTTTATCGCAGTCTATGTTCAAATGCTATTATTTCATATAATGTAGAATATACAAACCTTACAGCAGTATGTTTTGTTCTTTATACTGTTGTTGCTATGCATCTTATTTCTGCATATATTAAAAATACATTGCTGTTGCTTCTGCATTAAGCAGTCAATTCTCTTTTAAATAAATGAATTAATGAGAAAGATCCTTTTATATTTACCCACTTAGTTGCCATTTGTAATGCTTTTTATTTTCTTTCAGGGGTTGACATTTGTAGTACTTCTCATTTTCTTTCAGTACATTCAGGTTTCCAGGTTTCCATATGGTATCATTTCCTTCTGCCTGAAAAACTTCTTTAACATTTCTTGTAGTGCAGATCTGCTGACAGTGAATTATCTTAGATTTTAATTTTCTAAAAACAAAAAAAAAAGAATTATTTCCTCTTTATTTATGAAGGATATTTTCATTGGATAAAGAATTCTAGGTTGACAATTTTTTCACCCTCCTTTTAGCTCTTTGAAGATGCCGTGCCATAGTCTTCTGGCTTGCATGGTAAGTTTTAGGCCATTATTCCTTCAAATATTTTTCTGTCCCTCCTCCCATTTTTTTCCTTCCGGGACTCTAAATGTGTTCCTGTGTGATCGATATTTTAATAAAAGTTACCAATATTCTGTTTCTTAATCTTTTTTTTTTTTTTTGTCTTTCTTGTCTGCTTCGTTTTGGATAATTTATCAGGCTATATCTTCATGATCACTGATATGTTTTTCTTATGCATTGTCTATTCTGCTATTAACCTAATAGACTGAAATCTTCACTCAGATTTTTTTTTTCTCTGGAAGTTCCAGGTTTAACAAAATATATTTCGCATTTCTCTCCCTCATGTTTTCCATTATATCCTTGAACATACTTAAAATAGTTTATTTTAGGTCCTTGCCTGATAATTCTATAATCTCTGTCATTTCTGTGTCTCTGTTGCTTGATTTTTCTCCTGATTATAGGTCACATTTTTGTTTCTTCATTTGTATAGTATAGTGAGATTCACATATAGTGAATTTTTCATTGTTGAGTGCTGGTGTTTGCGTTTGTTCTGGCTAGGAGTTAAGGTTACTTTTGGGTGAGTTTGGTCCTTTAAAAGTCTGCTCTTAGGCTGTTTTAGAGTGATTCTAGTTTAGCCTTTACTCTAGGATTTCTTTTGCCACACACCTAAAGTGCGATCCTTTTGTGATCTATCTTAAACCTCCTTGCTTCAGTGAGACCTCTCCACTGATGCTCCATCATCCCCTATCCACCATGCTGTGGCCTACTTAGAGTTTACCATACATATTTGTCTACTTATATTTTCCCCCCTGCCTGAACAGTCCTACCCTCCACACTCTACACTCACCCTCACACGTATCTTTATCATTAATGAACTCCAATCTACCTTCCAAAATTTAGTTAAAATGTCTTCTCTACCATGAAACCTTCCTTACTTCCCCTGTCCCCACTAAAGGCAAAACGAATCTCCCTATTGCCCCTCAACTCTTTGCACATAACACTCATAATAGTCCTTATCACATAAAATATATTCCCCATTGCCAAAATTTGAGAGCCATGAAGGTTGGAACTCTGTCTTATCAAGCATTGTATTCCCAGCATCTAGCAGTATCTGGCAGATATTGCCAAATCCCCATCCTGCCTGCCCAACCCAAGTGGCAGCCATTTGGGTAAAATTATAAAATAGAGGGAGAATATAATACTGAATGCGTTTATCCATACTATTCTGTTTGTGCGTACTATTACCTTCTATCTTTAGGTAAACATACAAGAGTTTTTGGCTACAGAATTTTTATCCACTCCATGTAATGACTCTTTAAAAAAATCATTACTCCCAAAACGTCCAGCATCCTAACAATTTCTTCTCACAAATAATACCAGAGAAGTACCCAAAAGCAGGGAACAGAAGGGAAACAAATATATTTTAAGCATTTTTTAAAATAGTTATAAACCAAAACAAAACAAAACCCGTTGATGTCAAGTAGATTCCTACTCATAGCGACCCTAAAGAACAGAGTAGAACTGCCCCATAGGGTTTCCGATGAGTGCCTGGTAGATTCACATGGCTGGCCTTTTGGTTAGCAGCCGTAGCTCTTAACCTACTACGCCACCGGGGTTTCCTAAATAGTTATAGGACTGACTGTATTTGTTTGGGAGTATCTTTTTACACATTAGATGATACCATTAAATGCAAAAGCATTTGGGGAAAAACACAATTAACTTTATGTTTCTAAAAGCTCTTTTGTCCTCAATTTCCATAAATCTTTCTTCTGAACTTAATGCTGATTTCTCAAAATGTGCCAGTCTTTTGTGTTATGAGAGTCACTTAGGTTAAGGAATGAGATCTGTCAGTGGTGCAAATGGTGTGCAGTTGGCTGCTAACCTAAAAGTTGATGGTTCAAACCCACTCAGCAGCACTGTAAAAGAAAGGCCTGGAGCTCAGTTCTACTCTGTAACACATGGGATCACCATGAGTCAGAATCAACTTGACAGTTTGTTTTTTGTTTTTTAGGTTAGGGGTGTTTTGTTTTGTTTTGTTTAAATAATTCAGTCGAAATAGGAATTCTGAAGCATTTGACTTCTGTTTAGGTTTTTTGTCTTACAACCTGCTTTTTTGCCTTTTCCTATTCTAGGTTGATACAACTCATGTGTTTTGTAGTCTTTCAATAGTTTCCAGGTTCTAAACCCTTGAATGGAACATTTAAAAAAATAATACAATAATCTGCTGTAAGTTTAAATTCTTTTCTCAAAAATAAAAAATGCCCTTGCAGTTCGCTCTTTTACACACCCAACTAAATAGGCATCTAGATCTACATTTTTATTGCCTCTGTGCAATGCACAACATAGTTGGAGTTTTGCTTGTCTTCACAGAATTTTTTTTATTATACTTCAGATGAAGGTTTACAGGGCAAATTAGTTTCTCGTTAAACAATTAATACACATATTGTTTTGTGACATTGGTTGCCAACCCCAGACATGTAAACACTCTCCCCTTCTCAACCTTGGGTTCCCCATTACGAGCTTTCCTGTCCCCTCCGGCCTTCTTGTCCTTGCCCCTGGGCTGGTGTGCCCAGTTAGTCTTGCTTTGTTTTATGGGCCTGTCTAATCTTTGGCTGAACGATGACCCTCAGGAGTGACTTCAGAACTGAGTTCCAGGGTGTCTGGGGGCCATAATCTTGGCGTTCCTTCACTCTCTGTCAGTTCAGTAAGTCTGGTCTTTTTTTGTGTGTGAGTTAGAATTTTGTTCTACATTTTTGTCCAGCTCTGTCTGGGACCCTCTATTGTGATCCCTGTCAGAGCAGTCAGTCGTGGTAGCTGGCACCATCTAGCTGTGCTGGACTCAGTTTGGTGGAGGCTGTGGTGGTTGTGGTCCCTTAGTCCTTTGGACTAATCTTTCCCTTGTGTCTTTGGTTTTCCTCATTCTCCCTTGCTCCAGATGGGGTGAGACCGGTGGCATATCTGAGATGGCTGCTCACAATCTTTTAAGACCCCAGATGTTACTCACCAGTGTAGGATGTAGAACATTTTCTTGATAAACTGTATTATGCCAGTTGAGCTAGATGTTCCCTGAGACCATGGTCCCCAGCCCTCAGCCCAGTAATTCGGTCCATCAGGGAGTTGAATGTGTCTATGGAGCTTCCATGACCTTGCTTTGGTCAAGTTGTGCTGACTTCTCAGTATTGTGTACTGTCTTACCCTTCACCAGTTACTGCTTATCTATTTTCTAGTTAGTGTTTTTCCCTACTCATCCATCCCCTCCCTCATAACCATCAAAGATGGTTTCTTTTTGTGTGTAAACCTTTTCATGAGTTTTTATAATAGTGGTCTTATACAATATCTGACCTTTTGTGAATGACTTATTTCACTCAGCATAATGCCCTCCGGATTCATCCATGTTGTGAGATGTTTCGCAGATTCATCTTTGTTCTTTATGGTTGCATAGTATTCCATTGTGTGTATGTACCATGGTTTATTTATCCATTCATCTGTTAATGGGCACTTAGGTTGTTTCCATCTTTTTGCTATTGTGAATAATGCTGCAGTGAACATGGGTGTGCATATGTCTATTTGACTTCACAGAATTTTTTATCAGACTTTTAACACTGACTGTAAAAAGATACTTGTAGAAAAATAAGTGGCTCCTGGAATACCTTAAATACTTTCTTAAGATAAGTTCCTTAGGATACGCTTTAGACCATTTAGCTATTGCTGCTCCTACTTCTTGATTAATTGATTTATTGATTAATTCAATAAATATTCATTAATTTAAGTATCTTATATTTATAAGGAACAGTGTGACTGAAATATGAGGTTGAAAGTAACATTGTTGATGCCCTCAAGTTCTATACAATATACTGGCTGTTGTTGTTATTAGTTGCTGTTGAGTCTATTCCAATTCATGATGACCCCATGTGTGCAGAGCAGAACCCATAGGGTTTTCAGGGCTGTGACCCTTTGGAAGCAGATTGCCAGGCCTGTCTTCTGAGGCACCTCTCGGTGGGCTTAAACCCCAACCTTTCGCCTAGTAGTCACGCACTTAACCATTTGCATCACCCAGGACCCAATATATTGGACGGGACCAAAATCTGTGCAAAAACAAATATTTATTGAGCACCTACTATCTCTTATTAAAAGATACGGCAATGAACAAAACATACATGATTTCTGCCCTCAAAGAGTTTACAGTTTCCATAATGAGACATGTAAATACTTTAACACTACAAGGAAACCTACAGATATGAAAACAGCTAACACATGGAAGCAGGTTTTGCAACGTACATCTTTACCGAAAATAAAAATACAGCTAACAACTATGATGAAGCAGGATGAAATAAGTACAATAATGGAAGAAACAAAGTGCTCCTGGTGTGCCTGAGAGAATGAGCTGTGGAACAGCGAAACCACAGTTGAGGGAAGTGGCACTAAGCCAACCTTGAAACATGAGTAAAATTTTGAAGAATAGAGAAAGGGGAAAGGGCATATCAGCATTAGGAAATTGCATCAGTAATGTTTAATGTTACTAATTTCTAAATGACATCTCTCTTGTCTTGGTTCTACAGTGAACTAAAGCGCTATATAATAATGCCCTAAATTTTTAAAAGTCAGGATTGGACATATACGCAAAGGATTAAGAGTTTTAAACAATCTTAAAAGGCTAGCCCTCTAAGAGTGGTCACCTTAAATCTCTGTTTTAGTAGTTCCTTGTGATTTCAGAAATGCTTCTCATTAGATCTCTTCAGCATCCGTGATCTGCTACATAGGAAAAAAAAAATGAATATAGAGACTTAATAAAGAGGAAATCTTGGTGTAATAAACAACAGTTTGGTTTTCCCTTCCTCTTATGTCCATACAGTGAAACCTGTGAGAGCCAGAACTCACTGGGTCTGCCTTGTCTTTCCAGGTCTCCCAAGTTTTCCACCTTTGGCAGGTTGTGGTCTTACCACTTTTCTGTCACTCTCTATTAGAGGAGAATATTTGAGTTTTCCATGTCTGACAGGCTTCTGCCTTACACAGGCTCCAGCTGTCACAGGTTTGACTGTACTTTTTGGTATATCTTAAACGCTCTTTTCCAGGAGAGTTTATTTTCACTTGCTAGTGTTTTTTTTAGTCTAATAAATGCAATGCAAGTCCTTTTTCCCTTTAGCCAACAAAATAAATGCATTCCAAACTATGACCTCTGTTCAAGGAGAGTTGGTCATGTTCAGATCATGTTAACTTTGTTTTTTTAGAAAGTAAATTAAGAATTTTTTAAAGATGTTCCTTCATTTGACGCAAACTCATTTTGTTAGCTTCTTTTAAAAAGAGTTTCATTGAAATACCTGCCTACACACAGCTCTTCTTTCATTCCTGAGCCCCATTGTTACTGGAAGAACAGATGACAGATCAGTCAACGGTCAGTGGGGGCGCTGTTAGCTAGTCCCAGAATACAAACAGAAGATCAAGAGGGCAGCACAAGAAAATTAGTATACGCCTCTTTTGAATCATTTTCTTGTGCCTGAATCCTTTACTGAATCTAAGTACCACCTGGCTTTATTTGGTAGGTTGTGTTTCCTTTTGTACCCATTGAAGATTGTCCCCACCACTTCTATAAGGGATCATCTTATCTTTGCCTTTGTCTCATTTTCTCTGTAAAATTAGTTCACCTTTTCTTTTTCTGTTCTTCATTAAATAATTAAAACCACTAATCTTATGCATCAGCTTCCTCTTACTGATGTAAAAATACAATGTAAAAGCTGCTTTTTGTTTTTTCTTTTAGCAATCGCAATCAAATATGTTAAGGTAATTTGAATTAGTGCTATTATTATGTAATGCTGAGGTAAATGGTTGTGCTTAAAAAAAAAAATCCCATCAAAATATTTAGGACTATCTTCACAACTATAAAAAAAGCAAAAAAACCAAGCCCATTGCTATTGAGTTGATTCCGACTCATGGTGACCCTATATATTTGTCTTATTCAGTTTTCAGTTTTGTCTCTTTCAGATTTAATGACCAGATCTAAAAAGTAAGATGCTATCTTAAATTCTTCAGCATTCGAGTTACATAAGGAAGTAATTTTGTTAATTAATTAATTCATCCACTCATTTATTTTTATTATGGTGTGTGTATATTATATATATATATATATAAAACAAAATGTGCCATTTCATCATTGTTAAAACACAGAATGTGCTTGGGAAAATAAAAGCAAGGGACATTCAGTAATTTTGACAGTTAAGTCTGTTCAAAAACACCTGGTGGCTAAAAGTATGAATTAGTGTCACGTCTTAACTAGCCCTTTGCTTTTCCCTCATTTCCTTGAAGTAAAACAACCCATCCCCTGGATTTTTCACTCCTTAAAGATCTCATAAACCATAGAGATGATCAAACCCAACCCCCTGTTTTACAAATGGCCAAACTGCCTAAAGAGTGAATGTGACTTGCCTAAAACAAAATAACTCCCAAGTAGCAGAACTGGAATTTTAACCAAGGTCTTTTGACCTCAACTCAAATATGGTATCAGTCGTTCCATGTTGTCTATTAATTTTTATGCCAACTCAACAAATTCCATCTTTCAGGAAATGCAGAAATGATTAAAGAACATGAGGTTTTGCCTTTTCTGAGTCTGGTAGTTACTGGTAAAATTTTGGCAGGCCTGTAGTATAAGGATCCCTGGTGGCATGTAGTGGTTAAGTGCTCGACTAACCGAAAGGTCAGTACTTTGAACTTACCGACTATTCCGGGGGGAGAAAGGTATGCAGTCTGCTTCTGTAAAGATTTACAGCTTTGGAAACCCTGAGGAGCAAAGAGTTTGGTATTTTCGGTATGGTATACGTGTCCTGGAAACCCTGAAACCCTGGTGGCGTAGTGGTTAAGTGCTACAGCTGCTAACTAAAGGGTCGGCAGTTTGAATCCACCAGGCGCTCCTCGGAAGCTCTATGGGGCAGTTCTACAGGGTCGCTATGAGTCGGAATCGACTCGACAGCACTGGGTTTGGTTGGTTTTTGGTATACATATCCTAGGAGCTGGTATGGCATTTGGTATCTGTTGCTAGTGTTCTGTCATTTACGCATTTTTTATGTGCCTTCTGCGTACCTACATTCTTTTAAATCTCCTTCTTATTGACTTTAATGTCTTTTAGATTCAATATTCCTAAGTTGTGCTATAGTCCCTGTGGGAACTAGAATAAGTTACTAGAGCTCTGCAAATGTGCCTGACTGCTGCATTCTGTTATTTTCTCTTCCATTGATGGCCTACAGCTTCAGCTGCTGAGCAGTGAAGGAGCTTAAAGCTCTAGGGCCCATTAGATTTAACTTGTTCACTGCATTGATATCTATATGTTAAATGACAAGAGAGTTCAAGTTATTGAATAATTTAAAATTCAACTCTAATTGGTGTCATATGACCTGGAAAAGGCCATGGATGACGCCAGGAGCATGCTGTGAATCTCTTATAAATAATTCATAAATTAGATGATTCATTTGCCTGCATGTCTTGCTAAATGGAAAAGTTTGTAAGTTGTAACTGATGATATAACACCTGTAAGTATTTAGTTCATAATGCTGGAAGGTAATCTACCTTGATGATCTCCTGGCAAAATCTGCCAGGATACGAGAGGTAATTGCACTGAGGAGAATGCACATTTATTTGGGATGAGCCTTTGGCAAACCACCCAGCGCAGCTGTTGCATTACATGCTTTCTGTCGGCTTGACAACTGGTCCGTGCGTGCCCTACATTAAAACTGCAGCGTATTGTTTTTGTGTCTTATTTCATTAACTCCAAATGCTCTAGGAAATGGAATGACTTACCCCACAAACAATAGTTTACGTTTAGAAATATTTATCCATGTCTTAAACTGCTGATTTCTCAATAAAATAAAGATGAAGAAATTTTGAATTTATAAGATTGCAATTTTCATTTTTTTAAGGCTACCAATGGGAATATGAGGATTGTTAATAGGGTGCCTGCCAGGATAAAAAAAAAAAAAGTATTATTTACCATCAGAGAAATGAATACGAATAAGACCTGTTGGTGCTATTGACTAATCCTTGTGGTTAGTGGTTCATAGATGCATTGGATGCAACTACTTCTAATCAGCCGGTTAATAATAGCCTGTTGAAAGAAGTAATTACTGTGTCACCAAAAACATAATAAAATATTTTTTAAAAAGAAAGAATTACTGCAGTTTAGTTTACCCGTCTCCTCGTGGCTTTATATCAGAGAGGTTGGCCAGGCCAGTAAAAATGATTTGCAGAAACCTATAAAACATCACTGTTTACTTGTCAATGATATTTTATAAAGTAATACTGCAGGCCTTTGTTTCCTTTTAATATGTGAGAACCCAGGAAAACCTTGGGTTACCATAGAAATATTATATAATATCTGTATATGTGTTCATGCTTTGATAAGTGTTCATGCTTGCATGTGTTTATACACATGTATGTGTGCATACATAGATGCAAGATCGTAGCATGCATGTGTGTAATATAGACATTTTATTTTCTAATAACATTTTCTTTTCAGTCTTATATTAAACATCTGTCTTATTTTTAAAAGGTACCTTAAAGATTCAGAAAACCTTCCTCCAACTCAGAAAGTTACCAACCTTCAGTATCAGCAAATTTTTTTTTTATGCCCAAGCTAAGTCTCTCACACCTCTTTTTAAACCTTGTCCTTTTCTCATTGTGTTTTTTCATCTAGTCATTAGCCTGTGTCTACCTAAGTCAAGAAACATGCTCCAACTTTGTCATGAGCCAAAAATGCTTGCAGTTCCTCCTCCTCCTTTTATGCTGTGGATCCCATAGCATGGCATGTTGAGGACTTCATTTCTACCACTTCTAATGTGTAAAGATGTGGCCAAGGATGTGGTTCCTTTTGTGTAAAACAAATCCTAATATGCTACTGCTTGAACTCAACTTCTTTAATCTGCTGTGATCCATAGATCATTTTCCTGTTTAAAATTTTTTTCTTTTTTAATTTGAACCATTTGTTTTTCCTGCCTAGGTGTATTTCTCTGTATACTTTTATGCTCAATATCATTCTGCTGATTTCTGATTAAGCACTCCATCCAAATCATTTTTATCACATAGAAAACATGTGACTAGATAGCACATCTCAAGTGATATCATTCAGTTTGCTTATTGGGTTTTGATCATATCTTCTTATATTCATAGAATCCTTTCATTGGAAGGGCACTCAATGTAATCATCAAGTTCAGCTGGCAAACTACTGCTGGCCAAATCCAGGCCCACTGCATGGTTCTATACAACCCGTGAGCTAAGAATGGTTTTTACATTTTTTAATGGTTGAAAAAAGAAGAATATTTCATATGTGAAAATTATATGAAATTCAAATTCCACTGTCCATAAATAAACTGAAAAATAGCCATATCAGTTCATATACATATTGTTTATTGGTTTTGTGTCTAAATGTGGAGCTTAGTAGTTGGAACAGAAACTATATGGCCTGCAAAGCCTAAAATGTTTACTCTCCAGCCCTTCACGCCTGACTCCTGCTGTAGAGTTATGAAAATGAACAAAGTAGAGTTACATACGACCCCATGGATGAGCCTCTAAAATATAATGTTGGGTGAAAGAAGTAAGATACAGAAGAATATATATCACATGATTCCAAGAATATACTTAAAAAATACAGGCAAAACTGAATTCTAGTATTGATATTTAAGCAGGCAAGTATTAAGACAAAGAATTATCCACATAAAGGTAGGGACAGTTGTTCCTTTTGACGGGAGAGAGGGAAAGGGTAGTGATTGCAAGGGCCCGTGAAGGGTCTTCTGCATGCATCCAATGTTCTGTTTCTTGGATGGTGGTTACATGGTCATTGCCTTGATATTATTCACTGAGCTGTTCATATTTGTTTTGTGTTTTTCTGTGTTTATATCTCATATTGTTGTTGTTAGGTGCTGTCAAGTCAGTTCTGACTCGTAGTGACCCTACATACAACCGAACGAAACACTGGCCGGTTCTGTTCCATCCTCACAATCATTATGCTTGAGCTCATTGTTGCAGCCGCTGTCAGCTAATGTTGTTGAGGGTCTTCCTCTTTTCGCAGACCCTCTACTTTACCAAGTCTGATGTCCTTCTTTAGGGATTGGTCCCTCCTGATAACATGTCCAAAGTATGTGAGATGAAGTCTCTTCATCCTTACTTCAAACGAGCATTCTGGCTATGCTTCTTCCAAGGCAGATTTGTTTGTTCTTCTCCCAGTCCATGGTATAAAAAAAATACCACATCTTAATTCAAAGATATCAGTTCGTCTTCAGCCTTCTCATTCATTGTCCAGCTTTCACATGCATATGAGGCAATTGAAAATACCATGACTTGGATCAGGAGCACCTTAGTCCTTAAAGTGACATCTTTGCTTTTTAACATTTTAAAGAGGTCGTTTGCAGCAGATTTGCCCACTGTAGTGCATCTTTTGATTTCTTGACTGCTGCTTCCATGGCATTGATTATGGATCCAAGTAAAATGAAATCCTTTACAACTTCCATTATTTTCTCTGTTTATCATGATGTTGCTTATTGGTTCAGTTGTGAGGATTTTTGTTTTCTTTTATGTGGAGGTGTAATCCATAGTGATCTTTATCAGTAATTGCTTCAAGCCCTCTTCATTGTCAGAAAGCAAGGTTGTGTCATCTGCATATCACAGGTTATTAATAAGTCTTCCTCCAATCCTGATGCCTTATTCTTCTTCATATAGTCTAGCTTCTCAGCTTATTTGCTCAGCATACAGATTGAATAAGTATGGTCAAAGGATACGACCCTGACACACACCTTTCTTAACTTTCAACCACACAGTATCCCCTTGTTCCATTCGAATGATAGCCTCTTAGTCTAAGTACAGGTTACTCATGAGCACAATTAAGTGTTCTGGAATTCCCATTCTTCACAGTGTTATCCATAATTTGTCATGATTCACACAGGTGAATGCCTTTGCGTGGTCAGTAAAACAGGAAACTTATTTCTGGTATTCTCTGCTTTCAGCTAGGATCCATCTGACGTCAGCAGTATCCCTTGTTCCATGTCCTCTTGTGAATCCAGCTTGAACTTCTGGCAGTTCCATGTTGTTGTACTGCTGCTACTGCTTTTGAATGACCTCAGCAAAATTTTACTTGTGTGTGATATTAATGATATTGTTTGATAATTTCTGCATTCTGTTGGATCATCTTTCTTTGAAATGAGTACAAATATGGATCTTTTCCAGTCAGTTGGCCAGGTAGCTTCTTCCAAATTTCTTCACGTGGACGAGTGAGCACTTCCAGTATGGCATCCATTTGTTGAAATACCCCAACTGGTATTCCATTGATTGCTGTAGCCTTGTTTTTTGCCAATGCCCTCAGTGCAGCTTGGACTTCTTTCTTCAATACCATCAGTTCTTGATCATGTGCTACCTCCTGAAATGGTTGAACGTTGACCAGTTCTTTTTGGTACAGTGACTCTGTATTCCTGTCATCTTCTTTTGATGCTCCCTGTGTTGTTTAATAATTTCCCCATAGAATCCTTCAATATTGCCAGTTGAGGCTTGAATTTTTTCTTTGGTTCTTTCCGCTTGAGAAATGCCGAGTGTGTGTCTCCCTTTTAGTTTTCTATCTCCAGGTCTTTGCACATTTCTTTACAATACTTTATCTTCTAGAGCCACCTTTTGAGATCTTCTGTTCAGCTCTTTTACTTCGTCATTTCTTCCTTTCACTTTAGCTACTGTACATTCAAAAGCAACTTTCAGAGTCTCTTCTGACATCCATTTTGGTCTTTTCTTTCTTTCCTGTCTTTTTAATGACCTTTTGCTTTCTTCGTGTATAATGTGTTTGTTGTCATTCCACAACTCATCTGGTCTTTGGTCATTAGTGTTCAATGTATCAAATCTTGAGTGTTCTCTAAATTCAAGTGGAATATACTCAAGGTCATACTTTTGCTCTTGTGTACTTGTTCTAATTTTCTTCATCTTCAACTTGAACTTGCATATGATGGTCTGTTCCACAGTCAGCCCCTGGCCTTGTTCTGATGGAGGATATTGAGCTTTTCCATCATCTCTTTCCACAAATGTAGCCAATTTGATTCCTGTGTTCCCGTCTGGCAAGGTCCACGTGTATAGTCTCCGATTATGTTGGTGAAAAAAGGTATTTCCCCTGAAGAAGTCATTGGTCTTGCAAAATTCTGTCATGTGATATCCAATGTCATTTATATCACCAAGACCATGTTTTCCAACTACCAATCCTACTTCGTTTCCAACTTTCCAATCACATTCCAATCACCAGTAATTATCAATGCATCTCGATTACATGTTTGATCAATTTCAGACTCCAGAAATTGGTAAAAATCTTCAATTTCTTCATCTTTGGCCTTAGTGGTTGGTGTGTAAATTTGAATAATTGTCATATTAACTGGTATTCCTTATAGGTATTTGGGTATTATCCTGTCACTGATAGTGTTGTACTTCAGGGTAGATCTTGAAATGTTCTTTTTTGATGATGAATGTGAAGCCATTCCTCTTCAGTTTGCCATTCCTGTCATAGTAGGCCATTTGTCTGATTCAAAATGGCCAGTACCAGTTCATTTCAGCTCACTGATGCCTAGGATATTGATGTTTATGCATTCCATTTCATTTTTTATTACTTCCAATTTTCCTAGATTCATACTTCGTACATTCCACATTCCAATTATTAATGGATGTTTGTTTGCACTTTAAGTTGTGCCACATCAGCAGATGAAGGTCCTGAAAGCTTGACTCCATCTACGTTATTAAGGTCAACTCTACTTTGATATGGTCTATTCTGGAGAACGTTCCATGTGGGTTGGAAAAGAATGTGTACTTTGGAACTGTTGGGTGGAGTGTTCTGTATGTGTCTATGAGGTCAAGTTGGCTGATTGTGCTCTTTAGCGCTTCGGTATCTTTGTTAAGTTTCTTTATAGATGTTCTGTCCTTTAGCGAGAGTGGTGTGTTGAAGTCTTCTACTATTATTGTGGAACTGTCTGCTTCTCTTTTTAGTGCTGTTAGAGTTTGTTTTACGTATCTTGGAGCCCTGTCACTGCGTGCATAGATGTTTGTTATGATTAAGTCTTCATGATGGATTGTCCCTTTAAGCACTATATAGTGCCCTTCTTTGTCTTTTATGGTGGATTTTGTTTTAAAGTCTATTTTATCTGAGATTAGTATTGCCACTCCTGCTCTTTTTTGGTAGTTATTTGCTTGATATATTTTTTTCCATCCTTTAATATTTAATAAATTTGTGCCTTTGTTTCTAAGGTGTGTCGCTTATAGACAGCATATTGATGGATCCTTTTCCTTTTTTTTTTTTTTTAATCCATTCTGTCACTCTGTGTCCCTTTATGGGTACATTTAGGCCATTTACATTCAGTGTAATCATTGATAGGTGTGAGTTTATTGCTGTCATTTTGTAGTGCTTTTTTTTTTTTGTGGTGCTAACGTTTTCTTTGTTACTCTTACTCTCCTGTGTTGAGTTCCTTTTGTTTTTGTAGATTTTGTTTTTATTGAGACTTTGTTTTTCTTTTTTATTTTGATGAGTAGGTTTGTTAACTTTCTTTGTGGTTACTTTGAAATTTACCCCTATCTTCCTAGGTTTGACTCAGTCTATTATTACTTGGTATCGCCTTGCGTTCCTCTCCATCAGAAAGTTCTAAACCTACACTGTCTATTCCCTCTTTTGTTGTTCTGACGTTATTGTCATTTACAGGTTAACTTCTCTGGTTCCCTGCTGCAATTCTTTTGGTTTTGGTTAGTCCTTGAGAGTTCATTTCCTGCACTGGTGTCTGGCTGGTACAATCGTGCATCCTAGATTCAGGCTGTGGTCTGATATTTGTTCTCAGACCGAAGGACTCCCTTTAATAATTCTTGTAGGATTGATGTGGTTTTTACATATCTCCTTAATTTCTCTTTATCTGGAAATGTCCTAATTTCACCATCATATCTGAATGAAAGTTTTGCTGGATATCTCATCTGTGGTTGGCAATGTTTTTCTTTCAAGGTTTTATATATATCATCCCATTGCCTTCTTGCCTGCATGGTTTCTGCCAGATAATCAGAGCTTAGTCCTGTTGTTTATCCTCTGTATGTGACTTTTTTTTCCTCGAGCTGCTTGCAGGGTTTCTCTTTGCCTTTGGTTTTAGCGAGTGTGATTATGATATGCCTTAGTGTTTTTCTTTTGGGGTGTATCCTGTATGGGATTCGTTGAGCTTCTTGGATGGTCAGCTTTTCATCATTCATGATATTAGGGAAGTTTTCTGTCAGCAATTCTTCAACGGTCCTCTCTCTGTTTTCCATTTTCTCTCCCTGTTCTTGAACTCCGATCACTCGTAAATTTTTGCTTTTGATTGTATCTCATATAATTCTCAGGGTTTCCTCATTTTTTTCTTTTTTTTGATTTTTCCTCAGAGTTGTATCCAAGTGTTTGTCTTCAGTTTCAGTGATCTTGTTTTCCATCATTTCAAACCTGCTCCTCGGTCCTTGTATGATTCTGTCCATTACTGAAATCTTGTTTATCTTTTGGAATTCTAATTTTTGTTTTTGTATGATTTCTAGTTGTGAATTTATTTTGGCATTTTGTTCCTGTATTATTTTCCTGAATTCTTCTATTTTTTGGGTCTGTATTTTCACGAATTTGTCTGCCTTTTCCATAAATTTGTCTAGTTTTTTCTCTTTTGTCTGCTTTTTGCTTCAACTCTTAGATAGCTCTGAATATTAAAGATTTGAATTCCCTGTCATGTAGTTCTAGTGCCTTTTCTTCTACTGGAAAGTCATCTGGTATTTTATTTTGGATGCCTACTGGAACTGTCCTCTCCTGTTTTTTAATGTTTTGATATTGTGTGCTGTCTTCAGGACATTAGGTAGTTATTTTCTTCATTCTTGATTGTAGATTTGTCTCATCCTTTTGTTGTTGTTGTTTTATTTGGTTATGTCTGAGCAGGTGAGCTGTGTGTTCTTTGTTGTTTGCTCGTCTATAGTCGCGATAGTTTTCCCCTCCTTGTCTAATAAGTGGGGCTAGTCACTCATCTATGATGCAGCGGGGAAGGTCTTGGGTGGGTTATTTGTGGCACGTACTAGGGCCCAAAACAAAGGAAAAACACAAGCACACACACACACCCCTCAGAAAAAAAGTGCAAAGGGAGCTTGCCGTTGGAGTGGAGAGATGAGAACCCAAGAAATGGAGAGAAGCAAAAAGGAAAAGAAACAGGGAAAGAGAAAAAACAAACTAGATAAAAATTTGGAAAAGAAAAAAAAAAGTAGAAAAGAAAAGCCCCTAGGGGTCCCACCAGTGTGGGGATGAAGACTGGGAACTCTCCCAGGCTGTGCAGTATAGCCTGGCTAGAGGGTGTATACATGTCACAGAGCACCAGGTATTCAGGAGACTGGAAAAGAGGGTAAGTATAGACAAAGGGCAACTGAGAAGTGAAGAAAGACAGAACAGGAAAAAGAGAGGAGGAAAAAAGAAAGGAAAAAAAAAGGGATCCTGCCTACAGGGCTGCACAGATTGGGGGAGTAGCTCCTAAGCCATGCAGTGCAGCCTGGCTAGAAGGGGCTCCCATGTGTGAAAAGAGATAGAAAACAGACAGACAGAACAGAGCAAAACAAGCAAAAAAAAAAAAAGAAAGAAAGAAAGGAAAGGCCCCAGGGATCCCACCAGCATGGTAGTGTGGGCCGGGGGAGAGTATCCCCATTCTAGCAGGGCTTCACAGCCTTTCAAGAAGAAGCAAAGAGGGCACATGGAGCCAGGTGTTCGAGAGAAAGGAGGGGGAGGTGGTGGGAGGCACGGAAGAAACCAAAAGAGACAGAAAGGAGCTACACCAGCTCAGGGAACTCGCCAGTGCAGATGGGGCGAATCCGAGCAGCCCAGGGCAGAAGCAGTTGCCTCCCGGCCAAGAGACTGCTGCTGGCGGGAAGCATAGGAGACTGAAGGGGAGGGGACGAAGGGTGGGGGTTAGGAAAGCATATATTCCTTGTTACCGGGTGCTCTGTCTCCTGCTGGGAACTTGGTGAAGCTGCTTTCCCATACCCCCTGTCCGCAGATCTGCAGTGTGGGTGGGGCAAATCCAAGTGGCATGGGGACTGCACTTCCCAGCCGGCCAAGCCACGGCAGCCAGCCAAGCCACGGCAGCCAGCCAGGAAGCTCAGAAGTAGTGCAGCGGGAAGAGAATGGGGGGGGTGGGAAAGCATGTATTGGTGGTTATGGGGTGCCCTGTCTCCTGCTGGGAGCTCCATGTAGCTGCTTACCCGTGCTCCCTGTCAGCCAATCCCCGACAGGAGTCCAAGATGGCAATCCCTGCTGAGTTAGCTGTTAAGAAAACTCCTCATGCATCTCTCCTCCCTCTCAGTCCTCCCTCAGTTTCTTATTCCATTCAGTATTTGGCTGAGTTCTTTATCTCTTCTTTTGACACTCAGGTTCCAGGAATGACATTTGTCTCTGTTTTACTTATTTTTTTTGGGTCTTTGCTGTGGAGGGACGGCGTGGTGCTTCTGCCTATGGCACCATGTTGGCCGGAAGTCCTTCAACTCTACTTTGAGGAGGCAGCTCTTCCCCAGTGATCTTTTGAGTGCCTTCCAACCTGAGGGTCTCTTCTGCCAGCATTATATCAGACAATGTTCCACTGCTATTCATAAGTTTTCACTGGCCAATTTTTTCAGAGGTAGACTGCCAGGTCCTTCTTCCTAGTCTGTCTTAAGTCTAGAAACTCTGTTGAAACCTGTCCACCAAGGTTGACCCTGCTGATATTTCATATACCAGTGACAAAGCTTCCAGTATCACAGCAACACGCAAGCCACCACAGTACAACAAACTGACAAGTATGTGGCAGTATTTTACATTAAAAAAAAAAGAAGTTAAAACAACAACAACAGCCTGGAGTAATGAAGTATTAGGATTTAGAGCGAGGCATATTTCCACTTCTCATGTGTACTGTTCGTGTAACCTTGAGAAAGTTATGCTGCTTCATTGACTCTCATTTTCTCATCTGTAAAATGGTAATCATAATAACTACCTTACAGAGTTATTATAACAATTAGAGGTTGAATATGTAAAAAAATACAGCAGCTTAAGTCACAGTGTGTTCTGGGAGCATGTTGAACACTCAGTGGTCACTGAAGGTGACCATTTAGAGCCAAATTCTCTCAGCAGAAATAATTTGCATAAAGGTCTTTCCTGGCCTCCAGTTTTCATTTCACATGTTTAATTCCTTGAAAAGTATTTTGAATTGTTTAAATGTCTTGGTTTCAGTAAGTACATCACAAAAGGAGATATCCAAATGATCAATAAGCATAGGAAAAGTTGTTCACCATAACTATGTACCAGGGAAATGCAAATTAAAACCACAGTGAGATTTTACTACACACACACCAGAATGGTTAAAAATAAAAACACTGATGCTCCCAAGTGTTAGTGTAAATGTGAAACAACTGGAACTCTTGTACGATGGATATGTACAACGGAATGACAACTTTGGAAAACTTTTTGGCAGTTTATAATAAAAGTTAAACATGCTTACCCTGTGACTAAGAGAAATAAATACATGTCTACAAAGAAACATGTACAAGAATATTCATAGCACCTTTATTCATAATATTTCTAAACTGGAAACAACCATCTGCTTCAGTCAGAGAATGGGTAAACAAATTGTCATACAGGCGGTTCCCGGGTTATCAACGTCTGACTTACAGACAATTCATACTTAAGAACGGACTGCCATAAATCCTATTATATTAAAAATTTGAGTCAAATATATATAATGGTGCATAATAACGAATTCATGAATGACTTTGTGACATTCATGAAAACACTGCATGGTTTAGAAGTGTTTCTCAAGTGTTTTATAAGCATAGAAAGGTAAAAGGTATACTATACACTAAGACAAACATTCGATTAACTGATGTCAAATAAGAACTGTGTGTACTTGTTCCGGCTTCCCTACAAATTCAACTTAAAGACAGATTTACGAGCAGATCTCATTGATAACCCAGGGATTGCCTATATATTCATACTGTGAAATACTATCTAGCAATAAAAAAGAATGAACTATTCATGCATGCAGCAACTTAGAAGCTCAAAAATTATGTTGAACTAAAGAAGCCAGGTGCAAAAGAGTAGCATACTGTTTGATTCCGTTTAAATGAAGTTCAGAACAGGCAAAGATGATCTATGGTTATAGAAGTCAGAATAATGGCTACCCCTGGAAATGTGAGGAGTTGGTATTGACTAGAAAAGGCACAGGAGCACTTTCTGGAGTGATAGAAATATTATGTAACTTGAGATGGGTGATCGATACATGGGTATATGCAAATGTAAAAATTAAATCAAGCTCTACACTTAAGATCAATGCATTTTATTGTATGTAAATTTCGCCTCAATTTTTAAAACATCTCTTGGTTTTTAATTTAGTGTTATGTGTCTGAAAAATTAATATTCAACCCATATGCCAGAGGCAGCAGCTTGGGATTTGTATTGTTAGTTTGAACCTTAGTTAAGAGAAGTTATATCTGTGAATACCACATAAAAAGAACATAGAGCAGTTCCAGAAAGGAAAACGCATCTGTTTCATTCGGGCCTTTTGTGACTTCCATGTGTCTCAAGGGCAATATCTGTCTTCTATTCTACCAATAAAATGACCTAATTTCTTAAATTCAGACTCTAGAAGGGAGTGTTCTGTTTGTCTTCTTTTCCTCTTCCTTAGTAACACGTGATTCAGCCTAATCATGGATGTTAATATTCTTTTTCTTTAGTTACTGTAACCCATAACCCAACTTGAATTATTCTACTCACCTGACACAGTCAGCCCATACTTACTGAGAATATACTATGTACAAGCCAATGATAGTAATAATAGGAAACATTTTTGAATACTGACTTTATATTAGGTACTATCTGAAGCACTTTATGTGAATTATCTCATTTAATCATCACAGCAACCCTAAGAGGCGGGGCAACATGTTAATGCAAGACTGACATGTTTTGTGTGAAGAAGAAAGTTGTAACTGAACTCACTCTCTTCAGATGATAGTTTAGAGATAATCTGTTGTAACCAAGTATGCCTTTTGAGTATCTCACCCACTAATGCACACAGTGTTCTCCTTAAAGGAAGTTTGGATAAATATGACTTTTTTTTTCCTGTTTGTTAATGGCACTGTTGTAAATAGGTACCCATAACTGCCGGACTTTCTCACCGCCACATTCAGTTTTGAGGTACATGCTGTGTCTTACTGATGAGGTCTGTTTTACCTATGAAGACTAAGGCTTAGGCAAGCTGAGTAACATGTTATATTAGTTTTCTGTTGCTGTGTAACAAATTACCATAAGCATAAGAACATACTTGTGGCTTGAAATAACACATATTTATTGTCTTGCACTTTCTGTGGTTCATGACTCTGGGCACAGTTTCGTTGGGTCCTCTGCCCAGGCTGCAATCAATGTGTCAGCTGGACTGCATTCTCATCTTGAGCTTGAGGTCCCCTTCCAAGTTCACATGGTTGTTGGCAGCCTTCAGCTCCTTGTGCCTATATTATTAACACTCCCATTTTCTTGCTAGCTCTTGACCAGAGTCCACTCTATGTTCCTAAATGCCAGAGACCATTCTGTGCATAAAAAAAAAAAAAAAATTTTTTTTTTTTTCTTAGAGACCATTTTATGCACTGTGCCACCTGACCTCCTCCGCTCATCCTCCTGCAACATGGCAGCTTATTTCTTCAAGGCCAGCAGGAGAATCTGTCTAACTCAGGGAGGCCACCAGATACTCTTTTGAAGGGCTTGCCTAATTAGGCCAAGCCACCCAGAATAACCACCCTTCATTATTTTTATTAACTCAGAGTCAACTGATTAGGAACCTTAATTACATCTGCAAAGTTACTTTTGCCATGCAGTGTAACTATCACAGGAGTGATATCCTTTGCATTGACAGTTCCTGCTCACACTCAAGGGGAAGAGATTATACAGGACATATCTTCAAGGGGGATGGGAATCTCGGGGCCCATCTTAGAATTCTGCCTACACACATGCAGAAGCCACCTGGCAGATAATTGGCAAAGCCATATTCTCTTTCCTTCAAAACCATTAAGCTGCATTGCCTCTCAAAAACATAAAAAGTTGATCACAAAAAAAATTCTAGAAATAATACCTGATATTTGTGAGTAATTTAGCAATCAGTCCCATGAAAGTAAGTGTAGGCTATGTTAATGCCTAAAAATGGACGTATGAAAATAATGTTAAGGGACAAAAATTATAAAATAGCACATACATGCTTACTATTATTATGCTAGTAACACATGGATTAGAAAATACGTGGTGATGTAAGATAGTTGGTTTCTTGTTATTTCATATCTCTGTTTAAGTAAATTTAGAAAATCTTTTGCGTATTGAACACTGATCCACCAACCCAGAACACTGATAGTAACCAAATATATCAAAAACAAACGAAAAATCCCTCTTTGTCTTATATTCATACCCACCGAAATTATCTTTCACTTTTCACAGACGGTTGTTTGCAGGAAAGCTTATTTCAAGGATTCAACAGAAATACGTCTTTTCAACAATTTAGGCTTCTAAGGCCAAGGCTGGCAGTGAAGCAGATGGAGATGTTCCATAATACAGACCAGTGGTTCTCAACGTGTGGCCCCAAATCAGCAGCATCAGCATCACCTGGGAACTTGTTAGAAATGCAAATTCTCCTGTTCCGCTCCAGATCGACTGAATTGGAAACTCTGGAGATGAGGCCCAGCAATTTATGTTTCACAAGCCATCCAGGTGATTCTGATGCACACCAAAGTTCAAGAATTGCTGATAATAGATTAAGTTTTGCTCTCCCTGGTAGAATAACCCTGAAACTAAAACGCTGGTCAAGCTCACTGTATTGGCCTGTCGAATGTAATATGGAACTGTTCCTATCTGTCTGAGGCCTATCAGATTGCAATCACTTGAACAGCCTAGTTGAAAATTCACTCGTAGTGTATAGCTACAATTAAATATATTTTGTATTTAAATAACTGCTTTTGATTAGAATCATATTTTATTGAAAGTGGTTGGTTTTATCTATGTTCCATAAAGATATTTATAAAAACTCATCAGATACCTAGTAGTAAGTAACTAACATCCTATTCAGTATAAGGTGAAATGTTTTACATGAAATCTCATGCTGTGTAATGGTCAACCAAGGGGTATTTTTTAAGGTGAGCAAATAGATTTCTTGACTCAGTATGCAAAATTAAACATTTTAAGACATTAACATTTAATGCTTTTGCCTTTTTTGTGTGTGTGTGTGCTTTAGGCGAAAGTTTACAGCTCAAGTTAGTTTCTCCTACAAAAATTTTATGCTTTTGCCTGTTTTTAAAGTTGATTTTATGTAACCCTCATTATTTGCAGTTCCTGAAATCACCAAAGATCTTGCTTAAGCAGCATGTAGGTTGTTTTTTCTCATCTTTACATGGAGTTACTTAAATGTAGATTGTTTGAAAATGGATTTAGCTTTGTGGCACATGTCCGCTTAGATGTGTAAGTGCTGTCATTAATTGTTTGGTAAAAATATATCATTGATTCCTGAAAATCCAAAAGATAGAACTTGTTTTATTTTGTACTTATTTGACAGGTGATCTTGTGGTTCCTTTTAGGTATCCAGTAGGAAAAGTGCTCTTCGATCTTCATCTATGGAATTGGATGGTTCCTACTTGAGTGTAGCCAAACCACAAGCATATTATCAAACCAAGCAAAGGTCTATGTCTGCAAACCAGGACTCAGCTTCAGAATCTCTTATGGAGTTTAGGAACAATCCTTTGAAACTAGCAGCCCTTCATCATCCCAGCAAGGGTTTAGACAGGGTGCCACTAGAGACCAGAACACTTAATTATTCATCTCCAGGAAGAAAACCAGTGGATGTAGTCCCTATAGAGAAGGCTCCACTAGAAGAGTTGAAGATGAAAGAATGTCCAGACTTTAAACCTCCATCTAGTCAATGTTGTGGTCATAGACTTTCTGAAAATGTAGATCATGTTCATGAGAGCCATCCTAAAAACATGGCCCCTCAGTGTTCCAGTACACATCCGGAATCATGCATTTATTGTGGGCTTTCCTGGGCATCTCTGATGCACAGTCGAGGGGCACTGCATCCCAGTGAAACTGATATCAAAAAGCAACTCTCAGAAGATAGAAGGCAGCAACTTATGCTTCAGAAAATGGAGCTGGAAATTGAAAAGGAGCGCCTTCAGCATCTGTTGGCCCAGCAGGAGACAAAGCTTCTCCTAAAACAGCAGCAGCTTCATCAGTCTCGACTGGATTACAATTGGTGAGTCTACCTGTTCTTTTAGCAATGGCTGTAGATTGGATAAAAAAAAAAAAAAAAAGATTGGATAACAGAGTGTAAAATGGCTCATGTGTTATTATAGCAAATGTGTAGAAACAGAGCTTCCCTGGCCTCCTGGCTTGATCAAGATGAATACCAACTATGACTAATAAGTAAATTCCCTCGTCTTCTTTGGAGGTCTTGAAATGTTACCTTGTCTTCCAAAATGTTAGCTTAGAATAATCTACTACTTAGCAGTCCAGTGTAATTTTTGCCAAATTCCAAAGAGAACATTGTTAAATGATATTACCATTACAAAAAATTCTGTGCCTTTTGATGTCATTGTAGAGAATATTAGGCATTAAGTAAAAGCTTGAGTTTCAGGGTGTGGAATCAGATTGCAAAGAAGTGGTTAGCTATCATCTTTCCATATTTATCCATCATAATATAACATATAAGAAATGATGGGAGCCTTCTAACATCAACCTTTTCTGGCAGTTGAAGCATAACTTGTTCATTAACCAATTCTTATAAATTTCCCCACATTTAGGCTGTTATTCCCTTAACAATTTCTCCCTAAGAACAGTGTTTCAAAAGCTAAATTGCAGGTTTTTACAGGGAAATACTTATATACCCCTGCCATTTCCTCCTTGATCAAACCTACCATTTCCATTTTATACACATTCTTATTACATATACACCCCATACAGACACACTTAATAAATGTGTTATTTTCTGTTACTTCTTGGAGTTACTTTTCTTTCACTATCAGAACATGTCTACTATTTTTTAGATTTCTAATTTCTTTGGAAATTCCATCTTGATGTTTTTCCCTCCTTGTAACTAACATCTACTTTCCTGGAGCCCAAAGTGGTCTTCTTCTTTCACTTGCTTCATGATTAGACATGAAGTAAGTGAAAATGAAGTCTTTTATAACAAGGTTGTCACCAAAGGCCAAGATGTTTCAATTTTATGACCCTAGTTTCTATCCTCCGGTTAATGATAGGCTCTCCTGAGATCTTCACTCAACAAATACTTATTGAATGCCTTTGATACCTAAGGAATGGTTCTAGGAACTTGAGAAGGGCACAGTCTAGTAGGGGAGAGTGAATAATTTTAAAATAGCCGTAATGATAATTTTTATAGCATTGCATATTCAAATAATGCTGTGTAATGATAATAAAGTCCTTATTCTCTTTGTCATGCTAGCTCAGTTGAGAGAGCTAGGAAACCCAGATTTTGAACAAATTTTGTGTATGTATAAGTTGCAAAAATGTATACAGATTTATAGCTATATTTTAACTTTTATTTTGAAATAATTATAGATGCACATGAAGTTGCAAAAATAGTACAGAGAGATTCTGCGTACCCTTCTCTCAGGTTCCCTCAATGGCTACGTCTTACATAACATAATATCAAAGCCAATAGATCGACACTGGTACAATGTGTGTCTGTGGTTCTGTGCCATTTTTATCACGTGTGAAGATTTGTGTAACCACCCCACAATCATATGCAGGATTATTTCATCCCATAGAGATCTCCTTTATGCTACCCCTTTATAGTCATACACACCCATTTCTGTCCCCACCATCCCTAACCTCTGCAAATCACTAATTTTTTGTCCATCTCTATGATTTTGTCATTTTGAAGATGTTATATAAATGGAATTATACAGTATGTGACCTTTCAAGATTGGCTTTTTTTTTTTTTTTAGCATGATGCCGTTTAGATTCATATGGGTTGTTTTATATATAATAACTATTTACTGCTGAGTATTGCTGAGTAGATTCCATGATATGATTGTACCAGTTTGTTTAACCATTTACTTATTGAGGGACAATTTGGTTATTTCCAGTTTTTGTGTATTACAAATAAAGCTACTGTGTACATTTGCGTATAGATGTTCATGTGGACTGAAATTTTCTAGGTGTTTAGAATAAAACCTGTGGATGAAAGCTAGGAGTATGGTTACTAGGTCATATGGTAAGTGTGTATTAAATTAAATACTCATTTAATTTATACTACATATAAAGTTTATAATATATTCCTACCAGCAATGTATGAGAGAGTCAATTTTTCCACACCCTTGCCAGCATCAGATATTGTCACTAATTTTTATTTCACCTTGGAAACCCTGCAGGGCAGTTCTGCTCTGTCCTATAGGGTTGCTATGAGTCGGAATTGACTCGACAGCACTGGTTTTTTTCTGGGAACATGTGAGTATGGATTACACCTCAACATAAAGAAAACAAAAATCCTCACAACTGGACCAATAAGCAACATCGTGATAAACAGAGAAAATATTGAAGGATAGCATTTTACTTGGATCCATAATCAACGCCCATGGAGGCAGCAGTCAAGAAACCAAATGACGTATTGCATTAGGCAGATCTGCTGCAAAAGACCTCTTTAAAGTGTTAAGAAGCAAAGATGTCACTTCGAGAACTAAGGTGCGCCTGACCCACGCTATGGTATTTTCATTTACCTCATATGCATGCAAAAGCTGGACAGTGAGTAAGGAAAACTTATTGATGCCTTTGAATTGTGGTGTTGGTGAAGAATACTGAATATACCATAGACTGCCAGAAGAATGAACAAATCTGTCTTTAAAGAAGTACAACCAGAATGCTCCTTAGAAGCAAGGATGGCGAGACTTCATCTCACATACTTTGGACATGTTATTAGGAAAGACTAGGCCCTGGAGAAGGACATCATGCTTGGTAAAGTAGAGGGTCATCAAAAAAGAAAGACCCTTAATGAGATGGATTGACACAGTGGCTGCAACAATGGGCTCAAACATAGTAATGATTGTGAGGGTGGCACGGGACCTGGTGGTGTTTCCTTTTGTTATACATAGGGTTGCTATGGGTTGGAACTGACTTGACAGCACATAATAATAACAATAATAATAATAATATATGAGTAGTGATACTTCCTTGTGGTCTTAATTAGTGTTTCCCTGATGGCTAACGAAGTTGAACATAAGCTTGTTTGCCCTCCTTCCATTTTCTTCGGTGAATTGCCTCTTCAATATCTTTTTCCTATTTTCTAATTGTATTGTTCGGGTATTTTTACTGTTGCGTTTCAAGAGTTCTTTATAAATTGTAGATATGAGTCCTTTGTCAGATATATGGTTTGCAAATATTTCTCCCAATCTGTAACTTCTCTTTTCACCCTTTAACAGGGTCTTCTAGGGAGCAAAAGTTTTTAATTTTAATGAAGCCCAATTAATCAATTCCTTTTTTTTATGGATTGTATAAAATTTTTATCTTGAATGGATGTTAAATTTTGTCAGATGCATTTTCTGCATAAACTGATATAATCATTTGATTTTTCTTATTTAGCCTGCTAATATTGCATTGATTGATCTTCAAATATTAAACAAGTTCTTCCTAGAATAAACCCTACTTGGTCATTATGTATAATTCTTTCTGTATATTACTGAATTCTACTTAATATTTTGATAAGGATTTTGTGTCAATATTGATGAGGGATATTGGTCCGTAATTTTCTTTTTTTCATACTGTCTTTGCCTGATTTTGGTATCTAGGTAATACTGGCCTCATAAAATGAGTTGAGTTGTTCCCTCCACTTCTACTTTCTGGTAGAGATTGTGTAGAATTGATGGCAGTTCTTTAATCATTTGGTAGAATTCCCCAGTGAAATTATCTGGGCCTGAAGATTTCTTTTTTGGGAGTTTTTAAATTATGAGTTCAATTTCCTTATTAGTTACAGGGCTATTCAAGTTATCTGTTTGAAATTAAATGAGTTGTAGTAGTTTGTGCTTTTGAGGAATTAGTTTGTTTCATCTAATTCATCAAATTTATGTATGAAGCTTGTTTTTAGTATAGTTCTTTTAATCTTTTTGATTGATGTCTACGGGGTCGGTAGTTATATCCCGTATTTTATTCCTGATATTGGTAATTTATGTCCTTTTTTTTTTTTTTGCTTTGTCATTATTGCTGCAAGTTTGTTAATTTTAATTCTTTTCAAAGAACCAGCTTTTTGTTTCGTTGACTTTTTTCCTATTGTTTTTCTGTTTTCAATTTCATTGATTTCTGCTCTTTATTATTTCTTTCCTTTGCTTGCTTTGGATTTATCTTGCTCTTCTTTCTTTCATTTTTTAAGGTGGAAGCTTAGATTCTTGGTTTGAGACTTTTCCTCTTTTCTAATGGAAGAATTCAGTGCTATAAATTTCTCTCTCAGCGCTATTTTGCTTTGTCCCATAAATTTTGTTTTGCCATGTTTTTATGTTCATTCAGTTCAGTTTGTATTTTATGTCCCTGTGAGGTTTCCTCTTTGACCCATGTGTTATTTAAAGAAGTATTGTTTAGTTTCCACGTTTTGGGGGATTTTCCTATTTTCTTTCTGTTATTTATTTCTAGTTTGTTTCCACTGTGGTCAGATAACATGCTCTGTATGATTTCAGTTCTTTGAAATTTGTTGAGTTTGTTTTAGAGCCCAGGATATGGTCTATCTTCATATATGTTCCATGCACGCTTGTAAAGAGTATGTTTTCTACTGTTGTTTGGTAGAGTGGTCTATAAATGCTGTTAGATCATCGTAGTTGACAGTGTTGATGATTTTCTGCCTAATTCTATCAGTTGTTGAGAGTGGGGTGTTGAAATCAATTGCAGAAATGTCTATTTTGTCTTCCAGTTCTATGAGGTTTTATTTCACACATTTAACCTCTGTTGTCTGATGCCTACACATCAGTAGTAGAGATCTCGGCTGCTAACCAAAAGGTCGGCAGTTTGAATCCACCAGCTGCTCCTTGGAAACCCTACGGAGCAGTTTTACTCTGTCCCGTAGGGTCACTATGAGTCGGAATTGACTCAACGGCAACAGGTTTTATGTTTTCCTGATGGATTGACCATTTTGTCATTATGTAATGCCCCTCTCTATCGCTAGTAATTTTCTTTTTCTGAAGTCTATTTTATACAATATTAAAAAAAAAAAATTTTTTTTTTTTTTTTAACATAGCCATTCCTGCTTTCTTTTGATTAATGTTTGGATGGTATGTGTTTTTCCATCCTTTTCTTTGCAACCTACTTATATTGTCATTTTGAAGTTAGGGATTAAGTCTGACATTTTACTTTTTCTTTTGTTTGTTCCCTCTGGTTTTTACCTGTTTGTTTTCTTCCTGGGGTTACTGGAACATTTTTTAGAATTCTGTATCAATTTATCCATAGTGTTTTTGAGTTTATCTCTTTGTATAGATTTTTTAATGATTGCTGTCGGTATTACATTATATACCTATAACAGTCCCCTGGTGTCACATTTTACCAGTTTAATTGAAGTATGGAAATATTACCTACCTTAAGGTCCCTTTAGGGGTCCCTGAGTGACACAAACAGTTAAGCACTAGGCTACTAACTGAAAGTTCGGAGGTTTGAATCCACCCAGAGGCACCTTAGCAAGGTGCCTAGCAAGTAAAGCCTGGCAATCTACTTCCAAAAAATCAGCCATTGACAGTTCTACTGTGCCACACATAGGGTCGGTGTGAGTCAGAATCTACTTGAAGGCAACTGGTTTGGTTTGGTATTTTTTAAGGTCCCCTGGTGGAGTGGTGGTTAAGTGCTCCACTGCTAACTGACAGGTCAGTGGTTTGAACCCACCAGCCGCCCCACAGAAGAAAAACATGACAGTCTGCTTCTGTAAAGATTACATCCTTGGAAACCCTATGGGGTAGTTCCACTCTGTCCTGTAGAGCCATTGAGTCAGAATCAATAGCAGTGGGTTATCCTCTCCCATTTATAGTATGATCATCTTAAGTATTTCCTGTGTGTATATTTAGAACCATATCAGAAAGTAGAATTTCTGCTTTCACCATGAAATTTAGAATAATTCAGAAAATAATTTTGAAAATGAAGTCTGTTGTATCTATCAGTATCTTTATTCTTTTTTCCTTCCTGATGTTCCATGATTCCTTCTTTTACCATTTCCTTTTTGTTGCATGAGAATTCCTTAGTCCTTCTTGTAGGGTACAGTGTGCTGGCAATAAATTGTCTTAGTTTTTCTTCAGTTGAGAGGACTTTATTGCTGGATATGGATTTCTAAGTTGACAGTTCTTTTTTTTTTCAGGCATTGAAAAATTTTAGGCCACTTCCTTTTGTCTTATATATTTTCTAATGAGAAATCCACTGTCTTTAAAATGGTTTTTCTCTGTTAGATAAGCTCTTTTTTCTTTTGCTGCTTTGAAGATTTTTTTCTTTGTCTTTAGTTTTCAAAAGTTTGACTATGATGTGGATTTCTTTAGGTTTATCCTGTTTAGAGTTTGCTCAGCTTGAATCCATAGTTTTATGTTTTTTGCCAAATTTAAGGAATTTTTATTATTTCTTTGAATACTTTTTCAGCCCCATACTCATCTCCTACCCTTTTAGGACTCTTAGGACATGAATATGCAGTCTTTTGTTACAGTCCCACAGGCCTCTGAGTATCTTTGTTTTGTTTTGTTTTTTCCCGGTCTACTTTCTGTTCAGATTTTGTCATTTCTGTTGTTCTGTTATCAAGTTCACTGATTGTTTCCTCTGTCCTTTCCATTTTGTTGTTGAGCTAAGCTATTGAATTTATGTATTTTGATTATTGTTTTTTTTTTTTTTTTAGTTATCTCAGGTGTGTATTTTCCCAAACTAAAATTTCCACTTGGCTCCTCTTTATGTCTTCTGTTTATTTGCTGAGACTCACTGTTTTTTTATTTGTTTCATGTATATTCATAAATGCTCATTGAAACATTTTTATGATGGCTGCTTTAAGATCATTGTCAGATAATTCCAACATTTGTATTATCTCAGTGTTGGCCATCTGTTAGACTGTCTTTCCTCATTCAAGTTGAGATTTTCCTAATTCTTGGTGTGATGAACAATTTTCAATTGCATCCTGGACATTTTGGGTATTATGGTGTGAGACACTGAATCTTATTCTAATCTTAATCTAATCTTATTCTAGCAGGCAATTTAGGGGTGCCCTGTTATAGCCAGTGGAGAATGAAAAGCTAGGCTTCTACTTGGCCACTCCTGGTGGGGGTTGAGGAAGTAGAGCCACAGTTTTTTCTGTGATGTTTAGCTCAAGTAGGGCAGTTAGTATGTAAACATTTTCTGTTTTGCTAAACTACCCCTTCCTGTTCCTTTGACTAGAGAGAGCAAACTCTTTTTACTCTGTGCCCCTTGGCATTTCCAGGTTGCCAGCTTCTCCAGCATACAAGCTGGGGCATATGAGGCAAAAACAAACCCCAGGAAACTTGCCACCATGTTGTTTTTCTGGTCCTAGTCTGCCTTCCCTCTCTACCTTTCAGGGTCTTCTTGCATTTCTTTCATATATAATGCCCAACATTTTTGGCTGCACTTAGTGGGGGAAATAGGGAAAAGTGCATCTACTTCATCTTGTCCCAATCTGGAAGTCCCTAGAGATTTTACTAAATAATAAAAAGCAAATAAATGTGTAAAAATTCAATAGGTTGAATGATTTCTAGTTTTTTTTTTTTTTCTGAATTTTACTCATCCAATAAATTAGATGAATTAAATTTCATTATTTTTATTCAAAAATTAGACTTTTGTAGATTGGACAAAATTTTGCAAGGCAAATTACCAGAACAGTCCACAATATCGGTATGGCCTTATAGGAAGAATGCCTGTTTTCTAGCATTACCCTGGAAATTTTTTATATTTCTTAAACCCTAAAAATGTGTACTATCTGCTAGAAAAGTACTTACCTGAGATAATTTGAGCCCTTTTTTGGATCCAGATCTCTTTTTACTAATTTTTAAAGCAAACTATGTTTCTTACTCATGTGCAGAGTTCCCAGCCTGGCAAGTGGTTGTCATTTGACTTTAATGTAATCTCTTGGATAGATCCCTTAGAAGAAGTCTGTTGATTTCTAGCTTAGGAGTCACAGTGTTTTACTTTGAGGCATTTTCAATCTTCTTGGGTAGCCTTTGTGAACTAAATACGTACAAACCATCAGACAGTATCCAGCAGTGACAATGCCACCTTTAGATACTGGTCAGGCTGATTTCTGGTGCCTTAGTCATCTTAAAGAGGGTCTTTGTGACTCTGTATCAGCCATCTTAGTTTTGCCATTTCATTCTGCCCTCCTGTAGTTCTAGTCCTAAAACAAACTTCTTCCCAATCAAGAAGGTAGAACAATGCTGCATGAAATGGCCAATTATACAGAGGGTCGAGACATTTTTAATTTAACAGCTTTCACTTCTCATTCTCCCGCTTACTTCTACCATGTTAACTACAGTTAGGTGGTACAACTCAGAACTTGGATCCTGAATCTATCCATTTGATTAATCAGTATCACAATTCCTATTTTTAGGCTGAAAGTTGTCCTACTGTCTGGCCTAGTTTTTAGATTTGTATAATTTTATCACTTATGAGTTATCTGAAATTCAATCCTCTGCACACTAGTGTCATATACCAAGAATATCTGTCTGAAATTAATCCTCCTAAATTCAAAGCTTTACATAATCTAGGATCACCTTTCTACCCTTTTGCCCCACTTTTCCTCAGAAACAACTTTTTTCTGGAGGCAACTTTGTCTCCTTAAAATCTTTCCAATGCCATTCATAGTTTTTCCTCCAGCTATACTTTTCCCTCGAATTTAAATATCTTCGCTCTACTTTTCCATTTATGCATGCTCTATTAATTACACCACAGATCAAATCCCACTGCTTCAGGTCTTCTAGCTTTCTATGATTACTCCAACATACATCAATCTCTTTCTCACTGAACTCTATTTTAAGTTGTTGAATATACATAAAATTAGCTCATTTTTTAATGTGTAATAATCTGTAACTCAGTTCAGTTCTCCTTGTTTCAGCAAAGATTTATTAAGCACTCTACTCTGTGCAAAACTGTATGGGAGGAGTATCAAAATGAGTAAGACTTGATTCTGTCTCTCAAGAATTTATTATATATACTCTTAGTCTCTGATTTGTATACAATTTGAGTTTTTATATATCTTTACTGAACTTGTAAATGGCCCACTTAAATTAATAAATTTATTAATATCTTCTATATACAGGACATCGTTTATGGTGCTCAGGAGGTTCAAGAGAAATATTGCGAAGGCAGTCTATAACTGTGTCCCGACGAGTGGTAGCACAGGATCATTATAGTAGTTCAGAATTCTTGGATGAGCGTTTCATTTTGTAATAAATGTGGCGTGACATTTAGATTTAGTTTAATTTTGATTAATGATTCATTCTGCTGTCTTGATATTACATGATGGTCAATAACAGCTTTTGAAAGATGTTATCTCTATGAGCCCTTTCCAGATTGGTCAGAGAGGATTTATCTAGATTACTATTTTTGACAGTGCCAAGAATCACCTTAAATCCCTTTTGGAGCAAAGTAGGATATGTATAATGAATAAAAATCAAGGTTAAATATACTTACATTTGTCTCCAATTCTTAAAATCTGCTTTAATACATTTTTTTGATATACCTACCTAGCTACAGTAGTACTGCCTTCACTGCTTGAAAATGAGTTATATTCCCCTACCTCACTTTTATTATCTGTAAATAGGTGTAATAATAATAACTACTTCATAGGGTGATTGTGAGGATCAACAAGATAATCAACGTAACCCATACCCCGTTGCCATCAAGTCAGTTCCAACTCATAGCGATCCTATAGGACAGAGTAGGACTGCCCCATAGAGTTTCCAAGGAGTGGCTGGTGGACTCAAACTGCTGCCCTTTTGGTTAGCAGCTGAACGTTTAACCACTGCACCACCAGGGCTCTGTATGTAAAGTACACTCATTAAATGATAGCCGCTGTCATCATCATCATCACTATTGCTACTACTCCTGTAGAGGGTTCTATGACTGCTCCTGTTGCTACTGTCATTTCACTTTGTTCTCATATTTACCTAATATTCCATCTGCATTTACCTACCTACCTGTGTATCATGACCAAGTATTAGTGTTAAACTATAAATTCCTAGAGGGTAATTAGTCTACATGCTTGTCTTTTATGTAGTTAGTTGCAGTAAGAATGCCTTTCAACAGTGTGTTAAGAATGTTTTTACTTCATGGTTTGGCTTCATAGATAAAAGATACAGTTTAATAGATAGCCACAGAACATACTTTAACAGATAACCACAGAACATGTCTAAAAAACTGACAGAATGGGAGTGGGTAGTAAGTATCCCATAGTTGGTATCAGTGATTAATTAATTGACGCCCAAACTCCTGGTAGACTTTATGTTATGCTCCTTTCTTCAACTGCCCTCCCTAGGGCTAAATTAGTGTTTATGAATAGAATGTCTTCCAGGTCTTCTCGGGGAGTTTATCATTTATGAATAGAATGTCTTCCAGGTCTTCTGGGGGAGTTTATCTGTGATCTAGAGAAAATATGTTGTTAGTGAGCTGTAGTCCCAGTTCTTTATATTGTCAGTATGAGATGTGGGTGCCTCACATGTATGTGTTTGGCAGGGTTGGTGATACTTAGAGTTATTAAAATTCCCATTTAGACTCTAGTGATCAAAACATACTTGCTTAGCAATGGATAGAGGGAAGCTTTACGTTTAGAGCCTAGTGCTCTTAAAGCATCTGTAATTTTGAGTATTTAAATTATTCTAATCTACCCAATCTTCTCCTGCTTCCCATAAGTAAGAGAATTTAAATTTCTATGAAACCAGTTTTTGTTTATGTGTACTTAAGACATTCTCATTTATTTTTGACAAATTGAGTTTTAGTTTGAAAATAAGTGCTGGCAATCTAGCTGGAAGGGCATGGTCATCCAAGGGTTACCATTCATCTTCATAGGTTCTGCAGGATTAGAAATTCTCTACATTTACTTTTACAGGTTAAAAACTAAAGCTATGTTTAAATCAAGAGAAATGGCTGTTGATGAAGAGCTTACTGAACCTCGAAAACTCAATCTGGATATGAATGGGAGTGACTCTGGACCAAGGTAAACCTGAGCAGCTAATGAGGGCAAGAATATAAAGGACATAGGTGTTAAGGATATATTTGATATATATTTATAACTCTATATTGATAAATTCAGTTTTCTTATCATATGATTAATATATTTTTGTTATAAAATTTTCAAAAATATAAAGTATAAAGAAGAAATAAGATATAAAAATAAATGTGAAGAAAATAAAAATCATTCATAATCCTGTTATTCAAAGGCAGTCCTTTGAGGCTTTTTTCCCTTTCTTTCTTTGTATAATAGTATAATTCTATATTGAGTATTGAGATTATGCTACGCAGAATTTGCTTTTTTGCTTTTTTCATTATATCATATTTTCTGATGTCATTACTTTGTAAAAACATGATATTATTCATTCAACAAATATTTATTGTGTGGCAACTATGCCCCAATATTTATCTATCAGCTTGTTATTGGATAATACAGCATTTTGCTGTTATAAATTATGCTTTGCAGAACATTCCTATAAGTAAATTTTTTACTTTATCTCTACCTATTTCCTTGATACAGATTCTTTAAATGGAATTACTAGCTCAAAGAATATATAAATTCTTTCAAGATTCTCGATTCGCATTGCCATATTGCTTTTTATAAAAGTTAAATCAGTTTATACCCCCAAAACAGTGTTTGAGATTTCTCTTTTCATGACATTTGGGAAATTTGGGGTCAGTATTTACTTTTTTTTTTTTTTTTTTATTTACTTAAATATTTTTATCCCTATTATTTTTCTCCTCTCCTTCTGGGACTCCAATTACATGTATAGTAGACTTTTAGATATTGCCTCACAGGTCCCTGAGGCTCTGCTATTTTTTCTTTTTAACCTTTTTTTTTTTTTCCTTTCCATTGGATAATTTTTATTGACTGATTCTCCTGTTATCTCCAATCTGCTGTCAAGCCCATAACGTTCTAGAACTTCCAGTTGGTTCTTTGTTATAGTTTCTGTTTTGCTGCTGAGATTTTCCTGTTTGTTTACTCATTACAAATACCTTTTCCTTTATGTTCTTGAGCATAGTTATATTAACTGCTTTAAAATTCTTGCCTGCTAATTCTAACACATGGATCATTTTTGTGTTGTTCTCCATTGATTGACTTTTCTCTTGAGTATGGGACCTGTTTTTTTTTTAATATGTCTAGTAATTTTGACTTGTTTCCTGGTCATCGTGAATGACTTTGGAATTCTATTTCTCCGAAAAGTGTTGATATTCTTTGTGTTAGTTGATCTTCTTTGTGATAGTTGATTTTCTTCTCCCTCTCTTCCACATACTTACTCATACACACATAACTTCCTTCCTCTGTCCCCTCAATAAGGAGCCCTGGTGACACAGTGGTTAAGTGCTCGCTGCTGACCAAAAGGTCGATGGTTTGAACCCACCAGCTGCTCCACAGGAGAAAGATGTAGCAATCTGCGTTCATAAAGATTACAGCCATGGAAACCATATGGGGCAGTTCTACTTGGTCCTGTAGGATCACTACAAATGGGAATTGACTCAGTGGCAACAGAACCTCTCAGTATAGCTGTATTATAATCCATTTACAATGAGACTATGAGTCCTGGTGACGTAGTGATTAAGCCCTTGGCTGCTAACCGAAAGGTCAGGGGTTCAAATCCATCAGCCACTCTGCAGGAGAAAGATGTGACAGTCTGCTTTGATAAAGATTACAGTGGTGGAAACCCCATGGGGCAGTTCCCTCTGTCCTGTAGGGTCCCTGTGAGTTGCAGTCAACTCAATGGCAATGGGTTTGGTTTAGTTTTGGTTTATACTATTACTTTCTTTTTATTAAATAAATTATTTGCTCTACAGTTTATAAATTTGTTGTTTAACTTCCTGTATACTCAATCATTTGTTTTTTCACCCAACAAATATTTATAATGTTCCCCACCATGTGCTAGGCACTGTTATGGAGTTTGGGTAATGTAAGAGTACACAAAATAAACAAAAATACCTTGTCTTATGTAACTTAAATTCTTTTATCTTGTCATTCCCAAACTTCCCAGAAAGTATAACTATCTCAATATATTCAAACACATCGTTATTCTCTCTCTTTTTTTTTTTTTTTCTTAAGATACCTCTCTTGGAGCCCTCCATAATTCTGCTCTAGTCTGAATTGGTTATTCTATAGGCTTACTGTTAGAGAGTTCATCCTGAGATTTCGCTTATCAATCATTTTGGAATTATTATTTTACTTCTTTTCTGTGTTATGTTCTCCTTTTCCTAGATGTCCTCTTTTTTATTTATACTCCCTCACCTTCCTGTAACATATCCTTCAATGGCTTACTAAAAAGGAGTACAGGGGAGGTAATTTTTTGAGACCTTACACTTCTGAAAAATACCTTTAGTCTATCTTCACGTTTTACAGTTTAACTAGATATAGAATTCTAGGTTGGTAATTATTTTTCCTCAGAAGAGATTGGGTTTCTAGTTCCTAATGTTGTGGTAAGAAGTTTGATGGAATTTCATTCTTTATCTTTTTTATATGACCTATTTTTTCCTTCATGGGAATTGTTAGGATCTTATCTTTCTCTGCATTGTTCTAAAATTTCATGCTAATGTGCATTAGTTGGGCTTCATTATGCTGAGTAATTAGTGGACTTTTTTAATTGGGAAAAACTTTCTTCATTTAGGGAAAATTTTCTTTAAAAATCTCATCCATTCCATTTTTTCATATTTTCCTGAATTCATATTAATCAGATATTTAATCTCTTGGACTCTTCTCTCATCTTATTATTTTTGTCTCCTATTTTTCGTTGCTGTCTTTTTGCTCTAGTTTTTGAGAGATTTCCTGAACTTTATCTTTTCACCTCTTTTGTTGAATGTTTTGTTTCTGCTTGTTTTCAATTACCAAGAACACTTTATTCTCTAAATATCTTTTTTTTTTTATGTACAAGAACCCATTCTTGTTTTATGTATGCAATATTTCTTATCTCTGAGGATATTAATAGTTTTTTAAGTTTCCTGTGTTTGTGGTGCATTGTGTCTGTATCCACCAAGTTCGAGTTTCTTTTTTCTACAAATGTCTCATGATTCGTTTGGTAAAACAGTAAAAAGCCATTGAAAACTCTCAGTACACATGAACAGGGCTTGTCAACTGATGGACTTCACTGTGGAGTATTCAGGTAGGAATCTAGTTGTTTTGCTGTGGGTCTTTTCTCTTGGAGTCATCAGTTTCCTTAGAGAAAATTCTTCTTCCTTGGTTGGAAGAAGAGATTGGGGCCTTGTATAAGCTTGGCTTCCAATGTGGGGAGCCCAGTAGAAGAAGAGGAAAACGACACATCACTCATTATGTAACCTTTCACTTAATCCCCCTTTTAACGATATATCTCTATTGTATTTCGATTCCCCAAGCCCAGACTTATTCTGGGTCAACTTTTTCAGGGGAGTAAACCTCCAGTCTTCTCCTCAGGTTGATGAGAGATAGTTGACTGGCTCTGTGAGAATGGAGCATAACATCTGGGGATTTAACTGCTATGCAGAGTTTCAACCAGTCTGCTTTCAGTCCACCTGCATTCCCTACCCAGTTCCTTCAGTTCTAAGCCTTTCAGGAGTTCTCTGGAATGTTTCAGCTTAACCTCCACCTCTACTCCAGCTAACAAGCATTTCAGTTTTGACTTTTTCAAGTTGATTAATTGAGTTTGAACTCATACGTCTGCTTTCCAGGTTTCTAAAATAATGTGACATATCTTGTCTGTTATGGTCTCCTTTTCTGTTTTCTATAGCCACATGGGCTTATGTCTTTCTTATCCTTTTACTATTACTATTACTTTTGAGGAGTTTCTGTAGCTGGCTTAGAGAAATGTAGGAATGGGGCTACAAGCCAAGGAATACAAGTGATATCTAGAAACTGGGAACAGTGCTCAGCTGACAGCCAGAAGGGAAATGGGGATCTAAGTCCTACAACTACAAGGAACTGAATTCTGTCAACAACCTGAATGAGCAAAGAAACAAATCCTCCCCTAGAGCCTCCAGAAAGGAACTGCCAACATCTTGATTTTAACCCAGTGAGACCCGTGTCAGACTTCTGAATCCATAGAACTATAGAAAAATTAATTTGCATTGTTTAAACCACTGTATTTGTGGTAATTTCTTACACAACAATAGAAAATTTACATAAGCACTAATTCATTATTTCTTATAAATGCGTAATTGTCAGTGGTTTGTATATATATCATGACTTATCCAGCGCTTCCTCTATTGTTGGACATTCAAGTTGTTTCAAGTTCTTTACCACCATACACAATACTATAATAAGCATGCCTATTCTTGTTTGTGTGTTCTGGTACTTTTGTTTTTTTTAGGATGAATTCTCCAAATGAAATTGCTAGGTCAAAAGTTATAATAGGCCATGCCAATTTTTTTTTTCCCCAAACATTGTAGCAGCTCATACTCCCACTTGTAATTTAGGAGTTTTCATCCCTGCTTTTTTTTTTTTCATCAGGTAGGTGTAGTGAATGCTTTGGAAAATAGAGCTCCAGCCTAAGAGATGGACTTGCTTTAAGGCTATAGGTGCATCAGGGCTTTCATGCTCTAAATTCCAATAATGATGACAAAAATAAGGTAAGACTATGCACTGCTTCCAAAAAAAAAAATTTTTTTTTTTCCTTTTATGCCTCTATCAAGACCCTAAAAAAAAAAAAAAAAATTAAGATCCTAGGACCTTTGTAAAAGTTAATATGCATTATAGGAGTTTGAAGAAACCCCCCCACACATGCTTCTGATATCTGGAAGACAGTCACTAGAAAACCAAGAATTCACACTCGACATCCCTTAAATTATTTAATCTAATGTGAGATTAAAGAGGTAAAAGACAGTGAGTTCACTTGTTTCTGTTACCTACTCGGTGGAAATTATGTTGTCTCCACTAACCACACAAAGAGCTATGGAGAATACACTGCAGTCTTGAGTAGCCTTTGTAGAATTGTTTAAACAACAAAGCCTTTCTATATTTAGAAAATATAATCAAGAGTCATTATGGGAAATGACCCTCTTCTACCTTGCAGGCTCTTTGACTTTGCCAGAAGAACTCTCTAGATAAAATTTAATATTAAGCTAAATTTTGTTTATTTGGAAATTTAAATGATCTTAGTATTAAAAATTCTCTGTGTATTTAAAATATTAAACTTACTCAAGTGAGGCATTAAGAATTTGGAACTAAAATAAATGAGATAATGAGGAAGTGAAAAACATATTTTTTTATAATTAACAGCTCATTTTGAGTTAATTATATACAATTACCAAAATGTAATTGCAATTTATTTTCTATTATCTGTGGAAAGAATCACAGGCAAGGGAGCTTACATTGCTGCCTTCCTGCATAAATGCTATAGAATGAGAATAAATACTATGTGAGGCCTTAATGACAAGTAAGAGCAAATAGTAAGGCACAGCTGAGCCAAACCATTGGAAGATAATTATCACATGAAAGATGGTAATGACTTAAAAAAAAAAGTCACAGGCAACTCTGATTGTTTTTTAGTGAGAGCGGTTGCTTTTTTTTGGTTCTGGAAAGATAACTCTAATAAATTAACATTAGTTTTATAATTCTGCTGACTCCTAAAAATCTGACCGTTTATGTACTTTCATGTAATACTGAAAAATTCAAGCAAAATTTTTATTGGACACTGTTATGAATTGAATTGTGTCCCCCAAAAATATGTCTCTATGCCTGTGATTAGGAACCCTGGTGGTGAAGTGGTTAAAGCACTCGGCTATTAACTGAAAGGTCAGAGGTTCGAACCTACCAGCCACTCTCAGGAAGAAAGATGTGCCAGTCTGCTTCCTACAGCCTTGGAAACCGTATGGCGAAATTCTGCTCTGTCCTGTAGGGTCACTATGAGTCGGAATCCACTGGACAGCAGCGGATTTATACCTGTTGTTGTAATCCCACCTGAGACCGAGTTGTCTTTGTTATGTTAATGAGACAGGATTAGTGTAGGGTATATCTTTTTTATATCTTGAGTCAGTCTCTTTTGAGATATAAAAGAGATTAAACAAGCAAGCTAGCAAGCAGAGATGGGGCAATACTGATGCCAAGCCACATGGAGATTTCCAAGGAACCAGAAAACAGAAGCTAAAGAGGCAAGGACCTTTCCCCAGAGCTGACAGAGAGAGAAAGCCTTCGCCTAAAGCCAGTGCCCTGAATTTGCACTTCTAGCCTCCAACACTGTGAGAAAATAAATGTTTGTTAAAGCCATCCACTTGTGGTATACAGACTCCTACTATAAAAACATACCTTGCAGAAGATATAGAAAAGCCCATGTCTTCAAAGACTCTCATAATGGAAAAAGGCAATATACATCATCTCTACAGAATAAAAAGGCCATATTAAAAAAAAAAAAATTAAGAAAAGGTTCTCGGAAGAGGTAATATTTGAAATAAGTCCTAAAAAAAAATTTGATAGGTCAGGGTTACCTGTTGGGATGCGTGTGTGTGTGTGTGTGTGTGTGAGGTGGGAGAAGAGGTTGAAAGAGTCTGAGTAAAGGAGAGAAATCACATAGTATGTGTGGGGAACACTGGTTAGGCATATTTTGGCTTGGCCATAAGAGTAAGAGAAGATGACACTACAGAGGTAAATTAGGCTAGATTATGAAAAGGTTTAAATATCAGGACAAAGGTTTTGAACCTGCGTGATTGTGAGAATAAAAAAAGAAAAAAAAAACTTTTTATGGTGAAGGTAATTAATTTGATTTGAAATACCATTGGAATTAGAGTTGAGAATGCCAGGGGTTAGTCTTTCCAATAATCAACCCTGTGACTTTAAAAATAATGCTATATACCTCAGTCTCCTTACCTGTAGATGAGGGCTTTAAACTGGATTTTCGCTAAGAGTTTCTTTCATATTTTACTCTTGTGATTATTATACAGGTAGAATTTTCAGGTAAAGCTATCTAGTATAAGAAGATATTTGGGTCTAAATGAAGAAAAATTGAAGTTAGAGATTTAGATTTGGGAATCATCTGCATTGGGACTGTACCTGTGCAAATGGTTATTAATTTTGAGAAAAACTTTAGAGAAAGAAGAGAGATGTAAACAGAATCTTAGGAAATGCCTGCTGGTGGGAATCTGAAAGAGCAAGAAGAGAGGCAATGTGAAAAGTTGACAGAGAAGTAGGCTGGTGCAGTGTCATGAGAACAAGGGAGAAAAAGCTGAAATGGTACCTTGGAAAGAAACTTGGTTGAGGGAGGATAATTTTAAGGATAGGAATGACCTAAACATTTTTATAACTCTGGGGAGATGGCCCAAAGAGGAAGAGATTGCAGAAAGTGAATAATCGATGGAGCACAGTTCTAGAAATGTAGAGGGATCAGTTCAAATCAAGTGGCAAGTTCTTGGCTTTCTGTGCTTGCTTCTCTTTCACTACTTGGAACCTGTACCCCTTCTTTCTTCTTTCTATACATGCTCCCTGTTTGACCTCATCTAAGCTCTTGGCTTTAAATATCAACCATATGCTGATGACTCCCAAATTTATATCTGCAGACCTGACCTTTCCCCCAACCACTAAGCTCATGCATCTTGTCCTCTACTTGACATTCTCCACTAGGCTGTCTAACAGGCTACTCACACATAACAAAGCTAAAGCAAAAATCTTGTTTCCCTTTTCCACCACTCACCCCAAACTCACTTCTTCCTAGTCTTCTCCATCTCAATAAATAGCACTAGCTGCTTAAACCAAAAAATTTCCTCGATTTCTCTCCTTCCTATCCTCTCCCAATCTATAAGCAAGCTGTTTTGTTGTATTCTACCTCCAAAATATATTTCCTCCTCCCACCCTCTTCTAAACCATCATTGTCCCTTACCTGGACTTCTGCAGAAGTTTCCTAAGTGTTATATCTTATTTCCATTCTTCCCTTCTGGAATCCATCTCCCACAGCAGCTGGAAAGATCATTCAAAAATAGCAATCTGATTTCTTGCCTAAAACTCTTCACAGATTTCCCAGTGCACATTGAATAAAATCTGAACTCCTTGCTTGTCTTCAGAAGTCCTATGTGATCTGTCTCCTACTTACCTCATCTCATACCAGTCTCCTTCACAACACTTTAGTGCCCCAATCCCCATTTTGCCTAAAAACAAACTCTTGTATCTTAACTCTGCCCTTTCTTCCTAACATCCTGTGTTCCAGCTACATTGGCCTTCTTTCAGTTTCTAGTACATGCTGCATCACACCTATAGCTGCCCTAAACATTCTTAATTCTGCTTTTCCTAGGATTACCTCCTTCAGATCAGAGCTTAAATGTTACCCGCTGAGAGGGTACTTTCCTCATCACCCAGTCTAAAGCATGTGCCTCACATTGCTCTCTTTAAGTACTCTGAAGTCCCATACACCACTACCCAACTCTAAGCTTCCTGATGCCAAGGGTCATGACTGTCTTGTTCACCATTGTATCTTCAACATATAGTTGGTGATCATAAAATATTGTCAAATGGATTTTTAAAAATATATCTTAGCCTCCTCAGGAGGCTATGAAGGGAGATCATCTACTAAGAAAGAAGGTAGTAGGATAATATCTGGAAGGAGAATAAAAATACTTGGATAGTCATAGGAGAAGTTATACTAAGAAGTCATCAAAAGATAATGAATAAGACATATTGCATCCAGAATACAGAAGTTCCCTCAGATCAGCCAGTAAGATACACATAAATTTCCCTGAATGGGAAACTCTCAGAAGAGTAAAACACATATAGTCAATACATATGTAAAATCATCTTGCAACAAATGAAAGAAAAATGAAAATTAAAAACAACGAAAAGATAACATTTTTAACCAATAAATTTGCAAACTTAAAAAGTTTAATAAAAAAAAGTATTAACAAAGGTGTGAGGAAACAGGTGCTTTCATAAACTACCGGTAGTGTTTGGATGTAGCTAGAGTCACTTGGGAGGTCAAATTGACAATATTGTATTACAATTATTTCTAATTATCAATGATAATTGGCATAGCAATTCCACTTCTAATTATCTCTCTCTGCCTTCTAACTTCTTTTCATTTCTTTCCTCTTTGTAACTCAGGTAACCTTTTGGCCTAAAGAAATGCTCATACAAAAAGAGACTGTTTCTGCAATATCTCTTTCAAAGTTCTTTAATAACATTACCGGTTAACATTGGTTCAGATCATCATTAAGGAGCCCTGGTGGCACAGTGGTTAAGTGCTAGGCTGCTTACCAAAAAAAAAAAGGGGGTCAGCAGTTCGAACTCACCAGCTGCTTCATAGGAGAAAGATGTAGCCGTCTACTTTCATAAAAGATTCACAGCCTTGGAAACCCTATGGGGCAGTTCTACACTGTCCTATAGAGTCGCAGTGAGTCAGAATCAACTTGATGGCAGTGGGTTTGGGTTTTGGTTTGGATCGTCATTGTCTACCTTACACACTCTAGAAATCGTCAGTAAAATTTCAAAATTGGGTTCAGAGACATCCCAGTATGGAGTATTATGAAAGTAAACCAAGGAAAAAAAATGGTAATAACTAGATGTTACATAGTTTTGATAATAGAGAAATTTTCAGGGATTTGGAAGTGACATTCCTATTCTTTCTCAAATTCTTTTAAACTGTGATGTAAAAAGATGTTTCCTCTTCAGTACTTTCTTCTAGACCCACAGTGAGGTCTTGTTAAATCCTTTACCTTTTTAATAGGTATAAAAATCATCTCTTAAGCATAGAATTACCATATGATCCAGCAGTTCCACTCCTAAGTATCTGCCTAAGAGAAATGAAAACATATATCCACACAAAGATTTGTGTGTTCATAGCAGCATTATTCATTTTAGCCAACTTGCAATTCATTGTAAGCAGTAAGGGAGTTGCTTAGCACATAGTAATAGGCTGAAACATAAGGCTACTGAGGGTTCTCCCAAGCTGTTGTCTATATCTGCTTTGTAACTTAGCAGACTAATGGCACTCAAACAGGAGAAGACAAACATACTGCCCCCTCATATTTGGTGTAGCCTATCCTTGGAATTAACTACTTCATGATTCATACCTACATATTCTTGGCTGTAGGTAATTGTTACAATCAAATTTGTCATCTTGGTGTATAGTGAATTTGAGGGATAAATATCTTCTAAGATAGCATCATAGATTTTCAGGATGTTGGATTATCTGGCTGTCTTTGTCTTCCACTGCTGCTATAACAGAAAAACCACAAGTGGATGGATTTAACAAAGAGAAATTTTTTCTCTCACAGTCTAGTAGGCTACAAGTCCAAATTCAGGTATGTCAGCTTCAGGGGAAGGCTTTCTAGGTTGGCTCTGGAGGGAGGTCCGTGTCATCAATCTTCTTTTGGCCTAGGAGGTTTTCTGTGCAGGAATCTCAGGTCCAAAGTACATGCTGTGCTCCCAGCATTACTTTCTTGGTGGTGTGAGGCCCCCGCACCTCTCTGCTTGCTTCTGTCTTTTATATCTCTCTTAAGATTAGTTTAAGATACTACCTAATCTTGTAGATCTCATCAATATAACTACCACTAATCTATCTCATTACGTCATAGTGATAGGATTTACAACACATAGGGAAATCATATCAGATGACAGAATGGTAGACAATCATACAATACTAGGAATCACAGCCAAGTTGACAGATATTTTTGGGGGACACAATTCAATCCATGACACTGGCTGTGTAACGTTTTCCCAGGACCTGATTTAATATGTGTGTCTGGGTGAAGGGTGTGCAGGGGACGATGAGCTAGGGAGCATAATCTATAGAAATTAGAGAAATTTCCTAAAGAGTATTGTTACTGCCACTGGTTAAATACAAGGAGCTAGACAATAAATTGTATAAAGATTTACACTTTATCTGCTGCACACAAATGGATAGAATAGTGGTGGTTCTTTGTGAACCACAGATCTTTGTGAAAGTAATTTTCCTCTCAACCAACAATATTAGTAGGATTGGGGAATTGTAAGTTTCATTGCCACTTGAATCTGCTTGCTTTGTTAACCTCACTCCCAGATTTATTTGCAGTGAGAGCAATTTGATTTTTTTTTTTTTAAGACAGTAAATGCCTGTCCTAATCCAATCTAAAACATATGGGTTCTTGTCACAATATAGAGCAGAGGTGGCATCTTGGATAGTGAACATTATTTCCCAGGAGATAGAGAAAAACAGTAAGCTTGGGCAACATAAGAAAATTGCCCTGGAGGTGTCAGCTGGTTAGAAAGTATCACTTATTTTGGAGCATTTTTTTTGGCAGGCCCCAATAAGTGGAGATTACTCTGAAGCCTACAACTTCAGATTTAATTGTCATATCAAATCTTTGGTAGAACCCAAAGGACTGTTTCTGGATATTATGATCTAAATGATAAAACATGACCGGGTCTTGATTCCCTTCTTCTTTCTATGTGAGATTTTTCCATGAAAGGAATCTGTACTTCTGTGTCTTACTTATACATCTACAGTATTTGCACACAAGATATTTTGCAGTGGGAAGGAGGATTAAGAGCTAAGGCAAGATGGGTGGAAGCCAAAAGCATTTTACCAGAAACATCACATTGGTATATAAGACTTTTATGTGCCTGTAAATGAGTAAAGGCAGCAAGGTTAACAGTAGTGATTATTAAGTCAATTGATTTATTCTTGTTTTCAGAAGTCCCAAGAGTTCTCTCTGAAGGGATATAAAACTTTTAGATGCCGTAAATTTTTTTTATTTTTAACTATAATAGCTCCAATTTGCTTTCCTTTTTTAACCACTTGGAGATAGTTTTTAAAAATTATTGATTTTTGGATTCAAGACAACTGAATACACACAAACACAAACCGAAAAGTTTAAAAAACAAGTGCACTGTTGTGTCCATAAAAGCACTAGTAGGTAGGAACTTCCTGTGTAGATAGGGTAGCTAGAGGTTGATTTGAAGATGAGATGGAAAGATAATAATCATGTTTCTGAGCGTGCATCTTGGTACTTAGCTTTGTTACATAGCTTTGATAATAGAGAAATTTTCAGGAACTTGGAAGTGACATTCCTATCCTTTCTCAAATTCCTTTAAGCTGTAATGTAAAAAGATGTTTCCTCTTCAGTACTTGCTTCTAAACCCACATTTCAAAGTAGTCTTCAAAGTGTCTCCAAGTGTGGTTATGATCTTGATTGGCCCATGGTGGTTTGTTGTAGGTGGGTGCCTATCTCAGAAGAACTGGTCATTAGATGAGAAATAGTGCTAATTTTGATAATCCTACAGAGAAGATTTTATATTAAACTCAGCTCATTTGTTTTTCACGTTGCTTCTGTGGTAAAAAGGATTGATTTTTTTGTTGTTTGTGTTATGTGATATTTTCTCCTTTAAGGATTATGGGAGCCTTAATCCTTTAACCTTGAATCGGGGTCCTGGGCTATTTGATGGAAAAGTATCTTTCTTTGTTATATTGCATGGCATGGTGAAGTATTGTATCAGGCAGGGCTCAATCAGAGAAATAGAACCAGTAGGAGATATATATTAAGAAATTTATTGCAAGAAATTGGCTTATGCGGGGGCTGGCTACGAAGTCTGAAATCCGTAGAGCAGACTGTCAGGAATGGCAGGCTGGAGCTCTCAGGCACAGGCTGGAGCTGCTGTCTGTAGGGGGAATTTCTTCTTCAGGGAACCTAAGCTCTGCCGTAAAGGCTTTTAAAGAAGCTGAATCAAGCCTAGTCACGTTATCTAGGATCATGGACTTTAATCACATCTACAAAATATCTTCACAGCAGCACCTAGATTAAGGTTTGACTGGTTAACTAGGAACTGTAGTTTTTTTTTTTTTTTTTGTAGCCTAGCCAAATTGACACATCACAATCCACCTCTTGTCAACCTGGCACCCAAACACATCTCCTTAAACCGTACTTAATCTCCAAATAAAGACAATAACAAAGTCATATTTCCTGCTAACATGATACAGCTATCTTGCGTACATCCAAAAACATGTTAACCCTTTTCCCAGAAGAGGATGATGTTCACTCTTCCCTTTTGAGAATCCTGTAACTTAAATACTGTGATGCAATATTAACTATTATTAATGCATCTTATGTTAGATGATAAAGGGATAGCAGAGGGAAGAAAACGTATTTGGTTAATTTGTATGCAAACATATTCTTAACAAAATAAGGAAGAAATACTCGAAACTATTACAATCCTCATTTCTGCAACTGGTCGTGTTGGTGTAGCGGCATTTATGACTACTCTCTTCCGCTACGCATTCTATATTCTCTTTGCCTTCAGCAAGCACCTCAGCTGGTTGAGGTTCTTTATCTCATGGGGTGATCCAAACCTTCATTCCTTAAGGGTCTGGGCAATTAGTAGTCATCCCTGAGTTAAATTGTTGTAGTTTTTTATTGACTTTAATCACAGGACATAGTAGTAGTACTAAGGGACACCCTAAAGGATCTCCTGTATTCCAAATATACTCTTCCTTACCGCCATTGTGTGATAGAAACCTATTTTCCCCTCGATAATTACAATCAATTACCTCAGAAAGTACTGTAACCCCCTTCTTTGCCTGTTGATTCATAGGCAAAGAACCCACAAGTGGCCAGGTAGCAATCACTGTTGTGTCTCCTGGTAGAGCCATTTCTCCCTTAGGAACTAAGACCTCTAAATCAACAGTATCTCCAGAACCTCCAGTTCAGTGCAATCACTGTTGTGTCTCCTGGTAGAGCCATTTCTCCCTTAGGAACTAAGACCTCTAAATCAACAGTATCTAAGGTCATGGGGAAGGGAAACAAAAATTTTACTAGAGGATTAGTAGGGGTAATAGTGATTGGAACTACTCCCACTTCCACCCCTTGATTCCTGGACCCATGAATCCTGGCTATGGGAGAAACAGCACCATATATTGGATGCTGTTTTACAGCAGAGAACATACTTAGAACATATTTCCCTTTGAAATAAAATTATCAAGATAGAATGATATATAGAAAAGTATGTTTTAGAAGCATTATTTGAAGTGGCAAAAACAAACCTGCAAAGAACTCAAATTTCTATCATTAGGTGAATGATTGCATAAATTATGGTATAAGATATTATTCAACCATAAATGCAAAGCAAACAGCATAGCTCTTTACTAATTGATATATATGATAAGCAAAAAAGCAAGATGTGAATGCATGTTATACACTGTTACTATAAACAGATAATTTTGTGTGCCCAAAAAAAAAAAAAAAAACCCAGAACCCACAAGCATATATTTGTGTATGTTGTAAAAGAATGTATATACCTGGAGAATGGTATGAATCAACAGACAGTAGACTGTCAACATTGATTATTGTGGCTGGAGGAGGGGAAGCAAAAATAGAGTTCCCACAATAAAAATTGCATTATAGTATGATTCAATTCATTCCAAAGTATGTATTTGTGTGTGTGTTTGTTGTTGTTGTTAGGTGCAGTCGAGTCGATTTCTACTCATTGCAACCCTATGTGACAGGGTAGAACTGCCCCATAGGGTTTTCATTGCTGTAATCTTTATGGAACCAAATCGCTAGGTCTTTCTCCCATCGCGGTACCAACCTTTAGGTTATGGGCCAACCTTTAGATTAGCAGCAGAGCGCTTAACCGTTGTGCCACCAGGACTCATTATGTGTGTATAAAGAAATATAGGAGAGAGTAGTTACCAGACTGTTATTTGTGGATATATTTGATCAGTGGGTTTTCAGGCAACTTATATATTCTTCTTTATATATTTCCTGTACTTTTTATGTTCAGTGTGTATTATTTGTATCCTCAGAAAAAAATACCAATGAAGTTATTTTCGTTTTGATTTTTTTAAAAATTAATACTTAGAAATTCCAATAGGGGGAAAAGGTTATATAAAAACAAAAAAAGTGTGTGCCAAATATTAAACAACTTAATTTGTGGCATGATTCTGAGCAATTGAAGGAGTATAGCATAACAGAGACAATTTAACCCTAAGGTTGAGCTCTCTTTCTTCAGGTAGAATAGGTTTTGAAGATTTACACTTCCTTCTCTTCAGATTTAGCCACCCTGCTCTTTTTGGTAGTGACTAATGTTTACATGATCATAACATAGTAAACCATGTTTATTGGTTTTCAGTTTTTAGAATCAGTGTATAGACAAACAGAAGATAATTATAGTTACAGAATGGAGAGTAAACGTGATGACTGCCAACAGTGTGCATTTGACAGCATAGCTGACAGAAGGCCAGAGGCAAAGGACTTAAAGAGAAGGACTAGGAAGTATAGAAGCACTAATTTCCTCCTCCTGGCTAGTTAGAATTAAAAAATAATTTCTAAAGTTGATGAAACAAAAAATAATGGGTTCATATTGAATACGCTATGGACTGCCAAGAGAAGGAACAAATCAGTCTTAGAAGAAATACAACCAGAATGTTCCTTAGAAGCGAACATGGCAAGATTTCGACTTGTTTACTTTGGACATATCATCAGAAAAGACCGATTCCTAGAAAAGGACACCATGTTTGGTAAAGTAGAGGGCCAGTAAGAACAAGGGAAACCTTCAATGAGGTGGATTGACACAATAGCCACAAGAATGGACACGAACATTCCAGCAATCACGAAGATGGCGCAGGACCAGACAGTGTTTTTTGTTTTGTTATATATAAGGTGGAGCCCTGGTGGTACAGTGGTTAAGAATTCAGCTGCTAACCAAAAGATCAACAGTTTGAATCTACCAGGCACTCCTTGGAAACCATGTAGGGCAGTTCTACTCTGTTCTATAGAATCGACTCATTGGGAATGCGTTTAGTTTTTTTTTTTTTTTGAATACATAGGTGGTCACCATGAGTCAGAGCTGACTCGATGGCAATTAACAACAACAACGTTATTGAAGGGTATCTGGGTAACTAATATGAAAGAATTTAAATAATATAATTAGTGAAACAAGGTATGAGGAAAGAGAATGAGCTAAATACTCATCTTTCCTATTAGGAAACGAAGACAGACTCCTTAAGACTGATTAGTTAAGAAACAGATTTGAATATAGTATCTAGCATTATGGTGATAATCATCAGAACTCACAACATAATATAAACGGGAAAAAAATTGTACATTGAGGAGGAAATTTTAATTTTCTTGACACAATGTTGTAATGTTAAAATGTGTAAAAAAATTTTTTCAATTGAATGCATATACTACTTATTTTTTAAAATGATTTGACACTAAAAACAAATTGTTAGCCTAATCTCAGTTTTTGTTTTTTTTCTATGAAAGGCATTCAAACAAGGTTTTTTATAACAACCTTATGGACAAAAGTGTGTACCTTGTCATAGCACAAGTAGAGGACTTCATCTCTAGAGCTGTCTGACTCAAAAGATGCTTAAATGGATTTTTTTTTTTCTAGTGGCCTGGCATAGCAGGTTTGGAGGGATGGAGGAGAGCTTTGTCCTCAGTCCTGTCCTATTTGTCATAACCCCAGTACAGTTTTGTTAGGCAATTAGTAATAATATAAATTCATATAAAATTTTAGTGCTTTACAGTTTATAAAATACCCTAACTTCATTTAATCATTACCTTAAATATTTTAAATGATAGGTATTGTGTAGTCCCTTTGAAGACTCTTATGAAATCCATGTTACAGGAGAAATAATGGAAGGAACCAAGGACATTTAGCCCCAAGCCTACTAAATCATAATTTCTGTGAGGGGGGCCCAGGACTTTATTCTGAAAAAGTTCACCAGGTGATTCTTCTAATGTCTAGTTTGGGATCAACTACACAAGATCCTTGTCTACTGTGCTCAGGTTGTGTGTGTTATAAAAATTAATTTATAAAGCTAGCATATCCTGCTATAAAGTAACCAATGCTCAGTAAACATTTTGTTACAATGCTGTTGACATTATTTGTAACAAATCATTTTTGCATATTTTTTTATGGCCACCAGAAAGTCAAAGTAGTATCAAAATTGCCTATTCCTTTCTACAACAGGTATATGCCAAAGATGGCTGAGTAGTGCTGTCTGAAGTCAACCTTCTGAGCAATGGTTTCTGATTCTTTCATTCTATTGCAGCACTTTTGAGCAATGTGAGAGGAACCTACATATCTAAATGAATGAACTAATAGACATAATACGCTGCCATGGTTTGTTTTCCGTGGTTGAGTAGTTATTATATATTCAGTTTTAGCAACCCTGTGCTCCTACCCCTCACTTCTCTTCAACAAGCAATCCAGCATGACACCTACCAATGAGGTTTTTGATGAAACACACTACACAGACACAGAAGGCTTCTTGGAAAACAACATAACTTAACAGAGACCAATTTCAAATTGCAGAACTTTGAAGCTATGAGTTCATTCAGTAACTGTGTAGTAATGCTGATAGCAACAAACTTTACATGAGAAAAGCATACAAAGGACCATCTTTGTGTAAACTATATATAACTATTAACTTCAGGGTGAAAAAGTAGCATGACTGATTTCTCTTAAACTAGTCACACTCTTTATCCTTGTTCATACTTAGAGCTTTTCATACCATTGGAGGGCTCTGGGTCAGATGGGCACTAGGGCATGGCCTATACAGACTACAAGAGAACCATGATTTTGTAGCTCAAAACTGGCATTTCTAATTCTGGGTCCTTTTAAGTGTTTTTTTTTTTATATCCTTCTAAAATGCTATTTTTTACTTTTTCCCAGCTTTCTATTACATTCTCATTTACCTTCAGTGGATAATGTTTCTATGAACATAACCCACTGGCATAAAAAAAAAAAAGTGGATTTCAAAATTGCTGTTCATGTCCCCAGAGCTGCCTGCTATCTATGGCTGTGAGCCTGTTCTGAGGCTCCTGTGATGGAGAATGGTGTGTATATACTTACAGTCATATTGCATGTATGAAAACATCAGAGGTTTTGTGGCATGCTGGCAGGCCCCAAAATTTTATAGAGGTTCATTGATTATAAGTCTCATTTCATCAGCTCGGGTGTTCTTACCCCACATAATAATAAGGGACCTGGAGAGAGATTCTTTGCCCTGTTTTGTCCAAGGAGGTAAGGAAGCCTCTTGATAGCCTTTTGCTAGTTGTTTACTTAGCAGTCAGACCCCAAAATACCTGCTTTGGTAAATGCCAGAAAATAGGTTATTTTTATGATGCTGGATGATCAGGTGGGATTAATGTGAACCTCTTGAATGGGTAGAAGGGAAGGGCCAAATGGAAGTCTTGGTAAATTCTCAAGGAGCATATTTGAAAGTAAGTTAACTTTCCTTCACAAAAGGGGGAATAAGCATTCCCTTAATGTGAATGACATAGTCCGATCTAGGCAGCTTTAACTGATATTTTAAAAATTTGTCACAAAACTTTTGTTGAGAAAGGAACAGGGCTGTTTTTCAAACATGTGTTATCACTGGCAAGAACCAGAAAATTTCTGCTTTACCCTCTGAATTGTAGGCATTTCCTTTAGTTACATGAATATTCATGGCAACTTTATTTGCAGTAGCCAAACCTGGAAACCACACAAATGTCCATCACTGGGTAAATGGATAAACGGTGGTAATCCATACAATAGAATACTACTCATCAATAAAAAGGAATGAACTTTTGATACACAAAACAACTTAAATGAATCTCAGAGACATTGTGCTGAATGAAAGCAACCACTCTCAAAAAACTGCATTCTGTTTGATTCCATTTACAGTATATTTTTTTGCAAATAGCATCCCTATGTAAATAATGCACACACACATAAAATGCGTGGAAACAATAAAATTATGTTAAAAAGTTCTGGCATGGCATGCCCATATGTACACCACACGTGCCTCCTGACATTTCCAGAAGTGAATTTCATCCTTATTTTCACTCTCATTCAGTCATCCAAAACCGTTACTTTTGATCATAATCTGCAAAATAAAGTTATAAGCCATGGTTCTTCAAGAAGTCATGGATTGAATTTGGTAGTACCCCGGTAATCAGAAAATAAACAATTGAAACTGTGCATTTGTTTTTATTAATTTTAGTTGATAATCACATCCCCATCACTTTGAGTCATTGATGGGAACCTTGAACTTATTGAACCCTGTTCATAAATCACATGCTATCAATTGGAAGTGTAAACAAAGCTAGGCCTGCGCTGCCATAAGTGGCATTAAGTGACTGTCAGTTGGAATCTCAATTCAGTCTGCACTGACATAATTATCAAAGTCATCTTCTGACTCTGGCTTTTAATTGGAGAAGTAAACAATGGGAAACTGGTACACCATCACTGTTGGCTCAACAGTTGAATTCAAAAAACCTTATCAGATCATCTTAAGCAAAACCATTAAGCTATGTTAGGTCTGCTCATTTCATAGTCTAATTATGTCTTAGCACAAATATCTTTGATCAATGATCGTAAGTCACCTTACTCATATGCTTGCGAGCATATAAAAGACCTTTGCTTCTTGCACACTTCACGTTTGAATTTTGTGATCTCTTTGGTAGAATCAGCCACTTATCGATTATATTGTGCACATTTTTTCAGTTTATAAATCTAAAATCTTAGAACCCTTTAGGATCATGGCAGGAATTAAATGCAAGCCCTACACTGCTGACTTCAAACTGAAAGTGAGTGTGAGGGTGGAAGAAGAGACAAGCAACAGGGCAGCAGTGAGAGAACTGGAGTTTGGAGTGCCATCCGTTTGTGAATGGAGAAAGGAGAAAAAGGAGCTGGAGAAAATGAATCCCCCGAAAATATGCACTTCGTGGGCCCAAAGCAAAATGGCCTCAGTTAGAGAACGACTTGAAACAGTGGGTTATTTCTCAAGTGGAATAAAATCAAGCTGTCTCTACTGTCACAATTCTGATTAAAGTGAAGCTTTTGGGAAATGAAAGAAGAATCCCAGATTTCAAGGCAAGTTTCACCTGGATTTCTAAATTCATGAGGCAGAATGATCTTTTCATGCGAATGAGACCCACTGATGATGATAATAAGTGAATAACATGGCCTATAAGATGAAAACACAGTATTTTCTGGTGACTTTTATTTGTTGATTTTAAAGACATTGAGTACCAAAAATTATGTTTCAAAATAAGATTTATGAAAACAATAAAATGTAAATAACATCTTGTTTTTATAACTTTAGGCCTAGGATGATTTCTTATTTACTAATTTCTAGCTCTTTGTGCATTCATACTCTTTGGTTTCAACGTGGCATCCTGTTTCCATCACTAACCTGTTCAGTTAACCATTGGTTGCACTGGGTTTAGGAAAATACCTTCTTTAAAAGTTTCCATAAGATCAGTTTTATCCCAGAAACATTAAATCCATTGGACAGAAAAAAAAAAAAATTGAAATTGAAATCGGCAACATGTAAAAAATATTGGCATAGCGCCCTTATGAAAATAACGCATAAAGAAGCTGCACAGTTTGCAAAAAACATATAATGTGCATGTCCTTTATGTAACTATGGTATATAACATTCTGGAAAAGACAAAACTATAGTGATGGAGAACATATCAGCGGTTCCAGGAGCCAGGAGTTGGAGGAGTGTATAAATATAAAGAAATAGTAGAGAGTTTTTTTGAGGTGATGAACCCATTCTGTATTTTGATTATGGTGATGGTTAAATAAACCTGTGTTAAGGAGCCCTGGTGGTATAGTGTTTAATCACTCACTGAAAGGTTGGTGGTTCAAACCCAACAGCTGCTCCATGGGAGAAAGATCTGGTAGTCTCTTCTGTAAAGATTTACAGTACTGGAAACCCTGTGGGGCAGTTCTACTTTCTCCTACAAGATCGCTGTGAGTTGGAATCAACTCGTGGCAGTGGGATGTTGTTGTTATTTGCAATGTACTTGATTCTGACTCATGGCACTCCCATGAGTACATAGTAGAACTGCTTCATAGGATTTTCAAGGCTGTGACTTTTTGGAAGCAGATCTCCAGGTCTCTCTTCCAAGGCACCTCTGAGTGGGTTTAAACCACTAACCTTTCAGCTAGTAGTCAGGAGCTTAAGTATTTGTGCAAACCTATACATAGAAGTCTAAACCCCAAAATAGTTAATTTGACTATATGTTAATTTTAGAACTTAGGTTTTTTTTTAATTGCATGAAGATTTTCTTCTGCCTTTGATTTTCTGGCATCTTCCATATTAATGAGAGTTTCACAAAGGACGTGTTGGTAACTATTTCTATGGAGTCATCATTTATTATGCTATAGAGCAGCAGTTCTCAGTTTGATTTCAGAACCGCTTTCCACCATTAAACATTACTGAGGACCCCAAAGAGCTTTTGTTTGTGTAGGTTATATCTATTAATATTTACTGTATTAGAGGTTGGAGCCTGGTGGCACAGCGGTTAAGTGCTTAGCTGCTAACGGAAAGGTCAGCAATTGGAACCCACCAGCCACGCTGTGAGAGAAAGATATGGCAATCTGCTTCTGTAAAGATTTACAGCATTGGAATCTGATGGGACAGTTCTGCCCGATCCTGTAGAGTCGGCTATAAGTTGGAATCAACTCGACAGCAATGGATTTGATTTTGGTTTGGTATTAGGAACTAAAACATAAAATTTAAAAATATCTATTTATTTAATAATAATAAACCGATTGCACATTAATATGAAATATGTTTACAAAAACTATGTTTTTCAAAACAAAAAAACGTATAGTGAAAAGAGTGTCATTGCTTTAAGGCTTGCGAATCTCTTTAATGCCTGACTTAATAGAAGACAGCTGGGGACTTCCATATTTGTTCCTGCATTAACTCTATTGAGATATCACATGTCATGTACCTTCTGAAAAACTTCAGTGTACTCTCATGAGAGAATTAGAGTGAAAAAAACAAATAACAGGGCTGGGGCCAAGATGGCAGAGTAGTCAGATGCTTCCACTGATCCCTCGTATAACAAAGAGCCCAAAAAACAAGTGAAATGATAATATTTATGACAAGCTGGGACCCCTGAACATCAAAAGAAAAGTTAGAAAACAGAATGAGCGGCATGGGGGCAGAGAGATGGTTCAGAAGTGGAGAGGAGTTGCCAGACCTGAATCGCTGGGAGCCCTCAGGCACCATTCCCAGGAGCAACTACTGCAGGATGCTGGTAGCATTGGGCTGCAGTTTCCTTACAAAGAAACAGCCAGCCGAACAGCCTACTCACACCTCCGGAACCAGAGAAAAACGGCGCTCTCGGCAAAACCTAAGTACTTTATTTTACCGCACCCCCAGCACCTAAGCCAGCATCAGTAGCTGTTGATTTCCCTGGGCCAGAGATAGAGCCTGCTGAGCGTCCTGCGCCATTCTCCTGGCCTTGGAGAAGGAATGAATTCACAATTGGGGGAAAAGATAATCTACCAGATCCCCTAACCTGCGGAGCTCAGGACAGAAGTCGCTCCTATGCAGGCACAAATGGTCTTTGGACTTTGAATACCTTTCCCCCCTGCATGGACTTGTGTGGGCCTCTTTCAGGAGCATACATCCTTGTTGGCAGACTGCAACTGTTCGAGCTGTGCAGTGGAGATTTGGGTGTTTGATGTTTGACACAGCTTTGCCTATTAAACAGGGTCCTCACCTACCCACATCAGGGTCCTAAGGACTGGTGGCTCCACTCAGGCCACCCAGCCACCCGTGACAGGGGTCCAAGGATAACTGGTACCTCCCAGTCCTTACAAACAAAAGCATTGGGTGCGCATGGTCTGTCTACAGAACTCACCCACTGGTGCGCTCTAAGGAACAGGGACATGCTTTCTTCACAGACACTCAGGGGATGGTTGTCAGCCCCCTGCCTTGTTCAGAGCATGACCCCCTGCAGCAACCAGATACTGGCACCTACACCAATTCCCACTGCCCCTCTAAGACTGTAGGATAGAGCCTGTACCACACACTTGATGATTAACTACCTGGACACCAGAGTTGAATTCATACAAGTGAATGGACTTTTAGGCCGGTATACCTGATAACAGCACTAGCCATCTGATGACAGGACGTTAGAGCTTCAAAGGCGAAAATAATCAAGCTAGTGCACTCAAGTAACCTATTTGGACATATCAAAATAAAACAAGACAAGAAGCTAGGATACAGTAAGCAAACAAAATAAAGTAATACAATAACTTATAGATGGCTCAGAGACAACAGTCAATATCAAATCACATAAAGAAGTGGACCATGATCGCTTCAACAAGCTCTCAAAACAAAGAAGGGATCTTCTGGATGAAGGTGCATTCCTGCAATTACCGGATGCAGAATACAAAAGATTAATATACAGAACTCTTCAGGGCATCACAAATGAGATCAGGAAGGAGATCAGGCAATGCACAGAACAAGCCAAGGAACACACAGATAAAGCTCAAGAACATAATGAAAAATTAATAAGCTGAAAGAATCCATAAAAAGACAGCAATCAGAAATTCCAGAAGATTAACAATAAAATTACAGAATTAGATAACTCAATAGAAAGTCAGAGGAGCAGAACTGAGCAAGTGGAAGGCAGAATTTGTGAGATTGAAGATAAAGCACTTGGCACCAATATATTTGAAGAAAAATCAGATAAAAGGATTTTAAAAAATGAAGAAACGCTAAGAATCATGTGGGACTCTTATCAAGAGAAAGAACCCATGAGTGATTGGAGTACCAGAACAGGGAGGGATAACAGAAAATGTGGAATTGTTGAAGATTTGTTGGCATAAAACTTCCCTGATACCATGAAAGATAAGAAGATATCTATCCAAGATGCTCATCAAACTCCACATAAGGTAGGTCTTAAAAGAAAGTCACCAAGACATAATCAAACTTGCCAAAAACAAAGATAAAGAGAGAATTTTAAGAGCAGCTAGGGATAAATGGGAAACCCTGGTGGCATAGTGGGTTAAGTGTTATGGTTGCTAACCAAAGGGTCAGCAGTTCGAATCCACCAGGCACTCCTTGGAAACTCTATGGGGCAGTTCTACCCTGCCCTATAGGGTCACTATGAGTCAGAATCAACTCGATGGCACTGGGTTTTTTTTTTTTTTTTGGTTTATGGATTAATGAAAAGTCACCTACAAAGAGAGTCAATAAGAATAAGCTCAGACTACTCAGCAGAAACCAAGCAGGCAAGAAGCAATGGGATAACTTATATAAAATATTGAAGGAAAAAAATTGCCAGCCAAGAATCATATATCCAGCAAAACTGTCTCTCAAATATAAAGGTGAAATTAGGACATTTCCAGATAAACAGGAGTTTAGGGAATTTGTAAAAACCACACCAAAACGACTAGAAATACTAAAGAAAGTTCTCTGGTTAGAAAATCAATAATATCAGGTATCAACGCAAGGCTAGACCACTGGACAGAGCAATCAGGTGTCAACCCAGATTGGGAAATCACAAAGATAAATGAAGGTAAAAAAAAAAAAATGCTCAAAACGGAAACAGCGATGTCGTTATGTAAAAGAAGACAACATTAAAACAATAAACAGGGACTAAAAAAATGTAGTCATAGATCTTTCACATGGAGAGGAAGACAAGGTGCTATAAAGCAATAAAAGTTAAGTTTAAACTTAGAAAAATAGGGGTAAATATTAAGGTAACCACAAAGGAGACTAAGGATACTACTCATCAAAATAAAATACAAGAAGAAAATAGAGACTCAGCAGAAACAAAATCAACAACAACAAATAAGAAGAAAAGACAAAATACAAACTATTCAGCAGAAAAAATCAAGTGGGAAAAAGAAACTGCCAATAACACAAAAAAAGACACCAAAATGACAGCACTTAAACTCATACCTGTCCATAATTACACTGAATGTAAATGGACTAAATGCACCAATAAAGAGACAGAGTGGCAGAATGTATTTTAAAAAACACGATCCGTCTACATGCTGCCTACAAGAGACACAGCTTTGACTTAGAGACACAAACAAACTAAAACTCAAAGGATGGGGGAAAAAATATATCAAGCTAACAACAATCAAAAAAGAGCAGGAGTGGCAATATTAATTTTTGACAAAATAGACTTTAAAGTTAAATCCACCACAAAGGATAAGGAAGGACACTATATAATGATTAAAGGGACAATACACCAGGAGGATATAACTATATTAAATATTTATGCACCCAATGACAGGGCTGCAAGATTCATAAAACAAACTCTAACAGCGTTGAGAAGTGAAATAGATCCACAATTACAGTAGGAGACTTTAACACACCACTTGCAGTGAAGGACAGAACATCCAGAAAGAAGCTCAATGAAGACATGGAAGATCTAAATGCCACAATCAAACAACTTTACTTCATGGACACATACAGAACACTCCACCCAATAGCAACCAAGAATACTTTCTTTTCTAGTGTACATGGCACATCTCCTAGAATAGACCACATATTAGGTCATAAAGCAAGTCTTAGCAGAATCCAAAACATCAAAATATTACAAAGAATCTTCTCTGACCATAAGGCCATAAAAGTAGAAATCAATAACAGAAAAAGCAGGGAAAAGAAATTAAACACTTGTAAATTGAAAAATACCCTGCTCAAAAATGACTGGGTTATAGAGGACATTAAGGATGGAATAAAGAAGTTGATATAATCCAATGAGAATGAAAACACTTCCTATCAGAACCTTTGGGACACAGTGAAAGCAGTGCTTAGAGGTCAATTTATATTAATAAATGCACATATCCAAAAAGAAGAAAGGGCCAAAATCGAAGAATTATCCCTACAACTTGAACAAATAGCAAAAAAAGAAACCCTCAGACACCACAAGAAAGCAAGTAATAAAAATTAGAGCAGCATTAAATGAAATAGAGAACAGAAAAAAACAATTGAAAGAATTAACAAGACCAAAATCTGGTTCTTTGAAAAAATTAACAAAATTGATAAACCACTGGCCAAACTGACAAAAGAAAAACAGGAGAGGAAATGAATAACCCAAATAAAAAATGAGATGGGTGATATCACAACAGACCCAACTGAAATTAAAAGAATCATATCAGATTACTACAAAAAAATTGTACTCTAACAAATTTGAAAACCTAGAAGAAATGGATGAGTTTGTAGAAACACACTACCTACCTAAACTAACACAAACAGAGGTAGAACAACTAAATAAACCCATAAAAAAAAAAAAGAAGATATTGAAAATGTAACTTAAAAACTCCCAGCAAAACAAAGTCCTGGCCCAGACGGCTTCACTGCAGAGTTCTACCAAACTTTCAGAGAAGAGTTAACACCACTACTACTAAAGGTATTTCAGAGCATGGAAAAGGACAGAATACTCCCAAACTCATTCTGTGAAGCCAGCATATCCGTGATACCAAAACCAGGTAAAGACACCACAAAAACAGAAGATTTCAGACCTACATTCCTCACGAACTTAGATGCAAAAATCCCTGACAAAATTGCAGCCAACAGAATTCAACAACATATCAAAAAAATAATTCACCATGACCAAGTGGGATTCATACCAGATATGCAGGGATGGTTCAACATTAGAAAAACAATGTAATCCATCACATAAATAAAAGACAAGAATCACATGATTTTATCAATTGATGCAGAAAAGGCATTTGACAAAGTTCAACACCCATTCCTGATAAAAAACTCTCAGCAAAATAGGAATAGAAGGAAAATTCCTCAACACAATAAAGGGTGTTTATACAAAGCCACCAGCCAACATCATCCTAAATGGAGAAAGTCTGAAACCATTCCCCTTGAGATCGGCAAGCAGACAAGGATGCCCTTTATCACCACTCTTATTCAGTGTTATTCTGGAGGTCCTAGCTAGAACAATTATGCTAGATAAAGAAATAAAGGGCATCCACATTGGTAAGGAAGAAGTAAAAGTATCTCTGTTTGCAGATGACATGATCTTATACACAGAAAACCCTAAAGAATCCTCCAGAAAACTACTGAAACTAATAGAAGAGTTCAGCAAACTGTCAGCATACAAGATAAACATCCAAAAATCAGTTGGATTCCTCTACACCAACAAAAAGAACATCGAAGAGGAAATCACCAAATCCATACCATTTACAGTAGCCCCGAGAAGATAGGATACTTAGGAATAAATCATACCAGAGACATAAAAGACCTATACAAAGAAAACTACGAGACGCTACTGCAAGAAACAAAAAGAGACCAACATAAGTGGAAAAACATACCTTGCTGATGGATAGGAAGACTTAACATTGTAAAAATGTCTATTCTACCAAAAGTGACCTATAGATACAATGAAATTCCAACCTAAATTCCAACGACATTTTTTAATGAGGTGGAGAAACAAATCACCAACTTCATATGGAAGGGCAAGAGACCCGAATAAGTAAAGCATTACTGGAAAGAAGAACAAAGTGGGAGGCCTCACTCTACTTGATTTTAGAACTTATTATACCACCACAGTAGTCAAAACATCCTGGTACTGGTACAACAACAGATACATAGACCAATGGAACAGAATTGAGAATCCAGACATAAATCCATCCACATATGAGCAGCTGATATTTGACAAAGACCCAAAGTCCATTAATTGGGGAAAAGACAGTCTTTTTAACAAATGGTGCTGGCATAACTGGATATCCATGTGCCCAAAAATGAAACAAGACCCATACCTCACATCATGTGCAAAAACGAACTCAAAATGGATCAAAGACCTAAATATAAAATCTGAAACGATAAAGATCATGGAAGAAAAAATAGGGATAACATTAGGAGCCCTAATACATGGCATAAACAGTATACAAAACACAGAAGAGAAACTAGGTATCTGGGAGCTTCTAAAACTCAAACACCTATGCTCATCCAAAGACTTCACCAAAAGAGTAAAAAGATTGCTTACAGACTGGGAAAAAGTTTTTAGCTGTGACATTTCCGATCAGTGTTCGATCTCTAAAGTCTACATGATACTGCAAAAACTCAACTGCAAAAAGACAAATAACCCAATTTAAAAAAGCACAGAAAATATGAACAGGCACTTCACTAAAGAAGACATTCAGGTAGCTAACAGATACATGAGGAAATGCTCGCGATCCTTAGTCATTAGAAAAATGCAAATCAAAACTACGATGAGATTCCATCTTACTCCAACAAGACTGGAACACTTATACACTGCTGGTGGGAATATAAAATGGTACAACCACTTTGGAAATCGATTTGGCACTTCCTTCAAAAGCTAGAAATAGAACTACCATACGATCCAGCAGTCCTACTCCTTGGAATAGATCCTAGAGAAATAAGAGCCTTAAAAAAATAGAAATATGCACGCTCATGTTCATTGCAGCAGTGTTTACAATAGCAAAAAGGTGGAAGCAACCAAGGTGCCCATCAACGGATGAATGGATAAATAAATTATGGTATAGTCACATAATGGAATACTACACATCGATAAAAAACAATGGCAAATCTGTGAAACATTTCATAACATGGAGGAACCTGGAAGGCATTACGCTGAGTGAGATTAGTCAGTTGCAAAAGGACAAATACTGTTTAAGACCACTATTATAAGAACTCAAAAAATAAACAGAGAAAAAAATATTCTTTGATGGTTATGAGAGTGGAGAGGGAGGGAGGAAGAGAGCTTTCACGAATTAGATAGTAGATAAGAACTATTTTAGGTGAAGGGAAGACAACACACAATACAGGAGAGGTCAGCACAGCTGGACTAAACCGAAAGCAAAGAAGTTTCCTGAATAAACTGAATGCTTTGAAGGCCAGCGTAGCAGGGGTGGGGGTTTGGAGACCATGGTTTCAGTGGACATCTAAGTCAATTGGCATAATAAAATCTATTAAGAAAACATTCTGCATCCCACTTTGGACAGTGGTGTCTGGGGTCTTACATGCTAGCAAGTGGACATCTAGGATGCATCAATTGTTCTCAATCCACCTGGAGCAAAGGAGAATGAGGAACACCAAGGACACAAGGTAGTTATGAGTCCAAGAGACAGAAAGGGCCACATAAACCAGAGACTACATCAGCCTGAGACCAGAAGAACTAGATGGTGCCTGGCTACAACCGATGACTGCCCTGACAGGGAACACAACAAAGAACCCCTGAGGGAGCAGGAGAGTAGTGGGATGCAGACCTCAAATTCTTGTAAAAAGACCAGAGTTAATGGTCTGACTGAGACTAGAAGGACCCCAGAGATCATGGTCCCCAGATCTTCTGTTAGCTCAAGACAGGAACCATTCCCAAAGCCAACTCTTCAGACAGGGATTGGACTGGACTCTGGGATAGAAAAAGATACTGGTAAAGAGTGAGCTTCTTGGATCAAGTAGACTCATGAGACTATGTGGGTAGCTCCTGTCTGGATGGGAGATGAGAGGGTAGAGGGCATCAGAAGGTGGCCGAATGGACACGAATAAAGAGAGTGGAGGGAAGGAGTGTGCTGTCTCATTAGAGGAGAGCAACTGGGAGTATTTTTGTATGAGAGACTGACTTGATTTGTAAACTTTCACTTAAAGCACAATAAAAATGGAAAAAAATAACACCTTAGCATTATTATGAAAACTCTGTGACATTCTTGAACTACACTTAGAACAACTGCTTTAGAGGTAGCAGAAATGTAGACTGGTCTTCCCCTTGTGTCTTCAGTATCACTCTGGCCATAGGTTGATTCACCATTGGAATTTAGTCTCTTATCTTGATTTTCTTTAGGGAGATTTTTTGTTAACTGACCACCACGAGATTTTTTGACAAATCCAATGAATTTATAGATATTGGGTACCTTGAATTGGATCTTGGTTCCAAAATTTTGTATTATAATCATGGTTCTGCAAACTGTATTTTTGGCATACCGTAAACATATCATGTCTTTCTCATCACATACCAGATTTTTGAAGCTTCATGAGTACATACTTTGATGGAATTAAAGCATGGATTATAGACCTAGTAATGACTGTGAATGGTCTGTAACACAAGGAGGAGATAACAATTAACCAACTCAGAGTTCTGTGTTCTAATCACACAAATGCATTCCAGGTATAATTGTTCATTCAGCAGAAATGTGTATGACCCCATAGAAGGCATTGCTGGAGACTCAAAGAAGAGTAGGACATGGCCTTGGCCCTTAGTATACTGTAGCAGACAATCTTCATACTTTTGTTTACACCTGTGTTTCTTAGTTTATCTTGAACTGATATTTCTGTATGCCTAATTGTTAACTTTCTCTTGTATACTTTTAAAAAGTTTAAAAATATATTCATTCTACACTGAAATACACATTAATTGGCTGAAAGCGCCATTTTTCTTGTTGAAGATCATAGAGAAATTCTAAAGGCACTGCTGGGATTAGAATAACAGAACTCTAAATTAGCTGTTTGGTGATGGCTACAACATAGTGTTCTATGTAGCACAGTTTCATCATCATTCCCCTCTTTTTCTTAACCCTGTTTCTCCCTCACTTGCTTCCTCCTCTGGGCAGAATTGAAGTAAAAATATTATAATTGACGAAATTTTAGCTACATTCCATTGGCAAAAAAGCAAATTAAAATCTAGCAACATCTTCAAGTAGAAAGTATACCTTCACTAAAAATGAGGCCTACCCTAGCCTCTAATTATATAGTCAGGGTCACATCTTTGTGTCAAGCAATGATCTCTCTCTGGAATTTCTTTAACATACCTACCAGGCATTACCACATAGAGGTCCCGTGTTGTTGTTGTTGGATGCCGTCAAGTTGGTTCCAAGTCATAGCAACCGTATGTACAACACAACGAAACACTGCCCAGTCCTGTGCCATCCTGAAAATCGTTGCTGTGTTTGAGCCCATTGTGGCAGCCACTATGTAAGTTCATCTCATTGAGGGTCTTCCTCTTTTTCACTGACGCTCTACTTTACGAAGCATGATGTCCTTCTCCAGGGACTGGTCCCTCCTGATCACATGTCCAAAGTATGTGTGGTGAAGTCTCAGCATCCTCTCTTCTAACGAGCATTCTGAGTCTACTTCTTCCAAGACAAAAAAATTTTTTAATTGCATTTTAGGTGAAGGTTTACAGAGTAAATTAGTTTCTCATTAAACAATTAATACCCATTGTTTTGTGACATTGGTTGCCAACCCCACAACATGTCAGCACTCTCCCCTTCTCGACCTTGGATTCCCCATTATCAGCTTTCCTGTCTCCTCCTGACTTCTTGTCCTTGCCCCTGAGCTAGTGTGCCTAGTTAGTCTAGTTTTGTTTTATGGGCCTGTCTGATCTTTGGCTGATGGGTGAACCTCAGGAGGGACTTCAGTACTGAGATAAAAGGGTGTCCGGGGTCATACACTTGCTGTTTCTCCTGTCTCTTGTCAGACTGGTAAGTCTGATCTTTTTTTCTGAGTTAGAATCTTGTTCTGCATTTTTCTCCAGCTCTGCCCAGTACCCTCTATTCTGATCCCTGTCAGAGCAGTTGGTGGTGGTAGCTGGGCACCATCTAGTTGTGCTGGACTCAGTGTGGTGGAGGCTGTTGTAGTTTGGTCCATTAGTCCTTTGGACTAATCGTTACCTTGTGTCTTTGGTTTTCTTTGTTCTCCCTTGCTCCAGATGGGGTGGCTGGCCACTCACAAGCTTTTAATATCTGAAACACTAAATCACCAAAGTAGGATGTAGAACATGTTCTTAATAAACCATGTTATGCCAGTTGAGCTAGGTGTCCCTTGAGATCATGGTCCCCAGCCCTTAGCCTCAGGGTCTTTCAAGACAAATATTGTTTGGTCTTTTGGCAGTCCATGTATATTCAGTATTCTTCACCAACACCATAATTCAAAGGCCTCAGTTCTTCTTTGGTTTTCCTTATTCATTGTCCAGCTTTCACATTCATGTGAGGCAATTGAAAATGCTATGGCTCTGGTCAGGCACACATTAGTCTTCAAAGTGACATCTTTGCTTTTTTAGCACTTTAAAGAAGTCTTTTGGAGCAGATTTGCCCAGTGCAATACATCATTTAATTTCTTGACTGCTCCTTCCATGGGCGTTAATTGTGGATCCAAATAAAATGACATCCTTGACAACTTCAATCTTTTCTCCATTTATCATGATGTTGCTTATTGGTCCAGCACTCATCTGTTCAGCCATCTCTCTGTAGATTTAATTCATTCCTATGACTTTAGATCATATTTTGCGATAACTCTAAAATCTTTATCTCAGATCCCAGCTTTTTTCTCCTGAGATCCAAATCTGTCATTATAACTGCATGTTAATGTTATCTAGCCAATATGACTGACTTACAGTTACCTCAAATTCGGTGTGTCCAGATCCAATCTAGTTATCTCTACCATCCCCATCGCCAAAAGAGCCTACTCTCCTCTAGAATTCTCAGCAATTATACCATCCATCCATTCAGCCAGTCTATAATAACTTACTGAATGCCTAGTATGTGCCAGATATTGTGCTAAGCCTTTTAAATAATATCTCATTTTTTGTTGTTTTTGAGAATGCACACTGCAAAACATACACCAATTAAATCATTTCTACGTTACAATTCAGTGACATTGATTACATTCTTCAAGTTGTGCAACCATTCTCACCCTCCTTTTCTGAGATGTTCCTCCCCCATTAACATAAACTCACTGCCCCGTAAGGTTCCTGTCTAACCTTTCAAGTTACTGTTGTCACTTTGATCCCATAAAGATAATTCTTAAAAGAACGTACTGTTCAAGGCAGATGTTTTTTACTAATTAAGCTAAATTATTGTTTCATTTTAAGAAGACTTCAGTAATAAAAATAATGATAATAATAGAAGCTTACATTTAGGCAGTGTTATGTGCTGCGGTCCCTGGGTGGCACAAATAGTTTGCTCTTGGCTGTTAAACAAAAGGTAGGTGGTTTGATACTTCCACGCGATTACAGCCAGTGAAAACCCTATAGAGTGCAGTTCTACTCTGAAACGTGGGGTAGGTAGTCATGAGTCAGAATTGACTCAGTGGCAATAAATTTGCTGTTTTTATGTGCTGGGCATTGCTCTATGCATCTTGCATATGTTAGCTCATTTGATCCCCACAACAACTCTCAGTTATATACTATTATTAACCTAATTTTATAGATGAGGAAATTAGGCCCAGAGAGGTTAAGCAACTGGCTTAAGAAATCACATCTATCACAACTTACAAATAGCTATGCAGTACCCAGTTCTCTCTGACCTCAATGCTATAGTCTTAAGCATTATACTGTCCTAACTGCCCCTCAACCAACTGAATGAGATTTATATTTATGCCTGTTCTCAAAAAAAGGTGATCCCACCAAATGTGGAAATTATCAAACAATATCATTAGTATCACATGCAAGTAAAATTTTGCCGAAGATCATTCAAAAGCAGCTGCAGCAGTATATCGACAGGGAACTGCCAGAAATTCAAGCTGGATTCCGAAAAGGACGTGGAACCAGGAATATCATTTCTTATGTCAGATGGATCCTGGCTGAAAGCAGGATATACCAGAAAGATGGCTACCTATGTTATATTGACTATGCTAAGGCATTTGACTGTATCATAACAAATTATGGATAACATTGTGGAGAATGGGAATTCCAGAACACTTAATTGTGCTCGTGGGGAACCTGTACATAGATCAAGAGGCAGCCGTTCAAACAGAACAAGGGGTTTGAAGTCAGGAACGGTGTGTGTCAAGGTTGTATCCTTTTACCATACCTATTCAACCTGTATGCTCAGCAAATAACCCCAGAAGCTGCCCCCAAGGGGAAGAACATGGCTTAAGGATTGCAGGAAGACTCATTAACAACCTATGTTACGCAGATGACACAACCTTGCTTGCTGAAAGTGAAGAGGACTTGAAGCACTTACTGATGAAGACCAAAGACCACAGCCTTCAGTATGGATTACACCGCAACATAAAGAAAACAAAAATCCTCACAACTGGACCAATAAGCCACATCATAATAAATGGGGAAAAGATTGAAGTTGTCAAGAATTTTATTTTACTTGGATCCACAATCAACACCCATGGAAGCTGCAGTCAGGAAATCAAGGAGAAGCATTGCATTGGGCAAATTGGCTGCAAAAGACCCCTTTAAAGTGTTGAAAAGCAAAGATGTCACCTTGAAGACTAAGGTACGCATGACCCAAGCCATGATGTTTTAATTTGCCTCCTATACATGTGAAAGTTGGATGATGAATAAAGAAGACCGAAGAGAATTGATGGCTTTGAATTGCGGTGTTGGAGAAGAATATCAAATATACCATGGACTGCCAAAAAAATGAACACGTCTGTCTTGGAAGAAATACAACTAGAATGCTCTTTAGAAGCACAGATGGCAAGACCACGTCTCACATACTTTGGATATGTTGTCGGTGGGATCAGTCCCTGGAGAAGGACATCATGCTTGGTAAAGTAGAGGGTCAGTGAAACAGAGGAAGACCCTCAATGAGATGGATTGACAGAAGGCTACAACAATGGGCTTAAGCTTAACAATCATTGTGGGCATGGTGCAGGACTAGGCAATGTTTCCTTCTGTTGTATACAGGGGCTGACATTGTGGGCATGGTGCAGGACTAGGCAATGTTTCCTTCTGTTGTATACAGTGCAGGACTAGGCAATGTTTCCTTCTGTTGTATACAGCTGCCCCTCCGGGTCAGACTCTTTTTTTCTACACCACTCACATCTAAGTTATATCTTTCCTTCTTTAAAGTATCCAGGGGCAGATTAACCAGTAAGCAAGGTATGCGGGGCTTAATTGTGTTTACTTACTAATCTGTAGTGCACAATTTCAAGTGAATTTCATCACATCAAGGAAAACAGCTGACACTGTGCACTACAGATTAGTAAGTAAGCACAAGTAAGCCTGTGAAAGTATCTGTTGTCTTCCAGAGACCATTATTCTACCCATCACACCTACAGGATTTGGCATACTTCAGTAAGTAAATTCCCCACTAGGATGACACATCTTTTGGAGTCATGGACCACTTCAGTGCCTGTTGCATATTAAATGCTAATAAATTATCATTCCTTTTTACTGACTTTGCTGCCTGATGGGTTTCATCCCGCGCCCCCCCCCCCCCCAATGAACTCTTATAAGCTTCCTGGTGCTTATTACCTGCTTCCATAGAACTTTGCATATACTGCCATCATAACACCTGCTGTTAGGTACTCATTGTTTAGATGATTATCTCTCCTTGTTTATCTGTAAATATTCAAAAGTCATCACTTATTCTTTTGTGTACTTTCATTCCTAAACACAGAACTGACACATAGTAGGCTCTCAGATAATATTTATTATTGTTTTTGTTAGCTGCTGTTGAGTTGGCTCCTGGCTCCACGTGACCCTGTACACAGGGAGGTGGGACTGTCATAATCCATAGGATTTTCATTGGCCGATTTTTGGAAGTGATCAGCAGGCCTTTCTTCCAGTCTGTCTTAGTCTGGAAGCTCCGCTGGAGCCTGTTCAGTGTCACAGACAGGTAGTGGCTGTGCTTGAGATGCATTGGCCAGGAATTAAACCCAGGTCTCCCACATGGGAGGCAAGAATTCTACCACTGAACCTTAAATATATGTAAGTAAAATTTGTGTTGATGATTTTAGAGTAAGGAAATAGAAAGATCTGACAGTATATGAAATATCCTACTTACTAAATTTTATTCTTTAAACTCTGATCTCAGAATATTTTGTTCATTGACAGATCCATCTCTAGGAATATGGAAATTTAACTGAGACTTTTAGGAAAATTATTTTTCAGAAGAATTCTAAGCTACATAGTTATGTGACATCTGGTTTCATACTCATTGATAGACAAATATGCACAGAATTGAGAACTGGAAACTAGCATAACACAAGAAACAATGAATTCTTACAGAGTAGCAGGTGGATTTTAAGTGCTAGCTTTTGGCTATCATTAGACCTTCTGTAGTTACTTGAGTTACTTGACACATCAGTGGATCTATAATATGCCATATACAGACCAAGCAGACCATTTTTGCTAGATTGATTCATTGAGATGAACAGCTAAAACAAGTTAAATTCCATCATCACATCCCTACATTAATTTTAAAATGAATTTAGTTGTTGTTAAATGGACATTTGTTTTTATTGTCTCAAAGATTGGCCTTTTCCTCCAGTAAAGCGGAATAATTTTTGTTATGACGCTCTAGCTCGAACAGTACATAAAGATTAGTAAATAAGGCCCCATTAAAAGTACTTCTAATGTAAGTAACATGAGTCCCAATAGCATTTCTAATGTCCATTAATGCTTGTTCTGAGGATCAGAGCTCGTTTTACTGAGCCATTTAGTCAAACCGTGTGATTATTTAGGAAGTTAATTCATGCATGCTAAAATCTAGTTTAAGTAATGCAGAAGGTAGGAGGTAAAACTCTGTGGAGACGATAGTCCTTTTTGTTATTTAATGATCAGTCATAATTAACTTGCAAATTTGAAATAATTAGAACAAATTAAAGGTATTTAACTTTGCCTCCCTAAAGAAAAATCCAAATTGCACCAAACGCAGCTTTAAATTATTCGTGTCTCTGAGGTCCAGGCTAGACTTTATTTTTTTTATATAATGCCTTTTCTATGGTGAGAATACCAATCTGCTTTTTGTCAGAAGGCATCCTATCAAGTAATTGTTCTTTGTATTTAATAAATGACAGCTATTCTTCTTTGTAAAAGTGTTTCAGTCTCCCAAGACTACGTCAGCATTTCCGTGGCATTTTAATTCAATAAAACAAAAGGTTAATGTTGTTCTCCTTTTTAAGGAATGCAAATACAAGTGGTATTCAGTTGGTCCTGAATGACATTTAAAATTTGCCATTCCAGCTCAGACAGACTATCGCGATACGAGATTTGGACAAAACAGAAAAGTTCAAGGTGCTTTGTATCGTTAGAATTTTAGTAAACTTGAAGAACTGAAAATGTTTTTCTTTTCCGCACACTAAATCAAGGATGCTCCAAGTTTCCTGTTTTTGAAATATTAAAATGCAGAGATATTTCAGTAAAATTTTAGTAACTTAGGGGTGAATTATACAGTGTGGCAGTGCTGAATGCCATGGGTTTATCCTCTTTCTCTCTCTCTCGATTTTGATCATTTTATCATCACTTTAACAGCTCCAGCAGAAGCTAAATAAGAATAACAGAAAACTATTCTAGTAATTCCATGCCTATCAGTGAATGATGTTGTCCTGTATTAGTCATAACCCCTCAATGGATTTTCTACACATTTTATCTGGATTGTGTGAAATGATAGGAAAGACTGAGTGTCTGACAATTAGGTTTTAACTTTATAGTACCTAGCACCGTGAGTGGCGCAAAGTACAGTTCAGTATTTCTTCAGTTTACTGGATCTACATAGTTTGGGAAATAATTTATATAGTTATTCATTTTTATATAACCTATATATCTAAAAGTTTCTTTGATGATTTTTTTTGCTTTTTCCTTCAACTATTTTGTAATCAACTTTATTAAAACATATTTTATATTCAATAAAATGCACACATTTGCTGTGTTTTAACAAATAAATATACCAATGTAACTAACATCTCAATTAATAGAGAAAATATTCATCACCCCCAGAAAGTCCCTTTTGCCCCTTTGCACTAAATCCCACTTCCCCAAGCCCAGGCAACCAATAATCTGATTTCTATCTCTTCAGATTAGTTTTACACGCTCTAAATCTTCATATTAAAAAAAAAAAAAAATTCCCATTGAGTTGATTCCAACTCAGAGTGACCCTATAGAACGGAGTAGAACTGCCCCATAGGGTTTCCAAGGAGTACCTTGGTGGATTCAAACTGCCATCCTTTTGGTTAGCAGATGAAACTCTTAACCACTATGCCACCAGGATTTCCAAATGGACTATATACATGGAATTATATAGTATGTGTGTGTCTGTCATCTTTCACTCACCATGATGTTTTGGAGGTTCATCCATGTTGCTGCATGTGTCAGTAGTCCATTACTTTTTTATTTCCGAGTAGTACTTCATTGTATAAATATACCACAACTTCTTTATCAGTTCATCTGTTGATGTACATCTGAATTATTTCTATACTTTTAGCAAAAAATGACTGAGCTGCTGTAAACATTTCTGTGTAAGTCTTTTAGTGAGCATGTTTTCTTTTTCTAGAATAAATACCTAGGAGTGAAATTTCCATGTCGCATTGTAAATGTATTTTTAACTATACATGAAACTGCCAAACTGTTTCCCAAAGTTGTGTAATTTTACACTCCCACCAGCAAAGTATGAGATTTCCAGTTGTCCCATATCATTGCCAAGGCTTGGTATTATCAGATTTCTTCATTTTAACTATTTTTGTGTATGTGAAATGGTACCTCGTTGTGATTTTAATATGCAGTTCTTTGATGACTGATGGGCGTCTTTTAATGTTATTTATTGGCCATTCATGTATTTTCTTTTTGTCAAGTGTCTATTCAAATCTTTTAATCATTTTTAGTTGAGAAAACAACCTAATTATTGAACATACAGTTCTTTGTATATTTTGGATACAAAACCTTCATCAGATGTATATATTGTGAGTATTTTCTCCAAGTGTATGACTTGTCTTTTTATTTCCTTAATGGTGTTTTTAAAGAGCAGGAGTTTTTAATATTGATGACACTTAGGAAGATATTCTCCTGTGTTTTCCTCTAGAAGGTTTATAGTACTGGCTTTTACGTTTAAGTTTGTGGTCCATTTTGAATACGTTTTTGGGTGAGTTACAAGGTAGGGCTCAATATTCATTCTGTTTCCGTACAGATATTCAGTTATTCCAGCACCATTTGTTGAAAAAACTTTTTTTTTATCGAATTACCGGATGCCTTTTCAAAAATCAAATACGCGTACACACACAGACACAGTTATAGACTTCTATTCCATTAATCTACATGTCCATTCTTATGTTAATGGCATACTGTCTGAGTTACATTAGCTTTATAGTAAATCTTCAAAATCTTTAAATCTTCAAAAATCAGGTAGTCCAATTCTCCCTGCTTTGTTTTTCTTATTAAAAATTCTTTTGACTACTCTACATTCTTTACATTTTAAATTCAGTTTATCAATTTCTATTAAGGAGGTAGAATTACTATTTGATCATTTTGGGGAAAATTGATGTCCTAAAAGTACTGAATATTCTAATCCATGAATATGGTGTATCTCTGTATACATTTAGGTATTTTTTAAAAATGTAACAGAAATGCCATGTAGTTTTCAGTGCAACAACAGGGATGCATGTTTTTCTTTGCATTTATTCCTAAACATTATACGCTTTTTATGATATTGTAAATGTTTTTTTTCATGTTCCAATTTCTGTGGATGGTATATTGAAAAAGTATTGATTTTTGTATATTTATCTTGTATATTGCAATCTTGCTAAATGTACATATTCTAGCAGGGTTATCATGTTTTGTTTTGTTGTTTTTGGTTATATTCCTTAGAATTTCCAACTTCTCAGTCATGTTGTCTGTAAATAATAATAGCTTTACTTATCTGTTTCCAAGTGTTAATGACTTTCCTTTCTTTTTCTTGCCTTATGCATTTGTTAGGACTTCCAGTGCAGTATCAAATAAATACAAGTGGTTAAAGAAGACATCCTTGATTTGTTCTCAGTCTCAAGCAGAAGGCATTCAATAATTCACCAATAAGTATAATGCTAAATATAGGTTTTTAATAGATGCCCTTTATCAGATTTAAAGAAGTACCCTTCTATTCCTGGTTTACTGAGTTTTTGATCAGAAATGCATGTTTAGTTTTGTCAAGTGTTTTTCTGCACTTATTGATATAATCATATGGTTTTGCTTCTTTAATCTATTAATGTGATGATTTACACGGATTTATTTCTGAATGTTAAGCCAACTTTGCATTTTGGAAAAATACTTACCTGACCGTGATGTAGTAACTTTTTATATATTGTTGAAATTGATTTGGTAATATTTTGCTGAGGATTCTTGTATCAGTGTTTATGAGAGACACTTGTTTGTAATATTCTTTTCTTGTAATAATTAGGTTTTGGTATTGTATGATAACCTAAAATGAGGCGAGAAACATTCTCTCTTTTACTATTTACTGAAAGAGTGTGTGTAACATTGGTAATATTCGTTACATATTTGATAAAATTTACCAGTGAAGCTATTTGGGCAGTTTTCTTTGTGGCAACATTTTTTATTTGAATACAATTTCTTTAATAGATATAACGCTTGTTATGGATTGAATTGTATCCCCCAAAAATATGTGTTGTAAATCCTAACCCCTATGCCTGTGGTTATAATCCCACTGGAAATGAGTTGTCTTTATTATGTTAATAAGGCAATATTAGTGTAGGGTGTGTCTTCAGTCAATCTCTTTTGAGATATAAAAGAGATTAAACAAGCAAGCTAGCAAACAGAGATGGGGGAAGATAGATGCCAAGCCACATGGAGATCTCTAAGGAACCAGGAAACAAGCTGAGGAGACAAGGACCTTCACCCGGAGCCAAAAGAAAAAGGGTTTCCCTAGAGCAGCGCTGGCCTCCTAAATTGTGAGAAAATAAACTTCAGTTTATTAAAGCCACCCACTTGTGATATTTCTGTTATAGCAACACTAGATAACAAAGACAAGGCTATTCATATTTTCTGCTTCTTAACAACTTACATTTTTCAAGAAATGTTTGCATCATTTCATCTCAGTTATTGAACATATTGACATAAAGTTGTTCATAATATACCCTTAATATCCTTTTACTGTGTGTAGGATCTATAGCAATATCCCCTCTTTCCACCACCCACTGCTGTCGAGTCGATTCCGACTCATAGCAACTGTGTAGAACAGAGTAGAACTGCCCCATAGAGTTTCCAAGGAGCACCTGGTGGACTTGAACTGCCGACCTCTTGGTTAGCAGCTGTAGCACTTAACCACTACACCACCAGGGTTTCCTGTCCCCTTTCTAATTCCTGATATTTATAACCTTAGTCTTCTCTTTTTCTTGGTTTGTCTTGGCAGTGGTTTATCAATTTCATTAATCTTTTTAAAGGGCCAATTTTTTTGTGTGTGTGCTTTAAGTGAAAGTTTACAACTAAAGTCAGTTTCTCATACAAAAACTTACACACATATTGTTATGTGACTCTAGTTGCTCTCGCTACAATATGACAGCACCCTCCTTCTCTCCACCCAGTATTTCCCATGTCCATTCAACCAGCTTCTATTCCCTTCTGCCTTCTCATCTCACCTCCAGACAGGAGCTGCCCATCTAGTCTCCTGTATCTACTTGAGCCAAGAAGCACACTTTTCACCAATATCATTTTATGTCTTCTAGTCCTGTCTAATCTTCGTCTGAAGACTTGGCTTCAGGAATGGTTCTAGTTCTGGGCTAACAGAGAGTCCAGGGCAATATCTTCTGGGGTCCCTTCAGTTTCAGTCAGACCATCAAGTCTGGTCTTTTTACTAGAATTTGAGTTCTGCATTCCACTTTTCTCTTGCTCCATCAGGGATTCTCTGTTGTGTTCCCTGTCAGGGTAGTCATTCGTAGCCAGGCACCTCTAGTTCTTCTGGTGTTAGGCTGTTGTAGTCTCTGGTATATGTGGCTCTTTCTGTCTCTTGGGCTCATATTTTCCTTATGTCTTTGGTATTCTTCATTCTCTAAAGGGCCAATTTTTTGTATTTATTTTCTCTATTGTTTGTCTGTTTTGTAGATTTTTCCTCTATTATTTCCTTCCTTCTTCTTTATGTTTAGTTTGCACTTCTTTTTCTAGCTTCATACCCATTGCCATTGGTTGATTCTGACTCATAGTAACCCTATAGAACAGAGCAGAACTGCCCCATAGGGTTTTCAAGGAGCGGCCGGTGAATGTAAACTGCCAACCTTTTGGTTAACAACTAAATGCTTACCCACTATGCCACCAGGGCCCCAATTTCTAGAATATAAATCTATTTATCTCCCCATTCTTTGTGCTACTATTGTCATATACATTATCTTTCAGTACATTATAAACACTATAATACAGTGTTATAACTTTTGCTTTAAATAATCATGTATCTTTTAAAGAAATTGAGAAAAGAATATAGTCTTTTATATTTACCCACGTATGTACTATTTCTGTTTTTTTTTTTTTTTCATTTTCTGTAGATCCAAGCTTCCATGTGGTGTCCATTTACCTTCAACCTGAAAAAATCCTTATTATTTCTTCATCTTTTTTTTAACAGTATTTTATTATATTTTCTGTGAAAGTATACGCAGCAAAACAGGTTCCCATTCAACATTCTTCACATTGTATCAGCATTCTCATTATTTCTGTTCTTGTTGTTCTGTTCCCATTAACCTAGCATCACTTCCCCCAACCTTCTCAGCTATGCTTTAGAGCATTTGTTGACCATTTGGTCTCATATAGATGATTTTTTTAAAAAGCATAGTACTCAAGATGATATTCATTACTTTATGAGCTAACCTGCTATTTAGCTAAAAGTAACTTGAGGTTTGGTTTTGGGTTTTAATCAATAGAGATTGGTATTCATATTCAGATAGATAGTTCAGTGAAACAGAATGGAAAGTCCAGAAATAGCCCCTTACACATAACTGCTTTTTTTGGCAAAGGCACCAAGAAATTCAGTGGAAAAAGGAAAGTTTTTGTTGTTGAGAATATATGCTGCAAAACATACACCAATTCAACAGTTTCTACATGTATAATTCAGTGACATTGCTTATATTCTTTGAGTTGTGCAACTATTCTCACCCTCCTTTTCTGAGTTGTTTCTCCCCCATTAACATAAACTCACTGCCCCCTAAGGTTCCTATCTAATCTTTCAAGTTGCTTTTGTCAATTTGATCCTATATAGATAGTTCTTAAAAAAGCGTAATACTCAAGGCAGATATTTTATACTAGTGAAACTAAACTACTGTTTGGTTTTAAGAGGAATTCAGAGGATGCTTCTGATTTAAGGTTTTAAAGATTCTCTCAGAGTGATAGTTTCAGGGATTCATCCAGCCTTCATGGCTCCAGGACGTCTGGGGTCCATGAGAATCTGAAATTCTGTTCTGCATTTTCTCCCTTTGATCAGGATTTCTCTATAGAACCCTTGATCAAAATGTCCAGTAATGGTAGCCAGGCACCATTCAGTTCTTCTGGTCTCATTGCAAAGGTGGCAGTTGTTCACGGAGACAATTAGGCACACATTTAATAGCCTTCTCCTATTCCTGACTCTTCTTCTTTCTCTTTTGCTCCAAGTGAATAGAGACGAACTCTTAAGACTGCCAGGAACTACAAAATGAACTGCGAGCTAGAACAGAAGCACCAAACATGTTATTAGACCATTTAACTAGAATGTCCCATGAAACAATGACCCTAAACCTCCAAACCAAGGAACCAAATCCCATGAGGTTTTTGGTCATACATAAGCAGACTCAGCAGCTACTCTTGTTTTGTTTTGTTTGTTTTTTGTTTTTGGTCATTTTTGTAAATATATCTATCACACAACTTTTGCCAATTCAACTTTTTAAAGGTGTACAACATGTTGACAGTAAGGACAATAATCAGTTATGCAACCCTACCCTTAATCAATGCTACTTTTCCATCACTGTTAAACACCGAAAGGGAAGTTTTTTTATTGCTGTGTGTACTAGATACAGATACGGGGGAAAATAAACCTTAGTCACTACTTTCATGTCATACCCAACAATTAATTTGATCATAGTGTTGGAGCCTGAGTAAGTGAGACGGGCATCCACAGAGGGACAGTTTAGCCCCAAATATTGGAACTTGAGCAGGATGAGAAGGGCTTCCATAGTGGAAAGCTCAAACTCGGACTTGGTGTAGGATGTAGGAGCTTGAGCAAAATGAGGGAGAGTATCCACATGGAGGTTGTTCCTACACAGGGTCTGGGCCCTGAGAGGGATGAGGAGGGCTCCTTAGAACAGAGGTAGCCCAGTTGGGATTGTGTGAGGAGAGTGACCCTACAGAGATGTGTTGGCAGAAGCAGCCCAGTGCAATGTTATGGAGGTGGGGGGGGGGGGTGGTTATGAATTGTGGCAGTGGGGATGGGATATTATTTTCATACTACTGAGTTTGAAATCAAGTAAGTAATTATATTAAGGAAAATGGCAGCTATTTTTTTCACTGTTGGAAAAAATATATGGAAAGGGAGGAAACCTAAAATGAACCCTGTGGTTTGAGATTAGAATTGGAGATATGAGTGTAAACTCATGGTTTTCAATATAGATAGATAGATTCATACATACATATATTCTCTTGCCCTGTCTCCCATGGGAATTGGGAGCAGTGGGAATCCAGGTGCCTTTTTTCACTGAAAGTTATTAGGTCTCCATGAACAAATGGCTGATACCAAGGCTTGGTCGGGAATTGGAAGATATAGGAATTGTTCAGGTATGACATGGCCAGTACCCAAAGGAAACCACTGGAAATAGGAAGGAATTAATAGCTATCTGTTTCCCCTGCTCTAGATTGTGTGTTCTTCTAAATCAAGGACTTTTTACCCTTTAATTTTTTTTAATGACTCATGCCAAAATTTGAGTATTTCGTGTTGATTTCTCTTTCTTGTTTTTTTTTATTTTCTTAAAAGTTTACTTTTTCTTCCCTAGTTTTTCTCACACCACTAACACCCCTCCCCTTCCTACTGTCCCTCCAGGATTTTCTAAAGGTGCCATAGAGAATCCCTGTCTCATGGAAAATAAACTCTTTTCAACATCAATCTTTTTCACAGAAAAATGTTTTCTCCCAGCCTTTCCCATACTCAATGATTTTCAACCCTGACTAAACATTAGAATCAACTGAGGAGCTTTTAAAAAGGAAAAGAGTGAGAGAGGAAGGAAAATAATGCTCATGACCTACCCCAGGCCAATCAATTCAGTTTCTGCAAGTGGGTGGAACTCGGCCCATCCCTGTTTTAAAAAACTTCTCAGATTATTTTAATGTATAGCCAAACTGTAAGTCACTGCCTAAAACCTGTGTCTTTTCTGAGAGCTCTGCTTCTGATAGAGGCCATTTTTTCTCTCATCTTTAATAAACAACAGAGACAGTGGTTCCAGGATTTTTCTTTTTCCTCATTCCAAATTCTCAAACCTTTAACCGTTCTACTCCCTTGCAAACCTCCTTTGTGTGAGTCTCAGTATACCTAGCTTTATTGTGATCCATCCTTCCCTTTCTTTGTTTTCAATCATTATTCACTAGGGCTTTGACCTCCTGCTCAGTCACTCCCCCTCACCCGGCCATAATTTCTATGCGATTCTTATATCTGTGTGGTTTATCTATCCATTGCCATAGCTGTTTTTTGTCTTCCTCGGTTCACTCCAGTTCTTTTTAGCCACATCATTCATGGCCACGTCTAGAAATTGCTGTCACCTCCAGTGTTTCCCTCACAGAAATCCTTGACTCTGGCATCTCACCTTTACAGCCCAACCTCTTCTTCTTCAGCTTGTTCATGTTCTCATATTTCTCACATCACTGTAACACGTTTTTTGCTTCTTGTTTTGATTTTCCTTAGAGAGGCATCTAAATCCTTCATTTCTCCTATTTTTCTGCCCATCTTTTAGTCCTGTATTTGATTCATCTTCCCTGTGTACATCCTAGATCCAGTGATTAACCTAAGCTTCTCCCTTACCAATATACTCAGTTCCCTTGACCTCCAGTCTGCTGCACCCTCCTCATAAAATCCTAAGCTTGGATCAAGCTCTCAGGCTGCTTTCTCTGCTTTTACATCTGTGCACCTAAGCCCTGCTAAAAATTTATAATTTCCAATTCTCTTAAGCCCTCAGTATTGTAAGACAGTCTTTCCTTTGTTCTTGGTCATTTCTATCTTGAATTCCCTCAATACACACTTCCAACCTTTACCAGTCTTCTCAGTACCACTTCTCTTACACACAAGAGTGAATATACCTCCTGTTTCAACAAGAAAATTGATACTGAGGTCTATACTTTCTCAACTTTATCTGTCTCAACCCTACTACCCCTAAAGTCAATCAGCCAACCAAAAAAAAAAAAAAAAAGTCTTCACAGTTATTCATTCAATTGCTGTCTTAGTCATCTAGTGCTGCTATCACAGAAATACCACAGGTGGTTGGCTTTAACAAAGAGAAATTTATTTCCTCACAGTAAAGTAGGCTAAAAGTCCAAATTCAAGGTATCAGCTCCAGGGAAAGGCTTTCTCTCTCTTTTGGCTCTGGAGGAAGGTCCTTGTCCTCAATCTTCCCATGGCCGAGGAGCTTCTCAGGCACAGGGTCCCCGGGTCCAAAGGGTGCACTCTGCTCTGTGTGCTGCTTTCTTGATGGTATGAGGTCCCCAACTCTCTTCTCGCTTCCCTTTACCTTGGATTAGGGAGGTGACCTCAGGATGGTGTTACAATCCCACCCTAATCCTCTCAACATAAGATTATAATCACAAAATGGAGGAGAACCACACATGGCCTAACCAAGTTGATACACACATTTTTGGAGGGACATAATTCAATCCATGACAGTTGCTTTCTTGAAATGTCTTCCCAGATGTTCCATAGGCACCTCAGACTACATTTAATTTTTCCACCCTTCCCAAACCTTCTCCTCCATAGGGTTTCCAGAGAGCGCCTGGTGGATTCAAACTGCTGACCTTTTGGTCAGCAGCCATAGCTCTTAACCACTACTCCACCAGGGTTTCCGGTAAAAATCCAGTACTCAATAAATGTTTGTTTTCCATTTCATGAACCCCGGCCTCATAGCACATTATAAGGGCCAGGAGTATGTTCTCAATAAATATCTGGTTAATATATAGTAGAACGATTTGCAGTTGATTGAATAGGATTAAGGAAAGCAAGAGTTGTTAAGACAACTGAGGTTTTTTTTTTGAGAGTGACTGGGAGGATGGTGATATCATTAAAGGAGAATAGAAAGAGGAACGAGTTTTAACATAAAGATATACATTGCATTAGCATGAGTTGGCTTGGGAGGGCATGAGAAGATATCCCTCACGGCAGATACTTGATCAGGTCAGCAATTTTGGAGACCACTGTGGGTGAGAGGAATTGATACAGAAATGTAGCAAGGATTACTGAGGCAGAAAGTGCTGAGGGAGAAGGGAAGAAGGAAAAGGACAGAATCTTCAAGAAAGTCTACTTTTAGGGGGAAGTAAGAAGAAGAGTTCCCAGCAAAAATATCTCAGTAGAAGCCTCCTAAAGCTAGGAAACCAATCAGGGTAATATATTATGAAAGCTAAGGGAGAAAAAGTTTAAAGGAAAGCGTCAATTACTGTGAAGTGGTCTAGTAAGAAGCAAGACTGTTGAAAAGAGAAGAACCTGTTAGATTTGAAAAATTAGTTGTGGTGGGTATGTCTGTTAAAATAAACTACTTTTTTCTAGAAGTTTGGCAGGGAAGGGAAGAGAGGAAGTAGAAATGTAAGCAAAATAGGGAACGTTTTTGTTTTTTTAATTGCAAGGAAAAAAGTACATACCCATTGGAAGAAATTAAGATATTCAAAAGTACATAAATTAAAATAGAAGAGTCTTCTCAGTTACCCTATTTCCATGTTCCCTCTCTGGTTTGGAGTTTATCATCCAGAACTTTAAAAATATTTTTGTATAGTTTTTTTTTTTTTTTCAAAAAGTAGATCACGGTATACGTTCTGTTACTGCAAATTGCTTTTTTTCCTTTTTCTCTTTTTACTTAATTAGCCTATCATAAAGTTTCTCACATCAGCATAGAGATCTACCTCATTCTTTTCAATGGCTTGTGATGGATGTATCATAGTTTATTTACACATTCTCCTGTTGAAGGATATTTGCCTTCCATTTTTTAGTATTACAAATAATCCTGCAGTGACCGTCCTTTAATGGATATTCTCATGCTGTTATGCATGTTCTCCTGTAGGATAAATTCTTAGAGGTAGAATCGTTAGAAGGGTAGGTGCATTTGTATTTTAGATAAGTGTTGACACATCACCCACAAAAAGGGTATACCTATTTGCAGTTCCAGTGGTATATGAAAATACTCTTCCCCACACCCTCACTGACACTGGGTATTATTATGCTTTTCCACTTAAGGGAAGAGTTTTTGGTTTTAAGTTTTGGTTTTGGGTCTTAATGGTAGGTCTAATGTTGTTTGTAATCCGAGGGAAAGAATCCAGCCTAAAGGAGATTAAGTTATAAGAAAGGAGATGATTGACAGGTCATTGTCTCAGAGGACATGCATCAAGATGGTATTGAGAGTACAAATCAAAGGTGTAATTTTCTCCTGAGACCTTGGAAGGAATAGTAGATGGGTGAAGATGAAAAGCAATGCAAATGAAGAAAGAATTTTTTTTTGTTATATGGTCATCTTCATTTCAGAGAAATTAGAAGCCAAGTTCCCTGTTGAGAAGGGAAATTACCAGGAGGGAGTTTTGAATACAGGCACATAAAAGCCTCTGCATAAAATGGGGTAGAGAAGCAGGAAGCAACCCACACTGGGAGCAATCAATATTGGCTAGTATTGGAAGCTCGGCTGAGGTGAGAGTGAAAGAATTTTTACAGAAGCCAGTGGTCTTGGTCACATGGATTTTTCTATAGGAACAAGCAGAAATGTAGTAGTAGTTGGACTTGCCTGAGTTTACAGTTCTGGGTTATGGTAAATTTATATTACATTCACAGTGAGGTAATTTTATTCTCCCTATTTTCCTGTCCCATGAATAGAAGTTATGTAACCTAAGTTTGCTTCGTATTTACCTTGTTGACTTTATTATGAAATTATGTGAGGACAGACTCTACTTCTTCCGTATGCACTATTGCACTATTTCTTATATATACTGGGTACACGATAAATGTTATTAAGAATTGAAAATGAAAAACACAAATGCGTTTTCAGGTAAATTGGCAATATTTTAATCCCTCATGTTCATTTTGTCTTGCTTTAGCACACTTTTTTACTTTTATTATTTTCTGGTTCTTAATCATACTCTCTGTGACTTTATTAGCAGTTTCATAGGTCTGAGTCTCATTTCCCCAACTCCAAATGTAAGCTTTTTGAGATAAACACCACTGCTTATTCACAATTGCTGTGGCAGGACACAAAGTAGACCTTCAATAAATTATTTAAATTTAAATTCTAGCTTAATAAAAATAAGAAAACCAAGGTTCTCACTGCCATGAACTGCATTTTGACACATGCTGAATTTAAACTCCTTTGTGTGATCTGTATCTCCTTCCATACACTCTACAGCTCATTCATGTTTGTCCTTTTCAGTCTGTTGAAGTCCAAACATGACGGCTGGCTGCTTGAAACATCACCATCGATCAAAAAGTTCCAAGAATCCACTAGCAGTGGAGAGAATAAGAGGGGGAAGAAAACAGTTGGGTTTCAGCCAGAGATGGATGATGATACCCAATGGACATGTCAAAAGAAGGATACATGTAGACCCCAAAGAGGTAAGCTGTAGGAGGAAAATGAGAAGTTCTTGGGAGCAAGTAGTTGCTGGTGGCTCCTTGCCAGTGGACTCCAGGTGATTTTCTGCAACCCTAATCAAGAGTTAAATATGTTACAAACTGACATGTGCCTGCAAGGCCACGCTTAGCACATCTACTAGATCAGTACATTGCATCTGCATTTCTCTTAGAATACTGATAAAAGAAACTACATCCAATCTGTCCTTTCTGCAAGCAGAAAACTGTAAGAATTATTCAGCAGTGAGTATGGTCATAGACACAAAATAATGTTCATAGTGAGTAAAGAGGGCGAGAAATTGAACACAAATTTCTCCTGGAAAGTAACCCTAGCATATACGGTCAATCCTTAATTAACAGAAAATATAGGGGAGAGTTGAGCAGAGGCCATGGATAACTCTACATTGTGGCTAAAATGAAACCTCAAAAGTCTTAGGCATGTATTCCCTAGCAGTCTTTTAAATGCTAGGAATACTTCCTATTTTATATGTCGCAGATATTTTAAATCAATTATAGATAATGCATGAAATGGCGAGCAACACAGTCACATTTAATTGTGTTTCCCACTTGTTCCCAAAGTGACTTTTGGCTTCATCTATCCTGGTAACCTTCAGGGAAGGACTTTGAAACAGAATGGAGCAACTCTGAGCTTCTTCATTGTACAGAAGAGATGTACAGGAAACTAAAGACTAAAAAAGGACTCTGAATGAATGTAGATGCAAAAATCCTCAACAAAATTCTAGCCAATAGAATTCAACAACATATCAAAAAAACTATTCACCATGACCAAGTGGGTTTCATACCAGGTATGCAGGGATGGTTCAACATTAGAAAAACAATTCATGTAATCCACCACATAAATAAAACAAAAGACAAGAATCACATGATTTTACCAATTGGTGCAGAAAAGGCATTTGACAAAGTTCAACACCCATTCATGATAAAAACTCTCAGCAAAATAGGAATAGAAGGAAAATTCCTCAACATAATAAAGGGCATTTATACAAAGCCAACAGCCAGCATCTCCCTAAATGGAGAGACCCTGAAAGCATTCCCACTGAGATCGGGAACCAGACAAGGATGCCCTTTATCACCGCTCTTATTCAACATTGTGTTGGAGGTCCTAGCCAGAGCAATTAGACTAGATAAAGAAATAAAGGGTATCCAGATTGGCAAGGAGGAAGTAAAAGTATCTCTCTTTGCAGATGACATGATCTTATACACAGAAAACCCTAAGGAATCCTCCAGAAAACTACTGAAACTAACAGAAGAGTTCAGCAGAGTATCGGGATACAAGATAAACATACAAAAATCAGTTGGATTCCTCTACAGCAACAAAAAGAACATCGAAGAGGAAATCACCAAATCAATGCCATTTACAGTAGCCCCAAGAAGATAAAACACTTAGGAATAAATCTTACCAGAGATGTAAAAGACTTACACAAAGAAAACTACAGTACAGTTCTGCAAAAAAGAAGAGAGACTTACATAAGTTGAAAAACATACCTTGCTCATAGATAGGAAGACTTAACATTATAAAAATGTCTGTTCTACCAAAGGCGATCTATACATTTAATACAATTCCAATCCAAATCCTAGTGACATTCTTTAATGAGATGGAGAAACAAATCACCAACTTCATATGGAAGAGAAAGAGGCCCTGGATAAGTAAGGCATTACTGAAAAAGAAGAACAAAGTGGGAGGCCTCACTCTACTGATTTTAGAACTTACTATACTGCCACAGTAGCCAAAACATCCTGGTACTGGTACAACAACAGATACATGGACCAATGGAGCAGAATTGAGAATCCAGACATTAAGCCATCCACATATGAGCAGTTGATATTTGACAAAGGCCCCAAAACAGTTAAAGGGGGAAAAGACAGTCTTTTTAACAAATGGTGCTGGCATAACTGGATATCCATGTGCCAAAAAATGAAACAAGACCCATACCTCACTCCATGCACAAAAACGAGCTCAAAATGGATCAAAGACCTAAATATAAACTCTAAAATGATAAAGATCATGAAAGAAAAAATAGGGACAATGCTAGGAGCCCTAATACATGGCATAAACAGTATACAAAACATTACTAACAATGCAGAAGAAAAACTAGATAACTGGGAGCTCCTAAAAATCAAACACCTATGCTCATCCAAAGACTTCAGCAAAAGAGTAAAAAGACCTACAGACTGGGAAAAAGTTTTTAGCTATGACATTTCTGATCAGCGCCTGATCTCTAAAATCTACATTATACTGCAAAAACTCAACTACAAAAAGACAAATAACCCTATTAAAAAATGGGCAAAAGATATGAATAGACACTTCACTAAAGAAGACATTCAGGTAGCTAACAGATACATGAGGAAATGTTGATGATCATTAGCCATTAGAGAAATGCACATCAAAACTACAATGAGATTTCATCTCTCTGGCATTAATCCAAAAAACATGAAATAATAAATGTTGGAGAGGCTGTGGAGAGATTGGAACACTTCTACACTGCTGGTGGAATGTAAAACGGTACAACCACTTTGGAAATCAATTTGGCGCTTCCTTAAAAAGCTGGAAATAGAACTACCATACAATCCAGCAATCCCACTCCTTGGAATATATCCTAGAGAAATAAGAGCCTTTACACGAACAGATATATGCACACCCATGTTTATTGCAGCACTGTTCACAATAGCAAAAAGATGGAAGCAACCAAGGTGCCCATCAACGGATGAATGGATAAAAAAATTATGGTATATTCACACAGTGGAATACTACGCATCGATAAAGAACACTGAGGAATCTGTGAAACATTTCATAACATGGAGGAACCTGGAAGGCATTATGCTGAGTGAAATTAGTTGCAAAAGGACAAATATCGTATAAGATCACTATTATAAGAACTTGAGAAATAGTTTAAACTGAGAAGAAAACATTCTTCTGTGGTTACAAGAGGAGAGGGAAGGAGGGTTGGAGAAGGGTATTCACTAATTAGGTGGTAGATAAGAACTACTTTAGGTGAAGGGAAAGACAACACACAATACAGGGGAGGTCAGCACAACTGGACTAAACCAAAAGCAAAGAAGTTTCCTGAATAAACTGAATGCTTCGAAGGCCAGTGTAGCAGGGGCAGGGTTTTGGGGACCATGATTTCAGGGGACATCTAAGTCAATTAGCACAATAAAATCTATTAAGAAAACACTCTGCATCCTACTTTGGAGAGTGGCATCTGGGGTCTTAAATGCTGGCAAGCAGCCATCTAAGATGCATCAATTGGCCTCAACCCACCTGCATCAAAGGAGAATGAAGAACACCAAAAATACAAGGTAATTATGAGCCCAAGAGACAGAAAGGACCACATGAACCAGAGGCTATATCATCCTGAGACCAGAAGAACTAGATGGTGCCCGGCTACAACCGATGACTACCCTGACAGGGAACACAACAGAGAACCCCTGAGGGAGCAGGAAAGCAGTGGGATGCAGACCCCAAATTCTCATAAAAAGACCAGACTTAATAGTCTGAGACTGGAAGGACCCCTGTGGTCATGGCCAGCAGACCTTCTGTTGGCCCAGGACAGGAACCATTCCCGAATCCAACTCTTCAGACATGGATTGGAGAGGGATGCTGGTGAGGAGTGAGCTTCTTGGATCAGGTGGACACTTGAGAGTATGCTGGCATCTCCTGCCTGGAGGGTAGATGAGATGGTAGAGGGGGGTGAGAAGCCAGCGAAATGGACACAAAAAAGAGTGGAGGGAGAGAGTGGGCTGTCTCATTAGGGGGAGAGTAATTGGGAGTATGTAACAAGGTGTATATAAGTTTTCATGTGAGAGACTGACTTGATTTGTAAACTTTCGCTTAAAGTACAATAAAAATTATTAAAAAAAAAAAAAAAAGGTCCCTGAGCCTCTTCTGCCAGCACCTCTTACCCAGCCATCTTTCTTTCTTGTCACCACCGTTAGCCCTGTTTCTTTCTTTTTTACCTCTTTTTCCACTGAGCTAGCATCTTTCTACGTCTGATGTTAAGTAACCAACATTTTAGAACCTTTCTAGTCTAGCTACTCTCACATTTATTATTTGAGAATTGGGTGGTACTTAGTAAAAAGATCTTACAAGCCTAGGCCTGCCTCTCCCTGCCTTTCCTCGCCTGCTGTCAGCTTTGTCATGTGTTTCGGTTTTAATTATGATTAATTTAGAAAGTGCTAATCCTCTTCTAGATAATTGAGAGATGAGTAATTGATCTAAACTTCTGAAGGGAGAATATCGACAATTTGAAACAAAGCAGAAGAATGTTTGAAATAAGGCAAAAGTTCTACAGAATTCCATTGCTTTGGGACAATTTAGAAACTTCTTTTTAGACTTTGCTACCAAAAATAAAAATGAAATTGAGGAGGCCTATTTTTACTATATGAGATAAATTTTCTTTACTTTCTTTGTTAGTAGTCCTTCAGAGATAGAAAACTCTAACTTCGGCTTCCTCTGTTCTTAGTCATTGCACTTCGGAGAGTGGAGAACCAGTCAAAATGGTGTGGTGGTTACAATGCAAGGCTTAACATTGTCTTCTCTTAACCTGTCAACAAATTTGTGCTATGTGTCAGCACTAAAATAAAATGGAAAAATATAGTATAATAGCAAAGGGACAAATAGCTTGTGTTATTGGTTAAGACTGCTACAGCATTAGAAAGCAGCAATTGAAAAGGCACTTTGAGAAAGGTGTCATCAGGCCAGCCCTTGCAATGGTGGAGGTTAATCTCTCCTGGGCTCAGCTACAGAAGCTGGAAGCCTGGAAAAGGCTTGTGTCCAAAAAAAATCAATTTCTAATTTGAAACAAAATCATTTTTGACTAACAGGGGTTCAGAACCCATTACTTTTTTGCTGTATAGTCTGCTGACATTTCAGCACTTTCTGTTGTGCACAATGAATCCTAATAGTCATTTTATAATGTTGCTATAACCAATCAATTGAACCAAGAGAAAGCTGTTACAATTCTGCAAAGTTTTCAGGAACAGGTTTCACTCATGGTTTTTTTTCATTAGTCCCCTCCTCCCTCCCCCCCCCTTTTTTTTTTTTGCAGGGATGAGGGTTATAGTGTTGCAATAAAAAAATCTTTTTAAAAGACTTTTTGTTGTAAGGTAGTCACAGGAATTACTTTCTTTTCTACTCATAAGAAAGACTGTCTTAAATTTTTCTCTTCTTTTATTCTAGTACAGAGCCATTAGCAAAATGATGGTCTACTTGATAACTGAAGGAGCTGAAACTACCCCCTTGAGCCAGTCTGCCCATTGTAGAGCTGGTATACAGGAAGTACAGTACAGGGCAAAGTTACTGCATTGGCATTTGTTGTGGCACCCAACCAAATGTGACAAATAAACTTGCCAAGGTGTGCTGCACTGGTTTGGATACCCTGTTATCATAAAACGAATGACCTAGCACTAACTGCCCAAGTTACACTGCTTGGCTTAGTGCCTCCTTAATTGCTTGCCCCTCTTCAGTGTGTCTAAATTTTTTAATATACTTTTCTTCTATTTTCATCCTTTGTTGCTGTCCTTTAGTCGTTAAGACTGTATAGGACATTTACTGCAGGGTCATTAATCTTTATTACCAGTCTCTTAATCCTTTACCTCTCCTATCCTCCTCACTATTCTGTCAACTTTATTGAAGCTAAACATGTTAAAAAAAAAAAAAAAAAAAAAACTCCTGACTCTTCTCAACAGATACCCTTGTGCCAGCAAAACTATGCACAGCATTTTCAGAATTACAGTTAAAATGGAAGTTGTTTTTCATTCATCGATGCTTGGCATGTTATATTTTAGTTGTTCTTATTGAGCTATTGCAACAGTGAGACATTGCTTGGTAGCATCTAAACTTTGTCAAGAACAAGGGCATAAATCTGGACAAATCCAGTCTTCATTCCTCTCTTTTTACTTCCTAGGCATCAGCACTCTTATTCTCTCCCAGCTTGCCCAGATCTTCCCCTTCCTGAGAAATCATGATTCCCTTTCATAAGAGTCCTCAATCTTGAGGGCATTTTTTCCTATTATGCTGATGGGCTAGCAAGAGGCTGTGAGGCCATGGAGGATCAAAATGTTAGACCTCAGGGCTTGGCACTGCCCATTCCTAGGTCATGCTGCAAAACCCTTCCAAAACACCCTGCTACATTTAAAGCTTCCTCCAGTTTTTCCCTCTTGCATGATCTCTGAATCCCCTTAAAACTTGCAGAAGACCTAGAGTAATTTGGATTGACCTGATGATATTGACCATGACCTTCATTTTGTCTTTTGGGTTTTTTATATAATCTTCTATATAAAGCCGTTGTCACTGGTTAGGGCCACCCAAGTGGCTCTCAAACAGATTTTCCTTTTAATTAAAGAGGGTTTTTGTGTAGACTCAACTGAAATGAGGAATAATAATAAGCTCCTCGTTGTTCCTCTAAGTGACCTGTTCTTGCAATGATGTGAGTGCCCTTTATAGCCCTAGGTGGATCCATGTAGGTGACGTGATTAACAAAATAAACAAGTTGGAGTATCCAAACTACAGAAATCATTTCCATTTTGCTTCTAAGGAGCTTTTTTTTTTTTTTTCTTTTATCGTTATCATCATCATTATATGTTTAATCATAGGAAAAAATACAAGATGTTAATTCTAATTTCCAGAAGTCTGAGCTGAAAGATTTGTTAAAAGTTGACACCTTTATCAACAGAGCACAGAAGTCAAGCATAGTACAGGACTATGAATATGCCCTGATGTGTAGAATAAATAGTCCTGACCAGTCCACTCAAAAAGCGGATTCAAATGCAAGAGACCAGCTTACAAGTTGAAGCTGCCATATATGGAACATTGTCACTTAAACCAGAGGATCTGCGCTTTCCATCCTAAACAATGGAAAGAAGTATAGTCTCTCAACACACTACATAATTTACTTATTTATTATATATATTTATTTACATAGGCTATATCCCATCTCCTAGAACATTGCTTAACACGTGATAGGGGATTATTACATATATGTTGAATGAATTGTTGTTGTAGATATTCTAGGTTCTTTGTATTTGCATGTGTTGATTCTTCCTTCTGTGTCCTTGCCCCATTTTCCCAAAATAAGGACCTAATCAATTAGACCTTTTGAGCTCAGTGCCTGCGATTGTTTAGTGATTTAAGCAATATATGTGCTTGCTCCTTCCAAGTCCTTATGGTGATTGATTGGTAATGTCAAAGACAAATCAGTAGAATGGGGTCATAAAACAGCATTGCCTTGGGGGTCAAGAAGACTATGGCGGTTCTTTTCATCTCCTTTTATTCTAATTGAGGTTTGATTTATATACAATAAAATGGCACAGGTTTTAAGTGTACAGTATGCTGAACTTTGACAGTTGTGTACACCAATGTAACCACCACCCCGTTAAGATATATTTCCACCATCCATAAGAGCTATTTCATGCTCCTTCCAGCCAATCTCCTACCCCTACCCCAGAGGCTGATTTCTGTCACTATAGGTTAGTTTTACAAGTTCTTGAACCTCATAAAAATAGACTCCTACGGTACATCTGATTTGCCTCTGGCTTCTTTCAGTTACCATGTTTTTGAGATACATCCACGTTGCATGTATCAGTGTGTTCATTTTTATTACCAAGTAGTATTCCACTTGATGAATATGCCGTGCTGTGTTTATCCATTCATCTTTTGATAAACTCTTGGCTTGTTTTCAGCTTGGAGCTGTTATGAAGCATAATATCCTCACACAAGTCTTTTATGGATATGGCTATATTTTCATTTATGTTCATTTGTGTTTTATGTTTATAAGAAACTAAGAGTTTGCCAAAGTGATTGTAACAGTTTATACTTCTACCAGCAATCTATGAGAGTTCCAATGCTCCATGTTCTCACCATCCTCAATCTTTTTAACTTCACCTTTTCTAGTGGATATAAAGTATCTCACAGAGGTTTTAATTAGGTTTTGCCTGATGACTAGCCGATGACTAATAATGTTGAGCACCTTTTCATGTGTGTCTTAGTTTCCTAGGGCTGCCATTAAAAAAAAAAAAATACCACAAAGCGGGTAACCCTGAAGAATAGAAATTTATTTTCTCACAGTTTGGGGCCTAGAAGTCTAAATCAGGATATTGGCAGTGTAAATTCCTTCTGAAGTCTTTATGAGAGGAACTTTTCCATGCCTCTCTCCTAGCTTCTAGTGGCTACTGGTAACCCTTGGAGCTGCTTGTAGATGTATCTTCACATGGTGTCTTCCCCCTGTGCACGACTTTCTATGTTTGCTCTCCCCTTTTATAAGACACAACTCAGAAGGAATTAGGACTAGGAATCACCCTACTATGGGATAACTTAAATGATGATTTGTAAAGAAAAACCCTATCTTCCCAAACAAGGTCACAGGTACAGGGGTTATGACTTCAACATATCTTTTGGGGGAGACGTAATTCACTATATAACAATGTGTTTATTGGCCTTATATCTTCTTATGTCTATTCAGGTTTATAACTTTTTTATTGGGTTTTTTAATTGGGTTTGTTTTTTAAATTGGGTTGTCTTTATTATTTATGGAAGTTCTTTATATATTATGAATACCAGTCCTTTGTCAGATATATGCAATGAGAATATTCCCTCCCAGACTGTAGCTTCCATTTTTCATTTCTCAACAGTACCTTTTGATAAGTAGACATTTTTAATTTTCATGACATCCAATTTATCAGTTTTTAAATATAATTTTATTTATTGTTGTCAAGAATATACACAGCTAAATATATGACAGTTCAACAGTTTTTACATGTACTGTTTAGTGACATTGATTACATTCTTCCAGTTGGGTAACCATTCTCACCCTCCTTTTCTGAATTGTTCTCCACCATTAACATAACTGCACTGCCCCCTAAGGTTCCTATCTAATCATTTGAGTTGCTATTGTCAATTTGATCCCATGTAGATAGTTCTTAAAAGAGCATAATGCTCAAGGCAGACATTTTTTACTGTTAAGCTAAACTATTGTTTGGTAGTAAGAGGATTTGAGGGGATATTTTTGATTTAAGGTTTCAAGATTCAGGGCAATAGTTTCAGGGGTTGATCCAAACTTCATGGCTCCAGGAAGCCTGGAGCCCATGAGAATTAGAAATTCTGTTCTGCATTTCCCTTTGGATCGAGGTTCTTCTATGGAATCTTTGATCAAAATGTTCAGTAATGGTAGCCAGGCACCATCCACTTCATCTGGTCTCACGGCAAAGGAGGCCAATTATTGTACCGCTGATTATCGTAATTGCTGTCAATAAGTTGTAGCTGATGAGGCTGATTATGTACAACCAAAAACCTCATGGGATTTGGTTTCTTGGTTTGGAGGTTTAGGGTCATGGTTTCATGGGACATCCCAGTTAATTGCCCTAATAACTTGTTTAGTGGCTCTGTTCTATCTCTTAATTCAGTGTGTAACACCTGGGTCTTAAAAACTTGCAAACGGCCATCCAAAGCACAACAATTGGTCTCTATTCACCTGGAACAACAGAGGAAGAAGGAGAGTCAGGAATAAGAGGAGGATATGGAATGTGTGGCTAATTGCCCCCATGAATAACTGCCTCCTTTGCCATGAGAACCATTCATCATTTCTTTTAATGGTTACTTTCTTTTGTGCCCTTTCTAAGAAATTTTGGCTTATGTCAAGGTAATGAAGATACTCTCCTGTGTTTTCTTCTAGAAGCTTTATAGTTTTAGCTTTTATGTTCAGAGCTGTGATCCATCTCTAGTTAATTTTTGTGTAGAGAGTGAGGTAGGGGTTAAGGTTCACTTTTCCCCATACAGATAAACATAGTTATTTCAGCACCATTCGTTAAAAAGACTTTTCTTTTCCCGTGTTAATTGCCATAGCACCTTTACTAAAAATCATTTGCTCATATATGTTTCGGTATGTTGTTGTTCTTAGGTGCCATTGAGTCGGTTCTGACTCATAGGGACCCTATGCACAAGAGAATGAAACACTGCCTGGTCCTGCGCCATCCTTACAATCATTGTTATGCTTGAGCTCGTTGTTGCAGCCACTGTTTCAATCCACCTCGTTGAGGGTCTTCCTCTTTTCTGCTGACCCTGTACTCTGCCAAGCATGATGTCCTTCTCCAGAGACTGATCCCTCCTGACAACATGTCCAAAGTATGTAAGACGCAGTCTCGCCATCCTTGCCTCTAAGGAGCCTTCTGGCTGCACTTCTAAGACAGATTCGTTCGTTGTTTTGGCAGTCCATGGTATATTCAATATTCTTCGCCAACACCACAATTTAAAGGTGTCAACTCTTCTTTGGTCTTCCTTATTATTCATTGTTCCAGCTTTCACATGCATATGATGTGATTGGAAATACCATGGCTTGGGTCAGGTGCACCTTAGTCTTCAGGGTGATATCTTTGCTCTTCAACACTTTGAAGAGGTCTTTTGCAGCAGATTTGCCCAGTGAAATGCGTCTTTTGATTTCTTGACTGCTGCTTCCATGGCTGTTGATTGTGGATCCAAGTAAAATGAAATCCTTGACAACTTCAATCTTTTCTCTGTTTATCATGATGTTGCTCATTGGTCCAGTTGTGAGGATTTTTGTTTTCTTTATGTTGAGGTGTAATCCATACTGAAGGCCGTGGTCTTTGATCTTCATTAGTAAGTGCTTCAAGTCCTCTTCACTTTCAGCAAGCAAGGTTGTGTCATTTGCATAACGCAGGTTGTTATTGAGTCTTCCTCCGATCTTGATGCCCCGTTCTTCTTCGTATAGTCCAGCTTCTCATATTATTTTTTCAGCATACAGATTAAATAGGTATGGTGAAAGAATACAACCCTGATGCACACCTTCCCTGACTTTAAACCAATCAGTATCCCCTTGTTCTGTCCAAACAGCTGCCTCTTGATCCATGTAAAGGTGGATCCAGAACGCTTCATCATGAGCACGATGAAGCGTTCTGGAATTCCCATTCTTCGCAGTGTTATCCATAGTTTGTTATGATCCACACAGTCGAATGCCTTTGCATAGTCAATAAAACATAGGTAAACATCCTTCTGGTATTCTCTGCTTTCCGCCAGGATCCATCTGACATCAACAATGATATCCCTGGCTCCACGTCCTCTTCTGAAACCAGCCTGAATTTCTGGCAGTTCCCTGCTGCAGCCATTTTTGAATGATCTTCGGCAAAATTTTGCTTGCTTGTGATATTAACGATATTGTTCTATAATTTCCACATTCGGTTGGATCACCTTTCTTGGCAATAGGCATAAATATGGATCTCTTCCAGTCAGTTGCCCAGGAAGCTGTCTTCCATATTTCTTGGCATAGACAAGTGAGCACCTACAGCACTGCATCTGTTTATTGAAACATCTCAATTGATATTCCATCAATTCCTGGAGCCTTGTTTTTTGCCAATGCCTTCAGAGCATGTTGGACTTCTTCCTTCAGTACCATCGGTTCCTGATCATATGCCACCTCTTGAAATGGTTGAATATCGACTAATTCTTTTTGGTATAATGACTCTGTGTATTCCTTCCATCTTTTTTTGATGCTTCCTGTGTCATTTAATATTTTCCCCATGGAATCCTTCACTATTGCAACTCAAGGCTTGAATTTTTTCCTCAGTTCTTTTAGCTTGAGAAACGCCGAGCGTGTTTTTCCCTTTTGGTTTTCCATCTCCAGCTCTTTGCACATGTCATTATAATACTTTATCTTCTTGAGAGGCCCTTTGAAATCTTCTGTTCAGTTCTTTTACTTCATCAGTTCTTCCTTTTGCTTTAGCTACTCGATGCTCAAGAGCAAGTTTCAGAGTCTCCTCTGACATCCATCTAGGTCTTTTCTTTCTTTCCTGTCTTTTCTGTGACTTCTTGCTTTCTTCATGGATGATGTCCTTGATGTCATTCCACAACTTGTCTGGTCTGTGGTCACTAGTGTTCAATGCGTCATATCTATTCTTCAGATGGTCTCTAAATTCAGGTGGGATATCAAGGTCATATTTTGGCTCTTGTGGACTTGCTCTGATTTTCTTCAGTTTCAGCTTGAACTTGCATATGAGCAATTGATGGTCTGTTCCACAGTCGGCCCCTGGCCTTGTTCTGACTGATGATATTGAGCTTTTCCATGATCTCTTTCCACAGATACAGTCAATTTGATTTCTGTGTGTTCCATCTGGCAAGGTCCATGTGTATAGTCGCTGTTTATGTTGGTGAAAGAAGGTATTTGCAATGAAGAAGTCGTTGGTCTTGCAAAATTCTATCATTCAATCTCCAGCATTGTTTCTATCACCAAGGCCATATTTTCCAACTACTGATCCTTCTTCGTTTCCAACTTTTGCATTCCAATTGCCAGTAATTATCAATGCATCTTGATTTCATGTTCGATCAATTTCAGACTGCAGCAGCTGATAAAAATCTTGTATTTCTTCATCTTTGGCACTAGTGGTTGGTTCGTAAATTTGAATAATAGTTGTATTAACTGGTCTTCCTTGTAGGCGTATGGATATTATCCTATCACTGACAGCGTTGTACTTCAGGATAAATCTTGAAACGTTCTTTTTGACGATGAGTGCAACAGCATTCCTTTTCAAGTTGTCATTCCCAGCATAGTATACTATATGATTGTCCAATTCAAAATGGCCAATACCAGTCCATTTCAGCTCACTAATGCCTAGGATGTTGATGTTTATGTGTTCCATTTCATTTTTGATGATTTACAATTTTCCTAGATTCATACTTCGTACATCCCAGGTTCCAATTATTAATGGATGTTTGCAGCTGTTTCTTCTCATTTTGAGTTGTGCCACATCAGCAAATGAAGGTCCTGGAAGCTTTACTCCATCCACATCATTAAGGTTGACTCTACTTTGAGGAGGCAGCTCTTCCCCAGTCATCTTTTGAGTGCCCTCCAACCTGGGGGGCTCATCTTCCAGCACTGTATCAGACAATATTCTGCTGCTATTTATAAGGTTTTCACTGGCTAATGCTTTTCAGAAGTATATTGCCGGGTCCTTCTTCCTAGTCTGTCTTAGTCTGGAAGCTCAGCTGAAACCTGTCCTCCGTGGGTGACCCTGCTGGTATCTGAATACCAGTGGCATAGCTTCCAGCCTCACAGCAACACACAAGCCCCCACAGTACGACAAACTGACAGACACGTGGGGGATGTTTGGGTATATTTTTAGAACTTTTTTTCACTAACCTATTTACTTATTTTTAATACTTTGTAGTAAATCTTGAAATACTTTTAATTGCTTTAGATATTCTAGGTTCTTGGCATTTACATATAAATTTTAGAACTAGCTTCTTCCACAGGTGAAAAAGCAAATCAAAACAAAAACCCAGTGAGGTTGGGATTGGGATTACCTTGACTCTTTAGTAATCAAGTTGAGGAGAATTCACATCTTAACAGTATTCAGTCATCTAGTTCACGATCTGCTTACTTTGGTTATTTAATTTCTCTAAACAGTGTTTTATACTTCCCAGTGTAGAGGTCTTTCATTAAATTTCATACTAGGTATTTCATCCTTTGATGCTATTATAAGTTTTTTTTTTATTCATTTTATAATGGTTTGCTGCTAGCAGTTAAACACAGTTGGTTTTTTGTATATTAACTTTATATCCTGTGACCTTGCTAAATTACCTTATTCATTCTAATGGTTTTTGTTTTGTTTTTGTTATTGTTGAATCCGTAGACTTTTGTATGTACACAATTGTATCATCTGCTAATAATGGCAGTTTACTTCTTCTTTTCTGATCTTTATGGCTTGTGTTTCTCTTCTTTTTATATTATACTGGCTTGTCTTTTATTACAGTGTTGAATGTTGTTGTTGTTAGGTGCCATCTAGTTGGTTCCAACTCATAGCAACCCTGTGTACAATAGAACGATACACTGCCTGGTCCTGTGCCATCCTCACAGTCATTGCTATGTTTGAGCCCATTGTTGCAGCCACTGTGTCAGTTCATCTTGTTGAGAGTCTTCCTCTTTTTCACTGATCTACTTTACCAAACCCTGGTTGCACAGTGGTTAAGTGCTTGGCTGCTAACGAAAAGTTTGACGGTTACAACCCCCCAGCTGCTCTGTAGGAGAAAAGTGTAGCCATCTGCTTTCATAAAGGTTTATAGCCTTGGAAACCCTATGGGGCAGTTCTAGTCTGTCCTACAGCGTTGCTATGAGTCAGCATCTACTCGATGGCAGTGGGTCACAATGTTGAATAAAATGGTAAAAGTAGACTTCTATGCTTTGTTCTCTATCTAATAGGGAAAACAGTCTTTCACCCTTTAGTATGATTTTAGCTATAGTTTTATGTAAATGCCCCTTATCAGCTTGAAAAAGTTTTCTCCTACTTTGTTTGGAATTTTTATCATAAATAGTGTTGAATTTCATGAAATCTTTTTTTCTGCATCTGTTGAAATGCCTGCATTAAAAAGAAAGACATTATGCTATGTGAAATAAGTTACAAAAGGACAAATATGGTATGATTCCATTTATATGAAATAGGCAAATGTGTAGAGACCACGGTTTATTAGTGGTTACCAGGGGTTGAGAGAAGAGGAAAGGGCAAGTTTTTGCTTTGGGGGCACTGACTTTCTGTTAACAATTACGGGATAATTTAGAAACAGTGCTGATGGTTACACAACATGGTGACGAGATCAATGTCACTGAATTGTACATGTAAAAATCGTTGAATTGGCAAATGTTTATGTATTTAACCACAATAAATTTTTTTAATTGAAGGTAAAATAAGGCATTTTGAAATTAACAACCCTTACCTCATACCATATACAAAAATTAACTCAAAATGGATCAACAGCTTATTATAAGAGCAAAAGCATAAACTTGTAGGCCAAAACATAGGGTTAAATCTTCAGAACCTTGGGTTTGGCAATGGTTAATTGATTGTATCATCATCAACACTTTTATCTTTAAAAAGCATACATATTCGTTTTATGTGTGTGCGTGTGTATAAATACATAGGTATATTTTTATTTAGTTCTGTGTATATGCATAACTATATGTAATTGTTGAAGCCCTGGTGGTGCAGTGGTTAAGAGTCCAGCTGCTAACCAAAAGGTCGGGAGTTCAAATCCACCAGCAGCTCATTGGAAACCATCTGGGGCAGTACTGCTCTGTGCTGTAGGGTCGCTGTGAGACAGAATCAACTCGATAGGAATGGATTTGGTTTTGGTTTTTTGTATGTAGCTTTCTGGAAACTTAATAAAGAATAGAGCTTAGAGAATTAAGAAAAAGGAATAGTTAAACTTTTCCTATGCCTTAGAAATTATTCTTAATCTTTTTGGAGTCCCATCCCCTTTGATAACTTGATGAAAGCAGTGGACCCCTGGACCCTTCCCCCCCCAAAAAATAAATAAGCACGTTGTTGTTCTTACAATTATGAGGAATTAATACACTACTGAAGTCCATCTGTGGATTTTATAGAGGACCCTGAACCCTCTGTTAAGAATTCTTTCCTTAAATTGTCCCCATCAAATGTCAGTTGTCTCAACCAAACTTTTGACAGAAGCACCAAAACAGGAAAATAAAGACTGGGTGTCTAATGGTCATGTTTTCTGTGATGTTGTTGTTGCTAGGTGCCATCAGGTTGGTTCCAACTCATAGTGATCCTGTGTACAACAGAACGAAACACTGCCCGGCCCTGCATCATCTTCACAATCATTGCAATGTTTGAGCTCGTTTTTGCACCCACCGTGTCAGTCCATCTCATTGAGGGTCTTCCTCTTTTTTGCTGACCTTCTAGCTTTACCAAGCATGATGTCTTTCTCCGGAGACTGGAACCTCCTGATAACATGTCCACAGTGTATGAGATGAAGTCTCGCCATCCTCACTTCTAAGGAGCATCTGGCTATACTTCTTCCAAGACACACTTGTTCATTCTTCTGTCAATCCATGGTATATTTAATATTCTTCACCAACACCATAATTCACAGGCATCAATTCTTCTTCAGTTGTCCTTATTCACTGTCCAGATTTCACATGCATATGAGGTGATTGACGATACCGTGGCTTGGATCAGGTACACCTCAGTATTCAAAGTGATCCTTTTACTTTTAAACACTTTAAAGAGATCTTTTGCAGCATATTTTCCCAATGCAACATGTCATTTGATTTCTTGACTGCTACTTCCATGGCAATGATTGTGGATCCAGTAAAATGAAATCCTATACAACTTCAGTATTTTCTCCGTCTTTCATGATGTTACTTACTGGTCCAGTTATGAGGATTTTGTTTTCTTTATGTTGAAGTGCAGTCCATACTGAAGGCTGTAGTCTTTGATCTTCATCAGAGTTTCAAGTCCTCTTCACTTTCCAAAAACAAGGTTGTGTCATCCACGTATCACAGGTTGTTAATGAGTCTTCCTCCAATCCTGATGCAGCATTCTTCTTCAAGTAGTCCAGTTTCTCAAATTATTTGCTCGGCATGCAGATTGAATGAAGTATGGTGAAAGGATACGACCCTGGCGCACACCTTGCCTGATTTTAAACCACATCGTCTCCCCTTCTTCTGTTCGAATGCCTGCCTCTTGGTCTATGTACAGGTTCCTCATAAGCACAAGTATGTATTCTGGAATTCTTATTCTTCGCAACGTTATCCATAATTTGTTATGACCCACACAGTCGAGTGCCTTCGCATAGTCAGTAAAGCGTAGGTAAACATCTTTCTGGTATTGTCTGCTCTCAGCCAAGATCCATCCAACATCAGCAATGATATCCCTCTTTCCATATACTGTTCTCAGTCCAACCTGAATTTCTGGCAGTTTTCTCTCGATGTACTGCTACAAATGTTTTTTGTTTGTTTGGCTGTTTTTATTTTTTTTTAATTCATCAAAATTTTATTTGTGGGTGATATTAATGATATTGTCCATAATTTCTGCATTCTGTTTGATCACCTTCTTTGGAATGGTCACAGATGTAAATATTTTCCAGTTGGCTTGCCAGGTAGCTGTCTTCCAAATTTCTTGGCATAGATGAGTGAGCACTTCCAGCATTGCATCCATTTCTTGAAATATCTCAATTGGTATTCCATCAATTCCTGGAGCCTTGTTTTTTGCCAGTGCCTTCACTGCAGCTTCGACTTTCTTCCTTCGGTACCATTGGTTCTTGATCGTTTGCTACCTCCTGAAATGGCTGAACATCGACCAATTCTTTTGGGTACAGTGACTGTGTGTATTCCTTCCATCTTCTTTTGATGCTTCCCACGTCATTCAATATTTTGCCTATGGAATTCTTCAATGTTGGAACTTGAGGCTTGAATTTTTTCTTTAGTTCTTTCAGCTTGAGAAATGCCGGTGTGTTCTTCCCTTTTGGTTTTCTAACTCCAGGTCTTTGCACATTTCTTATAATACTTTACTTTGTCTTCTCGAGCCTTTCTTTGAAATCTTCTTTTCATCTCTTTTACTTCATCATTTCTGCCATTCACTTTAGCTACTCTATGTTCAAGAGCAAGTTTCAGAGTTTCTTCTTACATCCATTCTGTTCTTTCTTCCCCATCTTTTTCATAACCTTTTGGTTTCTTCATGTATGATGTCCTTGATGTCGTCCCACAACTTGTCTGGTCTGTGGTCTTTAGTGTTCAGTGCATCAAATCCATTCTTGAGATGGTCTGTAAATTCAGGTGGAATATACGCAAGGTCGTGCTTTGGCTCTCCCGGACTTGTTTTAATTTTCTTCAGCTTCAGCTTAAAGTTGCCTATGAGCAATTGATGGTCTGTTCAACAGTCTGCCTTTGGCCTTGTTCTGACTGATGATATTGAGCTTCTCCATCATCTCTTTCCATCGATGTAGTCTATTTGATTCCTGTGTGTCGCATGTGGCGAGGTCCACATGTATAGCCGCTGTTTGTGTTGCGGAAAAAAGCTATTTCCAATGAATATGTTGTTGGTCTTGCAAAATTCTATCATGCGATCTCCAGCGTCATTTCTGTCATCGAGGCCATATCTTCCAAGTACTGATCTTTCTTCTTTGTTTCCGACTTTCACATTCCAATCACCAGTAACTATCAATGCATCTTGATTGCATGTTTGATCAATTTCAGACTGCAGAGGTTGGTAAAAATTTTCAATATCTTCATCTTTGGCATTAGTAGTTTGTAAATTTGAATAATAGTCGTATTAACTGGTCTTCCTTATAGGTGTAGGATATTGTCCTGTCACTGACAGCATTGTACTTCAGGTTAGATCTTAAAATGTTCTTTTTGACAATGAACGTGATGCCATTCCTCTTCAATTTGTCATTCCTGGCATAGTAGACCATATGATTTTCTGATTCAAAATAGCCAATACCAGTCCATTTCAGCTCACAAACGCCTAGGATATCTATCTTGGCAAGTGTTATGTTTCATTTTTGATAAATTCAATTTTCCAGGCTTCAATCCACATTCTATTAATAGATGTTTGCAGCTGTTTCTTCTCGTTTTGAGTCATGCCACATAAGCAAATAAAGGTCCCAAAAGCTTTACTCCATCTCCGTCATTAAGGTCTACTCTAAGGACGCAGCTCTTCCCCAGTTGTCTTTTGAGTGCCTTCCAACCTGTGGGGCTCATCTTCTGGCACTATATCAGACAGTGTTCCTCGGCTATTCATAAGGTTTTCAGTGACAAGTTGTTTTAGAAGTAGATCACCAAGTCCTTCTTTCTAGTCTGTCTCAGTCTGGAAGCTCAGCTGAAATCTGTCCACCCTGGGTAACCCTGTGGTATTTGAAATACCAGTGACATAGCTTCCAGTATCCAGCAATACATAATCCATGACAGTATAACAAACTGACAGACGAGTGGTGGATTCTGTGTTGGTGACTGAAAATATATTTATATCCTATTGCTACTCATATCATATCATTGCTTCTGGGCATTTCTTCTTCCCTCACACCTCACCCTTCTTTCTTACAGCCAGCTAGTTACAAATCTCTTTCAGTTGTTTCTATTCCTATTTACCCATTTAAATTTCCCCTTACATCACCCAGAATTCTACCCTGACAATTGTATTAGTAGTGAACTGCTTTTATCTGCCTTAATTCTCTGTTCCACTCTATTCTAAATTCTGCCACAAGATTAATCTTTCCAAAGACCAGTTTGGTTTTCTTTTTTTAGTTGTTGTTGTCATTGTTTTGTTATATTTTTGAGGCCATGAAACATAATGGTTAAGCATTTGTAATACAGAGTCAAAAAGACTTTGATTGCATTCAAAACACAGCCCAGCTCTTACTAGCTGTGTGATATTGGACATGCTACTTGACCTTTTCAAAGTTTCTGCTTCCTTATCTATAAAATGAGGACAATGATATAATTTAAAGATTGTTGTATGGATTAATGAGATAAAGCATATAGAGTGATTTAAAGCTATTAGCAAGGTGCAAGGATACAGTGATGTTCAATAAATATTTCCTGAATAAATTAAATATTTAGCCTTGAGTTTGTTAATGCTTTTGCTAATGTAAGTTTCTCTGTCCTCATTTTATGCTGCTCATTCTTCTTACCAAAATTCCACATCCTGCATTAAATCTTCCCTAATCCTATAGCCAGATGTGATCTTTCTCACTTCTGAATTCCTCAGACTTCTTATACCATTTATTATGACAGTGTAGCATAATGGTGAAAACTCTGACATCAGATTGTCTGGACATAAATACTAGCTCCATTATTACTAGCATTGTGACCTTGGGCAGGTCATGTAGTCTTCTATAGCTTATTTTCCTTATCTGTAAATTATATATAAAAATAGTATCTACTGCAAGGAGTTTTTATGATGATAAAAAGAATTAATTTCATGAAAAGGCAAAATCATAGAGATAGTGCTGGAGGGGGGTAGGAGCAGACCCAGGTAGGGAGCAAGGATTGACTACAGATGGGCACAAGGGGACTTTGTGGAGTGAGAAAGTCTTCTAAAATTTGATTGTAAGAATTAATGAAAACATTTTAAAAACTAGGATTATGGTCTTGATTTCATGACGGTATATATTAATTTACTACTGTTTATCAAACTGTATGCTTAAAATGAGTAAAGTATATCTCAGAGAAGCTGTTTTTCTTAAAAAAGAATTAATATATATAAAGAGCTTAGAAGATGCCTGGCACATATTATTCTCTTATATTACCTTGTGTTATTTATGTTTCTTTACTGGATTGTGTCTCATTTTCTTACTCTCCCACTTTCCTTCCCTACCCCATAAACTATGCCTAAACTTAATCCTGTTGCTGGCCCTTGCCTATAATTAGGTACTCAGTAAATATTTACTGACTGAATAGACTCTATGAACTGCTAGAGTTTATGTCTAGTATGAGTATGTACTCATTTGGGTTAATGACCAAACAGGTCTGTATATACAGGAGAGCTGAATTGTGCGTTTAAATGGCTGGTTTTACATCTCTACATAATAGACAACAGTGTATATTAAGAATATAGCTTTTGGGTTCTATTCCATATTTTTTGCCCATTCTGTCAGGATCCATCTATCATAGCCCTGATTAGAACTGTTGGTAGTGGTTGCCAGGCACCATCTAGTTCTTCTCGTCTTAGCGTAGATGAGGCTGTGGTTTGTGTAGACTATTAGTCCTGTAGACTACTCCCTTCTCTGAATCTTTGGTTTGCTGCTTTCTGTCTTGTTCTGGACTAGTAGAGAGCAACAGTTGTATCATAGATGGCTGCTCACAAGCTTTTAACACCCGAACACTATTCACCACATTGAGATGCAGAACATATACTTTAAGAACAATATTATGCCAGTTAACTGAGTTGTCCCACGAGACTATGGTTGTAAGCCTCTAAACCCAGAAAACCAATCTGTGAGACATTTGGTTATGTCTGAGAAATGTCTGTCACTGTGTCCCCTATGTGGTTTATTATATATATGGATATACATGCATGCACACACATACCTGTATATACATATGCCCATAGATTCATCTGTCTGTGCATACATACATGCCTACATATTCATACCCATATACCTGTATGCCTGTATATATATATTTGTGTAACCACACTCATATTTTTTGGTTGTTGTTGGTGTTCTTGCATCAAAAACGCCCTTTGCTCTCGTGTACTTCTTAGTGATATCATTTACCTTGGTCAAGCTGTGTGCACTTCACCCACACTTGATGCTCCCTCTCCCATCACCGAAGATAAGTATCTACGTTCTCAGGAGTGTATTCCTCCCCAACCCTCACACACACATCCCTCACTTAAAAAGTCCAGACTCACTGGACCAGTTGAGATTAGAGAACTCCCTGAGACTATCACCCTAAGATGGCTTTAAACCTTAAAATAGAATTATCCCTTGAGGTCACCTTTTACCTAAATAACAGATTAGCTCATAAAATAAAGAATATCAACCGTGAATAATGAGCTCCTTTAAAAATCATCTATATGAGACCAAATGGCCAAATATTACTCTAAAGCAAAGATGAGAAAGTAAGGGGATAGGAAAACTAGAGCATTAGAAGCAGAACAACCAGAATGGAATGATTGAGAATGATGACATATCATGAAAAATGTAACCAATGTCACTGAATAATTTGTGTAGAGATTGGAACCTAATGGAAACCTAATTTGCTGTGTAAACTTTCACCTTAAACACAATAAAATATTATTTAAAAAAATATATATATAGCTTTGAATACCAAAGATAGTAGTGTTTTGATGCTGATCTCCAAAAGTATAAGACTCTGCCCTTCTCTAGGCCTGATTTTCTCCAGTCAGACCTACAACGGGCCATTCCCAGAATTAGCATCCTGTACTCTTGGCATTTTAGAGCCTGGTATTCCCTGCATTTTAAAGCTGTCTTCATGTTATTTGAATACTCACCCTGTCCTCAAAGAAAGAGTGGATCTTCCCAAGTAACTTCTTTAAGCAGTCTGGGCAAAGTTTTCCAGGAACCAAAAGAAAATTGTGAATGACATTCTTGTAATCGTCTAAGATGGAGGATATTTTGTGTTGTTTGGAAGATAATAATAATAAATTTTAAGAAGTTATTCTGTCCATGCTATCTTTTATTTAGCACTCCAAAAGAGAAAAATAATTTTTATCAACTAAACACTGCTTGTAGAAAAGAGCAGAGGCCAAATCAGCTGGTAGTTTAGGAAGATAAACTCTTGCTTAGGAATTTGCCTGTGGCTGTAGAGTGAATAGTTAGTTGAACATCTTTTCCAAAAAGACACCTGTTTTAGGCCATCGTTAAGCTCTTTGAAAGAAACATTCAAGATTTATGTGTATCTTGAAATTTTTTTGAGGGGGAGAAATTTAATTTGGGGGGACCTGGACGTACAAAGTACTAGAATTTTCTATGTTGCCAGAGATAGAAAAGTTCTTTTCCTGTGATAGTTATAAGGAAAAAATAAAACAACCTACCTTTTGGGCATTTTCACAGTAAACCCGAATCAGCAGAAATATGACAGGTTATCAGGTTTAAAACCAAAACCTCTTGTTAGTTATTGTATAAATGTGCTTTATTAAACCAAAGCAGTGTGGGTCTCTGATGTTTACAAAATCAAAATAACTGAGTTTTTTATCTGCCGTTATTTCATTTCAGGGGTGACTAATGGCCTACCTTTGAAACTTGGGGATCCCTCTAATCTCTAGTTATCCCAGAATGGACTTTCTGTTTTCTTTTATTGAATGTCAAAGTTATTTCCTTTTTATTGTTCATACAGGTACAATGATTGGAGTTAGAAAAGATGCGTCCACATCTCCTATGCCAACAGGAAACCAAAAGGAGCTTGTAACTACAGCCACATCATCATTCCAACAAGACACCTCCCAGTAAGTTTCTTGGACTCTTTGGTTTAACATTCTCCAGATGAGAGCATTTCTTGAGGAATGGAAAATTTTTTTTGAGAATTCTTAATAGTCCTTATTTAAGAGAGAGGCCCTTATTTTGAAGCATGTAGATTTGACCAGATTGAACTGCATGGTGCCCTTTTCTATATACATGATCTTTCTTAATTGATAATGGTAACTGGCAAATATTTTCATAGAAACTCAAAACTAATCCTATCCTTCATCAGAAAATCTTTGCAGCAGGTCTTCCCCAATTTTTCATGGAATGATTATACACTCAGGCTAACTAACTAAACCAATTGATATTGACAATTATTATTTCTTTTGTACTACAGATAAAAAACCGTCAACATTTAATTAAACCAGAGACACTTCGGGGGTTAGTCATTTTATCAGCCTTTTTTGGAGTTAGGGAAAGAAATATGTTATTTAAAATTTCTCATGTCTAATAAGTGAACTCCCGTATTACGCATTTGAGGCTAAATATATAAACAGCAATACCAAAAGACTTGGTTTATGTTTCCTTGGGGATCTGATTGGTTTTGACCACTTAAATTCCTAGCATCTTATCAGATGACTATAGATACTTAAGACATAATTTGTACTTAATTCAAAGTCCAGTTGGCTTTGCAAATTAAAAAATGCCTGAATTGTTCATCTCAAATCTGGTGATTTTAAAGATGTATTCTAAAATTTATCCTTCTGGTTTGGTGTAACTTCAAAAGAGGAAGAGACATTATCTCTTCCTCCTAAAGAGTTGTTCTCTGTCCTCCAGTGCCTATAGAAATACTGTCCAACAGAAACCAGCCTAGGCATCCTTAAGGACCAGTATTCATTCTAATCACTACTCTTATTGTTATGCCTTCAATTCTGGATCTAGAAGGGTAAGCATCTTAAATAACTTGTAAGAAATCATCCTGTCACAGAGGATAATAATAATGGCTGGCATCTATTAAGCCTCTAGTCTGTGCCCAGCACTGTGCCAAGCCCTTTGTATGCATTATCTAATTTAATCTACATCACAACCTTATGAGGTTGTACCCCATTTTAAAAATTAGGAAACTAAAGCTCAGAGAAATTGAGTGACTTGATTCACACAGATAATAAAGGCAGAGCCTGTGTCTCCGACTCCAAAGCCATAATATTAAATATCATAATATTTGATAATGATAACCTACCCCATTTCCAAGGCCACACTCATTCAGAAGAAAATTTAACTAGTTAATCACATTTTTTCTCCAGTACTCCTTTTTTTTTTTTTTTTTTTTACGTTTTTTAATGCTACCATGGTTGGCATTTTACCAATGTCCCAAAATGAGTAGTGGTTCTGAAACGTCGATAGGGCTTCCTCTTTGCTGCCTAACCTTGTGGCTAAACACTTGTGCTCAAAGAGGCTCTATCCTAGCTTACCTTGAGGGATTCATTTGGCGGAGATAAACTGGATTTTCAGGTGTAAACAGTGAGTTTTCCTATTGTTGAAGGTTAAAATAAGATTTTTAACACTTTTAAAAAAAATTTTATTGTGCTTTAAGTAAAAGTTTACAAACCAAGTTAGTCTCTCATACAAAAATTTATATACACCTTGCTATACTCTCCTAGTTGCTCTCCCCGTAATGAGACACCACACTCCTTTCTACCCTCTATTTTCATGTCCATTCGGCCAGGTTCTGATCCCCCTCTGCCCTCTCATCTCGTATCCAGACAGGAGCTGCCCACGTAGTCTCATGTGTCTACTTGATCCAAGAAGCTCACTCCTCACCAGTATCATTTTCTACCCCTTGGTCCAGTCCAATCCCTGTCTGAAGAATTGGCTTTGGGAATGGTTCCTGTCTTGAGCTAACAGAAGGTCTGGGGACCATGACCTCTGGGGTCATTCTAGTCTCAGTCAGACCATTAAGTCTGGTCTTTTTTTTTTTTTTTTTAATCCCACTGCTCTCCTGCTCCCTCAAGGGTTCTCTATTATGTTCCCTGTCAGGGCAGTCATTGGTTGTAGCCAGGCACCATCTAGTTCTTCTGGTCTCAGGCTGATGTAGTCTCTGGTTTATGTGACCCTTTCTGTCTCTTGGGCTCATAATTACCTTATATTTTTGGTGTTCTTCATTCTCCCTTACTCCAGGTGGATTGAGACCAATTGATGCATCTTAGATGGCTGCTTGCTAGTGTTTAAGACTCCAGAAGCCACTCTCCAAAGTGCGATGCAGAGTGTTTTCTTTTATTATGCCAATTGACCTAGATGTCCCCTGAAACCATGGTCCCCAAACCACCGCCCCTGCTATGCTGGCCTTCAAAGCATTCAGTTTATTCAGGAAACTTCTTTGCTTTTGGTTTAATCCAGTTGTGCTGACCTCTCCTGTATTGTGTGTTGGCTTTCCCTTCACCTAAAGTAGTTCTTATCTACTATCTAATTAGTGAATACCCCTCTCCCTCCCTCCGTTCCCCTTGTTGGAACCATCAAAGAATATTTTCTTCTCTGTTTAAACTATTTCTCGAGTTTTAACACTATTTTAATGTGTTTATGATGGTTGCATTTCAGTTTAGAGATAAGCATGAAAAAGAAGATAAAAGGTTTTTGTAGTAAGGGTTTTGTAGAACATCCTCAGCACACATTTCTGAATAGACCATATCAACTTTGTAGAGTTTTACAAGCCCAGGTTAAAACTGCTGTGAAGACTCATATTTATGGACCTTAAAAAGAGGATTCTTTATCTGTTAGACCTTAATACTGCAGATCAGCTGAATATAGATTACCAGAAGCTTCTTAAGTAATGAGCGTTCGGCTAAATAAAACAACGTGTAGCTCATCAGATTTTACCCTTAGAAATGCACAATGGCATATTACAGATCTGTTCTACAAAATGCAGAGTTGAAAAAAAGACTCAGTACTATAAAAATCAGTTACTGGGAAGGCACAGTGGTTGCTTTCCAGATTTCAGAATCAGGATTATTTGAATTATTTTCATTTCAAAGTATAGCAAAGGCATTTTATATAGACTACTTTTCAGTTCCTCGCAAACTCTTAATGCAAGAGAAAAAAGCCTGTTCTTCATCTCAGCACACCTTTGAAGGTACTGAGTAGAGCAAGAGTAAAAGCCCTTCCCTTTCTTAAGGTCCAAGAATATTTTCAAGACTCGAAAAAGATGCCAGTGGGGGCAGGTTCTCCTTTGTTCTCTGAAAAGCATTGACACCTAGAAGAATTCCGTATCTTTCTATGTGCAAGTGCTAAAACCAGGCGTGGCAATGCCATCTTTCTCATTCACGATGCAGGCTGTTAATTGTTCTCTCTGCTGGCTGTCAATGTAAAGTGAAATTTTCATTCCCCATTCAAGATGGGAAAAGTTGTGGTTGAAAATGTTAACATTTGCATTTTTATTTGTTGATTTATTTAAAGGACAGCCTCTCCTACAGCAATCCATCACTTGGTGACACCCCAGATATGAATAATGTATTGTAGACTTGTGGTTACAATGTGTGGTAAGTGCTAGAGACAGTAAAGGAATGTTAGCTGTGTCACAAATGTAATCTTTATCAATTCATAAAGTTTATTGCTTTCGAGGTTTAATAATACTGACCATAGGACATTAATATCACTTATCCTAGTTTTAGCTGGGCACCTTTGTATGTAGAAATATTCATCTGTCTCAGGCTAACAAAATAAATATGTAATTTACAGCACGAGTGAGGAGAGCATTATAGTTTTCTGGGCTAAGAGCTGCAATGCTTCTTTCTTTCCTCAAGCGCTGATCACACACCCCAGAGCTGTCCAAGAGTAAGCACAGTGGTCATCTTGGCACAAGAGGGCAGTATGCATGAACTAAATGGTGCCATGCACTTCTGCTTAGCTAGAACAGGTAACACCCCACATACCACTCCACCTGAAAAGAAGACTAGAGGGGCTTTCTCCCTAATATTCTGAACACTGGGTGGGTTGGCTAGCCTTGGCTCTGAAAGAAAGTTGAAGAAATACTTTTCCTGCCATGAGACTGAGTCAGAGCTTACCAGTTCTGCTTGCTCTGTGAAGCCAGAGCTGAGTGGGTTGTCATTTGCTTGTCAAGGGAATTTGTTATGAGCACAAATGTTACTGATAATTAATCCTTTTGTGCCATCCAGAATTAGGTGTGTCCATTGCTAACAATAAAGATCATGCTGGAAATATGACACCCAGAGCAAAAGAAGTAATGTTAATTAGCAACCATCAGCTGTAATTGTCATCCCTATTAAGATGCAGAATTATGTATTTCTTCGTTATAAATAACCTTTCTAATTGTACTTGATGTATGCCAATTTAATCAAAAAGTACACTTGCAACAGGCAGACATTTGCATTAATGTAGCATTGGATCTCCAAGGTTTTCTTTACTTGAAAAAAAGGTCTGTTACAGCTGCATATGCTTTATATGTGGGTGTTTTTTTTCCATTCATGTATGTACATCTGATACATTTTATATTAAAATGAAGACAATATCTTCGGAGATTGTTCAGTGCAACAGAAAGCTTGTCACTTTTTTTATTTACTGGTGGAGTTTCTACCTCTCAGTCATGTGACAACGCAGTGATGATTATTCCAAACTGATAAATACCAGGCGTGCAGCAGTGGGATTAAGCTCTCAGTCCCTGAAGTAAAAGGGCTTTTCTCCCTTCTCTTGTTCTCTGACTGTTAAGAAGACTTACAGCTGTTATTCTTCCCCTTTCTTGTGTAAAATGTGAAGAGAGAAAGGCAGAACTCACCAAATGAAGCCCAGCTAGTGAATTTTGGGACATGGAAGTGGGTCTACCCTATTTCTAGGAAGTACTGTTTACCTCCCCACTCTAGCTTTTTTTTCAGAAAGATTGTTTACCACACCAGGAGTTAAAAAGAAAAAGAAAAACAATAGGAAGAAAAAAAATAACACCTCTTGGAGACTTTGCAGATTGACTCTGTGCTGGGGCACTCCTTCAACACTTAACCAGTCTTCCACTGAGCCTGGAGATCAGCCCTACGTGAAAACTTACAATTTCCTCTGGTCTTTTCTGAGCATGTGCCTTTCCTTAAGCGTGTATGTGGCTCTACAAATTATACATGGGTGGCTTTGAATAACCGAATCTCCCCCCCAAAAAAACCCTCTCCCCAGCTATTTGACCTTGGCCCCAACAGTTCCACTGTGTGTCATAATCGCCCTCTTTTGCTTCAGGTAGCCTCACTTCACTTTACAGTGCCTCAGGCTATGCCTGCCGCTTTTCTGCCCTGAGCAGAGATAGATGAAATGGACGCCAGCGCTTTCAGTCAGTCATTTAGGTGCCACTTGACAGCTTCCAACAGACAGACACAATAATTTGTCAATACTCTGTGCTCTGTTCACTCCAGAATCAGGGACCAGCATCCCAAGTTGGAACCAGAGGCTGCAGTTCCAAGCCAGCTGCTGAGCTAGGGTAGGGATAGGCACGAACCAGTAACAAAAACCCACAAAGCTTTCCTATCATTTTGAAAAGCTTTCACTTGGTTGCTGTGAACATCTGACTGTTTACCAAAATTATGACAAAGTTAGTTCTAACAGTTTCTGCTTGTTTTTTTTTTTTGGATGTTTCTGCCGGGGGGACAGCAGCATGGAGCTTCTCACTCCACCATCCTATTCTCTAGTATCCTAGTATCCTATAGCCCACTTTTAACACTTCCCGTATTTTTCTCCATTAAGTATTTTCTTTTCATATTAAGGAGACACGGTCCCCCCACAAAAGATACGACAGTCTTTTTTTTTTTCCCCCCAGCCTATTTTTTCTTTATTTCTTGTGGGGAAATTCATTTTAACATTTTGTATTATCTGTAACACTTTAAGAGTTTAATCACGTTTTGTGAAAAATTAAGAGGCGATGTATATGGAAGCCCTTTGTAAACAGTAAAGGGAAATACGTGAGTATTGTTATTTTCATTAGCCTTAAGGCTTCTCGATCTGTGGATCTGTGTCCTCACTAAAGCATCATTGCTGTGCCTTTCTAGAGAATCTGAATACGCTACTTGGAGTGCAGATTTTAACACTGCTCATGAGAGAAAGAGTCCAAGTTGGGCAATTGGCCAAAGCATTACCTGTTTACTTATCAAGCCCTTCATTGATTTCCTTTTTGTCGTGGGTGCAAGCTGAAGCATGCCTGTTACTAAGATTGAAAGCTCATCATCTTGTTGCTTGGCACCCATTCCTAAATGCTTATAAAATGGTCGACTTGGTTGCAACATAAGCCTCTTGGCAGGCAAGCGGAGAGTGATAACTATTATACATGGGAGGCTGTCCTAAAGTGGGCTGGGATTAGTATTGGAATAGGGACACTGCTTCAGGCTCTTCCTATCAGAGACTGTGGAGCTACTTGAAAACTAGAACCAATCACTAGAGCTAAGAAGAAAGGCTCTATCCCAAAACCAGCACAGCAAAATAGAAAGCAGACAAGCCTTGTGTGTGCTTACATGTCTTGTACAAACCTTGTATACAGCTCTTGTGTTTCTTAACATACACGAAGAATTCATCTTTTCTACATTTTGACAGTTTAAAAATATTCTTGGTTAATGTTTATATTAAATACTAGTACGTAATATATATAATACATAAAAGTAAGATAAAATAAAAGGCATGCTTAGCCGGTGGGATTAATTTTATTTTTCTGTGGGGATTATTTTTTAAATGTCGTGCATTAAGTCAATAAAAGGATACCAGGAGTTGCACTTTTAGAATTTTCTTCTTTCTGGGGCTCAGAGACACTTTTAAGAGCCAATATGGAAGGCCAGATAGGTTCCAAGGTGGTGCCAAGAGTTTGCACTCAACTGCTAACCTAAAGATTGGCAGTTCAGACCCATCCAGCAGCAGCATGGAAGAAGGGCCTGATGATCTACTTCCATAGAGATTTGTTGTTATTGTTAGGAGCTATCAAATCCATTCTGACTCATAGTGATCTTATGTATAACAGAGCTAAACATTGCCCAGTCCTGTGCTGTCCTCGAAATCTTAAAATCAAGAAGATCCTATGGAGCAGTTATACTCCATAACACATGGGGTCACCATGAGTCATAATCGACTTGATGGCAAAAGGTTTTTTTTTTTTTTTTTTTTGGTTTTTCTTTTTTTAAGGAAGGTTAGGGCTGGGGCACCACGCTACTGTATGCTTAGGGATGGGATATTAAGTTTATTCCTTGGTGAGGGCTGTCTCTTTCCTCCACCCTGGAAGAAGTCTGCTCTACAGAAGTCACCACAGTCATGTACTTGTCACTGGGTGTAACCTAATGAAGGCTGGGAGTATCTTGCCTCTTTACTGGGGTCAGAATGGACTATTTACCACAAACGGCATTCTGTGTGGACTTTCATTAGGATGCTTTTAAATGTTCTCCATTAGTGAAGTGGTGCCCCACTGACATGCTTATGTGGAAATTCTGTATCAGTTAGCTCGAAGGAGAGTCCTTAGTCAGTGTCCCTTCATGCCACCCAGCCCCATATCTGCTGTCCTCACAATTTCAGCTCATGGCCGAGAAATGTGGTGCTACTAAAATAAAACTTTTTCTATAGACCAGTTGATACACCCCACAGCCAGCTCCTGTCTGCTGGGCTTTGAAGAGAAATGGACTGGTAGCGGAAGAACCAACCAAAAAAACCAAACCTGTTGCCGTCGATTCCAACTCATAGCAACTCTATAGGATAGAGTAGAACTGCCCCATGGGGTTTCCAAGGAGCGCCTGGTGGATTCGAACTGCCGACCTTTTGGTTAGCAGCCATAGCTCTCAACCATTACGCCACATGGGTTTCCGTGGAAGAACCAGACTCTGGTAAAAGCTGAAATCGCTAGGTCGAGCTCATTTTAAACTGAAAGAAAGTAAAGGTGACACCATTTAAGAGCTCCAAAGACAGGTGAAAATCTGTTGGTAAAAAGTTATCTGTTACTTAAGAAGGGGAAAAAAATCCTTTTCAGCTAATGTGGCTTTCCATATGGTGCATATGACCCCAGGGCTCAAAAGAGGTAAAATAAAAAATAAACAACCTCCCTGTTAACATTGGCTCCTGGTACTATGAGATGTTGGTGGTTCATCTCAGGAGTGGATGCTAATTGTGACACAAACCACTGATTTACAAATGAACAAGCTATTAGTGGTAGAACTAACACTAAGACTGGAACCGTAATTACTGGGAGTCAGGAGTGCTCTGGGACAACAGGAGAGCTAAGAGTCAGTGACAGATGCGTTGGTGCACGTAGATGAGTTACCCTCAGCCAGGGTTGCAGTTCCCTTTGGCTCCCAGTGCAGGTGCTGCTAGAACTCTGTGTCATTTCCAGAACTCACCCCATCAGTGAGTTTATGCTTCACTACAGCTTGCCCCAGTTCTTTTACTTATTCCTTTGGAAGCTTGATATAAATATTTTTGTGAACAGCAAAATGTTTTTACTGATGTACAAATCCTGAGGTCACATGGTACTGACTTATTCAAACCAGGAGATTTTGTGGCAGGATTGTTACAGCGCATTGTTACTTCAGTGGAGTCTTTTGTATCAGTGCAAAAATTTCAATTTCACGCCCTGCAGACTTCACAGTCTTTTGTACTCCCTCTGCTCCTGTGTTGCATAAAGGGTAAATCCCTGTGTCAAGTTCATTTTAAATTGAAAGAAAGTAAAGTTGATACCCTTTGAGAGCTCCAAACAAAGACAGGTAAAGATCTGTTGGTAAAAAGTTGTCTGTTATTTAAGAAGAAAAAAGAAAATTCTTTTCAGCAAATACGGCTTTCCATATGGGTGAGTATGGCCCCAAGGCTCAAAAGAGGTTAAAAAAAAAAAAAAACAAAAAACCTCTCTATTAACATTGGCTCCAGGTACGGTAGGGCATTGGCAGTTCAATGGTAGAATTCCCACTTTTCATGCAGGAAACCCAGTTTGATACCCCACCAAAGCAGTCATGCACAGCACCACCCAGCTGTCAGTAGAAACTTGCATGTTGCTATGATGCTGAACAGGTTTTGGCAGAGCTTGCAGACTAGGAACAAGGGCCTGGTGACCTACTCCTAAAAAACCAGCCCATGAAGACTCTATGGATCACAACGGCTTGATCCCCCAGGGATCGTGGGGATAGTGCAGGACTGGGCAGCATTTGGTTTAGTTGTATATGGAGTCACCATGACAGCAGCTAACAACTGGTACTGTTCTGTTTGTACAGATTGTCATGAATTTCTTGATCGAAACACAAAATATCCTTTAAGTGTTTGGAGATAAAAAGCAAGCAGACTGGGGCCAAAATCTTGTTTTAACTAGTCACTGCTGGTAAAAAATTAACATTTCTCCTTCACATATCTGTTTATTTGAAAAAGAGGGAAAAAAATATAATAGAGAAAGGTGTCAGTATAAGGAAAAGTTTAGTACAGGTTAATAGCAAATATGGTGGAAACAAATCAGACCTTGTTGTTTAAATTGGACATTTGGTTAAAATTAAATTTTAAAAGAATGAAATAAAAAGCCTACATATAGAAGTTTTCCATATCAGAGGCTTTAGATCAAAGAAATCACAAAATTAAAATTACGACTTAATAGCAGAAATTATGTAACATCATTGTTGTAGTTAGTTGTCGAGTCAGTTCCTACTCGTGACGACCCCATGTGTGTAGAGTAGAACTGCTCCTTGGGGGTTTCAAGGCTGAGATCTTTCAGAAGCAGATCGCCAGGCCTATCTTCTGAGGCGCCCTTGGGTGGGTTCAAACCACCAGCCTTTTGGTTAGCAGTCGAGCCCTTAACCATTTGCACCATGTTATGTAACATTAACATCTAAGAAATACATTCATATAGCCTTTAAAAAATTTCAAATACTGTAATGAACGTTTTCAAGTTTACTTTCTTGCTACCACCTTCAGCTTTTGGTCCCAAAGCAAGTTTAAAACTGCTGATTAAGATGAATTGGCTGTGACAGGGGCACCCAGCGTACACTTTTTCATAATAGCAACGGTAGTGCTTTTTTAGAGGGCTTATAAATGGGGGTTAGGAAGAAGCCATTAAAGAATTTCTTTGCTAACGCGTTATTAAAGAAGCCAACACTAGTGATTTGGCAGCAGTCACTTAACTCTGTATGTTCATTTGGGACAAATGCAATGGTAATATCGATTATTAAAAGCAACATTTAAATATAATGTTAAATATCATCCCACTACCCACTGAATAAGAAGCCCTGGTGGAGCAATGGTTAAGCACTCATCTGCTAACCAAAAGGTTGGCAATTCAAACTCACCCGCAGCTCCGCTGAAGAAGAGACTTGGCAGTCTGTTTCTGTAAAGATTATAGCCTAGGAAACCCTATGGGGCAATTCTGCTTTGTCATATAGAGTCACTATGAGTCAGAATCAACTTAATAGCACACAAGTCGCTGTATACACCACTGTTAACATTTTAGTATGTAGCATAGTTCCTTCCAATCCATGTTTCTTTCAATGAAATACAGATTTCAGTCAGTCATTTCTTGTTCACTTATCTTTCTTTAGGTTAAGTTTTTCTAAATTGTGAGGTATCTGGAAGCTAAAAGCAAACACTCTTCTTTGTGTTCACCAATCCATGAATAAGTAAGAAAGAGGTAGGTGAGAACTGTTGTTGTTCTGTGCTGTCGAGTAGATTCCGACTCACAGCAACCCTGTGGGACAGAGTAGAGCTTCCCCATAGGGTTTCCAAGGAGCAGCTGGTAGATTCGAGCTGCTGACCTTTTGATTAGCAGCCTGAGCTCTTAACCACTTCGCCACCAGAGCTCCAGGTGGGAATTAGGTATGCTAAATAAAATTGCCTAGATTGTCCTGTTAGCAGGATGGTTTCTTGGAATGAGAATGTAGTTTCTCTCATAATTAACCTTAGGAATTATGTGATGTAATTAGAGTGAATTTCTGTATAGAAGAAAATATGATTAAATGGAATCTTCCTGGTTAGGAGTAACACAGGACAAAGATGTTTCCTGGAGAATGCCACTCAAGTTTACCAGTTGCCATTCTACTTTGTCAGAAACAGAGGTGGCTTTGGCAAACATACTGCTTTACCCTTCTGAGCTGAGAAAGAATATTATTCTCTTGCTCTGGGCCTCTCTTGAGACATCAAAATAATGTTGGATTTTCACCTCAACATAACCCATTTCTCTTCCCCCCTTCCTGCCATTTATCACTGATTTTGACCCAAACAAGGGAAGCCAGGTTCAGTTACTATGCTGGTGTCCGCATCAGTCTTCGTCAGATTCAGTCTTTCTTATTGACACCTCTTATGTCTCATAACAAATTCATTAGGCTTTTCCTTATCATCTAATTTTCGAAATTCTCCCAAACTGGGAAAGAAGGCAGGTCTGCCTGGGTCCCCTTACTGCCAGAACACTGCAAGAAGCCCGGTGGCCCCCTGGGTCTCTGTAACTGGTTTCTTCCCCATCTATGCTTTACGCATTCTGTATTTTAACAACAACCAAAATATTTCCACACTTTTTGCCTGGCTACCCTTATTTTCTTCTTTGTTGTCTGCCTTTTCCTTCCTCTCTTTCTGCTAAATCATTCTAATCTTCCCAACCTCAGTAAAGCCCGTTAAAGGAACTTGGGACTGTAAGGCAGTTATCGTCTCGCACAATATATTTTACTCCCTCCCCACCCCATAACAAAGTCACACGGGAAGTGACGTTAGGCGCACTCTACCACATCTTTTATTATGGTCTGAGTCAGAGACGTATTCACTGAGAGAACATTCTGGTTAACAGACTTGAATTTGCAGCATATCACCTGCTTCACCCTGAGAGTTCCATTTTGCATTTAATAGGGGAGAAGGGCAGTTGCCTTTTTCAGGGTACATACTGTGTGTTCTACTCTGTCTTATAGGGTCACTATGAGTCGAAATCGACTCGACGGCAGTGGGTGGTTTACTGTGTGTTATTGTCCATTTCCACCCCAAAAGGCTGGATGTTGCCCTGTCTTTTCATTTTCACCTGCAATGCCATAGATGCCAACTGAGAGTTATGTCTTAGCCCGAACGTGCTTCTTCATGGAGACCGAGTTCACAATCCTGTCCAACCATTTAAGTAATGAGAGTTCAGGGAGCTCTCCATACCTGTGAGCAAAGTGGGAGAGCTCTGTAATTATATACATACTAGTTTCTGTCATTTCGTGATTATGCCCTCTGCAACCCGTACCACCTTCTTAGTAACCAGAACGTGGAAGTGGTATAATCTGCTGTATTAAATTGGAAGAATCTCATATCTCTTCCAGTGAATTCCCACTTCAGCTTGCTTGCCAGCAGCTGTAGTCTCCTAGCTCCAGCTGTGGCAGTGAGGGCAAGCAGAACACCTTACGCTCTAGCTCATTCTGCCCCCGCTAAAGCAACCTGAAGGCTTGGCTTTGCCTGTGGCTGAAGGTGTTAGTCTGTGATACATACCAAGAGAAACTGTGGGGGGAGGGGAGGGTGTTTCCCCTCTGCTGGGTTGTTCTCCTAATAGGTTCATATAAAGGTTATAAAGTCCATCTATCCGAATTGTCTTTCTCTTTGAAAGTACAAACAGTCATAAACCAGAACTCTACCATTCAGGTTTGTAATCTTAAATTTCAGACAATGCACTGATGAATTATTTATGATACAGAATTGTGTTTTCAATAACGTGTAGCATAAAATGAAATGAATGCATATCCATACGCGCCCTGAACTTCCTAAAGTGCACGCTAACAAACAGGGTGGTAAACTAGCATCATTTCAGCCTGGTGGGATTTACAAGACAAGCACTTCTTGGTTTGGGCTTCTGCATTATGTTCTCTGGCAGCCAGCTTACTGCTTTTCCTGCTATAGCCTAGCAGGTAACATTCTTTGACTCTAAGCTGTCCAACAGTGCTTTTCTCTCAATTCAGTCAAGGTGGGGGACTAGCCTTGTCATACTGGCTTTGAGCCATACTTAATTAGACTTTAATTCCCAATTAGTAGGAAGGTGCAGTTCTATAAAAAAGAGAATATTTTATATTAAATGGCCATTATCTAACGTCATGATTTCACAAAATGATTAAGATACTAGAAAATAATTATGATTAATTTTCTAATCCTTAAGCTTTCCATTACTTAAAAGTGTAGGCATAGGAGGCAGCAGTGGCAGTTTTTGTTTGTTTGTTTTTTAACCATGTGCAGCTTCTGCTACAGTGACAGGAAGAAAAAAATCTTCTTAAATAATTTCATCTTTATAGTTGCACGAATTATCAAATTTGCTTTCCATATTAAAATCTCTGAAATACATTGCATGCATTACCTGTTATCTGTTGCCATCAAGTTGATTCTGACTCATAGTGACCCTATAGAACAGAGTAGAGCTGCGCCACAGAGTTTCCAAGGAGCGCCTGATAGGTTCGAACTGCAGACTTTTGGTTAGCAGCCGTAGCTGTTAACCAGTACGCCACCAGGGTTTCCCATTGCTTACATAGTGATAGTCTTTTACCAAAAATCTCAAACAGTGACAACAAAAAGCCAAGAATAGATATCTCATGAACCTTAATTGATGGGCATTGTTGAAGGAAAGGGCTGGATAACTTATAGAAGGCTGTATCTACTAATGATATATTTGTGGAAAAATTAAACTCAGGGCTGATAGCCAGGAGAGAAAATGATACATGTCTACAGTCCCTTATCCAAAATTCTTGGGGCCAAGTGTATTTTCAATTCAAGATTTTTTTGTTGTTATTGTTGTTGAGAATGTATACAATAGAACATACACCAATTCCACAATTTCTATATGTACAATTCAGTGAGAGTGGATACTTTTTAAAGTTCACATGGTGTATATGCCATCTGGAGTATTTACATTTAAGTGGAATAAGTGAAGAATGTTAATAGCTTCATATCAGTTCAGGTCAGATTTTGTGACCAAATAAATTTGAGTTAGATGTTGCTACCAAAAACGTTATGAAAAAACTTAACTGTTTTCAGTACTTTTAATATTTCAGAATTGCGGATAATGATTATGGGCCTGCTTTACCACTCTTGGACATTTTATTTTATTTATTCTTGTCCAGGAATCTCCATAAAAGGTGATGTCTCTGCTCTTCTCTGAATCATGCCTTCATAGTGGTCTAGATAAAACATTGGGCTACACAGATTGTGGGAGGAATCCATTAAGATATTTCTGGTTCAACTAGTTTAAATATTCACTTGTTGGAGACAGAGAACTAAATTGTTTAATTAATTATTGTCTTGTTTAAGAAGTTCAAATTCATAAGGGTATGTAGTAAAAAGTAAGACATCCTCACAGCTCCGTCTCCCAGCCAAGCAGGTATCCTGCTTGGATGTAACCACTACCGGTTTTTCATATGCCTTTTCAGGGATAATTACATATGTACAGCCTTGGGTATATATATGAATATGTGTACTGTAGAACTGGCTATTCTTTTAAATTGCTGCCCAATGTTCCATTGTATGGATATACCACAATGCCTTTAACCGGTCCACCACAGAAATAGTATACGGGTTATTTCTAGTCTTTCGCTATTGTAAATAGTGCTGCAGTGAATATTCCGATACATGTCATTTGTGCATGTGTGAGGATATCTGTAGAATAAATTCCTAGAAATGGAATTGTGGGTCATCGATATAATCATTTTAAATTTCGATAGATATTGGCAATTAAAAGATTTTTAAAGAAAATAACTAGAGCAGTGTAGGTTCATTTGTTAGTATTATAGATTGAATTGTACCCCCCAAAAATATGTGTTGTAAACCCTAACCTCTATGCTTATGGTTCTGTCCCATTTGGGAATGGTTTGTCTTTGTTACATTAATGAGACATAGGATTAATGTACTATGTATCTTGAGTCAATCTCTTTTGAGATATAAAACAGATTAAACAAGCAAGTGAAAGGAGCAAAGATGGGGAAGATTGATACCGAGCCACAAGGAAATCTCCAAGGAACCAGGAAACTAGCTGAAGAGACAAGGACCTTCCCCCAGAGCTGACAGAGAGAGAAAGCCTTCTCCTAGAGCCAGCACCCTGAATTCAGACTTCTAGCCTCCTAAACTGTGAGAAAATAAATTTCTGTTTTTTAAAACCACCCACTTGTGGTATTTCAGTTATAGCAGAGACAATTCATTATTATTTGACCCAAGGATACAAGGTAAGCAAAGCTGATGTGGTTCTTGCCCTCATATTGTTTCCAGGCTAATGAGGGAGATAGATATTAAACAAATAAGCCCATACAAATAAACAATTACAAATTGTGATAAATGCTATGAAGGAGAAGAGCAGAGTATTATGAGAAAAAAACAACTAGGGTAATCTAATTTAATTTAGATAGTGGGCCTAAGGAAGGTCTTTCTGAGAAAATGGTATCTCCTCAGTTGATCTCTGGTAGGATGAATAATAGTTATCCAGGAGAAGAATAGGCGGATGGTGAATATACAGGGAAACCTGTGAGAGGCAGAACTCAACAGGACAGCCTTGTTTTTCTGGCTAACAAGTTTTCTGCCTTTGACTTTTCTATCGCTCTCTCTCAGTGGAAAATATTTGTGTTTCCTTCTCTGACAGATTTCCAGCTTTCACAGGTTTTACTGTACAAGTATTTATTTTATTGTTATTAAGTATATATATATAAGTACTATATATGCTCTTTTGTATTAAAAAGTAAAAAAAAAAAAGTCCACTGCTTGTGGGAATGCAAAATGCTACAGCTAATGTAAAAAACAGTGTGGCGGTTCATGAAAAAACTAAAAATAGAACTACCATATGACCCAACAATTCCACTCCAAAGTATATACCCAAAAAGCTTGAAAACAGAGACTCAGACAAAGACTTTTACACCAGTGTTCATTACAGCACTCTTCATAATAGCCACAAGGGGGGAACAACCTAAATGCCCATCAATAGATAAATGGATAAACAAAATGTGGTTATGTACAAACAATGGCATACTACTCAGCCAGTAAAAGAAAGGCAGCCTTGGTACATGCTACAGTGTGGATGGAGCTTGAAGACATTATGCTGAGTGAAACAAATTTATCACAAAAGGACAAATATTGTTATGACCTCACTTATATAAAAAGATAAGAAAAGGCAAATGTATAGAGACCAAAGTTGATAAGTGGTAACCAGGGGCAGGAAGGAGAGGGAAAGGGTGGTTATTGCTTATAGAATACTGAGTTTCAGTATCTATTGATGGAAAAAGTTCAATGAGTAAGGGTAGGGTTACACAGCCGATTATTTTAGGTGCTGTCAATAAGTTGTATACCTGTAAAAAGTTGAACTGGCAAAAGTTGAGTGATAGACATATTTATGACAATAGCCAAAAAAAAAAAAGAGTAGCTGCTGAGGCTGCTTATGTACAGCCAAAAACCTCATGGGATTTGATTCTTTGGTTTGGAGCTTTAGGGTCATGTTCATGGGACCTCCAGTTAATTGGCCTAATAACATGCTTAGTGCTTTTGCTCTACCTCCTAGTTCATTGTGTAGTACCTGGGTTCTTAAAAGCTTGCAAGCAGCCATCCAAGGCACAAAAATTGGTCTCTATTCACCTGGAGGAACAGAGAACAGAGGAGACTCAAGAACAGGAGGAGGAAATGGAATATGTGGCTAATTGTCTCCATAAACAACTGCCTCCTTTGCCATGAGACCAGAAGAACTGAATGGTGCCCAGCTACTATTACTGAACATTTTGATCAAAGATTCTATGGAAGAACCCTGATCAAAAGGGGGGAAATGCAGAATTTCTAATTCTCATGGGTCTCCAGACTTTCTGGAGTTTTGGAGGCTGGATAAAGCCCTGAAACTATTGCCCTGAGATAGCGTTTAAACCTTAAACCAAAAATATCCCCAAAGTCTTCTTAAAACCATACAGTAGTTTAACTTAACTAGTAAAAGATGTCTGCCATGAGCATTGTGTTCTTTTAAGAACTATCTATATAGGATAAAACTGGCAACAGCAACTCAAAAGATTAGATAGGAACGTTAGGGGGCAGTGAGTTTATGTTAATGAGGGAGGAACAACTCGGAAAAGGAGGGTGAGAATGGTTGCACAACTTGAAGGATGTAATCAGTGTCACTAAATAGTACATGTAGAAACTGTTCAATTGGTGTATGTCTTACTGTGTGTATTTTCAAAGACAACAAATTTTTTAAAAGATAAAAAAGAAAAGTGAAAGCAGGGGAAGATTAAGAGAGGAAGAACATTTGTAACAGATGACACAGCAGTATTAAGGTCTTGAAGAAGAAATAACTTGTCCTGTTCCAGGAATGTGAAGAAGATCATTGTAGCTGGTGGTAACAAGTGAAGCAAAGAGTCACGTCAAATGAAAAAGGAAAAGCAGGCAAGGGACAGGACATCGAGGATCTTGCTATCCCAGTTAGCTCTTTTGTACTTTAAGTGCAAGGGAATGTCACTAAAAGGATAGTAAGCGTCTGTTTACGTTTGTAGAAGGTCTGTCTGGCTGCTATGTGGAGAGGAGCAGGAGTACAAATGGGAAGCCACTGAGGCTGTTACATTAGTACAGATGAGAGATGAAGATGACTGGGATCCAGGTGTTGAAATGGAGTAGGAACAATCAAAACCACAATGTCTTTAGGAAGTGGAACCAATAGGACCTTTTAGGGAGAAGGCAGTAAAGAGAGGGAAGCGTTAAGGATGACTAAGGTTTTCGATGTACCAGACTGGATGGAAGAGCATTTATTGAAATGGGTAAACTGAGAGAGGAGGAAGCAAATTTATTTATCTTCTGTGAGTGTGTGTGTGTGCTTTAGGTGAAAGTTTACAGCTCAAGTTAATTTCTCATACAAAAATTTATACACATATTGTCTTGTGACATCAGTTACAATCCCCACAACATGACAGCACACTCCTCCTTTCCACCTCAGGTTTCCTGTGTCAGTTCAACCAGTTTCTGTCCCTTCTTGCCTTCTCATCCTGCCTCCGGACAGGAGCCACCCATTTGGTCTCGTGTATCTGACTGAACTAAGAAGCACACTCCTCACTGTATTATTTTTTATTTTATAGTCCTGTCTAATCTTTGTCTGAAGAGTGGCCTTCAGGAATGCTTTTAGTTCTGGGTTAACAGAGCATCTGGGGGCCATAGTTTTGGGAGTTCCTCCAGTCTTTGTTAGACCATTAAGTCTGGTCTTCTTACATGAATTTGAGTTCTGCTCTGCACTTTTCTCCCACTCCATCAGGGACTCTGTTGTGTTCCCTGTCAGAGTAGTCATTGGTGGTAGCCATTTACCATCTAGTTCTTCTGATCTCAGGCTGGTGGAATCTCTGGTTTATGTGGATGTTTAGTCTCTTGGAGTAATATTTTCCATGTGTCTTTGGTGTTCTTCATTCTCCTTTGCACCAAGTCAGTTGGGACCAATTGATTCATCTTATATGGCCGCTTGCAAGCTTTTAAGACCCGAGACGCCACTCACCACAATGGGATGCAGAACATTTTCTTAATAAACTATGTTATGCCAATTGACCAGATGTCCCCGGAAACTGTGGTTACCAGGCCCCAGACCCAGCTATTCTGTCCCTCAAAGTGTTTGGATGTGTTCAGGAAACTTCTTAGCTTTTGCTTTGGTCCAGTTGTGCTCACGTCCCTGTATTGTGTATTGTCCTTCCCTTCACCAGAGATGATCCTTGTCTACTATCTAGTTAGTGAATTCTCCTCCCCCTCCCTCCCCACCCTTGTAACCACCAAAGAATGTTTTCTTCTGGGTTTAAAGCTTTTCATGAGTTCTTATGATAGTGGTCTCATACTATATTTGTCCTTTTGCAACTAATTTCACTCAGCATAATGCCCTCCAGATTCATCCATGTTGTGAGATGTTTCACAGATTCATCACTGTTCATCGTTACATAGTATTCCATTGTGTGTATGTACCATAATTTCTTTATTCATTTGTCCATTGATGGGTACCTAGGTTGTTTCCATCTTTTTGCTATTGTGAACAATGCTGCAATGAACATGGGTGTGTATATGTCTATTTGTGTGACAGCTCTTATTTCTTAGGATATATTCCAGGGAGTGGGATTGCTGGATCTTATGACACTTCTATTTCTAGCTTTTCAAGGAAGTGCCAAATCATTTTTCAAAGTGGTTGTACCGTTTTATCTTCCCACCAGCAGTGCATAAGTGTTCCAGTCTCTCCACAGCCTCTCTGACATTTATTATTTTGTTTTTTGGATTAGTGCCAGCCTTGTTGGGGTGAGATCATGTCTCATTTTAGTTTTGGTTTTCATCTCTCTAATGGCTAATGATCGTGAGCATTTCCTCATGTGTCTGTTGGCTGCCTGAATGTCTTCTTTGGTGAAGTGTCTGTGTGTATCTTTTGCCCGTTTTTTAATTGGGTTATTTGTCTTTTTGTTGTTGAGGTGTTGCAGTATCTTGTAGATTGTAGAGATTAGACCCTTATCAAATATGTCAGAGCCAAAAATTTTTTCACAGTCTGTAGGTCCGCTTTTTACTCTTTTGATGAAGCCTTTGGATGGGCATAAGTGTTTGATTTTTACAAGCTCCCAGTTATCCCAGTTTCTCTTCTGGTGTTTGTGTATTGTTAGTTATGGTTTGCGTACTATTTACGCCATGTGTTAGGGCTCCTAGCATTGTCCCTATTTTTTCTTCCATCATCTTTATTGTTTTAGATTTTATATTTAGATCTTTGATCCATTTTGAGTTAGTTTTTATACATGGCGTGAGGTATGGGTCTTGTCTCATTTTTTTGCTGATGAATATCTGGTTATGCCAGCATCATTTCTTAAAGAGACCGTCTTTTCCCCATTTAACTGACTTTGGGCCTTTGTCAAATATCAGCTGCTCATAGATGGATGAATTTACATCTGGATTCTCAACTGTTCCATTGGTCTATATGTCTACTGCAGTAACAATACCGGGCTGCTTTGACTACTGTAGCAGTATAATAGGTTCTGAAATCAGGTAGCGTGAGACCTCTCAATTTGTTCTTCTTCAGTAATGCTTTACTTATCCAGGGCCTCTTCCCTTTCCATAGGAAGTTGGTAGTTTGTTTCTCCATCTTGTTAAAAAATACTGTTGGAATTTGGCTTGGGATTGCATTGTATCTGTAGATTGTTTCAGGCAGAATTGACATTTTCACAATGTTGAGTCATCTTGTCCATGAGCATAGTATGTTTTTCTAATTATGTAGGTCTCTTGGTTTCTTGAAGTAGTGTCTTGTAGTTTAGGTCTTTTCTGTCCCTGAGTAGGTTTATTCCTAAGTACTTGATCTTCTTGGGGGCTATTGTAAATGGTATTGATTTGGTCATTTCCTCTTCAAAGTTCTCTTTGTTGGTGTAGTGGAATCCAACTGATTTTTGTACGTTTATCTTGTATCCTGATACTTTAATGAAATCTTTTATTAGTTCCAGTAGTTTTCTTGTGGATTCTTTGGGGTTTTCTGTGTATAAGATCATATCATCTGCAGATAGGGATACTTTTACTTCCTCCTTACCAATTTGGATGCGCTTTATTTTTCTTGCCTTATTGTTATGGCTAGGACCTCCAGCACAATGTTGAGTAAGAGTGGAGATAAAGGGCATCCTTGTCTGGTTCCTGTTCTCAAAGTGAATGCTTTCAGACTCTCTCCATTTAGGATGATGTTGGCTGCTGGCTTTGTATAAATGCCGTTTATTATGTCAAGGAATTTCCCTTCTATTTTGTCAAGAGTTTTTATCAGGAATGACTGTTGGACTTAGTCAAATGCCTTTTCTGCATGGATTGATAAGGTCATGTGGTTCTTATCTTTTGTTTTATTTATGTGGTGGATTACTTTGTCTGTTTTTCTAATGTTGAACCATCCCTGCATACCTGGTATGAAACCTACTTGTTCATGATGAATTATTTTTTTTTTTGATACACTGTTGAATTCTATTGGCTAGTATTTTGTTGAGGATTTTTGCATCTATATTCATGAGGAATATTGGTCTGTAATTTTCTTTCTTCATGGTGTCTTTACTTGGCTTTGGTATCATAGAATGACTTTGATAGTATTCCTTCCTTTTTTATGCTCTGAAATACTTTTAGTAGTAAAGGTGTTAAATCGCTGAAAGTTTGGTAGAATTTGCCAGTGAAGCCATCAGGTCCAGGACTTTTTTGTTGGAAATTTTGTTATTACTTCTTCAATTGCTTTTTTTGTTATGGGTTAATTTACTTTTTCTACCTCACTTTGTGTTACTTTAGGTAGGTAGTGTGTTTCTAGCAACTTGTCCATTTCCTCTAGGTTTTCAAATTTGTTGAAGTACAATTTTCTATGGTATTCTGTTTTGATCCTTTTTATTTTGGTTGGGTCTGTTGTGATATTGCCCATCTCATTTCTTGTTCGGGTTATTTGCTTCCTCTCCTGTTTTTCTTTTTTCATTTTGGCCAGTGGTTTATCAATTTTGTTGATCTTCTCAAAGAACCAACTTTTGGTCTTGTTGACTCTTTCAATTGTTTTTCTATTCTCTATTTCATTTATTTCTTCTCTAATCTTTATTATTTCCTTCCTTCTGGTACCCAAGGGCTTCTTTTGCTGCTCTCTTTCTAATTGTTGGAGCTGTAGAGTCAATGTTCTGATTTTAGCCGTCTCTTCTCTTTGGATATGTGCATTTATTCCTCTAAATTGACCTCTAAGCACTGCTTTTGCTGTGTCTCAAAGGTTCTGGTAAGAAGTGTTTTCATTCTCATTTGATTCTTTGAATTTCTTTATTCCATCCTTGATTTCTTCTATAACCAGTAGTTTTTGAGCAAGGTGTTCTTCAGTTTCCGTGTATTTGATATTTTTTGGAGGAAGCAAATTTAGACACAAGGAAAGGGGTGATTGTGGGGCAAGGAGGCCTGGTGGCACAGTGGTTAAGTATTCAGTTGCTAACCAAAAAGTCAGTGGTTCAAACCCAACACCCCCTCTGTGGAAGAAAGATGAGACAGTCTTCTTCCGTAAAGATTTACTGCCTTGGAAACCCTATGGGGCAGTTCTGCTCTGTTCTAGAGGGTCACTAGAGTTGAATCAACTTGATGGCAGTGGATATGGGGCAAAGATGAAGACTATGGTTTAAGGAAAGTTAAGCTTTAAATGCCTTGAGACATCTAAGTGGAGGAGTCAAATAAGTGATTGCATTTTGAAGCTTGGCTAAAGATATAAATTTAGGAATTGGGTAATAGATGTTATATAATGCCAAGATATCCTCAAAAGAAGGAGAAGGGTAAAACAGGAAAAGCAGAATGAAAACAGACCTCAGGCCTAAGCACTGTGGTATGCAGATATTTCGAAGTTGGCTAGAAGAGGAGAGCCTAGTGAACAAAATTGAGGAGTGGCCCAAGAAGCAGAAAGGAATTCAGGAAATTGTGGTATCATGGAAACCAAGAGAAGAAAGTGTTTCAAAGTGTCCACTGGATTTTCCAAAATGGATGTTATTCTGTTCCACATTTTTTTTTTTAATAGAAGCTAAATACCATCACTTCCCATACAGTAGTTCAATGGGTTAGCAGTAGTAAAGTTTCATTGTGATTTTTTGAGATTAGGACTGAAATTGAAATATTTCTGAATGAGAGAAACTACCCTCAACCACTATTTTTGAACACTGCATAGCTTCGGAAGTTAACTTTTGCTGCAGACTCGATAATGTTTCTTAACAAATTCAACCTTAAATTACCAGGTAAAACATTGCTTACGTACAAACTTGAGCTGTGATAATCATTTTGACAACAACTAACCTTGTTTGAATCACAAGTAATATCAAGCTATTTTATATACTTCCCATGCTTCAAACATTAAAACAAGAAGTGAAATCACCATTCTTTTACAAATTTTCAACAGATGTGTTTCCTGAGCTCAAACTGCAGTTCCAGGAATGTTTTTGAGACCTGGAAGCAGGTACAAAGGAATTTTCCAAATTTCAAAATCCATTTAACTGTGCAATTGAGAAGCTTCTACCTAACCATCAATTGGAAGTGATTAATCTGCAATGTAACGATATGCTACAAGGAAAATATCAAGAATATAATAGAATTCTTTAAATGCTTAATTAAAGTCATTTGCTTGTGGATTGATATTAGTACTTGACAGTACTTATCTGTATGGGAAGATATTTCAGAGATGAAATAGTTAAAATCTCATTTTAGATCAACATTAACTGATGAACATTTTCAATTTGGGTGGTAGGGAACAATAACTTTGAACCCAGTTAAGCGAAATCTTATCTCCCCAACCCCCCCCCAAAAACCCCACTCTTCTCACTAATAGACCAGTATTACCAGAAAATGTACTCAATTATTATTTTAAATTTTGAATTTTATCAATAAAAAAATTATGGAATTTGTTTTTTCATTGTTACATAAGTGTATCTTATCATGGAGCTTGCATTTTTCCTTACTAAGTGGTCCTTTACAGAAAAACTTTTCTAACACCTTCTCTAAACAGCAGAGCACAGACTCTGAAAAATGAACTACAGTATAGACCACTGCCCAGATCTCACACTGTCCACTGGGTGCAACATATGTAGGACTTACCCAAATATTGCTGCAAATGCATTAAAAGCTTAACTGACGTCATAACCACACTTCACAGAAAGCAGGTTAGAACTGTGCCTGCTAAAACAAAACAAAACGAAATCAGTGTTCTCCTTTGAATTTAAATAAAACCCAGAGTCTCATTGCATAATATTCAAAATGTCCAGGATACCATCTAAGATTACTCAGCGTGTGAAGAACCTTGAAAATCTCAACTCACAAAGGAAAAGACAATAAACAAATGCCAAAACAGGGATGGCACAGATGTTGGAATTATCAAACAACTTTAAAGCAACTGTTTTAAGCAGGCTTCATGAAGTAAGGGCAAATACTCTTGAACGGAATGGAAAGAGACAGAGTCTCAGCATAAAATTAGAACATACAAAGACAAGCCAAATGCATATTTTAGAACTTGAAAAGAATATATAATAACTGAAATAAAAACTGAATAGTCTCAGTAGCAGAATGGAGATGACAAAGGAAAAATTCCACGAATCTGTAGATAAATCGAAGCTCAGCAAACCCCAAGCAAAATAATCTCAAAGAAATGCTATCATAATCAAACTTCTGAAAACTAAAAACAAGAAAAAGTCCTACATGTTGTCAGCAAAAACTGACATATGTCACATAGGAGAACAATGATTCAAATAGCTATGAATTTCTCATCAAAAACTGAGGAAAACAAAAGAAAATGCAACAACATTTTTGAATTGCTGAGAGAAAAGAACTGTTAACCCAGAATTCTGTATCCATTGAAATATCTTTGAGGAATAAATTGAAATAAAAACATTTTCAGATGAAGGAAAACTAAGAGAATCTATTACCAGCAGGCCTCTAAAATGAATACTAAAAGAAGTATTCAGATAAAGGATTGGAAAAGGATAAACAATTGTCCCTATTCAAAGAGGAAATGATTGTCTACATAGAAAATCCCACAGGCTCTACAGAGAAGCACCTAGAACTAATGAGTTTAGCAGGGTTGCAGGCTACAAGGTCAACACACAAAGCTCAATAGTATTTTTATATACTAGCAAAGAACAATTTGGAAACTGAAATTAATAAAGCAGTACCATTTACAATACTTCCCAAAACTTGAAATAATTTAAGTATAAATTAATAAAACATGCACAACATCTGAATGAAATCAGAGAAGAGCTAAATAAATATATAAACACATACCACATTTGTGTATTGGAAGATGCAATATCGTTAATATGGCAGTTCTCCTGAAATTGATTTACAGATTTAATGCAATTCCAATACAAATAAACTTTTTATGGGAAGGAAGAAGTGCTAGAATAGGCAAAACAATTTTGAAAAAGAAAAACAAAGTTGGAGAATTGATACAGATGATTTTAAGATTTACTGTAATGCTTTAACCAAGACAATGTGATATTGACAAAGAATAGGTAGACATATAAATCAATAGAATAAAATAGTCCAGAAGCATATAGCAACAGAAATATGGCCAGTTAATTTTTTTACAGATGTTCAAAGTCAATTCAATGGAGAAAGGATAATCTTTTCAGCACATACGTTGCAAATAAAAAAAATAATAATAAATATTGGACATCAATAGGCCAGAAAATGAATTTTGGCATAAACTTCATAACTTACATAAAAATGAACTCCAAATAGATCACATATCTAAACGTGAGACGTAAGTTATAAAATTTTTTGGAGAAAATCTCTGTAACCTGGAGTTAGGCGAAGCATTCTTATTAATGACGTCAAAAGCACAATTCATGAAAGAAAAGCATTGATAAGTTGGACTTACCAAATTTAAATCATTTTATCAGAGAAAGGCACTGTTGTTAGGTGCCATCTAGTCAATTCTGACTCAGCGACCCTATGTACAACATAATGAAACACTGCCCAGTCCTGTGCCATCCTCACAATCATTGTTATGCTTGAGCCCGTTGTTACAGCCATTGTGTCAGTCTGTTTCATTGAGAGTCTTCCTCTTTTTCGCTGACCCTTTACTTTACCAAGAATGATATTCTTCTGCAAGGACTGTTCCCTCCTGACAACATATCCAGAGTATGTGAGACGTAATCTTGCCATCCTTGCATCAAGCAAGGACCCCTGGTGATGTGATGGTTAAGTGCTCAGCTGCTAACCAAACAATCAGAAGTTTGAACCCACCCGGCAGCTTTGCAGGAGAAAAGACCCGGTCATCTGCTTTCATAAAAATTACAGTCTAGAAAGCCCTACGGGGCAGTTCTACTTTGTCCTATGGGGTCACTATGAGTCAGAATCGACTCAATGATACACAACAAAAAAAGACAGGTTCCTCACTGGGAGAAAATATTTGCAAATCACATGTATAACAAAGGACTTCTATCCAGAATATATAAAGAACTCTCAAACTAGTATCAGATAGAAGTTTGGATGTGCACAAAGGAACAAATGTTATTAAACCCAGAAAGGTGGATTCTGTCCTGCACACTCAGACCTGCCAAAAATCTGGACACCAGCCTTTAAGATAGAGAAAGTAACTTTATTTGCAATGTGCAGAGCAAGGAGCCGGGAGGAAGTTCCTCAGATCAAATTCCACAAATGGCGGGGAAGCAGGGCTTTTAAGTAATTTGAGTAATAAGATGGCAGCCATGCAGGTGCACCAAGAGGGGAAATGTTCTTAAAAAAAAAAAAATACAGGGAGGGTGTGTTATGGGCAAATTGGGGGACCAAAAACAGGAGGTGATGCAGTCCTTGTTAGACCTCACGCTTCGGAATGAGGTCCAGGCAGTAATTTTTCTGCCGATTTGTTCTACTTGCTGCTGTGTCTTCTACTGGGGCCAGCTAGCGGTCACAGTTGGTCTTTTTTCGTATTCGGAGCAGGCCAAATCTGGTTTAGGCTGGTTTCAAAGCAACCTCTTCTGGTAAGCAACTTAGAGAAAATTATAACTGATGGCAATCTACTGATTTTCATGGAATCAGGTTACACAAAGAGCATCAGAAATGATAAATATATAAACATAAAAGACGTTTCTCTTATTGTAAAAAATAATTGACTATTTAAACCAAAATAATAACAGTGTATTGTGAAACTTATAGCATATGTAGAAGTTAAGTATATGATAACTATAGTGTGAAGGCTGGAGCCCTGGTGGTACAGTGGTTAAGAGTTCAGCGCTAATCAAAAGATCAGCAGTTGGAATCCACCAGCTGCTCCTTGGAAAGCCTATGGGGCAGTTCTACTCTGTCTTATAGGGTCTCTCTGAGTCAGAATGGACCCAATGGCAACCTTTTTTTTTTTTTTTTTGAAGTAGCATAAAGGCTATAAGGCTCTAGGAGGAGGAAAATGGAAGTATACTGTTTTAAGGTTCTTATACCATATATGACATGGGGTCACCATGACTCAGAATCAACTCGATGGCAACTGACAACAAGAAGAACAGTACCATACATGAAGTGGTATAATATTACTTAAAGGTAGACTGTGATAAATTAAAGATGGATATTATAAGCCATAAAAAAACACTTAAAAAATTTCATAACTAATAAGCTAACAAAGATGATAAAGTGTAATCAGAAAAAAACAAAACACTTGATTCAAAAGAACTCAGAAAAAAGGATGGGGAATAAAGAACAGAAGGGACAAATGAAAAATAAATATCAAGATGGTAGAAATAAACCCAACAATGGCAATAACCCCATTAAATGTAAATAATCTATACACTAATTGTCAGATTTGATTAAAAAATGAGACCTAGTAACTGTACCCTGCCTCCAAGAAACCCACTTGAAATATAAAGACACAAATAGGTTAAAAGTAAATGGTTGGAATTAGAAAAAAAAAAAAAAAGCACTATATAAATACTGACAAAAAGTAACCTGAAGTAGTTATATTAATATTACACAAAATAAGTTTCAGAATAAAAAATATTAACAGAGATAAAGAAGGTCATTCCATAATGATAAAAGGGCCAGTTTAATAAGAACATAAAGAGTTCTAAACATATATGTGCCTAATAGCATAGCTTCAAAATACATGAAGCAAAATCTGAAAGAATTACCAGGAGAAATAGGCAAATACACCCACTCCTCACTTATCGACATGGTTAGGTTCCAAAGACCAGGTCTTTATGCAAAAATCACCATTATGTGAAAACAGAGGATGACCACCTCAGATCACAAAATGGAGGATGATTACATCATTACATAAACTGCCAAATTACATCATTACATAACTGCCAAACCACTGAGAATCATGGCCCAACAACATTGACACATAACCATTGCAGCCAGCCTTACTCTTGCCTTGCACCTCAGCATTCGTTACTGCCAGACGTATGTTGTTAAAGTGCAAAATAGATACTAGATTTTTAGTATTGTCATAAATGCTAAATATTGGATAACAAGATATTCAATAAGTGAGTACTAGATGTATACAGTTCTAGTCAGAGATTTCTACACATCTCTCAATTATGATAAAATAAGTAAGTAATCAGTAAGGGCAGAAAACACTGGGACAACACTGTCAACAAACTTGACGTAATTGCCTATGGTTATAATCCCATTTAGGAATGGGTTGTCTTCAATATGTTAATGAGACAGGATTAATGCAGGGTGTGTCTTGAGTCAATCTCTTTTAGATATAAAAGAGGTTAAACAAGCATGTGAGGAAGCAGAGATGGGAGAAGGGAGATGCCAAGCCACGTGAAGATCATGCTAAAGCAAAAGCTCAAAGAGACAAGGACTTTCTCTAGAGCTGACAGAGAAAAAACCTTCCCCTAGAGCCGGCACCCTGAATTTGGACTTCTTAGCCTCCTAAGCTATGAGAAAATAAATTTCCATTTGTCAAAACCACCCATTTATGGTATTTCTGTTATAGCAGCACTAGATAACTAAGACAGAATTTAAATACCTAAAATGTGGAAGGGGTTTGGGAATTGGGTAATGGGTAGAGGCTGAAGAGTTTTAAGGTGCCTAATATTAATTTTTTTTTTTTTTTTAAGAGTAAAACCCTACATTGCCTTGAAGAGACTGTTGGTAGAATTATGACCATCAAAGGCAATTCTGGTGAGAGCTCAGAAGGAAGTGAGGAGAGCTATAGAGAAAGTCTCTGTCATCTTAGGGAATACATGTGGCATAGCAACAGAATGTTGCTAGAAATGTGGATGTTAAATGTGTTTTTCAGTGAGGCTTGGAAAGAAAATGATGATGAACAAGTGATTGGACAATGGAGGAAGGATGGTGCTTTTTGTGCAGTGGCAAAGAACTTGTCTGAATTATGTTCAGATGTTTGGTGAAAGGTAGAGCTTGTAAGTGATGAACTTGGATATGGCTAATGAGTTTTATAAGCAAGATCTTAAAAGGGCCATGTGGTTTCTTCTTGCCACTTACCGTAAAATGTGAGAGGAAAGAGATAGACTTAAAAATGAACTGTGCAAAATGAAAACAGAACTTAAATATTTGGAAAATCCTTTTGTACAAACCAGAATTTTCACCAAGGACATGTCTGTACAATGTTTTGTTAAAGAATTAAGCCTGTGACTTATGGATCTAACCAACTACCACAGCAGAAAACCCATCAGCTTAGACTAAAGAGGTCAGAGACAGGATGAAAGAAAACTGCTTCTTGGTATTCTACATGCAGGAAACAGACCATCCCCAGAGAAGAAAAGGACCATCCTGGAGCAGCTTGGAGACCAGCAAAACTGTTGGAAGGAACATAGGAAGCAGGGCCTTTTCAGTTTCAAAGGGTGGGACCACAGTCTCCTGGATCTCAAAGGATAGGGTCACAGCCTCCTAGATTTCAGAGGTGGATCTTCACCAACTTGGTTCTGGTGTATAGGGCTGCCATTGAGGTATGCTGGGGGATGGGGCCACCACTCAAACCTGAGGGGGCAGGACTGTCATGCACAAGGGGCAGAAGAACGGGGCCTGCCAGAGCTGAGGGTGTGAGGTCACCACTCAAATGACTAGGAGAATGGGGCCACCCAAAGCCAAGGGAGCACAGTTGCCATCCAAGTGGGCCTGGAAGGTGAAGCTGAAGCCCAAGGCTGAGGGGCGTTCACCCAGAATCTGGAGGGTGTGGCCAACACCCAGAATCTGGAGGGTGGGGCCATTGGCTAGATGTTCTCAGAGAAGAGGGGATTATTTTCAAGTCTTAAGAGCTAATGTAAATTGTTCTGCTGGGTTTGGGACTTGCTGGGTGCCCATTATATTGCCCTCCAATTTCTTCCATTTTTAATGGAAATTCTACCTTGTGCCTGTTTATACCATCCTACTTTGGAAACACATAACTTGTAATCTAGATTTCACACATTCACAGATGAGGATGAATTTTGCCCCAGGATGGAATACAGCTAAACTTTCACGCATATTTGATTTAGATGATTCAGAAGATGAAATTTTGAACTTGGAGTTGATTTAAGACTTTTGGGATGATGTGATGGGGTGAATGTGTTTTGCATACAGCAAGAAGATGAATTTTGGGGAGCCGAAGAGTAGAATGTTATGGCCTGAATTGTGTCCCCCCAAAATATGTGTTTGTAAATCCTAACCTCTATGCCTGTAGTTATCACCTGATTTGGGAATCGGTTGTCTTTATTATGTTAATTAGGCAAGATTAGTGTAGGGTGTGTCTTGAGTCAATCTCTTTTGAGATATAAAAACGATTAAACAAGGAAGGGAGGAAGCAGAGATGGGGGAAGAGATGCCAACCCACGTTAAGATTGCCCAGGAGCAGAAGCTCAAAGACACAAAGACCTTTCTCCAGAGCTGACAGAGAAAACCTTACCCTAGAGCCACACCCTAAATTTGTACTTCTAGGCTCCTAACTGTGGGAAAATAAATTTCTGTTTTATTTCTTAAATCCACACATTTATGGTATTTCTGTCATACCAGCACTAGATCATTAAGACAATAGGTTGTATGAAATTAAGTTAGAAGACAATAACAGAAACATATCTGGAAAATTTTAAACTATTTGGAAACAAAATGACATACCTCTGTATAACTCATGAGTCAAAGAAGAAATCAGTAGGAAATGAGAAAGTATTTTAAACTGAATAGAAGTGAAAACAACTTTTGAAAATATGTGGGATGCAGCTAAAGCAGTACTTACAGGAAAATATATGGCACTAAGTGTTTATATTAGAAAAGAAGAAAGGCCTCAAATCAGTGACCTCAACTTGCAATCTAAAAAAATTTTAGACGAATGAAACCTAAAGTAAGCAGAGGAAAGAAAAATAATAAATAATCAGAACAGAAATCAATAGGAAACAGAAAAACAGGTTTTAAAAATTTATCAAACTGAAAGGCGCTTCTTTAAGAAAATCAATAAAATTCATAAACTTCTATTTAGACTGACAAGGAAAAACAAGAGAAGACAAAAAATTACCAATATTAGGAATGAGGGAAGGGCCATCACTGTAGATCCTGCAGACATTAAAAAAGATAGTAAGGATATTGCGACGAATTTTGAATCAATAAATTCAACCACATGGTTGAAAAATAAACTAATTTCTTGAAAGACACAAATGACCAAGCTCACTCAAGAAAGAAGTACATAACCTAAATAGCCCTATATCTGTTAAAGAAGTTGATTTTAAATCAAAAACCTTCCCACAAAGAAACCTCCAGACAGATGGCTACCGCTAGCCTCATATTTAATGGTGAAAGACTGAATACTTTCTCCATAAGATCAGGAATTAGACAAGGATATTCATGCTCATCATTTCTATTCAACATTGAATGAGCTGTGCTAGTCAGTGCAAAATGGTAAGGAAAAGAAATTAAGGCCATCCAAACTGGAAAGAAGAAATAAAACATGCAAGATTACATGTTCGTCTGTGTTGAAAATCTTACAGAATCAAAAAAGAAAAACTACTAGAACTATTATCAAGGTTACAGGATCTGAAGAATGAAACAAAAACTTACTACTTTTGGGAGAACTATACCTTGTTTTTATGCAAATAAGTCATGGCTTCTACTTTTGTTTGCCAACCACTCCCTTCCCCCTGCCCCAGGTATTTTCCCAAGTGCCAGTATGTCTTTTTTATTTTTTGCCTGTTCCTGTAAAAAAAAAAAAAGTTAGCATAACACACTTAGAAAGATACCTCTTGGAGGGAGGGAGTAGTTGGCGAACAAATGTAGAAGGTACATGTTATTTGCATAAAAAATACAGTATCAAGAATCTGTACCAACATCCCAGTTAATTGGCCTAATAATGTGTTTAGCGCTTCTGTTCTGCCTCCTGTTTTGTTGCACAGTAGCTGAGATCTTAAAAGCTTGCAAATGACCATCCAAAGTACAATAAAAGGGGAAACGTATAGAACAGAATTTCAAATTTTCATGGAATCCAAACTTCCTGGAATGAGGGAGGATGGATGAACCCAAGAAACTATTACCGTGAGATAATCTTTACACCTTAAACCAAAAACATCCCCTGAAGTCTTCTTAAAACCAAACAACAATTTTTACCCTTTAGTCAGGATTCTTCATAGAATCGTTGATCAAAATGTTCAGTAATGGTAGCCGGGCACCATCCAGTTCTTCTGGTCTCATGGCAATTGTTCATGGAGGCAATTAGCCACATACTCCATTTCTTCCTGTTCCTGAGTCTCCTTCTTCCTCTGCTGTTCCAGGTGAATAGAGACTAATTGTTGTGCCTTGGATGACAGCTTGCAAGCTTTTAAGACCCCTGGCACTACCCAATGAACTAGGAAGTAGAACAGAAGCACTAAACATGTTATTAGGCCAATTAACTGGATGTCCCATGAAACTATGACCCTAAACCTCTAAACGAAGGAATCATATCCTGTGAAGTTTTTGGTTGTACATAAGCAGCCTCAGCGGCTACCTTTTTTTTGTTGTTGTTGTTATTGTTGTAAATATGTCTATCACACAACTTTTGCCAATTCAACTTTTTACAGGTATGCAACTTATTGACAGCATTTAAAACAATCAGCTGTGCAACCCTACCCTTACTCATTGAATTTTTTTCCATCACCAGGTACCAAAACTCAGTACTCTATAAACAATAACCCCCCTTTCCCTCTTCTTTCTGTCCCAAGTAACCACTAATAAACTTTAGTCTCTATACATTTGCCTTTTCTTGTCTTTTTCTATAAGTGAGGTCATACAATATTTGTCTTTTTGTGATTGATTTGTTTCACTCAGCATAATGTGTTCAAGCTCCAGCCACTGTGTGGCATGTACTTCATTTCTTCTACTGGCTGAGTAGTGTTCCATTATGTGTATGTACCACACTTTATTTATCCGTTCATCTGTTGATGGGCATTTAGGTTGTTTCCACCTTTTTGCTATTGTGAAGAGTGCTGCAGTGAACACTGGTATACAAGTCTCTGTTTGTATACCAGTTTCCAAGCCTTTTGGGTATATACCTTGGAGTGGAATTGCTGGGTCATGTGGTAGTTCTATTTTTAGCTTTTTGAGAAACCTCCACACTGTTTTCCCCAATAGCTGTAGCATTTTGCATTCCCACCAGCAATGGATAAGGGTTCCAATTTCCTTATCCTCACTAACATTTGTTATTTTCCGTTTTGTTTTTTAATCTTATCCATCCTGTTGGGAATTAAATGGTATCTCATTGTGGTTTTGATTTGCGTCTCTCTGATGACATTGAACATCTTTTCACATGTTTGTTGGTTATTTTAATGTCCTCTTTGGCGAAATGTCTGTTCAAGTCCTTTGCCCGTTCTACGATTGGGTTATTTATCTTTTTGTGGTTAAGTTGTTGAAGTTTTATATATATTTTGGTTATTAGATTCTTATCGGATATATGGTCTCTGAAGATATTCTCCCAGTCAGTAGCTTGTCTTTTCACTTTTTTGGTAAAATCTTGTGATGAACAAAAGTTTTTAATTTTTATGAGGTTCCATTTATTTATTTTGTCTTTTGCTGTTTCTGCTTATGTTATTATATTAGATAATCCACTGTTAAAAGCTAGGCCTGAAAGCATTGCCTCTGCTTGTTCTTCTAAGAATTTTATGGTTTTAGTTTGCACATTTAGGCCCTTAATCCATTTTGAATTTGTTTTTGTGTGGTATGAGGCATGGGTCTTGTTTCACTTTTATGCATGTAGAAATCTAATTTTCTTAACATCACTTATTGAAGAGACTCTTCCTACTTAGTCATGGTGTATGAATCTAACAGCATATTAAAAGAGTCATATACCATGACCGAGTAGGATTTATTCCAGGAATGCAGGGATAATTCAACATTAGAAAATCAATCAACATAATACACCACATCAATATAACAAAGAGCCACCCAGCCACCTCTATGGATGCAGAAAAAGCATTTGATAAAATCCAACACCATTTCTTGATGAAAACCCTAAAGAAAATTGGACTAGAACCTACCCAAACTGACTCAAGAGGAAATAGAAAGTGTCAACAGACACATGCCAAGTAAAGAGATCGAATCAGTGGTCAAAGCCTTCCTAACAAAAAAAGTCCTGGACCAGATGGCTTCACTGGAGAATTCTACCAAACATTTAGAGAAGAATTGATACCAATCCTGTGTCAACTCTTCCAAAAGACAGAGAGGGAAGGAATACTCCCTAATTAATTCTATGAAACAAATATAACCTTGATACTAAAACCAAAGACACAACAAGAAAACTACAGACCAATATCTCTTAAGAATATAGATGCAAAAATCTCACTGAAATATTCACTGTTTCCTCTTGAGTCAGTTTGAGTAGGTTGTGCGTTTCTAAGAATTTGTTCGTTTCATCTGAGTTATCCAGTTTGTTGCCTTACATTAGTTTATAATATTCTGTCATTATTCTCTTTATTTCTCTCAGGTCAGTTGTAATGCCCCCCCAACCCCTTATTTCTTATTTTGGTTATTCACATCTTTTCTCTTTTTTTTTTTTTGCCAGTCTAGCTAAAGGTTTGTCAACTTTATTGATCTTTTCAAAGAACCAACTTCTGGTTTTATTGATTATCTCTATTATTCTGCTTTTTATTTTATTTATTTCTTCTCTGATTCTTATTTCCTTTCTTCTAGGAGGTTTAGGCTTAGTTTGCTCTTCTCTTTCTAGTTCCTGGAGTTTTTGAGTTAGACATCTTCTTGTTATCCATTTATCCAAGTCTCTTAGACTCTTGCCTTTAGATAAGTCAGTGATAGCTAATACCTGATTGAGCTCAAACCACGAACTAGTTCTTATTCTCAGTTCTTGGGGTTATTTGTCCTCCACTTTTCTTCCAAGGTGGTACCTGTCCCTCTTTACTTTCTTGATGACTTGGAAATCTCTCCGTTTTAGTGGACTAAGGAACAAAATAGAGATCTCAGTAGACTCAATCAAGGGTCCCCAAAACTTTCTGTATACATCGTGAGCTTTGGGCAGAGAAGACAGTAATGATAGCTATTTGGGCCATATGTTTTAGTGGAGTAATTGTAGACATTTTAGGCAGACAGACCTAGGTTAAAATGACTTTAGGAAAAAAGTCACTTCTCTGGAATGGTTTCCTTTTCTAAAAAATGGGAAAGATCACATTTATTTCTACTGGACTATTGCAAAGATCAAATAGGAAAATGTGTTTCTAACCAAGAGTCAACTAAGAGATCTTAATTTTCTGCTGGAGACCAGAAGATAGATCTTCATTTTACTAGACTCCAAACCAATCCCCTTCACTTATACTTAGATTAGCGGGACCGTTGCAAATAGAAAAAGAGGAATAAGATAACTAAATTGTATTAAAGCATTTTTATTAAGATTCTTTAATAATTTTGAATAAAAGTATATTAAGGGAACTAAACCTTCTAGAGGAGTAGGTCAGATATTACATCCTCATTTGAAAATTGTTGATGACATCATTGACAGTCATGCCTACTGTGTGTATGTCATTGTAACATGTGTAGGGGACATAAAGATAAATAAGAGAAAATTATTTCCACACTTATTATCTAGTTGAATGAAACAGGCAGGTAGACAATTACAAAGGATATGATACAGGCTACAATAGAACTATGTTCATAATTCTCTGGGACTCAAAAAAGAGGTAATCCCTGCTTGTAAGCAGTTGGGAGAGGTCTTAATTGATATTTAAAGCGAATTTTGTAAGATGAGTGGAATTTTAGCAGAAGTCAAGTGAGGGAAGAGGTTGAGAGAACAACATAAGGAAAGCCACATAGGCATGGGAATGTATGTCACTTTTAGGAAACTATAGGTAGTTATATATGGCTAATGTGCAGTGTACTTTGGAGTGAAAGAAGATGGGATTGGAAGAGGTAGTCAGGATATCAGAACAGTATAAGCCATGCTAAGGAATTGGAGAGCCAGATTTTCTGCATCAGAGCAATATGATCAGATTTGCCATTTAAAGAGATTGCTGTAGTGACATTTTGATGGATGGGCTGGAGAAGAATGATGCTGGAGGCAGGGGAAACTGGCTTGACCTTTGTTGAAAAAAATTCAGGTGAGGAATTACTAAATTCTAAATTGTGTAATCTACAGTATGGATGGAGGAGAGATTAATTAGAAATTTAAGAGGTAAAATGATAGGACCTGGTAACTGGTCACATTAAAGGGATGGAAGAAAATAAAATGGTGTCTAGGTTTCTGACTGGAGTAACTGGAATTGTAGAGATAGCACTTGCCAAAATAGAGTGGTTGGGTACATGATATGATTTCAGTTTTTCACCTATTCGGGTTGAGATATCTCTAGGATATCTGAGTAGAAATGACCTAATGGTTTCTGGTTTCTTTTTGAAGTGGGGAGCAAGGCCATCTTAACCTGTGAGAAGTGGTGAGAAAGGGACTCATTTAGGGTAAATGATGAGAAAAGGAAATCAGGAGAGCAAAACAGTTGATTAGAGAAATGCACTAGCTTTGTTAGAAAACTTAAGGTTAGTAAATGAGTTTGTTTTGAATCTGCTCTTTGTCATTGTTTTGTTTGATTTATCTTCAGTAAGTTGACCAACTATAATTCACAGAAAAGCAGACATTTGGATTCATCCAGTGTTGTGGTTTTGTCAAATTTGGGGAGAGGAGACAAAAGAAGAAAATTTTTTAGAACATTGTTAAAAGAATGATTGGAATGATCATAAAATTCAAGTTGAATAAGGGTTAAAGGGTTGAGAAGAAAGTATACTGTCAATGGTCCCACTAGGGTAGATTTTGGCTCACCACTTCATTTTTGTTCACCACTTCATTCCCAGTTCTTACAACAATGCCTGTTTGAATTAATGGTCTGATGAGATCAAAGGGCATAGATAGTGGGAATGGTTGAAAAAAAACAAGCTTGAAAGGTAGGATATGGGGATCAGGGAGTAGTAGAATATTTGCATTACTGACCTCAGAAAAGAAGCAGTTTTAATTGATGACAAGTTCCAGGATATGACTATGGGAAAGACTTGCCAAGAAAGTCTTTGAAGTTGAGAGAAGATCAGAGAACTAAGAAGTCAGAGTGTAGATTGGGTGCCACTCATGTGATACTGATATTAGCAGAGATGATGGTAGGAGTTGAATTGGAGAGGAAGACTATGAACCAGGTGTTAACATCCTCAGTGACTGAGAAGGAGGAGGACAATATGTGATAGAGATGAAAGAGGTTGAGAGTGCTAGAGCAGATGACAGAATCCTCAGAGAAACGAGTTTAATGAGAGACTGGATAAATAATGGTCAAAAAGCAATAATGGGAGCAATGATGATTCTAATACTATCTCTTGACCTGAAATACATAGGGTATGTTGAGTATAAACAATTGCCATTGAGAAGGATATAGGGGAAGCATTGACCTCAGGGAAGAGCCAGGTTTCAGTTAACACGAGGAGATGAAGGGAGTACTCTTAGAAGAGTGCAGAATATAGCAGAGTATATCATGAAGCAGAAAACACCGGTGGCGTAGTGATTAAGTGCTACGGCTGCTAACCAAAAGGTCAGCAGTTCAAATGCACCAGGCGCTCCTTGGAAACTCTATGGGGCAGCTCTACTCTGTCCTGTAGTATTGCTATGAGTCATAACTAACTTGACGGCAACAAGTTTGTTTTTTTTTTTTTTTTTTTGGTTATCATGAAGCAAAACCTCCTGGGCTGGGAATAAAGGGAGAGAAAGCACAGAATATAATAGGAATAGCAGTACTTTGCCAACCTATGATGGATTAGGGTAGGGAGTACATTTTGGGCATTAACTGATCGAAAAAAGAGAAATAGTTGCTTTAGTATCAAAAGACTTTTGAACTTAATCTAAGTACTCTTCAATATGGGATTGGTTAAATAAATTAGAGTGCATCCAGGAGATGGAGTAATCTGATGCCATTAAAAATAATGTTATGAAAAATGGTCCTGATGTATTAAATAAAAAAGTAGTTTACAAAAACCGTTATGTATAGTATCCTCTTTTATAGAAGAAGAATGGATGGATAACACTTTTCAGAAATATATTGTAATTTTTTTTTAAAGACTGTTGCTGTTGTTCTTAGCTGCCATCAAGCCAATTCCAACTAAAAGACTACCTGTGCAAAAATCAAAAAAGCTGCTTATGGAGGAAGATGCTGAAACGTAGGACCATTCATTAATTTAACAAATATTTAGAACCTACCTTATTCCAGATACCATTCTTTGCACTGGAGATAACAGCAATAAGCAAAATAATGGCCCTGCCCTCATGGAGCAAATAACCATTGAACGAGATAGACAATAAACAAATCAATATGTACTGTAGGTGGTATTGAGTGATATAAAGAAAATAAAATACCATAAAGGTATAGAGTAATTGCGGAGTGATGGCTATTTTGGATACAGTGGTAGGGAAGGCCTCTTTGAAGGCAAAGAGATTAATGAATGGGGGGAGCAAATAAAATCTGAGAGAAGAACATCCTAAGCAGAGAGTACAAAACATGCAAAGTCCCAGAGGTAAAAATCAAGAATAACGGCATTTTTTTTGGCCTGAGGAACTGTGCTGATGGAGAGGAGTGGGGTTTGACATAATAAAATAAGCGTTCTATTTTGGACAATTTGGGATGCTTATTACACATCCAAATGAAGTTATCCGGTAGAAGTTGCGTACCTGAGTCTGGAGCTCAGGGGCAACTTTGATGTTGGAGCTATACATTTGGAAGTCATTGACATATGGATATTATTAAAGCCCTGAGAATGATTGGAATCACCCAAGATATGAGGGGTGAGGACTGAGCCCTGGGGCATTCCATCATTTAAAAGGCAAGAGAGGAGGAGGTTGTTAGTGATATAGCAGGAAAATCAGGAGAGGTCTACTGAAATCACAAAAGATGAAAAAGGAGAATGGAAGAAGAAAGCTCCAGCATCCTAGTTAGATTCTCACCCAGTGCAGCCCATGGATGAGCCACCATGAAATCGATTCGTTTCCTGGCCTTGTGCTAATATTCTCGGGTACCATGTCAAACTGGCCCCTTCTTGAGTTGATATGCATAGAGCCAAATCAAATCATTGGAGGCTACATCCTCCCCTGAGTTTTGTCTCTATATCTTGCTATGTCAGAGGTAAACAAAACTGGAAACAGAACTCTAGGAGAACAGAATTAATGCCACTACAGCCAACTCAAGGAGCCCTGGTAGTGCAACAGTTAAACGCTCAGCTGCTTACCGAAAGGTTGGCAGTTAGAACCCACCCAGCAGCTCCACGGGAGAAAGGCCTGTCTATTTGCTACTGTAAAGATTACAGCCTAGAAAACCCTACTAGGCAGTTCTACCCTGTCACCTGGGGTCACTATGAGTCGGACTCAACTCGATAGCACCTAACAACAACAGCTGAGTCCAAACTGCTTTCTGGATAAGACTAGCAAAGTAGATCAAATAAGCCTCCCACTTAGAACCTCTTCATAATGAAACTTTTAAAAGTCAGCCTGTGTGCCTAGGTATTTCATGAGTACTGGCTATCTGAGGTACAGAGGCAAGAAAAGCCAACACAATTAATGCCTTTTGCAAAAACACAGTCTGGGTTTTTCAAGAGTTAGTATTTTACGTATTTGAATAAGTTGTATGTCCCTTTAAGTTATTTGAATACCAGATAGTCCTAGCAGGGTCAGGTCACACTAGATCAACTGTATATCCTGCTGTTACATGTCACCTCAGCACACCGAGACACACAGGTACAGAACACAACCTGATAAACACTGCTCTTTGGTGGTATTTATACAAAAATCCCATAGGAATTCATTTTTTATTTTGCTTTATTGCATATGTAATTCTGGTATAAATTGGATGATTTCTCAAGCTTTAGGTTTTAAAATAATCTTTGCTCTTTTGTTAATACTTAATCTGACTAAATTCTTTGGTCTTTCCTGAGAGCAAAAGTGCTGTAAAACTTTGATGAACTTATTGAACAAAATTAGCTGTGAGGTGCAACTACATTCTGAGGCCCTCCCTACCACAGACTCTCTGGTTCTTCTCCCACAGTGTAATCCATGTTAGAATGTGGCTTCTAGAGAAAGGAAATTTTTATGCTAAAGCCAAACCATGAAGATGAACATTTGTACTCTAAACCAAAAAACCAAACCCGTTGCCAGCGAGTCGATTTTGACTCATAGTGACCCTATAGGACAGGGTAGAACTGCCCCATAGAGTTTCCACGGAGTGCCTGGTGGATTCAAACTGCCAACCTGTTGGTTAGCAGCTGTAGCACTTAACCACTATGCCACCAGGGTTTCCATTTGTACTCTAGGCTGGATTAATTTGTTGGAGGAAAAGATAGCCAGGTTGATGAGGAGTGTGAGTGTGTTCACACTGAGTTACAACTGTGTGTAGTCAGTTCAAAATAGCTGAGATATGGGAAAAACCAACCTAAAAAACAATAATAATTAACTATTCTGTCATGTAAAGGAGTCCTGATGGCGCAGTGGTTAAGAGCTCGGCTGCTAATCAGAAGGTGGGCAGTTCGAATCTACCAGCTACCCCTCAGAAACACTATGGGGCAGTTCTACTCTATCCTGTAGGGTCGCTGTAGGGTTACTATGCGTTGGAATGGACCCAGTGGGAATGGGTTTTTTGTTTTGTTTTTTCAGTATCATGTAAAGGTGTGAAATCTGTTTAAAATCTAGCCAAACAACTACAAGATTAGATCTTTGTAGTAGCTGAGTTAAGCAAAATAGAGAACTGCTTCCTTTTTCTAAATGTTGACTTTGCAAGTCGTCAAGGGTTATGTCAGAATTTCTATTCCACATTCAGTGACTTCGTGAGCAATCAGTATTGGTTATTTAGCAGCTAATAATACTATGCATTTAAATTAAAATACAGCTGGAAACAGGAACCATTTCCTTCCTTCACTTTAGTTACACCTTATTTATCTTGCTGGAAAGATTGAAGAGGCACTGATACGGGAATTCAGGAGACCTGAACTGCAAACCACTTGGCTGTGCTACTCACTTGCTATATGACCCCAGTCAGATCACATGTATCTCTCTGGACCTGGACCTTAGTTTCCTCATTCAGAATGAGAGAATCCTTCCAAATTATTTAAGACTCATTCCTCGATGAGTAGGCATCACTTGTGTTTGCCAATATCCATTTCTCTTCCCCTTCTGGAGCTACATGACTGGTTCTATCCAATCAGCTGTAAGAAGAGATGTGACACTTCCAGGATGTGGAAAACACATATACAGTTCTTTAGGCTCTCATCCGTGCCAAGACAACAGAAAAGCCCACATGTTCCAGGTGATGGAGCCATGAAATATTAGCACTGCTGTCTGCCTATATCTACTTTAAGCATGTGGCATAAGCATGAGATAAATTTGAGTTGGGTTAAGTGATTGGAATTTTGACATTCATTTGTTGCTGCTGCATATCTTGTCTAACACATCAGATATGACTTTCTTTGGTTTTGTGGGTCATTATTTCCATATTATATGTAAATAAGAGTACTCTAAAGGAATTTGAGGCCTACAACTTTTTTTCAAATGATCAAGTTGGTACCAATTAAATCAGCCTAAACACAAATACTTACCGTTACTCTGGATTTCAGCTTGCCTTTCTGAAAGGTCAACTCCCCATAGGCTTTTTGATCCAAATTATTTTCGTCTCTACTTTTTAAAACAGAAAGCAGTTGGTTTGTTTACTAATTCAGGATATATGCAGAACTTCTAGCTAGCTATTTTAAGCATGAAATTGATTAGAAAAATATAGACTTTCCTCTGCCACTGGTTTTTTAAAAATGTTAATGGTCTATATGAAGAGATGAATATTACTACAAGATTGCCGTGTATCTCCAAGGAAGATTCAAACAAAGCCAATTCCTTGAGCATGAAGTAGGTCTGTCCTGCTTATAAACAAACTTTCTTGGAAGCAGTGCCCAAGTCATTGGCTTATACCTTGGTTGAACACAGAAACTGTTGTTTTGAATGACAGAGGTAATTGTATTGAAACTTCGCGTTGATCCTGTGAGAATAAAAGCTGCAAAACAATTTCTGCTAAAAAGGATTTGAATTTACAGCGAGCCAGGTTTTCATCCCATAGAAAATGCCATGACATTTCCATGCCTGAGATGATAGTCTGATCTTGCCTGGGACTTGAGGGCAGGGCCAGCCACATAATTTGCAGGACAAATACAAAATAATAATGTGGGGCCCCTCGTTCAAACAGCAAAAGGAAAAAATGCAGTTACAGGTATTAAAATGCAAAACTTTGTCCTTTAAAAATAGTATATTACTTACAAAACATAACAGGGGTAATAGTGATGCATGCATAACAATTTAAAACCAAAAATCACAAAAAATTCTATTTTTGGTGTCATGGTTTTATATAATGCAGTAAAGAATAATACTTTATTAATGTGATAACTTGCTCATAAGATTTTTTGACTCGTTTTTCTTCAGTTCCATTTATTGGATCATCAAAACTTATACTTTCACAACTTCATTTTAAATGATGTAGTTAAAACCAACATCAGTCACTCCTAGCAAAGGAGAGATAGCAATTAATTTTTGATAATTTTTAATTTAGAAAAAGATTTTTCTGCTGATGCAACTGACACAAGAGCTCTTAAGAGTACTTTACAGGCTGTAAGGAGCCCTGGTGGCGCTGTGGTTAAGCGCCCGGCTGCTAACCAAAAGGTTGGCAGTTCGAACCCCCCCAGCTGTTGTGTGGAAGAAAGACATGGCAGTCTGCTCCCGTAAAGATTTACAGCCTTGGAAACCCTGTGGGGCAGTTCTACTCTGTCTTATAGGGTCACTATGAGTCCAAATTGACTCAATGGCAACAGGTTTGTTTTTTTTATTTGTTTACAGGCTGTGACATCACTGGGATAAATTCCTGATAAATTACATCAAACTATAAATATTAGTATATCTAAAGCTGATGATTCTTATAGAACATTCTTTCTAAAAAGATTTAACACTTCATACAATTAGTTTCACGTAAGTCTAAATTCAGTGTAAATGACATACACTATCATTTAATGTAGAAACAGAAAATGACATAATGATTTGTACTGTATTTTTTTGCAAATAATGCATGTGTTATTTGCCAACCATGTAATGCCTTCACACATTATTTTCCTAGGTGTGCTATATACGTTGTATGTGTGGGTGTGTTATTTACATGGGCACATTATTTGCAAAAAAGATATATAATTCAAAATATATGTTAATGCATTCTATTGCTGTATCTTCAGTTATAAGGAAAAATTAATTTTTTAATTGTATTCCTCATTAATGATTCATCGAAGCTTCATATGAAAATAGCATTCTTTTCCATTGACTGCAATGATCTTTAAATTTCTGTTTTTCTAAGCCTGTGGGTATTTACCTTGCAGCAATTTTTACAACCTTACTATGCTCTGTGGCTATCTATCAATCTAGGAATTTATCAAAACACTTTTTATATCAGTATATTCATCTTCTGCCCTATAATACATTCCATAATTTGCCGTATCAGACTTTTACTTGTCTCTGTCCTACATTGTTTATAGTTTAAAGATAGCTCAGCAAGATCTGAGACCCAAACATGGGGCCTGCTAACATCACACTACTGATAGGGTCTACAGACCTGCTGTGTTCCTCGGCCATGCCAGTCTGTACCATTAAACATTTATGGTGCACTTACTGCATTTCCAAAGCACTATAATAATCAAGAATGTAAAGGAGTATAAGACACTAAATGGTAAGTCGCTTGAGGGCAAGGACCCTATTTATATCCCACAAGGGTCCTGAGAATATAGAGTAAGTAAAAGGGAACATCTGGTATAGATCTACCCTCTAAGGCTGGGAAGGGACTTTGGGCAGTGGGCAACAGAAGCCAGCAACAAAAGAAGTGTCCAAAAAAAAAAGCAAACTTAAGCACGATTCGGGGGGTTTCCAGCACCAGACTCTGGACTTTCCAGACATCCCAAGACTTCAGTTCTGAAGTCGGTTGGAACAGTGGTAGAAAACAGGACATTTGTCCATAGGGCATTCATAGGCCTCTATATATGAACTTAAAAAAAAAAAACTTTGCAATGTAATTTTCACAATTAATTATGTACAATGGACATGTTTCTATGTTCATACATAGGGTATCTGTCCCCCCTTTCTTTTTAGGATTAAATAATATTCCATTGTATGAGTGAGCCAAGATTTATTCCCACCAACCCTTTTTTGGTGGACATTCCAGATATTTGCTTTTTCAAGGCTGCAATGAACTACCGTATATTTATATCTTTGTATACATATAGAAGTATTTCTGTATAATAAATTCCCAGAAGTGGAATTGATGAGTATACACACTTTTTTACATTTTGATAGATAATGCACATTTTGTCCTACCCAAATAATCTTACCTGTTTATGTTCCCACCAGCAGTAGATGAGAGCCCCTGTCTTCCCACCCATTTACCAACACTGGATAGTATTAATGTTTTTAATATTTACCAGCCTGCCTCTTCCACAATTATATCCTTGTTTTAAATTTCCATTTTCCTGTTGCTAGTCATTACAGTAAACATTTGTTCATATATTCATTGGCCATGTGTATTTCTTCTGTGCAGTTCCTGTTTATATCCTTTGCCCTGTTCATATCTGACACACCAGATCTTGAGTCAGAGAGCTGGGGGTAGAGCCCAACAGCTATGACCCCCCTCATTTAAGGAGTATACTTCTGTCTCAGTCATTACTGACCCAGGAAGAAAGTATCAGTTGACCTAGCTCTGAGGTGTTTAGAGCAGAGGGAAAGGAAGCAATATTAATATCATTACTATTATCATTATTACTTTTCCCACGCCACAGGCTCTCTCTTCAGGTTAGAAAAGAATGATAGGGTTCAACAGAAGAGAAGAGCTTATGGGCAGGCAGCAGAGGCCTTTGTTCTTGAGTCCTTCAGGTGTTTGTCTTTCCTATAGTTCCCCTAGGAGGCCCACTTGCACATGATGTGATCTGTGATCTCAGTTTTGACCTGGACAGCCTATCTCTTTGGACTTCTTGGATGCTAACATCCTGATGGTCTGATCATTTTCTGTCTGGGTTGTGTGTATTACAGGTATGAGACATCTCTGTTGGATCTGGTTCAATCGCTGAGCCCAAAGTCTGCTTCCAAAACCCAGCCACGTCCCTTCAGAGCAGCTGGCACTTGGAATCACAGTATTTTCCGACTTAGTCCTCTGAAACAGACCCGGAGCAAGATGGGGGCAAGCAGGACCCCTGAAGACCTGGAAGAGAGTCAGATTCTGGAAGATATATTTTTCATTTGACAATGAAGCACATGCTGCAAAATTTCCATAGGAAATGTGTGGGTTTCTTTATATACTGATCTATCGTTTTAAATTATTTGATTAGAAAGTAATTGTGTCTCTCCTTTCACAGGGACCTATCTCACTAGCATCCTATTATGTATTTAATTTAGAAATCATTCTAACAACCCAGAGGTTGTGTGTATGTATGTGTGTGTTTGGTCAGACCAGTCCAATCAGTAGATAATATACTAAGGGAGCTGGGGGAATGGGGTGGTGTCTTTTCTATGCCAAGCAGAGATTAGAAAATAAAAGTAGGATACTTTCTGCCTAGCACAGGCCATTGCATATTCAACCTCATTCCAAGAGTGTTTCCTTTTCAGTCTTCTGAAAGGAGTTAGCTCTGTTTTGTATACAAGGAAAACCTTTCCACTGAAATCTCTCTCTAATTTAAATGCAGTCCCTTTGTAACATAACAATTTCAGAAAAACAGACCCTTTCACATTCTCCACCCTATTCTCTAACCACCCACCTCTATCTAAGTGTAATAATTTCCTTTTGAGGGTGTAGTTGGTGCCCCTATCATAACAACACTGAGGGCCAGTTGTGAGTTAGTCCCAGTAGTCATTTAGCCTGGTAGCTGCCCCTCCTGTGCCTAGAAGGTTCAGTGTGAACCCAGCCAACACTTTGACACAGGCTTTAAATCACACGAAGGAATGATTGCTCTGGGGAAATCCAGGAGAGGTAAAAGCCTGAAAGCGTTTCCTACCCATGTTCAAGTAACTGCCCCTCCAGTTTCTCAGGAGAAATAAGAGCAGTCTCTCTTTTTTGTTGACCCAGTTGTTTGTTTTATTCATCCTCCCATCACCTGCAGTCCAGTGAACTTCTCAGGGCTGTATCTGGGGAATGTGCCACTATAGGGATAGTGGTATCTAACTGCTGCAGGCTGATGGCCTGCCACTATCCCATGACCCAAAGAACCATGTTCACTTGCCAGATTACATTCCACCACCTCAAGAAGGGACTTCTTCTCTTCCGCACGGGGCCTCACTTTGACCCAAGAAAGCCTATGGAAGAAGTTCATTGAGACCTCTTTTCTCCTCTACCTTCCCATTCAGCGGAGCTCTTGAGATGGGTCCTTCAGCTTATAGTAGGCTCTAGTGGCCTTCAAGTCAGGTGATGAGCCTGGTACAGCCAGTGAGTTAACACTTCTCCAAATTGGCAGTGAGAAAAGATGTGTCCCCAGACACATATTACTTGATGACTTTATCTGGAGGGTGTTACTTTATTTCTCTCTCTCCAAACCCAGGCTTGGCACTGATACTCTTTGTCAGTCATTATTGGTAGCCAAGGAGCTTTGGTCAGACCACCTAGGGCAGCCTGCACTTAGGGAGCCTATAATTAGTGAGGCTTATTGAGCCTTAATGAGACTTAGTGAGCTTCCCTGAATTCTTGTTCAAAACTAGATTATTTCAGTCTAGAAAAGCCTCATTGAGCAACCTCCTTAGCTGGGTAGATCCAAATCTCATTTGTAGACTCCTCTTGTCTTTTCAGAATGGGCCTGGCCCTGTAGCCTCCACTCAGCCTTCTTTCACTTGAGTTAAAAACTCTTTGTAGATGATAATTTTTTTTAAGTCCACCCCTGTGAGAGTAACTAAATCAGTCTCATCCCATTTCAGAAAGCCTTTGGGATATGGGAAACCCTGGTGGTGTTGTGGTTAAGTGCTACGGCTGCTAGCCAAGAAGTCAGCAGTTCACATCCACCAGGCACTCCTTGGAAACTCTATGGGGGAGTTCTACTCTGTCCTATAGGGTCACTGTGAGTCGGAATCGACTCGACGGCAATGGGCGTGGTTTTTGGTTTTTTGGGATATGAGCTTTCATTAGTGTGGCAGAAGTAGGTGAATGGCAAACTGGAAGCCCTCAGCCATTTTCTCAGTTAAAGTTAGATTTCCAGAACTATCTTTTCCTCACTGCAGCTGTCATGACCAGCTCAAGTACACCCTATCCCTTGGATCAACCATAACCACAGTCACCCATCCTGGACAACAGTGTCCTTACTGCTCTCTGGAATGAGAAGATTCTAGAAGAAAAGAATTGTGATTTCTTTGTTTTTCTTTAAAGAAGAATCATAAACAGGGTCTAAATAAAAGGATTTTTTTCTTTTTTTGGTCACATGTCACAGAATGGAGTTTAATCACTTCTTTACCTCCCCCTGGATGGGCAATTTAGAAGAGCAAAGATAGGTTTTCAGCAGAGCATCAATCGACATATTTTCATAAGCCACACTTCCACCCTTTCTGTACTCTGTAGGCATTTTGTGGCTATCCAGGCACCCAGACCCAGTGCCGTCGAGTCGATTCCGACTCATAGCGACCCTATAGGACGGATTAGAACTGCCCCATACAGTTTCCAAGGAGCACCTGGCGGATTCGAACTGCCGACCCTTTGGTTAGCAGCCGTAGCACCTAACCACTACGCCACCAGGGTTTCCGCTATCCAGGCAATTGATATGAATTTGTATCTAATCTTGTGCCTTCATTATTAATTGAGTAGTATATGTTAACATTTTAATCTGTGTTTTCCTTTGAAATGCATATGAAAAGACTATTGTAGAGCTTTGAGGCTTAACCTAATAGCAGACTATTCCACCAAGGAAGAGTGTTTGGCACAAAGGAGTCTGCCTTTCCTCTCTGTTAAGAACTCCCAACAGTGAGTGGTTAGGATTTGCTGGTCAGCCCAGCCTCCAGCTGCTTCCCAAAGCAAGACTGGGTACGTACTGGGGGTACTGCAAATAGTGCTACAGCATTGTCCAACCTACTGCCCACCATTCTGTGAGAGAAAAACCAGTCAATGTTTGCAAAATGGAAAAGGACAAAATATGTCCCATTGAGGCTCCCGAAGGAAGGTCTGTCTTATCATGGCCCAGCCAAGTTGGCATACAACCATCACAAGGTCCAAAGTGCCTGATTTCATTAAGCTATTTAAAGTTAATCAAGAAAAAGCTGTTGCTGACAATCACTCTTCCAGGAAGCACACTTGTATTTATTCAAACCTGACCCCTGGGATAGGCACAAATGTCATGGGAAGGGAGGGACTCTCTCTTCCTTCAGAGCCACTCTTTTATCTTCGTCCTCCTTCAAGTGTTGCTCATACTTGAGATTTACTAGGCAAAAATTCTGGAAACAGGAGAAGCCTGAAGGATCATAGCTGGATAAAGACTGTAAACATTAGGGAGGTAGAGGCTATGGCACACTCCTCCAGCTCATGGTTTCTTCTTAGCTCAGTGCATGTGTTTTTAATGTAGGCAAATGTTTATATACATATGAGATTTACAGTTAATAAATTATCTCTTTAGCTATTTTCCCCATGTGATTTTGATATTAAATTGTCCCTTCAGCATCTCTGATCAGATCAGTAGGGCGTATCTTGATAGCAGTAGCAGAGCCCAGGTTATTAAAACGTTATTTTCCTCAGCACCTGTTCAAACAATAGTATTTTGTGGCCAGCCAAAAGAAAGGAAATGGTTTTCCACAACCCAGTATGTCTTCCTGGTGTGGTTCCACCTCACTCCTATCACATGGACACCAAGCCTCCTTTAGGCTGTGTGGTCACTGGAATGGAAGGTTCAATCTTTGGGCAACTCAGTCCCTTCTGTGTGCCTGTCCTTGTAGCTGCTTAGCAAGGAAGAAATATCATGGAACTTTGAGACAGGAAAAAATGTCCTGCCCACTGAGCTTTAGGTGCTGGGAGAACATAGGCAAAGGCTTGAGTTCCTGAAATGCCTAGTTCTAAGATCAGACCTGTGGACCCAACTAAGGTAGCCAGAGACCCTATCTTGCCTCCTGCCCCACCCTCCTAGCAAGCCTGGGACCTTTACCTGAAAAAGGAGACTTTGAAGCTGCCCCTCAGAGAAAGAGTTGTCAAGAGTAGAATCATCTCTCAACCAGCTCCCACACTGAAAACGAGACACGTAAAGTGTGCCCTAATTTTCATAAGGATACTCTTGATTCTAGGAAGAAAGCTGGAGATGAGTAGGGTGAGAGTGATACTCTACTCCTTAGAAGAAGAATGACCTGGCAGCTAGAGAACCAGCTTTATAAATTAGTTACCAGTCATATGTTTTCCCAGAGTTGCTGGTCAAGCAACAATTCCTACACCCCTAGGATTCCATTTCTCCATTAAGAAGTGGGAGCTTCTAACCTCCCAGGCTACAGCTTCATAGCTATTTTTCTCTCCTTGTTCACCTCCACCACACACACACAGAATTGGGTAAATGCCAGGCTCCTGGCTTTTTCTACCTCTACCACTGTAATCACGTCACCTTCTGAAGTCACAGAATTCTGTCGCTGAATTGTACCTTAGAGCCCATATGATTAATCACTTCCATTTTACAAATGAAAAAAGAGTTCGGAGAAAATGACTCGTCTGAGGTTCTCCCACATCCTGTCAGTGGCAGGTCTAGCTGCCAGGCTGGTGTCTTTCCCACTACAGCACATCGCTGCCTTGATCAGGTGTTCCAAGATGAGCATTTTTTGAGAATCTCGAGTAGGACTGAGCATTCCACCACCATCTCTCAGCAGTGAGCCTTCACAGACCACTTGGGCCAAGCTGAGCAAAAATGCAGTATATCCATGCCTCGGGGACTTTTTTCAGGTTAGTAACCCATAAGAAGTGTCACCCTCTGGGATGTCTTTCTGTCTGTAGAGATGGAAGCCCTGGGAAGGCTATCCAAAGCACTATTGCTGGGAAAAAAGGGCACATCTCTCTAGCTGGCATCATGGGTATGACTGTCTTCTCCAAATAATAGAAGCTGTGATAGCCCTAGCTAAGGCCTCTTCTAAAAAGACAATGACCAAATGAGGGTGAGGCATCCCTTCAATCAAGTGGAGGAGATAGTAGCTATACTAGCATAGGTAAAGTAGTAGGAATGATTTACATCATGGGTTACCAATGGGACAACCAAATACTGACCGGCCAAAGACTCCTCTTCAGGTCTGCATCAGTGCTCTTGGCCAGTCTATGCTGAGTGCCTCTCCTGGGCCCAGCATTGGGTTAGACGTTGTTGACCCCATTGGGAAGTGGTTAACAGCATCAGCTAGGGAACCAAGTAGCCCTGGATACAGATCTCCATTATATTGCTTACTAGCTGAATGATTTAGACAAAATATTAACCACACCGAACCTAAGTTTCTTCATCTGTAAAGTGGGAATGATAATAAATACCTCATGGGATGGTTGTGAGCATGTAATTCAATAAGATAATGTGTGTGAAGGACCTAGGTACAGCATCTGACACAAGTAAGTGCTCCACTAATGGTGGCTATCACTATTATTATGTATTCCTCAGTGAACTCACAGACACCTTAAAACTTTGAAATTTTTAGTAACAATAAACACCAAGAGGTATCACATAACAGTATATTTCCCAGTGAGTGGTAGGAGGCTGTAAATGTTATGGTTCCAGGATAGCAAATTGCTGAACTGAGTTTACTTAAGCTTTCTGGGAGGAGAAGGAGGAGGAGGAGCAGGGGTTTGACCTAGGCTTTGGAAGGGTATCTCTAAGATAGAGAATGGGAAGGGATTTGGGGATGGGAAAGTGAAGGAGTTGAGTGTTCATTGGTAAGAAAGCTCAAGATGTGTTTTGAAAGGATGGTAAGGGAGGTCATGGCCAACAGGTGAGGTATTGGAAGAGAAGGTATGGAAAAAAACTGAGAGAAGTATTTCCAAACTGGGAAGAATGTTAAATGTCGGGCTATGGAATTTTATCCTTCAAGTAATGAAAAGCTATTAAAGATTACTTGTTAAAATATCTAACAGTAGTGTTGGGCTCTATTAGAGGGATCAGTAAAGAAGGGAAAGAAATCCACTGATCACCTACTGGGTGTTAGACAAGGCCCTATAATGAGGTATATTATTTAATCCCCATAGCAACCCTAAGAGGTAGGTGATAGCACCCCCATTTTATAGATCAGGAAACTGAGTCTTGGAGAGGTTAGGAGTGCAGGAAAGGCAGTATCTTTCCCAGCCTTGCTGGCCTGACAGAGACTGAAGAAACTCTGAGAGTATGACCCCTGGACACCCTTTCAGCTCAGTAATGAAGTCACTCCTGAGGTTCTCCCTTCAGCCAAAGATTGGACAGGCCCATAAAACAAAATGAGACTGAAGGGAAACACCAGGCCTGGGGCAAGGACTAGAAGGCAGGAGGGAACAGGAAAGCTGGTAATAGGGAACCCAAGGTTTATAAGGGAGGGTGTTGATGTGTCGTGGGGTTGTTAACCAATGTCATAAAACATGTATACTAACTGTTTAATGAGAAACTAGTTTGTTCTGTAAACCTTCATCTAAAGTACAATTTAAAAAAAAAGAAAGTGTATTTCTAAACTGGGCTGAGGTGGAAGCTAGTTTATAAGGTGTTCAGGTGGCATGAGTCCAAGACTGCTCATCTTAGAAGTCTTTCTGAAAGGAAGGAGAGAACCAGAATGGTGGGCAGAAGGGATGATAAAGTCAGGTGAAAGTTTGGGCCATCTACACAGCTTTGTTTTTTCAAGTTAGGGGAGGCCTAGGGTTTCCAGAATCTAGAGGTCCAAAAGGCATTAATAGTATTCCAAAAGCAAGTGTCATTATTTCAGAAAGACTAGTGGAAATCCTACATGTCTGTAGACGGAAGCTACACAGGCCAGCTGCGACTTCACTTCTTTACTTTGGACTGCAAAGTACCGTATCAGGTTGTAACTTGCTTATTGTGTGTAGGTCACCTCTGACTGGCTGGTGCATCTATATATACAACACACCTAAATGTGTGCTTAAAAAAATGAGCAAATAAATGTACACGTGTACTTTGGTTGATGAATTATTTCCCAACATGGGCTACGTGGGGTATGGGTAGCAATAAAAGCTCCTTGGTGGTGCGAAAATTGGGAACAAACAATTTACTGTTAATGAAGAAAGGAGAGAAAAGCCATGAATCGGAAGAAATTGAGATGGGGGACAAAAATAATGTCATGGTGGGCAATCATCTAAGAGTAGCAGAGTTAGTCAGAAAAGATGGAAACCCAAACCCTGTGCCAGGAGGGGTGGAGTACAGAATGGCAGGCATGCGGAGTGGAGGCCAGTGAGTGCCAGGAAAACATCGGAAACCCATGAAATACTGTGCACCAGACCCTAGGCTGGGCCCTGTGTGCTCTTATTCAGTCCTTGGAGATGGGGCCTCTTCCTACTTTTTAAAACTCATTTCTGTATGTTTTTTGTAAGCCACCTCAAGTCCTTTATGGAATGGAGCCAGGTATACATCTGATGTTTTTGTTGTTAGGTGCCATCAAGTTGGTTGCAACTCATAGCGATCCTATGTACAACAGAATGAAACACTGCCCGGTCCTGCGCCATTCTTATGATCATTGTTAAGCTTGTGCCCATTGTTGCAGCTACTGTGTCAATACATCTCGTTAAGGGTCTTCCTCTTTTTTGCCGACCCTCCACTTTACCAAGCATGGTGTCCTTCTCCAGGGACTGGTCCCTCCTGATAACATGTCCAATGTGGGACGAAGTCTTATTATCGCTTTTGAGGAGCATTCTGGCTGTACTTCTTCCAAGACAGATACACATCTATGCACAACTAAAATCAAGGGCGATTTCTTCTTTTTTTTTTTTGCACCAATAATGAAAATGAGGCTTAGCAAGTCTCACCAATGTCACAAGCTAGTAAGGATTCAAACTCAGGAATGGAGGGTGGGTGGGCCATTATTCACTTCTTCTCCTCTGACTCCTTCCAGTCAATTTCTAAGTATTACCAAGCCCACCTCCTAACTATTTCTCAAATCTACCCACTTCTCTCAATCTCTGCCAACTTCTCTAGTGCAACATCCTCTCCACTGGTCTTCCTGCCAGACAACCTAGATTCACTCTTGACCATGTGACTTAACTTCTCTCTGCCTCAGTCTCACCCTTAAATGGGGATCATACAGAACCTACCTGATGGGGTAATTGTGAAGGTTAAAGGAGCTAATGCATGTAGAGTGCCCAGAGCAAATATAATAAGTACTCAGTAAGAGCTATCTGTTGTTCTTATTCTCCATAAAGCTACCGGGGTGATCTTACCATGTCACATCCCAGCTAAACACACTAGATAGTTTCCCACTGCCCTTAGGAGGCAGTTGGACTCCTTAGCACACTACACAGGGCTGTTTGTGATTTGGCCTCGCTGCAGTCTTTAGACCTCCAGCCCCTTCTCTTTCCTTCTCTTGACTTCAATGTTTCAGCCACTCCAAACTTCTGTTAGTTCCTGAAGGCCCTGTAATATCCTTTCCTTGGCCTCCTTATGACCTCTCTTAGCCTTCTCTACATCCTCTATCACAACACTTATGGTGCTCAGAAAACCAAACCCATTGCCATAGAGTTGATTCCAACTCACAGCAACCCTAAGAACAGAGTAGAACTTCCCCCATAAGGTTTCCAAGGAGTGCCTGGTGGATTCGAACTGGCCTTTTGGTTAGCAGCCAAGCTGTTAACCACTGCACACGGGTTCCATCTTACTGTGCTGGAGTTGCATTATTTAGTTATTGGATTCCTCTGTTAGACTGGAAGCCCTGTGGTGGCCAGAATAAGATGCCAGTCTTATTGATCACTAAGTCCCCAGAACTTAGCATGGTTTCTGGCACATTGTAGGCTCTTGGTCATTACTTATCAGATGAATAGAGAAATGGATGCATGAAGAAAGGGTGGGAAGGAGAGAGGAAGGCAAGGTAGGAGGGAGGAAGTGAATGCAGTACCCTTGACACTACTCCAGGCTGCTTGCAGTAGAAATGGAAAGGCTGTGCTGAGAGGGGTGGGACTTGGGATGCCTCCATTGCCCCCTCTCCAGTCCATCCCCACTGACCTGCCTTTTCTTTCCCAAACAAATCTAAGATAACTTCCCTGCTTAAAGATCCAGAGGACTCCCCATTGCTTACAGAGCAAGGACCACAGCCCTCAGACTGGCACACCAGGACTCTCCATCTGGCCCCCACACCGCTCTTCTGCCTCGTCTCCCTCTCTTCTGCCCTCTGCAGCTCACAACTATTGGCTTTATAGCTTTCATCAGACTCTCAAACACAGTTCCTTCTGCTTATGCGACTTGTCTGGTTGAATCTTTCCAGAAGTTGTCACTGCTTCTATAAAGTTTTCGTAGTCCAGCCATCATGTAGTATCATTATGTACTCTTTCTTTTGCCTCCAGTAATATTCTATAGAACCTTCTGTTATAACCCGCCTCAAACTTTAAGTTTTTGTGTACTATTTGTCTTTCCTATTAGAATGTAAGCTGTATAAACTTAGGCAAGTTACTTATACCCTTTGAGCCTCAGATATAATAATTTTTAAAATTGTAAAAATAGAGGTGATATTCCCTACCTTACAAGTTTGGCACCTGGAACACTGACCAAGCTCTGGAAACAGCCCAGAGGAAAGCCAGAAAGTCAAGACCATAGGTCCATGAAGGCAGAGCTAGGAAGGGCGCCCAGTGGATCCAAAGGGGGTACTGTAAGGGGCTCCTTGGCTGTCTGCTTTAAGTTCTGAGGCAGGACTGTTCAGTTCTGAGGTGAGGGAGCTGTAGAGAGAGGGCAGAGTGGCTTTCTTGCTCCGTTGCTGCCAGCTTAGATGGGATCAACTGCACAGCCCTAGTTACCCAGCTGGAGTTGATTTAAGCTTGGTGGATTTATATAACATTGGGAAATGGTAAACTGTGTAAATTTGCTATGTTTTCCAGGGAGAGTTATTTATGGAGGGGCATTTTTAACTCAAGTGCTAGAAGTGTTAAATCATGATAATAAATTCATGCTTTTCAGACTTTCTTACATTGTAATAAATTTTTTCTAAGCATGAATGAGGAGATCCATGATTCCTCTAATATACCATTATGTATTTCTTCTCAAAATGACACAGCTTACTATATCAAGTTGGAGAATAATAGAAGGAGATTTACTGCATTAGAGAAAAGAAAGTTGAGTAGCACTGAGTCTGAGACTCTGAGAAGGGAGCTGGGGAGCAGCAATCCCAAGCACAGCTCCTCCCTGCCTCTTACCCGGATGGCATTTGCGGCCACAAGGGGAGGACCTGGCTAGTGCTGCATCCCACAGGTCTCCCACCTGAGCTTAGGGAGCGTCTGTGAGCAGAGAAATCTGGCCAGCGTCCCCAGTGACATCTTGCCTCATCCTGTCCAGGGGGAGGTGGTGGAGCGGGGGCTCTATTGGAAATGAGAGCTGTCTCTCCCGTGAAATCAAATACCTGCCAAATAGGGACTGGAAGGCAGGAGGGAACAGGAAAGCTGGTAATAGGGAACCCAGGGTTCAGAAGGGAGAGTGTTGACATGTCATGAGGTTGATAACCAGTGTCATAGAACAATGTGTGTACTGTTTGATAAGAAACTAGTTTGTTCTGTAAAACTTCATCTAAAGTACAATTAAAAATAAATAAAATTTTTAAAAAGCCCTGCTAAAAAGCCAATGTGGGTAAAGAGAATACAAAAAAAAAAAGAAAAAAAACTAGTTGCCATCAACTAGCTGATTTTTTGGAGGTAGGTTGCCCAACCTTTCTTCCAAGGCACCTCTGGGTGGATTTGAACAACCAACCTTTCAGTTAGCAGCTGAGCACCACCCAGGGACTCACAGAGAGCACATAGCCCTATCTTATCACCTGTCTTCTTACCTTACTCTTCACCTGGACCAGAGGATTTGTAGCTTTCATCAGACTCTCAAAGGAGTCTATGATCCAAAAAGTTCAGGATCCATTGGTCTGGGTGAGCTCTGAAGCATGTTGTGACTGACCACTCTGTGCTAGGCAAAGTACAATGACAAGTTCCCAGCCTCCAGCAGTGTACAGTGCAGTGAGGCCAGTCAAGTCAGGCTGCAAATAGAGTTCTCTGAGGTCAGTGCACCTCCCGCTGGGAAGGATTGGTGGTTGTCATGGATTAAATTGTGTTCCCCAAAAATGTGTGTGAACTTGGCTAGGCCATGATTTCTGATATTGTGTGGTTGTCCTCCATTTTGTTGATCTGATGTAATTATCCTCCATTTTGTGATGTATATCCTAACCTCCACCTGTAGTTATAATCCCATCTGTGAATGGGTTGTGTTTGTTATGTTAATAAGGCAGAATTAGGTTATGTCAATGAGGATTAGGTTATGTTTATTATGTTAATTAGGCAGGAGTAGGTTATATCTTGAGTCAATCTCTTTTGAGATATAAAGAGATTAAACAAGCAAGCGAGAAGCAGCAGAGATGGGGACGAGAGATGCCAAGCCACATGAAGATCACCCAGGAGCAAAGGCTCAGAACAGAAAAGGACATTCCTCCAGAGCTAGCAGAGACAGAAAGCTTTTCCCTAGAGCTAGCACCCTGAATTTGAACTTTTAGCCTCCTAAAACGTGAGAAAATTAATGTGTTTGTTAAAGCCACCAACCTGTGGCATTTCTGTTACAGTAGCACTAAGTAACTAACAGAGTGGTTCGGTAGTAGAATTCTCACTCCCATGTAGGAGGCCTAGGTTCAATTCCTGACCAATGCAGGTTTTTTAAGGAGCCCTGGTAGCGCAGTGGTGAAGCGCTTGGCTGCCATCCAATAGGTCGGCAGTTCAAATCCACCAGATGCTCCACAGGAGAAAGATGTGGCAGTTTGCTTCCGTAAACAGTCTTGGAAACCCTATGGGGCAGTTCTACTGTGTCCTATAGGGTCGCTATGAGTTAGAAGCAACTCGATGGCAACAGGTTTGGTTGGTTTGGACGTCAGTGCAGTCTCACAGGTCTGAACAACAGTCACTTGGAGGCGGCTTCCGTCAGGATTTTCCCAGCAGATGGGACATTGAGTTGGGCAAGGGCAGGGAAGGAAGGGCATTCCAGGCAGAGGAACAGTATATTCAAAGGCATGGAGACAGGGAGCCCCAAGGTAAGCTCAGGACAGTCTTGAATACTAAGCCTGGTGTTTAAACTTTGAGAATTCCAATACTGGGAGGCAGTTTATAGTTTACTTAGTGCTCAATCAGAGGCTTAGGTTTAAGTCTTGCTCTGCCACTTCCTCGCTGTGTGACAGACATTGTCCAAACTCTGTTTCTTATCTGTAAACTCGTATGCGCACCTGCCTTGCCTGGCTCAAAGTCTATGTGGGGATTTGATGAAAGGATGCTCACATACCTGCTGGGAAAACAGCTGCAAAGCACTTTATACATACCAGGTGCTTTTATAATTTACCTGAAGGCTGGCAAGGGGCAGTGGGCCCCTGAAGCATGGAGAACTGGGGATTCCAGGGCAGCCAGGCAAAAGCAGACCTGCCAGCTCCCAGCCGTTGCTGCTCACTGGCTGCATTGCACGACCTCAGGCAGGGCTTCCAGCTAACCTTCTTAGCCTCCAGTGGGGACCCCACTCCCATGCTTGGCCCAGAGTTTCAGAACGCCCTGTTTACCTCTGTCTCTCCCACCAACATGGGCTGGCTCCTGAAAGATGGGACTCTAGGAGCCATCATCCCATCCCCTGTGCAGGAACCTGCATTCTCAGGCACCTCTGACCCCAGCCCTGAAGAGTTTCAGCAGCACACCGAGCAAGAGCTGTTCCAGGGCAGAGATCTCTGAGTTGTCATCCTGGTGGCTACCCGTCTCCCTAAGAGGTGCCTGAGGGTCACTCACCACCCTTCCTTCTCCCTCCCGCTCCCCGCTCACCACTCCTCACCTCTAGGATTTTTAAGTCTGTCCCTAGATCTTCAGAATGGAATAATAGTTGTTTTGCTGGTGAGGCTGTTCCTGGGGATGAGGGTGGGAACGGGCAGCCCCAGGTACTCCTTAGCCAGGCCAGTAGCATTTCCTTACAGGGCTGGAGGCAGAAACCGCTGCGGCCTCAGCACACTGCCATGACCCATCCATCTCATGTTCATGTTTGGAGGTTTCTCCTCCCGAGTTACCCAGTGGGGGTGTGGGGTGGGGGAGGTGAACAGGGATTAGTCCCTGCAATGCCCTGTCCAAATGGCTGACAGCTCTCCCCAGATTAACCCAGCTAATGTTCAAATTGGCCACATAGTATTTTTTTTTCAAACATTTTATTTTGAAGTCAGACTTACAGAAAGGTTTTAGATATTACACAAAGAATTTCCACATACCCTTCACCAAGATATTTTCCAAATATTAACATTTTAACTCATTTAACATATCGCCCAAAGGGTAACATTTTAACTCATTTGCTTAACTTTCTCACACGTTTTTTCTTGAAATATCTGGGAGTAATTGCAGGCGTAATATTGCTCCTTCTCCAAACAGTTCAGCATGTATTTCCTAAGAAAAAGGACGCTCTCTTACATAACCACAGTGCGATTATCAAAACCAGGGAATTAACATTAATACAGTGCTATTCTCTAATCCACGGAAACTCTGCTGGCGTAGTGGCTGCTAACCAAAACGTTGGCAGTTCGAATCCACCAGGCGCGCCTTGGAAACCCTGTGGGGCCCTGTCCTATAGGGTCGCTATGAGTCAGAATTGACTCAACAGCAAAAGGTGGGAGTACAGGTATTCTCTAATCCACAGACTTTATTTAAGCACTGTTAATTGTCCCACTAATATCCTTTATAACAAAGGAAAAAGCATTGAGGATTGCAAGCTGCATTTAGTTGTCATTTCTCTTTAGATGAGTACAGGCCAATCATTTTGTAGAACGTGCCCCAGTTTGGATTTGTCTGACATTTCCTTAGGACTGGATTCAGGTTATGCACTGTCAGCAAGAATAAGTGCATCAGACCAGGATGCCCATGTTCGTTGTTACATTCCAGGTGATATTAACTTTGATCACTCAGTGACGTTGTGCCTAGGAGGTTTCTCTGTAGTGAAATCACTAGTTTTCCCTTTGTAATTTATGAGTAGAGATGCTTTCAGACTGTGCAAATATTGTTTCTCATCAAAAGTTTACCCACTAGCTTCCACATCTGTTGATGATTTGGCATATCCACTTAAATCTGAAGTCATCTACTGTGCCCCTACCTACCCTCTTTACCCAGTCTAGCGCTTGGAAAAGTAGACAGCTCACTTCTTGTCCTGGGGCCTTCAGCCAGCGAGGGAGTCACATACACAGAGCAACACAGAACAGTACGGCAGCAAGGGCCCGTGAACTTGGCTTCCATTCTGAGGGCAACAGAAAGAACATAGCTCAGGTTGAGCTAAAGCCCATAAAGGGTTCCATGGGAAAGGTGAGCACTACATGGGCGTTAAGGACAGGGAGAATTTGCATGGTCAGAAATCTGGAATAACACGAGAATCTGTGTCCATCTTTGAGGGCCCAAGGGACCCTGCCCAAAATGCCCATCCTCCTAGGACACCCCAAGTACTTGAAAGGGGGTAGACTAGAATCACAGGATTTCTTCTGAGCCCTGTTCAGAGCCAGGGCAAGTGGGGCGGGGGCCTTGCTGAGAGTGTGCCAGGCATGGGATGCTTCAGAAGAGGCTCATGGAAGGCGTGTCCCACACACCCCACCTCTTCTCATTCATTCAGCAAACACTATTGAGCCCCTACTCTGTGTCAGGCACTGAATTCAACCACTGGAGGTATGAAATGCTCTCAAGTAGTTCTTGAGTAAAGGGAAAACCCTGAGCCCAGGGAGCCCAGAGGCCTCTGGAGGTCACCCAGCACTCAGGGCAGGCAGCAGGTGACTTCTGTGCACAGTCCAGAGCAGAATACAGTGGTGGCAGGAAAGCATTGTGTTGTTTTCTCATTCCAGGGTGCTTTCATCTCCTGCAATAGGCTGAGGGCGTGCATGGTCATGTCCTTCCTCTGCCTTCTCTCTTCTCCACCACTTCTCCTAGCACTCGGCAGAGAGCTCCGGGAAGACTGCAATTGGGCCAAATCCTCAAGACCCAGGACACCTGCTCACTTTGCAGGGGCGGAAACTAAGGTCTGAGAGGTCTATGCCTTTCCAAGATGGTCCTGTCTCCACACTCTCTATGTTGTGGTTGGGCTGTGTGACTTCATTTGAGGCTTAGAAATACAGTCAGCATAGGGGCTCTGGAGTGAAGAGTCCTTATTGTACGTGCCTATAATAGGTATGCCTCTTCCAATATGATACAGTGATGACAAGCCTGGAATCTGACAGCAGGTACACTTGGGCTCAGACCTCAGCTGTGCTGCTCACCGTGTGACTTTTGATACACTGCTTAAGCTCAAAACCTGTTCAGGCTTGTCGAGAAGATTCACTGGGGCAGTGTTGGTAAAGTACCCAGGACAGCGTCTGGGTGATCAGCAAGTGCGTTCTTTATAAACAAGGCCCTGTGTCTTCCCCAGCATATATCCTGCCTACCTAAGACACCTTGCAGTTCTTTAGAAGGTCTGGGGTTCTTTGTACCTCCATGGACCCCTCCCCTGGGGCTGATTAACCCCTGCTCACCCTCCAATGCTTGGCCCAAGTGCCTCCTACCTCCCAGTCTGAGCTGCTTGCCTTCCCTCCTGGGCTACCCCAGGGCCCTGCACAGTCCCACCATACTACCCTGCAGTTGTCTTTGATTGTCAGGAACCCTAGTATGGGGAAATGAGTGCAGCTGATTCTGAATCCTGGCTCCATTACTTCCTGGCAATGTGATCTTGGTCAAGTTACTTACCTTCCCCAAGCCTCTGATTGTTCATTCTATAAAATAAGGTGGCAGCACCTTGCAGAATTACTTCCAGATTAGACATGATACCCATAACACGCCTAGCACCATGCCTGGAACCTAGCTAGGTGTGTGTTGTCTTCATCTCTCCACCCTAATCCTTAGCACAATGCTGGCACTTGGAATGTGCTGCATAAATAGTGGCTCAGCAGGTCAGGAAATAAATCCACTCCCTATCACAGGGTAATTTTCATTTAAAAAGCAAAACTGAAGTCTGTCCAACAGCCCCCCACCCTCAAAAAAGGCCTAAAGATGGGACCCAAGTCCCTGAGCAAGACTGGAGTGCAATGGGAAGTTTGGGGACCTTGAGAAATGGTTAAAATGTCTGCTTTATTTTGAAGTATGGAGAACCATTTGCACTGAGCTTAAGAATTTGCTTAGCATTTTCTCTAGAGTTCAGTGCACTGGGGAAAACAGAGCTGATGCAGCTCAAAAGGTTTTTGAACTTCAGGTAGCCACAGGAAATGTTAATAAATATTACCTTTATTTCAATGTGATTTCTTCTCCTTTTAAATAATAGAAGCTAACTGGATCTATGGGCTTTTTTCCTATCTCCCTCCATGGTCTACTTCCTGTCCCTACCACCAACAAGTGCTACCAGGGCAGGAGCTGTACCCACTAGCAATATGTTTAGTAACTTGTCACTCACTCACCTTTAAGAACTCCGATTCCAGCCCACATAATCAAGGAAAGTAAGGAAGAATATAGATGCTGCCATTTCTTAAAGGAAAAATTGGGATTACTGAGAGAAAAATTCGAGAAAGAGGGAAGGGAGATAGGAGACTTGAGAGAAGGGGCAGAGAGGAGCAATTGTACAGAGAATTTTACAACAGAGGGAGACAGGTTGTAGAGCTTAAGAGCACAGCTTTGCACACAAACCTGAGCTTGTATCCTGACTTGGGGTAATCTAAGCAAGGGATCTAACTACTCCAAGCCTCAGTTTCCTCATCTGTAAAATAGGGATAATAACACCTCCATCGTAGAATTATTGTGAAAAATAAATGTGGTTATAATTACACAGCTCTTAACACAGGGTCCCGTGCAGGGCGAGCATCCCATAAATGATAGCTGCACCTGCGCTTCCAAGAGTGAGGCCCACCTGATGAGAATCCTCCACACAGCCAGTGGCATCCTGAGCATACCAGGCCAGGGCTCCTCTCCTGAGAACACCCTGGGAAGCTGTGGGAACCTGAGCATGTCACTGCCGGCTCTGGGTCTCCCCACTGAAAATGATGATAACATCCACACACCCTCAGTCTACATACTTTAAGACCAGGGTAAGCAAAAGAATCTTTTAACACTGGCTACCTCTGGAGAGAGGAATGGGTGGCTGGATTCAGGGTTGGAAAAAAGACTTTACATTTTTTACTTTTTCAATTTTGAAATATGTAAATGTGTTACCTGTTCAAAACATAGATAAAAAAATGTTTAAATGCAGAGACCAAATGAGTATGCAGCCTGAAGCCATATGAACCAGGAGGAGGTGGGCTGCAGACACCAGTAGCCACATTGGCATCGGGAATGCTCTGGGAAAAACAAAGGGCAAAGAGAGAGGAAGGGGCATAGAGGTGTTAGGTCACTGGGATCCCCGGAAATAGCAAGGAGCAGTCAGAGACAGAGGTATGTGTACCTCAGCATGACAGGAATTCTTTGGAAGTATCACTGGCTGACTGGACTTAACAGAGATAAAGTTTCTGGTATCAAGTTCAAGCTTGTTTAGCTAGGATATGAATTATTAAGGGAATGGATGTTGCTGAGGAAAGGGAAGGAGAAGAGGATTATAGTCTAAACCATTCATTCTGAGTATCCATACTATAGAAGAATTTGGAATTCGGAGAACCCTTGGGCTCGAATGTAGCTGTGTGTGCCTGTGTCTCGTTTACTTCTCACAACTCTTGGGGATGTGTATCAAGAGCCCCATTTTAGAGATAAGGAAACTGAGGCTCAGAGAGGTTAAGTAGCTTTTCCAAAGTGACACAGTGAGAACTGAGATTTGACCCTGGCATGACCATTTTCACTCTGATACACTAGTCTCCACCCTCCTCCTGATCTAGGCAAATCCTGGTTAAACAGAAGCATAATGTTGATTTGATGCTCAGAGTTCTGTAAAAAACTGAAGTGTTAGGCTGGCAGAAGGGAAGGAGAAGCTGGGGTGATAAGGGAGGGCCCGGGGAGCTAGTGCGGGTTGTCTAGGCTTTCACCCCCCACCCACTAGCCTAGCCTTGGGGCATCTGGGAGTGTTAAAAGCCAGACACTGGCCAGGGATTTGGGGTGGAGGCATGTGGGTAATCAAAGACAAGGCCTGAAGGGAGAACAACTTAGAAAAATAGAGGGAATGACAGTAGAAAGAGGAATGGAATTTATACAGTTAAAGTAAACAGCTTATACGATACCTACAAATACTCATCTGTAGGGGAGTTTGGCCATACCCTTATTCCAAACGTTCTATTAATGCTTAAAAAGCATTTCTCGAACACTTATTCTTTGGAACATGCCTTCAGTTGTCTGTAATTTGTTCTTTCCTTCCTTCGTTTACTCATTCATTCATGCAAGCACTGAATCAACATTTAGTGAATGTTGGACTCCAAAAGTTAATAGTCTATTGAAGGTGGTACATCGACGGTAGCTAATAATTTTTGTTTTGGGGGTGGTTTTCGTTTTGGAAAATAGCCAACTGTCATTTGCAGCCAAGTCTGATGCCACCTTGGGCTGGGCTGGGTCACTGAGTTCACTGCCCAGATGTCTCTTACCCATCTTACCAAGTGGGCAAGCAGGGTGGGGAAGGATCACTGGGGTATAATTCCAACCCTGGCCCCGCCAACATCATGTTCCGGGACCTGTAGACTTGCCCAGACTAGAGGAAGCAGCAGTTGGAAGGCAGAAGACTTGGAAACTCTGGTGTGGGTGGGGAAGCGCTGGTATTTTGTGTCTAGCTGTACTGGTGCTCTTTGTGATGGAGGGGGGGATCCTGTTTAGAATACAGAAAAAGTTAGATCTTTATAAAAACCCAGAAGGAGATGGGAGCTATTAAATGAAAGGTCTCAACAAATATATTCTTTTCACATTAGCATTATAAAGGATGGCAGAAAGAAGAGAAGAGAAAAAAGTAAGAGGGAAGATAGGAGTACAAAGGGATCCAAGAGCTGAAAGGACTTTGAAAAGTGCTGCTGGGAAGTGCTGGCGGGGTGGGGGTGGGGAGCTCACACCAGGACCCAGTGTCTGCCCTTGGGTAAGGTTGTGACAGAGAGGCCATGGTGGCAGAGTGACCTCCAAGCTGCACAGCAGAAGGCCAGAGCCAGCTTTTAGACATCAGTGCAGCATTGAAATCACTGGGGAAGCTGACTTGATACCTAGGATGTGCTTCAAAATAATTCATGAGTTGATATGTGCTGAAGCTAGGTGGTGGGTACATGGGCTTCATTATGCAAGTATTTCTACTTTCAGTTATGCTTAATATAAACCATTTATAAAAAGAAACAAAGTTTTTTTTTTTTAATAAAAAACGGATCTATGAAGAAATCACACGCTGCAAATAGAATATTAACGGAGGAGCATAAACCATTGAATATTAGCAGGAATTAATGAGAATTGTGTCTTGGATTTTCTTAAATAACATTGCAAATCAGGGGTTTTTAGCCAGATGATGGATGAGCTTCAGGGATCCCAAAACTCCCTTAAATGGGTGCTAGTTGACCAGAGACTTTCCAGCAAGTTTTCAAGGAATCTATGACTTTCCCCCTAGAGGTTAATAAATAATTTTCTCTTTAATGTGCTACACATACATTAGTTACTTGGTGTGTGGGTTTATTTTATAGAACTGGCATAGTCATATCTGGCCTCCTGTGCTTTCAGCTCTCCTCTCAGTCAACCATACAAAAGTGACTGGCCCAACTGGCTTTGCAGCACAGCTCCTTGGTGGCAGCTCCCCAACCCCTGACTGCTCCTGAGCCACAGCACCTTCAGTGGAGGCAGGGGAGGGGTATGTCCCCAAAAGAAGAGGACACAGCGTGGAAGTGGGTACAAAGAAATAGGAGAGGCTTGGGGAGGTGAATTGGGGAACCTTTTAAGAGGATCCCTGGGATTTCCTCCCTGGGGTCTCTGAGAATAACAGGAAGAGGTGACTGTTTTTCTCTGGCAGATCCACTGACTTTAAGCTGCAAATATCCAACAGAGCCATAGTTTTGAATATTCTGAGGCTCAAAACCTAGAGATCCCACTTCATTCCCCAGAAAAGGATTCCTTAGAAAACACCTTCCTGTTCCTCACAAGGTAGAAGCAATGTAACACCCAGACTGCAGCCCAACCACGTGAAGCTAATTCTTCCAAGAAGTCCAGCTCCCCAAAAGCTCCCCAGAAGGGGCAGAGAGTAAGCTGTCACCTGGGCTCACAGCCCAAATGCCCCTACCCACCTTACCAGGGAGCAGGGGAAGGCTGGGATAGTTTAGGGAACAACGAGGGTCTTATCAGTCCCTCTCCCTCGGAACCATCTCCACATTTAAGTGACTGCTTGAAGACCATCCACGTTTGCTGGTACAAGGTCTTTTCTTCCCAGGCGAAGGTGTCACACACTAGCATCAGGAACATGGCATAAGCCTCTTGGCACTGGGAAGAGAGACAGGAGGATGGAGTGCTGGGCCCAGGTATTGCTCCGGAGCTGGTGCTTTGAATGCTGCTCTCCACCAGTTCGCGTTCAGAGAAGACCATTCCCCACTCTCCCACAGGAGAAGGGCACAGACGGAAGGCAAAGACACTTGTCTCCAAGTGTTCTTGTCTTCTCCCCATCAGGAACCTCCCTGCCCTTCACCTAGCAGCCCCTGTTATGGGCACTGGAAGGAGATGAGAGACCCTTGGTGGGAGTCTGCCATTCCTAGACCAGGCTGCAGGGCTAAAGGCTGTGTGTATCTTGCGGGGGGTGAGGGTGGGAGGTCGGGAGTGAAATGGGACAGAGAAAGGGGCCTATGACGTGGTCTGATATAGCTGGTGGGTATCTGTCTGGGCTCTCACCTCAGGAGGGCTGCCCCTCCTCACCCACCTCCTTTCCCCCAAGTCTCATTTCATGTCCTACCTACTTCAGGAAGACTTCCCCCCTCCCCTCGCCACCAACACACACGCACACACCTCCCCACTTTGGCCATCAGGGTTTGGACATCTCTCTCTATCCCATGTCTACGTGTGGAATGGGCAACCCTTCAGGAAGCTCCCCAGAGCAGGACCCCATATCACCTCCTTCTGCACCTTCACCCCTGCCTCCCAGAATCCTGACTCCAAAGGCATCATGCAGATTTCTCAGTGTTCTCCAACCATGCAAACTGAAAAAGTGGCGAAAAGTGCAGGACCAGGGGCAGAATGCTCAGTGGCAAACTTTGGTTTGCATCCTCATCCTTCTTCCTATTTTGTGGTCCTTCCTTCCATGACCTCCATTCCCACCTCCTCACAGTGCTTTAGCCCCACCCCAATTCCTGGTCTGCCTTCAGGCTGGTGGCCTCAGTTTCCTCCTGTCAGGGAAGGGCGAATTTCTGTTGGGTTTGGGCAGGCTGGCTATCCCAGGAACCCAAAAGATGGGACCTGCAATAGGGACTTTCAGAGACACACCAGCCAACAGAGACTTTTTTAGGGTGGGACAGGACCTTGTTTGAATGCTCCCATCACCTTCCAGAAAGAGGCTCAGAGCCACTTAGGCTCAGAGTGAAGACCTGCTTAGCAAACAGATTCCATGAAGAGAAGGACCAAAGCTATTTCCAACGAGTGAGCCTTGGGGTTGGGGAGGCCCGGCTGGCCAGACCCAGAGAGGCAAGGACGACTGAAGAAAAGTCTTTTTTTTTTTTTTTAAACTGTGCTTTATTTAGGGCTAAGCTGGAGAAAGCGTCATCCAATAGTTACAGAAGGTTACAAGGAGTTTTGGGAGTTGAGTGTGAAAAGAGCAGTTGTACTGAACTGCAGCTGTTTTTACAACATCTGGACATCCTGAAAGGAGGAGTCAAGAGGAAAAAAAAAATTTAAAAATAATGATAAACCAACAAAACAGATGAAAAGAAAGGAAAGACAAGAGGCCTGAGAGGAACTGGAGATTTGTTCTTCTAAAGCAAAAAAGGAAAAAAAAAAAAATTGTTGGTCCCAGAGCCCCTCGGCCTCCAGGTACCTGGACATCAGTGAGCCGGCATCAAGGCGGAGAGCCAAAGCAAGTCTTCCCAGGGGTGCAAATAAATTATAATAAATATGTTATACTTTAAAATATATGTGTTCTTAAATAATTCAGTGTTTTTTCTGATTCTGAGTTTTTTTAAGCAATGTCTTTTTTTAACTGCTCTAAAGTCATTTACCAAAGATAAATATCGTGCTTTCATTAAATAGTTTTCCTTGTTTTTTTTTTCTCTATCATTACAATTAAAAGTCCTACAAAATATGCAAATTTATTTACAGAAAAACAGAGCCGGCATCATTTAAACATCCCTGTTTTTCAAAATTCCTTGTAAACAGTTTCAGAAATTCTTCAAAGATTGTTATTTCTCTCTCTCTCTCTTTTTTAAGGTTTTTGTGTGTGTGTGTTGTTTTGAGATGAAAGTTCCCAGTTCTCCCTTGCCCGGAAAGTCTCTGGAGCAAGCATGGAAGGCGAGTGAAGCGGAAGGTGTCAAGGGCTTGCGGAGAGCCAGGGAGCGCACGCAGCTCCAGGAGCAAAGCGAGAGGCGAGGGCTGTGGGCGCGGCGGCGGCGGCGGCGGCGGCGGCGGCGCGGCCCCTCCGGGCGGCCGCCCTTCCCTGCCGATGGCGCGGCTTCCACCGGTGACGGGCAGCCAGGAGCCCGCAGCTCTGGAGCGAGTCCGGCCTGGCCTTGGGGACAGTGGCGTCCGACAGCACTCGCAGGGAGAAGGGATTGATGCTCAGTCTAAACTCTACAAAAGTACAGTCCTACAACTTCTGGGATTTTTAGCAGTAACGCTAACATCTATAGGCTTTTTTTTTTTCCTTTTTTATTATTTTGCTGTCCTCTAATTTTCTTCTATTATATAGGTATTTTAAACTTTTTTTCCTTTTTAAAATTCTGTACAACTATTATGATTTTAAGAGGGGGAAAGAGTTAGAAGCATTTACAGACTTTTCACAATTCTCTTGCCTTGGAAGTCCCTTTTTTCCCTTCCTTGTTTTCTCACACTTCATGTTTAATGAGCTTTTCGTTGCTTTCCCCAAATATCCACCATTTCGTTCATCTTAACAGCTCCATCCAGACATATAATACAGAAAACCATAGGAAAGTGTCATAGACTCGAATGAGGGTAATCAAAGCGCCTCTCAAAGTATCAAAGAACTAGTATCTTGCTGTTTTAAAAGCATTGAAGCATTGTTTTTCCTTTTTTTTTTTTTTTGTGGTTTTTTTTTTTTTTAATTTTTTATTACATTTTTCATAGAATCCCTCTAAGCTGTTTCAACAACAGCCAGGAGGCAGGAAGGAGGTTTTCCTCCATTCCCCCTCTATGTCACATAGAGCTACACATCTGCAATAAAAAGTTTGGTCCTTTGGTCCCTAAATAGCTAAAGGAATGACAGATAGAGATGTTCAATGGCGGCCTCCCAGCCGCACCCTGGGGACCAGGCCCCGCCACACCGCTTGCCCCAGCCTGCCTCAAGGCGCCCATGGGCTGGAAAAGCCCCAGGGATCGGTAAGCAGCGTCTCTTCCCAGTTCCCAGCCCTTCAGCCTCCCCATCTGGTTTCATGTTATTCTGTTTTAAAAGTTGCCTTTTGTGTGTGTGTGTGTGTGTTTTTTTTTTTTCCTCAGTTTTCTTCATCTTCTTTATGTCATATGCATTTTTCCCCAAACACGTGCCCTCTGAACTCCATAGACGCTATACTTCCCTTGAAGAAATGATACAGTCACAGAGGGTGTCTGGAGTCTTCAGCTTGATTGATATTGGCTGATATGTCAAAGGTGTCATCCAACAGTTCTCATTTATAAATATATATAGAGAGAGGTTTGTTTTTTAATGTAGCCCGTTCAGCATCCTGCCCTAAAATGAAGAAAATCAGGGCTGATTAAGCCAAGAGGGGAACCACAGAAGGCATCCAAACACCAAAAGGAACCTGCCTGGGGGGTGGGGGGGGTGATTAGGATGGGAGCTCTGGGGGATGGCAGGAGGGAGGGAAAAGAGACCAGTATGATAATTAGTCATGATCATGATAAATAAAAATGAAATTTACTCTTCCGTTCAGAATAAGAAACCAGTGGGCAGGCTAATGGTGATGGTTGTAGAGTTTAGTTGTTGGGATTTGGGTTCCTTTAGAGTTCTGGATTGGGGGATGGCTCTATCAAAGGGAAAAATTTGGGACTATGGGATAGGAATTCAAAATTAACCTGTCTCTGAAGGACCTAGCCCAGATACAATATGTATACAGAAGCCTAGCAAACAAGATAGCAAAAATCTAGCAGCCCAACCCACTCCTCCCCCACTTGAAGAAAAGGAGAAAAGAGATCTTTGGCACAAATTTTGCAGAATCCTTGCCCAGCGTCCAATCGCTTCTTTCCTGAGGTCAGTAATTATTTGCGAGGCTACGTATATATATGTATATCTGGATATATGTGTAGAATGTATTCACCTGCACATATGTGGATATACATGAATATGTGTGTATGTATATGCATATATATATATACACACACGCACACACACGTAATATTTTTCTCATACATGCCAGGGAATTTAGACGAAATTCAGAATTTCAAGGGAGTGGATGGGAGAACCTAAAAAAGTCAGAACAGACTTAATTCTCCAACTTAAATAAATTAACTCAGACAGTTCTTTGTTTTGTTTTGAATGGTGGCTTTTCGGTGTTTCGTTTGGCTTTTTAAGAAAAATCATGATCTGACTAGAATCAGAAGGAGAATGCTTAATCACTGTGAATTAACAAATGAGACTCATCTCCATTCTAGCAAGCAGCTTCCACTTATACATGGGGGTGACTGGTTACATCAAGAAAGTTAGAACTGCAAAGCCCCCAGTTGAGGGGACAACGTCATGCGTATATCAATCCATGCTGGCAGGTTTTTCACACTGTTGATTCAACAAACAGCAAACCGTACACAGCAGTCTAAACAATTACAACACCAAATAAAATAATAATAAAATTAAAAAACACTTGTCAAGGACCCTTTTTCAGTTGTAAACAAAAAGGTGCATTTGGTTTTTGTCAGTACTGCTTTTTTTCAAACCAACCAAAAAAGCCCTCCCAAACCCCCAGCCCCTCGCCTCCCCTCCCCACATTTAATTTAGCAGAAGTGGCTACAATACAAACCTTAAAATTGTTACCGGGCTCTCTCTCAGAGGCCTCTGGCTTTGTACTCTAGTTTTTTGGTTTAGAATTTTTCTCATTCTGTTACTGTAAAGATTTCATTTTTTGATTTTGTTTTTCCTTTCGGAGTGAGATTTAAAATAGCCTAACTGGAAAAAGACCAGACCTAGGAAAGTGTCAATTGAAAAAGGCCCCCAAATTTCTAGAAAAAAATAAAATCACAATATTTTCAAGTGCAAGTAAATCAACCACGCATAGATATTTTTAAAATGTTTTCCTTATTTTAAGAAAAGAAAAATAATGGTTTGCACAGTTCAATGATCCCATGTTTGATAATTCAGGAATTCATCTTTACTTTTACTATTTTTTTTTTTGTTCTTTTGTTTTGTTTTTTTCTCTATGTGACATCTAGAGAAGCATAAAAAACGCTGAACAAGAAAAACCAAACGACAGAAAGTAAAACCACTGCAAGCACCAAGAACGAAACAAAAATGAGCACAGCAAAAAAGATTGTGGCAGCACAAAAGTCAAGAAATGCACGTGTGATCATGACTGGCCAATCACCAACTGATACAACATCCAAGAAAAAACGCTCCAATCACAGCACCTCCACGAAACTTGACGGCAATTGTCATGCAACCGATTCTTAGCCTTGTTACATGACGCCATCATGTCACACTGTGAACTTTGAGTTGATTTGAACTTACGGATGGGGGACTGTTTTCTCCACTCTCATGTGATTACGTGAACTTTATTCCTAGCTCAGCGCGAGACTGTGGTGGATTTGACTGGCCCTGGTTGGGTTGTTGGAATTTGATTGAATGACAAAAGAAGAAAAGATTTATATATATATTTATATATGTCTAGAGAGAGAGAGAGAGGACAAGAGAGTGTGGGTAGAGGGGGAGGAAGAGGAAGGGCAGGTTGGGGGGAGGGGAACATGGGAGGGCAGGGAGAGTTGGGTTTAGGGTGAAGAAGGGCAAGGAAGAAGTTAAAACAAAATTAAAAGGAAAAATATTTATACAGCACCAGACCACAGCATCAATCTAAAAGCTCTGATGAAAGAACAGCAGTCAAATCATAAGAGAACTGAAAAAAACTCAAAGGATGGAGTAAGCTGGCAGACAAAGGACATGGTCACGTCAATACACACACGCACACACTTTTACGTACACGCACAGTTGTTTATGCAGACACATGATACGCTGTGAACAGTAGCAGAACCTCACACAGGGCCACTAAGGGCATCCATCATGCGTAGAGGAGAGGAGTTGGGCGTGAGTGGTTTGGTGAGGGGGCCAGAAAAAAATCAAACAGCCCCTCAAACCACCTTGGCCGGCAGGCAGATCTCAGGGAGCAAGCTCTCTGGTTCTTATCACCCTTGATTCTTTCTCTCTCCCCCAGGTGTGGCACTCTCACCTCCCCAGCTCTCTGTGGCTTCGGCCTGTGACCAGGAGGGAGGGCCTGTCTGGGTGGCCCTGACTCGCTGGGTAGGTCAGAGCCTGGCTAAGGTGATTTGGTATATCGGTGGGATCCACCCATGAAACACTCTGCTGCCACAGGACAGTCCACACTGACAGCAGCTCGTTCCTTCCACCCTATGGATCCCACCTTGGCCACCATCCCTAAAGCAAGGTGCCTCCACTGTGACGTCTGATCCTCTCCCCTTCCACTCTGCCTCAACCCTCTTTACTCAGAACCTTCGGAAAGTCAACATGTTCAATTTTGAAATTTAAAGTAAATTACATAAATGTCTTTGGAGTTCTGTAAACACACCCTGGCACTAGGGATTTCATTTCACAATCACTTCACATCCTTAGCTTTGCTCCCAGGGTGGCCCATGTAGCCAAACTGAGGCTGCTTCCCAGCATGTGAAGCACCTGGAAGGCTCTACAGCTCCAACCCGTGAAAGGCCCACATGAAAAACGAGAAGTAGTGCATGGGTGAGGTGAGGGCTGTGGCCCTGGATCTGGCCCTGCTGCTGTCACTGTGTCCTCCCCTGTCTGCCCCCTCCTCTCCATCCCTTTTTAACCCTGCACTCTTCCAGTCCCCTCTCCCAGGCTCTGGCCTGCTTTCTTTACTGGTAAAGCCCTAGATGGGTGAGCCTGAGTTCCCTTCATCTATCAAACATCATCACATTTGGCTTTGAGTTGTCTTTCCACCCCTCACTATTTTAGGGTCCTTTTCTCCCACCCTGGGATTTGGGGGCCCCCACCCTGAGCCCCTCCTCATGGGTCTCCGTGAGCTTGTCCCCCACCCCCTAAGCACCTGCAGTACCTGGGCCTGTGCCAAAGCCCATGCAGCAGGTTTGTTTGCAGGGTTTCCAGTACACCGGGCTTCTATACTGTGCAACAGACATCCACACTAGGCTTTATGCTCTCCTCCAGGGGGTACAAGGCAGGCCTAGGATCTTAACATACCACTGTGGGGAAGTGATGAAGTGGCTGGGCCCAAACCCAGCCTCAACCATCCCAGAAGAATTCTCCAGCCCCCTTCCTCCACAGACCCCTGCTCTGCCTGCCCAGCCAGGCCAGGTTCTTTGTTCTTTCAACATCAGAATTCCTTCACCAGGGACACCCAGGATGTCCGATTGGCAGGCCTCCCTTTGGAGTGGGAGAAGAGGCCTCAGGAAATGAGCAGTGTAGCAGCATTAGGTGTCAGCTATGGCAACTGCAACTAAGGGACCTGTGGGAAACTCCCCTCTTTCCCTGTGAGTGTCTCACAGGCATCTGACCCCCACCATAACACCCCCACCCCATGCTGTGCTCCTTGCCCCTCTCCCAGCTTTTATCTTGCTGCTCTTCGGTGTCCAGGCTCCAAACCTGAATAGCACACAGCCCTCCCCTCCAAGCTCAATCTAGGGGAATTTCTCACTCACATTCTGTTACACACACAGTTCACACAGCCTCCTCTCACACACATAACTCAGCCTCAGACGCACAAACACATGCCCAGACTCATTCAGCCCCTAAGGAGCCTCCCCCAGGCCTCTTCTTGAGCACAGCTGGCTCCTCTCTTGAATAGGGAGCAGCTGCACCTCAGCCTGCTGGGTCACCCTTCCTGGCCACCCTCTAGTGGACCCTCAGAGCTCAGCCCCAGACCTGGCTGCAAGGTCACTGGCCAGCGAGGGGAAGCTCTAATCAGGTCTGGGAAGCTCCAAAGCACTGACCTAATTATGGCCAGGCTGAACCAATGCAAATTCGAGGTTGTGAAAAAAGCTGGGCTCCAGCCAGAGTGCGCTGAGAACTAAAGCCACAGCCCCACATGGGCCAGTCCCAAAGCACCCGTGCCTGTGGAGCCCAGGCCAGACATTGTGCAAAGGCACTATCAAACCCCAAGCCTGGGGACCAGGAGAGACAGAACTCCACCTGCACTCAGAAGAGTGTGTCCCCCTCCCTCAGCCTGGGGTCCAGGGTACAGAAGCTCAGGGTTTCAACAATGCACCCAGAGGCCAACCGCTAAGCTGGGCAGGGGCAGGTGGGGTGTTCTGCTATCACGCCGTGACCAGGACACCATACCCTGGAACCTGGCCATATCCACGTTTTTGCCCACTCTTTCTGCCTTTGTTTCCTGGTAAAGCTTTTTTTAAGAAAATCCTGTCTTAGCAGCCAGACGAGTGAGGGTGAGGGGAAGACAGGAAACCATTTTCCCCCTCACCCCCTGCTCCCGGCACCTCTCTGTTCCAGGCTGCATTTGTACCCTCAGTCTCTGCTCAGAGCCTGCCATAAACAATCCCTAAAGCTCTGTCCTTCTGAGCACCTATGACTGTGGCTCAGGCCTCATGCTTTGTAAACATGCTTTCTGTGCTTTGAATGCTGATTTCCCCCTTGCTGGCAGCCTGACAGTGGGCACCTCTCACTGCAGTCCCCAAGACTGCGTTGAGAAGCCCCCTTATCTCTTTTTAGGACCCTCCTTCTTTTACAGCTTCTAATAGTCTTGAGTTGGGAAGCCTGGAAGCACCATTTGTTAAAATGCTGTCCAGATGGAGAGGCCTTGAGAAATTAAAGGTCAACTCAATTAGAGTTCTGTCATACTAGCTTTTTAAAATACTGCTTAGTTGGTAGGCGACCCCAAAGAAGTGAGATGCCATGATCTGTCCCCTCTGACATTCAGGGCACTGGTATGGTAGGGGTGAGCTTGAGACTGGGGGTGGGATCAAACATTCTCCCTACTTGAGGGGTTAAGAGCATGGCCTGTGGAACTAGACATCTTGGCTTCAAATTCAGGCTCTACCCCTTACTATCTGATGGGCAAAATACTTAATCTCTGTGCTCCATCTGTAAAATGGTAATAAAGATGCAACCTATCTTGTAGGTTGTTATCTACAAGAACAGTGCCTGATGCAATGGCAAGCACTATGTGAAGTAAGAACTGTAGTTCTTACCCTTCCAGTGGAAGAACCCATTCTGCTTTTTAAACTACTCCTCCCAAGCCCCATTCCAACTTGGACTGACAGCTGGTTCTACCCTGTGGGCATGATGTCCCAAATAACAAACTGCCTTCCTTACCCCTTCATCTGAGAATTTGTTTCTCCTAGCGCTTCTAACCTTGATTGGGTTTTAGCTGCATCAAGGCCTAGGAGGCTAAGACAGGCTGGGCGAGTGGAGGGACAGAGCGGTGGAGAGCCTGAGCTGGAAGGGCCCAAAGGGTGACTGCATCTGTGGTCTGTCAATACGCTGAGCACTAGAGGTGGGGGGCAGGCTAAAGGTGGGCTGGTGATGACCTGTGTCCCTGCCCCCCAGGAGAACAGATGTCCTGGAAGAGTGACTGTGTCTCCAGCTCTGGGCAGGTCACAGACTGAGCAGGAAAAGATGACCAATACCCACCCACCACCACCCACATGAAGTGGGCGTGGTAAGGCTCTCCTCACCGCCCCCCTCCCCAGTTTTCATACCCTCCTTTTTTTTTTTTTTGGTAAAGTTAATTGTGAGAAAGCCTGTCTCTCCTCTCCTGGATAAGCAATGGGTAACTGGGGGAGGAGGGGGACAAGTGCCTAAAGGCTGCCAGCCCTTCTGGCAGAACTGAAGAGCTGAGAGCCAGGGAGTCTGGAGAAGGCCCCAGCAGGCGGCTCCTGCTCTCCTCCGCAGAGCCTGTTCCGCCCCCAGACTCTCCTGGGCCCGAGCTCGCCATCTGCGCACCCCAGGGTTTTCTGGCAAAGAGGAGTACCAGTGTAGACCTGGAAGCGCAGGTCCCGGGCTCGCCCAATATTCTCAGGACGGCTCCTTCATTCCTGCCGCTCTCTCTCAAGCCCAACCCTCAGGCCTCTTGGCCTGCAGCAGGGGGATGGCCATGCCCTTTTCGGCAGGGGTGACCACAGCTGTGCGCCTGCCCGTAGGCACCGGGCCAGGAGCAGGTGGAGCCGAGAGCAGCGGGTCCAAGGCACAAGCGAGGGTCTGGCCCGCGTAGGTCGGAGGAGGCGGCGGGTCCGTCTGGTGTCCCCTCCCAAGCCTCCCGTCCCCACGCCCCGGCCGCCCCCGGTTACCTGTGCGAGTCCTGGTCTCCCCCGGGGGACGCTCCCGCCGGCGCTCAATATGGGCGATTGGCGTCTTTGGGCCGCTTCAGCTGCACCTTGAGCCTCTTCATGCCGATCTGAAAGCCGTTCATGGCCTGGATGGCGGTCTGCGCGCTGGCCGGGTTGTCGAAGCTCACGAAGCCTGGCGAGACACGAGGGACGAGGGCCTGGGTTTCCACAGGGCCACCCCGGGGCCGCTCCCGGCCGGGAAGGGAGAGGGGGTCGGCGGGGCTGCAGGGCGCGGCCGGGAGAGAGGCGGCCCCACCCCGGCTCCCTCCGGCCTGGGGGCGGGAGGCCTCGAGGCCCCGCCTCCCTCAGAGCTCCGCCCCCGGCACAGGCCCGGCCTCTACGCCCCGTGGGGCCACGTGCCCGCGCCCCCCTTCAGCCCGCGTGCGTGTGACCCCTCCCGGGGCGTTTCCGAGACCCCAGCTGTCTGGCCACACCTCGCCTTTGGCCGGCACCACTGGCCAGGGCGCCCACTCCCCCAGGTGAGCGCCCGCGGCGTTGCAGGCCCTGGAGAGGCGCCCACCCCCCGCCCCGGCCGGCCCCGGCACCTCAGCCCTCTCCTGCGGCTAGGAGAGGGCGGACACACCTGCGGGTGGAGGAGTTTATTGGACACTGTCCTCCCTGACAGGAGGGGGCCTGGCAGCGGGAGGGCACAGGGTGCCGGCCTGGGGAGAGAGAGGAGTGCGAGGGGGACGGAGGGGAGGCACCACGGAGAAGGTCTCCACCGGCGTTTCTGGCCGCGCCCCTCGCGAGTGTGGCCTGGCCGTGGGGGAGAGTCAGAGGCCAGAGTCCTCGCCACCCTCCGCCCCAGCTCCCCGTCCTCTGGCCAAGGCTGCTCTCAGCCTGGCTCCTGGGTGGACACCGGGACATCCAGACAGACTTAACCCTCCACCTCGCACCCAGGGAATGTCGGCACCTCCCAAGCCCTGGACTAACCAGGCACCGAGTGATGTGTCTCCTATGAGCCCCTCAAGACAGCTATAACAACAGTAGTAAAAATTAGTACTATTAGTAAAAATGAGTCGAGAGCCTTCTGTGTACCAGGGACTGCGGAAGCACTTCTCACAAGTCACTCCTCCCAAAAGCCCAGGAGGAGATACAGAACCATCTGTGGTCCCACATAGGGCTGGGTCATATGGCAATGGTTTGGAAGTTAACTTTTTGGAACTTAGAGTGCATCTGCTACATAGAGACGCTACTTTACATCAGCATTTCCCAAACTGGCCCATATAGGTGCTCCTTGAGAAAGGGACTTCTATAGGCAGCTGTCCCAGGCCCCTTTGGGGCAGTTCGAGGCTCATTAGCAAATAAAAACACTCTGTTCCTGCCCCAAGTTCTCCAGTAAGTAAACTTTTATAGCTTTGTTTAATCTAGTTATTTCCTGGAATGTATTTGACTTTAAGAGGACTTTTCCCCTGTAAAACGGATTTATATTCCTGCAAAATATATAAAATTAAGCTTGGTTAGGTTCCAAGGTCAACCCGTTAACACCCTTCAGTTGAGGTGTTTGTACCCAGGTGGCAATTAGACATATAAGGGATAACGGAACAGCCAGACCACATCTGAAGTGGAAGCTGTTTTCGTGGATAATTGTCCAAATTGTCCACAGTACCTTGGGCCCAATTGCGACTTCTCCACTCTCTCAAGACCCTTTCCCTCGCTCACCCCACTTGGTGGCTCTTTCTCCCTTTTTATTTCCTCCCCAGACACCACCTCCATCCAGCCTCTTCTCTTTCTCTCATCTCCTCCCTGCTTTGCTCATGCAGCCACAAGCCATAAAAGATGGCATAAGAGGGAGCGCGAGGGGGTGTGCTGCGGTATATACACGCGTGCATGCAGTTGCGTGCGGTGAAATTGGTCAGAGTCCAGCCCAGGGCAACATAACCAATCTCTATGTAAATCTATACATCAGAATCAACAGCAAAGATTTAGGATTATCCATAGTTGAAGAAGACCCTCCAGTCACCCTTCCACCTCCTCCTGCTCATCCTGTCCTGGTCCCTCTATGTCTGTTGACTAAAGTCCCTAGCAGCCCGGAGCGTCTTTCAGATGTATGAATTGTGCGTTTTTTCCTGCCTGGGAAGAGGTAGCTTGACTGTGGGTGACATGCAGTACCCTCCCTCTTCCACTGGCCCACGGGCACCACGGCTCCAATTCTACCTCGCCACTTGGGCTTGGTGGCTCTCTTTTTTGCAGGAAACAAGGTGAGCAAAGATGGGAGAAAGATAAAAAGGGCTGGTGGCACTGTCTGGGGAGGAAGTAAAAAGAGAGGGAACACCACCTTGTGGAGTGAGTGCTGGGGCGAGGAGGACCTGAAGAAGGAAAAAGTCGCTGCTAGGCCCAGCCTTTGCAGAGGAGTTTGGAGGCTCAAGGGATTTTTCTTTTCTTAGCTAGTTCTGTTCGTTAACTGGCTAGCAGTCGGGGCAGGGACAAGGTCCTCCCCTACAGACTGTCTGTACCTGTCACCCCATCACCTCACCCCCTATCTCCAATATTTCCAGTTTCCAGGACTGTCTTCCTTCTCTCAGAGCCTGCCCCCGCCCCCACCTCTGTTCATGTTGAGGAAGTTCCTTCCTCCCCGACCATGGGGAGTCATGGTGGTCCCAGCCCTTCTCCAACATAGGAACTGTTCAAGCTGCTCATATACTCACAAGCACCTCTGTAGGATTCTGTTTATGCTTATAAAGAGCAAGTGGGATCTTTGAGGGAGTTGCTTTAACATAGGACTACTTTTATGGCAAAAATAGTGCCTCCTTTTGGGCGCACCTGGGAGGACAGCACTTCCTGAGGCCACACCCCTCACATACACCATCTAATGTAACCCTCATGGCATCCCTGAGGAATGACTGTGAAAATCCCCGTTTCATTAACAAAGAAATTGAGACTCAGAGAGTTAAATGACTAGCCTAAGAGACAGCTGCAGAAGGCTCAGCAGCCAGGGTGAGGGAGGGGACCCAGTGGTTTAAGGAGGAATGGTTGGGCTGGACCAGCACTGGGGGAACCTTGCTAAGTCAAGTTGGTGAATAGTTAGCACTAGAAATGTGTTCAAGAAGAGAGGAGAGAGCCAGAGTAGAGGTATACGATTTCTTTTTAAAAGCAGGAAAAAAACACTTGGTCCTGGAGGATGTACATGGTGGTACAGTGGTTAAAGCGCTTGGCTGCTAACCAAAAGGTTGGTTGGCTCCAGAGGAGAAAGATGTGGCAGTCTGCTTCTGTAAAGATTTACAGCCTTGGAAGCCTCATGGGGCAGTTCTACTCTGTCGTATAGAGTCGCTATGAGTGGGTAGTGGGTTTGGTTGGGTTTGGAATGGCAAGGGCAATGCCTGGGGCAGACTCTAAGGAAATGCCTTTGATAAACTGGGCTGCAACCCCACCAGGAACAGTGCCAGCCCCAAAGGCTGGGGATGCTGGGAGGAGGCTATGGTTGGAACTTGAGCCTGCTCTCTGGGCTCTCAGTAGGCTTCTTTTGATTCACACAACATTTGAGGCTTACTTAAAGACCATGGACAACTGATACCCAGTTTATTTCTACATACATAATTGTAATTTGTAAGGAGAGAGATCCAGCAGTGGAGCGGTATAACCCTGCTATATTTGTTTTTCCAAATCCAAAGAGAAAGGAGCTGCTGGGGCAACTCTGTGCCATTGAAATACTACAAGTTTCCTGTGGCAGCTGCCGGAGGGGAAGGGAAAGTGTAGAAGGATCTTGACTACTTTGGGGAACATGCTGTGAACCCTCAAGCCCTTCATATTTCTGGAGAGTTGGTCTCCAAACTGGAATCCCCTTAACATGTGCTTCCTGGTGCTTCTACACTTTTGTACCTTCCCTGTAACCTGGGCTCCTGGCTGACGCAGGCCCCTACTCTCTCTGCCCAGCCCCAGAATCTGGGGGGCAAACTGGAGATAACCAAGCTCCTGAAAGATTTGGCTCTGGTTCCATGTGCAGTATTCTGGGAAACTAATGCACTGGGGCCGGACTCTTCAAGCCTCAGTAATTCACAAGTGGATTTGATCCCAGAAGGGATGGCTGATGGAGGCGGAGGAGGAGGTGGGAGAGGCGCCAGAGAGGAATGGAGGGGAAGGGTGTGGGGATGAGGCGCAATTCCAGGAGGAGATCTGAAGCTTCCTGGATACCGTTGCCAGAGTTAGCAAATAAAAACACAAGACGCCCAGTTAAATTCAAATACTAGATAAACAATGAATGCATTTTTGGTATACCAAAAACCAAAACCAAACCCAGTGCCGTCGATTCCGACTCATAGCTATCCTATAGTATAAGTATATCCCAAATATTGCATGGGATATAATGCATGCAATAGTTGTGACAAACATATACTAAAACAATATCCCTGGCTCATCTGAAATTCAAGTTTAACTGGGCATCCAGTATTTTATCTGGCAACCATATTCCTGGACCCTCCCAAGTCCTCCCTCTCTCATCTGATTCACCCTGCCACCAGATGACTTTTCTGGAAGCTGTGCTTTCATTCTGTTACTCTCAGTTCAAGACCCACCCCCCACCACCAGCTGCCACACCAAATGAAACCTCCTTATCTGAACGATCAATAGCCCCCCCAGCTCAGACCCTCCCTCACAACTAGTGTCCCCTGAACCCTCCTTTCCCCCCGCCTCAGCCCCTGTCTCCTGTGTTTTGACTCTTCTTGCCCCAGCCTCAAGCATCTGTCCATTCTGTGCTCCCTGCCGGCAACTCCCTCCACCTCCCTGATGTCTGTTTACATCCAGCCACCCTTCTTATGACATGGCTACTTGGTGCCTTGTGGATTTCATTACTGGTGCATATATGTGATTTTCAGCTAAGCTCACTCAGACCTTGGCTTCCTCAGGGCAGGGACCAGTCTCCTTCCTGACTCCTCAACAATGCCCAGCTCTAGTGTCCTTGGGGTGAGTGGGAAGGAGGATCCATTGGGTGACAGGAGGGGATCAAAGAGCAGAGGGGACAGAGAAGGAGGGCGTGGGCAGAAAAGAGAGGTAGACAGAGGAGGCTAGGGGGCAGGCAGGGTGGGGGCTCACTGGGCTGACTCCCCCACCCCAAGGATCACACTGAGCTTCTACTCTGGGGCTCAGGTCGGCCTCTCTGATCATGCCAGGAGAGGCCTGCTGGGAGAATGGATATTGCTGGGGCTCTCCTAACTGCCCCCTCCCCAGCTTGCCCAAGGTGTCCCCTTTCCTTTTTCATCAGGCCTTTGGGCTGGGAGGAGAAGCCCATTTCTTGGACTGGGACCTGGGTGATGAGGAACAGGGCAGGGGTGGCAGGAAAAGCCAAGAAGCAAAAAGAACAGTAGAAAAGAGAAGAGGGTGTGAGAGATGGGGGATGGAGGCTGGGCTGGGGGAGCACCTAGTGGGGAGAGCAATGTGAAGGAGCAGGTTAAAAGCAGTTGGACACCGGTAAATCGGTGCTAGCACCACCCTGTCCTAGGTGAAGCTAATTGGTTTGTTATCTTTACCCACCAAAGCATTTACTTTGGTTAGTCGCCCGATCCACAAACACTTTCGAGGAGATGACATTACCGAAAGGGAGGAACATCTGCATCAGCTCAGCGTCCCCAAACTCCTGGGGCAGATGGTAGATGAACAGGTTACAGCCCTCGGGCCCTGCGGTGAGGGGAGGGGATGGGGCGGGGGAGGAGGGGATGGCGGGGTAGGGGAAGAGAGAGACAGAGGAGAGGTGAGCGAGTTAGGCAGCGGCAGCAGGGAGGGGTAGGAGCAAGGTTAGGAGGGGGGGTCTCATCCAAGATTTGAGGGCGGCCCAGGAAGAATGGGGGGTGCTGAGCCCTGGTTCTGAGCTCTGGTCTCTGCTCTGCCCTCGGGCAAGTCACTGAACTTCTCTGTGCCTCAGTTGCCTGTTCTGCAAAACAGGTCTGCTAAGAGGGGGCTCTGGCAACTCTGGGGCTCCAGGGACAGAGCTGATGTGAGAATGGGGCAAATGTGCCAAGGTCATGACAAGGTGTGATAAGCCATGTCCTTGGAGATGGTGCTGAGGACAGAAAGGGACAGGCTGATCTGGGAAGGCCTGCCTGCATAGCTTCCCTCCTGCCTGGCCCCTGCTCAGGCAAGGGAGGGCAGAGGGGAAGGGAATCGCCCAGGCAGCCATGTCCTGGGCCAGGCAGGAGGGAAGGATCCCTTCAGCTTCCGGAAGACCCCAGCTTGGACTCTGGGGTCTGAAATCCCCAAGGGGTGGTACCTCAGCCATTCCTTCCAATCTGCCCCCAACAGTCCCCATCCCCTGCCCCGTACCTCAACCCAGCCCTTGTCTTAAGGGTCCAGATCGAAATTTATCATGCAGACTAGGTGTACAGGGATGACTTCACACCGAGGCTCAGGAATTAGCCAGGGCACCCGCGAGTCTCATTACATGAAAGGTTCACCAATTTCATTACAACAGCCGTGCCACTTCTATCACATGAACTGTGTGTCAAGGCGTGCTAGCACTTTATATGCATGCTAAGTCACTCAGTCCTTACAGCAACCCTGTGAGGTAAGTACGGTTGTCATCCCCACTTTACAGATGAGGAAAGTGAGGCCCAGAGAGGTTGAGTCACCTGCCCAAAGTCACGCACGCAGCTGGTAGAGGTGGAGCCAGAATACGAACCCAGGCCTCTTCCTCCATAATCCTCCTGTGTTCTCTTCTCTCTCTACCTATCCATCGTAACTGTCAACTCCCCTGAGCACTTGAGGTCTTTGGATTTCTGAAATTTCCAGATAGCTGAGGACTTTCATTTTCTTTTAAATTGTCAGAATATTCCAGAAGTCTTTCCAAGCTGCATTGCCTATTTCCTGCCATCTTAAAGAGAGTATGCCACATACAATATGACCTTTTAAAGCGACCGGCGGTCACCCCAATGACAGTTTCCAGTCTGTGGTGGATGTGAAAATGAACGCACTGCACTGTTCACAGTTGTGTAAGCGAGCCAAGCTTCTGAGCAGAGGCTGGTGGAACCCTAAGCATGGGCTTGAAAGTGAAGTCTGGAAGGTACCTATGTGGGCGGCTACGTGGCTTTCGTGGCCAGAGCCAGGTGTCTTGGTTCTCCTAGACCAGTAAGGCTGCCGGATAACCAAGTTCTGGAGAAAGTGCTCAGTCTCTGTGCCTTCTCCCTTCCTGAGCCTCCCACTCTCCTTCCTCCCTCCGTCTCCACCCCTTGAGGCTCACGGCCTACAGTGAAGACTCCTCTGACCACTAAGGCTGTGGTCTGAGCAGCTGACCTCCCGGGTCCTTGATTTTCACCCTGCCCTATCTGCCCATGCCTACAGATGTGCTGCCCCTCTCCCTGAACAGCTGTCTCCCAGGCGCTCTGCCAGCTGATAGAGCAAGCATGCTCCCACACCCACTTCCAGGAGTGCCTGGGACCGGGTCCCCATGCTCTGGTGACCCTCCTCTCACCCTTCCCCTCCATCCATGCCATGTCCTCACTGGCTGCATGCCCTGTGTACATGCCCCTTGATGGTGCCAGCTAGATGGGAGTCCTCTCAGGGCAGGAACCAGCTTTGAGGCCCAAGTGAAGTTGCACTTCCTCCAGGAGGCCCACCAGATACCCTTCCCACCCCTCCCCGAAAGCACCTCTGGCCTTTCCCTTCTGGTGCTCCCTGAGTCTGCCCTCCATATTCTGTGGCTTGGGGTTGTTTTTTTACTTTATGTCTGGAAGGTTTTTCCCTCCACCCAGACTGATGCTCACTCCCCAGGGGTAGGGGCATTTTCCTTTTCCTGCCTCCATTCTTCAGGGCTCCCTGACTGCTCCACACCAGGCTGACACCTGCCTTGAACTCAGGGCCTCACTCCGAGTTCACGTTCTGTAAGCTGCTTTACGTGGATGCTGTCTGTTCCTCCTCCAGCCGCTTGTCCCTCACCAGTGAGCCTATACTTCATCCTTCTTCCTTCAGCTGCCCCTAGGCCCTTACTGCATTCCCTCGTTCACAGATTCTAGAACACACAGATGGTGTAACTGGCAGGACTTTAGAGATCATCTGGTCCAGCCCAGCCTTCTGAGAAATGGTGAAACGGAGCTTCAGAGACAGAAAGTGACTAGCCCCAGACCACACTGCAGCCCTGACACAGCCAAGACTGGAGCCATCCCCGAGGGTAACCTAAGGAGCAGACAGCCTTGGAGAGGTTCTGGCAAGGAAAGTCCTCCCCAGCAACCAGTGTGACCTTGTATTTCACTGGCATTACACGGGGTGGGGGGTGAGCATAAAGTAGAGGCAGACTGTTGTCATAGCTGGAGGAATCCAGCCTTCTTTCTCCTCCTTGCCTCCTACAATGCTGCTGGACATGGCCTGAACTTGACTCAGGCTGGCTCCATCCCATATTCAGCCTGCCTCCCCTCCTCCAGGCTCAACTCATGCTTTGCAGCGGCCATGCCTTTGCTCTTGCTGTTCTCCCTACCTGGAATGCCTATCTCCCCACCTCCAGGTGCTGGAGACCTCCTTATCCTCCAAGGCCCACCAGAGCCTTCCCCAACAACCCCAGTGCCATGACCTGGCCCTTGTATACAGTGTGCTTGTGTAGGTGTCTGGGTTCACATCCTACCCTCCTCATCCCCTGCTCCCCTGGGGTGGCTCATCCCATCAGGGGGAATGGGGACAAGAGTGGGAGAGCTCCCCGAGGAGAGGCTGAGAGGGGGCCACACAGTCTGGTCTAGCAAGCAGGAGATGCAGAGGACTAGGTGTGAAAAGGAATTCAGAGCCAGCAGTAGGGGCTGTTGTGCATGTTGGTCAGGGCAGCATTGGCCTGCAGCTGCGTGTGTGCATGTATATGTGTGTGTATAGGGTGTTTAGAGACCCCTGAGCCACAGGCCAGAGCGATGCAGGGAGCTGACTACAGGATGAGGGTGGGTCAACTAGAAGCCAGTGAGGGCAACAGTAGTAGGGTGTGGAGGCACAGCTCTCTGAGGCTCTGAGCTGACTGATGTGGGGCTGGAAGGCTTGGGCAGTGGAGGAGGGCAAGGCAGAGCAGGCTCCAGGGCCACAGCCCAGTGGGGAGTCCTCTGGTGAAGCAGGATCAGTGGGCCCTACTCTGCACCCATGTGGGTTCCTGTAGCTCAGCTCTGCTGGGCCTGGGGAGGTCTGATGGCACAGGTCTCAGGACCTGCTGAATGCATGCATGCAAACTGGGGGGCTGTACCTCATGTGCCGCTGTGGAGTGGGTGACAAGTGGGTGAAGGAAGGGCTGCATGCACAGAGAGAAATCCACAGAGGATTCCTAAATGGAGTTCAAACGGCGGACTTGGGCTAGTGCAAGTCTCGCACCCCTCTAGGGAACCATCGTCATTATCCTCATTTTACAGATGAGGTCTCTAAGGCTGAGAGGGCTGAGGTGACTTTTCCAGGATCACATGGGGAGAAGATAGGAGAGCTGGAGTCAGGCTCAGGTGGGGTGGCTCCAAAGCCCAGGTTCTCAGCACTCCAAGTTCTGTGGCCTGTGCGCAACCTATCTGGTCGAAGAGGTAGACCAGCAGGCCCCAAGGTCCTTTCCGGGACTAACTTACAGTCTATAGCTCCAGGATGGTCTGCTACAGGGGCTGCAAGGCAGGCATCTGGAGCTACTGAACCTCCCTAGCCACGTGGGCTGCTGGGGGAGATGCAGTGGTCTTGCTGCCACGGAGACCCTTCTCATGGGGGTGGAAGGGCAGGAACCTTGTTAGCGTTCCTGCCCACTCACACTGAGCTTTCTGTGGGCAGGTCTGTGAACCCTGAGGGTGGCTTGTGTATCCAGCCTTCTGCCCTCCTGCTCACGTGGGTCTCTAGGCTCTGGGGTGGGAGAACACTGAGCATCAGGGTCTCCATGATGTCCCTGCCACCCCGAGACCCATTGGTCTGCCTGCCCTGCCCACACCAGGGACTTTCCAGGAACCTCTTCTTCCACTGGGGCCTGCACTGGGGCACTCCCATGCCCTCACCTCTACCCAGCAGCCTCTCCTGGTCACCCTAAGGGGACAGCTTCTCTTGTCAGGATGATGACTAGTGCTCCTACCCCCACCCCCAGCCGTGAGCATTCAGACCTCTCCCCTTTCTTTCCTCTGGCCAAATCCTGCCCATCAGGGGAGGGGGTGTTCTTGGACCGTGTCTCCCCCAGGGCCCCACCTTCTGGCCATCCTAGTCCGTGCACCTTTCCCTTCTCAAAGCCCACAGCCGTCAGAGCTGGTACCATGAAATCCACCACATTCTTGGAGTCTCGTCTCTCTCCCAGCGATGCTGTCAGCTCCCTGGGCACAAGGTGAGGGGAGCTTGGAGTAAGACACCCATGGATGGGCCTCTATTTCCCATAGGAACTCCCTTGGGCAGGGACAAGGCCTCCACTGGCAAACACACACCTAACCTGCTAGATTCTGTGAAGGGCTGGTTGAAGGCTTTGAACAGAAAGGAACACACCCAACTGAGAGATTGGTATCTGTGCTCTGTATCATGGTCAGTGACAAGTGGTGGAGGGGAGTGGGGAGGGGCCGTGTGTGACCCTGCGGCCCTGAGGGCCCTCAGCCCACGCCCCACCCCAGGGCTGGCCACTGCTCTGGTTAGCAGAGCCACCCACAACACAAGCACCTCCGTGCTGGGCCAGAGAGCATGCTGCATCTCACAGCCCTCCTAGATATAACACACAGCGTGGTCATCCTTTAGCCGAAATGCCTGAGCCAAAGGCCAGGTGAGCAGCCTGTTAGGGGGGTGGGGGTGGGGAGGGCTGGGAGCCCCAGCTTGCAGACTCACCTTCTCTCTGCTGCTGCGGGATCATTGGAGGTGGCTGAGGAAAGGCCTGGCTTATCTGACCATAGGCAGCAGGGTAGGCGGCTGCTGGAGGGCCAAAGACAAGAGGCAAGAGCAAGAGAGGGTGACAGTGACATGGAGAGAGAGATAGGGAGGAGGCAGGAAGAAAGAGAGAGGTTTCAGTGCTGGGCAGTGAAAGCAGATCAGACAAAAGTGCATTTCAGCGCAGCCACTTAAGATCAAGCCAGCCTTTCAGTTTTCTGTACTAATGAAGGAGAAGCAACAGAGTGAAGACAAAGAGTGTGTGTTTGCATGTGTGTGCAAGCCTGCACGTGTGTGTGCCCACATGTGTATGCACATGTATGTGTGGAGAGGGGAGGCAAGTTTAATCTGAAACAAGGGACAATCCAGCCACAGATGTATAATCCACAGTGACGGATAATCAAAATCATCAAAGTGCCTTGGACAAGATGGCTGTCCCCTTCTGTGAACCATGATGACTTGGATTGTGCCTGGTTTGGGAGGCGGAAACCACCCAAGGGGTGAGCTTGGCCTCTGGGGAGCCTGCAAGGGGGTGGCCCCAGAAGCAGAGGACTGAGTCAAACAAACCTGATGCTATCTGTATTCAACTGGGAATGGTCAGAGGTGGGACATGAATGGGCAGCTCCCTCCCTAGCCTGACCTGGTACCCAAATGGGCAGGACCTGAGGTCAGAGCTGGGGGGCTGGAAAGCTGAGAGCCAGTTTCTACCCAAAGACCCCGCATTGACAGGCAGCCTGTGACCCTCAGGGTGACATTGCTGTCTGTTCTAAGCACAGCAAGGAGGGACCTGGCCTGGTCAGACAGCAGGGCACTAGCTGGGTGGAGATTATTATGGTATATTCCCCAGCCCAGGGTGTAAGTTGGTTGAAAGCTTGCCTTGGGGTCATGATAATGGTTTGTCACCTCCCAGTCAGTGAGCAAGGCTACCTGCTCACCCAGGGCTGCCCTTCTTACCTCTTACTTTTTCTGCCTCTGGCTGCTGTCCTCCACCTCTTCCTCATTTCCTGTCATCCTTGCCCACCCCACACTGCTGCCTGTGTATGGCTGGGGGTGCGGCTGCTTCCTTTCCAGGGTCTCTCCCTCCCTGAAACCCGGGATCTACACTTCCTGGGGCAGTGACTGTGAGCTGCAGTGGGCAGCACCCCAGGTCTGCCTTCACCCCCAATGCTGCTGTGCCACTTGGTGCTCCTGGGTGAACCATGGGGCATCATGAGGACGGGACATATAGCTGCAAAGTTAAGTGACTGTACAGCAAGGCCATGCGTCTGAAGTCCTGACCCCCCACCACTGCGAGGGCACCCTGCCACCTTGGGTAAACGTGACTCAAAGGCGAGGGGGCGTGCAGAGAGGGTCTCTGCCAGTACAGCCCTTCCTTCCACCACAGTTCCCCATCACTCCCACCTTCCCTCTCCCCTCCCCCTGCAGTGCTGGGCCCAGGCCCAGGGGTGGGAGAGGGCACTGGTGTCACGGCATGGGGAGATAGACATGGCAGGGGAAGAGCCATGTGAGACTCGTGGATACTAACGACCTGCATACTGCTGCACTCCGGCGTAGGCCTGCTGCAGGGGGTCCGCCGCCGTGGGGCTCTGTGCTGCAAGGACACAGGGAACAGAGGTCAGCGGTGCCTGCCCAACCCAGCCCCCCCGCCACCATGTCCATGGGTGCATCGCCCTTCCCAGCCTCCATGGAGTCTGCCCTGGGGCAGGGTGTCTGCCACGGGAACCCAGAGCACCTGGACCCTCTCTGTACCCCCTTCTCCAGCTGGGCCCCTCAGTAGGGTGGACTGTTGTCTGCTCTGGCTGGGCCTAGATGGGGGGTGGTTCATGCAGAAGACTGTGAAGGGTAAGGAGAAGGTGCCAGAGAAGGCGCAAGCATAAGGGACCATGCCCTAGAGAAAGGCTGCAGGAAAGTGGGTGAGGGAGCCTGGAGGCTGTCAGGAGGGTGGGCTCATCCTCACTGACCCTTGGCAGTGTCAGGGGCAGTGAATGACAGGACAGCCTGCAGATCCTGGCTGAGTGAAAGAAGAGGCACAGGGAGACCTCATCCCCCTATCCAGCCTCTCCTGCTCAGACGAAGGGGCCTTCCTCATTCTTAGGCCATTTGTGCAGGCATGGAGGTTTTCTACTCCCAGACAGGGCTGACGATCACAGCAGGGACTGGCCACACAAGTGACATCTGCTCAGACTGTATAACACAATCCGACCTTCCTCCTATTTTCTAATCTTGACTCGCATGTCTACTGCTCAGGGCAAGGGGCAGACCCTTGGGCTGACACTTTGGCAAGAAACTCGGGGAAGCAGAACTGGGGAAAAGGCTCAGTTCACTTCTGTTGTCTTTGGTGTGCAGGTGCTATGGACAAAAGCCTGGAGCCTGGACCAGCACTGACCAAGCCAGGATGACTGCAGTGGCACTGGTGACTAAAGGAGGTGGGTGGGGACAGGTGCTTACCCACAGGGAGGCACCAGGTCCAATATCGTTGGGGCAAACTGGATAACACAGGGAGGTGGGAAGGAAACCACCTTGGCATATCTGCCTGGCTCTCCAGGCCAGCCAGACTGGCAGGGCTGTGCCAGGCTTTGGAGCTTTAGATGAGGAAGAATTCCCAAAGGTCCCTTCTGCGTTCTTGTTCCTGGATTTCTCAGTAAATGTCCATTAGAACAATAGCACCTGGGCCTCAGGGGAGCCAAGAGAAAAGGGATGTGTATCATCCCCCCAGACCAGTGGGGATGGCTGATTTTGTATTCCCTAGGAACTGGGACGCAGCAAGGTGCTGGGCCCAGGAGGATACTGCTCAGAAGCAGAGAGCTGAAAATGAGCCCCTTCCTGCTTAGGGCTGTCCCAGTCCAAAACCCGGTCCCTGTATTTCCCCCATGGTGGAGCCAGGAGCTCCCAGAAATGGTGAGGTAGTGGTGGGGCTTGGTTGCGGGGTCCCCTCCTCCTCCTGCTTCCCCCTCCCTTGTACTCCCTCTCCCCATCTCCCCGACACCGCCTCTCTGAAGGCATGGCTATATCTGGGTTGTCCTTTTGGTCTCCCCAGCCGCTCCCCACACACAGACTTTATGCAAACTAGAAAAAGGTGCCCTTTACTCTGGGCACACAGTTTGAAGCCCTCATGCAGCCATAACCTGCAGAACTTAGATGGCAGCCCCACCCACCGCAGTACCAGGAACTTAGTAAGTGCTCAGCAAACACCTGTGATCCAAGGAAGGAATGACAGTTTTCTCTTGGTCTTTAACGTCTTAGAGAGCCACCCCTCCCAGGTGATACGTGGCAGTAGAGGTCATACTGTGTGCCTCAAACATGATCCCTATGAGCACAAGGGGAGAACGCAGAGGCTACCTGAGGCTAGGAAGTGAAGAGAAGCCTTTCTGAAGCCTCTCTCTACTTCTCTGCTTAACGACCTCCATTAGTAACTGCCAAAGAGTGAACATTTTGAAGGATCTCGCTCATTACAGCGGCTCCAAACTCTGCATTTAAAGATGGTAAATTAATTTTTTTAATGTACTACTTTTCTCCTTTCCTTCCCTCCATCCCCCCTCCTACTTTGGCAGGGAATTGTTTATGGGATGTGGCAGATTGTTAGAAATAGGGGAAAGAAACATTTCCAAATTCCATGAGGGAAATAGCTCACAGATGCTGGTGGGGGTGGGGAAGGAACAGGTTTGTCAAGATTCACGGATCCAGATGGGCTTGTGGGCAGACAGAAGCAGGGAATGAAGCCACCCAGATGTGCTGGGGACTCCATCTCCCAGCCCAGGAGCCTGAGAATGACAGGGTTTCTCCCCTCTCCAACTTGCTAAGCCCCTCATCTGTTGCCCCCACCAGCCTGAAGTCTTCATCTTGAAACAGCACTCCAGGTCTTCAGCCTGAGGACCTCACTTTCTAGGCTTCTCTGGCCCCTCCTCTGTGAACTGTGGCCGAAAGTGTTGACTAAGCACTGGGAGGAGATCAAGGACAACTCCAAGTTCAGAGTCAAGAAGTTCTCCTTCTCTGCTTCCCTCTAGTACAGTGGCCCTCCACGTTGCTGCTGGTGAAGCTTTTAAATACAATGATGTCCGGGCTTCACTGTCGACACTGAAATCAGAATATCTGAGCTTCTGTGGTTTTATTAAGCCCTACAGTGGGTTCCAACAGGCAGCCAGACTGGGGAGCCCTAATGTGCCCCTCCTGCTGACCCGACCCAGGCTGGCCTCCTCTGCCCCAAGCTGACCACCCTCCTTACCACTGCCCACCCTGCCAGGCAGACCCCTTCCTCCCTCTGCACCTCTAGGACAATCCTTGTTCCACAGGAGTGGGCTCCCCATTCAGCCTCACCTCTCCAATTCCTACCCATGCATTTAAGTCCAGTCTGAGCCTCCTCCTCTGGAAGTCTTTTTGGGCTTCTTCAGCCTACAGAGGACTCCTCCTTAATTTGAATTTTTAGCATTTAAAATCTGAGAACCTTCACTCTTGATCAGACTTCATTTTGCCTATCGTCTTGTTATTCCTTAGATGTATATCAGGTTCCCAACTAGACTGTGGCCTCCTGGAGGATAGGCCCTTGTCCTGCCCTCCTTCTGGGATCCCTCTTGCATCCAGCACAGGCTGGCCACTTACTAATGCTTAGGGGAACTCCACAACCTTGTCCTTTGCTCTCCGGGAAAGAGGGCTGCACTCTTCACATCTAAATTACATTGCCCCTCCCTAATCTACTTCATAAGGAGCCCTGGTGGTACAACAGTTAAGTGTTCAGTTGCTAATCAAAAGGTTGGCAGTTCCAACATACCTAGTGGCTCCATGGGAAAAAGACCTGGCAATCTGCTGCCATAAAGATTCAGCCTAGAAAACCCTACAGAGCAATTCTGTACTTGAAAATAGACTCAACAACACCTAATAACAACAGTCTGCTCTATGGCTTTGCACTCAGTGTCCCTGCCCGGATGTCAGTCCATCCCCCAGGCCTGAGGAAGTGCTGAGTTGGAAAGGAACAAAGCCAGTCAGGAACAGGCCTCCCAGATCTTCCAGGGTGCTAGACTACGCTGACTGCTCATAGGAAGTGGGCAAACCCAAGAGCTGTCTGAATAGCTGGCGTGCTGTCCAAGGTCCTAACCAGGGTTTTGTATGCACCAAGGTACCAGACTGGTATTACTAGCCAGACTGCCAATCCATATACGTCTATTTCCTTCCCAAAACAGTCTTTTCCAGCTTCACCCTAAATCTGATCATTATTTTAGTTTCTATTTCCTCACTGGAAACCCTGGTGGCATAGTGGTTAAGTGCTATGGCTGCTAACCAAAAGGTCGGCAGTTCGAATCCACCAGGTGCTCCTTGGAAACTCTATGGGGCAGTTCTACTCTGTCTTATACGGTCGCTATGAGTCGGAATCAACTCGATGGCAGTGGGTTTGGTTATTTCCTCAGTTCTTATGGGACAAACTCATGCTCAAATAAATTTGCAGTTAATAGTCTCTCTATAAGGCGTCCTGGTGGTGTAGTGGTTAAAGCTCTTGGCTGCTAACTGAAAGGTTCAAGGTTCGAACCCACCAGCTGTTCTGGGGGAGAAAGATGTGGCCGTCGGCTTCCGTAAAGATGACAGCCTTAGAAACCCCATGGGGCAGTTCTACTCTGTTCTATAGGGTCACTATGAGTTGGAATTGACTTGACTGCAACGGGTTTGGTTTTTTTTTTTTTTTTCCTTTGGGTGGCACAAATGGTTGAGTGCTTAACTACTAGCCAAAAGGTTTGTGGTTTGAACCCAGAGGCACCACGGAAGACAGGCCAGTGATCTGCTTCCAAAAGGTCATATCCTGGAAAACCCTATAGAGCAGTTCTACTCTGCACACACGGGGTCACTATGAGTCGGAATTGACTCAACAGCATCTAACAACAACAAAGGTAACAGTCTCTCTTTCTCTTTGAAGGAGCCCCAGGAATGGGGTTCTTCTTCACCAATCAGACTGACACCTCCCATAGGGTGGGATTTTGGTCTCTTCTTTTCCACCATGGGCTCTCTGAGGGAGCACAGGAGGCTGGCTTACTCTGATCACATTTGGGGTTCCTCCAAGGAATAGAGAGTAGGCAGGAGCCACACCTTCCCTGTTTAACAGCAAGGGCAGGGACAGAGTGGATGAGGACTGTGCTGCATGGGGAGGGGCTGCCAACGTGCTTACCTGGGTAGGGGTGGATGCCATTGGCAAACACAGCTTCCGCAGTAGGCTGCCCATTGGCCTGTGGTGGGAGGCCAGTGAAGCCATTCACCCCAATGGGGGATGGGATGCTAGGCACGGCTGGTGCAGTGATGCCCGGAGGGGTGCTGCCACCTGGTTTCAGGGGTGGAGGAATAGGGGAGGCAAGCAGAGCAAAGGTGAGGAAGGATACTCTATGAAGCTCCACCCTCCTGTCCCAAGCACCAGGGGATAGACTTGGACCTCACACAAGCTCAGTTTTATCTGTGAACCATGCCTCTAGTTATCTTCCTGCTTGGAGTGACTTTACCCATCCCAACTGTATCCATAATTTAAGGCAGAGTCCAAGGGCCACCTACCCCATGAAGACTTCCTTGCCCACTGATCATTCATCCTTAATGCTTTGACCACGCTTAGTCCTCCTTCAGTATTTTTTCCAGTCAGTGGCTCTTGCTCACTCTAGCTAAGTCAGGGTAGGCTAGTCCTTGTTTAGCCACCAAGGGGTTTCTAAGTTGCTGGTTCAACTCTCTTATCTAGATCACTGAGGAGCTGATCTACCTCCCCAGGAAAGAGTTTTGCTCCTCAGGTGGAAGCAGTCTTAATTCTCTTAATTCTAGCATCCCTTGTGCTTAGGGAGAGAGGTCACTGGAAGGTCAGAGTCAGCCCTATCTCACCCACAAAGTAGAGACCTTGGCCTCCTCCAGCTGAGGGAATGGTGGTGATGCAATGGTGGCGAGGTTAAAGTTGGGGTCGTATGACCATACCCTGTCCTCTCCATATGCCAGGATGGAATGCTGATGGCACTGAGACCTCGGTCTGGATAGGGCCTTCCTCTTTATGTAGGAAGCAGACTCTCTCTGTGGATGAAGACCTGGGGTGGCCCACTCCCTGAGCTCATGAGTTCCCTGAGGTTGGGCACCAGAGCTACAGCGTAGTGCACAAGTTGCACCCAGCTATGATATGGTCTTTTGTGGCTCTAGCTGGGAAGGGAACAAGGATCCCAGTGGCCAGATCCTGGGTGTAGGAAGGCTGCTGGTATGGCCTGGGCACAGAAAACCAAGGAAGCTTGGTGAATGTGGGCCTTAGGTGTTGGCCCAGCCCCTGGGACTAGACTATAGTCTCTCAAGTTTGACACTATTGATGTTTGGAACAGGATAATTCTTTGTTGTTGGGGACTGTCCTGTTCATTGTAGGATGTTTAGCAGTATCCTTGTCCTCTATCCACTAGATTACAGTAGCATACCCTCCTTCAGTTGTAAAAACTAAAAGTGTCTTCAGGCATTGCCAGATGTCCCTTAGGGGGCAGGGGGAGGTTGCCCCTGGTTGAGAATCACTGGACTGAATAACAGCAAAGATCCAATCAGAAATACGCTTTGTGAGCTGGGCTGTTTTCAACCTTCCTGTCCTTTGATAACTCTTGTGGTTTTCTCTAGCTTGTAAGGCTGCCTTGGACAAAGCCAGTGGGTCTAGGCTGAGTTAAAAGTAAATGAAAAAACAAAAGAAGGGGGGAGAGGAGGGCTTCTTCTGTGCTTGAGCCATGGACTGAACAAGGACACAGAATGGGCAGGGGTCTTCTCCCTGAAGATCTCGAAGAGGGATATTTTCATTTCAATTTCTTTCCAGATATCTATTGTTAATAGAGATCGAGATGAATTGTTCCCTAACATGGCTAAACAACGTGAGTGAAATTCTCAGCACTCTGAAATCATGTCATGGGCTTCATGGAGCCCACTGGGTCCCATCTCCCCTGTGTCCCCAGGGATTAGAACATTTATGAGATAAACTGTCAGAGGGCCAGGACTGCTTGGGCCCAGACACCATGTGCTCTTGCAACCAGACGGTCCCACTGGCAGCCCAAACTGACCCAAAAAAAGGCCCAGCTCAGGCCCAGCCACTCTCAGGCAGGCCCTGTGTTGGTACCTGTCAGCTCACCTGAGGTTGGGGTCATGGGTGCGGCTGCCAGGCCGTTCATGTTGAGGGCTGCCATCTGCTGCATCTGGGCGGCGGCGAAGGCAGCCATGGGGTTCAGGTAGCCACCCTGAGCCACTGAGGCCATGAGGGCTGCTTGCTGCTGCATCAGCTGGGGCAGAGGAAGTGGAAAAAATATCACGTGCTTCCAAGAGAACAGCCCTCCCCACCAGGGGCTCAGCTCCTGGAGACCAGCCTCCCAGGCCCTAAACTCCTGGGAGCCTGGCCATGTCTCCCTGCCCCCACCTCCACAAAGCCCTGGTGCCTCCCCTATCCCTGCCCGTTAGTCCTCAATGGCTATTAGAGAACACCTCCTTGTAGACGACTGTATTCAAAAACAATGGTCCCTGGGGTCTTGGAACTCTAGTGTTAGAGGAGGCAGGGAGAGAGGGGCAGATTCCACGGACGCTGGTCAGCCTTGTGTGAGGCCTGCCGTGTGCAGGGATGCCACACCCAGAGTACTTCGGACATACTGGGTGAGCCTCTGTAGAATTAACTTGGCATGGATTTCTGACCGAAGCAGTCCTAACCTGGAGCTTTGCTGGGCAGAAGCGACAGGAGACTCATGAAATAGAACCCCTGGCACCCCTGGTGTCCTCACAAAAGTGAGTAGAGGCTGAGGAGGTTGTTGGAACTGGCCAAGTCTGGACACTGCTGAAGAAGTGAGGTGAGTTTGCATTTTTAGAACCAGAGCTCAGGTCTAGCACAGGGCCATCCCCACGGGTGTTGTGGATACAATTCTGGGAGGCAGCTTAGGTGAGATGCTGGCAGAGTGGGCTCCAATGTCAAGAAAGGAGATGGCGGGTCAGAGCCCTAAGGCGGGGCCTGGGGAACCTCAGGGGCAGTGTGAGTAGTAAAGGTTTTGGGGCTCCTCACAAGACTGCAGCCAGAAGTGACCAGAAGGCCTGATAACACCCTTCAGCCAGTGGGGGAGGGGTGCTGGCAAAAGAACACCTGACCTCCCCATCAGCCTTTCTAGGGTTCAGCACTGATTTGGCTCAGGGTGTGGGGTGCTCAGGGTAACCAACCTTTCTGCCAACACCCAGAGGACTTCCATCCAGTTTTCTCCCCTTCTTAATAACCAGGACAGCAGCCCACCTCCTCCAGCCACCCTGGACTGGTCTAGCCTCTGCAACCCCCCTCACCTTCACTTCCTAGGCTCATTCCTGCCCCCCCTCCCCCAGCACTTTCTGCACTGGGAATAGCACTTCCCTGGCAGCACCCCTTGGGTGCAGCTAGATCTCCCAGTTCCTAGGGGCTCCCAGGGGTGTGGCTTGAGGACTGCTGCCCCTCCCGCCTGACTGCCCCCGTGGTGTCCACACTTACTGCCTGCGCGTAGGCACCATAGGCCCCGAAAGGGATGGCCATGGGGTTGAACATGCCCATCTGGCCAGCCATCTGCTGCATTCGTCGCATCGTGCGCTCCTTGTCAGTGTCGGCGAACTTGACCACCAGACTGGACGAGGCTCCCTGTGGCCAGGATGGCACGTGAGGCCTAGCACCCCTGGTCACCCAGCCCCCAGCTGTGGGTGCCCCAGGCCAGGGCCACTCAGCCCAATCTGCAGAGGGCTAAGGGGCGGGGGGATGAATAGTCATCGGTACCCGCCCAGGAATGTGGGAATCTTAGCCCCATGACGGGCGTTTTCAATCTGTGTGACCTCGGGCCAGTTCTTTAACATCTCTGGGCCTCAGGGTCCTTGTCTGAGAAATGGGGGTACAGGCAGTGAGGTCCTGTTTCCTGGGAGGCTGTGAGCGTGGCCAGCGCTTAGTACTGCGTGTAGTGTACCGCGGGAGGGCGGACAGGGCCCGGCAGGTGTGGGGCATCTCCGTCCAGCTGCCACCCCCGCCCCCGCCCAGGGGGTCGCACTCACCGGCATGGTCTGGCTGCCGTGTAGAGCGTTGATGGCTGCTTGCGCCTCAGCGTGAGAGGAGTACTTCACAAAAGCGCACCCTGGGGGGACAGGAGAGGCTGAGCCAAGGCCCATAGGAAGGCCAGATGAGAGAGCAGGAGAGAGAGGCGAGGACAGGAAGGGAGAGAGGGAGCATCCCAGATGACAACCGAATGGGAGAGACAAGGAGATTGAGAGAGACACCAAGAAACAGAGACAGAGAGCAACACAGGGATAGAGACAGAAGGACCTGGACGGGCCCGGAGACTTGGAAGTACTCTTAAAAAAAAAAAAAAAAAAGCCTCCCCTTATCCCAGGCTCCTGGGTCAGGTGGGCTGACGGCGGCCTCGCCCCGCCCCGCCCCGCCCCGCCCCGCCCCGCCACCACGCACCCTTGCTGTTGCCGTCTGGCCCACGCAGGATGGTGCACTCCTCAATGTTCCCGAAGGCCTCGAAGAGACGACGCACGTCGTCCTCGGACTGCTGCTTGTTGAGCATACCCACGAAGAGTTTTCTATCTTCTAGAACAAAATTAGGAGATGCTTACCCGGGCCAGGGACCCGGCGGCGCGGGTCGGACTCGGGGGAGGAGCGCAAGGCCAGAGGGGAGCCGCGGGGAGAGGGAGAGCTGGGGAGGGGCGGGGGACAGCGGGAGGCGGAAGGGCTACAGGAAGGGGGAGAGGCAGGGAGAGGAGGGCAGAGCCAGAGTGGAAGGGAGGGAGGACGGGTTGGGTCGAGAGGGAGCCTCCTCCTGTCCCGAGAGCACCCTGAGCAGAGCCCTCGTACGGCCGCTAGCCTGGTGCGTACAGATGGGGCGGCGGGCGTGTACTGCTCCGGGCAACCTTTGGTTCCTTTCGTCACTCCTGGAACACACACTAGCCGCCTCAGCCACCTTTCCCCACAGGTCCCAGGGTTAGCTCACCACCAATGAATCTGCCACCCAGGGCCTTTGCATATGCTGTTTGCGCTCGCTGGAGCGTCTCCCGTTCACCGCGCGCGCAGACACACACACACACATCACACACATCACAAAGCTGACTTCTCTTCCTCTAGGTCTCAGCTTATATATTACCTCACCGAGTCCCCTCCATCCTCCTCGCCCAACTCTGTCCTCCACCATGGTGTCCTCCAAGGCCTGACTTCCGAAGGACAATTGTTTACTGCTTTGCCTGTGTAGTTGGTCTCTGTCTAAAGCCCACCTCTCATGTAGGGTTCCTGGGGGAAGGGACCAGGTGCCCCTGTTGAAGCAGCAGTGCCTGGCACATAGTAGGCCCACAATACAGAGCTGTGGAATGAATGAAGTGTGTGTGAATGAATGCCTTGTGCTGTGCCCAAGGGCAACCTTCTTTCTGTCTCACATGTTTTTACCTCCGTGTGCATATGCCTTCCTTAGTCTGGCCCTTACTCATGCTGCAAAATTTAGCCAGGGCACTTTTGGGGAGCCTCTTCCTGAAGGCTGAGCACCCTTAGCAGCCAGCACACACCCCAGCTCCAGGCTCTGTGATGAGGATCAGGTGGCTTGTCGATCCCACTTAACTGTGTGCTCAGGGTGTCAGGGATCACACTGGATTTTGTAGATCTGTGGCTGCTTGTACTTTCACAAATGACTGCAAAAAGTTCTCTTCAATGTGACTTTCATTCTTCCCACCCACAGAGATGGGGTGACGTTCCTGCCCCTTAAATTTGAGGAAGTTATGCCAGAATTCCCCCGTTGCCATCCAGTTGATTCTGATTCCGTGTCATAGAGACTCCATAGGAAAGAGTAGAACTGCCCCCATGGGGCCAGACTTCCCAGGCTAGGTCATAACAGGGATCGCTTCCACCTGACTCTCTCTTTGGAGGATGCTTGCTCTGCAGAGGAGTCCCTGGGTGGTGCAAATGGCTGCTAACAAAGGTGCCTTGGAAGAAAGGCCTGGCAATCTAAGTCCGAAAAATCAGCCACTGAAAGCCCTATGGAACACAGTTCTCCACCACTGTCAGGCTTCAGCAAAGCTCTGGAGCCCGGAGCCCCACTGGCTGCTCTGCCGGCTTCCTGGGCTGTGGCAGGCCCTGGGGCACACCCTCATCCCACTTCCAGGGTCTCAGACAAGGCCCATCTGGCTCTCCAAGTTCTCAGGTGGGGAGCAGCGACCGGGAAACCAAGAGAAAGGAAGACAGAGTGGGAGAGGGTGGGGTGAGGCTGAGGAGGGATAGGAGGAAGTCCAGCTCGGGGCAGAAAGGGAGAGGGAAAGGGAGGGAGACAGAGGAACAAGAATTAGAAACAAAAGACCAAGAGCAGAGGGGTGAACAGAAGGAGAGGACAGAGACAGGAGAGGGAGAGTGCAGGGAGGGGAGCCCTCACGTCTGACTCCCAGGAGCAGCATTTTACTTTAAGTGAAATGGGAGCTTTGAAAGCATGGTGAAGTAATTTAAACTCTTCTCTCCAGGCTGGGCCCAGTGCTTCCCCTCACCCTACCCCCTCACCCCCAGGGCCTTTTAAAGGCTCCATTTACAGGGGATTTCTAGAAAGACAAAGAAGTGAAAAAGTCTCCCTAGCTAATCCCAGGCCCTCCTGCTTAAAAATTCCCTTTCCTCCTTTGGAAAGAGAAAGGAATGGTAGAGAAGGCCCCTCCTCTGCCTGCACCTGATTTAAATGCTGGGACCACAGCTTGGCGCCTTCTCTTCTTCTGGCGTCTGAATATATTCCTTTATTATCATTATGACAGCTTTCTGATTGCATTAAAATTCATCTGCACGTGCCTTTCTCTCCAGCCACTTCCTTTTGCCAGGTTTTTTCTTCCCCCCTCCCCCAATTCCTTCTCCCCTACTCCTGAAATCTTCTTTTACTGGGCAGTTCTCGGTTCTAGGCTTGAGCCCCTCCTTTTGGGGGCCTTTGTAAATGTGCAGGGGGCCAGGCTCCCCCTCTTTCTGCCCATCCTGATTTCCCCAGGGACCTACGGCCAATCTTACCTTTCCGGAAGGCTGCAAGAAACCAAAGAAACCTGGCTCTAGACTCACTTCCTCCAGCAAGTATTCTTGCATTGACTCCACCTAACTCAAATGTCTTTTTTTTTCTAGAATGCTCAGATGTGTCCAGTTTGCACTCTTTTCATTCCATTTGGGTTTTGTTACTGTGTGAGCATGTTTAAGGCTTGTCTTCCAGACCAGAGGCTGGCAAGACACTGAATAGGTGAGCAGATCTCTTCCCTTCTGGCCAGGCCCACTGGCTCACACTCAAGGCCCCCTGCCATCCAGCACCTCGTTTTTTTAGGTTTATAAAATGGGCATAAGCTAGGCCTTCTTCGCGTGATGGGAGTCCCTGGGTGGCACAAACAGCTGAGCATTCAGCTACTAACCAAAATGATTGGTGGTTCAAACCCAGAGGTGCCTCAGAAGAAAGGCCTGGCAATCTGCTTCTTGAAAACTCTATGGAGCAGCTCTATTCTGCAATACTTATAGGGTCACCGTGAGTCAGAATCAACTCAGTGGCCACAGGTGTGGTGGTTGCTAAGATTCCAAAAGAAGTTGCAGGGACAGTGTCAGGCCAGCAGTAATGACAATAGCTATCATTATCATTACTTGGGTTTTTCCATCTAGCAGGAAGAGGAAACGGAGTGCCACTTCCCATTGGTTTGCCCTGCGCTGATTTGGTGAGGTGGGCCACCCCTGGTGTGAGGGAACCATGTTCATGTAGTCAGTCAACAACCGCTCCATGAGCACCTTCTCTGGGCCAAACACCAACAGCCAAAAGTGGGATCTGGTTGCTGGAGCTGACATCTACACAAGACACAGATGTTCCGCAGTAAATAAATCTCCCAACAAGACAAAGGCCAGCATGGCTGCCATGTGGTGGCCCCCAGAACTGGCGTGCCCTCATCAGAGGGAACCAGGCTTGCAGACTGGCAGAGCTGGGCAGGACTGGCAGGCTTCCAGGAAGAAACAGGCTGGAGTTGTGATGTCCAGAAGAAGATGCAGGAGACCCCAGGCCCACATCACAATTTGAGCAAAGGCTGAGCAGGGGGAGGAACCCCTTTGATTGCTCTCACCAGCTCCCAAGTCGTTCCCCCCCCCCCCCCCCGCCACAAGACTTGCAAGAAGGGGGCCCTGGGGCATTTGACTTTGCTTTTCCAGGTGCCCCCTGCCTGTTCCCCCTCCCCCAACACACATCTCCCATTCCTCAGGCTACAGGAATCTGTTTTGTTTTCCTAGAACCCCAATCTAAGTCTGAGCTGAGGTTGCCTAACCTAGAAAAAGCATGAGTGATACCCCCGGGAAGCCAGAGGGGCTTATGAAAAGGCCTGGATGCTGGCTGCCAGAACCTCAAGCTTCCTAGAATCCGTCCTCTGGGGGAGATAAAGATTCCTGCGCTTCTTCACTCAGGGTGTCTGAGCAGCTAGGGGCTCAGGCTGGAAAGATTTGCACTTCAAAAGCAAGCCCAGGAAGGGAAGAAGCAATGCAAGATGGAACTTCAGGTATAGATCAGGTCCCTAAGGGGGATAGTTCAGGGCTGTGCCTTAGGGGCCCTGTCTAGCCACTGGGGAGCATCTTGCTGGCTGTGCAGGGTGAGTGGGCCCCTGAGGGAGGAGGAGGCCAGTGGGGGCAGAGCCAGTTGGCTTACCAAATGCCAGCACCCTGGCCCTAATGCTCAAATTCTGGTTTAATTTTCAAAATTTGATTCGCTCATTACCATCAGCATTTAACAATATTTCCTGCTTAAGGATAGATGGCCGCTGGGGCACTGTGGATGAGTACTCAGATGGCTAATGCCTTTTATTGCCACAATAGACTTTTACTATTCCCTGCCCTCCAGATGCTGGGGGAGGGGGCCCTGAGCTGGGAGAAACCTGGGGCCAGGGGCTGGGTTGGAATGAATGGCTTGGAGGTCTGTGGCTGGCAAGGTAGATAGAGGGGCTATTGGGAGTTCTTGGGGGCCTGGCTGGGCGAGGGGGGCGGTGTGTAGAGGGGTACAGGGCCAGCCAGCAGGAGAAACTTTCGAAAGGGACCCTTGAGGCTCAAGGGCAGCAGTTTAGGGTGTGGGGAGAATGTGCCAGACATTCGCAGTGACCCACGTGGAGGCTTCTCTCTGCTCTGGAGGCTTTGGCCCTGTGGCTGGGCAGGACAGAGCAAGAGCCCAGAGACCAGGGAGCCCCAAGAGCTGTTCCTCAGCTGCCCACTCTGGAGAGGAGCCAGGCAGTCAGGCCGAAGTAGGGCCCTGGAGCCAACCCTTGCAGGGCCCTGGGGTGGGGGAGGTGTCTTTGAGGCTGTGTGTTCCCTGTGGAGCCAGCCCCTCTCCCCGCAGGGTACCTCCTGGATCCTTGGACCATCTGGCCTTCCTGGAGATGATCTTGATGCCTGAGAGCTCTCAGGCAACGCATCTGAGGGTGGAAGAGCTGTCACTTCTCCCTAATTTCACCTCTGGGTCAGGGAAGATCTTCTGTCAGAAGTGGACAGAGGCATCCCAGACTTAACAGTAGGGAGCTGGGATAGATAGTAAGGTGTTGTCAAATCCTGGTTCTACCATTTATTGGCTGTGCAACCTTGGACAACTCATGTACCCTCTCTGGGCCTCGATTTCTTCATCAGTAAAAAGGGAGACTGATAGCATAGGGCTGTTGTGAGGATTAATTGTGTTACGGTGTATGAGGTTTTTAGTACAATGCCTGGTTCAGAGTAAATGCTAATAAAGGCCAGCTATGGAGGTTTTTTTTTTTATGGAGGTTAAGGAAACCCTGGTGGAATAGTGGTTAAGTGCTATGGCTGCTAACTAAAGAGCCGGCAGTTTGAATCCACCAGGTGCTCCTTGGAAACTCTATGGGGCAGTTCCACCCTGTCCTATAGGGTCACTATGGGTCGGAATCAACTCGACGGCACTGGGTTTGGTTTTTTTTTTTTTTTTTAAGGCGGTTAAGGAAACCCTAGTGGCATAGTGGTTAAGTGCTACAGCTGGTAACCTTTGAATCCGCCAGGCGCTCCTTGGAAACTCTATGGGGCAGTTCTACTCTGTTCTATAGGATCGCTATGAGTCGGAATCGACTCGACGGCAGTGGGTTTGGTTTTGGTGTTTATGGCGGTTAAGGAGCCATGGTGGCCCTTGGCTGCTAACCTCCCTTGATGGTTCGAACCCACTTAGTGGCTCTGTGAGAGAAAGACTTGGTGATCTGCTCCCATACAGATTACAGCCTAGAAAACCCTATGCAGCAGTTCTACTTTGTTGCATGGAGTCTCTATGAGTTGAAATTGCCTCAGTCAACATTATGACTGTTAAAACCTTTAGGACCACTCACCCATAAGGGCGGTCTGTGGGAAGTTGATGGCGTGAGCTTGTGGGATGGGGAATGCGGTCCCTCCGTGGGGTGTGGAGGTGACCCCCGGGACCTCAAACTGAACAAAATCATGGTGGCCTGGCTAGCCTGAGAAACCAATCCAGGAGCCTACCCTGGACTGATCCAGAACAGGGGGCACCTCCGCCACAGCTCCACTGAGCACAACTAGGTGCCTTTTCCTCAAATTCTCCCCGCCCAGGCTGGTCCAGCACGCATGGTGCCTGAGGGACAAGCTGGGAGCAAACCGATTCGCCTGAATCTACATCTTTGCTAAATTTGTGCAATGTCCCAGGTTGTCTGACCATCCCCACCCCACGTCCATGGCCTCCTCTTCTCTGCTTTGCCAACCCCCAGGCTGGCAGCAGGCAGTCTGAGGGTTGCCTTGCAAGTAGGGGGGGGGAGGGCAGGCCTGGGCAAGGCCCGAGGTGTGTACACCCACTCTGACAACTACCCAGCGTCTGGGTGGGTGAGGGCCAGTTCCTAGCATCACCTAGATCCACCCCAGAGTTAAGGCCTGGGTTTGGATCCCTTCACAGCTGCTTCTCCAGGGAACCAGTGCCTTCACCAGGGACACAGGGTCACAGACTGAGCCTGAGGAGGGTACTCAGCAACGAAGGAGGGAAATGTATCCCCCCAACCCTCCTGTCCCCCCCCCCACCCCCGCCCCAGCCATCAGAACTGGAGAACGCAGCTGGGTGGGGGCTGCCTTCTGAGGATAAAAGCTTTCCTGCCTAGGAAGAAGGCTGAAAGAGACATCAAACCAGATCAAAGGCTTCAGGGGGCTGGGGATGGGCTAGAGCCAAGATGGGGCTCCCGCTCCATCGGGATGCAAATGAGGACCCTCAGCATCTGGCCCCCAGGGAGGCGGGGCCGGGCCTTGATGTGCCTGCTCCCTCGGGGACTGGCGCTGTTTGATGTTGGAGGTGGGAGGAGGCCTGAGAACCGCAGCTGGGGTGGGGGTTGTGGGGGGCACACTTGCATTTCTTCAGCTGCTCTGCCTTCCAGATACTTGAGGATTAGGCCTCCCTTTTCCTTTCTCCCTTGTCCCACCCTGGTCATGCCAGTTGCCTCACTGTCTCCCAGCTTCCACCCTGGCTTCTGCAGTCTGCTTCCCATACAGCAGCCAGAGAAGTCAGTTAGTATCCAAGACAGAGCCTGTCTCCCTGTGCTCAAACCCTGCCATGGCCCCATCTCACTCTGAGAACAAGCCTAAGTCTTCCAGAGACCTGTAAGGGGCTGCACTGGCTCCCCACAATCCATTAGTCCTCTGACCCCATCTCCTCCCACTCGCCCTCAACCCCTCCACCCGTGCTGTTCCAAGAACACCGCTAGCACGATCCTGCCTCAAGGCATTTGCACTTACGGCTCCTTCTCTCTGGAACACTTGTCCCAGGTATCTGCAGGGCCCACTCCCTCACCTCCTACAAGCCTTTCATCACATGTCACCCTCTCAGTAAAGTTTTCTGATCACATTAATTGGAATTATAACTCCTCACACTCCTTGTTCCCTTCCCTATATATTTGCTTCCATAACCTGTACCACCTTATTTTGTTCATTTTTCTATTCATTTCCTGCCTCCCTCCCATAAAGGCAGGGGTGGGTATCCATTTCATTCATTGCTGAATGTCCAGTGGATGCTCAGTAGCTATTTGGTGACGTGAATAAATGGATTCACCTGCTCAGTGAGTATTGGGGGTGAAGCTGCTACAGGCCTAGCACTATGGTAGGTGCAGGAAGTAGAAGACAAGTGTCCCCTGGAGGTGAGTGAGCACCAGCCACAGTGTGGGCCCAAAGCTGGGAGTGGTGAGCTCTGGGCCTGGGGGTGGAGAGGGCTAAAAGGCTTGAGCTGGGCCCTCATGGGTTCATGGGCAGGGTTTACCAGGTGGAAATGCAAGGGGCATCCCAGGTCAGGCAATAGCATGTGCAAAAGCAGGGAGGTGTGGAAGGTCCTGTGGCACAAGGGAGCAGTAGTGAGCTCACTTATACACGTAAGCACACACGTGCACACAGATCTTCTTCCTATTCCACCTACTGTGATCTAAACGCCTCCCTCAAGACCCAAGGCCTCGACCCTCATCTCTGCCCACTGGAAGCTTGGCCTGGGCCTCAAATGCTGGGTCCAGTCTCCTCACCTGTGCCCATCCTCGCTGCCTGCCAGGTTCTCCCTTGACTGGCCTAGCTCCCTAATTCACAGCACTGCGGGTTCTTCTGTGGTCCAACTGGACTCCCACGTCACCCAGTATGAATGTCGCCCCCATCCCTTCATGAATAGAGCCTGCAGGACCTCTCTCCCAAGTCACAGAGCCTCTGCTGTCCTCAGCCAGCACAACGCAGACCAGTCGATGCTGACTCCCTCCCCAGGGCTCAGACTAACCCCCCGGAGATGGTTATAGCCACAACAATAATAAATTGAGCAGTTATTATGATCCAGGAAACCCTGGTTGTGTAGTGGTTAAGAGTTCGGCTGCTAATCAAAAGGTGGGCAGTTGGAATCCACCTGGAACTCCTTGGAAACTCTATGGAGAAGGTCTACTCTGTCCTATAGGGTTGCAGTGAGTTGGAATAGACTCGATGGCACTGAGTTTGGGTTACAATACAGGTGCTGAGATAAGCACTTTACAAACATAAAAACCAAACCCGATGCCATCGAGTCGATTCCTTTTCGTCGTGATCCTGTAGAACCGAACAGAACTGCCTCATAGAGTTTCCAACAAACGGCTGGTGGGTTGGAGCTGCCCACCTTGTGATTAGCAGCTGAGCTCTTAACTACTGTACTACCAGGGCTTCCTCACAGGTATATTGTGCATTTTATTATTCCCACTGTACAGACGAAGAAACTGAGACACAGGGAAGCTAAGTATCTTTCCTTTCTTAAGAATATACACCCAGTCACTAGTGAAGTCGGGACTCACCCTTGGGTCACAGCTCCTTCCTGGCGTTCTCAGTCTCCCTCTTCTCTCCACCCCTCCACGTCTGCACAGACTACTAGCAAAACGCCTGATAACCACATTTCTTTGTGAGGCCCAGGGACCCTGTTCAGAGCTGGGGAGCGTTAGCAGATGGGGCACCTGTAGTCTGTCGCTCAGCTCTGAGACAACAGTTCGCCTCAATTCCTGCTTGCCCAGGTGCCCCCAGTTAGGCCTTGTAGGCCCACCCTAGTCCGCTCAAAGCCCTGGCTGTCCTGAAGTCCCTGGGTGCCTTCCCCTTCCCTCTGGCATTCCCTTCCCCTGGATCTAGGCTGGAAGGGTCCTTTCTCCTCACCATGTAGGAGCTCTGACCTGTCAGCAGAATCTCCTCAGACTGCAGTCTCTCCTGAGGCCCTGGTCCGGGCAAAGGTGTGGCTCCTGAGAAGGGGTCCTCCGTGCCCTCATGGAGCTCACAGTACGTTTGGGGAAACAGAACTCACATCTGAGGCCCGTCCTAGCCCTCAGGGGACTCCTCCACCCTCAAGCTCTGAGAGATGACAGGCAGGCAGGGGGTGCTGAGTTGGGCAGAGGCAGAGCTCTGAGCCCTGTGGGTTCAGGACAGCTGAGGCATCAGGAGGCCATGCCCACTACCCCTTTCTGTTTCCTCCCGCCCTCCGACCTGGCTCCCATGAGTCTGCATCACAGTAGTTGGACTTAAAAGTCACCTTTTTTGGGGCAGCAGCGTAGCCCGTCTCTCCAGGTAGCTGATCATACATTTGATCTGCTACATTATCCTTACCAGGGGCATGGCACACTGCAGACCGCCCCAGAGTTCTGTGGGGACTCGCCGCAGCCGAACCCTGTTGTCTAATGGGGTTTCTGCTGGCGTCTGGCACACTCACCAGCATTTCACCCATCACAGGATGATTTATAGCATCATGGGACCTTTTTTTCCTTTATATCATGTGGGAGCATAAATTATGGCCAATTTGTCCTCAGCTCTCAAGGAGAGAGACAAAGTAGGGCTCTATTCCAGCAAGCGAAGGAGGTGTCTGCAGGTGGCGGGAGGGTAGTCTATGGGGGAGGAGAGGGCAGAGGAGGGGAGACCAAGGAATGCCTTCAAAAACATCTCACAGACGGGGTAAAGAACCTACTCACAGTGGCTGCAAGTACTGGGGAAGAAATGAAAAACCCACTTGTGGCCATTCGTCGCTATTAACCGGGAGCCGGGGATTGTTAGACGAGTGGCAAGTCCCCGCAGTAATAAGACTGCCGACAGCCATCTTGCAAGAATAAACTCTGCCTGTGGTTGGCTGTCCACAGGCCAGCCTCTAACCCTAGCCACAGTCTGACCCTCATGCTGGCTGCAGACTCTCCCAGCTGTGGCTCAAGACCCCCCAACCCCATAAGAAAATGTGAGTGGTCATGGGTACCCCCTACCCCTGTCAGTGCCAGAGACACCTACAGAATGCAGTGCCAGGGGACTGGGGAAACCTCTTGCCCTTCTGCTCCATTTTTAATATTGAGGTGGAGCTTTGCTTCCTGTAGGATGATGGGGGAGAGATGGTACTCCAAGTTGCCTAATAGCTGCTGCCTGTCTTTGGGAAATGCAAGCACCTTGGAGTCAACAACACTTGTCTAACGCAGGAGGAGTCACACTTCAGAGGGACCAGCCTGGAGGCAGGGGCCCCAAGCCCAACCCCCACCCTTTAATACTGTGACCAGGACTTCTGATGACCCTGAATGAGGCTGGGGTCTTCAGACACCCCCCGGGCCAGCCTCCTCCAGCATCACTCAGTATGGAGAGCTTCCGGAGCACCCTAGCAGAGGCCCATCTGTATCCACACAGGACCCATGAAGGCAGCCCAGCCTGTCACAGGGAGAGAAGGTTTGTCTTAGGTGCCTCCCTGGACCTATTCAGAGCCCACGTTCTGCCCCTAGAGGACCAAAGGCTGCCTTCTCTTCCCCAGGACAACCCTTCAGATCCGCAGGTACATTGGATCTTGCACCACCATGGTTCTCAACCCTGGCTTGCATATGAGAATCACCTGGGGGCTTTCTAAAATACAGACACCCAGGCCTGGCCCTGAGATATAGACTTGACTGACTGGTCTGGAGCCTGGGCACCAGTGTTGTTTTGTTTGTTTGTATGTTTTTAAAGCTACTCAGGTGCTACCAAGAAGCAGCCAGGCAGCCAGGGCTGGGAAGGGCCATGATCGGGCTTCTCCAGGCTGCTCTTGGACTTCTCCCCTTGAATGCTGCATCTCTGGCCTCTGCCTGCAGGAGTACTGGCTCTCAGAGTGCAGGATTCTGGCCCCTGTTGGTGCTGGGAGGACCTGTAGAACCCACCTTCTCTGCCCTGACACCCAAACCTGGGCATCCTCTCCATTCACTCCCAGGAGTCATCCTGTAAAGACATTTGTTCTGATTATGGGAGATGAGGTGGGGGGGGGGGGCTAATGGCTTTGCAAGCTCCCTCCTCCTCCTCTCTCCTGCCCTGTGCTCCGTCTCTCTCCAACCAACAGGCCAGCCCTACTCCAGAAGGGAGTCCTAGGCTCCTTCCAGTTTCCTTCCTTTCCCACCTTGATTCAGCCACCCTAGTCCACCTGGGGTCACCTCTACCCCTCTTCTCCATTGAATTTGGATGAGCCACACCCTTAAATACACACTGTGTTAACTTATGACTGACAATGGACTACAGATAGACACAGAGTTGGATGGATGGCAGACATGATTAATAGATAGATACTAGATACCCAGGTTCTACCACTTCTTTGTCATTTTGTCAGTACTACAGTGGCTTGCCAGTTGCTGTGATGCTGGAAGCTATGCCACCGGTTATTTCAAATACTAGAAGGGTCACCCATGGTGGACAGGTTTCAGTGGAGCTTCCAGACTAAGAGAGACTAGGAAGAAGGACCTGACAATCTACTTCTAAAAAAACTGGTCAGTGGAAACCCGATGAATAGCAGCCAAACATTGTCTGATATAGTGCCAGAAGATGAGCCCCTCAGCTTGGATGGCACTCAAAATATTACTGGGGAAGTGCTGCCTCCTCAAAGTAGAGTTGACCTTAATAACACAGTCAGAGTAAAGCTTTCGGGGCCTTCATTTGCTGATGTGGAATGACTCAAAATAACAAAAAACACCTGCAAACATCCATTAATAGTCAGAACGTGGAATGTTTGAAGTGTGAGTCTAGGAAAATTTGAAGGTGTCAAAAATGAAATGGAACACTTGAAGGTAAACATCCTAGGCATTAGTGAGCTGAAATGGACTGGTCCTGGCCATTTTGAATCGGACAGTCATATGGTCTACAACGCAGGTAAGGACAAATTGAAGAGGAACAGCATTGAATTCATTGTCAAAAGAACATTTCAAGATCTATCCTGAAGTATAACACTGTCAGTGGTAGGATAATATCCATACACTACAAGGAAGACCAGTTAATATGATGATTATTCAAATTTATGCACCAAACACTAATGCGAAAGATGAAGAAATTGAAGATTTTTACCAACTTTTGCAGTCTGAAATTGATGAAACATGCAATCAAGATGCATTGATAATTACTGGTGATTGGAATGCAAAAGTTAGAAACAAAGAAGGATCAGTAGTTGGAAAATATGGTGTTGGTGATAGAAACGATGCTGGAGATTGCATGATAGAATTTTGCAAGACCAATGATCTGTTGAAATACCTTTTTCAACAATATAAACGGTGACTATACATGTGGGCCTCACCAGGTGGAATACACAAGAATCAAATAGACTACATCTGTGGAAAGAGATAATGGAGAAGCTTCATCATCAGTCAGAACAAGGCCAGGGGCTCACTGTAGAACAGACCATCAATTGCATACGCAAGTTCAAGTTGAAGATGAAGAAAGTTCAAACAAGTTCATGATAGCCAAAGTATGACCTTGAGTGTATCCCACCTGCATTTAGAGACCATCTCAAGAATAGATTTGATGCATTGAACACTAATGACTGACAACCAAAAGAGTTTTGAAATGACATCAAGGACATCATACAAGAAGGAAGCAAAAGGTCATTAAAAAGACAGGAAAGAAAGAAAAGACCAAAATGGGTATCAGAAGAAACTATGAAACCTGTTCTTGAACATACAGCAGCTAAATCAAATGGAAGAAATGATGAAGTAAAACAGTTGAATGTAAGATTTCAAAAGGTGGTTTGAGAAGACAAAGTATTATAATGAAATGTGTAAAGACTTGGAGTTAAAAAACCAAAAGGGAAGAACACACTCAGCATTTCTCAAACTGAAAGAACTAAAGAAAAAATTAAAGCCTCGAGTTGCAATGTTGAAGGATTCTATGGACAAAATATTGAACAATGCAGGAATCATCAAAAGAAGATGGAAGGAATACATGGAGTCACTCTACCAAAAAAAATTGGTCGATGTTCAGCCATTTCAGGAGGTAGCATATGATCAAGACCTGAAGGCACTGAAGGAGGAAATCCAAGCTGCATTGAAGGCACTGGCAAAAAACAAGGCTCCAGGAATTGATGGAATACCAACTGAGATATTTCAACAAACAGATGCAACACTGGAAGTGCTCACTTGTCTACTCCAAGAAAGTTGGAAGACAGCTACCTGGTCAACTGACTAGAAAAGATCCATATTTGTGCCCATCCAAAAGAAAGGTGATCCAACAGAATGCAGAAATTATTGAACAATATCATTAATATCACATACAAATAAAATTTTGCTGAAGATAATTCAAAAGCAATTACAGCAATACATCAACAGGGAACTGCCAGAAATTCAAGCAGATTCAGAAAAGGGCGTGGAATGAGGGATATCATTGCTAATGTCAGATGGATCCTGGGTGAAAGCAGAGAATGCCAGAAAGATATTTATCTGTGTTTCATTTACTATGCAAAGGCATTCGACTGTGTGGATCCTAACAGATTATGGATAACATTGTGAAGAATGGGAATTCCAGAACACTTACTTGTGCTCATGAGGAACCTGTACATAGAACAAGAGGCGGTTGTTCAAACAGAACAAGAGGATACTGATGGTTTAAAATCAGGAAAGGTGTGTGTCATGGCTGTATCCTTTCACCATACTTATTCAATCTGTGTGCTGAGCAAATAATCCGAGAAACTGGACTATATGAAGAAGAACGGGAAATCAGATTGGAAGATGACTTATTAACATCCTTCGACATGCAGATGACACAACATCGCTTGCCTAAAGTGAAGAGGACTTGAAGCACTTACTGATGAAGGTTAAAGACCACAGCCTTCAGTATGGATTACACCTCAAAATAAAGAAAACAAAAATCCTCACAGCTGGACCAGTAAGCAATGTCATGATAAACTGAGAAAAGATTGAAGTTATCAAGGATTTCATTTTACTTGGATCCACAATCAATACCCATGGAAGCAGCAGCCAAGAAATCAAACAATGTATTGCATTGGGCAAATCTGTCGCAAAAGACCTCTTAAAAGCGTTGAAAAGCAAAGATGACACTTTGAGGACTAAGGTGCGTCTCACTCAAGCCATGATATTTTCAGTTGCCACATATGCATGTGTCATGGATTGAATTGTGCTCCCCCAAAATATCTGTCAACTTGGCTAGATCATGACTCCCTTGTATGATTGTGTACCATTTTATCTTCTGATGTGATTTCCCTATGTGTCGTAAATCCTATCACTATGATGTAATAAGACGGATTAGTGGCAGTTATATTGATGTCATATCTAGAAGATTTGATAGCGTCTACAGTTATATCTACAAGTTTAGATAGTGTCTTGAGCCAATCTCTTTGAGATATAAGAGAGAGACGTGAGCAGAGAGACCTGGGGACTTCATACCACCAAGAAAGCAGCGCTGGAAGCAGAGAGGTCCTTTGGACCTGAGGTTCCTGCGCTGAGATGCTCCCAGACTGAGGGAAGACTGATGACAGGGACCTTCCTTCAGAGCTGACACAGAGAGAGCCTTCCCCTGAAGCCGGTGCCCTGAATTCAGACCTATAGCCTACTGGACTGTGAGGGAATAACCTTCTCTTTGTTGAAGCCATCCACTTGTGGCATTTCTATTGTAGCAGCCCTAGATGACTAAGACAGCATGAGAAAGCTGGGCAAGGAATAAGGAAGACTGAAGAAGAATTGACGCATCTGAATGATTGTGTTGGCGAAGAACTTATCATGGACTGCCAGAAGAACGAACAAACCTATCTTGGAAGAAATACAGCCCGGACGCTCCTTAGGAGCAAAGATGGTGAGACTTTGTCTTCATGTAGTTTGGACATGTTATCAGGAGGGACCAGTCCCTGGAGAAGGACATCATGCTTGATATAGTAGAGGGTCAGCGGAAAAGAGGAAGACCCTCAACGAGATGAATTGACACAGTGGCTTTAACGATGGGCTCGAACATAGCAAAGATTGTGAGGATGGCGCAGGACTGGGAAGTGTTTTGTTCTGTTGTACATAGCATTGCTGTGAGTTGAAATCAACTGAAAGGCACCTAACAACAGATACCCAGATTAAATGTTAGGTGATAGATACACAGAAGAGAGAAAAATGTTTGCAGAAAAAAGATAGGTTTATGATTGATGGTACATAAATAGCGATAGGTAAATTTGAGTGGCTGGGTGGCCAAGAAGTTTCTCTAGATCTGGTTTTTTAGATCATGGTGACTAACGCAAAAGGTCACAACCATCCACACCTGCTATAGGCACAGCTCTCAGAAGAACAAGAAACCCTGCTTAAGACCCATCTTGAGCCAACTTCTCTTTTAGCTCAGGTCCCTGAACTCCACATTTTTTGATGGGTTTGTGGTTAATGTAGGTCGAGTTGGGCTGGTTTTCTGTGGACACTTGAAGCTTCTCTCTGATGTTTCCCTGAGTCGAAAGGCAGGCGAGGCCGCTTCCTGAGCCCCCACTGTACTTAAATTGCTCCTTCTGTCTATGCGGAAGGAAGCCTGCCCATCTCCTGCACAGATGCGTGCTCCTCAAAGGCCAGGGCCACAGCCCACCACCCCTCCCCCCACCAATCCCACAGAGCAGGTTTGTAGCATGGCAGGTTCACCTGGCCTCAGCAGCTAGCGGGCAGGAGTCAGCCATATGGTGTATGCAGAGGTTCATCTATTCACTCCCTCAGCCAGGGATCATGCCCTCACAGGGAACAAGTATAGCTGACTCATCCTGAGCACTTCAACTTTATGAGGTGAGTACCATTATCATCTCCATTTTACAGATGCAGAAATTGAGGCAAAGAGAAGTTCAATGACTTGCTGGAGGTCACAGAACTAATGAATAGCAAAGCCTGGATTTGAACCCAGAGGTCTGGCTCCTGAGCTCTCATCTACGATGTAGAAAGGACAACACTGACCTGCTCAGCAGACCAGATGGTGGGTGGCCGCGAGGCTCTGGTGAGCTCAGGAGAACACGTGGCTCTGGGACTGGAAAGGGCTGCAGAATTGGCAAGACATTCTTTCTAATGACTAATGAGGTTGTGAGGGAAGTGTCAACTTCCTCAAGAGAACAAACTATTTTGAAGGGCGGAGGCATAACAACTGTTGGTGGCTGGCACTGCTAATAACAAAGGAACCTGCTCTTGTCATTCAAGGGGACCCCTGAGAGCTTGAGGCAGGCAATATTTGGCTACCAGGTAGTTCAGTGTACAGAGCAGCAGATAGGAGCTCTGTCGAGTCTCAGAAACTTGCATGTCAGCCCTGGGTCAGCTCAGCCTTTCTATTATTCCCCAGTGAGTCAAACCATGTGCAAGGTACTGTGTTGGGACGTACAAGAAGTAAATTTGATCCTTCAGTAAAAGTGCTTCAAAATTAGGGTCTCAGGTACCCTACTAGGTCTGCACATCTCAGCTGTGGAAGAGGAGAGCAGGACAAGGTGGGATTCCGAGTGTGAGCAGATGGGGGCCTGTCAGAGGGGAAAGCACATTGTGGTGCTTGAAGAGTGGGGCATCATCATGGTCTTGTGCTGGACATGCTGAGACCACAGGGCTCTGAAGGCAGGCCACATCACCTCCAGTCTCTTGGAAGAGTTGATGAGGAGCGGGGTTAGGAAGTGGGAATAAGGAAGGAAACCCAGAGATGGGTGCTCGGAGGAGAGAAAGCAAAGAACTTCACTCAGCTCAAGTGCCTATTTGTAGGAGGTAGAGAATCGTGTTTTGAAAAACAAGATACCACCCTCCCACCAACAGGTCTCAAGTGGAGTGGCTAGGGGTGCTGGTGACAAGCACTGTGGGGCCGCTGTGCCTGGGAGTGAAGGAGGAGGGTGAAGACTCCAGCTTGCTGGCTGGGGTACCCTGGCAGCCCTGGATAGAGTCCTGTCACTCTGCCATAGCCAGGCTCTCGTACAGGGATGGTGCCAGCTACGCCTCTCTGGATGTCCTGACAGTCAACTTGGTGCCAGCAGGCCAGGTCCACACATTGTGTCCACTGCTCACTACCATGCTTCCACCTAATGTGATTATATCATGTTTACAGATCAGCTTAGAGAGGCTCACAGGCCCACGTTCGCACGGGCAGTAAGTGGTATAGGCAGGATTGGATCCAGGTATCTCTGACAGCTGTACCGTGCCTTCTCTCTCAGCAAATAGAATGTTACTCGCAGGTGCCTGCTCAGGGCCTGGAACCCCATCTTTTAGGTCCTGTGCCTTTGGATTCAATATTGCCCTCTTTAGGGAGGCCTTCGTAATGTGGTGGCTCTTGTCACCTCAACTAGAAAAAAAAACCTGTTGCCATTGAGTTGATTCTGACTCATAGCGACCCTATAGGACAGAGCAAAACTGCCCCACGGAGTTTCCAAGGAGCACCTGGTGGATTCGAAACTGCCAGCCTTTTGGTTAGCAGCCGTAGCACTTAACCACTTCGCCACCAGGGTGACCGATTTTGCCAGAAAATGCCCTTTATGATCAAAGGGACCAGATAAATATTTGGGCCAGAGAAGTGGGGGAGGCATGATGAGGGGACAGGGCTAGAAAAGATTAGAGCCAAGGAGAAGGCTGAAGAAGTGGGGAGGGTGAGCTTGGGGTCAGGTGATTAGCTGTGACCCTGCTGGGTGCGGCTGGAGGGGGACAAGGTCTCTACTAATAACAGCGTCCAGTGGGGCCAGGTACGTGTGGGCGATGGGAGGTCGGGGGCAGCAGCAGCCGCAGCACGGAGCTCCACCTCCATGCCCAGGTAGAGTGAAGAAGAGGAGCCTGCAGAGGCTGACAGTGAGAGGACCAGGAGGAGAAGAGGTAAAGACAAACAGCTCTCAGTCCCAGACCCCAACTGGTGGTCCCAGGAGTTTCCCCGACAGCCCCCAGTCCCCCATCCTTCCCCCTCCCAGTGCATGGAGGGTCCAGGGCTGTGGTGTCTGGTGACCTGGAGGTCCCAGGACCTTGAGCCTTGTCTGCTGACTGCATTAGAAGCACTTCACTCAGAGGTGTATGTGACTGTTTTGCAAATGTATGTAGATGCTGTTGTGATTTTTAAAAATACAAATCCATTTAAAACACTGCTGAATTCAAGGTAGCTTTCTGCCATTTTGAATTCTCTCAAACAATGGATTCTCAAAGTAAAACATCTGTCAAGGTGGGGTGCTGATGAATTTTTTATATTAAAAAGGGTTCCTTAACCTTGACAAGTCTCCTGATGCAGGTCCAAGAAGGACAGTGTGAGCTCAGGGAGGAGAAAGTGCTGCTGGGGATTCCAGGCCTGCTCCCATCTCGCCCGTCCAGAGGGGAGGGGCAGGTGGGACAGAGGGGACACTGGGACTTGCAGTCAGAGCCTCCACAAACTGTGTGACCTGGGCCTGGTATTTGCCCTTCCCTGGGCCGATCCTCAAGCTTGTCCATGGATGAGACCAAGAGAGTAAAAGCCAGGAGAGAGAGCGACAGAGTCCCACAACGGTTTTACGTTAATAACCACGAGGAAGCATTTCTCTTGATGTCAGGTTGGGAGCTTTCTGTCTTTTCACTGTCGGGAATTCCTAGCAGAGTGCCTGTCATATAGCAGATACTCAATGAAGTATGCTGGATCAAATAGTAACAGCAGTCCATGCTTCAAAGAGTAGGTTTACTCTGAGGAGTGTCTCTCATTGCTGCAAATGGTTAACATAGTTGGTTGATAACCAAAAGGTTGGAGGTTCGAGCCTACCTAGAAGGCACTTCAGAAGAAAGGCCGATCCATTTCTGAAAAATCAGCCATTGAAAACCCTACAGAGCACAGTTCTGATGTGACACACATGGAGTCACCATGAGTCGGAACTGACCCGATGGCAACTGGGTTTTTTACTCAGCACCCCATAATTAGATCTACCCTCTTTCTACCCCTCATACAAACACAAGGCCCTTGGACAACAGGTGCTCCCTTGAACACCTTGTTGCTTCTAGAGGATGAATGGTGGATAATGAGTTGATGTGCTTTTCTTTCTAGAATAAAACAAACAAAAAAAAAAACCAATTGCCGTTGAGTCAATTCCGACTCATAGCGACCCTATATAGGACAGAGTAGAACTGCCCCATACCGTTTCCAAGGAGTGCCTGGTGGATTCCAACGGACAATCTTTCAGTTAGCGATCGTAGCTCAGATGCATTTAAATAAGGCCCTTCAGAAACTTATTCCAAAGGAATGAAGGTTTATGGTGACATTTGAGACCCACTGACAAATGGGGAAGATGTGAGGTGGAGAAGGCTTGGGCAAGGGAAGCATTCTGGAGGCCCTGAAACCCCCATAAGGTAAGCGCCCACCCATTCTTCCTTGGCAGGACTATGCTTGGAGAAGGGCCTCACAGGAGAACTTCCTGCTGCTTGGATTTCATCCCTGCTGCCCAGAAGTGAGGCACACAAGCCAAGGCTGCAAGTACTTAGCACATTCCTTGAAACGGAGGGAAGTTGCCATGGTTATTACTGGCGCCTAATGATATTTACATAGATTAACAGACTTTAATGCAATCACAAATGCCACAATCCAGAGAAAATAATGAAGAAATCCATTACAAAGTCATAAAGTAACTAAGTCAATACAGTAATAATTTGATCCCATATTAGTAATAATTTCATCTCCTGCTGCAAGGCAACTTTACAATGCACACCATTTCTGGACAGTTTTATAAATTTCACCTTTGTTTGAGATAATTAATTAACAAAATAAAAAAATACACTGCTGGTATTTTAGACAATAAATTAGCCATTAGTCTAAACTGGCAGGCTGTAATAAAACTTATGAAGATGGATGCGCTGGGATTTCGAACTTCTCTTCAAGTGGCCTGTAACCCTCTCACTGGCCCAACCCAGAGGCTGTCTAGTGGCAGTGGCTTGGGTGGACAGACAGGACCGGCAGGACCAGCAGGCCCCCAGGAAGTATGGTGAGGTGAGGGAAGGGCCCTGCATCTTTCTCTGGGCCAGCTTTCTTCAGACACCAAGGGCTCTGTGCTCACTGCTCCTCCTCCCCCAGGAAGGATGGAGTAGACTGAAGCACCCTGAGGTGTCAATCAGAGGTGTAGCGAGTGGAGACAGAGGAGGGCACTTGTCTCCATGCGCAAGTACAAGGGCGTGTCAGACCAGGCGCAGATTGACGTTCTAGGCACCACAAATATGAAAGGCACCTGACTGAGGCAGTGGACAAGAGGGGGGAAGGTGTTTCTGCTGATATGGTGCCACTATCAACATTTATTCATCTTGAAATTGGCGGGGGAGGGGAGCAACTTAGAGACCACCTCTGGGCGCTCCTTACCCTCTTTACATCTCTGATGCCAATGACTGTTAGGGGTTTTGAGCTGAAGACCTCCAAGCCAGGGCTGGCTACCAGAATTACCTGGTTTCCTAGGAGGTTCTCTGATGGGCTAGAGAATGACTTGGGATTCCCCAAAACAGCACCATTTCGTACCTATGGGTGTCTCTCCTGGAAAAAGATTCTCAGCTTCCATCAGATTCCTAGAGGGGCCTGGGACCCCAGAGGATTCTTGTTTCATGTTAAAGACATGGGGTTTGTGGAGGGAGGGATCACAGAAACCACCCCCGCCCCAGCCCTTCAGCTGACAAAGAACTCCCCAGTACACAGTTTTACAAAGTTCCTGGAAACCTTTCAATACTCTGGGTTTCAAAGGGAAGCTGCTGGAGTCTCTGCACTACTGCTGGGGCAAGAGTGGGGTGGGGGGCAGGGACAGGGCTCATGTGGCTCTGCATCTGGAACAAGAACCTCTCTGGAGGAGATGTCTTTAGATTCTGATTGTATGATCCAGGAGCTGATCCTCCAGACCAGCTCTGGGGTCATCAGCAAATTTAAAAATCAGTTTCTATGACTCCCCACCCCGCAAAGTCCTTGATAAAAATGTTCGACAGGAAAGTACCAAAGACAAAGGCCATGGATGCCACCAGGGACCTTCCCCTCTGCCCACTCAGCCCTGAGTTGCCCTGGGAAATGTCTCCATCTGTCCCTGTTAGGTGACATGATGCCTATGTATGCATGGGGTACCCACTGATCAAGACAAGCAACCAGTTTCCTGGATGCAGCTCACTCTGGATGAACCCATAAGTCACTGTTATGCATTGAATTGTGTCCCTTCAAAAAATGTGCGGTCAACTTGGCTAGTCCATGATTCCCAGTGTTGTGTGATTGTCCACCATTTTGTCATCTAATGTGATTTTCTTACGTGTTGTAAATCCTACCTCTATGATGTTAATGAGGTGGGATTATCGGCATTTACATTAATGAGGCAGGACTCAATCTACAAGATCAGGTTGTGTTTTAAGCCAATTCCTTTTGAGATATAAAAGAAAGAAGTGAGCAGAGAGACATGGGAACCTCATACAACCAAGAAACAAGAGCCAGAAGAATAATGTGTCCTTTGGACCCGGGGTCTCTGTGCCGAGAAGCTCCTAGGCTGGGGAAGATTGATGACAAGGACTTTCCCCTGAGCAGACACAGAGGGAAAGCCTTCTCCTGGAGCTGGCACCCTGAATTCGCCTTCTAGCCTCCTAGACTGTGGGAGAATAAACTTCTCTTTGTTAAAGCCATCCACTTGTGCTACTTCTGTTATAGCAGCACTAGATAACTAAGACAGTCACTAAGTCCTAAGCCCCCTCCCCCAAAAAAAGGCACTATCATTTCCCCCAAGTACTTTCAAGTCACCAGTTTGACAAATTTATTCTAGAACTTCGCCAAAGATTGTCTTCAAGATTACTAGGCTGCCAATTTTTGAAATCTAGCTTCTTCACCTTTTTAAAATTGCATGCTTGTCCATTTCTGGACTCCACGATACCTCAAAAATGACCCAGCAGCTCTGAGAGCTCATCTGCCTGGTTTTTTTTTTTTTTTTCTCGTAGCTCCATGGCTCCTGGTTTGCTCTGGCCTGGAGATGCAAATTAATGTCTGGGGCTAGATTTGATATCCTTGCCTTGCTTGGAGATTTATTCTCTTTGTACAAGGTTTATCTGTATTTTCCATCCTGTAGATCAGTCTCTTTGCTGGAGAAGATAGAAGAAATGAAGAGAGTAAACTTGCCTGTTTTCTCTTAAACATCAGTTTGCTTTCCAAGCAGATACAATATGTGGTTCTCAGGCTGGAAGACATCCAAAGTAAGCCTGAAAGGTCATCATCCCAGTCCTATCAGGGCCTGTCTTTCTGGGCCATGTAGATGAAAAGAAGTCCTTTATCTCTGGGGCTCTGGTTTGAGAGCAAGGAGGGAGACTGTGTTGTGCCTTAGCTTCATCCAGGAGTGGGTGCCATGAAGGCATCAATCCCTGGGGGCTCTCCTGGATGTTGGTTCAGCCCACCCCAGGTCTCTGCCCCAGGGGAACTCAAAGGGCTGGGAGGCCAGGTAGGAGGCAGTGGGAAGGGCTGGGATAATCACAAAAGGTTCTTTCTCTTCCTTTCATTCTTTTTTTTGTCATCATGTTCACAGAGCAGATCATCTTCGAGATGTAATACGTGGGCAAGGGCACCGGGAGGTCCCTGCCCACCTGCCTGAGTGTCCTTGAATCCTACCATTAGAGTGTCATCATTTTGGGGTTAAGCATTGCTGTCTTCAAAATTCTCTTTTAAAATGTAAAATCACATTATTGGCCTAAAAAAAGCAAAGCCAAACCCATTGCCATGGAGTCAATTTCGACTCATAGCAACCCTATAGGACAGAGCAGAGCTGCCCTATAGGGTTTCCAAGGCTGTAAAACTTTACGGAAACAAACTGCCACATCTTTCTCCCATGGAGTGGTTAGGAGTAGAGTGCTTTAACCACTGCACCATCAGGGCTCCTCCAGATTCTCTTTTAAGATGTAAAATCACTTTATCAGCCTAGTCAACCTCTAACACTTCAACAAGGATTCGTTTATCAGATCAGGTTCCTCCTGCCTGCAGCTGCTCAGAGCCCTCGACAAGGGTGGGGCACTCTCCCCTCTCCTGGATGGGGAGGGAGCCCTCTCAGGCAGCTGACCCCTCCTAGCTCTGTCAGGGACACATAATCCTTCTAAGTCTAACTTTTATAAGGTAATATTTATAGCGAAATGCCTTAACTGTATCATTTAATATGTCTTGACAAATGTACACATCCATGTACCCCACACCCTTATCAAGATTAAAACGTTCCCATAGCTCCAGAAAGCATCCCATGATCCTTTCCAGTCAGCATTCCCACCCCTCAGAGCTACCTGTAGTTCGGTTTTGCCTATTCTAGACCTTCCCACATAATGTACTCCTTTGTGTCTGTCTTCTTTTGCTCAGCAGAGTGTCTGAGACTCACCCTGTTGTCTTGGCTAACAGCATTTTGTTGCCTTAGTCTACTTTTTTTTTTTTTTAAATAATTTTTATTGTGCTTTAAGTGAAAGTTTACAAATCAAGTCAGTCTCTCACATATAAACTTATATACACCTTACTACATACTCCCATTTACTCTCCCCCTTTTAATGAGTCAGCCCGCTCCCTTCCTCTAGTCTCTCCTTTTGTGACTGTTTTGCCAGTTTCTAACCCCCTCTACCCTCCCATCTCCCCTCCACACAGGAGATGCCAACATAGTCTCAAGTGTCCACCTGATGCAAGTAGCTCACTCCTCATCAGAATCTCTCTCCAAACCATTGTCCAGTCCAATCCATGTCTGACGAGTTGGTTTCAGGAATGGTTCCTGTCCTGGGCCAACATAAGGTTTGGGGACCATGACCGCCGGGGTCCTTCTAGTCTCAGAGCATTAAGTTTGGTTTTTTATGAGAATTTGGGGTCTGCATCCCACTGTTCTCCTGCTCCCTCAGGGGTTCTCTGTTGTGTTCCCTGTCAGGGCAGTCATTGGTTATAGCCGGGTACCATCTAGTTCTTGCCTTAGTCTACTTTTGCCACACATTTTAGAACGACCTCTCTGTGGGTGCATGCACACTGACATTCGGGCCCTCCACACACAAGCCCCCATGCGAAAGAGGCAATGCCGCCGAGACACATGTCCACACACACAGACATGATGGACACATAAAAATGTACTGTTCTGTCCTAGGGACAGTGCCTGTGTATTTTGATAAGTAGTAGAGTTTGGCATGCTGTCTGTAAGGAGATAGCAATGACAGGTTTCTATGGGCACACCTGCTAGTGTGATGTGTGTCTGAGAGGGAGTGTGAACGGGTGCAGAGGGCTATGAAAGGCTGGACCATCAGGAAGGGATGCCAAGGACAGACCTGGCTGTGAAGTGACCTGTGCTCTCTGTGCAGGGGGTGGTGGTCAGTCCGGTGACAATGAGACCACAGGGCTGTCCCACAGGGCATACAGTGCCAGGCTGTCAATGGCTTGAGTGACCGGTGGTGTCAGTGGACTAAGGGAGAGCAGGAGCCCCATGCCTGCAGCCTGCTGGTGGCCACAGCCTGGCTCTGTTGGCCACTGGTGGGAGGGGTTGAGAGACTGTGCTCCCTCAGGCCACGGGCGGGGGGCGAGTGGGGAGTAACACTGCTGTGCTCCCTGGATTCCTTCTGCCCCTGCATCCCGCCTCCTCTCACCCTCTGCCTGTGCACACAGTGGTGCCTGGGTAGATGAACAAATGGACAGTTACGGAGCCTGCTGGGTTCCCAGGCTGCAGATGCAGCAATCCCAGCTGCGGAACGGACCCTGAGAACTCTGAGACAACCTGGGGAGGTTCTGCTTGAACCCTGGCCTCCACAGACCCAGTCCCCAAAATTAGGCACGGTGTATTTTCCCTGCTTGGTGCGGTCTCTGAGAATGCCTCCTGATCTCCCCCAGTCACTTAGATCTAACAGCCCATCCTAATGTTTAAGGAAGGAATCCTGGTGACGCAGTGGTTAAGCACTCAGCTGCTAACCGAAAGGTTGGCAGTTCAAACCCACCAGCTACTCTGTGAGAGAAAGATGTGTCAATCTGCCTCCACAAAGATTACAGCCTATGAAACCCTTTGGGGCAGTTCTTCTTTGACCTACAGGGTCACTAAGAGTTGCAATTGATTTGACAGCACACAACAACAGTGTTTAAGGGGCATTTCCTGTTACTTAGGGGAAAGGCTATGAAGGGAAGTTCCAAGGTGCACAGGTTCCTGCTCCCTCCTCCTGGGAGCTGAGAAACACTACCCCAGCCTGCTGGGAGGGCCTCTGGCTGTCTCTTAGTGCCCACAGGGGCTTAATTTCTCCTGTACCCTCCTTAGAGTCATCTGCCCCCACCCATATCATGCCAAGGAAGGCTTTTCTTTCTTTCTGGTTCCCAGGGCCCAGATGTCCCCACTCCATGTTACCCTCTGGGCCATAGACGCATCAGCCTGCCTTCTCCAGCACTCGGTGGAGCCAGGTGGGTGTTTGGGAAGCAGGAGGCAGAGGCACTGTCACCAGCAATGTATGGCTCCAAGTTAACTGTCCTCCTCTGGTGGGGCCTAAGGAGGGAGCCTGGTCTGCACTGGGTTCAAGGAGTCTGCTCCCCTCATCTCCACAAATGGGCTGCAGATTAGAGGGGCTGGAGTTTCAGGCGGGTGGAGTCTGAATCCAGGGACCACAGGACCCTTGGGGACTATGGCTGAGCCTTGGGGTCCATGAGCATCTTGATAGTGTGCACAAAATGGCTGAGGATGTAGAAATGCTTACCCTTCCAGGGAGAAGGACTGTCATTTTCCTCACTACAACAGCCACCACCTCCTTACTGTCCCCTGCTTCTACCTTGCCCTCTATAGTCTGCCTCCACACAGGAACCAGAGCAAGACCGATCAAGCCGCCCCCAGTGGCTTCTGTCTCACTCAATAAAATCTAAAGTCTTTACAATAGTCTACCGGGTCCTATGGGATCCCCCAGCCCACACACAGACAGACAGACAGACAGACAGACACACGGACACACACACACACCTCTTATACCCTATTGCCCTTCCTGCACTCCTTTTCTCCCAGCACTCGGGGCCCTGTCCTGATCCTTAAACATGGGATCTTGCTTATGTCTGCCCCTCCACTAACTTGGAGGTCCCAGGAGGGCAGGCATCTCCCAGCAGCTATGGCAGGGCCTGGCCGATGCCTGTGCTCACTAACCTATTCTAGAACAGTGGAATGGATGGTTGGAAAGCTTCCCTCAGTTTCCCAAGGGGTCTATGACCCAGAAAGGCTAAGGACCTCTGGGCAGGATCAGACAGGCAGGGTTGTGTATCAGGGGTGGAGAGTGCCAGGCCAGGCAGAGAGGGCTTCTGGGGTGAACTCCTTCTTCCTGTACCCACCCCGCCCCCGCCCATGGGGAGGCAAGCCTGGCTGGAGTGCTGGGCAAACAGGCAGAAGATGATCATCCTAACCATGGGGAGACAGGAGGGGGCGCAGTGGGGGGAGGTGGGGGAGGATCATGAATCCTCAAGCTAGGCCAGGATTTCCTTAAGGCAAGCTATCTGGGTCTCTTGAACTCACTTGTTGCAAAGGTTTTCTTGACTTATGCTTTGTCCTACTGCACCCCATCCCTTAGAGTAAGGTGCATTGGGTGGGGGTGGGGGTGGGAAAGGGAATGGCCAGGGGCCGTCACCTCTGGGCTGGGATGGCCATGGAGTGAGTGTCCCAGGGGCCTGCTGTGGGTACCAGGGATGAGGCAGAAGAATTGGGGCTGAATGGGAGAGAGGCTTGGGGCCTCTTGAACACCTCCCACTCAGAATGTCCAGGGTACAGTGGCTCTTACCTTCCCACCCCAACCTCAGGTCAGGGAGGCAAGGAGAGGGGAAAGAGAGGTGAAAAGATGGGGCTCTGGGTAGAGCCTCTGGGAGCAAGGAATGAGGAGGGGGAGCAGAAGAGAGCTGAGGAAGCCTGGGCTGATGATTGAAGGCGAGGGTGGACTTGGCTTCTCTGGTGGCGTGAGCGTGGCTGCCTCCCTGCTCGCTTCCTCGCTCTGCATGTGTCACTTAATGTTTGCAGTTAAGTATTTACAGATATGTTCCCATGGCAACCGAAGCTTCAAAGTTACTCTCACAATTCTGTTTTCTCAAATGTATTTCTCTGGTTGATTGCACAGAGTTTTCTGGAAGCTGGCCAGGCTCAGTGAGTCACATTCCCAGCCCTGTACTCCAGCGCCTTCTCCTCTCTCCACTCCCAGGTTCCAGGCTTAGGCCTGTGTCTCCACCACCCCCATCTCCCCTTGTCCAAAACAGCCCCTCCTGAAGCCTAACTCCCCCCAGCTTCTGAGCTCTGTCAGACTGTCCCTTCACCACCTGGATTCTACAGTTTTTGGATCCACTGTAAGCTCCCCCTTCATCAGGAAGCCTTCCCCAGCTTCCCTGGCCCACAGGGAAAACCTGAGCTGCAGGGAGGGCTCCACTTGTACTGCTAGAGGTGCCTTGCAGGTGGGGTCTGCCCCTTCTCCATTGACCCCTGCACATGGCCCAGGCCTGGTAGATGTAACCCCTGCCATGGTGTGAGAGACAGATGTTCACTGATTGCTTGTTGTGTTGGATCCTACAGCCTAGCAACTTCTCATAGCACTACCCTGTCTGGCTCCCTGTCCCTGTCCTGTGCATTGGGTCATTCATTTGTTTCCTGACCTCCTGCTCTGGGCTAGGCACTGTACAAAGGGACACAGATACAGAAGGACAAATAGCGTCACTGCCCTCTGGGAGCTCACCTTCCAGCAGGGAGAGTCAGACAATGAATAAGACAAGTTTCTGGCGGGGGGTGCGTGGTATGTGCCATGAATAAAATAAAACAAAGGGCAGAAGGGGAAGCTGGGGGCTACATTAGGTGGTGAGTCAGGACAGGCCTGAGTAAGGGGGGACATGTGAGCTGGGATGTGACAGCATCTGGGGGAGAGCTGTTGCCCTAGGGAATAGCAGGTCTGAGGAACAGCCAGGAGGCTAGGAGGCTGGAGCAAGGGACTGAGGGAGAAGGTGGAATGAGGGGAAGTCGTGGAGGCAGCAGGGGACCAGGGAAGGTAAGGCTATTGGGCTTCACCTAAGTGAGGTGGGAAGACTGTGGACAGCATAGCGCATGGGGAGACAAGCTGTGGTATGGCCACTGTGTGGACAGTGGACTGCAGGGGACCGCATGCGTGAGGGCACAAGTGGGGCCAGGGAAGTGGAAACGAGGAGGGAGGGTGGGAATGCAGGAAAGTGAGCAAATGAAGGATGTCGTGGAGGCCACGTTGCTGAGCTTGGTGGGGTGAATGTGGGAGGCAAGGGCTGGAGAAGAATCCAGTGTGATCACTCTCGGGTCTGTGGCCCCAGCTGGAGGGAGGGGCCCCTGCAGGTGCCCCCATGGCCCCCTTTGTCCTCACACTGCAGACCCCATCACACATTCTTGCCCTGCCTGACTCCTTGTTGCATGAAGACAGGAATTGGGGTGAGTGTTGACTGGGAGGGGAGCAAAGCCCGCTGCTTCCCCACAGCCCCCAGAAGTATCATCCCTAGCAGTAAGGTTGATGGGGTGAATGAGACCCCCCGAGATAGCTGCCCAAGAGCCCTGAGGACAAGTAGTCTCCATCCCTCAGGTGTTCCTGAGCTGTATGTCCTGGGTTGGGGCTCTCAGACTCCCTCACATCCCCCCTCCACCTGTGAGCCCAGAAGCCCATGCGGGGAGGGCTGGGAGCCCAAGTCCAGCTGAGCCATCGCTCTGGGTATGTGAGCCTGAAAGGAGCAGGAAGGCGCTGACTCTGCTAACGGTTCATTGAGTGGTTGTATCTCTATTATAAATGATTTAAGTCACCGGCATTTAATTGATGTTATAAATATGATATTTATGGCACAGTATGGGAAACGATGCGCTCTCTCGCTGCTATACATCATGGAGCATGTGTGTCTCTCTGGCAGGGCATGCCTTCTACCTTCTCCCTTCTCTGCTGCCCTTGCCACCACTGCCCTCGCCACCATGGCCTGGGCCTCCCACCCGCTCTGGACCTCAGCAGGTGGAGGAGGGAGGCGGGCAATGTGTGGGAACAGGGGTGGATTAACCAGACAGCAAGGCGCACAGCTTCCAGTAAGCAAGGTATGCATGGGCTTAATTGTGTTTACTTACTAATCTGTAGTGCACAATTTCACGTGGGTTTCACCACATCTCTCACCATATCAGAGCCATGCACATCCGGGTTCCAATCCAGGTTTTTCCATTTAATTTTTGTGTGACCATGGGTGAGTAACTCAGTCCTTCTGGACCTTAAATGCCTCATTTGTGAAGCGGGCATGTGACTTTATCAGTACAAGTATCAGAACCATCGCCTCCCCTATTCTAAATACCATACCATACTTCTCTTAAGATGGCCACACCACACATCTTCGTGTTGACTATTCCTAAGTGATTCCACGCCCATCCTGTACTCATGATGGAGGGAGTGGACAGCGGGGGCTAGACTGAGGTGGTCCTGAAAGTCAATCAGAGGGACAGGAACCAGGGAAACATTCCAGATTCTTGAGTTTGGGAATAGAGTATCAAGTTAGTTTGAGGAGTATCAATCCAGCGGAGAAGTGTGTGCCTCATTGTGGGGGAGAAGCTGGAGGGACTGGGAGAAGGCTGTGCCCACGTGGTTGCTGTCCCACCCTGGCTGCTCTTTGCCCCGCCCCTTCTACGCCTTCATCCTTGCAGTAGCTTCGTCATCACTTTAGATTGGTCTTCTACCTGCTGCACCTGCTACCCTTCTCAGGACTCTCTCAGGTAGCGGCAAGGACTCCACAACCTGCTCTTGGGCTCAAAGCCAGGTCTCTGATGGCATCTCCTTGCACCACCCCATCAGCCCCCTCTCCTGAGCTCCTCCCTCCCTCACGCCCTGAGCTCCTCTGTGGGGAGCCAAGGAGCTCTCCTGCTCTAAGCCTCAACAAACCAGGAAGGGACAGCTGCCTGCATGGCTTCTCAGCATCTTGGGGTCAGAATAGCCATGGCTGGGGCAGGAGTGATTCAAAACCATGGAAAATCTAAAAACTCAGGCAATCCAAAGAGTTGAACAGTTCTCACGACATTTTAGTTTGGCTTGGGAATGCATGTTGACTTTTTTAGCAAACGAGCAGGTGTTGGATGCTATGGGGATTAGGGCCGTTTTAGGAAAAGTCCCAAGAACACACTGGAAGGACTGTCTGATGCCCAGTGGTCACCCCTGCCCAGTGGGGATGGGTGGTGCTACCTGCCTAACACCCATACCCCAGCAAAGCCCCATTCTCCAACCCCTTTTATCCTCTCTTGCTGCTGGAATTGGCCAAGTCGCCTGTGGATGGGAGAGTAGCGTTCCTGCCAATAGTGACACAACTTCAGCCCCCGAAAGTACCCCACCCTGTAAGGGCCAGCAGACCTCACACTGCTTCAACCCTCCTATCATTAGGCCAGGCACCCTCCTGGATGGTCTCTCACATAACAGCAGGGACCAGCTCACAGCCTCTGGGAGCCCCCTCTGATCTGGGTTCAAGCTGTACAAAGGCAAGAGTGACGTGAGATAAATCAATGATCAGAAAGGACACCTGAAGGTGCTGAGGTAACACTGGCTAACACAGGACTCTGAGTCCAGGCTTCCTGAAGGGAGTGGGTTTCACAGAGGAAGTGGGAGGGAAACAAAATCATGGGGTAGGGAGGGGGCTTCCAGGTCGGGGCACAGCAAAGTTTCCCAGGGGGCTAAAGTAATATCAGCGGTGTGTTGGGTATCCGGCAGGTTAGGCCCTTCTCCCAGACCAGGCTTTGCAAGCCTTTCAGAGAGCAGGGCATTGGGGTAGCTGTGGCTGATTGCAAACCACCCTCCTCCACCAGTTTTGCATCCTGGCTTCTCCTTCCAGATGACTGCTGTCACTGAATGTTCAGAAGAAGAAGCGAGCCCAGGCCATCTGAGGGACAGGGTGCACAGCCAGGCCCTGGCAAAGCAGGCATGAGATGGAGGTGTGGGAGAGGAAGGGGGCTCCATCCTGCAGGAATTGGGGGCGCCTGGAGGGTTGCTCTGAGACAGAATTGACTCGATGGCAACAGGTTTGGTTTTGGAGGGTTTCTGAGGAGTCCCTGGCTGGTACAAATGGCTGACACACTTGGCTGCTAACCAAAAGGTCGAAGTTCAAGTCCACCCAGAGGCACCTTGGAAGAAAGCCCTGGCGATCTGAAAAATTAGTCATCGAAAACCCTATAGAGCTCAGTTCTACTGTGACACATACGGATTGCCATGAATCAGAGCTGACTCAATGACAAGTTTTTTTGTTTTTTTTTTTTTTAAGGGTGCTGAGCAGGCAGGGAACTGAATGCTCCTTGGCAACAGTCATTTGGAAGGAGAATGGATAAGAAAGCAAAGCTAGTAGAGAAGGGCAGTGCTCTGGTGAAGGAGGGCTGCAGCTGTGCCAAGGTTCTCAGCACTTATTCCAGCCTTCAAGGGGGGAGGGCAGAGGGAGCACCTGACAAGGGCAGGTTGGAGGCTGGGGCAGAGGTGTGGGCAGAGGTGCATGGGGAACCTCTTGACCCCTGAGGACTGGCTTGTGTCATTCCCCCCTCCCCCACCCAGGCCCACTTTATCAAAAAGAGATGAACATTTGAAATCCATGAGGACACCTCCTTCCTCCATTCCCCCAGCCTTCACTCCCCTCCCAAAAAGGAAAACAGTCACTGAAATTGAAAAATGGTGCTCAGTGAAGGGTTTAAAGACATTTTGAATTTAAAATATATTTTAAAGGTCATTTTCAGCAGTAATTATGTTAAAATGGTGGGGCTCTTAGCAAAAGGCAGCGTCCCACAGTAATAGCCATCCACATAGGAAGCAGCAAGAGCCTGGGTCTCCCGCGGCCTACGGAGTGGAAGGGCGGGGGTGGGTAGAAGGGGGCATAACACATCCTCACTTATTATAGAGCCACGGGTCCCTTGCCAGGAAAAAGAAACTACAGAGTTCAATTTGGCCCAGGCACAGAAGGAGCCTCCAAGGCCTCCCCCAGAGTACACCATCTGAGTTTTCAGGGTTATTGAGCCATTGTGGGGTCTGGCCTGCTGTCTAGTGGGACATCCTACCACACTTATCCTTTCCTTCTGCTTCTAGACACCCTCACTGAGGGCCCTCCTGGCAGTAGGCTCCCCATCCATGCCCTGGCCCAACTCCATGGGAGAAGGCTCAGTAAGAGAAAGGTTCCCCCACCCACAGCCCCTTACCTACTGCTTCCTGAGCTGGGCGCCTGGGCTTGTGAGCCACCTGCACCTCTGCCCTACTTGCCCCATAATTTACATCTTTCAAACAGGTTGAGGTCATGAATACACTACTTATTGAAACCTCAATGTTTTCTATCCTATATTTCCAAATAACAAAGTTACCCACTACTTGGTCCACTTTCTCCCTCTCAGGGAGCCCATCCACTGCTTCCCACGAAGCCTCACCCACACAGAGGCCAGCACAGGTTGCTGAAGTAATGCGCTAAACACACGTATCTGCACCTATTGTGGGATTTGAACTCAGGATATTTTGGAAGGGCTGCCTGTGGTTTAGGCTCTAGCCAGATCCCAAGGAGTTCCACCTGAAGGCAGTCTGGAAGGCTGGTGGGGAGAAGAGGCAGAGGACAGAGGGCAGTGCGGAGGAGATACGGCAGGGCCCAGAGGGAGAGCGAAGAAGGGCCCATCAGCGAGCAGTGGAGGTAATCTGGGAGGGCTTCCTGTAGGAGGTAGTGGGGCGTGAGTGGATGGACAGCCACCAAACGAATGAAGAACCAGGACCACTAGGAGCAGCGAATAAATGAGCTGCAACCTCGATCCTCTCCCAAGCTGTGGGCACTGCCAGCCCAGGTGGGGAGAGGCGGGTTTCTCTCCCCAGGCTTCTGCCCAGTCCTCAAAGACAGCAGAACCCTGGAGGAGGTGAGGTGCGCAGCCGCCCTGACCCTGTTGGGCTCCCTGGGGGCTCGTGTGAAGGAGGAACCAACTTGGCAGTGGCGCCACCTGCCGCCTAACTCCGCCCGGCCCCCTGGAGAGCTCTTTGCAGTGGAGTGAAACGGCGCTGCGGGTGGGCGCGTGGATCGCCGCCCGCTGCGTGGCGCATGACCAACCGCGGCTGGGCAAAGGATGAGGGGTGGGATGGGGGTTGCTGGTGGTCCCTGGCGGGAGCCAGCGGCAGCCTTGAGCACTGCAAGAGTGGGATTCCGGATGGGAGCCAGCGGGGCGTGATGGAGGGGGGCTTAGGAGGTGGCCCCGGCCAGCCGCGAAGGGGAAGAGGTCCATGTGGTCCCCAACAGAGCGGGCAGAGCGCACCCTGACTTCCTGCCCTAGAGGCGGCCGCAGGAGGATGGAGGTGGGCAAGGGGAGGGGAAAGGGCGAAATATAAAAATATCCGGGAGAAGCGCAGCGCCGGGCTACAGTGTTATTAAACAAAAGCATCTTATAAAACTCAAGCCATTAATAACAGGCTGCCGCCATGTCGGGATAATTTATTCAAATTGCGGGTCCGGGCTGGAGAAGCAGATGTTTGAAAGCTGCTGGGGTCACGGAATGAGTTCCGAGGGAGGAGGGGCGGTGCCGCGTTCCTGGGGGGTGGGGCAGGGCTGAGCGACCCGTCTTCGCCTTAGATAGCGCCCGGATTCCGGATTACACGGCGTGGGCAGACCGTCCATGGCTGCCACAGGGGTCCGGACGGAGGACAGCTAATTCAGTTCAGCAAGCGCCAGGACAGAAAACTATGGGGTGGGGAACAGGCAGACAAGTCCGGCTGTCCAGAATGTCACTGCTCCCATCCTTGCCTGTGCCCTGCCCATCCTGTCCAGTTAGATGCCACCTCCTACACAAAGTCGCCCCTGATTATTCCAGGCCCACAGCGTGGTGCTGGGAGTCAGAGGCCTGGGTTCCTTCCCAGACTCACCACTTACCAGCTGATGACCCCAGCAAGTTAAACCCTGTGCCTCAGTCACCTCATCTACATAATGGAGCAATAATACTCAAGTCATGGAATGGGAAGAAGAACAGACAAGGGCTCACCAGGAGGCTCTGGCTCACCATATGGGCACGTAAAAGTCAGGTGGTTTCCTGTACTGCACCTTGTGGTGCTCATTATAGTCAACTTAGTGCTTTGATCGGAAGTCATGGTTTTCAATGTTTTCATTGGTTTTACCCCAGTCCTCAACTAGACTGTCAGTTCCCTGTGGTCAAGAACCATGCTGTCATGGTGGTCCACGTGGGGTGTGCTGTGCACACAGTGGACATTTGTCAATGCCCATAGGACAGTCTGTGCGTTGGACTGTGTGGTAGGGCTCCTGTGGCTTGCTTCCTTGGGAGGAGGCCTCCCCTTGCACCCCTAGTCTGTTGCCCAGTCCCCTCGTTCTTGGCCACCTTGGGTCCTATTGGGAGGTTAGGGCTCAGGGCCTAGCCACAGTTTCTAGGACAAACACCAGTCAAGTCAGCCGGTCCCGGGCACCCAAAATGGCCTGGGGTCATGGAACTTCAGCAGATGAAATGCTTCCTGCCCAATGTTGCAAACAGCTCCCCATGAAGTCCTATCTGACTCAGACTTACATCCCTCCTCTAATGCTGGGGAGAGGAGGGGGAGGGGGAGGAGGCTGCTCAGCTGACATATTCATGCTGTGAGTCTGAGTTCCTACCTCGCTCTTGAGTGACTTGATTGATGGTGGTCCTATCCTTTTTCACTTCTTACCCGGAAGGGGTCCAGCCGATGCTGGGTGCCCCGACTCACTATTTAAGATGTAGGAAAAGCGATGTTCTCCTTCTCTGTCTGTTTTGCTGATCTGGATGCCTGCCTATTGAGTGGGCTTGCGGTGGGGCTCAGTCACACCTGGGGTGCTATATAACCCCCTCTTAGGCATCCAGCCTTAGGCTGTGCCCGTCGCTGATGAGAAGGCTTCAGCAGCCCCTGTGGCATGCTATGGCAAGTGGCAGGTGGAAAAAAGGGGTGACACTCTGAGAATGTCCCCATTGGAGGCGGACGTGTCTCTTTCCACAGGCCCAGCCAATGAGAGAACAGCAGGGCCCTTCTGTCTCCCAACAGCCCTGACCTGAAATTACCCCTCTAGAGTGGTGTTCTGTTAGGGAGAGATGCTCTCTTCTTGGCAGTTCAGCATCAGTGCGTTTATCAGATGCTCGGGGCCCAGGCAGAGGGCAGAAGGACCACCTTTGCTGACCCTATGGTCTGGCCTAAGGCCGCCTTGGACACCAGGGCAGGCTGCCGGGCTGGCTGTCAGGAGCCTGGGCCCAGACCGAGGGGCCACCAAGACCTTGCCCAGGAGAGGCGAAGGGAGGTGTGGGGGACTGTGACGGCAACAGAGTGCTCCTCGCCTACCCCCTTCTGGTCCTTCTATGTCCCTGCCCACCCGGCTAGGAGGGTCCGTGGCAGCCGCCTGCCCTGTGCCTCTGCTCCCAGCCACTGGGACCTGCTCACCCGCAGCTCAAGGTACATTTCAAATGAAGGAGAAAGCCCCGTCCCACACTCGTGGGGCAATCAGCGAGCTCCGTGATGAATGGAGCCCGTGTCACTCAGGGAAAATGAATATTTCTTTGCGATAATGGCCAGATGGTAGCAACTCTCCCATCCAAATTAAAACATGCATGATAAATGCCAGGAAAACAGAGGAAGACAAAACCCCAACCTGGAGTGAATTCTCTCTATAAATCTTCTCCTTGCGCCCCCTCCCCCCCACCGCAGCAGCTCTGCTAATAGCCATTAAATTATTAAGTTGTGCTTGCTGCAAGGAGAATGCCAATGTCAGTGGCATCGGCCCCGCTGCTTACCCCTGCCCCCTGCCTGTGGGGCTGACTTTGAGGGGCTGGAGGAGGTAGGGAGACGAAAGAGGAGGCTGCTTCCAGGCCCCACAGAATAGCCAGGATGGTGGAGAGTGTTCCTGCTGAGAGACCTGGGTGGGAGGCTGGCCTCGTGGTGCAAGGGAGACCTGCTGGGGCCTGGGCTCCTGCCCTCAGGGAGGATGCCATCTCCACAGAGGTGAGAAACTAGCACCCACTGCTGGACTTTATGGCTCAGACAGAAGGGCAGGACCAGGCTTCCCAGCGGGGTAGGCTTGGGGCATTGGGGAAAGCATTGGGTGGGGGGTGAAGGGTTGGACCCTGATGAGGCTTCTGAATGGTGGCTTCTTCCTGGTGGGAAAGGTCAGAGACAGGGACAGATTACCCAATAAGCAAGGTATGCATGGGCTTAATTGTGTTCACTGACTGATCTGTAGTGAACAAAAAGATGGGGTAAAATCCGTGTGAAATTGTTCACCACAGATCAGTCAGTAAACACAATTAAGCCCATGCGTACCGTGCTTACTGGTTAGAGAAGGGCAGAGAAGACAGTCCAAGGGTGACCTGAGAGTGTATGTGTGGGGGACACCCAGGTACTGGGCAGAGCAGGGCAGCTTTGGGGTTCATATTTCTTTATGGGCTCTTCAATTTGTGTAATTCCCATCCTCTCCCCGAGCCAATTTATTTCTTCATTTTCCTTGGACAGGCCCTGTGCCCTCGGGCCTGCATCCCTGTCTCACTGGGATCCTTCAGTCTGGAATCCCCTCCCATGAGTCTCCTGCACAAGTCTTCCCTGGCTCTTGGCTCACACAGCTCTCTTTCTGATGCCTGGGCACGTGCTGTCTCCATTGCTCATCTGGGGCTCACAATGCCGCAAACTGATCCCCCCAAGCAGACCATGAGCTTCTCTGGGGCCCAGAGCTCAGCACAGGCTTGAAGAGGTCTTCCTAGAGCCCCATGCGCCTGTCTTTCATGGTCCGCCAGCTCTCCAGGGGCAAGGACCATCTCTCGGCAGCTTAGAATCATTTGTAGTTGGACATTTGTGTCCAAGCCTCCCTAGACACCCGGGCCAGTTACTCAGTGTTAGCATGTGATGTCCATGATGCTGAAGTCATCGGTTTGTCCCTGATCTGAGTCAAAAAGAAAACGTGAGCTGGTTTCCACAAATCCTTTCTTATTGCCAGGCCCCAGACAGACAGACATGGACTTTCTTCACCTGCTTCTCCCATGTGACCCTCCACCCTCAGATGGGCCACAGACAGGCCTCATCCTGCTGCTAACTGGGTTCACATCTGGGCAAGTCCAGCCACAGACACTCCCAAAGGACATGGGTGAAGGGTGGGAGGAGCTGGAGAATCCATCCTGAAGGCATGGCCTAACCTCATCCTTTGTGGATCTGGTGGTTGGCACTGATGCTGGGACAACTCCTCTGGGTGTCAGCACCCAGCACAGACCCATGAGAAAGAAACCAGCAAGGCAGGGAGGCCTGCCCAGAGGAGCTGATTCCTGGCTGTGTAGTGTTGGGGAAGTTACCTCTCCTCTCTGAGCCCTGTCTCCCCTCCATAAAATGGGGTGCTGCTTATCTAGCCTGGCAGGGCCACTGCAGGCATTAGAGCCCTGCTGTTGGAGGTTCTGGAAGACAGAATGGGAGGACTGAGGCCCTGCTGGCTCTATCGTCTTCCTTCCAGAGCCCTAGCTGGGTTATAAGCAGCAGCTGCTACAGGCATTGATTGGGTTCCCCTGTGCCTTGTCCAGGGATGGTTGGGGAAGGAGCAGGCATCTCTAACAGTAGAAGGGGCGTGTCTGATCAGGAAGACTGGGCAGGGGCATAAAGTAGAGAAACCAGACTCTGGAGTGGGCCTGGGGAACTTGAGCTGAAGGGTGAGAAAGGCAGACTCAGACACTGCGTGTGCACGAGTGTCTGTGTGCATGAGTGTATCTGTGCACAAATGTGTGTGTGCATGAGCATATGTGTGCATACATGGGCACGTGGAGGAGCAATGCACTCACCATGCCAACAAATCCATGTCTTCTTATTCCAGAAAATGGGCCGTCTTCCGCAGCCAAGCCAACTCTTCTACATTATTTAAAAACATCTGGGATGCCACGTATTTACCTGGCTTGCCTCTGTTTTCATGTCTTTGCCTGTAATAGCCCAGATCCTTCCTTTTGGTAAACATGTTATCCCCATAATCACCACCTCCAGGAAGCCTTCCTTGTCCCTGACCCATTCTGGTAGTTCACATTGCTTGATACAGCTCTGAAAGAGCCCCAGTGGTGCAGTGGTTATGCACTTGGCTGCTACACCAAAGGTTGGTGGTTTTGAACCCTCCAGCTGCTCTGCGGGAGAAAGATGTGGCAGTCTGCTTTCATATAGATTTCAGCCTTAGAAACCCTATGGGGCAGTTCTCCTCTGTCCTACAAGTCTGCTATGAGTTGGAATTGACTTGATAGCAATGGATAGATAATACAGCTCTGGCCCTAGGCAGTATTATTTGTATTTGCACTTTGTTTATCAAACCTGGTAAGAGGTCCTTGCCTCTTCCACCTTGTCTCTCTTCCCACAGACTGGACTCAAGTAGTAAAATAACAACCTAACAGCTGTCATCTATGAAGAATCCACAATTCACCAACTGTGTTCCACCTATAGCGATGAGGGGCGGGTTGGGGAGGTCACATCCTCCTTTGCAGGACAGTGCAGCACCAGGGGGCAAAGCAGCATGTGGGAGGGGCAGGGCACTTGGAATCAGAGGGTTGGGGTGCCAGGCCAGGCACTGTCCCTGCTGGTCTCCCTGTTCTGGCTCCCTCCCTCCATCTCTTCTACCATCCCTAGACTTAATTTTTCCAAAACACTGTTTTTATCATGTCATTCTCCTGCCCCAAGACCTTAGATGGCTCCCCTTTGCCTCAATGTACCTTCTGGAATACACTGCTGCTCTATCTTGCCCTCCCCCAAGGTGGACTCCTCATTCTAGCCTCTGGGGTCCTCCAAACCTCAGGATATTTTCCCACCTGTGAGCCCTGCCCTTCCTTGCTCACAACCTCCTCCTCCCTGAAGGCCAAGCAGGTATTATAGGACTCTAATCACTCAGGTCCATGCTGTCTCTAAGCCATTCCTGTTGCCCAGGGGCCAGGATGGCACTGGACCCCTCCCTGTCTCACCCATGTCAGGGCTTACTCAGTACAGCTCTGAGGACCACCCTGACCCCGGAAGGACCGCCTGTGAACATTCTCTCATCTTGCCGGCCTCCCAAGGCGGTGGTGTCTTTTTCTTCCATACCCCTGAGGTGTTCAGGACAGGGCTCCGTGGGAGTGGCAATGGGGTGGAACCGTGGTCCCCTTTCCCTGCCATTCCTGGTCCTGTCATCAGTCCCTTCAGCCTGAGCACACAAGCACGAGGCAGCTTTAAATATCATCCATAAGCCCATTTGCAATGATTAATATCCCATTTCCCCTGAAACAATCCTTTGCTAAATTAGCCAGGGCCAGAGGGAATTTGGCGAGGAGCCACGAGTTTCAACTTAACTTTCCGAATAGATTTAAAAAAAAAGCCTCAGAAACAAAATGCAGATCAATCAACACCCCCTCCACCAGCAGAGAACCTGAAGTCCATTTAAACTCAGCAGGTTTGCAGTTAATTATATTTTCGCACTTATGGCAGGAGTTGCAGACATATTTATAACGCATGTCTGCCCCGCCGGCGCGTCCACCAGGCCCTCCGAAGGGACTCCTCCCCACCAGCCACTGAGACCTTCCATCTTTACCCAGACGCAGCCCTGGGGAGCTGCTGTGCAGGTTCAGTTGTGTAAACTAGGGGAGGGCTTCCTGGATTTGTAAAAGTTCTTTTTAAAAGGGGCTTGGAAAGGAAAAGAGACAAAGATTCTTTTAAGTTTTAAATCAGAAGGAACAGGGATTATCAAGGATAAAACCTCAGGACAGGGAACACAGCACAATGATGGAGGAAACCTAACAGTTGGAAATGCTTAAACAAAAATGGGTAAGATTGTGGTTAGATAAGTGGTAGGTCTTCCTGACCATCAAGGAAGCCGAGTCCTTGGAGGGCAACTCCGCATGATCATGAGGTCTAATCTTTCAGCTCTTCTGGAAGGCAAACCAGGAGCACAGGCCCAGCAGGGCCTGCAGTAGCCCTGCCTCAGAGTGCTCCCTGAGTGCTACAGGTTGCCTGGGCTGGGCTGTCTTACATCTAACATGAACTTCTGGAGCTGAACACCGTAATGCCTTTTCTTCACCATCAGCCCCCAAATAAATCTGGGATTCGAGCACACGCAAGATCTGCTGGGACATTGGCTTTGGGACTGGTGTTCAGAGGAAAACATTATAATGTACAGCTCAGGAAATTCAGGTGAGAATAAGACAAGACAGGCTGATAAAGCAGGGTTTCCAAGCCCTGAAAAAGGAGCCTGAGAAAGGCTGCAGAAGTTGCTTTTCTTCTTGATGATTTTAAAAAACAGGAGGGGCTGGGGGAGAGGCAGACTCATCTCAGGACGGATGGACACACGGCTTCTTGGGTTGCTCCAGGCCTAGGAGGTACCATCTTCTGGCCAACAGGGCAGTTAGCTTTCCCCACCTAAAGGTTCTCCCTCCTGTACCATGACCCCTCCCTCAAGACCCCTGGCTCAGACACAACTGTGGGAAAGGTTACCAGGCCTTGTGGAGTGTGAGTGCAGGAGGATGGTGAAGTCACAGCCCCCATGAGCTGAGAATACGTGGGCCTGGACAAGAGCCAGACTGGGGGCACAAGGAAATGAAGCCCCCAAACACATCCACGTGCATACACGCGCACACATATAATGCAAAGCTGGAGTTATATGGCAACCCCATGTGTGTCCGAGTAGAACTGTGGTCCATAGGGTTTTCCAGCTGTGTGTGCAGTACACGTAGCCCAGTTTTCAGCGGTTTCTATGGGGTCATGGGAAGAGCCATGGCAAAGGGAGGGGGTGTTTTCTGTTTTGAGGTGCAGACCCCTTCAGGCTGCTGCTTTGGGGTCTCAGTCATTGGACACCTTCTTACCCCAGGATTATACCCCCTGGGCTGGGGTGGGGTGATCTGTTCATTCTAGGATCTTCCAAGAAAACAAAAAATAAACAAAAAACCCCATTGTTGTCAAGTCAGTTCTGACTCATGGCAACCCTATAGGACAGAGTAGAACTGTCCCATAGGGTTTCCAAGGAGCAGCTGGTGGATTTAACTGCTGACCTTTTGGTTAGCAGCCGTAGCTCTTAACCATTACCAGGGTCTTCTGGGCAGGGTACAAACCGGGAGCCCCAAATTAAAAGTCAGGATGTGCTGGACCCTGGCGGGGCGGGGGGGTTGACTGATGTCCCAAAGGTAAGAGACTAGGGTGGAGGTGGTGGGGCTCCTGCTGTGGGACTTGACTTCCAGACACTTGGCTTCTCTGCACAATAAGTATGGGTCTTTGTCCCCCAGACTCCAGAACTTCACCCCAGGAGATCCCAACAGCCTTGGGTCTCGGCTGTCCTTCACAGCCCCTCCCCCTCCCCCTCCGCCCACTGCATCTCGGGGGCTGTTTGGAGTTACACATGTCTACATATATATATATATATATCGGTAAACCCTGTTTCCTACTGACTGGGTATAATTTCAGATTTCTTTCAATGTGCTGTGGCCCCTGGCCCTTTAGCTCTGCGTTTCTATGGACCCCTTCCTGCCTAGGCCAAGGGGTCCTTCACCTAGTAGTCTTTGTAAAGTAAGTCATTCATTGCTCCCTGAGGTTGGAACTTATATGTAAAGTTGAAACTTATATATATTGAATTTTCTTAAAGCTGGACCAGCCTGCATGTATATTTCATCTAAACCCCCAGTAGGGCTTGGGAGTAGGGTCACTATGAGTTGGAATCGACTCGACGGCAGTGGGTTTGGTTTTTAGTATACGGGACTAAATAGCTAGAAAAGTCTAGAATTGAGAAACCTGGCATCAGGATGTCCCCTGTTGATGCCTCTGGGACCCCGGGACCACTGCAGCAGTCTGGACTGCCTACACCTGTGCCCACACCCCTCTCACCTGGTCTCCAACAGCCCTTCCCTGAAAGGAAGTTGTCTGTGTCTGTTTAGAAATAAAATAATGCTCGGAGGAGAAATGAGGAACTTAAAAGGATTTAAAAAACCGCAGGAACTGATGGGGCTACAGATGGTAGAGGGGCCGGGAGGACAGAATCAGCCACGGCTATGTGGTGGGGAACATGGCCTGGGGAGGGCCTTGGAGCCGCGCTCACATGCATTGCGTCCAACCTCATTAGCCAGCCCAGCGGGACTCCACTGCCACACGAGTGCAGCCCCCAGCAAGGGGGGAAGAACGCCCTGAAGACTCCGTTAAATGAACTGACAGAGCAGTAAAAGGCTGCAAGAATGTGTTTGGCTGAATGTCTCGGCCAGTGCCTGCCTTGGGGACCCAAGTGGAACTGGAATGACTCTGAGGCTGTTACGCCTGCCCCCAATGTTGCTTCTGTGCCTTCCTCTTCCAGCCAGAGACAGGCCGAGGGACAGGGAGACAGGGACACACAGACAGGAGGGAGAGAGATGGGGGCTGGTGGGGAGAGCCCACATGGGCTCCCAGGCCTGAGGAAGTAGAGAGGAGGGAGGAAATGGAACCTGTCAAGAGTATTTCAGCCCAGGCTTTTCCGAAGGGCTTAAGAGGGTGGGGAGGGGGCATGAAACAAGTTCCTTCATCATCTTCACCCTGGGGATCCACAGACAATAGCTTAGTGCAACTACCCTGCCAGGGCCCCCTTCATAGCTGAAGCTGAGGGACTCTCTCCAGGCCCTGCAGCCTTCACAGCAGGGAGCAAGCCTGGGGCCTGCTTCCACCTGACACCTTTCCACAGACTAATCAGCCTCCATCCAGGGGCTCTTCTAGGTTTAATTCTCAGCTGCCCCCTTTGCCGCTTTTCCCCTCAGTGGCCTTCTCTGTGCTGGGACCTCTCCTCCAGCTGGACCTCACACGTCACAGCATGTGCCAGGTGGTGACTTACATTGGGCAGTTCCTTACATAATTGGGCCTGAATCTGTTTGGAGAGGACCACTGTGTGTGTGTGCAGGTCAGAGTCCTGGGGACAGGGTGAGCAGGGTGTAGACCCTGGAAGACCATCGTCAATCTTGCTTGTGGTCCCTCTTGAGGGACACCCCAATGCCAAACCTGCCCCCATGAGAGCCTGTGCTTTCCTGCCCTGGGGACAGTGAACTGACAAGCCTCGGGCCTGTTACTCTGAGACCCTGCTAGACTGAGCCTGGCTTTATTTCTGACTCATGTGACTGATGAGAGAGAGAGATCCATAAACAGAACGAGACAAAGAGCTGGGGTGGGCAGAGGCAGGTGGGCAGCCTGCTGGGAAACCTTGCTCTCCCAAGTCGTTCTGCTTTTCTGGCTTCTCCCAGCTTCCCTTGTTGCCCCTCAGCCAGCCATCTTGCTGGCTGCCATTTCTCGCTGATAGACTAAAACCTGGTAGCCCCCATCTGTGCTCCACCCCCAGCCACTGCTTCCCTGATGAGGGCATTTATTTTCCGCCTCACTGGTAGTGTGTGTGAAATTGGGTGTGTGTCTATGGGTGCCTTTGTGTGTGTATGGTGTTGTTGGGGGTGTTACTGTGTGCAATGTGTGTGTCTGCGCTGGGGCTTCCCCAAATATGGCATGGATAAGGCCTGCATTAGCTAAACTTTCTAACTGGTAGATGGTTATAGTGGAAGGTGGGGTGGTTTCTGATGATGGGAGTCTAGGGGTCCCCTGGGGACCAGGGGTACAGCAAATGTCTGCTGGGGTGTGTGTGGGTGTGTGTGTGGAGTAGGAACATACTAATGTCTGTTATACATGACCCAGGTCTCAGTCATTTGTCCCCTCCTTAAGGCCCCTGTCTGGCCCCTGACCTTCTTGGCTCTCATGAGGGGCAGGCACATGCCCCAGCCCCAGCTGCCTCTCCCAGGCCTCCTTCGGTTCAGTCTGGGGGTCTGAGGGCAGCCTTGCTATCTGAAGCCAGGGCAGTCAGAGCCTCTTCTCACATACCTGACTCCATCAAAGGAGCCCCAACAACCTGGCAGCAGGAACCTGGCCTTGGGGAACACTCCGTTCTGTTTTCTGTCTCACGTGGTCTTAGGCCTGAGAGGAGGCAGTGGCGTCACTAGGGTTGGTGTCACCCAGTCAGTAACTCATAGTGTCACCCCTCCATGGTAATCACCACAATATTATAGCTAAAACACCAGAAAATGTGACAAAGTCAGCAACGAGAAAAACACTGGCAGCAATGAAAACAAACAACTTGTGCTTGTAGCACGTGCACATGAAACCAGGTGACTGGGAGCATCACTGTGATTGGGTAATAATGACAGCTCTGACCGGACTGCATTAACAGGTTCAAAACGTAAATTAGCATAGAGTTTTAGCCTTGTAGGTATATTGATACATGTAAGCTGGCCTTTGGAGCCCCGGTGGTGCAGTGGTTAAGAGCTCCGCTGCTAACCAAAAGGTGGGCAGTTCGAATCCACTGGCTACTCCTTGAAAATCCTATGGGGCAGTTCCACTCTGTTCTATAGGGTCGCTCTGAGTCAGAATTGACTCGATGGCAACAGGTTTGGTTTGGTTTTGGCTAAGCTGGGCTTATGGAAATGTTTTGTTGTTGTTATAACTAACTACAGGAATATTTTTATAACAATAATACATTTCTGCTGAAACTCTGCCCAAAAGTTTTAGAGACAGTCATTTTGGTGGCACCTCCCTCTTACAGTGTCACCCAGTGTGGTCTGCACCCCCCTAGTGGCACCATCGAGAGGAGGGTGAAGGGTAGGGTCTGCAGAGAAGTTAAGCTGAGGGCAGAAGGGCTCTAACAGCTGTGAAGCCCCAGCTCAGACGCTGATGGCAAACCTGCTTTTTGGGGTGGGATGTATCTGGCTGCTGGAAGGCAAAGGAGCTGGAGCAGGTGCCCCAGGGAAGTGCCTTTGCCTCTGAGATGGCTGGCAGCTCCTCTCTTTCCTCAGATCTGTCTACGACCAAAAGCCTGTTGCCACTGAGCTGATTCTGACTCATAGCGACCCTATAGGACAGAGTAGAACTGCCCCATAGGGTTTCCAAGTGGCTGGTGGATTCGAACTGCCGACCTTTGTTTTTGGTTAGCAGCCGAGCTCTTAACCACTGTGCCACCAAGGCTCCTGGCTAATGAACTGGTTTGCCGAGTGTGGGATGAATCTGAGTTTAAATGCACTTGCTCCAGCATGCTCTGTGGGGTTAACTGCTCTGCTGTGCACAGGGATGGCTCCTAGTGAGGCGCTCTCACTCCTGCTTTTCCTTCCTTGCCTAGCCAGAACTCTGGCTCTTGGCGGTGGCAGAATGGGTGGTCTCTCCTCTTTCTGTCCAGGGACATTCACTGCTGGGACACCCTCTCTCTGCCTGCCCTCTGTTGTAGACTGAATTGTGTCCCCCAAAATATGTGTTGTAAATCCTAACCCATGATTTGGAATTGACTCGATGGCAATGGGTATACCAGCGAATAAAGCCCCTTTAGGGAATAGAGTTTTTGTTATATTAATGAGGCCATAGCAGTATAGGGTGTGTCTTAAATCAATCACTTTTGAGATATAAAAGAGCATATTAGACACAAGAAAGCAGACACAGGACAAGACCCAGACTATCTGAAGAAGATGGAAGTTGACCAGTCTACAAGCCCAGGAATTCCAAAGATGGTGAGCTAAGGAAGCTGAGACAAGGATTTTCCCCCAGCAGACAGAGAGCCCTGCAGTAGAGCTGGCACCCTGAATTCAGACTTTTAGCCTCCTAAACTGAGAGGCACCTGTAGCATTTCTGTTACAGCAGCGCTAAGAAACTAAGACACCCTCCCACCAGGATCAGTGGCTCTTGCTTTCGATGAGGACAAGCCCAACCCTTGGCCTGGCATTGAAGGTCCCACCTTCACTTTGTGCCCTCACTGTCTCTTCTGAAGCCCATGCTACTTGGTCCAATTCCTACCTCCCCTGGGAAGTCCTCCCTGACTACTCCAGGCCACAACACTCTCTTTTGTAACCTGCTCCAGCCCTGGTCTCTCCCATCTCATGGGTAGGTCTGGGAGCTCTTTTCTCAGTCTGGCCCTGCCTCCCTCACCTGAGTCCCTGTTCCTCTCCCCTCTGCCACCTTGAGAAAAAGCCCACAGCATGGCAAATGTCTGTGGTGCCTCCCCACTTCCCACTTAGCTGCCAAGGGTCCACGAGACCATCCTGGAAGTCACGAATGGAGAAAGCCCAGGTTCCGGTGGCTGACAGGCTGGGGGAGTTGAATTTGACTCTGCCACTTACTAGCTGTGTGACCTTAAACAAGTTACCTAACCTCTCTGGGCTTTGGTTTGTATATTTAAGTGGGGCCAGTAATACCTCAAGGTTGTTGTACGGATTAAACATATCTGTATAAAGTCCCTAGCCCTCAGTTAGTTGCTCTGTAAATAGCTTTCCTGGATGGCACAGCCTCCCTACCCACCAGGTAAGAAGTTGGAGACCCAGAGCTCAATCTGGGTAGAGCTGGAACGAGAACTCTGGACTAGAACAAGAACTGTCATCCCGTGCTCTTTCTGGGGAGCCCCAGTCATACACTTAGCCAACTCCTCTCCCTTACAGATGATGCAGGTCTGATATCTGTATTCACTTCAACCCTTTGGAAGGTCAGGTTGAGCTAAGTCCACATTGGAAGGGAAAAGAGCTGACTTCCCTGACAGCCCATGACAGCGTGGTGGCCTGTCAGCGTCCTGTCAGCAACTGGTCCAGACACTCGGAGCCCCTGAAAGTTAAAAAGGCCCCCTGCACATGCAGCACATCTAACATCACTCCTTCATCCGGCTGGACCTGGCTCCCCTTCTTCCAAGTGTGGGCTGATGGGACCAGAGGACACCTCTAGAACCTGGGGCCTTGTGACTGTGGCGGAAGAGGTAGGGAGAAGCCTCCCTCCTGCACCTACCTCTCCTTCTTACCCCCAACATCCACCCAAAATCCTACACAGAAAATAAATCATCTCTCTCTGTGCTGCTTGTGAGCATTCGATACATCCAGAAGGCACGTGTGTCCCATGTTCACAGGGCCTTTGGGACCGCGTGTAAACTGGGAATAAAGCTTCCGGAGCTGGGATGGGGAGAGGGGGTCACTGCTGAGCCAGGGGTAGGGCAGACCCACCTCTCCCTCAGGGGCCACTTCCTTTTCTCTGCCTCCTCTCTTCTCTTCCCAGCTGTGTCCCTAAGTCTTCCCAACTCCTGATCATCCCCCCTCAACCCACTTTCTTCAAGGCTTCTCTCCCTTCTCCCTCCTTCTGCCCTTTCTCACCTTATTTCCCTCCTTCTCTCTCCTCCCCTCCCCACTCCCCATCACATTCCTCACCCTCCACCCCACGCCCATCACTTCCTCATGGTTCCCTCTCCTGGTCCCCATTTCTTTCATTTTTTTCCCAGTGTTCACCTTGCCCCTCCGCCCCCCCTTTCCCCCTAGAAGTATTTAATAGATATTAAATTATTTTACACTGACTCTCTTTTTTAAAATAGCTTGGTGATAGTGCTGACTCAGTATCCGCTCAGTGTTTAATATTGAATATGCAATATTCAATAGATAGATGTTTAGGTTTGGATCCTTTCCCCCCACTTTCTACTCCAGAGAGAATTAATAAAAGAGCTGATTAATCTGGTCTGGGGCAAGTGTCACTGGTAGGAGATATATGAGAGGAAGAAGATGAGGCTAGCAACTTGAAGTCAGAGAGCTATTGCCTCTGAGACAAGTTAAGGCAGAAAGGGGTTTGAGTTAGAGCTCAGCAAGCCCTAGCCGGGCAGAGGTGATTTCTAACATTCCACTCTGGGTTCCAGAGAAAACCACCTGAACTTTGGCCTGCCCACTCCCTACTGCAGGTGTCTGGCTGCTCATTTCAGAGGCTTACCTCAGTGGAGTCTCATCCCAACACCTCTGCTTCTTCCTCAGGTATGAAATCTCCCCTTCCTTCAAGGCCAGCTCAAGTGCCACCTTGTTCATGGCCTCTGCCTGCCCAGCCTCTCTGGGATCAAGGGTGACACCTATTGTCCAAGCTACCTGCCCGCAAGCCAGAGCTAAGACAATCAGGGCAGGGGCTCTGCTCTTTGTTCTGGCAGGGCTACAAGAACCCCTGAGCCTGCCTCTCGGAGCTGGCCCCCAGGAAAAGGACCTCATTCTGCCATGTGTCAGCTCCTGGAAGCTCTGGGGCCCGTGAAGAGGAGCCTTGGGCAAGGCTGTGTGGAGACAGCCTCCTCTCACTGCCAGGACATGGGTGCTTGTGGAGCTTGGGTGCTCAGAGGAACACAAAGTGATTCAACTGACAGGTGTGGGAAGCCACCTTTCAGTGGACCGTGGAGGTATGTCTCTGCCGGGGGCACGGTGTCCTTTCAGGCAGCACCTAGGCCCTGGGTGGCTGGGGGGACCTGAGGCTTGAGTCAGGAGGGGGCTGGAGCCCTGGGGTCCTTAAGCCTAGGTCAGGGCCCTGCTGGGGACAGAGGGAGGGGCCTGAGCCGGAGGAGGACAGGGAGTATTCTGGGAGTGTCCAAGGTGAGCAGGCCACCAGTGGCCACACTGCAGTTCCCTCCCTTTGCCTATTTGACATTTTGCCCTTAATTTCCTGCTAATGTGGGTGTTTTGGGGGTAGGTAGTGGTGAAGAAGAGAAATTCTGTAATGGCTGGCTGAGCTAATGGAAGAGTGACCTGTCCAGGCCCAGGCAGGGAGCACCCAGGGGCAGTCAGTCCTGGGCCTGGGAATGGTGGTGGACATGGGCATCGAAACCTAGGGTGATGGGGTACCTGGCAGAGGACACCAAGAGCTCGTGGCCCGGAGGCAGAGGACAGCTGTGATGGCTGCCTTGTCCTGCTCCCTGGGCCTGGCTCCTTACACTCCTTTCAGTGGCCTCCTAGGCATTTTCTCCTTGGTTTCTCTACATGCTTCCTGGGTAGTTTCTCTCTCCCACTGTTGGGGGCACTAGGCAGGGAGCCCTCCTTCCCCTCTGCCCTCTGGGATGTTCTTTTTATAGATGGCTGCTTTGCTCACTGCCTGGTTGAGCCTCAGTGTGTAGTGAGGTGGGCCCCTCACTGGTGAAGAGGAGAGATAGCTTTCCCTTGGGGGTCCTTGACCTACCTGGTCGGGGCCTTGGTTTGGCCACCTGTCCACAGAAGACCCCAAGGGCACAGTTCAGGGCTCTGGCCAGGCAGGGCCCCAGAGGATGAGGCCCATTGGAGGTGGGGGAGCTGGTGGTCTGCAGAGTCAGAAGCCGTTTCTATGAAGGTGAGGGCCATCCCTGGTAGGAAGGACAGCCCTGCTCTCCCCTCCCCCACAAGTAGCCTGGCCAGGACAGGGGCCTGCGAATGGTTCCTTACCTTTGGGGATGGTGTGTCTCTTTCCCACTGGTGAAGTGGGACAGGGCTGTGTATCACTGGGGCTGGTTAGCTGCGGGAGGATCCAGCCCCCTGGCAACGGAAGCTTGCCTTTTTATGCTGGCGATGTTTTCTTTGTCTTCACTTCTCCCTTAGTTTTCTTTTACCATGGAGCAGCCAGAGCCTATCTAGGGGAACCTGGGTATGGGCTTTGGCCTGAGTGGGCCAAGGTAACCCTGGAAGCTGGGGGATGGGGTGAGCAGAAAGATGCTGTACTGGGAGGGTGTCACCTGGGGACAGGACTGCCCCTGGCTCGACACCTGCTCTGCCCTTCCAGAGCCCAGTCTTCAAGGCGAGGCAGTTCCCTAACCAGGCTTCCTTGGAGGGGCTCAGCCATCTCATTCCCCGCTTCGGTAGGTTCCACGTTCTGGAGCCAGCATTTGTGTGCCGTATCTACTGTCAGGACCTTGCGTCAGAGGCCGGCTTTGTATGTCCCCCTCACCCCCCATGATCCGTCCTTTCCAGATTTGCCTGTTCTGGCCTGACCTTCCCAGGGCAGGGCTGCAACCCAAGCTTCCTACATCCTGGCCTAGCACCTTTCAACTAGTACCTTTGACAGTGGGGTGCTTCTTGGTGACGAGGTAGAGGTGGGGGCAGAAGAGGACTTCAGGTCATGCTGCCTGTTCACTCACAGAAAGACGCAAACCCCACCATCTGCATACTCAATCCCCCATCCCTTCACTCTGCCCACATCAGTCCCCAGAGCTCTGGAGCCCTGTTCTCAACCTCCCTCATTAACCATGAGGTCCCCTGGGGTCCGCAGGAGGAGGCAGGGGGTCGCTGCAGCGGGGAGAGAAAAAGTGGGGGAGGGGAGGGGCAGAGACAAGTGGGCCCTCACGTGAAGGGGGCTGGCGCAGGCAGCTACTACCTCCTCGGCTCTCGCTGTCCGCTGGCTTCACCTGGATCGGCCGGTTCATCTGCAACAGAGCACAGGGGACAGCGTTAGAGCTGGCCTGGGGGGCAGGCATCCCACACCCGTAAGAACACAGGTGCCTGCGAGCACATGCAGACCACACCCACTAAAAAAAAAAACAAAACAACAACAACAAAAAAACACCCACAGGCACCTATAAATGGATACACTTCTCACTGAAGCCCACTCAATCCCCTTGCCTGCGCAGTCCCCACGGCCTGTTATTTCAGGAGCGGCTTCTCTGGATTGGAGACCCCATAGCGCCCCCTCCACCTTTTGCGTAGTTCCTGCTAGCCTGTCACATCAGAATCCAGGATTGACAGAAATGACCCTCTACTGCTGTGAGGCCCTCATGCTCCCATGGCCCACCTCCAGCCTAGCCCTGCTTGACTCAAGACAGCGGTTTGGCTGCAGACTGATGCTGTCCAGGCCAGGGCTTGGCAATGATCCCCAGCTCGCAGATGTGGGCTGTGGGTCCCAGGGGTGCCTGAGGCTCTGGGGCCTCTGATTGCTGCCAGGGCTGTCACCTGTGGTGGGTGGAGCTGGGCACAGCCACTCTCTGTGGCCTGATTCTCTAAGCTGCCAGCCGCAGCCCTCTGGGATTGTGTCAATTCCCGTTCACGCCACTAGGGGTCTCTGAACTCCAAGCATCAGGCTCTGCAGCCTGTCTTCAATGCTCCCTGCTGTGGGGAGGCACCAGGGTGGGCTCTCCAGCCCAGAGGTCCCAAGACATTTCTAACAGTAAAAACTATAAGAATCATTCAAATGGAATCATACTTCATGTCTTTACAAATGCTTTTGCATTTCTTGTACATCCGTTATCTCGTTTGAATTTCTCTCACAAACACAAACCCTGAGATGCTAGCATGATTGGTACTAAAGCCCCCATTTTATAGATGGAGAAGCTGAGGCGAAGAGAAGTTCATGTGCCTCCCAAGGCCAAACGGTGACAGGAATAGCCTAGGAACTTGGGCCTCCTGGCTTCCAGGGCGACTTCTGCTTTCCCAGCCGGCACTAGCACCGCATGACTCTGTTGCCAATTCCCCTCAGTACAGGGCTGGGCTAGCCAGTCACGGAGCGTCCTCAGGCCTCCTGGTCCAGGATTTGAAGTGAGTTTTGGCTACGTCAAGACAACTGGATGAGGAGTGTGGGTGCCCGTGACTCAGCAAGGTGAAGGCGAGACCAGGGGAAGGACAGAGCCACGGCAACGAAGGACAGAGGCGGGAGGCAGGACACAGCAGACAGGAAAAGAGGCACAGGTGGCGCAGACAGGACAACTGGGAGGCCAGTCCGTGGGGACGGTGGGTGAGGAGTGACTGCCTCGAGGTCCCGCTCAGCACTCCCTTATGGAGTTGACGGAAAGGTGATTTGTCTGCAAGCTCTGCCACCCAGAGGAAACTGTCTCGTCACAGAAACTCCATCACAGGGAGAAGGAAGAGGGACATAATGAAATTCCTGGCTTTATTTAGAGAATCCTGGCTTCCCCACAAACTACCTTCTTTTCAGCCCTTGAGGGAAGGGCCTGGAAGGCTACCCAGGCATCTGGCTGTGGGGTTGATGGCAGCGGTGGAGGGAGAGGAGTCCAGGAGGGAGCCAGGTCACTCTGGGTCTCCTGTGTAGTGTTTTTTGGGACTCAGCACCTACCTGTTTCCAGGGTGCCCTTCCCTCCTGCAACATCCTTTCTTCTTAGTTTTCCAAAACATCTGCAATATTCTCCTATGCCAGAAAGGCCACAAGGACAGTCCCTGACTCAGTTATGGCCACTGCATCCTCTTGGGCATATTTCTACCTCTTTTTTGGTCAGGCAGGGATTATTATCTCTGTCTTGCCGATGAGAAAACCAAAGCCTCGAGAAGTGGCAGGTCTGGGATCCAGCCAGGATGGGGAGGCACAGGGCTAGCCTTACAATGGCAGATTTGCCTTCCTAGATTTGGATTCGTGTGAGCTTAGCTGCTCAGGAAGGAGGGGACAGAAAGGATGTAAGTGGGGAACATGTCCATATGGCAAGGGGAGGTTGGGGCCAGGCTCCTCGGGCCACCAAATTGAGTATAGCCTCTTCAGCGTGTCTAATTTGGCCTCCGCTGCCTCTTCTACCACCACCCCGCCCATGTCGTGGTACCTTTCTCCCCCAAATCCATTCCCTTGGCTGGCAAGCTCCTCTCCTATACCCTCACCAGCCTCCTCCTCTTGACCTTCTATTCATCTTTCAAGGCAGGTCCAAAAAGCCTTCCGGGTGCGCAGTGGGAAGGGTCCTCAGGGACTTCTCCCTTGTCCATCAAGCACAGCAGAGACCCCTAGTCAAGGCTGGGAACTGACTATCAAGGGGGGGACTCAAGTAGCCCAGGCCCCCCAAAGGGCACACAGCACTCTTCAGAAAATGAGCAGCTGCCATATACATTAGACTGCTGGATGATCATAACTTCCCCTGTAAAGTGATGTATGTGAATAGATTATCTTTAACTTCGGCCGAAGAAATGGCATTTCAGAGAGGTTAAAAAACTAGCCCCAGTGAGATTATGTGGGCATCTCCTTTCTGGAGGGGAGATGAGAAGGCCGAGGGGGACAGAAGCTGGCTGAATGGACACAGAAATACAGAGTGGAGAGAAGGGGTGTGCTGTCTCATTAGGGGGAGAGCAACTAGGAGTACATAGCAAAGTATACATAAATTTTATATGAGAGACTGACTTGATTTCTAAACTTTCACTAAGAGCACAATAAAAATTAAAAAAAAAAAAAAAAAGAAAATGAAACTAGCCCCAGGTCACACAGGTGGTGAATAGCAATGGCAAGACCGGAACCCAGGTCTTCTGATGCCTGCCTACTACATGTTCAGAGGTGCTGAGAACTGAGTGAGATGGGCTTGGGGGGTGGTCCAGGGAAGCCCAAAGCAGAAGGGCAGGGAAGCAGGGAAGTAGGCGGGGAATCCAGTTTTCCTCAAGGAGGAGGGTGAGAAGGGTTTGGCTGAGAAGGGGCAGGCGGAGGTGTGTGAACAAGCCAAGCTGAGCTCTGTCCTCCGCGGAAGGAGCCAACTGAGTGAACGTGTGTGGAGGGAGGGAGGGAGGGAGTGAGGCCTTGGAGGACACTCAGGTAGAACCCCTCATCCTTAGGGATGATGCTGGGAGGAAGAGCAGGGACCACTGGGGGGGGCCTCCTCCCCTGGCATCCCCAGCACCTTGTTTCTGTGCTCCATGGCCTCTCTCTTCTACATGGGTCTGACAGCAGTTGGGACTGGAAGGGGCTGGGCATAGAGCTCTTTCTGGTATGGTGGGTCCCATTTTCCAGGTAAGTAAATTAAAGGAAGATACATTAAATCACCTTGAGGATGGAGCTTTCCACTTCAGTGGGCGTCCCTCCCTATAGCACCCGCCACTGTCCCACGTCCTTGGCTCCAATCACTTGTGACTCAGACCTGATAAGCTCCCTCTAGAAGTCCTGCCAGCCCTCTGCAGTACGCTCAGACCCGTCTACGCCATGGTGGGGGCTTGCTCCTCACACAGGCTTCTCTTCCACTTGACTGGGGCTCCCTGATGGCATGGGTCTGGGGTCTCATCTGGGCACCCATGTGCTCTTAACCAACCCCAGGCAGGGCACCAACAGGGTGCTCCAGACAGGCTGGTGAAGCAAAGCTGAATTGGTTCCGTGGACCCACGGCTCCTGGGGCCATTTCTCATGTTGCATGTGACCTGGGGGTGGTCAGCATCCAAACAGCCTCCGAGGGGCTGTCAGAGAGGAGCCAGGCTCGGTGGAGAAATGAGCACAGCCTATGCTTTCTCTCTTCTCAGCAGAAATGAAGTGTGGGGAGGGTTGCTCAGTGGGAGTGGTTCTGTACAGGCGCTGGGCCTGAATGGAGGTTGCCCTCCCTCATTAGAGGGTCTCCCTTCCTGTTCCTGGGCTCTGGGCCCTGCCCAACATTACCGAGCCCCAGTTATGCCTTGAGGAGGGAGCAGTAGACAGAGGGAACCAGCCTGTCCTGGGGAGAGGAGCATGACGGAATGGAGGGGAGAGGCAAGGAGAATGCAGAGAGGGGGACCAGAGAGGTCTGGAGGAAGAGCCAGGAAGGAGAACGGAAAGGAAAATGGGAAAGGGCAATTGCCAACTCCTTGTGCTTCTTCTAAATTTGCCCCTTCGAGCCTGGGCATTGCCTCAGGGCTGCTTGGCTACATGGGCCCCAGGGTGCTCCTCATAGGTGATCACTGTGCGTTCAAGGAACTAGAGTCCACTTCTTGGTGCCTTTCCCCGTCCCTTGTCGCTTTGTCCAGCTGTCTCAGCCAGTTTGTTACCCTAGAGGGCCCTGGGGCTTGTGCCTGGTGGGAGCCTGGGCTGTGGTATGGGCGCCTGCCTCGCTGATTTTCTTTCTGAGGTATTGTCAGTGTCCCCATGGAGGGCCCTATGGCCTTCAGTCCCAGGCTCTGCCTCCGGGGCTTGAAGGGGGCTTGTGGGGTCAGGGCTCCTTTCTGGAGGATATCACTAACCCTGTGGACTGTTTCTCTTCTAGCCAGGGCCCCTCTCAGGGGGAGCAAGCTGTCCCTGGCCCAGGACTTGGTGCCCTCCCGACCTCTTCTCTGCTCCCCACTGCACCCGAGGACAGGCAGGCCGGCAGCGGCTCCTTCCACAGTCCCTTCCACTCTGGCTCTGCCTCCCCTCCCCCTCCCCACCCGCTGACACTTTTTGCATCAACACATATCCATGCATTAAACAAGACATTCCATTAATTTCTTCATCATCATAACTTAAGCTGGGACATACCCTTTAAATATTCATTCAGCTATGAAAACTGGGCATTAAAATTTTAATAATGTCAAGCTCATTTGAACCAGGCTCCTTGGGGACGATTACGATACAATTAGAATAAATACAATGATTGAGCTGGTCGAAAGGCTTCACCTGTCCAGCGTGGCTCCCTGCGGAAGAAGAGGTCTCTGGCTGGTGGGCAGACAGACAGACAGACAGGCCGGCTGGATCTTTCTTTGCCCCTCACTGCTGTACTCTCTCCCCCTCCCCTGCCTCTTCTGCTCCAGGCTGGTAGCAGCCTGTGCAACCCCCTCCCTCCGCTCTACTTCCCACAGGTTTCTGCAGGTCCATGCTGCCTCAGTAGGCCAGGGTGCAGGGGTGTCTGCCCTCCTCAACCTAGCGAGATTGCCCTGATTAACCCTGTCGATTCCAGTTACTCCTCTCCTTCTCGTCCTGGTACAACCTGGGCTGTGCTCACTCAGCTTGATTCCTGACTGTGGTGTCTCCTCTCCCCCCTTACAAGGATCCTCTGAGGGTACCCCACCAGAACGGGGTCTACCTGGGGCAGGGGCCATGGTGGTCCCTGAGGACCCAACTGTGTTCTGCCCCTGTGTTCTCCTTCAGCTGCAACCATCCTCCTGAATGCTGGCATGGGGGGCTGGCCAGGGCTGAGCCCCTGGTAGTCAACACCTGCCTAAGCAAATGCTGACAAGAGTCCAGGACGTTCCCTCATAAACTCACTCTGCTTCACCAGGACAGCCCTTACAACCCCCAGGCTCATGCTGGCCTCTGTCTCACCTCACTTCACATGCACCTGAGCCATCTGCTGTCTGTCACAGGGCTGCTTCACCCCGGCCCTCAGTGTGGTCGACCCAGTGCTGTCTCAGAAATGAAGGGCCTCACTGGCCATCCAAACCCTCCTCTTCTCAAAGGTCTAGATTTGGAGCCTATTATGGGTTGAGTTGATTCCCTCCCCATTTCCCAACCCCCCCCCAAAAAAAAAATTGTGTTGTAAATCCTAACCCTTATACCTGTGGAAGGAACCCTAGTGGTGCAGTGGTTATGTGCTCAGCTGATAACCAAAATGTTGGCAGTTCAGATCCAGCATCCGCTCCTCAGGAGAAAGATGTGGCAGTCTGCTTCCATAAAGATTTACAGTCTAGGAAACCCTATGGGGCAGTTCTACTCTGTCCTATAGGGTTGCTATGGGTTTGGTTTGTATACCTGTGGATGTGATCCCATTTGGGAATAGGGGTTTCTTTGTTACGTTAATGAGGCTATATCAGTAGAGGTGTGTCTTAAACCAATTACCTTTGAGATATAAAAAGAGCAGAATAAGTACAGAACCAGGGAAGCATAGATGGGGTTCGATAGATGCCACACACCATGAAGTGAAGTCACCAAGGAATGAACAGAAGCTGAGAAGAGAAAGTACCGCCCCCAGAGCCAACACAGAGAGAAAGCCTTCCTCTAGAGCCAGTGCCCTGGATTCAGACTTCTAGCCTTCCAAACTGGGAGAAAATAAATTTCCGTTTGATAAAGCCAGACACTTGTGGTATTTCTGTTATAGCAGCACCAGATAGCTAAGACAGAGCCCACCTTCTCCAATCAGGTTTCTCTGATTATTTCAGTTCCCCTGGTCACGCATGACCCTGAATTACTATGCTTTCTCATGTGTGCAAATGTGTGTGTGTGTGTGAGACAGAGACATGCACAGAGACTCTTGTTTCTCACGTGAGAACAAAGACCAGGGCTGATACTCATGGACCCCCAGACCCTAACTCAAGGATGAATGCCCCTGGAGTATGCTGTGGGCACATGCTTGAGTTGGGCTTGTATGACATTACAGACGTCTGGAAAGAATTCGCTTGGGCCGTGAAATAGCGTAAAGGAGGTAATGGAGGAAGTGCACCAGGCAGAACCTGTGCATAGCAAGCTCTCAACAATGCCAGCCTCCCCTGTGACCAGGAATGCCCCAGGAAGGTCTGGATCAATGCCCTGTACTTTGTGTGTGGAGGGGGGAGGGGCGGGGGGAGGGTGAGGATGGAGCTGGGGTGGCAGCCACAGGACCCCGGTGGCCCATGGGATTGGCCAGAGTGTTCTCTGGACAGCTGCTGAGCCCTTGGATGCAATTCCAGGGTACGTGACCTAACCTCAAAGCTGAAGATCCTTGCTGGCTCATTTTGGGGCATGTGAGTGCCCTAGTGACACCTAGCCCCCTGCTCACCAGAGGGCTCCCATTTCCCCATGCCATGACGTTCATGCGGAGGTGACCATTCTTATTTGTTCAAACTGGCAGTGATCACTGAGAACTCAGTTCTTAAGCGGGGTACCTAGGAGAAAGCATCCCCGCAAACCCACCCATGGATATGCTTGTGTGGAGCCTGGCTCCTGCTCCTTAACCACACCCAGCGCGTTGTTTGTAGGCAGCTCTGGTCTTATCCTCCCAGAGAATTCAGGTGTTATGCTGCCGCCCCCACCCCCACCCACTCCCAGCACACACAGATGATCCTGGAAAGGTGGCAGAGAAGTCCCTGTGTACCCTGTGTGCTGGGGCCCCAACCTCACAGCAGCCCTGCTCTGGGGAGAGATAATTTGCAGGACCCAGTACAAAATGAAAACGCAGGGCCTCTTGTTCAAAAGGCAAGAAAAAAGTGTTCTTGAAGCTACTGAAACACTGTATAAAGCTTTTTGTTTCTCCCACAGTTTCTCTCTTGACTTGTCATGGTGTTTTTTTTATTTGCCATTTAATGTACTTTAAGTAAAGAAGAGTCGAAATTTTAAATTATTAGCATGAATTTCACCATTCATCTTTACACTGTGCAATGGCAATTTTAAATGCAAATATCAGAGCATTTAACTCCTACGTGGAATCACTGAAATTACACAATTCATACTTTGTGACTCCTCCCTGGAGGGTGCCTGGAGCTGGCCAGAAGAGACAACACAGGCCAGATTCAGGAAGGCTGGAAGGAGGAAGAGAGAGACCCCCAGGCACAAACAATCCTGAGGAAGTGCTCCCTAGGGCACAGGGACACTCAAAGCCCCACTACATGGGGTGCCTGCTCAGGCCTGCTGGGTCTCCTCCCATTGGCCTGGACTGACATGTCATACTCCTGCTGAGGGTGGGCCCTGGGGGAGTCAAGCCAGACATCACCTCTTCCCACAGGGCCAATGCCTCAACCCACGGTGGACCAGCAACTTAAGGGTATTGTAAATTCTGTGCCAGGACACCCTGGGTACCTGGATCAGGGATGAGTGAGATGCTCATCCCTGCTGAGACTTGGCCCCTGTTGACCTGCCAGGTGTGCCATAGTGCTGCTGGCCTGGGCTGGTCTGCCTGAGATACCACAGGGTGCGTGGACCTGACCCCATCCTCCTCATGCCCATGCCCAGGCTGCTGCTGGCGCAGAAGATGGCTGAGGTTGTGGGCTGGGACAGGGATGGAGGAGTTGAGTGGGGTGGGGAAGGGAGGAGGTTGTGGGAGGCAGAAACTTGCAAGAGCAGAGGCTCCAAGTCCCAGGCCCATGCTCCATCATCCCATCAGGCTTCAATTACAACACACAAATTCAAAGATAAAATTACAAGAATTTCAAGATGGCGACTGCAGAGCATTAAACCCCAAGTGTAGGATGCTCCTGAGCTTGGGGCCCGATGCGACTGGATGGACTGGCTGCCCATGAAGCAGGCCTTGAAGATGCCTTTCTGGGTCACATCCACCCAAACCAGACACCAGACCTTTCGTAGACCATCATGTGGCCTAGGTCTGTGTACTAACTAGCTCCAGCTACAGAAAGATCGTTACTCAAAGATTTATCTTTTAAAGATGAATTTTGAGCAATTTGGGAAGGATCGACTGAAAATTTTCAGTCATTGGTATCAAAGCCTGGAGATGGGGAAGTGAACACCCCAACAGAGACTGAGAACTCAGGATCGTGGAGACCAAAGGTGGGTGGCCCTCCAGCGACCTTCTCTCACCCTACCTCTGTCATCAGGAACTTGTTGCTAGCTGCCCTCCAGTTGGCCCGGCTCACAGCCACCCATGTGTTACAGAGCATAACTGCTCCACAGAGCTTTCTTGGAGCCCTGGTGGTGCAGTGGTTAAGTGATACAGCTGCTAACCAAAAGGTCAGCAGTTTGAATCCACCAGCAGCTCCTTGGAAACCCTTCGGGGGCAGTTCTACTCTATCCTATAGGGCTGCTATGGGTTGGAATTGACTCAGCAGCAATGAGTATAGGGTTTTCTTGCCTATAGTCTTAATGAAAACAGATCGCCAGATCTTTCTTCCGTGGAGCTGCTGGGTGGGTTCAAACCACCAACCTTTGTGTTAGCAGCCAATGGGAAATTGCTTGTGCTACCCAGGCTCTTCACAGTACTTAGCACATCGTAATTAACAAATGAATTAATGGAGAAATTTTTTGTTTAAAGCCGCAGGAGGGTAAGGCCTGCATCTTGAGCCTGCTGAATTCCTGGGCTGTGCACAGTAGGCTTTCAGTAAATGTCAATGAAAAACAAACCCTGGCCTGAGGGCTTCTGGAGTCCCCTAGTAGGGAGGATCGCAGGGTAATGGCACCGCCCTGCACGTTACTTGCAGCTTGTAAATATATTAACGTTTTAATTACCTCCTTAATAAATTGTGTGTGGTTCATTCCATAGAGAGGGCTTAGAAATTCTCCAGTTTTGTCTGTTGGCATTATAAGGTTCTGACTCAGGGACACCCCTAGTGGTGATGCAGTGATACCTGCCTTCTCCCGACCCTCTTGGTCATAGTACAGAATCCGAGGCCCACCCTGACCAGGTCAGTTGGCAGTACTCCTCATAGGATGAGAGCGGTGGACCCTCAAGGCTGCCTGCAGTGCAGCCTATTCTTGCCCCCTTCTCTGCCTGGCTACCTCCCACACCTCCCTCAGGTCTCATCAGAACCACCATGCTTCCCCTTTTGGCCTTGTAATCTAAATTAGGTGCCCCTCCTTCTTCCCAAATGGTTTGTACTAGGCTATTTATCGAAAGGTTGATGGTTTGAACTCACCCAGGGGTGCTGCAGAATAAAGTCCTAGTGATCTGCTTCTGTAAGGGTTACAGCCAAAAAACCCCTATGGAGCTCAACTCTACTCTGTAACACATAGGGTCACTGTGAGTCAGACTCGACCTGACTGCAACTTTTTTCTTTTTCTCCCTAGCTCCCCATTCTTTCCTTCATTGTCTTGTCACAGTTTGGGACTTTCATGGTTATTTATGGATTTGTTTCCTTAATGTCTGTCTCCTTGCCATGAGGGAAGGCCCACACCTGTTTTGTTCCACTGAACACCCAGAACCCAGTGTGGTACCTGGCACACAGTAGGTACTCAATAAATACTCACTGCCCAAATTGATGACTCAATCCTCTCTCTCATCCTCTATCACTGTCCTTGTTCCCTGCCTCTGTCTCACCCTGTGGGTCACCCCTGGGCCAGCCTTGTGTCCAGCCCCCTAATCCACCCTCATCCAGCCAAGCGGCGATGTTGTACCTTTAGATTTTGAAGGGTTTATTGAAGCAGCAATCATCATTTAGAGAGACAGCCAGTGAGCTCCAACCAGACAGAAGCACCGGTGGTTATTGTTAAAATATGCAAATCCACCGCCCATTGAAATGCAAACCCTCCAGATAAGATTTTTTAATAAATCTGGTTTCTGCTCCCACTCCCCGCTCACTCGGAGGAGGCCATCTGATGCTTGTTGGGTCAGAACACATACCGGCATGTAGGCCTGTCAGCTCTTCACCCCTCTCCTCGCTCAGCTTCCCCAGCTCGGAGGTGCCTGGGTGGGGCTGGCTGGCTAGCCAAGGCACCAGACCTGTCCCTTGGGCAAAGTACTCTGGTGGCCCCTGGTCACACACAGGGATGTCTCACCCTCTCCCCACACTGGCTGCAAGGCCCCTCCCTTTCCATTCTTCACTTCATCCTTCACCTCTTTTCCTATTTGCCTCAAAAGTAAAGATCCCAGCCCTTGCCTCTTCCTCCAGCAAGCCCTCCTTGCTTGAGCCCACTAACTTACACTTGTCACTTTGCATGTCATCCTCTCTGGACTCACTCTAGTCTGTGACTCTCATAGGGATGAATGGAAGGTGGCCAAGAAGCAGCACAGACACTCAATTCTCTTAAGGACCCTATTATAACCCACTCTCCCCCAGCATGAGCTTGCTGGCTTTGAGTTAGGACATGAAAATGTGCAGACCTGGAAGAAGTCAGGCGCAGGAGCTGGAGCAATGTGTGTTGGCTTGAGGGCAAGAGGTCACTAATAAAACTCAGTAGCTATCTAGTTGACTCCAACCGATGGCAACCCCATGTGTGTCAGAGTAGAACTGTGCTCCATAGGGTTTTCAGTGGCTGATTATTTGGAATTGGATTGCCAGACCTTTCTTCTGTGGTGCCTCTGGGTGAATTTGAACCTCAAACCTTCCAGTTAGCAGTCAATCGTGTTAATTGTTTGCACCACCCAGGGACTCTGTACACGGTAATTGGTGATGCTTTTCCATCCTCCCCTGCTCCAGGCCTGGCGCTGATTGCACAACAAGGCTTATTTCAACCATTGCTCACTGAAACCTGACGAGACAAAGTGAGCAAACTGAGGGGGTGGGTAGGATGTAGACGGGGACTGGGGTGGGCATTCCAGGGGTAGGAAAAGCTAACAGAGACCTGGAAGTGGGCTGAGGGAAGGGCCAGCTAGTGGGGTGTGATAGAGGGTGGGGACAGTTGCAAGACAATGGCTGGACAGGCAGGCCAGGTGGAGCAGGGAGGGCACTGTGTGGCCAGTGGAGGGTCAGAGCTTGGGCAGTGGGGCGATGGATGTGCAGCAGGGACAGCATTCCACTCAAGCCGTGTTTAGAATGAGCACCAAGAAGCCAGTCCTGTGTGCAGAAGGGTGGAGCCAGGAGAAGCAGGTGGAGGGGCCAGGTCAGAGGTGACGGAAATGCCAGGCCAATGTTTAGATCAACAACTGCCAGCATGAACTTGCTACCTGGTTTGCTCCCCATCTGTGGGAAGACAGAAGTCCAGGGCTTGTGCATAGGAGGCGCTCAACAAATTGAGACGATTATACTGTGGCACAATCAGTTAAGCGCTAGACTTCCAGCGGAAAAGTCGGCAATTGGAACCCACCCAAAGGTTCCTCGGAAGACAGGCCTGGAGATCTGCTTCTGAAAGGCCACAGCCTTGAAAACCCTATGGAGTATTTCTACTCTGTACCCATGGTGTCCCCATGAGTCAAACTTGACTAGACAGCAACTACCACCACCACCACAGAGCTGTAGTAAACTCCTCAGACTGACTTTCCTTCCTGGTTCCAGGCTGGCCTCTAGCCTGTCTTCATTCTCTTTCCATTGGAAACAGGCCTGAGGAGAATGTGGTCAAATATTAACACACTAAATGCTGCCCAGCCTGCACCTGGGCTGGCCTGTGGCATGAAGGGGACTCTGTGTGTACGTCGTGGGGGTGGGGGGGAGGTGGGGAGGTGGGGGGGGCGGGGGGGTGGGGACTCATGGTGGGGTGGAGGCCTCAGTCCTGGCCCCCTTTGCAGTGCACATGATCCTTGGACCAGCCCTGATAAACAGCCCCTGCAGTTGCTATGCAACAGGCTGCTCCCGCGCTAGGCAGTGTCCAGCAACAGCCAGCCTATTGGTTGGGGCTGCTGGGGCTGCCTGCTCCCCCTTCTCTCTGCTCTCTTCCCTCTTTCCATCCCTCTCCGAACCTCCACCCTCCTTTCTCTCTGGATTTCATGTTTGCAGAATACTTTCCCCTCACCCAAAGGGCAGGGACAAACTGCAAGTGGGGGCTGGGTTAGCACAAACAAAGGAGGTAGCCCCGGAGGGCCCTCAAAAGTCCCCTCTACCAAGGCCTACTTTTTAGCTGTTTCCCTCGTCCCCCTCCCTCCCTGCTGCAATAGGGTTAGAGGTGGTGACCACCTGGGTAGGTAAATGATTCGAAGGGCTATGGTGGGTAAGGCGGATAAGATGCAGTAAGAAATTGGATTGGAGTGGGGGTCAGGGGTGAGAAGGCAGTGGAATTGATGTGACCCAGTTGCAGTTGGACTCACATCCCCCCTACTTCTCAGTCAGGGTTATCATACCACTGAGGACCCCTTAGGGCAGCCTTGTCTCTCTTCCCAAGCCCCCTGCCCATCCCTCCGCTCCCACCAACACGCTAGGGTTGCACTGGCAAGGGTGGGATGATCCTTGTGGTCTTAATTAAGATCTGCTGCCGTGGAAACCAAGCTAATTAGCCTGCTTGGCCAGGCTGGGTCGCTCACCCACTTCAGGGTGGGGGGTGTGTGACCTGTTTTTAAAACAACAGTGCACAATTCTGGAAGAAATGAGCCCTGACTTAGTTGCGGGGCCTGGGTTTCAGACCTGGCTCTGCCATATACTTCCTCATGTGACATGGGGCAGTGAATGCAGGTCTTGAAGGCAAATGAAAATTTGGGTAGTTATAGTCCCCTCACAGGTGTAGGGAGAGGGTTGGATGCGATAAAGTGACAATGCAGGTAAAGCTCTTAGCACAATGCCTGGAACCTAGAAAGTGCTCTATGAATAAAGGAAAGCTATCTACTCCCCCAAAATCAGCCACTGAAAACCCTATGGATAACAACAGTCTGATCTCATCGTGCATGAGGTTGCCATGAGTGGGGGGACTTACTCGATGGCAGCTAAACAAAAACAAATTCTCTCACTCCACTTACTGCTTCTCTTTTCCTTCCCCTCTCCTTCTTTTAGTGGGTATTTTCTTCATTTTTGAGGAAACACCTAGCTTTGATTTATTTTTTCCTTCCCACCCCCAACCCCCCGGCTCCCTTTTGAACATGGTCGTTGTTGTTGGGTGCCACTGAATGCACTCAAAGAGGCCCTATGTGACAGAGTAAAACTGCCCCATACGGTTTCCTAGGCTGTAATCTTTGTGTGAGCAAATTGCCAGGTCTTTCCTCCCATGGAGCCGTTGGGTGGGTTTGAACCACTGACCTTTTGGTTAGCAGCCGAGAACTTAACCAGGGCTCCTTCCTTTGAACAATACTGAGTGGAAATCATTGAACAGCCTCTGGGAAAGAGCTGGGACTGGGATGGGGAGGCCGTGCTCTGCTGAGAGGCCCTCTTGTCCCCCTAAAGCCTCTCCTGCTCCCCTACCCCAGCTCTGTCATCTCTACCTGGCCTGCCAGCTGCAGAGCCTATTGCTTTGATAGGCCACAAAGTTCATTCATTCATTCATGCATCCCATGCGTACTGAACACCTTCGTATGCCAGGCCCTGTTCTAGGCATGGGGGTGGTAATGTAAACCTGAATGACTGTCCCTTCCCTCGAGGAGCTCATGGCCCAGCTCCAGAAGGGCCTTGCTGAAAGGGCAGTCAAGCCCATATGTCCAGAGCACGGCCAAGCACTGCACCTTCTGCTCTCAGCACAGCAGTGCAACACGATTCTCGCACACCCAGCCACACAGCCCTGCACCTGGCAGGGACCAGACCAACCACCCTATGTCCTCAACAGCCCTGACAGGTGGCTCTTCTGTATTTGCCCATGCACAGCAATGGGGCGGGGGCTCCCTACTGCAGGGACATCCTAAATCCAAGTCAGCTGGCTCTAGTGATTAGAAAGGAGGTGTCTCCAGCCCACACCCACCTCCCCCTCACTTTTCATAATCAGCTCTGGTGCCTGAGCTTCCCAGGCTAAGTCAAACCAGCTTCCAGAGTGGCCTCTCCGCAGTTGAGGTCACTATCCAGACCTGAGATTTTGGTTCCTTTAGTCTATACATCCTCACAGCCCCTCCCTTCCAACACAGTTAGTCTGGCCTCTTCGCCCTAGGAGTGCTTGTTCTTGCCCAGGGCCCTCAGACGATCACCTTGGCACAACTGCCTCTTTTGATTTAGACTCTGTGCCTGTGAGTGAGCTGAACCATTGCACTGGAGTTAGAAGGGGAGTAGGCTCCACGGTCCATGAGGGAGGTCAGGGACCCTTGGTTTCTGTCACGGCCATGTTTCCCTTTGGCTTCCCCCGCAGGCTTCCCCTCAGCCCTCCACCCCAGTCCGATGCCTAGTCCCCTGCCAGGCTGAGTCCCCCCATGGCTAGGAGGGGGTCCTGCCTTCTTATACCTCTCCCACCAGAACCCCACCTCCTCCTGCTCTCACAGGGCCCTGGGCTCTCTGTCCTGGGCCTGGGGGAGAGAGTGCCCCTGAGCCTGCTAAAGATAAAAAACAAAGCCCACACCAAGCAAGTGACAAATCTGCAGGAAACTGCTCTTAATCCTCCTGCCACAGCCTGATGGTGCTGGCCTGGAACAAACCTGAGTCATCCTTGAAATGGCACCGACATTTGCTTTTTAGAATTTGTTTTGTTCTTTGGGCTTTAATCTTTCTCTCTCTCTCCTTCCCTCCCTTCCTTCCTCCCTCTCTCCCTTCCCCTGCCCCTTGCTCTCAGTTTTCTAATATGAGGCTGCACCGCCAGCTCGTCCAAGTCTGTTTTCCTGGCATTAATTAACACAGCTCTCCAGCCTCCAACAGGCTAAATGATGAATCAGGTGAAATTCCAGACAACAGCCGCACACCGCCATCAATTAGCCAACTCTGGGCAGCTCCATTAATAAACATCGATCACAACCCTCCTCCTGGAACACGCGTGGGTCTCTGGGTCATGGGCATTGCCTACAAGTGTGCAAGGTTTAGGTGTGAGTGAGGGTGTGCATGGTGAGGGGTCCACACGGGAGTGTGTGTGCAAGAATGTTAGCAGTCCCAGTGAGCGCCCAGACAGCGAACACAACAGAGATGTGATGGAGTGGGAGAAAAGTGCAGAGCAGAACTCAAATTCACGTAAAAAGACCAGACTTAATGGTCTGACTGAGACTGGAGGAACCCCCAAAGCCATGGCCCCCAGACGCTCTGTTAACCCAGGACTAAAACCATTCCTGAAGACCACTCTACAGACAAAGATCAGACTGGACTATGAAACATAATACTCGTGAAGAGTGTGCTTCTTAGATCAAGCAGATACACTAGACCAAATGGGCAGCTCCTGTCCGGAGGCAGGATGAGGAGGCAGGAAGGGACTGGAGCTGGTTGAACAGACATGGAAACCCGGGGTGGAAAGGAGGAGTGTGCTGTCATATTGTAGGGACTGCAACTAGTGTCACATGACAATATGTATATAAATTTTGTATGAGAGATTAACTTGAGCTGTAAACTTTCACCTGAAGTACAAGAAAAAAAAAAAAAAGAATGCGGGTAGTGGCAGGTGTGAGAGACTATTTGTGGGAGCATGTGTATATGCTTGTGTGTGGTATGTGTATGTGAGCATGTAAGCATGTGCTGTATGTGTGTTTGAGATGGTATGCGTATGTATGTGAATATGTAGAGGTGTGCAGGGTGACTAGTATGTATACATGGTGTGTATGTTGTATGTGTCCGTAAGTGTGTGGAGATGTGTGTGCGGTGACTAGTATGTGTGTATGTGTGGTGTGTATGCTGTATACGTGTGTATGTGGGGTGACGTGTGTATGTATGCATGTTTGTGTGTGGTGTGTGTATATGCGCATATAAGCACATGTATTCTGTGCGTGTGTGTGTGCGCGCGGAAGTGTGTGGGTGACTGGTGTGTGTACATGGTGTGTGTACTGTATGTGTGTGTATATGTGGAGGTGTTGTGTGGTGACTGGCGTGTGTGTAGGTATGTTTGTGTGTGGCGTGTATGAATATGTGTGCATGTGTAGGCATGTGGTATGTGTGTGGGGGGTGACTGGTGTGTGTACATGGTGTGTGTGGCTGGTGTGCTGTGTGGACATGGAGACGAGGTCTTGGAGAGCATAGGTGTGTTCTCAGTGCTCCAGACCCAGCCCCTGTCCTCTCCCGCTCTCTCTGAGAGGCAGGCTCTGTTCTCCCCTCCCCTGAACACACAGGTTCCCCCAGGTGCTTCTGGCCCCTCACCCTTCTCTCCTTCCTCCCTCCCCTTACAGACTTTACCCATCTCCCTGTTTTCACCCAGTATGAAAACATCACCATCCCTGCTGTCTCTCCCTGACACATGTTCTGGATGTCTCTTGGTCATTCTCCCCTAGCTGCTCCACAGGTACACTTGACCTCTAGCCCAAAGCCTGACTCCCGCTAGGTGTTTCCTGGCCACCACCCAGCGGCCAGGCTCATACCCCCCAAAGGCACCAACGTTTCTGCTCCCCAAGGTTAGGCTCCAACCCTCTTCCAAGCGCCACCCTTCCTCTGCCTGTGTCCCCAGAGAGATCTTAGTCATCCCCTCATCCAGCCTTGTCCCACATTCTTTGACTCCAGGAGGATACTTCAAAGCCACGAGCAGCTGTGAGCCCCTCAGCGGCCCACGCTGTCCAGAGGCTAAACCCTCTCCTCACCCCGGGGACGAGGTCACTCCCTCTGCGCCTCGGGACCCCACGCCTTGGAGAGCAACTGCCAGCACACGCCTCCCCTCCTTCTTTTCCTTGATTCTGTGAAGTCCATAGCACTGCCTCCCCTCAAAACATAATGGGCCTGGGCCATTAGTCAATAGCACCTCGGTGGGAATTAGTTCGTTTCCAAAAGATGCTTTAAGGGAGGTGGTGGCGTCACCGCTGGGTTCGCAGGTGAGCGGTGTGCTTGGGGAGCCCGTGGGCCCGGCATGCGAAACCCGGCTTGCTCGGGGATGGACATGGCCTCCTGAGGCGGCCACCAGCTGATCATCTCCTTAAAGGTTAATTAAGAATCTGAAGCCGGATGGTGAGGCGCGTCCGGTGATGGCGGACGCGGCATCTCTCCAGACCATTAAACACTAATTAGGTTTGGAAAGTGTATCGAGCTCCCGAGGTCTCGTCAAGGCAGGCTGGCCCCGAGGTGCCCTTTGAAATGCCAGCGCTGTCACCCCGACTCCCGAGCCAACCCACCAGGCTGGCCTTTTGACCCCAGGCTGCGGGCCACGTCCTGCTCCATTTCTCTCCATCTCATTGTCTCTCCCTGGTCCCGCATATCACTGCTGTTCCCCCTTGTCACTCTTGTCTCTCACAGGCCTGGCGTCTGTCCGTCTGCCCATCCAATGCCCTCCTTCTCCCTACGGCCCTTTCTGCTTGTGGGCAGCACTTCCCTCTGTCTCCATTTCCCCTCTGTGACTGGGAAGCACTGATTAGATACAGGAGGTGGTGGCCTGGAGGCTGGTGACAGGAAGCTACAGCGTATGCAGAGTTGACCTGGCCCCAGGTGTCCCCCAAGCGGAGGGGAGCAGGAGCCACCCCGGAAGCTGGGAGAGAGGAGGCTGTGGTGGAAAGAATGGGAGCCTGCCCCCAGCTGTTGTGCTGAGATGTCCTGGGCCTCGGAGCTTCCCTCTGGCTGAGCTTTGCTGGACCTTCAGCCGAGACCCACCTCAATCAGCCTGTGTCTCCAGAGATTTGGCTCTCGTGGGGGTCACACTTCACCAGGGTCTAACTTCATTCCCTGTGCTGAATGCAACAAGAGTGGTTGGGAGGAAGCTGCTTCAGATGGCGTGTATGTGCATTCATCCACTCGTTCGATTGAAACACTGCCTTGTTTTAAAAGGAGTCTTGCTGTCGCAGTGGTTAAGAGCTACAGTAAGCTACAATTGCTAACCAAAAGGTTGGCAGTTTGAATCCACCAGCCGCTCCTTGGAAGCCCTATGGGACAGTTCTACGCTGTCCTATAGGGTTGCTATGAGTTGGAATTGACTCAAAGGCAACGGTTTTGGTTTGTCTTAAAAGCACTTTGGAGGAAATGGCTGCAGGGAGGCTCCCTCAGGTAGAGTTGCTTTATCTCCAGGTGGGCAGCGTCCTCAGGTTGAGGGGATCTTTGGAAGTCATTTTTTCATTACCTGCGCCTCCCCCGCACCACACCTTTAGCACCAATGGCTTGTCAGAGTGAAGGAATTTGCCACTCAGTGACAGAAGCATGCTCATTTCCAAATTCACTGGGAAGAAAGGTCACTCTGCCTCCTCTGGGGCCCTTGGCCACTGTGCCAGGGTAAAGAATTCTTGGTTGTGTTCTTGTAGAAAAGTCGTGGAGTAGAAATAACTTTGTCTCCAATACTTCCTTCAATAGCTGTCTGTATTTTACCCTGGCCCCTTGCTGTCAAACATGTCTGAAAACCACCATTGTCACTGTCACAATTGTCACCACCATCACTACAACCTCTGTCACTATTACTGTCATCATCATTGCCACTATTATCACCATCACCATAGTCACCATCACCATTGTCACTACCACTGTCACTATAACCTTTGTCACCATCACTGTTATCATCCACATTTGTCACCACCACTGTCACCATCACCACCATGAGTCTCTGTCACCACCATCACTACAACCTCTGTCACTATCACTGTCACCACCACTGTCACCATCACCATCACCACAGCCTCTGTCACCATCACTGTCATCATCACCATTGTCACTACCACTGTCACCACCTCTGTCACCATTACTGTTATCATCACCATTTGTCACCACCACTGTCACCATCACCATCATGAGTCTCTGTCACCACCACCATCACCACAACCTCTGTCACCATCACTGTCATTATCACGACTGTCACCATCACCATCACTACAACCTCTGTCACTATCACTGTCATCACCATTGTCACCACCACCATCACCACCTCTGTCACCATCACTGTCATCATCACCATTGTCACTACCGCTGTCACTATAACCTTTGTCACCATCATTGTTATCATCCCCATTTGTCACCACCACTGTCACCATCACCATCATGACTCTCTGTCACCACCACCATCACCACAACCTCTGTCACCATCACTGTCATTATCACGACTGTCACCATCACTATCACTACAACTCTGTCACTATCACTGTCATCACCATTGTCACCACCACCATCACCACAGCCTCTGTCACCATCACAGTCATCGTCACCACTGTCACCATCACCATCATGACTATCTCTGTCTCCATTACCATCATCACCACCACAACCACATCTTATATACTGAATAGGATATAGCTTAACTCAAAGGGATACTGCTAATGGTGGAATCCTGGATGCTGGGGTGGAAAGTGTATTTTCTGTAGGGTGGATCATCCTTGGGGTCCCTCCCACCACATGGCACGGCAGCCACCTAAACCCTGTGAGCTATGCTAGGGACCAGGCAGCACGATGTCATGGGAACAGTACAACTTGGGAATCATTCAGAACTGGAGCTGCCGTGACTAGTAGTGTGACCTTAACTTAGTCACTTAGTCTCTCTGTGCCTCAGTTTCATGGACTTGAAAACCTAGGATATAATTATCTGTCTTCACAGGGTAGTTCTGAGGATGAAGAAAGCTGTGTGGGTAAAAATGCCCGGCGTACCACTAGGGTCGCTGAGTCGGAATTGACGCCATGGCACTGGGTTTGGTTTTTTTTTTTTTTAATACCACTAGGGGTCCAGTTTCATATAAGTTAATTTGCTTCCCTCCATCTTCCTCTTCAGATGATGCTCTCTCCCTACAGGAGCCTGGGAAAGGAAACGTGCAGTGTCCCCCCATTTGGGTCCCTCCATGCCTCCTGCCTCAGCCTCCAGGGTCCCCAACATCCTCTGACAACTAGGGCTGAAGTGGGCTTGTGTGGGCACGGGAGACACAGCCCAATTTTACAAGCACAGAGTATTATGATTGCAATGATTTCCATCATAAATCATATTTCCTATCTTCTGCCTCTCTCCCCCGTGTGCCCCAAGTTAAGCCTTGGTATTTTCTTTAGCTGCTGCCACTGCTGAGCCTGGAGATGATATTAGGGTAATGATGATATATTTTACCCTGACGCTAAGCCACTCCCTTAGTGTGGGAGGGGGAGAGTTTGCCCCCCAAATGACTACTGTTACTAGAAAGTGGGGCTGCCCATGCGCTGGGGGAAGGGTGCACACGTGAGCTTGACTGCAGGGGTCCTGGCATCTTGACAGGCGCATACATTTGTGTGAGCAGGTGTGTGAGTGCCCTGACACACCTGCATGTGCCCATGCATGTAGATATGTGTGTACAGAGACCTGGAAGTCTTCTTCCTGGGGTGTATTTTGTGTGGACACATGGTCAGCCCTTAGAAGATCAGCATGGTCAGTGGATGACACATGGTAGGAGGGCAGCAGGGAAGGAAGGGGAAGAGGCCTGCACTGATCTTCTTACGCACAGTTGCCCTGGCCTTGGGACTGCCGGTGTCTTGGGATTCTGCAAATCCCATTGTTTTTCCCCATACAATGCATTCCACGTGCTGGCACCATATTAAAAAACAAAACAAAAAATCTGTTGCCATGGAACTGATTCCGACTCATGGTGACCCCATGTATTACAGACTACAACTGAACTCCATAAGCTTTTCTTTTCAGAGCCACTGGCTGGGTTCAAACCACCAACCTTTTGTTTAGCAGCCAAGCACCAACTGTTTGCGCCTCCCAGAAACCTGGCACCGTGTTAATCCTCCGAAAACACTGCTTTGTTAGATCCTTTCCTACTTAAGAACCTTCAGTGGCTCCCACTGTCACACAGTTGAGACTGGTCTCCCCCTTGCCTGAACCCCCACCCCTGTGTCCAGACTGGCTTTGCGCGGAGGGCCTTCAGCACACACTTTCCCACAAACCCTCAGGGAATCTTTCTGAAATGTGGTCAATACCCAGGCTGGGCACCTATCCTGACCTCCAAAATGCCACATCAGTTGGAGGGCAAAGCTGGTTTATGGGTCAGAGCTCTCTGGCCTTTTGCCTTAGCTTACTGGGCTAGGCTCAGCACTGACAGGGCCTGGAGTTCCTCACCCCAGTGGCAGAGACACTGGCGTCCAGGTATAGCATCACAGCTTTGGGCTGGGCCCCGAGAGGGTAGGACAGGAAGAGGGTTCAGATGGACACGGTCATTTGTTCATTCATTCAAAAAGTATTCCAAGCTGAATGGCTCTCTTATCTCCCAGTCCCACTGGCCAGTCCCTCTCTATCTTCTACACCAGGACCTGCCCAGTGAGACCCTTGAGCAAGGGTCTGTCAGATTTTCTCAGGTGATCGTGCTAAAACAAAGCACCACAGACACGGGCAGGTCTAGTTTTGAAGAATCTCTCCACATGGTGGAGACAATAGTGATAGTGAATCACAGACTCAGAGAAGATGAAAGTGGGCTAACCCCACTTCCTGAGATTTACTAGCAGTGATTTCAGTCTATAGTGCCTCCCAGGATTTGTGCAGCCCTAGCTTGAATGCCTCCCAGGTCGGGGAGCTCACTCCACCCAAGAGTCAGATGTCTCTATCAGAAGCACTCTCCTGGATATCAAGCTAAGTCTGAGCCACTCAACTTCTACCCTTCGGCCTCCTTGCATTCATATAGGAAATGCCGAATTTCTCTTCTTGAGAATAGTTGGTTAAAGTTTGGATGGTGATGAGAACCATGGTGGGCATCTAACCAGTATCTGACCCTCACGGGGGTGGGGTCTCCGTAGGACACCATAGGTCATGAAGCTTGGTTTCAGCACAGGTTTGAGTGGACCCATCAGAGCCTGAATAACCACGTGCTCCGAGTGTGGGTGGGTGGCTGTGGCCACCAGGGGGTCTGCACTGAGGGTACAGGCACAGCTCCGCCCCAGGTCATCAGGAGCCCCCAGAGACCCCAGAGAAACAGAGTAGGAGACAGTGCTCACTTTGTGCAACCGGCTGAGACAGGAGAAGTCAGGGCTGTGTGGGGACATGGGTATTCAGGGGAAAATATGCAATATGCTCAAACAAAGGACAAGCGTGTCCATTTTGACCCACATTTTGAGGGAGGGGGGTGGTGTGGAAGCTATCTTACATGAGGAGGTTATGGAGATGGGGCTGCTTAGCCCAAGCAGGGATGGGGGCGTCATGCTACCTCTGAAGGGCTCAAAGCAAGGGGCGAAAAGGGTCAGAACACGGCAGTGCCTTGTATCTGGGGAGGCAGGTCAGACAGGAGCGTCTTCCATTCCTACAGGGCGCCGGCCACCTTGGAGTGTAGTGTGCTCCACAGGGGAGCCTGGCTAGGGTGGAGTTGGGCCCAGAAGGTTCCTTCTGACTCTAGGATTGTATGATGATAAAAGAAGGTGCTCCTAAGAGCCAGAAAGGCTAAGGTTTCAATTGCAGCTCTGCCCCTTACTGGCTGTGTGGCCTTAAATGGGCTATCTGAATTTGCTGAGCCTCAGTTTCTTCATCTATAAAACCACACCACTACCACCCACGGCCGTTGAGTTGATTCCGACTTATAGCAACCCTACAAAGGGAGTAATAATAATTCCTACAACTAAGGGTTGCTGCAAGTGTTCAATGAGATATTCACACAAAGCTGCTAACAAGGCTTGCCTCTTAGCAAGTAGTTATCTAATGGATTCCGAATGCTGCTGGGCTCAAAGCTCTCCTCCCCCAGGAAGTCTGCCCTGATTACTCTTAAGCAGCTCTGAGCGATCTAGGCCTTTCTGCTAGGGTTCACACGCTCTCCTGGTTTGTGGTCTCTCCCTAAGCACATGTCTGCAGGCTGCATTGTCTGCAGAGTTTGGTCTGTAAGTGTGTGTGTGTATACAAATCTTCTTGAGGAGGATAGAGGGATATTGGAGTCATCCTAGGGGCCAGCCAATTTCCACCTCCGTATAGGAATTTAGACTGGGTCAAAATAACAGCACACACACACACACACACACACACACACATACACACACACACACACGGAGGCACAAGGCGGCCTCTCCACCTCCTCCCAAGTCCTCCTGCTGGCTGTCTGCAGTCCCTGGGGCCCTTTAAATGCAGCAACTTTCTCTGAGCAGCTTCAGCTTAGGGAGCACAAGGGTTGGCCCCACTTCTGCTGTCTGCCTCAGAGGGGTGGGAGGCCTTTAGGAGCCAGACCCTGCAAAGTACTTTCCGGGAGTGAGGGGTTGGCACAGGGTGGGTCCTTGGCCAGCAGGGCAAATACCCCAGCCAGTGCTTTGCAGCTACACTCCCCTGCCCTGGCCAGGAGGTAGGCAGAGGTGGAGCTCAGGGCGCTGTCCTCCTGGCAGCTCCTTGTCCCCTCTCCAGGGAGACAGACCAGAGTGCAGGCTGAGTGGGAGGGGGACTGGGTCCCTGCAGCCATCTCCTGGCTGCGTGGCCCTGGCCAAGCTAACCCCTTGAGCCTTGGTGCCTTCACTTGGGAAACAGTGAGGGGAAATAACAGTTGACATTGAAGCTGATACATGTAAAGATGTGTTGTGAGCCACACAGGACAAAACAAGTACAAGGGAGTACCTGGGTTATAACGGGTGATGAGTTATTCATGCAGCCCCCCAGTATCCTCTCCCTGTGGGGGTCCCCCAGCAGGTGTGCATCTGTGTGTGCGATGTGGGATGGATGTGTGTAGCCCATCGCAGTCCTTGAGCAGAAAGAGGAGGTGCTGAAAACACTGGGCACCTGTTAGGTGTGTGAGCTTGAAACTCCGTGCACCGTATAACCACAGAGAGCAAAAACAGTGCATAAAAAGCAGACCAAGGCTGAACAGAAACACACAGGGGATGTCCACTGTGGTGGTTGTGCTGGGCTACGGATAATTTTTCCTATCCCTAATTTCTGAGTTTTTACTTAGTGAGAAGAAACAAAAAAGATGTGTGCATGGGCTTGACTGTCCACGTGTGTCTGCTGGGGCCTTCCTGTGAGGGAGGCCCTGTGTGTTTTAGGGTGTGGGTTGTTGTGTCAGGACCAGCCATCCATGATTCTGTGTGTGTGCGAGTCACTGGCCTTGTTGCCTCTGGGTATTACATCTCAAATGCTCCTAAACCAAAACCAAACCCACTGCCTTCAAGTTGATTCCAACTCATAGTGACCCTATAGGATAGAGTAGAACTTCCCCGTAGTGTTTCCAAGGCTGAAATCCTGGCGGCCTAGTGGTTAAGAGTTCGGCTGCCAGTCAGAAGGTCGGCAGTTCAAATCTACCAGGTGCTCCTTGGAAACCCTATGGGGCATATAGGGTCACTATGAGTTGGAATTGACTCATCTGCAATGGGCTGGTTTTTTTTTGTTTCGTTTTGTTTAATCTTTACCGAAGCAGACTGCCACATCTTTCTCCGGGGGAACTGCTGGTGGTTTGAAACTGCCGAGCTTTCCGTTAGCAGCCAAGCCCTTAACCCATGGCGCCACCAGGGCTCCCATTCAAATGCTTCCCACCCACTGACACTTATAGCGACCCTATAGGACAGAGTAGAACTGCCCCGTAGAGTTTCCAAGGAGCCTGGTGGATTCGAACTGCCGACCTTTCTCAAAAGTTAGCAGCCGTAGCGCCTAAACACTGTGGCACCAGAGTTTCCAGTTAAATGCTCCTAGAAGCTAAAAAACCCTGGAGGGTGCAGTGTTCCAGACAACCACCAGATAGAGCCCTGATGCAGTCTAAGGGCTGAGATCCGTCAGCCGTGTGTTTGTGGGGCTTTGTGTTCTGCTTTCCCTAGCCAGGCTGGGGGTGGGTAGCACGTGCACACGTGTGTGTGTGTGTGTGTGTGTGTGTGTGTGTGAGTGCGCGCGTGTGTGTTGGGGGGGGCAGGAAGGGATTTCCTGACTGCAGCACCAGTGCGTGTACACGGGTGGCCAGTCTGTGTGTGCCATCTTCCTTCCTTCCATGACCACCTGGACACTGCCCACACCCCATGCCCTCAGATCCTAGCTCTTCCAGAATATGTGTGTGAACAGGCTGGTGTGTGCTTGCGTGTGTGTTGGAGCAGACAAATCCAGCCACCCAACCCTCAAACCCTCACCTTTCACTCCTGCCAAGCCACATGCCCCTCTCCCCAACTGCCTACTTGCTACCCCTCACCATGGCCTCTTCCTCCTGCCTTTCTGTTCCCCTTTCTGGGAATGGTCTCTCTCCAGTCAAACTCCTACCCATTCTTCAAAGACTTCTAAAAGCCCCTGTTCTCTAGGAAGCCCACTAGATCTCCCCAGTGCTAACCTCTTACCCCTTTGCTCTGACCAACCCAGGACAGGATGTTGGAGCCACACTGTTTAGCAACTGCTTGGTGGAAAGGGTTCATTCATGAATCTTCCAGAGAGGCTGAGAGCTACAAGGGCAGGGACAGTGCCCAGCATGGGCCAGGCACCCAGAGTGAGTGCCACGTAAAACCCAGGACATTGAGGAGCACCGTTCCGCACCTTGCCTGCCCTACAGGATCCCAGGAGGCTGGTGCCAGGGCAGACTTGTTGGCTCCCACCAGGCAAGTGGGCCCAGGGTGCCCCCTGGGACAGAGGACTCTGGGTCCCTGGAGGTCTGGCAGGCTGTCGCTGAGCACCGGGGTGCTATGGGGCAGAGGCAAAGGACCAGGGGAAAGAAGAGGTGACACTGAGTATAGAGGCTCCTTGGGGCTGTTTTTAAGTCCCAAAGATGGGCCATCTGCTCTCTAGGCAGGTGATGGGAAGGTGGAAGTTGGCACTATACCTTGACTGCAGCAGGAGAAACTACAGTTAGGTTCTGGAAAACTTGGCCTCCCTGAGGCAAGGCAGCAAAGTGTGCTCCCTGGGAGTTAATAGGAGTCACCATCCTTGTGTGCACCTGCCTGGCTTTCCGTATTTTTCATTGTGTCTGGTTGTCTATGCACTAACCTTGTGTTACACGTTGCAAAGGGCTTTCAAGGCAGGCAGACAGACACTCTGCTCGTGAACTTGAAGACAGGAGCTGTCACCATTCCTGTTTGACAGATGAGGAAAGTGTGGCTCCAGAAAAAAGGGACTCAACCTGGCGGCCCAGTGCTGCATGGCCAGAGCCTGACTGAGCTTTGCAGCTTCCGGATTTCATCCCCTTAGGGGTGCACAAAGGAGCCCTGGTAGTGCAGTGGTTAAGTGCTGCACTGCTAACCGGAAGCTCGGCGGTTCCTTGGGAGGAAAAACCCTGGTGATCTGCTCCCGTAAAGATTACAGCTTAGGAAACCCTATGGGGCAGGTTTACTGTGTCACATGGGGCTGCTATGAGTTGGAATGGACTCGATGGCATACAATAACCACAATAGGGACAGGCACAAGAGCCATTTCCCCCTTTTGGAGACTCTGAGAGGGAAATGTGCCCTCCCCGAACTCAGCAATAGGCATAGCCCTGAATCCCCTCCCCCCCCCATCTGCCTGAGCCTTCTTCCTGTTTGTCCAGAGCCTATATAAGCACTGGACATGTTTGCAGGATGCTGGATGTGGTGAGGTGGGAGAACAGAGGAAAGTGGGTGGAGAGGGGGCAGTGAAGTGTGCATGCTCCGTCTCCTGAGGGTTGGAGTCTCCAGGGCTGGCCTGGGGCCCTTCTGTAAGCACCATCAAGCTAGGCCAGGCCTGCACCCCACCAGGGGCTGCTCCCATAAGCCCATTCCCCAAATGGGAGCTGCAAGGGAGCAAGAAGCCTGCCTTCCCTTGTCTTAATGCTTCTGCAAAACAAAACGAGAGAGGGCAGTGATAAAGTGGGAGCAGGAGAGAGATGAAGTCCAGAGAAGGCCTGGACAGAGAGGGAGGGATGGGAGCGGGAAAGCCAAGGGCAGGGCAAAGGGCCAAACCTGAGAAGAAGGGTGCAACCTGGAGGGCAAGACCGGCTCTCTCTCTGAGCTTGAACGGGGCCTGCAGGTTCTACAGAGAGATGGCTGGATGGCTGTGGAGACCTGTGTCGCAGCCACCAACCTGGCAGGGGAGATGCTCAGCAGAGGTTATACTGACCCAGTGCTTCAGTTTGGGGGATGGTGCTTTTGAGTGCCAGAATATTTGGAGCAGACTTTTCTGCTGTGTGTGGGGGGGGGGCGTGGGCTGGAATTGGGTGGAGGACTCCTTGGGGTGTGGGTGGGCAGTGGGAAACTGGCAGGGAGGGAACTGTGGATGGGACCCTGCTTTGGGCGCTGGCCTCTTTGGCGTGACTTGTCCCGGGTAGGCCTTCTGCTGCTTTGGGTTGGGGTGAGAATGGCACAGGCCCCAGGGAGGGACCTTGAGGCAGGGAGGGAGGCAGCCACCCTGGCCCTTCATCCACACTCTGAGCTCAGTCCCTGGCACTGGGCACTCACTCCCACATGCCCACCCAGCCTCCTCAGCCCCTGAAGGCTGCAGCGGGGATTGCTGCTCCCAGGTGTGCCTGACCCACTGAGCCCCCAGGAGTTCTGTCCCAGTTCCTGAAGTGGCAGCTGGGCAGGTTACACATGTTTAATTACTAGTAATTAAAAAACTGATTACTCCAAATGGTGCCTTCCTGGGGAGAGGCACGCTGTGCCTGTCCTCCTGGCCTAATGGAGGCCATCTCTGGGGGCGTGAGGCAGGAACAGTATCACAGTCACTGCCCGTGTGTGGAAGAGAATGAGGGCTCCCCTCTGGCTCAAAGACCGCATCCCCCCTCCTCCTCCCACTGGCCTTCTAGGACCTAAAATCACACCAGTAGAGCATCATGACACTGAATGAGTCACAGACCCCTTCTCCAGTGTCCCTTCTAAAATGTGCATCTCTTGTGAGGCCACACTGCTCAGAACGCGATCAGCAGGAAGGCACCCACGTGGGGAGGTCCAGGGATGACCGGGCTCTGGACCCCCCAGAAAGGAGGCAGGGAGTAAGCATGGAGTGGAAAAGAAGCATGACAGATTTGCCAATTTCATAAATAACTTCTTTTATTCATAATGTGAGACTGAGGTTTAGTGAACACCCACTATGTGCCAGGCACGGCCCTGCCCTGATGGGCCGGCCACACAGTCCAGAGAGGAGGTAGACATTGTGTAAGTCAACTAGCTATGTGGGAGCGGTTATCTGTTGTGGTAGGTGTGGCAGGGGCAGAGGCTGAGGAAGGGGGGTTGGTGCAGTGGGAGAGGGCATCTCTGAAGAGGCGGCATTGAGGGTGAGGACAAGGAGCTTGTGGGGGGAAGTGGGGAGGCCCTTCAGGCAATGGGAAGTGTTGGTACAAAGGCCCAGGGGTGGGGGTTGAGGGTGGAGAGAATCTGGCTGCAGTGAGAGTTTCAAGAACTAACGCTAGGCAGTTATGGGGGGACAGGTGAGTTTGAAGGCGGGGAGTGCCCTGGCCTGAACTGTGGAGACCAGAGAGAAGGAGAAGGAGAGGACAGGGAGATCTAGTGCTCATCCCAGTGCAGTGGATGGTGATAGTCCTGGGGGTGAAGGGGGACAAAGAGGCTAGTGGCTCTGAGAGGGGACCTGGAGATGGGGCCTCCAGGGCCTGCTGGTGGAGGGGTTATGGGAGGCCAGGGAAAGGGCCGTCTCCAGCTCTGAGAGGCAAAGCCTAGACAGCAGTTCCCCATCATAGCAGACCCTGTGAAGGAGATTCCAGGGGCTCTCCAGGCTGCCCGATCCCTGAGGGAGACGTATGACAGCGGTGGGTGCGGATCTCACTGGAGGCATGCTGGCAAGAGAAGTGAAAGGCCCGAGCAGTAGGGGTGCACCAGGTGTCTCCATAGCCTGCCTGTCACCCAGTGGCATTGCTGCCACCCAGTGCGGTAACTCATGGTGTCACCTCCCCACGCTAATTATCACCATATTGTAGCTAAAACACCAGACAAATCTGACAAAATCAGCGACTATAAAAACCCCTGTGGCAATGCTTGTAGGGGGTGCAGACAAAACCCCGAGATTCGCAGCATCGTTGTAATTGGGTAATCATGACAGCTCTGACTGGTATCCGTTAAAACCAAACAAACCCATTGCTGCTAAGTCGATTGTGACCCTACAGGACAGAGTAGAACTGCGCCATAGGGTTTCCAAGGAGCGGCTGGTAGATTTGAACTACAGACCTTTTGGTTAGCAGCCAAATGCTTAATCACTGTGCCACCAGGGCTCCACTTAGAAGGTTCAAAGAGTAAATTAGCATAGAGCTTTAGCCTTGTCAGTGTATTGATACATGTAAGCTAAGCTTATGAAAAAAATTTTTTTTGTTGTTATAACTACAGGAATATTTTTATAAAAAAATAGTAAATTTCTGCTGAAACACTGCACAAAAATTTTGCAGTCGTTTTGGTGCCATCCCCCCTGACAGCGTCACCTGGTGCAGCCTGCTGCACACCCTTTGTGATGCCACTGCTGTCATCCCACCCTCCCTGGCCAAGTGGGCCGGTGACAGCGGCCACACAGGGAAGATTTATCCGCAGTCCTCACATGGAAGATGCTGATGTACGGCTGTGCTCATCAATCCCTGGGGCGCTATGCCAATTATTCATTTATTAATAAGGGGTTTGCAGGAACCATCCCCCACCACCGCACTGTCTGCCTGTGCCTGAGTATCTAGAAAGTGTCCCAGAGAGCTCTCTGCCTCAGCCACCATGATCCTTCTCCTGCCCCTCCCCCTCTCGGCACCTCATCTCCCTCTCTTAGCCCCCCCATCCCCCTCTCCTCACCTACACATAAAGGACCAAGGTTCACTGCACCCATGGGCCTGCCCCTCACTTCACCCTCCTGAGCACCAGTCTTGGAGAAGTCTAGCCAGCCCACCGGCACACTGGCTGCAGTGGGAACAGAGATTCAACAAAGAAAATGTGAAGAGCCAAATAGAACTGATGCCACTGAAGACTTGGGGCATGTGGGTGTGAGCTTGTATGGGGGCGAGTCTGACTCTGGGCGTGGAGGGTAGACAGTGGCCTGGGAGCAGACAGGAGGTCTTCCTGAAGGAGGGGGAGGACAGGGCGCTGAGCAGTTTGGCCTTCCTTGGTCTGGCTGCTGTGGCCTGGCCTGGTGGGGCAGGGGTTGTCTCCTGATCCTTGGGTTAGGGCTCTGTCCAAGGTGGAGGTGTCCCTGAGGCCAAAGTTTCCATGGCTTAGACAGGGGCCAATCAATGTCTCAGAGGCACAGGAAAGAAGGGAGGGCAGAGAAGGCTGGTGTGGGAGGGGCAGCTCCATGAGGCCATCTGAGGGCAGGCTGCTAAATACCTGCTCCTCCAGGCCTTCGGTTCCTCCCTGTCCTCCTTGTCCTTCGGCCTCAGTCCCCAGTGCCCTGTCTCCATCTCTGTCTGTCTTTTGCTGGGACCCTTCTATCTTGCTCTCCTTTCTCTCTCCTCTGAACAGTACAGAAATCACAGTTATCATTATCATTTAATCTATCCAAGCCTCAGTTTACTCATTTGCTAAGTGGAGTAAATGGCCTTCCTCTGGGTGAGGTGAGGCTCTGATGAGATACCATACACAGAAGACCCTTGAAAGTCATCATGCGTCAGCTCACACTTCTGTTTGCCACACAGACTTTCAGCAGCTGCTCTCCCTGGCCCTGGCTTCATCTGAACCCCAGCTCCTTCCCACCAGGGGCTGTGCCCTCCCTGGACCCCCTTCCTCACATTAGACCAGGGACTCCAGGGCACAGGGCCATGGCTGGCCTAGCTTGTTCTGTAACCCTCCGCTTTCATGCTCCCTGTTACACAGGCCTCTGTCCACAGCATCCAGGCTGTGTCTCCGCTTGCCCATCTGTCCACATTTGCAGCTCAAGAGACAGGGCTGTGGCCTTTGAAAGTCTCCTGGGCCATATTCCTTTCTCCTTGTCTTGGCCTTTGTGGATTCTCTCAGTAGACAAAATAATCGAGGGCCATGCTTGTCACCCTCCCTCTTCATTCCTTCCTCATTCCTCTCCCCTCCTCCTCATCCTCATGGAACCTTTACTACCACACGTCCAGTGGTTAAAGCAATCGACTGCTAACCAAAAAGGTTGGTGGTTCGAGACCACTAGTGGCTCTGTGGGAGAAAGATGTGGCCGTCTGCTTCCGTAGAGATTTACAGCCTTGGAAACCCTATTGGGTCGCTATGAGTCAGAATCAACTGGATGGCAGTGGGTTTACCCACCAAAGAAAGGCACAGCCCTTCCCTCTGCACCTGTGAAGAAACCACGTCATCACTTCAGGGTGGCCCTGGGGCAATGTGGGGCTGGGGGGGTGGGGGATGATCTGTGGTTAATGTAACTTGTTCCAGAGGAGAGGTGGAGTGGGGACGTGACTATCCCCACCCAGGGACCTGGGGGAAGCCACGTGGTGATAAAACTGGGCCCTGGCAGTGCTTGACTTGCCGACAGACGTACCTCTTCAAAGGTGGAACAAGCAAGGACACAAGGTGTGAAAGTGCCTTGGGAGTCCCTGGATGGTGCAGAGGGTTAACCTGATAACCAAAAGTTGGAGTCCACCCAGAGATGCCTTGGAAGAAAGGCCCGGTGATCTACTTCAGATAAATCAGGCATTGAAAACACTGTGAAGCAAAGCTCTACTCTGACACTCATGGAGCTGACTTGATGGCAACTGATATTGGTATAAAGGTATACCGACGGGATGTGAAAAGAGCCATGCCACTGTGGGTGACAAGAAGCGAGAGAGCAGTGTTGGACCTGGTCAGAGGCAACTCACACTTCATGGTAGCCAAGTCAGAGCACTCAGAGAAGGGTGGTGGGTCTCCACTTCCCCTGACGGGTTCTGCCCCCCTCAACCTGAACTTCATCTGGGAAAGGGGCTGCCAGGTCTCCTCCTCCTCTTCAGGGATCCATTTAGGATCTAAAAGAATCAGGACAGAGGTGGCTGGAGCAACTGGGAAGCTTTGAGTCAAGTCAGGCTGGGCATCCAGCCTGGAGATGCAGATGGCCTGGTTCTCATTTTCCTGCTGGGGTGGTTTCGTGGAGGGAGGAGGGAGCCAATAGAGGACAATTGAAAAGGTAGTAGAAAGATGCATTCACTTACTCACACGCAGCCAAGGTGCTGAGCACTGAGAATGCACGTGGGCTAAGCCAGGCCCTGCCCTGTAAGCAGACCGGGTGGGTGCTGAGCTGAGGCCCAGATAGGGGCTTGGGCCAGGTCCACTGGGGCCACAGCAGTGCTCGAGGGTGGCTGGTTCCATTGATACCTGAAGGACAAACAGGAGTTTGCCAGTAGCACCAGGCTGAGAAGGGCGTTTGGGCAGAGCGACAGCAGGTGCAAAAATAGAAAACAGTGTGGTGAGTCGGGGGGTGGGGGGGCGCTGCATGGGGGTGGCTGCTGCACAGAGTTCACAGAGGCACTGGGGAGCTATTGAGTAAGAGAAGCAGGAGGCTGGTGGGGGGAGGAGCCCATAGGGACCCGGTTGATGGGGGGCGGGGGGGGGCCTGCATGTCAAGCCCAGGTGTGAGGACTTGATCCCCCAGTGATGACGGTCACTGAAACATACATGCTCAATTGAACCTGCCTCTTAGTAGCCCCCATCTGGGGGGAGCTGTGGGTAGATGATCAAGCCAAATGGTCAAAGGAGTGTGTGTGCTGGGAGGTCCTGAAGTCAGGCCGGGGAGAAGGATTTAGAGAGGAGACCTGCTAGAGACTGACCTACTAGCAAGAATTGACAGAATTTAGCACGTGATTAGGTGGGTGAGGGGGACCCTTAGCAACCAGGGATGTGCATTGGTGGTGGTTGTGGGGGCAGGGGCAGAACCCCAGGCCCCATCCTGACAAGCCCGGGCTTGAGGACGTGGCCTGCAGCCACACAGCACACTGGATGAAGCCCAGGACCGTCCAGGTGGGCTTGACTGCACTATGGGAAGAAATTCTCTCGGCAAATAACTTCATTGTTTGTTTTAGGAACTCCCTGAAAACTCGAGTGTCTGAGCAGCAAACAATACAAGCAGCTCCTTCTAGGGACGACAGCTTACTCACCCAGGTAAACCTGCTCACCTGTGGATGGCTGTTTGCTCCTCCTCCACCTGCTCAAAATCTTCACCTTGCTGCTTCCGCCAATTCTAAACCATCAAATCATACACACTGCCCCATCCCAGTCAGGTCCCCGTATTGCACGACCCACCAAAACACGCCTTTGGTCTCCTTACTGTCCCCTGGGAGAGGCCCCCCCACAGCTTTTCCACATGGCCTTCAAGGTGACCCAGGTCTCCCTGTCGGTCACATCCTCTACCCATCTTCCCCTTTCTTCTTTCAGGGTTTTATTTTTGGCCAGGTAATTAGCATAGCTCTTCTCATTAATATTATATTTAAGAAAGAAAAGGTGATGGTGGGGGGCTGAGGGCTGGGGGCGGGGGCTTGCGTGTGCCAGTAATTGTCTTGACAGCCAGAGATCCTAGTGCAATGACAGTCTACTTCAAGTGGCCCAATTAGCATAAGAAACGGCTCGCCAAAAGTTCTGAAGGCATCGTGTTGATTAATGCAATTTATCTTGCAAACCAGCAGCAGACAGCTGAGTCGCTGCTAATGATTATTATATACATTTATACACACTATGTACATGCGGCCTCCTCTCCAAGAAATGGTGCCTCTCCCATCTCCTCCTGCCTGGGCCCTCACGCAGCCGGCCCAGTGGATCCTGGATGGCTCCCCACCTACCCAAACCCTCCCACCTATGTTTCCAATTGGCTTTCGGTGTCCTCAACTCCAGTTGCCTGGGTGCCCAAAATGATTGTGCTTGATAAGAAGGCTTTACCCTGACATTGAGCTGGTGTTCAGAAACAAAGCTTTCAAGAATAATTTTCACTGCACAGGAGGGGCAGCTCCATGCGGCCATATGAGTGGCCAGTAGATGAAGTTAGGACAGCGACGAGTGTCCGGATACCAGATTCTAAGCGCTCTGTCCACAGCACCCCACCTCCTTCTGTTTGTTGTAAATGCGTTGTTACACTGAAGCTGTGGACTGGTATCCTGGTTGCTGTCAGTGCAGGGGCCAGGTTTCCTGGTAGGTGTCGGTCCATCCAGGCTAGGCCAAGCCACCCAGCAGGACCACGATGACAGCTAACAGCTCTGACTGTTTACCATGTGCCAGGACTGTTCTAAGAGCTCACACATACCACCTCATACGTCCCTAACGTCACCTCATCCCCATTTTACAGAAAGGAATGTATCTAGTTTGAAGCTCAGGAGGTCTGGCCCCAGACTGGTGCTCTCTTAATCACTCTTCTCTGCAAGCAAATTCAGGTCAGAATCTGGTAGGGGTATGGTGGGGGCTGAGGGTAGAGGGGTACAGGGGATACAGAGGGCATGGCTCCTACGGTTTGTGTGTCGGATGGTTTTCTGGGATGGAAGCCCACTCATGTGAAGGCTTGAGGGTCGCCGTGCAGAGGGGAAGCTTTTGTATCAGATTCTGGACACACATAAAAGCTGATCAAGTGTGCTTGTATGTGTGCGTGTGTATGCCTGTGTGTACACACACTTGTTGCGTTCCTGTGCTTGTATGTGCATGCGTGTGTGTCTGGAGCACACAGCGTTCGTGTGTCATTCTATCTGGAAGAGTTCAAATTCAAGTCTGCTTGAGGATGTCTGCTGTGAGTGCTCAAGAATATACCTTATAGCTGTACATGTGCCCTGTTATTGGTGTCTGCAGGCATGTGAGTGTGCTGGTGCCTCTGGGTATGTGTGAGAAGAATAATCCCAATGTGATTGTCTGGCTGTGTCTGGGGATGCATGAGTGTTTTTGAGTGTGTATTTGTGTGGGGTGTATGTGACCATGTTGGGAGGGGTGTGTGTGTGTGCTGTAATATGGTGAGCTATAAACTGAAAACACAGGCCTGAAGGGACAGAAGTCAGAGTGTCACGATCAGAGTGGGTATCATCAGTTCAGGTAGAGCCCTGGTGGACGGGATTTTTGAGCCCTGCACTCACTACCCACCCCCCCAGACGGGGCCAACAGGAGTCAAAGGTTGCTTTCACTGGGTCTGGTGCCACCACCCCCTGGGGCTAAAACCAGTGAGTGCCAGGACTCCCCAAGCCTAGAAGGCTCTGCTGGGGAGCTGCAGTGGGAGCCCTGCACGAGGGGCCCTCTGAATGTCCTGGAGGCCTTGGTTCTGAGTCTTGGCCTTGACCCACAGCCTCTGTCTCCACCAGCCTTGGGCACCCAGCCAGCCCAGGGTCTGCTCCCCAGGGTCCATCTCTGGGAATGCTGCTGTGTGCTGAGACCCCCTGGTTTTCTGATTCAGCCCAGAAGAACAACCCCACCTTTTCTTCTCTATCAAGGACCACTGACCAATAGACAGAACCACCACGGGGCCATCGAAGCCACTCCATTGAGTTTTTGCTTTTTAATAGAGAGATATAGTGTGGCACTCATCCACTTAGACATGAAAAACAGGGAACAGAAACTCGATTTAGCAAAGGCACCAAATAATAAAATATTCTTCTGTTTTGTGTTATGGTAATTGAAGGAGAGGGACAGAAGGGTAGGAAGGCAGCAGAAAGAGGAAGAATGGGGGTGGGGAGAGACAAGGGCCAGAGGGAGGCACAAGAAGAGAGAGAGAGTGCTTGGGAGGAGGCACCAGGAGGTGCAGAGAGAAAAGAGGTGGAGACAGAGAGATCCTAAGAGACAGCCCAGGACCCACCGACCCACAGAGAACCCCGGGGTCTGAAAGGACCACATCAAATGGGAGGGCCCTGTGCACTCATATCTGTCTCACTGAATCACCTGAAGAGCCCCGAAAGGCTCCACTATAGAAAAGAACCAGGAAAAGCAGCGAGCTTCGGTCACTTGCCAAGCCCCAGCTAAGCTGGGCCTCTCTGATCCCGACCAACTCTCTCCACTGGTGGCTCCAGGTCATGCCGGACCCTGTGTTCCGCTCAGGTATCCATGCCCCCACATTCCCCACCTCTGCTCTGAACCCCACGTTGGCCCCACGTGGGGCTTTCAGCATGGCTTGCTCCAGGGACCTGGCAGCCTTGCCCTGGGCCCTTCCTCCTGCAGGCTCCTCCGTCTCCCCAGGCCTGCCCTGCTGCTCCTGCATGACCCTGGCTGCCCTCCTGGTTCCTCCTCTCGGTCCTCCACCTGCTCCAAGCTCCAGCCTCTTGTCCACTCTATTACACGGTGGGCTTTTGTCATCTGATGCCTTTTTACCCTGAAATGTCCTTGGCAACCACGGAGGTCTGTGCAACGCAGGGTGGGAGCCTTACAAGTAGAGTCCCTAAGTGGTACAAACAGCTGGTTAAGCGCTGGACTACTAACCAAAAGGTTCATGGTTCGAACCTACCCAAAGGCCCTTCAAAAGAAAGGCCTGGGGTTCTGCTTCTGAGAGGTCACAGTCACGAAAACCCTATGGAACAGTTGTGCTCTGCACACGTGGGGTCACTATGAGTTGGAACTGACTCAATGGCACCCGGATTGACTTTGGTTTGGGGGTGTCAGTGAGGGTTTCCCAGAGGAGCTGACTTTTCAGCCTGGAGCCTGCCAGGGCAGTGAAGGTCTAAGAGCCATCCAGGTGGAGGCAACAGCAGGTGCAGAAGGGGTGGTGGTGGTAGGGGACACAGCAGTTGCAGAAGCAGGGGGTGGTGGTGGGGAGTGTGTGTACTATGTGACAGGAGCAGGACTCCTGAGGACAGAGCCGCTGAGGTGACCTGGCAGGGAGGCTGGGCCCCTCCCAAGGGCCATCCCTTCTTGCCTGTGGCTCCCCTGAGCTAGCCCTGGGTGGGCTTCACGCTGGGGTGCGGGTCTTTGCTGAGCATGACCAAGGCAGGCAGGCTTCAGGCCCAGCCCTCAAATTGCTTAATGGTATACTTGTGCCGGGCCAGGGGTGCGGCGGCAGTCACTGGCTCAGCCCACAGCTACCGATGGACTGTGGGATCCAGAGGGCTCAGGGCGTGCCCTGTTCTCCGTGGCCTGACACATGGCAGGAGCTCGATACACACTCGTCCATGAATGAAGGGATGATGATCCCCAAGGAGTAAACAGATGCCCTGAAGACCTGCTTATGCGGGAGTATCTCAAAGGGGCCTGGGAAGGGCTGGTCAGGGCCACCCCGGTGTGGAGCTCTGCGGTCATGGCCCAGGGATGCTGTCGGTTGTGGTCCTTTAGGCTGGGGCTGTCTGTTCTTGCTCAGCTCTGCCTGCCCAGTGCCCCTTCCCAACCTCTGGCCACCACCACCATGGGTTCTCACTATCTGGCCCAGGGTTGGGGCCTTGGGGGCTCTGGAGACACAAGGGCCCCAAGCTTCTCCCTTGTGCACCCAGCACGGCCTATGAGCTGTGAGGCTGAGAGCACACACTGGGCATCCGGCTCCACTCTAAGCACTTCACATAACCACCAGACCTTATCCCCACTGGACAGATGAGAACACTGAAACCCAGACAGGAAAATAACTTGCCCAAAGATGTGCAGCTGGGTAAGAGTGGGGACAGCTGGATGCAGTCAGCCCTGCCCCAGACCCTTGTTTTTGCCCTTCGTGGGAGGGGAGGCCTCCCTGTTGCCTTGACCTTCCAGTTCTGTACCTGCATTTGCAGGTCTGTGGGTGTTCGGGGCCAGCACCCATGGGATGCAAAGAGGACTTTCTGGGCTTCGCAGCCAGATGCGGCTGGATTTGAATCTCAGCTCCAATCCTTAGAGCTGCTTGTCTATGAAAAAACTACCTTCACGGGTTCATGTTCAAGGTGAGAATGTTCTTGCCTTCCTTGTGGCCTTGTGAGGGTTAACGAGGGCACATATTAAAAAGGGCCTAGCACAGGCATGAAGGAGCCCTGGTGATTAAGTGATGGGCTGCGAATTGAAAGGTCAGCGGTTCGAATCCACCAGCCACTCCATGAGAGAAAGATGTGGCAATCTGCTTCTGTAAACGTTTACAGCCTTGGAAACGCTGTGGGGCAGTTCTAATCTGTCCTATAGGGTCACTATGAGTTGGAATTGACTCGATGGCACCTAGCAACAACAAAGGCTTCTCCATATTTAAAATCGCTATTTAGGGTTTCTAGTTGCAGCTCCAGTCAGCCAGCTCCATCCAGGATCATAACCCTTTGCACCCAAGTGTCTCGCCCTGTTTACACTGCCCTGTGCAGGGGGCTGCTCACTCTAGTGAAGCTGGGGAGGAGCTCTGTGGCCTGACAGGTCCTGGGTAAGTGTGCTGAGCTGCTGCCATTAGCGAAGTGATTTAGACTCTTGTGTTAATGACTTCCGAGGACAGCATCCTCCTGGATATGCAAATCAAGCCATGGCTGTTAACACAATTAGCCTGCTTAGCTAACAATCGAACCCCTACTAGGCTCCGGGTGTGGCCTGGAGGGGTGCCGGGCCCCACCTGCAAGTAGACACGAGTATGCAGGAAAACGCAGCGTGGGGGGAGGCGGGCTGGCTCTGTGGCTCCCCTCAGCCCACCTCTCTAATCCTGCCCTTTTCACTTCTAGGGGGTCACCCCCACTCATCAAGGATGAGTTAAGTGGCTTTTAAAGCCTTTGCTCGCATCTCAGTGGAAAGACTCCCCTCAGAGATGCCCAGCCAGGGGAGCAGCCTGGCCCATTAGAGCTGCTCTGGGGGAGGGGGCAGCAAGCGGGGGTGAGGGAGGGTCCTTCCTTTCACCTCGGAGACACCAGGAGGGGTGGGAGGAGAGGACAAGGGGAGCTTCAGAGGGTGGACAGCATGCACCCTGATGTCGAGGGGGCACTGAGGCCGGGTCAGGCTGCGATACCCCGGAAGCAGGAAGCACCAGGGTCAGGTACCCCAGTGTCCAGAGCCCAGCTGGATCCTGTGCTCTCCTGGAGGACTGTAATGCTCCATCTACTTACTGATATGAAAGCTATCACGTGTGTACTTGATGGGATGGTCCCTCAGCCTGGTGAAATGAGTGAAGTGCTCAGGGCATAGCTGGGAAAGGAACCCCCGAAGAGAGACGGAAGCCCTGGCCAAACCACCCTCTGGCCCATATCCCCACCTTGACCCCCAGGGACCAGAAAAGATTTTCATTTTGGCGTCTGCTGAGCAGGTTCCTCAGGCCCTCCGCCCAATCCCACTGCAGCTCCAAGGTTTGTTTGTTTCAGCCCTTCCTCCAAATCCTCCTCACACCAAATGGCATTTAAATGTTAATCAAGTCAAGGTTGTGGACCCACCACTCCCTAGCGGCAGCCAAAGGTCAAGGGCAGCCTGAAAGGCGATCCCACCTGCTTCGGGTTTGGCGGTTCTTCAGGGCCGGTTTGTATGGGGCCTTGGGCCAGCCCACCTCAGGGTCATCAGAATCAGCATGGCCCCACGACAGAGCAGTGTGATCAGGGAGAAGTGTGGACTGGGCACTCCCCTGCCAGGACACAGGGAGGACCACGGGCTGTCACAGCCAGGAGTGACTTAACCTGGACTTACCTGCCATGTCTCCCATCACCTGCACCTCGGCTTCTGCCTCCCTCCCCAGCCCTTTCTCCTGTCTCATTCTGACCTCTCTATGGTCCGCCGGTCAAATCTGCTCGAGGTGTTTGCACACGTCGGGCTCAGGGCAGCTGGGCTGCTTCCCTGTCTGCACAATGGAGACAATTTCTGCTCTCTCAGAGGCCCTCAGAATTCAGTAGACAACGCCCAGGGAAGAGCCAGGCACGCCAGACCCTATCTAGAGTTTTCTGGTTCCTTCCTCCGGTTTTCTCTTCCGATTGTCTCTAAAACTCTCGTTTCTCCCTCTTCCTCTCCACTTGTCTGTTTAAGGCACACCCCTGCACAGAACGGAGCTGGCCTCTGCCTACCTCTTGGTCTGGCTGCATGGCTAAAGAGCAGACGCTTCTGGTGTACCAGCTCCCTGGCCCTCTTGGAGTGTCCTGGTTATGCACTTGGGTGGGGGTGTATGTGTGTAGGGGGAGGGCTGGGTGACGGTTAGGAGATGCTGAGTAAGTGGCTGTGCCTTAAAAAAGCCATTAGTTACCTCACGGCAAAGGAAGGGAACTTCCCATCCAGGCAATATTTTCACGTACAGAAATATATCACCTACCAGGACACACAAGCAAGAAATAGGAAGGAAGGAAGCATTTTTTCTAGTAACCAAACTCAACATAAAGAAAATAAGTACATACATTTTTTGCATCAGAGATCTTTTTAGGCCTTCTCTTAGAGCCTCATAACTCTTATTTTATGCAGAATTCCAACAGGTTTGATGATCTCTTTTCCTAGCATACAAGAGTTTGGGATTGGAACATGATGAAGGCTGGTAGATATTATGAGATTGTCACAGAGCAGAGCAGGTCAGCTACCAGCCAACTGGTTCTGACTCATGGTGACCTCATGTGTTACGGAGTAGACCCTGTGCTCTATAGGGTTTTCTTGGCTATAATCTTTACGGAAACAGATCGCCAGGACTTTTCTTCCGTGATACTGCCTGGTGGGTTTGAACCGCTAACCTTTAGGTTAGCAGTTGAGCGCCACCTATGGACCTTTGAGTCAACTTAAAGGGAGGATAATGGAAAGGAGAATACGATTTTGTTGTTGAAAAGGTGTAGGTTATCAGCTAAAAGGAGTCCTGGTGGTGCAGCGGGGAAGCACTCAGCAGCCAACAGAAAAGTAGGCAGTTTGAATCCACCAGCTGCTTCTCGGAAGAAAATGCAGCAGTCTGCTTTGCTCTAGTCTGTCCCGTTGAGTTGCTACGAGTCAAAATCTACCCGATAGCAGTGGGTTTGTTTTTTTTGTTTCTTTGGTTAGGCTATCAGCTGTCTGCATTTTTTTTTGTTATTCAAAGTAAAATATTTGCCAAGGCTTCTAAATAGCTGAGATTTAGGCCATAAGGCCTTCCGGCCATGGGCTGGACCTGCGGACACTCCCACTGGAGAGCGCTGCTCCTCCTTTGCATGTGTGGCCTCCTCCCTCCGCTGGGCACTTCTCTCTGCCACCGGCCCCTGTGCCACATCTTGGTGACTCACCACTCGCTGCCCTTCGCAGCTTGGTCCCCAGTCCACCTGTCTCTCTGCACTGAGGCCACAGAGGCATGGACTGTTGGGGGGCCCATCTGTCACTGGGTCTCCAGGAACACGTTGTTTCTAATACCCAGGGCCCTGCTGGTGTAGATGCTTCAAAAAGAGAGGATAAAGGGAAGGGTCTCTTTGCAGGGTGGAAGGTTTCTTTGTTCTGCGAAATAATTCAAACCTGGATTCCTTTTGGGAAACCTGGTAGCATAGAGGTTAAGAGCTATGGCTGCTAACCAAACGGTTGGCAGTTCGAATCCACCAGGCACTCCTTGGAAACCATATGGGGGAGTTCTACTCTGTCCTATAGGGTCGCCATGAGTTGAAATTGACTTGACAGCAACGGGTTTGGTTTTTTGGTTTTTGGATTCCTTTAAGCAGGAATGTGTCCAGAGTAGGGCTTGCAGAGCATCCTCTCACACTCAGTTCTCCAGGAGCCCAGGTTTAGGGCCCACCTGCCCCACTCCTTGCCAGCCTCCCTCTCTCCTTCCTGGGCTCCTGTCTCCCCTCTCCTTGACCCATCCCTTGCACAGAGTGGCAAACATATTGTTCTTGGGTTTTGCTCTACTTTCCAACCCAGAAGTCCTTTCTTGGGGCAGGAGACATGAGAAGTGTTCTCTCACTTCTTGGCAGCCACCATGGAACTGGCCCTTGGCTATACCCCAGCCCAGCCTGGGTGCTAGGGCCCACCTTTGGATGTCAGACACTGAGGCCATGGTGGGGAACAGTGTAAAGAACATGGAGATCCTAAGTAGTCAAAGACTCTAGGGTTGTGGCTCCAGGCCTCAGTCTAGAGGTGGGTTGTGGTCTGTAACTGTAAGCCCAGAAGGGGTACTCTTGGAGTGCCACCTTCCTCAGAAGCCCGTCCTCAGCAGCACACAGGACACCACTCCCAGCATCCACTCAGTCCATGGAGGGAGTGGTCTGGAACCTCACTGCATGATTGTTTCTGCTCAGGCCTATAGAATTTAGAATTAGGAAGAGAATTGAACCACTCTTCACAGGCTCTTGAAAGACAACACTTCACAAGGATAACAGTAAAAGCCTGCATCTGGGCTCAAATAAAAATTGTATAATCAGGAACAGGTGACTCCCCTTGACAGTGGTGTTTATAATATGACCTGGAGGCTTCAGTAAGTTAGAGGGAGGCTCGGCAAAAGGAAAAACTTTCTAACACTGAGAACTGACATAGAATAAAACCCCTTAGAAGCCTGGGAGCTCCCTGTCGTGGAGATGTTACAGACAGGGGTTCTGGAGCCGGGCGATGTCTACCTTCCTGTTCTCTTGCCCTTTGCCCTGTGTGGACCTGAAATCTGATAGTTTCCATTAAGTGACCTCATTTTGTCAAGGAGGGTGATTTCTCTCTTTTCCTTAAGCCACATCTCAAGGTACCCAACAGAGTAGGTTTTAGGCTGGAAAAGCAAGGAGCTGACCCAGAACTCTGCTTACTGCACAAACACCAGCCTAACCAGGTCTTTATGATTATCAAAGTTACTAATAACATCCACAACAATGCCCAAATAGTGCCCAGATGCCACCTCTGCTGGGTCTAGGCCCTCTGCTCTAGACTTCAAATGCTAGCTCAAAGTCTCACAAAAGTCCTGCAAGATAGGTCTATCCCTTTTTTACAAACAAAAGTCACATGGAAGGGGAGGGGGCTGTGGTCCTCCTGACCCTGACCCTGTCTCTCCCCACAATCTTTGGGGGCCCTTCACCTCATCCTCTCCAGGCCCAGTGGTACCTGAACTTGGTTCCCATGGAGATGGGAGCCATTTGACGATACGGTGCTGCTCATCCGGTTCTACTTAAAAAGCCCCAAATTTCAACCCAGACTCCCTGGGTGGTGCCGGTGGTTTACACGCTGGGCTGCTAACTGAAATGTGGGAGGTTTGAGTCCATCCAGAGGCTCCTTAGAAGGAAGGCCTGGCAATCTACTTCTGAAAAATCAGTCATTGAAAACCCTATGGAGCACAGAATGGACTGCACAGTGGGTGGGTCAACATGGGCTATTCCCACTGGAAGATAAGGGACTGGGCTTGGAGAGGATTCTCAGCGTCTGATTCCAGTCCCAGGCCTGCCCAGCTCGGGCACCTGTGTTCTTCCCACACACCTGGAAGCCTCCCTGTCTGATGCCCCACTTCCACCACCCTCTTCTTCCTTCCCTACTTCCATCCATCTCCCAGATCCTCAGTCCTCAGGATCTCCTCTGGGCGGCCCCACCCTGCTTTCTCATTTCAGATGTATTTACTGAAAACCTCAGTGAAAAGGCTAAGCTCTGCAGGGATGCCAGGAGTAGGGGGGCAGGGATCCTGGCCTTTTGGAAGGTTTATCCTGGCTTTAGAGGGAAGGTGAGAGGCTGTGGGGCCAGCGCCAGGCGGTGGGTGTTGCAGGGGTTATGTGCTGGGTGTTTGCAGGAGGAAGAGAGGAGAAGGGTCTCAGGTGGTGGTGGTGGGGCTTCCTGGAGAAGGTGGGGCTGAGAGATGGAGAGGATGGGGCAGTGAAAAGGCGGTGTGGGAATGACGGGGGGCGCAGCCGCCTGTGAGGCCAACCTGGCGGGGGAGAGATGTACCTGGACTGTGTGTGAAGCAGGGCTTGGGGCCCTCCTGTGAGTAGTGGGGGGCAGTTGAGGGTTCCTGAGAGGGGCAGGCATGGTGAGGTGTGAGAGAAAGGTTGCTCTGAGGATGCTCCTTGTCCTGCCTAAGATCCCTGGGATGAAAGGCACAGGGGAGACACGCCTGGCCTTTTCATAGCCAACTCCCAAGGCTCGTACCCATTTGGGGAAAGGTGCCAGGTGTTTCCATTCCCCCTGTTCCAGGGACAGGGAAGGAGAGGAAGGAAAAATGTAAATCACATCAGGGAGACTGTTTTTTTTCCCCCCTTAAGAGAGAGAAAGAGAACGCGAGCACAAGTGACATTTGGAGCCATAATACCTTAAAGTCAATATCATTACCTCTGATATTTACTGTCAGCTCGTGGCGCCGGGGAAGCGGGAAAGTTCATCCGTCTCTCCCTACGCCAACCGCGCGTCGCCAAGAGCTTCTCCCACCCTCCTCTCTCTACCTTTGTGCAACTCCAGTTAATTGTTTGGTGATGTTAACACCCCCCACACACCCAGCCAGGTTTCCAGCAGGGTCAGGGGAGGATGGGCTTGGTGAAGAGGTGGAGCCATGTGGGTGGGTGCTTGGGGCCCAGGATTTCTGAGGAGGGCACCAGCCTGGGTGTCACGGAGCTACCTTCCAACCCCAACCTTAACATGGCCTCAGGGTCATTTGGGATCTCAAGTGACTCCAGCTGAGAATGGGTATGGGGTTATGTGCCCTCTGTATGCCCCAGGATATAGGCACGCACGCGTTCATTTATTCATGCATCGTTCTATCAGTGAGAGCTCCACCCTCCCTGCCTCCCAACCCATTTTGATTTTCCTTTTGTGTATAACGCTGATGAATCCGACATCTGACCCCACGTCCCTCTTCAGCCTGATCCTCTCCTCCTCCCTGCCGTGTTCCCTACTATTGACCACAGCCCCCATGCGGCTCTATCTCATGGCCACATACTTAGGTTGCAGAATCTTCTCTTTCAGCGCACTGCCTATCTGACCCTTGGGTCTTGAGCCTCCCCCAACAGTGAAACAGCACACAGCAGGGCCTGGCGGCTCCCCAGGGGAGGGCAGAGGAAGAGGCTGCCCCGTTGGTTCCCAGCTGGCCTCGACTTCCATCACCCATGCCAAGGCCCTACCCCATCCTGGCTGCTGCAGTTGCTGACCCTCCCGCTTCCCAGGGGCCTGGTTTGATTTCAGATCCAATTTTCTGCTATCAAACCTCCTCCTTCCCCACGTTGGCTGCCAGCCTCTGTCACTTTCAGCTGGCCACGTCATTTTTCCAGCCTGACTCCAGGGTTTGGGGGCATCTTGGCAGGGAGGGAGCAGGCAGCCACAACACCCTCCTCCCCACCCCCAAGTGTGTGAGCACAGGCCTGTCTGTCTGCTGTGTTCTTATGGGAGCCACGTGCCCACATGGTGAGCTGCCCACCCACACCTGCGGATGTCTGTGTGCTGTGGCTGTGCAGGTGGGCTTGCACCACCTGTGTGAGAGCTTGAGCATGTGCCGTGAGGACCCTGGGTGAACTCCTGGATGTCCCTGTTTGGGTGGGTGGGCATGTCAGTCCATGGGCACTCTGACCTCAGGGTCATCTGCCTCCTGGGGGCTGGCTGAGCACTTGCTTGGGTAGATTCTAGAATGGGGACAGGAGAGAAGGGCGGGCTGAGGAGACTGGCAAGGCTGAGTTGAAGTTCATTTAGAGTTACTTCCTCAGGGAGGTGCAAATCCCCTGCTGTCTCCCAGCCCCTCTAGGCTGCTGAGCCTCCTTCCCTCGTCTGCAGCCTCCACCATGGGGTATAGACACCCAGGTGTGCAACTGTCTCCCCCAGAATACTGTAGCATATGGTGGGGTGTTGGAAGACCAGGCTCAGTCCCAGGTTCTGGTAGGACCCAAACCCTCACCCAGCCACTGCCTAAGGGCCATGCTGACCCCCAGACACCAGGTCCCAGGAGACACTGGCCAATGAAGGCGCCAGCAAACTGCCCCTGCATGAGATCCCTGCATGCTTCCCTGTGCCCTGGGGCTCTAGGCTGTGCAAAATGGTGGGAAGCATCAGCTCCCCCGCTCACCTCCACTGAGCTGAGATTGAGCGGACTTTGTTCCCTCTCCTCAAAGGGGCCTTCTGGCTCACCTCAGCCAAATGCTCTTTCTAAACAGAAGGTACCCACTACCTGAAACTAGAGGACTCCTGATTCCCCAAGGTCTACAGGCTGAGGTCTGCTGAGGCTCCAAGTTCCCAGGTCAATAGTCTCCATCCCAGAAAGCTTCTGTAGGCTTAGAGCCTGTTCATTCCTCCTTCTGAGGGACCAGCACCTCACTTTCCTGAGCCTGAGGAGGGGCAGGAGAGGATGGCTGCCTCTCTCCAGCTGGAATAGGGGCCGTTCCACCTTCCCTGGGTTATATTTCTAATGGATTAGCTCTGCTGCTTGGGATGAGGGGCACTCTGCTTTTCCCACCAGCGCCACCCACCAGGGTCTCCTGTTATTGGAAGTTGTGTGGTGGGGTGGAGATGTCACTGGGATTTTTCACACCTAGTGGGAATTGAAGAACCCAGGCTCATTTACAAGGGAACTCTGGGGCCATTCAGCCTCTCTATGTTCTAACCATAAATCTCCATTAAATGACTCTTGCTCTGTGGTGTCTGCTTTATCAACCTGCAGTACCTTAACCCCACAACTGTGGCCACGTTGCCTTTGTACAGCAGTGAAATTTAGCATGCTTTTCATGTTTACCTGAAATCTGACTTCTAGTAAGAAAAACTAAAAAATAGTAGTTTCCATTAAATGACACTCATTTTGTCCTTTGGGGCCACAGGAAACAAGCCTAGTCTTTTTTCCACAGGGCTGATCTTGAACGCTGCCACCCATCTGTCAGTTTTTCCTACTGTAGTGGCTTGAGTGTTGCTATGATGCTGGAAGCTATGCCACTGGTATTTCAAATACCAGCAGGATCACTCATGGTGGACAAGTTTCAGTGGAGCTTCCAGACTAAGTCAGACTAAGAAGAAAAGTCTGGAGATCTACTTCTGAAAATTAGCCAATGGAAACCTTAAGTGTATATGTATCTATATGACTATATGCACATATGTTTACATATATATGTTTGTAATTAATAAACCACATAGGGGGCACAATTAATGATGATTCTTATGTATAACCAAACACCTTGTGGGGTAGGTTTTCTGGATTTGAAGGATTAGGACCATAGTTTCATAGAACATCTCAGTCAATTGGCATAATATGTTCACAAAGTTATGTTCTACATCCTAGTTTGGTGAGTAGTGTCTGGGGTCTTAAAAGTTTGTGAGCAGCCATCTAAGGAATAACTACTGGCCTTTACCTGTCCAGAGTAAAAGAGAAAGAAAGAAACCAAAGACTCAAAGAAGAAACTAGTCTACTGGACAAATAGTCTACATGAATCACAGCCTTATCTACCTTAAGACCAGAAGAACTAGATGGTTGGTGCCCGGCTACCACCACTGGCCATTCTAATCACGGCTACAATTTCTAAAAACAAAAAACAACAGCAAAGAAAAAACCAGACCTACTGGACTGGTTGAGAATGGAGGACCTCCTGAGACTATTGTCCTGAGAACCTCTTCGGACCTTGAACTACCATGTAGCTAAATAACAGAGTGACTCACAAAATAATGAATACCAACCATAAGTACTGTATTCCTTTAAAAAATCACTTATTCGAGACTGAACGGTCAACAATTATGGCAAAACAAAGATGAGAATGTAAGAAGGCAAGGAAACTAGATTAATGGAAATGGAGCAACCAGAACGGAAATAATGAGAATGCTCACACATTGTGGAGATGTCGCTGAACGCTTTGTGTAGAAATTGTTGAATGGGGACCTAAACTTGTATAAACCTTCACCAAAAACACAAGAAAATATTATTTAAAATAACATGGATCAAAACAGAATATTGCTCAATATGGTGCTGGAAAATGCGCCCCCTAGGTTGGAAGACAATCAAAATACACAGTGGTTGCAGCAATGGACTCAAGCATATCAATGATCATGAAGATGGTGCAGGACCAGGTAATGTTTTTTTCTACTGTACATGGGGTCACCATGAGTTGGAGCCAACTTAATGGCAACTCATAACAACAGCCCATGAATGGCCATTGTCATAGTCAACTAGTGCTGCTATAACAGAAATACCACACGTGAATGGCTTTAACAAACAGACATTTATTCTCTCATAGTCTAGTAGGCTAGATGTCCGAATTCAGGGTGCCAGCTCCAGGGGATGGCTTTCTTTCTCCGTCAGGTCTGGGGAAAGGTCCTTGTCATCGATGTTTTCCCATCAAGGAGCTTCTCAGCACAGAGACCCTGGGTCCAAAGGACATGTGCTCCTGGCTCTACTTTCTTGGTGGTATGAGGCCCCCATGTCTCTCTGCTCAGGTCTCCTTTTATATCTCAAAAGGTAGTGGCTTAAGACACAACCTGATCTTGTAGATTGAGTCCTGCCTCATTAATATCACTACCACTAATCCTGCCTCATTAACATAAAAAAACCCATTGCCATCGAGTTGATTCTGACTCATAGAGACCAGATTTACAACACATTGGAAAATCTCATCAGATTACAAAATGGTAGACAATCATACCATATTGGGAATCGTGGACTAACCAAGCTGACACACATTTTTGGGGGATACAATTCAACTCATAACAACCATTTTCCCAGTTTGTCCTCCTTAGGCATAACAGTATTGGTTCCTTAAACCATGTGTCATGTATCATATATGTAAAGTCTTCCTCTATCCTAGTCACTCTTCTCGGAACACACTCAGTTTTTACCCAGCCTCCCGGTGGTTCCCAGAACTGGTTGGAACAGCACCCAGCAGAGTGGAACTCCCACTTCCCTCCTAGGTATCACACTTCTGTAATGCAGCCTGAGGTGCAATTAGGTCCTAGGGCAGCCACATTATGCTGAAGACTCATATTGAGCTGTCAACAGAAGCACCTCCCTTGGCAACAGCAGCTGCTTTTAAGCTACTTCTCCTTTCTATGTGTCTGCAGCTAGATTTTTGGCTCTAAGTGAAAGGCCCAACATTTATCCCTATTAAGCTTTATCTTGTTAGAGTATACCCATTGCTTCGCTCTGTTGAGATCTTTTTGTATTCTTCTTCTGTCATCTAATGGATGTACCCTTCCTCTCAGCTACAAGTCATCTGAAAATTCAATCAGTCTGACTGACATGTCTTCTTCAGCCAAGTCATTGATAAAAATGTGGATTAGGACAGGACCTAGGGCAGAGGCGGTCCTTTATCTGGAGACATCTCCTTGGGTTGAAACCCGCTTAATTGCCACTACACTTCGGGAACAGGTCGTCGATCATTTATATACCAATCTGATTATTCTGTCATTCAGACCTTTATCCCCTAATTGCCCACGATATTCTCTGAAGAAAACTTGCCGGGGGTGTGGGGTGGGGGAGGGTGTCACAGAACTCAAACTGACCAATGAGTGAAGGCAACAAGTCATCTGGCTTGACTTCTTGGGGAGCCCCTAGTGGATCCCAAGGACCATCGCTTCTTTCTTTAGGCACTGCCCTGACATCTATTCTAGAATCTTGTTGAGGATCGACACACATACTCACTGATCTGTCCTTTGGTGAACTCCACTTCTCTCTTTGGTGGAAACCAGACTTGCATTTGTCTCTCAGGCTTTGGGGCACTGTTGCCATTTTCCATATTCCCCAAAGATCATTTACCAAGAATTCAGTCAACAAACATTTACCAGCCTTGCTAGGAACAGGCAGCACAAAGCTGAAAAAATCTGGCACCAGCCTGGGAGTGGTCTCCAGGGTGTCCAGGTCTTAGGAGTGGTCTGTAGGTCCTTGGGGGCTGATTACTGACCAGAGGTCCCTGACCCTGGCCTCTGAGGATGTACATTGGCCCTCACAGAGGAATGAGCTCCTCGTGGTCTTCTTTCTCCAGGACTGTGGCACTCCACTCCCATAGACAAAGGCTCTTCCTTCCCATGCAGGTCCTCAGGCTGAAAAACTAGAGGCTCCTCACGATCCGCTTAAGAAAAAAGTCATGGGAAAATGCCAGGATCCTAGTGCGTGTTTTCTTTTTTAAAAAATTTATTGTGGCAAAATACGTTAAACATAAAATTTGCCATTTTAACCAATTTTAAGTGTATAATTCATTAATTATGTTTGCAGTGCCCTGCAACCATCACCACTACCTATTTACAAAACTTTTCTCTCACCCTAAACAGACACTCAAGGAGCCCTGGTGGTGCAATGGTTAAGCACTTGGTTGCTAACCGAAAGGTTGGCAGTTCCAACCTACCCAGGGGCTTTGTCAGAGAAAGACCTGGTAATTTGCTTCCATAAAGATTACAGCCTAGAAAACCCTATGGAGCAGCTCTACTCTGTCGCATGGGGTTGCTATGTGTCGAAATTGACTTGATGGCACACAATAACAACAAGAAGCAGAAACCTAGTACCCCTTAATTAATAACTTCTCATTGCCCTCTTTCCCCAGCTCCTGGTAACCTGTAATCTACTTTCTGTTTCTATGCATTGACCTAATGCAGATATTTCATGTAAGTGGAATAACATAATGAATGTTCTTTTGTATCTGGCTTCTTTCACTTAGCATAATATTTTCAAGGTTCGTCCATGTCATAGTATGTATCAGAACTTCATTCCTTTTTAAGGCTAAATAATATTCCATTGTGAGTATACACCACATTTTGTTTATCCATTCATCTGTTGATAGACACCTTTGAGCTATTGTGAACAATGCTGGTGTTTGCTTCCAATTCTTTTAAGCATATACCTAGGAGTGGAATTGCTGGGTCATATGGTAATTCTGGAAACCCTGGTGGAGTAATGGATAAGTGCTACGGCTGCTAACCAAGAGGTCGGCAGTTCAAATCCACCAGGTGCTCCTTGGAAATTCTACGGGACAGTTCTACTCTGTCCTATAGGGTAGCTATGAGTCGGCAATGGACTTTTTTTTTTGGTGGGGCGATGGTAAATCTATGTTTATAGTATGGGTTTTCTTGATTTGTTGTTGGCCTGAGGGGAAGATGGAGAAGAGGCAAGGTCTTGCTAATAGGAATTGAGCTCTCAGAAGCTGGGCAAGGGGGTCATGGCCCTCCGCTACACCCAATGAGCGTGACCAAGGAAGGCTCATTCCCAAAGGGACAGCCCAGGATGGAATAAAAACAGCCCTAGAAGGTTTGGAGAAGTCCTCAAGCAGTGCCCTGGCCCTGGGTGTGGAGTCGTGAGGGTGATGAGGCACATGCCTGCTTGAGCAAGTGAGCTGGTGTGGTGTGCTGAGGGCCAGGGTAGGGGCAGCGCCAGGGGAAGAGTAAGAGCCAAGGAGCCAGGAGATGAGGAATTCTCTACTCAAGAAAAGACACCCATTACCTTCCCCTTACCTGCTAACTCTTCAAGGTAGGTATTATCCCCTCTATATCTTACACCAGGAAACCCTGGTGGCGTAGTGTTTAAGCCCTGCGGCTGCTAACCAAAGGGTCAGCAGTTTGAATCTGCCAGGTGCTCCTTGGAAACTCTATGGGGCGGTTCTACTCTGTCCTGTAGGGTCGCTATGAGTCGGAATCAACTCGGCGGCCCTGGTTTTGCTTTTTGGTTTTATATCTTACACCTGGGCAGGAAGGTCTTCTGGGAAAAGATGATTCTCATTTTACAGGTGGGGATGCTAGGATGGCCTGGAGAGACTGCCCCTGATTGGCCCTGCCTGGCCAATTTAAGGCAGAGCCGGGGTGGCTCCCTGTTCCTGTCCCCACCCCATGTCCCCATGGTCTCCCATGTCTGAGTCTCCAGAAAGACTGTCCCTTCTCACTGTCGGCTCTGAGCCCCACCTGGTCAGCCCAGATCAGTCACCTCAGGGAGGCCTCTTTCAGCCCAGCCTTGTACTCAGGGGCTGCCCTTGGTGGAGTCTGAAGTGGAGGGGAAGACTGAGCTCTCACACATGCCCACCCATCCTGACCACAGACGGCAATATCCCTGACCCTGGCCCCATGCTGGCATAGCTGCAGGGGGGTGGGGAGGAAATAAACATGCACAAGACCGAGCTGCTCTCTCCTTGAGGAACTTAGTGGAAGAAAGAACAATATCATAGCAGTAGTGATGATTAGCATTACCGGTGATTAGCAAACACCTATGTTTACTCACTCCATCTTCACGACGATCCTGGAAGAAGGGCACTTAGAATTCCCATTTTACAGATGAGGTAACTGAGGCACAAAGAGGGTAAGTAGTGTACTCAAGGCCACCCAGCCCCAGAGCCAGCTGCATCTCAACACCTCCCTGCCCAGGGTCAGAAGGTGGTTCAGGCTCTAAGGGAAGGGGCCATTGGTAGGAGGAGGCTGAAGTGCCAGGATGAGTTGGATCGGGAGGCAGAGGGGAGCGGGAGGGCAGTGTGTCAGCCTGGTGTGGAGTGTGAGGGCGTCCCATGTACGAGTGCTCCTGCCAGGCGCAGGACCCATCCTGCTGCAGGGCCATGAGAAGCCCAGGTGGGCAGATGAAGGAGGCTCACCCAACCCCAAAGCCTCCGGCACGTTCCCCGTGGGCTCCCAGACTGCCAATGATCTAGAGCCGCCTGGTTAAGGATGTGCCTTAATCAAGAAATAATATCAGGGAGTGTGAGCCACCATACAGCAGCTCTTGCCAAATGAAAAATATGAGCAGAGACTGTGGGAGGTGAGCGATGGGCTGGGAGTGCGCTGCGTTACCCAAGTCTACAGTAATTCACGTGCAGGGGAGGTGGCCCTGCCCACAGCCTCCCCGCAGCGAGCTGCTCTGTCCATCTTAGCTCTACCAAGAAGTTCCCTGCAGGCTCGTACCTCACATCCTCCAGGCCCTCAGTCCAGCCCCTCAAGGCTCAATGAGACTAACTTCTCAAGGTGGGCAGTCCCACTGTGAGCCACCTGCCCATCCGGTCTAAGGCCAGCTGCCCACACACCTGCAAAGGGCATGGTCTCATGGTCCTGGGCCCACCTTTACTCATGCTGCTTAGCTCCACTTTGACGTCCCTTTCCTCCAGTCCGAGTCCCTGGGTAGTGCAGTTAGTCAACATGTTAGGCTAACCAAAAGATTGGAGGTTTGTGTCTACCCAGAGGTGCCTCAGAAGAAAGGCCTGGCGATCTGAAAAAGCAGCCATGGAGCACAGTTCTACTCTGACACACACGGGGTTGCCAAGAGTTAGATTTCACTCTACAACTGGACCCCCGCCCAGTCCAGCTCTGAACTCCTGTGGCCAGATAGATACCCACACGTCCTACCCTGCAGGAAGCCTCCAGACTCACCCCTCCTCTCTGGTCTCCACCTTCTCGTAATGACTCCCCAGTGGCTGCCCGCAGGGGTCACTGCCTGTTCTGCAGGTGGTCAGATCTAAGTACTGACAATCACGTGCTGTGTGCAGAAGTGGGGTCACATGTATACAGTACAGGGCAGGGCACTCATGAGGTGCTCTGAAAGTCTCACGGGATTGTTCTGAATTAATTTTGTGATGGAGCTGTCTCCAAAAGACCACCTTGTCCCTTCTTGCCTGGTTTCTTCCCTGGCAAAGGGTAAAGAGTAGAGGCACAGAGTGGAGAAGCATGCTTAAGCAATGCTGAGTTCAAATCTCCTCTTTGCTTCGTACTGGCTGTGCAGCTCCGGGCCAGTGGCCCTGCCTCTCCGAGCTGCAGCTCCCTCCTCTGTAAAATGGGGATGGTGTGAGCTGTTGGGTTGATGTGAGGACGCCAGGCATAGTCCAGGTCCACTCCTAGCACAGTGCCAGGCACAAGGGCACTCTGGCGGTTCTGTGTTCCTATCTGTGGTGTGTGGGTCTGTCTGGCCTTTGGTGTATGTCTTCAGGTTGATGGGGTGGCCATCACTTATCCACTGACCAGCCCAGGCCCAGCACAGACCAGCTGGCCTGAGAAGAAGGGAGCGGGGCTGGCTATGTCTAGGGTGGGATGGGGGTAGGGGGCGTGAAAGCCCGTGTGTGTGTGTGTGTGTGTGTGTGTGTGTGTGTGTGTACATGTTGTGTGACCTCCAAAACCTCCTTGCTGCAGAGTATAAATATTTATACAGATATCTACCATACATCTGCCTGTCTGGCAAACAAATTGCAAAGGTAACTTTGGGGGTTTTATTAAAGTACTCATTGTTGGGGTTGAAGAACACAGAAGGAAATGAGCTTTAAGGGGACAAAGCTGGCTGGATAGCTTTTGGGCCTGGCCCGGGGCCATGCAGCTGGGTCACCTCAAGGCTTGCTGGTATAGGCCCCTCAGCCAGCGCAGGGGGCACACCCCGCGAAGCCCCCCTCCCCAGACTCAGCTGTGGCCTAGCACGGGAGGGATGCATGGATCATCCAGTCAGAGACGACCATGTGCAACAAGCTTGACCCCTGGCAGTTTATTTAATCTTGCCACACCTCTGCAGATAGGGAAACTAAGGCACAGAGTGGGAAAGAGGCTTTCCTAAGTGGTGGAGCCAGGATGTGGACCCATGTATGCACGTCTGTACGTGCGTGTGTGAAGCTACAGCCCAGCGCCCTGAACTGCTGCCCACCTGAGCTCCGGGGAGCTTGAGACCTGAGTCTGTGAGACAAGGCTGGGGCTAGAACCAAGCTCCCCTATTTTCTCACCCTACAAACACTGTTTTGGTTGACCCTCCCCCACTGCCCCCAGGCCTCACGCTCCGCCCTGAGGGAAACTTCCCACTCCAGCCCCTCCCTGTGTGCCTCTATAATTGGGTCCACAAGAACTTTATTACCTGATAGCTAGTTCCTTGGCTTTTCCTGTAACAAATTATCTTAACGATGTGACCCAGGACCAGATGTTAATTGCAATGGAAAGTAATCAATTTCCTTTACTGAGCACAGGCTCATGGGCAGGTTAGTCAAGAGCAGAGGTGGGGTTCTTAATGAGGAAGGACCTGAAGCATCCATCTGGGTTGCTGCAGTGGCCCCATGCTGCCCCCTCCACCTCTGCTTCCTCCCCGAGCGAGCCCTTACCCTTTCCCCTACAAGGACAATCCCCAAGCCAACCCTTTCAAGACCCTGCAGCCTCCCACTTCTCTAGGCCTTGTCCTTCTCAGGGCCACCTACCTCTCAGGAGCTCTGATGGCTCCCTGACCCCCATCTAGTTGCACTCAGGCCGCCTTCCTGGCATATGAGGACTTTGTAATCTGCCCCAAGCAGTGCCCTCTCCTGCAGCCCAGCTGGTCACCTCGATGTCCCCACACATACTATACCCACGCCCACTGCTGGCTTTCTCCTGCAGCTCTGCCTCTGCCCAAGGGGTGCTCCCTCCTCTCCCATTCCTCTGGCAGAAGCTCAGCCTTCCTCTGGCCCTAAAGGCTTCTATGTCTACAGTGCTGGGGCTGGAGAACCTCAGGAAGGCTGTGAGAGGATTTGATTGCAACAGAGCCTCTCTCTCCTGGGTAGCACAAATGGTTTGTACTCCACTACTAATCGAAAGGTTGGTGGTTCAAATCCACCAGCAGTGCTGTGGAAGAAAGGCCTGGTGATCTGTTGCCATAAAGGTTACAGCCAAGAAAACCCTATGGAGCAGTTTTACTCTGTAGCATACGGGGTAGCCATGAGTCGGAATCAATTTGATGGCAACAGGGTTTTTTTTTTTTTTTTGCTGTTTCTGTTATGCCAAAATGCATCATTCCAGGAACTTGGGGCTCTGGGCTGGAGAACAGAAGTCCCGGGGTCTGGCCCTGCCTTGGTGAAAAGTGGGCAAGGAAGGCCCAGGGGGCCCCTGCAAAGTGGCCACAGTGCTCACCTGGCTCACCTTTCAGGATACAGGGGGAGGGCAGGCTCTTTTGCCCCAGGTTGGGGGAGTCTGGGCATACACTGGATGGAGGCCAGTTCCTGTCAGACAAATCCTGATGTAGACTCCTTGTGGGAGTTCTGCTCAACCTGAAAGCAGAGCAGACAGCCCCTCCCTACCTCCTGGGTTGTTGTTGTTGTTAGGTGGCCTTGAGTCAGTTTGACTTATAGCAACCCCATGTGACAAAAGAGGACTACCCCACAGGTTTTTCTAGGCTGTCATCTTTACGGCGCAGATCACCAGGTCTTTGTCCCTCTGAGCTGCTGCCTGAGTTCAAACCGACTGTGAGCAGCCGAGCGCTTAACTGTTGCGCCCCCAGGCCTCCTTTACCGTCTGGGTTTTTATCTGGAATATTTACTTTCTTTGCAAGAAAGGTACCAGAAGAATGGGGGAAGCAAGCACCATGGGGGTGGAGGTGAGAGGGGAAGGGGAGGTGAAGGAGGGAGAAAAGAAGATAATTAAAGCAAGGAGGAGAAAGAAAAGAAGCAGGACCGGGACAAAGCAGTGGGGAGGAGCAGAGAAGGAGAGAGAGAGAGAAAAGGGAGACTTGGGGAGAGAGGAGGAGAGGAGGCGGGGAAGAAAGGAGCTGTCAAGTCAACACAGGCTTCCTGGGAGGGTCCTGGTACTCCTCCTCTTAAGGCCTGATGAGATGGATGACTGAGGACAGACCTCCAGGAGCTGCCCACCCTGTTTAAGGTCCAGATGACGGGCTCAGGGTCAAGGTGGGCTCTGAAGTCATCGGAATTGAGGGGGTGGCATTGAAGAGACAGCCATGGGAGCTAATGGAGAAAATGAGAAACCTATACAAACCCCTCTTAAGACCCACTGCCTGGGACTGGGCTGCTGAAAAAGGCAGGTGCGTTCAGGGGACTGGGTTGAGTGACTCACGCCAAATCCTGCCTCTGGGATTGAGATGTAGATGTAGATGGGACCCCGGTCTGAGAAGGTGCCTGAGGCATCTGGGACTCAGGCTGCCTAGCTTGGAAGGAGAATTTACTCACCCTGGGGCAGGGTGAGGGGGTTGGTGTGGTTTGAGGAGATGGGGTGTGGGATATGGGAAGGAGGAAGGGGAGAAGAATAGATTTGTGCACAGAGGAAAGGAAGAGGAGCAGGAAGGAGCTGAAAGGGCCGAGGGAACGGAGGGATGAGGGGTGCTGAGAAGTCAGGAAGGAAAAGATAAGGAAGAAGAAGAAATCCTAAGGCAGTGGGAGACTGGGGTCCTGAGAGGAAGCTGGGCCCCTCCTCTGAGCACTCCCAAGTAAAGGGAGGCTGGACTTCTGAAAGCCATACTGGGGAGGGGAAGACAGCCACACTCTTGTTCCCTCCTTAAGAAACTAAAGAGGTCAGCTCCCACTCACCCTGTTCCCCCTTACCCAGGGGCAAAGTAGGCATGAGGCAGGGCCAGGGGGCGGTGGTTGCTCCCATCAGCCCTGTGCCTGAGCCCTCCTCCCTAGGGCACCACGCCTTAGGCACAGGCTGGGGGAGGAAGGCCTGCTGCAAGGCTCAGCCCCCCTGGCCAGCAGTGGTCCTGTTGGGTCTGGGGCAGCTGGACAGAAGAAGCAGGAATCCAGGGCTGGAGCAGGCACTGAGAGGGCCTTGGGGGTGGCCAAGGACAAATTCCCCCAACTTGACAATTTCCCTGTGAGTCTACAATTCTATTAAATAGGATAATGGATTTTAAAATGCCCTGAAAAGCTGAGTGCTGTAAGATGGGCAGTGTTATTGTTATTAACAACCGCATCCTTCTCAGCGCATGGAGAGGAAATAAATCAGACAACACTCGCAACAAGCAAGTCCCTTGAAAGCATTCATTGCCATGAAATAAACCCATATATATTATAAACCCCAAATTAAAGGGAAATAGCACTTGGGGGTAAACCATGCTTTTATTTTTTAGGGTTTTATTAAAACCCACAAATGGTGGGAAAATAGGTCTGAGAGGATCAGCTAAGTAACAACACAGTTGGGCCTGGCCAGCCCTGCCTACAGGGGGAGCAGCTCTGGGGTACTTGGCCCTGGAGGCAGCACAAGGGGGTTCAGGAACACAAAACACGGCCCTAGATGTATACCTCAGGAGGGCAGGGCCTTGTGTAACTGTCCACCTCTGTCCCCCACGGTCTGGCCCAGGGCCAGCACATAGGCTAGGTTCTGTAAATATTAGTTGAATGAAGTAGTTGGGTGGAGGAATGGATGGAAGGACGGATGGTGGGCTCCCTGGAACAGGGATTGGCTTTCCCCTGTTCTCTTTCTTTGGCCCTGGGGGGGCTTTGATTGTTCCCCCACACCCCAACTGATGGCCAGTGCTACTGAGGAAGTGCGTGGTAGTCAAGGTGGGGTGGCCATCCTAAAAAGGATTGTGGGTCTGATTTTTTCTCTCTTACCTCATTAAGCTTGGCTTCCGATTACGTGTTAATGATGGTGGCTGCTTTTCGTAGGCTGAAGTTTCCTGTAGTGTCTTTAAATTTAATCACTCTGGCATCACAAATAGGAGACCATGAGGAAAAAAAAAAAATACTGTCCTTTGCTCCTGAATGAACCAGCAAAACCTGGGGTCCCCAGTGAGGCCAGAAAAGTCCTTCAAAGTCCTCTTACCCTAGAGACACTGTAAGAAATTCTGAGAACTGTCTTCTAGTACTTCATACTGGGCTCCCTCTGCTTCCTTGCTCACAACTGCACCAAGAGGGATGAGAGTCACACTCAGGGAGGGTCTTCCCACCCATTCTGGGACATAGGCAGAGCTTGAAAGGGCTCTTCTGAGACGGGTTATTACTGGAGATCTCTGAAGGTGTGTCTGAGCGATCCCCGGGACCCACTCCCGGCCCTCTGCTCCATCTCTCCCTTGGGTGCATGGTGCAGGAGACGGGCAGAGGGAAACACGTTGCTTTTCTGCTTAGAGGCCCCTCCCTCCTGGGCCCACTCTCTCACTCACAGGGTTGATGAGTCTCAGGGGACCATGGGTTCAGGACCAGATCTCATGCCCACTGTCATAGATTGAATTGTGTCCTCCCCAAATATGTGTTGTAAATCCTAACCACTACACCCGTGGAGGAGCCCCTGAATAGTGCAAATGGTTAAGTGCTTGACTACTGTCCCACCCAGAGGAGCCTTGGAGGACAGGCCTGGCCATCTGCTTCCGAAAGGTCACAGCCTTGAAAACCCTATGGAACACAGTTCTACTCTGCTCACATGGCACCGCCATGAGTCGGAATCAATTTGATGGCAACTAACAACAACAACAACAACAACAACATACCTGTGGATGTAATCCCATTTGGGTGTGTGGGGGGTGTCTTAAACCCAACCTCTTTTGAGATGTAAAAAGAGCAGAGTAGGCACAGAAGCAAGTAAGCACACATGGGGGAAGATACATGCCAAGGGGAGATCAAGGAATGCCAAGAGGAACGCTAGAGAAGCTGAGGGATTTTTTCCCAGAGCGGACAGAGAGCCTTCCTCTAGAGCCAAAGCCCTGAATTCAGACTTCTAACCTCCTACACTGTGAGAAAACAAATTTCTGTTTGTTAAAGCCATCCACTTGGGGGTTTTCTGTTAGAGCAGCACTGGGAAACTATGACACTCCCATCTCCCACTGCGCCATACTGAACTGTAGCCAGAATTTGAGGTTCCTTAAATTTTGACTGTTGCCTCCATCCTCCTCGGCCCTCTTCCAGCCTCCCGCCCTGTCCTATATTTGACTCGAATGCAAGGGGCTGGCCCTCTCCAAACTGTTGTAGTTTTGGAGATGCAGAGAGACGCTTCCCTGCCCTTACCTCCCTCTCTGACCAGCTGCTCAGCTGCCTGGAATTCCACCATCTGACATACTTCCTCTCCTTTGGGAACAACAGTGAAGGTTCTGGTTAAAATGTAGGACCGGCCTTCCACACTCTGCCAAAGGAGTACCCTTGAAGCCCCCACTTTGCCTCCGCTATCCTTCTGGGGAAACTTCTGCCTTCCCCAGTGCTCACGTGGTGCTGAAGTTTCCCTCCTGGGCTTCAGGCTCAAGGTCTGTGTGCAACCTCTCTCCTCCCACTATTTCCACCAAGCTGATCCCCACACCATCCTTACCCAATGCCCAACCCCACACTCATCACCTCCTCTGTACCCTGGCCTCTGCTGCTCCCTTTACTCTTCTAGAATTAATCCATCTATCCATCCGTCCGTCCGTCCGTCCATCCATCCATCCAACCATCCATCCATCAACCATCCATCTGTTCATGCAACCACCGGTATTGAGGGACTACTTGGTGCCAGGTCCTACACTCATGCTGACATAAGGTCCACTCCAGCCTTCAGGGAACCACACTGGAGCAAAGAAGATAGACAATCAACTGGGCAATTGTGTCACAAAATCAGAAAAAGATCTCTCTAATGTGAGCTATAAAGGACAACTGGATGAGGCCCTCACCCTCTGCCTGGGCTCAGCTCAAGCCCCCTGACTCCCTGCTCTGAGCTCCAGAAATGCTGAAGGTTGTATCGCACTATATGGGGGCTCCAAGGGCAGGTGGGCTTCCTTAGGTGGGAGACTTTCGGGTACCCCAGGGCAGGGACTGAACACTTCAACACATGAACATTCCCTTAAGATAGGAGGTGGAGGAGGTTCTTGTCTTTGCCATTTGGCTGGGGTGTCCATAAGGGCAGGGGTTGTGTCTTCTGTACCTCTCCATCTCTAGCCACTGACCAGAGTAGGGTTTAGATCTGGAGTTTATTGACGGAGCTCAAAGGATATCCTGTGGCTGATTCGCTGATGGGGGAGACCCTCATGCACCCCAATGTCTTCTGGCTTAGGCTCAGATTCCTGTGGACCCCCAGCCCCTCCTCCTGCTTGGCCAGATTCCTGCATCTACACAGAATTCATAAAAACGGCCTGTCCTGCTCAGTAATGCCTTGCCCATCTATAACTCAGCTAGCAAGCTAGCTGCCTCACTGTGGACCACAAGGAACACAGAACCAGGAAGTAGGCCATAAAGGCCCTTAAAGTTTACTAACACTTCACTGATTCAGCAAAAGTAAAATATTTATGATCCATATGTTAAAACTTTTGTGCTCTTTGCTCATAGAAAACCCACTCTAGGGCTATTCACTGCTAGTTTATAAACAATGTTGACAACCTCCTCCCATCTCCTCCCAAAATGTGAGTGCCCAGATTCAGGCGTTACTACATCCCCAGTGAGGGCAACTAGAAAAAGACATCATGTTCAGTAAAGGAGAGGGTCAGCAAAAATGAGGGACACCCTCAATGAGATAGATGGGCACAATTGCCACAACAATGAACTCAAACATACCAACGATCATGAAAATGGCACAGGACTGGGCAACATGTCATTCTGTCGTAAATAAGGTCACCATGAGTCAGAGTAGACTAGACGGCAGCAAGCAACAGCAGTGTATGGAACAGTCTGGCACATAACCCTGGATGAATGCATGGAGCTTGGTTATTCTGGTTTCCATAATCAGAGCTGATTGGCTTCAGATTTAATCAAAAGGGGCAAGAGGCCGTCTGTGAGGCTGTCTGGAAGGCAAGACGGAGCAGAGCAACCACCACCGAGAGAAACAAGAGCCTCAAGAGCACAGTGGGGTGAAGAAATGGCCCCATCCCTCCTGGGCACCCTTGACAGTACCACATTCCATAAAGACACACCTGGGTCAGGAGGAAGGCTTTGGGTGAGGTTTGGATAGTGCATCAGAAAACAGGGCACTTGGAATTCATTTTACGAAGATGTTTGCTCCAAGTAGTTAAAATGAAAGTTTACAAGTGTCGTTGCTTGAAAGAGGCAATCCTCAGCCAGCTGAAAACTCTATTATACATAATATTTAATTTCCAGATGGTTCATGTATAATACAGAAGTCTGTAATAGACAGCCCCAGGAGTGTTTCCTCCCATGCCAAATGCCATGTGGCATCTGTAAACCCCTCCTTTCTTTTCAAAGCACGTTCACATCCGTTACGTCTTTTGATTCCCATGATAGTCCTGTGAAGCAGGGAAGTCAGGTATTAACCCCATTTTACAGAAGAGGAAATAGAGGCCCACAGAGATGAAATGTCCTGCATAAGCTCTGACTGCCACCAAAGACAGAGCCAGGCTTCAGACTCCCAGTCCTGTGCTCTTGCCATCAGAGCAGGCTGCCTCCCAAGCCCCTCTCCTCCCTCAGGGTCTCCAGAAAGAATGAATTCTCCCTGAGCGTTGCATGCCTGACCTGCCTGGGGGCCCAGCTGGGTTCCCCACCTTCGGCAGCCATTCCAGACACCCTGGCCACACTGCCCGCTCCCCACTGCTCCGCACAGCCCTCTGAGGCTCTGAGCTTGTCCCTCCTCCTCCACCGCTAATTGCCAGGCTGGGCAGAGACACTCAATTCAGGGGTAACAGAGATTGATTGATTGATGGAAAGAAGTCGTGCAGGTTGTGCGATGGGAGGAGGACAAGAGAAGCTTCCCAAGTCTCAAGTTATATCGCTTATGGGGTGGGGGAGGGGAGCCTCTCTGTCCTTCCTGAGCTGCTAAATGCTGTCACAAAACATTTATTAATATGCAAATTCTAAGTGGCAATCTGGACCCAGTCGGGTTGTGCTAATTTGCACGTTAATATCTGTCTTCAGGCTGGTCTGGCTCTGGAGAGGAAGGTGGTGGGACTTGGAACAGGGATGTGGGGGGAGGATACAGGTGGGGCAGGGTGGGTGGGGGGGGGGGTCCTGTGGCCAGTCCTGATGGGATCCAGCAGGGACAAAAGTCAGCTCGCAGTGAAGGAGCTAGGAAGCACTACTGCTCGGCTGGTGCAGTCTGAGCTCAGAACAGGCCCTGGGCGCTGGCCTCTGGCTCCTACTGGTGCCCTGAGGTCCCAGAGCCAAGGCAGGAGTCCTGCAAGGAAAAGGGAGTGGCAGGAGCCAGAGCCCAGAGAGGGTACTGGTGTCAGAAAACAGAGCAGACTGAAGATGTAGGAGAAAGAAGTGGTGAGCATCAAAGGCCACTTCTGCTGGACGCTGTGGGCCCTGCTTCCCGGCCTCGGACTTGGTGCAGTAGCTCTCTGGTAACAGGAAAGGCTAAGAGCCCCTCCTGATTTACTTGCTCCTGGACTGGGCTGGTCCTCCACACAGGCCATCCAAATGACACAGTCCTCTGTCTCTGCCTGTCCCAGGGCCACCTGCCCTCCTCGGTGACTTCATATTTCCCCCATTGAAGTCACTAATGAGTATAGAACCATAAGTCTTAGATTTGCTGCAACCCTCATTCCAAGTTGCCTCCCTTTGTCCCTTATATACTTTTATTTGGCAGACCATGTGTCTAGCTTAATTTTTTGGTTAAGAAACTATAATGACCTTTTTCAACGAGTTCGGTGGTGGGGGGGCGGATAACAGAAGGGGAGGGGGCTGCGTGAGGTAGCCTCCTCCTACCTTAGCTTATTGTCACGACCCGGTCAACCAGACAGGACAGTAGCCAACTGAGCCAATATGCCCTCCCTCCAATTCTCATGACCCATGATGCCTTCTTACTGACTGGCTATGTTCTCATTTGACTAACTCCTCACTCTGCCCTGTGCAGCGAGCCCTGCCTAGTATCCTATCCTAGAGCAGTTTTTCAATGACATATTGTCTGCCACGTACCTAATTTTGAATGTTTCTCTAATAGTTTCATGTGTGAATCTTGTTTCTCCAGCTACATGGGGAGCTCTCCCCCACAGTACCTGGCAGGGACTAGCTACGTGGCATGTGTTCAATATATACTTTTCAATTTTCCAAGATATTTTCATCAGTTAACACATTTTACCAGCCTATGAAATAGTCAAGGTATTATTCCCAGATACTATACTCACAGTGCTCAGGAGTGACATTTATTGTTACTTCTTAAGTTTAAATTTAGGGATTCGATTATTCAAAATAAACTAAACTTGCAATTTTTGATATGGCCACCAGGTGGTGGTGGTGTGTCTTAGTAGACCCTTGAAATCTAAACATGGAAGGCGTTTGCTTTGAGCATATTTTCTAGACAACATGCTGCTAAAGTATTCATCTTTCTTACTTTAATACCATCTTATGTTATAGTCACATGACCTCCCTCTCAAGGAGTGCCTGCTCTTGTGGGAGGGACAGATGTACAAAGGATGACAATATTAGTGATGTGTGTTGAAATAAACCAAGTGATCTGGAAGCTTAGAGAAATGAATAATTAGCTCAAAGAAGGGGAAACCTTTCACAGAGGAGGTGACATCAGAACAACATAAGTAAAGAGAATAGAGGAGTTTGCCAGGAATGTGGCTGTCCGTGTAAATGGAGGTGCTTTCTGCAGACGGAAGTCTCAGTCGGAAGTACAAAGGAGCAGAGATAATGATCAGGGAGGGTGTTATGGGTTGAATTGAGTCCCCCCAAAGTGTGTGATGGAATCCTAACCCCTACACCTGTAGATGTAATCCTGTTTAGAAACAGGGTTTTCTTTGTTATGCTAATGAAGCCATATTGACATAGGGTGTGTCCTTTAGGTTTACCTAAACACTTATTGACTTATTTACCTAAACACATATTGACATAGGGTGTGTCCTTTAGGTTTACCTAAACACTTCTCGGTTTTAAAAAGAGCAGATAAGACAGAGAGACGCGCATAAATAGGGAAGGGGTAGCCTCCACGTGAGCATCATCTATAAGTCAAGGAACCAGGGAGCACCCAGGGCTACCGACCAGGAAGGAGTCAACATGGCGGTGACCCTGATATGGACGTTTAGCCTCGAGAACCAAGAAAATAAACGTCTGTTCTTTAAAGTCGCCTACTTGTGATACTTCTGTTACAGAAGCACTGGGAAATAATACAGGGGGCTAAGAAGTGATGTGGCTGAGGGAGAGTTCTTGACCTTCACAAACAGGAAGTGTGGAGCTGCTAAGCGACAGAACTCCAGAAAATGGCAGCAGCATTTTATGTCTAGAAGGGCAATTGTGGGGCAGTGTGGGTGAGAGATGAGAGTGTTGGCTCTCAGTGGTGGGGAGCCGAGCTAGAACAGACGTCTTGGGGGGAGAGGCGGGGCCTGCTGGGAGTGAGAGGCAAGTCTGAGGAAGGATGAGGAATCTGATCATTGGATGAGGGGTTGGTAGGGCAGCGTGGACATGGATGACATGGAGCTGTCCCGATCTGGAGACAGTGTAGATGATGATGCTATTAACCGAGAGCGAGAACACACACTTTCTCACTAATTATCCTTAGAAAAAGTCAAAATAGAACTTTCGATTGAATTAAATTAACTTGAACATGGTGCCATTAAACAGGAGATTGGAAAGTCTTGTAAAACAAGCCTATCAAGAAAAAAACATCCGAGGTACAATTCAGTCCCTTTCTCAATAATCTTTAACTGTTATGGCCTTAAACAGTTTCTCTTTTCCTAAATAGTTTCCCCTCTAGGGTTTCAAAGACGAAACCCTTAACTACACACTCACTTTTTCGCTTAGCTCTCACACCTCAGGGCAGGTACAGAATTGGTTTCTGTGAATTTTCTTTGCATGGAAACCCTGGTGGTGTAGTGGTTAAGTTCTACAGGCTGCTTAACCAAAAGGTCGGCAGTTCGAATCCACCAGGCACTCCTTGGAAACTCTATGGGGCAGTTCTGCTCTGTCCTATAAGGTAGTTATGAGTCGGAATCGACTCGGCTGCAATGGGTTTGGTTTTTGGCTTTTGCAAAAGGTTTTATTGCCTTTTTTTTATGGGATAGGTTTGCGTGCTCTCAGTGATCTGACGGAGAAAGCACCAGCAGAAAGCATGATGGACTGGGCCTCTCACCAGGTCCTGGGCTTACTCAGTTCTATTCTGAGTGGCAGCATCTGAGAGAGATGGCTGTCACAGGATTGAGTCTGCCTGCACCCCGGAGGCTTCCAGCCTGGGTTGGGGGTGTGTGGGAATTGCTTTGACCCTGGCCTTAGCCCAAGGAACGGATTCTAGCAACTCAAGGAGAGAGATGACCCCGCATTCCTCTGATTTCTTGAGCCGGACATTACTTTGTACCAGAGGCTGCTCATCTTTCCCCACCCTCCGACTGGTTTCCACCCTGCTGGCAGCCAGGGGGATACCAGAAGGAGGGTCTGGGCCACCTGAGACCCACAGAGAAGCTGAGCTGGTGCCTCTGGGCCAGACCATGTTCCCTGCCACCAGCAGACTGGCAGGGACTCCCTCGAGCCTGCCCCTGGGTCCTGGCCAGCCCTCTGGCTCTTCCCTCTCCTTGTTCTCCTCCTCTTCTTCACTCCTTTTTTTTTTTTTTTCCCCTCTTGTACCTCTTCTACCTTCTCCAGAACCAGGGGCGCCCTGGCCCAGACTTAACCCTGGCGCTGTTCCCTCTCCAACTTCCCTGCTGCTTGAGGCCCCTCTCAGAGTCTAATGAGCTCAAGACAGCAACAAACACCCTCTTAGATCTGTAGCTGTAATTTATTAGCATAATGGGCCTTCCTACTAGCACTTATTACAATAAATGTTAATGAGAGGGAGGAGCAGCCTAGTTCCCCTTGTGCAGGAGTGGAGGGTGTGCCTTCCCAGGGCCTCCACAGACACACACTGAGGGCCCCTCCTAGATGTGGCCTCGTTCCCCCCCCTTTGGTCACCCACCTTCTCCAGTACCTCCTGCCCCATCACTTCTCTCTGCCTGGAGAACCTCAGCTCTCTCCATCCTGAACTCTCCAGAGGGTGCTGGGGAGTCTCTGGTCTAGGAAAACTGTCCTTGTGGGTGGCGGGGTCCATGCAAGTCAGTCAGCAGGGATTCCCTGGGTGCCGACTGTGGGTCCTTCAGGATGGTGGGTCCTTCCTGAGGCTACCTTGAAAGCATCCTGGGTTCTCATGCCCACACGGTCACCTGTGGCAGAGTCAGCACTTCTATGGACAGGCTGGGGTCCTGAGCTGGTGAAGCAGGGAGGGAGGTGCACCCAAAGTTCCCAATGGTCAATTAAAGTTAAAAAAAAAAAAAAAGTGGAGGGACATAATACTGAGAGTTAGGGACACATCCCCTTGTGCAGATATGACAGGGGCAGCGTCCAGGGTGGTGGTGCGCATCCCTCAAATTGCAGATCCCCATGTCTTTCTCAAGTGGCCTAGCCCTTCTCTCCTGAGCTGGCCCGAGCCCACACCCACGTGGCGCCAGCCAAGCTGCCGAGCACTGCAGGCCGCGGGCATGTAGAGCTCCTGAAATTTATGGTTAGACTTTATGACAATGGAAATATTTTTTTAATTGAGGTTTGCACCACCATTACGCTGCTAATTTAATTATTCCCTATATTTCATCCATCACCATCTGATCCTCAGGAAGCAAATAGCTTGTCTTCTTGACAAGAAAACACCAAATTGATTAAAAATGTGTGCTGGAGGGCGCTGGGCTGGGGTTTGCTCGCTAGGGCTGGACCCCTGGTGCCCAGGGGAGGAGGCGACCAGGAGAAGGCAGACAGCGGATGTCTCTACTCCCTTGCTCTCTCACACACACTCCCGAACATGATCACCTCCCATAAACCCACACCCCACTCTACCCTACAGCCACACAATTACCTGAACATCACACATGCACTCACTCACTCCCGTAGAGCAGGCATGGACTGGAAAACACTCCACCCCGCTCAACACCTAATCTGTTGTCCATGAGAGTGAACCTGCCCTGGTCACACACGCATCTCCTGTAGAATCACACATGACTACCTCAGAAGCCAGCCTGGGTCCCTCATGCTCACTCAGACTCCACGAATCCTTTGGGGGTGGGCTTGGAGTGCCGTGGGGTCAAGGCTCCTTCCGCACAGGCCTTAGGGCTCCAGTATGCACTGTCTCCATCCAGGACTGCGGCCACAGCAGCTCTCCACCAGCCAGCCTGTGGCGTTGGGGGACTGCCCCTTTGTGCCTCCCAGTCTGCTAGCCCAGGATGCCCTCTAAGATGCTTGTCTCCCCACTTCTGTGCGTGTAGGTGCATATGTCATGGACAAATGCCACCAGATGCCGCAGTGTGGGTTACACAGGTGCTCAATGGAGTGTGGCTGCGTGTCGGTTTGTTCACTTGATTCTTTCTCTTCTCCATTCTGTTATATCCTGTTTCCCAGAGCCCTTGCGGATGAGAGAACTGAGAGACACTTGTGGCAGTCCCTCTCCTCCCGCCCCTGAGTCCTATGACCTACAGTGCACTCCTATCCCCACCCCATCAAGCCCTGTCCATCCTGCCATCTCGATTTCATGCCCAGGCTGGGCCTACGTTTCTAACAGTTTTGTGCATGGGGATTTCTCACCCCACCTAGGGGGAGCCTCTTTAAGAGTGGCCTTATGGATTAAATTGTGTCCCGCCAAAATAACATTTTGGAGTCCTAACCCCTATACCTGTGGTTGTAACCCTGTTTGGAAATAGGGTTTTCTTTGATATGTTAATTAGACCCTACCCCAAGTAGAGTGGGTTCTAAATCTAATCACTTCTGAGTTAGGAAAAAAGCAGATTAGACACAGATAGAAACACATGGGGGGTAGGGGTGGGAACGGGAGACAGACACCATGGGGGAACCGTCTATAAGCCAAAGACCCGAGGAATGCCTGGGTCTACCTACAAGAGACCCTGATTTGTACTTCCAGCCTGTGGAGCTGTAAGAACGTAAATGCCTGTTCTTTAAGGCCAGTCACGTGTGGCATTTCTGCAGCAGAAGCACTAGGAAACTGAGACAGGTGGTTCCTAGATTTTCTCCTCTTTTTTTCTCCGCTGGGCACATGGCCTGGGTAAATCGAGCTTGTAGACTGGGATCAGTACATGCCGGGGTAGGGGCCCCGCAGAGTCACTAGGGAGCAGGAGCCAGCTGGGGTGGTGGACACAGCAGAAGTGTCTGCAGGCAGTCACTCAATGCTGAATGAGCGAATGAATGAATGAAAGAATGCGTGGGTAAACAGCCAGGACAAGAGCCACGTGTGGGAGGAAGCTAGAGATGGGCAAAACCAGGTATGGGTGGACCGAGGGCTGGTGGAGGGGTGGGTGCTGCTGCCGAGCACACGGTGGCGGCATTGCCATTACTCATGGTGAAAGCTCCAGGGGCCCCAATGCAGGCCCGGCAGACCCCTGACCCAGCCTGATCAATCCTAATGGGATGGAGCAGAGGGTTTACCATCGGAGGTAGTGGGCCTCCCATCCTCCCTGATGTCCCCATTCTTGTAACTTTTTCGGCTGTCACAGCAGCCCAGACTGCAGGAGACTCCCTGCCTTAGCCACATCTGGTCTCCTCTGGCCAGCTGAGCCACCAACAGAGAGGGGTTGTGGGGAGGAGAGGTCAGGGGTGGCCTGGAGAGGGAGCCCTAAATCATGGGCTGTAAGTGGCCAGAAACAAAAGCGTAAGGAGCAGGCAGAGGGAGGCCTCTCAGCAAAAGGCCCCTGGACTCCCATTCACACCTGTTTCCTGAAAGGGCAGAGGGTCAGGGACCTTCCCTTAACCATCTCAGCACATGGACACATCCTCAGGCGATCTGCTACTCTTCAAGGAGAACGTTCCCACCCACGTCCCCAGGAATTCACCCTGGTGCTCTCACCCAGGTAGCTCTCTCTCCTTGGAAACCTGCACTTCTCACTCTGAATGCAGGGTGGGCCCACCTGGCTCCATACCAGTTGACAAGGTCCTATATGCCAGAAGGGTGTGTGCGTTCATGTGGTCCTGTCTGACAGTCTGGTGGCCCCCATGCATATCTCTGTCATTGCTGTGATCCGTTTACATGTCTGCCTCCCCCACCAGATCACTGGTTTCCTATGGATGGGACTCTCCATTATTGGTCTCTTATGCCTAACTCCTAGGACAGTGACTAGATAGACAGACAGAAAGATAGCTGCTGCTGAATCGACTCCAACTCATGGTGACCCCACAGATAACATCTTCACGATCATTGGTAAGCTTGAGTTCATTATTGCAACCACGGTGTATTTTGAATGTCTTCCAGCCTAAGGGGCTCATCTTCCAGCACTATATCAGACACTATTCTGTTGTGCTCTGTAGGGTTTTCATTGGCTTATTTTTGGAAGCAGGTTGCTAGGCCTTTCTTCCTAGACTGTCTTAGTCTAGAAGCTCCACTGCAACCTGACCACCATGGGTAACCCTGCTGGTATTTGAAATACCTGTGGCATAGTTTCTAGCATCATAGCAACATGCAAGCCACCACAGTATGACAAACTGTCAGACACAGTTGTACAGTGACTAGAACATTCAGTAAACATCGGCTGCATAAGTTAGTTCTCTTCTGAGTGCCTCACTGGGCCCTGCATGAACCAGGCACACAGGAGGGCCAGGCACACAGGAAGGCCAGGCACACAGGAGGGTCACACATATAAGAGGATCAGGCACACAGGAAGGCCAGGCACACAGGAGGGTCACACATATAAGAGGATCAGGCACACAGGAGGGCCAGGCACACAGAAGGATCAGACATGCAGGAGGGTCAGGTACACAGGCACACAGAAGGGCCAGGCACACAGGAGGACCAGGCACACAGGCACACAGGAGGACCAGGCACAGAGGAGGACCAGGCACACAGAAGGACCAGGCACACAGGAGGGCCAGGCACACAGGAGGGCCAGACATACAAGAGGATCAGGCACACAGGAGGGCCAGGCACACAGGAGGACCAGGTATACAGGAGGGGCTCCAGAGGGGCTTATTCACTGATTGTCAGATGAGGAGGCTTCTGGCTGGCTCAGAGGCTGGAATGAGCGTGCTGAGCACAGGCAGGAGGCAGGCAGCTGGAGGCTGGCATTCTCAGCAGCGTAATTTCGCCTGTCTGAGCCCCACCCTGAGAACCCAGACCAAGGCACAATTGGTGCCAGGGTGGCTTTTAGCATGCGGAGCTGAGAATGGGGAGGGCTAAGTGATGCTCCCTGCAACTGGGTCACAGGAACTGAATTCAGGGGGCCCCGGGGGCTATGAGCCCCTCTGCTCCCCTTAAACCAGGATTCCTCCCGATGATGATTCAGCTTCACATACATGCCCATATCCGCTCCTATGGGGGTGGGGGAAGTGAAAGGAAGAAAGTTTTCTACCCTCCAGAACAGGCTGGTTCTAGGGCACCTGAGTCCAGCGGCAGGTCCCCCTCCCCCCGCCCCACATCAGGGCATCATCCATGTTGCCTGCCCTACCGCACCCCAGGACACCTACTCGAAGTGCTTTTGAATGCAGCCCCAGACACCCCTGTTCCTGCTTCCAGGGCTCTGGGTTTGCAGCTGGTGTTGCTTAAGGGGCAACCTCTAAAAGCATTGTCGAAATGCTCATGTTTATGGGCACACATGTGCGAGACATGGGGTACCATGTCCTGACGCCCCCTTTGCTTGGCTCCCAGTCATGTCGAATGTGACCAGTGGCCACTCTGACTAGCTAAGAACCCGGAGCTGCGAGAAGAGAGGAGGAGGGGAGAGTCCAGCACAGGCCAGGGTCAACCTTTCTTAAGACCACAGGCTGCCTCCTGCACTCTGGAAGTTCCTCTGTGGTCACAGACCGACAAGAGATGTTACCCAGTGGTGGCAGGGCAGCACTCCTTACTGAGCCATTTCCCAGGAGATCCTGGTCCCCAAAGCCCTGGACTAGAATACGTAAAAACCCATTCTGCAGCACTAAAAACTCAGACGGATTTTGCTTGGTACAGTGACTCTCTCTCTCTCACACACCCCCCATTCACATTCATGCTGCGTTCTCTGCTTGGCCAAGGGAGCAGGGGGCCCTATTTTGGTACTTCCTGAAGAAGGTGAATGATGAAGAAAAGAGTAGGATTAGAAGAGGTAAGGGAAAGGAGGAGACAGAACAGGACCAGCCTGTTGTGCTACTGAGCAGGTTTCAGGCACCCTTCAAGTCTCAGCTGAAGCCGCCTCAGAGGGCTTCCCTGCCACCGCACCTCAAACAGCGCTCCCCTTTCTGCCCCATCACCTGTTTCACTCCTCTTTAATACACTTAATCGCCTGACACTGTATTATATTTGCTCACCTGTGGATTATCCCCCCTGCCCCCATCTCCTCACGTCACTGCACCAGGGGGGACATTTTGTCTGTTCCCTGCCCTAGAGCCCAGCACAGGGCCTGGCACCAGGCAGACACTCCAGCACTATGCGCTGATTAAACATCTAGATTGTGGGGACAGAGCAGAGGCCGGGGGAGTTGGCACTGTTCTTCCTGGGAAGACCCTGGTGTCCTCCCACTGCCACTGGTCAAAGGGGGCCCAGCAGGGGAGGCCCCTCTGGATGCTCTGGGAAGCCCCCAGAGAACAAACCTGCCTGATGGATATCCCTGAGCCCCCTCAAAGCCACTCAGAACCGTGAAAATCTCAGCTGGTATAAAGATATACAGAAGGCATTCTTTACTGTCCAGGGATTATCAGGTTTGAATTAGAACTCACTAAAAACTCTTTTGGAGAACCACCTCTCCCTCTGCCTTTCATGGGAATCTGACACAAAAATGACCATCTGGGGCCCAACACTCACCCGTGGAAGGGGCTGGGGGGTGGGGGGATGACCTGTGGAGGACGTGGCCCCAGATCTTCAGGAACCAGGCCTCTGGACACTGGGCCATGTCAGTGTGGCATGGGGCTGGGGGCCAGGAACACACACCCGGTGGAGAGAAGGCGCTGTCAGCAGCCTAAGGCCCCCACCCCTTGAGGCAACTGCCAGGGGGGCTTAGGGGGTCAAGCCCGGCTAAGGCAGTGTGGCGGTGGGGGTGCGGAGGTGGGGGGGTCCATGTGGGAGGGGGTTGGCTTTTGGAGTTGGACCACCGTGTCCTAGCCGGGATACCTGAGTCTGTGTTGTGATGCCGTAGCCTTTCTAGAAAGAATCCTTCACTTCATAACCAGCAACTGTCCCCTCCCCCTCCTCGACAGGCTTTGAAGGTGAGGGCGCACTGGGGAGCCACAAACGCTAAGCACAAGCGAAATTAAATAAGTGATATTCTTTTTCGTGGCTTTTTTATTCTGTCATTTTTTTAGGCGACACCAACAATTGCAACTGCAAAGACCAGGGAAAAAAACAAGGCAAAAACACCCCACCTCCTCGGAGCGCAGCGCCAGCGGCCGGCTCTGGGATTTGCATGACAAAAGCACTCGACAAACAACAACAAATTGCCAGCTTGTCGGGGGCTACGGGGTGCGCGCGACAACTGGCGCGGTCTTCGGGGCGGCGCTCGGTTCCCGGCGCCCGCGGGAGGGGGTGCCCGAGGCAGCTGCTCGGGGACCGGCCAGGGCGAGGGCGGGGAGCGGGCGGAGACGGCCTCTATGCCAACGGAGCCGTGACTGTGGCCGGCGCGCGCTCGGCCATCTTCGCCACCCACTCCGGACCAGGCGAAAGCGGCGGGGCGGAGGAAAGCGGGGTGGGGGCGCGGGGCCGGTGGGTGACCTGAGCCCACGGGCACACCACGTCCGCACCGGCACCGCGGGCGGACATTCGCCCCGCGCAGGCCGTGGACGGCAGGGTCGGGAGGCTGGCTGTTCTGGGTCCAGCGCCCCCCCTGGTGGGCAGCCGGAGCCCCGCCTGGCTGCGCGTCCAGCGCGAAGGCGGGCAGGGAGAGGACAGCGAGCCAGCCCGCCCCGAGTTGATCGGCGCCGGCCGGCTCCCCCACGTGAGGCCCGGGCAGATGGCTGGCCAGAGCTAAATTGATTCATAATGATTTGTGTCTCTCCTCTGCCCGGCAACGGGTAACTTTTCATTAGAGACACAGATGTCTTAATAACGTTATGCCAAGGCCCTCCTACGGCAGCCCACATCCACTCCACCCCACGGCAGACAGATGTGGGGGTAGGGGGGAGTTTAGGGGGTAGTGAGCCAAGGGGAGGGGTGCCGTGGCCCTGGCCCTGGCCCAGCAGGGTTTATCATTTCCAGGTCCTAAATGTCCCTGACTTATTTCTGCCCTGGCCACTGGAACTCAGCACCTCCAGCCCCTGGGCTGTGTGGGTGACTGGGCCTGCCTCTGCTCCTGGTATTTTTCCATTCTCCCCAGGACTGCCCCGTGGCTGCCCACCCTTCTCAGTCTCCCTGCCATTCCACTGCGTCCTCCTAGGCGAGCCCCATTCCCAACCTGTCTCCACTCCCAGCAAACAGTGCCTCTTGAAACCTCCAGTGCGGATCTAACTTCCGGCCTTCCCACGGCCAATTCCCAAACCATCTTCCATATGGAAAATAGCCCCTCCTGCCCTCAGGGTCATGGGGTTGCCCTTATCTTCCTGGGCCACGCCCACTACTTCTACGTCTAGTGTGCCCTGTCCTACCTCCTTCTCTACGGAATGCCTGTTCTCTCCTGGCCAAGTGGAGTGGAGGGGGAGGAGGAGGGCCAGCCCCTCCCTGTCTGTCCCCTCTGCAGTCTTGTTGGCACTTCTGTGGTGCCATTTCCAACGCACAGCCTTAATTGACAAGGGTTTTGTGTGCTTCTCCCATCCTTTCACTTATTCACCCCTTCTTTAGTGAGCTACTTGTGCACCACAATGGCCTGGGCTGTGGGCTAAGGTCCAGATGTGTTCCCTCCTCTCTGTTACCATTTCTTGTGAGCTGGAGCCTGTGTTGCCTTCTCTGCATCCTTCACATAACTGCGCCCCACACTTTGTGCCCCTCCACTAAATGGAGGTTCATAGAAAGAACGAGTAACAGTGTCTTGGTTTCTGCCATTAGCGATTCATCATTTTGAGATTGATAAATTCCTTTCTGATCCAATCCAGCTGCTGTTGAGTTGACTTCGACTCATGGTGACCCCATGTGTGTTAGAGCAGAACTGCGCTCCATAGGGTTTCCAATGGCTGATTTTTCCAAAGTAGATCTCCAGGCCTTTCTTCTGAGGCACCTCTGGGTGAACTTGAACCTCCAAACTTTCAGTTAGCAGCCAAGTGCATTAACTGCTTGTACCACCGAGGCACTCTTTCCTTTCCTGGACCCCCTTTAAACATCAAGCCCCAGGCGACAGTGTCACCTAGAGTTTCACTGCCTCATTTGTGGGGGCGCTGAAGGTCAGTGCCGCAGTTGACTTCATGGGTGGCTGGGGCCAATCCTGCTTGTGAGGTGTGAGGACTCCAAATACTACACATTAGTACTACTCCCATATCTGATGGCCACCCTCGTCCCCTGGCCGTGCTCCCATGAGAGAAGTAAGGAGGCAAGCATTGAGGGTCTCTGCTTTTGAAGCTCTCCATGGCCTATGGTGCCAAGCGTGGACTCCCTGGCCTGGAATCCAAGACCTGCTGAGCCCCCTGCGGCCTGTCTCACCTGCCTCTGCTCCACATCCTGCCCTGTGTTGACTGCTCTCTTCGTGGACCCACGTGACTTCATCCCACTCTCCTCAGAATCTTTGCTTGTCATAGTCCCACCTTCTGTATCCTCTCCATGCTCTTGTCTACCTAGGTAAATCAAGCCACAATTCTGGGTCACGTATGGATGGACTCTGTCTGGTCTACGTGGGTGAGTTGTTTCTCTCAACCAGACCAGGATCTCAGTCAGAGCTTCCTGACTCTTCCTTCTGACATTTCCCTGGCGACCAAGCAGAGATACATTTGGGTGAACTTGTGGGAAGCCTCACGTCAGGTTGACAGTCCCTCTGCTCCCCACACTGTCCTGATGCTGGCACACCACTGTGGCACCTCGCCTCTGAGTCCCTTATGCAGCCCCATCAGTGCCACCTGCCTGCCCCACTACCCGGACAGCACACGTGACAAGGCTTGAAGAAGGTGTTGTGACAAGACAGGGAATCCAAATTCTGGCTGTGCTCCTTTTTTCCATCTATAAATGTGAGCTGAGAACATGCCACAAGATAGTGGATGAGAACCAGCTTTGAAAAGGATTAAAAACAGACAAATCTAAACAAAACAGCAGATGCGTCATCTGTAAAGGGCTGGCGGAGTAAGCAGCCGTGAGAACGAGAACTTTGTGATGTTTCTTGGAGTGTTTCCTGCCTGACGTGGGCACATAGTAGGTGTTCAGTAAACACTGGGCGAATAAATACAGCTGTTCTGTAAGGTCCCTGGGTGGCACACACGGTTTGCTCTCGGCTGCTAACCTAAAGGTTGGTGGTTCAAACCCACTCAGTGGCAACTCAGAAGACAGGCCTGTCGATCTGCGTCTGTAAAGATTACAGCCAAGAAAACTCTATGGAGCAGTTCTCTGTAACCCATGGGGTTGCCATGACTCAGAATCAACTAGGTGGCGATGGGTTTGGTTTGGTTTTGGTCTTGCTAATGCTTTTGTGAGCGACAGCATGGATGCGGCAGGTGGCTGGACCAATTTAGGGCCACTCTGTGGCTGTGGTTAGGGTCAGTCTTGGACAGGGCATTTGGGGTTCTTTCCCCTGCACCTTGTGGGAGTTGACGCCATGACCTCAGTCTCACCCGCAGCATGGCCAAATCACCAAGCGTGTTACTCCCAGACAGCCCTCTTGGAGGAAGCCAAGAATCCATCCTTCCCACCTCCTCAAGCACCTCCCAAGCAAGCTCGCTGTGCTCATGTCTTTTGTTTTTCTTAATTAAAGTAGCAAGAGCCAGGATTCTGTCTCAGAAGGTGCAGCCTCGCCTGGATATCTTCATTTCGGCTGTGCCATTGGTGTGCCCGCCTGTGCTGGCAGCCAGACTCTAGACCTCATGGGGCCCAGGGGGGTGGTGAGCGTGGGAGCCCCAGCCGACTGCAGCTCAGCCACATGTCTCCCCCGTCCCTGTCTCCCAGCTTCCCCCAAACCCTAAACCCCCCAACCTTAGAAGGTCTACAGCTCTCCTCGCTGCTGATGTGAGGCAGCTGTTCAGCATCCCCTGCTTGGCTCTTTGGGAGATTTGCTGGGCCCTGTGGTATGCCTGGGAGGTGGTACAAACCGTTAATGCGCTCAGCAGCTAACCAAAAGGTTGGAGGGGTGACTCAGAAGAAAGACCTGGCAATGAACTTTCGAAAAACCAGTCACTGGAAACCCTACGGAGCAAAGTTCTGTTCTGACACACATGAGGTTGCGTGAGTTGGAATCCACTTGACGGTAACAGGTTTTGTGGTACGCCTGGCACTGTGCTGGGCAAAACCCTGGTGCCTGCCCTCGAGGAGTCTCCAGCCTAAACTGAGGGGAGGCCACTGCAGTCGGGCTGGGGTAGCACTGACTGGAAGCCCCAGGAGGGACACTTGCCCTTCTAGGCTTCAGTTTTCTCCTCTACAGATTGAATGACTCTTGGGATCTGCAAACTGTGCACTGAGAAGCCCTGGGAAGTCTGTGGGGAGCGCACAGGCCCAAGCCCCTCCCTGGTCCACTTCCTCTATTGCTGTACAGCTCATGCTGGCCAGAAACCAGGCCCTGGTTGGGCAAAAATAGCCTAGTCAAGTCATATCTGGCTTATGGCACACCTTACATTTGTAAATAATGTTGACTGTATATGAACCCTGTGAGGCAGTTTGTTGCCTTTTTTTCTCAGGGTGTAGAGCTGAGCTGGGGCTTGAACCCCAGTACCCCAGTGCCCCTCCCCACCTCGGAACTCATTGGATGTGTTTGTTTTGACCCAAGGTTGCTCTTGCCTTTGAAACAGGTGCTTGTCCCCTCTCTCTGTTCTGATGGTTGGGCTGTCTCCTCCTTCCTGTCCCTCCCATCCAGGCCTGGTCCAGGCGGCAGGCTGTAAAGGGACCCTGGGCCCATCCACAGTATGAAGGGCAGGAGCTTCAGGGAGGGTGTGTGTGCTGGGTGAGGGGCCCGAGCTGCCAGTACTGCTGCTGGGAGGGACAGAGACGGAGGGGGAGAGGGAGGGAGGGAGAGCTTTTATGGCCTGTGAGTCCTGTCTCCTTTCCCTTTTAATAATAGTCCTGGCCAAATTACTCCCTCCTCAAAAGTTCTGGAGTTTGAAGGTCAGAAAGGAGAGGGGGCTGGGAAACAGCAAAAGAGGGCCAGGGTGACAGTGGAAATCCTGTCCTGGTAGGAGTGGGAGGAGGACTGTTCTATTCTGGACGACAACCTTAGGCGAGAAGGAGTTCCCCTCTACTGCCTGCGGCTCTTCCACAGCCCGGCTCGGGGATGTGCGGGGCTTGGGGAGCTGGCCTGCTGTAGATCTTGAGGGAGAACCTGGCCCATGGCCTGGGACTGGGGTGGGAGGCACAACTGGCTCCCCAAGCGTGTCCCCTGCTGAGACAAGGTTTGGGCCAGCTCCTTCTGTCTCTCCCTCCATCTCTCTCTCCTTGATGGCCCTTAGGGGTTCTCCCAAGGAGACTAGTAGGTGGAGAGGGGCAGAATCATACACCAGCCGCTGATGCTGCTAGACAAAGTCCCTTTGTCTCCAAGATGTGGGCATTCATGCAAGGCGTGGCGTTTGGAGGGCAGAGCATTGGGCTTGCCTTTGAGGCCTGGCTCTACTACCATAAGCCAGGCCACCTTGGGCAAATCCTTTCTCTTGTCACGTCCCATGTTCTTCAGTGGTAAGTTATAGTCAGCTCTCTCCCCTGGAAGGGTCAAGAGGATTAACAGAGAGTTGTAAGCTGCACAACACCTCCGCACGTGTGCTTTGTCACCTGTATGTAAGGCTTGCCCACTTCTTCCTACTCTGGGATACCTTCTTTCAGTTTAGTATGATGGAGCCCTGATTATATACCAGGCACTGTGCTAGGAAGGAGCCCTGGTGGTGCAGTGGTTAAGAGCTTGACTATTAACCAAAAGGTGGGCAGTTCCAACCCACCAGCCACTGTGCAGGAGAAAAGACCTGGTGATCTGTTCCCATAAAGATTACAGCCTAGAAAACTCTATGGGGGCAGCTCTACTCTGTCACATGGGGTCGCTATGAGTTGAAATTGACTTGACAGCACATGACCACAACACTGTGCTAGGTGACAGGGCTCCCAAGCTGAATAATGCCCAGGAAACATTCACTGTTGTTTTTCATCCAGGAATACTTGTCGATCACCAAGGTGATGCAAGGAATTGAGAAGAGGGCTTTTATTTAACAGGAGGGACGACAGTGAGTCTTCTTGTTGTTGTAGTCAAGACGACTCTGACACCTGGTGACCTTTTATATAACAGAACCAAACCTTTCCCAGTTCTGCACCACCTTCACGATCCTTGGTATGTTGGAGCCCATTGCTGTGGTTATTGTATCAATCCATCTCGTTGAGGATTTCCCTGGTTTTTGCTGACCATCTACTTTACTAAACATGATGTCTTTTTCTAGTAATTGGTCTTTCCTGATGATGTATCTAAAGTTAAAAAAAAAAAAAAGTAAGCAAGAGGAAATTTTGCCATCCTTGCTTCTAATGAGCATTCCGGTTTTATTTCTTCTAAGACTAGGATTGGGAATTTTGACTTATCTGTTGTTTTTGTTGTTGTATGTCATGGAGTTGATTCCAAGTCACAGCAACCCTATAGGATGGAGTAGAACTGCCCCATAGGGTTTCCAAGGTTGTAATCTTTACAGGAGCAGATCACCAGGTCTTTTCTCTCACTGAGCCCTCGGTGGCTTCCAACCATTGATACTTTGGTTATCAGCTGAGTACTTAACCGTTGTGCCACCAGAGCTCTCAGACTTGTCTGCTGTTGTTGTTAGGTGCCATTGAATTGGTTCTGACTTATGGTGACACTAGGTACAACAGAATGAACACTGCCCGGTCCTGCACCATCTTCACAATCTTTGCTATGTTTGAGGCCATTGTTGCAGCCACTGTGTCAATCCATGTCATCGACGGTTTTCCTCTTTTTCGATGACCTTCTACCTTACCAGGTATGATGCCCTTCTCCAGGGACTGGTCCCTCCTGGTAAGATGTCCAAAGTACATGAGACAAACTCTTGCCATCCTCCTTTCCAAAGAGCATTCTGACTGTACTTCTTCCAAGACAGATTTGTTTGTTCTTCTGGCAGTCCGTGGTATATACAATATTCTTCACCAACACCATAATTGAAATTTGTCAATTTTTTTTTTCAGTCTTCCTTATTCATTGTCCAGCTTTCGCATGCATATGAGGTGACTGAAAATATGGCTTGGGTCAGGCACACATTAATCCTCCAAGTGACATCTTTGCTTTTCAACACTTCAAAGAGGTCTTTTGCAGCAGATCTGCCAATGCAATACACGTTGTTTGATTTCTTGACTGCCGCTTCCATGTGCGCTCATTGTGGATCCAAGTAAAACGAAATCCTTGACAACTTCAATATTTTCTCCACTTATCGTGATGTTGCTGATTGGTCTAGTTGTGAGGATTTTTGTTTTCTTTTTGTTGAGATGTAATCCATACTGAAGGCTGTGGTCTTTATCTGTGAGTGCTTCAAGTCCTCTTCCCTTTCAGCAAGCAAAGTTGTGTCATCTGCGTAACACAGGCTGTTAATGAGTCTTCCTCCAATTCTGATGCTGTGTTCTTCTTGACATAGTCCAGCTTCTCGGATTATTAGCTCAGCGTACAGGTTGAATAGTATGGTGAAAGGATACAACCCCGACACACACCTTTCCTAATTTTAAACCATGCAGTATGCCTTTGCTCTGGTTGGATGACTGCCTCTTGGTCTGCATGAGCACAACCAAGTGTTCTGGAATTTCCATTCTTCGCAATGGTATCCATAACTTATTATGATCCACACACTCAAATGCTTTTGCATAGTCAATAAAACACAGGTAAACATCTTTCTGGTATTCTCTGCTTTCAGCCAAGATCCATCTGACATCAGCGATGATATTCCTCGTTCCACATCTTCTGAATAGGGCTTGAATTTCTGGCAGTTCCCTGTCAAGGTACTGCTGCAATCATTTTTTAATTATCTTCAGAAAATTTTAGTTGCATGTGATATTAATGATATCGTTTGATAATTTCCTCATTCTGTTAGATCACTTTTCTTTGGAATGGGCACAAATGTGGATCTCTTCCAGTCAGTTGGCCAGGTAGCTGTCTTCCAAATTTCTTGGCATAGACCAGTGAGCACCTGCAGAGTTGCTTCTGTTTTTTGAAACATCTCAGTTGGTACTCTGTCAATTCCTGGAGCCTTGCTTTTTGCCAAAGCCTTCAGTGAAGCTTAGACTTTTTCTTTCAATACCATCAGTTCTTGATCATATGCTACCTCTTGAAATGGTTGAACATCAACCAATTCTTTTTGGTATAGTGACTCTGTGTATTCCCTCCATCTTCTTTCGATGCTTCCTGCGTCGTTTAATATTTTGCCCATAGAATCCTTCAAAACTGCAACTCAAGGCTTGAATTCTTCTACATTTCTTTCAGTTTGAGAAATGCTGAGCATGTTCTTCCCTTTTGGTTTTCTGACTCCAGGTCTTGCACATGTCATTATAATATTTCGTCTTCTTGAGCTGCTGCCCTTTGAAATCTTCTGTTCAGCTCTTTTACTTCATCATTTCTTCCTTCTGCTTTAGCTTCTCTACATTCAAGAGCAAGTTTCAGAGTCTCTTCTGACATGCATTTTGGTCTTTTCTTTCCTGTTTTTTTAATGACTTTTTGCTTTCTTCATATATGATGTCCTTGATAGCATCCCAAAATTCATCTGATCTTTGGTCATTAGTGTTCAATGCATCAACGCTATTCTTGAGATGGTCTCTAAATTCAGGTGGGTTATGCTCAAGTTCATATTTTGGCTTTTGTGGACTTATTTTAATTTTCTTCAGCTTCAACTTGAACTTGCACATGAGCAACTGATAGTCTGTTCCACAGTCTGCCCCTGGCTTTTTCTGACTGATGATTTTGAGCTTTTCCATCATCTCTTTCCACAAATATAGTTGATTTGATTCTTGCATTTTCCATTTGGTGAGGTCCATGTGTATAGTCACCATTTATGTTGAAAAAAAGGTATTTGCAATGATTAAGTTGTTGGTCTTGCAAAATGCTATCATGTGATATCGGTAGTCGTTCCTATCACCAAGGCCATATTTTCCAGCTACTGGTCCTTCTTCATTTCCAACTTTTGCATTCCAATCACCAGTAATTACCAATGCATCTTGATTGCATGTTTGATCAATTTCAGACTGTGGAAGTTGGTAAAAATCTTCATCTTTGGCATTAGTGATTGGTGAGTAAATTTCAATAATAGTTGTATTAACTGGTCTTCCTTGTGGGCGTATGGATATTATCATATCACTGACAGTGTTATACTTCAGGATAGATCTTGAAATGCTCTTTTTTGACGATGAATGTGATGCCACTCCTCTTCAAATTGTCATTCCCGGTATAGTAGACCATCTGATTGTGTGATTCAAAATGGCCAATACCAGTTCACTTCAGTTCACTAATGCCTAGGATATTGATCTTTATGCATTCCATTTCTTTTTTAACAACTTCCAATCTTCCTAGATTTGTACTTCATACATTCCACATTCTGATTATTAATGGATGTTTGCAGCTGTTTCTTCTCATTTTGAGCCATGCCACATCAGCAAATGAAGGTCCTGAAAGCTTTACTCTATCTAGTCATTAAAGTTGGCTCTACTTTGAGAAGGCAGCTCTTCCCCAGTTGTATTTTGAGTGTCTTCCAACCTGTGGGGCTCATCTTCCAGTGCTATATCAGACAATGTTCCGCTGTTATCCATAAGGTTCTCACTGGTCAATTTTTTTCAGAAGTAGACCGCCAGGTCCTTTTTCCTAGTCTGTCTTAGTCTGGAAACTCTGCTGAAACCTGTCCATCATGGGTGACCCTGTTGGTATTTGAAATACCGGTGACATAGCTTCCATCATCACAGCAACGTGTAAGCCATCACTGTACAACAAACTGACAGATGTGTGGTGGTGACTGGTTTGTTGTTATGTGCCATTGAGTAGGTTCCGACTCACAATGACCCCACAGGACAGAGCAGAACTGCCCCATAGGGATTCCAAGGAGTGACTGGTGAATTTGAACTGCTGATCTTTAGGTTAGCAGCTGAACTCTCAATCATTGCACCACCAGGGCTCTGGAGACTAGTCTAGAATGCTCCAATTAAAGAAATATGGGGCCTCGAGACACACCCACCAGTTATTTTCCACCAGCCCAGAAATGGTTTGTAACAGAGCCCTTGATGGATGTGACTTTGTTCAGGACCCAGAGGTAGGCAGGCAGGCAGAAATTGTTTCCTTCACTTGGCAGTTGAGGGTACTGTGGTCCTGACTCCTGAAGACACTTGCCCATCTAACTAGCCCTGTGACTTTGGGCAAACCAGTTACACTCTCTTGGCTTCAGTCTCCTCAATCAGATAGTCTCCAGATACATTCCCTGATCCTTTACTTCTTAGCCATGCAGGTGAGCCTCCTGATTTAGGCCAGATGGGGGAGGAGACTATGAGTCGGAATCGACTCAGCGGCACTGGGTTGGGGGAGGAGACACCATTGGAAATACAAACACCAGAGGCAAACTTGGGCTCAAGAATATTCTCAAAGAAAGTGTTTGTTGCTTTCAAGCTCTTTCAACAAATAATACTTCAAACCCGTCAGGTGGCCAACTTTCTTAAGTAGAGAAGAGCCATTTGTCAATAGCTTTTTTTTTCCACACCATATATTGAAGTACTTAAAATACCTCCTCTTCTTCCACTGAACCAAGCACCCAGTCCCAGCTTCTCTAATCAGGGTCTGGGTTCTCAGTTCACCCAGTCCACCCAAATTTTAAAAGGCAACTTGAATTCAGCAATTCCAGCCCTGGGATGGACAAGGTTCAGTGGCATATATATATATATATATATATATTTTTTTTTTTAATTTGGTGTCTATTTTACTGTTCTGAGCAGATGATGTTCTTTGTTTATGAGAGAAATTAGGCCAAGTCCAACTTTTCCACAGATGGAGAAGCCTGAATTATTTATCAGAGGCTCATGAATTTGGTTCTGGCAAATGGTAGGGCTGAGGGCGGCTGATTTGTGTTTCACTGTTGGAACAGCTTGATCCCAGCAGGTCCTGGGCCTTCCTGACTTGGTGCTGGGCCTGGCAGGGGTCCCTGGGGCTGGCTCTGGGCACAGGGAAGGTGGCAGGGACCCTTTCTCAGCTGCTTCTGCTAGGCTTCACTGGTTTCCATAGAGGCACAGAGTAGGGGCTTAGCTGGCTTCTGGGATGCTAGGGACTTCACTACAGCCCCTGCTGAATCCCTGAGTGCCGGAGAGAGGTCGTCTTCACTCAGAAAAAGAAGTGATAGAAATGGATAAGATGTTACTGCGACTCTCCTTCCCCCACTAGGTCATTCTTTCCTTTAAAATTTATTTGCAAAGTCCGTTGGCGAAACCTTTTGTGAAGTCAGCTGTGTCTAGCAGCTCAGCATGTGATATGCTATAAGCACCTACTGTGTGACGGCCTTGTCATGGGCTCTTGTCTATTTGTAAGGGGAGGACTTAGGCAAGTACCTTTCAGAGTGTGCCCCAGGCCGGTCTGATGTATAGGCGCAGCCATGACCAGTCTGTCAGTGACGGTTTGCATGTTGCTATGTCACTGAACAGGTTTCAGTGGAGCCTCCGTAGATTAGGAAGAGGGGCCTGGCAATCTACTTCTAAAAGTCAGCCAGTGAAAATCCCATGGATCATAACAGAACATGGTCTGATTTGCAACCAATCATGGGGATGGTACAGGACCGGGAAGCATTTCCTTCTGTTGTGCATGGGGTCTCCACGAGTTGGAGCCCACTCGATGGCAGCTAACACCACCACCACCACTGAGCACTGACCATGGGTCCTGTCCATGCGTTAATTCATTTAGTCCTCAGAACAGCCCCAGGAGCCAGATCTATAGACAATGAACCCAAGTACAGGCATGTTAAACTTGTCCGAGACCTCCCAGCTAGTGAGCAACAGAGCCAAGCTCAGTCCCCACACAATGCAGACTCAGGGGTTCTTGGACACCAGCCACGGGCCAGAAAGCCAGCAGTCTTTATGGTGCTTGTAGTTGAGGGGTAACGGGGGAAGGAGACCACCAGTATCCTTCCTCTAGCCTCCAATTTTGCTCCGGGGCTCAGCATCCTGCAGGTCTCTGCAGTGTCTCTAGGTGGAGCCTGGTTGCGCAGATGGAAACTGGGCCCTGTAACTTCCTACCAACTGCAGTCATCTCCCCAGATTGGAGGCTTCAGGGGACTACTCAGCCCAGTGACGAGATGGGGACATGGAGCCTTGAGGCAGCATGACCCTGAGCCTGCAGTGACCCTAAGGAAGCCTGGGCTAGGCCCCAGGTCTTCCTGCCTGTTCTGGTTGTCATTCCCTTGGACAAATCACTGTATCTCTGTGGGCCTTGGGCTCCCCCACCCAATCTCTGGAAGTCTGTGTCTCTGGGCCTCCTTATGTTTTTTATTCTAGGCAACAGTTCCATGCAGTGAGGGCCACCTGGAGGGCCCAGCCTCTCTCTGCTGAGGCTGTGGAGCAAATGATTGGGTGGGAATGAGCAAGGAGGCTGCCGAGGGGAGTCTTTAAGTGTTCGGTTTGAACCATTTTAATTTGCATTCAAGTTTAATTACCATCTATCTGTAAGGTTGCCCACGTGAGAGAAGATGCATTTGGGCCCGAAGGATGCTTGCTCCTGCTTTTATACGTTCCTTCCACTGTATCTGCCCAGAGCCTATGCTGGAGCCCCACTTCTAGTGACCTACTCCCTTCCCTCCTTGAGGGGTTTCAGGACCCGATGAGCCTCCATAGCTACCCCTCCTCTGAACCTTCCTACTCTGGGTTCACAGGATCCCCAGTCATTCTTTCCTGTTCTGAGTGGCAGCTCCCTTCTCGCTCTTTCTAGCTTGGAGATGGCATAAGGGTTGTGTGTGTGTGTCTGTGTGTGTGTTGGGGGGCATTAGGGAGGGGAGAGCTCTTTGTCATTCTTTGTTTCAGTCAAGAGCAAGGGTGGAGTGGGGGAAGGTAATGAGGAAAGATAATAAGGGGAAAAATAAACAAAAGTTCAAGCCAAATTGAACTTCAAATACTTAAAACGGTCTTCCTCTCTCCTTAACAGACTCCCCCTCCATATGTGTCAGAGTAGAACTGTACTTCATAGTGTTTTCAATGCCTGATTTTTCAGAAGGAGATTGCCAGGTCTTTCTTCTGAGGTGCCTCTGGATGGACTTAAGCCTCCAAACTTTTGGTTAGCAGCTGAGTGTGTTAACTATTTGCACCACACATCCCCTACAACCAGGGCTGTTCCTTCGCCTCTGGGCAGCCTTGCTCCTTCTGCCACCTACCAAGTTCGAGCCCTCTTTAAGGCCCAGCTCTAGACTTTTCTGTGGAGCCCTCCCAGGCTGTTCCCGCTCACAACTGTACTCTGACCTCTCCAGGGCCCTGCACACACGAAAGATCCCACAGGGCTCTGGGCAGTCACTTCCTGAGTGGGGTAGTGAGAGGGCAAAGATAGAGGGGCAGCCAGGAGGGGGGGGGTGAGGGAGGGATGAAAGGTGTCTGGGGGAGGGAGAAGGGTGGAGAAAGATGCTTGGGCTTCGACAGTTAGACAGTGGAAGGGAGACAGGGAGAGGAGAGGGGAGAGGCAGAAAGAAAACAGTAAGGAGAGCAAGGGGCGGGGGGCGGGGGGAGAGGGGGTGACCAAGTCAGCCATGCTTATTGGACTAAATACAGTCCTGGGACAGTGAATAATTTGGGCCTGAGTCAGCAAGTTTCACCCACAATTTCTTAAGCATCTGTCAGGCCACTGCTTCCCTCGCCCCCTGCCGCGAGAGGAGCAGCCGCTTCAAAGGGAGCCAAGCGAAAGCCTCATTTAGCAAATGAGGGGAATGTTTAAAAATAACACACAGGAGTCACCCTCCATGAAGACAGAGTCCACCCCCTCGCCTGCTGCTCTCCACCCCCTCCCCCCCAGTTCAGCAAGGCCCTCGGGAAGGGTTGGGGACAAAACCACTGGCAGGAGGGATGGGGTGAGAGTGCTTGTGTGTGACACCGTGTGACAGCTGGACCTGCGGGGGTCACATGCACTTTGGTGTCAGCCTGAGTTGCTGTGCGGGTGTGTGACAGTGTAAGGGCTGAGGCCTGGCCTGTGTGCGCCTGACTGCGTGCCGCCCTCTAGAGGGATGGGGCTGGGACGGGGCTGTGATAGGGTGACAGTGTGGGTGGAGTGACTTATGCTGTGTGTGAGTGACACATGTCAGTGTTTCTATAAGTGCATGTTCAAATGATGTGTGATAGATCCTGTGCATGTGTGAGATACAGACAGACAGGCCCTATGGCAGGCATCAAAACACATGGCTACTCTCAAGAAACAGAACATCATCCCCTCCCCTGAGATGGTCTAGCTATGAAGCTTCATCCAAATTTGGCCCCAGTTTCCATTTCCTGTTCTCAGAGTCTCATTCCCCAGTCTGTCTCTGACTCTAGGCCCAATGACTGGCCTTGCTCTAGCCTTACCCCCTGCCATAAGGCCATCTGTCCAGGAGGCAGAACACTCACCTGGCAGCCAGGCTGGTTTAGAGGCAATGTCCTCCACCTGCAGTGGGATCTTGACCACTGTCCACTGGTTTCCCTATTCCCTCTCAGGCCTGGCCAGGCCTTCCCACACCTCATCTGTTTACTCCTCACAACAGCCCCTGAGCAGGTGTTATCAATCCCAGTTCACAGGTAAGACAACCACAGCCGTGAGAGTACAAGGCACGTGCCTGTGGCCACACCACTGGAGCCCACAAGTCTGCTCAGCTTGTGCCTGTTACACTCGTCCCAGGGGAACCAGAGGGTCTCAGTCATGTCACGGAAGTCCCTCTGCTTTCCACATTATACCCTATGGAAGAGGAGGCTCCCCTTTTTCAAAGAACTCATTCTGGGGCTCCTGTAAGCAGGATGCCACTGGGATTATTTGAGTTTTCATTTTCAGATTAATGGTATTAACTCCCTGACTGCTGTGGGTTGATTTGTATCCCCCCAAAAGATATGTTCAAGTCTTAACCCCCATACCTGTGAACATGGCCTAATTTGGAAATAGAGTCTTTTCAGATGCAATTAGTTAAGATGAGGTCATACTAGAGCAGGGTGGGCCCTAATCCACTGTAACTGGTGTCCTTATAAAAAAAGAGACAGATGCAGTGAGAAGCCAGCCACGTGAAGAAGGAAGCAGAGGTTGGCATGTTGCAGCAACAAACCAAGGAAAGCCTGTGGGATTCTGGGCCACCAGAAGCAGGAAGAGGCAAGGAAGGATCTTCCTTAGAGCCTTCAGAGAGAGCATGGCCCAGCTGACACCCAGAATTTGGACTTCTAGTTTCCAGAACCGTGAGAGAATAAGTTTCTGTTGTTTTAAGCTACCTAGTTGGTGGAATTTTGTTACAGGAGCCCTAGGAAACTAATGCACTGACAAGGAGATGGAGTGGGTCTTGGGGAGGGGAGACAAGAAGGAAACATGGCAGGAATGCAGATCCTAGACCTTGCCTGATGGGGTCTCCACAGCACTGGGTATGGAGAGCAACTAGGGGGCCCTGGGAGGCATGTGTACACCTGGATTCCCAGGGCCCTCCTGGAGCCTCGGGACTTCTCACACATGGATGCCTGGGCCCAGACATCACCCCAGCCAGCCTGGCCCAACCTGCCCCAACCCTCTCACCCCACAGGGCCATCTCAGGGTTCTTGGCAAGCTTGGTGCACACAGGCTCAGAGAACTAGGACAGAGGGGTGTATACCTTATGGCCAAGGCCAGTGAGGAGATTTGGCTGCCCTTGTAGTATCACCCCCTGCAGTCTGCCCTGGTGGCTGACATCCACCATTACCACTTAATTTTTTGTGGTTAAGCATTGCTCATCCATTGCATGGTGGTCTTTCTTCCCTCAGCAATTTTATTCATTCTGCTCCCTCCTCTGAAAAGTTCTTTCTATGTGTTCCCCCAAATAAACCCTCCTGGTAAGGCCTCCCCAGGCCCCTAGCCCCTGCACCAGCCCTTCAGCCCAGGGCTTCACTTCTGCTCTGGCCTGGCTGGATCTGTAGGGAAGGCAGGCCTCACACTTTCCCAGTGCCTTTTAGTTAGACTTCCACTCCTGGAAGACGCCCTGGTGGTACAGTAGTTAAGCGCTTCGTTGCTAGCCAAAAGGTCAGTGGTTTGAGCCCACCAGCCGCTCCATGAGAGAAAGATGTGGCAGTCTGCTTTCATAAAGATTTACAGCCTTGGAAACCCTACGCTGTCCTACAGGTTTCCTATGAGTCAGAATCAACTTGATGGCAAGCTGCTTCTCACAGAACATGTTTTCCAGACACTTCCTTCCCTTCACCATCCTGTCATTTCCACTATCAGTTAAATGTCTAGTCATTTTACCGTGTTGTTTGCTGGTCCCACGTGAGTAACTGGGCCTCCTTGTGTGTGAGGAATTTCTTCAGGTGGGGTCATGTTCCTCAGAGAGCTTCTCATCTTCCCCCTGCCTCCTGCCCCTGCACCTTGCTAGTTCCACTCTCTGCACACAAAGCCAACCCAGCCTCAGGGCTAGGCCACCCACCCTGCAGGCCCTGCCCATTACTTCTGGGGGCGGAGAGGGGAGCAGGGAGGCTGTCTTTCTCATGGGGCACACAAACCAGTTCCTGTCTTTACCCTTCCCCTAAGGGGGTTCTGCCTGGAAGGAAGGCGACCTGGGCACACATCTCTGTATTCCAAAAGGTAGGGTGGGCCTTTCTTTTTAAGACCATCGTTTTCTTCATCTATAAACAGAGCTCAAGAGGGTAACACTGGTGGGGGGTCCCTAAGATTACTTCCAGTTTTAAGAGCCTGTGGCTGTGCCCTTCCCTCTAAAAGGCAGAGAGAGTCCTAGCTCTCTACTTGTAGAGAGAAGAGTGTGGTGGGCAGTGGCTGAGGAGTGAGCTTGAGAGAGAGCATCTATGTGAGTCAAAGCAAGTTCTCCAGCGAAATACTAATGAAGTTCCTGCCTTCCTCAGCCCCACCCCCCATCCGTCCCTGCCCTTCCCCTTCACACATCATTTCCATCACTTCAGGCCAGGCTCTGGGTCGGGCGGGGTGGGGGGGGCTCACCTGGCCCCCCTCCAGCAGGAGTGGAAAAATCCATCACACACCTAACATATATTTTAAAATAACTTACACACGTAACACCCCCACGCTCCCGTTTCTGCGTCTCAGATCTGATTATCTGCAGCTCTCTCTCTCTCTTTTTTAATAAAAAATTGCTATAAATCTTTTTGTCACAGAAGATAGAAGACGCAGGTTTGCTGGAGAAACTCCCTTGCTGAGTTGTTTTGTAGGTTGCTTGGTGCCCTGCTCTGTTTTTTTTTTTTTCATTCCCCTACAGCTCAAACTGAATTTCAAAGAAGACGAAGAGTAAGGGAAAGCTGTCCCTGGTTGGCGCTAAAAGAGGGAAAGAAGTTAGCAGGTGTGAAAATGTCCATCCTGTCTCTACCCCTGAGTCCAACTCACGCCTCAGCCCCGTAACCAGTCAGGGTTTGAGAGGCGGGACCTAGGGGAGGGAAGGGAAATGCCCCACCATAAGCCTGTGGGACACCTCATCCAAATGCCTATTTGTACTGGAAAGAGTCTTGGACTTGACCTTTGCCTCCCACATACCTTCCCTGTTTGTTTGGCCTGGGCTGCTCATCATGTGCTATTTCAGGCCTCTTGGGAATGGGAGGGAGGAGGGATGGGCTGCTGGATGGTGGAAGAACCTTGTCAGTGGGGCCACCAAGAATCTACATGACAAATAATCCACAGATGACAACTTGGAGGGCGACTATTTGCTGGGAAATTGTCCCAGCACACCTGACCCTTTGTTACCAAGGCCACAAAGCACATTGAAGAAAGAAAATATTCCCTCAGATGCTCCATCATGGACCAAGCTTAAAGAAAAGAAAACCATTAATGTTACATGGGAATATGGCCCTTGGGGGTGGGGATCCTCCCGGCCTGTATGCAGTAGGTTTTCAGCAGATGGCCCTCAGGGAATGCAGGCTGGTTAGGGAAGGTGCAAGGTGTGCCTCCTGAGAAGAGGAGAGGAAAAGGGTCATTTGGGATGGGAGAAGGAGGGAATCAGAGGTACGCATGTTTGAAAGAGATCAATCTGAACAAAATTAAAAACTGGGAGATGCCCACTCATCTATCTATCTATCCATCCATGCATCCATCCATTCATCTACCCACCTGCCCATCCATCCGTCCACCCGTCCACCTGTCCATCCGTCCATCTATCCAAAGGTGGAATATCAAGCCTCACTTAAAGGAAGAGGGAATGGTTTAGTGAAAAGAACATTAATCTTAGGGTGGGATAGATCTGCCACTTGCTATTCTTTGGACCTGGGCCAGCTTCCTTATATCTCTGTGCCTCACTTTCCATACTTGCAAGACTGGGATGATGCTGCTGTCTTCAGAGTTGCTATGGGGATTAGAAGCACCAGCACATGTAAAGCTGGGCACATGGGGACTCTCAGGAGATACTGTCACATCCATCGTTACTCCAAGGAGGGGCTGCTGGTGTTTGCTCTGGTTCCTGCTAGGCCCTTTTTAGAACAGGGCCAGAGATTTTGCCAGAGTAGCATAAGTGAGCAAGATACAGTGCCTTCTTGTCCATTCCGTGTTCCCATTAGCTCATGGGCTGCTGCTGGAGGAGACATATTTTATTTGTATTTAATAAAGTCCAGTAGTGGGGCAGCTTATAAATTATAGTATACAGCAAAAGAATGGATACCAGATATATATGTGTGTGTGTGTGTGTGTGTGTGTGTAGATATATATATCTACACACACATACACGTGTGGGAGTGCACGCACATGTTTATTGGGATTTTCAGGCCCTCTACTGTTATTAATCTGGTTCGAAGACTGCAGCCTGGTTTAATATATTAAGTGAAATGGCAAGTCTTTATCCCTTATTCCCTCCGCCTGCTCTGTACCTTCTGTCAGCTCTCCAGGACAACACCACGCACATGCCATATTAGATTCCATTTTGGTCCTGTTCTGATAAGCAGGAGATTAAATAATGAATGAGATTCCCATTAGCTCAATTTTTTTTTTTTTTTTGGCGTATTTCAGGCAACCTTTTCCCTTTTTAATCAAATCGGCTCTGTACCGCAGAATATTTTTACATTGATTTGAAAGGAAAGGATTTTTTAAAAGGACTGGTTAAACCGACATTCCCAAGTGTGCTGAAACCTGGCCTGGACAGAAGGAATATCAGGGAGAAGTGGTTGGGATATGGCAGGAGGGCAGAAAGTGGAATTTGGAAAAGACCCAATTTCCGGAAGCTTACCTCCATCCACCCTCCCTCTTACCACCTGATTCCTTTCCTGTCTCCCATTTCAGGGTCTTGCTCTTAATGAGCTCAGAGAGAAACGTGTTCCTTTGTTCATACTAGTAAGAAAAAAAAGGACTGCTTATTAAAATGTTATCCCATCCATGATAAGAATTATTTGCAAGGTGCTCGTCCTTCAGGAAGCCATCTTAGTTGAGTTGAGGTCATGCTTTCTCTTACGAGGACCCTGAGCCTTATCTTACCCTTTCAGAGGACTGTACCAGGGGCCAACACCCAGTTTCCTCAAAACACAAGACTGTCACTCCTCAACACTCCCTATCCATGTAGGTTTGCTTCTCATTCACCTTTATTAAATGCATTCTCAATGGAAAAGTCAAGAAGGTCGGTTTTTTTTGGGGGGGGGGGCGGTGGTGAAAGGAGGAGGCTTGGAGATCCCACACACGTTTTGGCAAGTCTGGAGGCCTCCCTTAGTAGCTCCACTTCATGATTTTTCCCATTTCTTGGATGTGGAGGCAGAGTTTGGAAAACCCAAGTGCTGGGTTGATTGCCTGGTTGGCCCTTCTCAGAACTTCCATGGCTCCTCTTTATTGAGTCCCAGATACGTGAACCCTCCAAACACCTGCAGGATGTCAAAGCTGGTGTCATTATTCCTACTTAAGGGATGAAGAGACAGGGGCTCAGCACGCCTCAATCACTGTGCACAGGCCACAGCTAATATGTACCGGAGCTGGATTCAAGCCCGGGCTGAACCTGGGGCACAGTTTCCCTATACGTGGGCCTCTCCTGGCACTTGCTGGCCCAATCCCATAGACTTGTTGTTGTTACATACTGTCAAGTTGGTTCCAACTCATACGACCCTATATGACACAGTAGAACTGCCCATAGGGGTTCCAAGGAGCAGCTGGTAGATTTAAACTGCCGACCTTTTGGTTAGCAGCCGAGCTCTTAATCACTACACCACCAGGTCCCATAGTCTAGCTAACAAAAATGAGAAGGCCTCTGTTGCTTCTGGCTCTAGGCTGTAGGAGGGTCTCTTGTTCCCTTCTGCCCCAGGAACCCTAGGCCCAGGGTGGGGCTCTTAGTCTATCTTGGCTTCAGTGAACTGAGTTGAGGGTGGCTGGAGATCTGGTGACACTGCAGCAGAGGGCTAGGACAAGAGGCATTTGGAAGCCACAGTAGCTGTATCCTACATCAACGTGAGTGCTCTATGTTCTGCACGGCCCCCTCTCTAGACAGCAGGCAGGAGGGCCTGTCCAAATCACTGGAGAACCTGGCGCCCAGTAGGGTTGACTAAATGACTACAAGTGCAGGCTAAGGGGGGCCGGGTGGGGGCCTGTCCTGCCGGCTGGTTCGCCTCAGATATCCGAAGTGCAATCATGCAGAAGAAACCTGGAGTCTGACCTACATATCGCCTGTGCTGGAGCAACATGGCTCTCCCCGGCGATTTGATTTCCCACATGAATAAACACTTTCCCACCAATTTTCAGAGAGGGCAGGACCAGAATCAGGGTGGTTTGGCAACTCTTGCCCCCGGGCTGACTACTCTGGCTTGGCAGTCCCTGAGAACTGCGGGTGGGCAGTGGGGGGGACCCCCTCAGATGTGATGCACTGATCCTCACTGAGGGGTAAACAGGGTCCTGGAGGGGACTCACAGAGTGTTAGAGTTGGGAGGAATATTCCAGGACTAGGGGCAGACATTCCCTGCACAAGAGGCCAGAAGCAAGATCTTTACACTGAGCTGACTCTGTCTTCTCATCCCTTGGATACACTGGCCCCTGATGGGGTGGCTGGCTGGCATCTGCAGTGGTCTTTCCAGAAGTGGCTTTCTGATACCCTGAAAAGGGGACCAGGCCGAGCCAGCTTCAAGGTTCAGAAAGCCTAGGGTGGCAACTGCATTGGGAAGGGCTGGGCTTTCAAACAGGGGGTGGGAAGCATGGGCAAGACAGAGGGTAAAGGTGGACAGAGCCTGGGCAGTGCTGCCTTCCCAGCCTCAAGGTTGCTAACCCTGGTCAGCCCAGAGGCTGTGGCAGAGAGAAGGATGTAGGAGCTGATGGGGAGGGAGAGAGAAGTAGCAGGAACTTGGGGGTCTACACCTGGACCTACCACAGGGGGTGTGACTCAATTTCCAGATAGGCTTCTTGGTCTGCCTTGTCTAGGCCCAACCACCTTCCTTACTGGGCTTCCTCAGGGCACCAAAGACAGAATTTCCTTTACAAAGTGAACCTTTACACATGAGGACACCGCATGGGGCAAAGCAAGGTGCTCAGGCCCAGCCGCAAAGCTGTTCTCTGTCCGAGGTTTGGTTGGTTGCTGATATCCAGGACGAGAAATGCCAGCTAGGATAGAGGCAGCACCGTTCTCAAGTGCTGACTGGACAGAGCAGCCGTCCCGCCCAGGCAGATGTGCGTAAGGTCCTCAGGAGATCACGACATGTGAAGGACAGAAAGAGGAGATAAGAGAAGAGTGCCGTGGACGCACCCCCTGCCTCCCCAGCAGCCCAGGCTTACACAATCTCTGGCTCGTGTTCCAGGTCCAATTAATCTACTCTCCCCCCGTCTCCTTCCTTCTCCCGCTCCTGAAGACAAGGAAAGGAGAGTGTGCCCTTTTGGCTGATGCCTCTGCTGAATTATTTGAGAGACGAGACTTTAAATGGATATTTAAAGGGCCAGAGGCCTAGGCCTCTGTTCCAGGAGCATGAGGTGTGGGCTTGGAGGCAGGGTCCCTGTGCTGCTAGGACGCAAGGCTGACAAACCTGAGGTGGGGTCTGCCATCACACCTGTGTGCTCCTGTATACTTCCATCCCTGTGTGCGCTGGTGGTGCAAAAGGTTTGTGATCGTCTAGTAAATGAAAGGTTGGTGGTTCAAACCCACCTCATGGTGCCATGGAAGAAAGGCCTGGTGATCTGCTTCCATAAAGATTATAGCCAAGAAAACCCTATGGAGCAGTTCTACCTGTAACACATGGGTTGCCATGAGTTGGAATCAACTCAATGGCAACTTTTTTTCTTCCTTCCTTTCTGGGTGTGCCGGCAGGGGTTGTGTCTATGCACACAGGCCTAGCCACAATTTTGGCATGTGTGTACATGAGAAGGGTATGAATGTGGTGTGTGAAGCACCATGTGTGCCCAGCAAAGTCATCTGGTGTGTGTGTGTGAGCACAGCTGAGGGAACCAGGGTGTGTGTGAGCTAGCTGCCCACCCTCCTCCGTGTGCAGAAGCAAGAAAAGTGTGTGAGGGGCCCAGAGGCCGGCAGGTGCTGTGGAATCCCCAGCCAAGGCTTTGTGCAGTGGTTGACTCCTGGAGCCCAAATGTCCAACTGACCTGCAGGGGTGCTGCTCCTTGCTCCTTGAATTCTACTTCCACTAGGTCCAGAGAGGGAGAGGGGTTGCTTTCCCAGAGACAGAAGCCAAATTGCCTGAGTTTTAAGAGAAGAGTCTGGAAATTTATTGTGAGTTCAGAAATCTAGAGGAGAGGGGAAAAGTCTCTCTAAGTGTGAGATCTCTGTGTTTGTGTGTGCATACACTTTCGTTCTTGCTATCACCTCTATAGCCCTTAGTCCAGGGCTGGCTCTCAGAATGCTGATGGATGGGTGGGTGGGTGGATGGAGGGGTTGGTGGTTGGGTGGATGGGTGGGTGGGTAGATGGGTAGTTGGGTGGGTGGATGGATGGATGGATGGATGGATGGATGGATGGATGGATGGATGGATGGATGGATGGATGGATGTCACTTCTTGTATCACACTCTGCTCTCTTAGTGTGTGTGACTCCATTTGTAAGACTGTGTGAGTTTGAGAGAACCTGATATCACATTATTCCATGATTCTTGGTCTCTGATTTCTTAGTGTTTATGGTGGGGGTAAGGGGGCAGGCAAGAAGGAGGAGAATGGAGGTCCAGCTTTGGCCAAACCATCTCCAGGAGATCGAGCCATGGGGGAATTTGTCCATGAGGATTTCTGCTGCTCATTCCTTCTCTCCCTAATCCCTCTTGTGGGTGAAGAACTTAAGACACCTAAAATCCTACCTGCAAACAGTTAAGCACTTGACTACTAGCTGGAACGTTGGCAGTTCCAACCCACCCAGAGGCACCTTGGAAAACAGGCCTGTCGATCTGCTTCTGAAAGGTTATAGCCCTGAAAACCCTATGGATCAGTTCTACCCCGTACACGTAGGGTCGCCATGAGTTGAAATCAACTTGACGGCAACTAACAACAACAAAATCTAACTGAGTCCACTGAGTCCAGCCAAATGGCAAGTTTTTGAAACCCAGGAGAGCAGCACATTCCCAAGCATAGCTCTCCATAGGGGTCAGAGGTGAGCTGCAGATCAGCAGCTTATGAAGAGGGTGGCTGGGGTGAGGTAGGACGTGAGTCCGGGCTGGACAGGGCAGTGGATCAGCTCCCTGCTCCCCAGGGCCAGGCCCCTCCAGGGCTAGTTCAGGTGTGGAAATTGTGCGTCGCTCCCAGACAAGAGCTCCGCCCAGGGGCTCCCTTGTCAGCTATTGTCTTCTCTCACAGGAGGGTAACTGTGAGCTCCAGTGGCCTGGCATGACATGAGAGTGGCCCCCTCCCTAACTGCCTCCTCCGTGGAGCATGTCCTGGCCACTCGGCACCCCTTCTTTGCTGTGTATTAATTTTCTTCAATTCACACACTCACTGATTCATTTATTGATTCATTACCCATACTACTGATCAACCATATGTATGCTGCCAGCCAAGTGCTAGGGGATAAAAAAGGGAAAAACTATATAACACCAATGAGTCGGCCTGCAGGATTTCAATGCAGTTCCATACAAGTCATCCATCAAATGTTTATTGAGTACCTACTGCGTACTAGCTGCTGAGGGCCCATTATTGGACAAGACAGATACGGCACCTTATTTCACAGAACTTAGAGCCTGATGGAGGGAAATCATTAATGGCATGTTTATAAACTGGAGGGTTTGGCATTGTCTGGCGATACAGAGTGGGCAGTTGGAGCGCTCAGGAGGGCCCCAGGCTGGAGTTCACGGAGACACACATTTTATCATTCAAATCAGAGTGGACACTTCCTAGTGCAGGGGAAGCAATTTTCTTCTTGCTGTTTCTCCATGGGAGTCCCTGGGTGGTGCAAACAGTTAAGTGCTGGACTACTAACTGAAAGGTTGGCGGTTCAAACCCACCCAGAGGCACCTCGGAAGTAATGGCCTAGCGATCTGCTTCTGAAAGGTCACAGCCTTGAAAATCCAGTCCTTCTGCACGCTTGGAGCCACCATGAGTCGAACCGACTTGGTGGCCATTAACAGTACAACATCATTATCTCCGTAGTCCAGGGCTGGGTTCTCACAGAAAACTGATGAATGGATCGATGGGTGGGTGGGCAGATAGATGGATGTCACTTCTCTCACACTCTGCTCTCTGAGGTTTGGAGATATGAGTTAGGCAATTGGGTCAGAACTCAATGTCGAATGGTAGCAGTGACACTCACTACTCACCCGTGGCTCACACCAGGCCGTTGGGGTCGGGCGGAGGAGCTCTCCTCCCAGCCCAGACTGTGCACACACATTATTGGCTCGCTCCTCAATCATGCCTTTTCCAGCTAGCTGCTCCTGTCACAGCACATCTTGTTAGCCCTGGAGGCTCAATGAAATGGAAATTCATGTTTAAATTTAAAAACAACATATTGACCCTGGGAGCCAGTGATGTCTACATTTTTAATAACTTACTCAGAATGAAGGCTTGGGTGAGCGTGCATGTTTCTTCATGTCTGTGTGTGTTCAGGCACATGTGGGCACGTGTATTTCAGGGGGTGCGTTTCTGCATTTGTTTATGTGGGTATGCGGAGCATCTGCAGGTATGTGCCAGTGAGCAACTGTGGGCATGTGGTCCTGGAGTGTCAGCATTTGTCTCTGGAGTGTTTCGGTTTGTGGTTAGGGGTATGCAAGGGTATGCTGGGGGTGTGTTGGAAAGATTTTGTTTGATTGGGGTGTGTTTGCATAGAGAGACCGGAGACAGGTGGACACAACAGAGGAAATGACAAAATTTTTGCTCCCGTTCCTCCATGCCCTCCTGGGACATCTGCTCCGGGGGTCTCCCCATTCTGCATTTCCTCTTTAGTCTGGATCCTCAAACTAGACGACTCCATAGGCCACCTATGGGAACAATCCCGGCCAACCAAGGCTGGCAGGGCCCTCCGAGAACCCTTCACACCTCTTCTGCCTCTTTGCAGAATTAATGTTAACCCTTTGGGACAAGTGCTTCCTTCTAAGTCGAGTCCCAGCTTCCCAGATCCCCATTCCTTCTCTCTAAGGTGACCTCTGGTGTGGAGGAAGAACAACAATTTGATGGTCTGGAGACCTGGTATCTGGCCCTGCCTCCAACCAGCTGTGGAGTCAACCTGTGTTCACCTTCTGCATATCATATCTCCTTTGTAGGGTGAGGGGCCATAATAAGGCCTCCAGAAGCCCCATCCTAAGGTTTAGTGATGTTATGATTCCCACTCTCCAACCCAGTCTGAGCACTGTCATCCTCTTCCAAACACACTCAGTGCCAAGTCATTGACACGTACCCTCTGCTCCTCAACCTGCCACAGATGAGGTAAACACTGAGACTAGGTGCTTGGCAGGGACTTCCCAAATACTAGCTGGTTGACTGAAAATTGTATAATACCAGTTTCAAGTTTCTTATTTTTCCATCTACCCATTCATCTGCCCTTGCATCCATCTACCTATCCATCTATGTATCCACCCATTCATCCACCCTTCCTTCCATCCATTTGTCCATTCAACCATTCATGCAACCATCCCTCTCTCCATCTGCCCACCCACCAGTGGATTCATTCTATAAACACTTCTTTCTTCCTTACTATACTCAAAGATGTAGAAGATAGCTTTCATTCTTGAAATGCTTGCATCCTGCCAGGGAAGATGGCATGTAGTGAAGAATAATGAGAGAGGGCCAGGGTTCTCTGGGGGAGAGCGTGGAAGAAGACAGAACACATCTGACAGGCAGGACTGGGAAAGGCTTCATGAGGGAGGTGGTAGCTGAACTGAGCCCCGGGGTCCACAAGAGCCAGATGGAAAAGGAAAGGGACAAGGAGGGTGAGAGAGCAGATCAGGAGCACCTCCAGTGCTGGGTATATGAAAAGCATGCTTGGAGAATAGTGAGCCACCTGACTTGGGTGGGATGCAGTGGACAAGTTGGGAGACAGTGGTGGAGAAAATCCAGCACAACTACCCATCAGTGGCCTGGAATACTTTCTTTCCCATCACCTCTGCAATTCTGTCATTACCTCTAGGAGAAAAGCAGGGAAGCACTGCCACTTTCCTTTCAGAGATAGGAAACTTGGACCAGGATGGTTGAGTGTCTGGCTGAAAGTCACACAGCAAGTTTGTGGCAAAGTAGGTGCTATGACCCAAGTCTCTGGACTCCTTGACCTGCAGTTTTCCTCTTCCCCAATGACAGGATAAGGAGCTGATCCAGAAAGTTCTTTAAAACAGTCTTATTTTTTAAACTCCAAGAGGAGTGGGAAAGGATCCACAAGCACTTTGTTTCTATTACCTATTGAAATTTGACATAATGCCCTAGCAGTTCCCCCTCAATATTCTGCTGTATGTGGAGCCTGACGATTTCCACCATCGGATGTGACAGGTTGGGAAGATTAAAAAGAGGAGCTAAACTAGCAGCAGTTGGAGATGAGGAAAAGTAGTACATTTATGAATAATTTCAGCTGAATCCTCACAACACGACACTCGCTGGACAGAACACATTCATTATCTTATTCACCACGACTACTGCAATATTAGTGATTTGTTACCGAATCATTAATTCATACAGGAGAACGAGGCCCTGTCACTTAACTCTTCTCTGTATCTTGGGCCCTGGATGGGTTGGGGAGGGCGAAGTGACCAGATTTAACCTTCATTCCTTGTTTGGACTCTTCTAGAACATGGTAGGGTGGTGATAAGTGGGTGAGTGAGAGGTCTGGTTGGGGGATGTCTCCTGCTCCTCAGCCCTGGCCTGACACCATGGACACCCAATATACTAGACTGCAGAGCACAGTAGCCTGTTCAGCCAGTTGAGGCTGTCCATCCATCCACCCACCCACTCATCCACCCACCCATCCACCCACCCACCCATCCACCTGTCCACCCGTCCACCCGTCCATCCAATTTATTTCCTGCCATTTGCGGTATCTGACTCAAATAACATTTGCTCTTGCCTATAATCTACCTTCCTCTGACAACCCATGCAAATCCTCCCAACTCTCAGAGCCCAGCTCAAGTCCTCCACCTGCTTCTCCAGTTCTCCAGGTCCTATCCTGGAACTCCCAGCCTTGGCTGGAGGCAGATCCACACCTGATCGCACACAGTTTTCATGTGAACGTCTTGTCTCCTTAGCCCAGGATTCCCCAAAGTATGGACCACTTGCTTCACATCACCTGATATACTCTTTAAAATAGAAGATTCTGGAGCCCCTCTCCCTAAACCTACTGAATCAGAGCTCTGGGGATGGTGTCTTAGAATCGGCCTTTGAAAAGAGGGTCCAGGGATCCCTGGGCACACGGGCTGAGTCAATGTGTGAGCCCCTCTGTCTTCTCCCTGCATCAAGCCCAGGGCTAGGTCTTCAAGAGGTGAGTAGGTAGCTGAGGGGCTGTGGGACCCCAATGTGTCCAGGCCCTGTTAATGGGGTAGCCTTCTGCTCTCTCTGCTTTCTCACTTGGCACATTCCCTGTTGCACCTGCTGTGTGTTGAGGAGGCAGATCTGTAATCAGGTAGGCTCAGAAGCAAGGCATTGCTGGGGGTGGTAGTCCTCCCTGGGGAACAGAGAGGGAAAGAGGAACAGAGGGAAAGGGAACAGACATGAAGGGGGGAAAAGGAAGGCAGATAGGGAGGAATGTAAAAGGAAGGATGGGAAGGAGAGAGGAAAGGAAAGAAGAAAGTAAGGAGGAAGAAAGAAGGAAAGAAATATTAAAGAAGGGAAAAATGAAAGAAGGAAGAAAGAAAAAAGGAAAGAGGAAGAAAGGGAGGGAAGAAATAAAAAAGAAAAGTGAGGAAAAAGAAAGTAAGAAAGAAAAGAAAGAAGAGAGTCTGTTTGTGTCGTGAGGCTGCCCATAAATCTTGGTGAGCCTGCAAAGTTGCAGCTTTTCCTGGTGTAGTTTATGGTCAAAGAAGTTGCTGACTGGGCTCCGAGGGAAGGAGGCTGGCAGGTTGGGGCTGGGTCTGGGGGTAAACATGCCCATCCATCATGGATGGCTCAGCGATGAGTGAGGAGCGGGGACCTGGCTGCTACCTCCAACCACTCCCTTCCCTGTGACCACAACTCCTTTTAAGTCAGGTGGCCCAGAGACAAGAGCGCTGGATTTTTCCCTGCCTTCCACTCCATCCACCCACCTATTTCTCTGACCTGACCTGTGGGCAGGTCTCATTTTCCCAGGTTCGTGGCCACTCCCTACATCTTCCCAGGGCTCTGCCACAGCACAAAACAGCAGGTCCTAGTAAAGACCCCCTGTCGGCCAAGTGGCACCAACTCGTGTTGGCAGCCTGCATTTTGCTCAGTCCTTCCTGCAGTGCCTGACCAGTAGCTGGGTCCTTCTCTGGAATCCACCAGGACCAACAGGAGAGAAACAGAGCCAGTAGAACAAAGTTGCAGATGCCATCTTGACAGGGACCATGGGGCTCAGTCTGATCCTAATCTTAGACATTTTCTGACCCTTTCAATCCCACCCAGACACCCTATAGCTGCTGTCAGACCCTCCGGGCTTCCCAGCCAACCTGCAAAGACCACCCGGAGCCGAGACCCACGGAGGGGCCAGGTATGAAATGTCGCCTGTCCACGATGAGTCATGTGGCTGATAGTTTATGGCCTGCAGGGTGTTCTGGGACCAACTTAGCCTCAAGGTTCTGAACCCTTGGCTCCTAACCTTCGGTGGCAAGACTGGCACCTGCCCACTCCCTCGACGTGCCCTGTTCTCCTGGAAGAGCCACCAATTAGGGGCAACATGGACATTCACCTCTCCTTCAAGGCAAAAGTGGTCTGACCCAAGGCCCTGACTGTGTCCCCTCCCCACTGAGCAGGAACTCAGAAGGTGCCAACGTGCAGTCCCCATGCCCAGCTCTGCTGGCGGTAATTACTGCTGGATAAATAAACCAGAGGGGAAACATTGTCTAAAAATCTAATTACTGTGAGGCGCGGAGGTTTCAACCTTGGTCAAGTACAGGCAGCTTTGATTTACGTGCCATCATAAAACCCCAGCATTCAGCAGCTCACTGGTGGTGTCCATTTCTCAGCGGTTCTATTCTCTCTTCTTCAGGACCACCCGCCCCTTCAGAGCTGCCAACCCTGGTTTCAGGGGCCTTCTAGACCTGGGCTCCTTACCTATTCCTACCCCATCCCAAACCTTGGAGTCAGAATTTTCAAAGTGAAAGAGACCTTGGACATCATCTAACTCAACCCTGGGGAGAGCAGTGAAGAAAGAACCAGAAGATGTGGGTACTGTCTCAATTCTGCCCACTGTGTGACCCAAGTCATCTGGCCTCTCTTACATTTTCCTCATTTCCAAAATTCACAGTGGGATAATCACATATACTCTGCCTGTCTTACAGGGTTGCTGAAGATAATAATAATAAAAAAAATTGTAGAGCTCTCCTCGAATGGGAGGACGATCATTGGTCAGTCTTTTTAGAGAAGCTAATGCGGTCTGTCAGTTTGTTCTACTGGGTTAGCTTGTGTGTTGCTGTGATGCTGGAAGCTATGCCACTGGTATTTCAAACACTAGCAGGGTCACCCATGGTGAACAGGTTTCAGTGGCACTTCCAGACTAAGTCAGACTAGGAAGAAAGGCCTGGTAATCTACTTCTGAAAATTAGCCAATGAAAACCCTACAGATCACAACAGAATACTGTCTAAGATGGTGCCGGAAGATGAGACCCCTAGGTTGGAAAGTACTACAGGATAGCTGCAACAAAGGACTTAAACATAACGTTGATTATGAAGATGGTGCAGGACTGGGCAACGTTTCATTCTGTTATACATAAGGTTGTCATGAGTGGGAGCTGACTCAACGGTAACTAACAACAAAACCAACAACAGTGCCCAAAGAGATTCAGTAACTTGCCAAAGGCACGTAACTTTTCTCCTATTGGTCTCAAGTCATTAAATGGGTGCCTGCTGTCAGCAACGCTGTGGGCTCCTGGAGATCAAGGCTCTCTGAGCAAAGGTTGGATGCATTCAGCAATTCCTTCTAGAATAATCAGCTGACTTTTCATGTTGCCCCGGTGCCCAGCATAGGGCTGGTGCATACAGCAGTTGAGCTGCGGAGGGCAAGAGAGAAGGGACCTACTGGACTCCTTTGACATATCTGTAGTTCAGGGGTCCAGCAGGGAGCTCAAGGGAGGTCGGGCCATGTCTTCCTCAAAGGTGGGGCACTGACCTAGTCCTCTTTATTTCCTCAGCACCTACTGCAGAGCCTAGCACCCAGGAAGGGCTCAGTCAATGTTACAGAACATATAGGCTAATTGTTAATCAATATTGGCTTCACTTTTCTATGTTTGATTACATGGGTTTACAAACACATTGTACTTCTAAATGATGAAACTGCATTTCTTTAAAAGGATTCCGTAAGTATCTTTGTGGCCACAAGTCAGGAAAGAATTACTAGGGAGGGGGTTGGTTAGTTCTTCTGGAATGTTCTACTCGGGGAATCATAGGCACTCTGTGAGTCAGGAAAAGAGATGGAGAAGACAGGGCCAGGCGTATGCCCCAGAGAAAACTCACACTGGGGCAGCTGCATAGAGGCTGCTGGGAGATAGAATGGGGCCAGGCCTGAGAATGGGCTTCCGGTTGGCAAGGATTCAGTGCATTCTTGGAAGGTGGGGCAGCCCCCTAACCTGCCCTTCCTGGAGGAAGGGGTCAGAGAGAGAGGGAGCTTGGAATCCTCACTGGCGAGAGGCCCAAGGAGCTTCCCTGCGGTGGGGACAGGGTGGGGACAGGGAGTGAGCTGGCTGTGTAGGCCTGGAGCACTTGTGTTTGACCCTTTTTGTGCACTTGTCCACCACCTGTCAGTTTGTCATGCTGTGGTGGCTTGAGTGTTGCTATTATGCTGGAAACCATGCCACTGGTATTTCAAATACTAGCAGGGCCATCCAGTGGAGATTCCAGACTAGGACGGAGTAGGAAGAAAGGCCTGGTGAACTATTTCCAAAAACTAATCAGTGAAAACCTTATGGATCACAACAAAATATTGTTTGATATAGCACCAGAAGATGAGCCTCCTGGCTTGGAAGTCACTCAAAATACACAGTGGCTACAACAACAGACTGGAGCATACCTATGATCGTGAAGATGGTGCTGAACAGGGCAATACTTTGTTCTGTTGACCGTAGTGTTGCCATGAGTCAGAGCCCACTCAAGAACTAACAACGACAACAACAAGGTCACTACATCCTCCTGGCTGCCCACTTCCCAGCAGGTTGATGGGGGCTGAGTGAAGACTATAACACCCTCAGGAAAACACTCAGGCACCAAAAATTGAGGACCCAGAGGAACGCAGAGCCCACACTACACTTGGATGGTCTCTAAAGGATTTTTTTAAAGGACAAAATACCAGTTACACCTGGGTTCATGGCCCACTGTTCCTACCCACAAGCCCCCTTGGCCTCAGGTAGTGGCAATCTCACAGCAAGGATCCAGGGAGGAATGTAGGCTGGTGGTGGCCCAGGGTGGGCAGAAGGGGCAGCCTCTGCAAAACTAAACAGCCACTCCGGAGTTCCGGCAGCTGCATTGAGCCATCATGTGGGCCATCTGCTCTTCTTTACCCAGCAGCACATTGATCTCCCAGCTTTGGACACCCTGCTGGGAGGCTTAGGGATGGGGAGGGTAGACCAGAGACATCCAAGCCCTGCCCTTGCCTGAAAGAGGCCTGTTGTGCGGTGGGACGCATTAGTCCTCACAACAGAAGGAGCTGCACGAGATAGTTCACGTACATGTATGTGCCTAATGGCTGGCAGCAGCTGAGAGGGGCAGTGCTGCCTGATGGTTAAGGCAGAGACTCTGTAGCCAGAGTGCCTGGGTCCAGATCCTGGCTCCACCTCTTCCTAGGCTCGTGACTCCTGGCGCCTCAGTGTCCTTATCTGGTGAGAGGGATGGCAGCACTTACCTCACAGGTCTGTGAGGAGGAGTGAATGGAACACAGTAGTAAGTGCAACGTGCTTGGGATAAGAAGTGTCTGCTGAATGCTGGCTGTGAACGGGATGCTCAGGAAAGCTCTGTGTAGGAGGTGGGACTTGAACTGGATGGCAAGAGAGGGAAGTGGAGGGAACTATGTGGGCCCAAGTGTGGAGGTAGGATGTGTGCTGGGACACTGGGGTGCTATGTGTCTGCCTCCTTCCTGTGAGGACACTCTGCCTGGCAGGGCTGCTCTCAGGGTACCCTGGCTCCTGGCGGGTGGAGAACAGGGACACATGCTATTCCTTGAGGAAGGCAGCCTGGGGCCAGGCTAGGGATGCAATGGCTTCAGCAAGCAGGTAGACCAGCAGCCTTCCTGAATCTTGAGAAGAAAACTTTCTGAGCACCAACTACAAGCCCGCCACACCCACCAGTGACAAGGAAAAGTGCATCTTCCTGTGGATCAGAGTCTTGCAGCCCCTGGGGCCCTGCCTCCTGGTCTACCTGGGAGCCTTGATTGGCTGGAGGCTTCCCTGGGAAGAGTCTGATGTCTTTGTCTAGCTCTGGTCCAACTCCAGTAAGAACTTGGCTTGAAATCGGGACTTTCTAGGTCTCCGTAGCCAGGGTTCCTCCCCCTTCCTTTGTTTTCTTTCCTTTTCCACCATTTGACCCAAGCATAGGGTCTGCTGGAGCTTTAGTCCTGACCTTCCTGCCTTTGACCCCATCCAACCCCTCCCAGCCCTCTCAGGACACAGGCCACTCACATTCTGCCAAGAGCCTCGCAGCCCAGGGCAGGAAGGCAGGGGGCAGGTATAGCCCTCATCCCCAGTTCACGAGAGTAGAAACTAAGGCTCAGAAAGGCTGAACACAGAGCAGGTTATGGGCGGGGCTATAAGCAAAACACAGGCCTCCCAGCTCCTTTTTTTTTTCAGTTGTCATTGAGTCATTTCCAACCCCACATGTGTCACAGAACTGTGTTCCATAAGGCTTTCAATGGCTGTGACCTTTTGGAAGTAGATGCCAGGACTTTCTTCCTAGGTGCCTCTGGGTGGACTTGAACTGCCTACTTTTCAGTTAGCAGCAGAGCACTTAACCATTGCATCAGCAGGGCTCCTTAGGCCAACATTTTTCCTGCTGAGACCTCTGGTCTAAGAAACCAACCTCTTGGAGTCCACCTTCTCCACTTCCCTCTGCTCTGGCTGGCCTGGTCTTAGAGCCCATGGGGTCTCTGTGGCCTCCGTAAATACAGGGTGGTGTCATCACTACCGCCCTGGGCTCCACTAGCTTTCTCCCGTCACCACGTCAGCGCACATGCATCTCTGCCCATGATAGGAGAGGCAGTCCTTGGAGTCCAACCCCAGCCAGGCTCACGCTCTGATTAATGGCTGCCCCCTGCTCCTCGATTGTGTCATGTGTGTGAGTCATGTCTCCCCAATCAGACAGTGACCTGTGTCTGCCGCCACAGCCATGTGCTCCCCTTCCGCCAAGTCCCTGAAGCCTGTGCACACAGCGGGGGCTCAGCGGAGCCCCTGTGAGTGACGAATGGATTGCAGACTCAGGCGTGTGGGTGATTGAGCTTGACCTTTGGTGTCTAGAATGGTCAAGCAACCCCGGGCCAGTCCCGTACAGCCCATGAAACGCGAGGCATAGGACAGCTGACATGATGCTGAGCCCTCTGCAGTTGGTGAGGATTAGCAAGGCCTGATGCTCTCCATGGAAGCGAATCCTTACACCTCCCTCTGGTCACCCATGCCGGTGTCTTCTCAGGAAGCAGCAGGGTGTGCACAACACACAGAAAAAAGAGATGATCCTGGATTCTTGCCCTTCGGAACTCTCATTTTTAAATGCCAGTCCTTGCTGTAGTAGACATCGCTTAGTTGCCATGTTGTGGCTAACAGATGATGAACTCTGTTGGACAGGTGAGGAAACTGAGTCTGGAGGCAGAGGATATCACCAAGATCACAGAAAGGGCCAGGGCCTGAGCAGGGACCAGATTCCCCTTCTCCATCTGAGAGTGGCTCCAGGCAGAAGGGAGTGGTCTCTCAGCCTCACTGCTGTGATGGAGGGCGGAGCGGGGAGGATAGCTGCTACCCCGAGGCCCACCACTTAGGAAAATGGCTGCCTTTTCCCTACTCACTCCAGGTCCCCAGCTCCCCTCTCTTCTCATACTTCTTATAGCTGTGACTCCAAACCCCTGAACTCCAAAGGCAAAGCCAGCCGGCAAATGTCAGAAGCAAGTGGGGGAACCGAGAGAGAAGACAGGAGCCTGGAGGAGGGAGTACCTGACGAAGAACGTGAGAGGGTGAATGTGTGTGTTAGGTGTGTGGGAGCGAGTGTGAATGTGTGTGATTGAGAAAGAGTGAATGTGTGTGTTAGGCGTGTGAGGTGGGCGAGTGCGTTTGTGTGTGTGTGTGTCTGTAAATGAGTGAAAGGAGGGAGGGTCTGTGTTCAGGGTACACTGCCTATGTGCAGTTGACCTGGTTACATTCCTGGCCAGAGTGAAGCCCTACCCTGCCATGTTTTGCCAAGGAAACTGGCCAGAGACCACCCGTACTCTTGGTTTTCTCAATAGAAAAGGGCCGTAAATCATTCCTGGCCTTATTTCTTCAATGGATATGACCCACAAATGTTCTGCAATGAAAACATCACCCCAAGCCTCTCCCCTGTCTCTCTGGAGGACCAACGTGTGCCCATCCTAATGCTGCATTTTCCAAAGCCACTCTCTCTGCTGCTTGGTAGGGCTGGGAAGGGCACAGGAATGGCCGCCGCTCCCTAAATGTTGTGCACGGCGTCTAGTTAAGAAGGATCCCCCTCTCTCTCTACACCCACCCACCCACCCACCCACAGGCAATACATACATACACACATGTGCACTCATGCATGCACATGCACGTACATACACGCACATGCGCGCACACACACAGGCTGATTCATCAGCTTGAGGCAAGTCAGAGAAACACCCAAAGTAGTGCCGACAGTTCCAGCAAAGGGGGCTGGGGGCAAATGAAGCAGACACGGGTGGGTTCCATCTTTGGCTCATCCAAGTCCGTTTGGGCTGTGAGGATCTTCCTTGTGAAATAAATGGCACTAAGGATTCGACCAGGAGTCCTCAGGTCTTGTACAGTGTAGGCTTCACAGGTGACTGGATTTCACAGGGAAGGGAGTTCTCATGGGGACAGATGGGATGGAGAGGCTGCTAGAGGAAGTGGGGCCTGGGGAGGCTGACATGGGTCTGCAGGGGAGCTGAGACATTGCTGGTGGTGTGAAGGGCATGGGGCAGAAGGCACTGGGGTCTGAGTGTGGCACTTTGACTTCATCCCTGGAAGAGAGGGGGAAGTCTCCTCCCCACTCTCCCTATTGCTACTGGCACGTACTGGCTTTGTTCCTGGAGTCACTGGCCTTGCTCTCCCGCTTCAAGCCACAGGGGCAAACTCAGGGATAGGCAGTGGGGTGAAGCTATTCTAGTGAGAAACAAGAACAGCTGAGGTACTCAATGTCCTGGCTACATGCATGGCCTCGGTCCCTGAGGCCACTGCCCTCACTCATCCTCAGGCCCTCTGGGAAAGGCGAGGAAGGCTGCCTGCGCCCCTGGATCTCATCTCCACATTCAGGAGAATGGCTTTGGGAGGTTCACAGGTCTTTTACTGGGGTTCACCGTACCCTCACCTCTTCTTGGCCAGATGCCAGAATGGCCAGAGTATGCCATCTCCTCCTGTTCTCTGAACCTTTTCCCACTTCCACCCTCCTAAGTCCTGGGAAGAGGCCCCCTTCTCTGAGAAGCCCTCCAGGACTGATGCTGCCTGGTCTATTAAGACAGCTGCCTGCTCCTTGAACTCTCTTCTCCAAGAGTATGGTTCCTGTAAGGGTCTGATTTGCTGGTAGCGACCCCAGCCCAGGACAGAGCTGCTCTTGACTTTACAACTAGCAGACCTATATGACATATTGGTGGTAGGCTTTACCCAAAGTGACAAGACCTAAGGCAAAAAGCACAGCTCAGGACAAGTGTGCTGGACAAGGAAAAGTGGTTTCATGGAGGCTCTGGGGAGCAGGGCAATCTAGAAGGGAGGGAGACTCAGGATGGAGGAGTAGCGGTCTGCCAAGGAGGAAGGGATGCAAGGGGTCTCAGAACAGGGCCTGGGATTGCTGACAACATGGATGGAGCTGGAGGAAGGAACTGGCCTCCAAGGCAGACAGCTCTGCCCTCCCACTGGGCGGCCTTACAGACCCTGTCTGGCTGGCATTGGAGAGTCTTGGCCTGGCTTCAGTCCCAAGTGCCTCTTGCCTCGAGCACTCTGCTCCTGTCAGAATGACCAAACAGTACTCCCTATGCCATCTCTAAGGGTCTGTGCAGTTTCACTATGCCTGGGGTACGGCTGCCTAGCTGCTCCGTTGCAGTGCCCGTGGCTGCACTGGGGCCAGTCCCTCATGAGCCGGTAGATAAGGCTGAGGGAGTGCAGCTGCCCTTCCTTCAGCTACTGAGCCAGATGGTAGCGAGTGATGCCCTCATCCAGCTTTGGCTGTCCTGTCCCCTGCTCTTTCTCACACCTCCTTCATTCTGGCTGGAGGATGAGGTCCAGACACCCCACGCAGGCTTTTGCCCCCTCACCCGGCCATGCCCCTGCCACCTCCCTGCTGTTGTTCAATTTGCTCTTTTAGATCCATGTGCTTCTCTCTGCCCCATGGGCATCTGGTCCTCAGCCCACACTGCCCCCATTGCAGGGAGTTCTGTGTCCACTGCAGCCCACAGGGCAGGCCTCGGCTCCTGATGCTCCTCATCTCTCAAAGCCTGTGCTCCTCTTTGGACCCTTGGTCACTTCTTTTCTTGTTGTGGGACCCAATTGTCATGTGTGAATGTGGGACTCCAGAGGAGGAAAACAACTTATTCTAGGTTTTTCATCCTGCCAAGTCCAAGGCTGGGTGACCCAGTGGTCATTTGACCATCCTGCCACCTGCCACACTCATGGGCTGATGAAGTGGTCACAGCCCACAGGTGAAAAAATGGGCATGCTGTGTGCATGTCTATCAATATCTCTGCTTTACAACAAGACAAGGACGTGGCTCTTTCAGGGTTTATTTCCCACCTCTTCGTACTCGGTCAGCTATAGGCAGGTGGAACCCGCAACTAAGGGGGTCTCCCAGAGGCAACCATATCCAGAAATCCCCCTGCCTGCCAGATTGCCAGGTAACTGTGGTTTATTGTTACATCACGGATTAGGATACCCAGGACCAGGCAATTTAATAATAAGTGATTTTTTTGAAAAAGAAAAGAAAGAGAAAAAAGAAAAAAGAAAAAAGAATGTGCCTGGTACATGCCTTGCCACCCTGTTGCTTGAGTACATCCCGTAATTACCTATTTAGGGCAAACGCTGTGCACTCATTGAGGGGGCGGATCTCATGGACAGTCCAGAAATAAATGGGTGGGTCCCTGGGGAGAGTTCTAGAGGCAGGAACCAGCTCCCCTGGCACAGCCTGGGCCATTTGTATCTGCACAAGCTAAAAGTCCTAGGGACACCGTCCTCACCAGCTGGCTAGAGACCCTTTGGAAGATAGGCATGTCACCGCTGAGGCTGCCTATTGAGGGGCTTGCAGCCTCATATGGGTTCTCTGCTATATGCTGGAGCTGGGACCTCCATTCCCAGAGAGGGTATAGTGGGGAGGAACCGACTTCTCCGCATGTCCACTGTGGCCAAAGGCTGGAAAGGCTGGAGGCAAGTTGGCTGTGATGGACAGTGGCCACTACCACAGCCCCTGCCCTCAGATATATGTGGTCCCCCTCTTGCTACGAGCTTGCTGTCCCCCCGAGAGCAGAGCATAGGCACCCCAGTTGCCAGCTGGACCTGCCCTCAAGCATGGGTCCTGGCCATGGGGAGGGTGAGATCAACTCTCACTGCATCTGCCTGGCCTTTTCTTCCTGCACCTAAGCTTGGCCCCATGAGTCTACCATGGTGAGAGCCTTGATTCCTGCCCTCATGTGGCAGCCCAGACGGCCATTTGCAGTTTTCCCAACAGAGGGAGAGTGGACAGAGCACTGGGCACCAAAACAAAAACAAAAACAAAAACCCAAACTGAACTCAATTGCCACAGAGTCAAAATACTGACTCATGGCAACCCCATGCGTTACAGAGTAGAACTGTTCCATAGGGTCTTCTTGGCTGTAATCTTCACGGAAACAGATCACCAGGCCTGGGTGGGTTCAAACAGTCAACCTTTAGGTTAGTAGTTGCGTGTACTCCATTTGCGCCACCCAGGGACTCTGAGCACTGGGCAGGGGGTGGAATATTGAGATGCTGGTCCTCTGTCTACCACTGAGGCTCTAGGTGATTGAGGGTAAGTCAGGGCCCCTCTCCGGGCCTCAGTTTCCCCTACATAAAAGGAGAGCACTGGCCTGATGACTGCCTTTCCAGCTCACAGCTTTTGAGTCCTAAGATTTGGTGATGGGTTAGAGGCTGGGCTGGCCCAGGGGCTGGAGGAGGATGCTAGGTAGACCACCCTGTGATGAGCATGAAAGAGGGGCTCAGGGGCACAGAGTACCTTGTTGCTGCTCACACGGGGACTAAGCTATGGGAGAGCCACTGCAGGAAGCTACAAATGACCCAGAAAGTTGGTAATAAATCTGCAGAAAGCTGAGTGGGACAAATGGCTTTCCTGAGTGGGGTGAGCAAGGGCGAGGCTGGCTGTTTCCAGGGCACCAACCCCCTTCCTCCATCAGAGAGTGGACCAAACCTCACGGGGAAGAGCTGCAGGGGAAGAGGTTGTGGGAGGTACACAGGCCTGTGCCAGGGCCACTGAGTGCGTAGCCCTGTTTCCTTAAAAGTCTCATTAGGACAGGTGGAAAACACTTTGTCCGGCCATGTTGCGTCGCTGCTGCGTGCGGCTTGCTGAAGATTAAATTCATTATTTTAACAGGTCAATGCCTCTGACAGATCTTCATTTGTGGGAGATGAGTGTGGCTGCTGCTTTAATCCCTGTGGATTACTTGGCTCTCCCAAAAAGCGATACCAACAACTTGCAGAGACTTTAATCCCCATCACCCCTGACTGTTTACAGGGAGTAAGAACCCTGGCTGCTGGAGCCCAGAGCCGTCTAGGCTGTGCAGCAGAGGTGCGGCCATGGGCACGGGCGCAGGCAGCAGAGGGGCCAGTGGGGAACCTGCGCACCCCCTGGGTGAAGCCCACGGCCCAGCAGCCCAGAGCACCGTCCTGGCAGGGGTCTGGGCAGGAGCTGTGGTTCTGGAGAGGCCTCCTTCTTACACCAGCTGGAAGCTGGCCTCACCTCCTCCAGCCCAAAGCAGCTGTGCAGGATGGCTGGCCTGGGGTAGCAGATGGGGGTACTGGGGTGGCACTCTGAAAGCATTATCATTTTCTTTAAAGGTCTCAATAGCCCAGGAGGGAAATAGCGCAGGAGCCATGTTTATGAATGATGGGCAAGCCCTTCCTGAAGGGTACCCACAGGCAGATACTCGACTTCCAAACCCAGCTCCTCTGAGGGCTACTTTGAGATTTGCTCTGCAGACTGATTCAGACCCTTCCTGGCTCAGCTGATGTCCACAGCAGGCTCTCTGGGGGAGCTGAGCACCTCACATGGTTGCCTCCTCTGTTGGAAGGAAGCCAACCTGAGCCTGGCCCTCAACGCCCTCTCTGCTGCCTCCAGGGACCCTCACGTCCTGGCCGCTCCCTCCCTGCAGTTCTTCCTTTGATACTAACCTCGCCTCCTCTTGCCTTTGGCTCCCCTCCCCATGGAGACTTCACTCTCTTAGTCTGGGCTTCAAGGGCCCCCCTCTCTTCTCAAGGCCCTCGGTCACCTGCTCTGGCTGTCCTTCTTAGGGCCTTCCTCTGCCCTGGGCATCTCCTCTCAGTGTTGCTGCTCCCTGGGACCCGAGGGGAGGGCAAAGAGGAGGGAGAGCCCGAGGACCTCAGTTCTGCAGGGTTCTCAGTGGATGAGACAGTAGGGGCTGCAAAGATCCGCAATGCAAGGCTTTGCTTGCCTCCTGGTCTCCCAACACACACACAGCCAGACTCTACCTGGCCAGAACTCTATCAGGGAAAGCATCTAGGGGGTGCGTACTTGTGCTCAGGTGTGCTTGTGTGCCTGTGTCGTATGTGAGGCTTCGCCCACCTGAGAGCAAATTCATCCCATGTTCTGGGGGCAGTGGCTACCTGTCCAGTGAATGAGTAATTAATGGTGGATGATACAGCAATTAGCCCTAGAGCTTTCGAAAATAATGAATGAGGGTCCTGTAGATGTCAATATTTGAAAAAACTAATTTAAGGCCTATTAGCTGAAACAAATTTTAATTAAACAGGGAATAATCAGGGTGATGAGAGGAAAAGAAAAGATTTGGCTAGTGGCTGAGTTATAAAGAATGAACAGAGAGGGGAAGGAGAAGGCTGGTTTGGATTTGGAGTCTGGATTTGACCAGTCGTCATCTGGGTGACGAGCCAAGGTTGGGCAGGGAGAGGACCGGTAAAGAAGGGACGTTATACTCCTGCTCTGGGTCTTGGTCCCTTCATCTGTAAAATGAGAGCGTGGACCTCCTGGGTTGTTCTCAAGTCAACTCCCGACTGTAGGGAAAGTGGCACTGGGAGGAACCAGCTCAGCAGAGAGGTTTTTCTATGTGAGTGTATCCGCTGGGGTGTGGCTGTTCCCAGGTCTGTCTACAAGTGGCTCACTTATTAGTTGGAACAGAACACGCCATTCCAAGGAGCTTTGCCAACTTCACTACAGTTAACGGAACGCATAAGCCTTTGTAAGGACTTATTAGTTTAGTCTTCCCTAACAGTATCTCCTACAACAACAACAAAACAAAAACCTAAACCAGATGCCGTCCAGTCAGTTTCAATTCATGGCATCCCCATGTGTGCAGGTTTGAGCTGCGCTCCATAGGGCTTTCAAGCCTGTGACCTCTGGGAATCGGGTCATCAGGCCTTTCTTCCGAGGCCTCTTTGGGTGGGTTCGAACCATCAACCTTTCAGTTAGTAGTTGAGCACTTAACTGTTTGCACCACTGTATCATCTAATTCCCTAAAATCTCAGTTACGGGCATTTAAATCTACACTCAAGAAAGAAGACCTGCTGTCATTAAGGTGACAAGAGGATCTTAAAGCGACTACTAAAGAAGGTTCCAAACGTGTTTTGAGCAGTGGCAACATTGTGGGAAGGCGTGTGCCTGACTGTCCAGCTGAGCCCTATTACCTGCGGGATCCATGGTGCCTGAGACCATGCCTTACTCATTTCCCCGACATCATGTTTGAGACACGGCAGGGACTCAGCAAGTGCTTGAACTCCACTGAGCTGTTGAGGGCATAGTGGATGACTGATTCATCTGAGTACCCAGGGCCCGGAGTGGTGGCTCTCAGGAGATACATCCTTGGGGAGAAATGTGTGTGTGCCATCACCAGCCAGAGACCAGGTTTGGTGAGAATCATCAAGACATTCTTGGGGTCTGCCTCAGAGAAACCTCGTGTCATGGTGAGCGACCCCTGTTCCTGCTGTGGTCAGGAATGCCATAGTACTTTGTGCCTGCTTACTTTATAAAAGGGGCCATGGATGTTGCTGGCTACATGGGTGGTGTTTGCTCTGAAATGTTACTCTCTACTCTGCCATCTGGACAGAATGACTCCTGACAATATGCTTTTCAGGGAGAACACATTTGCTCACACTTCCCACTCCCACACTCTCCAGCCAGCCTTCTCTTGTAACATAGACCCCAGGGGTGTGCCTGTACAGAGGGAAGCCTGGGTGCTGGGAGGGAAGGTGTCTACGTGTGTCTCTGTGGTTCTGTGTGTGCTCTGTGTGCCTGTGTCTGCATGAATGTTGATGTGTGTGTCCGTATGCATTTGTGAGTGTGTGTCTGTTTGTGCTTGTGTGTGTCCATATGTGTTTTGTGCACATCTGCGTGCACCTGTGCCTCTGTGTGCCTGCGTGTCTTTGTACATGCATGTGTGTCTGCATGTGTTTTTGTGTATTTTGTGTGTGTCTGGGTGTGCGTCTGGTGAGTGTGATGTCAGCGGCCCTGGGATCTCCACGTTGCCAGTGCCACTCCACACGGTGTCTGCTGTCCTGGTAGGGCCTCAGCTCCAGCAGACATGGGCAAGAATCTCACCTCATGCCACAGGCTGATTGTTTGGTTATTTATTTATAACCCACCACATTCCAAAAATGATTTGAGGTGGATATCTTGGTTAGCCTGGGGCTCCCCTTTGGCCATGCAAGGAGGTGCTCCTCTTAGGCTTATTTGAGGAATCCTGAACAACCTCCACCTCCTCTTTGGACACAGCCTCTGTTGAAGAAGTCATACTGAACTTCATCCTTCTCTCGCCCTGATTCCCTCCTGCCTCTTCATTTAGCTGACTCCCACCCCTGCCCAGCCCCTCTCTGCCTCCAGACTCTGCAACCACAGTCCAGGCCAGCTGGGTCCTTCCTCTGACCGTGTCCTGTGAGGTTCAGCTCAGGTCCCTCCTCCTTCAGGATCTCTCCCTCGGGACTGTGGGACTCTCACTTCCCACTCCCTCCGGGCCACCATCCTTGCTGCAGGGAGTAACATTGACTCTGCACCCTGCCCTCACCCATCCAAGCCTCACTTGTGCTTACTTTGTGGGCTAGAATCACATGGCTCCTGCCCAGTCCCCTCCCCCACCTTTGCAGCTGAGCAGGGCTGGGGGCCCCAAGCACTCCATCAATGCTGCTGGAATTGAAAGTTGCATAATAACCTGGGGCCCCTTGGAAACTTTTCATCTCAACACGAAGACTGATTAAATAGCAACAAAAATAAATTATGTATACACAGAGTTGTAAAAGCACCCAGAGACCTGAGACTTGGGGTCTGGGCCTCATATAAATGCAAATACTGCAATAGCATTGCAGAGGGTCCCCTACCCCCACCAACCTCAGGGCGGGGACGTTTGGAGCCTGCAAAGACAGTATGTCGGTGTGTGTCAGTGTGTCGCACTACAACAAGCTCAAGCCTGCTAGGGCTTTAAACAAAACCTAAAGCCAAGCATGAAACACAACCCTGTGCAGGAACTGACCTGAGATAACTGGTTTAGGGCCTAGTTTGCAAACAAAAGGATGCAGTTTGTGCATCTAGAATCTGCTAGAATCCGTGCTTCTGGGCTGGGGAAGAACTCCCGGGGTGGTAGGGTGGAGAGATAGGGCAGCACTGAGCAGGCGTCAAGGGGCTGTTTTCCTGCCTTCACAGTACCTCCAGGAGCTGTGAGGCATCCCCTCCTGGCCCGTCTCCTCCTGGTAGATAAAGGGGTGGTCTGTCAGGCCCCCTCTAGACCTCCACAGCCAGGGGTGAACGAAAGTGCAACCCCCACTGGGTGCCCTGCCCATGCTGTTCCTCTTGGGCTCAGCCTGCATAGCCCCTTCCACAGGGACACCCCCCTGTAGGTGTCCCGCCCATTCTGCCCCTTAAGGGGGCTGCCCTCCCAGCCCCTGCCCCAGCGGAAGTGTTTGGCAGCTTCTCCTCACTCTGCGGGACCTTGGCAGGGTGCTCACATTAGCAGCTCTCACTTGGACTGAAGCTGGGAGCAGGAGCTTTTTATAGCTGCAGGTGTCTCTGGGTGAGGCTCCTCCCTCCACACACCCTTCCTGTACCAGCTTCCTCCTTCCACCCTAGCTCAGGAGAACAAGTCCCTGGGATCAGCTACTGTAGGCCTATGGAGCTGGATCTGGCATGGGTCTTCGGAGGAGTTAAGGGGGTATGGGGAGGAAAGGACTCCAGAGTTCACTCTGGTTGGGGTGTCACTGTCAAGCTGGGTTGCATGGATGGGAAAGGGCCATGTGCCCTCCCAGCTCCCCTCTGACAGCTCCGTTCCTGACTGCCTTATTTATCACCTGCCTACTTCCTTCCCTGGCATACAGTAGGTATCCGATTAAAACTGGCCAATTGATTGATTAAAAATCATTAAACTGAGAACGAATGCTTCTTCTCCTGGCGGGCTTTTCACTCCCACCTTATTTTTGTATTCTTGTTCTATTTTGCAGCCACTTTCTCTTCCTTAAGTTATTCGAACCCTTAGTAAACTACAGTGACTGTAATAAGATTATTAAACTTCCCTGACAGGTGAGCATAGCGCTTTGTACTTTTCCAAGTGCCATCTTAGTAATTCTCTCATCTCATTTTCCTAACATATCTGCAAGGCTGTCTGGGCAGCTACCATCATGTCCAGTCTACAGATGAGGAAACCGGGGTCCTGCAAGATAGATGGCTTGTCCACACTCACATAATTAGGCCTCTTGAGTCCTGGACTTTCTGTAAAAGCATGAAATGGGTCACCCCTATTTTCCACTGATGGCAGAGAATGAGGAGCATGAAGGATGCCTGTCTATTGCTGTCTTTGGGACGGGTCCTGGATGAGAGGCTATGAGGCTGGGAGGCCAGGTAGCTTAACCTACTGCACCTTGGGTCCCGTTCCCACTATGCCCTCAACCACCAGTCTGAGTGAGGATTAGCCAGCACAGCCAACTGTGTCCCTTAGGCAGGCCTCCCCTTCTCATCTGGACAACAGATTGGGGGACTGTTGTGAGGGTCACCTGAGCATGGCGGGGGTGGGGGTACAGGCTCCAGAACCTGCCCTGACCGGCCCTACCCAGGAGAGTCTTCCCCCACCCTTTGCACATCCCACCTGGGCCCAGAAATAGGGCACTTGTTTGAAAAGACCAAATAAGAGAACAATCAATAAGAGAAATCACGACAGGTTACACTTTCCCCTAACTTTTGAAATAACAACAAAGGGCAAATCCCAACAGCAGAGTGACTGGGAAGAGCTGGAAGATGCTAAGCAAGCATGTTTAAAATGAAAAAACAAGGAAGTATAAAACATATTCTCACTCACACTGTTTAGTGAAAATGTCTGAACAAAGGACCTCACAATGTGTCCATGTCGTATCAGAGAACCAGATGTCCACTGGTGTGTCAGGGTTGCTGCATTATTAAAGTGAGGGATCTGGGTGACTCCTGGAATGTCCTACCTCCCAAAACAGCCCCCAGGATCCATGCATGTGTACTGCTGCCTTCTCAGTGAAGCCCCATGGAGAGAAATTTCCTCTGCGCTCTCGGAGGCGTGATCAGAGGCTTACACTGTTTTATACCCTGCTCAACATTCTCCTCTTTGAGGAAACCTTTTGGGACTGACCCCATTCCTCTAATGATTTCCTTACTATGTGTTCCCAGCACTTTCATACTCTATATTTTCTGCCCTTTTGATTTGCTCCTGCTAGACGTGAGCTTGGAAGTACTGCTGAGTTTCTAATGACAGTCTCCTGTCTCGGTCCAGAGTATGCAAAATACAGATGCCCTATTGTCACACACAAGTGTGTGACACATTTCCAACACTACAAGACCAATTAATGTTGACCTGAATGAACCACCTGTTGGAGATAAGGAGTGATGTGAACTGTGGTTGAGGTGTGCCCTGAGTAGGGTGCAGCCTAGCTCCACCTCCATGTTCAAGGCCTCCACACTGATCTCCACTCCCCTGAGCAGTAACTGTACTCCCAGGCATGTGAGAACAGGAAGGAGATTTATAGATCATCTAGGCCCACCCCTTCTTTCTGCAGGTGAGGAGACCAAGGTCCTGCCTAGGGAAGGAGCACTCCAGGCCACTCAACAGCTGGAGGTGGCACGGGAACAAGAACCAGGCATTGTGGTGTGCAGTCCCCTGCTCTTGCCAATACAATGCAGCAGTTGATGTGTTGGGGGTGATTATTTTTCCATTGTACATTTGTCTGGCCCCCAACTAGACCAAATGCTGCTGAGAACAAGGATCATATCTTAAGCTCTGTCTGTGACACAGTTCAGAGCACACAATAAGCAAATAATAGGAATTGATTCAGTGGCAACTGGTTTGGTTTTTTTTTTTTTTTGGTTTGATATAAAAACTGTTTTTGTTTGAACCTTTGTGTTTGGAAATTATCTCAAAATGGCATGTTGTAGCCATGACTAACTTTCTCTTGAAGTATCTTTAGGCATTAGCCAACAATGGGATGGGCAACCTCGTGAATGGGGAGTTCCCTGCAAGGTGAGTGCAAGCAAAGACTGGGCAACAATTGGTGAGAAACGCTGGGGAGAAGATTCCTACAGTGGGAACGAAGATGGACCAGATGATGTCTAAGCTTCATTCTCTCTAAAAGTTTATGATCCTGCAACTCTGAGAATGAAAGAAGAGACAAAGAAGTAGACTGGGTGGCAGATGTCTGGAGTCTCTGGAAGACGGCTTGCTTTGTTGAAATGAATCTTTGTAATTGGCTAGCTCCTTCAGGATTTGAAATCCCTGCAAGAGGCAAATTTTGGAAGTTTTTGAGTAGAGAAATCTTAGTTGAGCACTCACTACACATAAGGCACTCTATGCTAGGTGCCAAGGAAAGACCAAGAAAAATAAGGCATGGTGTCTGACTTCAATGAGCTTATAGTTTTGTCAGGGAGAAGGAAAGCTGCACATAAAATCTGAAACATAAGCCATAAAAAGTAAATTAATAATACAAGAGTTAAAAAATAGTTTAGAATAAAAGAGAAGGTGAAGTTTCAAGGCCATACATGATTAGTTGCCAAGTGAGGGGTGTAGACAACAAGGCCTTGGGTTACTTTGCGGAGGAAGCACCCACGTGAGACTACAGGGCTCACAGAAAGCCCTGGAGGCTGGTTCCCGGTATTTGCAGACTATTAACTGCAGTTGTGACAACTGAGATTTGACTTCCAAGGACCATCCGGCAGAACTCACTGATCGTCCTGAAGCCTGGAATTAATCTAGCCGTTCATCTGGGGGGCGGGGGGCTGTCACTAATCCCCTTTGTGTGTGCGTGTGTCTTCTATGGCTCCTATCTCCATGGCAGAAGCTGACAGAACAGGGAGCTCTCCCACGGTCCTCCGTGCCCTTCCCACCCCTGGGAATGAAGTCAGCTTCCTCATGACACCAGGAGGGCTAGAGCGGGCCTGAGGGGAATACTGGCGCCTCCCCTCCCCAGTAAGTTGCAGAACCAGGAGCCTGGACCTTTCGGGGACTGCATGGTGGTTGGAGTTGCAGGAGCTGGTCTGTTGGTGCCAAGATAGTGCAGCTGCAATGAATAAACACCTTGCACTGCTAGTCTGCCCCATGGCCCTCCCAAGGGAAGGAGTGGAGGGGAGATTCCCCTTTTCCCCAGGTCTCTCCAGGTCCTGATTTGGAATGCTGCCCCTAAGTCTACCCTCCCCAGTCTCCTTCTTTTCCCAGTCCAATCCTGAGATGGGAAAATGGCGACCATGGTCCTTTGCTGCTTCTGGTCTTCTCTGTGGGAGAATGGCAGCTGGAGGGTTGGAGGGAGCTTCAGATCTTCTGCCCAATCCCTCCAAAGCCCTGGGGTTGGGGGAGCAGAATGGCAAGTCCCCAGGAGGCAGAGCTCCAGGGGCAGGTAGTGAGGGTCTGCAGCACGCCCTGGCCTCCTCATACCCTTTCCCTTCTCTCCAGCCCCTGGCTGGACTCCCCTCGTCTCTCCCTCGAGGCTGGGGCAGGGGCTTCCCCTCACCACCTCCCACATCTTAGCACTCTGACCCTTAGCATCCTGGCCTGGCTTGAGCAAACCCTCTTTTTAGCTTAGCTGAGACAAGGTGGAATTTTTCCAGCTGAATTTCCCAGGTAACCAAGAGAAGAATGTGAGCATCCAGAAGCTATGAGACCACATATCTCAAAGGGCGACCAGGGTCGTTCGCTTGGCTGATGGGTTACCAGCCCACAGGCCCATTCCAGGCCTGGCTAGTATGTGTGTATGTTTGTGTAAGTGGTGCTTCTGGCTCGTTGGGTGTGTCTGGCACCATCACCACTCTAGTGTCTTCGGTTCTAGTCTGGGTCTGGGGTGAGATCAGGAGACACAATCCCCCAGTTGCCCTTTCTGAGCCCCAACTATCCCACCCCTTGCCCCCATTCTGCAGCTAGCAGGTGCTCCTTATGCATCTCCTAACCTTAGCTTCCTTGCTCTCCAGCCCCAGACACCAGCTTGGCTTGGCCACTAATTGTTTCTCTTTTGTCTTAGGAAGGTCTCCCATTCTCAGTTTTCTTTGCAGAGCTGACTGAGACAATTGACAGGTTTGAACTTAACAAATGATCAAGCTCTTCTCAGCTCAGGATCTCAGCAACACCCACTTCCCTAGGTTTTCTGTGATGATTCATCATTCAGGTGCTTCCACCCTGCCCCCACCTCATCACACACCTACCAAGTCACAGGCTCCAGCCGCTCAGAGAAGAGGGGTCATGCCCTTTCAGTTTGCCCTCAACTGACATTCCCGGTCCCCAGAACTAGCCTATCCTAGGGTATTCTTCAGAGGGGCAGGCCCAGAAGGATCCCCAATTTCCCAGCAGAGTCCTGCCTAACACCTGAGAGAGCCTGCAGAAAGGGGGTGCCTCGTAGAATGGCATGTATGGAATGGAGGGATATGAGGAAACAGCCAGGTCTGGCAGGGGGTGGTGGGGCCAGTGGGTGGCTGGCTGGTGCTCTAGGACCCACCCTCCCCCAGGCAGGCCCACTTGCCTCTCTGCTCACCTCTTGCGTGGGCTGGGTGGGGTGGAATGGGCGGAGGCGGAGGCTGCAGGAGCGACTTCACATCTTTGTTGCTGTAGCTGCTGGGCTCAAAATAGTCCTCTCTGGGGCAGGCTGGCTCAGGGTGTGAAAAGCTCCTCTCCTGGGGAGCAGGCAGGAATGAGCCAGGGAGAAAAATTAACTACAAGCCTGACGCTTGTGTGCTTAACTGAAGAAAGCAAGTGTCAACTCTCCAACCCTCCTCACAGCCAAGTTTTTTATGCCATAGACATGGATCTTATCTGGAGCAGCTCACTGCTCAGGCAGGTACCATTTCCTGAGGGCTTCCAGCCTGCACGTGGAGGGGGAGGTGGTGGGGCGCTGTGCTAAAAACTCCACATCTTGTAGGCTCTAGCCCTCCAGCAACCCTGGAGAGGGTGGTATCACCTCCATTTTACAGATGTGGACACTGAGGCTCAGATGAGTGAAATAGGCTGCCTGAGGTCACACAGAGAGTAAGTGTGGGGTCGAGTAGCAGGACTGTCTGACCTCAGCCCCTTAGGGAACATTCAGTTATCCTCATTTGATTGGTGGGGTCCCTGAGTCCCCAACAAACAGCCCAGGCTACAAAGGGTCTCAGCTTTCTCACATTTGAGGCTCCTGCCTGCTGGATGCAAAAAAAACAACATGCTCCTAGGCACCAGGAGGTACAAGCCCACCCATTCCCAGGCCCTGAGGAATGGTCAGGAATGGAGGGCGTTTCTTCCCTGCCTGCCCTGGGGCCTGGCATCTAACGACAGCATCAGTGTGATCACAGTAACTTTGTCTATTCCCAGCACGATTCCAGCCTTCATTTCCACCCGAAAGTACACCAGATAATTAAGTCTCTCTCAGGCCTCCTCAGTATAATGCAGATTAATTTATTATTTAAATCCAAATGGAATATTAGCTCATTGTCTTAATAGTTCTGATAAATGCTTGGGAAGGGCACAGGATGGAAATCCTCCCACCCACCCCTTCTCCAGTCAGGATGGAAAGAACCCATGGGCCTGGAGAGCAGCTGAGGGGGTGGGGCATGCAGTGGGGCTGAAGGCCAGGCACGAGGACATGGGGAGCTCAAGTAGCTGCGAGTGTCCCCACCTTGGTTCCCTGGACGCAGACCTCCATCCAGCTTCTTGAGGCCCTACCCCGTGCCCTTCCTCACCCTACTTTGAACCCAAGAAAGAAAGAAGAAGGGAGGAGGCAGGATGAGGAGGGGGCAGAAACCAGAAAGCAGTTTCCCAAGTTCAAGGCTGCCCAGTGACCCTTCCTGCTGTGCCCTCTGCTGGTGGGGACAAGGTGAGGGGGCTGGGCAAGCTTTGGAGAGTCCACAGATGATGTGGCCTGAGGTGGGGAGAAACGTCTGAGGTGTCAGTCTGCCCTTCTCAAAAATGATTCTGGGGATAAGGACATCTTAAATGATCCAAGAAGCCCTTTGAGTGGGTTAGTTGGGGAAGAAGGAAGGTCCCTTGGTTGTCAGCTAGACCCTAGAGGCATGGGAGGTGCCAAGTGTCTTGGCTTCACCAACATATCCCTTATGCACCTCTGCTTCATCTTGTTCCCGTGTGGTCCAAGGTAAGGCCTAAGAGCAGCCACCTCCTCCTGTCTTACATACCTCTTCTCCCCAGGTAAGCAGTCCTTGCTGCTTCTGTTTCCCGGCACAGATGTCCTCTCAGCTTCCTGATCTCCATAGGCAGTGAAATAACAATAGCCTTAATATTAAAAGTAGAACACAGATGTGGGAAGGGACCTGCAGGCCTTCCAGCCAAATGGCCCAGTTTACACATGTGGAGACCGAGGCCTGAGAGGTAACGCCATTTACTCTGGGTACAGAGTGGGCGGGCTGCAGAATGAGTGACGTGCTGACGTTTCAGGTGTCAGTGTCATCCACTGACACATGGACTGTGTCTACTGTGAGTATTTGGCAAGGAGGGCTGGGGGGTACAGAGATGACTGTGACGTGCCCAGGTGCTGACAGAGTGGAAGGAATCTCTTCACAGATACAATCGATGCATCCCAAGCAGCCGCCCTGACAGACGAGGAAACCAAGCCCCCCCCCCCGCCACCCCCGCCCCTGCAAGGCCAAGGCTGTGCAGATGGGCAGAGGGGAGGGACCAGCAATCAAGTTCCCAGTGCCGTGTATCCCCGCCGTGTCTGAAGCTTCCCTGGCTACATTCTAACCTGGGAACTGTGGGTTCAGGGTCCTGTTTCCCTTGTTGTCCCCCAGGCCTGGAGCCAGGCAGGAGCCCTTGGCACAGAAGGTGCTGAATTCCACCTGGAAAAATATATGGGACACACCGTGTGGCTGTGGTTTCTTCACACCATTCCATCATACAGCTGGCAATTAATTTCTCCTATAAATGAAACACCTTTCATATCACTTTATCTGGAGAGCTTGAATTGACAGCAGCGGGTGTAATTTATACATACTTTTTACCCATCTGTTAGCATTCAGGCTTCAGGCTGCTTGCATTTTTTCTTCAATTCTCTCCCCAAATTGAACGGATTAGGTTAGGATTAGGTGAGTGTTTTAACCAGATATTCAGAAGATGGATGGCGCCGTTTCCAGACGGTGAATGCCCGAGGGAGGCCCTCGCACAATGTGGCCAGGTGGGGCTCAGTGATCTGGGAAATTGCCTCCACTTGAGGCCCAGCAGCCACTTCGGTGGGATTCGAGAGCTGCCAAGGGCCTCAGGGACTCTGCCGGCCTGCCCCTCACTTTACAGACAAGAAAACTGAAGCTCTCAGGAGCAAGTGGCCTTGTGCAAGGTGGCAAAGCTGGCCAGAGGCAGAGCAGAGCTAGCCCTGAGGCTTGCTGCCATGAGCACTGTGGTGAGAGTAACTCACTTTGGCCCTGAGACCAGCCAAGGGGACATGGATGGGACCTGGAAGTACTTGGCTGGTTGGGGACAGTTTCTTCTGCTCCCTGGTCTCCATGGCAGTAGGGTTTGGTTATACACTGCAGGCAGGGTTAAAGTAGGGCAATTTCTGGTGGCCTTTTACTGACCATATGTGTCTGTGTGTAGACAGTGGCCGGGAGCCCACGAAGGCTGTGCCAATCCTCCTGTGAATATCTGTCCAAGTACCAGCATCCAAGAGTCCTGATTCTCTCTGGAGTTGTACGCCACCTTCTTCCAAGGAGTCGTGTCTTCCTGTCCATTACAAGCGCCTTGGGGCTACGGCCATGTTGGACTCCTTGGAGACCTCCACACCTGGCCCAGCCCATATTCATAGGTTTTTCTGGGCAGCTCTCTCCCATTAACCTCCTCTCCCACCCCCACCCCCATCGCTGGAGCTCAGAAGTAGGATAAAAATGGAGCCCTTCAGGCTGGAAAGAGGGCAGGTCATCTTGGCCAAGATGTGGCATTGGGGAGAGGGAGTCTATGTCTGTCTTCGCATGTTATCGGGCAAGCATTTGTCTCCAAGATCCCTAAATCTCAAGATTTAGTGACCCATTCATTCGTACATTCGTTCAGCACCGTATATTAAGTGCGTACTGTGTGCACAACTCTATTAGGTTCCCAGGATGTAGAATGTACATTACAGGGTCCTGGCCTCGGAGGTCATGCAGATCTGTGACCCTAGGAGTGGCTCACCTGCTGCCACTCAAGGCCACAGCAAGGTGTCCATTACCACTGCCTCTTTCGCCACCTCCCTCTTGCCTAGTCTGGACTCTGGAGTCATTAGTGGCACGACTCTGTTAGAACCAGTAAGATGGTTTTGTATTAATGCAGAGGCCTGAGGAGATTTGGCCATTAAATGTTACATTAGACCCAAGGTGTCCTGTACACGCTCCTGGTGGAGTTTTGCAGGCAGCCTTGGTTGGGGGGCCTTGAGGAGGGGGAACGTGCTGTAACTAACAACCAGGTGGGGAGGAGGGGACGCTGGGCTGCACTCTCCCCCTGGAGCTCCGAGGACATCCTAGACAACTACTGATGAAGGGCAGGCATGTCCTTGCCTCCCACTCAGCCCTACGAGTCCTCACTGCCCATGGCTGGGTGCCCAGTTTGTCCCGGGCCCAGTGGGGCAGCAACCACAGCTCACCTCTCGCTTCCCACGGCAGCCCTGCTCTCACTTCTCCTGCCGTCTGAGGAGCCCTTCCTCCTTGTCAGAACAGATGTCCTGAGTTTTAGCTCCAAAAATATAATTACGGGAGCGATGGGAAAGACAGAGGAGATGCCGTTTCCCTGCCATGGAGGAGGTGAGACCCGCAGGGAATAATTAGCGAGTGGCACTGGCTCAATTTAAAATACAACTAACTGTATCCTAAGAGGCAGGTGATTACTGCTGTGAGTGGCTGGGAGGTGAGAGATACAGTACTTATTGGGTGAAGTCATCTGGTCTTCCTGTTGTCCTATCTAACTACTCACCCACCCACCTAAGTACTCACCCACCTACTCACCTACCCATCCACATAACCAGTCACCTGCCTCACACCCATCTAAATGCCCCCCCATCTAACTACCCAGACACCTAATTACCCACCCACCTAACTAGCCCACTTATCCTTCACAGACCTTGGGTAAACCATGCACTCTCTAGACCCTGGTTTTCCTATTGCAAATGGAAATAAGAATTCACCCCGATCTCCTTCTGAGCTTGTTTAAAGAATCTGATGGACCTGAAAATGATTTTTAAACTAGTACGAAGACTACAAGTACTCAATGATAGATGTATTATTATTGTCAACATTGCTGCCACCATGACCATGTTTGCCACTGCTGGTATCTAAGCCCTTCTTCCTGACCTGAGCTTATTTTCATAGTAGTTAAGAGCTTGGCTGCTAAGCAAAAAATTGGCAGTTCAAATCCACCAGCCATTCCTTGGAAACCCTATGGGGCGGTTCTACTCTGTCCTGTAGGGTTGCTATGAGTTGGAATCCACTCAAGGGCAAGGGTTTTTTTGTTTTGTTTTCCTCCTCCCTGGGACCTGTGACTGGGCACACACAGGCACTGAAGGGAAGGCATGGGGTTTGTTCTCAAGTGTCTCCTCCCAGACCTGGAGGGTGGGGCAGATGCTGGAGGAAGCTCCACCCACCCAGCTCCTCTATCCCCTTTCCTGGTGGTTTCAGGAACTCTAGCTAGGAGCTGACTCCTCCTTTCCTTCCAGAACAAGGTGGGGGGTGGGGGGGGGGGACGGATGGACTGGGGAGCAGGCCTGTGGAGGCCCTAAGTGCATTAACGGGTGGGTTGGTTGCAGAGAGACCGCAGACAGATGTGGATGTGTTTGTGTTTTCCAATGTCAATGCTTCAGAACCAGAAAAACAAACTGGGAGCTTCAGAAAAAAAAAAAGGAGGAGGTTAATTGTTCGGATGGGAAGATATTATTTACAGTAATGGGGCAATTAGGAAGGAGGGGGTAGACTGCGCCATGGTGGTTTGGCCAGGGGAGCCCAGTCCAGTCTGGGGATGGATCCAGTCGCAGCCAGGAAGCCCATTATCCTGAGCTAGGCCATCGTCTTGTGGTCACCCTCTATCACAGAAGGTCATCCTCTTTTGGGGAAGGTGCACATGAAACAGGTGAATTCGCCAGGCTGAATTTACCTATTGAGCCAGATCATCTCCCCATCCACCACTGGCCAGGGAATTAGGGAGCCTTCTACTCTTTCAAACCCATTTCAACCCCCCTCAGGAAGCCCTCCTGACTACTGCAACCCACTCTCATTTCTCTTTCCTCTGAGTTTCCCTGGATCTCCAAGTCTGAACCAAAAAGACCCTTGACCCCACAGTACCAGTGTCTTCTATCTGGGGCTCCTTTTCCAGGCTCCCCACTAATGTCTGTTACAGGTTTGACATGCTGTGAGCCCAGCCAGGTTTGTGAAGGAAGAATGAATTACACAGGGGCTTTGGGGACATGAATGGAAAGGGGACAAGGGAGGGACAAAACTCAGCAACAGGCCATCTGAGGGAATATATTTAAAAATGACCAGCATGGCCTCTATGGGGCCCAGTGCCTCCAGCCCCGCATTCTTCTGCCTGCCTGCTGGGTCTTGTCATAAAGAAATAAAGATGGCAGTCGAGAACCTGCACTCAGCGTGCACTAAACTCTTAGATCTCAGACTGACTCTGGCGAGCCATCAAGAATACTTAAAACAAAAAACAAAAAACCCGTAAATCTCAGGAAAAAAAAGTCATCTTCCCTTTGAAGCAGAAAATGGCCCATTTGCAAATTAAAGGCTGGGTGGGTCAAGAGACCCTTAAGAAGAGCTCAGGGTGTCAATACCCTGGGAAGGGAGGGCGTGTGGTGGTTGGGGTGAGGGTCATCCATGTGCCACAATGCTGCTGAAAGGAGCTTGACCCAAGCAGCACGGTGAGCCCGAGAGACTGCCGATGACTCTGGGGAAAACAGTACCAGGCGCATGCTGCTTTCAGTCACCAGGGCGCGTGTTCAAATCCAAGGAACAGATCGTGCTGTGCTTCTCCGGACATTTGTTAACCGGTGGCTGGGCAGCCAGCAGCACAGACTGCGGAGGGCTGTCTTAGTGCTCAAGCCAGAAGCCCGCCCGGAAAGCACAGGACGTCTTCCTGGTCGCCATGAACTCAGAACCCGCCAGGGAATGCGGAGCAGGCGTCTGTAGTCTCTCCCTCTCTACTCTCTAAATGCTCCCCCTTTTCCTGCATGGCAACTGCTAACAGCAACACTGCCCTCTCCGTACCTCCACATGCTGGGTTACGTTGACACCCAATCAGTCCTTCCTGCTTCCCTCAGCTTCCAAAATTTTCCCCTACTTCTCCAGCACCCAGCGTCCTTGCCTCTAAGGCATCTGTGGTCATACGCAGTTTGGGGTACTTGTGCTTCCAGGGCGGAACTCTGATTTTCCCAACTGCAGGCTTCTAGGAGGCGAGTGAGAGCGTCTGGTTTCCTCAGAGGGCACTGTGCTCCCTGTGCGTCCCTTAGAGGCCTGGCCGGATTAGCGAGGCTCCCCTTCCTGCAGATTAGAACCTCGCAGTGGGCAAAGCCCTTGCCTGTCTCGGCCTCCTGGGAGTTGTTTTCTCTTCTTCTTTTGCTTACAGAAGTAGAGGAGGGAAAGACCAGAGCCCTCACGTTGCTTACAGAAGCGCAAAGCAGGCCTGGGGTTCACAAAACAGGTAGAGGAGGGTCTCCCAACTGCATCCCCGCCCTGCCTGCACCCCACCCTGATTTGGGCACACTGCCTGTGTACAAAGGCTCTGGACTGGCAGAGTCTCCCATGACCTGATGAAGGGTTTGGGGGAGCCCTCCAAATATGTATGAGAGGGGTGGACCCACGATCTCTCAAAGCAGGAGGAGGCATTAATCCCTGGAACAGCTGGAAGGAGACTGCGCACTGTGTCCCTGGAGGCCTTCCGGAAGATGGCCAAGGCTCCTCGCTCCCAGTCTTCATGGGTGTGGGAGAGTGGAGCATAGACCCCCAATGCCCAGTTCCCTCTTCCTCTCCACATGTTGGGGGTCCTCTGACTTGGAGTTCTGAGCCTCATACTGCATTCACAAGTTCAATCTCTTTTGGGTCCAATTCATTCAACCTTCATTCGCCAGCTATTTACTGGAGACCGACCACTATATGCCCACCAAGCTGTGGATTCAATAAATCTTCACTGTGCATGTTCTGCGTGCCTAGCCTTAAATTGGACGCAAAAATTTAAAGGTTTGTATAACTGATTAGGAAACCCTGGTGGTGTAGTGGTTAAGTGCTACGGCTATTAACCAAAGGGTCAGCAGTTCGAATCTGCCAGGCGCTCCTTGGAAACTCTATGGGGCAGTTCTACTCTGTCCTATAGGGTCGCTATGAGTCAGAATCGACTTGATGGCACTGTTTTTTTTTTTTTTTTTTTTTTAATAACTGATTAAGGAGCCCTGGTGGAAAAGTGGTTAAGAGTTGGGCTGCTAATTGATTATAAGCCTACAATACATACTTGTGTGTATCCAAGAGAGTCTTTTTACAATTTGTGATGCCTGCCCTTGAATCTCTGCTCTGTCACTTCCTGGCTGTGTGATCTGGGACTAGTTACTTTATCTCCCTCTGCCTCAGTGTCCTCATTTGAGGACCTCCTTTCTCAGGTCTCAGTGACAATTAAAACAAGTTAACCTATTAAACGTGCTCAGGCCAGAACCTATTGTTATTTTCCAAGTGCCTAGTGCCTAATATGTGTGAGACCCTGGGTGAGATGCTGAGCCATCCTCCTTGACCCCACGGTGCTTACTCTTCATCCAGTGCCCACACACCTGTACAGATGCCCAGTGTGGCAGGGGCAGGACCCTCAGTTATGGTGCTTCTGAACCACAGCTCAGGAGACCAGAGCCCAGACAGGCCAGTAGACACTGTGGACTGTCAGTCAGGAGCTGCTGCTGGAAGGTTTGATGGACTCCTGAGAGAGGCCACCATTGGAGGAGGCAGAGGGTACTGTCTGCGAGTCCTTCAGGGCGCTGGAGTCCGTTTATGGCGAGGTCACTTATGAATATTAAATTCTTTGCTCCAGGTTCCAAAGATTCCCTCTGCCCTGCTCTACCCAAAAGCCAAGGTTACAGCTGTAATAAACAAAGCTGCCCTTCTCCAGGAGAAACATGCTTCCTAGTGCTCTCTCTCTCACGTACACACACACACACACGCTCTCACAAACATATGCTGTCTCACACACGCTCACACATACACTCTTACAAACACGTACTCTCACACACACTCTGTCACACACACTGTCTCTCACACACATTCTCTCACACACACTCACAAACACATACACTCTCACAAACATACATTCTCTCTCACACACACTAACAAACACACTCTCTCACACACACTCTCACATTCTCTCACACACACTCAGACACACACTCTCACACACACTCACAGACACACACTTTCTCACACACTCTCACAAACACATACATTCTCTCTCACACACACACTCTCTCTCTCACATACACACATGCGCATGTGGTGTAGCATCAGAGGAGAAAGATTTGAGGTGATCAGAGAAGTGCAGGTGGTGGGCTGCAAGAGTAGCTCCACACCCCTGGCTTCTTGGGGGAACTGGGGGCTGCTTCTCTGCCCTGTCCACGACCAGCACTTAGCTCACAGCCCCACAGGCTCTGGATAGGGCCTTCCAGGTGGTCCCACTCACTTCTGCCTCCCCTTTCTTCCCTTTCTAAGCTAGGTTCTGCGAGACACTACGTATGGCTAAAAAATAAAGGGAGCTTCCAGGAGAGGGTGCTGTTGGAACATCGTGTGTGTGTGAGACGCGGCTGGCTCCTTAGATTTGAGGGCCTGCGGTGGGGCACAGCACACTGCGAGTCTGGCTTCAGGTGCAGAGAGGGACCTGCGCCAGCCTTGTCACATCGGAGGGGGGGCATGTAATTATAACTTTGGTGCATTTGTTAAAAATGCAGTAAGTCTGAGGACAGGAGCCAGGAACCTGCCTTTTCACCAGCTCTTCCAGTTGACTCTGAAGTGGGTGGCCTACAGAGGCCAGGTTGAGAAAGGGTGGGTGAGAGACTAGGACAGCACATGCTCCCAGCCCTACCTCCCCTCATTGCGCCCTGAGACTGAGGGCCCAGAGGGGCTGGGGAGGGGGGCAGTCTGAGCCCTTGCTGGCTGTTCTGCCTCAGTGAGCACTGTCATGGAGCTTGCTTTCTCCATTCAGGTCAGAAAAGGTTTATAGGTGTTTCCAGAGGCTGGGCCCCTGAAGAGAGTTTGGGGCCTCCTGAGGTTAGGGTCTGGGGTCTGGCAGCTATAATGTTGACATCCAAATGTGTGTGTGTAACTCAATCCTGTCACCTCATGGAGTGGTGCTGCCACCAGACAGCTCGGGCCTGAGGAACAAGGACACAATGATTAAGATGATTAAGCAAAGGAGAGGGCTGGTGGAGGTGGGGAGCAGGGCGAGAGAGGCATGCACACAGAGGGTGCCACTGGTGACAGACATAGGGAGACGGAGGGAGACAGAGAGAGTGGCAGAGGGGCAGGAAGATGGGGAAGAGGAAAGACCCACAGACAAGAACATGGAAAGAAGGGAACTAGGGAGAAAGGGGAGGGACAACTCTGATTCATTTTGTATCTCCCACAGAGCACCCCCCTTCCCAACAACTGAAAGAGAATATTTGCTGAAGAGAATGAGCAGACAGGGATGCCTGGAAGCTTTAAATTATCTGTTTGTCTCCCTATCTCTCTATGTCTTTCCAGCACCACCACCATCACCATTCTCTTCCTCACTATTATTTTCTGCCCCTCAAGTGTCTACTACATGTCAGGCACTGCGTGTGGTTAAGCCCTCGGCTGCTAACCCAAAGGTCGGCAGTTTGAACCCACCAGCTGCTCTACGGGAAAAAGATGTGGCAGTCTGCTTCCGTAAAGATTACAGCTTTTGAAACCCTAGGGGGCTGTCCTACTCTGTCCTATAGGGTCACTATGAGTTGGAATTGACTCAATGGCAATGGGATTGGTTTTGGTTTGGTTGGTAACAACCCTTCCAGGCAGGTATTAATACTCCACTTCATAGAAAGAGAAACAGGCTCAGAAAGGTGAGAACTAGGACTCTGCTATGACTATTTGGCGCCATCTTCCTTTTTTTTCCCCCTAGGGCTTGCTGCCACAGCTCCAGAGAAGATTCTAAACATTGAAGGTTTTTTTTAGCAGGAAGAGACCAGCGTGGGTGGTGAGGCTCTGTCCAGGTGGGCTGAGACTAGGGTGTGCTGTGTGTGTGTCTGTGTGCATGATGAGGACAGGGCTGGGGACAGTACAAATACTACAGCCATCCCTTGCACTGTGAACTTCAGCATCCATATGCAGGAACCTAATTAATCTGGAGAGCAAGGATATTATAAGCCAGGGGCTCCCTAGGCAAGGGAGCAGGTCGGATGGGTTAGATAGTTCTTATCTACTTCTCCTTGCACAGCTCCAGGCTGGAGGGGCCGTGCCTGGGTGACTGATGCCACCCCCCGCCAGGGTCTTTACCTAGGGGGATATGGGCGAGGAGTCAGTCCAAGCTGAGAGCCCATGGGGGTGCTGGCAGTTGCAACTGGAAACAGAAGGCCTCTCACTGCTCCCAAATACAGGTTATGTGTACCTGCTTCCAGCATTCCTGTGTAAGGGAAATAGGGAAGGCTTGTCATACTGGGGTGGCTTGTGTGTTGCTATGATGCTGGAAGCTACGCCTCTGGTATTCCAAATACCAGCAGGGTCATGCATGGTAGACAGGTTTTAGTGGTGATTCCAGAGTAAGGCAGACTTCAGGAAGAAGGGTCTGTGATCTACTTCTCAAAATCGGTCAATGAAAGTGTTACGAATCACAACAGAATATTGCCCAATACAGTGCTGGAAGATGAGCCCCATAGGTTGGAAGGCACTCAAAATACTCAGTGGCCACAAAAATGGACACGAGTATACCAACAACGATCTGGAAGATCTGTTTCATTCTGTTATCCATGGGGCTGCCATGAGTCAGAACCAACTTGACAGCAACTGACACCACCACCACCAGTGTTTGGGAGCCACACACGAGAAGGCCATGGTGTTGCTTGGGGACAAAATTAATTCATTCAACATTAGTGAGCATTTCCTAGGTGCAAAATCTTGTGATCGGCAGACAACATGTCAGCCTTTCTTCTTCTCTCAAGAAGCCTCCACCAAATAGGAGAACCATGGCAAGTATACAAGTGAATTCATTCACTCACTCATTTATTTATCATTATAAAAACCCTGCACTAGATCCAGCAGAGTGTGTTAAGTGCAGAAGTGAGAAAATACAATAAAATCCTGTCAGAGCACTGTAAGTGGAGTAAAAAAAAAAAAAAGAATTCAGCCTCATAAAAGGTAGGGTCTCATTATTGTGAGGCTAATGGGGTCCTGGTGGTGTAGTGGTTAAGAGCTTGGCTGCTAAACAAAAGGTCAACAGTTCGAAGTCACCAGCCGCTCCCTGGAATCCCTATGGGGCAGTTCTACCCTGTCCCATAAGATCGCTATGAGTTGGAGTCAATGGTAATGGGTTTAATGGAATAACAGAGTCCTTGGGTAATGCAAACAGTTAACGCACTCAGCCGCTCACAGAAACGTTGGCAGCTGGAGTCCACCCAGAGGTACCTAGGAAAAACGGCCTATTGAACTACTTTTCTAAAAATCGTGCCATTGAAAACCCTACTCTGACACATGGGGTCACCCTGAGTTGGAGCTGACTTGAGGTCAACTGGTTTAATGGAATAACACAGGGGGTGGGGTGGAGTGGTTTGCCTGTGCAGCCATCAGGCAAGGGGTTCTGGAGCTCAGGAGCCAGGACACCGGACACTCAATCCAAATTCACGTGATCCAGCATGTGTCACGGAGAGGCCTTGTGCTGATGATAAGCCGCACCCTCGTGTAAGGCTGAAGTTTATGAAGAGCCTTGTGTACCTTATCTCACTGGATTCTCTCTACAGACCTGGGAAGCAGCCAGGCTGGATCTGTCGATGCTACAGACATTGCACAGGGAAAGAGAGTGGCTTGCCCATCGTTCCCCAGCACTGACAGAGTTTGGACCAGGACCCCATATATCACTTGCATCCTGTCCCCTTTTCAGACCCCACTACCCCTACCTGGGTCTTCTCTTTGGGCTGCTGGATTGGGGTGGCTCGTTTGTTTTTTCTGTCTGTGCAGCCCTGGCCCACTCAGCACATCCTTGGCTGCACGGAGGCTCAGAGCCCTCTTTGTAGCTCAGGCCCCAGGGCTATAACTCTCACCCCACTGGGGTTTGACCTTCTCTACTGATTTGAATCTTCCCTGGTCTTCAGGCTGGCGCCTATGCTCCTGAGTTTTTATCAATTGTATGTCTTTTTGTGGGGATGCCCGTTCACTTATTTGGTTCCTCTTCCATTATTGTTCCTTTGCTCTGCACAGGCTGATTGAGACCCCAGTGGCCAGCTGGCTGGGTGTGAGACCCATCCCACCACAGGCTCCAGAACTGCCCAATCCCCTCTGTGGCTCTCTGAGAGCTCCCTGGGCTCCTTGCCTCTGCTCTGATGACAGGAAACATGTCTCCCCACAGAGCCACAAGGGCATAAGCCTAGGTCTTAGCAAATGGCAGTCTTTAGCGTTTCCTATATTAAAATTAGCTGGAACTGTGAGTAGGTCAAATGGCCAGTTGAGCAAACACCACACAGTCCAGTACAGATAACTTTTGGGATTTCTGTGGTGTTGGTATCATCACATATCTGCTTCCTGCCTTGAACTCAGAGAGAGTGAGTCTCCTGTTACCAGAGGCCTTGAGGCCATTGGATGATGACCGGAGCTTGAGGCCCCAGGCAGGAGGTCACCAGGACTGTTTATTTCCCTTCTGGGAGGTCACAGGCCCTCCTGAGGGTATTGGGGGTTCTGGGAGTTGGTTGAGGATTGAGGAAGTCCCTTCCTCCCCTACATGTCTCCAGTCCTCTGAGGTGTGGCTCTGGTCCACCTCCCCCATAATCCTCTCTGGCCACCTCAGCGCACACAGATGGCACCACAAGATGAACCTGCTGGGTAGGCTGTGGGTCTCTCACAGTCCTGCCCCTATTGTCTCCTCAGGAGCAGAGAGTCTGGTCTCTCTCCTAATTGTGCCCTCAGTGTCTAGGGCAGGGGGGTGTTCAGTTACATGGCATTTGTTGCCTGGCCTTGGTGGGGAGTGGCAGCCGCCCCCACAACCCTTTCTCTTTTGCGCAGGCTCTGGGCCTCCAACCGAGCTTCAGCATCTGGAGGCTGGCGGGAACTGCCATGAGCCTGGTCTGCCTCCAGAGCCGCTCTGACCGCCTTCAAGGGCACTGCCAGGAATAGATGCGGCCACCCTGCCACCTGCCTAGGCCTGGCAGCCTCTGCATGCCCTTTCTGCAGACTTTCCATGTTACCCAAGGAGCACTAGGCCCTGACTGCCTGGTTCCTTAGGGAGGAAAGCTCAGCGTGGCACTTGAACCTGGCTCTTCGGATGCGTCCAGTCCCCTTCCCACAGCACAGGTGACATTACCTGCAATATCTCAGGCCAAAAAGCTGTGGCCACGAGTCAGTCATACTCAGGTGGAGCCAAATGACCACTCGATGCCGGCCCAGTACCAGCTTAACAAGCCTCACTGACAGGTCTGTCCAGACAGGAAACCTTAGCAACAGATTGGACCCCTGAGCCTTGCAAAGGAAACAATGCCAGAGAGATGATATGACTTGATCAGAGTCACAGCTGACCAGTGGCAGAACAAGATCAGCGGCCTCCACTCATCACCCCAGCTCAGTAGCCTGGGTGTTCACAGGAAAGACAGTTGGCTTCGGGGTTGGAGGTCAGGGAGGGCTCCAGGGGGAGGGGGCTCTGAACAATCTGGGGCAGGTGGGGCCTCAGGTCCTGAGAGAGGAGAAAGGACGTCACCCCAAAGTACCAGGAAGCATGGGCTGCCGTCGTGTGACAGTGAGTGGACCGACCTGGCTGGGACCCGGGATAGTGGGGGACAGGGGAAGGGAAGAGGTGGGCTGTGACTGAGTGGGGCCAAGGGAAAGGGCAATCAAGACACTGGGCGCCCAATCTCAACTCTGCTGTGAGGCTGGCTGCAGGGCTCCAGGCACACTCACACAACGGCAGCCCACGCTTTCTTGCACCTTGGGAAGATGTCCTTCATCTTCTTTCAGGGCCGAATCCTTCCATCCATTCACCCCAACTTCCAGTGTTCACTGTGTGCCCTGTGCCAGCATCGGGACACAGCAGCAAGCACAGCTCCTGCCCTTGCAGAGCACAGTCTAGTAGAGGGAGACCAATAAGGAACATGCAGGGACCGTGTGACAGGCTGGATGGTGATGGAGACAGTACAGCAGAGAGGAGGTTGGCCCTGAGGCTAGGGGACTGCTATTTATACAGAGTGGTCAGGGATGGCTCTCTAATGTGGTAACATTTGAGTTGGAAGCTGAAAGAAATGGACGAGTGGGTCAAGTGAGCATCTAGGAGAAGAGCCTACAGGCAGAGAGAACAGCAAGTGCAAAGGCCCTGAGGTGGGAGAGGAGAAGAGCCTACAGGCAGAGAGAACAGCAAGTGCAAAGGCCCTGAGGTGGGAGGTTTCTGGGTCTGCTGGAGGAAGAGAGACATGTAACCTGCGGAATAAGGTCTACCTCGAGGGTGTCTAGGCTCCCTCTGAGGGCTGAGCCAGCTCAGACAAAGCCCATTCTGTACGCATGGCTCCAGCCCCCTAACTCTGGGGACAGAGTGGGCAGGGTTCTTTCCTCTTGCTGGGTGGAGAGCTGAGGCACAGAGAGAGCTGGCCTTTGCCAAAAGGCTGTGATACAGTGGACGAAATTTGTGGCCCACTCAGGAAGGAAACAAAAAAAACCTTGTATATTTAACCAAGGTGTGTCCCTAATTTTGTGGAATGCCTTTTTTTTCCTCCTACCATCCTGTCCCCATTTGTTCTTCTATGCCCAGGCCTGGAGCAAGGACTCTGTGCCTGTCTCCAGGGCTGGGGGCCAAGGGCAATGAGTCTAGGAGAGGCTGAAGTCCCTGGTCCCGAGAAGAAAAGTCAACTCACTCACAGCTGGGGCAGAGGTGGAGAGAGAGCAGCAGGGACTTCAGGAGGGGAGAGAGGTCTGGGAGAGTGGGGAAATACATGAGGGCTTCCTGGAAGAAGAGGCCAAGGAGCACAGGCCTTTGGAATGGCCAGGGCAGGGTGGGGTGCAGAGAGCATTCCAGGCAGAAGGAAGGCAAGAGAGGAGGTTGAAGTGAGAAACTGCATGTGTGAGTGTGTAGGTATGCAAGCGTGTGTGTGTGAGGCTGTGTGTATGTGTGTGTGCTGGGTGGAAGGGGGAGGCTGAGGGGCTCCTTTGTGGCTGGAAAAAGTACACGTGTGTGGGAAAGTGGGAGAGAAGTGGCGGGGCTCTGGTGATGCGCCTTCACATCCCCTTTCTTAAGACTTGAATTTGTTCTCTCCTTTTCTCTGTGTTTGTGTCTGCATGAATGTCTGTCTCTCATTGTCAGTGTCTATCTCTCTGCTCCTATGTCTCTCTGTACCAGTGTCCCTGTGTTTCTCTCTCCATCCCCCCATTTGTTTTGCTCTCTCTCTCCCCTACTTTCTCTCCTCCACTTTCTCTCCTCCCTGCCCCCTCTCCTCTTTCCGTCACAACAGGAAGAGGCCTTCGAAGGACTGCGATTTCCCTCCTGCCTCCCCACCCCCTTTCCCTCCCCAGGTTTTTTCTCTGCTCCTTATTCAAGGCAGATAAAGTGCGCACAGCTGCTCCCAGCTGAAACGGGCCTTAATTGCACCCCCGTTGCCATGGCGATCCCTGATGATCTCCGTGGCTGGAATGTTGCCCTCTGATCTCCCTGCTGGGGCCTCCAGGCAGCAAAGCCTCGCTGGCCCCAGAGCTGACCACACGTGGCACCCTGGCAGGGCGACAGGGAGCTCAGGGCTGCTAACAGGCTGCACGAGGGCTCCCAAAATGCCTCTCCTCGCCCCCGCGCCTGTGCCCCCGCCGCCACGGAGCCTGCAGTGCCTTCATTACGAGCCACTCCTTGGACATTCCAGGGTCCAGCATGAACATGGAAACACTCCTAGCGGGGGACAAAGCACTACTATGTGACCACCATGCCCGGTTTTGGGGGGTAGGAAGGAGGGATCTGGGTGAGAGGGCTGTGATCTGAGCACCGCCCCTTCTTCACCTGTGGACATGCCAGGGCCACCCCCACTGCTGAGAGCACACTGTGGATGTGGGACCCTTTTGTCAATGCAAAGTAGCCAGGTTGTTGCAGTTCTAATCTTAATGGGCATGGGGTGGGGGAGGGGGCCCTGGTAGTGAGAAAGCTCTGAAGACCCCCTCCAGGGTGCCAAGGTTCTGCAAAAGGGTCATCAGCAGGATCAGGCTGCTCGCAGCCCACTGCAGAAGGCAGTGGGAAGAGCAGGGAAGGCAGGGGGCAACCCCTGCTGGGCACCTTGGAAGAAGAGAGATGCTGAGGAAATCCCAGTGGGGATGAGCCCTGGTGCCTGAAGGGCCCAGGCAAGTCCCACCGTGGCCCAGGCAAGTCCCACCATGGCCCAGGATGTTAGCCAGATGCAGGGAGGTGGGAGTGTGTGTGTATGTGTGTGTTCTAGCCCGCATCCTTGCTTTACACTCTCCTTGCAAAGGCCCCTCCCCTGGAATCTGAGCCAGGGCACATTAGAGTGTGTGTTTACAGCTCAGTGGCTCCTGACAGGGGTCTCAGGGAGGGCAGCCGTACTTAGCGCCCCAGTCAGCACACCCTGAGGAGCCATCAGACATGAAGTCGGACAGCTCCGTGAAGCCTGAAGCCCACCAAGAACCACTGCTGGCTTTGTTCCCTCCCCCTGTGCCTGAGGCAGACCCAGCCCCAGCCCTCCATCTAGTGGGCCTGGGATGGAAAGGGTTCTTGCATCCTGGTTCTGCCCAGACCACTCCCCCACCAAGAGGATCTAGAGGAGGAGCGGTGGGCGGGGAGGGGGGGGCAGTCTTTCTGCTTACCCACTTTCCTCAGCATCTGAGCCCTTCTCTTGCCTCTTGCCTGGCACCTGGGTGAGGCTCTGTCCTGTAGCCTATTCCAGGGGCCAAGAATCTCTGCCCGGTCTCCCAGCAGGCAGGGACCATGGGGAGAAAAGCAAGAGCTCCTGGACCGGAGCATGACTGACCGCCCTGCTCTCTCCCAGGGATGATGTCAGCTTGACCCAGGACACCCTGAGCCACACTTCATAATATAACAGAAATAACAGCAGCAGGAGTAATAACAGCTCCTGTTTATGAAGTGGCCACCACACACCAGGTGCTGTGTGCAGAACTCTACATATGCCACGGCATAGTTTCTCACAACTTTTGAGGTCCAGCTGTCATGGCAGCCCAGATGGGGACACAGGTGTCACCTGCCCAAGACCACTCAGCTCTTGGTGGCCCAGTGTGTGGGACTCTGAGTGGACCCACAGGCCTGTAGCTGCCTGGGCCCAGGCCCTGGTGAGCATAGTCTCTTTGCCTGGGGTCTCAGGCCCCTGCGCCACCTGGGTGTGGTAAGGGCTGGAGGCTAACATGTCACTTCATGCACTGTGTTGGACAGCCACTCAAGGAATCACCCTTTCTCTCACATAGCTCATATTTAGAAGGTTCTCCATAAATATTTGCCAAATAAGTAAAGGAACGAACAAGTGAATGCTTCTTCTCTTGATTTACAACATCACCCTGACTTCTCTCTTTTATCAACTCCAAAATGGCTCCAGAGTTCATCTCCTCCCCGTCCTCCACACTGCCATGACAGAGACCCCAACACAGACTGAGCTGGGTCCTGCTGTCTCCTACCCCTTCCTAGTCCCCTCAGCCCTAGGGAGTCTGAGATAAAGGGCCGGTAGGTCACCTCTCGGTGTAAAAGTCTCCACCAGCCTGCACAACAATGTCACCTCACCTTCCAGGCCATTCCAGCCCCTTTGGAGGAGGCCCAGCCCCAGCGCACCTCAAACACCAGCTCCAGTTTCCTGAACACACGTCCTCCCCTGACCTTTGCCCTTGCTGTCTCCTCTACCTGAAGTGCCCTCTCTCCTTTTGTCTGCCTATAGAAATAATATTCCTTTTATGGTCCAACTTATTTACCACTGTCTCTGGAAAGCCTCTCCCTGGCCTCCAAAGGCAATGTGCTCAGCTCTCTTTTACAGCACTGCCCACATTATGTCGTGTGCTATTGCTATTTAATGAAAGAACAAATGAACACCAAGAGGCAGTTCAGAGAAAACAAGTTCTTCATTTGCGTTACTCCCTAACCCTCAGCCCAGCACTAGTATTCACAAACATTGTCTAACCAAGCCTGGGTCAGGCCTGAGCTCAGGAGAAGGGAACTTCCGTTGGGGGCAGTGTCTCCAACGAAAACCTACTGTGTCTTGTCTGGGAGGCGATCTAGTCTCTCCCATAAACCTTCACGGGGGCTCTAAGGTCTACGGGATTTCAGATGAAGGGGCTAATGAAGGAGCTGACGCTTGAACTGGGAAAGATTAGTATGGAAAGAGAAACAGGGAAACAGGAAAGAGGTCGTTTCATGCGGAGGATATCTCAGGGGCACTGCTGAGTGGTGGAACCTAGCTCAGTGTATCGAGGGTCAATAGCGAGGAGGCTGGCTGCAGGGAGATAAAGGTGCAGACAGGGCCTTGAATGCAGAGACTGGGTGGACAGAAGCCTGGGAATGGGGGTAGTTAAGGAGTCTCTGGGTGGTGCAAATGATTAAGTGCCTGGCAGTTCGAATCCACCCAGAGGTGCCTTGGAGGAAAGGCCTGGCAATCTATTTCCAAAAGATCAGCCATTGAAAACCCTATGTTGTTCAGTTCTACTCTGAAACACAGGGTTGGAATCGATGCAAAGGCAGCTGGTTTGGTTTTTTGGCTTTATTAAAGGCCCATCAGCCCCCTTGCCCCAGTTTTTCTCCTAATAACAATTAAGGAAAAATAAAGAAGTGTATTTGCCCAGCAGGAATCATGAACTTTCCCACAGCAGGAGAGTTTTCTCCCCTTTCCATCGCCTGTCTGGCCTAACCCAGGATCTGGCTCAGGCCAACCTCGTGGGCCTTGCCTGGAGTTGGGTTAGGGAGCCCTTGGAAGGCCGCTGTCCCATGAGCCAGCCTTACTTCCTTCTTACCTTCCGCACCTTGCTTTCCTCTCCACTCATCTGTCTCTCCAGCTAAAACCCTATCACCTTGCCTCCAGGCAAACCTATCACATTAGGAAAGTGGAAGTTGGAATTCAGGTAAAAAAATAACTGAAAATAGCTTTGCAAAGAAGTGTCCACTGGGAAGCCGAATAGCAGAGCATACTCCTTTGTATTCCAGCAGGCGGGAAGTAGCTTCTCCTGTCCCTGAGAAGTACTGGGAGGCACCCCAGGGAATATCTTGATTCTGAGCATCTCTCTGGGCTCTGGGCCATGAGGCAGGTGAGCTCCAATTTAGAGAAGAGACTCAGGAGCCCAGTGAGGCTTACTCAATTCCAAATGATTTGAGTCAGACTGTCAGGCTCATCTGGTGACCTATTCTCGGTTGGACGAGGCCCAGCAAGCCCTTCCTGTTCCCTTAGCACCTGCCTCGGACCAGTTAGCCCCCACATGCTTTCCAGGGCTCTCATTTCTGCATCTTCTGACCTCTTCTGTGCCAGGAGCTCTTTGAGGGCAGAAATGTGGCTTAACGTTCTCTGGTTTCACTCATAGCTTTGTTCGTGCCCTGGCAATATGGACAGTATTGGGTAAAACTGCATTGACAATATTATGGATGGAGTTCCTAGCTGGGGCAAATGGTTAAGGTACCTGGCTGCTAACGAGAAGGCTGGAGATTCGAGTCCACCCAGAGGTACTTGGAAGAAAGGCCTAGCAATCTACTGCAAAATTAGCCACTGAAAATCCTATGGAGCACAGTTCTACTCTGACACACATGGGGCCATCATGAGTTGAAATCGACCCATAGCAATTGTTCTTTTTATTATTATTACGGACACCCATCAATATGGAAATGTCCGTCAGGATCAGAACAAAGAAATAGAGTCTGCCTGTTAAGAACACTACTCTCAACATCATGCTTTGTTTAGTTAACTGTCTGCATTGGAGGCTGTTAACACACTAGAAGATTTTTTTTTAAATTGCATGATTAACCTTGGGAATTAAAGAGTCAACTACACACATTGTTTTCACTTTACCAGGCTAAGGTCCCTAATGAGGAGAGCAGCCATCAGTTAACTAACATCGGTGCCCCCTTCGTCCCTGTGGCCAGTGGCTGGGAGGACAGGGTACCCGTCCATGTCCCCCAAGTTACAGCTGCACATCCCATGCAGAGACATTCCACCCCATGTCCGCTGGGGAGCCAGTTCTCCACCAGGGCTGCCCAAGGTTAGCATTGCTAAGAGGCACTTTTGGGGGAAAAAAAAAAAATCCACATTCGTATATATGTTTTTTTCCCTCTCCACTCAAAATCTCTAGGCTTTTTCATATGAAACCTTTTATTTCCTTAAAACAACAGCTGCTTGCATTTAATTTTATGGACTTAGCGCTTAATTTAAAGGCAGGAGGGGCGGATGGGAGGCGGTGAGCTTCTCAGGTCTACCTGTTCATGCTTTCCAAAGAACAGCTCCTATCTGGCCCAGAACATTCCATCTTCAAGAGATGGAAATGAGTTTTCTCTTCCTTTATCTTAAGGCTTTAGGATTAATTTGTTCAGAGGGCTCTTCTGAGGGAGAGTTGACTTTTTTTCTTTATTTTTCTATTTCCTCTCCCCCCACTTCCTTCTTACCTTCAGTTTCTAGCCCACAATGGCTTGCCCTTCCCACCCAACTGCATCTCCCACCCTCCCAGGAAAGGCACAGGGCCTGGGCTGTGTAGGCAGCACCCAGGCTCTCCCAGTGATGCATTCCTGCAGTAAGGAAGGTGCCTGGGGGTTTCAAGAGGACCGAGAGCCCTGTTCAAGCCCATAGTTGAGGAACTAGGGCTGACAGGTCGCAGCGGAGGGTGGCTCTGCCCCAGGCTGGAGGAACCTCAGCATCCAGGGCTGAGGTGATGGCAATGGTGGATGATGGGTCATCTCAGGACCTAGACCCAATGTGGGTGTGGCCAAGCCGTCGCAGGGGGTTATACTTTGGAGAATTACCAAGCATAGACCCTGAGTGGCCTCATGCCTTCAGGAGAGGCCTCCCTGATTCTCCACCTTAGGATCTTGCTGCATGCTTATTTTTGGTCTGCCTCCCTCTACAGGCTGGAAGCTCCCAGAGGACTGGGTATCCAGTCCACTGGGAAGCAGAATAGCAGATCATACCCTTTTGCATTCCATCTCCAGTGCTGTGAAATGCGATGAGTGACTCCTAGTGGCTGAGTCAGGGCCTCATGGCCTCCGTGCTCATTCTGAAGACCTCAGGGGTGTCCATGAACACCCTGGGTCACCTGCAGCTGGGGGATCCAGGAGCCTCAGTCCTGCTCTTTCACTGCACCTCCCTCTTCAGCTGCCTAGCTGCCCATGGGCTCCTCCCAGGCCAAGTTGTCTCTGGGCCTAACCCTACTTCTCCAGGGCAGAACCTAGCCTTTCCCTTCCCTTATGAGGTTTCGTCTTATCTCTACTCTGAAACCAACCCTCCGTGGTGGTGTTTGCTAAGGACTCAAGAAGGAGCCTTGGTGGCAGTGGGCCCCCAAGTCCTGGTTTGTCGTGCTTAGAAGGGACAGGCCTGCTTCTGCTGACCCAGGGCTCTGCCCTGCCCTGTATGGACTGAGGAGGGGGTGAGGCTCAGCCCCTCCATGCGGCAGCCCTGGGAGAGTGGTCTGCACCACCCCACCCTCTCACAGAGCTCAGGGCCACTAACTCCGTGATGAACACAACTCCCTCACTTATCTACAGGGCAGCATCTTGTCCAAAGGATTGGATTCTCCTGGGTCAAAGGTAGGGTGGGTCTTTTTACAGCTGGGGAAACTGAGGCCCAGGCTTTCAGGTGACACAGCCATAAGTCGAGGGGCCAGGACCATACCCTCCTGTGGATGCTCCCTCTGGGGCTTTTTTCTGATGAACCCTAGCCATGCCTGGGTGGGGTCTGGTCCAGTCATTTTCACCAGGCAAGGGACATGGCCTAAGATGGGGCTCCAGAATCTCCTCCAGCCCCAGGGCTCCATGCTGGGGGAACCAGGCCTTGCCCCACTGTTCTGTTCCTTTCCTCGTGACTTGGATGCAACGGTGTCCCATCCTCAGAGACTTGCAGCTCGAGCCTGCCCCACAGACGTCCCTCTCCTAGATCTCTGTCATTGGCCCCTACAGGAAGCATCTCCCTGGGATGGCATCTCGAGGGCGTTTCTGAGACCTACCCCCATCCTGAAGGTGCTGTTGGAGTGACAGGGGCTGACCCCATTGCTGGATGCAGAGGCTAGGTTGGCTTCTGAGTGTCTCTGGTTCCTCTTGGGGGCTGAGGTGCTGGCTCCATGGTGACTTCACTGCCCCCAGCTGACAGCTGATGGTGGCCCCCAGCTGCCTCCTAGGCCACAGCTGAATGGACCAGGTCCTTCCTCCTCCTCTGAGGGGTACCCCTGACAACACCCCACCACCCTAAAAGCTCCCCCACCCACCCAGAACACTCTCCCTCGGACCCAGGGCTGAGTCCTGTTTGGCCTTTGGGGGTGTGCAGAGCTTGTTGAGAGGAAGGGGAGAAGGCTTCCACCAACCCCCCTTCCCAGGTCGCTGCTGAACAAATCCAGGGAGTTAATAGGAGCCACACAAAGCCCTTGATTTGCTCCTGAGACCAAGGGTCAGCCTGAAGAAGTCATTAATTAACCGAGCAAGGCTTCCTGCTATTGACAAGGGCTGGCAGTTCAGGCCGAGAACAGACCTCACATTCTGCAGCCAGAAGACTGCCCCCTCCTCCCTCCCTCTCAGCACCCACTGGCCTGGGTGATGCCAAGAAGGCCCCACCCCATACTCTGATCACAGCTTTCCCAGGAGGCTCTGACCTGACAGGCCTGTGAACAGTGACCCTTCTGCTTTGAAGCCTGACCCACAAGTTGTCTTCTTGCCTCCCTCCTGCCTCCTCTTCCCCCAGCCCTCACTGGTGTACTGTCTGATGCTCCAAGGAGCCAAGCTTGGCTCCCACACACCTTCCAATGCTGCTCTTGGATGTCTGTCACCAGGCAGAGGACATGATAAACTGATTCACAGCAAGGTGTTAGGCTGTGGGTGTCAGGAGAATGGGTGGGTGGGTGGGTTGTGATTTTCATTTTAAGGGTCATGCTTTAATAGTGCAAGCTGTAATGATAGGATTTCAGGTGTTAGAGGTAGGCTAGACAACAGGATATTTTGGGCAAGAAGCCCTGCCCAGTGGCCACTAAAGTGGCTACCTTCTCTGCGGGTAGCTGAGGCTGCCCTGTCTCTAGGCAGCTCTTCCTCTCATTAGGGCCCTGCTTCTTCCCCACAGATAGGAACATCGAAGCATCTGCTCTAGTCACCTCTACCCCCATCCTTCAAAGTGAAATTCCTGCCTCCAAGAATTTTCTTTGCCCTAACCAGTTACATCATTAGTGCAGACTTTTTCTTGGAGGATGTTTTAGTTATCTAGTGCTGCTATAACAGAAGTACCACAAGTGAATGGCTTTAACAAATCTATTTTCTCACAGTTTAGGAGGCTAGAAGTCCAAATTTAGGGTGCTGGCTTTAGGGGAAGGCTGGCTCTGTTGGCTCTGGAGGAAGATCCTTATCTCCTCTGAGCTTCTGCTCTTGGGCAATTTGGCTTGGCACCTCTCTTCCCCCATTTCTGCTTCCTAACTTGCTTGTTTAATCTCTTTTATATCTCAGAAGAGATTGACTAAAGATACACTGTACACTAAGCTGCCTCATTAACATAACAAAGACAACCCATTCTCAAATGGGATTATAACCACAGGCATAGAGTTTAGGATTTACAACACATATTTTGGGGGGACACAACTCAATCCATGACATCCTCCCCTTGGCCTCCCTAAAATTCATGTTCTTGCCACATGTAAAACACATTCACTCCATCATATCATCTCAAAAGTCTTAAATCAACTCCAAGTCCAAAATCTCATCTTCTGAGCCATCTAAATCAAATATGGGTGAGACTTGAGGCATATTCCATCCTGGGGCAAAATTCCTCTTCATCGGTGAACCTGTGAAATCTAAACTACAAATTATCTGCTTCCAAAATACGATGGTGGAGAAAAACACTTAATAGACAGTAGATAAGTGGTAACTTTGGTGAAGGGTAAGACAGTACACAATACTGGGGAAGCCAGCACAAACTGTACAAGGCAAGGTCAAGGTAGCTCCATAGACACATCCAAATTCCCTGAGGGACTAAATTGCTGGGCTGAGGGCTGTGGGAACCATGGTCTTGGGGAACATCTAGCTCAATCGGCATCACATAGTTTATAAAGAATATGTTCTACATTATATTTTGGTGAGTAGCATCTGGGGTCTTAAAAGCCTGTGAGTGGCCATTTAGGATACTCCACTGGTCTCACCCCTTTAGGAGCAAGGAAGAATGAAGAAAACTAAAGACACAAGGGAAGATTAGTCCAAAGGACTAATGAACCACATCTACCACAGCCTCCATCAGACTGAGTCCAGTACAATGAGATGGTGCCCAGCTACCACTGACTGCTCTGACAGGGATCACAATAGAGGGTCCCAGACAGAGCTGGAGAAAAATATAGAACAAAATCTTAACTCACAAAGAAAGATCAGACTTGCTGGCCTGACAGAGACTGAAGAAGCCCTGAGGTGTGGTTCCTGGACACCCTTTCAGCTCAGTAATCAGGTCACTCTTGAGGTTCACCCTTCAGCCAAAGACTGAGCAGACCCATGGAACAAAACAAGACTAAAGGGGTGCACTAGCCCTGGGGCAGGGGTTGAAAGGCAGGAGATATCAGGAAAGCTGGTAATAGGGAACCCAGGGTTGAGAAGGGAGAGTGTTGACATGTCGTGGGGTTGTTAACCAATGTCATACAACATGTGTACTAGCTGATGAGAAACTAGTTTGTTCTGTAAACCTTCATCTAAAATTCAATTAAAAAAAAAATACAATGGTGGAACAGGCATACGGTAGACATTTCTATTACAAATGGGAGGAATTGGAGGGAAAGAAGGGATTATGGGCACTAAGCAAGCCCAAAACCCAGCAGAACAAATTACATTAGCTCTTACGGCTTGAAAATAATCCTCTCTGAGGCCATCTGGGGAATGGCCCCACCCTCCAGACTCTGGCTGTTGGCCATGCCCTCTGGATTCCCGGTGGAGGGCCCTCGGCCCTGGGCTTTAGCTCTGCCTTCCAGGCCCTGTGGGGTGGCAGGTGGCACCTCTACTCGCTCAGCTTTAGGTGGCCCTATTCTCCTAGTCCATCTGAGTGGTGACCCCACCTCCTCAGCCCCTGCAGGCCCCATTCTTCAGCCCCTTGGGCATGGAAGCCCTGCCCCCTCAGCTTTGGACAGTGATCCCATCCCCTTGGCACACCTTAACAGCAGCCTCATACTTTGGACCGAGCTGTTGAAGATATGACTCTTTGAAACCTAGAAGGCTGTGACCCCACCCTTTGAGAATCAGGAGACCCCGGCTCCATCCTTTGAAGCTGAGAAGGCTCTGCTTCTCATGCTCCTCTCAACACTTCTGCTGATCTCCAGCTGCTCCAGGGTTGGCTTTTTTTCTTTTCTTGGAGGACAATAGATGTAGCTCCTTTGACCTGTTTCCTGTCTGTAGAATTCTAAGAGGCAGACAGCGTTCTTTTCTTTTGTTCTTTCTCTGTCCCCTTCAGTCTAAGCTGGTGGGTTTTCTGCTGTGGTAGCTGGCTAGATTCATCAGTCACAGGCTTAATCTCTTTAACAAAACATTGTGCAGCCATGTCCTTGGTGAACATTCTAGGATGTGTGTCCTTAGTTTGTACAACATAATTTTCCAAATCTTTAAGGTCTTTTCACAGGTCATTTTTAAGTCCATTTCTTTCCTCTCAAATTTTACTCTGAGTGGCAAGGAGAAACCACATAGCCGCTTTAAGATCTTGCTTAGAAATCTCTTCAGCCAGATATCCAAGTTCATCACTTACAAGTTCTACCTTCCACCAAACATTTGCACATAATTCAGACAAGTTCTTGCCACTGTATAAAGGGCATTGCCCTTCCCCCATTGGCCAATTACGTGTTCATCATTTTCTTTTAAAGCCTCACCAGAAGCACATTTAACATCCACATTTCTAGTAATGTTCTGTTGCTGGCACCACATGTATTCTCTAAGATGATACAGACTTTCTATATAGCTCTCCTCACTTCCTTCTGAGCCTTCACCAGAACTGCCTTTGACATTCAAATTCTACCAACAGTATCTTCAAGGCAATCTAGGCTTTCACTATTAAAATAAAAAAACCTGTTGTCTTTGAGTCAATTAGGACTCATAGCAACCCTATAAGACAGAATATATGGGGCATAGGGTTCCCAAGGAGCGGCTGGTGGATTCGAACTGCCAACCTTTTGGTTAGCAGCTGTAGCTTTTAGCCATTGTGCCATCTGGGCTCCCTTTTACTATTAAAACTATTAAAAAAAAAAAATTAAAAAAAAATTTTTTTTTAGGCACCTTAAACTCTTCCAGCCTCTACCCATTACCCAATTCTAAAACAGTTATCTACTGCTGCTATAACAGAAATACCACAAGTAGGTGACCTTAACAAACAGAAATTTGTTTTCTCATGGTTTAGAGGGCTAGAAGTTGGAATTCAGTGTGCTGGCTCTAGGGAAAGGCTTTTTCTCTCTGTCAGCACTGGAGGAATGTTCTTGTCTCTTCTGAGCTTCTGCTTCTGGGTAGTTTTCAAGTGGCTTGGCATCTCTCTTCCCCTGTCTCTGGTTCCTAGCTTGCTTGTCTAATCTCTCTTATATCTCAGAAAGAATTGACTCAAGATACACTGTACACTAATCCTGCCTTATTAACATAACAATTACTCATTGGGATTATAACCACAGGTGTAGAGATTAGGATTTACAACACATATTTTGGGGGGAGACAATTCAATCCATAACGCAGGAGATTGGAGAGACAACCCTATCATCACCTTTGGGCCTGTGTGGAATGAGAGCTGCATGGACCAGCTATTTCATCTCCTGGCCCAGACAGAGGGCTCTTCAACCCGTTATTTCTGGGGATCAGGACATAGGAAACTTGTTACAGTTTGCAGTACCTCTGTTATTACTTGCAGAGCTCATCCTTGCTGACTGATGTTTGTAGAGCCTGTTGATGCTTGCAGAGCCAGTCATTTCTTGAGGGCTTCTCACTGGCTTTAGAGCTTGCTGCTCTTCGTAGAATTTGTTGTCAGCAGAACCAGGCATTGCATGGTGGAAGTCTTGGCACTTGCTGTGCAAGGCTGTCCTTTGCTATGACTGGCTCTCCTGATCCCGGTTACTATCTGCAAAGCTTACTTCCATTTGTAAAGTTTCTTGGGGTTTGCACAGCTGCTATTGTTTGCAGAACCCATAGCTATTGAGGCTATGGAACCTTACCGTAAGGCTGTGGACCCTCTTGTTGCAGAGTCAGTCCTTGCTTGCAGAGCTTTATAATTTGTTGCTGTTTGTAGAATCTATTGTCTTTAGCAGATGCTGGCACTGTAAGCTGAGCTCATCAGTATCCACAAAGCTTGTTGCTGGTTACAGAGCCTGGCTCTTCTTGCAGAACCTTCATTGCTTGCATAGCTCATCTTGGTGGGAGAACCTGTTGCTATTTGCAGAGTCTGACATCACTTGCAGGGTTCATCAATGCTGGCAGCCCTGACATTTTCTGATTCTATACCCTTTTCCTGGACTGTCTGCCTTGAGGAGAATTGTCAGGAACATGGGGCCGTGCTATCAGGTTTAGAAGTGTTTTCATGAACTTTTGAGTTTTGGATTCTCCCCAAGATGGCTGCCAAGTTCACCCGTATCGTTTCCATCTAGGTGTGTCCCCATGATTATGGCTCAGTGCCTAGACTTAGTTTCCTCTCTAAAGCCAAGATGCCCTGAGTCCTCTCCCTTACAGGACTAATGGTCTGTATAACTAACTCTCCCATCTTCTTTGCTCAGAGCTCTTGAATGTCCAGCCTGGTATCTGGCTTCTCCTCACCTTTGGCTCAGTAAGATCTGATGTCCTTATTCACTCTCTTTAGCATGGAGACCTAATATTTTCCTACTGATAGTCATTTATAGGGTTCATGGGTATGACATCCTGGCAATGGGGGAAATGAGAACTGGACACGAGTGGGGATGTTTACGAAGAGTTCTGCTCTGTGCCCTGAGGCCATGTGACCTTAGCCTCAGAGTTGGAAAGATGTATGACTATCTTCACTCAGCTCTACCTTGTTGGGTGGGGTGCACTCACGCAACCTGGGTTGCTGGTGGAAGTCTTGGCACTTGTTGTGCAAGGCTGTCCTTTGCTATGATTGGCTCACCTGATCCTGGTCACCTTTGGACATGCTTGGTCCTAACACTGCACCAACTTGGGAACTCTGTGCTGAACTGAGTGCTTTCGTGGGGACACGATCTTCTAAATACACATGTCCCTGGAAGACAGAGTTTGAATGGTGTGATTTGTGGCTGGTCAGATGGAAAAATTTTTCAGAAAACCAGAAGGAAGATCAAATAGCTATTTCCAAATACTTCTTACAAAAACGGCAGTTGAAATTCTAAATAGACAGGTGGTACTGGCCAAGAGGGATGAAATAGAAAAACTGATCCTGTTGTCACCATGCTTCTTCAGGAATTTTCCTAAGGGTCACCACTACCCAGGGCTTGCCATGTTTGAACATAAATGGCTCCGTGTAGAGATGTTAAGGGGTTTTGCTCTCAGTAAGTATGTGATATGAAAATTTAAGTCAGGAGATAATCACTCACTTTATAAGGAGTTCTTCAAATATCTCCCTGGACACATTTAAAATGGAATGCACTTCTCTCCACAGTCCAAGTAGGAAAACAGCCCTGACACTAAGCCAGGGGTGAGGGGCTCCTGAATTGCCTCTCATTTCTTTCCCAGGAACCTCAGCAGCCATCCCAGCTGAGGACTGTGCCTGGACCAACATCTAACAGTCACAAGAGCTGGGTCTTCCTGACCCTTTCTGCCTCTGTGCCTTGGGATGACCAAGGTTCAGTGTATGGAGCAGCAAATCCATGGAATGAGCTTGAAGCAAACTCTTTCCTTCCTTAAAACCCCATTTTCTGTCCTTTGTTATTAGAAAAAATTGAGCTCTAGATACGTTTCACTGTTGGCTTTGTCCATAGGGCCTGAGGCGAGCACTGCTGCTCAGGAGATAATTCAGAGTGCTAATGGCATACAGATGCATGCTAATTCATGTGCACACACACAAATTAGGCTGCAATTATCACAGGAACTATTTTCTAATGCTGGTTACCATTTGAACCATTACTTTGTGTTGGTTACCACAGACGTCTGGTCAAGATGCTTGGCATGAGGTCTGGCTCTCAGGCAGCCTTGGAAACGAATGGAACCTGGCGTCAACATCAAGTAACAGCAGTGCATTGCTAGGACATGGGAGGTGGGTCTCGCAAGGTTTTCTGTGGGAATGGAACAAGCCTGCTGAAAGATGACACCCATTTCACCAGGGGAAGGAAAAGCCAGCCACAATTGCTCTATACTAGAATGCATCCTATGTGTAGAGAACAAAATGTGTAATGCTCATGATACGTCCATTCTGTTCAACAGCTCTTCCCTGGATGTCTACTCTGTGGGCCTCTAGAGGAGAAGAGGCAGCCAGGCCCTGCTCGTCAGTGGCTTAAAGATAAGAGACACCTCACAGAACCAACTAGTCAACTCATTGGCATGGAGGTGAACTCACTGCAACAGGCAAGACTTGAGCTTTGTTGTCAAAGACGGGGGGTTTTATTGTAGGTGAGAAGAAGGGCAGAATGGTCCCCAGGTCACAGCAGCAGTTTTTGCTCAGTGTGGGGCTGCCATGACAGCCTTGCAAAGGCTTCATCATGCACTCTTCATGGGTAAGGGAACTGAGGTCCAAAGTGGCTAAGAGATTGGCTTCAAGGCCACACGGTCATCTAGTTGGGTTGGGGATAGAACCTGGTGTGTCTGGCCATTAGTGATGGTACTCAGAAGGACAAAGCATGATCGGGGAGTGGCTGAGGAGGGTGATCATATCGGACTGGTGAAAGGGTTTCTGGGAGGACAAGTTCATCCTGCCCATGGGGAACTGCAGCCCCAAGATGTTTGGTCCACTTGAATGGGAACAGAGCAGACCAGGCAATGGGCTGTGCTCTTGCCATGAGTATTATCCACTGCCTGGAGCACCCAAGAGCCCAGCTGAGGTGAGAGGATGCTATGGGGGTTGCCCTTTTACCCATTTGGCTGCTCTCTTCCTGGACAGCTTCTATGGCTCTACCTGAGGTCCCAGGCAGGGATCAGGAAAAGCGAGGGTCGCTGATTTGAGTGTGCCCAGTGGCCCCCAGAGGGCAGTTTGTCTACCTTCCCTTCAGGCAGAAGGCCAGGGTTTCCTCTGCTGGCCCTTGGTGTCACATCTCCTCTCTCCACCTTCCCCTCTGCACCGCCCCCCCCCCCCCAGGCCTTCCTGTATACTCCTTGTCTTCCGGCCCTGCAGACATCGTCTGTTTCTGCTAATCCCTCCCCTGTGGACACTCCCCAACCCCTGAGCTGGTGGGTTCCTGGCCACCAGAGATTAGAGTCAACGGTAAGGCTGTCGGTGTGTCCGAGCCATGTGGCAGGCACCGACATCCACGCATCTGTGTTGAGGTGGGAGCCGGTCTGCCACGTTTGTCGGGAGAGGGAGGCAGGACTGCTGGAGATGATCACCAAGCCCTTCAGGAGCAGAACAAAGGCAGTGCCCATAAATAGATAGATCCGACTTGACTTATCTTGGATGACGCGAGGTACACGCTGCGTAAGAACCAGTTCCAGAGCCCTTTGTTGAGCACTCTATGGGTCTAGCTTTCACTCTGGAGGCTGACAGGAGGAACAGGCCCAGCCTCGGCCATCAGAGAGGAAGTTCATTTCCTAGGAGAGGAAGTTAGTATGCAGAAGGCCCTAGAAAATACTGCCTATGAGTACAAGGTCCATGTGAACTCAGTGGTTCTGACAGGCTTGGAGACACAATTCATAAGCCCAATGAAAAATGAAAATGCAAAGCCCCTTGTTCAAAAATTATTAGGAATTTCAAGCCATTGACAGTAGAGCAGTAAACCAAGTGCGGGACCCTTCTAAAAACGGGCTGTGAGTGACTCTGCTGGTTGTAGGCCCAGCTGACAGGAAGGACCCTAGTGGCCAGCAGGGAACCTTTGCTGTGTGGCCAGAGGCAGTCCATGTGTTTGTGGACCATGTCGGATACTTCACAAAAAGCCTTTTAAACCTCTCATTTCCTGATGCCTCTGCAGAGCCCAGGGATCCACCTGGGAAATATTCTTCCTGTTTTTCAGAGGAGGGTTACCCAGGCCCAGGGGGCAAAACAGCCTCCCTAGGGTCATACAGGAGTCAGAGATGGACGTGGAGACAGGACAGGCTTTGGACATGAGCTGGAGGGTGTGAAGGGTGTGAGCCTTGCCTGCCCCTATTCCTTCCTTTGACCCTTGGACACCAGCCAACTAGGACCATAGTGAGACCTGGTCCGGTCCCAGGCCCTTTCCTGAGAGGGAGTTTGCCAGGGGAATGTCCTTTCTCTTTCCCAGAGCTCCTCCCCAACCTGATGCCCAAGGCTCCTCAGAGACCACAAAAGGGCCAGTGCACAAGGTCGGTTCACTCCTGCCCTGCATGGCACCCACTGGGCACACCTGCCAACTTAGAACTTTTGTACCTTTATGGGCATCTTGCCGATCTTCCCCCACCCCAACCGAGTATGACATTTTATAGCTAGATTCCTACCTCCTGGCAGGCCATCCAGGGCCACCAATGAGACCTCCCTGGATTATGATCTAGGTACCCTCCTCCCCCTCCCCCACCTGGACTGCACCACCCTGGCCACCTCCAGGCTCCCGGGCTCCTCCTCTTGACCCCAAACACCCGAACACCCGTTAGCCTTCCTGACAGGCCCCCAGCCCTGTGGCATATTTACAGAAATGCCACTCAGCAGAACAACCCAAATCAAATGAACGTTAACGGGAAAGCTGCGAGCTCCCAAATTAGCGGTGCATAATTAGTTTCATGCATAAACCACTCGAAAGCACCGGGCGCAGGCTGGTGAGAGAGACAATTACTTTTTGCGAGGATGAAGAGGAAGAGCAAAGGGGGGCTGGGGTCGGAGGGGAGGGGTGGCTGGAGAGAGGACTGGGCTGAGTGAAGCGCAGATTGTGCAGCAAAACTCCACACGGCTACTCGTGTGCATTCTCGGTCTTCTAGCCCAGGCGTCTCCAGAACCCCACCACTGCCCAGTCCCACTGAACACCCAGTGTGGGGCATTCTTCCGTGTCCTGGCTGCAGGATACACAAAGGAAGGTCTCTCCAGGCCCCTGGCTGGGGCCGAATGGAAAGATGATTTGATCACAATTAGGCCCTCGGGTGGTGTCATGGATTGAATTGTGTCCCCTGAAAATATCCGTTGACTTGGCTAGGCCATGATTCCCAGTATTGTGTGACTGTCCACCACTTTGTCCTTTGATGTGATTTTCCTATGTGTTCTAAATCCTATCTCTATGATGTTAATGAGGCAGGATTGGAGGTGGTTATGTTAACGAGGCAGGACTCAATCTACAAGATTAGGTTGTGTCTTGAGTCAATCTCTTTTGAGACATAAAAGAGAGAAGCAAGAGCCAGAAGAACAGCGTATCCTTTGGACTTGGGGTACCTGTGCTGAGAAGCTCCTTGACTTGGGAAAATTGATGGATTGATGACAAGGACCTTCTCCCAGAGCCAACAGAGACAGAAAGCCTTTCCCTGGAGCTGGCACCTTAAATTCAAACTTCTAGCCTCCTGGACTGCGAGAGAATAAATTTCTCTTTGTTAAAGCTATCCACTTGTGGTATTTCTGTTATAGCAGCACTAGATACCTAAGACGTGAGAATACTTGAATTTTGCCCATGTCTGCCCCATGACTCAGGGTGCCTGGGGTGGGCCCGGGGGCACTGGGTGGCCCAGTGTTTGGGGCATAGAGGTGTGTTCTGAGAGGGGTTGGCTGAGAATCACTGCCCTTTCTGAACTTCAAAGCTCTTGATGCTCCAGATCCCAGCAGCCCCTGAGGGGTGGCATCTCACAAATGAGGAGTGGAGAAGTCCAGTTTGCAGTGTTCCCTCGCTGATTAACACAGAGCTAGGTCTAGAGTCCCATTTCTAGCTTTTATATCCAGCTCTCTTGGCCCATTCCATCCCAGCAGCCCTGCCCACAGACTGACTTCATAGGAAACCCTGACCTGACTTCCTCTAAACACTCTGGTGATAACCATCTAACTGGCATCCCCTATGGGTGGATAGGTCTCCAAAGAACTTTCCTGGGGTCTGTCTAAGCCCCTCAGGACACAGAGGACTCTATGTCTCCCCCAGGACCCCAGGAGCCTCCTCCAGGCCCTCAGGCCAGGCCTCACACCCCTCTCCCTCCTCCAACCCTCATACTTTAAAGGACCTGCACTTCAGGCCGTGATTCACAATGATTTCCTGTCCTCAGCTAGCACACATTCCCACAACCAGATCCTGCACTTCCCTCTGCCTGCCCCACCACTGCCTCCCCAGGGCCTACAAGGAGCTGGTGATCTGCAAATTCTCACTGACTCAACTGCACCGTGACATGGACCGGAGGCTTGGTGTGGCTCAGGCACAGCAGTGAGTGGGGAATGGGGTCAGTGTTGAGGTGACCTGTGGGTGTTCTCTCTACCCTTATCCTTAGGTAACTGAGAATCCGCCAGGAATTTACCCTTGAAAGACGTCAGTACCAGCCTCATTTCCTTGGAATATTCTCCAGCTCTGTTCTCTATTTGGCCTGCCCATGAAGGCTAAAGGGCATCAGAACCACCAGTTGCCCTCGAGTCAATTCTGATTCATGGCAACCCCTTGCCTGTCAGAGTAGAACTGTGCTCCATAGGGTTTTCAATGGCTGATTTTTCAGAAATAGATCACCAGGCCTTTCTTCTGAGGCACCTCCAACTTTTTGGTTAGCAACTCAGCACATTAATTGTTTGCACCACCCAAGAACTCCACAGGAACAGTAAATGGGGCCTCATCTAGTTTCCTCACCTGTCAATCAGAGATAACAATACTGGCCCTCCATTCCTCAAGGTTGTATGAAGACCAATGACATCAAGTGTGTGAAAGCCCTTAAAAAAAGTTAAAGGTTTTCCATCAATGCCAGGGTGCTGTTGGTGTTATTATTATTCCCATGCACAGGTGTTATGATTAACACCCATGAAGGCTGGTGCTCACTATGGTGGTGGGATCTAGCCTGAGCATGGGGTGGCTGGAGTTTCTCTGGTTGGACCCCACTGGGTCTCATGAAAGGGCCCAGGCATGGAGAGAAGCTGTGGTCTGCCCGGACAGAGCTTCTTACTGGGAGGCGTGCTGCCTTTATTGCTTATTATATATTATTTATTTAGTCTTAATTTATAATTGCATGATTGCCAGAGATCTTAGTGCCATAGGGACAGAAATATGCTGCCCAGTCCTCAATAAAGAATGCTTTTCCTGCCATAAATAAACAGAATATCCAATCAACTACCCATCAAATTGCCTGGCCCTGGCACAAACAGAATGCCACTAATGAGACACAACACACATTAGCTTAATGTTCTACCAGGGGAAGCAAGCCGGCCTCTGAGTGCCAGCTTGGACCATGCAGAGGACCGGAATGGGTGGTCCTCCAGGCAGGCGCTGGAGTGCTCAGTGTGTGAGCACCTTAAAGCCCACCGGGCACCTCTGAGGAGCTGGTGCTGTCAGCGGGGCCACTGTGTTGATCCACTTCATTTCAAGACAGCAAGGACTGACTGTGTACCCACTGTGTGTCAAGTCCTGAGCTGGGTGCTGTGGGCGCTGGAATGGGAGGGAGTCTTACATTTGTTCAGAGAGTAAAATTCATAATACAAAGGACTGAGACACAGCATTGAGCGAAATCATGTGGCTCATATAAGGGCCAGGGAAGGGAGTCTGTGTGGGCAGGGCAGATAGGAAAAGCTGTCTTGAGGAGGAACAGATGAATGGATCAGAGAGAGAAAAGGGAGGATGTCCAGAAGAGACCCACACCATGGGCACAGGTGTGGAGGGAAGGATGAGCACAGGGTGCTGGCAGCAGACAGATGGGAATGCAGCAGCTAAGGACAGCACTGGTGTTAGGAGAGGCAGGAGGACATGTATTATCAGGGGCTTTGCTTTTTATCACTGGGGAGCCACAGACGGTGCTGGAGCTCTGGGAAGGGCAATCTGGCAGAGTCGAAGGTCACTGCAGACCAATTTAACCAGGTTTCTCCCCTAACTTGCCATCCACCATCCTCCTCCCAGGTTGGCTGGGACTCTGTTCCAGGAGGGGCCAGCCTGGCCCCTTTATCACTGTCAGCTGCTTCAAGCCAAGCCTGAGCTGGCTGCCCTCCCCAGCAGAGTGGGGCTCCCCGAAGATAAGATGAATGTCTGCACGCCACTGAGCAGAGATGTTCTATAGGAAGTGGAAGAAGAGTAAGAAGGAATAAACACCCGTCACATTAATAAGAGTTTGGGAGAGAAGTAAGGAGCTGAAGCCAGGAGTCTCCAGATGGTGTTTAGTGAAGTGACAGTTTGATGCTCAAGAGGAAAAATGGAACCATGGTCTGCTGGGGAGCTTTAATCTCCACGGGGTGGGGGTGGGTACGGCATGGGCACGGGGAGCCTGTTGTATGGGCTGTGCTCACACCGGCCCCATCAGAGTCTGTTGCTGGTCCAGCAGAGAGGACAAGCTGCTGAGGGGCCCCGCAGGCAGCTCTGGTCACAAGGGTTCCGGTGCACACCCACCCACCCACACAATCCAATTAGCAGCCACTGAGAAGCTACCAGGCCAATCCTTGTGCCAATGCTTGGTCTACCAGGATGGGTAGGATCAGCCTCTGCCCTCAAAGAGCTTATGGTCTAGGGCGAGGGCCAGTTCAAGAGACTATGTTACACTCTGGCAAATTGAGGAATGCCCAGGGAATTCTGGGAACACAGGAAAGGCCATCTTATCCAGCTTGGGAGGGATGGGGAAAGGCTTCCTGGAGAAGGTGATGCCTGAGCTGAGTTTGGAATGTTGATCAAAGGCTGGCCTGGCAAAAGGATCTTGGGGTACAGGAGAATGTCAGGCAAAGGGAACTGACCAAGCAAAGCTTGGGGTATAAAGCCGCATGAGTAGGAGGAGTCAGGAGTGCCTGTGATGTCACTGATCTTGAGGTCACAGCCAGGAATAATGCGGAGGAGCTGGGATAATGGTCAAGGGGTGGATGTTACCTGTGAATGGTGGGGAGTCAGAGAAGGGCACTCAGCAAGGTGCATGGACTTTCACCTTGTCCTATTGCCTTGTCCATACACTATGTTATCAAAGGTGTCAGAAAGCTGATCCAGGTAAAAGGTTCTCCCTGGCCTGTTGTTGTCGAGTCAATTCCAACTCATGGCGACCCCATGTGTTTCAGAGTAGAACAGCTCCATGGGGTTTTCTTGGCCTTGCTTTCATGGTGCTGCTGGGTGGACTTGAACCATCAACCTTTAGGTTAGTAGTTGAGCACGAACCGCTCGCACCACCTAGGGATCTCAGCCTGCCTATTTTGTTGTTGTTAGTTGCCGTCAAGTAGATTCTGGCTCATGGTGACCTCATGTGTGCAGAGTAGAACTGCTCCAGGGGGTTTTCAAGGCTGTGACCTGAAATCCCACCATTACTGCGCTCTTCCTTTGGGTTAAGTAGAGCCTTCTTCAAGCTCCTCTTTTGATATCCATCCTTGATACCACAGGCACTTTTGCTGCTCTCACTCAGGGCAGGGTCTGAAGTCTTGGGGCCTGGTGGTGGAGGAGGCAGAGGAGCCCTGATAGTGGAAGGAGCCAATTCTCCAAGATGCAGAGCAACTTGAACTCTGTCTGTCCTGGGGTGTGGCTGGGGCAACTTCAATGGAAGGAACTTTGGGCCCAAGCCAGAAGAAGGGTGACGGCTTTGTTAGCACTGGGAAGCCACGGCACTCTGGGACGATCAGTCTGGCAGAGTCCAAGGCCACCTCAGACCAGGCTGGAGAAGAAGTGGCACAAAGGCTGGTCTTGGGTGGAGTCCGTGGGGGACAGGCAAGGGAAGGGGGTGGGAGGACCAAGGAGAGAGGGAGGGAAGGAGAGTCAAGGAGAAGTTCCCGACTCTGAATCCATTCTGTCTTCATTTCCCCCCAAGTCACACAGCTGCCAGGGTTCAGACAGATGCTGTGATTAGCATTTTAATGCATTTCAGAGGACCTTGTCCAAACTGTTCTGGAAATCAGAAATCAAGAGTTTATCTTTAGCTGTCCCTATAGAGCTACATTCTCTTTCAATCCAAAGGAGCCGGAGAAAGAGAGTGCGTATGCACTTGTGTGTTTTTGTGCCCACATGTGGGCATGTGCTTGGGTGTCTGTGCGTGTGTATGTCATCCTATGTGTGTTTATATGTACACGTGCATCTGTTTATGCACACGCACCTTTGTGCACACATATATGCCAGGGCCCCTGGAGTGTGTGTGTTTGAATGTTGAACGCGTGCATGGAGCTGCATCTGTGTGTGCACGCGTACATTTTGCACATGTGTGCATTATTCTACACGTGCCTGTGCAAGTATGATCATTCACATGGAAGGGCAAGAGCTTGGCACTGGTTGAAAACAGGTCAGTGCTGAGGGACTCAGGCTGTCAGGGCTCCTGGGCCTCAGGTGACGGGAAATACATTTCAAATGTCACTTCGGCTGCTCGGCAGGATCCTGCAGTCATGTCTCCAAACAATACAGCCTAACAGTATTTTTTGAGCCAGGGTGGAATTTGTGGGGTTATAACTCCACTCCCCTTGCCAATGTTGGCACCCCAGGGCCAGCCACTGAGAGATTTCTGGAGCCCCAGGTTGGAGGTAGGGTAGCTCCCGGTGGGTCAGAGCAGAAGGAGGAGGTTGGGAAGCCAGGAGCCCTCATAACACTTCCTATGTGTGGTGAGCTGCCCCTCATCCCGTCTACCTGCCTCCCAAGATTCTCTTCCTGTGCCCCAATCTGCCACACCTCGAATCTGTAAAGGCTGTCCCACTTCAGGCTGGACATCCTCCAGGTTGCCGAAGTCCCCTGCAAGTGTAGCCCTCGGCAAGGAGACAGTGGGATATCACTTTTCTTCCTTAGGCGAGGTACCTGCTAACTACCCAAGATTACGGTAGCTTTCAGGCTTTCGGGGAGCTAGCTCCTTTGGGGTCTGGGGTCAACAAAAATGCCAGATCTTTAACCCCTGCATGACCAATTCACCCCCTTGTGCCACTTGGGGCCCCTCAGAGTTACTCTCGATTCAACTATCAGCACAGACAGTGACAAAGAGGTGGGGGATGCATCCACTGGGAGGGGTGGGGAGAAAAGCAGACAGCTCCTTGCGAATTTGTTTAATGTAAATACATCCTCTATTTATCTTTGGCTGTTAATAAATTCACGCATTATTAGAAAATCCCTCATACCAGCAGACCTGCTGAGCTAGATCAGCCCGTTTTAAGAGATTTCCTGTTGGCAGGATTCAAAGCCCACACCTGCAGCCGGCCCAGGCACAAGGATTTAACTAAACGCCGCAGATAATTAGATCAGTTAACCTCAAAAATTAAAACAAGCACATTGCATTAGCTCAGTTTATCCTAAAAGAAAATATCACGTTCCCCCAGATAAATCGTTTAAAAAGAATAGAGGAAGATGGCGCATACTGTGTCTCCAGGACCCGTGAGCAGGGGCTGGGGAGGGTTCAAACAGCGGCCAGGTATCAGGTTCATCTGGTTTGATTGATTGGCGATGAACCGGGTTCTCGCTGCGTTCTAAAATGGTCAGAAGTGTTTGAGGAACACCCAGGCAGGGTGCAGGCTGTTTTTGTGTGTGATTCCAACTCATAGCGACCGTATAGGACAGAATAGAACTGTTCCACAGGGTTTCCTGGGATGAAATCTTTATAGGAGCAGATCGCAAGGTCTTTTCGTCTGTGGAGCAGCTGGTGGATTCAAACCACTGACCTTTCAGTTAGCAGCCAAGCGCTTAACCATCGCCCCACCGGGGCTCCTGGGTGCAGGCTAAAGCACACAAAGCTATGGCAAAGCTCCATGGGACTGGCGAATAATGAGGGTGTCAGTGGGACCGAGCCCACCTTGCCACCTCATAATGCAGGACAGCCCCCAATGGGGGGTGCATTAGAGATGGGGGTTCACTCTCATCAGAGAAGGCTCTCTGAAGGGACTATAACTGGTTGAGCCTTGGGCACCCCAAGTTCCACCTGTTAGATTCTGAATACTTAAGAAATTAAAGTCTTTGTGAATTTTGAATCCACTAATAGGTCCCTGGGTGACACAATTTTTTAAGTGCTTGACTACAAACCTAAAAATTGGCAGCTTGAACCCACCCACTGGTGCCACAGAAGAAAGGCCTAGCAATCTGCTCCCATAAAGATTAAAGTCAAGAAAATCCTATGGAGCAGTTCTACTCTGTAACACATGGGGTTGCCATGAGCTGGAGTTGACTCAATGGCAACGGGTTTAAGTCAGACAAGAGGCACTGCCTTCCATGCAGGAGACCTAGGTTCGATTTCCAGCCCTGCATCTCATGTGTAGCCACCACTGGTCTGTCAGCGGAGGCTTGTGTTTTTCTCTGATGCTCAATAGGTTTCAGCAGAGCTTGCAGACTAAGATGGACTAGGAAGAAAGGCCTGGTTATCTACAGCTGAAAATTAGCCTATGAAAACCCTATAGATCACAATGGTCCAATCTGCAACTGATCAAGGGGATGGCTCAGGATGGGACAGCATTTTGTTCCACTGTGCGGGGGGTTGCCATGAGTCAGGGCCAACTTGATAGCAGCTAACAACAACACCAAAGGTAGAATAGAGAGTAATTTGGACTTTAGGAGAAGTTAGACTTGTAAAATTTCCAGTGCAAAAACAATTGTTCAGCAAATACATAATGTAGACAAAAGTACTGTCTGCAGAAATATGTCGTCTACCTAAGAGAACAGTGTTTGCAAGTGGCTTAGCAGCCCTCTCTGTCACACCATCACTGTGCTAATTACACGTGTTTTGTATCTGTTCATTAAAGCAGGTTTGGCAGGACATTAACTAGGAAACACTGCTGGATTGTCTACTCAGAAGCAATAAAACTGCACTGAGCACATCCCATAATATGGATGCTAATGAGAACGGTTGTCCTCCCCAGCTCTTCTGAATTAGGAAGGTTTTACCCGATTTATCAATCACAGAGCTCTCCGCGATAAAGGCCATGCTGCAAATAAGAAGGGACCCGGATGGGCATCTTAGCAGAGCTGTGTCCCAGCTGTCTGTGGACCTTTGGGTTTCTGAGTCGCCCATGCAAAATGGGAGTGGGAGCGAGTGATGCTCAGGCCCCTCCTGCTCTTTCTGAGGTTCCCCAGACCTCAGGGGGAAACAATGGCGGAGAAGAGCCCTCTTCATGGGTCAAACTCTTCTAGCCCCAGAGGAGTCAGCGTTTCCAGGCAGTGGTGGGCAGAGAATGAAGAGAAGCGCTCAGGGTTCCCCGGGTTGGGGGGCTCTGGAACCACTGGGGAGTGTTTGCAACACAGAGATTCCCGGGCCACACCCCAACTTCAGAGATCTGCGTGCGTGTGTGTGTGTACACACGTGCATGTGCAAAAAGAGAGAGAGAAAGGCTGAGCCCTGGTCTTTCTTTGCATTTGTTACAAATCTGAATGTCAAAGAGACTCCCAGGTGATTCTGCTGGGCAGTCAGGTGGTTAGGAAGCTCCCCAGCGCCAGGTGGGCTGCACAGAGACATCCTCCCCCAGGTGGGAGAGGTCCTCCATGGGGGAGGGTGAGGCACATTCCCCTTACCAGCCTTAGGGGCCCAGAGAGAGCCACATTTCCCCTAAACCCTCCACCAGCAGGACTTGCCCTGACCCGAGCAGCGTCAGGACCAGGCGAGTAGCCTCTGCCAGCCCTGCCACTGAGGGCCAACTCTGCCCACTTGAGGCTGTTCCTGAGAAGGGAGACTCAGGAAGGCTCTCCAGCCTCCCCAGCTGCCGATTCCTAATGTCACCACCCGGTCTCTGGCTTCTCACCACCCGGCCTCTGGCTTCTCACCACCCGGCCTCTGGCTTCTCATCAGGACTGGCTCAAGCTTCCCCCCTGCAGGCCACGCTGCACACCTCAGCAAGGCTGCCACGCCCCCACTCATGAAGTTTCAGTGGCTCCCACAAACCCAAAGAAAACCGACTGAGTTCGTCAGTGGGGTGTTTAAAGCCTTTCCTACTCTGGTCCCAGCCCTCCCCTCCCCACTACTCATGATGCCCAACTCTTTTCTGAGCACCCTGAGCTCTGGCCTTACTGCCTTCCACACACACCCTGGCTGCCTCCCTCTACCCTGCCTTCCTTGCACTGTCCCTCTTGCCTCCAACCCTCCTGTCCCTCGGAGGATGGTGTCCCCAGGGCCCAGTGCTTCCGGCTCCTGGAAGGCACTCAGCAAGCAGTCACTACCTTGCAGCACTCCCAAACCACTCAGAGCTCGAAATTTCAGCCAGAAGTATCAATTCATTGTCCTCTAACTGCTTGGCATGTACATCTTTTCTCCTCTGCAAGAGGGAAAGCCCCACGGGGCAGTAGGGTCCGCACCTTCTCCTCACTTCTACCTGCCAAGCACCTAGCACAGGATCACGCTTCTGGTGGGTGCTCAGGAAACATTTGCCGAATTGAATTAAAAACCTTCTCTCAGGCTCTGAGCGGTTCCAGCTGTCGGGTGCCAGCTGTCAGGGCTGCTGGGAGAGATGGAATGCATATTCACTGCAGACCCCTCAGCCTCCCTGCCCTGAGGCCTCCTGGACCACCAAGACCATGGGGGGATGCAGGGCACAGTTCTGAGCCTGTTCTCACTGGTTTGGGTTTTCAACCTTTGAGCTTCCCTTACTCAGATTCCAGGGGGTGCTGCCCTTTTGTTGGGCAGGGGTGGTGAATTGGGAGTGGTGAGGGAGGTATGTAGGTCTCGTGGGGATTTTGCAAACCATTAGGATGTATTTATCTGCTATCTCACTTGGGGGCATGATAGTGGCAATCTTGAACCATCTTCTTCCAGCATGGCCAGACCTTGGCGGGGCAGGGCCAGAGGCTTCTACGGACGTTCCAAGCCCCCCACTCCAACGCTGGCTTCAATTCAGTGGGGTGTGCTGGCCTCCTCACGTGGCCAGCCCTGTGCTTGGCTGTGCAGCAGGAGGGCTTGCTGCTGTGCACCCTGGGTTAGCTGTCCTCCAGAGCAGACGGGGGTGGGGTGGAGCTGAAGGGGCCAGGCGGGCTCCTCTGGGAGAGAGAGACTCACCACAGCAACAACAGCAGCAGCAGCAGCAGCAGCAGTGGGGAGACCATTACTTTGCATTTTTCCTCGGTGCCAGCAGGGCGCTCGGTGCTGCACACACATTGCATCCTGCTATTTGGAAACAGGGGGCAGTGGTTGTTCGTTTAGTGGTAGAATTTTCACCTTCCACGTGGAACATCTGGGTTCAATTCCCAGCCAACATACCTCAAGCACAGCCACCACCCACCTGTCAGTGGAAGCTTGTGTGTTGCTATGATACTGAACAGGTTTCAGTGAATCTTCCAGACTAAGACGGACTAGGAAAAAAAGCCTGATGATCTACTTAAAAAACTAGTCAGTGAAAGCCTCATGGGTCACAACGGTCTGGTCTGCAACCAATCATGGATATTGCATAGAACCCAGCAGTATTTCGTTCTGTTGTGCAGGGGGCTGCCGTGAGTCAGGGCCAACTTGATGGCAGCTAACAATACAGCCCCTGGTTAAAGGCACCTTTGGCATTCCTAAGGCTAAGATGAGGAAACCGAGGCACAGAGAAGTGAAGTAATCTGCCCAAGGTCACACAGCTCAGAGTGGTGGATCAGGGGTTGGAATCTGGGTTAACTGAATTTGGGGCCTGAGCCTGTCTAGTGGCATGATGGGTGTGGTCTCTAAGTCCTGAGGGTCTTCAAAAAAGGGAGAGATGGAGGAGGGCTAGAGTGGTCATGCAGACTTCCTCCAGGATGGAGGCTGGGGAATGCTCAGCAGGGTTTGGCTGAGACAGAGGATTAGTACTGGGCCTTTTATGATGGGGAAGCAAATAAAATACTGATAAAATCATGAGACCTTAGCTCATTTCCCAGAAGTGATTTGGTCCAATGTAGGGACAGCCTACTTTGCTCCACCAGGTGACTCAGACTTGGCCTGAACACTCTGACAGAGACTTGGCAACCTGTGGGACAGCCAATGCTGGTAGGGGGTCTTCCTCATGCTGCCGAGGAAAGGCCTCAGGAGCAGCGGGCAGCATGGGCCAACCCTGGGGCCCTCCCTGACCCTCTCTCCCTGACTCCCAGTCCAGCTGAGCTGAAGCTAATCATGAGGGTACATCCTCATCCTCAAGGAGGGTTGGTGGTAGCACATACACACCACCCCACATCCCCCTACAACCGACCACAAGAGGTCATGCTTCAGTCTCTGAAAAAGAAAGTTGCACCATTGCAGCTGGCCCTGAGCATCGGCCACCCCCGGTGACATGTCTCTCAATGGTCTTATCCAAAAGAGTGTACAGTGGGGAAACTGACCAGGGAATGACGGAGTATGATGTGGGGACAGGTGTCTGGCAGCACAGTGGCCTTTGTTTCTTTAATACCTAAGCCACACATGGAGGCACAGAAGGATACACGTTCCAGAAAGATACAGATGACAGAATTACAATACCTAAGGGACTGAACTCCTCCCCTCCCCTCCCCCCACAAATCCTACAAAATGAGAAACCTCATCAGTAGCTGGGATAAACACACTGAGTTAGCACTGCTATTGTGAAGAAGCAGCTCTGCAACACCCTGGACACTGTTGTTGGGTGTGGTCGAGTAGATTCTGATTTACTGCAATCCCACGTGACAAAGTAGAACTGCCCCATGGGGTGTCCTAGGTAGTAATCTTTACAGGAGCAGATCACCAGGTCTTTCTTCCTCAGAGCTGCTGGGTAGGTTTGAACCACCAACCTTTTGGTTAGCAGCCAAGCCCTTAATCATTTGTGTCACTAGGGCTCCTTACAGAGGGCCCTGATCTGAGCTGCAGGCAAACACTGCCTGGGAGTGACAGGCCTCAGACTGCCCAGGGTTCGGCCCATGATCTTACATTTCTAACAAGCCCCTTTGATGCTGAGGTGCTGGTGTGAGGTGCGCACTTTGACCAGGGTTTAGACTTCATGCACTGGCAGCTTGTAGAAGCTTGGAGACGGGGAGGCCAATGAGGGTTAGAGCTATCTGGTAGAACTCAGAGAGGAAGGCAGGAGCTCAGAGTGAAGTCCTGAAACCCAGGGGATTCTGGCAGGTGGGTGGTAAGGAGGCAGGGCCTTTCCTGGAGGGAGAAAGGCCTGTACGTGTCAGGGCCTGAGGCCGTAGCCAGGGTGCACAGTATGCTGGGATGGGAAGGCTGTCTGTTGGGGTTGACTGGAATCTGCAGGCAGAAAGGGGCTGGAGCTGCTGGAGGGCTGTGGTGGGAGACAGGCGCTTCCTCACCCTTCAGCCACATCCTCCCATTCTCAACCCTCACTCATCCCAAAGCCTTTCCCCCTTACTGCCTTTCCAGTTTCCTCTCCCTAACACACACATCTGGATTTCCTCCTCCTCCACAGGGCCCTTTCTGATCACTCCAGCTCAGTTACCTCCCTTTTCTGAAACGTAATGGGACATACAGTCCAAGTCACATATTTGACCATTTTATATTTTTTAAATTATCCTCTGATTATTTCATATATGAATTAGTTGTCACAGGATTTTATTGTGGCAAAGGACCCTAATGGTCATCCACACTCATATCATTGTTTTATCATTGATAATACTTGGATAGTTTATAGCAATTCATAGCATATAAAGGGTTTAAAAAAACAGTTGTCATCAAGTCAATTCCAACTCATAGTGTGTCAGAGTAGAACTGTGCTTCAAAGGGTTTTAATGGCTTATTTTTTGGAAGTAGATTTCCAGGCCTTTCTTCTGAGGTGTCTCTGGGTGGACTGGAACCTCTAACTTTTGGTTAGCAGCTGAGCCCATGAACCATTTGCACCCACTCATAGCACTCCATAAAGGACTTGCCGCTATGATTTTCACTATAGAAATCAAGAAATGGAGGCTCAGAAAAGCTAGGTGGCTTTTCCCCAGTCATCCAGCTGGTTGGTGTCCTGCTTGCAGGCTGTAAGTGCTCTCAGGTGGACTGGAGTGCTTGGCATTATCTTGCCTCTTCTGTGCTGGGCACAGAGTTGGGCACACCAGGCTCCCATCTGAACACACTTGCCTTATGCCCACTCAGGCACCAGAAGAGGAAGCCACCTGCCTGGCGCCCCCTAGTGGTCTCATTGAGAATACACCACAAGTGTCTTTGATCAAAATGTGCATTTGAACTCCAATACTCTGGGGTCCTGCGAAGCAAAAAAAAACAAAAAACAAAAAACCCAAACGTGTTGCAGTCAAGTCAATTCCAACTCGTAACGACTCTATGGGACAGGGTAGAACTGCCCCATAGGTTTTGCAAGGAGTGGCTGGTGGATTTAAATTGCCAACCTTTCGGTTAGCGGCCAAGCTCTTAACTACTGTGCCACTCTGGATCCTGAGAAAGACCTCATTTTCTTGGTCTCCAATGCTTTTCTTTTTACAAGTATTTCCCTGAGAAACTGAAGAAAAGAGAACAATATCTCCTTCCACCATCATCCCCCAGAGTTGCCCAGATTGATGGCGATTCAGCCTTCCTGATGACCCCCTCTCCTCCTGGCACATGGGCACTTGCCAGGATCCATGACAGCCCTCCATTCCTGAACCTGGCTCCCACACGTCTGCCCACACAGGCCAGCATCCCAGACACTAGGCCCTCTGCTCTCCCATACACAGGCTTTCTAGCAGAAACCCCTCTGACCCTAAAATACACCCACCCTGGACCAGGAGCTCACAGAGACATTCTGGCTCCCATCCTCAGTTTCTGGCAAAGGACTGACAAAATCCGTAGCAGCCTCACCCAGACTCATGCAGCACATCCACTATGACACCCTCAGGTTCTCGCTCTGGCTGACACATACCTTGCTCTGACACACGCTAGCAGAACCCCTCTTGCCCCTGTCAGCACCCGCACTGACACTCACTTCCGTGCCAGCTGCCAGTGCCCAGGCAAAAGCACTCGTATACAGAGTTTCCTTCATACAACCACGGCCACAAAATGAGGTCTGCTCAACTTTGCAAACTTAACCTTGAAGGGTGGGTTAAGTTGAAAACATTCTAGAAGGGCATAGACATGATGTCGATGGAAGATGAACCTCAAGAGTGGATCTACTGTATCCTGGGAGATCCCCAAACCAGCGAGGTTGATGGGTGGAGAGAGAAGCCGCCTCTCTCCCTCCCTCCCGCCCTCCTACCCTCCCTCTGAACCAATCCCAGGCACATGAGCAGGTAGAGGAAAGAATTAAGGTCTGGAACTCCAGGATGTGAAAATTAGCATTTACAGAGCGACACAGGACTCATGGACAGCAGTGGGTGTCAGGGGCATTGCAAAGTCTTTACAGAAGTGATGTTGGATTTGGGTGCCCAACGATGGGCAGAAACTCCCCAGCTGGAGGGAGTGATTCGAAAAAAAACAGAAGCTTCACAGAAGAGGCTGTGTTTGGGCAAGAGCTCCTTGGGCTGGGAGGATTTGTGGTGGGACAGGGAGTCGGCTGCCTGACTAAATTGTGTGGGTGATGGGAGGCAGGAAGAGTTTTCAGGTGATGGGGTCTTTATTCCACATGATAACGCTGGATGTCCTTTGAGGGTTGCATCAGAAAGGTGAGAGCCTAGAAGCAGGGAGGCCACCGCGGTGTGTGGCTCATCCAGGACACTCTGGGTTGTTACCCTGTCTTTCTCACCTGAACTCCTGGGCACGTCTCATTACTACCATTTTTTGGCACCTACAGATATTTCTTTGATCTTGAGCTGTCTGCAAACTCACCTCCCAAACCAGATTATAAGCTTTTGCAGCAATGGGCCATGTCTTACTCATTTTTGTCCAATGCCAGACCCCATCTCATATCCCCCCACTCCGACAGACACACAAAGGCTGCGCACCTGGAAGGTGGGAAAGTTAGCTGTAAACGTTACTGCTACTTATTCAGGTGATGGCAGCCTTGTTCCAAACCACACCTGGGCCAGTGATGGAGAAAGCTGGGACAAGTCTGCTTAGTCTTCTCAGAAGGAGCCCTGAACAGGGTGCTGAGGGCATTGCTGGATAAGCTGGTGGGAACCCAGCCCCTCACTGCAGTCTCTGCCACAGCCCTGGTGCAGCAGGCTGGCTGGCTGGTTTGCATGTGGGAGAGACATATGTGACCTGTGCTTTATTACACTTGTCACAAATGGCGTCAGGCAATGGCAAACAGGAGACACTATCTTCCTCACTCTCCCACTCTCCCTTCGGCTCCCTGTCTTCCTAAGTCATGTGAGTAATGGCAAGTCCATTACTCTTAGCATTATAAAGACTGTCAGAACTGGGAGGGACGCCAGCAGCAATCAGGCCTACCCCTTCCTTTTGTAGTCCAGAAGGTGGAGGCCCAGGAACCCTGCCCAGAGTCACACAGCTTGTGGGTAGCAGGGCTGGACCTGGCGTCTGGGTTCTTGAAGCCCAGCCCTGGCTCTGGCAATGATTTTATGTTCCCTCTTGCTTGTTTATTTCCTTCAAGTTGGATATGCTGGCCGTGGACACAGGTTCTCTGGCACTTTGGGATAAATCAGTTGGGGTTCTTATTGAGCACAGACGTGGCCAGGCCAGAGCTCAGTGCCCCCTAGGGGAGCTGAGAGTCACTCTTCAGAAAAATGGGGAGCCTCTGGCCAGTATGTGAGGGGCAGGGAAAAGAAGGGTGGGCAGTCTAGGAGGGAGGGACAGTGTGGGCAAAGCCCTGAGGGAGAAGGGCTTCAAGATGGTTCTGTGGGGAAGAGAGTGAAGACGAAAACTAGGGTGTAGAAGAGGAGAGGCAGCCCCTGGCCCTCAGTCTCTGAGTTTAAAGGTTCCCTCTTAGAACCCTGGTGTTTCCTTCAACATAACGGGACCAGCACAGGGTCTTTGACTGTGTCTGTGGAGTGGTCGGTATCGCGTGGTGGAAGGCTGCTGGACTGGAAGGTTTGAACTCAACAGATGTCTGTCAGGTTTCTGTTTCCTGTCAGGATGGGACTCTTCTGGAGGGAGGGGCTGGAGAACCCCTGCACGTAGGTAGGCTGTGGAGGTTGAGGTTCTGGTCCCAGGTCTATCACGAGCAAACTCTCACTTCATCTCACTTGGATCACAGATGCCACACAGCTACAGTGTAAGAGCAGAGCTGGAAGTCAGTGCTGAGAACTGGCAGCCTTTGGCCGAAATTCAGCCTACAGGTGTGAGTGTGCGTGAGTGCCAACCCCAAGTGGTCTTTCATGCCTGGAGGTGGTTCCTGCACTCTCCCGTGGCCTACTGCTCCTCAGTTCTTACACCCTTTGAGCGGGTGCCTCCTTCAACAAACTCTCCTCCTTCTAGCCCGTCTAAGGACTTCTGAGATTGTCCCCAAAATGAATGAGAACCAGTGAGTGAGAGAGAAGACCGCTCTGCTCAGGACCTCACTGTTCTGTCTTCCACCCCTATCTATTGCCTCTTTGGCCCTAGGACAGGGGTTCTTTATCTCAGCACTACTGACATTTGGGACCAGTTAGCTCTTTGTTGTCAGGGGCTGTCCTTGTGCATTGTAGGATATTTAGTGGCATCTCTGTCCTCTGCCCACTAGATGCTAGTAGTACCACCCACTTAGGACAACAAAAAATGTCTCCAGACATTGTCAGCTGTACCCTGGGGAGCAAAATTACAAATTCACCACTTAAAAGGACAGATGAATAGTTCTCTTTAGGGGAAAAATAAAAAAGAAAGATATGTCATTTATTTCCCGAAAGAGACCAGACACGAGATGCAGAGAAGGTGCTGGTGGGACCCCCATGACTCAAACACTCTCAAAGACCTCTCCCCTCCCTACCATGGAACAGCCACCCAGCTGCCCAGTGCTCAGCAAGGACACCAGGACCAGGGAAGTGGGGGTCTGTGGGGATCTGGCTCATGGCCCCATGATCTGAAACAGTACAGAAGGTGGTAGGGACTGGGAGAGAAGACACAGGTGGTGAAGGGAACCAGGGTCTCTGTTTAGAGACAAAAATCACACACTCTGCACCCAGGACAGATAAGTGGAAACACATCATATCTCTAAAATGAAACGCTTTGATTGCACCAATCACTAGAAGTTGTAAAACTACTCCGAAGAATTACCAGCCTCTGTACATGCTAACTACATCCATCATAAATTTGTCTTTAGTTTCTGTTATCATATCACTGTCTCTGGGGACCCCCGTCTTGTCATCATTTGCCCTTTATAATTTATTCATCTTGCTCTTGCCTGCATCCTTTCTACTTATCATTCATCTTTACAGTTGTACATAAAATGAGATGGATCTGTCAATGGCAGGGCTGTCAGGAGGGAGATGGACCTTGTCAGGGAAGCCCCTGTAAGCAGGCAGAGGTCCCACCAGAGCCTCCTGTGGGTGACAAGACAGAGGTGGGGGGCAGAAGGAGAGAGAAGGAGGGCATTCAGAAAAGAGGAGAGAAGCGAGAGGAGAGACAAGTAAGAAGGATGAAAGAGAAGGAAAGAGAGGAAAAGGAAAATAACAAGAAGGAAGAGAAAAGAGAAGGAAACAGAAGCAGAAAGAGAAGAGAGAAAAAGGGAAAAGAAGGAAGAGAAAACAGGACTCAGGAAAAAGCAAGTGGGAGGAAGGGGGAGAAAGTCAGAAGAGACACCCTGAGACAGAGGTGCTAGAGATCCAATCGAGCTCTTTGTTTTCTTTTTTAATTTTCCATGTTAACGTCTTTCCCGGTAAACTCAAAGAAGGTCACATTGGATTTCCACGGAACTGACCCATCCCCGAGTCACGGTTGCCCTGAGTCGGGAGTGATGGCAGGGATGCTGCACGTCTGTCGAGCTGACATGAGGGGGTGGGGGTGGGAGGCAGCCAGGGAAGAGTGTTGGTTTGCTTTGTATTCTAGGGTTGCTGGAGTGAGGACACAAAAGCCAATCTTTAACTAGTGAGTTGGAACTTTAATGTTTACCAAGCAGCTACAGCTCCCACTCCTGTCCCCCACCCGCTTCTCCCACCAGATGCCTCTCTTCCCCTCTCCCTTCCCTGCTCCTTCTTCTCAGCCTCCCAGGCCTCCTGCTAACTGGACCCAGTTCTCAAATGAAGGCACCGGATGGGGTGAGGAGCCCTTTCTGCTGCCAGGGGAGAAAAGTGTTGGCTACTGCCTGTCCTGCACCTGATTTTCTCTAACCGGAGCCTCTCCCCTGAGGCCCTATATTTCTAACTTTGGAAGCAGATGGGCTCTTCTGGAAGACAGTTCTCAGCAAAGTGGAGAGAGCAGGAGGAGCTAGGATGAAGCATTAGAGGCCAATTCTAAGGAGCAGAATTCTTCCAAGAGGTCTCCCATGCACACTCAGGCCCAGGAGTTCCCGGGGTGGGCCTCTCCTGCCCTGCGTGAGACTCCTGCTCAGCCAGGTGGGTCAGCTCACAGCCCTGCCTGTCCTGTGTGCTTAATCTTGAGGCTGTTGCTCAGACCAGTGCTCTTATCTGACACATCTATCTCACACCCAACTCTCTATTCCCACTCTGCCCATATCCTAAACAAAACCTGGTACCAGCTCATGCATTCTATAGTCATCTTGGTGCCCTCTACACTCCACAGCAACCAGTGATGCTAGAGAGGACAGGTGGGCATGTGGGCTTTGGTGGTAGGCCAGGGCTGGTCCTGGCTTGGCCATTTATTATCTGCATGACCTTTGGCAGTTGAAAACCCTGGTGGCGTAGCGGTTAAGAGCTATGGCTGCTAACAAAAAGGTTGGCAGTTCAAATCTAGCAGGTGCTCCTTGGAAACCCTATGAGGCAGTTCTACTCTGTCATACCGGGTCGTTATGAGTTGGAATCAACTCGACAGTAACAGGTAGGTATTTAGCAATTTGGTTAATCTCTCTAAACCTTGGTTTCCTCATCTATGGGAGATAATAATATCTTCCTCATAGGGTGGTTGTGAAAATAAATTAAGTAATGGAGGTAAGGAGCTTGACATCATGCCTGTCATATGGTAATTGCTTGATACAAATATTACCAATCAATTTAATTACGATTACAAATATAGTTAATAAATATTGACAATACATTATTAATATTAATAAAAATTAACTGATACTATTATTGCACAACTGTCCATACTATCCATTTTACAATAACATGTGCCATCTTGTATTGTTGATTATATACACTTCTATCTCCAGCTCAACTGGCAACTCCAAGAGGGGTGGGGGATGTGTCTTTCTTATCTCTGTGTTTGTCATCTTGCACAGAGCCTGGGTATACTTAGGATATACTTGCTGATGAATCGAGAAACTATCCCATGTTGAACTACACCCTACAAGTGGTGGACTGGGCATTGGGAATAGAAGGGGGTGGGCTGGAAAAGGCCAGGGGGCAGAGAGTGAGATCAAGAGTGTGTGGGAGAGAGAGAATGTACAAAAAGTGGAATCCTCTGCCTAGATGTTGGCAGAAGACACTGCTCAAAAGGACCCTGCTGAGACTTCATGGTTTAGTAATCTCATTCTATTGAAATCACTCCAGAACTAATAATCCATTTGTGACACTCGTCCAGGGATGACTCCATCACTGAGGGGCTTTGTTTAGGCTGGCTCTTGGGGAAACTGACCTCTAATTTGCAAGAAAAGCCATTGTGGTTCTGATTTCTGAGATTCTACTCAACCCAAGAGAAATGCCAGAGCCCCTTCTCAGTCCCCAATGAAGGCACGTATGAGAGATGTTTCTCATTCTGTCTCTGTTGTTGTTGGCAGTGGTGGTGGTGGTGTGTGTGTGTGTGTGTGTGTGTATAACTACAATGGGATTATTCTCCTTGCTGGCAATGGGACAGCAGCTCTGTAACTTGCTTGGAAACAGAAAAGGCTGCCTGTACTGTCTTCTCCCCCATTTCTCTCCTCCGTGAGAAAGTTGAGGGTTGATTTTAATGAATTGATTTTAATGGATTTTGAAGTCTTGAAAAGTGCCTAAATGCTGAGGTTTCCAGTTTTCCAGGTTCTTTTTTCAGTTTTATTCTCCTTAGTCAGACATCTAGTGTGCTGGCTGGGGCATGTAGAGTGGTCACCCAGACAAGAAGATGTCTCCCACCTGCCCCTCATCCAAACAGGACCCCCTCAGCTGGTGGGAGTGCCTATTAATTGGTTGGGTGAAAGCGTATTGCTTGGTCCTGTCTCTGTATGAGCTAGCAACACTCTTTCTCTGTCTCAAAGGAGAGAATCAACCCAAAATAATAACAACCAGTTCCACTCTCTGGAATCAAATAACTCTACTCTAAAGCATAATTTTATTTGATCATTTTGTTTTTCATTTGTCTCCATGTGAGTTTGTGCAGCGACAATGTACCCTGGTAACTCCGAGCTGTGATCCTCTTTTCCCAGTCCCTCACCCTGTGCGCTGTGCCCACCCTGAAAACTGTCTCATGAGATATTTGAGGCCCTAAGTCTCCCTGTGAGGCCTTTGAAGAAAGAACAGCACCCCAGTTACAGCAAGAGGACTCTAGGCTCTATTTTAGCTCCTCTGTTGGCCTCTAGCATCACCCCTCCCATCTCTCAACATACATGCATATTTCTTTTTGCTCTTTTTCCTAAACTTGCCCAACTTGTCTTTTTGATTTCAGAAAAATGCCACTGGATCTCCCAGTATGAAGGATTAGCACAGATTATGGGGAACAGTGTTAATTATCGGTGGAAGGGGGGCTGGCGCCTCGCTCCAATGTGCTCCTGATTTCCCCTGGGCCTTTCTGCCTGGTAATAAGCCTTCTTTAATCTGGCAGGCCCCTTGGTGAAATCAGCACCACGGACAGTGATATTGATTGCTTCTGAGAAACCATCACAGCTGCTCAACCAAATTACCTTTGATGTGTGACCTTTAATGTAATTACTGCAACATCAAAGTATTTCTATAAATTATTAAAGAACTAATACACTCCATCATTTAGCTATTCTATTATATGTAAAATAAACAACCACAAGTTAACGTGAGATCCTGAGCAATCCACACTTGCTACTGAAATTCTCCTAGTCCTGGCCTCTTCCTCTTAAAAATCCTAAGCCTCCCCCTCCCATCTTCTTTCTGTTTCCCCATCTGATTCGTGGCTTTTAGCCACCATGAAACTCCCCAGCAATCTCTCTCAAACTGATGAAGGGCCTCCCATAACAATGCGGTATTTTCTATTCCATTTGGGTGGCTCTAAAACATCTATCACAATTTCGCCCCAAAATGAAGTACAATAAACACTTTATTAATCAGCACAAACCTTTCTCAGAAGCCTTTGATTATCTTACAATATGGCTTTATGCTTCACACATAACATGGGGCGAAGTGAAGCATATTTCTGCCATCTTACTGAGGGCACCCAGAAAGCAATTACTATAATATATGTGCATGTGGCCGCGCCACTGAAAATCCAACTGGGGACCGGCCACCCTGCGGGAGCTGGGGCTCCACACAAAATCCGTGTGGTGTGCGATTTCCATCCGTTTGCATCCTAGGCATGTTATTAAGATGACTCAGTCCCGTGCTTTGCAATCACAAATACCAACATACAATACAAAGGCTGTCCTAATGGAAGGCAGAACCCCTGTAACTCAGCACCGCCCCCCCCCAAAACACGCAAAGAAGGATCTTTGATGAAAAGGAAGGCTGCCCCGCCAGGGCTGCATTTTCTCTCTGCCTACCTGGTTAACCTTTCCTGCTGTGGGGCAGAAATGGAAACGTCTGTTTACATGCGCTTTGCTTGGTAAGAATGTAAACATGCGTGTGTGAGCACGGGTGAGCATACATACAGAACACACGTGCCTCCACGCAGTCGACTGTATAAGCTTAAACACGGAATATTTATACGTTCTTTAAATTATGCCCACAAACACGAACATCTTTCCATTTATCTTTAGATACTCAGCCAGCTGTATATCTCCCTCCCCCGCCCCCCTCCCCCCATCTCTCCGAACCCACAGGAGAGACCGCGCAGACCCTTGACCCGAAGAACACTTCTTATTTTATGGTGATGAACTAGCCTCGATAATAGCCGTGGCTGATATCACACCCAGTTAGGGGGGCCATAAATAATTCTCTTCTCCCCCTCACAGAAGCTATAAACCAGGGCCGAGGCGCGATAGTTTATCAAAGCCGAGGGCTGGCTCCTTAAATAAACCGCGGTGATCTCACTCGCGGAGGCGGCGCCGAGCCCGGGCTAGGAGGCGCCCCCTCCCGCCCCGGCCCCAGCCCTCGGAAGAGCCCGGGAGCCGCCTGGGTGGCGTTCGGCGGCCGAGCCACACGCGGCCCCACGGGGCACGCGGACCCGAGTTCCCCGCCCGGGTTGCCCCGGTGGGCTGGGGGCGGCGCAGGGGCCGGGTCGGCGCGCCGGGGAGGGAGGGCAAGGGCTGCGTGTGAGCCTGCGGCTACTGCCAGGTTCGTCCTCCGCCGGGATTCCGTCGGGCTTGGCCCTCGGAATGCCAGGTCGCCGGGCGAGGTCTGGCCGAGGTCTGGACGCGCCTCGCCCCTGGCCGTGCGGTCCCGAGCGCAGGCAGGAGTTGGGTGCCGGAGCCACCGTCCCCCGCGGGCCGCATCGCGGCTCGGCCTCCCCAAGTCGCCCCCTGTCGGCGCGTCAGTCGCTCGCGCCCGAGCGGGCGCCACTTACCCCGGGCAGGGTCTTCTGCTCGTGCAGAGCGCTCTGGGCCTTCAGCGCTGACTCACGCTCGCAGTAGGTGAGGAAAGCGCAGCCTGGGGAGGGAAGCAAGCGCGGAGAAGGGTCAATGGGGCGCCCCCTGGGCCGCTTCGCGCCCGCCCGCCCCCGCCCAGCTCTCGGTCCCTCTCCTCACCCTTTCTCTCCTGTGCACTCTACTAGTCGCTTTCCTGCCTCCCGGTTTTCCCGTCTGTCTGTCTGCGTCTCCTCCCTCCCGTTCCTTTTTTGTTGTACTCCCTCCTCGCAGCCTCACCCTGCATCTTCCCCCCACTACACCCCCTTCTCCCCGTGGGGCTCTCCCTGTTCCTGTGCCCCGGTGACTCAGGCGGCTCTGCTCTCTCCCTTTCGCCTTCCTTCCCTCTGGGTGGTGTTTCTGTTTCAGCTCCAGCCCCCATAACTCCCAGAAGGGGCAGTCCCCATCATCCCCAAGACCTCTAGCCACACTTGACGGTGAACTCTTGTCCTAGCCCCTTAGGAGTGCCGGCGGCTGCTCCATCATCAATGATGGAGGGACCCTCTCGGCCTTCCAAATAAAGGCACCATCTGTAAGGAGGACCCCAGACCAGGCTGTCCTGAGAAAAGGAATGGGGCTGTCCACGTGTCTCCTGTCCCAGCCCCTGTTGTCATATGGGCAGTGATGGTCTTCACACCCTTGCCCATCAGAAGGCACAATGCTGGACCTGGAGCACATCTAATTCCCTAGGGGACCCAGGCAGATCACATACCCCCTCAGCCTTGGTTTCCTTAGCTGTAAACTGAGGGATCGCCAAGGTCCAGCTCTCCCACGGACAGATGCTGGCAGTGCCATGCCATTGCCTCCTCACCAGGGAGTTTGGCTTTTCACAGAGCAATAGCCTACTCAAGGAGTGACTTAATGCTGGCCCTTTAGGCACAGTGACAAGAATGTTTGGTGATGGGAAAGTCTTCCTCAGAGATCCCTCAAACTGCCCAGTGTTGGGGGTCCCTTCCTCTGTTTGTAGGAAGGAAGATGGGCCTGGCTTGGGAGGCCTGCAAGGCCTGGGCTATGGGGGAAGTCAAAAAGTTCACTTTGGCCAATAGCAGGCTTGAGTCTGAGTTGCCTCAGACTTTCCAAGGCCACCCATGGCCCCAGGGAAGACACTGCAGAGTAGCCATCCACCCCTCTCTTGGACTCTTTCTCATTGTCTTTTCTGAACCTCCCCAATAACCTGTATTCATCACTGCCCCCATTCCTTTGCCTTCACAGTTTCCTTGGCTGGTAGGCCTTCTCTCCCTATTTCCACATCTCCTGGTCCCATCCATCTTTCAAGAATCTAATCAAGTCCTACCTACTCCAGGCAGCCCTCCTTTACTGGTTTAGTCCATATCACACCAACTTGCTTTCTTGACTGCCCACAGATGGCCGTGTGGTCATTATCATGGTCATTTATCAAATATTTCCTGAGTGCCCACTGTAAGCCAGGCTCTGTGCCAGGCCACAGTATGGCAGCAGGGGCTCAGTCCCCTTCTCTCATGGTGGTACCAGTCTGGTGCTTGCTACAGCCGTTGTCACCAGACTTGCATTGGTCTTTTGTCTGGGCACCGAGTGCTTCCAGATTCCTCTGCAGTTCCTGACCCCTCCATCACCCAGCTTAATGAAAACTCCCTTCCTCCTCTTCCAATGTAGAAATTGGCCCTGCCTCCCTTCCCCTTCTGGCTTCAGAAAGGAGACGGGAAGGAAATGGGAAGAAGGAAGCAGAAACAGAAGCTTTGGAGACAGAAACTCTCACCTGTCAGCTCTCTCTCTGCCTTTCCCCACCTCCATTGGGCGAAACTGTGAGTGCCTCTCTCCCACTCCATCTCATTCATTCTCTCCAGACTCCACATTACCCCTCCCTTCTTCCTCCCCCCTCCTCCCTTCTCCTTCCTGGTCACTGGCAGATGGTTATTGATGGAGACATCGAGGACTGAAATGAATAGCGGTCAGAGGCCCCCGTGACGTTGTCCCTCGTGCTGCCGCCTACCTCTCCCGGGGGCATCTTTCCTCCCATCCCCTCCCTGGCCTTGTCCTCTGCCTGTGTCTGCCTGCAGTCAGAGGTGGCCACTGCCTTGGCTGCGTGCAGGCAGGCTGGCTAGGGACAAGGTCAGGGGTAGGTTTGATGGGGGAGGGGATGGGAGGAGGGGGAGGAGGAGAAGGAAATGACCATATTGTTTCCATGGCCCTGGATAACAAAGAAAGGATTTTAGAGAAAAAAGAATGCTACTTTTGTCTAGCTTCCAGGAATTTCTGCCACAGTTTTTTGAGAGATCTCAAAACTTGGTTGTAAACCAGAATCGTTTGATGGCCACCCCCCCGACACCCTGTGTGACCTACCCCTGCCATCCCCATCACCTGAGCTATCTCCTTCCATCCCTTCCCTTCTCACTTACTGGTCTGCTTCCTCTTTCTCAAAGCCCACCAGGCATGCTTTGTTTTAGGGTCTTTGCATGGGTTGTTCCCTCTGCCCAGAATGCTCTGCCCTTATTTAATACACCCCATTTGCCCCATCCCACACACATACATACTCTCTGACTCTTTGTCCTACTTGTTTTTCTGTCTGCTGCTTATTCCCCTCTGACACATTATATATTTGTTTATTGATGGTCCATCTCCCCATGTTCAGATGAGGCCAGGAACTTGGTTTTGTTCTGTTTCTGCTGGGTCCCCAGTGCCCAGAACAGTGGCAGAAGCTTAATAAACATTTGTTGGGATCATTGAATCCCTGAACATCCTTGATTATTTGAGGGGATCAGAAGGGAGTTGCTCAGAGGCTGCTGGGAGCTGACCAAGGCCCCATGGACACTGCAGCATGCTGGGCTCCCTTGGCAGTGGTAGAGGCAGAGGTTGGCTGCAAGAGCTGATAGGTGGGCAAGTGCTGAGGGGGCTCTTGTCCCAAAGGCTTCCTCAAGCTGGTTCTTCTAGTGCCTGAGCAGGCTATTAGTCATTCCCTTGAGTCTGGAGGGCTTTCTCCCCCAAGTCCATCATCCCCTGAAAAGGGTGATGCCAACTCCAGACAGGGAGCTTGGCTCAGGTGAGCCCTTTACCAACCACAGGTTGCTTACTGATTCATCTTTCTAAACCTCAGTTTTCTCACCTATAAAACAGGGACAGTAGTATTCACCTCAGAGGCTGTGGGTGCCCTACTAACCGCTGAGCATTAAAAACCTCTGCAGAGTTCGTAAAGGTCAGAGTGCAATGTAAATTTAAATCCACTCTTGCCTGCCTTCTCTCGGTCAGCTCCTCTCTGTGAGGACAGACAGGCCTTATACAGACTAGGGCATGCCCACCGCCAGCCTTTCTCCAACAATCCCTTCAGCTGATCTGATGCAATGTCTGACATTCCACCATGAGAGCTCAGCCCACTAACTTAAAGCATTTTGAAAAAGGCAAATACACATAAGCAGTTACTACCTGCTGACTCCAGGGTGCAGGTGAGAAGCCCTGCTCCCTTCATTGCTGAGGGCAGAGCCCTGGGGGTGGGGGGGGGGGGGAGCGGGGGAGGGGTTGGCAACTTCAGAAGGAGGGTGCTGCAGGGCTCCCTGGGGTGAAGGCTGAGGTGGGGCTCAGGGCCGCCAGGGGAGAGAGGGTGCCCAAGCTACACCCGTAAGTCACTCACTGGTCTCTCATGATGGTACCCATGGAACCCCCACCCTGAAAGACTAGATTTTACTTACTTCCTGTTGCTCGTTGCTGCTCCTCACAGGAATTGAGAGGGCTGTGAGCTGTGAGGGTCATGCAGAGGGTAAAATGGGCAGTGTCAGCCTCAGCCCAAACCAAAACAAAACCATTGCCATTGAGTCAATTCCGAGTGATGGTGACCCTACAGGAAAGAGTAGAACTGCCCCATAGAGTTTCCAAGGAGCGCCTGGTGGATTCAAACCGCCGACCTTTTGGTTAGCAGCCACAGCTCTTAACTACTATCCATCAGGGTTTCCAAGCCTCAGCCCAGTAGTCACTAAATCTGCCAAGCTCACCCTTCCTCTGACACACTGAGGTGTCCCCAGAGACACATCTGGGGAAGCCCTCCCTGTCAGGGCTATGCCTCCACGGTAACCCTAGAAGATGTGTGTGTTTGCAGGTGTGTGAATATGTGTCTGTGCCCATGGGAGTTCATATGGTCTGCATGTGCATGCCTGTGTGTCTGTGTGTCTGGGAACAGGGATCTGTCTTTGTGCCTAGATCGTGGGCCATGCATGTATGCTGGGGTGTGTGTGCATGCATCTGTATGAGAATTCTAAGTCATGTATACAGTCCCACACAGAGGAGAAAGCCCGTAAGAACAACAGAAAAAGACTTGTGCAATAGAAATGCCTGGGCACACAGGCAACAGGGAGATGGGTGATATCGCGCCACCTGTGCTAGGCTGTCCTTGAGATAAGGCAAAGTTGGTGATACCTTACACGGCAGCAGATGGACCCACTCACCTACTGCCATTGAGTCGATTCTGACTCATAGTGACTCCATAGGGTTTCTGAGGCAGTAAATCTCTGTGGAAGCAGACTGCCACATCTTTCTCCTGCGGAGCCGCTGGTGGCTTCTAACTGCTGACCTTTCGGTTAGCTGTCGATCGCTTTAACCACTGTGCCACCGGGGCTCCTTAGCAAATGGATATGGAGTAGTAATTATAACAATAATAATGAACACGTACCCCTTGCTCACTGTCTGCCAGATACTGTCCTAAAAGCTCATAATACATGAGCCCATTTGATCTTTGCAGCCACCCTGTGATGTAGGTACTACCATTGTCACCATTTTACAAATAGAGAAACTGAGGCAAGTTCAGGGACTTGCCCAAAGTTACAGGGTAGTAAGTGGTAGAGCCAGGATTTGAACTTAGGCCATCTGATCCCAGATCCCTTCTCCCAGACAGGAGACCATGGGCAAGATTCACCACCTTGCTCAAGTCTGATTTCTCCCCACACTTTCCAAAAAACCTGTTGTGAAGCTCTAAAGTCTAATATTTTAAAATACATTTAATAAACACATGTATCATGTTTATGTATCATGTAGACAGAGCACATTCAGTTTGATAGGTTAGTGATTATTTCAATGGCGAATGCCTTTGCCTCCTCCAGGAGCTCCCTGACAGGAGGAATCTGGGGGCAGCGGCAGAACATGGGGCACTGGTTAGTGGTCAGGTCATGTGGGGTGTGAGCACAGGGTGGGTGAGGTCAGAGGTCCCAAGAATCACTGGGTCCTTTCCAACAACCCTGGCAGCCCAGGGTGGAGATGTACTCTCTCTGGAGATTGGTTATTTCTTCATTTTAAGAAGTACAGAGAGTCCCCAGGGTTGCAAGTGAGATCCATTCCTGTGTCTTTAAGTTGAATTGCTAGGTAGGTTAGCACAGGGGCCTATGGTTCTTATTCAGTCTTACTTTAGTGCAAGAAAAGGCTTGAAGCTTTTTCGGTGATTTAAAAGCTGCACATGCAGCAAGAGAAGGTGATTGTGATGAAGAATTTGTTGCAAGCAGGGGTTGGTTCAAACCTTTGAGAGTGAGGCAAATTTATATAACATTAAAGGGCGAGTACGAGTCATCCGTAAGTTGGAAGTTCGTAAGCCAGGGACTTACTATACATGCCTCTGATCTGAATGGAGAAGATAGTTATTCATGCCTGTCCAGAAATAAGGAACAAACTTTCTAACCCATTGGTCTGTGCCAAGACCGTCTGGCAGACACACGAGAGAGGACACTGGGACAGCCACAGCTTCTAGCCTGAGGCTCCTTCTTCTCTCCATTAGAAAGATCCCAGTCTGTTGACAGAGCCAGCACTGGGGTCTTGGTCTGCAGCCTCGCGGGGAGAAGACTGATGGTCCTTGGTTCTGGTGGGACCTCCCCCAGTGGTGGTTTCCTCAGGAGTGTCTCACCTCGACCTCCTGAGCCACAGAAGCTTGACAATGTGAAGATTTCTCAAGTCGTCTTCAGAGATAAGAGGTTGCAGAAACAAAAACTGCAGTGAGAGTGTGGAAGAATATAGGCTCCCCATTCTGGGTAGGGTCACCAAAATGCCTTTCTACCACCTAGCCGCTGAGCCTGACGTTTCACCGCCGGGCAGCCACCCCTCTGAGGAAGGCTTAATCCCCTGAGCAAACTCTAATCCAGTGAGGAGCAGCAATACTGGAAATCCCATCAGCCATTGGTGGGAAATGAGTCTACTGGAGCTTCCTTGGCTGGAGATTAGAGCTCTGAGTGTCTGAAGGAAGTTTTGATGGGGATGGGCTGGGAGGAGACATTTGGAGACTGTCTTGGGATGGTGGGCGCATGTAGAATTGCGATTCTGGGGGCAGAGTGAATATGGGTGGGGTTGAAACAGGAAGACCAGATTGGGGAGGGGGTTGTGAGGGCTAGCAATCATGGTTTCCTTGTTGCTTTCAAGGGTGGCCCTGGCTCTGTGTGTGTGTGCACGCATAAGCATACATGCACCTCAACTAGGTGGATAATGGGAAGCCCTGAGGGGAGGGACTATGTTGTTCCCTTCCTTCTTTGGGGACCCATAATGTTCTGCATACAGAAGATGCTCAATACATGCTTGATCACCAAAGACTCTAGGAACAGAAATGTGGAACGTTCATCCATCATCTGGGTATCCCTCTGGGGTGTTTTGTTCCCTACTGGGCACTGCGCCAGACAGGTGCACACCTCCAGCTTTCTCCTAAGGGAACTCAGTCTAGTTGGGAATGAGGTTCTCTCAGGGAACAGCAGCACAGCAGTACAACACAGTGTGTAGAAAAGGCTAGAATAGGGCTCTGAACCTGAAGGCTTGAGGAAGCCTGAAAAGTGAGAATTTTTTGTGGGGATGGGGCTGGTGGTGCAGAAATGTCTCTCTTCCTTCAGGCCCAGCAGTTCCCTTCTAAGACCTGGCCCCACAGGTATACTCATACTTGTGCTCACAGAGAAGGGAACCAGAATCCATTGTGGCTGTTTCTAAAAGTAAAAACCTGAAAATCGTTTAAATGTTTTTTAGTGCAGGAATGGAAAAAAAAAAAAAAAAAAAACCTATGGAATATTCTACAGCAGTTAAAAAGGGTGAAATGGTCCTAAATGTACCAACATGGAAAGACATTGACAGATGGGAAAAGCAAGGTGTGATGTAATATATGCCATGTATATTCAATAAAAGCATACTTGACTAGTTGTCTAAATATCCATACATGTATTTACATGCATAGAACAACAGCTGAAAGGAGTCATACCAGGCTGAAAACAGGGGTCATGTGTGTACGTGTGTGTGTGTGAGAGAGAGAGATACCAAGAGACAGAGAGAGAAAGAAAGAGTGTCTTGGATAACTTACACTTTTTTTGTTTGGTTTGACACATTTAGAATCAGAATGTATTCACATATCACTTGCATAATTAAGTATAAAGAAAAAAATCTGCTAAAAGAAGAGATGGACTGAAAAGGGGGTGGGTGAGAATGGGGGAGCCAGAAAGGAAATAGGACCCACAGGCTGTTTTGAGGAAACAGACAAAGATCCATGGGCATCAGCTTCCTGGCAAATTCTTCATGAGGGAAATTATCATTGGTGGGTCTGCTATGCCCCTTCCTCCAGCTTCCTCTGAGCTGGGTGGTATCAGCACTGGGAGTTGGAACTGGTTCTCTCTGCCCAGCAAGCTGTAAATAGCATTTGGTTTTAGTTCTATTGCCCTGAGTTCTGGAGGTTGGTGTTTGCGGGTAGAATCCATAATGGAGCAGACAGACTGCCCTTCTTCATCCTCTAGTCTCCTTGGGCCCCTTCCAGCTGGGTTACAGTGGTGGTAGGATCTGAGGTGAGAAGCTACAGAAGTGAATTGGAACCCTCTGGAGGAGATGATGGACTCACCCCTAAGCTCTGCCTGTTCTTCCCAGCAGTCCAGCGCCACCTCATTACCTGAGCTACCCACTCCTCAAGGGTCAGCCTTTCTATCCTACCACTGCCTGGAAATGACAGAATAGAACTGCAGCCTGTTGGAGTACGTACAGCCTTGGGAACTCTTCTGAGGTGGGATGGGGGGGACAGAAATGACACAACTTGAGACAAGTCGCAGCACAGAGCTGCCCTCAGCAGCTGAAAGCTTGGGCTCCTGCAGCGTTGTCCATCTGGTGAGGTGGACCTCAGTGCCCACCTGCTCTGGCCCACACTGACCTGCTCTCCTCCAACACTTAGAATTCTACCATGTCCACAGAACACTTCAGCCTGTACTCACATTTCCTTATACTGCCATTTAGCCTTCTCTTACTTCCAATGCCGTTCTTATCTACTTGTTGCTTCTATGTATCAGTTTCGTGCCTTGCGTGTCTGGAGAGACAGTCAACTCCTTGTGAGTGATGGCAATGTCTTCTCCATCCACAGGGCTATGTGGATGGCTGAGCTCCCAGCCCAGGTGTCCGAGGGCTAGGAGACCAGGAGAACCTTTGAAGGTAGGAGGAGGCGGTCCACGATGGGTCGTTGAAGAGAGGGAGGGAAGAAATGGGGGCAGAGAAGGGAAGGAAGGGGGGGCAGGGGTGTGATCAGGAGAAGCTAGGTCAGAGTCAATGGGGACAGTCAGGCAGAGCGGGAGGTGGGAGGGTATTACCAGGCTCAGTGAAGGTGGAGAAGGCAGACACCCTTCTTCACAAGGGAAGTTTGTGGATGATGGTGAAGGGGCATGGCTGATTTTCCTGAAGGTAGGTGGGTGCCCTCTCTCACGTGGGGGAAAAACACTGCGTAGCAGAATTAATTGCACAGAGATGGCAGTAATTTACAAAGCTCCTGTGTACGGGGATAAAAGGCCCTTGTCATTGTGAAGTGAAGGAAGTACAATTTCCTGCCCAACTCTGCGCAGGGCTGAAGCCTGGGGTGTAATCATCACGGAAGGGAAGGCTCCCATGTGCTGCCTCCTCCTACCTGGCTTGGTCTGGGCTTCCTGCTAATTGAATTACAGAATTAGCCAGGGGAAGGTGGCCAGAGAAAAAGAAGATATGGAATTCAATAAAACATCAGGTCCTTTAGGCCCTGGACTCAGCTAGCCTTGAGGAGGTGGGAGAAAGCTGGGGTGTGGGAGTGGGTTGGAGGAGGCAAGGGAGCAGGAGTCTGACCAGCTAGACCGACGGCAGAGGAGGGAGCTCTTGTTCAGTATGAATGTCTTGGGGAGATCAGGAAGGTCCCTCTGCCTAAAATCTCTACCCTTCGACCCACCAAGGCCCCCAAACCCCACCATGAGGACCTTGTTCCTCAGCAGTTCTCAGCTCAGACCACACAGGAGAATAACCTGGAGGAGGAGGCGTGGGCCCTGAGACAGAGAAATGGAACCAGAACCTCTGGAGCAGACAGAGAGAGGGAGGGAGGGAGGGGACAGGGAAGTCTACCAAGTTCCCTGGAGAGAGGGTTCCTCTCTCCCACGCAGCCTCTGTCCCCGTGGTCTGGGGGGTGAGGGTGGCCTCCCTGGTGCCTTCTGGAGCACAAGTTCCCTGCCCCACGTGGGGATTACAGAGCCGCAGATCAAGTCTTCACTGCCTCGCTCTTCCTCTGGGATGTCCTTTCCCCTGTGACTGCCCCATGTCTGCACATCCTTCACGACCCATTGCTTGGGTCCCACTCCCAAGTGAAGTCCTGACCACCAGCCTTGGCCACAGCAGTCTCTCCTTCTGTGGATTCCTAGGTGGCCTTGCCCTTGACCACCGCCTAGCCTGCCTTTGGGTGAGCCTCGTCTCCCCATCTTGACCGGAAGCTCCTTGGGGCTCAGGAGTGCCTTGTATGAGGCAGGAGACAGAAACAGTGGGCTGTACCCTACTCCTCTGTTCTTGTCTCCGTGTGCCCAGCCACTGAGTGACCCTTCCTGCCATATCCCTGGGCTATTTCCTGGCCCATCTCAGCCCTCCAGTCCTTTCCACCTGGACCTTACTTCCTCTTTCCTCTCTGCTCCCCGTGAGTATTCCCTGCTGGTACAGGAGTTTTCTCTCCTCCGTTGGAGAGGGACAGTGATCTCCCATCTACAGACTACAACTCGGCTTCCTCTTACTTCTCCACCTGCAATGGGGCAGACTCAAGCCTAAGAACATCATCCTCCCCACTGCTGCCTGCTGTTATGCCTACGTCCTTTAGAGCTCACACATCCTTCTAGGAGCGGCTAAGCCTCACCTCCTCCAGGAAGCCTTCCCTGACTATACCAACCCTAACACCTCACATAAAAAAAAAGCCCTCAGCTATTGTCCCTCTCATTTGGCAGTTAGAATATACTTCATTGTCTACCTCACATTCATGTGTGTTTGCCCACAGTGGAAATATTCTATTATAGGAGTTGCTAACTCCAGGCGCCCCTTCTCCTCCTGGTGACGGATATCATGGAATGCAGTGATTGCTAAACTCCACTCTGCCTTTGGCTGGGTGACAGGGAGTAGAAAGGTCGAGGAGAAATGAGTAGCTGCAGGGCAAGGGGGGTGCATGGGGAGGTGAGGCGTGAGGTCTGGGGAAGTCACTACATTGGCTCAGGCTCCTGGTGGCAGGAGCCATCTGTCTTCCTACAAGGGGGCAGCCTAAGGGGGTAGGAGTATGGGGGTCTGTGGGGTGGGGGAGTGAGAGGGGGAAGATGGATGGTACCATAAGCCTGTGAATCAGGGGTAGCTGCCTGCTGTCCTCTTTTCAGCCTCTCCAAGTGCTGAAACCCCGCCATTCTTCTCCTGGGCTCAGCACTGCCCTCCTGAGTGTCCTCTCTTTACATCAGAAACACCAGAGGAGAACATGGACCCTTCAAAGGGCGTGAATGACTTTCCGCAGAGGTTAACCCAGTTAGTTGTATGATATGAGAGAGGGAAGCGGCTCACAGTGACTACATAAGTATGTCCCTTCCTCCTCTCAACCCTTCCTGCCCTCTGCATCCACATGACAGAGATGGGCACAAAGCTGTTTTCAGTGACCAGGGTCAGCCTTCTCTTTCTCCCTTCTGTTGGGCACCGGACAGGGCCCAGCAAAATTTAGGTGGAAGGACCTCATTGGCTCCGGACCAGGAGCCATGGACTTGAGAGAGTTAAAGGATGCTGGTCTCTTGCCAAGTGTCTCTCCCTACCAGCTGCCCTTGCCTAAGCCCTAACATTGGAGAATTACATGTCTGGTGCTGGCTGCTCCGACTTTAGAGCTCTGTGAAAAAGGACACAAAGTGGACATGACATATTGATGGTCTCTCCCTTTCTCCAGCTCATGAGGCTGAGGGAGGTGGGGACTGCCGGGGAGGTGGCAGCCTTTCTAATGTTGAGTCCACTGGAGAGGTCAAACCTGCGCTGCTCATACCTGCTGGGGCCGGTACCCATGCCAGGGGGCTGTTGCTGTGCGCTTCTCTGAGTCATTGGCTCCCACTGGTCCCCATTATAGCATGAAGGTGGTCCCTGCTGTTGTCAGAGTGTGTCATGCCTATGATCATTCTTATACCTCAGAGTAGGCAAGGCAGGTGTTATCAGCATTTCACAGCTCAGATGCTTAAGACTGGGAGAGGCTGGGTGGCTTGGCCACCGTGGTAGTTGGAGACCCGAGGTCTCCTGATAGCTGGTTGTGAGATCAGCTCCTGCTGCCCCCTCTAGCTTTGCCCAGGCCCACAGAAGTGGCTCTGGGCAGTGTCTGCGGGCAGTGTGAGTGCTGGCCTTCCTCAGGGAGACACTGGGGTCCCTGGTCGGGAGATGTCCTCCCTCCACATCCTGCTCCAAGGCCTTCAGTTGGGGTAAGGGGCTCTGGGATGACCTCACACTCTTCCTGCAAGGAGCGAAGTGGAGGCGGTTGGGGCAGAATCTGACTGGCTGCATGCACCCTGACCCCCTCTCACACAGGTGACCTCTAAATGCCAAGGCAGCATGCTGTGGACTCCCCTGCAGAGGTCTCTATCCAAGCCCAAGGTTGGATTTTAAATGCATTCAGGGCATTTGCTATTCATATGAATGCCAGGATAAATTCTTTGCTAGAGCAGAGAACCTGAACTGTGTCCCTTTCTAATTAACTGGGTCAGGGCATTTAGATCTTTCTGTTTTGAAGCAGCCACTGCTCAGTAAGCTCTTCCCTGGGAGGGGCTCTCAGAGGCCTCGTTGGTGACCAAGCCCATCCCAAACCCCATGAGATGGCCATCAGGCAGGGCCTCTGAGGACAGATTGGCGCATCTCAGCTGGTCTGGGAAGGGAAACTGCCTCCCTCCTCCCAGGCAGCTTCCCAGCCTTTGTGATGCTCAGCCTTGCTCCTGCCAGGGATTTCCTCTCCCTCTTCACCACTGTCTGGCTCTAACTTCACAGCCTGGCTGGCTGACTCTGGCCACACTGCTCATGCCCCCAGTCTGATGTGTTCAGCTCTTCCAGTTCACTGGGTCCTGTGGTGCAGCGTGAGCCTCCAAGGGCAGCCATCGAGTGTGGGTCTTACCCCACAGAGGGCGCTCAGAAAATGCTTATTGACTTGCACAGAATTCCCCGTACTGAAGCTTTACATGGCAGGTGGACTGGCTAATGGAAGTGGGGGTCCTTTTCATGGGATCTCTTGGGATTGGTCTTTGGGCTGGTTTCGAAGCTCCCCCCAGCCTGAAACTCTCCCCGGCACATCCACAGATGGCTTACTGGAGGGCCTGGCTGCCAAGGCCTCAGACACAATTTCTCTGCCCCATGATGTCACTGTAGGCTGGGAGTATGTCCTCTCTCACTCCTTTCTCCCAAGGAGGAGGCAGTGGCACCATGAAAGGAGAGGCCACACCATCAAGACAGTGAACTTACGAGAAGTCCTTTGTGGCTTCTTAGGGCTGACTTCTATCTCAGTCCCACTGCTGACCACCCTTCCCCCAACACCGCTGACATATCACCACAGGGCCTTTGCTTATGCCCACCTCCCCCCCCGCCCGCCACATGCCTTACCTGCCCCGGGTCCTCCTCCAGATCCTCCCACCCTTTGAGCCCAGTTCAAGCAAAACTTCCTCCAAGTAACGTCCACTTCTCTACTCCCCTAGCCTCTGCACCAGCTTCTCAGCCTTCCCTGATTCTCCTTTGAGCAAACCTTCCACATTCAAGTGTCTGAGACACTCAAGAGAGTGCTTGGCTGAGCAGAGACCTCGGTTGTTCAGTCTGTAGAATCATGGCTTTCCAACTAGGGTGACCCCAGCCTGTGAGGCTGTACCTCTTCTCCCCATTCCCTACCAAGCCCCAGGATAGGGGTTTCACAAGAGTGGTCGAGCTGATTAGAATCAGGGGGGATCCCGCTGCCCTGGTCAGGCCCCTTTGTTTGCAGTGAGGCTGGGGCTGCCAGGTGAGGTGAATTAATCTTGCCTCACTCCTCTGGCTCCTTCCAAACAGGCCCTAATTCACTTAAAGAACAACAACAACAACAAAAAAATAGAAGCACACCAACCAAGAAATTCCAACCTTAGCATCCAACAGAGGCTATTTGGAAAAGACCAATAGCCAAGAGACCCATATTATAGGATCAATGTTCGGAAAATGTGATTTTCTTTTTAAAAGCAGAAAAACAATCTCGCACAGTCTTGGCAGACTGTGGCCCAGCTCTTGGTGGAGGGCATCTTTCCCACCTGATCTTTGCCATTTCAGCCACTCTTCTGGCTGGGCTCTGGGCTTCACCCAACATCAATACAATAGGTGCAATCACAAGCATTTAGCAATATTTAACGTAAGGGCAGCTGCAAAGAAGGAGTCAGCAAATGTGCCTGGGAGACAGCCTCTGTGAGTTATTTCCTCAGACCCTCTGAGCCTAGTGGAGTTATTATTCACACCGTTCAGAGGGGAGGCGGCCCTGGCTTTCAGTTTAGGATCAGCTGGCTCCAACCTGGGAAGGGCAAGAGCCCCTGGAAGTCATCCTTTATCTATTGGTGATCAACTGGGAGTGCCTGAAGGTGAGAGAGGCAGTTGGCAAATCTCAAGGGAACAGACTTGGGGGTGAGGACAGGGCCCAGCATTCAGCTCTATGTCTTCTCTTCTCAGAAACCCACCCACATGCCAGCAGAGTTCCCCAAGAAAGAGGATTGAACCAACTAATCGACTGACTGGTACACAACACCCAACAAACTATGTGACTGGGGTTGAGGGCTGTGTCATCTGGGGATGAAGTGAAAAGATACATTCATTCATTCACTTCATAACCATTTATTGATAGCCCATAATCTGCCAGATGAAAAAAACTTACCCCCTGGCTTGAAGGGGAAACCTGGCGGTATAGTGGTTAAGAGCTATGGCTGCTAACCAAAAGGTCAGCAGTTTGGACCTACCAGGAGCTCCTTGGAAACCTTATGGGGCAGTTCTACTCTGTCCTATAGGGTTGCCATGATTTGGAATTGACTTGAAGGCAACGAGTTTGTTTTTTTTTTTTTTTTGGCTTGAAGGAGAGCCTGGGTAAACGTACTAGGCCAGGTGATAAGTATGCAAAAAGCATACCTACCAAGCTGAGGTTTGCGCAGGGCCTATCGGTGATACAGATGAGAACCATGCTCACTGATTATTGGTTTTATGTTGGGCATTATTTTAATAAGTGCTTTCCACCTGTTAATCATTTAGTGTGCCCATTGTACAAAGTAGTACTATTAACATCCCCGTTTATAGGTGAGAAAACTGAACACTGGAAGATTAAAGACTTGTCTAAGGTCACGTGGCCAGGCCCATGGTAGAGCAGGGACAGGAGCTCTGCTGCCTGGAGGAGGAGGCTACCCATGTCTGTCTGGGGGAAGAACTCCTTGCAGGGCCAGATGTGCTGCCTCTAGGGAAGGAAGGGGTGGGAAAAGGGCTCTGCTAGTGCCAAGGCACAGGGTGAGGGGCAGCAGGGTGAGGTGGGGTGGGGTGGGGGATGGTGTTTGAGCAGTTTAGAAGGGTGGGAGGCAGTCAAAGTGGGAGAGGGGGAGGAATGGATCCAACAGCAACATGCCCTTCAGGTCACCTCCAGGCAACCTTTCTCAGCATCTTTCCTTGGCTTTCTCGAGTATTTCCTTCCCTCCCCTTTCCTCCACTTCCCTCTTCCTTCCTCTTTCCTTCTCCTTCTTCCCCCCCCCTTTTCTCCCTTTCTTTTTTTTTCTCCCTGGCTCGCCCTTCCTTTCTTGCTTCCTTCTTCCTCCCCTCATCCCTCCCTTCTTTCCTTCTTTTTCTCTCTCACTTTTTCTTTCCCTCCTTTTTTCCCCTCTCTTTCCTTTGCTTTATGACTGGAACTCCATATTCTCTCCTCTCCACCAATTTAATTCTTACCTATCCTGACTACTCCAGGTACGCCATTTTCCCATCCATGAACAATGGTAACATCAGACCCTTGGGTCTCTGTCACCAGCCAGCTGGCTACTCTGGGAAAGCCATTTAATCCCTGTGGCCTGAATGCTACTGTCTGCAGGATTTCTGGAGTCATGAGAAAGAGCTGCGACCCGGAGAGAGTGAATCTGGTTCTGTCTTGTTCTGGGAGTCCCCAGGCAGTTTGTATAAGTCTCTCCCAGGCCTCAGGTTCCTTACCTGTGAAATGGGGATAATGATACTTACCTTCGGGGGGTTATGGGTGTTCAGCAGAGTATTACTACTCCTATTATTGTCAGTAGTCACAGTCGTGATATGATACCTATGATTCCATACAGTGTGAAAAATGGCTTTGGCATTTAGAGTGGTGTTGTCTGCTTCCCTTGCATAAAACCTGCACATTTTCCTTGACTATGATCCACCCTCCCTGTCCTCCCCACCTCTCCACACAGGGATCAGGGGCCCTCTCCGTGCCCCTGCCCCAGCACAGTTCAGGACAAGGTGGAGGCTCAGAGTGACTGATGGTTTGCATTGGGAGTCTAAGATCCAGTCTAAGACGCAAGTGTTTTGTTTACCTCCTGTATCTAATATGCTAATGACAGGAGGCGGTAATGAGCTGACAGGGACCTACCTGGGTGACAAAGAGCTGGCTTGGTGCTTCCCCAAAGAGGCACCTCAGTGTCAGTTGTTTTTTGTGAGAGGAATCATCAAGACCTGGGGGTGCGGGCTGGGGAGGGCTGAGAGAGAGGAAAGCTGGAGTGTTTCAGAGACAGTGTGAAGGAGTCAGACTTCTCACTCAAGAGCCAGTACTGGAGCCTGGTGGCATCGTGATGGGATGACCTGAGTGGGATGGGGAGCCTCCGTGAGGGGTGGGTGTGGTAGAGGATGAGGACTAAGTTCCTTGAGCACCTCATCCATGGTCCTCGTTGACTTCTCAAGAGAACCCTGTGAGTGCCATGATGGTGGGGCTGGCTCATGCCATGGCCCTTGTGTACCTTGCTCCTGGCACAGGGCCTGGTGTGGTTACAGGAAGTGCAGGGTGAGGGATGGACACAGGTTTGGCAATAGAATGCTGACTGGAGGTCTCCCCGCAAACTCTTGCTGGGTAAATGCAAGCCTCCAGCAGCTCACCAGATATCTCTGGACCTCTGTTTCTTTTTCTGTAAAATGGGTTTGCTAATCCTACGCATGAGTCTATGTCCCCAGTACCCAGAACAGTCCTGTCACAAAGTGAGTTCTCGGTACACATTCATCAATCAATGAATAAGGGAGGGAGGGAATAGGAAGTGGTCATTGCTCTTTCACAGAGGCGGAAAGGATGTATTTGTAGAGTCAGTCAATGCTCAGCAATCATCCCAGGACCATACATCTGGTCAGTGCGAGAATCAGAACTCAGGGCTGCAGCCTGCCTGCTGGGTTGAGAGAAGACAGCACGTCTCTGAGAGGAAAAGGGAGCAAGCAGACGTTGGGTGGTCAGCATGGAAGGACCCAGAAGAAATGTGTTGGAAGTGGGCTGTGAGTCAACAGATAGGGGAGGGGTGTCTCCAGGCTTTGCACCAAATGGAAGGAAATGAGAAGAAATAGATTCCTGTGAGGGGGAGGGAGGAAGCCATCCCAGTACTCCCTGCCTCTGCCTGGGGAACTGCAGGCACGGGCAGTGCTGGGGGGCACGGGGGGTGGGCATGGAGGCAGCACGTCTGAAAGGCTCATGCATTCCTTAGAGGCCAGGGAGGGGGGTGTTTTATTCTTTGTTCTCACTGACTCAAGAAGGGCTGGGAGGTGCAAAGGAGTAGGGCTGAGAAGGTGCTTTGGGGGCCCTCAGGGCCAGGGCTCCATGAACTATGCCAGGGAGAGCCTGACATTATCACCCCCAGGATGGGTCTGAAGCTGGCAAACAGTTGTGTCTCTGTGTTTATAGCCTCAGGGTTTACCCTTTCTCTCAGCTTGTTAGCAAATTTTCTTTACATCTTCTCTTTGCCTTAGCTGAGCCGGTCTAATCTGGATATTGGATATGACTGTATATCACGGCCAGGAAGGCCAGCTGGGGAAACTGAGGCAGAGAAGGGGAAGCCCAGTGGGTGGGATAGATAAAAGGTCTGGCTGTTGAGACCTCCCCTGAGGTTTCTGTTCCCAGGCGGCTGGGACCCTCATCTGAGGCTGAGGACAGATACCTGCTTGCCTGGCTTAAAGTGCCCTGTGATGGGGTGGGGGAGGGGTGACCTCAGGGATCCCCAGTGGTACCAGAAAAGTGTGTTGTAGCTGAAAGGGAGTGAATGGGAGGTGGGGGTGGCAAGGATGCAGACAGCAGGGGACACTCAGCACAAAGTGCCCCTCAGCATGGAAGTGTGAAAAGACCCTGCCCAAAAGCTGGGTCTGGGACTGGTGGCCAGGATGGGCCCTTCTGGCAAATCCTTGGACTTTCTGGAAGCTTGGCTTCCTTGTCTGCAAAACCCCTACCCAAGAAGAAGATTGGTGCTGGGGAAAATTCCAGAGGATGAAACCGGGAGGGAAGAATCCGAGCTGTGGATTTTAATCCTGGTTTCCCTGTTCCTCTTCCAGGCCGAAGGCACTGTTGGGACAAGCAGAAGCTCCCTGGCCCCTGGCAGGCTCTGCCACCGCTCTGCCCTCCACTCCATCCACCAAGTGTTTCAGGCACCTGCTCTTGGCCCAGCCCCGGGCCTGGGAGAAAGGGAAGGACAGCCAGAAGAGAGGCGGGGACAGAGGGACAGGGGGAAGCCTCACAGGGCAGGGTGCAGCCTAGTGAGTGACCAAGCAGGAGCTTCAAACTGCAAGGACCTGAGGAAGCTGGGGATCAGGATGGGCGATGGAGGAGCCTTCCTGGAGGCAGTGAGTGGGAACTTGATGCAGGGAGGCAGGAAGAAAGAGGAAGGGAGGTCACTTTTGTGGCGGGGTGGAATGATGTGCTAGGTGCAGGGTCCCATCAGGGGCTACGAGCATTCACATCCGGAGGGTGGGCTCTTTAGAAACACATTCCACTGTGATCAGTACTTGGCTAGCCCACCCTTCCTCGCTCTCTCTCCTTTTTTCCTTTTCTCCCTCGCCAAGGTTCTGTTTGAGGGCAAGCTGGGGTATGCTGGGGGACACGACCCATGGAGTGAAGCCAGGAGCCATAAGCCGGTCCAGTCTGTGTGGTCCAAGGTTTTGGCAGTGCAGGCTGCCTTTGCTGTCTGCGACCAGTCCCCCAACCTCGAGGCCGCACTCTGCCTGCCTCGTCTGTGGGTCTATATATAGCTATGGAGCCGCACACTCTGGAATTGGATTTGATGTAGCCCTCTGGACTCAGCTAACTTTTGGGGAGTAGTTTTCTTGGGAGCCTGCCAGTCCAATGCCTCCCTCCTGAACACTAATTACCGCACAGACCTTCTCCATGAAATCGGCACTGAACCCATTTCCATCCAGGCGGCTCTCCAAGACGAAATTTTTCTACTGGGAACCGACAGCCGCAAATAAACCTACCATCTACTTAGCAACAGAGAGCAAGTGCGGGCGGGCGGGAGGTGGGGAGGCCAGGAGGGGGCGTGAAGAGGGGGAGGGAGGGAGAGGAGGAGAGGGCTCAGCATGTTTTCTTCCTTCTGCTCTTGAGTTTTCAGAAAGGGTGTAATCATCGCTCTCCTGGAAGGTGGTCCAGAGTGTCTTCTAAGACAGTGCACCCAGGAGAAGGGGCCTGGCCACCTACAAGGCCAGTGCCTGTTCTGCTTGCTTGAGCTTGGCCAGGGCGCCCCGCACTGCTGGGCAGCCCCCTGACCTCTGCAGGTTTAACCACCTTTCTTTCCCAACCATTCTCCCTTGCACCCCTGCAGGCCTGGCCCAAGCCCGGCTCACTGAGTCCCCTTGACTGATGGTGGCCTCCTTCTTCCTCCTCTCTGCTTGGTGAATTCCACTCCTCAGCCAGGGCCCAGGTAACAGCTTACACCCATCTCTGCCAGGCGGCCCCTGAGTCACACCAATCCCCCTCCCATTCTGAACTTGAGGGGCCTGCACCAGGCACCCAGCAAGGGAGACTGCTCTGCCGCCATTGCTTTCCAATTGCGTGTAAATCGCTGCCCAGGTGAGGAGTAGGGACTACAGCGAATGGAGGCCTTGTTAGAACCAGGTCCTGCCCTAATATAAGCATCACCACACACCTGCGAGGTAGATGCCATTGCCTCCATTTTGCTAAGTAGAAGACTGAGGCTCGAAGAGGTCAGGTAGAATGTTCAAGGTCACTCACATCCTAGGAAGAGGTGGGGCTGGGATTTAAGTACATGTGTCTGTGTCCAAAGGCCAGATGCTATGCATTTGCCTTCCTGCCCCCACCCCTCCTACAGCGATAGTTATGGGGAGGTTATGGTGCTCGCTTCTTCCCCACGCCTGTGTCAGGGTTGGCCCAAGGCTCTGCACACAGCCTCGGTTCTAGGAGCACTTGCCCCCAAAGGACAGGAGAATGTCCTCCTGCGATTGATCACGGCACAGGGCAGGCCCAGGGAGCTCTTATGGCCACCGGGCATTTGCCAGGTTCTGGGCACTCCAGCCAGCAATTCCTGAGAGGACTTTATCTCCTGCTATGGGGTCCTGGCCCATGGTACCAACCTTGCCCAGAATCCAGAAGAGTTGACCCTTCCTTTGGCAAAGCCTGCTCCACATCTTGTGCCCAAACGTGCATCCGGGAACACTCTGTGTCAGGAAGGCAGAGGACTCCCCCCAAATCACCCCTCTCAGCACCCTTAGCACCCATTTTCAGAGACCCACACCCCCAGGACAGGCTCACTTTACCAAAGATGCTAAAAGGCACCAGGGCTCCAGGGCCGCTTTTGCCGCCAAGGCTTAGTGAGTCCCTTCACTTCTCTTGAGTGTCAGATCTTCTCCCTCAAGGCCCCTGTACCATTTATTTCTGCTTCACCCTCACCTGGACTCTCCTTTCCCTGTCCTATCCCTGTCTGGGGGGGCGAGTGAGGCTACAGTGCCGCTCTCCTCTCCAGCAAGAAGCAAGGAGGCTCAGAGAGAACTCCCCCAAGGGCTGAGGGAGCAGTTTCCAGAGGGTAAAGAGAGGAATCCCTGAAAGAGCTCTTTCTCTAAAGATGCCTGGAATGGAAATCAAGAAACAGGTTCTATGCCCAGGGATACAACACCTTCCTCCTTTGGACATCTGTGGTCTTATTTATAAAATGGGGAGTGGAGTTGCATGAGCCGATATGTGCGGCCCCTTCCATTTCAAGGTGGTGTGGGTGGTGGTTAAGAATGCCGACTTGCACATTGCTTGGCTTCCAATTGCAGCTGGATCACTTTTCAGCTGTGTCGTTTGGAGCTGGTTTCTTAGCCACTTTCTATCTTGGTTTCCTCATCTGTAAAATGGGAGACTAACTGTACGTACCTCACTGGGTTGCTGAAGATTAAATGAGACCATACATGCCAGGTGCTTAAAATAGTGCCTGGCACCTATAACAACCCCCTCCATTGGTGTTAGCTCTTAGGACATTGACAATTCTAGTGGTCATGAAAGGGTGGTGTCACCATAAGTCGTAATCGACGGGAGGGCAACTAACAACAACAGCGATCACCAGCATAAGGAAGCACTTACTCTGTGCCAGGGACCTGAGGCCTTTGGCATATATTTCTTCATATAATCCCCTCCTTTATTGCAATTCCCCCATTTTGTGTGTGCGTGAGAAAGGTAAAGAGTCCTAAGGGGTGACACCAGAGTGTTGCCTGGACTAGATCTCGTTCAGGGTCCTCAGAGTAAGTCTTAGGGTCTGGCTGGTGTGAGAGGTTTCCTCACAAAGGCTAAACCCTTCCGATCAAGGTAAATGCCCCTCTCCCAGAGGAATCTCCCCCAGGGGACATCCTCAAGGATACAAAGGGTCCCAGTGGCAGGTGATTAGGGGGACTGGCTTGTACATCAGAAAGATAGACTTGGGTTCTTGTCTGACTTCTGTCTACCAAATCCTGGCTGTGTGATCTCAGGGGAGTTTTTTAACCTCTCTGAGCCCCACTTTCCAAATTATAGCATAGGATTCATAGCCTTTTCTGTACCACAGGCCTGTTCGGACCCATGTGACATTCCCAAAGCAGTGCCAGTCCCCACATCTGTCCCCTCTGTGATGTCATAGAGCAATGGTGTCCTCTGGGTGCCCAGCCTCCCTGAGCCACGCTGGGACATGGCAAGTGGCCCCTCCCAGGCCCAGGCAGAGCAGTGGGCCAGTTGCATCATTCAAAGCCTAGCCCATGCTTGCTTCTCCCCCGCCCCTTCCCACCCCTGGTGCCACCCCCCTGTTCTGTGGGCATTCTCTGTTCCTTCTCTCAGGCGGGTGGCTGAGCAGAAAAACAAATCAAAGTTGCCTTCATGTCTTGGAGCCTGCAATGCTCCTGTGAAGCGATCCCTTGCTTCCCATTACCCACCCCAATAACTCTTGTATATGGAGTGTGAAATAATTAGCAGTGGCAAAAATAATTTAGGAAACAAGAAGAAAGTAATTGTATAAGCTTCTTTGGGGAAAACACAGTCGACCTAAACTCCCACTGTGCAGGGAGATGTGGACAGACGGACCAGCTCCCTGCACACCAAGGATGTGCTACCTCCCAAGGCCTTTCCACACCTTCTCTCAGGACCTGTGTCCTCCGTCCCTGCTCCTTAGAGGGGGCTGCCCGCAGGCTCTAACCAGGCCAAGGGGCCCTCATGGCCCCAGGGGAGACTTCCCCAAATATATTTTGTCCATCATCTCATGCCATTCCACAAAGGCAGATGAGGAGGGAGGCAGGTCACCAGAACCAGGTCTCCAGGCTGGTGTGGCTTCCTTTCTGAGCTTGAGCTGTAGGCGGGCTGCAGGCCTGGTCGGGCACCCAGGAGGCCTGGAACGTTCCACTTCCCTCGCCCGCCTGCCTTCGCCACTCAGACTCCCAGCCCCAACAGACGCCCACTGCGCATCAGCGCCTGGGTGGCAGTGGTGTCATTAAACGCAATGCGGCTTCCCTGGGAAATGGGAAACATCCCGCGCCTCGTGGTTTATGGCTTTTCTAACTTTGAAAAGTTTGTTTCCTCCTTGGGCACTTTCCAGCCTCCAAAACTCCCTCCCAGCCTCCACCCCATTTGCTCCTCATCCCCCTTCCCCAGGTGGTTCAGGCACCCTTGTTTCCACGTGACCGATGAAGAAGAGTGACAACATTCTGGAATGGACAGTTGCAAGCCTCCCCACTCCCACATTAAGGGAGTGAAGAAGGAGAAGGGTTAAATAATGACCAATGCACAGTTCCTGGGAGGTGACTCAGTGCTTGACCCTGAGCTGTCACCAGCATTTCCTTTCCAGCTAGTCCCACCACTGGCCCAGTGACTTGGCACAAGGCACCCTTCTCCAGACCCACAGGTCCCAGATGGAAACAACCTTCGGGCACTTCCCCAGGTTGCCAAGACCCCTGACTCTCATCTGAATGAGTGCTGGGCATGGCTGGGAAGGAGACGCTCAGTGGTCCTGAAGGGCCCTGGCCACACCTCCTCTTCCCTGGCACCTCCTCCCTTAGAAGTGGTGTATTTGCATTTCTCTAGAACTGATTTCTACCACCTGTCTGTCAGTTTATCCTATTGTGGTGGCTGGTTTGTTGCTATGATGCTGGAAGCTATGCCACTGGTATTTCAAATACCAGGAGCATCACCCAGGGTGGACAAAATTTAGCAGAGCTTCCAGACTAAGGCAATCTACTTCCAAAAATTAGCCAAAGAAAACCCTATGGATCACAAGAGAATTCATCCGACTTGCATGCTTTTGACACTTCATGAGGAGGTATCAATTGCTAGAGGAGGACATCATGTTCAGTGAAGCAGAGGATCAGAGAGGGTGAAGGAGATCCTTGGTGGCTGGACATAGTAGCTGCAATGATGGGCTTGAACATGCTGGCAATTGGGAGAATGATGCAGGATCAGGCAATGTTTCATTCTGTTGTACATGAGGTTGCTATAAATAGAGTCGACTCAACAGCAGCTACCTACCTACCTACCTACCTATCTACTTACCTGCCTCCCTACTTATCTATCTAGAACTGATTCACAAGGGTACACTTCCAGATTGGAAGTCTTCCCTCTTTCCCTACAAGCTCCTGTCTGCTATCTCTTCACTTCTCTTCTCTCACCTGGGCGATTGCAATAACCACCAAATTTGTCCCCTGGCCTGTGGTGTCTCAGTCTCAGGTCACCACAGTGATTGCCTAAGGCTAGGCTCTGATCTTATCACACCCTTGCTTTGAAACCTTTTGTGACTCCCTCTTTCCTCTAAAATAAGTACAAACTTCTCATCTTGCCTCCTTCATATCTCAGATCTCTGTCATCCCCATTGGTCAGGTCTCAAAGTTAGAGGAGTTACTTTAAATTTTGACTCCTTGGTGAAGACGAAAACCTGTCGAAGGCAGACCTGGGTTCATACCTGGTTGCTCCCCACCCCCATCCCCATGGTCCCCACCGTTTTCACCTGGAATCACAGTGGCTCCCACGTCTCCCTTAGGCCACAGTGGCTTGGTGCTGATCTCTCTGACACATGGCCACCTGTCGAACAGCACTGCCTGGAAGGCTCACAGGCACCTCACATTCAGCCTCTGCAATGGGCACCTGCACCCATTATTGTGCTCCACACCTGCCCATCCTCCTGGAACCAAGCCAGGAACTTGGGAGTTGTATATCACGCCCTCTCTGCACCTGCCCTGTTCCCACAGCCACTGTCCCCCAGGTCTGCTGGGTCCACCTTTACCTAATCATCTCCAAAGTACATTCCCCCTACCTGCTGCCCTGACTCAGACCTTGCCAAACCTCACTGAGTTTGTCTGCTGTGGCACCAACCGCCTCCTCCCCAGCTTTCTCAGCCAGGCCTCATTGGGCCTCTCCTTCTTCCTCCCACTTCTTCTCTCTGATTTGGCTAAAAGCTGGTATCAAGTTGCTGTGGTAGATGAGACAGGCTGGCCTCGATCAGGGTACCTGGAAGCCCAGCCCAAGACCTAGGAAGCCATGGGAGCCAAGGAAGATTCTGGTTGGTAAGCACCGGGAAGGAAGTGGTGCCTTGGCACCATCAGTCTGGAATTAGTACAAGGGATGAGCTAGGGAAGAACGTTTGTTGGCAGGAGGGTGACTCCCCAGGGGCAAGCCCCTCTGGGCCCATTTGCTGTGCTAATTGCCTGACAGAATTACAGGGCAGGTGTCTGGCCTTGGGCTGTGGTCTTGTCACACACTCAGCAGCTGAGGTCTTTGGCAGGGTGGGGGTTGGGTCAAGTGCTAGGGAGTTGAGCGTGGAATGTTGCCCCCCTTCCCCATCTCCTGCTAGGCTGATGGATGGCACCAGGTATGCATAGGTAGGGCATGTCTGTGCTCCAGGCTGACAAATGCCACAGGTGCAGCCACGGGAGACGTGAGCCAGCTGCTCCCATCACATCTGTGCGTGTGCTGTTCAAGGTCATGCTGTGTGCTCAAGTGGTCTGGTGGGCCAGGGGCTTGGAGCCCCTTCACTGCCATTGGCTGTTCCCCCTTGCCTTCTCTTCCTGGCTGGGGGTGCAGGGATAAGGAGTGGGAAGAGTCCTTTCCCTCTGAGGCAAGCATCCCAACTGTGTATATGCAACACAAACTGAGACCCACGGTGTGTGTGCTTAGGGAGAGACTGCCATCCCTGCTGTCTACAGGTCACCTGTCTCTGGGGCACCTCTCCTGAGACTTCTGCTTATGCTGCTTCTGACCCGATGTGGTCTCCCCTTTAAAGCCCCATCTTGACTGGGACAATGCAGGCTGGACTCAAGGGTTCAGCCACGAAATAGACTTCAGCTTGTCTTTCCCCAAGTCACTTAATACAAAAATTAATTTAATGGTTAGAACGTTATCAATTTTATATCCCCCTCCAATTAAAAAAAATTATCACCACCTGCAACCACTTGTGTGTCTAGTAGAATCTAGATGATACTGATTTCACATAGAATTAAGTTATTTACATATTTTAACTGCTGCAAAGAGCACCACGAAGCTGAGACATTCAGGGATTAGGTGCCTTGGCCATGTTGGAGAGCCACATGTGGTGTGGTGGGGAGATCCAGGCATTAGCAGCTGAGTTTCTGGCACCTCCCAGCTGGATGACTCAAGTCCTGATCTATCTGAACCTCAGTTTTGTCTTCTGCAAAATGGGACTTAAATTTATCAGCCTGGGTACTTCCTAGGATTAGTGAGGACTTGACACTGAGGTAGGCACTCAACAAGTTTTGAGTTAATCTGAATCACGTTGGAGTCCTTGAGACAAACAAGTCAGCTTAGCAATTTACGAACAGTAAGAAAGCATCAGAAATTAACACACTAAAGCACGAAAGAATTACCTTCTCTTCCCCCTTCATGAGCTGAAGTATTTCAGCCCAGGATTCTTGATGCACAGTTCCTTAATCCTTGCCAGGCATGTCCTTGCCCCAACCTGAGAGAATTTAGGACCAGCTGGCGAAACTACTGAAGGGGTGCTGGCTTTTTTTCCCCCAGAACCTGGCATTGGTTCTCTGTTCCAGTATGGCTTCTTGGTTCCTGGGATACCTCAACTCTGGGCTTTCCTGCTCCTCCAGACTTCCCTGGGGCCTTGGCAGGCCTCTTTGGGCCATAGAACAAGCTCTGCTTGGCAGAGAGGTATCTATTGCTCACCTCCTTGGGGGCAGCTTTGCAGGAGCCATCCCTCTTACTCAGCTCCCCTGCTCTGTCTTCTCTGAGGATTGTCTAAAGCCCATGCAAGAGCTGGGTGCTGATGCTGATGGTGGGATCCGTCCTTAGAAGATGAGACTTGACTTGTCCTTGGCCTTGGCCCAGGCTTCCTATGTGTCCTTTGGTCTGAGGGGGTTGACTTCATTTTGCCAAAGCCCCTCCCCATGAGACCCTAGCACAGTCACTTCGCCTCCGGCTTTCTCTTTGGGCTTTTGTGGCTTCTCCTTTAGAAATACCTCCCTTTCCTTCTCCAGGTGTGGCCACCTGGCCCATACACATGTGACCCCTTTTACCACACACCTGAAACACCAGGAAGACATGTCAAAACTTAGAACAGACTGGGGCCTGTGCCTGAGTGGGATAGGGGTTGGCACCCTGGAGATGGCTCTGCCTTCCCAGATAATCTCAGCTTTTCATTCCCTTGTTCCCTTTCGCCCTCATGTGGAGCAAACAGTGCAGCCTCTAGACTTTCCCCCGGGGCACAACTTCCCACTCCACCACCCCATCTTTCTGGTCATCATCTTCCCCATCAGAAGGCTTCCCCTGTTGTCCCTAGTCCCCAGACCATGCTCTGTAGCTATTTATTGAATGAGTGAATGAAGAATAAATGAAAGGGTGGATGGCCTCTTTTGGGAAGTGTTCACCAACCTTTCCCTTCTCTAAAATCCTCATGTGTCTGAAACCTGAAATCCTTGTGTGTTTGAAGCATACAAGTCCCTTGTTTACTCATCATCCATCTTTCCCACAGATGTGCATCAGCTGCTCTCTGCAGTCAGGCACGGTGTTAGGTTCGGTCCCCACTGTGTCCAAGTGAGCTCCTTGGGCACACAGAGCACTCTGGGGCCCAGGGTGGCTCTTCTCTACCTCCAGGTGCCCTGCACACGGCTCTGGCCCCTTCATCTCAGCCCCAAAGGCCCTCCACCGTCCTGTTTTTTTTCTTTTTTTTATTGTGCTTTAGGTGAAGGTTTACATAGCAAATTAATTTCCCATTCAATAATTTATACACAGATTGTTCCATGACATTGGTTGTAATCCCTGCAATGTGTCAGTACTCTCCCCATTACCACCCTGAGTTCACCATTTCCATTAGCCTGATTTTCCTGCCCCTTCCTTCCTTCCTTATCATCTTTGCTTTAGGGCCGATGTTGCCCTTTTAGTCTCATATAGATGATTGTTCTAAGGAGCACTTTCCCTGTGGGTATTATTGTTTATTTATAGACCTATTATTTGGCTGAAAGGTGATTTCCAGGAGTGGCTTCTATTCCAAGTTAGGAGGGTGTCTAAGGGCTATAGTCTTGGGGGTTCCTCCAGTCTCTCTCAGACCAGTAAGTCTGGTCTTTCTATGGATTTGAATTTTGTTCTACATTTTCCTCCCCACTCTAACCAGGGCCATCTGTTGTGATTCTTTTCAGAGCAGTTGGTAGTGGTAGCCAGGCACCATCTAGTTCTTCTCGTGTAGACTAGTGGAGGTTGTGGTTCCTGTGGTCCATTAGCCCTTTGGGCTAATTGCTTCATTGAGTCTTTGGTTTTCTTCATTCTCCTTTGCTCCGGATGGAAAGAGACCAATAGTTTTATCTTAAGACCACAGTCGCTACTCACCTAAGTAGGATGTAGAACATTGTGCTGCCCTCCTCTTAGGGCCTAGCTCAGCCGGGGCCTTCTTCTGGACGTGAGTGCCAGACTCCGTCACCCTATACCTGGCTCTCTCTTCTCCAAATTCAGCCTGTGACATCTAGGTCTAACACACCCGTTTGACACATGTCACACCCCTCACAGAAACCCTGGTGGTATAGTGGTTAAGTGCTATAGCTGCTACCAAAAAGGTCAGCAGTTCGAATCCACCAGGTGCTCTTTGGCAACTCTATGGGGCGGTTCTACTCTGTCCTATAGGGTCACTACGAGTTGGAATCAACTTGATGGCAACGGGTTTGGTTTTTTTTTTTTTTTTTGTATACCCCTCACTGACATTAACTATCCAAGTAGAAGTCTACCTGCGATGTAAACTCTCAAAGGGCAAGGCCTGGGTTTATTTATCTCTATCCACTGCAACGATTGTTGTTGTTGTTGTTGTGTGCCGTTGAGTAGATTCTGACTCACAGTGACCCTATAGGACAGAGTAGAACTGCCCCATAGGATTCTCTAAGCTGTAACCTTCATGGGATCAGATCAACAGGTCTTTTTTCCTTTGGAGCTGAAGGTGGGTTTGAACTGTCAACCTTTCGGTTAGCAACTATTGTGCCATAAATATCTCCATGGGATAAAAAAGCACAGTTGTTCTGAGAGACAAGGTGCTAGATGGCTCTGGCTCTTTTTCCTTCTTTCTTTTTTTTTTAACCTGGAGTGAATACAACTTCAGCATCTCCGCCCACTTTATAAATACTTTGACAAATGGTTTCTCTCCTGCCATGCTTACCCCAAGCAGGGGCATCTGTCATTTTGGAAGCAACTGTTTACAGCCCTTAGACCTTTAATGCAGACTCAGCGCCTGGGGGCGGGGGCAGGGAGGGGGCAGCCAGGCAACTGCAGTTCATCAGGCCCAGAATTTAAAAAAAAGAAAGAAAGGCAGAAAAAAAACTCCACACAACTCACACAGTAATTGCTGTCTCCTTGGCAACGAAGCAGCGGTCGGAGCCCTGAGCTCCTGCCGTCTTTCGCAGGCTCAGGCTCCGGAGGCAAGAGGCAGCTGGGGGCCCAGGGAGGGAGGATGCTTTCCATCCCTTTGTGGCATTTGGAAAGATCTGTTTTCAAGTCACTCCTCAGCCACCTTTATTGTCTTTCACTGGTCTCTCACTGCAGTCTATAATTTTCAGGCTACAGGCTGAAAGAGCCAGACATTGGTCTGGTATGCATGATGGGGACTACTGAGGAAACCCACACTCCAGGAACAGACCTATAGCACCCTGGCTGAAAGCCCGTATCCTCGGAGCTGCCTTACTTAAAAGCGGCTGTTGTCTTCTCTGCCTTCACTTCCTCCTCCTTTTCCTCTTCCTCCTTCACATCTTTTTCTTCTCCTCTTCCTCTCTCCCTTCCTTTTCTGCCTTCTGTTCCTCCTCTTTCTCCATTTCCTTTTTTTCTTCTTTTTCTTCCTCCTTCTCTTCCTCTTCTTTGTGCTGCTCAACCTCCTCTTCCTTCTTCTACTCTACTTCCTCTACCTCTCTCCTCTTCCTCCTTCTCCTTCTTCCTCTCGCTCCTCTTCTTTCTCTCCCTCTTCCTCTTCCGACTCCTTTTCCTCCTCTCCATCTCTTCTTTTCTCCTCCGTGTCCTTCTGCTCTTTTTCCTCTTTCTTCTTCTATTTCTCCTTTTCTCCCTCTCACCTTTGTCCTTTTACAAAACACCCTGCTCCCTGGGAGCTCTGCAGAAGGAGCTGTTTGCCTTTGGGGCGCCTGGGTGTGTACTTGGTGGGAGCAGAGAGCTGAATGGGAGTTCTGAGGGGCGTGGGGGTCTCAGCGGCTGGTAAAGGCATGGCAGGAGCTTACTGGCACAGCAGACCCCAGTGAAAGTGAGCAATGTACCTTCCCCAGAGGCTTGGAAGAAGAGAAGAAACCTTCCACCTTTCCTACTCCCCACCACCCACCTGAACTGGCCAGGTGTGGTCCTGCTTCAGAGACAGGAAATGGAACAAAGGCCTTCCCTTTTCTGTCCCAATGTGGGTCCCTTCATCCTCCAAGGACAAGCTCTGGTCTCCTCCTCTTCCAGCTCTCATAGCCCTTCCGCTCTCTGCTGCCTGCCAGGCCCTCTCATTTAGTTATGTCTGTCATCTGGGAAGTGGGATTGCCTTCCAGACAGGATGTCAGCAGCCTGAGTGTGGAAGCAGGCTTCTCTGTGGCCCAGAAGGTGTCAGCAACCCATTGTCTGTCTATGGAAGGGCACCCCTGAGAGCTTCCGTGGATCTCCGTGTCACTTCCGAGAGAAAATTCAAGAACTGATGGGTGGGGAAATAGATTATTCTTATAGAACAGATTTGCTTTTCCTAGTTCTTACTCACTGCAGGCCCTCCATAACCTGGATCACTTCCCTCTCTGACTTTATCCACTGGGCTTCTGCTAAGCTGCTCTTCTTCCTGCTCCTGAGAGACACCCTGCCCATTGCCATCACCATGCCTTTGCTAATGCTGATCCAGCACCTGGAATACCTTTCCTAGTCCCTTCTGCTTGTGTTTATCTAACCTGTATGTGCAGGCCATGTTCACATGCCCCCTCCTCTATGGAAAGGAGTCTAATGTCTTGCTACAGCAGTTACAGTCACAATTACCTCTTCTACATCATCCTCTGATTGGTTCATGAGGAGCTAAGTCCTTCTTTCCTTTTTTGTGTGTGTGTATGTCCTGACAGAGATAGACAGTGGGGTCCTCTGAGGTTATGGCTTTGTTGAGCCCAGCAAACAAAGAACATGCTCAGGGCAGGCTCCTAGAAAAACGGTGACCCCCATCTCTCGGGTTTTCAACACCCCTGGTGAACCCCTCTCTGCATTTTCCCTGTCCTAACCCATCTCAAATGCCCAGAGGCCTCAAGTTATCCTGCTCTGGTGTCCACGGTAATCTGCTCTTTATGCTCCACCCCTACTTGAGGGATCCTGGATTAACAGCTGAATATGTGGCCCCCTCTCCACGGCCTCCCAGGACAACCATGTTATAACAAGAACCAAAGCTTCCTGCAAGGTAGCAATGTTTTCTGCCCTGGAGTCTCTGCCTAAATGACACATTAGGGCCTTCTTCACAGTATGGCACGTCACCAGCAAACATTTACTGAGCACCTACTGTAACCACTGTGCTGGATGCTAAAGAGATGGGAAGGGAGACTTCTTCCTGGGTTATGATATCTGAGCTCAGAGTCTACCTGAAGAGTAAGACCAGACACAGGACAGAAAAATCACACCAGGAATCAGAGGGAAACAAAACCATCTTGGCTACCCATCTTGAAACCGCCCCATTGAGCTCCTGGTCCCAAGTTTGAGGAGCCCCCTGGGGCAAACAAACAGTTTAAGGGAAAAAAGGGAATTAGAATTTTAAAAACCTTCCTGTGGTAATAAAATCCGGGGTATAAAATGGGTTAGGAAATTTATTTTTTCAATATATGATTTTTTTTTTTTTTTCCCTCCCTCTCCTCTAAAAATCCACATATCTATTCTGCTTCAGGTTGGGGCTCCTTTACACAGTTTTATTAAAAAAATCATTTACTGTGGGCTTTTCAGTTCAACTTTAACTGGACCGGGTGGAAATTAAAAGAAAGATATTTTAAAAATAAATTATATAAATTACAGCCCTAATTATAAAGGAACTTTTAAAAATGTATCCAAGCATTAAAAGAAAATCTTTTTTAAAAAATGCCCCATTTCCCTGCTCCATTGCGGGAGCATAATTTAGATACTTTTAACAAATCCTCGTCCTTTGGAAGAAGCGGGCTCTCCAGGCCCATTTGCCTGTGTGTCTTTCTGCGTGCTATTATTATTTGATAACTTTAGGCTTAAATCTGCATGAGAGCCAATTATCTCTCTTTGTCATCGAGCAGGCTTGCTGTTCGGCAGTGGTTTTTATAGTACAGTAAAAGCCTACAGAGCTCAGGGGAGGTGGATTTGAGGTTCCGATTACACTCCATCTTGCCTCCCCCAATGCCTTCTCCTTATTCCTTTGTTGTTACTGTTTGTTTTGGTTTTATTGTCATCATTCCCTGATGCAACAAGTTTTCCTCCCCTCGGCGCTTGTCTCTCTCTGCCTTGTCTCCAGCTGGACCACCCTCTGGTGGTGTCTCCCTTAAGGATTCTAGCCTATCCATGTCTTTCTCCCTGCCATTGGTGGCACAACGATTAAGTGCTCAGCTGCTAACTGAAAGGTCGGTGGTTTGAATCCACCCAGTAGCTCCAAGGGAGAAAGACCTGGTGATCTGCTTCTATAAATAAAGACTATAGCCTAGAAAACCGTACGGGGGAGTTCTACTCTGCCACACGTGGTTGCCATGAGCCAAAATCGACTCAACGACACCTAACAGCAACAACATCTCTTGCAGACTAGGCTTCCTGAACAGAAGTGATAGCAAGAGGCATTTCTTGGCCCACCCACCTGTAGGTGTGTAAAGCATGAATCTAGCTCTCTTTTCTTCACCAAGAATGGAGGTAGCACGCCGGCCACAGTGCTGGAGGGAGAGAGAGGGCTCCCTCTCATGGAGCTCACAGTCTGACGATCAGATGGAACAGACCCACCTGACGAACAGTAGGGAAGTGTGGTGCCAGAGCCAGTGCCTCGCTGGTAAACTGAAGACATTGGAAATGGGGTGCTGCCCTCCAGATTGGAGCTTGGAGAGCGCTGGGGGAGTGGGCCTGGACTGCAGCTGCTTCTGTGTCTCCTCCAAGAAGAGACAGAAGATGATAACTAGAAGGGACAGATGAAGCTTCAGGGAGGTGCTGGGCAACCTCAGCCAGACCGTGCAAGGCTTGACTGAGTGAAGAAAAGAAAAGGCATTCCAGGGTGAGGGGGACAGTCTCAGCCAAGGCAGGAGCCCAGATTGGAGAAGAGTAGTTCACCTCACACTTTCTTTGCTGTCGTGTCCCCAGCACCTGGACTGGGTTGGGAACGTGGAGCCACTCAACGCACTTTGATCGAGTGAAGGGAAAAGGGTGGAGAGGCTTGAGATGGATTAGGAGGATTTGGGGTGTTGGAAAGGAGCCCTGGTGGTGCAACAGTTAAGTGCTGGGCTGCTAACTGAAAGGTTGGCAGTTCGATCCCACCCAGCAGCTCCGCAAAAGCAAGACCTGGTAATCTGCTTCCATAAAAATGACAGCCAAGAGAGCCCTATAGGACAGTTCTACTCTGTCATATGGGGTCACTATGAATTGAAATCGACTCGCTAGCACCTAACAACAGGTGGTAAACTCCCTTTTCTGACACACACACACACACACACACACACACACACACACACACAATACTGACTTGCCATCATCCTAGCAGAGAGCCTGCTGCTCCCCTGTGGACTAGGCCTTCCTCCTGCCCTCCTTTCCTGGCCTGTGTATGTGCTGCTCCCTCTGTTGGGAGACTACCCTGTCCACCTGGACCACTTCTGCCATCACTTTTAGGCCTTACTTCCTCCTAGAATTCCTTCCCGATCCCAAGGTCCAAGTTAGGTCCCCTGATGACTCCAGTCCTCATTAACTCTTCCATCCCGGACTGTATCTACCCTGGCCTGGGACACAGACTTACAATTATCTCCATCTAAGTATTTCAGAGAAACACAAATTACTGTTAATAGACTCGAGGTTTTTTTTTTTTTTTTTTTAGTAGCTAGAGTTAACTGCATGTGTACCATGTACCAGGTACTGTACCCAGAATTTTATGTAAGTTGTGGTGTGAGGCTCGGATAATAAGTGACTTTATTCAAGGATAAACACCAAGGCTGTGGCAGAAAGCCTACTTAGAACTCAGGGAGGTCTGACTCAAAAGCCCTAGCTATTTTCATCATACTAATGGCTATGAAGAAACTCTGGTGGCATAAGTACTATGGCTGCTAACCAAAAGGTCAGCAGTTCGAATCCACCACTTCCTCCTTGGAAACTCTATGGGGGAATTCTACTCTGTCCTATAGGGTCGCTATGAGTTGGAATTGACTCAACGGCAATGGGTGGTTAATGACTATGAAGGAGCCCTGGTGGTGCAGTGGTTAAGAGCTTGGCTGCTAACCAAAAGGTTAGCAGTTTAAGTCTACCAGTCGCTCCACAGGAGAAAGATGTGGCAGTCTGCTTCAGTAAAGATTAACAGTCTTGGAAACTCTGTGGGACAATTCTATTCTGTCCTACAGGGTCACTACGAGTCAGAATCTACTTGATGGCATGGGTTAGGTTTTTGGGTATTGACTATGAGGAGTCCTTGTGTGGTGCAAACAGTTAATGCATTCAGCTGCTAAATGATTGGAGGTATGAGACCACCTAGAGGTGCCTTGGAAGAAAGGCCTGGCACTCTACTGCCACTGAAAACCCTATGGAGCACAGTTCTACTCTGATATACATGGGATTACCAGGAGTTGAGATCACCAAGAGTCAGAATCGACTCAGTGACAACTACTAGTGGATGGGCTATGAGGGCCTTGTGCTCAAAGAGGGTAGCTCATCCTGCAGCTGTCATGGGGCAGCTGATTCCTGCCTGCTGGGCTCCTTAGCTGAGCCATCAGCACCTGGGGCACCAAAGTGGAATTCTCCCTTCTTGTTTCGCCTCATGATCCAGCTTCCCTCCCCCAGGAGCTGCATTAGGACAATAAAGTAGCCTGTGTTCTGTCTTCAGGTAAGATCAGGCAGTCCTGAGAGGTATTACACATCCCTCACACATGGGCACACACACATATACACCCATCCCAGCACGGGCATTCATGAGGGTGGCTGGCTCTGTAGGCCTCTGTGGTCCACTAGGCTCCGAGTGAGCCAGGAATGCCATGAAAATCAGTCACCTCTCCCTTTGCCCAGGCCTGGAGTCCACTGGCTGAGGACCCTGCACCCTTTCTCTGCTCAGAGGGTACCCCGGAGTCTGGTCCTCAGACCAAGGCAGCAGCTATTTGCATGTGGGACTGAAGTGGAGGTGTGCTCCAGCTGGAGGGCACTCATTTCAGTTTTCAGAGGGTAGGGGAGGACGTAGCTGTCTCACTCTCAAATGGGAGGCAATGGGAAAACTACACAGTGTTTCTGCAGGTCAGGTGTTTGGCATGAAGGGATGTTGTTCCCAGAGTGGTTGCCAGGTGAGGGCGAGGCAGGGACCTCCCAGAACTGACCTGTGGAGGCCATGTTCCTTCAGCCTTTCCAGTCACTCAAGCACCCCCACGGAGAGTTCCTTCATGTTCTTTCTCGCACTCATCTTAGAAGTTCCCGTTTTTAGCATCAAAACTGCGTTCCAGGAAACTCCTCAGCCCCAGGCAAAGTAGGATTGCTGGCCACCCTCCTTGTCTAACGTACTTCTCAGTCTCCAGGGTGAGGCTCCTCAGCGTGGCTGTGGGTACCCCTATCTACACCTTCTCTTGTCTCTCTCACTGTCGGAGTCTGGGAATGGCTCATGGTGGGTTCTAAAAAAGCATGACTGGGTGGTGACTCGGGCTCTGGTTGGGGCATGTACCACCTTGTTTTATGGGCCCTGCCAGGGCTGGGGAAGGGACCATTGATCTCATATTTGGAGTCCATAGCACCTACACAGGATTCTCTGCAGCAGACTCCCGAGTTCTCCTAGAGGCTGTAGGGGAGTGTGCACAGCATGGGGGGACTGTAACTGGGTGAATCTTCAATGGCCCAAGAGATAATGGTAGGGCCATGGAGATACACCCCTACCTACCTACCTATCTCTGCATACCTCAAAAGGCATGGCTGTGAGGACCTGGCTGTGGGGAAATTTTGCTTGTCTCTACACCAGGCCCTCCCCTCACCCTCACCTGGCCACCCAGCCTCCAACCAGTGCTAGCCACTCTTGGGGACTGTGGCCCCCAGGGGAGGGCCCTTTCCTTTAGGAGGCTGTTCCCTGGCCTCCCACTGCTAGCTAGCAGGAAGGCGGGTGGGCGGGCAGGCAGAATATTACCCCTAAGATAAATGAAGGAGAATTTCAGCCCTTATTGGATTATAGTTTTTATTGAACTTTATAAATTCCAATTAGCAGACCCCTGGGCAATAAGCGACACATAGCCCGTGGCTCATTTTATGGCGTGATTATGACCCTGTTTATCCTCCCCTGAACAAGAAGTATTAATGGAGGAAAGGAAGAAAGGGGCCCGAGAATACATAAAAACAGATATTGGTGACATGGAGATAAACAGACAGGGTCAGGGAGAGAAAGCAACTTTAGGCTGCCAACTGGGACCAGAGTATCAGGAAATCAGAGAACCCAGGTATCCAGAGCTGCAGTGAGCCTGGAAGGCCTCCCCCTCAGGGCCCGAAGCTTCCTATGTCCCTGATGGCTCGAGGTCCAAAGAGCCCCCTCACTCCTCACTGCCCTAAAGCAATCTTGTTGGGTTGGGGTGAGATTTACTAAGTACACAGTCCTGTTTGGGGATCCCTCTGCCTCATGAGGCCCTTGGCTCCATGGCCGAGCTGCTCCAGGGCTAGCTCAGTGGTCCCTTCAAGTTCTGGAGGGACTCCTTGCCTCTTTGAGAATCTGAGGGACACTAACAGGCATTCTTCCTAGAAAATGCCCTATCCATGCACACGCACATATGCACCCTCAGATGAATGCTCACACACGGCTGTTTTGCACGCAACTTCAGGGAGTCACCGGACTCCTCAAAACTTCTCCTCTCCTCCCCAGGGGACTGAGAGCATCAGGCTAGGAATCTTTGGGTGTGGGTTGAACCAAGACCCATTTTCCTGAAACTCTCCCTTGTGGCCTGCAAAGCCATAAAGAGATGGGCCTGTCCACTGTCATTGGTCAGCCTCCAGGGGCCCGGGGGGTGGGGCTGGGAAAGCCCTTCCACCTTCACTGAGTTTCTTTCTTCCTGGACACTCTGGTTTGTCTCTGCCCAGCCACGACCCAGAATAGTGGCTGGGGCTGGGGAGGAGCCGACTTTGAGAGAGGCCTCTTGGGTGAGCTGGGGCTCTCTGAGCTGACTTTCCTTGCTGCGTTTTGTGGACTTTGTTTGTCCCTGCCTCCTTCTCCTGTGGGTCATCTTGCTCAGAGGCTTCAGTGTAAGATTAAGAAAGAAAAAAAAAAAAAGAGAAAAAATTCCTCCCATTAGCATTTTGCCATTGTATGGAGGTACTGTCAGTGGTTAGAACCCACCAGCTGCTCTGCGGGAGAAAGATGTGGCAGTCTGCTTCCATAAAGATTTCCAGCCTTGGGAAGCCCTATGGGGCAGGTCTATTCTGTCCTATAGGGTCACTGTGAGTAGGAATCGACTTGGTGGCAGTGGGTTTGGTTTTGATTTTATGGAGGTACTAACCCAGAAACACCCCAGGAGGCTTTTGTAGTTTGAACAGGATGAAAAATGCTTCAGGTGTTCATCCGTCTGCAGCAGCATATAAATAAGATGCAGAAATCTGGGGGCAGCCAGAGAGCAAGTCTGGTTGGGTCATCAGCAGTCCTGAGGAGCCCGAGCCTTGAGCCAGTATCCCGCCAGTGGCCTGAGCCTCGCCCCTGCCCACTGTCTGGCCTCCGTGATGTGCTGAGCACCATCAGGCCTTGTCTTACTTCAGATAAAAGGTGTGGATGTGTATAAACTCTACTGGTCACCAACTGCCCCAGCCAGGCTTTCATGACTCCTGTCAGGATAGGGAGAGCCAGCCAGTGGACCAGGGTGGGAGGGGACAGGAGGTGGGTGGGGGTGGGAGTGTGGGTCAGTAGGCAGCATTGGGGGATGCTGGCTCTGAGCTGGTAGATTGGTAGGAGACAAGGTGTTCTCCTGTTAAGGCCTGAGGAGGACCCTGAGGGAGAAGGCCACTGTGGACACTCAGGCACCAGGACATCACCTCCCCTCTCCCAGGCAAGAAATTTCCAGGGAACTTGCGCCCCCACCAGGAGGCAGAGGAGGCCAGCTGGTTAGGGAGGCCACCCCTCATGGTCCCAGGTTAGTATTCTCCCACCCCTGGACACCCAAATTGGCTGAGCCTGACCCCAGAAGAACAGGCTGCCCCTTCCTCTTGGCCCAAGTTCCTCCTCTCTGCTCATATCCTGGGCCCTTGGCAGAGTCAGCAGTGCCTCAGCCCCAGACCCAGAGCTACAGAACACACACCAGACCTCTCCATGGTATTTTCTAGAGCACATTCACAGCAGGTTGTGAGTTAAGTAAAAGGACAAAACAAAACCAAACCAGTTGCCTTTGAGTTGACTCCATCTCATGGTGACCCCACGTATATCAGAGTAGAACTGTGTTCCACAGGGTGTTCAATGGCCGATGTTTCCGAAGTAGAGCACCAGGCCTTTCTTCTGAGGGTAGACCTCCAACCTTTAGATTAGCAGCCTAGGCCATTAACTTAATTAAGTAGGGCATGTCTTATCATTCACATTTCAGGGGTATAGAAATGAAAGGCTGGAGAGGGACTTCACTTAGTCAGATTTTGTGTAAGGGCAGAGCAATTAAGAGACCAGGTTGTGGAGCCGGTCTGGGAGGCCTCTCGGCTATCTGTTGATCCAGCTGTTAAAGGGCAACAGACTTTGCTTGGCTGTATGGAAAATAAGGGTTTTTTGTTTTGTTTTGTTTTGCTTCCCACATAGTTGAGGCAAGCTGGGTGTTGGGGGTGTGTGGCAGGGGAGAATAACAGGACCTGAGAGCAGAGCTGGGTGCTTAGAGACCATCTGTATTCCCTGCTCAGCCCTTGTAAATGAAGAACCCATTTCAACAACTCTGGGGCCTGCCTACTGCTGTGAGCACCAGCTGGGGCTAGGGCAGAGGCTCCATCCCAGGACCTAAGACATCTTGGGGATTAACCCTCCCCACCCAGAGGGAATAGCCTCATGAATTTCTGGGCAGTCACTGGGCCTCTCTCATACTGCCATGCTCAAAGCAGCCATTCAATCCATGGTTTAAGTGAGAATGCCAGAGCCCTGGGGCATCAGGGAGCAGCATGGAGGACAGTGGGGATTTTGGAGTTCCTGGCACCTCTGCCCCACCTCTGGGGAAGCTCAGGCCTGGTGTGCGCCTCAGGAAAGCCCCTCTACCACATTGCCAAGTCTCAGAGTCTCCTTGTCGTGTGGCGAAGAGTCCTTCTGAGGACCAGTAGATGGACCCCTGGGATCCTTTGAAACAGAAGCCATCGGTGCAGGAAGCTTGGGCGTGGAGGGAGGATGGGAGCATGTCAGAGAGACCTGGGGCCTCCTCAGAGATGCTCTCCAGCTCTAGAGCCCTTGGGTACATCATGCAGACTGGGGAGAGTGGCAGGGCTGGGCTTCAATAGCCTGGACTCCACGCCCACCTCTTCCGCCAACTAGCAGAGTGACCGTGGCCCTGCCACTTCTTTCTCCCAGCCTTAGTGTCCTCACAGCAAAGTGGAGGAGTTGGCAGGGCTGGTCTCCGAGGTCCAGGACAAGCCTAAAACACACAGATTTCCTTCTCTGACGTTTCAGGCACGAACAGAAATTAGCAAGTCTGGAGAATCATGGCAAGTAATAATGGCCCCCCCAGCCCCCGCCGCAAGCACACACTCTTTTCTCTCCTCGTGCCCCCTGTAATACATCATACGGGATGGATTACATTAATTTTCTATAAACTATATCAACTTGAGTGACATGTCCTTAAGGGTTGGCTGATTGATATCTACAATGCAGTCTTATAATCTAAAATCATATTAATATTAATATTAAAGATTTTCTGTCCTTTACGCGCACCATTAAATCTGGAGTATAAGGTGAAATTGACAACATACATTTTGACAGCTTATCTATAATAAATATGCAAATCTTGATGCCCACATGTCATCACAGAAGCACCGTGGCTCTCTGAAGATCAGAGCGTGCCTGTCTCCGCGTGACATTTTCAGCGGAGGATCAGAGCGCCCGTCTGGGCGGCAGGGAGAGATGCTGGCGGTGCCTTTGCCGGCAGTGACCCTGGCCTTTCCTGTCTGCCTGTGAAAGCCTGTCCTTCATCCTGCCAAGCAGGCAGGAGGGCTTGAGAAGTGACAGTCGCGGAGAGCAGGGGACAGCATCTCACCCATCCTCTATGGTGGTCACAGGAACACGCAGCCACTTTCTTTCTTTCTCTTTTCAAAGGGACTTTTGCTTTCTCCTCCACTTCACCTGTTTATATCAGGTTACCGTCGCTCAGCAGCCGGGGGGTTTAAGAGTTGGAAGAAACTCCATTTCTGCCACTAACCTCTGCTAACAACATTTGCAGCCTCAGTTTCTGCGTCTGTAAGTGCGAATGAAGAATGGTGCCTCCCTTGCAGTGGAAGAGTGAGGAGTAAATGAGATAACAGTTGTGAGGTGCCCAGCACACACAGCAATGCCTTGGTAAAGGGCAGCTCTCAAATCAGGGTCTGGAGGAGCCCGCCTTCTCCTGACCTCTGCAGCACACAGTGCTCCTTCCTGTTTTATGTACCCACCCCTTGGTGTACAGAAATTTATCATTTAGCACAGTGACCATCTTGAGTCTGGCCTGCACAAGTCTTGATCTTTCAGACGGTGAGCTCCAGAGGACAGAGCCACGTATGTCCTTGGGCCTCTGCCCAGCCCAGAAATGAGTCGGAGTTGAGCTGGGAGATGGACTGAGATTGGAACTAAGGAACCCATCCCAAGGAGCAAATCTCTCCATTGAGACCCTGCCAAGTCAGACTACAGAGCTCTGTGTGTGTGTGTGCTGATTCTGACTCATGGCTACCCCATGTGCGTCAGAGTAGAACTGTACTCCATGGGCATAGGGTTTTCCATGGTTGGTTTTTTGGGGAGTAGATTGCCAGTTCTTTGGGTTAGCAGCAAAGCACATTTACCGTCTGTACCATCCAGGGCATCCTTCCCAGGCTCGTATCTGGAAAATTCAGGCCCATCAGGTGAATCCTGTAGCTCAGGCCTGTGAGCAGAATGGGTCCTGGGGAGGGGTGGAGACCCCATGGCCTGCCAAAAGCAGCCCTACTTGTGGAGCTCTCTTGGTTTCTCTGCTCTTTGTCTCACAACCGTTCTCGCCACTAGTCCCTTCTGGTCCTTGATCCCTGTGTGAAAGCTGAGTCTCTACATTGTCTTTAATAATAAGTCAGTGATCAGCCTAGCTACAATTAGTCTGTCTACAATAGGTGAAGAAGGGAGGACAATCAGTGGTGGAGAAGAAAGAGAGTGTGGCTTTTGGCAGCTTACTCGACCTTGCTAAGCATCCCTAAGGTCTGGCCAGCACGGGTCACTGCTGCTCATGTATGCATCATGCTGTCTCTCGACAGGTTTTCATTGTGGACGGGCAACACGGGCTGTGCTGGGGCTGTGGGTGTTGTGGGGGAACACAGGCCCTGTCCCAGCTTCTCCCTCTTATTGTTGTCTCCTGGGGATGCTGAGGAGGTTAAATAAGACAGTATTTGATTACCACTTGGCACAGTGCCTGGTGTACAGTGATACACTGGACATTTTATCAGGAGGGACCAGTCCATGGAGAAGGGCATTATGCTTGGTAAAGCAGAGGGTCAGCAGAAAAGAGGAAGACCCTCAACAAGGTAGACTGGCACAGTGGCTGCAACAATGGGCTCAAGTATAACAACGATTGTGAGAATGAAACAGGACCGGGCAGTGTTTTGTTCTATTGTACATAGTGTCGCTATGAGTCGGAACCCACACAATGACACCTAACAACAAGAACCCCTGCCTTGGATGAGTCACATCCGGTTGGAGAGAAAAGGCCACTTAAAGTAGGACTGGATCATAATATGCAGGAGAAGGTTAAGGAACTGTTCAGGCTGCAGTGGTCCCTGAGAGTGGTGTTGACGGGGGAGGGGGGTGACAGGGTGGGTGGGAAGAGGGGAAATGATGGATTACAGAGGGCCTCAAGTGCCAACCTCAGAAATACGGACTCCATGGTCTTTTAAGATCCCTTCCCCTTTCTCCCTCCTCATTCATCTCTTCCCCCGTGTCTCTTTCTCTCTGCCCTCTAACCTCCTCCTCTTCCCCCTCGTCTCCCTCCCCACAATTAACCCCAGGCTGTCCTGATTTCTCCCCCTTTCTCCATCCCCCGCCCTGCCCCCTTTTTGTATTTGCGTTGATTTGGCTTGACACGCCCTAGCTCCGACTCAGCTCCCCTCCTAGTTACACCAGAAGTGAATTCTCCGGCGGCGGCGGGACAGCCCGGAGCTGGAGGCTCCACAGCGGAGCAGGAGCGGGAAAAACTGACGTTAGCCGACCCCCTTCCCCGGCCACCGCGCCAGCCGCCGGCGGTGAAAATGGGACGCGGGGCCAATCAATTACCGACCATTAAGGGCGGAGCCGGGGAGGCAGAGGGAAAAAGACTGCCCGCCAATCCCGCGAGGCACCCAGGGGTGCAGAGCTGCGTCCCACGCTCGGCTCCGGACACTCAGCCGCGGCTCTCGGCCAAGTCGATGAGCACATTGGCATGACCGGGAGCCCCACTGGCCCTGCCGAGGCCCCAGGCCGAGCTGCCCGGGGCTGCAGGAGCTCGCAGCCTCCGCTGAGTGCCGCCCGGGCTGGCCTGGCTGCGGCTGCCGGGTTCGCGCTCCCTTTGTCTCTGCCTGCCTGCCTCTCCCGAGCTTCTCGCCCTCCAGCCCCCCCTTTTTCCTCACTCATCCTGCCCCCCTCCTTTTTCTCTTTGTTAACAGCCTCTTTCTTTGGGGTCTCTTGCTTTCCGGACCACCCTTCTGTTGTCTGTTTTTCTGCCTCTCCCTCCTGAGCTGGCCACAGGGTGGCTCCAGGCATCCCTTTCTCCAGGTTTCATATACCTGTTAACATCTGTCTTTACAAATCGGAACCAAGGACAGGCCATGTCTATTTGGGGTTAATGGCTCCTGGAAGTCCTTTCCACTATTAACTTGTTTTCTTGTAACTCAGACAATAGCCCCACCTTATGACAGGAAGCCCATATCTAGACTGGGAACCAGCTGTTGTCAGGGTGGAGGGGAGTGACGTGTTTGTGTGGGTGAGGGCTCTGTGTGTCTGTGACAAGGTGCTTGAGGGGTGGCGGTGAGGGTGTTGAGCAGACAGGTGGTAGACTTGGGCAAGTATTTAATGTTTCTCTTCTTGGGGAGAGAAGGTCCTGGCTTCTCCAACTGACCATTCTTTGGGGTTGGGGAGGGAATGTTAGAGACTGGAGGTGTTCGGCTCCTTGGGTGGCTGGCTGGAGTCTATTCTGACTCATAGCAATCCTATAGGACAGAGTAGAACTGCCCCATGGGGGTTCTAAGGCTGTAATCTTTACAGAAGCAGACTGCCACATATTTCTCCCTGGGAGTGGCTGGTGGATTCAAACTGCTGACCTTTTGGTTAGTGACCGAGCACTTTAACCATGGTGTCACCAGGGCTCCTTAATTGGCTTACCCTGTTTCCTAAAACTTCCAAAGGCTATTGGACCAGCAAATGGGATTCATGAAAATTTAAATTTATCAGCTATGGAGTTACGGTTGGAGCAAATGTTACTTTTTCCACTTGAAAGAAGGATCCTATATTTAACGAAATTTGAAACAATAATAAAAATTCCTTTCCCAAGTTCCCTTGGATACACATAGAGCAGAGGTTCTCAAAGTGTGGGCCACAGAGGCCTGGGTCATCACCTGGGAACCTGTTAGAAATGCAAATTCTTGGGCCCCATCCACTTTCTGAATCAGACACTGGGGCTGGGCTGGGATGCCATGTTTAACCGGTGCCCCAGGTGATTCTGAGACCTGCTACAGTTTGTGCACCACTGACCTGGATTATCCCAGCAGCCCGGGGGAAGGGTAGTAGGTGGGGTGGATATGATTGTATCTTCTTTTTACCTCTGGAGAAACAGAGGGAAAGATCCATCCCATGGCCAGACAGCAGCAAGGACAGAGCTAGAACTATTTCCTAATCTCAGTGTGAGGTGTGGGTTTGACGGTGTTAAAACCAAAAAATCAAACCTGATGCCATGAGTCGATTCCGACTCACAGCGACCTCACGTACTACAGAGTAGAACTGCTCCATAGGGTTTTCTTGGCTGTAAGCTTTATGGAAGCAGACTGCCAGGCTTTTTTTTTCTGTGAAGCCACGGAGTGAGTTAGAACAGCCAACTTTCAGGTTAGCAGACAAGTGTAAACCATTTGCGCCACCCAGGGATCTTTAAGGGTGCTAGAGGGTGCATTTTAGTTCAAAGAAGACAAATGTTCCGTCTGGGGAAGCGCCTTGCATTTGCCTGGCTGTATATTTGCCTATGACCTGCATGGGCCGGAGAGTCTCTGGATTCTCAAGGCTCCTAGAGGAAAGTGCTTAGTGCTTGGGACCGGTATGGTTTGGGGTGTAGCTACCTGGTCAAGAATTCTTTCCAAATGACTTTTCAACTGGACCACTGAAGGCAGCTTGGAGTAGAGCACTCCTTTCACACCAACCACCCACCTCAGGATCTTGTCAGGTACTCTTCAAGATATAGACTCAAAGGTCCCCTCCCTAAGAAGTAGGCTCCAGAGCCCTGAGAGAAGGGGCTCAGGGTCTCAGAATCTCGTGGGAGAAGATGAGTATCTAGTTTGAACCCCAGGTCTGCTTCTTACCAGCCATGGGACCTTGGGCAAGTTACATAATCTGCCCATCAAGAAAGAGCCCGGATTTGTAGGGCCTAAGGTATGCTTGTCCCTGGGTGGTACAAATGGTTAATGCCCTTGGCTGCTAACAAAAAATCTGGAGGTTCAAGTCTACCCAAAGGCACCTTGGAAGAAACGTCTGATAACCTACTTCCAAAAAGTCAGATATTGTAAACCCTGTGGAACACAGTTTTACTCTGACACACGTGAGGTTTCCATGAGTCTAGGTTGACTTGATGGCAACAGTTTTTTTTTTAACTGATTTGGGTGCAGTCATCACCTCATTATCTGAGAACTCTGAAACAAGCCTCTGCATTTTTCTGGGCCTCAGTTTCCTCATCTATCAAGTGAGCAAGTTGGACCAGGAGACTCTCCAGTTGTAATAGGCCATGGCTCAATCAATCCCTTTGCGGTCAAATTGATTCCAACTCATAGCAACCCCATAGGACAGAGTAGAACTGTGCCAGAGAGTTTCCAAGAAAGGCTGATAGATTCGAACTGCCAACCTTTTGGCTAGCAGCCAAGCTCTTAAGCACTGTTCCACCAGGGCTCCGTACTATTAATTTATGTAAGCTACAAATAGCACATCATTTTAGCAGACCCTTAACCCACTGCAATGGTTTTCCCACTGCCCTCCATCCCCTTTTCAGGAAGACAAGCCAGTCATCCAGAAAAAAAAATAGCAAGCCCCGTGCTTTGTAGAACCAACCAGAAGCTAAAAACACTGCCTATGCTCCCTGATATATTCCTGACCTCCATCACCATTAGTCCAACCTCCAAGGCTCCTACAGCTGGAAGCTTGCCTGGGAGGTGGCCATGTGCTCGGATCTGGCACTGAAGGGTCACCCACTGTACTGATGAACCCCCAAACCTTGTTACCCTCCATTACCCAGAAAACTAAATAAAGTAGAATCTTCTATTTCCTGAGAACTTGGGTTAATCAAGGCTTATGTGGGGTAATTTTTTTTTTTTTTATTCCAGAGCAGTAAACTGAACTGATGTTTTCACGAAGAACACAGTACTTAGTGAAACTGCTGGGATGGGAACTGGTCTTCACCAAACCGGAACATCAAACCATGCTCTGAGACAAACCTGATGTTTCACTTGTTTCAGTCTGAAGTGAGAAAACAAGCTGACTGTGGGGTGGCTGGGAGGGAAGAGGGAATGCAGGCTGGTTTTTCAGGCTCTGGTCAGTATCCGGATAAGATGTCTTCTGTTGTTGTTTTTAGCCAACCACTGCTGCCCTTTCCACAAAAGTCCTACCTCCTCCAAGAAGTTGCCCCTGATCATAGGAGCTCCCTTTGCTGACTCCCCTGTGAATGTGTACGAGCCCGTAGACTAAACTGTATGACTTTGCACTTGACTCTCTGGTGTTGTTCTGTGCCATCAAGTTGATTGCAACACAGAGCTACTCTACAGGACAGACTAGAACTGCCCTGTAGGGTTTCCTAGACTATAATCTTTACAGGAGCAGATAACCAGGTCTTTTCTCCAGTGGAACCGCTGGTGGGTTCAAGCCGCCAAACTTCCGCTTAGCAGCTGAGCACTTAACCATTGCACCATCCAGGGCTCCTTGCACTTGACTTTAGACCACCCCAAGTTGCGTCTTAAATTTTCTCTGGGTGTGTGCTCCCCAACCAGACTTTACATTCCTTTAGGCTAGGAGCTTATGGCACAGTTTTAGGCACACGGTAGGAACTTGGTGACCTGAACCTATTGCCATCAGTCGAGTCAATTCTGACTCATGCTGACCTCATGTGTTACAGAGCAAAACTATAGTGTTTTCTTGGCTGTAATCTTTACGAAAACAGATTGCCAGGCCTTTCTTCCATGGCACCACCAGCTGAATTTGAACCACCAACCTTTAGATTAGCAGTCAAAGGCAAACCGTTTGTGCTATCCAGGGACCTTAGGAACTTGGTAGATAGCAGATACTTTAAGTCACAGACAGGTACAGCTGAAGTGATCCCTGCAGATCAGCTAGTCTGAACTTCACTTTCCAGGTGAGGAAACTGAGGCCCAGAGAGCAAAGTGATTTGCTCAAGGCCTCATAGCTAGTTTGTGTCAGGATAGGAATTGAAACTGACATTTTGGCAAATACAACACATTTTCTGATAATACACAATGTTAGTGAAGAGATTGGGGAAAACATGAATTAAAAAAACCATTTAATAAGAATTTAAATTGGTACAATTAATTTGGAGGGCAAATATCAATCAAAAGGTAGAATTTTGAGATCATTTCACTTCTAGAAATTTATTCTATGGCAGGCTTGCACATGTGAGCAATGAATGTACACAAGGATATTGACAGTGTGTGGTTTATAATAAAATAAAACACAAACTAGAAACAACCCAAATGTCTCTCAGCGGAGACCTGGCTATGTAAGTAAGTGAATATGTAGACAACCGAATACCAAATAGTTGCCATTTAGTCAGTTCTGACTCATGCGACCCCATGTGTGTCAGAGTAGAACTGTGCTCCCTAGGGTTTTTAATGACTAATTTTTGGGAAGTAGATTGCCAGGCTTTTCTTTCGAGGTACCTCTGGGTGGACTTGAACCTCCAACCTTTCAGTTAGCAGCCGAGCACATTGGCCCTCTGCCTTACCCAAGGACTCATTAAATGAAATGAAGCAGACGCATATGTGTGCAGATTTGGAAAGACCCAAGAAGTACTGCAAGTCCCCAGATTAAGGTGCACGGCCGTGTGAGGAGCATATTCCAGTTTCCACAACAGAAAGTATATGTGGGTGTGTTTGCATGTGTGTGTCTGTACCTGACATATTTCTGGAAGCATACACAGGAAACTGGCTGTTCTTCTGGACAGTGGGACGGGGTCTTTGGTGAGAGGGAGGATCACTCCTCATTGTATATACCCTTTTGCACTTTTTACCACATGCATGTGTTATTTTTATAATAATAATTTAAAAACCTCAACACTGCAGTCTCCTAGTTCAGCATTCCCCCCCACCCCCGCCACATACCAGGCTGCCTCTTTCACTGTTATTCTTCTGTAATTTGGTAACTTGGAGTCTAATTGTCATAATTTTAAGTAGGTAATAAACAATAAACAAGCCGTCTGCTTTTAGCTCATCCCTTTGTTTTTTAACCCCCAAATTGCTGCTTTTTGGGGACCTGAGGCTCTAGAATGAGACATTCCATGTCGGGGTGGTTTTAGTATTGGATTAAGAACCAGGCTCTGGTGTCACATATTTACTGGGTAAGTCCCTTGAGTGCTCTGTGCCTCCGTGTCCTCACCTGTAAAATGGGGATAATGATAGTGCCAGCCCCCTAGCGTCTATGGGTGAATAAATGAGGTAAGGCATGGATCTGGTCCTCAGGAAGGGCCAGTGAACCTGCTCGAGGCCCGAGAGGTGAGGGACATGCCTGGTGAGCAGAACTCAGGGGAGCCTGTCTGTCCAGTGCTTTGTCCCTAACAAGGTGGATAAAGGTGCCACTGTGCTCAACAACAGGGTCTCTGACCTCAGCAAGCTTCGACCTGGATAATACAGCACACCAGCCCCTCTCCCCCCAGGAAGGACGTCCATGGAGAAACCTATAAACCAGGGCACATCCACACAGCCAGGTGCCAGCTTCCAAATTGAGGAGAGGGAGGGGAACAGGGACACTGGAGCTGGAAAAAGACACACAAAGAAAATCTCCCAGAGGAGGGAAAAGACATTCCAATAAGTGATGCTGCCTGGTCGCCTACAGGCAGTGGAAGCCAACAGTTTTTGGACTTGCTTTGCAAGCAACTGGCAGATTACTAGGTAAGCCAGGTATGAGCTCTTTGAGGGAGAGCGTGGTGTGGTATTGGTTGGGGGACAAGAACTGAATTTTATTCCCAGGGTGCCCAGCAACCAGCTACCACCCAACAGCCATGGAAACTAGGGCACGGATTTGACTTGGCTTGGTCTCAGTGTCTCCATCTGAAAAATGCAGCTGCCTGGGCGTTACCCCCTGAGACTCTGATTCTGCCAGTGGAAGGTGGGGCTGGGAGGCGGCTGTGACATGCAGCCCAGGCCGTGAACAGCTGCTGTGGACAGTGCTGCGGGTTTGCAGTGTGGTCCCCTCACAGAACAGAGGCAGCCACTGCACATATCCATCCAGATATTTTGGCTACCATACCGCTTACCCGGTGTATTGTCCCTGAGGCCTGCAGACCCCAGTCCGTTCTGTAAAGGACGCTGGGCAGGAAAGGAGTAGGCCAGACTCTCTTCCAGCCCTGGTCCAGCCTTTCTGCACTTCAGATCAAGGAGTAATCATAATTAATAATATAATAATGAACTCCTAATATTTATAATGAACTCCTAATATTTATAGATGATCTCATATCTTTTTCATATAAATGTGTGTGTGTGTGTATATATATACACACACGGAGCCCTGCTGTTGCAGTGGTTAAGAGTTTGGCTGCTAACCAAAATGTCGGCAGTTCGAATCCACCAGCTGCTCCTTAGAAACTCTATTGGTGCAGCTCTACCCTGTCCTATTGGGTCACTATGAGTCAGAATCAACTCAACAACAATGCGGGTATGTATGTATTGACATTTCTCATATATATTTGATGATCTCGTATAATTCTCTCCACAACCCTATAAAATTCTTACAATTATTGTGTCCATTTTACAGAGGAGGAAACTGAGGCAGAGAGGTTAAGGAACTTGTCTAAGTTCTTCCGGTGGGTTGTCTTGCTCGTTAGTCCTCCCGCTGAGTGCCACTTGGGCTGTCTGAAATGTGCTTCCCCACAATAAATGGGCCTGGGTCCTCACCCGTGCCACCCCTGAGTGTATGTGACCCCAGGCAAGGGCCAGAGTCTCTGCACTGAGAGAAGATGCAAATCCCCTCCCTTCCAATTTGCCATCTCCGAGGGTGGAGGCTGGTAAGTGCTGAGGTTCGGAGGGTTCTCCTCAGCCACATCACCCAGGGATCACAATTGCTTCCCTTTCTGCCTCTTCCCTTTGTCCCCCTTCCTCCTGCTGCTATTGATATGGTCACCTTCCCAGGGGACAGTGTCCGTGTGGCTCTGTCCTGACAAGCCCTCTCAGCCGTATCTCTCATCTTCCTTGGGTTTAGGATTAATAGACTTTTTCCTCATTTGGGATCAATAAGTACAGAAAGGGGGAAAAAAAAAAAAAGGAAACAAAGAAGAAGGAAAAAGTCAGCAGGATTAAAAAAAAACGGACTGATAAGAATCTGGTTCAGGTCGTAGAACCCTGATGTTGCTAGTGGTGTCTTTTAGCCAGGGGGTGGTATAGGCAAGGGAAGTAGTGAGGACAAGAAGGCATCTTGTCTGCTGGGGTGGGGGCAGCCTAAGGAGTGTAGAGGTGGGGTGAGGACACAGGCTGGTGGGAGGACCTGGCGACCCTCAGCTTTAGATCAGAACAGGTTCCAGACTGATTCTTTGTCCAGGACAGTGTTAGGGTCCTGGGCTGCCTGTCCTCACAAGCTTCTCGTGTACCTCACACTTTTTCTCCCGGGTCTGTCTCCCGCTAGGCCTGGGCCTCGCCTGCCTCCCTTCAGCCCCCAAGGCTCCCCGAGGTATGGACCGTCAGCTGAGCTTGCCAGCCTGGAGTTCCAGAACCCAAGCTCTTCCTTGGTCTTCCACAGAGCCCAAGGTGGCACATCCCCCTCGGTGAACTGCCTGGGAAAACAAAAATAGCACCTTTCTGCTCCTAACAAGAACCGTATCCACTCTATGTGCGCCGAGCACAGTTGCCTCATGCCGATCTGCAGCTCTGATTAGCCTTTGATTAATAAAAAATGGGGAAGCAAAGTCAATGATTTATTTAATGACAGCAGTTTGTTTTAAAGGCAACACTTTTAAGAAAGTAATGGAGTGGGGTGGGAAGGAACCAATGAAAAGTGACTTTGGAGGCGAGAAGATTGGGAATTAAGGATTTCCATTGTGGGGTTAAGCAGCCCTGGTGGCGAAATGGTTAAGTGCTCGGCTGCTAACTGAAGGGTTGTTGATTCAAAAGGACTCATCTGCTCTGCTTGAGAAAGACCTGGAGATCTGCTCCTGTAAAGATTAAAGCCTAGAAAACCCTACGGGGCAGTTCTACTCTGTCACATGGGGTCGCTATGAGTCGGAATCGCCTTGACAGCACCTAACAACAGCAATATTATGAAGTTTGTGTTCTCCTATGCCTAAGACTGAGGGGCTGTTCCACCATGGCTTTCGGGATGTAGGATGCAGCTCCCAGTATAGGAAGCCAGGCCCCCCAGGACCGCGATCTCTGGATACAACCAGGGCTATTGATCGCAGGGTGGTGAGTGGTAGGAGGGCAGGGTACTGCTCTGGTTTGATCACTATGAGGGTGGTGAGCCAGCAAGGCCCTCCCCAGGCTGCTCCCCCAGATCTCTGGTCTTAACTCTGGTCAGGAAATCTCCTCACCAAGGGCCTGAGTGTGCAGCTGCCTGCTCATGCCTATGGCCCACACTCCTTGGCCTGGCATCCAGGTCCTCGCAGCTCATGTCAGCTCCTCTCCTTCCATACCCACGTCCACACAGCGGCCTGCTGCCTGGCCTAGACTGTTCCGGCGCCCTTCCCCAGCACCTCTGTGCCGTTACTCAAACAGCTTTCTCCTTGTGGAGGGCACTTCTGCTGATCGTTGCATTTCACAATCATATCCATTCATCAAGGCCAAGATCGAAGGACACCCCGTGTAGCTCCCCAAGCCATCCCATCAGGAGACGGCCTTTCTTCTTCTGAACGTCCCCAGCACTTTGAATGTGTGTTCCTGTGGCAGTTTGGGAAAATGCGGCTTTGTACTTTATTTCTTTGTAGGTATTTTCAGGGCAGGGATGGCACCACAGTCACCTTTGTGACCCCTTTGTGTAGAATAATAGATGGAGGGATGGATGTTATCTTTTGGGGAAACTGTACCCCATTTACAACTGAAACAGGTTTTAAAGAACAAACCTTTAAGGAAATGAAAATAGCCTCTCTCAGGGAGGCAGAGGAAATACATGTTTTCAGGCACCTGAGATAAGGAAATTAGAGTACACGGGTAATGAATTTGACTTTTTATTTTTGGGGGGAGATAAGGCAGAAAAATAAAAGTTGGGTGACATCGTGTTGGAAAACATGGCGTTGTGTGATAAAAATGAACTAGCCTTTTGTCTGTATCAATCACTCTCCTCCTCCCTTGACAATTCAATTTGAACTCAGTTTTCTTACCTGTCAAATGGGATAATAGTTCCCGCTCCCCTGCACTCATGGGGCTGTTACAAACCTCAAGCAAGAGAAAAGAGGAGAGAACTGTGCAAAGAAGAAAGTGCTCTGTACGTGGACACATATTATGGCCTAAAGCTGTCATGTTAGTGTCCCCTCTAGAAAGCTGTTGCTGTTGTTACGTGACATCCAGTCAGTTCCGACTCACAGTGACCCTAAGTACAAAAGAATAAGACACTGCCTGGTCCTGCACCTTCCTCACAATCGTTGCTATGCTTGCACCCGTTGTTGCAGCCACTGGGTCAGTCCATCTCATTGTGGGTCTTCCTCTCTTTCACTGGCCCTCTACTTTACCAGCATGATGTCTTTGTCCAGGGGGCGCTGCAAAATTACTCAGGCGCCAAAGCCTTTCTTTCCATCTCCATTATCTGGATATTGCCGATGGAAGCAAAATTTCCCCTGAGTTATCTGGATTGTTGCCATTATGTTCTTCTCCGCTTACTGGTGTGAGTGGCCACTTGCAGGGCAGAACCTTCCAGAAAGCTGGCTCAGCCACTGCAGATGCCTCCCCTTATGCTTCAGTCAGGGATGGGGTGGCGCTGCAGGTCCACCTGAAGCTACACATTTGCTTATGTGCTCGTCTCCTTCACCTTGGTGAGGGCTTTGGGTTTTCCAAAATGTCTGCTCTCAAAGACATCATCGGGTGAGTTCCTTCACACAGTTCCTGGATGTGAGTCTGGGACCCCTGAAAGGGAGTTAGATCTGCTGAGCCACACAGAACCTATGAGATGCTCTTCTGCCTCCAGCATGGTCTTCTCCCTTCCTCAGCCTCCCAGCCACAGCCCCATGCAGTAGGGGGGAGGCCTGAGCGGGGGGCTCCTGATTCAGGGAGTCAGTCACCCCGTAACTCAGGGGGGTGGCTTGAGAAACATGGGTTGAATTAAAGGCCGACTAGTCACATGGCAGAAGGATTCTTTCATTTCTGAAAGGATTCCTTATATGGCTGTCCTGATGAGCAAACACAGCACATTTCAAACAGGATAAATTGGAAAAAAAAAAAAAAAGGACAAAAAAGAAAGAAGATAATAACAATTTGCATTCACTATTTCGGGAACAGCTCCTGTGAAGAGCAAGGCCCACCTGTATCTCCTCAAAGCGCCTGCAAGTCCCTCTCCTGGAGAAAATGGGGAGCTGCAGAGACGGGAGAAATTCTGGGGATGGGGATACAGGCTTTGTTGTGACCAAATCCATCTCTGTCTGACTTAAAAAGATACTGTCCCATCTCCCCGTTTGTCGGGGGTGGGGGCTGGCCCCAGAGCTGGGGACTTGGTCTGGCCTGTTAGCTGGCCCATAGGGTCCTGGGCTTGGTGGGGTGTGTGGTGGAGCTATTCCAAAGCCACCAAGTCCACACTCCATAAAGAAGGATCTGCTGACAGTCAGGGCTGGGCGACCGGCTGCCGGGCCCTGGTGGAGTCCGCATCTCTCATTCCTTACCCACAGGCTCCCCAGCATCGGCAATATTTGCCTTATGGCTGGAATGCAGCGTTTCCCGTATTCACATAGTTAAATTAGTTAGCTGGATAGAAACCTCAGAGATGATGTATCTAGTTGTCAGTCGTGACTTGGTGCTAATGGCACTACAATTTGGTTACAGTCCTTGCCGTCATTTATCATCAGCCCCCAGCCGGCTGCACACTGGGGTGCCGAGGATGGGGGAGGGCAGGGCTGGCCGGGGCAGGGGGATGGCCAGCACCCAGGCTGGGCCTTGCTCCCTTCCTCTGGGCAGTGCTCAGGCCCAGTCACGGGGCAGGCTGTTCACTATCCCTTGGTCCCCGCCGCCTTCACCGCCACCAGCGCCACGCACCTCTATTTATTAGCATCATGCTACTTATGCTAATAGCAGACCGTACACTATTTCTGAGCATTAACATCTGCTCCAAGCAGCCGACTTTCACTTACAGAAACTGATTTCAGCTCAGTCAAGCAGATAAACAGAGAAATCAAAGCAGGTGGCTGAAAGTGAAGGAGGAATTCTCAATTCCTGCATTCAACCGATGAACTTCACTAAAGCCATAATTAATATTCAGATAACTATATTCCGACACATAGAATAAACAAGATCATTTAAAGGATGCAAAATACAACCCCGGGGCCAGAGGGGAAGGAGAGGGAGGGGAAGCCAGGGAACGGGAGGCAGAGCTCTGAATACGAATGCAGACATTCCTGTGCGGGTCTATTGTCTGTGTGGTGGCAGCCTGGGACAGACGGGGCCACACCCCGCAGAGCCCACAGGTTGGGTGTTCACAGAGCACCTTCCGCAGGCCAGCAGTGTTCAAGGCCACGGCTGTCTGAAACAAGGGGCCTCTGACTTGCAGTGTCGGAGACTTGGCTGGTGAAAAGCTGCCCTCTGCATTTGTCTCCTCCCTCTTGGAGGCACCCGAAGGCACTGCAAGCCCTGAGTCTGGCTGCTGTGTGACCTCACATGGGTGGCCTGCCCGCCTGGGCCCAGGCCTTCTCCTTCTACAGGACACCATGCTGGACAGCCTTTCTGCCTATGGAGGATGACCTAATGGATGGCTCTAGGTTTAAAAACATCTCTTTATGATGTGGATGAGGCAGAATCCAACGCTTTTCATTAAAAGCTACTCGACAGTATATACCTTATTTGTTGCTGTTGTTGGGTGCTTTTGAGTAGATTTCTACTCGTAGTGACCCCATGTGACAGAGTGTAACTTCCCCCTAGGGTTTTCTCGGCTGTAATCTTTATGGGGGCAGATCACCAGGTCTTTCTCCAGAGGAGCTGCTGCGTGGGTTTGAACCACCAACCTTTCAGTTCTCAGGCGAGCGCTCAAACATTGCGCCACCAAAGCTCCTTAAATGTCTTGTTGGGTTTATGTATTTCTTTTTGTTGTTTTCCTTAGTCATTTCTGAAATGTTAAAATGAGAGTAATGGCACCATTCGGAGTAAACGCGAAGGCAGTTGTCCCTGCTCTCCAAAGAGCAGTGTCCTCCCAGCTCTGAGCCACAGACTTCCCAGTTAGCTCCCCGTCCCCTGCATGACTTGCAGACCCATAAGGCAGGATCCTGGACCTGAGTCACTTCATCACATTAGCATAAAGCCATAGTGAGAGTCACGGGAAAAGCCGGTGTATTCCATTGCTCTGTACGGCGCTGACTCCTGCGTGTGTCTGCGCGTGTGGCTGTGGATAGGTAATTTATACAAATGTCTTACTTAAGACGTGTCCCTGGGTGGTGCAAACAGCTAATGCACCCAACTGATAATTCGAAGGTTGGCGGCTGGAGTCCACCCAGAGGTGTCTCAGAAGAAAGGCCTAGTAATCTGCTTCTGAAAAATCAGCCACTGAAAACCCTGCGGAGCACAGTTCTACTCTGCAACACATGGTGAGTCAGAATCGACTCGATGGCAATTGGTTTTGGTTATATGTATGGTGAGCTCTGAGGGGATAAATAAGTGACTAGGGTCCTATGTGTAGGATCCAAACCAGCCCTGAGCCTCACTGGAGGGTGGGGCGGCCACCAGTACAGAGGGACACAGAGGAGCCAGCTTGGGTCAGCCTTGCTCTCACAGGGTCCTTTCAGATTGCCCACGCAGAACTGGAGAGCAGGGCTTGCTTCCTGGTAAAAAGGTCCCTGCTCACTTTTTCCCTCCTCTGGTTGCGAGGGCCCTGTGGCTAAACAACAACAACAAAACGTTATTGATAACTTTAATTCCCACTTCGGGGAAACATTTGTCTCCCTCCCTACACCCCTGCACATATGTCCTGTTTAGCTCCCTTCCTCGGAGGATGGTGTTGACAATGCTAGGAGCCCAAACCGCATCCTGGGGGCCATCAACACTCCTCTGGAACCACTTGCTTTGTGGTTGAAATTTCCCTTGACGCCTGGAAATTTTTTTTTTTTTGGTTTCCTTGGAAATGATTCTCCCTCTGAATCACAGCTGTTTGTGGCAATGGGGGAAGGTGGGAGGATATTCCTTGGAGTGGGTGTTGGGCAGGTTGGGGGTGCTAACAGGCTTCCCCAGGGGAAGCTGGGCATGTGCAGGCTGGCGTGGCTGTGTAAGGCAATGGTCTTCAGGGGTCCCTGGGCACAGACTTCAGGGCTGAAGGCGGGCTGAAACCTGAGCAACGAGAACACGTTCCTTCCTGGAGCCTGACTCTCTTCTATGGACTCTCCTGTGGTCCTGCCACCACCTTGTCCCTAAGGAGACATGACTGATCCACAGCCACCTTCCCAGCCCTGGGTGAGACGTCTCCAGCTTCAGGTCTACACGGGGTACCTGTGTGGTACTTGCGTTCTCCTACTCATGTTCACCTAATCTGAGTGTCAGCATTTGTGTGAAGTAAGGAAGGCAGGGATTATCACTTCCATTTCATGGATGCAAATACGGTGTGTTAGAGAGCTGGTGACAAAATCAAGGCCATGGGTGAGTTGATGGCAGAGACAGGAAGCCCCAGCCCTGACCCCTAGCCCAGTAAATCCTCCTGTACTTGCAGCTGACTCCCCTCCCCTGCACAACTTGCGGATATACACATCTCTGACAGAGCCGCTGCTGTCACCATCGACCCCTCCTTACAAAGCCACAGTCTCCTGCAGACGGCAGCTCCCAGGGCTCGCTCCGTCTCTTACACACATACTTGCACACATGGTGCTCCCCTGGCCTGGAACACCCCTCCACATTCAGCTCGGAGAAAGATGCAGATGACACCTACGGACTTTATGGACTGTGTGCTGCCAGGGAGAAGGGGAGGAGGCCCCCACCTTCCGGGGTGCTCTGGCTGACTGACCTCACAGGATTCACACACAACACCGACGACGACTAACTGGGCTGTGGAGACGGCGCACAATCTGGTTGGCCTGACAGGCTCAGCTGTGCTGGCCTGTGGCCGTCCACGGCAATAGTGGCCGAGGCAGTCATTCACCACTCTCAGCCCCACGCTCCTGATACCCTTCTGGCCACCCCGTGCTCTCTTTCTCCTCCGCGTCTTCCTCTGTTTCCTCCTCTTCAACCACCCACATTTTCTGCTCTGAGCTCAGTTACACCGTTACCATTCCTGTCCTCTGCGTCTCCAAACTCTCACCTATAAAACCAGGCCTATGCTAGCTTTCAAGGAGTACTGGTAGCAGAATCGTTAAGCACATGGCTGCTAACTGAAAGGCTGGCATTTCAAACCCACTCAACGGCTCTGAGGGTGAAAGGCTTGGTGATCTGCTTCTGTAGAAAACCCTATGGGGCAGTTTTACTCTGTCACATGGGTCACTATAAGTCAGAATTGACTCAAAGGCACCCAACAACTATAACAACTACAACATACTGGTTCTCAGAGTGGGAAGCAGAAAAACCGAATTCAGACCCAATTCCTTTGGGGCTTGGGGAACACAGGCAGGATTGAAGCCAAGCTGGTGTACACTCTGAGGGCCTGGGTTTCTTGATGTGAATGGTGACTTCTATTTGAGAGGAGTCCCGGGAAGCCCTCGAGGCGTCTCTTTCTGCAGAAGAGCAACCTATGTGCTAACTGTGAGTGGGCTTTATCATTAAGGCAGGGGCCAGTTCCTGAGCAGGTTTATGTAGGAGGACACGATTCCCCGTCCTGTGTCTGTGAAAGGACATGACAGCTGCAGGTCTTGGGGGGCCATTTCAGGCCGCGCTCTACACCCTGACTCCACACACCCACACGCTGACAGGAGCTCTTTATATTCCCTTGGCTGGTTTTGGTTTGGGTTATAGGGGGGTTGGGGATGAACCTAGAGGTGAGGACAGATGGAGAATCTCCTCCTTTTGCCTTCTCTGAACGGAAACTAAAGAAAGAACTCCCATTTTGCGTCACAGTCAGCCGCAGGCTCCTCTTGGGAGGAGGCTCTTTATTTGGCCTGAGGTGCCACTTGAAGGATGTGTCTGCTTCCAGAAGGGCCATGTGATTTCTCCTGCCAACCCAAGTGTGCCTCTGTGCAGCCCCACCCTCCCACAGCAGCCACCCGAGTAGCTCCCCCACCTAATGTCCCACCGTGGGCTCACCCTTGGTGTGTGAATGTGCTGACGTTTGTGCCCTGTGCCTCCGAGGGCCCCAGGCTCTGAATCTAGAACCAGGGCTGCCAACTCTATGGCCGAGGCTGTGCAGTAGTCCTGGTGCCCTCTGCTGGCCAAGTCTGGAAACACAGTCAGCCTCTAGGCCGGGTCTGGGCGGGACTTTCCAGGGAGGCTGTGAGGACAGGGCTGGCTGAGGGTGGGATGGCAGGCCCCTTATCCTAGAGGTGCCTCCCTGTGTGTACCTCCGAGGGTCCAGCTATCTACCATATGCATAGGGATGCCTCCTCTTTTTCTCATCTCCCCATGGTGGAAGGATCTCGCACCTGGATCCAGTATTTAGTATGGCCTTGAGCAAGCTGCCTAACTTCTCTGGACCTCATTCTGTTCTCTATAACACCTTACCCATCCTTCAAAGCTCCTTTCAAATACCAGTTCCTTCCTGGAATCTTTTCCACATAGGATCTGTCCACCTTCGAATGTTCGTCTCACCTTAGGCTATTTTCTCAGGCTCTCAACTCCTCGAGGGATGAGGCTCTTTCTTATTTTTCCTTTTGTTTGAACCCCCTGCAGCACCCATAATACTGTCTTTACACAGAACAGGCACTCAGCAAATACCTGTTGAAATGATGTGTGTGAAAATGGCTGCCTGGCCTAGAAATTCCCTCAGGCACCTCCCCTGCTCTGATCCTTCTTCATCCCAGTTGTCGCTTGTGAGTTGGTCTCATCTCCCAGGTGAGACTTGTGATCCTAGAGGGTGAGGTGTGAAGGAATGACTGCCCTGGTGCTTTGGGTTACTGAATATAGAAGGCGATTTTGATATTGTAAAACCATCACGTATGTGGTTCTTTCTCTCTCCCTCACCAAGTAGTGCATTTCCCAGGGCAAAGGAAGATCCAGGCTATAAGGAACTTTCTTCATTTCCACCCCTCCTCCTCCTCAAGCACCTCATCTCATTTGCACCCCATCTTCCCAGCACCATCTCTGCCCTCTAGTCCCACTGCAGTACCCTGCTGGCTTATCCCCAGCCCTGGCCCTGCCCCCCTCACTAAAAGGCAGCCTTGAGTATAAGCCCATCTTTGTGTCTCATCACAGCTCTCAACACACTCCCTTACATGGCTGACTCTTCACCAAGGCTGTCTCAAAGCAGCAAACACACTGCCTCCTGGAAAGGACAATAATAGCTCACATTTATTAATAGCTCATAATGTGCTGAGAGCCACGCTGAGAGCTTCACACATATTATCTCACGGAATGCTCCTAACAACCCTCTCAGATGGTGCTATTATTATCTTTGTTTTATAAAGAGAAAGCTGAGGCCCAGAGAACTTAAGCCACTTGCCCCAGGTCACACAGCCAGAGAGTAGAAGAGCCAGCATTGGAATCCAGGCAGGCTGGTTCCCCTGCTGTGCATGTAACACTCCTCCAGGCAGTACAACACCTGGACTGGTGGCCAAGGGCTGTGCACCTTTCAGACACACACACACACACACACACACACACACCAGCCTAAAATACGTACACATGTGCACACTGAACACCCCACACACGTTAGTACGTGCACACAGTGCTACCAGGGCCTTAGCTGTTGGCTATATTTTAGAGCATTGCTGTCTAATAGAATCTCCTGTAATTTAGGAAGTGTTCTATACTTGCACTGTCTACCTAATATGGTAGCCACTAATCACTTTGCGGCTGTCGAACACTTGAAATACGGCTAGTGCAACCGGAGAAGTGAATTTTTAGCTATATTTAAACAAAAGGAATTCAAATGTAAATAGCCACATGTGGCTGTTGGCAGCCACACTGGCCAGCATCATGAAATTGTCATGAAGGTGAAGTGAGGTGATGCTGTCAGGGAAGCTCACAGCTCGAACCTAGCACGTCAGAGAGCTAAAGACAGCCCTTCATTATTATTACCCCAGAAATGATCTGTGTGGATGTGTTCAGGTGTTCACAGCTATCCGTATCTCTCTTTATCTATCCATTCAGCTGTCTGTCCCTTCTTTAGAGAGGTCTTTGAACGACCACGCTCCTGACAGTGGGGTCCAGACTGGGAGTACCTTGGTGACAGGGAAGGAGGGTTGGCTCTGAGGTGTCTGTGGAAAGCTGTTTGCAGCAGGAAGGGCCCAAGTGGAGGAGCCTCTTGCCTACAATCAGCAGGAGGTGAAGAGGGGGGCCTGTGATCTGAGGGGATCTTCCATCAGAAGCCTTGATCGGAACGGACTTTCTGCTTGAAGCCTCCCTTGCCCCGGCCAGAGCCTCCTGGAACCTCCCAGGTGCCCTGGGTGAATGATTTCCTCCCTCATTTGAAGTAAAACATCAGCTCTTCTCCCTGTGTATTGTTTTTATTTGTTTTTTACTTTAAAAGAGGGAGAAAAGGGCCAGCAGTCTGTCGCAGGTGTTTGGTGGTGGCTCTGGGGGCCACACAGAGGTTCCTGAAGGGCTCTTCTCTTCCATTGTTTGAGAGAAACGGGCTGGGGAGGGCAGCCCACTGGGGCAGTGGGCAGGGGTGTGTGGCCACAAGGACACGGGCGTGGGGCAGGCAGGGCGGGGAGGCCTCAGCAGCCACAGCAGCAGCCGCAGCAGCAGCAGTGCGGGAGGAGGGAGGTTGACGACCTACATCTCCGCTTGAATCCGGCTGACTCACCCCTGGACAGCAGTTCCCGCTCTCCCGCCTGGACGGAATGCAACTTGGCATCCTGGGAATGAGAAGCTCCAAGAAAGGGCAGCAGCAGCTGAAGGGGCTGGAACTACAGCATGAGGGATTTAGGTGGGAGCAGAAGGACAGACTGAGGCTAAGCCCTGTGAGATTGTGCAGGGGGACTTGAGGCAGGAGCAACTGTTTCCTTTGCTGAGACACTAATGAGAAAAGTCAGGGTCACAGGGTCCTGTGTTGGTGACCAACTGCCTAGAGGTGGGGTGGCGTGGTGGGGGTGGAGGAAGAGGACTCCTAGCATCCTTCGTTTCAGGCTTCACACACGTGTGACCTCATGGTCTGTATTGCATAGTGAGTGACCTAAGTGATGCCAAGTCCACACTGAGGGAGAACGATAATCACACCTCCGAAGTCTTGTTTCATTTGTTCTCTAAAGACTATTACAAAGTGACCTGCCAAGCCTGAAACTACCTACCCTTACCAACCTCCTCCTGCCCCTCTGTCCAACACCACCATGATGCTCCTGTCACGCTGGCCTTTTGCCTGTCCCTTGAACATACGAGGTCCCTTCCAGCCCCAGGAAGGGATATCTACATTTGCATCTACATTTCCCTGTGCCTGAAGCGCCCTCTCCCTCCACCTCTGCATGTTATTTGGATCTTAGCTTAACTGTCACCTCTGCACGAAGGCCCTCCCCAATCACTCCAAACCTCATCAGTATGTTCGAATTCTCAGCATAGCACTTACTATCCGGTTTTAAATTTTTATCCTTAATTTATCATCTCAATCTCCCCATGAAAATGTCAGCCTCAGGAGCTTATCTGCCTTGGTCAATGCTGTATCTCCAGCAGCTAGACCGGTGCCTGGTACAGAGGGGGTGATCCATAACTATTTGCGAGTGAATGAGTGATTTAATCCTGATGGTGTTTGTTGGAGCAGACTTTATGCCTAGGGTAGAAGTGTGAGCTCATGAATGCGTTTCCTGGACTGGCTCTTGTGTACGAATTGCAAGACTAATTAAACTCATACATATTTGTGGAAATGCAAATATAATTTTATTTACCAATGACTGTAATAAAGGTAAATGCTCCTTACTTAAACAAACAATTCACTTTGGGAATAGAGCTGTAAACAGAGGCAATAAATAAACACTCGTTATTGAGTGCTTACTGTGCATCCAACGGACTTCATGAGCCGGCTGCTCTGATCTTCTGTCAGAATGCATCTACATAGGAAGGTTGAGGCCCTGCTGGGAAGAGGAACCAGTTCCCAGATAAGGATTATTGTCCTTGTTAGTGGTCTTTGAGTGCATGGCGACTCCAAGCACAACGGAAAGAAACGTGGCCAGTCCTGTGCCATCCACGTGATAGGTTGTGGATAGGATTCTTGTGATATACGGGGTTTTCACTGGCTAAATTTTGGAAGTACGGCACCAGGCCTTTCTTCCTGGTCTAGACTTCCTAGTCTGGAAGCTCCAGTGAAACCTGTTCAGCATTATAGCAAAATGCAAGTCGCCACTGACAGGCGGGTGGTTGGTGCACATGAGGTGCATTGGCCAAGAACTGAAGTCAGGTCCCCTGCATGGAACGGGAATTCTACTACTGAACCGCCGATGTCCTCCCAGATAAGGGTATTTAACCACAGACAGGCACAAGCACACCTCACCACGTCCGTGATGCTCAGAAGCACTGTGTGGCATTCTGGCTCTGCCATTTGCTCTCTGTGTGACCAGAGAAGGTACTTAAACTCTCTGTAGAGCCTCTGTTCTCCTCATCTGCAAAACAGAGATAGTAATCGAACCTTCCTCCTAGGAAAACTGAGAATATTAAATGAGATAGCACAATGGAGTGCTTAGCATCATGTTGAGCACGTGGTAAATGATAAATACGTGTTAATGATTCATACCTTATTATGATGATGATTATTACTGTTATACTAGCCTATTCTAGATGATTCTACATACTCCCATTTAATTGCCACACTAGCCCAGGAAGTCCTTGTTGTTAGTTTTGATTTACAGATAAGGAGCTCAGAGCTCAGGGAATAAAATGGTTGCCCACGGTCATCATCTAGCTCTTGGGCATTAAAACTCAGGTCTTTGGACTCCAGAATCAGTGGGCTTCCCATGGCACTGGAGCTGCCTCCCCTTGTTCTTGGTTAAAACTAAGTGTTAAGGAGGACTACCCATTACATTCTATTTCCATTCTAACCCACAGCCAAGTCCCAGTCACAGATTCTTCAAACACTACATGAACTCAATGTCTCTGGTTACCTCCAACCCTGACTGTGGTCTAAGCAACTCCTCAAATCATCCCATGCTCCTCCTATTCCCAGCCTCCCAGAGTCTCTAACCATTGTACCACCTGGACCCTAAATCCAGCATGAACTTTCTATCATAGTTACAGACTGCAAAGCAGAAAGGGTTCTCAGAGGGGATCAATTTCACTCTCATTCCCAGATGAAAAAATGGAGACCTAGAGAAGTCCAATGACTTACTCAAGGGCATTCCTGAACAGGAACCCAGGGCTTCCACTCTCCCCCCAACCCCCTCCAAACTGACCCTGTCATCCTCCTGCTGGACTTCTCATTGGCCACCAGAGAAAACAGGTAAGGGAGCATGAGAGCAGCTCAAGCTGGGCTGCTGGTGGCATTGGTGGTCGGCTGTGTTTTAATTCTGCTGTGGGCATCACTTTGTAGTGTGTTGCATCCCTTTGGGTCTGTGAGCCTCACTGGGGCAGGGCCGTGCCTTTGCCTCCTACTTCTCACACACCGTAGGTGACCAGTTAGCTCAGTCTCAGTTCCATGAGGCTAAGGAAAATTACCATGACATTTATAGCAGTTGTCTTTGGGAAGTGGGAATATGGGTGCCTTTTTCTTTGTTCTACGTTTCCACCTTGCTTCCCTTGTCTATGATGAGTATCGTTCACATGATAAACACTTATAATAAACTTAATATTAAAAAAAGCAACTGGCCTCTGCTAGGCGCTTACTCTGCGTTGAGGCCTGCAAGGAAGGATGTGGCGCACATGATGTCGCTGCTGTGCCTTGCTGTGGGTGCTCACAGTCTATGCAGAGACTGGACAGGCACGCACTAGCACCTAGGGCATGGCACAGAGGGGCTGAGACCCTGGGGTGGGAGATCCAAGCTTGAGGGGGCATTGAGAGACTGATGAGGAGGCAGCAGTTAGCCAGCTTCCTGGGAGGCTCAGCTCTGTCTTTGTGGAAGAGTGGGATTTGGTTTGGGGGAAGTAGGAAGAAAGAAGGGGTGCCAGGTAGGGAAAACGGCCTGTGCAGAGGTTCAGAGATGGAACTAATTCCCCAGGAAGAGAGCCGTGAGGGCAAGGGCAACACGGATCAGAAGTTGTGGACCCTCATGACTTTTTTTTTCCTTTTGCATTTGTTATACAGCTACAACTTATTGCAAATCTACCATGTTCCAGGCACTGTGCTAAATGCTCTACCTAAATGACTGCATTTCACACTCAGAATAAACTCATTTAAGCAGTTTGTATATTGCCACTTTCTAAACAAAGAAACCGAGTCTTGCCCAGAAGGTAAAGTGACTTGCCCAAGGTCACACGGCTTTTCAGTGGGGTTGCTTCAGCTGAGCCTGCCTCACAGCCCCTATGCTTACCCCTCCATATCACACCTCCCATTGAGCTGAGTCTTAGAAGGCCTGGGAGGTCACATGAGGAGGCAGGATGACCAAAAGAGCTGGGGACACGATAGCTGAAACCATGTGAATGAAGTACGTGCACATTTGTATTACCACAGGGGTTGGCTCTGTGTGTGTCTGTGTGAGTGCACGTCTGTGTATGTATGTCTGTGTGAATGTGTGGTGTACATGAGGATGCAAGATCAAGTCCAACTTCCGATGGCTGGGGAAGGGACATCTGTTATGACAGTCATGAGCACAGTCTAAGGAACCTGCTTATGGTAAAGGCAGACGACGGTCCTGGAGATATGGGAGGTCACTGCCCTGGGGAAGAAAGCTGAGTCCCTGTGGCCATTAGGCAGGGCCAGGTAGTTAGGGGACACCTTTGAGAAGGATGAAGCAGGAGGAAGCTGCAGCACTCTGGCAACCTGCCTGGATGGGAGCTGACTGTGGGAGAGGGTCTGGGTTTGGTGGGTTGCCACAGGGCAGCTACAGGGACTAGGCATTTTGATGTGCACGAGGCTGTTACCCAGCTGCAGTTCCCCTGGCCCCACCTTCAGGGAGGTCAAAGGTTTGGGGCAGAGGCCAGGATCTTTACTTTTCACCAGAGTCTCAGGGGATTCTGATACAGGGTCCCGGGAGAGGGCCAGAGTTTAGGCTGCAGGCCCGGGTAGACAAGGTAGGCTGCTGGAGAGGATGTTTCAGGCAAAGCACAGATGAGGACCCTGGGTTTGAGGACGGCGTGGTGTCTCTGGGGGCCTGAGTGGCAGGGTCCTCCACATGAGTGATGAAGTACCAGTAGATCCATGCCTGAGACTCCAGGATCCTGGGGGCAGTAGGGCTGTCCTTCCTCCTGCCATCTAGGGCCCTGAAGAGTTCATGCTGGAGCCAGGGTTGGTGGGGCCAGGCACAGGGAGGACCTGCCCCTGGTGTCTGCACCCCTGTGGTTGGATTTAGCCTTCAAGTAGTCTAGAGATAAGGCAAAGAGCAACCAACCTGCAGCTAGACATGTGGGCTAGGCCTAGACAGGACGGACCCAGGAGAGCAGAAATGCCTTCAGCCAGAGGGCAGTTCCCAGGGGCACCCACCCAACCCCTCCTGTGCACAGTCCTCCCCTCAAGAAACACTGCTTCCAAGCGCTGCCTCTGGGCTCGCTGGTCAGGTCTGAACACCATCTGTTCCCACCCAGATGAAGCTGTGGGGAGGGGTCTCTTTTCTCACACACACACACACACACACGCACACACGCACACACGCACACACGCACACACCCACCCCTGCACTTCTGTTGTCTCCAAGGAGAGCCAGGTGCTCAGGGCTGCCTTCTGGGGAGTCGAGGTGCCCCTGCCCCCTTCTTCCGGTCTCCCAGGGAAATCTGTGGGCAGAATGTGAGAAAATGCCACAGATGGCCCAAGCGCGCATCCAGGAAGAAGGGAGGTCTCTGGAGGATGCCGTCTGACTTAGCGTCCCTCTGATTAGGCTACCCACAACCACACGTGTGTGGGATCCTCCCTTCCCACCCTGTTTCCACACTCCTCCCCCACGCCCTGGCTACAGTGCCCTCGAAAACACACCTGTGTTTGCAGAGAGCTGCAGGCCTGCCTACCTGAGGAGTCAGACCCATCTTTTCTGCTGTTTTTTCCATGCACTTGTTAGAAACCCTATCGTAGAAACTGGCCCACCCAACAAGCTACAGCCCACACACGCCTGTGTACACCCAGCACGATGTGCACACACCGTCACGCATCTCCTCACCCAGACCCCCTGGCTCAGAGTGGAGTGTTCTTATGCGGAGGTGGTGTGTGTGCACATACCACACACACATACTTGCTCACACTCAACACACTGCTCTCGTGGCAGCCGCTGGAGGCTCCGGACTCCAGAGCTCTGCCCAGACCCAGAGCTTCAGGCTGAGGGCCAAGGTGTTCCTGGCGTGAAATGCTCCTGGTCCCTGACTGGGAGAGAGAAAGGGGGGCACCTGGACTGCAGGTCCCAGGATGAGAGAGATTTACAGCCTTGCGGGAATGCAGACAGAACCCTCTCTCCATGCTCCCTTCTCTTTCCAGAATCAGGGCGGAAAAACACAGTACTCCCACTCCTGACACACACGCACGCACTTGCTGAATAGCCCCAATACTCACGTGGCGTGCACACAACAGACTCACAGGACAGAGAGTAAATGCAAAACACAAGGATACAACACACATACACACAGAGGCTGCTCACAGACACATCAGGCGCTGGAAGCAGAGCCCAGGCCGTGCTCATCCACAGCCCCCTGTCTGCCAGAGGCCCCAGAGGTGCCACGAAGCCCCTCCTCACCACGCAGCTGCCAACACAGCACGTCTGCAGCAGGATGGGGTAACTAACACAAGCACCATCTCCAACGGCAACCCGTCATGCTTCCTGTCCACCGCATGCAGCTCAAGTCCGTCGAAGCAGGCCAACCCTGTCAACACAGGAAGGCCTCTGCTTCCAAACAGTCTGCTCATGCATTCTCAAGATTTTATTTTAAAGAAAAGAAAACCATTGGTTTCTCATTCGCTGATGAACTGGGCTCAGGGTGTGTGTGTGTGTGTGCGCGCGCATATACTCTCAATCCAGCTGAACAGGGCCACCTTCTCTGCCATTCCTGAGCCTAGTGTGGGCCCATGGACAGGCAGGGTGCCCTGTGGGCTGAAAGCAGACTTGGGTGGATGGCAGTGCACCCTCTATTGCTCCGAGCCACTAAGTGAGGCAGGCTGAGCTGAAGCCTCTGCGGTAGGTCCTGGTCACAGCCCTACAACTCTCTCTCCTCCCCCTAGTCCCTTCCTCCTAAAGCTGCCTCTTCCCACTCAGGAAAACTCCCTTGGTCTGCTCACAGGCCTGGCCTTAGCTGTATGAGAGCTGCCCATGGCCAATGTGCAGGGCTGGGTGGCCCTGGGAAGGCCTGCCCCTTATTTCTGCAGGACCTGCCTTTGGTCTTGGTCAGAAGAGCAGAAATTTGGCCAGGATCCCATGGTTTGACGCAGGAGGGAGATTGCAGAGGGACTGTTCACAGCAAACACCTTCTGTTTATTTGCTGATTTCTACTGAGGACTTGGCGTCAGTGTTTTAGTGCGGGGTCCCTGGGATGCACAGGTTTGAGTAAGAGAGCTTTTGGCCTCTGATCTCGGGTTGAAAGGAGAGTTGAGGGCTCCCCATGTCCCCTGAGCAGGGCTCTTTGTCATCCCGTTTTGCAAACAATTGCCATCAAGTTGATTCTGACTCATGGCGTCCCCATGTATGTGAGAGTGGAACTGTGCTCCATAGGGTTTTCAATGGCTGATTTTTCAGTAGATCTCCAGGCCTTTCTTCTGGGCGCCCCTGGGAGGACTTAAACTTCTAGCATTTTGGTTAGCAGCTGAGCACTTTAACCATTTGTACCAGCCAGGGATGTGCCTCTTTTCTAAACCAGCTGGTTTTACTTCTCCTACTAATGAGTTATGTGGTTAAGTTGTGTCTATGGCCTCTGGTTGTCTAAGTCTTGTCGGTAGAAAGTGGGGTGTGAGTGTGTGTGTCTGCATGTGCGTATGCACCTACGTCTGCCCATGTATCTCTAAGTGTTTCGTTATGTGCGTCACCACGTTTCCGTGTGTGTCTGAGAATCTGTCTGTGAGTGTATCTGTATTTTTTAGTGTGTGCATCTGTGTATATGTGTGTCTGTACAGTCCATGTCTGAGTGTGTTTCTATATGTGTATCCGTGAGTTGTGTATTTGTGTATATGCATACGTGTGTCTGTGAGTATGTGTCTGAGTTACTTCTGTGTGCTTGTGAATACGTACATGTCTGTATCTGTGTATGTGTACCTGTTCTCAGGGCCTCCAGACAAGACTGGAATGATTTAAGAAAACATTAGCCTGTAACGTTTCAGGGCTTCAGTTTCCCCCTCTGTCAAATGAAAGAGATGGAAGAGACAATCTTTATTTCTTTCCACGAAAGAAGTGCGTAGTTGCGAAAGGGGGTGGGCTTGACATTATGACCAGTTTGGGTGCAAATTCTGGCTCTGTGTCCCCCTCACGTGTCACCTTGGTCCAGTTACTGCTCTAAGAGCTTCCGTTTCCTCAGTGTTACAAGGGACACAGTGACACCTCTGTCACAGCTTTGTCATGAGGATTTGGTGCGATGAAGTGTGTGTCACGTAGTAGGTGCTTGGCAAATGGTCCTCCCTGTCCATCTCTGAGCTATAACGTCATCCCGGGCGTCCTATTGTTGAGAGTTAGCAGGATGGTCGGCACTGCTCTGTGGTCTGATGGGGGTGCTAGCACTTAATAAATAACTATGACCTTGGAGATTTTAACTTTTGCAGTGAGCTTCCCGTCTATCAGCTCATTTGATCCTCACAAGGACCCTAAGGGGGGCGGGTGGTTAGCAGATGTCATCTCAGTGATTTGAGAGAAGAGACTCTGATAAGGGGAGACGAAGTGGCCGGGTCCGCGGGGAAGCCAGAGGCAGAGATGGGCAAGAACCCAGTAGCCGACTCCTGGGGCCGAGCATGGCTGGTAACCAGCCAGTCGCCTCCACGGCAAGCAATATCCACGGCACTGAACACCCCCTGAACCGTCTGACGCAGACCAGAGGAGCCTGTCTGAGCCCCAGCCACACAGACCATTTGCACAGCAGACGCATAGGCTCTGCCCTTGTATGGGAAACGGAGGTGTGACTCCAATGAAGTGTGGCCGATCCTTCTAGAAGCTGGCTAGGATCCCCAAAAGAAGCAGGCTCCCTCTCCCCTCGAATAGTTGATGGTGTTGTGGTTGTCAAAAGCCAAGTGCATTAGCCTCAGCACACACTTCCGTTACAGAATTTGACTCCAAGTAATATTTGCTGGTTTCCTGAACTTCAAACTCCTATAGAACAGAGCAGGGTGTTGGTGGTTCAGGAGTAGAATTTTCGCCTTCCGTGTGGAAGACCTGGGTTCGACTCTCAGCCAATGCATCTCCTGCGGAGCCACCACCCACCTGTCAGTGGAGGCTCCTGTGTTGCTATGATGCTGAACAGGTTTCATTGGTGCTTCCAGTCTAAGATGGAACAGGAAGAAAGGCCTGCTGATCTACTTCCAAAAATCAGCCAGTGAAAACCCTATGGATCAAAACAGTCTGATCTGCAACCAATCATGAGAATGGCTCAGAACGAGGCAACGTTTTATTCCATTGTACATGAGGTCGCCATGAGTCGGGGGCCAACTTGATGGCAACTAACAACAACAACACAGAGCAGAGCCTCTGAGGAGTAGGCGTAAAGACAGCCTCGTGGGCCTACTCTCCCAAGGAAGAGAGTGCATTCAATTGCACGTTTAACTTCGGGCAGGTTTGTGGAGGAAAAACCCACATTCTTCAAATCATGGTCGCCCAGCAGGCCAGGCCCAGGAATCAGCCTGCCCCGTCAGCAGCCATGGCTCTGCCCTGTGACTCAGCCTTGCTCCCTCCCCACCTTGTTGGTTCCTATCCTGGGCCTGTGCCCCTCTGTGGTATCCTGGCAGGATTTGACCAGGTTTTAATTTTCCTTCATGATGCTGTTTCCATTTTTCTTTATAAAAAACATATCGAGTGTACCTGGTTGCAACGGGGATAAAACGAGATAATATACAAGAAAGCACTGAAAGATTAAAATGCTGTCTAAATGGAAGGCATACTATAATATAAATAAAACACCTAGTCCAACATCTATGGCACAGCATATCAGATGCATGATTTGACTTTAAATGGTGGAAACTCTTTTGCCCATAGGTACGGTATAACACGGGACTTCATTTGGTACATTACATGGTTTATAGTATGTATTGTGATCCATAGGATTTGATAACATCTTACAGCACATCGTATTCCTAGCACAGAGAAAAGGAGAATCAAAATCAGTCGACATTAGGCTATTTTGGCATTCGAAACACAAGCCCCAGATTTGTGAATTTAACAGCTGAAGCTGGGAGGGAGAAAACTAAAAATACTAATGGGTAAGATGCCTCCATCGACAGGCAATGTGGTCCTCAGGAAGGCACAAGCCCCGGGAACAGGTCTGGGGAGCGGTAGCAGCAGGCAGAGGGGCTAGGGGGCTGGAGCTCTTGGGAGGAGGTGGAGGATCGCGCGGGCAACAATTGTCCCTACTATTTATGAAACCAGATGAGGAGCTACAGGGCTTGGGGGGTGGCCCCTGTGTCTGCTGATTAGCTGGAGATTATATTGATGATGTAATAAAAATTCACTTTGTCTATTAAGTTTCACCGGGACAACTGGGGAGAGATTAGAAAAAAATCAAAGGAAATGAATGATAGAATGGAGGAGGAAGGCCACCAGCCTCGTTCCCTGTCATGGTTCCCATCAGTCTCCCCTTTTCCCTGCAATGGGGCATGAACAAGGATGCCCCCACCCCAGAACCCAGTCAAAGCGGAGCTGGAAACTTCCCCTGAGCTGCTTGTGCTCCAGACACGACCCTGGTTTAAGTTTACTGACCATGTTTAATATTTGATTAGACCTCCCGCACAGCAGCCTCCCTGGATTGTCTGGCTCTGCTAGGAGCCCAGTGAGGGACTAACCCCCGGCTGCCTGAGTCCCTTTGGCTTTGCCCCCGTGGTGGAGGCGGAGTTCTGTGTTGGTGACGCAGTTTTAGGCCTCTCAGGCCCGTGCTGCCCACGCAGCCTCCCTGCCTCACAGTGCCTCCCTCCAGGCTGGCCTGGCCTGTGCCTGAAATTCCCATGATTAGAGATGTTTCTTCGGGTTAAGGCCTGGGCTCTAAAAGATCCCTGTTAAAAGGCACGTGTCACCAGAGATAGTGACACAGTAATGTCCATTAGCCGCCAGGGGACACATCTGCCGGGTTTGATTTGTCAGATCAGCAAGGGACAGAATTTGGAAAGGATAGGAAAAGGAGGTCACTTTTGGTTGGGGACTGTTGTCTGGGAAAGCTGGGATAGCCTCAGCGCCCTGGGGCCTTGTCTACAGGGTCAGAGGAGGGAGTGTGGAGGAGGCTGCGTGACAGGGCGGTGGGAGGGCGCTGGAAGGCCATCATCACTGACTCCTGCACCCTTTCAGCTCCCTGAGTGAGCCCAGGCCCAATTCTAATCTGGCAACATTGGTGGCCAGGAAGAAGCCAGGGACCCCAAAAATCTGATGAAGCCCCATAAGAAGGGCTCTGTCCTCCCTTAAAAAGCAGGCCACAAGGGCTCCTGTCTTTTGGGCCCCAAAGGTCACCCCATCCATCACTGCTCCTCTGGGCTGGGCTTCTCATCCGGGGATGGGGGAGGGACTGACTGTGCTCCTGCAGAAAGTGGGCTGACTGGGAGCCCTCGGCCCTCTTGCCCAGGTGCAGGGCCCACACTGGGAGCAGTCCTTCCTGGGATCCACTTCCAGCTGCAGTGTCACCCCATGAAACCCTGTCCCCTGGCTTCGTGACCGCTGTATGGCAGCCCTCCAGCCATTCCTGAGCTGAGGGCGGGCGCCGAGGAGTGGCGGAAGGTGGGGGAAGGGTCCAGCCTCCAGAACCCCACAGTGTCTCCCTCAGGACCTTTAGCTGAGTGAGCCTGTGGGGACAGTCTGCATGCTTGTCTCAGTGACAGGGAAAGGGGCCACAGGTTTAAATATTTCATGAGTGATTTCTCAGCCCAAGTGGGTTGCAGTTGCAACAGCTGAAGGACACTGCAGCCCCAAAGCAGGTGAGGACAGCCCTCTCAGGTTCTGTGTGTGGTACCAACTGCCTCAGGAGGATCTGCCACCCAGTTCCTGCCCCCACCACAACCCTCTTCTCCCGCAGTCAGGCTGTCAGCAAGTCCAGATTTATTCAAAATTAGAAATTCCTTTGTCCACCAGCCTGAAAGTGAGACTTCACTGCAGCGGGGCAAAAGCAATAAAACGGAACGAAACAAAACAACGTGCCCGAATTTGTCAGCCCCCCAGTCTGTTTATCAGCCCTGGGTCTGTCTGGTTCCCATCTTGCTGGTGTTGGCATACGCTGCCCCTCTCTACCTGGAAACCTGGTGCCAAGCCCACCTGGACAGGAAGTGTGTGCTCCCACTTGATTACTCCTCTTTTGTGTGTCCCCTTACTCCCCAACAGTTCTACTCTGTCCTATAGGGTCGCTATGAGTCGGAATCTACTCAATGGCACTGGGTCTCGGTTTTTTACTCCCCAAACAGGACATCTGCACTCGGCAGTTTTTCATTTGTAGGTTCACTGCCCAATAACACATCCAGAGTTATGGAGGTTAGGGTGCGTCCCCCACCTTCTGAGGAAAAAGCCTGGACTCGGGGCATCTGAGTTGAACCTGAGTCCATACCTTTCTGAGAAAGGCCTGAATCTCCCCATCAGACCCGGATGGGGGCTTCCCAGTGGGGAGACATGGCACATGTCCCACATCAGACTGGGACACCTCCCATGCTCCCTGCCTCTGCCAATGGCGGGGGTGGGGGGCAGGGCCCCCTTCCCATGCAGAGAACTGAAACAGAGAAGGGAAAGGTTGGGGGGCATTCCAGAGGCCTCCTGCCGTTGGGTCTCTGACTCCCTCCTTGCTGCAGCCAGCCCCTCCACCTCTGCTGGTCTCCCGGACCCTCCCTCTGGGCCGTGGCCTCTGCTGTGGACCAGCCCTTTTATTAATCATTAGCTCAGCTGAGACCAGGTCAGAACACTCAGAGTTAATGTTTTACTGAGAAACTAAGGGGGAAATAAACCAAGGCTTGGTGGTCTCATCACGAGCAGACCTGGGCCTGCACCTGAAGGGAGAGGAGCCTGGGTCTGCATGTGGGCACCCCAGTGTTAAGCAGCCTGAGGCTTGGCCCCTGCTCCCCGTCCTGTCTTAACTGGGCTTCCTGCAGGAAGTGTGCCTTTGCTCTTCCCAAGAGCTGTCCCTTGCTTTAGGGTCTCAGCCGCCATTGTGGTCTTGCCTCACCTCAGCCTGAAGACTGGCTTTTCCCATGCTGAGACACCAGCCCTCTGCAGGCCTTCCTTCAACTTGCTGCCCCTCTGCTCAGTCTGGACCCAACTCAGCTGCCGGGCCAGGCCTCACCCTTTATTCCTCACTCCAAGGACACTGATTTCTGAACTTGCCCTACAGAATTTTACAATAGAATTTACTATACCATAAATGGAATTATTTATTTATTGAGATGGTCACAATGAGAGTAAAGAGAAGGGCCTTATTTTTTCATAAAAAAGATCTACGTAAAAAGAAAACTTCTAAAAGAAAATGAAGACTGAAGATAAGCAAGGGGTACCTCCCTGCTCTGGCCTCTTGCACTCTGTGGGGCTTCAGCCGACTGGGTGACAGCCACCATCTGATCCCTCCCAGTCCCCACCTGGCTCAGCATAGCCCACTGCCTCACCAGATGTGGGCAACTGTGGGCGTACGTATACTGAGGGGCATTTGAAAATTCCTTTGCAGAAGTTGAGGGGATGCAGCAATCCGGAGGTGGACTCACGTCAGGCCCTAAGTCTGGAAAGGTTCGGGTACCTCGCAGAGCTCTCTCCAACACTGTTGTCATTAGTTGCCCATGAGTTGGTTCTAACTCATGGCGACCCCATGTGTGTAGAGTAGAACTACTCCACAGGGTTTTCAAGACTGTGACCTTTCGGAAGCAGGTAGTCAGGCCTCTCTTCCAAGGCACCTCTGGGTGAGTTTGAACCACCTTTTGGCTAGTAGTCACACAGTTAGCTATTTGCGCCACCCAACAGCCTCTCCCCTACATATAAAAAAACCCCTTGCCTACCAGACGATTCCGACTCATAGTGACCCTATACAGAGGAGAACAGGATAGAACTGCCCCATAAGGTTTCCAAGACTAAATCATTAGGGAGGCAGACTGCCACAACTCTCTCCTGCTGAGTGGATGGTGGGTTAGAACAGATCTTTCCGTTATCAGCTGGGCGCTTAACAACCGCACCACCTGGGCTCCCCTCCTGGACATCCAAAACCAAACCAAAAGGTTGCAGTCAAGTCAATTTCGACTCATAGCAACCCTATAGGACAGAGTAAATTGCCCCCTAGGATTTCTAAGGAGCGACTGGTGGATTCCAACTGCTGACTTCTTGGTTAGCAGCCGAGCTCTTATCCACTGCACCACCAGGCTCAAATACACACACACACACACACACACACACACACACACTGAAGTGTAGATTATAATTATTAGTCTTTGGAATGCAACAAAACTCACATGCATACAGGAACTAAGATGCGCGTTCCTTCTGAATTTTGTGATTCCTATTTCTTGCACTGTAACCCCTCCCCCCTCCCCCCCGCCCCCCCCCCCCCCCCCCGCCCTGGCCCGTTTTGCTGGTTCCCACGGCACAGGCCTGAACTGCCTATTGAGGACGGAACGCTCAGGGTCCCGCATCGCCCACCGATCAGGCTTCCAAGGGCTCCTAGCATCGGAAGGGCAAAAGGAACGGACTGCCCTTGCCTTGGGAAGGGGTAGGGTGCTGGAGAGGTTTGGTCGGTCAGCTTTTAGGGTAGGGCCGCGAACTGCAGAAGTCCGCAGCTTCGGTTTCAAGGACCAGGCCCATAGCGCGTGCGGGAAGTTCCCCTTCTCGCCATCAGAGGGCAGGCGGCCTCCAGAGGAGAGAGAAGACCCCGCCCCCACACAGGCAGTTTGGGGGCTCCTCCCCAAGGAAGGGAAAGGATCTAAGGGGTGGCCTAGCTTCTAAGCTCCCTGCTGCTACGCCTAGAGCTTCTTAGACCCGGACCTTGTGGCCGAAGAGGACATAGGGCACTTCTGACCTCTGACGCCAGGATCCACCCTGCCCACGCACCTTCTGTGGCAGAAGCCGCCTGGCTCCTGTTGGGAGAAAGTGTAGAGATCTGGGAACTGTCGGTGATGGCATTGGAGGTTGTAGCTCAGCTGGGAAGGCTGGACCAGGAGCAATGGGGAGCGAGCAGCCGAGGTCCTTGCTGGCCCCTTGGCCCCTAGGCTGGGTGTGAGCTCTCAGGGAGGAGCCTGTGTGAGGCCAGGGATCTGCTCCCCCTTGGCATCCCAGCGGGTGGATGGAGGTCAGGGGAGGATTGGATGCAGACTGTCTGCTGGTGCCTGAGCACTCGCTTATGGGAAGCAGAGCACCAGCCCCTAGACGCCTGGGTCTCCCCTCACAGCCACTGGGGTCATTTCCTCACCTGTCTTTACAATCAAAAGCATTGCCCCAGCACGTTAGCAGCCCCTCCCCCATCATGCATTGTAACCCCCACCATGGGGCCTGGCCTCTAAGACTGGCTCCCTCCCTGCTGCTTTGAGGACAGGCTCTGGGAAAGGAGAAAAGGAAGGCCCAAAAAGCAGATGGGACCTTCGGCTGTCGCTGGAGATGCCTCCCCTGCCTGTCTTCCTCCAGCTCCCTCTCCCAGGGGCGCCCACACACTGGGGTATTGCCCTTTCCATTCCTTCCTCAGAGCACCCTTCCAGGTGTCACCCAGGGCTGCCAAGCAGCCAGAAACACCCATAACCAGGTCCCTGACGGGGAAGGAGGGAAGAGCCAGGGGCCTTCTGGAATGGAATTCCGAGGTCAAGGAAGCTCCACTTTCCCTCTCATCCACTATGACTGGAGGTGAACCTCTGTGAGAAATGGCTTTCTGAAGGGTGAGGAGGCAGTCTGGAACATTCCCCCCATTGGCAGTGCTGTTGGGGCAGGACCTTCAGCCCCTGGCTCTGCTGGCCTTAAGAACTCAATCACAGTAGCTGATTTGATTGGGAGCCTTTCCTGGGACCGCCCCCCTCCCCCAGCTGTAATGCCCACACTGGCATGTCTCAGGGCCAGGATCCCATCACTTAACTGGGGCTGTTGCTTCAGGCTCATCTCATCCCCTCTGAGTTGGACCTTTTCACACGGCGGGTGCAAGGATACTCCCTATGCCTCATCCGGTGAGACCAAGCCAAGTATTGATTTGACAGAAAGATAAGTATATGTTGGATGGATAAAGGTTAAGGGATCCTATTTCCTTCTTTTCCTGTTCAGAGAACACCTCTTCTCTGCCCCACCCCACTGGAAAGTGGAGGCTGAGGCCAGATGAGGGAAGAGGGTTCTCACCAGTCACTCAGGGATACCTCTGTTCCCCCTGGTCTCCTTCCAGGAGTTGGAGACCATGAACCCTCTGGGAGCAAGGTTCCCCCTCTCCCACCATGGCAAGCACTCCCGACATCCTCACCTCTTCGGATATTCTTAGAACCAGTCAATAAGATTAATTTTACATGGGCATAATTTCCTGCTATTGCTGCTTAGTCCTTCTCCCAGCCTCACCCATTGGCAGTGACATGATACAGTTTCTGGTTATATTGGTCAACCAAGATATTGATATTATTAATAATGGATATCTATATGCTGACCTTTGTCCACACAAGTGAATCACTCTGGGCTGGCTGTCACATTTCTTTAAGAGGTATTGATAAGCCCATTACTGGAAGGGCATGTACAATCTTAGGTGTGTGCTTTTCACTCACCTGCAAGCATCTCCTGTGAAAATCTACCCTGGTTGGATGAAATGGTGTGTGTGCACCGAGGTGTGCCAAAAATGTCTGTGCGCATGTGTGGTGTGTCCTCATACATGTATATGTGAGTGTATATGAGTGTGTGTGAGTCTGTCTTAAACACCGGCCCTTTTAGAGCTGATCGAATAGTCAATTACAGCATTATGGGGAGGTAGCTGAATCAGAGAGTTCCTACAAATACACTGTGATGTAGTGTTTGATCTTTGGATGCCTCTCGTCTCCCAGGACTTAACGCGAGGAGGGTTGGCTTTATAAGGATATTATTAGGTTGATGCCTCATTCTCTCAATTTACCTGCCAGGCAGGAGACAGCGCTCACTGCCAGCAGCCTGGCCAGTACCAGCCACGGGGAGGTACTACACTGAAGGCCACGCTGCAGGCTTGACTTTGGGGTGTGACGCTCCTAGCCTCAGTCTGTTTATCTGTGCAGTGGCAGCAAGTAGTTCGGTTCTGCCTTCCTAAGAAGGAGCCGTGGTGGTGCAATGGTTAAGCTCTCGGCTGCTAATTGAAGCGTCAGCTGTTCAAACACACCAGCGGCTCCATGGGAGAAAAGACCTGGTGCTATGCTTCTGTAAAGATTACAGCCTAGGAACTCTATGGGGCAGTTCTATCTGTCATATAGGGTAGTTAGGAGTTGGAATTGATTCCACGGCACACAACAACAGCCAACCTAAGGCTAGAGAGGGCAGATTGACTCAACTTAGCCTATCGGCCTTCTACATCAAAACTCCCAGTCATACAGATGCTCCACACACCTCAAGGTCTTGTTTATTACACAGTGGACAGTGAAGTGGGGCCCGTTGCCTATTAGAAGGGAATGAACTTGTGTAGTTCCATGGTGGAATGCATGGTGTGTGTGTGTGTGTGCATGTGTGCATGCACACGTAGGCATACAGACCTCATTGCTACATATCTGGGTGGCTGCTATCATTCCTACCTGCATGGACAGTGGTGTCAGCGACAGACACATGACACTGTCTCTATCAACCTGGTCTACAGTGATCTGTCCTGTTTGGGTCCAGCTACACTCACTTGTTAGGGGTGCCCTCTCACCCGGCCCTGTAAAGGGAAGCCAACTAACTAGAGAGATCTTTTGGATCCTCAGACATAGTGTATGAATAAACCAGACATGGATTAATTAGGTGTGACTGCATCATTAAATTAGAATAATGAACAAACAGCCACGTATGGCATTCAAATATGCCTAGAATGACTCCAAGGGTTGCTTTCAAGTAAGTCACCTGTCAGTTTGTAGGTTTGGGGACCTCTGGAGAGCGAGTTTCCTGTCGTGTCTTGAGCAGTGTATTCTAAAGAACCGAAGCGAGGTCCATCCTTCAATGGGCACCCAGACTCCACAACCGCGTCCAAACAATGGCTTGGTTCGATACAGCATCATCTATGCACGCTTCAGCTGCAAGCATTTCTCAGCGTGAAATACGACAGTAGCACAGGTGTTCAAGAGACAGGAGGGAGAAGTTAAGAGGTGTGGGCAGCGGATGGGAAATGTATCGATCCCTTAATATTTATGTGGATGTGCACACAGTGGCTTGTGCATACACACACACACACACACACACACTCTCACTCCTCCCTTTTGTGTTTTCTTTAGCTCTTTTTTTCTTCTATCAACACCCCACATTTCTGTCGGATAAATTTGAAGGTGAACCAAGTCTCAGTTGTGTAATTGTAGAAATCAGTTGCAGCACAGCAGCCCCCTGCCTGGGTGCACAACACCTCTCGCAATCCCGGACCTAGGACAGAGCTTCAGGGCAGCAAGAACTGCTTGTCTTTAACAAAGAGAAGGAAGTCAACAGCTAAGAGGGAAGAAAACAGGAAGCTCGCCTGCCTCAGTGGTGAGATGTGGTGTAGCCTAATGCACCAGGGGCTTTGTTAGTAAGATCTGTTAAGTATCTTGAAACCTTTGATCTGTAGCCTCTCTTAACAAAGGTGATAATTAATTAAAGCAGAGTATATTGCAATAAAGTAACATCGTGGTCAGTTTATGCACCATCCGAAGCCAGCTTTCAGAAGTCCCTGTCAATTAAACTCTTGTTGGAGGCCACCTCATTATCAGTTTTTTTCCCCCCTGAGCTTTGATCAATATTTTTGGCTATTCCATTCTCACATAACCAGGACGACGTCTGGGTCCATGAGGACACCCATTTATTTACATCTTGCAGATGGCCACGTAAGATTTGTTCCTGAGCTGAGTTGAGCTGCTGGGAATGGTGCTGTTTGAGAGCCGCAGTCAGCCCATGCTGGAGGGAGACACAAGACAGGATAAGAGGAGCAGAAAGTGGAGCAAGGGGAAGAGGAGAACCCTTGCAAACGGACGTTCCTAAAACACCCCCTTCTACTCTTGGCAGGACTCCGAAGTACGGGCATTTACCCTTGGGCTTTGTTGTCAGCTCCTGGGCTCCACTGAGCAGGGCTGGGACCCTGATTTTATATCCACAAGGGGGTCCCAAGGAATTTGGTGGGTGGAGATAGAGGAATCCCGAGGGCAAGCACATCAACTCTGGAAATTGCTCTCATACCTTTCTAGCCTCAATGTTGTCTTTCTGCCCTGAGACCTTTAACTGCACCCCTACAGTCTCAAGTGGATAACTGTCTCCCTCTTCAAGCTCCCCTTTGAGGTTTGGTTGGGTATCTTAAATGGCAAGGAGAATAAGTAAAAGAGAAAGAGGAAGGAAGATGATAAAAGGGCGACAGGAAAGTTGGGGGACTCTGTTTCCCTCCCCGAAGCTATTTGAGCAAGACTAGATACCTTCTGTGATTCTTGGAGATGCTGTGTACTTCAAGGTCTGCAGAAAAGGCAGAAGCAAAGGGATAAACGTGCTCCTCTTGTTATAGAGAGCCTAAATGGGCAGCAGTCGGGTCCCTGCCACGCCCTGCTTAGGTTTAGGGGAAATGTGCTCTGCTTGGAGAGCCTGGCTTGACTGAGCTCTCTGTATGTGTGTGTGTGTGTGTGTATGTGTGACAACTACAGGAGGAAAGTAGGGCTGGGATGCCAACAGACAGCTGGTGGGGTACGGAATGCAGTAGACAGAATTTTCTCTGCAGAGAGCCAGGCAAACCCCTCAGGTTCTGGATGGAAGGTCATTTCTAAAATGAGTCAATGGATAAGTAAAAGTGGTCAAATCTTCAAAGGGTGATGGGTGAGGGGTGATGAAGAATGCTTCCTCAGTCTTGGTCCTGAGGGGGTGGGGATATGGAGCAGCTAAACCAGAGCAGGCCTCCACACTGGAAGTTGGATCATTGACAAATTCAATCCACGAGTTCTGAGCTGGGGCATGTATGTAATAAGGAGAACAGCATCATTCTTTCCAGATCGTCTCTTTTTCCCCATCGCCCTCTCCCAGATCCTGCAAAGAGACTTGCAAAACGAAACCTCCTGTAGCATCACCTCCTTGCCACTTGCATCCATCATTTCTTCCCTGCCGACACACATACACACAAGTTCACACACACATGCTCACATCCACGTCCATAAAGGCTGCAACATCTTCCCTCCCTCAACCCTCCGGGACCCACAGACACACATAGGTTTTCACACCTTCTAGCTATTCTCTCTGTATGCCACATGGGATTCCCTTCCAAGTTCAGGGGCTGCTGCAGTTTCAGCCACTATCACCCAGGGCTCCCAGCTTCCAGCTGGCATTTTGGCCTGGCCAACTTTCAGTTCTTTTTTCCTGTCTATGATGTTGGGTCTCACTCTCGGTTGCATCTTTCTCTCCTCTTTAGCATGCCCACCCCAAATCCTCTTCAGTCGAGATCCCTCCTGTGTCAGTTTGGAATCTGAGTGTCTTCTGATGACACTGAGGTGTGAGCTGTGCAGTGTTTTCCCCAAAAGCATCTGAGGCAAGTGAGGCAAGTTCTTTTTTCAGTCAAGGAGGTAGTTCTTGGACATCTTCCCAGGCATCATGCAGAAGCCCCTCTCCCTTCCTCTATATAATCTGTAATCATGAGGGTGCTGATGCTGATACAATGGTGGTGATGGCCACACTCAAGTAGCTGGAGTGCGTCGGGATCACTGGCATCAGGAATGCCCCTGGAAACCAGCTCTTTGAAAGAACTCAAAGAACTTTACAATATGCTTGGGTAGGAGGCCTATCTATGGCATACATTTTTGTAATGGTTTTCCTTTGCATTGTTTTCAAAAGCTATGACTTCACTCAAGAAAAGCTTTTCTTTTCTTTCTTCTTTAGATTTTGCTTTGTGTTTGAGAAGCCACAAAGATTCAGCCAACTGAAGCAGGTGATGAAGAGAGTGAAAGTATGCCAAGGGGTTTTTTTTCAGCCCAATCTAGAATTCCCATTAAAGCTAAGGGGGTGGGGGGAAAAGCGTTAACATTTCCCTGATGAATTGCATGAAATCTAGGCCAGCTCCGGTTCCCACATGTGTGGGATGCACTTAGTCATGCATGCACATGAATGCATGTGTGCTCATGTGCATGTTAATTTGTCTGTGTGTCTTGATTTTGAGGAAGTCTGTTTAAAATGAATGAAATCATGCACAAGCAGCAAATAACTGCCAATTTTTTAAATAAACCAACAATTTTCCAATCATTTTTTCCTTGCTCTTAAATAGAATACTTATCAACATCTAGAATTTGGAATTTTGGTTTTATTGTTCATTTTATTGTTTCTTGGGGGTCTGTTGCTTTGCTTTAGTTTAGTTTTGTAATAATTGCTATTGCTGATTTTCTTTGGTGAAACATTTTTTTGTTAAATAGTTTTCTTATTACACAGCTATCCCACTTTTCTAATCCCTTTCTCACAAGGCGAATCTTTCTTCTAAAAACTCTAGGTGTGTACTCAGTCATTCTACCAGCTTCTTTCCCTGGACGGAACTGAGTTTTTATTTTTCAAAGTAATTTTTTATAAAGTTCATTTTAATTGAGCTGATGCCCAAGCTGATACTCCGACTTCACCGTCTCTTAGACTCGCTTGAAAACAGAAATCAGATAGACACTCACCAGCTTTAACTCACCTATCTATATATATATAAAAAAAAAAAACCCACAATGAGCCATCTTGGCTAAAGTCAAGTGGTGGAAACCCGATGTTCTAAGAATCATTACAACTTAAACGCAAATACAAGGCATGTCTTTATGAAGATCGTTGCAAATCACCAAAATATAACCACAACCCTTTCTCGCAGCTGTACCCAAATCCAGGGGTTTCAGGCATTTACTACGCAGCTATCGTTGAAATGTGGGGTTGTGCATGCGGTAGTGAGTACATTTTGAAATGATACACTCTCTGGGGCTAATTCCACAAAAGGTTTCATTACTTAGTCCCTGCTCTCTTTCTGAATGTTGTGTGAAAGTATGAAGGGTTAAAGTCCCTGAAGCTGTGGCTCCTGGGTCGAGAGCCCCCGGGGCTGCCAGCAGAGTAGAATTTTCTTCGTGTAGCAGGGAAAATCTCAATGCAGAGTGGTTACCCAGGCGCAGATCTGTTCTGACTGGATAACAAGAGGGAATGTGATGTGTACTTGGCTGTTTAGATTAAAATGCATCGCAGGCTCCAGGAACAAGCACACATCGGTAGTAAAGGCTGTTTAAACCTTTGGGGACAGCCCTATGTTTAGATTACATTAATTCATAAATATTATACTAAATACCACTTAAATTGGACTTAAATGACTTCAAAGATAATGCATTATAATATGGCTATCCAGAGAGCACTAGTCTTTATGTCTCCCAGTAACTCAGTCTTTGCTGCCTCCTTCCTATCCTCCTAGACAAGACCAAAGTTATGAATGGATTGCTGGCTTGCTCATGTGTGATCCACTGTATGTATGTGTGTACATGTATCTGCGGTCACTGTCTCTGCTTGTTCTCCAGGACGTAAAAAGAAGAAAAGAGAAACAAATAAGAAGAGAAAAGGGAATAAACAGACCTGTCCTCTTCTCCAAGGGAGAAACAGTCTACAAGAATGGGCAACATTGGCCCTCCGCTCACTTTCGCTGCTACCCCGGGAGTTTGCCTCTCTCCTCTTTAAACACTAGTACAATGCCTTTCTCTTTGGAACCTGGAAAAGCAACCTTTCCCAAAGTGCTTTTAATGGGGGAGAAGAGAAGGCCCTGAGTTATCTAGGAGAGTTTGTATTAACTGGGTTTTCTTCTTTGGGTGTTCCTTCGAATTTTAATTTTGGGCCGATTTTCTTCCTTTCTCTTCCTGCCTAGCATCCAGACCCATCCCCAAATTGCTTTCTAGTCTCCAGGGAGTCAATTTACCTTTACACCAATTATCCCAGTCCACAGCTGCTATTTGCTGCCTCCCCAGCCCAACAGCCTTTCTCTGATATGGTTAGGTTTGCTCCAAAACACCTACCCACTCCCACCTCCACAGACTCCCAATTTGCCTGGAGTAATTGCCTTTTAAGGTTCACTCTACGCATGGCAGGTATTCTATTAACCCTTAGAACTACTTCCTATTTTAGTTACCTGAAATGGCAAATGGACAACAAATGGAAACCCACCTGGAATCTCATGCATTTAATTTAATTCTTACTTCCCTTTCGTTTCTTCCTTTCTTCTCCCTCTTCTTCTTTTTTTTTTTTTTAAAACCAATAACATATATATCCCATTTGCCCTGGAAGCCAATTTTATCCCAGTATAATTTTATCTCAATTGTATCTCAATATGATTTAGAAGTTAGAAATTCAAGAAAGGGAGACCAAGAGCCACAAATATACTCAGAAATCAGGTTTAACAAAGGCATGTTTTTGTCCCTAGCCTCATGTTGTCAGTTGAGAAACAGGAAAAATTTAGACGCCAAATGCAACCTTCACTCATCAAGCCTCATCATGCTTTTTGACTTAGCAGTAATTAATCACCAATGGCAAGGGAGTCATTTTTATTAAGATGGCCAGAGGCTTATTTTATCCGGATTAGCTAATAAATCAGGCGGCATCACTGAAGGAGGAGTTCAAACTCTTCTCAGACTGAATAAACCAGACCTCGAAGACTGTCTCATTTATTCAGCTCCTCAGGAGCTTCCAGGCACCGTTAGGGACCTTGCGGCCCAACCTTGCTCTGTAAATATCAGAGAGATGGAGAGGCAGGAAGTTTCATAGGGGAGATACATGCTTAGGTTCCGAAGGGTGAGCTGCGACAAAGAGGTACCCGGCATGCGGGAGTCTACGGCCTGCCTGCCACTGACTGAGCCACTTTAGGGGAAGAATTACTTAGAAAATGAAGTTTTGCTGTCCTAGGAATTGTTACCAGGTGTATATACGTGCATGAGTGTCTGTCTGCCTAGATCATAATATTCTCTACTTTTCGCTTGCAAATACTAATTCTACTTCTTTGCTATAATACGAAAGAGTCCAAATTACACCAAAAGAAAGTAATGATACCACCAAGGGATTACGAAAGGAAATCAAGGAATATTTTTAAAGTTTATCTTTATTTGAAATAAAGAAATAAATAAAGTGCTCTAATCCAGATCCCATTAAAAAACCCACTTCTTCACAACTGTTTTATTTTTTGCCTCTAATGAGTTCTGATTTTTTTTTAACTTTGAAATCTTAAATGACCATAAGTACTGATCACTAAGATAGGCAAAAGACTTCCCTTCCTATGCCTTTTAATTGTATTATTACTATTTTTAAAACTGGGGACATATTAGAATGACAAAGGTTTGATACAAACCTTGATTAGCTTCTAGCGAGCTTGACTCGAAAGGGAAAAACTATAACGATATGGTCGACTTGAGAGGGAGGGGGAAAAAAGAAGTGAAACAAAAATTACTTTGAAGACTGTTTCCCCTTTCCGCCTCTCTTCTGAACAGACAGACATTTTGGATAAAGGTTGGTTTCTCTCTCCATTACAGCCCCCACGCTCACCCCACCCCAGCAAACCTAGTATATTTCCATCCTGTTGTGTTTTTGTGTAACTCAACATGCCATTAACTTTAAGATTTACTCCTCGGCAGGCAAGCTGGAAGATGCTAAAGCCAATAAAAACTGCTCGCTGGGACTCCAACTACGAAGAGTTTTGAGCTCTGTTTAGTATTCGGATAAAGGGAGGGCTGGAGACGGAGGGAGGCTGTGATAGTGAAAACCGCTGCTGCTTAGAAAGCCAGCCAGCTCCGCACTCTGCGCCTAATGTGCTGGAGGATCGGCTCTGTTCATAGCCCATTTGTGGCCAAGGATGAGGCTGCTCTCATGTGTGTGTGTGCGCGCGCGTGTGTGTATGTATTTCATCTTTAAAACCACCAGCTCTAACACGGCATCTTCGGCGGCTCTCCACGCTACTGTTTATTAAAAAACAGAACATCCATACACATCCCCTACAACTTCCTTATCCCAGTGCTCCTTCCATGCCTGGTGATCAGTCTCTCTCAGAAAGCATTTAACTTGCCCACCCAGCTCCAGCACCGATTAATCCCTGCAGCACATCCTATATGTTACTGTTAGGAGAAGGGCACTGGGCTAACTTCGTCACCCACCAGCCACCCACACACGTTCTACAACCGAACACGTTTGCGGCTCTGCCTTAAAGATAATAAAACAAGGAGAAAACACGCAGGCTGCAGACAATTCCCATGATCACTTTCCTAAAAAGTTGCTGGGTTTTCATTCTTTGATTATTCTGTTTTCCCCTTCTCCCAAACACTCACTACCAATGATTGCTTGAAGGGAGAGAAATAATGTACTCTAAAGCTGTCTGCATGGTGAGTTTGAGATAAACTAGGGTATACCCTTCAAAATGCATATCTTGCACACACAGATCCTTTTCCAAAGCCCCAATTTTCTGGGAAGTGGACCAGCCAGGCTTCTCCGATCCCCACTCCACCCAGGGGATGGCTAGTTCCTTGATAATTCTTGCTTTAGGTTTTGTCACTTGCTTCAGTCCTCCCAACCCTTCCCCCTTCCCCCCACCATCACCACAACCAGATGATTGAGGCACAAAGCTCGACAGGGAGAGTTTACTGTTAAATTGATAGGGAAATAAAAATATCCTTTTGAATTTGTCACCTCTCCCCCTTTTAGACGGCTTTGCTCCCGCTACTCTGGCCCAGACCGGAGGAGACCATCTCCTATTAGTATTTTCAGCACCACGGCGATGGACAGCACCCTCGCTCCCCGGCCCGCGGAGCGTCCCGGGCTCGGCCAGTGCAGCTGTCCCCATCCCAATGCTTCAAGTCGCTATCCCCACAAAATCCAAGCCCAGTTTTTCCTCGATCCTCTTTCTCTCTCTCCCTTCATCTTCTGCGCCCACTGCTCTCCCCACGGCACCGCTCCTGTTAGCTCTGTACCCAAAACACAGCCTTGCCCCAGCGAACAGCTCCCCACGCACCCCAGCCCTGGGCTCCGCTGCCCGCGCGCCTCCCTCCTCGGCGCCCGCCGGAGGCTCCCTCTCGCGCCGTCTCCCGCTCGTTTGACGCGGGCCAGTCAGCCCGTCCGCCCTCTCCTCCTCGGCAAAGTTGGGTGGGAAAGGTGCACTCACCTTTGTGCATGCCAGTGAACCTGTCCTTCAGGACCGTGAGCTCGTAGATCTTGCCGAACTCCTCGAAGAGGGGCTTGAGGTCCTTCTCATCCAGATTGCGGGGGATCTGCCCAATGAACAGCTTGATGGCATCGTGGTCCTTCATGGGAATGGTCGACGGGTTCCCCGGGCTGTGGCTTAATCCGTTCATGTGCCCGGCGCTGCCCGGGCTGCTGCTGAGCCCGTTGGTACTGAGGCTCGCGTTGTCAGCCTGTCCGTTTGCTAACGTGGCCATCTTTATATACATAGAGAAAATCTTCTTTCCTTTTATTCTTTCTCGCTCGCACTCTCTCGCTCCTCTCCCTCGCTGGCTCGCTCGCTCGCTCGCGCTCACACACGCACACGCATACACACACTCGGGTTCTCTCCCCCTCGGTTTCTCCACACCTCGCTCTCCTCTCTCTCTCTTTCTCCTCTCTTCTCTCGCTCGCTCGCGCTCGCGCTCTCTCTCCTCTCCACCCCCCCTCCCTCTCCCCTCTCTCTCTCTCTTCCTAGGTCTGATCTGATTTTTTTTTTTTTTTTTACATTGAACAGACAGGATCTCTGTCCTTTCCGTTTAAACAGGCTGGACCGGTTCAAGTTCCCAGCCAGACCAGGGGTGGGGGCGGCGAGTGTGAGCGCACGGAGGCGGGGGGCGCGGGGCCGCAAGAGGGCGCGACGGGGGGCTCCCACGCGGCGGCGGGCGGCGGCCGGGGGCAGGGCGGGCGTGGGGCGGCGCCGGCCCTCCGCACCTCCCCCGTCGGCGGCCCCGCGGCGCAGCGGTGGTACGGTCCGAGACGGCCCCCGGCTATAAATAGCGCCAGGCGCATGGCTCTTCGGGAGGCGCTGAGATTCCCGGCCCGGCGGCCGCGGGGAGCGGGTGTGTGTTAGGAACCGGGCTCCCGGCCTCCTCTCTTTGCCTTTTGGGGGTTCTTTTTGCAATAGCATCAGGTGCAACTTTTTGTATTTTATAAATAGCGATTTTCCTTTTCTTGTGGGAATGGAGGGGGCGTTCTCCGCCGAGCCGCGCTCTAGCTCGGAGCGGAGCGGGCGAAGCCCAGGCAGGGACCGCGGGCGGGGCGGCGGCGCAGGCGGCGGTGGAAGGGGCGCGTTGCTTTCCCATCTGGCTCCACTTATTTATTTGTTTAGACTGGAAAACGCGAGCAGGCTTGGAGGGAGTTCGACCAGCGATCCGAGTGCTCATTGATCAGTGTCGGGAGAAAAAAAAGCGACATAAATATATATTATGTGGATAAATCTATAGACAAGAGCTCTCGCTCGTTCTCTCTGTCTCTGTCTCCTTTTGCTTTTTTCCTTCTCGCATCCCCAACCTGCCAGCCCAGCCCCAAATCTTCGCCTTCCCTCCCGGCAGCCACCGCCACATGAGCCACCTGGGAGGAAGGGGCTGGGGAGCGGCCGGGCCGCATCAGGGGGACAAGGCGTTGAGCCGCGGGGCGCGACGCTCGCCCCAGTCTGCCCGCAAACACGGGAGGTGGGTGTTTCCGTCCCGGCCAGCCTCCCCGCCCAGGAGCGCGGCGGCGGGGCCGGCCGGCCGGCGGCGGGCGGGGAGGGCGCGGGAGGAAGGCAGGAGCTGGGCGCCGCGCCCGCAGGGGAGGGACGAAGGCGCTGGGCGCGGTGGCCGGAGAGCCAGCGCGGGAGACCGGCTTGTTTTTGTTTTACTGGTTCAAACTGAAAAAAAAAAAAAAATTCTTTTCCTTCTTAAGCCACCACCCAAGAAATAAAGACCCTGAATCCCGATCTGGGCTGCGGTCGGACCCGGACTCTAGCGGCGTGCGCTGTCCCTGCGGGGTGTGTTGGCGGCGCCCCCAGCCCCAGAGGTGCGAGGCGGGGAGTCGCGTCGGCTGGAGAGAGCCCAGGGTCCCGCCGCCTTAGCTCGAACTCCACCGGGGTCCCTGCCAGGCCCTCCGGCGCGGAAGCATCGCTGCGCGGGAGAGGGAGTGGCCGGAGCGGGAGCCGGCGAAGGCTTAGAGGGAACTTGGGGTGGGGAAGCCAATTTTCATTTTAATGGCATTTACTTCCATCTCAGCCTTTCCCACATTTGCTTTTCCAGGGCGACCTCTTCTCCTCCGCTTCAGAAGCTGGGCAAATTAAAATAACGCGCCCGCTCCCTCGCGGGCTACCCGGCTGGGAGCCGGCTTGGCGGGGCGGAGCTGCTGGCCCACCCTGGCCGTGTCCTGCCGGCCACTTTCGGGGGTTCAGGGTTTCTCTTTTCTTGCCCCCGGATAACGTTATGTTACTAGACAATGTTTAAATTTTTATTTAAAGAAACGGGACCCCAGATGCCTGAAAACCCAGGCCAAGCCCGTTTGGTAAAATCACAACGGGGAACTCTCCTGGCTGAGGCAGCGCGGAGGAGGCCCGAGGCCCCAAGGTTCGCAACCCCAGGCCGGAGCCCGCAGGGGAAGCTACTCCCAGAGGATCCGGGGTCCAAACCAAACAGCAAGTACAATTCTGGGAACTGCGGAACTTCATCCTTTCATTTTAGCTTCTCCTGCCTTGGCTCGATGGAGTCGTGTGTAAGTATAACTGATTCATAACTCGGTTTCATGGGTTTACATTATCCAGTGTTACATGACGGTCTAAGAATCACCCAAGTTGATGGACTCGAACAGAAACTCACACCTGGAGCCCCTCTGCGTGTGGTGTGTGCTTGGCTTGTCTGTGAAGTGCTGTAATAAGGGGGGGGGGGCATGCCCCTGGTAGGCACAAGGAGGCTTGCGTGTGTGGATCGGAAGCATGTGTGTCTGTCTTGTTTGGACTGTGGGTGCTTGTGTGGACGCAGTGTGGATGTGCACAGACCCTGTTTGTATCCACATTCTTTGTGTGTGCATGTTCGTGTGTGTGCGCGTGCGCGCATGCACGCGCCCAAGTGCCCACCTACGAGACCCCACCAGCGCGCATCAGCAGAGGTCAGTAACTTTGTCCAAAATACCTCCTCAAATATATTGTGGCCCTGGTGCTTGGCTCCCAGGATATCACAGCCGAGAAGAATGTATTTTCTACCATAACAGGGGAGTTTAAAAGGGTAATTCCTACTTGAGGTCTTTCTCTCTGCCTACTTCCTCATCCTCCCCTTCCAAAAAAAAAAAAAAAAAAACAAAACAAACCTGCAAAAAAGAAAATGAAGGGAGTGAGCCCGGGGAGTAGGGACAAGAGGGGACTCGGCAGTGGAAGGCAACTGAGGTTCACCCTCCACTGCCTCCTGCTAACCCTCCAGCCACTCCCAGGTCCCAGTAAATTATTCACAGGTGTTTAATTATTCATATTATTATTAATAATAATAGTCAATACATAAATGAAAGCAGTCCCTGGGCAGGAGTGTGTGGGGGAATTGGGGTTGTTAAGGAAAGGGGGCATCCATGTGAAAACTCCTGCAAACAGTGTCATCTCCCTTCAGGGCTGCTCCTCTGCCCAGAGCACCAAGGCCCCTCCCCGTGTGTCTCCACATGTGGATTCACAGCTCCCCAGAGAGCTCATTGTCCCTTAGGGGAAGAGTCTTCACCCTGTCTTCTCTCCCACCTGATGATGGCTGATTTTAGATTTGGGCTATCTCCTCTTCGTGGGTAGCAGGTCCCTCACCACTCTGGTTTCTGGTAGGTGTATGGTGAAATGCCACTGCTCCCCCAGTTTGGTGAGGCAGAAGCAGCCAGGACACTTGGCCCCCTCCTAACGGAGCTACCTTGTGTAAACAGCAGCAGAAGCAGCTGAGCCAAGGCATTGATCTCTTAAAGGCACAGAGCTGCATCACGGAGGCTCCCACCTCTACCGCTGCCAGAGTGTTGGGTATAAAATAACACAGACAGATGTCTCAGACTAATGCCATACAGGAGCAGGACCCCTGAGAAAATAGTATGGAGAATGGTTAGGTTGGCTCTTTGGTATTCTTGCCCTTGATATTCTAGGAAGACGTAAATTAAAAATTTTTTTCATCTTAGATCATCAAAGAGAAATGTAATTAGGGAGAGATGGGGGCAAAGTGTTACTCACTGTGACATTTAAACAGATGTAAAACTTTTTCTCCAAGTGCCACTTCATAGCCACAATTATTCCATCCACAAAGAGGGGAAAGGCCAGCAAACATAAGAGGGAGCTGGGAACTATTGCTTGTCATCTTCTCTTTGGGTTTGGGGTTACATTTTGTAGCTGATTCATCTTTGAGGGTGTCAGTAAGACCCAGGTGTGGGGGATCTTGGATCGGGGGTTAGGTATTCAGGTCTTGCCATTGCCCCCGTCCCTTGCTTCCTTTTGTTCCTTCTCTCCTGCCTTTTGAGAAGAAAGCCCCCTTTGTGTTCAGCTTCTCTCCCTGTGGCACCATTTGAGCCCCATGGCACAGCCCTGGCCACAGCTATCCACCTGCAGACCTGTTCTGGCTTTCCTGCTTTTGAATCTTCTCTTCCCACATAGATTGTGAACTTGTGGAGGGTAGAAACCCCGTAATCTGTCCCCTCCTTCTGCCCTCCAACCCCACCCAAACACAGGTCAGCACAAAGTAGGTGCTCAGGATGGAGTTTATAGACACCAACGGCTGGGGAGTGGGGTGGGTGGGGGAGACCAACACTGTATTGATTTATCTAGGCCCCACAGATGGGGAGCCCTATGGCCCCAGGCAGACATTCTTCCAGAAGGCAGTCCAGGCTGGGGGGAGAGCGTGGCCCTGAGCACACACATGCAGCCATTCAGCCCTTCTGATCTCCTATGGAATCAGCAGAGAAGGGGCAAGGCCTATGAAGAGCTCACAGCCCAGGTAGGAGAGCAAAGTCATAACAGTGGAAAGCCCCAGAACAGCAAAGGGCAACATATAGTTAAATGTCTTCTTGGCCTGAGAAGCTCCACACATGATGAACTGAACACTCTCTGGTGGATGTGGTGGTCAGTGACGGGGCAGTAGCCTTGAAAAGTGTGAAGGAGGATGCAGAGGGTGTTAGATTGCCAGAGAGCCAGGTGATGGCCTAGACTCCGGATGAGGAGGGAGAGAAGCAGCTGGTTCTCCAAGGTTATGTTGAGACAGAGGTGAAAACCAAGCTGCAGTCCACATGGAGCTCCTCTTACAGAGAGCAGGCCTCCATTCTTCAGAGGGACTTCAGAGGGACAGCTCTGCCCAGGTCTGCAGAGGGCAGTGAGGAGAGGTGGGGGAGGGGATACACTTGCTCTCTGTAGGGAGCTGGTGCCCTTATTTGACCAAAGGAAACTGACCCAAGAGTCCAGTTACCATCCAAGGGTGTGACCCATCTCAGGGACAGGGTGCAAGGTGCAGGCTGTGTGTGCCTTGAGCCCTGGAGAAGATGGGACTCACATGGGCAGTGGAGCTCTGATCTGGGGGAAGGGGTGGGTCATCTTGGAAGGGGAGGGGAGGAGGAGCTTTTCAGGTTGAGGCATTGGTTGGAGATGCCAGGCCGGCACTGAACAATAGATTGCTCTGGGGTCTGGTGCAAGGCAGCATCAGATGGGACTCCTGTGTAGAGATAGGTTGGTTGGGCAAGACAGGACCTTGAAGGAGCCTCAAAACTCTGCATTTTGTCTTCTCCAGAAGTCCAGAGCTCCTCTGGCCTTGGCTAATTTGGGAAGGTTTAGTGTTATAAAGAGCAATAATTAGAGTGAGAAAGAGAGAGGAGAGCCATCCCCCGCCTTCTCGTAGTTAACCTTAGCAGTCTTCTGCCACCCACAGTAGACAATTGAAGGGTGGGAGCAGGGGAGCAAACCTACCATACAGAGAGAGGAGGGAGGATGCTCTGTGTTTGGGAAACCTAAGGACTGCCCAGAAAGGACTGTGCTGTCTCCGGGGGCTCAGCAAGTGCCAGGCCTGGCAGGAGAGGGGCTTCTGGGCTTTTTTCTTGCTAGCTTACATACTGCCTTGGTCTTGTGGGGGCTCCCCTGGTCCTGGGCACTGCTGGGAATGCTTTGAGGTGACTGGGCCTGGGTTAGCATGGATGTGCCCTCCACGCTCCTATTTCAGCTTCAGTTCCAGCCTGGGCTTTGTCTCACTTTTCCTGAGACAAGCAGGAAACTGAAAGGCAATGGAAGAGGCAGGACAAGGGGTCAACTCAAAGCCAGGGGAGTCCTGCATGGGGGTGGGGAGAGCCAGAACTCTGGACATTGTCTCTATTCTGGCCTCAGCTTTCTTCTCTGTCAAACACACTGGGACCTTTTCTCCCACCTTCTTTCCTTCCTCACATCGCATCCAAGAAATGAGGCAGTGGTATATCTGTGAGGTTCACTTAGCAGTTTTCATGTAAAAAAATATTAAGGTGTGAGAGTGGGGGCTGTGGGTTAGAATGGGCTACAGAAGAGTGTAGTTAGATTTGATTAACTTGTTTTTACTGAAAGGGTTATGACTCCTTGTTGTTAGTTGCTGTCGAGTCAATTCCCACTCATGGCGACCCCATGTGTTACATAGTAGAACTGCTCCATAGGGTTTTCTGGGCTGTAATCTTAATGCAAGTAGATAGCCAGGCCTTTTCTTCTACATATCGATAGGTGGGTTTGAACCACCAACCTTTGGGTTAATGCCCTTCCCTCAAAAAATTTTCCATTAGGCAGCTCTCAGAACAAAAGAAGCAGGTGCTCACAACTGCGTTTGGGTAAGGCTGGCAGCGGGTAGTGGTTGGAGGTCTGTGCTCCAGACCCCGACTTCTGTGGTTCAAGTCCTGCCTCTCCCACTTAGGAGCTGTGTGACCTTGGGCAGACTGTTTAATCTTTTTGTGGCTCAGTTTCCTCATTTGTAAAATAAGCAGACAAGTAGAACCCATCCCATAGAGCTGTTTCTAGGATTAAATGAGTAAATGCAGGTAAAGTGCTTAGATCAATGTTTAACCAGCCAATATTATCGGAGCATCACTAACAGGCCACTGGGGAAGCGCTTTAGGACTGAGGGGCTTGCAGAAGCTGCTCTCACAACTACAGAGGAGGAGGGGCAGCCCCTGCGAGTTGGGACTAGGCTGGTGCCCTGAGTCAGGCACGAAGTGGGGATCCTTACACGCTGCAGGACTGCTTCTCAGGGTGCCCCTGGGGAAGGAGGACATAGGGGAGGGCAGTGCCTGGGTCACTGCCCTTCTGGGGGCCTGCCCTCCGTGCCTGGCTGCCAGCACTCCAGCCCCTTCTTCTTACCTGAGAGGTGTTGCAACAGCAAGTCCTTTTAATTGTGATGTTTTCCTAATTAGTTTTTAATTATGTTAATTTATTGTACATGAGCCCTGAGGTTTTCAGACACTGGGCTCACTTTAGAAACTGAAATAGTAAGTTGTATTTATTGCACACACAATGCCATGGGTAAATGTCACTTTGGCATGGCCATGATTTCTCTGGGAATGCCACTGAACCGACAGCTTTTGCTTGGGCTGTCTAATCTTAACTCTCTTCCCAGACTGTCCTAGTCCAGTGAACACTCCTTCAGATAGTTCTGGGCTTAAAACTCAATGTCCACAGGCTGTTCAGGTGACATGGAGGGGTGAGGTGCCTGTGTGGGGACGGGGCCCCAACTGGCTGGGGTTTCAGGAAGGAGAGACTGTGCCACGTTGGCACCGGGCCAGACCTTCAATGGGTTGTTATCTGGGAACCTCCGTCTTGCCCACCTGGGTGGACTCCCCCCTGCTCACTCACCCAGAAGCTGGTGCTGATGAGAGCTTAAGGAGGAGACTGAGGCAGTGGAGCTGGGGGAGAGGGAGGGAGAGGCTGGCCATGAGGAAGTAGAGGTGAGGGCAGTCAAGTAAGGCACTGAAGGCTGTGGAAAGGTGTTGCTTGGGCTCCAATGGTTGCTGGTGGCCTTTGGGGGCTTACAGCTGAAATGGCATGTAAGAAGGACTCAGGGGAGGGGCTCAATGGCCAGAAGCTGACTTACTGATGATAACATGGAGAGTGCTACCAAATGCTGCAAGACTGGAGCAAGGAAGGTGCCTGGGTATTTAGGAAGGAAGGGCCAGAAGGGAGAAATCTGCAACTCCCCACCTCCCATCACCTGCCTGCATCTGTTGTACTGAGGGGGAGAAGCACTGTATCAGGCTTTAAAACATAACTGACATCTCCTAAAGATCACTTCTGCTTTCAAAGGATGAAGATTTGCTCCTATTTTTGTTGTTAGCTACCGTTGAGTTGTCCCAACTCATTTGGGCCCTATGCATGAGAAAGCTGGACGATGAAAAAGGGAGACTGGAGAAGAATTGATGCATTTGAATTATGGTGTTGGCAAAGAAAATTGAATATGCGTTGGACTACCAGAAGAATGAACAAATGTGTCTTGCCTGAAGTACAGCCAAAATGCTCCTTAGAAGTGTGGATGGTGAGACTTCATCTCACTTACTTTGGACATGTTATTGGGGGGACCAATTGCTAGAGAAGGACATCATGCTTGGGAAAGTAGAGGGTCAGCGAGGTGGAGTGACATAGTGGCTGCAACAATGGGCTCAAATACACCTACTGTTGTGAGGGTGGCACAGGACCGGGCAATATTTTGTTCTGTTACCCGTGGGATCTCAACTTGATGAGTCAACAACAATGGGAGGTACATGTACAACAGGATCCAACCCCTGTGATCCATAGGGTTGTGATGTTTTCCTAATTAGTTTTTAATTGTGTTAATTTATTTTACATGAATTGCCAGGCCTTTCTTCCTAGTCTGTCTTCATCTGGAAGTGCTGCTAAAACCTGTTTAGCATCATAGCAACACATAAACCTCCACTGAGAGATGGGTGGTGGCTGTGTATGAGGCATTGGCCAGGAATCGAACCTGAGTCTCCCATATGGAAGGCAAGGCTTCCACCACTGAATCACCACTGCCCCTTTGCTCTTATTCACACACAAAAAAATTTAGGAGTATTTAAAAAAAGAGGCAGTAGGTTTTAAAGAAAGCACATCCCCCTCCCCCTGTACATAATTTCCAATGGCAGTCTTCTTGCTCTTCTTGTATTAAGTTTAAAGTCTTTTGAATAGTATATGTAAAGTTACACATATAAATTCTGGTGTGTTATTAAATGTACATTAAATTTTGTTTAAAAAGTAAAATCTAAAGAAATACAGCCTGCAAATACACTTGGGTATTTATGGCTTAAAAAATTGTATAAAATACTTAAGTCACTGTATATCTATCAATCCATCTATCAGAGCCCTGGTGGCACAGTGGTTAAGAACTCGGCTGCTAACCAAAAGCTCGGCAGTTTGAATCCATCAGCCACTCCTTGGAAACCCTACGGGGCAGTTCTACTCTGTCCTATAGGGTCGCTACGGGTCGGAATTGACTCAACTGCAAGGAGTTTGGTTTTGGTATCTGTCTTTCTATCTGTCCACATACATATATACATACAAACATACATACATTGAAAGGGTGTGTGTTGAAAGAGTTTGTAGTCGGATAGATCTTTAACTTGCCAGCCAGTGACCTTGAGAAACTCATGCTCTCAGAGACTCACTTTCCTCATCTGAAACATGGGGATAGCAATACTGCACATGATTGTTGTGAAGACTAAAAGAGGTAATACATACTTAGTGCCTGACACATAGTAGGTGTTTCATAAGTGTTAAGCTATGATTCTTTTAAGTGTACCCATTAAACAGCAAACTAAGTCTCTCCTTTCCAGGTATCAATACAAGCTATAGCAGAAAATAACCTTTGGAACAGGTGCGACACAGCACATGGAGATTTTCTAAGGAGGAGGATACCTGGGCTTTCTCCTCCGTGGTCCCCCAGTGTTGCTGGAGACCTGAGAGGGATACCTAAGGGGAGCCCAGTCCCCACTCCTTCCCATTAGAGCAGATGGATGACATCTTCAGTTGTGCATGCCAGGTGGTGTGATGGGGCCTAGGGGGAAGAAGCCCACGTCAGGGAGGGGTCCCATGAGTTTTTCCAAACACAGCAACTCAGTGATGCCCACCTGCGTTCAAGTGTAGAGAGAGGCACACACTCCAGCACACACCTAGCACCCCCTACCCGCACATTCAGGCAAGCGTATGCCGCACCTCTGCGCACCAACCCATGGAAGTTCTCCCACACGGGCATTCATGCCCCTAGAAGGTGGGCAAGCTGCTGTGACTCACTCCCTGGCTCCATGCCCTCTCGCTGAGTCACAGTGTAAGTGATCCCTCCTGAGCCAGGTTTCTGCTCTAATGTGACCCAAAGCAGGGTCATTGGACTGGGCTGAGTCTAGACCAGGGCTAGGTGGCCTGGCTGGGGAGAGTCGTTCCCAGGAAGAAGGGTCAGGGCGGCAGGACCTGAGGTTGGCACTGAGCCTCTTAAATGAGTTTCCTGGATGTCTGCAAGCTGCTGTGATTGGAGGAGGCAGGGGCAGGCCCACCACCCACCAGCACAAATATTCCATGTTGGCGTCTTTTGGTGTCCCCATCAGGGTGGAGCCGTCTGGTAAAAGTTAAATAATGAAGGGGGTGGTTTGGATTCTGGGAATCTTCTGTGAAGATGCCCACAGTCTTTGAGCCTCTGGAATGGGGGTGCTTTATCCTTGTTTCCAAAAATGAGTTCTGGGCTTGGAGGAGCTGAGGCCAAGATGAGGGCAGAGGAAGAGGTTGGGAATTTATGAGGGCATGTATGTTGTACATCATACAAAGGCAGTGTCCCCTCTTGGGGCTCAACCCCATGAGATCTGGGGCCTTACAGTACCAGTCAAGACTTTCTGGGTGCCCTTGGGCTACCTGCTCCTCCTCTCTGACCTCTTTCCCTGATTTGTGCGATGAGGACCATTCACCTTGCTCTGCACACCTTGTAGGCAGGGTGAAGATCAGAGGAAATGACAGAATTGCTTCTCCGAGTACAGGGTGCTGATACTATAAATCAGCTCTCTCCCATCTGCCCCATCCTCTTCTCTGTGTGGCTCCTTGGCCTAAGAGCAGCCCCAAGAACCATGATCATGGCCTGGTTCTCACATCCATCCTCTTCCTCCTGGTTATTTCTCCCAATCACACTTAATAGCTGCCTGGCTTTTGGCTGCAGCCTGGTATGTAATAACCTGCAATTATTGTCCACTTAAGCTGTCCCCAGGGCCTTGTCTGTTGCTGCTGCCCAGGCCCACACTGCCGGTCTGCTGATTTTCCTGTCAAATCTCGGCCAATGAGAACAAGGCCTCTGACAGGGCTGGACTAACAGCATGCTGTCCTCCCCCTCCACCTCCCAGTGCTTCGTCCTTAGAGACTGAGCCTCAGAGGCTACCTCCTCTAGCCATACCTCATCCAGTTAGGGGGCTGCATCTTTCTGGGCTCTGGCCCTGTGCACTGTCTACTACCCACCCATCCTTAGCTCCCTGCCCCTATACAGTAGCTCGTTTCAGTCTCCAGCCTTTGTTCACTCTTACTTGGCTGCTTCTCAGCTCCCCCTTGTTGTTGTTACCTGCTGTTGAGTTGGTCCCCGACTCATGGTGATCCCATGCATGATGGACCAAAACACTGCCCAGTCCTGCACCATCCCCCTGAATGGTTGTGGATTGGACCATTGTGATTCATGTTTTTCATTGGCTGCTTTTCCAGTAGATCACCAGGTCTTTCTTCCTTGTCTGTCTTAGTCTGGAAGCTCCACTGAAACTGATCAGCATCACAGCAACATGCAAGCCTTCACTGAAAGACAGGGGGTGGCTGTGCTTGAGGTACACTGGCCAGAAATCAAACCTGGGTATCCTGTTTGGGAGGTGAGAATTCTACCACTGAACCACCACTCCCCACCCCCAGCTTCCATTTACCAGCTGCTCACACAGGCCAGCCTGAAATGTGCTAAGTTCTTCCTCTCAGCATCCTTACATGGGAGGCTTTGCCATTTTACACACCAGGCTACTGAAGATCAGAGAGTTAGGCATCTTTTCCAGGGTGACATACCCAGGAAGTGTCGGAGCCTAAATGTAAAGTCGGGTCAGCTGATTCCAACATTCAGGATATCTTATACCCCCAGGTTCTGAGTTAGGGTCTGGACACCTTTTTAGTCCTGGGGGTATAAGATACCCGGAATGTTGGTTTCTTGGTGTGTGTCCTTGTGTGTGCTTGCACAGGGTATGGAGTGAGTGTGGTGATGGGGGTGGGCTGCGGGGAATACCAGCTGCCCCAGGCCTGTGTTGAGTAGAGCCAGGAGCTCCTGGACTGTCAGGCCAGAGAGACCCAGGGACTGAGAGATGGAAGAAGCTCTCAAGGACACTGTGAGGAGGGTCTTTCTGGCTGTGGCTTTATTGGCTGTGACATTGAGCTAGGGGCTGTCAGTGGGGGAGGGGAGCTGATGGCCCAGTCTCTGTTGGATCTACCCACTGTCCAGGCCCTGGACCCCATCCTCCTCCCCAGCCCTTCTTCCTTCTCAGATCACTTCCCTTTCCCTGAATGTTCCTCACAGGCACTTGCATTTTTCAGTCCTTTGTCTTGAAGTGGATTCTCAGCAAGAAAGCCTTGTTGGGAAACAGTTTTTGGGTAGCCTGAGGCCTTCTCCGACCCATCAAATCTTACAGGTTAACTCTGAGGCTGGCCTGAAGATAAACTGCTATGGAAGTTGTCTAGTGCCCCAGGAAGGAGCGCTAGGAGGCTGCAGGGAGCACTTCCCCTGCCTGGGGTCTTCAGGGAGGCAAAGGGCCTCTGTCTTGACCTCCAACAAGCTGACCCTGTCCTCAAATGCCGTCCCTGCTTCTGGGGGTGGCAGGTCTATGCTCCCTGCCTCTCCTTGCCCTGTCTCTCAGGTTGGAAACCAGTCTGTTACTCAGGTTCCCAGGATTTGAACTAAGGTGGGACCTCTCAGGAAGGGGCTGAGAAGGGGTCCTCAGGTAGGGCAGCACAGGTGAGGATAGAACCAGCCACTCCAGCTGCACCTGAAAACCCAACCCAACCCAACCAAAACAAAAAAAACCTGTTGCCATCAACTCAATTCTGGCTCATTGCAACCCTATAGGTCAGAGTAGAACTGCCCCATAGAGTTTCCAAGGAGCCCTTGGTGGATTTGAACTGCCAACGTTTTGGTTATCAGCCGTAGCACTTATCCACTGCACCACCAGGGTTTCCAGCCATACCTGAAGCAGCACCCAATTTGGGGACTTTTTCCTGAGAGGGACAAAACTCAGCAGTGGTCTTTATTTATGTCCGTCTTATGCTGTGCTCCCAGTGCCCAGACTCACCCAGGCCAGGGGTAGAAGACTTGGAACATGCTAGTTAAAGTAATTCACTCTCTTTCAGCATCACCTGGTCTTGTGTGGACCAATCCTCCATCTTTATAGGTTTCTCCCCATTCCTTCCATCCAGCCAAGATGGTATCTGAGGTAGAGGGGAAGTTTACACATCCTGTGGTGATGGTGGTGGGGGGTGGGGCTAGGGTCATCCTTGTGCTGTTGTTTGGGTCCTTGATGAGTACTTCTGGGATGCTGCAGTCATGATCTTGGTCCTGGAGACTACAGCTGCAGCTGGCAGGCTCCCCTGCCCATCAGGACAGTCTCAGTCCCAGTACCTCCCTGATACCTACCTATAACCTCTACTGTGAGGTCCTCTCACCTTCACTCAAGGGACCCTGGGGCAGACCTTGACTTTCAGTTCTCTTCCCATGTTTCCCACCCCAGGGACAACCAGCTAGCTTCTGGAACTTTCCTGAGGGGTAGGGGAGAAAAGACGGGATGAATCTGTTTAAGCCCAAACTATCTTTTTGCCTGAACCCACCGCACTTCCTTTTACCCCTCTAGATGGTGGCCCTGGGTTGCCCAGAACCACCTAAACAGGTGAAACCCAGTCCCCCAGTTTTCATCTTTATTTGAAAATTTGCCTTCCCTTCTCTTCCCCTCCACTGCTTAAGGGTCACCTCTGGGATGGGAGGAAGATGGGGAGGGGGCTGGTGCAGCAAGACAGCTACCTGTCCCTTGTCTTCACTCTTGACTCTCTTTTCTCCCCCAAATTAAGAAGCCTTCTGTGGTGTTTCCCCCAATACGCTCCCTTCCCCAGGTAGGAAGGCAGGGGGAGGTGGATACTGGTCTGGCAGCTTACTCCTTTTGTGAGCCCAGCCCCTGCAGTCCTGGCACACAGAACGTGGTCAATCAGTGGATATTGAGAGAGCAGGAGAAAACCAATGCCGTGGAGAACCAACAGCAAGTCAGCCTTGGCAGAGTCAGCTTAAAACATTTATAATACAAACCCCCAACAGTTTTCCTTTGTGTGGCTTTTAAACCAGTTTTGATCATCTGAAGAGTAAATCCTTAGCTACCTAGAAAGCTTAACAATCTAAAATGATTCACTGACAAATACTTAGGTTAGTTGAGATTAAGCATTTGCCAGTATGTAGAAGAGGTGTGACTCTAAATTGATCAGACACATTTTAGTGTGTAGAAAAATGCTCTAACCAGTTCGATGACTTTATTGACACACTCTTCAACATAGCAGTCACCCTCCTGTGTATATATGTGCATGTGTGTACATGTGTGTGCACCTGTGTTTGTCAGGTACGTGCCTGTGTGCACACATCTTCCTTGTTGAAGTTTATTATATTTTCTTTGTGCTGCTAGTGCTTTTGACCTCTGGGGGTGCTATATATATACAGATTCAGAATTTGAGAAACAAGGATTTTCAGACTGAAAGGAACCTTAGGCATCTTCAAATCCACTTTTCTCATTTTACACATCAGGCAGTTAAAGTCCAGAGAGGCGAAGCGACTCATTCAGAGGTCAGATACAGAATTCAGATGTTTCCCTCTCTCAGACACACACACGCACACATATGCACGCACACATGCACACACTCTTGTAGTGAAGTGTTTCCTCATTTTTCAGCACTTCTCTTTTTTTTCCTCTTTCTCCTTATGTTTCCTTCCCATCAGTCTGTCTCTCTTTCTCCTCCCCCTTTCCCTGCTCCATGTCCCTGAACCAGGTGCTGAGGATGGCACAGGCATCAGACCCTGGCTTTCTTGGGGGGCTGCCTCAGCAGCTGGCCTGCGGGCACACAGAGTGCTGGGGGAAGTGGAGGCACAGCGCGTTCTGGCTTCCCTGTTATTCAGTAGCCTAAGGGAGTGATGCCCTCAGTCCTTGGGGAGGAGGCAAAGAGAATGAAGGATGGGTTGGCCCCACTGTTATGTAGTTTGTATTTAGCCTGATCCCTGGCTCCCTCTGGAGGAGCTAACTTTCTCTTAGGGGGAGGGAATGAGATTTCTCTTTGGCATTCTTCCTCTCAAGTCCTCTCTGACCCGACCCACGTGGGCTCCAGTTCAGGTTCCTCTGTAGGGAAGATGTACATGGCTGTTTGCCTCATATCTGAGAGGTGTAGGAAAGTTCACACCTGCCCGGGTTTCTCCCACCTGATCCTGATGCCCAAGTTTGGGTCACGATCCTAAACAACTGACTATGTAAAATGACTCTTTTGATATATCTCATTTTCCACAGAGGCATGGAATCTCAGGTTTCGAATGAATCTTAGAGGGCATCTCTTTTACTCCCCCATCCATTGAACTAATCCATCCTCTTGCATCCCTGAAGGAAGTTTCTCTACTCTGCTTAATCACCTGCAGTAGTGGGGAGCTCACCCCTTCACATGACAGTCAATTCCTGAAAAAAGCCCTGCCAGCGTGCGTTTCTTTTGAGATGCCCCCGTTGCAATCCTTTCCTTTTCAAAGGTGTTGAAACAGGAGGCTCCTTCTTGCTTTATCTTGCTTCTTTGCGTCTCATTTTCCATCACACTCTCAGGCCTGGCTGTTGCCCTTCCTACTTTACTAAAATTATTCTAAGGTCATCAGTGACTTCCTACTGGTCATATCCAGTAGTCACTTTTTAGTCTTCGTCTTAATGTTGCGAACCGCTTCTTTCTTAAAATCTCTTCCTCTTTTAAAACATACATCGTTCTCTCTTTGTTCACCTACCACTTCCCACTAGTCTGCTCAGCTGGGTCCTCTTTCTCTGTTCAGCTCTAAAATGCTGGGCTTACCCTGGTCCCATTCTTGAACTTTTCAGGCTTCAGGTTCTCCTAGGGCCACCACATTCTTGCATATGATAGTAATTCCCCTTCATACGCTGATGGTCCCATTTGAATATGCCCAGCCCCACCTACCTTCCTGAACTTCAGCCCCCTATTTACAATTCCTAGAAGTCTCCATCATATGACCCCCAGACTCAAGGTTTCCCTCTTCCCATGAGAAACTGAATCTCTTCCACTTGAAGTCCCTGTGTTGGTCAATGGCACCATCATTTGCCCAGTCATTTAAGACATAATGTGAGATCCATTACTGATCATATCCCCTCCCTCATCCTAGAAATCCCCTTGGTCACCAAATCCTGTTAGTTTCACCACATGTTCACCGCCTCCACACCAGGTTCTCATTTTTTCTCACTTGTTAGAGTCTTGAAACTGATCTTTTTGCCATTGGCCCTGCCTTCTCTGACCCATTTACGCTTCATTCTGCTAATAGAACTTTCTAAAACACAGATTTTGTCACGCCAATTCCCTCGTTGAAGGTCTTCAGTGTATCCCCATTACCTCCAGGATAGAGCCCAGTCTCCTTGGCTTGGTATTCAAGGATCCTCACAACTCACCCTGACTCATCTCCTTCCTCTTCAAGGCCCGTCTTCTGTCACCTCCTTCTTGCCTTTGTCCTGAGTACTGCAGACACATCTCATACCACTGTCATCTTAATTTTCACAGCTGCCAACCAGTTTTGGAAACATCTGCAATCTCTCTCACCTTAAGGCCTGTGTATAAACTATCCCCTTGTTGGAATTCTCTCCTCTTTTCTTTACTACCTTATTGCTGCACAGTTTTTACATCTCTGCTTAAATATTACTGCTTCAGGGAAGGCTTACTTATCTGATGCTTGTTGTTAGGTACCATGGAGTCAATTTTCGACTCATAGTGACTCCATGTGACAGGATAACTGCTCCATAGGGTTTTCTAGGCTGTAATCTTTACAGAAGCAGATCACCAGGTCTTTCTTCCGTGGAGCTGCTGGGTGGGTTTGAGCCACCAACCCTTCAGTTAGCAGGTCCACCAGGGCTTCCTACCCTATAGACTAAGTTAGATAACTCATTGTGCACTCCCAGGGTACTCTGTATGCCTTTGTAGTCATCTGCATAATTGTGATTATTTAAGTAAGTACTTGTTGACTCCTTCTTCCCACCCCAGTAGACTATAAACTCCTTGAAGGCATGACTGTGTCTGTCTTGTTCAATTCCCTGTATCCAGGGCCTGGCACCTATTGTGTTCACAGTAAATGTTAGCTGTCCGACTGGGTGACTGGAGAGCCATGAATGTCAGCCTGAGTAGGGTCTTGATCCTGTAAATGAACAATACGGTGCTGAAGGTTCTCCCTACTATGATGGTGACTTGATCAAATTTTGGGTTTCAGGAAGCATCACGCAGGATAGGGTGGAGACAGAAGGTATCAAGGACCAGGGGGCTGGCAGTAGTACAGGCATAATGTTTGAAGGTCTGAATTGAGTGACTTTTCCACTTCCATCCCATATACTTCTGATAGAGAGTCCAGCAGAGAGAGTCCATTCTTGCATAACTGAAAAGGAATAGAACCCAGGAATGGGCTTATAATAAGCTCAGTACATAACTGTGAAATGATCTTACCTCATTATGGGAAGGTTTTCTTTTGCTTTCTGTTCTTTCTAAATCTGTTCTTATTTATTTCACTCCTCAGTCACCATCTCCTCTTCCTCCAAGGGCTGAATCCAGAAGAGGATATTTTCTGTTTGGAATAATGTCCCTATGTGATTGACTACTAATTTGTTATTGTCATTGTTATTCTCTGCAGTACACATGTAACTTTCAGGTATCTTGTCTGGAGGCTTCTATCCCAGGGGAGAAGAAAATTGTAGCACAAGAGTCCAAAAAATGGTCATCTGGAGTTCTGAGGTTCAGACACACTAAATCGGTAGCTTCGCTGGCTGTAATCCCTGTGATGGGAACAAAGAACACCCACCTCCCCTGCTCTGTCTCCCCTGACCCATGCTCTCCAGCACAGTGGCAAGCAGGAATTTGCTTTTTTGCTTTTTGTTATACTGGGTTCTGCCCCACCTCTCTAAAGCAATCTTATAAATCATTGATGAGAATATTTCTATTTTTGTCCTAAATATCCTAGCCAAGAAAGCCTTATGAATACTTTCCAAATCAAGTGCTGGCATTGCACGATGCCTCCTCATTGATGGCAGGCCCATTTCATTGTTTTTCCACTTCTTGGCTCGGCCACCCATGGCAGCAATGCCAACTCTCAGCTTGGGGGTAGGGGAGGGGACTGACCCTGGTACAGAGCCCACTATGGCCTTTCTTTCTTGGGCTGGGCTCCTGTCCTTCTTCCCCATGGCTGCCCTCCCTGTCTCCTGCAATCTTAAACATTTAAACCTTGCAGTGCTCTACATTACGGGTGATGTTTATTCTCAGTAAGGTTTCTTCCTGCCATCCTTCCTACCTCTGGACAGCTGCCCCTCCATCTGCATCATCATCCATACTGTGTTTAGGAATTCAACTCACTGGAGTATAAACTTACACTTGAAGGTAAAGTTAGAATGAAAAAGACACCCTCTCCAATGGCATATTCCCAAACCCCACTAGTTTGTAAGGACCACATCCTTTTTGTTCACCATTGTATGCCCGGTACTAGTGTAGGTTCTGGCACATAGAGAGAACTCACAAAATATTTGTTGAATAAATGAATTGGTGAAATAATGAATAAATGGACACAGTTCCTTCCCTCCAGGTGTTTCTACTCTGATCAGGAATTCAAGAAATTATTCAGATGAAAGAACCAAACTAAGCAATATCTAAGCAAGTGAAAGGTAATGTAAATCATTAGTATGAATGCTGAGAAAAACTTCCAACCTTTTGGCTGGCAGCTGAGCGCTTAACCATTGCACCACCAGGGCTTTTATAAATGGACACAGGGCTCTTATAAATAATGAATAAATGAAACGGCTAAAAGATTAAATGTCCTACACACTGGATCTCCTCCATCCTCAAGATGGACCTGATTCTCTAGTAGGTTAACACAGGGTGTTCTCAAGGTCGGCTTATTATTCCCTAATGTTTTCAAGTGACTGAGTGAGTGAATGGGTCTCAAACCTGAAATCCACTTTTATTTTAACATTAGAGGTTGGAGTCTAAGCCCAAGAGGGAATGAACATTATATTTTCATCCTCTTTGTCATGATTTTCATAGTACTTGCCCGGTAGCACAAAGGATTATGGGTTTACAAAGTTTATTTAATTGTGTAGATATGCAGTAGGAAATGTTAGGGAAATCCAGATCATCCAGGAAACTGGGTGATTTTTATTATGCCTTTGCAATAATTAGATGCTTCAGAGAACTCACTTCGTGCATTTTGCTGCTTGTTTAGCCATAAATTCTTCCCCGTGCTTTACATGCCAATGGAAAATGATGACCCAGGAATCCTGGAACTGCCCATTCAGCCCAATAAGATTGAATCAATGTACACCATGATCAATGATGGGGCCAGGTGTCTCCCTGCCCTCAAGAAGCTTATGGTGCTGGGGGAGGCTGATGTATGCCTGTGGCTGAATGCTGTAAATCTTTGGGCACATAGAGAAGAATGAGGGTATTTCTCATCAGGAGACTAATGAAGACTTCATGCAAAAGTCAGCTTTTGGACTAACTGTTGAAGGAGAAGTCTGAATTTACAAGCCAGGTCAGTGCCTGATTCCTAGTAGGTATTCCACAGATGTTTGTTGGTAGCCTGAGAGAAGACAGTGGTGTTCTAGATGGAGGCAAAAAGTGAGAAGCCGTGGAGTAGAGAGGGTAAGGGTTGTTTGGAATGCAGCGAGTTCTAGGCCTGAAGCCGAAGCCTAGGCTGTCTGGGCCAGTAGTTGGAGTGTGAAAGTCCTTGAGTTAAGCCGAGGAATTTAGACTTCAATCAGAAGGCAACGGGACACTTCACACTCACTATAATTAATAAAACAGAACAGAAAATAACAAGTGTTGGCAAGAATGTGGAGAAATTGGAACCCTCATACATTGTTGGTGGGAATGGAAAATGGTGCAGTCACTGTGGAAAACATTTTGGTGGTTCCTCTATAAAAAAAGACCAAAACCCCATAGCAACCCCATAAGACAGAATAGAGCTGTCCCCTAGGGTTTCAAAGGAGCTGCTAGTAGATTTGAACTTCTAGCCTTTTGGTTAGCAGCCTGAGCTCTTTCTTAGCCACTGTGCCACCAGGACTCCTAGTATTGCCATATGACCCAGCAATCCCACTCCTACGTATATATATCCAAGAAAATATATATATATATATATATATATATATATATATATATATATATATATCTACACAGAAACTTGTACATGAATGTTTACAGCAGCATTCATTACTCATAATAGACAAAAAGTGGAAACAACTCAAAATATCCACCAGTGGATGAATGGATAAAGAAACTATGGTGTATGCGTACAATGGAATATTATTCGGCCATAAAACGAATGAAGCACTGACACATGCTGCAACAGGAATGAACCTTGAAAAGCATGCTACGTGAAAGAATCGAGGCACCAAAGGCCACGTGTTAGAAGATTACTTTTATGTGAAATACGCAGAACAGACAAACTCGTAGACATAGAAAGCAGATTAGTGACTGCCAGGGGCTGAGGGAGGTGGGAAGCAGGGAGAGATTACTTAATGTGTGTGGGGTGTCTTTCGCAGGTGATAAAGAAGTTTTGAATCTAAAGAGAAGTCATTGTACAACATTGTGAATGGCCTAAATGCTACTGAACTGTACACTTGAAAGTGGTTGTTATATGAATTTCATTTCTATTAAAAAAGAGAAGAAAAGAAAGGAGGCAATGGGAGCTTCTGACTGTGTTGGAGCAGTGGTATGATGTGGTGTGAGCCGGCTTCCATAAGGTTAGGCTGACATTGGTGAGAGGGCTGTATTGGGATGGAAAGGGCTGAGAGTAGAGGGAATCTTTTTGAGTCAGTTGCAAATCATTGGGCTGAGAGTTAGCAGGGTGTTAACCCCAACAGGAGCTGTGGGTGGCAGAGGGATTTTGTGAAAGAGTCCACAGTACTGGGAGCTGCCTCTCCTATCAGTCTCCATTCCATGATGTCATCTCCTTCGGAGTCTGGCACCTGCATTGCCCATCCTACAGGGAGGCTCTCTGTCTAGGGGAGGATTGATTTTAGGAAGGTGTGTGTGGATGTGAATTTATTAAGGTCCCTACTTATTTATAATTTGTTATTTCTGCCTTCCTATGGCCCAAATTGTCCTATGGAGCCCTAGTGGCACAGTGGTCAGCAGTTCGAACTTACTAGCCGCTTCACTGGAGAAAGATGTGGCAGCCTGCTTCCATAAATATTACAGCCAAGAAAACCCTATGGGGAATTTCTACTGTGTCTTGTAGGGTCTCTGTGAGCTGGAATTGACTCCATGGCAATGGGATGGCCCAAACCCACCACCCATCTTTGTACTGTGGTGGCTTGGTTATTGCTGTGATGCCAGAAGCTATGCCACTGGTATTTCAAATACCAGAAGAGTTACCCATGGTAGACAGAATTTAGCAGAGCTTCCAGACTAAGACAAGCTAGGAAGAAAGGCCTGGTGATCTATTTCCAAAAATTAGCCAATGAAAACCCTATGGATCACAGCAGAACTTGGCTCATTTTTTGACACATCATCAGGAGTGATCAATAGCTGAGGAGGACACCATGTTTTGTGAAGAAGAGAGCAGCGAGGGTGAGGGAGACCCTTTGTAAGATGGATTGGCACAATAGCCACAACGATGCACGCCAACATGCCAGCAGTTGTGAAGATGATGCAGGACCAGGCAGCATTTTTTTCTGTGTATGTAAGGTTTCCCTGAGTCGGAGTCAACTCAATGGCATCTGTCTGTCTACCTACCTACCTACCTCCCTGCCTCCCTACCTACCTCCCTATTTGTCCATCCAGGGACATAGTGAGGGTAACAAGCACCCAGGGGAAATATCTAAGTTGCACCCCTCCCAGCCTGAGCACCCAGGGGCAGTCTCTAAGTTGCATGCACCCCCAATTTCAAGATGAATAGATGTTGACAATGGCGACACATGAGCAGAAATGCCTTCCTTCCCTTTGTCTGGCTCCCTCAGTCAGGTGCCTTTCATATTTGTGGCGCCTCGGAATGTCATTCTGCACCTCATCTGGCTTCCCCTTAGACTTGTGCCCGGGGACAACTGGCCCCTTCTGCATTTCCCCCTGCTTTGCCTCTGTTTCTATCTATCTATCATCTATCTGCCTATCGTCCAAAAAGATTTGAGCAGGGATAATGTGAGTGTTTTCCCACCAGATGGGGTCTGTGGTTTCAGCCTGGTTTCTTCTCCTACAGCACAGCAGTTGGGAGTAAGGACTTCATGGTAGATGACCAGAGTTTGATTCCTGACTCTTCAATCGGCCAACTGCATGACCTCCAGCAAGTTACTTAGTCTGCTCTGAGCCTCAGTGTCCTTATCTGTGGAGCTAGCATAATCAGAACCTACTTCCCAGTTTTGTTGTATGGATTAAGTGAGATAATACATGTCCAATGTTTAGTATAGCACCTGGCATGCAGGAAGCACTCACATGGCTAGTCAATACCATGAAGACTATTTAACTCATCGTCATTACTTTTTCTTCATTATTTTTTCTACTTCAGGCATCAGGGGTCAGGTTGGGAGGGTCTCTTCATGTAGGTGTCCTTCCTGTCCTAAACTTTTGCCAGCTTATCCTATATGTGGCCAGCTGCTTCACTGATGTGATAAAGCTGTGCTATGTCCCCCTGAGGCACGACTTCCTGTCTGGTTTCTGATGTTCTCCTGCATCGAATCATGCCCATTTTGACAAACTGACACAGGGGAAATACCAGTAGGAGGTAAAGGTGCTGGCATTTCCATTTATGACTAATCTGTTAAGTGCATCATGTGAAGACCTGGAATACAAAATAAGACATGGCCCCTGTCCAGGGAGAACTCCTGTGGGAGAGGGACACAGAACAGTGTGTGATAGGTGATTAAAGAGGGGTGGCTGCAATGCTGTGGAGCAGCCCAGCCTAGGTTCGAGTGGAGCCAAGAGGAAAGAGAAGGAGCCTGCCTGGCAGACAAGGGAGGGAGGTCTTCTGCCCAGAGGAAGGAGTGGTGACCTTGGGAGTTCAGGGTTGGGAGGATACTGCAGATGGCTCAGTAAAACCAGACTGTGGAGTTTCTGATGGGCATTGGTGTATCAACTTGTTCTTGTCGTTGGGTGTAGTTGAGTCATTTCCTACTCATAGTGACCCTGTGTACGACAGGCCGAAACACTGCCTGGTCCTGTGCCATCCTCACAATTGTTATGCTTGTGCCCATTGTTGCAGCCACTGTGTCAATCCATCTCATTGAGAATCTTCTTCTTTTTTGTTGACCCTCTACTTTACCAAGCATGACGTCCTTCTCCAGGGACTGGGCCTTGATAATGTCCCAAGTATGGGCAATGAAGTCTTGCCCTCCTTGCTTCTAAGGAGCATTCTGGCTGTACTTCTTCCAAGACAGATTTGTTTGTTTTTCTGGCAGTCCATGAGATATATAATATTCTTTGCTAACACGGTAATTCAAAGACTTCAATTCTTCTTTGGTCTTCCTTATTCATTGTCCAGTTTTCACAGGCATATGAGGCGATTGAAAACACTATGGCTTGGGTCAGGTGCCCCTTAGTCCTTAAAGTGACATCTTTGCTCTTTGACAATTTAAAGAGGTTTTCTGCTGACTAGGGTCTAATACTGGAAAAGAAGGCACTGGAGCAGGTGGAGTGGGAGATTTTTCAGTGGGCTATCCTGGTGTTCCTCAAATCACTCCCTGACCATTATCACTTTCTTCCACAACTGGTCTTTACAGTCAAACTATTTACTTTATTTCCTGGTATGAAACTAACATAAAACATGAAAAAGTCCTTTCATTTGACCAGATCCATAGCCAATGTCTTCATTTTCTTTTATCCCCTTTTTACTCTCAAGAGGGGTTTCAGTGGCAAAGTTTCTGGCTTAATCAGTCAGGACATCACCTCCAGCCCCATCTCTGGCTCTTGGCAGAAGGTGATAGGACAGCTGTTCAACAGCTGCTCCAAGGAACCTCCAGCAGCTCTTCCCCACCCCTGCCACCTCCCTGAAGCTCTCTGAGGGTGTTTCTGATGGGTGTTCCGTTCCCACAACTAGCATTACTGCAGGATGATGGGTCGTTCTGAGAATGACCATCCTCAAAGTGCTTGAAGAAGTTTGTGGGGTTGGGGGTGGTGGGCAGAGTCCCTGGGTGGTGGACACACTTAACATGCTCGCCTACTAAGCAAAAGATTGGAAGTTTGAGTCCAGCCAGAGGCACCTTGGAAATACAAGCCTGGCGATCGACTTCTGAAAAAGCAGCCATTGAAAACCCTACAGAGCACAGTTCTACCCTGACACACATGGGATTGCCATGAGGGGGGAGTTCACTTGGTAGCAACTGGTTTTTACTGGTGTAGGGAGGCACTGTGCAAGCATTAAGGACTCTGCTGGGTTCCAGAACCACTCTAGTGACTGGACATCCTGCTCTGGGACCATTTGCAAGGGCCTGTGGTTCAACAATAGGCCTTGGCTGCCTTCTGGGCCTAGGGATAGGTTATTATTATTTTTTAATCTTCCTCTGGCTCTGTTCCGTTGGCTGCCTTTTGGACCTAGGGATATGTTATTATTATTTTTTTTAATCTCCCTCTGGCTTCTGTTCCGTTTCCACCAAATGCCAGAGGGCTAAAGAGAAATCGTCAATATTGTGTTCACTGCTAAGTGACTGAGTGGGTCAGATTCTTCCTCATGGTTTTCAAGGACCCATGTAATCAGAGCCTACTAACCCTCCAATGCCCCTTCTCACTCTCCCAGCTCAAGCTCTTTGCCTCTTTGCTGCCTGGTCTCCAAATGGATTCTTTTGAGATGACCCCCTGCCCCCGTCCCAGTGGGCTCAGTCTTTGAGGCCCTAGCCCAGGATTGAACCTCTGGGGAAAGCCTTCCTTGCTCTTTGTGGCCTCCTATCTTTTTAGAGATCAGAGCTGGGACCCCCAAGAGTTCTATTCCTTCAGAATAATCATTCTCATTTGTAGAGAATCAAACGTGAAATCCAAACCTTTGAGTCGAGGGGTCCTTGGGCAGTGTCTTAGTCATCTAGTGCTGCCATAACAGAAATACCACGGTGGATGGCTTTAATAAAGAGAAATTTATTCTCTCACAGTGTAGGAGGCTAGGAGTCCAAATGTAGGGTGCCAGCTCTAGGGGAAGACTTTCCCTGTCTGTCGGTTCTGGGGAGAGGTCCTTGTCATCAATCTTCTCCCGGTCTAGGAGCTTCTAAGTGCAGGAACCTTGGGTCCAAAGGATGTGCACTGCTCCCAGCACTGCTGTCTTGGTGGTATGAGGTCCCCATATCTATTTGCTTCTCTCTCCTATATCTCAAAAGAAATTGACTTAACCTAATCTTGTAGATTGAGTCCTACCTCATTAACATAACTGCCTCTAATCCTACCTCATTAACATCATAGAGGCAGGATTTACAACACATGTAAAAATCCCATCAGATTACAAAATGGTGGACAATACTGGGAATTATGGCCTAGCCAAGTTGATACACATTTTTGGGGGACACAATTCAGTCCATAACAGGCAGGCATTTGCTGCTTTCTAACCCCCAGGCAGAGATGTGTCCAAGTCCCTAGGCAGACGCTCACCTGACACTTCCTGGTGGTCTCTATGGGCTGTCTCCAGTCTAGAATTGCATTTAGCAGAACTCTGAGACTCTTATGTCTGACCACACTTCTTCCACAGAGGGCCCAGTGTACAGCCCCATCCTAGGTTCTGTGGGTGGATGGGAGAAGTAGGAGACTGGGTCCCTGTCTTTGGAAGCTTGGGATATGGCTTCCATCCCAAGGACAGGGCTGGAACTGAGGCACTAGGTTTGGACAGGCAGGGAGCCAGGGAGTGCCTTTCCAAAAGGGGAAGAGAAGCAGAGGGCAAGTCAGGCCTGGTTTTGGGTCCTGCCTCTGGTACTAGATCCTTTGCAATCTCTCCTCTCTGGACCACTGTTTTCTCCTCTGTCATATGGGGACAATCCACCTGCTTATTGGCCCACAGGATTGTGGGATGATTACATGACCTCCCAGGAGGGAAAATGCACCGGGGAGCCTGAGGACAGTGTCTGCAGGAGGGAGGAGCCCCCTCCACACAGTTTGCATGGGGGCAGTGCTGCCTCACTAAAATGTAAACTTCATTTATCACCAGCTTGATCGTTCTTGTCTGCATAGATTGGTTGGTGGCTGTGTGGTACTCTTTTCTTAAAGCTTTATTTTTTGAAACAATGGAGCTGGTGTGTGGTTATAACTTGCAGCTGTGTCCGTTCATCATAGCAGGATCACTTCCCTGAGTGTGAGTCTGTGTGCACATTGAAGAAAGCCACACCAGGCCACACCAGAGGGCTCCTCTTGGCTGAAAAGGAAGCTGGGGTAGTTGTGGTACAAAGCCAGATTTGTGGCTGTAGACCTATCATTTTTAAAATTAGCTATGGGTAAGACTGTCCCAGGGGATTTGGAAGTATGAAACCAGGAGAAGGTTTTAATTTGGGAAGCAGGTGTTTGTTCTTAAATACCACATGGTGCTCAGGTAGACCTGCTTTCACCAGCTAAGAACCTAGAGCTAGAGGGGATGCAGGGAACCCTGCATTTGGAATCCAGTCCATTTGGAATCAGATCAAAGATGTGTTAGGATAGTGGAATTTGAGGCTCAGTCCTGCTTAGCTGGGATTCTTAAAATCAGAGTCCGAACTTTGGAAACTTGACCGTTTTTACCGGTTTAATTAATTAATTAAGTGCTCTGGCCTGCAGACAGACTTAGAATTTGAATTAGTTGCCAACACCTAAAATTAAGATCTGGATACTCTAGGCCCTTATTCCTGGATGACATCTGTTGTCTGGGGCTGAGCAGAGAGAGGGTGTGCACCTTCCAGGTACACTATCTGCCTTCTCATGTTAGGCCACTTGTCTGGGCCTCTAAGCACTTGAGTTTGCAGCCCTGAGGTGGTCAGCTTTACTGAAGGGTCTCTGTGGGTGCTTTTCCTTTGGCAGGCTAAAGGTGTTATGTGTGCCCCAAAGAGTTGTATTTGCCAGTCACAGCCAGCTTTCCACCTATTGCAAGCTCCTGAAGTTTCTCCACTGTATTTCCAAGTATGGGCATGGTCCAGATGCCAATGGAATTGTGCAGGGGAGAGGGTAGGGCTGTACTTGGCTGATATCCAGCAGTATCAAGCAGGGGGTGAGCTTAAAGGCTGGTTCTGATGTTGGAGTATGGGGACGCCAGGCTAATTCTGACCTAGGGGTTCACTGGGAGATATGACCAGCTTACAAGAGTAGTCCACGTTTGCAACCCAGTTTAGTTCTTCAAATAGACATTCTCCAGAAAACTTTCCCCTATCCAGAAGAAACTTGGGGGAAATGGAAATGCAGGTAATCCTGTTTTTAACATTTTTTTCCATAAGACTGTCACTTAAATTTATAAACATAAAGACTTATTAATTATAAATTGCTGATAATATATGCATAGAGATGAAGAAATGTAGAGCAAAAAATCACAATAGAAATGAAGATAGAAATAATCAATAGAAAATGAAGAAGTCTTTATTTTAAAAGCCATATATTTTCCAGTGACGTTACTAGGGTTGGTGTCACCCAGTGTCGTAACTTATGGTGTCACCCCCACCCCCCAAAGACCTCTTCCTATACCAGGCCATACTGAATTCTTAGTAATGTTTTTTTGTACTAATGTTATTCATAAATTGTAATTTCCATGTATCACTCCTTTTCCTTTAATTACTACTTCATCCTCAAAAAAGCTATTGTTATAGGTTCACAAATACCAATTACCACAATATTGTAGCTAAAACACCAGAAAATTTGACAAGATCAGTGACTATAAAAACACTGGCAGCTACGAAAATAACTGCATGCTTGCAGCATGTGCAAGTGAAACCAGGTGATTTCAGTCGTCGCTGTAACTGGGTAATAACTACAACTCTTTATGGAGTGCATTCAAACCAAATCCAAACCTGCTGCTGTCGGGCGGACACTATAGGACAGGGTAGAACTGCCTCATAGGGTTTCCAAGGAACGGCTGATGGTTTCCAACTGACTACCTTTTTGGTTAGCAGCTGAATGCTTAACCACTGCATGACCTGGGCTCCTGGAGTGCATTAAAAAATTAGAAGGTTCAAAAAGGAAATCAGCATAGAGTTTTAGCCTCCTAGGTATATTGATACATGTAAGCTGGGCTTACGAAAAATGTGTTTGTTGTTGTAACTAACTACAGGGGTGTTTTATAAAAAATAATAAATTTCTGCTGAAACACTGCACAAAAATTTTATGGAGGGTCATTTTGGTGTCACCCCCTCTGACAGTGTCACCAGGTGTGGTCCACATCCCCGTACCCCCTAGTGATGCCACTCATTTTTCTAGAACGTAACATCCATTTTAGGTACTCAGGGGACTCAACCAGAGGATGTCCCGAGACAGCTCAGAAGCTCTAAGAAAATGCGTCTCCTTGTTTCCCATCTAGCAAAGTGGTTAAACAGTTCTGCAAAACTCCATCTGTTCATTGGTTATGCTGTCTCTAGCCATGTTCTGACTAACATCGTACTAAGAATTACATTTTTCTCTCTCCCGACTTAGATTTAAATCTTGCAATCACCACTGGGAAGTGAGCTGTATCATCTTGAGAAATCAGACCACAGAGACAGGCCTGCAGCTGGCAGGCTGGGTCATCTTTAATCGCTTAACCCTTCATATCAAAGAATGCGGTGTAGCAGCGGATTCCTCCTCAAGAATTGGCCGTGGTAGATTTTCTCAAGGAAAAGCTGTGAGTTAAAATGAAGGAGTGTGTGCAGCAAGAACCTTACCTTGTAAAATGACTCTCGTGTATATATGATTGTTTTTATGTGAATCTCCATGTAACTCTCTCTGTGTGCACATGTGCCCATATTTGGCTGCATGTGTGATTGTGATGTGCGCGTGCCTGTGCTTTCACGTGAGACTATGTAATGAGTATTTATGTGCATATGTGGATGCGAATGTGTGCTGATGTGTTGTGTGTCTAAGGGAAATTCTTTCTTGTCTCATAAAATAAAATCCAGGACTATTCAAAGCTGGTATAGATTAGATTGTTTGAAAAACTGATTGCAATAATTACCTTCCTTGTATTCATATCCTTGGATAGTGTCCACCTAAATTAACTCTGGGCTTGGCCACATGATTTTCTTTGGTTGATGGGACTACAGCAAATGTGATTCAGAGACCTGAAAAGCAATTGTACATTGAAGTTGTCTCCTCTACTGCTCTTGGGGATCCTCAACCTCTATCACGTCAATGAACTAAAGCAAGCCTGTTAGAGACCAGTGGCCAGTCAGGACAGCCAGCACCAACTGCCACACATATGAATGAGGCCAACCTAGACCAAGCAACCCACATCCCACCTGTGAGTTTCATGCAGACAGAAGAGTGAGCCCAGGAAGGATCAACAGAGGAAACACACCGTTGAACCCAGCCCACATTACCAACTTACATAATCCTGAATTAATAATAAATGATTGTTGTTTTAAATCCCTAAGTTTTGGGGGTGGTTTATTACACACAAAAAACTAACTGATATAGTTGTCAATTGCCATGGGTTGATTTGTGTCTGCCAGAAAGATATATTCAAGTCCTAACCCTGGTACCTGGTACTTGTGTATGTGAACTTACTTGGAAATAATGTCTTCGCAGATATTTTTTTTAGATATTATTAGTTAATTAACATGAGATCATATTGGAGTGGGCTGGATCTGAATCCAGTGTGACTTGTGCCCTTTTAAGAAGAGCAGAAGAGACACAGAGACAGACACACAAGGAGAACACCCTCTGAAGACAGAGGCAGAGATTGCAGTTATACTGTCATAAGCCAATGAATGCCGAGGATTGCTGGAGTCACCAGAAGGGAAGAGAGAGGCATGGAACAGATTCTCCTTCAGAGCACTGAGAGGAAACCAATGCTGCCCAAACCTTGATTTTGGACTTCCAGCCTCCAGAACTGTGAGAGAATAAATTTCTGTTGTATTAAATTGTTCAAAGTGTGGTACTTTGTTACTTCAGCTCTAGGAAGCATATAGTATTGGAGGAAAAAAAAAAAATCTATTGGGAGAGGGGGTGTTGTTTGGTGGGAACTTGTGGTCATGTATCTCAAAAAGACATGTAAATTCATGCTTTACCTGTTGCCGTTGAGTCGATTCTGACTCATAGCAACCTTATAGGACAGAGTAGAACTGCCCCGTAGGCTGGTGGATTTGAACTGCTGACCTTTTGGTTAGCAGACAAGTTCTCAGCTACTGTGTCACCAGGGCTTCCCATGCTTAAACACTCCTTGTAATTCTGGTGTCACTTTATGAGTTTGAAAACATAAAAATTAGTTCCCAGTGGAGGACCTATCATTAATTCTCATACAAAAATGCACGTTAACACTTGGAGACAAGTATATTCACAGGACAACAGTACTGGAATGCCCCAATAATACTTTACTGAGGACCTGGGGGAGGCAGGGGAACCAAAGAGGAACAAACCCAGAAAGGACCACGACGCTACACAATCTGCTTTAGAAGCTACAGCTTGTTGTCTGGGGGTTATAGGATTCATCTTATCCTGGCTCCCAGCCTGTCTCTGTGGGGTGGGCATCACTTCAGCATCTATTACCCAGGAGCTCACCCCAGGCATCTTGACTCCTTGAAGAGCAGCTCCTATAAATTGAGGCTCTGAGAGAAACAAGATTCTCTTCCCTGCCTGAGGCCTGCCTTTCGGGAACCTGCCACCTTTTTGGATAATTGACTCTAGGGATGATTGTCCCTCTCAAGGGAGACTGCAGGCACTTCGAGGGATAAGATCTATACCCTGTAGACCACAACAGGATATTAGGATGTGATGGTGAGCCCATTCTCCATTGCTCTTCTTGCATACGCTAGCAGCGGTTGGGTAAGAGGATTCTGTGTTTGTGTGTGTGTGTTAATGCAAGAATATTAGATTAGAAGACAGGGTACATGATTCTGAAGTTCCAGCTCTGGTCTCACCTTATAAGAAATCCCTACTTGGTGTGATTTAGGGAGTTCAGAACAGAAGCTAACCTGCTGATAGTACACTTTGAGTCTGAAAGATATTTTATTTCTAAAAGCCCTCTCTTAAGTACAGGAATATTCACAAACACCTTTGTTATCAGTTAACACCTAAATGGGAAATCGCAGAGGCGAGGCTGAGGGTAGACGCTTTAGAGCTGTTAGGGAGCTCTGATGGATGTGTGGGCATCAAGCACTTATTACATTTCATACTTTAGGCTTTATGCAGGCCTGGGCCTGCCCAGCCTCCTTAGAAACAAACACATCTTACACACTGCTGGAAAGTGCATGCTGCGTTAATTAGGTCAAAGGCTCAATATAACTTCCCCTTTTTTGGAAGATTTAAGGACACTATGTAGAAGAGGGAAAACCCTGATGGCATAGTGGTTAAGAGCTACGGCTTTTAACCAAAAGGTTGGTGGTTCAAATCTACCAGGAACTCTTTGGAAACCATATGGGGCAGTTCTACTCTGTCCTATAGGAATCAACTTGACAGCAGTGGATTTGGTTTTTTTTTGGTTTATGTGGAGAAGAGGAAAAAGATATGAGAGGATGGGAATTTTGATATTTTATTATTATCAACACGCACACACAAAAAAACAAGCTCTTCTTGTTGGGTGGCATTGAGTCCATTATTGACTCAGTGACCCTATGTGACACTCTTATTAAGTATTGCTATGAGTTGGAATTTGCACCAGGTTTGGTTTTTTGGTATAGCCGAACTATGAGTTGGAATCAATTGGACGGCATTGGATATAGCCAAGTGCTTTACTAAGACCTTGACTTACAGGTGTATATTTTTACTGCTTCCATTTTCAAGATAAGGAAACGGAGGTCCATAACCGCAAAGCTCAAGTATCTCATCTAGGGCTGCCTGGTAAGTGTCACAACTAAAATTTCAATACAGCAGCTCTGTCTAATGTGAAGTCACTGCTTAAAAATTTTATTACGAAATATTTCAACTACACAAAAAACTTCAGAGAACAATACAGCAAGCACCCACGTATCCATCACCCAATTTTATTAGATCTTAATGTTCTGTCACACTTGCTTTATATTCCATGGTCTTTAAAAAAAAATTTTTTTTTCAGTTTTAAAATTTATATGTAGGAATTCTTTATGGAGCCTGGATATTAATTCTGTGGATTGTAACCATTCAATTTTATTGAACAGTTTGTTATTTTATTTTATTGATGTTTAACAAACAGAGATTTTCATTTTAAGTTTAGTCAAATGTTTGTGGTTGAGCTTTTTCATCTCCTTTAGGAATTTTTCTGTGGTTATTGACGTGTGTCTTATTTTTGAAATGTTCTTCTTTGCTGTCATCATGATATTCTTTTCTTTTTCGTTTTTAGGGGGCTTTCCCTACTGAGATTTCAAATCTATCTGGAATGTAATGCCTGTGAATGGAATGAGGTAGGGATCTACTTTCAGTTTTCCTAAATGGAAAAGGGCTTACCACAGCACATTTCATGCAATAGGCCAGTCTTCACCCTTGTTTATGATCTACTTCTGTGCTGTATCAAATCAGTCTTATTCTAAACTCTGGTTCTAGCCTATAGTTCTATGTGTCTGTGTTATGGATTGAAATGTGCCCTCCCATTGTCTGTGTGTTGAAATCCTAACCCCTATTCCTGCGGATGTTATTCCATTTGGAAATAGGGTTTTCTTTGTTATGTTAATGAGAAATACCATTGTAGGGTGTGTCCTAAACCCAATCACTTCGGAATTATAAAAAGAGGAGATTAGACACAGAGACAACCACATAATGGGGAAGACAGACTCCATGTGAGGATTGCCAAGAGTCAAGAAATGCTCCGTTACTGAAGAGGAAGGTATTAACACAGCTGAGACCCTGATTTGGATTTTTAGCCTCCAGAACCATGAGACAATAAATTTCTGTCGTTTAAAGCAACCTACCTGTGGTACTTGTGATGCAGTGGTTAAAGTGATTGACTGCTAACCAAAAGGTCGATGGTTTGAAACCATCAGCGGCTCCAAAGGAGACAGTTGTGGTAGTCTGCTTCTGTAGAGATTTACAGCCTTGGAAGCCCTACGGGGTCACTATGAGTCAGAACTGACTCCATGGCAATTTTTGTTTTTTTTTTGGTTTATCTAACTAAGACTGTCTATTGCTGTACCAGTACCACATTTTTGCTTTATTATGAAATTTGACATGAGCAGGGCACATCTCTTCATGTTATTCTTTAATTTTATTTATTTTGGCCTCTTACTCTTTCACACGCATTTTTAGGATCAACTTGTGTAGCCCCATGTAAAACCCTGTTGGAATTTGGGTTGTAATTGAATTGGACTTATATATTAATTTGGGGTTGGAATTGTACTTTTATGCAATTGAGTCTCCCCAACCATGAAAAGGTACATTTTTCCATTTATTTATTTATTTATATATTTATTTTTTTTTTTATGATTCTTAGTAACATTTTGAAAATCTTCTTTATAAAGTTCTTCTCTAGATTTTTTAGTTTTATTCTTAGGCACCTTTCAATTTTTCTTGCTATTGCAAATGATATATATTTTTTCCTATTATTTATTCAAACTGGTGTATGGGAGCATTATTTGTTTTTTAAAAAAATATCTTCTTTATATGAGTATTGCTAAACTTTCTTATTCTGGTAGCCAATAGGTGCCCTCAGATCTTCTATAAATGAATTTCTACCAGTATACTACTGCAAATCCACCACTTGTCTATCAGTTTGGCATACTGTGGTGGCTGGCGTGTTGCTGTAATGCTGGAAGCTATGCTACCAGCATGTTACGAAATTGAAGAAATTGAAGATTTTTTACCAGCTCCCACAGTCTGAAATTGATTAAACATGCAGTCACGAAGCATTGATAATTACCGGTGATTAGAATGTGAAGACTGGAAATAAAAAAAGGATCAGTAGTTGGAAAATAGGTTTTGGTGATAGAAATGACTATGGAGATTGCATGACAGAATTTTGCAAGATCAATGACCTATTCATTGGAAATACACATTTTCAACATCATAAACAGTGACTCTACACGTGGACCTTGCCAGATGAAATACACAGGAATCAAATCAACTACATCTGTGGAAAGAGACAATGGAGAAGTTCAATATCACCAGTCAGAACAAGGCCAAGTGCCGACTTCAGAATAGAACATCAGTTGCTCATATGCAAGTTCAAGTTGAAGCTGAAGAAAATTAAAACAAGTCCACGAGAGCCAAAATGCAACCTTGAGTATATCCTACCTGAATTTAGAGAACATCTCAAGAATAGATTTGACTTTTTGAACACTAATGACTGAAGACCAGACAACTATGGGATGACATCAGGGACATCACACATGAAGAGAGCAAAAGGTCATTAAGAAGACAGGAAAGAAAGAAAAGACCAAAACGCATGTCAGAAGAGACTGTGAAACTTGCTCATGAATGTAGAGTAGCTGAAGCAAATGGAAGAAATGATGAAATAAAAATGTTGAATAGAAGATTTCAAAGGGTGGATTGAGAAGACAAAGTAAAATATTAAAATGAAATGTGGAAAGACCTAGAGTTAGAAAACCAAAAGAGAAGAACGTGCTCATCATTTCTCAAGCTGAAAGAATTGCAATATTGAAGGATTCTGTGGGCAAAATTCAGCCCTAATGGCGTAATGGTTAAGAGCTTGGCTGTTAACCAAAAGGTTGGTAGTTCAAATCCACCAGCTGCTCCTTGGAAGCCCTAAGGGGCAGTTCTACTCTGTCCTAAAGGGTCGTTATGAGTTGGAATCGATTTGACAGCAATGGGTTTGATTTTTTTGGTTTATGGGCAAAATATTGACTGATGCAGGAAGCGTCAAACGAAGATGGAAGGAATACACAGAGTCACTGCACCAAGAGGAATTGGTTGACATTCAGCCATTTCAGGAAGTAGCATATGATCAAGAATGGATGGTACTGAAGGACGAAATCCAAGCTGCACTGAAGGCATTGGTGAAAAACAAGTCTGCAGGAATTAAAGGAATACCAAATGAGGTGTTTCAACAAATGGATGCAGTGCTAGAAGTGCTGACTCATCTATGCCAAGAAATTTGGAAGACAGCTACCTGGCCAAGTGACTGGAAGAGATCCATATTCATGCCCATTCCAAAGAAAGATGATCCAACAGAATGTGGAAATTATTGAACAATTTCATTAGTGTCACACAAAAGTAAAACTTTACTGAAAATAATAAAAAAAAAGTTGCAGCAGTAGGTCAACAGGGAACTGCCAAAAATTTAAGACTGACTCAGAAGAGAATGTGGAACAAGGGATATCATTGCTGATGTCACATGGATGTTGGCTGAAAGCAGAGAATACCAGAAAGATGCTTACCTGTGTTTTATTGACATGAATAGGCATTTGACTGTGTGGATCGTAACAAATTAGGGATAACATTGCAGAGAATGGGCATTCTAGAACACTTAATTGCGTTCATGTGGAATCTGTACATAGACCAAGTGGCAGTCTTTTGAACAGAGCAAGGAGATAGTACATGGTTTAAAATCAGGAAAGGTATGCATCAGAATTGTATCCTTTCAATCTGTATGCTGAACAAATAATCTGAGAAGCTGGCCTATATGAAGAAGAAGGCAGCATCAGGACTGAGGAAGACTCATTAATAATCTAGGATAAGCAGATGACACAACTTTTCTCGCTGAAAGTGAGGAGGACTTGAAGCACTTACTGATGAAGATCAAATACCACAGCCTTCAGTATGGATTACACCTCAACATAAAGAAAACAAAAATCCTCACAACTGGAACAGTAAGCAACATGTTGATAAATGGAGAAAAGATTGAAGTTGTCAAGGATTTCATTTTACTTGAAACTACAACCAACACCCATGGAAGCAGCAGTCGAGGAATTTACGTTGGGCAAATCTGATGAAAGGACTTCTTTAAAGTGTTAAAAAGCAAAGACACCACTTTGAGGACTATGGTGCACCTGATCTAAGCCATGGTATTTTCAATCACCTCACATACATGCAAAAGCTGGGCAATGAGTAAGGAAGACCAAAGAAGAGTTGATGCATTTGAATTGAGGTGTCAACGAAGAATATTGAATATACCATGGACTGCCAGTAGAAAGAACAAACCTGTCTGGGATGAAGTACAGCCAGAATGCTCCTTAGAAGTGAGGATGGCGAGACTTCATTTCCTGTACTTTGAACATGTTATGAGGAGGGACTAGTCCCTGGAAAAGGACATCATGGTTGGTAAAGTAGAGGGTCAGTGAAAAAAAGGAAGATTCTCAATGAGATGGATTAACACAGTGGCTGCAACGATGAGCTCAAACATAGCAAGAATTGTGAGAATGGCAAAGGGCTGGACAATATTTTGGTGTGTTGTACACAGGGTCACTGTGAGGCAGAACCAACTCGATGGCACCTAACAACAACTACATTATTGCAAATAAGACTAGTTTTGAGTCTTCCTTTCCAATTCTTATATAGTGAAACTTGTGAGAGCCGAAACTCAATGGACTACCATGTTTTTCCAGGCCTCACAAGTTTTCTGCCTTTGACAGAAAACTTTACTATTACTCTCTGTTAAGAGTTCTACCACATTTTCTGGTCTTCAGTAACTAGTGTTCTGTCATTAGTTTGAACACTAATTACCGAAGATGAGAGCACTTGTGAAATGACATCAAGGACATCATACCTGAAGAAAGGAAGACATCATTAAAAAGACAGGAGAGAAAGAAAAGACTTAAATAGATGTCAGGAGAGACTCTGACACTTGCTCTTGAACAGCGAGTAGCTAAAGCAAAAGGAAAAAATGATGAAGTAAAAGAGCTGAAGAGAAGATTCCAAAGGGCAGCTCGAGAAGAAAAAGTAAAGTATCATGAGGACTTGTGCAAAGCCCTGGAGATAGAAAACCAAAAGGGAGGAACATGCTCAGCATTTCTCAAGCTGAAAGAAATGAAGAACAAATTCAAACCTCCAGTTGCACTACCGAAGGATTCTACGGGGAAAATATTAAACAACGCAGGAAGCATCAAAAGAAGATGGAAGGAATACACAGAGTCACTATACCAAAAAGAATTGGCTGATTGATGTTCAACCATTTCAGGAGGTAATATATGATCAGGAACCAATAGTACTGAAGGAAGAAGCTCAAGCTGCACTGAAGGCATTGGAGAAAAACAAGCCTTCGGGAATTGACGGAATACCAATTAAGATGTTTCAACAAAGGGATGCAGCACTGGAAGTGCTCATTTGTCTATGCCAAGAAATATGGAAGACAGTTACCTAGCCAACTGACTGGAAGAAATCCATGTTTATGCCTAGTCCCAAGGAAGGTTGTCCAACCGAATGGCAGAAATTGTTGAACAGTATCATTAATATCACATGCAAGCAAAATTTTGCTGCAGGTCATTCAAAAGTGGGTGCAGCAGCACATCGACAGGGAACCGCCAGAAATTCAAGCCAGATTTAGAAGAGGATGTGGAACCAGGGATATGATTGCTGATGTCAGATGGATCCCAGCTGAAAGCAGAGAATACCAGAAAGATGCTTACTTGTGTTTTATTGGCTATGCAAAGGCATTGAACTGTGTGGATCATAACAAAATATGGATAACATTGCGGAGAATGGGAATTCCAGAACACTTAATTGTGCTCATGAGGAATCTGTATGTACATGGATCTGTATATCGAACAGCGTTCGAACAGAACAAAGGGATACTGCATGGTTTAAAGTCAGGAAAGGTATGTGTCAGGGTTGTATGTTTTCACCATGCTTATTCAATCTGTATGCTGAGCTGGACCCTGCTTGCTGAAAGTGAAGAGGACTTGAAGCACTTACTAATGAAGATCAAAGATGACAGCCTTCAGTATGGATTACACCTCAACATAAAGAAAAAAAAAATCCTCACAACTGGGCTAATAAACAACATCATGATAAACAGAGAAAAAATTGAGCTTGTCAAGGATTTCACTTTACTTGGATCCGCAGTCAACACCCGTGGAAGCAGCAGTCAAGAAATCTAAAGATGCATTGCACTGGACAAATTGGCTGCCAGAGATCTTTTTAATGTGTCACCTTGAGGACTAAGGTGTGCCTGACCCAAGCCATGGTGTTTTCAATCATCTCATATGCATGTGTAATCTGGACAATGAATAATGAAGACCAAAAGAGAATTGATGCCTTCGAATTGTGCTGTTGACAAAGAATACTGAATATACCAAGAACTGTCAAAAGAACAAAAAAATCTTTCTTGGAAGAAGTACAAACAGAATGTGCCTTGAAACCAAGGATGGCGAGATTCTGTCTCACATACTTAGGACATGTTGTCAGGAGGGATCAGTCCCTGGAGAAGGAAATCACGCCTGGTAAAGTAGAGGGTCAGCGAAAAAGTCGAAGACCCTCAACGAGATGGATTGACACAGTGGCTGCAACAATGGGCTCAAGCACAGCAACAATTGTGAGGATGGCACAGGACTGGGCAGTGTTCATTCTGTCGTGCATAGGGTCGACCTGAGGGCACCTAACAACAACAACAACAACAACAACAACAACAACAATAACCTCATTTTAGTTTTGAGTTTCTCTCTGACAGGTTTGTGCCTTACACAGGATCCGGCTTTCACAGGTTTCTGTACTTCATTCTTTTAATCCTGTTATTACCTGGCTAGGACAGCTAGTGCAAATGATTTTTGTCTGCCCATTGAGAAAGTCATATTTCTCTTTTATTTATTTTCTTATATTCATTTGATAAAAACATTTGGTCACATTTTTGCAATGCACTCAGAAAGTCTATTTGCTTGTATTTTATTTAGGATTCTATTGTCTATGTTCACACAAGTGATTTATAATTTTATTACTTGTATTGTTCTGGTCATATTTTGGTACCAGTAAAATGAGTTAGGTAACTTTTATTTTTTCTTTCTCTCAAATGTTTTGTACAAGATATGAATTCTGTTCCTCATGGATTTATACATTTGTTAAAAGCTACCTTTAAAACTCAGCATGTAATGTCTTTTTGGGAAGGAGAATTTAATAACTGAATCTGTTTTTTTCTATGGTTATTAGTTTATTTAGGCTTTCCCTTTCCTCTTGAGTCAATTTTGGTAATTCATATTTTTCTAAAAAAAATTTTCCATTTCATATACATTTTGTAGATGCCTCTAGTAGATGCATGTTTTGGGGCTCCTGCTCTGTGGTAATATTGAGGTATCTCAGATTCAGTCACAGAATCTGCTCCACTTTCTTTGTCTTTTTTTCTAATTCCTCTGTGCAATAAATATCTTCCCAAGCCTGTCTACTCCTTGCAGCAGGCTACTATTTTTCCCTGACCTCCTTTCACTTGTATGGGATCCCCGCTCCAGCCCTGGCTTCAAGCAGTGATCCTCGCTTGGCTTTCTGTCTCACTTGAGGCTCCGTGGGTCTCTTTTAACCTGCAGAAGCTGAATTTTAGCACTGCAACTCCTACTGCCAGCTCTGGAGTTCAGAAGACTGAAGAGCCTACTTAATCTCTTGATTTTCTGTTCACAGAAATTGTTATCTTATTTTTGAACTTGACTGTGAGTGATCTTACTGGTTTTCTCTTTTAAAATTTTTAGTTTGTAGCAGAGAGAATTGTTAGAGTGAGAGTTCATCTAGCTTTCTTGATTGGAGTTGCCCCAGCAGCCTGCTTTTTACCGTTAGGCTATACCATCTCTTTGATTAATCATGCTTTTAGGCAATATCTAGTTATCTAGGCCCTGGGTTGCACAAACGGTTTGGCGTTTGGCTACTAATCAAAAGGTTGGTGGTTTGAATCTGCTGAGCGACGCTGTGGAAGAAAGGCCTGGTGATCTACAGCCATTGGAAACCCTATGGAGGGCAGTTCTACTCTGACACACATGAGATTACCAACAGGGGCATATTATCCAATAGGCAAGATAAGCACAGTGCTTACCTTGCTTACCAGATCATCTGTGGTGAAAAATTTTGCCTTTTTTTTTTTTACCACATCAAAAGATTCTGCTTCTAGGTATTGCTGGCATCTTTCTCCCAATCCTACAGCACATTCCTACAGAAGCAAAGCCTCTTTTGAAGCTTACAATTCCTGACAGAAATGGATGACCCAGTGAGCAAAGTAACCACGGGCTTTTTTGTGCTTATTTACTGATCTATAATAAACATTTTCACATTTTTTCACCACTCTTTGCTTTTTGGGTAATCTGCCCCTGGCTTGCCGTGAATTGGAATGGGCTCAATGATAATGGGTGTTTTTTTGTTGTTGTTGTTAGTCATCTAGCCTGGAAATTGACAATTTGTTTGCAGATTCCTGCTCCTTACATTGAAGCCAATGATGTTACTTTTGCTGAAATTACCTTCTTCCTGCCTAGAACATGAAAAGAAAAGATTGTGACATCAGTGTATGAAGGTCTTTAGATGTCATGTCCACTGACCCCTCCTCTTGCCCTGGCAACCCACTGTCTCCATTTTAAAGATGAGCAAATGGAGGTTCAGGGAGATAAAATTACTAGACAAAAGTTTCTCTCGCCAACGGTAGATATAGGACTAAAGCATGTAGGCAAGATGATTTGAAGCCTAATGTTTTCCACACGATTAGTGGTTCTCAGCTTTGGCAACACACTGGCAACACCTGGGGATCTTTAAACATAGTGATACCCAGTCACACCAGACGAATGGATTTAGAATCTCAGAAAGTGGGGTCCAGGCATCTGAATCTTTTCAAAACTCAGCAGGTGCTCTCTGAGTCACAGAGAGGATTGAGGACCACCTCGCTGGATATGTCTTCTCTCTTGCCTTCACCTTCTGTGACTTTCTTTCCAAGGGAAACCTTTACCCTGCAGGTAAGTTATACACGATGGATCATTCTGGCTCCCCCAGTTCTTCTATTCCCTTGGTCCCATTTTTTGGAGGATGATTAGAATTTTCAGCACAGGGTGTCTGTTTACGTATTTATTTTTGCTTCTGGCTCATCGTTTTAACAATAAATTGCTTTTAATTGCCCAATTCAATAATGTGAGGGTAGCTCACATTATTTTTTCTTGATGAGCGCTGTTTATTAGACATACATGTGTACATACATCTACACACACAAGCACAATGCACATCAATGGGGCCTAAATGCTAAATAATCACATTGTATTTTCAGTGCTGAGAATTGGGTTGTTGTTGTGGTTAGGTGCCGTCACGTCGATTTTTGACTCATAATGACCCCATGCGACAGAGTAGAACTGCCCCAGAGGGTTTGCTAGGTTGTCATTTTTACCAGAGCGGATCACCAGATCTTTCTCCCGCGGAGTCTCTGGGTGGGTTTGAACCACCAACCTTTTGGTTAGCAGCCGAGTGCTTAACCATTGCGTTAATCTTTGGTTATTGATACACTTATGCCCTCCTGTCACTGCCCATCTAAGACCCTCTTTTGCCTTGTGTGTGTATGCATTTATGATGTCATAGGTGCCAAAGAGCAGATGAGTGTCATGGGAACGAGACATTGCACAACCTGCACACTCCTGTGTGTGGCTTCCCCAGCTTATCTAGTCAGTTTTCTGAATCTTGTGCCCATCATCCCCTTTAAATCATCTTGTTGTTGTTGGTAGGTGCCATCCAGTCTGTTCTGACTCATAGCGACCCTGTGTAAAATAGAACAAAACACTGCCTGGTCCTGTACCATCTTCACAATCACTGTTATACTTGAGCCCATCGTCGTGGTCTCTGTGTCAATCCATCTCACTGAGGGTCTTCCACTTTTTCCGTGACCCTCTACTTTGCCAAGCATGATGCCCTTCTCCAGGGACTGGTCTCTCCTGATAAAATGTCCAAAGTACGTGAGATGAAGTCTCGCCATCCTCGCTTCTAAGGAGCGTTCTGACTGTACTTATTCCAAGGCAGATTTGTTCGTTCTTCTGGCAGTCCGTGATATATTCAATATTCTTCCTTTTGTTATTAGTTTTATTGTATCTATGTATTTCTAAGATTAGATTGCTGGGTTGGCTATTTTTAAATTTTTAGGAAAGGAAATCATGTTGCTTGTAATCTCCCAGAAACTACTTCTGTCCGATAATATTATATTGCCAAGAGTCAGCCATCGCCTTGTGTGTAGCTGCAGTTCATTAATTCTGAGTGCTTCACAATATTCCATTGTGTGAGTACACTAGACTTTATCCATTTGGATTGTTTTCAGATTTTTCCTCCAAAAACATGAACACTTTTAGACATCGCTCCAGGTGCGCACATGTAGGAGTTTCTCTGGAGGATATACCAAGAAATGGAATTTGAATGTTGTAGGTTATATAACCATTTCACTTAATAAGATAATGACAAAGTGTTTTCCAATGTGGTCTTACCAGTTTTCTCTTCTGATAGCATTCCCGTGTATTCATATTGTCTCTAACACTTGGCAATTTCAGCTTTCTTAATTTTTGCCAATCAAATGGATATCAAAGGCATCTCATTGTGCATTTCCCTTGTATTTCCTCAAATGTTTATTGGTCATGTGTTTTCTGTGAAATGTTCATGCTTCTCTTTTTTCCATTTCTATTGTTTTGTTTTTTCCTTTCTTAAGGATTTATGGCAATTCTTTGTATATTCTTGATACTAATCCTATGTTGGGTCTATGAGTTGCAAATATATTTCCTCAATTTGTAATTTGTCTTTTCCTATATTGAATATGTATGATCACATTTTGGCATCTTCTTTTCTTCTTTTGCTGCTTCCCTCCACTGAACCATCAGCTGTCATCAAAACAATACTGACCTTTGACGTAGTCCTGTGCTATCTGCATGTATCTGCGTCTTGATTTCCATGATTTCGAGTAATTACTTGTTAAACACATGTTAGAGTCCCAATGGTGAATGGGTATTCTCAGCATATTTACTTGTACTTTAATAGGGGAACTCTGAGGCCTGGGATTGCCACTTGTCGGTGGAAGAAATATTTCTGGGCAGAAAAGCCACCATCTCTCCACCCACCACTTTGTGGGCAGCTACAATATGTTTGGGATTCATAAAATACAATTCCCCAGGAAGGTTTCATTTTTCTACAAGTAGTAAAACTCCTGCTTCTTGATAGTTACAAAGATAGGTTTCGTTGTCCTAATGCTTTCTGTGTGTGCTACTTTGCAATCAGAGTTTCCACCACTCAATGGATCCATCATTGAGCAGCACATTACGGCAAATGCGTATCCGTTTGCCTCTATTATTGTCATAATCAAAAGGCGGGGCTACATTGAAATATTTGCTTCGTGCATGTATATCTGTTATCCGAAGAGCCCTTTAACCTAAATGGTGTGCTTTCTGTAATGTCTTTGGTTAATGAATGGGTCTGTGAGGGCCTCAGAGCAGTGCAATGTGGGAAGAATGCTATAATTTCTTTTTAACATGCAGGAATTCTGAATACGAGAAAATGCATGCCAAATTTTATTGCTTCTAAATCTGAATAATTGTATTTCTGGGCTGTGCATCTGGGTAGATAATAAAGCCACAAAACAATTTAATGAAACATATAAAAAATAAAATGACATTACTAAATATTATAATATGAAGAAACTATTTTTTGCATATTGTCACCTAATCTTTCAACCATATAGCAACAAATAATGCAACCATAATTGAAAGTTTTATTATCCATCTGAGTAAATTGAGCTCAAATTTACCTTGTTCTCGTTAGTTGGTGGGCAAGCCTATTGGGGTTACTGACAGGATTTCATTTTCATGGTTGATCATTTTTTTTCTCCCTTTCTGTGAAATCTAAAGTGGCCAATAAATAGCCCTGCTGCGTAATCGATCTGAACCCAGCTCTTCAGAAAGCCACTCCTCGGCCCTGTGACCCGTGCTGGCAGCCAGCCCGGTGTCTGCCTCGCTTCAGAAACAGGCTCCAAGTGCCCACCATGAGCCTTCCTGGTCCTAAAGCCCTACAAACACACCAAGGAGTCTATATCTTTATTCTGCTTGTCTCAGTGTGCTGTATTTCTAGAGTGTACTCCGCATTCCACTCTCCATTTGCGATGAGAAGAATTCAACTGGATTTCTGGAGAGGAGATTGGGAATACATTGAAGGGTGTTGGCCTACCAGAAAGATGGGTCATTCCACTCTTTAAAATGCCCACACACCACCTCCTTGGCTGTGTGGTGGGGTGGAGGCTGAACTATAGGAAGAAACTCATGGGCATTTCTGAGACCGAGACCCTCCTCACTGCTAGAACCTAGAACTGTGTGTTCTCTGGGCAGGCAGTGGTGCCTGGGAGATGCCACACCCCAGGAAAAGAGGGCACATCTCTCTGAGGCATCTGAAGGGTTGTGGGAAAAGTTCTACTGATTTCAGTAGTAATTTTAAATTACATTTATTATAAGCCCACCTTTTTCCTCGAGTCTCTGGGGAATCAGACTACCTTTTTGTTTCCTTGCTTCCAAGTCCACTCAAATGGGCTTCCAGTCCACCTTCAGCTGTAATGGAGCTGAGCTTTTGTTCTCCTCTTGTCTGATTCCTGTGTCTGTCCCTCAATGGACTGTGAGGGGACAGGAGAGAAAGGCTGTTCCTGACGTGCCTAATACTGTATTAGAGAAGACCACACCCAAAACCAAACCCATTGTCATCGAGTAGATTCTGACTCCTAGGGACCCGATAGGACAGAGTAGAACTACACCATAGGGTTTCCAAGGTCGTGATCTTTACAGAAGCAGACTGCCACATCTTTCTCCCATGAAGCGGCTGGTGGGTTCAAACTGCTGATCTTTCGGTTAGCAGCCGAGCGCTTAACCACTGCACCGTGAGACCTCCTTGTTAGGGAAGACAATAAACCCAAATATAAGTTTAGAAGGAAAACTGAACAGCAGCTTAATTCTTTTGGAAACATTTTAACAGGTATTTTCTAAACTAATCCTCTCTGATTCCTCAAGGGGCTTTTTCTTATCTCTCAAGCCCCTGCTCTTTCCCTTTCCCCCCAGTTTTTCTCCTGCTGTTGATTTCTGCCCTCTTTGGAGCTCTTCTTTGTAGTTCAATCAAGTTCACTGACTCCAGTCCTCAGGGTCAAAGAGCTGAATTCCTTTGGGGGTGGTGCTTAGAAGGCCCTTCTGATCTGGCCCTGGTTTATCTCTATGGCCTCTGGAGAACCTAGACATGCTTTGCTTACCTCAGGGCCTGTGACTTCACCCTTTGTCTGAATGCCCATATCTCCTGACTCCTTCCTTTGGCCTACTCTGTGGGTCGTAAAGCCTTTTTTTGACCTGGTATCACTGGGTTAGGAGCCTGGCATAAATGGCTCCAGGAGACCCTGTGCTTAATCCCAAGACATTTACACACAGCGTTTTCGTTGCCTATTTTTGTCTGTCTTTCTGGCTAGACCAAGGCCTCTGCCTACAGAGAAATTTGGCTCGCTGCTCACTATCCTCAGTTCCCAGCACAATTATGGGCGTAGAGAAGGTGCTCAGGAAGGACTTGGTGATGTGCAGCTTTGGAGAGGAAGTGTTCCATTCCCTGAGGGAAAGGAGGCAGCAGGAACTAGAAATCAAGGGAACTTTGGAGGGGTTGGAGTCCCTGGGTGGTGCAGATGGTTAACGTGCTTGGCTGCCAGCAGAAAGGTTGGTAGTTCAAGTACATGTAGAGGCACCTCAGAAAAAAGGCCTGGTGATCTGCTTCCGAAAGGTCACAGCCATGAAAACCCTCTAGAGTACAGTTCTGCTCTGAAATACATGGTGTTGCCATGAGTTGGAATTGACTTGGTGGCAACTGGAACTGGAGCCTGGCTCCAGAGCTCAGTTGACTTTGTCTAGATAAATCTGAAACGATTGACCAGAGCAGGTAGGCAGTGAGGAGCAGTTTCAGTGGCAAGAGAGAGAGCCTGAAGTGGAATATTCTCAGACTTTCACATGTTTCCTGCTCAGGAGATCTTCTTGGTGTTTCCTTTTCACCTCTCAGGAAGTAGGGCTAATATTCACCCAGCCATTTTCTAAGTAGATAAGCCTTAATGAGATAACCCACGTGGGAATTTCTAGGTGATGTGTAGTGCACAAAGGCAGAGCCTTTCTGTACCAGCAAGTGGTAAAAAATAAAGGGCATTTCAAAGAATATTATCATACAACTTGATTTTGCATAGAGAATTCAGACAGACTGCTTTTGCAGACTTAAATAATCCCAGGATGAAAGGTACTATATAAATGCAAAGTATTATTATTATTATCCAGTGGTAGAAAAGAAGGGCATTTCAAAGAATGTTTCAGTACAATACAATTTTATTTCGCACAGAGAGTTCAAGGGAAAAAGCTTTATTTTATAGACTTAAATAATATCGTTATACAGCTACAGTAAAATAAATAATACAGATATGGTGTTAAAATAAATAATACAGTTAGGAGACTTAAATAAATAATGGTGGAGAGAGAAGAGAAATTAAGAGTCCTGGGAGAAGAGGGAGTGGGAAGACGCAATTTTAAATTATAAGTGGTAGAGAATTGAGGTCTAAAGAGTCCTAAAATATTTAGTATGTGTCTACATTGACCCCCCAAAATAGCACAGGACAGTTCACAACTAGGGGACTGGTCTGACAGTATTTTTACATCCTAGAAATAGAGCTTCTCCATTGTTTCAATGACTCTGAAGACAGTATCAAAACATTTAGTTGAAAAATTAAAAATTTGTCATTTTATGGTGTTTACACAAAACAGTGCCCCTTTCTGTCTCCTGTAATCCTTGTTCCTTAAGCTGCCCCTCTGTTCCTTTGTCCTATTATGGAAAAGCTTACCTCATTTTCTTAAAAATTCAGAGCTACCCCCTTTAATAAAGCCCACCCCTCTCTGTAGGAGCTCTCCTCCTATGTACATAGGTCGCCATGAGTCAAAACCAACTTGACAGCAACTGGTTAGAGTGCCTCATGTGGTCCATCACCAGTCCAAAGGCTGGCAAACCGGGCCGTCCCTGTGCTTGAGGCCCTGGAACAACGGAGAGATGAGTCTTGTTCAGGAATGCCAATTCTCTGCTGGGAACTCTTGCCAGGGTGTGACTTCCTCATTCTCCAGCCAGTTGGGCGTCTTAATGCCAAAGTGCCATTGTGTTTGCAAAGGACAACATAAGGGATGCTTCATTTTTCAGAAGTCACAGTGGAGTCCCCTGCTTACCATGGCTCTGTCCTCTACCTGTCCATCAAAGCCCAACTTTAGGTCACAGCCTCCTTTACCCTAACTTTGGTCCCCTGCAGCCTGGCTCCTGAAGCACGTTTAGGTTGAAGTGCTCATTGTCATTTATAGATATTTTATTTTGACTAGGCTATTTCACTAGGTAGGTCTTACTCAGAAAACCACCACTATCACCAGTTGCCATTGAGTGAATGCGGACTCAGGGTGACCCTATGTGTCTCAGATTAGAACTGTGATCCATTGGGTTTTCAATGGCTGCTTTTTCAGAGGTAGATCATTAGCCTTTTCTTCTGAGGCAACTCTGGGTGGACTCAAACCTTCAACCTTTCAGTTGAGCATGTTAACCCTCTGAACCATCCAGGGGCTCCAGAAACTAGTAGACAGTGAATGCCTATCTTCTCCTGCCTCTTCCAGATCACCGAGCCCAGGTCCAGGCATATGGTAGTCATCCAGTGGAGAATTATGGATTTGAAGAAGGGTAGGAAGCTGTGGCTAGAAGAGGGACTGGGGAGAGGTAGGGATTGCAGCTTGGTGAAGCCCCATCCCTAGGCCTCCTGCATCCCGTCCAACAGATGCTGTGGCACTCTTGAGTTTCCTTGTCCGTGCTTGAGATTAGCTATCTTTTTGGACAACCTCAAGGAGAGGGAGTAAGGAAAAGCCCCAGGGGGCTTTTTTCCTGGAAACAAGGAGATCACGATTTAGATGTGAAGTTATGTAACTTTGAGGGGAAAGAAAAAATAAACAAAATAGAAAGGCAAGGAAAATATAAATAAAAAAGAGTGCAAAGTTTTATTGTCAACCGCTGCTGTCACCTCCTGGAACTACAGTCGTATCTAAGAAATATGTGACATACTAATAGGAAGTAATTTACCCAAGGATGTTTTTGTGCCTTGAATTGCTTTCCCTGCTTGGCTGCGGGAACTTTGCGAGTGTGTATGCATGAGAGCCAGCGCGGTGCTTCAGAAACTTCCCAATTTGTGCACAATGTGACTTTTATAAGGCCATTAAACTCATCTCGGGGAAAGTGTGCTGGAAAACAATGATACATGGGATCTCAAGGAGGCTGTGAAGGCAGACAGAGATGGCAAAATTATGACTAAACCCTCTTGGCTAAAGTGACTTTGAGGTGGCTGCTGTTCCTTTACACACCCACCGCCCACCCAAGGTTTCTTCCCCTTCCTATGTTCCAGGTGAGTGGTGCAGCCTCCACCCTGTGGTTCTGCCGGGGGCTGGGTGGGCTTGTACCTGCATTATCTTTGATCCAGCAAACGCTGTCATTTTTAACCCTGTGGTTAAGTGAGCATGGGGTCCCTGGGTGGTGCAAACAGTTAAGGCACTCGGCAACTAACTGAAAGCTTGGAGGTTTGAATCCACCCAGTGGCACCTCAGAAGAAAGGCCTAGTGATCTATTTCCAAAAACCCAGCCATTAAAAACCCTATAGGGCACAGTTCTACTCTGACACTCGTGGGGTCACCATGAGTTGGAGTTGACAGCAACTGGCATTGGTAAGTGATCACTCTGGGTCCTGAGGTTGGAACCAGGCACATGGGACCTGTCCCCAGGGCTTGGGTCTGAGGCCTGAAACAACCACAGAGTCGTGGTGGCCTGGTGTTGAAGCTCTGTAGCCACCTGATCAAGCCCCTCACAGACAGAGAGCACAGACAGGGAAAGTCAGGCATTTCACCAGCCAGAGGACCTGAGTCCTTGGGGGAAAAAGGACCAGAGAGGCAAGGGCCCAAGGGGAAGAAAGACAGAAGGAAAGAGGAAGGAGAGTACAAGGGAAAGAGGAATAAAGAGAGAGAGAAAGGGCAGAACATTGGGCAAGGTTATGCAGTTGGTGAGAGAGTGGAAAGAAAGCAAGAAGGAGTGTGGTAGAGGGAGAAAAAGGAGGATAAGGAGGAGGAAGACGAGGAAAAGCTTCAGGAGACTGCCCTGCTTTTGTTTTTCTCTTTAAATGTCTTCATGTGCTTGTTCTATAACCATGGGTGGGGCCATGATCAAAACATAGAAACTGTGAAATAATTAATAGCACCAAAGACAAGAGAACCGATTTCCAGAGCTGATGTTGCCCCTGGGGAGAGCAGGAAGCCATCTTGAGTGCCTCAGCAAATTCCTCCCGCCTTTATATACTGCCCTCTTACTCCTGTCATAACGCTTGAAATCCCCTATTGTCCTAGGCTCCTTCTTTAGGATGCAGTCCGGCCTAGGACAGGGGACAATGCAGTCTTTAGAGCCCCAGTGGTAAGATGGTCTCACTGAGCTGGGCGGCAAGAGGGCCTTGAGCGTTGTGCTGGAGTTGGGTGGGGATTATCGGAGGTAAGCAGCCATGATTCAGAGATGGGTTGTGGGGGTGGCAGGGGACAGGGTGAGGGCATGACTCTCCAGCCTCATTGCTTGACCAGGGATGGAGGGTCTGGGTGCAGAGACACCAGGAAGAGGACTTGAAGGTGCTCACTGGGTAGGGGTGGCTGGGTGTAGCCAGGGGGAGGGAAGGGGGCTGGCAGCCTTTAATTTATACTCTGGCCTGTATATCTCTCCCTGTGTCCTAGCTTGGGAAAAAAAGAAATGAGCCCTTTATCAACTTTTAATAAATTGAAATGACAAATAATCCATTTAATAAATTATTAACTGAGAAAATTACTGAAAACTGAAATATCAAACAATCGTGAGCAAATGCTCGAAGCGGCGTGTTTATTAATAACTGAGTCCTACTGCAGGAGAATGCTGATGCCGTGGGTCGGCCATGGCCACGGTCCCTGACACCCCCGTGCCCCCTCCCCTTGTGCCAAGAGGGGACCTCAGGGCTGGGGCATCTGCAAGGGGCTCTTGGGTGCCGGTGTGGGGACAAAGGCAAAGGGAGTTGTCCCTTTAGCCCTTGGAGCCGGCAGCTCTATGGCTCACAGGTGGCTCTGGGGCTGGTGGTCCCTGGATGTGGCTCTTTGATGGGCATCAGGATGAAGTCCCCAGATTCCTCCCTCCTGGTGCTGGAAGGGGGCCAGGAACAATTCCATCTGCAGCAATTAGTTCTTTAAATTAAGAGCCACATCTCCAGAAGAAATTACGAGTGTGCATATGTATGTGTGTGTGTGTGCGTATGAAATTATGTCTACATAAAGGGTGATGGCAACCCTAAGTCGGTCTGGAGGGGTAGCCAGCTAAGGCGGCTGTCATGTAGCAGGCCCTCACAGGCCTGCAATGTTCCATGACAGGAGAAAACCTGGGGTGAGGGCCCATCAGTACGGTGTGGAGAGGGGGCTCCAGCTATGATTCCAGGAGCCACTTCACAAGGTACCTGCTGTTGGACTCCTTTGATGCCCCTGAAAGGCAGTTAAACCAGTTGCTTTCCACCCGATTCCGACCCATGGTGATCCCATGTGTGCAGAGTAGAACTGCACTCCATAGGGTTTTCAAGGCTGTGACCTTTTGGAAGCAGATCGCCAGGCCTTTCTTTCAAGGTGCCTTTGGGTGGTTTCGAGCCCTCAACCTTTTGGTTAGTACTGGAGTGCTTAATGGTTTGCACCATCTGAGGCGGGGAAGCAGTTGGAGGTCATCGAATCCAGGGCTCATTTACACTGAGGAGGTGGATGTTCAGTGAGGGAAATTCTCGAGGCTTATGATAGCGCCATGGCTGCTGACCAGACATCTGGGTTCCAATCAGACCCCCTTTCCCTGTGGCTGCAGCTCTTTAGGCTGGCCCTGAGCTCTGCTTTTCCCTGAAGCCTGGCTCTCACCCTAGAGTCTCCTCTGTCCCTTTGCGTGACTCCTGCTTTTCACAAGTAGTCGCAAACACATCTTTCCAGGTGACTGAAGTAGGCAGGCAGTGGCTGTCCAGTTCTTTTCTAGGCAGGGCCTTTTCTGTTTTGGCCGTGGTGGCGCAGTGGTTAAGAGCTTGGCTGCTAACCAAAAGGATGGCAGTTCGAATCCACTAGTCACTCCTTGGAAACCCTATGAACAGTTTTACTCTGTCCTTTAGGGTTGCTGTGAGTTGGAATCAACTCCACGGCAACAGGTTTGGTTTGGTTTATGGCAAAAGAGAACCCACATCACTTCCTCCTGAGGTGCTTGCTTTCTCTAGAAGCCTAACAAAGCCAGGTGGCCTGCCCCCTCCCCCCACCCCCACCGTCCCTAGGCTGCCTGTAACCAGGAAACACTCTTCTCCATTACAGCCCTGCTGGGGGCGTTGGGCTGGTCAGGTGACCTCCCTGTGTCCTAGTTCCTTTATCTATAAAATGGGGATAATAATAAACAGGATAATTTGATGACTGGGATTGAAGCAGTCCCATTATATAAATACAATGCAGCAGTTTGGATGACAGGCTGTAGGCTCGAAGATGGTGCTGCAATGGGTATTTTTAGGAAGGAGGGGAGGGGGAGGGATGGGTGGCTTATAAATGTTTGTTGCATTAAAAAATGTGCTAGTTTGAATTGTGCAGAACAGAGTACCATTTGTTTCAGAAAAATGCTGTGGAAATGAATTAGTTTACATTGAATATGTGATGGTTCAGAGAGAGGGATATTAACCCAATTTGCATTTCTTTGAACTGAAATAAATTATTGCCCTGTTTGCATTAGTTGGGTCAACTGGATGTGATTGGAGCAGACCCACGGTAGGGAAGGCTGGGCCCTGGACTCGGGTGGTTTACAATAGGGCTGGTGTGTGGAGACCAGCAAGCCACTTCCAAATCAGGCTGATTAACCTTTTGGAAGTATGTGGACCCCTGTCAGGGTCTGTTGAAAGCAGCACACGCACACACACCCCTACAACTGTGGATGGGTCTCAGCTGACTCTCCGAGTCTTCCAGCCTGTCATGGACCTGGGGTAACAGTTTTCTGCCCCAAAGAGAGCAGGTGACTGTTGCCCAGATCGTAGCATAGACTGGTCAGAGCCCAATTTCTGAGGCTCCACTCGTCTGTGGAAACTAAACAGGACTTTATTTGTGAACACAGGACAACCAAGGAGAAGTTCCTATATGTGCCATGAGCTGGGGGCTTTGAACATTTCAAGCCTATGTAAGACACAGTCCCAGCTATGAGGGGTTGGCTGTGTCACCTGTAAGCCACGATCCCTTCCTCCTCATTTCTCCATGCCACTGTGGAAATTGCATGCTGAGCCAAATGAAGAGTGCTCCCCAAGGGCGAGGGGTGCCGGTGTCTGTGCTCCTCCAATCCCTGGATCCTGTGGGGAAAGAGCAGCATCAGCCCAGAGCCAGCCAGTCAGACAGCCAGGAGATCAGTGGTGACGCAAGCTTGTTTGATGCCCGATAAACAGGACAGTGGTCAGTGCAGGGTAATTGTGGACTTTGGCAGCGTGTGTGGACAGCAGATGACGATTGCAGATAGACACTGAAGACAAAAGCAAATCAAGAAGAAATGGAAGCTGCAAGTGGTCAGAGACATGTGCCTGGACTTTGCTGTTAGCCTGTTGGACCAAGACAGCTTAAGTCCCTACACTGCCCCCAAGTCTCTATTAGTGTGTGCATTGGTGGGGTGGGGTGGGAGGGAGCACGGGATGGGGAGAATGGAGGAAATGTTCTTTCCTGTCACCATGTGACCAAAACCTACATTGCTGTCGAGTTTATTCCAACTCATAGTGACCCTATAGGGTTTCTAAAGCTATAAATCTTTACAGAAGCAGACTGCCACATCTTTCTTCCTCAGAGCAGCTGGTGGGTTTGACCCACCGACCTTTGGGTTAGCAGCCGATCGCTTTAATCACTCTACCACCAAGGCTCCTTTCTCACCATATAGAAGGCAGTAAAACTTTACCCAACTAGCAGCCAGTGGCCATGAGTCAGAATCAACTTGATGACAACAGGATTTTTTTTGGTTTTGGCCCATCTGAACTCATCTTTGTGGGAAAGAGGCAGCCACAGGAAAACTAACCGGTAAGCAGAGACTTAATATTATTTATATTTTATGTACTTTAGATGAAGGTTTGTAGAGCAAACTAGTTTCTCATTAAACAATACACATATTGTTTTGTGACATTGATTGCCAACCCCATGACATGTGATACTCTCCGGTTCTTGACCTTGGGTTCTCCATTACCAGCTTTCCTGTCCCCTCCTGCCTTCATGTCCTTGCCCCTGGGCTGGTGTGCCCCTTTAGTCTCATTTTGTTTTGTGGGCCTGTCTAATCTTTGGCTGAAGGGTGAACCTCAGGAGTGACTTCATTACTGAGCTATAAGGGTGCCTGGGGGCCATACTCTCGGGTTTCTCCAGTCTCTGTCAGACCAGTAAGTCTGGTCTTTTTTTGAGTTAGAATTCTGTTCTACATTTTTCTCCAGCTCTGTCTAGGACCCTCTATTGTGATCCCTGTCACAGCCGTTGGTGGTGGTAGCTGGACTCAGTCTGGTGGAGGCTGCGGTAGTTGTGGTCCGTTAGTCCTTTGAACTAATCTTTCCTTTGTGTCTGGTTTTCTTCTTTCTCCCTTGCTCCAGATGAGGTGAGACCAGTGGACTATCTTAGATGGCTACACACAAGTTTTTCAGATCCCAGATGCTACTCACAAAAGTAGAATGTAGAACATTTTCTTTATAAACTATGTTATGCCAATCAAGCTAGATGTTCCTGAGACCGTGGTCCCCACAGCACTCAGTCCAGAAATTTAGTCCTCAGGGAGTTTGGATGTGTCTATGGAGCTTCTATGACCTTGCCTTGGACAAGTTGTGCTGGCTTCCCCAGTATTGTGTACTGTCTTACCATTCATCAAAGTTACTACTCATCTGTTGTCTATTTATTGTGTTTTCCTCTCCCCCTCCCCTCCCTCGTAACCATCAAAGCTTGTTTCTTTTTATGTGTAAAACTTTTCATGAGTTTTTATAGTAGTGGTCGCAGAGACTTAATTTTAAAAATAACCTTGGGGGCCAGTCCTTCGCATATCACTTCTCTGCTTAAAACCCATTGTCATGGATTGAATTATGTCCCCCACAAAAAATGTGTGTATCAGCGTGGCTGGGCCATGATTCCCAGTAGTGTGTGGTTGTCCTCCATTATGTGATTGTAATTTTATGTTAAAGAGGATTAGGGTGGGATTGTAACACCCTTACAAAATTCACATCCCTGATACAATATAAAGGGAGTTTCCCTGGGGTGTGGCCTATACCACCTTTTATCTTACAAGAGGTAAAAGGTAAGGGAAGCAAGCAGAGAGTAGGGAACCTCATACAACCAAGAAAGCAGTGCCAGAAACAGAGCTCGTCCTTTGGACCCGGAGTCCCTGTGCAGAGAAGCTCCTCATCCAGGGGAATATTGATGAGAAGGCCGACAGAGAGAGAAAGCCTTCCCCTGGAACTGACACCCTGAATTCGGATTTTTTTTTAATATAATTTTTATTGTGCTTTAAGTGAAAGTTTACGAATCAAGTCAGTCTCTCACACAAAAACCCATATACGACTTGCTACACACTCCCAATTACTCTCCCCCTCATGAGACAGCCCGCTCTCTCCCTCCACTCTCTCTTTTCGTGTCCACTTCACCAGCTTCTAACCCCCTCCACCCTCTCATTTCCCCTCCAGGCAGGAGATGCCAACATAGTCCCAAGTGTCCACCTGATCCAAGAAGATCACTCCTCACCAGCATCCTTCTCCAACCCATTGTCCAGTCCAATCCATGTCTAAAGAGTTGGCTTCGGAAATGGTTCCTGTCCTGGGCCAACAGAAGGTCTAGGGGCCATGAGCACTGGGGTCCTTCCAGTCTCAGTCAGACCATTAAGTCTGGTCTTATGAGAATTTGGGGTCTGCATCCCACTGCTCTCTTGCTCCCTCGGGGGTTCTCTGCTGTGTTCCCTGTCAGGGCAGTCATCGGTTGTGTCCGGGAACCATCTAGTTCTTCTGGTCTCAGGATGATGTAGTCTCTGGTTCATGTGGCCCTTTCTGTCTCTTGGGCTCATAATCACCTTTTGTCCTTGGTGTTCTTCATTCTCCTTTGATCCAGGTGGGTTGAGACCAATTAATGCATCTTAGATGGCTGCTTGCTAGCGTTTAAGACCCCAGACACCACTCTTCAAAGTGGGATGCAGAATGTTTTCTTAATAGATTTTATGATGCCAATTGGCTTAGATGTCCCCTGAAACCATGGTCCCCAGAACCCTGCCCCTGCTACGCTGGCGTTCGAAGCTTTCAGTTTATTCAGGAAACTTCTTTGCTTTTGGTTTAGTCCAATTGTGCTGACCTCCCCTGTATTGTGTGCTGTCTTTCCCTTCACCTACAGTAGTTCTTATCTACTATCTAATTAGTGGATGCCCTTCTCCCACCCTTTCTCCCTCCCCCCCTCGTAACCACAAAAGGATGTTTTCCTCTCAGTTTAAACTGTTTCTCAAGTTCTTATAATAATGGTCTTATACAATATTTGTCCTTTTGCAGCTGACTAATTTCACTCAGCATAATGCCTTCTAGGTTCCTCCATGTTATGAATCTGTTTCACAGATTCCTCACTGTTCTTTACTGATGCATAGTATTCCGTTGTGTGAATATACCATAATTTATTTATACATTCATCCATTGATGGGCACCTTGGTTGCTCCCATCTTTTTGCTATTGTAAACAGTGCTACAGTAAACATGGTGTGCATATATCTGTTCGTTTAAAGGCTCTTATTTCTCTAGGATATATTCCAAGGAGTGGGATTGCTGGATCGAATGGTAGTTCTATTTCTAGCTTTTTAAGGAAGCGCCAAATCGATTTCCAAAGTGGTTGTACCATTTGACGTTCCCACCAGCAGTGTAGAAGTGTTCCAATCTCTCCACAGCCTCTCCAACATTTATTCTTTTGTGTTTTTTGGATTAATGCCAGCCTTGTTGGAGTGAAATGAAATCTCATTGTAGTTTTGATCTGCATTTCTCTAATGGCTAACGATCGTGAACATTTCCTCATATATCTGTTAGCTACCTGAATGTCTTCTTTAGTGAAGTGTCTATTCATATCTTTTGCCCGTTTTTTAATTGGGTTATTTGTCTTTTTGCAGTTGAGTTTTTGCAGTATCATGTAGATTTTAGAGATCAGGCACTGACCAGAAATGTCATAGCTAAAAACTTTTTCCCAGTCTGTAGGTAGTCTTTTACCCTTTTGGTGAAGTCTTTGGATGAACATAGCTGTTTGATTTTTAGGAGCTCCCAGTTATCTAGTTTTTCTTCTACATTCTTCATTATGTTTTGTATACTGTTTATGCCATGTATTAGGGCTCCTAACGTTGTCCCTATTTTTTCTTCCATGATCTTTATCGTTTTAGATTTTATATTTAGGTCTTTGATCCATTTTAAGTTAGTTTTTGTGCATGGAGTGAGGTATGGGTCTTGTTTCATTTTTTTTGCAGATGGATATCCAGTTATGCCAGCACCATTTTTTTAAAAGACTGTCTTTTCCCCGTTTAACTGCTTTGGGGCCTTTGTCAAATATCAACTGCTCATACGTGGGTGGATTTATGTCTGGATTCTCAATTCTGTTCCATTGGTCCATGTATCTGTTGTTGTACCAGTACCAGGCTGTTTTGACTACTGTGGCGTTATAATAGGTTCTAAAATCAGGTAAAGTAAGGCCTCCCACTTTGTTCTTCTTTTTCAATAATGCCTTATTTATCCAGGACCTCTTTCCCTTCCATGTGAAGTTGGTGATTTGTTTCTCCATCTCATTAAAGAATGTCGTTGGGATTCGGATCGCAATTGCATTAAATGTATAGATCGCTTTTGGTAGAATAGACATTTTTATAATGTTAAATCTTCCTATCCACGAGCAAGGTATGTTCTTCCACTTATGTAAGTCTCTTTCGGTTTCTTGCAGAAGTGTACTGTAGTTTTCTTTGTATAAGTCTTTTACATCTCTGGTAAGATTTAGTCCTAAGTATTTTATCTTCTTGGGGGCTACTGTAAATGGTGTTGATTTAGTGATTTCCATTTTTTTTTCTTTGATGTTCTTTTTGTTGGTGTAGAGGAATCCAGTTGATTTTTGTATGTTTCTCTTGTATCATCCCGATACTCTGCTGAACTCTTCTATTAGTTTCAGTAGTTTTCTGGAGGATTCCTTAGGGTTTTCTGTGTATAAGATCATGTCATGTGCAAATAGAGATATTTTTACTTCTTCCTTGCCAATCTGGGTGCCCTTTTTTTCTTTATCTAGCCTAATTGCTCTGGCTAGGACTTCCAGCACAATATTGAATAAGAGTGGTGATAAAGGGCGTCCTTGTCTGGTTCCCGATCTCAATGGGAATGTTTTCAGGCCCTCTCCATTTAGGGTGACATTGGCTGTTGGCTTTGTATAAATGACCTTTCTTATGTTGAGGAATTTTCCTTCTATTCCTATTTTGCTGAGATTTTTTATCATGAACGAGTGTTGAACTTTGTCAAATGCCTTTTCTGCATCAATTGATAAAATCATGTGATTCTTGTCTTTTGTTTTATTTATGTGGTGGATTACATTAATTGTTTTTCTAATGTTGAACCATCCCTGCGTACCTGGTATGAATCCCACTTGGTCACGGTGAATTATTTTTTGGATATGTTGTTGAATTCTATTGGCTAGAATTTTGTTGAGGATTTTTGCATCTACATTCATGAGGGATATAGGTCTATAATTTTCTTTTGTTGTGGCGTCTTTACCTGGTTTTGGTATCAGGGATATGGTGGCTTCATAGAATGAGTTTGGGAGTATTCCGTTCTTTTCTATACTCTGAAATACCTTTAGTAGTAATGGTGTTAACTCTTCTCTGAAAGTTTGGTAGAACTCTGCAGTGAAGCCATCCGGACCAGGGCTTTTTTTTTGTTGGGAGTTTTTTGATTACCTTTTCAATCTCTTCTTTTGTTATGGGTCTATTTAGTTGTCCTACCTCTGTTTGTGTTAGTTTAGGTAGGTACTATGTTTCTAGGGATTCATGCATTTCTTCTAGGTTTTCAAATTTGTTTGAGTGTAGTTTTTCATAGTAATCTGATATGATTCTTTTAATTTCATTTGGGTTTGTTGTAGTATTGCCCCTCTCATTTCTTATTTGGGTTCTTTGCTTCCTCTCTTGTTTTTCTTTTGTCAATTTGGCCAGTGGTTTATCAATTTTGTTTATGTTTTCAAAAAAACAGCTTTTGGTCTCGTTAATTCTTTCCATTGTTTTTCTGTTTTCTATTTAGTTCAGCTCTAATTTTTATTATTTGTTTTCTTCTGGTGCCTGTGGGGTTTTTTTGTTGCTTTCTTTCTATTTGCTCAAGTTGTAGGGATAATTCTTTGATTTTGGCCCTTTCTTCTTTTTGGATGTGTGGATTTATTGATATAAATTGGCCTCTGAGCACCGCTTTTGCTGTGTCCCAAAGGTTCTGATAGGAAGGGTTTTCATTCTCATTGGATTCTCTGAATTTCTTTATTCCATCCTTAATGTCTTCTATAATCCAGTCTTTTTTAAGCAGGGTATTGTTCAGTTTCCAAATGTTTGGTTTCTTTTCCCGTTCTTGATTTCCACTTTTATGGCCTTATGGTCAGAGAAGATGCTTTGTAATATTTCAATGTTTTGGATTCTGCTAAGGCTTGCTTTATGACTTAATATGTGGTGTATTCTAGAGAATGTTCCGTGTGCACTAAAAAAGAAAGTATACTTGGTTGCTGCTGGATGGAGTGTTCCGCATATGTCTATGAGGTCAAGTTGGTTCATGGTGGCATTTAGATCTTCGTTGTCTTTATTGAGCTTCTTTCTGGGTGTCTTGTCCTTCACTGAAAGTGGTGTGTTGAAGTCTACTATTATGGTGGAGCTGACTATCTCACTTTTCAATGCTGATAGAGTTTGTTTTATGTATCTTGCAGCCCTGTCATCGGGTGCATAAATATTTAATATGGTTATATGTTCTTGATGTATTGTGCCTTTAATCATTATATAGTGTCCTTCCTTATCCTTTTTGATGGATTGAACTTTAAAGTTTATTTTGTCAGAAATTAATATTGCCACTCCTGCTCTTTTTTGATTGTTGTTTGCTTGATATATTTGTTTCCATCCTTTGAGTTTTAGTTTGTTTGTGTCTCTAAGGTATGTCTCTTGTAGGCAGCATATAGACGGTTCTTGTTTTTTAATCCATTCTGCCACTCTCTGTCTCTTTATTGGTGCATTTAGTCCATTTACATTCAGGGTATTTATGGATAGGTATGAATTTAGTGCTATCATTTTGATGCCTTTTTTTGTGTGTTGACAGTTTCTTTTTCCCACTTGATTTTATGTGCTGAGTTGATTTTCTTTATATATTGTCCTTTCCTCATGTTTGTTGTTGTTGATTTTGTTTCTGCTGAGTCTCTATTTTTCCCTTGTATTCTATTTTGATGAGTAGGATAGTTTGTCTCCTTTGTGGTTACCTCATTTTTTACCCCATTTTTCTGAATTTAAAACTAACTTTTATTTCTTTGTATTGCCATATCTTCCTCTCCATATGGAAGGTGCATGATTACATTTCTTAGTCCCTCTTTATTATTTTAATGTTGTCTTCTTTTATATAATAATATTGCTGTTATCCTGTTTTGGGCTTTTTTTTTTTTAATCTTTATAATCTTGCTTTGTTTTTTTGGATTTCCCTGACTGGGTTGACTTCTGGTTGCTCTGCCCAGTGTTCTAGCCTTGGGTTGATACCTGATATTATTGATTTTCTAACCAAAGAACTCCCTTCAGTATTTCTTGTAGTTTTGGTTTGGTTTTTACGAATTCCCTAAAGTTTTGTTTATCTGGAAATGTCTTAATTTCACCTTCATATTTAAGAGACAGTTTTGCTGGATATATGATTCTTGGCAGGCAATTTTTTTCCTTCAATTTTTTAAATGTGTCATCCCATTGCCTTCTTGCCTGCATGGTTTCTGCCGAGTAGTCCGAGCTTATTCCTATTGGTTCTCCTTGGTAGGTGACTTTTCATTTATCCCTTGCTACTCTTATAATTGTCTCTTTATCTTTGGTTTTGGCAAGTTTGATTATAATATGTCTTGGTGACTTTCTTTTAACTTCTAACTTTTTTTTTTATGTGGAGTTCGATGAGCATCTTGGATAGATATCTTCTCATCTTTCACAATATCAGGGAGGTTTTCTGCCAACAAATCTTCAACAATTTTCCCTTATCCCCGCTGTTCTGATACTCCAATCACCTGTAGATTATTTCTCTTGAAAGAGTCCCACATGATTCTTAGGGTTTCTTCATTTTTTTTAATTCTTTTATCTGATTTCTCGTCAGATAAATTAGTGCCAAGTGATTTATCTTCAAGTTCAGAAATTCTAGCTTCTACTTGCTCAATTCTGCACCTCTGACTTTCTGTTGAGTTGCCTAATTCTGTAATTTTATTGTTAATCTTCCAAATTTTTGATTGCTGTCTGTGTATGGATTTTTCCAGCTTTTTATACTTTTCCTTATGTTCCTGAATAATCTTTCTGATTTCTTCAGTTGCTTTATCTGTGGGTTCCTTGGCTTGTTCTGTGTATTGCCTCATTTCCTTCCTGATGTCTTGAAGGGTTCTGTATATTAAACTTTCGTATTCTGCATCTGATAATTCCAGGAATGCACTTTCATCTAGAAGATCCCTGGATTCTTTGTTTGAGAGCCTGTTGAGGTGATCATGGTCTGTTTCTTTATGTGACTTGATATTGACTGTCGTCCGAGCCATCTATAAATTATTGTATTAGTTTATGTTTGCTTACTGTGTTGTAGCTGCTTGCTTTGTTTTGTTTTGGTATACCCCTATGAGTTGCTTGAGTGAGCTAGCTTGATTATTTTTGCCTTTGAATCTCTGGTGTCTTGTCCCTAGCTGGCTAAAGCTGTTATCAGGTATATCAGTCTAGGATTCCATTCAGTTTTCTCATATGAATTCAGCTCAGGTTTCCAGGTAGCTGATCATCAAGTGTGTGGTACAGGCTCTGTCCTACAGTCTTAGAGGGGAAGGGGTGATTGGTGTATATACTAGTATCTGATTGCAGTAGAGGGTCACGCTCTGAACAAGTCAGGGGGCTGAGAACCAACCCCCAAGTGTCTCTGAGGAAAACACATCTGTATTCCCTAGAGCGTGCTGGTGGGTGGGTTCTGCAGAGGGACCACGGGCACCCAAAGTTTTTGGTTGTAAGGACTTGGAGGTGCCAGTTATCTTTGGACCCCTGTCGTGGGTAGCTGGGTGACCTGAGTGGAGCTACCAGTCCTTAGGTCCCTGATGTGGGTAGGCGAGGACCTTGTTTCATAGGCAAAGCAGCGTCAAACATCAAACACCCACCTTTCCACCACACAGCTGAAATGGTTGGAGTTTGCCAAGAAGGGCTTATTCTCCTGAAATAGGCCCACACAGGTCCATGCAGAAGGGAAAGCTGCTCAAGGTCCACGGATGGTTTATGCCTGGACAGAAGCCGCTTCTCTCCTGAGCTCCCCTGGTTAATGGAGCTAGCAAATTATCTTTTCCCCCCAGTTGCAAATTTTTTCCTTCCCCAAGGCCAGGAGGATGGCTCTAGGTGCTCACCAGGGTCTATCTCAGGCTCAGGGATTCAGCCACTGAAGCCAGCTTGGGGGTGGGGGGACGTGGTAAAATATACGCAAGTTCTTAGCTTTTGCTGAGAGCGCCATTCTCCTCAGGTTCCAGAGGTGTGAGCAGGCTGTGTGACTGGCTGCTTCTCCGTGAGGAAACTGTGGCCCGAACGCTACTACCAGCCCACTGCCGCTGCCACCACCGCTCCAGGAATGGTGCCTGAGGGCTCCCCGTGATTCAGGTCCGGTAACTCCTCTCCACTTCTGAACCATCTCTTCCTCCTGCTGTCCCCCAATTCATTGTCTAAGCTTGCCTTTGATGCTCAGGGCTCCCAGCTTGTCACAAATATACTTGTTTCGCTTGTTTTTTTTGGGTCTTTGTTGTAGTGAGGGCTTGCTGGAAGTGTCTGTCTATTCCGCCATCTTGGCTCCCCTCCTGAATTTGGATTTTTAGCCTACTTTATATATTTTTTTTTACTGTGAGGAAATACATTTCTCTTTGTTAAAGCCATCCACTTGTGGTATTTTTGTTATAGCAGCACTAGATAACTAAGACACTCATCAATAGTGCTTTATTGACTTTAAGATAAAGGCCAAACCTTTTAACTTATTATACAACTCACTCCCACCTTACTTGACTGGTGATAATTACATTTCTTGAATTTTCCAGAATGTACCATGTTCTCTCTTCCTTGCAGACCTTTGCTTCTGTTACTTTGTTTGCTTGGGGCACCTCTCTCTTTCCTTATGGAAGTCATGTCATCTAGGCAGACTGGGTTGAGGCCCCTGTGCTAACACTTATTACGTTATATTTTCAGTGGGAGAGGCTGAGAGTGACCAACCAGCTGGTGGGCCCCTTGGTGCAGAGTCACGACCAGGTCACTGTTGCATCCCTGTGATCTGTTACTTGGTAAATGCATCTTGAATGGATGTATCAATAAACCAATGGCTAACTGGAAGAAAGCGGCATCAGCCTTGTTGTCCCACATTTCACCCAACTCGATGATTGCCTCTGTAGCATAAAATGTGACTTGTATTTGCTGAGCTTCTCTCATGTGTAAAGTGGGGTAATACTGTCCACCGATCCCTTTGTGAGGAGAAAATGATTTAATGCACATTAAAGGCAGTACCTGGCACTCAGTAAGTGCTCCGTGGCTGTTAGACATTATTGTTCTCCACAAATAAGTCAAGAGTGACCAAACCCATGACTATCCTGGAAACAAGAATCTTCATCTCTCTCAGTGGTTGGAATCACCCCTAGCAACTAGTTAGTGCTTATGCTTCCAGAAAGCAACCTGCAGGTGTGGGGCAGGCAGGCTGGCTGGGCCAAGAAAAAGTGAGACTTAGACCTGAGAGCAGGAATCAGACTCTTGGGGACCACCAGGATCCCCCCTGCAGGCTAACAGTCTTGCCAGATACATGGATCGAGAGTTGAAAAATGGTAGTCAGGCAGGAATGGAGGAAATCCTCGCAGAGCCCATGCCAGTCTCTGGCTAGGTTTTACTTAAGTTAGGGGAAGGAATCCATGCTGGGTAAATGAGGTAATGAATGTGCAAGTGCTTTGAAAACTGCAAAGTGCTATACGAATGTGAAGCATTATTGCACTCATCTATTTCTCTTCTTTGTGCTCCCAGGGTTTCCTAATAAGAGTTCCTTTTGAAAGTCCTAGCCTGGTTTAGATTAACTAACAGCAAAGGGTGTGTGCAGCAGGGTAGGTAGGGGGGCCCGTGCACCCCGAGCACAGCAGAAACCGTGGCTGGGAAAGCCAGATGTGCTGGCAGTAGGAAGTGGGAAATGAAAAAGCTGACATAGCTTGAGGATTAACCCCTCTGTACATGGGCCATTTTATAGGTCCAGAGGCCGTCCTGGAGCTAGCTGCTCAGATCATTCTAGAGAGACAGAATGGCCTGTGCTGAGACGGGTGAGAGCAAAATTTGTGACTGTGAATAATTGTGAAGTATCAAGGGAAAATGTCCCTAATCCCTAGTCTATGCTTTCAACACAGTCACACAGGCCAATTCAGTAATTTCTAGCTGCCTTGTACGAGGAGCACAGGCTGGCCTGAGAAGAAGGGAAGAGTTTTGAGCCCTAATATCCGTGATTATCCCAGCAGCATGAATTCACTAGGTTGATTTGCTTTTACCAGGGCCCAGCATGCTCCAGGGCCTCCTTCCCCACCTCACAGCCGTGGTTACCAGGCAAACACATGGGTGCGTGGAGACCTGCAGCTCTGCTTCAGCAAGTTTCAGTCAGCCTTGACGGAGGAGCCAACACACGGATACATTTCCAAGGCAAATGTCCCCGAGTTTTAGAGTAAACTAAACTTGCTTGTTTGCATGTTTTGCCAGGGGCAGAGTTGCACCATCTAGAGAGAATCCCATGAAACCTGAACCTCTTACACCTCATTAGGGTGTGAAAATGAAACCTTGATGATTGAATGGATAATCAATCTGTGATTCTGCATGAGAATTATGCCTCCTTAAACCCTTGGGAGCTGTCTACACTACAGATTTCCCAAATCACCAAGCTAGAAATTGCACATTGCTCTTAAGCAATGAAGCTTATGCATGAAGCAAGCACCGTGTCCCCGTACCTGTTTTGTTCAGTGCTTCTTCTTTTTTTTTTTTGTGATTTTTATTGTGCTTTAATTGAAAGTTTACAAATCAAGTCAGTCTCTCACACAAAAATTTATATACACCTTGCTATGTTCTCCTAATTGCTCTCCCGCTAATGAGACAGCATACTCCTCTCTCCATTGTCTATTTTTGTGTCCATTTGGCCAGCTTCTGACTCCCTCTGCCCTCTCATCTCCCCTCCAGACAGGAGATGCCAACATAGTCTCATGTGTCTACTTGATCCAAGAAGCTTGTTCCCCACCACTATCATTTTCTATCCCATAGTCCAGTCCCAATCCCTGTTTTTCAGTGCTTCTTGCCCACCACCTGCTATAGTTTCCGATACATAGGAAGAGGTCAGACATGTTTGCTCAATGAGTGAATAAATGATTGAATATGAGTGGACAATCCCAGTGGAAATTTCAAATGTCTCAGTGAGACAGTGTTGAGGCAGGTTCATTGCCCAGTTGTCAACTGATTTTGATGCGATTAACCATCATTTTTCCAAACAAATGGATGTGACTTGGAAAGGTTGTGAGGGTGTAAAGTTCAATGTAGGTGGTTGAAGAATTTCACACACCAAGGTCAAGGTTAGGGAATGAACGTGGCAGGCTCAGTTGACAGTGAAAACTTTAATTTTCCTTAAACTAGAGGGGCCATATGTTAAACTCGCTGTTTGAGTCTCTTGTTTTGTCCAAGATTGTTGAATTTCCCAAAAATCACATTGATTTTTTTTCCCAAAGGATGTTTAAAACCACACTTAAAATTGAAGCTGGAAGGGACCAAAGCCATCATCTGGCTCTACTCTTCTCAATCTTTTGAGCGTATCAAAATCACCTGGGAAACTTCAGAAACTATAGCTGTCCAAGCTCCATCCCAAACCTACTGTTTTAGGGCTACCAAGAACAGGGTCCAGAGTATTGAACTGACAAAGCTCCATGGGTGATGTTGATACTCTAAGGGATTGAGAACAACTAGCATAATCCTACATTTCGCCCAATCCACTGAGTACTTTACAACATAAAAGGCATTACTTACTTATATGGCACCTCCCAGTACATCCAACTGTTTCTTGTGAGATGTGATTACCAAGTATTCATCTACTTCTTGATGTTACAGTTTCTGGAGCTTCTTCAAGTGCTCCCTAGATTGGATTCCATATCCTGTGTGTCCTCTGATCAGGGTAGGGAGCAGAGGAATCCTGATGTTGTCCGCAAAGAGCAACATGATCGTTTGCCCCTGTTTTTAGGTTGGTCATACTGCTGAGGAGGGCAGTGGCGGTTCAGTGGTAGAATTCTTACCTTCTATATGGGACACCCATGTTCAATTCCCAGCCAATGCACCATATTGCAGCCACCACCTGTCCCTCAGTGGAGGCTTGCATGTCGCTATGATGCTGAGTAGGTTTCCATGGAACTTCCAAACTAAGATGGACTAGAAAGAAAAGCCTGGTGATCTACTTTCTAAATCAGCCAGTGAATACCCTATGGATCACAATGGTCTGATCCCAAACTGATCATGGGATAGTGTTTCCTTTCATTGTGCATTGGTCACCATGAATTGGGGGCTGACTCCATAGCAGCTAAAATTGAGAGCATGGGATTCAGCCTGGAAAGTTTAGGTTGAGGTGAGGGAAACGTAGGGCATAGAGCTTTGTTCAGGGGACTTGCCTGGAGAAGGAGACCTGCGGGCAGTTCCCTGAAAGTGTCAGAAGTGATGTATCCTAGGCCTAATTTGTTCATTCACTCCTCTATTTTTCATTCATTCCCCAACAATCTGGTGAGTGTCTAGTATGACCTAAGCATTGCAGACACCATAGTACCTAAGACATCCAAGGCTCTGCCTCATGGTAGTCCAGGGGGAAGATAGAGATAATAAACACATCAATAAACAGAATTTATACAGATCTTAGTACTGTGAGAGAAATCACCAGGTTACATCTGTGAGTGAGAATGACAGTCATCAGAGAAAGCCACAAACCACTCTTTATACTATTTTGCCCCACCTGACCCCATATTGAAGGAGCCCTGGGTGGTACAGTGGTTAAAGCAATTGACTGCTAACTGAAAGGTCAGTGGTTGAAAACCACCAGGTGCTCCATAGGAGAAAGACGTGGCAGTTTGCTTCTGTAGAGATTTACAGCCTTGGAAACCCTATGGGGCTGCTATGAGTCAGAATCAACTCAACAACAGTGGGTGTGGTGGGATTTGGGAGCCCATATTGAGTTGATAGAAGTGGCCTTCTGTTGTTCTGTGAGGCACTGGCTCGTTATCCCAACTTCCTGCCCATAGACCCCACCCATGACCCCCTTCATCCTTCTCCACCTCTCTTACTTTCTCTGTATTATTTACATTTAACACTTGGTAATGGACTGACGTCTTCTGAAGCGAATTCTGCTTTTTCCTTCTCTACCCAATGCCCCTCCCTCCTTGGCCTCTTCAGCCCTCAAAGCAGGTTGCCTCAGTTCCTTCTTTTTTTCTTTTTAACTTTCTTTATTACAGTCAAGGCTTCAATGAACTTTTCTATATAAAAAGACTGTATTAGGCAAAAGTTTGTATGGGATCCAATAAAACGTCAGATGATATTGAGCATACGTCAGGCAAAGCCTGCAGCCCAATAAGTTATTATGTGTAAATGTTACAACTTTATTTTGAGGAGAATACATGTGTACTATCAAGCTGTTTTATGGATACGCAGTGTGATTGATTACAGCATGTGGATCTGTCGCAATGAGATAGACTCAGATAGAATAATCTGTGGATATTTAGGCCTCAGCAATTTGTTATCCAAAGACTACTCTAGAAATGATAATTCCTCCCGTTTCAGTGATTCCTCTCTTCCCATCCCCAACAGAAGCCCATCTCTAGAGAGCTGACTTCAGATTGCTGGTGGGGGGGGTCCCCTTCTTGCTTGGGTCTCCTTGTAGTTGCTCGAGAGCAAGCAACGGAAAGTTGTGTTTGCCATCAAAACCACAGCAGCTAAATCTTGGTCCAAGGTGGGCAGGCATTGGGGGTTGGGAACTGGAAGTGCTGCCTTAGATCAGCCTCTGCTTTTGAGCTAACAAACAAGCAGACATGAAAAAATCACCATGATTTGTTTGGCACATAAAGCAGTTGGGTAAAAATGGATTACATCAAGTAGCAGGCTATTTTGCAGATCAGCCCAAGCAACTTGTTGCTAAAAAATGACTAGATGGAATTCATCAGCAACTTTTCAAGTAACCATTTGTCGGTGGAACAAAGTCGCTTCAATGAATTTAGTCAGGCTCCAGCTCCTCTTCCTGGAAGACGATGATTACTTTCAGATACAGTGACCTCCTGTGGGCTCCTCCAGCACCTTGGGGCCATTCTTTTGATTATAAGTCACCAAGGTCTGTTCCCTTGGATTCCTATCCTGAATTTTGACTTCACTTTAATTGTTACGCAACGTTTCAGGTGTATGGAGAGAAACCATGACGCAACGGAAGAGACTTCTAGATCTGCAGGGCAAAACCCTGAGTTAGCATCTGGGCTCTGCCTCCCACCAATTCTGTGACCCTGGGCAAGGCCCTCCCTCTGAACTGCAGTCCCGTCACCTGAAGAGCAGAGAGAATGACACCTGTCCCACCCATCTTACAGGGTTGTTGTGAGAAGTGAATAAAATATGAAACACCTCATGAAGTGTGTAATCGTATCCAAGCAGTATGCGTGAAGCCATGAAGATGCCTTCACCTGCTTACAGTGCAAATATGGTTACCTCTGTTTTATTTTTCTGACCACTCACTTAAGAACTCAAGTGTTCTTATTGTCAGAAAGTTCAGTTCCTCACTTCCTTTTCCTCCATTTGCACTTTCAAATGCCTTAAGCATAGGCTCAGTCCAAATGGGACTTGCCTTGCTTCCAGATCCCAAAGCAGGGAGAAAGTTGAAAGCCCATCTTCCCATAGAACTACTATTTCGTTGAGGGATGTCTTTGCTTCATTCTGGTCCTCAGGGACTGTGTGGTCTCTGGGCCCTGCCTGGCCACTGGTGATGCCCTTGTGGGTCCAGATCCCTGTTCCTGCAGCCATTGCTGGGGTTTCCCATGATTGAGTCCACACTCACACACTCTTACATGCCACATACCACTGTTTCCCCAAAGCACTTCTCCGGAGTGCCTGGATCCTGAGGCATTTCCCGTTTCCACTGTGTGCTGTGCCTGAATCACCCTATCCCCATGAGCCCCATAGGCCCTAGGACTGATCCCAAGTCACTAGTTCACATTTCCCCTTCCATCTTGGGAGATCCTCTTTGGGGCCCCAGTCATCCTTTCTTGTCAGATGATTTGGCAGATGGGCATCTTGAGGGAGAGCAAAAACTCTGCAGGTCAGCCTGCTTCAGTTGAAAATCCAGCTTCACCACTTTCTAGCAATGTGACTTTGGGAGAATTACTTAGCATCTCTGTGCCTCACTTTTCTCATCTGTAAAATGGAATTAATAATGCTTCTAACTCGGAGTTGTTGTAAGATTACATGAGATAATACACGTGAAGCTCTTAGACGAGTTAGCCGTTATCCATTATGACTGGTCGTGGTCGCTGTGACCCACGTGGAAGGCTTCCCTAATCTGAAGATAGTACTGCAGGGTCTAGGATATGGGTTATTCTCCCTCAAAAGGCTTCTGGGCTCCTAATACAACTATTGCAGCCTAGTTCATGCCCTTTTCCCCCAGCTCCACTTACCATGGGTGGACCTCTAAGTTAAACAAAAAGGGGCAGGAGCACTTAGCGTTTACTGTATAACAAAAAGCTCATTATGCTTCTTAAAATGGGAACCCTTTATTTAGTTTATGATATTGTGGTTTGACTGGGAAGTTCTCTTCTAAACTGGTTCAGTTGATTGCTGCTGGGTTTTCCCAGGTGTCTCTTGTCAGCTGAGTGTTGGCTGGTGGCTTGATGATCTAGGATGGCCTCACTCACATGTCTGGAAGTTGTCAGGCCAGGAACTGGCTGACTGTTGGCTGGGGACAGCCTCTGGCTGGCATCTCTTGCACCCTGGGACAGGTCTGACCAAAACCAGCCAGCCTAGGTGTCAGCACTTTCGTGAGTCCTTCTCTCAGATTTGACTCTCCTATATAAGGCCTGTTGCCTGAGTGGTCCTACAGCACCCACATGAGGCTTCCAGATTGTTTTGTCAAGGGGAAACTGAGAATGTGAGGCTATTACAGCATATTATTACAACTACCCTACAAAAGACCATTCTTTAGTGAGCAGGCAGGGAATCCTGAAGCCACTCCAAATTTAACCAAATCAACACACAGGTATTGCACAGCTCTTAGACATGGAGGAAGGGCCATGGGGATTCCAAAGGAGAGGGTGTCTGGCTAGAATATCTGAAGAAGGGCAGATGATTAGTCTCTTTGTGTTGTTGAGGGCAGAACTAGGACAAACCATTGAGGGTGTCGGGAAGCAGATTTTAATCCACTGCGAGGAAGAACTTTCTACCCATTAGAGCCGTCCAGAAGAAGATGTTGTCCTAAGTGGTGGTTTAACTGTCATTCATGTGAGTTGCCAGTCCTGTTGCTGAAGAGCAAGAACTGACAGAAGAGCTTTTTCAATCAAACTAAAGCCCATCAATTTTTCTTTATTAGGCCCAGCCATTGGTCCTAATTTTAGATTCTGGAGCTGCATCAAATAAAGCTAATCACTCTTGCACATTTTACAAGAGGGGCTTGTAAATGAGCTTCTAATTGGTGGAATTTCAGGCATGGTTATGAAGTGAAATGAAGAATTTCAGGCCAGTGGGGAGATATTTTGGGGCAGTGTGGGCTTTCCAGAGCCTTTAAATCATGCCACAGAGCTGACCAGCTACTGCCCTTGGTTGGATGAACGAATGAGAAATTCGTTTTAACCTTCAATTGTTAAAGATCACTTTGATGGGAACAAAGTGGCATCAGTGTTGCTTTAGATGTTCCCTGTGAGCCTTTGGTAAATGCCCCATCTTTAAGACTCAGATTCTGAAGTTGGGGTCCCCGATTTAGGAAATCGCTGTGCTGGATGGGGCAGAGGGAGGTGGGGGGAATGGGAGGGGGGGATCCCTGCATTTCATTGTCTATTTTCTTGGGGGTCTTTGTGGAAAGAATGCAAACTCTTGGGGTAAGCAGTGCCAAGTGCAGAGTCCTGGATGGTGCAAGTGCTTAACATGCTTGGCCACTATCTGAAAGTTTGGAGGTTCAGGTCCACCCAGAGGCACCTTGGAAGAAAGACCTGGAGATCCACTTCCAAAAAATCAGCCATTGAAAACCCTATGGAGCATGGCAACTTTTTTTTTTTTTTTAAATGCAGGTTGCACTCATAAGCTGGGCCCCGGAGAGTGCCCTGGCTTGCCTCTTTGTGGTCACTTTTCTCTGAAAGAAACACCTAGCACTACCCAAGAAGCATTTGTGCTTCCCTCTGCAAGTCACACCAGAGGCAGGTACCACTGTCAGCAAGGTGTGTCTTCAGGACTCTTGCTTCTCCTTTCCATGCCACTTCCCTGCTTTCTGCTCTCTCCCATGTGCGCATTGTTTTGGCCCACCTCAGGTCTCCTGCATTGCGGAAGCAATAATGTAGTACTTTAACTCTCACAGAGCTGCTAGTGGCTCATTCTGTGCAGCCTAAGTTCCTAGCTCAGGGAGGGCAGTACAATCAATTTCCTGAACAATTCCTGCTCACTCAGTCTTCTTTGTTTATTTAACCAACCTGTATTACTCTTTCTTTTAGGTAGGAACAAGGAAACATAGTTTGGCCATCCATCCATCTGTCTGCCCATCCGTCTGTCCACCCATGCAACCGTTCATCTATTTGGTAAGAACTTACTGGGCTTTGACATAGAGTCAGGCACACTAGGTACACACTTAGAGTAAACGATTTCCTTCCATTCTGGGAACTCATGAACTAGTTAAGAGAAAAGTGTGCAAGTGAAACTGTCCAATACAATGAGATAATTGCTGCCGTGGAGGTTTACAGAAAGGACAGCGGGAACCAGGAGAGGCCTGGGTGCCGGGGGAGCCAGGGAAGGTTTGGAACAAGCCTCGAAAAATGAGTGGACAGACAGACAAGTGGGTAGGGAAAGCTATGTGTAAGGCCCAGAAATAAGAGAGAGCATGGCATGTTTAGAGAGAGATTCCAAGAGGGCAGGGACAATGTCTACTTTTGATCTTCATTGTATAAGACCTGCTCATAGTAGATTCTAGCTCTTTCTATAATACACAGGTATGCATGTATATTTAAGTTTATACACGTGAATTAAATTTTTACTTTTCATCAGAGTAATGTATATACGTGGTTGAAAAATTAAAATTGTATGACAAGACTTAGAAAAGAACCAGCAGTTCCCCGGTTCACTTCTCCTCATCCTTGAGTCTTACTCCCAAAAAACATCATTTTCAAATTTTTGAGCCCTTCCTGCTAGTATTTACCTTTATGTTTCTAAATAATACAATTGTATTACTATATCTTTAGTTTTAGACGCTTTCAGAGAACGGTGAAAAAGAGATCACATACACAGTGTTAGAAATCAGGAAGGCATTTGACTTCTGTCTACAAAAGATTAGGATTTCTCTCTTTTAGCTAACACACCACCCCTTCTGTTTCCTCCATTCTCCCAACGTAGCTATATTGCTATTTTATGTTAAATTAAGTTTTGGGATTTCCATATTTATACCTATGAAAATATCCAAAAAGGAATAAAAATATGATTATTTCTTTTCTTAAACAACTTTTCGTTTTCCAAGAGTTTTAATAATTGTTCTATTGAATAATTGGAAACCCAATGGCATGGTGGCTAAATGCCATGGCTGCTAACCAAAGGGTGGGCAATTCAAATCTGCCAGGCTCTCTTTGGGAACTTTATGGGGCAGTTCTACTCTGTCCTATAGGGTCACTATGAGTTGAAATCGACTTGATGGCAACGAGTATTTTATTGAATAATTTGCCTAGTTATCTATGTACCTATCATTGCTTCTTCCAAATGTCTGTGCAGACCTATCAGGTTGCCCTCAATAGACAAATTCTTTGGGAGATTGAACAGGTTTTTTTTTTTTTTTTTCTTGGAACCATCCCTCTGAGGACCCCATCTCCCTGCTCCATTTGATCAGCTTGCTGTATGCTTCTGTCTTGGGTTCCCCTGCACTGCTCTTCTCTGATGGATATCCTCCTTCCTGGATCTCATGTCTTCTTTGTTTCAGTCCTTTGCTGCGGGGAAGCTTCAATTCCAGTATCTTCTCTTGAAAACACCCTCGGGGATAAAATTGTGGAGTCCTGGCATATCTGAAAATGCCTTTGTCCTCTCTTTACATTTGGTTGACCATTTGCCTGGATATAGAATTCTAGAATGGAAATACTTTTCCAACAGAATTTTGAAGGCGTTTCTCCACTGTCTTCCAGCTTCTGGTGCTCCTATTGAGACATCTGATGGCTTCTCAGTTTCTAATACTGTGTATGTGATCTCATTTTCACTGTTCTCTGAAAGTGTTTGTCCCTGCTCTTTATCTCTGGTGTTCTAAAATTTCACAATGATATATCTAGGTGTGCATCTTTTTGTATTCATTATTATTAACCTTTTGATGGGCCCTGTAAATCTGAAATCTCATGCCCTTTAGTTCCGGGAATGTTCTTGTGTTTTCGTCTTTGTAATTATCTCCCTTGTTTTCTCTGAGCTCTTGTACTGAAATTTCTACTAGTAAACTTGAATTTCCATGATGGATACTCTAATTTTCTCATTATTTCTTTCCTGTGTTCTACCTTATTGTCTTTTGTCTACTTCCTAAGGGGTTTCTTATATTTATCTTCTAGAAGTCTATTTAACTTTTTATTATGGTTATTTCAGATTTAATACCTAAACTTTTTTTTTTTTTAATTTTCAGACTATTCTTTACAATAGCTTCCTGTTCTTGTTGCATGGATACCTGTCTTATTTTTTCTGAAGACATTAGCTATAGTTTTTGTCCCTCCTAAGGATTCTTTTGCTTTCTGCTTTACCTTTGTTTTCTTTGACTCCTCTTATTTTCAGTTTTTATTGTGTTTTAGTTTTTGTTAGAGACCTTCTTAAATGTTGGGTGATCTTTGGTTGTCTATTCGTATTTCAGAGTGAGGTACCATGTTGCTGACTGAAATTCTGTGGGTATGCATGGGCCATGCTAATTGATTGGCTTCTGTGTAGAGTGATTGTGTCCCAGTTATTTTGTTAGCAGACTTAAAATGTCAGACTCTCTAGAGGGAAAACTTCTAGCATTCTCTCTGGCTGTCAGCCTTCTAGGAGCCCAGTTGGGGAAGGAAGATTAGTGTTTCACTATTCAGTCTTTAGACTTCACTTTATGTAGGTGTTAGTTCTGAAGGAAGGAACAATGTTGGTGTCAGTGGTTAAGCACTGGGATGCTAACTGAAAGGTTGGTGGTTCAAACCCACCCAGTGTCTCTGTGGGAGAAAGACCTGGTGATCTGCTCCTGTAAAAATTACAGCTTAGAAAATCCTATGGGGCAGTTCTTCCCTGTCACATGGGGTTGCTGTGAGTTGAAATTGACTCAATGGCACCTAACAACAACTGTTCTGAAGGAGACAGGCCTGAGTCCTGACCCTTAGGCCACCTACAATTAGGGAAGAGGAGGACGGTGGAATTAATGAAGGGAACAGAGGAGTGGTCAGAATGGGAGGGGTAGAAGGAAGGAAGGAAGAGATAGTTAATACCATTGACTACAGCCTAGAGGTCAAATCAGTTGACTTTAGACAACCTTTGAAGAGCTTCACTATCATAGTAGAGGTGGAATCCAGTTTGTGGAAAGTTAAGGAAGGCATGGAAGAAGGGAAGCTAAACAGCTCTGCAGAGACTGGCAACCTTGTTCTCCCATGGGCATTTCTGGCTCCAGTTCACCTGTCCTTCCAAAGGTCCTGAGTATATTTTGGAGAAATAGGGGATGATGACATCAACCATGGAAGTGATTGGCAGGAGCCAAGAAGGTTTCTTGAATGTATGAAAGCAAAACAAACACTTTATTTAAGGAAAAGGCAACTTGGAAAAAAAAGCCTAATAACTCAGTACAGCTGGCTTAAGCACTTTAAAGCCAGTGTCTGTGATAAGCAATGAAAACATTAATATAAAATGCTTCACCATAAATGAGTACAATTCAAGCTGATGTATTGCAGCTGAGCCGGCTGTTGGATGGCATGCTTTTAAAGTGATGTTTACAATCAGTAGTTTTTTTCTCTGGTGACTAGGAGGAGGCAGAAATGGCTGAAAGCCTTGCCAGGGTGTGGCTCTGAGCCTCAGTGGGCAGGAATGCTGCCAGGCCTGCTGGCCTTCCTCTAAGGCCCCACTCCACATCAGCTTGAGACAAGGCAGTCAGAAACCTCAGAGCAGGGAGGCACTGGGCCTAAGCAGAGAGGTTGGAGTCAGGGTTCAAGTCCCTGACTGGCTGTGAGGTCTGGAGACAGTTGGCCAGGCTTCCTGGGCTCTGTGTCTCCCAAGCTAGTCCTGGAAGTCACAGAGGGTGTCTCCTAGGTGCCTCAAGATCACTGCCCTTATGCTCCTGTGAGTCTCCATCTTCTCTGGCATTGGAGTCTCTTGACAATGTTGCCCACCAAGCTCCTTAGCCCCTAAATCCATTCAAAACAAGGCTCTGTTTCACTTTGACATTTTTTGAATTTATAAAATGAAGGGGAAATTCTACCTGTCTTATCATGTCAATATGATTATGGAAGAATGAGATAAAAGAATCAGTACGAAAGTGTGAAAGAATGCAAAACCACCTTCTTTTTAATGTATGGGTCTTATGGATTGAACTGTGTCTCCCACAAAAAATGTTGTAAACCCTAATCTCTATACTTGTGGTTATAATCCCATTAGGGAATGGATTTTCTTTGTTATGTTGAGACAGTATTAGTGTAGGGTGTGTCTTAAATCAATCTCTTTCGAGATATAAAAGAGATTAAACAAGCAAGCAAGCAATCAAGCAGAGATGGGTGGGGGCGGGGTGGGGGGAGATAGATCCCATGCCACATGAGGATCACCAAGGAACCAGGGAATAAGGACTTTCCCCCGAGTTGACAGAAAAAGCCTTCCCCTAGGGCTGGCACCCTGAATTTGGATTTCTAGCCTCCAAACTATCAGATAATAAATTTCTGTGTGTTAAAGCCATCCATTTGTGGTATTTCTGTTATAGCAGCACCAAATAACTAACGCAGTGGGGATCTGATAATCCTCCTCAAAAAGACACTCCTTGTTATTACTCAATAATGATAACAGTAAGAGCAGCTCGTATTTAAGAGTGCCAACCCTGTGCCAGGTCCCTTGGAGCAGAGGGTGCCCCTCCTGGGGATGCACTCAAGGCTTTCTGCTGTTGGTCCTGGTGGGCTCTGGGCCTTTGTGGACAGCCTTCTTGCACTTTCTATAGGCCTTTTCGTTCTCCCCATCTAGCTCAGGGCTCCGTGAGGATTCAGTTTCTCTCCTACTGGCAACACTCTGGAAACCCTGGTGGCGTAGTGGTTAAGTGTTACAGCAGCTAACCAAAAGGTTGGCAGTTCAGATCCATCAGGCGCTTCTTGGAAACTCTATGGAGCAGTTTTCCTCTGTCCCATAGGGTTGCTATGAATTGGAATCAACTCGGTGGCAGTGGGTTTGGTTTTGTTTTTTTTTGGCAACACTCTATCCAAGGTTTCTGGCAGCCCTGACAGGCAGGGAAATGTGAGAGATCCTTTTCTTCCCCTTCATCACAGTTGTCCACGAAACAAATCACAAAGCCCACAAAGGGTTTGACGGTCAGTCACTACAGAGAAATGAACAAAATTGTGTAGACTGAGAAGTTTCAAGAGATCCAAGAAGTGTAGAGAGTTCTCTTGGTGGTGTTTACCAGCTAGCGGTTCCTGCATTCTTTTTTAATAATGGTGCGTAAGGTTTCCAAGAAGGGGGCTGAGGGCTGCTCTAGTTTTGTCTAGAGTCTCACTGACAGCTCCTGACAACTTAGAAGTGAAAGGAGCCTGCTCACACTCTGACCCCTAGCTGAGGAATTGCTCTCCTTTTCTGGACCCTACAGATTTTTCTCTCTGGACTTAGACAACCCTACACTCTTTTGTATTAGTTTCCTGTTGCTGCTCTAACAAATTACAAGCCCATTGGCTTAAAACAATACACATTTATTATCCTACAATTCTGGAGGCTAGAAACCTGGGCTAAATCAAGGTGTTGGTAGGGCCGTGTTCCTTTCTGGAGGCTCTAGGAGTGAATTCATGTTCTTGCCCTTTCCCATCTTCTAGAGACTGCTCATATTCCATGGATCATGGTACCTTCCTTTATCTTCGAAGCCAGCAATGGTTGGTTGAGTCTTTTTCACATCCCATTACTCTGACACTGACGCTTCCGGCTCCCTCTTCTATCTTTTATGGATGCTCATAATTACATTTGGCCCACTTAGATATCTAGGATAATCTGTCTATTTTAAGGTCATCTGATTAGCAACCTCAATTCTTCCTTGCCATGTAATGTAATATATTCACAAATTAAAGGGATTAGGGCATAGACATTTTTGGAGGGCCAGTATTCAACCTATCACAACTGACTACAATCAACTTTGTCTACTTCTTGAAATTCTACCCTTCTTGCTAGCACAGAAAGTGTCAGCTTTGAAGACTGCCTTCACCTTCAGGTGAAGTTGGCCTCATCGCTTGCAGTTCCTAGATGAAAAGACTCTGGCCTAAGATTCTCTTGAAGCTCCAGTGGTAGTTTAGTGCCATCTTCCAGGAGATTCCCTCTGCCAGTAACCAGAGGCCTCTTTGGGGCTTCAAAGACCCTCTGCCCCATTTTGACCTCACTGTCACAGCATGGTGGTGTGGCCAAGAGGTTGGTGTGCCCTGAGCATGAAGGGCCCTGTGACCAGCTCCACTCACCCCTGCAAGAATTTTAGGATGACACACTCCAACATTCTACTCCTGGGGATGGCCTCCTACTCCTAGAATGTTGATTTGCAATCTAGAATAGTTTAAACAATTGTGTATAAGTAATTTCTAAGATAGAAGGAGAAGGATAATTTTGCCAACCACCTATCGTAAGGAAAGTCAGCTGCTCTGAATGGTGTGTTGGCAACACTATGCGATGCATGGTCAGGCAGTTCTGGGACCCTTCTGGATCCACTGCTAACCTTAGACAAGCTACGTCATCACTTTGAGCCTCAGTTTTCTTTCTTTTTTTTTTTTAATATTTATTTTATTTTTGGTGAAAATATACAGGGTAAAACAAGCACCCATTCAACAATTTCTACACATACAAATCAGTGACATTGGTTGTGTTCTTCGCTTTGTGTCAATAATCTCACTATTTCTACTCAAATTGTTTCACCACCATTGACTTAGACTCACTGTCCTCTAATCTCCTTGACTATGTGTTAGAGTTACTGTTGTCAATTTGGTCTCACGTATAAAGTAAAACCTGTGAAAGCAAGAACCTGTGTAAGGCAGAAACCTGTCAGGGAAGGAAAATTCAAATATTTTCCACTAATAGAGATGTGAAAGTAGGAAGACTGGATTCTGTCAAAGGTGAAAAACTTGTGAAACCCAGGAAAACAAGGCAGTCCCATCAAGTTTCGGCTGTCACAGGTTTCACTGTGTAATCTTGTAAAAGGGCGCAATACTCAAGGGATATGTTCTTTACTAATGGAGCTAAACTGTTGTTTAAAGATGACTTCAGGGGATAGTTTTGGTTAAAGGTTTAAAGAGTCTCTGAGGACAATAGATTAATGAGTTCCTTCGGTCTCAGTGGGCCCTGTAAGTCTGGAATCTTTAAGAATTTGAATTTCTGGTCTGTATTTTTTTCATCCTTTAGATTGAGCTTCAGTTTTCTTCTCATCCTCAAAATGAGAAAACCTAATTCAAAGAGTGAGAAAAATTGTACCAGGTGTATAAAACCCAAACAACCACGCCCTTTGCCGTGGAGTTGATTCTGACCCATAGTGACCAATAGGACAGAATAGAACCACCACCATTCAAACCGCCAACCTTTGGTTAGCAGCCGAACTCTTAACCACTGTGCCGCCAGGGCTCCCCAGGTGTATAACTGGTATCTATTTCCCTACACCTTTCTTCCCCCGCTTACCTCTCCCCTCCCTTTATAACAGTTTCCACATGTGTCTCTCATTTTTCTCATCATGCTTCATTTATTTGTAAAGGGCATGGGAATAACATGTTGCTATATATAGGACCCCTGTCTCTTCCCACACACCCTAAATAGAGCCATGGAGGAGGGGTGGAGATGCCTCAGACTTGCTGGGTCAAGCCTGGTTTATGAATAGAAGGGAGCTAAGCTCACAGGAGAAAAGAACTGAGGGCACAGATCTAGGCAGTGGGGAAGGCTCAGGCAGAAGAAATAATGGATGGAGGAGAGGAACATCTCTGGGTCTAGAATCATCTGAACTACCACTCGCACAGCTCTCTGATTTGAGCGTCCTGTTTCCCTGGCCTGGTACTGCTGTTCCCTAAGCTCTTTCTCTTCTTCCATAAGGGATGGTGTGTGGCTGAACAGTACCACAGAGCATGTCTCTCTGGGGTGTGTGTGTGTGTTTGGTTGGTGGCTGAACCCACTAGCAATGATTTCTAGACCTAAACCAGCCCACGCAAGCCCCTCCTTACCAGAAAAGCGTACACATGAAGTACCAGGTGGACTCAGCTCTTCAGCACTCCCTGACCAGTGTGGCGCTTCGTTCCAGACCCCAATTATAAATGTGAACTGAGCAGATGTATTATATGGAAATGCCTTAAAACATTATTAGGAACAGCTTTTGCATTAGTGGTAATAAATCCATACCTGCAGTCACTTCTCATTTTGCCTAACTGTTTGATAACTGGAAAGATTTTAATTCTGTTCCAGGGTAAATTTGAATGAATGGGCCAGTGCCCTTCTTCCTTCACCATCTGCTCCCCTCCCTCCCAACCCACTAGTCACCACTCCTGTCCCACGCCACCACTCAGAATGGACAGAAGGGAAGGAAGTGGGGTTCTAGCTTGGTTCTTGAGTAATGCATTCAGCTGCTGACTGAAAAGTTAGAGCTTTGATTCCACCCAGAGGCACCTTGGAAGAAAAGCCCAGTGATTTTTCTGAAAAAATCAGCCATTGAAAACTCCATGGAGCACAGTTCCACTGTGACATACACAGGGTTGTCATGAGTTAGAATTGACTCAACGGCAACTGGTTAAGCCTGACTCCTACCACAAATACACGGAAAGAACTCAGATAAATTCAGAGCCCCTTGTGGGAGGCTGCTTCTAAAATGGCTCCCAAGCCTCCTGGTACTCATGCCTGGTGTGTGGGCTGGACGGAATGAAAGGAATATGGCAAAAGGGATGGGATGTCACTTGTGAGATTAGGTTATAAAAGACTAGGGCTTTCATCTTTCTGGCACTCTCTTGCCTTCTCGGCTTGTTTGCTTTGATAAAGCAAGCTGTCATGTTGGAGAGATCTACATGGTAAGGGACTAAGGGTAGCCTCTGGCCAACAGCCAATGAGGACCTGAGACCCTCAGTCCAACAGCCTGCAAAGAACTAAACCCTGCCAACAACCACTGAATGAGCTTAGAAGCAGATCCTGCTTCATTTGAACTTGAGATGACTGTGGCTCCAGCTGACACATTGATTACAACCTTGTGAGAGGCCTTGAAGCAGAGGATCCAGCTAAGCCATGCTCAGACTCTCAACTCACAAAAACTGTGAGGTAACAGGTAATAGTAAATACATGTTTTTTTTTAAGCTGCTAAATTTTGGGATAATTTGGTATGCAGCAATAGATAACACACCTTTTACATTTCCAATCTGCAAAATGAAACCATTCCCACCAGTCTTCTTAAGTATAGCAGGAAGAGTAAGGCATATTAAGATATTTTAACACCGAAACCTTATTTTAGTTGCATCAGTAATGGTCAGCCATTGATTTATTCCATAAATACTGAGGACCAATTTTGATTAGATGCTGTGCTGTGAATATGGGCTGCAACGATGAACAAGACATACTTCTTTCCTATGGAGGGAATGAAATAGACTTTAGAAACAAAGTGAAACACAATATATTAAATTTTCTGAAATATCCTCAAAATGTTTTGGAAGTCAGATGACAAATATAACTGTATGTAACAAAATTGCTCACCAAAGTAGCAAGAATTCTTCAAAGTTTCTAAGGATTCCCTATTTCCCCTTTCTCAATGAGAACTCCAACAAAATGAAAGAGTTTAAGAAAGAGAGAAGGCTGAGAATTTGATGAGAACCTAGGGAACAATTTCAGAATGTGTGTGGGACAAACTATTGCTATCTTGAACCTAAGTCCTAGGATACGCTTTCAATAAAAAACCCGTTGCTGTCCAGTTGACTCCCACTCATGGCGGCCCCATGTGAGTCAGAGCAGAAGTGTGTTCCATAGAGTTTTCAATGGCTGGTTATTTGCAAGTATAAAACCCCCCCCAAAACAAACCTGTTGCCACTGAGTAAATTCTGACTCAAAGTGACCCTATAGGACAGAGTAGAACTTCCCCATTTGCCCCATATGGTTTCCAAGATATGGCTGGTGGGTTTGAACTGAAGATCTTTTGATTAGCTCCCAAACTCTTAACCATTTGGAAGTGTATCACCAGACTCTTCTTCTGAGATGCCTCTGGGTGGAATGAGACCTGAACTGGTTATTTCTGAAGCTGATCACTTGCAAATCCAGCAATAACTACACTCCGCTTGGAAATTCTAGCATTACTGCCATTGCAACCATGCAAAGCATGGCATCATTTTGGTCCCCAGGCACCCAGGTAAATTGCTGCCTCAGGACTTTTGCACGGGCTGTTAACCTCTGGTGGAATGCTCTCCCCTGGATATTGGCATGACTTACTCCCTCACTCCAGGGCTTGGCTCAGATTTCACCTTCATAATGAGTCCTCCTTTGACCATCCTATTTAAAAAAAAAAAAAATTTTTTTTTTTTTTACAATTGCTATAATGTCCCACCCCCTGCCATTCACACACACACACACACACACACACACACGCATACTCTGCAGTCCTCATACCTCTTGACTGGCTCTATATTTTATTTTTCATAGCATATATAACCTTCTAACATACTGTATACCTGTTGCTGTTGAGTCGATTCTGACTCATAGAGACCCTATAGAACAGAATAAAACTGGGTTGCCAAGGAGAGGCCGGTGGATTCCAACTGCCAACCTTTTGGTTAGTAGTGGAGCTCTTAACCACTGCGCCAACAGGGCTTGAACATACTATATAGTTTACATATTTATTATTACATATTTATCACATGTCTCCCACTGGAATGTCAGCTGCATGAGGGCAGGGACCTTTGTCTGACTTGTCCACCTAGAACAGTGCTTGGCACATAGTTGCCCCTCAGTAGGGTTACAGCATGGGACAGCAGGTGGGCTGGGTCACCCCTTGTAAACTTCCTGAGAGTTAAGGGTCAGTGAGTTTTCTCCCCCACGTTTGTGTTGCCTGCTTGCTAAGGGAGAGGGGATTCCAGAGAACTAGAGGAAGCCCACACACTTTGGTTATAAAATAGTTTTTCCTTCTCCAGTGCTACTGTGGAAGCTGGAGATGGAAAGAGTTTCATGAAAGCTGTGAGGATGACTTATCTACTTTATGGTTCATAAATAATGAAAAAACGGACCCTGTGTCTCCAAACATTGTTTATACCAGTTCTTCATTGAGTAGGTGACTTCAGGCTAAATGCTAAAACCAAAAAATAAAACCTGAAATTAAAAAAACTATAGTCAGGAGCAATTGAAAAATTCCTTTTCTAGACAGCTCAAGGGAATTTCTACTCAGTTTCCAATGTGAGGGCCCCTGAGCTGTTGTGGGCTGGCAGAGCCCCCAGGACGTGCTGGGCTGGCTGGGGTGCTACCTGGGTGCCCCAAGAGGGCACTCATGCTCACTGGGCCCAGCACCTGCACCTTTGCCTGCTCTTATCCTGCCTTGTTGTTTGGTTGTGTTTGTTCTGTTTTTCATCTAATAATGTAGCCAGGGATGATTGCCATTTTAAAGGGGGCATATGCCAGTTTTTCTTCTGTTTTGACCTTGGATAGCTTGCTTCTTCTTGGATGTGTTTGATACAGTTCTAGGCACTAAGGGTGCTTTTGAGACAATAAACTGAGTCTTAAGCACTCTCCTGCCTATCGCCTCTGGGCTTCTCTCTCCCTTTCCATAGGCATCAAGGGCCTGCCTCCCAGGTCAGGCCTTCTCCCACCACTTGCCCTCACTGAAGGCCAGACTCCATGGATAAGAATCCATCTGATTCCCTGCTCTCCACTGATACGTTTTGGGCGGATATATCGTTTGACTGTCAACTTACAAAATGCGGAAGAAAAGGGGGAGATTTATGAACCCCAGTTTCATAAATAAACACTTCTGGGCTCTCCAGACAAGGGAGTTTGGAACTTGAGATGCAGGATCCATTTCTCTGAGAACTTTGTGAGATCCCATGACCACTACCACAGCAGCAGGAGTGGGATTTGCGGGGGGAGGAAAAGTCCTTGGGTTAGAACTCCAAATATGCTCCCCCACAGGAACGTGCCGGGTCTAGGGTACTATTAGTACAGTATTGCACTCTAGTACACTGGGGCTTCAGCAGGCTTCCGTGGGCTGTCTGGGGACCGAACCACCACGCACAACATGGTTTCTAAGGGAAAATGCGTTTTGAGTACCAAAAAGCTGACATACACTCAAACTTTTGGAACAGAGCCTGCTTTTAAGTCAGAGACTGCTTTAATACCACATTCACAGCTAAATTATATACATAGGCCTATTTTTAAGACACATGCCTATTTCCAAGACATTCAGCTTATGTAACAATGGGAATTGAAAGAAAGGATTGATAGAAGTAGAAATTGTGAGTTTGGTGGGGAAGGGGGAAGATGTGAACATTCACTGCATAGAAAAAATTCAATTCTTCGTGGAAGGAGAGTAGAAGACACAGAGAGAGTGCCTAAAATATTTTCTGTGTTTGTGTGGTCCACCTTGTGCAGGCTTTCCTTTAACCAGTTCCACGCCTGTACAATTATTAATTTTAAAACAAACAGTTGCATTCTACAGTAACAGAGAAGACTGCATTGAATTTAAAGGTCAGGGTGTAACCTAGGCCTGTGTATTGTAGGATTTCCCTAAGACATGAGGCACTCTTGGTCCCCTGCCTCCGGGATCTGTGGGCTTACAAGATGGTGCACGATGGGCTCCCCAATGCCACATCTGGATTCCCTTGCTCCAATGTGAAACCTGCAGGAATTGGCAATGGCTTTGCGTGGGACCATATCTTAGTACCACTTCTCTGGAGTTCCTTGTTACTCATGGTCAACCCCACATACGATGGCCATCAACCCAGTGTTAAAAACCTAGTCACTCTGAGTCTGCAGTGAATCAACCTAGATTCACTTCTTTTAATTTCAAATAACTCAATTCAACCCACCAATTCACCAAGTTAAATTAATTCATTTCAATTTAACTACTTTTCATCAACACAGAAACTCAAAACCATTGAGGGGAGAACTGCATTCAATACCACAAACATTTCTTAAACTACGCTAGTGGTCTGATACTATATTCTTCACTATGGAAAGTCACGAAGCTGGCTCAGTTGGCCTTTGAGTTGGCAGAGAGCTGTGGGATGAATATTCTCCTCCTCTCCAACTGTGTGTATTTTATTCATAGACTACCCTTGTATTCTAGACAAAAATAACTAATGTAAATGCTGTTGTTTTTCAATTGTGGATTTAAGAAATAGAATTTTAGCTCTGATTCATGCCTCATGTTTGGAATAGAGTAGTTTGTGTCTCATGACAATTCACCTAAAGACAGATATGGAGGAAAAGGGGATAGGACTAGTACCAGGGTTCTTGTGGAAAGCTGGCCTTTTTCCATGTTGTGTTCACTGTGGCATCTCCACCAATTCCCTTTGCCTCAGTGAGGAGTGTGCATTCACATCCAGGGAAGAGAAGACTTGTGGAGGGTGTGTGGCTATGCCTGAGATTTTCATCAGCACATGTCTGCTTCCCATGGGAATAGCCACCCAACTCTTGAAGGATAGAACTGTGGGCTCATAGTGGGGCAGAGAGGGAAGGAGGGAGTTAGGTGTGGATACCTTTTCTGCAGATCATCATGGGGGTGAAGGAACCCCAGTAGAATGGCAAGAACAATAGGCTTTGAGTTAGGAGATCTCAGTTCTGATTCTTGCTGTATTCCCAACCAGCAGATTGCTTGCCTTGTCTGGGCTAGCTGGTTGCTACTGTGTCCTTTAAACATTTCAATCTATGAGGAGGAGAAACAAGCTGGCAATGTGCCTAGCCCCAGCTCCTGATGGCCCCAGCCATGGTTAGCTGAAGCCAGTGTCGCCTTCAGCTCACAACTCTTCTATTTCTGCATAAATCCTGACTCTGGCAGTTAGCCTTTAGGTGCCTTGGCCCTAGGGGCCAGTTGGACCTGAAATGGATTGTGTGGTTGTAACCCTAGGATATCGTTGTTATAATATTTCCCTTAATACCAGCATCCTCATCCCTGCCATCAGCATCATCATAATAGTATAAATATGTGCCAGGGTCTGTATAAGTCACTTTTCTTTTGCTGTCTCATTTAGTCTTCATAATAGTTCCATAGACAAGTCATCTCCCCATTTTTCAAAACAACGGGCTGGATTTCAGCACACATCTACCTGATTCTGGAACTTGTTCCCTTAAGCCCTGATGATACACTTCTTAGGACTGGTTTTATGTTGCTGTCCAGGGTTGTCCTAGCAGTCCAGTTCTTTGGAAGGGACAGAACTCCATCTTGAAGCTTAGGCCACCCATATTCGGCCCTGACTCCTTGGCAAGTTTTTGCCTGGGCTATTTTTTTTTTTTTTTTTCTTGGTGAGCCATGGCCCAGTCCATTACATCCTGAGCTGGTGACTGGTTTCTGGCTCTGAATGAACCAGACACTCCATGTCATAATGCTGTCCCACCTGAATTTGATAACACCTGCCACCTAGCTTGTCCTGCTACCACTCCCCATCCTCTGAGCTATAGTTCTAGGGATCTCAGGGCCTGCAGGAGCTGAGGCTGACATCATCACAATCCTTTGGGGTCATTGGTCACTGGTTCAAGGTTGGCTCTATAGTTCCGGTGATTTCCTTAGTCTTCCTCTGACTTGCTCCCTTTCCTCTCCCACCCCACCTGCCCTTGCTGCTCAGTGATCAGCAAGATTCCCACCTAAGTTCACTTGACTTATGACATCTGGGGCCTGTGGGAAAGAACAGAGTGGAACATGGTGATCCTGCCCCAGACTGGAAGTGACCCCAGGGATCAAGCCAGCAGGAGCTGGTGTATGGATTGCTCTACAGAGCTCCATAAATGAACCTTTGATTTTACTCATGTGTTCCTTTCAACTCATACTCAATTCTTCACTTGTGGAGAGCTCTTGAGCACAGAGCCACAGGGGAGAGAGGCCTTTCCACTGAGTTAGCCCAGTCTTGCTCTGCCTCTGCTCCTTGCAGGATTTGATTGTTTTCTGTCTTAATTATATTCCTTGCCTCAGTGGCTGGCAGGCACAGAAAACTTAAATGAATTTATTGTAAAAACCCACTCTCTCCTGAGAGAAGCAGTTCTATGGGGGCACTGTGAGACTTCTAGGGATGTGTGTGTGTGTGTGTGTGTGTGTGTGTGTGTGTGTGTAGGCGGGGTGGTAGTTGCTTTCTTATCCACCATTACCTTGGGGAAGTTAGAGCTACTTAACACGGACTGGGGAAATTTGCATATTCCCTAGCCTTGAGCCCCACTAAACACACAAACTTCTGCTAGTGATACCACAGTTGACTCACCACAAAAGTGGTGATGATATTGTGAAGAGGAGCTAGGGCTTGTCAGTGGGTTAAGTGGGGATAGCACCATGAGTTTTAGGTCACATCCGTAGAACATAATGACTAACTATAATGCATCTTTTTGAGTTAAGACTCTGAAGACCCCTGAATGAATGAAAATGTTGTCTTTGAGTAATAATACTTTATAATAATCAGCTATTCACATTTTAGTATAAATTAACTTTTAGATGACTCAGTTACCAAGTGCATGCTGTTATTGTTGTTAGGTGCCGTTGAATTGGTTTTGACTCATAGCGACCTTATAGGACAGAGTAGAACTGCCCCAAAGGGTTTCCAATGAGTGGCCAGTAGATTTGTACTGCTGACCTTTTGGTTAGAAGCTGAGCTTTTAGCCACTAGCCACCAGGGCTCCATCAAGTGCATAGGCCTTCACATATCTGAAGAATTGTTTGAGTGCTCTAAGATAGGCAATCCATTTATTTACCCTTTGATTTACTCACAGGGGAAAAATATATATTTTTAGCTCTAACTGTGTACTCAGTCTTAGGTAGTGAAACCAAGAGAAGAAGACCTAGTCCCTTGAGAAACTAGTTGGGGACATAAGAATTCCCCAGAGGAAATAATAGAGAATGATAGATTATATTTAGGAGCAGAACATGTGTTATAGACATGGCTGTACAATGATGTGGAATGAAGCACGTTTAGATGGGGCCAAATTTAGCACAATTCCATGAAGGAGCTGGGATCTGCACTGGATTTTCACTCCTGGAATTACCCAGATGAGGTTGATGTGAATAAATGTCAAAATGAATAGTATAGAATAAATATTGCAGAAGGTGAAAAGGGGTGCACTGCAGGAATTGGAGAAAGCAGAAGGCTTGTGTTAAACGTAAAGAAACACTGTTTGCTTCTGTGATGGTGCAGCAAAAGGAAAGCTAGCTTTCCCCCAATATTCTTGCCCTACCTAGCTGCCTGGCTTCATCCTTTCCTTAGCTCTGTCCATCTCTGGTTTGCATTTTCTAGCTCCCATGCCCATCTGCCCACCAACCTTCTGGGTAGGCACAGTGCTCTGCCTACGCATTGTAACTGCTTAATAAATGTATTGAAAAAAAAAAGAATCAACAGATTGCAGATACTCTTGGTTTTAATTTTTCTTGAGCAAAGTTACTTTAGCCCAAACCTAAAACTGGAAAGGAGAGAAAATTCTAATAGCAATACTGTACTACATTTCAATCATTGGAAAATGTTGCCATTCTTTCTGTGTCTCTCATGAATGTTCACACAGCCTCATTCCAATTCAATCACATGTGGCAATTATTTATTCTGCCATTTACATGGTTAGATGCTGTTGGACAACCAAGCCAAAATGATACCGTACTTACCCTCTAAGAGCTTAAAACAGTAGTTAATTTTATGGGCAATGGGGAATTTCCTCAGGAAAGAAGACATTTTAGATCTAGTCTATGATAAAATTAGATGCCCAAAAGGCATACAATTATGTTTTCTTTAATGAATGGCAGTGTGTGTCAGGGTTGTATTCTTTCGCCATACATATTCAATCTGTATGCTGAACAAATAATACGAGAAGCTGGACTATATGAAGAAGAATGGGGCTTCAGGATTGGAAGAAGACTCATTAACAACCTGCGTTATGCAGATGACACAACCTTGCTTGCTGAAAGTGAAGAGGACTTGAAGCACTTACTAATGAAGATCAAAGACCACAGCCTTCAGTTTGGATTGCACCTCAACATAAGGAAAACAAAAATCCTCACAACTGGACCAATGAACAACATCATGATAAACGGAGAAAAGATTGAAGTTGTCAAGGATTTCATTTTCCTTGGATCCACAATCAACACCCATGGAAGCAGCAGTCAAGAAATCAAAAGACGCATTGCATTGGGTAAATCTGCTGCAAAGGACCTCTTTAAAGTTTTGAAAAGCAAAGATGTCACCTTGAAGACTAAGGTGAGCCTGACCCAAGCCATGGTATTTTCAATCGCATCATAAGCGTGTGAAAGCTGGACAATGAATAAGGAAGACCCAAGAAGAATTGACGCCTTTGAATTGTGATGTTGGAGAAGAATATTGAATATACCATGGACTGCCAAAAGAAAGAACAAATCTGTCTTAGAGGAAGTACAACCAGAATGCTCCTTAGAAGCAAGGATGGTGAGACTGCGTCTTACATACTTTGGACATGTTGTCAGGAGGGATCAGTCCCTGGAGAAGGACATCATGCTTGGCAGAGTACAGGGTCAGAGGAAAAGAGGAAGACCCTCAAAGAGGTGGATTGACACAGTGCTGCAACAATGGGCTGAAGCATAACAAGGATTGTAAGGATGGCTCGGGACCAGGCAGTGTTTCGTTCTCTTGTGCACAGGGTCGCTAAGAGTCGGAACTGACTCAACGGCACCTAACAACAACAAGAACAATGAATGGCAATGCTTTGGCCCTTTTTTAGATTATATCCTTAAGAAGGTGAACTACCTGAGAAAGAAGATTAGATATTATTGACCAGTTTGTAATTCTTTCTCTGGACATGCCTCCTCCACCCAGCCAAAGGCCAGGCTGAGGATGGGTTCCCCAATGCAGCACAGGTAGCAAAGTCTCCTGCAGGAAGGCAGTGGCTCAGTGTCCCATGGAATTCCATAGGCCAAGTCTTGTCTTTGTTTCCTTAAGCCTCTGGATGGGACTAAATATGCAGTCCCTCAGCTTTATGGATGGCCTCAGGGAGCCTCAGCGAGACATTTCTGGAGATCTCCCTGGGGTCCAGGCATGCCCTGGATCAGGAACCCTGTGCCATAGCTCAGTTCCAAGCCAAATATGATAGAGTCTCAGGACTGGGTCCAATGCTAAGTTGCGTTCATAATCTCTTCTCTCTGCTCTCTTCCTATTGCCCCCAGCTGGGAAGGCATAATATTTAAACTTTTACTAAACTCCCAAGATTTTCAAAAAATTGACCTTCCTGTTTTATTGCACGGGTCTTTTCCTTTCCACCAAATGGCAATGTTAGTGACACAGACTGACTGTTGCCACTGTGCCAGGAGAGGCTGAACAGAACATTTCCCATATGCCATGATAATAATGACAACTGTGACAATCCATCAGTTTGCTCTCACTGGGTTGTTAGAAGGAGAATAAAGCAGATAATGCTGAACTTTGTGACAATTTAATAACCCAGTAAACATCTAGTGGGACAGAAGACTGAAACCGGGAGGTAGCAGAGCCTGTATTAAAGCAGTAAGGGACAAAGTCAGACCCAGCCCAGGAGGTGAGGGCAGGGACAGACTAATGTGGGACCAAAGATGCCCAGGTTGGGCGGGACAACTCCTAGCACTGGATGGTGCACTGAGCCCAGACCTGGAGAGTCAGGAGGAAAGAAGCCAGCTGGACTTCATTCTTAGAGATGAAATCTTGCTAGTTGAGCCCTTCCCAGTCATGCCAAAGGCGTCTTTAAAACCTTTCCAAAATGGGCCTGGTAAAACGCAGGGGCAGCATGGATTTGGTCCTAAGTCTTATTTGTTGGGTGAGGCAGCTCTATTCTGTCAGAGACCTCAGTTTCCCTGTCCCCAGGGAGGGAGAGATGTGGTTGAACCAGGGTTAGAGTATAGGGTTTAGGACCAGGGCTGGGTCCATTCCACTGTAGCCCTTTCCTTGTCTACACCATACCCCCTACTTCAGGGCCAGGCCAGGGCACATGTTCTATGTGGTTACTGCCCTGCTGGGCTACACCCACTTCCTCCCTCTCACAAGGAACACTGCCCACTGGCTGCAGCCTGGCCCAACTTGCCTCTGTCCGATCCTCCCTGTAGCCCCCACAATTGGGTCCAGCATTACAGGGGCCTTAGATTAATTGCTGATTATTGTGAATGAGACGCTGGTCTCCTCATTGTGCTAATGTTTGCTTCCTCTTGCCTTTTTCTTTTTTTTGATGCTGACCTCAGACTAGGCCCACTGTGGGTCCTCTATGTCACATTTACTGATTGGTAATGGGACATTTTATCTCCTCCCCACAGCACTCATACACTTTCTCACAGCCCACTCATTTCTCAGGTACTGGGGCTAAATTTACCTTTTCTGTCTCTTCTTTGAACTCTGCTTAGGTGTTGATTTTTTCCAAGCTGCCCTTTTGGATTAGCTTGAACCGACTCCAGTATATCCAAAATATCAATAGTCCCCTGGCCTTCTTGGATGTAAAATTGGCTCTATCTGTATATCATGTTTATAATTTCCACTGGATAATTTTTCTGTTAGTAACATATCTGAGTACTTAGCCAGGACTGGGCTGGATTCACTGAAATGAAGACTTCAGGGTACGATCAAGATCCAAAGCTGACCAAAGAAGGAATGAGAAGAGTGGGCTAAAGGGACTGACTTACCTTATTAGAAGTGCTAGAAGGAGATTCAGCCTGTGGAAAAAGCCCGGGACTGATTAACAGTGGAGGAGGGTCTCCTGAACTGAGTCCTGCACAATAAGAAAGTGAGGATGGGTGTCTGGGAGCAGGAGGTGAGCAAGGCAGAAAATGTGGGGCTGGAGCTTTACCAACACCTCCTGCTTTAGGCAGGGATAAGTCCTAGGCACAGGGGACAGGGCTGGGCTTGAATGCACAGTGGTGGTGGTGGCTGTCCAAATGAAGGGACTCTAGCAGCAGGGAGGAGGACAGGGTAGGGCTAGGTCCAATAGTGACTGTATCACCTCATTCCTGAGGCTCTCTGCAGGGTGCACCACGTCTCTCTCATCACACTGCAAACTCCTGAGTCACGAAGTCAGTGCTGGCCCATGTACCTCTTTGCTGGACATAGTTTCTCAGTTTCTCCAGAGTGTGTCCTAAAGGGGCACTGTGTGTGAGTATATTATTTACTGCACTCTCCGTGGTGTGGGGGGGCAGTGCTGGGGAGAGAAAGAGAAAGAGTCTCAGGAAATGTGTATATTTATCCTGGCCTTGCCTTAAGAAAACACAGCCACTAATCCATCAAAAATGAATTTTAGTTTGGATAACATTAGCGTTTAAGGCGATGCCCTTCTCTTGTATTGATTCTCTGTGGGTTGAAATGGAAACAATTTTAGAAATGTAGTCTTAGGTTTCCTTAATCTGCGTGGCTCAGGGAGGAAAAGGCTGTTGTCACTTGTGCTAATAACCACAGGAACACGGTTCTAAAATGCTTAGCTGGAAAATGAATTCCAGAAGCCAGTCCTGACCATGCCACCAGGGAAGTTGTTTCCTAAAAATTCAGCCTTTTTCTTCCCTTCAAGGGAGTTGCCATAGAGAGCAAGACCATTTGAGGAGGAAAACCTAACATGCAGAATTGAGGACTCCCAAGAAAGAGATGTCAGCAATGGGGTAGGGTCCTAATTTTCTTTGGCAGGTAGAGGATGGGGTTGCTTGTTCAGTGTGACTTTGGAAGGCCAAGGGAGGCCTCCGCCTCCCACCATCCAAAATAAATACCTGTTTGGAGATCTGTTGGGAAATATTTATCCTTTAGGTTAGGCATTGAAGAGACCTGGCCAAATGTGCATAACGTTTGACTCTCTTAGCATAAAATATTTTTTAAGTTAGCATTGGTTGCTTCTCAGGGCCCTGGTTGGTGGGGGGGTAAATTTTGTGGAGGGTAGTGAAAGGAGAAATGTTTGTGACAGCATAGGACAAAGACACCAGGGCAAAGGGCAGTGAGAAGTTATGAGGTTTGATGTGTAAGTGTAGTAAAGGAATTCTGGTGCAGCTGAAGAAGGCCACATTGGTCTGTAGACGAGGTTGAGCTCCCTAAAGACCCAACATTTGAAGCCATGTGTTTCAACCCTTGGGCTCCAGGAAAATAAAACAAAACTAGTACGCAGAATAGAACTACACACCATAGAATTTTCAAGTCTATGACTTTTCATAAGCAGATCATCAGGTCTTTCTTTGAAGGAGCCTCTGGGTGGGTTCAAACCTAGTAGCTGAGTGCTTAATAGTTTGTACCTCTCAGGGACTCCTACAAAAGAAAGATACCATTGCCAGTGATACTACAGGTCAGAGTAGAACTGCTCCATAGGGTTTCCAAGGCTGTAATCTTTACAGAAGCTGACTGCCACATCTTTCTTCCACGAAGTGGCTCAGGGGTTCAAACCAGTGACCTTTTGGTTAGCAGCCAAGGGCTTAACCACTGAGCAACCAGGGCTCCTTGGAAAGAAAGGTAAACCAGAAAAGCCAAACCCATTGCCATCGAGCCAATTCCTACTCATAGCGACCCTATAGGACAGAGTAGAACTGCCTCATAGAGTTTCCAAGGAGAAGCTGGTGGATTTGAACTGCCAGTCTTTTGGTTAGCAGCCATACCTCTTAACCACTACTCCACCAGGGCTCCAGGAAAGGAAGGTAGGGAGATCATAAAACATTTTGCATTTAAGAACCCTGAAGAATGTATTGAGAAGGGAAGTTAATAAAAACTTTTTCCCTCAGTACTTACGTTTTTGCCTCTGGCAGCTTGTCATGCCCTGGTGAATATTTGCATAAACATTGTCTCTATTTGCATAAAGTGTGGGTACAGTTCACAGTGTCCTTCCAGAAGCACAGTGGCAATACTAAAGGAGTGCAAGGGGTGCAGACCTCACTGGGTGACACTGTCAGAGGGGGTGACACCAAAATAACTATCTATAAAAATATTCTTGTAATTAGTTACAACAACAAAAACATTTTTTTCTTAAGCCCAGCTTAGAAGTATCAATATACCTACAAGGCTAAAACTCTATGCCAATGTACTTTTTGAACCTTCTCATGCACTCCAGTCAGAGCCGTCATCATTACTCAATTACTATGACACTTGGAATCACGTGCTTTCATATGCAGGCACTACAATCCCTGCTGTTGTTGTCATTGCTACCGGTGTTTTTCTAGTCGCTGATTTTGTCAAATTTTCTAGTATTTTAGCAATCATATTGTGGTAATTAGTATTTGTGAACCTATATCAATAACTGGAGAATGAAATAGTAATTAGAGGAAAAGAAGGAATGATGTATGGGAATTAAGAATTATGAGTAACATGAGTACAAAAAACATTACTAAGGGTTTTGTATAGTCTGGTATGGGAGGAGGTCCATCCGGGCGGTGACATCATGAGTTACTGCACTGAGTGACACCAACCCTAGTGGTGCCACTGCAGGAGCATTCTGTCCTGTGGCCTTGTCTCTGTTTGTCACCTGAGATTTGTCACTTCACACCTCTCTTCCTTTTCACCTGCCCACTGTCCTGACCTAGATCTGAGGACTGGAATGTGGGAGGAGGCTCCAGGGTGAGGGTGAATGGCCCTGTCTTCCCAACCAGCCAGGGTCAGAGTTCTGCCTCCCTTAGAGAGAGGCCTTCCTCTTCCTCTCACTAGAACTCCAAACTCCAGAGGAATGACTTCCTTTTCACCATAAGTACTGTGTTTACAACAATTGTGATCCATATCTCCTTCAGCAGCCTGCATTTGGGTACAGGCTGTGATTGGGGCATGGAGAGACTCTCAGCCCCAGAGCGATGGTTCAAAGAGACACAGGCCTAAGGACATACATAGGGGCTGCCTCCCTGAATCCCTGCCAGGAGTCTAGAGCTCTGAGGAGTGGGCGTCTCCTGCCACATTGTTCAAGCTTTCTAGGGTGCAAGAACAGGCCCTCAGTTTACATCAAGAATTGGGGTTTACATGAAGTGAGGCCACATCAGGCTGGGCCAGGCCTCCTGGGAACAGGAACTCAGGTGAGGAGAACCATGCTAAGATCGAGAGGAGTTTGGACCTGGGAGAACTTTCAGAATCCAGGCTGGCTCTACCACCTGGTTTATTTTGGTGCCCCTTAGAAGCAGGAAGTCATAATCTCCTGGTCCTCCCATTAATGACCATCCACCTCCCCCACTACTTTCTAGTTTTACATTTTTGTTTACTTGTAGCTTCTGCTCACTTGGGATAACTCAAGACTCAAGGCTTTTATGGATTGATTACTTTTGGTGTGATTTCTGTGGTTCCATTATGTACTGGCTTACTTTCTCCCCATAAAAAATTGCCAACAGAGAAGATATGATATGTCCATCTAATCACTGTTTTTCCTCTTTGGCTGCAATTTAGGGGCCTGCTCCTTCAAAGGCTGGTAGCCACATAGAAATTGATTTCTCCTGAGTTAAGTGCTCACTTCAGATCTGATTCAACCAGCTATGGTAGAAGGTGGAGGAAGAGTGTTGTGCAATCATGGAGACCCATGTGGGAAGACCCTTTGGACAGTGGTGATTGCAAGCATCAGGAAGGTTGGCCTGACTCACATGGCTGGCAGTCCAAAGTGAGCAATTCTGCTAGTAGTCAGAGTTGATCACCTACTTGTTATATTTGAGGAAATCTTAGATGATCTTCTGCATCTAACACTGTAGTCTTCTATTGGTTAGACCACCTGTATTAGCAGTTGAGGACTTTCAGTGTCTAGTTTAATGCCCAGCACATCCTAATATCCAATAATGATTTGTGGAATAAATAAGAGTATGCTACCTAGATTATGATGAAAATGTCTCCTTTCTACTCACCTAGATTATAACCAAGGAGCCCTGGTGATGCAATGGTTAAGCACTTGGCTGACAGCCAAAAGGTCGGCTATTCAAACCCACCCATTGGCTCAGCAGGAGAAAAGATCTGGCAATCTGCTCCTGTAAAGATTACTGCCTAGGAAACTCTATGGAGCAGTTATACTCTGTCCTGTAGGGTCACTATGAGTCTGAATTAACTTTATGGCACACAACAGCAATAGATTTTAAGCATATTTAGCATAGGAACCCTATTTTAAAAAAATCTCTTATAATACCTAAGGACCAAGCACACAATACAAGACTATTAAATGCTTACCAATTGATTGATAAATAAACAGAGAAACACAGCAGAGATTTTAGAGAGTATGGCCTGTCTGCCCTCCTAATGGGACTTCGGAGAATTTTGGGTCAGCTTGTCCAGTAGTAAATAATTAGACCTTAGAGTGTGAAAACTGGGCAGGCGGGATAAGGAGCCTGAGGAGAAAAACAAGTCTTATTCCAGGGGCCTCAGGAGCAGAGCATTGACTCACATGACTCTAAGGCAAAAAATGACCTCTTAAATCTCATTAACTCAAACTCCACTAATTTAGAATTAACAATCACTCAGACCTACAGAACTGAAGTATGCTTTTGCTTTTTGAAAAATGTACCTGTAAAGTCAGTGGGAAGTGTCAGAGGGAAGCAGAGGGCTCCAGCTGACTACTGACTGCCAAGTACAGGCTTCCAATAATCAGGAAGCCCTCCCTAACTTCTCCTTGCCCCTGTTGAGACCAGCCTCCATCATGGCCCTTAGCACGATGTATTGTAAACATCCTGCAACTTGGAACCCCTTGAAGACAATGTCTTGGTCTCTTTTCCCTGTATCCTCAGCTCACAGCCTGCCTAAATAAATGTTTGCTTAGTGAATGAATTAAAAAAAAAAAAAAGCTTCCACAGAAGCAGTCTTTGCATAAGAATAAATACTGTTTTCGTTACAATCAGGTTTTATTCTAGGAATAGGGTTTTAGAATTTTTAGCTAGATCCTGGACAACTTGATCTCTAGGCCTAGTATTACAACTAAAGAGTAGATGATAGAAAGGCAAATTGATAGTAAGATTAAAGTCAATTGATTTTGAATAGTTAAAAATAGTTAGCCTATTGGTAATTAGTTGTCTGTTTCATCTTATGTGTTTCATGTTCTTACAAGGTTCTTACCTCTTCCCTGACTGAGTTCTGGGTCATAAAGAAGAAAATGAGTGAATGAGTGAATAAATGCCCTATAATCTCCCTCATTGTGACTCAGGTCCTTCACCTCATTTTGTAGTCAGGTTGCCTCCTGATGGGACTGGGTGCAGAGAGGGAAGCTGTCATGGAATTTGGGGGACTGGACAGATCTGGTTGGAGCTGGAGTCCAGGACTGTGGAGGGACAGCCCTGGATTGGAAAACCTAAGGGCAAGGGTGGGTGTTGTGAAAAGTCTCTCTAGACAGTCAGGAGGTACTCCTGGGTGTTAAATAGAAGACAGTGTCAGAATTGGTGGACTAGGTAATTTGAACCAACCCTATGCTTAGCACAACCAGAAAAGATGAACAGCAACAACAACAGAATCTTCTCAAAGTCATTGGAAAGCTAAACAAAGTAGTGAAGAATTGCTCAGGAGAATATTGAAATCTGGAGCTGTAGGCACTGGTAAGTCACCCTCACTTGGATTGAGACTGAAAGGCTGTACCCTAGGAATAAGAAGTAAAATAGCCCTCTCAAGACTTCGGCCTAGCCTAAGCCACTGGATGACCCAGAAAAATTTCAATAACTGGAAATGGATTAAGATAATCCAGGATTGTTATCGTCCCCTGTCTGGCAAAAGCAAATGAGAAAGATAATGACATTCTACGTCTCAGATTATATTTCAAATCTTTCAAATATATTGGAATACAATCAAAGATAACCAGACATAAAAGGAGACAAAACCAACATGAGCAAGAACTTGATCAAAACAAGATCCATAGAATCTCCAGCTATTGGATATTCCAGATACAAACTTGAAAACAAGTGTATTTACTGTTCAAGCAGTTAAAAATAAGGTAGACATTTCAGCAGAGAACAAAAAACTATAAAATTGATAAAGCAGATTTGGAAAATATTAGCTACAAAGAAATTTTAGAATATGTATACGCACACACACATACATATACACACACACCCTAAATTAAGACCTTGATGAAGGGGTTTACCAGAGATTAGAGATAGCTGAAGAGAGAATTATTAAAATGGAATATAGGTCAGAATAAAATATCCAGTGAGGAAGCTCAGTCATATAAAAGGTGAAAAAAGCAAAAACAAAGCAAAACCAGAAAAGAGGATAAGGGATATAGAGAAAGGTGTGATAAGTTCCACCATTTGCATAATTGAAATCTGTTTAATGGATCAGAAGAAATATTTGAAGAGATAATATCTGAGGAATCTCCAACAATATTAAAAGACATTAAGCCAAAATTTAGAAGTTCTATGAACAAGCAAGAAAATTAAAATGAAGTCACACATAGCCTATCATTTTTTAAATTGCAGAAAACCAAAAACAGCAGAAAAATTTTAAAACAGCCATGAGTAAAAGATAAATTACCTTGAAAGTTGCAACACATAAACTGATAGTAACTTCTCATCAGATCAATAGGTCTGGTCTTTTTTTTTTTTTAAATTAGAATTTTTTTCTGCTTTTTTCTCCAGCTTGTCTGGGACCTTCTCTTGTGATCCTTTTCACAGCAGTTGGTGGTGGTAGCCAGGCACCATCCAGTTGTGTTGGACTCAGGCTGGTGGAAGCTGTGCTAGTTGTGGTTCATTTGTCCTTTGTGTCTTTGGTTTTCTTCATTTTTCCCTTGCTCCAGACAGGGTGAGATGAATGGAATATCTTAGATGGCTGCTCATAAGCTTTTAAGACCCCAGAAGCTACTCACCAAAGTAGAATATAGAACATATTCTTTATAAGCCATGCTATGCCAATTGAGCTAGATGTTCCCTGAGTCCTTGGTCCCCAGAACCCCTAGCCCAGTAATTTGGTCCCTTGGAGTTTGGAAGTGTCTGTGGAACTTCCATGACCTTGCATTGGACAAGTTGTGCTGGCTTACCCGGTATTGTGCACTGTCTTACCCTTCACCAAAGTTACTACTTATCTATTGTCTACTTCGTGTTTTTCCCTTCTGCCCTTTCCTAACTATCAAAGATTGTTTCTTTTTGTGTATAAATCTTGCAATCTAGAATTTTATCTCCTGAAAAATATCATTCAGAAATGAAGGTAAAATAATGGGCATATGTGAACAAACAAAAGGGAATTTGTCATGAGCAGTCTTACACAAAATGAAAAACTAAATGGTTTTGACAGAAAATGGGCTTAGATGGAAGCATGAGGATGCAGGAAGAAATGAAAAAGAAGAAGTAAATATATGAGTAAATCTATGGATACTGATTGTATAAAAAATGATAATATTGCCTTATGGGATTTAAATTTTATATAAAATTAAAATACATGAAAAAATTCAATATAAATTAAGAGGAGGATAAATAAAATTACAGTATTCTAAGGTCCTTTCACTGTACCTTTCACTTTACCCAGTAAAGGAAGGGTAAAGGTACCAATTAACATTAGACTTCGATAAATTAAATATGCAAATTTAGTTTCTTATTTAACTACTAAAATAATAGAATAATATATGACCACCCCTTAGAAAAAGAGATTTAAAAAAATTAAACCAAAGGAGAGAAAGAAAGGAAAGAAAAGGGAATATAAAATAAAAGAGAGCAAACATAAACAAACAGTAAAGTGATGGAGCTTTAAAAACACATGTATCAGTAATTGCATTAAACCTAATTGGACTAAATATTCCTAGTAAAAGACAAAGATTCTCAGACTATTTTTTATATATGACATATATTTTATATATAACATAAAAAATATATAAAATATATGCAGTTCTACTCTGTCCTATAGGGTCGCTATGAGTTGGAATCGACGGCACTGGGTGGTTTGGTGTTTATATAGATAACATATTATATATTTATACACACACACATATGTATCTCACATCTAAAAAATGAGGGTGCCAGAAAATTAAAAGATTGAAAGAGATATACCACAAGATCAGAAAAAGTAGGCTTAAAGGCTAAATCATTAATAGAGATAGGACTATTTCTTAATGATTAAAAGTATAATTTACTAGGAAGATGTAATGATTCTAAATTCGTGTATACCTAAAAATGTGACTTTACAATACAGAGTAAACCTTGACAAACCTAAAAGGAAAAACAGATGAATCTACCATCGTAGGTATGTATTTTAGCACAATTCTCTCAGTAATTGAGAAAATATAATTAAAAAAAATAAATGTGGCTATAAAAGATTTAAACAAAATTATGAACAATTTTGACCTAACAAATATATATGGCATGAGACACCTAACAACTGAAGGGCGTATCTTTTTTTTTTTTTTTCCAAGCATATAAGGAACATTTTTAAAAATGGACCACATCTAGGCCATAAATCAATTCTCAAAAATTTCAAAGTACTGAAATCATACAGAATATGTTCTCTGACCAGAACATAAATAATCCAGACATAAATAAAGTGAAAAAAACCCACTGCTGTCGAGTCGATTCCGACTCATAGCGACCCTATAGAACAGAGTAGAACTGCCCCACAGAGTTTCCAAGGAACGCCTGCAGATTTGAACTGCCAACCTCTTGGTTAGCAGCTGTAGCCAAAAAAAATTCTCATTAGTTTAGATATTAAGACACGTATTTCTAAATAACTCCTTGGTGAAAGAAGAAATCACACAAAAAAAATAGAAAATATTTTCAGCTGGATTATAATAAATAAAATATACATCAAGCGTTGTGGAATGCCACAACAAAAGTATGTTGTTGCTACTGTTGTTAAGTGCCATTTAGTCGATTCCAGATCTTAGTAACTATAGTGGATTAATTGTGTCCCCCCAAAATATCTGTTAACTTGGCTAGGTTATGAATCTCTTGTATGATTTTCCACCATTTTCTGTGATTGTCTACCATTTTATGTGATTTTCCTATATGTTGTAAATCCTATCACTATGGTGTAATAAGATGGATTAACTGCAGTTATATTGATGAGGTCTACAAGATTAGGTAGTGTCTTAAACCAATCTCTTCTGAAATATAAAAGAGAAAAGTGAACAGAGAGACATGGGGATCTCATACCACCAGGAAAGCAGTACCAGGAATAGAGGGCATCTTTTGGACCTGAGGTTCCTTTGCTGAGATGCTCCCAGACCAAGGGAAGATTGATGATAAGGACCTTCCTCCAGGGCCGACAGAGGAAGAAAGTCTTTCCCTGGAACTGATGCCCTGAATTTGGACTTGTGGCCTACTAGACAATAAGAAAATAAATTTCTCTTTGTTAAAGCCATTCACTTGTGGTATTTCAGTTATAGCAGCACTAGATGACCAAGACAGTGACCCTACATACAATAGAAGAAAACACTGCCCAGCCCTTCACCATCCTCACAATCTTTGCTATGTTTCAGCCCATTGTTGCAGCCACTGTGTAGATCCATGTCATTGAGGGTCTTCCTCTTTTTCGCTGATCCTCTACCAAGCGTGATGTCCTTCTCCAGGGGCTGGTCCCTCCTGATAACATATCCAAAGTATGTGAGATGAAGTCTTGCCATCTCTGCTTCTAAGGAGGATTCGGCTGCACTTCTTCCAAGACAGATTTGTTTGTTCTTCTGGCAGTCCATGGTATTTTCAATCACCAACAGCATAAATCAAAGCATCAGTTCTTCTTCGGTATTCCTTATTTGTTGTCAAGCTTCCACATGCATATGAAGCAATTGAAAATACCATGGCTTGGGTCAGGTGCACTGAGTCCTCAAAGTGACATCTTTGGTTTTTAATGCTTTAAAAAGGTGTGTTGTGGCAGATTTGCCCAATCCAATACATGGGTTGATTTCTTGACTGGCGCTTCCATAGGCATTGATTGTGGATCCAAGTAAAATGAAACCCTTGACAACATCAATGTTTTCTTCATTTATAATGATGTTGCTCATTGGTCCAGTTGTGAGGATTTTTGTTTTCTTTATGTTGAGGTGTAATACATACTGAAGGCTGTAATCTTTGATCTTCATCAGTAGTCCTTCAAGTCCTCTTCCCTTTCAGCAAGCAAGGTTGTATCATCTGCATATTCCAGGTGGTTAATGAGTCTTCCTCAAATCCTGATGACGTGCTGTTCTTCATATAGTCCCGCTCTCAGATTATATGCTCAGTATACCGACTGAATAAACATGGTGAAAGGATACCACCCTGATGCACACCTTTCCTGATTTTAAACCACGCGGTACCCCTTGTTATGTTCAAACAAATGTCTCTTGGTATACGTACAGGTTCCACATGAGCACAATAAAGTGTTCTGGAATTCCCGTTCTTCACAATGTTATCTCCAATTTGTTATGACCCACGTGGTCAAATGCCTTTGTGTAGTCAATAAAACACAGGTAAACATCTTTCTGGTATTCTCTGCTTTCAGCCAGGATCCATCTGACATCAGCAATATTATCCCTTGTTCCATATCCTCTTTGGAATCTGTCCTGAATTTCTGGCAGTTTTCTGTCAATGTACTGCTGCAACCATTTTTGAATTATCTTCAGCAAAATTTTACTTGCGTGTGATATTAACGGAAGCCCTGGTGGCTCAGTGGTTAAGAGCTCAGCTGCTACCCAAAAGGTTGGTGGTTCAAATCCACTGGCCTCTCCTTGAAAACACCGTGGGGCAGTTCTACTCTGTCCTATAGGGTTGCTATGAGTCAGAATTGACTCAGGGGCAATGAGTTTACAGGTGATATTAATACATTGATAATTTACACATTCATTTGGACTACCTTTTTTGGAGTGGGGACAAATATGGATCTCTTCCAGTTGGTTAGCCAGGTAGCTTTCTTTCAAATTTCTTGGCATAGACGAGTGAGCGCTTCCAGTGTTGCATCTGTTTGTTGAAACAGCTCAGTTGGCCAGTTCCTGGAGCCTTATTTTCTGCCAGTGCCTTCAGTGCAGCTTGAACTTCTTCCTCCAGTATCATCGGTTCTTGATCATATGCCATCTCCTGAAATGGTCGAATATTGACCAATTCTTTTTGTGACTCTGTGTATTCCTGCCATTTTCTTTTGATGGTTCCTGCGTTGTTCAGTATTTTCCTATAGAATACTTCAATATTGCGACTCGAGGCTTGAATTTTTCTTCAGTTATTTTAGCTTGAGAAATGCTGAGCATGTCCTTCCCTTTTGGTTTTCTAACTCCAGGTTTCTGCACATTTTATTATATTACTCTGCTTTGTCTTCTCTATCCATCCTTTCAAATCTTCTGTTTAGCTCTTTTATGTCATCATTTCTTCCATTCACTTTAGCTACTCTGTGTTCAACAGCAAGCTTCAGTCTCTTCTGACATCATTTTGGTCTTTTTTTTTCTTTCCTATCTTTTTAATGACTGCCTTCCTTAGCTAATGCTGGTATAACAGAAATGTTACAAGTGGATGGCTTTAACTAACAGAAATTGATTCTCTCACAGCTTAGGAGGTTAGAAGTCTGAAATCAGGGCACCAGCTCTAGGGGAAGTGTTTCTCTTTCTGTCGGCTCTGGGGGAAGGTTCTTGCCTACTTTCAACATCTGTGAGTCCAGCATTCCTTGGAGAACTCCGTGCGTCTTGGCATCAATCTTCTCCTGGGTTGAAGAGGTTTTTAGTACAGGGACCCCGGGTCCAAGAGAAGTGCTCTGCTCTCAGCTCTTGTTCTTTCTTGGTAGTAGTGAGCTCCCTCCCCTCTCTGCTTGGTTCTTTCTCCTTTTATCTCTCACAAGATAAAAGGTGTTACTGAAGCAAGGGTATGACTTGAGTAAGGATGTGATTTGAGTAAGGGTATGACATGAGTAAGGGAGTGACTTGAGTTACACCCTCTTGTAAGGCTGTGACTCAAGATATATCCCGCACTGGTCCTGCCTTATTAACATATAGAGGTTAGGATTTACAGCACTTCACAGAATGGGAGATAATTATATCTGATCATAAAATGGAGGACAACCACATGATACTGGAAATCATGGCCTAGCCAAGTTGACATATATTTTTGGGGGACACAATTCAATCCATGACAATGATCTTTTCTTCACGTATCATGTCCTTGAAGTCATACCACAACTTGTCTGGTCTTCGGTCATTAGTGTTTAATGCATCAAATATATTCTTGAGATGGTCTCCAAATTCAGGTGGGATATACTCACGGTTGTATTTTGATTTTTGTGGACTTGTTTTAACTTTCTTCAGCTTCAACTTGAACTTGCATATGAGTAAATGATGGTATGTTCCACAGCTGGCCCCTGGCCTTGTTCTGACTGATGATATTGAGCTTCTCCATCATCTGTTTCCACAGATGTAATTGATTCGATGCCTTTGCATTTCATTTGGCAAGGTCCATGTGTATAGTTGCTGTTAATGTTGTTGGAAAAGGGTATTTCCAAATAGGTCATTCGTCTTGCAAAATTCTATCATGTGATCTCCACAGTCGTTTCTATCACCAAAGCCATATTTTTCAACTACTTCTGTTTCCAGCTTTTGAATTCCAATCACCAGAATTATCAATGCATCTTGATTGCATGTTTAATCAATTTCAAACTGCAGAAGTTGGTAAAAATCTTCAATTTCTTCATCTTTGACATAAGTGAGTAAATCTGAATAATAGTCTTATTAACGGTCTTCCTTAAAAAAAAAAATTTTTTTTTTGGTAGGCGTATGGATATTATCCTATCACTGACAACATTGTACTTCAAGATAGATCTTGAAATTTTTTTACAATGAATGTGATGTCGTTCCTCTTCAGTTTGTCATTCCCAGCATAATAGACCATATGATTGTGTTTAAGAATGCAAATTAAGTGGCAAAATTACAAAGAATTTAAAATGATTATCACAAAGATTATGATGATGGTTACATTTGGTGGGCAAGAGAGGGTAATCGGAGAGCTTCTGAGATGCTGGAAGTGTTTTTTTTTTTTTTTGACTTGGGTAGTGATTACACAAGTGCTCATTTTAAATAGTTTATTAAAATGTACATTTATATGTTAGGTATTTTTTTGTATGTGTTGTATAATTTTATAATACAAAAAAGGTAAGGGAGAATTAAAAGTCAAACGATACTTGCCTTCTACCTCTTTCTCTTTCTCTCCCTTTTCCTTCTCCTCTTTCTTCCATTTCTCTTTTTCCTCCTACCTCTTCTTTTTCCTGGGGATCATTTATGTTTGCATGTCCTAGACCTATTTTATGTAAAAACAATATAAACATCTTCTTCAAAATATTCTTTTTTTGCTAGTCTTTTACAATTTAATTCTCCCTCCCCCCCCCAAAAAAAAGTTACCCTGGAAGACATGGGTCATGTGGATAGAGCTGTCTAGAATCATCAGTCAGGGCTTATCTGAGGAGGCCGTGGGGGTGGGTGGAACTACTTGATGTTTGGGTCCATGAAAGCAGTGAATAAACTCTGTCTGAGATTTTAATTTTTTTAATTTATTGTGCTTTAAGTGAAAGTTTACAAATCAAGTCAGCCTTTCATACAAAAACTTATACACACCTTGCTATGTATTCCTAGCTGCTCTCCCCCTCTGCCTTCCCATCTCGCTTCCAGACAGGAGCTGCCCACATAGTCTTATGTGCCTATTTGAGCCAAGAAACTCACTCCTCACCTGTATCATTTTCTGTCTTGTAGTCCAGTCCAATCCCTGTCTGAAGAGTTGGCATCGGGAATGGTTCCAGTCTTGGGCTACAGAGGGTCTGAGGACCATGACCTCTGAGGTCCCTCTAGTCTCAGTCACACCATTAAGTCTGGTCTTTTTATGAGAATTTGAGATATGCATCCTACTGTTCTCCTGCTCTATCAGGGATTTTCAGTTGTGTTCCCTATCAGGGCAGCCATGGGTGGTAACCAGGTGCCACCTAGTTTTTCTGGTCTCAGGCTGATGTGGTCTTTGGTTTATGTGGCCCTTTCTGTCTCTTGGACTCATATTTACCTTATGTCTTTGGTGTCGTGTTCTTCATTCTTCTTTGCTCCAGGTGGGCTGAGACCAATTAATGCATCTTAGATGGCCGCTTGCTAGCATTGAAGACTCCAGACGCCACTCACCAAAGTGGGATGCAGAAGGTTTTCTTAATGGCTAAGATTTTTAAAATGTCTCTTGTTCATGACGATACTGATGGTCTGAATTCTTCTTGGACTGAGGAATATTACCTACCCACTTGTAAATTTAGGCACATCAGGGTTAGTGTTGAGAATGCTGTGAAGGTATCCCTGACCCAGAATTGGGAAATCAAGGCAGGTGAACTCTCCACTTCTATCAGAGTACCTGAAATTTCTACCTCTGCCTGCAACCCCTTAGGGATTTATTATTTTGGTTCATACTTTTTCTCTCCATGATCTCCTAAAAATTCCTGGGAGGGGTTGTTGGGGACATATTCAGTCCCTGGCACCTCTGTGTGAACCAGTTCATCAAACCATCCTCCCTGTGTGCTCTCTGAACACGCGTGTGTTATTGCAGTTACCCTGAGAAGCAGATACCAAGATGAGATTAAACATGTAAGCATTTTATTAAGGAAATGCTCTGTGGGAGGAAAAAGGGAGGGAGACAGGGAAGGCTGGAGAACTGTCCAACCATGATGCACATTTGACTCCAAGTAAAGGAAAGAGGGTTAGGTGGAAATGTTCTAGTCTAAGCTAAGAAAGGGTCAACAAAGCCAGCAGGGAGTCTTCGAGCCAAAGGCTGTTTACACAGGAGTCCTGTGTCTTCCAAGGGCCAGGTCTGCCTTAGTTTCCCTGCTGCACTCAGTCCCTGATGGGGAATATCTGGTTCTGTTCTGCAAGAGCAAGGAGAGAAAGTCAGGTTCTGAACGTTGTTACTGCTTTCTTTTTCTCAGCTCTCTGAGTCAGCCCCATTGGACACGGCTTATTTCTCTTGGGATCTCAAGCATTTTTCTGTACTGTTCTCACCCTGTTGTTCCTCTGGAAGATTTCTGAGGCCCGGGGGAAGATACCATGCGTTTATCTACTCCTTCTCTTCATAGGGTCCGAAACACAGTCTTCCCCTTCTCCTCTTGCAATGAACTCAGTCCTCCCTGTCCCCAAATCTCACTAGAATCCTCTATTAGGAAGCATTTGTGAGATCTTTCAACCTAAGCTCGTCATTCCAACGTCTGATCTATGGCACTTGCAGTGTGAATGGATCACACAGGTCCTACATTTTTGTCTAATTCTTTACCTGTGTGTCTAGTCCTTTCATTTGACAGAGAGCTCTCCTAGGACTTTGCACTTTCTTTTTATCTCTGTGTCATCATCCAGCACAAGATAGGGCCCCTTTTACTTTTAAGAAACTCAAATGAGAAATCAACAGGGGTCTGGGCATCAAGATCAAAACTGATGATCATGTTTGGAGCCTGATTGTCTGGGACAATCACATTGTCTCTGGCAGCAAGAGAAAACTCTGGGCCAGAATCTAGTTCTAGGGGAAGACGGTGGCATGTTCAATTTGAGGAGCTTGAGAAGCAGGTAGAACATGTAGGCGGTGTGTTCTAAGCAAGATGGGAGCTGAGACTACAGATGTGGGAATCATCATCATAGGATGGATTTTTTTCACTCCTACCAACACATCTTTACTCAGCATAGCATTATACCACACTCAAAAGAGTTGGGAGCATGTATCAGGCATAAAAGCTCTACTGAGAGAGTAATCTCTGCAGAAGATGTGACCTGTATGCCCTGAACAATAACCTAAGATTTAAATAAAAGTCCAAGATAACAGTATAAGTGATGTGCAGCAAGTATGTTATTAGTTGATGAGTCATAATTAATATATAATAATATAACATATAAAAATAAAATTAAGTACATAATTAATTGACTTACATTGAGTAAGTCTTATTTGTTCCAGTGAAAAAGGAAACATTTTAGTCTGGGAAAATCCAAGATACAAACATGTGCCGAGTCTTTATAAATGGGAGAGGAGAGGAGGAGAAGATCCCAGATGGGCGTAATTCATTGGCAAAATGAGGTGAGAGTGTGTGCACCAACTTTGGGCATATTCAGAAATGTTCTGGAGATCCCAGCTGTCTGCAGAATAAAGCCATATTTACCCCTCAGACCCTCAACTGTCTGACTTAATCATACCTATTCAAGAAGTGGTGTGACATAGGGCAAAGGTTCATGGATTACAAGCCATGGGTCTGAACTGTAATCCTCCTCCACTACTTATAAGTGGTGTGACCTCATACAGGACATTTAATCTCTCCGAGTCCCTATTTCCCATCTGTAAAATCAAACCCTACATTAAACGGCTTTTGTGAGAATCAAAAGAGAAAACATTTGTGAAAATCCCCAAAACACAGCTGTTAATGAATGTTAACAGCTGTTAATGAATGTTGGATATTATCATTATTTCTGATGTCTTTAATACATATAGTGCCTTTTCCATTCTCTGAATTCCTAATGATGCCTAATTCCTGTAGCATTTATTTTGACCAGTATGTATCACCTGTTATTGCCTCTTAATTGCTTTATGAGTTTGTAGGAGCTTCCTAATTAAATCATAAACTCACTGTGGGCAAGGATCTTGTCTTAGATATTCATCTAAATGTCTAGAACCTTTGGGCACATACTAGGTGCTCAAAAAGTTGCTTCAGTGATTGATTTTTATATACATGAGGACCAAAGTAATGAAAAAGAGTTCCTAGAGGAGTTAGATCTTGGGTTTGCTAATGATGACTGGGTAAGTAATGACATGTAATGTTCAGGGGGCAGGCTACCCATTGAGGTGAGTGATGTAAACATAGCTACAGATTTTCTTTTTTACTTTTCAGGTTGTCTGATTACCCTAAAACATTCTACCAGGCTTTGAGGTCATTTATCACCATGGTACTTAGTGAGAAAACCAAATGAAACAAAACCAAAAGAGAAAATATCTATTCAGCAGTTGGACAGCTCAGTTATTTTTAGGAATAGGAGAAGAAGCCAATGTTTGGGACTCAGTGAAACACCCCCCTCTGTTTGGAGTTGACCAATCCCTAGAAATGTACAGGCCTAAGCATTTTCTCAGCTGTATCTCTCCAGCACATATGAATTTGAAGGGAAACTTAATCCATCTGTTTCTGATCCATTTACATTGAACTCATCAAAAAAAAGCTGTTGACACGTCTTTTGCATAGCCAAGTTCTCCATGAAGTTTTCAGGAAATTCCAATATATTATTAAGTTCTTTTTGGTATCCAGACGCTTGGGTTTTGTCCTAACTGGGAACCCTGGGAGAGTAGAGAACACTCTGAACTGGACTCATTCCAAAACTGCAAAGCTCTTCTCTTCCCTCAAGGAGTCTTAGTGGCTCAAAGTCTGCCCAGCTTGGAAAGACAACAAAGCAAAAGGCATCCCCAAGGTCTCAGATCTCTTGTCCTTGCTCCTAGCAGGGCCTAAGGGATAGCCCAGGAGAGGGAGAAAAATGCTTCAGGGCAGTTTGGCCAATAGTCTAATTGTGGGACGAGGAGAGTGATGCTGGAATTTTAATTCCAGATACTGTGTGACCCTGGCCAAAAATTGCTTTTCTGTTCTTCAATTCTGCAAAATGTGGTGGGAAAATGATGATATTGCAATTTTTGATCCATCTCCTAGAGATGGGTTGTGTGGTCGATGTGTGGTTTATGACTTTAGGAAACAAAAATATCACAGAAAGAAATGATTATTCTTCAGAAATGCAAAGGCAACTCTTACCCCTTTGAGTAGATTGTATTCTGGGTATCACATCTCTAGCATTGGGCATAGCTGAGGTTGAATTGTTCATTATCACTTTTTCTTAGGCCTGGTGAGTTATGCAGCACAAAGGGATTGAGTTTTCAATAGCCAAGTCACCAAGCCTCTCCTCTCAGTATACACACTTAGACAGGCAAGGAAGAAGATTTGTGTCCCTGCCTGAATGCTGTTGTTGTTAGTTGCCATGAAGTCAGCTCCAGCTCATGGCGACTCTGTGTATAACAGAATGTTGCCTGGCTCTGCATGATCTTCAGGGTTATTGGCATGTTTGAGTCCATTGTTGAGGCCATTGTGTCAATCCATCTCATTGAAGGTTTTCCTTATTTTCATTGACCCCTCCCTTTTTCCAACCATTTTCTGGAGATTAGTCTTTCCTATGATGTGTCCAAAGTAAGCAAGCCATAATCTAGCCATTCTCACTAATAAGGAGCATTCTGGTTGTACTTCTCCTAAGACTGGTTTGTTCATTCTTCTGGCAGTCCAGGGTATATTCGGTGTTCTTTGCCAACATTACAATCTGAATGCATCAATTTTTCTGTTTCCTTTTTCATTGTCCAGCTTTCACGTGCGTATGAGCTGTTTGAAAAGACCATGGCTTGGTGCACCTTAGTCATCAAAGTGACATCTTTGCTTTTAAAAACTTTTAAGAGTTCTCGTGCATCAGATTTCCTCAATGCAATGTGTCATTTGATTTCTTGACTGCTGCTTCCATGGATATTGATTGTTGATCCATAGCTAATACCCCATTGGAGGAGATAAATGTGTAACTCTCTCTAGGTTTGAATGCTGAAAAGGAACTTGGAAGCTCACAATTCTCTTTATTTTAAAGATGGGAAAATCGGGGCTGCAAGAGGGAAGATAATGTGCCTAGCACTTATTGGTCATTGATTTTGTGCCAGTTCCTGTGCTAGGTGTGATCATATTTAGCAGCATTAGATGGAAGATATTATTCTGCCCATCTTGCAGATGGAGCAGCTGAGGTGCAAAAGAAACTTAAAACTGGCCCTAAGTCACTCAGTAAGCAAGTTATGAGTTAGAATTTGATTTCAGTTCTGCTTAACTTCAAAGGTCAATTGATACCAGGCTAGCTGGTGAGGGGCCCAGAACATAGTCCTGGATCTCCCATATAAAGAATGTTTTGAGATGTAAAAGTTAGGTTGTACCTCTCTCCATTCATCCAGCATCTAGGCCCTCTCCTTTACATCCCTTCCCACTGTTCTGGTTGATTCACCAAGAGGTTGGCTGCCTAGGGAGGGTACCCCAGTGACAGAGGGAGTAAGGTGATGAGAGGGTACAAAAGGTAGAGGGGAAGCTGTATCTCTTAGCTTAGGGCACCGTGCAGGAGAAGATAGCCCCAGCCTCCATAAAAGAGTCAGCTGAGATTTAGAAGCTAGCAGACAGGAATGGGAAGCCAATTCAAAGAAGGACCACCACAGCACCATATCTGCAAAAGACACTCATTGCTTTCCATCTTTTCTATCTTTTCCTCCAACACATTGCAGATGAAGAGTGAGAAGGGATTAGGCGGTGTCCTAAGGGGAAACCAAGCCCCAGTCTCATCTCCTTGTTCTTTAGTCCAGAGCCTGGCCAGTGCTGGGGGAAGAGAGGAGGTGATGTATGATGGAGTTTTAAGCAAGGCTCAACTTATTTGTACTTTTTAGTCATTGAAAGTGATCTGGTAGCAATGAGATCTGCCTTGGTTGTCATGAAGGATGGGAAAGAGGATTTGACAGGGCCTGTTTGAAAACAGAGACTGGGGAAAATCAAATGACTTTGTCTGTGCATTATGAGTTCTGGCTGCTCAATGGGCTAGTTGTCCTCTCTCTTTCCATCCATCTATCACATGGAGGGAATAGGAATATGGAGTGTGTCCTCAGATAAGCTTCCCTCTCTTCCTCTCCTCTTTGGTGCATTTTGCTTGTGTCTGCACTCCCTGGTTTTGGCCAGAAGGAGAAGACCCAGATACTGCCAGGTCGGCTATTCTTCCCAGATGAGCTAGCTACTCAGCACCAGAATGGCCCTGGCATGCCAGACCAAGAAAAAGAGAGAGCACAGAGTGCAAAATATCAGGCAGGGAGAGAAAGGGACAAGTGTGTGAGGGAAGGAGGGAGTAAGAAACGGTGCAAAGGGAAGAGCAAGGGAGTGGAAAGAACAGAAAGAGAAGAAGGGAGTGAGGGTGAGGAGGGGAAGAGGAGAGTGAAAAGGAGAGAAGGGGGTTGGGGGAAAGGCTTGGGTTATGGGGTCAGAGCTGGAGCAGCTTCCTGCCAGGCCCACTGACCAGCCAGCTGCTGGAACATCTGCATCCTGGTGGGGGTGTTTCCAAATGGAGCTGCCTCTTCCCGGGGCTTCTTCCCCACGCATCCCTGTGCCTGCCCAGATATCCCCCTCACACAGTGCTTCCTTTTCCTCTTACTAATCAGCCACTTGTGCTCAAAGAGCTAAATCAGCTCTGGCTATGGGCGTTGGTTGAGCAGTTGGGGCAGCCCTGGGGTCAGGCAGGGGAAGAAGCATTTGTCATTGGGCATCACGACTTGAGGCACAAAGAGAGCTGACTGGCCACAGCAACCCTACCCTGACCTCCTGAATGACTCTGAGGTCATGAAAGAGCACCAGGATGGGAATCAGAGAGCAGAGTAGCTGTGCAGTCTTGGCAAGCTGCATGGCTTCTCTGAGTGTCAAGTACAGTGTCTGTAAAATAAGGGGCTTGGGTCTCTTCCTGATGAGTTGGGGAAAAGATAACTTTATACAATCTTATTTTAGTGTTTTTTGTTCTCTGATTCCTGAGCTTGGATAGAGTTAAGGTGGAAGTTGAAAGCATTAGCTCCTCTTTGGTGCCTTTTGTCTTTCTGTGGCATCTCAGGCCTGTGGTGGGGCCTTACCTGAGGGGTCCCTGCAGTGGTACCCATCCTGAGGGGGCCTGCCAGATGGTTTCAGGTGTCAGAGCCAACCTTCTGCCTGAGAGAGAGGGTAAGATTGCCCTCTAGCCTCCCTGTCTTCTATGGTGTCCTCTTAGTCTCTTCCAGGGTCTCCCATCCCTGGGTATCATCCTTAGGCAACTGCCCCACTCTGCTTCTCAGCTGACAGATAATTAATCTCCATGAAGCTGCCACACTACCTGGAAGGTTCTAACTGCTAATGAGATGAAAAGAGGTATGATTTAACTCCTTCCTGGGAAATGTCATTTTTAAAGACCATCCTGCCCTTCCCCCCGGTCCTTCCTTTTCCTCCTTCTTTTCCCCAACTCCGTGGTATCTGAGGAAGATGGCGTGGGGGAGGAGCATCTTGGGCAGCTAGGCCATCATGGGCAACCTCACACAGCCTCACTTCCGGGATGGGGAGGAAATCTTAGGGGACCCGCTCAGCCTCGTGCTGAGATAAGGATCCTGAAATGAAGGTGTGGTGTGACACTTCTGATTTGTCACTAGTGGGAATGACACACTGAGCTCAGCTCCTGCTGTTGGATCTGGTGCTAGAGGCCCCTTTCATTTACTTTCCAGGGCTGGCCACAGCCACACTAATGAGGTCATCACTAGAGCCCCAGAGGGCCCTTTCCTCACACTTCTGCTCTTGCTCAGGCTTTCAGCTCCCACCTGGATAAGATCCCCACTGAGGGGCAAGAGGCTGGATAGGGTCAGAGTGTGGCTTTCTTCTGGGAGATGAAGATCTCCTCCTGGTACTTCTGGTCTCCCTCTGTGCATGATAGCAGATTAGTATGGCCCCTTGATGTCACCATCTTCAGTCTCTGACTTGGTCTTGCCAAAGCTCTCCACTGACCAGGGAGTAGCAGTGGGACTTGGGGGGAGACACCAGCAGGGGGGCTTAGAGCCTTGAGGAAGCTCAGGAAGAAGATACCTGGAGAGGGGATCAATGTGTGGGATTTGCCACCCCCAGGGGGCAGCACAGGTTGAAATGTAATTAGATCCCACAGATACATTTATATATATTCATGGAATATAAATCCTAAACACCAAAGTAGGCCTACAAGGCAAGAACAGGATTATATCTGTCGAACACCTACTCTGTGCCAGGTACTTTGCATTTGATAGTTCATCTGCCGCTTACAACAGTCCTCCTAGGTAAGCATTATTATCCTGCTTTTACAGATGAGGACCTTGGGGCTGAGAAAGGCTATGAAAATAATCTAAGATCACATAGCAAGCCAATGGCAGAGCTGGGGTTGTGGATCCTGACTACCTGAGGGGAGTGATAGGAGGAAGGACACCCAGACATTTGCTCAAACTGCCCCTCCCCTGCTCCCAGTAGACCCCCTATGCTTCCCTAGTCAAATTCTTATCACTCTTCGAAGCCAGTTCCAGACTCAGTTCCTCTGTGAAGATCCGGCTTGTCCCCTAGTTCCTCCTGCTCACACCTGTCCTATCCACCCATCATCTCTGAGCTATGACGGTCTGCAAGGAAGAACCACGTGAACTCATTCTCCATGTGGGACTTCTTTCTCCTAGACTGGGAGCTTCTGCTGGCCCAGATGGGACCTGTCATGGTCTTGCTCTCTGACCACTCTTGACACAGTCTGTTACTGAGTTACTGATGACCTTTCTGAGTGAAAAGCATAGCTACAGGAGCCTCTGATGGCAAACTGGTTAAACTGTTTGGCTGCTAACCGAAAGATAGGCGATTTGAACCCACCAGCTACTCCACAGGAGAAAGATGTGACAGTCTACATCCATAAAGATTACAGCCTAGGAAGCTCTGTGGGGAATCTCTACTCTGTTCTATAGGGTCACTGTGAGTTGAAATCGACTCCATGGCAGTGGGTTTGTTTTTATTTTTTTGTTTTGTTTTTGGGTTCCTGGGCTCCTGTTGCGTGACGTGAACTAACTTTATCTGGAGGCAAGGGGATGGAGGGTGCTGAGCTCTGGGGACAGCAGAATGTAGAAGAATGGCTGGGTTGCTTACATAGCCCTCAAGCTGCTACAGACAGGCGCTGGGTCCTTGCTCTCAGCCCGACATCCCTGTTCTCAACCTGGGCTCCAGAGAACTTTTGACCTTTTCTTCTTTTACCCTTATCTATGTAAGCCACACTTCCCTAGGACATGGTGCTGGGGGGTGAATGAAGTCACATCCACTGAATCCACCTGCCTCCACCTGCTGATGCACACAAATGCCCTCCTACAAGGCACTTGGTTTCCCCAGACAGTATTACATATTCACTTTCCTATAGGTCTGGTCCTGGTGGCACAGTGGTTAAGAACTACAGCAGCTAACTAGAAGGTCAGCAGTTTGAATCCACCAGCTGCTCCTTGAAAGCCCTATGGGGTGGCTCTACTCTGTCCCAGTGGGTCACTATGAGTAGGAATCAACTCCTTGGCAATGGGTTTGTAGATTTGGTTGTGTGGCAGACACTGCTGTCACTATTGTTGGGTTTCCCTGCTTCCTCTGGGCACTACTGCCCTTCTGCTTTGAGCCCCCATGCCCAGAAACCCCTCTCACCTCTGGCACCATTGTAACATGAAGCTGGAACCACAGTCTCCCATTGGGACCCCTGCTGCTATTGCCATCTCCTCTAGGACCCAGGAGATTACAGGGACTGGAGGATAAGGGAAGATGTCGCATGACCCTTCTATGCCATGTGCTTGTGGTGGGGTCACAAGCAGAAATGCTTGTGCTGTGATGTCAGTGGCATTTTTGGTGAAGCTATTTCTGAATTTTGCTTGCAGCCCTCTTGTCCCTTAGAACTCAGACATGGCGGGCTGGGGGACGCAGGTGAGGGATAGGTGATATCGTGCTGCCCTCAGAATGGCCCTTCTCCACTAACCACTACTGATTTGTTCCCAGACCAAGCTTGGCTGCCTGACTTGTCCTTAGTTTAAGATGTTCTCTGCTGAGAAGCTGCTCAGCCCCTCATGAAACAAATACCCGTTAGGTTCACTGCACCCAGTCTCTAGCTCTGTCTTGTTCCAAGAGCTAAAATAGGCAACCTGCTACTTGGACTCCATCTGTCTCTTTATTGTTGCCTCTATATTCTTTCCTCCTCCATGCCTTCACTGTGCCCTTAGTCCAGCCTAGAGACCCTCTTCCCTCTGCTCTAACCATCTCAACCCTTTTTCTCTTTCAAGGCCCAACTGAACCTGCATTGCCTGGAGTAGCTCTTCTTGATTATTCCGTCCTGCACTGTCTCTTCCCCTGTTCCTTTTCTATAGCTCTTGGGTCTGAACCACCCATATGATCACATGACCACTTTATCCTCCAGTGGTTCTCTGCATGGAGTCACCTCTCTTTGTCTACCTGATGCCCCTTGAAGTCTTGGGTTATGTGATATGTTTCTCTGGCTTCTTGCAAAGCACTCACCCCTTGGTCAGTGCTCAGCAAACCTTGGATACCTGAGTGTCTTAATGAAAGGATGCAGCCAATGTGAGGCAGGGAGGTCCTGGTGGCCTATCTCTTCTATGATTAGCCCCTTGCTTTGTGCTGACCTAAAATCCTGACTTGGTTAATTAAGATATGATAAAAAGAGTGGGGAACTGGCATCTTCTGTTTGCAAATCACAATCCATTCAGTCCTGCCCTCAGCCACCGGCTTCCAGTCCTGCAAGCAGCTAGTGCCTTCCGTTCCCTTCCAGGTGGTGCCTCCCCACTTCTATGGAGAAAGATTTAGATGTAGGGATTTTGGCAAAGGTTTAAAACCTGCAATAAATAACAAAAAATTCAGCATACTATTCTGCATATTTTATAACTCAGTCTAATAAAGAAATAATCCAAGATGGCACCTGCTAAGAAAACTTAGTTTATTGAAATATGACTGTAATATAGAAACGATGGCTAATGCATTAGGCTGTGAGATAGTAATGCCCTAGACTTCAGCTGGTGTGTTTAAAAGAAGTCTCTCATGTATTTTATTTTATTTTTTATTAGGGGCCATATCATTAGCTTTTAAAGACATTATGAGTGAGAGAGGGAGAGAGAGAAGAAAAGAGTTTTAGACTATTAAAAAACAAAAAACCCCAGCAGCTCAACCTGCCTTTCTTTACAGACCAAAAAAAAAAAAAATTTTTTTTTCATAAGCATTTTTTTTTTCTGGCTGGGATATTAGGACAGTATATTAAATTCCCCCAAAAGGAGGCCCTAGAACTATTTACATAATAATGTCTCCACTGTGGTGGTGACAGATGGGCTTCACTGACGCAGACATACTGTTAGGGGCTTAGCAATAGATTAAAAAAAACACCACAATACTGTGTAACATAATAAAAGTGTATTGTAATGTACATCATAACTTGTGGCCAAGGTTAAATTTGCAGTTGGAGTATGGAAGTCGTATTCCATTATACAAAATAGATGTTACATGGAAAAGCATTAAAGATGAGTTGACTCAACCATTTATTTTTAGTGTATATTTTATTCTATTTTCCTTGACTCTATTTATGCAATATATTTTTTAATCATATGAAATGATATGGCTATGTGCCCCCTACCCCCACCTCAGAGAGAGGGGCAGCCTGGGATTTTCCAGTTTTCCTGATTTCTTGTTTCAGGGGGCCCCTGAGGTGTTGCTCCATTGGAAAATGGCTATTTGTGTATTTTTTGTTTGTTTCATTCAGAGCTTCTTGCTAAAGCTAAGGCCAGCGGTAGCCTCTGAGAGTGGCCTCCTTTGGTTTATGTAGAGTCTTTGGAGGCAATTTGTAGCTCCAGGGAGTTTCCACACTCCGTCTAGAAGCTTCGTGGACATAAGAGCCGACAGTGATGTAAGCAGTCTGCGAGCAGAGAAGTGACCCTACCTTTCCTCCAGGACTTGACTGTTGACTTCGGCACAACGGTCATATGCCCCTGAACTCACCCCGTGTCCACCAGCATGCTCTCCAAGGTTCTGCCTGAAGGGTGCTCTCTTCACCACGTGAGGGAGTCATTTATGGGGTAGGAGATCTGCACAAGACATTTCATTCTCATCTACTGCCCATCTCCCCTAAGTTCTCTCTGAGTGCTGAAAAAGCCAGGTACCCTTCAGTGGTAGTAGAGAGGAAGATATTTTTATGAATCACATAGGATTATAGAATTTTGGAACAATTTTTTTTTTTTTTTTTGTGCAGATAACTGTCCATGTGTCTCTTTTCTTTATCTGTAGAATGGAAACTCTTTTGGTTCCTACCTCTTGGGAGGTAGTTTGAGGTTTTAATGACATAATATAAATAAAATGCCTAGCACAGAGTTAGCACTCAATAAATGTTAGACATTTTATGTATTTAATGTTATGATTATAAAAACCAAGCCAAACCCATTGCCATCGAGTCGATTCCGACTCAGCGACCCTATAGGACAGAGAAGAACTGCCCCATATGGTTTTCAAGGAGTGCCTGGTGGATTCAAACTGCCGACATGGCTATGCTACCTATTATGATCTCACTTAGAGCCTATCTTCTGGACACTATAAAGGGCGATTAAAGTACTGTGTTTTCCACTTTCTGAACACACACTCGCTTACTCTTTCTCTCTCTCTCCAGTCAGTTCTTCCTCTTTCTCTGATCTTGCATATGTGTGTGTGTGTGTGTGTGTGTGTGTGTGGGAATCTACTTGACGGCAAAGGGATCTCTATCTATCTTTTTCTATCCATCTCATCAGGCCTTTCTTTGGAGGAGCCTCTAGGTAGGTTTGACTGCTTAACTGGTGGCACCATTCAGGAACACCTAGAAAAGGAGGAGGCTGTTGCCATCGAGTGGATCCCGACACATAGTGACCCTACAGAAAAAAGTGGAACTGCCCCATACGGTTTCCAAGGTTGTAGTCTTTTCGGAAGTAGATTGCTACAGCTTCCTCCTGTGGAGCAACTAGTGGGTTTGAACCCCCTGGTAGTGCAGTGGTTAAGTGCTCAGTTGCCAACCAAAGGATTGGTGGTTGGAACCCACCAGCTGCTCTGAGGAAGAAAGATGTGGCAGCCTGCTTCTGTGAAGACAGCAGCCTTGAAAACCCTGTATGGCAGTTCTACTCTGTCCTATACGGTTGTTATGAATTGGAATCTCCTTGATAGTAAGGGGTTTGCTTTTTTTTGGTATACATATATATAGTTACTTACATGTATCTATATGTATATACACAAACTTTTTTTGTGAGAAGATACTTTTTATTGTGTTATAATTGGAATAGTTAAATTAATTAGATTTTCTCTTTCTTGTGCAGGAAATACAGAGAGTCCCCAGGTACCTCCCTTTCTCCTGCACACTCCTGTTATTAACAGCTCTCTATATCTTTTACATTGGTTTCTTCTGTTCCACCCTATTGCTTTCTGCATGTCTGATGTTACCCATCATTCAAAACTCCTCTAAAATCTTGTCCCTTCCCTGGACTCCTCTAACTTGACGAGCTCTGACCATCCTTTGAAATTCAGTAAGAATTTTTATCTGCTCATCTATTTAGTGCCCATTTGCAGATGGAAGTTTGGAAATTTTAGCTCCTAAAAAGGAAAACTTTGAAACAACCAGAAATACTTTGTAAGGAGGGAGCTCCATGTCAGCAAAAGGCTGAAGGGTCCCTACGAGTTGGAATCGACTCAGCAGCAACAGGTTTGGGTTTTTTTTGTTGTTGTTGTTTAGAGAGTAGATTGCAGCATCCTAAGAGGCTGGAATTGCAAGTAACTCTAAGAGATCAGCTTATCCATCCTTAACCTTTAAATGTGAAGATGGAGGAAACCAAGGCCCAAGGAGGACAAGAGGCTGCTTTGTCAAAGTCCCGCAGCTCAGTAGTGAGACAGCTGGCTCTGAGCATCAGTGGGTGACCAGTTCCCCTCCCTTCTCCTTCTGCCACCTCTCGCTGTGCCACGGAGGTTGACCCAGGAGGAAACATTAACTAGAAGACTTCTAAGCTCTACGATAAATAACTATCCACTGTTGTCTTGAGTTTTATTTTTGGCAAGTGATCTTTCTAACTATTACGTATTCAGTAAGGGCTGTTGTTGACGTCAGCTGCTGAAGGGGCCCCCGACTCATGGTGACCCCATGCACAACAGAACAAATTGCTGCCTGGTCCTGCGGCATCCCTGTGATCTGTTGGGGATTGGACCGTTGTGATCCATAGGGTTTTCACTGGCAGATTTTTGGAAGTAGATCAGTAGTCCTTTCTTTCTAGTCCATTTTAGTCTGGAAGCTGCACTTAAACCTGTTCAATATCATAGCAAGATGAAAGACCCCACTGACAGATGGGTGGTGGCTGTGCATGAGGAGCACTGGCCAGGAATCGAGCCTGGGTCTCCTGGGTCTCATGGAAGTTGAGAATTCTACCACTGTCCCTCAGTGAGGGCAGGGCTGTGTTAACTGCCTCTGTGGTGCTCCACATACTACACAGGATTGATTTTACTAATGGGTGATCGGTGACTATTTGTTGATTCCCCATTTAGTTGGCTGTAACTAGCTCATGTTAGTGTATACGAACATTAGACTTTACAACGATCGGAGAGCAAGGCCCTGCAGACACTGATAAAGGGAGGAAAGGGTGAGAAGAATCAGAGCTGACTGGATACACACTTAAGTGGTTCGCCATTTGTGGGAGGTTAGCAATACCATCATGGCATCAACATTTGAGATTGTTGGGGAAGTAGGGTCATACGCGAGTGTAGAAGAGTGGGGTCTTCAGACAGGACCCAGAACTGTGGCAACAGGCCCGGGGTGCCTGAGGGGGTTTTGCATCTCTCCATTTTCCTGGGTCTTTTTTGCAGGACTTTCAGGAAATGAGATGTTAGAATTAAGTTCTGGGTTGGGAAGGCTAAAGATGGCACCCAGCAAGTGGAGGCAGGCTGAGAAACTGTAAGAAGGCATGCCTTCCAAAGGACCATATGCTTCCTAGTTCTATGTTTCTGTCACTTCATTTCTAGTAGCTTTGTTTTTTTTTTAATAAGGTCTTGTTTGATGATCCAGTGTCCTCTCAGCAGTGTCTTGTGTGGCCTGGGTGTGATCATTTCTGATCTCAGGGTATAGGGTGGAGTGTTAAAGGGGAAGTGCTGTTTTCTTTAGGGTAGCACACTGGTGGCTGTAATAATCACCTAGCCACCTAAGGCAAAGATGGATTGTGGAGGCATACTTGAGACCCTGTGCGTAAATACAGCCTCTTTCCAGGGCCAGCTTGGGAGGTTTGGTTTGTACTATTTAAGGGATGTGGTTTTTCCCTGCAAAGAGCCAATTCAGAATCTAGATTCCACTCTGATAAAATGACATTTATCTTGGTTTAAAGAATCCTTAATTCTGATACCCTTTAATTTTGGTTAAAGCCAGCAATCTCTTAGAAGGTATTAGAGACTTTGTGGAGAGGATAGCCTCTCAGTGCTCCTTGGCAGCTTGGAGAATTTCAGGACATGACTTTAACTATGAGTTTCATTTGCAGCCAGGACAGGATATATGGAAAGACAGAGGACTTAGAAAGACTCCCAGCCCACGTGGTGAGCCTGGCTTAGGGAGTTCAGTCCGGGCTCAGCTGGGGAAGCTGCCAGTTTCTCTGGTGGGGTTGAACATCATCAACCCTTGGGAGGAGGACTATGTCCTGATTTCTTCTTGTTGCTGATAGGGGGACCTCAAGCATAATCTGAGCATATGGCTACCTGCATGGAATTATTTGAAGACTACAGAAAAAGTCCTATCGTCTAAAGCCTCAATGTGCAATAGAGATAGAATGTGAGCCATAAATGCGGGGCTTCATATGTAATTTTGAATTTTCTAGTAACCACATGAAAAAGTACAAAGAAGTAGGTGAAATTAATTTTATTAATATATTTTTATTTAATTCAATATATCCAAATATTGTCATTTCAATACATCTTCAGTATATAAAACTATTAAGATATTTTACATTCTTTTTTTTCATACTAAATCTTTGAAATCCAGTGTGTATTTAAAATTCAAGCATATCTTAGTTGGGATCAGCCAGCTTTCAAGTGCTCAGTAGTCACCATATTGGACAGCATAGGACTAAATGGCCTCTCTCCTTTTAAAATGTGCCTTTTTGGTGGACTAAGGGATTTTGCCTGTTTAGATTATATACCCTTCGAAGGGTTCATATTTGAATCCCTTATCAGCTTTTAACAGTGGTGATCAAATATTTTCGTTCCTTCCAACATGGCTGGGGTAGAAATATGACCAAGCATTTTGCACTGTTGGTGGGTTTTTGGATACCAAGGGTAGTCAGGAGGCAGCTGGAGGGACACATCACCCAGAGAGCACTGAACTGTGGGCAGGGCAAACAGTAATATTGAGGAAGTAAGAGACATCAAGTCGTGAGAAGAGTTAAGATTGGGTTTGGTTGCCTTGATTACCCAGCCTTGTCAGATGACTTACTTTACTTTTGAATAAATCACCAATCCCTCTGAACCTCACTTTCCTTACCTGTAAAGTGGGGATAATAAGATCTTTCTTGCTTTCCTCAAAGGAGAATTATGAGCCCCAATTTATATGATCCACATGAAGTGGCTTCATGTAAACCCTAAATTCCTCAACTTTTGGAAATGGTGGGCCATCTCCAAGTGTTCCAGCAGTGCTGCCTCACAGTTAAATCTAACTAGTGTCCAGGCCTATGTCAAAGGCTCTGATGGGGAGGTGTCAAAGAGGAAAGCACATGGTCCCATATGCAGTGATCTCCCACCTCAGTTGGAGAGGCCAAAACCCAGATGGAAAACAATGAGAATACACATATAATTAGGTTCCCAAAAAGTGGTTCTGACACACAGCCCAAGAAGAGACAGTGGAGAGATTGTGCAGTGTGGGTGGGTTTATCCAGGAAGGGTCTGTGCTGGAGAGGGCACCTGAGGTGAACCTAGAAGGATGCAGAGGATTGAAGAGGCAGAGAAAGGAGAGGAGAGAGCATTCCTAGTGGAAGGCAAGGTGCAGACTAAAGGCTGGAGTGGGAAGGAAGTGCCATACACTGGGGGTAATGGGAAACCTCCTGAAGAGGACACAAGTGAAGAGAGGGAAAGGGCAGCCACATAGCCCTTTCCTGCATAGTCCACGTGATCCTTTCCCTGCCAGTTTCTTCCCTAAGGAGTTAGATTTCAGGCTGAGATCAAACTTCTGATGCTCACTCGCATCTTGCCCTAAATTCGGGTTACCTACTGCAGAGGAGACCAGCCCACTTAAGATAATACGAGATGCAACCACAGCTGTGGTGAAGATGCTCTGATAATCACCAGGGCTACTAGGGCCAGAGAAGAGGGGATTTGTTCTCCGATCACCTCTCTGCTGCAAATACCTGCCCCAGGAATAAATCTGGGCAGAAGCCCAAAGAAACAAATACTGTCAGAAATTTTCAAAACTCCCAGGAACTTCTGAGTTCCAAGCCAGCTCTTGTTTTAATATCAGAATGTTTTCCATAGGGATGCACACATTTTTACACACATACACAATGCAGACTGCACTTCCATGCCCTGTGGATGTCCCTTTATTCCTCTAGGAAACACACACAGAGTCATCCCCCAACATGCACACAAGCATGCTCACACATGCGCACACACACACACACATGCACACGTGTGGCACACACATACACACACACACCTTGGAAACATAGAGGATAGAACTGCTCTAATTTCAGAGTGAAAATGAATGAAAATCAAGGCCAAGCTGATATGTGAGGCTGTTGATTGGACACCCAACGGGTAGCTGTAGAAGTGACACCAGGGGCATAATTGTCCCCTCTTTTTTCCTCTCCCATCAAGTCTCATCAAGCTTTAGGGTCCTTGCTTGCCTGCCACTTTCTTTCCATTCTTAGGTACTCCTTTATCCAGAGTTCAGTTGGATCCCGGAATGTGGGATTCAAGAAAGACCAAATTACTTTTGCAATTAGTGTTTCAGCAGTTTGGAGCAAGGGTAAGGGACTTCAAAAAGTTCCCTCTGCCCCAGGAGTCCTCTATCCTGACCATGTCACCCCCAGTTCCTCCTCTGAACTACTTCTACCCTGACAAAAGTAGAACATAGGAACAATGTGCCAATTTCTAGCTGCACATTTCCTTTATTGGGCAGAAAAGCTGGGCAGGGGGCTCTCCAACAAATACAGGATAGATAAATACAATCTTGTTAGTTTACCAAATAATTCTTTTTTTCTTTTTTAATTGTACTGTTGATGAAGGTTTACAGAGAAAATTAGTTTCTTATTAAACAATTAATACACATATTTTTTTGTGACGTTGGCTGCCAACTCCATGACATGTCAACACTCTCCCTTCTCGACCTTGGGTTCCCCGTTACCAGCTTTTCTGTCCCCTCTTGCCTTCTTGTCCTCGCCCCTGGGCTGGTGTGCCCATTTAGTCTCATTTTGTTTCATGGGCATGTCTAAACTTTGGCTGCAGGGTGAACCTCAGAAGTGATTTCATAACTGAGCTAAAAGGATGTCCAGGGGCCATATTCTTGAGGTTTCTCCAGTCTCTATCAGACCAGTAAGTTTGGTCTTTTTTTTTTTTTTTTTGTGAGTTAGAATTTTGTTCTACGTTTTTCTCCAGCTCTGTCTGGGACCCTCTATTGTGATCCCTGTCAGAGCAGCCAGTGGTGGTAGCTGGGCACCATCTAGTTGTACTGGACTCAGACTGGTGGGGGCTGTGGTCGTTGTGATCCATTAGTCCGTTGGACTAGTCTTTCCCTGGTGTCTTCGGTTTTCATTCTCCCTTGCTCCAGATGGGGTGGGACCAGTGGAGTATCTTAGATGGCTGTTCACAAGCTTTTAAGACCCCAGACACTACTCACCAAAGTAGGATATAGAACATTTTCTTTATAAACCATGTTATGCCAATTGAGCTGGATGTCCTCCAAGAACATAGTCCCCAGCCCTCAGCCCAGTAACTCGGTCCTTCAGTTTGAATGTGTCTACGAAGATTCCATGACCTTGCCTTGATCAAGTTGTGCTGGCTTCCCCAGTATTGTGTACTGTCTTACCCTTAACCAAAGTTACTACTTATTTATTGTTTAGTTAGTGTTTTTCCTTTCCCACTCTCTTCCCTCCCCAGTAGCCATAAAAAATTGTTTCTTTCTGTGTGTAAACCTTTTCATGAATTTTTATAATAGTAGTTTCATACAGTATTTGCCCTTTTGTGATTGACTTATTTCACTCAGCATAATGCCCTCCAGATTCATCCATGTTGTGAGATGTTTTGCAGATTTGTCATTGTTCTTTATTGTTGCGTAGTATTCCATTGTGTGTATGTATCATAGTTTATACATTCATCTGTTGATGGGCCCTTAGATTGTTTGCGTCTTTTTGCTATTATGAATAATGCCACAATGAACATGGCGTGCACAAGATAGTTCTTTTTATCAGTTAAATCTTGATCTTAAATGCTGGTCCAAGCATCTGAAATGAAGTCCTATTTTGGTCTATAGGTCTAAGACCAGCTAAAGAATGGCAAACGCCACAACAGACTGATTCTTAGTCCCAGCCCTGACTCCCACTGCCGTGATGATGGATAGACTGAAATTAACCAAAACAACCCATCAGTGGCAACCAGATGCAAGAATGACCCTAATGGTGCTGGAAAAATAATGCCCGAACTCGTCTAGTTCAGGAGAAGACCATTGTGATTTTCCCTATTCTTTGCCTCTCCTGGCAGTCAGGGCTTTGAATTTGAGGTGGGGTTCCAGGATTTCTCCAGCCTTGGAGCTAAATTTTGCGCCAGTTATTCTCAAATACCACCATTCATCTGTCAGCTTATTGTACTGTGGTGTTGCTGTTATTTCAAATACCTGCAGGGTTACCCGGGGCCCTGGTGGTGCAGTGGTTAAGAGTTTCACTGCTAACCAAAATACTGGCAGTTCAAATTCTCCAGCTGCTTCTTGGAAAACCCTATGGGGAAGATCTACTCTGTCCTATATGGTCATGGTGGACAGGTTTCAGTGGAGCTTTGAGACTAAGACAGCCTAGGAAGAAGGACTTGGTGAGCTACTTCCAAAAATTAGCCAATGAAAACCCTATGAGCCACAACAGAACATTGTCTGACTCACTTTCTTTGGATACATCATCAGGATGTATCAGTTGATCAGTTGCTAGGGGAGGATATCATTTTTGTCGAAGCAGAAGGCCAGCAAGGGTAAGGGATACTCTTGGTGAGATGGAATGGCAATTTTGAGGATGACAGAGGACTGGGCAATGTTTCACTGTGTTGTTCATAAGGTCACCACTTGTCAGCATTGACTTGATGGCAGCTATCTATCTCTATCTGTTCTCAAAACATTATTTTGTCTAACTTTCATAACAAAGTTATGAATCTTTGGGGATTATTTTAGATGGGGTTCAGGCTCCACCAGGTAGGCAGCCCACTGAAGCCACACAAGTGACTGTCAAACACTCAAACCTTACATCTTTGTGCGGCACCCAACTACAGACTTTGAAGGGAGAATAATAGAATGGACTGCATTGATAGAGAATTGATTGGAAATCACAGACCAGATTAGAATGAGATTAGAATGCGTTTCTATATTTCCCCTTCTCTTCTTCCAGACAATCTAATAAATGCCTCTTACGCTGAAGTCACATGCCCTGGTACGCATCTTCTCTACAGAGGACTTGCATTTTAAAGGGTAGTCTCTGCAGTGGTGAACATCAAGACCTCGCAGCGGGCAGGAGGACTTCAGGAGGCTGAGATGGAGAGGTCCCCAGTACTTGTGAAGCTACCCCATTCTTGGAGCCTGGGCATAGGCTGTTTGTGATGAACTCTCTGCCCTTTCCTATCTGGCTTCTCTGCTTTTTTGGTTTCTTTTCAGGAATCCCAGTTGCTAGGCAACTCTAGTCTGGAGCTGAGGTTCTGATTGTGGTGAGTAGCTTCCATGCAGGGACAGAGAGTTTGATGGAGCCTGTGATTACAGGTGTCTGTGCAGAAAGGAAGACAATGGCAGCAACCTTCCCTCATCCCCCTGGTCACCTTCCAGAGACAGAGGAAATGAGAGGAATGGGCAAGGGAAGTAATGCTTTACTTAGGCCATTTTCTTTCTCCCTGTGCTGTTTTACTGTGCCCACTAGCAGGGCTTTCTTCTAGGCAGGCCCCAAAACCCCCCTGATACTCCCAGCCTCTTGCTTCCCTGCTCAGACCGACAGTAATGTGGACCACTCAGGCCCTGCCTCCAGCTGCACCCCATTAAGGAGTGTAAAAATGGCATGGGGCAGTGTCTCACCTCCTCTAACTTCACAAGGGGGATGGAGAATCAAGATCGATAGCCAAAGGCTGATTCCTCTGAGGCGGAGATCAGGCATGCCTCCTCTGTCTGCCATTTTTACCAATTCTGACACCAACCATCCCTCCCACAACACTCTCTACTTCTCTGCTGGTTTGATAATTCATTGCAATGGTGGCACAGAAGTGACAGACAATAATCACAATTATGGGGTTTATTAGGGAAGTAACAGTTACAATTCAGGCTCAGGAACACTCAGGATACAGCTCTTCCATCAAGACAGCCTCTTCTCAGCTGTGCTTGAAGGTACACCTCTCTCCGGCCCTAGGGCTCTGCCCAAAGGCACTCACCTTTCTCTTTCCATGGGCTGGGAAGCCTACCACGCTGCCTTTTGCTGCTGGGTCTCTGCCACCACCTCTCACCATCTTCAGGGTTACAGCTCTTTCTCTCGGCTTCCTGGTCCCAAGAGCTTCTCAGCGCAGGGATCCCGGGTCCAAAGGACACGCTCTCTGCTCCTGGCTGTTTTTCCTTGGTGGTAGAGGAATCCTCTCCTTCCTGCCTCTGAGATGGTTCATTTGAAGGCCAACAGGATGGCAAAAGTGACCAACCCCCTTGGCGGGCCAGAATTAACTTTATTTGCACAGTTTCACTCAGTCAGGGTTGTTATCCTTTCACCATACTTATTCAATCTGTATGCTGAGCAAATAATCCTAGAAGCTGGACTATATGATGAAGAACGTGGCATCAGGATTGAAGGTAGACTCATTAACAACCTGTGATATGTAGGTGACACACCCTTGCTTGCTGAACGTGAAGAGGGCTTGAAGCACTTACTGATGAAGATCAAAGACCACAGCCTTCAGTATGGATTACACCCCATCATAAAACAAAAATCCTCACAACTGACCAATAAGCAACATCATGATAAATGGAGAAAATACTGAAGTTGCTGAGGATTTCATTTTACTTGGATCCACAATCAACATCATGGATGTAGCCATCGAGAAATCAAACAAGGCATTGCACTGGGCAAATCTGCAAAAGACCTGTTTAGTTTTAAAAAGCAAAGATGTCACCTTGAAGACTAAGGTGCGCCTGACTCAAGCCATGGTGTTTTCAGTTGCCTCATAAGCATTCAAATGCTGGATGATGAGCAAGGAAGACCGAAGGGGAGTTGACACCTTTGAATTGTGGCATTGGCGAAGAACATTGAATATATCATGGAGTGCCAAAAGAATGAACAAATCTGTCTTGTAAGAAATACAACCAGAATCGCTCTTTAGAAGCAAGGATGCCCAGACTACGTTTCACATACATTGAACATGTTCTCAGGAGGGATCAGTCCCTGGAGAAGGATATCATGCTTGGTAGAGGGTCAGCAGAAAAGAGGAAGATCTTTAAGGAGATGGATTGACACAGTGGCTGAAACAATGGTTTCAAACATAACAACAATTGTGATGATGGTGCAGGACCCGGCAGTGTTCTGTTCTGTTGTACTTAAGGTTGCTATGAGTTGGAACTGAGTTGATGGCACCTAACAACAATAACAACAGCAACAACAACAACAACAACAACAACCCAGTAACTTGGATGGGAGTTACAAGACCATGTGATCCATGGCACAGGAGGAAGTATTACCCTTACATGGGCAGACCTCCTTGGCCTAACTTCAGCAAAGTGTAAGGAAGGGCCTTGTGAGGGGAAGCAGAGTGAGAGCCCCTCTAGACCTGGACCTGGAAAGGTGAGAGTTATATTGGGGTGTTTCCATTGCCCTATGGGGACCCACAGTAAGGGATAACTGTTCCTGGTTGGCTTGAACTTAAGTTCATCCCTGGGACCCAGAGCAATGGCTACAGTGTGGGAACCTATTAAACGTGAAACTTAAAGGCCAGCCTCAGGGCACTTCACCTGGCAGTAGTGCAAAAGTCTGTTGAGTCTATACCTATGCCAGGTACCGCCCATTCTCAGTGTCGGGGACTCCAGAAGCAAGAAAACATTGAGTCTCTGACCTCCCAGAACTTATATCTTTACTGGAAGAGACAGCCAGCAAACAATAGACAACTAAGTAAGCAATGCTACTTCTGTGTCTGTTTTGTTCACTCCAGTTCTGGAGAAATTGTTCCACTCAGAGAGGGAAGGGCCCTGGGTTACCTTTGAGAAAGTTTGTTTGCACCCTTTACAAGGCCCAAGTCTTTGGAGCATCTGGAGTCCATCGCTGTGACATTTATAAAACCAGTCCAAAGCAGCCCTGGTGGCGGAGGTGTTCCTAAACAGGGGGCTGGCCTCCGAAGCCCCCATGGTGTGGGCAGCACCCTGTATATGAAGGTTACTGAGGTGAGGGAAAGGGTCACTGGCCCGCATAGACTGAATGAGCCTCCTGATTGAAAAGTGCCCCTGTCAGTCTAACAGGGCTCTAGGAAGAGCATGTGATCTGGGTCTGGCCAATCAGAGCCCGATAATTACTTAAGGTCGGGGGGAAGTGTGACTCAAGGTTGGCCAGTCAGAGCCTACCCCTGCACTTAGGGAAGGAGGAGCTCTCTTTGGCTGGGGTTGCCAAGCTGGTGGGATGTGAGCCTGGAGCCCCCCTGGGCGGCCTTGTGATCCTTGAGGAGAATGCAGACAACCTAGAGTAAAGCAGAACCAGGCAGAGAAGAAAGCCAGCTGGGCCTGAAGCTAGTGCACCTTAAAAAAAAGGACCTTTGAATTCCATAAGCCAATAATTTCTTTTATTATTATTTTTTAATGCTTAAGTCAGTTTGCTTGGGTTTTTACTACTTGGTACAGTGGATTTCTCCATCAATATATCTTCATCACACCTCCTCTCCTCCGGATCTCTTCGTTGGCAAGTATCCAGGGCTGTCCTCCAAAAGGAGGCATCTCTCCTTAGTCAGGGCCCCAAGGTTCAGCCCGGGGGCCACCTTCTTCCCTCTCCTTTCCATCAGAACACGCCTGTCCTGTGGTTCGTCTCTTCAGGGCTCTGCTCCCTGCCAGGGGTCATTTGATTAAGTGATGTCAGGGTATTGGATGGCTAAAGAGTGCTCATGGTGTTAGTAATCCTGTGTGATACTTTTACATTTTATCTCTAGTCCTTTATGCCTTAATCCGTGCAACTGGATACCCAATGGTGGAAGTTCAGGCGCTGTAGCAGGCTGCTCAAGAGGTTCTTTCATAAAATGTTCCTCCTAGTGACTCTAGTTACTTGGCTGGATGTTCAGTTTCTCTGCCTGTATCCGTGGCCGAGGACCAGCTCTCCTGGCTCACAGTGAAATTCTTGGGTCTCTTCCACTGAGAAGAGGTCACACCTTTCTCATCGCTGGGACAGAAGGAGGGAGAAAGGTTCACAAAAAAAAGTTTTTGGAAACAGGGATCCCATGAGCTTCTGTGTCCTACAGTAAGCTTGACCAGTCAGTGACCTCTTGGATCTCAGTCTTCTCATCTATAAAATGGAACTGTTTTATAAGCTGGTCTTTAAGTCCTCTTCCAACTCTGATGTCTTGGGTGGAATGTCTGTGACTTAGAGTGACATGTGGACTTCCTTGTCTCTATAGGAACATGAGGCCTATTTGAATGGATGCTTTCCACAATCCGTTCAAATTTCACTGTCTTTTCATCATTTTCTTGCTCCCTTTGGCTGATTCTAGGCTCGTTTTTTGACTCACTCACATTCAGTCCATGCTTGATGATGGGTAGGATGTGTAAGGAGTTTAGCTCCAGGAGTTAGAACATCTGGGTTCCAGGCCCAAAGAGGCCAAATGCAGCCAAGACCTCAAAAGAGGTACCTTGGGACTGTTTTCTCATCTGTACAATGGGAATAATATCACTTTGCTTTGCTCACAGAGTTGGCTGTGGTTTAAATGTCACATTAAATGAAAATGCAATGAAGAGACAGAGGTTGTATAAAAGTATTGGGGTGAAGTGTTTCATTTTGGCAATGTTCTTAGGAAAGAAACATTAGCCTTCTACCACACCCAGAGAAGCAGATGGTGCTAAGCTCTTCCTTCGTCAATAACAGGTGAATGAGGACTCAGAGAGGGAAGGATATCAGCTCAACCTCACACAGCAAGCCCCAGGACTGCCCTGTGGTTTGTGGGCAGAGCAGGAGGACCTCCTCCTGGGTGCCCCTCTGCTCTCCCCCTCATTTCCAGATTAGAGATTTGAGTCAGATATGAGGCAAATGCTTAGGCAAGGAAAAATGTTTTGCCAGCTTGCTCCACAGGGAAAGAGAGTCCATGATATGATATGAGGCTGAAAATAGACTGCTTCAGGAAAGAACCTATCAGCCGAAGACTATCTTGCGGTGGAGGTGTGAAGGCCTCCTCCAGGAAGATGGGAGCTGAAAGGAGAATATGACTTCGCTGCCTCATCGTACTGCTGACTGGGTTGGGATTTGAAATCAGTGTCACAAGAAAGGGGTCCCGCTGGAAAGGCTCGTTTAGCAATGCTTCCCTGCTGGTGTCTGTGGAACATCCTGACGCAGTCCAGGGCTTGAACAAGGGCCAAGGATTTATCTAGAAACAGCAAGCCCTGTACAAAGACGATCCTGGATTTAAAACAGATGAAAGGTACTTTGAGGGAGTTCAAAGAACGGGCACATGCTCCCTGATGCCTGCTTGTTGGATATTTTGAGAGGCGACTGGGGCATGCTTTCCCTTCCAGCTCTTCCCAGGGGTCTTTTCCAACACAGTTTCTCTCCATTAGTGTCTTCCAGAGCTTGTGGGCCTTAAAGCCTTAATATGGAAATTCCTGCAGCAGTGGGAACAGACCTCTCCTAGTTGAGGTTTGCTGAAGCCCTTATTCTGATGCTGTTAATGGTGATGATTAAGTGACCCTAATGATGATGACGGTGAGAGTAATGAGGCCAACTTGACTGGGTGATGAGAAAGATGCAGCCTGTGGCCCACTGCAAGGATGGTAGTAGTGATGGTAACAAGGAGGGCAGTGAGCTCAATTTTAGAAATTTGTTGATAAACCCATGGAACAAACCTTAACTTGAACTCTGTTCTCTTGTCTGGAAAAATAGATGACTGGTAGAAAAAAAAAAAAAATCCACTTGTCCGTGGTCAGTTCTGTAAAACCCAATACTTGGTGTCAAGTACATCAAACACCATGTCACTGGCCTTCTGGTGGATTATCTGGTGAGCCCAGAGCAGCATAGATTGAGAGACAAACTCAAACTGATATTAGTGGCTGCAAGCAAGTCATTGACTTGTAAAATGTAGGGTCCATACGAGAAGGATCCAATTGTCCTCGTTCTTTTGCTTTGAGCAATGTTTGGAGAGAAGGGGTAAGAAAGTCAATAATCGGACTTTTCTTCAGGATCTGAGACAACCCCACTGCCTTTAATAGCATTTCCTAGAAGTCTGTGCTTGAAATTGTTATTAGTTGCCATCAGTCATCTCTGACTCATGGCGACCCTATATATGACAGAACAAAGCCTTGCCTGGTCCTGCACCATCTTTGAGATAGTTGGTGTGCTCAAATCCATTGTTGAGACCACTATGTATTTTGAGTACCTTCCAGTCAAGGTTGCTCATCTTCCAGCATTGAATTGGACAATATTCTGTTGTGATCCATAAGGTTTTCACTGGCTAATTTTCGAAAGTAGCTTGCCAGGCCTTTCTCCCTAGTCTGTCTTATTCTGGAAGCTCCACTGAAACCTGTCATCCGTGGGTGATCCTGATGGTATTTGAAATTCCGGTGGCGTACCTTCCAGCATCATAGCAACACACAAGCCACCGCAGTATGATAAACAGATGAGTGGTGAGTGTTTAGAATGTCCTTTTATTTCCCAATTTCTGCCTTTGAGTCACTATATTCCTGCTTTTCCAAGTCACCGAGTCCAATTGGTGAGATGACAGCATTAAGGCAAGGGAACTTTGAGGTCCAGGTGACTCCTGATCAAGACTCTGATGGCACCCCAATAACAAGGGGCAAGTTAAGGGCTTCTGAGGCCTAGTAAAAGAGGAGAGTGACACTAGGTCCAGATAATCCCAATTTTAGTGATTACTGAAAACAGAAAAAATAAATGACGAGCCAAATACAAGCAGTTATAATCAAATAAAAAGATGTTTTGGCGGTATCAGCCAATTTTGGTGAAATTGTGAAACGTAAACTAGATTTCAGTGTCCCTAGACTAAGTAAGAAGGGAGTCCCTGGATTAATATGCTCAGCTACTAACTGAAAGCTTGGAGGTTAAGGTCCACCCAGAGCACCTCAGAAGAAAGGTCTGGCAATCTACTTCTGAAAAGTCAGCCATTGAAAACCCCACGGAGTGCAGTTCTGCTCTGGCACACATTGGATTTGACTCGGTGGCAGCTTGTTACTGGTTAGACTAGGAAGAAAGGCCTGGTGATCTACTTCTGAAAATTAGCCAATGAAAACCTTATGGATCACAACAGAAAATTATTCAACTTGGTTGCTTTGGACACATCATCAAGAGGGATCAACTGCTAGGGGAGGGCATCGTGTTTGGTGAAATAGAGAGCCAGCGAGGGTGAGTGAGGGAGACCGTTGGTATGATGGATTGCCACAATAACCAGAAGGATTTTCTCAAATATGCTGATGACCGTGAGGATGACACAGGACCAAGCAGTGTTTCATTCTGTTGTACATAGTTGCCATGAGTCAGTCGATACTCGATGGCAGCTAACGACCACACAGCACACTTCCCTTCCTCTAATTTTTCCCTTTCATTGGGTGTCATGTCACCCATGAACCCCTGCCTCAGTTGTCGACAATGAACCTCCAGCCCAGGGACAAAGTCTCATGAAAACATTTACTCTGGGATGTCAGGGCAGAATGACAGTAGGGCTGCCGCTGATTCTGTCACACTGTGAAGGAATGCTCCTTTCACTTTTTCCCCTATGATACATTAATTTGAATAACTTCTAATAAATATGTTGTAATATATATGAAGGAGCCCTGGTGGCACAGTGGTTAAGCACTCAGTTGCTATGCGAAAGGTTGGCGGTTCGAACCCACCAGCCACTCCATAGGAGACAGATGTGGCAGTCTACTTCTGTAAAGATTTTCAGCCTTGGGAACCCTATGGGACAGGTCTACTCTGTCCTATAGGGTCACTATGAGTTGGAATCAACTCTACAGCAGTGGGTTTGGTTTGGGTAATACATGTGGATAAAACAAAAATTTGAGAAAAGAAAATACAAATTGCCTATGATCTAATCAGTGGGGAAAGAAACTTTAATATTTTGTCAGTTTCCTCTGTTTTCTTCTATGCTGATGTGTTTTTAAATCAAACTAGGATGTTTTTGTATATACAGTTTGGTGTTTAACTCAATTATTGGGAACATGTCCCATGTCATTAAATATTGCTTAAAATAATGATTTTTAATGGCTAAATATTTTATTATACATATGTTATATCACTTAAAAATAACTTCATAGGTGACTGCTCCCTTCCTTTTTAATGAAAGAGCCTGGACTAGAAACTGCTTAACTCGCGAGGGGATCTGAGATGGCGGGTTAGCACAGAGAAGGTGTTTGGCCTTTGCACATCACATAGGGGGCGCCATGTGCCAGGGCTGTGGCAATAGCGGCTTAACAGATGGAGGAGTCTGTCTGCACTTTGGGGCTGTTGTTCTTTAGCTTGCACATGTATGGAGATGGCAGCATCTGACTGACATGTTGATTGCCAACAAGGGGCCGCCTTTTCCTAGAAAGTGTCTGCTTTCTGAGAAGAGAGCAAGCTGAGAGCCTGTCAGTTTCTTCACTGGTCCTCTTATTTTACTAGTTCATCTTTTTCACTCAGTAGAACTTCCCTGCACACTGGGTAGCTAGAGATGTAGCTGAAAGGAGTTATGTAGAAGAAAACAAAGTTCAGAATTACACGTACAAAAAGGATTTGTTTTGCTAGTTCTCTTAGGACATGAAGTTATTAAGGAGACTCATTAACAAGCACAGGTTTGGAACTCGGGAATACCGTGTAGGTTAGAACTCTCATTTATCCATTTGTTTAACAAATACACATGGATTAATTTCTACAGGTCCAAGGGTTTGAGTACTGAAGGTGTTCTCGAGAGGAGATCTGTGAGGCAGCTAAGAAAAAAGGAAGTGTAAGTTTGGTGTACCAACTGCCGCATAATAAATCACCCCAAAACTTAAAGATTTAAAATACAGCAATCATTTTATTATTATTTCTTACAGTTAAGGGGATTGAGTAGGCTTAGCTCACCAGTAAACAGTTCCTGTTGAGTCAGCTTTGATTCACAGCGACCCCAAGTATGTCAGAGTAGGCCTGTGCTCCAGGGGGCTTTCAGTGGCTGATTTGTCAGGTTTAGATTGCTAGATCATTCTTCTGAGACGCCTCTGGGTAGACTCGAACCTCCAGCCTTTCCATCTGCAGCTGAGCACGTTAACCATTTACATCACTCGGGGATTTGCTAGGCTGCTCTTTTTTCGGGGCCTCTCATGTGTTGCAGGCAGATAGTGGGTGAAGCCGGAGTCATCTTGAAGGCTTTCTCACTCACATGTTGAAGGCTGTTGCTGGCTGTTATCTTCAGCTGGGGCTTTTAGCCAGAACACCTCCATGAGGATTCTCCGTGTGACTTGGGCTTCCTCCCAGCATGGCAGCAAGATTCCAAGAAAGAGCATCCCAAGAGAACTGGGTGGAAGCACTATCGTCTTTTATGCCCTGGTCTCAGAAGTCACATAAAATCAGTTGTGCCATAGCCACAGGCCCATTCAGATTCAAGGGCAGAGAACGCAGACCTCACCTCTTGAGGGAAGAGGTGTCAATGTCAAATGTAAGAAGGGCATGTAGGATGGGAGAACTTGTTGCAGCTATGTTGGAAAATACAACCTGCCACAGATAAGGTAGATGAAGATTAGTGGACTGTGAATGGAATCTGACTGAGGAATTAACACTCTGAAACCTGCGATTATTAGACAGCAATAAAAGGAAGCACATGGTCAAATGGCGATTGTATAAAGTGGGTAATAATGACTAAATGGGTATGAAGGGTGAGTAGTTTATTGGAGTCTAGAGTAGTCAGGACAGACTTCGTGGAGGAAGTAGGACCGTAGGCTGACTTTGAAGCCCGGGTTCTTCAGGTTCTCTTGAATTTATATCCATTTACCCCAGACAGAAAAAAACGATGATAAATGCAAATATAATCATTGCTAATTTCTCCATCTTGAGACTATTCACCATTGCCATGTGTCTCCTTTCAGTTCTTTTCTGAGAAAATATTACAAAGTTAGAATCCTACCTAACTTTTTTGATTAAAATATTTTGTGACTATTTTCCTAAGTTTTAGTATTCTAAAACACAGCCTGAAAGGCTGGATAGCATTCTATCGTGTGAATATACCATCATTTACTTTTCAACCTCTTACTGTGGGAAATTTAAACTCTCCCATTGTTTCTTTCCGTTTTAAAAAACACTGTGATGAAAACACGTGGAGGTCTTGATGCTCCTCTGTCTTGGTTGTCTGGTGCTGCTGTAACAGAAGTATGACAAATGGGTGGCTTTAATGAACAGAAATCTATTTTCTCACAGTTGATGAGGCCAGAAGTCCAAATTCAGGGTGTCTGCTTGCTTCTGTGCCTAAACTGCCCCCTTTATATTTCAAAAGTGATTGGCTAAAGCACACCTTACCTACGCTGATATGGCCTCACAAACATAACAAAGAAACAAAGAAAACTCTACTTCCAAATGGGATTACATCTATGTAATTTTAGGGGACGTAATTCAATCCATAACATCATCTATGATGTTTTTTAAGGATTAATCCTTAAAGGTAGAATTACTGGTCAAAAATTATGCATATTTTAAAAACATTTATGCATCTGGCCATAATGGCTTCCAAGAATGACTGTGCTTATGGGCACTCCTGCCTGTGTGAGAGTCCCCACTTATTTAAAGATTTGCCAGTACTGATTGTTATGGGCTGTGGAGGAAAGCTGCCTATCTGAAAGGCCAAAATGGGACCTGGGGCTTTACTCTGATTCTATCTGATGACTAGAAGGGTAGCATTTTTCCAGATCGTTTCTTTATCATCTGAGTTCCTTTTTCTATGATAGTCTAGTTTAAGGCTATTGCCTTTTTTTCCCCCCTTATTGGTCTTTTCCTTTTTATTGATTACTTACAGCTCTTTATAGAGTGTTATTAATCTTTTGTTTAGTATACATGGTGCAAGCATTTTTTTTTTTTTTCTCATTCGGTCTTTTGTTTTCCAGCTTTGTTTATGGTGGATTTTAAATGTAGGAATGCTTTCTAACTTTTGAGTGATCAGATCTAGTCATCATTTTACATATATGTGTACACACACATATATATTTTTTTGCTTTTATGCATGAAAAGCTTCAGCCACAATCACAACAGATTATTTTATCTTGTTTTTCCTTTGTGCTTATACACACACACACACATGCACACGCACACACATTTACATCTTGAATCAGTTTGGACTATATCTTAAAATATGTCCTGAGTAGGAGTCTCCTAAAGATTGTTTCTCAAGTATTTACCCAGAAGGTGAATGGCAGGATTTAGATCAGAAGGGGGAGGTCCGGCATTCTGAAAGGGAGAAACAGCGTGGGGAGAGCCTGGCTGAAGCAGAGGGTGGCTCACAGATGCTGGGGGAGGCAGAGCTGCAGGGCCAACTGCAGTTGGATTCAGGGGACCTTAGATGCCAGGCAAAGGAAGTTTCTTTTTGGGCCTTGAGAACCATTGCAGGTTTTGGGATAGGGAAATCATTTTTTTCTGTTCCTTAACATCTACTGTGGGCTTGCTAGGAGCCAGGTACTCTGGTAAATATACATGTTGTTGTGTGCCCTCAAGTGGATTCCAACCCTTAGCTACCGTTTAGGACAGAGTAGAACTGGCCCGTAGGATTTCCTAGGCTATAATCTTTATAGGAGCAGATTGCCAGGTCTTTTCTTCCTCGGTGCAGCTGGTGAGTTTGAACCACTGACCTTTCAGTTAGCAGCTAAATGCTTAACACATAAGATTTCATTTAATTCTCCCCACTGGCTATGAGGCAGGTACTATTCTTATCTTCATTTTCCAGATGAGATGATTGAGGCTTAGTAAGTGGTAGGGCTGGGACTGAATCCAAATCTGCTATTTCCAAAGCTCTGCTTTCAACCACTGTGCTTACTCATTTCTCAATGTAATTAAAGTAAGAGTTTCAGAAAGTTAGTCTGGAAACCTTGTACCGCTTAGAAGGAAAAGGGAAGTGACTGGGGTCAGGGAGCTTCTGAAAAACTGCAGGACACAGTGGTCTGGCCTATAGTAGGTGATGGTTGGGGAATAGACGAGGATGATGAGGAGAGAGGAGAAACTACAAGCAGGCAATGGCAGGAAGGATGAGAGGAGAGCTTGTCGGGATTGGCATTCCTTCATTTTCGGTTTTCAGTCTAAGGATCTGATGCCCTCTCCAGCCTTGCCCGTGGTATTCATCAGGTGATCTTGGCAGCTGTATTGGTTTCTTAGGCTGCTGTAACAAAGCTCCACAAGCTGTGTGGCTTAAAATACCGGAAATCTATTGTCTCCCACTTCTGGAGGCTTGAAGTCCAAAATCAAGGTGTTGCTAGGGCCATGCTCCATGTGAAGCCTCTAGAGGAAAACCCTTCCTTGCCAGGTTGCTAGCAATCTGTGGTGCTCCTTGGCTTGCAGCTGTAGCACTCCAATCTCTGCCTCCACTATCACATGGGATTTCGCCTATGCGTTTCCAAGTCCAGATTTCCATTGTCTCATAAGGACACCAGCCATTGGATTACCGCCAACTATAATCCAGTATGACCTCATCTTAACTCGATTACACCTGCCACAACCCTATTTCCAAATAAGATCACATTCACACAGTTCAACCCACAACAGCAGCTATCGCTTTCCTGTGACTTAAGCAGAATTTTCCAGGGGCAAGACATTCTTACATAGAATTTGAGAAAAGCATGGATATTCTTTTTTCCACCTATCCAGATCCTTGAAGGAACCCAGTGTGATTAATGTAATATTCTGTTTTTCCAAGGAATGGAACTGTATCTTCGTCCATTCAATAAACACTAATGAAGCATACAGAGGGCACATACATCTGCACCATGGGCTGTTAGGGATCTAAAGACACAGCAGCAAAGCCCTGCCCTTAAAGGGATTACAGTTGAGTGAAGAAGTAACCCGCCCATACATAAGCCATCATACAAAATGGAAAGTGCCAAATCTCCTAAACGAGGGGTAGTTAACTGGTTACGGGAAGCCGGAGAATTATTCCAGTTGGGAGGGCCAGGAGCAGACAGAATCATGAACTAATAGCTAGTTTTTAAGTCAGGGTCATGCTGGGTTTGTAGAAGGAACAGATAAGAATCCTGTGTAATGAGAACTTTCATTGTTTGCAAGTCTGCGACCTGCCCTCCTATAGGCACGGGTGACTCCCTTGGCATTTGTCCCTCCTTTCCCCAGCCCTCTAGGTGGTTTACTCTTCAATCACCATTGTGTCATGCTGTAATTACAGTAATAGAACCAGCTCAGTTGTTTTCTTTATGCATCTAAGATGTTCTAAGGAAGAGGACAAAAGCCGGGGAATAAGAAATAAGCTGCAGCTCAGTGCACAGAACATGCATCTTTACCAAAAGAATTACAGAAAGGATGCTGCTTTTATTCTCCATCCAGGCGCAAACTGAAGCCCTAACTCTATTTCAAAGTCTTTCCTAATAATTCAAGCTGCATAGATCTTCCACAACCCTTATGTTTATAACCCCAATTTGGCCCCATGGTTCTTGGTAACTGAGCAATCATAAATAGGCTTAGGTCTGCAAGTGTACCCTACAAAACGTCTGCTCAGGTTCCTGTGCCCCAGTAGATGAGCTCATTGAGAGGGCGATAAGAACCCTACTCATGCTCATGAGACCCTGAGTTTGAATCTCAGCCCTGTGAGTTCCTAGCTGTCAATTCCAAGCTGGATGACCTTGGATAAGTTACTGAACTTCAGTGAGCCAGTGCATTAATCTGGGAAAATGGAATCAATGATGGCACACACTTCACAGGGATGTTATAAAGATTACATGAGGCCACGGTGTGGGGTTAATGCAGAGTGAGGACAGTCCTAAGTCCCGGTTGGATGCATTTTAGTGTATTTCATTGAGCTCTCGTAGTGCAGGGCCATCCATTTCCCTTTGCACTGAAAGTCATCATTTCATGGTTGCTTCACTAGGGTGTCTGGAATGGGCCTCTCCCATCATTTGACAGGGTGAGTACGAGTGATGAATATGGTCTTTGCATGATCATTTGAAGCCTCTTTGAGGTGTTTTTGACAAGTCCCTCGGGTTTGGGTATTGTAAATCTGGAACTCTCCAAACGGGGTATGGTTCTTTCACCTGCACATAGACCAATAGAACACTTGACTCAATGTGCTCTATCTGCTAGTTTTACTCGTCTGTGGCTCTTACTAGATTGTGAGCAACATGAGGAAGGGGATGGGTCCATTTATGTACCTTGGCATTCCCGGGACATGGCACAGAGCTTGGCACATGGGGACAATCACTGGATATATATTGAATGGATGGCAGGATGATATACCTATGGCCAAGGATTGGTGCGAAACACCTTGTTGATCCCTAAGTTTTTTTAACTTGCCTAAACTCCACTACAATCTTATGAATTAGGCACTATCATTTCCATCTTATTAATAGAGAAACAGAAGTTCTTAAGTGGTGCAACGGTTGACCTGCTCAGCTGCTAACTAAAAGGTCGGCAGTCTGAGTCCACCCAGAGGTGCCTTGGAAGAAAGGCCTGGCAATCTACTTCCAAAACATCAGCCATTGAAAACCCACTGGAGGACATTTTTACTTTGACACACATGGGGTAGCCATGAGTCAGAATCGACCCAGTGGCAACAACAGCAACATCAAAAAAACAAAAAGAGGTAAACAGAGATTCAGAAAAGTTAACCAACTCATTCACTGTCATGGAATTACCTGCTTCCCTTCTCCACCCAGTGCATCCTCTCCTACTTAAAAATCATGGCTCTCATTTTGATTCTTCTACTTATTACTCACATGGCACCAGGCAAGTCACAAAATCTTAAAAAGAATCATGCTTGCTTACAATGAGACCTGACTCATTGTCTTGGAAATGTTTTAATATTTTCTGGCTATTCACATTCCTAAAAACTAAGTGACTCATCATGGTATTGTTTTGATGAAGCCTGAAAATGGCTTGTCTATTTTTAACGTGGAGTGGCAGTAACTAATAATATTAGGTTCTCTTATCCTACCCCAAAAAGAGAGAGAAGTGATGGGTTGTGGAGGCTGAAGGGTATTTGTAAGGAGAGACAGTGGTACTTCACACAGCACCCAGGATAGAAATTGTCAAGTAATCTCAAGCACCTTGCCCTGAAGCTAGTCCACTTGCTCGGGACCTTTACAAAAATTGTTACAAGCACTATCGACTTTGTGCACTTTCTCAGTTTCATTTGGGCATATCTCTCTCCAGACACACTCTCTTGTGTTTTCTACCACCCCAAAACTCAGTGGCTTAAAACAACAACAATTTTTGTTGCTCATGTGGCTGAGGGGCAACTAGGGCGGCGATCTAGGCTGGGTTTGGCTGAGGTGGCTCTATTCCCCATGTCTCATCTCCCTATTATACCAGTGGGCCAGCCTGAGCATGTTCTTCTCATAGGGATGGCAGAAGTGCAAGAAGGTAAGAGGACCTGCAAGTGCCTAGATTTGGAACTTGATACTATCATTTCCACGTATTGGCCAAATCAAGTCACACAGCCTCACTCAAAGTTAAGTTGAGAGGGACTGCACCCCACTCACCATAAGGCCACGCCAATGGTATGGATGCAACAGATGGGATGGGGTGAAATATTGGATCCAATAATACATTTTACCACACTACCTTCAGAGATATTCCTTGTTAAGGGTTTAGCATGGTGCTTGGTATACTGTGAACACTTTACATGTGGTTTGTGGGTTTTATACCTTGTAAGCAATGCATAAGTTGTAGCTACAGTAGTTATCCTTATAACTATTATTGCAAGAAATACAGGCACTTGTTATCCCAAAAAGCTAGACCTGGGCTTGGAGAAGTAAGTGAAGCAGGCTGTGTTTGGCTGGTAAAAGGGAAGTTTGTTCATTCAACAAATATATACTGAGCACCTGTGTGCCAGGCACTGCCCTAGACACTTGGGATACATTTGAGAACAAAACAAACTAGGGTTCCTGCCCTTGTGGAGCTTACATTCCAGCAGGAGAACATACAGATTAAAAAGTATAAGAAAAAGCAAATAGTATAGTGTGTTGATGTATGTTATGAAAGCAAGTAGAGGGAAATAAGGGGATGGGGCATGATGATATGGGGCAGGATTAAAGAGGTGGTCGACATGCACCTCCTTGAAAAGGTGAGAGCAAACACTTGAAAGGAAGTGAGGGAGTAAGCCAAGGAGATGTTGGGAAGAAGAACATTCTATTCAGGGGAGCTCTTGAGCAAAGGCATTGAGGTAAGGGTACAGAGTATGTTTGAGGAACATCAAAGAGGACAGTGTGACTGGGGAGAATGAGCAAATGGAAGAGTAATAGGAGTCAAGGTCAGAGAGGGCTTGATGATATAGGGCCTTGTAGGTGGAATGGGGAGCCACTGGAAGATGTTGAACAGGCAAATGGCATGATTCTTATTGACATGAAACATATTTTAAAGCACTTAACACTTTGGCTGCTATGTTAAGAACAACTCCAAGAGGCAGGGGAGGCTGTGGGAGTAAACTAGGAAAGAGATCACTGGGCTGAGGTGGTGACAGTAAAGGTGGTAAGCATTCTCAGGTTTGGATATGTTTTGAAGGTATAGTCAATAGTATCTACTGGCATATTAGACATGGGTGTGACAGAAAACGAGGAGTCAAGGATGATTGCAAGGCCTGAGTGACTCATATAGGAAAGGTTGTGGGTGGAGTTGGATTGGGGGGGATTAGGTGTTCAATTTTGGACATGTTGAGTTTGAGAGGTCTCTTAGACATTTGGGTAGAGGTTGTCATGTACATTGTTCGGGATATATATATATCTGGATTTTCGGAGCAAAATCCAGGTTGGAAAGATAAATTCGGGATTCATGAACCCACGGACAATATTTGAAGTCATGCAACTTGATAACAAAAGGGAATGAGTGCTGGTAGAAAAGAGGACCAAGGAAGAGGCCAAGAGCATTCGGACATCGAAAGAATGTGGAGTACTGGAAGGTGGACGATGTTGACAAATGCTGCTCGTAGGTCAAGAATGATGAGGATTGGGAATTGAAGGATGGATTCAGCAATCCGTGAGGACACTAGGAACGGTCTTGGTGGGAGGTGTGGCAAAAGATGAACTGGAGTGGGTTTAAGAAACAGAGGAGAGGAATTGGAGAGAGTATAGACAACTCTTTGAGGAGGTCTGGTGCATGGGGAACAAGGAAATGCGCCAAGAGTTAGAGAAAGAAATGGGGTCAAGAGAGTATTATTTTAATGGCAGACATAATGGCGTATTTATATGCTGATGGTAATAATCCAGTAGAGAGTGAACAACCAATAATGCAGCAGAGAATAGGAGAAAGGACAGTGAGATGGAAACCACCAAAGGAACTGCCCAGGCTTTTCCGGCTTTTACTCCTGGTATTCCTTACCTTGATAGGGATATTCATTACATTATTATGATTCTCTCCCGTCAAATTATTGCATTAAATCCCATTGGTAGCCTCAGGCCCATCATTAGCATTAGTGTTTCCTTGGTTGTCATCTATTACCTCTCCACTCAGGGCACCATAGTACCAGGTCATTTTTTTATTGTCTAAATATGCAAATCTGAACCATTTCCTGTGCCTTCCTTTCTTGCACAGACAGGAACACGAGAAAGCAGTGTTGGGTTCCCTAACATTAATCCAGGAGGTAATACAGAGAGACTGTTTCTGATATTAAAAAAAAACCAAGCTCATATGAGACAAACTGAGACTAACCATAACAGAAAGGGATAAGTAGGGTCAACACCTTTGGATTTCTAAAGACAAAAGCACCAGGTGACAACGGGTCAGAGGAAAGGTCAGGGCAGTGTGCTGAATAGGGTGAGGTCTCCAGTGGCTGTGGTTTCCACTAAAGTGTCTTCCTTTTTTTCTCAACTTTACTGCCCTGACATCCAAGCCCCACCCAGAAGCCTGCCCTGCCCCCAACATGACTTTGAACTGCTGTCTGTGTCCTGGGTGCAGTTTCTCCCCTAAGCCTGTGTTGATTGTGAGCTTTCTGAAGCTAAGGACTGTACTTCTTACCTGCTCCAGGGCACTGAGCACCTGTCTGGAGCAGGATAGCAGGTCGGTTAATAGCTGGTAATTCACTGATGATAGGGGATGACAATGGTGAGATAGGAAAAAAGCCTATGGAACGGGAAGAGGTTGCAGCTCCATCTTCAAGTCTTCTGGTGTTATGGGTTGATTTGTATCCTCAAGAAGATATACTCAAGTCCTAACCGCTGCTACCTGTGACCATAAACTTATTTGGTAATAGGGCCTTTGTATATGTAATTAGTTAAGAGAAAGCCATATTGGAATAGGGTAGGCCATAATGAGGTCATAATCCAATCAATATGACTGATGTCCTTATAAAGAAAGAGACACAGACAGAGAGACATAGAGGGGAGGCGGTCATGTAAAGACAAAGACAGAGATTGGAGTTATGCCACCACGAACCAAGGAACTCCGGGACTCCTGTGAGAGATAAGAAAAGATCTTCATTTAGAGCCTCTGGAGATAGCACGGCCTGATCTCAGACTTCTAGCCTCCAGAACTGTAAGACAATAAATATCTGTCGTTTTAAGCCACCCTTTGTGGTATTGTGGTATGGTGTTATGGCAGCCCTAGAGAACTAATGCAGCTGGTAAACCAGCAAGGCGAGTCTGATGAGGAAATTTCATCCCCACCCACTAGACCATATCTGTGATCTCCCTGATCCATTTGGGTATTGGAGGCCAATCTTCTCTCCTCTGCATGAGTTATCCCACACCTGGAGCAGGGTGGTCAGCCCCTCAGGGGCAGTGAGCTCTTGGTCACTGGAGGCAGTCTACTGAAGGCTGGTAGTTACCTGTCAGAAATGCTGTGGATGGACCTCCTACATGGCTGTGGATGTTCTCTACGGACCCTCTTGGTTTTCTGTGATGCTCCAGCCCTGTCAGGATGGATGAATGATAGTTTCTGTTTCTTACCACATCCCTGCACTTCCATTCCTCAGTCTGGCTGGGTGCCCCTTACCCTGTCATCCCACAGCTGCTTCTTAACTGTCCTGAGTCTGCAGCTGCCTTCTGCACTGCAGGTCATGCACCCTCATTGCCTTAGTTCAGGGCCTGGGGTACAGGAGAAAGATGCAGGGAGTAGTGTTGGCAACAAAACTGAGGTCACTTTTTGGTCACTTCCATGCTCAAGACAGAGATCTGTGTTCTAATGACTGAGCTAATCTTGGCTCTTCCCTAGGGGAGAGGCCACCATGGGATCTTGTTTCTGGCCTCTGAGATGGCTGTCCTGTTCTCTTCATTCCCATTTCCAATATTATCTCTAAGTGTCTGATACCTACATTCCTAGCATAAAAGCATAAGACTTTCATCACCATTAAAATGCACCTTACCCAGAAAGAGATTAAGGTGTATGTTTTATTATTAGACATCACTGTTAAGTGTGACTAATTACAAGATGGTATACTGAGGGTAGGGCTCTGGAGGAGGGGTGATCCTGAGAGATGTGGGGCCCTGGCACAGGGGAGAAAAAGCAAGGAGAGAGGGAAAGCTCAGAAACTAGTGATTGGGATTCCCAAAAAAGACATTTTCCCTCTTCATCATCCTGTGGGGGGCTGGTCCTGCACACCTGTTGCTCCCCCAGTCTCCAGCCCTCCTCACACAAGGGCTCCAGAAAGGCCTTCAGGCTTCAAATGCCACCCTCATAAATAAGCCTGCATTATAAAACCACATTTTGACAACATGTTTCCCACATTTAGTCCCCTAATCCACTCCCAGAATATATAATGCTTTGCACCCAACAGATGGATTAAAAGCTTAAATCTTCTGCTTGTTAGGAAACCAACCAGAAACCAAAAATATAAACACATACACCACTGCAGGTGTGAGTACAATGCTGGGGGTGAGGGGAGAAGCTTGGAGTGTTATATAAGGATCTTGGAGCTTTCGTTTTGGAAAGGAGAATACAGGGGCAGAGAATGGGCGGGATGGGGGCGGGTAGTGTGGATCAAGGCATCCTCTGAGCTCTGAGGGGGCAACCAGCTGCTTTTTGTAAAGTCTTCTCAGATCCCTTGATTTACCAGGCGGGTGTGTGTGGTACCAGCTGGGTTCCAAGTGCAGCTCAGACTCTTCCAGCGTGGGGGCCAGCAGGGGCTATACCATCTCAGCCAAGTTCTTCCCTGAATAAGTGAGGAGACAGAGTCTGAGTAGGGAGACTGAACCTGTAGCCCACCCCCCAGCACTATATTTGAAACCAGTTGTTTGACTCCAGTCCGTGACTTTCTCCTTTCTACCAGCTCCTGTTGGAGCATCAGGGGTTTGGGGGTTTCCTTCCTTCCATTACTTGGGTTTCCTAAGTTTTTATCCTGTGAAAGATCACATCTCATGCCCCCTTTGTGCATAAAATCTGCTGAAACCTCTGCAAATGGAGGTTGTTTTGAAGGCCACTGGGGGAGGGGGCGAGTGGGAAGATGGGGTGCCAGAGGCATTATGGGGAATACAGGGGAGCACCCTAGGAGCTGGGATCACCTGGGAAAGTAGAAGAGATCTCCGGGGCCCTTGAGAAATTTCAGAATTCTTCCCCACTGTCTTGTTTTCTCCTCATCATTGAAATATTGCTCAGAACGCAATAAAAACAAGGTGTTCTAATTAAACAGATTTGTTTACAAGTTGTGGCATAAAAAGCTAATTCAATCTGATATACTGTACGTTCCCGCTGTACTTTTTCTCCTTCCCTTTATATAAAACAGCCCATTTTTAAATAGCATTGTACTTAAGCATCTTAAAAAGTGTCCTTGATTAAAAGAAAACGAGCAGTTCCTACTTACCACAGTTTTCAAAGGGTTGTATCAAGAGGGAGAGGAGGAGAGGCATTGTGGTGGTGGTGGGGGGCAGCTCACGTGATATTTCGCTTGACATTTCTCCTGACAGTTCTTGCCATTTCGGGGCTGGAAGTCTGTGCTATACTGCTCGACTGGAGTCTTAGATGGGAGAAGGCGGTGGTCTGATCTGTGGCCCCATGCCTGAGAAGGAGTAGGGGCCATCAGTACAGGGCTCCCCAGGAGAGGGCGGCTCCAGCACCCTGGGAAGCCCCATGTGGTACCCAGGGAAAGAGTTCATAGAGAGGGCTTAGGATGGAGAATTTGAGAGACACATTCTAATGATGATTGTGATAACAAAAACATTTTGCAGGAACCACCAGTATGATTTAAGTGATTCTGAAAAAGTTTCTATCGATTTAAACTGTCTAAGATGACCCTGGGAAGTCCTGGTGGCCTAGTGGTTGAGCTACAGCTGCTAACCAAAAGGTCGGCAGTTTGGATACACCAGGCACTCCTTGGAAACTCTATGTGGCAGTTCTACTATATCCTATAGGGTCTCTATGAGTTGGAATCAACTTGACAGCAATAGTTTTTGTTTTTTTTATGATGACCCTGAGCCTTGGTGGCGCAATGGTTAAAAGCTTGGCTGCTAACCAAAAGTTGGCAGTTCAGATCCACCAGCTGCTCCTTGGAAACCCTATGGGGCAGTTCTACTTTGTCCTATAGGGTCGCTGTGAGTCAGAATCGACCCAAAAGCGACAGGTTTGGTTTTTGGTTTTTGAGCTGACCCTGTACCATCTATCTGGGAGTGTGGGAGCTGAAGCCAACTACCAGGAGCTCAGGCTTCTCTGGAAGGAATCTTCGTTTTGGAGAAGAGGTCTGGCTAGTTTCGTACCACTCCTAGATTCTCAGAGCTGGTAACAACCTGGTGGTGCCTAAAGGGCAGGGGCACTGGTTTCTAAATCCCCCAGGCCTTAGGCAGTACAGGCGGTGGGGATGTCACTGTTTGGAGATGTAAGTTGGGACCATAAGCAGCGCTGGGTCTCATGTCTGCCTTCTTTATTCTCACCTCCTTTCCTTTATCCAACCTGGGAAACCTTCCTCCACCCATGGGGCCTAGCTAAATGTAGCCAATCCTTTCAGCCGTGCAGACACACACATCCCCTGACCTGTGTTCTCCACACATTCATATTTTTACACTCATGACCAGATCCATATTATTTAGACTGCCATTGAGTGGCTCTGTTGGTGAATAGCTTTTGACACAGGCCATTGCTCCCAACTGGACTATGCCTTTTCCTCTTTCAACAGCAGCCTGTGTTATTCTGGAGAGACACTGGTGGTCAGTAAGGACATCTTCACTGATGGGTTTATTGAGGGTAACCATTTGAGAATTCTTTCCTCTCTCCCTTTCTCCTTCCCTCTCACCCTTCTTTCTTCCACCCTTTAGTTGTTTGATGAGTATTTACTCAGCCTAAGGTCCTATGCTGGAGCCCTGGTGGTGCAGTGGTTAAAGGACTTGTCTGCCAACCACAAGGTGGTGGTTCTAACCCACTAGCCACTCCATGGGAGGAAGATGTGGCAGTCTGCTTGCATAAAGGTTTACAGCCTTGGAACCCCAAAGCATTGCTATGAGTCAGAACTGACTTGATGGCAGTGGGTGGGGAGGTCCTATGGTAACTTAAACAGGAATGAGGTAGGATTTCCCCATATCATCACTGTATTGGTGGAGAGCAACTGGGTGTTACTTTGGGACTTGGGAAGAGGAAGCCCTTGTTCTATCGTTTAGTGAAGGGACCTTGGTACTCCCCTTCCTCCGTATCTATCCCTCAAGGGTTATCCTCCCTTCTTGTTTTGGAACGTCTAACTAAGTTTGATAGGCCTTCTAAGCTTTGGCACAATCTAGCAATGTTTTCTGTATGTATTTCAAAAAATACTTAATTATAATGTTTATATTTCTCCTTTCCCTTCTGCCCAATCATGAACTCTTCAGAAGAAAGCCTGGGTATCTTTTTTTTTTTTTTTTTCTAAATCGTGTATCTTTTCTAGGACTTGATAGAAAGTAGGTACTCAAACAAGCGTCTGTTTATGAATGTATAAATCACTGCAATAGCAAGGTCAGGCTGGAGGGGCATGGTCTTAGAGTTCAAATTCAAGTTCAGAGATGGGGTTCAAACCTGGCTTTCTCTTTCCAGGGGGCTGTGTCACCTTGGCCAAGTCATTACTCTCTTTAAAACTCAATTATTAACTTTCAAAATGGGTATGGTAATACAAGTTACTGTAGCTCTCCGTATGTCATTTTCATTATAAAGAAAGAGTAGCTGAGGTAGCGACTTTGTGAGGATTCCATAAAACCTGATATGAGAAAGCTTCTTACTGTATTTACTTGAATTAAATCTGGAGGTAAAATCTGAGGCCAAATATTGAAATTGATTACAAATGCAATGAAGTACTTTATGCATTTCCTTGATCTAGCCCTTGGATTTTTCTGTGTAATAATTTAGTATGTTAGTGTCTTGTCTTCTCAGTCAGGCTGTAAGCTCCTTGAGGTCAAGGATTGTCCTATACTCCTTTAAATTTCTTTTAGTTGCCCTCAGTAAATACCTGCTGAAAGAAACTGAGAAGAAACAGAGGTAATGGAGCTGGGGGCAGTGCAAACAAGATTGGACATCTTTATAATTTTCTCACCACACCCAAGCTCCTGGAGATCTGATCTTTGCCCTTTTGTAGAAAAAAATTAATAAATTACCCTAGATTACAAGGGGGCATTATTAATCTAGTTAATAGACTACACTGTTTTTACGAGGACTTTAGCCCATTAATTGTTTCCATGCAAATGGATGCCGTTAATTACAAATTAATCTTATCTTTTCGTTAAGGCAGGGCCATCAGGACCTCTACTTGGCAATACTTGTTGGCACTTGATATGAATCAATGCATATACTTGAAAGTAATAAAACTGCATTTCTTTAAGGATAGTTAATAAATCAGATCTTCATTAATGCAGATAGACCAGACCCCCTGCTTGTCTAATTTAATGAAGTTCTAATTCATTACTGTGATTCATGCATCCCTCTTGGGGATGGTGGCCACCAGGGCAGGGCACATAGTAGGCAGTTAATAAACCCTGTATTCCCAGGGTTCTCACACAGTGGGGAGGCTGTCCACTAGTCTTTCTCCCCATCATAAGGCCTCCTTTAAATCTTCACCAGCATCCATCCCATTTCCCATATGATCATAAGGACCACAGGGAAAAGATATAACCTTCTAGCAAAGCCCATTTCTTTAATGTTATAGCCATGCTGGAAGCTTAAGTGTCTTCAAATTGAGAAAATCAGGATGGGGATGTTAGAAGCACTCTTTGGGTCAGAGTGTTGGTTTTTGGGGCTGGCACTTGGACCCTGTTAGTCGCTGAGGTGGTCGGATGGGCAGTAATGCTCTGCCCTCCCTTTGGTTCTACCTGAGCATGACAAACAAACAAATGGGGAAGGTTGGGACCCCCATTTTTCATGAAGCCCTGTTAGTGATCAACTCTTCAGTGATATCAGCCTGTTTCTCTTCCCAGGCAAGCTTTTCTTTATAGAAGGGCTAGTTGCTCCTCATCATGTTTGTTGCCAGCTGGAGACTGGGCTTCCGTCTACCTCCTTCCAGCTACTGGGGGTCTCTGGAGTCAAATTTGGGCTTCCTCGGTTTAAGTAACAAGTGAAGACCAACAGAGGCAGAGTGCTAGCCTGCCCCTTTCCATTCTTCCCACCCACCCCGTGCCCCAGGTCAGAGCCGGAGTCCACCACCAAATTACAGGGCTGGCTGTGCAAGAATGGGCGATGGGAGGAGACATGGCTTCTGTGTCATATTTGGGGAGCCGGCAGCGTGATGAAACACTTCCCTGCGTGCTGCCGAATTCATTTCTCTAAAGTTCCACTGTGCACAGAACCATTTGTTTCCACATTGTTTTTATTAAACAAGAAAGGAGAGCTTTATTACTGCACAAATGAAAGCAGCCGGCAAAGACAGATACTTCCCAGATTCTTATTAATCTCCAAGAGTTATGGGGCCTCTGAAGTTCCACAGAAATTAACATACTCCACAGAATTCTCTCAGCAAGTCCCTGGGGCACGCTCCCCTCTTCTTCAGGCAGCCCCAACAGTCCTGCCCCAGCTGGCTGGCTGGAGGGGGGCTCTCTGTGGCCAACCAGGGCAGCCACCCTCTTGCCCCTGATGTGACCTCCACCCTCTCTTGAGTTGCATGTGTGCTAGCTTGACTGTCAATGCATATACATGGATGTATTTGCACACCTATTTTGGGCACTGGAAATGTGGATTTAGGGGTTGTTCAATTCACTTCCACATACAATTAAATACGTGTAGATTATTTACTGTTGTAGTATGGGAGAGTCTTGACATCTGTGAGATTATATCCCGAGGCCTTAGTGAATCTCAAATGCATGAAAAGCACAACCATGTATAATTTCCTCTCTCTCCAAATGCAGGACGTGATCTCTCATTCATTATACAGATATTTACTCAGTGGCCTCCATGTGCTGAGCACAGTGCTCCCCGCCCTCAGCGGGCTCTAGGTGTGACGGGGGAGGATAGGGAAACGTGTGAGGGTTTGAGTGGAGGCATCACAGGGTCTGTCTTATGATCTTCAGGGCTCATTCTGCCTACTGTGTTAAGAACAGGCCATTAGGGATAGAGTAGAAGCAAGCTGAACGGTTAGGAGACATTGCAACATAGCAAAGGCAGACGAGATAGACTAGAGTGGGCAGGTGATGGCAACTGGAGGGATTTCAGACATGTTAATATAAGTAGTCCCTGGGTAGCACAAATGGTTAAATGCTCTGCTACTAATTGAAACATTGGCAGTTCAAATCCATCCACAGGTGCCTTGGTAGAAAGCCCTGGCAATGTACTTCTGATAGGTCACCCTATGGAATGTAGCTCTATTCTGACACACAAAGGGTTGCTATGAGTAGGAATTGACTCAATGGCAACATTTTTTTTTTGAATATTTTATGGAGGTATAGCTGAGACATAAGAAATGATAGTATGTCTTCAAATTCTTAAAGAGAGATGTGGGATGGCTACAAACAGGAGAAGTACTGCACTTGTATATGGATGCTAGGCTCACTGCTCTACCAGCTTTACTGGTCCCTGACTCTAAGTTAGACCCCAGCAAAATGGTAATTTACTGTGAAGCCTTGGGCTTTTGGGGTCTCAGTCAAAGATGGAGTGAATGCCAGGGTCTGCAGTATATAAGATTTGACTTACCTGTTGCCATCGAGTTGATTCCGACTCATAGTAACCCTACAGAACAGAGTAGAATTGCTCCATAGGGTTTCCAGGGAGAGGCTGGTGATTTCACACTGCCGACCTTTTAGTTAGCAGCCATAGCTCTTAACAACTGTGCCACCAGGGCTCCAAGATTTGAATAGCAGATATTAATTTAAAGCATTTTCAAAGCTGATTTTCCATTGAAGAGGCGAAGTAGTAAAACAAGCCTCATTAGTCCCAGTTTACAGGTGAGAAAGCAAAGCCTCAGAGAATTCAGGTGAATTTCCCAATGTTACAAACTAATTAGACTGGGCAAGGCTAACGTTCAGGTTCCCTCAATCCAAGTGTGCCCTTCCCACAGTTACAGTGTGTGACCTCCTTACTGCATGCCCAGCCCTGCACAAGGATGGGGGAGAGTGGCGGGAAGGATACGCAATGCTAGGGAGTGATCCAGTCCTTGCCCTACAGGAGCTAAGATTTCTCTGGAGATAAGACTCACACATACACACAACTCTTGTAATAGAGTGCATGCTAAAATGGCACTGTTTGTGCAATGGTTACATGTTCGGCTTCTAACTGGAAGCTTGGCGGTTTGAACCCACCCAGTTGCTCTGTGGGAGAAAGACCTAGCGATCTGCTCATAAAGATTACCTGACAGAGTACACCTGCCCCATAGGGTTTCCAAGGAGTGGCTGGTGGACTCAAACTGCTAGCCTTTTGGTTAGCAGTCAAGCTCTTAACCACTGCGCCACGAGGGCTCCTCATAAAGACTACAGCCTAGAAAACCTTGTGGGGCAATTCTCTGTCACATGGAGTCCCCATGTGTCAAAATTGACCCCACAGCACCTAAGAATGACACCAAAGTTTCAAGTAGTGTTTGATCAGGTGCAAGCTTGGGGTTCTGACTGAAAACGCCTCCAGCCATTAAGAAGTTCATCCTTATATAATGTTCATGATGGGGTGAAGTCTCTGAGGTAAAGCACGTTATGCCAAGGTCATGTCTATATACTTGCTGGGCAATCAATGTGCCTTGAGTATTCATATTCCCTGGTCTCATGTCCCCTTCTTCCCACACAAAGCCTTTGGCTCAGGCAAGGCTGGTGGTCTTAGGTCCTTCTCACAATAATGTTATTTTGTCCATTAATGCTTTTGCTTACCCTGGTCTCCTTTGGAGGGAAAGCCTTGTTCTCCTCCCTCCTGGGTAAACCCTACCCCTCTGCCCTGTCTCACTGTCCTACGAAAGTTTTGTACTGCTATGTACCAAAAACTTCTCCAAGGGCATGAAAAGTCCAAAGAAATTTGGAGGGTAAGTTTGAGGGTAAAAAAACATTCTGAAAAAACTTCATTTGAGAATGGGGCAGGATTGTGAGGGGAGGAGTAATCACTCATTTTTTAAACACCTCGATTTGGGCATTTCTGGATACTCAAAAGAGAAATGACTGTATGGCACTTGTTCTCCTAAGACACGAGACAGAAACTAATTCCAAGGGTCCTGAGGACTTCCCAGAAGGGCTTTGAAGGGTCCCACTGGTAATGACTGGAGTGGTCACAAGAATCAGGTGAGTCAGAAAGGGCAAGTTTATCTCCCTCCCGAGGTGTGGTGTCTCCTGAGCCAGCGTCTTGAGTCCAACAGGAGGAGGAATCTGTTCTGGGTCAGCAAGGTCGTCTCATGCTCTTATTTCCTCCAACATGGTCCTCCTTCCTCCTGACCCTGGAAAGCATGTCAGGCCCTAAGCTCTTGAAGTCCAAAAAGTCCAAAGGGCTTAGTTCTTGCAAATTAGATTTGGAATGGAGGGATCTAGGATCTCTCTGTCCTTGTCCCTAGCACTCCAAGTAAAGGTGATTTGGCTAGAGCCTCCAATAGTTCTCCACTTCCTTGTGCCTGGGATGGGAGGTAAATGAGGCACGTGTCTTGCACGGCACTTTTGCCCTGCAAAGCTGCATTCCTGCAGTCTCACTCCTTTAACAAAGGCATGGCCCTCCATCGGTACATACATTGCCCAGGTTAAAGACTGGAACCACAATTGTCAGGCATTGTCACCCATACTGGAATGAGGTTATCAAAGTCTTGCCAGGTGGAGTGTCTTAGAGGAGAAGAGCTGGGTTTGGTATGAAGAGAGATTCCCAGAACAGGGTCTTGTGGGTGATGCAAGTCTAGATGGGATGCATGATGTATATGTATGTGAATGAGGGGGTGGACATGGCCTCTTGGTGGCATCTAGGATTCCTATGGGGATCCCCAAACCGAGGATAGTTCTAGAGATTTCTGAAAAGGGGAAACCTCAGAGACCAGGTTCTTTCATTTTTGTGTTAAGCTCATTCCCAAACTCCCCGAGCCTTGGGATGTGATCAATTCGTGGGTCACTCAGCTGGCCAGGAATGACTATCCAACAGTGAGATTTACATATGCAGCCTGACATTTTCCTCCTCAGTGATTCACTTCTTTTTCTATTTATTTGTATTTATTGTGATGGCCCCTTATGTGCCCTTGGATCTGTGAATCCATGCAACCCAGCAAACCACGCTGGCGTTTTCTTTCACTCAACTTTCATTATTTTTCGAGGGCCCTCTTTATTCTTTTCTTTTTCCTATTCTCAAACTGGAACATCATGTCCTGGCACAGCATGATTCAGCAGATAGAGCTCCCGAGGACTTCCCTCTGCCTCAAGTACACTCTACTCCCCAGTGGTAAGAAATAAATAAATAGAGACTCTAGCCCTGAAGCAGCAGCAGTTGTGGTTCAGTAGCTGAATTCTTACTTTCCATGTGGGAGACCCAGGTTTCATTCCTGGGCAAGCATGTCATGCACAGTCACTACCCCATCCATCAGTCAGTGGAGGTTTGTGTGTTGCTATGATGCTGAACAGGTTTAAGTGGAGCTTCTAGATTAAGATGGACTAGGAAGAAAGGTCTGAAGATCTACTTTGGAAAATCAGCCAGTGAAAACCCTATGGATCACAATGGTTCAAGCTGCCACCTATCGTGGGGATGGCGCAGGACCAGTGTTTCAATCCATTGTGCTTCGGATTGCCATGAGTTGTGCCAACTGGATGGCGGCTAACAACAATAGCCCTCAAGAGGAAGGAGATAGCACATGAGGAAAGTTAGAGGGATTGGGGCTCATTCTTCATAAGTATAAAGAGAAGGGAGGTATCGGCTCCGTCAGCATATACCAAAAACCAAACCCACTGCTGTCAAGTCGATTTAGACTCATAGCAACCATACAGGACAGAGTAGAACTGCTCCATAGAGCTTCCAAGGGTCACCTGGTGGATTAGAACTGCCAACCTTTTGGTTATCAGCAGTAGCTCTTAACCACTATGCCACTAGGGTTTCCATATAGGGGGCTCTGTTCTAGGTCCCTGACCTACCTTTTTAACCCTTTTCTAAGACTTCTAGCACAGGACTGCTGAGAGAGAGAGAGAGAGAGAGATCGATCCGGTAAATGTGCTAAACAAGCCAGAGCTTGCGGGTTGAAATGCAAATTCCATATGTACTAATTCTGAGAATCAAAGAGTTGCTTCTCTTTGTTTCAATTTCCTCCCTGTAACATGAAGAATCCTATCATACCTTGCCAATCCAGCATACCAAAAACAAAAAGCAAGCCTGTTGCCATTGAGTCTATTACAACTCATAACAAGTGTGAAAATCAGATGAGATAATACATGCTGATGTGCTTCGTAGCATGCAAAGTCCTCTAACATGAATAAATATGTATGTGTGTATTTATGCTTGCACACACTAATTTGTCTGTGGTAATAATTGTTTTTTTTTTTTTTTTAATAATTGTAGCAATATCCTTTGCAGGTGCCACACCTATTCCTCTTGCATCTTTGCTGTTGCCATTTCCCACATCTGGAATAATCTTGCCATTTCTGACCATCCCTTATGTATTTTGAGCTATTTCTCAAGGATCGTCTAGACTTCTTTGGCCTTTGGGAAGCATTGCTGGATTGCCCAACCACTGGTGCCTCTTTTCTCTGAATGTGAGCACTGTGAGGGGAGAGAATGACTTCAGGAAGGGCTCTCACCCCAGCCTAGACTTGAACTCTCATGACTGGCTCTCTGCTGAAATTGTGAGTTGTTTTAATTAAATGTGAACACAGGTGGGACACTGTTATGGAAACATTTAGGAGGCACTGTATTTTCACACAATGCCCTGCCATGTGCTGTGGTAGGAGAGTGCATGGAAAGAGGACAAAGACTAAAGTTTAGTTGTTGGGCTAAGCTGAAGAGGGTGATGAGTTTCTAATAGAGAAAACAAGACAAAAAAACAGTTGCTGTTGAGTTAACTCTGACTCACGTTGACCCCGTTTGCATCAGAGTAGACCTGTGCTCCATAGCTTTTCAGTGACTGATTTTTTGGAAGTAGATCTCCAGGCCTTTCTTCTGAGGTGCCCCTGGGTAGACTCAGACCTCCTACCTTTTGTTTAGCAGCTGAGCTTGTTAACTGTTAGCACCACCCAGGGACTCCTCTAATAAAGGATGACAGACAAAATGGCAGGTGGTGCTGGCACCTCTGCCCTGAGCTCTGATAAGGGGTGGGGCCCGTTGTGCAGGTGGGACCAGTCGTTACCCTGCTTCTAGAGACAAGCAGTGGCTGATTGGAAGCCCAAAGCTGCCTAGCAAGTCAGGCTATTTTGAGAAGTGTTTCTTCACAGTTTAAGAAATAGTAGCTTAGAGAACAGAGGGGAGCACCTGTCAAACCCTGTTTTCGTGTTGCAGGGACCACAAACCACAGTGGCAAGCCTCAGTCCTTGGGGCAGAGGAGGGCGGAAAATATGTGGTGATGTCAAGTTTCCTTGGGGATTGTGACACCCCAGTATAAACTGACTCATTACTCAGGTGGGGGGAGGATATTAGATAGCAGAGTAAGGACTAAGAGCTGGGGTTTTGTCTGGAGCTCCCCTACTTGGGACCTGGGCTGTGTCCTTTGACCTGTCTCTCAAGCAAATGTGGCTCTAGGATCTTCTCTAGTGAGTCTGTACATTAGTCTTGTCTTTTCAAGCAGATTGTAACAACCTCAACAGGGACGGCCTGTAAAATACTTCTCTTAAGCCCAGAGCCCTAGCACGTCACAGGGACCCCCCTGACCATGCCCACTGAACTGAAATTCATGCAGGAAGCACAATAATAACATATGACACATGCACAAGCCAGGCACTGTTATAAGTGTTTTACACATATTATTCCATCTGATCCTTGTAAGAGTTTAGCAGGTAAATACCACTTAGTTCCATTTTACAGATGAGGATGCCAAGGCAAAGAGAGGTTGAGTAGCTTGGTTACGGTCACATATCTTAAGAGTGGTAAAGCAGGGGTTTGAACCCAGACAGTCTGGCTCCAGTATCCAGGCTCTTAATCACTGTATGTGTGTGTCTGTCTGTCTGCAGGAGTTGCAATAGTGAGATACTGACCTAGTTGAGCAAAGGGTCCACGTTAGTAGAGGAAGGGAAGTTAGGAATGGCTGGAAGGACAGAGGCCTTAAAAGGGAGAAGTACTGGTGGGCTTTGAAGAAAACCTCTTTTCAAGGGGTTCATCCCTATAACAAGGGCCCGGTGGTGCAATGGTTAACCACTAGATTGCTAACTGAAAGGTCGGTGGTTCAAATCCACCTAATCCCATAAAGATTACAGCCCTAGGAAACCCTATGGGGCAGTTCTACCCTGTCCTCTAGTGTTGCTATGAGTTGAAATTGAGTTGATAGCACACAACAACGACAACATCCCTCTAACAATTTATAGCAATTCCCACAACTGGGAATATTCTGAAAATAGACCAGTATTTCATAGGCTATGTATCAACCTGGTCCCTGTCTCATTGTTACAGCTTTGGGTAATCTTTACTTTCTATGCTTTGAATTCTCTCAGAAAGTTCTTCCTGAGATTGCTCTTTTTTTTTTTGACTCATTTAAATTGCTTGGTGGCGCAATGGTTAAGAACTTGGCTGTTAACCAAAAAGTCGGCAGTTCGAATCTACCAGCAGCTCCTTGGAAATCCTACGGGCCGTTCTACTCTGTCCTCTAGGGTCATTATGAGTCGGAATTGACTTGACGGCAACAGGTTTGAGTTTTTGGTTTTGAAAGTGCTTTGGCAAGTGGGCTGTACTGGCAGCAGACAGGAAGGGAGCCTGAACAGCATGGCTTCTGGGACACCACTGTCAGCTTCCTTACCATGGGAATTGTGTGCACTAGTGGTGCAACGGTTAAGTGCTTAGCTGCTAACCAAAAGGCTGGCAGCTTGAACCCACCCAGTCACTCCATGGGAGAAAGACCTAGTAATCTGCTCGTATAAAGACTACAGCCTAGAAAACCCTATGGGGCAATTCTGCTCTGTCACATGGGATCGCTATGCGTCAAAATCAACTCAACAACACCTAACAACAACAACTCAAATAGAGTGTGGGGTTAGAGCCTATTCTGTTCTTACGTCTCCCATAGCTCCCAGCACAGGGTCTTGTATACAGTCGACATTTGAGTAACATGTGCTTATTGATTGTAGACCCCCCGACTGGGAAGAAAGAACCTCTCTATAGAGCCTTCTCTTATTGGTTTGATTCACGGGCAAGTCTTAGGAAGGGCACAGGGACCAGAGTGAGTGGATTTTAAACTGGACTTCTCAGCTTAAGCTTTTTGTGGGATTTTCCTCCTTGAGGATAGATGCCATTTTGAGAAAAAAATGTTCTTTTGGCCTATTGCATTTGTTATCCAACATCCTTTCCCTTGAAACACGGAGTGAAGATGCGTTTTCTCAGCTATAGAGATATTGTCTTATGGGAAAAGTTCCACATAATAGCAGTTCAGGAAACCCAGGGATATGATTTAGAAGCACTTCAGCAGGTCAGAGACATCGTTAAATCAGAAATGTGGCAAGGGGAAAGGAGAGAAATCCGAATCAGTTAGTTATTTTGTCCACAAATCAAGGGTGTGGTAAACGTTCTCACTTTCAACTTCAGTTGAAATGATGACCATAAACAATGAGCAATGCTAAAAACTAATTAAACAGCCACCCTAAATCAACAAAAAAGGGTAAACTGAATTTTAAGTAATGTTTGCTCCTGTGAAATGTGCATAGGGCAGTGGGAGGGAAATGTGTTTCTCCTTGTTTGGGGGCCACCCCGATGCTGACTAATTTGTAAGTCAAGTCTGACTTGATCTGCTTGTCCTTATCTCAGCAGACCCCTGTACTGACTGCGTACTCCCTTCAATGTCCCATCATCATCACCATCATCATCATTGTCATCATGCCTTCCTTCAAGCCATTTGCACAACTAAAAAAAAATTTTTTATGCTTATCTAAATCCTATACTTACCCTTACAATGCTCTCAAAGGCCAGTTCTTTCCTTAAGTCTACCTAACAGCTCTCCAACATTTCCAGCTCTTTATGGATACTTTGTTGAGTGTTTGTACCACTTACATCCAGCTTCATGAAAGCTTTTCAGTTCTTATCAGTTTCATAGTTCCCTCATGATAATCAGGAAAAGCTAGATTATGTAGGAACAAAAGATTTCCAAATTTCACTGGCTTAACACTACAAGGTTTTATTTTTTTGCTCATATAAAGGCAGTTGCAGGTCAAAGTAATTCTCCAAGCAACTGACCTCCATGTGGTGACTCAAAGATCCAAGCTAAGGGAGTCTCCTCCATTCAGTAACTGTATCCCTGGAGCACAGGGTTTTCTTTTTTTTTTTTTTTAAATTTTTGTTGTGCTTTAAGTGAAAGTTTACAAATCAAGTCGGACTCTCATACAAAAATTTATAAACACCTTGCTATATAGTCCTAGTTGCTCTCCCTCTAATGAGACAGCACACTCCTTCCCTCCACTCTCTGTTTTCTTGTCCATTCAGCTAGCTTCTGACCCCATCTACCCTCTTATCTCCCCTTCAGACAGGAGATGCCAACATAGTCTCATGTGTCTACTTGATCCAAGAAGCTCATTCTTCACCAGTATCATTGTCTATCCCACAGTCCAGTCCCATCCCTGTCTGAGGAGTTGGCTTTGGGAATGGTTCCTGTCTTGGGCTAACAGAAGGCCTGGGGACCATGACCTTCGGGGTCATTCTAGTCTCATCCAGACCATTAAGCCTGGTCTTTTTACGAGAATTTGGGGTCTGTATCCCACTGCTCTCCTGTTCCCTTAGGGGTTCTCTGTTGTGTTTCCTGTAAGGGCAGTCATCGGTTGTAGCCAGGCACCATCTAGTTCTTCTGGTCTCAGGCTAATGTAATCTCTGCTTTATGCGGCCCTTTCTGCCTCTTGGGCTCATAATTACCTTGTGTCTTTGGTGTTCTTCATTCTTCTTTGCTCCAGGTAGATTGAGACCAACTGATGCATTTTAGATGGCCGCTTTCTAGCGTTTAAGACCCCTGACGAGCACAGGGCTTTCTTGATCTCTGTCACAGGAAGTCAGTGCTTTTCTGTCTTATTCTCAAGTGGCATGTATCATTTCTGCCCACATTTAGTTGGCCAGTTAGTCACAGAAACCCTCCCGCTTGCAAGGCAGTTGAAAGGTACAGTTTTCCAGGTGTCTGGAAGGAGAGGAGAACTGGATATTGGGGAACACAGTATGAATATTGCCAACCATAACCCCAACTGGATAATAGATATATTGGGGCAACTTGGGTGCCTTATGTTTCTTGGTATCTCCTATGATATTTCAGGTAAAATAGGCTCTTAATAAATGTTTGCTGAATAAATGACATCATCCATTAGTCCTTAGGAAGCATTCATTTATGACAAGATTTATGTGAGGCACAAGCCAAGTGGAATAAAGATCACTAAATTTAAGGTCTGGCACGTGATAGATGATTCATTCATTCATTCAGCAAATATCTATTGAGTGACTTATATGTCCCAGTCATTGTTCTAAGTGCTTTTGAACAATGTATGCATCCTTGTCCTTGTAGAGAAGGAAGCGGATAATAAACAACAAATATAACAAATGAAGAAATTAAATAGCATGACAGAATGTGATGTGCTGTGAAAATTAAAAAAAAAAAAAAAGTAGACCAGAGTAAGGGATATAGACTGTGAGGGTTGGGGTGAAAGTAATTTTAAATTGGGTGGTCAGGGCAGGATTCATCGTGATGACAGTGGAAAAGAAGCAGCTAAGCATTAGCCCTGCACTTACGTGGATTAAGAACATCCAGGAAGAAAGAGAGAACAGCCCTGCTAAAGCCCTCAGGGGTGGCCTGTTTGAGGAGTACCAAGGAGGCCATTATGGCTGGAGGGAGCGAGTGTAAGCCAGGGGGATGGGGTGGGGTGAGTTCAGAGAGGTGATGAGGCCCGCTCATACAGGGCTTGTCGGCCATTGTAAGACTTTGGTTTTTCCTCTGAGTGAAATGAGAAGTCATGGAAAGATTCTGGACAGAAGTATGGCATGATGTGTATTGGATGATTGTAGGGAGCAAGGGTGTAAGCTGGGAGATCAATTAGGAGGTTAGAACAATAATTCAGAAGAAGATGATTGTGCTTGGACCAGGGTGCCAGCAGGACGTGTGTTTTTAGATACATACATACATATATGTGTGTGTGTGTGTATATACACATAAATAAGAAAACAAACAAACCAGTGACCATTGAATCGATTCCGACACATGGCTACTCCATGTGTGTCAGTATAGAACTGTGATCCATTGGGTTTTCAAGGCTGTGACCTTTCTGAAGCAGATTGCCAGGTCTTTCTTCTGAGGCACCTCTGAGTGCATTTGTACAGCCAACGTTTTGGTTAGTAGTTGAATATTTAGCCTTTTGCTCCATCCAGGGTCTCTATGGATACGCGCATTGCTGTTGTTAGGTGCCGTTGAGTCAGTTCTGACTCATAGCGACCATATGTACAACAGAACCAAACACTGCCAGGTCCTGCGGCAGTATATACACATACATACATATACGCGTGTACGGTACTTACACACATATAGGTATGTATGATACATATGGGGCCGTTCTACTCTGTCTTATAGGGTCACTATGAGTCAGAATCGATGCAACAGCGACTGGTTTTTATTTTTTTTATGCTTATGTATATTTTAATCAAACGGGAAAATTTGGCTTTTTCTTATTTGCATGTAAAGATACATTTCTTCACCCTTATCATAATACTTCTGTGTGCCTTTTCACGGAACTTTTCCATGTATAATATCATAAAACAACAATTATAAAAATAGAAGGGGCTGGTATTATTATCATTGCCATATCATATGTCACCTTTACAGGGACCATCACTGGTGCAGGGGCTAGATGGAGACTGTGCCTAGAGTCACTGTGGCCCAGCTTCTCCAGCAGTGGGGATTTTAGGGACTGGTTTCTCCCCTACCAGCTCCACAAGCACTGGCATCACAAGGTCTTAGAGAAAGAAACCTAATCAACGGAGGAGCCAAACTGGTGGAGAGATGAGTCCCACATAATCCCCACTCTCACTGAATCTGAGCATCTCTTAATAAAACTCACAGTTGTTGTGGGGAAGGAATATGGGGCTGCAGTCTCTCCAGCCCGCTGAGCCACCACCTGCTCCCGGCAGGGGCTACACTGGTAATCCCGTGAGCATCATTGCTTATTTCCCAGACCGCTTTCCCTTCTAGCAAGAAACTAAGCACTGGTCTGTTTGCTACATCAAAGCCTCTCTCCCCATTCCATCAGAGCCTCCATGGCTACTGCCTGTGTCGTGCTACTTGTGGCCCCAATGTGACGACCACCCTCTGTTCGTAGGGAACTTATCTTTTTACCCACTAATACCCATTTGGTCAGGCTTCACTGTCTCAGGCCTGCCAAAGTTAGGGCTGTTTCCTTTCTCTGAGCCAGGCCTCAGCTTATTTTTATTTATTTTTTATTGCAGTGTGATGATGATTGCTGGTTGTAAGAGCCAAAGACTGGCTAAGAGGGTTTCACTCTCCCTTAATATGCTATCGGATACAGTCAAGAAATCCCGCATCTTCCTGGCACTGCTCCTACTCTCTGCCCGAATGAGCTTTCCTTGTTTTTCCCAGTATGTCCCCAACAACTTTGCACTCCTAGCTGGCATGGGGGGGACACTCTAAGCAATGATAGTAATTCTGTCTGTCATCGGAGGCTTACCTGTTGCTGTGATGCTGAACAGATTTCAGCAGAGCTTCTAGACTAAGATGGACTAGGAAGAATGTCCTGGCGATCTAGTTCTGGAAATTAGCCAATGAAAACCTTATAGATCGCCATGGTCAGATCTGCGACTGCTCATGGAGATGGCGCAGGACCTGGGCAGGGCTTTGTACTGTTGTGCTTGGGGTCGGCATGAGCCGGGGCCAACTTGATAGCAGCCAACAACAATAAATTCCAAACTCAAATCAAACCTGTTGCTCTTGAGTCAATTCTGACTCATAGAAACCCTACAGGACAGAGAAGAACTGCTCCATAGGGTTTCCAAGGAGCTGCTGGTGGACTAGAATTGGTGACCTTTTTTGGGGGGGGGTTAGCAGCCGAGCTCTTAACCACTGCGTCACGAGGCCTCCAACAAACAATTAGTGTCCAAATATTACCCTGTGTCTGATGAATATGTTGCAAACTCCCCCTCTATTAGCTCTTTGTCTTCGCCATTTGTGCTGATTACACTTCACTTGCCAACCCCATCCCATTCATTTTCTGCCCTTTACTGTTCTGCTCTCTGTCCTGGGATGCTGATCCCTACAAACTACACCCCCCAGGCTCCCTTGCCCTCTGGCTTCCTGCTGGGTTCAGCCAATGGGAGACACCAGCAGGATACTGGGGATGGGGGAGGAGTGTGAGGTCAGGGTATTTCTTTGTGCAGCCTGGCAGGTGTGTTTTTAGCTACATACATACATATATGTCTCTGCGTGTGTGTTTACAAATAAACAAACAAGCAAACAAACAAACCAACTGCCATTGAGTCTATTCCAACCCATGGTAACTCCATGTGTGTCAGAGTAGAACTGTGCTCCATAGGATTTTTAGCAGTTCTGGCTTGGACTCTTTCTCTACTCCTGAAGCTTCTGCCAAGTGGGCTTGCTTCCAGGGCTCTGGCTCCCACAGGGTCCTGGCAACATGCTTTTCTCCCTCCCTTTCCCCCTCCAGGCAACAGCCCTTGCTGTGCTAATCCCTGGGTGCCTTGATATCTCTTGTCTGCTTCTGTAAACCTGCCTGTAGTCCCATCATTAAATTCTTTTTAAAACCCCAGCTTGGGTGCCTTCTGTTTCCTGCTGGTCCCTCATTGATGCACAGTTCTCCCTGAAAACAGGGGCTGGATTCGACTATAGGTACTGGGGCTCTCCTTACCGTTTCATCTCTCAGGCTTCTGATCCTCACCCCTTTCTGCTGGACAGTTTAGTCAGGTGACTTCAACCATGGTCGCACTCACGGATGAAAGTAAAGGACGTCAACCAGTGAAGACATGCTGCTGTTGGCTTGAGGCAGTGACGAGGAGTTGAAATGAGAACCGGTGTTCATGGCTTCAGGGCTGTTCACAGACTAGCTGGGGGTATAAGAAATCACGTACCACCAAAACAGTATTAATGATCATGAAAAAATGTTAGTTATCATCCATTGAGCACCTAATATGTGCTAGGCATTGGAGCATATAGTACACTGTACATAAATTATCTCCAATTCTAATAATAACCTTGCAATATCAGTATTATGACCTTCATTCCACAGACATGAAGATGAAGTTCAAGACACCAAGTAACTTGCCAGGAGCTGGGATATAAAACCAGGTCTCTCTGGCTCCACAAATGCTTGTTCTTTCAGCTATGCCACACTGACCCATGAAATAGAAAATCATACAGGCTAATGTATATGATCCAAAGCTACGGTGGAATGCGGCTCAAACTCTGTGTGTGATGGAAGGTCAGAGCAGGGGAAGACTCGTGTGGGTTGGAGGGGACACGAGACATTTCCTTAAGGATGTAAGATTTGACTTGGACCTTGAAGGAAAGAAATTAGAATGTGTGGAGAAAGGGAAAAATAAACTTTGCATCCAAAGAAATCTAAGAAACAAGTATGATTTCACTGGTGCTTGAAACCCTGTTGTGATGGCCATTGCCTTCAGGGTGGAGTTCAAATGCCTTGGCGTGGAACGGAGGGTTGGGTCGCTATGGACCTGCTTCCTGTTCCCTTCTGGGCATGCTTCTTACCTCTTGCAAACTTCCCAGTATCATCTCATGACCTAGACATACCCAGGACTTTTCCATCCTTGCAGATATGCCATGCTTTTTTGCTTACACCATGTACCTCTGCCACTCCTCCTTCCCTCTCCAACTGGCTCAGTTGATTAGAGGATTTATCTTGTAAGACTCAGCTGAACTATCTCTACCCCTTTCCCATAGCAGAATGAGATAATCCTTTCTTCGTACTCTCATAAACCAAAAAACCAGACCCGTTGCCATCCAGTCAATTCCGACTCATAGCACCCCTATAGGACAGAGTAGAACTGCCCCATAGGGTTTCCAAGGAGCAGCTGGTGGACTTGAACTGCAGACCTTTTGGTTAGCAGCCTAATACTTAAACACTGTGCCACCAGGGCTCCTCATAGGACATATTAAAAACAAATAAAACCCCAGAACTATTATTGGTTTACTTGCCTGTTTACTTCACTAGTGTGTGAACAAGAACCACATTCATCTTTGTATCATTTTAGTACCTCCTACAGTGGTTACAGTGGTTAGCATAGCACTTGGTACATAGCAGAAAGTTCCTAAGTATTTGTTAATAAGTAAATGAGTGATGGAATAAGTGGGTGGATGGATGTGCATGTGTAAAGGGGCTGGCTCACTCATGCCTGCCCAGCAATTTCTTAGCGTGAGAGCTGTGGCCAAGCCTATCCAATCCCCTAAAGATGCTCATTAAACATGCACATTTAGGGCCTCACTACAGACCAGGTGGATGAGACTCGCTGGCATTGAATGTCACTGTGCCTATTTTTTCCAAGACTTTGGATAGGAGTGTGTCTTAATACATGCTCATGTGAAATGTGAGAAGAAGGAATTACCTCCATCCACTCTTCACTGACGCTAAGCTCTTTGTTCCTCACCGTGTCTGAACCAAAACCCGTATTCTCGTAAGACCAACAGGTTTATTTAAATCCTGTTTTTTTTTTTTTTTTTTTTTTGCAGACACCTCAGCTGGATCAGTGTGTGAGCTTTGTGGAAGAAGGAGACACAGAAACCCTATCTGAAGCCTGAGGGGGAAACGGAGTGAAAGAATGATTAGCTTTCGATCTAACTTAAGCTTATCAATAGATTCCCTTGGGCAAGTCATGAATCCTCTGGGTATCACATCTGGCCCCTTTAAAATGGGTTGGGAAAAATGATTATCAAATTAGTAGTATGTACCTTTCTTATAGGATCAATACGAGAATCAAATGAGATAAGAGCTGTGAAAATACCTTTGAATCTTAAAATGCCATGATGCAAAAATGAATAACTTAAGGCTTGAAAATGTCCTTTGACCTTCTGATTGTTAGATTCTGTAACTGATTTTTTTTTTTTCCCTACCAAATGTGATGCAAATCTTGGGTGTGGATGGCGGGGAAAGATTTGCTGTCTGAGGAAGGATTCCGAAGGCACTATCTGTTGGTGTGAACATTAAGAGAAGCCTCCCCTACTTACCATTTTCTCAGTGTTTCTCCTTTGTAACTGGTCCATTACATGTCCTAATGTGCTTTTTACTCTCTCCTTTAGAGCTAAGTGAGCCTCTGTAAATCTTGGAATCTTCTTTGAATGTGACTTTTAACACGTTAATTTCTTGCTGAAAGATTTCCAGTGGAGAACTATCCCACCCTTATGCCATCTCCCTCTCACACCTTAGCTCCTGCTGATTTCTAAATCCAGTCCTTCATTGTAGCCAAACTAGTTTGCTTGCTCTGGCACCTGGGTGCATTACCTATTGTGTTTAGCACAGACCAGCATGTGGTAGTAAAGGTTTAATACATGTATCCTTTCAGGTGAAGTGTATCCCTCTGCTGGGCTCAAGTAATTCCTTTGGACTGAATTCTTAGTGTTGTTCTTTGCCATTGAGTTGATTCCGACTCATGGCGACCCCATGTGTGCAGAGTAGAACTGCTCCATAGGCTTTCAAGGCTGTGACCTCTCTCTCAGAAGCAGACTGCCAGGCCTGTCTTCTGAGGCACCTCTGAGTGGGTTTGAACTGCCAACCTTTCAGTTAGTAGCCAAGCACTTCACCATTTGTGCCACCCAGGGACTCTGAATTCTCAGTACCACTTTGTAACCTTTAGTCCCATCAAAAGTGGTCAAGTTAGGTACCTGTGAGGGTCCAATAATAGCTCCACTCCAAATCAACAAAAGTCAGCTATATTTTACTGCACATCTTGGTAAGCCCCAGTCCTCTGTCTTCTTGCTCTTCTCTGTTAGCCTAACACACTGAGCAAGGCCAGATTTTATTCCAGCAAACTTGGGTAACAATAGATATGATTGTCAGCCTCCCTGGGGCTGGCCAGGTTTTTATGAAATTAGACATATTTGTCTTGATGTTTAGGAGCGAGCATGAAATTCAAATCTGTGTGTTGGCATTCCGCGGGCTGGGCCTTTAATATTCAATGACATAACTTCATTGCGGTTTTGACAACACTATATAGAAGTTGTGCTTACCATTGAAAATTAAAGCCACTGAAAGCGTCGACAACAGCAAAATTGTGAATGCTTCCCAGCTCCTGAAGTGATTGCTATTCCAGTTTGTCTAGAAGTGCTTATTGTGTTTGTAATACCGTCAGCTCCACTTAAAGACGACTTGAAGTCGATGCCGTACAGGTAAGTACCAAAGAAATCTCTGTCTTCCTTCCTCTCTTCACTCCTCCATCTCCTCCCATGCAGTTTTTTTAGAACGGATCTATTTGCATGTGGTTATACAGCCCCTGATTCCCTCAACTTCTGAGCCAACTGATTGCGTTTCTCTTTCAAGTTCCCAAGTTAACCGTTCTTTCCTTTTTTTTCTTTTGTTCATTTTCCTTTTCTTCCTTTTCTCCCAGAAGAGTATCGGGGAAATTGAGTGTTAGTGATTTACTGCACAAATCCTCTATGCCCGTGAATCACCTCTTCTTGTGTGTAAAGCCAATCTTGGTTGGGGAGTGAGGAGGAATGACACTGATTGACACAATAACGGCAACAATGGACTCAAACACCAACAATCACGAAGATGGTGCAGGCCCAGGCAACGTTTCATAATGTTACAAACAGGATTGTCATTAGTCATAGCTGACTAGAAGGCAAGTAACAACACCAAAAAATTCCTTTGAAGATAAACCTAAGAGTAGGGCGAGACTATTCCATTAACTATGACTTCAGGGTGAGTCCTTATAATGTTGAAAAGTGGTAAAAAAAAAAAAAATCTAAAAAATTATTTAATAATGGCTTGCTTTGCTGCTGTATTGTTGGTGGTGTTGAAATGTGTGAACTGAGATGATTTTGACAGGCTCTTTCTTAGGTTGGTTGCTTGGTTTGGTCTTTGAAGGAGGTCTCTCTCTTCTGTCACAAGCTGAATAAGACGGTTTTGTCAGAAAATATCTTTTATACAGGACTTTCATCCTCAAGCAAGCTGAGACCCTTGGGATGTCAAACTGAGATGCGAACAGAAGAGCTGGGAGGACTGCCTGGGGTGTTGGAAACAATGATCCTCCAGAGATGAAAGGGCAACATTTTTAGGAAGAGTTCAGTATGAGGTAGGGGCTCTGTAGGCACACACATCAGCAGCCTTGGGCACCCAGCTTGGGGGCACCTCTCAAGCTCTATTTTCCTCCTTTCATCAACAAATTTCTGATGCGCTTCACTTTCCCCAAACCTGTTGAACAAAATATTTCCTAATGTGGGCCATGAGCATTACTTTGTTTCCAACCAGCCATCTTTGGAGTTTGGGGATTAAGAACCCCACTGCCAGGGCAGAGCCACTTTGGGGTGATTTGCATGCTGAGGTACCAGGATGCAAATATCTGAACTATGCGCTCTTCCTGTATACTTCACAGTTCCCGATAGCTGGTGTCGTCTTTTCTGGTCCTTTACTTTTCAGGAGGCCCATGTCATTAAATGGGGCCTTGCACTCTGAAAAATTTCTAAGGCAGCCCTGGCACCTAGAGATACTGAGTTAGTAACTCTTAGCAGCCTGCTGAAGCTTTAATGAATTACTGGTGTCAAAGGGATTCATATGAATTAAGGAACATGACTGGATTTTATAATTTTGTTATGTATTTAAACTAGAGAATTTTTTGTTTGTTTTCCTTTCGTTAGCCTCCCTAGTCAACCCACATCCTGGGTCATCTATTCATCTTAAATGCCCATATGGATTTTGGTCTCATTGGCTATACACGTCATTCTTCTGTGACAATGCAGGAGACAGGCATGTGGTCTCTTGATTGGGTTGTAGGCTTCAGGTGAGTGCTGGTGACCATTTCTTGGGTTTCCACTATCAGATTCTTTCTCTAGTACCTATCTTCTTTTATTATTAGGGCCACTTTTTTTTTTTTTTTTTAATTTTAAAAACTTGGATGTTTGTCCAGAGTTTTAAAACATGGAATTGATATTTTGAACTTGGATGACTGGGACAACATCAAAATGCTGCTTTGTTTTTGTTTCCTAACCTTGTTTAAACTTATTTAGTGGGAGTAATTTTCCCTATGCTTGATGTGAATCCTGGTAGATCTCATGGCTTTTCTGCCCACATTTAGGTACTAGACAGACCTGTAACCATTAACCATTGTTGTGGGCCACAAACACAGTCTAGAAACAAAGAATAGCATATCTAGTCTCATGTAACGGTCAAAACTGGACTTAGAATTCCTACCGAGGCTTGGACTGCTTTCAGCTAGAGGTCTGGAGTTGGAAATGCCATAGGGTCCTTTTGTTCTTTCTCATTCTCGTGTTCTGTGTTCCTCGCTCACCTCCTCCCCTACTTGATCACTAGTGGCTATAATGGATCTCTCCAGGGTAGAAGCATAGAATGAAGAGGTGAATGGAAGAGTTAAAACATGCTTGGCTGGGTGACATCCTGACCTCTGGCCTCGCCCAGTGATTAGAGTGATTTTTTCTCTTGTGGGCAAATTCACAGGGTCTTCAGGGATTCCCTGCTGAATTCTTCTCTTCTGAATTTCCCATGACCCGTGTATGACCTCAGCCTAATCCAGCTGGACACTTGTGACAACTTCTTTTGCCCTAGGCATGCAGTGGTACCCCTCCAGTCTCCTTCTGCTGAAGGCCCCTTCTTCAATTGCCTAGAACCCAAGAAGGCCCCAAGTAGCCTTTCTTCACCTGGCTCACATCTGGTTCATGAGAACCACTCGTGTAGCTCTTGCTCTGCCATAGGAGTGAAGGCCAATCACAGGAAAGCAGCCCTTAAGCACTAGAGCAGTTGGCCAACTCTGCCCTCACTCTGTTGATTTCCAGGTGGAGATCAGATTCCAGGTTCCAGTCTCCTTTAACCTTCTCAGGTGTGAAGCGGGTGGTAGTCTGCTATATTTTTTAAGTGTAGAAATACATTTCAAATTTCTGCAAGTAGTCATGTTGGAGAACCAGTAGTCATGTTGGAGAACCACTCATCAGGCCTGGGGAGAGAAGATAGTGTCTTTGCAACTCTTCCCAAATTCTTGACTTAGCTGAGGGGTCAAAGAGTTGTGGAATATGCTCAACTTCTTTTTCTTTGTAAATTCTGCATAAAGTAGTAGGGGCAAAAATGAAGCAGGGGGTCCCAGTCTAACATTTTCCTGCTCACAAGGACCTTACAATCTCGATGAGGGACCAAAAATAAATGAATAAATAAGGAAATGGATAAGAAACAATGAAAGAGATGTCACAAGTCATGTAACACAAATCCTAACAAAAGTACAGAAAACACTACGGTTCAGGCTATGGTTTGAGTGGGCGGTGGGAAGGGGGAAGTGGGATGCAGTCTGATATGTGCATGTCCAAAGCAGTCAAACTTTAGCCTTGTTGGAATATACTGCTTTTCTTCTTGAAATTCAAGATTCAAACACTCTGAGATGATGAGCCAAGCTGCGGGGATTCTCCTGGCTGGAAATGACTGGCTGAGAAAATGCACCCAGGGCCCAGACAGCTCCTGTAGGGAGGAGCTGATAATGATGAAATGTAGCACTTATATTAAGCATTGAATGCATGTAAGCCTTGTCTTATTAACCTAGATGTGCTTTTGCCCAATTCCAGAGGCTTCCTGAGATACTCAGAATATGGGAGAAGAGGTAAACTTGGATGAACAACATTCACTTTGCAGAAGCATTCAGACATCCGATTGTTCATTTTATACATATGTATGTATATATAGGAAACCCTGGTGGCGTAGTGGTTAAGTGCTACAGCTGCTAACCAAAAAGTCAGCAGTTCGAATCCACCAGGCGCTCCTTGGAAACCCTGTGGGGCAGTTCTACTCTGTCGTGCAGGGTCGCTATGAGTCAGAATTGACTTGATGGCAGTGGGTTTTTTTAATGTATATATATACAAACACGTGTATACATATATATGTTGTTGTTAGGTGCTCTTGAGTCAGTTCTGATTCATAGGGACCCCACGCACAACAGAACAAAACACTGCCCAGTCCTGTGCCATCTTCACAATCGTTATGCTTGAGTTTACCATTGCAGCCACTGTGTCAATCCATCTTGTTGAGGGTCTTCCTCTTTTTCACTAACCCTCTACCTTACCAATCATGATTCCCTTCTCCAGAGACTGGTCCCTCCTGATAACATGTCCAAAGTACGTGAGATGAAGTCTCGCCATCCTTGCTTCTAAGGACCATTCTGGCTGTACTTCTTCCAAGACAGACTTGTTTGTTCTTCTGGCAGTCCATGGTATATTCAGTATTCTTCACCAACACCGTAATTCAAAGGCATCAATTCTTCTTCGGTCTTCCTTATTCATTGTCCAGCTTTCACATGCATATGAGGTGACTGAAAATACCACGGCTTGGGTCAGGAGTGCCTTAGTCCTCAAAGTGACATCTTTGCTTTTTAACACTTTAAAGAAGTCTTTTCAACAGGGTTTCCAAATGGAATATGTTGTTTGATTTCTTAACTGTTGGTTCCATGGGTGTTGATTGTGAGTCCAAGTAAAATGAAATTCTTGACAACTTCGATCTTTTCTCCATTAATCATGATGTTATGTGTATATATACATACATGTAGTATATACATATTTTGTGTATATATATATAGTGTGTGTATATATACAGTGTGTGTATATATAGTGTGTGTGCATATATATATGTAGTGTGTATATATATATATATATAGAGTATATATATATATATATAGAGTATATATACATATACACATATCCCTGGTGGCACCATGGTTAAATGCTTAGCTGCTAACTAAAAGGTTGAAGGCTTGAACTCACACAGCAGCTCCACAGGAGAAAGACCTGGTGATCTGCTCCCGTGATCGGGGGTAGTTCTGCCCTGTCACATGGGGTCGCTATGAGTTGAAGTCAACTCAACGGCACCTAACAACAACATTTACATATTTATGTCATGTACCATATCATTTAAGATCCATTCCAAGTACTGTGAGAGCACTGCAAAGTCTCTCTAGTAGCTTTAGAGATAAGAGGCACATACCAAATAACTACGCTGCTGAAAACAGTATAAGAAGATCAGCTGAGTGTGAGTACTTGGTCAGTTCAGCAGAGGAGAGATGCCTATCTGTTGTTATAGCCCAGGGAAAGTTCACAAGAAGATAGGAACTGTGTGTCACCCCCGATCTCACCACCTCTCCAAGTGCTGGCTTCCTGGCTGTGCTCAGCGTGACCTCTGGGCTTCCTGAATGCACAGTTATGAACTGTATTCAATGCTGGTAAAGACTCTGACTCAACCATTCACCACACCCAAAGAGTCCAACACTTCCAGAATTTCTGTGCCACGCTTAATAAATACCTAGCACATTGCCTGGCACATAGTGTCTACTATCTGGTGACCTGGTGATATTTAAGATAGTCCTTAAATATCTGTGAGTGGATTGAATGAGAGCTTGAGAGGCAACTTCTGGTCATGCTGATGCAAGGTGCCTCTAGCTTTCACCCTGACCAGGATAGGCCCCCAAAAGCTGTGTTGGGAGGACAAGGTCAAGTCACTGGGGTGATCCTAACAGGACAGAGATGCCCCTCAAGAACCTTCATCCTCTGGACATTTTTCTCCACCTTTCTACCCTTTTTGTAGTTGTTGTCTTGGTGTCTCCCTTGGGGGAATTGTTTGACAGCTTCTTGCCCTCTGGAGGAAAATGATTGTATTTGTTTTAAAACTCCCATCAAGCTGCCAGTTGGGGGACTTTGAATGTAGGCGGCTTTGGGAATAGAGCAACAGAGAACTCTCAGCTTCCCAGAGCTTCAGTTCTTTATTGCTAGAAAGTTCCACTTGATGAGTATACTAAATTTCTCTAGCTGGAACAGAGGGTCATTTTCTCCATTTCTAGCTCTGCTGGGAAACGCTTCCCACCAAGCTCTTTTCTGGCTTTGCTCATGTCTCCAGGGGCACATTCAGGGCTGAACCAGGAAGCTCTTCATCAGCTGTTGTCTTCCCCTCTCTCTTGCAGGGCCCTTCTGTTCTCTGCCCCTTGGGATCAGCCAGTGAAATTCCAGGGCAAATGGAGGACATTTTCTATGGGGTATCTGCTCACCATTGTTTGTATAAGGAAACTATTTGCTACTGTCAGCGGAGTTGGATGTCTCTGTGAACACCTGGAGGGGCTTCCTTTTGGGGCGGAGGACCCCTAGGTCCTTGAACTCTTACTGCTAGGTGACTTCACAGTGTGTACCATGACTGAGAGCAGCAAGCACAGACTTCCGTACTGGACTTAGCCTCCTCTCCTCCCTCCATCAGTCTGTGAGGTTTCTGAGGTTGCAGACTGGATCTACTGTTTAATTTCTAACCTCCCATGGCTCCCAATTTAGGGCTCGCATATGGGGTCCAGCCACTCAATTAGGGCAGGCATTAAAGGCGGTGCCTGCTTTTACAGTCAGTGTGATGTTGTGATGTGGGAGGCAGCAGCATGCCCCCAATCCAGGAGACTTTTGTTCCTCCATGCTGGCTTCGTTCAGGATTTCTTTATCAGGTGGTTCCTTGGTTGCCACTTAACGTCATTTCAAACTTTAGGTAGCATTGAACTGAGAGTGACACTGAGACATGGATTAGTTCCTTGAGAAAGCCGGGTAGTTAGAGGAGAAGGGCACCAGGATAGAGGAAAGGGAAGCTAATGGTGGAATTGAAGGCAACAAAGAAAATCTTCCCCAGTTTTGACATTTTGCCACCTTTGCCACTGAGCTCCATCACTGTGTACTCTGCAGGGTTTTAATCTACCTGCTTTAATTTTCTAAAAGTATGCATGAATAGCTGCTATTTATTGAGCACCTACCCCTTGAGACAGACAGAATATATATGTTTTTTATTCCTGCTTTACAAATGAGTGAATGGAGACTCAGAGAGGTTAATAATCTTTCCAAGGTGGCACAGCTAGTGAATGATGGAGCTAGCATTAAGCCCAAGCGCGATCCCAGAGCTGTAATTCTTCTGCACCATAGTAATTCTATCACTGCTGGGCTCTCAGTCTCTTTCTCTTTCTGGTCTGAACATGATATTGGTATGAATTTTTAAGCCAGATAGAGAATACTGATTTTTCAAGATCATTTATTTGCTTCAGTTAAAATTCAAGAAAGGAGAGCAGGGAGAAGGCCAAGAAATAGTCTAGCATACATTTTGCTAAAGACCCATAAGGTTGGTACACTCTGATTCTATTCACTCTTTTTTCTCCCTCCTGTTCTTGGCAACTGTCCCTTAAGCTTGTCTGTTCTCTGCCTCTAATATATTATGCTGATATTTTATTACCAAACAATTACATCCACTAATTTGAAAAGGAAACGAGCAGGAAATTGCAATTATAAGAGTAAAAGCAATGCTCTTTTATTTCTCCCCTTTATGCATATGAAATATGGTTTGTCATTGCTGCAAAACAGACTTTCCTACTCTTCCGTGGCTCTTCGCTGCCTTGTCTTTAATAATTGAGCAGAAAACAGAGTCATAATTAGATTTCTGATAGCAGAGGAGAGATATCCATGGACTTGCTGCGCGTGGCGGCTCAGGTTGGAGCCAGAGTGCCAGCCACCATGCCGCCAGGGGCAGAACCGTACCCAGTGGTATTTCACTTGAGTAACACAGTTGAGTAACACACTTCCAAAGCGCTTTCTACCTCTGTGACCGTCTATGTAGAGTAATTAGTCATTCCCAGTCATTGTTTCCTCTCTGACCTTGCCAGATTTTCCTACCACATTGACTTTGACCTTGGGCTTGGCCACAAGTCTTGCTTTGGCTAGTGGGATATGAAGAGATGGATGTACACCTCATTCATCTAGCAGAAGATTTGAATGTGCTTGCATGTTTTGACTCACTTTCCTTGAGTAACACTCTGAATGGCAGCTACTCTGTCTAGGTCCTGGAGTGATCACAGTGAGCAGAAACCCCCTGCTTTTTCCTGATGGGTATGTGTCCAGGGCAAGAAATAAACATTTGCTGTTTTAAGCCACAGAGATTAGGAACTCTGTCTATTTATTTATCAAATCACAGACTAGCCCAGCTCATCCTGACTGATATGTCTGTGATCTCATTTGACTCTCATTGTATCCATAGATAGAGACAGAGCTGATCACCCAGGGTGGTTTGGGGGAAAGAACATGCCAAGTAAAATCAAAGGGACCTGTGTAAGAATGCTGTGCAGGCTTAGCCAGGCAGCCCAATCTCTCTGAAATTCTGTTTCTTTATCTGTAACACCTACTTTGGAGTCTGCTAGAATCAGCGTCAATATATGCCAGAGATTCTAGCATACTACCCAGCACAGAATAAACACCTAATTAAAGACAGCTGCTTTTAAAAAGTGGTATTATTTTAAAATCCCTTTCTAATGTTATCTCCACTGAATATATGAGAGCACTGAGGTTACGTCCACTTCGGGGACTCACACAAGCTAATTTAACAACAGGGCTGGAGCCTCGGCTTTCTGACTCGGGGTCCGGAGCTTTGTTCCTGGACTAATAATCACTGAGTTCCATGCCTGGCATGGGAGTAGGGGTTCTGGGGGAGAGAAGTTCGGAAGTGAAGACACTGTTCCTCCAAGTAATGCATCTCTTAGTGAGATGAACTAGATAACAGAGCTAGCAGCAAAGGCATAACTAGTTTATCAGAGACACACCAGATTGTGAAATTCTAACTTTAGGTGCGTAAGAGTCACATGAGTAATTTATTACAATGCAGAATCCCACTCCTACTCCTGGAGTTTGCGCTCTAATACGTATTTTACATAATTAGAGGAAGTAGAGCATGGTGGGCTTTGACATCCTGCTCCCTGGGTTCAAATCCCTCCTCTGGCATCTACCAATTAATTGCACAAATTATCTAATTGGGCAAATTATCTAAACTTTCTGTGCCTCCGTTTCTTCAACTGTGAAATAGGGCTAATATTCATAGCTATCTTATGTGTCATAGTAAGTACGGACAGTTAATATGTGCAAAGTACACGATACTTAGTAAGCACTCTTTAAATGCTATCTATTAGTATTCTGGCGCCCTCGTGGCACAGTGGTTAAGAGCTTGGCTGCTAACCAAAAGGTCGGCGGTTCGAATCTGCCAGGCACTTCTTGGAAACCCTATGGGGCAGTTCTACTCTATCCTCTAGGGTGGCTGTGAGACAGAATCCACTCGATGGCAACAGGTATTAGCTTTCTGATACAGGAACTCTGAGAATAACCAGTCCAAAACTGCTCTAAGGAATGGCCTAGAGCAACCCCTTCCATTCCAGTCCTAGCTGGGTAGCTTTTTCTGCGGTTTTTAAGACAATGGCTTCTACCTTTGCAGAAACTATAGGGGAATTCCTAGTCACAGGCACTTTGAGTGTACGGAGTATATTTAGGGCAAGCAGTGTATTATGGTAACTCGTAAATCGCATGTATGCTGCCTCCTTCTGCTCGCCCATGCAAAAGTTTGTCCCTAGTGGAAACCCTCATTAGCAGACTTTGGGAACCAACTCTGGTTGGCAGATGGGCAGCAATCCAAAGAAATGCCTGGCCCATGCTGGCTTGAGGCTCGAACGAGGACTGAACTATTTCCATTGAAATGTTTCACTTATAGCTTTCACCCTGTGCCAACTGCCTCATTTTGCCCGTTGCTAATCATTGGACATTAGAGCCCATGATAGTCACATTTACTAGAAGAGAGGTTTTCCTCTCCTTAAAAAAAAAAAAAACTCTTGGAATAATTCATGTCCAGCTTAAAAGGATTAAACATGGTGTTATCTCTCGTTCCAGCAAGAGCTTCAGGTGAGAATCTGGCTCCTCAGGTGAGGCCCAGGCCAGGCTGTTAGGAGCCCTCCTGGCCCAGACCCTCCTTGCTGTCATGGATCATTCACTGCATTGTCTTCTGGGTTGTTTGTTCTCTTTGTCCCACTTGCCTGTGTGGGCTTTCCACGTTTCCCCACTCTTCAAGGTCTCCTCCTTTGTGGACCCTTCCTCAAGTCATCCTCACCATCCTTTTGTGTTGTCAAGCTTTAATTTTGCCAATCGAAGCTGTGTAAAATGGTACAGAATTTTATTGTTGTTGTGATGTGAATTTTCCTTATTCCTAATAAAGTTGAGCTGCTGTATATATTTATTGGCTGTTTGTACTTTCTTATGTGTGTTCATGTTCTGTTGTGTTCTGTTTCTGTTCTTTGTCCATTGTTCTTTTGAGTTTTCTTTTTCTTAATTATTTTAAGGAGTTCTTTACATAGTTTGGATAATGATCTTTTCTGTCTTACTTGTCGACAATATTTTTTTTCCCATCCATTGTTTACTTTTTTACCTTCTAAATGGAGTCCCTGGCTGGTACAAACAGTTAACGTACTCAGCTGCTAACCAAAAGCTTGGCTGGTTGAGCCCACCCAGAGGCACCTCAGAAGAAAGACCTGGCAATCCACTTCAGAAAATTCAGCCATTGAAAACCTATGGATCACAACAGAACATTGTCTAACTCTCTTGCTTTAGACATATCATCAGGAGGGCCTAATCGCTGGGGAAGCACATTATGCTTGGCGTAGTAATGGGCCGATGAGGGCAAGGGAGACCCTCGGTGAGATGGCTTGGCACAACAGCTGCAACAACAAACTCGAACATCCTGGCAATTGTGAGGATGATGCAGGACCGGGCAGATTTTGTTTTGTTTTACATTAGGTTGCCATGAATCAGAGCTTACTCAACAGCAGCTATCCATCCATCCATCTGTCCATCTGTCCATCCATCTATCCATTCATTCATCTATCTATCTATCATACATCCAAATGGCTCTCCCAGGGATTCCTGCAGGCTAAACCCTGACTGCCCACAATTCGGAAGAACTTGGACCAGAGGGGAAAAACCTCTTTCGTGTAGAAACAAATCACTGAGCATCTTTGAAGGCCAGGGGCAGCAGAGTCCTGAAAGGAAAAGAATCCCTCCCTAAGTCTTAGTGACACTGCTTATGTGTAATCAGCTTTGGGCACGGCTGTTCTCCAGCACCTGGGGGCGGGGGGCGGGGCGGGGAGTCTCAGTGGGCATCCAACCATAACAGGCCCTGCACCTCATCTAGGAGGACACCAGGCCAAACTTTGTTTCTCTTTCCGGCAGGAGGGGTCTAGGAAGCTGTGAGCACAACCTCTCCTTCCGTATTCATTTCTACTGTGCTTTTGACTAGGGAGGCTAAGAATGGGGTGGGGGCTATGAGAGAGGCAATAGGAGGAGGAGGGTGAGGGGAAGAGATGGTCGGTTGAGGGGAAAAGCTTTTTCTGGTATCACCTTGTAAATATCACAGCTCCCCACCTCCTCACCTGTATGGGCTGGGAAATCTGGCTCAACCTTTCCATCTCTCCCCAAAGAGCCGTGAACCACACACTTAGCAATGCAGAGAGATGGCTCCAGGCACCCTCAGCATTTATTATAAATCACCAAGACAGGAAAGATATGAGTCCCCACCTGCAGAATCACTGAAGCAGCGACCGTGAGCATATCTTACCTGAAAACGGTTTCCCTGCCTCTTCCACAGTATGTGGGGCTTTGGGGGCCTAACCCAGAGGAGCTGTTTTCTGAGGCAGCCTTCTTGAGGCCTGGGGAAGCTTTTTTGATACAATCTTTACATCAAGACACTCTTAAATGCTGGCATTTTCTGACCTCTCTTGAAAAATTCTCTCCTTGAAACTATCCCCTCCATGCATCTCTTCCATGTCCTATGGTGTCTTCATGTTCAGGCCTACCTTATAATAAATGTTTATTCTCATCATCTACCCATTAATAAATTTTAAGCTCCATAAGGGAAGTGCTGGTCGTCTTTGTGGGAGATCAGTAAATACTATTTCATTTCTTTGAACAAAGGTGCAGGAAATGAAATCAATCTTATTTTTCCTGCTGAACATTTTCTTCAAATAAGCTAATTGTATATCTCTCCCCAGAACACAATATAACCATGCCTGTCACTAAACCTTTGTCGTGCAATTCTCCCCACCTGGGATGTCCTCCTTCTACGTCTCATCTGATGTTTGGGCACTCCGTTGTGTTTATCAAAGTAGTCCTTGGTACATTCATTTTAACTGCATGTCACATGCTACAAACTGGGAGGGGAGGGTAAAATTGGCGCTCCTTGTGTGGTCTGTCCCAGCCTCTCCCACTTGGACCTAGAGCTGACCCTGCGTTGTCCCCGGTCGTGGCAGAGGCTGTGCAGAGCTGTCCACCAGGCGGGCCTGGCCTCTGGTCTAGACCAGCCTTGTCGCCCTCTGCTCTTCAGATCAAATTCAGTCATCATCTGGCGGGGATGCCCTCCAGATGGCCCCCCACATGCACCGATGCTGCTTAGAAGGGGCGGGGGAGGCTCCTTGGGCCCATCCTGTCAGCACATCAGCCCTAATCAGTTTACTGGACTAACTAGGGCATCCTATTGGCTCTGTCACTTCTTGGTAGGCAACTTTTCTACCGGAGCCCTCACCTTCTTTTTCCCTAACCAAAACTCACATGGTAGCACTTGCCGCACATAATTTGGATTTAGCAGCCATGTCTATTGGTGGAATAGTGGAAGAGAAACAATATTTCCTTTACTGAAAGTTACTGAATTAGAAAAAAGGTTGTAGTGTGACCTGTCTCAATAGAAGTGTCTTTTTCTTGGATAAATGTTGGGATTGTTCATTACCGTATTATACATGGTGAACCTTAAGATTTTAGGGCAAGGCCACACCCTAGGTGCCCTTTACAGGGCACAATAATTTCAATTCAGTTTCCAACTGACTGAGGAGAGGTGGATCCCTGCAAGTAACAGACTTTGAATGGTCCCTAGATACGTTCCAGTGGTCTGGGCTTCTCTAGCTTTCTCCCTTGGCAGTGGGGCACGTAAGGTCTTGTGTGTTTGAGTAGGTCCCAATGTAGAGAGAGTTAAGGGCATCCTCTGAATTCTGGGCTCCACTACCTCCCAAACATCATCAATCAGAATGAAGGTTAGAGTTGTGTGTGCTGAGCCAGGCAGTGATGGTGGTAGTGGTCCCAAGGACCAGCCGGCTCAGGTGGTGGGTGCTGGTATACAAGGGCCAGCTCCTCCCTGGGTCCTGTGGGGGGCTTCTCCCACCTTGCCAACCCTGGGGAATGTGGTTTGTGATAGAAGGGTGAAAGTAGTTTCTCATCAATTCCCTATAGGATTGCTTTAGACCAAGATCTCCCTTATTACAATTAGACTCCACTTAGTCCCCAAATTGTATGCATTATACATGGAAAAATATGGCATAGAATGTAGTTTTGGAGCAAGGGTGGAAGAGATAAATTCTGAGGGGATCAGGGAGATTTCACTGAGCAGGGTTGGGGAGGTTTGATAATGATTCAGAATTCCTAGAGAGAGTACAGAAAGAATACGTGCCCTTTGAGGGCAGGGAGTTGGGCATCCTGCATGCTGTTCCCAGAACAGAGACCAGGAGGGAAAGTAAGGGGCAGGTGGGGACAGCGGGGAATGGCAGCCAGTCCCACCTGGAGGAATACATGGGAGGTGGGGGAAATGAGGGGGCATCAGGCTCCAGTGGCGACAGGCACCAGAGCAGACAGAGCTTCAGGTACCACTAGGGACTTGGGCTTCTGTCTCTTGGCTGAGGGGTGGCCTGGGGTAGCCAAGGCCCAGGGTTCAATGCTCTCAGATTTCAGAACTGACCACACCAGGGCCTTGAAGGGGCCTCTTGGGGAGTGAACTACACTTATGATTCAAATGAGGTCAACCTGAACTTTCAGAGTTCATTGAGAGCCCAGCCTGCTGACCTTCCAGGGCTTAGAGGGTGCAGTAGAGACTGTGTGCATGTCCTGGGGGGCTCATTCTCTACTCAGGAGAAACAACCCCAAATACCCAGCACTTGAATAATCAGGGTGGCAGAGTGTGGTTGTGGAGACTCACAGGCAGTGCTGTGGGAAGGGAGAGAATGAGAAGGGTGGTTCGGAGTTCTCTGGGGTGGGGAGGCATGTGATTAGATGGTGATGGATGGGATTTGGAGAGGTGTATAGCAAATACAGCCCCCCCTCAAAAGAAAAACTTCCACTGGTTTTGCTAGTGCCACCTGCCAACGTATGACTGGGCGTCTTTATGTGCAGAGCCATACAAAGGGTGCTGGAGGCAGGTCAAGACCAAGCGAAATGGAGCCCTCTGTCTCTGGGGGCCTACCTGCTGTGGAATACACATTCATACATCCACTAATTCACTCATTCATTTATTCCACAATTACTCTGTGCCTACCTTGTCAACGGGGGTAGTTTACAGGCTGGCCTCTCTGGTGCACCCTTGGATTTGACTGGGGGCAAAGGCCTCCCTCTAACCCCCCCCGCTTTGCCTCTGATGGATCCCTAATGTGTGCAGGTCTGTGCTGGGTGCTGCGAATACTGCCCTAATGGAAACGAGGCACAGTCGGTAAACCTGTGATGGGGACAACCATCTAAATAATGGCTACGGGGGCTTAGAGGGCTGGAGGGATGAGACAAGATTCTGTTTGTCCAAGAACAAGAACTCCCTGAACAGGTGGGATGTGAAAGGAAAAAAAAAAAAAAAAAAAAAACGATTCACGTTTATTGAACATCTATACTGGTCATTCCCTTCATACAGCTTGCAGATTTGAGTCAGCCTGTACCCGGAGCCTAATAAGTTCATGGAGACCTGTAATACCGCAGAAGACCATGGTGAGGGGACAGTCAAAATGAGAAGACTGTAAAAGAAGGGAAGACTGAGGGAAGGGAGGATTGAGGGGAGGAAGGGAGGGAGAAGGACCCAATTAATTGAACAAGGTGGTGGGAGGGAGTGTGTGGAGGAGGACGAAGGTCAGCCTCTGCTCTGGGCCGGTCTCTGGCCCTGACGCTGTCATGGGATGTGGGCACCTGGAGCGGACCCTGTGCTTCTGCTAGTTTCTGTGATGCTGATGACTGGAGCTGTGAAGACACAAAGATTCCAGGAAGGAGGAGGAAGAGCTTCAGCTCTCATTGCTGTGAGTTACTATGTGTCTCAGAAAAGGCATTAGGGAAGTGGGAAAATGACTTTTTGATGCTGATGCTGCATAAACAGGCTTCCTAGGGACAGACATATTTTAATGCGATGTTAAAAGATGAAGAGGAGATTAAGCTCTGAAGTCTCCAGTCCTCCAGGCCTAGCGGCTGCTGTCTCCCCAAAGCCCATTGGGCAAAAGTAGTCCCTTGCAAGGAACCAGCTAGATGGCAGCCCTGAGGGCTGAGGGGCAGGTTGGAGGAGGAGCAGGGGAGCAGGGAGGGATGGGCTGCAGAAGGACTTTCTGACCACCTAGACCTTCTGGGTGTTCATTCGGGGAGCTTTGCAGACCACCAGGGAAACCATTGGAGCCTGAGGTCTGGGAAACCGACCTCATAAAAGGCATCAATATCCAGAGTCTGACCTGTCATTCAGTTTACATAACCTGTTCCCAAGGTCATCTCCAAGGCAGATCAGCAAGGCCTTCTTGCAGGAGGAGGTGCATCTTCCCATCACCCTATATGCCTGTCTGCGTGTGGTCTGCCTGAGCGGCTTCACTCACTTGGCTTAAACATTCTATCATTTGGGTTAATCATCGCCCTCTCTGGGATCCTCTTTTAGTCTAATTTGCCTTTTTTTTTCCCCCTGGGAAGACTTTTGCACCTCCTCCACACCCTGTTACAATCTCCTGCCTTGGGGTTCCCAGGGCCCCTTATGTGAAACGTGATTATTACACCAAAAGGACTGTACCATTAGAGTGTGCTGACTGCAATACTGAGGCAGTCTCTCTCCCACCTTCATATGTTGCCCCTTCCCAAAGCAGCCAATGCCCATGCCCACGCAGCCCAAGAGTGCTTTTAGGACCTTCCCTCACATAGGACCAATGCTGCCCCCTCTGGCAGAGCTCTGCTGGTGCTGGTTAAAAGCCCGGAGGTAGGAAACAGGTTCAGGTTCTGTTTCCACAGAGTGACTAAGCTCACCATGACAACTTTGATTCCCCAATGGAAAGAACTGAAAAAAAGCATGGACACACATGAACACACCGGGTTCCTAGGAATCGAGTAGTGGGACAGTGATGGAGTGAATTAGAAAGGGGAGCAGGGTCACCCGCTTCACTGGTTTTCTAATGTAATAACCAGACTGTGCCTTCCATTATAGCCACCATAAACACAAGCTCCTGTTGGCAACAAGGACTTTATAGTAAGAACTGGAAAAATGTCAAAGGGACTACCTCACACTGCCCCTTCCCTGGAGATCATTTTACTGTACAACCCAGAGAACATTAAACTTCAAATGGGGTGCTGGGATCGGTGACCCAGCTCTCCCCAACTCAGTAGACCCAGGAAACTCAGCCCTGAAAACCAAATACATCAAACTCTGGGGTAACATTAATGTATGCAATGGTGGCATTTCTGGGAGGAAGGAAGAATTCGTTATTAACTTCCTGCACAATTTTAAAGACATTCCACAAACGTACTCGACGCTGAGCACCTTGAGAAGAAAGAGAATATGAAGTTATTCATTGCATAGTCTCCACATCCAGGAGAGCATTTGGCACATGGAAGGAGCTCAATAAATATTTTTGAGATGAGATACTTTGTGCTCATTGTTGTTTAATGTTTAGTGTCTTAGGTGAGGCTTTGGCTGGCTCCTGGGAGGGAGTAGATGCTGGAATTAGATTGATCCAATTTTTTTAATGGCATGGGGCAGATACTGCAGGGAGTTCAGCTGAGTGGACAGAAACCTTGGAACCCTATGGGTGAAACTCACCAGCAGCAGGGTGTTTTGCTAGGCGAACAGCCCAATGTGGAGAGCAGAATATGAGGAAACCTACATTCCCCAAGGGCTGCCATGTGTCAAGTACTGCTCTCAACACCCTGAGTACATTTACTCCTTTCTTCCTCACAGTCAACCTGAGAGTCAGGCAAGATTAGTCTTCTTTTTACAGATGAGGAAGTTGAGTCAGAGAGAAGCAATGACATTCACTGGAAACCCAGCTGATATGTGGTATGGACTCAACCCCAGGTTACCTGACTAGAGATTTTATGGTCTTAATAACTTCCCTCTACTGCTTCTCGGTAAAGAGTGGATGGCTAAGGGTGGACGGTGTGGAACAATGAGGAACCCAGCAGTTAGTCAATCTAGCAAACTCAGCAAGCAGGCATGGGGCTAGTCAAGAGCAGGGCTGTCTAATCAGGTGGCAGCTGGGGGTCTGGACTGGGGTGAACCACTCTCTGGAGTAGCTGGATACTGGGGCGCTGATTGAGACAGGAATTCACACAGGAACAAGGCAAGAATGCAGTGACTAGAATCAACCTGGAAAGTTCTCTGGGGCTCAGATCTGGCTAAAGCCTAGTCCTAGGATATTGGGATGGACCTCCTGGAATAACCCTCTCCAGGGTCCATGTTGGCCAAATAGAAGGGCAGGGCCAAACATCGGTCCTAGAATATTCTCTTAAAATGTGAACCGACTGAATAAGAGAATGAAAAAACGCAGAAACCATCCAGCCTGCACAGTGACTCTGGTGTAAAGGGGGCACTCTGCTCCTATCTCTTATTGCTTGGTGGTAATGACATTCCTGTGGACTAAATTATGACATAAACTGGAGAGTTGATATACCTCTGAGGTAGGAGAAATAAAAAAAAGAGGTAGGAGAGTGAATGTATATTGCTGGCCTTGCCACCTGAAGGCAAACTTCTTCCAAGGGTCCTTTGAAACAAGTATGGAGAAAAAGGCATTAGCCAGATCAATAGCTGCATTCCAGGTACCAGGAGACATTAATTTGCTCCAGCTATGAAACCACATGTGGAACAGCAGCTGCAATTGGAGTCACTTCCTAGTTAAGTTTTTGATAATCCACTGGCATTCTCTAAGATCCATCTGTTTTTTGCACAGGCCAAACAGGCAAGTCGAATGGGGATGTGGTGGGAATCAATACTCCTGCATCCTTCAAGTCCTTGATGGTGGCAGTAATCACAATCCTTCCAGGAATGCAGTATTGCTTTTGGTTTACTATTTTCCTAGGTAGGGGCAGTTCTAATGGCTCCCACTTAGCCTCTCCCACCATAATAGTCCTTATTCCACATGTCAGGGATCTAGTGTGTGGGTTCTGCCAGATGTTGACTATGTCTATTCCGATTACACATTCTGGAACTGGGGAAATCACTACAGAATGAGTTTGGGGGCCCACTGGACCCACTGTGAAATGGACATATGCTAACATTCCATTAATAAACTGACTTCCATATGCCCCCACTCTGACTGGTGGCTGTGCCTCCACACCCACTGAATCTAATTTCAGGTCAGCCTCCAGATCCACACCCGAATTCAAACTCAGCCAAGCCTTGGCTTCCTCTCCCACACATTGCTTCAGTAGGGGTGGCTTGGCTTCAGGTTCCAATTTGGACTGGCCAGAATCTGAGCTTAGTTTCTCTCACTCTTATTTTAATCTCACAGATTAAAAGCCTTTGCCCATTGCTGTCTAGTCAATTCCAACTTATAAGAATGCCATAGAACAGAGGAGAACTGCCCCACACAGTATCCAAGGCTTTAATCTTTGTGAAAGCAAACTACCACATCTTATCACAATGGAGGGGCTGATGGATTCAAACTGCGAACATTTTGGTTAGCAGCTGAATGCTTAACTACTGCACCACCAGGGATCCTTAAAGTCTTTACAGAGGCCTCAATTATGGTGAAGAATATTGAATATACCATGGACTGCCAGAATGGACAAATATGTCGTACAGCCAGAATGCTCCTTAAAGGGGAGGATAGAAAGACTTTGCCTCACTTACTTTGGACAGGTTACCAGGAAGGACCAATCCTTGGAGAAGGACATCATGTTTGGTAAAGTAGAAGGTCAGCGAAAAAGAGGAAGACCCTCAGCAAGAGGGACTGACACAGTGGCATCAACAATGGGCTGAAACACAGGTTGTACTGAAGACCTTGGTGAAAAACAAGGCTCTACAAATTGACAGAATACCAACCGAGATGTTTCAACAAAATGGATGCAGCACTGGAGGTACTCGCTCCTCTGCCAAGAAATTTGAAAGACAGCTACCTGGCCCACTGACTGGAAGAGATCCATATTTGTGCCCATTCCAAAGAATGGTGATCCAACAGAATGTGGAAATTATCAAACAATATTAATATCACATGCAAGTAAAATTTTGCTGAAGGGTGGGGATGGATCCACAGCCCAAAGGTGAGGGGGCAGGGCTGCTGCGCCCAAAGGGCAGAAGAATGGGGCCTATCAAGGACAGCAGGTGAAGCTGCCACTAAGATGGACTAGGAGAATGGAGCAGCCCAAAGCTGATGGAGCAGAATTGCCGTCCCAGTGGGCCTGGAAGGTAGAGCTGAAATCTAGGGCTGAGGAGCCTCTGTCCAGAATCCAGAAAGTGTGGCCACCACTCGGAGTCTGGAGGACAGGGCCGTTGTCCAGGTGGTCTAAGAAAACAGAGGGTTATTTTCAAGCCTTGAGAGCTAACGTGAATTGTTCTTGATGCCCGTTATCCCCTCATTCTCTCCAGTTTCTACCATTTGTAATGGAAATATCTACATTGTGCCTCTTCCACCATTCTGCTTGGAAGCAGAAAACTTGTATTCTAGATTTCACAGATGAAGAAAAATTTTTCCCCAGGATAGAATTTGGACTTGACTTAAGACTTTTGGGATGATAAGGTGGGATGAAAGTGTTTTACGTGTTGTGAGGACATGATTTTTGAGGGCCAGAGGCTGGAATGTCGTGGATTGAATTGTAAAGGATGCAACACCTTTACTCAGGTCACAACCCTGATCCTATGTAAGGGGAGTTACCCTGGGATGTGGCCTGCATCACCTTTTATATCCCAAGACATAAATGGAGAGAGAAGCAATCAGAGAGATACAGGGACCTCATACCATCAGGAAAGAGGTGCCAGAAGCAGAGTACAATCTTTGGACCCAGGGTCACTGTGCTGAGAAGCTCCTAGACCAGGAGAAGATTGATGACAAGGGCCTTCCCCAGAAGCAACAGAGAACGAAGGCATTTCTAGGGAGCTGGTGCCCTGAATTTGGATTTCTAGTCTCCTAGACTGTGAGAGAATAAATTTGTTTGGTAAAGCCATCTACTTGTAATATTTGTTATAGAAGCATTAGATAACTAAGACACTTGGTAAAGTAGAGGGTCAGTGAAGAAGAGGAAGACCCTCAACAAGATGGATGGACACAGTGGCTACAACAACAGGCGACAATTATAAGGATGGCACAGGACTGGCCAGTGTTTCGTTCTATTGTACGTAGGGTCACTATGAGTTAGAATCAACTAGACAGCACCTAACAACACAACAGCAACTATGGATAAGAGTTTGGCATTTCCTCAAAAGACTGAACTTAGAACTACCATACAACCCAGCAATCCCAATTCCAGAAGAAGTGAGGGTAGGGAGGCAAACAGAAATCTGTACAACAATATTCACTGTAGCACTTTTCACAGTAGGCAAAAGATGGAAACCAAAATGTCCACCAAGAGATGAACGCACAAAATCTTCTACATACACACAGTGGGGTAGAACTGCTTCATAGGGTTTTCGAGGCTGTGACTTTTCAGAAGCAGATCGCTGGGCCTGTCTTGTGAGAAGCCTCTGGGTGGGTTTGAACCTGAAACCTAGTAGATGAGCACTTAACTGTTGCTGCAAGCCAGGGACTCCCAACAGAATATCACAGACCGACCCCGCCCCGCCCCGCAAAAAATGAAGTCCTGTTGTATACAAAAACATGAAGCCTGAAAACACCAACCTGAGCAAAATAATTCAGGACATGAGCAAATATACACAAGACAAAGGTTATTAGTGGTTACCAGGGGCGACAAGGAGGGGAAAAGGAAGAGTTTTTGATTAGGGGCACTGAGTTTCTGTTAAAGGTAGTGGAATGATTTGGAAAATAACAGCGAGAATGCTTGCACAACTTGAAGAATATAATCAATGTAACTGAAATGTACGTGTAGAAATTGTTGAAATGGCATGTTTTGTTATGTATATTTTCAACACAATAAAAAAATATGAAAATCAATAAAAAAAAGAAAAGCTCTGTGGAATTCTCTCCCTATATACAATACACACACACACATTTTTCTTTTTGAAAAAATGGGTATTTTTGAGACCAAAAAGTGAAGGCACAGTGAATTATCCCCAGTCTTGACTGGTCCATTTCTTGCGGCAACCTCATAAAGAGTCAATTGTTTGGAGCTCCAAGCCCGTGTATAAGTCCCTGGAAACCTAAAATTTTTTCTAGCTCAGGAAGCTGTTTCAGCGACCTGAGAGACTGTGATTGAACTTAGCTTGTATTCTCTTCAAATTGTGGGGTTTGTGTCTATTTCATTATTAGCTTTTCTTATTTTGTCCTTACTCTTTTCTGTTTTTACTTTTCCTCCTTTTCCTTCATTCCTTTGTTATTTTTTCATTTATTTTCCTTTCCCTTTATTTCCTCAATTTTTCATTTTACTTTTTCTATGTACTTATTTTTTCTTTATCATTTTACTATTATTTTACTTTTGTCATTTTATATCTGCTCTTATCCTTTTTTAATTGTTTATTGCCTTTTTCTTGACCCTTTATTTATTGTTTTGTGTTTATATATAGCATTTATCTTACTTCTAATTTTTTTACCTTTTCCCATTTTAATCTTAATTTTCCATTTCCTCCTTTTGCTGTTCTCATTTACCTAATTCATATATATCTTATGTTTTTATCTTTTTTCTTTATCCTTTTCTTTATTGCTTTATTTTCCATTTACCATTTTTTCTCATTTCTGTATTCTTTGATATTCACATTTAATCTTTTTCTTTATTTTTTAATTTTGTCATATTATTCCTTTTTAATTTATTCTTTTCATTTCTATATTTTTCTCTTGTATATCCTTTTTCATTCAGTTCTTTTGTTTTTCTAAATTTATCTTTTCAATATATTTTTAAATTTCCCATTTTATTAATTTTCTTGTTTTAATTTTCCTTACCTCTTTTGTTTTACATCACTTCAAACTTGTAGATTATTATTTTTCTGATTACTGAGTTTTCATTTTATTTTTATTCTTTTATTTTGGTCACTTTCATTCAATCTATTTGATTTTTTCTAGTTATGTTTTTAGCTTTCACAAGTTTTTTCTTTTAAAGTTTTAATTTTTTCTCCTTTTATCTTTTTTATTACATTTTAACTTATTTTCTCATTTTTTCCATATTTCATTAGGTTTTTAGTCATCACTTTTCCATTTTTAATACTACCACAAGGGCATCTCTTATCCCAAAGCCCACTAGGCCTTGACTGCACATCCAACATGCTATGGAGCCACTTAGCCTTCTCTGCTGAGAAGGAAACCCATGTGGGACATTACCACCTCCACAGAACCATTGGCAATGGGACATTTGCCAGGGCCAAGTTGGCCCAGAACATCAACACTGGCAAAGAGGTACTGATTAAAACAGCTGACAAGATCCAACAGACATCCTCCAACCTCCAGAGACTATACCAAAAAATAAAAATTATGAAGGCTCTCCATCATCCAAATATTGTAAAGCTGTTTCAAGTGATAGAGAATGAGAACACCCTCAATATAGTGATGGAATATGCAAGTGGAGGGGACATGTTTTATCACCTAGTGATTCATGGTTTGATGAGTAAAAAAGAGGCCCAAAGAAAATTTCACTAAATAGTGTTGGTGATGTAGTATTGTCACAACAAGGGTATTGTTCATAGGGATCTGAGAACAGCAAGCCTGCTATTGGATGAGGAAATGAACATCAAACTTGCAGACTTTGGCTTTGGAACTGAATTCACCATGGGAAACAAGCTGGATATCTTCTGTGGCAGTCCCCCTTATTCCCTTATAAGAGTATAAGTTCCCCTTATACTCTTCCAGGGAGAAAAGTATGACAGACCCCCAGTGGATGTGTGGAGCCTGGGAGTCATCCTGTACTTCATGGTAAGTACATCTCTGCCTTTTGGTGGAAAGACCTTATTGAAGCTGTGAGAGCAGGTACTGGAGGGACAATAAGATATTCCTTTCCACATGTCTACACAGTGTTAATAACTGCTGAGCAAAATTTTCATTCGTGACCCAAGAAAGAGAGCCACATTAGAGGAGATCCCAGGACATCTATGGATGAAGGTGGGCCATAAAGAAAAACAGGCTATATGTCCAGCCACTCCCAGACTATGATGACCCCCGGTGCACTGAGGTGATGGTGAACATGGGTTACGCACAGGAAGAGATTCATGACTCCCTGTTGAACCAAAAGTACAATGATGTGATGGCCACCTATCTGCTTCTGGGTTACAACACATCTGAGATGGAGAGCCACACCAGCACCCTGGAACCCCAAGCTGCAGCCCATTGCACCAATAGCCACACTTCTTCCTCACCCCATGAGGTGCATCCTACCACCTGTGCTAAACCCAAACAGTGTAGTTCCACCAAGCCTGCCATTCCCACCTATGATTACTACATCCACAATTCTTTGAACGGTCTAATGGCCATGTCCCACCTGCACCAGGAATCCAGGACAGCCTAAGCACAGCCCAACTAGACCTCTGGACTGTGTGCCAAGGTGAGAAACAGTGAGGTGCCACAGCCCAGTACAGCCCCCCAATGTGTTTCTGTGGCTCCTCCTCAGCCCACACCATCGACAAGAGTAGTGGAGCCCCAGAGGGAACCCGTTTCTCCCAGGGAGTGTTAAAATTAAGCTCATTAAATGATGAGCGGGTGCAGGAGGTACCTGACCAGCCGAAAATGCCCCAGGCTGTGACCCCAGCCTCTCCCTTCGTAAGCAGCCAGGGCCAGCAGGGGAGCACTGGGAGGTTCTTTAAGATCAGGAGAAGGTATCTTTGTTTTATGTGTGTCAAAAAGGACCCAACAGTATCTGAGAGCGAAGCTGTAGGGACGATGCTCAAACCCTGTGTTTATTTTCAAGGTTGTGTTATATGATGGGGAAAAGTTCTCTGGAGAAAAATTCTGGGCCTCATTAAACAGTGGGTAGAAGAGGAGCAGAGAATGAGGGAGGGAAGTGAAGAGAAAATTATAGCAGGGTGATGTTTTCTTTTCCTGTGGGAAAGAACCTAAAATAATTGCATCTCCTGTTTGGAACATTTTTTATTTTCCACACTTCGTTCCTGTTTATGCAAAACAATGGGTTTGGAGAATACAATCTTTAGGAGAAACTCTCTGAGGAAATATATTACTGTGCCCATAAGACTTCTCAGATTATGAGGGGATGGGTGGGAAACAAATATTTACTTCTAGTGGAAGACTGACCATAGCTTTTAAAAACACTTTGTACATACTTATGGACGTGACCGGGGAAACTGAGGAATGCCTGTCATCTATCATCCAAGTTCTTGGCTATAGAGGGATGGGAGTCTTTTCTTCATTATTTGTTGGATGGCTTTGTGTGTGTGTGTGTGTGAAATAAGAAAGAAACAGTGGCCAATACTTTTGAGTAGGCCACCTTTATCGGTAGCAGTCTTTCCATAAGTCCATCTTTTTCTTTTAAGTGGCTAACACCTTCATTCTTTCCTAACAACCCTTAACCAAAGCAGCTCATAGGACACTTCATAGCATATTCACCTTCAAGTATAAACAGCACTGGCTTTGTTATCCCATCTCATTGGCATTTTAACAGAGGCTTTGGCCCATGAAACGAGAATGGTCAGGATGGTGGAATTTCAGACATTGACACAGGCTGGTAAGGCAGATTATTTTGGGCAGGCTGGCTTTCCTCAAGCTCTTTGTATAACACCACCACCCCACATTAAAAAAAAAAAAAGGGTCCCTTATAAATACCCTCTTCTCTACCTCCCTCCACGATTTTACTAAAACTGGGCCCAAGGGGCCTTGCTATTTTGGAAAGACTTTGATCAGTCTGTCTTCACTGATGGGGCTGGAAAGAAAGGGTAGGCGGATGCTGGAGGAACAGTTCTGAAGAGTCAATCTCATTAATTTTTCACAGGGTTGGAAGTTTCCTAAACTCTGTCCTGTGATACAAGCAGCTGAGCCTAGAGGGAGAGGGAGCTCACAGCCAAGTACCATCTGGGGTGTGGGGTTTTCAAGAGTATTCATGAGCTCTGGTCTCTGGAGGAAATGGAAGAACAAATTAGGAAGAAAAATTGAGAGAAGGCTGAGGGAATTGGGGATGGGGTAAATTTGGAGAGACTTCTGCAACCACAAGTTACTTCGGTCATTCTACACAGAGGGGCTAAGCGTTTGGCTACAGAGGGATACTGCATGGACTAGAAATCTAGAAAGAGACGTTAGATATTTAGTTATCAACCTAGAAGGGGCCTTAAATATCATGTATTGCCCTTTGATTCTCAAACCCAGCTGCCTATTAAAATCACCAGGAAGTTTTTAAGAATGCTGATGCCTGGACACCCACCCTTTGAGATGCTGATTCAATTGGTATGTGGTGGGGCCCAGAGTTAGATAATGTTTTAAAACTCCTCAGGAGATTTTAATGTGCAGCTAGTGTTCATAAATACTGATGTAATCGACACCCTGAATTTACAGATAAAGAAACTAGTTGCTAGAGAATTTTGATGACTTGTCCAAGATCTGAAAACATGTATGGACTAAAGCACCAGCTCGTTGCTATTGAGTCAGTTCCGACTCATGGTGACTCGTGTGCTATAGGGCAGAATTGAGCTCCACAGGGTTTTCTTGGCTGTGACCTTTATGGAAGCAGATTGCCAGGCCTTTCTTCTGTGATGTCACTGAGTGGTTTCAAACTGGCAATCTTTTGGCTGGAAGCTCAGTACAAACAATTTGCACTGCTCGAATACTAATACTCCATCTAGATTCCTGTCACAGATGTTGTGGGGCCCCAGATTCTCCCCTCCAGGACCCAAGTGTTCTTTCCCCCAGGTTCTGGGAGTGTTGGTGCACTGGGGCAGCCCTCATCCAGAGACTGATTGACGATGGTGTATAAAGACAGGACGGAACTCCCTGTAGTGGTTGTGTTGTAGCTCAATTCCTGCCTCTGCTCAACACCACCTCTCCCACTCCCCCACAGGCATGGGTTCCCAGGGCATTCTCCATCTCTCATTAGTACTTATTGAGTGCTCACCATATTGGGCTCTGTGTTGTGTCCAGAACGTGAAGAGAAGTAAGACCCAATGCCTACTCAAGCTGCTTGCTGTCTATTAAAGGAGGCTGGTGGTCTATAGCCACCTGCAATGCCCTGCCTGAGCTACTACAAAAGCAGTATGATGAAAGTGGCATGAGAGCACCTGAGAAGGGATGATGATACTCTGGCCAGAGGAGCCTGGTCTATACCCCTTAACCCTTCTTCATAGTCTGTCTAGGAGTTTGCTGGTTGTAGAGCAGAATGGAGGCTGGGCTCTTGTGCCAACTGTCCCTCTGCCAACATTGGCTGAAAAGAGGACTGGCCAGTACACTAGTACTTAGGAGGAGGGAGTCCATAACTCCACTGACCTCAGACAGTCTCATGCCTCCTACAGAGTATCCACTGGATGCTGAGCCCCAAACAGGTCCAGAGAGCCTGAGTGAAATAGCAATGAAGACTTCAGCCTTTGGGCAGCCTCTAGCTTAAATGGAATGACAGGCACACTCTCACCCGGTGTCTCAGGTCTGGTGGAAGACAACCAGTCTTTACCCATGGGGAGCCCCACACCTCCTGGCCTAATTTGAGAGATGTGGTTTCTGCCAGTGGTCAGTATTTAGGACACAAATACATATTTAAAAGTCCCAAGAACAGACACTAATAAGACATTATCATGTGCAAATGGCTATCACAGAACAGCTAGAGCCAGGGGATAGGACAAAGAGGTGGGCCGAGGGCAGTATGTTCAGGATACATGGGGTCAGCCCATTAGCCCCTAGCCAAATTAGGTGGTGTGAGAGCAGGAGCTCTAGGCAGCACCCAATGTAATGTAGGTGTTAGTTGGTAGGAAACGCAGTGCACTTCCTTATAGAATGAAGGCCACCCTGAAAGTGACTGCTGCACAATTGTGTGCACATATATGCGAAAGCACAAAAATTATTCAGGGGGACATATCTGAGGGTTCTCTGATAGCGTCACTTGGGTGGTGTATACAAGTTCATGATTTATGAATATGATTATGTGTGTGTGTATGTTTGTAATGTGTGCATATTTCCCTATGTGTGCACATACTTGCGGGCTCCCTTTACATTGGGGTGAGGTTGACGATGCCAATACACAATCCATCCAGTCCATTCTCTCTCATCTTCCAGAGGCCTTTCCTTCTTAACCAAGGCAGTCACCTCCCCACCCATGTCAGTTTGGCAAGCTTTCCTGGGGTTAAGGAAACTGCAGAGAAAGTGTTCTTCTCCTGACATGTTGCCTGATCTCAGGCCCAGCTCTAGGTCCTTTCTTCCTTCCAGGCCTGAAGATGAGAAGCATTTTGCCAGCTGACAGGTGTTGGGGGACACTGCAAATGGGGTGTGATTTGCCCAGGCTGAAACCCAGATCCTTTGTCAGGGTAGAATATAAATTTGCTACAAAATAAGAAGAAAATAGGTAAACTGAGCCTGCCTAACAAACTTTTAGAAGCAGGTGAGAAGGGAAATTGGAAAAACAAGGCACCTTTGCTTACAGAGGGACTGGGATATGACCTTAATTAAGAAACCACCTTAATTTGGGGCAGAGAGGGGTTTACAGAAAGTTGGTTAAAGAGAACGGAGTTTAACGTGGATCTAATTTCCTGAAAAACCAAAAACCAAACCCAGTGCTGTCGAGTCGATTCCGACTCATAGTGACCCTATAGGACAGAGTAGAGCTGCCCCGTAGAGTTTCCAAGGAGTGCCTGGCGGATTCGAACTGCAGACCCTTTTGTTAGCAGCTGTAGCACTTAACCATTACCCCACCAGGGTTTCCAATTTCCTGAATTCTGGGGTTAAAGACTCCCCATGTTACCTCTCGCATAAAGCAGATAGCAGTTAAAAGAAGGGGTTTGACTCAGGACTGCTGAGCAGTGGCCAAAGTGACCTGGGTCCTGGATAGCCCTCTTGGTGGTCCTTGGCTGATAGGGCTGGGGAGACAGGAAGCAATAACCTTGGATTCTCAGGCCTGACTCCAGAGCACTTAAGGCGTTTGAAGCCAAAGTGAGTCAGTGGGGTATGACAGGCACAGTCCCCCTGGCTTCCTCCTGCCTTCACATAATCCTATGCCTTGACCCTTGTGATCCCCAACAAGTGGGCAGTGATTCTAGCACTGTATCACCCACCTCTCCTTCTTCCCACCTGTCTCCGTTGATCCTCACTTCCCCTGCTCCACTTCAAGCCTTTGCTTATACTTTTACATCCACCTGGAATGTCCTCAACAGCTCCACACTGGCCCAAATTCCACCTGGTCTCCAAGACTTGGCTTAAATACCACTTACTCCAATAAGCTTTTCATGATTACTTTAGACCACAGTTCTCTTTTCCTCCCTCTGATATCCTCTTTCATATAACTTAGAAGCTGAACCCTTGCTCATCTGTGCCTTATATTTGTTTGGTTTTCTTTCTTTTTTTTTTTAAATAATATTTACTGTGCTTTAAGTGAAAGTTTACAGATCAAGTCAGTCTCTCACATAAAAACTTATATACACCTTGCTACATACTCCCAATTACTCTCCCCCTAATGAGACAGCCAGCTCTCTCCCTCCACTCTCTTTTCGTGTCCATTTCACCAGCTTCTAACCCCCTCTACCCTCTCATCTCCCCTCCAGGCAAGAGATGCGAACATAGTCTCAAGTGTCCACCTGACCCTGTTTGGTTTTATTTCTTGGGTGTTGATCCTATCTATTTAACTAGATTTCAGTCCTTTAGAAGGTTTATTATCTACAATTCCTTGTCAAGGTCACAAGGAACCTCCATTAGGCCCAATCTGACCCTCATTTCTTTGTTCACATTTTACTTGGCCTCTCCTGACCACTCTACACGATCAAATACCTACTCCTTCTTGAAGCCCTTCCTGACCGCCTTGATCCTATATTTGTCTGATTTTCCTCCAGCCTTACCAGCCACTTCTCTCACTCAGCTTTGCTGGCTCCTCTGACCCACCCTAATGTTGAAATGCCTGGGGCATCATCCTGGACCCTTTTCTTCTTTAGCTACACTTTTCTTCTCAGGAAATTTCTTGTTTTGTTTTTAATTACTAACCCTCTGCCAATGATTCTGAAATTCACGTGTGTAGGTCTGGTCTTTTCTGTGATCTTGAGCCTCACATATCCACTGTCTGATAGCAATCTCAAACCTAAAACATCTGAAAGAGAAGCTCTTGATTCCCTCCATTGAGTTATTTTCTCCCAGTTTTAACCATCTTAGTAAATGATCCATCATACACCTAGTTGCTTAAGTCAAGCAGACTTTTATTCCTTGGACATACTTCATTGGCAAATTCTACTGATTTTGCCTTGAACACATATTGTACATCCTTCTAACTTTTTCTCTGTCTACCCAGGACAGGCTGCATCTTCACACATTGGCAACAGATCAACAGCCTTCTTCTAACTCACCTCCTTGCTTCAACTTGTTACCTAACTCCATTCTTCAAGCTATGTGATATTTTTAAAACATAAATAAGATCATGTAACCTTCAGCTCAAAACCCTCTAATGTCTGTATACCACACTGAGAATAAGATTCTCATTCCATATCATGGCCCACAAGGCCATCACATAATTGGGCTTTAAGTGGTCTGGCCCTTGCCCAGATAGCTGACCTCACCTTGTTCCATTCTCCTTGCTCATGTCACTCTACCGACCCTGGCCTATTTTTTTCTCACGAGCTTCATGGTTGTCCCAGCCTCCCGTCCTTGATGCTAGCTGTTTTCTTTGCCTGAGACGGTCTTCTCTCACATCTTCATAAGGTTGGCTCCTTCCTCTTGGACAGGTCTCAGATTAAGCATCACCTCCTCTAAGAGGCCTTTCCTGACACCAGTTTAAAGCAGCCCCTCCATCTCCCTTTGTCATACCACTTTGTTTTATTTTCTTCAAAGCACTCATCTTATGCTTGCTTCTTTGGTTTATTTTTTACTATCCATCTCCCTCTGCTAGAATGCAATCTCTGTTAGAACAGAAAGCCTCTCTGACTTTCTCCTCACTACAGCCCCAGAGTCAAAGCCATGCCTGGCACAGAGTAGGTACTTGAAGAGTCTTTATTAATGACCAAATAAATGAATAGGTCCCTAAGAGAAACCAGTTGATTTGGAATGCTTTAAAAATGAGTTTTATCCTACAATAATTTTTATTCAAAATGATTAAGTCTGCATATTTTACCCAAATAACATACTTTGACATTCTTATTCTTTTCCTATTATCTTTATAAAAGTACGACTCATTATGGTGTCCCCGGGTCGTGCAAATGATTAATGCACTTAGGTGCTAGCTAACTGAAAGTTGGAGGTTCGAGTCCATTCAGAGACACCTTGGAAGAAAATCCTGGCCATCCACATCCAGAAAATCAGCCACTGAAAATCTATAGAGCACAATTCTTCTCTGACACGCATGGGATTGCCATTTTTTTTTTAATGACTCATATTTATGATTGAAGAGATGGACTATATCTGGTCTCCATGTTGTTGGTGATAACTCTCAAGCATTTCAAGATTTATCTCTAAGGATACTGTCCTTCCCTTTTGTCTTAGGTTAGGTTCTCTAGAGAAGCAAAACCGGTAAAGCCTATAAATATATATATGGAGAGAGAGATTTATGTCAAGGAAAGGGCTCACACCATTGTAGAGGCTGGAACTTGGGTCAGGCTGGAGGCTTCTTCTGATTCATGTAGCCACAGGGGCTGGTGAACCCAAGATCAGCAATTCAGACACCAGGGCTCTTGCTCACCACCTATGAAGACCGACAGATCCCAAGATCAGCAGGCAAAATGGCAGGTAAGTGGCTAGCTTAAGTCCCAAGAACTGGAGGTCAGACAAACAAGAACAGGCTGCAGGATCCAGAGAGAGTAAAGCCGGTGAGCCTTGCCAGAAAGTCCACTTATATTCGATGCAGATCACGCCCCCAAGGAAACTCCTTTTCAACTGACTGGCTACGAAAAGCAGACTCCATCATGGAGGTGATCACATTATATCAAATATCATCATGGAAGTGATGACATCATCATACAACTACCAAACTACACCATAACTGCCAAACCACTGAGAATCATGGCCCAGCCAAGTTGACACACAACGTTAATGATCACACCTCAGTAGCCTGGTGGAGAGGCAGTGCTATGTCAAGGAAAGAGCACTAAGACAGGGCTCCAGGGTGGGGAGCACTAGTCTGGGTTTGCCACAGGTGAGTTACAACCCATTTGGAAAGTTGTTTATTCCAAATCTTGTTTCCCCAGTTATAAAATGAGCTTAATAATTGTAGCCCTTCTGGCCTTATGAGGCTATTGAAAGACAAAAGAGAGAGCAAAAGTATATATTTAAAGGGGGTTGTTGGTTCTCACTCCTAATTTAACATTCATCCATCAGATATTTCAGAGTAAGGTACTGGACTAGCTAAAAAGATGACGTGGTGTGCATTGTCCATCCCCTCCCATGTCTGGTAGGGCTGATGCACACAGGCGATCGTGGCTCATAGGTACCAGGTTATACACGAGAGATGTAGCAGACAGCAGTGGAATCCAGAGGCAGGCTGATGATCTCAGATACAAGGCCCCTGAAACTGGGGAAGATGGTATTTCGAAGAAGCCAAAACCCATTGCCGTAGAATTGGTTCTGACTCATAGCGACTCTATAAAAAAAATAGGACAGAGTAAAACTCCCCATAGGGTGGATTTGAACTGCCAACCTTTTGGTTAGCAGCTGAGCTGTTAACCACTGTGCCATCAGAGCTCCATTTGAAGAACCTAGACATAACCAAATCAATTTCTCAGAGGTCTGCGGAGTACCCAACCCAGCAGGATGCCAAATTGAGGGGACAACTCCCAGCCAAGGTCATTCTTGACTACCCTTTCAGAGTCTCTTCATCAGCGCAACTAGAATTGGCTTGAACTCGTAGGTCCCGAGGCTCTGGAGCCAATGTTTCTCCTCTTACAAAGACTTTAAAGTCCACACAAACAGAGAAAGAAGGGAAAAAATGTATATATATCTGTATATCTATATGTGCGTGTGTGTTTATTTCCTTATTTTTGCTGTTAGTTGACTCATTTTGAGATTTTCCTGCCTTGGCTCAGTGGGGGTTCAGTCTTGTCTTTCCCAGGGGAGCCTGGCCAGAGTCAGGCCCTTAGAATTTTATAGCGTTCCTTGGATCTGCGCTTGCCTAGAGCTTCAGTTTCCAGTAGGCGAAATCTTTTGCTCCAATTAGCACCGTCTCTGCTGCAGCCCAATTCCCTCTGCCCTTATTTTCCTGAGCTGAGGTCCCCAGGCTTTGGACAGGAGGAGCCCTCTGGGAGTTGCTGGGGGAAGACCAGCCAGGGAGGAGATGGCTGTGGGGGCTTCTATCAAAGAATACTCAATTACATCTTCATATAATGCAGACAGAAAGGGAAAGCATCCCTGAATTCCCTCCATCATAGATTAGAAGGCTATTTGACTAGGAGTAAAAGAGCCAGCCTAATATGAGGGACCATGTCTCTGGCAGAAAAAGAAATGTGAATATGCTTTATTTTATATTTAAAGAAAAGTGTATTTAACGAATGCTGTTGTTGTTAGCTTCTGCTGATTCGGCCCTCGACTCTTGGCAACGCCACGGACAATGGGATTGGATAATTGTGACCTGTAGGGTTTTCATTGACTGATTTTTGGAAGTAGATTGTCAGACATTTCTTCCTAGTCTGTCTTAGTCTGGAAGCTCTGCTGAAATCTGTTCAGCATCACAGCAACATGCAAGCCTCCACTGTCGGACAGGTGGTGGTTGCACATGAGGTGTGTCGGCCGGGATTTGAACCCTGGTCTCCCACATGGAAAGCAAGAGTTCTACCTCTGAGCCACCACTGCCCCTAATACCTATTGCCATCAAGTTGATTCCGACTCTAGCGACCCTATAGGACAAGGTAGAACTGCCGTATAGGGTTTCTTAGGCTGTAATCTTTTATGGAAGCAGACTGCCACGCTTTTCTTCTGGGAAGCAGCTGAGGATTCAAACCGCTGGCTTTTTGGTTAGCAGCCATGCTCTTAACCACTATGCCACCAGGACTCCTTATTGCCTCTAATACTGGTCTACAATTCCCTGGGAGCAGATAGATGTGTTTGATAACTCAGGATTTTTCAGATTCCTAAGGTAATATGATAAACGTCATTTATAAAGTAAACCCCACTAGCAACTGGGGCACTAGCCTAACCAAACACACTAATAGTTCTGCAGCAAAACTTATGAATATTGACAGTAATTGGGATGAATAAAGATGATAAAAAGCCTCATGTCAGCTCAGGTCAGGTTATGAAGAATCTTTTGGTTTTTGAAGCTTTTAGGATTCTGTGAATAGGAGAACGTGGGCCTATCATATCTACCTTCATGGTTTCTGGAACATTAACTATTTGCAGGCAGTATGCCAAGTACCTTAAATCACATTTAGACCTCACAGCAGCCCTATGAGGTAGAAACCATTATCACCTCCATTTTGCAGATGGGGAAATGGAGGCTGACGAGGTTAAACAACCTGCCCAAGGTGGGAGAAGTAAAATAGGAATTCAAATTCAGTTTGATCTGCTTCTGGGGCTGAACTACCCTGCCACTGGGAGGAGAAGAGGGGATGTATACATACGTGATTTCACACAGCAGTCTTCCTGGGAAGGTGTGCATTGTGTATACGCTGGGACAGGTGTGGCTGGGCTCGTGTGAAGTTGTGTGTGCGTGTGTGTGTACCATAATTGGTGTGTTCATATGTCTTCCTGTGTGCCTGCATACCTGTGTTTGGGGCAGTCTGCGGGCGTGGTGCTGCCTGCCCTTGTGTGTGTCATCTCCTCTCGTCTCTGCCAACAGCGGCTCTGTAACAGGCAGAGTGGCACTGGTAACATTCCGGCTTTTGTAGTCTGCAGCCAAGGCAGGCGGGGACTGTCATTTGCAGGCGAGGTGAAGGCTTCAGAGAGGGACTTGGTGATGGAGACTGTCTGTGTGCATGCCCCAAGTGGGATGTTAGCCAAGGTCAGCACACGGTTACGGGGGGCGCAGGGAGCCACTACAGACCCCTTGATGTACTCAGTGAACTTCATCTTGGCTCATTTATTTTTGAGAATCTAGTTCTCTGGATAAATGAAAGGAATGCAGATTTTCTCAAAGGTTCCTAGGAGAAGATAACTGTTTCTTAGAAGGAAGGGATAAAGATGGAAACCTCCGTAGAGACCTTGGTTTTTATTGTAGTCTGTGTACTGGGTGCAAATGGTTTGTACTTGACTACTAATCTAAAAGTTGGTAGTTTGAACTCACCCAGAGGCACCTCAGAACAAAGTTCTGGCTACCTGTTTCTGTAAAGATTACAGCCAAGAAAATCCTATGGAGCACGGTTCTACTCTGTAACGCATGGGGTTGCCATGAGTCAGAAATGACTGGACAGTAACATGTTTGGTTTGAGTGTACTGGGCAGCCAGCAGCTGCGTGCAGTTTAAGGGGGAAGGCTGGTGCACAATTGTTTTCTGTCCTCCCAGAGTGCACTAGACAATCAGCCTGGAGGGCAGCAAAGACACCCCACGCCCAGCCCAGCAGGGCTTAGTAAAGGTCGGGGTTCACAACTCAGGTCTTGAGGCAGCGGTATATATGGGATTGTGACCCTCAACATGCCATGTCAAGAAAAAAATTCAAATTGCTTGGGATTCATCCTCAGTCTTTATTCTTTATGAATTTCTGACCGAATACTCGAGGAAGGAGAGAGGAAAAGGAATGGAACACTTACTGGGCATCTAATGTGCTAGGTGCTTTGTTAGTTGTTTTACATGCATTGTTCCTGAGAGCTACCCCTAAGGAAGATATTTTATCTCCATCTTAAGGAAGCTCAGGGAGGTTAGATAGATTCTCTCAGGTCATCCGGCTAGCAGGTAGCAAAGCTGGGATTTGAACCCGTGGCCCTTGGACTACCATCCCTTTTGCATTATACACACTGCCTCTGAGACCTCTGAGATTCTTCCCCTCTATGAATACTGTGGAGCCCTGGTGGCACAGCGGTTAAGAGCTCGGCTGCTAACCGTAAGATGGGCAGTCCGAACCTACCATCCACTCCTTGGAAACCCTTTGGGGTGATTCTGCTCTGTCCTATAGGGTAACTACAAGTTGTAATCAACTCGACAGCAAAGGTTGGGTTATGAATACTATAGCTGTAGAGCAGGGAAAATAAACCATGAGCACACTGGTTTGCATTGTTTGGAATATTTAAGTGTTTCCTCTGCTGCAGTTATGAAAATTCCAAATACAGAAAAGATCAGATGCTATAGTTTTAAGTTCCTTAAACTGGGATTCGGGAAAACTGAATTCTAGACTTAGCTCTTTATTGCTTGGGGTCTCAATTTTCATATCTGGAAAATGTGAGGTTGGCATAGATGCTGTTTAAATCCTTTCAGTTAAGGCAGCATTAGGCTCTGACTCTGAGAGCAGCCTTGTCTTCTTTATGAGTTTTCCTAGAGTCTGTGGTGCAGAGTCAGATGTAAAGTATATATCCTTAATATAGCTAGTGTTGTTAATATATGGGAAACCCTGGTGGCGTAGTGGGTAAGAGCTACATCTGCTTACCACAAGGTTGGAAGTTCAAATCCACCAGGTGCTCCTTGGAAAATCTATGAAGCAGTTCTGCTGACCTATAGGGTTGTTATGAGCCGGAATTGACTCAATGGCAATGCGTTTGGTTTTGGTTAATACAGGGCAATTTTTTACCAATAAATTGCAAAACACTAATACTCAAAGCAAAAACTGGCAAATAGTTGCTGACATTCCTTGTAGTTGTTATTAGTTGCCATTGAGTGGGTTCTTATTTATGCTTTGAGCTCTTACTAAGTGTTGGGCATTCTTCTATGAAAATGGAGTAGACATGGACCTTTTAACTATTGTGTTCAGGGACTTGTTTATTTAACCAGTGCAGTAAAGAGAGAGCCAGTGGACTCTCCAACCTTGCTGAAAGCCACCCACAAACACATTGTAGTCAATATCAATTTTTCAATGTATTATTGATTCTAAGAGGCATTAATTTCAAAACAAACAATGGTTTTCTTTGGTAATTTTCATGTTGCAGATACAACTGCCAGCTTTACTGACCTGTCTGTTGTTGAATATTATTGACTGAATATAGAATGAAAGAGAACTTCTTTTATGGGCATCTTTCTTGAACTGAACTGGGAGAATGGGTACAGGGAATTATAAATGAGTGAATTATTAATAACATTCCCTCCTCTGAGCCCACTCTGGCCAAACTTCATACAAAACTCCTACACCCCTGGTCCCTAGTTCCCCTCCAATTATATGTTTTAAATTGTTTCCTCATTTTGCCAAGGCACATGTAAATTACATTCACCTGTGGTCTCTATTTCATTTTTGTTTGAAATTGTCACTGCCTATCAATGCTGTTGTGACTTAGGACTTGTCTGTGAGGCATTTATTCATTCATACATCAACTATGTGCAAGGAGTTTGGGTGTGAATGTGAAAAGTCAGGATCAAGGTTGTCTTTGTTGTCTAGTGTTGCCATAACAGAAATACAGCGAAGTGATGGCTTTAACAAAGAGAAATTCATTCTCTCACAGTCTAGTAGGCTACAAGTCTGAATTCAGGGTGCCATCTCCAGAGGAAGGCTTTCTCTCTCTGTTGGCTCTGGAGGTAGGTTCTTGTCATCAATCTTCCCTTTGTCTAGGATCTTCTCCGAGCAGGAACTTCAGGTCCAAAGAAGGTTCTCTGCTCCCGGAGCTGCTTTCTTGGTAGTATAAGTCCCCATGTCTCTGCTCAGTTCTGTCTTTTGTATCTCAAAAGAGATTGTGGATTGAGTTCTGCCTCATTAACATAACTTCCACTAATCCCATCTCATCAACATCATAGAGATAGGATTTATAACACATAGGACAATCACATCAGATGCCAAAATGGTGGACAATTGCACAGTACTGAGAATCATGGACTAGCCAAATTGACAGGTATTTTTGGGAGACACAATTCAATCCAGGATGAAGGTCAAGATGGTACACTGGTGAAGAAGACTGACCCTCCTTCTGCTGGGTGGGATGGGGTAGGGCTGGCTTAATGAAGGATAAGTGACCAGGAAGCCCACCCTGCTCATGCCCACTTGCTTGGAAATTTGTAGCCCTTCTGTTCCTGCTTCAGCCCTTCTCTTCTCTTTTGCCTTCTTTTCCCCACAATTCCATCCCCTCACAGACTCCAGTTTTCATTGCTGTGCTGACAACTCCTGACCGTATGTATTCCACCTCAGTGATCCGTTCTGAGCTTAGACTAGACACCCTAACTTACAAGCACCTCAAACCAAACCTCCCCACAGAAAGATCTTCTATTGTGTCTCCTGTGCTATTCCATATACCAGCCGCCACTGCCTAAATGAAACCTGTAGGTTGCCTAGAGTCTGGTTTCTTCCCATCTCTACATCTGATGTGTTAACGGGCCCAGCTTTAAAAAAAAATTTTTTTTATAGTAATTTAAATAAGAAAAAAAAGTACATTTTTATTAAACTATAACATACATGCAGAAAACTTTCATAAGCATGTGACACAGTGGACTTTTTCAAAGTGAATATGCCCCTGCAACCACCACCCAGATAAAAAAATAGAACTTTACTAGCAGAAGAATCCCTCCTGGCACCTTTTGGTCACGCACCCCAAGGGCAACCATTCTCCTGCCTTCTAACATCATTGATTGTCTTGTCTGATTTTGAACTTTATATAAGTAGACTCATACAATTTGCACTTTTGTGTCTGGTTTCTTTCACGTGCGGAGTCCCTGGGTAATGCAAATGATTGAGGGGTTGGCTATTAACTGAAAAGGTGGTGGTGCAAATCCACCCAGAGACACCTCAGAAGAAAGACCTGGTCATCTACTTCTGAGAGATCACAGCCAATGGAAAACCCTGTAGAGCACAGTTCTACTCCGAAACCTACGGGGTCACTGTGAGTCCGAACTGGCTCCATGGAAGTTGCTTTTTTTTTTTTGTCTTTCTTTCTTGTAACTAGTGCGTTCAGTGACTTACTAATTTAACCATTTATGCTTGTGAGATGCATGCTATCAGTAGTTCCTTATTTCTCAGTGCCAGGTATTCTTCTTCATTAAAGCAAAAAACCCCCAAATAGTTGCTATTAAGTCAACTCTGGCTCATGGTGACCCCGTGTGAGTCAGGGTAGCAGAATAGAATTGTGCTCCACAGAGTTTTCAATGGATGATATTTTGGAAGTAGATTTCCAGGACTTTCTTCTGAGGTGCCTTTGGGTGGCTCCGAACCTCTAACCTTTTGGTTAGCAGCCAAGCGCATTAACTGTTTGTTATCAATACTTCTGTAGCAAGGTCGTTTTATTGTAAAATTTGTATTTTCACGAGACCATTTGAAGACATACAAAATAAAGTCAAGCCATGGAAAGTTTTCTTTCATAGTTTAAGTCCTTAAAAGCTGAACTTATCTGTTTGTAGTATGTGAAGGGTACCCACAAGAAGTATGGGATACTTTGGAGAGAACCAGACAGTGAAGAAGCTAGGAAAAGTAACAAGTAACTTCTTCCATTTTCCGGTTTGTACTCTTTGTTGTAGTTTTGAAAGAAAAGTCATGCTTCAATTAATAACAGATGACAGAGACAGAATGATGGGAGCAGAGACAATGATGTGATCAAATGCCAAGAAATGACTGACAGCTGAAAAAATATCATGTGAGCCAAAGCAATTTCTCCTGACTTCTAACTTTATTCATCCAACGACTAACATTTCATCACGTTTTTATCAATGGAATGCAATTCCACCCAGAGCATTCTGTCAACAACAAGAACCAACATCTAATCATTTTGTCCATACAAATAAATCAATCATTGATTATTATTTTCTCCCATTTGGGATCCAAGTAGGAGGGCCAAATATTTTGAGCAAAACAAAGGAAAGAAGTAAAAAAAAATGGTTTCTATGTTGATGAATCCAGTTGGGTAAATGCAATTTATGCCTTCTTGACACATCCTGATATGAGGGGGGATAAACAGTTTTTAAATTTAAAGCAGAGACAAACCGTAATAATAAACATATTGAAAGAAAAATGCAACAGTTTATTGCTTCTTATACACACAATAGCATTTCTAGTTCTTCACTTTTGACTATGTACTTCCTCTTACTGGGATTTCATCCCCATTCCTTAAATGTATACTCAAGTTTTGAAAAATTAAATCCCAAGGGCCTAAAAAGTCTAACAGGGGAGGTATCACCTCTAAATTATAAGCTTGTGCAGAAGGTCACTGGTTGTGAATAAGACACTCTTTCCAGCCCTGGTATTTCTTGTTGTTGCCATTGAAAGTCCTTCCTGCAGAATCCTGGTTACTGGTCTACTGCTGAGTGGAAGAAGTGAGGCCCTGAAGGGAGGAAGACCTCCACCAGGGATCTTACCCAGAGTGCTTTACTCTCTGGGGCCACAGTGACTGGGCCACAATGCTCTTAATTAATTTCTGGGTCCTGTTCATAGCTGGTCCCGAAGGTCCCAGCTTCAGTGTCAGAAGAGGTTCTGGTGGCTGAAATACTATTCCTTTTTCTTCCCCAGGACCACCAGGTGGTAAGGCAATTTCTCTTTGTCAGAAGCACACACGCAAATGGTCTAATTACCGGCCCTTTCCCTGATGATGTGACATTTCGCCACTGCCAGGGAAAGAGCTATTCTTGTATCTCAATTGTGATTTATCCTCCTATGGGAGACCAAGACTCCTTCTAGCCCAGAGAAAGAAAATAAATAAAATAAATAAAAGACAAGTTAAATCTTCAGTGGCACATCAAGCTCCATGTACAAGGCCAAACTGGACTTCAGAGTCCTTGAAGTTGGTGAGTTTGTCCTGTATCTGTGTCTCTGGTGCACCCACCCTGCCTGAAATAAGTAGGGCTTAATTAAGGTGTCTTTATGAGGATAAAAATGGAGATTATTATGTGTGGGTGCCAAATTTAAGACACAAATGGAGTTCAAGAAAATTTGACTCTAAGCCAAATGCTTCTACCTAATGATTCTGATGCAAACAATGACTATTTTGAAAATGACACTCTTTTTCTGATATTCAAAGCAAAGCTGGCTCATTAAATTAAAAAACAAACACACGCTCCAGAAGATATAAGAAGAAACTGAAATACACCTATATTTTCACCACGTAGTTAACGTTCGGTGGGTTTAAGCTCTCTTTCTCATCTCTCTGTGTTTAGTTTTACAAAACTGAGTTCCTATTCATGCTATACTTGATACAGTTATGCACCGTGCTTTTTCACTGAACATATTACATCATCGGCATCTTTGTCAAATTTTTGGAACAGTTTATCAACGCCCTGCTTTGAAAGCGTGAAGGTTGTTCTTTATAAATTTTTAAAATTAAGAGTACAGCATTTGTGGGCATATTTATACACATATGTTAGAATAGATTTCAAATTATTTTCCTAGAAAATATTACTAAAAGTAGATTTATATTTTTGATTAAAAGGTTTTTGATACATGTTGTTATATTATCCTCCAGAACCACTGAGCCAATTTAAACTCCCAATGGCAATATCTGGAGGTACATATATCTCCTGAAACTTTGTCAATATTCAAGAATATAATTTAGAAAAAGGAAAAATTGTCTCTGATAACCAGACCGGGGCGGGGGGGAACCCTACTGTTTTAATCTGCAGGAAATACTAAATATTTTTCTATTATTATTAATTTTTGTTTTCCTTTTGTGAATTACCTGCTCATATTTTTTGTCCACATGCTATTGATGTGTAGATATTTTTCTTCTTTGTAGAGCTCTGATATGTTACGGATGTTTTCCCCAGATACTTGCTTTTGCTTAAAAATTGATGATTTGTCATCCCACACAGAAGTTTCTGATATTTGTGTATTAAGTTCAAAGTATTACTTTCTTTAACAATCTCTACTTTGATTTTTAGGTTTAAATCAGACTTAAACATATGTTTTATTCTGTTTTATCCTCTCTCTTTCCCTCCCTCCCCCATTCTTTCTTTCTTTCTCCCTCTCTTTCTTTCATAGGGCAATATATTTGGAGTATGGTATAGGGCAGAAATCTCTCCAAATATTAATCAGTTGTCTAAGAAATATTTATTAAATATTCTGCTCTTTCTCCTTTGATTTCAAATAGGATCTTGGTCAAATGTTAAACTTTAATTTGTACTAGAGTCTATTTCTAGAATCTTTTCTCTGTGCAATTGATCTGTCTGATAATTTTTGCTCTAGTACCACATTGTTTTAATCACTGAATTTTTATAATTTAGCAATTTTACTATCTGATAATATCAGTCTTCTATCAATACTCTTTTTTGGGGGGTTTATTTGTTTATTTTTCCAGCTGAAATTTGCCATTTTGATTAAAATTAAATGAAACTTAGAGTTTTGAAAGAAGTTACATACCTACAATATTAAGTCCTTTTGAAAAAATGTTAATTCTTCCTATTCAGAAATATTATTTGCTTCTTAATTTATTCAAGATTTTTTCTGCTGTTCAGTGAAGTATAAAACTTTTCTTTATCAACTACTATTTCCTAAACTTATTACTATGTATTATTAGTACCCAGTAAACCCTAGGTAAGTTTATTACTAGCTATTGTTTGTGCAAGGACCTTATGGTGTGTATGATGTTTTTATTTTGTATTGGTCCACTTGTACTGAACTTCCTTGAAGATTTTAATATTTTTGTTCACTCCTCAAGTTTTCCTTTGCCTTCTTTATTCAAATATATATATATTTCCTGTTTTGTTGCATTGGCTAGAACTTAAAAAATACTATATAAAAGCACTGCTATCTGGCATCCTTTGTGTTACTGCCCACTCTAATGTCAACTCCTCCAGTGCTTCATCATTTAGCAAAATAGGCACTACTGTTTCAAGATCAATTTTTTAGAATATTAAGAAAGGATGTGTCATGGATTGGATTGTGTCCCCCCAGAACGTGTCAGCTTGGTTAGGTCATGAGTCCCGTTTTGTGTGGTTGTCCTCCATTTTGTGATTTTCCTCTGTGTTATGAATCATAATCTCTGCCTGTGCTTAAAGAGGATTAGGGTGGGATGTAACAGCCTTGCTCAGGTCATGTCCCTGATTTAATGTAAAGCGAATTTCTCTGGAGTGTGGCCTGTACCACCTTTTATCTTAACAAGAGTTAAAAGGAAAGGGAAGCAAGAAGGGAGTTGGGGACTTCATACCACCAAGTAAGCAGAGGTGGGAGCAAAGCATGTCTTTTGGACCCAGGGTTTCTGCACGGAGAAGCTTCTAGTCCAGGCGAAGATTGTTGACAAGGACCTTCCTCCAGAGCCGACAGACAGAGAAAGCCTTCCCCTGAAGCTGATGCCCTGAATTTGGACTTCTAGCCTATTAGACTGTGAGAAAATAAATTTCTCTCTGTTAAAGCCAGCCACTTGTGGTATTTCCATCATAGCAGCACTGGACAACTAAGACAGAATGCTTTATTCTTAGCACCTTAAAAATATATATATTTAAAATCAGGAATATTAATTTTCTTTGAAAACTGATATATTGGTAGGTTTCTGAAATCAAAGCCATTCTTAAAGTTCTGAAGTCACATTTACTTAATCTTGCTTATGTTAAGTATACTTATGATTTTGTTTTATTTATTATTATTGTATTTTAGATAAAGGTTTACAGAACAAACTAGCTTCTCATTAAACAATTAGTACATATATTGTTTTGTGATATTGGTTACCAACCCCATGAGATGTCAACTCTCTCCCCTCTCGACCTTTCCTGTCCCCTCCTGTCTTCTAGTTTTTGTCCCTGGGCTTGCGTGCCCCTTTAGTCTTGTTTTGTTTTACGGGCTTGTCTAATCTTTGGCCGAAAGGTGAACCTTGGGAGTGACTTCATTACTGAGCTAAAAGGGAGTCCAGGGGCCATAATCTTAGGATTTCTCCAGTCTCTGTCAAGCCAAGAAGTCTGGTCTTTTTGTGAGAGTTAGAATTTTGTTCTACATTTTTCTCCAGCTCTCCGAGACCCTGTATTGTGATCCCTGTCAGAGCAGTAGATGGTGGTAGCTGGGGACCGTCTAGGTGTGTTGGACTCAGTCTGGTGGAGGCTGTGGTAGTTGTGGTCCATTAGTCCTTTGGAATAATCTTTCCCCTGTATCTTTGGTTTTCTTCATTCTCCCTTGCTCCCAGTGGGGTGAGACCAGTGGAATGTCTTAGATGGCTGCTCAAGAGCTTTCAAGACCCCAGACGCTACCCACCAAAGTAGAGTGTAGAACATTTTCTTTATACACTGTATTATGCCAATTGAGCTAGGGGTTCCCCCAAACCGTGGTCCTCACAGCCCTCAGCCTAGTAATTTGGTCCCTCAGGGAGTTTGGATGTGTCTGTGGAGCTTCCACGACTTTGCCTTGGACGAGTTGTGCTGGCTTCCCCAGTATTGTGTACTGGCGTACCCTTCACCAAAGTTACCACTTATCTATTGTCTATTTAGTGATCTTTCACCCCCACTCCTTCCCTCCCTCAAAACCATCAAAGATTGTTTCTTTTTGTGTGTAAACTTTTTCGTGAGTTTTTATGGTAATGGCCTCTTACCATATTTGTCCTCTTGTGATTGGCTTATTTCACTCAGCATAATGCGCTCCAGATTCATCTATGTTGTGAGATGCTTCACAGGTTCATCATTGTTCTTTATCATTGTGTACTACTCCATTGTGTGTATGTACCATAGTTTATTTACCCATTCATCAGTTGATGGGCATCTAGGTTGTTTCTATCTTTTTGCTATTGTGAACAACACTGCAATGAACATGGGTGTGCGCACGTCTATTCATGTGATGGTTCTTACATCTCTAGGATATATTCCTAGGAGTGAGATTGCTGGATCATATGGTATTTCTCTTTCAAGCTTTCTAAGGAAGTGCCATATCATTTTCCAAAATGGTTGTACAATTTTGCATTCCCACCAGTAGTGCATAAGAGTTCCAATCTCCCTGCAGCCTCTCCAACATTTGTTATTTTCTGTTTTTTTATTTGTGCCAGTAATGCTGGGGTGAGATGGTATTTCATTGTGGTTTTGATTTGCATTTTTTTAATGGCTAATGATCTCAAGCATTTCCTCACTTGTCTGTTAGCTGCTTTGGTGAAGTGTCTGTTCATTTCCTTGCCCATTTTTTAATTGGATTATTTTTCTTTTTGTTGTGGAGGTTTTGAATTTTCCTGCAGATTTTAAAGAGTAGAGCTTTGTTGGATTTTTCATAGTGAAAAATTTTTTTCCCAGTCTGTAGGTTTTCTTTTTACTCTTTTGGTGAAGTCTTTTGATGAGCTTAAGTTTTTGATTTTTAGAAGATCCCAGTTATATAGTTTATTTTCTGGAGTTCGTGGATAGTTAGCTGTGGTTTATTTCCTGTTAATGCCATGTATTAGGGCCTCCAATGTTAATCCTATTTTTTATTCTATGATCTTCATAGTTTTTGGTTTTATATTTAGGTCTTTGATCCACTTTGAATTAGATTTTGTGTATGGTATGAAGTATGGGTCCTGTTCCATTTTTTTGCAGATGGACATTCAGTTTTGCCAGCACCATTTGTTAAAAAGACTGTCTTTTCCCCTTTTGATGGACTTTGGGCCCTTGTCGAAGATCAGGTGACCGTAGCTGGATGGATTTACATCTGAGTTCTCAATTCTTTTCAATGGGTCAATGCATCTGTCGTAGTAACAGGAGAAGGCTGTTTTGACTACCACAGCTATATAAAAAACTTTGAGGTCAAGTTGTGTGAGTCCTCCTACTTTATTCTTCTTCTTCAATAGTGCTTTACTTATCTGAGTCCACTCCCCTTTCTATATAAAGTTAATGATTAGTCTTTTCATCTATTTAAAGAATGCTGTTTGTATTTGGATTGGGATTGCATTGTCTTTGTAGATTGCTTTGGGTAGAGTTGACAGTTTCACAGTGTTGAGTCTACCTATCCATGAGCATGGTATGTTTTCCATATGTAGATCTCTTTTGGTTTCTTGCAGTAGTGTTTTGTAGTTTTGTTTGTATAGGTCTTTTACATCCCTGGTTAGATTTATTCCTAAATATTTTATTTTTTTTAGAGGCTGATATAAATCGTTTTGTTTTCCGAATTTCCTTTTCATCGTCTTTATTGTTGTATAGGAATCCAACTGATTTTTGTATGTTTTTCTTGTATCCTGCTACTCTGATGAATCTATTAGTTCCAGTAGCTTTCTCATGGAATCTTTTGGGTTTTCTATGTATAGCATCATATTATCTGCAATAGGGACAGTTTAACTTCTTCATTACCGATTTGGATGCCCTTTATTTCTTTTTCTTGCCTTGTTGCTCTAGCTAGGACTTCCAGCACAATGTTAAATAGGAGTGGTAATAAAGGGCATCCTTGTCTTGTTCGTGTTCTCAAAGGGAATGTTTTCAGTCTCTCTCCATTAAGAATGATGTTGGTTATTGGTTTTGTATAGATGCCCTTCATCATGTTGAGAAATCTCCCTTCTATACCGTTTTTATTGAGAGTTTTTATTAGGAATGGGTGTTGAACTTTGTTTTAGTCATCTAATGCTGCTATAACAGAAGTACCACAAGTGGACGGCTTTAACAAAAAGGAATTAATTTTCTCACAGTCTAGTAGGCTATAAGTCCAAATTCAGAGTGTCAGCTCCAGAGGAAGGCTTGCTCTCTCTGTCAGCTCTGGAGGAAGATTCTTCTTGTCAATCCTCCCCTGGACTAGGATCTTCTCTGTGCAGGAACCCCAGATCTGAAGGACGTGTTCTGCTCCCAGTGCTTCTTTCTTGGTGGTATGAGGTCCCCACTCACTGCTTGCTTCCCTTTCATTTTATCTCTTGTAAGATAAAAGGTGGTGTGGGCCATGCTCCAGGGAAACTCCCTTTACATTGGATCAGGGATTGACATTAGCAAAGGTGTTACAATCCCACCTTAACCTTGTTTAACGTAAATTTACTATCACAGAATGGAGGACAACCACACAGAACAGGCCTAACCAAGTTGACACTACTTGGGGAACCCAATTCAATCCATGACAGACTTTGTCAAATGCCTTTTCTGCATCGATTGAGATGATTCTTTTCTTTATGTGGTGGACTACGTTGATTGATTTTCTAATGTTGAACCATCCTTGCATACCTAGTGTGAATCCTTCTTGGTCTTGGTGTATTATTTTTTTTGATATGATACTGAATTCTATTGGCTAGAATTTTTTTTTGAGAATTTTTGCATCTATATTCATGAGAGATATTGCTCTGCAATTTTCTTTTTTTTGTGGTGTGTTTGCCTTGTTTTGGTATCAGGGTTATGCTGGCTTCATAGAATGAATTTGGAAGTATCCCTTCCTTTTCTATGTTCTGAAATAGCTTGAGTAGTACTAGCATAAGCTCTTCTCTGAATGTTTGGTAGAATTCTCCAGTGAAGCCATCTGGGCCAGGGCTTTTTTGGGGGAGTAGTTTTCTTATTACCTTTTCAATCTCTTCTCTTGTTATGGGTCTGTTCAGATTTTCAACACCACTTTATGTTAGTTTGGGTATGTAGTGTGTTTCTAGAAATTGATTAATTTCCTCTAATTTTTCAAATTTGTTGGAGTATAGTTTTTCATAATACTCTGTTATGATCCTTTTTATTTCAGTTGAGTCTGTTGTAATGTCTCCCATTTCATTTCTTATTTGGGTTATTTGCATCCTATCCTGTTTCTCTTTTGTCAATTTGATCAGTGGTTTGACGGTTTTATTGATCCTTTCAAAGAACCAACTTTTTTTTTTATTCTTTCTGTGGTTTTTCTATTTCATTTATTTCTTCTCTGATTTTTATTATTTCCTTCCTTCTGGTGACTATGGGCTTCCTTTGCTGTTCTCTGTTTATTTGAGTTGTGTAGCTAATGTTTTGATTTTGTCTCTTCTTTTTTGATGTGTGCATCTACTCCTATAAATTGACCTCTGAGCACTGCCTTTGCTGTGTCCCAAAGGTTTTGGTATTGCTGTTTTCATTCTCATTTGATTCTAGGAATTTTTTGATTCCATCATTGATTTTTTTCTATTCCTTAGTATTTTTAAAACAAGGGTGTTATTCAGTTTCCATGTAATTGATTTTTTCCTATTGTTAATTTCTGCTTTGATGGCATTGTGATCAGAGAAGATACTTTGTATTATCTCAATGTTTTAGATTTTGTTGAGGGTTGCTGTGTGGCCTAAGATGTGGTCTATTCTGGAGAATGTTCCATGTGCACTGGAAAAGAACGTGTACTTTTCAGCTGTTGGGTGGAGTATTCTATATATGTCTATGAGGTTAAGGTGACTGATTGTGGCCTTTAGATCTTCTGTATCTTCGTTGAGTTTCTTTCTATATGTTCTGTCCCTTATTAAGAGTGGTATATTGAAGTCTTGTGGTCTTATTGTGGAACTGTCACTTTCTCTCTTCAGTGGTGTTAGATTCTGTTGGTGTATTTTGGAGCCCTGTCATTGGGTGCGTAGATATTTATTATAGCTATGTCTTCATGATGTATTGGCCCTTTAATCATTATATAATGTTCTTCTTCATCTTTTATGGTGGATTTTGTTTTAACTTCTGTTTTATCTGAGATTGGTATTGCCACTCCTGCTCTTTTTTGGTAGTTGTTTGCTTGATATATATTTTTTCAACCTTTGATTTTTTATAAATTTATGTCTTTGTTTCTAAGGCAAGTCTCTTGTAGACAGCATATTGATGGAACTGGTTTTGTAATCCATGCTGTTTCTCTCTGTCTCTTTACGGGTGTACTTAGGCCATTTATGTTCAGTGTAATTATTGTTAGGTGTCAGTTTATTGCCGTCATTTTGTAGTGCTCTTTTTTTTTTTTTTTTTGGTGTGATGCTGATGTTTTCTTTGTTCCTCTTGTTCCTCTTTTGTACTGAATTCCTTTTGTTTGTGGATTTTTTTCCATTTCTTTTGTTTTTGTAGATTTTGTATTTACTGAGACTTTATGTTTTTCTTCTTTATTTTGATGAGTAGGTTTGTTAACTTTCTTTGTGGTTACCTTGAAATTTACCCTTATCTTCCTAAGTTTGAACTAGTCTTATTACTTGGTATCACCTTGCCTTTTCCTCCATTTGAAAGTTCTATACCTACACCGCTTATTCCTTCTCTTATTTTTCTGACATTGTTGTCATTTACAGATTAACCTATCTGGTTCCCTGTTGTAAATCTTTTAGTTTTGATTGATCCATGAGAGTTCATTACCTAAGTTGGTATCTGGCTGATGTGGTCTTGTGTCCTATATTCAGGATATAGTCTGATGTTTTTTGTTCTCTAACTGAAGGATTCCCTTTAATAAATCTTGTAAATTTGGTTTGGTTTTTACACATTAATTTCTGTTTATCTGGAAATATCCTAATTTAACCATCATATTTGACTGAGCTTTTTGCAGGATATATTATTTTTGGTTGGCAAATTTTTCCTTCAAGGTTTTATATATGTCATCCTATTGCCTTCTTGCCTGCATGGTTTTTGTTGAGTAATCAGAGCTTAGTCTTATTGTTTCCCCTTTGTGACTTTTTGTTTTTCTCATGATGCTTTTAGGATTCTTTCTTTGTCTTTGATTCTAGCGAGTGTGATTATGATATGCCTTGGTGATTTTCTTTTGGGGTCTATCCTATACGGGGTTCATTGAGCTTCTTAGATAGTCAGCTTCTTGTCTTTCATGATATTAGGGAAGTTTTCTGTCAGCAGTTCTTCAATGATCCTCTCTGTGTTTTCTGTTTTCTCCCTCTGTTCTGGAACTCTTGCAAGTTTTTCTTTTGATTGTATCTCACATTATTCTCAGGGTTTCTTCATTCTTTTCTCTGATTTTTCCTCAAACAAAGTGGTATCCAAGTATTTGTCTTCAATTTTGCTGATCCTGTCTTTCATTGTTTTAAGTCTGCTCCTCAAACCTTCTATGACACCATTTCTGAAACCTTGTTGTTTATCTTTTGGGTTTCTCATTGTTGTTTTTGTATGATATCTGGTTGTGAAATTATTTTGACATTTTGTTCCTGTATTGTTTTCCTGAATTCTTCCATTATTTTGTCTGTATTTCCCATGATTTTGTCTGTCTTTTTCATGATTTTGTCTATTTTTTTCTCACTTTTGTCTGCTTTTTCTTTCAACTCTTGGATAGCTCTGAACATTAGAGATTTGAATTCCCTGTCAGATAGTTCCAGTGCCTTTTCTTCTACTGGAAGGTCATCTGGTGTTTTATTTTGGATGTTTACTGGAAACTTCCTGTCCTTTTTTTTTTTTTTTTCTAATACGTTTTGATATTGTCTCCTGGCTTTGGGACATTCAGTAGTTATTTTCTTTGTTTATTGATTGTAGATTTGTTTGTTTCTTCCTCCATTTTTGTTTTATTTGGTTATGTCTGAGCAGGAGGGCTGTGCATTCTTTGTTTTTGCTCATCTGTGGGCATGATACTTCTCACCTTCTTGTCCAATGGGCAGAAAAAATTGCTCAGCTATGGTGCAGCAGGGCAGGTTCAGAGGAAGAGAAGAGGCTGGGTTGGGTCACCTGTGGGCACGTACTGGGGCCGACAGGGTGGGGCCAGGTGTCAGAGCAGTGCAGGTTCCGGTAGGCTGTGCTTGTGCTCCTCGGGGGTGTATATGCTCAGTTCACAGTGCAGATTGGCAGGAGGACAGGAGGAGATTGTGTTGTGTGGAGCTAAGTAGGTGTAGGAAAGAAGAGACATAGGAGCCAAAAAAAAAAAAAAAAAGTGCTGAGGGAGCCTACTGTTGGAGTAGTGTAGACCCAGGGAAGCCATATGCTTGTGGCTCTCTAGCCAGGCAGTGAGGTACAGCCCATCAAGAAAGAACAGATATGGCACACACAGCTTGGTGGGTGGGAGAAAGGAAGGGAGAGAGATAAGAAACTAGATTTAAAAAAAAGAGAGAGAAAATGTGCACACATCTAGGTGGTTAGGAGAAAGGAACGGAAGGAATGTAGAGAGAGACCAGAAACTGAGAAAAATAAAAAGCCAAGTGGTTGGGAGGAAGAAAAGGAAGAAAGGTAGAGGGAGACAAGAAACTGAGAAAATAAAGAAATATGCCCGGGAAAGTGGCTCCCCAGCTGGGCAACATTGCACAGCCCATCTAGAAGGGGCAGAGATGGGACACAGCACCTGGTATTCAGGAGGTAGGGAAAGAAGGAATGTAGGGCATCTTAGTTATCTCAGGCTGCTATAACAGAAATACCACAAGTGGATGACTTTAACAAAGAGAAGTTTATTTCCTCACAGTAAAGTTGGCTAAAAGTCCAAATTCAGGGTGCCAGCTCCAGGGGAAGGCCTTCTCTCTCTGTTAGCCTTCTCATGAATCTTACTCTGGACTTGGAGCTTCTCCATGCAGGGACCCTGGGTCCAAAGGATGTGCTCTGCTCCTGGCACTGCTTTCTTGGTGCTATGAGGTCCCCCTGTCTCCCTGCTTGCTTCTGTCTTTTATATCTCAAAAGATTGCCTCAAGGCATAATCCAATCTTGTAGATTGAGTTCTGCCTCACTAACACAACTGCCACCCATCTTCCCTCATTAACATCATAGAGGGAGGATTTACAATATATCAGAAAATCACAGAATATCAGGAATTATGGCTCAGCCAAATTGATACACACATTTTTGGAAAGACACAATTTAATGCATGAAATAGGGAGAGACAAGAAATGCAGAAATGAAAAACAAAAAGGAAAAAAGACAAAAATGCCCCCAGGGATCCCACCAATGTGGCAGCATGGACTGGAGAAGTGGTTCCCCAGCTGAGTGGCATTTCACAGCCTGTCAAGAGGTAGCAGCGATGGCACTTGGAGCCAGGTGTTCAAGAGAAAGGATGAGAAGGACGTGATAAAGAGAGAAGAAACCAAAAGAAGCTAAAAAAAAGCAACAACAGCAACAAAAAATTGACACCGAAGGAGCCGGCCAGCCTGGATGGGGTGAATCCAAGTGGCAAGAAGCTGGTGCTTCCTTGGCTGAGCTACCTTAGCCTGCTGGCAAGTGAAGGAAGCCCAGCAGAGGGAAGAAGTGTGGGGGGTGGGAAAGTGTGTATCACTGGCTACCGTGTGCTCTGTCTCCTGCTGGGAGCTCTTTAAAGCTGTCTTCTCATACTTCCTGTCCACTGTTGTCAGTAACTGAGGAGTCCAAGATGGCGAATCCATGCCACGTTAGCTGCTAGGGGACCTCCACTCCGTATCTTTCCTCCATCTTTGTTCTCTGTCAGGTTCTTATTCTATTCGGTGCTTGGTAGAGTTCTTTATCTCTTCATTTAACATTTAGGGTTCCAGGATTGATGTTTGTCTCTGTTTTACTTAGTTTTTTGGGTCTTTGCTGAGGAGTGAGGAATGGAGCTTCTGTCTATTAGCACCATGTTGTCTTCACTCAATATACTTATGATTTTGATTTACGCTGATATTTTATTTGCATTTGTACTATCAGTAAATGAAGTCTGTATGTGCATGTGTACATTTATGTATGTATGTGTGTGCTGGGGTATGTATTTAAGTGTGCTTTCTTCATTTTTTTTTTTTTTCTTCATTAGATCTGGGCACAAGAGTTATGGAAAACAAACAGGATATTTTCCATTAAGAAAAATAAAAGCTCTGGCACATTTTATTTAGCATTGAAATTGCTTATTTCTTGAGTATTTTAGATAACTCATGTATCACCTTCCGGTACCATCTTGTTGTTGTCAGGTACCATCAAGCTGATTCTGACTCACAGAGACCCCATGTGGCAGAGTAGAACTGTCCATAGGGATTTCTAGGCCGTAATCTTTATGGAAGCAGATTGCTGGGCCTTTCTCCAGGAGAGTGGCTGGGTGGGTTTGAACCCTCAATCTTTTGCTTAGCAGTTGAGTGCTTACCATTGTGCTACCAGGTAATAAATATTTACATTTTGAGATTTCTTCCATTGTTATTGATCAGTTCAGATATTCTTCTCTTCATGACTAAGTTTTGGTTGGCTTAAATTTTCCTAGAAAATTGTCCATCTCTTTATTGTTGTATAAATTAAAAAAAAACCCTGCTTATTGATATATCTACTTCCTCACTTCTAATATTTTGTTTTTGTGTCTTCTTTAGTATTCACTTGAATATACTTTCCTAATATTTATCTATTTGACTTTTCTTTTCACAAAGATATATTTCTTGGATTTATCAACTGTCTCATTTCTAACTCATGATTTTTCATATGAAAATTTTTTTCTGTCTTTTTGGGGAATATTTTATTTTTATTTTGATAAATAAATCGTGTTGTGCATTTATTTTCATAGTTCATATTTAATTTTGTAGGCATTTAAGGCTTCAGATTTACTGCTGAATAAAACTTTGATTGTATCACAAAATTTTCATTTGACAAGAGTGTAATTTAGGGATATCTTTTAAGTTTCCAAGTGGATGCATTTTGTTGCTTCTGCTCCTTTATATTCATTTGCAAAATTTCTCATTTTGCAATTCATTCATATTTTTATTATGGCTTAATATATAGTGCATTCTTGTAGTATTTCGTGTATATTTGCAAAGATGCAGTATTCTCTGTATCAGTGTAGAGCTTAATACATGCCTATAAGGGAGCACCCAAGCTGAAATTTAGTTCTAAGAGCTTTGGAACCATAATAGATTGAAGCTAGAGAAAAAAGAAGAAAAAGAAGAAAGACTGTCTGGTATCCCTGCTGGGCCAAAAGACCAGAACACACACAGCTGTTGGGAGAGGGGAATGGTGCCATCTGAGGCAGACAGGACATCCTGTGATCCGCCCATCCCTGGGACAGCAGTCAAGCCTAGGTAAGTTAAGCTTTGCCTGCATAGACATGCTAGATCTTGGCTGGGCATGAAGGTGAATCTCAGGGACAGGGCAAGAGTGGGGCAACCAGTGCAGCTAGAAGGACCCTGAGGGCAGACCTGAGCCCGAGGCCTCTGAAAGTGGTGCATCTGTTGGCAAGGAGGATAGTTTATTCTCTCTTTTGAAACCTTCAGTAAATTCTTGCTAAAGGCTTTAGTCTGTGTTTGGCCCTGGGGACTTAAAAGAAAGGTCTCTTTTAGGCTTGTGTAAACTGGGAAGGGAGAGGAGGGTCCTTGGCCAAGGCCAGGCAGGGCTGGTGTGTGGGCAGCTGAGCAGACCCTTCCCAGGACTGGTTACAACAAAGATGGAGGCTTCGCAGCTTGAGGAGGTAGCTAGAACGGATGAATACGAGGGTTCAGTTTTCAATACTAATGAGCCAGCATTGGGGCGTGACAAGCTATAGGGGGTTGTAAGGAATATCAAGGAGGCACTTTGAGGGTGTTATTACTTGCATGGGTAATTACCTAAAGTCACAAATTAAATTTTATTTTAGACTAGACCAATGGGGCTAGATGACATTTATGTTAGAAAAATTTTAAGTGAACATTATTAATTATATTATTTACACCCTTCTTTTCTGACAACATGATCAGTCAAAAGCTGGGAGAAATATTTTCAACTTTTCTGTGATCACTCCATTGGTTCTTAATTCTTTCTTGATTTTCAGAGATTTTGCTCTGTATTATGTGATGCTATAATGTGAGATGAAGATGTGGATTACACCCTTAATCAACCTAAAATATCCCTCTTGACCTGTTTAATGCTTTGTTTTTGCAATTTTCATCCTTATTTTCTTTTTGTGTGCATACATTTTTGCTAAACTTTTAACCTTTATCACTGACCTTGTTTGAGTTGTAGCTCATGTATTTTGTACTTTGATCAAATATGAAGTCTCTTTATTAATGAGGGAGTTAATTAAACTAGATTGATAGTTATTTTATAACTGATACGTGCAGTGGACATTGCTGTTCCCTGCCCAGCATCTATCTGCTCCTATTTTGTCCCGAGCCCAGATATTTCTAGGAATCCATCATCTCTTGCCAGGGATTGGTTCAGGAATGGGCAGATTTGTCAATTCTAGCCAATACACGGAGACAGGAAATGGATCTGTGATTTACCTGGAGAAGATGTCTTTGTTCCTGGGAAAGGGCAGTCTCTTCTCTTCTGCTGGGTCTTATCACGTCTGGGTGCTATACCTGGAGCAGTGTAGCCATGTTGTTGTGCACCCGAGAAAGAAGTCCTCATAATGGTGGTAGAGCAAACAGCTGGGAAGAGCCCAGGCTTTTAAAGACATCCCTGAACTGCTAAACCAACTACTCTGGGGCTGTCCTACATCTGGTATTCCTGATACAAACAATTAAGTATTTCTTTATTGTTTTTTAAGCCAACTTGAGTCAGAGTTTCAGCTACTTGTAGCCAAGAGCACCTAACCAATAAAATGCACCTGTTTTTACTCTTTCTTATCTTTATGTCATGCTTTTAGTTTATTATTTCTCTTTGTTTTTTTTTTTTTTTTTTGGCTTTCTATCATTTGTATATAGATCATGTTTTCTTTTTCTTGCCACTTGTTAAATATGCATATGATTTTTAATTCTATTAAACATTGACTAACTTATATCCTTGACCCTTTTTTTAGAAATATCAAAGCCAATATTAATAATGATAATTATGATACTTTTACTACAGCTAATATTTATTGAGCTCTTATTGTGTGCCATGCACTCTGGTAAGCAGTATGTATATGTTTTCATTTAGTCTTCACTGCAGGAAATGGAGACACAGAAAGTTTAAGTAATTTGCCCAAATGAAGCAGAGGCTGTCGATTATCTACTCTGTGGATGATGAGAAAATGAGTACAGCTTTACTTTATGCCACACTTTAGCTCTCCATTTACTTCCTGTTTTCTGGGGGCAGTTATTAGAAGAATTTCAGAACCAGAATGTTAATAATTAATTATAATTACCTTGTGTATATTCTTTCAATTAAAAAGTGTTTTCATTTTGTTTTGAATCCACATTTCCTACAACCACTTAGCCTCAGTTCTACCTTTAAATGATTTTGATACTCACCACCATTCCTCTTCATTAACAGCTTTGGTTGCTGAAAGTGAAGAGGACTTGAAGCACTTACTGATGAAGATCAAAGACCACAGCCTTCAGTATGGATTACACCTCAACATAAAGGAAATAAAAATCCTCACAAATGAACCAATAAGCAACATCATGATAAATGGGGAAAAGGTTGAAATTGTCCAGGATTTCATTTTACTTGGATTCACAATCAACGCTCATGTGAAACAGCAGACAAGAATCAATGTATTGGACTGGGCAAATATGCTGCAAAAGATCTCTTTAAAGTGTTAAAATGCAAAGATGTCACTTTGAGGACTAAGGTGTGCCTGGCCCAAGCCATGACATTTTCAATCACCTCATATGCATGTGAAAGATGGACAATGAATAAGGAAGACTGAAGAAGAATTGATGCCTTTGAATTATGGTGTTGTTGAAAAAATTGAATATACCATGGACTTTGAGAAGAACAAACAAATCTGTCTTTGAAGAAGTACAGCCAGAATGCTCCTTAGAAGCCAGGATGGCGAGACTTCGTCTCATGTTCTTTGGACATGTTATCAGGAGGGCCAGTCCCTGGAGAAGGACATCATGCTTAGTAAAGTAGAGGGTCAGCAGAAAAGAGAAAGATCCTCAGTGGGATGGATTGACACAGTGGCTACAATAATGGGCTCAAGCATAAAAAAAATTGTGAGGATGGTTCAGGATCTGGCAGTGTTTTGTTCTGTTGTACATAGGGCAGCCATGAGTTGGAACCTCCATCTTTCATTTTAAATTATTTAACATACTTTGTTACTGGATTAACTAATATGTGTTTTTTTGTTGTGTTTAAAATGAGCAATTTTATTCAGAAAATATGCTGTTTTCGTAGCATGATTACTTGGTTGATCATAGAATTAGCAAGGTCATTAATTTCCCTAGAAATTCTCTGTATTTCTCTTATGTATTCTTATATTTAGAAGACGTTTGAGCAAGTTCTTTTATTTTCCCTCTAGCAATCTATCTGTTCATTTCTACCCAGATGCTGCTAGTGTTTTTTTGTTTGTTTTACAATTAGTTTTACTTACATAAGTAATTCCTGAAAACTTTTTCCTTATAAATATTAAGACCTTACAGATAAAATAAAAAATCCTATTTGACCACATTTCTTTAACTTAAGCCCTTTCCCCAGAGGTAAGTACTAGGTAGCATTTTCTGTGAATCCTTCCAGAAATGTTTCTATGAATTTGCATGCATATATTTGTAACTATGGAGAAAGGGTAGTCTGAGGATACACATGAAAGGCATCAGTGGGGACTTTGCATTGGGGTGGGCGGTAAGAGTACAGAGCAACCTGGCACCAAAGCAAAGAGATTCCTATCTACAACAGTGGGTGAGCATCCAGTGTCTGATGGGTTAGACTTTGGACCTCTGACTCAAGACTTATTCCACAGGAAAGGGCGAGGCAATCTTCTCAGTCCTGTGGCCTTTTGTCTTTGTCAGGCTCATCTACCAAATTAGTTCCCATCTCACCTCAGAGGTCATGTGGGGATTCTCTTTATACTCTGACCAATGAGTATTTATTAGTTACCACTGTTTTCTCATGTAGTTTCAGTGGGACTTTGGCAAAAGCTAAAGATTTAGCAAAAGGTCTTCCTTGGGAGAAAACTGGTAGATTTCTTCTACTAATGGGCAGGTTGCCTAGAACCCCAGGAGAGAGTAGTTTAAATAACAAGCTTTTGCCTAGTGTACCTCTAATCTTTTGATTAGGAACGAAGGAGACCTCATCCCATGAAAAGTCAGCTCGTCTGATGAGGGGGTGCTCTGAGCAATGAGCCGCAGAGAGCCAGGGAATGAGCCTGGGCCCTCCCCGCAATAAGCTCTAGAGAATCGACTCACAAACTCTTCCTTGTCAAGTAAATTCTTGTACCTAGATCCTTAGGGATCCCGTAAGATTTGTTCCCCAAGGGAATCAATTTAGTCAAAGTGGGTTTTCCCATTTTAATTACCCCCATAACTTCTGAAGAGCACGTGAAGCTCCAGGTTACTGCAGCTAGCTACTGTGATTCCAGGCCATACCAAAGGAGGTTCTGTCTGACGGCCCCAAGGAGCTCACTGTGGGCAGACAGACAAGCTCAGCAGACTTCTAGACATTTGAAGAAAGAGTAATCTACTACCTCTTTGTGGCATACATTTTGCTGTCATTCATGTTTATAAGAAAGGAAAAACTGAATTGACCAGAGAACTGACTTGTGCATCTACTGGGTATGGCAGCTCTTGGCCTTGTTTTGGGCCATGGATGCCTTCTGGAACCTCTCAGTCTAGTAGTCTTCTCCGTACCTGAGCCCTTCCCCACCCTGCTTTATTTTCCTCAGAGTGCTTCTCACGATCTGAAATGATCTGGCTCATACACTTCTTGCTTGCCATTTCTCCCTGTGGAGTGTAAGCTCAATGAGAGCAGGGGCTTTTCCTACCTTGTCCACTGCATAGCCTAGCCAAGGACATTGCTGGCCCCAGAGAAGGCATTCAGCCAAAATGCATTTAACTTGTTGAATGATCCAATGGATTAAAGTCCTGATGGTGGAAGTTTAGACATTGGAATCTCAGATGGTGAAAGAAAAGGTAAGCCAAGATGACCCTAATGACACGGGGCTTCTGCTCAAGCTAGAAAAACTTCTAGACTATGCATGCTGTCAAGTACTGTGGCTTGTGGCCAAGGGAGCATCTTTTCTTTTTTTACCCATAAAAGATTATATCTGTATGCTCGAACAATATGCCAGAAGATAAGGATACAGATAATTTGGATTCAAATTAAAAGTTGCATGAATACAAAGTGGGTGAGATGATTGTTTGACAACAATTTATGAAAAAATTTGTCTTTAGGATGAATCATTGAAAATTAACAGTGGGAATAGCTGTTAAAAATCGTGCACTATTAATGGAATATTGTTTCTAATAATATAAATAACGAAAACACTCATTGGGGCCATCATTTATTTTTCAATAACTGTATGCCAGACACTGTCATTAAGGCTTTTTATACGTGACTACAACTCCTGACCACCTTATTATTATTCCCATTTTATAGATGGAGAAACATAGTTTGGAGGGTTTAACTCGTGCTAGATCTCAGAGCTAAGCACGGTGGAACCAAGCATATCTGATCGCCAAAGCTATTATTCTTAACTACCGATTACCTTACTTCTCTGTACAGGTCTAAATGTATCTGGGTATTGGACTCAGTTCTAGAAGACACATTTTAAGACTAATGATAACAAACAATGGCTTCGTGGGGAGGCCACTGGCGTGGTAAATTACAGTGTGTGGAGAACATTCAAAAGGAAGGGGATGTTTAACGCAGGGAAGAAATGACTAGGGGGTGTGGGTTAGGGATGAAAGGGTGTCAAATGGGAGAGGGCAGACCTGTCTTGCCTGACTCCGAATGGCAGGACTGGAACAGCAGATGGAAGTTACAGTGAAGCAGATTTCAGCTTGACACAAGAATTAACTTTCTAAAGATTAAAGATGTGGGCTGCAGCTCTTGAACCCACTCCCTGCACCCCACCCACCAGCCAAGCTTGGATGGCCATCTGTCAGAGATATGAGATTTCAGGAAGAAGTGTCTCCCACTTCTAGGAGTCTGGGGTTGTCTAGATGGCTTAAATTATATTTAAAAGAAAGATAAAGACGATTTGAGCTGATTTAAGGTGAATTTTGTCTAGGGGCAGGGGGACTATATTACTCCACGAGTTCCTCTCAGCCTGTAACTCTTCCACTGGGGCCCTAACTAGGACACTTTTGAAGTCAGAAAGGGGGACTTCTATTTGTTTTGAGCCTAAATCTTCTTTAAAAATAACAATGCATGGGAGGTGTTCTTGTATGCAATTCATTTTGAAGGATCTTTCTTATTTATTTTTTGTTCAGTCCCAAGGTAGGTGCTAATTTTTAACTTCTCCAGAGTCCCTGGGTGGTGCAAATGGTTAAATGGTGGACTACTAACAGAAGGTTTGGCTGTTCGAACCCTTCGTCCCCCCAGAGGCTCGAAAGTAAGATCTGATGATTTTAAAAGGCCACAGCCACAAAAACCTCATAGAACAGTTCTACTCTGCATACGTGGGGTCTCCATGAGTCAGAATCGACTTGACGACAACTAACAACAACAACGTCCCCTACACTACCCCTCCTAGATCTCATCCTAGGTCAAGACCATGCACTGTCATGCCTCCTGTGTCCCTTCAACTCCCTCCACCCCTAAGCCCACACAGACACTGTGTTTGTAACTCACTAACACCAAAAAGCAGTGTAGAAAGAAGAGATGCACAGAACTACATTTCTATAAGCCAGTGCGGGTTGAATTTTCTCTAGAGAAAGTTTGTTTTTTTGTGGTTTCTGCTTATTGGTGGGTTCTCATTAGCCTCCTGGTGCACAGAGCATGTACTGAAAACATGATTGTATGTAATTTCAGAAGGCGTTCAAAAGGGAGATAGAACGTTGAGGTAAGATTTGAAGAGCCCGAGTCCCACAAGTTGTCCTTCTACTGGCCTCAAATCTCACGATCAGCTCTGAGATAACTCATTCATCTGAGTTAAGCATTTCCCCAGTTATTCTTCTAAAGAGAATTCACCTGAGAGACAAAATGCCTTAGCTTCTGATGTCATCATTGGGAAGGGAGTCCTCCTTCGGGAGGTAGCAGTTGTTTATTGATTACTTGCTACACGAGAAGCACTATTCTAGACCTCTTACATGTTTATGTTATTTAATATTAACAAGAACACTGTATATTATATGGTATTACTATCTTGGAAACCCTGGTGGTGTAGTGATTAAGTGCTACGGCTGTTAACCAAGAGGTCGGCTTGAATCCGCCAGACGCTCCTTGGATACTCTACAGGGCAGTTCTACTCTGTCCTATAGGGTTGATATGCGACTCAATGGCAGTGGGTTTTTTTTTTTTATTACTATCTTTATTTTATGTATGAGGAAACTGAGGCTTAGAAAGGTTACTTTTCCAAGTCCACACAGCTAGTAAATGGTAGAATGTGGATATGACTTTGCAATCTATATTCTTAATTTTTTAGCATGTAATACTGTTGCTGACAGTCTCTAAATGTAGTAATTATCCAACTCTCAGAGGTTGGAGAGAGCTACAGCATAACTGTGTGTGTGTTGGAGGGGGGTGTGTTTACTGAGAATTACCCATAATCCTAACCCTAAAAAAAAAAAAAAAAATTTAAACCCTAAGTAAATTGTTAATCTAGAATTTATATGAAATGGTTAATGTAATTCTCACTTCTGGCATGGTAAGGGCATCATTAGCATTTTATTATTTCCCTCAAAGTCAACTGAAGGTACATATCAGGAAGTAATCACTTACTGACTAACCTATCTGCATTCTTCCTTCTTTCCTTCCTTTTTCCTTTCCTTTCCTTTCTTTTCTTCCCCTCCCTCCCTCCCTCCCTCCCTCCCTCCCTCCCTCCCTCCCTCCCTCCCTCCCTCCCTCCCTCCCTCCCTCCCTTCCTCCCTTCCTTCCTTCCTTCCTTCCTTCCTTCCTTTTTTTCCTCCTTCCTTCCCTCTCTTCCCTCATAAGTACTTTATTATTTCTGAATATTTGCCCTGTGCCTGGCACTGGGCTATACACAGAAGATACAAAGATGAGTTATGGTCCATGTCTTTAGGGACCTCACAGCCTGGAAAAGCAGATAAAAAATAATTATTATTCAACTCGGCGATGGTTATAAAGGAGCAGCTTTTCTAAACCAGTGTTTCAAGGAACAGTTTTTGGCAGGGTGTTAAGTAAGTGTGCCATGAAAAAAAGTATTTTGAATCAAAATAAGTTTAGGAAATGTTGGATTAAATGAAGTCAAGCAAGTTTTTTTTTTTTAACTGACAATTTTGAGATCCTTTAAAATGCAACGTGGATTGTGAATCTCCAAGAAAGGAATAGGAAACATTTCCCAAACCCTTTTGACCTCAGAGCCCTTCTTTTTTCATGAAACACAATAAGGTGTTTATCTTTCCATTCATGCATTGTTTATATATCCATCCTTCCAACATTCATTTCATCCATCCAATATTTCCCGAGTATTCATGATGTGCCAGACACTGTGCTGCATCCTGGGGATCCAACAGTAAACAAGCCTGTAGAATTTGTATTCTAGTGTGGAAGGCAAACATCAAACAAGCAAAGATCCAGGTAGAAAATAACCGGGATTTTAAAGTGAGATAAAAACAGAGTGATCCATTCAAGGAAGTGGTCAAGAAAGCCCTTTGTGAGCAAAAGACATTTAAAGCAAGTACCTCAAGGAAGAGAATGAGCCAGCTTTGCAAAAAGCAAGAGAAAAAGTGATCCATGAAGAGGAAACAAGTGCCAAGACCCTGGAATGCAGAGGGCAAGCTCCAGGAATTGATCCTGCTCCAGGAGTGTAGGTCTGTTTAAGGCAGAAGCCTGGACCTGATACTTCTTTTTTTCATAAAATTAGAATCTCATCATGATATTGCAGAGTTGGAGGAGAACCTTGCACCATCTATTTCAAATTCCTATTCAAGAGAATCTTGTCTTCTAAGGTATAGCTGCCTGCTCTGTTTGCCTCTATTTGCAGGGTTTCTTCCTTTAGATGAGGGGTTCACTTCAGACCCAAAATGGTGCTGGGAAGAGCTTTGGTTATAACAGTTTTCCCCTTCATATTAAATAAGAGCCAGTGATAATTGAACATATCACTCTATTTTTAAGGAGAAAACTGCTCTCAGAGGTGCAGCCAAACCCCAATGCAAGCAATCATGGCTGGTAACCTTCACTGCCTTCTAGAAATGAGGAACAACAAGCCTGAAGGTGGAAATTGATGAAGAAACTAGTTGGTTATTCGTGAGTCAGTGGCCAATGAGGGGAATGAAGGTAACCCTGATTCTTGCAGCTTGAGTGCCCTGCTCCTAAAGCTTTTATCTTTCAATTCTCCCTGCAAGATTAAGCATCCCCAAACACCACTTTTATGGTCTCTGCCCTGGTTCAAGGAGTTACAATGGATCTTCTTTACTGTCAAATCAACGGAAAACCTCTCTGCTAGACATTCAGTAATATCCATTATTATCAGCAATTTTTTTTTTTTTTTGGCTGACCCTCTGCTTTCTTCTTCCCCCCTTCCCCCAACACATATACATACCACACACAGAGACACTGAATTTGTTTCACTATACAATTAGGTCAAAGGAGTAAAGAAAATAACTCAGTAACTCATGCTTTGGAAACACAGGCTTGGTTTTGATCCTTTCTCAGCCATTTGCTGGCTGCCTGGCTGTATTTTACAGACCTTCAGCTTCGTCATCTTCATGAACGGATAGTAATAATAATACTCGTCACGTAGGGTTGCTGATATCTGATCACAATTGTCACACATCTTCGCCACCAAGGGCTAAGAAGGGTTTCCTCCTCTGGAATGCATTCTTCCATCTTGCTTGCTCTCTGCCTGGGTCTTAGCCCTTTGAAGACAATGGGAGTCTCTCGTATTGTCTGTTCCTCATTTGGACTTCGGCATTCACAGTTGGTCTTAAAATGAAAGACTTTTGTTCCCATTTGTTCCACATCTCTGGCTTTCCTCCATTCCTGGTCTTTGTTTCCAAGTAACCCAGCCTGGTGAGAGGTTTAAGCTCCTGCTTGTTTGGGAGGGAGAGTTGGAAAGTTATTCTCTAACGTCCAACCTTAGTAAGCTGAGACAATTGAAGTCTGGCCCTATCCCTTTGTCCAGTTATCACTGAGCCATGAACTGTCTTTGGTTGGCTGCAGAAGGTACTCCTGAGGTTTCTGATCTTTTTTTCCTCATGGTCTGGTGAGTCTCACAAGTTACTGACATGAGCTGTTTGGCTAGCCACGTCTTATAGACTCCCAACTTGCTGTGACCTAAACTAATTCAAACTGAAGATGGAGGAGTTTTATTCAAAATCAGCATGTTCTGATTCTCACCATTGCCCTCACCTTACCCTTCCATTGTTATTCCCAGAGAAATTCTTACAGATCATGTGTAGACTGTTCTTTCTTTCCACCTTAGATGTCACAAGTCACAAGTTCAAATGTAGGCTGGGATGGTATTGTTTTGCTTGTGGCTGGCAAAGCAGTGGTATAAGAGGTGCTTCTGATGCTCAGGCTTCCTGCCAAGACTGCTGGATGTTCTGGTCAGGTAGATGGCAATCTTCTTATAGCACCACTCCCAGTCTCCAGCAGAGAACCAGGTCAGTGGCCACCACATAGAACAACTAGAGAAAAATGGCCTGGGAGAATGAATTCAATTCTGGGAAAGGCCAAGGGATATTCTTTTCTATGAACTAGAGACTTCAAGTCCCTTGTCCTTTTTTTAAGAAAAGAATTATTTGTACAAGCACAAGTCTGCTCACCTTCCAGAGCTCCCTGGACAGGGAAGCAAGGTTATTGGGTGCTTCTGATGACAGTCTGTCCACAGACATCCAAGAAGGCACTCTGTTCTGTCCAGTGTCTACAATTTTGTAGCATTCTGGGTGGTGGAACTTTTTTAAAGGTGGAGGAAATGAGATCGTATACTTTGAGAAGCTTTATAAATCAGGAAGTCCAAAGGTTGTGGTCTTCTTCCCTCTTAATTTTCAGACATTCTTGTGATATGGTTATTCTGCATTAACTTTCCCTCACCCTTACCTTTCCTGGGCCTGCATATGATGCTGTCTGACCAAGATGGCCCTCTGATGTCTGGTTCCACTATCACGGCCAAACTCTTTGTTAATGAGATCTCTGTTTCCATAGGCTTTCAAGTTGTCCTCTCCTTTTTTATTTCAAAGATCAGCCTTACCTCCTCATTCTGGGAGGGGACTTTTCAAGGCCCTTTATGTTTTCGTTCATCAATTTATTATCAGCATTCACAGACCTAATGGAGCAGCATAATTCATTTCTCAAAGTTTCTGCATTGCTATATATAACAGTAAGAGGTTGAAATGACTGTAACAGAAAACCCAAGTTACTGTGGTTTAATAAATAGCCTTCCTCTTCTCCCCCCATAATACAGAATCCAAGGATTAGAAATTGTTGGCTTTTTTTGTTGTTGTTGCTGTTGGTTTAAGGATAGATGGCTACTACAACTCCAGCCATCATGTCTGTATTCCAGAAGGAAAAAGGAAGTTGAAAGGAGGAAGGGGTGTTTTATGTACCACTCCTAGCAGACTTTCACTAATGGCTCATCGGTTATAACCATCTCAGGATCACCTCTAGTAGCAAGGGAGGCCAGGGGATGTCTTTTGTAATTGAGTGCATTACCTCCCTGAATTAAATTGGGGTAATTTTTGTAGGAAGAAAAGTAATAACACTTGGTAGACAACTACTTTTTTTGCTGTTACCAACAACCCTGTTTAGCCTACCCTTAACTCCCACTTCTCTCGGCTCCACCTCCTGGAACATTTCATGCCATGCATGCATCTTTTCTCCGCTCCTCAACATTACCAGCACCCAGGTCAGGTCTTTAATGGAGTGCAGGTCACCCCAAGGGAATTACAGGACACCTGCTGGTGGTCTCAGGACTGGTGTAAGAAGCATACTGATCAGTTCTGGGTGCCAGAGACCATTTGAAAGGGAAACAATGACTAGATCTCCTTCTGGATGGGATGCTGGAAGACCATTTGGAGCGCTTTAAGCTAATAGGGGTCATCAACTCAATGGTGTTCTGACCCAGCCATCCGCCTGCATGCCCATCCACATCATACCCTTTGTCTTCCCCGGCCAGCTGACCCTGAGCCTCTGCTATCTTAAGTTACATGATTTTCTGCATAGGACCATGATGTAGGTACTCTCCCAGATACAAAGAACAAACGTATATTATGTACTTTATCGATTGATTAAATGGAACTCAGACCAGAGTGCTAGGTTGCAAAACTTCATTTCTTGAAGAAAGAATTTACCGATTAAGGAAAAGCTAGGAGATGCATTCTCTCTTTCTCTGTCTCTCCACCATTCAAGTTTGTAATACTCATGACTTTCTCTCTATTCAACCCCATGATCTATTATGCCTTTTGCTGTATTTAGTGCTGTTGGTGAGATCCTACTGGGAGGGTTAACTAAGTGGGCTGACACATGGATCAACTGAGGCCAAGTCAGAGTGTTCATTTGCCCAATGGACCATTTTACCTGTTACCTACTGGATGGTCATAGGCTCTAGACTTCTTAGTATTGGGTTATCTCAGTTGTTGCTGTTAGGTGCCGTCAAGTCGGTTCCAACTCACAGCCACCCTACATACACAGGACAAAACACTGCCTAGTCCTGCGCCAACCTTACAAGCAATGTCATGCTTGAATAAGCAATGTCATGCTTGTTGCAGCCACTGTGTCAATCCATCTAACTGAGGGTCTTCCTCTTTTCTGCTGACCCTGTACTTTACCAAGCATGACGTCCTTCTCCAGGGACTGATCCCTCCTGACAACACGTCCAAAGTATATAAGATCCAGTCTTGCCATTCTTGCTTCCAAGGGGCATTCTCGTTGTACTTCTTCTGAGACAGATTTGTTCATTCTTTTGGCAGTCCATGGTATATTCAATATTCTTCACCAGCACCACAATTCAAATGTGTCAATTCTTCAGCCTTCCTTATTCATTGTCCAGCTTTCACATGCATATGATATGATCGAAAATACTCACATGTGTCTGTCAGCCCCCACTTGTGTGTCAGTTTGTCATACTGTGGGGGCTTACATGTTGCTGTGATGCTGGAAGCTATGCCACCAGTATTCAGATGCTAGCAGGGTCACCCATGGGGGAAGTCTTAGCTGAGCTTCCAGACTAAGACAGAGTAGGAAGAAGGACCCAGCGGTCTACTTCTGAAAAGAATTAGCCAGTGAAAACCTTATGAATAGCAGCAAAACGGTTATCTCAGTAGAGAAACCCATTCTCATTTCAGCTAAAAAAGAACTCCAACATGTGCCGTAGAGGTGGGCCAGGAAAATAATTTTAAATCATTTGTATATGTCTTTCTAAGTGGTCTGAATGAGGACCCCCAGGACTAGAAGACTGTGCTACATCATCCTGGAGGCCCATTTTCCCTTTCTCTATTACATAAACACAGTCTGATCCCCTGCACTTGCAATTACAGCCACAGAACAACCCTTTAACTCCAGACACAAAGGAACCCTTAGTCTGTTCACTCTCTGAATCCCTAACCCGATGATTCTCACCAAGGCCTAAACCTTGGCCTCAGAGTTTTTGGATCACTTGGGCTTACCTGGGCACAGCCATTGACACTTTATATCCATCTTTCCCCAGGTAATTCTAACGTGCAATTCAGATGTGAAAACACCTCTCAACCCTAGCTAGAAACTGAACTATAGGTTCCCTTAACCCCAGCCACAAATTAACTCCCTTAAACCCAGTCACTGCTGACTCTGACCTCAACTACACACAAAAACTCCAAACCAAACCAGTTGCCGCGGATTTGGTTCCAAATCATGGCGACTCCGTGTGTGTCAGAGTAGAACTGGATTATTCTAAGAGAAATACAGACATCACTGTACATATTTTGGTTTGTATCTCTAAAATGTAAGGGCTCTTTTGAAAAAAGATAAACCAGTTGTAAATATGATACAATTATCACATCAAAAACTTTACAAAAATTCCTTACCCACAAATATCTACTAAGTGTTCACATTTCTCCAGTTGATTTATGTATATAAAATGGTTAAGCACTCTATTGCTAGCTGAAATGGTTGGCCGTTCAAACCTACCCAGAGGTGCTCCTACCTCTTGGAAGACAGGTCTGGCAATCTGCTTCCGAGAAGCACAGTCTTGAAAACTCTATGGAGTAGTCTACTCTGCACACACGGGATTGCCATGAGTTGGAATCAACTCTTCAGTAACTAACTAACAGCAGCACAACAATACACACACACACATTTTTTTTTTCCAGTTTGATCCAAGTAACTTCCATACTTTGCTATTGGTTGATATGTCTCTTTGACTCTTTAAATCTATAGGTTTCCCATTTATCACTATTGTTATTACATTTTTCTTTGTTGTTGCTAGTGAAGGAACTATTACCTGCCAACTATAATCCCTAAACATCAGGTGATGCTGACTGTTAGTCCTGGTCACTGATGTACCAGCATAAATTGTCCCACAGAAGAAAAGTTCTGATTACAAGTGGAGCCAGCCAGGGAGTGGTGGGGAGAATCCCTCAGCACAGCCATTGACAGTATCACCAGGTAAAATTTCTGCCCTCCAACTAGTGGGGAACATGCTGTTCTGATACCAAAGGATGATCAGGTCTTGTCTTTGCCGTGATCCTTCTGCCCTCTCACTTCTGTCTCCTGACCCAGGGTCATGGCACCAAAGATGAAATCAATTGATCTGTGTATGCATATTAAAAACCTAAAATATCATGCACAGGACAGGCTCCTGGTGTCCCTGCCCACCCTTGATCTGGTTAAGGTGATAAGATTCACACAAAACAAGATTCACAATCCAGAACCACAGTGAGTAAGATGGGCCATTAATACCGGCCCTGTCATCCCTTGTAGGAGCTGAGAGAAAAGGAAATCGAGGCTTTGCCTGGAGGGTTGGAGGAGCATGCAGATAGCTTCCCATGCTGGAGAGGAAGAACCCTAATCTCCAAATGGCCAGGCTTTGTGGTGAGGATTTGATTGTTTCTAAGAGCAGCTAGCTCAATCCTGAGTGTTGGGATTTTGGAAGCATTTGACATCATTAGTGTTGAGTGAGGAAGCACAAAACAGCATCTTCAGCAAGTCTGTATTGCCTTCAGAGGAATGATGCTCACACTTCTTGGCCAGTATTCAAGTCTCTGCCCACCACACTGCAGCCTATTCAGACAGCCATATCTCCCTCTCTTCTACTGGAGTCTTCTCCATTCAGACTAAGCCCCTAGCTGCCCCCTCAATGAACCATGTGCTTCCCTCTTCTTTGCATCTGCTCATATTGTTTGCTGCTCCTGGAATGTCCTTCCCACAGCCCTACTGTGCATATGCTATCCGGAACACAGGATGACAACTCTTAGGCTAAACAGGAACTGTGAAGGAGCAGCAGATCCTACTTACATGAAACATTTAGAATAGGCAAATGTATAGAGACCAAAGTTTATTAGTGGCTGTGAGGGGTGGGAGGGAAGGAAAAGAAGGAGTCATTGCTTCGGGGGCGCTGAGCTTCCATTAAGGATGATGAAAAACTTTGGAAACAGATAAAAGTGATGGTTATACAACATGGTGAACATCATTAATGTCACTGAATTGTACACGTAAAAAATATTGAAATGGCTAATGCTTTGTTACATATATACTTCCAAAAATACCTACTGCTGTGAGAAGATTCTGACTCACAGTAACCCTCTAGAACAGGGTAGAACTGCCCCATAGAATTTCCACGGTTGTAAATCTTTACGGAAGTAGACTGCCACATTTTTCTCCCATGGAGCCCCTGGTGGGTTTGAACTGCTGACTTTTTGGATAGCAGCTGCTGAGCACTTTAACCCCTGTGCTACCAGGGACTGCTCATATATACATTTACCACTATTAAAAAAAAAAAAAGTACAAGACCAGCAGGAGGTGGGTCAAATTGAATGGAAGGAAAAAGAAAGACTTGATCAGAATGATTTAGAGCTTGGGGTCACAAGGTTCCAGAAAGCCTAGACAGCTGGAAGTGAGGAGCATGAGCTGGGAGGGACCTCTCTCCAACCCGGCACCCTCACTACAGCTCCACTCATCTGAAAGGAAAGCATGATGAAACATGTTGAGCAAAATTATAGTGCTCATTTCTTAACATAGCTTTCAGATTTAATCGTAGGAAGTGTTTGTTTTGGTTTGAATTTCTGTGATTTTTAGAAACCATTTTCTCTCCTTAACTAGGTCATTTGAATTATCTGGTGATAGTTCAAATTTGTAGATAATTTGCTTTTACTCACATTCCTGAGAACTAATTACCTGTACATATAAAATGATGAAATCTCATTATATTTTCTTTTAAAAATCTGACATGCATTTAATTGCATTAGTCAATTATTACTGTACATGCTGAGGATTTGCTATTGACCATCTCGTGCTGGAATATTTACTGCACAGATGTGTTACTTTAATTAAACAAATGTGATTATACACATATCAATTTTTATTTGGTTTCAAAGCCCAGAATCTAAAAGTGACGCAGTTGGCAGAGGTGTGCTGTGCAGTTCTGGTTCCCAGGAATGGAGTGAAAGGCAAGTGACAGGGAATGCTGAGTACCTGAAACTCTGCTTGGGAAACTCAGCCACAGGTGAGTTTTTGTCACTGTGTAAGTACCACTGAGTGTACCCATGAAGAGAATAAACAAACCAGCTTTGAACCTTCCTAACACATCTTCAGCTTTGCTCTCTCATGTACAGATGAGGGACTGTGCGCGGAGAACCTACACGAAAACCCATCTAAAAGTCAATCTGTTTCAGAGTGGGAATGGCTTGGGATTGGTGCTTCATTAAAGAAGCCAGCTGATATTTGTTTTTAAAATTAGGGGTGAAGTGGGACAACATTAGAACATTGACCTTGGTCTCTTGGAATCCATCTTGCCATATCCTATAGCACACACTCAAGCTCTGAGGGTAACATCAAGAAGGATACCATCTCCCAGTGCCTAGTCCCAATCAAGTGGTTTTGACTAATAATACAAAGACTTTGATAGAAAATATGAATGAGATTTTCTAACCGGAGAAATGTAAAACTCTCTACAACTCCTGGTATAATGACTGGTGCTTATCAGGTATTTAGTAAATAGTCTTGGGTACTAATAAAGGCATTTAAGTCAACCCATTAGTCAACAAATACCAAGTGGTGTATGAGCTGGTCGCTGGTTGATACAAACAGGAAAGCAGGAGCTTTGGCCGTAAAGAGGGTAGACTAGATTTTTCCTTGACTTTTCACATAAACGATCACTGTGTTGGCTCTCAAGGGCTTCCTGGGCTGCATGAACATGGCACCCAAAGAACCAATACAATTGGTCAACTCAATAAAAAATTCTGCTTAAACGGTGTATCTCCACTGCAAGTAACTTGCCCAAGGTCTTTCAGCTATTCAGTGGCAGAGTTGGGAACCAACCCCAGATCTTTGTACTTCATGTTAAATGCTCCTTACATTTACCTTGCATTTACGAAGACAAATATGAGAAGGGCAATGATTAACCCAACCTAGCCGTTTAGGTCCTTCAAGTCAGAGGAAGGAAATGTTGGAATATACCCCCTGTATTAGTTTCTTAAGACTGCTGTAACAAAGTGCCATAAATTAGGTGGCTTTTAAAAAGGGTAATTTATTGTTTCACCATTTTGGAGGCTCTTAGTCCAAGTGTAGGGTGTTAGCAAGGCCATGTTCTCTCTGGAGGCTCTAGGAGAAGATCCTTTCTTGTCTCTCTCCGTTTCTGGCAGCCCCTTTCTTTAGCTTGCAGCCACAGCATAACTCCTTCATCATATGACAGCTTCCCTCTTGTCTTTCTCACTTTGTCTCACCTTATCTTTTACAAGGACACTACTCAGATCAGATTAGGACCCAACCTACTCTGGTATGACCTCATGTTAACTGATAACATCTTCAAAGACTCTTTTTCCAAACAAGATCACTTCACAGGTAACAAGGATTAGGACTTCAACATAAAATTTTTGGGGACACGACTCGATCTAAAATACTCACTTTTCTGGTAGCTCTTAGATTATCTACACAAGAGACCATCTTTTTTTTTTTTTTCGCCCTGTGGATTAGATCTGAATTTCCAAACCATGCGGCTTGATGAGGGCTGGGGCAGTTTTCTCCACACTCCAAGTCCCCTCTCCTCCATCGCAGGTTATCATACAAATGTTTTCTGTGCGTTCCATGAAGTAAGCAAGTTTGGGAAGAACTGGTCTAACTAGATTAGCCAATTCATAAAACATATCTTCAGTTTCGTTAATGACCTTAAACTTGTTGCCATCAAGTCGATTCTGACTCATAGGGACGCTGATCTTAGCATACTATATTATTTGAGCCTCAGTTTCCTCATTACAGAGCCAAAAGTTCAGCAGTTCAAATCCACCAGCCACTCCTTGGAAACCGTATGGGGCAGCTCTAACCTGATCTTTTTGGTTTTTTCCTTATCAGCAAAATATATATAATTCTTAAATTGTAGTTTCGCTATAAGGGTTAGTTGACACAATCCAGTGTGTGTCTGAAATACCAGAGATGCTCCGTAATAGTGAGTTGAACGTATCACTAATTTTTTGGTTTCATTTGTTAAAGTAGATGGTAAAACTTTTGGCTTTCACTACTTACAGCTTGCTAGGTTGAGTCAGGAGATGACTTAGCTGTTTGAGTTTTGAGCTTGCGCTGTAATTCATGCCTTATCTCAAGCTCTATTTGGTCCACCAGCAGAGGTTCTGGTCTCACATGGTCACTACTTAGGCTAGCAAGACCAGGATTAGTCTCTGTTGTCCCCGCCTTCTAAAGGGAACCCAGGGATCCCCACCCCACCTAGCTCCCTGTGTCTTACTGGCTGCTGATCTCATGTTTTCGCCAGGGCCAATTAAAATTAAGACCAGATTTGTAGGGAGAAACATGGGCGCACACACAGCCAAAGCCTGGAATCGCTTACCCGAAAATGACTTCCCTCCTTCTTCTGCTCCAGTTCCTCAGCCTTACCAAGAGCGGGGGCGGGATGGTGAGAAGAAATGGGGTTTGCATGGTGTGTGCTGATTCAAGGCAATTTTGGACCAGCGCAAGCAGGCAATAACTGTGCACCTTGCCTGGTTCGGCACTTGAGTGGGGCCTCTCAGCCCCGGGTAGCCGAGTAGAGCTGAGCTTGGAGGAGCCTAGCAGCCTCAGCCTCTCCTCCCTAGGGGCAGGTCACTGTGGGTTTAACCCAGCACTGCGGGGCAAGGGCTGGGCTGCTGGCCCACTGTACCTCATTATGTATTCCTTCATTGTTTCCTATGCAAATTAAGTTAATGAGAATTAGGAACATAATGGAGCCCATTCACCGTTCTAGTCGCTGGAAAATGGGTTTGACTACCAATTTTCCATTACAGCTGTTTTGTAATTACCGTGGAATACTCTGAATTCTAATGGAGACGCTGAGCTGCCTGACAGCCTTTCCGCTACTTTTTTTTTTAAGGAAGTTTAAAAAAAAAAAAAGGAAACTCCAACCCTGTAACATAAAAGCTCTCCTATCATTTTTTTTTTTTTTTTTATCAGTGTGTCCAGGGTTTGGCTTCTGCTGTGTAGAACCCCACAACTGTGGAAAGAATTTGTTTCAATTGGACCATCTTCCCGACCTTTGCTTGGGCTAGGTTAGTTACCAGGCAAAATAGAGTCATTCCTTGCTTTGGAAGAGAAGCAGAGTTTGGGATCATGTGCAGACAGGAGCTGCCCTCTGATGTGGGACCGGAGAAGCCCAGGGGTAGAGTGTGCTGTACCCTGCCTGAGCTGGTCTCCCACCTACCCTTGTACACCCAGGACCCCAACGGTAAACATTCCCTCACTCACCTGGTGCTAAATTCTGAGCCCTTATGATGGTAGCAGTATTCTTTGACATAAGGATTCCCTATTTTTCACCATCAAAGACCCTAAGAAAAAGGTGATGTTAAGACGTTAAGAGTTCAAATAGCTCACAATTTGCCAATAGTTCAAAATGACTGGAGCACAGGATGCAAAGGGGTGAGGGTGGGGCAGGTGACAGTGAGCACTGAGGAGAGAGAATAAGGATGCTGTCGTGTCACTAAAAAAGCTAATGTTTTGTTCTTCCAGCTTCTGAAGCAGGGGAAAGACATGAGGAGACTTACAGTTTAGGAAGACATGGCAGTGTGGAGAAAGGATATGGACATGGGTATCTTGGGATGAGGATGTTTGGTTGTAGGACACTTAAAAGTCAGGTAAGGAGCTGTGGCAACTCTACACTGCCCACGATCAATGAGGGAACATGAAGGCTTGAACTAAAGAGAGGACAGTGAGTATGGAGAGGAGTGGGTGGATTCTAAAGATGCTAAAACGGTAGTATCAACAGGTTTGATGATTAACTGGACAGGTATACATTGCAGGACAGTAGCAGAGTTCAAGCATTCCTCCTTGGATTATTGGTGGTATAATTCACCAAGATAATAGCAATAATAAGAGTTAAAATTTATGGAGAGCCTAATATGTGCCAGGTACTGTTCTAAGTGCTTAGCATGTAGAGCTAATTATGTTTAAAATAGCTAATGAGGAGGTTGTTGTTATTTACCATGGAGTTGGCTCTTACTCATGGCAACCTTATGTATAACAGAATGAAATGTTGCCTGGTTTTGTGCCATCATCACAATTATTGGTATGTTTGCATCTTCTAGCACTATATTGAATAATATTCTGGGATCCACAGGGTTTGCACTAGCTGATTTTTGGAAGTAGATTACCAGACCATTTTTTCTAGTCTGTCATAGTCTGGAAGCTCTGCTGAAGCCTGTCTACCATGGGCCACTGTCTTAGTTTTCTAGTGCTGCTGTAACAGAAATACCATGAGTGTGTGGCTTTAACAAATAGAAATTTATGTTCTTATAGTTTAGGAGGCTAGAAGTCCGAATCCAGAGTGCCGGCTCTAGGAGCATGCTTTTGTTACCGGAAAAAGGTTCTTGCCTCTCTCTGGTCAAGGATGAGCAGGTAAGGCAAGCAGAATTTTCCACACAAGCAAAGCTTTATTGAAGAGGCTTGTAAGTGGAGAAGAGGAGGGCCTAAACGCATACACCTGTCTCACAGAACAAAAGACGGGCCTGGGTTTTTAAAAGTTCTTGGGGGGAAAACGTTTCATGTTTATTCACAGGCATAGGTAGGGATATGTTAACTACAGTGCGCACACAGCAGCTTTCCAAGATGGCTCCTGTCCTGGAGGCCTCTGGGATTTGTAGCAGGACTTATCATGGGGTGTCACGCCTGCGCCGTCTCCCGCTCCCCGGGTTCAGTTCCCTGGCTGCTGCTGCAGGTCCTCACTGTCCCTGGTGGAAGGTTACACAGCGGTCACAGGTGGATGTTCTGCACATGTCCCTGGGGCTGGTTTTCTCCAGGTACTTCTGAAAGAAAACTTTAAAGAAGTTTGCGGGCTATTTTCTGATACCTTGCCCCATTGTTCTGGGGAATGGCTTTGCTTCTGTGCCCTGGCCCATTTCTTGTTACTTTGTAGATGCGGGGGGTAGGTGGGACGGGGGGGGGGTTCCTGTTCCCTGTCTTACTTTCTCTATCACTTCTGATCTTGGTGACGAAGGTTACCTTGCAGAAGCTGGGGTCCTCTGTCATGGAGCTAACCACACTTGCTTGGTCCAGGAGTCAGAGGAGCTGAAGAAGGATCCAGGGGAAGGTGGAGAAATTGCTCATCCAGCTGCTACTTCATGCCATTAAGGTGACTCAGCAGATATATTAGCAAAAATATATCTAAACTACAAAATGGTTGCTGCTCCCTTTTTGCCCCTGCCTCCCCTAATCTCCCAAGAATCTCCTTTGTGGCCCACCCTAACCAGAAACATACAAGAGAGGAAATGATGGGAAATGTTGTTCAACTGAGCCAAGTCGACACATGACAAAGGTATCATGCCTATGCTCCAGTTATGCCCACTGCAGTTTCCTGAACACCCTTTGCATAGCCACACTCTTTTCCTGCAATGCCTTCCCTTATGTCCCCATCTGTGCCCCGACCTGTGCTTTAGCTCTAACGACACCTTCTCAGTGAACAGTTTCAATATGTCCCTACAATATATGTCACTTTCATTACAGTGCTAGTGACAATGTATGAATTCTATTTATTTAGGTGTCTGTCTTCTCGACTGGACTCTAACCTCCTGAAGGGCAGGAGAAATGCCATACTTTCCTTATATCCCCCAAAGTTAATGTCTGGCACGTAGTAGGTGTTTCATAAGTATCAAATGAATGAAAGAAGTCACAATGTCTCAGATCCTCAGTATGGTGGGAAAAATAGTGTTTCATTTTACAAAGCCATCGTGAAGATGAACTGTGCTGATATATGTGTGAGTGCCTTGTTTCCAGTAGGTTCTTAATGGAAGCTCTAGAATCCTCTGCTCGAATCTACCCTCTTGTATGGCAGATGGCCACTGAGGGTTCCTCTGCCTTCGACATCCTGTCAAAGCCTTCATTCTGGAACTACCCAGATTATGTGATACACTAAAATTTTTAAGGGTACTTACTATATGCTTGCAAAAGTCAGGAAAAAGATGCATTGCTGTAATTCTCTCTTTGAGAGAACACACTTATGATCCTTGCACATAAGGATTTCCCAGTTAGCTGGAGATAAAGTGTTCTGGACTTTGGGGAAACCATGGACATGGGGTATGTTGTCTATGGCCCTGAAGTGTTAGTTTGCCACTTGACCTAGATCACACCCAGGATAGTGCTCAGATCAGGCTCAGATCCAGATGAACAAGGTGTTGTCTTTCAATTTGTTTATCCGACATACATTTATTGAGGACCTACAATTTTACTGGTTGTGCATTAAGTGCTAGGATACAGAGGAGTTAACACATGTAAAATGCTTAGAATGGTGCTTGGTACCTGTAAACCCAATACATATTTGCTATTATTATTATTATTAAGTGAGGAATTCCTGGGTGGTACAAGTGGATAAGCACTCACCTAATAGCTGAAAGTTTGGCAGTTCAAAGTCACTCAGAGGCACCTTGGAAGACAGGCCTGGCAATCTTCTTCCATAAGGTAACAGCCTTGAAAACCCTATGGGGCACTTCTATTCTGCACATGTGGGGTCTCTGTGAGTTAGAATTAACTTGATGGCATGTAACAACAATTATTAAGTGATACATTGGTTGTCGTTTGTGCTTTATCTTCACAGATATGCAGTTGTTATCTGTTCTCCCTCTCTATTTGGTTGGTTTCTGTGATGTGCCATCCAGACTGATCATCCATCTAATGCTTGACTAATTGCTATATAATTTATTGAGCACTTACGTGCCAGGAACTGTGCTACATGCTGTGATTTTCTAAGAGTTAGGGTTAGATAGAGCTGTGTATAGCAGAAAAACACATCTGAGGTTGATCTGTCATGTAAAAGATGTCTGGAGGTATCAGCCAGGGCTAGTATGGTTGTTCTACAATGTCATCAGAAACCCACGACTTCTAACTTTTTACTTCACTAGCTGTAAGGGAGGCAGGGAATTGTAGTATTTAAGCTGAGGGCATCTCTACCCTGAATAAAAATAGGGTTCTACTCCCAGGAAAAAGAGGAGAGTGGATAATGAGTGGTGTCACAGCCTCTTCGACCCAAGTACCTATTCCGTCAGAAGCCAAAAGATGCCCTCCCTCCTGGATCCCCAGGTTCTTATGAAGCCTGACTAAAGTAACAGACATCACTAGGTATTGTGAAGGTAAAATCCTACCTCAAACATGACTTAGAAGAGGGGCGGGGGAGGTCTCTCTCAGACCAGTTACTGGGAGTCTGGCAAGATGGCATAATGGTAATCCAGGAATGAATTTTGAAGGCTGATCCATAGTGTCTAGAGAAAAAGTATTTCTGTTTCCCTCAGCTCCAGTCATCGAGGGAGAAAAACTCAACTGTGTCAAAAGAGAGACAGACGTCAGTTTGAAAAGGAAGAAAGCAGAGGGCCAGTAGCCACCTCTCTCCAGGATCTAATTCACACTCAGGGAACATTTGATCCTCTGGGCTCTGAGGGAAGTTTAATTGAAATGCAAAAACCAAAGGTCAAAACCATGTAAAATTTAAAGGCCATTTTTACTATTTGACAAGGAACAAATTGTAACTTTATATTGCTTTTAGATGCAATTTTGTTCAGTGAAATTAGATTATACTCAACTAAAGCACCTTCTTTAGAGCTTTTAGATTAAATATTAGAACTTATTAGAAGGACCTTGATTTCGTCAGTAAATACCAAGGAAAATATTTGGTGGGAAATGCAGCTGCCTGATTTGCATTAATACAAAAGAGAACTGTTAAGCTTAGTTGATTAGCATATTCATATGTACTGTAGTCACCATGTATTTAAAATAGATTCTACTAGATTCTGATTACAAGCTCCGTGTACATATAACGCTGTGAACCAGGGCCTTGACTATATATTGTGCCACTTACTGAGGGGGAGTAGGGCCAGGGCATTGGCTTCGGGATTGTTTCCATAGCCTGGTACCACGCAGGGCCAGCCTGTCCTGAAAGCTTGAGGAATTAGATAAACCGAGAGCCAGTAACCCAGGATAGAGTCTACGTTGCCGGGGAGCAAGATGTCAGAAAAAATATGTATGTGTTTTCATTCGTTTATTCGTTTGTTTCCTCACTGGCTCTAGTAAAACCAGTGGCTATGGCTATGATTCCAATTCACGATGACCACATGTGTGTCAGAGTAGAACTGCACTCTATGGGGTTTTCAATGGCTGATTTTTTGATTGCCAGGCCTTTCTTCTGAAGTGCCTCTGGGTGGACTTGAACCTCTAATCTTTCAGTTAGCAGTGAAGCATGTTAACTCTTTGCATCACCCAGGGAGTCCCTCACTGACTCAACACCTGTTTATTAAATGCCCAGCATATTCCAGGCACTGGGGCTGGAGTTGGGGTGACTGCTGAGAACAAAGTCCCCTTTGAGAATGGGGGTCATTTCCTTAAGGAGCTCCAGGAAATGAATCTTGGATTACCACACCTGGGGCTGATCATCTAAATTTCCACCTGATTCCATGAGCTGGTCCTTTCATTGCTAGCAGAGGAGCTTCTATGCGGAAGATGCTTCTCAATATGGGAGTTGTGGGGAGCAGGCAGTGATAGGGGCAGGTGGAGCTGCAGGTCTGTTCCCGCTCCCACACAGCTTACAGATAACTCCCAAGCTGCCAACTCTAACATGGAGTAGCATTACAAAGTGCCCTAAGAGAAAAAAAGGGCAGAGAGAACAAAAGTATGGGTCCTGGGAGGCTCCTGAGGGGACCATTTGAACCTGGGCCTTTAAGAATGAACTAGATTCTGGAGATTGCTCAGTATAAATGAGGGAAGAGCAAGAGCACATGCATGGAGAGGGCACATGGAGTCCAGGTGTCTGCAGTGCCTGCGTTTAGAAGGATGGACTGAAAATAATTGCGATTCAAGGACAGAACTGTCTCTTTGTGTATGGGAGACCTGTGTCTACTTCTCAGTCAATTCACCTTATGCACAGTCACCACCTGTCTGTCGATGGAGGCTTGTGTGTTGCTATGATGCTGAACAGGTTTCAGCAGAGCTTCCAGACTAAGATGGACTAAAAAGAAAGGCCTGGTGATCTACTTCTGAAAATCAGGCCGTGAAAACCCTATGGATCACAATGGCTTGATCCACAACAGATTATGGGGATGACACAAGACCAGGCATTGTTTTTCAGTTGTGCATGGGGTCAACTATGAGTCAGGGGCCAACTCTAAGGCAGTTAACAACAACAACAACAACATCATCATCAAGAACAAAAACAATGACAACCATCTCCAGAGTGGCCTGTTTTTCCATCCTGCTGGCTCTCAAACACCAGTGTCTATATCAGTTACTTGGGAATAGGTTTGTTCCCCTCATAAACATTTCGTGTAAACTCATTTTTCCTTTTTCAAATAAATTAACAATCTCTCTTTGACTTACAATGTAGTTCTGTGATTTAACTCTATTTCTGATAGATCTTTTAGGATCTCTGTCCTTTTAACCCCTCGCGCCATACCCAATAGCATAGTAAATGATCTATAAACACCTAAATATACCCACTAATTCAATTTAAAAAATGGTATTTATGTGAACTCTGTTAAGGTGAAAATTTATGGAATGATTAACCTCCCTACTCCCCAACCTTGGATTTCCACTGGGTTTCTGAGAACAGGGAACCAGGGCGGGCCTCCAGTAAAGCTATGATGAAATTTGGGGTGGCCCAGATTTGGGACGTTTTGCCTCCAAGAAGGGAACTTGGTATTTCATGCTCCCTCCAGTGCATCTCTTCTGTATTCCCAGTTTCTAAGGCCACAACTTCAAGTGAACATAGTTGTTTGGTGAGTGATTAATGTATGCAAACAGACTAATGCATATAGCTTACAAACAGGGCTTCTAACCAGTTCTTTCTGGTTCAGTCACAGCTGAGGAAGCAACACTGGAACAGTGTTGAGAATTTACTTGAACCTGAATTGCAACTGGAATGGGAAAAACTATGGGTCAAAGCCCTGCTGGAAATTTAATCTCCCTCTTAGAAAACAAGGGCAGCATACGCATTGCATAGCAACCAAATCTCTTGCCCGTGGAATTTTGGGAAGAGAGGGAAACAGCAGTGCCCTGCTCAAAGATGGTGGCTGATGACACCACTTTGAATGTGCATTGCTCTCCACAGTCCTGGCAATGATCCAATATCATGCATCAGGTTCCTGAAAGAACTCACTATACCTCTTCTGAGTCTCCCATTCCAGAACTTAGACCTTAATTTTTCTTGTTCTGGTTACCTTTGCAGATCACCCAAATTGTAAAAATTCAAGTTTGTTCCAGTTTTGATTAGCTGGCCATGGCTAAACTGGTTCGAACTGGTTTGAAGCACTTCTTACAAATAAGGTTGTTGCTGTTGAATTGGCTCCAAGTCATGGCAACCTTATACATAACAAATGAAACATTGCCCACTCCTGCACCATCTTTATGATTGTTGGTGTGTTTGAATCGATGTTGTGGTTATTGTGTCAATCCATCTCATTGAGGATTTCCTTCATTTTTGCTGACCCTCTCTACCTTACCACCTCCAGTCAGTTTGTCGTACTGTGGGGGCTTGTGTGTTGCTGCGATGCTGGAAGCTGTGCCATCAATATTCAAATACTAGCAAGGTCACCCATGGTGGACAGGTTTCAGCTGAACTTCCAGACTAAGACAGTCTAGGGAGAAGGACTGGCAGTCTACTTCTGAAAACAATTAGCCAGTGAAAACATTTTGAATAGCAGCGGAACACTGTCTGATAGTGCTGGAAGAGGAGCCTCTCAGGTTGGAAGGCACTCAAAAGACAACTGGGGGAGAGTTGCCTCCTCAAAGTAGAGTCGACCTTAATGACATGGATGAAGTCAAACTATTGGGACCTTCATTTGCTGGTATGAGAAGAAATAGCTGCAAAGCATCCAGTAATAATCAGAACGTGGAATGTATGAAGTATGAATGCAGGAAAACAGGAAATTGTCAAAAATGAAATGGAACCTATAAAGATTGATATCTTAGGCAACAGTGAGCTGAAATGGACTGGTATTGGCCATTTTGAAACAGACAATCATATGGTCTACTATGCTGAGAATGACAAACTGAAGAGGAATGGCATCCTATTCATTGTCAAAAAGAACATCTCAAGATCTACCCTGAAGTATAATGCTGTCAGTGGCAGGATAATATCCATACACCTACAAGGAAGACCAGTTAATTCAAATTTAAGAACCAACCACTAATTCCAAAGATGAAGAAACTGAAGATTTTTACCAACTTCTGAAGTCTGAAATTGATCAAATATGCAATCAGGATTCATTGATAATTACTGGCAATTGTAATGCGAGAGTTGGAAACAAAGAAGGAGGACTGGTAGTTGGAAAATACAGCCTTGGTGATAGAAATGACACCAGAGATTGCGTGATAGAATTTTGCAAGACCAACAACTTCTTCATTGCAAATACCTTTTTTCACCAACATAAACGGCAACTATACACATGGACATCATCAGATGAAATACCCAAAGATGAAATACACAGGAATCAAATTGACTACATCTGTGGAAAGAGACAGTGGAAAAGCTCAATATCATCAGTCAGAACAAGGCCAGGGCTGACTGCAGAAAAGACCATTAGTTGCTTATATGCAAGTTCAAGTCGAAGGTGAAGAAAATTAGAACAAGTCCACAAGAGCCAAAGTATGACCTTGAGTACATCCCACCTGAATTTAGAGACCATCTCAAGAATAGATTTGATGCATTGAACACTAATGACCGAAGACCAGATAAGTTGTGGAGTGACATCAAGGACATCATACGTGAAGAAAGCAAGAGGTCATTACAAAGACAGAAAAGATAGAAATTGATGTCAGAAGAGACTCTGAAACTTGCTCTTGAATGTTGAGTAGCTAAAGCAAGAGGAAGAAATGATGAACTAAAAGAGCTGAACAGAAGATTTCGAAGGGCAGCTCTAGAAGACAAAGCATTATAATGAAATACGCAAAGACCTAGAGTTAGAAAATCAAAAGGGAAGAACACGCTCAGCATTTCTCAAGCTGAAAGAATTGAAGAATACATTCAAGCCTCAAGTTTTGCAATATTGAAGGAGTCTACAGGGAAAATACCAAATAATGCAGGAAACATCAAAAGAAGTTGGAAGGAATACACAGAGTCACTGTACCAAAAAGAATTGGCTGACATTCAATCATTTCAGGAGGTAACATATAATCAAGAACCGATAATATGAAGGAAGAGGTCCAAGCTGCACTGAAGGCATTAGCAAAAAACAGGGCTCCAGGAATTGACGCGGTAACAATTGAGATGTTTCAGCAAACTGACACAGTGCTGGAAGCACTCATTCATCTAGGCCAAGAATTTGGAAGACAGCTACCTGGCCAACTGACTGGAAGAGGTTCATATTTGTACCTATTCCAAAGAAAGATGGTTCAACAGAACGCGAAAATTATCCAACAATATCATTAACATCACACACAAATAAAATTTTGCTGAAAATCATTCAAAAGTGGTTGCAGCAGTACATTGGCAGGGTACTGCCAGAAATTCAAGCTGGATCGAGAAGAAAATGTGGAACAAGAGATATCATTGCTGATGTCAGATGGATCACGGCTGAAAGCAGAGAATACTAGAAAGATGTTTACCTGTGTTTTATTGACTACGCAAAGGCATTTGACTCTGTGGGTCATAAGAAATCATGGATTAGATTGAGAAGTATGGGAATTCCAGAACACTTAACTGTGCTCATGATGAACTGTACAAAGAGCAAGAGGCAGTGGTTTGAACAGAAATAAAGGGTACTGTGTGGTTTAAAGTCAGGAGGGGTGTGTGTCAGGGTTGTATTCTTTCATCGTACTTATTTAATCTGTATGCTAAACAAAATAATCCACGAAGCTGGACTATATGAAGAACATATGAAGAACATGGTGTCAGAATTGAAGAAGATTCATTAAGAACCTGCAATATGCAGATAGCACAGCCTTGCTTGCTGAAAGTGAAGAGGGCTTGAAGCACTTACTGATGAAGATCAAAGACTACAGCCTTCAGTATGGATTACACCTCAACATAAAACAAAAATCCTCACAACTGGACGAATAAGCAACATCATGGTAAACGGAAAGAAAGATTGGAGTTGTCAAGGATTTCATCTTACTTGAATCTACAACACCTATGGAGGCAGCAGTCAAGGAATCAAATGACACATTGCATTGGGCAAATCTGCTGCAAAAGATCTCTTTAAACTGTTAAAAAACAAAGATGTCATTTTAAGGACTAAGGTATGCCTGATCCAACCCATGGTGTTTTCAGTTGCCTCTTATGCATGCAAAAGCTGGACAACGAACAAGAAAAACCGAAGGATGGGTACCTTTGAATTATGGTGCTGGTGAAGAATATTGAATATACCATGGACTGCCAGAAGAATGAACAAATCTGTCCTGGAAGAAGTACAGCCAGAATGTTCCTTAGAAACAAGGACAGCAAGACTTCGTCTCATGTACTTTGGACATATTATCAGGAGGGATCAGTCCCTGGTACTCTGCTTGGTAGAGTGGAGGATCATCAAAATATCAGAAGACCTTCAATGAGATGTATTGATATAGTGGCTGCAACAATGGGCTCAAGCATAACAAAGATTGTGAGGATGTCACAGAACTGGACAGAGTTTCATTCTGTTGTACATAGGGTCTCTATGAGTTGGAATCGCCCCGAAGGCACCTAACAACAACTCCCTTACTAATCATGATGTCCTTTTCTAGTGATTGGTCTTTCCTGATGACATATGTGGAGTAAGCGAGCTGAAGCCTGGCTGCCTTCACTTCTAAGGAACATTTCGTTGTATTTCTTCTAAGATGATTTGTTTGTTCTTCTGGTAGTCCATGGTATTTTCAATATTCTTTGCCAACCCCACAATTCGAATGCATCAGTTCTTCTTCTGTCTTTCTTTTTCACTGTGCAACATTTACATGACAAATAAGGTAGCTGTGCCTTAATATTTAAAGGTCAGTCCCCTCTGGGAAGAACAGCACTCTAGAGGACATTGGCACTTCTTTGTTAGTGTGTCAGTCATTGCCCTAGGTTGCTTGGCTCCTGTTCACTGCACACCTAGAGCCCTCAAGAGGAAGGTCTCACAGCTTGGTGTGGGAGTGTTAGGAGACTGGGCTAAATCCACCCCTTCCCAAATCCAGCTATCTGCCACATGCCTATTTCCGCCCTCCAGCGATTAGTCAGGCTGGACTGTTGACACTGTTAGTGGCCCAGCCTAACCCAAAATGAGTAGTCCCCATAACAAACTATATTTTAGCTAACTTTCAAAGCAGGCACATGTTGGACAAGCACCTTTGGAGATGTTGGGTGGTGCTAGAGAAGGCACTCATGGCCTCAGCTTGCGGCCTCTGCTCACTCTCCTGATGATTCAGTTCGCTTACATTGCTATTTTGTGCCATCATCTTTCTGGGGACCAACATTTGGAATTATAGGGTTTTGGTGCAGGGAACCACACTGGACATTATTTTATTCTAAAAATAAAGAAACGGAGTCCCAGGAGAGTCCTAAGACTAGCTGAGGTGATGCAGTCTGAACCAAATGTCATGTCTTCTGGACCTCAGACCAGAGCACGAGTTACTGACAGCAATTCCAAACATTTATATAGTTTCCATTGATCCAAGGTGTCCTCTGTGAGTATTGTAACTAGATGTAACAGGTTTTAAAATGTTAGAAGAAAGTTAAAAGCTCCACATTTTGTGTTTTTTTTTTTTTTTTTTAACTTGGCCATTCCGTCATTCATTCTTCTAACAAATGTTTATTGAGCACTTACCACGTGTGAGGAGTTGTTCTCGACACTGGAGATGGTGCTGTGAGCAGAAAGACAAAGTCCCTGGGCTCTGGGAGCCTATGTTCTAGTGAAGAGAGTAAGACTGTAACTGCCAGGTAGGGATACTGCTCTGAGAAAGGTTGAAGCAGGTAAGGGGGATGAAAAGTGACTAGGCCATTATCTGGAGAGGGGTGTGTGGGACACATTATTTGTGAGCAGATAGGTGTCATGTGAGCAAATATCTGAAGGAAATGAGGAATGGGATATAAGATTATCTGGGCAAAGAATGTTCCAGGTAGGCTGAAGATCTAGCCAGGGGGCCCTTGTGTCCAAGGGAGGGAAGAGAAGAACTGAGGGCACAGAGGGAGTGGAACAGAATGTGCAAGTCCATATGGGGAGGACAACAAATAATTTATTATCCAATCAGTGTCTTTTGATAGTTAAAGGGGGTACTGTTATTAATGATACCAGGACAAGGTTGAACAATATGGTCTGGGACAGGCTGGGGTGCATGGCCACCCACTGTGCCATTCAGGGAGAGGCCCGAGTGAGGAGCATGGGAGGCTCTGAGAAGAGTCGAATGTGGCCTGACTTAGGTTTCAATGGAATCACTCTTGCTGCTGTCTTGACAATAGGCTGAGGAGGGGAAAGGGCTGAAACAAGAGTTGGAGGTGATTGCCATAATCCAGGCAGGAGATGACATGGCTTGGGCTAGGTGGAGGCTGTGGAGGTGGGAAGGAGTAGTTGAATTTCAAATGTTTACTGATGGTGGAACTAAAAAGATTGACTGGCAAATGGGATGGACAGTGTGAGAAAAAGGGAGAATCAGGGATAACTCCATGGTCTGAGCAACTGGAAGACAGAATTACCTCTACTGAGATGGAAGGAAACTGTTGGGAAAATCAGGTTTGAGGAGAAATTAAGAGTTGGTTTTATCCATGCTGTCATCGATGTTCTTACTTGACATCCAAGTGGAGATGATGTAAGTAGTTAGAAAATCAGGATATATACATGGTATTTAAATCCTGGGGTTGGATGAGATCACTGAGAGAGTACATAGAAACAGAGAGCAGAGCAAGGATCGAGCCCTGGAACCTGCAAAGTTTACAGGTAGGAGGATGAGGACATGCTGGAAAGGAAGGCTGAGAAGGAACAGACAGAGAGGTAGGAGGGGAAGTAAGAGAACAAGGTGTCCTAAAGGTCAAGCAAGGAAAGTACTTCAAGGGTCAGTCATACTCGTTAGAGTCCCTGGGTGGCACAAACGGTTAAGTGCTTGGCTACTAACTGAAAGTTTGGCAGTTCAAATCCATCCAAAGGCACCTCCGAATAAAAGCCTGATGATCTACTTCCAAAAGATCACAGCCATTGAAAAGCCCATGGAACACAGTTCTACTCTGAAACACACTGGGACCCCATGAGTCGGAATCAACTCACACAGGATTTTCTCAGTAGGGCAATGACTTGGAGCAGGATTTAGTGGGGGGAGGAGGGAAACAGTGAGAAGCCAGCCTTGAGTCCTGAGCCCAGTGCCCAGTTCTGTGAGGACAGGGGTTGCTATGTCATGAGCTCTATGGGCTGTGGGACAAGGGGCTGCGATGTGAGAAAATGGCCAAAGCCAACCTCTCCTGGGAAGGAGTACCCAAGGGTAAGGAACTGGCCATCCGGGAAACCCGAGGAAACCACTCCTCACTCCATGGGCCACTAGTGCATCCTACGATGAGATTCCAACTACACCTATAAAGTGTGCCTGATGGAGTGAGTTTGTAAGGAAGAGGTCAGCTGGTCATCTGGTAGTAGGAAGTAGTGGTGGTGCTGATACACCCTACTCTTAAGAATGAAAGAGCAGATAGAAATGGTGTCGGGGCCTCTGGGTAGACAAAGAAACATACTGGGAACCATAGACCAAGTATTATGACCAAGACCTTGGTATAAAATAATAGAACTTGAGGTTAGGATTCCTGGATCAGATCCAGCTTTTGCTTCTTCCTAGTTTGGCTTCTCTGAACCTTTGTGCCTAAAGTCTAAAACTGGATACACCCCCTTCCTCATCTGGGTTTCTTTAAGAGATAAATGAGCTAAATTATGCTAAAAAAACACTTTATGTAGACCTAGTTCATTTTTTTTTAGTTCATTGTAAAGATACAAGGAATTCATTTTCTTCTTTGTCTTTGTAATTTTTGGTACCCTTTATGTTTGAATGAAATAGACTGCAGGCTTCTTTTCTGGAGGGTGGGAGGCAAGGAAAAGGAGAGCAGCAGTCTTTGGCTGGAAACCTGGTGGCACAGTGGCTAAGAGCTTTGCTGCTAACCAAAAGGTCGGCAGTTCAAATCCACCAGTTGCTCATTGGAAACCTTACAGGGCAGTTCTACTCTGTCCTATAGGGTTGCTATGAGTTGAAATCGAAATGAGAGCAACGGGTTTGGTTTTTGGTTGTCTTCAGTTGGTGGGTGTTTGGGAAATCTCATGAGGAAAAAAAAAAAGATGATTGCAACTCTAATAAGATCACTACTGACGCAAGGATGACAGGGATCATGGGGATGGGGTTTCCTATTTGGATATAGCTTTATGATTAACTACAGGCTCCCTGACACATTTTGTCATTCCAGAAGACCAGCCCTAATCTTTCCTTCTGGGTATCTGCTGATGGAAAGAACAGTGGGGTCTGAAGCCAGAATAGCTTCATATGCTGAAGTGGATAGCCTAGAAACTACAGTTTCCCCCGCTCTCTTGTAATACCATGGGAGATTGGGAGTTGGGCCTCCCCTTTCTCCCTGAAGACACACAGCCTGGGGAACCACAGCCAGTCCTTAGGACCATTGAGTGCATGCCCCGGTATGGGGACAAGGTGGCCAAAAGATGTCCCCAAATGTCTCCTCCCTGTGGTCAGACCATGTCTATCTAGTTCATGTGCTTTTGGTTAGGGGATGGTGCCCAGCCCTGTGTGGCCTCTGCCACTATCCCACCCGATGGCATCCACTTGACATCAGCAGGGTTCCTAAGGAATAAGACAATCAAGGTCGGGCTTACGGAGGCTCACGTTGGGATTTCAGGGAGGTAACATGCTTGGAGTCCAGGGTATGAACTGGGTGTTTCATTGTTGGGAACAGGAAGAGGGCTTGGTGGTGGATGCTGCCTTGTAAGTAGTGCAGCCTGAGGCCTAAAAGGTCAGAAAGGTAGAGATTTCTCACTGGGGCTCCTGGGTAGGGGGAGGGCAGGGGCTGAGGTCAGTTTTTGCTGACCTCAGTCTCGGGCCAGGGCCAGCTTTCCTGATTGTGAGACTCTGTTCAGGCTCTGGGGTTCAGACGTTGCTGAGCCAACCTCAGGCCAGGTATCTCCCAGGTGTAGGGCTCCTATTCACCTTCAGGGCCTTCTTTAGCTTCAGCTAGATGACTGCTGAGAGCGTGGGACACGCTCCCCTGGGGGCTGGCCTCTGCACCCCTTTTAGTGCTTAATTCTGCATGGCCTCTCCACATGCACATGGGTTAAACTTACCAAAGTAGCAAGCTCTAGAAGCCACAGGTGTGTCTCCCTGACCCCACTACCACATTGCCCCACTCCCTGCAAGAGCCTGGCCCAGGATTTAGGAAGCGTTCCAGGGCCGATGGAACCCTTCCACTAAAGTGGGGACGCTCCACAGCGACAGTTCCAACACTAGCAAGCAGGTGGTAGTAGCTGGGCATTTTCAGGCCAATCCACTTCTCCACAGTCTCAGAAATCCTCTCATGAGGCTACCCCCCTTCTCGGCCTTTGGCCACGTGAGTCTGTCTTTGCTCAGGGGCCTGGATAAGTTTGAACAAGACTCGGTTCACCTTCCCAGATGCGACCACCAGGGGGCAGTGGAGCACACTAGAGAGCTGCCTGCAGCCGCCTGACCGGGAAAGGTCCGCAGAAGTCTCCGAGGCAGGGGAAACAGAGGCGTTGAGCCCCTTGGCCCAGAAACGAACTTCAGGACAATGTGTTCCCTCTCAGAGTATGGGAGAACCAACCAGGTTCTATCTTTAGACAGAAACTGCCGAGCGTTAATAGCCTCATCATCATTTTGTTCTCCACCATCACCTCTATTTTGCTGGCATGGAGAGCCCAGAGCACAGAGAGGTTGTGTAACTAAACCAAGGCCACACAGCCACAAAATGGTAGTGCACTCGACTTTTCACCAGTGAGATTTGACCTCAGTGCTTCATTGCTTCACAATGATTCATCAACCCAGTTCTCACTTGGGGAGCAGGTGCCTGGCCCCACTCCACATCTACTAAATCAGAATCTCTCTCTTTCGTGTGTGTGTGTGTTACTCGAAATCTGCATTTTTAACAAGCTCCCAGGTGATTCTGACAGACATGCTGAAGAGAAACTGCACTTGTGAGAGTGACCTGAACCAAATTGTAAATAAAGTGAATTTTTTCTTTCGTCTCCGGTCACCATCCGCTCCCCACTCTTGCTGGGCTTTCAGTTCACCCCAGCTCCACCCCATGGTGTCCACTGCTCACCTCTGAAATCTGCCTGTAGTCAAGGACTCCTCTATATCACAGCCAGCTCCCACTCCTCCAACTCTGACACGGACTGACACTCAGCTGCCCCTTACTGCCATGCCTTCCAAAGTGACAACAAGTTAATCTGATTTAAAAAAATCAGTTCCAGTGGGATTAAGATAGAAAGTTGCCCCCACAACTGGCCAATCCCAGGTATCATGGGAATTTAAAGCAGGGCTTTCTGGTTGTAACATCACAGCCTCAGCTTTTAATCCAGGTCTACAATAAAAACGGGAATTTCAAGGAAGAGGAAAGAGATGCGTTCTGAAAGATAGAGGGTCAGGTGTTGAGGGGTCTTTACCTATACTGTGGGGGCAACTGGTACCAGTCACAAGTGTTTGTTCTGTTGAAAAGAGCACATACTGGTTTTTTCATTACAAAGATAATTCACACACGTGAAAAATATCCAGGCGGTATAGAAACTTATCAAGAGAAATGAAAAAACACAATTCCTGTCGCCCAGCTAGTTTAGGATTTCAGAGAACATCTGTCCAGACACCTCTCTATGAAGATGACAGGGATTAATATTGCTAACCTTGTCGAGTACCTGCTATTTGCCAGACACAGTGCTGCTCCCCGTGCATTCTGTCGTGGAATTCTTACACGGTTCGTAGGGAGGAGATACTGGGTTTTTGTTGTTATTTTTTAAGGATAGAAACTAGAGGAGTTGAATAACTTGTTCAGGATGAAATACTATGTGACAGGGTAGCTATCCAACTCAGGTTTCTCTCAGTTCAGAGCCAAGTTCTTACTCACCTTCTACTACTGGCTACACGTGCAAACACATACGCACTCCACACACACAGCACTCACACACCCCACAGTCACACACACAGAGCTCATCGCACACATCATAGGTGCATAGAACTCACACACACGTACACACAACTCACACACATACCCTGAACACACACACACACACAACTCACACACATGCACTGCAAACAGTCACAGAATTCATGTGAACACACACTGCAGACACACACACATGCACACTTGCACAAACTACAGACACACACAGATTTCACGCACATGCCGAAGATATACACACCTTACCCCCCACACATGTGCACACTGCAGACAAGTACAGAAAACACACACATACACATACATGGACCACAGATGTACACTCGGGACTCTCACAGAGACATTGCAGATGCACACCACACACACACACACACACACACACACAGACTCACACATGCACATCACATAGATTTTTCTGAAATCCGTTTTTATTTTTAAATTTAGTATGTACATAGAGCTTTTATCCATCGCATAGCTCTATTATAGTGTATTTAGTCCAATTCTATTGATGGATATACAGGCTTATGAAAAAATACTTGAATTATAATTAAAATAGCAATAACTAAAAATTATTGGGTTTTCATTGTGTGCCAGGCACATGTATCTTATTACCTGATCTTCACAAAAACCCTATGTGTAATCCCATTTTGCAGATGCAAAAACTGAGCCTCAGAGCATATTAGTGTCCAAATGGCAGGGTCAAGAACCAAAGCTAGGAAATCTGTCTCTAGATGTACCCTCAGTATTAGCTGACTTTCAGTGAAGATCCCTGCCCATATCTGTCCCATGGGCCACGGGGGCTTCCTAGGAGAGGAGTTCCATGTCCGTTTTATACACATTGCTGTGCTGGTCTTCAGAGAAATGTATTAATGTATATGCCCACTAAGCCCATGTGAGAATATCCTTATTTCCCTTCAATTTTTCCAGGACTGGATATTGAAAATATTTTTATTTTTGCATATTTGCCAGATGAAAACATATGTGTTAAGCAAAGCCCCTTTGGAAGTCAGGTTTTGACCGACGTGGTCAAAAAAGGATACCTAGTGAAGGAAGGCCTTGACAGTGAAAAATGATGGGGTTACATTAATGGAAGATCTATTATTTTAAGACAGGGACAGCAGCGTTAACCAAAGCAGTGGGACTCTCGGTGATCTTGTGACTTTTAACCTATTGAGTTGCATGTAGAAGGCTTTCGAAGCTTGCTTGTCACAATGACACTCTGTCCTGAGGTTCAATGTTTGGAAGCTTTGTCTCCTGTGGATGGAGACACAGTGTAGCCTTAGGAGATGGAGGAGAGAGTGTGAACGATGCCATGGAGCCCACCTGCACCTTGACAAGTGGAGACTGGCATAAGGGGCATGAAGTAGTAGCTTTGGGACTCTGTGTGTGGACTACTTACCCTCATCTACTTCTCAGTCCCCCTTGCAAAGCAGGCACTAGCAGAGGAGCTTCATGGCGCCAACCACTTTTGTTCTCCAGGCTGCGCTGGTCACTGGTAGAGGATTCTGGCTTACTGTGTGTGTTAGGGCTGGACCTCACACGGGTAGCTGCTTGTTGCCTTTTGAATGGTGGCTCTGCCAGGTTCATGTTTTATTGGATCATGATAGAATGGTGTAGGCAGCTCTGAAAGTAAAATTGGCCTGTGTCATATCCTCAGCCTGGCCCTTGACTCCCCTTCAGAAGCTACCCACACCAGTCCTGCCCTGTCCCCATCACCACCTGCCAACCTCTTTAGCTCGGCTCTGAGCCCCTAGAGTCAGGCAGCATCAGGCAGCTCCTGGAATGCGCTCAGCCGTTGCAGATTTGACACACCATCAAAACTGCAGCTATTCCTTTCTCAAATTCTACCTTCCTGAGTTATTATGAAATTCTGCTTTTTCTTGCCCAAGAGATTGGATTTCCAGCTTCCGTTCTAAATTGAGTTCTAACTGGGCTTCTTTGGTATGGCAGACGAGAGGGCAAGAAAGGAAAGAAAACGCTACAGAGGAACAGTTTCTTCTAGAATCAAGGTGGTCTAAGACTTCCATCTCTGCATACAGAAGATTTTGTCCCAAGATCTGGGACTGCAGAAAAGAAGTTGAATGTAGTCGGAAAGCAAGGGTGAATTCTCTGAATATCTGAAAGGACTAGTCAGAGCTTAAGGAAAAGAAGACAGCAATGCTGTTGTTGTTGTTATTAGGTGCTGTTGAGTCGGTTCTGACTCACAGCGACCCTATGCACAACAGAATGAAACACTGCCTGGTCCTGCACCATCCTTACAATTGTAGTTATGTTTGAGCTCATTGTTGCAGCCACTGTGACAATCCACCTCGCTGAGGGTCTTCCTCTTTTCCCCTGACCCTGTACTCTGCCAAGCATGATGTCCTTCTCCAGGGACTCATCCCTCCTGACAACATGTCCAAAGTATGTAAGACGCAGTCTCGCCGTCCTTGCCTCTAAGGAGCATTCTGGTTGTACTTCTAAGACAGATTTGTTCGTTCTTTTGGCAGTCCATGGTATATTCAGTATTCTTTGCCAACACCACAATTCGAAGGTGTCAACTCTTCTTCGGTCTGCCTTATTCATTGTCCAGCTTTCACATGCATATGAAGTGATTGAAAATACCTATGGCTTGGGTCAGGTGCCCCTTAGTCTTCAGGGTGACATCTTTGCTCTCCAACACTTTGAAGAGGCCCTTTGCAGCAGATTTGCCCAATGCAATGTGTCTTTTGATTTCTTGACTGCTGCTTCCATGGTTGTTGATTGTGGATCCAAATAAAATGAAATCCTTGACAACTTCAATTGTTCCTCCATTTGTCATGATGTTGCTCATTGGTCCAGTTGTGAGGATTTTAGTTTTCTTTATGTTGAGGTGTAATCCATACTGAAGGCTGTGGTCTTTGATCTTCATTAGTAAGTGCTTCAAGTCCCCTTCAATTTCAGCAAGCAAGGTTGTGTCATCTGCATAACGCAGGTTATTAATGAGTCTTCCTCCAATCTTGACACCCCATTCTTCGTATAGTCCAGCTTCTCATATTATTTGTTCAGCATACAGATTAAATAGGTATGGTGAAAGAATACAACCCTGACGTACAACTTTCCTGACTTTAAACCATACAGTATCCCCTTGCTCTGTCTGAACAACTGCCTCTTGATCTATGTAAAGGTTCCTCAAGAGCACAATTAAGTGTTCTGGAATTCCCATTCTTCACAGTGTTATCTGTACTTTGTTATGATCCACACAGTCAAATACCTTTGCATAGTCAATAAAACACAGGTAAACATCCTTCTGGTATTCTCTGCTTTCAGCCAGGATCCATCTGCCATCAGCAATGATATCCCTGGTTCCACGTCCTCTTCTGAAACCGGCCTGAATTTTTGGCAGTTCCCTGCCGATATACTGGTGCAGCCATTTTTGAATGATCTTCAGCAGAATTTTGCTTGCGTGTGATAGTAATGATATTGTTCTACAATTTCCACATTTGGTTCGATCACCTTTCTTGGGAATAGGCATAAATATGGATCTCTTCCAATCAGTTGGCCAGGCAGCTGTCTTCCATATTTCTTGTTATAGATGAGTGAGCATCTCCAGCACTGCATCTATTTATTGAAACATCTCAATTGATATTCCATCAATTCCTGGAGCCTTGTTTTTCGCCAATGCCCTCAGAGAGCTTGGACTTCTTCCTTCAGTACCATCGGTTCCTGATCATATGCCACCTTTTGAAATCATTGAATATCAACTAAATCTTTTTGGTATAATGACTCTGTGTATTCCTTCCATCTTCTTTTGATGCTTCCTGCATCATTTAATATTTTCCCCATGGAATCCTTCACTATTGCAACTCGAGACTTGAAGTTTTTCTTCAGTTCTTTCAGCTTGAGAAACGCCGAGTGTGTTCTTCCCTTTTGGTTTTCCATCTCCAGCTCTTTGCACACGTCATTATATACTTTATTTTGTCTTCTTGAGAGGCCCTTTGAAATCTTCTGTTCAGTTCTTTTACTTCATCAATTCTTCCTTTTGCTTTAGCTGCTCGACGCTCAAGAGCAAGTTTCAGAGTCTCCTCTGACATCCATCTTGGTCTTTTCTTTCTTTTCTGTCTTTTCAGTGACCTCTCGCTTTCTTCATGGATGATGTCCTTGATGTCATTCCACAACTCGTCTGGTCTTCTGTCACTAGTGTTCAATGTGTCAGTCTATTCTTGAGATGGTCTCTAAATTCGGGTGGGATATACTCAAGGTCTTATTTTGGCTCTCGTGGACTTGCTCTGATTTTCTTCAGTTTCAGGTTAAACTTGCATATGAGTAATTGACGGTCTGTTCCACAGTTGGCCCCTGGCCTTGTTCTGACTGATGATATTGAGCTTTTCCATCATCTCTTTCCACAGATGTAGTCAAGACAGGCAGAAGGACCTGGCAGTCTACTTCTGAAAAGCATTAGCCAGTGAAAACCTTATGAATAGCAGCGGAACATTGTCTGATATAGTGCTGGAAGATGAGCCCCTCAGGTTGGAAGGCACTCAAAAGATGACGGGGGAAGAGCTGCCTCCTCAAAATAGAGTCGACCTTAATGACGTGGTTGGAGTAAAGCTTTCGGGACCGTCATTTGCTTATGTGGCATGACTCAAAATGAGAAGAAACAGCTGCAAACGTCCATTAATAATCAGAACCTGGAATGTACGAAGTATGAATCTAGGAAAATTGGAAATTGTCAAAAATGAAATGGAATGCATAAACATCGATATCCCAGGCATTAAAAAAAAAAAAAACAAAACCAAGTGCCATCGAGTCGATTCCAACTCATAGTGACCCTATAGGACAGAGTAGAACTGCCCCCACAGAGTTTCGAAGGAGCACCTGGTGGATTCGAACTGCTGACCCTTTGGTTAGCAGCCATAGCACTTAATCACTAAGCCACCAGGGTTTCCATCCTAGGCATTAGTGAGCTGAAATGGGCTGGTATTGGCCATTTTGAATCGGACAATCATATAGTCTACTATGCTGGGAATGACAACTTGAAGAGGAATGGTGTTTCATTCATCGTCAAAAAGAACGTTTCAAGACCTATCCTGAAGTACAACGCTCGCTGTCAGTGGTAGGATAATATCCATACGCCTACAAGGAAGACCAGTTAACACGACTATTATTCAAATTTACGCACCAACCACTAGGGCCAAAGATGTGTGGTAAAAAACAAATTTTTTTTTTTTTAGGGCCAAAGATGAAGAAATAGAAATTTTTGTATCAGCTGCTGCAGTCTGAAATTGATCGAACATGCAGTCAAGATGCATTGATTATTACTGGCAATTGGAATGCAAAAGTTGGAAACGAAGAAGAAGGATCAGTAGTTGGAAAATATGGCCTTGGTGATAGAAACAATGCCGGAGATCGAATGATAGAATTTTGGAAGACCAACAACTTCTTCATTGCAAATACCTTCTTTCACCAACATAAACGGCAACTATACACATGGACCTCGCCAGATGGAACACACAGAAGACAGCAATAGTACATAAAAAAATAGTTGGGTTTGCATTCTCCATGGACTTATTTTACAAGGGACTCTGTGGCCCTTTACTCCTGGAAGGTGATCAGGTTTCCACTTTGTCTAGCCAGAGCACTGACAGCAACCTGTGGATGGGAATCCTGATTGTCTTTTCTGTGTCCAGTGCACTTCTGGACACAGAATGGTTCCGTATATACCAGGAGTGGGGCTGGGGAATGAGAAGGGAGCAGAAAGTACTGAGTTAAGTATTTTTGATAAATACAACAAACACTGCTCATCCCAATTTCTCATTCATGTCCACTGTATTATTTATATTGTACATTTTACTTTTATATATCCTATAAACACACAATATATTGTTCCTGGTTTTTGTTTTAGACAGTTATCTTCTAAAGCTGTTGAAAATAACACAAAAGAAAATTTTGTTTTATCTTTATTAATTCTCTTTCTATCCCTCTTCAATTTTTGTGTAGACTCAAATTTCTGTCTGGTTCTGTTATATTCTTTCTGCCTTTAGAACTTTCTTTAAGATTTCTTATACTGCTGGGCTTCTGACAATGAGTCCTCTCAGTTTTTGTCTGAGAAACTGTTTATTTCTCACTTATTTTTGCAAGACATTTTTGATGAGCATAGAATTCTGGATTGACCATTTTTCTTTCAATACACTATAGATGTCATTTTATTTTCTTCTGGTTTGCATGGTTTTTGATAGAAGTATACTATAATTGTTCTCTTCATTTCTCTGTATATATCGTGTCTTTTCTGTCTGGGTGTCTTCAAGATTTTTCTTTGTATTTGGTTTCCAGTAATTGAATATGACTTGTTTAGTTTTCTCTTTTCCCTCTGCTTCTTATCATGACTGTCAATTATTTGGAAAATACTCAGCCTTTATTTCTTCAAGTATTTCTTCTGTCCTATTCTTTATTACGCTTTTCCTTTTGAGATTTCAATTATACATACACTATCATAGTTCCCCATATCTCTTGGGTGCTCTGTTGTTGTTCTTATTATTGTCTTCTCTTGAGAAATTTCTATTAGTCTATCTTCAAGTTCATTGATTCTCTTCTCAGCTGTGTTGAGTTTACTAATGAGTCCATCCATGGCTTTCTTCATGGTCATTACTATGTTTTTATTTCTAGCATTTCCATTTGATTCTTTTTTATAGTTTTCATTTCTCTGATGAAATTACCCATCTGATTTTGCATGTTGTCCACCTTCTCATTAAAACCCTTAACATATTAATTATAGTTATTTTAATTCCATGTCTGACAGTGTCAACTTCTGTGTCATGTGTGAACCTGGTGTTATTGATCGCATTGTCTCTTGACAGTGTGTTGTTGTTTTCCCTTTTTTTCTGTATGCCTTGTAATTTTTTCTTTTTTTGAGAGAAACACATCTTGTGTAGGACAAAGTAGTTTATATTCTTGAACATGGGAATGCCTTTCTTTCCATTAGAATTTTAGCATGTAAGTTTGCATGAATCTAGCCAGGAGTTCAGCTGGATATGAGATTTCTTGCTGCTATGGTAACCCTCAATGCATCACGTTCTTCAAATTTCTCAAGTTCTACTTTGTCTTTGGGATAGAGTTTGGTTTTCCAGAGAGTTTTTCTCAATGTCTGGTCCACTCTTAGCTTTCAGCCTTTTTTTTATTCTATGCTTTAGAGAGGGTCTCTTTCCATGCTGTTGTCCCTTTACTAGCTGCATTTCATTGCTACTTTGTACTGAATTCTTGTTAGCTTTGTTGTAGGGGGTGTGGGGTATCCTCTGTTTTAATTAAGCTTTACTCTTACACAGACACTGGGTCCCTGGATCTCAGGGATGTAGTCTTCTCGGTTTTCCTGCTTCTCCCTCAGGGATAATTTTGGGCTCAATTTATATTCTTGAACTTCCCCTGGAGGAAAGGGTTTTTTGTTCTCTTCTCCCAAACACTGTAGGCTTTCATCATTGCCTTAACCATGACAGTGTTTATAGGCCTTCTACCAGCAGTTTAAGGCTTCTATTATGAAGCAGCTACTGTTCTCTTTCCTCATGCTTGTCCTACAAGGGATGCTTTCTTAAGACTCTCAGCAATCTTTTTAGGTGATCACCAATCTGGTCCCTATGTAGAAAAGTCTGCAAGTGGGTGCAAATTTCCCTTATATCTGCACCTTCAGGGGTTCTCCATCTCTTGAGATCCATTACTTTGCCTTAACAGTTCAGTAATAATATTACTTGAATTCTTATCAGTGTCTGGTGGCATCTTCCCAGGTAAGCAATTGTTTGTGTTCTATCTCTCCTTGTACATTTGTATTTCCTCAGATTTATGATTAGTTGTTTGCTTTGCAAGCTCAGATACCTGACAGATTCAAGCAAAGTTGTGAATTTGTAGATTGTCTAGCATTTTTGTTGTAAAAGTGGTAATGATGATCTTTCCATCTTTCTACATCTCAAGCAGAAGCCAGAACTAGTGCTATTCTTAATACTCCCAATCTGGAATATACCAAAAATGTCATTAAGAGTCAGATGCATAAATGTATTGTGGTACATTCCCCAAAGGACTACCCTATAGCAAAGAGAATGACTACATAAAATAAGTAAAACTCGTAAACATAATGTTGAGCTAAGGAAGCCAGTAATAGAGAAGTATATGCTGGGTAGTTCCATTTATATAAAGTTCAAAAATAAAATATGCTCTTAAGAATCAGAGCAGCAATTAGCATAGAGGATAAGGGGAGCTTCTTAGATACCACCAATGTTCTGCTTCTTAATATGTTTGTTGTTTCTATAGCTTTACGTTTCTGAAAATGCAATGAGCTATGTATTTATTATATCCAATTCTCATATGCATATTATTCTTCATTGAAAAAAAAATTTTAAATATCCATTAACATGATTAAAACATGAATTTATAACTTTCCAAATAAGTAGAGAAAATAAAAGCAGGTAAAACATTATTCAGCAAAAGACAGATGTTTAAGGGAATGTCAAGGAAGCTTATAAAATAAAATGGTAAAGACTAAGGATGTCAATTGTGGCAATAAATATAAAGGATTACAAAATTTTCCCCACTAGATCGTAATAAAATACAATAAAGTTCATGGATACTTTTACTGGTGTGCAAATATAAAAGAACTATAGGTGAGCACTTTCCCCTCTAGATCCCTTCTTCTTTTTTTAAGTTATATTTGTACTATTAGCATGATCTTCTGGAGACAATGTACCTAATCTATTAAATGGTGGTTGAGGCAGGACATTTGAAGATAGGAAGGAAGAGACAGGTCACTGAGGGTGATGATTTCGGGCATACTAAAAAGTACACGTTACCTGCAAATCGAGCTGGTTCACAGCTGGATCATGCTCTGATGTCTAAAGGAAATTATTCTTACTAATTTAATGTTAATCTCCAAACCTCCTTATGTTCACTTCAATTCTCCCAGGCCATTACTTTCATGACTTTCAAAGAATTCCAGCTCCATGCAGAAGACTCAAAACAAAACAAAAAACCAAACTCGTTGCTGTCAAGTCAATTCCGACTCGTAGCGACCCTATAGGACAGAATAGAACTGCCCCAGAGGGTTTTCAAGTAGTGGCTGGTGGATTCAAACTGCCAACCTTTTGGTTAGCAGCCAAGCTCTTAATCAGTGCTTCACCAGGGATTCAATGCCACCCTTTCCCAAAACTCAAGAAGAATACATTTCAAGGCATACCATCTTTGAAGTGTAAGGGAAGAGATGAAGAAGCCAGGCCTGGAGGATTTGACTGAGGGAGGTTGGAGGCTTCATAAGAGAAGAGAATAGAGGAGTTTGTATTCACCTATTGTGGCTCTCGAGTGATAAGGAGTAGGTTTCAACTCACAGAAACCCCGTGTAACAGAGTTGAACTTCCCTATAGGATTTTATTGACGGTAATTTTTATAGAAGCAGATAGTCAGGTATTTTCCCCGTGGAGCCACTGGGTGGATTCGAACTAACAACCTTTTGGTTAGCAGCTGAGCTTTTAACCTTTTTGTGCCACCAGGGCCTTTGTGTTTACCTGGTTGATGGGAATTGATTAAAGTAGAAACAGTAACCATTCTTATCAATAATTGTCCTGGGAAGATAGTGTGGGTTTAGGATTTATTTTCTTATAGGAATTGTTTGAAGAGATCCAAGAAAATGAAGACCTGTAGGCAAGGGTTTGAGGAATAAATGCATCTTAATTCAACTAGGCCATTCTGAAAAAAAAAAAAAAAATTTTTTTTTTTGAGAAATATTTTCAAGACTTCTTGAAATATCTTATTTTTTTATAGTTCATTCTAGCCTTCCACAAAATCCCACATATATTATCTAATTAAAGTTACATGGAATCTCTGTTTAGGGGTATACAAAGTAATGTGCACCTAAGATTCTTCCTAGATCAAATTACCACATTCTTCTTCAACAAATATATTTGAAATGACAATTATGTATCAGGCACTATATAAATACCAGAATAAATAAGACTTAATCTCTATTTTCAAGAAGCTCAAAGTCTAGTGAGACAGATAGACAGTTACAGGGGTAACGAACAACAACTTGTTATAAATACTGTAATTGCAAAACGTTGAGAGTATTGGAAGACAATTCTCCATGGGTCTCCCAAATTTTTGAATATCTTAAAAATGAGGCAGTAATTATTCTGTCCCATCTTTTCAATGATGTTAGTATAGTGAACAATTTTGAAAGACATAAATAATCTCTTTCTCTGAGGCAAAGGGCAAGCAGGCTTACTGCCCATTATAAAATACTTGGCTTTCCTAAGTTCATGGTTCCTCTCCTGTAACACCACCTACTGTGTGTGTAGGTGCCTTCTAGCCCCCTTTGAGTTACCCTGTAGGGATTGCAAATTGGCTCAAATGCTGGTGTTCTGACTACTGCTATCCTATGAGTAATAAAGTGTCCCTCACCTCTGACCCAAGAGTCTTATATCTTCTATCAACATCCATGAAACTAACAGGTTGATCTTTTAGTTTGTAGGTAGGATAAAATTTTAGACTCTTTAAAGTTCTTGCCACAGGCTACTACGGGAATATAAAGAAGAGTCATCTATTTGGTACAGTAGCAGTGGTAGTGTGGGATGAAGAATGTTAGGAAAATTGAGTCTGAGAGGATGTGGTTGGGATGGGGATAAAGTCAGGGGGAGAAAAAGAAAAAAAAAATAGTGAAACTCCAGGCAGAGGAAATAGTATGAGCAATCACTAGCTTGTGGGGATGGGAGTGACAAAGAGTGTTTTAATATTAACCAAGAATGTAGATGTTTTCAGAGAGGCAATGCAATTGAGGGATCTTAAGTAGAGGATGATGACATGAGATTTGAGTTTTAAAAAGGTCATTCTGGTAATAGAGTGGGGAATGGGAGGCAGGGAGCTGCATGACCCGCTTGGGAACACTTGTATTAATGGACATGAAGCACGATAAAAGCCTAAAATAGGGGAAAATGATAAAGAGGAGAAAGGCTTCACAAGAGATTATGGAAAGTAGAATAATCTGATTGTGTTGATAAAGTAGATTCATTTCTCTAGACTTAATCTCTGTTTATCTGGCTTGAATGACTGAGTAAATAATGGTAACATTTATCATGATGGATGACAAAGAAATAAGGGGCCATAGCATCTATAGGCGTAACTACACTTAACATATGTATGTGCATATTTGGTTTAGAAAGAATGGCTTGTTCCAAATGGGTAGAATGTGTGTATTATTTCTGTTTGACAATTAAAGAAATAGTAGTTCTGAAGGTTAAGTGGGTTGCTGAGGATTATATGGTCAGTGAGTTATTAGTGGAACCTGGATAAAATGACTAGTTCAGTTATCTATTTACTTTGCATACTAGACATTGTTAGTTAGAGCCTATTAGCACCAATCACAGATCACTTATCCATTTTCAAGGGAACGTGGCCTTACCTGGGAAATGACGGAAACAGAAGAGAAAGAAAGCTAGGGAGCTATACATTTTTCTTTTATTTAACAAATACATTAGAGCTGTTACTTTACTACAAAAAGAAAGGGAATAAAGAATTTATGTTTGACAATGTGGGGCATAAATGACCCTGCCTTAAATGTGTTATTCAGTTAATGAAATAGCTCCAAAAAGTGTATTTTTAGGGGTGCTGCTCATAGATGACCCAAGAAGAAATGTTTTGTTTCAGAAGGCAGATACCCATCTTTGAACACTGAATTATCGGACTAAACTTGTTTCAATGGCACAAGGCCAAAGCACTGAGTTGTTGCTACTCCATCTATTCCGTGGAAAGTCATTTAAGTCAAGTTTTCTTGTTTGATATTTGCGTTGCGAATGGAGATTTTATTACTGGTCCCACAACTAAAATGTGATACGATCTCAGAAAGTCAGTTTTCAGAGCCTAAGTCTGGTGCCTGGAACACAGTATGACCTCACATAATGTCCATGGAATTGTAAGCTTTTCTTTTCTTTTTTTTTTTTTAAATCATTCTAACAGTCTAAGAGTGTAAAGGAGCTCCAGGAAAGAGTACACAGAGTATGAGGGCCAAAGCCAAAACATTAAAAAAAAAAAAAATTCACATTTAGGGACTAAGAGGTCAAAGAAGAGCTAAAAAACAAACAAACAAACAAACAAACAAACAAACAAACAAAACAAACCAACCAACCAAACAAAAAAGAACCGGGAAGGGGCCGGGGAAGGAACATTTGAAAAATATATTTATTTTCTTAAAGGAAAACTCACTCCCAGGAATTAGTGACTTTATGAATTGGTTGGTGATCAGCTGTTTTCCATGCCTATGGAGGGATTTGTGAAAAAAAATTAAAGCATGGGAAATTTGAGTTGGGTATAAAAAATTTAAATTTCTGTTTAATGGAAGAAGGATGAGAAATCTTACACCCAACTCTCCCTAAATAAACCATTAAAAATAAAATAAAGATTTCACACTCTATGTAATATTCCCTGCCTTGGAATTCCTCAGTCCTGGCTATGTCCATCAGCTGTTATGTTTTCATTGCTGTATGTCTTGTTTCTCCAATTGAGGTGTCAATTTCTTGAGAAGAATGCCAGCACATATTGAATGAGCAATAAATGTACTTCAACGTATTTGTTTAGAATATTCTTAGTTTTCTGAGAGTGAAGGTGTCAAACCTGGAGTTGAGGACTTAAGAGTGAAAAAAAAAAATATATTTTTCACTATTTTTTTTTTTTTTTAGTGAAAACGTTTAAAATTCACTTGAGTAAAGGCAAGGTGCTTTCAAGGTCCTTCAGGCTCTGAAAGTGTCTGAAATATCTTAAGTAGGCTTGAGATTCCAAAGCCTCAGCCTGCTGCCTGGATTGCCCATCACCCTCTTGCCCTCTTTGCATCAGTACCTTTGAGAGAGGCAGGCTGCCTTTTCAGCTTATAGGAAACACAGTTTCAGAAAACAGCTGTATTCAACTGTTGAATCCTAATGATACATATCATTCTTGGTCTTTGGCAGATGTCCTTGGGTCCCAAAATAACCTTAACCACAGGGTTAAGGTTTTCCCATAATTGAATAGTGCTGAGAAAAACAATCAAGTGCATGAGGGTTGATAGGCATTTATTCCCACTGTACTCAACAATTTGGGCCTCCTTTGAAGTCACATTGGTGATGGCAGTCACTGCTTAATTGGCATCCAGGCTCCTACTACAGTGTGATAAGGGGCCATGAGGAGAGCTGCCACTTTGATGGAGAGTGGTCTCTTGGCAAGGTGGCTGAGTCAACATTTTTATTTGATCCATAAGATATAATCGTAAGTGGAGCTATCCAGTTCTTAGTCCACTCCAGCACACCCACTTTTGTGGCTAACTGGAGTAAGATTTCAAGTCAGCAAACATCTTTCAGGTCTCTTTGGCTTCCTGCTCTAGGCTGCTTTCTGATATGCTCCTTTCTTTCTTCTTGGATATTTGGTACAAAAGCTCATATTCTTCTTTCCTACTTTAAAATCTTCTTCCATTTTTATCTTAGGAAAAATACCTGGAGAACATCATATAGCAGGGCCCCACATGCATACTTACATTTTAATAAGAGGTAAAACTTTGAGCAAAATAAGTGCACTGGCCTCTGGTAGAATAGGTACCATCAGAGAGTCAGAGAGGAAATTCTGGGTAGGGTGACTTCTCAAATGCATATTAACTTACCTTCGGAGGCTTTTTCCCATTATTTTCCTACAAGTGTCCTAAGAACACAAACCAGGCTTTCAGGCTTCTGTGCTTTTGATGGTGCTATTCCTTTAGTAAGCTATTCTCATCATTGTAATGCCTACATTTTACCTACTTCATTTACCTAGGCTCAGTTCAAATGCTACCAGGAACAATTTTCGAGTTCCTTCACTTGGATTTTGTCATTTCTTTCTCTTAGTTTCCACAATAATGTGTTCTTCTCTCATGGTATGTATCATTTTCTACTAACTATTTCAATTGTTTGTGTCATTTTGTGGCACAGCACTACCAGAGTTTTAACACAGTGTCTGGCATATTAGCAGCCATTTCACTTTATACATAAAATTAACATCAAGCCTAATGTGCCAGTCTTTGTACTAAGTAATTTGAACCCATTATCATCAACAAATCTGTGTTGATTTGGGGAGAATTCCTTTATTCCATTATTTATCATTCTGAACCTTTATTGTCTACACTATACATGTTTGCATTTGTTTATATTCAATTCAAATTTCATTCATTGTAGTGAACATTAAACGAGTATATAAATTTGTCAACATTCATTGAACCGTACATGTAAAAGGGCTGTAGGAATCCCTGGGTGGAGCAAATGGTTGACACATTTGGCTGCTAACCAAAAGGTTGGCGGTCTAAGTCCACACAGAGGCATCTCAGAAGAAAGTCCTCGTGATCTCCTGGAAAATGAGCCGTTGAAAACTGAAGGGAGCACAGTTCTACTCTGACACACATGGGGTCACTGTATGTTGGAATCAACTCAATGGCAACTGGTATATGATACAGTGTATTTGAAATTTTACCTTAATAAATTTACTTCAAAAAAGTAGATGTAAGCCTTTCCTCTGTTGATTTGTCAAGGACCAGGAGACCATCTTCTCTTGAAAGTCAGTTCACTCTTCATTCTGGCAGAGGCCATGCACTTCCACATTTCGCTGTGGGCTACAGAATTTTACTCAATAAACCTCTGCCTGAGAAATGTTAGACTCAACCTAGAGCCAAAAACAACACAAAAACTCAGATTCTAATGTCTGAAATGTACACTTGTTAACTAAATCATGTATTTATTTATTATAATTGAACTGTTTTAGTTTATAGAGTGCATTCTATCTTACATGTGATAATTAGAGTTATAATCACTTAATTTTATTGTAGTAAGGCAATTAAATATGAATAATCTGTTTTACTAAATATAATTAAAATGATCAAAATAATTTATTATTATAATATACAATCTCCCATGTTATAAACAGGCTTTGTTACAAATCGTCTTACGTACCAGCATTTGAACTCAAACTACATTTTTCCATGGAAACAAAGTCACAGCCAAGAAGAACCTGAGTACAGACGATTGGAGTTCTGCTCAGAGTCTCTATCCTCTGGGCCATTCTCACTGGAGTCACCCCTCCCAGAGGCTGCTTGAGGCCAGGCTAGAACATCTGTGAGGAGCCTCTAACATCTGTGCCACTCCCCAGAGCAGCGCCTGCTGACTTCCTACCAACTGACGTGGTGGATGCTGTGGGCCTCCGTAGCATCTGCGTCCAGACTTTTCTCTGTCTCCAACTTCCTGTCTAAATTCCCTCCTGTTGCTTGCTTCTACAAGGAGAGTCCCAATCATCTGCCCATTCTGGTTTATTTCTCCAACATCCATTTCTCATTTCTCCTGCCCAACTTATTCCCAAACTGCCAATACCTCAACTGGTCCCTGATCCCCTTTCTCTAAGTCTGTTGACTCTAGATATTTCCTTGGTAATATCTAGTAGCACTGCCATTTACCAGCTGCCTGGATGTGGGCGAGTTACTAAACCTTGCTGATGAAGATTATATTAGATCTCTCTCCAAGGTTTATTACAAAGATTAAAATGGGTTATTTGAAAAAAAATGAAAACAAAAGCAACAGAAGAGTACCTGACACCTAGCAAGTGCTACGTAAGTGTCTTTTGCTATTATTATTATTGTTATTGGATTCAGTGTTAAAAAACAACATGAAGCACATAGCTCAGCCCTGGGATATCTAATATAATCTCTTAATGCCTGCCTGAGGGTGGGTATGAGAAAGTTTTCATAGTCCTGGCAAGGAGACAAAGAGGAGGAAAATGACTTTGGAGGATGTGTAACAGAGAAGTGGTGGAGACAAGGGGTCTCGCTGCAGTGGAGGAAGAAGGCATAAAAGTTTTATCATTTTGTTTAAGGTCTTAACTTCAGTTATTTCTTACATGTCACTGAGACTAATTTTTCTTGTCACCTTTAGCCTTTGGGCTGAAGGGTTGCTGATGCCAGTTGCCTCCTTTGCTCTCATTAAAAGTTCTCCCTGCCAAATTTCATCCTCAGCCCTGAAGGGCAGGTCCCCAAACTGGGTCTGATTGACGATCACAGCAGCAAGAAGACATGACAGGCAGGAAATAAAGGGATTCGTCTTTGGTAGGGACGAGCAGTGTTATAGATAGAAGAGTGTCCTCCAAAAGTACATATGTCATTTCTGTTCTGGCAAATGTGACCTTGTTTGAAAATAGTGTCTTTCTTTGGAAAGGTTATCAGTTAAGTTAACGAGGTCATACTGGAATAGCGTGGGTCTAATAAATTGGAGAACAGACAGGGAGACAGAGTCACACGGGGAAGACAGATGCCATGTGAAGATGCATCTCAAAGCCAAGGATTAGCAAGAAATGCCCTGGGCTACCAGAAAAGGGGAAGAGACAAGGAAAGATCATCCCCTAGAATGGACTGAGAGAACATGGCCCTGGTGAATTCCTGAATTTGGACTTCTAGACTCTAGAACTGAGACAATAAATGTCAGTTATTTAAAGCCACCCACTATGTGGTATTTTGTTATGGCAGCTGCAGAAAACTAAGACTGGCAGGTTCACGCATGATGTGTGAAGTGCCAAACTAAGCCCTCAATGAAAAGCTACAGCATGAGCTGTCCAGAAGGAAAGAAGGCCAGTGCCAGGTGTGACCTGGCCAGGGTCGGGCAGAGAGACAGGTCAGCTCAGCAGGTTTATCACATCCTTGGAGGAGGGGACACATCCTAGAAGGAGCTGGTTGCCCTTCTTGTGTGCCAGTCACCAGTGAGTTGGGGGATGATTCGTGATACTTCTAAGGCACCAGCACCCCCTGCAGAAAAGAAAAGGTAAATACTTACCTTCAATCTAGTCAACTGCTATTTGGGTTGTGACCATGAAGAGAAGCAAAATGCATGGTGTTTGCCTTCCTGGAGTTGTCGCTCTAGTTGGGGAGTCAAGACTCTAATGCATGAACAAGTAGAGAACAAGAGAAACCTAGCGGGTGTTAGCAATCAGTGTTCCACGCATTCCAGGGAGAGAAATCAAGCTCAAAGTAGCTTAAAAGAAGCTTTGTTGGCTGTATAACTGAGAAAAACGGGTGGTTGCCCTCAGGACTCCTAAGAGACACGTATTCTCTCTGTCTGCCTTTCCATGTCTGTTGTCCTTATTCTCTTCTGGTCAGATGGGCTACTCCCATGCAATTTCAGGATTGTATAACGCCATCTTAACTATGTCAGAGAGAAGAGAACAAAACTCCAAGAGTTGGATATAAAATTCCAAGAAACAACCCTGATTGGCTGTCCTGGGTCATATGCCCTTCCTGGCCAATAAATGTAGTCAGAGGGCTAAGCTACTATGATGGGCAGGCCTGGGGCGTGTGGCTGCTTTCAGGAACTAGAAAGTGGGGCACTGCCCTAGCAGAGCCATGCAGAGTGGGAGGATAACTCTCCCAAATAAGTGGGGAAACATTCTTGCCAGATGAAGGGAAAAGGGATCCGGTATGGCCTGAAACAACAGGTGGCCCCTCCCTGGGGCCAGGGCTGCTCTGTGTTTAAGGGCGTGAGGGCTCAGCAAAGGGGACTACACTTGGAGCTGGAATAAGCAGGAAGGGGCCCACCCCGTGAGAAATGGGACCAGAAGACAAGGCGTTTTTAGAGAGAAAACTGCGTTCTTCCTCCCCTGCAGGGAGAGCAGGGAACTAAGCCTTGCCCCCTCCCCCAGAGACCTCTCAGTCAGCGAAGGGTGGTTATCAAATCGGGTGCCTCCCGAAGCCACTTAGCGGCACTCATGCTAAGGGGTGGTGGACTCCAACCCCAGAGCTGGGGCGCTCTGGAGAAGGTAGCCTATAACCACCCAGAGTGTAATTTGTCAGGGACACGAAGGTTAACATTTTTCTCCACAAAAAACATCTTTAATGACCAGCAGCAATCAGGACCTCCGATTTCTGTCTCATTTGAAAGCTTTTAATGCTTTCAGAGGAATAGATGGGGTGACCTAATAGGTCTTTTCCATCTCTGATTTTCTATGATTAATGAAGTTCAATTGTGCAGAATAAAATGGTGAGTTTCTCCGTGTCAGTTCGTCTGTATTCCTTTTCCCCTCCCTCTTCCTTGACCCATTTTTTTTTTTTTAAAGACAGAAGATAATCAGGCACATTTTCGCTTAATGCTTCATGGAAAAAGGGACATGGTTTTCTGAGCCGGGCTTGGAAATGTCAGGGTGGGTGTATTTATCTGTGGTATAAATTGTTGCCAAATGCCCCACCCCCAGGATAGATTGGGTGACTGGATTTAAAGGCAGTAAGGCATTGGAAATGTGGGAACATTTTATGTTCGTGCAGTGTATTAGGCTTTTTAAGTAGTACCTTCATAATACAAATTTTGTTTAATAATGCACAGACTTACTGACTTCTGATGATGGATGCTGTAACCCTCTTGTCTGAAGGGAAACAGGCCCAGAGCAGTTACGGGTCCAATTCAGGGCTGCCCAGCCCTGTGAAAAGCCGCAGCCCAGGGCTCGACTCCACTCTGCGACGTCTGGGGCCTACGGTGCATTTTATTGCATCTCTTAAAGAAAATCCTGCAGGAATTCAGTGAGGCTTGTTCTCCTTTCCCTGCCTGGAGATTTTCCTGGGTTAAAGTCCTTCGTATTATGAAGAAGCCAGCTCTTCCTAGGGAACTGTTTTGAGAATGGACTTTTTTTTTTTTTTTTTAACCTTCACACACTTTTGCATGTGGAGGGGAAAGGCTTTAGGAATGAGATGCCCGTGGGTGTGTACTTTGCCTCTTTAGCAGGCATGGGGTTGGCCCTGCAGCTGGCTGACAACCTGGCCATTCCACTCTCTGTCCCGAAGAGGGGGTGAGAAGACCTCTTTGGGGTCCATATCCTGGGGCGATTCCGTGTATCTGCCACCAGAGCTTATTCCTTTGCTTCATGTCTTTGGTGTCAGCACCACTTGAGCTACGTGTATAGGTGAATGCTCACCGTCACCGTTTTGCCCCTACGCAGCTTGGAACGCTATAGAACTTACAAATGAAGCAAGTGGCACAACAGGGTGAGTCTTGTTTTAAGTTGGAAACAGATTCAAAGAAGATCAAGTGGAGCAGTCTGCAGGAGATCTAGGGGGGCAAAGTCCAGTGAATGGAGACCAGTGTTCATGTAGATATTCAGTGAACATTTTCTAAGTGAGAGATTGTTGTTGTTAGCTCCCTTCAAGTCAGCCCCCCACCCCCGGCTCATGATTATCCCATGCACAAGAGGATCAGATCTTTGTGATCCATAGGGCTGATTTTTGGATGTAGATTGCCAGGCCTTTCTTCCTAGTCTTCTTAGTCTGGAAGTGCCTCTAAAACCTGTTCATCATAGCACATGCAAGCCTCCACTGACAGATGGGTGATGACTGCATTGGAGGTACACTGACTGGGAACTGAACTTGGGTCTCCTGCATGGAAGGCAAAAATTGTACCACTGAACCACAACTGCCCTCTAATTGAGAGATTAGGCAGGAGTTGAAAAGTCAGGGCCAGTTCTAAGGAACAGAATAGGAGGATTTTCTCATCCACATTCTAAGGCCTGGTTCAAGGGGTAGCTCAAATCTACAGCTTCCATGAACCCTGCCTAAGTCCTCCGGTCTTCACTCTCCTGTCTTCTCTGACTTACAGCAGCACTAAGGTAGTTTCTCAGCGTGGGTTCCTGGGACCACTGGCTTTTGAATGAACTTGGGTGTACATGTTAATATGCAATTCTCTGCAACCCATGATAGACATGCTGAGCAAGAATATCTGAAGGTGGATCTCTAGAATCTGCATTTAGCTTCCTACTTCTCCCAGTAATTCTTGTGTACACTTAAGTTTGGGAATGGTGGCCAGGAGTTTTGGCCACACACTCCTTTAATGGTTCTCAACGATGGTTGCATAACAGAATCTCTAGTGGAACTGTTAGAAAATGGTGATGCCTGGGACCCACCAGTTAAATCTGAGACTCTGGGAGTGAGGTCTAGGCATAAGCTTTTTTTTTTTTTTTTTTAAATTGTACTTTAGGTGAAGGTTTACAGAACAAGCTAGCTTCTCATTAAAAAGTAAGTACACATACTGTTTTATGACATGGGTTAACAACCCCATGATATGTCAACATTCTCCCTTCTCAACCTTGGGTTCCCTATTACCAGCTTTCCTGTCCTCTCCTGCTGTCTAGTCCTTGCCCCTGGGCTGGTGTGCCCCTTAAATCTCATTTTATTTTATGGGCTTGCCTAATCTTTGGCAGAAGGGTGAAGCTCGGGAGTGACGTCATTACTGAGCTAACAGGGTGTCCAGGGGCCTTACTCTTGGGGTTTCTCCAGTCTCTGTTAGGCCAGTAAGTCTGGTCTTTTTTTTGTAAGTTAGAATTTTATTCTACATTTTTCTCCAGCTCTGTCTGGGACCCTGTATTGTGATCCCTGTCAGGGCAGTCAGTGGTGGTAGCCAGGCACCATCTAGTTGTACTGGACTCAGTCTGGTAGAGGTCATGGTAGCTGTGGTCCATTAGTCTTTTGGACTAATCTTTCCCTTGTACCTTTAGTTTTCTTCATTCTCTCTTGCTCCCGAAGGGGTGAGACCACTGGACTATCTTAGATGACCCCTCACAGGCTTTTAGTAAAATGTACAACATTTTCTTTATAAACTATGTTATGCCAGTTGAGCTAGATGTTCCCGAGACCATGGTCCCCACAGCCCTCAGCCCAGCAATTCAGTCCCTCAGGGAGTTTTGATGTGTCTATGGAGCTTCCATGACCTTCCCTTGGTCAAGTTGTGCTGGCCTCCCCAGTAGTGTGCACTGTGTTACCCTCCACCAAAATTACCACTTTTCTATTGTCTATTTAGTGTTTTTCCATCCTCACCTCTCTTGTAGCCATCAAAGGTAGGTTCTTTCTGTGTGTAAACATTTCCATGAGTTTTTACATTAGTGTCCTCATACAATATTTGTCCTTTTGTGATTGACTTATTTGACTCTGCATAATGCCCTCCAGATTCATCCATGTAATGAGATGCTTCGCAGATGCATCATTATTCTTTTTTGTTGCCTGATACTCCTTTAATAATCTGAGAAGCTGGTCTGTATGAAGAAGAATGGGCATCAGGACTGGAGGAAGACTCATTAACAACCTGCATTATGCAAATGATACAACCTCCCTTGCTGAAAATGAAGAGGACTTGAAGCACTTACTGATGAAAATCAAAGACCATACATAGCCTTCAGTACAGATTACGCCTCAACATAAAGAAAACAAAAATCCTCACAACTGGACCAATAAGCAACATCATGATGAATGGAGAACAGATTGAGGTTGTCAAAGATTTCATTTTACTTGTAGCCACAATCAACACCCATGGAAGCAGCAGTTACGAAATCAAAAGACGCATTACATCGGGCAAATCGGCGGCAAAAGACTTCTTTTTTTTTTTTTAATGGCTAGTGATCGCAAGCATTTCCTCCTGTGTCTGTTACCACTTTAAAGTCTTCTTTGGTGAAGTGTCTACTCATATCCTTTGCCCATTTTTTAATTGGATTATTTGTCTTTTTGGTGTAGAGGTGTTGGATTTTCCTGTAGATTTTAGAGATTAGACCTTTGTCTGATTTGCAATAGCCATTTTTTTTTTCCCCAGTCTGTAGGTTCTCTTTTTACTGTTTTGGTGAAGTCTTTTGATGAGCTTAAGTGGTTAATTTTTAGAAGATCCCAGTTATCTAACTTATCTTCTGGAGTTTGTGTGTTGTTGGTTATAGTTTGTATCCTGTTAATGCCGTGTATTAGTGCCTCTAGTGTTACTTCTATTTTTTCTTCCATGACATTTATAGTTTTTCACTTTATAATTAGGTCTTTGATCCATTTTGAATTAGTTTTTGTGTATGATGTGAGGTATGGGTTCTGTTTCATTTTTTTTGCTGGTGGCTGCGGGCTTCTTTTGTTGTTGTCTTTCTATTTGTTTGAGTTGTGTAGCCAATTTTTGATTTTGTCCCTTTCTTCTTTTTTGATGTGTGCATCTATTGGTATAAATTGACCTCTGAGCACTGCCTTTGTTGTATTCCAAAGGTTTTGGTATTATGTGTTTTCATTCTCATTTGATTCTAGGGATTTTTTTTATTCCATCTCTGATTTCTTCTATTTCCCAGTGATTTTTAAGCAGGGTGTTATTCAGTTTCCATGTAATTGATTTTTTTTCCCTTGTTCTTCCTGTTGTTAATTTCTACTTTGGTGGCCTTGTGGTCAGAGGAGTTACTTTGTATTATTTCAATAATTTGAATTTTTTTGAGGTTTGCTTTGTGGCCTAAGATGTGGTCTGTTTTGGAGAACATTTCATGTGTGTTGGAAAAAATGTGTACTTTGGTGTTATTGGGTGGAGTGTTCTGTATATGTCTATTAGGTCAAGTTGGCTGATTGTGCCCTTTAGTTCTTCTATATCTTTGCTGAGTTTCTGTCTGGGTGTTCTATCCTTTACTGAGAGTGGTATGTTGAAGTCTTCTACTATTATTGTGGAACTGTCAATTTCTCTTTTCAATGCTGATAGAGCTTACGTATTTTGCTTTCCTGTACTCCCTACCTGCTGATCTCCAATAGAAGTCCAGGATGGTGAATCTGTGCTGCATTAGCTGATAGGGGACTTCTGCTGGTATCTCCCTTCGCTTTCTGTTCTTTGTCAGTTTCTTACTCCATTTGGTGCTTGGCTAAGTTCTTTATCTCCTCATTTGGTGCTTAGGGTTCCAGGATTGACATTTGTCTCTGTTTTACTTAGTTTTTTGGATCTTTGCTGTGGAGGGACAGCATGGTGCTTCTGTCTTTAGTGCCATGCTGGCCCAGCATCCTAGGCATAAGCGTTTTTAAAAGTGGGGTTGGGGTGCTCTGGTCTCAAATCACAGGACATGTGTGGAGTCCAGACCTATCATCTGGTATTTTCATGGTTTGGGCAGATACTTTTTTACCTTCTTTACCATAAAATGGAAATAGTGAGCCACCACCCACATGGCAGTTTTTTATGCTGTGGTGGCTTGTGTGTTGCTGTGATGCTGGAAGCTATGCCACCTTATATTTCAAATACCAGCAGGGTCACCTATAGTGGACAGGTTTCAGCAGAGCTTCCAGACTAAGACAGACTAGGAAGAAGGACCTGGCAATCTACTTCCAAAAAAATTGTTCAGTGAAATCCTTATGAGTAGCAGCAGAACACTGTTTGATGTAGTGCTGAAAGATGAGCCCCTCAGGTTGGAAGGCACTTAAAATATGACTGGGAAAGAGCTGCCTCCTCAAAGTGGAATCACCCTTAATGACACGGATGGAATAAAGCTTTTGGGACCTTCATTTGCTGGTGTGGCACAACTCAAAATTAGAAGAAACAACTACAAATATCCATTAATAATTGAAATGTGGAAGGTATGAAGTATGAATCTAGGAAAATTGGAAGTCATCAAAAATGAAATGGAAAGCATAAGCATTGATATTTCATGCATTAATGAGCTGAAACTGACCATTTCGAATTGAGCAATCGTATGGTCCACTATGAAGAGCAATGGTGTTGCATTCATCCTCAAAAGAACGTTTCAAGATCTATCCTTAAGTACAACTCTGTCAGTGATAGGATAAGATCCATAAACCCACAAGAAAGGCCAATTAATATAACTATTATTCAAATTTATGCACCAATCATAAATGCTAAGGATGAAGAAATTAAAGATTTTTACCAACTTCTGCAGTCTGAAATCAATCAAATATGTAATCAAGATGCATTGATAATTATTGATGATTGGAATGCAAAAGTTGGAAACAAAGATAAGAGTGGATAGTTGAAAATATGGCCTTGGTGATAGAAATGATGCCAGAGATCGCATGACAGAATTTTGCTAGACCAGTGACTTATTTGTTGCAAATACCTGTTTCAAGAACATAAATGTGGACTATACACATGGACTTCACTGTATGGAATACACATGAATCAAATTGACTACATCTGAAGAAAGAGACCTTGGAAAGGCCCAATATCATCAGTCAGAATAAGGCCAGGGGCCGACTGTGGAATAGACCATCAATTGCTCACATGCAAGTTCAAGTTGAAGCTGAAGAAAGTTAAAAAAAAAAAAAAAAAAACTCCACTGGAGCCAAAATACAACCTTGGGTATATCCCACCTGAATTTAGAGACCATCTCAAGAATAGATTTGATGCATTGAACATTAATGACCAAAGACCAGACAGGTTGTGGAATGACATGAAGGACATCATACATGAAGAAAGCAAGTGGTCATTAAAAAGACAGGAAAAAAGAAAAGACCAAAATGGATGTCAGAAGAGACTCCAGAACTTGCCCTCGAACACAGAGCAGCTAAAGCAAAAGAAATGATGAAATAAAAGAGCTGAATAGAAGATTCCAAAAGGAGGCTTGAGAAGACAAAGTGAAGTGTTATGATGAAATGTGCAAAGACCTAGAGTTAGAAAACCAAAAAGGAAGAACACACTTGGCATTTCTCAAGCTGAAAGAACTGAAGAAAAAATGCAAGTCTCAAGTTGCAATATTAAAGGATTCTTTGGGGAAAATATTGAATGACACAGGAAGCATCCAGAGAAGATGGAAAGAATACACAGAGTTACTGTACCAAAAAGAATTGGTTGACGTTCAAAAATTTCAGGAGGTAGCACATGATCAAAAACTGATGGTGTTGAAGGAAGATGCTCAAGTTACACTGAAGGCTTTGGTAAAAAACAAGGCTCAAAGAATTGATGGATTACCAGTTGAGATGTTTCAACAAATGGATGCAGAGCTGGAGGTGTTCACTTGTCTGTGCCAAGAAATTTGGAAGACAACTACCTGGCCAACCAACTGGAAGAGATCCATATTCGTGCCCATTCCAAAGAATGGCGATCCAACAGCATGTGGAAATTATCCAACAATATCATTAATATCACACACAAGTAAAATTTTGCTGAAGATATGTTAAAAGGGGTTGCAGTAGTACATCAAGAGGGAACTGCCAGAAATTCACGCCAGATTTCGGAAGAGGGCATGGAATGAGGAATATCATTTCTGATGTCAGATGGAACTTTGCTGAAAGCAGAGAATACCAGAAAGATGTTTACCTGTGTCTTATTGACCATGCAAAAGCATTTGACTATGTGGATCATAACAAATTATGGATAACATTCTGAAAAACTAGAATTCCATAATGCTTAATTGTGCTCATGAGGAACTTGTACATAGACTAAGAGGCAGTCATTCGAACAGAAGAAGGTGATATTGCATGGTTTAAAATAAGGAAAGGAGTGCATCAGGGTTTGTATGCTTCCGTCATACGTATTCAGTCTTTATGCTGAGCAAAAAACCTGAGAAGGTGGACATTATGAAGAACTCTGCATCAGGGTTGGAGGAAGACTCATTAACAACCTGCAATATGCAGATGACAGTCTTGCTTGCTAAAAGTGAAGAGGCCTTGAAGTACTTGCTGATGAAGATCAAAGACTGCAGCCTTCAGTATGGATTATTCACAACATAATGAAAACAAAAACCCTAACGACTGGACTAATAAGCAACATCATGATAAATAGAGAAAATATTCAAGTTATCAAGGGTTTCAGTTTGCTTGGATCCGCAACCAATGCCTATGGAAACAGCAGTGAAGAAATCAAATGACACGACACACTGCATTGGCAAATCTGCTACAAAAGACCTCTTTAAAGTGTTAAAAAAGCAAGAATATCACTTCGAAGATTAAGGTGCACTATGGCGTTTTCAGTTGCCTCATATGCATGCAAAATCTGGGCAATGAATAAGGAAGACCAAAGACTGAACATAATAGAAAGGACAAAGCTGTCTCTAAATTTCCTAGGCTTTCTTATGTGTTAATTATAAAGCAGGTAAAGTATTGACGTAAACCTACGATTTCTCACTTGATACAGTATCCCTTTAACTTCCAATTCCTGTCCTGCAGTGCTGGCTCATATGACTGGGATAATACCATTATTGTTGTTCTTTAGTCTTTTAATATGTCAAGGAACCAAATGGCACATTTTTAATCAAAGATGCAATGTTCAACTGCTTTTTTCAGTTGCATGCATCAAGCAAGGATTTCCTTTTGATCTAATAAGACAATTACTGGGTTTTAATTGACAGGTGATTATAAGAGAGCCATAATCTGTGGAGTTTTAGACCTCATTTTTACAAAGCTTAAAAAATGTACAATCCTTTTTGGTAAACATTGCATTTCATACACAGCCAATGGAGAGTCTCTTTCAGATATTTTTTTGGAATGCTAATCAGAATCAGCATTAATCAAGCAAAAACGTGTTCTGAACAATCTTCTCCTGAAGCCCTGTATGGCTTCTTTTAATTAAAAAATATTTCTTCATATGGATTTGGATCATAAAGTTTCCAGGGATGGAAGCTGTGCCTAGGAAAAACTCTTGGCAAAAATTGGAAAAAGGGCCCTCCCTGTTGGGCTTCATCAAACTCAACTGAATTTGATCTCCTGCACTTTCTCTCATTCCCCAGTACCCACTCCCTTCAGGCTCACGGAACCCTAATTAGTGGTGTTCTGGTAAACCCAGTATTGGAAGAAAAAATAAAAAGCCCCAGTTAAGTAGCATTTTCTGATTTTCCAAGGTGTTAATATTTTCATCATGGCAGATTTCAAAACCACCACTATGATATTCCTGAATGTGGAGCAGGGGAAGGATATGCAAAATCAGCTCTTGCAATTCCATCTGGTAGGAGATGGCTCTAGCACACCACTGGCCCTAGTGCTGTCAGCTTCTGCTACTCACTATCTGAGAAAACCCACTATCTGAACAGGATTTCAAATCAGTCATTAGCACCTTAATTTGAATTTCAGCCCCTTAGCTCAGAGAAGAGAAATAGGACTTTCCCTGCCAATGAGCAGGTGGGGAAGGTATTCCAGGGAAGCTGGGAAGACTGGCTTCTAAAATCACATATCCATGTTGTATGGTGAAAAGAACATGTGAGAAGGAATCATGAATGCTGTGCTCTTGTCTTGACCCTCCTGCCTATGCAATCATGGGCAACACAAACTTCTTCTCTAGTTCATAGTTGCCTCATGAGGGATTGAGCCAGTTGGTCTTCAAGGGGTCTCCCAGCTCTGACATTTTACTGCTCCACGTGGCATGTGACTACTCATGGTTAACCACAAAGCTAGCAGTTGAGATGAATTGTGGCAAAAGGGATGGACCAGATTATTTCTTAATGTTTATCTAACCAAATGAATGTCTTTGATAAGAAAAAAAAAAAAAATGAAGAAGAGTATGAGGAAGTAAATGTAACTTTCTTAAACGAAAGAAGCTCCACAAAGTGTAATATTTTTATCCTGTTACCAGCATCTGTTAATGTTCAGAGAATTTATTCTCTCTAATCAAGTGGTATATATTTATCATACAATCGTTACCTTATTAAGCTATAATAAATGCCTAGTTAAGTGCATATAAGCTGCTTCTTTTGCAGCTTAATTACCGCACAGTTAATTAGGCAATATACTCCATCACCAATTTTATTCAAAGGGTTTCAAGAATTTATTAAACAGATTTGAGGGAGGACTGTTGGATTCAAAACCCTTGGTTAGGAAAGGTAGAGAAAACCACTAACCACTGTTGAGTGCCTACTATGCATCAGTACTTTATAGAAACTGTCTCCAAGTCCTCACGATGACCTATTTAAAGACCACAAAGATAGAAATTGAGATGCTGACGATAGAGCCCATGGCCAGAGGGCCAGTGACGCTTATACCCTTTTGATCACACTGTGTTGGTCACATTTGGGAACAACAGAGAGGACAGCCTGGGTCCCCTGCCCCTAACAGATGTCCTCCTGTCAGAACCTCAACTACAGAGCCATCTCTGAGCTTCTTCTGAGCCATTCAGTGCCAAATTCCCCTGAGGGGTGATTTTATGGACCACTGGGAAAGCTCAAATGCATCAACATTTCTCATTCAACTGGAGAAAAATAAGAGAAAGTCCATCATTAAAACATTTAGCCCTAACTTAAGGTTCTGATGGATGTCAAATACTCCTCAGGGGAAGGTTTGGGTTTCCAGCTGTTATCAATTCCTGTACATCAGGGAGAATAAAGGACCTTAGGGAGTAGGTATTAGTTTGACAGCTGAAGGAAATGAGGATGGTGGGAGATGGGGTGGGGGTGGGAAATAGGAAGGGGAGAAGAGACAATTTTCCAGACTTCAGAGCTGTGCTGAGTGACTGTCCTGGCAGAGCCTGACAGACTAACTGTGAACAGAAAGGTTATTGAAGGACCAAAAAACCTGTGACAGAGCTTTTTCAGGAGACTAGTAGATGGCATGGGATATGGAATCTGACCATCCTGTATATGAATCCTCACTTGATTACTAAAAGCTAAGGGACAATTTTCTGGTACTTTGTTTCCTCATTGGGATATGAAGCTAGGGATACCTTCCTGCTAGGTCAGTGGTGAGTGTTAAATGAGTTAATGTATATTAATGTAAGCTGCTTAAATCCTCCCTCCCAGCCCCAAAGTAGGTGTCCAGTATACCTAGGATGGATACTGGTATTGTGTTCACAGATTTGTCATTTTCAAGGCATGTGGCTTGATGCTGTATAGTTGATTGAAAGATCCTCAAGCAAAGGGCTGGTGCCTTAAAATTTTAAAGCATTTAGGAGAGGAGATATTTATTAAACATACTGTAACTTATTGACAAAGCCATAAGATTCACTTTGATCCTTCGATAATATGAACCATTATACAATATTTATAAGATTAATGTTTTATTTTATTATTCACCCAATAGTGATTTATTTCTGATATTGTTATGTGCCATCAAGTCAGTTTTGACTCATAGCAATCCTATGTAAAACAGAACAAAACACTGCCCGATCCTGCACCACCCTCACAATCCTTGCTATGCTTGAGCCTGTACTTCCAGCCACTATATCAATCCATCTTGTTGAAGACCTTCCTCTTTTTCCATGACCCTCTGCTTTACCAAGTATGATGTTATTCTCCAGGGACTGGTCCCTCCTTGGTAACATGTCCAACGTACATAAGGCAAATTCTCACCATCCTACCTTCTAAGGAGCATTCTGGCTGTACTTCTTCCAAGACAGATTTGTTCTTTCTTCTGGCAGTCCACGGTATATTCAATATTCTTCACCAACACCATAATTCAAAGGCATGATCTCTTCTTTGGTCTGCCTTATTCACTGTCCAGCTTTCACATGCATATGAGGCTACTGAAAATACCAGGGCTTAGGTCAGGTGCACTTTAGTCCTCGAAGTGACAGCTTTGCTTTTCAACCCTTTAAAGAGGTCTTTTGCAGGAAATTTGGCCAAAGCACTGCATTGTTTAATTTCTTGACTGCTGCTTCCATGGGCGTTGATTGTGGATCCAAATAAAATGAAGTTCTTGACAAGTTCAACCTTTTTTTCATTTATCGTGATGTGAATCCAGTTATGAGGATTTTGTTTTTGTTATATTCAGGTGTAATCCATACTGAAGGCTGTAGTCTTTGATTTTCATCAGTAAGTGCTTCAAGTCCTCTTTGCTTTCAGCACGCAAAGCGTGTCGTCTGCATATCGCAGGTTGTTAATGAGTCTTCCTCCAACTCTAATGCCTCATTCTTCTTCACGTAGTCCAGCTTCTCAGATTATTTCCTCAGCATATAGATTGAATAAGTATGGTGAAAGAATACAACCCTGATTCATACTTTCCCTGATTTTAAACCATGTGGTATCCTCTTGTTCTGTTTGAATGACTGCCTCTTGGTCTACGTACAGGTTCTGCATGAGCGTAATTAAGTGTTCTGGAATTTCCATTCTTTAGAATGTTACCCATAACTTATTACGATCGACATAGTTGAATGCCTTTGTATAATTAATAAGACATAGGTAAACATCTTTCTGGTATTCTCTGCTTTCAGCCAAGTTCTATCTGACATCAGCAATGAAATGCATCCTTCCACAACCTCTTCTGAATTCAACTTGAGTTTTTGGCAGTTTTCTTTTGATATACTGCTGCACCCATTTTTGAATTATCTTCTAAAAAATTTATTTGTGTGGTATTAATGATATTGTTGGATAATTTCTGCATTCTGTTGGATCACCTTTCTTTGGAATGGGAACAAATGTGGATCTCTTCCAATTGGTTGACCAGGTAGCTGTCTTCTAAATTTCTTGGCATAGATAAGTGAGAGGATCCAGTATTGCATCCATTTGCTGAAACATCTCAGTTTGTAGTCCATCAGTACCTGGAGCCTTATTTTTCGCTAGTGCCTTTGCTGCAGCTTGTACTTCTTCCTTCGATACCATTGGTCCTTGATAACATGTTACCTCCTGAAATGATTGAACATAGACCAATTCTTTTTGGTACAGTGACTCTGTATATTCCTTCCATCTTCTTTTTTTTGCTGCCTGTGTCATTCAAGATTTTGCCCATAGAATCCTTCAATACTACAACTAAAGGTTTGAATTTTTTCTTCAGCTGAGAAATGCCGAGCATGTCCTTTTCTTTTGGTTTTCTAACTCCATTATAATACTTTACTTTTCTAACTCCATTATAATACTTTACTTTTCTAACTTCATTATAATACTTTACTTTGTCTTCTCCAGCCACCCTTTGAAGTCTTCTGTTCAGCTGTTTCACTTCATCATTTCCTCCTTTTGCATTAGCTACTCTGCATCATGGGCAAGTGTCAGGGCCTCTTCTGACATCCATTTTGGTCTTTTCGTTCTTTCTCTTCTTTTTAATGACCTTTTTGCTTTCTTCGTTTATGATGTCCTTGACGTCATTCTACAACTCATTTAGTCATTAGTGTTCAATGCATCAAATCTATTCTTGCGACTGTCTCAAAATTCAGGTGGGATATACTCAAGGTAGTATTTTGGCTCCCGTGGACTTTTTAAAAATTTTCTTCAGCTTCAACTTGAACTTGCATGTGAGCAACTGACGGTCTGTTCCACAGTCAGCCCCTGACCTTGTTCTGACTGATGATATTGAGCTTCTCCATCACCTTTTTCCACAGATGTGGTGAATTTGATTCCTGTGTATTCTGTCTGGTGAGGTATTTATTTCTGTACTATTTATTTATTTACTAGTGTTTTTTGGTCTGTGTACCGAAGAGATAGGATCCTTGCATAACTTGCCTGCTATTGTGTCTCAGCATCAAAAACATTTGATACATAGTAGATACTCCATGAATATTTGTTGAATAAACATCTTTTTTTTCTGGAGTGACAATATTAGCTTTCAGCTAAAGGGAGAGTAAATGCACAGATTAAAAAAAAATCTAACCTTAAGTCAAACTGACTTGGTGAAGCATGTAAGTATACCGATGTCTACCATGCGCCAGGTATGCTCTTGGTCCTGCAGACATGCAGTGAACTAACCTGGCAAAAAGCCCTGCTTTCATGGCATTTAAATCTCAGAAAAAAATGTGGACAATGCACATGATAAATATGTAGAGAAAAAATAAAGAGGAGAAGGGGACAGGAAGGTGTGAGCACGTGTGGTTGTAGGGGTTGTAATTTTAGATAGGGTAGTTAGAGATTATGTTACTGAAAAGGGGACTTTTGAGCAAATACCTGTAGAAAGTGAGGGAATGTGATTGTAAAGGTTGTGTGTCAACTTGGTTGGGCCATGATTCTCAGTGATTTGGCAGTTGTGATGTAGTTTGGCAGTTGCATAATGATGTGAGCACCTCCATGATGAGATTTGACATAATGTGATCACCTCCATGATGGGATCTGCTATGAGTAGCCAATCAGTTGAAAGAGAATTTCCTTGTGGGTGTGGTTTGATCCAATAAAGCTGGACTTTCTGGCGTGGTTTGTGAGCTTTTGCTTGCTCTGGATCCAGCAGTTGGCTTCTGTTCATCTGACCTCTGGTTCTTGGGACTTGAACCAGAAGCTTACCTGCTGACTTGCCTGTTAATCTTAGGATTCATCAGTCTTTTCAGCCTGTGAGCCAGAGCCTTGGGTTCACCAGCTCCTGGGGCTATATGAATCAGGGGAATAGTCCAGGCTGACCCATGGATTTGGGATGTTCCAGCCCCTACATCCATGTGAGCCGTTCCCAAGATATAAATCTGTCTTTACTACTTTTGCTTCTCTAGAGAACCCAGCCTAAGGCAGGGAGAAAGCCATGAGGATATCTGGAAAAGAAACATTCCTGACGGAGGGAAGAGCAAGTGTGAAGACCCAATATAGGAACATGCTTGGCACATTAAAAAAACAGTGAGGAGGCCAATATGAATGGAGTGGAGTGACTAAGGATGAGAGTGTTAAAAGATGGGGTTACAGAGGTAACAGGAGACTCGATCACCCAGAGTCTTATAGTCTATTATAAGGACTTTGGCTTTTACCTTGAGTAAATGGGGAGCCAGTGGGTTCTGAACAGACAAGTGACATAATCTGACTTCCAATTTAACAGGATCAAGCAGACTTTTGGTTTGAGAATATATTGAAGATGGAAAGGTATATGTGTTTGGAGATTGTGATTCAGCTGAGAGATGATATGGATTTGACTAGGGTAGTAACAGTGGAGATAATAAGAAGTAGTGATAATCTAGATACACATTGAAGGTAGAATCAATGGGACCCTCTGACTGACTACATATAGGGTGGGAGTACAAGAGAGGAGCAAGGATGATTCCAAGATTTCTGACTTGGACAGTAGAAAGTGGAGTTGCCATTTACTGAGATGAAAAAAATTGTGGGGAAATCACATTTAAGGGGATTATTAGTTCAGTTTTAGACATTTAATTAAAAAAATTTCTTTTTAATAGCAAAATGAAGATGTCAAGTAAGTAGTTGGGTGGATGAAATTGCAATTCAGTGAAGAAGTCTAGACTGGAAATATAAATTAGGAATGTACTAGTATTAAGGCACTATTCAACCATGAGACTGGGGATGGTGACCAAGGGAATGATTATAGAGAAAGGAAGTATTCTGGGACTTGAACCCTGGGAAATATTAAAGAATTGAAGAGAAACCAGGAAAAGAGACTGATAAAGAGCAACCAGGGAGGTAGGAAGAAAACCATAAGAGATCCACTAGAAGAAAGTACTTCAAGGGGGAGGTACAACTGTGTCCAGCGATACTGGTGCGTCAAGTAAGATGAGGACTGAGAATTAACCATTGGATTTAGCAAAATAGAGATCATTGATATCCCTGTAAATAAGCGTTTTTACAGGAATAGTGTGAACAACAATATGATTGGAGTCTGTTGAAAAAATTAAGAGAGGTGTTAGGCAGAAAGTTTGCCAAAAGTATTGATGTAAGGGAGAGCAGAGAAATGGAGAAATAATGAAGGAAGATGTAAGGTCAAGAGAGTGTTTTTTTAAGATGAGAGAAATAATAACATATTTATGTCCCAATGAGAATGATTCAGAATAAACTAAAAAAAATAATGATGAAGGAGATAGAGGGGTAAATTACCGAACAGCATCATAGAGTAGGACAGAAGAAATAGGCCTAGTGAACAAGCATATATAGAAGTACAATACATGATAATAAGCACACAAAAGGCAGAGGATGATAACTAGAAATATTATTTTCTAAGTTTCTTACATTTTTCCTGAAGTAGTAGAATATTATATGAAGATAGATTGTGATAAGCAAAAGATGAAAATAATTTAATCTCTAGAGAAACCACTAAAACACACACACACACAGAGGCATAAATAAAACATTAGCAGAGGAGATAATAACCCCTAAAGAAAAGAGTAAAGAAGGAACTGATGGACAATGGCACAAGTAGAAAACAAACACTAAGGTAAAATTAAACTTAGATATAATAATTACAATAAATATAAAAAAGACTAATCACTCTAAATAAAACACACAGATTGTCAGACTTAATAACTAAAAAAAAAAAAAAAGACCTAGCTATATGCTGTTTATAAGAAGCACATTTTAAACATAAAATCACAGATGGGTTGAAAGTAAAATGATGGAAGTTTATATACCATGAAACTATTAAGCAAAAGAAAGTTAGCGTGGCCATATTAACAAACAAACAAAAAACCAAACCTGTTACCGTCGAGTTAATTTCAACTCATAGTGACCCTATAGGACAGAGTAGAACTGCCCCCACGTTTTCCAAGGAGCGCCTGGTAGATTCAAACTGCTGTAGCTCTTAACCACTATGCCACCAGGGTTTCCGTGGCCATATTAGTGTCAGACAAATTGGGAACACACACTAATTAAGGTTTATTCCATAAATAGACTTACAGATGAAGAATATTAAACCAGAGATAAAGAGGAACATTCCATAATGATAAAAAGGCCAATTTATTAGGGAGACATAACTGTATTAAATATGTGTGCATCTAACAACAAAACTACCAACGCATGAAGCAAGCAAAAAAAAAAAGTATAGAACTAAATTGAGAAATAGACAAATCCACAACTGGGGTAAATGATAGTACAAATAGATAAAGAAAAATCATCAAAGATATAATTTGAATGATATTATCAAACACTTTACATTTTGTTGTTGTTGTTAGGTGCTGTCAAGTTGGTTTGGACTCATAGAGACCCTATGTAGATTTTATAGGAGCTTACACCCAATAATAATAGATTCTACATTCTTCTCAAGCACACACAGGATATGCACCAAGAAATACTATATGCTAGGTCATAAAGCAAGTCTCAGTAAATTCAGAAGAATTGAAATCATGCAAAATATGCTCTCTGTAGACTATGCCAAAAAAAAACTATTGTAAATCAATAACATACAAATATATAGGTATACAAATATTTGGAAATTAACCAACACATTCCTAAATGCATGGGTCAGAGAATAAATCTCAAAGAAAAATTTTTAAATATTTTGAGCTTAATGATAATAAAAATCCAACATAACAAAATTTGTGAGATACTGTAAAACAGTACTAAGTGAAATTTATCGCTTTAAATGCCTATACTAGGGCAAAGAAGGCTATAAAAAGCAATGAGAAAAAGCAACAAGGGAAAAAAGAGCAAATTACAATTACATTCAGTAGAAGAAATGAAATACTCCTTCTCCTCACTTATCAACAATAATAAAAAATCTGCTATCTGACTATTTTGCACATTAACAAGGTGGTGGGCATGGTGGCAATGGTTGCAGAGCATCCCCTCCGTCAAGGATGGTCTCCAGACAGCCTCTGGAAAGCTGGGCCATGCTGCCTGGCACCCTCTGCTCCCTCCTGCTGGTGAGCGCACTGTATCAAGCTGCCATATGGGGCTGGCCTCCTCCATGGCCACCACCTCCGGGTAGATGCATGAGTAGCACCAAGCCAGTGGGCACCTGTTCTGGGTTCCCAGACCCTATGTGGCCCAAGGCCAGGCAGCTCAAAATTGTAATGGAGTGGCAAGGGAGGAAAGAAAGAGGCATCAGAGAGGGTGTTTGGAAGAAATGCATTTGAGTTTAATGACATCCCAAAGTGAGCTGAACTGGGCCCAAAGCCCTCACCCTGGTGGGGCCAGGCTCCCAGTGCTCTCATAGGAAGCCCAGGGCCTCAGTTACTTGCCAGGCCTGGAGGGCAAAGCAGCCTCCAGGATCATGAATGCAGGGCTTGCAGGCATGGAAGTGGAGCCCTGGAGGTGGTTTCAAGAGCGAAGCTGTGTTCCAGCACAGGAGGAAGGTGAAGTGGTTAAGCCGTGGGCCCTCCAGTCACACAGCCCGGTGTTATCCATTTTTTTCTCCTCCAAGCCTTCTTCTCCACAGAGGAATAATCCATAACTGAACTTGTCACAGTGATGAGCACATCAGTAAATCTTAGTTGTTATTTCTATGATCAAATTTTCTAAGTAAAAAAAAATTGGACAGATGGATGATCTGAAAATAGAAAAAAAATTCTGCATGTTTTCATAACACTGATTTTCACATATCAACGTGATCTTTGGAGCCTAACCATGTTGATAAGTGAGGACTGGGTGTAATTAAAAAGTTGAATGTCAATAATGTAGACAAGAAACAAACAAAAAATGATGAAAATCAATAAATTAAAAAGTTTGTTCCTTAAAAGAATTAAAAAATTATAATTCTCTAGTAAGACTGTCCAAGAAAAAACAGGAAATAAAAATCTTTAATATTAGGAATGAAAGAGGGAGCATCATTACAGGTCCCACAGATGTTAAAGGGATATCGAAGATATAATTTTAAATATATTATGCCAAAACATGTGACAACCTACACAAATTCACTGAAAAACTATAACTTATCAATTCTGAAACAACCAAAACTTTCAAAATCTGAATAGTCTTGTTTTTATTAAAGATATATTTATAATTAAAAGCCTTCCCATAAATAAAATTCCAGATTTAGATAGTTACATGAGTGAATTCTATTATACTTTGAGACATTTTATAAATTTTTTTTCAGAAAATAGGAGAGGGAACACTTCCTAACTATTTTTTATGAGGCTAGCAGAACTCTTGGAAACCCTGGTGGCGTAGTGGTTAAGTGCTATGGCTGCTAACCAAGAGGTCGGCAGTTCGAATCCACCAGGCACTCCTTGGAAACTCTATGGGGGCAGTTCTACTCTGTCCCATAGGGTCACTATGAGTCGGAATCGACTTGAAGGCAGTGGATTTGGTTTTTTTTTGGGGGGGGGTTAGCATAACTCTGCCAACAAAACCAGTCAAATCCATTATGAAAATATAAATTACAGACTAATATTTCTCATGAATATAGAAACAAAAATTATTGACAAAATACTAACAAATTGAGTACAGAAAAACTAATAAAGGATAATGTTTTATGATCAAGTGTGGTTTGTCCCAGAAATGAAAGCTTGTGTTAACATTAAAAAAAAAGTCAATAAAACTGTATAATTAATCATACTAACAATATAAAGGAGACAAATCATATGATCCTTTAAATAATTGCCGATAGAGTTTAGCAGCATCAACATCGTGATAAAAAGAGAAAATATTGAAGTTGTCAAAGATTTCATTTTACTTGGATCCACTTTCAATGCCCATGGAAGTAGCAGTCAAGAAATCAAATGACATATTGCATTGGACAAAAAAGATGTCTTTAAAGTGTTAAAAATCAAAGATGTCACTTTGAGGACTAAGATGTGCCTGACCCAAGCCATGATGTTTTCAATTGCCTCATATGCATGTGAAAGCTGGGCAATGAATAAGGAAGACGGAAGAAGAATTGATGCATTTGAATTATGGTGCTGTTGAAGAATATTGAATATACCAGGGACTGCTGGAAGAATGAACAAATCTGTCTTGGAAGAAGTACAGCCAGAATATTCATTAGAAGCAAGGATGGAGAGACTTCGTCTTACATACTTTATACATGTTATCAGGGGGAACCAGCCCCTGGAGAAGGGCATTATGCTGGTAAAATAGAGGGTCAACAAAAAAGAGGAAGACCCTCAATGAGATGAATTGACACAGTGGGTACAACAATGGGCTCAAACATACCAACTATTGTGAGGATGGTGCACGACCAGGCAATGTTTCGTTCTGTTGTATATAGGGTTGCTATGAGTTGGAATTGACTAGATGGCACCTAACGACAACAACAACAAAGCAGAGTTTAGCAGAAAGTAGCAAAAGAGAACAACAAAAAAGTCCCCACCAAACAAACAAGCCAAACACTGTCTCACAGAAAAGACAGAAATAAGAATGATAAAAATAAACTCAAACTTATCAGTAATCATATATATGGTTTAAAATCATCAGTTTAAGATGAAAACAAAGGAAAAGTATACTGATATCTATAATTTATTCTGAAAAGCACCAAATAACAAGGTGGATCAATAGTTGCATGGAGGAATAAATAGATGGATAAATGATAAACCAAATATATTAAAAAGTTAAAAGTAGAATTTAGGTGGTGACTATAAGAACATTCACTTTTAAATTCTTTCAAGTTCACTGTATGTTTGGAAATTGTCATAAGAAAATTTGGGGGGAAAGGGAAAAATAAATTTACATTTATATAACTGTTAATCATGAAAAATAATAGAGACAATTAGATTTAATAAAAAGAAACAATATTCTAGAGAAAATACTCGCCTTTAAATAACAAACCTAAATTTAAGTTAAACAAAGAATTTTAAAATTAAGCCATGCAACTTGGACATTTTAAGCAAATACTAATTTTGAACCCTTGTGGAAGCAGTTGTGAAATTTTATTTAAAGAAAACAGAAGAAAATAAACGTAGAGATATACAATATTCTTGGAAGGGAAGGGTCTGTATCAAAAAGGTGTCACTATTCTTCCCAATACTCCATAAATTCAATCAATTTCAATTGCAATCACAACAGGTTTTTTCAAGGAAAAACGAGGTTCTACTAAAATCCACATGGCTAATTTCTGATCGCTGATTTAACCTCTTCACTTGCTATGGCTCTGTTGAGATTTCTGTTTCCTCTTGATTCAGGTTGTGTGTTTTAAAGAATTTGTTCATTTCTTCTAGGTTATCCAGTTTATTATTGTAATTCATAATATTTTGTCATAATTCTCTTTATTCTGTTGGGTCAGTTGGAATGTTTCCTCTTTTTTTTCTTTATCAATCTATTGATCCTCTCAAAGAACCAACTTCTGGTTTTGTTGATTTCCGCTTTTTTTGTTGTTGTTGTTGAGGCTGCTTATGTACAAATACCTCATGGAATTTGGTGCCTTGGTTTGGATGTTTAGGGTCATGATTTCATGGGACAACCCAGTTAATTGACTTAATAATGTGTTTAGTGCTTCTGTTCTACTTCCTATTTCATTGCTTAGTACCAGGGGTCTTAAAAGCTTGCAAGTGGCCATCCAAGACATGAGGATTGATCTCTATTCACCTAAAGCAACAGAGGAAGAAAAAGAGTCAGGAATAGGAAGAGGAAATGGAATGTTTGACTAATTGTCTCCATGAACAACTGCCTCCTTTGCATGAGACCAGAAGAATTACGAAATATTTAGATCAAAGATTCTATAGAAGAATCCTGATCAAAAGGTGGAAAATGCAGAACAGAATTTGAAATTCTCAAGGAATCCAGACTTTCTGGAACCATAGAGGTAAGATGAATCCCTGAAACTATTACCCTGAGATAATCTCTAAACTTTAGACCAAAAATATCCCCTGACGTCTTGTTTAGACCAAACAATAAACCAAAAAACTCACTGCCATCAAGTTGATTATGACCCATAGCAGTTGCATAGGACAAAGTAGAACTGCCCTATTTAAAAAAAAAAAAAAAAGTTGTCCATAAATCTTTATGGAAGCAGACTGCCACGTCTTTCTCCTGTGGAGTGCCTGGTGGGTTCCAACCACTGGCTTTTCTGTTTGAGGCTGAGCGCTTTAACAACTGTACCTCCAGGGCTCCTTAAAACCAAACAATAGTGTAGCTTAACTAGTAAAGAATGTCTGCCTTGAGCATTGTGCTCTTTTAAGATATAACTGTATGTGATCAAATTGAAGACAGCAACTCGGAATATTAGGTAAGAAATTTAGGGGTCTGTGAGTTTATGTTAATGGCGGAGGAACAACTTAGAAAAGGAGGGTGAGAATGGTTGCACAAATTGAATATAATCAGTGTCCCTCAATGGTACATGTAGAAACTGTTGAATTGGTTTATGTTCTGCTGTGTTTATTCTCAACAAAAATAACAACAAAATAAAATAAATTATTAAAAAAATCCACGTGGCAATAATCAAGATCATTTTAAGAAGAGTAAGTGCAAGTCTTGCTCTCCAGATATTAGAAATTAGGATAAATTTATAGTAATTAAAATTTAACATGGCTTTGGCATAGGGATAAAAAATAGGCCAAATAAAAACAAAACCCATGAAATAGACCCAAGCGTATGTGGAAACTTTGTATATGAGATTACAGAATAGTTAGGAAAGTGTAGACTATTCAATAAATTGTGCTGTTAAAATTGGTTTTCCACACAGAAACGAATTTCATGCTAAAAAGAAACAAAAATTCACGTGGATTACAGACAACATGAAAAAAACTTCAACTCTTGTACCAGAAAATATAGAAGAGTGCCTTTGTGATATATAGGTAAGGAAAGATTCCTTAAAAATTTCTATATGAAGTAGAAATCATGAATAAAAAGTCTTATATTTTTGTTACATTGACTCTAAAATCTCCTATCTGAGGACACCACACACAAAGTTCAAAGACAAGCCAGGTTCTGGCTTACACATGAAAGAAAAGCTTGCAAAACATATGTATGTTTTTATGGCTCCACTCATGCAGTGAAAGGAAATGTTTGCAATAGTTTTAATCAACAAAGGAATGGTAACCAGAATGCATAAAGTCCTACAAACCAATAGGAAAAACGAAACAATTTAATGGGAAAATGAGCTAAGGAAATGAGCTAAGGAAAATGAGCTAACAGTCTAGTCACAGGAAAGGAAAGTCAGGTATCCAGTACACATATGAACAGGAGCTCAAACACCTTAAAAAAATACCAAACAACAAAAAAACCAAACCGGCTGCCATCGAGTCAATTCCAACTCATAGCAACCCTATAGGACAGGGAAGAACTGCCCCAAAGGTTTCCGAGGAGCCCCTGGTGGATTTGAACTGACAACCTTTTTGGTTAGCAGTCATAGCACTTAACTACTACCCCACCAGGGTTTCTTCAAAAACCTTAGAAGTTAATAAAAGTCATTTTAAAACAAAATTCCTTTTCCCACATGTTAGATTTTCAATTGGTGAAAAGTTTAATCGTTCCAAGTCTTGGTGAAAATTTGAACCAACAAGGATCTTTACACACTGTTGATGGGGCAAAAGTACTTAACAAAGACTTTGGAAAGCAGCTTAGCCATGTGTTCTAAAGTCAAAGATGCTAATATTTTATCATCTTACAAGTCCACCATAGTGTATAACCTAGAGAAACTCATACCCTTGGTACAGAAGTAGATGTCCACAAGGATTTTTTTTTTTTTTTTTGTGGTATAGTTTGTGGTAGAAAATAATTGGAAACAACATACACATCTGTCAATGTGAAAGTGGATAAATAAATTGCATAATTAGAGTTGTATGTCATCTAATGCACCGCACAGTCATTACAACGAATGGACTACATGGCCTACATAACTGTGGACCGTGTGAAAAACTTCATACTGTGTGAAGAACGCAATACATACTGATGAAAAGCTTGCAAACAATGTGTATGTTTTTATGGCTGTTCCCACGTAGTAAAAGTAAAACCACAGGGAGAGTGTGATGTGGTTGTATCTGGAGATGCACTCAGGTAAATGGGATTGGAGGGAGGAAAAAAGAGAACTTCAGCGGTATCCACCATCATCTATTTCCCGGAAATAGAAAGATCTCAGGCAAATATGCCAAAATATTAATATCTAGTAGATCTGGATGGTTAGAATACAAATTGTTCCCTGAAATACATCTCCGTCTGGACAAAGCTATGGTGAATGAATAAGTAATAAATTTTTTAAAAAAAGAAACAACGGTGAAGTGAGAAGCTTTTAGCAGCTAGACAACCAGCACTTGTTAGTGTTTTCTCACAAATATATGAGCTTCCTGCCCCTGTGGGTTGCCGGGCAGGTACTAAATGACCCTTTATCACGGATGCTAGAGCAGGGATTCTTGCTTTGGGCCAGCTTCTTTAAAATGACCGGGAACTTTCCTTACAAGTTTAAAGTGCTAATGGGACTTTGACCAAAAATATTTGAGGGCATTTCAGATATGAGTACGAAGGGCACAGTAGGCATGATTCTTCAGGGTATTGTGAGGGCAGCAGCTGGCCTGGAGTTGGTCTGTGTGGGTGAGTGGAGGGGCTATCAGAGTGAATGGAACTATCCAGAAGCAAAAGTCTATGCCCTCATCTTCACTCTCTTCTTGGTCAACTGAGCCTCTGGCCAGTGTGGTTCCCTCCATAGTGTCATAAATGTCCTCTGCTGACCCACATCACTATCCCCTCCACATTTCCACAGTCTGGTATTTTCAGGTGCCAGGTTGTTCAGGCCTTCAGGTTATTCTCCACCAGGACTGTATATCAACAGGTGGGGAGATTAAAAGCAGCTGAATTAGAGCCAGAAGCTGCTTGAGTTACTGAATTCATCAGGACTCTGGTTGCAAGTAACAGAACATCGATTCAAACCAACTTAAGCCAAAAATAAAATGTGTGTATGGAAAAGGAAACACCAGCTCTTTGGCTCCCATAACCAAACCACAGGAAGTGCAGTCCTGGAATAGAGTCAGCCTCGGAGATAACTGGACTGGGGACAGACTCCATCAAGGCTCCTCATCTCTCTGCACGTCTGGGTAATGCACAAACCAACCCTCTCCTAGGGCAAGAACTTTAGCTGCAGGAAGATCTACACTTAACATTCTTACAGCCTCACTGCTGTAAAATAAAGAGAAGGATTCAAATGGCACGAAATGGTACCCCTTATGAACCTTCTCTTTCCCTGATCAATTCTGGAAAAATCCCAGGAAAGAATTCTGATCAAACATGCCCACTAGTTGTGAGACCTTGAACTAATTTACCTGATTTCTCTTTGCTTTGATTTCCTTTACACAGTGGGAATGATGATACAATATTTCTCATAAGGTTATCGGGATAATCCATGCAAAGCATTTAACACTGTGCTAGGTTCAGTTTAAATAGATGTTTTAAAAACAGCAACAAGTATGCTTTGGGCCGACATGACTAGGTTGGTGTGAACTACAATTGGGTGAGCCTGGTTAATAATGGCCCGAGTAGTAGGGTCTGTCTATGACCTGTATGAGAAGGGTGCTGGGAAGATCCAAAGGATGGCCACTGGTGCTGATTCAGAATTTCTCACCTCTTTGGATACTTATGCTCCCTTGATTCTTGGAGAATGTTCAGGACCCCAACATTACTCTTGTATGATAACTGTGTCTTAGGTGCTGGTTCTGGGAGGCCTTCAGGGGGCCTCACCTGCCATTGTCTTTAATTCGGTTCTTTGAGTGCATGGGCTTGGTGGGTTCTAGCCCCTTACCTGCTTCCCTCAAGTGATGGCTCCAAATGGAAGCTCAATGTTTTGTCAACCAAACACCTACGGGAAGATAAAGCAAGGGATGAGAGGGCATCACTTTTGGCAACACATGCTGGATAGATAAATTCTTACTTAACTGAATGAGTACAGGCATTTCTGTGTACCTGTGCTGTGGAGGCTTCAGAAAAATAAAGGAGAAAAGCCAAAGCAGGAAGAAGGAAATGAGGAAGGAAACTTTTCGTTTATGTCTTCACTGCATTTTTATAACATGTTTTTTTAACTTTACGAAGAGTCTATAATAAAGGTATGTATATATCCCAAGTTTCTGATGGAGAAACAAAGGCTCAGAGAAGGTAAGTAATTTGCTCAAGGTTGCACACATTTTGGAGGAAGAAGAGACAATGAGGATGAGGATGAGGAAGTGATAGTGATGGTGGCATGGTGTCTTTGACTTCAATTACTTTTTTAATTATTTATGCAGAGTTCAATGAGTGCTTACTACATACTCAGCACTGTGCTAGATCATATGGGCTATACAAAATTTTTCGTGCTTCAGCATACTGAGAGTCTATTGGGAAGACAATTCTCAAAATAAAATAAGAAGAGAAGGTGGTAGACTTCAAAATAACATATAAAGCAGTGCTTGCCATAGGCAGTACCTTAGAACACCTGGCAGTAGTCTCATGGGCAGACCAGCCAGGCAGGTCCAGAGGGTGGAGGCTGCCCCAGGTGTCACATCTAGTGACTGGTCTCTGTGGTTCACACAAAACATAAAGGTGGACATCCATTGTGTTAACTGATTGATTTGGCTTTGCAGAGGAAAACCCTCTCCTGTTTCCCTTAAAGGCCTCTTGGATGCAGCCCCAGCATTGCAAAGCCAACTCATCTAGGATCATGAATTCCAGGAAGGTAGGGAGGGGATGAGATAGACACTCCATTTTTCATTGAGTTTCAAACTTCTGTTTTGCAAAAGGAAAGGGAAACATCCATGGGCCGAAAACTATTATTTTGCTGAGAGAGCTGTTTTTGAGTCTAAAAATACTTAGATTCTATGGGAGGAAAAGTGCCAGATTCATGCCTGGGAGCAAATTTGCACCAAAAAAAAAAAAAAAAAAAAATAGTTGCCAAACAAAATTTTCTCTCCTCTCTTCCCCCACATTCCTCTGCAACCCATTTTTACCACAACATGCCATATTGTTTGGCGGAAAAAGATGTAACTAATCCTAGATCTAATTAATTAAAATCATATTACAGTCATATTAAGAAGGAAAGTGATTTTTCATTTTTGGTTGGGGATATGTCTTTCCTATCTTGGTAGTTTAGCCATGTAATCACGCATAGAGCATGAGCACTGTGGTTTCCAAACCAGGTGAAGCAGAGCCTTCTTAGAGGCTACCTTGAGGGAAAGGAGCAGGATGCAGGGCCATGAGTGGATGGGCCTCCAGCCTCCTTCACTCCTAATGATTGCTTCAGACAGAGAAGATGTGATTTCATATGTTTTATTCTCTTATGCTTTCTGGTAAGATTTCACTTGAAGAAAGGGTTTTTGCCGATTGGTACCTTCCAAATATCAGCCAATGAAAATCATAGATCACAACTGTCTGATCCCCAACTGATCATGCAGATGGTATGGGACCGACCAGGTAGCATTTCATTCTCTTGTGCTTGGGGTTGCCATGAGTCAGGGGCTGACTCAACGGTAGCTAACAACAACAGCAACCGCCTTCTGCTCTAACACTTCATGGTGTTATGTCTTCAAGCTGAGTGTCTCCAAGACGTTTGGATCTGCCACTGTTCCGAAACAGATGTTTCTTCCTGAACTGAATTCATCAGCAAAGACTATGTGTGGGCTACAGGCTTGGACATCAGAAAAAGGAGGGGTATCAAGGTTTGAAGCAGTCCTAGAAAGCCAGAGAGAAGAGGTAAAAATGTAACTGCAGGAATGATTCAGCATCACATGTTAATCACCAGTGCAGATCAAGTTGTGTGATGTTAGGGGTGTTAGGAAGCCCACAGTACCCCAGGAAACCTATTACCCCACTCAGCTAGCTCTGATAGTCAATATTTCAGTGGTGAGATTTAGGCTTTAACCCCTGTGAACATGTTAATAGCCCTGAATTCATCAGCAAAGGCTAAGTGGTGGGTCCTTAGAAAATGTAGAGTGTATTTCCTCTTTTCTAGCCATAGGATAACAGAGAACAGGGTTTTTCAGGAATTTTTGAGCCAGGAGGCTATCACAGGGTTTGGGGGAAGGACTGAAAGATGCCAAAAATGGCATTTGCCCAGTTTGCTGCTCCCTGCTATACAGCCAAACTGCAGTGATCAGAGAATCATGGAATATCTAGCAGAAAGGTCCATTTGAGGTAGATACTTCATCCTCTGACTAACTCAGAATTTTGTTTTTCTACGCTATCCCGACACATGGTGATCCTGGCATTGCATACGCTCCTGATGGAAAGGAATGACTTGTCTCACAAGCAAGACTTTGCTATTTGTAGTGCATTCTAAGAGAGGAAAGTTCTGTCTTATGTTGACTTAAAACTATCAGTATCTCAGTAATTCCCACCCTTTATCCAAATGAGTCATGCAGGATAAATCTACCACTCCTCCAAAATCAGTTTTTCAGGGAAATATCTGTCCTATCCCCCTATGCTACACACCGTTACAGCACAAACCCCACCATGTGGATTTTCTACTCTACTTAAACATTTCCATTTTCTTCTCTTAATCAGACTTCTGAGTCTCTCGCCTCTCTGGCTTTGCCTGTCTGAATCTTCTCATCCTAGGCTGTAAAGGTCCCTTCTAAAATGCCAAACCCAGAATTGAACATGAAAACTCTGGAAGAGATTGGCTCAGTGAAGGGAACACTAGAATATTCCTCTCCTGGAATGAACATAGCAGTTACACTTTGTTAGCCTGGGACTATGCTAGCTTCTGTAATATCTGCATTTGAATGTTGTTTTTCCTTAAGTGAGTGGCTCTTGAATTAGTTTTCCCCAATCCTGTTCCCAAGGAGTTGATGTTTAAGACTTAGATGGAGGCCTCTGCATTTTCTCCTGCTAATCTTAGTGCTGTGAATTTTCAGTCAGTATCTGTGGTTCAAGGTCTTGTCACTCAACCTGTCTTCTTTCTCTCTGGATTCTCTTCAGGACGATGCCTGAGGAGCCTACTGTCTATGGACTCACTCTGTTTGGTGCACCCTAGGTCTATAGAGCCATGTCTGGTGCAGAGCAGACCCTCAGTAAGTAACTGTTGAACCAATGAACAGAGGAGTCAATGAATGACTAGGTCAGGAAGAGCCCTTGTTGCTCACCTTCAACACTCTGCAGGTGTGGTCAACACATTTAGCCATAAATGCACTCTTGCATCCCTGGGCTACATGCCATCCCATATTTTTCTACATTATCTTCAAGAATATTATAAGCCACTTCATTAAATCACTTACAAAGATTAAATATGCTTTATCTAAGAAGAAAATGAGACTGTTGTAATCGCTTCCTTCTATAAGAGATTCTAATTGCTTTCCACACGCTGGGGTAGAGCTTAAGTCTGAGTCAAAGACCTGAACTAATTTAAAAGGGCTGCATATTAAAATTCTAATTAAATGCACCCCCCCACACACAAGCACACATGCACATGCATATACACACAGAATGATAGAGTGTTAGAAAAAGTGTGACTGGTATTTAATAATGTTCAGCACTGACTGGTGGTCTATGGCTGTTTATTATGGTTTTTGTCTTGCCTCTTTTTTTTTTCTCATTATCTGATCATGCCTATGAATTACCCACATTATAATCAGACACAGGGATTTCTAAAAAGTGGATAAGCGCTTTACCACCATCTTTTCACTTATATTTAGGCTTTAATTCCCTGTTAGCCACGGTATTCTACCTTTCAAGTTGAAGTTTATTAACATTTTCAGAGGAAACAAAGAAAAATAGAAAGTGAGGGACTGAGGTTTCTTACTATTATCTCTTCTCCTGATATTATTATCTTTCCAAAGTAATAGGCTTATCCCTTCCCTATTGTCTTTAAAATCACACTTGCTGTTATTTGTGGAAATTTTTAATGTCTGCAATCTGTTCCAAACTGTAGCCTTCCTGATAACATTTATATAGGTTCCTGGGATTCTCTTGTTTTATATATGTATATATATAAAACATACACAAATATGTAATTGTTGAACCAATGAACAATGAGCAATGAACCAATCGTTGAACATACATAAACAATGACATTGGCCAGAGGAAACAGTTATGGAGCATGCAGGCTTATACCAGTTACTAGACCAGTAACTAGTTGCCATCGAGTCAATCCCAGCTCATGGCTACCCCATGTGTGTCAGAGTAGAACTGCGCTCCATAGGGTTTCAATGGCTGATTTTTTAGAAGTAGATCACCAGGCCTTTCTTCTGAGGTGCCTCTGGGTGAACTCAAACCACCAGTCTCCCTATTAGCAGCTGAACATGTTAGCTGTTTGTACCATCCTTCAACTCCCTAGCTTAAAAAAGAGAAAATTGGGTCTCTAGCTTCAGGAAGCATCAGGTTTAATTGGGTAGTAGGACTTTGATATAGGGAGCTGGAATGGGTCGGCTAACAGTGTACAATCAAGAGTGAGGCTGTATAAAGCAAACTATAAATTTTCCTAGGAAGGCATAGTAAAGGTCAAAAACAAAAAAACCCATTGCTGTCGAGTTGATTCTGACTTGTAGTGACCCTACAGGGCAGAGGAGAACCTACCATAGAATTTCCAAGGAGCACCTGGTGGATTAGAACTGACAACGTTTTTGTTAGTAGCCATCAAGGAAGCAAATATTAAATTCCAAGACCAACATGAACAAATTTTGGAGAGAGTTGAGAGACTTTTTCTAATATGCTTGTGAGGCAGAAGGTATAGCTTTGCTTATTTTTATCCACTCTATCAAGACACTGAGTCACAGAAAAAATATCTTAGTTGGTCGAATATTACACAATGGCACATGTGGTACTAAAATTCAGGATTCTTAGTATAGGACAATTGTCACCTCTCTCTCTCTCACACACACACACGTAGCCTCTACCCTACTCCCAATTCAGCTGCTTCTCCATCATGTACTGTGCCCTCCTGCCAGATGTTGCCACCTGTCTTTCCTTAGAAGGCCTTGGTACAGTTACACAGCTGAGCCCCGCAGGCGCCTGCCTCAGGCCAAACAAACAAACAGAAGAGAAATCTTTCAAGCTGGGCACCAGGGAAAAGTGATCTTGATGCCGTCCGTGGCATGAGCTGAGGCAATTGATGACTTGGCATTCTGTCTCTGAGTCATCAATCATACAGAATCAATCTCGGCTCTCTCAGGAGCTGGCCCCTGGCTCACATAATTCTCTCTCCCTGCCACCAACCTGAACAGTCTGATCCCAGTGGTGGGAACTGTTTTGTTCTGCGTTCAGCATTGATTCACTTGGCCTTCAGTAGTATTTTCTACATTCCCCAGAAATGTCACTTAATTTATCCTCTCTGAGGTACCTAAGTTGCCTAGGCCTTACTGTATAAAATGGGGCAGGCAAAAAAAGCCACGTGTGACTTTTCACATCAGAGGCATGGGCCCCAGTGCCTAAACCTGAAAATCAGGGGTCCACTTTTAAGCTCCTGTGCTCATCCAAGAGGCTAGAGCAGGGGTAGAATGCAGAGGCCAAGCCTGGGGCATTTGAGTCAGGTAGCCCTGGGTTGTATTCATGGCTCTGCCACTTTTCAGCTGTGTGATCTTGAACAGGCTACCTAATCACTTTGTCTCTCAGTTTCGTCATCTGATACTTAGTGATAATAATAGCATCTACCTTATGGAGTTGTTGTAGAATTAAATTAGAATAGGGAGGCAAATGCTCAGCACAGTGGTATAGGGGTCAGACTTGCGTGTGCTCAGTAAGTGTATGCAATTAATATTGCTATTATTAAGATACAACTATGATTTATAGGGTTGACTGTATATGTAATAAAGTTGGTAGCCATGAGGGAAAAGGTCTTAGGAAGGTGGTCTGTCCAGAAAAAACGACTCTGCTAACTTGTCGCACAACCCAATATCTGACCAACACTCATTTGCTTCAATATCTCAAAATATGGGTCCTTCCTTTCCCATGAGAAAGGGAGTGACCCTATAGAAACCGCAGATTAAAAGTGTGTGGTGTGTGGCAGGTGAAATAGAAGGAGGAATGAAAATTTGTGGACTCTACAAGTTTTTGAAGACTTATTCAGACAGATGTGCACAGACAAAGGGGAGAGTCCTCATACTTTCTATGCAAAGACTTCTCTCTTCTTATCCCTGCTTTCTGGGATGGAGTGGAGAGGGGAGAAGAGGAAGGAAAATGTGTCAGGAGTGGGGCAGGTTGCACATCTCTGGGAGGTGGCATTGTCCTGGGGGGGCAGCAGCATCCTGGCAGGGGACAGCCACGGGAATTCAGGGAACTCCCTTCTTAGTCTGGATCCCTGTGTCTCCACATCTGCCTGTCCCTCTCTCCTAGAAACTGGAATCATTTTTTCTAAGAGATTCTGAGGGCTGCTTTATTTGTTAGGAGACAAGGAGGCACTAATAAATTCCTCTGTGTGAGGTATTTAATTACATAATAATGTGTACACTAATCAGGGTAAATGTGTTTGTGAAAACACCTTGATATGGGAACAGTTAATCACCCAAGGCATTGCTTCTTAACACACCTTGGAAGTTAACTTAATTGAATTAATTAGAACAATGAAAAAATTGAACTGTTTATTGGTCCACAACGGCCTGAAGAAATGTTCCCCCCTTAAATGCAGGGCCACACTGCAAACTATTTCTCCCCAAACCCTCAGCCCTTATGGTTATGGCTATGCCCCAGGAGCCTGCAGCCAGCAAATCCTCCCCCTGTGCCCTACCTTGGAGTCATTTCCTGTTGGAGACATAAGGCAATCAGGCTACGTGCCTGCATACACTGGCACGTGTGCGCGCACGTGCGGGCACGCGCGCACACACACACTCCTTTCGTGCACTTTCACCAGAAGCTCAGGGAAATCAAGTGAGCTTTAACCCAGGATGCCTTGAGTGTACATTTTACAATCAGCCACTTCGAGGGCCAGTTTGTGCATTCTGAAGGGAGAAAGGGAAGAATGTTTTCTGGGGGATTATGGTAATCATCATCAGTGCCATTACCATCATTGTTATCTGTTAATGATGGCGTTAATAATCTGAATTTGCATAATGCTTGAAAAAAACAGTACTGCTACCCCACCTTTCTCTCTTCTTGGGCTTTCTATAAGGTGACAAATAAGGCAAGATGCTTGCCTCTGGGGACCCCACAGGCATTCAGCCCTGACAAGAACAAACTTAAAAGCCATTCTGACAACCGAATAAACATTGAATAGTGTGTGCATTAAATCAATCAATGAAAGTGAGCTTGCATAGCATAGAAGCCGAGGGCCGCTTGGGGAGAGAGTCTTATTTTGGGAGAGTTCTCAGAGTGATGAAGGTAATGTGACCCCTAGAGATTGTAGCCCAAATCCAGGAACTGGAAGCCGCAACATCTGGTGAGTTGCACACAGCCTAGTCTCCCTGTCCCTTAACGAGCATTAGGTCATCAGCTTCCCTGACCTTGACATTCTCACAAAAAGACTACCTGGACACTCTATAGCAGAACTACCTTCCTGATGGGCAACAATGGAACATGAAGCTGCTTCCATAGTGTAAATTTTCTGCTATGAAAATAAATGACTTGATTATATATGGCCTGAAATTACATTTTATATGTGTCTTCTTTTTCCCTGTTTAAAAAATTAGAACAGGGATAAGTATAAGAGCTCTCATGGGTTTAGCATAAAACTTTTCTGCGATTTGTTTTAACCCCAACATGAGCACATGGACCAGGGAGAACACAAAAGAAGCCGCCTCCCATAAAGTGCCAGAGGGTGTGGCCTATGAGTTTGCTTCCTCTGAGATTGTCATAAATGTATGCTGCAGCTTTTCATGAGCTGATCTGATTAGTCAAGACGGAGGCTTAGGTTTCTGTCCTCATCTACAGGTTGTTGGAAAGTCTGGACAGGAAGCGAAGGTTACTCAAAGAGTAGTTGTTTTTGTTGTTGTGTGTTGCCTTTGAGCCAATTCCAACTCAGGGAAACCCCATGTGTGCAGAGTAGAACTGCTCCATAGGGTTTGCAAGACTGTGACCTTTTGGAAGGAGATCGCCAAGCCTGTCTTCTGAAGTGTTTCTGGGTGGGTTTGACTCGCCAACCTTTTAACTAGTAGTCGAGTGCTTAACCATCTGTGCCACACAGTAGGCAGACCTAATCTATAGAAGCAAATCTCCAACTAGGACAAATAGCTAAATATCTCAGTATTGCTTAGAACCAGCTGAAAGATCAGGCTAATCCTGGTTCTGGGAATGTAATACAAAAGTGGTGATCTTTTTCCTCTTTGAATGTTTCTTTGGTCAGTGGTCAGTGGGACCTTGCCTCAGGCAGAGTCTCTGCAGGAAACAGGAACAGGAAGCTCCCAAACAGGGTGTGGTATTGGCAGTGTTAAGGAAAAACAACAAAAGTTGTTGAAGTTCTCCAGAGTTGGCAAGAGCAGAGGCTGTTACCAGCCTAAGTCTGCAAAGAGCAAAGCAGGGACTGAATCCAGAAAGACTTCCAGCTGTAGTTGAGGCTATAGCCACAGAAGCTCAATAGGAGCCTTTGGCAGAGAAATGCAGCCACGGCCACCCCATAGTCCTGCAGGGAAGGAGCTGGGGGAATGGAAATAATGCCTTGACCATTCTGTGCTCCACTCCTAATCTCTTGCCAGCACTTCTGTAAGTCAGAGGGTGAGACAGCCCAAGTGATTCAGCCCATGGAAGTCAGCCTGGGGCAAGGCAGTGTGAAGAAGGGTGGAGTCGATCTGGGGGATCAAAAAGATTGTCCTGTCCAGACCAACTGACATCAATAAAATGAAAACATTTTATAAAACAAACCTGAATCAAAACTAAATCCTGAATTTTGTTTAGATGGTTCTTTTTACATTGGGATCATAAAGTTTCTGTCCTATACTATTATTTAAACTCTCCATGTATTAAAACAGATATTCCTGTTTAAGCTACTGCCAGGCATGACCTCGGTTTTTATAGCTTCTGTCCATAGAATTCTCTATTTGTATGCGCTTTGGGGGGGTGCCTTTTGGGAAGAGGCTTGCAGGTGGAGATTTTTTCGTGGAATGGGTCCTGAGCTGAGCCTACAAAAGGCATAGAAAAAAGGAAGAAACTCATTATATAGGAAAGTGTGTTGAGCAAGAAACTCACGAGGTAATAAGATCATCAGGTTTTCAAGTTCCTGGACTTGGATCAGATCTGTAAAGAGTGGTCAGGTCTCTGCCCACCAGGTTGTCCAAACGTACTGGCCCCTCCCCCCAACTGCTCCCAACATTTATTAAACCAACTAATCTGTTGTTCCCCCATGTGTTTGTCAGTTCGTCGTACTGTGGGGGCTTGTGTGTTGCTGTGATGCTAGAAGCTATGCTACCAGTATTCAGATACCAGCAGGGTCACCCATGGAGGACAGGTCTCAGCTGAGCTTCCAGACTAAGTCAGACTAGGAAGAAGGACCCGGCAGTCTACTTCTGAAAAGCATTAGTCAGTGAAAACCTTATGAATAGCAGCGGAACATTGTCTGATATAGTGCTGGAAGATGAGCGCCCCAGATTGGAAGGCACTCAAAAGATGACGGGGGAAGAGCTGCCTCCTCAAAGTAGAGTTGACCTTAATGATGTGGATGGAGTAAAGCTTTCGGGACCTTCATTTTTGATGTGGCATGACTCAAAACGAGAAGAAACAGCTGCAAACATCCATTAATATTCAGAACCTGGAATGTACGAAGTATGAATCTAGGAAAATTGGAAATAGTCAAAAATGAAATGGAACGCATAAACATCGATATCCTAGGCATTAGTGAGCTGAAATGGACTGGTATTGGCCATTCTGAATCAGACAATCATATGGGCTACTATGCTGGGAATGACAACTCAAAGAGGAATGGTGTTGCATTCATCGTCAAAAAGAACATTTCAAGATCTATCCTGAAGTACAACGTTGTCAGTGATGGAATAATATCCATACGCCTACAAGGAAGACCAGTTAATACGACTAGTATTCAAATTTATGCACCAACCACTAGGGCCAAAGATGAGGAAACAGAAGATTTTTATCAGCTGCTGCAGTCTGAAATGGATCGAACATGCAATCAAGATGCATTGATAATCACTGGTGATTGGAATGCAAAAGTTGGAAACAAAGAAGAAGGAGCAGTAGTTGGAAAATATGGCCCTGGTGATAGAAACAATGCCGGAGATCGAATGATAGAATTTTGCAAGACCAACGACTTCTTCATTGCAAATACCTTCTTTCACCAACATAAATGGTGACTATACACATGGACCTCGCCAGATGGAACACACAGAAATCAAATTGACTACATCTGTGGAAAGAGACGATGGAAAAGCTCAATATCATCAGTCAGAACAAGGCCAGGGGCTGAGTGTGGAACACACCATAAATTGCTCATACGCAAGTTCAACCTGAAAGAGAAGAAAATGACAGCAAGTCCACGAGAGCCAAAATATGACCTTGAGTATATCCCACCTGAATTTAGAGACCATCTCAAGAATAGACTTGACACGTTGAACACTAGTGACCAAAGACCAGACGAGTCGTGGAATGACATCAAGGAAATCATTCATGAAGAAAGCAAGAGGTCACTGAACAGACAGGAAAGAAAGAAAAGACCAAGATGGATGTCAGAGGAGACTCTGAAACTTGCTCTTGAGCGTCGAGCAGCTAAAGCAAAAGGAAGAATTGATGAAGTAAAAGAACTGAACAGAAGATTTCAAAGGGCCTCTCGAGAAGACAAAGTAAAGTATTATAATAACATGCGCAAAGAGCTGGAGATGGAAAACCAAAAGGGAAGGACACACTCAGCATTTCTCAAGCTGAAAGAACTGAAGAAAAAATTCAAGCCTCGAGTTGCAATAATGAAGGATTCCATGGGGAAAATATTAAACGATGCAGGAAGCATCAAAAGAAGATGGAAGGAATACACACAGTCATTATACCAAAAAGAATTAGTGGATATCCAACCATTTCAAGAGGTGGCATATGATCAGGAACCGACGGTACTGAAGGAAGAAGTCCAAGCTGCTGTGAAGGCATTGGTGAAAAACAAGGCTCCAGGAATTGATGGAATATCAACTGAGATGTTTCAACAAACAGATGCAGCATTGGAGGTGCTCACTCGTCTATGTCAAGAAATATGGAAGACAGCTTCCTGGCCAACTGACTGGAAGAGATCCATATTTACGCCTATTCCCAAGAAAGGTGATCCAACCGAATGTGGAAATTATAGAACAATATCATTAATATCACACGCAAGCAAAATTCTGCTGAAGATCATTCAAAAACGGCTGCAGCAGTATATCGACAGGGAACTGCCAGAAATTCAGGCCGGTTTCAGAAGAGGACATGGAACCAGGGATATCATTGCTGATGGCAGATGGGTCCTGGCTGAAAGCAGAGAATACCAGAAGGATGTTTACCTGCGTTTTATTGACTATGCAAAGGCATTCGACTGTGTGGATCATAACAAAGTGTGGATAACACTGCGAAGAATGGGAATTCCAGAACACTTAGTTGTGCTCATGAGGAAGCTTTACATAGATCAAGAGGCAGTTGTTCGGAGAGAACAAGGGGATACTGATTGGTTTAAAGTCAGGAAAGGTGTGCATCAGGGTTGTATTCTTTCACCATACCTATTTAATCTGTATGCTGAACAAATAATACGAGAAGCTGGACTATACAAAGAAGAACGGGGCGTCAAGATTGGAGGAAGACTCATTAACAGCCTGCGTTATGCAGATGACACAACCTTGCTTGCTGAAAGTGAAGAGGACTTGAAGCACTTACTAATGAAGATCAAAGACCACAGCCTTCAGTATGGATTACACCTCAACATAAAGAAAACTAAAATCCTCACAACTGGACCAATGAGCAACATCATGACAAATGGAGGAACAATTGAAGTTGTCAAGGATTTCATTTTATTTGGATCCACAATCAACAACCATGGAAGCAGCAGTCAAGAAATCAAAAGACACATTGCATTGGGCAAATCTGCTGCAAAGGGCCTCTTCAAAGTGTTGAAGAGCAAAGATGTCACCCTGAAGACTAAGGTGCGCCTGACCCAAGCCATGGTATTTTCAATCACGTCATATGCATGTGAAAGCTGGACAATGAATAAGGAAGACCGAAGAAGAGTTGACGCCTTTGAATTGTGGTGTTGGCAAAGAATATTGACTATACCATGGACTGCCAAAAGAACGAACAAACCTGTCTTGGAAGAAGCGTGGCCAGAATGCTCCTCAGAGGCAAGGATGGTGAGACTGCGTCTTACATACTTTGGACATGTTTCAGGAGGGATCAGTCCCTGGAGAAGGACATCATGCTTGGCAGAGTACAGGGTCAGCCTAAAAGAGGAAGACCCTCAACAAGGTGGATTGACACAGTGGCTCCAACAATGAGCTCAAGCATAACAACGATTGTAAGGTGGCGCAGGACCGGGCAGTGTTTCGTTCTGTTGTGCATAGGGTCGCTATGGATGGAACCGACTCGATGGAACCTAACAACAACAACAACAATCTGTTGTTGTTAGGTGCCTTCAAGTTGTTTTTGACTCATAGTGACCTGATATACAACAGAATGAAATACTGCCCGGTCCTGTTCCATCCTTATGATCGTTGTTATGCTTGGGCCCGTTGTTGTAGCCACTGTGTCAATCCATCTCGTTGAGGGTCTTCCTCTTTTTCGCTGACCCTTTACTTTACGAAGCATGATGTTCTTCTCCAGGGACTGATCCCTGGATCAGTGTCCAAAGTATGTGAGACGTTGTCTTGCAATCCTTGCTTCTAAGGAGCATTCTGATTGTACTTCCTCCAAGATAGATTTGTTTGTTCTTTTGGTAGTCCAGAGTATATTCAGTATTCTTCGCCAACACCACAATTCAAAGGCATCAATTCTTCTTCAGTCTTCCTTATTCATTATGCAGCTTTTGCATGCATATAAAGCGATTGAAAACACTATGGCTTGGGTCAGGAGCACCTTAGTCCTTAATAAGACTTCTTTGCTTTTTAACAATTTAAAGAGGTCTTTGCAGTAGATTTTCCCAAAGCAATGCATCGCTTGATATGTCGACAGTTGTTTCCATGGGCGTTGATCTTGGATCTAAGTAAAAGAAGTCCTGACAACCTCAATCTTTTCTTCATTTGTCATGATGTTGCTCATTGTTCCAATTGTGAGGATTTTTGTTCTCTTTATTTTGAGGTATCCATACTGAAGGCTGTCGTCTCTGATGCCCATAGGTAAGTGCTTCAAGTCCTCTTCAATTTCAGCAAGCAAGGTTGTGGTATCTGTATAAAGCAGGTTGTTAATGAGTCTTCCTCCAATCTTGGTACCCTGTTCTTCTTCACATAGTCCAACTTCTTGGATTATTTGCTCACAGATTGACTAAGTATGGCAAAATGATACAACCCTGACACACATCTTTTCTGATTTAACCAATGCAGTATCCCCTTGTTCTGTTTGAACGACTGCCTCTTGATCTATGTACAGGTTCCTCATGGGCACAATTAAGTACTCTGGAATTCCCATTCTTTAAAATGTTATCCATAAAGAAAGGTGATCCAACCAAGTTCGGAAATCATTGAACAATATAATTAATATCATATGCACGTAAAATTTTGCTGAAGATCATTCAAAAGCAATTGCAGCAGTACATCCTGAGTGAGCTGCCAAAATTCAAGCTGGATTCAAAAGAGAACATGGAAAGAGGGATATCATTGCTAATGTCAGATGGATCATGGCTGAAAGCAGAGAATATGAGAAGGATGTTTACCTGTGTTTTATTAACAATGCAAAGGCATTTGACTGTGTGAGTCATAACAAATTATGGATAACATTGTGAAGAATGGGAATTCCAGAACACTTAGTTGTGCTCATGAGGAACTAATCTGTACTAAATGTCTAATATGAGGGAGGCACCTAACAACAACAGATTGTTGTTGTTGTTGTTAGGTGCTGACGAGTCGGTTCCGTCCATAGCGACCCTACGCACAACAAAACGAAACACTGCCCGGTCCTGCACCATCCTTACAATCGTTGTTATGCTTGAGCTCATTGTTGGAGCCACTGTGTCAATGAACCTTGTTGAGGGTCTTCCTCTTTTAGGCTGACCCTGTACTCTGCCAAGCATGATGTCCTTCTCCAGGGACTGATCCCTCCTGAAACATGTCCAAAGTATGTAAGACGCAGTCTCACCATCCTTGCCTCTGAGGAGCATTCTGGCCACGCTTCTTCCAAGACAGGTTTGTTCATTCTTTTGGCGGTCCATGGCATATTCAATGCTCTTCGCCAACACCACAATTCAAAGGCGTCAACTCTTCTTCGGTCTTCCTTATTCATTGTCCAGCTTTCACATGCATATGACGTGATTGAAAATACCATGGCTTGGGTCAGGCGCACCTTAGTCTTCAGGGTGACATCTTTGCTCTTCAACACTTTGAAGAGGCCCTTTGCAGCAGATTTGCCCAATGCAATGTGTCTTTTGATTTCTTGACTGCTGCTTCCATGGTTGTTGATTGTGGATCCAAATAAAATGAAATCCTTGACAACTTCAATTGTTCCTCCATTTGTCATGATGTTGCTCATTGGTCCAGTTGTGAGGATTTTAGTTTTCTTTATGTTGAGGTGTAATCCATACTGAAGGCTGTGGTCTTTGATCTTCATTAGTAAGTGCTTCAAGTCCTCTTCACTTTCAGCAAGCAAGGTTGTGTCATCTGCATAACGCAGGCTGTTAATGAGTCTTCCTCCAATCTTGACGCCCCGTTCTTCTTTGTATAGTCCAGCTTCTCGTATTATTTGTTCAGCATACAGATTAAATAGGTATGGTGAAAGAATACAACCCTGATGCACACCTTTCCTGACTTTAAACCAATCAGTATCCCCTTGTTCTCTCCGAACAACTGCCTCTTGATCTATGTAAAGCTTCCTCATGAGCACAATTAAGTGTTCTGGAATTCCCATTCTTCGCAGTGTTATCCACACTTTGTTATGATCCACACAGTCGAATGCCTTTGCATAGTCAATAAAACGCAGGTAAACATCCTTCTGGTATTCTCTGCTTTCAGCCAGGACCCATCTGCCATCAGCAATGATATCCCTGGTTCCACGTCCTCTTCTGAAACCGGCCTGAATTTCTGGCAGTTCCCTGTCGATATACTGCTGCAGCCGTTTTTGAATGATCTTCAGCAGAATTTTGCTTGCGTGTGATATTAATGATATTGTTCTATAATTTCCACATTCGGTTGGATCACCTTTCTTGGGAATAGGCGTAAATATGGATCTCTTCCAGTCAGTTGGCCAGGAAGCTGTCTTCCATATTTCTTGGCATAGACGAGTGAGCACCTCCAATGCTGCATCTGTTTGTTGAAACATCTCAGTTGATATTCCATCAATTCCTGGAGCCTTGTTTTTCACCAATGCCTTCGTAGCAGCTTGGACTTCTTCCTTCAGTACTGTCAGTTCCTGATCATATGCCACCTCTTGAAATGGTTGAATATCCACTAATTCTTTTTGGTATAATGACTGTGTGTATTCCTTCCATCTTCTTTTGATGCTTCCTGCATCGTTTAATATTTTCCCCATGGAATCCTTCATTATTGCAACTCGAGGCTTGAATTTTTTCTTCAGTTCTTTCAGCTTGAGAAATGCTGAGCGTGTCCTTCCCTTTTGGTTTTCCATCTCCAGCTCTTTGCACATGTCATTATAATACTTTACTTTGTCTTCTTGAGAGGCCCTTTGAAATCTCTGTTCAGTTCTTTTACTTCAGTGATTCTTCCTTTTGCTTTAGCTGCTCGATGCTCAAGAGCAAGTTTCAGAGTCTCCTCTGACATCCATTTTGGTCTTTTCTTTCTTTCCTGTCTGTTCAGTGACCTCTTGCTTTCTTCATGGATGATGTCCTTGATGTCATTCCACGACTCGTCTGGTCTTCAGTCACTAGTGTTCAACGTGTCAAGTCTATTCTTGAGATGGTCTCTAAATTCAGGTGGGATATATTCAAGGTCATATTTTGGCTCTCGTGGACTTGCTGTCATTTTCTTCTCTTTCAGGTTGAACTTGCATATGAGCGATTGATGGTGTGTTCCACAGTCAGCCCCTGGCCTTGTTCTGACTGACGATATTGAGCTTTTCCATCGTCTCTTTCCAAGATGTAGTCAATTTGATTTCTGTGTGTTCCATCTGGTGAGGTCCATGTGTACAGTCACCATTTATGTTGATGAAAGAAGGTATTTGCAATGAAGAAGTCGTTGGTCTTGCAAAATTCTATCATTCGATCTCCGGCATTGTTTCTATCACCAGGGCCATATTTTCCAACTATTGCTCCTTCTTCTTTGTTTCCAACTTTTGCATTCCAATCACCAGTGATTATCAATGCATCTTGATTGCATGTTCGATCCATTTCAGACTGCAGCAGCTGATAAAAATCTTCTGTTTCCTCATCTTTGGCCCTAGTGGTTGGTGCATAAATTTGAATACTAGTCGTATTAACTGGTCTTCCTTGTAGGCGTATGGATATTATTCCATCACTGACAACGTTGTACTTCAGGATAGATCTTGAAATGTTCTTTTTGACGATGAATGCAACACCATTCCTCTTTGAGTTGTCATTCCCAGCATAGTAGCCCATATGATTGTCTGATTCAGAATGGCCAATACCAGTCCATTTCAGCTCACTAATGCCTAGGATATCGATGTTTATGCGTTCCATTTCATTTTTGACGATTTCCAATTTTCCTAGATTCATACTTCGTACATTCCAGGTTCTGAATATTAATGGATGTTTGCAGCTGTTTCTTCTCGTTTTGAGTCGTGCCACATCAAAAATGAAGGTCCCGAAAGCTTTACTCCATCCACATCATTAAGGTCGACTCTACTTTGAGGAGGCAGCTCTTCCCCCGTCATCTTTGAGTGCCTTCCAATCTGGGGCGCTCATCTTCCAGCACTATATCAGACAATGTTCCGCTGCTATTCATAAGGTTTTCACTGACTAATGCTTTTCAGAAGTAGACTGCCGGGTCCTTCTTCCTAGTCTGACTTAGTCTGGAAGCTCAGCTGAGACCTGTCCTCCATGGGTGACCCTGCTGGTATCTGAATACTGGTGGCATAGCTTCTAGCATCACAGCAGTACACAAGTCCCCACAGTACGATAAACTGACAGACACATGGCGGATCATTATGGAGCTTTAAAACCAAAACCAAACGTAGTGCTATCGAGCCGATTCCGACTCATAGTGACCCTATAGAGCCTAGTAAATTACATGTTAAAAACCAGTTGTCATTAAGAGATTATAACTCATGACCAGCCAACTTGAGTTGGGGTGGATGTGTGCCTGCACAGTGTTTTAGAAGGCTGATTTCTTCGATTCGATCACTAGGCCTTTCTTTTGAGGTACTTCTGGGTGGACTTGAACCTCCAACCTTTTGCTTAGCAGCCTAGTGTGTTAACTGTTTGCAACACCCATGGACTCTAGGAAGGAAATTAGGCCAGGTTAATAATTAACCTCAGCATAGGGCAATATATGAAACATGCCTTGAAAAGTGTGAAAACCACCTATTTCTGAACATTCAGAGGAAATAGAATTTACTGGGGCATTTGAGGAGGTCTCAAAAGTTGGAGGTTATTAAAGGAATTTTTTCTCAGTGCCCTTTTCTCGGGCCATGTTCACTTCAACTTCCAGGCTGTTGTCTACTCCCTCACAATACTGTGCTAAAGGCCCATCACCAGGTCTTTGTTCTTAATCTTCAAGGCTGAGATGAGCCCTGCCTCTTATACGCAGCTTTTTCCTACTGGGCCAAACTACAATGCGACCTCCAGAGGCTGAGCCTCACCCTTTGCTGTCTTGACCTCCTTCTGCGGTGAGACTTGTTTCTTCCATCTCCACTGTGAGCAGGTGCCACGCCTTTCCATATTTCCATATTTTCCACGCATTGCCTATTTGTATTCTGAAGCAAGTGCTTCCCAAATGCTTGCTGGAGACAGAGATTTCAGGTTGACGTCTTCCTCTCAGAGGTCTGCCCAGCACACGGGGAAGTGCACTCACACAGGGCAGTGCATACTCTGATGGGGGAGCAGGTGGTGATGGATAAAAGACCAGTCACACAGACTCCACACCCACCGAGCTCACGATCTGAGTTTTGGAGCCATTTATCAATCCCTAAATTAACAGTTTTTTTTTTCCTCAAAGGTGATTATTGAAGAAGCAGAAAAAAGTTCTCCATGCCTCAGCAGCTCAAACTCCCCATAATTACAGCCCATCAGTTTGGAAAGACAGACATGTTCCCGAAACTCCATTCCTCAGCACTGGTCATTTATCGCCTGTGCTCTCTGCCCCTCACCTCCTGCTCTTTTCCCTGCAGTCCATCCTTCCGTTCTTGGGATCTTGGTTTGGTTCTCTTCCTGCTTTCTGCAGGACCTGTCCCCAGGACCTGAAGCTCCCTGACCCTGATGTGGCCACAGCAGAAGTCTTAAGGCTGCTCTGGGGTTTACCGCTGCCTTATCATGGCCCAGAGTCCCTGGGTGATGCAAGTGGTTAACATGCTTGGCTGTTAACTGAAAGGTTGGAAGTTCTAGTCCACTCAGAGGTGGCAGGGTTATACTCTACAACTCTAGAATTGATTTGGAAGTTAACTGGTTTTATTATTGTCCCTTCTTTTCTGAATTCTTTTTTCTTTCTCATTTTTTAAATTTGTACTTTAGAGGAAGGTTTACACAAATTTTTTTCTCGTTAAATAATTAATATACATATTGTTTTGTGACGTTGGTTGCCAATCTCAAGACATGTCAACACTCTCCCTTTCTCAGCCTTGGGTTCCTCATTACCAGCTTTATTGACTCCTTCTGCCTCCTCATCTTACCCCTGGGCCAGTGTGCCCATTTAGTCTTGTTTTTTCTTATGGGACCATCTAATCTTTGGCTGAAGGGTGAACCTCAGGAGTAACTTTAGTACCAAGTTAAAAGGGTGTCTGGGGTCATAATCTCAGGGTTTCTCCAGTCTCTGTCAGACCAATAAGTGTGGCCTTTTTCTGTGAGTTAGAATTCTCTTCTACATTTTTCTCCAGCTCTGTCCAGTACCCTGTACTGTGATCCCTGTCAGAGCAGTTCATGGTTGTTGTCAGCGCCATCCAGTTGTGCTGAACTCTGTTTGGTGGAGGCTGTGGTAGTTGTGGTTCATCAGTCCTTTGGACTAATCTTTCTTTTGTGTCTTTGGTTTTCTTCGTTCTTTCTTGCTCCAGACAGGGTGGGACCAGTGGAATATCAAAGACCCCAGACACTACTCACCAAAATAGAATGTAGAACATTTTCTTTGTAAACTGTTATCCCAATTGAGCTAGATGTCCCCCAAGACCATGGTCCCCAGCCCTTAACTCAGTAATGTGGCCCCTCAGGGAGTTTGGATGTGTCTATGAAGCTTCCATGACCTTGCCTTTGTCAAGTTGTGCCTATCTGTTGTCTAGTGTTTTTCCCTCCCCATCCCTCCTCTCCCTAGTAACCATCAAAGATCGTTTCTTTCTGCTTCTATACCTTTTCAGAAGTTTTTATAATAGTGGTCTCTTACAGTATTTGTCCTTTTGTGATTGACTTGTTTCACTCAGCATAATGCCCTCCAGATTCATCTATGTTGTGAGATGTTTAGAAGATTCACTTTTGTTCTTTATTGTTGCATAATATTGTTGTGTGTTGTGAATATTCCATTGTGAGTAGGTACCGTAGTTTGTTTATCCCTTTATCTGTTGATGGGCGCTTAGGCTGTTTCCATCTTTTTGCTATTGTGAACAATGCTTCAACGAACATGTGTGTGAATATGTCTATTCGTGTGATGATTTTTAGTTCTCTGGGGTACATTCCTAGGAGTGAGATTGCTGGATCATATGGTATTTCTATTTCCAGATTTTTAAGGAAGCACCATATCATTTTCCAAGATGGTTGTACCATTTTACATTCCCACCAGCAGTGCATAAGAGATCCAAGCTCTCTACAGCCTCTCCAACATTTGTTGTTTTTTGGTTCAAGCCAGTAATGTTGGGGTGAGGTGGTATCTCATTGTAGTTTTGATTTGCATTTCTCTAACAGCTAGTGATTGCAAGCATTTCCTCATGTGTCTGTTAGCAGCCTGAATGTCTTCTTTGGTGAAGTGTCTGTTCATACCCTTTGCCCATTTTTTAATTGGATTATTTGTCTTTTTATTGTAGAGGTGTTGGGTTTTCCTATAAATTTTAGAGATTAGGCTTTGTCAGATTTGTCACAGCCAACTTTATTTTCCCAGTCTGCAAGCTCTCCTTTTACTCTTTTGGTGAAGTCTTTTGATGAGCATAAATGTTTAATTTTTAGAATATCCCAGTTATGTAGCTTATCTTCTGGTGTTTGTGTATTGTTAGTTATGGTTTGTGTCCTATTTATGCTGTGCATTAGGGCCTATTGAGTTGATCCTATTTTTCTTTCTATGATTTTTCTAGTTTTTGGTTTTATATTTATGTCTTTGATCCATTTTGAATTAGTTTTTGTGTATGATGTGAGGTATTGGTCCTGTTTCATTTTTTTATAGATGGACTTCCAGTTTTGCCAGCTCCATTTGTTAAAAAGACTGTCTTTTCCCCGTTTAATTGACTTTGGGCCTTTGTCAAAATTAGGTGACCAAAGGTGGATGAATTTACATCTGGGTTCATAATATTGTTCCATTGGTTTATGTGTCTGTCATTGTGCCAGTACCAGGCCGTTTTGACTACTATAGCTGTATAGTAGGTTCTGAGGTCAGGTAGTACAAGTCCTCCTATTTTATTCTTTTTCTTCGATAATGCTTTACTTATCCGGAGCCAAAGTTAATGATTAATTTTTCCATCTCATTAAGCAATGCTGTTGGTATATGGACTGGGATTGCATTGTATTTGTAGATTGCTTTGGGTAGAATTGACATTTTCACAACATTGAGTCTACCTATCCATGAGCATGGTATGTGTTTCCATTTATGTAGGTTTCATTTAGTTTCTTGCAGTAGTGTTTTGTAGTTTTCTTTGCATAGGTCTTTTACATCCCTGGTTAGATTTATTCCTAAGTATTTTATTTTTTTAGGGGCTACTACAAATGTTGGTGGTGTAGTGGTTAAGTGCTACAGCTGCTAACCAAAGAGTCAGCAGTTCAAATCCACCAGGCGCTCCTTGGAAAGTCTATGGGGCAGTTCTACTCTGTCCTATAGGGTTGCTATGAGTTGGAATTGACTCGATGGCACTGGGTTTGGTTTTTTGGTTTACTATAAATGTTATTGCTTTCCTAATTTCCTTTTCTTAGTTTTCTTTTTTGGTGGGTAGGAATCCAAATGATTTTTGTTTATTTATCTTGCATCGTGCTACTGTGCTGAATCTTTCTATTAGTTCCAGTAGTTTTCTTGTGAAGTTTTTTTTGGTTCTTTATGTATAGTATCATATAGCCAAATAGAGACAGTTTTACTTCTTCCTTACCGATTTTGGTGCTCTTTATTTCTTTTTCTTGCCTAATTGCTCTGGTTAGGACTTCTAGCACAATGTTAAATAGGAGTGGTGATAAAGTACATCTTTGTCTTGTTCGTTTTCTCAAGGGGAAAGTATTCAGCCTCTCTCTGTTAAGAATGATGGTGGCTGTTGGTTTTGTATAGATGCCTTTTATTATGTTGAAGAATTTTCGTTTTACATCTATTTTGTTGAGAGTTTTTATTAGGAATGGGTGTTGGACTTTATCGAATGCCTTTTCTGCAACAATTGAGATGATCACTTAATCCTTTTGTTTTATTTTATGTGGTAGATTACGTTGATTGATTTTGTAATGTTGAACCATCCTTAGAAAAAAAAATTTTTTTTTTTTTTTTTTTTTTTTACATACCTGGTATTACTCCCACCTGGTTGTAGTGTATTATTATTATTATTATTTTTTATATGATGCTGAATTCTATTGGCTAGCATTTTGTTGAGAATTTTTGCATCTATACTCATAAGAAATATTGGTCTGTAATTTTCTTTTCTTGTGGTGTCTTTGCCTGGTTTTGGTATCAGGGTTATGCTGGCTTTATAGAATGAATTTGAATGTATCTCTTCCTTTTCTATGTTCTGAAATAGTTTGAGTAGTACTGGTGCAAGCTCTCCTCTGAATCTTTGATAGAATTCTCCAGTGAAGCCATTTGGGCCAGGGCTTATTTTTGCTGGGAGTGTTTTTTTATTACCGTTCCAATCTCTTCTCTTGTTATGAACCTGTTCAGATTTTTGACCCCAGTTTGTGTTAGTTTAGGTAGGTAATGTGTTTCTAGAAATTTGTCCGTATCCTCTAGGTTTACAAATTTGTTGGAATATAGTTTTTCATAGTACTCTGTAAAGATCCTTTTTTATTTCAGTTGGGTTTGTTGTAATGTCCCCCATATCATTTCTTATTTGGATTATTTGCATCCTCTCCTGTTTTTCTTTTGTTAATTTGGCCAGTGCATTGTTGGTTTTGTTGATCCTTTCAAAGAGCCAACTTTTGTTTTTTTTGATTCTTTCTATTCTCTTTTTCATTTATTTCTGCTCTGATCTTTATGATTCCCTTTCTTCTGGTGGCTGTGTGTTTTTTCTGCTGTTTTCTATTTTTTTTGAGTTGTATAGCTAATGTTTTGATTTTTTCCCTTTCTTCTCTTTTGATGTGTCATCTATTGCTGTAAATTGACCTCTGAGCACTTCCTTTGCTCTGTCTTAAAGGTTTTGGTATGATGTGTTATCATTCTCATTTGATTCTAGGAAATTTTTTATTCCGTTTTTGCTTTCTTCTATTACCCAGTGGTCTTTAAGCAAGGTGTTATTCAGTTTCCATGATTTTTAACTTTTTTCCTTGCCCTTTCTGTTACTAATTTCTACTTTGATGATGTTGTAATCAGAGAAGATGCTTTGTATTATTTCAATATTTTGGATTTTGTTGAGGGTTGCTTTTTGACCTAAGATGTATTCTACTCTGGAGAATGTTCCATGTGTGTTGGGAAAGAATGTACACTTTGCAGCTGTTGAGTGGAGTGTTCTATATATATCTATGAGGTCAAGTTGTTTGATCCTGGTCTTCAGATCTTTGCTGAGTTTCTTTCTAGATGTTTTCTCCTTTACTGAAAGTGGTGTGTTGAAGTCTCCTACTATTATCGTAGAACTGTAAATTTCATTTTTCAGTGCTGTTAGAGTTTTTTTTTTTTTTAAATATATATTTTGGAGCCCTGTCATTGAGTGCATAGATTAATTATGCTTATGTTCTCACGGTGGATTGGCTCTTTAATCATTATACAATGCCCTTCCTTGTCTTTTATTTTGGATTTTGCTTTAAAGCCTATTTTGTCAGAGATTACTCTTTGTCATGGATTACCAAAGCTGAGGTTTGAGGATGGTGTGAGAAGGCTCTAGAGTTCTGGAAGGGAGGTTGGAAATCCTTCCATGCCTCTTGAGTCTGCAATTCTAGGCACCCTTAGCGTATCTTTTACTTCTTCTGCATTTGTGCTCAATGCTGAAATGAGCGGATATTCATAGTTAAAAAATTATGATTGACTGATAATAGGTGTTCAATAAAATTTCAGTTAAATGGATGTATATTAGTCTGTTAAAAAAAAAAAAAAGAAAGAAATTACAAAATAAATAATCTGCCAGTAAAACCATGCAATTCATTCTAGACTAGAGCCTAAAAATGACATTAGGGTTATTCACTGTTATTGGAACAGCCACAATGTGCCTCTTCTTTTAAGTCCTATTTATCAAGAGAGTTTGTACTGAAGCAGTAATATGTGATTTTATGTGGGTAGATATTTGTGACAATAAAACGACTGATCCTGAATCATGATGTTGTCTATTTGATGTATTGTTCGGTGCCACATATGGTGGGATTTGCTTTTCAAAGGTGCACTGGGGACTGATGCTGCATAATTACTTATGCTTTGTAAGGAAACAAACAAGCACATTTGGAGAAGTCAGAGTGGGAAAATGGTGCTGTCAGCACAGGACCCAAGGGAGCTGGTCGTTGTGTCCAGCTTTCAGCTGAGAGTTTAATGGGATCCACCCAAATCTGAGTTCATTCAACTTTGGCTTGTGCCTGTCAGTTTTCCTACTACATAGACTGACAGAATAACAGCTTCAGAAGGGGATCCATTTCATCCATTAGGGAAGGTGTGACTGACCACATTTACATGCAGGGTGGGGGAGGGCAAGAGGCAAAGAACACACAGAGTTACTTTGTGAGTGGGGCTCTCTGCAGTGGCCTCACACCTAGTTCACTCTGGGCAGGCTACGTAATGCAGCTCGGCCCCAGCCTGGAGCCTAAAGCCATAACCATATTTATGATATCTCTCCAGAATATACTGAAGATTAAGGAAATTGCTCTTTTGTTGGTCTCAGATGTGCTTAGGTTGGCTTTTGGCAAAATCTGTTGTGTCCACCTCTTCCTTCCTCCCCTTTCAGCCCTTCTCTGCCCCAGGTTAAATGAGGGGACCTCATGCAATGTCTCTGATTGCCCCAGTGACACATGATCGTTTCTCTGCTGCCCCCAGAGCACTGTAGCATTTTGCTTGCATCTTTCTTATGGTTCTCACACAAATCCCTCTCTGTGGGGGCATATCCTCATCCTAGAGATTTCTGCCCTGATGAGTAATGAGAATTACCTCCTCCCTGGGCTATTTGTTAACCAAGGAGTGGGTACTACTTCTTCCATGGTATTTGTCCTCAGACAAAGAGCTCTCTTGGGGGACTAAAGAGTCTCAAAGACCAAAAGGAATAAAGTTCTAAGTATAGAATGCCCAAGAGAGGATTTTTTTTTAAATGAGGATTTAAACTTCAATATAGAGACTTAAAGGATTCCTCCCTGCACCCCACCCCCCACCCCCCCAAAAATAAAAAAGCCTAATTGGCTACTTCAAGTAGCCTACTCGTCTCTGAGCCTTTCCATTTCACTCTGGTTTACAAGCCCCTTGAGTAGCATTTGGGGATCCTGGCTAATGTAAATGTTTAATGTACTCGGCTGCTAAATGAAAGGTTGGAGATTTGAGGCACTTTGAAAGAAAGGCCTGGCCACCTGCTTCCAAAAGCTCAGCCACTGAAAACCCTATGGAGCACAGTTCTACTCTGACACACATGGGGTCATCATGAGTCTGAATCAGACTTGATGGCAATGGCTTTTTTTTTTTCTTAATAGCATCATGTTCCTCTAGTGACTCTGCCCCTTAGAATCAGCATTAATTTCCCTGTTTCTCATTAACCAGCCATCTGACAAGTACTTTCAGTTTTACTCCTGCAGTAACTGTACTGTCCTTCTCAACCTGCATGGTACCCATCTGTTCAGTCTGCCATTGCTTCTTAACTCTTTTTGCAGGATCTGGTCTCTCCTTCCTCCAATGTGCCCAGCAAGTGAATCCTTTTCCACAATGCTGGCATTTACTGCCTTGCAATTTGCCCCACTTCCCCCAAAGGCTGCAGAATGAATTCCTAGCTCTGTGGGCCATGTTCACTGGAAGGGGGCTTTCCAAATCAAACCCCATGTTTGCAACTTCATGCCACATTTTTCTGCTTTATACACATACATACACATTATACATGCATACTTGCACAGCCACAAACATATGCACATTTCAAAGCACATGTACCTACTCATGCATGCTTAGACATACATGTATGCACGTGCACATGCACTCAGACACGTGTACACTGCGGACATTCACTCTCACACAACAATTTTTGAACCACACACTTTATACTTAACTGTCTTCTCAGCTTATCTCAGACCCTTTCTTCCTCCTGAAACACCTCTCATTGCCATCTCTGCTGGATTAGCTATGGAAGTCCACTTTACATGTCGTTGACTTCACGAAGCCCTCATTGTTTTCCTTTCAATAAGATACTCTCCCATTTCCTAAACTCCAAAGGAAGGTTAGAGAGCGCTGTGTTACTATCTATTGGATATTTACTTGAAAACATTGTTATATGTTTTACATACATTTTAAAATTAATTTTCACAATAATCCAAGGAGGTACTACTCTCCTCATTTTGCAGATGAGCAAAGAGGTTCCAAGCAACTTATTCAATTCAATTCTCTAATTCTTAATTAAAAAAAAAAAAATCACTCAGTTTGTAAACGGTAGGGGCAGAATTAGTATTTTGCTCTGTTTTTTGAGCCCCAAACCCCACACTTTCTGTTTCTATATAAGATCTCACTAAAGTCCCTGTGAAAGCTTTATAATGTTACATTTGTCTTTCTTATAAAGCGTGCCCCTTTTCCGCTTGTCTTATCTCCTTTATGTTTCCTCGGGTGGAAGGCCAGTGCTTTGTGCATGGTGTAGAGTTATGAATCCATCCCCTTGGGAAGCAACTGAAATTTACACGGAGTTTCATTTTGGTTCCACATTTCCAAAATCAAGTTAAAATACAAGTCTTCCCAGCCTACTCCAAGGATTGTTTTGGGGAGCACTTAAAATTTCTTGAGATGGTGAGCACAGAATTGCTTTATAAACTACAAAGTTCTATACACACTTGGCTAAAGTATTAATTAACCGCCCCCAAAACCGAATTCCATTGCTGTAGACTTGATTCTAATTCATAGCAACCCTACAGGACAGAGTAGAACTGCCCCATAGGGTTTCCAAGGAGTGGCTGGTGGATTCAAACTGCTGACCTTTTGATTTGCAGCCTGAGCTCTTAACCACTCCACCATCAGGGCTCCAAGCATTCATTAAAAAAAAATATTCCTAAAGACAGAAAAAGGAAACATGATCCCTGGTGTCAAAGAGATTATATTCCAGGAAGATTTAGGTATGCAAAAATAAGCAAATGAATGAATGAATGAATAAATAATTTGTAATTTCAGGATAATGTGAAGCATATGACCCCTGAAGTGTAACTACGCTACAACAGTGGTTGAATGAATGGGCAAGTAATTCTACAGCAGAGGTCAGAGAAGGTGTGTCTGATACCAAAAGATGGGTTGGATGGAGGACAAAACCTTGAAGGATAAGACAGAAGACATATATTCCACTTAATGGAATCAGTAGAAGTAAATACAAGAGATCATTCTTATTTTTGGAAGGAATAAATGAATTCATGCCTGGAAGGAACATTTGCAACCCCGTAAGAAATCCCTAAAGTGACATGCATAGACCCAGCTAAGAATCATCCTCTTTTTGAAACTCTCCCTTAACTTCTCTCAACCACATCTTGCTCTGAATGAATTTATATAGAACTTGTGGTACTCACTGTACAACCTTGATTCTTCCTCTTTAACGATAATTAAATGCTAAAAATAGGTTTCATTGATCGTGTTTTATTTTAAACCTGTCAGTTTGTGGTATTGTGGTGGTTTTCATGTTTCTATGATGCATGAAGCTAGGTCAGCAGTATTTCAAGTGCACCAACAGGATCACCTATGGTGGACAGGTTTCAGTGGAGCTTCCAGACTAAGACAGAGTAGGGAGAACAGTCCGGTGATCTACTTCCGAAAATTAACCGATAAAAACCCCATGGATCATAACAGAATATTGCCCTATTTTGTCTGAAAGATGAGTTCTATAGGTCGGAAGGCACTCAAAATACACAATTGCTGCAACAACAGACTCAAGCATACCAACAATAGTGAAGATGGCGCAGGCCCAAGCAACATTTCATTCTGTTGTAAGTGGGGTTGCAGTGAGTCAGAGATGACTTGATAACTAATCACATTTTACACCTAGGAACTATCCTGCAAGGTAGATATTACCATTTCCATTTTAAAGACAAAAGCAAATGAGTCTCAGAATATGAAATAACCGCATCAAAGTTAAATAGCAGAGTGCTTCAGCAGAGGTTTGAACCCCCACATCTGCACATCTCTTTATATAACAAGGAATGTACTCTTTGCCTGTGGGCTGGAGCATGAGACTAGGCAGAAACTCCAGGGTCAAGAGGGAGACTGGAGCAATGGCTTCACCAGTCCTTGTCTTGTGATGATGATTTATGTGGTCAGTGGAAAGGCCAGACAGTTTTCCAGAGGATGAACCACTGTCACTTCTTTCTTCTCAAGGTAGTGATTTCCAGGTGCCAGAGAGAGGACTTGCTTCTCATCAACGCTTTGAGTGCCTCTTACACCACCTGGAAATCTCACCAGCTTCACTACCCCACTCCAATCACACTTGGGAACAGGTCTCAAGATAGTAAAGCTTAACTTTGGGGTTAAGCCTAAGGCAAAGCAATGCATTTATGTCTGATTCTTCTTTGAACCTTGCTGGGTCTAGAACAGTATTGTCACGTAATAGAGGGTCAATTAAAATTTGGGTGAATGGATGGATGAATAGGTGAATGGCTTTCTATGAAAGTCCCTTTATTGGATCTACAGCCACTTGTTCTACACCTTGGCATAGATATGTTGTTGTTAGGTACCGTTGAGTCCATTCCAACTCCTAGTGACTCCATGTACAAAAGAACGAAACACTGCCGGTCCTGTGCCATCCTTACAATCATTGTTATGCTTGAGCCCATTGTTGTAGCCACTGTGTCAATCCACCTCATTGAGAGACTTAGTCTTTTCTGCTGACTCTTTACTTTACCAAGCATGATATCCTTCTCCAGGGACTGATGCCTCCTGACAACATGTCCAAACAGTCTTGCCATCCTTACTTCTAAGGAGCGTTCTGGTTGTACTTCTTCCAAGATAGAGTTGTTCATTCTTTTGGCAGTCCATGGTATATTCAATATTCTTCACCAACACCACAATTCAAGGATGTCAATTCTTCTTTGGTCTTCCTTATTCATTGTCCAGCTTTCACATGCATATGATAAGATTGAAAATACCTATGGCTTGGGTCAGGCGCACCTTAGTCTTCAAGGTGACATCTTTGCTTTTCAACACTTTAAAGAGGTCCATTGCAGCAGATTTGCCCAATGCAATGCATCTTTTGATTTCTTGACTGCTGCTTCTATGTGCATTGATTATGGATCCAAGTAACATGAAATCCATGATAACTTCAATCTTTTCTCTGTTTATCATGATGTTATTTATTGGTCCAGTTGTGAGGATTTTTTTTTTTTTTCCTTCATGTTAAGGTTGTGGTCTTTGGTCTTCATCAGTAAGTGCTTCAAGTCCTCTTCACTTTCAGCAAGCAAGGTTGGGTCCTCTGCATAGGTTGTTAATGAGTCTTCCTCCAGTCCTGTTCTTCTACATATAGTCCAGCTTCTCGGGCTATTTGTTCAGCATACAGATTGAATAATAAAAAAAAAAATTAATAGGTATGGTGAAACGATACAACCCTGAGGCACGCTTTCCTGACTTTAAACCGTGCAGTATCCCCTTGTTCTGTCTGAACAACTGCCTCTTGATCTATGTACAGGTTCTTCATGATTAAGTGTTCTGGAATTCCCATTCTTTGCAATGTTATCCATAATTTGTTATGATCCACTCAGTCGAATGCCTTTTCAGTCAATAAAACACAGGTAAACATCCTTCCTGCATTCTCCGCTTTCAGCCAGGATCCATCTGCCATCAGCAATGATATCCCTGGTTCCACGTCCTTTTCTGAGTCTGGCCTGAATTTCTGGCAGATCCCTGTCGATATACTGCTGCAGTTGCTTTTGAATGATCTCCAGCAAAATTTTGCTTGCATGTGATATTAATGATATTGTTCAGTAATTTCTGCATTTGTTTGGATCATCTTTCTTAGGGATAGGCATAAATATGGGTCTCTTCCGGTTGGTTGGCTAGTTAGCTGTCTTCCATATTTCTTGGCATAGAAGAGTGAGCACTTTCAGTGCTGTATCCATTTGTTGAAACATCTCAATTGATACTCTGTCAATTCTGGAGCCTTGTTTTTCCCCAGTGCCTTCAGTGCAGCTTGGGCTTCTTCCTTCAGTACTGTCGGTTCCTGATCATATGCTGCCTCTTGAAATGGTTGAATGTCAACTAATTCTTTTTGGTATAATGACTGTGTATATTCCTTCCATCTGCTTTTGATGTTCCCCGTGTCATTTAGTATTTTCCCCATAGAATCTTTTGCTATTGCAACTGGAGACTTGGATTTTTTTCTTCAGTTCTTTCAGATTGAGAAATGCCAAGCGTGTTCTTCCCTTTTGTTTTTCTAACTCCAGTCCTTTGCACATGTCATCATAATACTTTACCTTGTCTTCCTGAGCTGCTTTTTGGAGTCTTCTATTCAGTTCTTTTACTTCATCATTTCTTCCTTTTGCTTTAGCTGCTCAACGTTCAAGAGCAAGTTTCAGAGTCTCTTCTGACATCCATCTTGGTCTTTTTTTTCTTTCCTGTCTTTTCAATGACCTTTTGCTTTCTTCTTGTACGATGTCCTTCCACAACTCGTCTGGTCTTCAGTCATTAGTGTTCAACCGATCAAATCTATTCTTGAGATGATCTCTAAATTCATATCGGATATACTCAAGTTCGTATTTTGGCTTTCACTTACTTGTTCTTATTTTCTTCAGTTTCAGCTTGAACTTGCTTATGAGCAGTTTATGGTCTGTTCCACAGTGGCCCCTGGCCTTGTTCTGACTGATGGTAATGAGCTTTTCTATCATCTCTTTACACAGATGTAGTTGATCTGATTCTTGTGCGTTCCATCTGGTGAGGTCAATGTGTATAGTTGCCGTTTATGTTTGTGAAAAAAGGTATTTGCAATGAAGAAGTCGTTGGTCTTGCAAAATTCTATCATTCGATTTCCAGCATTGTTTCTGTCACTAAGGCCGTATTTCCCAGCTACCCATCCTTCTTTGTTTCAACTTTCACATTCCAGTCACCAGTAATTATCAATGCATCCTGATTGCATGTTTGATCAATTTCAGACTGCAGAAGCTAATAAAAATCTTCAATTTCTTCATCTTTGGGCTTCGTAGTTGGTTGGTAAATTTGAATAATAGTGGTATTAACTGGTCTTCCTTGTAGGTGTATGGGTATTATCCTATCACTGACAGCGTTGTACTTCAGGGTAGATCTTGAAATGTTCTTTTTGATGATGAATGCAACACCATTCCTCTTCAAGTTGTCATTCCCAGCATGGTAGACTATATGATTGTCCAATTCAAAACGGCCAATGCCAGTCCATTTCAGCTCACTAAACCTAATTCCTAGGATATTGATGTTTATGGGTTCCATTTCATTTTTGACGATTTCCAAATTTCCTGGATTCATGCTTTGTACATTCCAGGTCCTGACTATTAATGGATGTTTGCAGCTGTTTCTTCTCGTTTTGAGTCGTGCCACATCAGAAATGAAGGTCCCGAAAGCTTTACTCCATCCACGTCATTAAGGCCGACTCTACTTTGAGGAGGCAGCTCTTCCCCAGTCATCTTTTGAGTGCCTTCCAACCTGGGGGGCTCATCTTCCAGCACTATATCAGACAATGTTCTGCTGCTATTCATAAGGTTTTCACTGACTAATTCTTTTCAGAAGTAGACTGCCGGGTCCTTCTTCCTAGTCTGTTTTAGTCTGGAAGCTCAGCTGAAACCTTTCTTCCATGGGTGACCCTGCTGGTATCTGAATACCGGTGGCATAGCTTCTAGCATCACAGCAACACACAAGCCCCCACGGTGTGACAAACTGACAGATACATGGGGGATCAATTTCTACTCCCAGAACAAAACTCACCTCTTCCAGGAAGGCTTCCCTGATCTGCTTCTTATTCTCTGTTACCTCTCCAGCCTTATTTCTTACCATTCTCTCCCTGGAACCTTCTTTATCCCCCCACCTCTTCCTGTTCCCTTTAAATACTTTGGCCAAGTCTTGCTAAACTACTGTCAGTTTCCCAAACTTTCCATGCTCCCTTAAGGATGTTCCTTCCTTGGACTGAACACCTGCTCTCTCTCTGCTTGTACCAGGTAAGTCCTATTTTTCATTTAGGCCTTAATGTGGAAGCCTGCCCTGATTATCTTCCCCTCAGTTTAAATTAGATGTTCCTTACTTGACCTCCCAGGTCCCAAGTACTTTCCTGCCTTTAAATGCCCATTTGTGCCTTCATTTTCCCCAAGAAACTATAGATACCTTCAGAGCAAGGAACTTAATTTATCCACAGTTACAGTCCCAGTAATTAGGAAAATGCTTGGCACACATGTGGTGCTCAAAATCTACCTATTGAAGTAATGAGTTAATAAACAACTGAATGACTACAACTGTGTGTGTATGCGTGAACGTGAGTGCCCCTGTATTTGCATAACACCTCTCAGGAATGCTGTGCTCAAGACTTGAAAGTGACTGAGTAAGATGTGAAAGATGCTTATGAGGCTTCTATGTAATTTTAATGGGCCTTTTATGTATCCTACTTCATTAATAAAGGGGAGAATGAAGTACTCCAGCATCTTTTATCTCCCATCTGTACTCAAATACAACAGGATTTTTCCCCAATAAAATTTCAGGGTAAATTAATGATTTTCATTTTCTCGGAAAAACCATTTTTTCCTGAGTGGAAAGACTGCTGATCCAACGCCTAAGTGTGATTTCCTCCTTCATAATGGGCACTGGTTGATAGCGTGTCCTGAAAATGATTCTTTGTCTTGTCATGAATCTGCGGGTGTTGGGTAGAGTGGGGTCATCCTCTCTTTGGGGTAGTTGTGGGGGAAAGACACAGGTGTTCCCACTTTGGAGTCACCTCTCCTGTCCCCTACTCAGTCTTGGCTGGCTTTGACATTCTTGGTTGGCTCACTGTCCTCTCCGTTTCTCAGTTGTGGGTGGCTCAGTTCCGATTCTGAGAACATCAACCTTGGGAGATTTCCTGCATAAGTTTTCTCAAGAGATTAACCATCCTTACCAGCCAATAAGTTTAATGAACTTACTCCTGGAAGACAAACAAAGGGGAGAAGTGGTATAGAGGGTTGAATGGGGACCCCCCAAAAGATAGGTCCACCTGGAATCTGTGGATGTGACCTTATTTAGAAAAAAGGTTTTTGCAGTTAATTAAGTTAAAAATCTAAGAAAAGATCATCTTGAATTAAGGTCAGCCCTAAATCCAATGACAAGTGTCCTTGTAAAGGAAGAGAAGGGAAGAAAACAGAAAGAAGGTGATGTGAAGATGGAGGCAGAGACTGAAGCGGGAGGTAGGGTGGAGTGGGATTAGAGAAGCTATACAAGGTGGCTTCTGAGCTTCGCCTTGAGGGATGAGCAAGGGTTTTGTTAACTGGAAGTGCCTAGGAAGGTCTTTGTGGGTAGCAGAAGGTGGAAAAGCATGGGCAGAGAAGGAAAGCTTGGAAGACATATGTGTGTAGGGGAAGTGGGGAGCAACAGCAGCAGGAGTAGGCTTTCATTCTTGGAATAACATAAGGAGCTTGTTAATGGGTGTCATTTTATGGATATATAAGACAAGGAAATCAGCACCCACTGGTCATGGAGGAGCTGAGTGCCCACAGATAAAATTATGCAACATTTCCTCTTATGTCTTGGGAAAAATCAAAAGGAGAAAGGGAACAGATGGCTTGCCTCCCCCTGTTAGAGGGCAGACCATTTTGCTATCTGGGCAGCACTATCCTTTCATCTATAATTTAGTTTCCTTCTTTTTCCTGTAAAGATGCAATTGTGGATGTGATGATGGGGATGATGATGATGTTGATGATGACGACCATTCCTTACATTTGCAGCCCTTGGCACTTTTCAAAGTTGTTTCACACTGATTATTTCACTTCATGTAATCCAAGATTCCCTTTGGTCTTCATCACTACCCTGTGTAAAGGGCAAGGTGGGTATTACTTTTCTTATTTTACTGAAGAGATTTGTTGAAAAAATTCTCAAAAATGATAGGTCTGGAGCTTAAAATAGAACCGGTGTGTGGTGGCTCCCACGTGACAGTGGTCTTTCCACACCACTGTGAGACGATTACGGTGGATCTTTGCCCACCCATGGCCTGATAAATCCGTCATGGCATTGTTCCCTCCTGTCTTTCCTCCTTGGCTTTGGGAGCCCATTAGAACCTCAATTGAATAGTGTCCTCCACCTCCACAATTGCATAGAAGAGAGTTTTTTCTGAACTTTATTCTTTAGTAGTAGATGATGTTATTTTATTCCACCTTGGGTAGGAGTATTAAAGAAGGAATAGTTTTATTGAGTGCCTGCTGTATACCTTCAATCCTCACCAAAACTCTATAAAGGAAGGCATTTGAGGCTTGCAGGAGGAAACTGAAAACTGAACTCAGAATGTAGCAATCCCTTGCCTAAGGCCACAGCTTATACGGATCAAGTCAAGGCAAGGACTCCTGAGTACTTTGACTTTTATTTTTGCACTACCAGAGACCTTTGAGGATATGATATTTCAGTTATAGATCTTCCTGGAAAAATGCACATTTACCCAATATTTTGTGTGAATGGACCCTCAGAGCTGCTCTGTAGTCTCCAGGTCATGAGCTCCTGCCCTCAGGGAGGGTAAAGCTCAGGAAAACAGGAGCGGAGAAGTTTCAGTGGCTCACTATGACCACCTGGAGAGTCCCACTTTTAAGCTCATCCTTGCTGGGGCTTAAAGGGATTTAGAGCTTTGTCTTAATAAAAAAGGTTGTTACCTAAAAGGCTATTAAAACAGCAGGCATGAAGGCTGAGGCAGCTGCTGGGCAAAGTGGCAATCGCTGTTCTCTCCAACAAACCAAAGCTCTGGAGAAGACTTATTCAGGGGCACTAAAGTTTTCTTATTTTGGAGTATGAAATTTTTGGCAATAATGAGAATTGGGTATTTTCTGTTACTTATTCACCCTTCATCTATGTCCCTCTTCAGACTGGGTGTCTGAAAGCAGTCAATTTAAAGTTCACTATTTCCTGGATGAGGCTTATGTCCCAAGGCTGTGTCAAGATGATGAAATATATTGAACCAAAAACAGAGGAGAGGGCTTTTTAGGCTATCTTAAACAACTGACTTGGATCAGTTTTTAAGAAGATCAGGACAAAAATATATCTGGCTATAAAGAGTCTACTGATGTCCAGTCATAATTTCAAGATCTGATTTTTAAATATGGACTCTTTAGATATTTCTATAAACAATAACAATTGTTATCTAGTCAATTCCTACTCATGGTGACCACATATGTTGCAGGGTAGAACTATGCTCCATAGGGTTTTCAGTAGCTCATTTTTCTGATGTAGATTCTCAGGCCTTTCTTCCAAGGCACCATTGGGTGAACTCAAACCTCCAAACTTTTGTTTAGTAGTTGAGGACTTAACTGTGCCACCTAGGAACTTCCGCTGAACACATAGTATATGCTTAAACTCTACTTACCTATTACCTCTTGCTCCAGTAGTAAGTCTGCGTCTAATCTCATTCCAGCCTTCCTGCCTCACTCTATTTTCCATTGTTTCTCAACAAGCTTCTTTGGTCCCTTTCAGGCCCATTTTCTTACTCTGCCTCTGAGATTTATCCCCCAACAAGGCTAGGGAGTTTTTGGGTGGTGTAAAGGGCTAACACGCTCTGTTGCTAATCAATTGGTTGGAGGTTTGAGCCTACCCAGAAGCACCTTGGAAGAAAAGCCTGTTGATTTATTTCCAAAAAAATCAGTCATCGAAAACCCTATGGACACAGTTCTACTCTGACACGCATGGGGTTGCTATGAGTTGGAATTAACTTGAGAGTAACTGTTTTTTATTTTTTTACCCAGGCTACAGCTCACCTGCCCTTTCTGTCAATCACCTCCTCCTCCCACCCCGTCCAGCACTGTGAGGACTGAAAGGGCAGGGACAATGTCTAGATTTCTTCTACCTCCTAACTTTCACCACTATGAGCCTAATCTGCAATAGGGGATGACAGTTCCTGTTTTGTAGCTTGTTAAAATTAAATAAAATGGTGTATGTAAAACAACTGGCATTTATAGCTACTCTAAGCTGCTTTCCTGAAGGCCAGAGCAAATATTCCTTCCTTCAGGTGGTCCACCTGGAAGCCTAACCCAGAATTGTATTTCCTCCTCTAATGTAGAACTTCCTTGGCACGTACAGAGAGCACTTTGTTGTTTTAATATTTAAATATTTCCCAGTTCCTCCCTGTATGAAACATGTATTTGCAGCTAAGACTGAAAACCTTTGAGGATAGAGGCCTGTTCTTCATTTTATATATGACTAGCATATATAAACATACATGTTTATAAGCATATATAAGAACTTGGCTGCTAACCAAAAGGTCGGTAGTTCGAATCCACCAACTGCTCCTTGGAAATCCTCTGGGGCAGTTCTATTCTGTCCCATAGGGTTGCTGTGAGCTGGAATTGACTCAATGACAAAGAGTTTGTTTGTTTTTTGGTAGCATGACCCCTGGTGGCATAGTGGTTAAGCGCTTGGCTGTTAACTGAAAGGGTGGCAGTTTGAACCCATCCCAGTGACTCCACAGGAGAAAGACCTGTTGACCTGCTTCTGTAAAGATTACAACCCAGGAAACTCTGTGGGCAGTTTTACTCTCACTTGGGGTTGCTATGAATCGGAATTGACTTTATGGCACCCAAAAACAACAGCAAAGCATGGGACAGGACACTTTGTAGGCTTAGTAAATACTAGCTAATATCCTGGCTGATGGCTTTACTGACACGAGAACCATAATTTGACCCTTTTGAAAAAGAGATTTGTTGGCAGGCCATGTATTCAGGAGCGGCTAGATTATGCAGCAGTAACAAATAATCCCTCAATCTCCACAGCAACAAAAGCTTCTTTCACCTCAGGCTACATATTCCTCATGGGTCAATGAAGGGAGCAGGCTATTTATTGTAGTCAACCAGGGACCCAGGCAACCTCCCTCCCAAACATTGCTGGTTCTGTTCCAGACAGAAAAGAGCCACCATTTAGGTCTGTCATCAGTAATCGAAGGCTCACTGGCCACAACTCATTAGCCAGAACAAGTTGCATGGTTCCTCCCAACCACAGAGGGGAGGCAGGAAGTGCAATCCTACCATGTGTTCAAAGGTGGAGAGCTGGGAACACTTGGTGAATATCACCAATGACCAGTGCAGCGGAGAAAGAGATGATCCATTTTCCAGGAAGCAGAAAAACTGACAATCATTTCATATGCTTTATCTTTTCTACCATCAGAAGACTGGATTCAAATTCTCCTCCCCTTTTTCATGCAGAATAAGCAAGTAGTTTCACACCCTCTATTTTATGAAGCTTGGATTGATAGCTCAGAGTTAAAGCTTACTGCCATTGCCTTGGTGGCACAGTGGTTAAGAGGTCGGGTGCTAACCAAAACGTTGGCAGTTCAGATCCACCAGCTGCTCCTTGGAAACCCTATGGGGCAGTTCTGCCCTGCCCTATAGAGTAGCTAGGAGTTGGAATTGACCCGAAGGCAATGAACAGGCCATTGAATGGAGCCTTAATTTCCATCTAATTCAAAGATTTGCACAATGACTCTCCAACGGTCCTAGCAGAGGTTCCACTGGAATGCCTCTAGCTTGGGCTAGGGGAAGGCTTTATTCAGAGTGGGAGAGATTCTGGATCCTACCTTTGCCTCCTCTTTATCTGATTTATGTGTAGGCCTTCTTTGTAATACTTCTTTTGGAAAAAATAAATGATGTTACAAAAAGAATTTGAAAGCCATGAATGTAGTCCATCATTACAGGTAGGGTACAAATGATTCTACAACATTGTTTCCAACACTTGAAGCTAGGTATTCTGGACTGAATTGATACCTGCCTCTGCACGCATGGCACAGCAAGGTATCTCGTATTCACACTGGGACACGCCCTCCTACTTTTGAAGGCTATTGTTAGAGCTGGATTGCAGGAAGCTCCCTTACCTGGGAGCTGCATGAGTGAGCACCCTCACTGGCTGCCTCCTTTCTGATGGAACTGTGAAGCAGCTCATTAGCACTGTGAAAGAAAGCACCCCCTCTCTGTTTTCAAGTCCAGTCCTTGCTTGTTTGGACGAATATATTGTGCAAAATCAACTAAGGAGGGATTACAATATTTTTATCCTCTATTTCTTCAAAATCGTAGAGTTTCAAAATGCTTAAATGCTTAAGGCTCTCTAAAAATTATTTCCCTTTTCTTCCTTTAGAAACTGTGCCTGAGAAAACCAAGGACTGATGAGCTATCCCCAAACTACAGCACTAGGTGGGAAGAGCCTGTCCCACTTACTCCATGGAAATATGAGAGTGTGACAAAGACCTTGATTACAGCTTCATCTGCTTTATGCAAGACTCCAAAAGAGTTTTCTTTGCATAAAGCCACAGAAAACATGAGTAATGCCTTCAACAAATGGTATTGAAGCCAATGAGGCTCCCAGGCAGGCACTCTGGGAGGTCACACTCCCCTTCCATTGAGCAATGCTGGCTCTAGGCTGTAAAGGAGCCTTTGGAGGCTTCACAGATGCTGCTCCCACACAGAACACCTGCCATGCATGCTTCCTGTGGCCTGAAACACCAGTGTTGGTGTTTTATCCCTTTGGTTTTGGGTTCAGCCTCTGCTAGAATGCCTCTGTAATAGGAGGACTCTGTGATCAGGCTCTAATCAGGCATGGTTATCTAAGTGAGAATGGGAGTGTGAAAGGTGTCCTGATGTGAGGAGGAGGATCCAGTGAGAGCTCTGAGAGCTTGGTGACTGGGGGTGGCCAGCTCCATGTAAGGATGAGTGCATGGAATGGGTGGGCTAGGCTAGGTTAACTTCAAAAGTAGAAACTGGTGAAAGTTCCTGAGTTTGGGGTCACTGGGCCCCATTCTTTTGGTGAGAGAGCAGCAAGTAAATCCCGGCTCTTTTCTCAAAATCTATGTGTTGTAAACTTTGGAATGTTACTCTCTTAGTTATCTAGTACTGTTATAATAGAAATACCACAAGTGGTTGGCTTTAGCAAACAGAAATTTATCACAGCTTAGGAGGCGAGAAGTCCAAATTCAGGATGCGTGCTCTAGGGGAAGGCTTTCTCTCTCTGTTGGCTCTGGAGGAAAGTCCTTGTCTCTTCTGAGCTTCTGTGCTTGGGAAATATTTATGGGACTTGGCATCTCCTCTCATCTCTGCTTTCCAGCTTGCTTGTTTAGTCTCTTCTATATCTCAAAAAAGATTAGCTCGAGATACATTATATACTAATTCTGTATCATTAACATAACAAAGACAACCCACTCCCAAATGAGATTATAACCACAGGCTTAGAGGTTAGGATTTACAACACGTATTTTGGGGAAACATAATTCATCCAAAACAGTTACTGAATAGAGGCTGGGGCTAAAGAATGAGAGGGTATATGTGCTTGGAATCCTCACCACCGAAGACATTACTACATTAATTTAATTAAACACATGACCAAACGACAGCCACACCATATATATCTTCCCTAATGAAAATATGCAAAACCGACTGCAGATTCTCCTGATTTATTAAATGAAACTATACAATTCAGTCAGCAGAGGCCAAAGCCCCTGAGCTTGGAGGAGGGTGCTTGGTACCTCTGCTTTAAGATGAGACCAGTTTAGCTGGGGAAATTTAAACACTGGTCCATTTAGCTTGATGTCAGAAAAACGGGAAGCTGAAGGATGGTCAACAAAGGCCTAGGACCTAGGGTTGGACCAACTGGCTTGTCTCAGCTCTCCAGCCCCTTGCCCATGCCTGGTACAGAGCAGGGACCACTAATGTTTTCTATCTTTGTGGAAGTATGTGCTTTAATAAAGGGAAAATTGAATGTAAATAATGGTAGCAGGGTGGCATGGTGTCAAAGGCTCCCTGACCTTGAAATACTGCATGTGCCCCTCTTGTTCTTCTGCCCCAGGTTTAACCAGTAAAAGGCCTAAGTTTACCAAAAATACTTGAAGAACAGGTTAAGATTTATTTTATTTTGCTACCAATGTAACTGGGCCTAGTGACTAAAAGAAACTGTGTTGGGTGCTTGTTCACTGCTGTCGAGGTGACTCTCACCCAAGGTGTTGCGAACTTCTGCACAACAGAAGGAAATGCTGCCTGGCTCTAAGTCATTCTCACAATTACCAGCATATTTGAGTTCATTATAGTGGTTTCTGCGCCAATCCATCTCACCAAGGGCCTCCTTTCCCCTTGTTGGCCCTCTACTTCACCAATCATGATGTCCTCCTCCAGTGATTGATTCCTCCTGATAATATGTCTAAAGCAAGCAAGTCGGACAGTGTTCTGTTGTGATCCATAAGGTTTTCATTTCTAATACTTGGAAGTGGATCACCAGGTCTTTTTTTGTAGTCTTAGTCTGGAAGCTTGGCTGAAACTTGTCCACCAGCGGTTACCACAATAAAAAAAAAAACCACCATAGGCCTGTCAATTTGTTGTGCTGTGGTGGCTTGTGTGTTGCTGTGATGCTGGAATCTATGCCACTAGTGTTTCAAATACCAGCACAGTTAGCTACGTAGGAGGTTCTTAGTAAATATTTGTCAAATAAGTGGACTTTTCTTGGTATCATCTATTAACACATCCTAAGTATTTCTTTGCTAACAACTTGTCATACAAGAAAGTAAACTGTAGCCCTGGTTGGGATATTTTGACATAGACATGAGGAAGGTGAACACCTGAATGGAGGCTGGGGCTAAAAAATGAGAGGGTATATGTGCTTGGAATCCTCACCACCGAAGACATTACTACATTAATTTAATTAAACACATGACCAAACGACAGCCACACGTCCTAAATAGACGTAGGTAAGGGGTCTGAGGCCTGGTGGCATTGAGGAGAGGCTCACTCCTCCCTTCAATGCCCCTCACAACTACTGCAGCCTTGAACTCAGTGGTGGGTAAAGTAGACATGCTGGTATTTCTCGAGTCCTCTCTCCTTCTGCACCACTGGGTGTCTGTATTTTTGTATTAAACTTCAACATGAAGCTGCTTCCCTAACAAGTTGTGAGTGCCGGCAATCTCAAGTGTTGTGTGGGTTTATATGACCTTCTGAGCCATGGTAAAGCTGGGGCATAACTGGGCTTCCCTGGTCTCCTGGCCAGCCTATGTTTGATGTGGGTTAGCAACGCAATGTAGAACTCAGAGTCAGTTTCCCTCTGGGCCCAGATCAAATACTTTGATTACATCTCCAACTAATAAAAGTTCAAATTAGATCAATATAATTCTACAATAATAATTTATATGGCCTTATTATTATTATTTCAGTGCCCAGGCACTGAGTACTGTTGGAATCCTGCTTGCTGAGTCCTCCTATCTCTGTTATGTTTGTCCAACTCCTTACACATAACCCAGCCCTTTTCCCCTTGTGCTTGTATTTGTGACATTCAGGTTTTTGAAAGAAGTACTTAAGGGGGTAAGGAATTATTCTGGAAATTCTTTCTTTTGCCCAATTGATTATAGTCTTTATGTCTGCATCTTTCCAGTGACCATGGGCAGTCTTTTTTCTTGATTTATCTTTTACCTCAGCCACACCATTTAAGTTTTTAACATAATAAGAATTAAGAGACATCTGGTCTCTCCACTCCCACATCAGTGGCCATACCAAGACTGGGCTTGGGAGCCTAGAGCCTTCTATTATCTCCATAAGCTGTATCCAGAGTTACTGCCAATCAATAGAAATAAAATTGGAGCACAACTTTCTCGCAAAGCAACTGAAGCTTCAAGATAGGAGCTTCTAGTACCTACCTCTAATTGTCTTCCAACGCTTAAGACTTATTATAGTTTCTGTTACCCTTCATTGTGTTTCCTTATGGGTGTTGGTACCTGAGATTCTTTGGGATTTATTTTGTAGTAAATGTCCTGCATGAGATATGTGCATTTTCACTAGGGTAAGGCATTGTGTCTCATATTTACTGACACATAAACAGGGATTGATTTCCTTTGTAAATAATGAGTGGGCATGTAGCATAGAGTAGGCTGTGAGGGGATTAGGCTCAGGACATGTACAGATGATGGGGCTGGGGAAGGTAGAAGGCAAATGTGATGGAAGAAGAGGAGAAGAGCATCAGGGGAGTGTGGAGGAAAGTTGAGGGAAGGTTTAACAAAGGATAATGATTGTCCACCAAAAGAGCAAGAGTGAGGACATTTCTGAGAAGATGGCCAAGACCAATGGCCTTTAATGTCAGGGGCTGTGCTTCACCAAGGCACTCTGCTAAATGCTTCTGGGATACCCTGATGAGCAAGACCAAGAGAAACATAGAACCTTCAAGCTTAGAGTTGAAAGTCAACTTAGGGTCATTTACTCAGACCTCCATCTAATGCCTGAATCACAACCAGGACAGTCATTGTCTAACAGTGTTTAGGTCTCTGCCTTGACACTTCTTAGGATGCAAAAGAGTTTGCAAAGTCATTCAGCCCATTCCATTCTTGAACATCTCAGAATGATAGAATTGCTGCCCCTGTATTGAAGCATAATGTAATTTCCATCCACTGGCCCTTGTTCTGCTGTCTGGAATTGTACCCAATACGCCTGTGGCCCCCTCCATATGGCAAGTCTTCACGTATTTTGAGAAAAGCTCTCATATCCCCAGGACAATGGCCTGAGTCTTCTTGTCAGCCTGAACACTGTCCTTGTACACCCTCTAGTCTTTCAGAGGTGACATTCTGTTCATCAGAATGCTGGTGAATTCTGACCAACAGTTTAAATGAGGAGGGGGATGTCACTTCTCCTTGTTTTAGCATATTTATGTTCTAGCTGTCTAAAATGGGACAAGTTATAAATTATCCAAGTTAAATTTGTGCAAAACAATTTCCCTGTTAAATCTCATCTTGTACATATTGATCAAATATTGAGAACTTTCTTTAGAAATGTATTATACCATTCATTCAATCATTTAACAAATAATATTTGAACAACTATGTGCTAGGGACTCTTTTAGGTGCTGAGTATACAGCACTGAACAAAACAAAATGCATGCCTTCTTAAAGCTTACATTCAAGTTAAGGGAGAGAGATAATTGACAAATAAGTAAGTAATACATATAATAAGTAATACAGACAAGGTGGATAGGCAAAGCTTGGTGAGGTTGCTTTTCATATAACATATATGTGTTGTTTGCCATTGAGTCAATTCCGATTCACAGTGACCATCCGGAACAGAGTAGAACTGTCCGGTGGGATTTCCTGGGCTATAATTTTTATAGGAGCAGATCACCAGGTCTTTTCTCCCTCTGCGGGTGGATTTGAACAGCTGATCTTTGGATTATCAGTCAAGCACTCAACCATTGTGCCATCAGCACTCCTATAATGTACATATGTGTGTTAATTTTTCATATACTATGTATTTCAGCCTTCATATTTTCTCCATGCTTTAGGTCATCCATAGCTTTGTGTGACAATGACAACAACTCTCACCACTGCTGATGTTACAACTGTGGCTACCATCAGCAACATGCATTGATGTTCTCATCCACACAAGATATTAGCTGTGGAAAGGTCATGTGTTCCATGTGCTCAGTAGATTGGGCCTAAAAGCACTTCTTAGCTGTGTGACTTGGCCAAGGTTTCTTCATTTTGAGCCTAGGTTATTTGTAAAATGGACATAAAAATAATACCTTTTTAAGGCTGTGGTGAGGATAAGGTGAAATACTGTATGTGAATCAGGCCCTAGCTCATAGAAAACAGCAGATATTTAACACAGTTTAGCTCCTGTGCCCCTTTCTGAGTCTCTAGTCCATATGATGATACAAATGCCCAACTGCAAAAGGCTGAAAATCAGACCACTAGAAATCTCTCTCATGTTGACCTTACTCAGTCATTCGGGTTCTTTGGTCATGGTAGCCAGGTTTGGAGTCCATTTAAGTATGGTGCCAATTTCTCCATGCTTCTATATATTTTTCTAAAAATGTACCAGCTTGGGAAAGATCACTAAAATTATTGTATATGGAATAAGCTAGTATGGTAAGTATATATAGGTTTCAGATTAAATTGAATTGCTAAATACAGGATAAATTTGAACAAAATAGGTGTAATCAGAATAAAATATAGGAATAGACTGGTAGGAGATGGATTGTCGTGGAATAGGGTAGGAGAGGATATGATGGAGAGGGATGATTTGGGAGGAAGTAGGGTTAGGAGATCTTAGGAGCAGAGTAATATGGAAAGAATGGAAAGGAAATGGGTTAAGAACAGGTGGACATGTACAGTACTCAAAGAACAGAGGTATTCCTTAGTTTCTTTACTCTTTTGTGTCTGTATGTGCAGAGAATCTGAACATAAACACAGTGAGCATCTTTGACCTCCGTGTGTTTTGCACAATCTGAAGCCAGTGTTGACAAAGACTTACTGCTGCTGCCCAGGGACTCCTGCTACCTCTTTAACTGTCCCCTTCTGTGGTGGCTTTATGGCCCTGCTGTCTGATTTAATATTCACACTTGCCACTTGATAAGTGGGTCTCTTTGTCCCAAATGAATGTGGAATATCAAGGAAGGCAGGACCCTCTGTGTGTTTCTGGGGTGAGTCTGTACAGTTACTATTCTGCCCTTAGACTTTTGACAACTCCTTGTCAAACAGTGTCATTTTCCCAAAGGAATGCTGTGTGCAGCTAAAGGAGCTGTAATATCTGTGGGTCACTGGAGAGGACAACTTCTACCACAGACATCCTGTCTTTCTAAAAGTTGATGTACTCTGAGCCCCTGCTCCTGCACCCCCTTGGCTCCAGCAGGGTCTACATCAGACCCAAGTGCCTCTTGACATGCTAGCGTCAAACTCCAAGAGCGGTTTTCCTGCCCTGCCTTGTTGGAGGATCACACAAGATTGTGGTTAGCATGCAGTTCAGAGCTTAGATTCTCAGGCCTGGCTTTGCTTGGGTATCATTTCTCCCTCTGGGGTTCTAAGGGGCCAATATGGTTATTGAAAACTGGCTGTTGAGGATTCATGTGTGGTGTAAGGAAAAGAATATGGGCTTTGGAGTCAGACAGACTTGCAGGCAGGGCCTGGACTAGGTGAAGCAAGACATTTACTCTTAGGGGCAGCATCCGTGAAGGTCTCCTGAAATTTTGTACCCTGGGTACCTCATTTTCCTTACTCTAGTTCTAGCTTTGTTTGCTGGGTTCAAATCCTGGATCAGATACGTACTTGCTGGGACTTTGGGCAAGTTATTTAACCTCATGAAGTCTCATTTTGCTCATCTGTAATGAGGAAATGTATTACAGCCTGATGCTGATGTCTCTGGTTTCTATAATTATTAGATGAGATGTCATAAGTAAGACACTGAGCAGAATAGGTGCTTATAGAACTGTATTTCTACACTCTGGCCCACACCACTCCCTGAAAACAAAACAAAGAAGAAGAAGAAGAAAAAAAAAAAAAAAAAAAGGACAATAAGGCAAAAACAAATACTTGAGTGCAGTGGCTAAGGGCTACAGTTGGTTTTTTCATGAATGCTCTTTGTATCACACAGAATAGAAGCCAGTGGGCCACAGGGGTGGACTGAGACCTGGCCTCATGATCTCAGAATTTCAGTGCCTCATTCTACTTCCAGAGCAAAACTTCCTCCTCTCTGCCCAGAATGGGCAACCAGGTTTGACATCATGAAAACCAGAGCACATCTGTGATGCTGCCAGCTTCTTCTTTGAGTCTTTTTTTTTTTTTTTTTTTACCAAAAAGGGGATTGTTTATGTCCCCAAAAGGTATCTAAAGCCATCACACCAAAGAGGACAATGTCTGATGATCATCATTTGTACTGAGGTTAATGCCTTCACCTTTCCTTATGGCCCTTACCCCACCTTCCATGCCCTCCCCAATCCACTGCTTGTTGTCCTACCTTCTCCTTAAAGTCTGTCTCAGGCTCCTCCTTCCAGTTGAAGGTCCTTGTAGGCACTCTGGCTCATGTTTGTTCCTTTGCTTACTCTGCTTTGGGAGATAGTCATCTCAAATCCTTCTGGGGATGGGGTAACAATGGAGTTGGGAGCTAAAGTGGTGGCACTGACTGTATGTCAGGCACTGTTCTGGGCACTGATCTGTCTCCTCTGACATCACTGAGGGTAGTATGACCCTCACTGGTTCACCATTGGGTATCGCCTAATGGAAGCAAACAGCATCAGACACAGGGGAGATATTTGGAAGCAAGCCATACCCCAGGTCACATGGTACCTTAATGACAAAATTTAGGCTGGATTCCAGCTCTTCCGAAGTCCTCTTTCCACAATTACCCCATAATCATCACTTAATTACATGCTGTTGTTGTTGTTAGGTGCTGTCAAGTCAGTTCCAACTCATAGCAACCCTATGTACAACAGAACACAACACTTCCGGTCCTGCGCCATCCTCACAATCATTGTTAGGCTTGAGCCCATTTTTGCAGCCACTGTGTCAATCCATCTTGTTGAGAATCTTCCTCTTTTTCACTGACCCTCTGCTTTACCAAGCATGATGTCCTTCTCCAGGGACAGATCTCTTCTGTTACATACCCAAAATATGTGAGACAAAGCCTTGCCATCCTTACTTCTAAGAAGCAGTCTGGCTGTATTTCTTCCAGGACAGATTTGTTTGTTCTTTTGCCAGTTCATGGTATATTCAATATTCTTTGCCAACATCATAATTCAAAGGCATCAATTCTTCTTCAGTGTTGCCTTTTAAATACCCCTGAAGAGCTGGGTAACTACAGGCCTTCTCCAACTAACCAGATAATTATATACTTAAAGGAGGAGAAGATTAATGCTACATCTCCATGATTCCCAGGACAACATGTGGTACACAGGAGAAGCTTTTAAAAAGATTACAAGTGTTGCAGTGGTAGTGGAGGTAGGAAGGCAGGGAGGTAATATCTAAAGTATATGAGGTTTCTTTTTAAGGTTATAAAAATATTCTAAAATTGTAATGGTGGTGGTTGCACACATCTGTGAATACACTAAAATCATTGAATAGTAGACTTTACAGAGTGGGGTACGGTATGTGAATTATATTATCAATAAAGCTGTTAAAAAGTGAACAACAACAACAAAAGACAAAACTTTAAGCTCACAAGAACTTATTGACCTGGTTTCACCTGTATGAGAGGTATTCACATCAATGCTTGCATGAGAAAAATTGTTCTATTTAATGAGAATGATTTCCAATGTCAACACTGTAAAAGTCCAGTTGAGTGAAATATTTTGGGGACAGAAAGGCCTTTCTTGTGCCTTTCATATCCCAAGAAGCCTACACAAACCCCAGACATCTACCCAACCCCAAGCATTAAACTCTAATGAAATTCAAGTGACTGAAACAAAACAAAACAAAAAAGATCTAATTAATATGGTCTTAATTGTGGCAGTAATTATACCTACCTCCCAGCATGAGAAGGTAGGATATTAAGTTAGTAATACTAAATTTCCCAAGGGTGCTAAGACCTTTTTAGATGAGTTAATTTGAAGTTTACTGATATGATTAGAAATAGGCACGTTTGAAAGATTGCAAAGGGGCAAGCAAACATCAATGTATCAATCATTTAGTTAATCAATCAATAATGAAGAAAAAAATTCTAGGCCCTAGCTGTACAGAGGAAACTTTGGTGGTGTAGTGGTTAAGTATTCTGGCTGCTAACCAAAAGCTCAATAGTTCGAATCCACCAGGTGCTCCTTAGAAACTCTATAGGGTGGTTCTACTCTGCCCTTTAGGGTCACTATGAGTCGGAATCAACTCCATGGCAATGGGTAATGATTTGGCTGTAAGGAAGTAGACAGCTGTATTTGTTTTTATAGCATGTATAGTCAGGTAGAATAGGCAAAACATAAGCCTCTGGCCCCAAATTAAATGCATTAGCTCAGTGATTTCCTTCATTCTTACCATTCATCCAGTATTACATGTTTCAATCTCGCGTATGTTACCTTCCGTTGTTCAAATTAGGAATGTTCTCTGTTACTCAGCTAGTTTGTAGCTCTTTGAAGGTAAGAGCTTGTCTTGTATGCTCAGGTCCTAGCATAGCACTGGCAGTGGGTAGTATTTCTTATAGCTGGAGATTAATTACCAAAAGAGTCTGCACTGTAAGCCTGGTTAATTTGCAAGGCTTTTGTGAAGGAGGTGGGACTTGAGAAAGGATAGTTCCCATAGAAGATAAGAGAGCACTAAGGATAAGTAAGTATTCAGTAGACAGGCTTAGGCATTTGGAATTTATTGTTCAGGAAATGGGATAGCATTGGTGATATGAGTGCATGGGTGGAGAGTGAGCTTATTGGAGGGGAGGTGTTCTAAGAACATTGCTCTGAATGTGGTATTATAATGCCTTACAGATTTTCTCCAGGAGACCTTGTATCAGCCACCTAATTGGTTTGACACATTTATCCCACCGCTGCCTCAGCTTTGCTTGGTTTTCCACAAGATTTCAGACTAAGGCATTCAGTCTATTGGCAGCCTGCCTGAGGTGTCTATCCAGTGTGCTTTAGTACTAGCTCAACCATCTAGACCTGAAATCATGGCCCAAGTCATGGTCTGTGCTTATATTTTTTGTTACTGATCATATTCTGAATCCATTGCCCAGTGATAAGCTTGATTCCAATGCTGCCCCAAGTTGCAAACCTTCCCTTATTTTGTCTTCTTCTATTTTCTTCTTCCAGTCTTAGACCTGGGCGTTTTTCTTGCTTTTGTGTCTCTTTACATTCATTTACTTTGTTTCCACAGCAATTACCAAGCCCCCTGATATATTTTTTTAAAACTCAGTGGCTGACGAAATGGTGGTAGGGCTGCTGCCCTGCTCTTGTTGGCCACCCCCCCACCCCTCCCACCCCAGTTGGCAGGGCTCTTGGGTAGATAATTCAGGCTGAACATTTGTCTTCTGAGAACTGACCAGTGTCTGGATTTCCTGACACTGGGGTTTGGCATTTAGATTGAGACGTATTGTAGCCTACTCTATACATTTATGTCATTCATTTATTCACCAGTCTTTTATTGAGCATTTATTAAAACTGCATCCTGAGTATACAAATAAATGTAAAACAGCATGGCCTCGAGGTACCCACAGTCTTGTGGGGAGATGATAACATCAGTAATTTTGACATAGATAGGTATGTGCTCTAATAATAAAATGCCTGTAGTACTATGGGAGTCAGAGGAGAGCAAAGAGAATAAACTCTGAATTTCACCAAGAATAACAGATTTGAGAAAGCTTCCAAGAAGTGAAGATATATTTTGAAGGTCAGGTGAGTCTGCCACTGGGATGGGTTGGGGGAGAAGAGCCTCCCATATGAGGGGAATGATACGTGCCGAAGTTCAGACCAACTCTTACTACCTTCACTGACAAATCTGCTTGATTTGTCATCTTGCTCGGGTCACTGCAGTATGAAGTGTCCTGGTTCCTTGCTTCTGCCCTTTTCTACTTATAGGGTATTTTCATCCCAGTAACTACAGAAGTCCTTTTCCAATATAACCTTACTTCTACAAGGGCTCCTCATTACACTCAGAGTAAAGGCAAAATCTTCACAATGGCTAAGGCCTTGTATCACCTGGCTCCTCTACCTCTCTGCTCTTCTCTGCTCCTTTGCTGACTCTGCTCCAGACACAACTGGCCTTCTATCAGGCTCTTCAGGGCCCACTTCCTCTTTCAGGCTTTGGATTGTGTATTCCTTTTGGGTAGAACATCCTCCTCCTAGATGTCAGCTTGACTCCCTCTCTCATCTCCTTCATGTCTCTGCTTCCCTTCTTCTGGAGGGCCACTCTGAGCCTGCTATTTAATTGTAGGCCACACCAGCTCTCATGACTCCCCCATACCCTGCTTTGCTTTTCTGTTTTCTTTTTTTCTGTACATACTACTTATCATCTTCTTACCTACTGTATAATTCACTGGTTTATTATGTTTCCCACTTATTGTCTGCCTGCCTGCACTAGTTTGTAAGCTGCTGGGATCTTTGCTGTTTTGTTCACTGAAACAACCCGAAGTACCCAGAACAGAGCCTGGCACATAGTGTGCACTCAAGAGATAAATATTTGTTAAATGAATTAATGAGCGAATGGCAACCTGGAACACACTGGAATACCACAAGCAGACTGAAATGTCTGAATATTTTCAACAAACATGACCAAAGAGGGACACACAGTTCAGCATGCATCGGGCCATGGAGGGCTTTATATGTCAGTCTGGCATCCTGGCTCTGGGATGCTCAGCAGTGTGATTGTGGGAAGGACACGTAGATGTCATGAGCTTCTCATTCCTATTATCCTGAAGAGCTGATGAGGGTTCAAAGACATGCTCTGTGTAAAAGTCTGAAGTATATCAGATTTAGAGTAGACAGTATTCTTACTTCCTCTTACACATGCGTGTGATATTTAGGAGATACCTACATGTAGCTGAGAGCCACACAAGAAGGGGGAACAGGAGATGGAAAAGGGTATAGGTTGGGAGACCAGCATTCTGGGTATGGGTTAGGGGTGTAGGTAAATAAAACCCAGACTGGGGAGAGGCCAAGGAACAAAAGCATTGACAAACAGGTTGAGGATCTGTCAGACAGCAAATCCCTAACTGCGAAAGCCAGGGGTAGAAATCTCCATGAAAGGGGTGTGAGGCGGGATAAAGCAGTGGTAGGGAGCGTGTCTATAGTATCAAGAAGTACAGCAGCAAAGGGAAGAAAGTTTGGATATTTGAACAAGTGTAGATCATGATATATATAATTTTAATTGTAGAGTGCTTTAGGTGAAAGTTTACAGTGCAAACTTCAAAAATTTTACACAAACTGTTTTGTGACATTGGTTGCAATCCCTGCCTTGTGTTGGCACTCTCCCACTTTCCCATTCCACCCTAGTACCCCATGTTCATTCCTCTAGTTTTCCTGTCCTTTCCTGCCTTCTCTTCTTTGCTTTTGGGCTGATGTTGTCCATTTGGTCTCATTTTATAGGCCTGTTTTATAGGCCTGTCCAATCTTTGGCTGAAAGGTGGGCTTTGGGAGTGGCTTCAGTTCTGTTAGCAGGGTGTCCAGGGGCCATCGTCTCAAGGGTTTCTCCAGTCTCTGTCAGTCAAGTAAGTCTGTTATTTTTTTAAATTTGAATTTTGTTCTACATTTTTCTCCCACCCTGTCCTGGACACTCTATAGTGATCCATGTCAGAGCGGTTGGTGGCAGTAGCCAGGCACCATCTTGTTTTTCTGGGCTGAGGCTGGTGGAGGCTGTAGTTCATGTGGTCCATTAGTCCTTTGGACCTTTCCTTGTGTTTTGGTTTTCTTCATTCTCCTTTGCTCCAGATGGGATGAGACCAATGGATGTATCTTAGATGGCCATTTGCAAGCTTTTAAGACCCCAGAAGCTACTCACCAAAGTAGGAAGTAGAACATGTTTTTTATGAATAGTGTTATGCCAGTTGACCTTGATGTCCCCTGAGACCATCATCCCAAGCCCTCAACCCCAATAACCCGGTCTCTTAAGGTGTTTGAATGTGTCTAGGAAGCTTCTATGACTTTGTCTTGGTCAGGTTGTGCTGTCTTCCCTTAAATTGTGTGTTGTCTTTCCCTTTACCAAAGTTAACACTTGTCTACAATTTAGTTAGTGTTTTCTCCTTCCCATTTCTCCCCTACCTCATAACCATCAAAGATTGTTTTTTCCTGTGTGTAAACTTTTTCTTGAGTTTTTATATTTGTCTCAAGTTTTTCCTTTTGTGATTAACTTATTTCACTCAACGTAATGCCCTCCAGATTCATCCATGTTGTGAGATATTTCGTGGATTCATCACTGTGTTCTTTATCATTGTGTAGTACTCCATCATATGTACCATAATTTGTTTATCCATTTATCTGTTGATGAGCACTTAGGTTGTTTCCGTCTTTTTGCTGCTGTGAGTAATGTTGCAATGAACATGAGTGTGCGTATGTCTATTCATGCAATGGCTCTCATTTGTCTAGGATATAAAACCTAGGAGTAGGATTGCTGGATCTTATGGTATTTCTATTTCTAACTTTTTAAGAGGGCGCCATATCATTTTCCCTAGTGGTTGTACCATTTTATTTTCCCACCATCAGTGCATAAGAGTTCCAATCTCCCCTCAACCTCTCCAACATTTTTTACTTATTTATTTATTAGTGCCAGTAATGTGGTGATATGCTATTTCACTGTGGTTTTGATTTGCATTTCTCTATTGGGTAACAGATTTGACTTGTCCGTCTAGTAGTATGATTTTGGCTTTGGATGCAGGAGGTCCTGGGTTTGAATCCCAGATGGGCCTTAATTTAAGGACTCTGGTGGTGCAGTGGTTAAGTGTTTGGCTGGTAACCAAAAGATCAGCAATTTAAATCCACTAGCTGCTCCTTGGAAACCCCATGGGGTAGTTCTGCTCTGTCCTATAGGTTCACCATGAGCCAGAATCAACTTGAAAGGCAATGGGTTAATGGCTAATGATTGTGAGCATTTCCTCATGTGTCTGTTAGCCATCTGAATGTCTTCTTTGGTGAAGTGTCTGTTCATATCCTTTGCCCATTTTTTTAAATTGGATTATTTGGATTTTTGTTGTTGAGGTGTTGAAGTATTCAAAAGATTTTAGAGATTAAAGCCTTGTTGGATATGTCATAATTTTTCCCTGGTGAAGTCTTTTGATGTGCATAAGCTTTTAATTTTTAGTAGCTTTCAGTTATCTAGTTTCTCTTATAATTTTTGTGTATTGTAAGTTGTGGTTTATGTTGTATTTATGCCATGTATTAGGGTCCCTAGTATTGTCCTTGTTTTTTCTTCCACGATCCCCATTGTTTTAGGTTTTTATATTTAGGCTTTGATTGATTTTGAGGTAGTTTTTGTGAATGGTGTGAAGTATGAGTCCTATTACCTTTTTTTACAGATGGACATCCAGTTTTGCCAGCACCATTTGTTACAAAGGCTGTATTTTCCCCATTAATAGAATTTTGTCATTTGTCAAAGATCATCTGACCATAGGTGATTGGATTTATGTCTGGGTTCTCGATTCTGTTCCGTTGGTCTAAGTGTCTGTCATTGTACAAGCGCCAGGCTGTTTTGGGTGCTGTGGCTACTACTCATTTTGCTTTTTGTTATTGTTGTTATTGTTTGATGTGGAATACTAGAGCAAATTTTCAGCTGGAGGGAAAGAAGCCAGTAGAGAGAGCAATTGGCAATACTAGAAGTAAGACATGTGGTTAAATGCTATTAGGTTCTGGAGTCTGGGTTCAAAGCATGGTTTTGCTTTGTATTAGCTGTGTAAGCTTGAGCAAGTTACTTTGAAATCCCAAGCCTCCAAAGGAAAATGACGAAAAAAAGAGCACACCTCAATAGGCTTGTTGGGAAGCATAAATGTCAGTATTGGTGAAACCCTTAGTGTGTTTAGGGCTCAACATACTCTTGGATGAGGGGGATGAACAAAACACTGAGGACAGGAATGCTTGGAGGTATTGAGAAGAGTTGTGGCCTGGTCCCTGCGTGGCAAGAGAGAATCTGTCTGAGAGTGAGGAATAATTTTTTTATTCTGACAGAGAAAGGCTGGAGGTGTGTGGCTGGAGTAGAGTATATAGGCATAGTGGAGAGCAGCTGATGAAGTTGGGATGGCCTCTGATTTCCCTGTGAAATGCAGGCCAGCCTGTCTGAAGGTGTAGGCATGTGATGGGAATACTCAGCTATGAGAAGAATGAGAAAGAGGAGGGCCAGCTTCATAGGTGGTGACCAATGCAGTCAGTCACACAGGACCTCGCTGTTGGAGTTTAATGCTCTGCAGTCTCCATCTTGAAATTCTTAACAATTTTATCTTTGAATGTGTATTTTGTAAGTGAGTCCAATGGGACAATGGAGCACGTGCCAGGGGCTTAGAGACTGGTTAATATATGGTCCCGCCTTCCAAGTTCTCTGCCTCCCACTCCCCTGCTCCCACACACTGACCTCTGCTGCCTTCTGCCCTGACATATGCCTGGTTGCAGGAGTAGGGAGGGCTGGGGTCAGGCATGCACCCAATGCACTGAGTTTTCGGTGAGATCCCTAAGGCCTGTGAGAGTCTGCACTTGGCTAGAGAATACCCCTGTGCTCCAAGGGATATGATATTCCTAGCAAAAAAAAAAAAAAAAAGAAAAGAAAAATGGAGAAAAGGAAAAGCTTTTTCCCTGCTTTTTGAACAAGGTGGGTGACCTGCGTTTCTATTTTGCATTGGGCCTGAGGAGGATAGTCTCCTGAAGAACCAAGGGGGCTGCCAAGAAGGCTGCAAGGACCAGCCAAGTTAGGCTTTCCAGGTCTATACAGCAGAACAGGATTCTTCAGGAGGGTCTGGCAGGAAAAGAAAGGAGTGTAGAAATGTGTCTTAGTGTCTTAGTCATCTGGTGCTGTCATAACAGAAATACTGCAAGTGGATGGCTTTAACAAAGAGAAATCTATTTTCTCACAGTCTAGTGGGTTACAAGCCCAAATTCAGGGCGTTGGCTCCAGGGGAAGTCTTTCTGTCTTTGTCAGCTCTGAAAGAATGTCCTTGTCCTCAATCTCCCCATGGCTGAGGAGGTTCTCAGGTGCAGGGACCCCAGGCCCAACGGACACACTGTGCTCCTGGTGCTGCTTTCTTGAGGTCCCCAACTGTCTGCTCACTTCCCTTTCCTTTTATCTCTTGAGAGCTAAAAGGTGGTGGAGGTCACACCCCAAGGAAACTCTTTATATTGGATCAGGGATGTGACCTGGGTAAGGGTGGTGCTACAACCCCACCCTAATCCTTTTTAACATAAAATTACAATCACAAAATGGAGGACAACCACAGAATACTGGGAATCATGGCCTAACCAAGTTGATACACACATTTTTTGGAGGGGACATAATTCAATTCATGACACATAGTTTCTTAGTGCTGCTGTAACAGAAATAGCACAAGCAAGTGGCCTTAATGAACACAAATTTGTTTTCTCACAGTTTAAGAGATTCAAAGTCCAAATTCAGGGTGCTGGGTCTAGGGGAAGACTCTCTTTCTCTGTTGACTCTGTGGGAAGGTCCTTGCCTCTTTTTAGCTCATGTTCCTTGGTTCCTTGGCAATCTTCCTGTGGCCTATAACTTCCCCTCCACTGGTGCTTGCTTGCTTCAGCGCCCAATCTCCTTTTTTTTTAAAACATACCATACACTGATATGAGCTCATTAATGTAACCAAGGAAACCCTCTTCCCAATGAGATTACATTTGCAATTATAGGGGTTAGGATTTACAACATATATTTTGGGGAGACATCATTCAGTTCATAACAGAGGGTGATGACAAGGTTTAGAGAGGGATGGGTGTGACAAGGTGAGAAACGGTGGAATTTTAAGGAAGCAAAGGAATGATTGGTACTAGTGAAGGAGAAATTCAAGTGATAGGGGTTTAGACTTGGAGCCCTGGTGGTGCAGTGGTTAAGAACTAGGGTTGCTAACCAAAATGTTGGCTGATTGAAACCACCAGCTGCTTCTTGGAAACCCCATGAAGCAGTTCTGTTCCATAGGGTCACTATGTGTTGTAATCAACTCAATGGCACACAACAACAACAACAGCAGCAGCAGCAGCAGCAGCGAAGGAGAAATTCAAGTGATGGAGGTTTAGGCTAGGTAGAGAAGGGGGTGAAACCAGGGGGAAAATTGTGAGAGCATAGATAAGAAATGGATTTAAAAGGAGCCAGACACAGAAGAAAGCAGAGTCATGAAAGATTTGATCAGAAAAGGAAATCTGGAGAGTTCAGAATTTCCAAAGTAACATATTTCTAGAGCAAGTTCTCTTAGATCTCATTAGCAAAGTTTGTAATTTGCCTTGTTTTGCCCTGCATTTGCAAACAAACCTTTGCTCTAAGATTCAAGATTTAGACTTCTGAATCATAGTACAAGTCATTTTTTTTTTTTTTTGTATAAGTAACATATGTTTGGTGTCTTTAAACACAATTACTTTTGTATAATAAAAGTGTTGGTTTGATGATGCGACATTTTCTGCAAGTGTGTTTAAGAGAGTTTATGTTTTCATAAGTTGCAATGAAACTCAATTATGTATGTGTAATAAGGCTTCTGATTGTTACACTTAGACTTTTGTGTATAATGAAGCCAGCAATTAGAATTTGCTTGCTCTATGGCTTAGGAAAACACACTTGTTTCGGAGACAAAAGACTCTTAATGAGCCCACTTTTTTGGTTAATTTTTTTGTTGTTGTTAAAAACCAGTCTATAACTCAAACATATAATTAGATTTCTTAAAGGTTTGGATTTTTTCATGTTTTTTTTTTTTGTTGTTGTTGTTTTTGCTGTAACCACGAAACAAAGCAAAAAGCAATAACTTTAAGGCACATGTTGTCCCGAAGCTGTGAATTTTGCTAAGATCTGCAGTTTTACCTCAGCGGCACCTCCAGAGCATACTGACACCCTGCTTTGCTAAGGCTAAGGTGGTACAGTGCTGGGCTTGGTGGCTATCTTGATTTAGGTGAGAAAAGATCTTTCCAACAGTTGCTTGACAATTGGTTGGGGACATTAGGACTGGAATTGGGCCCTAGTGTTCTGCTTGAGTCTCAGTCTCGGGAGTGGTCAGAAGGCTTGACTCAGGATCAGAGTCCCACTTCCCCTCCCTGGGGCCGTACTTGTGTCCATTATAGCTAACGATGAGGTGCAGGAGCCATTCTCTGCCCTGACTGTGTGCGCACAGGCACAGTTTGCTTTGTTGTTGCTGCTGCTGGGTATCACTGCGTTGATTCTGACATACAGTGACCCCATGTGACAGATTAGAATTATCCTGTGGGGTTTTCTTGGCTGTAATCTTTGCTGAGAGAAGCCCTGGTGACGTAGTAGTTCAGTGGTTGGCTGCTAATTGAAAAGTCAGCAGCTCAAAACCCACCAGTTGCTGTACAGGAGAAGACGTGGCAATCTGCTTCTGTAAAGATTACAGCCTTGGAAACTCCATGGGGCGGTTCTGCTCTGTCCTGTAGTGTTGCTATGAGTCAGAATCAACTTGATAGCAATGGGTTTGGGTTTTGATAATCATTACTGAGGCAGATCACTAGATCTTTCTCTTGCAGAGCTACTGGGTGGGTTAAAACCACCAACCATTCAATTAGCAGCTGATTGCTTAAATGTTGCACTACCAGGGTTCCTTAGTGTTTGCTTAGTGGGTGATAGATAGAACCTTACTTTCTTTCCAACTCATGATCTGTCACACTAATTGCGACAGCTGCTAATGGTGCCCTTTTTACAGTTGACCGCTCACCATTGGCCACTCATATCGTTTTAACACAAGACTGTTCCTACTCTTGGGCCAAAACATCTCACATCATGTGCCAATTGGAAGGAAGCCCTTCTAACTTCAGGGATGTTTTCCTTTAAGTCTACTGTAAAACAAGTTTACTATCAGAAGGGCTAAACTCTTTTGTGATTAGCAGTCATTAAAAAAGAAAACAAAACAGTTGCCATCAAGTCTACCCTGACCCCTTGTGTGTCAGAATAGAACTTTTCAATGCCTTTGATACTTTGGAAATAGATCTCCATGCCTTTCTTCTAAGGTGCCTCTGGGTGGATTCAAACCATCAGCTTTCTGGTTAGTAGCTGTCTTAGTTAACTAGTGCTGCTATAACAGAAATACCACAAGAGGATGGCTTTAACAAAGGAAAATTTATTCTTTCACAGTCTAGGAGGCTAGAAGTCGAAGTCAGGGTGCTAGCTCCAGGGGAAGGCTTTCTCTCTGTGTTGGCTGTGGGGGAAGGTAATTGTTATCAGTCTTCCCTGGTCAAGGAGCTTCTCAGTGCAGAGATCCCAGGTCCAAAGGATGTGCTATTCTCCCGGTTCTTGTTTCTTGGTGGTGTGAGGTCCCCAGGTCTCTCTGCTTGCGTCTGTCTTTTATATCTCAAAAGAGATATAACATAATCTTGTAGATTGAGTCCTGCCTCATTAACATAACTGCTGCTAATTCCAGCTCATTAACATCATAGAGGTAGGATTTACAACACATAGGATAATCACATCAGATGACAAAATGGTGGACAATCACACAACACTGGAAATCGTGGACTAGCCAAGTTGACAGATATTTTGGGGGGATTCAATTCAATCCATGACAGTAGCCAAGCACTTAACCGTTTGTGCCACCCAGGGCCCTCTGTTTTCAGACGTTGTAATATACTAACTGAAAGAAGGTTCTCGGTGGCCTATCAGTCAGTGTCTTGGGTGGAAAACACAAGAGTCTAGGCATTTGTAGGCAGAAGATTGAGTATAGGAAATTGGTTACACATATGTTGGAAGGTTTGGAGGAGAAAAACGAGAGCATGGTTTTATAAAAAGCAGATGCTTGCCACTGATGTGACTGGAATGCCATGGCAGATATTGCTGCTGGCGTAATCACTGCCCTCTGCTGCCAGCAACAGGAACCAGGAGTTCACAGCCCGCATGGTGAAACACCCATTGATATGGCCAGAGCCTTCAGTTACCTGTGATTCCCTATTGTTGCTGCCAGAGTCCAGAAGAAAGTGAACTTCCCCCTACCTCCAGCCTTCCAGTCTCCAGTGAGTGCATGTCATGAACATACTGTAGTTAGTAAGGATTCTGGGCCGTGCAATTTCGAGACTCTCACTCCTAGGGATAGACAGGAAAGCGCAGCAGGGTGGGGAAGGGTCTGAATATCAGCCAACTATATCTGTTACATTTGGAGCATACGACAAGAGTAGTACAGAAAATACAGCCTTGTCCTGAGAGGGCTGAGGCTCCCAGGAGAGTCCCTGGAAGTTCAGATACCGGAGTTGGACAGGAGCACTGGAATTGTGATTAAGGGACCTCAGGGACTGAGGATCTGTTCTACCTCTGACTTGCTGTGTCACCTCAAGCAAGTCTCTTTACCAATCTAGGCTTCATTACTTTATCTTTAAAATGAGGGAGTAAGCTCAATGGTTTCTTAGGACTCTTCAGTGGTTGGGGTTACTTGGTTCTGTGATATTTAAAAAGGCAGTTATGGGGGTCCACAAAGTACATGTCTAGCTGTCTCTAGTCATAGACATCCCACTAAGATGGTAAATAATTTCTGAGATGTTTTCTGAGTGTGTGTGCATGTTTCTATATGTAACTATACATGCATGCTTATGTGTTGTTCACATGAGAAGGAATGTATACCAGTATACATATGTACCCATGAATAGATATAAAAATGTGTGTACATGTTGGTGGTATGTGGGTATGGGTATACAGATATCACCTGGGAAAAACACATTTTAAGCTTCAGGTTGAGGTGAAATCTAGAACTTCATCTGGGTAGGGGATGGGCCTCCTTTCCTGAAGCTGCTTATCTTTCCTGCAGGGTGGATTGGGCGGTCTGGTCCCCATGGAGGCAATTGCTGCCACGTAGCTGAATAAACCCCAACCACAGCTGTGGATTTCATGTTCAATCAGCTCTCTGAGTAGTGGAGGAGGGCAAACATAGACGGGGCCTTCTGTCGGGAATTATCAATACAAACAGATGCCAGGTCAGATCTGATCACTGGAATTAACGATCCCCAAACCCAAGAAGTCTTCCATTCAGTCTCTTCTCAGAGGCAGACTTTTAAATTTTAAACAAAGGATCCAATTAACTTTGATCCAATTTAAATCCATTCAGCTCAGCAACCTTTATTAAATATCTAGGATGGGTAGTGCCGTGGGCTAGACAGTGCAGGAGTCACAGATTTGTGGCTGTCAGCAGGCACTGTGCTGGCACTACTGTAGGTCTAAGTTAGACTAGGCTCCTGGTCTTGCCAACCCTCAGTTTTGGCTTCTTTGTTATTTAGTTGCATTGGCTCCACACCCTCCTGGGTTAGGCATGATCACTCTCGTGTTTTATATAACAGGTAATTTATATTGAAAACTCCTATGTGCCAGGCAGTGTGCTAAGGACTAGAAAAGCACCATCTCATTAAATACTACCAGGATCCAGGAATTTGGCTATAACCTTAAAAAAAAAAAAATTTTTTTTTTTTTAATAGAAGAGGAAACTCAGGCTCAGAGATGTTAAATGATCTGGCCAAGGTTGCCACCAGATTGTTAGCAGGGCTGTTAGTGATCTCAGCTCTAAGACGTGCTGTTTCTCAGATAAGGCTCAAAGATCTAGTCCAAGGTACTATGGCATTGTCTAATTCCAGGGATTTTTCCAGTTGGCTGCACAGACCAGGAATTCAGGCACCTGGTTTTCATCCCAGGAATTCTTGGGTGGGCCAGCAGTTAATAGGCATGGCTGTTAGCCAAAAGATTGGAGGTTTGAGTCCACACAGAGATACCTAGGAAGAAAGGCCTGGCAATCTATTTCTGAAAAATCGGCCATTGAAAACGGTGTGGCGCACAGTTCTACTCTGACTCATACGGGATTGCATGAGTCGGAATTGACTTGATGGCAACTGGGTTTTTATGTTTGGTTTTTTAATTCCAGCTTTGCCATTCTCAGGAGCCCTGGTGATGCAGTGGTTAAGAGCTCTGCTGCTAACCAAAAGGTCGGCAGTTTGAATCCACCAGTGGCTCCTTGGAAACCCTATGGGGCAATTCTACTCTGTCCTATAGGGGTCACTATGAATCAGCTATGAATCACTATGAATCAGCTATGAATCACTATGAATCAACTGGACAGCAATGGGTTTGGTTTGGTTTTGGTTGCCATTCTCAAGCCACTTCACCAGCCTTGGCTCCATTACGTCATATGTAGAATGAGAGGTTGGGTAAGATACATTTCACATGAAAGCTAAGGCTTACATGAGTGCGTTCTGTAGTGTTGATTTTCCTTGCCCCATTCTAAGCCTAATTTTCCCACCCATCAAACCTGTCTCCTTCTTGTCAGTTTTACAAGCTGTTTTGGTTCATATTCTCACCAAACGATTGTGTGATTGCCCCATCTGGAATGCTTTCCCTTTCCATCATAGCTGCTCAAGTTGGACGCATCTAGTAAGCCCTACCTCCTCTAGCCAGCCTCCAAAGCTAACCACCATATTGCCCAGTGCTCTTACTCTTCTTGAGCTCATTTGAACTGCTTACCTGACACTTACGAGGGACTGGGCATTTTTATTAACTTTGCCAATGGACAACTCTTGTCTCTGCAGTGTTGTTTCCCCCCCCAGAAGGCAGGGACTCTGTATGTGTATCCTCATCTTGTAGGCTCACAGGGCTAACGTGGAACTTGGCACATGGTAGATGTTAAAAACCAGAAGACCAATAGCTATTGAGTTGATTAAGACTCATGATAACCCCATGTGTGTCAGAGTAGTACTGCCCTCCATTGGGTTTTCCATGGCTGATTTTTCAGAAGTAGATTGCCAGGCTTTTCTTCTGAGGTACCTCTGGATGGACTCAAACTTCCCACTTGTCAGCTGAGATGATTAACCATTATCAACTAGTGAAGGAGTTGGTGAGAAATCTACACGTGTATAGTAGGTTAGGGAAGGGAGAGGCCAGTGTGGACCCTCATGGTTAGGAAGGGCTCTCCTGAAGAGGTGGGCTTGAGTAGAGTTTTGAAGTTTGGGGAAGATTTACAAAGTGAGAAGTGAGGAGAAGCATAAAAGGTACAGCATAAATAAAGTGGATGCAGAAAGAGCAACGTGGTGTTTGTGAGAGGCTGTAGGGAGACCTGGCTAGTTGAAACACACAAGCAGTTTAGGCTGTGAGAAAGCAGGTAGAAGATATGAAGCCCGGGGGAAATAGACTGGCATCTGAGGGCTGTTAATTCAATCCAGAGAGTTAGTACTTTCTGTGTACGGGTAGAGACAAAGTTGAGGAAGATATGACCTCCTCTTGATTACAAAAGAGTTTATAATCAAGGATGGGAATGAAAACAAGATCACACTGAGCTCTTACACCAAGCAGAATAAAATTAGTGTCAACAGGAGATGTACTTACAGCTGGGCTCAATAACCCTGGAGTGTGGGGTTTAAGGATCTGGTTTAGGGATGTTCCCAGGTGGCACAAACGGTTAAGAGCACAGTTGTTGACCAGAAGGTTGGTGGTTTGAGTCCACGCAGAGCTACCTTAGAAGAACAGCCTGGTGATTTACTTCTGAAGAATCAACCATTGAAAGCCATTTGGAGCACAGTTTTACTCTGAAACACGTGGGGTCTCTATTAATGGGAATCAGGTGGATTTTTTTTTTTTTAATTTTCTGGGGCTTAAGGCATGGGGCCTGAAGACAGAGAGTTGGGCCTACATCCCTAATAGCTGGGTTATCAAAGGCAAATGCTTTGATTTCTCTGGAACTCTGTGTCATCATCTGTAAAACTGGGTTACTATCGGTGCCTCATCAAATGGTTATTGTGAGGATTAACTGAGATCACGGCCATGATAGGTGCTCGATAACTCTTAGCTGTTTTTTTAAATATTTATTTTTAAGGAAGAGAAGATGACATGTGATTGAAAGAGACCATTATGGCCCTCTTGAAGGTGTCATGTGGGAATTGACTTTGAGCAAAGGGTGGAATTTAGCAGGTAAATCCTGGAGGCAGGGCATGCCAGGGAGAGGAAACAGCCTGGAAAATTTGCATGGAGGAAAAAGTGTCCCTGGTACCATGGGGAAAAATAGCCCAGCGTTAATGAAGCAGTGGGTGAGTGACAAGGACCAGAAGTGATACTTCTGAAAAGACAGGCAAAGTTATGACTACACTGTGTCTTAAGGATCAAGTTGATAAGTTTGTTCTTAGTGGTGCAAGCCATGGAGTGACCTAACTGGACTCTGGGAATTGGCCCAGGCTGACCCCCGCTGGGGCCCAGGGCAGCCCAAATGCCAGAGAAGCTCTATATCCCCCAGGCCTGTACTGGTTAACCTATCGAGGCAAATTCACTTTTTTCAAAGACATTCTCTGAGCAAGAAAGCCACGTGAATCCAAATATCCGGGCAGCAATCCCCAGAGGCGCCAAAGGTAATGAAACATCAGTATCTGATGCTCCTATCTGTTATTGCTGATATTCAGATAATGATGCCAATACCCAGCTCGGGAAGGAGGAGGAAATGCTGCTGGGCAGTTTGTTTGGCTTGTCTCCTAGAGGGTTGAGGGGAGGGGGAAGATCCAGGCAAGGAAGGTGACCCCACAAAGCTAAACCATCTTCCTCATTCTGGCTTCAAACGAAGACAAAATAAATTCCACCCTGCCATAAGGAGTCACCTGAGAATGCTGGAAGTCTCTCCAACCTGTTGACTATGTACTTGGAAGTCCATTCTTGGACTAATAACAATTGCATCTTTTACCTAAATAGTGTTTCATAATTTTCAAAGTGTTTTTACATATACTATCTCACTCAGTGTTCATCATGAAAACTCCTAGACTTAAGAGATGCCAGGACTCATGGAGGGGACTGTCCCAAGCCCCATTTTTCCATCTCTAGCTCATAAAACACAACTTGAAGGAATTAGATCACAGTGGGGAGTATGGAGGAGTCCCTGCATGACACAAATGGTTAAGTGTTTGTCACGGATTGAATTGTGTCCCCCCAAAAATATGTGTCACCTTGGCCAGGCCATGATTCCCAGTACCAAGTGGTTGTTCTCCATTTTGTGATCTGATATAATTTTCCTATGTGTTTAAATTCTTATCTCTGCCTGAGGTTAATAACAAAAGATTAGATTATGTTAAAGAGGATTAGGGTGGGATGCAACACCCTTACTCAGGCCACAGCCCTGATTCCATGTAAGGGAAGTTTCCCTAGGTTGTGGCCTGTATCACCTTAAAAGAGGTCAAAAGAGAGAGAAGTGAGCAGAGAGATAGGAACCTCATGCCACCAAGGAAGAAGAGCCAGGAGTGGAGTGTGTGTTTTGGACCTGGAGTCCCTGCACTGAGAAGCTTCTAGACCTGGGGAAGATTGATGACAGAGATCTTCCCCCAGAGCTGAGAGGGAAAGGAAGCCTTCCCCTGGAGCTGGCACCTTGAATTCGGACTTCTAGCCTCCTAGACTGTGAGAGAATAAATTTCTGTTAAAGCCATCCACTTGCGGTATTTCTGTTACAGCAGCGTTAGATAACTAAGAGAGCACTCAACTAATAACTGAAAGGTTGGTGATTCAAACCCACTCAGAGGCACCTCGAAAGAAAGGCCTGGTGATCTGCTTCCAAAAGATAATGGTCTTAAAAATCCTATGGGGCAAAGTTCTACTCTACAACATATGGGGTTGCCAAGAATCGGAATCGACTGAATGGAAACTGGTTGGGGAGGGTGGAGAATGAGGATGCTCCCAAGGAGGGTTCCAGTCAATCAGGGCCCAGAGCTGGAAGTGAGGGGCAGAGTGGTGAGCCTGCCTCTCCTGTCCTGTGCACCCCTCTGGCTGACATTGAAAAAATCACGGCTGGCTTTCCTTCCTTGGGGCCCTTTTCAAAGCCATGCTGGGCAGCCACTACCCATTGATCAGAGTTGGCACTCGGGATACAATCTATTTGTTCTCCCTGCATTAAGGCATTGTCCAGAGCCTCTCCTTGTTAAAATGTCAATAGTTTGGAATGTTAACATATTAAGCTATTATTAGCCACTGGCACCTTAGTGTGAATTCATTTTTTAGATTGCTATGTGCAAGCCCTTAGAGGAACTGATTTAGGGGAGAAGAGTTTATTTACCATGGAATGCAAAGCCTGATGGTAGCATGGACGGGCAGGTGGTGGCTCCTCTAGCAGACATCCCGATTCCTGAACACCCTTGAGAAGATGTATTGTCTATACACCCGGGAACACAGTATGGGAACTTGAGCAAACCACTTAGCTGCTTTTAAGTTTCATTTCCTCATCTGAAAGATGAGAATAAGAATACCCACTCAGCCCACTTACAGAATAACTGTGAGGGAAAAGCCCTGTGACTATGTTTTGTATTTTATAAAATGTCATACCAGTGCAAGGTGTGGTCACTCAGCTACATTAAAAAAAAAAAAAAATTAGGTAGAGACAAATTCTCCTTTCTTAAGTTAAATGCACATAAAGGGAAAGGGAAAGAAAAGGAGACACAAATAATATTTATTAGGTTCACAATTGCCATGCACCTTAAATATATCATGCCATTTAATTCCCACAACCACCCCATGGGGTTAATACTATTGAGCTTAGAATCTCCCTGGTCACACAGGCAATATTTTTAGAGACATGATTTGAATCCAGGTGTGTCTGAGCACTTTTCAGTACATCATGTCCAAGGTCTCACTTGTACCTCACTTTCTCCTTTCCTGCATGCTTCCCTGAAGATAGAGTTAAGGCCCCATAGGTCAGAATAAGACATACCAGAAACAGCCAGATGCCCTGCCACCAGAAACCCTGCAGAGTGACAGGTAAGGATGGTTAAGGGTTTGGAGACTCACAAGAATGATTAAGAAGGTACAAAGAGAGGATCAGGAACCTATTCACAATATCTGAGCGCAGAGTGAAGGGTGTAGGCAGCTAAGGTAGAGCAGAAGCATCAAGGAGATCTTTGTACACAAGTTAACTGAGTCAGCTGTGAAGCTCCGTGCTTACTCCCCATGGGGGCAAAGATCATCAAGAAGGGGAATAGGCTAGATTTCAGGTGGAAACAGCTAAATGAAAGTTGGTATTGCTGTCACAAATGTGAATATAAATCCTGAGATGTAGTCCAATGATTCTGATTCTCTGAAAACAATTTGTTGTTGTTGTTAGGTGCTGTTGAGTCAGTTCCAAGTCATAGCCACCCTATGTACAACAGAATGAAACACTGCCCTGTCCTGCACTATCTTCACAATCGTTGTTATGCTTTAACCCATTGTTGCAGCCACTGTGCCAATTCATCTTGTTGAGTTGGCCCTCTACTAAGCATGATGTCCTCTAGGGACTGATCCCTCCTGATAACATGGACGTAGTCTCCCATCCTTGCTTCTAAGGAGCATCCTGGTTGTACTTCCTCCAAAATAGATTTGTTCATTCTTTTGGCAGTCTACGGTCAGTCCAGTTTAATATTCTTAGTCAACACTACAATTCAAAGGCATCAATTCTTCTTTGGTTTTCCTCATTCATTATCCAGCTTTCCCATGCATATGACGTGATTGAAAACAACATGGCTCAGTCAGGCACACCTTAGTCTTCAAGGTGACATCTTTGCTTTTCAACACTTTAAAGAGGTCTTTTACAGCAGATTTGCCCAATGCAATGCATGTTTTGATTTCTTGACTGATGCTTCCATGGGCGTTGATTGTGGATCCAAGCAAAATGAAACCCTTGACAACTTCAATCTTTTCCCTGTTTATTATGATGTTGCTTATTGGTTCAGTGGTGAGGATCTTTGTTTTCTTTATGTTGAGGTGTAATCCTTACTGAAGGCTGTGGACTTTGATCATCAGCAGTGAGTGCTTCAAGTCTTCTTCACTTTCAGCAAGCAAGGCTGTGTCATCTGCATAGTGCAGGTTATTAATGAGTCTTCCTCCAATCCTGATGCCTTGTTCCTCTCCATACAGTCCAGCTTCTTGGATTATTTGTTCAGCATACGGATTGAATAAGTGTGGTGAAAGGATGTAACCCTGATGCACACCTTCCTTGACTTTAAACCATGTAGTATCCTCTTGTTCTGTTCGAACACCTGCCTCTTGATCTATGTACAGGTTCCTCATGAGCACACTTAAGTGTTCTGGAATTTCCTTTCTTCACAGTGTTTTCCGTAATTTGTTATAATCCACTCAGTCAAATGCCTTTGCATAGTCAATAAAACACAGGTAAACATCTTTCTGGTATTCTCTGATTTTAACCAGGATCCATCTGACATCAGCAATGATATCCCTGGTTCCACATCCTCTTCTGAATCTGGCTTGAATTTCTGGCAGTTCCCTGTCAATATACCGCTGCAGCCACTTTTGAATGATCTTCAGCAAAATTTTACTTGCTTGTGATATTAATGATATTGTTTGATAATTTCTGCCTTCGGTTGGATCACCTTTCTTGGGAATAGGTTTAAATACAGATCTCTTCCTGTTGGTTGGCCAGGTAGCTGTCTTCCAAATTTCTTGGCATAGAAGAACAAGCACTTCCAGTGCTGCAGCCATTTGTTGAAACATCTCAATTGGTATTCTGTCAATTCCTGGAGACTTGTTTTTTGCCAATGTCTTCAGCGCAGCTTGGACTTCTTTCTTCAGTACCATCAGTTCCTGATCATATGCTATCTCCTGAAATGGTTGAACATCGGCCAGTTCTTTTTGGTATAGCGACTCTGTGTATTCCCTCCATCTTCTTTTGATGCCTTCTACATCAATTAATATTTTCCCTGCAGAATCCTTCAGTATTGCAACTCAAGGCTTGGATTTTTTTTTTCTTCAGTTCTTTCAGCTTGAGAAATGCTGAGTGCTGTCTTCCCTTTAGATTTTCTACCTCTTGGGCTTTGCACATGTCATTATAATACTTTGTCTTCTTGAGCCACCCTTTGAAATCTTCTATTCAGCTCTTTTACTTCATCATTTCTTCCTTTCACTTTAGCTACTTGACATTTAAGAACATGTTTCAGAGTCTCTTCTGATATCCGTTTTGGTCTTTTCTTTATTTTTAGTGGCCTCTTGCTTTCTTCATGGATGATGTCCTTGATGCCATTCCGCAACTTGTCTGGTCTTCGGTCATTAGTATTCAACACGTCAAATCTGTTCTTGAGATGGTCTCTAAATTCAGGTGGGATATGCTCAAGGTTGTGCTTTGGCTCTTGGGACTTGCTCTAATTTTCTTCAGTTTTGACTTGAACTTGCATATGAGTAATTGATGGTCTGTTCAACAGTCGGCCTCTGACCTTGTTCTGACTGATGATATTGAGCTTTTTCATCACTCTTTCCACAGATGTAGTTGATTTCATTTCTGTGCATTTCATCTGGCAAGGTCCATGTGTATAGTCACTGTTGGTTAAAAAAGGTATTTGCGATGAAGAAGGCATTGGTCTTACAAAATTCAATTATGTGATCTCAGTCATTGTTTCTATCACCAAGGCCATATTTTCCAATTCCTGATCCTTCTTCTTTGTTTCCAACTTTCTCATTCCAATCACCAGTATTTATCAGTGTATCCTAATTGCAGGTTTGATCAATTTCAGACTGCAAAATCTGGTAAAAATTTTCAGTCTCTTCATCTTTGGCCTTAGTGATTGTTATATAATTTCAATAATAGTCATATTAACTGGTCTTCCTTGTAGATGTATGGATATTATCCTATCACTGACAGCACTGTACTTCAGGATAGATCTTGAAATGTTCTTTCTGAGGATATATGATGCCATTCCTCTTCAATTTGCCATTCCTGGCGTAAAACTAAAACAAACTCACCGCCATCGAGTCAATTCTGACTCATAGTGACCATATTATATGATTGTGCAATTCAAAATGGCCAACACCAGTCCATTTCAGCTCATTAATGCCTAGGATATTGATGTTTATGTGTTCCATTTCATTTTTGATGGTTTCCAATTTTCTTAGACTCATACTTCGTACATTCCACGTTCTGGTAATTAATGGGTATTTGCAACTCTTTCTTCTCATTTTGAGTCATGCCACATCAGCAAATGAAGTTTCCAAAAGCTTGTTTCATCCACATCATTAAGGTCAGCTCTGCTTTGAGGAGGCAGCTCTTCCCCAGTCATCTTTTGAGTGTCTTCCAACCTGAGGCGCTCATCTTCCAGCATTATATGAGATAATATTCCATTGCTTTTTTTTATTCATAATGTTTTCACTGGCTAATTCTTTTCATAAGCAGACTGCCCAGCCCTTCTTCTTAATCTGTCTTAGTCTGGAAGCTCCGCTGAAAACTGTGGGCCATGAATGACCCTGCTGATATTTGAATATTTGCATAACTTCCAGCATCATAACAACACACAAGCCCCCACAGTACGACAAACTGACATGCATGTAGGGGAAAACAATTTAGGCACCTTATTATCACTTCAAGTTATTTACTGTCTAGGTATGGGAGGGCACCAAGAGACCGAAGAAAGACGTAGGAAACTCCAGTGTGACAGCAAAGGAGTTTATTGGGGAGACTTACAATGAGGTGAGTCCTAGATGGCTGTAGGACCAAAGCAGATCTTTGTGCCCTGCAGTAGGAGGGCAGAGGTATTATAGTGGTGGTAGACAATAGTGGCTACAAGCCAGGGGCTTACATACGAATAACTCAGCAAATGGTAGTGAAGCAGTGGATCACGTGAAGGTGGCCACGTTCAGCCTCATAAAACCTATTGCTCCGTCAGTCCACCTCTGGAGGCTAGTGCCTACAATCTGACATGTTTTCTCTCTTGTGCTGTAGCACAAGAGAACCCATTCCCTCCCAGCTGAGAACAGATATTGAAATGGGGTTGGGCAGGTGCCATATGGTGCCCTCGCATGTGCAAGAGGCAGTTACTCTGTACCCTGTACAGGGAAAGCCTTGTCTGATAAGGAGAAGGAACTGGGAGAGAGAAGGTAATCCAATGCCCAGTCTCCTTATCATAGAATGCTCAGAGCCATCCTGGATGGAAAGCGTAGAGGTAGAACATTCTCCCAATATCATCATTGTACCAAAAATGCATATGGGATATAGTATGAGTACATAGGACGTGGGTGAAATATGCTCATTAAAACATTAGGTAATACAGTGGCACAAATAAATGCCAATTATCTGAAATACATTTATTTTGGCTTTCATATGTTTGACGAGTTGCATGGAATTTGGAACACCATGATAAAGCAAACTAGCACATTTGCCACATACTTTGGGCATAGCTGAGTGAAATTTGTTGATCGTGGGGTAAGTGCCAATGATCCTTTCATCTCCTCAATGTCCCTAAGGAATACAGAGGCAGGAGAAGCAATTTCAGTGTGACAACTGATTTCTTGATGCCCTTGTACATATTATCTCAAATCAAATATCTTTGACAAATGAACCAAATAACACGGAGCATGATTTTTCATATGTTATTTGTTGCTGTTAGGTGACATTAAGTCAGTTCCAACTCATAGTGACCCTGTGTACAACAGAACAAAACACTGCCTGGTCCTGTGCCATCCTCACAATCATTCTAATGTTTGAGCCCATTGTTCCAGCCACTGTGTCAATCCATCTCTTTGAGGGTCTTCCCCTTTTTCACCGATCCTCCACTTTACCAAGCATGATGCCCTTCTCCAGGGACTGATCCCTCCTGACAACATGTCCAAAATATGTGAGACGTAGTCTTGCCATCCTTGCTTCTAAGGAGCATTCTGGTTGTAATTCTCTTTCAAGACAAATTTGTGCGTTCTTTTGGCAGTCCATAGTGTATTCGGTATTTTTCTTCAGCATCACAATTCAAAGGCGTCAGTTCTTTATTCATTGTCCAGCTTTCACATGCATAGGAGTGATTGAAAACACCTTGGGTTAGGTCAGGCACACCTTACTCTTCAAGGTGATATCTTTGTTTTTCAACACTTCAAAGAGATCTTTTGCAGCAGATTTACCCAATGCAATGCATCTTTTGATTTCTTGACTGGGGCTTCCATGGGTGTTGATTGTGGATCCAAGTAAAACGAAAGCCTTGACAACCTCCATCTTTTCTTTGTTTATCATGATGCTGCTTATTGGTTTAGTTGTGAGGATTTTTGTTTTCTTTATGTTGAGTTGTAATCCATACTGAAGGCTGTGGTCTTTGATCTTCATCAGTAAGTGCTTCAAGTCCTCTTCACTTTCAGCAGTCAAGGTTGTGTCATCTGCATAGCACAGGTTGTTAATGAGTCTTCCTCCAATGCCTTAAGCATGATTTATACCAAAGGCTGAAGCTAGTACTAGATGGAAAAACAGAATGCTATATAACCAAGACATGGAGCTAGCTCATGAGCACTGCCACATGGTTTTGCTTTGTGCAGGAGAGAGAAAACTGAGAGTAAGTACTGGAACAGGAGGGGCACTGTGTCCACTTGGCACTTCTGCAGCATGGAAGGAGGAATCAGCAGGAACAGCTTCTCTCCTGGCTCCTTCACCATACCCATTGAACCAGTTGTTGTGTAGTCAATTCTGACAATTGGTGACCTCATGTGTGTTAGTGTAAGGTGCTCCATAAGGTTTTCTATGGCTGGTTTTTTGCAAGTAAATCACAGGCCTTTCTTCTGAGGTACCTATGGGCGGATTTGAACCCATTAGCATCCTAACCCATTAACCATTTATACCACCCAGGGACTCCTCTGGCTCCTTTGTTGTTGTTGGCTGCTCTTGAGCTGATTCTGACTCATAGTGACCTCATGTAACAGAGTAGAACTGCCTCATAGGGTTTCCTAGGCTGTAATCTTTGCAGGTTTTTTTCTCCCGTGGCACAGCTGGTGGGCTCAAGCTGCTGCCCTTTTGGTTAGCAGTCTAGCACTGAATGATTGCAGTGCCAAGACTCCTTTTTAAGTTGAATAACAAATGCAAAAACTATGGACCCAGGTATTAGTAAATTAATTAGGTTAAGACACATATTTTCAAGTTCCCGTGCTAATCTGCTCCCATACCGTCTTCCTTTTCTGGGCCTCATAAGGGTTGGCATTTCCACTATTGTCCAATCCCTTTCCATTTTTCATTATAAATGGTATTTATTGAGGTAATACCTCAGATCCACATTTAATCTTGGTGCCTTGAGGGTGAGCAGGGTACTTGATTCATTTCTTACACCTTTCCTCTCTGCCCTCCACACTGCCTTTTACATCATGGACTCTCAGTAAATTTAATCAGCATGTACTTTTAATAGGGCAAAACTTATATTGAGTGCTGTACCAGGTACTAAAACTATACTGATGAACAAGGCAGAGCCCCGTTTTCGGGCACTTAAGCATCGGTTATAGAAGCAAAGCATAAATATGTGAAATACTCAATAGTGACAAAAAATTAAAACAAGTTGGACAAGAACATGTTTAAGTAAGATGCCAGAGAAGATGAGCTTTAGAGACTTCATGGTGGAGGCAAAGAAGAGCTGGTTTCTGAAGGATCAGTTGGGTTTGTATAAACAGAAGCCAGCACTGCATTTGCATGGGGAAATACCACCCTCTGTCTCTGTAGGGCTTATATACTTGGGCTCTACATCAGTCACACTCAGAATTTTGACTCCATTACTATTCTAAACTATTGGTGTCTTTCGGTCAAGTTGTGTGACCCTGGGACGAGTGAGTTTCTCTCTCTAGTACTCAGTTTTCTCATCTGTAAATGGGGATTATAGTATTTCACTGTCCATCTTATTATGAGAATTCAGTTAGGTAATGTGTCAAAATACTCAACGCAGAGTCAGGCACTTGGTAAACCAAAAAAACCCCATTGCTGTCAAGTCCGTTCTGATACATAGTGATCCTGCAACACAGAGTAGAACTGCCCCATAGGGCTCCCAAAGAGTGGCTGGTAGACTTGAACTGCTGACTTTTTGGTTAGCAGCTGAGTTCTTAACTACTTCACCACCAGGGCTCCAGGTACTTGGTAAAAAACAAAAAACAAAAACCTGTTGCCGTCGAGTTGATTCCGACTCACAGCGACCCTATAGGACAGAGTAGAACTGCTCCATAGAGCTTTTGGAAACCCTGGAGCCATAGTGGTTAAGAGCTGTTTTTGATGACCCAAGTATCAGCAGTTCAAATCCACCAGGCCCTTCTTGGAAAGGTACTTGGTAAGCATCCAAAATAGGTTGGCCAGGCTTACTGGTAGTACCAGTTACCACCATCTTGTCAACTCTAACTCATGGAGGCCCAATGTGTGTCAGAATAGAACAGTGCTCCACAAGGTTTTCAGTGGCTGATTTTTTGGAAGCAGACCACCAGGCCTTTTTTCTGAAGCACCTCCCGGAGGACTCAAACAACCAGCCTTTTGGTTAGCAGTCAAGTGCATTAATCATTTGTTCCACTCAGGTGTTATTTGTATTGTTTTGTTACTTGGAGCGCTTGAATTTAATCTCATAGAAGTCAGGACCATGCCTTTTTTCTTGCGGACTTTATAGTGGCCAACACACAGTAGGTCTAGTAATTCTTTGCTGAATTGCCTCTCTGATTCTTCTTACATATTCTGCTGAATCACTTTGCTCCCTGCCATGCCATTCTGATACAAGCCCTTTCCTACTCACACACGTTTGTGGGAATAAAAGGTAGGAACAAATCTAGTCATAGCATTAATTACACATGGTTTGTGCAGGGTCTGGAGTGAGTGAAGAAGGAGAATTTGATTACTCCAGGGCATCAGGGCCTTTCAACCAATAATAATTTACTGTCTCTACTAAGTACCTCCGGATGCTGTCTGTAGAGGAGTTGCAGTGTTTCATATAAAATATACAAGCAGCATAATCCATTCCTAGGAGATCAGGTGGCCAGGGAGTCAAGTGTCTGCCAAGCTGAGTGAAGGGAGGCTAAGGTTTTCCTTTCCCAAAATTTTTTTTCCCCCATTTTATTTTTCTTCTGGAGCTGTGAGACAGGGCCAAGGAAGGCAGCAGTGCTCTGATGAGGTCATGAAGAAGCGGGGCATATAGAAGCAGGAAACTCTTGGCTGGAAGTACAGATCCTGGGAAGTGAGGCTAACTTGGTGAGATTCAGAATGCCAAAGCAAAGTTGTACATGCCTGTGTGCATGTGTGTGTATGTGCATACATGCATGTACCTGAACACATGTGTTTGTGTACTTGAAGATGTATGTTTAAGGTGTGATCCTGCATGTTTATATGTACATGTATTTATGTGTGTGTGCACGTATGTAAGTATATGTGTGTGTGTGCATGAGTACCTGAGTGTCCAGTGTGTGTGTTCTGATCCTCTGATCTCCTGATCCTTTGTTCCTTTCTCTTCTTCTGGGTTATTCCTCTCTTTATTATCTATCTGTTGGAAACCCTGGTGGTGTAGTGGTTAAGAGCTACAGCTGCTAACCAAAAGGTCAGCAGTTCAAATCCACATGGTGCTCCTTGGAAACCCTATAAGGCAGTTTTACAATGAGTTGGAATTGACATGGTGACAACGGGTCATCTGTCTATCTGTCATCTATCTCTTTTGATTGAAAAAGTGCTCTTTAAAACACAGTATGACAGACACTCAGCTAAATGTATTTGTGTAACAATCCTGAGGTTGCTTTTATAACCCCAGGTTGCCTTGAGCAACAGAGACTTTGGCAGGGAATTTGCCAAAGATCAGCCATCCTGTGAGTGGCCCAGCAGGAGATCAAACTCAGGCAGGCTTAGCCCTCCCTATGTATACAGTCTACTTTTCCAAATTCCACATTGTGTCTTCTCTGCAACATTGTCCTGTTTGTCAATATCCTTGTAAAAGCATGATCCTTCTGGAGTGTCTGTTGAGCAGTGTTAGGCCACCCTTATTCTCCCAGTGCAGCTGAAGGAGGCGTTTTCAGCACCTGTTCCAGTGTGGGCTTCTACAGCCCAGACCTCACATGGAGCTTGTTGTTTTCAGACTTGGGCCCCAGGTCCTTGGGGATTTCCACGGCTAATTTAGCAAGTGCAAAGATCAGTCACGGGGCAAGGAAGGTGGCTGGAGGGTAATGCAGACCAGTGGTTCAGAGAGAGGGAAGGGGTGAACAGTTTTGTGTGACACGGTCTCCTGGGCTCTCTGGAGTCATCTTGGGGCCAATAGCCGGCCCAGTATTCCCAAGAAGATCCTATGATCATGTAGAGAGCAATTTAGGCTTACTACCCACCGTCTGTGGCAGCATTCAGGAGAGTAGGGAGGGTTCCAGAGGGTAACGGGAAATTTTTTATCCAGGCTTCCAGCCCCTGGGAATTGTTTGAGTGTCAGAAAAATTCTCCCTGCTCATGTGGTCTCTCTCAACTGGCTCCCATGGAATGTGAAAATTCTTGCTTTAACATAAAATGTTATCTGGGAGGGTTGACTCAGCACCTACTTACTAGCCGTTAGCACCTTACGGTGAATTATTTTATTCGACAAGCCTTTGAAGGAAGTAGAGACATGAAAGGCTGAAACCGAAGACTGGCAATCTAGAGTTGAGCTTCCCAAACAGTAGCCATCAGTCAGGTGGGCTATTGAGCACATAAAATGTGGCTAGTCTAAACTGATATGACTGATATGATAGTGTAAAATATGGAGCCCTGGTGGTGAAGTGGTTAAGAGCTCAGACTGCTAGTCACAAGGTCAGCAGTTCGAATCTACCAGCTGTTCCTTGGAAACCCTATGGGGGCAGTTCTACTCTGTCCTACAGGGTCACTATGAGTTGAAATCGACTTGATGGCACACATCAACAACAGTGTAAAATACATATGGATTTTGAAAATTTAGTACAAAAAAAGCAAGTAACATTTCATAAATAATTGTCTTATAATGATTACATATTGAAATGATAATAGTATGGATATATTGGGTTAAATGTTACGGATTGAATTGCGTCCCCCAAAAATGTGTGTCAACTTGGCTAGTCCATGATTCCCAGTATTATGTGATTGTCTACCATTCTGTCATCTTATGTGATTTTCTTATGCGTTGTAAATCTTACCTCTACGATGTTAACGAGGTAGGATTAGTGGCAGCTGTGTTAATGAGGCAGGACTCAATCTACAAGTTTTGTTTTAAGCCAATCTCTCTTTTTTTAAATAATTTTTATTGTGCTTTAAGTGAAACTTTACAAATCAAGTAAGTCTCTCACACAAAAACCCATATACACCTTGCTACACACTCCCAATTACTCTCCTCCTAATGAGACAGCCTGCTCTCTCCCTCCACTATCTCCTTTCATGTCCATTTTGCCAGCTTCTAACCCCCTCCACCCTCTCATCTCCCCTCCAGGCAGGAGATGCCAACATAGTCTCAAGTGTCCACCTGATCCAAGAAGCTCACTCCTCACCAGCATCCCTCTCCAAGCCACTGTCCAGTCCAATCCATGCCTGAAGAGTTGGCTTCGGGAATGGTTCTTGTCCTGGACCAACAGAAGGTCTGGGGGCCATGACCACCGGGGTCCTTCCAGTCTCATTCAGACCATTAAGTCTGGTCTTATGGGAATTTGGGGTCTGCATCCCACTGCTCTCCTGCTCCCTCAGGGGTTTTCTGTTGTGTTCCCTGTCAGGGCAGTCATTGGTTGTAGCTGGGCACCATCTAGTTCTTCTGATCTCAGGAAGATGTGGTCTCTGATTCATGTGGCCCTTTCCATCTCTTGGGCTCATAATCGCCTTGTGTCCTTGGTGTTCTTCATTCTCCTTTGATCCAGGTGGGTTGAGACCAACTGATGCATCTTAGATGGCTGCTTGCTGGCATTTAAGACCCCAGATGCCACTCTCCAAAGTGGGATGCAGAATGTTTTCTTAATAGATTTTATTATGCCAATTGACTTAGATGTCCCTTGAAACCATGGTCCCTGGACCCCTGCCCCTGCTATGCTGGCCTTTGAAGCATTCAGTTTATTCAGTAAACTTCTATGCTTTTGGTTTAGTCCAATTGTGCTGACCTCCCTTGTATTGTGTGCTGTCTTTCCCTTCACCTAATGTAGTTCTTATCTGCTATCTAATTAGTGAATGTCCCTCTCCCACCCTCCCTCCCTCCCCCTCTCGTAACCACAAAAGAATGTTTTCTTCTCAGTTTAAACTATTTCTCAAGTTCTTATAATAATGGTCTTATACAATATTTGTCTTTTGCAACTAATTTCACTCAGCATAATGCCTTCCAGGTTCCTCCATGTTATGAAATATTTCACAGATTCCTCACTGTTCTTTATCGATGCATAGAATTCCATTGTGTGAATATACTGTAATTTATCTATTCATCTGTTGATGGGCACCTTGGTTGCTTCTATGTTTTTGCTATTGTAAACAGTGCTGCAATAAACATGGGTGTGCATATATCTGTTGGTTTAAAGGCTCTTATTTCTCTAGGGTATATTCCAAGGAGTGGTATTGCTGGATCAAATGGTAGTTCTAGTTCTAGCTTTTTAAGGAAGCGCCAAATCGATTTCCAAAGTGGTTGTACCATTTGACATTCCCACCAGCAGTGTGGAAGTGTTCCAATCTCTCCATAGCCTCTCCAACATTTATTCTTTTGTGTTTTTTGGATTAATGCTAGCCTTGTTGGAGTGAGATGAAATCTCATTGCAGTTTTGATCTGCATTTCTCTAATGGCTAATGATTGTGAACATTTCCTTATATATCTGTTAGCTACCTGAATGTCTTCTTTAGTGAAGTGTCTATTCATATCTTTTGCCCATTTTTTAATTGGGTTATTTGTCTTTTTGCAGTATCATGTAGATTTTAGAGATCAGGTGCTGATCAGAAATGTCATAGCTAAAAACTTTTTCCCAGTCTGTCGGTAGTCTTTTTACTGTTTTGGTGAAGTCTTTGGATGAGCATAGGTGTTTGATTTTTAATTTTTTTTTTCAGTTATCTAGTTTTTCTTCTACATTCTTTATACTGTTTTGTATACTGTTTATGCCATGTATTAGGGCTCCTAACGTTGTCCCTATTTTTTCTTCCATGATCTTTATCGTTTTAGATTTTATAATTAGGTCTTTGATCCATTTTGAGTTAATTTTTGTGCATGGAGTGAGGTATAGGTCTTGTTTCATTTTTTTTTCCGGTGGATATCCAGTTATGCCACCACCATTTGTTAAAAAGATTGTCTTTTCCCCATTTAACTGTTTTGGGGCCTCTGTCAAAGATCAACTGCTCATATGTGGATGGACTTATGTCTGGATTCTCAATTCTGTCCCATTCGTCCATATATCTGTTGTTGTACCAGTACCAGCCTGTTTTGACTACTGTGGCGGTATAATAGGTTTCAAAATCAGGTAGAGTAAGGCCTCCCACTTTGTTCTTCTTTTTCAATAATGCCTTGTTTATCCAGGGCCTCTTTCCCTTCCATATGAAGTTGGTGATTTGTTTCTCCATCTCATTAAAGAATGTCGTTGGGAGGCGGGGCCAAGATGGCAGACTAGGTGGACGCTACCGCGGATCCCTCTTGCAACAAAGACTCAGAAAAACAAGTGAATCGATCACATACATAACAATCTACGAACTCTGAACAACAAGCATAGAGACGGAAAACAAACAAATACAGGCAGACAGCGACTGTTTTCAGAACTAGGAGCCAGCGTACCAGGCAGGTAACCTTCGGAGCCCGATCTGGGGCAGAGCCCAGGGGGGCACACGGCACAGACAAGGGGCCCAGCCCTACCCCCCCGAACCCATCCCAGGAGAGAGTCTAGCTGGTTGGTGTGGGCGGCGTAGCGGCTCAGCCGGAGGGAGAAGCACCCGGGAGGCAGTGACTGGTCTTGGAACGGGGAGAGCAGCGCCCCAGGCGGGGAGCCGTCCCACCGGGAGTTTGGCGGGAAGCAGGCGGGGCGCGAGGCGGGGAGGTCAGCTATATTTCCCTAAAGCGACCCCGGGGCGGGGCCCACACGTTCGTGCGGGGGGACGCCCACCCAGGTCGCGCCTGTGGCGGCGACGCACCGGAGGGAGAAGTCCCAGGGAGGAAGTGACTGGTCTTGGAGCGGGGAGAGCAGCGTCCCAGCTGGGGAGCCGTCCTGCTGGGATTTTGGTGAAAGCGGGCGGGGCGTGAGCGCGGGGTCCAATTATATTCTCCTGAATAGACCCTGGGGGTGGGCCCACCCGTTCGTGCAGGAGACGCCCACCCAGTTCGAGCGAGCGGTGCTGCGCACTGGAGGGAGAAGTCCCCGGGAGGAAGTGACCAGTCTTGGAGTGGGGAGAGTAGCGTCCCAACCGGGGAGCCGTCCCGCCTGGATTTTGGCGGACAGGGGCGGAGGGTGAACGCGGTGATCAGCTCTATATTCTGTGGTGCTACACTCCTAGCTCTCTGATCCCTCCCCCACCCTCCCCAGGCGGCTCCATTAACATCCGAATACCTGGAGCCAGAGGGAGAATTCAGATAGGGATTTGACTGCATTTTTTTTTTAGCTGACTACCTGGAAAATCTAGTTTCCCAGTGATGGCTTGGAGACAGCAGTCCATATCAAACCACATAAAGAAACAGACCATGACAGCTTCTCCAACCCCCCAAACAAAAGAATCAAAATCTTTCCCAAATGAAGATACAATCCTGGAATTATCAGGTACAGAATATAAAAAACTAATTTACAGAATGCTTAAAGATATCACAAATGAAATTAGGATAAATGCAGAAAAAGCCAAGGAACACACTGATAAAACTGTTGAAGAACTCAAAAAGATTATTCAAGAACATAGTGGAAAAATTAACAAGTTGCAAGAATCCATAGAGAGACAACATGTAGAAATCCAAGAGATTAACAATAAAATTACAGAATTTGGCAATGCAATAGAAAGTCAGAGGAGCAGACTCGAGCAATTAGAATGTAGACTGGGACTTCTGGAGGACCAGGGAATCAACACCAACATAGCTGAAAAAAAATCAGATAAAAGAATTAAAAAAAATGAAGAAACCCTAAGAATCATGTGGGACTCTATCAAGAAGGATAACCTGCGGGTGATTGGAGTCCCAGAACAGGGAGGGGGGACAGAAAACACAGAGAAAATAGTTGAAGAACTCCTGACACAAAACCTCCCTGACATCATGAAAGACGAAAGGATATCTATCCAAGATGCTCATCGAACCCCATTTAAGATTGATCCAAGAAGAAAAACACCAAGACATATTATCATCAAACTTGCCAAAACCAAAGACAAACAGAAAATTTTAAAAGCAGCCAGGGAGAAAAGAAATGTTTCCTTCAAGGGGGAATCAATAAGGATAAGTTCAGACTACTCAGCAGAAACCATGCAGGCAAGAAGGGAATGGGACGATGTATACAGAGCACTGAACGAGAAAAACTGCCAACCAAGGATCATATATCCAGCAAAACTCTCTCTGAAATATGAAGGAGAAATTAAGATATTTACAGATAAACACAAGTTTAGAGAATTTGCAAAAACTAAACCAAGACTGCAAGAAATGCTAAAGGAGATTGTTTGACCTGATGACCAATAATATCAGGTACCAGCACAATACAAGGTCACAAAACAGAACGTCCTGATATCAACGCAACTCAAATAGGGAAAGCACAAAAACAAACAAGTTAAGATCAATTCTAAAAAATCAATAAATAAACAAAATTATACACAAAACAGGAAATCATGGAAATCAATACATAAACGATCACAATAATCAAAAAGAGGGACTAAATATAGGAGGCATTGAACTGCCAGATGGAGAGTGATACAAGGCGATATAGAAGGATACAAGTTAGGTTTTTACTTAGAAAAATAGGGGTAAATAATAAGGTAACCACAAAAAGGAATATCAATTCCATAACTCAAGAAAAAAGCCAAGAAAAATGTAACGACTCAACAAACACAAAGTTAAACATTATGAAAATGAGGATCTCACAAGCTACTAAGAAGAACGTCTCAGCACAAAGAAGCATGTGGAAAAATGAAATGGCCAACAACCCACATGAAAAGGCATCAAAATGACAGCACTAAAAACTTATTTATCTATAATTACGCTGAATGTAAATGGACTAAATGCACCAATAAAGAGACAGAGAGTCACGGACTGGATAAAGAAACACGATCCATCTATGTGCTGCCTACAAGAGACACACCTTAGACTTAGAGACACAAACAAACTAAAACTCAAAGGATGGAAAAAAGTATATCAAGCAAACAATAAGCAAAAAAGAAGAGGAGTAGCAATATTAATTTCTGACAAAATAGACTTTAGACTTAAATCCACCACAAAGGATAAAGAAGGACACTATATAATGATAAAAGGGACAATTGATCAGGAAGACATAACCATATTAAATATTTACACACCCAATGACAGGGCTGCAAGATACATAAATCAAATTTTAACAGAATTGGAAAGTGAGATAGACACCTCCACAATTATAGTAGGAGACTTCAACACACCACTTTCGGAGGACAGGACATCCAGTAAGAAGCTCAACAGAGACACGGAAGACCTACTTACAACAATCAACCAACTTGACCTCATCGACTTATACAGAACTCTCCACCCAACTGCTGCAAAATATACTTTTTTTTTCTAGTGCACATGGAACATTCTCTAGAATAGACCACATATTAGGTCATAAAACAAATCTTTGCAGAATCCAAAACATCGAAATATTACAAAGCATGTTCTCAGATCACAAGGCAACGAAGCTAGAAATCAATAACAGAAAAACTAGGGAAAAGAAATCAAATACTTGGAAAATGAACAATACCCTCCTGAAAAAAGACTGGGTTATAGAAGACATCAAGGAGGGAATAAGGAAATTCTTAGAAAGCAACGAGAATGAAAATACTTCCTATCAAAACCTCTGGGACACAGCAAAAGCAGTGCTCAGAGGCCAATTTTTATCGATAAATGCACACATACAAAAAGAAGAAAGAGCCATAATCAGAGAACTGTCCCGACAACTTGAACAAATAGAAAGTGAGCAACAAAAGAACCTATCAGGCACCAGAAGAAAACAAATAATAAAAATTAGCGCTGAACTAAATGAATTAGAGAACAGAAAAACAATTGAAAGAATTAACAAAGCCAAAAGCTGGTTCTTTGAAAAAATTAACAAAATTGATAAACCATTGGCTAGACTGACTAAAGAAAAACAGGAAAGGAAACAAATAACCCGAATAAGAAACGAGAAGGACCACATCACAACAGAGCCAAATGAAATTAAAAGAATCATTTCAGATTACTATGAAAAATTCTACTCTAACAAATTTGAAAACCTAGAAGAAATGGATAAATTCTTGGAACAATACTACCTACCTAAACTAACACATTCAGAAGTAGAACAACTAAATAGACCCATAACAAAAAAAGAGATTGAAACGGTAATCAAAAAACTTCCAACAAAAAAAAGTCCTGGCCCAGACGGCTTCACTGCAGAGTTCTACCAAACCTTCAGAGAAGACTTAACACCATTACTATTGAAGGTATTTCAAAGCATAGAAAAAGACGGAATACTACCCAACTCATTCTATGAAGCCACCATCTCCCTGATACCAAAACCAGGTAAAGACATTACAAAAAAAGAAAATTATAGACCTATATCCCTCATGAACATAGATGCAAAAATCCTCAACAAAATTCTAGCCAATAGAATCCAACAACACATCAAAAAAATAATTCACCCTGATCAAGTGGGATTTATACCAGGTATGCAAGGCTGGTTTAATATCAGAAAAACCATTAATGTAATCCATCACATAAATAAAACAAAAGACAAAAACCACATGATCTTATCAATTGATGCAGAAAAGGCATTTGACAAAGTTCAACACCCATTTATGATAAAAACTCTTACCAAAATAGGAATTGAAGGAAAATTCCTCAACATAATAAAGGGCATCTATGCAAAGCCAACAGCCAATATCACTCTAAATGGAGAGAACCTGAAAGCATTTCCCTTGAGAACGGGAACCAGACAAGGATGCCCTTTATCACTGCTCTTATTCAACATTGTACTTGAAGTCCTAGCCAGGGCAATTAGGCTAGACAAAGAAATAAAGGGTATCCAGATTGGTAATGAGGAAGTAAAGCTATCACTATTTGCAGATGACATGATCGTATACATGGAAAACCCTAAGGAATCCTCCAGAAAACTACTGAAACTAATAGAAGAGTTTGGCAGAGTCTCAGGTTATAAAATAAACATACAAAAATCACTTGGATTCCTCTACATCAACAAAAAGAACACCGAAGAGGAAATAACCAAATCAATACCATTCACAGTAGCCCCCAAGAAGATAAAATACTTAGGAATAAATCTTACCAAGGATGTAAAAGACCTATACAAAGAAAACTATAAAACTCTGCTACAAGAAATTCGAAAGGACATACTTAAGTGGAAGAACATACCCTGCTCATGGATAGGAAGACTTAACATAGTAAAAATGTCTATTCTACCAAAAGCCATCTATACATTTAACGCACTTCCGATCCAAATACCAATGTCATATTTTAAGGGGATAGAGAAACAAATCACTAATTTCATATGGAACGGAAAGAAGCCCCAGATAAGCAAAGCACTACTGAAAAAGAAGAAGAAAGTGGGAGGCCTCACTCTACCTGATTTCAGAACCTATTATACAGCTACAGTAGTCAAAACAGCCTGGTACTGGTACAACAACAGGCACATAGACCAATGGAACAGAATTGAGAACCCAGATATAAATCCATCCATGTATGAGCAGCTGATATTTGACAAAGGACCAGTGTCAGTCAATTGGGGAAATGATAGTCTTTTTAACAAATGGTGCTGGCATAACTGGATATCCATTTGCAAAAGAATGAAACAGGACCCATACCTCACACCGTGCACAAAAACTAACTCCAAGTGGATCAAAGACCTAAACATAAAGACTAAAACGATAAAGATCATGGAAGAAAAAATAGGATCAACCCTAGGAGCCCTAATACAGGGCATAAACAGAATATAAAACATTACCAAAAATGATGAAGAGAAACCAGATAACTGGGAGCTCCTAAAAATCAAACACCTATGCTCATCTAAAGACTTCACCAAAAGAGTAAAAAGACCACCTACAGATTGGGAAAGAATATTCAGCTATGACATCTCAGACCAGCGCCTGATCTCTAAAATCTACATGATTCTGTCAAAACTCAACCACAAAAAGACAAACAACCCAATCAAGAAGTGGGCAAAGGAGATGAACACACATTTCACTAAAGAAGATATTCAGGCAGCCAACAGATATATGAGAAAATGCTCCCGATCATTAGCCATTAGAGAAATGCAAATTAAAACTACGATGAGATTCCATCTCACACCAACTAGACTGGCATTAATCCAAAAAACACAAAATAATAAATGTTGGAGAGGCTGCGGAGAGATTGGAACTCTCATACACTGCTGGTGGGATTGTAAAATGGTACAACCATTTTGGAAATCCATCTGGCGTTATCTTAAACAGTTAGAAATAGAACTACCATACAACCCAGAAATCCCACTCCTCGGAATATACCCTAGAGATACAAGAGCCTTCACACAAACAGATATATGCACACCCATGTTTATTGCAGCTCTGTTTACAATAGCAAAAAGCTGGAAGCAACCAAGATGTCCGTCAACAGATGAATGGGTAAATAAATTGTGGTATATTCACACAATGGAATACTACGCATCGATAAAGAACAGTGACGAATCTCTGAAACATTTCATAACATGGAGGAATCTGGAAGGCATTATGCTGAGCGAAATGAGTCAGTTGCAAAAGGACAAATATTGTATAAGACCACTATTATAAGATCTTGAGAAATAGAAAAAAACGGAGAAGAACACATACTTTTGTGGTTACAAAGGGGGGGAGGGATGGAGGGAGGGAGAGGGCTTTTTATTGATCAATGAGTAGATAAGAACTGCTTTGGGTGAAGGGAAAGACAACACTCAATACAAGGAAGGTCAGCCTAATTGGACTGGACTAAAAGCAAAGAGGTTTCCGGGATAAAATGAAAGCTTCAAAGGTCAGCGGAGCAGGGGCTGGGGTCTGGGGAACTTGGTTTGAGGGGACTTCTAAGTCAATGGGCAAAATAATTCTATTATGAAAACATTCTGCACCCCACTTTGAATTGTGGCGCCTGGGGTCCTAAATGCCAACAAGCGGCCATCTAAGATACATCAATTGGTCTCAACCCACCTGGAGCAAAGGCAAAGGAAGAACACCAAGGTCACACGACAACTAAGAACCCAAGACACAGAAAGGGCCACATGAACCAGAGACCTACATTATCCTGAGACCAGAAGAACTAGTTGGTGCCCGGCCACAGTCGATATCTGCCCTGTCAGGGAGCACAACAGACAACTCCTGAGGGAACAGGAGACCAATGGGATACAGACCCCAAATTCTCATGAAAAGACCATACCTAATGGTATGACTGCGACTAGAGGAATCCCAGAGACAATGCTCCCCAGAACTTCTGATGGCACAGGACAGGAACCATCCCCGAAGACAAATCATCAGGCATGAAAAGGACTGGTCAGTGGGGGGGAGAGAGAGGCTGATGAAGAGTGAGCTAATTAAATCAGGTGGACACTGGAGAGTGTGTTGGCAACTCTTGACTGGAGGGGGGATGGGAAGATAGAGAGAGAAGGAAGACGGCAAAATTGGCACGAAACGAGAGACTGTAAGGGTTGACTCAATAGGGGGAGAACAAGTGGGAGAAGGGAGTAAGATGTATGTAAACCTACATGTGACAGACTGATTGGAATGGTAAATGTTCACTTGAAGCTTAATAAAAATTAATTAAAAAAAAAAAAAAAGAATGTCGTTGGGATTTGGATCGGAATTGCATTAAATGTATAGATCGCTTTTGGTAGAATAGACATTTTTATAATATTAAGTCTTCCCATCCACGAGCAAGGTATGTTGTTCCACTTACGTGTTTCTTTTGGATTCTTGCAGAAGTGTACCATAGTTTTCTTTGTATATGTGTTTTCCATCTCTGTTAAGATTTATTCCTAAGTATTTTATCTTCTTGGAGGCTACTGTAAATGGCATTGATTTGGTGATTTCCTCTTCGATGTTCTTTTTGTTGGTGTAGAGGAATCCAGCTGATTTTTGTATTTTTGTCTCATATCCCAATACTCTGCTGAACTCTTCTATTAGTTTCAGTAGTTTTCTGGAGGATTCCTTAGGGTTTTCTGTGTATAAGATCATGTCATCTGCAAATAGAGATATTTTTACTTCTTCCTTCCCAATCTGAATGCCCTTTATCTCTTTATCTAACCTAATTGCTCTGGCTAGGACCTCCAACACAATGTTGAATAAGAGTGGTGATAAAGGGCATCCTTGTCTGGTTCCCGATCTCAATGGGAATGTTTTCAGGCTCTCTCCATTTAGGGTGATGTTGGCTGTTGGCTTTGTATAAATGCTCTTTATCATGTTGAGGAATTTTCCTTCTACTCCTATTTTGCTGAGAGTTTTTATCATGAACGAGTGTTGAACTTTGTCAAATGCCTTTTCTGCATCAATCGATAAAATCATGTGATTCTTCTCTTTTATTTATTTGGTGGATTACATTGTTTTTCTAATGTTGAACCATCCCTGCATACCTGGTATGAATCCCACTTGGTCATGGTGAATTATTTTTTGTATACGTTGTTGAATTCTATTGGCTAGAATTTTGTTGAGGATTTTTGCATCTACATTCATGAGGGATATAGGTCTATAATTTTCTTTTGTTGTGGCGTCTTTACCTGGTTTTGGTATCAGGGATATGGTGGCTTCATAGAATGAGTTTGGTAGTATTCCATCCTTTTCTATGCTCTGAAATACCTTTAGTAGTAGTGGTGTTTACTCTTCTCTGAAAGTTTGGTAGAACTCTGCAGTAAAGCCATCCGGACCAGGGCTTTTTTTTTTTTTTTTGTCGGGAGTTTTTTGATTACCTTTCCAATCTCTTTTTTTGTTATGGGTCTATTTAGTTATTTTGCCTCTGTGTTAGTTTAGGTAGGTAGTGTGTTTCTAAGAATTCATCTATTTCTTCTAGGTTTTCAAATTTGTTTGAGTATAGTTTTTCATAGTAATCTAATATGATTCTTTTAATTTCAGTTGGGTCTGTTCTAATATTGCCCCTCTCACTGCTTATTCGGGTTTTTTGCCTCCTCTCCTGTTTTTATTTTGTCAGTGTGGCCAGTGGTTTATCAGTTTTGTTAATTTTTTCAGAAAAACAGCTTTTGTTCTTGTTAATTCTTTAAATTGTTTTTCTGTTTTCTATTTCATTTAGTTCAGCTCTAATTTTTATTATTTGTTTTCTTCTGGTGCCTGTGGGTTTCTTTTTTTTTTTTTTAATAACTTTTATTAAGCTTCAAGTGAACGTTTACAAATCCAATCAGTTTGTCACATATAAGTTTACATACATCTCACTCCCTACTCCCACTTGCTCTCCCCCTCTTGAGTCAGCCCTTTCAGTCTCTCCTTTCTTGACAATTTTGCCGGCTTCCCTCTCTCTCTATCCTCCCATCCCCCCTCCAGACAAGAGTTACCAACACACTCTCAAGTGTCCACCTAATATAATTAGCTCACTCTGCATCAGCGTCTCTCTCCCACCCGCTGACCAGTCCCTTTCATTTCTGATGAGTTGTCTTCGGGGATGGTTCCTGTCCTGTGTCAACTGAAGGTCTGGGGAGCATGGCCGCCGGGATTCCTCCAGTCTCAGTCAGACCATTAAGTTTGGTCTTTTTATGAGAATTTGGGGTCTGCATCCCACTGATCTCCTGCTCCCTCAGGGGTCCTCTGTTGTGCTCCCTGTCAGGGCAGTCATCGATTGTGGCCGGGCACCAACTAGTTCTTCTGGTCTCAGGATGATGTAGGTCTCTGGTTCATGTGGCCCTTTCTGTCTCTTGGGCTCTTAGTTGTCGTGTGACCTTGGTGTTCTTCATTTTCCTTTGCTCCAGGTGGGTTGAGACCAATTGATGCATCTTAGATGGCCGCTTGTTAGCATTTAAGACCCCAGACGCCACATTTCAAAGTGGGATGCAGAATGATTTCATAATAGAATTATTTTGCCAATTGACTTAGAAGTCCCCGCAAACCTTGTTCCCCAGACCCCCGCACTTGCTCCCCTGACCTTTGAAGCATTCATTTTATCCCGGAAACTTCTTTGCTTTTGGTCCAGTCCAATTGAGCTGACCTTCCATGTATTGAGTGTTGTCTTTCCCTTCACCTAAAGCAGTTCTTATCTACTGATTAATCAATAAAAAACCTTCTCCCACCCTCCCTCCCTCCCCGCCTCGTAACCACAAAAGTATGTGTTCTTCTCAGGTTTACTATTTCTCAAGATCTTATAATAGTGGTCTTATACAATATTTGTCCTTTTGCCTCTGACTAATTTCGCTCAGCATAATGCCTTCCAGGTTCCTCCATGTTATGAAATGTTTCAGAGATTCGTCACTGTTCTTTATCGATGCGTAGTATTCCATTGTGTGAATATACCACAATTTATTTACCCATTCATCCGTTGATGGACACCTTGGTTGCTTCCAGCTTTTTGCTATTGTAAACAGAGCTGCGATAAACATGGGTGTGCATATATCTGTTTGTGTGAAGGCTCTTGTATCTCTAGGGTATATTCCTAGGAGTGGGATTTCTGGGTTGTATGGTAGTTCTATTTCTAACTGTTTAAGATAACGCCAGATAGATTTCCAAAGTGGTTGTAACATTTTACATTCCCACCAGCAGTGTATGAGAGTTCCAGTCTCTCCACAGCCTCTCCAACATTTATTATTTTGTGTTTTTTGGATTAATGCCAGCCTTGCTGGTGTGAGATGGAATCTCATCGTAGTTTTAATTTGCATTTCTCTAATGGCTAATGATCGGGAGCATTTTCTCATATATCTGTTGGCTGCCTGAATATCTTTTTTAGTGAAATGTGTGTTCATCTCCTTTGCCCACTTCTTGATTGGGTTGTTTGTCTTTTTGTGGTTGAGTTTTGACAGAATCATGTAGATTTTAGAGATCAGGCGCTGGTCTGAGATGTCATAGCTGAAAATTCTTTCCCAATCTGTAGGTGGTCTTTTTACTCTTTTGGAGAAGTCTCTAGATGAGCATAGGTGTTTGATTTTTAGGAGCTCCCAGTTATCGGGTTTCTCTTCATCATTTTTGGTAATGTTTTGTATTCTGTTTATACCTTGTATTAGGGCTCCTAGGGTTGTCCCAATTTTTTCTTCCATGATCTTTATCGTTTTAGTCTTTATGTTTAGGTCTTTGATCCACTTGGAGTTAGTTTTTGTGCATGCTGTGAGGTATGGGTCCTGTTTCATTTTTTTGCAAATGGATATCCAGTTATGCCAGCACCATTTGTTAAAAAGGCTATCTTTTCCCCAGTTAATTGACACTGGTCCTTTGTCAAATATCAGCTGCTCATACGTGGATGGATCTATGTCTGGGTTCTCAATTCTGTTCCATTGGTCTATGTGTCTGTTGTTGTACCAATACCAGGCTGTTTTGACTACTGTGGCTGTGTAATAGGTTCTGAAGTCAGGTAAGGTGAGGCCTCCCACTTTCTTCTTCTTTTTCAGTAGTGCTTTGCTTATCCGGGGCTTCTTTCCCTTCCATATGAAATTGGTGATTTGTTTCTCTATGCCCTTAAAATATGACATTGGAATTTGGATCGGAAGTGCGTTAAATGTATAGATGGCTTTTGGTAGAATAGACATTTTTACTATTTTAAGTCTGCCTATCCATGAGCAGGGTATGTTCTTCCACTTAAGTATGTCCTTTTGAATTTCTTGTAGTAGAGCTTTGTAGTTTTCTTTGTATAGGTCTTTTACATCCTTGGTAAGATTTATTCCTAAGTATCTTATCTTCTTGGGGGCTACTGTGAATGGTATTGATTTGGTTATTTCCTCTTCGGTGTTCTTTTTGTTGATGTAGAGGAATCCAAGTGATTTTGGTATGTTTATTTTATAACCTGAGACTCTGCCAAACTCTTCTATTAGTTTCAGTAGTTTTCTGGAGGATTCCTTAGGGTTTTCTGTGTATATAATCATGTCATCTGCAAATAGTGATAACTTTACTTCTTCCTTGCCAATCCGGATACCTTTTTTTTTTTTTTTAAATTTTTATTAAGCTTCAAGTGAACATTTACCATTCCAATCAGTCTGTCACATGTAGGTTTACATACATCTTACTCCCTTCTCCCACTTGCTCTCCTCCGGATACCTTTTATTTTTTTGTCTAGCCTAATTGCCCTGGCTAAGACTTCCAACACGATGTTGAATAAGAGCAGTGATAAAGGGCATCCTTGTCTGGTTCCCGTTCTCAAGGGAAATGCTTTCAGGTTCTCTCCATTTAGAGTGATATTGGCTGTTGGCTTTGCATAGATGCCCTTTATTATGTTGAGGAATTTTCCTTCAATTCCTATTTTGGTAAGAGTTTTTATCATGAATGGGTGTTGGACTTTGTCAAATCCCTTTTCTGCATCAATTGATAAGATCATGTGGTTTTTGTCTTTTGTTTTATTTATGTGGTGGATTACATTAATGGTTTTTCTGATATTAAACCAGCCTTGCATACCTGGTATAAATCCCACTTGATCAGGGTGAATTATTTTTTTGATTTGTTGTTGGATTCTATTGGCTAGAATTTTGTTGAGGATTTTTGCATCAATGTTCATGAGGGATATAGGTCTATAATTTTCTTTTTTTGTAATGTCTTTACCTGGTTTTGGTATCAGGGAGATGGTGGCTTCATAGAATGAGTTGGGTAGTATTCCGTCATTTTTCTATGCTTTGAAATACCTTTAGTAGTAGTGGTGTTAACTCTTCTCTGAAAGTTTGGTAGAACTCTGCAGTGAAGCCATCCAGGCCAGGGCTTTTTTTTGTTGGAAGTTTTTTGATTACCGTTTCAATCTCTTTTTTTGTTATGGGTCTATTTAGTTGTTCTACTTCTGAATGTGTTAATTTAGGTAGGTAGTGTTTTTCCAAGAATTCATCCATTTCTTCTAGGTTTTCAAATTTGTTAGAGTACAATTTTTCGTAGTAATCTGAAATGATTCTTTTAATTTCATTTGGTTCTGTTGTGATGTGGTCCTTCTCATTTCTTATTCGGGTTATTTGTTTCCTTTCCTGTATTTCTTTAGTCAGTCTAGCCAATGGTTTATCAATTTTGTTAATTTTTTCAAAGAACCAGCTTTTGGCTTTGTTAATTCTTTCAATTGTTTTTCTGTTCTCTAATTCATTTAGTTCAGCTCTAATTTTTATTATTTGTTTTCTTCTGGTGCCTGATGGATTCTTTTGTTGCTCAGTTTCTATTTGTTCAAGTTGTCGGGACAGTTCTCTGATTTTGGCTCTTTCTTCTTTTTGTATGTGTGCATTTATTGATATAAATTGGCCTCTGAGCACTGCTTTTGCTGTGTCCCAGAGGTTTTGATAGGAAGTATTTTCATTCTCGTTGCTTTCTATGAATTTCCTTATTCCCTCCTTGATGTCTTCTATAACCCAGTCTTTTTTCAGGAGGGTATTGTTCATTTTCCAAGTATTTGATTTCTTTTCCCTAGTTTTTCTGTTATTGATCTCTAGTTTTATTGCCTTGTGGTCTGGGAAGATGCTTTGTAATATTTCGATGTTTCGGACTCTGCAAAGGTTTGTTTTATGACCTAATATGTGGTCTATTCTAGAGAATGTTCCATGTGCGCTAGAAAAAAAAGTATATTTTGCAGCAGTTGGGTGGAGAGTTCTGTATAAGTCAATGAGGTCAAGTTGGTTGATTGTTGTAATTAGATCTTCCGTGTCTCTGTTGAGCTTCTTACTGGATGTCCTGTCCTTCTCCGAAAGTGGTGTGTTGAAGTCTCCTACTATAATTGTGGAGGTATCTATCTCGCTTTTCAATTCTGTTAAAATTTGATTTATGTATCTTGCAGCCCTGTCATTGGGTGCATAAATATTTAATATGGTTATGTTTTCCTGATCAATTGTCCCTTTTATCATTATATAGTGTCCTTCTTTATCCTTTGTGGTGGATTTAAGTCTAAAGTCTACTTTGTCAGAAATTAATATTGCTACTCCTCTTCTTTTTTGCTTATTGTTTGCTTGATATATTTTTTTCCATCCTTTGAGTTTTAGTTTGTTTGTGTCTCTAAGTCTAAGGTATGTCTCTTGTAGGCAGCATATAGATGGATCGTGTTTCTTTATCCAGTCTGTGACTCTCTGTCTCTTTATTGGTGCATTTAGTCCATTTACATTCAGGGTAATTATAGATAAATAAGTTTTTAGTGCTGTCATTTTGATGCCTTTTTATGTGTGTTGTTGACAATTTCATTTTTCCACATACTTTTTTGTGCTGAGGCGTTTTTCTTAGTAAATTGTGAGATCCTCATTTTCATAGTGCTTGACTTTATGTTAGTTGAGTCGTTACGTTTTTCTTGGTTTTTATCTTGAGTTATAGAGTTGTTATACCTTTTTGTGGTTACCTTATTATTTACCCCTATTTTTCTAAGTAAAAACCTAACTTGTATTGTTCTATATTGCCTTGTATCACTCTCCATATGGCAGTTCAATGCCTCCTGTATTTAGTCCCTCTTTTTGATTATTGTGATCTTTTACCTATTGACTTCCATGATTCCCTGTTATGTGTATTTTTTTTTTAATTAATCTTAATTTGTTTGTTTTTGTGATTTCCCTATTTGAGTTGATATCAGGACGTTCTGTTTTGTGACCTTGTGTTGTGCTGATATCTGATATTATTGGTTCTCTGACCAAACAATATCCTTTAGTATTTCTTGTAGCTTTGGTTTGGTTTTTGCAAATTCTCTAAACTTGTGTTTGTCTGTAAATATCTTAATTTCGCCTTCATATTTCAGAGAGAGTTTTGCTGGATATATGATCCTTGGCCGGCAGTTTTTCTCCTTCAGTGTTCTGTATATTTCGTCCCATTCCCTTCTTGCCTGCATGGTTTCAGCTGAGTAGTCAGAACATATTCTTATTGATTCTCCCTTGAAGGAAACCTTTCTTTTCTCCCTGGCTGCTTTTAAAATTTTCTCTTTATCTTTGGTTTTGGTGAGTTTGATGATAATGTGTCTTGGTGTTTTTCTTTTTGGATCAATCTTAAATGGGGTTCGATGAGCATCTTGGATAGCTATCCTTTCGTCTTTCATGATGTCAGGGAAGTTTTCTGTCAGGAGTTCTTCAACTATTTTCTCTGTGTTTTCTGTCCCCCCTCCATGTTCTGGGACTCCAATCACCTGCAGGTTATCCTTCTTGATAGAGTCCCACATAATTCTTAGGGTTTCTTCATTTTTTTTTAATTCTTTTATCTTATTTTTTTTCAGCTATGTTGGTGTTGATTCCCTGGTCCTCCAGATGTCCCAGTCTGCATTCTAATTGCTTGAGTCTGCTCCTCTGACTTCCTAGTGCATTGTCTAATTCTGTAATTTTATTGTTAATCTTTTGGATTTCTACATGTTGTCTCTCTATGGATTCTTGCAACTTATTAATTTTTCCAGTATGTTCTTGAATAATCTTTTTGAGTTCTTCAACAGTTTTATCAGTGTGTTCCTTGGCTTTTTCTGCAGTTATCCTAATTTCATTTGTGATATCATTAAGCATTCTGTAAATTAGTTTTTTATATTCTGTATCTGATAATTCCAGGATTGTATCTTCATTTGGGAAAGATTTTGATTCTTTTGTTTGGGGGGTTGGAGAAGCTGTCATGGTCTGCTTCTTTAAGTGGTTTGATATGGATTGTTGTCTCCGAGCCATCACTGGGAAACTAGTTTTTCCAGAAAATCCGCTAAAAAAAAAACTGCAGTCAGATCCCTATCAGAGTTCTCCCTCTGGCTCAGGCTATTCAGATGTTAATGAAGCCGCCTGGGGAGGGTGGGGGAGGGAACAGAGAGATAGGAGAGTAGCTCCTCAGAATATATCCAGAGTTGCTTGTCTTGCTTGGAATGACTATTATATCTGAGATTCCCGCGGGGCACGTTGCCTATGTGTCCTGGCTGTGTGGAGATTGCCCCCGGGGGGTCTGGCCCGCTGGAGTCACGGTCAGATCCTCCGCTTCCAGCCCCACGCCCAGTGTCAAGGCTCCCCTACTGGGACGGTGCACTCTCGACTCCAAAATCAGTCGCTGCCTCCCGGAGACTTCTCGTCCCTCCAGCCGCGTGGCCGTGCCACACCCGAGAGCCAGTTGGGCCTCCTCCCGGGGTTAGTTCAGATGGGTGGAGTAGCTCCCCGTGCTTGTGCCGTGACCGAGTGTCCCGGCTGGGGCGCTGTTCTCCCTGCGCTAATACCAGTCGCTGCCTCCCGGGGACTTCTCCTACCGGCTGCGTCCCATGCCGCCCGTGCGACCCGGCTGGTCCCCTTCCCGGGGTTAGTTCAGGGGGGTGGAGCAACTCTCTGTGTTTATGCCGTACCTGCGTCCAGTCCAAATCCCTGCGGGACGGTTCCCCGGCTCGGACGCTGCTCTTTCTGCTCGAAGACCAGTCACTGCCTCCTGGGGACTTCTCCTACCGGCTGCGTCCCACGCCGCCCGTGGAACCGGCTGGTCCCCCTCCCGGGATTAGTTCAGGGGGGTGGAGTAGCTCTCTGTGCTTGTACCGTACCTGACTGGTACGCTGGCTCCAGGCTCTGGAAACAATCGCTGCTTCCCCGTATTAGTTCGTTCTCCGTCTCTAAATCTGTGTTTGTTGTTCAGGGTTCGTAGATTGTTATGTATGTGATCGATTCACTTGTTTTTCCGTGTCTTTGTTGTAAGAGGGATCCGAGGTAGCGTCTGCCTAGTCCGCCATCTTGGCTCCGCCCCCTGTGGGTTTCTTTTGTTGCTCTCTTTCTATTTGTTCAAGTTGTGGGGATAATTCTTTGATTTTGCCCACTTCTTCTTTTTGGATGTGTGGATTTATTGATATAAATTGGCCTCTAGGCACGCTTTTGCTGTGTCCCAAAAGTTCTGATAGGAAGCGTTTTCATTCTCATTGGATTCTCTGAATTTCTTTATTCCATCCTTAATGCCTTCTATAATCCAGTCTTTTTTGAGCAGGGTGGAATTGTTCAGTTTCCAAGTGTTTGATTTCTTTTCCCTGCTTTTCCTGTTATTGATTTCCACTTTTATGGCCTTACAGTCAGAGAAGATGCTTTGTAATATTTCAATGTTTTGGATTTTGCTAAGGCTTGCTTTATGACCTAATATGTGGTCTATTCTAGAGAATGTTCCATGTGCACTAGAAAAGAAAGTATACTTGGTTGCTGTTGGGTGGAGTGTTCTGTGTATGTCTATGAGGTCAAGTTGGTTGATTGTGGTATTTAGATCTTTGGTGTCTTTATTTTGCTTCTTTCTGGATGTCCTGTCCTTCACTGAAAGTGGTACGTTGAAGTCTCCTACTATTATTGTGGAGCTGTCTATCTCACTTTTCAATGCTGATAGAGTTTGTTTTATGTATCTTGCAGCCCTATCATTGGGTGCATAAATATTTAATATGGTTATATCTTCTTGGTGTATTGTCCCTTTAATCATTATATACTGTCCTTCCTTATCCTTTCCGATGGATTTAACTTTGAAGTTTATTTTGTCAGAAATTAATATTGCCACTCCCGCTCTTTTTTGCTTATTGTTTGCTTGATATACTTTTTTCCATCCTTTGAGTTTTAGTTTGTTTGTGTCTCTAAGTCTAAGGTGTGTCTCTTGTAGGCAGCATATAGATAAATCTTGTTTTTTAATCCATTCTGCCACTCTCTGTCTCTTTATTGGTGCATTTAGTCCATTGACATTCAGGGTAATTATGGATAGGTATGAATTTAGTGCTATCGTTTTGATGTCTTTTTTTGTGTGTTGACAGTTTCTTTTTCCCACTTGATTTTATGTGCTGAGATTTTCTTTATATATTGTCCTGTCCTCATATTTGTTGTTGTTGATTTTGTTTCTGCTGAGTCTCTTTTTTTCCCTTGTATTTTATTTTGATGAGTAGGATGGTTTGTCTCCTTTGTGGTTACCTTATTATTTACTCCTATTTTTCTAAATTTAAAAGTAACTTTTATTTCTTTGTATCGCAATATCTTCCTCTCCATATGGAAGGTGTATGATTACATTTCTTAGTCCCTCTTTATTGTTTTAATGTTGTCTTCTTTTATATAATAACATCACCGTTACCCTGTTTAGGCCTTTTTTTTTTTTTTTTTTAATAATCTTGCTTTGTTTTTTTGGATTTCCCTGTCTGGGTTGACTTCTGGTTGCTCTGCCCAGTGTTCTAGTCCTGGTTTGATACCCTGATATCATTGTTTTTCTAACCAAGGAACTCCCTTTAGTATTTCTTGTAGTTTTGGTTTGGTTTTTACGAATTCCCTCAACTTGTGTTTATCTGGAAATGTCTTAATTTCACCTTCATATTTAAGAGACAGTTTTGCTGGATATATGATTCATGGCAGGCAATTTTTTTTTTCCTTCAATTGTTAAATATGTCATCCCATTGCCTTCTTGCCTGCATGGTTTCTGCCAAGTAGTCTGAGTTTATTCTTAGTGGCTCTCCTTTTTTTTGTAGGTGACTTTTCATTTATCCCTAGCTGCTCTTATAATTGTTTCCTTACCTTTGGTTTTGGCAAGTTTGATTATAATATGTCTTGGTGACTATCTTTTAATATCTACTTTATGTGGAGTTAAATGAGCATCTTGGATAGATATCTTCTTATCTTTCACAATATCAGGGAAGTTTTCTGCCAACAAATCTTCAACAATTTTCTCTGTATTATCTGTTATCTCTCCCTGTTCTGGTAATCCAATCACTCATAGGTTATTTCTCTTGATAGAGCCCCACATGATTCTTAAGGCTTCTTCATTTTTTTAAGTTCTTTTATCTGATTTTTCTTCAAATATGTTAGTGCCAAGTGATTTATCTTCGAGTTCAGAAATTCTAGCTTCTACTTGCTCAATTCTGCTCCTCTGACTTTCTATTAAGTTATCTAATACTGTAATTTTATTGTTAGTCTTCTGAATTTCTGATTGCTGTCTATGGATTTTTCCAGCTTATTAAACTTTTCATTATGTTCCTGAATAATCTTTCTAATTTCTTCAGCTGCTTTATCTGTGTGTTCCTTGGCTTGTTTTGTGTATTGCCTCATTTCCTTCCTGATGTCTTGAAGGGTTCTGTGTATTAAACTTTTGTATTCTGCATCTGATAATTCCAGGAATGCACTTTCATTTAGAAGATCGCTGGATTCTTTGTTTTGAGAGCCTGTTGAGATGATCATGGTCTGTTTCTTTATGTGACTTGATATTGACTGTTGTCTCCAAGCCATCTATAAGTTGTTGCATTAGTTTATGCTTGCTTACTTTGTCGTAGCTGCTTGCTTTGTTTTGTTTTGGTATACCCCTATAGGTTGCTTGAGTGAGCTAGCTTGATTATTTCCACCTTTGGAGCTCTGGTGTCCTGTCCCCAGCTGGCTAGAGCTGTTGTCAGGTATATCAGTCTAGGAGTCCATTCAGTTTTCTTGTATCAATTCAGCCCAGGTTTCCACGTAGCTGGTCATCAAATGTGTGGTACAGGCTCTGTCCTACAGTCTTAGAGGGGCAGGGGCAATTGGCATATATACTGGTATCTGATTACAGCAGGGGGGTCATGCTCTGAACAAGGCAGTGGGTTGAGAACTGACCTCCAAGTGTCTCTGAGGAAAACACGTCTGTGTCCCTAGAGTGTGCTGGTGGGTGGGTTCTGCAGAGGGACGATGGGCACTCAAAGTTTTTGGTTGTAAGGACTTGGAGGTACCAGTTATCTTTCGACCACTGTTGCGGGTGGCTGGGTGACCTGAGTGGAGCTAACAGTCCTTAGGTGCCTGATGTGGGTAGGTGAGGATCTTGTTTAATAGGCAAAGCAATGTCAAACTTCAAACACCCACCTCTCAACTGCACAGCTGAAATGGTTGAAATTTGCCAACAAGGGCCTATTCTTCCAAAAAAGGCCCACACAGGTCCATGCAGAAGGGAAGGGTGCTCAAGGTCCACGGACGGTTTATGCCGGGACAGAAGCCACTTCTGTCCTGAGCTCCCCTGGTTAATGGAGCTAGCAAATTATCTTTTCCCCCCAGTTGCAATTTTTTTCCTTCCCCAAGGCCAGGAGGATGGCTCTAGGTGCTTACCAGGGTCTATCTCAGGCCCAGGGATTCAGCTGCTGAAGCTGGCTTGGGGGTGGGGGTGTGCGGTAAAATATATGCAAGTACTTAGCTTTTGCTGAGAGCGCCGTTCTCCTCAGGTTCCGAAGGTGTGAGTAGGCTGTGTGGCTGGGTGCTTCTCCCTGAGGAAACTGTAGCTGAATGCTAGTATCACCCTGCCACCACCGCTGCTCCAGGAATCGTGCATGAGGGCTCCCCATGATTCAGGTCCGGTAACTCCTCTCCACTTCTGAAGGTCTCTTCCTCTCCCTGCCCCTCAGTTCATTGCCTAAGCTTGCCTTTGATGCTCAGGGCTCCCAGCTTGTCACAAATATACTCGTTTCACTTGTTTTTCGGGTCTTTGTTGTAAAGAGGGCTCGCCAGAAGTGTCTGTCTGTTTGCCGTCTTGGCTCCACCTCCAAGCCAATCTTTTCTGAGATATTGAAAAAAGAAGTGAACAGAAAGACAGGGGAACCTCACACTACCAAGAAACAAGAGCCAAGAGAATAGAGTGTCCTTGGGACTTGGGGTCCCTGTGCCGAGAAGCTTCTTGACCAGGGGAAATTGATCACAAGGACCTTTCCCCAGAGCCGAGAGAAAGAAAGACTTCACTTGTAGCTGGCACCCTGAATTCAGACTTCTAGCCTTCTAGACAGTGGGAGAATAAATTTGTCTTTGTTAAGCCACCCTCTTGTGATAGTACTGCCCGAAAGGAACAGACTACTGAGGGTCTTTGAACTATAGGCGAAAGGGTTTGGAATCATGAGATTGCCATGTACATAGTTAATGGTGGTGCTAGAATTACATCTTGATGACCTTTCAGTCTTACTTGGGCAGAATCTGCCTGGATTAGCATATGAGAGTGGTCTCTGCTGGTGAAGGAAATAAGTAAATATGTGTAGTATGTGTGCATGAAGTCAACTTTCTTCTTCTAATAATCACATGAGTCATTTGCCTTCTAAATCTAACGCATCTTTCTTTGTTATTTATTGCCATCCAGTCAGCTCCAACTTATAGGAACCTTACGTATAACAGAACAAAATGTTGTCTGTTTCTGTACCATTTTCATGATTATAGATATGTCTGAGTTCATTGCTGTGGCTATTGTGTCAATCTGCCTCATTGAGAGTTTCCCTTGTTTTGATGACCCTTTACTTCGCCAAACATGATGTCCTTTTCTAACAATTGGTCTTTCCTGATGACAGGTCCAAAGTAAACATGATACAATTTCACCATCCTTGCTTCTAAGGAGTATTCTGGTTGTATTTCTTCTAAGACTGAATTGTTTGTTCTTTGTCATCTCATGGAATATTCAGAATTTTTCAACATCATAATTCAAATTCAAAAATTCTTTTTCTGTCTTCTTTTTGCATTGTTCAGGTTTTGCATGCACATGGGGTGATTGAAAAGACCATGGCTTCAATCAGGCCCACTGTAGTCATCAAAGTGACATCTTTGCTTTTTTTTTGCAAAGGCGTCATTCTAGGAGATCCATATTTTCTCCCTAATGCTTATCTCTAACCGGGTCTGCTTCAATAAGGCTGGTCTCCTTATTGTCCCCATTCCATGTTTATTATGGTATATTTATACCTTTTTTTAAAATTATTATTTAATAATATTTCTCACTTGTTTCCAAAAATTAAACACTATTCAAAGCTCATGAAACCTTTCTTGAATACCTGAATCCTTGTTAATCTCCTTCACTGAACTTCTTGGGTACTTAGTTCTGAACTATAGCTTTGATCACATACTATATATTGTTCTCTTGTTATGTCATATGTGGAGGTTCTGTCTTCTAGGTCATATTTTAACCCCATAAAGCCTATTGGGCCAGGCAGAGTAGGTATTTTAATGAATACCTGATTGCTCACATCATGCCTTTGCAGTGCTTTGCTAGGTCCTCCTGTTAAATACATACCCCTTGTGGAGAAGGGCAGCCATGGCAAGCGGCTTGAGGCCAGGTGTAATACCTTCTGAGTTTGGGGGCTTATTTTTAAACTTGGCGTTAATCATCCAAAATCTGTTCAAATGTTACAAAATGAAGGACTTGATGGCTTCTGACCTAACATGACTTGTGGGCATTTGACTGGACTAGCTGTAAAAATTGTGTCCCCTGTGGGCCTGACATGGTACCCTTGATTCCTCCAGTAGAGATGTATTTCTTGTATGCCTTAGTCTTTTTTGAACATTTACTATTCCCATGGGAAAGAGCATTTTTTAAGCCCCACATCTCTGAAAGAAGTGAGGCTGTTGGAAGATGCTAGGTAGAGAGAGGAGAGCTCCAAGAAAGAAAGAAAGAAAGAAAAAAAAAAACATTAAAAAATGTGGGCTTGGGATGACTAAAAATACTCTTCCTTCCAAATTTCCTGAGGGCTTGTCCTTTCCTGGTGTTGGAAGGAGTTTACACCCTTGCTTTTCGTTTTATCCGTGGAGCTTGGGCTGCAGGAATAAACCACGTGTCAGTGAGTCAACAGGCCTAGGAGATCAGTCAGTCAGTCAATCTTAAGAGCATTCTTGGATTTGTGGCTGTCTTGAGGAGGATGCTTAGAGAAATCAAGGATAGGGTAGTTATTAAAAGAGATTAAAGGGTATTAGCTAGTGCCTCAGCAAGTTATAATTAAAAAAAGCGAATGGAAAGGAAACAGGAGATTAATTTTTCTAGTCACTGAAATTTCAAGGAGGAGTGAGCTGGCCTGTGAACCATTACTGCTTTATATTAATTCTCCTGTATGGTTAAATCTAACCCATAGACACGTCTTTCTCAGTTGGAAAAGCTCTAGTCAATTTCACTGTATAATACAAGGAGGAGGCGGCCTGGAGACCAGTCAGCCATATTAACTTCAGATGGTATTATTCTCTGAAGGATCTTAAATCGTGTTCCAAAAATAAATGAACTGTTTCTAGGGCACATCCTTGGCATGAGGAAGAGGAATTATCATGATGTCCATCTGGGGAAGAAGAGTTCAAGAGAAGTAAAGGAAAAGATACCCCTGGAATACCTGGCAGTCAAGTGTGTTACTAAGCAGCACCTTTGTGCCATGCATTGTAAGGATTTAGTTGCTTTTCTGTGGGCTAGAGCTGCATAAGGATGGCAAGAGATAGTCTACCTGATGAAGTTTAATAGGATCCTCTGGCTCGTCACCCTCAAAAATCTCACCCACTTGAGCTGAAGCTAAGATTCTTCATCAGAACTTCTGTTTAACTTTAGGCGTCTCAGTTAGCATGCAAACCACCTGAGCAATCCATATTTAATTGATGCCATTCATGTACACTTAGGAAGGTCCCTGGGTGGTGCAAGTTGCTTGCACTTGACTATTCATCAAAAGGTTGGCAGTTTGACCCCACTCAGCAATGCTGTGTAAGAAAGTCTTGGTGATCTGCTTCTGTAAAGGTTACAGCCAAGAAAACCCTATAGAGCAATTCTACTCTGTAACACATGGAGTTGCCATGAGTCTGAATCAAGTGGACAGCAAGGAGTTCTTTTTTTTTCTTAGTTATTCATGTACACTTAAGTATGGATTAGAGGTCTAAAGATTCTTTTTGAAGGAGGAAGGCTAGATCGTTATGTCCCTGGATGTCTGATGCAAGAGAGGGGTATGCCAACTTTTCTACCTTCAAATTTTTGCAGAAACCTAGCTTCGATTGTTACCGTGTTGTTGTTGTTAGGTGCCATCAAGTCGGTTCCAACTCACAGCGACCTTATCCTATGTACAACAGAACAAAACACTGCCTGGTCCTGCGGCATCCTCACAATTGTTGCTATGCTTCAGCCCATTGTTGCAGCCACTGTGCCAATCCATCTTGTTGAGGGTCTTTGTCTTTTTCGCTGACCCTCTACTTTAACAAGCATGATGTTCTCTCCAGAGACTGAGCCTCCCTGATAACACGTGCGAAGTATCTGAGACATAGTTACGACTGTTACTATTATGTGCAATATTATTATTTTAAAAGATTAAACAAAAATGGATCTAAAGCTTTTGTTATCACCCAGAGAAAATATTTTAAAAAGTAGCCACATTTTTTATCACCCTGCCCCCTGCATGATTCCCCAACCCTCCTGTTACAGTCTTCACTGACTCCTATTTCCCCAATTCTCAACCTCTAGCTCCAGGAGCTCCCCTACATTTTTCCCTCCCCCAGCCTTTTCCCCTAAGCTCTCCCCTCCCCCACAACTGAGCCTGTTTTAAGGCTCTTCTTTCCAATGAGGCAAGCCCTAGACCAGCTCCTAATTCTCTCATCCAGGAAGTCTTGTGTCCCTCATTCATCCAGTGCCGTCGAGTCCCAAAATTTTACCTCACAGGGTTCTCCTAGCTCAACATTCATTCATTCATTCAATAAAGATATACTCCTTGCTTAGGAAAAAAATTAGGCACACACCAAGGTTTACATAAGACAAACTTCTGGATAACTGATCAACCTTTTCACTCTTAAATCCATGTATTCAAATCTACCTAAACCTAGTATATTTTCACAATGATTTTCTAACTCTTAGCAGATAAGAAGCATCACAGGCAAAAATGACAGAATAAGAAAGTGGCAGCTACCAGCCTGACAAAGGGGAGAAAAAGAAAATTAAAATAAAAATCAGACGTAAGATTTTCAATAGGCATAGCAGTCTGAAATCAAATGGGATAGGAACTAACAACACTTCCTATGTCAAGACCCCTTCAGATATCACTCTGTGCCAGTAAAACAACCATTGATTTTCATTAGAGGTGACTGTAAGACTTAAGAAATCACTGGGATTAGATTCAGTCTCCTTGGCTGAGCTAAGGGTATGTGCACAGAAAGGAAATTAAATGTATTGAGCTATGAATTGAGGCAGATAACTTATGTATTAAAAAAAAAAGTTGTCATTGAGTTAATTCTGACTCATGGTGACCCCATGTGTGTCAGAGTAGAACCATGCTCCCTAGGGTTTTCAATGGCTGATTTTTCTCAAGTAGATTACCAGGCCTTTCTTCTGCGGTGCCTCGGGGCAATCTCAAGCCTCAAATCTTTCGGTTAGCAGCTGAGTCCATTTACCTTTTGTACAACCCAGGAACTCCAGTTTATGTATATCATCCCTTTAATTCCTCAGCGTTTTTAAACCATAGGTGTTATTATTCCATTTTTAGAGAAAACTGAAGTTTGGAGAATGAATGAAGGTTAAGTCAATTGATAGAGGAGCAACATGCATGTCTGTGTCTCCTTTTTCCCCAGCGCATTCCCTCTGTGCCCTCACTGCCGCTCTCCCTGCCGCTGGGCTCATTTCCTTTTTCACCTCTTCTTTACTCATTTAATTCCTCTGCTTAGAGGGGTACCTCTTTCTCTCCACATATCCAAACCCATTCTCTATTTCAACATCTAGCTCAAGAGGACTTTTTATTCCACGTCACGTAGCCTTCCTCTTGGTTCGATTTCCATAGCATTTGGGGCAACTCAGCCTGTATTGCTCAGTTTCCTCTCAACCCATAACATTTATTAAGCCTTTTTCTGTACAGCACTGTGGTTGGCTTTACCTCCTCATCTAAAGTGTTTCTTCCTTGGGTCAGGGACTGTGTTCCCTTTTTCTTCTGTTTCCCAGTTTCATGCGAGTCACTTATTTACCCCTGGTAAATTATTGGTTGTTTAGAATGCCAAAAGGCGACTCTTTGCAGCCTCTTCTGCACCTGTGCATTTTTGACTAGCTGATGCTCAGTTGTGTCCTAGTCAGTCAAGTGCAAACTTCCAACAGTTTAAAGAATGTCTGAAATAATTAAAGATTTTTTTCTTTGCTTTTCACTGGCTCTGCCCATAGCATTTCTGGAAGCCTTGTTATCTAACCTCTGCCCAAGTGGATGGACACCCTTATCCGAGGTTTGAATCCCGTAAGGATAGTAAGTATGCTGGACATTACATTGATTAGTTAGTAAAGTCCAAAAATTAGGCAGAGCTAGAGCAAATGCCGCCCCTATATTCTAGCCTCACTAACCTATCTTTGCTCAGTGAGTTTCACCCATAGATTCTTCTGGCCCCTTTTCTTCTTTCTCTCCTTCCCCCTCTCCCACCTCAGTCCATAATGAGTGCTCCTGCCTGCGTCTCCCTCCACCCCCAGGAGTCACTGTCCTTTGCTAGCATAGACCCTTTCATTACTCTCTTCCATTCTCTGCCTGTAAGGTCACTTCATCAAACTACAGCTCATTAAAGGAAAAGGCAGAGAGGTTATTCAGCATCCTGAACCCAGGTATTGTAGCTGAAAAAGCCCTTTACCTTTTATTTTTCAACCTGAATAGGTGGATGACTCAGGAGTGGAAGGATTTGTAGCTGACACTCAATAGAAGCTGCTCTCAAATTTTGACAAATCCCATCTTGAGCCTAGAGGAGAAACAGATATTGATCCTAAGTGTACCTAATTCATCTCTGCACTTGTAATCCCAAAAGAAAATACCTTCTATGACCAGAGGGCAGTCAATATTTTTTCCATCTTGTAAAATAAATAGCAGTTATTTTGGTGTGTCTTCATGCGTCCGGGGCACCAGGAGTAAACAAAGATTTTTCCTCTTTCTACAGCTGAGTTATAATAACTATGGGTCCCTTGTTTGGACTAATTAAAACCACATCAAATAATTTGGATTGATGAGCAACTGGAGATGATCGTATCATACCTCGGCCACGTTAACAAGGAGGCCTCATTCCTCAGGCTAGGAAGAGGCATGTCTGTGGAGATTTCGCTGGAGACATACAATAAATTGCAAGAGAATTCATTTCAGGGGACTCTTTCTGACTCCTTCAGCATTTCAGTTTTAGCCACACAGGGGAGGTGTTCATACCAGCCAGGGGTCTACTTACAAACATGGTTTTATTTATTGTCCTTCCTCTCCTTCACCTGGGAGACTAGAGTTAGTTATGGGGGAACTTCTAGGAAGTCAGCAGGTCAGGCCAGATAGAACACTGTTCAGTTTCTACAATCATTCTGTATACTCTCAACGCAGATGGAGGGTCACAAGTTGTTGGAAATACTGAAAAACAAATTTGTGTCTATATTGATCCAAGCCTCACATTACTTCCCAACCACCCCAGGTCAAGTCCAACAAGCAAGCACAGACTCGCTTTGAAATGATGCATGTCAAACACTGTGCCTACATGTGGGGAAACCATCTGCTCAATTCTGGTTTTCTCTACACATTAAAAATTATTTCGATTATTGTACCTGACCAGTTCACTCAGATAAACCAATGTCCTAACTTCTCGAAGATTAAGAAAAAGGTCAGAAATCAGTATTGAGTTAGTCAAGTATTTGAAGGGGTATTAGTTTCAAATTAGAAATTATTTGATTTTGGCAATCTAACAGAACCATCTGGTTTCCCCCTCCCCCCAAATTTTTCTCAATGTCCTGTCAGAATTTTTGTTTGGATGGAATATAAGCCTTACCCAGAGAGGAAATTCTTATTTTTTTTATCAAGTCCATTGAGTGCTGGACAGACAAATTATCCTGACACAACGACCAGATGTTTGGGAATTGTGTGCAAAGGTTTCCCCCACCAGCCAAACCAGACTGCACCTTCTTTCTGCCATGGATCACAGCCTTTCCTACTTAGCCCACTGGCTGTTCTGGAATGCTCTCTTTACCATCACCCACTTTATGTTAAACTGGTGTCCTAGCTAGTTTTCCCAAGCCCCTTGTGCGTAGGCCTGCAGACACTGTGCCCTAGCTTTGAGATGTTTCCTCTGAAGGTGAAGGAAGTTTGAGTTCCAGGGTTCATCCTGCTTGTCAGCATAGGGATGAGTGATGGGCAAAACCAAACAAGATTGTTTCTAAAGTTATAAAATCTCTACCTAACATGGGAATTTGTAACTAATTCTCAACATTAGTAGAAATATAAAAACCAGAAAGCTCATTAATGTGAATGAGCCAGTGACACATTTAAATGAAACATAATTTGATGAGGACTTAGAAGCCTTAAAAACTAGTCTTAGCCTTGGCCCCAAAGTAATCCTGTGTCCTTGGTTAAGTCACTTAATATTTCTGGGTTTCAGTGTCCTCACTGTCAAATGAGGGGGTTGAGATGAGATGGCCTCTTAAACCCCTTGCCGCTTTAATCTTCTGTGAATTTGTGTCTCAAAGGCATGTAAATAAGCCATTTGGGAAGATTTACATTGTTTTCTTTATAACTGTAATGCAGCATGGTTAAAACTCAAGAAATATCAAGCTTCTGTTGTGAATTTCCTTATTGGATCAAAGCATTTATTACTAAGGTTCTTCTTCAATGCTTTCATTCTCCAGGGTCCAATGGACAAAATGAAAAGTAATACGTATTGGTCAAACTAATACTCTTAGAGTGCATATTGTCTGTGTCGTTACATTTCAAATACAGCTAATGCACTGACATGTGTATATATTATGTGCATCTGTTCACAATCATGACTTCTGATGTTAAAAAGTAAAAACCGTAACACCTTAGGGATGACCTCATGTAGTCCCTTCTTTTACAGATGAGATTATACAGGGTCCCAGTGAAGAGAAGTTACCTAAAGCCACACAATCATCTTAAACATTTTGAAATTCAAATGACCTAGCCGCTGCACATTTAATGCTGTTTTTTGTTTCCTCCCACAATTCCACACTTTTACATGAATATGTAAGCATTTATACTATTGAGGTAAAAAAGAAACATGTCTTTATTGGCTCTATTTGTACAGCTACTGTGTACACCTAACAGGAAGTAATGCATTCTTAAGACTCTTGCAGGATTGTTAAAGATTTTTCACAGACTCCTCAATCTCTCTAGAACTCTGGTATAGCCAATCAGCCCCCGACTTGTGAATTACCTAAACTCACACAAAAAAAAAAAAAAAAAAAAAACTCACACAGTATACCTAGGCCTAAACCTGATTAAAAAAAAAAAACCTGATACTCTGTGTATTTTCAGCGTTGAATCTCGAGTGTGGAGCTTTTAGTTCTTAGTCTCTGTATGTTACTTCTCTCATGTCAAGCTGCCATTTACCCAACTTTTATGGCTATTCTACTATCATACTCAGTCTCTGTTTGAGTATGTCCAAAAAGCATAGTCTACCGCTGCTTGAAATAGCCAAATCCACCATAAGAATGTTGTTCTTGGTTTTGACTTTACATTTAATTCCCTGTGACTCCCACTCATCTTTCCTCATTTGCCCTTGCTCCCTTGTGTAGTGCCAGCCACACCGTGAATCCTGTTATATATTTGAAGGCAACCATCACCCTCCAGTCTTCCCATTATTAGGCTCAGCTTTCCCGTTCTATTCACTCTTTCATTTTTCACGCCATGTTTCCCCTCCTCTGGGTATTTCTCACTGTCCCCACGAAGACATTCTACCCCAAATGGAAGACAATTCCCTGGATGTTCTCTGATCAGTATAGAGTACAGGGAGCTGTTATTCACCATGAGCAGGACACCACCTTTCCATCAGGCACAGAGACTCATCAGTTTTCACCTATTGCTTTGTTAAGGGGTGATGAATTTGCTCCAGCCTTTCCTTGGTTTCTCAGCAGAAGGCAGGCAGAGGAGCAACAGGCTTGATTTCAAGAATTTCTTTCCTGCTAGAACACTGAAGAGCTTGTCAATATCTTTTTTAGGTGTATTTTGTCAAACCGATACTCCAATAGACAGCCATTAGCACCTCACCTTATGCTTCAGAATCACATTTGGGGGAATTTACTTTGACTGATCACAGCTTGCAGTGATCATTGGGTTCTATGGATCCAATCTTATGTTTCAAAAGCCATTTCCTATCAGTGATGATTTGTGTGCCTCTTGCTCACACTGCTTTGCAAAGAGCAGGGTGGAAATGAGCCCTTTGATTTTTTTGGAGGATTGTCTACAGGAAAGAACAATCTTTCTCCATCACCTCTCCCCCACCCTACTAAAAGCCAGCCACTGAAGATAAAAGATATCACACCTCCTAAGAAATCGGATGAAAGCAAATTGTTACCTCATTGACATATTGAGATGGCAAATTGTGCAGTGCATTTCCCAGGCCCCGGCAATGTGGATGTTTTTCTTTCTAGGGATGAATCTGATTGGGAAGTTTATTGCCCTGTAGATTGGAATGTGGCGATCAGTCAGATAAAACCATCAAAGGCAGAGTAACTCTGATTCTTATAATAAGCTGTGGAGGATTTTCATCAGGGCATCAAAGAAAGATAAAATGCCTAAACAGAGGAGATTCAATGATATAATTCTCTTCTATGGGAAGAACAGTAATACAGGGGAAACATAATTTAATAGACCAAAGAAAAAGATCCAACTGATGATAAGAACAATAGATTTCACAGGAAAATATGTGACAAGAAAGAAACATTGCATTGTTTGGGACACCTGTAGTTAATTATTGCAGCTAAAGACATTAAAATCAGTTTCTTTGCTCATATATCTTCATAGACTGGCAATATTAAATGACAAAGGCTTAATAACCCAAAGTACTGACTTAGCAAATGTTTTCTAATTTTAATAACTTCTTGTTGTAATTACCACGTCTTAGAGTGAAATGATTTAATTAGAAAGTAATCAAGAAGTGTCTACTGTTAATTGAAGGAATTATAAAAGATCTACATTTTTAATGTATTTCTGGGGTAATAAAATTAGAGTTTACCATAATTATTTTTAAACCACCCTGATGAGGAAGTTTTGATGTGGGAACAAAGTATTTGATACATCTGAGAGCACACCCATCATTGAAAACATTGTGGGATTATAAGATCTCATCCTCCTTGATTGGGAAATAATAATAATAATAGCTAATATTTATTGAGAACTTATTGCTTGTCAAAAAAAAAAAAATAAGTGTTTTCGAGCAAGGACCATCTGTGTTGTACTTACCAATGTGTATTCTGTTTTCATAACGTTTATGTTGTTAGCAACCATAGGGTCAGTGCCTGACGCGTGGATACCTCACGCACAAAGGAACAGAACGCTGCCTGATCCTGAGTCATTCCCATGATTGGTTGCAGATTGGACTGTTGTTATCCATAAATATTTCGTTGACCGACTTTCAGAAGCAGATCAACAGGGCTTTCTTCCTAGTCCATCTTAGGTCAGAAGCTCTACAGAAACCTGTTCTACATCATAGCAACAGGCAAGCCTCCACTGACCCAGGGGTGGTAGCTGCACTTGGGTGCATTTGTTGCTGTTAGGTGCTCTCGAGTTGGTTCTGACTCCTAGCAAACTTACGTACAACAGAACAAAACACTGCCTGGTCCTGCACTAGCCTCACAATCGTTGCTATGTTTGAGACCATTGTTGTAGCCACTCTGTCAATCCATCTTTTTGAGGGTCTTTCCCTTTTTCACTGACCCTCACTTTTTCAGTCATGATGTCCTTCTCCAAGAACTGGTCCCTCCTGGCAACATGTCTTAAGTACGTGAGACAAAGATTCGCCTTCCTCTCTTCTAAGGAGCAATCTAATTGTACTTCCTCCAGGACAAATTTGTTTGTTCTTCTGGCAGTCCATGATATATTCAATGTTCTTCACCAATACCATAATTCAAAGGCACCAATTCTTCTTCGCTTTTCCTTATTCATTGTCCAGCTTTTCACATGCTTGAAAATACCATCGCTTGAGTCAGGCACACCCTAGTCCTCAAAGTGACATCTTTGCTTTCTAACACTTTAAAGAGGTCTTTTGCAGCAGATTTGCCCAATGGAATACTTCGTTTGATTTCTTGGCTGCTCCTTCCGAGGGTGTTCATTGTGGATCCAAGGAAAATGAAATCCTTGACTTCAGTCTTTATTTATCATGATGTTGCTTATTGGTCCAGTTGTGAGGATTTTGGTTTTCTTTACGTGAACTGTAATCCTACGGAAGGCTGTAGTCTTTGATCTTCATCAGTAAGTGCTTCAAGTCCTCTTCAGTTTCAGCAAGCGAGGTTGAGTCATCTGCCTATTAATGAATCTCCTCCAATGCTGATGCTGTGTTCTTCATTTGTTCTTCATGTAGTACAGCTTCTTGCATTATTTGTTCAGCATACAGATTAAATAAGTATGGTGAAAAGATACAAATCTGACACACACCTTTCTTGACTTTAAACCATGTGGTATCCCCTTGTTCTGTTTGAATGACTCTGTCTTGGTAGTGCAGGTTCCTCATGAGCACAAATAAGTGCTTTGGAATTCCCATTCTCCGCAATGTTTTCCATAATTTATTATGATCCACAGAGTCAAATGCCTTTGCGTAGTCATAAAACACAGGTAAATATCTTGCCAGTATTCTCTGATATCATCTGACATCAGCAATGATATCCCTTTTTCCATGCCCTCTTCTGAACCGGGCTTGAATTTCTGGCAGTCCTGTCAATGTACTGCTGCAATAGCGTTTGAAAGATCTTCAGCATAATGTATGACATCAGCGATATTGTTTGATGATTTCCACATTCTTTTGGGTTGCCTTTCTTTGGAATGGGTATGTAGAATTAGATAAACTCTTTGTGAAATACCTTCAAGTTTACCAAGGAAAGCTGTTGTACAAAAAGCACAATTCTGGAACATTCTTAGTAAAATTGCTAAAGTTATCCCCCTCTTGTCTAAGTTCAAAAGGGACTGATTGGTGTTTTTAAAGCAAAACATGTTCAGCTGTCCCCAAAAGTGATGCAATATAATCTTCTTTTATTTTTATTTTATTGTACTTTAGATGAAGGTTTACAGAACTAACGAGCTTCTCATTGGATAATTAGTACACATATTGTTTTGTGACATTGGCTACCAACCCCAAGACATGTCAACACTCTCCTTTCTTGACCTTGGGTTTCTTATTACCAGCATTCCTGTCCCCTCCTGCCTTTTCGTCCTTCCTTCTGGGCTGGTGTGCCCTTTTAGACTTGTTTTGTTTTATGAGCCTGTCTAATGTTTGGCTGAAGGATGAACCTCAGGAGTGACCTCATTACTGAGCTAAAAGGGTGTCCGGGGGCCAGACTTTCACAGTTTCTCCAGTCTCTGTCAGGCTAGCAAGTCTGGTCTTTCTTTTGTGAGCTAGAATTTTGTTCTACATTTTTCTCCTGCTATATCTCTTAGGGACCCTCTATTGCGATCCCTGTCAGAGCAGTCAGTGGTGGTAGCCAGAAGCAATCTAGTTGTACTGGACTCAGTCTGGTGGAGGCTGTGGTAGTTGTGGTCCACCAGTTCTTTGGACTAATCTTTGCCTTTTGTCTTTGGTTTTCAATATAATCTTATTGCTTTAAGAAAAGTGGAGAATATGAGATTCATGTGAAATACACTAGAGTCATAATGCAGAACATTTCTTCACATCTGAATTTTCCAAGAAAAAAAATTTTTTGACAAGTTTGGAACAATTTAATAGCAATTTGTAAGGGGAGTAGCCTCAAGTAACAACACTTCAATAATATGAATGAATTTTAAAATGGAATATGTGGGTGTATACATTTACATATTTTACCTGAGAATCATGAAGAGAATCAAGAGGTTGAATACACTCATATTTATCAAATTCCCGACGCCATAACTAGGTGCCCATGTTTTTGCAACTGGAAGGGATTGCACAGAGTCAGTTGTGAAGGTATTGGCCTTCTTACTCTAGCTCTATGACTGTCTCGAATGGATTGGTTAGCCATTTAATAGCCACTTCCCTGCCTGTTGCTGAGACAGTGGCAGTAGCCAAACCAAGGGGTCATTTGGCAGATGAACATGGTGACAGAAGTTTTGAGCATCACAATGACCAGATTCACCATGGAATACTGTAATTTTCTAAAAGTAGATAGGTTCCTAGAAGCTGGCTTAGCGCTGAACTGTTCATAAGACAGATAAGCTACCAAGAATCAAATTAGAATTCTAAAGCAAAGGTGTGTCTTTTCTAGTCTCCTGTCCAAACACCATTCCTTCTTTCCCTCACTGCCAATGTTCGTGCCCCTCATTTAACCCAAATCAAGGCACATGGCCTTTTCCTATTACAAAATTCACTTGTTTGTAGGAGCCTGAATGTATGTATGATCTTCGTATTGCTGCTTTTTTCTATTTAATTATAAACATCACAAAAATGTTACTAATTGAGAAATTAATTTCTGCTGTTATAATTGCTATTTCCTTCTACTTTTCTAGGTTTATCCTTTTCTTTATTGTTTATTTTCAGTCATTATAATATTTAATTAATGCATTTATAGCTAAATACTACTTTCTAATTTTCCTCTAAATATTTTGTGATTTCCTTCTTAACCCTTTAATAATTTAGCAATAATTAAAAAAAATCCAAATTTTTTTTACTGTCTTTCTCCTATTAATTTCTAACTTAATGGCATTGCAGTGAATGTGGTCTTTATGATATACACTGTTTGATATTGGTTAAGTCTTGCTTTGTTATTTCATTCATATATAGTAATTAAAAATGTTTTATATATACATGAAAACATCGTATCATCTCTGTGTTTTTCAGAGAGTTCTACAAATGCCCAAATGCCCATTAGATCAACATTTTCATTTTGTTGCTCAAGACTTCCCTATTGGTAAAGATTCATTGTCATTTTAATGTGTCAGTCCCTGACAGATGTGTCGTACAATTTCCACTGTAATTATATACTAGTCATTTATTCTGAAAATTCTGTCAGTTTTAATATTTAATATTGAAAAACCCTCCCCTCTATCTTGTTACCTTTAAAATTTTTAAGTATCTAAAATACAATTTAAATTTAGTTATAATCCATCGCTAATCAAATTTTGTTGTTGATGGTTGCTGTCAAGTTGATTTATTAACATTTATATCCATTTCTGTGCTCACCATTGTGGCCTTAACTCTAAGTACATGTTCTCCTTGCTGAAGTGGATACCTTAATAATTTTTATGATGAGTGTCTATGGGTAATAAAACTCACTTAGTAATTATATAACTGAAATTTTCTTTTCAAGGAAACTCCTGGATAGTGTTGTCTGTATCTTTCTGTCCACTTTTTTTCCTCTCATAATCTCTTGACCCTTCTCCAGTCAGGCTTGAGTACCTATTGTTTCGCTGAATCGGTTTTTACTGAGGCCAGCAATGACCTCTATTGCCAAATTCAATGTCTCAGTCTTCATCTTCCCTGACTTAAGAAAAACCTTTGACACAATTTACCACTTTTTTCTTTGAAATGCATTCCACATTTGATTTTTATAACATTGATGTCTTTTGGCTTCCTCCTACCTCACTGGCCGGCTACATGGCCTCCTCCACTGGGTTTTTCCTATCTTTCTCACCTGTAGTGCCCTGTGCCTCAGGGTTCAGTCCTCAGACTTGTTCTTTCCTCTGTCTCTTTTCGTACCTGAAATATGGCTTTAGTTAATATCTGCTTGCTGACATGAATCTCCTGTTCTGACTTTTCCTCCTGAATTTCAGATTCCTATATCCAACCATACATGATGTCTTCATTTGAGTATCTTATTAGGTATCTCAAGTACAAAAACAACGTATTTATTTTTATCTACAAACATTTGTCCACTGAGGTTTTCCCCATGCCAATAAATGGCAGTCTATTCTACCAACTCCCCAGTCAAAAACTTCAGAGTCTTCCTTTTCTTTCCCCTTCTTCTCTTCCTTCTCTTTCTTCTTCCTGAGTCCTCCACTTAGAATTCATTTTTTTCAGACTCGTCAGAGACTTCTCAGTTTCTTTAGGAATTTAATAAAATGCCATGCCTTACGAAAGCCGAAAGCACTCCCTTTATAACTCCTCATAACTGACATCTTCTCATCACCACTCTTTATCCCCTCATCCTGCTTTTCTTTTTGCTAGTACTTATAACTTCATGACGTATTATTTATTTATTGTCCCCACTAGAAGGTAAGTTGCATGAGAAAAGAGGGTTTGCATCCTTTCACCATATTCATTCAATCTGTGTGATGGGCAAATAATCCAAGGAACTGGACTATGTGAAGAAGAATGTGGCATCAGAATTGGAGGAAGACTCATTAACAACCCATGCTATGCAGATGACACAACCTAGCTTGCTGAAAGTGAAGAGGACTTCAAGCACTTACTGATGAAGGTCAAAGACTACAACCTTCAGTGTGGATTACAGTTCAGCATAAATAAAACAAAAATCCTCACAACTAGACCAATAAGCACCATCGTGATAAATGGAGAAAATATTGAAGTCGTTAAGGATTTCATTTTACTTGGATCCACAATTAAGGCCCATGGAAGGAGCAGTCATGAAATCAAACAATGTATTACATTGGACAAATCTGCAGCAAAAGACCTCTTTAAAGTGCTAAAAAGCAAAGATGTCATTTTGAGGACTAAAGTGCGCCTGACCCAAGCCATGATATTTTCTATTGCCTTCTATGCATGTGAAAACTGGACATTGAATAAGACTGAAGAATTGATGCCTTTGAATTATGGTGTTCATGAAGAATATTGAATATACCGTGGACTGCTAGAAGAATGAACATGTCTGCCTTGGAAGAAGTACAGCCAGAGTGCTCCTTAGAAGTGAGGATGGCAAGTCTTGTCTCATGTACTTTGAACATATTGTCAGGAAGAACCAGTCCCTGGAGAGGGACTTCATGCTTGATAAAGTAGAGCGTCAGTGAAAAAGAGGAAGACCCTTAATAAGATGGGTTGACACAGTGGCTGCAACAATAAGTTTAAACATAGCAATGAGTGTAAGGATAGGGCAGGGACTGGGCAGTGTTTCATTCTGTTGTACATAGGGTTGTTATAAGTTGGAACCAACTCTACAGCATGTTTCAACAATAACAACTACAATTATATTTAAAAAACTAAATTTTTATATTTGAGATTTCTGATTCGTTTCTTTTTATCTCTTTTTGTTCTTGCTTTACTCCTATCTAATCTTGATTCAAATTTTCTTTTTTTTCTTGTGGGTAACGTGTCTTCATTTATTTGTGGGGGGCAGGATCTTAAACATTTAGTTAAAAGCCTTTCGAATATTGTTCTGTAAATCATCGTTCACCAGGCATGAAGCCACGTTACAATTCTTATTAAGAAATATGGAGGTCGTCTGGGTTGCTGGGTAGACTCCTCGAGTTGGAGTAGAACTTCCAGGGTCTGTTAAAGTCTGCAGCCAATCTAAGGCCATGTGACTCCCTCCACTTTAAATTTTCAATTCTTTGTTGATGGTAAATGGAGAAATCTTTGGGTTAGTCTAAAGTATGGGATAGTGAAATGAAGTGGTAATTTAGGTGGTGGTCTGTGACAGATATGAGAAAATTAGTGAAAAGGCACTACCTGAACTTTTTCTTCCAAAACAAGAGTATAAATGTCATAAAATATGTTTTGATTTGTGAGTGGTCTTCTTCCTCCTCCTAGAATCTAACTGTATCATTGAGGTCTGTCTGTTCAGTTCTGAAGTGGTCTCTGTTGGTAGGTGGCTAGAATTCATTGTCTGCTTCCAGTCTGGGGTATATAGGTGTCAAGGAGTCCCCCTGAGTTCTCCACATGCTCAGGTCTCAGTATGTTCTTCTGAGAAGGAGAGAAGGATTAGGGGAGAATAAAAGATTAAAAGAAAGCGAGTCAGCAGACATTGGTCAACATCTTTGTGTGTTATGTTACAATTTTTTATTTTGTTGACTTTTTTTGAGTATATTGAAATTCTTGATGTGAAAAACATTGTGACCCCTAGCATGGGTGGGAGGCAGGCACTTCTGCATCAATTTCATCTTCAAATTTGAAGCAAAATCCTTGCTATATGTTTAATAACCCTGTGTTTCCAAACATATTAGCACATGGAACCAATTTTTAGGACTATGAAATTGAGTCGATTCCAACTCCGTCAATTCTGACTCATAATGATTCTATGGGACCAGATAGAACCACCATAGGATTCCAAGGCTGAAAATCTTTATGGAAGCAGATTGCACATCTCTCTCCCATGGATCAGCTGGTATATTTGAATCACTGGCCTGTTGGTTAGCAGGTGAGCACTTTAACCACTGTGCCATTTAGTAACATGTCTGCAAAGTTTGTTTCAATAAATATCAGGGCCTTAGTGATCTCTGTATTCATAGCCTCTAGCATAGCACCTAGTCCATAGTTTGTTGACTGTATGAATAAATTATGATTAAATTGCAGGTCTAAAGCAGACTAAAGTGTGAAGAAGATATACTTGGAATCCATTTTCCTTAAGACTGCATTTAGAATGATGCCATTCTTATTTGTGTAAGTTATGACCATTTGACAACAGTCCATGAAAAAGAGAATATGATAACCCTCTTGTCAATACCAAGAATGTGTCAATAATGGAAAAAAGCTTCTGTGCAGCCTGTCTTGGGAACAACAAAGCAGACAATACCCATTATCCATGTGTCATTTCCTGGTTGAGGACATAAAAACAGATCAAGGCAAAACCCAGTGCGTCTTTAAATTAGTGGCACAGATCGATGCCCATATTTCTCAGTGTCATGTTTCATTATGTTGAACTATTTATGTCATCGTAACCTAAGGCATCTTAATGCAACCTGACATCCAGGTTATGTAGCACTAAAAAATAAGCAGCCGTCGCATTTCGTTAATGGGCTGGAAAACATTTCAGGTCTCTTTTTCTGTTCAGTAAAGGGTCATCTCATGTTTGTGGGGTACAATTCTATAAGGTTGAACGGCCAGAAAGCTTAAATTTAAGTCTTCCAGCAACATTCCTTTAGCTTTCTATTTCTAATAGAAGTTTCAACATTGGTTTTGGGGTTGTAAAATTATTCTTCATAATAGAGTTTAGAGGTGACCACTTAAATTGGGACAACTCCCCTCAATGCTCCAAAAGGAAATGTCACTCATCTTTTAAGATTCTACTTAAATGCCATGACCTACATTAAGGTTTTTCCTCTTGCCATTTAGTTTTCTTCTTTCTTTTCTGAATTTTCATGTCAAGTTATCCCTGCTGTTATAGCATATTTTTGCATCTTCAGTGTTTAAGTGCTTGGCTGCTAACCAAAAGGTCAGCAGTTCCAACCCACCAGCCGCTCCTTGGAAACTCTATAGGGATGTTCTACTCGGTCCTACAGAGTCACTATGAGCCAGAATTGACTTGATGACAAGGGATTAATGATATTATAAAAATTATTACATATGTATCAACTCTATTAAGCCTCCTAAATTTCTTCAAACCAGGGACTAGTGTTATTACTATACCTTAGTGATTCTCTAATTTTTAGCATCCATGAAATAATTAGGGAGTGTTTAGAAACTTAGGTCGTTGTGCCACCATCACAGACTCTGATACAGTAGGTGGGAATCTACTAGGATGGGAATCAGTAATCTGCATTTGTAACAGAAGGCTGGACAAGAGTGAATACAAAGAAAACCATACTTTGTCAAACTGCTGAAAACCAAAGGTAAAGAGATAAATAAATCTTGAAAGCTGCTAGTAAAAAACAACACATTATATACAGTGTAAGAAAAATATGAAGTATAGTTGATTTTTCACCAGAAACAATGGAGGCCAGGAGACAATGGAAGGGCCCTCTTTAAAGTGCTGAAAGAAAGAAATAAAGAAAAAATACATATGCCAGAAAAAGAAGGATGAAATAAAAACATTTACAAGCAAATAAAACCTGGCTGAGAGAATTTGTGGTCAGCAGACTTATACTATAAGAAATACTAAAGAAAATATTTGAAGTTGAAGAGAAGTGATATCATATGGAAATTGGTTCTACAAGAAGAAATGAAGAGCCCTAGAAATGATAAATATGTGAGTTAAAGTAAAAACAAATAAACAAAATACCTTTAATTTTTTTCCTCTAATTTCCTTATAGGACAAATGACTTGGAAGCAAAAATGATATAATTGTAAAGTGAGATTTAAAACATTATTAAAATAAACTATATGGAAATAATAGCACAAAAGTTGATGGAGATAATTAGTATTAACTACTTTAAGATTCTTACGTTTGTAAAATTGGAAATATGAAGTGTGAACTGGTAAAATATTAATTTTAAGGATATCCTCATAAAATAAAAATACGTACTGTGCAAAGGGAAAAAAAAAGATGTTTAACTAAATATTCAATAAAGGATATAAAATGTAATACTAAAAATATTCAATTTACTTAAAATACAACAAAAAATAAAAATATGAAAAAGAATATAGAAATAAATAGAAAATAAATTGTGAGGCATAAGAGTTAAAACCAACCATAAAAATAATTACATTAAATGCAAATAGACTAAATACCCCAATTAAAAAGCAGATTGTCAGACTGAATATAAAAAATATAGATATACTGTCTATAAGAGACAGTTTAAATGCAAATACCTGTTGCCGTCAAGTCAATTCCGACTCATAGTGACCTTATGTAGATAGGTTGAATGCAAATGGATGGAAAAAAATGACAAAATGTTATTACCTCCTCTCAGTAGTTAATAGAAAAAATAGAAGAAAATTGATTAAAGATATAGAGAATCTAAACAACACTATCAACCAACTTGACTTAATCGACATTAACAGAACAGCATACCCAACAATTGCAAATATGCATTATTTTCAAGGATTCATGGAGCATTCACAAAGGTAGATCATATAACCAAACCAAAACCCCAAACCTGTTGCCATTGAGTTGATTCCAACTCACAGTGACCCTATAGGACAGAGTAGAACTTCCCCATAGGGTTTCCAAGGCTGCCACATCTTCCTCCCGCAGAGTGGCTGGTAAGTTCGAACTGTCAACTTTTCAGTTGTCAGCCAAGGGCTTAACCGTTGTACTACCAGGGCTCCCATAGAAAACCAAAAGCCAAACCCAGTGCCGTCGAGTCGATTCCGACTCACAGCGACCCTGTAGGACAGAGTAGAACTGCCCCATAGAGTTTCCAAGGAGCGCCTGGTGGATTTGAACTGCCAACCCTTTGGTTAGCAGCCGTAGTGATTAACTACTACGCCACTAGGGTTTCCGTAGATCATATAGTGGGACATAAAATGTGCATCATAAATTTTAAGCAGCTGAAATGAGAGGTTACATTTCTAAATAACCTATGGGCCAAAGACTAAATTGCAAACGGAATTAGAAAATATTTTTAACTGAATGGTAATGAAAACGCTGAAAATATTTGGACCTTGTGGACACACAGACACACAAACACTAATCATAAAAAAAAAAAAAAAAAAAATTGGCCTTTAATGACTTAAAACACCTGACAATATCGAGGGTATGGAACAACTGAAACTTTCTTATGTGGTGAGAATATAAAATGGTATATTAACTTTGGAAAATTTATCGGCCATTTCTTTTAAAGCTAAATATACACCTACCCGATGGCCCTGCAATCCCACTTCTGTTTTATGTAAGAGGAATGCAAACTTTTGTCTAGAAAATAATTTGTTCATAATAGATATCAGATAGATAATATTTGGAAATAACACAAGTATTTACTTAATAGGCAAATGGATTAAACAAATCATAGTATAATCATTCAATGTAATACTACTCAGTAACAAAAATTAAGAAACTGCCATTATCCACAACAACATGGATAGATCTCACAGACTTTATGTTAAGAGGTGAAATCCCTGCATGGCCCAATTTATACAAAATTTTAGAACAGACGAAAATAACCTATGGAGATTGGAAATCGGATCTGTGGTTGTCTGGAACAAAGAAACACAATAAACTTTTTGGGATGATAGAAATATTCTATATCTTTATTGGAATGAAGGTTACATTGGTATATAATTTGTCAAAATTCATTAAATACTAAAAATCTGTGGACTTTATTGAATGAAAGCTATATCTCAATAAATGTGCTTCACATTAATTTGGGAAGCATTTAAAATGCAGATCCCTGGGCTCCTTTGCAAGAGATTCTGATTCAGTGGGTTTGTAGTAAGAACCAGTTAATCTGCATTTTTTTCAAGAGGCTCTGGTTGATCTTTACGTATGTGGTCCGAAAATTATATTTTGTACATTACTGATCTGGCATAATGTTGTATGTCCAGTATGCTGATCAATTTTGCAAGAATAAATAAATAAATTAATGAGAATTCACAGTAAGTTTGCTGTCTCTGAATTCTTCTATTTATATTTTAAGAAATACATAATAGCCTTTTTTTCTTTGTTCTATTTTTTTGCAAAATATCAAGCTTTATGAAAAAAAAAAAAACAAAAAAACTCCAAACTGGGTAAAATGAGATCATCTGTTCGTTGTCTCTTGTTCATGCCACAGTTAATTCCAACATTCGCTCTTGCTAATGCTCTTTTTCCCACCAGGATTGCCTCTCCCCAGCCTTTCTTCCTGTCTTGTTCTCCTTCCTTTGAAAACCCAGCAATGTGAAGCCCTCTCCAACTAAGCTTGTTGCTAGCATCTAACTAATAATGATTTTCCCTTTTTTAAGTCCTGTACTTCTTATTGACTGATCTATTCCGTCTGGCACTTACACATATACTATACTTTATCTCTTTCTCATGAGGGGATTTTCTCTTCAATAATATTGTAAACACACTTTGAAAACATTTCTGCTTTTTGTAGTTGCTTATAACCTATCTTCCCCTCCCACCATACCAGGTAAAATTAAATTGCTCAGTAATATAGTTTTAAAGTTAAGGACACAAGTTTTAGGGTTAGACATGAGTTAGGATTCCAGTCCTGGCATTCACTAGCTAACATTGGGAAATTAATTTGTCTTTCATGAAATCTATAAAATGGAGGTACTCAATTTTTTTGTTATTAAAGCATTGTGAGAATTAAATGAGGTAAAGTACATAAACCACTTAGCACATTGATAGCTTTAGCAAATGGTTGTTAACAAGGTCGCTATTGTTGATGTACCATTTTTTATTTACTTATGTTGTTAAAGAACCGTACGATATTAGATTTGATGGGAATTTAGAAATTGTATAATCCGAACCACTTATTCCACTAATTGGAAAACTGAGGCCAAAGAGGAGTGAACTCTTGATAATTTTGTCCTAAAAGAACAGTTTTCAAGCTTCAAATTTTGTGTTCTGAGTTATGTTATGTTACAATTAAATACCATATTTGCTACATAGAATATTTTCTCAGTTGAAGGAGTAGACCGCTACTCTCCATTTAACATGAAAGTTACCCTTGGAATTTCTGAGGTTTTGTGTTTTTAGGGCAAGCCTCTATCCACCATGTTCTGACCACATACACATTAGGCATATATTCTCACATATTCATGATTGTTCAAATCAAACTTATTCAGGGGAATAATTAAACAATTGACTCAGTCTCTAACTCTTCGCCTTATACTGCTATCTCAACGCTCCACTCAAAGTCAAGCACACCTGACCTATTTTGATTTGATTACTATTTTTAGTAGGTTTTTTAGTTCTTGACCAATAACTTCAATGTCTTGCCAGGAAAATGCCCAACTTCCTGATTTTGAGGCCACTACGGCTGAGCGCCTAAATAAGTAGCATGTGAAGAAAATGAATGAAGTGCTAAATGTCCCATTACATCCATAGAGAATATCCTTCTCTTTGGAGTCAGGAATTTTAAATTGAGACGACAAACGAATGGTTTTCACTCCAATGGAGGGAGGGTTTTGGCAACACTATACCAAATTATCAGTTTGTGTTATGTGAAAGAGTCCCTGGGTGGGTAGTACAAACTGTTAAGCGCTGGGCTACTAATGCAATGGTCGACAGTTTGAATCCACCCAGAAGTGCCTTGGAAGAAACACCTACTGATCTACTTCTGAAAGATCACAGCCACTGAAAACCCTACGGAACATAGTTCTACTCTGACACACATGGGGTCACTATGAGTTAGAATTAACTCGGCAACAACTGGCTTTTGAGTACAGCACATTATACCAATATACCAGTTGCCATCAAGTCAATTCTGACTTATAGCAACTTGTGTGTTTTAGAGTAGAACCGTGCTCCATAAGGTTCTCAATGACTGATTTTTTTCAGAACTAGATCACATTTCTTTAGAGCGTCCAACATTTTGGTTAGCAGCGAAGCATGTTGAACTTTCGCACCATCCACGGACACCATAGCACACCAGTGGACCTAATTCCATCATCAGGTGTAGAACAAAATACAATGTGAGAGGAAGTACCTACGGGAATTTGCAGATGGTGAGAGAAAGAGAGAGATCTGGAACATGAACCTATGGAAGTGTAAAATATCGAGGGCTTAAGAGAATGAATTAGAACCTGGGAGTGTGGACGTCTTCTAAAGAAAGGACTCTCTCACAATCGGCGTGCCTTCATTGCTATGGTGTTCTCAGATCAGTAGTTGTATTGTCTTCACTATACTGTTCATACTGTTTTCCTCTGACACACCTTGAGTAGATTTTCAAAGTCAATGAGTCCCTGGATGGTGCTGCAGTCACCACCCTCTCCCTGTCCCATTCCTTATCCCTTGCCTTGAGGCTCCCTGGGTGTCTGTGGTTAACTGCCCTAAGAACTGCCGATTATTGCGATTTCCTTTAACCAGCTGCACATATTCTTTGCTTTTCAATTTCTGATGTCAGCTCTAATGTGTTGGGCCAAACACGTTAGAACTTGTTAAGATTCTCCAGATAGCTTCTTTGTGCTGGGGAGATCACACCACTGACAGACCCTCCTCTCTATCTCCCTGGAGCTTTTATGCATGTGTTGTGCCCCCTACTGTTCCCATAGCTCTATCTCACAGAAGAACTGACATTCGGAGCCAGAACCCAGATACCAACACTGATTATTTTTTAAAACTTCATTTCTCTCTGTATTTTCCCCTTATTCCATTCAAATTCTGAATGTAATAAAGTTGCCAAAACCCTCCCTCCATTGGAGTGAAAACCGTTCATTTGTCGTCTCAATTTAAGATTCCTGACTCCAAAGAGAAGGATATTCTCTGTGGACGTAATGGGACATTTAGCACTTCATTCATTTTCTTCACATGCTACTTATTTAGGCGCTCAGCAGTTGGCGGCTTTGATGTGGAGTGGTGAAATTATAAAGACATTATGTATCATAAAAATATAAATGAAGGAAAATACAGACCCTCTTTTATATCAGGCTAAATTGACTGCTGTCATATTAAGAGTATTTTGTTTTATAAATTATACCATTTCAAGGTATTCCCTTGGGTGAGTCGTTACTTTGTCTTTTCTTTCTTTCTTTTTTTTTAAAACAAAACAAGTCTTTTTTCCCCGATACGTGGTGGTAAAGAACTATAAAGGCTCAAATATGTATCTGACAACAAACTTGACATGGAATTTGCAATATTGGGCCAACAAAGCAATCAAGTCAACCATGACTTCCTAAATCATGTGTTGGATACAACATAAAGAACTTTGTAACCAAACTGAATTCAGGAATTAATATTCAACATTTATTTCCTTGAGATGCTTCCATAGGTATGGCTACCTCTTTATGTCTGTTTTAAGAAGCTAAGATTGTTCTCTCAAATATGCTAATAAGTCCTTTAATAATTCATTCTGTCTGTCTTCCATATTTGTTTCTAATCCTGCTCCAAGGTTTGCTCCCTGCTGAGTGGGCATGGCTATCAGGGAGGAAATGGCAGCTCCAAGATGGAAGACAGAGCTGCCTGCACCAGGAATGCCATGAGATGCAGGTCTGGGTTTGACCTAGAGCATGAAGGCCTTTATTTGGTTATTTCTGGGAAGACATGAGATTGAGTAGCCTTAGGAAGAGTCAAGCTGAAGGAGTAGCTAGAGAGGGGTAAAAGGTCAAGAAAGTAAAAGAAAAGAAGAACCAAAGTAAAAGATTTGTTCAGTTGAGAGGTACCAGGTCAGAAAAAACAGTGGAAACACGAATAAGACCAGGATTCAAAACCAAAAACCAAACCCAGTGTCGTCAAGTTGATTCCAACTCATAGTGACTCTATAGGACAGAGTGGAACTGTCCCACAGAGTTTCCAAGGAGTGCCTGGTGGATTTGAACTACCAATCCTTTGGTTAGCAGCTATCATGTAGCACCTAACCACTACTCCACCAGGGTTTCCAGATTAGTGGAAGGTAAAAGCAGAGGTGGTGGGATTTGATGGGAATGGTCTGTGCAAAACAAAGCACAGAATTTTCCCCACAGCTTGGTATTTTAAAATGTTGAAAACTCCCTTCTTTAAGACTGACCATTTTTGTCTAGAGTTGGCTGCTTTTATTAGCCAAGAACGGACATTTAGGAATGAGTACTTCCTGGGATCTTATGATTTGATCTAATACTATATTATTCAATCTCCAAGAAAGACATATTCTTACTAATATTATAATATTCAGTAAGAAATACATGTTTCTCTTCTCCATTCCTTATTCTCTCCATTTCTATTGGGTCACTGCATTGGTTCCATCCTTACTTGAGAGTCTCCCAGATCTCTTGATGATTCGAGTTGAGATTCTCTTAGTGTTTCTCAGCATGTACATTGGGCTTTAGGGGTGGATTATCATGAAGGAGTTTCTACTACTTATTGACAGACGCCCAATAAGTACCCTGGCTACTTTCTCCCAGCCTGAGCTCTTTCCCCTGTGCCACACTGTCTCTGTTAGAGAAAGGACCATGATGGCTTAGCCAATCCTTGTCCTTCTCAAGCTGTTGCCTTCTGCCTTGTTAGAGCTTATCTAGTAACTGTGGCAATGATTTGCAAATTATAGAGTAATAAATTCTTAATCCAGTCTTATTTTAACATCTTCATTAATTATGTGGAAGAGGGAGACAACCACCCGCTAATTAAATTTTCAGATGTTGCTAAATCGGGAGGAGTTGCAAACCCAGCTGAGAGCCAAAGGGAGCAACATAAAGGGAACTGGAGAAGTGACGGGGATGTGCAGGTAGGCAAGAGATCCAAACAGGAAACAAAGACATCTTGGTGGTCTGGAAAGGAAAAATAGCAGCTCCATAACCCCAGAGGCTGGGAGCTGCCTGTGGAACTAGGCCAATCATGGTCTGTGATGGATAATGACAGGAAGGTCAGGCTGGGCAAGCTGACAGCTTTCCATCACCCTCCCCCCTGCCACTAGGCTCAGGAAGAACCATGCCTCCTCTCTGGTGGTGTATCTGATGGCTCCAGGTCTGATGGCCTTAGTCACATCAATCTGTGAGAGCTGGAGGGGAAGGGAGGGGAAGAGGGGTACACCAACAGCTAAGGGACTGTACAGAACTTTGTCGCCAGCATTTCCCACAGTACCCAGGGCCCATGGCAGGTAATAAGGATTGGATCAGCTAATGTATGTGATTATTGCTTTAAAAAAAGAAATAAAAAACTATGGGAAGGGAAAGGATTATTGTTGTTGTTGTTTTACAGTAATTATGATTATGATCAATCTCTGTGAAAGGGAGAAAATGGCATATGTGCCCAAAGATAACAGAAAGGAGACCCAATGGCCAAAATGATTAACATGGATTTCTGCACCTAAATGTATTTGCCCTGTTTCTGAGGAATGGACTTGGTTTGCTAGGATGCTGAGGCCCCTCAGTGACTGACTTCTGTACGTCCCAGGGGTGAAGCATCTTTAGTGGCTTTATTAACTCGTTCAGAACAGGTTATATACAACATTTAGCTAGAAAGAGTGGTCACTGAGGCCAAAAGAGTACACTTGAGCACCGCAAATATCAGGCCATCGCATGAAGGAAACATTCTTTCTGTGACTCCAACTGACTTCTTCCCCCTGGCCAAGATCTTTTCCCAGCTTCAGTCGCATTGACCTTTAGACAACTCCCCATGAGCACATGATCTCACCACAGCATAACTGCCTGGCATTATATTTATTTCTGTCTGGTCAGAGTCCCAGCCCCTAAACATCACTGCAGATGCTACAATGAACCCTGCTTAGGGTCCTTTCACCTGAACTGCATAGATTACCAAGGATGCTGAATGAAAGGGTCCAGATAGATGAATGCCCAGTGCACGCTCGTCCCATCCAAAAAACCGAATTGGTTGCTCTTGAGTTAATTCTGACTCATGGTTGACCCATGTGTGTCGGAGTAAAACTGTGCTCTGCAGAGTTTTCAATGCTGTTTTTTTTTGAAAGTAGATTGCCAGGTCTTTCTTCCAAGGTACCCCTAACCCACTGCCATCAAGTTGATTCCAACTCATAGCGATCCTGTAGGACAGAGCTGAACTGCCCTGCAGGGTTTCCAAGGAGCAGCTGGTAGATTCAAACTCCTCAAACTGCTAACCATTTGGTTGGCAGCTGAACTCTTAGCCATTGTGAGAGGTGCTCCCTGGGTGGACTCAAATCACCAACTTTTCTGTTAGCAGCTGAAGGTTGTACCACCCAGAGACTTCCACCCATCCCCAGAGCCATATAAAAACCCGAAAGACAGATAAAAACCCGAAAGACAGTGTTAGTCCTGCTAAAATGGAAGAGGCAGTTTCATATATTAAAAACAGCAGCATCATTAAGACTTTCTGCTACAGCTGAGTTTTAATCATTTTCTCCCCTACACTAGCCTCGTAACTCTAAGAAGCCATGGAATATGGCTTTTTTCCTTGCATCTTCCACAGTGCCTAACAAGGGCTGAATACACAGGGGGTGCTTAGTGTCTGATGGTCGACAATTGACAGAAATGCTGCTTCTCCTCAGGTCCCTACCTTTCCCCATTTAGAAAAAAATAGAGGCAAATGTGCAGTCTTTTGCAACTCTAGAAAGCAAAAGAAAGGCTGCAGGTAAATATGATGCATTTTTAGTCTGATAAAGGGCAGGTAATTCTTCCACCAAAAAGGAGGCTTCTGTGACCTCCTGCCTCCTACCTGGTAAGTTGGGGAGTGGAAGAAATGAAATAGCCAACCAATAAGTTTAGGATAATATGAAAAGAGGCTAATTGGCTTTTCAACTTATTTTCTCTGTCATTCCTTCAGGGATTAGGTTAAGCCTCTGTATGTTTCATTAGGGAGTCATTGGGATTACACTTTGCCTTTCTGTCTATCACACTGAAAATGCCTGTAATGTTGATTCGATTTCGATAAGCCCCACCACTCATCACGCAACTTCTTCTAGTCAAAACAAGTATATAATTTATGGTGCCCAAAGCAGTTGTTAGTGTAAAAGAATTAACTAGGAAGGAGACCTGTACCAAGACAGTCACTGAATCGTTAAGTGGCTATTCCTGCCTGCTTTGTGGGATTGGTTTTTTCCTTTGACATTCCCTAATGAGAAATAGACACATTTGTCATGAAAATATTGCATTTTTTCCTACCTTGGAAAGGAAGAAATCTTAGGAGAACAAAAAAGAGCCCCTTAATTTCAACATTCTAGGTCTCTGGTGGAAGGAACCCTGGAGAGGACTAGGGGTTGACAGTCAGCCAGAGGGGTGGGCACTGAGCAGATGTCTATTGAATGAGTGAAGGGAAGAGTGTGGCTGTTGGGGGTAGCATAGGGTTTGAGGCATCAGGTGTGGCGTTTTAGTTACCTAGTGTTGCCATAACAAAAATACCACAAGTGGGCGGCTTCAAAGAACAGAAATTTATTTCCTCACCATTTAGAAGTCTGAATTCAGAGTTTGGCTATGGGAGGATGTCTTCTTTATCTATTGCAACTTTTAGCAGTGGGCAATCCTTGGAGTTTCTGGGATTCATCTGCCTCCGTTGTCATCAAATAGCATCTGTCTTCCACCTGTTTTGTGCTTGCTTCTCAGTCTAATCCGCTTTTCTTGTAACTCGAAATCCATTAGTTTTAGGACACAACCTATATTGACATGGCCTCATTAGCATAACAAAGAAAGCCCTATTCCCAAATGAGATCACATCCGCAAATATAGAGGTTATGATGCCAACACATATTTTGGGGGACACAATTCCATTAATAACACTGGAGGGAGGTGCAGCAGGGGTCCAGGCTGACAAGGGCTCTCTGAATAACTGATAAGACACTTTCTCTGGTAGCTACAGAGAAGCCCAAGGCCTTTGTGGAGGTTGCAGTTCCAAAGATGTTCAGGTGTAGGCAGCTCACACTTCAGGGTTCTGCAGGCTGGATTGCATAGCCCAGATAACCCAGGACAGCTCAACCGGCCCTGCTTGCATGAACCTGCTCAAGTCATGTTGTCACAGCAATTCCAGTTCTACAAGGGGTGTGTCATGTCCTCACACAAACTGAAACCTCCAGAGTTCATCTGAGAGGACAGCCAATGGGATTCAGACTTCTTTAACTAGAGTTCAGGAAAGATAAGGGATTCAGCCAAAACCCTATAGTACGTAAATGGTGTGGCTAGCTATTGAACTTTAGCTTTTGGGTATTCTATTCTAAAAGTCAAGGCATACAGTAAACCTCTAGGGGAGTTTTTCTAGGTCTCAAAGACCCACCTTCCAGTCTTTACCCTTGAGATGTTTTTCATGTTGAGTTTATTCATCAGTCTGCACGCCCCATAATCATCTGCTTCTTTAGGCTCTTTGATCTCAAGGCAAGAGTAATTATTCTGTATAATGACAAATCATTTGTCTGATTTCTTCAGGGATGAAGTTTCCTATATAAGCAAATGTCCCAGATTCCTGATACTTAGTCTTAAAGTTACTGTGCTAATCTTAAAAATTTTCACAAATATAAATGAAATTATTTCTATAATATATCATGCAAATGTATTTAAGCAGGTTATTGCTATTTCTTCATATATAGGCAGGTTACTGCTATTTCTTTAAGTAGCATTTAATCCCTCACAATGGCTTCAGCTCATTATTATTAACATCAGTTAGTACACTCTGCTGCAACAGAGACAAATTCTTATAGTTTTCTCTGCCCCAAGCAAGATCTAAACTGTGTGTCGATGGAGGTTTTGGAGTGAGGGACAGGGTTTCAGTTATACATTGCTGCATAATGAACCACCCCCAAACTTTGTAGCTTAAAGCAATGTTTTATTAATTTTCCCAATTCTGTGGGTCAGAAATTCAGGCAGAGCTCAACTAGATAGTTCTTTAACTTGCTGTGATGCCAACTGGGGTCATTTATGCTTTCAGCTGAGATTGGGATGTCCAAGACAGCCTGTCATCTTCATGGGCCTCTCTTCCTTTTGCACTTCCTTACAGTATGGCGGTTAGGCTCTAAGAGAGAGGAAGCAGAATCTTCCACTCTCCTTAAGCCCTCTGGGCTCAAAAGTTCCAGAACAACTTTTCTGTTACATTCTATTAATCAAAGCAAGTGCCAAGGCCATTCTAAGTTTAAGGAGAAGGAATTCTCCTTCTCTACTTTTTGATATGAGGAGTGACGTGTTTTACAGGGAATGGGGGAATTGTTGGCAGCCATAATTTGAGACTGTTATTGTAGAGATTTAATGGCATTAGATGGTACAATAACCAGAAATCTGCATTGCCAGTCACCTGTATGTACTTTGTCCCCTTCAATGTGGTGATCAAAGGTACTAAATACAAAGAAAAAGAACAGTGGCCATCAGAGTACCAGGTTTTAGTAGCTATGTGGCTAGCTTTGGTAGAGATCTTTGTGATTTACAATTTAGGCTCATGGAAAGTAGGATAGCTCTCTTTATTTCAAATGTAAATCTTCATAGCGAAAGAAAACTGAAGCAAGAGAGGCAAAATTCTCACTACCCACCCAAATTTCTGGAAACAGAAAATGGAAAATAAAATAAAATGAAAGCAAAAAAAAAAAAAAAAAATCTTCCTCGGTAAAGAGACTGGGAAAGGGGTGGCAGAAGCCTGGAGTAGGATAAAACATTCACTTCCTAACACCCTTGTTTCTGCTTCCCGTCCCCTTTGGCGGGAAGGGGGTGGGGGGGATGGCCATCAACTGTCACTTATTAGTGCCGTGGGTGTATTTGCTTTTAATCAACTCTTGCTCAAGCTTTTCATTTGTGGTTTTGAGTTTGATGTAAAAACTTGGGAAATAACCTTTTATAATTTGCCTAAATGAAGACTATATTAAACTCTAAGTCAGAAAAGACCCTTCTCTACTAGAAGGCATAATAAGCAAACATTTTTATATCTATTTTGGATATTGCTACTATTTTAATTTCTTCCTAAGTTGTCACCTGTATTCTAAACCAATATAGACTATATTCTGTATTCAAACATTGCCTGATCTTCAGGACCACCAGGGGAACTTTAGACAAACATATATTCCTAGGGACACCTTAGTCTCATATTAGATTTCAAGGTATTGGGGTGGGACCTAGCATTTTGAAGAAAGGAAGGAAGAAGGAAAACAAGAAAGAAAGGAAGAAAGAGAGAAAGAGAGGAAGACAGAGAGGAAGGAAGGAAGGAAGGAAGGAAGGAAGGAAGGAAGGAAGGAAGGAAGGAAGAAAGGAAGGAGGGAAGGAGGGAGGGAGGAAGGAAGGAAGGAAGGAAGGAAGGAAGGAAGGAAGGAAGGAAGGAAGGAAGGAAGGAAGAAAAAATGACATTATTTGGAAGATATTTGAGGAAACAAATGTTTGGACTTCATTTCAGAAAATGGAGAATGATATAGTCAGCCACAGTTTTGGTGGAGCAAGATCTTCAAGGATATATCAGATGTAAGCTCATAAAGAGGAAATACTTCATTTCTCATGAGGAAAAATGCTGACGTGGGAGTAAGGCAGGTGTGGTGGAACTCTGAAATGATTGACCTGGCAGTAGCCAAGGATACCTACTAGGGATGAAAGGAAGAAAATTTTGGCTAAAAGAGTGGGGTAATTGTGGAGGCCCATTGCTTACCACAACATGTTTACATTGTGTTGGAGAGGCAGACAACTTCCTTTAAGCAGGCTGTTTGGCCCAGATGAACAAGTGAGTTTGGCACCAATGGTGGCAGTTCCTCCTTGGCAGTAGTAAAACCAATTGAAATCTCCCGCATGGCTATTACTGCTGAAATTTGGCATGATGACTCACAGGAGCAGTTTTACTCTCCTTTTTAGAGGCATTTCCTAATGTCTGGCCTTCAGATGACCAGCCGGAACAGGGTGAGGGACATATTAGATTTCTAGGCCTAAATTATGATGTGTATCCAATGTTGGCGATGAATTCCTTGAGTAATGATATTTAGCAGTCAGAGTATAATGCCTCGTTTGATGAGGCAGAGGTTTAAAAGAGGAAAAGGAGCACAAAAGTAGGTGTTTTAGCCTTGTTATCTATTGATGTCATCCACAACCCATGAATTCAGGGAATAATAGAGCCAAAAGGCATTTCAGAAATTATAGATAAAGAAACTGGGCTCAAGAGAGTAATTTCTTTTCCAGGGTCTTTTCCATTGAGAGACTTCACAATGAAGTTTGAATGAGACTTCAAGACCTCTAGCTCTTTGCCCAGGGTGTTTTCCTCTCCTCTACACTAGCCTCTCTGGTCTTTAGCACCATTACATTTACAATAGGTTGAACTTCATCATTTTAGGGCAAGGAAGATTCAGGGAATAGGCGTCTTTAGATTACCTTTACACTAACTCAGGTAGTTTAATAGAGAACCATCTCTGGCCTTACTTAAAGTTGTGAGCTTGACCTAGTTTCTTTTTTACATGCTTTCATAGATTTTGATCACTGTTTAATAGTAGCATGTTAAAAGCAGAAGCATCAATCTTCCAAGTGTCTGAAAATATTCAGTAAATGTAGAAAATGTACTTCATAACAGGAAAATTAAGATCCCCTTCTCCCTTGGTTTGCATAAAAGACCAAGATTATACCAATATATATGGAAGAATGCATTTTGGATGCAGAATATTACAGACAAAGAATTATACATGAGATTTCATATATTTTGAGGGGTCGTTTAAATCTGCTTGAAATTTTACATTAAGTTTCTAAATTTAATTTCTAACTTCCAAATTTCAAAACCATCACTGAGGAGTGTGGCACTGTTAATAGTCCATGTGCACCATTAGCATTGACTGGAGTTAATTGGGAGGGCTTGTCCAAGGAGGTAAGACTTGATAAGCAAAAACATAAAAGGGGTAACAGGCAAGTAGGGGGCTTTGGAGATAATGATAGTGTTTTGTCTCTTGAGGTAGGTGAAGGACACAAAGCTGTTCATTTTTTTTTTCCTTTGGTTATTCTTTATACCCTACAAATATTTTCTAACTATTCTTTTGTATCTGACCAATGTTTTATCACCTCTTCTGAAACAAAATAAACAAAACCAAAACAAAAACTCAGAGAAAAGGCATTTTTAGTGGAAGAAATGAAGTGGTGTACAGGTGTCTATGAGCCAGCCCTTTGAATAAAAGGTGAGGACCGTGAAGTTGGGGAAAATGGAAAGGAAAAGACAAGTGAGAGGCAGGATAAACGAAGAATCACAGATGACGAAACTATGCTGGATGCCAAACATGGAGCATGGAGCATCCAAAGCTGCCTTCTATATTTTCAACTCTGGACAAAGCTGCTGAAATTGAATTGTGGGAGAATATGTTCAGTCAGAAGTCAACAAACTTTTTCTGTAAAGGGCGAGATAGTAAATATTCTAGGCTTTGTGGGCCATATGGTCTCTGTTGAAACTATTCAACTTTGCCTTTGTAGGACAAAAGGCAGCCATACATATGCCATAAACAAATAGGTTTGGCTGTGGTCCAATAAAATTTTATTTATCAACATTAAAATTTGAATAATTTTTATTTATTGTAACATATTCTTCCTATTTTTAATTTTTTTTTTTCAAAATGGTAGAAACCATTCTTAGCTTATGGGATGCACAAAAATAGGCAGTGAGCTGGATTTGTTACCCCAGGCCATAGGTTTTCTACCCTTGTGTTAAATGACTATGAGATGATAGAAGAATAAGTAAAGTGAGTAATACAACAATCATTATATTTTAGAATATTCACTTGCCTAGACTACTGTCTCCTTTTCTGCGTCTTTTAACTCCTTCAAGATTCAGTTTTTAATATTTACTTTCTTCCAACACGCTGTTTTTTCTTTTTCTTACTAAATGTATGTTTTTCTTATTTCTATTCTATGGTTGTTGCCTTGCCACATAACTTAGGATTGTGACCCAGACAAAGCGTTAAAAAAAGAAACAAAAAAAAACAAACCCAAACCCACTCTACTGTCGAGTTGATTCTGACTCATAGTGACCCTAAGGACAGAGTAGAACTGCCTCATAGGGTTTCCAGGGAGCACTTGGTAGATTCAAACAGCCAACCTTTTGGTTAGCAGCCAAACTGTTAAGTATTACACCACAAGGGTTTCTAGACAAAGTGTTATTCTCTCTTATTTCCCTTATGGTGCCCAGCACAGTGCTGAATATAGGGCAGGTAGTCTATAAATATTCGACGTAGTGCATGAAAGAATAAATACAAATTGGAATTCATTCTGGAGTAATTAAATTAATCCTTCTTTAATGGTTGAGTATAATATATATACCCAAATTATACTAAACTTATAAATTAATCAATATGAATTACAGTTTACATTTAAACAATAGAAATTAAAAACATTTTGTAGATGGTTCTATTTTATAGTGAGAACAGCAAATAGATCTAAATTCAGATTGTAGTTCAATTCATTAAGTCCTATATATCATTCAATTTCTAGTTATTTCAAACAGAGAAAGCAAGTTTGGAAATGTAAGCTTTCTACCATGATAGAGAGAAGAGTATATGAAAGCAACTGTGACGGGATGAGGGATGAAGGATGAGAGATACCCTGTGGCAGTCTACCACTTTGACTACTCAGCATCCACTTGTACCTTCTTCTGCTTCTAGTTATATTTCCACGTAATAATAATCACCTACTTCCACCTAAGAGACTGCAACTAAGCCTCATACTAATGAAGATATGTTCACCTTCTCCTAACAGGTAGAGACTCAAGTTCCTATTCATCACTGTATGCATATTTGGGTAATGTTAAACCAGTTCAGTTACAATTCCATCTGGATATTCTACAACATGAAGACTAAATTCTAAGGTTAACCATCACCAACACTCTTTATACCAAATATAGGGGAAAGGGAGAGGAGAAAACTGATTGTTTTTGTTGTTATGTGCCATAGTGACCCTGTGTACAATAGAACTAAACACTGCCCAGTCCTGTGCCATCCTCAATTGTTGTGCTTAAGCCCATTGGGATAGCCACTGTGTCAATCCATCTTATTGCGGGTCTTTTTCTTTCCACCCTCTACGTCAAGCATGATGTTCTTCTCCAGGGACTGATCCCTCCTGACAACACGTCCAAAGTATGTGAGGCTTAGTCTCGCCATCCTTGCTTCTAAGGAGCATTCTGGTTGAACTGATTAATATATACAGATATGTACATAAAGAACAAGAAAGGAAATATGAATACTGTTACTATTTTCAACTCTGAAAATGGTCACAAGTTTATAGTTGATACTTATGATTTTCTTCTTTTACTGTCCATTCATTCCTTTTGCCCTCAGCCAGCACTTCAGTTTGTTAGGGCTCTTTCGCCAGTGGGGTAACCCCACATTTCATTCTCTGAATATGAATCTTTTATTTTATTGGGTTGCAGTAGTTTTCACTTACTGCTACACTATATGGTCGCTATGAGTCAGAATCGACTCGATGGCAGTGGGTATAGTACTCTTAGATGAGGTAAGAGAAACCTTCGAGCATCCACTAAGGCCTGGAAATATATTGTCAGGACTAGGATCCCAGAGCCCACAAAACTCCGTCCACACCCTCACTTTGCAGAGGGCAGCAAGCTCTCTGTTCCAGGGTCCCTTTCCCTCTGTTTTCCCCTTTCATACCAACATACGATAGGTTACTTTTCTTCCCTAATTAAACATTTTGAGCTGTGAGTCATTTGTAATGATTTATGGCAGCTGTGCTTTTGCCAGTCTTACACAGTATTTTTCTTATTACTTAATTGTTTTAGCAGTGCTTCAGCCATTAGTTTCTGAGTTCTGAAAACAGGAAGCAGAAGCCTTCTATTATAGACGCCTGCCTAATTAGCTCAGAGGCTGTCTAATGGGGGCTATTAAAAATGCAAATGAGGTGTGATCAAACAGTGAAAAGTTTGGTCCTGACAGAATATACTAAGGCATTTTTCCCCCTGAAAAAACCTACCAGAATCCTGAGTGTAAATGCCTCCCTTCTTCCTCCATGTGAAATGACTTCCTTCATTGCCTGGGATGGATTGCAGCTTAAGGAGAGTCCTTAGCAAAACCAGTCTTATCCCTCATCCTTTACTCTAAGGCAGTAGTTCTCGAACTTCAGCATGCATCAGAGTTGCCTGGGAAGCTTTTTAAAAACACAGGATTCCTGGAACCACTCCCAGAATTTTCAATTCAATATAGGTCTGGGGAAGGGTCCTGAGAATTTGCATTTCTGACAAGTTCCCAGGGAATGGTGATGTTGCTGTCTTGGGGACCCCACTTTGAGAACTGGTCTAGGGTTTTATGATTTCTTGCCTCTACTCTGAGTTCAAATGCTTCATTTTTCTCTTCCTCTCATGCCATCTCCTCTCGGCTTTTTTAAATTAACTATCTGAGCATGGCTTAGTTGAGTCAGGTGTTGGACTCATTAGAACAGCTTCTCTGATCCTCTCTCAACCCAAATCAAGATTACGTGCACATCCTTTATGATTATATAATTACTGTATAACTCAGCCCATGAAGAATGGATCTCAGTTTTGTGGGGTTTGAAGCTTATGTAATTTTGAGAATCCTCTTTGAGGAAAAAAAAATATATATGAATATGGAATTTCCAGTTTTTCTTTTAGCGAAATTGCTGAGAATTTGCATTTCTAATAAGTTCCCTGCTGAGAGTTTTCATTTCTACCCCAGGTATACTGAATCAGAATCTACATTTTAACAAGATCCCTAGGTGATTCTTATGTATAACTTCTTGGAAACTTATTAGAAATGCAAATTCTCAGAGCTTAATTTATTAGAGATGCAAATTCTCAGTAGGGCTTCGCACTGGACTGAACAGATTCGAAGCCCTGGTTGGAACTCCATCACACTTCTCATTTTGCTCAAGTACTTGAGGCAGTTTCATGACTTCTTGCATTTGCATGTTTCTGCTTCATGACCTGAATAATTTCTACTCATTCTTCAAGACGTAGTTCAAATTTCACCTCTTTTTGGAAGCACTTCTTGAATCCTTCTGGAAGAAAGAATTCTGCAGTTCGTTTTTCATATATTCATTAGATCATTGGGCTTTTCTGCCTGATGATTCTCTGCTGGCTTGGGATGAAGGGCTGGGTAAGTTGTAAGTGACCTGAATAACTATTCTTGGCAACCAACCCCCTTTTATCCATATCTGTACCCCTATTATTCATCACTGCAAATTTATGTGGATGTGAATAAATCAATGAATGAAGAAATGATGAACTTATTCTTTTTTATGATATTTTATTACAAAAAACCCAAACATACATAAAAGTTGAAGGAATGATACAGTGCACATCCACAGAGCTACCACCAAGAGTCTATGATTAATATCTTACTGAACTATTTTATCGCATATCTATCCATCTCTCCATCCCTGTCTCTTATTTTTTTTAATGAATTTCAAAGTAAGTTGTGCTTTAGTACTCTTCACTCCTAAACACTTCAGCATATGTATCATTAACTAGAGTTCAACATTTTTTTATTTTTTTCGTTTTGAGATAAAATTTAGACAATGAAATACTTACATCTCAACCGTACATTTGCAATTTTTTTCCCAAAATATGATACATCTGTGTAGCCCTGACCCATATCAAGATTTAGAATATGACTGTCAACTCAGGCCTTTTCTTCATTCCCCTTCTCAGTCAATTTCTGTCTCATCCTCCTGGAGGCAATACTGTTCTGATTTTTTTCTACCATAAATTGTTTTGCCTGTTATAGAACTTCAGTTAAATAGAATCATACATTCTTTTTAATAATATCCGAACAAGGGAGATCCACTGTCCACAGAGTAAGAAGACATAAAATAAGGAGAATTCTTCCTGGGGTCAAGCCCTTTGTGGCCCCCTATGTTTGAATGAGACCCCAAGGCCGATCTGGTGGTTTCACCCTATCCCCCATCTTGCTCCTGACAGTGGCCTCTGGAGTTCCACTGTGCTTTTGTTCAGTCTGCCCCTCCTGCCTCCTTTCAGCTCGGAGCCTGGTTTTATTTGCTGTCCTGAAAGAAAAGTGTTTGGACTGACACTCTGGTCTTGGGCCTCCTTCCCTGGCTGTTTTTCTACCAACTCTGTGGGCCCAGGTGGGCGTGGGGGTAGGATGAGCAGGGACAACTATGCAGGTAGCACACTGCCTGGGGAAAGTGAAGGGCCTGGGACCTAGCCAGACCTGAAGGAGGGCATCAGTAGTTAGAAACTTTTTTATATACATTGGGCCTTGAAGAGTGGTGTTGTCTGGATTCAACAAGCTGTAACCAAGTGCTGTCTTTTCATCCCCTTGTTGGTGCACAGAAAGGCAGTGGTGTCACTGGGGTTGGTGTCATCCAGTGTGGTCACTCATGTTGTCACCCCCCCACGGACCACCTCTAGTACCAAACCATACAGAATCCTTAGTAATGTTTATTATCAATTTTAATCATGGAATAATGTGTCATAGATATAGTTGCAAATTGCTTAAATGTAATATTTGTCAGGTTTAAATGAATACTAACAATAAAGACATTTTATAAAGTCTTTCTCCATTAAATTACACCAATTATTAGTTACAACATTATTAGTAACTGAGTAGAAGCTTTTTTTTGATTTTTCTCCTTTTTCTTTAATTACTACTTCATTCTCAAAAAAAAATTATTGATATAGGCCCACAAATACTACATACTAAAATATTATAGCTAAAACACCAGAAAAGTTGACAAAATCAGCAACTATAAGAACACCACCAACAATGAAAGCAACAGTGAGTGCAGACAAAGCCACAGGATTCGAAGAGTCGTTGTAATTGAGTGATAATGACAGCTCTGACCTGAGGGCATTGAAGGTTCAAAACATAAATTAGCATGGAGTTTTAACCTATAAGCTGGTCTTATGAAAAACGTTTTTGTTGTTATAACTAACTACAGGGATAATTTTACAAAAAGTAATAAATTTCTGCTGAAACACTGCACAAAAAATTATAGACACCCCTGCACATCCCTAGTGATGCCACTGCAGAAAGGTGTCCTGCTGATTGCATTTCTTATTGCTGCCAGTCAGGCCTTGTCCATCGGATTTGGTTGTTCTAAGGAAGGCCACAGCTCAAAGGCTGCCCCGGCTGTTGGCTATTGGCTGTTGGCTGATGGCTGTTGGCTGCAACTCTCCGCTTGCCTCTGGCTGCGTCTTTGTGGTTGGTATATAAAAGCAGCAGAGGCGGTGGAGGCCAGAGTCTGCAGGTTGTCAGGGCTCTGTAACAGAAACCCTTTGATTCCGGAGGAAGACCTTAACCTGACCCCCAAAGCAGTCTTGCATTCCCTCATTCTCCCATAAGTCTTCATCTTCAGAGTCTGGGCTCCTTAAGGGCAGAGGCTCTGCCCCCATTCCTCGCTGGGTGCTGGCTGGTGGAGTTTTCTTTTTCTTTTCTTCCTGCTTAGCAGTTATAGCTCATGGAGAACCTGAGTTGTGCTTCCACACCAGAGCAGGGGACACCACGTCTATGAGTTCACTGCCTCTTAACTGTCCTGGCAAACAGGGCACCAAGCCTATCACTGGGGAAGCAGGAGCATCCCAGATATTGAGGGCACATCTACTGACACCCCAGCCAGGGTCCTTATTCCAGAATAAAGGACCGATAGCAGGTGTCCTTGTTTTCTGTATCTCTGCTGTCCTCACCTGTCATGTGTCCTCTTGCCACTTGCTGCCCATCTTATCCCCTCTACAATTCAAATGCTCCTGATGCAACTTCATCTTTCGATTAGACAGTTATGGCATCTCTACGGAACTCCTGCCACGTACCCTGCACTGGCTAAGGTGTTAGAAGAAGGATAGAATCGGAAGAGGTCCTTGGTGGGCTGAAAGAATGTGTCCCTTGTTGGGAAAGGAATTGCCCCTCATGGGGAAAAGATGAAACAGTGTTTCAGCATGTGGACAGTGCCAGAGGAGGTGGTTGGGGCTCCACAAAAGGGCACTCGCTGGTAGAGCAGTCAGCTCCCAGAACCAGCCTCTTCTGGCAGCGGTTGGGATTTAGTCCTATAGTTTGGAAACTTACACTGGGCTTTTTAGGTCCTTGAGTGGGGACAGGTTGGACTCGTCCTTGACGGGCTTGTGCTTCTGCTTTCCCCTTCTCAGCCTTCATAAACAGCCTCTGCAGGTTGTCTCTGTGCCCTCTCCCCTCCTGGACTGCCTCTGCCTCCTCTCCGTTCCCCTGCCGTCTCCCTGCAAGCACTGGCCAGAACTGACAGCTCCAGAGGTGTCAGAGGACAGACAGCTCCAAGACAAGCCATAATCACAGAGGAGAGACCCCCCACTTGCTGGCTCCCCAGCAGAGGGATGCAGACAATTACTGACCCTTGAGGCCTGAAGGAATCATCATCTCCGAATGCTTCCAGGGTGAAAAAGACTAGTTTGGAGCCTCTGTCTGGGGCTGTAAGAGTTATTTTTGTCCTCGAAGTCTAATAGTGGGTTATTGGTAATTATAGGAAAAATGGAGGGGAATAAAGGAGTCTTGGAAGGTTTTTTTTTTTTTTTTTCTGGTTCCAGTATTATATTTTGAATTTTCTATTCAGTTAGACACAACTCCTGAGACTGTGACCTCTATGATTACATCAGGAAAAAGCATGCATCATCTGTGAGCCTGTGATTTCCACTTTGTTTCTTCCCCTCTAACTGGCATAATTTCTCTGGAAACTGCAGAGAGGAAATGATACCTAAATGCTTGCTTTGTAGGATGCCATTTTGAAGCATCCAGTTCACTTGGGCTAAGGGCTCATGGAGGCTGGTGGGTCTTCTTTCATTGGCGTTTATTTAGAGCTCAGTATGTGTGCTCTGTCAGAAGTTTCAGCGGCTCCCTACTGCCAATAGCCTGACAGCTGCCCTGTATAGCCAGGCTTCCATTTCCTCTGCAATGGGCTTGAACATGATCTCTCAGCCTCTCTGTTTTACTCATTCACTCATTTTTCCATTCATCCCATAAACAATATTCATTAACTCTTCTACATGGTACAACCTGCCCTAGGTTCTGGGGATATACACAAGAATAATAGAGGCCTCTGTTTCCAAATTCCAATAATCTAGAAAGACTAAACCAGACCTATTGCCACTGACTCAGCCCAACTCCTGGTGACCCTCTGTGCAGGGCAGAAGTGTAGAACTGAGATTTATAGGGTTTTCTTGGCTGTAATCTTTATGGAAGCAGACCACCAGGACTTTTTTCGTGGTATGCCAGCTGGATTCAAACTGTCAACCTTTAGGTTAGTAGTTGAATACAATTCATTTGCACCACCCAGAGACCTTATAGTCTAGAAAGGGAAGACACATATGGGGGAAAAAAAAAAAAAACCAAGAAGGATTTATCTTGAGAGAGATTTATTTAGCGTAGAGCAGGGGCGCTGAGAAGGAAGAGCTCCGTTTCACTCAGGGAGGGAGCAGGAAGATAGACCAGAAAGGTTTTGTAGATGAAGATGAAGTTCCTACAAGGCATTATGACGTAAGAGTGGAGAAGCCACAGGTGGAAGCAGTGTCACGAGTAAGGGTACAGAGGAATAAAGATCCCAGTATACTCAGGTGTCTTAGTCTGGTTTGTCCAGAGGATCAAACCAGTGAAATGTATACATAAATATATATAGACAGATTTACTTCAAGAAAATGTCTCACACAATTGTGAGGGCTGGCAACACCCAAATCCATGGGTCAGGTGACAGGCTGGAGACCTCTGTTGACTCATGGGGTTCTGAGGGTTGGTGAATCCAAAATCAGCAGGTCAGGCAGCAGGCTGGAGACTTCTGCAGGTTTATGTCCTAAGAACTGGCTGTCAGGTGACAAGAACAGTGCAGGGTCAAGAGAGAGAACAAGCTTTGTCAGAACATCAGTTTATATTCTGTAGGCAGGCTACACCCCCCCAAGGAAACACCCCTTTTGACTGAATGGCTGATCGCATCAAACCACATCATAGAGGGTGATTACATTATATTATGTTATGGAAGAGCAATGAGTCCAGCATCTGTCAAACCACTGAGAATCACAGCCTAGCCAAGTTGACAAGAAACGTTCATTCACAGCGAGGAACAACACACCAGAGCACCAATCCAAACCAAACCCATTGCTGTCGAGTCGAACCCGACTCATAGCAACCCTATAGGACAGAGTAGAACTGCCCCATAGAGTTTCCAAGGAGAGCCTGGTGGATTCAAACTGCCAACCTTTTGGTTAGCAGCTGTAGCACTTAACAACTACCCCACCAGGGTTTCCCACCAGAGCAAAAGTGGCCAGAAAAGCTTGCACAGGAGAGAAACTCAGAGTGTAGAGAATGACATATAGGCTACAGAGAGTCATTAGTGAGTCTCAAGTTGGGGGTGGGGGAATGACATGATCTGATCATTGCAGCCTCAGAGTGGAAGACTCTTACTTAGCTCATCTTGCAAAGGGTGTGTGTGTGTGTGTGTGTATAAGACTTATATTAGATAACAAATGGTACCTTGAATACTTAAAGGAGCAACACGACTACAAATATTATTTTAAGCATGGAAAAAGTTAATAACTTAGAAGACACCGAACTGATTGATTTAATCAAGAAATGTGTAGTCCAAAGCCTCCTGGCTCCATAGCGCATGGCAGAAGGTCAGCTGTCTTTGCAAGGCCACTGGTTATTTCTGAGAGTCTCATGGGAGTAATTCGTGGGCTTGCAGAGCTGACTCTCACTTCAGGGACTCCATGTGGCTTCTTTCCCCCCTTTTCTTGTCCAGCTCGCACGTCCACCCATGTGCCCATACCCATTGCCCACACCCATTGTGGGAACACTGGGTTCAGAAGACAGTGTCTGGGTGTTCCTGTACTTCAGGTCTCAGAAAGGCTGACTTGTGAGGACTCTGCTCAGAAGAGAAGGCCTGCTCCCTAATTCTGGCCACACAGTCCCCCAAACTGCTCAGCTTCTGCCTCTTGCCTTCCCAGAGGTGATTAGGACCTGCCCTGGGATCAGATCATGGGCAGAAGTTTCCCTCCCCATCTTCCTCGTCCCTGTCTCCTCAAAATGCCTTATGTGTTTCCTAGTTAATCACCAAGGCATCCCATTGGTTGCATACTCTGAGGGCAGTAAACATGTCCTGTTACAGAAGCCAAAGAACCTGGCATCCCTGCAACAGGAGCAGGGGGCAGCAGGAGCTGAGGAGCTAGCCGAGATAAGAAAATACTAGAAATGAGAATGCACCAAACTCAAGGTGTAAAAGCTAGGAAATAACACTTGATCAAAGATGGGAGATAAAAGTTTTATCTTATAATGTGGTAGTAGTGGGAATCAGGTCAAATGCACGAATTTTTTCTTGACTTTGAAAGGCAGAGAGCAATTTAGATGTATGCTTGGTAAACTATTAGAAATAAAATGACAATTTTTACTTACAAATAACCACAGAAGATATAAGTACGTAGATTGTTATCTATAGAGTCAAAGACAGAAAACCAAGGCATTACCAAGAAAGCCCCAAATTGAAAGCTTACACAAAGATGAAGTAAGCAGCATATATGCTATTCCAATAATTATATATGTCTTAAAATTCAGTATTAACATCAATACTTCTTATATTGGGTTAATGACAACCCTTAGACAATCACCTTAGCAAGACAGGAAAAGAAAGAAAAGTTAGACATATAGGACAGGTGTCTTAGTCATCTAGCTCTGCTGTAACAGAAATACACAAGTGGATGGGTTTAACAACGAGAAATTTATTCTCTCACAGCCTAGTAAGCTACAAGTCCAAATTCAGGGTGTCAGCTCCAGGGGAAGGCTTTCTCTCTCTGTCGGCTCTGGAGGAAGGTCCTTGTGATGCATCAGTCTTCCCTTGGTCTGGGAGCATCTCAGTGCAGGAACCTCAGGTCCAAAGGATGCGCTCTGCTCCCAGCACCGCTTTCTTGGTGGTATGAAGTCGTCAACTCTCTGCTTGCTTCCCTTCCTTTTTTATCTTTTGAGAGATAAAAGGTGGTGCAGGCCACAACCCAGGGAAACTCTCTTTACATTGGATCAGGGATGTGACCTGGTAAGGGTGTTACAATCCCACCCTAATCCTCTTTAACATAAAATTACAATCACAAAATGGAGGACCGCCACACAGTACTGGAAATCATGGCCAAACCAAGTTGATACACACACTTAGGGGGACATAATTCAATCCATGACAACAGGCAAATGCAAAGCTTTAGGAAAATACCAAGAAAAGGTAGATCTGGAAATGTAAATATCAGTCTGTGCATAATTTCCCATTGCTGTCAAGTCAATTTTGACTCATAGTGACCCTATAGGACAGAGTACAATTGTCCCATAGGTTTCCAAGGAGCGGCTGGTGGATTTGAACTTCTGACCTTTTGGTCAGCAGCTGAATTCTTAACCACTGCTCCGCTGTGGCATAATTTAAGAAGAAAGCATTGAATAACGGTCAAAAAGTGTTTATCAAATGTGAAAACATTACCTTAAAAGGAACCAGCATGGTTTGAGGACATGAAGACAACTGCCCCAGTAGAACCTTCTTTGGACCTCAGCTTAGCTATGAAGGGAAAGAGAGAAATTGTATATTAACTCTAGGAGATGTTTTGATAAGGGAAGGTTAAAATATATGCTTAATTGTATTTTTTTTTAATTGAAAAATAACGGGTTCCGTGTAAAACACTTGGAAAATAAAGAAAAGTGATGTAGAGAAATCAAAAGTTACTAACAACTCCACAGGCCAGGGGTAGCTGCTCCTTTATAGTGACTTTTCCTCTAGGGGTCCTGCAACACTGGGGAAGGCTTGATCCTGTCTAAGGCCCGAGACAGAGAGAGACAGTAGAGAGAGAGAAGGTGAATATGCAAAAGAGAAACTCACTGGTGAGAAAGGCCACTGTTTCATCCCCTTTTCCCTAAAAACAAAAATGAAAAACCAGCCAGTTGCTGTTGAGTCGATTCCAGCTTGTGGCAACCCCATGTGTGTCAGAGTAGAACTGTGCTCCATGGGGTTTTCAATGGCTGATTACTCAGAAGTAGATGCCAGGCCTTTCTTCTGAGACACCTCTGGATGGACCCTAACCTGTGACTTTTCAGTTAGCAGCACAGTGTCTCTGCACTACCCAGGGATGCCCCTTTTCCCTTACCTACACTATTATGGCTGGAAACCCTGGGCCTTTGCTTCCTGTTTCTTTCTCTTCTCCTAGAGTGCCCAATGTAACTAAGCAAGGTACAGTAACTCTGTAAGGAAAAGAGAAAGGGAGCAGTGATGTGCAGGAGTCTTAATTCACTACAATTACACTGGATTAACAAATCAGAGAAAATGTAGAACCTTCTGAGAAAGGAAACGTAAAGAAAAAGCAAAGATAAAGGGGAATAAAACCAGGAAAAGGGAAAAATCCACAGCCTTATTTGCGACTTTTTATCATAGTCATTAGGAAAGGAGGAGAAGGAAGAGAATGGGAGGAAGAGGAAAGAAAGGAGTTTAGAGATGAGTTTTCTTAGGGATGGAGCCCTGGTGGCACAGTGGTTAAGAGCTCGGCTGCTAACCAAAAGGTCGGCAGTTCAAATCCAGAAGCCACTCATTGGAAACCCTATGCAGCAGTTCTACTTTGTCCCATAGGGTCTCTATGAGTCGAATTTGACTCGATGGCAACAGGTTTTTTGTTGTTGTTGTTGTTATTCCTTAGGGGATCTAGGGAATTACTGAAAAGGGTGGAAGAAGAAGTACACAGAGAAAGGAACTCCAGACGAGAAGCTCACCCGTAAAATGAGAGCCTAGGTGGCGCAAGGGTTAAGCACTCAGCTGAAATTTGGTGGTTCAGATTCACCGACTGCTCCATGGGAGAAAGACCCATAAAGATTACAGCCTAGAAAACCCTATAGGGGCAGTTCTACTCTGTTACATGGAGTTGCCATAAGTCAAAATTGACTTGATGGTACCCAATAACATCGGAGAAATCCGTAGAAGGAAGAAACAATTTGCTAACTAGCTCACTTTAGCCAGGGATTCCCTGGATGGCACAAAGGGTTAACCACATGGCTACTAACTGAACTCATCCAAAGGTTATCTGCTTCCAACAGGTCACAGCCATGAAGACCCTGTGGAACACTGTTCTACTCTGAAACACGTGGGGTTGCCGTGAGTTGGAATAGACACGATGGCAACTGGCTGGGTTTTCAGTTACTTTAGCCAGTGTGAGCACGCAAACCCCTAACACAGTTTAAAAGTAAGATTGCTTGATTTTGATGTTACTGCATTTGGTCAGACCTGGTCAATTCCCAGATCAAAGGTGCTTGACTGAGAGGGGTTGGGGGATCACCAAAAGCCCACTAGAGGGAAGTGAGTATTGAGTGGAAAGATGAAACTCACCCCACACTCACAAAAGCATACGAGTTCTGTGAAGAATAAGGCAAATTTAATTTTCATGTCAACGCAAGCTTTCTCAGGCAAGAGGCAGTTCAACAAACACAGGGAGAAAAGGACCTTTTTAGTTTGTGGAGTTTATGCCAGCAATTGCCTTAACATAGCAAAACAGCAGTGTTTCCTAATGATTCTCCAGGACTGAGAACAGAAAGTACAGAAGTTGGAAATGTAGTAGGTGGAAAATATGGCTTAAATGTGCTTTTGGCTGTATCTTACAGATAATTACTGGGGAGTCTGTTTCTTCCCTAACTATGCCTGTCAGCCTCAATATTAAATTATGATGATGATGGTGATTACTGATAATTATCCCTTTCATTTATTCACTGTTTTCTACTTTCTAAAGTACTTACACCTCACAGTAAGCCTATGTGATGGGAAGAGAGGCCACTGCTCCACCCATTTTTGAGATGAGATGTGAGGCTGAGAGATGCTGTTCCCTTGCCCTGGGTCACACAGCTCATTAGAAGCCTCTGCCATCTATGGTTCTCCAGCTCTCTTTTTCTCTCAGCTGCATATTTGGTTCATTAAAAGACTAAGCAGATCTTTCCTCATTCAAGGATGTATCTTGTTATATTCCATATATCAAAAACTAAATGGTTATACTTGAAGCATACAGTGCTATTAAGCTTAGGGCGTATAGCTCCCTTCCTTCTTCCATCTGCCTGTTGGCCTTCCTCCTTCCCTCCTTCTGTCCCTCCATATTACATCCTTCCCTTCTTTTCCTTCCTTCCTTCCTCCCTCCCTTTCTCCCTCTCTCTCTCTCGGACACACAGAGATACGTGCGTACTCAGTCACTATTTATGATTTTCCAAGCATTTTCAAAATAACAAGACGTCATCTGTTTTGCCAGGTGTGATGGCTAGAATTTTGGCCATACTTGTCTCAGCTTTCTGCTTCTTCATTCATTATGGAGTGAAAATCAAGAGATAGGGCTAGGTACCAGGATTTCCATTAGGACACTGGACATGGAAGAGTGTGTGTGTGTGTGAGGTGCCACCTGCATTACGCCTGACTGACTGCTGATTCTTCTCCATGATCTGGAGCTAATCCCGAGGATCAAGTGAGCATCTGCTCTCTGTGCTGACATCGGATGGGCCCAAGCCAGAAACATAGGGGGTGAGTTGGAGGGGGCGGGCGTGGATTGGGCTCAGGCAAACCAGAGATAGCTTCCTTTAAAATCCTGGAGATTTGAACCTGGTTGCTCTCCTCCCCTCCCTCCTACACCAGGCTCCATCCAGCCCTGTCCTGGGCTCTCAGCCTGGATGCTGTGCAGAGTGGTGGGCAAGAGTCACTGTGCCCGTGTTTGCCCTCTACTCTGCCTCTGTAGGCTCTATGCACTGTGTAACCTTGGGCGGATTGCTTGTGGGCATGAAGCTTCACCTTTCTTATTCAAAAAATGGGGATAATAGCAGTAATATACCCCTCAGAGAGTCACTGTGTAGATTAGATGATATTTCTTGTAGTGAACCTTGGCTCTCAAAGCTGTTGGGATTCATATCGTCCTGTAACTGCTCTTGCTTCTCCTTCCCTGCTCATTATTTCAGCTCAAGCGCCATCTTCAGTCTTCCAGTGCATGCTGATTCTCCTCGCTCCTCTGTCACACATTACCTGGACTTCTTTGGGTGCTCAGCTTGTTAGGGTCACGTATTGTTCTATGTGTCATGGATCTGAGTCTGTGAGCTCCTACTGGGCAGTTGTGCTTTAGATCTGAATTTTCTAGTCATACACACAGACACACACACTCAGGAGGGAAGGGAGGAAGGGTAATTTAATTTTTTAAATTGTTCCCAATGTTGGTTTCCTTATCCACTTTCTCCTCTTCAGACAAAACAGTCTTCAGGAGCTAGATACAATAGCCCAAACTGAGGAGAAATTCATCAGACTCTGTTCTCAAAAGTTCAATGTTTGGACATAAGTAGCCTCAGTATTAAAAAGGTAGGTTTTGTAAAAAGTGATGTAAGCGTCCGGAGTTAAGGAAGGATCCGAGGAGTCCCACCAACTGGGTCCAAGGAAATAACAAGAGCACTGGCCTGGCCTTGAGGCAGTTGGGTCCCAGGTTGGAGTCACAGCTGGACCTGGGATCTTGGGCAAGCAAATCACCTCTGTGGCCTCAGTGCCCATCTGGAAAAAAAAGGCGTCTCCTCTAGCTCTGGCATTCAGTGGCTTGCCGCAGATCCCACCACCCACCACTGCCTCAGTGAGCACCGCAGCAACTGGTATTTAAAATAAAATAATGACCATGAGTCACCTAGAAGAGACAACAAAAGAAGGTTGTTCTCATTTAGTCACTGAAAAGCGTCTACGTTCTGGAATCTGGAGAGCTGAAGGATTCAGGAGAGTGAAATCTTCCAGATAACCGAGCTCTGTCTACCTTCGTAAGCATCCAAACTGAATTTTATTATAAGCTTAAAAAATAATGGAGAATATTTTCTTGAATATTTTAATTGTATTGAATATTTTGTTCTCAGATTCCTTCTCTGCAGTAAACAGTTTGAGGAGAATAACTTGTGCTTCCCTGGATGATTCAAGGCCATCATTATGAACAGTAATGCATTTTTTTTTTTTTTTTCCCTTTTGGTAGCACAGTGATGTCTTGGGGAATCCTGAGATCTGTCCTGGTTTGGATTATCCCAAAACTGATTTCCCCCGAGACAGTCATTGGTTCCTTCAGTATCTGATGGTGTCACTCAGCAGAAACTACAAGGGACATCGTTTTCATATACAAAGCCCTGAGGCCCAGAGGTGGATAAGGATATCCTCAAAGTCTAAGAGCTGATAGTGGCACAGCTGGGGGAGGACCCAGCTCTTTCATCTTGTAAACCACAGTCTTAGAGGACTTCAGATGCTAGATGGCTTAATTTGCCATCCTTTATCTTCCTTTCCAGAGGGTCTCTAAGCCATCCCATTCAAGTTTCAAGGTTGGATCCTCACAGAGTTGATTGATATTGTTGCTGATGAAGACTACACTGTTGTAGAACCCAATTTATACCATATTTCAATATTCTTCAATCTGGAGAGTTTCTCTGAAGAGCTAACAAATTAAGAAGCAATCACCTACTATAGCAATCCAGGATCCTGAAAGATACCTGGCCAGAATCACATTTAAGCAGTTACGTCTTTTGTTTTTTCCCTCTCCCTCCTTTCCTTCCTTCCTTGCATGTTGAAGAGATTGTAATAGCATGAAGCTAATTTCTGGAGTAAATTCAGCTGTGATGTTGCTCTCACATTTCACTTTGTAGGTTCAGAACTCCAGCAACTCTTCATTTCCTCATAGCCCTTTGCTATTTACCCAGTATGTACCATCCTCAATGGGTAGTGGGAAATATTTTTGCCACCATGTGTTCCAAACAACCAGGTTTCAGCCTAAGGAAATGCACATCTAGCTAAGTGGTTGCCTTCATTAGAAAGGATGGATCTGCTTTGCACCATGTATCCATTTATGTTCAAACTCACAGACAAAAAATCCCACGGCACTCCATGGTATACTCAATATTCTTCATCAATGCCATAATTCAAATGCATCAATTCTTCGTCAATCTTCCTTATTCATTATCCAGCTTTTGCATGCATACGAGGTGATGAAAATACCATGGATTTGGTCAGGGGCACCTTAGTCCACAAAGTGACATCTTTGTTTTTTGTCACTTTATTTATTATGTTGTACTTTAGGTGAAAGTTTACAGCACAAATTAGTCTCTCATTCAAAAATTTGTACACAAATTGTTTTGTGACATTGGTTGCAATCCCTGCAATGTGTTAGCACTCTCTTCTTTTCCCTTTCCTCCCAGGGTTCTCTGTGTACATTTGCCTAGTTTTCCCATCCTTTCCTGCCTTCTTGTCTTTACTTTTGGACAGGGGTTGTCCATTTGGTTTCATATACTTGATTGAAATAAGAAGCATGTTCCTCACTTGTGTTATTGTTTCTTTGGCAGGGCTGTCTAATCTTTGGCTGAAAGGTGGACTTTGGGAGTGGCTTCAGTGCCGAGTTAGCCGGGCGTCCAGGAGCCATAGTCTTGGGAGTTCCTCCAGTCTCTATCAGACCAGTAAGTCAGGTCATTTTGTGAATTTGAATTTTGTTCTACATTTTTCTTCTATTTTCTGTATGGGACTCTTTATTATAATCCCTGTCAGAATGGTTGGTGGTTGTAGCCAGGCCACAATCTAGTTCTCCTGGGCTCAGGCTGGTGGAGGTTGTGGTTCATGTGGAGCGTTAGTCCTTTGGACTAATACTTTCCTTGTGTCTTTGGTTTTCTTCATTCTCCTTTGCTCGAAACATAATGGGACAAATCTTAAATGTATCTTAGATGGCTGTTCACAAGCTTTTAAGACCCTAGATGATGCTCACCAAAGTAGGATGCAGAACATTTTCTTTATGAACTATATTATGCCAATTGACCTAGATAGCCTCCAAGGTCATGGTCCCCAGCCCTCAGGCCCAGTAACTCAGTCCCTCACTGTGTTTAGATGTATCTAGGAAGCTTCTATGACTTTGCCTTGGTCAAGTTGTGCTGATTTCCCCTATGTTGTGTGTTGTCTTTCACTTCACAGAAGTTAACGGTTGTCTACTCTCTAGTTAGCGATTTCCCTCCTCCAACCCTCCCCTCCCTCGTAACCATCAAAGATTGTTTTTTTTTGTGTGTGCGAGTAAGCCTTTTCTTGGGTTTTTATAATAGTGGTCTCATACAATATTTGTCCTTTTGTGATTGACTTTATTTCACTCAACATAATTCCCTCCAGATTCATCCATGTTGTAAGATGTTTGCAGATTCATCTTTGTTCTTTATTGTTGCGTAGTATTCCATTGTGTGTTGGTTTTTTATAGATGCCTTTTAATATATTGATGAATTTCCCTTCTATTATTATTTAATTGAGTTTTTATCAGGAATGTGTGTTGGACTTATCAAATGTCTTTTCTGTGTCAATTGAGATGATCATGTGATTCTTTTGTTTTATTTATATAGTGGATTATGTTGATTGATTTCCTAATGTTGACTCATCCTTGCACACCTAGTATGAATGTCACTTGGCTGTGATGTATTATTTTTTTGATATGATGCTGAATTCTATTGACTAGAATTTTGTTGAGAATTTTTGCCTGTGTATTCATGAGCGATATTGGTATGTAATTTTCTTTTTTTGTGGTATCTTTGCCCGGCTCTGGTATTAGGGTTATGCTGGCTTCATAGAATGAATTTAGGAGCATTCCTTCTTTTTCTTTGCTCTGAAATAGTTTGAGTAGTACTAAAACAAACAGACAAACAAACCCACTGCCATCGAGTCGATTCCAACTCATAGCAACCCTATAGAACAGAGTAGAACTGCCTGATAGAGTTTCCAAGGAGTGCCTGGTGGATTCGAACTGCTGACCTCTTGGTTAGCAGCTATCAGGCTTAACCACTATGCCAGCGGGGTTTCCTTAGTAGTGCTAGTGTGAGCTCTTTTCTGAACGTTAGGTCAATCTCTCCAGTGAAACCGTCTGGGCCAGAGTTTTTTTGGAGGGGGTCGGGGTTTTTTTTTTTTTAACCTCCTTAATCTCTTCTCTTGCTATGGGTCTGTTCAGGTTTTCCATCTCAGTTTGTATTAGTTTAGGTAGGCTTTTTTTTTTTTTTTTTTTTTTTACATCTTTAAAGAGGTTTTTTTGCACCAGATTTGTCCAATGTAATAAGTCATTTGATTTGTTGATGCTTCTTTCTTGGGCAATGATTGTGAATCCGAGAAAAATGAAATCTTGACAACATCAATCTTTTCTCCATTTATTGTTATATTGTTTATTTATCCAGCTGTGAGGATTTTTGTTTTCTTTATGTTGAGGTGTAATCCATGTTGAAGGCTGTAGTCTTTGATCTTCATCAGTAAGTCCTTCAAGTCCTCTTTGCTTTCAACATGCAAGTTTGAGTTATCTGCATATTGAAGGTTGTTAATGAGTCTTGTTGCCATCCTCATGCCATGCTCTTCTTCATAGTCCAGCTTCTTAGATTATTTGCTCAGCATACAGATTGAATAATTATGGTGAAATAATACATCCCTGACACACATTTCCTGATTTTGAACCATGCAGTATCCCATTGTTCTGTTTGAATGATTGCCTCTTGGTCTGTGTACAGGTTCTACATGAACACAGTTAAGTGTTCTGGAATTCCTATTCTTCCCAATGTTATCCATAAATTTTTATGATCCACACAGCCCTGGTGGGGCAGTGGTTAAAGCATCAGCTGCTAACCAAATGGTCAGAGGTTTAAACCCACCATGCAGTCCCTGGGCGAAAGATATGGCAGTCTGCTTCCATACAGATTTACAGCTTTGGAAACCTTATGGAGCATTTCTATTCTGTTCTATAGGGTCACTATGAGTTGGAATCGACTCAATGATAACAGGGTGTGATATGTAGGTGCTATTAAAAAGTGTACTGTTGCAACACTATAGCTCCATTTCAAGGTGGCCCTGAAAGATATTGGTGAAGAGAAATCCCCAAAGTCAGAAGAAATTTGGGCAGCGCTTATAAGACTGATGGCCAGAAATACCTCTCTACACTAATTCATAGACTATGAATGGTTTGACTTTGTTGGATGGCCAGGGATTTGAAACAACATGATTGGAAAAATTGTGACAAGGAAGTCTGGGGAACAGGTATGTGGATAGACCTACTAGAATGGGCACGCAGTGTGAAGATATTTGTTTCCTATGTGAATGCTCACCAACAGATGACCTCAGCAGCAGAGTATTTAAATAATCAAGTGGATAGGCTGATCCATTCTCTGGGTACCAGTCATCCTCCTTACTTAATCACTCCTGTCATTGCCTAATACGTTCATCAACAAAGTGGCCATGGTGGCAGAGATGGAGGTTATATATGGGCTTAGCAACATGTATTTCATTCACCAAGGATGACCTGGCTACAGCGAAGGCTGAGTGCCCAGTCTATCAGCAGCAGAGATCAACACTGAGTCCCTGATATGGCACCACTTCCTAGGGGGATCAGCCAGCTACCTGGTGGCAGCTTGATTACATTGGACTGCTTCCATCACGGAAGGGACAACATATTGTTCTTTCTGGAAAAACAATCTCTATACTTGCCCTGACTGCTTCTAATACTTAGGTTTAAAAAAAATAAAAGAGAGAATTCTAAATATCTTAAACAACGATAGTCATAAATTCTATGCATTTTACCCATAGATGAAAGCATAGTTAAAAATTACTTATAGATTTGTATGTACAATTAAAAAAATAAAGATTGGTTATTTTATTTCCTGGTCCATGCCAGTTAGAATCTTCAAATTAGAAAGTTGGAAAATAAATCTCCTAGGGTAGGCTATGTTGCACTAACAAATAGCCTTAAAACCCTGATGACTTAAATCAATAGTTTGTTTCTCTCTGCTATCATCTTAAGTTGGTTGGGGGTTATGCTTTAAGGCCAAGGTTGACAAAGCAGTCACCTTATGGAATCATGATAGCAGAAGGAATAAGAACTCATAGGGGTGTTACACTGGTGATAAAATTGACAGATTCAGGTCACATGGCTCCAACCCCAAGGAAGCCAGAAAGTTCGGTGCTACCAGAGCATGAAGTTTTGGTGATGAGAACTAACGAGTGTGCTAGAGATGAGGGAAGGCTGTAACTGGCAGGGTTGCCCACATCACTGAGGAAAGACAGCTCTTAGTAAGGGAAGAGAGAAAGGAAGAAGAGGAAGAAGAGAAAAGAGAAAGAAATCAAGATGCAAGACTGGGGCCTTTTAGTTTAGGGCTACATGGTCAGCCACATAAGCCTGAGTTAGTCACTATTTTACTGTATAGTATAGCAAATGATGTTAAACTCCTCTTGCAGTCATCAAGAAAAGGCAAAATTGTATTCTGAGGATTCTGTTTAAAAGACTTGGAAGTATATATTACATTTTAGAATTACTCCCATGCCAAATATTTAGCATATTGGTATTAAATATTTAATGCTACACTATAGTGAGGTCCTTATTTGACAAAGACACCTGATAGCTGAGATACAATGGAATTGTCTCTGGTTTTGTTATTATCATAGTCATTATACCTACACTCGGCTTTATTTCTAAGTAAATTATGTCAAAAGAAGCAATGGAGAAACTATAGCCTTGCTGGAGAACATCCACTCATTTAAGTTCGTCATTTGGTTCTTTTCAGCTGCATCAGAAGAGGATGTGTTGGGATGACATGCAGCCCTGGATGAGATTGTTTTGAACAATATGAGAAATCAGTGGCATTCAGGCCAAATTAAATCTAATTTACTTTACAAATTGCCAAACTATCAGTCCTATTAAATCTGTTTATTAAAAGGCAGGAGAGTTGGCCTGGGTCACAAGCTGTGGCTGGGATAATAAGACAAAGATGAAGCCCACTAATGTAGATAAATCATGTTTGATTTTCAGGCCAGAGGTAGCCAATGGGAGGGCTTTCACCCCACCTCTCCTGTCATCTGGAGGTGTCCGAGAGCCAGTTGGAGTGTCCCCAGAGTCAGACCACACCGATTGATTTCTGTGGCACTAGGAGGCCCATATCATTGCCCCCAAGGTGGGGTCATTAATAAAACGAACTCAATCTCTAGTCATCCATTCTACAAAATACGGTTTGAGCAGGTCTGTATGATTTAAGGGTTACTAGGATAAGGATAAGGAGTGTAGCATTACAGATAATGGTAGTGGAGCGGCAGGGGTGGTAGGTTGGGACCGGATACTCTCAAATCCTGAAGTGTTAAATAGAGCAGGTTGTTGTTAGGTGCGGTTGAATCAGCTCTGACTCCTAGTGACACTATATACAACAGAACAAAACAGTGGTTGGTCCTGCACCATCCTCACAATCTTTGCTATGTTTGAGCCTATTGTTTCAGCCACTGTAAATCCATCTCATCGAGGGTCTTCCTCTTTTTTGCTGAACCCTCGACTTTACCAAGCATGATACTCTTCTCTAGGGACTGTTCCCTTCTGATAACATGTCCAAAGTAAGTGAGTGAAGTCTTGCCATCCTCTCTTCTAAGGAGCATTCTGGCTGTACTTCTGACAGTCCATAATATATTCAATATTCTTCACCTTCATCATGATTTAAAGGCATCAGTTTCTTGGTCTTCCTTATTCATTATCCAGTTTTCAAGTGCATATATGGCAATTGAAAATACCGTGGCTTGGGCCAGGCACACCTTAGTCCTCAAAGTGACATCTTTCTTTTTTTTTTTTTTTTTTTTTAACACTTTAAATAGGCCTTTTGCAGTGGATTTGTCCAGTGAAATACGTTGTTTGATTTCTTGACTGCTGCTTCCATGGGCATTGATTGTGGATGCAAGTAAAATGAAATCCTTAACAACTTCATTATTTCCCCTGTTTATCATGATGTTGCTTATTGGTCCAGTTGTGAAGATTTTCATTTTCTTCAGGTGATAGAACACCTTTATTCCCAAATTTCTTGGAAGTGATCCACAAAGCCTTGTAAGATTTTGGGTTAGATTTCACATCTTAGCAATTATGGGCATACACATACAAGAGGGAAAAAGGGCATTAATGATTAAGGTCTTATGCTTTAAGACCTTAAAGAATATTCTTTAAATAAGACTTTATTTGTTGTATTCACCTGCTTGGAATGTCCTATCTCAGAGTCCGATTTTACTAAAATTGTACCCATCCTTGGAGGTCTACCTCAAATTCACTCTTTAGAACCTTCCTTTGACATTCTAGCCCATAGCTTTTCTTCTTTTGAACTTCTATCTCATTGAGCATTATTAGCACATGGCTTCACAATTATCATATCCTTCACACATTGAACTTTGGATGAGTCTTTTTATGAAGTATTTCTCTGAAAAATTAAAATAAATATGTGGATAGGTCCAGTTACTTGTCCAAGATGGCATGATTAGTAACAAGTTATTGCTTCTAAGCTCTCCCTCAATGTTTTATTCCAGGAGGTAGCCTCCTCTTGAGGGTAGAGAAACTTCACTGAGCATGTGAGTTCGAGTGGGCTAAGGTCCGGCTATGAATACAATGTGGATTATATTCCTCTTTGTTGTTGTTATTAGCTGCTGTGTTGGAGTCAGCTTCAACTCATGGAGACCTCATGTACAACAGAAGGAAGCAATGCCTGTTCCTGCATCATCCTCACAATTTCTGGCATGTTTGCGTCCATCCTTACAAATTTTTGGAAGTAGGTAGCCAGGCCTTTCTTTTTAATCTATCTGAAACTGAAAGCTCCTCTAAAGTCTATTCACATGGGGGACCCTGCTGGTATTTGAAATACCAGTGGCATAGCTTCCAGCATCAGGGCAACATGCAAGCCATCACAGATGATGGGTGGTGGATATTCCTCTCAGTGGGGTTAAAAAAGCAAGGACCTCTGGTAGGTCTTAGTTAATGACCCTCAAGCCAGCGCAGGCAGACAGAGTGTATTGAGGCTGATCTTCCTGGTCCAGCAGTTCAGAAGAGTATTCCCCTTCATTGAAATTTGGCCTTTAAGCGCCCTCCATAGAACAATTTTTGTGCCTTACACTTTCTTCCAGGTACCCTTCAGTTCAGACAGCCTCTATTATGGACACTATTTTTAAACACAGAGTAGAGAGAATGAATGAGAATGGAGTGTAACCTTTGAACATAAAACAAGCCCCAGATCTTAATTTCATGGGATAAACTTGTGAGATTTGGTCACCATTCCATATAATCCAGTTCTGGGTCTAGGAAACCTCTGGAAGAAAGTTGAGGTGAAGGAAGGGAGGGATGAAAATCGCTCATAGTGATCCGAAGACTTTATTAGTCTGTAATTAGGAATGATGGGGGGAAGCCAAGTGAGGGAAAATTTAAGCTGAATTGCAAGAAAAAAGGAGTCCCTAACAAAGAAGAGTATCCAAGTGTGGAGGAGGATAACAGAGACAGAGCAGCGGCAGTCACTCATAATTTCTTTATTGGTAATTTGGTCTCTATATTTTGGATGAAATACATATCTGGGAATCATGCCAGGCCATGCAAGGGATGCCCTTTAACCGGCATTCAGGGCGAGAGCATTAATGGCTCTGGGAAAGGAAAATGAGATAATCTCAAGAACCAGCTGAGAATTAGAAGTCCAAAGAACAAGGTGTTCTCCTAGGTTCAGGTCCTGGCACTGCACATTATCTGAGCTACTCAGTTGGGAGCACACACGGTAGGAGCAGAAACCCATGATCTCTCAACTTGCCCCCAATATCTCTGGGAGGTGTCTCTTACTGCCTCCAACCTTAAAGCAATCAGAATTCTCAGAATATCAGTAGTCTAGGAAATGAGAATTTGAAAGGCTACTCTATTCCATGTAATACATGTACTTTAGTAAAAAGAATAGGAGTGAGTTTTTTTTTTTTTTAATGAATTAAAACATACATGAACTACTGCATATCACCCTACTGGTAAGACTTACTTATGAAAATAAACCTTTGTTGCTTCCTATCTGGAAAACTCTATGAGTGTTCCAGCAGCTCAGTCTTCTTCCAGTCTCTCATCTAGGTGGACCTCTGTGTACTATTTTCTTGTCATCTGTCTGTTCACAGTCTTTCCAAGGACTTCTACAATTTGATCCCAACTCAGCTTTGCAGCTGTATTTGCACTACTGAGATCCTGTATTTTAGTTTCCCAATGCATCCCATGCCTACCTAACATATGTGTAAGCATCACACATGTACACACATACATGCCCACATGGTCACATGTGCACACATACTTACACATGTGTACATGCACATGCATGCACACAAACATTAAAATGAACTCTCTTTTCACTTAACATTTTGGGAGTCTACTGTTTTTGGAAACTTCATTTGAGGAAATGCTTCTCCTTTTGTTTTAAAACACAATCTAGTGGTTGTTCTAACTCTTTTTCCTACCTCTGCTAAAATGTCACGTGCGCTTTGTCACCATTCTTCTTTCACCTGGAATCCATCTTTACATTCTACCTGCACTTTAAGGATCAAGTCCAGTGCCACAACTACAAAATGTCCTCCCCAATCTCCTCGGCAGGAAGGGATCCCACTGTTCTCTGAAATTTTCAAGCCCTTTGAATAATCCACAATGCTCAACACACCTACCTTCTACTGCAGACCTTTGCATTCATGCTTTATCTCCTTTACTAGAAGGTACTTTCTCTAAGTTTAGAATCATATTTTACACAGCTTTGCACTCTCCACAGTGCTTAGCAAAGTTGTTTTTACCTAGTTATTGTTGTTGTTAGGTGCCATCGAGTTGATTCTGACTCATAGCAATCCTATGTACCACAGAACCAAACACTGCCCAGTCCTGCACTATGCTCACAATCATTGTTATGCTTGAGCCTATTGTTGCAAACGTTGTGTCAATCCATCACGTTGAGGGTCTTCCTCTTTTTCGCTGACCCTCTAATTACCAAGCATGATGTCCTTCTCCAGGAACTGATCCCTCCTGACAACAGGTCCAAAGAATGTGGGACACAGACTTGCCGTCCTTGCTTCCAAGGAGCATTCTGGTTGTACTTCCTCCAAGACACATTTGTTCATCCTTTTGGCAGTCCATGGTATATTCGATATTTTTTGCCAACACCACAATTCAAAGGCATCAATTCTTCTTTGTTTTTCCTTATTTATTGTACAGCTTTCAGATGCATATGAATCGATTGAAAATACTATGGCTTGGGTCAGGTGCACCTTAGTCTTCAAAGTGACATCTTTGCTTTTCAACCCTTTAAAGAGGTCTTTTGCAGCAGATTTGCCCAATGCAATGACTATTCCTTGATTTCTTGGCTGCTGCTTCCGTGTTGATCGTGGAGCCAAATAAAATGAAATCCTTGACAAATTCTATCTTTTCCCAATTTATCATGATGTTGCTTACTGGTCCAGGTGTGAAGATTTTTGTTTTCTTTATGTTGAGGTGTAATCCATACTGAAGGCTAAGGTCTTAAAAAAAAAAAAAAAAGGTCTTAGATGTTCAAAAAATGCTCTTTTTAGGAAATGAATGAATAACCAAAAGATGGATTTTTCATATCATACCTCTGCTTAGGACTTCTACTTTATCTTTCTTCCAAGGTCTCATTAAGCCCTGTGAGCCCCTTATGACTATGTGTAAGGCCAGTGTATTAGGTCGGTCATCAACACTCTTTTCTGTTCCTACTCAGTTCCTTCCTTCTGCTGTACCATTACTGGAGCTGACTCATCAACATAGACTCGTTGCCTCTCTAGATGGAACTTCAGGACTGGCCAAGACCTTCCTTTTCCAGGAAATCTCTTCTTGGCCATCCTAGTTCCAATTAAAATTTAGATTCTCTGAGTTTCTACTATAATTGTGGTTAAACTGCACGCCACAGCATTTAACTATTTTCTGGTTCTAACAATGCTGTTTAAGTTTCTCCAACCAGACCATAAATTCATTGAAGGACATGTAGAATAGTGGTAAAAAGCCTGAGCTCTGGAGCTAGCTGGTTGGTTGGAATGTAACTCTAATACTTTTTGGCTGTGGGATCCTGGGCAAGTACTTAATCCCTCTATACCTCAGTTACCTCATCCATAATATGGGGATATGATAGTTTATATGATTTTGTTGTTGTTAGGTACCATTGAGTTGATTCTAACTCATGAAGACCCCATGTGACAGAGTAGAACTGCACTATAGGGTTTTCTTAGTTGTAATTTTTATAAAAAATTGCCAGGTCTTTCACCTACAGAGCTGCTGGGTGGGTTTAAACCACAAACCTTTCAGTTAGAAGTCAAACACTTAACCATTTTCACCACCAGAGATCCTTACTTTATATGGTTTAATGGGAATTAGATGATTTAATACACGTAAAGCACATAGAACAAAAAATGTTGTTGTTAGGTGCTGCCGAGGTGATACCAACTCATATGTGGAACAGAACAAAACGCTGCCTGGTTGTGTGCCATCCTCACAATCATTGCTGTGTTTAAGGCTATTGTTGCAGCCATTGTGTCAATCCATCTCACTGAGGGTTTTTCTCTTTTTTGCTGGCCCTCTACCAAGCTTGATGCCCTTCTCCAGGGACTGATCCCTCTTGATAACATGTCCAAAGTATGTGAGACTAGTCTAGCCATCCTTGCTCTAATGAGCATTCTGGCTGTACTTCTTCCAAGACGGATTTGTTCTTCTGTCAGTCCATGCTATGGTCCATATTCTTCACCAACACCATAGTCCAAAGGCATCAATTCTTCTTCGGTCTTCCTTATTCATTATTCAGCTTTCATATGCATATGAGGCAATTGAAATACCATGACTTGGGTCAGGCACACCTTAGTCCTTAAAGTGACATCTTTGCTTTTTAACATTTAAAGAGATCTTTTGCAGCAGGTTTGCCCAATGCAGTGCATCGCTTGATCTCTTGACTGCCACTTCCATGAGTTAGATTGTGGATCCAAATAAAATGAAATCCTTGACAACTTCAATCTTTTCTCCATTTATCATGATGGTGCTTATTGGTCCAGTTGTGAGGATTTTTGTTTTCTTTATGTTCAGGTATAATCCATACTGAAGGCTGTGGTCTTTGATCTTCACCAGAAAGTGCTTCAAATCCTCTTCACTTTCAGCAAGCAAAGCTGTGTCGTCTGCATAACACAGGTTGGTAATGAGTCTTCCTTCAATCCTGATGCCTCATTCTTCTTCATATAGTCCAGCTTCTTAGGTTATTTGCTCAGCATACTGATTGAATAAAAAAATATGGTAAAAGGAAACAACCCATACACACACCGTTCCTGACTTTAAACCACATAGTATCCACTGTTCGAACAACTGCCTTTTGGTCTAAGTATAGGTTTCTCATGAGCACAATTAGATGTTCTGGAATTCTCATTCTTCACAATGTTACCCATGATTTGTTATGATCCACACAGTTGAATGCCTTTGCTTAGTCAATAAAACACAGGTAAACCTCTTTCTGGTATTCTCTGCTTTCAGCCAGGATCCATCTGACATCAGCCATGATATCCCTTGTTCCACGTTCTCTTCTGAATCTGAATTGAACTTCTGGCAGTTCTCTACTGATGCACTGCTATAACTGCTTTTGAGGATCTTCAGCAAAATTTTACTTGTGTGTGGTATTGATATTTTTTGCACTCTGTTGGAACTCCTTTTTTTGAATGGGCACAAATATGGATCTCTTCCATTTGGTTGGCCATATGGCTGTCTTCCAAATTACTTTGCATAGACAAGTGAGCACTTCCAGCGCTGCATTTGTTTGTTGAAACATCTCAATTGGTATACCGTCAGTTTCTGAAGGCTTGCTTTTCACCAATGCCTTCAGTGTAACTTAGACCTCTTCCTTCAGTACCATTGGTTCCTGATCATATGCTACCTCCTGAGATGGTTGAATACGGACCAATTCTTTTAGTACAGTGACTCTGTGTATTCTTTCCAACTTCTTCTGATGCTCCCTGTGTCGTTTAATATTTCCCCCATAGAATCCTTCAACACTGCAACTTGAGGCTTGCATTTTTTTCTTCAGTTCTTTCAGCTTGAGAAATAACAAGCATGTTCTTTCCTTGTGGTTTTCTATCTTCAGGTCTCTGCATATTTCATTATATTGCTTTACTTCGCATCCTGAGCTCTCCTTTGAAATCATCTGTTCAGCTTTTTTACTTCATCATTTCTTCCTTTCTCTTTAGCTACTCTGTGTTCAAGAGCAACTTTCAGAGTCTCTTCTGACATCCATTTTGATCTTTTTTTTTCTTTCCTGTCTTTTTAATGGCCTCTTGCTTTCTTCATGTCATTCCACAACTTGTCTGGTCTTCGGTGATTACTGTTCAATGCACCAAATCATAGAATAGCACTGTTTATGTGTAGACTATTATTATTATCAGAGGATAGATTGAGTTTTTGACTTATCCTTTATCTTCTCTTCCAAGTACCTACCTGAGTGCCAGGCATCTGGCACATAATTAGTATGTTCCATACAAATTATTCATTCAGCAAATATATACTGAGTACCTACTAATTGCCAAGCTAGTTTTAAGTTCTAGGCATACAGAAGAGAAAAAACAGGCAACGCCCTCCTCTCAAGGAGGGTATTTTTTATTTGTAGGAAATAAAAAGTACACAAATATAATAACATATAATATGTAGTAATTACAAGTAATTGTATTTGTATGTATAATGTATTTTATATTGTTTTGTTAGATGCTGTTGAGTTGGCTCTGACTCATGGCAATTCTATGTACAACACAATGAACCATTGCCTGCTTCTTCACCATCTTCAGGATCATTGGCATGTTTGAGTCCATTGTTGTGGCCATTGTGTAGTGCCTTCCAAACTGGGGAGGTGGGGGTTCATCTTCCACTAGTATATTAGACAATATTCTGTTGTGATACATAGGGTTTTCATAATCATGCAGGTCCTTGGATACATCATCAAGTATCCTTGATCCAGAGAACCGTGAAATAAAAATTTTACACGTGCCTTTGGAACATATGTGATAGGGTGGGAGCAGAAATAGACACATAAGTAATAACAAATTAAAGATGAGTAAGAGTAAAGTTGAGTAGACCAGACAGGAAGAAACCTAGGAAATGAGCAAAAGGAAAGATTTGAATGCCTTGGAATGTCCAGGACATCCTGAGCTAAACCTTGAGGAATGTGACTGAAGAGGGGAGAACTATATGAAGTAATTCTGATCCCATACATGCTGTGGGCACAGGACTGAGAAGCAGAGGCACCTGCCCTCATCGGGGATGAGCACATCTAGTTATGGATGTATGTTAGTGGTAAAATGAAACTTATCTTCCCAAGAACATTGAAGGTAGTTTCCATTAAGCTCATTGGCCATGTTTGCCCAGCCCACATTCTTTGAGTAGAATATAAGGCATATACTCTGTACATACATATGCAGGTATATAAATACAGAGCATAGTAGCGATCATGGAAAGCATTAGGCATATGATTGCCATGCCTGCAAGTATGCTGGGATGCAAGGCAAAAAATGCACAATTTTTAAAGCTGGGGAGAGGGTAAAGGTGAACTTTGTATGTACAAAAAGTATAGCTTAATCACTGAGTAGAAAAAGAGGCCTCTGAGGATGCTACCAGCCTCCAGAGGAGGCTGTATTCCTTTAGTGGGTTATCAAACATGCTTGTGATCGTTAAGCTTAGTAGTATGCCGATGTGATCACTTCCACAATGAGATTTGATATAATGTGATCACCTCCATGTTGGCATCTGCTGTGAGTAGCCAATCAGTTGAAAGGGAGGTTCCTTGGCAGTGTGGCCTGCATCGAATATATACGGACTTTTTGGCAAGGTTCCCAGGGTTTTGCACCCTCTGGATCCTGTAGCTGGCTCCTGTTCAGCTGACCTCCAGTTCTTAGGAATTGAGCTAGCAGTTTATCTGCTGTCTTGCCTGCCAGTCTTGGGATTTGTTGATCTTCACAACCTGTGAGCAAGAGCCCTGCTGCCTGACCTGCTGATCTTGGGTTCACTAGCCCCTGTGGCTAATGTAGTGTGAGTCAGAAGAAGCTTCTATCCTGACCCATGGATTTGGAACGTCCCTAACTCTACAATGGAGTGAGCCATTTCCTTGGTATAAATCTCTACATATATTTATATGCTTTACTGGTTTTGTTTCTCTAGAGAACCCAGCCTAAGAAAGTTCTGGAGAACCATTCAGAGTGAGGAAATTTGCTTATGCATCAAAGCTGTCCATTAACTTCATTCCTGCCAACTCCATGATGTTAAACAGCAATTATAAACTCATGCACTTGTTTTCTGCCCCAGAAAACAAGTTCCTTGAAACCACCCATATTTCAGTCTTAAACGGACATGATATTAAAGCCAAAAATTACAAATTCACCAGATTGTGAAGTTGGAGAACTTTTGGGGGAAAGTTACATGAAGGACACATTTTTACTGCTGTAACTGACAATTATCTTCAGAGAGGTTTTGAAAACTGCCTTGTAAATGTAACATCCTAATCACATCCTGATTGTTTAATGGGGAGATATGAACATTCAGTTGACAGAGCTGTCATTTCCAGGAGGGTATTTTTATCTGAAATATACACTAACGACACTTCTAGGAGAAAAGGCCTATGTGAACTCACAGCACGCTGGACTCTGGGTGTCTGATCCTATCCCACTGAGCCTCTCACCAGCCCGGCACTCACCTGGATCATGGCCACGGCTGCTGCTCTCCCACCTGGAACCTCTTTCCCTCTGTTAGCTATGCAAGTCCTTCTCGCTCCTCAAAGTCCAGGTTAATTTGCCCCTCTTCCAGGAAAACATTCCTTGTTTCTCTAGACCATTCTCATCTCTTCTTTCTCTAATTTCCATACCATTTAGAGCTTAAGTCTCACAATTAAGCTCTGAATTATAGACCATTTTATTGGTATCAATAATATAATTTTAACATGACATGTGTTCTGCACTATTGCCTCAAGTACACAAGGCTCATATCCAAGCTAGGAGAGCATAATGAAAAGAGCCTGTTAAGAATGACTTTGGTCTAACTTAGACTGTCAAAACATTTCTGATACTGCACTGAATCTGTAGGGATGATATTTGGGCTAGGGTTCCCTTAGATGGCATTGCTGTCACAAGAACGACTCACATCCATACATTGGTTTGTGTGCGTGTGTCTGTGTGCTTTAGACCATTTGAGTTAACCACTCATTTCTCTAGGGAGGTGTTTTGGATTAAATTCGATTCTAAAATGTATGTTGAATATATACTAAGGGTCAGTTATAGTGCTAAGTTTGTGTGTTTGAGGGAAGGTGTGATCAGGGAGGAAACTCTGGTGGTGTAGTGGTTAAGTGCTACGGCTGCTAACCAGGAGGTCGGCAGTTTGAATCTGCCAGGCGCTCCTTGGAAACTCTATCGGGCAGTTCTACGCTGTCCTATAGAGTCACTATGAGTCGGAATCGACTCGACGGCAGCGGGTTTGGTTTTGGTTTTTGGTGGCCAGGGAATGGAGGAAGAAATTACAAAGAATGAATTACAAAATCTCATTTGAGGTTATGACTTATTTGTGTATACTCCTCGTGAATGCCTGTGAGTGCCTGGTACATAGTGGGAACAGGTGCTGTGAGAATAAAGACCAAAAGAATAGTACTTGGGTCAAACTTCACAAATTCCTTTCTGTTTAGATGCCGTTCATGCAAAATCAGTAAGTCCAGAGTGATGTTGGCAGTCAAAGGATGAACAAGGTGATTCACTGGACTGTGCTAAAAGAATGCCAGAAATTGTACTAATGAAAGGATTAGCTTACTAGCGTTTGACACAGGAACCCTATCTCTTGGTCCATAAGTTAGATAGTCACATAACACATACAGGGGTTGAAATGTCCTGGGGGAGGGTGAGGATTCCATAGTGTAGAAGGTTTGATGGGATACCATCATTATTTATTCGTTTTTAGTTTATATATACCCAGGTAAGTGGATTTATGGATTGTATTATTTCCTTTAAACTAACCTTAATAGAATGGGCAAGTGACCTATAATATTCTTCTGAGGAAACTGTGGACTAACAAGAATGCTAACTTTACAAGGCCAGGAGAATTGCCTTGTTAAGTTACTGTCTAGATGATACTTCTCTTCCTAGCTACTCTTTAGCCCCCTTGACAGGTAAAAATAAGGGTGAACAAATCAGATCTAAAGAGTGGTCAGCCAATGAGTGGGAAAGTAAACTCCATTTTGAAATGAGTGTTCAGAAAGAAAGTTTCCATCCTTGTATGATATTGCTGCCAAAAATGGTAGTTAAAGCTCTCATATAAGTACATGGAAAATACTAGGGAAATTTTTCTAACCCGTTTGACATTAGATAAGCTAGAAATTGACTAACAAAATTTCAACAAATACTTTTGATTAATGGGTTCACAGCACTGAAAAGTAAGTTAATGATTCCCCAACAGAGTTGATTTTACCTTTGTCCACGGATGTTGCAATTTCATGAGGTAGTTTTTACAGTGATAGCAGCCACTGAAACCAAGGATCAAAAATAAGCTGAAATTCGTACTGGACCGTACAACTGTTTTATTACAACATATTAAACCCAGGCTTTTTAAAATGTGAAGCATGTTCAGTCTCATTGCTTTCACTGAAAATATTATTATGAATCATGATTTCAATTCCAGTAAAAAGGCTAACATTAAATTACCATTGCATAACAAGTTTAAAAATGTAAATGTTGGTTATTTTCTTTATTTTTTAAAATTTACGTTTTAATGTATGTTTTATAATGTTTAGGAGTCCCAAGATGGTGCAAACAGCTACCCGCTCAGCTACTAACTGAAAAGTTAGCATCTTGAATCCACCCAGAGATTCTTCAGAAGAAAGTCCTGACGATCTCTTTCTGAAAAATCAGCCGTTGAAAACCCTGGGAAGCACAGCTCTACTCTGACACACATGGGATCCCCATGAGTTGGAAATGGCTCTTCGGAAGCTGGTTTGGGTTTTCTTTTCTTGTTGTTGTTGATGACAATGCATTCAGGTTATTAATTTACTCTCTCTCTCTCTCTGTCTATATATAGAGATTTTCTTTTTGAGGATAGCAAGCTCATATTTTTTCCTGATTTGAGTGTACAACCAAAACTGTTGGAGGCCACTGGGTTTGTGATTCAAATTTTTTTGCACTGTTTTGTTTCATTTTGTGTTTTTTGCGGGGGGAGTGGGGTAGACTTTATTTTTTAGAGTAGTTTTAGGTTTATAGAAAAAATGTGCAGAAAGTATAGGAGTTCTCACACACCACCTGTCTTCCCTGAACACTGTTTTTCTTATGAAAATCTTGTATTCCGTGTGGTACATTTCTTACATTGATGAACCAACATTGATTATGATTAACAAAAATTCATAGTTAACTTTAGGGGTTTACTCCAGTCCTATGGGTTTTGACAAATGCATAATGTCATGGGTCTGAAATTCAAGTTTTATGAAGGATTACATAAAACTGCCTTTGAAGTATTTTACAAGAGTGTGACAGTAGTGACAGAGAATGCCGCTTGAAAGGCAAAGTACAAGGCTACTGGCTCAAGTGATCAATTAGGTCAATTAAGTGTCAGCAAGTGTAAACAATAGATTTAATTAAAATGGGGATGATTTCCTTTTTCTAAAAGAATGCAATCCCAACTCTTCTGTTTCTGAGGCTCTGCTATACAACCACCACCAGCCTTTTCAGTCTCACTACTCATTGACTATTCCTCTGAACTCCAGCTTGACTAGTTTGTCTCTTTGCCTCCCAAATATAGCCTAAAAACCCACTGCCCTCAAGTTGTTTCTGACTCACAGCGGCCCTATAGGACAGAGCTGAACTGCCCCATAGGGTTTCTAAGGAGCGCCTGGTGGATTTGTACCGGACCTTTTGGTTAGCAGTTGAACTCTTAACCATGACGCCACCAGGTTTTCCAAATTTAGCTCACATTCACTCAACTCAGATGATGCTTTCCTATTCCCCATCTGAAATGCCCTACCGTGTCATACTGACCTTCTTGTTGCATCCAGATCCTACTCACCCTTCATGGCTAAGGTCAGCTCTCTTCTTCTCCCACAATTTTCTCAGACCACTTTAGCCCACAATTTTCTCCTTCTTTTCTAAACTAATAGCAGTTTCTATCTCTGCCACTCATTTGACAATCAACTATATAATGCATTGTGACAGCCCTGATATTACATTGTGTCATATCATTATGTTCCTCTTCTGTTTTTAGGTTTTTTTTTTCTCTTTCTCCTCACATTTTGCTTTATAACTGTAACTTCACTCAAATGTTGTTCAGTGCTGGGGTGGCATTTTCCCCCTTCTGTTATATTCTGAGTCTCTGATCAATATGTAAGTTTGTAATTAGACTCAGAGAAGGTGCTTGATAAGTACTAGTTGTTTGACTAATTGTTCTGTGGGCAGTTCTGTTTGATATTGGGTTTCCTCACCTGAAATTAGAATAACAAGATACATACATACAGCTGATATGAGGATTAAACATGCAATGTATGCAAAGTGCAGAGTAGCATGCCTGTCACTAAGTGAGCCCCTGTAAATTTCATATTCTCCAGGATTAACTCACTAATGGAGACTTTATATCACAAAGCTACCTGATTGTTTTGAAGTATATGTTGAACAGGAATGAATGATTTGAGGTATGCTCCATTCATTTATTCACTTATATATCAGGCACTAGAGGTGAGGTTTTTAATTTACATTTTAGTGTGCCTTCCTCTCTTCTTATTACATCAGTTAATAGCCTCTGAAGCTTTCATCTAATAATCAAGAGAAGGAATTATAATTTCCTTGACTCATTGATAATTGACGCTAATAGAATGATAGTTTCAGAGACAATTCAGTATACTGACCAGCACGAGAGAAAAAAAAAAGAACAGACACACACATAAACCTACAGTGCCCTTAATCAGACCTGAAACATCCTGCTGACAGATATTTAACTCATTAATTCTGTTTGGCTGTTGGTCTGACACCATCACTATAATACAGTATGAAGTGCTAATTATCACAAAATCCAATGCTACAACTTACTGGGAGAGAAAAAGCTTTTTCTATTCCTTCTTGGAAGCTGCCTGCTCCCTCTCTTAAATTTGATCAGCATTTAATGTGATGGAAGAGGAAGCCACAGCCCCGCATTTGCCTTGAGCCCTAACTAATGCAAAGGACAGTTCACTCTCAATCCATGTTATTTTTCAGATAATTCAGCACGTCCCTGGGTCCCTAAGTGTTTCTGTTGGTAATCTAAGACGACAAAACAAATCTGGGATTTAGTATCCCTTCAAACGGGGAGGCCTGCTGACTAGGTTGATGGGCAGGCAAGGCCAGGTCCTTCTTCCTTCCATGAGCTCTGAATCCATTTGTGTGCACAGGCACCGAGGAGCTGGTTGCCCATTTTATCCCATTTCCTAAATTAAATGGGCCGGTCAGTTTCAATATTCCCTCCAGGCCCAGATTTCTTGAAAACAAAGCCATCACTGTCTGAGACTTCCTTGGGAGAGTGTGTGTACATCCTAAAGTCTAGGAACTGCTGACTGCCATCTAATCCAGGTTGTTGTTCCTAAGGAATACTGGACAGCCCTGGCCAGGAACCCCACTGCCTCTCCAAGGGACCACCCTAGCTGCCTATGCTCCTGCTAATGTCACTAAGTTCTACTATTGACAGAGTCAGGGTCTCTCTGGTGACTTCTGAAAGGTATTTTCTTAACTGTGTAGTCAGTTAAAGGTCCCTGGGCTTGAGTGGCACAAACTGTTTGTGATTGGCTGATGGGGTTGGCGGTTGAAGCCCCCCCAGTGTCTCTGCAGAAGAAAGGCCTGGCAAACTGCTTCTGTAAAGATTACAGCCAAGAAAGCCCTATGGAGCAGTTCTACTTCGTAACTCATGGCGTTGCCATGAGTTGGAATCCACTTGTCAGCAATGGGTTTGGTTTTTTGGTGGCTTGTTAACAATTGAGCAGCCATCTTTGAACCTGGAGGCTTTGTTAAACTCAGATGCTCTTTGCCATGTGTGTCCTAAAACCCTGACTTTCCTTCTGTTTCTCTTTACCTACTTCACCCATCTCACCTTTGTGGCCTAATGGTGGTGGGTGGAGACTGGGAGGTGTAGAGTTGGTGTGTGAGAAGGAGATGCTGGGGTGGAGATGAGGGTGAGGGCATGAACAGAGCAGCCTTGCTGCTCCAGCTCTCACACCACGTGCTCCTGGGAAAAGCCTCTGTTCTAGGCCACCCATCTCACCCCTTTCAGCGATCCTGTTTCCTTAATTGCATATACCTGGAGCTCACAGAAGGAAGCTGTGGGAGAAGAAGACGAGGAAACCGTTCAGGGCACAAACCTCTTTAAAAAGTTCATTTTAACTATTTGCAATGAATGAAATATTGAACATCTGGTATTTTATTTTTTAAAAAGGATATTACAACAGTGCAGAACTGTCTGGTTATATTGCAGAGTCTATCTTCTCGTGTTAGCAACAAGTAACGCTGAAGGAGGCCTAATTATCATATTCACAGTGGTACAGGTAGTAAAACAGTTACGCTTTGCATTGCTCAGGATGTTCGGGGCTGAAATAGATAAACTATGTGGGAGACTAGTAATAGGTAATTATTCTCTACTTACATATTCAGCCTCATAATTCTAAATTAAGGTAAGTGGAAAAAGCTTATAAAATATTCAAAGCTCCTTTATCTTTCCTCCTCCCTCTTATTAGAAACTGTGCATGAATTTGCATAGAATAAACGGAGCTCATAAATCAAAGAAGAAACTGCAAGAATGCTCTTTGTAAGTTATAATTTAAGGTTAACTGTAGCACATTTTGCTTACTGTATTATTAATGACTTTCGTTCACTCATGACAAGATTACATATTAAAAATTGTTGGTAGACAAAACTCAGTTCATAATCAATTTGCTTCTTAATGTGAGCAATCTGCGTGCATCCCTATGGTGGAGGCAGGTTTAGCGAGGATAATGGAAGGAGTGCCTTGGGAAGAACAGCTCACACATAGCTGGGCTCCCGCAGGGCTTTGATTGACAGGTAACTCCAAAGGGGAATTAAATGACTGGTGAAGGGCAAACCCTGGCCTACTCAGCCAGGGCTCCAGGTGGCTCCCCAAAGTTTCCCAGTCTGACTCCATCCTATATCAGCCCTTCTTCATTCCTTCCGTGTTTTATAGAACTTTCCAATCACCTCCTGGGCTTAAAGTCTTTTCACCCTCTTCGCCTCATTTCTTTTTTAAAAGCATCATATTTATTTACTAGGAAATGTATTTTCCCCCACTAGTAAACCCAAACCATTTCCATATTCCTCCTCTCACCATGCTTTCAGGTGCTCTAGTTGTCTTTCTCATTTTTTCTTGCCCCCCTTCTTCCTTTGCACTGTGTGTTTGGATTTATGGCCGGTTCCTCTCTTTGCTCTTTTCTTCTGCGTTTCAGCATTTCTGCTTGTCTTCTTTTGGAGCCCTCTTTCTGATTTCTTCCCATAAAGAACTGCCAATCTGTCTCTGTAGTTAGAGATTCCTCTCACCCCCTCCCCACCTCCTAGGCCTGCCTGAGAGGGTAAAGTTTTTCATTACAGTAGATTTAGATACCAGCTGCCTTCTGATGCATGTAAAACTGAAAGACTTGGCCTCACTCTCAGCAAGAGAAGCAGAGACTGACTGAATGTTTGTTGGTCATTGTGCTGGAATTCCTCACTCGTGGGTTTGCTATTACATCGGTCTTGTGTTGTAGCCTTGGCTCAGCCTCAGGTAGATTTTAGGGGCAGAAGAACCCTTAACCTACATACATGTGAAAATTGTGAAGTCCTATGGTATTCATTCCTGTTATTATAGACTCAGCTGAATTGGCATTCATTTATTTAGAGAATGTGTTGAAATTCTGTCTAAAACCTTAATATCACTGGAAACATCTTAGGTTTGTGCCTTTGGGGTAAGGAATCTTTGATGTAGACATAATATTACCTATGAAAAAAAATTTTTTTTTTTAATGCAATCAAGGAACCATTAACTAGAGATTCTAAAACAACACCAAGGAGGATCAGGGTGGAGAATTATTTCCTTTCAGTGCTAATTTTTAAGGAATAGGGCAGACTTCCTGTGTCATTCTTCCCAGTCTCAAAGGGGCCTACCCTCTCTACGTGTAAATACTCCAAGGGACTTAATGCCAAGCCAGTGGAGGCACAGAGAAAAAGAAGGTGCTGAGTAGTGGTGTTGGGCAGAAATGAACAGAATCCAACACTGAGAAACACACCTAGGCATGAGGCAGCACAGGGTCTTGAAAGAGGGGGTGACTCATCTCAGATGTGAAACAATTCAGGACATTAATTAAGCTTAAATTAAACAAGGGGAATGAAATGAAAAGGCAGAAGGGAGCCTTTTCTTTTCTGCCTGACCTTTAAAATCGAGTATTCTTAGGAGTTGCCTCCTCAATATTTTCTTACTCTAGTCTCTCATTGGGTAGTCTCTCTTTCTCTTAAGGGGTGACTCTGGCATCTCTAAACTAGGTGCAGCCTTCATTGGAGCTCCAGGCTTGACCTTTCAATTTCTTTCCTTATGTCTCCATGCAGTTACCACACAGACCTTCAGTTACAGTGTCTGGAAAGGAACTCTCCTTCTTCCCCATCCGAACAACCCAGTAGGTCTTGCCCATGGACCATCATCTACCCAGCCCCCAAGCCACCATCTTGCCAGTCTCCCTACCTTACCTGCCCCTCCAGGCTCAAAGCTCTTGAAGTTCTACTCAACATCTTCCAAATCTGCCCTTCCTCTGGACCTTGCCTTTGGGCAGACACTCACCTAGGGGCTACCACTTTATCTCTGGATCGTTGCTGAAGTTGTTAGCCCCCAATCTATTGTTTGCCCTGCCTTAGAATGGGCTTCCTAAAACAAAACTTTTGTCGTGTCATTTCTTTGTCTAAAATTCTTCACTGGCTCTTTGTATCATAAATTCAGTTTTCCTATCATGGTATATACAACCCTTTGTGATCCTGCTTATGCCCACCTTTTGATTATCTTCTACTTCTATAGACTTCCTGAAATAAATCATACTCTTTCCCCTACTCCACTATAACACCTGCATTTTAGATAATAACTCTTTTTATTTTACATTCAGCCAGAGCCAGGCAGAGCTTTTATTTCTGTGATGTTGCCAAAAATGTTAATTTAATTCATTAAAAATGTATTGTGCATCTATCATGAAGTTCTGGGAGTTGCAGGGAGTTGGGGAGTAAAGACTGTTCAGTAAAAGAAGAGAGAGCAGGAAAACAGAGAAGACCCAAAGGACTTTGAGAACCTTTAGCAACTCCCTCCCTTTCCAAGGGCATAGCAATCAGAAGCCCTGAAAAAAAGGTCTTGCTGAGCAGAGACCACTGAGCCCTGAGACCACTTAGAATCCTTGATGGTCTGACCTTCCTTCAAGTGGAGCCTGAGGACTGGATGCAGACTGACTGGTGCGTAAGAGTGATTTCCCCAGCTTTTAAAAACTCAAAGGCAAATACCAAGAATAAACACTTGAAATGGGACTCTTATTTTTGCCGTGTCTATTTTTTTCATACATCACTCCAGCTGAGCTTCCCTATGAGCTTTTAGGCCTTCTCGTTTGCTGAGTTCCATTTGTCAAGGGCAGGTGCTCTCCATCAGAGAAGAAGGCCTTAATGTTAATTAAAGTGCCACATTGCCTGTGTACCTTGAGAGGGGAGGGAACTGTGACCCATCAAGCTGGGAAAGAGAAGAAGTAATGCTCTTAATCTACATTAGTACTTGTATTCTCTACTTGAGAGGAATGTTTCCAGCATGGGAAAAAATTAAGAAAAAAGAGAACAAAATAAAAGGAAAAAGAAGGAACTTCTTTAATTCTGCCACTTGCTAAAGAGTCAGACAACACAAGTGTAAACACTGCAATACAGAATTTCTTAGTAGCTTATTGAAAGTTACCCCCACAAAGTCCCAAAAGCATTCATAATTAATTGTCAATTGATTGATGCAGACATATAGGAGTTCTAAGGGTGAGATCAATGTGAATTGAGGTGGCCCAAGGGGCCCTGAAGGAAGAATAGGATCGAAGTGTGAAATGGGAGGAACAGAGTTGTGAGGGTGAGAAGGCAATAGTGTTCCCTGAGTGAGGAGATGGAAATACTGGTGGTGTAGTGGTTAAGTGCTACGGCTGCTAACCAAAGGGTCAGCAGTTCGAATCCACCAGAGGCTTCTTGGAAACTCTATGGAGCAGTTCTACTCTGTCCTATAGGGTCACTATGGGTTGGAATCAACTCGACGGCACTGGGTTCGGTTTTTTTTTTTTTTTTGAGTGAGGAGACATCTGAAGGAACTGTTCCTAATAAGATTTTGTGCAGATAACTGGGTGAAGCCGAATACACTCCATATTGGAACAAGCTGTCCTTGACACACTGCGCATGAAGAAAACATTTCCTGAAGGTTGAGCTGAACTCCCAGAGATCTGATCCTCTATTTTGTTTTCATCTCCACATTTTGTATACAATGACATGGATTCCCTCTTCGTTTGCCCCTCCTGCCTAATTCCGTTCCTGTCACTGGTGATAACTGCAATTGTAGATGCAGATACATATTCATATACTTACATTCATACAAATTTTAAACTTAAATGGGATCATCTCTACATATATGAAGGAGCCCTGGTGGCAAAATTGTTAAGCACTTGGCTACTAACCAAAAGATTGGTGGTTCGAACCCACCTAGTGACTCTGTGAGAGAAAAATCTGGAGTTCTGCTTCCATAAAGATTACAACAAGAAAACCCCATGGGGGCAGTTCTACTCTGTCACATGGAGTTGCTATAAGTTGAAAGTCGACTTCATGGCACCTAGCAGCAACAATATACGTATGTGTAAGATTCCAATGAGTTACTTAATTTATTGCTTAAACATCTACTGTGATGATACTTCCTTGTCAGTTGCCTTCATTCTTTTTAGCTTCACAGTGTCCTATAACATAGATGCCTAAGGATTTATTTAAGCAATATATTACTGATGGGCATGTAAGCTCTTTCAAGTTTTCCACTATGGCAAAAAGCATCTTGGTACTTTCATTTTTGAATGCAAATACACATTTCTCTGTAGGACAGGTCCATAAAAATAGGATTGCAAATTTTGAAAAAAGCCAATGGATTGAACCCCAAAAAGATACCTATTTAGGCTTCCACCAAACTAAGCAATGTGTATCAGTGGCCATTTCACCCCATCAATACTATCTTTTCTGTTTGCAAAATTGATGTGTGAGAAGTGGTACTTTTTCTTGGTTACCAGGGAGTGAAGTTAAGCATCCTTCTATGTCATTGGTTATTTTATTTTTCAACTTTATTTTTATTGCTCCAAAGAAGTCATTTGTCTTATCTCTATCACTCACTAATTAGAATTAAATCAGTTTAACTTCCACTGAATTTTTTCTAACCATCAAATACCTAAGCCACGTAATGCGAAAGTGTTAAGTGAGTTAAATAATCAATTGATCAATATGTATTCACTAGGCAATTAATGCCTCCGGTCTATTCTGGATATTGTTGGGGATATAGCTCTGGCTTTCAAGAAGCTTATATGATCTTTTAGGGTGATAAGACTCAAGCTGTAATCAATGACAGTAACACTGTTTACTAGACCCCAAGGACTGTAGGAAATGAAGGATGAGGGGGGCTCTATAGGTTGGAGTAGCTGGAAAAAGTCTTACTGGAGGAGTTGTAGTTGTGATTAACCTTGAAAAGGGACATTGGAGGGAGGGAATGCATTATAGACTGGGAAGAATAGAGTGACTAAATGTTCCAAGTGGGTAAATTGTGGCTTTAAGAGGAGTGCAGCCACCCGAAGCCATAGATTATGGATACCTATAGGAATTCACAGAGTCCATGGGTGGTGCAAATGGTACATGTACTTGGGTGCTAACCAAAAGGTTGGAGGTTTGAGTCCACCCAGGGGTGCCTCAGAAGAAAGGCCTGGCAATCTACTGCCAAAAAATTGGCCATTAAAAATCCTATTGAGCACAATTCTACTCTAATAAACATGGGATCACCATGAGTCAAATACCATATGATTTAATTATAAGAATTCATGTATCTTGAGCTGCTCTGTGAATACTTCCCTAGCTCCCATCCTACACATGGAGATTAGTGTTCCAGTCCCCACTCTGAGCCATCTGCCTCTGCCCATTCTCACTTGACCTACCTTTTTGAGACTGCATGTTAGGGAGCTTGGCTTTCAGACTAGGGGTCAGGAGGATAGATAAGGACAGGACGAGGCTCCACTGTTCAGAATGCCATTAGATCCCCCAAGGAAGCTGCTGGATCCAGGCCCTGCCTAATTGCAACCCCTAAAGCCTCATCATTTTGTCCAGAGGTGCCATTGCTGCAATTACAATCCAAACCCAGAGTCAATTACTCACTGTGTGAATCACCCCCAAAAGATTGCTTTTTCCTTTTCCATTAGTATCACACATAATTGCACTCTGTATGGTTCCTAAACTCTTATTCCTGACTTCGATGTCCAAGAGGATCTGGGTTGATTATAAAGTCCTTTCATCTCTTATCTCTGACCTCACCAATGCTTTCCATAAGGTTCTTTACTATTTTCTTCATTAACAATACAGCTACTTCCTACTATTAATTATTCAGCTCCTTGTGAGGAAAGAATCACTGTGTTTTCCCTGCTGATTTTTCCACATGTTCATCTTTTTTCTTTCTCCTTTGTCTCATTAATGGGGAATGTTAACACTCACATACCGTAGAGGTGTCAGGATGGTTGATTTTGATGGTACTGCACTTTCTTTTTTATAGCCACTCTCCCTTGCAGACCCCGTATTTCCCCACTTCTTAGCGTTTAGGATCACTACTAGCTGACTCAGAGCTTGACCTCACTCCAGCTTTCTGTCTTATTCAATCTCAATGTGCCCTAACCCCTTGCCTTCACTCACCTTCTGCTAGTCAATATGGCTGTCCCATGTATTATTACCTGTCCCTGGGGTTTATTAAATGGGATCAATTAATTCATCATAAATAATCTAACACCTGCTAACTAACATAACATGAGTTAACAAAAGCAATCATCATGTGGAGTCCTCAACAGCAAGGACCATGGAGAAAGGGAAGAAGCTGTGGTGGGGAGGACCAGAACACAGGGTATCTGCCTGGTTAGATGAAGGAAGGGGCAAAGCAGCCCTCCATCTGGAATCCAAAAGACTGTAGTAGGCTCATTTTATATTTGCATCAGAATTTATATTCAAAAGGCCTAATTTGGTAGGAAGTTTCACTATTAGGGGATTTCAGGCAGTGGTGATATGTCAAGAATACCAAAATAGTAGTGATTCTTACAGACATTTTATGTGGGCAATATCCACCAGCAACGCAATATGTGGTAGGATAAAGTATTCCAAGGGCCGGAATATGGAAAACAACACCAAAAAAAGAAAAAACCCAAATCAAACCTTTTGCCGTCTGGTCTATTCCATCTCATAGGGACCCTATAGGACAGAGTAGAACAGCCCCACAGGGTTTCCAAAGAGTGGCTGATGGATTTGAACTGCCAATCTTTTTGGTTAGCAGCTAAGCTCTTAATCACTGTAGAACTGGGGAATTTCAGACCAGCAGGCTATGTTTTAGGCCAGTGGCCGAGGGACCACAGAGTACTGGAAACTCAGGCCAAGGTGCAGCCAATGAGTTGCTGTAACTGAGCAAGCATAAACCCAGTGCCGTCAAGTCGATTCTGACTCCTAGCGACCCTACAAGACAGAGAAGAACTGCCCCATAGAGTTTCCAAGGAGCACCTGGCAGATACGAACTGACGACGCTTTGGTTAGCAGCCGTAGCACTATAACCACTATGCCACCAGGGTTTCCTGAGCAAGCATAGCAGGGTCTTATGGGGGGATTAAAAGGAGAATGTGGGTATTTAGGGAGCACTCCGTAAATTTGCAAACCTTGGTGGTGTAGTGGTTAAGAGCTATGGCTACTAACCAAAAGGTCAGCAGTTTGAATCCACCAGGTGTTCCTTGGAAACCATATGGAGCACTTCTACTCTGTACTATAGGGTCGCTATGAGTCGGAATTGACTCAAAGGCAACGAGTTTTTTTTTTTCTCTGTAAATTGAGTACTGGGGTTCTGGTTGTAGCATTGAGTCCAGGTTCACTCACTGGTAGATTTGATCCTGCAAATTTGATGGTAACATTGTCCAGTGCTGCGAGCCTCAGAGGTGCTGGAGTTGCCAAGGCTAGCATGCAGGCACCATTTGCTTATTAAAAGATCAATGCCCACAGCGTGAATCCTTAATTCAAGTTATGGGGAGCTTCAACAATGGGAAGTCAAAAGGACTCAAGAAATTGAATAAAAAGTCAGGGCTAAACACTGGCTGTGTTTAAAGTAATTTTTATAAACATTGACATGTCCAGTTTCAAATCAATATGTGATACCATATGGTTTGGGTATGGGTATGGGTAATGATAGGTATGGGTAATACTTCTAGGGTCCCAAGAAGTAATAGGGGGCTGAGCTAGTTAGTCATGGTGAAGGTGAGCTTCTCGAAGTCAATATTATTTTCTCATTTTATTCTCAGGGCCTTGCACATAATACATGTAAAAATGGAGTGGGTGTGGTGTCTGAACTCCTCTAACTTCACAAGGGGGAAGGATTATCAAGATCAGCAGTCCAAGGCTAATTCTTGTGAGGCAGAGCTCAGACATGCCTCCTCTGCCATCTTTACCAATTCTGACACAAACCATCCCTCCCATGGCACTCTCTACTTCTCTACTTGGTTTGATAATTCATTGTAATGGCCACAAAGAACTCACAGATAATACTCACAATTATGAGATTTATTAGCAAAGTAAGAGGTAACAATTCAGGTTCAGAAACCCTCAGGATACAGTTCTTCCATCACGACAGCCTCTTCACAACCGTTTCTCTCTGGCCCCTCAGCCTATGCCCTCCTTGGGCAAGGGTTACAAAGCTCTTTTAGCTCTGCTGATAAGTACCCTGAGGCAACCCACTCTGCCAGCAAGCCTTGCCCCCCCTCCCCTGCCAAGGTGCTCAGCTCTAGCTCTGTGAGTTGGCAACAGTAGCTCCACCATATGCCCGGAGGCATTCTACTCCATCAGCAAGCCTCTAGCCCTAAAGCACTTAGCTTTCCCACTTCATGGGCTGGAAAGCCCACCGTACCATCTCCCATCGGTCTTCTGTCACTCTTCTTGTTCTGCTTCCTCTGCTGCTGCCATTTCTCTGCAGCTGCTTCTCACCACCTTGCTGTCTCCATTGTTACAGCTCTCTCTCTCTCTCGCCATCTCCTGGCTTCAGGAGCTTCTCATCACAGGGATCCTAGGTCCAAAGGTCATGCTCCATTCTTGGCCCTTCTTCCATGGAGGTGGTGAGATCTACCCCTTCCCATCTCTGGGATGGCTCATTTTAAGCCTAGTGGGATGGCAAAACTGACCAATCCCCTTGGTGGGCCACAATTACCTTATTAGCACAGTCCCACTCAATCATTGTGTGTGAGTCACAATGACCATGGCTAGAAGGGCCATATTACGTAATTCATTGCACTGCAATACTTGTTACCTGTATCTTAACAAACAGGAGAATTGCAGGCAGAGTAGCACCTTGAAGTCATGGAGATGGATGCCCTTGCTGAAGGATAAAGTTTATCAAGGGAAGAGAGAATTGAATACAGACCATGTAGAATGCCCACAGTGAAGATACATGGGAGGAATAAAAAACATCCTTGAATTGTATTCATGATGATAACGATAACGTACTGAGCACTTTCTGTAAAAACCGTAGTTAACCCTATCGTGTAGTTAGTGCCAGATACTATGTAACAAACTTAAATACATTAACTCCTCACAAAAACACTGTAAGTAAAATACTATTATCTCCGTTATGTACGTAAGAAAATTAAAGCTTGGAGAGTGTAAGCAAGCTGCCCAGGAACACACAGCCAATAAGTGGCTAAGCTGGATTTTTCTTCACATTTGTCTGATATGAGCTAGTGAGCTCTTCTTACCTATATGAGAAGCCCCCTATGTGGTATGGTAGGGACTGGTAGTTTAGATTAATCCAAATACTTAAATGCTTGTTCCAAAAGTAAAGGTCCTTCATGTGGAATTCAAACATTTTTCCATGTCTCCCTCTCTACTAGCATTTTACTTTCAGCCAAGAAACAAAATGCTCTTCTTGTCTACAAAAACACATAACCATGATGCCTAGTCTAGGATTTTCCATTTTGGTTTCTTAAAAATGAAGCTAAATTTTATGAAGGATGACACTTAAGAGTTTTATGATGTCTTTCCCCCACAACTAATGCCTCACTCTAATTCAACAGGGTTTGTTGTGCTTGGTTTTTCATAAATTGCCTTCATCAATTTTTTTCTAATGTAGTTTTCGTGAAAGAAATAATTACCTTTCTTTTGCACTCATATTTTACTGGTTTTTGTATTATTTAGTTACAGTGTGTTGTTTTAATAAAAAGCCCAAATGGCACAAATATGTTTCATCATAGACATAACTGACCCTTGGTGAATAGGGAGCTCATGGTGGGAACAGAAGTATGAAGGCAAATTGGAGGCTGCCTTCCCAACCAATTGCTTTCAGTAAGCCCTGGACATGAGAGATAACACCCATTAATCTTAAGTGTCAGGTAAGTGTCATCTACTATCCCTCACTGTACTGTCTTTTTCAGCTGGAATAGGGAGAGTGCCAAGTCATGAAAAGGAGCCCTGGTTGCTCAATGGTTAAGAGCTTAGCTGCTCACTTACAGGTTGGCAGTTTGAGCCCACCAGCTGCTCCATGGGAGAAAACAACTGGCGATCTGTTCCCATAAAGATTACAGCCCAGGAAACCCCATGGACCCTATAGGGCCTCTATGAGTCAGAATTGACTTGACAGTACATAACAACACAGTCATGAGTAATGAGGGTTCAAGGAGAGAATGCTGCTAAAGGATTAAGGGTGGTAGGGGTAGCTTAAAGTTTTTATTTAACTGTCCATACATATGCATATACATATATGTATGTTGTTGTTAGTTCCCACTGAGTCAATTCCAACTCATGTGACCCCAAGTGTGCAGAGAACTGCTCCATAGGGTTTTCAAGGCTATGACATTTTGGAAGCAGATCACCAGGCCTGACTTCTGATGCACCTATGGGTGGGTTTGAACCACCAACCTTTTTTTGGTAGTAGTCCAGGGCTTAACAATTTGCACCACCCAGGGGCTCCATTACATATTTTCTTTTTGGGGGGAGGGTGGGGCATAGAAATCATTTATGACCTTTGTGAAGGCAACTGCAAGCAATGAGAAGTTAGAAACTAGATTGCAAAGACTTGAGGAGTATCTAAATGATGAAGTGGTTGAGGCAGCAGGTACAAATTGTTCTTTTACCGAATTAGGTACCCAAATAAAAGAGAATGATAGGCAGTTCAAAGGAGGAGCAAGTGGAGATCAAGACATAGTTTTTAAGATAAAAAAGACAAGACCTTGTTTCTAACCTGGAATTAGAACACTGTTGAAGAAGGATATTGGGAGATGAGGAATTACGATGGAATGAAGTGATGGAAAGGATGTGCTACAAAAACAAAGACAGAGTGTTAGCCACGTAAAGAGCAGGAGCAACTCTTCTGAGACAAAGGTAAAACAGACACACAAAAACCAGTTGCTACTGCTTTGGCTGTGACTCATGGCAACCTTATGTGTGTCCGAGTAGAAGTGTTCTCCACTGGGTTTTCAATTTCTGATTTTTCAGAAGTAGATTTTCAGGGCTTTCTTCTGAGGCATCATTGGGTAAACTGAAGCTTTTATCCTTTTGTGTATCAACCAAGCATGCTAACTGTTTGCACCACCCAGGGACTCCTAAGGCAAAGGTAAAAAGGCAAAGGTAGGGATGTATAAAAACACTAGGACAGAATTCTGCAAACTTTCCAAGAGGAGAATCTTCTTTACAGATACATAAATAGGCAGCAGTTTTTAATGCTATGGGGTTAGTGGAAAACTAATGGGGAGAGTGAAATAGGATGTTACGTGATTCAGACATTGTGCAAACACCATATTGTATATAGGCAGTTCCCAGGTTACGAATGTTTGACTTATGTACAATCTGTAGTTATGATCCACCCCCCACAAAGCCTATTATATTATATTAAAATATAATACGAAAATATAAATACAAACAATGGTTCTAATAACAAATGGGCACTACTTTGTGACCCACAGGAAAACATTATTATTATTACTGTATTTTTATGTTGAAGATATTTTAATGTAAAAAAAAAAAACTAATGGGGACAATGTTCTGGGCAGAGGAATAACAGGTGTAATCTCACAAAGGTAGAAAATGGTTTGTGAAGGCAAGCCATTTCGACTAGTGGTTTGGTCTGGTTTCTGCAGACTGTACTTGGGGTGGGGCAGCAGAAGCTGAAGCCGGACAAGTCAGCAGAGATAAGATCTTATTTTTAATTTTTATTCTTATGGTGAGGAGATTGGATTTTATGTTATAGTTTGGGAACGTCTACCCAGAATTGATTTTGGAAAATCTGATTCATGTCTATCATGAAGTTACAGACACGGTGCAATGAAAGACACATGACAACCGTAACATTCTTCAGAGGTCATTAGTTTCAGTCTTCTGTTCTAAGCAGGTTTTTCTACAACATCTTAAAGAGACATGTAGGATTCGAGGTCTAAAACAGAAGGTCTCTGTTGCCTCACTTAGGCTTAATGAGAAATCTCAAAAGGAATGTTTTTCTGATGTAGAAAATAGGTGAGGGAGATGTATAGGGTTAAAATGTACAGGCTATCTTTATATCCCATAAAGCATTTTTAATTTTCAGAAAGAAGAAGGAGAGGGAAAAATAACAAGGAAGCTTCTCTCTGAGATCCCATGGTAGAAGTAAAAGGCTAGGAAAAAAAAAAAAGAAGATAAATATGAGCTATCGGCAGAGAAAGAGAACTGCTCTCCTTAACCCAGGCGGGGGAGAATCGGTACTAAGGAAGGAAGGGGTCAGTAAGACTTTCTGAGGCTTCTAAGTCTTCTATGAGTTTTCTTTCCTTTTTTTTTAAACACTGACCAGAAAGCTTTGTTGTCTAGGAAAGGGTAAAAGGATGTCTGGCTGAATTGGAATTGACAAAACTAGGCTACTCAGACAGGGCAGTCTCAGGAGCAGCCTTTAACCACAAAAGAGATATTGAAGGCGATGCAGTCGATAAAGCTGGAGCGGACACAGGAGGAGGATGATGAAACCCATCAAATTCGATCACTGGGCAGGAGTGGTCAGTGTCAGCATCCTCAGGAAGGGTCACGCAGTGCCAGCCTCTGTCCAGGGGCTTTCACCGCCCCTGCTGATTACATTCTTAGGATCGTAAAGTTTTAGTGCCAGAAGGAATAATGTATGCTGTCTGGTTCAAACTTCTTGCTGGGACTGGAATCTCTTTTAATATGGCCTACATGGGTAGGTTTTGTGGACTCATGAGTTACAGAGCTGCCATCTCAACTACCTGGAGAACTTGACAGTTATCGCCCCTCTCCCTGTAGTCATATTCATTAAATTATTCAGTCATAATTTATTCCCATCTGTTATTGTTGTTGTTACTTGCCATCAAGTCAGCTCCTATTCATGGCAACCTTATGTGTAACAAAACAAATTACTCCCCTATCCTGTGCCATTTTCATGGTTGTTAATATGTTTAAGTCCATTGTTGAGGCTATTGTGTCAGTCCATTTCACTTAGGGTTTCCCTCATTTTCTCTCACCGTCTATTTACCGACCATGATGTTCTTTTCTAGCGATTGATCTTTTCTGACAACATGTCCAAAGTAAGCAAGCCAAAGTCTTACCATCCTCTTCCCTAAGAAGCATCCTTGTTGTATTTTTTTCTAAGACTGATTTGTTTGTTCTTTTGGCAGTTCACAGGATAGTCAACATTCTTTGCCAATACCACAGATTCCTTACAGCTTCTCCCATCAAGAAATGGAGTCTACTTCCCCCTGACATGGGCCTTGATTTGGTTCAACAGAACACAGAGGTTGGGAAAAATATAGAGAGAGTTCCCACTTCCCCAGTCATCTCCATCACCTCAGCCGAGGCCTCAAGCGTGTGTGAGAGTGCAGCCGACACCATGTGGAGAGAGATGAGCTTAGCTGAGCCCAAAGTGCTGACCCACAAGGTCTTTAACCAATAAAGGATCTCAAAATGAACGTTTTAATTAAGTAAGCTTTGAGGTAGAGTTTTATGCTATGCAAGCTAACTGATATACCATCTAAGGGTGAGTTTGGGAAGACTCAAAGTGGAAGGGCTACAAATCTCCCTTCTGCTGAGTCTCTCAGGCCTGACAGCTGTCCCCACAAAAAGTGTAAAATAGAAGATTAACTATCTTAAAATTGTCCTAATAAATTACCCATGAACATCAAAAATTCAATCATAGCATTTAGGCAAACTCCAGGTAAATTGTGATTGCGCTTAGTAAGTGTCCATCGAAATGCTTGCATTGTAACAAGAAAACAGTGTTATGTATGGCAACTATAAGGGGGAGTGGTTTATCAGAAGGGAGGAATTCCTGGGTGGTGCAAATGGTTAACATACTCAACTGCTAACCAAAAGATAATGGTTCAAGTCCCCCCAGAGGCATCACAGAAGAAAGGCCTGGTGATCTTTTCTGGAAAAATCAGCCAATGAAAACCTTATGGAGCACAGTTCTACTCTGACACACATGGAGTCTCCATGAGTCAAAAGTGATTCAATGGCAACTTTTTTTTTTTTTTTTTAAATAAAAAAAAGGGAAGAAATATCAGTGTTCTCTGTCACTGGAAGGGTGAGGTGGGGAGGATATTTTGATATCTCTTGTGAGCTAGGTATATGCTTACAGCAGAGAGGGATGCATGTGGCTATGAGCTTGACTGTGTAATTGAGATCACCTGCTTTCTCTCCTTGCTTGGTTTCCCTTTCATCAAACAACCTTTGGATTATAATTTGGCATCCCGTGCTCACTTGCCCAAAGGAGAGAACATACTTATCTATAAACGCTGACATCCCCTCTACTTAATAGTTATATTTCTCATTGTAAATTAATGAATGGAGCTTCTGTGTTTTATAGATCCGTCTCTGTAAGCTTGATTAATGTGTTTGTTGTGCTACCAGTCTGATTTCTGAGCCTGCAAGCCTGGGGTGCAGAGAATGGTAAATTTACGCAAAACACACCCTCCTTTCTGGAATACCAACCAGGCTTCTTCACCTCATTCTTGACCTCATTTGTACCTTTCCTTCAAACTGCAGCAGAGCCTAGGTCCCCTTATTCACAGACCAATTATCTTTTCACGTCTCTGAATGGTTAATTACAATACTATCTAATACTTCTTGAGGGCTCATTGGGTTCCAGATGCTGCTCTAAGGGTTTTTCATGGATCATCTCATGCAAACCTCAAAATGACCTTAAGAGATAGGGCGGGTCTCCTTTTACAGGTGAGGAAGTCAAGGGCCAGAGAGATTTAGTATCTTTCCCAAGGTCACATAGGTGGTAAGACCAGAGCTAGGATTCAGACCTAGGTGGTGTGATTCAGAGTTCCTGTCTATGACCACCAAGCTATGTTGCTTTCCAACTAGGGATTGTGGTATCCTTTCTTCTTATTTCTGCCCTTTAAGAAGAAATCTACAACATTTCCAAACATCAGTCAGATTAAGTCCAAAGTTCTCTACCTGGCTTTCAAAACCAAAAGGCTAAAAGCAAACCTGTTGCCTTTGAGTAGATTCCAACTCACAGCAGCCCTATGGGACAGAATAGAACTGCCCCATAGGGTTTCCAAGGAGCAGATGGTGGATTTGAACCGCCGACCTTTTGGTTAGCAGCCATAGCACTTAAGCACTTGATTTTCAAGGCCCTTTGTAATCTGATCTCCACCTATAGCTAGAACTTCAAATCCCATGTTTCATTAAACTTTAACAATCAATTACTCAGAATGTTTTATGTGCCAGACATTGGGCTCACTGCAGATAAACAAGGTAAGTAAAAGAGTTTGTAATCTAAATAGGCGGATGAAACACAAATCTGTGTAACTATAACTTGTGTAACTTGGCAGAAAATAAATGATACTGCAGACATTTATAGGAGGAGGAACTCTCTTCTGAATTGGGGACTCAGATGGCTTAGAGAGAAGACAGGATACAAGGACACATCAATAGAGGTTGTGCTAGACCTAGAGGAGGAGAAAACAACTCATTACAAATAAGAGGAACAGTATAAACAAAGGCAAGGTCTTTAAAGAGCCATGTTTTTTAGGGGGACAGATAATGCACAAGTATGATCAGGGTAAAGGAGTATGATTATAATTATTATGAAAAGAATAGATTATAGCTGGGTTGTGAAAGATGCAGTCTAAGAAATTATACCTTGGATTTTAAAACATTCACAATGATTTGATAGTTGAATTGAGGGGTCTTCAGAAGAGACTAGCAAAAGAGAAGGGTGTTAGAAAGGACCAATGTTGGGGCTCCCTGTTCTCACCTAGCATCTTGGTGATTCTAGTGGAGAATAATGGGGTGCCACAGGCATTGCTTTGGCCAAATCTGCCGCAAAGGACCTCTTTAAAGTGCTGAAAAGCAAAGATGTCACCTTGAAGACTAAGGTGCATCTGACCAAGCCATGGTATTTTCAGTCTGATCATATGCATATAGAAGCTGGACAATGAATAAGGAAGACTGAAGAAGAATTGACACCTTTGAATTGTGGTGTTGGCGAAGAATATTGAATATAGTATGGACTGCCAAAAGAACAAACAAATCTATCTTGGAAGAAGTACAACCAGAATGCTCCTTAGAAGGAAGGATGGCGAGACTGCACCTTACATACTTAGGACATATTGTCAGGAGGGGTCAGTCCCTGGAGAAGGACATCATTCTTGGTAAAGGACAGGGTCAGTGGAAAAGAGGAAGGCCCTCAATGAGATGGATTGACACAGTGACTACAACAATGGGCTCAAGCATAACAACAATTGTAAGGGTGGCACAGGACTGGGCAGTGTTTCATTCTGTGGTACATAGGGTCACCATGAGTCAGAACCAACCCGATGGCACCTAACAACAACAGCAGCAACACAGGCACTAACTAGCGTTTCCCAGGTACATTTAGGTTGTGGTATTCAGTTGAAATGCTCCTCAACTGATGGTTCCCAGGGTCACAAAAGTTTCTGATATGTCTATTATATCCCCTCTTGATGTTTTGCAAAGCTCAACAACAAGATACTGAAGCTCTGAAAAAGTTCTGCAGGACAAAAATGTGTTTAGCTCAGTTTAACTCAGTTCGTTAAGTTTCTTGTCATGAAATTTCCCTTGTTTCCTGTAACCACTATTAATAGCACATGAGTTAGTGTTCCCTTCTTCTGAAGCTTTGAGAATCTTTGATCTAATTGATGTCCTTCATTAAATAAGTGCTGTAATGTATCTTCTCCATTTGGGGGCAATAGACAGTGCACAAAACTACCAGTGGGGCAGCTGAGCTCTGACCTTTCAGGACTGACAGACTGTGTGATGTTGGACAAATAATGAGCTGGACCAACACTTTCTCATATGTTGAGTGGCTGATGACTTCAGACTACTTTCTTTAGAGCATCATAGGAATAGATTGAATTAACATATTGAGAGGGTTTTTACAAATGTAGGGATGTTTACAGAATTTTTGCACTGAGGTTTGGACCTGAATACTGAACACTTTAGAAGTATGTTAATATTATAACCAGATAATTCCTCACTACCATTTCCTCTGGATTTTACTGGCCTGAAATTGTCTTGGCCCCTACCTTGAGTAACCTGAGACAAGAACAACCAAGCTTAAGAAAAAAAAAAAATTCTGGCCATCGGTTTTCCCAAAAATGATCTGTGATCAGGTGCCCTGAATTGAGAAACAATGGCTTAGACATTAATTCCATGTTGATTTTCCAGGTCTGGGACATAACCTCTAAAACCTCAGAATTTCCCTAGTGATAGGAGTATCTTTATTATTTACAGTGGGCCCCACACCTGATAGTTTATGCTAAGCATTGATTCATGGCGGGCCCTTTTATAGCCACATGGTATCATCTCGACTTTTGGGGAGTGGGAGTGGGGGGCAGCAGCTATTGATTGAGTTCAACTACTTGGGCAATTAAGCAATCAATTATTTATGTTATGAAGTGGCAATGAAAACTCTGGACACCAAAGCTCAGATAAGCTTCCCTGGTCAGCTATACTCCATGTGTATTATCACAAACGTAGATTTCAAAAAGAAATGAAAGCTTTGCATTTGGAACTCCCCCTACGCATCCAGCAATCGGAGCCCAAAATGCCAACGTGCCTTTTAAAAAATATGATTTAAATCCCTAAGTAAGCAATCTTCCTTCCCACAGCCCTAAACAAAGAAAAGCAAAAGCTGGTTTGGGCAGTGCAAGTGTAGCGACCTCAATTGCACTTTGAGTTTTATTCTGGATAAAATACCAACATGTTAGTGGTTGGGGAGGTAGAAGGGAATTAGAAAGGTGAAAATGTAAAGAGTAAATGAAGGGATGACGACTCCATGGATAAAAATATTTGTAGAGGATCTGGTTAGAAAAATGTGCCAAATTTAGGATGAGTAGCAAATCTTTTATTCTTTGTAGTTGTTTCATTTGGACTTAGAAATCCACCCATCGAGTTGGCAGTAAGCTAGTCAGCCCACTCCAGGAATGCCAATATGTCAAAAGGGAACCTTTTCCCTTCAGCAAATAAAATATTAAGAGGGCTCAACGAAAGCCAGTGGCAAGTGGCCTGGAGAAGGAGATGAAAAATTAATTTTAATGCATGGGAGACTAAGTAATTCACTTATTTCACAACCTCAATCAATTTTAATATTTTAGTATTTAATGTGAATGCGGTGCCTCTCCAATAATATTTTAAAAGTTGTTTCTCTCTTTTTGGCTTTTGTCCTACGAGTACTTTCTATTTTCATAGCCATTTTTCTTAGTGTCTCGATAGGGACGTTTCAGTGGATTTCACATGATTCAAGGCAAGAATTTACCCTCTCCTACTCTCACCAGTTTTAAAAGTTATGGTTGTTAAGTAGGGAGCAGAGACAGTGGGAAAAGACCCCAAACCAGCTTTTAGGCAGGCTGATTTTGGAGAGGTCACTGAACCTAAGAGCCTCTGATATCTTTTAGGACAGGACATTGTGAGAAGAGGGAAATGGAGTCATTTAGTCATTAGTTCCTCAGATATCAGCCCAAGAGAGGAAGCTGTCTGCCTTTCTCCACAATTTAGACACTTATCTTACAAATTCACCAAGCTCGGTGATTTCTGAACAATGCCAGCTGTTAGGGAGCCATTTCCTTGGCATTTTCCCCATAATTTGATTTAAAAGGAAAAGATTAAACTCACTCCGACCCAGAAATGTCAGCTCAATGCCCTCAAAGTGCTTGACAGGAAAAGGAAAACACACACACACACACACACACACACACACACACACATAACCTTGCAGACTGTTTTAGGAGAAGAAATCATCTTTACCTGTGCATTAAGGAGCAACACTAAGGCACATTCCGTGGGCCAGACAATAAATGTGGATGGGCCCAACCAGGGAGATATCTCCTTCCAGAAATATAGATCAAAGGGAAAGCTAAACTCCAAGTCCTTCTTAATGACTCACTTTTAGGTAATATTAATTTTAGCCAGAAATGTATGATTGCATTTAAGTGATGATCAGTGGTTTGACTATGTCAGCATTTAAAAGATAGTTACAAGAACTAAGTTTTCCAGGTTGCGGGTGATCCCTTCATCTGATTCGGTAATAAACATTCTGTTCGTTCTTCCAGATCCAGGTAAATATGAGTATCAGAATGTTTACACTTTATCGAAGGCTTATTTTACTTAATCCTTCCTTCACAACAATGATTTAGACGTTAATGTTACCTTGTTTTTCTCATAAGGTCATTGATTCCTGGAGAGGATGACTTACTCAACATGAAACAGCTAATAAAGGCTAGATCATTGTTTCGAACCAGGGCCTTTCCCTTCTTCAGAGCCTGCAGCCTTACTCACTGTGCTATGCATCGCCTTTGCATGAGGCAACAGACAAATGTGCCAGGAAAATTATAATCTAATGGCATGGTTTTTCACTCGTACCATGGCTCATAGTCCTTCAGAATATAACAGCCTAAAAATACCCTTCTTGAACTTGGGTTCATTGCCCTCCTGCCCTAGATTCTATCTTAGTTTATTGAAGGACAGTTTGGGGAAATCACAGTTGCCTCTGTTATTCCACCTTCATAATTTAGGTGCCACTCCCAAACTTTCAAATTTTTTTGATTAGTAAGTCAGCATCTAATATCAATAAATATATTTTATATTCATAACATAGCATATGTTTTCAGTTAAAAATAACCCAATCTAATTTTGCTCATTTCACAGATGAAAAAAGAGCCAGATGTAGGCACTGACTTCCCCAGAGCTACAAAGCTCATTGGTGGCTGAGCCCGTGGTAGACTCCAACTTCTCTTCCCTAATCTAGTGGTTGTTGCGGTGTTCCATTTGGAAGGCATATTTTCATTTTATACAACTTTTTAGAGTAATGATATACAGGCATATATATATATACACATGTACATATTAAAACAAAAAACAAGAGGAAGATCCTCGATGAGTTGGATTGACACAGTGGTTGCAACAATGAACTCAAGCATAACAACGATCATGAGGGTTGCACAGGACCAGGCCGTGTTTTGTTCTGTTGTACATCGGGTCGCTATGAGTCCGAAGCGACTTGATGTCACCTAACAACAACAACATGCACATATCTGTACATATCATTATATACATATGCATACATATCATTACCGAAAAAACAAAAACAGTTGTTGTCGAGTTGATTCTTCCTCATGGCAACCCTGCGTATACCAGAGTAGAACTGTGCCCCGTAGCATTTTAAATGGCTGATTTTTTTTTTGGAAGGAAAATCTTCAGGTCTTTCTTCTGACGCTCCTCTGGGTGGACTTGAATCTCCATCCTTTTGGTTAGCAGTCAAGCACATTAACTATTTGCACTACCCAGGGACTCCTGTCTATATATCTCCATATATTTATCTCTAGTTATGTAAAATTTAATGTATATATCAGTACTTTTATTATTCTCCCAGCTTCACCCTTCTTATGCAATGTTGCATACATCTTCTGTATTTCTGACAGCTAACAAAGTTTCCCTGTTTCTCCATTCACAACTGTGCTTAGGATAGTTTTGACAAAACGCGAAGTCCTCATGAATTGTTCAGTGATTGGTTTATCCTCGTTGAGATGAATTCACATGCATTTATGACTTTAAATCCTTCAATATATCATTTTTATTATTTCCTATTTATTTAATTTTTGGTAGACTTCCATTAAACTCAGGTACTTTTGTGGTGCTGAGACACTGACACCCAGACAGTATTCCAACAGCAACTAGGACACCATAGAATTTGGTTTTGTTAATAGCTCATTTGGCGTTGCTGAAAGTTACTCAATCTAAATTTCCATTTCCGTATGCCAAGATGCTGCCAATGATGAAAAGTAATGAAACTGCAGTAAAAACCAAAAATGCTAGGTTTAAGACTCCAGAGCGGTGCCGCTGTCTTCATTTTGGTATGATGAAGTGGACATCTGATAGGAAAGGTGAGGCCGATAAGAAGCCGGAAGTGAACACATCCCCATTCCGGACAATCAAGAAAGTAAGGAATTCTGGAGAGATGATTTGAGAGGGCAGGATATTATAGAGGATCTCCAGACACTAATGGGGACTTATATTTCTCTGGAAACCCTGGTGGCATAGTGGTTAAGTGCTACGTCTGCTAACCAAAAGGTCAACAGTTCAAATCCACCAGGCACTCCTTGGAAACTCTATGGGGGCAGTTCTACTATGTCCTATAGGGTCACTAAGAGTCAGAATCGACTTGACGGCAACGGGTTTGGTTTTTTGGGAGTTTGGGTTCCTAAGTAGTTTATTAATCAACGTGTAAACTTAGAAATTTTGTCTTTTAGGATTCCCAAAGATTGAAGGGCAGATGGCCCATCATATATCTACACTGTGAAAATCATTCCATCTAAGGGGAAATACACACACACATACTAATATTACATAAATAATATTCTTTCTTGATTCATTTAACTGCTTTGTTCTTAAAGAAACATAGGATAGTTTATAACCCAAACCAAAGTCAATGCCGTTGAGCCGATTATGACTCATGGTGACCCCATATGTCACAGAGTAGAACTGCTTCATAAGGTTTTCTTGGTTATAATCTTTATAGAAGCAGTTTGCCAGATCTTTCTTTCACAGAGCTTCTGGGTGGGTTTGAACCTCCAACCTTTAGGTTATCAGTCAATCGTAAACTGCTTGCACCACCTAGACTTTTAAAATGGATTATAGAGATTAACAAACTATAACAACATAAGACATTAAGAGTAAGCAAGACAGAAGCATAAACAACATAAGAGATTTAAAATGAAGTCCAGAATGAGTCATACTTAAAATACATACCATACAAAAGAAATACATTTGATGTAGATAAGTTAATAGAACTCTGGGATCAAAGTGTTATGACATTTAGTAGCTGTGTGGCTTTGGACAACATTATTTACAAGTTGGGCAAGTTTTTATATGTGCTGTGTTTTCAAACACTTGCAGAGCATTAGCCCTGCCCTGTAGGAACTTGCTGTCCAGGTGGGAAAACCAGATATACCCACTGGAACAATTCAATTTTACTCTATACTCAGATATGCAAAATAAATTTCAACAAAACAAAAGCTGTCCATGTCTTATGTTCTCTTTCCCTATGGTCTCTGTAGGTGCCAGTTTGATAATGTGATGAACCAATACTAATTAATATATCTAGTGCTGCCTTTGTTGTTAGGCGCTATTGAGTCAGCTTTGGCTCATAGTGACCCTGTGTACAAAAGAAAAAGATGCCGCCCAGTCCTTCACCATCCTCACAATCGTTGTTATGTTTGAGCCCATTGTTGCAGCCACTATGTCAATCCATCTCGTTGAAGGTCTTCTTTTTCGCTGACCCTCTGCTTTACCAAGTATGATGTCCTTCTCCTGGAACTGATCCCTCCTGATAACATGTCCAAAGTATTTGAGACAAAGTCTTACCATCCTTGCTTTTAAGGAACATTCTGGCTGTACTTCTTCCAAGGCAGATTTGTTCATTCTTTTGGCAGTCCATGATGCATTCCATATTCTTTGCCAACACCATAATTCAAAGGCGTCAAATCTTCTTCGTTCTTTTTCTTCTTCCTACCTCTCCCAAATAATACTTGTTGCTGTAAAACAGACATCTTTGTGACATGATAGCTTATCATAAAGAATTGAAGGATAGAAATATCAGCCCATTTAAAAGTTAAGGACGTTTAGCAATCTCCACGTTTTAGTTGACACCGCCCCGTTCTCCCTAAAAGTAAAGCTATTGCCAGGTAGCTCTTCCTCCCGTGGGTTTGCTGCTTAACTTCTATTTCCATGACTAGTGAAAACTGTTTGTAATGGTCCAAGAGAAGAACAGGAGACTAAATCAGGTGACCTTATAGGGTCATTATTCCACAAATGGGGTAATGTATTTAAAGTCTACCCTTTCATGGAAAAAGTAGAGAGCAGAGGTTAAATATGCAGGCTTTGCAGTGAAATTCTCTGTGTTTGGTGGTAGCTGTGTGTGCATGGGGAAGTTACTTTCCTGCCTGAGGCTCAGTTTCCCCTTCTGTGGATGAGAGGAATAGAAATGCTTGCCTCAGAGGATGCAGTAAAATGTTCTAGGCAAAGCACATGGCAGAATTTCTGGAATTTTGTAAGGGATTCAAAAATATTAGATATTAGGATAATGATCCAGCCTTCCCTTTTTTCTCTTTCGTTCCCCACTTTCTTTTCTGAGTCTTTGTCCCTGCTCACAAAGAGCCTTTAAAAAGATTTTAAGTAGATTCATAGAATCAGAGCATTTTAAAGCTGAAAGGAATCATAGAGACCTTTAGTCCCAAACCATTAATCTTACAGAAGGTGAAACTGAGGCCAGAAGTATTTCCTCACTAATTTAACTGCAGCATAGTCACTGCAATTCTTCTTGAATTTCCTTCCAGGCAACTAGTCTCCTGGGTCATCACCTAGTGAATTACACCTGCAACTCTGGACAGCCGTGTTGAGTTAAATTATCAGAGGTAGGATTAGGTGGATAGACCGATATTAGACACTGAGAAACTATGTCAACAAATCTATTAATCACACCCTACCATCATGGACTAGGGAGTCTTGGTGGCACAGTGGTTAAGAGCTCAGCTGCTACCTGAAATGTTGGTGGTTTGAACCCACCAGCCACTCCACAGCAGAAAGATGTGACGGTCTGCTTCTTTAAAGATTACAGTCTTGGAAACTGTTGAGCAATTCTACTCTGTCCTGTAGGGTCAACATGTGTTGAAATCGACTTGACGGCAATGGGTTTGGTTTGGGTTTACCATCATGGTGGATTTCCTTCACCCAGATTATAGACTGCAGTTGCTTCTGGGCCCAGAGTCTGGGGTATCCAGAGCTCAGCTGTCTGCCCTGCATCTTAGAAACCACCTGTAATTTTCTTCTCTGTTGCTCTTGCTCAGTCACCTTGCTGTCCGTGGTCCCTTCAGTCTCCATCTTGTGGAAGGTCACCAGTGGTAACAAGTGTCACCTGTTTTTCAGCTTTTCCCTGACTTTCCTTCATATGCAGGGAAGGCTCAGAGAATCCTTTCCGTCATCACTGATTGGAGGGTGTCATCACCACTTTTTCTTGGTAGTAACATCTTTTTTTCTGTTGTTGATTTTCTTTTGACCAAAGTCTTTTCCTTTCTCAGTTTTATTTATTTATTTTTCTCCCAGGTTCTCTCTACATCATCCCATTTCCTCCGTAGTGCATTCCCATATTATAGCCTTTTGCTGTTCCCGTCTCTCTCAATGTCTGCATTTCCTGTTCCCCACTAGGGTTTTAGTCTCATTTAACTTCAACACATGTCCTCATTATCTCCAGGAGAAGCACTCCAGGGGCCTAGAAAGAACTGCTGGGAGTGGTACATAAAGCTTCCTAGAGGTGGTAAGAGTTGGGTGATCCAAATTTTACAGAGGAGAGAGTTTTTGTATCCTGAGTGAACACAGCTGTGAGGCACTCTGGGTACTCTCTGATGAGAAGAAGAAGCAGCCAGTGCTGGGCTACACTAGGGTGGGAGAAGATGAGTTGACCCTAAGACCCCAAGGAGGAATAGCCTGGCCTTCCAAGACCCAGTGTAAGACCAAAAAAAGAGGGGTGGCTGGAGTTAGCAGTGAAGGAATAGATAAATGTCAGACACAAGAGTGACAAGAAAAGAACCAAAGAGTGATGCCCAGAACAAATATTGGTATCTAAAAAGATGATGGTAAGAGTAAGATGGGCAAGTGTCATAATCTGTAGGAGGAAATAGGAGGCTAAATCAGGAAATGGAGGAAATGAAACACTCCAGTTAAGAGAAAGCTATTGCGTAGGATTTCCTTAGATCCTGACTCCTAGGGAACAGACTTTAAATAATAGAATTATCCCTTCCTTACACACTCCACAGACCTTTCCTGAAGCCTGGCACAATTAAGGTTCAGTGTGTAATTTCTCAAACGTTGGAAGACAGCAGATTTTCCTGGAAGCCTTGTTAAAAACACAAATGCCTGTGTTCAAGCCCTCATTTACTGATTTAGAGCAAGGGTTGGCTAACTTTTTCAGAGAAGGGCCAAGTAGTAAATATTTTTGGCTTAGTGGGCCATACGGTCCCTGTTATATCCACTCTTCTCTGCCATGCAAGCAAAAAGGCAGCCATATACAATACGTAATTGAATGAATGTGGCTGTGTTTCAAGAAAAATTCTTTACACAACAGGTGGTGGCCTGGACTTGGTCCAGAGACCACAGATTGCTAACCCCAGATAAGAGCAATGCTGTTCCTCCCCCTAACTCAGTGGGCCAGTGCACCTTGAGAGAATTAGAAAAATAGAAGCCTCCAGAATAGAAAGCCAAATTGTGTCTTTTAATTACTTATAGTTTTTTAGATAATGCTATCAATGATCCTCAATAACTCTATGTATAAAGGTTGCTGAGCGATGGATATACCAAAAATGTGGCTGCAAATGTAGTTTCTTTTGAAAGCTGCTGGAAAGCAATCCCAGTTCCCCCAGTAACTCACTCACTTGCCCACTCTCATGTCAGAAATTCCACCTTTAGCAGGCCAATTAAATTCATGGTCATAATATATTCCCTGACACTGTATGAAAAATCACAGGAGAGAAAAATTGCTCCTAACTTCATGGGGTAAGAAGAGAAATTTTCTTTTCATAATGTAAATACTCCTGAGAAGTTAAGAGATATCTACAGAGAAGAGAAGTAGGCTGAAGACAGAAGTATGGAGATCCTTTAGGCCTAGCATCAGGCATGATCAGCTAAGAATGGCTGTTTATAAAACCCTTTCCATGGAGACAGGGGTTTATTGGGTTTTGGAGTTGGAGGAGAAGAACATAGATTCATGCTCAGATCAGGCAGGCAGTGTGTGTGTGTGCATGTGTGTGTGCACACACACGCCCATTCGCATGCCGTGTAGGGTGTGGTTATGATGGTGGTGGTATGGAATGTATCATAGAAGTGGGGAGCATTGAAATGAGACATTTTCAAAGGCATTATAGTCAAAACCCAGTTCCTTCATTAAAGACTAAGCTCATCTTTCCCCCCTCAGTGGAATGTAATCAGTTTCTTGATTAGCATTTGCAGCCACAAGGATTCAAAATTGCTTCTACACAACCCTCTCATGGGTTCACTATCAGCTCAGGAGGAGCTGGCTCTCTGGGAGGTGACTGCCAGCCTCTGTGTTTCCTTAGCTCTCAGGGACAAGCTGCAGTCAGATGCAGGAGAGCAGAGAAGCAGATGTTTGTTGTTGAGGACTCTTGAGTTCAATACTGTGACTTCCTCTCTGGGCTACTCCTGAGCTTCCTATATCTGCTACCTTTTATACATTGGCCCTAGGTCTGTCTAGGATTCTAGACCTTTCCTGAGTTCCTCTTGTTTCACCAAAACATAAACCCAGTTTATCTTCCATACGCAATGGGACTTGACTTATGGGAACAGCTAATTTGATAAACTGATTGAAGATATTTCAAGGATAGTTCCTTCACAGTTAAGATATTTGCATTTTATTGGGAGTTTTACACTTCTTTCTCACAAGGATTTACCAACTGGAAATTTCATTAGATCCCAGTCTTAGCCACCTCTGCTAGCTCTAACATTTGAAAAGGTTTGGGACCAGAATGCTATAGTTAATTGAATGGCAAGAGACCTAGGTTTTTGTCCTGTCTCATTTTTTTTTCATATTACTGAATTAGCTGTGAAATTCTGTTCCTATTATGGATCTCAGTTTTCTCAGTCTATAAAATTAGGGTTTGGAATTATATAATTACTGCTTTAGACTCTAGGATAAGCTAATTTACACTAAAGTATTAATGACTGACAGTGGTCTAATTTGTTAGTTATTTTTTTTTTTTTCAGGTGCAGTGGAATTTAAAATCCCTTAGCCTCCAACGGTTCTGCACTGCATTCATGTTAGGCACCATTGACAATGTGGAGGGCTTTCCAGTTTTCCTTCAAATGGTACCATGTAGGTTCAGTGGCAATCAAAGCAGACTTAAATGGCCAGAAAGTTGTTTTTGTTAAGCATAGATGCTCACTATGATTTCTGTGAGCATTTAGAGTAGGAAATAACCTAGAACTGACAGGGAGTAATCAGACATGCTTAACATGTTGAGATTTGGGGGAGGCGCGCTTTTGAGTGTAAACAGCCCAAAAGGTTTTATAACAGAAAAACTTATGCCTACTTGGTTCTGGCACTTAGGTACAGCCCCTCTGAATAGCCGATGTGAATACTAATCTACCTTCTCCTTCCTTGGCTCCACAAACAAATAAACCCTGTCTCACTAGACAGGGTTTTCATAAACAATCATACTTAGCTGGTAATGCCTGATGAAAGCTTAAAATGATTTCCACAGTTCTGTCCTCAACCTGTGGCCCTGGTGGTGCAGTGGTTAAGCATTTGGCTGCTAACCAAAAGGTTGGCAGTTCAAATTCACCAGCTACTCCTTGGTGGGTCAGTTCTAGTCTGTTCTATAGGGTTGTTATGAGTCAGAATCGACTTGATGAAAACGGGTTTGTTTTTTTGTTTTGGTCCTCAGCTCATTTCTCCTCTCTGTATACATTACTTACCCCGTGAGGGTAGGAAGAACTTTCTCTTTTTTAATTTTGCATATAATGACATTGTCAATCTTCCATAGTGATAGGAATCTTTGCTCAAATGACTGTTCATTTCCTCCCAGATCAAAGGTATATAATATATTTTGTGTGTGTGTAATTCATATTCATCACAATTTATGTTTTCACCAAAAAGATAGTGACAACCACGCTGTTGCAGATACTTCCTAGGTGTCAGGACTATAGACATGCATGGCACAGAGACCCTATCCTAATGGAGACTGCATTCTGGCAGGGAAAGGCAGATTATTAACAGATAAAAAACACACATGCTATGTCACAAAAATGTGCTACGGAGAAGTATAAACAAAAAACCCAAACAGTTGCCATTGAGTAAGTTCTGAGTCAGGGTGGCCCCATGTGAGCCAGAGTTGAAGTAAGCTCCATACGGTGTTGAATGGTTGATCTTTCAGAAGTAGATCTCTAGGCCTTTCTTCCGAGGTGCCTATGGGTGAATTCAAACCTCTGACTTTTTGGTTAGCAGCTAAGTGCACTAACTGTTTGCACCACTGAGGGACTCCAGAGGGCAATGGTAGATATATGCAGTTTTGAAAGGGAGGCCAGGGAAGGCTGCTCTGAGTGAGATAGGGAGAAAAGGCCCTGAGATCGGAGGGTGCCTGTTTGAGAAATAGGGAAGAGACTGGTGTGGTTAGAGGAGAAGCAACTAAAAGAGAAATACACTATCAGGAAGGTAGTGGGTTGAGTGTGGAACCTAGAGACTTAGTAAGACGGGGAAGAGAGGGGCCCCTAAAATCTCGAAGCAAAGTAACAAGAAATGGGCCAGGGCGCAGAAACAAAGCCATTCCCCAGGACAATGGGGCAGGGTACCTAAAAATAGCTTGCAAACTTCTTTAAAGTTGTCTTTCAGAAGCAGCTGGAGAAAACCAGCCCCAGGGACATGCGCAGAACCTCCACCTGTGACCGCTGTGTGACCTTCCACCAGAGGCAGTGAGGGGCTACAGCCCCAGCCAGGGAATCAAACCCTGGGAGCAAGAGACTGGGCAGGCACAACACCCCATAGTAAGTCCTGCTATGAGCCCCAAAGGCCTCTGGGACAGGAGCCATCTTGGAAAGCTGCTGCACAAGCATCTTAGTTAACATATCCCCTCCTGTGTCTATGAATAAACATGAATCTTTTCCCACCAAAAGAATCTTTTCCCACCGAAAAACTTCTAAACACTCAGGCCAGTCTTTTGTTCTGTGAGATGAGGGTAAGCGTTGCTCTAGGCCCTCCTCGTCTCTGCTCTAGGCCCTCCTCGTCTCTGCTCACAAGCCTCTTCAGTAAAGCTTTGCTCGTGTGGAAAACTATGTGCCTTACCTGCTCATTCTCGACCAGTGAGAGGCCAGAACTTATGCCAGTAACATGAACAGGGGACATTTGAGCGTGTCTGAAGGAAGTGAGAGTGAGTCATGCGGGCTGTTGGATGATCGGGTTCCTGGTAGATAGGACTTGTTCCCATGCGTGTTTCCTAGCATTAGGATCTTCTTCCTTGTGCTGATGTGTTAAGCCATCTCTCCCCTGTCCACAAGTCCAGGGGCCCATGTGTGGTACAGTTAACATGCTTGGCTGCTAACCGAAAGGTTGGTGGCTAGAGTCTACCCAGAGGTGCCTGAGAAGAAAGGCCTTGTGATCCACTTCTGAAAAATCAGCCACTGAAAACCCTGTGGAGCACAGTCTTACTCCAACACACTTGAGGTCACCATGAATTGGGATTGACTCAACAACAACCGAATTCCCCCCCTCCCCGTCCTTGTACCCTGCCCTGGCATTTATCTCCTAGGCTTTATCTCTAATAGATTTCGTAGTGCCTCGAATCTTATTTGTCAGTTATATGAATGGGAATCGACTCAATGGCAACGGGTTTGGTTTATATTTGGTTTTGAGCTCTTTTCTAATTATTTTTTGTATCTCCCTAAGCCACTGGGAGTCCTGATGGCACAGTGGTTAAGTGCTTGATTGCTAGCCGAAAGGTCAATGATTTGAACCTACCAGGGCCTCCAAGAGGGAAAGATGTGACAGTCTGCTTCCATAAAGATTATAGCCTTGGAAACCCTGTGGGGCAGTTCTACCTTGTCCTATAGGGCTGCTGTGAGTTGGAATTGACTCGATGGCAATGAGAACAGGTAGCTATTTGCCAATCAGTGAGCATCGACTACATGCCCAAGATGCCACTAGGAGATTTCATTGCAATGACCCAGAAAAGTAGGCATTAGGAGGCCTATTTTGTAAATTAAAACCCCTAGGCCCAGGAGAAGGCAGATGATTTGTCCAAGGTCACACTGCAAATAAAACTGCAGAGCATCATATGTCCCAAGGTCAGCCTGGCTCTGAGCTTTTCTGTCTTGCACAGTTCTGGATGCCCGATAGGAACTCAGTGAGCTAAACTGAGTGTTATACAAACAAGACAAAAAGAAGAAGGGGAAGTCAAGGACAATTCATGCTTTGTGTTGGTTGGTAGCAAAGCTATTTTTCTCTCTGGAAGAAAGAGATGAAAGTTGTGATATTCAAATGCTCACCCACCAGGCACCCTTCAGAATTCCCATCCATCAGCTGGCAAATGGACACGTTTTAATGAGCACAATCGCAACCAAGCAAGTTCTGGCAACAAAATATGCCTCCACTAATGATATTCAATTGTTCTAAGAAGACAAAATGGTCTGAAGTGTAATGAGATGCCAAACACACAAACACACAAAACAGGCTGCTCATATTTAAGTCCTTATGTTTCTTGAAGTGAAAACTCATTTTAAGAAGATTATCGTGCATATATTATAAAATGGGATGATATTCCACATTCATGCCCCACTGGGGCCTTGAGTGTATTAAAAAAAATGAAAATGAAACCAACAACAACAGTTTGTTCCCACACAAGAACTTTGCTAATAGGACATGTGACACAGTAGTCATTTATTTGGGTTATTTTTATTCTAGGCTTTCTGAAGGTGTTTACCCTTTTGATGTTCAGTATGAGCAGGGGATTTTTCTCTCCAGGCCTCTGAGAGTGAGAATATGTTAGAACCAAAGGCCACAGTGTCAGGGCCAAGGGAATAAAATTGTAGTTGATGGAGTGGGGCCGGAGAGAGAAGGGGGGGTGGTAAACTTAGGCTCTGGAGATGGGGGATCAAAGCATTCCTCTACCTTCTGGTTAGAAGAAAGCAGTTTTTACTGAGGCAGTAACCAAGCTCTTATCCTTGACCAGGCTCTATTGAGCATGTTTATCAGGGGCAAAGAGATATGGCTTTCAAACATTTTATTATAAGCAAAAGCCTTTGTTCTGATGAAATCCCTCTGAAAAATGTAAGCAAAAGCAGAAATAATGTGGTCAGAGGGGGTGTTTTCCAAACAATCCAGTCCTCTTTCTCTTTTCTTAGCAGCAGCCTTAAGGGGCTTCTGGAAACCCCCATACTCCAAGATATATAGTGTGGAAATCACTGATTTAGATGAAGTGAGAGGTTGAGATGTCCAGCAAAGACAGAATGATAAAAGGAAGGACCTATCAGGCAAAAAAAAAAAAAAAAGGAAATACTCTATATACTTCAAAGACAGGGGGATGATTACAAAGAATTGTAAGTCCAGGGGTTGAAAGGGCTGAGGGTACATGGGGAAGGTGAGGTAGCCCAGAAATTAATACATGTAGGAAAGTCATCTCTTAGGGCTGGTGGAAGTAAAGGGAAGATGTGGTACTTCCAGAGCTCACAGGTAGAGAGAAAGGCAGATGCCAGTGCTGAGACCATGCAGAGGGACTTCATGGCTAAAGCCAAGGTCTCGGTCACTTCCAGAGATGCCACCGACAGTAGAGGGAGAGCAATGAAGCAGTGCTGCTTCTTTCTTATTCTTGCCTCTGACCCCACCAATAGCCCTTCCTGGTTAAACCTACCAGGAAGCCCACTGGAAAGGCCAACTCCCAGCCCTAGTATTACTGAGTAGATTTGAGAAGGGCAGGTATGAGACTAAGAGCCAATAGATCAATAACTAGCCCAGTACATTTATTGGACTATCACACATATGTCAGTTTGTTGTACTGTGGTGGCTTGCATGTTGCTGTGATCCTGGAAGCTATGCCACCAGAATTTTTAATACCAGAGAGCTCACCACTGGCGGACAGGTTTCGGAGGAGCCTCCAGACCAAGAAAGACTAGGAAGAGAGTCTTGGCAATCTACTTCCAAATATTAGCCAACTAAAACCCTACGGATCACAGAATATTTCCTGAGACTTCAAGTTGCTTACTTTGGCTGCATCATAGGAAGGGACTCATCACTGTAGAAAAAAAACATCACATTTGGTAAAGTGGAGGGTCAGTGAAGGTGAGGGAAACACTCAATGAGATGGACTGACAAAGTGGCCACAACAATGGACTTAAACATTCATAATCACGAAGTTGTTGCAAGACTGAGCAATTTCCATTGTTATACATGAGATCACCACGAGTCAGAGGCGATTTAAGAGCAACTAATGGTAAGGGGATCCTGGTGGAGCAGTGGTTAAGTGCTCAGCTGCTACCTAAAGGGTTGGCAGTACAAAGCCACCAGCCACTTCTTGGAAAACCAATGGGACAGTTCTACGCTGTCCTATAGGTCCACTATAAGTCAGAATTGACTCTATGGCAATTTTTTTCTTTTTTTAACGACCTCAAATATAGCTTTCTACTCATATTTACACTCCCTGTACCACAATGATAAACTCATGCCTCTGTTTAATAAAAAGTTACTGTCCTTTGTACAGAGGAAGATATTCATTTTCTCTCCTAAAGGAAAGATGCCACGTTCCATCAATCAATCCCAGCTTCTCTTTCTGAATGATATTAGTTCCTGTTCTGTTACAAACCCATGTGACCTAAGTGCTAAATTTAAAATTAACAAATATATACCCTGTTTATATAAAATAATAACAGTAAAGAGGAGGAAAAAATTAGTATGTGTGTGCAGGTATGTGTATGTGTGTGTAGTATGTGTGTAAATAACCAGCAAGGAAGAAAAATATGCATGCCTGCTCTAGTTATTTCTTCTATAGCTTGTTACAAGGCCATAGTTAATATTTATAATCAATTTCTTCTACAACCCATTCTAGGTCCCCTTTGCCCTCATCTAGCATCTCAGTTGGTTGGGGTGCTTTTCCTTGTGGGCCGATTCAAGCTTCCATTCCCGAAGTGGCTCAGTTCTTAGCAGTGTTACCTAATTGGGTTGTTTTGTCTTCCCTAAAATATTTTTACTGGATTTGTAATTTCTGGAAGGTGTCCCAGGGAATCCTCTGGGTTTCAAACATAGTCTGCCCTGCCTCCACTCTATAAAAACAACTCTATTTCCTTTTGATCATCAGAATTTGTGCCTTTAGGTCATTCAGAAACCTCTTGTGTGTAACACTTCCACTGGGTGATAGAGTACCAGTGCATATTCCTAAATTTGTGATTTAGGGGATGAGAAAAACCCAGATCATGGTATAACTCAGACGGTGTCTTAGTTACCTTGTGCTGCTCCAACAGAAATACTAAAAGTGGGTAGATTTTTAGATCAAAAATTAATTTTCTCACAGTTCAAGAGGCTAGACGTTCACACCAGGGTTGATTCCTTCAGTAAGCCTCTCCTAGTTTCTTGTGTCTTCTGCTGACCCTTGGAATTCCTTGGTATTCCTTGGCATATCTCTCCCCCCGTGTCTTTCTCAGTGTATATTCTGGACTTTTGACAACTCAGAAGTGATTACGTTTAGGATCCACTCCACACTGGTATGATCTTATTAACATAACAAAAGATAATCCTTGTTTTCAAACAGGACTACGTGCACAGGTACAAGGATCAGCAATTCAACACATTTCAGGGCGGGGGGAGGAGGAACATAATCCATAACAGACAGGTCAGTTTTTGTCCCATGATCAATACTCAGTCTCTACCAGGACTCAGTGACAACATAGGAAACTTTTTCTAGAGGATAGTAGTATCTTCAGATTGCTCGCAGAGAAAGAGAACAGTAAAAATAATGAACCTTGCCTCAAAAGTCTAAGGTGCAATGGGAAAATACAAATGCTGGGAGCTTTATATTTTTCCTGAAACCCAGGAGGCTAGGATCATGGTATGTAGTGGCATGAAGTTGTTAACATGAGAAGCATGCCAGTATAAATGTGGACTCAAGACAGGGGGCTTGTGGAGTGGGAGAAGTCATGGATTGGCATCAATTCATTGGCATCAATTCATTTAAAAGACAAGGTGATGTTTTAGGCGATTTCCTACCCAATACAAATTATCAGGATGTTGTGGTTTAAAATGAAGCTCATTCAGACAAAAACTGTATTTGTGAAGTAGAACTTCCATAGCACACACGACAGATTAGATCTGTCACCTCTTGCCCACTAGTGAGCTTCTCACTTTAGGAGAAAGAGTACAAGTATAGTTCAGAGATGGTGATGAGAGTAATGAAAAGTCTGGAAATCATTTAAAATCTACATTTTACATGATAAAAATTAAAGACATTTATTTGGTGAAAAACTGGGTTTTATTTATGTTTACCCACATATTTACCTTCTCTTTTGCATTTGCTTCTTTTTGCATTTTTTAAAATCTATCTTTGATAGTTTTTTCTACTCCAGAACTCACTTTAGTATTTCTCAAGGTTTTGTTTAATTGGACGTCTGATTTTTTTTTCTTTCATTTTTGAAAGACTCTTTCATTTGGTTTAGAGTTTTATGTTGGCAGGTATACTGGCACTTAGCCAAGTATAAATTGTAGGTAGTGTACGCTTTTTTTTTTTTTTCCCCCTCTCTGGCTGCCTTTCAGATCTTCTCCTTTTGTCTTTGGTCTTCAAAGGTTTTATCATGATATACTTAGGTGTGTTTTCTTTGTATTATTCTTCCTTATGTTTTAGAACTTTTTGAATCTGTGGCTTCAAGCTTTTCATAATTTTTGGATTATTCCCCTTGTATACCTTCTGCTTTCTTTTCTCTCACTTCTCTTTACGGGTTACAATTATACATATAGTATGTCTTTTCACTGTGTCTCATTTCCTTCTCTCTCTTTAATATTTTCATTAGTTTTGCTGTGCTTCAATTATTTTCTACTAGTCTGCCTTCCACTTCATTAATCGTCTCATCAGCTGTGATCCAGCTACTGTTAACCCAATCTATTGAGTTCTTAATTTGAGATACTATCATTTTCAATTCTGGAATTTCCATTTGCTTCTTTTTTATGATTTCCAATCTTTGTGAAATTTCCCATTGGTTATCTATCTATTAATTACATTTATTTTAATTTCCATGTCTGATAGCTCTAACATCTGGAAAAACTGTGGATCTGTCACAGTTGTCTTTTTTTTTTTTTTTAATCTTGGTCCAGTTTCTGGAATGCCTGGTAACACTTTATTGTATGATGGACTTTTTTTTTTTTCATTAAATATTGTAGAGGACCTGCATAATGTTATTTTCCATTAGACAGCATAAAACTTATTCTTCAGCAGGCAGTAAGAATAAGAGCAGGTCACCTCAATTCAGTCAGCAATTCAACTGACTCAAAGCTGGATTCCTAACTTTGAAAGTTTTGCTGTATCTTTTAATTTTCCTCTATTCTGAACTGTAGCTCAGGGTTTGCAATTGAGACCTAGGGTGATTGTCAGAGATCCTCTTCCTGGGAAGGCTATGAATTCTATTTGTTCTCCATAGAGCAATGAGACTATTGAGTGCTCTGTTGAGATTTGTGTGTGTGTGTGTGGTAAATATATATGTATATGTGTACGTGTGTGTGTATATATGTATTACATGTACATGTATAAAACATTTTCCATTTCAACATTTGTTTACATGTACAATTCAATGATATTAATTATCTTTATCATGTTGTAAAAACCATTGCCATTATCCATTCAAATTTTTTGCCATGCTTGACAGAAGCTCAGTGCCTCCTAAGCAATGACTCCCTCTTTCTTTCTTCCTCCGCTGCCTGATAACCACTAGTAAACTTTTGTCTCTATCTGCTCAGCTTCTTGGTCTCTCACTCTGCCTCATTTGCCAGCATATTGGTGCTACTTTTCTCTACCTTGCTTCTTTAAATTGCAGCTACCTCGATGGGCCACAAGTCCAATTTTTGCCTCTTCAGCTTTGTGAGGTCACCTATGATTACATCCTCAGCCTCTTAACCTTTACTACTTAAAATTTGGAAAAACTCCGAAGCCCCTCTTCTAACTATGATCTTAAGTCCACACATTCTGGCTACCTCAGAAGCTAATATGTTTGAACAGATTTTATTTACCATTCTATCCAGTTTTATTGGTTGCTGCCAGAAAAAGTGTTGCTCTGCTACAAGCTACTCTGTCTTAGTCAATTGTGACCATTGGTATGAGAATATTTTGAGAGGAAGAGTAGGCCAAATAGTGGCTTACACCTGGTCCTGCTGGTTTCCAGGTATTTCTGTAGGTGACAAAACCAGAAAGAAAGAGATTGAGTCTATTCATGTTTCACTACCTTTCACTGTACTGAGAAAAGAATTCCTTTCCCCGCACTTTTGGTAACTCAAACCTCTGATCTAGGGTCAAGAGTAAAATATGAGCATGTAAACCCACATACCTGTGGGAATTATATATATATTTTTTAATTTATTGAGGCTTTTTGATGGCCTGGCACCATGTTTTCTTTTTTTTTTAAAATAAATGTTCAGTGAGTACTTGAGAGCAATGTGTATTCTGTAATTATTGCTGCAAAGCTCTACAGCTTACTTTTAGTTCAAGCTTATTAATTGTATTGTTTTTAACTTTCAAATCCTTTTTTATCTACCTTTCTATTGATAACTGAAAAGTGTATACAGAAATCTGCCATGTTTATTATTATATTCTCTCATTTTTATTGTGTGTCTTTTTAATAATTTCTCTTTTTTAAAGTGGTATCTATATCTTCTAGTGGTTAAGACAAATACTTAAGTGTGCGCACACATCTCTCGGTCTTCCCATTCCAAGACCCACTATATTGAACTTATCAAGACTTTAATTGGAGGTTGCTATGGATATGTTTTTTCTTTTGTTTTTGTTCTCATTACTTTTATTTTTTTATTATTAAAAAATATTTTATTGTGTTTTTGGTGAAAGTTTACATACAAAATTAAGTTCTCATTTAACAATTTCTAAATACATATAGTTCAGTGCCATTGGTTCCATTTTTTACAAAGTATCAGCATTCTCATTATTTTCATTCTGGTTGCTCTGTTTCTGTTAATCTAGCTTCCATGTCTCCCCTTACCTTCTCATGTTTGATCTAGGGAAAATATTTACCATTTGGTTTCATCCAGATGATTGTTTAGAGGAGTATAGTACTCACCGGCGATATTATTTATTTTATGGGCCAAAAGGTGGCTAAAAGGTGGCCTCTGGGAGCAATTTAAGCTCCAAGTTTAAACATAATCTGCTCTTATTACTTTTAAAAGCAACAAATTATATAAAAGACATTTGATATATAACATATGGTATTTTTACACGAATAATACCCACCTTCTACATTTGTTTGCCAACTGATTCTCCCACCCCGTGAGGTATTTTAGTAAGGGCACTTTGCTAATTTTTTTTTTTTACAGCAACATGTTGGTAAACAAACATAGAAGCTGTACATTATTTGCATAAAAATACAGTATATCATATATTATATGTATAATATATTACATATAATATGTATATATAATATTCAATTTTTATCATATGTAAAACATATATATACATATAATCTCAATATAATATCAATATCTCATGGATTAATTTTTCCTGTTATTTAAACTTTTCGTCCAAAACTATTTTCCATATAGCTCTTTGAGTGGTAAATCTCCTTAAGCCCTATATGTCTGGTAATATATATATATATATTTTTACATATCCTTATATTTTAATGATAGTCTGGGTGGATAGAGATAGTAGGTTTAATTACATTCATGTGATTTCTAAAGTTCTCTCCTTGTTGGGACTTCTGGCTATTATGGCATGAAGAACTTGACAAATCCTGTTCCTAACAAATGAGTAAAATATTGAACAAAATTATCCAAACAGATCTTTGGAAGTGCTCTAAAGGGAAACAACAAATTGAGAAGTACTTATTCACAAAAATCTCCTGGAAAATCCGGCAAAAAGAGTGGGAGTCTATGCCTTCTTGCTTGAAGCTTTTCCCCTTTGCTCATTACTCAGCAGGTCACTCATTGAAAATAATGACATTACCAGGACAGGGCTAGATGGGTAAACCAACAGCTTTGAGGCCAGAAGGGGTTGATTCAATTAGGGAGGAGTATGAACACCTGCGGCATTGTTGTCAGTGAAAGCGGAAATCTTAGAAAGGAAACAAATGGGGAAAGCTATAGCTCTAATATTCTGAGGTTGAGGCTGAGTGACAACCAAAAGTGAGTTATGAGATCCTATCCATCTATCATGAGGCATTGGTGGTTCAGTGGTAGCATTCTTGCCTTCCATGTGGGAGACCTGGGTTCAATTTTTGGCCCACTATACGTCATGCACACTCTCCACCCACCTCTCAGTGGAGGGAGGCTTGTATGTATCTACAATGTTGAATAGGTTTCAGCAGAGCTTCCAGATGAAGATGGACTAGGAAGAAAGGCCTGGTGAGCTACTTCTTAAAATCAGCTAATAAAAATTCTATGGATCACAATGGTACTATTCTCAACCAATCATGGGCCTGGTACAGGACCAGGCAGTGATTTATTTCACTGTGCATGGTGTCTCCATGAATCAGTGGTCGACATGACAGCAGCTGACAACAATATTTCTATCTACATCCACCCTTTGAAAGTGACCTTTAAGAGTATGAAGAGGTAAGCTGTAGACTAGAAGATTCACAATTCTTATATTAAAACAAAACAAAACTTCTATCCAGAATATATAAAGAACTCAAATAATCTGAAAAAACAAATAATTGAATTAAAAATGTGCAAAGGATTGATTTGAAAAGACACTTCAAAAAAGACAATATATGAGGGACCAATACACATATGAAATGATGCTCAACATCCTTGTTGTCAGGGAAATGAAAATTTATACTGCCATAGGGTTGTTATGAGTTGGAATTGACCTGATGGCAAAGGGTTTTTTTTTTTTTTTTAATACATTGCACTATAAACTTATTAGAATGGGTAAAATTAAACAAACAAAAAGCACCCTGATAATAAGTTTTGGTCAGGATGAAGAACAACTGGAAGGCTCACACCCTGATGCTGAAAAGTGTAAAAAGTTGCAACCATTCTGGACAATAAGCAATTTTTTTATAAGGTTATACCTTTACCATATGATCACCCAGTTTCACTTCTTGGTATTTTCCCAAGAACAATAAAAACACGTCTGCCCAAAAGGCTTGCACGTGGATATTCACAGAAGCTTTACTCATAATAGCTCATGGATGGGTAAATCTATAAACCATTCATGGTATATCCATTCAATGGAATGTCTACTCAATAATAAAAGGAACACATTCATAATAAATGCAGCAACATGAAAACGTATAAAAAATGCTATGCTGAACAAATGAAGCTGGACACAAAACAGTACATATTGTATGATTGCATTTATATAAAATCAACGAAAGCCAAACACAAAATTTAGTGATAAAAAGCAGATCAGTGGTGGTCTGTGATCAGGATTGGGAGATGAGAATTGACTGGAAAGGAGAACAAGAAAAATTTAAGGGTTATAAAAGTGCTCTCTATCTTGGATGTCATCATGGTTGCATAGATACATGTACATTTGTCTAAACTCAGTGTAGTATATATACTTATTATGTGTGTTTTATGTTACATAAATTATAGCTCATTAAAGTTGATTTTAAAAAATATCTTTTAATACACCAATCCTATTTTTATATAAATTTTCCAAACAAAGTAATAAGCACATACGAATATATATGAACTTTATTTATCTTATTATTTCCATGGGAGATAAGTCTAGAAACAACATAAACGATTAACAATATGGATTGTTTCAGGAAGTTTGGTATATGCATACAATGCAGTCATTAAAAATGATAATGTAGATGTATGATAATTGATATGGAAACATGCTCAAAACATTTTCACATTTATTATTAAATTCTGTCGCACCATAATAAGTACTTCAATTAATATTTAGGAGGGACAGTAGAACTGTGGCTTTGAGGGAGTGACTTGTCCAAGGATATATGGGTTATAATAGAAAAGAGAGTCTTCTTTGGACTGAGTTCATACGGCTTCTTCTGTGATGTGCTGTGCTGTCTTTCCCATTCCACACATAAATCACATTTGTCATGTTCCAGTCTGAGCTGTTTCCTTGAAGCAACAGAGTGCTGACAGAGAGCAGTACAGAGGACATCTTGTTCTTAGTGGTTGCGAATGCCAGATTCTATTCATCATTTTGGAGACATAGGCTCAATAGGAACCAGATAAGAAATAGGAGATCCAAGCTAACATTGTATATGAATGGCACCATAATTGACATACATTAGTCATAATTCTGACTGAGTCAGAATGCCTTAACTCTTTAATCTCATGAGACTGCTTGTTAGAGAATTTAGGTGTCAATGACAATTCTTTGGAAGGAATAAATTATGTCTGATCTATGGCAATATGCTTCATCTGAAGACCAGCCTTTACTCCCCCACAATCATCCTTCCCATGCATCCTCTTTTTGCTTATCTTCATCTTCCCTTTATTCTTCCCTATCAAATCTCACTAATGCAGTACTCTTGTACTTCTCTAGCATTTGCTTGTCAAAGGGTGTGTGTGACCACATTGAGTTGTCAGGGACTCAACGCACATCCCAAATACTCAGTTACTCATCCGTAGGTCAGAGGAGGTCTACTACAATCTTTGAAGCTAATTGGTTTTCCATAATGTGGTGCACACCCACAATCTTTTATATGAAAACCTTGGGGCCAGATATGTTTCTGAAGTTTTGGATTTTAGAAATAGAATGCAGTATATACAGTGGGGTCTGGAGCAACACCCTGTAAACAAACACAACATTCTGCTATGGAACCTCTGACTATGCCTACTGTATAAGTAGCCTAATGTTAGTTCAGGTCTAGTTTTGTTGTCAAATGAATTCAAGCCACGTCCAGGAATTTTTGCAGATTAAGATTGTGGGCAGGAATTGTGGGCCAAATCTAGTTTCGCAAGAGAGAATTCTGGGCACCCTTTTAGCCTACAAGCTGTAGGGTCTCCTACTTTCTTACCTGGCTCTTGAAGCCCCGTTATTCATTCCCCTGTTTCTGATACCTGCTTCAGAACTTCAGTAAATGTGTACAGTCATGTAACCACCACCTCTTTCAAGGTTTAGGTCAATTCCATCACCCTCAGAAGTTCCCTGCTGTGTCTTTGCAGTCAATCCCCATTCCCACCTCCAGCCTCAGGTCTGGATGTCTTTTGCATCCAGTTTCCTTCGCTTAGCCTGAAGTTTTTGAGATGCATCCATGTCATTGTATGTATCATTATTTTGTTCCTTTTTATCCATGAGTGGTATTCCCAAATGTGCTTCCACTAGTGAATGGATCAAGCAAAAGTGGCGCGTCTATACAATGCAATACAATTGAGCAAGAAAAAGGTCTTGAGTTTTTAACTTATTCAGTTTACCAGTCCCTGAATCACTCTCAAAGTTGAATGCTTCCTCAAATGAGGTGTCCCCTTGCTTTCATATGCACCTTAGCTCCAGTGAGACTCTCACTAGCTCCTTAGAACCCCATTCCCAGTTAGGCAGTGGAGCTTACGTAGTATACTCAAGAACCTTGGAAACACAACTGCTCTCCCCTTAGGTAAATAAATCACATCTATTACCCTCCCTACCCCATACCCAGCTTTGCAGCTATGCAGCAAAGCCTTCCCAATGGTTATCAAGCCAGCCGCTCTGACACTGGACTCCAGTACTCTTCTTACTTGTTAGACCCAGGAAACTCTTTCTGCCCATTACGAGGAATTCAGAGTTTCAGAGATATGCCTGCTTTCCGAGTCTGAAGGGGATAGAGCTGGATTTGGAGTCTAGGAAGGACCCATTTCCCAATGTAGCCAAGCTTATGTTCTTATTTTATTGCATTTGGGCCGAAATCAGCTTACTGTCTCCAGGTAAAGAGGCCTAAAAACAATTCCCTTCAACATACCCTCCACACTTAAGAATTTCTGCCCGGGCAGTGATGCTTATGCCTAAAGGAGCTAGTTACAGGGTGAAGAGAGACCAGGATGGAGAGTCAATGGTCCACAGAAGGGGTCAATAAACTTGCCTTGAGATATGACTGCACTGCGCTGTAGCTGGGAGTATTCATCCAAGGGTCAATGATGGGATTTTCTATCCACAGCAACAAGCCGTTCATGACACAATGAAACACATTCTCTTAGGGCAAGACAGGGCCTTACCAAGGTGCTCTGAGTACTCTATGGAGGTTCTGAAACTAGACACAATTATTATTTTCACTTCATGGCTAGAGGCAGGGCTGGGGGAGGCTGAAGAATGATAGGACGCAGGGATGCTACTATTCTAAAACTGTAGCATTTTTTTTTTACCTGTTTCACTTGATATTTGCATTTGAAGTTTAATTGTTATTTCATTATCTTACCTTGGAAATATAATTAATATCTCATCATTAAAATGGAAATAATAATAAGACCCATCTCACAGGATTGTTGTGAAGATTAAACGTATTAGTATAACTAAGACCCTTAGGACAGTTTCTAGAGTCTAGTAATTTCCCATAAAATTTAGCTACTATTACCTAACATTATTTTTTGATGGAAGAAATATTTTAGTGAACCTGTGGGTTATATGTAGGTAACCACAAAATTCTTCTGTGGAGTGAAGAGTTTAAAGCAAAGAGGAGATAACCTGGTCAGCATCATAATATAAAATGATGTGTCACTGTGAACAGAGCTGTATACAGATTATTTGGTAGACTAGGATGAGAATATGAGACTGAAAAAGAAGGAACTCTTCCCCACCCCCTTCGTTGCTGGTCTTATATGTATTGGGGAAAAGTTGGTACTTCAGACAAGGGGACAATATCAAAAGCATTCCTATTGAAGGGATAGCTGTGTGGGAGGTATGTCTATCTAACCTAGAAATTCTCACATCTTGTAACCAGTATCAAGAGCTTTCTCTGTTGTAAATCTCTTCTATTATCCCAAAGTCCTTGGTAAATAAATAAATAAGCTCATACAGCCGAGTCATGGCAGTTCTTTAGAGCAGCCTCTATTTGTGCTTCAGGTGATGTGGTCAAGGGACAGCAGTGGTCACCCACATAGCTTAGTTATGGTTTGTCAAGAGATAAAATAAGGTGAGAAAGCAGTGTTGTCCTCTAGAACAGCCGGCTGACTGAGGTGACAGGAAATGCTGGGACAGATGGTGGGAGATGTAATAAGCATGCCTTGGAAATTCCCAGAACTACTTGGAGATGTGTACCCAATAAAATATTGGACTTCTGTGAGCTCAGGCAGGATGGGGACTCAGACGATTGTTAAAGGGGCATTAATGGAATGTACAGACCTGTAAGTCAGCAGGAGTTGGGAACATGGGAAACCCCCATACCCTGAATGACACCTCTCATAGGCCTCACTGGTTCCCTGGGGCAAATCTTATACCCCAGCTACTCCTGCCTGCAGATCATACAGCCTCTGATGAGATGCTGTCCTCTTTGGTGCTGCAGAACTTCAAATTACTAGAGAGCATGGGTGGTCACAATGCTCATTTCGCAGCAGTTGGTTAAAATTCAGCTGTGGGATGGCCCTCTGCATCAACCACAGAACCAGTTACAATGGGTCAGCGTGGACTTTCCAGGACGCCACTTGCCACACTGAAGGTATCACCTTGAACACCCAGTGGACGGCAGGGTCAGCTTCTCCAGATTCTTTGAACAGTACTTAGAATGGACTTATCTAGCAAAAAGCTTCAGGATGAACTGGCCGATGTATTCAAATAGTCAAGTCCTCAGAACTTGCAGGGTGAGTGTATGCTGTATGTGAACGTGAGCCTGGAGATATGGTTGTGAATTCAATCTTCCCTCAAGCTGCATTGAAGATTTCTCTCTCCATCCCCTGACACATATATCTGCACTGAGAGCAGAAAGAGAGTAAGTTATGTCTTCACCGGCAGTCCTTTGGCACCTGAAGAATGGTGTCACCACTAGTCAGGATGGGTATGCCAGCTGTGGCCAGGTATGCTGATTTGTATATATGTGCCCAGAAAAGGGCCGTAGGAGAACTGACCTCAATTACCCAGGCATGAAGGAGAGGTAAATTCTCCATCCATTAAAAAGTGAGGAAAACAGGCAGCAGCTTCCAAACGCCAATGTGCTAATATTAGGAGCAGTGGAAAGCCAAGAGACCATGTTCTAGTCCAGTAGGCCATCCCTCTCTCCAACTGCTATCATGTAATAAAGAACCCTACCTATGGGGACGGGGAATTTCTGTGACCCACAATCTCATGAATATTAAGCTGAACATAGTTAAAGGAGACCACATTGAGAATTCCTCACCAAGTGTCTATATTTCCCCTCAGTTCTTTCCATCTTCTAGCTGGAGACCCATATTTTCTGCTTTATCAAGGGGTTCTGCCTGGGCCCCACCTAGGCCCCTACCCTACTTTCCTGTCTCTGTCCTAGAACTCTAAACAAGTACTCCATTTCTTAAGTGCAGTTTTTTCAGCCCGGGGTGTAGGGGTGCCCCTAGCATGTGAGTCTACCCAGATAACATGGTACTCAGCCCGTGGGTCCCTGTCCATCAAGCAGAACACAGGAACTCTACACCTTGACAGGAAGGCTCCATTATCTGTCCCCCCAACAACCAGCCTCTGTCTTCTCCCTTACTGGATTATTGCCCTGTCATCCACCAGCCTTTCTTGTCTGGTTCCAGTGGGCTTTGTGCCAATCTGGCCTGAGTAATGACATTTCAGTTCCTTAGTGTACTCAGCAGGGCTCTTCTCTGCACTCCATCCATCCCATTACACGTGGAGGTATTCAAGAGAATTATGTTCTGCTAGTTTTTTAGTGTCTGGGGCTAAGATTGCTGAGAGCTTCCACAGAGATCCCTGAGGAGAGTACACCCATTATCTGACAAAATAGAGGGAACGGGAGCAGAGAGAAAGTGGGATAATGCTGCTGAGGCCGGATAGAGTGCTCATCTTTGCATGGAGAAGGAAGCCACCTTATGCTCTGCCATCAGGAGTCCTGGATATATGCCCCTGGCTAACTCCTGAGATGCTACTGTCACAGCTTCATACTTTCGTTTTTTGTTTTCAAACCTTGGTCTTTTTTCTTACATTTACTACTTCAGTCATGGGTGATTTATTGCAGTATTTTTTTGCATAATGGTATGTAGTAAGTGCAAACCAAAAAAAAAAAAAAAAGAACACTTTTTTTTTCCAGCTACATGAGCTAAAAAAAAGAAATATGCCTTTTTGTATTTATAAATCAAAAGATTACAAGTGCTTTCTCATATATTGCTTAAAGGGTCAATGAAGAAAACATTAATTCTGCCTGAAGAAATCAGGAGAGACTTCAGAGGAATTAGCTCTTGAGTTCAGATTTAAAGAACAAGTAGGCATTTTCTAGGTAAACATAGGCAGTGAAGGGTTGCAGAGGGAGGTCATTCAGTAAAGAAACAAACAACAGGTACTAAGATGGTAAGACAAGAGACAGTGTGCTGTATCACAGAAATGGCAAGTAGTCCATGGCGTTTTTGATAACTAATTTCATGGCTATCAAATATGACACTAGGTTAGAGCGGTAGAAGAAGATACTGGACAGGTGGACCCAGAACAGAGCGTGAAATACTTTGAATCCCATGCTAAGGAATTTGGATATTTATTCTGTCTGTGATAGGGAGCTATTGAAAGATTTTAACTATGGAAAAGAGTTGACAAAGTCTATGTTAGAAAGCTTACTCTGATTTCTGGTTAAAAGAGAGTTGGCTAGCCATCTCTAAAACACTTTGTGCAAATTTGCCAATGGAAATTTTACGATAAATTAAAAAATGAGAACTCATAGCAGCTGGGGGAACAAAGATAGATAGAAAGTACTTGCTAGAATCTTGGAGATATTTCAGCATGTTTACAGTCCATGTAGTTGGATTGATAAAAATGATTTATGGAGCACTACACTAATGAGAACCTCAGTAGCACACAATTACCCCATATCTAATGTCTTCTCCTTGGGCTCAAGACCTAGTGTCTTCAGTGCCTAAATTGGTCATAACACTAGGAAAACACTGCATTGGTGCAACATTCTGCGGCAGAGTTTGGTTCCCATTCATATTTTGAGAGCAGGACAAGGGGAGGCTGAAATAGGGGTGCAAAGAAAGATTGGCTTTTGACATTTTATATTTGGATTGGAGACTCTCACAAATACAGTGCATTGGGCAGTGGCAGAGACATAAAAATGCCTAATGGCAATGAATGTTGGGGGTTGGAGCATTTATTTGTTCATCGAATATGACATCAGTCCTAGGAATCAGTCAATAGGGTAAGATATTACTCATCTCAATCCAGCAAAGCTGCCCTTGCCTGAAGTCTCCTTCACATTTGTAGGTGGGCTGGTGGGATTGCATATCAAATTGCCATCTAGCTGAAGATTTGAGAAATTTTTTTTTTGTTGTTATTCTTGTTTGTATTTTGACAAGCATTGAGTTGAAAAAGATTGAACTAAAATAGATCACCACTCATTTAAAGATGAATAATTAAAGAGGTCACTAAATGACTATATTGAACTAATGCACATAAATCTGATTATTTGGGGATGTACAAATGTAGAAAAGGGAGCCCAGACACTATGACAAAAGTACTGAAGGTAAAATAATTTAAAATATTCTGAACATTAATAAGAAGTTACGACTTTTGAAAATGATTTACTAAAATAACTAGAAAAAAATTCCAGAAAACTCCATGGCATGTTTAATAAGATATAAGGTATAGTTTACATAAAATAAAGAAACCCATAAGGGCAGTAAACGCTAAAATCAAACTACAATGTTATGAAATACATAATAACATGGGAAGGAAGGCAATATGCATAAGAAAGGATTATAAATAACTTAGAAATTGTAGCAGCAAAAGCAAAACCCTCATGGATGACAGTAAAGTATAGGCTTGGAATTTTCTTAATCACCAAGGAGAAGGATGAGCTCGAAAAGCTTTCCCAAAATGTATATTGTCCTGTTCTGGCTTCCATTTTGGAAGACAATTTAACAACAAATGAACAAACACCCTGCTGGATGGTGTGGATAGATACATTTGTTTATAACGTCTGAAAGCAAATGAAACAATTTTCAACGTCCCTGTCACAATGACTAGAGAAGACCATTTAGATTTATTATTTAGGACAATGCTTCTCAAAGTATGATCCCTGGACCAGCAGCATTAGAATCACCTGAGAACTTGTTCAAAATGCAAATTCTCAAATCCCATCTAAACTTACTGAATCAGAAACTCTGGGAGTGGGGCCAAGCAATCACTATTTTAACCAACCTGTGGGTGATTCTGTTGCAACTCAAGTTTGAGGACCACTGGGTTAGGAGAAGAAGCCTTGGTGGTACAGTGGTCTACTGCTCGGCTGCTAACAGAAAGGTCAGCAGGTTGAACTCACCAGCTGCTCCATGGCAGAAAGATGTGACAGATTACTCCTGTGAAGATTACAGCCTTGGAAACCCTATGGAGCAGTTCTATTCTGTCCTACAGGGTTGCTAAGAATCAGAATTGACTCAAAGGCAATGGGATTGGTTTGGTGGGTTAGAAAAACAACTCTCTACTCCCTGTATTCAAGGGCTTCCTGGTCAGTTTCCCTGAGCACTGTAGGTATTCCTTATCTATCATTGCTCCAAAGACACACAAAATCCAGACCGGGATGTAGTGGTGAGGCCTCTTCTATTTGTGCAGCATGTGGACCTTAGACTCCACGTCCTCAAATAAGAGAAAAAGCTGTAGATTCATAGGTGCGTAGATTACTGATTTTCTAGGGCACCAAAGGAATGTCAGGTGCAATATATAAATACAAATGAAATAGAAGAATCCATTCCTAAAGTGAAGGAAGACCTTTGCATGCAGATTGAAAGCGTTCTCTGCAATGTAGTCAAAATCAACAAGAAGATTCATAGCTAATTAATCGTGCAAAAAAAAAAAAAAGATGCCTTATAAAGAAAATCTATCTTATTAACATCCAGAATAAAAAGAAATATGGCAAAATAAAAATCTTCTAAGATTAAAAATCCTTAGAGAGAGAGGGCTTAGATCTAGAAGTGAGGTAAAAAATTAGGTTTCCTCAAAGACTGCCAGTAGGAAGGCAATGTTATGTACAAACGTTGGAAACTTATGTGAGATTAAAAATGTGTAAACCACCTAATAGATTTCCTGGCACATGGTCTGTGCTCATTCAGTGCTAGCTCTTATCCATTATTACAGTACCAAACACTTGGTTAGTGAATACATGACTCATTCTCAAAAGCTGTCATACTCTAGGGTTTAGGCCGTTAACAAATGTTTACCCTGGAGAAAGAAGGCAAGATCTGAGAACAGGTCCTAATAAGAAGGCAAATGAAGTGGAAAGTTAGGAACATAATGTTCCTGGGACATTTTGTATGAATGTGTATGTATTTGGGGTATGATGACTGTGGAGCACCAGTGTATGTTGGCAAGAAAGAATGTAAAACAAAGACAGGGTTACTCAAGAGGAATTTCAAATACTTCAAATGGATTGTAAGTACAGGCCCTGTGTAGAAAAAAAGATACTCAACGAGTATCAGATACCACAGAGGGCACAGGTGCCACTTCTCCACCTGCGTTCTTGGTAAGAGTAGGAGGACGAAGCTAATCTGGACTCTCCTGTCCCCTCTGAGGCTGAGATTCAGTGGATGAGAGGTCTTGTTGTTTTGCAGTACAGTTACCGTTGTCTGACGAGGACTCTCTTTCCTCCAATGCTATCAGTCAATGAACAATAGATACTTCAATTAGACATGACCTCTAATCACAAGAATTAAGGAAACTAGTCAGAGAGACGGAAACCCTGGTGGCATAATGGTTAAGTGCTACAGCTGCTAACCAAAACATCAGCAGTTTGAATCAGCCAGGCGCTCCTTGGACACTCTATGGGGGCAGTTTACTCTGTCCTATACAGGACTCAACTGCAACAGATTTTTTTTTTTTTTTTTTGAGTCACAGAGACAAGACACACAGAAACATATCTGAGAAGTTAATAGCTGTTGAAAATCTAAAAACAATATAAATGATGTCACAAGTATCTGTGCTAAGTAAAACATGAGTGAAAAAAAAAAATCTAGCTACAGAATGAGCTATCATTGTGAGGTGGAGATGCCAGAGAAGGTTTTACAGCGAATAAACGTGAATTAGGACAAGAAGCTCACCCAGAGTTTAAAAAATAGTGACATTGGCAGGCAGATAGAATACGAGGCTCCAGAACAAGGGACCACAAGGTAGAAGAGATAGATACTGTTGAGAGATCAGGGATTAAGTTAAGGTCAGTGCTGATGTTAAAATGATAACATTTTGGGGTTTAGAATTTATCCTACAGGCAATGCGAAACCTCAAAAATTTAAAGATGCCCTTCTCCATATGAATTTCCAAAGATGGAATAGCAATTGAACACCAAATGGTAGGTTCTCTTGTAAAATCCTATATTTGAATATCATATAATCAGCAAGACATGATTATATTCTTGCTGTTTCTGAAAGTTATGCAATTACCTTGATATTTTTGCACCATAAAATGTGAAAAAAATATTCTTCTTTTCTCTCCTCTTCTATTTTTTGGGGCTGCTTTTAGTAGTCTGAAAATCAACTTTCATTTTGACTGCCGCTTAACAGAATTTGATTAAAAAAAGTAAACTAATTACAACGGAAATGCAGCCCTGCGAAGCTTTAAGAAAAACACATTATTTTGTTTTAGGGTTCAGTTACTATACATTCATTTATCATGTTTATAAGCGATGTGCGGGCGATGATGAATAGGCCCTGGCTTTGAATCAGGAAATGTAAATTATCCTCTTTCTTTCCTTTTTTTTTTAAGCAAATAATGAATACTAGTAAATTTGAAGCTAACCCATGTGCCAGGAACTCAACGATGATGTAATGCCGTGAAAGCAATGCACGAGCTACCATTTGATAGTCTAAAGCAAAGTGAAACCGCTGCTGGAGAGGATGCATACCCTGACGTGGACGTGGTTTGCCCAATGGTACGGGCTAGCTGGTTTGGAGAACCATTGGTGAGATGCAGGTTGCTCTGCTATTGCTTTGAATGTGGGTCTAGGTCATGCCAAGTAGCCTTTGCCCTGGGCAAAGTACCAAGTTCTTTCCTTAAATTCTTCCTCATCTGGGCTTCATATTTTAGCCATGGGGCTTTGCCCTTTCCTCTTCCTCTCCCACACAATATTTGTCTTTCAATGGCTGCTCAGGCTTCATCTTCATTGTAAAGTCTTCCCTGATTGCTTCAGCCCACAATCAAACCTATTTAGAATATTGCAAATCTTTAATATATTGTAAGACACAGAGTGCACTTGCAAGCAAGAAGTTTAATTTTTGAGGATGGACAAAATGAGTTTTAATATTTGGGTAGTATTTGGATAGGCCAAGAAAATGAGAAAGCACATTTCCAAGAAGGTAAGAAAAAAGGGTGCTCAACTATAGACCATGGACTGCTCAACTGTAGATCATGGGTGGACAGAGGCCAATTCTGACGTAATGGTCATTGTTGTATCTGTGCAGCATGCGCAGATCTGAAAAAAGAGAAAACTCAGGATGTTCACCCCAGGGTAAATCTCAAGTTTGCATTATACATGTCACTTGGTGTAGAAAAACAAACCCCAGTCTAAAGGAAATAGCGATATGAATATTGGCTTTATTGGTGCGGAAAGTTGTGCATGCTCATTTCCATTTTCAAGGGTTTTGCAATATTTACATTAACTTGCATATGGAATGTTTTGGTTATTTGCATGCGTTCTGGAGATTAATTTAAAATCAACAATTTACTTACATTTGGGTGGCATTTATGGATAAAGACATTAGCCATAGCCACTTCTCACAGACGAAGTTATGTTTACATCATTAGCTCCCATATTTCTTATAAAATATGCCAATTTGATTTTTATGCCATGATTTTACACATATCTTCCTTTCCTATTTGGAAGCAAAGCTGAAGCCATTCTACTCACACTACTGTGTAGACCGTATTTGCAGACTTCCTTTTTGATTTCATTAACTTTTGTTCTTTCTTACAGTCCTTCCTTTTTCAGTTGATTTTATTATACCTTCTCTCAGACTGCTGAGGCAATGGTTAGGCACATCGGCCTTGGAAAAATAAATAAAGTGAAGGAAAATATGATGTCTTGTCACTTTAAAATGTAGTCCACTTCCACCAACATATTAAAAGTCTAAATATTTTATTGTCTGGGCACAATCTCATTTTTATTGCCCCAATCACAGCTCATTGGCTAGGATATGCTGGGCAGAGGAGTGAGCTGGTCAGCTAATGACCTCCCTGCTGCTAAAATTAACTAATTGTTAAAGTAATAACAATGGACCCTCATGGCCTATTTTAATAGTCAGTGGCAATCTGGGAAATTATTTTGCTACTTTCATTTCACGAAGTCCTCCTGCTGGCCATTTGCACCCCTCTCCATCTTCTTAAATGTCCTCTTGATGAGAAGTATTTCAATGAGAGCCTGCAGGGAGCTCTGGGCCAGCATTTCCAAGTTGCAATTGGGGCCTGTCATTTCTCCTGTGAATACAGGAAGAGAATCTTATAAGTCTGTGTATTGGGACCTGTCGGGGTGGGTGTCTATCTATGGCACCCAACTTCTTTTCCAACCTCATTTTCTGTCCCCTACAATAAGGGCCTCTCAGACAAGTTTGGGTAACATCTTGCTATGTTCTGTTCCTACGCCAGTCACGTTGCTGCCTCTTCCCTTTGTACCTTCATGGAAAAACATCTGCCTCCCTATGACCAGCCCCTCCCCACACTCAAAACCTGGCTAAGAGTCTGCCCATTTCCTATCTCAGGACAATGCTCTTTTCAATATTGACTTCTGTGACATTTTGATATATAATGTCACTACAATATATTTTGCTATGTTTCGAGCTTCACATTCTCCTTCATAGTGTTGTTTGCGGTTTTGTATGTCCACATCGTTTATCCTCAGTTAGGCTGTAAATTACCCAGAATATGTTCTGTACTTCTGCTTGTATTCCCCAGAACCTGAAGCTGTGTTGAATGCATTGCAAATGTTTAATACGCACATGTTGAATTAAATTAAATTAGATGTGGGGATTTCAAAGCTGGATTTGCCATAGACATGTCCTGTGACAGTGTCTTCAATTCCTGGTACCCACACAGCAAGACCGAACTTATGTAGACTCCTCCACTGGTACTAAATCTTGAGTTGTGGTATAAATGTGCCATTACTATGGATCCTACAGATTAGAAATTGCTTGTGATAGAATTTTGAAAGATCCCAAATAAATTGTCACTTCAAAGAAAAAAAGCCACTTTATAAAGAGCCAACTTCTTTATATCCAGGAATGAAGTCCTGTGCAGAAAACAAAACAACACAAAGATAGAGGCAGCCCTGGGGTGCCTTTGCTGTAACCATGTAAACTCCAAACCAAATTACTTTCCAGCTTCTAGAACTTTCAAGGGCAGTCAAATAGAATTTCATATAACGGTCAGGAATTCTAGGTCAAGTGAATCTTTTTGATTAGGAAGAAAAAAATGTATACCTGTATCTATATATTTGTATATCCATATACCTATATCTACATGTATAGCTATAGCTATCTGTGCACATAGAAAGCACATACATCCACATATATTCATTAATCAAGGCCTTGTTCAAATCTTTCTTCCTCCACAAGTTTCCAGCAAAGTACACTTTTCCCTGATTCACAAAGTTCTGTAGCATTGATTATCTGTCTGTTGGCACTTTGACCCATCTCTTGTATTGCTGAGTGGAGTTATTTTTAAATCCATACACTTTTCTTCCCTAGATGGTAAGTTTCTTGAGGATACAGACTGATAGTGTCACGCGTCCACCAACTGGCTCCGCGTATCAACTGCCCAGCACTTAGCAGGGCGATAGGTCCTCAGTATGTGCTCATTTCAGCACAATGAAAAGCTTGCTTAAAGCAAATAAACAAGCCAACCAAAGTCAATCTTGAGAAGTGTTTGCTAAGCCATAGATGGCGTCTCCTTCTACTTGAAGATAAAGCTAACTTTGGTAGCTGTGGAGGAAGGTGGCCCATCTGGTCTTGTGACATTTTTCTGGAAATATCATCAAAATGAAAGCGAGAAATGTGCTATGAATTGAACAATCATGATCGCCTCTCACATCTGAAACGAAGATTGCCAGCGTAATGAACATAAATCAAGGCTGGGCTTGTCCTGCCTGCATTGAGGCAAAACAGGTTTTTCTTTAAAAAAAAAAAAAACATCTGCCATAAGGGATTTAAATTGGGTACTCCTGTTTTTAGAAAATCTCTATTTCCTTACAGGATGTCAGCTTTGATCACTAATCCCTGGAAAATGTCTTTAAGAGCTACTCCAATTGGCAGAAATACCAGCGAGTGGGCGTGGGCAGGTGTGGGAAAGAAGTGTGTGTTTGGGGGGGGGGAGTCTTTTCCAAGCTGATGCATTATTTTAAAATAAAAAGACAACTCCCAGAGGCGCTTGGCTGTAATGATTCCCCCTGTGATTTTTCCAACAGTGCGGCCCAGGGCCACCTTTGGAAAACGTTTTTCCTGCAGGTCAGCACTTTCCCGTCCGCCCCTCCCCCTGGCCAATGGCATTAATGTGCGTTTGTCAATACTGAATTTCATTTGCTGCACAGCAGCTTAGAGACGGAAGCGCATCGTGTTGCATTTTCCTTGCCTCTCAAACTGGAGTTCCTGCTTCTCCCCAGTTTTGTGTTGTCAGCAAAACGTAAGGCCTTTACGATCGGTCTCTTGATCTGAGGTAATTACCTGCAGGAGAAATAGCGAGCGTAAGGACCTAACAAGAGAAGCGTCGCGTCGTCTCGCAGTACTCTGCTGTCCTGAAAGTGTATCGGACTTGTCAAATTGGTTCAAATTAAATTGACACGGTGCTCTACCAGGCACCGCCACGTTATTCTACATCTCACAGCCCTTTTGGGCTGTAAATGTATTCAGAGTTAAAACGGAATGTGCAAAAGAAAGTGACCTGAAGGAGCCAGCAACAAGGACAACCAGGGCCTCTTAGGAGGACACCTTAAAACTGGAGATGAGAGTGTGGGGGGTCATGTTATTACCCAAGTTCAGTTTTAACCTTCTGTCAGCAATTTCTAGCTCTGCGCTTCCATGACAGAAGTGTCTCCAGGCCTTTGCAATGAGGCCTCCGAACCATTTTTTCCTGCCTCGGGCTCCATTTATTTATTGTAACATTTATGAGCCCTTGTCCACAGAAGCTGCTGGGTCCAGCAGCATCAGCTCCAGCCTGAAAGGAGACAGGGGAATTCTAATCCTAGCCTTTCCCTGATGTGCCAGGTGACCTTGGCCAAGTCATTTAACCTCAGTATGCTGGAGCCCTCCTTTCTGACAGAGCAGGGGAGTGAATGAGGCCTCTACCACCTCACCAGGGTGTCAGGAGGAGTAACTAATTAATGATTGTAAAGCACTTCGCAAACAGAAAGTGCTGTACAAAATGCTTAATATTAATAATAAAATGCATTAACTGCAAGCCTCTAGGCGTATGTACAGAAATAACGACAGCAATTAAAGTAATACGCTAACAAAACTCATTAACCCCCAAACCTCCTTCTGACTGCATTCGGCTGTTCTAGCTTCATTGCTTTCTTAAAACTGCCAGGTGGTGCATGGAAGAAAGCTGCAGTGGAGGGCATTGCATGGGGGCTCTCCCTCAATTTTAGGCAGATTAGCACGTACCTTGTTCTGAGAACCAACAGTTCTTAAAGGCCTCTGCCCCCATACTGCCTTCCTGCCCACTTCCCCCACTCAGATCACTTCTTATACTGTTAGTATCTTGTTGTTGTTGTTGTAGTAAAAGTACACACAACCAGACCTTCACCAATTGAACAATTTCTACATGTACAATTCAATAATATTGATTATATTCTTCATGTTGTACGTACAACCTTTATCTCTATGTTTTTCTAAATTATCCCACCACCATTAATAAAAAGTCAATGCCCCCTAAGCAAAAACTCCTCATTTCCCCCTCTCTTCTGCTCCTCGTAACCACTATATATTTGTTTATTTCATGTAAGTAAAATCATACAATATTTGTCCTTTCGCAACTGACTTATGTAGCTCACTGTGGTGTTTTCAAGGTTCATCCACGTACTGCCATGCGCCAGGACTTCATTTCTCTTTATGGATGAGTAGCATTCCACTGTGTGTATGTGTCACATTTTGTTTATCTACTTATCTGTTGATGGAATCTTTATTTATCTTACATGGTTCTTGTCTACTTTGTATTCTCTATTTTCTTCTATATGTACATGTGTTTTCTCTAACGAGGCTGTAAGCTTTTTGAGGGCAAGGTGTCCCTTGTATTTTATCCCCATAATTTCCAAAAGAGGGCAAAACACTTAGTATGCACATGTGTGGTCCATACACGAGAAGGCAAATACTATGCCTACATCATGCGATTGATTAAACGAAGAACAAGGTGTTGTTTGAAATGGGACACGTGCACTAGTGTTATAATGCTCCTAGCCCGACGGCAAGTATTTTTAAGAGGTCCCTAAGGCCCGGCCGGGAGGACAAGTATATGACGTTGAGAAGAGGCCTGGAAAATGAAAACAAGAGCTTTGACTCAGTTGCTCAGGAAACCCATAACTTTGAAACCAGGGAAAAATGAAAGCAGAGGTTCAAGAAAGTAGCTCTAGGAAAAGAAAGAGAAGGGATTAATATAATCAGCCTGGACCTTGAGTAAGGAGAAGAAAGAACAATATCTGACCTGGGTCACAGCTAATGAGATCACTTGTCACCAGTTAAGGAGCCCTGGTGGTACACTGGTTATGCACTCAGCTGCTGACCAAGAGGTTGGCGGTTCAAATCCACCAACCGCTTGACTGGAGGAAGATGTGGCAGTCTGCTCCTGTAAACATTACAGCCTTGGAAACACTGTGGGGCAGCTCTACTCTGTTCTGTAGGGTCGCTATGAGTCGGAATCAATTCAGTGGCAATAGGATTGGTTTTGGGTTTTAGACACCTGTTGCCAATGAGTCAATTCTGATTCATGGCAACCACATGTGTGTCAAAGTAGAACTATTCTGCATAAGGTTTTCAATGGTTGATTTTTTGGAAGTAGATCACCAGGCTTTTCTTCCGTGCCACTCTGGGTGGACTTGAACCTTCAACCTTTCAGTTAGCTGCTGAACACTTAACTATTTGCACCACCCAGGGACAGAGGATGGGAATGACATGCACAGCTGAAGGCCTCTGAGAGCTCCAGGGAGGACATTGAGGACATTTTGAAGCCTGGGAACTTTGTAAAAGATATTTTTTCTTTCTGTTTTCCCTTTGAAAGGACAAATGGTTCATTTGAAAAAATAGCCACTCTCCTCACTTGCTTTCTTCTCCTGTTTAATAAGCCACCATTTTGTTTTTGTTTCTCTTTAACTTTTTTAATTCATATCTCACCTTGCCCGGAGTGCTGGCTTCTGCTAGATTTTTATGCTGCAAGAGCATATTTTATAGAAAACAAAAATGGCATGCAAACCATATTCCTGAGGTATTGTGAGTCAAAATTTAATCTGATTTTGCCTTGAGTACAATATTGTAATACAGGGTTGTGATATGGACCACAAGATTGATAATCCATATAGGTTTTATAAAAGTGATCACATATACTATAATAAATGTGCTCTGAATTATATATCACGATAGTATAATATTTACCAAATGTTATATAAAGCAACGGGAGTCCCTGAGTGGTGCAAATGGCTAATGTGCATAGCTGCTAACTGAAAGGTTGGAGGTTCAAGTCCACCCAGACATACCTCTGAAGAAAGCCCTCGTGATTTGCTTCCAAAAAATCAGCTATCGAAAATCCTATGGAGCACAGCTCTACTTTGACACATATGAAAGGTTGCCATGAGTGGGAATAAAATCAACTGCAACTGGTTTATATCAAGTAATTAAGTAAAAATAAAGTCAGATATTATATTCGATTTGGTTTTTAAAAAGAGATTCCCTGGGAAGGAGCTTGTGAGGCAGTAAGGAGGGACAGGAACTCTTAGAAGAAGTAGCCAGTGGACTCGTGGGTGTAGAGTGGGGGTGAAAATAGGTGACGTCTCCCCGTAAGGTCTCTATAAGGGTTGAAAGGAATTTGTAGTGAGAAGACTGGAGCCAGGATAGGTTATGGTACCACTCAATACAAAAATCTGCTTAAGGAGAAGGGGAGAGCAAGGGAAGGGGAAGGAAGAGGGAGAGGAAAGAAGCTAACCACACACAAACCCATTGCTGACTGACACCAGACTGTCCAGGGAAAGATGTGGTAGGAATTCAAAGATGAATGTAGAGTACAGGGCGGGGGACCTGGAGCTCTATCCTGGAGGAAGATTGTTGTGAAGAATATTCTTGATTTTCGGCAGCCACTCTGTAGATGATTCTCTCCTGTGGAGAGAAGAGAGTGATTGTGGACAAGCAGTTTGGGAGATTGCAGTCCTAGAGATGATTTCAGGAGGAAAAAAAAAAAAAAAATCCTGAAATTACAAGTTAAAAAAAAAAAAAAAGCAAGAAATGATATTGAGGGATCACAAGCCTCTATTTCACGGACAAATCAAAAACTCCTGACTAGGAAATTGATATTCTGCCTCAAAGTGTCTTTCCTGAAGGCTGGGCCTGGCTTAAAGGGGAGAAGACAGAATGGGGGAGGGAGTATCAGCACACCTTCTAAGAGCCAGTGGTGCCACCAACTTACGGTGTAACCTTAAGCAAGTCACTGCACATCAGTCAGCCTATTTTTTTACCTGTCAAACAAGGCATTTGAGTTAGACAATCTGCAAAGTCCTCACTGCCTCTGACATTCATGAAATCTCTGATGCTGATTGTCGAACAGATGTTTACACACTTATTCAATGGCTAAGAAGCCGACTATGGTGACATTCCCATTTCATCAAGGCTATTCTGTTTTTACTAAAGTATGCAACTTTAGGGTGTCATTACAATAGTTTAGAGTAACCATTAGCCCCACCACTCATCTGTGTTTTATTGAGTACGCAAAGGCATTCAACTATGTGCACCACAAGAAATTACGGATAACATTGTGAAGAATGGGGATTCCAGAACACTTAATTGTGCTCATGCAGAACCTGTGCATGGGTCAAGAGGCAGTCATTTGAATAGAGCAAGGGGATACTGCATGGTTTAAAATCAAGAAAGGTGTGCGTCAGAGTTACATCCTTTCACCATATATATTCAGTCTTAATGCTGAGCAAATAATCTGAGAAGCTGGACTATAAGAAGAAGGATGTGATATCAGGATTGGTGGAAGACTCATTAAGAACCTGATATATGCAGATGACACAACCTTGCCTGGTGAAAGCAAAGAAGACTTCAAGCGTTTATTGATGAAGATTAAAGACTATAGCCTTCAGTATGGATTATAACTCAACATGAAGAAAAAAAAAATCCTCACAGCAGGACCAATAAGCAACATCATGAAAAATGGAGTAAAGGTTGACATTGTCAAGCAAGGATTTTATTTTGCTTAGACCCACAATCAATGCCCATGGAAGCAGCAGTCAGAAAAATCAAATGACTTATTACATTGGGCAAATCTGCTGTAAAAGGCCTCTTTAAGGTGTTAAAAAGAAAAGATGTCACTTTGAGGACTGAGGTGCTCCCGACCCAAAGCCATGATATTTTTAATTGCCTCATATGGATGTGAAAGCTGGACAATGAATAAAGAAGACAGAAGAATTGATGCCTTTGAATTACAGTGTTGGTGAAAAATGTTGACTATACCATGGCTTTCCAGAAGAATGAACACGTCTGTCTTGGAAGAAATACAGCCAGAGTGCTTCTTAGATGTGAGGATGGCTAGGCTTCATCTCATGTATTTTGGATATATTATCAGTAGGGACCAATTCCTGGAGAAGGACATCATGCTTGGTAAAGTAGAGAGTCAGTGAAAAAGAGGAAGACCCTTGATTAGTTGAATTGACACAGTGGCTGCAACGATGGGCTCAAGCATAACAACGATTGTAAGGATGGTGCAGGATCAGGCAGTGTTTCGCTGTTGTACTTGGAGTCGCTGTGAGTTGGAACTGATTTAACGGTACATGACAACAAGAGACATTAGCCAAAATCCATTCAGCAACTTCTGTATGTCCAGTCCCTTGATAAGTGCCAGGAAAATTATCATGTTCCTGCTCTTGAAGAGCTTACAATCAAACTGGGAGGTCACATCAATATGTGAAAAACGAAAAGGATAAGAAATGTCACTGGGCCCTAGTGTTTCATTACCAAATGAGAGCTAGAGACCAAGAATGTTTTGAGGTTAGTGGAGTGTGAGCTTTCTGTAAGCTGAGTGGCCTGTAACAAGGGGGAAATTCGAGCTGGGTTTTGAAGGATTAATGTTGTATCCATCCTAACAGTTCCTTATTGCAACCTGATTCCTGTTGGGTGACAGCTGAACTACTGCACGCATGCACACACACACACACACACACACACACCAGGATGCGGTTCAAAGCTGTGACACAGCGATGAGGCTGTCAGTGAATCTGTTAGACAATGGGGAAGAGGGACGCGACGCCCCAACTTCAAATCCAGAAGTCACTATTTCTGGGGAAGCTGACCTAACATTAAGTACAGATGTTGTTGTTGTTGCAAGTTGCCATCAAGTGAGTTCTGACTTAATAGAAACCTTGTGTGTAGATAGGGTGACATAACAACCATTAAACTTGGGGACAAGAGTCTTACATCCAAATCCTTATTCTGCCATTTACTAGAACTCTGAAATTGGGAAAGTCTCTTACGCTATTGAGTTTGGCATTAGATCTAAGGATTTTCCACCGTTGTGTAACACACTATGGTTAGGAGTAGCAAAGTTGAGAGAAAATAAGTCAGGGGCCAGCATGAATATCCCGCTAATGTCTACAGAGCATGGTTGACAGGGGAAGGAGCTGGCTTCTACAAGGTTAACCACTGAGTGTTGAGTACCTAGATAGTTGGCTTACTCCACAATTGAGGCTAGAGTGGCCTTTCTAAAACGTTCTTCCCATTTTTATAAAAATCTAGTCTCTTCAGCTTTGGACATTCCACTTTTCCAGCAAACACATTTCATCAGCAACAATAGTTAAACTATGTATAAGCAGGGTGACCTGTTATTTATGGCCCAAACCAAGAAACTACTGAGAGTAAAAGGGATGATGGTGCAGGAGTCAGCAATGTTTCTTTTTGTTGTACATAGGGTCACTATGATTCAGAACCAACTCGATAGCACCTAACAACAACAACAGTAATAATTATATTGGACAACTGGTGAAAATTGGGCTTATCCCAGGAAAGTTGGGCACATGATTATCCTATTCATAAGATATCCCTCTTTCTTCATTCCACATCATCGATTTCTCCTCTTACCAACTTAGGCAGCTTCATCCAGGTACCTGAATCAGACATTAAAGAGTCTGTTTAAACAAACAAATCCATTTAAACAAACGAACAAAGCTATCCCTAGGTAATAGTCAAAGAATGCTAAATGTCAGGGAAATGAAACACAAAAAGTATTTTTAAAAAAGGTGATACAGAATGAATTTACATGCATATGCTCAAGAAGGCAAGTTTGTGTACACACACGTTCCTTTTTCACCCTAAAATCTAAAATAATGTGGCTTTAACATATGGCATTTTGGTGTGTGAGTGTGTGTGTGTGCATTTGTGTGCCCCTGGCTGTGAAAATGTGAATCTCTATCAAGTCCTAAAGAAATGTGATTCTTGGATAAGAGAAAGAAAGAGAAAAACATTGGAGAGGCGGGGTAAGGAAGAGAGTTGGGGATGCATATGTAATTTAAAATTATAACCCAACAAATGCAAAACAGGAAGGGAACAGCATTTTAAAGAGGCCAGCAGATAGCATCAGCTCATTAGTGGTTCCATTACAGTGTACATTGGTTTGCTTTCTCTCCTAGCAAAGAAAAAGAAAAAGTGATATATGTGTATGTGGGTATGGAGGCAGTAAACTAAATAAACATAGCTCAAGCTATTTTAGGGTATTCTGAGTATTAACTCTTTTCCTTGAAGGTAGTGGCAAGAATTATGAAGAATTTCAGTCTTTAAAATCAGCCAGTGCACTTTAAATATAATTGGATTCTCAAGGCATTCCCTTCGATTGGTAAGGAGTGGGGAAGGGTGAAAATGAAAAGGAGTAGAGATCTGTCCAGCAGGTAGACAGGGCGACAGGAGAGTCTATGCTGCTTACACAGCATGGTTGTCAATGATGGAAGAACTTTGTTTCCATTTAGAAATGATTAAGGTCTTATTGCTCCTGTCTCAGATATGAAAGACTTGAAACACGTCAGTTTCACATAACTAAGGCTGAATGACAACTCTATGCATGTAGTTAGCAAAGTTCATTGAGAAGGAGAGAAGAGCACTGAATTTCAGGAAAGTTGAACCATAAGAATTGAATACCTTGATTGAATTTGATAGCTCTTAATGGGAAACTGTACTGAACTCGTAAAAAAAAAAAAAAAAAGCAATGAGATTTGGTGAAAAGGATCACTCAAATTTAGTTTTTTTTTTTTAAACTCTGAATTAATCTGGCCCATTTTATGCAGTTCAGAATAGTAGAAATTATATTACATGAGGAAAGACAATGTCAGAAATAGCAGGGTGAGATTTTAGAGATGGCATTAGAAGAGGGCAGCAAGGGGCAGGTAATTGACCTTTCTGCTCCAGAATATCCCCAGCAATCATGTCTTCAGGTCCATTTGATTCTTTTTCGTTAATGGTAAAGCAGAATTTCCTAAGAAATAGAGGGAGGATATCTGGGTGCATTTAGGTTGTAACCATTGAATAGAAATATACAGGAGGGCAACTGAGCTATGTGTACAGGCTGGAAGGTGGAAAGAAAGACCCAGGGCCAAGAGAGACCAGCTGAAGTTATAGATCCTTGCAAGATCAGAGGATTGGCCAAAGAAACCATAGTGCAAGGAGCCCACAGCTACAGATACATGTTAGAAATCTCCTAGAAGTGCCAAGGTTTATCTTTGGTGAGGGCCATAGGGCACTTGGGGAGAGGGCAGCTCCCTCTTAGTGATTAAGGCCTGAGTCCTACATTCTTACTTCTGGCTCATGTGGCATAAGACAATGGCAGATAAGTAGCTCTCAGGTTTTTTGGCCTAGTTCTCCCTCCCTCCTACCACCACTAGTAGGTTTAATTTTCTCTTTAAATTTAATGGCTGTAAGTGGAACATCCATTCTCTAGTCTGCAGCAGCTCTCCGTCCTCCCCCCATTGTCTGATACTAAACACATTTCCTTGATTTACATTAACTCTGTGATTCTTCACTCTTGCTAGGCTATGTGCAGTAAAGCCTCATTGTTTTGTCTTTGGAATGCCCTAGAGAACTCTTCTCTCCCCTTCACCCATGCTGACTTTCTCGGAAGAAAGAAGGGAAAAGGCCCAGAGTGATTCACTTAAGGTGCATATGGTCTTCATTCCGCAAAGAACAAATATGGAACAGGAGAAAAAGTGACAGTCATACCATTTGCATTTGGTATGTAAATTCAAGATACATATTGATTTACATGTATAATTTAGTAGCAAAAAAAAAAAAAAAAAAGCTGAGTAAACATGAATACCCACCCCAAGCTAAAGGCTGGGCTGGTGGTGGTGTTTGTAAATGACACTGTGTGGTGGCACATCTTGGCATGCAAATGTGTGCAAACAAACTGTCACTAGGTTAAACAACACCTTTCCCAGGAAAGGGACAACTGATTTTGCAGCTTGTGCTTTATATATTGGTCTGTCTCTGGGGCAGAAGGCCCTGTGAAACAAGATCCAGCCCTGTTTTTATCTTGCTGACATCTACCTTCGTGCTGAAATAGCTCAACCTTCCTCTTTTCTTTTGCTGTGTCTATGCATGAAGAGTTTGGACATATGTATTCCCATAAACGTAAGGGACAGGTCTTTCATCCAACTTTACTTCCTAATCACACCATGCCTCCACTCCAGCTTCTGGTCCTGAAATAGTTCTTCCAGAGAGAAATCCTCTGTCCCCTGGATACATGAATATTACCATCACTACACTTTTGCTAATCTAAAAAAAAATCTAGTACCATCCAAAAGAATGCCCTTTCTTTTCATCTAGTACATTGTTATTGTTGGGTGTTTTGAATTGATTTTTGGCTTGTAGAGGCCCCATGTAACAGAGGAGAACTTTCCCATATGGTTTTCTTGGCTGTAATCTTGACAGGAACAGATTGCCAGGTCTTTTTTCCACCGAGCTGCTGGGTGGATTTGAATCGCCAAACTTTTGCTTAGCGGCCAAGCACTTAACCATTGTGCCACCAGGGCTCCTTAATACCCCTATTCATTTCTCAAGCTCAACTTGGACTTGATCTCTGTGGAGGCTTCATGAATACTGTAGCTACCCTAATTTCTCCTTTCCAGGATGACTCACAGCATTTGTGGTCTAAAGCTGTGTTCTGAGTCTTGGTCATGTACATTTTTATGAGACATTAATGCTTTCCTAAGTATTGCTCTGGATTCCCCAATCAAAAACAATGTTCTCTGAAGGAAGGGATTCCATCCCCTTCTCTACAACACACTTCACTTGGAGTGAAGATGGACGTATTCATAGTGTTGACACATAGCGACTGGGCTGAATTAAAAAGGAAAAAGAACCCCCAATTTTTACCCCTTGTTCACTATGTCATTACCTTCAGCCTGGAGTAGCAAACTTTAGGCAATGACCATAGCTGATTGTGTCAGTAAAGTAATGTAGAGAGTACAAGAAGTGCATTAGGGAACAGATTTGGAACACTCTTTTTGTTCCCACTCCAACCAACCAAACCAAATCCACTGCCGTTGAGTCTATTCTGACTCATAGTGACCCTGTCCCCACTCCCCATGCTGTTTTACATGAAGATCTCTTGCTTGTAATGAGGAGTAATATGGGCATATCATAATCTGGAATTCACAGCCTCAGCACAATTGGCATTTTGGGCCTATGCACGGTAGGATATTTAATAGCATCCTTGGTCTCTACCCACTAGCTGACAGTACTCTTCCCTGCTCCCCAGCTGTGACAACAAAAAATGTCTCTGAACATTGCCAAATGACCCGTGGGGAAAGGTCTGTATCACTAAACCCCCTCCCTAACCCACCAAAATTGAAATCAACCCAAAAAACCAAACCCACTGCCATTGACTCGATTTATAGCTCATAATGACACTATAGGGTTTCCAAGGCTGTAAATCTTAACAGAATCACACTGCCATATCTTTCTCCCAAGGAACAGCTGGTAGGTTTGAACTGCTGACCTTTCAGTTTGCAGCCAAGTGCTTAACCACCGCACCACCAGGGCCCCTTCTCTATTGAAAATCACTGCTGTAATCAATGCTCTGAAAACCTTAAAACATTTGCCTTTCTTCAGTAGGTTAAATAATCCTCTATGATATTTAATATTTTTTACTTAGGAAAACTCTGCTTTATTTTCCCCTGTATTCACTTTTTCATTGTTGTTGTTGTTAGGCGCTGTCGAGTCGGTTCCTACTCGTAGCGATCCTATGCACAACAGAACGAAACACTGCCCGGTCCTGCGCCATCCTTACAATTGTTGTTATGCTTAAGCTCATTGTTGTAGCCACTGTGTCAATCCACCTTGTTGAGGGTCTTCCTCTTTTCCGCTGACCCTGTACTCCGCCAAACATGACGTCCTTCTCCAGGAACTGATCCCTCCTGACAACATGTCCAAAGTATGTAAGAGGCAGTTTCGCCATCCTTGCCTCTAAGGAGCATTCTGGCCGCACTTCTTCCAAGACAGATTTGTTTGTTCTTTTGGCAGTCCATGATATATTCAATATTCTTCGCCAACGCCACAAGTCCAAGGCATCAACTCTTCTTCGGTCTTCCTTATTCACTGTCCAGCTTTCACATGCATATGATGTGATTGAAAATACCATGGCTTGGGTGAGGCACATCTTAGTCTTCAGGGTGACATCTTTGCTCTTCAACACTTTGAAGAGGTCCTTTGCAGCAGATTTGCCCAATGCAATGCTTTTTTTGATTTCTTGACTGCTGCTTCCATGGCTGTTGATTGTGGATCCAAGTAAAATGAAATCCTTGACAACTTCAATCTTTTCTCCGTTTATCATGATGTCCAGTTGTGAAAATTTTTGTTTTCTTTATGTTGAGGTGTAATCCATACTGAAGGCTGTGGAGTTGACCTTAATGATGTGGATGGAGTAAAGCTTTCAGGACCTTCATTTGCTGATATGGTATGACTCAAAATAAGAAGAAACAGCTGCAAACATCCATTAATAATCGGAACCTGGAATGTACAAAGTATGAATCTAGGAAAATTGGAAATTGTCAAAAATGAAATGGAACTCATATACATTGATTTCCTAGGCATTAGTAAGCTGAAATGGACTGGTTTGACCATCTTGAATCGGACGATCATATAGTCTACTACGCTGGGAATGACAACTCGAAGAGGAATGGTGTTGCATTCATCTTCAAAAAGAACATTTCAAGATCTATCCTGAAGTACAACGCTGTCAGTGATAGGATAATATCCATACTCCTACAAGGAAGACTAGTTAATATGACTATTATTCAAATTTACGCACCAACCACTAGGGCCAAAGATGAAGAAATAGATTTTTATCAGCTGCTGCAGTCTGAACTTTCTCACTATTTAACAAATATTTATAGTGCACTACGTGCAGACTCTCACTGTTCTAAGTTCTTTACAAATATTAACTTATTTTATCCTTATAACTAACCATAATGTGGGTACTATAATAATTCCTGTTTTATAGGTGGGGAAATGAGGCCCAGAGAAGTTAAGAAATTTATCCAAGGTCACCAGCTCATCAGTGGCAGAGCTAGTATCTGAAACTCAGATGGTCTGGCTCTGAAGTTTATGTTCCTAGCCAGTCAGTTTTCTCTGAACTAAATCGAACACAAATTCTGAATGGAGTATTTTGATAATTTTTTACTGGTTTGGGAGTGTCTGACTTGAGGATTAACCATAGCTCCTATTGTTTATTTTAAATATTCACAGCTTTCTTTCTCCTTACAGGATTTGCTCTTGAGTGAGCTCTTTCCCTCGATACACACCTTCTGCACCAGGCACATGCCACAAAGGGGCGTGCATTAGAGATCCTGGGTGTTCTTCAGAGACAGTGTAAAATATTCTCTCTGTCATACCTGAATTAATCCCTCAGTTCTCTGTACCTGTGGGGAAAGCCCCAGACTGATTGCTGTTTTGTATTTTCAGCTGTTTTATATTGTCAGGCTATTTCCCAGCTCCGAATCTCCAGTGGGTCTTTACTTCCAGCTGCACTGAGTCTAAACTCCTTTGACAAGACGTCAAGACCTTTCATTATTTCCCTATTCCTTGTACAGTCTGTCTCTTTGGCATGGGTCAGCATTCTCACTACCCCGCTCTGACACCACTGAAACTTCCACATGTCTAGGTACTCCACCTGTCCTTTTAAGGCACACCACAAGTTCAACTCCTTCTGTGAAGTTTATCCTATCGTTAAGCCTACTTTTTCTAAAGTCCATTAGCAACTATTTTCTGTGCCATCCAAATTCATCTATGAGGATAACTCTTAATTCTGCATTATCGTTCATAGTTTTTATACTCATCTTCTCAATCAGTTTGTAGAAATCTTGAAGGATAGAACTGTGTCTTTTCCTATGTTCCTGGTCTCTACCTTCAGGGACAGGATAGATACTTAATCAAGATGTTGACCCATTGGTCATTCATCATCAACCTTCATGCTTCTTTCACCATGAAGGGGCCATGCCTTTCTGCCCTCACTATCGGTGGAAGGTAAACCTTGGCAAAAAGCCCTCCAGCTGCTGACTTGTAGCTCTATTGGTGATCAGCTACAGACATCAATTAATAGTCTCCCAAGAAAATACGTTACTGAGAAAAGATGAAGCAGGGTGTCATATCCAATTGGAAGTGCATGGGGGGATAAGGTCAGCATGATGCAATTGCTTGCCTTGGAAGGGAGACAAAGAATACAGATATTTACGTTGTTCTTGTGATTACACAATTAGCACCAACAGTTTTGCTTTGGTTTTGGAGTTGTATTGGGTCAATGTATTAGAGATACATGGGTACATGCCTTTGGGGATGAGGAAGATTCAAGGAACTGCCAGAGTACTAGTACCAGAAATAACAACCTGAGAAGTAATATATTTTTTAAAGAAACTAGTTTTTCACTGGGGTGTCAATTTTCCTTGATGACGATGATGATGATGGTAGTCCTTTCAGTGTCCATAGTATCTTGATCTATGCTTAACATATAGTTTCTCTCTTGATCATTACACGTTGTGCTCATTTGCTCCCCAGAGAAACAAAAAACCTCTCCATACTAGTGACATACTAGCCACTCACACTAACAACCAAAGACTAATCTTGTGAATGGAGTCCTCCAAGGAGAGAATAAATATTCACTGTTAGAATTTTATTTCATTTGATTCAACAGATTTACTAAGCACCTTTTATGTGCAGTGGTTTGCAAAGGATCCAAAGTTGAATGAAATTGTCCCTTTTTTAAGGAACTTTCAAGGACTAGGAGCCCTGGTGGCACAGTGGTTAAGAGCTTGGCTTCTAACCAAAAATCTTGGCAGTTTAAATCTACCAGCTGCTCCTTGGAAATCCCACGGAGCAATTCTATTCTGTCCTATAGGGTCTCTATGAGTTGGAATCGACTCGATAACAATGGTCTTGGTTTTTTTTTTTCAAAGACAAGGGTACACATAACTTTATGCTCCATGAAGGAAGGAACCAGCACCTAAAACAGTGATTGACACATAGTCTGCATTCAGTAAACATTTGTGGAGTGAATACACTCTAACATAATACAGAATGTGTTTGGTGCTAAAGGATGATCCAAACAAAACTCCCTGGTCATTCATAGACTGAAGACATCATGTTTGATTGTAAGGGACATTGAGAGTTAAAACAAAAAGGAGATTTGTGACGTACATGATGAAGAACAGAGGCAATTTAGGAAAATGAGAAAGAGAGGTAGGGTGTTTCAGAAGAGGGAATGGTACAAGCAATAAACAGTAGCCTGGGACATGTGTGAAGAACAAAAGGAGGCATGGTTTAGACAGCAGACTAGGTCATGCTGTGGAGGATCTCCATTTCCAGTTTTATTAGTTTATTAGTCTCCTGGGGCTGCCATGGTGGTGCAGTGGTTAAGAGCTACGGCTGCTAACCAAAAGGTCAACAGTTCAAATTCACCAGCCACTCCTTGGAAATGCTATGGGGCAGTTCTACTCTGTCCACAAGGGTTGTTATGAGTTGAATTGACTCTATGGCAACGGATTAAATGGAGGGCTGCCATAACAAAATATCACAACATGGATGACTTTAAAGAATATTTATTGTCTCACAGTAGTCCAAATTCAGGGTGTCAGACAGGCTATGTTCTGTCTGTCCACTCTAGGGAGGGATCTTTCTTGTCTCTTCCAGTTTCTGGTCACCCTAGGTGTTCTTTGGTTTGTAGGTGCATCCCCCTGTGTGTCTCTTGATGTCTGTTCTCCTTTTTTATAAGGTCACCACTCATATTGGGTTAGGACCCACCTTACTCTGGTATGGTCTCATATACTAATAAAATGTTCATAGTTCCTATTTCCAAACAGGGTCATATTCACAGATACTTGGGGTTAAGTCAACATATCTTTTGGGAAGACATCACTCAATCCATAATAGTAAGTCTTTCCTTTGGTCTCGCTTTATAGAACTTCATTATTGGTAATGTTACTACAGATTATAAAAGACATGGTTTTAATGGATCAGTGAGTGTTATGACCAGGACCTTCCTTCTTGGCTTGGTCTATATCAATCTATGTATTACTCCCAGTGTCTCTCACATTCCTTCTTTTTTTCTTTATGCCATTTGATTAGGTTGGCCTGTCTGTGTTTCTCTCTCTCGTTCCCAGCCCTTCAAATTACAGTTTGATGGTGTATAAAATAGTGAGGTACATAGTTTGGGAAGCAGGATGCACAACTGTGCTGCATCATACTGGAATGGAAAGACATTTAAAGCAGTTTGACCCATTCGTGGTCAGGTCTTCCTTGTATGCTGTCTTAATCATCTAGTGCTGCTATAATAGAAATACTACAAGTGGATGGTTTTAACAAAGAGAAATTTATTCTCTCACAGTCTAGTAGGCTTTAAGTCCAAATTTAGGACATCAGATCCAGGGGAAGGCTTTCTCTGTGTGTCTGCTCTGGAGGAAGGTCTTTGTCATTAATCTTTCCCTGGTTGAAGAGCTTCTCTGCACAGGGACCCCAGGTCCAAAGAAGGCACTATTATTCTGGCTCTTGTTTCTTGGTGGTGTGAGGTCCCCCGTGTCTTTCTGCTCACTTCTCTCTTTTATATCTCAAAGGAGATTGGCTCAAGACACAATCCAATCTTGTAGATTGAGTCCTGCCTCATTAGCATAACTGCCACTAATCCTACCTCCTCAACATCATAGAGATAGGATTTACAACACACAGGAAAATCACATCAGATGACAAAATAGTGGACAATCACACAATACTGGGAATCACGGCCTAGCCAAATTGATACACATATTTTTGGGGAACACAATTCAGTGTATGACATATGTTTTTGGGGGAGAATACATAAAAGCACACTAATACTTCCTAAGTGAAAGAGCAAGTCTAAGTCTCATTCTGTGTTTCCTAGGAGTCAAGCCTGTTATACCACAAGAGAACTCCCAATATCTTCAAACTTTAGAATGATTCCCTCACCCCCATCAGCTCTTAAGAGGTAGGGAAAGGCAAATACAGGAAGGTTTTGTAAGCCAAGGTAGTCAAGTCTGGAGGCAGACTAGTCCAGACTGGTCCAATTATATGTGAAATCCCTGAAGTTTCTCTTAATTACCTTCCAGCATCACCCTGTCACAGAGCCTTAAGCCAGGAATTACCTGGGTGTAGGAAAGCTCAAGCTATTCTCTGGCCAGCGTTGTTTTATTGTCCTAGCTTTCTTAGTCACATTCTACCACTCCAGAGGCTTCTCTGGTTAGGTGTCCTAGCTCAGTTTCTCCTTAATAAAACCTGCTTTTATGTCCTATAGTCTCTCTAAAGTGCGTATCATTAATCTTAGATTATTGTTAATCTTAGATTAGAGTGATATACCCCAGGGAAACTTGGATTTTAACCCAAACCAAAGTCTTAAAGAAAAAATTCCCTGTTTAAGACCATGTTTTCTGGGGTCTCTTCTAATTTCAAATGCCTCAAGGTGGAGAAGCATTACCTCTGAACTGTGTGCAGGCAGAAAGCTGAGAAAAGAGTCAGAAAGGATGGCTATGTAATCAGATTTTGGAAACCATATCGGCCAATTCAGATTAGCAAATTTTATATTTTGGTCTAATTGAAAATAGATCCTATTTCTCTGTTTTATTAAGTTTAAACACCATCAGTAACACTCATCAGGGATAAACTAATAAATAACAAATTTCCTTTGTTCTTGAATAAGCAAGACATTTTGTCTTTCTTTTATTGTTTCAGATAGTGCTTACCATGTAATACTTTTGCTCAATCAAAATCTGTTATTATTTTTATAAATATATTGACTAAAATAAAGTTGAATTTGTTGTGACAAACTTATTTGCTTTTGTTCTTTAGTTCCTTCTTTTGAACTGCTAATACTAAATGGAGAAAGAATGCAAAAGCTAAAATTTAGCTTTAGACTACAACAAAATAAGCATGGTTAGTTGATGGACATCAGACCAAACAAACGATTTTGACAAGAAACTTTGATTTTTACTCTTTTTTTCCTAAAAGTTATTCTTCTTGGTTATCCAGGAAGCACCGTCCAGAACTGGCATCCAGATGGGCTCTAATTCAAGAGCTAACCAGAGGGAGGCCCAGATACCCCAAAGCAATGGAATTACACCTTGTCTTGAACAGATGGCTCAGCCAGAGACCTGGGATTTCCTAAAACACAACCAAAAGGAATATTTTGTCTTAGTACAAATGTGTTAAATATCAACATTATTGTAGAGAATGCTCTTCAAACACTAGCTTCAACGTTGATCCAGTGTGGGAACAATCAGCACTTTTTGGAATGCCTGATGCTCAAGTGAAATTCTGCACAGTCGTCCTGTGAGGGGGAGCATTGAGCCTAAGACAGGAACATGGCATATGAACAAACCAATGTAATTACTCTCTGACCTCTGAATTAGGACCACTCCATGATTATCAGTCATGACGAAATGCAAGTGTATTCCTTGAGCAAAATATTGACTTTGTGTGGCCCATCACCCTCTCTCCCTCATTTCTCTCCGATGTCCAGGTAACTTGTAGTTGTTCTTGAATGGAGTAATGGGAGGTCAGAAAAGGCAAGCTCCAGATTGGGGTCAGTCTCTGTTTTTATTGATTTGTGTAAAGTGTAAACTAGATCTGCCTGTCAGGCAACCATGGATATGTTATTCGCTAATCTACAAAGAAGTGCCCACACTTCTGTCTCTATACCTTTTATCCTGCTGATCATCTGCTGTTTACCTCCTCTCCATCTAAGCTAAATTCCCCATCCTTTAGGCCTCCCCCAAGAGAACTTTACAAAACATCCTGAAGTTTTCATGATCTACTACAGCTGCTAACCAAAAGGTCAGCAGTTAAAATCCACCAGTTGCTCCTTGGAAACTCTATGGGGCAGTTCTACTCTGTCCTATAGGGTCATTATGAGTTGGAATTGAGTCGACAGCAACTTTTTTTTTTTTTTTGACTATCAACTCTTATTTCACTTACTGCTCGTCTTACTCACTGGGGAATTGTTTTTTGGCCTGCACTATAAGGTGTATTTTTCATGTATGCCTTGTCTGCACAAGTCAATTGCTGGGCTCATGAAACCAGAAAAATTTGCATATATTTCTTTGCATTGGGTCCTTCTCTTCATCATTCACCACATCACTTAGTGTATATAACATTTATATTACATAATATATATATATACATTAACGATATCTATCATATAGATATTTTCTTAATAATCAGTAGGTGTGCATTAGCAGGAAGCCAATTATGACTCAGTATGAAACTTGAACAATTATAAAGAGTTCAGTTGTGAAATACAGCTCTCCTTTTCTTCAACATTAGCTTGGCTTCCCCAGAGTCTGCACAATGTGACTGCTGAAGCAAATGCATATTCTTTCTTTTTGGGCAGAGCTTTTCCTTCTTACAAACATGAGTTATGCTGTGAGCCTAACAGGGACCTTCCAAGTTCCCTTTACTGTTCTCCTATAAAGTCTAGAGCCAAGAACAAGAGGTAAATAGGCTGTTCCTTATTTCTTTTTCTCTGATTTTCCCTACGGTCCACTGATTTCTCTTAGTCCTCTAGAATGCAAGCAAAAGGTACATTTGGACTTGCACTATATTCAGTGCTGCTATATGTGGGGATGGAGAAATTAAGAAAATATTCTACTAATATTCATCATTAGTTCAGTCCTTTGATGTCTACGCACAGAGAAGAATGGAAATGCCAGTTCTTTTCCCAGTTCTAGGATTTTAATAGCTATAAAAACTCTTTTTCTCTTTATTGACCATCTGTTATAGTTGCTATGACATCACTAAACTGCAGATTTTGGAGGGGGTAGGATTGGTTTAAGGAGCACTGATGGTGCAACGGTTAAGTGATTAGCTGTTAACCTAAAGGCTAGAGGTCTGAATGCACCAGAGGCTCTGAGGGAGATAAGACCTGGTGATCTGCTCCTGTAAAGATTCACAGCCTAGGAAACCCTGTGGGTCAGTTCTATTCTGTTCTGTAGGGTTGCTATGAGTCAGAATCAACTCTATAGCACACAACAACAACAAGAACAGCAGGAATGGTTTGAAGCTAAGGGAACTAACACACTTATGATGTATAGTTATACATTTCTAGACGTGTTCAAAGGTTTAAATTCTTTTTTGGTTCTTTGTTTTTTTTTTCCTTTGTTGAAGCAGGAGGCAGGGATTTGATATATTAATGAGGAAGTTAAAGAGAATACATATTTCCAACCCCAGGAGAAATTGTTGTGTGATGACTCCATTGTTCCTGATCCACATTTAGTTCAAATTTGCATCACTATTTTCTACTGCAAGATATATGTATCTCTTTTGATAGCAGTTTTGACTTAAATTCATGCTTTGTGAGTCACCCATACCCAGCCAAGTGATGGTGTAATCACAGGGGAACTTTCTAGTGGGCCCGATTGCATGTATTTAGCTGGTCATTTGGATATTTCAAGCAACTCAGTCATTCAATGGGAAGTCCCAGCAAATACCTCTAATTTCATGCTGTTAGTTGTGGGCTAATTTTTTTCTCTTGTATCAACTGCTGTGGCTAATCAGGCAGCAGATTCGAATCTTCATGAATTTTTCAGGTTGATACGTATTCCTTCCCAGGGCTAATTTGCTGTTATCAGAGGCATGACCATGGTGTCGATTGTTGGTGGTGTCTGAACTCATCCCCCAAATCAGATTGAAATTAGCTGAGGGACTATAGCCAAGGAGGTCATTTGATAAATCATCTCTCAGAACAGAGGTCTGTCTTAGAAAATGTTCTTTTCTTACTCTTCTTCATCACTCATTGTAGTCCCTTCTGCCGCAGGGTTCTATCAAGAAGAAATAAAATTCATTGAAATTTTACCCTGGATTTCAGAAAGTTAAAAAATTCAGTAGAGAAACTAGTTATAAAGCTTTTAGAGGAGAGCAAGATAATTCCATTGTATAAGCTTTGTGTGCTTGCAATAACACAGATTTGACATATATCAAAAAAGGACAAAATTTTGTCTAACTAAATGATATTGCTTTATTTTGTGGTTTGCCATAGTCGTACTATGGGTGTTAGAAGAATCGGGTTTCCTGGGATGGCAAAGTAAGGCCATTTCATTTCACATTTGCCTTTGGACATACTTGGGGAAGTCAGGGTACTACCATTTCCCCTTTAAGTTTTTGTTTCCCAGTTAAAGTTGATTAAAAAAAAGTTGATTCGTTCTTGAAATTATTAATAAAAAATACAGAATGATTTATGTTGAAAAACCATCAGTAATAATTTTTACAAACTGGTTGTAATTTCCAGTAAGAAAATGTCAATTAATTCATTCACTAAGAATGGTAATGGGTTAATCCAATGGAGGCTAGCGTGGCGGTAAGAGCATAGAAGTAACATTTGGGAATTCAAGGTTATAGTTTATCCTTGGCAGACCCAAGAACTTTGAATTCATAACTTATGAGAATAAGAAAAGAGAATGTTCCTTGTCAGATAAGAAAAGAATGTCCCAAAAAGACTCATTTCAATCCTCATTTCCTTTAGCAATTTTCTTCCCTCATTTTCCATTGGGAAGAGACAATATAGTATTTAACCTCCATTCTTTCTCATAATTTGTATATCATTAGGGGATCAGAAATGTTATCCTTCAGCTATAAAACACACTGGTATATTGAAACACAAAGGGTCATTTTACTTACAGGCATAAATACTTTTTAATTAAAAATTAATTTGTTGTTTTGTTAAGTAATTAAAATTTACAAAGTAATTTCTCACAAATATTTATTAATATTAAGTTGTTTTGGCATATACAAGCAAATAGCAAGCAATTGCTTTACTCTGCATGTGTAATTAAAGTGACTAAGTAATTATATTTTTTCTTTGAGTACAGTTGACACTATCACATTTTTCTAAGTTTTATTTCATTTTTATTCCCATTAGTCCTTCATAGAAGCCATGATAAGGAGTGTCCGTTAGCAAGGAGGAAAGCTGCTTCTCTTACTAAGCTTTTGAGAAATACAAAAATCGTATTTTGTGTTTGCATTCTCACATGCTTTGTTTTCCTAGATGTCTTTCTTCTTCCTTTATCTACTATATTTTGTCATTATCATCCATATGGTTATTTAAACATTTCTGGAATGCATTTCTTAACTAAAAAAGTCTTAATTTTATACATTTAGATTTTTATTCTAATTGGAACAAATGAGTGGTGTGTCTAGGCAACTACACCATTAGTTCTGCTATGTCCTTATCATATCTTTCTCCCTTGTTTTTCCTCATATGTGATCAATTCCCTTGTATGCCTCTTTATCATCAAAGAATGCCCTTTAAGAGTCCCCAGGGTACAGGCTCTATGCAGTGTGTGCTGAGATTTTTATGCATATCAAGTTACAGTCCTTACCTGCTGAGGAGCTCAGCATCAGATGGGGAGAAGTCTGAGTGAACATGATGGTTTCTCCCCAAAATATAGGAGAAGAAAAATGAAACAACACACCTAGGAGACATTTGCTATTCAGAACCAGAATACCAGATAAAGGGTGCCCAGTGCCTTGAAGGTTAAACAGCAGTGAAGGGCCCTGTTGAGAGAAGATCCCCTGGTGGAGATCTCAGATAGTGCAGGAAGACCCCAGGTCTCCAGGCCAAGTTGCACACTCTCAGGAACAAAATCAGTGATTCATTGCTTGGGACAACAGGGTTGGAGGTTGCTCTCCTGGGCAGTTTGAAACAAGTCTTTAGTGGAAGAAAAGTGAGGCTGAACAAAGAATCACATCATACCCCAGGACTTCACCATCTGGCCAAGATTGAGGAATAGGGGTTAGATTTACTCTTTTACCTGAAAAATCTACCCCCAAAATGATCAAATTTATGAAATGATAGAACCTGGACATTAGACAACATGCAGTGATCCCTGAGAGACAGGAAAAAAACGAAGTAAACCCCTCAATTTCCCAAATTTACTGCCTTGAGAGAATTTCAGGCTATGAAGTAGGGAAGGAGAGCCCAGGCAGAGCCCATTAGACTCTCTGAGTTGAAGAGGTGGGGCTAAGAGTGTGAGGAAATCTAGAAGGCAGGGAAGAAAAATGGAAAGGAGAGAGGTGCACACAGAGAGAACCATGGAGATCTGCAGAGGGTCCCTCTCAAGAGTTCATCAGAGTACTGATCAGCACAGCATGTGAAGAAACTGCCACAGACCAGGGAAAGGACTACCAAAAAGGATTAAAGGGGACGGCGCCTGGGATTCACACAGGACAGGGATAGTACTTGTTTCCACCAGCCAGACTGGAAAATCTCAAAATTGATGGGGTTTTGGGTAGAGTATTCTCAAGAGTCTTGCCTGAGTAACGTGGGATAATTTCCCTGGACTAAATGCTGCTGCACTCTTGCCTAACAAATCTTAAAAGCAAGACCCCAAAGAATCAAACCATTTTGGGTAACACCAAAACTCAGATTTGTAATACACTGGTTTTTAGTAATGCTAGTAGAGGAGTCTGCATTGTGGAGAGCCCTGCAAGGTTTGATTGGCTAGTGAGAAATAATAGTCACAAATGGCTACAAGAATTCAGATACTTCACTCTCTCTCCAGCTATAATGAAAACCCCTGCAAACTTCAGCCACTCCCCCAAACAAAACTGCCACCACCTGCTGATCCTGGGAGAACTCCCCCATTCAAAGATGAGTAACAATCAAAGAGAAAGGTGCATAGAATCTATAAAAATATAAGGAAAGGAACAGGAAAAACAAAAATGATACATTATTAGAGAGTCACACATCACGATAGAATATGCACCAAAAAAGTCACCACAGATCATTTTGAAAATGTGGGTGATCATATCATCAAGAATTAAGAAAAGAAGTAGAAACCAAATGCCTCTATCAACTAAAAATGTAACGTAGGAAAAGACAGAGGTGGAAGAGATCCTGTAACACAGAGCATAAGAATAAAAAGGAGATAGTACCAGGCCTGGCAAAGTTTAGAAAATAAAAGGAAGATAAAAACAAAATCATCACAGAAATGAAGGCCATATTTATAGCACAAATGATTAAAAAAAAAAAAAATGAGAAAAAACACATAAACTAAAAACTTAAAAAAAAATACATAGTGAGTGATATAGAAGCTAGGATTGAGAAAAGTGATCAAATTGAAATGGAATGAGGAAAAAAAAAGAAAATGACAGATGTGGCAGACAAATGGGAGGTTTGAATATAAGCATAACTAGTATCTCTAAAGAAGAGAAATGGAACACTAGGTCAGAAAAATATATTTAAATATATCACTTAAGAAGACTTTTCTCAAATTATTCAAATCAAAGAGTGAACTATCAGAATGAGAACTATCCCAGTAACATTATTGGGCTTCAAAGACAAAGAAATGACCATTAGAAAAACCTGACAAAAAAATCAATCATTTAAAGAAGAAATATATGGCTGACTTTTGAATTCTTTATGGAAATATTGAACTCCAGAAGGTCTTCGAACAATACCCATAAAGTTATCTGTCTTAGGCTGGATTCTCTAGAGAAACAAAACCAGTAATATATACATAGAGAGAGAGAGAATGAGGAAGAGAGAGAGAGAGACATATCAAGTAAATGACTCACAAAATTGTAGAAGCTGGAAAGTCCCTAGTTCCTGGGTCATGCTGGAGGCTTCTGCTGACTCACTTAGCCACAGGTGCTGGCAAATTCAAGATCGGAAGGTCAGATAGGAGGCCTCTGGCTCACAGGCTGTGGAGTTCCACTAATTCCAAAATTAGCAGGTAAGATGACAGGTATGCCGCTAGCTCAAGTCCCAAGAACCAGAGTGTCTTATTTACCTAGTGCTGGTGTAACAGAAATGCTACAAGTGGATGGCTTTAACAAAGAAAAAAATTATTCTCTCACAGTCTAGGAGGCCAGAAGTCCGAACTCAGGGTGCCAGCTCCAGGGGAAAGTTATCTTTTTCTTTTGGCTCTGGGGATGGTCCTTGTCATCAATCTTCCTCTGGTCAAGGAGCTTCTTAGAGCAGGGACCCTGGGTCCCAAGGGCACGCTACGCTCCTGGTGCTTCTTTCTTCATGGTGAGGTCCCCCTGTCTCTCTGCTTGCTTTTCTCTTTTGTATCTCAAAAGAGATTGACCTAAGATACAACCTAATCTTGTAGTTTGTCCTGACTTAACTGCCTAAAATCTCACCTCAGTAATATTAGGTTGTTATTGTCAGGTGGCTCCCAGTCAGTTTCGACTCATAGCAGTCCTATGTACAACAGAAGGAAACACTGCGCAGTCCTGCACCATCCTCACAATCATTGTTATGCTTGATCCTGTTGTAGTAGCCACTGTGCCAATACGTATCATTGAAGGTCTTCCTCTTTTTCACTGACCCTCTACTTTACCAAGCCTAATGTCTACCTCTAGGGTCTGATAACAGTCCAAAGTATGTGAGATGTAGTCTCTCCATCCTTGCTTCTTAGGAGCATTCTGGCTGTATTTCTTCCAAGATAAAATTGTTCTTTTGGCAGTCCATGGTGTATTCAGTATTCTTCGCCAACACCGTAATTCAAAGGCATCAATTCTTCTTTGGTCTTCATTATTGATTGTACAGCTTTTGCATGTATATGAGGCTACTGAAAGCACCATGGTTTGGCTCAGGAATATCTTAGTCTTAAAGGTGACATCTTTGCTTTTTAACGCTTTAAAGAGGTCTTTTGCAGCTGATTTGTCCTGTGAAATATGTCATTTGATTTCTTCTGCTACCATGGGTGTTAATTGTGAATACAAGTAAAATGAAACCCTTGGCAAGTTCAATCTTTCCTCCATTTACCATGAAGTTGCTTATTGTTCCGGTTGTGAGAATTTTTGTTTTCTTTATGTTGAGGTGTAATACATACTAAAGGCTGTGGTCTTTGATCTTCATCATAGAGGTAAGATTTACAACATGTAGGAAAATCACATCAGATGACAAAATGGTGGACACTCACACAATACTGGGAATCATGGGCTAGCCACATTGATGCACATATTTTGGGGGGACACAATTCAATCCATAACACAGAAGTCAGACAAACAGAAGCCAGCTGTAGGATCCAGAGCGAGCAAAGCCCACAAAACTTGCCAGAATGTCCACCTATATTAGAGCAGGCCATAAGCCCAAAGAAATTCCTTTTCAAATGATTGGCTACTCACAGCAAATCCCATCATGGAGGTGATCACCTTATATCAGATTCCTTGATAGAGGTGATTACATCATTATACGACTGCAAAACTACATCATAACTGCCAAACCACTGAGAATCACGGCCTAGCCAAGTTGACAAACAGCCTTCATGATCACATCCTCAAAGAAAGAAAGGATCACTCAAGAATTTTAAACTCAGGCAAAGTGTTTTTCCAAGTATAAAAAACAAGAGGGAAAAATAATTTTGATTTTGCAACACCCATGAGAATTTAGTTCTTATGAGTCCTTCCTGAAGAAACTATTAGAAGACGTATTTCAACCAAGTAAGTAGTAAATAGAAAATATGACATAAGGACTGTTTGAGAATATTAAGACCATATAACTATGGGACTAAATTTGCTAGAAGGTTATAGCAGATCCCTCATTGAAGAGAGAGCTAGAGGGGACTGTTGTTAGTTGCCTTCAAGTCAGCTCCTACTCATGGTGTCCCCAGGTACAACAGAATGAAACATTGCCTGATCGTTCACCACCCCCATGATTGTTGGCATTTTTGAGTCCATCAGACAATGTTATTTTGTGATTCATAGGGTTTTCATTGGCTTATTTTTGGATGTAAGTCATCAGGCCTTTCTTCTTAGTCTGTCTTAGTCTAGAAGTTCTGCTGAAATCTGTCTACCATGGGTTACCCTTCTGGTATTGGAAATACCAGTGGCATAGATTCCAGCATCATAGCAACATATGAGCCATCAGAGTATAACAAACTGACAGACCAATGTTGGAGAGTAGACCAGAGTCAGCAGTTATAGTCAGTATTACACTCTTTTTCACCCACTGAGTGCCATCTTTTCCTTGGATATTCTACCATGTGTATGTGTTCAACCTCTCCAAGGAGATGCTAAGTGCCCTGTCTTTTCAATTTGTCTCATATATTCCCCAAGATTTTTAACACAGGGAAACATAGCACAAGTTCAGCCAATACATGTTTACTAGTAATGGATTGTGTTTCGTTGAGCACAAGGGCAGTGAAAAACTCAGACAACTCTACATATCAATTTTCCCCTCCCCGGACACCCTGCTTCCTCCAGGCTCTGGGACTTTACTCATAATATCCCCTTTGCTACAATGCCCTTTGTTTGCTCTCATTCAGTAGTTCCTTTACTTCTTTCAAGACTCAAGACCGGTCTTCTGCAGAAAGCCCTTTTGACTGAACTTTTACTATTCTTATAGCACATATTGATATATACTACATTGCATCTATTTTCAGCTATTTCACTGAATTTTGCTGTTTTTAATTTGGGTAATTAATAAATTTTACGAGAACCGAAACTATGTCTTTCTGCTTTTGTACTTCCTTTCACACTTTGTTGTGGTTGTTATTAGATGCCATCAAGTTGGTTCCGACTAATAGACAGAACAAAACATTGCCCAGTCCTGTGCCGTCCTCACAATAGTTGCTATGTTTGAGACCATTGTTGGAGCCACTGGGTAAATCCATCTTGTTGAGGGTCTTCCTCTTTCTCAATGACCTTCTACTTTTTTTTCTACTTTACCAAGCATGATGTCCTTCTTAAGTGACTGGTCCCTCCTGGTAACATGTCCAAAGTACATGAGATGAAGTCTCATTGTCCTAGCTTCTAAGGAGAATTCTAGCTGTACTTCTTCCAAGACAGACTTGTTTGTTTTCTGGCAGTCCATGGTATATTCAATATTCTTTGCCTACTCCATAATTCAAAGGCATCAATTCTTTTTAGGTCTTCCTTATTCATTGTCCAGCTTTCACATGCATATGAGGTGACTGAAAATACTATAGCTTGGGACAGGCACCCTTGAGTTACTCAAAGTGACATCTTTGCTTTTTTAACACTTGAAAGAGGTCTTTTGCAGCAGATTTACCTGATGCAATATGTCATTTGATTTCTTGACTGCTGCTTCCATGGGTGTTGAAGTAAGATGAAACCCTTGAGAACTTCAATATTTTCTCCATTTATCATGATATAGACTCTGCAGAAAATCAGTGCAGAGTAAACAATGGGGCATATACATGAAATGAGGATTTTCTTCATGCCTCAGTGCAAGAATCTCTGAGTGCTGATTTGGCGGTTCAGTTCTGTTGCTGAAGTTGCCAGCTAGTTCTGTTACTTCCTGTTGCCTTCTTAAATGTAAGTGAATAATTGAAGGACAAATATTTGCTAATCCCACTGGATATTAAAATACGTGCGTGTGTGTGTGTGTGTGCTTGGAGCCCTCGTGGTGCAGTAGTTAAGAGCTTGGCTGCTAACCCAAAGGTTGGTGGTTAGAATCTATCAGCTGTTCTGTTTTCTTACTATTGCCAAATATTCTGTTTCAATGAAAGGTACCATACTCTCAAGAATGCTGGCAGAGGTGTGAAGATACCAGAATTCTAGCGCAGACTCACTACTAACTAGCTATGTGCCCTCAGATAAGTCACTTGATCTTTGTTCTGCTGTATCTTGGGGCTAGAACAATTCCTGCCTTGTTATAAAAAATAAAAAAAAGATTTTTTTTAATTGTGTTTTAAATGAGAGAATAGCCTCCATTTCCCCCTATGTAAAATAAGAGACTTGAGCTCGCAGGGTCTCTAAGAACTCTTTCCACCTTTAAAATCTAAAAATGACTTGCTTTCTGCCAGGTGGAAAGGATTTATGCTGTGTGTTTCAATTGCACCAACTCTGTAGGTGCCTGTTGTTTTTATGGGGGAAGAGTTTTTCCCCACATGTGCTGTTTACACTTCCATGTAGACTTTAATGTCCATCCTAACTTGCACAACTTTTGAGAACAGCCAGATAAGAAGTCCAGAGGGCACACTGAAGGAATCTTATAGGAAGCTTATAGCCTGTCTCCTTTGGCTAATTTGCAAAAGCATTTTTTGATTTAAAACAAAAGGAGGGAGAATCCCTGGGAGACAACTCACATTCACTAATGTTCCTTCTGGAGTGAGTTATGAGAGGGAGCCCCAGATGGAGTATAGACAAAGGTTAAACTTGAAGACACGAATTTATTGGAAAGGTAAAGGTAGTAAAAGAACAAAAAGTGCCCTGAATGCTATGTCCGTGTGTCCTTTTTGCCCCACACTTTCCAGTAATTTAAGGACCTGTAAGAGGAATATGCACATCTGTAGAGGCAATATCAACCAGATTTCTAAAGAAAATATTTCTACCCTGGAAACTTAAAATGATCTTCTACTTGGATTCCCCAATTAGACAAAATTGGACCAACTTTAAAGGAGACATTTCATCTTAAAAAACAGCAAACCTAATACAGCTGTTTGAGGATGATGGTATCAAAGCATCCAGAGGTATTCTAGAAAGTATTTTTGTGTACAGTTGATCCAGTGATATTTAATAGCATAGTTCATCAATTTGAAGATGCCTATAATTTTCACATTTCTAAAATAATCTTATAATCAATAAAGGCTTACAATTGCTGTGGACCAGGTAAGCAGTGAGTCCAGGTTGTCATCACATACACACACGATGATCTGTTTGTTATTCTTGGTAGCATGGCCCGGCAGTCACAAGCTCTCAATATTTTAGTCAATATGCCTGTTAAGGACCTTTTGAGGAAGGAAAACGCATCCTGATTCTTTTCTGAAAGACTTCTGTTGGTACCATCTGGTAAGATCAAGAAAGCACCTTGGCTAACTTACAGAATAGGAGGCAGCGGCATAGAAGAAAAGTTCTAGGTACATAACAAAACACTCTTTTGAGAAATGTTGTATTACCAGGATCTTAAGGACAGAGAACACAGAGGACGAAATATGCAAATACTTATATATTTTTAAAATATGATTACTTCAATATCTATTTTTGTTTTACCTCTCTTCTTCTCAAATCCCAGGAAATAAGTCATGTGTACATAGAGCTCTCATTCATTGTTGTTGTCTGAAAGTCTGGTGAAGAGCTTGTGATCAGGTGAACTTTGGAAAATACAATTTTTGCTTAATTTTTATGGGATTCTTCAAAAATATTTCTCTGAACCCCTGAGGGAGTAGGAGAGCAGTGGGATGGAGACCTAAGTTCTTGTAAAAAGACCAGACTTAACGGTCTGACTGAGACTGCAGGGACCCTGGATGTCAGGGTCCCCAGACCTTCTGTTAGCCCAAGACAGGAACCATTCCCAAAGCCAACTCTTCAGACAGGGATTGGACTGGACTATGGGATAGAAAATGATACTGGTGAAGAGTGAGCTTCTTGGATCAAGTAGACACATGAGACTATGTGAGCAGCTTCTGTCTGGAGGGGAGATGAGAGAAGCAGAAGGGGTCAGAAACTGGCTGAATGGACACGAAAAGAGAGAGTGGAGGAAAGGAGTGTGCCGTCTCTTTAGGGGGAGAGCAACCAGGAGTATATAGCAAGGCGTATATAAATTTTTGTATGAGAAACTGACTTGATTTGTAAACTTTCACTTAAAGTACAATAAAAATTAAAAAAAAAAAAATTCTCTGAAAATTAGAGGTGGTAAACTGAATGAATTGGTGACCCCACTTTAATGCTCTTTCTCCTTTGTAATGTGGCTCTGCATTATGAGTTGGAGTCCATTTCTCTACCCCTTTAATCAGGGCTGGGCTTGTCACCTACTTTGACCAAAGAAGTGAGGTGGCAGTGATGATGCTCCGCTTCTGAGACTAGGACTTGAAGGGCCTTATACACGTCAGCCCTCTCTCAGATAGTTGCCATCAACATGTGGACAAGTTAGCGCTAGGCTAATGAAGGAGGAGAGACCATGTGGAGAAGAGCCCAGTTGTCCTACCTAGGCCATCAGAGACTACCCTACAGCTAGCCATCTTTCAAGCATGTGATAAAGCCTAGCCTGTTTGTGGAAAGCTAACTTACCTTATGATGCCTAATTGAAGACAAATGAGTGGGCCCAGCCAAGAAGCGAAGGATTGCCCTACTGGCCTATAGACTCATGATCAAAAAAAAAAAAAAAAAATGCTTATGGTTTTAAGCCATTGACATTTGGGTAATTTATTCCACAGCAATAGCTAACTGATACATGAGGGGCGGCATATGCTTCTGACATAAAATCGGGTCAGCCGGAAGTTCACATCAAGATGTTTTTCTGAATGTGTTTTGAATCTTTTGAATCCCACATATCCATCTATTTTTGCATTTCCCAGGAGCAGAAGCACTGAAATTCTGTATGACAGGCTGCTTTTGAGATATTTTCAACTTAGCTGGAACTAGGATTTGCCAGAAATGTCGTGAGACAGCTTGTTTAAGTGAGATTTCCTGCTCAGTTTCTTTTTTTAAAAGAGAGGAAGAAAAAGAAAAAAAAAAATAATGATTTTTGGATGGAGTTCATCTGAGCTGGACACATTTGGACACATAGCTGAGGGGATCCAATGTGTAAGACATTTTCAAGTTCTTCAGAAACTTTGGCAAAGTCTTAAACCACCAGAGAATTCTAAAGGCTGAATGTTCTAAGTGTGGTTCTAAATTAATAATGCTGATATCACAAATTGCTCCCATAAATCCATCTTCTGCTCTTCTTAAATGTTCTGTTTACAGATTGCTTTGCCTACATGTGGCTGTCTCTTATTTAAGCTGGATAGGCTATTTCACTATCATGTTTACTAATTACTGGTAGATTGTCTTCATTTCTCTTCAGACCTTACACTGAAACGTGAATTTTTGCCACCTTACTATTTGGTTAATATTTTACATTTCAATTTTCCATTCAAACCAGGGAACTGCAGAAGGGTATGAATAAAACTTAAGCTATAGGTGCACATTTAGAAAAAAGAAAGAGCAAAGGATGAATATGTATGAAACTTATTTAAAATGCCATATTTATGAGGAGAGGAAAAATATTGGAGCCTCACTTCCCCTTTACATATTTTCAAAACACCACATGGGATTGAGTGGGACCAAGTGAAAAGTAGAAAATTTGTTGAGTGTGGCGGGTGTTTTAGTATATCAGTAGAGTGAGAAGTTGGCAATGTGAATAATCTGGGGCTGTGGGTAGGATGACACATAGAGGCCTTGGGAATAGGGAAAGACAGGGTTCTCTAGCACATGCTTTTCAACCTGTGGGATGCTTGCCCTTTCTGTGTCAGTTTGTTCCATTCTAGAGGCCAAGAGTGCAAAGGCCACAAGTTGTTCTTCAGTGGACTGGGCCGTGGGCTTGCACTTGCCTGTGTCGCATCTGCATTGCTTCTACTCCTGCTTCACCTGAGAATAGGAGGAACCCCAACGGAGAGTAACAAAATGCCCTCTGGTTGGCATTAACCAGTGAATGGGAAAAACATGCTGGAGAAAACATTCAATTCAAGAGATTTGAATTCAACCAGCATTTATTTCACCCTCTGTGTGCCAGGCCTGTTTTAAACTCTGTGTGGTTGAAACAAGAAAGGGAGGAGACAAGGGCTGTACTTTCTGACCAGTGATTCTGCGTCTTGGTTCTTGGTGTCCAAATCATAAAAACTAGCACAGGTGCAAGTGGACATGGGCAGGGGAGTCAGTGTTCATGAATAAGGGTCTGGTCAAATAAGATATGGCCTCTGTTCTTTGGGAGAGCAGGCAGCAGTAAACACGAGTAACGTAGATCCATGTATTAGCATAGGACGGTCTCTAATACATGTGATTGGGTTAAAAAAAAAAAGCTTCAAATTATGACCTGTAATGTAATACCATTTTGTACCACTATAAATCAGAAAAACTAAACTGTATATTTTTATCTTGTAAATATAAAAATTGGTAGAAAAGGACTGAAGTGGCAGACACAAAATAGGTAACAGTAGTTATACCTGTGAAGGCCCTAGAATAGGGGACTGGGGCTGGTCATGTGACACTTTCATGTATTGTAAATATAACACATTTATATATTAACCAAATTAAACTAATTAAAAAGTGAATTATGAGTATACACAAATAAAACTTGTTTAACAACATTTTCCCTTCTTTATCACATAAACACATACAAACCAGAACAAAGACATTCATGCTCAAGTTGTTTATTTTCTGAAAGGGGAAATGAGACTCATGGATATAACTCATGTTTTAAGAAAATGAAATATCATTTTCTTGATTTCCACAAAATTTTTATTTTGGGTTCTCTATGCCACTTCTCTTTTTCTCCCTCCTTTTTTCTGATTGTTTTTCTTTTTCAATTCCTTAATGTGAGTGTTTTCTATGGTTAGTCCTCCAAACTTCTCCCCCATCTTTACTGGAAAAGTTCACTAATTCACACAGAATCAAAGACCACCATTCCTTAATCTCTATTTCCAGTTTTGCTTTTCCCAGCTTTGTTGGGCATCTTCCCTTGCATGTTCTGCCACCATTGCTTGCTCATTATTCCTAAACCCAAATTTATCTCCCTTCTCTCATGTCCCTCAATGGGCTATTTATTCTGTCGTCTTGATTTCTACCAAAGATATTGTCATTCTCCAATCTCCCAGACCTAGAAGCCTAGTTTGTTCTTTAATTCCTCTCTTTTCTATCTTCCCTTGACAGTCATAAAATCCTGCCCAGTCAGCCCTTACAATGCCTTTTGTATCCACAATTTTATCTCCATGTGTACATTTCCTCATCTGGATTATCTCAATCAAAAACACAACCAAAACCAAAGTGGTATGAAGGCTTCCATACGTTTATTTATCTACTGGTTTTGTCTGATTTGTGATTGGTTTGAATGGCACAGTTACTACTTTTTTACTCTCAATCATTAATCTATCACCAAGCATTTACCAAGTCTAGTTTTACAATCAGCAGTGGGAGATATAATAGCAATAAAAGAAATGGGCTCTTCTTTTGAGAAATGAATTGATGAAAGAAATCATCAATACATAAAAGAGGTGACTTTAAATAAACTTTACAGTAGCTTAGAATACATACAAAACATAGAAACTAAATCCATAATGCTCTCCCTCTTCCGTCTGTCTTTACTTCCACAAACATTAATTATCTACTATGTGCCAGGCATTTGACTGTGAGGATCATAACAAATTATGGATAACGCTGTGAAGAATGGGAATTCCAGAACACTTAATTGTGCTCATGAGGAAGCTTTACATAGATCAAGAGGCAGTTGTTCAGACAGAACAAGGGGATACTGATTGGTTTAAAGTCAGGAAAGGTGTGCATCAGGGTTGTATTCTTTCACCATACCTATTTAATCTGTATGCTGAACAAATAATATGAGAACCTGGACTATATGAAGAAGAACGGGGCATCAGGGTTGGAGGAAGACTCATTAACAACCTGCGTTAGGAAGATGATACAACCTTGCTTGCTGAAAGTGAAGAGGACTTGAAGCACTTACTAAGGAAGATCAAAGACCACAGCCTTCAGTATGGATTACACCTCAACATAAAGAAAACAAAAATCCTCACAATTGGACCAATGAGCAACATCATGATAAAAGGAGAGAAGAATGAAGTTGTCAAGGATTTCATTTTACTTGGATCCACAATCAACAGCCATGGAAGCAGCAGTCAAGAAATCAAAAGACGCATTGCATTGGGTAAATCTGCTTCAAAGGACCTCTTCAAAGTGTTGAAGTGCAAAGATGTCACCCTGAAGGCTAAGGTGTGACTGACCCAAGCCATGGTATTTTCAATCATGTCAAACGCATGTGAAAGCTGGACAATGAATAAGGAAGACCACAGAAGAGTTGATGACTTTGAATTGTGGTGTTGGCGAAGAATATTGAATATACATACCATGGACTGCCAGAAGAATGAACAAATCTGTCTTGGAAGAAGTGCGGCCAGAATGCTCCTTAGGGGCAAGGATGGCGAGACTGCGTCTTGCATACTTTGGACGTGTTGTCAGGAGGGATCGGTCCCTGGAGAAGGACATCATGCTTGGCAGAGTACAGGATCAGCGGAAAAGAGGAAGACCCTCAACAAGGTGGATTGACACAGTGGCTGCAACAATGAGCTCAAGCATAACAATGATTGTAAGGATGGCACAGGACCGGGCAGTGTTTCGTTCTGTTGTGTATAGGGTCGCTATGAGTTGGAACCAACTCGAGAGCACCTAACAACAACAACAACGACAATGTGCCAGACTATGGAGCTCTGGTGGTGTAGTGATTAAGAGCTCAGTGTGCTAACCAAAACGTTGGCACTTTGACTCCACCAGACACTCTTTGGAAATCCTCTGGGGCAGTTCTACTCTGTCCTATACGGCTGGTATGATTCAGAATTGACTTGACAGCAATGGGTACGTGCCAGACACTAATCCAGGAGCTGAGAATATGGCATAAATAAGTCAGACAATGCCCCTGCCCTTGCTGTGGGGCTTCTTTCAAGAGGAGGGAAATAGATACTCAATAGGTAAGCAAACACATAATATTATTTCTGAGAGTGAGAAATGCTCTAAGAACAAAATAATACAGGGTGATGTGTCAGAAAGTGCCTGGGATGAAATTTAGCTAGAAAGTCAGAGAAGTTTTCTCTGAGAAGGTATTATTTGAGTTGAGGCCTAGATGGGGAAAGGAGCCGTCTATGTGGAAAGTTGGGGTTTGAAGGACACAGGCTGGGCTTCCTCCCAGAACAAAGGCCCTGAGCTTGGTGTGCTTAAGGAATTCCAGAAAAATGAAGCTCTGGAGAATGATGAAAAATGAACTGGATTATATTGAATACCATGGGTCACAGGTTGATTGACAGTAGGGGGTTTTGGGCAGGAGTTGTTTGGAAGAAGGCAAGTTCTTTTAGAAGAAAAAATTTTAAATGCCTTCTCCAGGACTTTGCCTTGAAGCACAACCCTTTCTGACTATCCAGTTGTCATTGAGTTGAATGACTCACGTGTATGAGTAGAACTCTGCTCTACGGGGCTTTCAGTGGCTGCTTTTTCAGAAGTAGATCACCAGGTCATTCTTTTGAGGAGCCTCTGGGTGGACTCAAACTTTCAACCTTTTGGTGGTTAGCTGCTGAGCACATTAACCATTTGCACCACCCAGGGACTACAGTTTTGACCACATAGACTGTAAAATAGCCCTTTCGCACACCTTTCCCTGCATTCCGTTGTACACAATTTTCTATGGAGTAGCATGTAAGCCAGGTGTATAAGCAGAGAAAAGAAAAAGGAATTTACTGGGAAAGGGAAAAGCTAAGTGAATCAACAACACTTTTGTAATTGGTTTCCAGAGGCATTTGTCTGTGCGAGAATGAGATGTTTGATATTCTGGTTGAACAAGTTCTTGATTCCAGGTCATCAATTATGATAATAGAACAAATCAAAAAGTTTCCAGCAAAAAGAAATCCTTTATTTCCTGGCTCCTACTCAAGTTTATTGATTGGCTGTTTGATAAGACTATAAATTTTATGTAGAAAGGCTAAAAAAGCAGTTGTCTGGGTCCTTTGCTCTCTTCAAATCTAACATGGTTTTGAGGTGCCTCAGGCAATTTGAATCATTCATCCTACACTTTCCTCTCCCTACAGACAGATGCAGGTGCTCCATGGATAAGATTGGCTTCCCTCTCTTCACAGGAGGAATGGACTGCCATACAGCAGTTGCTGTCAAGTGGATTCTGACTAATAGCAACTCTATAGGATGGATTAGAACTGCCCCGTAAGGTTTCCAAGGAGCTACTGGTGGAATTGAATTGTGGACCTTTTAGTAGGCAGCCATAGCTCTTAACCACTGTGCTACCAGGGTTCCGAACTGTCATATACATAAATCCAAAATGCCTCCTTCATTTATTTTCTAAAATGCTAATCACTAGAACCCTTTTCTTAGAGTTACAAAACATAGATTCCTTCTTAAATAGATCAATGCTCCAAGGAGAAGAGAGAGGGTCCCTGTAGTGTGACTCCTTCCTTTTTCTAAATAGGTACCTATTAATACACATGGTGAGACAGTATGAAGTATCAAACATTACAGAAGACGTGGAGCCCAAAGACCTAAATTCAAGGCCCAGCTCCTCCTCTCATTAGCTGTGTGACTTGGTAAATTTCTTAATTTTTGTGAACCAGTTTCCTCCTCTGCTAAGGCTAATCCTCATCTGAGGTTTAAATGAGCTAAAGTATGTGTCATGGCTTTGCTAATGTTAAAACACTGGATAAATGTAAGGAGTTATCAATAGATTAGTAGAGATTGATTTTTAAGATCAATTTCCTCATCATTTCGGAAGGTGCTGGAATTTTAAAAGGATTTTATACAGCGAAGTCCCATGGCTTTGGGGTAAATTTAGAATATAATAAATAGAATAACATTTCACGATTATTTACTATTTCCTGGGGAAAGTGTTAAATGTTTTACACATAGTGTCAGTTCATCCTCACAGCAGTCCTGTGAAATAGTTACACTCAAGATACGGTGGGTATTCAGGGTTAAAAAAAAAAAAAAAAATTCAGGGTTAGATAAGTTAATTTACTCCTTCAAGGTCACATAACTAGTAGAGATCTTCAAGGCTTAGTTAAGTTAGACGTTCCACTGACCATACTGTAGCCAGTGCTCGGTTCTATTGGGAAGCCAGGATTGCAAAACCTGAGAAATTAAAGCTCAAGGTAAATATCTATTGAAGACAACGGCGGGTAGGAAAATGTGCTCAGGAGCAAGTTGAAAACTAAGCTCATATTCTTCCCAATTTGGCCCAATTTCCTCCTAGAAATTTCTCTTCAATATTTATTGCTGACACATCTTCTCATTCAGTGAAATACATCCCAGTTTGAGCTGCCTCTCATTCCTTTAAGAATGTCATGTCATTCCCACTAATTCTAATACTGTTTGAGGAGTCCTTTTCTTTAAATATAAGAACCCCATCATCTCAACTGCTTTGACCGTAAATTCTTCACGGATAGAGATCATGTCTTTCTGAAGTCATCTCTCCAAAAATGCTCCAAGTCCTACTCATGCTGTAAAGTCCAAGTCAAGTCCAAGTTCCTTTAGGTGACCTGATCTGAATATTCCTGACCATACACTTATATCTTCCTCCTCTAAATCCCTCTTGTATTTTAAATCAGTACCTTTTGTTTCATGGCTTTAATTATTTGATGCAATTGTGTTGTATCTTCCAAATAATGATTTCAGATCTTTAAGGTAAAAGCCAAAAATTGGCTTTCTATGTGTTCCTCGTAGTGTCTAGTCCAAGGTTAAGGAAAAAGTGTTTGTTTTTCAGTAAATTATGATGAATGACTTGCGTGCATACATGCATGAATGAATGACTTTCTCTCTTTGTGACTGCATAGCAACATGGCATTTTTAATTTCTCCCCTGGCATTTCAGTTGGCTTAGTGACTTTTTATTGGATAATTACTGCACAGATGATTTTTCTATCTCTCAACCACCATTTAAAAAGTCAAATTTACAGAGAGGAATGACTATCTGTTCGCAGAAACATCTTTTCTCAAGAAAACTTCTTCCACCTGTGCTTGAGAATCTTTCCTGAGAATCACTAATAAAAATGATTGAAAAGCACCTTGAAAATACAAAGTGCTATATAAATGCTAACCGAGGCAATAATAAAACAGTAATAATAACTGTTAGCTGATAAACGTCACTTTTAAGCCCTATGGAGACATTTCTCAGGGGGAAAGCAGAATGGGTCCTATGTTTGTTCCTGGGCCACGCATCACTGAATCATAACTATTCTCCCTCCATTTGGACACCATCATTTGCAATGGTCATGAAATAGTATTGGAATGTAAAATTGTCATCACCCACATTGTAGAAAGCAATGTGTTGCCAAGTAATCTTTTCCTGATAATTGCCAGGGTTACCTCACTCAAGTTGATCGTTTAGAAAATGAATGGGTTTGGGAGGGAGTACACATGAACTAAGGAGTCCTGGTGGCACAGTGGTTTAAGCATTCAGCTGTTAACCAAAAGTTTGGTGGTTCAAACCCACCAGCAGCTCGCAGGAGAAAGATGTGGCAGTCCACTTCTATAAAGATTTACAGCCTTGGAAACTTTGTGGGGGCAGTTCTACTCTGTCCTATAGGGTCCCTATCAGTCAGAATTGACTCGATGGCAGTGGGTTTGTTTGGTTTTTTTTTTTTTTTTTTTTTTGGCTTCACACAAGAACTGCTTAGCTCCTGTTAGTCAGAGCTCAGCACCTGGAGTATGTGCAGTATCCATCCCGGCCTTGCTCAGCCCTGGGCCAAGTTCTATCAAGAAACTGACTCAGTGTGGGCCCAGAAAGGTATCACCAACATGGTGGGTTTTGAGGGTGTTTTTTAGGGGAGTCCCTTTGCCCTGAAGCTTCTCTGTGTTGTGAAAGTATCTTCTTCATTGCCTGCTAAAATGCCTGACTCTCACTTTTATATATTATCTTTGGGCCAAGGCATTATCTCTAGGAGAATCTTAGAATATGTGTATAGTTTTCCATGGAGGGCAACCTATTAGGTCATAGGGAAGTTGAGCTGCTAGTCTCTACGCCTTTCTCTGAGGAGGAAGGCGAAAGCAGGGACAGAGAGGATGAGACTCAGGACAGGGTTTATTAGGAGATCGGCACACAGGGCCAGGTAGGCTCAGGGATTCCCGTGACCATCTTTGCTGCCGTATGGGATGAGGTTTCTGAGACTAAAAGAAAACAGAGCCAAGAGACAGAAACAAAGATAGATGGAGAACATGACAGAGATGAAGGCAGAACCCTAGACTCTTTCCCCCACTACCCTGTATAAACCAGATACTCTTCTTCCCCCAGCTCAGCTCCACTTTTCTCCATAGCATTTATCACCAATTGTCACGCTATGAAGGAGCCCTGGTGATACATGAATTTAGAGATTTGCCTGTTTTTTTTTTACTGCTGTATCATCAGCACCTAGAACATCTCCTGGCCCAAACTAGGCCCTCAGCCAGTATTTATAGAATGAATCACTGGGTTCAACTGTGACTAGAGAGGTTTCCTGCCTTGGATTTCCCAGTCTCTTTTCTACATACACAGGCTCGGTTTGAATTTTCAGTCCTCAAAACAAGGGCCCTGACTAATAAAGAACCCTAATTAATAAGAAGGTTGAGCCCACACCCACAGCTACACAGCTGGTATGCAGTAGAATCAGGGGTGAACCCAGGTCTCACAGACCCCCAAACCCATTGCCAGCGAGTTAATTCTGATTCATAGCCACCCTATAGGACAGAGTAGAACTGCCCCATGGGGTTTCCAAGGAGCGCCTGGTGGATTCAAACTGCTGACCTTTTGGTTGACAGCCATAACACTTAACCACTATGCCACTAGGGTTCCACAGGGCCCCCCTGGGCATGATCCATTTGCTCCCTGGCACCTTAGCCTGAGGGACTTTGAGAGATGCTTTTCTCCCAGCAACTGGCACATTGGGCTGTTGTGATGAGGAAAATGCTTAAAAAGTGGATGCAGAAGCCTGGAAATAACTTTGTACTTGGCAAAGGGCCAGGATGTGATGCTTTCAACTGTAGATTTTCCTGTGATTTCCCTTCATGCCAACTGGCTTAATTAATTCACTCTTTCACTAGGACCAACTGTCTTCATGGGGACATTTTATGATTTATTCCTATTTCTCCAAGCTTTGGAAACGTGAAATAATCCACAGATCCCTTGGGCTGGGCAGTGAAAACTTTATAAAACCTCTCTGGAGGCGGGGAAGGATGCAGGCACACTACCCTTGCTGAGGCTGGGGCTGTGAGGAAATAGATAGATTATTCCATATACATTTGAAATAAAATATACGACTAAGCTAAATTTTAGTTATGGGTATTGATTTTATTGACTAAAGCCTCCTCCTTACAAACTCCTTGGTTTGTCTAACAGAAATGTTACCATATGACCAAAGTAAACAGTAATGAGGCCTAGGGGTCCATGCACTGAATGAATAAAGAAGGCTGGAGACTTTTTTTCTTGAGAGGGAACTTGCAGAATTAAGACATCAGCACAGTCAGTTTTTTTTTTGTGTCTCTGGACTGACTTGTTCTCCAGTTCTCTGATTCTCCCAGGCTCTCAGTTCCCCTCTCAGCACCAGCTCCCAGATCCCTCATTCATACTGCGCCATAAGTGACCAAAATCAGCCCAAACCACAGGCACTTAGAAGGGAGATTGACACTTTGTTCATAAAGGAGAGCTTCATTTAAGAAAAGTATCCATTTCCACGGGGGCATTGGAGGAACAGTGACCAACTGCTGCTTGATTCAAATGATTCACATTAAAGCATTTAGGCTTGAAGATGCTTTTAGTGCAACTTGAAGTTGTGGGAGGGCATTGTTATTGTGGGAGGGCATTGTTATTGTGGGAGCCATGAGGGGGACAGGCAATCCCAGTGGGCTGAGAAGACAGGGCTCATTGGGAACAATTCACTGTGTGATGGGATATCAGATGTACAGGATGGGAGATCCTGACCTGCCCCATCACTGGAAGAGCCAGTCTGCCCTCCCAACAGAGGCTTCCCTCTGCATGTGGATGGCTCAGGACACAGCTGAATCTCCTGAGTTCATGGTTCCCCATCTCTAGTGACTTTCTTCTTGACCCAACTTAACAGACCTCCTCTAGAACACACCACTGATTGTGTTGTCATGTGCCCAGGTGCATACTCTTTGGCCACAGTTTTTGCCGCCTAGCAGGTATCCAACACCCTTTCCCATTGTTCTAGCTTCCTTGATCTGCCCAATGTTTTTTTCCTAAACTATATGCCAGTTGGAGCCCTGGTGGTGCAGTGGTCAAGAGTTAAGGTTGCTAACCAAAAGGTCAGCAGTTCACATCCTCCAGCCACTCCTTGGAAACCCTATGGGGCAGTTCTACTCCATCCTATAGGGTTGCTATGAGTCACAGTCAACTCAATAGCAACTAGTTTGTTTGTTTTTTTGATATACCAGTCACCATCAAATCGATTCTGATGCATAACGATGCCATGTGAGTTGGAGCAGAACTGTGCTTCATAGGGTTTTCAATGACTGATTTTCCGAAGTATATCACCAGGCCTTCTGAGGAAGCTCTGGGTGGACTCAAATCTCCAACCTTCTGATTAGCAGCCCAGAGCATCAACCCAACTAATCCTAAACTATAAAACACCTTGAATCTCCACACCTGTCTCCATCAGTCTTTCTAGGTATTTAGCCTCTCTAATTTTCAATCCTTTTTTGTCTTAATCTTCAATCCTTCTATCTGAAAAATGGAAGTACTAATAGGTAGAGCCACTCTGCAGAATCTTGAGAGAATTAAATGATTTAATACAAGTAAATGAGTTAAGTCTTCCCACAGTGTCTTGGCTCATTGGGAGTGAACACTCAACAACCTGTGGCTCCTAGTGGGGTCCCCATGAATTGAATTTGACTCGATGGACCTAACAGCAACAACTTCACATGATAAACCTCCCTCTTTTTAACCATGCTCTTCCATCCAAAACAAGGAAAAGATGCCAGGTAGGTCAGAGCCCAGGGCATCCATGGTGTCAGATTTTATTTATGGGCCTGTTACTATACCAAGACTCCAATTTTTTTGTTTTTTCTGGTGCTTAATTTTTTATTCTTGGTCAGGACGTTGTCCCTCGGGGAAAGCAAGGGATGGCTCTCTCTATTCTCCTTCACCTTGTCCAGGTAAATCCTGAGTAGATAATATAGGTCAAGTTCTGCTCTGTAAACCTGGCTACATTGTGCTTCTCTGTCCCAACGAGCATTTCTGAGCCTTCCAGTTCTAAGTTTGGGGACTAGAAGTGAGGGTTCTAGGAAAACACCTTTTAATTTCATGACTAAGTAGCAAGCATTCATCCACGTTTTTTTACCAGTGAGACTTCCACTGGGTTCTCAGGTGCTTCTCAGTTCTTAATAATACCAGTGGCCATCAAGTTGACTCCCACTCACTGTGACCCCAAGTGTGTCAGAGAAGAAATGTGCTTCATAATGTTTTCAATGGCTGAGTTTTTTAAAGTAGATCACCAGGTCTTTCTTTTGAGGCACCTCTGGATGGATTCATACTACCAACATTTTGGTTAGCAGCTGAGTGTGTTAACTGTTTGCACTACCCTGTGACTCCAAGGTATTAGTAAACTGTTAATTTTAGGCATATTATGCAATTGTTCCTCATGCATCTAGCTCACCCAACAGCGCAGTTCAGGATTGGACTGATCTAAGCTGGAATTCTGGTTGACCATTTTTTTTTTTTATTAACTTTTATTAAGCTTCAAGTGAACGTTTACAAATCCAATCAGTTTGTCACATATAAGTTTAAATACATCTTACTCCATACTCCCACCTGCTCTTCCCCTATTGAGTCAGCCCTTTCAGTCTCTCCTTTCGTGACAATTTTGCCGGCTTCCCTCTCTCTCTATCCTCCCATCCCCCCTCCAGACAAGAGCTGCCAACACACTCTCAAGTGTCCATCTGATATAATTAGCTCACTCTTCATCAGCATCTCTCTCCCACCCACTGACCAGTCCCTTTCATGTCTGATGAGTTGTCTTCGGGGATGGTTCCTGTCCTGTGCCGACAGAAGGTCTGGGGACCCTGGCCGCCGGGATTCCTCCAATCTCAGTCAGACCATTAAGTACGGTCTTTTTATGAGAATTTGGGGTCTGTGTCCCACTGATCTCCTGTTCCCTCAGGAGTTCTCTGTTGTGCTCCCTGTCAGGGCAGTCATCAATTGTGTCCGGGCACCAACTAGTTCTTCTGGTCTCAGGATGATGTAGGTCTCTGGTTCATGTGGCCCTTTCTGTCTCTTGGGCTCCTAGTTGTCGTGTGACCTTGGTGTTCTTCATTTTCCTTTGCTCCAGGTGGGTTGAGACCAATTGATGCATCTTAGATGGCCGCTTGTTAGCATTTAAGACCCCAGACGCCACATTTCAAAGTGGGATGCAGAATGTTTTCATAATAGAATTATTTTGCCCATTGACTTAGAAGTCCCCTCAAACCATTTTCCCCAGACTCCTGCCCCTGCTCCGCTGACCTTTGAAGCATTCATTTTATCCCGGAAACTGCTTTTGGTCCAGTCCAATTGAGCTGACCTTCCATGTATTGAGTGTTGTCTTTCCCTTCACCTAAAGCAGTTCTTATCTACTGATTAATCAATAAAAAACCCTCTCCCTCCCTCCCTCCCTCCCCCCTTCGTAACCACAAAAGTATGTGTTCTTCTCAGTTTTTACTATTTCTCAAGATCTTATAATAGTGGTCTTATACAATATTTGTCCTTTTGCCTCTGACTAATTTCCCTCAGCATAATGCCTTCCAGATTCCTCCATGTTATGAAATGTTTCAGAGATTCGTCACTGTTCTTTATTGATGCGTAGTATTCCATTGTGTGAATATACCACAATTTATTTACCCATTCATCCGTTGATGGACACCTTGGTTGCTTCCAGCTTTTTGCTATTGTAAACAGAGCTGCAATAAACATGGGTGTGCATATATCTGTTTGTGTGAAGGCTCTTGTATCTCTAGGGTATATTCCGAGGAGTGGGATTTCTGGGTTGTATGGTAGTTCTATTTCTAACTGTTTAACATAACGCCAGATAGATTTCCAGAGTGCTTGTATCATTTTACATTCCCACCAGCAGTGTATAAGAGTTCCAATCTCTCCGCAGCCTCTCCAACATTTATTATTCTGTGTTTTTTGGATTAATGCCAGCCTTGTTGGAGTGAGATGGAATCTCATCGTAGTTTTAATTTGCATTTCTCTAATGGCTAATGATCGAGAGCATTTTCTCATGTATCTGTTGGCTGCCTGAATATCTTCTTTAGTGAAATGTGTGTTCACATCCTTTGCCCACTTCTTGATTGGGTTGTTTGTCTTTTTGTGGTTGAGTTTTGACAGAATCATGTAGATTTTAGAGATCAGGCACTGGTCAGAGATGTCATAGCTGAAAATTCTTTCCCAGTCTGTAGGTGGTCTTTTTACTCTTTTGGTGAAGTCTTTAGATGAGCATAGGTGTTTGATTTTTAGGAGCTCCCAGTTATCGGGTTTCTCTTCATCATTTTTGGTAATGTTTTGTATTCTGTTTATGCCTTGTATTAGGGCTCCTAGAGTTGTCCCTATTTTTTCTTCCATGATCTTTATCGTTTTAGTCTTTATGTTTAGGTCTTTGATCCATTTGGAGTTAGTTTTTGTGCACGGTGTGAGGTATGGGTCCTGTTTCATTCTTTTGCAAATGGATATCCAGTTATGCCAGCACCATTTGTTAAAAAGACTATCTTTTCCCCAATTAACTGACACTGGTCCTTTGTCAAATATCAGCTGCTCATACGTGGATGGATTTATATCTGGGTTCTCAATTCTGTTCCATTGGTCTATGTGCCTGTTGTTGTACCAGTACCAGGCTGTTTTGACTACTGTGGCTGTATAATAGGTTCTGAAATCAGGTAGAGTGAGGCCTCCCACTTTCTTCTTCTTTTTCAGTAATGCTTTGTTTATCCAGGGGTTCTTTCCCTTCCATATGAAATTAGTGATTTGTTTCTCTATCCCCTTAAAATATGACATTGGAATTTGGATCGGAAGTGCGGTATATGTACAGATGGCTTTTGGTAGAATAGACATTTTTACTATGTTAAGTCTTCCTATCCATGAGCAAGGTATGTTTTTCCACTTAAGCATGTCCTTTTGAATTTCTTGTAGTAGAGCTTTGTAGTTTTCTTTGTATAGGTCTTTTACATCCTTGGTAAGATTTATTCCTAAGTATTTTATCTTCTTGGGGGCTACTGTGAATGGTATTGATTTGGTTATTTCCTCTTGGTGTTCTTTTTGTTGATGTAGAGGAATCCAAGTGATTTTTGTATGTTTATTTTATAACCTGAGACTCTGCCAAACTCTTCTATTAGTTTCAGTAGTTTTCTGGAGGATTCCTTAGGGTTTTCTGTGTATAAGATCATGTCATCTGCAAATAGTGATAACTTTACTTCCTCCTTGCCAATCCAGATACCCTTTATTTCTTTGCCTAGCCTAATTGCCCTGGCTAGGACTTCAAGTACGATGTTGAATAAGAGCAGTGATAAAGGGCATCCTTGTCTGGTTCCCGTTCTCAAGGGAAATGCTTTCAGGTTCTCTCCATTTAGAGTGATATTGGCTGTTGGCTTTGCATAGATGCCCTTTATTATGTTGAGGAATTTTCCTTCAATTCCTATTTTGGTAAGAGTTTTTATCATAAATGGGTGTTGGACTTTGTCAAATGCCTTTTCTGCATCAATTGATAAGATCATGTGGTTTTTGTCTTTTGTTTTATTTATGTGATGGATTACATTAATGGTTTTTCTAATATTTAACCAGCCTTGCATACCTGGTATAAATCCCACTTGATCATGGTGAATTATTTTTTTGATGTGTTGTTGGATTCTATTGGCTAGAATTTTGTTGAGGATTTTTGCATCTATGTTCATGAGGGATATAGGTCTATAATTTTCTTTTTTTGTAATGTCTTTACCTGGTTTTGGTATCAGGGAGATGGTGGCTTCATAGAATGAGTTGGGTAGTATTCCGTCATTTTCTATGCTTTGAAATACCTTCAGTAGTAGTGGTGTTAACTCTTCTCTGAAAGTTTGGTAGAACTCTGCAGTGAAGCCGTCCGGGCCAGGGCTTTTTTTTGTTGGAAGTTTTTTGATTACCGTTTCAATCTCTTTTTTTGTTATGGGTCTATTTAGTTGTTCTACTTCTGAATGTGTTAATTTAGGTAGGTAGTGTTTTTCCAAGAATTCATCCATTTCTTTTAGGTTTGCAAATTTGTTAGAGTACAATTTTTCGTAGTAATCTGAAATGATTCTTTTAATTTCATTTGGTTCTGTTGTGATGTGGTCCTTCTCATTTCTTATTCGGGTTATTTGTTTCCTTTCCTGTATTTCTTTAGTCAATCTAGCCAATGGTTTATCAATTTTGTTAATTTTTTCAAAGAACCAGCTTTTGGCTTTGTTAATTCTTTCAATTGTTTTTCTGTTCTCTAATTCATTTAGTTCAGCTCTAATTTTTATTATTTGTTTTCTTCTGGTGCCTGATGGATTCTTTTGTTGCTCAGTTTCTATTTGTTCAGGTTGTCGGGACAGTTCTCTGCTTTTGGCTCTTTCTTCTTTTTGTATGTGTGCATTTATTGATATAAATTGGCCTCTGAGCACTGCTTTTGCTGTGTCCCAGAGGTTTTGATAGGAAGTATTTTCATTCTCGTTGCTTTCTATGAATTTCCTTATTCCCTCCTTGATGTCTTCTATAACCCAGTCTTTTTTCCGGAGGGTATTGGTCATTTTCCAAGTATTTGATTTCTTTTCCCTAGTTTTTCTGTTATTGATTTCTAGTTTTATTGCCTTGTGGTCTGAGAAGATGCTTTGTAATATTTCGATGTTTTGGACTCTGCAAAGGTTTGTTTTATGACCTAATATGTGGTCTATTCTAGAGAATGTTCCATGTGCACTAGAAAAAAAAGTATACTTTGCAGCAGTTGGGTGGAGAGTTCTGTATAAGTCAATGAGGCCAAGTTGGTTGATTGTTGTAAGTAGGTCTTCCGTGTCTCTATTGAGCTTCTTACTGGATGTCCTGTCCTTCTCCGAAAGTGGTGTGTTGAAGTCTCCTACTATAATTGTGGAGGTGTCTATCTCGCTTTTCAATTCTGTTAAAATTTGATTTATGTATCTTGCAGCCCTGTCATTGGGTGCATAAATATTTAATATGGTTATGTCTTCCTGATCAATTGTCCCTTTTATCATTGTATAGTGTCCTTCTTTATCCTTTGTGGTGGATTTAAGTTTAAAGTCTATTTTGTCAGAAATTAATATTGCTACTCCTCTTCTTTTTTGCTTATTGTTTGCTTGATATATTTTTTTTCCATCCTTTGAGTTTTAGTTTGTTTGTGTCTCTAAGTCTAAGGTGTGTCTCTTGTAGGCAGCATATAGATGGATCGTGTTTCTTTATCCAGTCCGTGACTCTCTGTCTCTTTATTGGTGCATTTAGCCCATTTACATTCAGCGTAATTATAGATGAATAAGTTTTTAGTGCTGTCATTTTGATGCCTTTTCATGTGTGTTGTTGGCCTTTTCATTTTTCCACATACTTTTTTGTGCTGAGACGTTTGTCTTAGTAAATTGTGAGATCCTCATTTTCATAGTGTTTGACTTTATGTTAGTTGAGTCGTTACGTTTTTCTTGACTTTTATCTTGAGTTATGGAGTTGTTATACCTTTTTGTGGTTATCTTTTTATTTACCCCTATTTTTCTAAGTAAATACCTAACTTGTATCTTTCTATATCGCCTTGTATCACTCTCCTTCTGGCAGTTCAATGCCTCCTGTATTTAGTCCCTTTTTTTGGTTATTGTGATCTTTTACGTATTGACTTCCATGATTCCCTATTATGTGTATTATTTTTTTTTTAATTAATCTTAATTTGTTTGTTTTTGTGATTTCCCTATTTGAGTTGATAGCAGGACATTCTGTTTTGTGACCTTGTATTGTGCTGGTATCTGGTATTATTGGTTTTCTGACCAAACAATATCCTTTAGTATTTCTTGTAGCTTTGGTTTGGTTTTTGCAAATTCTCTAAACTTGTGTTTATCTGTAAATATCTTAATTTCGCCTTCATATTTCAGAGAGAGTTTTGCTGGATATATGATCCTTGGCCGGCAGTTTTTCTCCTTCAGTGTTCTGTATATGTCGTCCCATTCCCTTCTTGCCTGCATGGTTTCTGCTGAGTAGTCAGAACATATTCTTATTGATTCTCCCTTGAAGGAAACCTTTCTTGTCTCCCTGGCTGCTTTTAAAATTTTCTCTTTATCTTTGGTTTTGGCGAGTTTGATGATAATATGTCTTGGTGTTTTTCTTTTTGGGTGAATCTTAAATGGGGTTCGATGAGCATCTTGGATAGATATCCTTTCGTCTTTCATGATGTCAGGGAAGTTTTGTGTCAGGAGTTCTTCAACTATTTTCTCTGTGTTTTCTGTCCCCCCTCCCTGTTCTGGGACTCCAATCACCCGCAAGTTATCCTTCTTGATAGAGTACCACATGATTCTTAGGGTTTCTTCATTTTTTTAAATTATTTTATCTGATTTTTTTCAGCTATGTTGGTGTTGATTCCCTGGTCCTCCAGATGTCCCAGTCTACATTCTAATTGCTCGAGTCTGCTCCTCTGACTTCCTATTGCGTTGTCTAAATCTGTAATTTTATTGTTAATCTTTTGGATTTCTGCATGCTGTCTCTCTATGGATTCTTGCAACTTATTAATTTTTCCACTATGTTCTTGAATAATCTTTTTGAGTTCTTCAACAGTTTTATCAGTGTGTTCCTTGGCTTTTTCTGCAGTTTGCCTTATTTCATTTGTGATGTCTTGAAGCATTCTGTAAATGAGTTTTTTATATTCTGTATCTGATAATTCCAGGATTGTATCTTCATTTGGGAAAGATTTTGATTCTTTTGTTTGGGGGGTTGGAGAAGCTGTCATGGTCTGCTTCTTTATGTGGTTTGATATGGACTGCTGTCTCTGAGCCATCACTGGGAAACTAGTTTGTCCAGAAAATCCGCTGACTGGTACGCTGGCTCCAGGCTCTGAAAATAATCGCTGCCTCCCCGTATTTGTTCGTTCTCCATCTCTAAATCTGTGTTTGTTGTTCAGGGTTCGTAGATTGTTATGTATGTGATTGATTCACTTGTTTTTCTGAGTCTTTGTTGCAAGAGGGATCCGCGGTAGCGTCCACCTAGTCTGCCATCTTGGCCCCGCCTCTTGACCATTTTTTTGAGACTCCAACCAAAACTTCATGCTTAACCTTTCGTCTTACTACCTCCACCATCATCCCCTCTACCATTTCTATGCCAGCCATACCATTTTAAAGTTATCTTTCTGGTGACAAGTGACAGTATGAAGTTAAGTAGCAAAGCAATAATCCAAATGATAAATGATGAGAATGTGGGATTGAGAAAGAAAACAGAACTAAGAGAGAGCAGGGGATGGAATGAAGAGGACACAGAGGATGTATGCAGGAGAGAGAAGGCTCTAGGCACCAGAATTGGATGGTGGTTCTATTTGTCAAGTAGGAAATCCAGGAGGTGGTCATATTTTGGAGCTATTTAAGCATACTAGACATATAATGACTCCGGTCTGTATATTAAGCTTGAGTCAAAATATTGAAACAAGTGCCTCTGCAATTCCCATAATGCCCCAGGCACCACATTGTCCCACCTTAACCATGTCAAATGTCCATAATTTACAACTTGTATATTCCCCTGATTGGATTAAAATTTCCAGCCTAGTAATCATTCCTAGCGATGATTGCTGCTTTGCTAAACCAATGCACATTCTTGTGTTAGTAACCAATAATAGACAGTATTAGTTTTCCTGTCCTCTCAGTGTTTTAGACATATAAGTTCAACCAGAAAATTGAGTTCGAAAGATTGAATTTTCTAGTCCCTATTACAATTTTTTTTTTATTGGTGATGAACCTTCAAATGCCCCTATCTGAATAAGTATGTGCATGTGTTTATATGTATACACATATGTATATACATGATACATATAATCTTTTTTCTAATACGACACCATTGCACCAGGGAGTGTCAACTACATTTTTAATGTAGGGCAAGTCATGTTGTGTCTTCTCATACGCATTGTTGCCTTTATGCTCACTGAGTTGGGAAACAAATCTGTTTCTGTCTTGTTTTTTTTTTTTTTTTGAAGTGTAGTTCTGAATAATAGTCATGCTGATAATATACTTCTAATTAAATATTCACTGTTCTTAACTTTCTTGGCAAATATACTGTGTAAGTAATTGAAATGTAATATGTAATCTGATTAAATAAGTTTGATATATTTATAAATTTTCTTTTATTAAGCAACAATAGATTTCTTAGTTGATCAATATCAACATTTATTAAGGTGAAGTTATTGTTTATCAACTACAATATTCCAAATTAAGACATTTAAGACATATCTACTATAGATGTGTCCACACATACATCCTTGAACTTCATTTTATTAGCCACATATCGAAGTGGAATGCACGTGTAGCCCCATGAACCAGGAACATTTATTCAATGTGTTCTCTATACTCCTAGATTACCTTACTCAATATTAACAATTCCTGCCCGTAAAGAATGTTTCATGGTATGAACCAAACATACTTTGCTAAAGGTGTGTTTTGGAGACCTGTACCTAGTTGAAATGTTATGTGCTCCCCTTGTGCTATTAGTTGAAAATTTTGCTACAAGAATCTCCAGCCAAAATTATCTTCCCTTTGGCTGATAGTCATTTTCTCTCAAATTGACAGAGATTTATGTATGTGGGGAGCTTATGAAGATTATCTTTTAGAGGTTTCCACTTTGTGCTGGAATTCTTTCTACAACATTACCCCTACAGATCTGTTTATAAGAAAATTACTGCATATATTTGGATTGATTCTGTCCCCTATAACTTCTATGCATTGGTGGTGTTTGTATTGTCCAGAACATGCCTGTGTTATTTTCTATATGATTACTATTCAGATATTTAAATGGTCATCTTACTGCCATATAATCTCATCTTTGGAGCTCCAGTTCTTGCAATTTACCTCTCTTTGGTTGTCTTTCAAAAGATGTTTGAGACTTATTGGATCATCTTTCCCTAAAATATGTAATGTCACAAAAAATTTAAGAATGATATTCTGGAGACTGATGCCCTCCTAACTCTGTGTAGCTGTTACATAGAGGGAACGGTAGCAAGAGGCTATGGCAACTAGCCGGGTTATAATAATTCACTAGCCTCCACTGTTCCCATATCTCAATAACAACATCGTAATATCTGGGGAGGAGGGACATCAAAACTACCCAGAATATGATAGAACATGAATTATTGGGGTCTGTGAAACTAACCACGTAGATGATGAAACAAGTCACAGTTTTAATTATTTTTTGACAATGAAATATAAATGTTTCAGCAATATGGAAACTAGAAACAAAGATAGAATATGAGTGTCCTCTTATGAAGGAATTTATCAGTTCTACCTCAAACTACATGTCTCCAAAAAAATTATTCTGCTTATACCGGTAAGATTAGGACTTTATACCAGGATGTAACATTGTGATGTGACCCACTACTACTCCCGTTTTGCTACTACTACATTGCTAAGCTGTAAGTGTGGTCTATGAGTAACAAGGACAATAAAAATCAGTGTGGACAGCTCAGGGTAGAAAAAATCTCATGTTGGAAAGTCATATCTTACCGATGGTAGATGAGAATAAAAGACAGCAGCATTTCAGCATCATTGCCATCCTCACTGGTAGCATCACCACCACAGCCTTTGCTCTTTCATAACTTCCTACTGTCCAGTCCTCTTGCAATCCTCTTTCATACTTGCTGTTTTAGTCATCTACATGCTGCCATAACAGAAATACCACAAATGGATGGCTTTAACAAGAGATATTTATTTTCTCACAGTCTAATAGTCCCAATTCAAGGCTTTCTTTGTGTTGGCTTCCCCTGGTCTAGAAGCTTCTTGGGTGCAGGGGCCCCATGTCCAAAGGAGGTGCTCTGTTCCTGGTGCTGCTTTCTTGGTGGTATGAGGTCCCCCCTCTCTGCTAGCTTCCTTTTCCTTTTATCTTGTGAGAGATAAAAGTTGGTGCAGGCCACACCCCAAGGAAACTCCCTTTACACAGGATCAGAGGGGTGGCCTGAGTAAGGGTGGTGTTACAATCCTACCCTAATCCTCTTTAACATAAAATTACAGTCACGAAATGAGGACAACCACACAATACTGGGAATCATGGCCTAACAAGTTTGACACATATTTTTTGGGGGACACAATTCAATCCATGACACTTGCCTTCTGCTCTAGAGAAACTCTCCACCAATGCCCAGTGCTACTAGGTCTTATCTGTCTATTCTTCTGCTAAAATTCTACCCCCTCTTTAACATCCAGTTTAAAATTCATTCCCTTCTGATAGTCCCAATACTTGGGGTTCTCTCTCTTTCATGAAATTTGTTTATATCATTTCAATGTCATGCATAATATATTTCCAAGAATTGATGCTATTTGTGTAAATAACTTATTCCCCTACTGGAGCGTGAGTGCTTCTATGTCTGAGAACACTGCTGCTGGGCAGGGCAATAGCTTAATAGAAACCATAGCCTCTTCCATGGTCTGTCCTTGCCTGAATTTGAGTGGGATTCAGAGAGATCTGAGCATGTCTATTTAAGTCTCAGGAATTTCTAAGGAGAGAAATCACTACAGGGTTCAAAGGAATCAGGCATAGAAAGATAAACTATTTGAAAAACACTTAGTATGTGTGGATGTTGGTGAGGCAGACACAGTGGTAGGATGGCAGATATGGAATTGTTTGCAGCATGGTGTCCTATTCATCCTTAATGATTAGCACACATGGGGAATGCCAGAGGAACTATGCCAAGGAAGAGGGTTCTGTTGGACGCCAGAGGTCCTACATGAGCAGCTGGTGAAAAGAGTTAGTAGAATCTAAGTTAGCCATAAACTGGTGAGCAATTTGTACCTTTAGATTGGTGAGACCTATTTACAACTGTTTATTTAAACCTGTTAATGACTAAAGACTCTACATCCATTTATTTTTTTCCTGATGTTACAAAAGCCCTCCAAGGTAGAGATCATTATTTCCATTTCACAGACAAAGAAACCAAGGCTCAGTGAACCTAAGCAATGTGACCAAGGTCATACAACTTATGAGGATGTGTGATTATGTGTTGATTCAAAGCTTAAGCCTCTTTCCACCCTCACCACTCTGCTACCCTTTGGAATCATTCAGTTAAGGTCTGATGAACAGTCAAAAAAAAAAAAAAAGAGGATCAAGCTAAGAGTTTGGGGTAGGGCACTAACTACGGTTCCTATGTATCCATTTAGGATAGGTTCTAACTTTGTAGTAAGGTCCCAGCTTTACAGCAGTAAGGTTCATTTCATTTTAAGGGAGTTTGGTTTTATAAAGTCTACAACCCTATCAATGGCATTAGGCAGATTTGATGAAGAAAAACAGCTTTTTAAACACAGATTGGGTAGTTTTAGAGGGGAGTAAGATAACTGTTATTTATTAAAAAGATTAGACCCAGCTCCCTGGTCCCTCCTCTCCCGTTGTGACAGAGAGAGAATTATTCAAGGCCACATGATTCAGAGTGCATCATGGGGACAATATTCTTATTACTCCATATTTAAAAGCAGTAATTTCAGGAGACTTAACCTCATGGATTTTCTAATACAATAAAATTAAATTAAAAAAATCCTAAATGCATCTGATATAACCCCTTTATGTGCAATTAGCAAATATTAAATAGAAACTTTAATATTAGTATTATTCTTTATGCCCCAGTGAGTGGGATATTATTTAAATTGATACGACATAAGAGGATATAAATAATTCCTAAATGTAGATTTAAACTGGAATTTCAGTCAGAGTTTGAAATCACTAAGTATTATCAATTCCTTATTTCCCTGTGTATCATTTATTACCAGCCTGATGAGTTTTTTTTTTTTCAAAGAGATTAAATTAGCATTAGGGCAATGATAAACATTATAAATAAATACAAAAATTGCTATTCTGAAAATCCAGTTGAAAAGAAAGTAAATGAATTGGTGTGGTATCAAATTTCATCTTCCTTAGAAGAGCTCAGACACAGTTCCAAGCATAAGTAATCTTCTATAACTTCTTTTGCAATCAAAAATGAAATATATTAAAACCTGAAAGTATAATTTCATTATCTTCTATTCTAGATACACAAACTAAGATTCAGAAATAGCTGTGGCATGAGAAGAATTCTGATTAGCTTTACACCACTAGTTGGTCAAGGCAGGGAAAAAGCTGGCTCTATTTTTTTTTACTGAAATATCACAGTTGTTTTCTGGACCTGAGGACTTCCTTTGGCTTGTCTGTGGGAGAAGAACTAAAATTGACAATGAGGAACCCTCTCCTTCCCAGACAACCCTTCTCCCTGGTGTGAATAAACTCCTCAGTGTACAGCTTAGGCCATGATAAGCTGCTGGCGAAATAGGGCTTTTTCTGGAGTAAGTTGCGTCCTGGAGTGGTTTCTGGAGAGCTAAATAGTATGTCTCCACACCTGTTTTTATTGAAGACACATTGCAGGGCAGTGACAGGGTGAGGCTCCACTGAGTCATAGGCATTTGTAAAATTAACACTGCTTGTGCTGTGACAGGCCCATGTTGGCTTCATGCCTAGGTATAAGAAAGAGCCACTGACCTGGCATTATTTGAAGGTTGCCCAGAAAAAAAACCAGACCTAGAATACCTATTGAGGCATGACAATGCTTAGAACGTTCACTATTAAAATTTCTTGTTTTTTACAACATTATATTTTTGTCACGGATTGAACTGTATTCTCCAAAAATACTTATCAACTTGGCTAGACCATGACTCCCAGTATTGTGTGGTTGTCTGCCATTTTGTCGTCTGATGTGATTATCCTATGTGTTATAAATTCTAACCTCTACGATGTTAATCAGGCAGGACTCAATCTATAGGATTAGATTGTGTCCTGAGTCAGTACCTTTTGAGATATAAAAGAGAGACTCAAGCAGGGAGGAGAGGGACCTCATTACCACCAAGCAAGAAAAGCCAGGAACAGAGTACATCCTTTAGGTTTGGGGTCCCTGCACTGAGCAGCTCTTAGACTGGGGGAATATTGATGACAAGGACCTTCCTCTAAAGCCGGCAGAGAGAGAAGGCCTGCCCCTGGAGATGGTGCCCTGAATTTGGACTTTTAACTTATTAGACTGTGAGAGAACAAATTTCTGTTTGTTAAAGCAACCCAATTGTGGTATTTCTGTTATAGCAGCACTAGATAACTAAGACAGAATTGGGTATTGAGACAGTGGGGAGCTGCACTAAGAGATACCTAAAGCTATTTTGAAACTGAATGAGTAGAGGCTGGGAGAGTTTTAAGGTACTTTTAATAATAAAAGCCTGGATTGCCTTGAAGAGACTGTTAGTGGAATTATGGACATCAAAGACAATTCTGGTGAGGACTCAGAAGGAAGCGAGGAGAGCTATGACACCAGAGATGGCACAGATGGCAAGAAGCAGCAGCAGAGAAATGGAAACAGCAGAGCCAGGAGACCAGTGTGAGATGACATGGGAGCCTACTCACAGAGCAAGAGAGCTGAGTGCCTTTGTGCAGGAGGCTTCCTGGAGAAGTGGGGTGCCTCTGGGCACTTACTGGTGGAACTAAGCTTGCCAAACTATGGAATGAGAGAGCTGAGTGTCTTCCGTCTGAGGCTTACTGGCAGAGTGGGGTGTTTCCAGGCACTTATTTGTAGAGCTAAAGAGCAGGGTAGAAGCTAGGCTGGCCAAAGAGACCTGAATGGCCAAGAGGCCAAGGTCCTAGTGAGCAGAAGCTGAAGAGACAAGGAGCACAGGTTGCAGTGCTGCCTCGGCCTCAAAGGGTGGGGCCACGACCTCTGGGGTCTCAAAGAGTGGGGCCGCAGCCTCTTAGGTCTCAAAGAGTCAGAAGATATTCACCAACTCATTTTCAGAGTGTGGGGCTGCTGTTCACAAGTGCCAGTAGGAAGGGGCCAGATCTGCTGCCCAAGGCTAAAGGGGTGGGGCTACCTTGCCCAAGGGGCGAAAGAACGGGGCCTGCCTGGACCACGGGGGTAAAGTCAGATGGGCTAGGAAAATATGTCTGCCGAAATCCAAAGGAGCAGAGTGGCTGTCCCCATGGGCCTGGAAGGCAGAGTTGAAGCACAGGGCCAAGAGGTCTCCACCCAGAATCTGAGGAGTGTGGCCAATACACAGATTCTAGAGGACAGGGATGTCCTCTACGGTCTTAGAGAACAAAGGATCATTATTTAGAGCATTGAGACCTAATGTAATGTGTTCTCCTGACTTGTTTTGTGCCTGTTATCCCTCCAATTTCTCCCACTTGTAATGGAAATGTCTACCTTGTATCTGTTCCACCATTGTACTTCGCAAGCAGATAGCTTGTATTCTAGATTTCACAGATGAAGAGGAATTTTTTCCCCAGGAGACTTTGGACCTGGAGCTGATTTAAGACTTTTGGGGTGATATGACGGGGTGAAAGTATTTTACATGTGGCAAGGATGTGAGTTTTGGGGAGCCAAAAGGTGGAGTGTCATGGATTGAATTGTATCCCCTCAAAATATGTGTCAACTTGGCTAGGCCATTATTCCCAGTATTATTTGGTTGTCCACCATTTTATGATCTGATGTGATTTTTCTATGTGTTGTAAATCCTAACCTCTATGATGTTAATGAGGCAGGATTAGAGGCAGTTCTGTTAATGAGGTAGGACTCAATCTACAGGATTAGGTTGTATCTTGAGTCAGTCTATTTTGCAGTGTAAAAGAGAGAATCGAGCAGAGAGCAGAGGGACCTCATCACCACCAAGCAAGAAGAACCAGGAGTGGAGTGCATCTTTTGGACTTGGGTGGGGTCCCTGTGTTGAGAAGCTCTTAGACCAGGGGAAAATTGATGACAAGGACCTTTCCCCAGAGCTGAGAGAGAAAGAAAGCCTTTCCCTGGAGCTCGTGCCTTGAATTTGGACTTTTAGCCACCTAGAATGTAAGAAAATAAATTTCTGTTTGTTAAAGCCATTCACTTGTGGCATTTCTCTTATCGCAGAACTAGATAACTGAGATGCTGGCAGTGGTTAAGCACTTGGCTGCTAACAGAACGTTTGATGATTCAAACCCTCCAACCACTCCACAGGAGAAAGATGTGGCAGTCTGCTTTCATAAAGCTTACGCCTTGGGAACCTTATGGGGCAGTTCTACTCTAGCCTATAGCGTCACTATGAGTCGAAATTGACTCTATGGCAATGGGTTTGATTTTTTTTTTTTAAATCCTTTCAGGACATCCCTATTTGAAAGCAAATAACATGAAAGAGGTTTATATATATGTATCTGTTAATATTACATATATATGATGATAAAAAAAAAAAAACCCATTCCCATCAAGTTGATTCTTACTCATAGCAACCCTATAGGACTGAGTAAAACTGCCCCCATGAGGTTTTCAAAGAGTAGCTGGTGGCTTTGAACTGCCGACCTTTTGGTTAGCATCCAAGCTCTTAACTACTGCGCCACCACGGTTCCATATACACACACATAATCTGTTAATGTAATGTATTATAATATATATTACAAGCCTTTTCTCTTAAACATAGTGAATTGACTACATCCATAGAAGGAAGAGAGTATGGGAGGAGGTGCCAGCAGCTGAGAGATTCAGAAAATTACTGGAGTGTGGAAATGAGATAGATGGTGGTGTGGTAACTGACCTGGTAGAGTAAAAAAAAAAAATTTTTTTTTTTTTTTTGAGTAGAAGGGAGGAAAATCTGTGCACCTCATGAGAGGTTCTGACAAATATTGAGCATATTTCCTCCATAGGACCCCAGAGCTAGGAGGTACCAAGGATATGTAGGACAGAGAAACAGAATGAAAATTTCATGTGGAATAAATAGTGACCCAGATACTTTTCCCTACCACTGAATACTACATATTCCTCACCATTGCGACACTCTTTGCCTGACCTTCAGAGAATCAGAGGTTTAATCTCTGGAAAATTAAACCAGATAGGCCTATGTAAGCTTGAAGGCATCAGGAATAGTGGAAGGCAAGGACTAAAACAAGGCAATTCAAGGAACATAGTCATCCTGAAGGTTGAAATGAGGAACCCCTTTCCCCATATTTTCCTTCTTCCATAACACTGGAAGCCAAATATTTATTCCCAAACTTTGGGAGAACAGAGAGCCTTCTTTGAAGAAATTGAGTGACTCTGGTATGGGGAAAAGCTACAAATACCAACATTCAGTGTTTCCACTGAAAAGACCAGTCCACAGGCTTCTCATCCTGCAGAGTCTGCAAGCCCCATCCAAGCATTCAGAGCTTCCCACTAGCTTTCAAGTTCTTCTCTTTTAAATCTGAATGCAGTCAAGAATGACCAGACTTGTTAGTAATGCCTTAAAAACAAACACAACAATGAAACAACAACAGACCAAAAAAAAAAAAAAAGTGAACTACATGAAAACAGAGAGACTATAGAGAGAAGAAGACTAATATAGGTGTCACATAAAACTCAAGCTTTGACTTGATGCATTGGGAAGAGATGGTAGAAGAGAATGTGTATGGGGAGAGGGAAAGAAGAAACAAAGCCAAATTATCCCTCATGAAAAGATAACCATCAGTAATGTCAAAATATCATAGACTGTTATGTCTTTATTTATGATATGTGACACTGGTATATATTATTTAGAATATGGAGACACATATTAAGAGATATAGGGGAATGAATGTAAAGTAGTTGCCTCTAGAAAGCAGAACTCACGGAGGACAGGTGGGAAGACCAAGAACTGGTATTTGTCTCTAAAATGCATGACTACTACTATTTACATTTTTAAACCAGAGGCACAGATTCCTTTACTAAAACTAAAATATTTAAACACAATATATTTCCATACATCAGGTCAACTTTATACATGTCTCAGTTTGAAAGAGTTTACGAGGGCCTAGGAGATTATCCACTGTCAATCTTGGTTTCTTTAGTAATGGTTGACACCCCGAGTGCCTCTTCCTGTGGGGTAGGTCCACCTGATTCCTGAGTCAGTGAAGAAGGATGAAGGTTTGCTCATGCACAACTTGAGCACACTCTCACACTAAGGCCTAGGGGCCTAGGTACACCAGTTGGTGCATTTGTGGCTGTGAGAGTTGCCTTGATGCCTATCAGAGACTGCTTCCAGGAAGTTCAGTGGAGGAATGATAAACACCAGCCCAAAGCGTTATGTCATTAGTGCTTCTTTCTTCCTTTAAATTACGAAGACTCCTGAGAAAGTAAACATTCAAATACATATTCTCAGTATGGGACAATTAGTTCCATGATGTATGAGCCTGTAAATAGTAGGTAACCAATGGGCACCTGGCCTGAAAAAGATGGAAGAAAATTCTTGGCAAATTTTACTGTTTTCACTGTGCTTCCCAGTAACTATAAAACTGTATTTCTTTTTCCTTTTTTTAATTTTCTACCAGCACATACGGTGGAATTCTACTATAGGCTCCAGGCCTCCCATTTAACCTCAAAAATGAAGAGAAAGAAATTCAGTAGGTGGTTAAGAATATGTCATAGGCACAAACTCAGCTTAAGGCATTATGAATTTTCTGTGGAGAAAATGCATTTATTCATTCTGCTCTAAGTCAAGATGGCTGAAACCTATTATCTCAAGCTTTGGAAAAAAAAAAAAAAAAACTCCTTTTGGGATGTGAATAGCCTGTGAAATATTTCAGTCAGAAATGAAATTTTTTGGAAGTGAGGGTCCAGTAGAAACTGATGGAATAGAGTTTAGGCTTACAATCATGAAAGCTTTCTCTGAGCCTTCGAAATAGAAAGGGGCATATGGAGTTAATGGGTGATATTACCCTAATTACGTTGTATAGCATAAGAGGCCAATCTATTTCTGTAGAATAATAGAGCTAGGATGAGATTCGACAGCATCTGTCACAATAAATGCAAATGTATAGAGAATTGACAATGAGCCATGATCTCATAAGTGATTCTATTTTCCATCTGAATAATGACAATGCTTTATTTCAAGCTCACATGACAGATACCTTAGGAGGCTCTCAGGGGTCTGCTCTGGAAGCCCTTGCTAAATGCATGGGCAAGGGTGAATATATTCAGACTTGGAGTTTTCTAAGGCTCTTTAGGTTCCTAAAGAATTTTCTAGAAGTTTTTAGTTTAGCTCTCAAAACATCCCTTTTCACAAGCATTTATTAATTACTTTTCATGTGCTGTCTTCTGTGCTAGCAGCTTTATAGAAATGCAGAAGACATGGTTTCTACCTTAGAGAAGGTTACAATCTTATTGGAGGGTACGTAGGTAAAGCTGATCAAACAACCCCGGTGTAAGACAGGTGTTAAATGTTATACTGTACTTTTGACAGTACGTGCTATGTACGAAGACATGGACTGAGGTGGCTCAGCTAGGAATTCATAGAAGAGAGGGGATTTGAACTGTGTCTAATGAGATGGAAAGGCCTCAGAGAGGCAGAGGAGAGAATAGAGCCATGGGAGACTTGAACAAGCACCCTTGCAGAAGATACAGAGCACTGCAGAAGCAGGGGCTTATGAAGCATACTGAGGATGACTACTGGGATGGCTGCTGCTGTTGTTGGTTGCTGTCAACTCCAACTTATGGTGACCCCATGTACAACAGAACAAAATGTTGCCTGGTCCTGCATCATCCTCAAGATCGCCAGCGTGTTTGATTCCATCATTGTGGCTATTGTGCCAATCCATCTCATTGAGGTTCTCCCTGTCTTCGTTGGCTTTCTATTTCACCAAATATGATGCCCTTCTCCAGTGATAGCTCCTTCCTGATGACAAAGCAAGTAAGTCAGACAATATTCAGTTGTGACCCATAAAGTTTTCATTGGCTTATTTTCAGAAGTAGATCACCAGGCCTTTCTTCATAGTCTTAGTCTGGAAGCTCTCCTGAAACCTGTCCACCACGGGTAACCCTGCTGGTATTTGAAACATTGGTTGCATAGCTTCAGCATCATAGTAACAATGGAAGCCATCACAATACGACAAAGTAACAGACAACTGGAATATGATCAGGGTCATCTTTATATGCTCAGGGATTAGGCAGCAGCCTACTCTTCCCATCACATTGCAGGTGAATAAAGGAGTGAGGCAGGAAAGTGGCCAAACATGCCCACCTTTGCAGTCTCTTCTTGTGTCTCTAGAGGGAAGAGAACTTGGGGGCAAAGGGGATCTTGGTAGTACTCAATACATTGATTGATGTCATGTGTTGGATAACTCAGGGGGTTATATCTTTATCCCAGGCTAGTGAAATGTTAACTAAGCCCTTCCCTTCCCTGTCCTCAGGAGGTCACAACTGTTTGCCCAGCTCACTTCTTTTCTATTATGTACTTTTTCCTGTCTCTTCTGCCTGGGAAAATTTCAAGCAGTTTTCAACAGCACCTCCCACCCTCTAAAACAACTATCTCTTGCTATCTCTAAATAAACAGGCCTTTCTGTTTGTTTAATTTTATAGTTATTTATAATAACAATGATAAAAATATCTCTCATTTTGTGGATCTACCACTTGCTAAGCAGTAAGGTAAGTGTATCATATGCATTAGCTCATTTAGTCCTGTACTAAACCTATGGGAGGATACTGTTATACCTGCTAAGAAAAGGTGAGTGCCTTTTTTAAGGTCAAATGGCTAGTAAATGGTAGCTTGCAGACCCATGAACTGCAAAGGGGTGCTCTTTCTGCCAAACCGCATATTCACAGGGGAAACAAACATAGCAACATTGGGCAAGTTAAAAAGTTCAAGGGACTATCCAAAATACTCAAGGCAGGTAGCTACTCCTAATAATAATGGCACACAGTGTATGTACTCTTAGTTTTGATAGGATTTGAAGACTCACACATGGCCCAGGGAGTGTATTATTTCTGTGTGAAGTTACTGTGGGTATAACTCAGTTTACTCCCCAGTCTGATCCATTCTTTAGCTCCCTTCCCCCATCAATTCAGTTCAAGAAAATTGTGCCTAGATGAATGGATATGGTGGCCATTTTCTACATGTCTGAGGGGGGGTGGGGGTGGTGGGATGGATTCAAGTTTAAACCAATAACTTTATCCAAAATTAGTGGGGGCTAAAGGATATGGAGAGGATGCCCAGCTTGTGCAGGTCACAGAGGTGAGGGGCATTGAGACATGCTCTTGGGTTTGGGGATACTTCCTGAGGAAAGTGACAACAGAACCGAGTATCTAATGCTATACGCATAGGAACCTAGATCAGACTTTGCAGGTTTTGTCTGGAAGTAGGCATCAGTCATGATTGCTGTTAGTTCTAGAAGTCTGTAGTCTGCTTATTTGCTCTGAAAAGCTGTCTCTCCCTTTCCTCAGTGTGAGCCCTGGAGTATCCCAGGTAGTCCCAGATAAGCCTTCTTGGTCCTACCCTTGACTAATCCTCTGCAAAAGGGAGGCGCTTTCACATTGGGCTCTCAGAAGTTATCTACAGAGCTCTGGACTGTCCAGTGGCGATCTCACATATGCGGTATTGTTCATTCATTGGGCCTCAGATTCACTTCTTTCTTCACTGACCTATTTCTCTCTGTCTGAAGCATATTCACCAGCTTGCTTTTTTAAGACATATGGGAATCTTATGTCAGTGTTCCAAAATTATATACTTACTTCAGATCTTCCATGGTCTGTTAATAGATGTTATATAAGAAGAAAGTTCTGTGGGTAAACATGTTTGGTTTTAACCAAAGTTAAAACATGGACAGAGAAGATCAACACTAAACTTCAACGTGGTCCTTACCTCTAAGGAGGGAGAGAGGGGAAAATCGTTTGAGGATTCAATTTTATCTGGAATATCTTTTTCTTTTTCTTAAAAAAGAAAAAAAAAAAACATTTGAAGCAACAAAGAACAAGGTAGAATGTTAGTTTGTATTTAATCTGAGTGGTGGATATGTGGGTGTTTGTTTTATATATATATATTCATGTATAGATATACATATATGTATATATATGTATACATACATATTGTTGTTACTAGGTGCCATCGTGTTGATTCTGACTCATACAGTGGAACAAAACATTGCCCAGTCCTGTGCCATCCTCTCAATCTTTTATACATATTTTACCATGTACATATTTTAGTATGCTTGAATATTTCATAATTAAAAATAGTTAAACCTATTTGAATTTTTTTTTCCCTTCAGGACTTTGGGAAACCCTGGTGGTGTAGTGGTTAAGTGCTATAGCTGCTAACCAAGAGGTCAGCAGTTTGGATCCACCAGGCGCTCCTTGGAAACTCTATGGGGCAGTTCTACTCAGTCCTATAGGGTCACTATGAGTCGGAATTGACTTGACGGTGGTGGGTTTGGTTTGGTTGGCAGGACTTGGAATTATGTTGACTTGCGTTATGAATTGTCAGAAGGGTGCTATAGTGCCTGGTATTTTCCAATTATTTGACCAAGTCTTTTCAGGAAGAAACATCCCTCAGGACTCTTATTCTCTGGAACGCGCTTTGGGAAACATCACTTCAGGAGACACTGGTCTTCCCCATATAGTTTTCTAACACCTGCTCCTGGTGCCATAGTTGGCCCCAGAGGCCCAAAGCTGGGAACTATCATCTCATCAGACTCTGTACTTACCTATTAGTCAGGTTCCTACTAGTTTGGCATATGATTTTTGCCTTCTCCTGCTTCAAAGAGTTTTCCATTTCTCTCTCTTTAGAGCTCCCACTCAGAGCCTAATTACTCTTTGAGCACCCTTAGTTTTGTATTTATTTTCAGAGATGATATGATTCGTATGTCCAAAATTCACTGAATAATCTATTACTCCCCCAATTTTTCCTTCTCTCCAGATAGTATTTGTGTTCTTGTTTAGTTTGAGGAGCCCCCACCCCCACTGTCCCTTCCCTCTTGGGAAGATGTTTTATAATCTCAAAATTCTTAAACATAGAATCTGTAATAAACTCTATCTTCTAAAATGGAAGTAGAGAATTATGCTCTCCTAGAGGAAGTTCCTTTCAGTTAACTTTCTGTGTACTGAAATTATATTAATCATCAGCAAGTGTGTTTTATAGACCTGCTTTGATTAGGAGTTAAGAGTTCTGACATATAATGTGAGAAATAAACAATTAAAGTGGCCTCCAATGCCAGGAAATATTAAGATAACAGGCCAGTAAGAAGGGAGGTAAAAGATACCGGGAAAAACAGGAGTTTATGGGGCAGGGACTCAGAACGTAGCCTAGACTCTGCCTCCGACTTGCTATATAATTTTGGATAACTCACCGTATTTCTTTGGCCTTGAGTTTGCCATTAAAAAAGATTTACCATAAAGCCTACTCTGCCTACTTCAGAGCCTTGATCAAGTGAGAGAAAATGTTAAAAAAGACTTAAAAAGTCTAAAATATTAATGAATAAAATGAGACAGATGCTTATGTTAAAAAAATTTTAAGCTTATCAAGTTGAATAGCTGCTGATCTAAATTACTGAACTGGTGATTTCCATACAGTAACACAGGTAACTAAAGAGCTCGTGAGGTCAGATCTAGAGCCATGTTGTGAAATGTGGGTTCTAGGCAAAAATCCCTGTTCAAGTTATTCACTGAGTTAATTAAATTCTCCTTCTCTGTATCTCCAAATGCACTTAAGATGGCTGGACAAAATGAATTCTTGTCACCACCATTGGACACCTAGGAGATTTGCCTAGTCAGGTATGAATGGAGTCAGCTTTTGAATAGGAATTTATGGGAGCATGTTGGGGATGAGATGCAGGGAAGTGAGGAAGCTGTGTGCCCACACCCTTCCTCTATCCATTGCATCTGATATAATTGATTTGTGAATTGTGGTTGCAATATCAGCAGTAGTCACTGCTGAGACATTTGCTGAACCTCTCCTTAGGGTAGATAGTGATCAATATCCAAGTAGATGGACTTCATTAGACCCCAAAAGAGAATAATCACAGGATGTAGACTACCATCTGCCTTTAGATCAAAATGCATGCTTTACTAATCATAGATTATATGGCCATCCCAAATCTACGCATTGTTGTTGTTAGTTGCTGTTGAGTCAGTTCTGACTCATGGTGACCCCATATGTTACAAAGTAGAACTGCTCCATAGGGGTTTTTTTTTTTTTTTCTTTTTTTACTGTAATCTTAAAGGAAGCAGATTGCTAGGACTTTTCTTCTAAGGTATCACTGGGTGGGTTTGAACCTCATCCTTTAGGTTATTAGTTGAGTGCAAACTCTGTGCCAACAAGGGACAGTTCAGGAAAAAGAAGGAAAAGCCTCCATCCTTGCCCTCAGCTTACTCTAAGTCAAAATGGGGAGATGTAACTTATGACAATGTTACAATTAAAACATATACATCAGTATATAAGCAAAGGCAAGGCAATATTGTTTAGACAAGTGTTTTGATAGGACAAGGAAGTAGCACTTACCTGTGATACCACGTAATCATGGACGGTTTCATAGAAGCAATGTACAGGAAATGACATCTGAAGGGGAAACTTAGAAGATGAAACAGGAAAGAGGATAGGCATTTCAGTATTAATGGAATCATGAAATCATGAACATTTCCCCAATTATGTAGTTGAACATCCCCCTTGGTAATGGCAGAACTTGAGTAAATGATCTGTGTGTGTATGGTGTGTGTCAACTTGATTCCAGAAAAAGTGAGCTATTCAAATTACCCTACCACTTCAGGGAGGTACACAGATGGCTCTAAAGGAAAGTTGCCCACTTCACAGTCTCAGTTGTCTATGTTGGCTCGTGACTGCTTTTCTGTGATCCTTGCTGGTATGGAGTAGAAGTCAGGAAATACATGACTAGCCTGGATTAACCTGGAGTATGCTCAAAAATTTGGCTTTTAGCAGAAAGTGGCATGTTTAATTTAAACTGTCTCATATCAAGAACTTACATCAAAAAAAAAAAAAAAAAAAAAAAGCTTTTAGAGCATCTTTAATGGTTAGTCCCCATTCCATTACATCTGGCATGCTTTTCCTCCTCAAGCTTTGAGCCATGGATCTAGAGTAGGAGTTGGCATGTTATGGCCCACAGGCCAAATTTGGCTTCTTACTTGTTTTTGTAAATAATGTTTTATTGGTTCACATTTCCACTCATTTGTTTATGTACTTTCTATGGCTGTTTTTGTGCTAAAACAGCAGAGCTGAGCAGTTGCGACAGAGACTGTATGACCTAATCCATGGTCCACAGGATGATACTGGGGCTCTGCAAGTTTCTAAGTCAGCACAGACATTATAGCTAGCATTCATGAAGCACTCTTGTGCCAGGGATCTCTGGAATCTACATGTATGAATTTATTACTCTTAGCTGTTATTAGTTGCTATTGAGTTGGCTCTGACTCATGGTGGCCTTATATATAACAGAACAAAACATTGCCCGGTCCTGTGCCGTTCTCATAATTGTTGGTATGTTTGATTCCATTGTTGCAGTTACTGTGTCAATTCATCCCGTGTAGGGCTTCCCTCGCTTTTGCTGACCCTCTTCTTTACCAAACATAAAGTACCTTTCCAGCAATTAGTCTTTCCTGATGATGTGTTCAAAGTAAGCAAGACAGAATCTCACCATGCTTGCTTCTAAGGAGTGTTCTGATCCTATTCAGCAGTTATTTCTGCCATTTTATTTTTGAGAAGGGAGTACCTGGGTAGCACAAATGGTTAAGCACTGGACAACTAACAAAAACGTTGGCAGTTCGAACCCCGCTAGAGGCACCTTGGAAGAAAGGCCTGCAAATATGCTTCTTAAAGGTTGCGGCCATGAAAACCCCATGGAGGGCAGTTCTACTCTGAAACACATGGGATCACCATTAGTTGGAATCAACTCAATGGCAACTGGTTGGTTGGTTGGCTATGTATGAGAGATTGACTCTGAAATTTTAAGTAACTGGTCTAAAGGCACATCTCTAGCAGCTGAAGGACTGAAATCCAGGTCTGCCCAACTCCAAAATCTGTCTTATTCACAGCATGTTCTGTTGCTTTAATGACTAGATTGAACTATCTGTGTGAGGAAGGAAGTAATGCTTGGAAGTTTTAGGTAAAATTTTAATTTCAGAGTTTTAGTGTTTCTCCTTTACAACCAAGAAATTTCAACAACTTAATACTTACTAAGCAATGCTTTTATTATATCAAGATCTTGTTTAGCTAGGAAAAACAAACAAACCAACAAACAAAAAAACCCTTAAATTTACTTACAGAAATGTTTCAAAAGAGTTCACTTTTTCATGGATATTCCTGACTTTTCTTATTCTCTTTCTCTTTTAAACTCCCCACAATTGAAACTAATCTGTACTGTGCTCCATTAAGTAGAATCAAGACATTGGTTACAATTGTGATCAAGCCTTTGTACTTCAGCTCCTTCATTTGTAAAATGATAGAAAATGATATTCATAGTATCTCCTACCTTAAAATTATCATGAAGATCAAGTAAGGCCACAAGTAGAAAAGTACTTGAAAGTTATTACATGTGACACAAATATATGGGTATGTTACTGCTCCATTTACAAATATAAAAGGTAAGGAAATTTGTATATTGACAAACATTGTGTTAAATAAAAGTTTAAGAAAATTGAGAGATTATAGGAGACAGAAAAAAATCGAATGAATCCTGGAGAGATTTGCACTAAAGGTGAACTTTAGGAGGGATCATGACATAGTCATACGTCAAGAAGGAGGTGAGGGACATATACACTGCCATGAGGTCCACATGGACTTGAGGAGTCAACTCCGGACTCTTTCGCTCTTCCATGAGTTTAGAATTCCATTTGGGCAGACATGTTACTGTGGGTTTAACATAGCACTAAGCCCAATGGGGAACCCTAGAACTTGGGCCATCGTACACTACAAAATTTTTCAAATGTGTCAGGACTTAATAAAATATTTTATATTACTTTGCCTTTTATCAGTCTCCTTTTCCACTCTATGCCCACAACTAACAAGGAACCTCCATTTTGGCCAGTGTTATCTGCCCCAAGATAAAGAATTTGGTGGCCTCAACTGAAACTTATTTCAGATGAAGCTATCTGGCTTATTTCTTTAGCCTCTAGGTCCTCTAGCCTAGCATCACATTCAAGTCTTTTTACCCCTGTCCCAATCTCAGCTCAACTTTGCCTTCCATTTTCCTCCCAGGAAATTTATGCCTCACCCAGACTGTTGTCCTCAATGTGTCCATTACAGAGCACTGGCTCTTGTTCATTAAACCAAGTGCCTTGAGTATCTCTATCAACAATACTGCTTTAACTTTGAGTTATTGCATGTGCACTTAGATAGTTAAAATGTTTGTTCCCAACAATCTTATAATTCAAAAGCTTTTCTATACAGACTGCATTCCCTCAAATCATTCTGAATCAGTGAGATTTCACTATATTACCTTGAGTTTCTGTTCTGCCAAGATACTCACCAACATTTAAATCCCATTTAGGGAAGCAATTCAGAATCTTTTGAGTGTGAGAAGTAAAATAAAACTAAATAAATTACATTACTTTCCAAAGTTTACCTTACGGCCTATATGTTAACCACCCAAAAATGTCCACATACATATAGAAAAACAAGTATTCATTTAAAATCAAAGCTGCTTGGATTCCAGATGGTACAAAGTGTATCTTAATCTATCTTGAGCAAGTCCCCTAATTCTGCAGGAACAAATGGTGGAATGTTATTAAAATGTTAATTAGTTAAATTTAGTCCCCAAAGTATAAAGAAAACAAAATTGCACCTACATGATTTTATTTTTACTAATGGGGAAAGAAATTCTGATATATAAAGAAATTAGGTTATTTCAGAGAAAAAAGAAATACATGATGTTAGTTTCAGATTAAAATATCCTGTGGTGTAAAGCAAGCATGACCAAATCTATTGGGGTATATTTACAACCAATTACATGAAGGTATTTTCAAAATAAGCTATTTTTATCTTTTATCATAAATTTTTTTTTATTCAGCTGGAAATTGGAGTGATCAAGATGTCAGTGAATGCCAGAGACATTGGATTTGTGTAATTTCTTTGATTTTTTTTCTATTTTTATAGCTATTGGTATTTAAAAGATCTTCAGAAGTTCCTGGAGCCCTCAGATCATTCCTGAAGTCCCCCTGTACAAAGAAAACATCTTCTCTGTCTGATGGTCTCCAGAAAACAGGACAACAATCTTTCTAATTTAAACATCTTGGGTACAAATCTTAAGGTTTGATTGTGTAACTTCAGAAAGTTAATAAAAAAGATAAACATCATGATATAACAAAATTTATTGTTTGAGAGCCTTGAGAGTACATCAGCTTGTTGAGAACTCGCTTTCTGCTAGCCATTGTGATACTATTGAATAAGTTGCTTTTATGCTTATAATTGGTTTTACTACTTCATTTTAACCATATGCTTGTATCTGGTTTTGTTAAAAGGAAAGAAATAAATAGTAAAATTAATGTACTGGGTGGAATCATATAGTTACTTAAAACACTTTGGTAATGGGGAGCCAGTGAGGGTTTCTGAGCTGAGGTATGGGTATTGGGTTTAAGAAAGATTAATATGGGTAATTCACATACTACATAGGGTGCCTGTATTAACTAGCCCATATAGACAATAGCAGCAGGGCTCTCAGAGCTGCTGCTTTTGATCAGGGAATATCTGCTAGTGCTACTCAAACTTTCCTATATTACATAGTGTTTACTGTGCTTCCATATAAAGAGATTCTCTTTGGCCATCCTCGTGCCCTCCTGAGCACTGGATACCCGGTCCAACTCATAAAAGTTGAAGTAAGAGAAAAAAAAATCATAGATACCCCAATCAGTGGACCTTATTGGGAGAGTCACCTTAGGGTGACTGGTTAGTGATAGACTCAGCTGAGTGGGTGGGAAGCTGTTGGTGACACTGAATTTTGGTCCACCCATTAGAGATGGTTCTCAAAGTATAGGCATGCAAACACATTTCACTTACTCTGAGCTTTATGAGCACCAGAATGAAAGAAGCCCATTCAGCTCTCTATCTTTCGGTATTAACTGGGGGAAAACGAATGCAACACAGTGTTGTTTTTATCCTTTCTATTATGTCCAAAATTATCAAGCTGCATTTAGGATAATTAGGAAAAACATTAAGAAAAACATACTGGGATTTGGCTATCACATAGGAGAAACAATCTCTGTTCTATAGAGTGTTGGACTTTGAGGAAGAGAGAAACAGAACAGGGAAGAAGAGAATAATCTTTAAATATTTCTTTTTCTTGCCCTATACATCACATACAAAAAAAAAGAGTCCACCTAGGGAAGATTGGTCAATTTATTAAAAGCTGAACAATAGGCTGATTGAGTCATTTTTACTATTTATTTGGAGAGCCTGAGAGGCGGCTACCCTCCCTGACTAACCAGGAGACAGGCCCCTGTCTCCTGGGAGTGATGACACTCAGTCAAACATAGCTTTGCAGAATGTGTGCTAAACAAGGAAACAAGAGATACGGCTGGGTTTGTCAGACAGACAGTAAATCTTGGAAAGGTAGGTAGAAGAAGCAAATTTCTGAGAAGGAATTTAAAGAAGGAGGACAAATTTGTCCCTATTTGTAGGCAGAGTAAGTAAAGCAGATGGGTACTTCTAGAGTGTGAATTTAGGCAGGCCTTACTGCCCCAAAATACATCTTATCCTGGCCAGTCATTTCATCAGAAACTCTTACCACCAGGAACTTCTAAACTGAAGCTCTGGTCACCATCATTAAATGCAGAAGATAACTGGAAAGGGAAGAAAGTGCCTAAGCCCATTGTACAGATACTGTTATTTGGTGGTCCATTTCCTCTTTTATTGCTAACAATACCCCAGTTTTGTTCAGGTACAAGGTGAATATTATTAGATTTTAGGGCAGGTGTGCCCAGAAGCAACTTGATGGGTTAGTAGATTATCCAGTAGAGGTCAAAGAGATGTAAGAAAGATATCACTGGAGGGCAGTTCTCAGAAAGCTTTTTCTCTCTAATAAGGGAGAGATACACAAGATGAGAGAGATTCTGCCTAACTCCTCCCTTTGCATGACATATTGAAAGGAAATGGTGTCTGAAACTGCTGCATCTATCTTGCAACCATGAAGGGAAAATAAAGGGACTGGCAGAGATCCTGACTCAATGTTTCCAACTCAATATAGCAGTCAACCACTAGGCTTTCTTTGAAGTGAGAAAATAAATCTGCATTTGTTTAAGCGGCTGATAATTTGTTATTCTATTAGGCTTCTTAATGGATACACCTACTATTAAAACTCACTGCTAACATCCTAATGATTATTACTCTTTGAATCTATCTCCAGCTGAGACCAGGTGTGAGTGTGTTTGAATGACCTCTCCCTCCTGTGATGTCCCCAGCATTTGTAGTCTTACTCGGTTGGCATTACTTTTATCATGTCTTGCATTATTAATTACCTTTTCATATATGTAAATGTGTGACAATACAAGGCATGCACAGGAATGTTCCCAATGCATAAGTTCTTTGAGGTCTGATAAATCTGATAGATAAATAAGAATCTATAGATAAACTATTCTGCTTAGAAAACGTTGCACAAAAGAGAATTTTAAGATTTGACCTCAGTTAACTTCAGTTTTACTACCACGAAGACTTAGAATACAGCCATGCTCTGCAAACCCATGGTCCTATGGCCTAAGCAAATCTCAGGACCCCAGTGTTCCTCCCTCCAAAGTCTTCCACATCATCTCTCTCTAATAAAATTCTTCTTACATTTTCAGAAATATGAGAATTACACCTTGAAAGGGTTAAGAAGATGCCCCAGTGGCTTCAGTCATGTCATTCTCTGTGGCCTTCCTCTGCTAGCTCAGTCCATCATATTGGGAGTCTGCTTAGATCCTCTACTTACGGTCTCACTGCTTGCTGTATCTAGATAACCTAGACACTGTATAAGATGGGAATCTAACATTAGGGGATTTGGAACCTAGTCCAGTTGTTATCAAATGTCTTGTTGTTTACAGGTAGGTCCTGAGTCACTAAAAACTTCTAATAAATGACTGATTGGATCCCGGCACCCAGGACCCACCCACCTGATTGCATCAGCCCAGCCTGAGATTAATATGCCCTTTGAACACTGCTTCAAACCATTTTCTGCCCTTATTGGAGCCAACATCTACAACCTAGGGGTTTCCCTAATGCTGCCCCTTTCTCTTCCAGGTTCTGTATTGTCAAGGTCCCCATGTTCTTTCTTGTGTCCAACTTCATTTTGAGAGACATCACAGATCTCTCACTATCAATTAGCACATATCTGTCAAAGCCATTTTCCTAAAGGGAAAATTTATTATTATTTGAGATAAATCAAATAATGTCACTTTACCGGCCAATCCTCTTCAATGAATTTCTACTTTTTTTTTTTTTTTAATAGAATAAAATACATATGTGTTAGTCTGGAATTTGTGCACCTCCGACAATACTTCTACAATACTCTCTCCCAAATTTTCCATAAATGAAGCCTCCCCTAAATAGCTCACTTTTTCCTATATTCATGAAAAATTTTTTCCGTGTTGTCTTCTGCAGATATGGGATAGGCCTTCCACTCAAAATTTGATTTGCATGTTAGGCTGATGATGCCACACATACCCTAAAAGGGTATGAAAAGTTTTAATATTAAATATTTAGGGAGAGCAGGGCAGGTTCCCAAGCAGGTCTAAAAATGGCTTGAAAGGGCAGGAGAGGGAGGCTAACTTGGGACTTTTTGTGGTTAGGGGGTGGAGTCGGGGTGAGGGGCTCCAATGCACACAGGAACTGAGGTTTGCATTATTTGAACTTCCTGCTGATGCTGAAGGAAGGAGATACTGAAGGAGTGAGCACCAAGCTTCCTTATCAGTTTGCTGGGATTTGGGGCAGAAGGGGAGGAGCAAGGTAGTAGAATTGGAAAACTATCAGTAGTCAAACATCAAAAAGGAGTCATACTTTTTATCATACCCTGCTTTACCATGTGTCTGTAAGCTCACTTTTCTTAGGAAGATGTTACTCTCTTTGGCCACATATCCAAGAATTAATCACTTTCAAAAAAAAAAAAAAGACATGAGAGTGATGAGGAGGTCCAGAATGTAAGATGTGCGGACCAGTGGTGGCAGTCCATCTGTTTCATATTATTTTCAGGTTTAGATATAGATGTATGCTGAGCAAATGATCCGAGAAGCTGGACTATTTGAAGAAAAATTAGGCATCAGGATTGAAGACTCATTAATGACCTGCGTTATGCAGATGACACAACCTTGCTTGCTGAAAGTGAAGAAGACCTGAAGCACTTACTGATGAGGATTGAAGACCACAGCCTTCGGTATGGATTGCAATTCAACATAAAGAAAGCAAAAATCCTCACAACTGGACCAATAAGCAACATCATGACAAAAGGAAGAAAAGATTGCAGTTGTCAAGGATTTCATTTTACATGGATCTGCAATCAACACCCATGGAGGCAGCAGTCAAGAAATCAAAGGACATGTTGCATTGGGCAAATCTGGCTGCAAAAGACTTCTTTAAAGTATAGAAAAGCAAAGATGTCACCTAGAAGACATCTAGTAGTCAAACAGCAAAAAGGAGTCATACTTTTTATTACACCCTGCTTTACCATGTGTCTGTAAGCTTACTTTTCTTAGGAAGATATTCCTCTCTTTGGCCACGTATCTAAGAATTAATCACTTTCCAAGAAAAAAAAAAAAAAAATGAGAGTGACGAGGATGCCCAGAATGTAAGACATGCGGACCAGTGGTGTTTTCAGTAGCCTCATATGCATGTGAAAGCTGGAACACTGAAGAAGAATTGATGCCTTTGAATTGTGGTATTGGAGAAGAATATTGAATATACCATGGACTGCCAAAAGAATGAACAAATCTCTCTTGGAAGAAGTAAGACCAGAATGCTTCTTAGAAGCTAGGATAGCAAGACTACATCTTATAAACTTTGGACATATTATCAAGTGCGATCAGTCCCTGGAAAAAGACATCATGCTTGGTACAATAGGAGGTCAGCAAAAAAGACGACTCTTAATGATATGGATTGACACGGTGGCTGCAACAATGGGCTAAGCATAACAAAGAATGTGAGGATGGCACAGGACCAGGCAGTGTTTCATTCTGTTGTACATAGGGTTGCTATGAGTTGGAACTGACTCGATGACATCTAATAACTACAACAAATACAGAAGAGGAGAAGAAACTCTCAAATATAACAGAGAAAACATCTGGGAACATTGGTGAACATGGTATCCTCAATGAGGACTAATTTAGCAAATCAAACACTTTGTGCAGTGTGTTTGACCAATAATAGATTTACTGTAGAGCTATTGGTGCAGGTTTTCATTTGCATGAGAGATTTCGAAAGCCCTCTACCTAATTTTTTATTTGGATTTTTGTACTATTTGTATTAAAGAGATACTTCCTCCAATTGCATAAGCCTTAGACCCCACAAAACAATTCATCCCTGTGTTTGTCATGTTCTTGTTAGTTGTCATTAAGTCAGCTCCCACTCATGGTGTCCTTATTATGTATACCAGAATAAAACAGCCTAGTTCTGTGCCACCTTTGTGATTGCTGGTATATTTGAGTCCATTGCTGTGGCTGTTGTATTTGTCACAGCAGGGAGATAAAAATATGAGCAAGTCATAAACCCGTCTCTCAAGAAGCTAAAATACTAGTAAATCGACAAGGATATACTCAAATATACATACATAAAGGGAATATATTCATTTTATGGGAAGGTCAAAGTAAGCGGAAGTGAACACAGTAAGGATACTTTCATTTGCGGTGGTATCTTGACTTTCTGGAAGAAATGACTTTGGATTTTGAAAAAATTTAAATATCTTACTATGTAGAGAGTTCAAAATTGAACATTGGAGACAAAGATAGTAGCAAATAGTGTTCTAGGATCAAAGAACAGAAGGAGATTGAATTGAAAATATAGATTTGGGTACATTTGTAGGAAACTTTTTTTTAAACTTTTTACAAAAAAGAAAAAAAAAAAAAAACTAGACCTACTACTAGACTTAAGTCCCAGCAAGCCCCAAAATATGAAGTACAAAATGTGACCCAGGAGGAGGTATGGTACATTCCAAAAGAACTGCTTGACTTTTCTAATATGTACAAACAGAAACCTGGGATATATGTATGGGAATGGCTATTAAGAGTGTGGGATAATGGTGCAAGGAACATAAAGATGGATTAGTTTGAGTTTATTGATATGGACCCACTAAGCCCAGATTCTTTATTCAATGTTTTAGCTCAAGAGGTTCGGAAAGTATCCAATAATTTATTTCACTGGGTCACTGAAGTATGGATTACATGGTGGCCTACACTAAATCAAATTGAAGTACCAGACCTCCTTGATATAATGTAGAAGAAAGTATTCAAAGGCTGAGGGAAAATGGCATGTTAGAGTGGATTTATCAGGTTAGACCCACAGACCCACACGTGGAGTGCCCAGAGGACACACCTTTTACCACAACGGTGAGGTGAAAATTTGTGAAGGATCCCTAGCATCCTTGAAGACTGCTGTGATTGTTATTTTATGTAAGTCAGATTTGGCAGTGGGAACTGCTCTAACTGAATTAAGACACCTAACTACAATGGGGTTGATTGGACCCTGTGGTGGTAGAAGCCAAGTTGCAGCACACAATTGACAAAGGTAAGGTGGCATGGGTACTGTAATGGTCATCGGAATCAAAGTACTAATCAGAATAGTCTGACTTGTATGGATTTATGGCATTGGCTACTTAGTCATGGTGTCCCTAGGAGTGAAATAGATAGAAAATATACTAAGTATTTACTTGATCTGTACAAGTATGTTAATTCTAGGTCAAGAGAACAGCAATATAACTTCAACCACCAGAATACGGAGTCATGGTCCCTTAGTTAATTACCAGACTTGAGAGAGTTTACAGACCCACAACCCCTTGAATGAAGGGAAGGCCAGGTCCCTTTGTGGAAAGACCCTGCTACGCTGCCCAAAATTTATACTATTAACATTTCTCCCAACTTTCCTGATAGGGATCTCTAGTCATTTATGAGGGTGACTGTTTATTGAAGAAAATGATATAATCAGACATTTTGGGGATTACTGGGTATTGGTTCTGAACTGACACTAATTCCAGGAGACCCAAAATGTCACTGTGGCTCACCAGTCAGAGTGGAGGCATATGGAGGTCAGATTATTAATGTAGTCTTAGCTCATGTCCCCTCTCACAGTAGGTCCAGTGGGTCCATAAACTCATCCTGCAGCGATTTTCCCAGTTCCAGAATGCATAATTGGAACAGATGTACTCAGCAACTGGCAGAACCCCCACACTGAATCCATGACAAGTGCAGTAAGGACTATCATGGTAGGAAAAGCCAAGTGGAAGCCAGTAGAACTGTCGCTATCTAGGAAAATAGTAACCCAAGAGCATTACTGCATTCCTCGAGGGATTGCAGAGATTACTGTCACCATCAAGGACTTGAAGAATGCAGGGATGGTGATTTCCATCACATCCCTATTCAACTCGCTGATTTGATCTGTGCAAAAAACAGTTGGATCTTGGAGAATGACAGTGGATTATCAAAACCTTAATCAGGTGGTGACTCCAATTGCAGATGCTGTTCCAGGTGTAGTCTCATCACTTGAGCAAATTAATACATCTCCTGGTACCTGGTATGCAGCTACAGATCTGGCTAATGCCTTTTTCTCCATTCCTATTTCAAAGGACCATCAGAAGCAGTTTGCCTTCAGCTGACAAGGCCAGCAATACACTTTCAGCATCCAATCTCAGGGCCATATCAACTCTCCATGTCATAATTTAGTCCGAAGGGGCCTTGATTGCCTTTTCCTTCCACAGGACATCACACTGGTCCATTACATTGATGACATTATGCTTATTGGGCATAGTAAGGAAGAAGTGTCAATGACTGTGGGCTTCTTGGTAAAACATGTTCATGCTAGAGGGTCAGAAATTAATCTGACAAAAATTCAGGTGCCTTCTACCTCAGTGAAACTTCTAGGGGTCCAGTGGTATGGGGCATGTCAAGATATCCCTTCTAAAGTGAAAGATAAGTTATTTCATCTGGTCCCTTCCACAACTAAAATGAAGGCACAATGCCTGGTGGGCCTCTTTGGATTTTGGAGGCAAAATATCCATTATTTGAGTGTGCTACTCTGGTCTATTTATCAAGTGAATAAAAAAGCTGCTAGTTTTAAGTGGAGTCCAGACAAAAGAAGGCTCTGAAATAGGTTCAGGCTACTGTGAAAGCCACTCTGCCACTTGGGCCATATGATCTGGCCGATCCAATGGTGCTTAAAGTATTGGTGGCAGATAGAGATGCTGTTCGGAGTCTTTGCCAGGCCCTTTTGGTGAATCACAGTGTGGACCCTTAGGATTTTGGAGCAAAGTCCTGCCATCTCTCCTTTTGAGAAACAGCTTTTGGCCTGTTACTGGGCCTTAGTAGAGACTGAATGCATAACTATGGGCCACAAGTCACCATGTGGTCTGAACTGCCCATCATAAACTGGGTGTTGTCAGACCTACAGAGTCATAAAGTCAGGCATGCACAGCAGCACTGTGTCATTAAATGGAAGTGTTATATATGAAATCAGGTCTGAGCAAGATCTGAAGGCACGAGTAAGTTGCATGAGGAAGTGGCCATAATGCCCATGGTCCCTGTTTCTGTCACATTAACTTCCATTTCCCAGTCTGCTCTATGGCCTCATGGGGAGTTCCTTTTGTTCAGTTGACTGAGGAAGAGAAAACTCGTGTTTTGTGCAGCAGTCAGCTCATGCTCACGGAATTCACTGGTCTTTTAATGGTTCCCCATCATCCTGAAGCAGTTGTCTTGATAGAACAATGGTATGGCCTTATAAAGACACAATTATGGCACCAGATAGGTGGCAATACTTTGAAGGGTTGGGGTAATGTTCTTCAGGAGGCTGTATATGCGCTAAAACAGCGTCTAATATATGGTGCTGTTTTTCCCATAGCCAGGATTTATGGGTCCAGGAATCAAGGGCTGAGAAATGGGATTGGCACTACTCAGTATTACCCGTAGTGACCCACTCACAAAATTGTTGGTTGCTGTCCCCATGACCCTATGCTCTGCAAGTCTAGAGGTCTTAGTTCAAAGGAGGCATGTTCCCAACAGGAGACACATCACTGATTCCTTTGAACTGGGAGTTAAGAATGCTGCCTGGCCACTTTGGGCTCCTAATGCTTCTGGATCAACAGGTAAAGAAGGGAGTTACTGTATTGGATGGTGTGATTGATCTTGGTTACCAAAAGGAAATTGGATTGATGTTACATAATGATGGTAAAGAAGAGTATGTCTGAAATATAGGAGGCCTCTTAGAACATCCCTTAGTACCACCATGCCCTGTGGTTAAAGTTAATGGAAAAATACAGCAACACAATTCCTACATGACTACTAATGACCCAGACAGTTCAGGAATGAAGATTTGGGTCACCCCAACAGGCAAAGAACGACAACCAGCTGAGGTGCTTGCTGAGGGTAAAGGGAATACAGAATGGATGGTGGAAGAAGGTAGTTCTAAATACCAGCTACAACCATGTGATCAGTTACAGAAACAAGGACTATAATTGTTATGAGTATTTCTTCCTTGTATGTGTGTATCAAATATTTTGTTTTTCTTCTGGCACAGTGCTTAAGAGCTTGGCTGCTAACCAAAAGTTAGGCAGTTTGAATCCACCAGCCGCTCCTTGGAAACCCTATGGGGCAGTTCTACTCTGTCCTGTAGGGTTGCTATGGGATTTTTTTTTCCATAAAATATAAAATGTAAACAGGGCTAGTGCATTTTTGGTTGTATGTGTGTTAGTTGTATCATGTTAGGCATAAGTATGACTTTATAGCTGTCTTTATTTAGAGACGTGTACAGATACCAAGTTGACACGGTAGACTGTGATGGTTATGGTTGTGTGTCAACTTGACTGGGCCATGATTCTCAGTGGTTTGGCAGTTATGATGCAGTTTGGCAGCTATGTAATGATGTAATTACCTCCATAATGAGATCTGATATAACGTAATCACCTCCATGATGAGATCTGTTACGATCAGCCAATCAGTTAAAGAGGAATTTTCTTGTGGGTGTGGCCTGCATCCAATATAGGTGGACTTTCTGGCAAAGATAGCTGACTTTTGCTTACTACGGATTTTGCAGCTGGCTCCTGTTCTTCTGACCTCTGGTTCTTGGGACTTGAGCCAGTGGCTTACCTGCCCATCTTGGGATTCATGAGCCTCTGCAGACTGTGAGCCAGTGGCCTGCCAACCTTGGGATTTCTCAGCCTCCACAGTCTGTGAGTCAGCAGTCTGTCAGCTTACCTTTTGATCTTGAGATTTGTTGGCCTCTGCGGCCTCTGCAGTGAGGCAGAGGTCTGCTGCCTGACCCACAGAGTTGGGAGTTTCCACCTGCTACAACCAGGTGACCCATTTCCTTGATACAATCTCTCTATGTGTGTGTATATATATATATATACACACACATACACACACAGGTATATATATATATAGGCTTATAACCCACTGCTGTCAAGTTGATTCCAACTCATAGTGACCCTACAGGATAGAGTAGAACTATTCTCTACGGTTTCCAAGGAGCAGCTTGTGGATTCTAACTGCTGACTTTTTGGTTAGCAGTGATCTCTTAACCATATGAATATAGATAGATGATAGATAGTGAGATAGCTAGAGAGAGATATAGATGATTGATGATAGATAGATGATAGATTAGATAGATAGATAGATGATGGGTAGATAGATGATAGATAGATAGATAGGTGATAGATGATAGATAGATAGATGATGGATGCATAGATAGATGGATAGATAGATAGACGGATAGATGGATAGATGATTGATTGATGCTTCACTGGTTTTGCTTCTCAAGAGAACCCAGCCTAAGACAATCGCCTCTCCATTCCAGATTTAAAACATGTTCATTTTCTCTTCTTTGCTCCAACTTGCAGAGTTACAGCTAGTTTACTTTACATTCTGTCCCATGTGCTTCACAAAGTTGTGCGCTGCGAGAAAAGTTATGATACTTTTTACTCAACCCGGATGATTAACCACCTAAACTTACTTTTTGGCAATCCTTACAGAGCTGTTACATGATTTACTCAATCCCCCAAGAAAGTTTTAAAGATACAGCAAAGGCCAAACATACACTTTAAACACAACAACAACAAAACTTAAATTGCTAACAGATAGGTTTCCAGTGCCTTTTTTGCTGTTTTATCATTTTGTGTCTTTTCCCACGCCAGAGCAAATATCCTATAATGAAACTCTGGTCTTATGGGTTTTTCCAACTTTCCTAAATATAAGGTTTTTATTTTTATTTTTAACCTTAAAGCTGACACTACCTGGGACTGACTCTGTTTTGTATCTTTACTGACAAATCTATATTAATAACAACATCAATACTGTATTAAACCTGAACTATGGGAATAATTTGTAATCATACCAAAATTAATAGCATTGTGTATCACCCAGAGAGCCTCTCAGGGAGGAGACTGGAATGGTTATTAACGTGGGTTATTATTGCAGCATTATGGACATTTAAACAGGCTATAATTCTAGAAATTTAAAGGTCAGTTTGATTTATTCAATTTAGTTTGTCATGTGTTTGGAAAACTAATTAAAATCACAAACAACATGGTTATAACATTTTTCATGACATGTATAATGCCTGCATTTTAAGACTCAATAGGTAACCATTTCCCTGGGAATAGCTGGACTTCCTTTATGGGTGAAAGGAATAATTTCTTCCATTCCCATGATTGGGTCTAGAAAGCCACATTCTGAGGAAACCTCTTTTTCTGGATACATGAACTACCTCTTCATGAATTTCTTACATCAAAACATGGTTCCCCAAATCTTACTGTGATGATAGAGCTGGCATTAAATAGACTGGGGTGCTGCCTTTTTTGAAATGATTTAGGAGTCTAGAATAATCTCTCAGACTAATAAGAGAGTTTTGCCACTAAGTTTCTCATTTTTTTCAGTGCACCATCATTTTGTCTCATTGGAAATACATTCCTCTTGTCTTAAATAATGTCAATCTAGAGGAGACTAATATCGCAAATGCCTCTGGAATGGTAATTTCTTGAGTTGTCTTTATGTTACAGCAAAGTTCTATAGGAAAAGAAAACACAATAGGACAATGAAGTCTGAAAATAGAGGGAATGAAAGATAGATGTGAGAAGTTGGAAGTGAAAAGATGGCAAAAATACCATAAAATGGTACATGCCAGAGTAATCAGGAATGAAAAAGGGTGAGATTTTTCCCCCAATTTGTATCAAAATGGACCATTACATGTGCCTCTTCATTTCATGTATTTCCTACCCATAATCTGAGAGAGAAAAATTCAGACATGGCTATTAGAATTAATGCCAAAAAGAAATATGGGAGATGAAATAACAGTGTAATTAAAAGGCAATACAGAAAAAAAAAAAAAAAAAGTGAACCAGGTCCTTGGACAATCCTAAAGGATATGACTGCAAGGAGATAAAATAATTGATTTGAGACCACCTTTCAAGGTACCCTCAACATTTAGCTGCCTTAGCTGCCTTACATGGCTGTAATTATCAGGCTATGTCTTATAGCCAAATAGCTTCCAAGGAGTCCTTAAATTATTTGGATAACAACTTTATGATCTCCAAAGCAGAATCCTCAGCCAGAGGAATACCTACTTTAGGTTGACTGCCTAGTGATGAGAAGGGACTGATAGAGAGTAGAGAAGATGGAGACAAAGACAGGGAAGGAGAATAACTACTGGATCAAAGTGATAACTGTAGCAACTGTGAATGTAGTATCTCCAGAATTTTTCCTGGCTGAAACTAAACCCATAATTGCTTTCTTGGGATCTCTTCTCTCTCTTATTTGGTGTGATTAGAAGGTTATTATGCATTTATGGAAAATCCTTTTAGTCTGTCTATATTTTAAAGCACCTAGTATGTGAGAGTGAGAGTGGGCAGTGTTGGTTCAATGATAGAATTCTTGCCTCCTGAGGTTCAGTTTCTAGCCAATGATCCTCAAGTGTAGCCAACACACGTCATAAGTGGGGGCTATGTGTTGTTATGATGCTGAACAGGTTTCAGTGGAGTTTCTAGACCAAGATGAACTAGGAAGAAAGGCCTGGTGATCTACTTCTGAAAATCAGCCAATTAAAACTCTATGGATCACAACTGCAACCGATCATGGAGATGGAACAGGACCAGGCGGCATTTCATTCCATCGTGCAAGGGGTTGCCACGTGTCGGGGGCTGACTTGACAGCATCTAACAACAAAGTATGACAGTAAAAGAAAAGATAGTATACAAGAAGAAAACACAGTTCTTAAATTAAGAGCTCATAATTTAACAGCAGGGGAAAAGAATCAACTACTTAGAAACATCAGAAAGTAGGAATAGGTATTCTTTAATAAAATTTTGGGTTTCATATATTTGGAAGTGAAAATAGACAGCAGAAGCCATATTGCTGTGGGCAAGCGATGGTGCCATTTATCTGATGTCAGATGAGAAGGGCAAGGTGGGACACACTGCCAGAATGGAGTTTACCTCTTTCCATGTGTTCTCAAACATGAAGTAAAGAAGATCAAGTCCATAGCTGGCAATCATGTAGAAGATGCTAAAATATTTTAAGAAATAGAAAAAGAAAAAGTAAACTTATGAGAATATTTTCGGGGAAATATGATAACAAGATCAGTGTCACTGAATTATACACGTGAAGATGGTTTAAATGGCAAATGTTTTGTTAAATATATGCTTACCACAATAAAAAAAAAAGAAAATCCAAATCTCAGATGTTACTAACTGAAAATAGAAAGGTAGTTATTCATCAGTTTTTTTTTTTATCACATTTGTGCACCTGCAATGCATACGTCATGTCATGCACTCTCTGCCTGCCATTTAGAAGTATATAATAAAAGGTACACTCATGTCGTTATTAAAAGTACAAGAATGACAAGAAATACACAAGTTTGACAGGCCAAATGAGTGAAACAAAAAAAATAAAGTTGAGCACCAGCGGAAGAAGGGTGAGATTTCAATGAGTTATTCTTGCCTGATAGGAATTCATGCCAAAAAAGTGTTTTGATTTAGGTCTTGAAGGATAGCTGTAATTTAGGTAACTCAAGATAGCGTGCTCACTGAGGAAATGTTCCTTGAAAAGGTATTTTGCAACTTGTAAGATTCCATAGAATAGGAATTCAGCTCTGTATTTCTCTTCCAGCAAATATTATTCTGGCTCGCAGTATGAGGTTATTCTGTTGCTATACAAAATTCCTTAAAGCCATTCAGAAGATACAATCCATATTGATATAATAGTCTTTGATTTACCTTTTTCTAAAACATCTTGAAGGTTCTTTTTCTAAAGTTTTAGTGTAGCTATGTCAGAATTTAGAAATGCTTTTTTTTTTTTTTAGAACTTACTGTTGCTGTCGAGTTGATTCTCACTCACAGTGACCATATAGGACAGAGTAGAACTGCCCCATAGGGTTTCCAAGGAGTGGCTGGCGGATTCAAACTGCCGACCTTTTGGTTAGCAGCTAAGCTCTTAACCACTGCACCACCAGGGCTCCATGTTAGAACTAGTGTTATGAATATGACAAACCTTCTACTGCCTGAAGTTGAACGGACAGTGCTGCAGATTTGAAGTGGATAAGCATGTTTTCAAGTTGTATTGACACGTTAGCTAAATTTGCTGTTCACTGTGTTTGGTTTCTTAGGTTACAAGCCATTTTATTCTTTAAGTGAGTATGAAAAATAAATGTTATAATTCCTTCATTCTGGACATTTTGGGGTAAAGCAATCACCTTCTTCAGTCCAGCCAGCACAGGGCCTCACAAAAGTAGTTACTACGCAAATATCTGTAACATGAGTAAATCTCATTTTAATCCATTGCTTTTCCTCTAAATCAATGTATTCTTTGATAAGCATGAGTAAATTCATAAGAAAGTAAAGAAATTGAGAAGTTGAACAGTTTATGAGTTCTTATCAAATAGTCTTCCTGTTTCATAATCAGGGGATTTTTATTTAATGACGAATTTATTAAGATACTAATAGCATTGAGGATATCTGTTTCTAGATAGGGATTGAAGATACACTTTAGAAGATCCATTAAATACAAACTTCCTAGAAATGATAGAAAAGATAAAAATTAAGTGACTGTCCATATCAAAAAATAAGAAGGAAGGACTTTCCATGGAAGAAGTATATGATATCAATTAAAGAGAGTCATGTGATCACATTTTGCAGAAAAGCTGAGCCAAAGCCATGCATCATGTCTTAGTCATCTAGTACAGCTATAACAGAAAATACCACAAGTGGATGGTTTTAACAAAGAAAAGTTTATTCTCTCACAGCCCAGTAGGCTAGAAGTCCAAATTCAGAGCATCAGCTCCAGGCAAAGGCTTTCTATCTCTGTCAGCTCTGGAGGAAGGTCCTTGTGATGCATCATTCTTCTCTTGATCTGGGAGCATCTCACTGCAGGAATCTCAGGTCCAAAGGACATGCTCTGTTCCCGGTGCTGCTTGCTTGGTAGTATGAAGTTCCCAGTATTCTGCTTGCTTCACTTTCCTTTTTTCTCTTGAGAGATAAAAGGTGATTCAGGCCACACCCCAGGGAAACACCCCTTTACATTGGATCAGGGATGTGACCTGGTAAGGGTGTTACAATCCCACCCTAATCCTCTCTAACATCAAATTACAATCATGAAATGGAGGTCAACCACAGAATACTGGGAATCATGGCCTAACCAAGTTGATACACACACTTTTTGGGGGACATAATTCAATCCATGACACATAGGAAATAATGCTGTAAAAGTTGAGAGTCATATATAAGATGTCATATGCCCAGAGGTGGTGATAGAGAGGAATAAAAGGAAAGATAAATTCCTGGCACATGGGTTAGCTTGAATATCTGTGACATTTACTGGATGATCAAACTCTTGGGTCTTCACTCAATCTGTGTCCAGAAATCAGCATCAGAGATATCTGCCTCCAGGCAGTATAAGACCTTGGGTGGATGAGAAAGAAAAAGCTCCGAATGGTTGGTGATCCCTTAGTGGAGTGGAAAGCAACCCATGCTCAGAAAACCTACTGGTGAGGAACCCTACCTGTTAGAGTATTTCACTCCAACTTTCGGTTGGCAGCCAAGTGTGGTAACCATTTTCACCATCCAGAGTTAACGCACTTGGCTGCTAATCAAAGGTTGGAGGTTTGAGTCCACCCAGATGTGCCTCAGAAGAAGGCTTGCTGGTCTACTTCTGAAAAATCACTCATTGAAAACCCTATGGTTCACAGTCTAACTCTGACACACATGGGATTGCCATGAGTCAACTCAGTGACAGCTGGTTTGGTTTCCTAAGTAAAGTCCTGGGCAAATAACGAGTAAGTCTCTAAGACGGCCTGAAAGGAATTCCTTCACCTTTTAGCTACAGAGGGAGAATAGACCAAGATCAGACCTAAGGCCTAATTGCACACATTTTAGAATTGCAATTGATTCCACCCCAAGCTCAATCAAAACTAAGGGTTTTGATTGGGAAGTAGTACGATCTGGAGTCTTGGATGAGATATCTAGGTGAAGATGAGGCTGAGAACTTTGAATGTCCATATCCCTTTGAACCTTCCTTGTTTCTGGAAGAAGCTCTTTCTCTAATCTGAGGGATCCTGCCTTCCTTTGGGGGAAAAGTAAAAAGAAAAAAAAAAAAAAAAAGGAGATCACCTAGAATAGTTTACTTATGAGTGGATGCCTTTTATTCTCACAGCCCTCCTGCATCGCCTTCCATTGCTTCCAGCAACTTAAGAAGGTAAGCCTCAAACCCAGAGGTAAAAGGGTGCTCTGGCAAGAGCTAATATATGCACCAAAAGAGCTGCAGGCTCTTGCCAGTTTGGATTCCAAAGGCGTGGATTAGGCCAAACATATACAGATAGGGGCACATCCCTGGGTTTTCATATTTGCTATATTAGCTCAAGCACCTGCAGTTAACTACTACTGAGTTGATTAATTAAAACCTGGATTCAAACATGGTCTATACTCCTTAAGGTTGAGGTGCCTGAACCCTCTGCAAAAGTCTGAAGCTGTGACTTCCGGCCAACATGGTGGCATAGACAGAAGCACGACACTGTCCCTCCACAGCAAAGACCCTAAAAACTAAGTAAAGCAAAGGCAAACGTCATTCCTGGAACCTGAAGTGCCAAATGAAGAGAGAGAGAACTCAGCCTAGCACCTAATGGAATAAGAAACTGACAGAGGTCAGAGAGTGAGGAAAGATACGTGCAGAGAGCCCATCAGCTAACACAGCATGAATCCCCCATCTTGGACTCCTGTCGGGGCCAGCAGACCGGGAGCCTGGAAAAGCAGCTTCAAGGAACTCTCAGCAGGAGACAGAGCACCCGGTAACTAGGGATACACGCTTTCCCACCCCCTATTCTCTGCCCACTGCTCTACCTCCGAGCCTCCTGGCTGGCTGCAGTGGCTTGGCCGGCGGGGAAGTGCATCATCCATGCGCTTGGATTCCTTCCACCCTCTTCGGAGATCAGCGGACATGGAGTAAGGGAAAGCAGGTTCACGAAGTTCCCAGCAGGAGACAGACCACCTGGTAACAAGTGATACATGCTTTCCTAGTCCGCCTCCCTTGTCCCCCTCACGCCTTCGACTTCCTCTGCTTCCTGCCAGCCGCAGTCTTTTGGCTTGGAGGCAAGTGCTTTGTCCTCGGGCTGCTTGGACTCGCCCTGCCCACACTGGCCGGAACCCTGAGCTGGTATTGCTTCTTTCCATCTATTTTGGTTTCTTCGTGTCTTACCACCTCCCCCTTCTTTCTCTGGAACACCTGTATCAGTGCGCTATCTTTGGTTCTTCTTGAAAAGCTGTGAAGCCACACTGGACTGGGGAACCACTTCCCCAGCCTGCAACACCAGGCTGGTGGGATCCCTGGAGCATTTTTTCCCCTTTTTTGCTTTGCTCTGTTGTTTTGTTTGTTTTCTTTTTCTTCTCACAGCTTGGAGGCCCCTAGCTGGGCTGCACTGCATGGCTTAGGAGCCACTTCCCCAATCTGTGTAGCCACATAAGTGGGATCCCTGGGGGCATTTCTTTTTCTTCTTTTTTTTTGGTATCTTTTCTCTCTCTTTTTTCCTTTCTGTCTTCATTTCTCAGTTATCATCTCTCTATACTTATCCTCTTTTCCTTTTCTGAATATCTGGTACTGTGTGACATCTTTACCCCCTATAGTCAGGCTACAATGTGCAGCCTGGGAGCCACTTCTCTGGCCTTAGCAGCCCCACTGGTGGGCCTGTGGACTCTGGGGGCTTTTCTTTTTTTCTTTCCCAAATTTTTTATCTAGATTTTTTCTTTCTTTTTCCTTGTTGCTTTTCTCCATTTCCCAGTTTCTCATCTCTCCACTCCAATGGCAAGCTCCTGTAGCACTCTTTTTTTTTTCTTTTTCTTCGTTTGCTTGCTTGCTTTTGTCTCCTGTTTTCCTCTCCTCTCTCTCTTCTTTCCTATACCCCTATTAGCTCCACACATCACAACCTCTCCCTTCTTTCCTGCCTACCTGCACCATGCACTGAACATCACACCTCCAAGTAGCACAGGCATGGCCTACTGGAACCTGCCCGGCACTGATTCCTGGCCCACCTTGTTGGCCCTAGTATGTGTCAAAAAAAGCCCATCTCAGCCTCTCCCCTTCAGCTAGACCTGCCCTGCTGCACCATAGCTGAATGAATGGCTCTGCCCAGTGGACAAGGAGGTGAAAAGTATCATGACTACAGATAAGCAAACAACAAAGAATGCACAGCTCACCTGCTCAGACATAACCAAATAAAACAAAAAAGCAGGATGAAACAAAGAAATCTACAATCAAGAAAAATGAAAATAACTACTGAATGTCCCTAAGACAGCAGACAATATCAAAACATATATAAATATAAATATAAATATAAATATAAATATAAATATAAATATAAATATAAATATAAATATAAATATAAATAGGACAGAATGGGTCTAGTAGGCCTCCAAAATAAAACACCAGATGTCTTTCCAGTAGAAGAAAAGGCACTAGAACTACCTGACAAGGAATTAAAATATCTAATATTCAGAGAAATCCAAGAGTTAAAGCAGACAAAAATGAGGAAAAAATAGACAATTTTTTGGAAAAGACAGACAAATTCATGGAAAATACATACAAAAAAATAGAACAATTCAGGAAAGTAATACAGAAACCAAATGCCAAAGTAAATTCACAACTAGAAATCACTCAAAAACAACAATTAGAAATCCAAAAGATAAGAAGATCTCAGAGACAGACAGTGTCATGGAAGGGCAGAGGAGCAGGTGTGAAACAGTGGAAGACAGAATCAGTGAAATTGAAGACAAACACTTGGATACAACTCTGTTTGAGGAAAAAACTAAGAAAAATGAAGAAACCCTGGGCATTATGTGGAATAGAATCAAAAGTAAAAATTTGCAAGTGATTGGAGTTCCAGAACAGGGAGAGAAAACGGAAAATACAGAGAGGATCATTGAATAATTGCTGACAGAAAACTTCCCTAATATCATGAGTGATAAAAAGCTGACCATCTGGGAAGCTCCATGAACCCCATATAGGATAAACCCCAGAAGAAAAGCACCAAGGTATATCATAATCACACTCACTAAAACCAAAGACAAAGAAAAAATCCTGTGAGCAGCTCGAGAAAAACAAAAAGTCACATACAGAGGAAAAACAGTAAGACTAAACTCTGATTATTCAGCAGAAACCATGCAGTCAAGAAGGCAATGGGGTGACATATATAAAAACCTTGAAAGAAGAAAATTGCCAACCAAGAGTAATATATCCTTCAAATAAAAATATGGTGAAATTAGGACATTTCCAGATGAACAGGAATTAAGGGAATATATAAAAACCAAACCAAACTTACAAGAGTTATTAAAGGGAGTCCTTTGGCGTGAGAACAAACAACATCAGACCACAGCCTGAATCTGGGATACAAGATTGTATCAGCCAGATACCAACCTAAGAAATGAACTCTGAACAGGGAACCAAAGATGTTAATCTGTAGATGACAACAACGTCAGAACAATAAAAGAGGGAATAAGCAGTATAGGTATAGAACTTTCTAATGGACAGGAAGGCAAGGCCATACCAAGTCATAATAGACTGGTTCAAACCCAGGAGGATAAGGGTAAATTTCAAGGTAACCACAAAGAAAGTTAACAAACCTACTCATCAAAATAAAGAAGAAAAGCAAAAGTTTCAATAAAAACAAAATCTACAAAAACAAAATAAATTAAAAAAATCCACAAACAAAAGGAACTCAGCAAAGGACGGTAAGAAGAACAAAGAAAACGTTAGCACCACAAAAACAAACAAACAAAAACCTCTACGAAATGACAGCAATAAGCTTAGTGATAAAGAAAATGAACCTATGAAGCATCTCATAACATGGATGCATCTGGAGGACATTATGCTGAGTGAAATAAGTCAATCACAAAAGGACAAATATTGCATGAGACCACTACTGTAAAACTTATGAAAAGGTTTACATACAAAAAGAAACAATATTTGATGGTTACGAGGGAGGGGAGGGTTGGGGATGGAAAAACACTTAATAGACAAAAGGTAAGTGGTCACTTTGGTGAAGGGTAAAACAGTACACAGTACTGGGGAAGCCAGCACAACCTGTACAAGTCAAGACCACGGTAGCTCCATAAAAAAACAAAAAAAGCATAGACACCTCCAAACTCCCTGAGGGACCAAATTGCTGGGCTGAGGGCTGTGGAGACCAAGGTCTCAGGGAACCTATAGCTCAATTGGCATAACAGAGCTTATAAAGAAAATGTTCTACATTCTACTTTGATGAGTAGCTTCTGGGATCTCAAAAGCCTATGAGTGCCCATCTAGGATACTACACTGCTTCCTTCGGGAGCAAGGAAGAATGAAGAAAAGTAAAGACACAAAGGAAAGATTAGTCCAAAGGACTAATGGACCATATCTACCACGACCTCCACCAGACTGAGTCTAGTACAATTAGATGGCGCCCAGCTACCACCATTGACTGCTCCGACAGGGATCACAATAGAGGGTCCCGGACAAAGCTGGAGAAAAATGTAGAACAAAATTCTGACTCAAAAAGAAAGACCAGACTTCCTGGCCTGATAGAGACTGGAGAAACCCTGAGATACCCTTTCATCTCAGTAATGAGGCCACTCCTGAGGTTCACTGTTTAGCTAGATTGAACAGGTCCAGGGAATAAAACAAGACTAAAGGGGTGCAGCAGCCCTGGGGCAGGGACTAGAAGGCAGGAGGGAACCGGAAAGCTGGTAATAGGGAACCCAGGGTTGAGAAGGGAGAGTGTTGACATGTCTTGGGGTTGTTAACCAATGTCATACAACACTGTGTGTATTGTCTGATGAAAAACTAGTTTGCTCTGTAAACCTTCATCTAAAGTTCAATTAAAAAAAAAAAAAGACGAGTCTGAAGCCTTAGGGAGGCAGGCCATTGGAGGGAAATTTGTCATTTCTCCTTTGTGGTGTTTGATAATTTTCAATTGTTCTATCACGTTTTTGTTTTCTTTATGTTGAGGTATAATCCATACTGATGGCTCTAGTCTTTGATCTGCATCAGTAAGTACTTCGAGTCCTCTTCGCTTTCAGCAAGGAAGGTTGTATCATCTGCATATCACAGGTTGTTAATGAGTCTTCCTCTAATCTTTATGCCATGTTTTTCTACATATAACCAAGCTTCTCGGATTATTTGCCCAGCACACAAATTGAATAAGTACGGTGAAAGGACACAGCCCTGAAACATACCTTTTCGGATTTTAAACCACTCTGTATCCCCTTTTTCTGCTGGAACAACTGCCTCCGGCCTATATACAGGTTTTGCATGAACACAAGTATTCAGGAATTCCCATTCTTTGCAATGTTGCTCATAATTTGCTAGGTTACACACGGTCTAATGCCTTTGTGTAGAAAATAAAACCCAGGAAAATATCTTTCTGGTATTCTCTGCTTTCAGCCAAGATCCACCCGACATCAGTAATGATATCCCTGGTTCCATGTCCTCTTCTGAATCCAGCTTGAATCTTTGGCAGTTCCCTGTCAATGTACTGCTGCAACCGTTTGTGAATGATCTTCAGCAAAATTTTACTTACATGTGATATTAATGACACTGTTCAATGATTTCTATATTCTGTCGTATCACCTTTCTTTGGAATGGCGTGAATATGGATCCCTTCCAGTTGGTTGTCCAGGTAGCTGTCTTCTAAATTTTTTGGCATAGACAACCGAACCAATAAGCATACACCTTGAAAAACAGAAAATAATGAAGTTATCAAGGATTTCATTTTACTTGGATCCACAATCAATGCCCATGGCAGCAGCAGTCAAGAATCAAATGACGTATTGCATAGGGAAATCTGCTGCAAAAAACCTCTTTAAAGTGTTAAAAAACAAAGATGTCACTTTGAGGACTGAGGTGCCCCTGTCCGAAGCCATGGTATTTTTATTTACCTCATATGCATGTGAAAGCTGGACAATTAATAAGGAAGACCAAAGAAGAACTGATGCATTTGAATTATGGTGTTGGCAAGAAATATTGAATATACCATGACTGTCAGAAGAATGAAAATATGTGTCTTGCAAGAAGTACAGCGAGTGAGCTCTTTAGAAGCAAGGATGGCAAGACTTTGTCTCATGTGCTTTGGACATTTTATCAGGAGGGACCAGTCCCTGGAGAAGGACATTATGCTTGGTAAAGAGTGAGTGAAAAAGAGGAAGACTTTCAGTGAGATGGGCTGACACAGTGGCTACAACAATGGACTCAAACTTAGCAATAATTGTGAGGATGGTGCAGGACTGGGCAGTGTTTTGTTCTGTTGTACATAGGGTTGCTATGAGTTAGAACTGATTCGAAAGTACCTAACAACAACATGTCTTTAGTTGACATTTCCTGCTGGACTATGGATCAGTAAAGGTCGTGGGAGGAAACAAAGGGCACACTCAAAAAAGATTTAAACTAAAAAAGTTTAACAAAGAGACATTTTACAGGCATGTGGGCAGAGTTAGAGAAACTAAGAAAGGATAATGAGACCCTCAGCAATAGCAGGAAAGTACGACCACCCTAACTCTGAAAAATCCATGTGAGGAAATGGTGTGCCTGGTGTCTGGTGATGGATGAGGTCAACAGGACAGTACTTAGAAGCTATGCCCATAGAGAAATGCAGACATGGGAGAACTGTAGCACAGCAGGGAAAGAGCAGGGGCATAAATACCTCAACCTCTTTTTCTCCTCTCACACTATAATCTTTTGCCATTATCTCCCACTCTCAAACCTTAACAGAAGCTGGAGGGTTAGGGAGACTGACAAAGTGAAGTTTATCCTAGGAATATAATGTTGGTTTAATATTCTAATATCAAACAGTGTAATTCAACATTAACAGAACAAAAAAAGAAAACCATATGATCTTCTTAATAGATGTAAACTTTTTTTTGACAAAATTCAACACACATTCATGTTAAAGATGCTCATTAAACCACAATTAGACTACAACCGATGACTGCCCTGACAGGGAACACAACAGAGAACTCCTGAGGGAGCAGGAGAGCAGTGGGATGCAGACCCCAAATTCTCATAAGACCAGACTTAATGGTCTGACTGTGACTAGAAGGACCCCAGTGGTCATGGCCCCCAGACCTTCTGTTGGCCCAGGACAGGAACCATTCCTAAAGCCAGCTCTTCAGACAGGGATTCACTGGACAATGGGTTGGAGAGGGATGCTGGTGAGGAGTGAGCTTCTTGGATCAGGTGGACACTTGAGACTATGTTGGCATCTCCTGCCTGGAGAGGAGATGAGACGGTGGAAGGGGTTAGAAGCTGGCGAAATTGACATGAAAAGAGAGAGTGGAGGGAGAGAGCGGGCTGTCTCATTAGGGCGAGAGTAATTGCGAGTGTGTAGCAAGGTGTATATGGGTTTTTGTGTGAGAGACTGACTTGATTTGTAAACTTTCACTTAAAGCACAGTAAAAATTATATACATAAAAAAACACAATTAGAAGGTAGCTTCCAAAATCTGATACAATCTACAGGTACTGTTATATTTGATGATGAAAGACTGAATGCTTCAATTCCTAGGATTGGGAACCAGGCAAAATTGCATGCTTTCCCTACTTAAATTTTACATCGTACAGAAGGTCCAAACTAGGACAATAAGGCATGACAAAGACTTAAATTTCCACAAACCACTCCCTAAGGATCTCCAGCCATTTCCTCTATTTCTGTTGAGATAAATGTTCTATTGTGGCAGGGGATAAATGCTGGCTGACTTTTCTCTAACTCAAGGAAAGAGAGCAGGTAGATACAGATGGGGACTGGAATGAGAGTATCACCTGCATTAATTGCTCTATTTACAGAGTTTTAATCATTCTCTTTGTAGTCAGCCCATTCTTACGCCTACTTTCTGGCATCCATTGAGCTCAAAACTCCTCCATCCAGGATTCTGAAAGTCAGACCACATCCCATGTGGTCCACAGGCTTCTCTGGGTTCTATTGAGTACTGCAGGTTTCACTCCTCTGATTTAATCTGCCAGCTCATTTCCATCCGCTTTCATCTTCCCCAGATCTCTTGAACTCTTATTTTTGGTACTGCCCCTTGTTGTGGCTATTATTGGTTTATTCCTTGTCATATCTTGATGTTTTCATTTCTTTGTTTCAGTGGAGGGTTTAGAGAAATGTGAAGGTAGAACCTGTTGGATATGCAATCTTCCACTGGGAATCTATGTTTTATTATATGGTGAGGCAAGTCTTCCCCAAATACTTTTCTTTTTCTAATTTGCCTTGGCTATTATTTTCTATTATTCATCTACATTGAGTTTAGAATCATTCTGTCAAGTTCAAAGAAAAAATTCAATTGGAATTTTAATTGGGAAAGCATTAAATTGATTAACATGGGAATGATTGCTTTTTATTTTTAATTAAATTTCTAAGCGCTTTTCTTTTTTAGCTTTGTTAATTATAAATTTCTAAATTTATTGCATTTCATCAGAACCTGGTCTCTGTAATTTTTCCTTTTCCAAAACAGTATATTAGTTAAGGATAGTGTCCTTGGCATCACTTGGCCCAATGCTTCTCAACGTGTAAAACTGGGCCACAGCAGCAGCAGCATCTCCTGGAAACTTATTAGAAACGGAACTAATCAGACTCTAACAAATGAGAAACTCTCAGCGTGGGCCTCAGTAACCTGTATTTTTACAAACCCACCAGGGGACCCTGATGCACAGCAACATTTGAGCAGCACTGGGCTCAACGTCTAGCCTGGGGTAAAATGTTTAAGCTAAGCCTAAATGTCCTTATATGTAAAATGGAGGTATAAGGGCATAAACTTCATAGTGTTATTAGGAGGAATAAGTGAGACAGAGCACGTGGAACATTTAACACATTTCCTGGCACATGTGAGCATAAAATGATTGCTAGTGGTCATCGTAACTATTACATTGTCATATCACATTTTTGTCTAACACAAATCCAAAATGTTCTTTATCATGAACAATTGCAGCAAATATTCAATGTTTGTAGTAAAAGGAGAAACCCTGGTGACGTAGTGGTTAAGTGCTATAGCTGCTAATCAAGAATTCGGCAGTTCAGATTCACCAGGCACTCCTTGGAAACCCAATGGGGCAGTTCTACTCTGTCTTACAGGGTCGCTATGAGTGAGAATCGATTGGACAGCAACGGGTTTGGTTTGGTTTTCATAGTAAAAGGGAGTGTATATATCCCTTCTTTGCCTATAAAGTATTACCTGTAGTTCTGAAAATGGATGTTATCATTTTTAGATCTTCTGTCTCCTTATTTCTGTTTATTAATTATTTTGTCCGTTGGATTTATAAAGGATTGTCCACTTTGTTAGACTCACCTGGAACTGTTGCATTTCTGTAAAATATTTCATGCAGTTTTAAGAGTTATTTGACATGTGTCAATGCCGTTTTATGCCGAACACAAATGCCACTCAGTCATATCTCCATCATGAACTGAATTTTTATTATAAAATAATCCTTTGGCTTGGGGTGCCATTTATTGTCCTCCTTGTGGTCACTTTGTTTTAATTTTCTCAATATATCTGTAATCACTCTTTTTATTTTGAGTATATATATTTTTTGTCTCTTTAACATTGAAGTGTCTGTAAAAACCCTTCTGTGTAGAACTATATATTTTAATATGAGAGCTTAACTCCATTAGAATTAAAATAGCATAGTTGTTCTACATTTATCTGTATTTGTTTTATGTTCCTGGTTTTATTTATAAATGTATGTATTTTCATAAAGGTTG